>NC_059359.1:42757087-48079587 GCF_019703515.2 Myxocyprinus asiaticus
AATTTCAACGATGCATTATATTCATATGCCTCACAACATGTTTAACATACAGTACACATTGTGTACAGTCATTTTATATTTAAAATGGAGGCAGGCATATAGCCACGGTGCCATATTGATCAGCCTTACATCTGAAGACATCATGTCAGTAGTCTCGGTGTCTTCATCAGCCAGTGAAATACACAAACAAGCCAAAGCAGTGTATGATGGTTTGAGGAGTAGAGTGAGGTGATAGTATCCCAGCTCATGTTATCAGCTCTACTCCGCAAGCCAAACATTCCTCACAGCAACATTATCTGCGGAGCGAAGAAGTGCAGAATGCTTTCCCTTAAAAGCAAACTCCTCATGCATGCAGTACATTTACCTAGACCCCCTTAAAGCACACATTCATGGAGGTTTTAATGGATGTATGAGAGAAGTCAAACAGACATTTTTTTTTTCCAACAAAGATTAAGTTAAAATATTTGTATAAAGAAAAGTGTGTGAAGATGCTGTAACTGTTCAAGTTTTTCCACCAATTTTAATTAACTTTTTTGTTTCACTGCAGTGTGACAAATTGTGATGAGACAGGAGAGAAATGAGGATCTAAATGCAGCATTTTTAATAAAATAAAGGTAAACCAGGTAACTCAGAACATAAAACAAAACACAGGGAACAAAGCACAGCATAATACAGATTAAGACTGACAAAGAAACCAGGGGAAAACAAGGGTTTAAATAAACAAGGGCAAACAATAAGGGGAAAACCAATCATAAAATGAAACTACAAACTTACAGGAAACAGGAACAAAACAAGAATTTCAACATAAGTCAATACAAACAACAGGGAATATGTGACAGAGCCCCCCTTTTAAGGAGCGGATTCCAGACGCTCCAAAAAACAAAAAAAATTGTCCATGGGGTGTGGGGGAAAACAGGTAGTTCTGGGGGGGCACAAGGTGCAAGGGGAGCAGAGGAACAAGGCAAAGTCAGGGAGGCTTGAAACCAAGGCGGAGCTGGAAGGATGAAGAGCCAGGGCAATGCTGTAGGCTCGGAGGACCTGGTAGACCAGAGCAGATCAGGTGGGCAGCCAGAAGACCAAGGAGGCCAGAGCAGATCAGGCAGACGGCCAGGAGACCAAGGAGATGACCTCAAGTTGGGGACAGGGTCAGAAGTCCTGGGAGGCGGCCGCAGGGCCAGGACAGGCGGTGGAGCCACTGTTGGAGTCTCTGGGGGAGCGGGCGGAGCCATGGAAGACTGAGCCGTGGGCTGAGCCGTGGAAGACTGAGCCGTGGGCGGCTCAAAGGGCCAAGCCGTGGAAGACTGAGCCATGGGAGGCTTGAAGGGCCAAGCCGTGGAAGGCTCGAAGGGCCAAGCCGTGGAAGGCTGAGCCGTGGGAGGCTCGAAGGGCCAAGCCGTGGAAGGCTGAGCCGTGGGAGGCTCGAAGGGCCAAGCCGTGGAAGGCTGAGCCGTGGGAGGCTCGAAGGGCCAAGCCGTGGAAGGCTGAGCCGTGGGAGGCTCGAAGGGCCAAGCCGTGGAAGGCTGAGCCGTGGGAGGCTTGAGACAAAGAGTCCTGGATGAATGGGAAATGACCTCCATGGTCGCGAACATGGGAAGAGACTCGGGAACAACCTCTGTGGTCGTGGACATGGGCAGAGACTCGGAAACAACCTCCGTTGTCGTGGACATGGACAGAGACTTGGAAACGACCTTCGTGGTCCTGTACATTGGAAGAGAGTTGGAACGACCTCTGTGGTCATGAACATGGGAAGAGACTTGGGAACGGAAACGTTTCTTCTCTTCCTCCTCTTCTGGATGGCTGAAGTTGGCAATGCTGGCTCTGGGACGGGCGACATCAGTGGCAGATCATTCAACTTGGAGACAGGGGCCGTGGAAGGCTTCGAGACAGGGGCCATGGAAGGCTTCAAGACAGGGGCCGTGGACGCAGGTTTTGGCCTGGGGTTCCCGCCATAATCCACTGAATAAGGGGAACCGCTAAGTTCCAGAGCCTTCTCCACATAATCGCCGAGCGTCCAGTGAGGATCTGGATAGTGCACTACATTTGCCAGCTCTATAAACTCACGGGCGTGATCTTCAAATGGACGGTCCCCTTGCTGAAGGAGTAGAATCCTGACGGCCGCTAGATCCATTTCTTGGTCAGTCTTTCTGTGATGAGACAGGAGAGGAAAGAGGATCTAAATGTAGCCTTTTTTAATAAAACTTAAGTAAACCAGGTAACTCAGAACATAATGAAACAAAACACAGGGAACAAAGAACAGCATAATACAGATTAAGACTGACAAAGAAACCAGGGGAAAACAAGAGCTTAAATACACAAGGGAAAACAAGGGAACGAGGAACACCTGGGGAAACAAGACAGGAAAAACCAATCATAAAATGAAACTACAAAAGGACTACAAACTTATAGGAAACAGGAACTAAACAAGAATTTCAACATAAGTCAATACAAACAACAGGGAATATGTGACACAAATAAAGTTTTTAAAAGTATAAATTTTCCATGTAGTCTTAATTAATATGAGATAATAAAATATATGCTCAATTATTATAATACAATTCATAAAATGCTGCACAAAGTTGCTTTAGATGGACTTTAGCATAGGTGCGTCCCAAACCACACACTTCTGAACTATTCTACGTCATTTTGTAGTGTAAGTATTGCAAGTAGTATGTTTACACTGAAAATGCAGCAAAAAGAAGTGTACGACTAGTACCCAGATCTTCAGTGTGGAATGTTGGACACTTCATGCACTCAGCGCACGAGGCTTGCCGTAGATAGCGGAAGGGGCAGAGTTACCTGGCTGCATTGCTGGTCTGACAAAACAATTGTAAATAATGGAGATAGCAACTTGTGAAACTTAAGTGAAGACAGCACCTTACAAATGTGAGTTGAATGCTTTACCATCACCCTAAGCTGTGTATACAGTATGTACAGTTCGTTGTTTGAGATACAAGTGTTGAACTGAGGTTGGCTAACATGCTAAAGCTAGCGGCAACACGTGCGTTTGAAATGGCACTTCCATTTACTGTTAAATGGCGAATGCTTCTGTGTGGTAAAAATTTGGGACAATACTGCACTTTGAAAATGTATACACGGCTGAGTGCATAGTGTATATTGTAAGTGCATAGTGTATAGTGCGTCATTTTGGATACAGCTCATGTCAAACCACAGTTGAACACTCAGATAATCAGCCTAGCAATCAATCACTACCATTTTCTTCACCCCAAAACAAAATATGCTTAAAAATCTGTTATATTTATTATTTCATTTATATCTATTTTTTTAATCTGTGGCTTCCTAAAAATCCAATCATGGAGAAAAAAAAAAAGAAAAAGAAAAAGAAAATATATCATAAATATCTGGCCAAGTACAATCTTCAGTCTGAGGGTTAAACAGAGTGGCCATTTTATAGATTTAAAGCTAACAATTAGCATTTAAACGTGATTAATGCTAGAGTCAATAAACAGTTAGAGTCAATAAAATAAGAGACAGGACAGTAAAATTATACCTTTAAGAATCAAATTATTACGGTGCTTTTTAAATAATATGAAAGGCTTCTTACAGAAACTGTTTTAAAAGTGCACTCAGTCATTTTTTCCTCATTAAAAAATTGAATGAATTATAATTTTGCAATATAGTATGTAGGAAATCGTGACTACTCACATTAAAATGAAGACACCAGTCAAATCAGTAACCTCATAAAAGCTGTTCTACACGGAGAGTGTCCGCACATGGTAACCGTCCTGTTATTTGACACTTTCACTCATTGATTAAAGTAATCATGGCTGACTGTGAATACTACATATCTACAGTGGCATCTGAAACTGAAAACTATTGATTTTAAATTATGCTGCATCCAAGCCGCTAGGTGTCAGTGTAAGTCCAAGATGACACAAAGACAAAAGCTACTGAGTGCACCTTTAAGTAACCATCCTTTATATGGTGCCTCTATGTCTTGCAATCATTGCAAAAAAGTTTTTTTGTTCTGTATGCACCTATTGGCAGAAATAGAATACAGATAATACTCCCAGACACATACTGCTTGAAAAACATAAATTCAATGCAATAATTTAATAATCAACCATGGAAAAAACCCATATCAGTAGAGCACTTTTATGAATATTGAGGGGGACATGTCTCAGGGTCTATGATGGTTATGGCCCTGCACTCAACCATTATTGTTATGAATATATCTTTCCAGTTCACCATCACCATTATGTCTGAAATAATAAAGCTTTAATGGCTGCTAAGGCTTCACAGAATGCTCTGCGAGTCAAATATTTGTCTGAGAGAGACAGAACCAAACAGTCTTTACTGATAACAGAAGTGCTGATCTCAAATCAGATTCTTTCTGCTCTGCAAACTGATCTTGACGTATCACAGGACATGACTAATCCAAAGTCAAATGCCCTAATCAGATGTTTTGTTGTTTTAGACCTCAATATAAGTCATAAAGGAAAAGTGACTTCACTCAGTATAAGTGAAAAATAAAATAAAGACTAGATTTTACAATTTTACAACCTGTGCAAAACTCGCCACCACAATGATATTGTGGGTGATTGTCAGGGTGTTGCTATAGCAGGTGCTAAGGTGTTTGAAAGTGTTTTTAGCATAAACACATGACAGGGCTCAAATATGAATAAAACAATATATGTGGACACAATACACAGGAAATGAATACTACAAAATATCCAGCACATTCTTATTTTAAAGTCAGCACATTTAAGGAGAATGGGACATCTGGGAAATTATTCAACAGTGCTGAATAAGTGAGTCACTTACATAAGGCTGCCATAAGGGACAGTGGGAGTGATCAGTTTCAGACTGAATTATGTGTGGTCACTGAGTAACATGGTAAAGAACATTCCCAAAAAATGTACTGTCAGCTAGTGTCTCAAGACTTCAATACCCTAAAGGCCTGACACTTCATTTGACATGAAAGGCTACCTTTGTGTCAGTTTTCAACAGTTTGTTCCTCAAGTGCAAGAAACATATTCTCTGATGCTTTTGGAGAATGTCAAGCACCTAACATATAACAAGAAACAGTCCATCACCATTTAACGAGGCGCTAACTGAAGCGTGGAGGCAATGTAGGTAGTGTCATTGGGCTGGGCTGCCGAGACAGAGAAAATGAGGCCAGATTACTCCAGTGTTAAAATGTGATGACTCAAGTCTCTCCGCTTTCATTTCCAAAGGGTATGATGGCCATTTCTAAGGCTTTCTAACAGGACCTCAAAAGAACTGTAAAAGACAGATATCTATTTGTTAACTTCAGTTATACAATGACTTTGCTGAATATTTGATTCTGATTTGTTGAGACATTCCAAAGTGTTGATTAGTTTTCTATAGCTGCACAACTCTGAATTAGTTCCAGGTTTGTTGAGCGCATTACAGTTCAATATCACTTTGCCACGTTCTTTCCAAATTGTTACAAAGTTTCAAATGAATGGCACTTCAAAGAGCAATACCAACATAGTCTCAGGACAACTCGTAATAATTGGTACTCAAAATAATTTGAGATGGCGAAATCATAATTATACTATTATGACTTTTTCCCCATGGAGACCAACCAGTCAAACTATATTTCTAATAGAAACAATACAGGCATCACATTTTAGCTAGCCTAGCCAACACTTTAAGAAAGGAAATATCAGTGAACAAATTTTGTTGCTCATTCCATATTTATTTATGCAAGACAAATAACTGATGGATGTCAGTATGTCATGAGTTCCTGTAGCTCAGCTGATAAAGCATGGCGCTAGCAATGCCAATATCATGGGTTCAATTCCCAGGGAACACACAAACTGATACAATGTATACCTTGACTGCACAGTAAGTCACTTTGGATAGAAGCGTCAGCCAAATGCATAAAATGCAAATATGTCAATAATCTATAATACGCTTCCCTTGTCTCATTCCAAACCCTAATGTTTTCTTTCTTCCGTGGTACACGAAACTTATTTTCCTATTAAAAGGTTTAGGTTTAGGCTTCAAGTAAGGTGTAAGACTTTATGGTTAGGTTTAAGTTTGGAGTTTAAGTTAGGAAAAATCTTAATAACTTTGTTATAACATTATTGGTTCATTTAGTTTTCTTTATTTGACTAAAAGTCATATATTTTCATACAAGCCCATTCACACCATTTCGCCATCTCGTACTAACGATCAAAATGGTGGCATGGGTGGCAGCCTCGGTGTGGAGCTCTCCAATTCTTTTGTTGTTTTTGTTTGTTTGTCCTGTGTTTAGTCATTTTTTCCAAACAGTTTTACCAGGGATAAACTGCTGAACATTCAGCAGCACGTACCAGACAATCCTTTCCCGGTTTTTGACTAATCGATTGTTTTGCTGGACATTTTAGTCGGAGGCACAGTTGTGTTCTTTAAAAGCACTATGACATGCAGGCAAGGGAAACGAGCCAGCGTGCTGGTCAGGCTTCGTCAGCGCGGCTTTTGAACAGCGCTGCTGAGTATTCATCTAGCGAATCTCCACTCTCTTCCTAACAAACGGACGAACTACATCTCCTCACCTGTACAAACAAGGACTTTTCAAACTCTGCTGCCTTGTGCTTCACAGAAACCTGGCTGAGTGAAGCCATTCTGGACAGCGTGTTACATCTGCCGGGCTTTCAGGTGTTCAGAGCGGATCACATTGCGGAGTTAATGGGGAACACTAGAGTCGGTGGAACATGCTTTTACATCAATGAAAGTTGGTGTATAGATGTAACAATGTTAAAGAAGATGTGCTGTCCTAATTTGGAAGCGCTCTTCATCACTGTAAGCCTTTCTACTCGCCGTGGGAGTTTTCCTCATTTATTCTGGTGAGTGTTTATATCCTGCCATAAGCGTACTTGATCGCAGTGCTGCAACAGCTGGCTGATCACATCACAGACATGGAACAACAATACCCGGACTCAGTTATTATTATTCTTTGTGATTGTACAATCAGGTCAGGAACACACTGAATAAGGAAATCAAAGTGGCTAAAAAAAGCTATTCTGCTAAGCTGGAAAACAAGTTTTCAGCTAACGACCCTGCATCAGTGTGGAGCGGCCTGAAAGATATTACTAACTTCAAGAGACCTTCCCCCCACACTGTAGGGAACCAACAGCTGGCTGACGATGAATGTGTTCTACTGTAGATTTGAAAGGCCCAGTCTCACACCCCACACCCGCTCTGACCTTCACTTCACACAAACATCAACACCTCCTACAAACCCACTCCTTCCCCCTCTTGCTACTCAACATGCACTTAAGATCTGTGAAGAGGAGGTGTGCCGCATCTTCCGGAAACAAAAGGCAAGGAAAGCACAGGGTCCAGATGGTGTTTCACCCACTTCACCCAAAATCCTGTGCTTACCAGCTGGCCCCCATCTTCACACAGATCTTCAATAGATCACTGAAGCAGTGTAAAGTTCCCTGCTGTTTCAAATGCTCCGCCATCATTCCTGTCCCAAAGAAATCCAAAATCACATGACTCAATAACTACAGACCTGTCGTTCTGATGTCTGAAGTCATTTAAGAGACTGGTGTTGGCCCACCTAAAGGACATCACTGGATCCTTTCTAGATCCCCTTCAATTTGCCTATCGAGCAAAAAGGTCTGTGGATGATGCAGTCAACATGGGATTGCATCATATTCTGCAACATCTGGACAGACCAGGGACATATGCAAGGATCCTTTTTGTGGACTTCAGTTCGGCTTTCAACACCATCATCCCAGCTACTCTCCAGACTAAATTACACCAACTCTCTGTTCCCACGTCTATCTGTCAGTGGATCACCAGCTTTCTGACTGACAGGCAGCAGCTAGTGAGAATTCACTTCCAGCACCTGTACGATCAGCACTGGTGCCCCCCAGGGATGTGTGCTCTCCCAACTACTCTTCTCCCTGTACACAAATGACTGCACCGCCAAGGACCCCTCCTTGAAGTTTGCAGATGACACTAATGTCACCGGCCTCATCCAAGATGACAATGAGTCTGTATACAGAAGGGAGGTTAAATGGCTGGCTCACTGGTGCAGTAAAAACAACCTAGAGCTGAACACGCTTAAAAAAGTGGAGATGATAGTGGACTTTAGGAGGAACACCCCAACATTGACCCTGCTCACCATTCTAAACAGCACTGTGGCAGCAGTGGAGTCATTCAGGTTCCTGGGCACTACCATCTCACAGGACCTGAAATGGGAGACACACATTGACTCCATTGTGAAAGGCCCAGCAGAGGTTGTACTTCCTTTTCCTGCTGAGGAAGTTCAACCTGCCAAAGGCACTGCTGATACAGTTCTACTCAGCAGTCATTGAGTCTGTCTACTGCACTGCAATAACTGTCTGGTTTGGTTCAGCTACGAAATCGGACATCAGAAGACTACAAAGGACAGTTCGGACTGCTGAGAGGATTATTGGTTGTCCCCTGCCCTCCCTTCAAGAAATGTACACTTCCAGAGTGAGGAAAAATCTGTAAAAATCACTCTGGACCCCACTCACCCAGTCCAGTTCCTTTTTGAACTGTTGCCTTCTGGACGGTGCTACAGAGCACTGAGCACCAGAACCGTCAGGCACAGGAACAGTTTTTTCCTCTCAGGCTATCCATCACATGAACAGTTAAAACTGCCCCATTGAGAAATAATTATATGCAATACACAGCTTAGTCTATTTATATTCATCCAACATATCCTACCTCTTCTGCCATACATTCCCTTGCATCTGTATATAACAGATTTGTATTTGTATATATATATATTGTTTTTTGGTTTATTTCTATATATACTTATATTTTCTACTCACTTTTTATTTTTATTCTAAAAAGCTTCTGTCACAAAATGACAAATTCCTTGTATGTGTTAGCATACTTGGCAATAAAGCTCATTCTGATTCTAATATTATGACTTGAGACTGTATCATAGTAAAAGAACCGGAAAAAGACAAAGACACTGTCAATCAAATGAGATGACAAAATGTTTTTTTAATCGAATTTACTTTTAAAATGTGTAGAAAGCACAAAAATTTCAGCAGATGGACAAATAAATTAATGTCACCGTCACAGTATTTCATACATTTCAGTATTTCATGTGACTAAGAACCTTTTTTGACAATTTAGAAACAGATTCCTAGGGTGCAGGGGCGATGCCAGGATTTTTTCACAGGGTGGGCAGGGCAGGTGATCAGTCTGTGGTGGCTAAGAAATTCTGTCTGACATGACATCGTCAATAATTCCTTACATCATTGTTGAATGGTGTTATATGGGGCAACCTTTGCTAACCTGTTGCTATATAGTCCAACACCTCTCTTCCTCTTCCAAAATTTTATTGGTACAGCATTCTTTTTTAAACTGTGTAGTAGTCTTATTGCTGGATTGACTTACTGGATCTTTAACTACTAAAAGTGATTCTCCACCATTGGGTTGAACAGTTTGAACAAACCGTTATCGGCCTGGATTTCTCAGAACGTTAAGCTAACCGTGCTCAACTGTGCTGGTGGAATGGCTTTAGTACGTGCTGAATGCAAAGTATCTGTTTGGAGGGTGTGGACAGAGCAAGGTCAGTTTCAGTTCAAGGGGGAATACAAGGAATTGTATTTCCGAAAACACAACTGGAACCGCCTTTCTGAAATTGGTCAATGGATTAAAATTTTCTCAACTTTTGGGTGCATAATGGATTATCACTTTTGCCATTGTGTTTTTCCACTACATCCTGGCAACACACCATCCCCAGTGAAATCAATGGATTCGTAGTGCTCTCCAACACAGCGTAAACTCAAATGTGTAGACTCCCTAACACAACTTAAGTATTAAAGCCACGACTACAGCTTACTTGTCCAAACTACAGTATTTGAGATAGAGATTGTCCTAGGATAGAGTGAGTCACCTAGATAAGGGTTTGATGAGGTCAGCGTGAGACATTGGTTATGAGACCCAGCAAGAATTAGACTGTTGTCTGAAAGCACAGCATGCTCTCCACATCTCCATTTCAGGCAGCAGTGCAGGTCTGTTAGAGGTGTTTTAATGTCAGGCTAAAACTGGGTGTTCAGAAATAGCTCAGTACTCAACACTAACACTGAAAGACAATCCTGGACTGACGTGACAAGGGGTGAGAGGTGGCATGATGTTGGCATCTCAAACACCTGAAACCACCCAAAACTCTGCAATATTAATTTGATCATATTTATTTTGTCTTGTTTTCCAGTACAAAATATTGAAACATCCTTAAAACAAGATACATTTACTTAACCCCTTAAACAATAGAGCACACACAGAGCAAACAGAGCCTGAATCACAGGCTTTCAAAGACAGGATAAAAAAAAAAAGCATGTTCATCATAAGATTTTAAACATATACAATATAATGAATTATTGAAATATTGTATACATATATATATGAATTATTGAAATATTTTTTTGGGGGAGGGGTCTGTAAAATTAGACCAATATTTTGCAATTCGTCCACTGTACAGTATGTGTGTAAGATAAACTCTTAAATTTGGGTGTGAAAAATTGCAGACAACAGCCAAAATATGCAGCAGAATTTAAGGGGTTATGAAGCAAAATTGTGTAAAATATTAAGACATTTATCTTTTCCTACCACATTGGTAATTGTTTTTTTTTATTTATTTTTTTAAGAATAAACCTAAATAAATTTTGTTAGATTTAAGAAAAATAACATTAATTCGAGGTACATTCTGTGAAAACATTATTAACTTTCAATAAATGATGTCCATTTTTGTTCCCTTTTCAAATGAATTGTTCCACCATCTGACTTCCTTCCTGTTTTCCTGGCTTTTTGGTTATCAGAGACTCTGGCTTTTCTTATGCAGTCCATTCTCAAACCAAAACGCCTGTATGGCACATTGATTCTTGCCCTGTCATTAGTCCACCAGGAAGTTGATGAGAGCAGTTCTGGGTGAGAAGATGGCTTTCCTAATAATGCGTTCAGAAAGAAGGCGAGCACCCAGAGGACTCTCCATTACCAGCTCCTGAACCCTCTGTGTGTCCTAAGCCACCTCATGGGGTACAGATACACTCACACACACCTTATTATTGATCTGAGAAGAGAATACAGAGAGGATTGAACAGCTGAAAGGTAACAAACTGAATCTGATTAAAAAACAAATGTAACTTTTACCCATGCGAAACCTGCCGCTATGATGCAAGGGCATTACTACGCGGTTGTTAAGGTGTTTTGAGTGGTTTTGCGTGTTGCTATTAGGTTGTTAGGGAGATCTGTTTTGTTGCTAGGTGAGTCAAAAAGAGCCCAAAAAAGCCCACCACCAAGTCTCTATGATATTCTAGTCCCTAGATATGGCTCAGGTCACCGACTATGATGCTAGGGTGGTTGTTAGGGTGTTGCTATGTGGTTGCTGGGGTGTTCTGTTACTAACAATCATGCTAGAGGACAAACCTAATATTGGTGAAAGAATCTTGTTAAAACAGTCTATGTTCACCCTTGCAATGCATAACTGTTTTGCTTCAGATTACCTGTGGTTTTAGTTTTTAAAGCCAATCAAATGTTGAAGTACTTGCAGTATGGTGTATCACGGATGGACAAACAACAAAACCCTGTTTTTTTTTTTTAGACTGGATATCTTAGTTAGTTCTGTGTGTGGATTTGTGTAGAACTGGCATTATCTGCTCATAAAATACAAAGCATCAAGACAGTTGGACTGAACCATGGGAGAAACTCAACCCTGTCATTATGACTCCCAAAGTAGTTCATCCACCTCCACAAAGTAGGGGATTCCCCGAAATACTGCAGCTGTGCTAACCCACCACACCAGGCTGGTGCCTAGCTGGAGCGTGGCAAAGAGTGGACGGAGCAAAACTTTCTGGGTAGCAGAACTGAAACCTGGCCTGCAGGAAGATGAACTACAAAGCAGTGGAAATATCTAAATAGACACTTTGAAATACATGAATTCTGACCACAAATGCTTAAATAAAGACTGTGTTAGAGACACCAGTTAGTGTCTTTAAAAATTAAGGAAAAAATGAAAGACGTGTACATTAAAGTCTATTCTGAACATGTCCACACATCTGTAATCTTCACGTATGTTTAGACAGGGATATATTTGGAAAAAAACAGCTATCTTGTAAGGCAGCATATATTATATTCTGTTCTATTTAATTGTTCTGGTCTGTTCTGTTCTATTCTATTTAGTTCCTGCCTTTTCCATTTTATTCTATTGTTCTGTTCTGTACTGTTCCGCTCTATTATATTGTACTGTTCTGTTCTATTCTTTTGTTCTGGTCTGGTCTTTTCTATTATACTCTATTATGTCTAATTTACTCTATTCTGTTCTATTCTGATCCATTTTAGTCTATTGTTCTGTTCTGGTCAGTTCAGGAAGACTCGCAGACTTGAGTGAAATTCAAGATGACATTTATTTGATAAATATAAAACAGAAATGTAATCTGTCTCTTTGGCGTAAGCCCCGTCTGGCGGTCTGAAGAAGTTGTACTCGGAACCGTCATATCCTGCCGGAGACAGGAGGCAGGGGCGAGGAGCCTTCTCCCGTGTAGGATGGGACTCAACTTGTGGTGGTGGGGTGGTGGAGGTTGCCGTGTTAGCACACTGAAACAGCAATGAGATAGATTGTGAGCAGACTTATAAAGCAATGGCTTACATGTGATTGGCTAGGAGTTACCTAGCTAATGGTGCAATGATGTACAGCTGCTAGTCTTCCTGCTAGAACTACGCTGCACTTACATTTCCATTCTACTCTCATTTGTTCTATTATATTCAATTGTTCTGTTCTTTTCTGTTCTGTTCAACTCTATTGTGTTCTATTCTGATCCATTCTATTCTATTGTTCTGGTCTAATTTACTCTATTCTGATTAAACCAGAGCCTTCTATCAAGGAGACCCTACAAGATTAGCATAAAACAGCATAACGTGGCGGTCCCATAGACATTCAATGGGCAGTACTGTCGTAACACGTTAGCTGACCATTACGCTCTTTCCTATGATAGAGCCGTGGAGGTTGTTATCTCTGTAAATAAAAGAATCTCTGACAGTGCTTCATTGATAAAATGATGGAGAAAGGAACTCTTAACACTATAATGTGACTTGTGACCAACAATCATCCATGCGATTATCTAATCAACCAATTGTGTGGCAGCAGTACAGTGCATAAAATCAGGGCAGATACGGGTCAGCAGCTTCAGTTAATGTTCACATCAACCATAAGAATGGGGAAAAAATGTGATCTCAAAGATTTGGACCGTGGCATGATTGTTGGTGCCAGATGGGCTGGTTTGAATATTTCTGTAACTGCTGATCTCCTGGGATTTTCACGCACAACAGTCTCTAGAATTTACTCTGAATGGTGCCAAAAACAAAAAACATCCAGTGAGAGGCAGTTCTGTGGATGGAAACGCCTTGTTGATGAGAGAGGTCAACAGAAAATGGCCAGACTGGTTCGAACTGACAAAGTCTACAGTAACTCAAATAACTGCTCTGTACAATTGGGGTGAGAAGAATAGGATCTCAGAATGTGGTTGGTGCTGTTTTGGCAGCATGAGGGGGACCAACACAATATTAAGCAGGTGGTTTTAATGTTGTGGCTGATGTGTATATGTATATACTGTGTATATATATATATATATATATATATATATAGAGAGAGAGAGAGAGAGAGAGAGAGAGAGAGAGAGAGAGAGAGAGAGAGAGAGACCTTTGTTTAGTATTTAGACAAGAGACAACTCAATGACTGTGGACTCAGGCTTTATACCTGCAAGACACCCTGAATGGAGAAACAAAGCTTACAGAGATAACATTTTCATTTTGCAACAATCTAATCCACAGAACATTCCATGAGACTCCCTTCACAGACAACCCACATACAGTACCCATGTGATTAGAATAACAGTAGAAACAGAAACAGTTGTATACTTTGTATATTGTGAGAAACAGACACAAGAACAAGAACCCAATACATTCAAGGACAGCTCTGGGGCTACAACACAGCCTTTGTTTCAGAAGCTCCAAACAGAAGACTCATCTGCTCTCCAACAGTACGTTTGCTTCTTTGAATATGAATTATTTTAACTTACATGTTATTCCCGTTGACAAATACGAAGCAGAAAGTGTCTGAGACAGCTCTCTTTTCAACTCCTCTCCCAAATGCAACTGGCAAATCTCAAATCTGCAAATCCCATATAGGTGATCAAATACCTGCATCGCAAGCAGTTCTTTCTATGCGTGCTTGCTTTCCTTTTCATTTAGCAGCCTCTGAAGCATGCTTACATTTAAGCGCCATCATACAATGTTTGTAAATTACATGATGTTTGCATGAGTATTTGCTTCATTCATATTAATATAGAAAGCACTACCTGATTGGACATTTTACTGACCAGTCAGGTAGCGCTGTTCTCATTAATATGAATGAGCCTTCCCCTGCCATCCTATGTTTTGGAAAATCTGCACGACACCAGTACGACTAACTAACAAGTTCATACACAGTGTCTTTTGGAGACCCCTGGCAATGCACAGACTCTCTGCAGTTGCCTACTCTGCCTATAGCTAGCGCTCTATTCTGGTCAGTTCTATTCTGATCTATTCTATTCTATTCTATTCTATTTTTCTCTTCTGTTCTATTCTACTCTATTATGTTCTGTTCTATTCTGTTCTGATCCAGTGTGTTCTATTGTTATGTTATGGTCTATTCTATTCAAATACATTCAATTGTTCAGTTCAAATCTATTCTATTCTGTTCTATTCTATTCTATTTAATTGTTCTTTTTATTCTATACTGTTTTATTCTATAGGTCTGTGCTATTCTTCTTTATGCTGTTTTGTTCTATTCTGATCCATTCTCTTCCACCATTCTAGTCTATTCTGTTCTATTCTGTTCTATTCTATTCTGATCCATTCTATTTTATTGTTTAATTCTAGTCTGTTATTCTGTACTGTTTTGTTCCATTCTATTAAATTGTATTGTTTTAGTCTATTCTGTTTTACTCTACTTCATTCTGTGCTATTGTTCAGGTCAGATGTGTTCTATTCTACACTATTCTGTTCTATTCTGATCCATTCTATTCTATTGTTCGGTTCTGTTCTGTTCTATTCTACTTTACTCTGTTCTGTTCTATTTTGTACTGTTCTATTCTGATCTATTTTATTCTACTGTTCTGGTTCATACTCTGTTTTATTCTATTCTGATCCATTCTATTTAGAGTTTTATTCTGGTCTGTTATTCTGTATCGTTCTGTTTTATTCTATTCAATATTGATCTGTTCTGGTCTATTCTGTTCTACTCTTTTCTGTTTTATTCTATTGTTCTGTTCTGGTCTGTTCTATTCTCCTTTATTCTGTTCTATTCTGATCCATTCTTTTCTATTATTCTGTTTTGGTCTGTTATTCTGTACTATTTACTTCTATTCTATTCAGTTATTCTATTTTGGTCTGTTCATTCTGTTCTGATCTATTCTGATCCATTTAATTCTTTTGTTATGTTCTATTATTATCCATTCTTTTTTATTTTTCTGTTCTATTCTGTTCTGTTCTAAACTATTCTTTTCCAATCTTTGTTCTGTTCTATTCTGACACATTAGAACAGAATATAGAATATATTGTTCTGTTCTATTCTTCTCTATTCTGTTCTGTTCTATGCCCATGGCTTTCAAACTTGGAGGTGCGCCTCCCCAGGGGGCACCAGAGCATGTCAGGGGAGGCGCGGAGACTGATGATAATTTCACCAAGTAAAATCAAAAGATTCATAAATACAATAAAAATGTATCTTGAAGATAAATGGCGTTATAGTACTGTTAATATCGAGAGCACAACATACAGATCATGTGAGCACGGATCTCTCCGCTCGCACGCCGAAGTCCTTGGCTTTCGCTCAAAACTGGACGCGCACTCTCAAATAAACCACGCTGCTCTACGAAATCTCCCTGCTCTCACTCAGGGAGGGTATGTGCATGCTCAAAACGTGTCCTATGCATTCGCAAATCTATTATAAAGCCACACAGCTCTGTCTTTATTCATTCATATTCTGCCTCTGCAGATGTTTTATATCAAGGGAGATACGATACCGGAGTTTGAGAACCAACTCACCATTTGGCCGGTAACCATTTAATTTTATTTTTATTTTTTTTGAAAATGCAACATAATACATGGTTACATTCGTATTGTAAGAATTATATTCTGATGTAAGTGACGTGAGCAAATAAAACCGTCAATTAAACATCTGTTGCGACTGACATCTTCTGTTACCTCAGTGGAAAACAGCTGCACAAGTTTATGTAGGGCGCAGAAAATCTGAAAATATGTGGAACAAAATCACACGTGTCCATTAACTTCCTCATGAGTTCAACATGATATCGTGTTGATGTGTCATTTTGTTTGTGACAAGTGAAGTTTCACACAGAGACGAAGACTGACTCATGTGCTGCGAATTTATCACAGATATAGGCTAAAAACAGTCATGAGGACAAACCAGTTTTTTAATAAAAATAATACAGAATATGGTTTCATATTATGAATAAAAACATTTATAACTGTTAATAACACATCAGTGTTGACCTCTGCCTGCATCACCTTGGTCAAAGGATGGACTACTCTCTTAAAATGGAATACATAGACAATTAATTCTAACTAACTAAACCAACTAAAGCCTTTGTAAAAAAAATAAAAATAATTAATCATCAACACAGCATTATTTTCTGTAAGCTGCTTTGAAACAATGCGTGTTGTGAAAAGCGCTATATACAAATAAAAATGTCTTGACTTTTGTTCTATTTTTCTCTATTCTGTTCTGTTACATTCTTTACTGTTCTGTTCTGATCTATTGTTTTCCCATCCATTCTATTCTATTGTTCTGTTTTATGCTACTCTATTTTGATCCTGACTGGCAGGATTTCTCTGTCTGATGAAATTTACTTGCGTACATACACACATGCATACACTGATGAGCCAAAACATTATGACCACTCACAGGTAAAGTGAATAATGTTGACCATCACCTAACAAGGCCACATGTCAATGTCTGGGTAGATTAGATGGTAAATGAACAATCAGTTCTTGTAGTCAACGTGTTAAATGCAGGAGAAATGGGCTGGAGTAAAGACCTGAGCGACTTTGACAAGGGCCAAATTATTATGGCCAGACGACTGGGTCAGAGCATCTCTGAAACGGCAAGACTTGTGGGGTGCTCTCAGTCAGCAGTGGTGAGTACCTACAGACAGTGGTCCGAGGAGGGACAAACCACATACCGGTGACAGGGTGTTGGGCATACAAGGCTCATTGATGCACAAGGCCAACGAAGGCTATCCCATCTGGTCCGAACCAACAGAAGGTCTACTGTTGCACAAGTCACCGAAAATGATAATGATGGTTACGGGAGGAATGTCACAACACACAGTGTATTGCACCCTGCTGCGTATGGGGCTGCATAGCCGCAGATCGGTCAGAGTGCCAATGATGACCCCTGTCCACCGTCGAAAGTGCCTACAATGGGCACGTGAGCATCAGAACTGGACCTTGGAGTAGTGGAAGAAGGTCACCTGGTCCGATGAGTCCCGTTTTCTTTTACATCACGTGGATGGCTGTGTACGTGTGGACCATTTACCTGGGGAGGTGATCCGATCCACGATCTGCCGCTAATGTCTTGGTGTTCCACAGAACACCTTCAGGGGTCTTGTAGAGTCCATGCCTCGGCGTGTTAGCGCTGTTTTGGCGGCACGTGGAGGACCAACAGCATATTAGGCAGGTGGTCATAATGTTTTGGATCATCGGTGTACATGTCCTGTACATGGATACATGTCCAAAAGTGAGTCATGGGAGAAGATTCCATCAGCCTCCCAAAGGGTTTATGTATGTAATAACTGATTTTGAGGCCAAGCCCTTCACACACACACACACACACGCACACGCTCACACAAGCACACACACTCACAAATTACAGAGCAGCTATAATGAAATACAGGCTTTTTTTAGTTAGAAATGCACACTTTCCATTTGCCACTTTCACAGGGAACATACTGTACTGAATTTCTGCAAACAAACAGCCTGGTGACACTACAATCTCAGAAACACTGAGATACCGATATAACTACTGTGCATACTTGGGGTTAGTAATCTGCATAAACCTCTAACCGTAAGTAGTAAACTTTGGTGTGAGACTCGTCCACAGCCATGAATGACACTTCAAAACGTATGGCTTATTGAGGAAAGCTGTGCTATTATTTTCCTAAGTGATCAGACTTGTGATAAAACTGGTGAAAACATCCCATGGACTTCCAATGAAAGACCTGCGGCATATTTAGTGACCAGAATAACATTGAGACGTGGGAGTGGGCTCATTTGAATTGGGTTGGTAAGCAACTACCCAGAACACCCTAGCATCATAGTGGCACTCACATTTTCTTCACAATAGTACATGTGTACATGAAAGTGTGTGTGTGTGTGTGTGTGTACATGTTTATACTAATACTACCAAATGTCCCCACAAGGATGCACAGCCAGCAGTCCCCATGAGGGAAATGGCTTATTAAACATACTAAAAAATGTAAAAATGCAAAAAGGTTTCTGTGAGGGTTAGGTTTAGGGGTAGGGTTTGGGGATAGAAATTATCGTTAGATCTGTATAAAATCCATAAAATGCATGGAAGTCTATGGAGAGTCCCCACAATGATATAAAAACAAGTTTATGTGTGTGTGTGTGTGTGTGTGTGTGTGTGTGTGTGAGAGACGTACCCGTACAGAAACCTGGAGTGTGTCAGGGGTTTGGTACTCTGGGTTGACACTAGGTCAGTTCTGCTGAAGCACATCTCCCTTCCCAGACAGCATGCTTCCTAAAGGATTTCTCACCTGAAACAAACCTGAGAGAGGATTCAAGGACTTGTCAATAAAACTGCTAGTGTAACACCTTTAAATTGGAACACCGTGCATTGACTGATTTAGCAAATAAACTGCATGCCATGGTCACATAATTGGGTCCCCTACGCTGAGATCCTGTATATTTAGAAACTAGTGTGTGACCCCCAAAAGGCCTTGAGGAAGGATATACGTTTCCACTTGTCCTTAGTGTGTATATGTGTGTTTGTGTATGCAAAAGTGCACTTTTTGGAGGTTGGAAGGAGAGGAAGTTGAAATTGTTCACCCAACAAATTAAAATTCTGTGATTATTTACTCACACACACGTCTTTACAAAACTCACAGTGACCAGTAAACTCACAGTTTATAATGACAACGAGCTCCAAAAAACACCATAAAAGCACAAAAATAGAAGTTCATATGACTTGTGCGCGATATTCAAAGTCTTCTGAAGTCATACGATAGCACTGTTTGAAAAATAGCCTTTAATTTCAGGTTTTATTCACTGAAGATCCCTCTTTTTCAGCTCTCAAATGAATTATGATGTGGTTAGAAGTGTCGCGTCAGGTTTGACATCAATGATGTATGGTCACAAGACAAGCAAAGATCAATGATATTTGATTTGAGAACTATGCCTTTTTTTTAGTCTGTTCCTCATACAAACCTATTGTATGGCTTCAGAAGACTCGGAATGAAGTGCATATAGAGATGTGTGGACTCCTTTATGATGTTTTTGTGCTTTTTGGAGATTGACCGACTTGGACACTATGACACTGCTGTTGTTTGGAAAAGAGCTGCATGAAGATTCTTCAAAATTCTCATTTTGTGTACCACTGAATAGATTAACAGCATATATATATATATATATATATATATATATATATATATATATATATATATATATATATATATATATATTGTGACATGACGGTGAGTAATAATAAATAATAAGAAAGACATTATTTTCACTTTTGGATAAATAATTCCTTTAAATGCCAAAAGTGTAATCTATTTCTGTAAGTATATGAGCACACACACTTCTAAACACTTAGTAAACAACTTTTAGACACACACAAACACTTCCTGGTCACCATCTATCATTGTGTTATCAGAATGTAAGGACGTGTCCATTCCTCATCTTTCCTCATGAGACAAACACACACGCTTACTGCATGTGTGTGTGTGTGTGACAATAGCGGGATGTGGAGTGGACTTCAGTGACACGTTTCCGCTGTTTTTCCCAACACTAGCGTTTTCCACGACTTTTCACCCAGCTCACAATTATTCACTTTCATTCTGAGTGATTTTTTTAAAGAACTGAACCAAAAGTATCATGGTTCTACCATTGTTTTTTTTTTTATTGTTTTTTTTTGGTTTTTTTTTTTTTATGTACTGTGGTATTTACATACAGTATATGGTATTCATGGAATTTTGTAAGTACCTTATTTAATACCATGTAAATACAGGGTTGGATCGTGGACCAGTCAGGCCCTTGGGCTGTTTCAATACCTTTCCCTCGCCACTGTACCTTGTGGCAGACCCCCTATCCTACATTGAGCATCAAGAGACTAGACAAAGGTTATGGAAATGTGATTTGGTAGGCTAAAATAAGACTAAAAATAGTAGCATACACAAATATAAGGCTTTCAAATGAAAATATTTAGATTTATATTCAAATATAAAGTTTGAGCTTCGATTTTGGATGCCTTGCTTGCTTCAAAGTGTTTGTTTAGGAGTCAAGAGCCATACTTCATGGCAAAAGCGTAAATTAATCTGTTAGCATCTGTTACTTGAAAATCCATTTCTTCCAGAAAAACTGAATATAATTCAAAATTGGACTATAATTTGAGTCCGCTGGTTTGTTTCAGTTTGAGTTACATGTTCTCTCTATTGATTCAGGTGTTGCTGGCTCGCGTAATCAGCGTTGCCATGGGATCCTTAATTGTTTCTATGGTAAAACTGATCATTCCAGCTTGCTGCGAGCGGCTCCTAATCGCACTAATTCCCTGGCTAAATCTACCTCACTCTGTTTTGTGTTCATCATTCGATTGTTGTTTGAGTCCTGTTACTTATCACTCTCTCCCTCAGCCTTAGTATATCCTGTATCATGTTCTGTGTATTGGTTGCCAGTCTGCACTGGGATTGTGGTTACCTTCTAGTCTGTTGCCTCGCCTCCCTTGACGCTTCTCCCAAGTTCCGCTCAGTGATACTTCACTGCACTGACTGCTCCACACACGACCACTACGCACACAAGCCTACAAACATGTTACTCTACAGAGGATTCCTCGAGGGTCTACGTAACACTTTCACTATGCACACAAGCCTACGAACATACTACTCTACAGGGGAAGATTATCAGTGAATAATGGCTTAAATTACAGTGTTTCTCACAAAAAGTTATGACTTCAGAAGACTTGGAATATAGTGCACAAGTCATATGAACTACTGTGATGATGTGATTATTTTCTGGCTACGTAACATTTCTTTCGTATTCCACAGAAGAAAGAAAGTCATACGGGTTTGGAACAAAATGAGAGAGAGTAAATGATGACAGAATTTTCATTTTGGGTGGCCTAATTCTTTATCTTCAAGTTAAAGAGTGATTTGTTTATTACTCTGCTGTCATATCTGCCCAAAAGCTAAGTGTGGACACATGGGTGCAGCCATCACTCAGAGCGACGCCAAAGCATCTTCAAACTCCACACTGTGCGTAACTATTTGAGATTAAATCAGATTATTTATGGTACAACAATACCATGTTTTTCACAATGTGGCGGACTGTTAACAGCAGAGTTGATCACAGCAGACTCACCGAGAGTGTGTTGGTCAGACCCATGAGTCGAGAGATAGCTGCATTAAACAGGAAGTCTTCTGTGAAGTGACCTGTGACCTGTCAACAGAATAATCTGGATTAGTTTCATTCAGCACACTATCAACTTTCAGTGTGCCTTAATTCTCCCTCCAGCTGACTCCATTTCAAACCTCAGAATGCACTAACTTGCATTGTGTTGAAAACTGCAGTCTGACACATTCTGGAATGCATTGACTCACATAATCGAGCTTGCGTAGCTAGAAAGGTTTAACTTGCACAGTGTATATATATATATCGGGACTAAAGCATCCTAGTCACACTCCTGAACAGTGTTGGGTGTAATCTGATTGCAAAATAATTACTTACTGTAATCTAATTAAGTAAAAGAAAAGTAGTGTTACATTTAAAATTTGAGTAATCAGATTACAGTTACTGACTTTTATAAGTACATTATTTGGGTTATACTTATTTCTAAAATCATATCAAGTAGTCCAATTTAAATAAAACTGGACTATTTCACCCAATATTTGTGTTCCATATATGGATGTTAATGAATAATCAAGGATTGATTATTTGTCATTATAATTTGTTTGATTAGGCTTATCAATTAATACATTTCAGCCCAAATGCATTCAGTTATCATGCCAGCATAGACAGAGCGCAACAGTCAGGTTCCGGAAGTAAAAATCCCATTCGTTTTCTCCATAGACAAATTAACTTTCAACGATAACTTATAAACCTTTAAAGAAAGACCAACCTTGAGCTCTGAGGTTGTTAATCGATGGTATATGCTTCTGCTGGAGCCATCAGTTTGCATTAATTCAACTTCATTATTTAAAAATTGCATTTGATAGCGGAATTCATGGAAAACTACATGGTACAGCAGTGAAAGATCCACCAATCAGAGAACCGTGGCCAAGCAAGCCCTCGAAACGTGCCTCAGAGTGACCACCCACTCCCATGACACACTGTAAATTACGTAACTGAGTAGGTGTCTCTTCACACTTAAACTACTTACTGTATATATTTGTACATATCGGAATATTTTGCAATTAATGTAAAATTGACTGTTTCTATACATATACAACCGAAGTATAGAACTACCTAAAATCAATAGTTTTAGATATTCAATTACATCATTCGCACTGCTTCATTGGATTGTAGTCCATGCCCTCATGAAAGATGGTAAATACACAGTCTTGTACCTGTCTTTTTGTCAGATTTTCAAATACTTTTTTGCCTCAAAACAAAGTTCGTGATGTTGTGATTCACCTCGTAGCTGGTTGGTTTGGTTCATGGCTTACAACTATTTTATGAAGGATTTTATGAAAAGTCTTTGGGAAAATGTAATGGGGAAAATACTTCCAGAACCAAAGCACTTTTGTGCTCTATACAGTCATCTGCCGTTAGAGGGCGCACTGCCGCTTACACGCTGCATGTCACATCCTGTTAGCAACACAGAATTAAAAACACAGAGGTGCATCATTCAATTTGTTTCTCGATAGATGAACATTACATTTACTGCATAAACCATGATAGTGTGTTAAAGTACAATATGACAACAAGCACTGGTGATCCGCCGGTCTCTCTGTATCACCCACACAGACAAACACGTTAGCTCTAGCTGGAAAACATGCAAGTACATTCGCCTGAAATCTCATGTCACTATAGAGGTACGCTATTAACTGTATATACACAGCGTGTTATTATTTGACTTGATTTTAAATAAAAAGTAAGGTCTGAAACACCACACGACCATAAAGTTTTAATGAATTCGAATCTGTACCTCCTATAAAAGTTAATAATAACAGTAATAAATTAACAGTAAATTAATGTAAATAAAAAAAACATGAATGTATAAAAAAATTAACTGAACTGAAAAAATATTACAAACCTGGCATCCAATTAATGAAACAAAATTGGAGGTGTGGGTTAGAGCTACTTTGACTTTGATAAAAAGCACTCAAACATTTTGAGTTTGCTATTCACAAGAAGCATCTGCTGACATGGACCATGCCTCACAAAAAAGAGATTTCAGAAGACCTACTATCAAGAATTACTGCTTTGCATAAAGCTGGAAAGGGTTACAAAGTTAACCCTCAAAGTGCTTAGATATTCATCTGTCCACAATTAGACAAAATTGTCTTTAAATGGAAATTATTTAGTACTGTGGCTACTCTCCCTAGAAGTGGCTGTCCAGTCAAGATGACTCAAAGGGCACACAGCGGAATGCTCAATGAGGTAAAAAAAAAAGAACCCTAGAGTGACAGCTAAAGACCTAAAGGAATCACTGTAAATGGTTAACATGTCTGTCCATGGCAGGGCACCACGAAGGAAGCTGCTGCTTTCCAAAACATTAATTCCCACATTTATCAAGATATCCTACAGGATAATAAAAGTCAATAAAGGTTGGGTGATGCAGCAGGACAATGACCATAAACATTGAAGTAAATCCACTACAGAATGGCTTCAAAACAAGAAAATTCACCTTTTGGAGTGGCCCAGTCATAACCCAGACCTTTTTAATGGGATGTGTTCAATATAAACATGAAAAATTATAATTGTTTGTGTGTTGTTAGCTTAAGCACATTGTGTTTGTCTATACTTGTGACTTTGATGAAGATGAGATCACATTTTATGACCAATTAATGCAGAAAACCAGTTAATTCCATTGGGTTCACATACTTATTCTTGTCACTGTACTTTGTACTTATAGTTGTCTCTAAAAGTAAGCCAAGGGATAGGAGAAAGTATTTAAACTTCACAAAATTACACACTTCAACTTTAAATGTCAAAAGGTGCATCATTACTGTCTGAAATAAATGAGTATATACTGTATAATTGCCAAAGCACTATGAATGTATTCTTGATGGTGGAAGCTGCTATTTCATCATGATTTGAGACTAAATCACCAATTTCCTTTGGTTAGTAAGGTCAAGATCTTGCTAAAGCAAACAGGCTGTACATCAGAACGTAAAGGGCAACATCATTCCCGGAGAGGCCCTAACCAAACACATGACACAGCTGATGACTGCACCTTTTCCAGGCAAAAGATCAAAGATCCTGAGGCTTAATGGCTTTAGAGTGGATCAAGCACAGTGCAGACCCTTTACCAGAGCCAAATCAATTTGAGCCCTGGACAGGCTATTTATACTATGCTAAAACAGCACATTCCACATTTAACATCTCGCTCCCACTGTACACACCCTTTCTGTAGTTAGAGGAATAATTCATCCAAAATGTAGGATTCTGTCTTCATTTACTCACCCTCATGTTGTTCCAAAACCTGAATGACTTACTTTCTTCCGTAAACAACACAAAAGATGTTTTGAAGAATGTTCATGCTGCTCTTTTTCATACAGTTAAAGCATATAGTGACCAGGAGCTGTCCAGTGCCAAAATGCACAATAAATAAATAAATAAATAATTTAATTAATTACATAAAATAAAATAAAGAAGGATCATCAAAGTGGTTCATTTGTCTTGAAGTGTTCTGAAGCAATACAATAGTTTTGTGTGAGGAACAGATCGATATTTAAGTCAATATTTATTGAAAACCTAGCTCATCAATGTCATTGGTGCTTCCATATTCAAACTTGGCACCCTGTTTCAAAACTGGCAATGAGACTAATATCAAATCTGGTGTGACACATCTTGAGGTGGCAAGTTTTAATATGCAGAAGTGCAATTGAGATTTGAGAGACACTGTAGAGGGGAAGATTTTCAGTGGATTTTGAGAAAAGTAAAAAAAAAAAAATCACTCTGTCTCACAAATCTATTGTATGGCTTCAGAAGACTTGGAATATGGCATACGTCATAGGGACTACTTTTATGATGCTTTTATGCTGCTTTTTTCTCTACATTGATCATCTCCTAACAAGGCCACATGTCAAGGTCTGGGTAGATTAGATGGTAAGCAAACAACCAGTTATCATAGTCAACGTGTTAAATGCAGGAGAAATGGGCAGGCGTAAAGACCTGAGCGACTTTGACAAGGGCCAAATTGTTATGGCTAGACGACTGGGTCAGAGTATCTCCCAGGTTGGTAAGCACACTCGAGAGGGGGATAGTTTGACCACCTATTTCAGGGTATAAAGGGCCTGCTGCAGAGATTTGCTGAGGAATGCCAATTAGCATGACCTCTGTTTTTGAGCTGTTTAGATGCAGAAAATTGTTGGACATCCAGGATTGTATCTCTACAAGGCAGCTTTTTAAATTTGCTATGTTTGCTATGCTGAGTATTGTCAGCATAGCAGTGGAAACTGATGCCTCTTCTGCATAAACTTTCACCCAGATGGAGCATATAAATCAGAAATAAGATGGAACCCAGAACAAACCCCTGTGGAACACTGCATGAGACTACCAAGGTCCTAGATCCGTCTTCTGCAAGAGCAATGAACTGCAGGCAATCAGAGAGTAACTGTACGACGAAAACCACTTTAAAGCAGTGCCTTGCAGCCCAATTTTCTCTTGTAATCTGCATAGGAGGAGACTGTGGTTGACTGTATCAAAAGCTGTGGTGAGATCTAACAGAACCACAGTGACAGGGACCCAGAGTCAGCGGTAATTGCTGCCAAAGGAGGATCACACACATTTTAAATGTATTCTACATATATAATATTATTTTAGAAATGTGTAACCCAAGTATAAAAATTAAAAAGTAAATGACTTAATTAAAATCAGTAACTGTAATCTGATTACAAGAGCGTAAATTGTAATGTGCTACACTAATTTCTGAATTTAAAAGTAATTTGATTACAGTAATTTATGACCAAACGTGAACAAGAACAATTCGTTTACAAAGAAAGATTAGTTTACGAATGAAACACAACTAGTTCAAGACCAGAGTATGAGAGCAGTGCAGAAAGCTTGAGTTTTGCTTGATGCTTTAGGGGCCATTTACACGACAGTGTTTTCAACTAAAAACGGAAAACTTTTTATGCGTTTTGGCTGTTCGTTTACACGACAACGGCGTTTTGGGGCCTGAAAACGCAAACTTTTGAAAACGGGTTTCAAAGTGCAAGTTTTTGAAAACTATGCCGTTATCGTCTCCATGTAAACATACAAAAATGCTAATTTGTGAAAACGATGACATCATGGGCATGCGTATTACGTGTTATATAAAGAATGATGGATTGATAGGCATCAATTTTGGATGTATAATTATCAATATGAATACTGGTGTCTGTGTGTCGCATATTCCCTGTTTTTTGCATTGACTTTTATGTTGAAATTCTTGTTTAGTTCCCATGTTCCTGTTTCCTGTTATTTTGTAGTCCTTTTGTAGTTTCATTTTATGATTGGTTTTCCCCTGATTGTTTCCACAGGTGTTCCTCGTTCCCTTGTTTGCCCCTGTGTATTTAAGCCCTTGTTTTCCTTGTTCTTTGTCTTCACACGTATTGCCATGTTCTGTACCTGGTCTCCTGTGTTTTGTTTTCATTTTTATTCTGAGTTGCATTGTTCATCTTTTGTTTCCATTAAAAGCTGCACTTAGATCCTCCATCCTCGCCAGCCTTGTTACAGAAAGACTGACCTAAAAATGGCCGTCAGAATTCTGCTCCTTCAACAAGGGGACCGTCCAGTTGAGGATCAAATTTAGTGCACTATCCAGACCGCTCTCTGGTGGTTTTCTTCCGGGCCGGTCTGAATAGTGCACTGAGGGAACTGATGCCTCCGGCTGATCCTCACTGGATGCTCAGCAAATATGTGGAGAATGCTCTGGAACTTTGCAGTTCCCTTTATACAGTGGATTATGGCCGGAACCCTGGGCCAAAACCTGCGTCTTCGGCTCCCCTGTCTCGAAGCCTTCCACGGCCCGTCTCCAAGTTGTATTATCTGCCACTGATGTCGGTGTGTAGGTCCATGAAGATCTTAACTCAAATTGTCTGCGCCCATGCCTGCCACGGCCAACGAGTTGCCAGCCTTGTCCGTCCCAGAGTCAGCGTTGCCAACTTCGGCCATCCGGAGGAGGAGGAAGAAGAGAAGTTTCTGTTCACAAGTCTCTTCCCATGTCCACGACCATGGAGGTCATTCTCGAGTCTCTGCCCATGACTACAGAGGTCATTCCCAAGTCTCATCCCATGTACACCACCACGGAGGTCGTTCCCTAGTCTATGCCCATGTTCACGAACACGGACGTCATTCCTGATTCTCCGCCCCCTCGCTCCCTGATCTGCTCTGGTCTACTTGGTCCTCCGAGCCTGCAGCGTCGCCCTGGCTCTCCATCCATCTGGCTCCGCCTTGGTTTCAAGCCTCCCTGACTTTGCCTTGTTCCTCTGCTCCCCTTGTGCCCCCCTGAACTACCTGTTTTCCCGTGTGTGTGTGTGTGTGTGTGTGTGTGTGTGTTCTTTTTTGGAGCGTCTGGAATCCGCTCATTAAAAGGGGGGCTCTGTCACATCCCCTGTTTTTTGCATTGACTTATGTTAATTCATGTTTAGTTCCTGTTTCCTGTTAGTTTGTAGTCCTTTTGTAGTTTCATATGGTTTTCTCTGTTTCCACAGGTGTTCCTCGTTCCCTTGTTTTTCCCTGTTTCCTTTGTCAGTCTTCATGAATATGAAAATATGAGGCAGTGAAAATGCATGTTAGATCCAGTGTACACAACACCTCTCTCTCCATCAGAAGATATCCATATATCAGAGTTCTGTCTGATATCCAAAACCAGTCAACATCAACAGCTTATGTTGACTTACTCTCCTACCAGCCCAAGAGTCAGCAGGGGGAATACAGAAGAAGGCAGCAAACAAAGTGATGGTAAAAATGAGCTGAGTTTACTGAATAATCTTGAGAGTTCAGTCTATAGACGTGCGCGAGTACTTCAAAACAACGCGCGAGACTTTCAAAACTACAATGGCGGACTACAGGACTGTGTTTGTGCTGCTCAAGATTTTGAGTTTATTGACGCTTCTCCAGCAAAGTAATTGTAGTAATAAAGTAACCTCATCGTCCGTCCAGACAAAATTGCTCGATGCTTTCGCCATCTTCATTGTTTGTATTCACCGCTCTGTGGAAGAATGCTTATGTAGTAATTACGCATAGTATTTCTTTACAAAGTAACATCGCCAACTATTGGCCTGGCATGCATAATACAGCATTTTTCATCGTTTTCGTGGATCTGTGTGAACGGGGATCGTTTTGACAACATTGTCGTCTGTACACGAAACTTTTCCGTTTTTAGTACATCGTTGTCGTGTAACCGTACCCTTAGTTTCTTTTGGAACCATTTTAAAAAAATATACAAACTAACTGCCCATTTTTTTTTCAATATTATCTACCTGTTTGTTGATCAGTTGTATAAAAACAATGTCTGTTGCATACTGTAACACTGTATAAAATGCAATGATGGGGTCACTCAAGTCACATGTCATTACCAGGTGTAAACGGGGGCTTTAGTGCTTAAATGCATTGTTTAAACACAGAAGCATTATAAAGCCATCATCGCTCAGATTCGCTAATTCAGACGCTCACTAATTCTGTTTACCTTGTTGCCTGGCAACAAAAAAAGACAATTTTAGATCCAGCACTCACAGGAGAGAAAGAGACACAAGAAGTGAGTGAGAAGGAGACAGAGAGATGATGAGAGGTGATCACAATGTGATGCCGATGGGAAAAAAGATGGTTATAAAAGTACAGTAACTCGTGGTTCCTAATGCTGCATTCAAGTGCACCAGGAAGCTTCTACATCCGAGCTGGGCATTATGTCCAGTACGTTACTACAACATGTCCAGTATTCAGGTCGGAAACAAAATACGTAAGAAGCCAAACTAAAACTAATACACAATGAATGACAGCAAAAGCTCTTTCCTGTTGTATTGGTGAATAAGAACTGCTTGAAGCACCATATACTAAACATTATTGAGCAAAAGTCTATATTTTGCTTTGACAAGGTAATCATGCTTACCTAAACGAGTAAGCCAATCAGTAGCTCCTTCCTTCAATCATGCTATCTGATAGGCTAGATTTTTGTTTTGTGTCAACACGTTCAAGTTCACTTAACTAATGTGTTATTAAGCGCTAAAATGAATATAGTGTAAGCATTGACGACCTACATGGATTTGGCAAAGTTAATTTCAATTAAAAATTGAGAAAGAGAGGCTATCGAAACTAAAACAAGCGGGCGACTTTTACAACAAAGTGACGGAGATGTTCATTCGCAAGGAGAGACTTGTGTAGATTTTGTGTTCCAGTAAAGGTAAGTTAATATGTTTATTAAAAATCTGTGTTATTGATACTAGGTCATAGATACTAGGTCATTGTTTCTGGTTAGTCTGAGGCTATGAAGTGGTGATCTGGCAATCATGTCCTTCTTGTGTTTTGTGTTCCTCGTGTGTGTAACTGCCACTAGGGGGCACTCATATACAGACATTTAGAGTGAAACATGCATACTAAGGACAGGTTGCATGCAAACTCAATGAGAACACTTTTCTGTCGACATTGCCTCATAGACATCACATTTATGACACTCACATAATACATTCAAGCAGCTGTGAATGAAGTGACTTAAAAACAAAACAATATGCATCTACAAACTGGGATAAAAACATCACACCTGCCAGAATTACCTTGGAATAAATGTATTGGGGGTCAACTCAAACCCTCTAGTGTCACCAACTGTTCAAAGTTGCACACACATTTCGGCCAATAACGTTTGAACAATACATCCTAGAAACAAATTCCTTTGATTCCTTGGGTCATGCCCTTTCCCAATGGGTCACATAGTTCTGAAGCTCCACCCACAAGATTTTCCGCCATTTTGAAATTTGAAAACCTGTCCAATGTCCAATTCGCTTGAAATTTTCCATGAATCAACTAGAGACACATAAAGTTATGGAATTTATGATGATACACCAAACCGTTTTCTCATACAGAATCAACGAATTCGACGTCCATGGACTCATATGGCCTTAGCATATGACTCGAAACTTAGCATATTTCATCACAAGCATGACTTGAGGGTACCTGCACAGTTTTGGCACAGCGCCACCTAGTGGTCAAGAAATAAAAAAATTATATTTTTGCTTATAATTTCTGAATAGTTTGACCTAAAATCATAAGACTCTTTAGAGTCGAATGATACCCCATTTTCATATGTCGGCCATATTGCGGGTCGGCCATTTTGAATGTTGTCTTAAAATGCTGTATTTTACACCTTCTAGGCCGACGTCCGATTTGAATGAAATTTGTTGTGTATCATTTAGGGACACTCACGACAAAAAAGTTATCAAAAGCTTTTCGATAGACCAAATGTTTCTCGGATAGTGCATCAACGAAATAGATGGCAAGACTCCTAAAAGGATCTGAGACTGTATCTTGGCAACTGACATCAAACTATGTATGAGTCACTGTCACCACACTCTGACCACATCATATAAATTTGGTGACAGCGCCACCTATTGGTCAAAAGTTATAATGAATTGTATTGTAATATAAACGATTCTACTTAAATTTACATTTATGCATTTGGCAGACGCGTTTATCCAAAGCAACTTACAGTGCTTTAAGGTGTACATTTTATCATTTATGTGTTCCCTGGGAATCAAACCCATAATCTAAGTGTTGCTAGCGCCATGCTCTCCCAGCTGAGCAACATGAACATACTTTTTTCTATTGCTTTTCTTGAAATCATAATCAGTGATGTCCATTCATACTATATTTATAGCTAATGATTCACCTTTAATAGTTTTATATTGAATCATAATGGCTGATTATAATGTAGTAATGTAATTGGTTGGTTTGGTTAATTGCTTAGAACTCTTTAGTGACAAATTTTCTGAAATCCCAATGGAGAAATATATGAGAAAAATACTTAACCAAGACTGCAGAAATAGTGGCTGGTCACTGTTGCGTTCTATTGAGGACATGTTCACATGAATACGTTTTTTTTTATTTTTTATTATTATTATTTATTTATTTTATTTTATTTTATTTATTTTTTATGAAAAGGCATTGATTTAGCTACATTTACAACTCTCATCCATACTGGAATGGACTTTCAAAACCGCTCAAAAATGAAGGAAACTGAAAACTGATTTTTGAATCAGATTAGTATGGATGTGGCCTAACAGGCAGGGTTGTCTATGCAAATTACTAAATAGCTCAGTGTGTGTATGCATTTGTGCACATATGGGCTCTGGTCCAAAACATAGTGAGCTGCCTTACTGTTTCTTTTTTGCTTACATAGGCAGCTGCCTTCAAGTGCAGCATCCCAACCAAGATAGAACCTGGTAAGTTATTGATTTGGAACACTCTACGTAGGCAGTAACTCTGTATGCCACACAAACGGCGCTCCTCGCACAAAGCGCACAAGTGACTCAACTCACAACTGATTTCAACAGAGTTTGATGTTAGCATGTTGCTAAGCTAACAAAGCAATACTCTAATAAACATAAAATCGCACAGTACAAACAAATATTGAGTAAAATCCTCTATTTATTTTTTTTAAGAAACTGAACCAATTTTAATCAATCCTGTTAAAAACAGAATTAAACAAAAGTATATTTATAATGAACATTTGTTTTTGTTTTTGTTCGCCATCTTGGATTTATTGTTTCACTGAGCAGTGCATTCTGGGTTTGCCTTTTCAACAAGGAACACATGCGAACTGCCTTAGACTTTGGCCAAAATAATGTGTCTCAAGAGGCAGCATCATTTTGCTGCCTGCCTTTTGGAACAGTCTTTGCGTATGAAATGCCTCTGATGCTTGAAAATGCAGCCTATGCCTACAGAAGCAGCTCATACGTTTTTGGAGCAGAGTGCTAGTGCTGTTATGAATAAAGGTGCACTGGATTACAGAGACAAAGTGATTCAGTGATTTCCACCTGAAATTGCACAAAAAGAAGGTCTTTCATTGTGAGTCTTACATGACTAACTGCTCCTCTTTTAGTATCTCTGAAAACATTACAGACTAGGCCAGTCTCCACAAACACCTGGTGGGAGAGAGAGACCCAGACAGAGAGGGAGACTGGACTTTTCCTCTTACCTCATCGGGTTGCTTGGGTCAGTGTATCTGAAATAGTACCAGGATGAGTTGACAAATTTGTCCATGGCGTCTGTTTCCCTCTCAGCTGGACCTTTACACCTGAAATCAAGAAAAAGGAGGCAAAGAAAATAAAAATATGATAATGAAATTGATCACATTTTTGAAAGATTTAACTCTGCTTAGTGTTCAAATGATTAGCCAGTGTATTGTAATGAATTTTAATGAACAGGACATGTACCTGTGTGTGTGTCTAATAATGCCCCTTTGCCAGTCTCACAGCCAGAGCAAACAGAGCTTTGTAGCTCATTTTATCTATCAGTTTAGAAAACAGTCACACTTCCTCTAACAAGTCTCTGTAGATTTCATCGGGCTAATCATCTGCATTAGAGGAAACTAATTTCCCACTAAGCCCTCTGTCCAAACTCAGTGAGAACATATGGAGTAGAGAATCCAGCCCTGCTAATGCCAATCCCACTCCAGACTGAGAGATACCACCCTGTCTGTGATTATCAGCACAATGCTTAGACAATCCTGCCCATTACACCAGAGACAGCAGAAGCCAAGTGCCTCGCTGTTACCTAGCAACAGGGTAAAGGTGTAGCAGGTTAATTCTTTGAAAGCCAGGTGCCATTTGAGAGACTAGTAGCATCCCACATATGAAGGGTGATGAAGAGGCTCACAGTAGTGTGTTTATAGCAGGAAATTAGAGGCTTATTTATTTGATTACTGCTGGCTTGACAAAGCCAACATACTGATATTATATTTAAACGTATTATTCTTCATCCTCTTAACTCAGCCAGACACTTAGGTTAATTTGGGTTGCTAATTTTTTTAACCCTTAAAAGCCTGACATATAAAAAAGACTGAAAATTATACATTTTTGAAATGGAGCTGTTTTTTAAATCTATAAACAAATCCCTCACAAGAATGTTATTGTTATTTTATTTTTTTGTACCGTATTTGATACATCAGACTTTAAATGTCCTTATCCTCCTGAGACTCGGCAATTCATTTTCGAATACAACTTTCCGTGTTTTCCTGAAGATTTTTCTCATCAGCGGTGTATCCTTATTTATGTGTGTCGTGGAGAAAAACTTAAAACGACCTTAGATTCATTATAGATGGGTTATTTATGTTCGCCTTGTCATGTGTGTGTTTATTTACTGGGAGGCTTTAGCACCAGAAGGGCTCTGGTAGCCCAGATAGCTGTAGTAATAACTGTCAAATAATAAATTGCATCAACAGAGAAAATTACTTGCACTATTTTTATTAAACATAAATACAAATAGATAATATAAACCAGGGGCGATTCTAGGATTTCAATCTTAGTGGGCTCAGCCTCAAATGGCACTATAAAATGTGCACATTTAATGTATTTCACTCTATTACATATATGGTGTTTTGTTTTTTAATCTGTGTTTTTACATCATTTAAGATAGCTTAGGTAATATTCATTTAGAATATTTTAATTTTCCATAATAAACATTTTTAAAGTTATAAAAAAATAACAAAAATCACTTGAAGAATACAGACAAACCATATATTATTGTAACTGACTATTTATTGGCAGTATGTTTCATCTGTTCTAATGATTCCTTTTTGTTCTCCATTTATTAACAAAAATTATAGATCTTCTTCAAGTTTTAAGTTATGTTAAACACCACAAAAACCAATTACTACAATAAATGTCACATTTATATAGTGGAGTGAATTAACTAGATGAGGTTTCTCTGTCTGTGATTCAGATACGTTCACTGATTCAGTCAGTGACAATTATTTTGAATCCACCTTAACCAGTAGGTGGCAACAAATGAATGTCTACAGTGTGTTTTGAGTGAGTCATTAAACCATTAATGAAGCACAAGTGGGTCACAACTGAAACAAGTCTTATAACACTATTAAAATTTGCATATCTACATATTTATTAAGAGAATCCAGCAGAATGTTTAAGCATTATGAACTGCTGTACATGACTATACAAAAAGTCACTTTTACTCATAATTCATCCAGCAACTTTCTCTCCTTGTTGAAAGACATTACCGAAGTAAATGAACAATATACCGCCTCCTCTCCTTCAGTCGTCAACAGATCCTGATTCTCGCTCATTCAGTGAAGGGGTATATTCGTTCAGTGGGTCAAACCAATGATATGCTCCTTCCTAGCAAGCTCTCAAATGCTATTAGTTTGCACTATAGTCAGTCTTTACGGGAATGAAAAGACACTAAAGTAGTCACACGCTTCAAACTAGAGCACATTGGCTGCAGTGCTCTTAGTCCAGTTTCTTTTAGCCCATACTTCCCACAGCTGTAACTATTGGTGTATCTTAAGAGGACACCCTGAGCTTTTCAGAGAAACCAAATATTTGGGAGTTTGGCCTTGACAACTTGGTCTATAGAAATGTATGATATTACAGTACAGCACATCAAATACAGTATGAATAATATATTTTAAAAGAATGTTTTCATTGAACCAAACACTATAGAATCAGAATCAGAATGAGCTTTATTGCCAAGTATGCTAACACATACAAGGAATTTTTCTTGGTGACAGAAGCTTCCACTGCACAAACAATAAAGCAACAAGACAGAGATAATAATAATAATAATAATAATAATAAAAAGCCAATATAAGTATTTATAGAAAATATAAGTATATATAGAAATACACAATAAGAAAAATATATACAGTACTGTGTAAAAGTTTTAGGCACTTGTGAAAAATGTTGCATAGTAAGGATGTCTTCAAAAATAATTCCATAAATAGTTTTCATTTATCAATTAATGTCATGCAAAGTAAACATAACATTACATTTACATTTAACATATAACATACATACATATAAACATAAGAAAAGCTAAATCAATATTTGATGTGACCACCTCTGCCTTCAAAACAGCACTAATTCTCATAAGTACACCTGGATACAGTTTTTCTTGGCTGTTGGCAGATAGGATGTTCCAAGCTTCTTGGAGAATTTGCCACAGCTCTTCTATCTGTTTAAGCTGTCTCAATTGCTTCTATCTTTTCATTTAATCCCAGACTGACTCAGTGTTAAGTAGGGGGTCTGTGGGGCCATGCTATCTGTTGTTGGGCTCCCTGTTCTTCTATTATAATCTATTCTATTTACAAAAGTAATGTTTGGGAGTCTAAAATGTATATTTCCTATTGACACACTAAAGCTGAAGATATACATAACTATCTTAAGATAAATGTTTTTGTGAAACATCTTATGTGCCTAAGACTTTTGCACAGTACTGTATACATTTGCATATACTTTGTAGTCTTCTGATGTCCAATTTCATAGCTGAACCAAACCAGACAGTTATTGAAGTGCAGAGGAGACTCAGTGACTGCTGAGCAGAACTGTAGCAGCAGCATCTGTGGCAGGTTGAACTTCTTCAACTGGTGCTGGGCCTTTTTCACAGTGTCAATGTACAGTGCATCTGGAAAGTATTCACAGCACTTCACTTTTTCCACATTTTGTTATGTTACAGCCTTATTCCAAAATGGATTAAATTCATTATTTTCCTCAAAATTCTACAAACAATACCCCATAATGACAACGTGAAAGAAGTTTGTTTGAAATCTTTGCAAATTTATTAAAAATAAAAAAACGAAAAAAAAAAATCATATGTACATAAGTATTCACAGCCTTTGCTCAATACTTTGTTGAAGCACCTTTGGCACCAATTACAGCCTCAAGTCTTTTTGAGTATGATGCTACAAGCTTGGCACACCTATTTTTGGGCAGTTTCTCCCATTCTTCTTTGTAGGACCTCTCAAGCTCCATCAGGTTGGATGGGGAGCGTTGGTGCACAGCCATTTTCAGATCTCTACAGAGATGTTCAATCGGGTTCAAGTTTGGGCTCTGGCTGGGCCACTCAAGGACATTCACAGAGTTGTCCCATAGCCACTCCTTTATTATCGTTGTCCTGTTGGAAGATGAACCTTGGCCCCAGTCTGAGGTCCAGAGCGCTCTGGAGCAGGTTTTCATCAAGGATGTCTCTGTACATTGTTGCATTCATCTTTCCCTCGATCCTGACTAGTCTCCCAGTTCCTGCCACTGAAAAACATCCCCACAGCATGATGCTGCCACCACCATGCTTCACTGTAGGCATGGTATTGGCCAGGTGATGAGCGGTGCCTGGTTTCCTCCAGGCATGATGCTTGCCATTCAGGCCAAAGAGTTCAATCTTTGTTTCTCATGGTCTGAGAGTCCTTCAGGTGCCTTTTGGCAAACTCCAGATGGGCTGTCATGTGCCTTTTACTGAGGAGTGGCTTCCGTCTGGCCACTCTACCATATAGACCTGATTGGTGGAGTGCTGCAGAGATGGTTGTTCTTCTGGAAGGTTCTCCTCTCTCCACAGAGAAATGCTGGAGCTCTGTCAGAGTGACCATCGGGTTCTTGGTCACCTCCCTGACTAAGGCCCTTCTCCCCCGATCGCTCAGTTTGGCCAGGCGGCCAGCTCTAGGAAGAGTCCTGGTAGTTCCAAACTTCTTCCATTTATGGATGATGGAGGCCACTGTGCTCATAGGGACCTTCAATGCTGCAGAATTTTTTCTGTACCCTTCCCCAGATCTGTGCCTTGATACAATCCTGTCTTGGAGGTCTACAGACAATTCCTTGGACTTTATGGTTTGGTTTGTGCTCTGACATGCACTGTTAACTGTAGGACCTTATATAGATAGGTGTGTGCCTTTCCAAATCATGTCCAATCAACTGAATTTACCACAGGTGGACTCCAATCAAGTTGCAGAAACATCTCAAGGATGATCAGTGGAAACAGGATGCACCTGAGCTCAATTTTGAGTGTCATGGCAAAGGCTGCGAATACTTATGTATATGTGATTTTTTCGTTTTTTATTTTTAATAATTTTGCAAAGATTTCAAACAAGCTTCTTTCACATTGTCATTATGGGGTATTGTTTGTAGAATTTTGAGGAAAATAATGAATTTAATCCATTTTGGAATAAGGCTGTAACATAACAAAATGTGGAAAAAGTGAAGCGCTGTGAATACTTTCCGGATGCACTGTAGGTCTCCCACTTCAGGTCCTGTGATAAGGTAGTGCCCAGGTACCTGAATGACTCCGCTGCAACAGTGCTGTTTAGAATGATGAGAGGGGTCAGTGTTGGGGTGTTCCTCCTAAAGTCCACAATCATCTCCACTCTTTTGAGCATGTTGAGCTCCAGGTTGTTATGACTGCACCAGTAAGCCAGCTGTTCAACCTCCCCTCTATATGCAGATGCATCGTCATCTTGGATGAGGCCGATGACAGTAGTGTCGCCTGCAAACTTCAGGAGCTTGACAGAGGGTTCCTTGGCAGTGAAGTCGTTGGTATACAGGGAGAAGAGTAGTGGGGAGAGCACACTTCCCTGGGGGGCACTAGTGCTGATCATACAGGTGCTGGAAGTTAATTTCCCCAGTCTCACTAGCTGCTGCCTGTCCGTCAGAAAGCTGGTGACCACTGACAGATAGACGTGGGAACAGAGAGCTGGGTTAATTTATTCCATAGGAGAGCTTGGATGATGGTGCTGAAAGCCGAACTGATGTCCACAAAAAGGATCCTTGCATATGTCCCTGGTCTGTCCAGATGTTGCAGGATATCATGCAATTCCATGTTGACTGCAACATTCACAGATCTGTTTGCTCTATAATCAAACTGAAGGGGATCCAGAAAGGGTCCAGTGATGTCCTTCAGGTGGGCCAACAACAGTCTCTCAAATGACTTCATGATCACAGACATCAGAGCATTGTGTCTGTAGTTATTAAGTCCTTTGATCTTGGGTTTCTTTGGGACAGGGATGATAGTGGAGCAGCAGGGAACTTCACACTGCTCCAGTGATCTGTTGAAGATCTGTGTGAAGATGGGGGCCAGCTGGTCAGCACAGGATTTTAGACAAGTGGGTGAAGCACCATCTGGGCCCTGTGCTTTCCTTGTCTTTTGTTTCCAGAATTATTTTAGGGGGTGGGGGGTGGGGGGGTAGCAGGAGGTGTTGGCATTTGTGTGAAGTGAAGGTCAGAGCGGGTGTGGGGTGTGAGACTGGGCTTTTAAAATCTACAATAAAACACATTCAGGTCATCAGCCAGCTGTTTATTCCCTACAGTGTTGGGGGATGGTGTCTTGAAGTTAGTAATGCTTTCAGGCCTCTCCACACTGATGCAGGGTCATTAGCTGAAAACTTGTTTTTCAGCTTCTCAGAGTAGCTTCTTTTAGCCACTTTAATTTCCTTAGTCAGTGTGTTTTGGCCTGATTATACAAGATTTTATTCCCGCTTCTGTAAGCATCCTCTTTGGCATGACGAAGCTGTCTGAGTTTTGCTGTAAACCATGGTTAGTCGTTTTTGAACGTTAAATAAGTCCTAGTAGGAATGCACATATCTTCACAGAAAATGATATATGATGTTACAGTATCTGTGAGCTTGTCCAGATTGGTGTCTGCAGCTTCAAAAACACTCCAATCAGTGCAGTCAAAGCAGGCTTGTAGTTCCAGCTCTGCTTCATTAGTCCATCTTTTTACAGTCTTTACTACAGGTTTAGCTGATTTTAGTTTCTGCCTGTTGGTTGGAAGAAGATGAACCAGACAGTGATCAGAGAGTCCCAAAACTGCTCTTGGGACAGAGCGATATGCATCCTTTAACATTGTGTAGCAGTGATCCAGTATATTTCTGTCTCTGGTGGGGCATGTAATCTGCTGTCTGTATTTTGGCAGGTAACGGGTGAGGTTGGCTTTGTTAAAATCTCAGATAATAATAATAATTGATTCTGGGTATTGTTGCTCCGTGTCTGATCTGATCAGCCAGCTGTTGCAGTGCTGCATTCATGCACGCTTGTGTGTTATGTACAAACTCACCAGAATAAATTAGGAAAACTGCCGTGGTGAGTAGATAGTGACATTTTAAAAAGCAAAATTGTAAAACCATTTTGTGCTGGGTCTCAGGAGGTTATAGTAAGATGACATCATGATAGCTTGTAATGTAAAACAATGAGATATTTGTAATGACAGAGCAGGCTGCAGACATACATACAGACAGTCAGTCAGACAGACAGACAGACAGACAGACAGACAGACAGATAAACAGACCGATCAGCCACAACATTAAAACCACCTGCCTAATATTGTGTAGGTCTCTCTTGTGCCGCCAAAACGGCGCCAACCTGCATCTCAGAATATCATTGCCAACCGAGATGCTATTCTTCTCACCACAATTGTAGAGAGCATTTATCTGTTACCATAGACTTTGTCAGTTTGAACCAGTCTGACCATTCTCTACTGAACTCTCTCATCAACAAGGCATTTCCATCCGCAGAACTGCCGCTCACATTTTTCTGAGCACCATTCTGAGTAAACTCTAGAAACCATTGTGCGTGAAAATTCCAGGAGATCAGCAGTTAAAGAAATAATTAAACCAGCACGTCTCTGCTCCCTCACTTCATCCTGACATCTCTGTTGCTTTAAATCTGACCTAATCACCCTGTTTATAGAACAAACACTTCCTATAGTACTTTCTCTTAATTTATTTTCATATTAATATAATGTTATTTTACTATATTCTGGCATTAATACTATAAAAATACTATAAAAATATTACGACTCAAGTAAGAGTATATAAGTAGTTTGCCAGAAAAATACTAATTACGTCACGTTACTTTTATGAAAATTATATTATATACAGTATATACGCTTCCATTTTTGAACACAAAGCCATTTTTGTTCTTGAAAGAAATTGATGCTTCCTTTCACCAAGGATGCATTAAATTGATAAAAAATACTGCCGAAATCATTAATTGCAAATTATTACGTTTTGAATTAATTGTTTTAAGTGGTATTTATTCCAGTTTTTCTTTACCCGTAATGGCAAATATAAACTGTGTCACTTATTCCTTACAAAAGCATTCTAAACTGCTAATTTTGTTTTCAAGAAAATTTTCTTTTTCATTAGAACAACTGAAAATGGTTGCTCTACCATGCGGAAATCACACTACAGTGGAGTTTTTCCCCATTTGCTAAGGTATTGAGTTTTTACAAGTTGCTTTACTCTAGCGAGTCAAATTTTAGTTTTAAAAATAGGCAAAAAGAAACACATTTCTCCTGAAATTCTATTTTCTCATAAAGTCTATTGTTTTAGAGAGATGAAGGCTATTCCATGCATTACTGTTTTAAAAAAAAAATCTCTAACCAGGATAGAGAGAGAAGTGGAAACAGACTCCTCAAGGATCCTAAACTAGCAGCTTCTAAATGCCAAAGACCTGCATTGCTGCAAGAGGATTCTTGGACAATCAGAAAATTTTAAGAATACAACATTTATTTAAATAGAAATAGCCATTTGTAACATTCTAAATGTCTCTAAATCATCTCTAAACTACATAATGTGCATTGTAACCAACACATTCCTATTTAAGGTTTATTCTCATTCACGTATGTCCAAGTATTTTGCCTATTAAGTTAACATACTGTACATAACTAATATAATGCAATAACATAGAGGAGGAAATTTGTCCTCTATGATATTGCAGCAATTATCCAGATATGGAATGAGATTATTAAGTAAACTGTTATCAACTCCTTCATGCCAACTGAATAAAATAAGGCAAAAAATAATTTCACACAGTGTTTAATGAGAGATATGATTGATTCAAACACTAAAAGTGATTCCCTATCTGTCACTCACTCAACGTTGTGTCGATGTAGTGACACTAGGGGTCACTCTTGGGAGCCCCAAACACCTCTGCTTTTTTTAAAAAAGGCCAATGAGAATTGGCGAGTGGAATTTGCATGCCACTTCCCCGGACATACGGGTATAAAAGGAGCTGGTATGCAAGCACTTATTCAGATTTTCTCTTCGGAGTCGAGCGGTTGTATTCAGTGCACTGAATTCAATTTTCTCCAAAGACGCACCTCAAAACTGCTGGATTTACAGCACATTTCAGTGGCTTCTCCCACTCTGCACCCGTGGAGTGCAGAAAACGCCCCTGGCACTTCGATAGAGCGAAAATAAGAGAGTATATTCTAAAAGAATATATTTTCATTCACAAAAAGAGCAGCACACACGGAACGTCTTTTTAAAGATGACTTTCCGTTTGTATTTATTCCTGGTTGCGGTCGTTATCTCTCCACTTCTGACAGCCACGGGTATAAAAGGAGAGTGGAACCCTCCACTCTCCCCTGAAACCTCATGGCTCGACGATTGGTTCCTGGGCTCAGGGCGCCGCCCACGGCCACGCCCCGCCCCTGTTCCTTTTTTCCTGGAAGTGCATGAGGAGCTGACAAGATCGTGGGAGGCACCTTTTACTGTCCGGTCCCAGTCTTTCAGCTCCCCCGCTCTCACTACCCTCGATGGTGGAGCGGCCAGGGGGTATTCGGTGATCCCCTAGTTGGATAACCAAATACCCCCTGGATCTTGGGTGCCCGAAGATCCCGTCCAGAGCCTGTAGGTTTATGTCGTCCCTGACGACTGTGGCCTGCGGTGCCGCTAGACAAGCCGCCTCCGCCCTGCATGCCATGGCTCTCCTGCAAGTACACCAAGCCAAGGTGCTAAAAGAACTGCACAAGGGTATTTCTGACCCAGGATTCATGCAGGAACTGTGCTCGGAGACCGACCTCGCTCTCCGGGCAATGAAGGTCATGGCATGGTCTCTCGGGCAGGCGATGTCCACCCTGGTGGTCCAGGAGTGCCACCTTTGGCTCAACTTGGTCGAGATGGGAGAGGCGGACAAGGCACGGTTCCTTGACACCCCATTTCCCAGGTTGACCAGTTTGGCGATGCCGTTGAGGACTTTGCCCAGCAGTTCTTGGCGGTGAAGAAGCAGACGGAGGCCTTACAACATATCCTGCCCTTGCACGGCTTAAGACCCCGCACCGTCTGCTCGTCGCCAAGGGTGTCCTCCTGCAGCAACAACACCGGCTCCGCCGCAGCCTGCCCCCGTGGCCCGGCTCAGGCATGGAGCTCTCCGCTGGAAGCAGACGCCATCCGTCTCGTGGCCGGCCGCTAAGAACCCGAGGGAGGCTTCAAAGCGCCCCCGAGATGGGCGACCCAGAGGCGAGGAGACCCACTTCTCTGGGGCTGGTCGACAGACCACTCCATACCCTGGTGGAGTGCCGGGAGGAGAATCTTTTGTCGCAGTATGCCCAGGAGGCTGCGGCACCCAAAAACCTGACAAAAGAGTGGTTCCCTCGTCTCCTGGGTCACATATCCAGTGCGCATGGCCGTCATCACGACCACAATCCACCGTCCCATTTTGGCAGGTATGGCGCTCCAGCGGCGGGTCCTCCGCCCCTGTGCGCCCAGCTGCGGCACAAACACACCCACATGGCATTGGTTCCAGTGGACTACGGGGACGAGATTCCTCCTCCCCCCTCCTCGGCCAAACTTATGGTGGGCGGCAGAAGCCAGGTAAGTGCTTCAATGTCCTTAGACTCAGCACAGCCAAGGGGCTCGAGTCCCCTCGACGTGGCACCTTGAGCTCCGCCCCGCCGCGAGGCCCCACCCGCCGGTACGTCCGACGTGATCATTCCCTTGGCCCCCCTCGCCCGGAGTTTGGGCGCATGGCTCGTGCTTTCCAACCCGTTGCGATGGCTGACCTGGACCGTCCGACTCGGCTACTTCAGCAGCGTCCGCTTCACCAGAGAACGCCACTACTTTGCGTACGGAGACCGCTACCCTTCCGCGCAAGGGCGCGATAGAGCCTGTCCCTCCAGCCGAGATGAAGAAAGGGTTCTACAGCCCTTACTTCATCGTTCCGAAGAAAGGCGGTGGGTTGCGACCAATCCTGGACCTGCGAGTACTGAACCGGGCTTTGCACTCCCGTCCAAGATGCTGATGCAAAAACACACTCTAACGAGCGTCCAGCATCAAGATTGGTTTGCGTCGGTAGGGCTGAAGGACATGTACTTCCACATCTTGGTCTTACCTCAACACAGACCCTTCCTGCAGTTTGCCTTCGAAGGCCAGGCATACCAGTACAAGGTCCTCCCCTTGGCCTGTCCTTGTCCCCTCGCATCTTCACAAAGGTCACAGAGGCAGCCCTTGCCCCGCTAAGGGAAGTGGGCGTCTGCATCCTCAACTATCTCGATGACTGACTAATCCTAGCTCACTCTCGAGAGTTGCTGTGCGCACACAGGGTCCTCGTGCTCCGGCACCTCAGCCGAGTGGGGCTTCGGGTCAACTGGGAAAAGAGCAAGCTCTCCCCGGTTCAGAGCATCTCTTTTCTCAGTTTGGAATTGGACTCAGTCTCGATGACAGCGCGCCTCACGAACGAGAGCGCACAGTCAGTGCTGAAATGTCTGAAGGCGTTCAGATGGAGGACAGCTGTCCAAGACGGGCTGGGGCACCGGATGCAATGGGCACATAGCCGCCGGCTCCTGGACTGGCCCGTGGCTGCGTTGGCACATCAACTGCCTAGAGTTGTTGGCAGTACTGCTCGCCCTGTGGAGATTCTGGCCGTTGATCCAGGGCAAGCATGTGTTGGTCCTGACGGACAACAGAGCAACAGTAGCGTACATCAACTGGCAAGGCGGTCTACGCTCCCATTGCATGTCACAACTCGCCTGCCGTCTCCTCCTCTGGAGTCAGCAGTGCCTCAAGTCGCTACGAGCCACTCACATCCCGGGCGACCTCAACACCACAGCGGACGTGCTGCCATGTCAGGTTACCCTCAGGGGAGAGTGGAGACTCCACCCTCAGGTGGTCCAGCTGATTTGGAGTCGATTCAGTCAAGCACAGGTAGACCTATTTGCTTCCCGGGAATCCTCCCGCTGCCCGCTTTGGTACGCCCTGACCGAGATAGATGCGCTGGCACACAGCTGGCCCCCTGGACTACACAGATATGCGTTTTCCCCAGTGAGCCTACTTGCACAGACTCTGTGCAAGGTCAGGAAGGACGAGGAGCAGGTCATCCTAGTAGCAACCTACTGGCCCACCCAGACGTGGTTCACAAATCTCACGCTCCTCGCGACAGCCCCCCCCCCCCCCCCCCGATGAATTCCCCTGAGGAAGGACCTTCTTTCTAAGGGACGGGTCACCATTTGGCACCCGCAACCAGACCTCTGAAATTTCCACGTCTGGCCCCTGGACGGGACGCGGAAGACCTAAGTGGCCTACCACCCGTGGTGGTAGACATGATCACTCAGGCTAGGGCTCCATCTACGATAAGCCTGTATGCCTTGGCATCCGTTCACTAAGTGGTGTTCTTCCCGACGTGAAGCGCCCCAGAGATGCGCAGTCGGATCAGTACTTTCCTTCCTGCAGGAGAGGCTGGAGGGGCGGCTGTCCCTTTCCACCTTGAAGATGTACGTAGCCGCTATTTCGCCTCATCACAATGCAGTAGATGGTAAGTACTTGGGGAAGCATGACTTGATCATCTGGTTCCTGAGATGCGCTAGGAGGTTGAATCCCTCCAGACTGCGCCTCGTCCCCTTGTGGGACCTCTCTGTAGTCCTTCGGGGTCTACAGGGAGCTCCCTTTGAGCCCTTGGAGTCTGCTGAGCTTAAGGCACTCTCTTTGAAGACTGCCCTCCTGAATGCGCTCACTTCCATCAAAAGGGTAGGAGACCTGCAGGCGTTCTCTGTCAGCGAATCATGCCTGGAGTTCGGTCCGGGTTACTCTCACGTGATCCTGAGATCCCGACCGGGCTATGTGCCCAAGGTTCCCACGACCCCTTTTAGGGATCAGGTGGTGAACCTGCAAGAGCTGCCCCAGGAGGAGGCAGACCCAGCCTTGGCATTGCTGTGTCCGGTGTGAGCTTTATGCATCTATTTGTATCATACGCAGAGCCTTAGAAGCTCCGAGCAGCTTTTTGTCTGCTTTGGTGGACAGCGGAAAGGAAGTGCTGTCTCCAAACAGAGGATCGCCCACTGGGTCATTGACACCATCGCAATGGCAAATCAGGCTCAGGGCGTGCCACCCCCTGCGGGGTTACGAGCCCACTCTACCAGGAGTGGCGCCTCTTTGGCAGACATCTGCAGAGCAGCAGGCTGGGCAACACCCAACACCTTTGCGAGGTTCTACATTCTCCGGGTTGAGCCAGTCTCATCCCGTGTATTGGCAGGCAAGAGCAGGTAAGTTCCAGGACAGCTGACTGGGTGTACCGCTTGCGCATAGTGCCTTTCCCCTGCACACAGCAGTCTGCCCGTCACACACCGCCAGTTCAAGTAATACAGTTCAGCTAGTTGTGGCATTTTGTATAGGGACCTCTAGTGTCACTACATCAACACAATGTTGAGTGAGTGACAGATAGGGAATGTCCTGGTTACTTTCGTAACCTCCGTTCCCTGATGGAGGGAACAAGACTTTGTGTCCCTCTTGCCACAACGTTGAACTACCCGCTGAAATGGCCGGGAGCTGGTCTTGGCTCCTCAGCACAAAACCTGAATGAGTGGTTGCATATCAGCTCCTTTTATACCCGTATGTTCGGGGGAGTGGCATGCAAATTCCACTCGCCAATTCTCATTGGCTTTTTTTTAAAAAAAAGCAGAAGTGTTTGGGGCTCCCAAGAGTGACCCCTAGTGTCACTACATCGACACAACATCTCGTTCCCTCCATCAGGGAACGGAGGTTACGAAAGTAACCAGGATGTTTTCTGTATATGTATAATTGTATTACAGTTGTAATAATAAAGTCTTAATTAACATTATGGTTATTTAACATATTGAGATATTATTATTAAGTAAATTGTAGCATTTGGTTATATTATGTTTTGTGATTTCTCATACCTTCTTTATATAACATTCATCCCTTGCACACTTTTGGCCTCTAGGCCAAGGTGAGGCTTTTCAGACAGATAAACAGCAACACATGGCAGGGAAGTACAATACAGCACTGTGAGCAAGAGTGTTACTTGCTAGGACAGTTTATTTTGAACAAGAGGGGCGAACGGTTACTGAATTTAACGCAGCAGTACAATACCGAACTTATGCAGATTGATAGAAGCGGAGAGCCCGTCTGTGCGCACGATGGTGCGAGGAACCGAATGGCTGGAAAAACATTAACGTTCAGTTAAAAGTCAAAAGAAGATCGTAATGTATGTAATTGTAACTATATCAGATATTATTAATAAAACACAGGAACTTTGGGCTTTTTTTGCCTCTATATTTTGAATTTCTGGATTATTTTGTTAATTTCAGTGGCATTTTTGCCCAATACAATATTGACATTGTATCTTTCTAAGGTATTTAAATGTTTGTTTTAGACATACAGTAGCAAGTAAACAAGATACCCCACATATAGGTCAAACTACATTGTGTTAATGTTTGACACAGTTAAAACACTGCCTACCTTAAAAACAAGTGAAGTTTGATCAGTAGTTAAATGTGTTCCCTCATACCTGAATGAACGGCTCCTTTCCAGAATAAAATGAAATATGCAGAAAATCACAGTATTACAGTTCTTTTATAGTGAGGGTAGAAAGTCTTGAAGAAGCTAGAGAAGAGAGGACACTGTCGGCAGTTGATGCAAGCTGCTGTGCCCATGATACTGTGCCCTGTGGGCTTCCGTCATGCTGCACACAGCGCATTTTAGTTTATAAATAGATTTAGCACTTATAACTTTCTTCTTCCCAAAAATTCAGAAATATGATGTATTTTTTTGTACTTTGTAATTGTGGTGAAAAATAACTGTAGAGAAGTTGAATTACTTGAGTTGATTAAAAATGAAGTAAAGTAAAATTACTATTATTTATTTATACTTACAAAAGTAGAAAAATGTGAAAAATGTATTCAAGTGCTGTAACGAGAGTAGTTGTAATTCGTTACTTTCTACCTCTGGTTAAGTGCTATAGGAGACTATAGAACTAAGCAAAACTACTATTTGGGAAATGGTGTGTTGGTTGGCCTTATCCAAATAGTATTAGTCGTTTACCTCTAGTTAATGACCCAAAACTGATGAGTTTGTTGCATGGGATCCGTGTACTCAGCCGGCATGAAACCCAATGCGACAGGATTCTGAATGAACGAGCGCAATTTAAAGTATAGAATTAACTAGAAAAATCAAGTGTCTGAGATTGAGATAAATGTTTAAAAATGTAGAATCTGATGGGATCTGATTCACGCAATAAGCACACGAAGGCAAAAATGCTGTCCAATGTGACAATCAGAGCAACGGAACATTTTTAATGCAAAGTTATGTGGAAGGATATTTTTGACCAATGAGAGTTCAGGGTGGGCGGGGCTACCCAGCATGACACCATAAAAATATAAACCCAGCAACAGACAAAATGTCCTGTCACTTATTGCTTGTAGTGTCTGGTTATGACAAAAACCATGATTAACATTAAAGAGAATCATGTAAAATCTGGTAAGGACACGGTCCATGCGTCCAAAATCACATACTGTCAGAGTATATGCTGTATTTGAAAAAGGACACATTTCTCAGCCTGAAAAACAGTACATTTTTAAAGTATGCATGCGAGTAGTATGAATAGATTCCGACATACTTCATCCAGGGAAGAGAGTATTGACCAATGGCCCGAATATATGATATAATAACAACAACATTGAACATTTCTCACTTACTATTTTATGAATACAAAGATTGGACATACTACTCCATGCGTCCTCCGGAGGTCGCATTTGTCGGCCGCATAAGTCATCGAGGCTGTCTCATTTTAGAAAAGCGAGTACGACACTTCGAATGCGACCTTCTTTCACGGGAATTCGGAGGATGCATGAGGTGTACGGAAATGTCTAAAAAAATTATGCCAATTTGCCCGTAAATATGATGTTCAAACGCAAGTAATGTTAATTCCCAAGTTGAAGTACCTCAGTAGATGAGTGCAGAGTATATAATATGTTTAATTATATTAATATATAATTAAAATAAAGTATTAGACTAAAAGTACAACTGTAAAATCTATTTTCTTTTCTCTTTACATCATTATAACTCTCCTAAAATTCTCACTCAAAGTGCTCGTACTTGTTAAAGAGTGGTGTGCTGTCATAGCAACCATGTTACATTCTGTTTCCATTTGTCCTACGAAGGCCATCTCATTTAAACGAGGCTTGTTTAAAGGAGGATGCTCAGTATACTGCAGCCTTCAAAGGACGCATCCTACCTAGCACGCAGCCTTCGAAACGAGACACAGCTTCTGTAGTAGGGAAGTATGGATATTCTGACACAGCAAGGGTTACATTGATGGAATGTTCTGAGAATTCAAACTCCAACTGTCACAACAGTTATAATGTAAACACCCTAGCAACCAGACAGAACACTCAAGCAACTGCTTAACAATGCCAGAAAAACCACCTAGAAGCATTCTAGCAACCAGCCAAACAACCTACCAACTGCATAGCAACACCCTAGAACCCACCTAGAAACACCTTCCAACCAGACAGAAAAAAACTACCAAACTTCTTAGCAAATAGTCAGCACCATATAAAACAATCTAGCAACACCAAGCAGAACTCCCGAGAAAACACCTAGCAATGACCTTACAACACACTAGCAACTACCTAGCAATGCCCACATTTCTTTGAAGTATTCAAACTAAATAAGGCCTATATAACCTGTGATAATGCATACTGATCTTTAGACTTGTGTAAACTCTGAGGCAAGACTTTGTCAAGATAACATTCAAAATTTGTTGTGACAAACATTTCTTTTCTAGTTTATAATTTTAAAAAATGTGATTTTAAAGTTTTAGTTTTTTTGCTTATTGTCAATGAAATAGTTTGAAAGTCGTTGGTTTGGACTTAGAATGAATAGAGGCTCTTATGAGGGACAGTGTTGGGTAAGTTACTCTAAAAAGTGTAATTAGATTACTTTACTAATTACTCTGTCTGAAAAGTAATTGCATTACTTATTACTAATTACTTTTTAAAACCCTTATCAACCTCGACCAGATGAAAAATACAAGGATAGACATGAAATTGTTCTTTTAATTCTTTCAAATAAATCATATAAAATCAACTAAATTATTCATGAACTGGCCAAAGAATTTAAGGGGGCAGCGGTAAATTAGAAAACATATATATTAACATTAGATGTTAAATTTTGATTTTAAATTCACTATTGTTTTATATAGAATTGTTCTATAGTCTATCTATACAGTATTTAACACAATTACATCAGAAATAACTGTAATTAAATTACTGAGAAATTAAGAGTAATCCCTTACCTTACTTTTTTTAATGAAAAAGTAATTTAATTACACTAATAATGCATTACACCCAACACTGATGACCGTCATCAGATAGAATGCTGACAGTCAGATAGTGCCAGAGAGGACAGTACATACACTATATTGCCAAAAGTATTCGCTCACCTGCCTTTAGACGCATATGAACTTAAGTGACATCCCATTCTTAATCCATAGGGTTTAATATGATGTCGGCCCACCCTTTGCAGCTATAACAGCTTCAACTATTATGTGAAGGCTTTCCACAAGGTTTAGGAGTGTGTTTATGGGAATTTTTGACCATTCTTCCAGAAGCACATTTGTGAGGTCAGACACCGATGTTGGACGAGAAGGCCTGGCTCACAGTCTTCGCTCTAATTCATCCCAAAGGTGCTCTATCGGGTTGAGGTCAGGACTCTGTGCAGGCCAGTAAAGTTCTTCCACACCAAACTCGCTCATCCATGTCTTTATGGACCTTGCTTTGTGCACTGGTGTGCAGTCATGTTGGAACAGGAAGGGGCCATCCCCAAACTGTTCCCACAAAGTTGGGAGCATGGAATTGTCCAAAATCTCTTGGTATGCTGAAGCATTCAGAGTTCCTTTCACTGGAACTAAGGGGCCAAGCCCAGCTCCTGAAAAACAATCCCACACCATAATCCCTCCTCCACCAAACTTCACAGTTGGCACAATGCAGTCAGACAAGTACCATTCTCCTGGCAACCGCCAAACCCAGACTCGTCCATCAGATTGCCAGATGGAGAAGCGTGATTCGTCACTCCAGAGAACGCGTCTCCACTGCTCTAGAGTCCAGTGGCGGCGTGCTTTACACTACTGCATCCGACGCTTTGCATTGCACTTGGTGATGTATGGCTTGGATGCAGCTGCTCTTGAGCTAATCTGAAGGCCACATGAACTTTAGAGGTCTGTAGCGATTGACTCTGCAGAAAGTTGGCGACCTCAGCGCACTATGTGCCTCAGCATCCGCTGACCCCGCTCTGTCATTTTACGTGGCCTACCACTTCGTGGCTGAGTTGCTGTCATTCCCAATCGCTTCCACTTTGTTATAATACCACTGACAGTTGACTGTGGAATATTTAGTAACGAGGAAATTTCACGACTGGACTTGTTGCACAGGTGGCATCCTATCACAGTACCACGCTGGAATTCACTGAGCTCCTGAGAGCGGCCCATTCTTTCACAAATGTTTGTAGAAGCAGTCTGCATGCCTAGGTGCTTCATTTTATACACCTGTGTCCATGGAAGTGATTGGAACACCTGAATTCAATTATTTGGATGGGTGAGCGAATACTTTTGGTAATATAGTGTAAGTCAGAGAGTGTCTGCTTGCTGAAAAAAAAAAAAAACACAGAGCTGGTTTCCATTGGTCAGGCTGCTCTGGTTTGATGGCTTTAGTGGGGTTTTTAATACTTGACCACCTGTTTTGTGGCTATACTTCCATTGTAAGTGCCTTACTGTAACTTTCTTTTTATAAATAAGGGTCGAGTCAGACTTATTTTCTGTGGTAATCAACATTATGCTACAAATGGTGTTAATTAAGCTTAACTTGCATTGAACCTGGAATATTCCTTTAATAAAAAAGCCTGCCAAAAATACTACCTTTAGATTTTTTACTATCGGCATAAAGTGTAGTCCACATTACAACTTACAGTGGAAAGAAAAAGTATGTGAACCCTTTGGAATTACCTGCATTTATGTATAAATTTGTCTTAAAATTTGGTTTGATCTTCATATAACTTTCAATAATGAACAAACACAATCTGTTTTAACTAATAACACACAAATTATTGTATTGTTCTTGTACATAGTGAATACATCATTCTAACATTCACAGTGCAGGTTGAAAAAGAATGTGAACCCCTAGGCTAATTAGAGTCAGGAGTTGGCAAACCTGGCATCCAATTAATGAAATGAGATTGGAGGTTTGGTTTAGAGCTACTTTGACTTATCAAAAGTACTCAAACATTTTAAGTTTGCTATACGAAGAAGCATCTGCTGATGTGGACCATGCCTCGCAAAGATCTCAGAAGACCTTCGATCAAGAATTGTTGCTTTGCATAAATCTGGAAAGAGTTACAAACTTATCTCGAAGTTAGACATCTGTCCACAATTTTACGAAATTATCTATAAATGGAGACGATTTAGTACTGTGGCTACTCTCCCTAGAAGTCAAGATGACTCAAAGGGCACACCGCACAATGCTCAATGAGGCAAAAAAGAACCCTAGAGTGACAGCTAAAGACTTGAAGGAATCATTGGAACTGGTTAACATCTCTGTTCATGAGTCTACTATACGGAAAACATTAAACAGGTAAAGTCCATGGCAGGACACCGCGAAGGAAGCCACTACTTTCCAACAAAAACATTGCTGAGTGCTTGAAGTTTGCCTAAGACAAGTTTGACACTCCATAACACTACTGGGAAAATGTTTTGTGGACTGATGAAACTAAGGTTGAATTGTTTGGGAAGATTATGCAGCACTACAAATGGCGTAAAAAGGGCACCGCATACCAACATGAAAACATCATCCCAATGGTGAAGTAGGGAGCATTTGGGGCTGCATTGCTGTGGACAGCTTGCCATCATCGAGAGAAAAATTAATTCCCAAGTTTCAAGTAAGGTTCACTTACATTTTCCACTGCACTGTGAATGTTTAATAAGATGTGTTCAATAAAGACATGAAAGATTATTATTGTTTGTGTGTTGTTAGCTTAAGCACACTCTGTTTGTCTATACTTGTGACTTTGATGAAGATGAGATCACATTTTATGACCAATTAATGCAGAAAACCAGCTAATTCCAAAGGGTTCACATACTTTTTCTTGCCACTGTTTTCTGGCCAAGAAGCACCCATTTAGACAAGGTCCACAGTTTGCTTTTTTATGTGATGTTTAGGGACAGTTAAATCTGAAATTAGACTCTTAGAAAGTGTAATGTACAGGTGTGTTTGAGAATATCTTTATTTGCTACAAAGTCTCTCAAATGAAATTCTTGAATACGAGTAACGCACAAATGCTGCAAACTTTGTCAAATTATGTGTTGTAAACTCAACTTTGTTTACCAGAGGACTAATTCAAAATTGTGCACCTTGGCCCCCGTAAACTGCATTAAGCCAGCCAATCAGATTGGAGCTTGCTGTTTTGAGAAAACTCTTGCCATTTTTGTGTGCAATACACCAGATGGTCAGTAAGTTGTCTGTGGGCGTGCCATCTGAGGCTCTTTGTTATGTCATAACAATGAGTTCATTTCTGTTGTGTATGTTGTGTAAAAAATGTATAAGAAAAATGCTGTTTAAAATAGTTTTAGATGAAGTATAGCATATCACACTGCAGGACAAAGTATTTCTTGTCACTGCTTATCTACAGAAAACCAAGCTTTGTGGGTATTGTTTTGTATGAATGCATATGTGTGTGTGTGATTGTGACCCACAACAATCATTCAAACATATAATCAGCACCGAAATCTGAAATCCGATGAAAGATCCTTCTCTTGAAAACAAATGTTTTTTTCTTTGCCTCAGATTTCAATTATACTTTTTAGCACAAAGTCAAAGACAATATCACAGCTCAGGAAATGAATCCTCTTTCTGTCAAGGATGAAGCAGATAAGCACCATCTCCCTCTTAATCTCTCTGCTGTCTCTTTCTGATTTTCATTGAGGTTTCAGTAGATAAGACATGATCTGCACTCAACACAGGAACAAGCAGTGCTCACCGACAAAAACTCAGAGAGTCTGAATCATTATTCTACATGTTCAATAGCTCTAAATTGGGCTTTTCAGAAAGATTTCAAATGAATTTGTCACAAAAGGACTGGACTGATAGCAGTGATGAGATTTACATTTATGCATTTGGCAGACGCTTTTATCCAAAGCGACTTACAGTGCCCTTATTACAGGGACAATCTCCCTGGAGCAACCTGGAGTTAAGTGCCTTGCTCAAGGACACAATGGTGGTGGTTGTGGGGATTGAACCAACAACATTTTGCTTACCAGTTCAGTGCTTTAGTCCACTATGCCACCACCACTTAGAGCTTAGTATGACAACAATAATATGATGGGTTTGAAAGATACAGTATGTCTTAAAAAAATATATATATATATATATATATATATATATATATATATATATATATATATATATATATATATATATATATATATATATATATATATATATAAAACATTATCATTTAAGCTTTAGTTTTGCAAAAGTGTATATGGAAAAATGCAGGTGCTGGTATGACTGCCCAGTTATAATGGATGCTGCACCCCTGCAATAAATAATACTTGTGATTTATTTATCTGTCACAAATAGTGGTAGACCAATATATTGTCTGATATCTGGCCATTTTAAAGCCATCCGCCTCTACTTCTGTTAATCAATATGTTTTTTTAGGGCTGTCAATCAACAAGATAATTTGGTGTAATTAACTATATGAAAAATCATGTGTAAAAAAATGTACGCAAGTAAACATGCACCCTTACCCATACATAAATTCTGCAATGGACGTACTGTATATTCCTACCTTCGCTATATTTGTGATACAAGATATTAAGGTTAGGCTGTATGAAGAAACTTTGCTAATTTATTTTAAGTGAGGTTAGTCAACCTAATTTTCTAAGATTCCATGGGAAACCACGTGATCAGTGATTGAATTACAAGCATAATTGGGGCTGGCTACCATTTTGGATGAGGAGAGCTTGTGGACAACACAAAGTTTTTGCCAAAAAGTTCAAAGGCAAATTACTTTAAACATAGTGTAAATCAGTAAAGGTTTTTTTGCTTTCAATTTTCTATGTATTCAAGTATTCACTTAAAGAAGTTACGTTAACATACATTACGTTTATTTAGCAAATCTACTGTATATTGAATGTGTGTCTGCATGAGGCTAATTAGATGTTGTGGTGATAGGGGCATGGCCAAGGGATGTTTGCAGAGAGCGAGGCCGGGAGACAGACAGAACGGTAAGAAATTTCCCACAGGTGTCAATCCTTACCGTTCTGTCTCTCTCCTGGCCTCGCTCTCTGCAAGCGTTGCTCAGCCACACCCCCATTACCACAGACGTGTACATGTAAGCCACGTATTTTTTCACAAGAGTCTCTTCATCTTTAACCGCTGCTCAGGGCCCTACTCATGCAGCAGCTGCACTCGCATCGCAGAAACTCAGCAAGCAACAGGTAATTCCTGCAAGTTATACCACGGGTCTGTTGAATGCTTGATTCTGATTGGTTGACAGATGTTCTAAGGTGTGCAATTATTTTTCAAGTAAACGCACGGCTATGAAGTATTTCCAGGTCTTGGCTGTTCCATATCACTTCGCCAAATTATTTCAGTTATTTCAAAGAGCCCTACAGGCTACCACAACAAAATAACCAATTAAAACAAAGACACCGGTTAAAGTAAATTACATAGTCTCCCCTGCACTTACACACACTCACACACATACATACGCACGCACGCGCATGCGCGCGCACACACACACACACACACACACACACACAGAGACTCGAATCACGATCAACAAATAGAGACGCACCCCCCGCAACTTGATCAATACAACAGTTTCTATTATGCGAAATAACTTTTAATATGTGAACATTTTTATGTTTCAATGTATTTTTGCCCTAATCAGCCTCACATAACTATAGTGGAAAGCACCACGCTACCACTCCCCTTCTATTTTCGCTCACCTTAATTGTTTTTATGTACCAATTTTAAATGTTAAATGCAAACATCTCATTGTATATCTTGAAGAGAAACCAGCTAACATTCGCAGAGTGTTGGTTTATATTCAGCTTCATCAATTGCATCTACAGTTTTAATGTTAAATGTTATTTTTTCCGGTTAAAGCTGCTTTATGAACAGTATGAGCGTTCAGGTTAATACTTATAAGTTGCGCCTTAGTTATTGTTTGAGACCACATGAATAAATAGGCCTGCCTATATCTATCAATATCATGTGAAGCATAAATTTCGGTCTCTGTAATGAGTTTCACATTTAAGGTTGCCGCTTGCCTCAAACTGACGGCATTGACGTTGTCAATGACAATAATTAATATTCTGTATGTGGCGCTTACACCATACCTTTCTCATGGGAAAATACTGTGCTATCTCATTGTTGGGCAGTGGCATAGAATTCCTGCTGATTTTTCACCGGAGAGTTAATCTTCAACCGCTGCTCAGGTATCACTCATGCGGCAGAAACTCAGCAGGCAACAGGTAACTCCAACAAGTAAATCACTTTTCTACATGTTTCAATGCAAATGTCCAAATGTCTAATTGAACCCCTTCATCTTAAAGGGAAACCAGCTTACATTAGCTGAGTGTTGGTTTATGTTCACTGTTCAGCTTTACAACAATCATCCATGCGATTATCTAATCAGCCAATCATGTGGCAGCAGTGCAGTGCATAAAATCATAAAAGTTAATGTTCACATCAACCATCAGAATGGGGGAAAATGTGATCGCAGTGATTTGAACCGTGGCATAATTGTTGGTGCCAGATGGGCTGGTTTGAGTATTTCTCTAACTGCTGATCTCCTGGGATTTTCACGCGCAACATTCTCTAGAATTTACTCAGAATGGTGACAAAAACAAAAAACATCCAGTGTGCAGCAGTTCTGTTGATGAGAGAGGTCAACAGAGAATGGCCAGACTGGTTTGAACTGACAAAGTCTACAGTAACTCAGATAACCGCTCTGTACAATTGTGGTGAGAAGAATATCATATCAGAACGCGGATTGGCGCTATTTTGGCGGCACAAGGGGGACCTACACAATATAACACAGGTGGTTTTAATGTTGTGGCTGATCAGTGTATATTAGAATGCCACCACATCAAGCTCTTATCAAAAAAAAAAAAAAAAAAAAAAAAAAAAAATATATATATATATATATATATATATATATATATATATATATATATATATATTATTTATTTATTTATTTTATTTATTTATTTATTTTTTTTTCCCTGTCCTCAGACAAGTTTATACACCCAGACCTGTGTCAAAGAAACCAGATGATCCAAAATGAGAGAATGCATTTTATTTGTGACAAGGCCTAGTGGTTAGTGCCCTTGCTCCAGACACACTGAGCCCTGATGCTCATGTTTGGGAGATGCAGGCTCGAATCTGACCAGCAACAAAACACGAAATGAAAAAAACAAAAAACAAAATAAAACACAAAACAAAAAAGCAACAAAACACAACTCAAAACAGAAATGAAAACAAAACATGAAACAAAACAAAACAAATAAAAAAAAATCTAATCATAACCAAAACACACATCTGAATACAAAAAACAAAAGAAATAACAATAGAAAACCAAACAAATCAGAATAAAAAACAACAAAATAAAAAAACCTAATCAAATCAAAACATAACCAAAACTACACTAAACTACAACATAAACCAAAACAAAAATAAAAATACAATGTGTGCATCTTACAGTTGGTGTAAGCGATTTTAATAGTTCTATAGCTTCCACCAGACATGTCACCTCTTCTCCCTGTAAATTTTTTTTTGGTTACAATTAACATTTCATTATAGAGGGAGTATATAAAAAAATCTGTGTTCAAAACCCTATCTTTGTCTTACCCCGATTCACTACGTTAAACCTTTAATAATTACTTTTATTTTGAGCTGTCGGGTCAGATTTGGAGCAAATTTCCAGGCTTACGTCATTTGTCTTTGCGTGCATGTCTGTAAGCTCAGAAAAGAAGGACCATCTACTGTGTCGCTTGTCAGCTGGAAAAGTTTTGGCTGTTCAGTCAGTCGCAGTTCAGGACAGCAGCAGCAGGACATTAGTCTGCTGATGGATGTTTAACTGTTTGTCAAAGTTGTTTACTTGCTATGATGCTTGGATATGTTTTTTGGTATAATATACCGATTTCATAGCACAGTAATGTACATCTTAATTTGTTTAGCGTGTAACCATCTCTCTGTTAAAACTTTACTTCCATAGAAAGGGCTAGGCTATTGTAATTGTTATATAGCATATTTCTGCATATTATATTCACATTTAATAATGTATATTTATTCCCTTCATTATTGAATCCTCACTTTGTGTTTTAGATAACATGATCTAACAATGAACAATACTTTTACAGCATTTGTTAATCTTGGTTAAAGTTCATTTCAAAATATAGTAATACATTTTAAAATCAAAATTTGTATCGGGTAACATCAGCTAATGTACTATGAACTAACATGAACTGTAAAAAATATATTGTTCATTGTTAGTTCATGATACCTAATGCATTAACTAATGTTAACGAATAGAATCTTAAAGTGTTACTATACAAAAAACTATGTTTTTATACTAAAGTGTTATTGTATATATTTTAGTATACATCTACTATTGTAGTATTACCATTCACTTGCATTGTCCACTGAGGCTGTAGATTTTAATATAAAAATAAAGTGTCTTCAACTGAACTCATATCAGCCATATCAAGAGTTTCACCTCTTAAATCGATATGTGTAGTACAAAACAAACATTAAAATTTAGTGGATAAAACACTTGAATAATCATATAAAAATGTGTAAATGAGAGTGTTGTTTATCTTCCTCAAAGCAAGTAATATCTCGGTTATGAGTGTTTGATCGAATAACATAATATCAACATGAAAATAGCACGTTATGACTCCGGCTCTGCAGGTAAAGAACTCCAAGTGATGATCACATGCAAATCAGGTAACCTCAAACCATTAGATTCCCTGCACAGCAGAACTAAAACACAATTTGCATAAAATGTTGCGTGCAATTTTAGGTCTCAACCACAGATGCATCTCAGCCAATCCTGTGCCATATTTAAAGGCGACGCCTCTTTTCCTGTGAGGGAGGGTACTTTAGGTAGCATGATGGGCAGGTCTTCCACTGGAACAGCCACAGGCTCCCATGAGCCGCAGTGCACTATGGGAATGGGCGTGCCCCAGTCTGCTTTGAGATCAGCAAACCATGCCAACGTTCCTCTCCCGGGCTTTCTAGGTAAAAGATTTAAATGCATCCTCCCGGCTTTGACCTAAACTACAGCAGAAGAGATGAGTTCATCAGGGGCTACAGCCGCAAACTTCTTCCCAAGCAACAGAGTTTTGCCAACTGTGGCCTGTTTTACACTGCTGTACGCACAAGCAGTGTGCAAGTGAAGCAGCAGCGCAACTGCCACAGCACACTCACATTGTGCTTTCACACTGAGAATGTTTCTGCTGCATGACACTGCTGCAGCTCTATTCAAAAAATAAAGTGATTTCCTTTAATAACCATCATAATTTATAAAATGGATATTGGGAGCTGGCCATTGAGAATCATTAGAACCTTTTTACATTTAAATCCAAATGGTAATTAATGTATACCTCATCTGAGTTTATTAGAGTCTGTGATCCATCTTCCTCTGTCTTCAGAACAGAGTTCCACCCCACATCCAGAGACTGAGTCACATTCATATCCTCCTCACTGCTGTCTGGTATGCCTGTTAACACACACACACACACACACACACACACACACACACACACACACACACAAATACAGTATACAGTAGCCCCCAAAAGTATTTGGTACACTTGTATGCATTTCACAAAAATAAGTTTGCTGAGAAGACAATAGATATACTGTTCAGACAAGGATATGGATTGTCAGATGATAGTGGAACACACCTATGTAACTTGAGGGCAACTGGCATTCATCCACTTAAAATCACCTCACAACCAGTTGATTAATAGTCATTGCAAAAATGTCTCAGAAAAGTGAAGTTATTGTAGTTCTGAGAAAAGCTCTAGCAACTTTCCATACTGCACAATACTTGCACGAGCACCTGTTCATGTTGCACAGGGTATTTTCAATAATGTTCTTTATTTATTGCACAATACAAAAGTTTTTATTTTTTAATTATTTTAAATTGTTATCTTCTCTCAATATTTTAGAATTTTTGCATTGTATTATTGTATTTGTTGCTTATTGTCATTTCCTATATTCTGTATTTATGTCTACTTCTGTAACACTTCAGTTTCCCTTGGGGATTAATGAAAGGTCTTGTACTATCCTATCTTTTCTCATCTTATCCTGTCTTATCATTTGTTTGCAGATGACACTTCATTTGATATTGTTTATTGTAATGCAATGAAATGTACAGTATGGGCCAAATAAGGATGTCCAATATGACATAAAAAAAAAACAAATATAAAAAAAATCTAGTAATCTAGAAACGTTATCTTTGTAGTTGTGTATGTGTGGTTCTTAAGTGACACAAGCATCACCAAACGGAACTGCAAAAATAAACATTGTTTTGAAATGTATCAAATACACTCTGCATCTGCCATTGTATGACAAATACAGATAAACCTGCCTTAAACTCCCACCTCAAACTCCCACCTCAAGCCATTAGTTGAGTTAGTTGAATACATGATTGTTTTGAAATAACAATTAAGCACAAAAAACATAATACATTTTAATTAAGAATATTGAAAATATTATAATGTTTATCATACAATAGGTTTATTCAAATAATTGTATGTCATTGAACCTACATACAAATATGAGTCATAAAAATGTGTCTTAAGTGTCCAAATATTTTTTTGGAGTTAATGACAAATGTACAAGTACATACTGAAGAGAGTGAAGAGCTCTTAGAGAATAAATCCCTGAATAAATTCAAAACCTGGCAGGTAAATATTTGAGTAAAGCATGCTTTGAAATAGTTTAATGAATAGTCTATAATATTTTTAACCCTTATATTGTGTTCTGGTCAAAACTGACCAATTAACATTTATTTTTCTCTCTCTCTGAAAACTGTAATTTATTTCATCCAGTTGGAATAAAATTCTATTATTTTGTTCACAGGGCATCTGAACACACAATTGTTTTTTCATAAAATTGTATTGGTTTTGTTTCACTTTGTTACACCTGTGGTGTTCCAGGCTATTGGAAATGAATGGATTAGACTACAAAATATTAAGTGATCAGGAGCATCCCAATCCTTTAGATGAGCACATATGTGCACACACACACACACACACACACACACACACGCAAAACGTGTGTTGAGCACCCTTTTGTGCATCATCTTTCCATGTACACTCTTTGAGGAATATTTCAAGATCTACTTATTATATTATGTTGTGTTTGGGCTCGTTTGAATCGGGATAGTCTGCTGTAAGATATGATATGTCATTGTCTACTGTATGTTATATTTGCATTAGCTTATGATCAGCTATAAGCATTGTAAAGTCCAGATAATATACTTTAAAATGACACCCATTTTGTTTAGATCAATTTAATTAAATACATAATTATTATAATTTATTTCTTTTTTTTTTTCCTTTTTTTTTTTTTTGCAGGGAGTGTCCCCCACTAGCCTGGTATAAGCTTAGTTCAATTAATCCTTCTATCAATAAAAAATATACAGTATATATTTTTAAATATGTTCAAAAAAGAAGAACAAATACTATTTTCTAAATAATTACTAAAGTAGTTGAAAAAAAAAATCAAATGCAATATCTTGTGATAAAACATGCAATATGAGAGATTTATTAACAATCTTAGTGGGCTGGTCATTTTTGACCGGGAACAGAAAAGGTGTTAACACAAACGAACACAACACAAGGATAAAAAGTGAAGTGTGGAATTTTCCTTCTCACCTATCACAGTGTCCAGATGTCCATGGAACTCATTCCTGGTGGAGATAATCACTGGAACCTCACGACCGGTCAACATATTGAGGGCTGTGACCTCAGTCAGGCTGTCTGCACATGCAGGGGTCAAAGGTCAATCAACCAGACTTAACACATCTGATAACTAGAGTTGGGATTTGAGAACCATTTAGTTCTATTAACAGTTCTTAAGCATCTGCATTCTTCTGCTGATGTGGATAGAACATTAAATAACTTTGGCAGGGTTTCCCACATCGCTATTCAGCAGAGGCACTGCTCCGCTACTGAATCTTCAGTGACAGGGCAGAAGAAATTATGTTTTATCTGAGTTGTTCTTGCAATCTGAATTGAATGGAATGAGAGAGAAAGACTGGGCACCCCAAAATAATACAAAGATACTGAGACAGATCGTGATGTCATTGCTGAGTGCATGCAACATACATACAGTGCGAGTGAGCAGTATAAATTGCAAACAAATGGCTCTTATGAACAGGTTCTTCCTTCTCAAACTCATGTCCTTAAAGATCCCATGCTTTTAGTCCATGTCTATTAGATCTGAGACCTTAAATATTGTAGTTTACTCCTAAAAGCCAATAAAATTCATGTTTAGCAGATATACATGTTAAACATTTTCAGTCTTTCTCTTCCCAGAAAAAAAGAAACCAAGAAAAATCCTCTTTTACAGCCTTTGAACTGCTCCATAGGTGATGCATCTGTGCCTGCAGGTGTATGAGCATAGTGTATTGTTCTCACCTCTCCCAGGTCTCAGAGCTCTGAGCAGAACTGCAGCAGCCAGTGCAACGACAGAATGGAGAAGTAGGCCGCTCCAAACACAGCCTCTGGAGTACAGGTGTATGCAGATCACACTTCTGCTGTGTCTTGACCATCTGCCTAAGAGAGAGAGAGAGAGAGAGAAAAGAAGCAAAGCGAGAGGAAAAAGAAAAGCAAAAGAAAGGAAAGGGAAAGAAAAGGGAAGGGTAAAGCAAAGGTAAAGCAAAGAAAAGGAAAGAAAAAGAAATTAAAGGAAAGGAAAGGAAAAAGGAAAGGGAAAAGAAAGGCAAGGTGAGGAAAGGAGACAAGATGAGAGGTGAGGTGAGGAGAGGAAAGAAAGGAAAAGAAATGAAAAAGAAAAGGGAAAGAAAGGAAAGGAAAGGAAAGGAAAGGAAAGGAAAGGGAAGGGAAGGGAAGAAAAAAGAAAAAAGGAAAAAGAAAAGCAAAAGAAAGGAGAAAAGACAGGAAAAAGAATATGAAAGAAAAAAGAGAGGGAAAAGAAAGGAAGGAAAAAGGAAAAGCAAGGGAAGGAAAGGAAAGGAAAGGAAAGGAAAAGGAAAGAAAGGAAATGAAAATGTAAAAGGAAAGGAAAGGAAAAAGGAAAGGAAAAGAAAAGGAAAGATAAGAGGCAAAATGATCAGACTCTTCATATTACAGCAAACAGACACATGCTCTCTCTATGTCCTGGAAATTAAATTAACATTTTAATAAGCAATACCACAGAGAATAAATATCCTTCTTTACACAGAAACACAACAAACTCAAAGACATAAAGCAGTAAATAGCCTCTAGCCAAACTGAAAATCAATCTGATGAAATGCATATGTTCATATGTCAGCATGGAAATTCAACATTTCATAGAAATGTCTCTATGAGCAGTTTGCAATAAATGTCTATGAAAAGAGCCATGGAGCTGACAAAAGCCAAATCCAGTCTGGTTACACAAGAGCTGTACGGTTATTTTGTAGATGAAGCATCTTCAGTGTGTAGTTGAAGAAGCAGCCGGAACAGTTGCCAATCCAATTGGCCTGCATACCTTTGACTCCATACCATTCTGGGAGATCAGTCAAAGCATCCAAGAGTGGCTGCAAGAAAAGATTATTCATTAATAACTAAATGTGTTTATACACTAACATATTCCACATTTTAGAATAATAGTTAAGTCATTGAAACTATGCAGCATTACATCACCAAAGTGTGGACTTGGAGGAGGACCACAAGGACTTAGGGTGGTATTTCAGACAGGGTGATAATCATGCTGATGTTATACAGCCCTAGCTGTCTTTTAAGGAGCCAAATTACTGCCATAAAATGAGCGGTAGCCTTTACATTATGAGGCTTGAGAAACATTTCAGCCAAGAACACATACCATAGAAAATGTCATAGAAAACAATAGAAAAATAGTGCGGACAGACACAAAAACATTTGTTTGGTGTGAATGGCTCCTTAGTCTGCAATCAGTTGTGTAGTATGCACACCTTACACACAGAAAACAAGACACTGTGAACATTTAAATGTGCACAGGACAACAACATTCTGTCTTGCAGTGTGTACTTGACCTTAGTCGCCACAGGCCTGCTTTCTGTACTAAAGCCTCATGAACCTCCAAAAATGCCAACAAACACATGCACACACACAGAGACCCAAGCTGAGAAAAGAAACTCTTGGGGGTGAGGTAGACAGGATGAGACGTGTGGATGGAAAAGAGGAAGCTATGCATATTAACGAAGGTTAAGGCCAAAAGGCTCAGCTGTGCTGCTGATCACTGAAAGGATGAGATATGAAAAACTGTTGGGTTTTGATATCTCTCTCTCTTCTCCGTCACTACCCATTAATGCTCTCATTTACAAGATGCTCCTCTTCCTGAGTGGAAGACAAATATAAAATAATTGTGGAAGGCCCAAATGTTGTTCCATGCTTAAGCACTCATTAAAGACTTGGACGCAAGTTTGACATTCTGACAGGAAAGAGTGCGGAGGTAGGGAGATAGCCATCTCATTTGAGAGAACACTCTTCATTCCTTTCATAAAATTTAAATCTTCAACTGATTTTAAAGCAGAGCCTGTTACAAAATGTTTTCCGAATAAGACACTGAGTATGTTTACATGGGCAGTTATAATCGAACTACCATGGGTTTTTGTGTTTTCGAGCTACAGTCTTCATCTCTCTGTTACATGACACTATGCGCAATCGAATAGGTGAAGAAAGGACGTCAGCTGAGAAAGTGATGTAGATGTTTTCCAATTCACCTACTGTGTCATATTAGTGTGTCGAAGAAGTCAGCTACAGCAAGACGCACACAACAGCCAGCATAACATGGAATACTTTACAGCCATTTACATTTCTTACTTCTTTACACGTTGATTTTGGTGAAGATCAGATGTACATTATCCGTTGTGCTAATGGTGATGTCTAAAGGCACAAGATGACGCAATTTACTCCTGGATTGTTCTAACAATACGAGCTCTGCTTTGCTTCACTTTCATCATTATAATCCTAAGGGTAGTTTAAAGCACAATTATAATGTTTAGACTGAGGAGAGATGTTGTGAATAAATAGACGATTAAGAAAATATATAGTTTGTCTATATTTTCCTTGCGTTCGCTGGTATTTTTATAGGTTTGTTGCCTGTATACTTGAACAGTTCCGCATCTGTCACTGAACCTCTAATTTCCTTCAGGCTGCATATTCAGTAAATATCATGCTTTCTGCCTCATTCTATGAATGGAATCCATATGAGACCAAGAAGCTGTAACCACTCGATTATAATTGAAAGTAAGATATAATATAATGTTTATTTCCTACATTCATGGCACTAATGTTATCGTGCTAACATTGGCCATAGTATGCATTTGTTACCCTCTTTTATTGTATTTTATGATGGAATGTGTGAAAATAGTCCACATAAGATCAAAAAAAGGATTTATACTTGTTTTATTAAAGAAAGACATTTTTGCTACTGCAAAGAATGGTGTTGGGTGATATACATTTACATGACTCATATGAGTGTTACTACTGTATGGCAGACGGATAGGAGAATTAGTCAATGGAGAAAAGAACAGTAATTAGAGGCACATCAATGTGTCACAGGAGTTAATGGTTTACAGACTGCTGGTCCTTGTCCCTGCGTTACAAACGAGATAAATTAGCCTCCGAAGGGCACTTCGAAGGGAGAGCAATCATGATGGCCATTTGGTGAGAGCGCTTCAAACAGAATTTTCAATAAAAATGACTTAAAAGGCGAGTTTTGAATAAAATATTTTTGAGCCCAACACCTTTCAGCCCTCCAAACCTCAAGCAGTGGATAGTAAAGTCTCCAAAGGGAAAAGGGCATAGGGATTATCATTTCTGAATGATATGCACCCTGTGTTGTTGTTGTTGTTGCTCTTCTTCTTCTCTGCTTTGTGTTCGACTTCCATTAAATACAAGTCATGCGGCAACTGTTTTTCGGAGTATGTGCATAATGGCGAAACATACTGGAGACCGATTGATGTGTGTACAGCACATGCTGGATGGAACTGATCTACAATCGCATTATCTAGGTCTGTTAGTTTGATTTCGCAAAAACCATTCTGGTACAATTTTGGTCGGAATGACGCATTTACATGATATTTGAAAAAGATGAATTATTGCTTTAGTCCGACTGAAATCAGACTTGCTAAGTGCATGTAAACGCTCTCAATGCTAATGCAACTTTGAGATGTTAAAATCAAAAGTATTTACTTTCTTAATACACATTCCTAGTTTTAATGTGCATGATTCATACTATCCTCCAAAGTCAAAACGCAAAATTAACTACAGCAATAGTGAAAGTTCTGATTGTCCAGGCAAATACTGTATAAATTATTATATTTTCACAATCCATCTTGTCTGAATCTGAACATAGTTAAGTCTAACCCATATGTAATAGGATGAATCATAGAGTAAGAGTACCAATTTTGGTTAGAACTACGCTTGTCATAAAATATCGATATATTGAATATTGATCAGCATTTTATTTTATAGATACTTTTTTAAGGCATCGATAAATTAACATATGCTGACATTAGTATTCGAGGCCTAATTTGTATGCTTTCCAATTCACTGTCATTTTGCCTTCCGTTTAATGTAGTATGACGTAATATCTTTGGTATTAAGTATACTTAATACTGAAGGATGCATCGATGCGGTTCAGGACAGGTGGCAGTCCAAAGTTGTGAATCTAGTCACCACACACACAAAAATTGGGAAAGGTTTTTGTATTTCTTCAAGAACGAACAAAGTGGCGTTGATGAGTAAGCAGGTTAGTGTATGTAACTGGTGTGTTGGGCCTCATGTGCTCAGATAGGAGACAAAGGCAGGCCTACACACAGTCATAAAGCCTGACTGAGGTCTGTAGGAACTCTCAAACCCAAACGGTACCAAAATCAAACAAAGGGAGTCCAAACAGACTACAGATCCCATCAAGCCGAGTCGGAGTTAAACGACGGACAAACACACATTCTACCCATGTCTTCACGCGACTCAAGTAAGAGGTTTATGTCTGAGCAGAGATTATTTTTGTGTATCAAGGTTATTGCTTGTACAGTTTACAGACTGCCGAGTCCACTCAATGCTGCTAATAATACTCAAGGTATTACTGTAATTTACTGTTACCACAAATGAGATTTGCTGTGTTGTCATCCAACCACGTTGGGCTGTTAGTGCATTTCCGCCATCACGGGTGAGACCTGTACACAGAGTTTATCCATTAAAGAACCAACGATCATGGTGGACGGATTACGAACCATTCACCACATCTCTGAGTGATTAAACTAATGGTTGCCGTCTCTCCCACGATCGCTAAACTGGCTTCAGTGCCGTCACCCTGTTCTCTCTCTCTTGTATTAACCGCTCACACACGACCCTTCACAAACATACCCACACACACATTTAGCGAACAGATAACTTTGCGATAGAGCCCAGCTTTGTCCCTAAGTTATTGTACCAGCGGAGACACGTGTTAAACAGGCAGTCTCTCTGCCCACATTCGTGGCCACATTCTCTGGCCTGAAACCTCATGTGATGCACTCTCCATGAGAGCCACGCCCGCCATTTTGTGCACTCCTTCTCTCCTTACACACACACACACAAACACATACACCCATTCACACACACACACACACACACACACACACACACACACACACACACACACACACACACACATACCTCTACCCACCTCTCATGATTATCGGCTTATCTGTTACCATATCTAATCATGTTACTGTTTAGTTTGTAGTTGGAAGTTAGAAGTTTATCGACTGCATTGTATTGATTATTAACTGATATTACTGCATCAATAAAATTTGTTATACTTTAAAGAGAAGTGTTTTGGTATTGTTCTGCATGCACCTGTGCCAAGGGTTGACAGGGGATGTCAGTGCTCGGATTCAAACCTTCATTGTTGTTCTTTTGAATGTCGATGTTCTCCGGACGTTGACTTTCCTAAGAGAACAATCCTATAGTGAGACTGCTATACTGTCTGGTTATTAGTCCCTGATTCCAGGGTGGTGCCACGGCAATATTAATTCTTATTAATATTCTAATTTTATAATGCGCCATGTTGTCCGTGAAACACGTCAGGTATGCGACCCCCTTTAATTTACCCTGCCACTCACACAAAGTTGTGTTGAGGAATATGTTTGAAGAGACAAAGACTACTGTGTAATGAGCAGCCCTATTTATAACTGAAAAAATGCAGATATATATATATATCTATAATCATCTGGGACATTTTCTAAGGATTCTATTAAGAACGGTTATGGCTTTGCAAAGAAACATATATTGAAAGATGGAGCGGTGCCAACTATATCAACACGACAGTAGTGCTGGTGAGTAACATATAAGAGCATATACCATCGATCAACAACCTTGGAGTTCAAGGTAGGTCTGTCTTTAAAGGTATAAGTTTTCATTAAAAATAAATATGTCTGGGGGCCTGGGTAGCTCAGCGAGTACTGATGCTGACTACCACCCCTGGAGTTGTGAGTTCGAATCCAGGGTGTGCTGAGTGACTGCAGTCAGGTCTCTTAAGCAACCAAATTGGCCCGGTCGCTAGGGAGGGTATAGTCAAATGGGGTAATCTCCTCGTGGTCGCGATTAGTGGTTCTCGCTCTCAATGGGGTACGTGGCAAGTTGTGCGTGGATTGCGGAGAGTAGCATAAGCCTCCACATGCGGAGTCTCCGTGGTGTCCTGCATGATGAGCCACGTGATAAGATGCGTGGATTGACGGTCTCAGAAGTGGAGGCAACTGAGACTTGTCCTCCGCCACCCGGATTGAGGTGAGTAACCACACCACCACGAGGGCCTACTGAGTAGTACAAATTGGGCATTCCAAATTGGGAGAAAAGGGGATAAAATAATAATAATAATAATAATAATAATAATAAATTAATTAATAAATAAATATGTCTGAAAAAAAGAGGAATTATTACTTCTGGAGTCCGCCATTTTGGAAACAATCATTGGTTGCCCATAGACTTACATTAAAGGATGGACTAGGGCCATATCTAGAGAGTAGAAGTGGCTTAGGAGTAGGTTCTTATAACTCGAACCATTAAGCAGCCCTACAGAACACCCTAGCAACCACCCTGTGTATAATATGCATCAGGCATTTAATGAATGGTTTGTGGGCAAGGCGAAACTAAGGACCGCTATGTTCAAGACTCTATAAAAATATAACCCAAGCTGTAACTCAAACAAAGCCAAAAATTGTCTCCTAAAGATGAGCATGTCATTTCTGCTGTGGTCTCTCACAGCCTGTAAGGCAGGGAAGGATCTATCAGCCAGACGCTCTTGCCAGCGTTCAGTCTGCAAACACACTCAGATCTCACTTGGACACACTGTGAGGTGTTAGAGACAAACAAAACACTCTGAAGAGCCAAGAACTACAGAAAAGCCAAAGCAAAAGCTACATCTCTTTATTCAAACCTGTGCATGTTTTCAGACATGCTTCAATAGGTTTAAAGAAAAAAAAATTCAAACCATATATAGAGTCTCCACGGCAACACACAAATCTGTTAAACAGTGGAAAAAGTAATGCGAGGTAGCATGTGTTTGGAGGACAGTTAGAAGATCTGCCTTAGAACTATTTGCATACATGATAGATTACTTATTTTTTGTTCAAGACTTAGTAAAAGAGTGCTTTAATGAACAACAGTTTTACATTTTCTAAAGAAAATGTGGGTGTTGTTGGCCCATGCAAAACTAGGTTGGCCCATGCAAAACGCCATCATTGTAGGTTGTACTGGGTTGTCAGAATGTTACAATGCTGTTTTTTACGTGTTCTGAAGGTATGTACAGCATTGCAATACATTAGTTAAGGTGTTGTTGGTGGTTGCTTACTGGTCCAAGTCAAAAGAGCATATTGCTAAGTCTCTATGATATTCTGGTCACTAGATATGACCATACAACTTGTGGAATCATTCATGTCCGTAGCACAACTGGTGCGAGTTATGAACCAAACTTTAATATTTACTGTAGTTTAGGGGTTTGTTCAAATCTCTAACACTGTCTATGAGCAATAGCGATAGAGATAACATTTCAAAATAGTGATATGAGATTGCTTACAAATGAGCTACAGAACTTACTGGCTGAACTTTCTTATTAACGTATTTATTGATATTTCTTTAACTTCGTCTGCAATATTGGATAAACTTTTCACTCGCAATGCATTATGGGATTGACTTCTCTGCAAATGATGCATGTGATGCCACCTTAGAATTTGGCCAAAACAAGCTATCTTAGAAAGCAGCACAAGTTTAGAACAGCCTTTGTGTCTGGAGCGTACATATGATGCTTTAAAATGCAGCCTAAGTAGGCAGCTCACTAGGTTTTGAAACAGAGCCACAAATAGCTGTCTACACAATAAAGACAGAAGAGGAAAACACAAAGTACACATTCAAAACACATTCTAATTAGTGCTGTCAGTCGATTACATTTTTTAATCACAATTAATCGAATATTTTTTTTGTAGTTAATCGTGATTAATCACAGATTTTAAAAGTGCTGAAATTTGACCCTATATATATACTTCTTTTCTTGTCAAAATACATTTATTTCCATCTTAGGAAAGAAAACACAACAATATGTAGCAATATAATTTATTTCTATTAAATCTCTTAAAATCTCTTCCTCCACAATATTAATCTGCCAGTAGACTTTTGCTATCCACTTTGTTACAGAAATCGTGAAGCTGGATACATGATTCGCGTCAGGGTGTCAAAGCCAGCGTTGTGCACTTACAAGTCCCATTTAGGCTTGTTTTGTACATCAAATAGTGTTATGAGCTCCTATCTCCATCATCTTATCACCTACAGGGAAGCACTGTCAGAGATTCTTTTATTTACTTAGATAACAATCTCTGCGGCTCTATCATAGGAGAGAGCGTAACAGTCAACTAGCGTGTTACGACAGTACTGCCCATAGAATGTCTATGGGACTGCCATGTATGCTCAGCTTGTAGGCTCAATTCATAGAAGGGCTCAGGCACTTTAGTGTGTGCAACAGTGTAATGACTCCGGGCGGACACATTACAAAGGTTCCGCCCTTCACACCAGTGTTTATGCTGTATTATCAGTAAATGCGTTAATCGCGATTGAGAAAAATTAATGCGTTAAACTTTTTAAATCAATCTCATGCATTACTGCGTTAAGTGTGACAGCTCTTATTCTAATGCAACCTTTCAGTTTTAACATCCATTTATCATCCAAAAAACTATGCAAAGACACAGAGGACTGCACCTTATTTTGCATTAAACTTTGCAAAAATAACAATACCTTTGCAAAATAGATTTGTATGTTTTCTGAAAAAAATGTGATGAAAGTCACTGCAAGTGCCTGACCGATATATCGGTTGGCCGATATTAGCCTTTCACCGATATATCGGTATCGGCGTATATTTTACTGATATGCGCCGATACGAAAACTTTTTTCAGAACATATAATGCAGAAAACAATGCTTTAGAATTGGTGTCATAGCGTAGTTTGTCCAGCAGAGCGCGCTCCGACTCCATTGTTTACAGAGCTGAACTGACGGTGGCTCTGCAGACAGTGCGGAGTTCAGCGGTGTCATCATGGTAAGTTGTTAACTAGTCTGTTAAATACATACTGGAAACTTAATAAACAATGACCCCATCATTTTCCCTTTTCAATATAACTAATATAACATTAACCTTGTCCCTGACAACCATGTCACTCATGTCTGTTTGCTGTTAGCCAGCTATAATTTGTCAGTGCACTCAGTAATGTAACAGATCGAAAGGTAAACATCAGAGCATCTTTTTGCAGCTCAGCAGACAACAGTGCGGTGGTGAATTGTGTCTGTTGAGTGTTGATTTCACTCTATGTTGTTACCCAGTTGGTGAGACACAATGCTGCAAAGTAAAATAAACAATGTCCGTCTTTTACTCTCCGTGACAACGAGCTTATAGCTAACTAGCTAATCACGTAGCTACTTTCATTGTTGTCAGCTGAGTGGAAGCTAATGTATAAACATGTATTCACCAAACTGTTTTGTTCAGGATTCATAGTTTGGTACCCCCTTCAACCAAACAATTCCACTCAATGCATTTATAAAATGTAATATTTAATAATATTTAATTTAATAGTCTGGTTTTCCACTGTTGAAAGTTTCCCCTGAACTTGTATAACAGAATACGGTGTAACACCGCTGCCGCTGTTTATCTTGACTCGGCAGTAGTAATACAGTCAGCATTTGACTGATACTAAACAGTAATACTGATGTTTATTTAGCTATTTATTTTATTTTTATTTATTCTTTATTTTAATGGTCAGCATTTGACTGATACTAAACAGTACTGATGTTTATTTAGCTATTTATTTTATTTGTATTTATTCTTTATTTAAATGGTCAGCATTTGACATACTAAACAATACTGATGTTTATTTAGCTATTTATTTTATTTATTCTTTATTCTTTATTTTAATGGTCAGCATTTGTCTGATACTAAACAGTAATACTGATGTTTATTTAGCTATTTATTTTATTTTGATTTATTCTTTATTTTAATGGTCAGCATTTGACACTAAACAGTACTGATGTTTATTTAGCTATTTATTTTATTTTGATTTATTCTTTATTTTAATGGTCAGCATTTGACTGATACTAAATGGTAATACTGATGTTTATTTAGCTATTTATTTATTTTTATTTATTCTTTATTTTAATGGTCAGCATTTGACTGATACTAAACAGTACTGATGTTTATTGAGCTACTTATTTTATTTTTATTTATTCTTTATTTTAATGGTCAGCATTTGACTGATACTAAACAGTACTGATGTTTATTTAGCTATTAATTTTATTTTTATTTATTCTTTATTTTAATGGTCAGCATTTGACTGATACTAAACATACAGCACTAATGTTTATTTTGCTATTTATTGTATTTTTATTTATTCTTTATTTTAATGGTCAGCATTTGACTGATACTAAACAGTACTGATGTTTATTTAGCTATTTATTTTATTTTTATTTATTCTTTATTTAAATGGTCAGCAATTGACTTATACTAAACATACGGTACTCATGTTTATTAAGCTATTTATTGTATTTTTATTTATTCTTTATTTTCTCAGTGTTGATTTCTAGAATTTGTTGACAATGTATAATAATAATGTCAAATATTCTTTGATAAAAATATTTGTTTAAGAAAGCAGCCTTCTGAGTAATTTTGCATAGTCATATCGGTGCAAAATCCACATAGAAAAGGTCTCTTTTCATTCCAGCTCAAAAATTAAATATATCGGTCACCATATCGGTAATCGGTGAATTTTCCCTCTCTAAAATCGGTATCAGTATTGGTCTCAAAAATCCCATATCGGACGGGCCCTAGTCACAGCTATGATGCTAGGGTATTGTGGGTGGTTACTAGGGTGTCGCTACAGTATGTGGTTGCTTGGGTGCTGGGTGGTTGCTTACTGGCCCACACCCAAGTCTAGTGTAAGTCTAGGACAGAATTCTAATTTTGGGGTTTTGGAAATGATTCCTTTGAAGAAAATGTTCGCTAAACCTTCCTGACACTGATCATAATCTGGTTCTGTCTACATTTGTGGGTTCAGAGGTGGCATTTATTGTTTAATGGCTCAGAGGAGGAGAACAGACAAACCAGCAGCTGTTCACACATCTTAGATGGAGTCAATCTGACCAGGAAGAACAGTTGTTTCACACAGAACCAAGCACTCCAGGGAATGCTGGGAAAATGTGGGGGAGATATTGGGCTCCATTCAATCAATAGACCCAGGAAGTGATGCTGAGAATGCAGTGGACTTGAATAACCTCCTTTAAAACATATGACACGTAAAACCTGAGCTAAAGCTGCCTTCAAATCCTCCAGAGAATTGCCTATACATAAGAGTTCAGAAATCATAATTATGATTTGATGTGTTTTGACTGCGTTCAAGTGATTTTGGACAGAATAAAATGGACACAATGGATAAATTTATGTTTCTTTCTGTATCACTTGCAAAGAGAGACAAAATGAAGAGCAAAGCATGTGCATTAGGTGTATAATTCATGCTGCACCTGTATTTTATTCTTCTAATAATGGTAAAACCAAAATGGATCCTATTATAATCATAATATATTTGTCGTAAATACCTGTTGCTAAATGAGCATTTACTCACAAGCTTTATCACTATTTATCATCAAAAATACACTAGTGGCCGACCGATATGAGGAATTCAGTTTACCTTGATATATTACATATAAGAGGTTATTCTACTAGGAAAGCATACTGTAAATTTCAGAACTCAAAACTTAATCCCCAATGCAATAAAAGCATTTATTGAAACCAATCTGCAAAAATGTCTCGTTCTCTACTTCCGTGACTCCCTACGTCACTAGGGGGTCCATTAATTCATGACCACCTCTACAGCGAAAAAAACATCAACACCTACTTTTACATTAATGCACCCTTGGCCCCTGCTTCAGTTTGTAAACTTAGACAGAAGGGCAGACAGGCCTTGTGTGGCTTCACTACTCCTGAACACCAAAGGCGACCCATCTAGACTATTTTTAATTATTTTTATATATAAACATGCACTAGACAGACGTCTTTGACCGTTGTCATGTATCTTGGGCTGATTTTAAAAGATGCGGTGTCAAGTTACAACTCTGAAAAGGAGGGCCCTTTCGGTTTCATCATCTGCTCTGAGTTGTTGTTTAGGCACAAACGCATTCTGGGTGCTTTCTCATCTTTGCTATTTTTTTATTGTTGGTGTATGTAAACATGCACTAGATAGACGTCTTTGACTGTTTTGATGCATTTCCAGTGATGTGATACTGTATGTATGGAACTGTTATTGAAGGATGGGGCAGCAAAAACCACTTGGACCCGATAGCAAAACCGTAAGTAAAAAGTTTAATTCATGAATATTTCAAATGCCATGACTTACAGTAAGTGAAAAGTTTAATAATTAATTCGGAATGTGTATCGTGCATTATGTGTAACCCCTGAAATTTTGTTTTATAATGTTTTGGAGCTGGTTCATTCTCTTCCGATTGAGTTTGAAATATGGCTGTATTTGAGGGGCTGCACAATGTTAGCCAATCACAACAGTGGGCGTTTATGTTGAAGTTTAGCATTTCAGACAGAGGGCCAGAGACAGGGTGGAAAATTATAATATATTCTAAATTATGACTGTTTTGGTGCAAAAAAACTTTACTTACAGTGGACCTAATCAGTGGACCTCAGCGAAGATAATATAATTATAAAAAAATAAAAAAATAAAAAAAAGGGAGTGTGCCATGACCCCATTAATGGCAGATGCTGATATCCAGAAAGCAGGGTGGCCAATAGGCCGATATATTTCTGATATATTACACAATTTAATATAGAAAATAACATACATAAAATTGCTTAAAAATTAATTCACTTTTATTTAGCAGTATATTTACTCAATTTCACACAAAACTTTAACTAAAAATTATGAAAAAATAAAAATAAGATAGTGTGTTTTAGATTGTAAATAGCAGTTTTTTCTGGTTTCTGTTTAGCCCTCCAATTTTAGAAACTTATTTGCACATCATTTTTTTTTTTTTTTTAGGAAGAAGGAAATAACAACAGTGCACACAGTAGTCCAGCAAGCATGGATGGCATGTGCATATTAGCAATCTCATTTTCTCACAAAACAAAAAGACAGAATCAAACTAATTGTACATAGTGCACAGATAATATAGCATTTACTTTTATAGTGCACGTGACGCACTTAAATTTTGAAGTTGCTCTTTTGCAGATCCAGCATGTAGAAATCTCCTGACAGCTTTCAGTTTACACGGCCCAGATCGCCTGCTTGGAGTGTCACTGACTGCAACCGCCATGCAACATTGGTGAGTCAGAGCAACAGAGTTTTGATCCAGGCTGATAATTTACCAATTTGATAATTAAAAAATTCTGAATATTGGCCAATTTATAAGCCTCTGTGATATATCGGTCGACCACGACAGTACACAAAAAGCAAATTAAATAAATTGTAGAGTCAACACTAAAAATGTAAACTTAAAGGAAAAATTCACCCAAAAATTATTTACGCACCATAATGACGCTCCAAACGCTATGATTTTTTCGTACTTCCGTGATATACAAAAGGATTTTTTTTTTTAAATCTCATGCTTTTGCCGTATACTGCAAATGAAAAGTAACTGGTCTGTCAAGCTCCAAAAAGGACAAAATAACACCATAAAACCGCATTAAAAGTAATCAATCCTATTCATGCACTATATGCACCATACTATCACTTTCTTTTATGATCAGAGCGAAATTTACATTGTTATTCACTCTCAAATCAAATCACTGATCAATTACCAGAGGCATCACCCAATCAAATATGGCAAAATAGATACAGATTTGAACATCAATAACATCAAACCTCATTGGTTCTTGCATCTCGTGAACAAAACATCATGACGTCAAACCTGTGGCGTAGTCGCCAAATTTGATTTGCTGGAGTTAATAACAACTTAAAATACGGTCTGTTATTTATTCACATTAGGGTGAATAAATAATTACAGGATTTTCATTTCGGGTGAACTATTTCTTTAAATATGTCCAATACCAATTGGTTTCCACCAAGGTCTTTTAACTGAAACTCTAAATATCTGGGCTCAAAGACATGTATGCTCATCTCATAAATATGATCATTTTAATATAAAGGCAGCATAAGCCTCCAAGACACAGACGGACTCCACAGTGAGGTCTTGTTCGGTCAAACTGATTTTAGACTCAAAAAAACTTTGTTTTTTAAACAGTTATCACGTGGGTGGAATACATATATATATATATATATATATATATATATATATATATATATATATATAAAAAAAATAATGTATAGAGGAATTATAATTAAGATTCTCACAAGCTCCCCAGCAACAGATACTGTATAATAATATAATGCAGGAATGTTAGTTTGGATTCATACTGAAGTATTGTGCTGTAACTGATAATGCCTCACTGTCAAATATGAACGTCTCAAATTAACATCCAGTTCTGGAATATTATGCTGGTACCCAGTCAAAAGATTGAGATGACCTATAGATTAAAATAACACTGGGACAGCTTCTTAAGACCTGTTCGAAAAAACAGTTATCCCACACTTATTGGCAAATGAATTTCCACAACTTTTCAAGTAATTTATGATGGAATGGATAAGGATTTTTCCTAATGAACAATTTGCTAATGAATCATTTAGACCAAGTTGTGAACTGGCTCAAAAGAATGATTCATTTACAATTTGGTTTGCAAACAAGTGTTACAATATACAAGAGTAATGCTTTGTAGGCAGTAGACTGGCTCAAGAAGTATTTTAGAACACAGCTTAGCAAACAAGGTTGGTGAGGTTCTTGTACCTTGGCATAGTTGGTGGTTTTGATGAACCACTGTTTGAGGAGCTGTTCCACAGCAGCTCCAGACCTCCATGAGCGACCACTCTCACCCACCTGCTCATCCGCAAGAACTGTCTGATCCAATGGATCCAGTTCACCAAAGCCTGTGCACACAAACAAACTAATAAAACTCTAAGAAAAACCACACATTACCTTGCATAAAGTGGACCCAAACAGTAAATATGGACACTTACAGTAAATCGCACTTAAAAATGTATGAATGCCATTAGATGTGGCATCTCTTAACCAGTGATGCTAGAGCTTTTCTCAGAAGTAACTATTTTTGCTCAATGACTTCTAAGCAACTAGTGTCGCAGTGATTTTTAGTAGATGTTGGAAGTCAGTTCCCCTCAAGTTCACACAGGTGTCCGAGCAGAGAAACCTCAGGCGTAGTTCATGCATATTAACTATGGACGTTTCACTGATATGTTTGACAATCAGAATGTATCCAAATAGTCCAAATGTGTTTATTTTGATCTATTTTTTTTTTTTATTTCAAGCCTAGCAAACTATTCTTTGTGAAATATTTTGCTTTGAAAAAATCGAAAAGTATTTATAAGTATTTGTGCTATCTTTCTTCAAAATAAATCCCACTTGCATTGACAATGAATTGAATAGGCAGATAGACAAGCAGGCTGTCTCACCTCTATCTGGTAGGTCAGTCCAGCCTCAAACAGCTTGATGAATAAATATTGGGTCCACTTATAATAGTCAGGCAGACAGGTCGTGACCTCCTGTCAAGAGATTAGACAAAACCACATCTCATATGTAAAGAACTTTTGATCTTTTTATCCTTTTTTTATTTATACAAAATCACCCAAAATTTGTTTTATTTATCATTTGCACAGCTTATAAAAGGTTTACTTTCCTTTTATATGAATGCATGATTTAAAAACTCTGTTTTGTGTTTTCTCAGGTTTCTTTTGTCTAATATGCAATTTTATTTGAAAGAAACATGCAATAAAAGAGAAAATCAGGCAGATATATCCTTCACATCACTCCTGACCAACCACTGGGTGGCGCCATGATGATTCAGATTTCCACTGGACTGCTTTCTGGTTCCGATCTCCAAAAGAAGCAATGTAAAAACTACCGAACGAGCAATCCAGATTGAGAACAACAACCATTTAAAGCGTTAGTTGGAGTAAAAATTAGTTCAGGCTCAACTTGTGCAGTTGTTGACTGTCATAACAACTCGGAGTAGTTGACATAATCAACATAACAAACTTCTGGCCATCGCTTCATGTCATCTACCCACTCGGGTGATGCATTGTCAAAAGCGGTCATTGCAACTCTTTTCAAGGCACAATTTTCCAGGATATTTCCAGGATATTTTGTGCCCAACAACTGTCAAATTTAAGCAAAAATACATGCGTTCATTTAAAACGAGCTTTTATTTAAACATTTCTGTGTGTTTTAGCTCACCTCCAGAAAAGAAGTTCACTACATGGCCCAGTGTGATTATTAATCCCCATAAAGCTGTGATTTAAATAAAACATAGTCTGTAGGTGCAGCATATTTCAGAGTGATTTTGCTTTCTGTCATCTCACATACACAAGAATGCGTATGATGATCATGATGAGGTGTTTTCAGTGAATAAGCGGCCGGCTTCACACATTCATTTTGAAGCGCGCATCACTTGCAGATTATATATTTATTTTATTTAATCACAGCCTTCTGCAATTTAATTATCACACTAGAACATACCGCAATTTTAATTGGATTAATTGTGCATTCAAACATAAATTTTCGTCTAAATATGTCATATTCCATGACATTCTGTGTTTTATAGCTAATTATATTTATTTGACTAGATTTTGTGACTCTGTCCGTGTTTTCCATATACTACATGTGGTAACCGCAGTATAAGCAGACTCCAATCATTGAAGGCCGAATCACCACGCTACCAACTCAGGGTGGACAGTGGTCCGACCGTCATTCTTGTCTAAAGTTTATAATTCAAATGTTTTTGTGGTTGACGAAAAAATCTTATTTTCTACTATATCAATTCTTAAACTGTTTTGTCGGAGCAAAACAGAGATGACAGCAGAGAAATCAGAAAGTATGTGACAGGGATTTGTTCATGACCGTTAACCGTCGACGTTGTTTCACAATGCGCAGTCGCCGGCAATGAAAAATGATAATAATTTTCATATTTGACTCTTATTCCAAGTCCTGATCAATACCTTGTTAGCAACACAGTCAAACAGTTCTATAACACTAAAATATTTTCCAGGACAATAAATATTTTCCAGGACATTTAGGTATTTTTCAAATTTTCCATGATTGGAAAACTCAAGAAAACTCGGAAAATGCAAGAAAAAGGTGGATAATGATCAGGGTGCATTTCACAAAAACATCGCAATCTTAAGTTGATCATAGAGCCCATTGGCACCATTGATTTCTACGATCTACTTAGGTTTACGATGCTTTTGGGAAATGCAGACCAAAGGTATCAAGCATGGGCAGGGCCAGGATGAGATAGAGACTGCCCAGTGCGGTCGCACCATTTGCACTGCCCTAACAACAGCCCTGATACTGATGCAATGATGCAAGATACCGAAGCTCAAGAGAAGAAGTGCAAAGTTACACAGGTCATTTCCTACATCCCACAGAGAGTTTCATCCACCTCCGCACACTTACCTGCTTCCAGTTAAAGCAAAGCCCCAGTCTGTCTAGCTGTTGCTGCATCGACTCAATATTAATGTGAGACAGAGAGAGAGAGAGAGAGAGAGAGGTGTATGAGATAATAAGAGGTGTTAAGTAACTGATGCAATGGATCGATATGTGTGTCTGTAGGTGTGAGGGGTTTGATAAGCATCACTGATGGCTGGTGTGTGAGTAATCGAGAGAAGTAATAGTAAGTAGAGATTCTCTAATCCTTCTTGCTGTCATCTTTTGGTCCATTCCTCTGGGCCAAGGCCTCGCTCGATGGCGGCGTTCTCTGCTGGCAGACCAAACGCATCCCAGCCCATCGGATTCAACACCTGCAAGTCAAATAACAGCCATCTGTTAATGATGTCAATCCCCTCTAGTCTTCTTTCATAATCTGTGCCACAATCCACACTGGAACATTTGAGTGATTCCTGACTAATGCTCGATTGATTTAGGGTTTTTCTATGTCAAAATGTCATGAGCATGGTGGCCGAAATATAAATATTAAATAATACCATAACTGACATTACAACACTTAAGAATAATGAACTATTCCTTTAAAAAAATTGGGTTGCTAAGATGTCAGCTAGAGGTCAATGCTAATAATTTCAAAAGGGAAAATGACACAGAGGATGGATGGATGGTCTGTCTGTCTATCCATCTATCTATCTATATATCTATCTATCTGTCTGTCTATCTATCGTATACATCCATCCATCCATCCATACAGCAAACATCTAGAACACCCTCGCTACATAGCTTTCAAACTCTCTTCAAACTGGCTGAGTATTTAAACCTAAATAACCTTGACTTTAAACTAACCTTGTTGTCTTGTAGAACTTTCCTTTTCTAACTAAGATTACAGCCTCTACAACTGGAAGGGTTGCAAAATATGTGACATACTATAACTCAGATGAGCTGTGCACTCAGATGTAAGGATTAAAATGCAGGTAATCAGGCTGATCTATCATCATAAAACAGACTGCATGTACGGTGAGGAGTCAGTGTGTTTAACAGAGAATGCAAATGGAGAGCATGAACTCTTTTAGAAAGCATCATCTATATTTCACAGGTCATTGTGCCCTTATCATCAGTGCAGATATTAACATTTCTCACTGACTCTGACACACTAGTTTTTGCTCTTTATCTACAGTATCTCACATTCTCTCTCACGTCTGTCTGTCTCTTATGTTGAAGAGAGAAGTTTCACATCTCTTTGTGAATGAAGTTATGAAGCTCATGTCATTCCAAACCCATTTGATAGTTTGATAGTGTTGAACACAAAAGGAGAAATAAAAAAAAAAAATCTTCACTTTCCCATACAACGACAGATCATAGTGACCACAGTTGTAAAGCTCTAAAAACGACCCTAAAATTAATCCATATCACTCATGCTCTATATTTCAAGTCTTCCGAAGGTACTCGATAGCTTTGTGTGAGGAATACACCAAAATTGAAGTCATTATTCACTGAAAATCTTCCCCTGTGGCTAAGCTCTGAAATCTCATTCACACTTGCATTAAATTCAATAAAAATAGGAAAACGCAGGTTGTCCAATTTACTATATCATGTTATTTGTGATCTACACAACAAAATTGTGTTTCTCTATTAAACTTGTTTCTTTGCTTTCGATAAATGTAATTCTCTAAAATGTGCATTCTACTAGATTATATTATGTAGGGTGAATGTGATCCAATCAAGGATGTTCAACAACATGGGCAAGGGGATTTGATATGGAAATAAAAATTTGGAAATTAAGTGTTATTTTATGTTTTTTTGAGCAAGATTAGAAAAGGGGGTGACATAATGGTAAGCAAATGATGACAGAATTTTGAATTTTGGGTGAACTATTTCTTTAAATGAACAGCAGACTACTTTTAGGGAAGCGTGAAGAGGACAGACAGAGCGAGCAGTGGAGAAGATTCTGTCTCCTTGGTAACTGGCTTCATCTCATTTGTTAAGTGAAGTGCTGAATGTTATTAAGCTACTGTAGCACAAGCACTCATTTCAGTTCATTGCCACACGACTACACAAATGTTTATTTACAACATTCACTAAAAATAAACTACTGACATACATTTTATTTTAACACAAGAGGAAATTTTAATTGAGGAGTATAACTGAGAAATCTCCACTTTTAGAAAGAAGATCTGTTGGTAAAAGATTACTATCGCTCATACTTAGGGTTAAGGATTCAAACAAAGACCTAAGTCATTTCTAGAGACCAAAATATCAGAGAGAGTTGTGGGTGGGTGCTTTAGACTTGTGTAAGGGAGTAACACTCTAATAGCTCTGTAGAACACCCTAGCAACTACCTACCAACTAGGGTGGTTGCTTAACCAATTTCAAATCAAATCACATTTTGACACACAGCCATATACACAAGTGCAATGGTGTGTGAAATTCTTGGGTGCAGTTCAATATAGCAGTCGTGACAGTGATGAGACATATACCAATTTACAATAACATCAAATTAACACAACACAATTTAAAGTCTAATATACACATAATTACACACAACACAATATACAAATAATAACATACAATGTACAGTATACAATACGCACAATATAGATACAGATTATTCAATAAAAATAAAAAAGTATATATAGTATATATAGAATGTACAGTAGGTTGATAGTAAGTTGTTAAGAGAGAATATATATAATAATAATATAATTTATGACAGTCCGGTGTGAGATATAAGAGTAAGAGTAATAAAGTGCAGTGCTGATGTATTTTGATCGTGGGAGATCAAGAGTTCAAAAGTCTGATTGCTTGGGGGAAGAAGCTATCATGGAATCGGCTGGTGCGGGTCCTGATGCTGCGATATCGCCTGCCTGATGGTAGCAGTGAGAACAGCCCATGGCTCGGGTAGCTGGAGTCTCTGATGATCCTCCGAGCTTTTTTCACACACCGCCTTGTATATATGTCCTGGAGGGAGGGAAGCTCACCTCTGATGATGTGTCTGGCAGTTCGCACCACCCTTTGCAGTGCTTTGCGGTTGTGGGCTGTGCTATTGCCATACCAGGCGGAGATGCAGCCGGTCAGGATGCTCTCTACGGTGCAGGTGTAGAACCGTGTGAGGATGTGGCGGTTCATTCCAAACTTCCTCAGCCGTCTCAGGAAGAAGAGGCGCTGATGAGCCTTCTTCACAACGACTTCAGTGTGGATGGACCATGTGAGTTCCTCAGTGATGTGGACACCCAGGAACTTGAAGCTGCTGACTCTCTCCACTGGTGCTCCATTGATGGTGATGGTACTGTGTTCTCTGTCTTTTCTTCTGAAGTCCACCACAAGCTCCTTTGTCTTACTGACGTTGAGGGAGAGGTTGTGCTCCTGACACCAGTGTGTCAGAGTGTGCACCTCCTCTCTGTAGGCTGTTTCATCATTGTCAGTGATCAGACCTACCACCTTCATGTCATCAGCAAACTTAATGATGGCATTGGAGCTATGTGTTGCCACACAGTCATGTGTGTACAGGGAATACAGGAGTGGGCTGAGAACACAGCCCTGTGGGGCTCCAGTGTTGAGGGTCAGTGATGAGGAGATGTTGCTGCCTATTCTAACCACCTGGCATCTGCTTGACAGGAAGTCCAGGATCCAGCTGCACAGCGAGCTGTTTAAGCCCAGAGCCCAGAGTTTATCATCAAGCTTGGAGGGCACTATTGTGTTGAACGCTGAGCTGTAGTCTACAAACAGCATTCTCACATAAATGTTCTTTTTTTCCAGGTGGGAGAGAGCAGTGTGTATTGTAGATGCAATGGCATCATCAGTGGAGCGGTTGTTGCGGTGAGCAAACTGCAATGGGTCAAGAGAGAGAGGCAGCACAGAGCAGATGTAATCTCTGATTAGTCTCTCAAAGCATTTGCTGATGATGGGGGTCAGAGCAACAGGACGCCAGTCATTTAAGCAAGTAGTTTTTGATTGCTTTGGAACAGGCACAATGATGGATGTTTTAAAGCATGTGGGGACTACAGACAAAGAGAGGGAAAGGTTGAAAATGTCTGTAAAATCACCAGCCAGCTGGTTCGCGCACGCTCTGATGACGTGGCCCGGAATGCCGTCTGGGCCCGCGGCTTTGCGGATATTCACCCGTCGGAAGGATCGGGTTACATCCGCTACAGAGACGGAGAGTGAACTAACATTTGTAGCTTCGGCCGCGAGAGCTCTCTCCTCGAGGGCGGTGTTATTTCCCTCAAAACGAGCATAAAAAGTATTTAGCTCATCTGGGAGAGAGGCAGCGGTGTTCATGGCAGAGTTTTTATTCCTTTTAAAGTCTGTGATGATGTTAATTCCCTGCCACATGCTTCTAGAGTTGGTGGTGTTAAACTGTCCTTCAATCTTGCTCCTGCACTGGCGTTTTGCTGTTCTGATAGTTTTTCAGAGGGCATAACTGGCTTGTTTATGCTCCTCCGCATTCCCGGAATTAAAAGCGGAGGTCCGCACATTAAGTGCCGCGCGAACATCGCTATTTATCCATGGCTTCTGGTTCGGATAGATCCATATTGTTCTGGTCGGAACTACGTCCTCCATGCACTTTTTGATGAAACACATTACGCTATCAGTATAAACCTCGATGTCGTCATCAGAGGCGGACCGGCACATCTCCCAGTCCATGTGATCAAAACAGTCTTGTAGCATAGAGTCTGATTGGTTCGACCAGCACTGGATCGTTCTGAGGGTGGGTGCTTCCTGTTTCAGTTTCTGCCTGTAAGCGGGCAGAAGCAGAATGGAAGAGTGGTCCGATTTGCCAAATGGTGGGCGGGGGAGAGCTTTGTAGCCATCCCAGAAGGGAGAGTAGCAATGGTCCAAAACCTGGTCCCCTCGTGTGTTGAAACTAATGTGCTAGTGGTATTTTGGTGCGACTGATTTGAAACTAGCTTTATTAAAGTCCCCGGTCACAATGAACGCGGCCTCAGGGTGTGCGGTTTCCTGCTCACTTATGATCCCATACAGTTCCTTGAGTGCCTGGTCTGTGTCGGCTTGTGGCGGGATGTACACAGCAGTGATAATGACCGCTGTGAATTCCCTCGGTAGCCAGAATGGTCGACACAGAAACATGAGAAATTCCAGATCAGGAGAGCAGAAAGACTTGATAGAATGTACGTTCCTCTGATCACACCGGGATTTGTTGATCATAAAACATACACCACCACCTCTGCTTTTACCTGAGAGGTCTTTCACTCTGTCCGCTCAGTGCACGGAGAACCCCACGTGTTCGATGGCTGAGTCTGGAATCTCCACAGACATCCAAGTTTCTGTAAGGCAGATAATGCAGCAGTCCCTCATCTCTCCTTGGAAAGAGATCCACGCTTTCAGCTCGCAGAGCTTGTTATCCAGAGACTGAACATTTGCCAGTAGAATACTGGGTAGCGGTGGGTCGATTTCCGCGGCGTCTTACTCTGATGAGAATGCCGGCTCTGTTTCCCCTTTTCCTCCTGCGTTTCCGCGGCCGTGCAGCACAGACAAAGGGCTCCGCTTGCGTGTTTGTAAACAGCGGGTCAGCATTGAGGAATCTGAAGTCCGGTTTATGGTGTGAAATTGCTGAACCAATGTCCAAAAGTGTTTGTCCGTCGTAGACAATAAGGCAGACAACATCCAAGACAAAAAACATGAGAATTGTGAACAAGACAAACAAAACACTGCCATGTTGTGTCAGAGCTCGCAATGCAGCAGCCATACTCGGTGCCATCTTGAGTCCAATTTTCCAGCCCAAGTACAAAAGAGCACACCCTAAGTCTCTATGATAAGAAGTCTCTATGATAAGAAGTCGATTCTCCCCCTGCTTCCCTTTTCTTGACAATTTTATTTTTTTAAATAAAAGTGTCAAAGAGGCCCAAAAAGGCCCAAAGGGAGGAGAATTAAAAATGCTGAATGGCGACACTTCCATCATCTCTGCAGCACAACTGACCCACTCATGTAACACATATAACAAAACCCAACAGACAAAATGCAGTCCTAAATCACAGCCAGACATCTCCTTGTTTCAACAGGTATGACTTCCTTGAGAGTCTACAACTCTCAGTGTGTGTGTGGAGGTGGGTATCTGCCTGAGAATTTATTTATTTATTTATTTTTTTTTTTACAAAAACATAGAGAAAACATTGGTGAGCTGTAAAACACAAATGTCAATCATGGCGATGTAAATACATTTCCTTTTATTCCTGAAAAAAAAAATTATGTTGTGATGAAGTATAGCAGAAAATATTAAGTATTTTGTAAGTTAGTTTAAGCGTGAACTGGAAAATATTAAAGGAAAATTCAAACAAAAATGAAAATTCAGTCCTTGTTTACTCACCCCTGTGTTGTAATAACCCAATATGACTTTCATTTCTTTTTCATAACACAAAGGGAGAAATTGTGAAAAACAATTTGTGCTCAGTGTTGTTATACAATGGCAGTTTATGGTGACCACCTCTTCAAGCTTCAAAAGAACACAAAAGTATAATTCAGAAGTCTAATAAATTATTCCATGAGACTCATGATTATTATGAAATCATACGATACGTTTTGGTAAGAAATAAACTGAAATCGAATCTATTATTTAGTGGAAATGTTCACTGACCATGGATCTCCTGTGTACATTCATGATAGGGCACGAGAGCAACAGTTCACGCAGCCTCCTTGTTACACTGAGGCGTTCAAGCGAAAACTCATTTGTTTATCTAAAAACAGATCCTCCATAGTGATTGTGACAACAGAACACATCACAGTTGCACACACAAAAAAGAACAGAACTTACTAAACACGTCTGAAGAGTTTGTAGTTGAAGAATTGATGCATTTCTATGCCCAGCCTGCTTTTATGCATTGCACTGCTGCTACATGATTGGCTAATTATATAATAGCATGAATAAGTATGTGTACAGGTGTACCTAATAAAGTGCTCAGTATGTGTGTGTATATACGTATATATGTATATATATATATATATATATATATATATATATATATATATATACAATATATTATATTCAATTTCAAGACATCATGATACATGGAATTTGTACATTTATAAAAAGCTAAAATGATGAAAAATAAATGATAAAAAAAGTTACAATTTATATTTTTGTAATGTACCAAGTTAGAAAGTCCACTGTATAATTAACAGCATTAGAAGAGAGAGAATTTATTTCATATGTTAGCAAAATGGACTGAAAATATAACTGAAATATACCCAAATGATTTGGAATTAAATCGAGAATCGTAATCTAATCGTATCAGGACATCTGTATCAATACCCAGCCCTAGAGAAGATGCATCTTTACACATTTCTTGAAAGCTGCATACATTTTTGTCCATAACAGCTTTGTGTTCTGACAGTCCTGTTCATAGACAACAGCTGAGAAGCTTAATGATTGCAAAACATCACTAGAATCACCAAATACTAGTCCCAGCACCTGCAGAACATGAGAATGGTAGCTGCGCTGATTAAAGTGAAATCACACTAGATCCATTCAGTTCCATTCACAAGTTAGCTTCCTGCATAGAAGCATGGAAGTTTATGCTTAGAAGTTCAGTGAATAATGACTGATCCTAATCCTAATCCTTCATAATAGGCTGTCTGAAACCAGCGTCCTTATGAGGTGCCTTCATACACATATCGCTGTCTGAGAAGTAATTGACTGACTGGACACTGAGGCAACAAGGGAGTTCTCTCAGGGTTAGATTGATAGTCGCTCCATCAGTTTGATGGTCTGTTTCAGTAAAGCAATTGAAAATAACCACTGTCAATTCCAATTTAATCAACAGTAGCGCTTCGTCAAGCCCCATTAAATCAGCACACACTTAGAGCTGTTGACAACACACACCAGATGCTGCCTGTCCCTCTGAAGAGAGAAAGATTCGTCACAGAGAGGACAGAGAGAGATGGTGAAATGATTTAAAGGACACAACGAGACAGAGAGAAAGAGTCAGACAGAGAGAGAGAGAAAGGTTCACTGAAAAATATTGCTAAAATCTTACAAGACTTAAGAGAAATTCCTTACAATAAATACTGTATTATGAATTTAACAGTGAAACCAATGCAGGGTCATCATTTTCTGTCACAACAAGATACTGTTAAAAAACTTTGATCATCAGGTTTTGTTCATGCCAACTCAAGTGCAGGCTTTCGAGTAAAAGCAAAAAGGGGAACACATACCAAATACTATGAAATTCAGGAATATTTTTCAACCTTTAACGAAGAAAAGTATATTCAATTATTAAAGAGTTATAAATAGAAAACAGGGTAACACTTTGTAGCCTTTGACACAGTCAACCATCTGATCCTCCTGTCCACCCTCTCTACTCTGGGCATCACAGGAACTGTGCTTGGCTGGTTCAAGTCCTATATCTCAGGTAGGTCTTTCAAGGTAGCCTGGAGAGGTGAGGGGTCCAAGTCACATCAGCTACTTACTGTGATACCTCAGGGTTCAATGCTTGGCCCTCTCCTCTTCTCTTTATACACACCATCACTGGAATCCATAATTCAGGCACACAGGTTTTCTTACCACTGCTACGCTGATGACATGCAGCTCTACTTGTCTTTGCAGCCTGACGACAACCCCATGGTGACTGCTTGGATCTCAACCTGCCTGGCAGACATCTCAGCCTGGATGAAGGAATACCACCTACAACTCAACCTAGTGAAGACAGAGCTTTTCATCTTTTCTAGCCAATGCTCTTTTAGCTGGCCTTCCTCCATGTGCAATCAAGCCTCTGCAAATGACCCAGAATGCAGCAGCACGTCTGGTCTTCAATTAACCAAAGAGAGCGCATGTTACACCACTCCTTGTCTCTCTACTCTGGCTGCTGGTTGCTGCACATATCAAGTTCAAGGCTCTGATGCTGGCATACAGAACAGTCACTGGATCTAAACCAGCTTACCTACAATAATGCCTGCAGAGCAACACTCCCAACAGAAGGCTGCGGTCTGCAAATGAGCGGCGCTGTGGCAGAACGACCCGGCCCTCCCTTTCATCATCATCACCCCGCCTCTTTGGGCCATCCTTCAGCCAGGCCCATGTTGGGAGATGGGCAGGAGAAGAGAAGAGGTGCAAAATTAATAAGCCTTGTTCGGGCAACGGATGATGAGGCACATCTAAATTGGATGAAGCCTCATCAACGCTGCCATAAAAAGGCAGAGTGCACCTCTTCTCGGGGAGCCAGCTTCTATCTCCTTGTGTGCACACACTGGCGTCCTCGCAGATCCAGGAGCAGAGTGGGGAGGGTCCGGCCGAGTTAGATGCGCGCCGGACCCGCACCTCCAGGACCCGTGGCATGAATTAGATGCGATGCCAGGATATTGGAGAATGCATAGTAGCCGACGGGCATGAATGCTGGGCTGCCTTCCCCTCACACTCTCCACGGCTCCAGGGAAGACAGGCCACCATCGGAGCCATCGCCCCTCACACCACGGACCTTGGAGGGGAGCACATGCGGCCGCTGGACCCTACCCACATCCTGGATCCTTGTCTGGACACTCCCCATCCTTCACGATGCCCCCTTTCACTGTGAGGATGCCAGATTCCTCTTTATTTTGGACACTATTCCCTTATGGACACTTTATTACCCTTTTTGTACATTTTTATGTTTATTATTTCCAATAAACGCCTCTCCGAGGCTTGATGCCACACCCACTCTTGTTCACCACAGGCACATTATTGTACCAACACAAAGAGACACCAAATCACTTTCCCTTCTTTGGCTTCACTTGCCTCGATGGTGGAACATTCTTCCCAACACCATTCATAGAGCAGACTACCTCTCTGTCTTCAAAAAACATCTAAAGACACAACTTTTCTGTGAGCACTTAACCCTACACTCTTAAAATTGTACTCTAATCTCTGTCTTGGCTCGTACTTTTCTAATACAACTGAAATGCTGTATTGCAGCACTTTTCATGTTACTGTCTCCTTAAGATGAATTATCTTTTGTTGTATCCTTCCTTATTTTGTAAGTCGCTCTGTATGAAAGCATCTGCAAAATATATATTTTTTAATTATATAGCTACATAACCCGGCCCTACTTAAAAGTATGACATCAACAGAGGGAATATAGTCAAACTCCATATTGTCTTATCACAGTCAGAGCTGGATGATATGCTGTATCATCAATACACTGTACCATTTTTACAAGTGTATCATTGGTAGAGATTCTGGTATTATACGGTGGCATCATTTTTTGGGCTTGTATCAGTGTGCAGGACTGCTTTACGTTGTTTACACATGAGATGGACAAAAAAAGATGGAGCAATGTTAAAACAGAGATCACAAGTCAAGAAGAAGAAGAACTTGTTAAGAGGTGTTTATTAGGCACAACACAGAGTTTAGTTGTTAGGTTGTCAAGTAATGTTGCAACTTGGCGCATTAATATGCAATTAAATTGATGTGTGGTTACAGGTGCATACAGTATATTAGGGCTGAAACGATTAGTCGACGTTATCGACAACGTTGACATTAAAAAATTGTTGACAAAATTTTCGTTGTCGAATAGTCATTTGATCTCATTTAACGTAACACGAGATAACATTAAACTCTAATGATGATGCGTGAGAGCAGCATTACAGCTCGTGTCTGAATGAGGAGAGGAAGAATTACACAGCTCATAGTCCAGATGCACTCTAAACTTTCACAGCTTCAGGTGATGTAGATCACAAAGTATGAGGGAATTGTACAAAAATACTAAGTAAATACAGAAGCACTTTCGTTGTGGAATAAGCGGAGCCAGAGCTCTTTAAAGGAAACACCCCAGCGTTACATCTTAAATGCAGTTATATTTAATGCGTTATAGCTTTATTAAAGTTCATAACACAGAAGCAGATCATGTAAATAACTACAAACTCCCAAACTGGCATTTCTCTGTGCGGTCAGCGCCTCTTCTATGAGTTGGGCAAAGTGTCCCGATCTAAGGGGGCGAGATTGAAACTGCATCCGGCTGATGCACACTCTGTCACGGGGATGCTCATCCCTCAAACGCATGCGCTTAATGCAGCTAGATTATAACGTGATGGCTCGCGACTTATTGAATCATAATATATGTCACTGTGCATTTCTTATCACGAAGAAAATTGGCAATACACAGAGTTTTTTTTTTTTTTTTTTTTGTGAGTTAAAGATGGATTGAGGTGAACAGAAAGGTGAGAGAGAGTTGTCTTCGCCCCAATATACACTGCAACAAAATACGTTTTTGATTTGTTTTTGTTTTGGCTTGTTTTTCAATATAAATATCTAAAAATAATTTTAAACAACGTACATTTACTTTAGCAGCTATACTGCAGAAGACATTTTTTTGGAGAATGTTGAATATAATATTTAAAAATCCTTTAAAAAAGACACATTCACTAAGAAGCAGCATATAAGATGTTTAGACTTGCTTTTAGAGAATAGATTTTGAATATAAATATATTTTGTCTTTACTGCACTCGCAGAAGTATAACCAAGTGAAAAAATACACTTATATACAAAATACACTTAAATATGAGTTACTTCTCTTAAAGCAAGTCTAAATATCTTATATGTTACTTCTCAAGTAAATGTATCTTGTTTTAAGGATTTTTAGAACATTTTAAATGGAAAACAAGACAAAAACACTTGATAACAATAGGATTTTTTGCAGTGAATTTCTTTACTGATTAAATTTAATAAAAAGTATTTTTTTTTCTTTAATTCAGTGAATGTCATTTAGAGGTATTTTTAAAAGATGATTTTGTCCTCTTTACTGTTAGTAAGAACGTTTAATACAACCTTTTAAGTCAGGGCACAAGCTGAATAATCGGTTAAGAGCTAATGACTAATCGCTGCAATAATCCCTCCAATAATCGTTAGATTAGTCGATTATCAAAATAATCGTTAGTTGCAGCCCTACAGTATACTGAATCTCTATATAACAACAACCATTTTTTATGCAATTTACAGCAAAAATAACTAAATCAATATGTCATGACATGTAACATTACCATGACATTAAATTACTCAAATCATGATATAACATTTTGATCATCCCCGTCACAAAAAAACAAATTAAAAACAAATTTAAATTAAACAACTTAATTAAAAAAAAATAATAATTCTTCAGTATAACATCAAAATAATGATGCTGCCCTCATTGTTATAAACAGACAGTATTTCTCAAATATTCTGACAAGCAGCTCTCATTAAGAACATATTCAAACAGTTTGACCTTCACTGCTGCTGCCACATTTATGGGCCTGTGTTTTTGTATGTCTGTGTGTAGGTGGATGAATATGAAAATGAGACTGGAGAGATGAAAAATCATAAAACTATGTACGTGTGTGTGTGTGATAGACAGTGAAGAGTAAAATTGCCTGATGGCCTCTCATCCACTTTCTTCGCTCTGAACAGTGAAAAAAAGAACAGTTTCATCATGCAATTCCTTCATTTAACACCAAGACAAGCTTATATTTCAAGATTAAAATCACAGCTTCAATTTAAGGCAGCACGCCGAGGTAAGTTTTGGCTCTTATCCTAACGCAGGCTTTTCTGTGTAATGAGATGGTCATTTTCAGGGTGATTCTGTAAATATGGGCTCTTATGACATCAGTTTTTAAGTGTACATTTTTAAATCTGCAGCAATATATCAGTGCGCTTTGTCTCGCGTCCCGCATGTCATGAGAAGTATTTACGCATTTACCCCACAATTCATGGCAAGTATGCAATAAATAAATAAATAAATATTTATTAGTTAAACATCTTCCAACTTTTGAACTTGGCTCTTATGAAAACTTAAATGATGTCACTTCCTCTTCAATATATCATATAAATGACAGTTTAAAACGACAAAATTAATCATTTTTAATAATCGCTTACAATAATTACTGTGGCGAAACCACGGTGCAGTGACGATATTAATTTGATATCTACATAAGGATTTTTAATGAATCTTCACATAGCTGTTTTCCAAATTACCATGAAAATTAAGTTATTATTCACAGAATAACTTCCCCTGAATTGCAGCTCTCAAAACTCATTCTCCATCCCTCATATCCAAACTTTGGTCACATTGGTCACGACACACACAAGAACCAATTATTTCAAGTCTCCGTGACCCATCACTTTTTCTTTTCTTTTCTTTTTTTTTTTTCATTTTCTGATTTGGTTTTCAATTTTTAGTTTCGTTTTAGTTTGTTTTAATGGCACATAAATAGTTTTTGTATCGTTTGTATTTTTTTAAATTGCTATTTTTCAGTTTTTATTTAGTTTTAGTATAGTTTTCATCCTTTATTACACCACAAAATATAATCTGTAACACTTTACAATAAGGTTGTATTTGTGTTAACATTATTTGACTACATTAGTTAACATGAACTAACAATGAACAGCACATTTCGTTAATGTTAATTAATACAGTGGCAGGAAAAAGTAAGTGAACCCTTTGGAATTACCTGCATTTATGTATAAATTTGTCTTAAAATCTGGTTTGATCTTCATCTAAGTTACAATAATGAACAAACATAATCTGTTTCAACTAATAACACAACAATTTATGTATTGTTCTTGTACATATTGAATACATCATTAAAACATTCACAGTGAGGTTGGAAAAAGCATGTGAACCCCTAGGTTTATGACGTCAACAAAAGCTAATTAGAGTCAGGAGTTGGCAAACCTGGCATTCAATTAATGAAATGAGATTGGAGGTGTGGGTTAGAGGTACTCTGACTTAGAAAAAGCACTCAAATATTTTGAGTTTGCTATTCACAAGAAGCATATGCTGTTGTGGAAGATGCCTAACAAAAAAGAGATCTCAGAAGACCTACGATCAAGAATTGTTGCTTTGCATAAAGCTGGAAAGGGTTACAAAGTTATCCTTAGAGCTTAGATATTCATCTGTCCACAGTAAAACAAACTGTCTATAAATGGAGACATTTTAGTACTGTGGCTACTCTCCATAGAAGTGGCCGTCCAGCCAAGATGACTCAAAGGGCACACCACAGAATGTTCAATGAGGCAAAAAAATAACCCTAGTGTGACAGCTAAAGACTTGATGGAATCATTGGAACTGGTTAACATCTCTGTTCATGAGTCTACTATACAGAAAACATTAAACAGGCAAAGTGTCCATGGCAGGACACCACGAAGGAAGCCGCTTCTTTCCAACAAAAATATTGCTGCACGCTTGAAGTTTGCCAAAGACCACCTTGATACTCCACAACGCTACTGGGAAAATGTTTTGTGGACTGATGAAACTAAGGTTGAATTGTTTGGGAAGAACACGCAGCACTACGTATGCCATAAAAAGGGCACCACATACCAACATGAAAACATCATCCCAACGGTGAAGTACGGTGGAGAGAGCATCATGATTTGAGGCTGCTTTGCTGCTTCGGGCCTGGACCGTTTGCCATCATCGAGGGAAAAATGAATTCCCACGTTTATCCAGACATCCTTCAGGATAATGTCAGGGTGGCTGTGTGCCAGCTGAAGCTCAGTAGAAGTTGGGTGATGCAGCAGGACAGTGACCATAAACATCGAAGTAAATCAACTACAGAATGGCTTCAAAAAAAGGAAATCCACCTTTTGGAGTGGCCCAGTCAGAGCCCAGATCTTAACCCAATAGAAATGCTGTGGAATGACGTCAAGAGAGTCGTTCACACCAGACATCCTAAGAATATGGCTGAGCTGAAGCAGTTTTGTAAGGAAGAATGGTTCAGAATTCCTTCTGAACGCTGTGCAGGTCCAATCCGCAGCTACCGGAAATGCTTGGTTGAGGTTATTGATGCCAATGGAGAGTCGACCAGTTATTAAACCCAAGGGATTCAATACTTTTTCCACAGTGCTGTTAATGTTTAATGGGAGGTGTTCAATAAAGACATGAAAGATTATAATTGTTTTTGTGTTGTTAGCTTAAGTACATTGTGTTTGTCTGTACTTGTGACTTTGATGAAGATGAGATCACATTCTATGAACAATTAATGCAGAAAACTAATTTCAAAGGGTTCACATTCTTTTTATTCTCACTGTATACTAGTAGATTTATAAAAGTATGTTAATAGATGGTATATATTATCATTAGTTAAATCAATATGAACTAACATGTACTACATGTTATTAATTGTACTTTATAAAAGATTAATAAATGCTATAAAAGTTCTTTGTTAGTTCATGATGCATTTTCTACTGTTAACAAGTGCAATATAATTATAAAGTTTTAGCCTACTATATTATCTGTCTGTGATGGCATTTGATCAGAAACTACTGATGCTCAAAATCAATAAAAGTTTAAGTTAAAAGTTGTATTTGTGATATTCACAACAAAACAGCATACTGCAGCACTTACTGACATGAATGAAATGTGCTATAAATGTGCCATTGCCGATACACTTAGCTGTAACTACTCTGACATTACTGTAGCTTTTACCAGCTGCATGGACTGGAATCACACGGCTCTTGTGTAAGACGGCCCACACCAGAGAACTAGTAGTCACTTATATGTTTATGAAGTTCATGGAATTAAATTTATTTGGAAGTTTTGTTTGAGGTCAGTTTAACAAGGCTCTTTCATGTCGTTATTGCGAAGAACTTGTTAAAAATAAATTACCAATATTTACCATTACCGCTTTTCCACGTGCTGATTTACTGTGGTAAATTTTTTTCGTTAACCAAAATAAAATTTTTCGTCTTAGTAATCATTTTCGTTAACGATATTTAACTTTGGTTGACAGATATAATTCCTATGAACTGTCACTGTATGAAAAAGAGCAGTGTAAAGATTGTTCAGAATTTCTTCTTTTGTGTTCCACAGAAAAAAAAAAAATTGGATTTGGAACGACATAAGGGTGAGTACATAATGACAAAATTTTTGGGTGAACCGTTTTAACTTCAACAGATAGTTCTTATGATAAAGTCTATACTAATATGAGACATTCATTTGACTTGTATAATGAGCGTCATCTGACCTCTGAGACCTGGTTAGTCTCATACATGCAGTTATGCTCTCTGCTGCATAATGATTCATGACAGCTTTGAAGAAGCCCGGAACACTAGCCAGCATTAATCAGTGCAGGTCAAAAAGGGACTGAATTATTCAGTTGCTCACAGAGACAGGGCCACATTTTGGGAAGAATACATCTACTCAGCGTCTCTCCAAAAGGCCTTTACCTTAATGCCTGTGAAGCAGCTTTCAACTGGAAACTTTGATAAATCTGCTACATAAACACTTGAGGTCAGATCTCACTGACTTGTCCACACTGAAAAATATTCACAGCATAAGGGAACCATAATTCATTTATTTAAAGCACAATGACTGTACAAGAAACTCTTTGTATGGTCAGAGCAGTGTAAGAAACAAACAGAATGTGTGAGATATACAGAAGATAGAAGTGCTAAGGGGAAACAAGTTGACAAAGCAGAGGATAGGCAGCATATGGAGCCGGGAGCGTTGAACACATGTCTGGGGAATAAAAGCAAAATGTGTTAAATGGTCTCGGCTGAGGGTCATTCTATTTTTAGGAGAAATGCCATGAGCACCTTCAAACAGACACTGAAATATCACAGGAGAAATTAGGCTACAACATGACATTTTCACGGTGCTCTTGATTAATTGATTAATTGATCAATTAAATAATGCATTACTTTCTGAAGGGGGTTTTTTTGTATCAAAAAAGCCATGTATGAGACAGCACATGCACTTGATACTGGATGGATACTAGGATGGATGGATCCATTTACATCTCTATGATCTTTTTTTAATAATGTTTAAATGACTGTGTCTGCACAGTTCTTAATAACGTTACTGCATATTTAAAAAAAAAAACATCTTTAAATGAAAATGGCAGATAAAAATGCTTTGCAATGTTACATTTCATTCCAGCCCACGTATGAATAATATCCATTTAAATGCTGCAACATTATGAACAAATTTGACAAAAAATCTCCCAGCGAGCAACAGTAACCAAAGGGGGCGGAGCTTAGTGAAACATTTAGTCTCTGTATGATTCCAGTGATAAATGCAGCCATCAATTGCAGCTTTACAAAACAAAGTGAAAAGCTTTCAAAGCAATGTCACCATTCCCATGATACCAGTCTCTCTCCAAAGGCTACATCAATGGGGCTCAATGCACAATGTGTATGTCTAACAAACATGGAGCTATAAACTGGACAAAAAAGGCTTCTCTAAAAGATTAATGCTCCAGAAGCCAGATTTCTCTTTCTCACACAATCAAAGGTTTACCTCTGGGAGATGGAAAGGATTCTTGGAATCAAAATCTTATGAGTAAACCATTTCACACTAAACACATGACATAACTGAACACCCTGCAGACAGAAAATCCTCACTTTTCTGCCTTTAATAACAAGGCTTTATCATCCAGTAAGTAAGGAATTCACAATGAAACAGGAAAACGGTCCATAAATCAAACAAGTGTTCATGACTATGATGTGGTTCATGACTATGATATTTTTTTTTATCTGAGCATGATTAAAAAATATTGATATTTTTTAAAGGAACAATTCACCCAAAAATGAAAATTCTCTCATCATTTACGCACTCTCATGCCATCCCAGATGTGTATGACTTTCTTTCTTCTGCTGAACACAAGCAAAGATTTTTAGAAGAATATCTCAGCTCTGTAGGTTCATACAATGCAAGTGAATGGTGACCACAATTTGAAGCTCCAAAAAGCACATAAATGCAGCATAAAAGTAATCCATACAACTCCAGTGGTTTAATCCGTCTTTAGAAGTGATAAGTGTGGGTGAAAAGCAATCAATATTTAAGTCCTTTTTTTACTTTAAATCTCCACTCTGACCAGCCCTCATATGCATGATCTCAAGAAGTCTTCTTTTCCTTTATTCCTCCTTTTTCTTTCTCCTCCCTTCCCAGTAGGTGGCGATATGCACAAAGAATGCGAATCGGCAAAAAAAAAAAGAGGAAAAAAAAGATGATGATAATAAGTTTACACCAATAATCTTCCCTTCCACTTAAGCTCTGAAATCTTATTCACAATCGTGCCAGATTTAACGTCATCAATGTCAAATTGCCATTGGTTCTCATATGTCATATGTGTCGTAAGTTAAAGCGATGCACCAGATTGAAAATGTGCCATGCAGAATAAGATTTGCTGCAGCGAAGGGGAAGATTTTGTGAATGATGCCTAAAATTTTGGTCTGTTCTGCCAACAAATCTGTCATTTGGCTTCAGGAGACTTTTAGTGAACGGGTCATATTGACCACTTTTATTGTGGTTTCTGTCCTTTTTGGAGCTTGACAGACAAGGTCACTATAAACTGTTGTATGTTGTACTCATGTATGGAAAGAGGTTGCATGATTCTTCAAAAAAAGACATGAAGGATAAATAATAACAGAATTTTCATTTTGTACATTGACAATTTACACACTCCAACTTAAAGTACAGTACTTTGTTCATTCATGTTAAGAAAGAAATCATAATCACTGTGAACATTGTCCATTAACAATTAACAATTCCAGGATTAGAATCATACACACCATCAGTCACATGACTGTGGCAATAGTGAACTGAACTATTATTCATAATAATCAGACTCATCTGGTCTGTCACGTCTCTGCCATTGCTCCTGGTTGCACGTATGCAACCATTGCTCCACTCTACGCCGGGTCTCGACCCTGTAGTCCCACTCCCACCGCATCTGCCTCAGACGGCACACACCAACCCTCCACACAGCCATCACCATTACTCTAGCACCTTTAGGGGTGCAAATGGTATCAGTTAGATGGGATTTTAGGGTAACTTAAATGTACACATGTTCAGAAAGTGACTGCATGGCCTGTTGATGAATGGCAATACATTTACAATCTCATTATTTATAATTGTCTTTCATTTAAACAGACACATTGTGTTTATACAGTGTATTGTGCGGAGATGTACTGTAAGAGAAATGTCAGCAGCCAAACCAATATATGTTGCACTGTAACTATGGCAACATGAGACATTGTAATGTGGCAATAATCTGTCCCCTTGGAAACTAATGTTCTTTACAACTGCAAAAACTTCTAAATTGGAGGCATTAAACATAAATAAAATTCACAAGCACAATCTGCACACAGACAATTCATGTAGGAGGTTTTGTAAAAAGTTCCAATAAACAAAAAGTAATTTTCATTTTATGTCATCAGTTTGATCATCCCACCAAATGGGTCCTTTGTATACAAAAAAATAAATAAAAAAATACTGTAACAATAAATAGCTGATGAAAAATTTTACTATGTTTGAAAACAATAGAAACCAATATTAGTATCGCAACATATTTGTTCGACCATGAAAGTAACAAATGTGTTTTTATGTGTGTGGGGTGGGGGTACCTGACCGACACACCCACACCCACCCACCCACCTTAAACACACACACACACATACACACACACACACACAAGTCATAATATACATGTTTATACTACACTGTGGGGACCAAATGTCCCTGTATTTGAGTGCAGTACTCTGTGCAGTGTGCAATATATACATATATATATTGCAGAAATAGTAGTAATAGGTAGTATAACATTCTGGACATCCCATGGTTTCCCAGAACACCTATTTCAGTGATATCTGTCTGGAAGTATAGGGAAAATATAAGCATGTTCATAAACAAACTGATTTTAACCTTCAAATGGCCATGAACAAACTTATTCTTATTTCTACAGCCCTTTCAAAGTTATGTACACATTTTCATTTTATATGTGCATTTTTAATTATAGTTTTTATAACATAATCAGAATTGTATTTGTCTTTGAAACTGACACTTAAGCATTAAATGAGTGACAATTCTGTAGTTGCCAGGCATGAAAATTCAGTGTTGGATATTTTTCCTGTTACCTTAGCAACCCTTTTATCTCTTAATAGCAGATTGTTCTCAGTTAAAGGATTTAGATTTGTGAAATTGGATGTGAAGCACACACAGGCTACATTTCACACCAAATGAAGCAAACAGAGCATTAACCTCCTCTACTGTAAGGTCACTGAAAATTAGTCATATCTTCACTCACAAAGTCAGTGGGATACATTCTTCAAAGAACACAGGTGTTATGAAGTCTGCACCTGAGGATCTGTTTTGTTTATAACAAATTGAAGGTGTCTATTTGATGATTATGAAAGATAATACTCTCAGCTCAATGTAAGAAAGTGATAATGCACAGTCCGACAGTCATTATCGCAAAATAAACAACAACATGGTCTTGTATAATTCTGAAGGGGTTTATCTTGTGGAAATGAGGTGTTGACTCTAAATTACCCCTTTATTACACAGCTACTTTCCAACTAAGTGAATAAAGAAACATGGAATACTGAATAAACTAGCACAGTGTAGGGGAATGGTTGGCTGGGGCGATCATAGCAGTCATTACACGAAAATATTTGACTGTAAAATGTGGCGATTGACCGATCAGAATCAAGTATTCCGAGAGTCCTGTAATAAACAGAAATATATTTCACTCTGCTGTTTACAACATTAAACAAATAAATAAGCTGTCAGCATGAAATTGGTAGTGTTTTATGAATCTCTGTGTCTGGGTTTTGGATTGATCTGTCTCTCTTCCTTGTCTGCTGTGTTTGTGTATGTGTTTGACAGCTCGCACGTGGCTTGTTTACCTTCTGTTTGACAGTTGTCACGTGGCGGCGTGCATGTGTTGCCATTCGGGTAATCAGCGTGTCAGCTCGTTTGTCTGATTGTTGTCACCTGTTTGTTCGTGTATTTATTTGCTTCCTTTCCCTCATCTCTTTGCTGGATTTTCTTTCTTTACTCGCTACTCTAGTCAGCCTTTGACACTCCCATGCGTTTTGCTTCTAGCATTTGTTTGTCATCGCCATTACGGATCCAATTGGACTTTTTCTCTATGGTTTAATGTAATTTATTTCACTGTTGCTGGTGGCAAACTCCATCAAACCTGTGGATTTACCTCTCATTTGGAGATTACAAATTTACCCTTCTGTGCCTCTGTGTGTGTGTGTGTGTGTTCTAGCCCAGTGTGTGCAAGATTCCTCTGTTCTCAGACCTCGGGAGGTGGCCGGCTTCAGAACCTAGCATGCCTAAGACTCTGATTGTTCTCCCTGGTTGGACCAGATCCACTTCCAGAAGACCACCATTGAAGCCTTCATCTTATTTATGTTTTTTGTCTTGTTTTCCCCTTCTCTGCATCTACAATAAATAACAGTTATTGCATCTGCTATTGGATTCAGCCTCCCTTCTTCCAGACCCTGTCAGAAAATCCAGCCACTATGAATCCAGCGGATGTCAACCCTGTGGAAGCCGCTCTGGCACAACAAGCAGAGCTATTGGAACGTCACTCCGAGCTTCTGTCTGAATCCTATCAAGCTTGGAGGGCTGTCATTTTTCTGATCAACTGACCTCTCCGATCAGGTGAAACAACTTCATCTCACCTTATCATCCGCCCAGCTCTTCTACCGCAGAGGTACCTGCTAGGGAGCCTCGCATCAACCCACCTGCTTCTTATGCCGAGGAACTTGAGGGGTGCAGGGCATTTTTGTCTCAGTGCTCGCTGGTGTTTACCCTCCAACCTTCTTCATTCCCCACAGAGGTGTCACGGGTGCCGTATTTTATCACCCTTCTCACCAGTCAAGCATGTGACTGGGGAATGGCGGCATGGGAGAATAAACTGCCCTGTTGTTCATCATTTAGTTCCATTCCATTTAGGCACAGGGGAGAGAGGTGGCTCGCTTTCTTACTGAGCTCCGTCAAGGAAGAAGTTCAGTTTCTGAGTTTTCCATCAAGTTTTGGACTTTGGCCACCTCTGCTGAATGGAACGAGAAGGCTCAGTGGGACATGTTCTTCAATGGGTTGTCGGAGGAGGTCAAAGATGAGATCTACTCTCTGGACTTGCCATTGAGCCTGGATGACTTGATCAGCCTGGCTATCAGAGTCGACCATCACCTCGCCCGCCGTCGACTCAGGCAACCGTTACCACTGAGGTTTCCACCAGATCTAGTATCTACAGTACATCATCTGCATTAGCTGAGTCCGAGCCCATGCAACTGAGTCACACATCTCTACCCTGTAAGGAAAGAGATCGTTGTCGGTGACTGGGCTCGTGCGCTTATTGCAGAGGTGAGGGGCACACACACATTGACTGTCCTGAACTTGCTAAGCACTCATCTAGGACCAGACACACACCTGCTGAGTCTTCAGCAAAAGCCAAGTGCCTCTCTGGTATGAGGGGACTGCGGGTGGGCTTCACTCTTTCTGACCAGTCCCCTTTACTCCGAACACTGTTGCCAGCTGTCATCACCTGGGGAGGTGTGGATCACAAGGTTGCGGTCCTGACTGACTCAGGTGTGGAGGGGAACTTCCTTGACTCAGATCTGGCTACCAAGTGGGGCTTAAAGGTAGTTCCTGTGGTTCCTCCCATCCCAGTCTGTGCACTTGGGGGCACCTCCCTAGGACGGATCACCAAAACCACTATCACGGTGAGTCTGAAGATTTCCGGCAATCACGAGGAGGTGGTTGTGTTTTACTTGCTACGGACTCCATCCACTCCTGTAGTGCTAGGACAGCCGTGGCTGGTGAAACACAACCCACACATTAACTGGGCTGTCAGTTTTGTTATTGAATGGAGTACTTTTTGTTCTTCTCACTGTTTGGGTTTGGCACAGTCTCCTGTTTCTTTCTCTGTTTCTGTTTTTCAGGAGGGGAAGGTCAGTCTTTCTGGGGTTCCGGCAATATACCACGACCTGAAAGCAGTGTTCAGCAAGTCCCAGGCTGCATCTCTTCTTCCGCACCAGTCGTACGACTGTGCTATTGATCTCCTCCCGGGCACTTTTCCACCGTGTGGTCGACTCTTCTCTCAGTCGGCTCTGGAGCTGGAGGTAATGGAGACATACATCAGTGAGTCTCAGGCAGCAGACCTCATTTGCCATTCCTCATCCCCAGCTGGGGCGGGGTTCTTCTTTGTGGGAAAAGGACGGTTCCCTGTGCTCCTGCATCGATTATCGGGGGCTGAACCACATCACAGTTAAGAACAGGTACCCACTACCATTGATGTCTTCAGCCTTTGAATTTCTGCAGGGGGTGGTCATCTTCACAAAGTTAGATCTCCACAACGCATACCATCTTGTGAGGATCAGGGAGGGGGATGAGTGGAAGACGGCTTTCAATACATCTACAGGGCGCTTTGAATATTTAGTTATGCCATTTGGTCTTACAAATGCCTCTGCCATCTTCCAAACACTTGTCAACAACATGCTCCGTGACATGATCAATACATTTGTCTTTGTGTACCTGGATGACATTTAGATTTTCTCCCCATCTCTCCAGGTACATATTGAGCACGTCAGGCGAGTGTTACAGTGGCTGCTAGAGAACAAGCTGTTTGTGAAGGCAGAAAAGTGTGCGTTCCATGAGCATCGGTTCCATTCTTGGGGTACATCTTGTCGCCTGGGGGTGTGTGCATGGATCCTTCTAAAGTGAGAGCCATCACCAATTGGCCAACCCCAGACTCTCGCAAGGCCCTGCAGAGTTTTCTGGGGTTTGCCAATTTCTTTTTATCCCCTTTTCACCCCAATTTTGAATGCCCAATTCCCACTACTTAGTAGGTCCTCGTGGTGGCACGTTTACTCACCTCAATCCGGGTGGTGGAGGACAAGTCTCAGTTGCCTCTGCTTCTGAGACAGTCAATCTGCGCATCTTATCACGTGGCTCGTTGTGTATGACACCGCGGAGACTCCCAGCATGTGGAGGCTCATGCTACTCTCCGTGATCCATGCACAACTTATCATGCGCCCCGTTGAGAGTGAGAACCACTAATCACAACCATGAGGAGGTTACCCTATGTGACTCTACCCTCCCTTTTGCATTAGCATTGTTTAGGTCCTATTTAGCAGACCACTACCACTTTGTCTATGTAAATGAAGAATTGTCAAACTAAACAAAAGTAAAGTATGAAGTGCCACAGGGATCAGTTTTAGGGCCTCTGCTTTTCTCCTTGTATATGCTTCCCCTGGGAGATATTATCAGGAATCGTGGAATAAGTTTCCACTGTTATGCCGACAATACCCAAATTTATATTTCTTCAAAACCTGATGAGATTTCACAATTCTCCAAATTAGCAGAGTGTATCAATGAAATAAAAGATTGGATGGCCAGAAATTTCCTTCTACTCAATTCCGACAAAACAGAGGTACTAATTATTGGACCAAAAACCTCTAAAAATAAGCCGCTAAAATATAATCTGACTCTCGATGGATGTACTGTTACATCGTCTTCAACAGTGAAGAATTTAGGTGTTATATTTGATACCAATCTGTCCTTTGAAAATCAAATTACCAATGTTTGTTGAACAGCATTCTTCCACCTAAGAAATATTGTAAATTACAACACATGCTCTCTGTTGCTAATGCCGAAAAACGAATGAATGTGTTCATGACCTCAAGACTAGATTATTGTAATGCATTAATGGGAGGATGTCCAGCAAGATCAATAAATAAACATCAATTGGTTCAAAATGCAGCAGCCAGAGTGCTGACAAGAACCAAGAAATATGATCATATTAGCCCCATTTTATCATCATTACATTGGCTACCTGTAAATTTCGTATTAATTTTACAATTCTGTTAACTACTTACAAAGCCTTGAATGGTCTAACTCCACAGTACTTAAGTGACCTTCTACCACGCTATATTCCATCACGTTCATTACGACCGCAAAATTCTGGCCTGTTAATAGTTCCTAGAATATCAAAATCCACAAAAGGAGGTAGATCCTTTTCATATTTGGCTCCTAAACTATGGAATAGTCTCCCTAACACTGTTCGAGATGCAGACACACTCACTCAGTTTAAGTCTAGAATAAAGACTCATTTATTTAGCCAGGCATACTGACTGATGGACAAAATGAAGGAAGGAATAAAAAACAGGGTGATTTTCATTTCTTAAATTGTACATCTTCATTTCATCACTCCTTCATTCTCGAGCCTGTGAACCAGAAACCGACTAAAGACTGCCAACATGAAGGATGTATCAATTTTCTAAATGCACCGCGAGGAGGCGAGAATGGAGGACAGATGAAGCTTACTGAGGACGCTTGAGCGAGGATGCACAGATGGATGCTATTCGGAATATTTTTATGTCAAAGCACCTGAATGCACATAAATTCTCCTCCCCCCCCCTCACATTTGAAACACCAGTTTTAACTCATATTTCACCTTTGCTGTTTAAATAAACCATAATCTGCACACACTTCAACAGTGCTTTTTGAATTATTAGGATTTATTGAGGAAATATCAATTAATCAAGTTTCAGCAAGTTTAGCGCTTTGAGGTAATGCAGCTGTGCAAAGACGGCGCTTTGAATTGATGCTTGAGTGAGCAGGACATTCAGTTTTTCAAATACATCTTGCTTCGATTTCTCCATCCTCGTTTCCTTTCCTCGCATCATTTCCTCGTTTCCTAAGAGAGTGGAACAAAAACGCAAGGAAAGGAAACAGGAAAGGAAACAAGAATGCACATTTTCAGAAATGAGACACACCCACAGACAGTCGAAATGAAGGAAGGAATGGAAGAAAGGAAGGAATGACAGATGTAGAAGAAGAAGGATGTGAGGACTGAAAAAAGGGAAGAATGATGGGTGGACAGATGCATGGATGAAAAAATGAAGGAAGGAATGAAAAACAGATGGGCGAAATGAAGGAAGGAAAAACAGATGGATGAAATAAAGGAAGGATGAAGAAAAGACCAACAGAGGAAAGAAAGAGAAGCACGGACAGACAGACAAATGGATGGATGGACAAAAGAAGGGAAGGACGGAAAGATGGACAGATGTATAAAAAGAAGGAAGCAAGGACGGAAAGATTGAAAAAAGGAAGGAAGAAAGGACGCACAATAGGAAGAACTGACAGGCAACAGGAAGGAAGGAAGGAAAAAATAATGAAAAACAGATGGATGAAATAAATGAAGGAACAAAGGACAAAAAGAAGCAAGGAAGAAGAAAGGACAGACAGACGGACAGATGGATAAAAAGAAGGAAGGAAAAATGGAATGACAGATGGACAAAAAGAAGGCAGAAAGGACAGACAAAAGGAAAGAAGGACAGATGGACTAAAGGAAGGAAGGACGGACAGATTTATGAAAGGAAGAAGGAAAGAAGAAAGGAACAAATAAAGGAAGAAAGGACAAACAGATGGATAAATAGAAGGAAGAAAGGACTGATGAACAGATTGACAAATAGAAGGAAGAAAGGAAGGATGGGAGGAAGGAAGAATAGACATATAAAAAGGGAAAGGAAAACAGACAGACAAAAGGAAGAACAAATGAAAGGAAGGACAGATGGAAGGAAGAAAGAAACAAAGGAAGGGCAAAAGGAAAGAAGCAAGGAATGGACAGATGGATGGAAGAAAACAAGGAAGGAAGGAAGAAGAGAAGGAAGGAAGAAAGGAATGAGTGAAGGAAGGAAGGAACAAGGAAGGATGGAAGGTAAGAAGGAAGGAAAGAAGGAAAGAAGGACAGACAATGGAAGAAAGGAAGGAAGGAAGGAAAAACAGATTGACAAAAGGAAGGATGGAAGGATGGGTGGATGGATGGAAGGAAGGATGAAAGGAAAGAAGCAAGGAAGGAAGTAAGGAAGGATTGACAGATGGACAGACAGAGGGACGGAAGGAAGGGGATGGAAGAAAGAAAAAAGAAACAAAAAAAGAATTGTAATCAAAAGATAAAGAGAAAAATTAAGACAAAATAAGAAAGTATTATGAAAACATGCCCCTTCCTTTCTCCAGTGTTTCCTGGTTGATGTGTTTCCTGCAGCAGCTCAACAGGAAATTGTCCTGTGTGATCTGTGTTTTTGATGTTTACTGTCACTGTTCCTGTGGTTCTTCACGCTGACAGCTCTGCCAGTCCCTTGTGAGCATAGCACATCAGTCTGATCTGCTCTTTCCCCTTCCTGCTTCTTCATTAAAATCACTAATTATTGTTCTGATCACTTGGCTGCCTCTAAGAAATGGGAAAGAGCTGGTGTACATAAAAGGACATGTCCCAAGGCTTCTGTGCCCTGTCTAATCTTCCCTGTTTTGCAACCTTCATTCAGACATCACCATATCATTTAAGGTAAATTGTATCATTTTTCAAAGTTAAAATACTTTCTCCTATTTCTGTCCTAAGTCTGTCCTAAATCAATGTGAAATGATGTTCAAACCCCAATTTTACTTCCATAATCTGATGTATTTCAAAGTGAAATTACATACTATGGGAAAAATAGTTTTGAGAAAATTTTTTATCCATCAAGTAGAATGGAGAATGCAATTTAACTTAAGTTAATTCATCCAAAAATCTACACCATGGTTATGATAGTTCCCAATTAAAAGAATTACACCCCAGAATTACACCCCAATTCTATGCCATGGCAGAGTGTAAGAAATAAAGGACGGGCAAGGAGGAGGCGGTAACCGGCTGAACAGTCAACTTATAGTTTAATATCAAACTTAACATAAAACAAACATAAACAAACACACATGCATGCAGCACGTCCGCGTGCGTCTCTCTCTCTCCCCGAACTGGCTTCTCCGGCTCCCCTTTATCTCGCTCTCCTGCTGATCATCTGATTCATCACTGGCCGAGCACCCTCACAGCCGGCCACGCCCTCCTCCTTCACTCAGAGGTTATCGGCTTTCTGTGGTGACAGGACAGTAGAACAATTTGTCATTAGTGGCATGAAAGACATGCAAGGCTTGGAATTAATGAAACTTCCAGAGCCTAATCTACACAGGAACTTCAACTGAGAGGAAAAAAGCATTTGACAGCCAACACCTAATTACAGTACGTTAGGTGTAAATGTGTTTTATCTTTTTGAAAGTGAAAAAGAGGGTGCTCCTCAAAAAGCCAAACCAGAAGCCACTAACATGTCTTCCTCTTTTTCTGCTTTTGAAAACAAAAATAATATACTGAATCTTTCATACATTATCCTTTGATACATGAGGCTTTTATCTCAGTCCCATTAGCATTTTTGGCATGAGAGCCATTTACATTTTATAGCATAATTTACTAACAAGAAAGTCATTTACATTTTTCCTCTGTGCACTGCCACATTGTGTGGAGCATATTTTAATTCAGGAGCCAGTATCTGGGAATTTGGATGATGTGTATGAAGAAAAGGGAATGGCAAGGTGATGAATAATCTGTTCTGCTTTAAACAGCAGCATGGTAGTGCAGACTGGAGATCATCTTTCAGGTGCAAATGGAAGGCTAATGTAACGTGTATGCTGTATCGGTTGGCTCTCGCATCAAACGAGAGGCAGTGTCTGTTCACTAATTAAGCCATTATATTTTTCATTTCCTTGGGGTTGTAATATTCTTTAAATGTCACAATATAATATCAAATATGCTTTACTTTAGTATGTAAGTAATAATGAAAACTATATGATGGTACCAGGGGAATATCACAGCCCTTTTATGGCTCATGGGACAGGTCATAAATACATGATTAATTGGTTAGAATTTCACCTTGGGGTCCTATTTTTTTCTAGGTGGGTCTGTCTAATATAGATGTTAGATATTAGAGTTTTAATTCAGAAAAGTATCTCAGGGGTCTGGCACAGACTTCCCCTCTGTGCAAAGGAAGGTTGCGGAGGTTGCATTTCCACTCTAAAATTAAAATTTTAGTCCACTGATGGTTAGGTTTAGGGTTGGGAAGTTTAATAAAATATCCATTCCTGTTGACTGTATTACATCATTTACAACTAAACACAACCTGTCTGTCCGTCCTTCCAACTCGGTGCCACTCTGTGGACAAACTGGAGCTCACACGTACCTATACAGTCAACAATTCCAGCTTCGGCCACTGGGGCAGTGTTTCAAATTTCAGTAAGTACAGACCGATTTCAGCAGAAGAACTTTTCACTTACTATCGCCATCCAACATTTAGTGGAAAGCCTTTTGAGAAGAGTGGAAACATGGTTTTAAAATTAAATACTCAACAAGCACGTATTGGTTGGTGTTTGGCGCTTGCATTAGGCATGTCATAAAATATCGGCACATAATTTTATCGATATATTTTTAAGGCATCGAAAAGCCAATAAGCCGATAAGCCTAATTAAGATTAGCTGATATTTAAATTAGAAGCCTAATTTGCATGCTTTCCAATTGACTCAGTTGGGCTTCTGTAGAATGTCTGTGTAAAGGGTAAGGTGGGCAAGGAGGAGGCTGGGACCGGCTGAACAATCAACATAATTTTTAATAACATAAATGAACTCAAATCAACTTAAACACACACACACACACACACACACGCACACAGCGGACACATGTGGCTCTCTCTCTCTCACTGGCATCCCCGGCTTCTCCTCTTATCTCTCTCCCGCTGATTGGGCTACTCAGTGCCAGGCGTGCACCCTCACGGCCCAGCCACGCCCTCCTCCTCGTCACAGTCTGGTGTAATAGCATTGGGAGATCACAAAAGCGTGATATAACATTTACTGAAGCAGGTAGCATGGCACAGGTATCACAACACATGACCGGTACTTTAGAGCTCCTTGCACAGGATGCATACACACAAAAGTTATAGAGGTTTTCTACTTCTTCAAGAATGAAAGTGAGGTTGATGAGTTTGCAGATTAGTGTATGAAACTGGTTTAACTGCTTTAACTGAATGATTAGAAAATATTATGCAATTTCTCTATATGTATCTTTGAAGAGTTTTCATTCAAGCTGTCAAATCACAAAAACACATACTTGTAACAGATAATACATTGTGTTAAATATATGAAAGATATTTATACACAATATATCATCCACTAATGGCTAGAGTAAATAATCTTTGTCCTTTGATAATGATTTGGGTCGAATAATGGAAAACATGCAAGTTATGCCCTGTGGCGCTGCAGATGTTTGAGCAGCCTTAAGAGATGGCGAGACTGCACTGTGTATGTACTTTCATAGAAAATTATTTAGAATTTTAGAACACGCAATGTCGTCTGCCAGACACATCTGGTGTGTAACCCCCTTTAATTTACCCTGCCGCTCACATTTTACCAAAGTTCTGTTGAGAAATATGTTTGAAAATACAAAGACTGTTGTGCAATGGGTAGCCCAATTTATACCTGAAAGAAATCTTGATATATATCGAAAATCATCAGGAAAATCATCCGATTATTGATGCATAAAAAAGGCATAGATTCCAATCGTAGTTTGCATACTTTTGGCTATGTAGTGTATGTTTAGCTAACTCTGAGTGTGCTCTTGAAAGTAATTACATGTGACTAGCTAAATAATTGTGAACCTTAAAGATTAGAAAAACCCCAAATCTTTATTGGGGTGGGGTGAACAAAAGAACATGCCTTTCAGTTTCAGCAAGGATTTGAAGTTCACTCAAGTTTAATGAGTGTTTTTGTAATATCAACTTGCCTTTTGCTTCACCTTGATCTCCTAAAGTACAGTACAACAATCTCAATATAGTAGGCTGTCGTTTTTGGCAATTTAAGCTTATGCAAAACCCATAACAAATAGCATAACGCGGAGGTCCCCCAGACAGCGTACCTCGCCACGGTACACTGGCGAGGAGACAAGAGGCCGTTTTTTTTTAATGGATGTCTATGGAGGAGATGCTTAAGTACACTGAATAAACTGCTTTTGTGAGGAAACAGCTAATCATTTCATGAATTGACCGCCTGTCCACTAATCTTCAACATGTTTTACACTAAACAATCCTTTTGGAGTGAACTATGTGTGTAGTTTACTATGATAAAATGGCTGTTTTATAAGAGAAATCACGGACAATTTTGCGACACGTAGGTGTCAGTTCACAGCTCTTCTCATTCATTTGTATAGTATCCGCAAACGGTGACTTGCTGTCGTAACACGCTAGTTGACCGATACGCTTAGAGTTGCCACCCGTCCCGTAAAATACGGGATCATCCCGTATTTAAAGATACAATGATGCGTGCCGTATTGAACCAATACGGGACGCGATCTGTCCCGTATTTAAGCTGGTCAGATGGCGTCACGGTGAAATCGTTCCAGATCGCTAATTTAACATTGATATAAATTGGAAAATTTGCCTACGGTGGGTAAGGGACCGTCTGAAAAGTTCACACATTGTGCTAAAATATACCAATACTGTGGAGGGCGTGGTAAGGGACCGTCTGAAAATTCCACAAACGGTGGTAAAACTGTGGAGGTTTTTCTATATAAATGTTCAATAAGATCAAACAATGTATGAATACAATCATAAAGACAAGTACAGGTGAAGGAAAAAAATAAGCAAATAAAATAAATAAAAATGTAATTAAAAAAATTAAAAATAAAATAATATATATATATATATATATATATATATATATATATATATATATATATATATATATATATATATATATATATGTATAAACCATCCAAAATGTATATACAAATAATCAAAAAAATATTGTTAACAATATTGTATATTGTTAACATAGAAATTATGTATTTTTTTTTTTTTTATAATTCATGCATCAGGAAAGTTCTCATTTTAGCATATAAGAAAGGATATACAATTTTTATTAATAACGCATATTAACTCAACGCATTTATTGCTAAAATTGTGAAGGATGTGGTTAGGGGCCATTATCTATTATATATGTATATACCACATTTTACAAAAAATATTTAGTGTGACACACAAATGAATTCACAAAAATGATTTAAGACCGGAGTTTGAAACAAATACCATATACATGTGTAACTGAACTTTTGATTCAAAAGCTTACAGTTTGAGAGACAGGCTTTGGAACACCCTTCCTTATCAGCCTGATTCTCAAAGAATGAGAGCATTAATGCTTCAGACTCCTTTCGTTTGACGAGGACGACTGACACCATCAGAAGAAGGTGTGAGGTGAACGAGCAGAACTCAGTGGATCTACTTTAGACCGTCACACTGAAGTGGCGAGCCACTGTGCGCTCGCTCGGTCACTTCGTTCTCTCTTCGTGTTGAGGCAGCACGCCCAGACAAACGCGCTGGGGAGGAACCGATGAAGCAAATACATCATTTCTAAATCCCAAACCTGAAGAGTGAAGCTCACACTTAGTGTGAGATGACCATGAAACTGGAGTTACCGCGCGCTCTGCCATGCTGAGCATCTCCGTCACTCTCCTGCTGGCGCTCACCGCTCCTGTCCGCTGCTCCCACAGCTGGAGTGACGAAGATCTCCTGCTTCCACCCATCAACTCTTCCAGCAGATTCCTGGCCAGCCTGGAGGTGGATGTGGGCTACTCGAAGAGATCTGTGGAGGAGCCCGAAGCCTCGTCGCAGTGCAACGTGAGCGTGGAGAGACTCCCCACCAAACTCGTGGCGCGCTGGGACAGCAACTTCGGCTTCCAGTGCGACGTGCTCATTTACACCACCAACAACCATGGCAAGGCGTTCTTCTCCGCCGCCTTCAACCGCGCGATCTCCCCGGTGTACATCGAGCACCTGGGCGTCACGGGCGGCCAGCAAGAGTTCAGACTCTGCGTCGGATGCGGACTGTCCAGATACAGGAGATTCAGACGAGGCAAGTCAGAAGGTCAACAGATGGGCGACTCCGTCCATTTCTGCTGTCTGGATTTCGCTCTGGATGAGCTGAAGGGGGACAGGAGCTGGAGACTCAACCGCAAACCCATCGAGTCAACTCTCGTGGCTTGTTTCATGACTTTAGTCATAATAATATGGAGCGTCGCTGCCCTCATATGGCCGGTTCCCATTATCGCGGGATTTTTGCCCAATGGTATGGAGCAGAGAAGGCCGAGGTAATAGAATAGAATAGAATATTTTTTATAATAAATGAATTCTGTTCAATTTCATAAGTTAAATGACTTGCCAACTTGAGCATATTATGCTTAGTGCCATTACTGTTACATTGGCCAAATATGTAATAGGCTTACATTTGCTTAAATAGTGCTATTCTTATTTCAAATGTCTATAATATTTCCGGATGGATTGACATATTTTATTAGATTCGATTAGTTTTTATAAATCCATTGTAATAGGAAGTATAGCCTACATTATGTGATATTAATTGTCATTTCAAATGTTTGTAATGTTTTTACCTTAATATTTATGACTAATTTCTAGTGTGTATAGCCTTAAAAATGGAGAACAATGTCTCAGGAAAAAAAGCTCTTATAGAATGTGTGTCAAGACATTTGGCAGATTTTTGACTCTTATTTAGTTGATATATTATTGAGAAAACAGATGCAGCGATATTGATATTGTCACCATTTTTTTTTAAAATGTTTGAGGACCGATTTTTGTGTTTTATTTGTATGTGCTAATAAAACATGATTAGAAATTTCTTTCATGTGGAAAACTTAAGCATAACTCTAGTTTGAACAACAAGGTGACCAGTGTTGAGGGTAGCCTAATCTGATTACAAAGTCATTTGTTATTGTAATCTAATTACCTCTTTAGCAAAAAAAAGTAGTGTAATACATTACTATTTAAATTCTAGTAATCAGACTACAGTAACTGGCTTTGTATTAGGTTAATTACTTTTAAATACATTACTTTGGTTACACATATTTCTAAAATAATATTGGTAACACTACAATAGTTAATACATTATGGTATCATTAACTAAATGTGAACAATACACTCACTGAGCACTTTATTAGGAACACCTGTACACCTACTTATTTATGCAATTATCTAATCAGCCAATCGTGTGGCAGCAGTGCAATGCATACAATCATGCAGATACAGATCAAGAGATTCAGTTAATATGCACATCAACCATCAGAATGGGGGAAAAAACTTGATCTCAGTGATTTGGATCGTGGCATGATTTTTGGTGCCAGATGGGCTGGTTTGAGGATCCCTGCTGATCTCCTGGGATTTTCATGCACAACAGTCTCTAGAATTTACTCCGAATGGTGCCAAAAACAACAAAGTTCTGTGGACGGAAATGCTTGTTGATGAGAGAGGTCAACAGAGAATGGCCAGACTGGTTCAAACTGACATAGAGCAGAATAGCATCTCAGAGTGCACAACACTTTGATTCTTGAGGTGAATGGGCTACTACAGCAGAAGACCACGTGAGGCACTTCATTAGGACGATAGTGTTACTAATAAAGTGCTCAGTGACTGTGTGTGTGTGTATATAGATAGATAGATAGATATACTGTATATTACTGTGCAAAAGTTTTAGGCACTTGTGAAAAATGTTGCATTGTGAGGATGTCTTCAAAAATAATGCCATAAAAAGTTTTCATTTATCAGTTAACATCATACAAAGTCCAGTAAACATAAAAAAGCTAAATCAATATTTGCCTTTGCCTTTAAAACAGCACCAATTCTCCTAGGTACACCTGGACACAGTTTTTCTTGGTTGTTGAAAGATAGGATGTTCCAAGCTTCTTGGAGAATTCACCACAGTTCTTCTATCTATTTAGGCTGTCTCAATTGCTTCTGTCTCTTTATGTAATCTCAGACTGACTCGATGTTCACTGGGGGGCTCTGTGGGGACCATGCCATCTGTTGCAGGGCTCCCTTTTCTTCTATTCTAATCTTTTCTATTTGCAAAAGTAATGTTTGAGAGTCTAAAAATTATATTTTCTACTGACACACTAAAGCTGAAATATAAATAACACAATTAAGACAAATGCTTTTGTGAAACATCTTATGTGCCTATTAATTTTTGCAGTACTTTCCCTTTTTTCAGTGTAGTTACAATTTTGTCTCCAGAATTATTGGGTTTTACTTTTAAGTGTAAGAGAGTTGTCAGGACAAATATTCCACACACATCAATTTTATGATTTGTGAATAATTAATCAAATTCTCATAGTATTAATTTATTGTCCAGTCTTTTATTGTGTGGGTTACTTAATGATTGTAACAGGGGGAATTAAAATGGGAAAGGAGGAGGCGGGAACCGGATGAACAATCAAAGTAATATTTTAATGTAAAATTAAAACAAAGACAAAACACAAACGCACACACAGCAGCTGCGTATGGCTCTCTCTCTTTTGAACTGCCACATCCAGCCTGACCCCACCCTCCTCCTCGTCACAATGATATTATTTACTGATATATTACCTCAAACGCTCTTGACTCATTTAGCCTAAACTTGTGAAATTCAAGGGCTGAACAGACTCAGCCGGACTAGTTACAGCTTGCTCATGGGGAATATCTCAGGAAATGCATTTTCCAAGAGAAAACTTTGGAAAGTTCACTAGTTGTCAAGTATGGTGACTCGTGTTCAAAAGCTGTTCAATAGGCTACTATGCAGGGATAGTCTCTGTAAAGGTCATTATCGCAAAATAAACAGGGTGAACAGGGTGTCTTGGATCACCCTGAATTAATTTCTTTCACTTAATTTTTAAATACAGATTGGGTTAAATGTGTCATTCCTAATTCTGTGCCTTTTCAAATTTGAAACTTGAAAAATGAAGCATACATTTATACAGTAAGTATCTTTATGTTTCGTCATAAAAGGGACATGTCAAAGATTTGATAAGTCAAAAAGGTCAAGCTAAATGACTAAATTCAGATGTCCGTTTAATGGGCTGTGTCAGGGGGCAATAAGAGGATGACACAAGTGCACAGATGGTGCTCAAGCACCTGCCCTTTTGGCCTCTGACTAGATAAGTGCCCTTTTTGCAAGACTTTTTCTAATTTTATATTTTAGTTTTTAAATTTGGACAATGGCATCAATTCTCAATTAAAAGCGTGTTGTAATGCCCGACAACTGCATTTGAGTTCTAATTCTGCGAGACCACATGAGCCCCTGTCTCTCCATTTTCGACTTCCCTTGTCACAGACACCACAGTTAGCGCACCCAAATCGAGCGCCCTGCAGAGCATCTCTCTGACCTGCCTTCATTGATGAGAGCCAGGTAACGATAATGTTTGCCATAAGCTTTGGCATTGCTTGTCACTGTTGTGAAATTAAACCACTATTAAAACATCTCAATACAGCCAGACTAACTAAGGCAATAGCCCTCCATTATGCTTAACAACAAGCAAGATAGTCTGGCATTGGCATAAAATAGCGACTTGATGCCGTTGTCAATAAAAAACAAGTGAACTCCAGTAGGCTAGTTTCTTTGTCAGGCAATTGAAACAAATAAATATGCATTACGTGGTTAATAGTCGATCATATTTGGATATCAGAAACGTTAGCCGACCTGTCACCAGTCACAAAAAAATTTACAAATATTTGATTCGTTCTCTGTTTACATGCTCATACTGATTAGCAAAAACTTTAAGATATATACTCCTGTGACCCAAACTTTACTGGCAATTGTAGGCAAACCAACTGTTTGTCATTTCAATACAATAGTCCAGGGTCTTTACAAGCTCAGATTTGAAAGTTTAACTGTTCATCTAATTTTAAAAAAAGCAGGAGAATGATCCTGCTCCCTTCACCTCAGTACACATAACACACTTAGCCTAATTGTTGCAACTGAACATAGGCCTACTTTGTAGTTTGGAGGGTAGATTGGTTGGTTTATTACTGTTTCAATTTTGTGTAAAGATTTGTTGATTTTGAATGGTTATTTATTTTATAGACCATTAAAGCATGCACAATGTGGCATTGTTTTCTTTGTTGTTGCCTGTTCTTGTGATAAATGTAGAAATGGCAGTGTTTCCCATTAATTATCTAGACTCTGGCGGACTGACACAGCCTAATTTGTTCCACCACAGTTTCATAATGAACCAAAAATATTTTTACACTTCTCATAATAACATAAAAGATCAATAGCGTTGTGTTTTGCGCCGTTGTTTCGGCAAAGCATCTCTCACACCCAGTCAGCATCTGAGGAGCAAGTTCAACACAGGTAACCACTTTTGCTTCATTTCTTTGATGGCTCAAATGTATGCTCTAGTCGATTTTGTGTTTTGACCATTTGTGAACTGCATTAAACTCCATCTCGTTTACCATGCTGTGGGTGTGACTTTTTTGCCATGTTATCACCATTCATACCTATACAACCAATGTGTTTAAATTACTACTAGAGCACACAATTGTTTACAAGTGCACAAAGTTCTTCATAGATCTAGCCTCTTAATTTTGCTCTCAAAGTGCACCAGACTGATGCATTTAACTTTAAAATGAACAAAATGTTCTTATGGGGGAGCATGCCCCCAGACCCCCCTAGAGGGACCGATTTCCACCCACCACAGTCTCACAAAATCTTGTGGGAAACACTGATAATAGTGAATGCTAAAGACCATCGTTTCTGTGTGCAATGATAATTTTGTAGAAATCTGTTGAGTATTTCTTAATTTTTTTTATTTTATCCCCTTTTCTCCCCAATTTTGGAATGCCCAATTCTCACTACTTAGTAGATCCTCATGGTGGTGCGGTTACTCACCTCAATCTGGGTGGCAAAGGACAAGTCTCAGTTGCCTCCACTTCTGAGACCATCAATCTGCGCATCTTATCACGTGGCTCATTGTGCATGACACCGCGGAGACTCACAGCATGTGGAGACTCATGCTACTCTCCGCAATCCACGCACAACTTGCCACGTGCTCCACGAGAACCACTAATCGCGACCACGAGGAGGTTACCCCATGTGACTCTACCCTCCCTAGCAACCGGGCCAATTTGGTTGCTTAGGAGACCTGGCTGGAGTCACTCAGCATGCCCTGGATTTGAACTCGCGACTCCAGGGGTGGTAGTCAGCGTCAATAGTCGCTGAGCTACCCAGGCCCCCAAAATCTGTTGAGTATTAAACATTTGCATGAGTGTAAGGGGATTGAAATAAAAAAATAAGTAAAATATGTGCTACTGTATGTAACTTTTTTTTAAAAAATATAATTATGAGAGTGGTGCCCTTTTTTTTCCGCTTGAGATCCTGCCCCCCAAAATGTCTTTGCACGGCCCTGAAGAGGATGGACATTCAGTTGGAAAAATTAGCCACTAGGGCCTCTTCAGTCTGTGAATGATATCTAGCTAACATATATGTAAACTTATACTGATGATTTTACTTCCTTTAACATAAATATATTGAAATTTGTTAAAAAATTACATTCATTGTCCCTATATCTTACAGATTAAAGAGCATATGTGATGTTTGACCAAATACTGTGTGACTATCATCACAAAATAAAGGGAAAAAAATAAAAACAGAAGAGTTACACAAAGCATTATTTTGCTGAATGGCTGATGTATGATGACATTTTAATGACATAGACCTTCACTTTTTTATTTAGGAACAAATGAAGATAATGCTTAAACAAAATAACCACTTCAGAAAAGGGTTAACCATTTTCTGTTCATTTTAATCACATTTGGCATTTTATAACATTTTCTATGAACAAATAAATCTCTATTATGATTGGATCAGTCAATGTGAGCCTACTTTGAACATTTTTCAAAGCAAATCTATTCTTCTCCACTTAAAAAAAACAATGTGTTTTATGGGGGCCTTTAGCCCCTGCAACAAGGGTGCTTTTTACCCAAAATACTATCCTTTCACTTATTGGACAGTTATTAGCCCCGTTGTACCCTATAAACTTTTCCTTTTGACCTAAAATCTTTGACTAATTAACAGAAATTAATGTCCAGATTTGTCAACTACCCTTTTTCTCGTTGTGTTTGTGTTATTTCAGGTAGTGTTGTGCTCAACATTTTTGTTGAAATGGGCACAACCATCTACATTTATACTAGCATTAGCACAAAGTCAGAGTGCAAAGTTTGTACTAGACAAGGCAAACAATGACTGTGCCTGTCTTCTGTGGTCCTCAAAAGTTAACACACATTTGGATTTCAACTGTTCACGGCCGGAGAATGTATTCACTGTGCAGATAAGCAGAGAAATTGGTGAGTGGCATCAGGTAAGAAAATTGTGATTTAACAGGTTGATTAAACAAAATTTGTGTATCAAGGTTTGTGTATTAAATCATTCTATTTCTAATGCTATGAAAAACTATACATTTTTTCTTGTAAATATTTAAGTACAATTAAACATGTTTTTTTTTGTTTTGTTTTTTAATTATGCTCTTGAATAAGATTTTTAATTGTGTAAAATTTTGACACTGTTCCCATACTTGAACTTCAGTATATTTTTTCTGTACCTTTTATATACCTAAGCATTTGCTTTAAAGTTGTGCTCAGTAATTTGTTTTCTGGTGCATTTCACAAAAGAATGGTTAGCCAGCTATCATCACAAGTTCGTTACCAGCATAGTTAAACAATTTGGTGTTTCCCGAAACCGTAGTTCCAACGAACATTTGCAAACAGCATCGCAAAGTTCGCAAACTACAGCTCTCCACCTGTGGTTAGAAGCATACTTCCTTATTAGTTTGCTGTGTGGACATCATTTGACTTCACTGAGGCTTCTATATCTTTTATTCCATATCTTTCATTCTGTAAGACTTAAGACTCTGTTTACATGCACTTAAGAAAATAGCTTATTCTGGGCTTTTTGCAGAAAGTGGTGTTCTGAAACGGCAATAAAGGGATGTAGAGAGAATGATTTAACACACCTAGGTTTCTTTCAGAGAACGCGACCTATGCGTTCTTTTAGGTTCTTGAAGAGTGTGCATGTTTTTATGTGCTCAGATGCACCGGGGGAACCCCAGAGTATGACATAAGAGCGGAAACTTTCTGAGCTGCATGTATATGGGGTAAAGAGATATCGATTACATAGTGCATACAAACACGGACACAGCTTTTGTGTCTTAAGCAGCTTTCTCACAATAATAGGCTTTCTTGTTTCCATGTAAACGTGCTATAATTTGACATCCAAACAAAATCTTATAACTCTAACAACAGCTCTATGTTGTTGAACCAACGTGGTTCGAACGATGGATGTCCAGAGAACAGTCATGGCTAGATAGGTAATTTCTCCAACGGTGCATTGTTTTATGGTAGTTAAGCAGCGAGTTACATCATTGTAAGGAAAAAGCACCCCACTGGCCTTTATGGCAGTAATCTTATTCTGGATTTACTAATTGGACTTATTGGGACATCTAGTGCCATCGATCCAGTATCATGCAAAAGCATTGGTGGCCCCCATGAGACGACCAGCTCCACGTACAAAACAATAGCTTCTAATATGCTACTGATTTGACTGGAGTTTTCATCTTATGAGTGTACATGATTTTAATATATAGTAGCATTTCAGCCTACTATTAATTTCTTTAGGGGTACAACTTTTAATGTGGAAAATAAAACTACTTAAAGTGCACTTTTAAAAGGTCATGAAACCCCAGAACACATTATTTGAGATGCTAACAGTTATGTACAAGTTGCACACCATTGAAAACAATGACAGCACTCATTATGTTTAGGAGTTAAGGGGAAAGTGGTTAATATTTTTTCTTCTTTTACATTTAAAAATGAACATTGAAGCAACGTCACAAAATGTGAGGTATATGCCAAAAGTCTGAGATGTGACTGGTTAAAGTACGTGTCTACACCATTAGATTTTGAGAGTTTCCATCCAATCACTTCGCTGCCTCATGCATGAGATCGCATTACAGCGGAGAATTCAAATTCATTCCGCGGTTCTGTTGTGCAAGTTCAACAGCACTCATGGAACAGACATGAGAGCGGACTTTTGCACTAAACACCATGGTGATATTGAAATAACTCGTCGGAACAGACCGCTGTCGATAAACGGACTGGAGCGAGCATGTTTCTTGGCCGCAGTTCTGCTACTCTAGCTCTCCAAACATGAAGCAGCTGTTTGTTTAGAGATGCACATATTCCATCACGTCTTCTTTGTATGTCTGACCATGGGCGGGATAACATGATGACTTGTTCAAGAAACACAAGACAATGATGAAAACTGCAACAAAACTCTTTTTTGTCTCCATTCACATTTTGATGTTCAGCCATCCCTGTCGTGAGCGAGTTGTTGTGCTTGACCTCCCTTCCGACCCACTACCATTCCGATTTATTTACATCTTTTCATGCCAATTTCATGTGTCTTTTTAAAGTCTGATGTGTAAAGAACTGGTTCTGAACTAGGTGGGTTTCATGACATTTTTAGCATATTGAAACATGATGGATTCAATAACTAGTGTAGGCCTTTGTAACATATTGTCTACAGCACATAACATTACTCTCTATCTTGAATTGAATTACTGTTTTGTAACCTGGTTAACTTAATACTGCACTTGTCCAATGAACTTAATAACTCTACTGTTGTCTGTCTCTGAATTAACACATCTCCTTCACAGTGCGAACACTGAACACTGAGGCAAAAGATAATACTGCCTTTCAAAAGTTCAGTCGCACGTTCACCTGGAATCTGAAGCCCCCGGCTACAAAGACATTCCAGTTGAATTTCAGTCGGATGGGTTTACGACAGATTCAGCCCACAGACAGCTGAATAATGCTAATGTTAGACAGAAACGCAGAAAATTTGGAAGTGTCTGGTGTTCAGCTTCTGGACATGAAAGCTATTGGAGTATCAGTGAGGGATATAATAAACTGTGAGTGCCCTGTTATGTTATACAGTGGAGTCTGAAGGTTTGAGACAACACTGAAAATCTGGGATTCACAGATAAACAAAGTTTAAGGATTTTAAGAAATGGAAAACACTAGATCTATGCCTTGCCTCCACAGAATTATGAATTCCTTTTTCTAAGTTTTCAGGATACAAAGTCAGTTGGTCTAAATCTGAAGCTTTGGCTTTGACAGCGTACTGCCCAGTAACGGCTTTCCAGCCAGGCGCTTTCCAGTGGCCCAAACAGGGCATTAAGTATTTGGGTATTTTATTCCCAGCAAAATTGTGTGATTTAGTTAGAGTTAATTTTGACCCCTTAATAAAACGGGTTTCAAGCAATGTGGACAGGTGGGCTTCATTACATTTATGTATGATCGGGGAAGTTAATGTTATTAAAATGAATTGTATTCCAAAATTCAATTACTTGCTACAATCTCTCCCTATAGATATCCCCCTCTCTTATTTCAAGCAATTTGTTAGCATAGCAAAGTCCTTCATTTGGAATGGTAAGCATCACAAATTACATTTCATTAAGTTACATAGGCTGATTGACAAAGGTGGGCTAGGCCTACCCAAGATCTAATTTTATTATTATACATTTGGTCTCAGACATTTGGCTCATTGGTTGCTTCCACCTGAGAGAGCCCCTCCCTGGTTCTGTATAGAACAGGAAGCTCTTGCCCCTATTTCACCATTGCAGAGCCTTTCTATCAAATGAATCGGAGAAGTTAAGTTATATCGCGTTATCTCGCATTTGAACTCGGTATGGACAAAAGTATCCAGACAGTTTAATTCGGACATTTTTTTAAATGTTGTCTCAAGCATATGGCGTCAACAAGTCCCCTTTTTGCTGGTCAGAATGGATTGGGAGGGGGGTTACTACACTCGGTGACCTATATGAGAGTGGAGTGTTGAGATCCTTTCAAAATTTGGTTCAACTTTTTGGGATTCCCAGATGTCAGTTCAATAAATATTTACAGTTGCGCCACCTGCTCTGTACTGTTTTTGGGAGCGGTTTACACCCCCCTAAAGTGGCAGATACTCTGGGAGTGGTGATTACTGCTTTTGGAAAAGGTCATGAGGCATGTGTTACGGTGTCTTACTCCCTGCTAATTCAGAGTCTGGGGGACAGAACTTCAGCTTCTCTTAAGAGATTATGGGAGAAAGATCTAAACTTGGTATTGGAGGAGGGAGTGTGGGCTAGGATTCTAAAAAAATGTCAAATCTGCTTCTAGAGATGCATGGGTTCGCCTTATGCAATTTAAGATTTTAAATACATATTGGACCCCCTCTAGATTGCATAGGCTTGGTCTTAAAGACACACCCACTTGATGGCAATGTCAATCAGAAGATCGAGACACAACCCATGTCTTTTGGGGATGTGTTAAGATTCAAGAGTTCTGGTTGAGGATTCAGAGTTTTATGTGCGAGGTTTTGGCCTCTCAAATTTTATTCTGCCCCAGACTCTGTATCCTAGGAGATGGGGCAGTTATTAATTTGGAGAATAAGCATATGAAAAACTGGGTCCTAACTGGGACCAGGATGTACATCATTAAATTTGATAGGAGTCACAAACATACTGCTACAGAAAGGAGAAAAATATGTGCTGGGAAGTTTATGTTTTCAAGAGGCTGCATTCAGCACTGTTGGGCAGACCTGCCATTACCAAACTAGGCCTGGTTACCCGTGTTGATAGCATAAACATTCAGAATCTTAAGGATTGCTATCCAAAGTTATGCAGTGGGCTTGGATTTATACAGCAGCCATACACTACCAAGCTGAGTCCTGGGGCAGTTCCATTCTTGCTGAAAACTCCATGGCTTATCCCCCTATCGCTCTTGCCTAAAGTCAAGAATGAACTCCAACGCATGGAGCGTATTAGAGTTATAAGCAGGGTGGAAGAACCCACAGAGTGGTGCTCAGGCATTGTGGTGGTGCCTAAAAAGACCGGTGACCCACGTATTGGTGTTGACCACACAAAGCTCAACGAGTCGGTGTGCAGGGAGAAATTCATGCTTCCCTCTGTCGAGCAGACCCTTGGACTGCTCGCAGGAGTAAATGTTTTTAGCAAATTGGGCACTAACATGGGCTTTTGGCAAATCCCTTTAGCTGAAGAGTCCACAAAGCTCACGACTTTCATCAAACTGTTTGGGTGCTATTTATTCAATCATTTATCCTTTGGTATAGTATCAGCACCCAAGCACTTCCAAAACCGGATGGTCACTGAAGTTACAGAGGGCCTGGATGGTGTAGTCTGTCATATGGATGACGTGCTGGTGTGGGGTCATTCTCAGGAAGACATGATGTGCATCTTCATGCCATGCTACAAAGGATGGAGAGAGCTGGCATTACCTTCAACATTGAGAAGTTTGCCTTGTCACAGTGTGCAGTGAAGTTTCTAGGGCACATCATCTCAGATGCGGGGGTGCAACCAGACCCAGCAAAGACAGTGGTGGTCAAAAACATGCCAGAGCCAGCCAACATCTGCGAGCTCAGGAGCTTTCTTTGAATGGTCAATCAGCATGGCAAATTCATTCCGCGGCTGGCAGAGAAAGACAAACCCCTCAGAGACCTTCTGTCAAAGAAGAACTGCTGGATTTGGGGGCATGCTCAAGTCAAAGCTTTCAATGACTTGAAAGAAGACCTGTCATCCCCACTGGTGCTGGCCTTATATGACTCAAACAAGGCAACCAAAGTGTCTGCAGATGCATCTTCATTTGGCTTGGGGGCAGTCCTGCTGCAAAAAGGGGCCGAAGATTGGAGGCCTGTTGCCTATGCATCGTGGTCTTTCACACCGTTTGAGCAGAGATACGCTCAGGTAGAGAAAGAGGCCCTCGGCCTCACCTGTGCATGTGAGAGATTTCGTGACTTTCTAATAGGCCAACATTTTGAAATGGAGACTGATCATAAACCGCTTCTGAGCCTTCTGGGTGCCCAAGAATTGGACGCCTTACCTCCCCGCATCCAACGATTTAGGATGAGACTTATGCATTATTCGTACCAGATTTCTCATGTCCCGGGGAAAAGCCTATGGACAGCAGACACCCGGTCATGCACGCCACTGACAAACACACTTGCTGACAAAGATAGGACCAACGATGAGCTCATGGAAAGTACAAACATCCCAAGGGATGGCTACAAATCCCTCCCCTGCCCACCATTTGGCAAATTGGACCACTCTTCCATTCTGCTTCTGCCCACTTACAGGCAGAAACTGAATCAGTAAGCACCTGCCCTCAGAATGATCCAGTGCTGGTCGGACCAATCAGACTCTATGCTACAAGACTGTTTTGATCACGTGGACTGGGAGATGTTCCAGCCTGCCTCTGATGATGACATCGAGGTCTACACTGAAAGCGTAACGTGTTTCATCAGGAAGTGCATAAAGGATGTTGTACCAACCAAAACAATACGGATCTACCCTAACCAGAATCCATGGATTAATAGCGATGTTCATACGGCACTTAATGCGCGGACCTCTGCTTTTAATTCTGGGAACACGGAGGAGCATAAACAAGCCAGTTATGCCCTTCACAAAACTATCAGAGCAGCCAAATGCCAGTACAGGGACAAGATCGAAGGACAGTTCAATACCACCGACTCTAGAAGCATGTGGCAGGGAATTAATATCATCACGGACTTCAAAGGGAATAAAAACTCCGCCGTGAACACTGCTGCCTCTCTCCCGGATGAGCTAAATACTTTTTATGCTCGTTTCAAGGGAAATAACACCGGAGAGAGAGAGAGCTCTCGCGGCCGAAGCTACAGAGGTTAGTTCACGCTCCGTCTCTGTAGCAGATGTCACCCAATCCTTCTGATAATATCCGTAAAGCCGCAGGTCCAGATGGCATTCCGGGCTGCGTCATCAAAGCGTGCACGAACCAACTGGCTGGTGTTTTTACGGACATTTTCAACCTTTCCCTCTCTTTGTCTGTAGTCCCCACATGCTTTAAAATGTCCACCATTGTGCCTGTACCAAAGCAATCCAAAATCACTTGCTTAAATGACTGCCGTCCTGTTGCTCTGACCCCTATCATCAGCAAATGAGCCATGGGCTGCTCTCACTGCTACCATCAGGCAGGCGGTATTGCAGCATCAGGACCCGCACCAGCCAACTACATGACAGCTTCTTCCCCCAAGCAATCAGACTTTTTAACTCTTGATCTCTCACGATCAAAATACATCAGCAATGCACTTTATTAATCTTGCACTGGACTGTCATAAATTATATTCTCTCTTAACAACACACTGGCAACTGACTATCAACCGACAGCCTGAATATCAATACAGCACAATACGACCTACTGTATATTTTATATATACTATTTTTATTGTATATATACTATTCTATTTTTTTATTGTATATGTGTGTTCTATATTGTGTGTATTGTATATTGTACATTGTATATTATTATTTGTATGTTGTGTTGTGTGTAAATATGTGTATATTAGATATGTAAATTGTGTTGTGTAAATCTGATGTTTATTGTAAATTGGTATATGTCTCATCACTGTCATGACTGCTATGTTGCTTGGAACTGCACCCAAGACTTTCACCCACTGTTGCACTTGTGTATATGGTTGAGTGACAATAAAGGGAATTGATTTGATTTGATTTTGAACATTTATGTGGACAGTTTCATGGAGCACCTCCCAACAAGTGCATCCTATTTAGACAGCCTGAAGGAACATCTAAAAACAGATAGTGTGTGCTCCAGCATAATGAAAATGTGTCAGGAAGGAGTCCAGCCGATGCTCTGGCCCGGAGAAGCTCTATTGGGCGGAGCGAGCTTTCCTCACGATCCATGACGGCCTCCTTCTGAAAGGTATGAGACTCGTTATTCCCTCTGCCTTAAGGAATGATGTTCTCACAAAACTGCATGTGGGTCATCAAGGAGTGGTTAAATGCAGGAAACGTGCACGGCAAAGTGTGTGGTGGCCAGGATTGAGCCAGCAGTTGAATGAGCTGGTACTGAACTGCAAAAGATGTATCAAAGAGTGCACTAATCACACTGAGCCTTTGATTTCAACAGAGCTTCCTGAGAGACCCTGGCAGAAGCTGGGAACAGATCTGTTTGTCCTGAAGGGGAAACCATACCTCTTGGTTGAGGATTACTATACATAGTATATTGAAGTGGCAAACCTTTCACTCACAAGCTCTGCGGATGAGCACATCTTTGCGTTAGAGGGCTAAAATGCGTTAGAGCACCACCTAGAATTCAGATCTGTATATTGTGATGGAATGTGATAGAGAAGAAAAAAAAATTTCAAAGTGAGGTTGAGGGAACAGAACCAGAATTACATGTTTACAAATTTAGGACAACAAATTCTTTTTTTTTTTTTACATTCTGTTTATCATAAGATTATTAACACATACAATATTATTTATGAATAATTTGAGTTTTATTATTATTATTATTATTAATGGGGATTTCTGAAAAAAATAAGACCACATTTTTGCAATTAGTCCACAGTATGTGTGAATGGTGAGCTTTTAAATTTGAGTGTGAAAAATTGTGGGTAGCAGCCCAAAAATGCACCAGAGTTTAAGGGAAGGGTCAAGAAATACCAAAACACATTTCTTGAGACACTAACAGTTATGTACATGTTGCACATCATTGAAACAATGATAGACCTCATGTTTAATACTAAGGGTAAAGTGGTTACTTTTTTTTAGCCATTTTGTTCTTCCGGTTTAAGTTGAAGCAATGTAACAAAATGTGAATTGTATGTGTAAAGTCTAAGTTTGTGATTGGTTAGAGAGTACGTGTCTACAAATACGTGTTCTTGGCATTTCTCCACATTATTCATCAGAAGGAATGCTTCCACCCAATAAATTCCTCATGCATCAGATCGCATTACAGCAGAAAATTAAAAATCACTCTCGAACATGACAGTGGTTCCGGGTCAGCACAGATATGAGAGTGAACTTTTGTAGTAAACACCGTGGACCACAGTCCATAACTGGACCGGAGTAACCTTGTTTGTCCACTCTCTTTTTGGTTTCCTTTATATCGTGCCAAAGTTACCAGGATTTAGGCCACAGGGTTCACTGGTGTTACGTCATCATGACAATGAAGTTAAAATAACTTTAAACAGACAAGGTTAGTAAGCGATTTTATCACATTCATGTTAACATGTATTTTGTTTAAGGTTTAAGGTTATACTTTTAAAACAATGTTGTAACAGGGAAGAAGGAAAGGAGGAGGCGAGAACCAGCTTGATAATATAAATAATATTTAATGATTAACTAAAATAAAAGCACAAACACACACAGGTGTCAGACAGCTGTCCGTAACTCTCTCTCTGCCGCACTGCCGTCTCCAGTCAGCCTTTATCCCTCTTGGGCTAATCAGCCCAATTAGGGGCCAGGTGTGCGGAATCATGACCCGGCCCCGCCCTCCACCCTGCCACATTCCTCCCCCATTCTTTCAGGCCGGGGAGCCCCCAGCATGACATACATCCCCCGTGCCTTGCGCCCTGTCTGCCGGCAGGTCATCCCCGTCTACCTGGATCAGGGGAGGGGACAAGGGGAGGGAAACAAAAAAAGGTGGCACCTACACGCCGTAACGGCGACTGTGCCAAATTAACAAGACATTTAAAAAGAGAGGGAAAAGGCCAACACGGAGCAGCAGTGGGAGAGAGAGAGGAGAGAGAGAGAAAAAAATTATAATTTACTTGCCGGTTCTCTGATATGCCATAGTCCGGTCCTCGGCCACTCCTCCACCCTATAGTGGATGACAGCCGTGCCTCCCCAAGTGGATCGGAGGCAGTCCTCTGGCCCCTGGCGGATGGAAAGCCCCGCTGCATTTTTGGTGGACGGTAGGGGTCTCCCCCACCCCTGGCAGTGGTAACCGCTCCAGGCAGTTGGTTGGGAGCCCCTCCTCCTCTCGCGGTTGGCGGCCGTTCCTCCACTTCCAGGCGGCCGGGCTCCTCTGGCGGATGGCTGTGGCTGCTCCTTTGGGGTGGATGGTAGCGGCGAGAACTCTACTACGGCGCATCCCTCCTCCTTCCCGGGTTTCGGCACCAGTGTAACAGGGTAGAAGGAAAGGAGGAGGCAAGACCTGGCTTGATAATATAAATAATTTTTAATGATTAACTAAAACAAAAGCACAAACACACACAGGTGTCAGACAGCTGTCCGTAACTCTCTCTCTGCCACACTGCCATCTCCAGTCGGCCTTTATCCCTCTCGGGCTAATCAGCCAATTAGGGGCCGAGTGTGCTGAATCATGACCCGGCCCGCCCTCTGCCCTGCCACAAATGTGTATTTTGAAGGGGTCATGACATGATGAATACAATTTCCTTAATCTTTTGACATGTAAGAGTTCATTATACTATATAAAAAACATACTATAAAAAAATGCTCGCACAAGGATTTCCTACGCTCTCACACAAAACTGGACTCGTGCTCTTAAATATACACTGCTCTCTTGTAAAATCCCGATTCTTGCACTCAGAGAGTAAGAGTGTGCACTCAAAATATGTGCTGTGCACTTGCAAATCTCCTGTGCTCTCATATTCCTTCTGCTCTTGCTCAGAATGTGCGTGTGCATGCATAAAGCGTGTCCTGTGCACTTGCAAATCTCTCGGTGCACTTGCTCTCAGATTTTCTTCTTTTTTGCTGGTGTACCAGTCATAATATGATTCAAGCTTTGCAAAGGAACTGTTTTTGAAAGATGGGGCTGTTAAAAACCTTATTGAACCCGACCGCAAAACTGTAGTAAACAATTATATTATGAATGTTTCATGTGTAATGACTGTTTAATATTATAGTTTATGGTGCTGCTGTGCTTGAGTGAACAGTTTGATACATTCGGATGCAGTATGTTGGATGTGCGTTATGTGTAAACCCTGTCATGTTGTGGAGCTTGTTCATTCTCTTCCGATTTGAGTTTCAGATATATTTGGCTGTATTCGAGGGGCTGCACAATGTTAGCCAATCCTAACAGAGGGCATTTACATTGAGGTTTAAAGGAGACACTGAGGCCTAAGCAGAGCGTTTCAGACAGAGGGCCAGAGACAGTGCGGAAAATGATCATATTATGAATAATAATCAAAAAGAATATGTCATGACCCCTGTAATGTTTTGTGTATTGGGCCCGTTTACCTTCATTTAATGTGCCTTACTGAATGTGATTTTTTCCTTTAGAAAAAGAGGGATACGTCAATATTATTTTCACATCATGCCATAAATGCAGTCAAAAAAGTTCTACTTGTATTACACCTGAAACATTACTTATCTATGAATTTATATCAGGTCTTTAAGCAGTCCTGGTTTTCTGAGTATTGTGGGAATTCAGTTGGTAGAGATTATAACAACTGTGATCTGTTTTGTTCTCAGGTGAGTGTTTGGAATAAATTAGGACCAGGTCATTTTCTTGACAGGTTTCATGAAAATCACCCATTGAGGAACCAATGTAGACAAATATCTCATTTTAAACACAATATTGTACCTCTTTCAATGTTGAGCAGGAACATGAAACACTGTTTCACACTGTCCATCTACAGTTCGAAACTGCATCCCATTCTTCCGGGCCATGGTGTCCCCGAAACACCAGAGGAGGAGGATCCTAATACCTGCGTATACATAGACGACACTCTGGTATATTCCCATCTACTCAAAGATGCGGGAAAACATTGTGTAAAGAACCCACTATGGATGAGAGTGGCCCTCAGAGTGGTCCGCCCTTGCCTGAGAGAAGAAAAAGGTGGAGACCCCAACACTAAAGACCACAGTGAGCTCTGTGTACAGGGACATTCAAATAAATCTGGCTCACTGCAGACTCCCATTGAAAACAATGAGGAAGGGAACTATGAAATCAGACTGTAAGTGTTAAGAAAGAGAGTCCTTGATGGAATTAGTATTACTTTTGAGTGCTGCAGACTGAGATATTTAACATTTTCTATTGTTAAACTAAGAATTTTCAAGTGTCCAACCAAGATTTTTATGAAAATATTGATTTTTGTGTGCGAAAAACAGACAGCTTATTTATACTTTTACAACATATTTGTACCATGAGCAGTTTCAAAATTCCCTAGAAAAAGAAAAAGGCAGAAAAACAACTGAAAACTCTAAACAGACATTTTATAATATGGCAAAGTATTCTTCTCTGCCACCTTTAATAAATCTCACCACTGTACACTGAACATCTGTGCATAAAGAAATCCTGTAAATTTACTTATACATTTACTAAGCTGTTTTCTTGTAATAGCAGTAAGATGCTATTTCTAAAAAATGCTTTGTAGGATTCTAGTTGTGCGGTGACCAGTAACAGTATGTCACTGTTATTTAACTGTTTTATACCGTTTTTTTCTGTGTGCATTTTTTGTACGTTTATTCACAATTAATCTTTTATTTTGTAAGTTATCTATTACTTCTACATATTACCTTTTAAACATCCAATAAACCCTCTTTAACGTTATTAAGATGACAGGCTAGTGTACTTTAATCAGGCAAAGGGGTTAATGAGCAGTTTATGACCTTGTGGCACAAGGAGTAAATGAGCTAATTCGGTCTAATTACTGTACATGGATACTCTGGGTTTGCTGCCGTCGAATCACACATGCCATCCGGTAAACAAGCTAAAGTTTTATTTAGCATGCACATTTTCCTAAATGTTATCTGAGTAAAATTGAGTTAAATATGAGTTGGGGACGAGCAACAACAAAATCAATTAAAAAATGTTTATCTTTTGTGGTTACAATTTTAATGTGCATATTCAAACCATGGCTGACTTGACCGCAGTACTATAAGTACGCAGTACTATTTTAGCGGCACGACATTGGAACATGCACCACATTTGTCTCACTCATTCTATGAAAGATTTTTTTTCGAGACACGTGGCATCGCTAGCTAGATAACTACAAAAGTTAGTCACTTTTTACCCTACTTTTCCATATCAGTCAGTCCTTTCGCTTGATGAGGGTATTAAGTCATCACAATATTTGGTTTAACTTATAATGGCTCACTTCACAGAAAGCCAACAAGGACTCAACCTGCAACAAAATGTAAGTTTTCCTTCATATTCACTGTATTTATTTGTTTTATGTATGAACACCTGTTAAGAGTAGAATAGGCCTATTCTCTCTATAGAATATCAACAACAATCAGCACATTGAACTTTTTATTTGCAGCTTCTGTCTGTCGTCTCAAATTGTTATCTTTACCATGCAACATAGTCTCAGAATGAATGCTACTATAACTGCATTTCAATCATTTCAACTCTTGGAAAAATTTTGCATGCTAATGTGGGTGTGACATATTTATAGGATATTGATCTTGGTGGACTAGATCTGTTATGCTGCTGCTGCTGCTGCAGCAGAGCAAGTACGGAGACTTGCCACTGCTATAACATTCACAGACATACTGAGTTAAGCATGTGGACATGCTACTGCTGCTGCAGCACAATTATACTAAACGCAAGACATGCTGTATCGAGCATGTAGGACATGCTGCTGCAAATAAACAGACATACATACAATCCCCCAAATAAGCAGGGAAGCTGCACAATGCATAACACATATACACAAAACATAACCCCCTCAACCTAGCAGATCTATCGGCAAGACTTGTGTACTGCTGCTGCACCGAAGAGCCATCTGCACCAAGTGTATGCTAGCTAGGTGTGCTTTGGCGAAAGGCTTAAATGTCAAATGACCTGACTCACTAGTTACTTAGCCTAGCTATGCTTGGATTTATTTAAACTAAAGACCTAAGATAGCTATGTGTGTCAGGCCAGATTTGGCTAAGGCATACCTTGTTAACCCTCCTATTTCTGTCATTTTTTACTAAACAAAATTTTCCTAATTTAATAAAAATTATTTCCTTTATCTGAGCAGTACAAGACTTGGCGACTTTTCCTCCATTTGCCATCTGAATATATATATATATATATATATATATATATATATATATATATATATATATAACTTGGGCTTGATTTGATAAGGCTAAGTGGTAAAAAAAAAAGCGACACCTTTGGTATTCACAGTCAAAATTGACAGATCATTGAAAATGATTAGGAAACACCAAAAAACAGAGTAATTTTTTTATTTGTCAAGTACAATCAATAAATCAGCCACAATGCAGAACAAGAACAGACAGAAATTACAGGGTGAGACACACACACACACACATGTTTGCAAAATAAATGTTTACTATATAAATTGCAAAATGTTTACTCTGATTTTTCTGTTTTATACTCTAATTGAATTTTTAGAATTTTGCAGTTAATTTCTGTTTCTTGATGTTCAATTTCTTGGCATTATTATGCATTTACTTTGAGTTATTACAATTTTAAATTGAGTTATTAAATTTGTATGTCTTAAATTATTGGTAGAAAAATGCTTATTCTGTGTCTTCACTTTGTAACGCCATGGTCAGGTTTGATTGCAAGCATAATGACATTAACTGTAAAAACTGCCACTTCAGATCAATTTAAAATGCTAAACTTTGACAAATTATAGTTTGATAATGTCTAAATATATATCCAAATCCATATCTTGTGATAAAATATAAAATTAGGTTACAAGAAGCTATCAGACTACACAGTAGGTGGCTACAGACATCTACTAGCTGTTACTGGCATGACAGGGTTTTCAAGTCATGTTATTTATATTTTGTTCACCAGATAGCAGCAATCTGCTTCCAATTTATGTCACATTTTCATATTTTCTTCATGTTTCAACTTACAGAAGTGTAGGTTCTGAATTAAAAAAAAAAAAAAAAAAAAAAAAAATTTGCTTATTTGTACATTTGTACTAAAGTAATGGTAACATTTAGAAATGTATATATAAATTAAATCAAAATAGCTTAAAATCCCAAAAGAAATGCATAATTATATTGTTCTTACTTTAGGGAAGAAGAAATGGAATCATTATCATCATTAAAAAAAAAAAAAAAAAAAAAAAAAAAAACGGTTACACGTCTGACCCTTCCGGTCAAAAAAGACCACAAATACCAAATGGAGGAGCCATTTTTCAGTACCATAGGAGGGTTAAAGACATGCTTCTATGTGTCATGGATAAAAGCAGACCTTACTGTGCAAGCTTATAGAAGAAAAAGCCCCAGAATCCACCTGAGCATTTTCAGAGAAAAACTGTTGCAGCATGCTTCAGTGAAACCGGCTTATCTGCAAAACTGGGCTATTTAAATGTTGGACAAGAGAGAGACACAAGTTCATTGGCTACCCGATAACATGTCAAAAAACCAATCAGCTTACACCATGCAAGCCGACTGGCTTAACATGTCACATATGAATGAGCTGATTGGCTAACAGATAACAAGTTCAAAGTACCTATCAGCTTGTTCTACATAGAGTTACATGGCTGAACTTTAGTTATACTTGCAAACTGAGTTTTACGTTACACATTCTACGTTTCGCCACAGTTTCCTGGTGGATTAACAATAGAGGTGCTATAACAACTGTGCATTTTTTATTTTATAATACTTTCATGAGATCAGGCTGTTACCATTAGACGTCTGCCACTCCTGTCGACCTTGAGACCATGTGTAACCTGACAGTGATGCCTTGGTTGATAATGCTTGGTAAGTACATCAAATGAGAGAAGCTAGTATCAATTTGTTTCATTAAAACAAAGGTCTGTGTTCTTCAAGAGATAGACCACTATAAAAATGAAAATTATGTCATCGTTTACTCACCTTCTTGTTGCCTCAAACCTATATAATTTTCTTTCGAGGGACTGGCAGCAGTTATCAGTTACCATTCACTTTTAAAAAGAAAGATGCAATAAAAATGAATGGTAATGAATAAGTAAATGATGAAAATTTACATTTGTGGGTGGGGGGTGGGGGTGGGGGGATGTTGGTCCTTCTTGTTCCTTGCAGAGATCTCGGTAGACATGAGATGAGACATGAGACATTGTCAGAGCTGACATTGTCAGACCTGGACATTGCATAAAGGACACATCATCTGTGAAGGTATGCAGCCAACTTTTGTCGCAGGGCTTGCTGCCTTTTTTTCTACGTACTACATCTTCTATATGCAATACCAAGAGGAAGCAGCATACACACTAAAGTTCATTCAAAGGTAACAGCTTGCACTTGACATTTATTAGTTTTTCATATGTATTTGTTGACTTATAGGAACAGTGTCATTATTTACTCACCCTCATGTCATTCAAAGCCTGTGTGACTTTCTTCCAGTGAACACAAATGGATACTTTTTAACCTCCTGAGACCCAGATGAGATTGCTGTTTGCATTTTCCATTTTCCTTTATGATTTGTAACTAGGAGCACCTGATAACCATGCAAACAAAGCAATTTCTTAGAACTGCAAATAGTTTGCCTAAAAATGCATGTCCTCTTATGACAGCGGGTCAATATTTTGGAATGTTTAATTAAAACCAAGCTATAGAAATTCAGCTTGGTGTATCAAATTGTTTATTACAATGATTTCTCAATGTTCTCTCTCTGCATTGTCAAACAAACAAGTTGTATCCAGTGCTGTTGCATTTGAAAAATCAGAAATTAGCTTAATCAATTCTGAATCAAAGTAATAGTCAACAAAGTCCAATGGCTGCCAATCATGTTGATCTGAGCACACAGTAACCCTCAGTCAGTCCTGTAAGCCACTAATGCAGAGAGAGAGGGTGAGTTGAGAGAAAATAACTTACTCTGATCTTTTTCAACAGATTTTGGAAAAAGAGTCCTTTGCAAGGGAACAGTGGGAAGACAAAAGTCTCAAACACTCTCTACATCTCATCATCCAAAATAGCCTCTTCTATTGCATAATGACCAGGAGGGGCAAAGAAAAGTGGTCCCACTGCCCATTATTAAGAGATGGGTCGAGCCGGCCCTGCATATCTCTGCCAGGACTGCTGCGGACCCCATGCTAGTTGACCTAGGAGATCAACTCACTCCCATCCAGAAAATGGAAATCACCCACCTTATTCAGATATTTTCTGATATGTTTTCAGATACTCCTGGCCGGTCCTATTTTATCCAACACAACATCCAGATTCCTCCCATAGTAGTCATTCAACAGTTGCCCTTCAGAATTCCTCAAGCTCGCCGACAGGCTGTAGAGGAAGGACTCAGAGGATGCTCGATTTGGGTGTAATTGTAATAGTTCCTAAACTTGGCGGCACCTTCTGGTTCTGTCATGACTTCCTGAAGGATGAATGAGGTCTTGATATCCCATGCTTTGGGTGGACAAGCAGATGGGGAAGGCCCGGTTTAAATCCATTCTATGCGTAAAGAACACCTCTACCGTCCTTGCGTATAGCCTTATAGGAAAGCCTCTACAAGAACCAAACACTTTGCATTATAGGTGTATATACTGTAGGTGTAGATGTTTCTGTGGGACTTCAAATATAGAAAATAAACACAGTGTATGAATGTCGCAGAACAAGGGATGCCTAGACATGGATGGCAAAATGTTACTTTTTTCTTTTTTAATACTTAAGTACAGTTTTTGATATTAACATTTTATTGATTAAAAAAACACAGGATTGAAGAAACAGAACATACATACACAGAATCCAATTATATCAACTTATATCCCTCCCTCTGAACACCCCCCCCACTCCCCACACACACACACACACACACACACACACACACACACACACACACACACACTACAACCATCCAGTGGTCCAATACAAAATGAAAGTATACACACATACAAATACAAAATAATAATTATAATAATAATTATAATAATAAAAATAAAAAAACAGACAAGAGGAAACACTTAAGAATAAAAAAAATTAAATCATACAATTAAAACTACAAATCTCACAACCCTCAAAATCCATAATACCTAGATTTCTATACGACATTCCCTCAAATGCCGCCATCCTGCCTATCTCTGTATACCACTCTTGAAACGAGGGCGCTCCAGCCGACTTCCAACCCCTAAGAATGATTTTTTTGCCAATCATAACACTGGCTAGGACCTAATTTTTTATGTATTTATCCCCCAAATTAATGACTGCCCCATCACCTAAAATACAGAGTCTGGGGCAAAACTAAATTTGAGTGCCCAATACATCAAACACAAAACTCTGAACCTTCAACCAAAATTCTTGGATCTTAACACACCACCAAAAAATATGGGCTGTGTCCCCATCTTCTGACTGGCATCGCCAGCAGGTGGGTGTGTCTTTAAGACCAAGCTTATACAATCTAGAGGGGGTCCAATAGAATCAATGTAAAATCTTAAATTGCATAAGGCACACCCTTGCATCTCTAGATGTAGACTTGATGTTTTTTAGAAAAGCTGTTACCGGGCAGTATGCTGTCAGAGCCAAAGAGACTTGATGTTTTTTAGAATCCTAGCCCACACTCCCTCCTCCAATACCAAGTTTAAATCTTTCTCCCATAATCTCTTGAGAGAAGTTGAAGCTCCATCTTCCAGACTCTGAATTAGCAGGGAGTAATACACTGATGCCTCATGACCTTTTCCAAAAGCAGTAATCATCACTCCCAGAGTATCTGCTGTTTTAGGGGGGTGTATGCTATTCCCATCTATAGGGAGAGATTGTAGCAGGTAGTTGAATTTTGGAATACAATTCATTTTAATAACATTAACCTTCCCAATCATAGATAAATGTAATGAAGCCCACCTGCCCACATCACTCGAAACCTTTTTATTAAAGGGTCAAATTGAACTCTAACTAAATCACACAAATTTGCTACACCCAATTACTTAATGCCCTGTTTGGGCCACTGGAAGGTGCACGGCTGAAAAGCTGTTACCGGGCAGTATGCTGTCAGAGCCAAAGCTTCAGATTTAGACCAATTAACTCTATATAAGTAGCCACGCCACCAGCAGAGAGAGAGAGAGTCTGGCACAAGGAAGGCTACGGTGGTCCTGAAGATGCTGCATTTAAACTGTTGTGTTTGTGAAGCTAATGTGTTTAAAAGTCTACATGCCTGTGAAGCTGATGAGTTTGTAAAGTTTAAAGCATTGAAGTGGCCGATTAAAAGTCTTACCTGAGCCTGGAAAACCTGCTTCCCTGTGTTCTCCTTCCCTTCTTCTGTGAAGTTGTGTTACAAATGTCTAGCTGGATCAGGGAAATTGGACGGTAACTCTTACACTCACTTGGATCTTTGTCCTTTTTAAGAATCAGACTGATCTGGGCTTGTGTCATGGCTGGCGGAAGCTTTCCATTCTTTAACAATTCCTTATAAACTTCTATCAAAAGTGGACCCAGTTCCGTAGCATAAGATATAACAAATTCAGTGGCAAAGCCATCTGGCCCTGAAGCCTTGCCTGTAGGCAAGGCCTTAATTACCTCGTCAAGCTCCTCTAAGTTTATCTCAGAATCAAGAGGATTTTTTTGCTCAGTCATCAGTTTAGGAAGTTTTAATTGTTCCACAAAGTTTTGAATATCCTCATCAGTAGACAAAGACGTGGAACTATAAATATCAAGATAGAATTCTTTAAAATAATTATTAATATCAATGGCCGAGGTAAATATTTCACCACCAGCATATTTCACTGAGGGAATGGTTGAAAAAGACTCTCTCTGTTTTATATATCCAGCCAGAAGCTTCCCTGCTTTGTTTCCTGACATAAAGTATGACTGTCTTGCCCTGAATAGCCAAAACTCCACCAAATAGTATTATATCTGTATTTTAATCGGGTCAATTCCCTGAGGCCATTAGACGACATTCGGCGCTTCAACTCTGCCTCAGCACTTTTAATATTCCCTTCCAATTCCATGAGTTCTTGTGCTATAGATTTTTTGGTGAATGAGGCATATTGTATGATCTGACCCCTAAGAACCTCTTTAAGTGCCTCCCAAGCCACGAAGACTGTTTCAGTCTTTAACATTTGTTGGAATTCAGGATTTTGCAAAAGGGATACATTAAAGTGGCAACTATATGATTTATTTTTCTCCCTATGTGGCAACATTTCTAAAAACACCAGGCATTATCTGAGACTAAAATGTTTCCAGTTGAGCAATCAACAACAGATGAAATGAGGGACTTAGATATATAAAAAAAAAAAATCTATTCTAGAGTAAATCTTATGGACTGATGAAAAAAATATATAGTCCCTACCAGATGGGTTCAAAAGTCTCCAAATATCTGTAAGACCAAGATTTTTACACATCCTGTGAAGTGTCAATGTTGCTCAAGGGGGCTTGCACACTTTTGCACCCCATATCTTCCCAAATTTTTCAGCTTCCTGCGGAGAAAGATGTGTTTCTTGAAGAAATACTATATCATATTTCTTACGCTTAAGAAGAGAAATAACCTTCCTTCTTTTTATGGGGTGCCCCAACCCATTCACATTCCACGTGGAAGGAGACAATCCACTCATATTAACATTTGACATTTTGACATGTAAGAAAAAATTAATCGTGTGTCAAAAACAGGATTATAAAGACCACATTCCAACAATAGAGTATCATTCAAAATTCGAACATCTCCCAAAACAAAACAAAAAACAGAAAAACAAAAAACGTGTGCATTAACCCCGTGCACGACAGCGCCAACTGGCGTCCATCCCTCCAAACTCAAACAGTCCATGTATGCCTATGAGAACCTCCGCGACACTTTGCCGTCAGATTGCTCAAATCCGGTACTTCTATACAAGTTTTGTGAGACAAAATTACACAGCAAAAGATAATCTATAAACCAAACTCCAGCCATAGGCGGAATAAACACAAGGAGTGTGTAGATTAATCCACAAACTGTCCGAAACATGCAGGCTGTTCAAACAGTCAAATTAATGTTCAGTGAGCCAGTCCTCTCGGCTGCAACGTGAGTTCAAACAACTGAGTTACTCACCCAGAGACTTTGCATGTAATTTTCCACGAAATAAGCTCCAGTCACTAGGCGGAACCAGCACAAAAAAGGCGCACAGATTCTTCAAACAGTCAAGCAAATGCTCAGTGAGCCAGGTCCACACATGGTTGCAAAATGAGTACAGCAAGGTAACTTATTCACTTCATTGACTTTATGAAGGACATTGCTTGCTGCGGGCATGTCAATGTTTTACGGCCATCTTTAGCATCTATTCTCAATTTGGCTGGGAATATCAATGTAAAAACGTCCTTCCGTTGATGTAAATTTTCTTGCATTCCTTGAATCGATCACTCTTGTCGAATTTGCAAAGTCTGGGAACAAGAAAATGCTGTGGGCTTTCCAAGAAAGATTTCCTTTACTCCTTGCCTCACTTAACACGAGATCTTTATCGGATGATCTCAGAGATTTTTGGCCAGAATGGATCGGGGCATGTCTCCCTCAGTGGATCGCTGAGCCGGAACCCTGTGAGCTTGCTCGATTTCCAGCTTATGGCCTGCTATGTCGAGCAGACTCGATAAGATCCCATCCAGAAATTTCAACATATCATGTCCCTCCTCTCCCTCGGGAACACCAACAATACGGACATTATTCCACCAACTACGGTTTTCCAAGTTCTCCAACTTCTCCCAGATATGTTCCAAATCCACCTTGGTCGCTAGTGGGTTAGCAGATAATTCCCTCTCTGATGACTCCAGATAATCAATCCATTTATCGACATCCCCCACTCTTGTAACCATCTCAGTGAATTTCGCCTCCATGGCAGTGATCGATTGACGTATCACAGCAAGATCCTCTAAGTCAGCAACGACCTTCATTAGCATTGCCGATATGTTCAGCATCTCTCGCCGCAATTCCCGCACTTCTCCAACTACGTCAGTTCCCTGGCTTGGGGCCTGTTCGGATGCGTCAGCTTGAGCATATAAGTGTCTTTTAATATCTCCAGAGCCTGAGGATTTTGAATTCTTTGACATATTGTCCTCCTAGATCAGTTATGGAACAGAGTGTATCAAATCTCACCAGTTTATGACATTAAAAGTAATAAAACTAGCAAAGTGCACAGAGCTCGTCATTCACACGTCCAATCCTCGCATGGCGTCACGTGATCCCACTTAAGTACAGTTTAATGTGAATACTTTTTTTAAATTTCACTCAAGAATCTTCCAAAATGCATTAATAAATATATCTTTATTCACCAAATTACTTTGTGCTTCTTTATTAACAGAATGTAAAGAGTGGAGAAACTGAGCATCCACTGTATTCAGTCTAAAATTCAATTGCTTCCACAAGCGTATCCCTGGAGTTGTGAAGACGATTACCTGGCACCTTCATGGCCCAGAGAACAGTACTGTGGGTTACAATCCTCTACAGACAGTCTATGTCACTCCCTTCCTGAACATACATTTAACAGCAACATCCTCCAAAATGTATGCCATTTTAGTCATTATGTCACTGTTGGGCAGTTTTGTCCACAGGGACCCATTCAGAAAATCCAGATCCGTGAATCCAGGATTGCAGTAACTGCCTTACTTACAAATGTCAGAGGCTTGATATCGAAATCCATGACAGTTATCAAGTGTTTGCCATCCCCTCTTCAACATACAGATAACTACATTTTCACTTTTGCACCCAGAGAAAATGATCCAACCTTGCTGGCGGCACCAGGCTGGCCATCTGGAATGGAGCCATTTCATATTGTCTCCTGGATTGTTAACTTGGAGCCATAGATTAAGAGCAATCTGAAATTAAATGTCGGCAAACCCAAATGTGATAAGGTGCATGTTGGCATCACAGTGCAGCCCATTTGCTCTCAGACAACAGTGTACTGCACCAAAAAGGAGATATTTGCTGATGTGGCTAATCTGAAGATCACAGAAAGTTTCTTCTTCAACAAATCTAATTGTGAATCAGGAATATTCAAGGCAATGATGCAGATCACACTGGTGAATAAAACAAGTGAGAGTGCCCTAACTTGCCATGAACCTTTTCCCAACCTGATCTCATGAGAAAAACGCGAGTATGCATAAATATTTTCCCCAAAACTTTGCTGCGTGTACGTTTCGATGCTGTTCCCAGGTGAAATGCCGCCAAAAGAGTCAAAAAGGCAAACAAATCTCCATATAGAAATTTCTATCAAATTTTATATTAAACCTGACCAACATGAATGCATTTTATTACACATAACCCATATAACTGTACTACTAGATTTAAAAAAAAAAAAAAAAAATCTATGTAGTTGGTGAATAAATAAGAAAATTTAAGAGGAGTTGGATAGTAACTTTCTGCTGTCAAATTTTTATTTTTATCCATTGGTTTCTGATAGAGATACTGTAGCTTCACTTCCAAAATTGTTTCAACATTTTTATCAATTGTGAATTTGATAGAAGGCACTCTAGAGTTAATGAAAGTAGTAAATGCTTGTGAATAATTTTTCATAATCAGCCCATATCATGAAAAAATCATCAATATATTGTGTCCAATATTTAATATACTGTATGAAGTAAATGCGTTATTGTAATAAATAAAGTCTAGTTCAAACTTGCCCATAAACAGATTAGCATAATTTGGTGCTAGGGGTGTACCCATTGCACTTCCTTAGGTTTCAAATAAAAGTCCTTCTCAAATAAGAAATAATTTTGTCCCATTTTATATTAGGTGTCTTTAACTACTATGTACTAACATAAAATACATACAGTACAATGTACTTATTGTGTGAATACATATTGTTCTGCAAAATTCTCATAAGATTCACATTGGCTGCTATTGAGGTTGAGGTACGGCTAGGTTTAGGGGTAGCATTAAAAGTAGAGGTTAGAGGTTAGATTAGGTTTAAGGTTTGGGTTAGGTTTAGGATTAGGGGTAAGGTTAACATTGTAACTACAAATGTTTTTAAATGCAGGTAATTTAAATGTAAGTACAATGAAACAACACATATGTACATAATAAGTACATTGTATCAAATGATTAAATGCATAGTAGTTCAAGACACCTAATATAGAGTGGGTCCAGTAATTGTTTTGTTAAAACTAGTTTTGTGATGTTCTACTATCATTTTTGGTTGAAATGTCTCATTAAGTTAACTATATTAAACAACATTTATTATCATGCTTTCAGGCAAACATTTGGGCATCATACTGAGCATTGTAAGAATTCTTTTATCAATAATCTGTTTTGTTCTCAGGTTAGAGTTTAAAAAAAAAACGTTAAGGTTCACTGAGAACCCAATTTAGCGTAAAATCTGATTTCAAACACATTACCTCTTTCAATGTTGAGCAGGAAAAAGAAGAGAAAAAAGGCTCCTCCAGGTTCTATCTGCAAACCCAGTGAGCATGCCATCCTTCCAGGCCTCCATGATGTCTCCAGGACACCAGAAATGGAAGAAGAACACGAGTATGCTGAAATAAGGGACTCAATGGTTTACAGCCATTTACTTGATATTGTGAACAAACATTGCGAAGAATTCTGTATTACAGTTTTTCTGAATTACTAAAACACTAAACCCCATTCTCTGAACTAAATGCTCAGTGGCCTAAACCCATCTGTCGAATCAATCACTCTTTTTGCAGAACTCTAAACACATTCTCACTCACTAAAACACATTTCACACTTGTGTTGCAAAACGGTAAACACGGCAGCAAAAGTTAAACACAACTACAACACAGTTGTCAAAATTGTTCACACTTGTTTCTAATGATGTGAAAATGTGATGCTGAGGCAGAATGAATCTCTCATTGATTTTGCAGTTGCACAACATTTTTGAGTGAGTGTACTGTAAATGTGTTTTTCATTTAGTGTTCTTTGTTCTATTGGGGTTTTGCAGTTGGACTTCTGTATTTTTACAGTATGCAAGTGCTGAATATACAGACATTCAGTAGGCTTCTGTATTACTTGCAGTACTTACAGTGTACAATATATTCACTGTACTACTGTAAGTTGTGATTACTATACTTTTTTTTTTTTTTTTTTTAACAGTAATTGCAAAATGCACTTACTATATAAAATAAAATTACAATGACCAGTCTGGTCATTCTCTGTTGACTTCTCTCATCAACAAGGTGTTTCCGTCAACCAAAACTGCCACTCACTGGATGTTTTTTTGTTTTTGGCACCATTCTGAGTAAATTCTAAAGACTTTTGTGCATGAAAATCCCAGGAGATCAGCAGTTACAAAAATACTCAAACCAGCCCATCTGGCACCAACAATTATGCCACGGTCCAAATGACTGAGATCACATTTTTTCCCCATTCTGATGGTTGATGTGAACATTAAATGAAGCTCCTGACCTCTGTCTGCATGATTTTACGCATTGCACTGCTGCCACACAATTGGCTGATGATATAATCGCTTGAATAAGTAGGTGTACAGGTGTACCTAATAAAGTGCTAAGTGAGTTTCATAAAATGCCAAAATATATTGTGGAATATACTGTAGTTTAAATATTGTTTTTTAATAAAAACTATTATAATAGGCTATTCCATCCTATATTTGTGTGCTGTGTATGTTTGTGATTATGAGACTATTGTGTCATAAGGTTAGCATCATGCTAACAATAAACTCTGTTGGAATCAATTGTAAGTTGAGTCTCCTGGCGCTATCACGAAAGTAGCACTACTTGTGAGATGCTGCCTATGTAGAGTTAGTGTTGGGGAAGCTACAGGCTACTCACAACTTAAAGTAGTTATACTACAGTCAAGCTACTCTTTTTAATAAAAATTAATTAGCTACACTAGAAGTCACTTACAAAAAGTAGGTAACTACATTGAAGCTACTTAAAGAAGAAAATATTTTTATTGCATTCTGATTGCTAAATTTAATAATATAACCTGAAAGTTATGTATTTATTTATTTTGGCATTCCCTTACAAAAAAATAACCTTGGTTTTACTACCATAACAATAGTTTAAACATATTTATGTTAAACAAACATTAAATTGAACATACATTTATAGTAATTTATACACACACATGCATGAATACACTTGTTAGGAGGACTGACTACCACATCAATTTGCATCACTCAGAGTCAGATTTCAAAAGTTTTGCCCAAGATGAGTATATTATATTTTATTTACTGGCTGGGCCTCTCTCATCCATAACAGTAACTAACAAATAATTATTAGTTTTTGTCAATCAGACTGCAGAGGGTCATTAGCATAAGTCATTAGCTTTTTATTTGATTATAAGCTATATCATACTTAACGCCTTAATATTATTGAAATTCGGCATGAAAAATTGAAATAACTTCTCAAAGTCATGCACTTCCGTCTACTGCAGAGTTGCCTTCCGCCATCTTTGATGTTGGAACAGCCTTCCAACATCACAACTGGGCAAATGGGGTATTCATTCATTCATTACTCACTACAGATCAAACACCACAACACAACTCTTTGTGTAAAAACATTCATTTGAGCATATTTGCAAGATGGATTTAGAGATGTATTCATTGAAAATGGACAATAATTTGCCCATTGCATTTTGTCATGTGGTTCTAAAATAAAATAAAAACTAAATTAAGCTGGTTGGACCACAGACAGTTGTTTCGCTCTACCACAGCTTTCCAATTTTTAAAAAAAATTTTTTTTAACCCATACACTAGACGGATAGGAAGATTTGAATTTTGAACTCTAGCAAATGCAGCTACAAAAAGCAGTATGTGAACTACACGACACTGCCGAAGGTATATGGAGGAGACCCAAACACCACATCTGTTTGTGTTTGTTGAGCATTTCATTTCAAAACCATGGGTATTAATAGGGAATTGGTCCTCCCATTGCTGCAATAACAGCAAGGAGCTCAGACAATGTTGAACTGGCAGACGGAGGCCTTGGCATCACGGCAGTCCTCATCAAACCACTTTCCATTGGCTGTGGTGGAGAGGATGGCACAGTTCTGACTTCGGCCGCCATCAGGTTGGTGGGTGATCTCTGATTCCCAGTTCTTGAAGCGTATGGTGGAGCCGGTCTTGTCTGTCCATTCCCCCTCTGTGGAAATGTCATTGATGCCCAACCAGATGTGCCCTTCTGGCCCGATGGTCTGGCGGACATATGCGTACAGCTGGTCATTCTCATCACCAGAAAGAGGGCTGCTAAGTGTCCCACCTTTTGCTATGCAATCATCGTTGGCTGCGTGAAAGGTCATCTTCATCGTGTTGGCAAGAAAACATTTGCCGGGGATCTTGATGCCTTTCAGGCAAACTGGAGAGAAAAATGGCAAAACGAAAATACTTTTTAGGACCACAAAGCTTTAAAAAAAACCCCAGCTTAAACCAGTTGAAGGTGGTTAGCTGCAGGGAGAAACAGATTAATATTTAAGTCCTTTTTGCTATAAATCTTCACTTTCACATTCTTCTTCTTCTTCTTTTGTTTTTGGCAATTCATATTCTTCGTGCATATCACCACCTACTGGACAGGGAGGAGAATTTAAAGTAAAAAGGACTTAAATATTGATCTGTTTCTCATCCACACCTATCATATCACTTCTGAAGACATGGATTTATCTACTGGAGTCATATGGATTACTTTTTGGACCTTCAAAGTTCTGGTCACCATTAACTGTGAGGACCTACAGAGCAGAGATATCTAAAAATATTCTAAAAATCTTCGTTTGTGTTCAGCAGAAGAAAGATGCATTACTGTAGTAATTAAACCATGACTTGCACTATACATAAGTAATACTGGCATTATATTCATTATGTTAGCCAGAGCGGAACTGGCCCCCACAGTGAGCCTGGTTTCTCCCAAGGTTATTTTTCTCCATTAACCAACATCTTATGGAGTTTTGTGTTCCTTGCCTCAGTCACCTTCAGCTTGCTCACTGGGGTTATTAATACAATTATTATTTCATTACTTATTTTTAAACACAGTTCACAATCATATTTGATTAAACTACACAGTGATTACTCTAAGACTTTATAGATAATACAGTTTCATTTTCTGTTTATGCATGATTTTCTGTAAAGCTGCTTTGAAACGATGTGTGTTGTGAAAGGCGCTATACAAATAAAAATGACTTGATGACTTGTAGTATAAAACAAATCTTATCTTTAAAATAATAGTAATACTTATTCAGTATTATATTGTAATAATACATTTGACTGTTTCCCACATATATACTATAATAAATATAATTGTTTATTTATTTAGTGAAAAACTGGAAAACATGCCTTTATTATTTTTAACAAGATTTTGACCATGCATTAAACATTTTGAATCTACTTGACTAAAATTGCTGTTTAGTTGAAATAATGGTTCCTCTGATTAAATGTTTAAGCCATTTCAGAGAAAATACATAATTATCGAGATATATATTGAATATCATAAATTGGCTGAAAATATTATTAAATATCAAATTATGAGTTATTTCTCAGACCTCACACAAAGCTAAAGCTATTTTTCTGAATAAACTATTGTGATTCAATTTTTCTTCTTATTAATGTTTTTATGTATATCATTAAGAAATGGTTATGGTTAGGTTTAAGTGTAGGGTTAAGGGATCTGAAATATCCATAAAAAAATTCAAATGTAACTATACAAATGTATTTATAATATACAGGATTCATAAATATTTAACATTTCTTAAGATGTAAATATGTAAAAATGTTAACGTTAGATACTGTCAATACATCCATGTTGTATGTGTCAGTGCCTATGCAAACATACATTTAAATGTTACCTACGAATAGCTATGTATAATAATGAGATCAAGCTGGGCAGGCCAAGGTCACTACCCTGCACAACTCACACGGATACGGTCTTTTGATTATGACCTGTGACTAACACCTAACAGATAACATTAAATTCCACAAATCTCATTCACCATATATCATACGAGTGAGAAAATGTTTTCAAGGCACAAAAATCTTTAGACCTTAGTCAAACAGTCACCATATGCACTGATGTATTGTCGGTTTAGCTTGATTCAATTGTGGACATTGGTTCCACACAATGAAAATGAATTTCTTTTATAAATGAAATTAAAATGTAGGCTCTACTCAAATATTTTGTGTAGAGAAAACCTAAATGAATTGAGTTAACCTAACTTATATTTGATCTGTTTAAATAACTCTATTAAACCTTGCAGTTTTTTCCTGGCTAGCAACAAACACATAGTGCTGCTGAGAGTTTACAGATCCCCAATCAGTCATTATACTGATGATCACTCAGTATTTGTTTCATGAGAAAAGCATTTCATTTTGCGTAGAAATACATTAAAAATACATTTAATTTTAAAATGTACTTTCCCAATCCATTCCAATACAAAGCATGCTGGGAACTGGAAATCCCCTGCTCGGTTTCAGCAATACATTGATGCAACAAATATTATTCACATAGTCTCAACACAACTGGATTGAGTGAACATGGATTGTACACAATCAAAATTAAGTTGAGACCAAATGCTAAAGAATTATGTTGCATTAGCTCATTTTAAATAAGTTAATTGAGCAAGCAGTAAAAATCATGTTGAGTGAACATCATCCATTACAAGTCTGAATCTATTTAAACATTTGTCAGCAATGTGACCATATCACTTTTTGATGACTGTGTTGAATATCACTTGGACTTTATGCAATATACAATAATTATGTTCACATCTCAAACATAAATGTATTGAGTAGATTTCAAGTGTACTAATTTAGTATATTCAATATGCTGCTTTCCCTTTTTGTCAGTGTGTTATTTGACACGATGTTTGTGAACATTAGACATGAACTAAGACCTTCAGGTCCAGTCTACTCAAGTGAGTGAACAGACACTTTTAGCTATGCAATCTCAATGTGTAACTGTGTTCTGACATGTGTTAGAGCGCAATTCATAATGCAATGCAAGTATGCATTGCATTCTCAGCATTGCTGTGAGTTGCTAGCAAAAAATATGATTTCATCAGAATACATGGCTACTTGTGAATGGCAGTAATGGAGAAGGATGCTGTTTGGGTCCAGATGGTGTAGTTATACCATCTACCTAACTGCTAACCAGCCAAATCCTGAGCCCTTAAATCTGATTGAAGTCCACTAAGTGGTAAGGTGATGGACAGAAATGAAGGACAAGAAATTAGAACATTTTTAATCTGGGTCAGTGATGACTGTGCAATACATTTTCCATTCTCTATATGTAAAATATGAGACAGAGCTTGATTCAGTACCTGTTTGCAAAGCTTGCTGTTCCTTCAACAGATTCAGATCCTGCACAATCTCTTCTATCTGCTTCTTCAGCTCCTCAATAGCAGCACTGTTAGCAGACTCTGATGTTTAAACCAGCACATAAGAACACAATTTACACATCATCTATAAAAAAATTATTAAATTGACAACATTCATTTACAAAAAACCTGATCTACAGAAAACATTCAAAATTACCATAGTTCTTCTCTATACTAATTTTGAAACATCTTAAGTTTTATTCATGTTAAATTTACATGCTCAACTGCACAATGCACAAAAACACACCACAAAGCCAGAAGAAACATGTGGGCGTGTAAATGACATCAAATACAAAAACTATTTTAAATGGCACTTTGCTCATTCTTTTATGACCATATATTAATTGAGAGAATACATGTAATATTTGTACTTTTAGAAATTTTTTAGTACCTTATAGAAATGGGCTGTGTATAAGAAGCTAAACAAAGAAAGTTTGGTGTTTGTCTTAATGAAATAATTTTTTACCTTTTTTTCCATTTGTTTTCTTTGTCGAGCTCTGCTCAAGGGTTGCCTGCGCCAGACAAATGACACAAAAAAGCAATTTCACCGCTTTAAAATCCATTACTAAATGTAACTCTCACTAAAAGTATTTGAAACACAAACAACAGTGATCTGTCCCAGTACTTGAGTGAAACTGCCCATCATGTGCTGCATAACATCATGAGGACATGAAACACATGAGCACAGATGATTTTAATTTAACGCTGTGTGTGAAACACATCCACAAGCATTTTGTTTTTCTTTTAGGCATCGTTGGGATACTTTAGTAAAGTAATGCAGTGTAAGGTTATTATTATTATAAACTGGGTCCCTTACCACTATTTTTATTTTTTTGTAATTGGGTAGTTGATGCATAATGTGTCTATGAATTGTTTTGTTGATCAGCATTTTCGGTTAAAATTTATATGAATATAGAAGTGTATATGGTCATTTTTAAACTCATTTTTACCTTTTCAATTTTATTTTAAAGTTGCACTCAGTAATTTTTCCTCATTAAAAAAGTTGAACTCCTAAAGACATGAATTGTGATTTTGCAATATATGTAGGAAATCATGAGCACTCACATTAAAATGAAGACTCCAGTCATTTCGTAACCTTATAAAAGCTGTTTTATTCTACATGGAGAGGGTCCGCACATGGGGGCTGCCATGTTAGAATCACATGACCAGCTGAATACTACTCGCTTAATCTCAGTAACCGTCCTGTTATTTGACACTTTCACTCATTGATTAAAATAATCATGTCTGACTGTGAATACTACATTTCTAAAACGGCATCTGAAACTGAAAAATATTGATTTTAAATGATGCTGCATCCTAGCCACTAGGTGTCACTGTAAGTCCAAGATGACACAAAGACAAAACTTACTGAGTCCACCTTTAAATGGCCATGTGGAAACAAATTAATATTAAGAAGTACAAAAAATATGAATTAATAAGCTCAAAGTTATATGTGTTATAATTTTATAAATAAATAGCAGTACCATGTTACACCGTGAGGAATTTCATTTATCCATTTATTATGTGTTATTGTTTACAGGTTTGTCCTGTCTGTAATTTGCACTGCATACATTTTGAGAACAAATTCACACTGTTGTACATTTTTTTAATGTAGCCTATATAGGAGAGAAATAAGACAGATTAACTGAACATATATTTTCATGAATTTAGGATTTTGTATAGGATACAAAAGTCTAAGGAGTTTTAGTAGTAAACATCATCGTCTGAGATCGTGTTACTGAATGTTATGATTAAACACTGAAATCAATGTACTGAACTGAACTGGGTGGAGTGTTGTCAGTCTGTTCTCTAGAGACTCACAGACCCTTGGCAAGCCTAGTGATACATGGAAAACATGGGTGTTAACAAAGTTTTATAAGAACATGCAGCAATTAGATATTGATAGAAGAATTGTTTTCTTCAAGTAACATGCTAAGCTACTATACACTCACTGAGCACTTTATTAGGAACACATGTATTCCAACATATTCATGTAATTATCTAATCGGCCAATCATGTGGCAGCAGTGCAGTGCATAAAATCATGCAGATATGGGTCAGGAGCTTCAGTTAATGTTCACATTAACCATCAGAATGGGGAAAAATGTGATCTCAGTGATTTGGACCGTGGCATGATTGTTGGTGCCAGATGGGCTGGTTTGAGTATTTCTGTAACTGCTGATCTCCTGGGATTCAGTCTCTAGAATTTACTCCGAATGGTGCCAAAAACAAAAAACATCCAGTGAGTGGCTGTTCTGCAGATGGAAATGGCTTGTTGATGAGAGAGGTCAACAGAAAATGGCCAGACTGGTTCGAGCTGACAGAAAGTCTACGGTAACTCAGATAACCACTCTGTACAATTGTAGTGAGCAGAATATCATCTCAAAATGCACAACATGTCAAACCTCGAGGCGGATGGGCTACAACAGAAGAAGACTACATCAGGCACTTCGTTAGGACCATAGTGTTCCTAATAAAGTGCTTAGTGAGTGTATATATACAATGGGAAGGTTTGTGTCCGGTGTAGATAGGATGTAACATTAAAGGAGTAGTTCACCCAAAAATGAAAATTCTCTTATGATTTACTCACCCTCATGCTATCCCAGATGTGTATGACTTTCTTTCTTCTGCTAAACACAAATGAAGATTTGTGTAGGTTCATACAATGCAAGTGAATGGTGATTAAAACTTTGAAACTACAAAAAGCACATAAAATCAACATGAAAGTAATCCATAAGACTCCAGTGGTTTAATCCATGTCTTCTGAAGCGATCCAATTTGGATGAGAAAAGACCACAATATAACTCCTTTTCCACTATAAACCTTGACAAATGCAGTCTCCTAGGCGATCAAGATTTCAAGCTCGATTACACTTCCTGTAGCACTATCTAGTGCTCTGCACATGCATCAACCACTAGGAAGTGTAATCAAGCTTGAAATCATGATCGTGCCTAGAGACTGCAATGGCAAGTTGTAAAGTAAAAAAGGAGTTATATTTTGGTGTTCTCACCTAAGATAGAGTAGATCACTCCAGAAGACATGAATTAAACCACTGGAGTCTTATGGATTACTTTTATGCTGATTATATGTGATTTTTGGAGTTTCAAAGTTTTGGTTACACTTCACTTGAATTGTATGGACCTACAAAGCTGATATATTCTTCTAAAAATCTTCATTTGTGTTCAGCAGAAGAAAGTCACACACATCTGGGATGGCATGAGGGTGAGTAAATGATGAGAGAATTTTCATTTTGGGGTGAACTATGACTCTAAATGGTGAAGCTAATGAACAAGTGAAAAAGCGGAGCTAGCTGAAACACGTTTTACTCCAGTAAATATTGATCAGGATTCATTTTTAACAATCTATTTCTGTATAGACACAAGCAAACTTAATGTATTGGCTATAACGAAGCTGTCAAACATTTCCACCATTAAAGATGTCAACAAGATGTCATTGAACACACTTTGCCCCAATAGCTGGGCATGTTATCACTATATGGGTTAAGTTGTCACAATGGAAACCTGCTATTTAATAGCCTATTATGGGCTATTATATTATAGTGAGTTTTGTCTGAATGCATATGTTTATAATGTGTGGTTCACCCAAGAGCTTTTACAAAAATATAATCAAATATTAATTTTAGATTAGAGGGTAATTGTTTTTCATGCACCTGTCACAAAAGTTGTTTTTATTTCGAATGTAATATTGAAGAATGGGAGAAAGTTGCCTTGAGTAGTTCCTGGCAGGATACTCAATCTTACAGGCTGCATATGGTTAGGATTAGTGTGGGGGCGGGGTTAGTGCGGCCTGCCAGGTCCCATTGTACAACGGGCGTCACATGTATGCTTACGGGTGCAGTACTGCGACCATCCTACAGGGGCGCTAAATAGCACCGTTGGGACACGCACTCAAATGAGGAATTTGAAAAAGAAAACGTACTTCCTAATTTAGTACAGTTTTGAATTGAGTTTGAAACAAACATACAAAAGAATGCTAGAGAAAACACATGTGTAATTGGACTTTTGGCTCTGAACCGTAGCCCCGGTCTCCCCATTACGGTATCATCCCTCTGTTTTCGCAAACATTGATTTTTTGTTACAGACAAAAAGGTAGAAAATAATGCCAAATAGAGAACCATGTAGTTTTAAAATATATATATTCCTTTTTAATTCTAAAAGTATAAATAAAAGAAAGTGAGAAACAGAAATTGCCATAGTTTATACATTTTATACAAAACTGTTAAACAATATGAATGCCAGGTCATTATTAATAAAAAATAAATAAAAACACAGAGACAAAGGTTTGTTAATGACATGAATAAATCATCATTCTCCATCACTCTCCAGCCAATAACAGCCAACACTTGTCAGGATAACCGATTCAGTAGGCACACAAGCAGATGTTTCAGTCAGGACAAAACAAAACACAGTCACCAAAATATCATCTCATCAGCATAATAAAGCGTCATGTGCCTACAGTTATGCCTTTTAGACAATACTGTAATGCATAGGCCAGAGGTCAGATGTTTGTTCAGTAAATCGTTTCTACACAACCTCATGAGTAAAGTTCTAGGAACAGAGTTTGTACAGTATATTATGAGTGAATAGACATGTAGTGACATAAGGCATTAAATCAGTTGATTCACTCACTAGGGTTCTATCAACCTGAGCAAAATAGACAGTTAAAAGACCAATAAGTGCACTCGTGCTCGGGACGACTAATCAACCCTTAGGATTGGAAATACATCATCCCTTGGTGACACAAAAGTCAAACTTTGAATATGTTTCAGAGCACACCTGGATAAACTAATGCTTACCAGGGGATGGTTGAATACACACAACTAAACCTTAGCTTCACCTTTACACAAGGACAGCAAACCTTAATGCGATCAAACAGAATACTGCAAACATGCAAAATTTAGGGTAAAACACTTCAATACAGAAGAATTCAGTCTTGCACACATTCATTGTTCAACAGTGGGAAGGTTACACAGTGAATTAAATCCCTCCAGAAGTTCTTGTTTTGGAGAAAACCAAGGAGCCATCCTCGACACAGATGAGAAGACAAGTGTCTTTCCTCTCTCTAGGTGGGGCACAGTACTGCAAAAGATAAATGATAACACTTACAGTTCTGGTATGTTTTAAGCTACGTCCATACTAATCCAGATACATTTTGAAATTGGCGTTTCCTTTTTGAAACGCTCTCCATCCACACTGGCGTTTTAAAGCATTTTCCAAAAGTTGATCGTCTACACTGAAACGTATGAAAACGCGTAAATCCCTTACTGCGCATGCAAAAATCCAATCTGAGTAAACTTCCCGTCACTTTTGAAGGAATGTAATGTGAAGGTTGTACAAAGTAACATTTAACTTTAACAATGCTATCAAAGTGAATAACAGGCACATCAGCGCCGCTACAATGTGGACCGCCATCTTGATTGCTTTGGGTTGAATGGATCACACGACGGTCACATGATGACAAATACATCATCATTTTCAGATTTCTCAGTCTTCCCTGTCCACACTACAACGTGAAGACGCTGTTTACTAATTTATACACTTAGGAGAGCTTTTTCGAAAATCTCAGTTTTCGCTTTCAAAAACACTGTCTCAGTGTGGACGGAAGACCAAAACGTAGCGAAATTGTGTTTTCAAATGAAAACATACTGTATTAGTGTGGATGTGGCCTTATTCTAAATAATTGTGGGCAGATCTGTTGGATTATATGCATCACATTTTTGTTATAGTACAACGAAAAGTTTGCCCAAACATGAAAATTCTTTACATTTGTACATTTGTACTCATTTCAGTGGAACACAAAATATGTTTTGATTAATATTTAGGCAGCTCAGTAAATAGTTGCTGTATGGAAAGGAACTGTGTGAAGATTTTGGAAAAATTCTCCTTTTGTTTTCCAAGGAAGAAAGAAACTCTTGCAGGTTTGGAGTGACATGAGGGTGAGTAAATGATGACAGAATTTTTGGGTGAACTATTTCTCTAACAATTCCATCTCTTTATTTTATTTTTATTTTTTCTCTCTGCTTTTCTCCCCAATTTGGAATGCCCAATTCCCAATGCACTCTAAATCCTCGTGGTGGCGTAGTGACTCGCCTCAATCCGCGTGGGGGAGGACGAATGTCAGTTGCCTCTGCATCTGAGACCATCAATCTGCACATCTTATCACGTGGCTTGTTGAGCGCGTTACCACGGAGACATAGCACACGTGGAGGCTCACACTATTCTCCGCAGCATCCACGCACAACTCACCATGTGCCCCACCGAGAGCAAACCACATTATAGCGACCACGAGGAGGTTAAAAATTAGGGATTTACCGTCATTACGGCACTGAACAGATTACATGGTTTACATCGTTGCTATATTTGATATAACTTTACACAGATTCATACTGAAATGATGTGTTAATGTTTACGGACTGGCCCCATTCAATTCCATTGTAAGTGCCTTACTGTGACCACAAGTTTTGCCTTTTTGTTTTTTAAAAACTAAACGAGCAACGAGTCAAAACTATTATTTTTGGTAATCAACATTATGCCACAAATGCTGTAAATTGAGCTCAATTTTTATTGAACCCAGAACATTCCTTCAACAGGCCATGTATTACAAATCAGAAATAAAATTGGATACAATTCTTGTAAATAGAGGTCGACCGATAGTGGATTTCGCCTATACCGATAACTAAGGTGGTGGAAAAGGCCGATAACCAATGAATCAGTTGAAAGTTTATAAAATGGATTTTAAAAATGTAAAATATATATATTTATATTCTTTCTCTTGCTACACAACAACACATGGGTACTAATGAAAGGCAATCTACTTGCCCATTACTCATGAACGGAGCATCTTACCAGTGCCTGAACAATCCCTCAAGAGGAGAGAGATACATAAAGAAGATGACAATGGAAGATGAATGAAATGAGATCTTTGTAGCTTGTTATTCAAAACATAAGCTAAGGTGGAACATGACAAGCACTATTAATTACCAAACACTGAATTTGATGTGAGTGTTGTTACCTTTGAGAATGTAGTCTGTGAGGAGACTTGGTACTTTGTCACTGTCATCTCTCATGGCTTTTAAAACTGTACAAGAGCAAACATTAACAAAGACATGTCATATAGTGGAGAAACGAACTGTAGCAGCAAAACACCTTAAATAAAAGCACTTCCTCTCACTTTTGGTAAAAATCTGCAGGTCTTGGACGGATGGCGGCCCATCTTTCCTCTCGTAGGGGATCACTGTTGTTACATACTGAACAAAAGATGAGATGGCCGGGGTTAGACATGTCACTGCTACATCACATACAACGGCAGTTGCATACATGGGGAGCTATCTACATTAACAGCATCACAAACCAAAGCGAACTAATCTGATGCTATTCCCTCCTTCAATGCATGATGCCTGAAAGAGCTGTCTAGGTTTTGAGACAGCCATAGTAAGTGACATAATATTAAAGGACTGCTGCAGCAGATAATGGATGTGATTTTTATTAGCAGATATGATAATTCCAGAGCAGACGAACAGAAAAACCAAGAGATACAACCACCTGCTTTTCCCCGCCCACATGCCCAAAAGTGTGCCGAAACCCATTCTGAATAGCAGAAGAGATGCCCTCCATACTGAAGCGCTACAAGCAGAAGAAAACAGAGAGAAGGAGAGAGAGGGGCCAGGAAAGAAATAAGAGAATGAAAGAGAAAAAATTTTATCCAATCACAAAGATAACCAGATCACAACAACAACTAAAGCAAGGGGTAATAGAGGAAGAGCAGATCAAAATTCCTGTTTAGTCCTGCTATCAGAAGAATAGTTCACCCAAAATGGAAAATTCCCTCATGTTGTTTCAAACTCATATGACTTTGTTTCTTCTGTGGAACACAAAAGGAGACTATGTAAAGAATATCCTGGCTGCTCTTTTCCATATAATGAAAGTGAAAGGGGATTGGGGTGCAATTGACATTAATGTTGTTTGGTTACGAGGCTCGCGAGAACTAATGCATTTAGTGCTAAATGGCATCAATGTATAATGTCTTTGTAGTCCGTTTAAGAGCTTCTGTGGGTGAAGATTATCAAATTATCATATGGCTTCATAAGACTTGGACTACACCGCACAAGTCATATGAACTACTTTAATGATACTTCTGTGGTGCTTTTTTGTCATTTCACTTGCGCTTTCATTATATGGAAGAGCCGCAAAGATATTCTTCAAAAATTCACCTTTTGAGTTCCACGGAAGAAATGTATGTGTTTTGGGAATTACATGAGGGTGAGTAAATTATGACAGAATTTTCATTTTTTGTATGAACTAATATTTTATCATTTATCTCAGGTGACTAGATCACAAGTGGTTAACCGAGACACATTGCTGTTCACACCTGGAATTAACATGATGTGTCTCGCATACATTTCCAGCCAACACTTAAAGGTGAAGTATGTAACTTTTGTCAAAATATGTTCTACTCTCCCAGTTTTTTGTTCATTGACAACTTTAAGTAAGCCATTCGTGGGTTTACCTCCCCCAAAAGTATAAACATACTGAGCCTCCCCGGCACTATCAAAACATTGATGTTTATATTTTGAGCAGCCCACTCAGCTCCACCCATCCCTTTCTAGCTCAACCTATAGCGTGAGTTTGGGGCGTGGCTACTCGTTCAGCTGGGGGAATATGAACAACCATGGCAGACGTGTACAGAGGAAAAATTAGAAGACTTGCTAAAAGACACAGAGACAGAGAATGGAGTAAAACCTGAAAGATAATTGGCGTCACATTTACAAGGTGGAGGACAAACACACACACTACTAGCACCAGTGATGAGATCACTCTGGCAAACGGAAGGGGCAATAATGAGATTGCCACTCAAGCCGCTAATACACAGGCCTTCCCCTATCAACAACAGCGATGTTGCATAGGGCACCAAAATGGTCAGAAACTGCGCAGATGTTACGCTTACTAGTTACTAGAAGAACCGTCCTACCTCATGTGCTGAATCCCCTGCACACCCAGCTGTCGTTCAACCCAGCAATGTTATTGAACGACCCGATTCCTCTGCCACGCTTTCTGTCCAGTGTGTATACGTGATAGTGGTCTTGTTCATTACGGCGTATCACCTTTTATTTAGTATGGCCTATTTGTTCATAGGGAATCAGAGAGTGCTAAAGGCTGTAATGAGTCTAAGGGGTGTTGGCTAAGGTTGTTTGAAAACATACTTTTGTTTAGTGCAGAAATTACACAATTCACCTTTAAGGCGCGGTCACATTTACATTTGCACTGCGAAATTCCGCGTCCAAAGAAGGCGTGGGCAGATGTTGAGCGTGTGTGAAACCAGCGAAAAACTAATTGTTAGACAGCCTCTTTTTAATGCTGCATTTTATACTCTGGGAGAGTGATGTTTAAAAGAAACTCACTGCTAAAATGATATCCTTGCCCATTGTGACTATTCAGTGTAGCTGTGTACGAAGCTCCACCCACACAGGTCACTGCCAAACCATGTAACTTCCTATTGGTCAACGTGGCGAATTCAGCTGTCAAAGTTCACCAAACTTGAACTCCATGCGAAATCCGCGAGAGAAAATTCTTCGCCACCGGAAGTTCACGATCGCGCAGATTCCCATTGAGATGACTGTATTTCACCTGTGGAAATTCGATGTGTGAAGGTAAATGTGACCGTGCCTTTATGATCTGATTTTGTCAGAGGAAGGTCTCTTATTTTGTGACCACATACATCACTTATTTCACGATGATTTGCTGGCGATATAAATTTAAGCAATATCCAAAATCCACGATGACTGTAACATGCTTTTTATTTGGCCACTACGTTTCCTAAAGAGCATGCCATTGGACAATTTTACGATCACTCAGTTCTGCACAATTCATCAAAATAACATCAAAATCTCAGTAGTCACCGCAAAAGTCTCCAATTTAACTGAATGAATACATGGTCTCTGTGAACCAGTTGACGCGCTATTCTGTGTTCACGAGCGGGGCTAATGATATGCTCTTTTAAGCGGTCTCAGAGCAATTTGTGTGCATTGTGAAACCAAAGCGCTGCAGGTTCACACATTCACGCAACATTTGTGACTGCTACAAGTTATTATACAAATCTAAAAATGGGACACGGTAGCACAGAAAGAAGGTGGTGACAGTGTTTCACCAGATTTGTAATGAGCAACATTGCAAGCGGTCAAATACATACTGCACTTTCAGTGTTCCACCAAAAGCTCCAGGTCAAGTAAATATGACAAAAATATATTACTAATGTACAAAACAAATATAATCCTCATTGTAATAATAAAAATAATTCAGTAGTATATTATATTGTATCATAATAAAATTCAACTGTGCTCCAAAAAGTGAGTGACCTTTTAGTTTTTGCACACCCTGTTCATTCCCCGATTTTTATTTCATGCATTAAACATTTTCAGTATACTTGGCTTCAATGACTGTTCGGTTGAAATGACTGTTCCTTTGATTTAAAAAAACAAAAACAAAACACTTTTAATGCCATTTTAGAACAAATACATGATTATTGAGATATATATTGAATATAGTCAAAAAGCTGAAAAATATCGAGATGTAATTTTCGCATGCATACATTAGTTAACCCTTGTTTTGGTGCAATAATTACGTGTTCGGTGGGTAGGTGATTCTTGGCTGTTGTCTGGAACACATGAGGATGCATTAGCATTTATACTATAATGCAATGTGGTCACATGCATCACTGACCTGACACCAGGGGTAAGGGTGCACAACACAAAAATAAACTGCTTTTCTATGCCAGGTTTCAAAAGTACTGAAGTGTTTTCTAGCTTTTCTATTGTACATTAAACAATTAAGCATTAAAGCATGAAACATTCTACACTGGAGCTTCATTATAGGGCTGGGTATTGATACAGATTTCCCTGATTCCATTTGATTCCGATTCATTTGTTTTTTTTTCAGTTATAATATCCATTTTGCGTACATATGTTGGAAATTCTCTCTCAGCTATTGCAGTTAATTATACAGGAGACCTTCTAACTTGGTACATTATGAAAATATTAATTTCACAAATGATAATTTATCATTAGTTTTTCATCATTTTTTATTTTTTAAGGAACAAATTCCATATATTCCATCAATAAATAACATGTCTTGAAAGATTATCTAATATATTGCATACATATATTTTGCTACATGTTTATTGTTTACAAAAAAAACAAAAACAAAAAACAGCCAGTGTCTAATCACAGACATTTTTAGTCACATAGTGTGAAATTTGGTTGCATGCATATCCAAGTGATTTACTTGCATTTTAAAGGGCTGCACATAAGAGGAAAATAAATCAATCTTGGGATTTTAAAAACTGATTTTGAGATCGTTCAAATGAAGGTAATGATTAAACTGAAAATCTAGATTTCTAGAAATGTGTCTCGGGCGATTTTAATACCAGGTGTGAACGGGGTGCTTGATGACCTCCGAACACAAGACGCATTTGAGACGCAAGGTTATACCAGCTGTATAAAGTGATGTCTCTCACTTTACCACTTGTGGTTGAATCACATGAGACGGATGTTAAAAGCAGGTGTTACCAAGAAAATAAAAGCACAATTACATCAACTAAAATTCCCAATCTGCTGATTTGTGTTACTCACAGAAGAGGACAGTCTTTCTGATCGAGCCTGCAGTGCTTCGGCTGTGTTCTTGAGTTTCTTCTTCTTCTTCAGCATCTCTCGGTTTTCCTTCTGTCGGTTCTGCACATCTATGAGAACTGATATGAAGCTGTTCTTCACCTCCTTCTCAAACTCTAGCTCATCCCTCATGGCCAGATGCTGGATCAACTCCTCTGAATGTCCACGGATGGATGTCTCCACCATCTCCAGAACCTCATTTAGCTCCGATATAGACATAAGCCTCACTCCTGGACACAGACAACACACATGACACGTCTGAAATAAACCCAAACATGAAGCTTCCAGAAGGACGTACTCACTGTTGTGAGATCTTTGGGTCTTCTGAGAGACGACTGAGAGTTCTGAATGTGGAGGGTTCTGCTCTAATTCCATCTCTGGTGAATCCTGCATGATCTCCTCCAGCTCCTCAATGACCTAAACAAGTGAAAACACACCACTAGTAAAAGAAGTCTGTCGAAAAAAGCCTTGTCTGAAAGTTTAAAGTTGAAAAAAGCCTTTAAGTCTGAAGGTTATTCAGGCTTTCTACTTCGAAAATGTATCTCTTCAGCTTTAAAAGTTGACACAGACAGACAGGCACAGTTTTTAAGTCATAAAATAGGCATATAATTTTAGTTGACGATAATGTGCAAACTTTCAAAAACATGAATCAAACTAATCATAATCGATTTTCTGATGCATTGCATTCATCATTTGAATGCTCTCGATATCGATTCTTATATCCCAAGATCAGTCTTTTACTCTATGCGCAACCCTCCACTACAATGAGAGGAAATCAATCGCATTAGCAACCAAATTTCGTGCAATAAGACTATCATATATATTGGCAACTGGCTGGTAAATGTTTAGATTTCACTCACCAGTGAATGAATTGTGTAGTATAGTGGTAGAGTACTCAGCAGCGAGATCCTTTCACTGCGAGTTAAGAGTAAAAGTTGTTTCATGTAATGTGCGTCCAAAGAAGAGATCCACGCAACCCATTTGTCAAGTACTATTTTTTTCAATAATCTTTCTGTTCTTTACTGTCAGTTGTTGATCAAAAACAAAACATTTAATTCTAATCATGCATAGCACAGATGAGATACTTAAAGAACTTTATTCTTTATTATTTTAACTAAAAATTCAAATGAAACTGGAAACAAAATTAAGTGCTATTAAAATGTGTGTTGTTCAACTTTTTGAAAGATGGCTTTACAACAGTTGTGAAGGACAACATCTCTCTGGCAAAGAACCTACTTCATCTGTGCATTCTCTACCAGTCAGGTATTTCGTAGTCTGGGAAAATACATCATGTGTGAATACATTCATTTTGTTCCCTCCTTCACGATATATATATATATATATATTATATATATATATATATATATATATATATATATATATATATATATATATCTGTCCCGGGCTGAGGGATCAGTGAATATTCTTGCTTTAGTAATTCTGCATTGAATATTAAATTAATTTATTTAAAAAAAACAAAAAACTTACAAATACATTTCTAAATTCAAATTGGACTCCAAACAAAATTAAAAAGCAAATAAAATAATGAAGTGATAAAAGAATAATATTTTATATATATATTAATGATATATATAATATTAATTTAATACATTAATGGGGAAACGAGCTATCGTCTCGACATGGTCAAAGGCATCAGCTATTGGCGATCACTCTGACCATCATTGATCCCCGAGATCATCGTCTGTCACCACAACCCTAATGTGCATTTCTCTCTATAAACTGACAAAATGTTCAGACAGTCTCCTTGCTGGTTTTTCCAACACATTCAGAATCATTACCGCTTTTGCCGGTGTCGCTGCGGCTCGCTTCATGCGTGCGCTAGTAAAATTTATATTTTAAAGGCTCAATATTATGGTTTAGTATTTCTCTGTAATGTAGAACAGTGTTAGCAATGTTACTTATAACATTCTTTCTCAGCCCTGGAACTCAAACCATTTTCTGATGCCCCCCAAATTATATATATTTAAGTAATTAAATTAATATCATAAACGTGCGACAACTAGTCGACTAATGGCTTAAACTAACGCCTACTAGTCGACTAGGAAAATCTTTGGTCAGGGGCAGCCCTAAAAATTATATATGCAATATTTTATCATATTTATTGATTTGATCATTTTAAAAAGCTAAAATGTGACCAAAATGATAAACTAATAAAATATAATTAGTAAAATGTATATTTTCATAATGTACCTAATAAGAAGGTCCTCTGTATAATTTACAGCATTAGCTGGGAGAAAATGTATTTCAAATGCAAGCATTAGGGACATCATAACTGAAATACTCCCATATGAATCGATAACTAATCAAAAAATTTTATATGTTTAATATGTAATATTAATCAACATGAGAAAACTGTCCTGAAAACCTGAGCTCCTTTAATAATAACATATAATGAATATTGAAGTATTAGCTACTTTTTAGAAGTTACTCTGTTGTGGATTCCTCACATTTAGACAGTTTAGGATATTGCGTTACGTGTAGCGCGTTTTTAAAGTGCAGTATGTAAAATTCAGAAACCCTTGTTATTAATGACACCTGTGGCCGTTAAGTGAACTGCAGCCAGCTGCCTGTTGCTCGTGCTCGTGCACACACTCCATAGGGACGCGAGTGAGCGAGCATCGGCCAAAACAATGACGTAACGTACAAAGAGACTGAACGTGATTCACCGGCATCATGCTGACAGATGAGGTAGCGTAATTAAAATGACACAGTTATGATTGTTTTACTACAAACTTTGAGACTGTATATTATATTTGACTCTCCAGTGCTGGAACAGGGCTAAAACAAAGTGTGGCTATAGGTCTGACAGAGCTGATTGATATCTTGCATCTCATGCAGGAAAACCCTATACTGTGACTGAATTATTTCAATCAATTCTTTCTAGATTTTTAAAAAAATAAATAAATAAAAAAAACAGTGTTAGTGCATTAATAACTTGTATTAACTTCTATTGTTAACAAAGTTATTTTTTATTTTCATATTTTCCATCAACAGTATGTTTAACAAGATTGATACATTTTGTAGCATTCAATGCTGCCTTGTCTGAAAGTTTTAAAAGTTTTAAGGTTTTAAGGTTATACAGATATTTCAGGAAAACAACCAGCTAGCTAGATAAACCATAGGATGGATGGATGGAAATTTATCCTCAGGCAAATACAGCAACTAGTTCTTCCTCAATGTTTGCCAGGTTAGTGGCAACAAATCTTTGAAAGATGCTTTGAGTTTAAGGCAGTAAGTCGCAACTTGATCTGCATGAGCAGAAACTTTATATTCTGCTTTTGTTTGGTTGAAATAATCAGTACTTATTACTAGGGTTGGGTACCCAGAACCAGTTCCCAACCCTAAAAAAAGTGATTTTCATGACTTTCGGTTCCCTTAACAATTTCCATAAGTTAAATTTTCCGACAATGTGGATGAAACACTGTACTAAAATACTCTGAAAGTGTTGCCTGTGGCGCGATTTTATAAAAGAGTAAATGAATGACTGAATGAATGAAATATGCTTTCATAATACTTGTTTGTTTAAAAAAATTACTGAATTGCATTAATGCCTCTAAAAGTCTGCAAACACACCCTTTTTTTTTTTTTTACATTTATTTCTGATGAGTTATATCTGCTCTGTAGGAATCTGAAATGATCTCATCATTTGGCAAAAGACTGCAAAGGACAGAAAGCGTCTCTTATTTCCAAATAATTCTTACTCAGAAGTACTAAAAAGAATCGTTACTGGAATCATTTAGGAATCGGAATCAGAACTGGAATCGTTCAATTCCTTACGATTCCCATCCCTCCTTATTACTTTTGGATGGACAAGAAGTCTGATTACAAAGCTTACAAAACCTTTTTTTTTCTACCAATGAACTAATTCCACTAATGCTTTTGTTTAATTTCTTCAGTGTTTGTTCTGGAGTGAAGTCCGCACCTGTTCAGCAGTGAGGAGTGGCTCTTCACTGATACAGGACACAATGATGGAATGTAGGTCCATCTGCTCTCTCAAGTCCTCATCGTCAGACACATCCAGATTCAAGCTCTCCAGTCGCTGTTGGAATGAGCGAGAGGGAGTGTTAATCCTGTTTGAATGCTGTCAGGGAGTGTTTACATCCACAACAATACACTGAAGATTTGTTTAAAGCATTTAAATGATTTTAAAATGCCATTTATTAAGCATGGGTGTATCATTGTGCATGTAAACGCACTCATGCAGAGTAAGCAGCACAAACACAGGGTTTTGGGTTGTAGACTCACCGGCCTGTCTTCAAGACTCAGTGTTGAGAGATGAAGCGAACGAACTCGAGACTGATTCCAGTCCACTGGCATGACATTGCCATAGTTTTCCGTCAGAGCATTCCAGATCCTACATGGAAAAGAGAGAGTCTATTACCAAAACCTCATTTACACACAAATGACATAATCCATTCACAAAGAGACAAAGTCCCTACAAGTGCATCTGCCTACAGAAACGTTTTGAGTTTATTCAATGGCCTGTTTTCACACTGACATTTATGCATTTGACAGATGCTTTTATCCAAATTCAAGCTGTACATTTGATCAGTATGCACGTTCTCCTTCATTTTTAGAGGTATTCTATCTCGTCATTGCTCTAGATAACCTCTAAATCAATCTAAACTGATTGTTTAACAATTCAAAAATTCAATTGATTTGTATAGCGCTTTTCACAATACATATTGTTGCAAAGCAGTTTTACAACGAATATTGCTTGAATATTCGAAATTCAAATCGTGGGTGGAAAAAGAGCTTCCATAACGAATTCCTTATTTTCAAATACATACATATATGTTTATTTGGCCAGATGTCCAATGCCACATAGTATTAATGATTATGTGGTCTAATTTGTTCAGTTTGTTCAATAATAACTTCTAAAACAAAAAGAAGTCCACTCAATATAACATTAGAAAAATATCAAAATATCAAAACAAATGTCAACCAATATCGATTCCAAGTCGTATAACCAGTGGTGGAAAGAGTACTGAAAATCTTTACTTAAGTAAAAGTATTGCTACTGAATAAATAATTCAAGTAGAAGTACTACGTAATAAGTACAAGTAGAAATACTGAGAAATAATATGACTCAAGTAAGAGTAAATAAGTAGTTTGCTGAAAAACTACTCAAGTAATTACGTTACAAATTACTTTTATGAAAAATGTATTATACTGTATATAGTATAAACACTACTGTTCAAAACATTTTTGTTTTTGAAAGAAATTGATGCTTCTATTCACCGAAGGAAGCATTAAACTGACAAATAAATAAATAAATAAAATACTGCCAAAACATTAGTAATGTTGCAACCGATTATAACTGTTTGAAATAAGTGTTATATTATTATTTATTTAAAATGTTATTTTATTTTTTACCCATGATGGCAAAGCCCCATTTTCAGCAGTTAATACTCTAGTCTACTAAGAAAATACTGTCACCTAAACCTTAAGAAATTATTTTAAACTTCTGATTTGGTACTCAATGTTTTTTTCTTGAATTCAAGTGTCTCTTAAAACTCTTTGCATAACTGTAATACACACTGCTAAGAGAGCTGTAAAGCTACAGTATTTCTTACCGTGGTGTGCCGTATCATTCTGTCATGTAGGCCTACATGTTTTATTTTATGACAATAAAGATATTGAATATATTTCAGTTTTGCATATAGCCTATATTAGGACTACTAAAGAAAATGTATTCGATTATTAAATGTTATTTAACATATTAAAATAGATTTGAAAGATATTATTAAAATACTTTTTTTTTAACGTAGTAAATGCATTGAGTTAATTTGACAATAAAACTCTTTTCCCTGTTGTGATTTCAAGAAAGGGACTAGATAAATTAAGACTGAATGCATTACATTTTTCAAAGAAATAAATATAGGCCAATTTTTGGCAAATTCAGAAATTGATATTAACTCCAAAAAACACGATTAGAAAGAACCTGAAAGGTTTTCGTATCTTTTACAAATTTAGTTTGAGACAAATAAATGGAAGTAAGCTATTTGTTTATGTTTGTCAAACTACACTGTGTTAACATGTTTAATATAGTAAAACGTACCTTTAAAACCAAGTTCAGTGTGATTGGTGGTTTAACACGTCAGTCAGACGGTCCCTTCATATTTGAATGAATGGTTCCTTTCTAGAATAAGATGATGAAATATGCAGAAGATTACAGTATTACAGTTCTTGTCTAGTTAACAGGGCAGATTGTCTTGTGGCGAAAGGGAGCAGGGCTGCTAGGATCACCGTGACAACCATCCCACTGCGGTGGTGGAGTGCCACTGGCGGTGATGTGCAGGTAAATGTATATCAACTTATAAGACTCCGTGAAATCCTGAAATAAATCAATGAAATAATAGCATATACTGGAGTATAGTGAAGTATTAGGCTAGATCACTTTAGTTACAGTGTTGTCAAGTCTTCAAGTTCAAGACGTATTCATTTCGTATTTTTTTTTTTAGAGACTTTAGGACCTTGTGTTACACTGTGCATTGTTATGGCACTGGCATATTCACAACGTGAGTTACGCATCTAATGCGCAACTTTGTGCATTCGCTTCACTGTCTGTGCAGATATCCTTAAGTGGTAATATTATATTTATGTTGTTGATACAGCCGATTAAAAGGTCATGAAACACCAAAACACATTTTTTGAGACAGGCTGCACATAACTGAAAACAATGATAGCACTCATTTTGCTTATTGTTAAGGGAAAAGTGGTTATTTTTATTTTTTTCGTTTTATTGGGCCATTTCGTTCCTTCTGGTTTCAAAGCGAAAGTTGAAGCAACGTCTGTGTGCAATTGTTTTGTTTGTTCTGCTGTCATGGCGAGACCAAAGACTAGTTTTTAGCCATGGCTAAACAATAAGGTAAACTAAACAATAAGGTAAACTAAACAAAACTAAGTGTGTTGAGTTCACGTCTTGTCGGAATTACTGTAATTACGAGATGGCAACTCAGAGGTTCTACTCGGAGCTGTTGACCTCGGAAATTATGCTTCTTTGGCAACGCTCATAATGCCAAAATAATTTATTAATCTAGTGTGAAAATATTTAACACTAGATTAATAAATTAAATTATATCTGTTGTTGAGTGTAAGGGGGTTTAGAGGAAAGGAGGAGGCGAGAAGCGGCTTGACAACTTAAATAATAATTTATTAACCAAAAACCCAACCAAAAACACACAACTAAAAACACAGCACAGCTGTCTGTAATTCTCTCTCTCTCGAACTGTCGTCCCCGGCCGCCATTTATCCCTCGCGCGCCCCATCAGGCTGATTGGGGACCGGGTGTGTCTCATTCCAGCCCGGCCCCGCCCTCCTCAGCTCTACACTCCTCCCGGCGTTGCCTCAGGCCGGGGAGCCCCCGGCATGACGTACATCCCCCCCACCCTTCCTCTCCGGGTGGGGGGGCGTGCCTTATGCCCCGACTGCCGGCGGGTCCTCCCCGCCTTCCTCGACCTGGGAGGAGACAGGAGGGGAAAAAACAACACAAAATGGCGAGGGAAAGGCCAACACGGAGCGGCAGAGAGAGAGAGAGAGAGAGAGAGAAAAGAAACTCACCGGTTCTCTGATGCGCCGTCGCGTGGTCCTCGATCACTACTCCACCCTCTCAGGCGGACTGCAGCCGCTCCTCCCCGGGCGGACCGGAGTCAGACCTCCGACCCCCAGCGGACAGAACGCCCCTCCGCGTTCCCGGCGTCCCGTGGGGACTCTCCTCCGCCCCTGGTAGCGGCCCTACCACTCCAGGCGGTCGGGGAGTCGCTTCCCTCCTCCCCCCCGCGGACGGCGGTCTTCTCTCGACCCCTCCGCGTTCCCGGGGGACGGCAGGGCACTCCTCCGCCCCCGGCAGCGGCTCCCTCACTCCAGGCGGTCGGGGACTCCCGTCCCCACTCGCCTCGCGGACGGCGGCCGTTCCCCGCGTCCGGGTAGTCGGGCTACTCCGTCTCCTGTCGGACGGCAGCGGCGCTCCCCTGGGTGGACGGCAGTGTCGAGGACTCTGCGACGGGAATCCCTCCTCCTTCCCGGGTTTCGGCACCAGTGTATGGGAGTTTAGAGGAAAGGAGGAGGCGAGAAGCGGCTTGACAACTTAAATAATAATTTATTACACTAGTGCCGAAACCCGGGACTTGAAGTTTGGGTCGAAGATGGATGGAGGTCGTCCCGTAGAGTCCTCCCAGTTGGCGGAGATCCTCCAAGCCCTCGCCAGCCTACATCGGAACCACCAACAAACGCTGCTTGAGCTCCGACAAGATCAAGACCGCCGGTTTGTTGAGCTCATGCATGCTCAAGCTGAGGACCGGCAGGCGATCCGGAGCCTCCTCAGCCAGGGGGCATCCTCAGCCGCGACCCCGGACACACCCACGCCGTTACCCCCGCCAGCATTACAGAAAATGGGGGCGGCGGACGACCCCGAGGCTTTCCTGGATTTGTTTGAGCGGACCGCCGAGATCTGGGGCTGGCCGCTCGGCCAATGGGCAGCGCGACTGATCCCACTACTGTCCGGGGAAGCCCAGCTCGCGGCTCAACAACTGCCAGCGTCGAGCCTCCTGGCCTACGGAGATCTAAAAAAAGCCATCTTGCAACGGGTTGGTCGCACTCCGGGGGAAAGTCGTCAACTCTTCCGGAGCTTGAAGTTGGAAAGCTCTGACCGCCCGTTTGCCTTTGCCCAGCGGCTCCGTGACGCCTGCCGAAGATGGCTGTTAGCGGGGGATCGCGACGTCCAGGGAATTATCGACCAGGTGGTACTGGAACAGTTCATAGTTCGACTGCCAAAAGGAACGGCAGAGTGGGTCCAGTGCCACCGCCCGGCGTCGTTGGAGGAAGCTATCCGACTTGCGGAGGACCACATGGTGGCGATCCCGAGGACAGAAGATCCCTCCTACCTTCTCTCTCCTCCCTCTGTTTCTTCCCCCTCCCCTCTCTCTCTTTCGTCTGCTCGCTCTCCAGGTCCCGTTCCTGCCCCACGCAGACGAGGAGGAACCCAGCCCCTGAGACCAGTTCCCCGGGTGTGGGAGGCGACACCTTCCCCTATTCCAGTGCCCCGCCGCTCTCCCCCTCAGGGGGGGGCGCCCGCTGACGCAAGTGCGGGCGTGGCGCCTGGGCCGGCCTGCTGGAGGTGCGGAGACCCGAGCCACTTCCGAGATCAGTGCCCTCTGATGGAGCTGGGGACGGTGGTGCGGGTTTCTGACCTCCCACAGGCTGCCCCCGACCGGGCCGGAGCGTACCGGATACCGGTAAGTGTAAGGGGGTTTAAAGAAAAGGAGGCGGCGAGAAGCGGCTTGACAACTTAAATAATAATTTATTAACCAAAAACCCAACCAAAAACACACAACTAAAAACACAGCACAGCTGTCTGTAATTCTCTCTCTCTCGAACTGTCGTCCCCGGCCGCCTTTATCCCTCGCGCGCCCCATCAGGCTGATTGGGGACCGGGTGTGTCTCATTCCAGCCCGGCCCCGCCCTCCTCAGCTCTACATTGAGTTATTGACAAATAAGCTTGTCGGAGGTGACAAAAATGTGAAATATTTAAAAAATGTGGTTTAAAGCATATGTGTCAAGTTCGTAGACATGTTCTATTTGAGTTCATGTTGTTTTAACAAATTGTTTGAATACACTTACAGCATTTTGTATCAAAAATGTGATTTAATGACTTTAAAAATGTGGTGCAACCATCAAGTAAAAGGTATAAAAATAGTTTCCGTGCACCTTGAATACGAGTGTACACAACTTCATCATTCATTTAAAAAAAGTTTTCAAACATATGTTTCAAGATAAAAAATATTTTTACGAATATCATGAATTTTTACGTCAAGAATATCAAGAAGTTTTCTCATGGTTGCACCAAATGTCCTGAACCAAATGTGCATTTTCATTAAAATGTCAAAATATTGATATTAATAATATGACAAAATAATTATTTGTTTTGTTAAATCTTCACACGCAGTGTTTAGATTGAACTCTACAGAGATCTTCTCTGCTTTATGATTTTTGTCACATGACAACAACATTTCTACCTACATGTTGGATGCACCACATGACTTTGATTTGGTGAACAAAAGTTTTTCAAATACTAATCATATTTTAAAAGAAAAAAAAATTTCACTGCATTTAAAATAAATAAATAAATAAAAGGTTATTCAGTACAACTCATGGCAACATTTATTTTTTCAAGAATTTCAACTTTTAATGAGACTTTTTTTGCTGTCTCCAAACGGTTGCACCACATGACATTTTTGACTTTAAGCCCCAGGAAAAATATCAAAATGACTTTAAACTCAGTAGTTGAAAACATGTTCATCATAGAAAAGGTCATTGTTTTATGTGAAATGCATCTGTAATGTATTTTGGAAGAATTTATTAGACGCTGACAAACAAATGAGCATCACGTCATTGACAGGGTTCCCACTCTTTTCAAGGCACAATTTTCCATGACATTTTCTGTGCCCAACGGGTGTAATATTGAAGCGAAAAAACACGAGAGGTATATGTGGTATCATGAAGTATATTGTGGTTATTGGACGCTTGTTTTTTCTGAATTCAACAATTTTTAGACATCAAAATGTTGTCTAAAAATGACTATATTACTATACATTTCACACATCCATTTAAATCAAGCTTTTATTTTGCCGATTGTGTGATCTGACGGTAGTTTCTCACCTCTGGATTAGCATTTTGCTATGTGGCCCAGTTTGATTATTAAACCCAAAAAGCTGTGATTTATTTCACGAAATTAATAGTCTGTATGTGCTGCACGCTTCAGAGAGATCTGCTTTCTGTCACCTACTACACACACGCAGCACGCAATGCTCATGACTCTGTGTTGACAGTGAATGAGCGGCGAACTTCACAAATTCATTTTGAAGCATGCAGCACATGCAGATTATATATACATTTAATTAAATCACAGCCGTTTAATAATCACACTAGGACATATCACAATTTTAATTTGATTAATCGTACATACAAACATTTATTTTTGCACCAAATGTGTCAAATTCCGTAACATTCTGCATTTTATAGCCGATTCAAATTTTATGAATGGATTCAGTGATTCCGTCCATATCACGGAAATCACAGCAACATAAATGTGGTAACCGTGGTATAAGTGGACTCCAATCACTGAATTATTGAAAAATAATTCACATCCCAAAATGTAAAGGCCACATCACCACCTCAGGCTGTGAATTTATTTTCAAAAATGACTGCATCGTCATTGACTAAAGTTTACAACGCAAATGTTTTCGTAGTTAACACAACAGCAATTTTGGAACGAAAGTCCTATTTTGCACTATACCAATACTTAGTTAAACTATTTTGTTGGAGCAAAGCAGAGATGACAGCAGAAAATGTACAGGATGTGACAAGGCATTGTTCATGCCAGTAGATGTTATTTCAAATGCGCAGCCGGCAGCAGTGCCAAAACTATACAAGTGTGTATTAAACACCTATCCAGTGTCCCGATCGTTACCGTGTTTTTATACATGTAACAAAAACCTCATTAGCGACACAGTCAAACTGTTTTATTATACAAAAAAAATTTCCAGGACATTTAGATATTTTTATAATTTTCCATAACTTTTCCACGACTGGAAAATTGCATTGCAAAATTCCAGGTTTTCCATGATGCGTGGGAACCCTGACTGACCCTGTTGCAAAATGTTTAAGAGCAAAGAAAGCACTCCATGCAACACTGGCTATAACAAAACGACACATAAAACTAAAATATTTGTTAACTACCTTCAACTGTTGAGGCCTCTGCCATGTTCTTTTTACACGATGTCACGACGTCAGAACTTTCATAGTATTTCAAGTTTGAGAATGTAAAAATTTCAACTTGTATTTATGAGTTCTCTGAAGGCGTGAACACTTTTCGTAAGTCTGAATCTCATAATTACTGTAATTCTGACATGACGTGAACGCACCTAAATGTAACCAAGATTTCTCTCTTCTACTTTTTTTTAAATAAACAAGGGACAAGTTGAAATTATGTTTTGTGGTAAACAATATTATGCCACAAATGCTGTCAATTGAGATTTACTTGTATTGAATCCACAAACTTCCATTAAATTCCACACACAAAGCTATCATATGGCTTCAGAACACTTGGAATATAGTGCTCAAATCATAACGACTACATTATGGTGCATTTTGCGGTTTTGTTTTTGTTATTTTTAAAGCTCGATAGCATATAGCTTGGTCACTATACACTTTTGTCGTACGTAATAGAGCTGCATAAAGATTCTGAAAAAAATTCCTCCTTTTGTGTCCCAATGAGAAACAAAATAGCATCGTACCTGGAACGACACGAGGGTGAGTAAATAATGTCAGAATTGTCAATTTCATATGAAGTAACTACAGACATGCTCCACTAACGTTTTGCAACCAGAAAATGTGCAAATATTTTTTATCTCTATTGTTTGATCATTTAAAACCTTACTGACTTCTTTTTGAAAATGCATTAAAAGTGTGCTTGTGTGTGTGTGTTTTTTTTTTTTTTTTTTATAAATTCCACTTGGTTTGATATTTTGGTATGTAATATAATGACTTTCATACATTTTAAATGTCCCAATACTTTTTAAATTATTTTTTGTTTGCAATCATGTGACTATACAATTAGTCCATCACTGAACAATTGATTCAATTCTCCTTCACTACAGTTTGGTGGTCTCTGATAAAACGCGAATCATCCAGTCACGTGACCTCCATTGATGCGCTGGAATTCTTCATGCAACAAATAAATAATACAACTATGCAAACGTTAATGTATCGTTTTATAAACACTGTTCAACGCAGATGCCAAAGATGAGAGAGGACGAGCCCTGATGTATAAGGACATTTGAGTTCATTTTCGACCATTCTGAAATACATCCATTGCAAACGAGTTGTCCTGATGTGTACTGATGCAGTCAGCTGGATATATTACACTATAAATGCATGCTTTTGTTGACTTACTCATCACATTTAAGGGTCGTGTCCTCGTTTATTGTCTTCATTGGATCTACGGTACTGGGTTTAGTCTGTAGATTTTGGAAGCATAACTGTAACTTCTCGTCGAAGTGGTTTAACATGTCCTCCGTGCATGTGTACGAGCTCATCTCAAACGCGCTCGCCATGTCTGAAAGTCCATCCAGCAGAAGCGACATCTCCTCAGCTTTCAGATGAAGCTCTTGTCCAGTTACGACCTGGAATTGGTTTAAATCCTGCCACACATTATCGTCTTTCTGCGCTGAAGGCTCCGCCATAATGACATCTCGAGACGTTCAGCTGAAGGAACACACGGTCATGGCGAACCCTCATGAATATTAATTAGGACATGATGACGTTGTCCGGGAGCGTTTAGCTACGTGCTAATTAATATTCATGAACGATGCCTTCACTTAAGCACTTTCAGCCAATCAGTTAAAGGAATATTCGGGGATCAATACACGTTAAAGGGATAGTTCACCCAGAAATGAAAATAATCTCATCATTTACTCACCCACCTGCCATCCCAGATGTGTATGACTTTCTTTCTTCTGCAGAACAGATTTTTACGAGAATATCTCTGCTCTGGTCCTCACATGGAAGTGAATGGGTGCCAACATTTAAAGCTCCAAAATCCACATAAAGAGAGAATAAAAGTAATCCATATGACTCCAGTGTTTAAATCCATAGGTGCGTCCCAAACTGCACACTTCTGCACTATTCTGTGCCATTTGTAGTAAGCAGTGCGAGTAGATTGTTAACACTGAAAATGCAGCAAAAAGAAGTGTACTTTAAGTACCCGGATTATGTATTTTTCAACCGTCAAAACGGAGTGTGGAATCTTCATGGACACTCCATGCACTCAGCACACGCGGCTTGCCGTACAAAGCGGAAGGGGTGGAATTACCTGGCTGCACATATTCGGTTATCACATGCAGGTTATGCTAACTTTAGTTCTGTTTTATGGTCGCATTGGGGTGCTATGTGCACATGGTTTAGAAACGCTGCCCAGATGGATTGGAGTTTAAAGACACTAAAACATAATAAATAAATTAATACAATAATGTACACATTCTATATTTTTTATTAAACATATGTAGTTTTTATGAAAATATATAATAAAAATGACAAACATAATGTAGATTTATTGTATTAATATACCATTTCATAAGAATAACAAGTAAGGTACATGTAATAGAGCGCAAAAGTGCCCGCCCACTTTTTCAGCCATCTTTGTTTTGGAGGTATTTTTTTCCCATAAGTATTGTTTCCATAGGCTTTTTCATAAAATCCTAAATAAAAGAGTTGTAAGCCATGAGCCAAACCAACCAGCTCCGAGGTGAATCACAACATCACAAACTTTAATTTGAAGCCAAAAATCATTTGAAAATCGGACAAAAAGGCAAAGGCGCAAGAATGTGTACTTACTGTCTTTCATGAGGGAATGAACTACAATCCCATGAAGCATTGCGAATGACATAATCAAATAAAAAACTATGGAAATATATAAAACTATTGATTTTAGGTTGTTGAGTACAAGTACATAAACAATATTTTTTTAGTTTTCTGCAAAATATTTTGATATATACAAATATATATGTAGTCTGAGGGACCGACTCAATTGCGTCATTCACAGTGCATCATGGAAGTGGGCGGTCGCTGCTGGACTTGTTTGGTGGGCATTGTTTGCCACGCGTTCTCTGATTGGTGGATATTTCTCTGCAGGATTATGGGAAGTGTAGTTGTTCACCAGGAATTCCGCTATTAAACACAATTCTTAAAAAATTAAGTTGAAACAACATGAACTGATGGCTTCAACACTGACATATGCCATATGAACAATCTCGGAGCTCACAGAAGGTCTGTCTTAAAAGGTTCATAAGTTATCATTAAAAATTAATTTGTCTCTGGAAAAAATGAATCGATTTTTACTTCTGGAACCAGACTGAGTGTCCGAATTCACTCATTCGTTTTGTTCACTCCTTGTTGATATAATGCACTCACTGCCATTCACTATATAGGAAATAAGTGAACGAGTGAACGATTTCGGACACCGCCGCTCTTGTCAGGATGTTGTTTCATGTCTCCATTGCAGGGTGACCCCTTTGTGATCCTCAAGGTAGTGTTTGCAGTCCCATTTTTTTCAATATAATGATAAATGATATATTTGCCAAAGTTGATCTAGGAATAGGAAAATCATTATATGCTGGTGATAGTGCCTTATGGAAAAGTGTACGAAATATAACACATGTGGTGAAAAGGATGCAGACAGCAATTAAAGAAGTAGAGGACAGGGCAAATAATTGGCATTTTAAGCTGTCAGTGGAAAAGACCAAAGTGGTGATATTCTCAAAAAAGAAGAAAACTCCCTCTGTTAAATTGAAGCTGTATGATCAAGAGTTAGAGCAAGAAGAATCAAGCTGGAAATGGCATATTGGATTTCAATAAAAGGACAGTTAGAATCACATCCAGTCAAAAGAGTTCTTGAGAACTGTTGGAAATATGAGTATATGAACCTGAATAGCTTTGGATGGAAAGCAAATAAGGAGGCTGAACAAATAGAAATAAGTAATATCAAGGTTAGCCCAACTGTTGTCATGTCAGTAACACCTCCATGACTTTTCCTAATGCCAACAATTGACTTTCAGGTGCTAGACAGAATAAATGACAAAAACAGATGAGTTTCAAAAGATACAGTAGTGCATCAGTATTTGGACCAGACATTTTTCTCAACAATTCAAATATACACAGATGGATCGAAAGATCCTGATTCAGGCAATACAGCTGCAGCAGTGTACATACCATATTTCAAGTACAAAATAGCAAAAAGGACATCAAATCATCTATCAGTTTACACTACGGAAATGCTTGCTATCATAATGGCTCTTCATTGGGTTGAAGAGGTCCATCCAGCTGAAGTGGTGGTACATTCTGCCTCATACTCAGCTCTATCAAGTTTTAAAAGTGGAAAATCATCTTCAAGGCAGGAGATTTTATTAGATATACTTCAAAGTCTGGATACATCATTTAAGAACAGTCATTTCCTATTTATGGGTACCTGCTCACGTTGGGGGTAGAAGGAAATGAGGAAGTTGATCAGATAGCTAAACAAGCAGTAAGACCTCATGATATAGACTTTAGTGTATCATTGAGTAAAATGGAATTAAAAGGAAGAATCAAAACAGCTGTAATAAGGATGTGGCAAGGTCAATGGGAACGAGAGAAAAAGGGGCGTCATTTTTATAATATCCAAAGAGCTGTTGGAGTTGGGAGGAATAGTTATGGAAACAGAAGAGAAGATATCATAAAATCTCGACTCAGAATTGGGCATTCCTCATTAAATCAATCACTTTTCAGTATTGGCAAACATGAATCTGGTCGTTGCGTAAGATGGGGTCTTCCTGAAACAGTTGAACATGTCCTAATAAAATGTTTGTCATATAAGAATGAAATATCACAGCTTGTAGAAGCAATGAAATCTATAGATATTACTCAGCTTTCACTGAAAAGCCTACTAAATAAGGATGGAAGAGTATATACATTTTTACTAATATATTTGAAGGACACAAATTTGAAAAATAGGATTTAAGAATAGTTTTTTTATTTTTTTATTTACCATAACTTCAAAGCTCAACACTCCATACCAGTAGGTGGCGGAAAGTGCACCAATTGCTGGTTTGCCAACCGCCATAAAACAGTAAAGAAGAAGACGAAGCAGAAAACGAAGAAGAAGACTAGCCAAGAAATTAGCCCGGAAGCGGCGGCGCAGCGGTGAAAGAGGAAGTGTAAAATGGAGGCAGCCGTTTTCATCTTATCACTCGTCGACTGCTGCGCTTTAATATTCCTCTCCGTGTACTTCGTATCCTTTACTCACTCTCCACATCAGTGGGTCTCTCATTTTTATTGTCGTCTGCTCAGTGTTTACTCTTGTGTTGTGAATCTCAGCATGTGCTCACTGAGATGCTGTTGATTGTTGATGTTTTGCTCCTCGTTTATGATGATTTGTCCTTATAATGTATGTTTTATGTGGTTTCATGCTTTATATATTTATTTAGCTTTATTCAATTGTGAATTTCTGCGGATTGGCTCTTTTATTATGAGTTGAGAGACGGAACATAATGCAGCTTTGATAAGCAGGGTGGTTTATCTATATTGTAATCATTTACAGATTGTTCGGACCCATTCTTTATGATCTGTGCACATTCTTTTAACTCCATTGTCAGATTATTACTCTGTCTGATCTGGAGTGTGACTACATCAACGCTCGAGCTTGCTGCTCAAAGTTGAACAAAGTAAGTGTGCATTTTGAAGTAATGAAAGTATTATTGCCGAATTTATAATGTCTTTGCAGTGTACATTTAAGCAAGACATGTTTTATGTGTAGATAGATAGATGTGTAGTGGGGTCCTTTGTGGAGCTAGATAGATGACAAAAGTATTTGATTCTGAATTTTGTGGTGTATATATGATAAATGTGTATTTTTAAACAGCAGATTTTTATTTATTTATTTATTTTTTTGGAGGTGGAATTAGCTGTAACATTTCAGATTATTTTAAGAAGAAATTCAGAACTCCAAATACAAATCTCTTGAATTCAGATCTCAGAAATTCACATCGAGCTAACTGCACCAATAAAAAAATATAAAACAAAAAAATCTGCTGTTTAAAAAATGCACCACTGAAATCTTTAATTTTGTTAAATGTCACATGTCTAGAATCGAAATCAACAAAATTCAGATTCAAATACTTTAATACTGTCATTGTTCTAGCTCCATAGGTCCACAAGTCTGAGACACATTGTAAATCTGGGGTTTTCCACCCCATTTAAACCTGGAAGTAAAGTTTTAGGATTTTGCAAAATGTAAAATAAAGAAGAAATATTTAAGATTGTGCACCATTTCTACTTTATTAATCAAATGTAATGTTGAGACCATGATAACTTATTTGTACAAATGATCAGATTTCCTAGCTTCCTTTAAAACACACAAGATGCACTTTGAAACTGGATAACACGATCATCAGGTTTTTGTTCATTCCAGCTCAAGTGAAGGCTATCATTAAAGCAAAAGGTGTACAACTCAAATTCAAAGACATTTGTTAGTTCAAAATACAAGCATTTTCACTTGAGGTCTCAGAATTTTGGAGCCTTGTCTTTCCAAATAATACATTCAAATTACACTGGTATCACTTTATAAACTTTCATTAACATCAACGAACATTGCACTATATTAATAGTAAAGGTCGACTGATATGGGTTTTTTAATGGCCGATGTCAATATCCAGAGAGCATGGTGACCGATATAATACTCAGTTTAATATAACAGCAAATAACATGTACATAAATTGGCTAAAAATTTATTTAGCATTATATTTACTCACACAAAACTAACTTTGTAAAAAAATTGAAAAAAATACATCTTTAAAAAATTATATTTTATGTTATAGATAGTAGTTAGCAGTTTCTCTGATACACAGGACAGTTTAAATGAGATGTTGCACACCGGTCTATTATTGTGGTAACACAATGGCACATAAAATGATTGGTCATTTACGTGTCTTATGTCTTCACGTGCAAGCATATGATTCTCAGTGCTATCACGGCTTGAGAAATTAATCAGCCAAACAGGAAAATATATCGGCCGATTTTTAAGCCTCGGTGATCAAGGCCGTGATCAGATCTTTATTTAATGTGATAAATGTTTTAACATAAGCTGGGTGTCCATCCACGTATTTTTATGCGCACATAACCGCTGGATGGAATCACCAAGATACAAAAAAAATCTCCAAAATGCACAGAAAACGTACACGCTCGCTTGAGGTGGATACATTTTTGATTCGATAAGAAGAAATGAGCATAAACTATGATGGAAACACATTTACCAAATTAATTACAAGATGTGCATCAAAAACGTCATGTGACTGAATAACTCGTTCATAACTGGACTATATATGAAACAGTTTGTAGAGGTTTCAAGAACTCAAAAGTGCCACTAATTGAAGAATGAACCATAGGCTATATTTCTATCTGAAGTGAATGAACTACTGATTTTTTTAAGCATTAATTGACTTAATAATGAAAATAATTAGAAAGTGCTACTAAAATACTTTTTGTTTGTCTTGTTTGTGATTTTCTTGTTAATAACTGTTGAGTTTGTGTTCAGTGGGTTATACCTGAGATGATCGGTCAGGCTCTGGCCACTGTGTTAATGCTGGTGTCCATGCACTGGTTTGTGTTCCTGCTCAACCTTCCTGTTTCATCATGGAATGTGTACAGGTGATCTGTCTAAAACATGCCTTACAAAGAATATATATAAACCTGAATATATATAAATCCAGTAACCGTTATTGTTTCCTGCAAACAGATACATGAAGGTTCCGATGGGGAACATGGGGGTGTACGATCCGACAGAGATTCATAACAGGGGTCAGCTCAAGTCCCATATGAAGGAAGCCATGATCAAACTGGGCTTCCACCTTCTCTGCTTCTTCATCTACCTGTACAGGTAAAAACACATACTCCACTAAGGTTTGTCATGCAGCAAACCAAATTATGCAGGCAACTAGTCTCGCAGAGCCAGACTTTGGGAAGACATAGATTAGACTTAGACAGGAAGTTATTGTCTCACTAACATGTAAAGCATCCAACCATAGTTCATTTTGTTTAGGGGTGGGGAAATGGATTATATCATAACAATAGGATAATAGTTACTCCTCAAAAATGATCAAGATTAGAATTTTTACCCCTTGGAAATAGTACCAAAAAAAAAATTCAGTTTGCATTATACTTCAGAAGTATCCGTCTGCTGCCTGTGTACATTGACACATCCTTAGAAAAGCCTTATAATAAATCTACCTTGGACACATTGTTGAATTCAATTGCAAAATGGATTGCTGTGAACTAGGGCTGAACGATTAATCGAAATAAAATAGAAATCGCGATATGACGTGGTGCGATTATCAAACCACAAAGGCTGCAATTTAAATGGTATGCACGCGCTGCTCGCTGTGCTTACTGAATGTGTGCAGCTCTGTTCTCTTTATTGTTACACATGCTCAAAGCACGCGTGAGGCTAATGGCTGAGCATATTATATTTACAGCACTCTAGGTTCACTAATTGCACATTTGTGTAATTCCACATATGCTTGGTCGCTAAAAGTTACTATCCAAATCTAACGGAACTGCTTAACACCTGGTTTTCATGGACAGGAGTGGATGAGGGCATTTCACTGCATTAAATGACCATTGTCAACTCTGTTACAAACAGAAATGTCTTCTTTCAGTGTTCCGCCAAAATAAAAGCTTCTGCCAAAATAAAATCCTGCAGATGCTGCATGCAGGTTATATTACATAAATATGGTACTGTTTTCTAATAATAATAATTGTTAATGTCATACAAAATATATATTTACATCATAGTTTTAGTGCATTTCTATCTTTATACTGTGGACGGCTTTTTTTTTTGGAAAATGTTAATAAAGCATTATTTTGTTACATATTGTTTTGTTAAAGATGCACTCAGTAATTTTTTCCTCATTAAAAAAGTTTAACTCCTAAAGGCATGAATTGTAATTTTGCTAACAATTCAGGCACAGGAAGAAAGGAAAGATGTTAACTTTTCATCCAATAATATGGAACCTTCCAACCAACCTTTCACTATGGAAGAGCTATTGAGGGCCATAAGCAGATCACATGATACTGCAACGGGACCGGACAATATTCACTATCAATTTTTAAAACATTTTCCTCACACTATCCTGTCCTTACTTTTAAACATTTTTAACTCCATCTGGATATCAGGGAATGTTCCATATTCTTGGAAAGAAGCAGAAAGTATTCCTATTCCAAAGGCAACAAAGGATCATAATGAACCTTCCAACTACCGACCTACAGCCCTGACGAGTTGTTTATGTAAAACCATGGAGAGAATGGTTAATGAACGACTCGTATGGATGTTGGAGCCTCAGTATCTTATAAGTAATGCTTAAGGTGGATTTAGAAATGTAAGAAGCACTATAGATCACCTCATCATCCTTGAAAGTTATATATGTAATGCTTTTATCAGAAAAGAACATGCTGTTGCTGTCTTCATTGACTTGGAGAAAGCTTACGACATGACCTGGAAGTATGGTATTTTAAAGAATCTATATCAACTTATGTAGAGGACATCTACCTATTTTTATTGCCAACTTTTTATCAAATAGACATTTTAAAGTCAGGGTAGCTAATACCCTATCGGACTCACACAGACAAGAGTTAGGAGTACCTCAAGGAAGCATCTTATCTGTGACCCTTTTTAGTATCAAAATAAACAGCGTTGCAAAAGTCATCGGATCAGATATTCATTGCAGCCTTTATGTAGACGACATTTGTATTTGCTACAGAGGCAAATTCATGAACAGTTTTGAATGGAAAATCCAGCTGGCAATTAATAGGGTCCAGGCCTGGTCTGTGTCCAGCGGGTTTAAGTTCTCAATGAGTAAAACAGCCTGTATGCATTTCTGCCAGTTACGCTCCATCATGACCCAGAGCTATTTATCGATAACAATCCTAGCAAAGTTGCCAAGGAGACCAAATTCCTTGGAATAACCTTTGACAAATTGTCTTTTATCCCTCACATAAAGATTTTAAAAGATGCATATTTTAAAGGTTTTAGCATGATTAAGGGGAGCAGAGAGCTCAGTTCTGCTAGCTAAACATTTACAGAACGCTGATCAGATCACGTTTGGACTATGGAAGCATAGTGTATGGCTCAGCCAGGAAATCATATATCCGACTTTTGAACACAGTTCACCATCAAGGCATACGTCTGGCGCTGGGGGCCTTCAGAACATCACTGATTCAAAGCCTATATTTAATGAACTACTGATTGATAATGAACTATCTCTAGAGAACAGACGTCTCAAATTAGCCCTGCAATACACAGAATTAAAGTCCAGCATATCATCTTTTCAACCCAATATTCATATCTGTATGAGTGAAAACCAAGGCATATCCAACCTCCTGGCCTACGGATCTCATCTAGAAAACATATAAGCATACTGGAACAGACATACTTTTGCAATATCTGCCCTGGAATCTCAAAAAACCTGAAATAATACTGAATTGAACAAGAAACAAAAAATCTGAAACCCATCCGAATGAATACCTTCAACAACCCCTGGATATCAAAGAGATGTTTCCATCACACACACCAATATACAGGTGCATCTCAATAAATTAGAATGTCATGGAAAAGTTCATTTATTTCAGTAATTCAACTCAAATTGTGAAACTCGTGTATTAAATAAATTCAGTGCACACAGACTGAAGTAGTTTAAGTCTTTGGTTCTTTTAATTGTGATGATTTTGGCTCACATTTAACAAAAACCCACCAATTCACTATCTCAAAAAATTAGAATACATCATAAGACCAATAAAAAAAAACATTTTTAGTGAATTGTTGGCCTTCTGGAAAGTATGTTCATTTACTGTATATGTACTCAATACTTGGTAGGGGCTCCTTTTGCTTTAATTACTGCCTCAATTCAGCGTGGCATGGAGGTGATCAGTTTGTGGCACTGCTGAGGTGGTATGGAAGCCCAGGTTTCTTTGACAGTGGCCTTCAGCTCATCTGCATTTTTTGGTCTCTTGTTTCTCATTTTCCTCTTGACAATACCCCATAGATTCTCTATGGGGTTCAGGTCTGGTGAGTTTGCTGGCCAGTCAAGCACACCAACACCATGGTCATTTAACCAACTTTTGGTGCTTTTGGCAGTGTGGGCAGGTACCAAATCCTGCTGGAAAATGAAATCAGCATCTTTAAAAAGCTGGTCAACAGAAGGAAGCATGAAGTGCTCCAAAATTTCTTGGTAAACGGGTGCAGTGACTTTGGTTTTCAAAAAACACAATGGACCAACACCAGCAGATGACATTGCACCCCAAATCATCACAGACCGTGGAAACTTAACACTGGACTTCAAGCAACTTGGGCTATGAGCTTCTCCACCCTTCCTCCAGACTCTAGGACCTTGGTTTCCAAATGAAATACAAAACTTGCTCTCATCTGAAAAGAGGACTTTGGAACACTGGGCAACAGTCCAGTTCTTCTTCTCCTTAGCCCAGGTAAGACACCTCTGATGTTGTCTGTGGTTCAGGAGTGGCTTAACAAGAGGAATACGACAACTGTAGCCAAATTCCTTGACACGTCTGTGTGTGGTGGCTCTTGATGCCTTGACCTCAGCCTCAGTCCATTCCTTGTGAAGTTCACCCAAATTCTTGAATCGATTTTGCTTGACAATCCTCATAAGGCTGCGGTTCTCTCGGTTGGTTGTGCATCTTTTTCTTCCACACTTTTTCCTTCCACTCAACTTTCTGTTAACATGCTTGGATACAGCACTCTGTGAACAGCCAGCTTCTTTGGCAATGAATGTTTGTGGCTTACCCTCCTTGTGAAGGGTGTCAATGATTGTCTTCTGGACAACTGTCAGATCAGCAGTCTTCCCCATGATTGTGTAGCCTAGTGAACCAAACTGAGAGACCATTTTGAAGGCTCAGGAAAACTTTGCAGGTGTTTTGAGCTGATTAGCTGATTGGCATATCACCATATTCTAATTTTTTGAGATAGTGAATTGGTGGGTTTTTGTTAAATGTGAGCCAAAATCATCACAATTAAAAGAACCAAAGACTTAAACTACTTCAGTCTGTGTGCATTGAATTTATTTAATACACGAGTTTCACAATTTGAGTTGAATTACTGAAATAAATGAACTTTTCCATGACATTCTAATTTATTGAGATGCACCTGTATACAGACGGATCGAAGTCTGGGGATCATGTGTCGGCTGCATATGTGATCAATCACCAAAAAGGTGGAATAAGGATCCCCAATCAGAGTTCAATTTTTACAGCAGAGGCCAATGCTATTATTCTAGCACTGGATCACATTATGACCTCAGGACAGAGACTTCTCTTAATAATAACAGATTCAAAATCATGCCTTCAAGCTCTTGCATCACTCAAAAATGACCACCCAGCCCGTGTAAAGATTTTAACCAAATTGTCAGCTCTGGAGGCACAGAATTTTTTATATTTACTTTTGCTGGGTACTTGGCCATTGTGGAATCTGAGGAAAAGAACAAGCAGACTCAGCTGCTGAAAAAGCACTTTCTACAGATCTTACATTTTTTTTCCATAAATAACTAACACATATTGATATGCGATTAATTGCAATTTAATTAGATTAATTTGACATGTAATTCGATAAAAAATGTAATCGAGTGACAGCACTCATTATATTTTATTATGTAATTATATATTATTGTATTTAATATTAAATAAAATGGTAGGTAACACTACTATAAGGTTCCACTGGTTAACATTAGTTAATGCATTAGTTATGATGAACTAACAATGAACAATGTATTTTTATTAATGCTAGTTAATAAAAATACAATTGTTCATTGTTAGTTCACTACAAGTTAGTTAGTAACTAATGTTAACATATACAACTTTTGATTTTAAAAATGTATTACTCTTATGTTGAAATGCACATTAACCAAGATTAATAAATGTGTTAAATATATTGTTTGTTGTTAGTTCATTTTAACTCATGTTGTTAACTAATGGAACATTATTGTAAAGTGTTGCCAAATAATAATTAAAATAAATAATTACGTTACAATGTCACAAAACTATAAAACTGTTATTAATCTTATCTGTCCTTCATTTAAAGTGTCGATGTCAGGTGTTAATTAAAGGATTAAAAATTCTAATTTGGAGCTTCATTGTAAAACAGTTTTTATTTCTAATATGAGCCATCATATTCGTTATATGATGCAAAATAATTATTACTGTTGGTAACAGCCAAAATGTCAAAGTTGGTGGATCCCTGTTTGCCATCAATGTTTGTTTTTTATAACTTTTTATACATTTTTGGCTTAATATTCATCACATAGAATCTACAGAGTTTGCTTACAATGTGAGCCCACAGGTGGATACATTTACAGATTAAATGTTAAATAGTAAACAGATTGTAGCAAGAGCCACACTGCCAGGATTCCCATGCATGCTGGAAAACCAGGAATTTTGCAGTGCAGTTTTCCAGTCATGGAAAATGAGGAAAACACCTAAATGTCGTGGAAAATCCACCTGTATAAATCCGCTAGCATGAATTCGTCCTGGAGTTCGCTTATACTGCGATTGCCACATGAAGGGCCCTATGATTTCCATTATGTGGAAAACAGGTTAGCAATCACTGAATTCTGTCATAAAAATGGCATTAGCTATAAAATGTGGAATGTTTCGCAATTTGGCATATTTGAGATGAAAAAGAATGTTTGCACAGATAATGATAAAACATTGCGATATATCCTAATGTGATTATTAAACTGCAAAAGGCAGCTATTTAATTAAATATATAATCTGCATGTGCTGCATGCCTCAAAATGAATGCGTGTAATGAATTCAGAAAAAATAACCATTCAATAACCACAATTTACATGACTTCTCGTGTGTTTTTATTTGTTTGCTTAAATATTACACCCATTGGGCACATAAAATGTCCTGGAAATGTCTTGGAAAATAGTGCGCTGAAAAGAGTGGGAACCCTGACTGCTACTTTATTGTGTCTGCTTCAGTTAATCTCAATGTTGCCTCTGTTTATCATGCGGTAAGTGAGGTTTGATTTGTTATCTCTGGTGTCTTTTGTAGCATGATCCTGGCACTGATCAACGATTGACCGCAGCAGTCTTCAAGAACAAACTGCCAAATTATAAACTGGCCTTTATGCTTTGTGAAACAAAATTCATCCACCCCAAACAGAAGATGTGCCCCAGCTCTCCTCAAGACATCACTATTCCTCTACAGAAAAACACAACCACAAAACCCTGGATGAAATGTGAGACAGCGCACAGTACATCTGTATGTTTTATTTGTGTCGGACTGAGTGATCTTGAACTGCTTCTCAGAGCAGAAGCTTCAAGACAATGGCACTGACTCATCTGACCGTCTGTTTGGCAAGTTTAAAAATGCAAACATTGCAGACACAGGTGACTCACCAAAACATGTCCCATTTCACCCTGAAATCAAAGTAAAAAAATAAGAGATTATATTTGAATAGAGAAAATGAAGCCTGTTTTAGCACCATTAAGACTTTTTGCACTGTGACATTATTTTATGACTTTTTATTTTATTACATCAGCATTAATTAAAAGCAGTACAGCAGATACTATTTTAATGCATCATTTTTTTATGATCAAAATAACATTGTAAAATAGGCTTTATTTTCTTTAAGCAAAATATAGTGATTTTCCAAAAAATTGTCTTGATCTTGACATGCGTCCACCTGCATGTGTTTTTGAAATGTCAATCGTTGAAATCGTTTGTGTATGTTTAATTGTTTGCGGTTAAATGGAGTGTCATCCAAAGGACAACTAGAATAACCATTTAAGATGGTAATCTCATAATCTCATGTGTTATTACAGCCATCTCTGGTTCAGAGCTTTCACACCTCTGAGGCTTTAACATTCAACTTACTAGTTATGTGACATTTCAATGGCATGTCAAACATACATCATTACTTTTGCACGTCCTAATTGTCATTTTAAAGAACATGTCAGATTTATATCAGATCAATCAACCTGATATTTGTTTATTTTGAAGTGAATTTTCATCCGTATATCTTGAATCTGACGAAATCTGTCAAGAACATGTCTGGATCATAATTCGCCCCAAAATCAAAAGGAAGAAATAAGGAATTGTATTTTACGTTAAGAAGATGGATTCTATTCTAAGACCATTACGATTTTTTTAAATTGGCATTATTTTCATGACAATTGCGCAAATTTTCCCCCAAATGTGTCCAAACATTTTCATGAGATACTCATTATTTTACTGTAATACAATTCTCGTTTACAACATGTACACTATTTTTACATCATGGTAGTACTTGCTGTACTGCGTTTATGGTGATTTAAATGTAAAAGAAAATCACTACTAATGAGAATCGTCATTGGAAATAATGGGAATTTCAAATCAACCCAAAAGTAAAATGTAAAAGGTCATTTATGTGAATTTGTTACATTACAAAAAATCAGAATGGTCCTAAAATAGGCTTGAGTTTCTTTCCATTTATTGTGTAAAAATGGCAGGTTGTATGAATTCTGGGTAACCAGACATGGGTGTGTGATTACAGGTTGTATATTAACTTCTCTTGGTTGTCAAACGACACTACACAGCTCTAGTGATGGGTCCAGCCAAACAGTGCGTCACATGTTCTTAATTCACTTTTATTGAGCAGTATTGTCCTGGATTGGGACTGATGTGTACATTATGCTGCCTTTGAAATGTTCAATGGCAGATTTGAATAGGTGCTGCGGTTATGTGTGTGTCTCATCATTAAATATCTGAGAAAGGGTTTGGTTTTTAAAAATGTAAGATTACCGTCATCCATCACGTTTTGTTGTTTTTTTCTTTTTTTGCTGTTTGTGGGTTTTCTTAAATAAAAGATGAACATAAACAAGAAGTTCTCACCATTCATAGATATAATTGAAATCTGATGCTTTGAAATCTAGTTATTGTTTATAATCATTGTATAATGTTAAAACCAGACCTACTATGAGCTCAGTGGCGGTTGGTGGTGTTAATCAAATGTGGGAAAACACTGACAACTGGTTTTAATCTACAGTGTTTTTTTCCCAAAAGCTCCTCAAACTGCTACTCAAACAGTGACATTTCTAAATGAAAAATAAATAACACCCTGTCTACACTGGATGTGAGTGTCACGTCAAAAGCATATCTTTCCCTTTCATATGAATGGTGCTGTCTACACTGGAAGCACCCATTGCGGTGCGTCGCATAACGGCGGTAGTAAACAGATGCCCTGTTCTAAAGAGCGCAACAGTCTGGTTCCGGAACTAAAATATTTTCCATAGACTAATTGATTTTCAATGCTAACTTATAAACCTTTAAACTTATGACCGTGAGCTCAGAGGTTGTTCATCGATGATACATGCCCTTGTTGAAGCCATTACTCTGCGTTAGTTCAACATCATTGTTTAAGAATCGTGTTTGATAGCCGGATTCCTGGTGAACTACTCTAATCAAACAAACGTCGTCACTGACCAACTACACTACCCATGATGCCGAAGAGACAGATCCACCAATCAGAGAACCGCGTCCAACAAAGCCCACCAAACAAGTCCTGAGGGACCGCTTCCACGTCATTCCACTGTGAATGACACAATAGTGTCGGTCTCCCTACACACACAAACTATATTTATAGTTTTATATATCGAAATCAATAGTTTTATACAGTATATTTCCATTGTTTTAATTCTATTATGTCATTCGCAATGCTTCGTAGGATTGTAGTTCGTATACCTTCATGAAAGATGCCAAGTACACGGTCTTGCACCTTTGTCGGATTTCCAAATACTTTTTTTATTCAAATCAGTAATGTTGTGATTCACCTCAGAGCTGGTTGGTTTGGTTCATGACTTTTATGAAAGATTTTCTAAAAAGCCTATGGGGAAAAAAAAAAAATGAATGTGAAAAATACTTAAAAGGAGGGCGGGCACTGTTGCACTCTATTGCTGATGCTCTGCAGTGCTACTTCAGCCACTTTATTACTCGAGCTCACAGCCGATTGGTCTGTGCTGTCCGCCCGTCATTTAGAATATTCACTTCAACGCTTTCAGTGTGGACAGTCTCAAGCCATCACATCAACGGACGCTTCCGGTGTTGACGGGCGAATTCCAATCGAAAGTGATCATTCCTATGCCCTTACTCACTATGGAGGACAGAGCTCTTGAAGTGGACACTTTGAAGGGAGCACGGCACAGTTTGAATATACCCTTCGCTAAAATCTTGTGGAAGGGCCCTTTCCGTTTGGAATGACTTTTCGAATGGTGTCCCCTTCCCGAAGTGCCCTTCAAGGGCGCATAAATGCCATTTGGAAAACACCCAGGGTACCCGTTTTTGCAACAAAATAGGAAAAAATATCTGATTATGAAACCATAATGAGTTACAGATTACAAATAACGAAATGTGTATTTCCGAGCCACCGAACGCACCGCGTTTGACAGCGATGATTGTACATTTCATATGCTGTCTATCATCAAAGACTTTGAAAGGGAGCATCTTGTTTAACACCGTTTCAGTACAGCTCTTCAGGTTGTAATCCAAAAGCCCAGAAGAGAATTCGCCATGGGTTCCCTCAGGATTTTTCTATGGGTCTGTGGTAAACATTACTTGACGATACATGGAAGTTTTGTTCTACAACGTAAATTACGCAGTCATACCTCAAACATGAACTTTGAAGCTATATTAAATTGCATACTTATTTTAAATACACACTTCTGGGTTCGCTCTATTATTGGTCGTTTGTTGCGAACACCCACTCATCTGAGAGCTCAACCAATCATCGTATAGAGAAGACAAACATTGTAGATTCTATGCAAATAGCGCTTATGAAACTTCAATAGACTCACAGAGAAGCATGGGCCGAGTTCGAAATGGCATGTTACCATACTACTCTTACTACTGCCATATGGCAGAAATAGTAAGAGTAGTATGGGTAGAATGCCATTCCGAATCTCAGCCATGGTTTCCTAGTGGGACCCACGGCCAATGAAAATCAATCTTTTGTGCCTTGATTGGAATGGTACAGGTATCTGCCATAGACTCCCATTAATGCACAGGTTCAGTGGCTCTCTATGGGCCTTGTGTTCATTGTTTTCTATGGACATATACATGTAGACAATAGGCAGATTGCGTTACTTCAACGAACACTTTTAATCGCTAAAATATTAAAATCGAGCAAAAGAGCTCATCAGTAACTGCCTACTCCCATGTAGCATTGCAAATGATGTAACGGAGTTGTCCTAATATTTTTTCATATACGTATATTACTGTACATCTGAATATTCTGTAATAAACTTATAGTGACTGTTTATAACAATACATTTTAAGTTGACAGTTTTATATTGTTTCACAATGCTTCATGGGATGAAAAGTTCAATCCTTTATCAAATAATTTCTTGTGACTTTTTCAGATTTTCAGATACTTTTTTGGTTTCAAATGAAGTTTTTAATGTGATTAATCTAAGAGCTGTATGCTTTGCTTCATGGCTTAAAGTCTTGTTTTACATTTTTTAAATGTGCTCTATTCCTAAGGGATCAAATAGGAATTGACTAAGATCCTACTGGAGTTCCGGCAGTCATGGAAAATTTGGAAATATAAGGGAATCCATGATTGAAGTCATGAATAATTCTAGTTTGGTTCAATTCTTAAATATTTCATCAGCTAATTGCTCTTTGTGAGTGCAGTCTCTGTTAAATGATTAAAAAAAATAAAGAAAATCAGCAAATCACATGACTGGAAAAGCCATGGAAATTAATTGATCAAAGGTGTGAGAACACTGGATTTTCAGTTTATCTAATAAAATCGTATTCAATTGTTTGTGGATTCTTTTTTGATACCTTTACGATTTCTCCCAAATGATTCGTTTCTAATGAAAATGACCACTTACTGGATAGTTTAAAACCCTGAATGCTTTATTGAAAGTATGTATACATAACACCTCTCCTACATAACATTACTTAATAGTACAATGACTTAGAATAATAACACACTGAAATGCAAAACAGATGTGTCAGAACTTGACTGCAATAAACTTAAAGCCCAGAACTTCACCCAGGCCGCTACTGTTACCCCGCTGGCTCATAGCACAAGTCAAACTAAGACCTCAAATGAAACACAAATATTCAGAAGAAAAGGTTAGGTTGCATAAACCAGAATGTACAACACCACAATTCTGTGATATCTTTGTTGTTGAATCGCATGTGTGTGACGGCGTTTTCCGCATGCACCTGTTTTTTGTTTGTTTGTGCGCGTCACTCCTCGGAAACAAAACAGGTTTGGCTGGTTGGGGTATGAATAACCTGTACAGAGAAGTTTACCTGATGCAGGTGAGAAACAGTTAACATTTGTAAGGGAGGATACATGGCAAAAGATACACACACCTATGTATATATATATCTATATATCTATAGATTCTTCATATATAAATGAACACAATTACAGAAGAAATCATAGTAGGCAAAGTTTCTTTAGCTCTGAATACTTAAATCATTATAGGGTACACCTGTGTGTACTAATGCGTGATATGGTACGAAAGTATAAGAAATTAAGAATAGAAAAAAGCAGTTCAGAGGCTACTTGCCAAGACATCCGTTATAATACAAGGGAAAAAAGCAATAACTCAAACCAAAATAAAAGTGAATAAAACTGAAAATCATAAGTGGATTCATATACATTTGAAAAGGATAAAAAAAAATACAAAAATGAGAAGACCGAAAGGGGACAATATGGAATGAGAGGGGACAAATATAAATGGAAACCAGACCAAACATGTACACAAGAATAATATTTGGGGGTCCATTCAATGTGCTGGCATACTTAACATGACAACACATTTAGATTCTTATTTCGCCAGTGTACCTCAGGCCACATCCACACTAATCCGTTTTCGTTTGAAAACTTTTTTTCAGTTTCCTAACGTCATCGTTTTCCAAACTATGCGGGAACGGAGAAATCTCTTTGAAACACTGTTTTCGGTGAAGGAAAACGCCATTCTAGTGTTGATGAGAGGCACAAACGTACTGTAATCAATGCCTTTTCAAAATATTTTTGTTTGAAAACGCATCGATGTCGAAACACCGTTTTTCGGTGGAGGAAAAAGCAGTTTTTGTGTGAATGAGAGGCGTAAACGAAATCAACGTGTTTTCAACTGAAAAACGCGCAGATTTTGCTTTATTCACGCATTGAGGTTTATGTGGGAATGGAAAACGTTTTTTAAATACTCTGTTTTTGGTGGAGGAAAGCGCCGTTCTAGTGTGGATGAGAGGTGGTAACTTAGCAAAATCAATGAGTTTTCAAACAGAAATGTATTAGGCATATTTTCATTTGAAAACCCATTGATTTCCCCATGTCTGCATGTTTACGTTTATGTGGGAATGGAGAACGTTTTCAAAATGCTCTGTTTTTTGGTGGAGGGAAACCCTGTTTTTGTGTGAATGAGAGGCATAAACGTAGCAAAATCAATATGTTTTCAAATAAAAACGTATTAGGCGTATTTTTGTTTGAAAACGCATCAATTTCGCTTTGTTTGCATGTTTACGTTTACTTTTTAGAAATGCTGTTTTTGGTGGAGAAAAGCGTCATTCTATTGTGTATGTGAGGTGCAAACGCAGCAAAAATTAATGCGTTTTCAAACTAAAAAGTATTAGGCAAATTTTCATTTGAAAACTCACTGATTTTGCTTCATTTACACTTTGAGGTTTATGTGGGAATGGAAAATGTTTTTTAAATGCTCTGTTTTTGGTGGAGGAAAGTGCCGTTCTAGTGTGGATGAGAGGTGGTAACTTAGCAAAATCAATGAGTTTTCAAACAGAAATGTATTAGGCATATTTTCGTTTAAAACGCACCTATTTGGCTAAGTTTATGCGGGAATGGAGAACGTTTTAGAAACGCTGTTTTCGGTGGAGAATAGCGCTATTCTATTGTGCATGAGGGGCGGAAACGTATTAGGCGAGGTGTAAATCTAGTGAAATTTCGCTACACTTACGTCTCTCATCCACACTAGAATACCGTTTTCCTTCACCAAAAATGGAGTGTTTGGAACACGTTCTGCATTCCCACATACACTGAAAAACAATCATGTTAGGAAACTGAAAACTGAGTTTTCAAGTGACAATAGATTAGTGTAGATGTGGCCTTAGACCGAGTCTGTAAATTCACTTCAAAAATGACCTCAACCATTATACAAACAACTATTAGCCACTTACAAAGACAAAGTATGCACACTGAAGGCCAATATTTACATGACATTAGTTTGTTGCTAGCAGGACGTATAGCATGCTGCAAGTCTAAGCAAGCCTCACGGCCTCAAATATGGCATTTTTATCTGTTGTGGGTTAGTTTTTAACCCTGTTAACAAAACATAACCATGTCCTGTTACGTATCTTTCCTGGTCAATCTGTGTCGGCTCATCTCAAGTATTTGAATAAAAAATTATGAATAATCCATCAACACTAGCAAACCTTTGCCCTTTCAAAATGACCACATTATAGAATAAAAGAATAAAGGACTGTAATCATGAACAGAGCGATAACATTGTGATTTGGGGTCTTGATTGGAATTCTCAAAACAAAGGAAGATTAAGCTGTTAAAAAATGCCTGTAAATTCAGTCATTTAAAATTGGAGGAAAACAAAATTGTTTTATATATATATATATCTGCTGGTGAAGACTTTCAAGCATATGTTGTCAAAGAGGTGGTTAAAAGGGCACAAGAGTTCATGCTGACAAATAAAAATATGGTTTGTTCTCTATAGAACACCTCCGGTAATGTGAGTGGTCTTTTAGACCAATCCACCGTTCCGCCCTATTTTACGACCGGTTTCGGTGTTCACACATGCCAGAAAAACAACTTTGTGTGTGTGATTATTGTAAAAAACAAAAAGCAAGCCTGAGGCCTTGATTCATTCACACTAATAAATTAAAGCCGTAATAAATAAAGTTTTGAATGACGTTTGTTTTTGTATGTGTGCGTGTGGGTTCAGGAGTCAGTCGTCCACTCTGGATGCAGTGTAGAAAAGAGGAGGAGCTTAAACCATGGTGGGCATGTCCTCTGTGAGGGGTGTGGCATGACCATTTAGTGCCACATGGGTTTGAAGTCAAATGGCGAAGGGCAACGGCTTCATTCAAGTGAATTGACGTCTTTGGTGGCAAACGCTGCCACTCCATTGCTGGTTGGGGATGTGAAAGCGCCAGAAAAGAACATCTGTCTGCCGCTGTTTACGTCAGGATTTTATTCTTCATTCACAAAGTCTATAGTGTGTCTCACTGTAAATTTTCCAAAGTGGACATCTGCTCCAGAGTCAACATCAACTGTCCATGCTGTAGCATTCTACATGAAAAGAGAAGCAGAGACAATTTCACACAAGATTCCCTCCGCTCACTACGCTGTGTCCTAATCAGGCGCGATTCGACAAGTTTCCAGAAACAAGCAATTTGTCTGTTCAAACCGATGTAAAACTACTGCATGACGCCACACAATCTCAGCCAATCAGAAGATATTTGATGTTTAATTCACACTAATAAGGAACAGGAGCAACCCATTGTAACGTGGTCCTGTTAGTCGTCGCAGCTGGTTAGGACAACAATTCAGATTTACGAGGAAGAGATGTTTAATCACTAGTCGATTTAATGTGTAATGCCAAGCCAGCAGTACACTGCGACAAAACTACATCATTCCTGTTATTATCAACACAACAGTCTACAACGGCAGGAATTTGAAGTGTAGACAGCTTTGTTGATTATAAATGCGAGTGATCTAGTGTTGTCACAATGTGCAACTCACAGTGTAGAGTGGTTGTTACTAGTAGGGATGTCATTAATTCCCTTTAAATACAATAGTTTCTATTTAAATATAGTAATAATAATTTAAATATAGAGTACATGGTTGTTTTCTTTACAATGTTAAAAGTAAAATGAAACAAGTTCAGTGTTTATGTCTTTGGTCATTGAACTTATTACAAGGGTCCAATGTATGTTTGTTCAAACACACCTTTGCGTGGCAGCTCCGTACAGTTTTTGCAGGGCTGCACACCGCATGGCACTTACCTGTATCCATGTTTTGTTTTGTCTATTTTTCTCAATAACCAGAATTATATATTTTTTTCTTTTTATATTTTATTATCAGAGCTGTTGAAATTAAATGTTTAACGCGTAAATTTTTCTTAATCTCGATTAACGCATGTACATTTTCACATTAGATTCGGACATTTTATTCTGCTCCCTATGAGTGCTGAACACTGGTTGGAATAAATCTTTGCGCTGCGTCCAGCGTCATTACACTGATGAACACACCACAAACATACACAAAACAAACCCAGATGGGTCATGTGATAAGCCGAATTCACACAACCGGCTAGAGTGAAGCATCAAGATTTCCCTGGCAGCGTGTTCCAGACAATTCGGATGAAGTATCATCACGTGGACCATGCCAGCGCTCAAAGCAAAACAAGACGTTCTCTGCATCCACTTTTCATGTGCAGTTCAAAGCAGCGGGAATCATGTAAATGCAGCTTCACGATTGCTGTAGCAAAGTGGATAGCCACTGTTCAAATGTTAAGGGCGAGGGTTTAAAAGAGATTTAATGTCCACAGCAATGAAAATGCAAATTACAGAGACTAGATATTTCAATTAGTTAACCTCCCGCTTAGACTTTGGGAAACGTTTAGTGTTACTTCAATTGGTGCGATTTTAGTGCATTTCTATCTTTATACTGTGGAATACTATGTTAATAAAACATTATTGTTACATATTGTTTTCTTTTCTTCTCTAAGAAGGAACTAAATGCATTTTGACAGGAATAGTAGTATATATAGTATAAGTATATATAGAATCAAATTTCAGCACTTTCAAAATCTGCAATTAATTATGAAAAATCATGAGATTAATCGTGATTTAATATTTTATTGACTGATAAAACTATTTATTATATTAATATCCTTAATTTAAAATTCAGATTATCGAGAAGCGTGATGCATTGGTGAATCGTTTTCCCCCCAGCCCTTGTATAGTTGAATATTATTTCAGAAAATTTGGAATAGACTCTGATTCGGATTCTTGGTTTAGGAATCGAAGGAATCAATTCCAGACTCATTTACGCAACTTTTACGAGAAAAAGGGATAACAATAATAAATAGTGCAATTTAAAACATTATTTTCACAATATATGATTGATAGTATGAATGACAAAAGGTCTTTACACTTTCTATTCATAATATACTGTATGTCTTTTCTAATAAATGTGTCTATATGCACATCTCAAAATGCAACACTTGGAATGGACTTTAGGGAAAGTTGATGCGCCTGTATTCTGAAGAACCATCGCAAATGTTGCACACTTTAATCTGATGATTTTATTTAAAAATCCAGGTTCTTGTACAGCTCTGGTTTATTTCATACAATGGAAAAAATGTCAAGTGCTAGACTGAATAAAAAAGTGTTAGACTCTCGCTTTATGTGTGCAGTCCATTTATATAAACTTTAACCTACCGTTTTATTGATGTAAACTTGGGAGTTAACTCATGGTTACTTGATCCTCCTCTGTCATCTCCTGGTTGTGGACAGCCCTAAGGTGTTATAACATTGGGGAAGTTGTTATTGTATACCAATTTTTTGTCACAAATTTGGCATTTTACTTGTTTTTTTGGTTAATCCAAAGTTAAATGCCAGCAGACTATGGATATCGGTTTGGAAAGGGCTTGTGCGATTGCTTCATACGTATGAACAATGGGATTGAATTTACTAATGGCTGACGGACTACAAGAGTCGTGCTGATCAGTCAAGAAATTATGACGGTTTACCTGTAGTCTCTTTAAAATCTGTATTTTAAAGTAGTGTTGTTGAGGCTTCTCTGGAATATGTAGAAGTTTGGTTATTAAGGAAACAAACACAGCCCGAACATGTCACACCACTCAACGGAGTCGATCCCCAGCTTTGGAGTCGAATATCGGTTACAAATGCCTCAGAACTGAAGAAACGATTCTTTTTGGAATCGATTCCCAGCTCTAGTATCCGTGTCAACTACTGAAATTTTGATTTTGTGACAAACCCTACTCGCTATTCGTACCAGACACAGACTCATTTTAAACTTTGCATCCTCTATTATGAAAAGAATTTAAGTAATAAACTCGTAACACTGCAGTTACATTAAAATAGACAGCAATTTCATTCCAAAGAGAAAGGTCATACCATTTAGCCCCTCTGTCTCCTGAGAGTCCAGAAAGGGGGCGGGACCCCAGACCCGTACAGTGCCATCATCTGAGGCGCTGGCCATCAATCCCGGCAGCACTGGGTTCCAGCTTACGCAGTTCACTGTGCGCGTGTGACCCGTCAGCTCAGCGATGGGCAGCTCGCTACGCTTGTGCCAGATGTAAACTTTGTGGTCTACAGACAACAAACAGGTAAATAAAACCCATCAACTCTCCATCCGATATTAGGGTGATTCATCAGTTAGGTGTACTTTAGACTAGTGATTCCCAAAAAGGTTCCAGGGGGTACGCAAAAAGAACAGATTTTTGCTATGTTAAACCTAACTAAATGTATGCCTTAAACAAATTAGAATAAGGATTAGGGATGGGTAAAAATATCGATTTTCCAATTAAATCGCAACCTTCATTAGAATAATCCCAATATCTATTGTTTACTCTATGTAAAGTGAGGCACCAAGATCTTTTCACTGCATGTAAAGTTTGGCTTGACTCATACAGTGTAATGTGTGTCCAAAGATGAGATCCATGCAATCCATTTGTCATTAAAAATGTCCCTTTTAATATCCTTTCTGTTCTTTACAGTTTGTTATTTAAAAACAACAAAAAAGAAACATTAATTCTAATTAAAGACACTGTGCATGTTCTCTCATTTATGTGCTCTCATTGGATAAACTGCCAGTCGTCTTAAAGAGACAGTACCATTTTAACTCTTGTTCTACATATCAATGTAACTACTTGTAAATAGTACAAATTATGCACGTAAACAATAAACATGTAATAAAACATAAAAATTAGATCTAACATATGCCATTCCAAGACATATTGATGGAATATATGGAATTTGTACATTTTTCAAAAGCTAAAATGTGACCAAAATGATGAAATTATGAAAAACTAATGATCAAATAAAATTAGTAAAAATTTATATTTTGTTCTGTACCAAGTTAGAAGGTCCGCTGTATAGTTTACAGCATTAGCTGAAAGAGTTTTTTTTTTTTTTTATATATATGCAAGCAAAATTGACATTATGAGCCCTATTGGGTATTGATAAAGGGATGTCAACAGATCAAACCAATACTAATTGATCAACAACAATCAATATTAATGATAATGTTAAATGATATCTAATGTTTGGTACACATCTTTGGTTTTGGTCGATGAAGGGGTACTTCAGTCTTACTGATGGTGCTGTGGGAGTACTTCTGGCAAAAAATGGTTGGGAAACACTGCTTTAGACAACAGAATGTTCTTCAAACTACATTTGATCCATTTTAAAACTAGGGAAGTCCCGTTACAATTTTTTGGAGAACGAATACGAATACCGATACATCTTTTTCAGTACTCGCCAATACCAATACCTGTTTTTGTTTGATTTTTTCTGAATTCCATATTTAACCGTTTATTTTAATTTTATCATCAAAATGGTGTCTAAATAAAGGAGTCCAAAACAGAAAAATTCTGGCACATTTCAGCACTCTTTAAAGTGAGAAAAGTAATTAAAGTGACACAAAAAAGTTTAAAGCTAATATAATCTATCCTTTAAACCTAGAATGATTGCTTTTTAAAAGTGTTTCTTCTTTAAAATCATTCTAGGGGACAAAGAAGTTCCTCTAATTGAAAGTATAATCGCATGTTCTACACGTTCTTACCTTCACTGCCACTAGCAATAAAGTCTTCGTTATAGCCACCGAAGCAGGAGTGGATGGTGTAGAAGCCCTGAGTCACACCCTGGTACTTTCTGACTAAAACCCGGTCCTGTAGGTCCCACAGATGAACTCCCTAGACACATCCAGAGAGGATCATGTGGTGCCACCCAAATGCAATAATTATACTGTGACATATTGCTTCAAATATTTAAGAAAGAAGTCAAACATTCATACCATTTTTGACCAAAATCTTGTATCATGGTATGAGCAATTTTCTATTACGTAAGCTAAATATCATGATACGTTTTTTTTTTTTTTAGCTGGAAATTCAACAAAGAAAGGGTTTAAATATTAAACAGCCACGTGGTAATGCCAGTTACTGGATAATTTAGTTAATGAAAAGTTATTCATCTCGTTTGATTATTTACTTTTCAATTTGGAATTTGATGGGCACAAACCAAACACTGAGATTAAGATTATTCAAACAGATGAATGGTAAGTGTGGATCAGTGCAAGAGCTTCATGAGTTAACAACAAGCCTCAAACCACAGAAAAGCTGTGTCTCGTTTCGAAGGTTGCGTGCTCCAGAGGTCGCATTTATTGGCCGCATACATTGAATGTCTCATTTAAAAAAAGCAAAGAGGACACTCCAAATGCAGCCTTCAAATGCAACCTTCTTTCACAGGAATTCGGAGGATGCAGGAGGTGTATCCTTCGTTGGCACTCACAACTCACAATTATTTGCGTCAACGTAAATTACGTAGATATATATATATATTTTAATATACACTGATGAGCCAAAACATTATGGTCACGTGCCTAATATGCTGTTGGTCCTCCACGTGCCGCCAAAACAGCGCCGACCCGCCGAAGCATGGACTCTACAAGACCCCTGAAGGTGTCCTGTGGTATCTGGCACCAAGACATTAGCATCAGATCCTTCAAGTCCTGTAAGTTGCGAGGTGGAGCCACCGGGGATCGGACTTGTTGGTCCAGCACATCCCACAGGTGCTCAATCAGATTGAGATCTGTGGAAACTGGAGGCCAGGGCAACATCTTGAACTCTTCATCATGTTCCTCAAACCATTCCCGGACATTGTGTGCAGTGTGGCAGGGTGCATTATCCTGCTGATAGAGGCCACTGCCATCAGGGAATACCATTGCCATGAAGGGGTGTACCTGGTCTGCAACAATGTTTATGTAGTTGGCACGTGTCAAATTGACTTCCACATGAATGGCCGGACCAGGGTTTCACAGCAGAACATTGCCAAGAGCATCACACTCCCTCCACCGGCTTGTCATCTTCTCACAGTGCATCCTGGTGCCATCACTTCCCCAGGTAAACCGCCACACGTACACGGCAGTCCACGTGATGTAAAAGAAAACGGGACTCATCGGACCAGGTGACCTTCTTCCACTTCTCCAAGGTCCAGTTCTGATGCTTGCGTGCCCACTTTCGATGATGGACAGGGGTCATCATTGGCACTCTGACCGGTCTGTGGCTATGCAGCCCCATACACAGCAGGGTGCGATGCACTGTGTGTTGTGACATTCCTCCCGTAATTATCATGAACATTTTCAGTGACTTGTGCCACAGTAGACCTTCTGTCGGTTCGGACCAGACGGGATAGCCTTCATTGACCTCGCCCATCGATGAGCCTTGGGTGCCCAACACCCTGTCGGTAGGTACTCACCACTGCTGACCGGAAGCACCCCACAAGTCTTGCTGTTTCAGAAATGCTCTGACCCAGTCGTCTGGCCACAACAATTTGGCCCCTGTCAAAGTCGCATAGGTCTTTACTACAGCCCATTTCTCCTGCATTTAACACGTTGACTACAAGAACTGATTGTTTGCTTACCATCTAATCTACCCAGACCTTGACATGTGGCCTTGTTAGAAGATGATCAACGTTAATCGCTTCATCTGTGAGTGGTCATACTGTTTTGGCTCACCGGTGTATAATGTAAAATAAATGATTATAAAGTAAATATAAAATTACAGCTGCAAAATCCACTTTCTTTTCTCTCTGCATCCTCATGAAGTTTACCTCAGTGATTCCCTTCGCACTTGTCATAGCAACCATGATACCTTCTGTTTCCGTTTGTCCTACGCAGGCCATCTCATTTAAACAAAACTAATTCTAAGTGGAGGATGCTCCTACTTAGCAACAGCCATTGAAATACAATGTTAAAAAATTGTTGCTTTTTTTTTTTTGCGTTGCAAAAATAATTTGTTACTATTTTTGTTGTTTTCCAGTAAAGATATATACTGTGTGTGTGTGTGTGTATGTATATATATATATATATATATTATTAGAATTTTTGTGGGTGGTTGCCAGGATGTTGCTATGTAGTTGTTAAGGTGTTCGGCGTGTTTTAGAGTACTGGCCCAAGTCAAAAGAGCCAACCCTCATGTCAAGTCTCCATGATGTTTCTGATAGATATGGCATAGGTCCCTCCTTCAGTGTGTCTATGGGATTTTTTTGCTGTGTTATCATCTGCCAGGTGAAACTTGTATGTCAAATATCTTAAAATAACTAATATATGCACACCTGTAACCGCACATTAGAATTATTATTATTTACGTGGCAAGTTGTGACGTTTCTCAGCAACGATAAACAACTAAACTCCAGTTCGCCAAGTATCAAGCAAACATCTGTTAATATCAAGCTCCTCCTTGGTCTTGACTTGTTTGGGACAGGTCCCGCTATGTAAGCAGTTTTAACACTGATATATTTATATATCTACAGAGATACAAATGTGTATTGACACATTTCTACTGTCACATGGCATAAACATCACACTGTCAAGCCCCGAATGATACTCACCTGAGTTGCGACATTCAACAGAGCTAATCTTCCATTCTTTGACACGGTGAAGGACATTATGGGGTGGTCCTCTTGAACACTGTAAAACATGAACACCAAACAAACACCAACATGTCCTCATAACTCATACAAACACTTGCAGAGTAGCCAGTCCGGTCAAACAGGATGTGAAAGTGATAGAAACAGTCAACATACATGTTCCTGTCAGTCAGATCTTCAAAGTTATATCCACGGATCCGCTGGTGTGTATCAGAGGCGAGGACTGTTCTGCCGTCACTCAAACACCACATGCACTGCACACGCACACCCTCCCACGAGTCCAGAAGATTTCCATCCAGATCCTGATAAACAACACATTCATTATGAATCGTCACTGATGAATTAGTGCATTAGACAGTCATTAGAACAAAATTAACCAGACACCTGCTAACAGCAAGTGGGTGTTTTTTCAACTATAAGCACTTTTGGCCCTGTGGACTTACAGAATATAAACTCCCTTCAAACACACTTTTGGTTTTTTTTTTCAGTAAAAAGATCAAAAGATCACACAGCTATGTGTCATATATCTTTTGAAAGGTCTTGATGAGTAGAATACAACGGGCAAATTTGTTTCACTCAGAGACCAAATTCAGTGAGTATTAGCGTGTGAAATCCACATGTATAATAAACAGAGAAACAGGATTTATCACATTTTGGTTTATAACTTCATGAAAAATAAATATGATGTAGAAAATGGCATAACAACTTACAGCAGATGGCTCTGAATCAAACAAGCCCCCACTCAACGTAACACAATGTCTAAATCCTGAAATATTCCTCAAAGTGTGGCAGGACAGCTATGGTGCCTATAATCGCAAATGGTATCTCTAGCGACGGTTTCTCTGGGATCGATTCACTGAAACATGATATTTCGTGTCATAGATGTGTAAGATCATCATCATTGGATGTCTAGAGAGTGTTAAGGTGTTCGACTTGAACTGCATCTCGATTTACCGATCGGCAAGATTTGCTGGTTGCAGTCGGGGGAGGAGTTGAAAACAGAGAAGTCAAGCAAGACACTTTGCGCTTCCCGTCATGTGCTGAACCTACATCAGTTACGGAAGACCACGCGATGTTTGCATACAAAGTGGAATTCAGACAGACAGAAGCTTGAATTTTATACATAATAACCAGAAACATTATTCATTTGAAAAGGTTATGTGCTTCTTGATACAGTGCCTGATGTGTGTACAAGAAGAAAGTCCAGTAAAAGCCTGTATTATTTTAATACCAATAAAAGATGCAGTATTTTTAATAATTTTGAATGTTTTTTATGAATAAACATGATATTAATATAACAAACATAATATAACATGATATAAACATGCACTGTTATAAAAACCCAGATTTGTGAGAGTTTTCGCAGAACTGGAGGTGTCAGAATAAACACCTTGGTAATGGCATACTACCATACTACTCTTATTTCTACTAAAGACTGACATAGCTGTAGTAGTAAGAGTGGTATGTGAAACATGCAATTGCGGATGTAGCCCATGAAACACGTGTAACCGTTGTTGCGTTGTGAGTCTGGCCAATCGTGAATAAGCTGAGTCGTCATTCAAAGCAGTCGTCACTGCAGCAGCTGAGCCAGACGGCTACTCTCGCGGTACTTTGACAGCATATGGTACAGTGACGCACCGATGGACCCGGATAAAATTGCTTCTGCTTCATGTCCAGCGTCGATTAATCTGCGCAGCATTGCATGAAGTCGAACACACCTTTATATTCCATATTTGGAAAGTGTCATAGGACCCACGTGGTCACGAAACCAGAGCCAGAGCGCACATACACAGACTGTGCACAAGAGGACGCACAACACATATTTTTTGGAGTGATGGAGTAAGAGGCCCATGAGAGTTGAATCTTATTGTAAGGCACTTAGTTCAAATAAGTTTAGGAATTTTTTTCGATGTTTTTGAGATTTTTGCATTCATAGTTTTCAGTGCACTGCAGATCTATACCAGGCGGTGTGTGAAAAAAGCTCGGAGGATCATCAGAGACTCCAGCCACGGGCTGTTCTCACTGCTACCATCAGGCAGGCGGTATCGCAGCATCAGGACCCGCACCAGCTGACTTCATGATAGCTTCTTCCCCCAAACAATCAGACTTTTGAACTCTTGATCGATCACGATACATATATTAGCACCACACTTTATTAGCCTCAGACTGGACCCACAGGGGGGGGGGTAAGTGTATTTTTATTGTATACAGTCTTCTTATTTTGTGTACACTGTATATTGTATATTGTGTAAGAAGATGTGTAAACTGTGTTGTGTAAATCAGATGTTTATTGTAATTGTCATACTGCTTTGTTGCTTGGAACCGCACCCAAGACTTTCACCCACTGTTGCACTTGTGTATATGGTTGAGTGACAATAAAGGGATTTGATTTGATTTGAGTTATTCTGTTTTAATTTTCAATAAAACACCTGAATTCTTGCTTGGGAAGATTTTTGGACACATTAATGAAGATGTTTTCAAATGCTATAATTTTGGATTACTTTATATCAAGAATTTCTTTTGTGTGTGTTGATGGTACAGTTTAACTTTGGATTTTGAATGAAAAATCAAAAGGATATACAATAAAAAGACATATTTTTCACACTCTTCTTAGCTCATATTGACCAAGGGTGCCAATGTTTTTGGCCACAACTGTATATTAGGGTAAATATAAGGGTAAATAGGGTAAATTTTGATTTCCATGCTGACTTTAAGCCAGTTTCACTTAATTTATGCAGATAAAAAACAAATCATTGTCAAAGATGATTGTGTGTAAGACCATGCTGCATTACAGTAACGAGAAAAGAGTTGTTGTTTTTTTTTTTTTCACAACAATACAGTTATGAGAATTTGGAAGAAACGAGAACTTTATTGTAGTTAAAATAACGTCACAATGCAAAAAAATCTAAATGTTCCTAAAAAATACGTTTGATTTGTTATTTTGTTCTTTAGATGTTGGGGTGAAATATGACCTGGAAATGTCTTTGTGAGGTTCATCCTATTATAGCTAAGAGCAGTGTAACTTTGTAGTGGTCACTTACACACTGGTAGAACTGGCCTCTCTGCCCTCCGGTAACGAAACGCTTGCCGTCTGGGTTCCAGGCCACACTGGTCAGGCTGTCCTCATGAGACTGGCTCATTTTAGTTCTCAGCTCCCCTGTCTGGATGACCACAGTGGATATTTAAAGGGTCAAAGAACATAAAAACAAATTTCTTTAATTTTAACAGATATGTGTATGAGTGTGACATAATGAAAAACAATATCTGCATGTTATTTTAAATTTTAAGAAAAAACAGTCAATTTAAGGATGTTTTTGGTCTGTTTTCATCTTTCAGGTTTGAAATCAGCATTGAGTCGTTGTCACAGTATGTGCATGATAACGTCAGCAGTGTCTCAATTCTAACCAGATGCAATGCGATTCGATTCCAACAGGATCATTTGTGTACACTCAGTTATTCTTTTGTCTTGTGGAATATATGTTAATATCTGTTATGTCAAACAGCTTCATCTGGGCAGTACTAAATAAAAAACAAAATGCTACTTTTATGAGCCTCCTTATTTTTGTAAATGATAAACATCTTGTAGATTCTGCAAGGGGGATGCAAACTTAAACACTCAACTGTGTTTCTGCATTTTGTAACTGTGGTGAGAATGAACACGAGCTGAAACAGGAGGTTTCATGACACTTTAAAAGGGAGGCGAGGTTGAGGGTCAGCGGTGTCTCACCTGAACGTTCCAGAGCCAGAGCTCAGAGCAGTCGTCTGGGCCGCAGGCTATCAGATACATGTCATCAGGGCTCCAGGCCAGATAGGAAACCCCATAGGCATGACCCTCCAGGGTCTTCAACTGCTTGAGCTGGTGAGTCTCCTGTCAAATCATTCAACTCTTTCATTATTACCATAAAGAGATGGTTCACTCAAAACTACCCCTCATGTAATTCCAAACCTTTATGACTTTCTACTGTGGAACAGCCCCACTTCTCATTCATAGGGGTCATAGGGGTTTGGAACAGCATTTTTCTTTTTGGGTGAACTATTCATTTAATGCTGTATCATTATTTGGTAATGCTGGTCACTCACAGGGTCAACCTGCCATATAATGACTGTTGTGTCTTTGGATCCAGAGGCCAGTTTGGTGCCGTCATTGGAGAATTTACAGAACCAGACTTCATTGCAGTGCTCTGTCAAGATCTGTTGGGTGTAGCAGGGGAACTGTTTCCTGCAGATAACAGTGAAAGCATCTTAGCTTTAACAAGCACTTTCCCAGACATAATGCATTAAAAATTGTTACACGTTGAGGCTGGAATTGGCCAACACCAGATCATTCCAACAAGTATAGAGGCCCCAAAAAGTATATGGACACTTTTTAAGTCACTCGCAATATGAAGTTCATTTATTTTTATTTTTTTTGCTTTAGTTCTTTTAATGTCTATTCGACCCTGTCTGCTGCCTTTGACGTCACAGCCAGTGGGATGACATTTTCCTGAGGCTCCCGAGTCTTTAGTCAAGTGGCTTTTACACCTCAGGTGGTTGGCTCAAAAAGAATGTGTGCCTAGAAAAAGATGGCAGCATTCAGGTCGCATTCTTCAGGTACTGCATACAGCAGCTGAGCAATTGCCACTGAAATAAATGGGAGTGCTAATGGTTAGCTCTCTCCGGGTATTACAGACCTTGGTGTTCATGTGTGTTAAGTAGCGAGGCGGCTAGAGTTTGGAACGGAGCTCACGTCTCTGGTCTCGCCTACATAAGTTGCATGAGTACGGACAATAAATCTGAGAATACACTTCCGGCACAGGTTGGATTCTCAAACAAAGAGAGCAATGTTTGGATAGCATCACCTAGTCACAGTGTTACTTTTTGCTGAAATCAACTTATAAATGGCTTACTTACAGTTGATAGGGGAAAGCATATTGACAAACAATGATACACTTCAGCCCATGTACCTGCTGCACACATGGTCTATAAGCAGCGACACGGAGTCCAGCCCACTGTCCAGTTTGGTGTTGTGGTACAGACAGCGATCTCTCTGCAGCTCCACAGCTTGACGCAACAGAGTCTGAAGACGGTGGGGCGGCAGCATCACAGACGGGGGCAGATATGCTGTAGTGATATATGAGAGAGAAACAGACAAAGAGAGAGAGAGAGAGAGAGAGAGATGGAGAGCAGAGAGTTTGTGGAGGGTTAGACTCCGTTTCATCTAAATTCAGCCAAAACAGGACATAAACTGAAATTCACATCTTGGACTTTAGACTACGCAGGTCCTTCATGTTGTTTAGGTTACCCCCAGAATTCAATTCATCTCCCGAATTGGCTGAACAGAAATAGAACTGAACCGAACCCTAGCTGAAAAAAGAATTACATGAAACTGTAAAAAAGAAGCAAATAAAGAAGGGGTGAAGAGGAAAAGAAGTGTAGAGAATTCATGAAAAGGCGAATAATAATAATAATAATAATAATAATAATAGTATAGCACACAGTGAAACACACAAACACACACAATAACATATCCAGTAGCTGGATCATTCCTGTTATGCAGTAAATATTCATGTCCCTATCATAAACAGTGGGGTCCAAAACACTGTCTTTTGTAATCTTTTTGCAACGTAAATGATCATTTCTGATTTCTACGTTCATTATCTACCGAAGTAGCTGGCATTTAGAATGAAGTTTAGGGCCATCACATACAGTCTAGTCACACAAGTATTTTGATGCATCCGAAGCTCAAATCAGATCCGACCGAGACAACATTTAAATTCTGGGATTCAAAAGCTAATTTAAACCAGGAAATAAACAAAGTTTAAGCTATTAAAACTTTTTAAAACAAAGTAAAGTTCTTATGAAGAAATACAGGCACCAAAGTTTCTACACTCGTAGGTCACTAATCAAAATGTTAATGTGTGACAGTGAGCCAGTTTACATGCACAACAATACGCTGATAACACCTAGAAATCAGACAAAGCAAGAAAACTGTGTTTACATGAGATTTGAAATAATCGAGTTATTCTCTGCTATAGAGACATGCGCACAACACTTGCATACATTGGATAAACCGGTAAGAATGCCGCTAAAGGTGTTTACATACAGCACGAAATTGGGGTAATAGGCAAAAATCTACCCGTGTTGATCAGTTTATGACTGTACACAATAAAGGAAAACTATTTAATGTGTTTACATTACCACACACGTTGTCAGCTTTTTAAGCATAATCAGCATAAGAATGTGCATGTACAGTGGCAAGAAAAAGTATGTGAACCCTTTGGAATTGCCTGCATTTATGTATACATTTGTCTTAAACCTGGTTTGGGCTTTACAATCTGAACACAATCTGTTTTAACTATTAACACACAAATGAATGTATTGTTCTTGTACACAGGGACTAAAAACGGTTCAAGGAACGAAAACCCGAAAACGCTGGTAACCTATTATAACCAGTTCATTTTTTTCCAATAATTTTTTCATGAAACTAAAGGCCAAATGTTTTATCACAGTACATTTTTGGAACTACACCACTTCATGTTTCCCAAAAAAAAAAAAGAAACCTGTGCTTTGATCCTGAAGGAAACTGCTGCATCACACATTTCTTTGCCTAACTGCCCGTTGTGAATGCCGCATTCTGTGAATAAAGAGCTTTTTATCAACTATGTATAATTACTACATAGGAAAACATTAATAGAGGTAAAAAGTACATTTCTCAGTTGTTTCCATGTCTTCACTGAATTATTGTTAGATGCACTAATACAGAATTGATGCTGCCAGGTTTTGAAGCAAATCTGTAAACAAAATTATACTTTACTGTTAATTAACTGCTTGTTATGATTTCTATGCCGATAAATCCACCACACACAAACAAAATTATTGCTTATTTTCACTTATTTTGGTGAGGCAAGTGGCTTATTTTGGGTTTGTTTTTCCAGACCATGTTTCTGGTTTCTCTTGCGAGATCTGGCAACACCGCAAATGGTATTTCACACACCCCTTTGCGCAAAGTACTGACATTTTAAAAGAACGTTATTAACTGTTCTTTTATTTTGTTCGAACCGGTAACCGTTTGGAGGCGGCGGCTGCGGAACTTCTGAATCGGAATGAAAAAATAATGTTTTTGCTCAGAAAGTACTGAAATGAAAAACATTTCATGTTTAGTCCTTCATTGAACATATTGTATACAACATTCAAACATTCACAGTGTAGGTTGGCAAAATTATGTGAACCCCTAGGCTAATGATGTCAACAAGAGCTAATTAGAGTCAGGAGTTGGCAAACCTGGCATCCAATTAATGAAACGAGATTGGAGGTGTGGGTTGGAGCTACTTTGACCTATAAAAAGCACTTAAACATTTTGAGTTGGCTATTAACAAGAAGCATCTGCTGACGTGGACCATGCCTCGCAAAAAAAAAAAAAAAGAAAAAAAAGAAAGAAAGAAAAAGTGAGATCTCAGAAGTCCTACAATCAAGAATTGTTGCTTTTAAAGTCATCTTGAAGAGCTTAGATATTCATCTGTCCACAGTTAAAATAACTGTCTATAAATGGAGACAATTTAGTACTGTGGTTACTCTCCCTAGAAGTGGCCATCCAGCCAAAATGACTCAAAGTGCACACCACAGAATGCTCAATGAGGTAAAAAATAACCCTAGTGTGACAGCTAAAGTCCTAAAGGAATCACTGGAACTGGTTAACATCTCTGTTCATGAGTCTACTATATGGAAAACATTAAACAGGCAAAGTGTCCATGGCAGGACACTACGAATGAAGCTCCTGCTTTCCAACAAAAACATTGCTGCGTGCCTGAAGTTTGCCAAAGATCAACTTGACACTCCACAGTGCTACTGGGAAAATGTTTTGTGGTCTGACGAAACTAAGACTGAATTGTTTGGGAAGAACATGCAGCACTACGTATGGCGTAAAAAGGGCACCACATACCAACATGAAAACATCATGATTTGAGGCTGCTTTGCTGCTTCAGGGCCTGGACCGCTTGCCATCATCAATGAAAAAATGAATTCCCAAGTTTAACAAGATATCCTACAGGATAATGTCAGGGTGGCTGTGCGCCAGCTGAAGCTCAGTAGAAGTTGGGTGATGCAGCAGGACAATGACTCTAAACATCGAAGTAAATCAACTACAGAATGGCTTCAAAACAAGAAAATTCACCTTTTAGAGTGGCCCAGTCAGAGCCCAGATCTTAACCCAATAGAGATGCTGTAGAATGATCTCAAGTGAACCATTCACACCAGACATCCTAAGAACATGGCTGAGCTGAAGCAGTTCTGTAAGGACGAATGATCCAAAATTCCTTCTGAACGCTGTGCAGGTCCAATCCGCAGCTACCGGAAACACTTGGTTGAGGTTATTGCTGCCAAAGCAGGATTGGCCAGTTATTAAATCCAAGGGTACACTTACTTTTTCCACAGCACTGTGAATGTTTAAAGGGATGTGTTCAATAAAGACATGAAAGATTATCATTGTTTGTGTGTTGTTAGCATTCCCTGTTTGTGCATGATGCACTGGGGCATGGCAAAAATGTGCTTAAGCACATTGTGTTTGTCTGTACTTGTGACCAGGGTTGGGAGGGTTACTTTTAAAATGTATTCCACTACAGATTACAAAATACATGCTGTAAAATGTCATTTATAATGTTTTCCATTAGATTTCTCAAGGTCAGTAACGTAATCTAAATAATTTGGATTACTTCTTCAGATTAAAGTATTATCTTGCATGAAAAAAATAGAACTGTTTAGAGAGAAAAAAAAAAAAAAAAAAATCAACAGAGAGCTGGCAAAAACTTCCCACAAATTCAGCTTGGATGCATAGCCAAGTTATCTCCCTGGTTATTGGTGTTTACCGTATTCAAAGACCCAGACGCTCCACTTTGCTGTTTCCACCACATCACTTTCATGTTACTTCCCTTGTGACTTATTCTCAAAATATCACAACTTTAATCTCATAATGCTACAACTTTATTCCCGTAATTTTGATTCTCAAAATGTTCAATTTTTTATTTTTAATAAAAAAAATTTTTATTTTTTTAAATGTGGCACTAAAATGCTGTTCTACAATTAAGTGAACACCATTAAAATAATTTAATAATTGCTTTGAGCTAATGATGCCATTTTTGCCATGCCCCAGTGCATCATGCACAAACAGGGAATGCTTTTAACAGGGAATAGTGGCAATTTATTAAGAAATATTCAAGGTGTTTCTTAATTCTTTTCTCCAATCAAAAACATGCTTTCTAGGGATATATTGTGTGTCTAACAGTCAATCCCTCACTGAGCAATGGCTAACTTTAACTAATTTATGCCCATTCAGTTCATGTTCTTGCCACAGTTTAAATAATCAAGTAATAATTAATAAAGTGCCTTAGCTTGACCAGAGTACATTTCTGAAAGTCTGGTATACCATTTTTTAAAAAACACTCATTTAAGTTCCAACACAAGTACATTCATTTGTTAAAAGTTACAGAGCTGAAAAGGTACTGCATAACAGGAATGACTCAGCTGTCTGTGTTTGTTCATGCAGGTACATAGTGTAACTCACTCTGCAGCTTGTCGAGGAGTTTGGAACGAGAGACTGTCCCTTTCCCCTCCCACTCTGCCTTAGCACGCAGATCATCAGAGTGACTGCACATCAGGTACCTAAACAGCAGATCAACTGCAGATTCACCATTGAGAAAAACTAGATGTACATTTCCTAAAGGAAATACCAAGCAGACAAAAAGTTGCATGACAGTATGCAAATCATTTTAAAGAGGTCATGTCATACATTTTTATGATTGAATTGTTTTTCCCTGAGGTTAACTTATAATGTTAGTATTTAGTATTTAAAACACACAAATATTCTTTTTATTATTATTTTACAAAGTTGACATTTTTGAGTGACATTTTGAGTAAATATAGTGCTAAATGTAGGTAATAGCAATTTTATGTATATGTAATTTAGTATATTAAATTGTGTGATATATCAGCCACTGTGCTCTCTGGATATCGTCCATAAAAAACTGATATCGGTCGACCACTAATTATTATGCATTCAAAAAATATTTGCCTCCTTTGACAGCCATTCAAAAGTAGAAATGTATTATGACAAAATAACAGTTTTGGCAAGCAACATATCAATCTCAAGTATTTCATAATATTAGAGTAAATTAGGGCCCTATGAAATCCATTGTATTTTTTTTCAAATTACCATTGCATTATTTTTATCAAATAAAGAGCTTTTATACAGATCCTCACAGCACAATCCAAAACACAACATTGGAGATATTTTTTATGTCAAAGACAGTGCTGAACAGCAGAGCATCACAGTATTAATGAAAACCTTGTTGAAAACTTTTATTCTGTACAACAGCACTTTTGCTTGTGAGATACTTCTTAAATATAATGTCATTTTTAATGATATATTATTACTATTATTATTACTATTTATTATAATTAATGCAGTGAATATTTATTATTTTTATTATTATTTATTATTTATTTACATTTTACTAAACAGTAGATACATATTTTTTTCTAGTGAAATTGAGCTTTTAATTTTGGCAGAAAACCGAACAAAGCACTTTCAAGTTTGTATATTTTTAACAACAGCTTTACACTAGGGATGTCCCGATACCGATACTGGTATCAGAATCGGGTCCGATACCACGCTCAAGTGCTGGTACTCTTACTCGTAAAAATGCTCCGATACCAAAACCGATACCATCTGAGGTATGAATGTCATTCTGTAAACATTCAGCGCACAAATTAAAATCCCGTCATGTCCAAGTGAGATTATTTAACCACAAAAGCTGCGATTTAAACAGCGTTTTAAATGTGAGTGTTGTGAATGTGTGCAGCCGGTGTTGTGCTGACATAAAGACAAACTGATCATACCTTTAGAGATCCTTGACTCATGCACGGAAAACACTATTACGAGCATAGCATGTTCTGTTTGTAGCAGATGACAGCAGGCAGAGCGCTAATTCACTTAGCACGAGTCAGATACAGACTATATATTTATTTATTAAAATAGCAGCCTTTTGTGGTTTAATAATTACTATGATTCACGTAGCGACCGGCTTTTCCGGACTGGGAATCTGCCGTCTTTACGTCAGAGCTCCTTGGTCAAAACAACACAGAAACACTTCAAAATAAAAGCTCCGCCCAAATAAAAGATCAATTTAAATGAAAAAAGTATGACAGAAATAGATCACTACTGTACAGTTATGTAATATTCACTGTTATACTACTAATAATAAATCAATAGCAACTGTGTTATATTTAAGCAATATCTCACATCTGTGATGATCTGTGCTGTGCTTTGTACACAGCAACACTGAATATTCACAACAGATGAGGAAATTGTTTTAGCGGTGAGTATAAAGTACAACATATTAAAAGAGGCTGCTTGGAAAGTAGTTTTGCAGATTTCAGACTCGCTTCACAACTGCCCTACGCCTCCTGCACCAAAAGAATTTCGCTGTGGAAAGGCTAATGTGACTGAGCCTTAAGCCAGCTTAAGGGGCCACATAAGACAGCAGAGCAACTGCCATTGAGATGAATGCCAATGCTAAAGGATAGATTTGTCATGATATGACCCCTTTAAAATGAACATGTCATTTCAAAATACAAAAAGGAAGTGACTTCTTTCTTCTAATTTTACAAAAATGAGAGAAATGAAGTTGTGAAGTGGTAGGAGGACAGAAGTGTGATACCCGCTGAGCACGTGGATGCGTTCAGTGTTGTACTTCAGTGGGGTGAGCTCGGCTCGGAGCACCTGCAGAGCTTCCAGAACCTTCCCATCTTCCAGATACTCCAGATACTTCTGCTGCAGGAGCAAAAACTTCATCCGCTGAAAAAACAAACAGAACATTCATCAAAGACCCTGGTTACACCTGGCATTAACATGTGTCTCAAATGCATCTCCTGTGAACACTTGTGTTCGGATTTCGAAAAGGAGGGTCTAGGGTTGCACAGTATACCGGTACTAACGGAATATAGCGATACCAAATTTTTTTTTAAGTGGTACGATTTCATCTTGTTGTTAATTACGGTACCATATTAAAGTATGCTGCCATTAGCTAAATGTAATGTAATGTGAGAGTTTTGAGATGAAATCAAAGACTATTTGAAAATAATAAAAAAGTCTTGATATGGCCAAGTGTGATTGTTAAACAGCAGAAGGATGTAATTTAATAATATAGTCACATCGCAGCACCACAGAATGAATGAGGCTCCGCTCTGCTCTCTCATCTCCTTTACACACACAGGCACGCATACGAACACAAACACACTACTAATGCTTGATTTTCATTCAGTGTGTCCAATAGTATCCATCTGCAGAGCCGCAGAGCAGTGCGTTTAGTGTATAAACGGTTGTGAACCCTCAAATGACCTTTTTCACCACAGATTTCAACTCGCGAGTCACGGGAAGTTTGTTATAGCGAACCCTAAAAAAACAGGAAGAACTTCAAAAGGTCTTTCAAAATAAAAGTCCCAGTGAAATGAGAGCTTTATTTAACTAGATGCGTGAAACTGAAGACATTATGACAGAAAAACATTACTACTGTATAAAAGTGTAATATTCAAAGTAGTAGCAATAATACTCATAATAACAATATAATATAATATTAAATGGTTATATTATTATCTGTAAGCAATATCACAAAAGCTGAATACCAGTACTGAATATCAGCATGTTGTGATTCAGCCATGGCAGCCTCAGGTAATCAGTTTGTTTTCATTTAATGTTTTCATTAATACTGTAAAGCTCTGTTATACATCTTTTTTTAATTTTTTTTTTACCAAAAATAATTATTTATAAATTATTATATTTTCATTTGAACAAAGCTGTACAGTATGTATTTAAACACAATTTGATCATAACATTTAATTAAAACATTTAACAAGCCAAAATTTTGGCTGATTTCATCACTTCATACACTCACTACATTGTGTTACTGTATGTATGCAAGCACAACAACAACAAAAAACAAAAAGCAAAAATAAATAAAAGCATAAAATTGCTTCAGATGTGTTTTACATGATCTGTGTCATCAATGTTGAATCAGGGACAGAAGGTTATTTTCTAAGAAGCCAAATACAAAACTGCTATTTTGATTTAAAAAAGAAAAATCTCAACAACAAAAAAGAAAAGATGGGGAGAGGTGTCGGGTGGGGTTGTAATCAACATTAAAATGATAAGGAAAAAATGTGCAATGCATTCTATCTCCATTAAATGTAAAGCATTTATTTTATTGGGCCATAAACATTAAAAATCCAATGCGTGGGAGTCACATGACGTTATGCGAGGTTCGGACGTGTGAACGGCGAGCTCTGCGCACTTTGCTAGTTTTAACACTATTAATGACATAAACCAGTGAGATTCAATACACTCTGTTCCATAACTGTTCTAGGAGGATAAAATGTCAAAGAATTCAAAATCCTCGGGCTCTGGAGACATTAAAATGCACTTACATGCTCAAGCTGACACCCCAGAGAAGGCCCCGAGCCAGGGAGCCGAGAAACGGATTGATTATCTGGAGTCATCGGAGAGGGAATTAACTGCTAATGCGCTAGCGACCAAGGTGGATTTGGAGTGTGTCTGGGAAAAGTTGGAGGACTTGGAGAACCCGTAGCCGGCGGAATAATGTCAGAATCGTCGGAATTCCTGAGGCTGAAGACGGTCAGGTTATGGCGAAATTCCTGGATGGGCTCTTTCCAAATCTGCTTGACAGGGATCCGCCGAGTTTGTTTGTGGAGTAACACACCTTCGGGACAGTTATGTGGAGTTTGGAGTATTGACTGGAGTTTGTTTTAGAGATTATCTTCTGTTGTGTAATTCTGTTTCACAAAACGTTTATAGAAACACCGGACTTGAGCAATCCGACGGCAAAGTTGTTGCGGGGGCTCTCGTAGGCGTACATGGACTGTTTGAGTTTAGAGGGATGGACGCCAGTTGGCGCTGTCGTGCGTGGGGTTAATGTGCACGTTTTTCTTTTTTCTGTTTGTTTGGTTCTGGGGGATGTTCGGGGTTTGATGGATGCACTAATGTGGAATGTGGTCTTTATCATTTTGTTTTTGACACACAATCTATTTTTTCTCATATGTCAAAATGTAAAATGTTAATATGAGTGGACTGTCTCTGTCTCCATGTGGAATGTGAATGCGTTGGGACACCCCATAAAATGAAGGAAGGTTATTTCTCTTCTTAAGTGTAATTAGTATAATATAGCTGAAAAATTTGTGAAGATATGGGGTGGACATGTTTTCTTTAGTGCTGGCTCAAGTAAAAGCAGGGGAGTCATTACACTGATAAGTAAACATCTACAATTCAAATGTCTCAAACAGATTAAAGATAAATTAGGAAGAGCCATTAATGTTTTAACAGAAATTCAGGGGCAACGTCTTATTTTGGCTAATATTTACACACCTAATGTTGATGATCAGGTTTTTTTTTTATAGATCTTGAAGGGATGTTGCTTGCCACTGGCACCCCTCATGATATAATATTGGGAAGAGACTTTAATCTTTTGATGGACTCAGTCCTTGATCATAGTGAAGCAAAAGTGTGCAAGCCCTCTAGAGCAACACTGACGCTTCACAGGATGTGTAAAGATCTTGGTCTTACAGATATTTGTAGACTTTTGAACCCATCTGGGAGGGGCTATAAATTTTTTTCATCAATCCATAATATTTATTCTAGAATAGATTTTTTTATATATATATATCTAAGTCCCTCATTTCATCTGTTGTTGATTGCTCAATTGGAAAACTTTTTGTCTCAGATCACACCCTGGTGAGTTTAGAGGTGTTGCCACATATGGAGAAAAAGAAATCATATAGTTGTCGTTTTAATGTATCCCTTTGCAAAATCCTGAATTCCAACAAATGTTAAGGCTGAAATCAATGTTTATATGGAGACAAACTGGTTCTCAGTATCCTCTGTGGGCGTGGCTTGGGAGGCACTTTGGGGGGTTCATACAGTATGCCTCATTCACCAAAAAATCCAAAGCACGAGAACTCATGGAGTTGGAAGGGAATATTAAAAGTGCCGAGGCAGAGTTGAAGCGCCGAATGTCGTCTGATGGCCTCAGAGAATTGACCTGACTGAAATACAGATATAATACTATTTTGTCACAGAAGGTGGAGTTTTGGCTATTCAGGGCAAGACAGTCATATTTTGAGTCGGGGGACAAAGCAGGAAAGCTTCTGGCTAGATATATAAAACAGAGTCTTTTTCTACCATTCCCTCAGTGAAATCTGCTGGTGGTGAAATATTTACCTCGGCCATTGATATTAATAATGCTTTTAAATAATTCTATCTTGATCTCTATAGTTCCACATCTTCGTCTACTGATGAGGATATTAGAAACTTTGTGGAACCATTAGAACTTCCTAAACTGATGGCTGAGCAAAAAAAAAAAATAATAATAATAATAATAATAAATAAATAAATAAATAAATAAATCGCTTGATTCTGAGATAACCTTGGATGAGCTTGGCGAGGTAATTAAGGCTCCGGGGCCAGATAACTTTGCCGCTGAGTTTTTTTCGATCTTATGCTACAGAATTGGCTTCACTAGAAGTTTATACAGAATCATTAAAGAATGGAAAGCTTCCACCAGCCATGAAGCAAGCCCGGATCAGTCTGATTCTTAAAAAGGACAAAGATCCATGTGAGTGTAAGAGTTACCGTCCAATTTCCCTGATCCAGCTAGACGTTAAAATATTGTCAAAAAATTTGGCTAACCGATCAAGTAAAGTTATGACATCTCTTATACATATAGATCAGGTGGGGGCCGTAGCTCTTCTGATAACATTAGGTGTTTCATCAGATATCATGTGGTCAGCATATGATCAGACTCCGGTCGCTGCCATTTCACTTGATGCTGAAAAGGCATTTGATGTGGCAGAATGGGATTATCTTTAAGATTTTGGAAATGTACGGGTTCGGGAATACTTTTATTGGTTGGATTAAGTTACTTTATAGACACCCAGTAGTGGCGGTACAAACAAATGGATTAATTTCTGATTATTTTATTCTGGATAGGGGCACCCGGCAGGGTTGCCCTCTTTCCCCATTATTGTTCTGTCTTGCCCTGGAACCATTAGCAGCCACGATAAGAAAGGAGGAGGATTTTCCAGGGGTGGTGGCGGGAGGTATGGCGCATAAACTCTTGCTTTACGCAGATGATATTTTATTATTCGTCTCCGACCCCACTAGATCTATGCCTTGCCTCCACAGAATTATTAATTCCTTTTCTAAGTTTTCAGGATACAGAGTTAATTGGTCTAAATCTGAAGCTTTGGCTCTGACAGCATACTGCCCGGTCACAGCTTTTCAGCTGGGTGCCTTCCAGTGGCCGAAACAGGGCATTAAGTATTAGGGGATTTTATTCCCAGCAAATCTGTGTGATTTAGCTAAAGTTAATTTTGACCCTTTAATAAAAAAGTTGAGCGATGTGGGCAGGTGGGCTTCATTACATTTATCTATGATTGGGAAGGTTAATGTTATTAAAATGAATTGAATTCCAAAATTCAACCACCTGCTACAGTCTCTCCCTATAGATGTCCCCTCTCTTATTTAAAGCAATTTGACAGCATAGCGAAGTCCTTCATTTGCAATGGTAAATGTCCCAGATTACATTTCAGTAAGTTGCATAGGCCGACTGACAAAGGTGGGCTAGGCCTACCCAAGATTTTGTTTTATTATTATGCATTCGGTCTCAGACATTTGGCTCATTGGTCGCTTCCACCTGAGAGAGCCCCTCCCTGGTTTTGTATTGAACAGAAATTTCTTGCCCCTATTTCGCCATTGCAAAGCCTATCAAACTAACCAGAGAAGTTAAGTTACACCCCGTTATCTCACATTTGCACTCGGTATGGACAAAAGTGTCCAGACTGTTTAATTCGGACATTTATTTAAATGTTGCCTCGAGCATATGGCTGAACCCAAAATTATGTATTAATAAGTCCCCTTTCTGCTGGACAGAGTGGATTGTGAAGGAGGTTAATACACTTGGTGACATACATGAGAGTGGAGTGTTGAGATCCTTTGAAAATATGGTTCAACATTTTGGGATTCCCAGATCTCAGTTCTTTATGTATTTACAGCTGCGCCACCTGCTCTGTACTACTTTTGAGAGTAGCATACGCCCCCCTAAAGCAGCAGATACTCTGGGAGTGGTGATAACTGCTTTTGGAAATGGTCATGAAGCATCAGTGTATTACTCCCTGCTAATTCAGAGTCTGGGGGATGGAGCTTCAACTTCTCTCAAGAGATTATGAGAGAAAGATCTAAACTTGGTATTGGAGGAGGGAGTATGGGCTAGGATTCTAAAAAATGTCAAGTCTGCATCTAGAGATGCAAGGGTGCGCCTTCAGCAATTTAAGATTTTACATTGATTCTATTGGACCCCCTCTAGATTGTATAGGCTTGGTCTTAAAGACACACCCACCTGCTGGTGATGCCAATCAGTTGATGGAGACACAACCCATGTTTTTTGGTGGTGTGTTAAGATCCAAGAATTTTGGTTGAGGGTTCAGAGTTTTGTGTGTGACGTGTTGGGCACTCAAATTTCATTTTGCCCCAGACTCTGTATTTTAGGCGATGGGGCGGTCATCAACATAAGGGATAAACACATAAAAAATTGGGTCCTGGCCGGTGTTATGATTGGCAGACAGATTGTTTTAAGAGGATGGAAGTCGGCTGGAGCGCCCTCATTTCAAGAGTGGTGCACAGAGATGGGGAGGGTGGCGGCATTCGAGGAAGTGCCGCCTAGAAGGCTGGGGAACTTGGATACGTTTGATGGGAAATGGGGCAGCTATTTGGCAGTTGAGTGAGAAGTATAGTTTTAAATGTGTGTGATTATTATATATATATTTTTTGTGTGTGTGTATACTCGTGTGACCACAGGGATGTTTGATGAGGGTCAGGGTGGGGTTGGGGATTTAGAGGGGTAATAGTGGGGGTTAAATGTTGATTCTGTGAATATATGTTTTGCTTTTCTTTGTTAACTGTTTGAATCAATAAAAAATGTTAATCAGAAAAAGCCAATGTGTAGCAACAGCATTTTAAAGCCCTTTAAAGTTTAAAACCCTTGTTTTCATTCAGTGGTTTGACTGACAGGGGAGTCCACTGCTGTTGTCCGGGACTAATTAATGTTTACACTACAAATGCAATGTGGTATCTATTTACAAATAGTGCTGTCCACTTGTGACTGGATCAATTGAGACGGTTGTTAATACTTGGTGTAAATGGGGTCAAACTGATGGTGGAGATGTTTAGAGGACTTTGGACTCTTACCACAACAGCGCTGGGTGAATGCATCAGTGCCTTCAGCTCATTGAGGTCACTCTCAGCCTGTTATACACATAAAAAAAAAGACAAATTAAATGAGTTCTGCTGCTTGTTTGTTTTTTTGTGACCCATATAACTATTACCCACATAAAGGACAAAGTCTATAAATACCTAAGGCTCATGTAGGTAAAAAAAAAAATAATAATATTATTATATATATATATATATATATATATATATATATATATATATATATATATATATATACACTAGTGCTAAAATAAGAGCAAGGACAAGCAGCAAGGTCTGGAAGCATATTTCACCATATATCGCAATACTTATTCTCAAGATATTTTATCAATACTTTAGATCCCGGCATAAATATTTTTGTTCATCTCTTTGTGTATCTAACTCATGTACAACAGTTCAGTAATAAAGAAACAGGTTTTTACACACTTTAATAAAGTACCAAAAAGTATGGCATTGCCATGTTTTTTGGACTTGTACTCTGGAACTACTCTTTGAAGTACACCATGTTAATACCATGGTATTACCATCTGATATGCTGTTCAAGGAAATCTGATTCACTCGTATGGAATGTTCTGTAAAGTCTGAGCAAGTAACAGTAACTAAGGGGGGTGGAGGGGCAACCTTTTCCTCACCTTTTCCCACTCTCCCTCCATCACATGATTCCGGAACTTGGTGGCAGCAGGATGCTCCAGTCTACAGCCTGATTCCTGCATCAACAGGTCCACAGTTTGACTGCAACAACAACAATAATGACAACATGTTAATAAATAACATAAATGGATTAACATTCCTTTCTAATGATGGTATCAGTATTCAAGTTTAAGAACTGATTCAAAATTGTATACTCTTCCCTTGATACACACACACACACAGTTTTAATCTCCTAGCAACAAACCAGTGTTTGATTGATGAACCCATTATTATCTCTAACACCCAATATATTGTGGAGCACAAAAACAAGGTGTTCTGTAACAAGTTTTTTTTAACCTTGTTTTTTTAAGGTGAAGTCCTAAATTAACATTACAATACATTAATACACATTACATTAGGCTGTTGCTTATTTCCTGAATTAGTGGTGCACTGTAAAGAGATTGCAGTGTTGTATTATTGAAAGTGGCTGTAGTAATATAATTATTTGCTGTCCAACAGTCTTTGCTGTAGTCTGTACAATGGAACATCTCTATGTTTATAAGCTCCAGTCACAACGCAGTCTTAAAAATACCACTGCATCAAAATGAAACCATTACTACTACACTACTGACAGAACCACAAAAACAATGCTAACACCAACATATAAGCATCACCTGAAAAAAAACCCACCGGTGACACTTTCATTAAAGCACAAAAACACTAACACAACCATGACACAGACACCACCATGACCACAAAAAATCACTACTGACACCATCATCACAACTGATCACCATGAAAAGAAAAGACACATAACAGAAACGTCACTGGCATTGTCACGTAAACACAAAAACACCACTGACACATCATGAAAACACAAAACAACACTGACACCACCATAGTGAAAATACAAAAACACCACTGACACCACCATCATGAAAACACAAACACCACTGACACCACCTTCGTGAAAACACCACTGACACCACCATCGTGAAAACACAAAAACACCACTGACACCATCGTGAAACCACAAAAACACCACTGACACCACCATCATGAAAACACAAACACCACTGACACCACCATCGTGAAACCACAAAAACTCCACTGACACCACCATCGTGAAACCACAAAAACACCACTGACACCACCATCGTGAAACCACAAAAACACCACTGACACCACCATCGTGAAAACACAAAAACACCACCATCGTGAAACCACAAAAACACCACTGACACCACCATCGTGAAAACACAAAAACACCACTGACACCACCATCGTGAAAACACAAAAACACCACCATCGTGAAAACACAAAAACACCACTGACACCACCATCGTGAAAACACAAAAACACCACCATCGTGAAAACAGAAAAACACCACCATCGTGAAAACAGAAAAACACCACTGACACCACCATCGTGAAAACACAAAAACACCACTGACACCACCATCGTGAAAACACAAAAACACCACTGACACCACCATCGTGAAAACACAAAAACACCACTGACACCACCATCGTGAAAACACAAAAACACCACTGACACCACCATCGTGAAAACACAAAAACACCACTGACACCATTGTGAAAACATAAAAACATCACTGACACCACCGTTTAAACACAAAAACAACACTGACACCACCATCATGAAAACACAAAAACACCACTGACACCACTATCGTGAAACCACAAACACACCACTGACACCACTATCGTGAAAACACCACTGACACCATCGTGAAGCCACAAAAACATCACTGACACCATGGTGAAAACACAAAAACACCACTGACACCACCATCGTGAAAACACAAAAACACCACCATGGTGAAAACACAAAAACACCACTGACACCATGGTGAAAACACAAAAACACCACTGACACCACCATCATATAAGCACAAAAACACTGACATCGTGAAAATGTGAAAACACAAAAACACCACTGACACCACTGTCGTGAAAACACAAAAACACCACTGACACTGTCGTGAAACCACAAAAACACCACTGACACTATCGTGAAACCACAAAAACACCACTGACACCACTATCGTGAAAACACCACTGACACCATCGTGAAGCCACAAAAACACCACTGACACCATGGTGAAAACACAAAAACATCACTGACACCACCATCGTAAAAACACAAAAACACCACTGACACCATTGTGAAAACATAAAAACATCACTGACACCACCATCATATAAACACAAAAACACTGACATCATCGTGAAAATGTGAAAACACAAAAACACCACTGACACCACTGTCGTGAAAACACAAAAACACCACTGACACCATCGTGAAAACACAAAAACAACACTGACACCATCATCATCATATAAACACAAAAACAACACTGACACCACCATCATCATCATATAAACACAAAAACAACACTGACACCACCACCATCATGAAAACACATAAACACCACTGACACCATCATGAAAACACAATAACACCATCATGAAAACACAAAAACAACACTGACACCACCATCATATAAACACAAAAACATCACTGACACCACCAGCATCATCATATAAACACAAAAACAACACTGACACCACCACCATCATGAAAACACATAAACACCACTGACACCATCATGAAAACACAATAACACCATCATGAAAACACAAAAACACCAGCATCATATAAACACAAAAACACCACTGACACCATAGTGAAAACACAAAAACACCACTGACACCATCATGGCTTCATCTACTTTAAACAATTCAATAATATCCCAATAACAACACGCACATTAGGGCTGAGCATTACTCACTTGAGTCCTAGTCCGTGTAGATGTTGTCCTATCAGTCTGATCACATCCTCATCGCTCTGTGACAGTCGCTTCTTCTTCTTCATGCTGGTGTCCGGGGCCGAGCTCTCGGTGGAAGGCAGCCCGTTATTAGCGGAGGACAGAAGCCCGTTGGGGTGTACAACTTCCGCAGTGGAGGACGACGACTCTCCGTTCCTGCACGACAGCTCCGGTTCTGGCTCTTGTCCTCCGGTCCCGTTGGTCTGCATGTTGTACAACGCGTTTAAAGCGCCGGATCTGAGCGGAGGTGGGCTGTTATTGAGGCGGATGGATGAGCGCTGGTAGGGGGTTGGGAGAGAAGCCGCAGAGAGGCCCGTGATCCCGGCAGCAGACGCCCCGCTCTCTCCTGCTCCCTCCGCCGCCGAGCCTCGGCTTTTTTTCCGCGGGGGCGGCGAAGCTCCGCTGGGTTCCGAGTCGTCGGAGGAGGAAGCGGAGGCCAGAGTTTCCACCCCGGCAATGTCAGAGTGGAGATGCCTTACAGGCTAAATTTCACCGCGGTTACTGATACGAGAGCCGCCACTGTTTGCTCGTCGCGATGTCGCTAGCCGCTCTTGTTATTGTTTGTCAAAGAACAGCTGCAAGTCCATTACGGACGTCTGTGCGCGATGATGTCACCGGAGGCGCCGCAACAACCTTGAACCCCATGGTATAGTTGACGTCACATAGGGATACTGAAGAAATGTACCAATTTGAAATCTTGTAACTACATTTTATCACATTTTCCTGTTTTTATATTTAAAAATATATATTTTTGTTTTGTATATATGAACAGAACTTTAAGAATAAAGAAAGAATCTGTTAATTTTATTTGGAAGCTTAAGAATTTATTTGGCAAAGTTCATATACACAATAACAAATATGGAAAATCTAAATGTTTTAATGTTTTTATAGCCCCCAAACAAGCACCTCTCGCACTACTTTACAGACCATCAAATTTCAGTCTTGCAGAGTTTTTGTCAAATGTGAATGTACTTTTGACATTTCAGAAGATCATCGACCTGTTATTTGAGTTCATGGATTTTTAATCAAGGATTGTTTTTAGTTCATGTATAACTAGATTGAAAAGTTTGTGGACAAACTTTAGGTTGGCTTGAAAAAGTGACACAGTCTGAAAGTTTATTGATAGATAGAATGCTTAGCTATAAATTGCTAACATGTTTTAGCACTTCGCTAGACATTGCTAGCATGTGTTAGCGCTTAGTAACCCCATCTGTTTGCTAGGCAGTTACCAGGGTGATACTCAAAACGCTCCTTGCCTGCATGAGTCAAATGAGCAAACCCGAAAGTGTCTACGAAGTTCTGGTGCAGAGATATGTGTTTTGTATCTTGGTTGCTAGGGTAACCCCATCTGGTTTCTAGGCAGTTACCAGGGTGATACTCAAAAGGATCCTTGGAAGCCTGAGTCAAATGAGCCAACCCGGAAGTGTCTACGATGTTCTGGTGCAGAGATATGTGTTTTGTTACTTGGTTGCTAGGGTAACCCAATCTGGTTGCTAGGCAGTTAACAGGGTGATAGTTAAAAGGCTCATTGCTAGACTGAGTAAAACAAGCCAAAGAAGGAAGTTTCTACGATGTTCTGGTGCAGAGATATGAGTTTTGCTACTTGGTTGCTAGGGTAATCCCATCTGGTTGCTAGGCAGTTACCAGGGTGATACTCAAAAGGCTCCTTGCCAGCTTGAGTCAAATGAGCCAACCGAGAAGTGTCTACGATGTTCTGGTGCAGAGTTATGTGTTTTGATACTCGGTTGCTAGGGTAACCCCATCTGGTTGCTAGGCAGTTACCAGGGTGATACTCAAAACACTCCTTGCCAGCCTGATCATTTCACTTGTGCTACCAATCAGTATTTAATTATCATCTTGGAAATGCATAGCCATGCCCTAGCAACCATTTACGGCACCCTAGCAAGCCCCGCCCCCCCCACACTCACACACAGACTTCCATTCAGAAGGATATCTTCAGAACAGAATGTCGTAGCGACATGGGGATTGACTCTTTTCAGTCAGGTTATTAAGCAGCCAATAATACTCACTCTGGTTACTGGCTAGCCATGCCCTAGCAAGCATTTAGAGCACCCTAGCAACCAGCCCTATTGACTTCCATTAAAAATGGCTGAGAGGGATATCTTCGGATCAGAATGCCCTAGAAACATGAGAGTTGGCTTGTTTTACTTGGGTGAGCAATCAGTCTTCAAGTATCTACTAGGAAACTACTTAGCCATGCCCTAGCAACCATTTAGAGCACCCTAGCAACCAAATTCCATTGACTTCCATTCAAAAATGCTGTGATGCAGAGATATGGGCTTTGCAACACAGTTGCTAAGGTAAGCACATGTGGTTGCTAGGCAGTTGCCAGGGTGATACTAAGAAGGCTGATTGCTATCCTGAGTCATACAAGCCAACAATGAAGTATCCACGATATTCTGATCCTGAGATACCCATCTAAGCAATTTTGAATGAAAGTCAGATTTTGTACACTGTGTAATATAGGGTATTAATTTATGGTTTGTGCTCCTAAGATCATCTAATATGATTTATGTTTTATAAAGGCACTATCTGTACTACTGATCTTTTGTAGTGTCTAGTAGTGTGTTTGTTTGGATCTGCCATGTAACATTAAGAGTAAAGGTTTTGACGACACATTTCAGTCAAGAAACTTGGTTAAAATTAAAATAGCAGACCCATACAGTCAGCCAGGTTAGCTATAAAGCTAATGATCAGGACACTCTACAAATGGGCAATTTTCAGCTGTCGACATTTAACAAGACATTACACGTTTATCACAGAGAGAAAATTATATGAATCTTAAGTCACAGTATTCCTCTGATGGCGTCCGTATCTTTAAAAGTTTGCGGCCTTGGAACTTATCTGTATGTGCTTGATTCCATGCTCATGAGAGTGCTGTGACTCTGGTCTCGCCCTGATAGTAAAATGAAGCATGATTGGTTGAAGAGAACATGCAACAATTGGTCCGAGTAATGTGGCCGTTATCTGATTGGCTTGAGTAGACCATGGGTGGAGTCCACCTATTTGTAGACTTGTGTGCACATCTTGATGCTAGATATGTTTCAAAATCGACAAATGCGTGTAGCAATCCGCAAATGCACAGGAAGCGATCCACAAATAAATGCTGGACAGAGTTGTGTTTGTGAGTTAAAAAATATATTTGCATAGATACATGCTGCTGCATCACACATTTCTTTGCCTAATTGTCTGTTGTGGATGCCGCATTCTATAAACAAAGACCTTTTAACAACTATGAATAATTTCTACATATACATACACGGCTAATTCAGATACAAGGAAAACATTATTAGATGTAAAAAATATTTTCTCAGTTGTTTCTAAGTCTTCACTGAATTATTGTTAGATATGATGCATTAATACCGATTTGATGCTGCTGGGTTTTGACTCAGAAGCAGATCTTTAATTAAAATTTTACTTAACTGTTAATTAACTGTATGCTTGTTACAATTTCTATTCTGATAAATGGCAAATTTTTTGTTTATTTTGAGACAAGTGGCTTATTTTGAGCTTGTTTTTCCAGACCAGATAGCATGCTTCTCTTGTGAGATCTGTCAATGCTGCAATTGGTATTTCACCCACCCCTTAGTGCAGAGTACTGTCATTTTAAGAAGAACGTTATTAACCATTCTTTTATTTTGTTCTAACCAGTAACAATTTGGAAAGGAGGCTGCAGAACTTTTGAACCGAAATGAAAAATAGAAAGAAAAAAAAACAGTTTTTGCTCAGAACGATGAAATGAAAAACATTTTGGTTTTAGTCCCTGCTTATTCATTCTTCGTTCAGAGAGAAAAATAAGTTCTAAACAGCCGGGCAACATGGGGCGTGGCCGATGGGGGCGTGGCCGAGCGACGTCTGTGGAGAGCGAGGACGGGAGAGGAAGAGCAGTAAGGATTGACACCTGTGGGGAAATTACCTCTAACAGCTGTTTTGTGTTGCAGTGAGAGCTGGAGAGGGATAAAAGGGCAGTCCAAACCGCCGGAGGGGGGAGAGAGAGACGCACGCTGCAGTGATAGTGTGTGCATTTATTGATATTGTGCTGAAAAGCAAACCCTTTTGTGTCACTGAAAAGTGTTAAAAATAAAAGTCTTACGTTAGATGTTTACCCGGCTCCTGCTTCCTCCTTAACAAAGAAAGCTAGACAGCAGTATACTGTTTGAGACACCCACCGCCACACTGCTGATGGGAGGTGTTTAGAGGAGCATTTAAATATGAGGACGCAACATGTAAAACCTTAACTAATGTGACATTACAATGTGTTATCAAAGACCTCATGCCTCATTTTATGAGTAGAATTTAGATGAGGTCAGTAAAAGAAGCGGTTTTAACCACTCGATGATGATTTGAAGTAACAGATGTGCAGTAGAAAATTTGTCTTGTTTACATTTTGAATTCATGGCGCTTATGCTCTTACACGCTATAATATGCGCTGGTTACACTCTGTTCTTGTAATTTATGATGACACTGATACTACTGCAAAGATGAGTGTATAAAAGTGTTAATGTGCAGAATAAAGACAAAAGAATGGTGATAAGAGAGGCATATCTTACTTTGGGCAGATGTTTGAATGGCTTTTACTGCAGATGGCACATGAGTGAATGGGCACTTGAGAGTATTTGAGTAGATTTGATTCTTTTTGTAGACTAATTATATAAAACAAAAGAATCGCATGACATGGTCTTGGAAAATTTCTCTACAGTCTACATGAACGATCGAACAGATGTAGGTAAATTTGCACCAGCTCGCTAATAACTCTGGACGCCGGTGTGTTCATGTTGACTGATTTTGACTGACTGAACAAAATAAACAGAATGTGTTGTGGTGTCAAGGCAGGTGGAGCTCCAGGTCACACCTACCGATGTCGTGGACCAATGGCAGTAAGTTGTTAAGCAGTCTGTTAGAAGTTTTCCTAAAAGTTTGCCCAGCCGAGCTGTCCGAACCACCGAAACAAACGCAAAAACGCCGTCTTTTTGGCCAGATTTTGTTCTAAATGACTTCACACCCGTTCGTTCTTCGATTTCATATGAAGTATATTTGGGCCTCAATAGGACTCCAGTGTTTTAATCCATGTCTTCTTAAGTGACCCATTCGATTTTGGGTGTAAACAGACCAGAATGTAACTAATTTTTCACTGTACATCTTGCCATTGCAGTCTCTGCACAATCATGATTTCACAGTCGATTACACTTCCTAGTGCTTGACGCATGCGCAGAATGCTAGATGGCGCTATAGGAAGTGTAATTGAGCTTGAAATTAATGTCCGCCAAGGAGACTGCTGATGTTAAGATTTACAGTAGTGTCTAGAAGGTAACCCCCCAGTTACCTAAAGTCTCGTGAGAGCCGCATTGAATGTTCACACACTGTGTTTTTTGTGTTATTTAGAGTCCTACAAAAAACCTACACCTACCCCTACCCCTAAACCTAACCTTAACCCCACCACTAATCTAACCCTAAACCTAACCTTAGCAACAGTGAATGAGACTCTCGCGAGACTTATGTTGCCTTCATGTGCTATCGGAATAATCCTACTTCCCACTTCTGAAGTGGTAATTACGAATACATCGCTTTCAAGTGCTTTGTTGCCGGAAAAAACATTAATTCATATATATTTCTTGAGGATGAACATGCCCAAAATGGTAAGCGCTAACAATTAGCTGTATTTAGAAAAATAAATAAAACCTGTCATTCACTACAGAAACCATAGTGTAGTGTCCTCTGCCATGTTGAAAGTTTACGACTCCTCCCATCTCAGAAACTCAGGTATCAATATTATCTCAGAGTTTCCCAGTAGTAATTATGACTTGAGGGGTTGTTCATGTGCAACTTCTGTGGGGGGAAACTCATATTTACGATAATACAGATAGCGCGTGAAGGCAGGATTAGGCTTAACTTCTAGAAAGAGCCTGAGAAAGGTGTTATCCACAGTTTTCTTGAGCAACCACTGGGCGGCGCCATGATGATTCTAATTGCCCGTTTTCTGTTTCTGGTTTCGAGATGCAATGTAAAACTAACCAGACAGAATAACCATTTAAGTTTTATTTTTGTAAAAATAAATTTCAGGCTCAACTTGCGCAGTTGTTGGCTGTCATAAAATCTCAAAGTAGTTATTGATATCAATGTAAGTAACCTCGGGCCATCACTTCATGACATCTACACACTCAGGTGAGGCACTGTCAAAAAACAGTCATCTCGAATGCGTGAAGTATTGGCACTATAGAGCCACGTTTTTTTGACAGTTTTTACAAATGAAATACAGTACTTTAAACATCACATTAACTGCTAAGAATCTAGGCCGATGCGAGTGAAAAGACTGGAGACCAGAAATTGAAAACAGGTGAATCATGGAACACTTCCGCGTTCAGGTAAAAGGTGGATATTTTGGTCTGTTCTTATCCAAAACCAATTGGATCGCTTCAGAAGACATGGATTTAACCACTTGAGTCATATGGATTACTTTTAAGATGCCTTTATGTCCTTTTTGGAGCTTCAAAGTTTTGGCCACCATTCACTTGCATTGTATGGACCTACAGAGCTGAGATATTCTTCTAAAAATCTTTAGAATATTTTTTGTTAAAACTGAAATACACATTATTGTCTCTGAAGGGAAATATGTCATGCACACTTGGGATGGCATGAGGGTAAGTAAATGATGAGGGAATTTTTATTTTTGGGTGAACTATCCCTTTAAAGTGTTTGGGTCAATGAAAAGGTAAGAGTAATACCAGGTATACTGTTTTAATGTTGTAGCAATATTGCAGTTGAAAATGATCTATGGAAACCAGTTACCATGGAAAATGTTAAAGGTGAGGTGCATGTGAACACAATTGGGTTGATTTTATAACATTTAATTTAAATACATAAAGTGGTTCAAATAAAATGAAGAAGCCTTAGGTTACAGATCATTCAAAGTGCCATTTTATTCCATATCCAAGGATAATTCAAAAATATCACATTTTAGCAAAATCCTGAATTAAACCCCAGAGACCGGCCACAACGTCATGCCTTCATAAACCATTTCAACATATGAAAGTCAAAATCAAATGCTATTTCTGCGTACACATACAGAACATCCCTGACATTGGTAATAAATGAACTGTTCGGCCAGTTTTTAAGACACACTGATCCAACGTCCTTTTTACAATCATAATATAAAAATATGATTTGATGGGAAAGGAAGGCTCTTTGCAAAAGGGTACTGGACAGCAGAGTGCCATAAAAGAATAAACTATTGCACATTCATCAAATATTTCAGGAAAGACACCATTCGGGGAGATACTCTGAACTAAGAATCATCCGTCCCTGCAATACTGCCCATGAATGTAGTGCCACTAGACTTTAGACACGTTCACAGTGATACTCGTACACCTCTCCTACTCTTGGTCTATGTCCTCAGAGTACCACAAACTGACGCACATAGTGGTTTCTTTTTGGCACATGAGGAACACTTTTACTAGAATATATGACGTAGAGCGGAGTCCAAACACCTGAGACCACAGAAAAAAGATTCTGTTTGGTGTTTTCTCTTATTTTATTTAAAATAAATGAAATGATCCACAAATTAATTTAAGTTAAAAGCTGAACAGAAAAATATACATGAATTTCAGATTTTCGATTATTTGGTATGATGCCCTTTTCTTTTAATTACAGCATGCGCTCGAGCTGACATAAACAATGTTAACAAGCATCCCAAAGAGCATCTTGTGTTTTTCAGTGGAAAACTCAAGACATTTTGTACATGGCTGAAGTCACATATTTGCTTTAAATTTGATTAGTGACCTAGAAAAGTGCAGAATTATAAATATTTCTTCTTTATCTTACATAATAACCTTTCTGTAATTTACTTTATTCTGTAAACTTTATTAAATCCCAGATTTCCAATGTGGTCTCAAACCTTTGGACCCTGTATTTCCATCATAAATGGATGCAAAGTAAAATAAATCAGTAAATCAATAGAACATGACAAATAAATTAAGGTGACAAAAGAAATAAACACAAATGCACATGTACACACTCACACTTCCATAAGTGTCAAAAAAGGCAGTCTTGTATGCTTTCTTACACAGACATTGAGTAGCTTTTCAATTTCAAACAACATTCAAATAAAACTGGGAAATTCAGGGTAATCTTGAAATAATAAAGGATTTAAATTAAAAGAAGAAATAAAATATGTCATTCAACAGCGCAGTGTATAATATACAGCAGAGCTCGTAGTATATACTCTATATTCTCTGTGTGGTATGAGTTTAAAAACAGCCTCCTCTAAAACTGTTAATCACCTATTAAAATCATTCCGCTTTCATTTATTCATAGCTGTGAACACTTCATAACTTTATATTAAATAGTATTTCTCTCATATATACCAAAATCTATCTTGTTTCCCACCAATATTTCTTTCCTCCTTTTAATAAATAGAGAAAACACAATTGAAAGTACTAATTACTGGAGCACATGTTCTCGGCAGAGGTATGATGTGAGGTGTGCGAGAGCCATTTTGAAGAGTTTAATGTACGACAGCGTGTGTGCTTATGTGTGTATGTTGGTCAAGAGCTGTCCACCACTTGGTGCGGCAGGGTGACGAACGAGCCGTTAATGAAGGAGCCTTGTTTTTCCCGTCCCTTTAAGAAATAGGTGAGCAGCTCTCCTTTCCCCTTTACAAATATGGGTCCCCTCCTCACAAAGCGGAAGCCGTAGTCCTTCAGGATGCAGTAGCAGTCCTCCACCACCTGGGGGAAGCAAAGTTGTATTAGCTGCTATAAAGCGCTATCATAGTTACACTCCAGTATTTTAATGTTGGGGAAGTAATTTTTTTAACTGTGGCTGTGTCCAAAACTCAAAAGCAGTGCCTTGGTGTCCAGTCAGTCAATGACTTAACACACAGCATTTTTGTATGAAGGCACCTACTTGTAAAGCTGGTTTCAGACAGCCTAAACATCATGTCTGATAAACTAGAACAAATGAAAAGTAATTGATATGACTCATGCACTATATTCTGCTGAAGCCATATGATCACTTTGTGTGATGAACACACACCAAAATTTAAGTTGTTACTCACACTGAAATCAAATCATTGATCGACTTCCAACAGCAGCGTCCAAACAAATATAGCGGCAATGCTGCAGGTTTGACGTCATGATGTTCGGTCACAAGACACACAAGAACCAATGACTAAGAATATGGTGTACGCGTCGTATCGACAACTTTTACTGTGGGTTTATGGTTTTCTTTTTAAGAGCTTGACAGACCAGAGTTGCTATTTACTTTCATTAAATGGCGAAAAACTGTAAGTAGACTTAAAGGGATAGTTCACCCAAAAATGAAAATTCAGTCATTGTTTTCTCACCCATGTGTTGTTATAACCAAATATGACTTTCTTTCTTTTTCTTAACACAAAGGGAGAAATTGTGAAAAATGTCATACAACAGGACTCAGCTTTAAACAAATAAGGCTGGACATAGAAATGCATCTATTTTTCGACTACAAACTCTTCAGACTTGTTTTGTAAGTTCTGCTCTCTGGTATGTGTGCAGCTATGTTGTGTTGTCTGTTGTTAATATCGCTGGTGGTCCTGTTGAAGCAAAACAAAAGGAGTTTTCACTTGAACGTCCCATCCCGCGCGTGCTGTGTAACTACTGCTCTCGTGCAAAGAGCTCTAAAGCTTGCGTGCAACTGTTGGTCAAGAGTTTCACTTAATAATACATTACATTTCGGTTTGTTTCTCACCAAATCTATTCTTATTCTTTCAGAACAAGACATGAGTTGCATACAATAATTTATTAGATGTCTAAATTATACTTTTGTGGTCTTTTGAAGCTTGAAGAGGTGGTCACCATAAGCTGCCATTGTATGACATCACTGTGCACAACTTTTTTCACAATTTCTCCCTTTGTGTTTGTAGTGATATTAGGGTGAGTGAGTAATGACAGAATTTTCAGAGTTTTGGGGGGAATTATTCCTTTAAGTTACTTAAGTAAATGTTTTTATCCAAATGAATCATATCAAATCAGTACAGTTTTTCTTAATTACGATTCCAACATCAAACGGGGACATATAAACTTGCATTGATTACAGTCGAAGTGAAACACACTCTAATGTACTTAAGAGCGACTTTTGAATCAGCTTTTTGAACTGGTTCATTTCACAATCCGATTTGCTAGAATGATTTGTATATCCCAGTGGTACTCAAGAAAGAGGACATATTTAGGGTTGTCACACTACACCACTACTTACTGAAAAAAAAGTCTTATTACTGCTACTGTCAAACGATTGAAAAAATAATCTTTACTTTTAGTAAATGACTCCCAAACACTGATTATTTCAGCTCAATTTAGGGAAGGTACTATATCTTTGGAAGGTATCCCAACTGTTAAAACAATGTAAAATCCTTCACCTGGATGTTCCCCATAACCCCTGTGGACTCCATGCGACTGGCCACATTCACAGTGTTTCCCCAAATGTCAAAATGAGGTTTACGGGCCCCAATAACTCCAGCCAAAACAGCTCCTTTATTCAACCCTATGGAGAAAAGATCACATACTGTACATGACAAAACAGTATGCAGAATTATTGCACGATTTGCACAGAGCAGGATGTGAGTACACTAACCGATGCGGAGCATGAAGTTATTGAAGGACTGATAGTTGATGTTCATGAGTGTCACCTTCATGGCCAGAGCAAAGTCACCCAGATCTGCCAAGTGCTGCCAGCGTTCCCTGTCAGAAATCTCTTCTTTCTGTTGGACAGGTCATAAAAATACACATAAACATCAATATATCATCATTATTATCAGCACTAGGTAAATACTGTTTTCAGACTTCTGAGATTCCAGAGTCCTTTTACCTTCATGCAGGCATAACCGTTAGTGTTATTGTCTGAAGAGACGCCTGATGCCGCCATGTACGTACTGCCGATGGTCTTAATCTTGGTTATACAGCGAAACTGTGGCTCATCTAAAAGCTTTAGAAAACAAAAGAGAAATTAAGTCTCTTTCTGGTGGAAGAAAACATTTTATTGGCAATATCATCAGCAATAACTTCCACGGACATTTAAAGGAACTGTTCACCCAAAAATGAAAATGCAGTAGATGCAGTAAAGAATGGTGATCTTTAATTAAAAATCTAGTTTAAAACACATGAATCAAGTTCATAGAAATGTAATGTATGTGTCCATGTTGGTTTTATACATTTTTGAAAAACATGTCAAGTGGTGTAAAAAGTATTAAAATATTTACTTGCACCTTGAATACACGCGGGTGTACACAACTTGATCATTCATTTCAAATATCAATATAATGAATTTGAGTCACAAATATCAAGAAGTTTTTGGAGGCTTACTCCATTTGACCTGAACAAAATGTGCCTTATCATAAAAATGTCAAAATCAAGATTTTTTAAATTTTTTTATTTCATACATTCATGAGGGTCTGAAGGGGTCCTTCTCTGTTTTCTGTTTTGACAACAGAACGGCTACCTGCATGTTGGTTACACCACCTGACTTTGATCTGGTGAACAAAAGTTTTTTAAATATTAATAATACTTAATAATAATACAAATTTATTCCAAAGTACTTGTTTTTTTCTTCTTCAAGAATTTCAGCTCCTGCTCATATTGGGCTACCACTCTTCGTGTAACACTCTTTTTTTATACATCTTACGACAACATTTGTGACACATTTTGTGTCACACCTCTTAGCTAACTTTTTTCATATTTATAATGACAACTTTTTTTGCATTTTGGAGGACTTCATGGATTTAGACCTCAAATATCTCAAATTACACTATTACATTTTCATGTAAAATAAGCTACTTTATTTGTTACATTCACTTCAGTAAAAAGCTAGGTGATTGTTTTATGAAAAAGGCTGCTATATGTTATGCATTAGGAGCATCTGCTGCAAAAAAACAGGACAAAAATCTGACAATTTCATAGCAATGTCAAGTATAGCCTATAGGTGGCCTCAGTGTTCCACTTATTGTTGCCTGGTTTCTGTAACTCAGTGTTCTAACTTAATTCCTAGATATTATCACAAGTTATGCATTAGGATGTATATTCAGACATTATAAAATACGATTTTTTTGTCAAAGTTTAGCTGTTTTTTTAAACCACTTGCTTTGAATATTCAGTTGTTGCAATAATGCTGTTCTCAATGTAAAATTCAAATCTGACCATGTGTCACGGAGAGAAGACTTAGAATGAGTATTTTGTTAGCTACCATTTATTTTGCAAAAAATATTCAATCATATCATTCATTAATCTGTGTTCTGTACTATGGCAGTGTTATAATCTCATCAATTTATTTATGAGTGTGTTCTGCATTTTGTCTCTGTTTTATAGCTCACCCACTCATTTCCCCATTCATTTCTATGGTCGGAAAAATTGGTCCAGGAACACAGAGTGACTTTGTTTTTTTATTATGGAATCAATTCAGGATTTTGTTGTGTGTTTTAGATGGTAAAAAGAGGAAAAGTCACACATTTTTATAGCGCTCCGATGAAGCATAGAATTTGTATACATAAAAATACAGGACAAATCAGACAAAAATATCAGAACAGTACATAAGGGTTAAATTATTTTTTTTTTTTTACTGTCTCCAGAATATTACACAACTTAACCCCCCAGAAAAAATATCTAAATTACTTTGAACTCAGAAATGGAAAACCTGCTCCTCACAAAAGAGGTGGATTCAAGTCATTGTTTTGTGTGAATTGCATTTTTAATGTATTTTTCAATAATTAATAGATCCATTATTGACCCACATATATTTGATATACATATATAACAAATACACACACACATATGTCCAAAAAAAGCCAAATAACCCATTAAAAAGCATTTATTATCACATGGCTAATACAAAAAGTAAAAAAAACTTTGTATTAGACATGTGTTATTAAAGTCTTTTTAATTTATAAATTTTTTTTTTTGACTAATATGAACCCTTGACCACTTTTGAAGAACTCTCTATTGTTGGACATTAAGTTCACACACATGTATCTTAGGGCTGTCAATCGATTAATTTGTTTTAAATCTAATTAATAAAATGATGTGCCTATTAATTAATCACATTACTCGCAATTAATCACAGGTATCAATATTTGCTAAAAAGAGCCCCCAAATAAAGATATTTCAATATATAATAATCAAAATGGGCTTAATTATAAATATAATATATAGTATTCCATGATAATATTCAATTATAACAATACAGCATTATCAAATAATTCAAAGACTTTACATTATTGTGGCAGACGAGTAAAGCATTGATTAGACAATACAAAAAGTGTCTTTAGAAATCAAAATATTTTTTGTTGTATGTTCATATCATTGAACATAAGACTACCACTGGCCTACAGTTAACAGCGATCCATTTTGCAATCGATTTAATCAATCTATCCGAGGTGGATGCATTCTTGCGTTTCGTCCAGGGCCGTTTCTAGCTATAAGCAGTATAAGTGCCTGCTTAGGGCCCCCGAGCCACCAGGGGGCCCCCGAGCCACCAGGGGGCCCCGCACAGCAAGGTTGTTTTTTTCCAACTAGGATTTCGCTTAGAGCTCCCATATGCTCAGAAACGGCCCTGGTTCTGTCTGTACACTTGCATCAGACAAACGCTATTGGTGTGTCTCACTGTGCTTGCCTTCACGTTTCATTGGTTTTCAGCATCTCTAGCCATAATCGCCGTGTTTTTGTTACGCTGTGGGAAGTTAAATGTAGTTTGAAACTTTAGTCTTGAGACCTCTGCACTCTTCTCCGCCCAGCTGTCAATTTATTGTCTGTGTGTTGCCTAAGGGTGAGTGATTGATGACAGAATTTTAATTGTTTGGGCGAAACATTCCTTTAAACTCTTAAAAAAAAAAAAAAAATCTCTTACACTATCAAAGTCGGAAATGATTTCATTGAGGAATCTCAGACACTCGATCCCGCCATTGTTGATGCTTTCCTCTGTGTAGAAGTCAGAGAAGTTTGGGATGGAGGCGAACATAACTCCAATCTCATCATAGGATTGGCTGTAGAGCTCCTGGGTTGTGCACATGGCAAATGATTCCAGAACAGTTATTGAGTTTGGCAGCATTTGTCTCTGTAAAACACAGATACATTTGGATGTCGAGTCTGACGGGGGATTTTCTCACCTCATCCCTCTTCTTGGAGCCCAGAAAGTGTCTGGCAACATGCTCTGGAAGCATATTAGTGACCAGAGCCTCGTTCCAACGTCTCATCTCATACACCTTCTCCTTCTGCTCGTGCACTTCAATCTTCCACAGGAACAGTGTGCGAGCCAGCTTCTCCACCTCAGTGAAATGAACAGAGCCAAATGTGATTGCACACTTTAAAATAATAGTTTACCCAAAAATAAAAAAATCTATCATCATTTACTCACCCCTCATGTTTTTCCAAACCTCTTTGTCTTTTTTCTTCTGTGGAACACAAAAGGTATTTGGGGGAAATATCTGAGGAATATCCTGGCTGCTCTTTTCCACATGGGTCTGTCAAGCTCCAAAATGACCAAAAAAGCACCATAAAAGTAATCCATACAAATGGATGCACTATACACTTACAATATACACTATGCACTCAGCCCTGTAGTGTATGAATTTTCAAATTTAGTATCATACCAAAGGAATGCTTAACAATTTTTTACTAGACAGAAGCTTTCGCTGTTTAACGGCTGACGAAAGTGATGTTTCAAATGCATGTGATGTGTTGCTGCTAGCTTTAGCGTGTTAGCCAACCTCAGTTCAACACTTGTATCTCAAACAACGTACTGTACATACTGTATACACACAGTGTGGGGTGATGGTAAAGCATTTAACTTACATTTTTTAAGGTGCTGTCTTCACTGAAGTTTTGCTAGTTGCTAAATTCTCCATTATTTACAACTGTTTTGTCAGACCAGCATCGCAGCCAGGTAACTCTAAGCGCTGAGTGAATGAAGTGTCCAACATTCCACACAATCCATTTTGACGATTGAAGAAGTGCACAGTACACTTCTTTTTGTTGCATTTTCAGTGTTAAAGGTGCACTCAGTAAGTTTGACTAACACCTATGTTACACTTCAAAATGACGTAGAATAGTGCAAAAGTGTGCAAACATACCGAAACTTTGTCGATATTCGTTAAAAACATTGCCTCTGCAGAAGCTCTGAAATGGACAACAAAAAGTGCAAACCATTTTCTGACATGCCTCGTGACCAAAAGTCCTAAAAATCAATGCTGTGATATTTGATTTGAGAGCTACAGCAAAGGGCAACATTTTCAGTGAATAACGATTGCAATTTCTGTACGTTCATCACACAAAGTCGTATGACTTCAGAAATCTTGGAATATTGCACATGAGTGATATGGACTACTTTTATGATACTTTTATAGTACTTTTTTTTATCATGGACTGGACATGGAGCTTGACATCCCCAGTCCCTATCAACTTTCATTACATGGAAAAGAGCGACCAGCACTTTTCTACAAAAATTCAGCTTTTGTGCTCCAGATGCCACATCCACGTTTTCAGTTTCCTAACGTCATCTTTCTCCAAAGTCTACGGTTATGGAGAGCATTTTCAAAACGATTTCAGTGTCATTCCAGTGTGGATAAGAGGCGTGAAAGTAGCAAAATAAATGCGTTTTCAAATGAAAATGTATTAGTGTGGATGTGGCCTAAGAGATGATAGAATCTCTTTAAGAGAACACTGAGAGAGAGAGAGAGACCACGTCCACACAAATATGTTTTCGACTGAAAACACATTGATTTCACTACGTTTACACCTCTCATCCACGCTGGAATGCTGTTTTCCTCCACAGAACATGGAGACTTTCGAAAACATTCTGCATACTTTGGAATTTAAAAAAAAAAATAAAAATGTCCAGTTTCGTTTTTCAACTGAAAAAGTATTAGTGTCAACATGGCTTGAGCAAGAGAGAGAAGTTGATCTTACATGTCTGGAGAAGTAGTAGAAGCTGACCATCATAATGAAAATCATAACACTCATTGTGTATTTGGATGGCACAAGATAAACCCTGTAAAACAAAGGAATTTAAAGAGACTTTTCCCCAAAAAACCAAACTAATGATCAATGCCAAAAAAAACCTAAACAACTAAATGATGTTTAACTCAAAATAACATTAAATGTGAACACTGTTTGCTTCTGCAAAAGTCACCATCACAATGTTAGAGTAGGCCTGACAATTGTAATTATGATTTCCCATGATATTCCATCAGTTGTACATTTATGGGATTTTTTTGCCCCCTGTATCATCCTCAACTAGCCACACCATTTGAGACGTCATTCATGTCCGTAGCACTGGTAGTAATGGTGATGCTTGCCTTAGCAAACACCACTAACAATACAAATGTATGTAGAGGTTCCTAATATGGGCTTTACACTCTGATAAGTGCTTGACATACCTGTATTCCTTAAAGCGAGATAGATCGTACGTGTCGAAAATGTCCCTCCAGCTGTAGATGTTGACCACGCCTGTAGCTACTGTGATGAGTAGCATGAGCGTGAGTTTGACCATGTGGCTGACCTGCACCAGCATGGTGGTGGCTATTAGCGCAAGTACTGCAATGTAGCTGTAGTATTTAGGGTTCTCCAGACAGCCCCGGGTTCCTAGTGTGGTTGGGGGGACCGCAGTTGCATCATTTGTAGAAAGATGAGGTGGCTGACAGCTTAGCTACAAAAGTAGATCATCAATGACACAGCTGCAAGTACTAGAGCACAACCATTTTTAAAATATAAACTTGTCAAGACATTAATTACCAAGACATACCATGAGCTCTTTTAAGTGGTGATATATGCTTCTGTAGAAGCAACAGTCAGTGTAATTTCAACTTTAATTTTAAAATATGATATTATATTTAACTGAACTACACTACCCACAATCCTTTAACGATATCCACCAATCAGAGATGTTGCTGTTCCTACTGAAATAAAATCACACTAAAAGAGCTCAGCAGAGACCGCCCACTCCCATGAAGCATTGCGGATTATGTAATCGAGTCGATCTACAGTACCTACATTCTTAAAATATTTTTTTGTATTTGTAGATATCTGAAATGTTTCCAATTAACTTCAAATGGATCATTTTTATACTTCAAAATCAGTCACTATATAACACGATTTTAAATTGTGCAGTCATTTTTATTCACAATTTATCATGGGATTGTACTTCATTCCCTCATAGAAGACTTTACGTACACAGACCTTTGTTTTTTCCCATAATCAAATACTTGTTGTTTATAATGTTATGATTCATCTCGGAGCTGGTTGGTTTGGTTCATGGTTTAGAACTCTTTCTTTAAGATTTTTTTAAAATTCCCGTGGAGAAAATGAATGAGAAAACAACTTCCAGTACCAAGGCCGCTGAAAAAGAGGGCGGTCACTGTTGCTCGAATGTATTAGTATTATTATTATTACTGCACAAAGTACTTCCGACAATGATGCTCAAGACACATAATGTGTGCTTTGATGATGGGTACATGTAAGTTAAATTTTGAGAATTGTGAGCTAATTTGGTGTTCTGGAAGGTTTACAGTATTAGTTAATAAAAATTGCATTCAATGGCTTCTTACCATATCTACTATGTCAGCCATTGTGACGATGAAAATGGCCGCCATGGCCCAAGTGTTGCGGGCCCAGCGTGTGTGATCAATCCACGTGGAGAACGACACCAATTTCTTTGGAAATACCTTTGGAAACAAGATGGTCACATATAAAATTCATAATTTAACATCCTATCATATCAATGATAAAAAGAGACAACAATATGATTTTGTATGTGGTGTTTGTGGAAACAATTGATTTTATTCACATTGCTGCCAAAAACATGATTCTTAATGTAATATGATGCCTCAAAATCAATATATTCTCCTACTAAATTGTACGAAGTGATATGGCTTTTGTCTGGTGCCCGGTGGATGGTGAAATCAAAATCTCATTATCCATGTGCTCTTTAAATCCGTGTGTGTGTGTGTGTGTGTGTGTGTGTGTGAATCAATACTAGTACATAACTTTATTAATCAATGGGGAATGTGATGACCTCACTAATGAGGTTAAATCAAAAGTGCTGGTGCATATTCGAACAATGACTGGGAGAGTATGAGCCTTAGGAAAGATTTCATCCATGTGGCTGGTTACATTAATATTACATAAGAAATTGACTATGTATTGATCTGGAAACTTTAATCAGATTTCAGCATGGGTCATGAACCCAGCCCAGCTTCCAACGGAAAGCATTATTGTGCAATGTTAAAAGAAACCTTTACGCAAGTGAAATCATTGCAATGACATACAGCATGCCACAAAACAGAAAGGCCACGTCTATGGTAATAAAACGAAAACGCTACATTCGCTACATTGATACCTCTTATCCACACTAGAACTGTGCTGTCCTCCACCGAAAACTGATTGTTAGCAAAGTGAATACTGAGTTTTCAAATGAAAACAGCCTAAGATGCATCCAGTGTTGGAGAGTAACTAAATCAGAGTAGTGACGCAACTAACTTAACCTTTTTCAGTAGTTTACTATTTAGTTAAATGCTGCTGTTCATCACTATGTTTTCGACTCAGTAATATAAATTACGGTGGTTTCTACTTTGAATAGTATATACAGTGTAAATAGTAGGGCTATTGATTTGACACGTTAATTCAGTGCATTTATTTATATAGAAAAATAATGCATTAAAAAAATGAGTGCAATTAATCATGTCCCAGGGCCGTAAATAGGAATATTCCTACCATTGTAGGCAGTAACTCCAGCTGTATAGGCAACGTGCAGCTGTACTGACAACAAACCACACTAATGCTAGCTTGACACTAGTGACAGCACAAGATGAGGACACATTCTTGCGTTCAAACACAGCTGGACAGAGCGCAATTTCGAATGCAGGAATCTCAAGACGTGTTTTTCTAAGTTTTCCTAAAAATGGTATGTTTATGACATGACGCAACCTAAGTAAGATGCTCTAAAAGCATCCATCTGACGCAGGTGTACACTGACGCATCCTTAGACATGCACTTATAATAAATCTCGGACTGATTTACAAATTCAGTTGCAAAATGGATTGCTGTGAACTGTAGACCAGTGATTGTCTTACATTCAATAATATGCAAATAAACAATATATTGCCTTATACATATACAAAGCCACTTTTTGTATTGTCTTATCAATGCTTTACTTGTCTGCCACAGTAATTTAAAGCATGTTAATTATCTGAATTATATTTATAATATTTATTTATAAGAATTGAAATGCTAACTAAACTATTTAAACATTATATATTGAATTAGTGTTATCTGTGGGGCTTTCAAGGCAAATATTTATATATGCAATTAATTACATTTATTTCGATTAAATTTTCGCCATGATATGTAATTAATTTAATTAAAAAAATTATCGATTGACAGCCAGAGTAAATAGATCTGTTCAAATGATGATTACCGCTTTAAGCTCTGAAGGTGTTTTAAAAGATTTTCTGTTTCAGTGGCATACCCAAAATGAAAGGCTTATAACTTGAACCAAAAAACAAAACAAAAAACACAAAAAAAAACAAAAAACAAGTAGGGTCAAATGTTTGGCATCATTGTAAAGAAATCTCTTCCATTTTTTAAATGATACATTCTAAGACTCTGCTGAAAAAGCACAAAAAAATTGGGCCAAAACTTTACTTTTTTCGTATGTTTCTTATTTGACATTATATATCTCTATAAATAAGGTGGATCAGAAAAACGGCTATTGATTTGTTCCCAATCATGTCAACTGTATCTGATGTTGTGTTGATACGACAAAGCAATCAAAAGTTATAGCATTACAAAAAAATGTATCATAGTGTCCAAAAATGTTTCCAAGTGTCCAAAAGCCTCTCCAAACAAATAAAACATAATTGTACATAAGAACTAATTACACATGCAAACACAACAATGACTAAAGGTATGTGTAGCATGGAGAAATGATTTTAGTAATGAGATTTCACAGAAGGAGTGCCTTTTGACTCTGAGTCTGCATCATTGAGCTTGTGTTATTTACTTGGCGCCATCTCCTGGTGGTCATATGCAACATTGTGCTTCGTGTGGATTATCTAATGATCTATACATCCGATTACCTTGTATGTGGGCTCTTTGAAAGATAATCACCTCCTCTAAGTAGTAGTATGTTATATTTTATGTTCCGTTTCTTTTTCTTGAAGTAATAAGCGAAAACGTGGCATATAAGCAACACCAACATGATTGTCATAAAGACATATCCTTAGTTATAACTCACTGTATTTTTGTCTGTGAGTAAAACAAACTCTTTGAGAGCTTTCCAACAACATATAACACATGGCTATTTGATGAGTTTGATGTTTTTACTGATTGCAATAATATGTACAGTGCAATTTGTTTTAAATAAATTATCAAAACGGAACACTTCTGATTCATCTGCAAATTTCATAGCACTTGTTCAGTTTTGGTCATAATGCCTACGTGCATTGGAAAGTAAAGCTTCTACGCTTTCAAACAATACCTATTTTGTGTTGATCAAGACTGCAGTCGTTAATATTTTGATGATTGTTTTTTCATACCTTGAGCTTAAAGGATTAATGCTGTCACTCTAATTGAGATCCTTTTATTTTTTTGTGCCAGATAAATACTGCTCATATTGTTGTATATTTGAAAAGATAAATATGAATTATTAGATAGATATTGCCTCCCCACTTCCCCGAAATTGTTAGTTAGCTACTTTTTATAAGCAGCTTGTGGTGTAACCAACTCATTTTTTAAAGGGTAGCTTGACTGTAGTTTATCTAATTAAAATTAGCTCGGGAAGCTAAAGTTTCAAAGTAAATTCCCTAACACTGGATTTATCACATACAGTATGAAATGAACAAATGTCCTACCCAGTGGACACATGTTCTGTGTGATTGGTTAAGAAAGGTGTTAGATCAATCACTCACTCGTGGGAAAATGGCTGCCAGTGAACAGATAGTGAGAATGAGAAGCAAGACTTCCCCCACTGCCAGAGTCACATAGTTTGCTACCAACCTAAAACAGACACACAGACAGACAGCAGATGAAAAGGAAGTCAGACAGGTTTAGAACGAAATGAGGGTGAATAAATGATGACAGAATTTTCATTTTTGGATAAAATTACCATGATGTCACCATAGGCAACCACACTTTTTACTTTTCTGCAGATTTCAATTAAGCATTATATACTCTAATAATGTTAGTTTGTGTTAAAAAAAGGTATTATAAAGGGATATCTATGGTTTACAGTGAAGAATTATACAGTATATAGGTTCTTTCCAAACTATCGGCAAAACAAGTTTTAACTTGGTTCAATAGGCCTGTGTAATTTTCTCGGACGTGTAACACTAACAGCAATTTTTGGGCTGGTATGCCAAAAGAACTCGCAAGTGCTGCTACCTAGCGTTTATTTGTAAACATTAACTTCATCACGAAAGTAATCGCTATATTGCAACAGGATCATAAGATCTCCAAACAGATGCTATAATAACTGCAAACAGACTCTGATTGACCTTTGGATCCTGAATTAAACGGCTCAGATGTGATCAGGTGTGTTTGTGTAGTTAATAGTTAACTAACCAGGGGTCAATGAGTGCCTCCATGACGGCAGTGAAGAGCAGCACCACACATGAGCAGCTAAACGCCGCTCCACTCTGCTTCTCCTTCTCAACAGAGAACCGCGTCTCCAGCTCCGGATCCGTGAAGCGCAGAGACAGACGATTAGTGTACTTCCCTTTGAGCCTGTAGTGCACATGGAAACACACACATATGCATATTTTCCTTTTATTGTATTTTAATTACCCTCATGTATTTCCAAACCTCATGACATGTCTTTCTTCAGTGGAACACAAAAGCAAAAGTTTTAACGATTCTTCACGTACCTACCGTTCATAATGAGCATGTTCGTTAAGCTTCAATGAGGATGAAAAAAGCACCATTAAAGTATCATAGAAGTAGACCATACGGTTTGTGTGTTCTATTCCATGTCTCCTGAAGCCAGATGATAACTTTGTTTGAGGAACAGACCGAAATTTAAGCTGATATTCACTGAAAATCTTTCTCAACACTGGAGCACGCAAATCTCATTTGTGGTCGCATTTTCGCTGCACACAATCAGTAATGTGACAAGCATAAACTAAGGGTGGTCGATATGTCAAGTTATGAATAATTTTATAGCATGATAACGATATATATCACAATATAGTAAAAAAAAAAAAAATGATCTGGAAAATCAATAAAAATTAGTTTAGAAATAAATAAACATATTTTAATGCCTATTTTTGGATAATCCAGTCAGTGAATTAAATACATTATAAATCAGAATCAGAATGAGCTTTATTATCAAGTATGCTTACACATACAAGGAATATGTCTTGGTGACAGAAGCTTCCAGTTCAAAAACAATACAACAACAAGACAGAGATAATAATAAAAAAATAGAATAAACATAAAAAGCTAATTGAAAATAAGTATATATAGAAATACACAATTAGTCAAATACATATATATGTGTGTGTGTGTGTGTATATATATATATATATATATATATATATATATACATACATACAGTATATACGTATGTACAAATACAAATCTGTTATATATATATTTGGAACTTGACATAATGCTAAATTTCACATTATGCCACATTTCAGTCTGATATGTTGACCATTATTATTATTATTATTATAAACTTTCCTCAAGAAACTCAACATCTTCTTAAAGCGATGCAACAAAGAAAATATAATAGAAATATATTATAAATATCTTTTAATTATTTAAGTCATCTTATAGAGAGTGTATGAATATCTGAAGCTAAACATGAGTGTTTTGTTGTTGCTAATATCAAACAGAATTGAACAGAATTTTAGTAAGGGTGATGATGTGTAGTTTAAAACCCCTTTATTTTGGTACATGACACGGTGTTGTAGCTGTGTTACTCATCAGTGGTGGTTAGAATGTAGGGCTATTTAGTCGTTTAAGATGTTTGACTTCCTCCATAGCACTTTAACTTAAAAACTCAATAGAATTAAATGGGTCACGTACGTTTTGTGGTCTGCGCCGTGATATGGAGAGAAGCCGGATTGAGTAATGTGATCCCACTCTGCGCTCTCATCTCTCCAGAGACGTAAAACACAGATGCGAGAGCGAAAATGAGAGACATATTTAGCACTTATGAAGAGCCGAACGTAAGATGAATGCCAGAAATTTTCAATGTCAGAAAATCCCTCACCATGTTTTTTCAATTCTCTCAGTCTCACGTGACGTGATAGATCCATGCACGCCGCGCACATGGACATTTACTTATCGTGATATACACGATATACTGAATGCACTATATATTGTCGGCACAATCTATATAGTAATATCGCCCAACCCTAGCATGAACCAATGCGGTCTGGCGTCAATGACATCAAATCTGGTGCAACAAGGGGCCTGGGTAGCTCAGTGGTAAAATACGCTGGCTCCCATCCCTGGAGTTCGCTAGCTTGCTAGTTCAAATCCCAGGGCGTGCTGAGTGACTCCAGCCAGGACTCCTAAGCAACCAAATTGGCCCGGTTGCTAGGGAGGGTAGAGTCACATGGGGTAACCTCCTCGTGGTCGCTATAATGTGGGGCGTTCTTGGTGGGGCGCGCAGTGAGCTGAGCGCGGTTGCCACGGTGGATGGCGTGAAGCCTCCACACGTGCTATGTCTCCGTGGCAACGCGCTCAACAAGCCACATGATAAGATGCGTGGGTTGACGGTCTCAGACGCGGAGGCAACTGGGATTCGTCCTCCGCCACCCGGACTGAGACAAATCATTACGCGACCACAAGGTCTTAAAAGCACATTGGGAATTGGGCATTCCAAATTGGGAAAAAAAATAAAATAAAATCTGGTACGACAAATCTTGAGGCGCCACTTCCCAACTGAATAGAAGCACAAATGATATTTGAGCACTACAACAGAGGGGAAGGCTTTTAACATCTTAAGGAGTTTGTCCTTGCCACTGTTGCCTTTGGTTTCCTCACTGTGAGGTTTGTAAAGCACTAAACTGCTTTGGAACAATATGTTTTGTAAAAAGCGCTATAGAAACAACTGAACTGAATATTTTTAGTTGAATATAGCACACAAGATAGACTACTTTAATGATATCTTCATGATGCTTTTTGGAGGTTGGCAGTAGAAATCCATACAATGAAATACACCTTTAACTTTATGGAAAAAAGCAGCTTGGATTTTCAGCCTAATATCTAACACAAACACACACTCCGAGTACTCACGCTTGTACGGTCTCTCTCTCCAGCAAAGCTTCGTTGAGGAGTTTGTTGAGCTCCTGTTCATTCTCCTGAGCGTCAATCACTCTTTCAGCCAGATCACGCAGACGCAGCCGACGGCGAGGGTTCGGAAATGAGGGGTTCACCACCTAACACCAAACACACACACACACATTAGCATGCTGTCTTTACCAGACAGCATAATTATGCTGCCTACCAAGATACCATTTTGGCCAAAATCTGAGGCGGCATTTCATTAGAGATAATTCTGGTTCTGATTCCTCAGTTATATATTCAATGCACTTAGAAATGTATTTACCTCATACTTGTGTGTGCTGTGTTTTATTATTTTTTTTATCTTTAGTACGATGGTGTTAGCTTAGCAACATGCTTTACAATTATTCTTGTTGAATATCCTGTTTCAGCCGGAAATATGTCAGATTACAGAAATGCATCAGATCATGGAAGTAAAATGTGTTGTGAATGGCGTTTCACGTTGGCTTTAAAGGAATAGTTTTCCCAAAAATGAAAATTCTCATCATTTATTCACCCTCTTGCCATCCCAGATGTTTATGACTTTCTTTCTTCTACTGAACACCAATGAAGAATTTTAGAAGAATATTTCAGCTCTATTGGTCCTTACAATGCAAGTCAACTGGGTCCAAAACTATAAAGTTCAATAAGCACATAAAGGCAGCATATGCATACGACTCCAGTGGTTTAATCCATATCTTCAGAAGCAATATGATTGGTGTGGGTGAGAAGAGAGTTCTTTTGTTTTTGGCGATTCACATTCTTCATGCATATCGCCACCTACTGGGCAGGGAGGAGAATATATATTAAAAAATGACTGAAATATTAATCTGTTTCTCAACCACACGATATCATATCGCTTCTGAAGGTATGGATTTAACCACTGGAGTCATATGGATTACTTTTATGATGCCTTCATGTGCTCTTTTGAGCTTCAAAGTTTTGGACCCTGTTGACTTGCATTGTAAGAACCTTCTGAGCTGGGATACTCTTCTAAACACCTTCGCTAGTGTTCAGCATAGGAAAGAAAGATATACACATCTGGGATGCCATGAGTTTTGGCAAGTCATTTAGGACATCTACTTTGTGCATGACACAAGTACTTTTTCCAACAATTGTTTATAGAAAGATTGTTTCACTTTTAATTGATTATATCACAATTCCAGTGGGTCAGAAGTTTACATACACTAAGTTAACTGTGCCTTTAAGCAGTTTGGGAAATTCCAGAAAATTATGTCAAGCCTTTAGACAATTAGCCAATTAGCTTATGATAGGAGGTGTACTGAATTGGAGGTGTACCTGTGGATGTATTTTAAGGCCTAACTTCAAACTCAGTGCCTTTTTGCTTGACATCATGGGAAAATCAAAAGAAATCAGCCAAGACCTCAGAAAAAAAATTGTGGACCTCCACAAGTCTGGTTCATCCTTGGGAGGAATTTACAAGTGCCTGAAGGTACCACGTTCATCTGTACAAACAGCAGTACGCAAGTATAAACACTATGGGACCACGCAGCCATTATACCGCTCAGGAAGGAGATGCATTCTGTCTCCTAGAGATGAATGTAGTTTGGTGTGAAAAGTGCAAATCAATCCCAGAACAACAGCAAAGAACCTTGTGAAGATGCTGGAGGAAACAGGTAGACAAGTATATATATCCACAGTAAAACGAGTCCTATATCGACATAACCTGAAAGGCTGCTCAGCAAGGAAGATGTCACTGCTCCAAAACCACCATAAAAAAGCCAAATTACAGTTTGCAAGTGCACATGGAGACAAAGATCTTACTTTTTGGAGAAATGTTCTCGGATCTAATGAAACAAAAATTAAACTGTTTGGCCATAATGACCATCGTTATATTTTGAGGAAAACGAGTGAGGCTTGCAAGCCGAAGAACTCCATTCCAACCTTGAAGCATGTGGGTTGGCAGCATCATGTTGTGGGGGTGCTTTGCTGCAGGAGGGACTGGTGCACTTCACAAAATAGATGGTATCATGAGGAAGGAAAATTATGTGGATATATTGAAGCAACCTCTCAAGACATCAGCCAGGAATTTAAAGCTTGGTCGCAAATGGGTCTTCCAAATGGACAATGACCCCAAGCATACCTCCAAAGTTGTGGGAAAATGGCTTGAGGACAACAAAGTCAAGGTATTGGAGTGGCATCACAAAGCCCTGACCTCAATTTGTGGGCAGAACTGAAAAAGTGTGTGCGAGCAAGGAGGCCTACAAACCTGTCTCAGTTACACCAGTTCTGTCTGGAGGAATGAAGTTCCAGCAACTTATTGTGAGAAGCTTGTGGAAGGCTACCCAAAATGTTTGACCCAAGTTAAACAATTTAAAGGCAATGCTACCAAATACTAACAAAGTGTATGTAAACTTCTGACCCACTGGGAATGTGATGAAAGAAATAAAAGCTGAAATAAATCATTCTCTACTATTATCCTGACATTTCACATTCATAAAATAGAGTAGTGATTCTAACTGACCTAAGACAGGGAATGTTTTCTTCAATTAAATATCAGGAATTGTTAAAAACTGAGTTTAAATGTATTTGGCTAAGGTGTATGTAAACTTCTGACTTAAACTCAACAATAGTTGAAGCTAATTTTTTACAAACAAACGCTCGCCTGCAGCAATTCCAGGTTCATTTGGCACTCCAGAAAAGAACTGCTGTTAATGGGTGCATTGTTCAAATTAAGCTGAAAATGCCCCAAATATGATCTAAAGGTGATCTAATATGAATAAGCTATCCTGATGAAATATGTTTTAAGAAAAGATTTAGAAATGCCTAAAGTCTGTGCTTCTCTTATATCAGCTGGAAGTGAGTTCCACAGTTTAGGAGCATAAGAAGAGAAAGCCCTGTCACCCACAGAACGTATAAACTATAAACCATAGATATCCCATTAGAATAGCATTAACAAACATTATTAGATTAAGTAATGCTTAACAGATTATTAAAACTGTAGAGATACTCATATCCACCATTGAAAGCTGCTGGTCTGAATAACCCGGACACATAGTTGCCTGCGGTGTAACGTCATAGTAATTTCATCTACACCTAGCTAGAAACATATTTATTAAAGCAGTACCATTATTTCTATTACTCACAGTACTTTTGTTCAGGTATATCACTTTTTTTTTTTTTACATCAGACTGCATCAGGCCTGAACAGTTTTTGCGATTTGTTTTGTTGCATTGCACTTTCTATGAAAACGCCTAGTCTAGGTCGGAATTGCTCCTTAATTAATATGTTGTGTTGTTTATTTAATCAGATTTCTGTTGAGACTAAACAGTGTTAATGCTCAGTACCTTTCTCAACAAAGTTTTAATGTAAATTAATGATTAATTTTAATGAGTTTTTAATTAAGTGGTTTATAAACACAAAAAACAGATCCCACTGGTCTGAGAAAAGATAGAAAAGTCAGTACCCGTGTATCCAGCTCCTCTGGCTCCTCCGGTGTGGTACATGCAGTGTGGACAGTCCCATTACACTCTGTAGTGTTGATCAGTAGAGGAGAATTCCCATTAGATGACGTCACTGACAGCTTCTGGAAAGAAACATTGAGGACAGAGTAAGAAACAGAGAAAGAAAAAGAGATAAAAATGACAGCAGCAGCAACAGGAAGTGACACTCACTACTCCATTGATGCCGTTCTTGCCAACAGGTCCCTTTGACACCACCACCAGGTATGTCTCAATGCCCCTCTCTTTCAGGTATTCACAGCGGTCTCCTCCGTTTCCAGGCTCCACATCAAACTCTCCATGCAGACACTCCAGGGTGTTCTGGGAGATGTGGACTCTCCTACCCGAAACAAGTGAGTTGAGCAAACATGTGCTTTGAGTCCTTTACTAGCAAACATAACCAGTTTTTTTTTTTACTGATTACACAATACATCCAGAACATGTTGCAGTTTATCAGTGTTTATTTCTTTGGATAATGGGCGAACCGAATTCACTAAACAGTTGCACCACTTTTGCGTGTGGTATTTCAGCACAAAAACCTGCTTCTTAAGGTGAGGTCACATTTTTACCTTTGCACGGCAACATTTCACATGCAAAGAAGCTTGGGCGGACGTTGAACACGTGTGAAACCAACAAAAAACGAATGGTCAAGCAGCCTCTTTTTAATGCTGCACTTTATACTCTGGGAGAGTGATGTTTAAAAGAAACTCACCGCTAAAATGATATCCTTGTCTACTGTGAATATTCAGTGTAGCTGTGTACATAGCACCACCCACACAGAGGTCACTGCCAAACCAAGCAACTTTTTATTGGTCAAAGAGGCGAAGCTGTCAAAGTTCACTAACTCCATGCGAAATCCGTGAGGGGAAATTCTTCGCCACCTGAAGTCCATCGTGCAAAATTCACAATCAAGCAGATTCCCATTGAATTTCGCTGTGCAAAGGTAAACGTGGCCGCGCCTTTAGGCCATGTCCAAACTAATACGTTTTCATTTTAAAACATTCATTTCTCTACGCTTACGCCTCTCATCCACACTACAATAACTTTTTACTCCACTGAAAACGCAGCGTTTTCGAAAATGCACTCCATTACCCCATACTTTGGAAAACAACGACAGTAGGAAAATGAAAACGTTTTCAAAACATTTGTGGCTTTATTCACTAACCACCTGCAATCTAGTTTAAAGGGATAGTTCACCCAAAAAAGAAAATTCACGTGTTTACGTTATGTTTACTCATCCCTGTGTTGTTATAACCCTATATGACTTTCTTTTTCTTAACACAAGGAGAAATTGTGAAAAATGTTGAGCTCAGTGATGTCATACAAACAGACTACCTCTTCAAGCTACAAAAGAACACAAAAGTATAATTTAGAAGTCTTAATAAATTATTCCATGAGACTCATGATTGTTATGAAACATATGATTAGATTTGGTGAGAAACAAACTGAAATCTAATGTATTATTTAGTGAAAATGTTCACTGACCATTGATCTACTGTGTGCGTTCATGATAGGGCATGAGAGCAACAGTTCACGCAGCCTCCTTGTTACACTGAGGCGTTCAAGCGAAAACTTGTTTGTTTATCTAAAAACAGGTCTTCCACAGTGATTGTGACAACAGAACACATCACAGTTGCACACAAAACAGAGAACAGAACTTACTAAACATGTCTGAAGAGTTTATAGTCGAAGAATTGATGCATTTCTATGCCCAGCCTTATTTTTTTGAAAGTTTTTGGACCGGTGCCAGTTCACAGCGAGCGGAGTTACCCACGAGATGCTGAAAATAGAAAACAAGCGATCGACAGAATGTACCATCGCTCGTCACTGCTGGTTAGGACAAAAACTCTGATTATCATAGAAAAGATACCTTTTATCACGTGTCGTTTACCGTCAGGCTAGGACACGGTGTGACTATGGCTGCCTGTAACCTCTTTGATTTCTGAGTACTCCGTTCAAAACAATAAGGCTGGGCATAGAAATGCATCAATTCTTTGACTACAAACTCTTCAGACATGTTTAGTAAGTTCTGTTCTCTGTTTTGTGTGCAGCTGTGATGTGTTCTGTTGTCACAATCACTATGGAGGACCTGTTTTTAGATAAACAAACGAGTTGAACGCCTCAGTGTAACGAGAAGGCTGCGTGAACTGTTGCTCTCGTGCCCTATCATGAACGCACACAGGAGATCAATGGTCAGTGAACATTTTCACTAAATAATACATTAGGTTTCGGGTTTGTTTCTCACCAAAACGTATCGTATGATTTCATAACAATCATGAGTCTCATGAAATAATTTATTAGACTTCTGAATTATACTTTTGTGTTCTTTTGTAGCTTGAAGAGGTGGTCACCATAAACTGCCATTGTATGACATCACTGAGCACAATTTTTTCACAACTTCTCCCTTTGTGTTATGAAAAAGAAAGAAAGTCATATAGGGTTATAACAACACAGGGATGAGTAAACATGGACTGAATTTTCATTTTTGGGTGAACTAATCCTTTAACTAGGTGCTATCTTTTTAAAATCAATTGCCCTCAGGGGACAAATAAAGTTGAAAGTAAAGTATCTGCGCTGGTTAGCACTACAAGAGTGAGTATTTAAATGAAGCCCTTGTCATTCTTTTCAGTTCAAACACGTCTCTTTTCTATGTTAAATAGGCTTTTTTTAGATTGTGCTTTATTAAAAAAGTCAACACAATTTGCATTGTGCAGTTAATGTTGCACTATAAACGTCTGGAAAGAAGATAGTTAATTACATTTTCATTAAAACCGATATTTGTGTATGTAATCTAGCAATAATGACAGCAGTAATTCATAAAATGATAAGTGTGTCATATCTCTTATCATTAATGGTAATATATCAAAATGCACTGTATTGTCAGATTACCTGGATTACATTGGTGAAGTAGTCTGCTGAATTCTCCAAAAGCACTGAGAACCAATACACTAGATGGGGAATTTTGCTGTGCTAATTGTATTCAGCACAATCAAAACTCAGGTATCAAAACAATGCAGACTGTATGTGCAAGTACACAATGCTATCAGCGGGCGCAATTTATTCTTAAGGGAATATTCCAGGTTCAGTACAAATTAAGCTCAATCGACAGCATTTGTGGCATAATGCATCAGCAATAAATAAATAATTCAACGAGCCCTCCTTTTCTTTAAAAAGCAAAAATGTGGGTTACAGTGAGGCACTTACAATAGAAGTGAATGGGGATAATCCGTAAACATTAAAAAAGTTTAGCCACAAGATGTAAACAATATGTTTGTTAACAGGATTTTTTAAGTTTTAAAAGAAGAATTAATGTAAGTGATTTTCTTTAAACCCTCCAAACATTGGCCCCATTTATTTCATTGTAAGTGCCTAACTGTAACCATGATTTTGTTTTACAAATTGTAAGAAAAGGAATGAGTCAAATTAATTTTTGTGGTCATCAACATTATGCAACAAATGCTGTCAATTGAGCTAAACTTGTTTTGAACCCGAAATATTCCTTTAATGAATTCCCTGGAAGTCTTCAAACAACAACAACACAACTTTATCACATGTGAAGGTGGGGGTCATTACCCTGGTATCCCTCCTGCCTCCATCTTATTGGCTACTGTCACATCAGTGGACCACACATCATACTGCCATCGCTTCTGGCCCAGCACCCCTCCCAACACTGTCCCAGAATGCACCCCGACACGCATGTCCACATCCGTCTGCGTCTTCTCTCGAACATATCTGAAATCCAGATGATGGTGTCAGTCTTCTCACAATCAAGCACACCCAACACAAGTAAATCAGAAATAATTGCTATGAACAATCACTAATTTCAATGAAACTGCATGTGTCAGTTCATAAACAGTTCAGAAATGATGTGAAGTCATTACGATGAGCATGACTTACGAAATCGCCTCAACCATTGCCAAGCCCATCATTATAGAGCAGGCCGCATGGTCATCACGGTAATCTGGAAGACCACAAATACAGTAATAGCAGTCCCCGAGAATCTTAATCCTCAACTGGTGGTATTTCTGATGAGAAAGGAAAGTACAGCATTCAAGCTAAATTGGTCAGCCCAATTAAAAGGTCTCTAGCCAATTTAAGATGAATGTTTAGTCTTGTAAATATCACTGAAAAGTTGCAAGGGTGTTTCTTCAACTACAGGCACTTTTATGTCACAGAACCAGACTTTCAATCTTTAAATCTGAAAATCAATCATAAAAATATTACTCTTTGCTTTATCACTGCACTATATCAATACTGCACTATGACAATCTAAACAAAGAGTGAAATAAACATAAATAATTTCAATATCTATAGTGTAAAATGATATTTATTTACAGTATCTACATGTAAGCCAAAACTGTTGTCCCTAATCAAGTTTTTTCAAAAGTTAATGTACTTGGTTTACCAAAGTGACAAGTGTCAGTGAAGAGCATGCATAAGATGAAATATGAGACAAGTGGTGTTTGAAGAAAACTAAGGAAAATCAAGGTAAATATCACTTGTGAGCAGAATATTTAGTCCCACTTTATATTAGGTGTCTTTAACTACTATGTACTAACATAAAATACATACAGTACAATGTACTTATTGTGTGAATACATATTGTTCTGCAAAATTCTCACAAGATTCACATTTGCTGCTATTGAGGTTGAGGTACGGCTAGGATTAGGGGTAGCGTTACAAGTAGAGGTTAGAGGTTAGATTAGGGTTTTGGTTAGGTTTAGGGTTAGGGGTAAAGTTAACAGTGTAACTACAGATGTAATTAAATGCAGGTACTTTAAATGTAAATACAATGCAACAACACATATGTACATAATAAGTACATTGTATCAAATGATTAAGTACATAGACACCTAATATAAAGTGGGTCCAAATATTAATTTCTAATCAAGCTGTATTTTGTCAAATTATGTAAAAAATTTAAATATTATCTTTATTTAGAATACATGAATTGTTGCCTATAAAATTAGCATTAGCAGGAAAAAGGAGTCAGCCATTTTATTACAAAAATGTGAAAAATGTCATTTCCACCACAGAATGAATGGTGATTTGAGATGTGGTGGAAATGACAATTATTAATGACAGTTCAGGGACCAAATAAATGATATAATTCTCTGTGACGTATGTATATCCACAGTGTGACATTGTTAGTAGACAAATTAAACTAGTGAAAGTGTGATACGTGTATTTAAACATTTTTTTTTTCGAAAGAAATGAATATGTAATTTTGAAACATACTGTTTGTATAAAATCATGACAGATCATGTGAGATGAAGACATTTTTTTATATGTAACCTTGTAAAAGCTGTTTTATTCTACATGGAGAGCGTCCGCACATGGGGGCTGCCATGTTAGAATCACATGACCAGCCGAATACTACTCGCTTAATCTCAGAAACCATCCTGTTATTTGACACTTTCACTCATTGATTAAAATAATCATGACTGACTGTGAATACTACATTTCTGCAGTGGCATCTGAGACTGAAAACTACTGCATTTGAATGATGCTGCATCCAAGCCACTAGGTGTCAGTAGCCACATTTCCACTATCAGGCCAAATGAGGGCATGCTAGTGCATGCCAGGTCCAGTTGCATTCCCATTGTCTCTTCCAGGGGTTCATCGTGCCTTCTTGTGCCTTTCTCGGGGCCAATGGCCTGCCGATTACCCTTAGGCCAAACAAGGCCAACTGGGGAATGAGGTGGAGTCAATGTCAAAGACAGAGTTTCACTGAACTTGCCAGGTTGTGTATACAGAGCACAACAGTAGAGGTTTTAAAAAAATAATAATAATAAATTTGTGGATACGGTACAAATCCGTTAAAACACACAATGGACAAAGCGGTGCCCAAAGACGGTTCACGGATCATGGACGGTGTGCTGGGACATCGTTCCACTGTTAGTGGAGAGACCACTCGGGACACCATGGCAATAACAGTTGGTGAGTTGTAAACACTAACCTATCTTTCTAGCTAGCTAATGTTTACAAATGATTTAAACTCAATATTCTAGATAACTAGATAACATGATACCTCAACTTGAGCTTCCCCCTTGCCTGTGAAATGGGCGGGGTGTGTGACGTTGGCACCAGGGCAGCGTGTTAAAGGCGTGTTTTAGGGCAACGCTGCACGGCTATTGGCCCGATGGTGGGAACGCAGATCGATTTTGGTCTCGCAGCTCGAGGTCTGAGGCTATTGGCCCTGGCTGGCCAGACGATAACCCTAGCTCGCACTGGCCCGATAATGGAAAAGTGGCTAGTGTAAGCCTATGTAGACCACTTCGACATACTTCTAAAAATGACTGAGTGCATCTTTGGTTTATTTCCTAAAAGCTGAAGAAGTTAAATAAACACCCATAAACGTCACTGAACGTGTGTTGAAAAAGCGTACAGATGTTAAAACTCACAGCAGCTAGCTTGTCGAAGCGGGCAAACAATTCGTTTAGCAACTTAACCAGTTCCTGCGCACTACAGGATGAGGACAGCTGTGTGAAGCCCACGATGTCTGCGAACAGAATACTGCAACAGAAATACAGTAAAAGTCCCCTTTATAAACCATCTGCAAACCACAACATTAAGCTTTTTGATGACTTCATGTCACTGCCTCTGAATGTAGCGAATCGTACCTGACGTTCTCATGGCGATACATGTACATGGTGTTGAACTGCTGCATCTCTTTCTGACTGGCCTCTTTCTTCATGTCTTGAAGCATCTCATCTGCGATGTGCTTGGGCAAGATGGACAACAGGAGGCGCTCCTGTACACAGAGGAACACAACAACTAAATATAGCCTCAGCTTTTTTAACAGAAAGTTGAGGCTGCAGTGGGCACAGGCTCACCAAATCTGGACAGTTAAAGACTGCTCTGGTCTGACAAATCTGGATTTCTGCTGAGGTACACAGATGGTAGGCCCACTGCAGACTCAGTTTTCTGTTCTTGGCTGACAGAAGTGGAACCTGACATGGTCTTCTGCTGTTTTAGCCCATCCGCCTCAAGGTTTGACATGTTGTGCATGCTGAGATTATATTCTTCTCACCACAATTGTACAGAGTGGTTATCTGAGTTACCACTGCCTTTCTGTCAGCTTGGACCAGTCTGGCCATTCTCTGTTGACCTCTCTCATCAACAAGGTGTTTCTGTCTGCAGAACTGCCGCTCACTGAATGTTTTTTGTTTTTGGCACCATTCTGAGTAAATTCTAGAGACTGTTGTGCGTGAAAATCCCAGGAGATCAGCAGTTACAGAAATACTCAAACCAGCAGATGCTTGTATCCAAAGCGACAAACAGTGTATTCAAGGTATACATTTTATCAGTTTGTGTATTCCCTGGGAATCAAACCCATGATCTGGGCATTGCTAGTGCCATGCTCTACCAGTTGAGCTACAGGAACTATGTTGGGATGCCAAGAGTCTCCTGTCTTGAGTACAGTCAGTTTAAAAAGTGAAATTATGTTTAGGGTACAGGGAGGCCAAAACTAAATGTCCTCATATGAGGACACGAGGTCGCAAGAGGTTAAGCTATGGCTGTGCTTGTATATAAAAAGCAAAAGGAAATGCAGATAAACCTTGTGGGGGAAAACCGTATGAATTTATGGAAATTGGTCAAATTTATGGTATTGGTCAAATATGCTCCTTGAGGCACTGATGGCACTAACTAGGAACTGATACACCAGATGGCAATATGATAACATGCCCACTCACTCACGCAGTGGGGGATTTCAGTCACAAACATATTTCAAAACTCAATAACATGTTACTTAAACCGCTGTAAAATCAGTCCTCACAGGTTCCTAAACCTGTCATGCTCACAGGCATTAACGTGATATGACTCTAACATAACAAGCAGGATGATGTCGAGCCCTTTAGCATGCACACACACACACACACACACACACTCACACACACTCACACACACTCACACACACTCACACACACTCTGTTTCTCTCTTCTCCTCCGACACATTCTAGCACTCCCACACACACACTTACACATGAATAGAGGAGGGGTCAGTAGATTCACCCAAAAGTGTGACAATAAAGAGCAGATAAAGGGTGGAGGGATCAAGAGGAGCGAGATGCTAGTGTGATTACAGCTGACATCGTCTCAGGAGGTTGGTCACCATGGTAACCTGCTGTGGCCGGATGCTCCTTGATTGGCTGGCATAGCCGTCTCCCAGCAGCCCCTGCTTTTGCATAAGTGTTCAGGGAGTTTCTCCTCATATGGTTTTATCTGCCTTTTTTGCACTCTCACATGCATACGCACACACACACACACCTATATTCCTTACAAACTCTTAACTAGTAGCAAACGTCACCATTCACTTTAATTGTATGGAGAAAAAATCATGCAATGAAAGTGAATGGTGACTGAGACTAAAAGCCTAACATCCAGTGTTAATCTCGAAATCACTGATGAAAACGTTAGTTGACGAAGGTATTTTTGATTTTGTCAACAATAATGAATACGAAATGAAAAAGACGCATCATAATGATAATGAAAGATTTTATTAAAGCATTCTGCTGACAAACATTTTAAGAGAAAAAAATAATATACTGCAAGATATTAACAATGCAAGGTATAAACACAAAAAGAAACATCTAGAGAAATATATTTTTATAGAAGATATTAGATATGAATTAATCTAATCCAATAATCCTGTATGTTGGAGATTGTCCCGCTTGAGCTGCATGAGTGAACCGCTTTAAAATGGGTTTAAAGGATAGTTCACCCAAAAATGAAAAGGTTCTCTCATCATTTACTCACCCTCATGCCATCCCAGATGTGTATGACTTTCTTTATTCTGCAGAACACAAATGAAGATTTTTAGAAGAATATATCAGCTCTGTAATTCAATGCATGTGAATGGTGACCAACATTTTGAAGCTCCAAAAGCACATAAAAGGCAGCATAAAAGTAATCCATAAAACTCCAGTGGTTTAATATTCTGAATAGTCTTCTGAAGTGATATTATAGGTGTGGGTGAGAAACAGATCAATATTTAAGTCCTTTTTTACTATAAATCTCCACTTTCACTTTCACATTCTTCTTCTTTCTTTTTTGGTGATTTGCATTCTTCATGCATATCACCACCTACTGGGCAGGCAGGACAATTTATAGTAAAAAAAGGACTTAAATATTGATCTGTTTCTCACCCACACCTATCATATTGCTTCTGAAGACATGGATTTAACCACTGGAGTGTTATGGATTACCTTTTATGCTGCCTTTATATTCTTTTTGGACCTTCAAAGTTCTGGTCACCATTCACTTACATTGTATGGACCTACAGAGCTGAAATATTCCCCTAAAAATCTTCGTTTGTGTTCAGCAGAAGAAAGAAAGTCATACACATCTGAGATGGTATGAGGGTGAGTTAATTTTTGGGAGAACTATCCCTTTAATTAACTGACTCAAACACATCTTATTTATCCATGAGATTAATTACTATATACACAACATATACTGTATGTAATATTACAACTTACATCTGCACAGACAATGAAGCAATGAACAGGTGAACTTGAACTAAGTTATGTGCTAGTCATAATATGGGTACTGTAACTTGCATTATGTAATTTAATATGCTGTTTCCAAAAAAAGAAAACGCTGCATGCAATGCAATATCTTAAAGTGGCTAAACATTGAAAATGAATAGTGGTCTCTAAAGCATGAAGAATTCAGAATACAGTAGACTACTGCATGGAAAATGAGACGGTGGCTGCCAAAGCTTTCGTGTGAGTGTGGCACAAGTGATCCGCTCTGCTGGATTATTTTGACATGTGGCAAAATAAACGTTTTTACACATCATCACCCTTCCTAAAATATATCACGATTTTACAGCTGTAACAGTAACTGATATTTTAACAAAAATGTTGCGGTTTCATTTTAAATATGATAATCTATTAAGTAGAATCTATTAGATCTTTTATCACAACTGTGACAGTTATAGTTAAAGTTATAATAGATAGATATTTTCATAAATAAATTCAGCGAGACAAGTTATAATATTCTGAATGTTCCCATGAGTAGAACACTTTTCTGAGTTTGGACTGTGCTAGTGTAAATGTTTGTTTCCTACTCCATAAAATATATTGATTTCCTTTCATCAGGCTCCTAATAATTTAAGTAATCTTTAGGAATATCGGAAGGCAAACAAGGCCAGTTTATTTCCTAATATCAAAGATCATTCGAACAAAACGTATATTAGACAGGCGAAAAACTTTGTCTATAATTTGTTGAAATGCCTCGATTATTTTTTTATCGATTAATCTAACGATTCTTTTTCCGATTAGTCGATTAATCTAACGACTAATTTGCCGATTATTCTAAAGATTTTTTATAATTATTACTTGATTAATATAACAATTAATTAACCCAAAATAAATATAAAAAACTTCTCATTAATATTTCAGTATTTTATTAAATCATCTTCTGTTAAACATAAACAAATGTACAAGAAACAAAGTGTGCACTGCAGGGCATTATTCTGCAACAAAAAACAGTGTTACTATGAATGCGAACTTTAATACAGTGAAAAAGACACTATTAGCATAACATAAATATATATACATTTATATAAATAAATAAATTCCAACATTCTTTTGAATGTCCATGTACTAAAATAAAATATTTGATGCCATTAGTGTACCTTCATTTACTATCACTATTATTTTGAATGGCCATGGAAAATGAAGCAATGTGATAACAATTTTACCTGGTCGCAAAAAGTAGTCCGTTAATTTACCTGATGAACTTTCACCTTTTGCTGACCCTATATGTTTCGCAGAGCTAATGTGTGCTTCTAAATCATTTGCACCTTTATTAGCAACTGACACATAAGTGCCAGCTTTACATGTCATACATTCTGCTTCCCACGGATCTCGACCTGGACGAAAGCATGGGAATTTTTTGTGCAAATCTTCTGTAAATTTGCACTTTTGTTTGGGCATTGTTTCCACTCAGCTGTCATTTGCTGCTACTGTTAAGCAACTGTTTGATGCTGAACACAACAGCGCTTTGCGCGTTCACGGAGAGATTGACAGGCAGGAATTTGGCCAATAGTCGCTGCAAGCCTCTTATAATCGACCAATTGGTGTGCAAGAAGGAGGGACTTACAAAGAGGGGTTAAAGCAATGCAAATATGCGCGAACACAATGAAGTATTAGACCAGATGCACATCATAACGCAACTAAAGCCGAATCCTGGACATTTTCGCAAATTTAGAAATCCCGGCTGGACGCTTTTTTAAGGTCCGAAAAAGAGAACATGTCCGGGAAAAAGAGGACGTATGGTCACCCTACGTTAGCAGCAGTGCAGAAATTACTTTTAACATGGGGGCGAAGAGGAAACCTTTAGAAACTCAGTTTAAAGTGACTACTACTAACATAAACACATGTTGTAATACTAATATGTCATGCTTGGGTGGGGACAAAAAGTAAACAGGACTTACGGTGCTGCCTTGCTGCCGTCTTGACAAAGCGCTCTGGGATGCTTTCGCTTCAAGTGTTCGTTCATGGCGGTTGTACTGCTGTGATAAGCCATTTCCAATTAGCTTAGCTTACACAGTACCACATTGTTGGGTCTCTGGCTAAATCGGGGGAATCCATGATTAAACCGGGTGCTGCCATTTTAATTACTCCATTGCGACGTGCCGACGCATGTTATGCAAATCTACGTATTTCTGTAATCGATGACATCGATTACGTCGATGAATCGTCCCAGCCCTACCGATTACACTGGTCACGATTATCTCTCACACTGTTGATTCAGAAGAACCGGCTCAAAAGAGTCTTTTGATTGGGAATCATATTACACTGGTCGTGTATTATCTCTCACGCTGTTGATTTAAAAAATAAACGTTTCAAAATAATCTTTAGTTTGGGAATCAGATTACACTGGTCGCGCTTTATCTCTCGCACTGTTGATTCAAAAGAACCGGCTCAAATGATTCATTAGTTTGGGAATCAGATTACACTGGTCGCGCATTATCTCTCGCACTGTTGATTCAAAAGAACCGCTCAAATGAGTAATTTGTTTGGGAATCAGATTACACTGGTTGCGCATTATCTCTCACACTGTTGATTCAAAAGAACCGGCTCAAATGAGTCATTTGTTTGGGAATCAGATTACACTGGTCGCGCATTATCTCTCACACTGTTGATTCAAAAGAACCGCTCAAATGAGTAATTTGTTTGGGAATCAGATTACACTGGTTGCGCATTATCTCTCACACTGTTGATTCAAAAGAACCGGCTCAAATGAGTCATTTGTTTGGGAATCAGATTACACTGGTCGCGCATTATCTCTCACACTGTTGATTCAAAAGAACCGGCTCAAATGAGTCATTTGTTTGGGAATCAGATTACACTGGTCGCGCATTATCTCTCACACTGTTGATTCAAAAGAACCGGCTCAAATGAGTCATTTATTTGGGAATCAGATTACACTGGTCGCACATGATCTCTCACACTGTTGATTCAAATGAACCAGCTCAAAAGAGTCATTTGTTACGGAATCAGATTACAGTGGTCACGCATTATCTCTTGCACTGTTGATTCAAAAGAACCGGCTCAAAAGAGTCATTTGTTACGGAATCAGATTACACTGGTCGCACATTATCTCTCACACTGTTGATTCAAAAGAACCTGCTCATAAGAGTAATTTGTTTGGGAATCAGATTGCACTAGTCACGCGTGATCTCTCGCACTGTTGATTCAAAAGAGTTATTTGTTACGGAATCAGACTACACTGATCGCGCGTTATCTCTTGCACTGTTGATTAAAAAGAACTGACTCAAAGGAGTAATTTGTTACAGAATCAGATTACAATGGTCACGCATTATCTCTCACGCTGTAGATTCAAGAGAACTGTCTCAAAAGAGTCATTTGTTTGGGAGTCCGATTTCACTGGTCGCGCATTATCTCTCACACTGTTGATTAAAAAGGACCGGCTCAAAAGAATTATTTGTTACAAAATCAGATTACACTTGTCGTACATTATCTCTCACACTGTTGATACAAAAGAACTGGCTCAAATTAGTCATTTGTTTGTGAATCAGATTACACTGGTCGCGCATTATTTCTTGAGTTGTAGACTCAAAAGAACTGGCTCAAAAGAGTAATTTTTTGGGAATCAGACTATACCTGTCAGGCTTTATGTCTCATGCTGTGCAATTAGTAGAGGTGTTGCATCGCTAAAAAGCAGTGTTTGAGTATTTTAGTCTGGATTTCTGTTCGCATCGCCTGAAGGATGCATGTTCAAGAACTGTTAACGGAACCAAATGTCATGAAACTCACTTGTTTTAATAATATAATGCTATTATTACTGGAGAATTTGTGTGTGGAGGTAGTAGGTAATTACAGTAAAACTTCCTAGTTTTCCTTGTCAAATAACATTGATATCATAGTTTTACCAGCAGTACATCTAATCTGTGATCAGATTTACTAAAGCTATAGCCAGTTGTGCAGTCGACCAATAATGTTAAAGTGACAGCAGCTGGAATGCCCACTAGCGACATAGAGAACAGGGGCTACCGAGCATCCAGCAACAAAGTCGCTGACAATGTGAACGGGTCTTATGGTTAATGGACCTTTCAGATGAAAAAGAAAACGCGACCTATTGCAATCCCGATTGGTCAAGCTAGTGGTGCATAAATTACATAAGTTTCCTTTAAATTTCTTTGGCATTAGGCATTAAATGTAAAGTATGTACTGTCTGTGCACTGGTGGCACCAAATAGAAAAATAAAGCAAAAGTAATTTTTTGTAAATAATATTGATTGGTTATGTTCGGAATCGAATACTAGCTGACTACTAACTGAATACAGCACAGTATATACTATGTATTATACTGCCTACTATTTTTTTTAATAGTATACGAAACAGTATTATGCTACAATAAACATTTCAAACAGTAGTATGCTACACACACTGCAAGGAGGTTTAATTAAGTGCCAGTTGTTTCCAAAAGGTTTCTTTTGATTCCCGATCAACACTCCTGCCATCTTCCATCCATTTCAAACAGAAAGTCCTGCCCAAACTCACACTATTCTTTAATCCAGTACCACTATGTCGGGCTGGGGTGCGTTTCCCAAAAGCATTGTTAGCCAACTTTAGTCGCAAGTTCTATTGTTACCGAAACAATTCAACGATTTGGTGTTTCCCGAAACCGTAGTTCCAACAAACATTCACAAACTGTATCACAAATTTGTGTGGTTGGAACTACAGCTCTTTACCTGTGGCTAGAAGCATAGTTCCTTGTTAGTTTGCTGTGTGGACATCATTTGACATCCTGAGGCTTCTATATTTTTCATTCCATACATATCGTTCATTCTGTCAAGACTTTGAACACGTTTACATGCACTTAAGGAAACTGCTTATTCCGGGGTTTTGCAAAAAACGGCGTTCTAAAACTTAACATAAACACGAATGCAGCTGTTTAAGGGATTAAATTCTCTAAAGCACTTTAATACACACGGTTTCTGTCGGAGAACACGACATGTGTCCATGTTAACGCATAAGTGAAGTTCTTATGTGTTTTTGAAGAGTACGCATGTGCATATGTGCTCAAGTGCGTCGGGGGAATCCCGAAGTCTGATGTAACAGGAAACCCCACTATTGCAGCGCAATTATCTGTCACATTACACATTACACGGCGCTTTCGTGTCTTCAGCAGCTTGTGCGCATTAAACAGCTTTCTGTAATACGTGTAAATCAGTTATTATAATTTAATACCAGCACAAATTATTACTCTACCCCCTGCGTGACTTCATTAACGACAGCTCTATATTGTTGAACCAACGTGGTTCCAACGATACATGTGTGGAAAACAGTTGTGACTAGCTAGTTAATTTCTCCAACAATGCATCGTACTATGGTGGTTAAGCAGTGAATTACATAGTTGTACAGGAAACGCACCCCTGGTCAGGATGTTCGAATAAACAGAGTGATGTCTTCAAAGTGTCACAGAGACACAGGTTTACTTATAGTTGCCTAAAATTACACACTTCCCCTTTAACATTTCACACAACATACTTTTGCACCCAATAACGGCTAGCACTACCTGTTGTTTGGAGATTTTTAACAGATGACAGAAAGAGCCCATTCATCAGGTGGGCAGATCTGCATCATACGCTAGTGATGGTGACTGATCGCTCAGCACTAAATTCCACCGTTTGCTCTCACCTGCTGCTGACTCTGCTCCTCCAGGTTCAGCTTCACCTCCAGGGACTGTCGCGCCTCCAGAAAGGCCTTGCGGTGTTTGCGGTCAGCCATGTAATACGACATGACACCCACTGTGATGGCACATACGTAGATCACAATGTTGGCCAGCAACTGCAAAACACAACAGCACAATCAAGCATCCGCAGGAAACTAAAGTTCTCATAAAAAGCTTCTTTATTCATCGGCTATAACAGGAACAGACCCAACGTCTAAGCTGTTTATTTATTTTACTTTCTAGATGTGAAAGTCACATGTGGCGCCTGTTTAGTTTCACTTTCACTTCTGAAAGTGAAGGTAAAAGCGGAGATTTAATAGTAAAAAAAAGACTTAAATATTGATCTGTTTCTTACCCACACCTATCAAATCACTTCTGAAGACATGGATTTAAACACTGAAGGCTTAAGAATATCTTTTATGCTGCTTTTATATGCTTTTTGCACCTTCAGATTTCTGATCACCATTCACTTGCATTGTATGGACCAACAGAGCTGAGATATTCTTCTAAAAATCTTCTTTGTATTCTGCTGAAGAAAGAAAGTCATATACATCTGGAATGGCATGAGGGTGAGTAAATGATGAGAGAATTTTCATTTTTGGGTGAACTATCCCTTTAAGACTACTGGGTGAATTTCATGAAACCTGTCATGAACATGATTCCAGTTATCAAACATGGTTACTTTTGACTATTATTTATATATATATATATATATATATATATATATATATATATATATATATATATATATTAGTTTTGATACAATTAACCTTGGTTTTACTACAGCAATACAGTAGAATCCATAGAGTAACAATGGTTTTACAATAGTTATATTGTAGTAACCATGACTGTAGTAACCATGGTTAATTTTGTGGTTACTATTGTTTTACTACAAACACCAGGGTTTTAAGGGTCACCCCAAATTCAAAGGAAAAAATCTGAAAGTTATATTTAGCTGCAAGAAAATGAAGCCTATTTCAAGATCATTAAGATTTTAGTATTTTTACACTATTTTCATGTTAATTAAGGACATTTTCCCCCCAAATTCATATAAACATAATGAAAAAAATGCAAAGGAGGAAAAAAACGATGATACATTATTTGAATTTGTAAAATATTTATACATCACGGTACAGTATTTGTTTGTATTCTCTTAATTTATGGTGATTTCAATAAAAAAAAATCATTGTATAACAGTAAAATTTACATTTCATAGAAGGGCTCTGGCACTGTAGTGTGTGCGTCAGTGTAATGACTCCAGGCGGACACATTACAAAGGTTCCGCCCTTCACACCAATGTTTATGCTGTTTTAACAGTAAATGCGTTAATCGCGATTAAGAAAAATTAACGCGTTAAACTTTTTTATTTAATCGCATTAATCGCAACATTGCAATAATTGTAACATTTGTTTAAAGCAGCTAAATATACATTTTTGATTAAAAACTGTATTTAAATAAAAATAAACACATATACACACACACACACACACATAACAGTAGCAGACACTCTGAACTGTATCACAACATTAGTTTTGGTTCACAGCTTACTAAAGTCACACAAAATTCACCCCAAAACACAATCAAGATTTTTATAATCAGCGGCTTCCTAAAAACACTTTCAAGCAGAAAAATAGAAAATAAATCAATGTCAGTGTTTGGATCTCTAAGAGTTTTTACCTATAATACAAAATATTACTTGTGAAATATGATCTTGACATGTTTTGTGGACAGATTTTACTACATAAGGATCTGAGCACTATACAGTAATGCTCCCAAGATCACTTGATGTCCAGGTTTTTCCTCTGCGATGTATTCTAATACTGTCTCTTGAGGCTGCAGTTAATACCACAAACAGTGCTGCTGAGTAAGAACTGTGGCCTGACACCCACCTGCAGGCCCTTCTGGCCCCTTCTGCCATCTTAATACTGCAACCCCACAACCAAACACAAGTTTATACATACAGTACAGATGGCTAGTCACTATTTATGAAGTAAATTGGGTGACTCTTTCAAGTCCAGGTCAAACTGCACACCCAAATCGAATGACAAAAATAAAAAATGATGGTTGATTCTGTCAAGAAAATGTCCTGGTCCTATTTTACTCCATATTCAATAGAAATAAATAAGAAATTATATTTTGCATATAGAAAATGAAGCCTATTTTAGGTCCATCAAGCTTGCATTGTGACATTATTTTTAGGACAATAAAGTACATTATTGCAATGCATTTGGACATTTTACTTTTGAGTTGTTGTTTTTTTTAAAGGTAAAATAAAGTATTTTTTTTTACTGTATTAAAATATCAAAATATAATATAATATACATTCAATTCAATATTGTTTTCAAGTCTATCTCAATTTAAATATGGTACTATAACTGGTGATATATATTTATTTATTAAGTAGATTTGTAGTTAACTGCCCCTGGTCTCCGCCTACAGTGCCTAAAATTCACTTAGAAAAGAATGAATGTACTGATAGCTAAAAGCTATAAGGTCTTTAGTGAGAGACAATTCTTCATCAAATCTTCAGACTGAAAAGTTTGTGTTTGATGCTGAAAATTATTGAGTTGAGCCTGTATAAATCTTCTCTTCTTATGTTTCAACACTGGTTTAATCAGGCTTTGATCAGAGTCCTCAAGAGGGAATGTGTAATCAAATGAGTCGGCCGACTGCGAGCAGATTTGGGCAAATGAAAACATTTATAACAGTGGTTCTCAACTGGTGGGTCACAACCCAAAAATGGGATGCAGGTCTGTTCTGATAGGATCAAGGACAGCAAGGAAAAAAAAATTATAAATGCAAATAATACAATATAACCATATAATCATACATAGTTAGGATAGCTAAATAAATAGGCTTTTCACATTTTTAAACAGAAGAGAAACGCTTCCCATATCTTTTGTTGTTGACACGAAAGGCCGTGCGACCAAACAAACCCCAAGGTTTTATGGGGCAAATGTACCAACATGGACTTGATGCCAATATGGACTTGTTGTATGGCATGCCCTTATCCTTGAAAACCATGAACAAAGCTACACAAAGTAAAAAAAATATACAAGCCGCACTACAATAAATATGGGTTCACTTGCAATGAGGAGAAACATAGTTTTGCTGACCACAATGAATTACACTATATGGCCAAAAATATGTGGACACCCCCTTCTAACTGAAGAGTTTGGTTACTCCGTTAATACCAGTGAAGATAAATCATAATTCTACTCCAAACAGTGGTATTCTAGGGCATTCGGTGCTTCCAACTTTATGGAAACAGTTTGTGGAGAGCCCTTTTCTAATCAGCATGAAAATGCCCCTGTGCACAAAGCAAAGTCTATAAAGAAATGGTTTACTGTGTCTGATGTGGAAGAAATTGACTGGCCTGCACAAAGCCCAGACCTGAACACCTTTGGGGTGAACTGGAATGCCAGGCCCCAATGCCCAACATCAATTCCTGACCTCACTGATAGCCTTGTGTCTGAATGGGAACAAACCCTGCAGCCATGTCACTACATACAGTATAGTGGAAAGCCTTCTCAGAAGAGTGGAAGTTGTTATTGCACCAAAGGGGGAAATTGATGCCTATGGTTTTGAAATTGAAGGTTCATCAAGCACATATGGTGTCCAAACATTTTTGGCCACATAGTGTATGTGTGGTGAGTTACTGGCTGCCGAGAGTATGAAAAAAATTGTGGTAAGGCACTTACAATGGAAGTGAATGGGGCCAGTCCATAAACATTAAAATACACACTATTTCAAAAGTTTAGCTACAGAGGTAAAACATTATACAGGTTAACAAGATTTTAGCGAGATAAAATCACTTATAGGGTTTACAGGCATTGCATCGTCATGGCAACAAAGTTGTAATATTGGATACAATTTTAGACTGAAAAGGTTAGTAAGCAATTATAAATATTTACCTCTTATGGCTATACTTTTAAAATTTTTGAACGTTTGTATTTTGATGTTTATGGACTGGCCCCATTCAATTCCATTGTTAGTGCCTTCCTGTTACCACGATTTTTTAAACAAGGGACAAAATTTTCTTTTGTGGTAATCAATTTTATGCCACAAATGCTGTTGATTGAGCTTAGCTTGTATTGAACCTGAAGCTTTCCTTTAAATATTTGATTTTAAGGACATTACCAGATTGCACATTTACATCTCCGAGATGTCTTTTTAAGAGTGTTTCATCTGGAAAGCATCACAATCTAATTAACATCTGCTAAACATCTTAAAAAGATCAGATTTACAAACATTCTAAATCATAAATGTCTCAAAGACATCTGCTGAATGTCTTATTGGCATCTAGGAGGAAATATTTTATAATGCCATGTTAGCGCAGGTACATCTCCCAGACGTCTATCTGATGTGTGTGTTTACATCTGGAAGACTATTTTAAGTTGTTTGCTCATCTGCAATACGTCTATAAGACAGATGTCAATAAGTATGTCTCAGATGTCAATAAGACATTCAGCAGATGTCTTTGAGATGTTTATGATTTAGAATGTTTGTAAATCTGATCTTTTTAAGATGTTTAGCAGATGTTAATTAGATTGTGATACTTTCCAGATCTAAAACAGACATCTCAGAGATGTATGTTTTCTATCTGGGTGTAGACGTATTGCAGATTAACAAAAAACCTTAAAGATACGTCTTCCAGATGTAAACACACACATCAAATAGACGTCTGGGTGATGTACATGTGCTATCAGGGATGCTTTACAGATGAAAAGATCTAAAACAGACATCTCGGAGATGTACGTGTGCTATCTGGGACTGGTTTATGTGAAGCCAAACATGTCTGTGCCTTTAGAAAACCTTAAACTGCTGCCATCATTTATCTCACCTGTCTTCCAAGAGCCGCCCCCTGAATGTCCTCCTGCTGCTGTTGGGCGATCGTGACGCCTAGCACCAGGGTGTGCACCCCGCAGGACACAGCTGTGATGAGCACTATAGGGGTCAGCCTCAGTGGCAGCGTCAGGAAGAAGGAAAAGCTGAAAAAGGCCTGCCATCCCACTGTGTCACTGGGCTGATGGAAGCGGGCAAAGTTCAGTCCTAGGTAGCAGAAGATCTGGGCCGCAATGAGCACCCAGAGGGCGTAGGGCACCAGCCGGCGAGACACACGGTCTGGCAGCAGGCCGTACCGGCACAGTACGTACAGCAGGACGTCTGCCGCTAGTCCCACCGATGCCACGGCAACAGATGCCAGCTTATCGCTGGAATAAAGCACAGTGCACATCACGATGACATAGCAGTCGAAAAGGGCTGCAAAAACCACCAGCACCAGCAGTGTCTCGTGTCGCTGGCGGCGGAAATAGGTCTGGTAGAGGTTTTCCAGAGAGTCAGGTGCGAAGATCAGCCGCATGAAGCGTGGCAAGCACAGGCAGCAGCCAGAACTGCGCACGGTCACCTCGTGAGTGCGCCCTACAACCTGACCGGAGTCAGAGGGCAGGGTGACCGAACAGTCGGCCGAATATTCCGCGGAATACTCCGGCTCTGAAAAGGCCCGATTGCGAGGCATTGTGGGATTCGATTGTAAAAGATACTAAACTATAATAAACTCTTTAACGCAATGGATGTTCAGAACACATTGTGTTTAGTTGCATGAATTTTCGCCTCGAAAATGCGTCCAACAATGTCCATACCTGAGATGTACGAAGATCAGACCTGATTGTCATGAGCTGCATGTTTAGACGTGGAATCGGATCTTGCATGCATGTTTACATCATGCCATCACAGTCTCTGCTGTCTCCTAGAGACTCTTTGGCACTCTCAAAAATATGCTTCCAGCTACACGCTTTTGATTTTTTGGTGTCTGCAAAGACAGGTCACAGCACGTGGACATGAAGGCTGTTTACACATCCATCAGCCTCTGTGTCCGAGTGTCCACCAGCGCTCACTCGGGGCTTCCATGGTGAATCCTCGCATGGATGAAGAACATCAGGACTCAGGAAGGAAGCAAACCACCATTGAAGGAGATTTCCCCCCTAGACCAGCATGACACACAGTGAAAACGAAAATAAAACCTCAATACACGAAAAAGACATTATCGTGATCGGATAGCGCGCATCTTGGCCTGATAATGCCCTATCTTTACATACAGGAATCACGCAGGACATACATGTTGCGCTTCTCGTGCCGTATGAAATATGGACATGAATATCACAACACACGGCTGCTGTCTTCTGTTATTGTTATAAGCTGTATATATCGCTACGAAGCGCAGCAAAATCACTACAAAACATACAAAACAGAATTCTTGCCATCTCCAGTCTGTCCATCTCTTCTGGAAATGCAGCACATTGTATCTATAACACTGTTCGTTTTGTTTTGAGTCCGTTCAGGGGCTCCTTCAAAGATGTGGAGTGTGACAAAGATAAATCTCAGACGCACAGAGAAAAATCACCCGTAAAACGCATGAATATCCACTCTTCGAAGGCTTTTCCACACAAAGTCAACAATAATCACGCGACTCTTCCCGTTTTATAGATGAACGCTGGAGATACTGGTACAACCTTTAGTCCTAACGCCGGTAGAAAAACGATTTGCTGTAGACAACCCTGACTTTTCATTGTGTGTTCACAGAGAGATTCAGTCGCCCTCACTTTCTAAACGCAAGCGAACAGTGATGTCCGAATCGCGAGCGAATCGTTCTTTAGGGCTGCTCATTTAAATGATTCGTTCGAACCGATTCGCAAAGCGATTGTGAATCCATTCGGATTGGAAGCGAAAAGTTTGAGTAAAACTGACATCTTGAAAACAAATATAAGGCAAAAAGTGACTGTGTTGACCTTATTCTAAGTAGCGCCATAGATATTAGTTCTGACAGGAATGAAATCGGCTATGAGGTAGTTTCTTCAATGCTGCTGTTTATATTGGTGTAAATCATTCAGATGATCAAACCTTGATCCTTTTAAAACATTTTCAGTCGTCAGAAACTCCAGAAGACACCAGTTGTCTTACAGCTTTATACAGTGCATACCAAGACAATAAGACTGTCCCTCACAGCTTTGTTTTCATTTGTGTAAACAATTAAAGCTGAAGTATGTAACATTTTCAATGTTAAAATACTTTCATTATCCCAGTTGAATATGCAGAGACAACTATAAGTAAGCCATTCATAGGTACATTTTGTCATAAACTGTAAGCACTGTGTTTCTGTGGTGCTATAAAATTCCTGTTTTTGTTTTGAGTGACCCGCTTAGACCCACCCCAACAATGATACTCAACAAATGGCGTAAGTTGGGGGCGGGACTATACTGTTTGAAGGACAGCAGACAAGGGGCATATTCAGCAAGCTGTTTTTAAAACGTTGTTTATTTTTGCAATTCCGTTCAGTGGTGCTATAGTGTCGCAGAAATTAAATACTTCAGCTTTAAATATTGTGCAACAGATAGCACAGGTACATCTCCGAGATGTCTGTTTAAGAGCGTTTCATTTGGAAAGCATCACACTCTAATTAACATCTAATAAACATCTTAAAAAGATCAGATTTACAAACATATTAAATCAGAAACATCTCAAAGACATCTGCTGAATGTTTTTTGACATCTGTGAGGAAACATTAGATGAGCAAATGACCTAAACCCTGATAGTGCAGGTACATCTCCCAGATGTCTATTTGATGTGTGTTTTTACATCTGGGAGACGTATTTTTAACGTTGTTTACTCATCTGCAATACGTCTATAAGACGCATATCAATAAGTATGTCTCTGATGTCAATAAGACATTCAGCAGATGTCTTTGAGATGTTTATGATTTAGAATGTTTGTAAATCTGATATTTTTAAGATGTTTAGCAGATGTTAATTAGATTGTGATGCTTTCCAGATGAAAAGATCTAAAACAGACATCTCAGACGTGCATGTGCTATCAGGGGCTACTCTAAATAAGGTCGATGATGTATGTAATCCTTAACAGAGTGATAAAACATAAGTATTAAGCAAACTATTTATTTTCCTACGAAATTTAGGAAAAATAATGCCTCACAGGGACTTCTGGGAACACCTGGGCGATGGCTCCAATGAATCGATTCATTTAAACGAATCGTCCGATCGAACAGATTTGTTTAAATGAATCGGACTTCTCAACACTAAATTAAAATGACCAATCCTACTATGAAAAAGGCTTTTTATATATATATATATATATATATATATATATATATATATATATATATATATATATATATATATATTCATTGGATCATGGATAGTAGGATACATAGTAGGATTGGTAGGTTTTACTCCCCCTTCCATGGGCATGGTTAGTGGAGCAAAGACAGAGGGCAGACTTTTGTCAACAGCTAAAAATATGCAACCTATCTTATTGCAAACATAATATCAAGTTTTTATTAATGTATTATGCAGCACTATGTAGTTAAGTACTTACAGTGCATGTTTTGTGCCCTTACAATTTGTTCTCTACAAAACTGGCAATACTCTAATACTCTAGTAAGCAATGCTTTTGTGGCACAACTGTAAATAGCAAACATGCACATTTGTTTTTATCCTTGTGGGCATTTTCCATTTACTTCTTTTGGTTTTACAATTAGCTAAGGATATTTTTTATCCCTTAGCCCCCTTAATCTAATGCTCACACAAACCTTTCTGCATTTTTAATTTTTATTAAGACATTATTTTGTATGTTTATTAAGCCGTTTTCAATGGTGAAAGACAGAGATCTTCTAAACGGTTGGTCAAAATTACGATCAAATAACATATTTCAAAACAGCAGTCAAATCTGACTATAGCATCATGAACTGACTATGGTATCATTCTTAAGTTTAGATCACGCAAAAGCAGTAGCGTAGCCAAAAGAGACTATCGATCGCATGAGATCTGTAAACATTTATTTATACATTCATTTGTTTGTTTGTTTGTTCATATTGTTTAGCTAATTGTTTCTAGGTGTGTATTCAGAACATTTACTAAAGTTTTTCTACTTTAAGAATATTAAAATATCAATCAATAATATTCGTGTTTGAGTATATTTAGACAATACAGTATATATATATATATATATATATATATATATATATATATATATATATATATATATATATATATATATATATATATAGTGTTGTCAGTCGATTATATTTTATAGTTAATCGCGATTAATTGCAGATTTTGAAAGTGCTGAAATTTGACAGTATATATACTTCTTTTACTGTCAAAATGCATTTATTTCCATCTTAGGAAAGAAAACAAAAAAATATGTGACAATATAATGCTTTATTAACATTTTCCAAACAATTTTCATACAGCTTTCCACAGTATAAAGATAGAAATGTACTAAAATAGACCAATTCAAGTAACATTAAACGTTTTCCAAAGACTAAGTGGGAGTTTGACTAATTGTAAGAACTAGTTTCCCCATTGGTTGCATATTCATTGTAATGGGCATTAAATCCCTTAAACTCTCATCCTCCACAATATTAATCTGCCGGTAGACTGTTGCAACAATTGTGGAGCTGCATTCATGATTTGCATCAGGGCGTCAGCATCAGTCGCCTCTTTGAACTCCACATGAAAAGCGCTTGCAGACAAAAACGTCTCATTCTGCGTTTTAGTGATAGTTAAGACTTGACGTGCTTCTGTGATAATTAAAATGTGCCTTACATAGGCAGAAAAAATAAAGTCCCATCTGGGCTTGTTTTGTACATCAAATAGTGTTAAGAGCTCCTTTCCCCATCATTTTATTACTGACATTGAATCACTGTTATATGTGTTGTGAAGTGTGCGTCAGTGTAATGACTTCGGCAAATCGCAAAGGTTCTGCCCTTCCAACAAGTGTTGGTTTATGCTGTATTAACAATAAATGTGTTAATCGCGATTAAGAAAAATCAACGCGTTCAACTTTTTAAAATGAATTGCATGCATTAACACGTTAATTCTGACAGCTCTAATATATAATATACTGTATATATACAGCTCTGTAAAAAATTAAGAGACCACTGCAAAATGATCAGTTTCTCTATATTTACTATTTATAGGTATGTGTTTGAATAAAATGAACATTTTTGTTTTATTCTATAAAATACTGACAACATTTCTCCCAAATTCCAAATAAAAATATAGTCATTTAGAGCATTTATTTGCAGAAAATGACAACTTGTCAAAATACCAAAAATTATGCAGTGTTTTCAGACCTCGAATAATGCAAAGAAAACAAGTTCATGTTCATTTTTAAACAACACAATACTAATGTTTTAACTTTAGTTCAGAAACTAGTACAGAAATAAATCTTTGGTGGAATAACCCTGATTTTCAATCACAGCTTTCATGCGTCTTGGCATGCTATCTACCAGTCTTTCACATTGCTGTTTGGTGACTTTATGCCACTCCTGGCGCAAAAATTCAAGCACTTGTTGCCATCCATCTTCCTCTTAATCACATTCCAGAGGTTTTCAATGGGGTTCAGGTCTGGAGATTGGGCTGGCCATGACAGGGTCTTGATCTGGTGGTCCTCCATCCACACCTTGATTGACCTGGCTGTGTGGCATGGAGCATTGTCCTGCTGGAAAAACCAATCCTCAGAGTTGGGGAACATTGTCAGAGCAGAAGGAAGGAAGTTTTCTTCCAGGATGACCTTGTTCCTGGCTTGATTCATGTGTCCTTCACAAAGATGAATCTGCCCGATTCCAGCCTTGCTGAAGCACCCCCAGATCATCACCGATCCTCCAATGGATCCTTATCTAATGGTTAGATGGAGACCTGGAGAGGCCTACAAGCCACAGTGTCTCACAACCACTGTGAAATTTGGTGGAGGAACGGTGATGATCTGGGGGTGCTTCAGCAAGGCTGGAATCGGGCAGATTCATCTTTGTGAATCAAGCCTCTAAATGACAATATTTTTATTTGGAATTTGGAGGAAATGTTGTCAGTACTTTATAGAACAAAACAAAAATGTTCATTTTACTCAAACACATACCTATAAATAGTAAATTCACAGAAACTGATAATTTTGCAGTGGTCTCTTAATTTTTCCAGAGCTGTATATATATATATATATATATATATATATATATATATATATATATATATATATATATATATACGTATATAGCTGCTGCACGATACAGGATGCCCATCAAATGAACGCACATCTCATCGCCACATCGGTTGTTTATAGTGTAAATAGCTTCGTTTAATGAGAGCGATTTGGATTTGTTTTTTGAGCAGCTGTTGTTTTGAAAGCTCTGATGCTGACATTATCCCACCTGAAAGCCTTTGATGTTAGTGGCTCATGGTTCAAAGCCAGTACATTTTTGACTGTTGGTGGTACAGGGGCATAAGACAATTTATTCAGGGGACCTGAATGACCAATGGGTGGCTCCGGCCCATCCAGGACCACCTGTTGTTACACCAGTGTGCTAAAAAACACTATTTTTCAGGCTGGTACAGCTAATGTGCATGTGCGTTCTCGAGTTAACCGACAGGTGATGTGTGGATCTAAAAGGTGATTGGCTCATTTACCTGTAAGGCGGGATTTCTTTTTTGCACCTGCCAGTTTCCAATGTTCCATTGTTGACATTATTTGACATTATTTCATTTTCAAATCTTGAGTTTTATTCTAATTGTATTCTTCTAACAGCCATAGTTTTTAACAGAATCTGCATATAGTTTAACAAAAATTTATGTATTATGAGAATTATGTAATATTTTTAAGAAATAGGGATTGTATGGCAGTTTTAGTAAAGCTGCTCTGAAACAATAATTATAGTAAAAAAAATTACAATTGAACTGAAAATGTTTTTCTTCAGGTTTATAGATTCAGTAGAATGTAGAAAAAAGACACTGTTAACTTGATACAAAGTAAACATATTCCAGATAATATTTTAATTATTTCTTTTGGCTTTAATACGATGACAATATAAAAGCCAATTACTTAATTTCACAAACAGCATGTTGTCTTTGTAATATCATGCTTAGGGGATCATTATATTTGGGGGTCCTTGGCATCAAGTTTAAAAAAACCAGGCTGTAAATGACCTTAACAAATGAAATGAAAAATTATATTAAATTCAACTGGTCAGTACATGCAATTTTATATAGTGAAATACTGTAAAAAAAAAAAAAAAAAAAAAAAAAAAAAAATATATATATATATATATATATATATATATATATATATATATATATATATATATATATATATATATATATATATATATATACACACTATATTGCCAAAAGTATTTGCTCATCTGCCTTAAGACACATATGAACTTAAGTGACATCCCATTCTTAATCCATAGGGTTTAATATGACGTCGGCCCACCCTTTGCAGCTATAACAGCTTCAACTCTTCTGGGAAGGCTTTCCACAAGGTTTAGGAGTGTGTTTATGGGAATTTTTGACCATTCTTCCAGAAGCGCATTTGTGAGGTCAGACACTGATGTTGGATGAGAAGGCCTGGCTCGCAGTCTTCGCTCTAATTCATCCCAAAGGTGCTCTATCGGGTTGAGGTCAGGACTCTGTGCAGGAGAGTAAAGTTCTTCCACACCAAACTCGCTCATCCATGTCTTTATGGACCTTGCTTTGTGCACTGGTGCGCAGTCATGTTGGAACAGGAAGGGGCCATCCCCAAACTGTTCCCACAAAGTTGGGAGCATGGAATTGTCCAAAATCTCTTGGTATGCTGAAGCATTCAGAGTTCCTTTCACTGGAACTAAGGGGCCAAGCCCAGCTCCTGAAAAACAACCCCACACCATAATCCCCCCTCCACCAAACTTCACAGTTGGCACAATGCAGTCAGACAAGTACCGTTCTCCTGGCAACCGCCATACCCAGACTCGTCCATCAGATTGCCAGATGGAGAAGCGTGATTCGTCACTCCAGAGAACGCGTCTCCACTGCTCTAGAGTCAAGTGGCAGCATGCTTTACACCACTGCATCCGACGCTTTGCATTGCACTTGGTGATTTATGGCTTGGATGCAGCTGCTCGGCCATGGAAACCCATTCCATGAAGCTCTCTACGCACTGTTCTTGAGCTAATCTGAAGGCCACATGAACTTTGGAGGTCTGTAGCGATTGACTCTGCAGAAAGTTGGCGACCTCTGCGCACTATGCGCCTCAGCATCCACTGACCCCACTCTGTCATTTTACGTGGCCTACCACTTCGTGGCTGAGTTGCTGTCATTCCCAATCGCTTCCACTTTGTTATAATACCACTGACAGTTGACTGTGGAACATTTAGTAGCGAGGAAATTTCACGACTGGACTTGTTGCACAGGTGGCATCCTATCACAGTACCACGCTGGAATTCACTGAGCTCCTGAGAGCGGCCCATTATTTCACAAATGTTTGTAGAAGCAGTCTGCATGCCTAGGTGCTTCATTTTATACACCTGTGGCCATGGAAGTGATTGGAACACCTGAATTCAATTATTTGGATGGGTAAGCGAATACTTTTGGCAATATAGTGTATATATATATATATATATATATATATACAGTTGTGGCCAAAATTGGCACCCTTGGTAAATATGAGCAAAGAAGGCAGTGAAAATATGTCTTTATTGTTTATCTTTTTGATCTTTCATTTAAAATATTCACAAAAATCTATCCCCTAATGGATATCAAACAATTGCAAACACAACACAAGTTTGATCAAAAAACAAAGGTTTTTGTCAAATATATGTGTGGCACAATTATTGTCACCCTTTTATTCAATACTTTGTGCAACCTCCCTTTGCCAAGATAACAGGTTGGAGTCTTCTCCTATAATGCCTAATGAGGTTGGAGAACACATGGCAAGGGATCTGAGACCAGTTGTCCATACAGAATCTCTCCAGATCCTTCAAATTCTGAGATCCACGCTGGTGGACTCTCCTCTTCAGTTCACCCCACAGATTTTCTATGGGGTTCAGGTCAGGGGACTGGGATGGCCATGACAGAACCTTGATTTTGTGGTTAGTGAACCATTTTTATGTTGATTTTGATGTGTGTTTTGGATCATTGTCCTGCTGGAAGATCCAACCACAGCCCATTTTAAGCTTTCTGGCAGAGGCAGTCAGGTTTATATTTTTTATCTGTTGGTATATGATAGAGTCCATGATGCCATGTATCCAAACAAGATGTCCAGGACCTCTGGCATAAAAACAGCCCCACAACATTAAAGATCCACCACCATATTTAACCATGGGTATTGGGTACTTTTCCATATGGCTACGTCTCTTTGTGCACCAAACCCATCTCTGGTGTTTGCTGCCAAAAAGCTCTTTTTTTTCCATCTGACCATTGAACTCGGTCGCATTTGAAGTTCCAGTAGTGTCTGGCAAACTGAAGACGCTTGAGTTTGTTGTTGGATGAGAGCAGAGGCTTTTTTCTTGAAACCCTCCCAAACAACTTGTTGTGATGTAGGTGACGTCTGATTGTAGTTTTGGAGATTTTCTGACCCCAAGACCCAACTAATTCCTGCAATTCTACAGCTGTCATACTTGGAGAATTTTTGGCCACTCAAACCATCCTCCTCACCATGCGTCCCCCCTTTCAATTAGTTTTCTTCAATTAAAGGTTCGATTTTTGTGAATATTTTGAATGAAAGATCAAAAGGATGAACAATAAAGACATATTTTTTATGGCCTTATTTGCTCATATTTACCAAGGGTGCCAATATTTTTGGCCACAACTGTATATATATATATATATATATATATATATATTCTTGTAATTAAAAAGTATGAATTGCCAATTTATGGTGAAAACCTATATTTCACAAGACATGTACTTTCATAATAAAATTATGTTTTTGTTAGTAATCTATATCTCACCTCACAGAGTCACTTTATAACAGTGAAAAATAGTGAAAGGGTGTTCCCGGCAGATTTGATCATATTTCATTTAAATAGTTGCTTCTTCCCTTATTCACTAACCCTTTGTTTTCAGTTTTGAATATTAGGGTGTTTTACAGTATGTTGTTCAGTTAATAATTTTTTTTAGTGCTGTGTCTTACAAATTTGTACACATTTATCAGCCATTTTTTCATTAAAAGGCCTATTTTGATTAACTTTATGTCATCACGTGGCCTTCTATTTTAACACTGTCTGTATTATTGTAGTGGTTATCAGTATATTACAAAGCAGATTTTAGTAGTTCAAGTAGGTTGGAAGCTATAACATTATATCAGTTAATGAAATACGCTTATGAACTGTATCCCGTCCTGGAACATTTAAAACATTGCCAATGTACAGTGATTTTCTGACAACCACAGCTGACAGTTTTTTTTTTTTATACTGTATATTTCTCAGTATTTTTTTTTTACAGTGTACTGTTAAAACTGACAATGTCTGATGCCGAATGCCTCTATTGCCAGCACTTCAGGGTCATAATGATTATTCCACTAAAACCCTGTATTGAACAAGTAATCAATAGTCAGACATCAGACCTTTATAAAGCATATAGAAGCCATCACCATCACATCATCATGACAAACACATCACATCAGTACACCCTACTCAACCATGAATGACATCACATCCTTGTCCAGGCTCATTATTATTGACTAAACTTTTCCTGTAAACAGTTATGAGAGGGCAGATTTTCACACCCAAAAGCTGCTATAGGAACTGTGCACTTGAACACTATTTGCGGTAATTAATATATATTCCCAGGCTCTTGTTGCTAAGTAAACAAAGAGAACACTAGGGAAGACAGAGAGCATAGTAATTATTAAATTTGCTCTGCCTCAGAGGTTCATAGGGGAACAATTAAGGAATACTTCATTATACTTGTGGAAGTTTGGGACTTTAAAGCTTCAAGGGAAAAGAGAGTGAAGATACTGACCTTTTAGCACCTTATTTTGTCATTTTTACTCCTGCCTCACATCCATTAGAGGTATTGTCCTAATATGTTTTTAAAACTCATGTCCAAAGCCATTAGAAGGAAACTTCTATTAGTCATTTTTATTCATCTGTTTAACCGTCAGGGTTGGGAGGGTTACTTTTGATGTATTCCACTACAGATTACAGAATACTTGCTGTAAAATGTCATTTGTAACGTATTCTGTTAGATTACTCAAGGTCAGTAACATATTCTAAATACTTTGGATTACTTCTTCAGCACTGGTAGATTTTTTTCACTTGTTTTGACTATAAAAACTCTGCCAGTACAGTAAGACAAAATACACGTTAAAAATACATTCTCTGAAAAACCTAAATACCTTATGCAGTGTTGTTTCTAAAACAAGATCAATCAAACTGATCTTGTTTTAAGGATTTTTAGATATTTTTACAGGAAAACAATACAAAAATTATTATCAAGAATATGATTTTTGCCCTAATATCAAAGGTCTTACTAGAAAAGAAGAAATTATGATCCAACGTGAATTTTCTTGATAAAAAAATATGATCGTGTCTGGTAACGTGCATGTAAAATGGCTAGAAATAGCATTTTAGCTTAGCGTAAAGCTGACAATTTACACAAGGTTTATTTCTATTTCTTCTGCTCCAAACTTACTTCAAACTTACTTCTCTGTCTGCTCGTATGAATGTAACACATCTTAAGAAATTGTTTCACCGCTGTTCAAATGCACTTTGGATCGCATCATTTATATGTATAAATGTTTTCCATCTGAAAGGACTAAATATTAAATGAAACAAATGACAATAAAATGCAAAGTAATCTCTTCAGTAATCAAAATACGTTTTGAATGTAACTGTATTCTAAATACCAATTATTTGTTATTTGTGCGTGTGTATTCTGTTGACGGGGGGAGGGGGTTTGCACGTGTTTTCAGAGCCAGCACATTTCGTTAGTGTCAGGGTTAGGGTTAGCGGCATGATGATACAATTCGACCCTTTTCTTTACTTGTGCCTGAGGGGGCACACCAGCACCTCCTAGATCTGGCCCTGATGCAAAAGGACCGTAAAAGTATCATAAAAATCTTCTGAAGCCATATGATAGCTTTATGTGAGAGGAATAGATCTAAATGTATGTCGTTTTTCACTGAAAATCCCTAACTCTTTCATGAGTGTTCATGAAAGAAGTCTCTTCTGTGAACAAATCATTCTTTTGAGTCATATTTTTTTAATGAATTGGTCGTTCCAGTTCACGAAATGAGTCTGAATGATTCATTCACTAATCAGACTGATCCTGTTCTCAGGTTCAATTCACTGACTCAATGACCCGGTCACAGCGATTCTTTAGTTAAGAGCTCACCTGAGGGGAAGATTAACTGCCAATAATGACTAAAATCATTATTCGATCTTTTCCTCACACGAAGCTGTTGTATGGCTTCACTATACTTAGAATATAGTGCACAAGTCATATAGAACACTTTTGATACTTTTATGGTGCCTTTTTGAAGCTTGAAATCTGAAGTCCTCATTCATTGTAATTGCATCAAAACTTTTATTTTGTGTTTCAGAAGAGATCTCAAACTCATTGCCAACATACCAAAAGTCTACAATCAAAAGTCAAATATTTCAATGTGAACTCATCAAATTCTTTCAAGACTAAATTATCTGAGCTGTGCTATCCAAAACAATATCATGCCTCAGGAATTTCCAATGGGTTTTTAGAGAAAATAATGTCTGTGGTTACCATTACATTTAGTCATTTAGCAGATGCTTTTTTCCCAAAGCAACTTACAAATAAGGAACCTAACAAGCAATTTGTCATCCAAAAGTCTATCTGCAGTATCGCACTGTCAAGTTCTCAGAATAGCTGGAGTAGTATAGAAGCTAGCGTAGAAGAAAGAGACAGACAACGAAAGTTTTTTTTTTTTAATTTGTATTTATTGAATTATTATTAATAGTAAGTGCAAATAAGGCGCAAACATACTCTACATAAGTACGTGAACGCAGACGCATCTTGCTACGCAAACTATAATTTCACGCATCGCTGCGTTGTAAATTGTGTCAGAGCGCAATTCATAACCTAACGCAAGTACATGTTAGGTTATGCCTCAAGGGGCGCTACAGCGGATTTTCTTTTTCAAACAACAACTGTCATGGCGGAGCAGCAATTTGAGGAGAGTCTTGCCGAACAAGTTAGATTATACAAACATATTCTTCTGTCGTCTTTTCAGCAAATACAAAAGCACACTCCTCAACTGTCAACATGTTGACTCCACCACATCCGATTTCATGGCGCCCAAAAAACTCTTTCACCCCCTTGTGGTCCAAGGTTTGTAACCGCCAGAGCAACGCATGAGCGCACGTACTGTATGTGCAATGGGACCACACGTTGGCCATGCGTTGTCAAAGCGCTTGCGTCTGCTTTTGCATACTTGCGTGAAGTATGTTTGGGCCTTTAGTGTGGATTGGTTAAGTGCTTTCTAAACGTGTTTTCAGCTGGTTCTTGAATGTTGAGATGGTACCAGCAGATGAACAGAGAAAATGAATGATCATGAAATAGACTTTATGCCTCTTTGTGACGGGACCACCAGGCCTCGCTCGTTCATTGACCGCAGAGAGCGAGTTGGGACATAGACCTGTAGGAGTGAATTAAAGTAAGAGGATACTGTTCCACAGGCTGTCCTGAAGGCCAGAGTCAAAGCCTTGAATTTGATGCGGGCAGTTACAGGTGGATTGAACTAGTGGATTGAAATCAAGAGTGGGGTGACGTAAGCCCTCTTTGGCTGACTGAAGACCAGACGCGCTGCTTCGTTCTGGATATTTTGCAGTGATTGAATTGAACTAGCTGGGAGGCAGGCCAACAGGGCATTACAGTAGTCCAGTCATGAAATCACCATAACCAGGACCAGGATATGTGAAGCATATTAGACAGGAAAGTTCTGATATTCCTGATGATGTAAAGCGCGAACCTGCAAGACCACGTGGTTGATGAGAGCACAAACCAAGCCATGATGTCCAAGTAATTGTCTGTAGACCTCCGAGACAGGATTGTATCGAGGCACAGATCTGGAGAAGGGTACAGAAAAATTTCTGCAGCATTGAAGGTCCAAATGAGCACAGTGGCCTCCATCATCTGTAAATGGAAGAAGTTTGGAACCACCAGGACTCTTCCTAGAGCTGGCCGCCTGGCCAAACTGAGCGATCAGGGGAGGAGGGCCTTAGTCAGGGAGGTGACCAAGAACCTGATGGTCACTCTGACAGAGCTCCAACATTTCTCTGTGGAGAGAGGAGAACCTTCCAGAAGAACAACCATCTCTGCAGCACTCCACCAATCAGGTCTGTATGGTAGAGTGGCCAGACGGAAGCCACTCCTCAGTAAAAGGCACATGACAGCCCGCCTGGAGTTTGCCAAAAGGCACCTGAAGGACTCTCAGACCATGAGAAACAAAGATTGAACTCTTTGGCCTGAATGGCAAGCGTCATGTCTGGAGGAAACCAGGCACTGCTCATCACCTGGCCAATATCATCCCTACAGTGAAGCATGGTGGTGGCAGCATCATGCTGTGGGGATGTTATTCAGCGGCAGGAACTGGGAGACTAGTCAGGATCGAGGGAAAGATGAATGCAGCAATGTACAGAGACATCCTTGATGAAAACCTGCTCCAGAGCGCTCTGGGGCGAAGGTTCATCTTCCAACAGGACAACGACCCTAAGCACACAGCCAAGATAACAAAGGAGTGGCTCCGGGACAACTCTGTGAATGTCCTTGATTGGCCCAGCCAGAGCACAGACTTGAACCCGATTGAACATCTCTGGAGAGATCTGAAAATGGCTGTGCACCGACGCTCCCCATCCAACCTGATAGAGCTTGAGAGGTCCTGCAAAGAAGAATGGGAGAAACTGCCCAAAAATAGGTGTGCCAAGCTTGTAGCATCATACTCAAAAATACTTGAGGCTGTAATTGGTGCCAAAGGTGCTTCAACAAAGTATTGAGCAAAGGCTGTGAATACTTATGTACATGTGATTTTTTTTTTTCCGTTTTTTTTATTTTTTTATAAATTTGCAAAGATTTCAACAAACTTCTTTCACGTTGTCATTATGGGGTATTGTTTGTAGAATTTTGAGGAAAATAATGAATTTAATCCATTTGGAATAAGGCTGTAACATAACAAAATGTGTAAAAAGTGAAGCGCTGTGAATACTTTCTGGATGCACTGTAATAATAGGCCTATACTGTATAAATACCATGTGTCAAGGCACCTATAGAGGTGTTTTCAAAGCTTGCTTTGTGGTTGCAGTCTCTCAACTCCCTAATAGAACATTTGAAACTTTGGCATGCCTTGAGTAGTCAAGGATTTACATATAATGTTCCATATAATTTCAATATAATCTATCAATCAATTTAATATACTTAATTTTAATGTATATATATTTATTTGAAGCAGAAGTAAGCCCTTTTCACACTTGCGTCATTACTACTTTTTTAAAAACAAACAACAACATGTTTGCCTAGAGATAGAGGGGCCGGGGTTTAGCATTACCGAATGTAGAGCTCTATAAAATAGCATTTGAAATGTCTAAGCTCGCTAGACACTGGGGGAAGATGATTTAGATTTAGATTGGGTATTAATAGAACGACAACTTACTTCCTCTTTTCAGCCGATAGAGGCTTTTTCACAAAACCCAGAGGGGGACTTACAGCATCATATGACCAACCCAATATTGCTTCATTCTAAAGAGATTTGGAAAAGCATCCACAGGAAGTGTAGGATTTTTCGCATGTGTCAGCATTACTCATCAATATGGAATAATCCTTATGTTAAGGTAGGGAAAAAGCCTTTGTTTTGGGGACAATGGTTTAGAAGTGGAATACGTACTCTAAATTTATTTAGTAATGGTAAGCTTTTATCTTATAATAATTTAAAAGAAATGTTTCATTTAGAAGGCCGGGATCATTTCTGGAAATATTTACAGATTAGAAATTGTTTGGAGACAAAAGTTTCCATAGGACAAGACAAGAATATTTTAGAAAAAGTTTGTGAACTACCAAGACCCCTTCAAAAATCATCTAAATTTTATCAACTCAGTTTGAGGATTGGTGATAAGAACTGTGCAAACCTGAGATTGATTTGGCAAAGAGACATTAATAGTGACATAGATAAGGATACTTGGAACAGAATTTTGTCTTACAGTGGAAGGTACATTAAGGAAGCAAGAGGTAAATTTATCCAGTATAAGGTATTACATAGGTATTATTATACACCAGTTCGACTTTTTAGAATGGGTTGTCTGAATGATAATAAATGCTGGAAATGTAAACAAGAAACTGGCACATACAATCACGCTCTTTGGCAATGTTCAAAAATTCAACCTTTTTGGGACATTGTGTTGAAATATCTTGGAAGATGTTTGGGATTTGACCTTCCATTTTCATCAAGGATTTGTCTTTAAGAGATAAATCTGAGATTCCTCAGATTAAAAATAATGAGTTCTCCCTTGTTACTGTGGGGGTAATTATGGCAATAAGACTGATACTTAGATTTTGGAAAGATATTCAATGTCCTACACTTAAAATGTGGATTGAATTCATGATTGTGAATGTATCATATGAAAAAATGTTAGCTAAAGTGAATGGAAATCACTTAGATGTTGACATGTGGGAGAGTTTTATTCAGATTGTTACTTCAAAGGATGACTGATACTAGATCCATGTCTGAATTGTGACATGCCTACCCTGTTGTGCATTACAGTGTTATTTCTATAATTATTATTATTATTACTTTTTAATGCAGTGTATTTATTAATTTATTGTTTGTACTGGTATGTTATTTTATGTATAAAGAAAACCAATCAAAACTTCATTTTCCAAAACAAATAAACAAACAAACAACAACAACAAATTTAAATGCATCATTACTACACTTATTACGGTCAGACTTTCTATCAAGTTTAACAATTTTACCAAAGCAATGCATAACTCGTTGGTCTCATAGACATTTTATGGGCGGTACACTGGCGAGGAGACAAGAGGCTGTTTTTTTTTAATGGCTGTCTATGGAGGAGATGCTTCGGTACCCTGAATAAACTGCTTTTGTGCGGAAACAGCACATTATTTAATGAACTGACCGCCTGTCCTCTAATCTTCAAAATGTTTTACATTAAACAATCCTTTTGGAGTGAACTATGTGTGGAGTTTACTATGATAAAATGGCTGTTTTATTAGAAGACATGCACAATTTTGCGACAGGTAGGTGTCAGTTTACGGCTCTCCCCATTCATGGTATACGCAAACGGTGACTTACTGTCGTAACACGCTAGTTGACGCCCATTGTACAAAGGGGCCACAGTTTGTTCCTGGGAGGCAGCAGATGCCCTAACCCTGTCCCCACCCTAATCCTAAGCATACCCAGCAAGGAACAACGAGATGCACCTTTCTCCCATCGCGCTAGTTGACCGTGACACTCTCGCCTAGGGTAAAAGCGCGGTGGTTGTTTTAATGAAAAAGAACATCTCCGATTACTGTAGCGCGAATGACGCCTTTATTTTTTTTATTGCAGAATTTATAAATAAACATGCAACATATAATACACAACTTCAGTATAAAGATATATAGAAAACAGTAAGAGGAAACAGCTCTTAATAACATGGATAAAAAAAATAATAAATAAATAAATAAATAAATAACCCAGTGATGAGACATTGTCGTACCAGGCGAGAATTTAGTCTAAATTCAGTTATTTACTATAGTCGGAAAGTGTTTTAGGATGTCGTAAAATTTTTGTTCTTTTGGACCTTTTAGAGTTTTTAGAGATTTCAAATACAATTTAAATTTGTTTAAAAAAATAAATTTGGGGAATGATTTTATAATTCTACACTTGTGGATAACATTTTTTGCTAGGCACAGAATTGTATTACAACAGAGTTCATTGTCTTTGCTTTGCAATATCAAACCAAATGTTATGTCGTCTCTGGAGATAGAAGACGGAAATGAAGAGATCTTTTGCTGTATCCAATTACGTATGTCACACCAAAATCTTTGTACCAGGTTGCATGAAAAAAATACATGGTCCGTAGTTTCAACATAATTTTCACAAAATGTGCATGCATTATCATCAATACCAAAGCGAAGTCGAAGTAATTCTTTAGAGGGGTAAATGTAGTTCATAACTTTGAAGTGTTTCTTTCATTTTGGGGGGTATAGGAAGTGTTAAATATATTGTTCTTAGTTTAGTTATTGAATTTGTATCAAATTTATGCAGGATGCCATTTTTGTTGGGCTTTTCAGGGTAAAGGTATTCAGTGATACAACTTCTAATAAAATGATTATTGAACTTTTTTTCCAAAATCAAAATCCCTTGAATTGATAGTGGAGCCAGTCGTGGCTGTATCATTTGGTATGTTAATATATTTCTTATTAGACAAACAAATTCTTGGGGAAGTGCTTTATGTAATTTAGTGAAGTCTGATTGTGAGGGTTTGAAATTATGTTTAGTGCAAAATTGTTCATAGTTTAAAAGAATGCCACTGGCATCCATTAAGTCAGTTATGGACCATATATTCCTCTCAAACCAATCTTCAAAAAACAAAGATCTGTTGTGGTGTAATACATATCTATTATTCCAGAGAATAGAGGTGTGTGGTGAAAAGTTATGTACATATAACATTTTCCAATATAACAGTCTTTGTTTATGGAACTCTGATAGTGATATAGGTAATTTGTTAATATTAAAGTCCATCCTGAGAAGAAAATCCAGGCCTCCAACTTTTTTGAATAAGTGTTCTGGGATACAATACCAAAATGAGCCACTGTGTTTGATTCAGGACTTCAACCAATTTATTTTTAATGTTCCATTAAGACAATCAAAGTCAATATCTCTAAGTCCTCCATCCTTTATGTCTTTAACCATATTACTTTTTTTTCAGATAATGAGGTCTGTTTCTCCAAATGAAGTTAGAATTGATTTGGTTAATGGATTTGATCAATTTGTGTGGAATGGCATTGGAGTAGGCTGGGTATATACATCTTGACAAACATTCCATTTTAGTTAGATAAATTCGACCGAGTATTGATAGGTCTCTTTGAAGCCATAAATTTAGTTTTGACTTACATTCTTTAATTATTGTTTTTCCACATTTAGAGACTGGCTTTTTTTTTGGTCCTTTGAAAGGTAAATTCCCAAGTATTTGATTTCTGATTTAATAGGAATATTACAAATTTCTGTCATTGATGTGTCATGTACAGCAAACAGTTCACATTTCTTTTAAATTTAATGTTAATCCTGAAGCTTTTGAGAATTTTTCAATTTTTGCTATAGTTATTGGAATTTGAAATGTGTCTTTTAAAAATAACATAGTGTCATCTACTAGTTGGCTGATGATGATGTCTGTGCCAAGTATATTAAGTTTTTTAATATCATTACAGTTTTTTAGGTAGATTGCTAGCATTTCTGTAGCTAAAATGAACAGATATTGTGAAACGGGGCTTGGGGGTTACCCACATCAACCTTATAGCTTGGGGTGGTACCACTAGGTAATATGACACAGCTGCTGATATTTTGATATAGTCCACCAACTAACTTCCTAAATTTAACTCCAAAGTCAAAATGTTCGAGTACCGAGAGGATAAATGGATGCTCCACAGAATCAAACGCTTTATAGAAGTCTAAAAATAAAAAAATCCATCATCCTCAATACGGTTTCTATATTCAATAACATCCATTACCAGTCTTATATTATTGTGGATTGATCTTCCTTTGAGAAAACCAGATTATGTTTCTGCAATAAGATCCGACATTCCTGATCGAAGACGGATAGTGAAGATGTAGGTTAGAAGTTTGTAGTCTGAATTCCTAAGAGTAATGAGTCTTCTGTTATCTATGAGTCTGGGGTCTTTCCCAGGTTTTGGAATTGAAACGATAACCCCATGTCTCATTGTGGGTGGAAGGACACAGGTTTCAAATATTTCAGTAAAAACTTGGTGCAGTAGTTCTCTTATATCTATCCAAAAATGCTTATGAAAGTCACCTGTGAGACCGTCCGAGCTGGGAGCTTTGTTAAGAGAGAGGCGACCAATTACTGCATCAAGTTCTGCAATCATTATTTGATTATCACATGTTTGTCTGAAGCCATTCTCGACTTTGGGAATATGTTTCGCTATATCCTTTAAGAATGCATAACGGTCTTCTTTGGAAAATCTAGAGCTGTAAAGCTGGCTATAAAATTTCAGGATTTCTGAAGAGATCAATTTGTTATCTGTGATTTCTGTATTATCAACTATTAAGGATCTGATGCTATTTTTCCCTTGTCGTCTTTTTTCAAGGCCACAGAAATATGCTGAATTTTCTTTCCCCTCCTCTATCCACTTAGCTCTAGATTTAATAAAGGCTCCTTGAGCTTTTCGATTGTAAATTTCATCTAATTTAGGTTGAAGATATAATATTTTCTGTCTATCGTCTTCAGTAGGGTTAGATTTATTGCAGTATATATTTAATTGTTTTATAATATCCAATTCTTGCTTTTCAATATATTTTTTAAATCTTTTACTAAATGAAATGGTAACTTGGCGTATTTTATATTTAAGAAATTCCCACTTCTTGGTAGGAGCTGTTAGCTCCTCGGAGTTTATAATTTCTTGAATAATTAATTACATTTTTTGACAGTAGTCATTATTTTTAAGCAGACTGGAGTTAAACTTCCAATATTTGTGTGAATGTGAATTGCTGTCATTAGGTTTGACTTGTAGTGAAATAAGAGTGATCAGTTAGTGGAGCAGCCGAAATGTCAGAGTTGATATTGTAGTGTAGCAAATGACTTGCAAATAACCAGTGATCAATTCTAGATTTCAAGTTGTAATTTGGGCTACACCAGGAGTATTTAAATATTCCTGGATTTAAGTGTCTCCAAGCATCAACCAGGTTGTGTTCATTGCAAAAGTTAGTGAATGTGGTGTTTGGCTGACTTATAGCATATCTACAGGGATATTTATCAAAAAATTCATCATGGACTAGATTTAGATCGCCTCCAATTATTATATTATTAGTTGAGTGTGTTAATTTGAGGTTGTCTAAATGCAAACTAATCTGTTCAAGCAGGTTTTGGTTCTCTTTGCCAACGTTATATCCATAAATGTTTATTAAAAGCGAATGACGCCTAGAGCGGGCGCGTGACGCCGGCGCGCAGGACATGACGCTGTGCTGACGTGTAGCTAGAGCAACAGAGGAAGTAGATGGTGGCTGTTTTGACAAATGCAGTGAGTTTATCCAGTGGCATGTCTACTGAACACTGGAAATACTGCAGAAAGAGACTGGAGCGCGACACACACACAGGTGCAGTGACTTACACCATCAATCGTGCTTTAAAAGAACTTACAGCTGCAGTTAAACTGTGAGAGGAGTGCGAGCTGCACAGCGAACAATAGAGACAAATATATAGATATTGACATAGAGCTGAATTAACCCTTCTATCGTCTAAAAAAGAGTCGGCCCGCTCTATTATGTTCAAACGTGTGTAGTGTATAAAGTGTTTTGTTGACGGGGGTTGTGATTGGCAGATTGAGCTTAAGAGCTAAATGCATGGAGACAGAGACTTGAGTGTTTATATTTGTGTACAACAGTGGTGCATGAAGCCTGTTTCTATGGTCCGTGTCAATCCCTTTTCATCTCTGTAACTTCTCTGTTACAGTGAATGTGTTTGTGTTGTATTTTAAGGAACCATTCTTAAATGGTTTTTATTATTTATTAAATGGAATAGCAGACTTGTTTGCCCCCTCATTCAACTTGATTGTTTACATAATGGCAAGAAAATAAACAGGATTTGGTTGTGTATTGGTTTTGTGGAATTGTGTGTAACATCTTTCATTTACTTTCAGAGAAGCATGGGTAAACGAAGAGCGCCTGAGCTGTACAGAGCACCATTCCCTCTGTATACTGTTAACACTGACCCCAAGACCGGTCTGATCATCACTGCAGGAGGAGGCGGAGCGTCCAAGACCGGGATCAAGAATGGAGTGGTACGAGCAACAACTTTCTTTACAAATATCAGCTACCAGGGGTTATTCCTGGCACAAAAATTCTCTTCAGTGGTATCCACTTTAAAAATCTGGGATTCGAAATCGAATTTACCTGGAAATGAGTTTTGGGGTTTTTAAGCAATTAAAACAATGTGATATTTTTGCATCTAATATAATGACATTCAGACATTTTTATGTGTGCCGTCAATGTCCAAATACTTTATGGGGCCACTGTATGAAGGGACTATGTGCTATTTAGTTGTTGGCCACACAATTGTCACTCTTTGGTTGCAGCATTTCCTGAGTTTGGAGCTGGTCAGTGGTAAGCACAGTGCCACCTTGCTGCACACTCATGACACGGACACAAGAGCCACCATGAACATGTCTCTTGGTGGTGATGTGATCGCTGCAGGGCAAGATGGTAACTGCAGCTTGATGAAGTTTGGTCAACGTGCACCCAAGCAGACGAAAAAACCTGCTGATAAAGATGGTCAGTGGAGACTTCAATTCTCAATGACCTTAAAGGAATAGTTCACTCACCCTTTTGTCATTCCAACCCAGTATTATTGTCTGTCTTCCATGACACACAAAAGGAGATGTTAGGCAAAATGTCCGAGCTCTTTCCCTTACAATGAAAGTGGATGGGGATTTACTCTCAAGTTCCAAAAAGATATAAATGCGCCATAAAGGCAGTCCAAATGACTCATGCACTATATTCCAAGTCTTCTGAAGTAATACAATAGCTTTGTGTGAAAAGCAATCTGAAAATGAAGTTGTTGTTCTCAGAAAATTACATTCTTGCCGTTCATCGGAGCTCTCAAATTTAATTTGCACTTGTGTTCAATTAAAAAATGGTGCTTTTGGTTGCACTGCATAAGGGTTAACATCACCAGTGCCAAACACAATTGTTTGTCATGTGATCTATCGTGGCAGGACACATTTAAAAGCGTGACTGCACATAAGATTTAAGAGCTATGGTGGAGGGGATAGTTATTGGTGTATAACGACATACATTTTTCGTCTGTTCCTCACACAAAGTTATCATATGACTTCAAAAGACTTGGAATATAGTGCTTTGGTTTTATGGAAAACAGATGTTTTATGTTTCATAGAAGAAATAAAATCATACAGTTTTGGGACGACATGAGGATGAGAGTAAATAATGATAGAGTTTTCATTGTTGTGAACTATCCCTTTAAAAAAATCGACACATTGATAGATCTCTTATTGTCTTTAATGTTTATGGTTGTGTATGGTGATCATGACTGCACTCAAAAAATAGCTCTTTGGCTGAACTTGATTCAGTCGTGGACAGTGGTTCCACAAGTTTTAAATGAGTTTTCTTAACTTAAAATTACTATGTAATCTCAACACAAACACTTTGTGTAGAAAGAACCTAGTTGAATTGGGTAAACCCAACAAAATTAGATGTGTCAATTAGAGGATGACCAATAGTGGATTTTGCCAATACCAATAACTAAGGTGGAAATATAAATATATATTTCACCAGATGAGGTTTAAAGAGGAATACGTTTTATTATTATTCACAAGATATGAAGTTAGAGACACAATATATGTGCTGACGGGGCATGTTAATCGGTAAAACCGATATATTGGCCTACCTCTAGTGTCAATGTAACTCAAATAAATCTCTTATTTCTTTATGTACTAACTAGTGAAAGTGAATGTAAGCATGCTAAATACATGCTGGTTGGAAGCAGTACAGAGTGTAGTTTAGTAATTATGCCATGGTTTGCACTAGTGATCAACTGATATGGGTTTTTTAATGACCGATGCCGATATCCAGAGAGCAGGGTGGCCAATAGTCTGATACAATGCTGATATATCACACAATTTAATTTAGTAAATAACATAAACATAAAATTGCTAAAAAAAAAATTAATAAACTCTTATTTTGCACTATATTTACACTATTTCACACTAAACATAGGTAGGAGATTCTTCTGATTTCTGTTTAGTCATTAAATTTTTGTAATTTATTTGCACATGAAGAAATTGTTAATATATTAGGAAGAAGGAAATAACAGTACACACAGTAGTCCAGCAACCATGGATAGCATGTCCACGTTAGCAATCGCATTTTCTCCAAAAATACAGAATCAAACCAATTGTACATACAGTGCATAGTGAATAAGACATTTACTCATAGAGCATGTGAAGCACTTTTACTTTAAAGTTGCACTCACGCGCTCATGTGGATCCAGCTAGAGAAGCAATCTCCTGACAGTTTAAATGCCCTGGATCACCTGCTTGGATTGTCATGGACTGACCGTCATGATTTGTGAATCAGAGGAACTTTTGATCCTGATCCTGAAGTTTTTTATTCTGGCTGATAGAATACGTGCTTCAGAGGAAGATATTAGATGAGCGCTCAACGGGAAGAAAATGCTGGATTTTTGTGAGGTTCGTGAATTACATCTGTTTAAACGAGATATCTGCATATTTGCAAATGGTATATAATAGCAGTTTTATTGATATTTGCCTTTTATCATTAGAAAATAAATTTTAAAGTGACAGGGAACTGTTGAGAAGAGGTGGAGAATGAAACAGGTGAGCACTCAGTTGAGCTCCACAGGATGCTGGATCTGCTCAAGTTGTGTGAGGTTAGTTTATTACATCTGTTTAAATGAGATATGCGCATATTTGCAGATGGTATAAATGATGTTAGTTTTATTGATATTTGCCTTTTTATCATTAGACAAGACAGTTAAATGTTACAGGGAACTGTTGAGGAGAGAGAGTGAGAATGAAACAGGTGAGCACTTTGACATTATGAGCTCAAACGTCTCTGATATGCGGACCGTTTAAATGAGACTGTGTTGCACTTTGGACTATTATTGTAGTAACACGATGGCACGTAACAACAAACGAACCGTGACTGGTCGTTTACATGTCTCAGTCATTTCACATGCAAGCAGGCAGTTCTCATCGCCGTCAAGAAACAAATCGGCCAAAGGGGAAAATTTATCGGCCTCGGCGATATATCGGTCGACCACTAGTTTACACAGCATTTGCTTAACGAAGCAAGCGATCAGTTTCATGTGCGACATCTATCTGTCTACATTAACACCACAAAATGTATTCATGTTGTTCCGACTAAACTTCCATTTTACAAATTTAAATTTATAGAACGCAATGAAGTCAAGTTGTGACAATGTTCTAGAATTGTTGCTGTGGTTCATTCTAATTCAGTAAATTGAACAAGCTGCAAAAAAAATTATTATTTTTTTTTTATTTTTTTTTTGTGTATATGCATATAATATCAGATATTAGGAATGTTTGTGACGAGACACTGATTAACAGGTGCTGGAGAAAAGAGTGCAGCCAGGAGGAGAAGAGGGAAAGGTCAAAATAGAGATGGAGGAGCAGGAGGAGATGTAGCTGAGATGGAGGAGACTCCTCAGATCTCAGTGGAGGATGTGGGTCTGGTACAGGCAGATTTCAGTGCTCAGGACCCGTGTGTGAAGTGTGTACGCTTCAGCTCTGACCTCACACTTCTGCTTAGCGGAGGGGCAGATGGCTACATCAGAGTGTGGGAGGTGAGTCTGGAGAGACTTTTGCTCTGTTCCAAAACTTAGTGAGCTGCCTATGTAGACAGCATTTTAAGGCATCATAGGTGCACTCCTGACATGAAGGCTGTTCTAAAAGGCATGCAGTGTAATTATGCTGCCTTCTAAGAAACACGTTATGGCCAAAAGTATGTGGACACCCCTTATTAATTATTGAGTACAGGTGTTTCAGCTATTTAAAAAATTGCTGAAATCCAGCCCATAGCCATGAACTCTCCATAGACAAACATTTGTAGGACAATGGGTCATACTGAAGAGCTCAGTAACTTCAAGGCACTGTCAACTCCATATAATGCCCATGGTTTGGAATGGGATGTCCAACAAGCTCATAAATGTTCAGGTGTCCACATACATTTGGCCATATAGTGTACCTGCAGTGGCAAGAAAGATTATGTGAACCATTTGGAATTAGCTGGTTTTCTGCATTAATTGTTCATAAAATGTGATCTCATCTTCATCACAGTCACAAGTACAGACAAACACAATGTGCCTAAGCTAACAACACAAAAACAATAATAATCTTTCATATCTTTATTGAATACATCCCATTAAACATTCACACTGCTGTGGAAAAAGTAAGTGAACCCTTGGATTTATAACTTGTCGATCCTCCTTTGACAGCAATAACCTCAACCAAGCGTTTCCGGTAGCTTTGGATTAGACCTGCACAACATTAAAAAGGAGTTTTGGACCATTCGTCCTTGCAGAACTGCTTCAGCTCAGCCGTATTCTTAGGATGTCAGATGTGAACGGCTCTATCGAGGTCATTCCACAGCATCTCTATTGGGTTAAGATCTGGGCTCTGACTGGGCCACTCCAAAAGGTGGATTTCCTTTTTTTGAAGCCATTCTGTTGTGAACTTACTTCGATGTTAAGGGTCATTGTCCTGCTGTATCACCTAACTTCTACTGAGCTTCAGTTGGCACACAGCCACCCTGACAATATCCTGTAGGATATCTGGATAAACTTGGGATTTCATTTTTCTCTCGATGATGGCAAGCGGTCCAGGCCCTGAAGCAGCAAAGCAGCCCCAAATCATTTTCAAACAGTATCAAAACAATTCAAGCTTAGATGTATCAATCCACAAAACATTTTCCCAGTAGCTTTGTAGAGTGTTACAGGAGGTCTTTGGCAAACTTCAAGCGTGCAGCAATGTTTTTTGTTGGAAAGCAACGGCTTGCCTCATTGTGTCCCACCATGCCTGTTTAATATTTTCCGGATAGTAGACTCATGAACACAGATGGTAAGCAGTTCCAATGATTCCGTCAAGTCTTTTGCTGTCACTCAAGGGTTCTTTTTTACCTCGACCATTCTGTGGTGTGCCCTTTGAATCATCTAGGCAGGACGGCCACTTCAAGGGAGAGTAGCCACAGTACTAAATCGTCTCCATTTATAGACAATTTGTCTAACTTTGGACAAATTAATATCTTGATCGTAGGTCTTCTAAGATCTCTTTTTTGCGAGGCATGGTCCACGTCAGCAGATGCTGCTTGTGAATAGCAAACTCAAAATGTTTGAGTGCTTTTTATAAGTCAAAGTAGCTCTAACCCACACCTCCAATCTCGTTTCATGATTTGGATGCCAGGTTTTCCAACTCCTGACTCTAATTAGCTTTTGTTTGCGCCAATAGCCTAGGGGTTTACATACTTTTCCCAACCTACACTGTGAATGTTTGATGTATTCAATATGTACAAAAACAATACAATAATTTGTGTTATTAGTTAAAACAGAATGTGTTTGTTCATTATTGTAACTTAGATGATCAAACCAGATTTTAAGACAAATTTATACATAAATGCAGGTAATTCCAAAGGGTTCACATACTTTTTCTTGCCGCTGTATACTTCTAAGTTATCTTAGCATTGCAAGTAACTTTTTGCAGAGAAGACAATCCTACTGTAAAATGCATTGCGACATACTTGATGAAAAATGTGTGGATTTTAAATGTATTTCAATACGAAAAGGTATTGAAAATAATAGTTACATCTAATTAAAATTGACTATTTTACCCAATATTTATATATGCTATGTATTTTTATCCTAATTAGAGTATCACAGTGTTATATTAACAACATGCTGACACCAAACTCTATTGAAATCAATTGTGAGTCAAGTCTCTTGTGCACTTCATGTGGGGAGCACTATTTATATGAAACACGGAGCTTTTGACCATGTAGAGAATTCCAAATCAGTCACATATGAGGTTCCAGATGGTGCCTATGTAGGCAATGAGAAAGCTCACTATGTTTTGGAGCAAAGCCTTTTATTGAACACTGTCTTCGTGGTCTCAACTGGTTTCCTCTTTCTGCAGTTCCCCTCCTTGAAGGAGAAGCTGAACTTCAAAGCACACAAAGATGAACTGGAGGATATAGACCTCAGTCCTGATAAAAAGGTAGTTCATATATTCTGTGAGGTTTGTTATACTTATTAAAGCAAAATACCACTCAAGGTCATATGTTCTAGAGATTTTACCATGATTAAAATGTTAGTTTATCCAATTTTTTTCCTTCTGTTGAACACAAAAACAGATATTTTGCATGATGTCCAAGCTGCTCTTTTCTATAAAATTAATGTGAATGGGCACCAGGGCTGTCAAGTTCCAAAAATGATGAAAAAGCACAATTGAATATTGTGCACTATATTCAAAGTCTTCTGAGGTCATACAGTAGTTTAATGAGAGGAGAAGACCAAAGTGAGGTTGCAGAAACTTTAGGAGTTTAGTCATGATTCTCTGAATAAATCTGAGGATACGACAAGTTCCTCAATTTGGTTTTGGTTGACTAGATTTGCTTACACTGCTGTGGCTGCTGCAGAGCTAGTACAAAGACATATACACACACACACAGACATGCTGTGCACATGCATGTAAGACATGCTACTGCATAATTAGACCTATTTACACCTGGTCTCGGGTGATCCGATCACATGTGATCAGGTGAGACATCACTGTTTACACCTGGTCACTTAAATGCGTGTCCTGTGACCACTTGTGTTCAGATTTGGAGGGGAGGGTTTCTGATTTCATGACAACATACATCAATCACTATGTCAGTGTGTTACTGCATGATATTAAAGCAAAACAAAGTCAAAAAAGACGAAGCACAAAAAAACGGCACGCAATTTCTCCCAGATGCAGCTGAAATTTAATCTAAGCACGAATGCAACATTTTGAGCAGAATTATCTGTTATTTTAGTGGATTTCCTGTATTTGCCTGAACTTCAGATGTTTTTGCTTCTCATCTGTCTTTAAAAACAGAAGAAAATCAGTGAAGTTCTTGTGCTTGTGAATGTATCTGCTTTTTAACATTTTCCGATCAGACCGTTATTTCCTTTTAAAGCCGCTCGTAACCTGCAAAGTTTAAACTCTTGTTTTAGCGCAGCTGTTGATTGACAGGTGAGGGGTGGTGGCTCTTTGCTGTCCGGGACTCATCCAAGACAGATAGCATTTACACCTCAAATGCGATGTGGTCACATGCGTTTTTAACCATTCGTATGTGGTTTTTGGGATCCGATCACAAAACATTTTAGACCGTATTTAAAGCTGACAAGATGTGATCGGATCACCTGAAACGCATCTTAATAACAGGTGTAAACGGGGTCTAAGGCATAACATGCAGGACATGCTGCTGCTACACAATTAGACACACACTTACCGTGAAGCAGATCTAGACAAGTGGTGCTGGGGAGGAGGAGGGATTCAAAGAGAAAACTCTCGTAGCACACTGCAGTGAAACGGAAGTACCTGCAAAAAAACTGAGCAATTAAATGTTAGTCAAAGAGAGAGTATGCAAGTTGATTGGCTAACAGATTACATGTCAAGGGACCTATCAGATTGAGCTATGTAGAGTTTCATGACTATCAATTCTGTTTATTCTAACATTAGTCTTATTTTTTTCATTTCTAATGTAGCACATTGTAACAGCAGGCCGTGATTTTGAGTGTAGCGTGTGGAGTGGCGATCAACTGGCCATGGGTTTGTGTTGGCATGAAAACATGCCCCAGATCACGGAGAAGACGTACCGCTACAAGTCGTGCAGGCAAGTTGCACACACTTTTTAGATGGCTAGTAGCAAATAACATATTGACAAAAGCTCTGTCAATATCTGTTTTGTCATTTTCTTCATGCTCACTTGCTCCTATCAGGTTTGCAAAAGTAGAGGACCAAAAAGACGCTTTAAGACTCTATACGGTCCAGATCCCTCACAAACGAGACCGCAAACCCCCACCATGCTACATCACTAAATGGGATGGACGATCATTCCTACCATTACTCACAAAGCCATGTGGAAATGAAGTAATATCGTGTCTGACTGTGAGGTGGAGAAAAAAAATCTCTATATCTGTAATTCTGTAATCATTGGCAAACTGTATTTAGCTGCAGTGTGCATGCAGCCATTCTTATGGTCAATTATGTTGTATGTCATGGTTATGCATTGAATTCTCAGTGATTCTGGAACATTTCTTGGTCTGGGAACTGTGACTGGATCTGTGGCCATCTACATAGCATTTTCCCTGCAGGTACCAACAACTTAATCATGTGCCATGACACTGATCCATTCCACACAGTATTTCAGCACTGACTTTGCCATCTCTTCTGCTCAACCCACCAGAAACTATACTACATCCAGGAGTCTCATGGCATTGTTGTCACAGATCTAACGTTCCTGCCTGATGCTCCTAAGAGTAAAGCCATAAAGGGGGAAAATGAAGTTGTTATGTTAAGTGTTGCTGTGGACAGTCGCTGTCAGATGCATGCAGTGCCCAACCGAAGTGAGTATGAGTATGTGATCTAATAATAATAGTCCTGTTCCTCTCAACTGTCTATATACAATAAAGCAAAAAGCCTCCAAAGTGCTTTGTATATTGTTAAATAAGTCCTGTGGAAAATGAAGGGAAAAAACAACGGTCCTCAAATACAACACATCAAACAGCACGGCACACTATTGACTTGAAAACAAGAAATTGCAAACATTCTAGCAAAAACTTTCGAAAACAATTCATCTATTGAGAACTGCCTTCCTGCTTTTCGAACTTTTCTTGCTCAACAAGAAAAAGAAAAGATTAACTTCGGCTCCAGTAACACATCCAACCTTTTTCTGTGGAAGAACTACAGCAAGCCATTAAAAAATCCCACGACACAGCTGTTGAACTGGATAAAATGCACTATCAATTTTTAAAGAATCTACCCCACCTTTCCCTGAAAATGCTCCTTAGAATTTTGAACTCCATCTGGATATCAGGAAAAATCCCATCTGCCTGGCATGAAGCAGAAATAATACCTATTCCAAAGCAAGGAAAAGACCATAACGACCCCATAAACTACCGCCCTATAGCTTTAACCAGTTGTTTATGCAAAACGATAGAGAGGATGGTCAATGATCGCCTGGTCTGGATACTGGAATCTAAAGACCACATAAGTAACTTCCAATGTGGTTTCAGAAAAGGTCGAAGCACTACAGATCACCTTATTTGTCTTGAAAGCTATATTCATGATGCCTTTACCAGAAAATAACACGTTGTAGCTGTGTGGAGAAAGCCTATGACACGACATGGAAACATGGAATTTTAAAGGATTTGTACCAAATGAATTTTAGAGGTCGACTGCCAATCTTCATTGAAAGTCTTTTATCGAACAGACTTTTTAGAGTTAAAATAGCAAACACCTTGTCTAACCTACATAAACAAGGACTTGGAGTACCTCAAGGAAGTATCCTATCAGTAACCCTCTTCAGTATTAAAATAAATAGCATTGCAAAAGTCATTGGCTCTGATGTCCTCTGTAGTTTATATGTAGATGATATCTGCATTTGCTACAAGAGTAAGTACATGAATACTATCGAGCGAAAAATCCAATTGAAGATAAACAAAATGCACTCCTGGTCAACACAGAACGGTTTCAAGTTCTCACAAACAAAAACCATCTGTATGCATTTCTGTCAGCTTCGTTCGCTACACAATGAACCAGAGCTGTTTATGGATGGAGTCCCCATTAAAGTTGTTAAAGAGAACAGGTTTCTTGGTATCACTTTTGACAACAAACTGTCTTTTTTTCCTCACATTAAATCACTAAAAAAATAAATGTTTTATAGCTATGAATGTTTTAAAGGTTTTATCCAAAACCAAATGGGGAGCAGACAGCTCAACTCTCATGAACTTGTACAGGACCAGGGTACGCTCAATGCTGGACTATGGAAGTATAATTTATGGATCAGCTAGGAAGTCATACATACGACTTTTGGACACTGTACACCACCAAGGTATACGACTAGCTTTGGTAGCCTACAGAACATCACCAATCCAAAGTCTCTATGCAGAAGCCAATGAACCTTCCTTGGAAATCAGACGCCTAAAGTTGGCCTTACAACATGCAACCAAACTTAAAACAAATAAAGAAAACCCAGCCTATTCAGCAGTTTTCCCACTTCAGCATTCAACAATATATGGAAAAAAGAAAAACAAGTTTCATTTGTCCATTTGGCCTACGTATAAAAACCCATCTGGAGAATCTGAAAGTGGATCTAAACAGTGTGGAACAGACACATTTCTGCAAAATTCCTCCATGGGGTCTCAAAAAGACTAAAATCCATCTGGATTTAACAAGGAACCAAAAATCCAAAACACATCCGAATGATTTCCATCAACGACTTCTGGACATAAGAGCAGTATACCCACAACATATCCCAATATACACAGATGGATCTAAATCTGGAAATAAAGTGGCAGCAGCTTTTGCAGCAAACCAACTCTGTCAGGGTATCCGCATCCCTGACCAAAGTTCAGTTTTCACTGCTGAGGCAAACGCTCTACTACTGGCACTGAAGTTTATCGAGACTGCTCCACAACATTTAAAAAAAAAAAATAACTGATTCAAAATCATGGCTTGAAGCATTGGAAGCTACTAAAACTGATCACCCAACAATCGTGAAGATTTTAATCAAGCTGTCATCTCTTGAAACAAAGAGTTTAACATTATTTTCTGCTGGGTACCTGGACACTCAGGAATCTCCGGTAATGAACAAGCAGACAGAGCTGCCAGAGAAGCATTATCTACTGAACCAGTTTTACTGAACCAGTAAAATGCCCTATACCTTCCACAGATCTGAAACCAACTCTGAATGTATATATCAAAAACAAATGGCAGTCGGAGTGGGATCAATGTTTAAACAACAAATTACGAGAAATAAATCTTGTTGTTGGAACAAAATATGTGTTCGCTGGGATCAAGCCATTTATACACGATGCCGGATAGGACATACAAGACTCGCACACCAATTTTTACTATCAGGAGAAAATTCACCAAAGTGCTCATCTTGTCAGAACCCACTATCCATTAAACATATTTTACTGGACTGTCATACCTCTACACATCTGAGGAACCTGTATTATTCAGTTGATTCTTTTGAAAAGGTTTTTAATCAAATGAATCTAAATTTAGTTTTAAGGTTTTTAGGAAAAATTGATCTTAAACACCTCATTTAACTTAGTTAACTATTTTAAATAACTAAACCTAGTTCCCGCCATGAATATAGCCATAGAAGCTGGCATGGTGTAAAAAATGAAAGAAAGAAAGAAACAAACAAATCAGTCCTGTGAATGTTGATGTGTAATATCGCTCGTGTATTTCACCCTCAGGATCGTTCCCGTTATGGCTGGTGCTGTTCTTCTGTGGTCTGATGGTAGTGGCAGTGATTCTGCTGCTGCAGTCTCTATTCCCTGGATTCATTTAGAGTACAGAAGGAACCATCACCTGAGCTTAACATTTACATACTAAAATGACTTAAAAACAAACTTGAACCTATGAAATTTGTCTGTATTTAGCGCCAGGTTTTAACTGAAGTATCATGTCTGGAGGGTGAATTTGAATTCTCATGAATCTGATTGGATGTCGAGTTTGGGCATGACCTGAAGATGGAGCAAAAATCATGAAATCCTAAAGAGCTGCTTTTCCTCTTCAGTGAGCTAATTGCTTCATGATCATTGGAAAACTGGATGAAAACATGAATGCATAAATGATGATGTTCTCGAGGATATCAACTGCACCACCAGCATGTGTCAAGAAATGCCTTTTAATGTCATGGAGGAAAACTATTTATCCAGGGAAGTTCAACTGTGGATTATTTTAAATATTTAAAACCATGTACAAATATAAATATACACCCTGAAAAAAAACAAAAAACAAGTTGTCTGTCCATGATTTATGATCTACCATATACCAGCAGTGATAAAATATGTTACACTATCAGTCATTTTTATCTGGTATTGCTCCCCACATTATAGTAAATAGTGAAATGCCATTTGCGGCACATTTAACTAATGTAATCTGACCTATTTATGAAAAAAATGTAGGGCAGGACTAGATTTTACCCCTCAGGAATTTATTGGATTGCGGCATACCACACTAGAACGGAGACAAGTTGAAAAAGTAAAAGGGATTTGTGATGTCAGTCAAAAGCAGAAGTTGGCTCAGAGGGAGAGCAAGTTATGTTAAAAGATTACCAAGGCAAACATTTTGTTTTTAATTTGGAACAGCAAGCACTAATAATGTGTGCACACTAAGACCATGAATGTGAATTAAGAAAGTAAATGGGGTACAATTCAAGGGCGTAGATTTGGCTTGAACATTGGGGGGTTGCAGCATGAAGCATTTGCATGTTTCCATTGATCAAGATTTAAATAATTGTGGGGGGGGGGATGAAGAGATTTTATCAAGCCCATGTTTTTAATTCCTCCACTAGGGGACACCATGGCATTTATTTAGACTTGCAGTCCACAGGAAAGAAGTTCCCAGTTCTGTCACTCCTGTTTTTTTTACCCCCCTCATTTTGTCTGATTACCAAATTCTCTGAAAAGGTCTCTTATCAGTTGAATGTTTAGCAGCTAGAACTACACAGGCAAGGTGTAACTTCAAATGGATTGCAAAAATAATTAGGCAACGTGGCTAGCATGATTCAGCCAAGTAGAATATGTTCTTGGATTCCTATAAACCAGATTTTAGGCTTAAAGGAATAGTTCACCCAAAAAGGGAATTTTTCTCATCATTTACTCACCCTCATGCCATCCCAGATGTGTATGACTTTCTTTCTTCTGCAGAACACAAAGATTTTTAGAATGATATCTTAGCTCAAATCAAGTGATTGGTGGCTGGAACTTTGAAGGTTCTAAAAGCATATAAAGGCTGCATAAAAGTAATCCATACGACTCCGGTGGTTAAATCCATGTCTTCTGAAGTGATATGATAGGTGTGGATGAGAAACAGATCAATATTTAAGTTCTTTTTTACTATACATTCTCCTCTCTGCCCAGTAGGTGGTGATATGTACGAAGAATGCGAATCAACAAAAACAAAAGAAAGTGGAAGTGGAGATTTATAGAAGAAAAAAAGGACTTATATAGTATGAGTGATGCTTGCTTTTTTCAATGCAAATCAAAACGAGGCTATGAGGTCTAAAGTCACATCTAATGTACAAAATTAATTTTTTCTATATTTATTTATTTATTTATTTTGTCCATGCGTTGGAAATCTTTTGGAAAGCCATATCTCCAATGTTTTGTTGAATGTTTTGTAGGCAACAATCAATGATTTACACCAAGGTACACAGGAGTACAACCTAGGGCTACTCAACTTCAGAAAGCTACTTTGTTACCAAGTTGATACTAAAATAAAAAGATTTAACGATATTAATACCAGTATGCTTTTGACTCAATTCGTTGCCCGTTCTTTCTCTAGCAATTTTGGCATTACAAACGCCCTCCATGTGTGTTAACAGAGAAGACCAGTTATAACTTTGAATTAACATCACACACAAAATACCTGAAGAGTATATATCAAATTTTTTTAAGCCATGTACAAAAGCATCTCCTAGAATAAAACTTACTTTACTGCACTAATGCAGTCGGATTGGCATTTATGTGTGGATTGCCATTCATCCTATGGATTGCTAATATCAGGTCTGTGTGTACAATTCCAGACTTAAATTCAGAATTCAAGACTTACCGAACATATATCAGCTGTAGGATGATTTAGAATTAAAAATGTAAAATATTTAAAAGTGCACTCAGTAACTTTTGTCTTTGTGTCATCTTGGACTTACACTGACACCTAGTGGCTTGGATGCAGCATCATTTAAAATCAATAGTTTTCAGTTTCAGATGCCACTGTAGAAATGTAGTATTCGCAGTCAGCCATGATTACTTTAATCAATGAGTGAAAGTGTAATATAACAGGACGGTTACTGAGATTAAGCGAGTAGTATTCGGCTGGTCATGTGATTCTAACATGGCAGCCCCCATGTGCGGACCCTCTCCATGTAGAATAAAACAGCTTTTATAAGGTTACAATATGACTGGAGTCTTCATTTTGATGTAACATGATTTCCTACATATATTGCAAAATTACAATTCATGTCTTTGGGAGTTAAACTTTTTTTTTTTTTTTTTACAGCCACAGACCCTTTGAATTCTACTGATGTTTTACAGTAATGCTCTAAATATGTCACGGCGAGTAACTCTTCAATTTTTCAACCAATTAAGCACTTTGTTTGAGTTTATATTTGTAGCTTAATGGCCTTTAAGTGAACGTTTTTATTTTTTATTATTTTTTTTATGTTGTATTTGATTTTCTTTTTTGCTTTATAATGTGTCCCTGGCGGTACCACCGTACTTTGATACATACACACCATGGTACTAAATGATTAGGTATTTACATGGTACTCCAAGATACTTCAAAGCGATGGTTCTCAACTGGTTTTGCTCAGATTTTACACTGGGGCGACCCGACACAGTACCAAAATGCCCGTAAAATCAAACATTCAAATTTTTTTCATATTAAAGGTTTTGTGGATATGGGCATAACATGATACCTGTCCGATTTGGCATCTGTCTAATTTGGCTGCTTCTACAAGTGACAGATGAATTTGATCTAAAATACTGTAAAGTTTGAGTGGACGCACGGCCTTGGACGTCAACAAAAAAAATATATGGGAAGAGTTTTATAAGTTTAAAAAGTTTATTTGCCATAAATATGCACCATTGGTTTGTTAGCATTAGTTAGCATTTTATTATTTTTACATTTAGCATTGTTTTTTACCCTGCTGTTTGTGACCCTATCAGAATAGACATGCAACTCAATTTCTGTCCGTGACCCACAAGTGGACAACCACTGCATCAAAGGCGCGTTTGCAACACATTGATTTAGCTATGTTTACGCCTCTCATCCACACTGGGACGGTGTTTCTCCACCGAAAACGGAGGTTCTCAAAAACGCTCTTCATTACTGCATACTTTGAAAAACTATGACATTAGGAAACTAAAAAGTGGATTAGGCCAATAACGAAAATGCTTCTAAGTGCATTTTTCTAATTTAATAAAAAAAAACAAAAAAAAAAAAAACATGACATACGATAAGCATGATATGAGTAAAAGCTGAACTGGAAAATTACCATTTCAAAATGTCTTAGGCCACATCCACTTCCACACTAATACGTTTTTGTTTAAAAAGGCCTTCCGTCCACACTGAGTCGTTGTTTTGTCCAGTGAAATTGGAGCTTTTCGAAAACGCTCTCCCAAGTGGGTAAATTTGTAAATGCCATCTTCACATTGTAGTGTGGACAGGGAAAACTGAGATATTTGAAAACGATGACGTATTTGTCGTCATGTGACACAGTCATGTGATCCATTCAACCCAAAACAATCAAGATGGCGCTGTGCCTGTTATTCACTTTGATAGTGTTGTTAAAGATAAATGTTACTTTGTACAACCTTCACATTACATTCCTTCAAAGGTGACTGGAAGTTTATTCGGAATTGCTGTCTGGCGACAGAATACGCAAGGACAATTGCGTTTCAGACCATACATGGAAATGACGCAGGGCCACGCTTACATTTTTTTTCTCTCGCATGCACAGCAAGGGAATTTGAGTGATTTTGTACATTTCAGTGTGGACGAGCAACTTTTGGAAAAAGTTTTAAAACGGCAGTGTGGATGGAGAGCATTTCGAAAATGAAAACACCATTTTCAAATTTAGCCAGATTAATATTGATGTAGGCTTATTATATGGTATGTCCCCTTTTTGCTTTAATTACATTGTTCAGTTGAGCTGGATGATGATGAACATGTTATCCAGCATGATTTGAGAATATTTCAGAGCATCTTTTGTGCTTCAATGGAAGAAAGGAAATCTGACCTTTCATACAAATGAGTAAACTTGCTCACATCACAAAATAACGTCACAAATTTTCTTATTTGATTAGAAATCTAGAAATAGTGTAGAATCTTAAATCCTTCTTAATCATTCCACATTCTTTTCACAATACCTGTAATTTAAAATCCTTCAATTTTCTGTTTAATTCTAGGTTCAAATTTTCATTATATAATTTGGTTTTCAATATTCAGATATTTCAATATTGTGAATTCAACTGTACATCCACATCAGGCCAACAGGTGGCGCTGTGGACCAGACCATGAGAGGCCCTGCTGTATTGTTGACCTAACCTATATTCACCAAGAGTGGCACAACCTTTCACACTCCCGCACCTCAGAATAGAGCAGACACATCTTCTCACGCGTTATGGGTCTAGTCACCTCAGTGATGTAGGCTTTCATTATGAGGTGACCACAATGTTGTCTAATCCTGCGGAAAACTGCTGGTTAGTACACGAAACAGGGTAAGACCAGAAGCCAATGTGTGCAAAAGCACGGATGCATCAGTCAAATGGACAAAATTATGTCGTAAAAGGTTGGTGGCTTGTGTTTGTCAAGGCCTTTCAAAATGTCAAGCCTCTGGCCACATTCACAGATTGAGACACTCTTTAAACACGCCTCCGCCCAACTTCAGTAGTGGGCCGGAAACACAACACCCACCTCACCTTCACTGAAGCCCAACAGGAAATGAACACCCCAGACAGACCAGTGTCTCCGACACGCTGAGGAACATATAGCATTCCTTTTTCTCTATCTCAGCTTTTCACAAAGGCCAATTCAGCCTGTACAAGGAGTCTCGGTTTATTTAAAACATCAGTATTAGTGGAGCAGGGAAATCCCAAAGACTGGGTCTCTAGGGAGTAGCTGAATCATTTACTATTTTTATCCCTTTGCTTATTGTCATTTGTCATTTTATGCCACATGAAAGCTTTAACTGTTATGTTGTGACTCTCTAAAAAAGATAGTTTGGAAAAGATGACATCATAAAAGTTTTATTAAAGTTTTAATTAGTCTTATTAGTCTCATCAAGTTCAATAGTTCAACTTTGTTATTAAAAAAATCATCATGATCATTTTTAAAGTTTTTTTTTTTTTTATTCTTGGCACAAAGTACAAAAATATTGATTGTGAATAATGTGGTGTGGTATGATATTTGCTAGTTACGGCTGTAATTAGCCATCTTCAACCCCGTAATGAAGAAGATCTGTGAAGTTCTTTGTGCAGGTATATGTATGCACTGTCTCACGTTTTCTAATCTGACAGTTATATTTCTTTTTATGCCACACATAACTGGCAGTGTTTAAAACTCTTGCAGCGCAGCGTTTGGTTGACAGGTGAGGGGTGGATGGACGGATTAGCGTTTACACCTCAAATGCAATTTTAACAACCTCCGTATGTGATTTTTGTGATCACAAAATGTTTTGAACCCCGTTTACTGCTGTATTTATTGCTGATCATCCGTATATATAATGACACATATGTAAGCTATAGGTCAGTGACTGGTCCTCACTTCTGTAAAAATGGTTAGTCAGCTCACTGAGCTGGAAAGAGTTATGGGTTAAGTTAGCAGGCTTTCTGACAGGATTTCAAAGTTGTGATTTAAAATATGGGGAACATGCATGCTTCCCCATAAATACAGGGTCTCTCTTGATGCTGCCTAACATGCACAGGAAGATGAAGCATTTCAAATTAAGGAGAGAAAAATGCATTCTGCCAGATGAAAAAGGGTTTCCTGGGGTCAATTTCACATAAAAAAACGCTCTTAAATGGAGAACAGTTAAGAAACCATGAACGGTAATGTAAAACAGACAAGGCAAAGCAAACATTACCTGCTTCTGCTGGTTTCAGCAACGCAAACAACTAAGATTACAGAGAGAAAAGACACAGGCACCCACTGGGCTTTCATTTTTCACTTCAGCAATGTAACGGCCTCTTCTGCCAACATCCCTCTTTGAACTGGAGGCAGAGTACTGTGAAACGTAAAGTAACGTAATTAGTGGTGTTTGGTGAGGCAAGGGTTATAAATGTCACATAACTCGCACTATTTGTGCAATGGGCATGAATCATAAAGTTTGATGAAGAGAGTTGTTATTTATTTTTCTAATCTTTTTGCCTCCTGAATAATAAAACAAGTAAAACAAAATCTCATAGACTTATATAGAAAGAAGGACCCGAGCCATATCGAGAGACCAGAATACCCTACAGACTTGAAGAAGGGCTCTTTTTACTTGGGACAGTAAGCAACCACCACAAACACCCTAGCAACCACCCAGATCACTCAAGGAATTACCTAGCAACCACCCAGAGCACCCTAGCAATTACCTAAAGACCCTAGCAATCACCTAGAACACCCTAGGAATTACATAGCCACCACACAAGTACCATTTTTGTAGCAACCACCCAGAACACCCTAGCAACTGCCTAAAGGCCCTAGCAATCACCTAGAACACCCTAGAGACTACCCAGAACACACTAGCAACCACCCAGAATACCCTAGAAATTACCTAGTAACCACACAGATCACCCAAGGAATTACCTAGCAACCACCCAGAGCACCCTAGCAACTACCTAAATACCCTAGCAACTACCCAGAACACCCTAGGAATTAGCTAGCAACCACCCAGATCACCCTAGGAATTACTTAGCCGCCACACAAACAACCACCCAGAGCACCCAAGAAACCACCCAGAACACCCTGGAACTACCTAAAAAACCATATCAACCACCCAGAACAACCTAACAAGTACATTAACACCCTACCAACCACCCATAAAACCCTAGCAACCACCCAGAACACCCTAGCAACTACCTAGCAACCACACAGAATATCCTAAAAACAATCCAAACCACCCTAGAAACTACCTAACAACCACACAAACACTCTAGCAAACAACCATAACACCCTAGCAACTGCCTAGCGAAGCCCTAGAAACCATCCACAAAACCCTAACAACTACCTAAACACCCTGGCAACCACCCAGAACACCCAAGGATTTACCTAGCAACCACCCAGAGCACCCTAGCAACCAAATAATTACCCTAGCAACCACCCAGAACACCCTAACAATTACCCAGAACACCCTAGAAATTGCCTAACAACCACCCAGAACACCCTGGCAACTACCTAGCAACCTCCCAAAACACCCTAAGAATTGCATAGCTGCCACACAAACACCCTAGCAACACCAAGAACACTCCAGAAAATACCAAAACTCTCTAGCAACCGCCCAGAACACCCTAGCAACTAGCTAAACACCCTAGCAATTACCCAGAACACCCTAGCAACCACTCAAAACCCCCTACCAACTACCAAGTGACCATCCCAAACACCCTAACAACTACCTAGCAACCACCCAGAACACCCTAGGAATTACTTAGCCGCCACACAAACAACCACCCAGAACACCCTAGCAACTACCTTAACACCCTTCCAACCACCAGAACAACCTAGCAACCACCCAGAACACCCTAACAACAACCCAGAACACCCTAACAACTATGTAGCAACCACCCAGAACATCCTAGCAACTACACAAACACTCTAGCAAACAACCAAAACACCCAAGGAATTACCAAGCAACCACCCAGAGCACCCTGGCAACTACATAATTACCCTAGCAACCACACAGAATATCATAATAACCACCCAAAACACCCTAGCAACTGCCTGAACCATGGTAGAAACAACCTAACAACCACACAAACACTCTAGGAAACAACCAACACACCCTAGCAACTGCATAGCGACCACCCAGACCAACACAGAAACCACCAATCAAAGCCCTAGGAACCATTCACAATGCCCTAACAACTACCAAAACTCCATGGCAACCACCCAGAACACCACAGCAGCTACCTATTGACCACCCAGAACACCCTAACAACTACCTATCAACTACCCAGAACACCAAAGGAATTACCTAGCAACAACCCAGAGCACTCTAGTAACTACCTAAACACCCTAGCAACCACCCAGAACATCATAGCAACTACAAAATTACCCTAGCAACCACCCTAACACCCTGGCAACTACCTAGCAACCACCCAGAACACCCTAGGACTTACCTACCCACCACACGAACACCCTAGCAACACCCAAAAACTCTCCTGCAAATACAGTACCTAAACTCTCTAGCAACCACCGAGAACACCCTAGTAACTACCTAAACACTCTAGAAATTATCCAGAACACCCTAGCAACCACTCAGAATACCCTAGCAACTACCTAGTGACCACCCATACACCCTAAGAATTGCCTAGCAACCCCCCAGAACACCCTGGTAACTACTTAGCAACCACCCAGAACACCCTAGGAATTACCTAGCTGCCACACAAACACCCTAGCAACACCCAGAACACTCCAGCAAATACCTAAACTCCCTAGCAACCACCCAGAACAAACTAGCAACTACCTAAACACTCTAGTAATTACCCAGAACACTCTAGCAACCACTCAGAACACCATAGCAATTACCTAGCGACCATCCAGAATACCATAACAACTACCAAGCAACCACCCAGAACACCTTCGTAATTACTTTGCCACTACACAAACAATGACCCAGAACACCCTAGCAGCTACCTACTGACCACCCAGAACACCCTAACAACTACCTAGCAACCACCCAGAGCACTCTAGTAACTACCTAAACACCCTAGCAACCACCCAGACCACCCTAGAAACTACCTAACAAACACTCTAGCAACCACCCAGAACACCCCAGCAACCACCAAGCAAAGTCCTAGAAACCATCCAGAAAACCATAGCAACCACCTCAAAATGCCCTGAGAACTACAGCACACACAGCACCACAACACCTTAGCATTGTGGTGGCAAGTTTGGAATGGTCAAGCAAATCTAGTAGTTTTTTGTTATATAATCTGTTTGCATATATTTTTAGTCTGTCATCTGTCAGTAAACCCACTACATACTCTGAATGAAAAGGAGACTTGTCTGTTTACCACATATTTAAGTGGCTTTGTAGCTGTCTGAGTGGAAGTCTGGGTCGTGTTCTAGTTTTGTGTCAGTGTGGCTTACGCGCAAAGGTCTTTGCACTCGACACCTATCTTACACTTGCCAACAGCCCACCTCATGAACTCTGTTTCCATACATGAAAGTAATCGTGAACCATTACAAAAAATCTAAACTTGCCACAAATTTGTGCTTGTTATTTTCACATGCAAATTAGCTTTTGATTCATCACAAATGTTTGCCAGAAGTTTGCAGCTCTTCGCCGGTAGTGGTGAACCTCCGGCAAACCTTTGGCAACAATGGACAATTTGCCGCAAGGTTGCCGCAAAGCTCATTTGCACGTGAAAACGATCAGTGGCTAATTTGCGGCAAGTCTGCGGCAAATTTGCCATGAACTCTCGATTTTCGCAAGGGTGATGCTGCCATCAGAATTATCCTACTTCCCATTTCTGAAGTCACAATAATGAGTATGTCACGTTCAAGTGTTTTGTTGTTGGAGATTAAACATGGAGGAAGACAGTTTCATTATTATTTCTTGGGGAGCTCTTATACCAACACAGACATTGCACTCACCTCCGCCATGTTGAAAGTTTATGTCTCCTCACAACTCACAAACTCGGGTATCAAAATTATCTCTGCTTCCCAGTCATAATGACTTGAGGGGGTGTTTATGTGTATCTTCCAAGTAAACTTGTATAATAATTCTGATAGCATGTGAAGGCAGCATGAGAGACAATACGGATGTTCTGAGTAAATCCGCTCACTGACAAAGCATACTCTCTCTCTCTCACCAGAAACTCATAACACAAAAGATGGTCAATTGTCACCATTTCTGGGAGTAAATGTATAATTTCACAGGGATGAAACAAAATCCCTCACATTACACTGCTTTCAAAGGTTACGAACACAAGTGGAGTGATAAAAACAGTAAATCGTTCTAGTGCTGTTATGACTCCTTTATCAGCACTCTTGGAACCAGGGGCAATTCTAGGATTTTAATCGTAGGGGGGCTCAGCCCCCAATGAAACCATAAGATATGCACATTGAATGTATCACACTCTGTTGCATAGATAGAGTTTTTTTTTTATCTGTGTTTGCAGCATTCAAGACAGCAAGCTAATATTCATTCAGAATTATTAACAAAAATTGTAGAACTAAATCAGTAATTGCAACTTAAAAAACGTGAAAATAATTACAAGTTTTGATTACGTCCTGATGTCATTGTAATGTCATTTGTCACTTTTACTCTTAATTCATCCAGCCCCTTTTTCTCCTGTTAAACGAGAGACCAAACTAAAAAAAACAACATGCTCCTCTCCTTCAGTCGGTCAACAGATGCTGATCCTCACTTGTTTACAAATCGAATGGGGGAATGTGGTGTATTCGTTCAGTAGTTCAAACCAATGATATGCTCCTTCATAGCCTGCACTCCAATACTATTGGCTCGTGCTATAGTCAGTCTTTACAAGTGCAGTGCAATAAAATTAGTGCAGTGCCGCTGCTCATTAAAAACATTTGCTTGCTGCTTTCTGAGTCACATATTTTAGGGGGCTGAGATAAATTTTAGGTTCATTTTAAATATGGTCTAGCAACACCTATGCTTAGAATGCATCTAGTCCAATTAGATTCAAGGACAGGAACTAACTGTTGTATAAGTGAAATATAATCTTTGTAAGACAAAGACAAACATCTAATGTCTGCTCCGATCATGGCTTCTGTAAGCCTCAAGTAGCCACAAACTCCATATCAGCTCTTACCGTATGCTGTTTTCTTTAAAATGTGCCATTTTCTACTTGTCTGTGAGCTTGCTTGGGTAATAATCCAAAATTATATCTCAGATGTCCAGGACAAAATATGCAGTCCAGCAGAAAAAACATGATAAACAAATCATCGGCAAAATCTGTTTCTGATTACTGGTGTAGAATTCTTATACATATCGAGAAGATGAGGACCTCAGCTTAAGCTTCTAGTCCACTCAGAGGATGAGATATTTAACGAAACAGTGGGGAAGGTGTGTGGGATCACAAAATAGACTGAATGTCTATGGACAAGCACATGGCGAGTGCTCAATTGTGTTAGAGCGCCAATTACACTGTGATGAAAGGTGATAGAGAAAAAAAGATTTCCTAGTACTTGCTGCCATCTATTGGAATGGCTTTCAAAGTTGTATGTAAATCATAAGATTGTAAACACATACAAAGTTATTTATGAATTATTGGAATCTTTTTGGGGGAATTTGGTGGGTTTTCTGTAAAATGAGGCCAATACTTTGCAATTAGTTTAGTGCAGGTGGTAGCCAAAATATGCAGCAGAGCTGAAGAGGTTACTAAACATTAAATAATGTCTTCATGAAAATATATGTTTTTGTGAGGGTTAGGGGTAGGGTTAGGGGATAGAAAATATAATTAGTTCAGTATAAAAACACTACAAGTCAATGCAAAGTCCCCAATATGATAGCAAAACAAACATATGTGTGTGAGAAAATGTTCTGTTCAAAAAGTCATCAACAGTAGATCACAGCTCACAATTGCAGTCTTCAAGCATGTGTGGTCTCTGAGGTTTCGGCTTATATGTTTGAAGGTATGTTCAAGTTTATACATCAGTGTGTGGGATTTCAGGGTAGTGTGTGTGTGTGGGAGAGCGTTGTGCTCATATGAGGTGGAGGCATAGCCGGAGTGGCACCAGGTACAGCGCTTTATGAGAGATGGAACATATTAAAGAGTATTATTGCTTCAGCATGTTTAAGCCACACATTATTTCTGTGTCACCGACTCCTATCATAACCAGTGTGCATTGGGCGGGTTAGAGGTTAGCTTTAAATTTCACAGATAAAAACTGTACATTTATTTTTATTGAATCTGTGTGTGTTTGTTTGAATGAGTGTGGCCCCACCGCCGTGCACATGGAAACTGAAGATAAACAGAGCAATACTGCTAATGAGATTGTTGGTGGTCATGTGTACAGTAAAATGTGATCTGAATGGATTAATTCTGTGGTGGGTAAAACCCTGAAGAGCTTCCAAAAAAAGTTTGTTTTTGACTGAGGGCTGCAGGGCACGAGATGGAAGAAAATAGCAAAAATGTGTGTCAAGAACTTTAATTGTGGGGCCCCTAATCTGCAGTGATTCACCCCCACGGCTGGGTGGCAGGCAGTGACTCAATCTTTAAATGTGAAAGTCTCATCTCTGTCTCAGTGTAGGCAGTGTTTGTTCGGCACTTGGTTTAAGTTCTAAAGACGATTTCTGATGACTATCCCAACGAGGTCTGTAATACCTTGGGAGAGCTATCCGTTAACTTTCCCATTCATCTCAATTGCAGTTGTTCGCAGCCCAAGTACATGACCTGCTCACTGGCATCTTGCACATGGGTGCTAAGCAGTGATGTCAAATTCATAATTTTTTTTGAATGTCCACTGTTTGGTGCTTAAAGTGAGTTAAATGTTCTCCTAAACAAATGAGGCTTTGAAGGTTATTGCTCTATTGAGTTTTAAATTAACAAAACCTCCCTACCCTAAACCTAACCGAAAGTGCCATAAAAAGCAAATATGAGGTAAAAACACAATTGTTTGAGCAACCACTTCATTTTGTGGTGCTTCTGTGACACTTTTGGCTCACATATCGTCTTGCATGCTCTTTAGGACACGTAGCCCAGTACTTTGCATCGCAAGCACAATGCTCTATCAGTTGAGCTACATTGGAATTTGATCGTGCTTGAACAAGCTTGTAAATGTAGTTGGTTATGTAATGTAAACGTTAAAATGTATCATCTTACAACTCATGTTCTTTAGTAAAAGTGTTTAGGTGTCATAAGATAGCATTTTGTAAGGAACAGGGTGAAAAGTAAGTGTTTATGAATTTATAATCTACCGTTTTACTGTGTGACAGTGAATAAAAGTAATTGCTGTTGTAGCGCCTCTAGTGTTCATTTCACCATGAAACTGCTGTAATACTCACAATTTTTTTAAATTATTTTTAAGTGACTCGTTGTAAGTATATAACGTGATTTTATAAGTTCCAGATTAAAAACATTTCAAGTTCACTATGGAAGGAAAAAAAATAGCCGCACAAATCCAGCATCATCATTGTAAATATTACAATACATCTGGGAATAATGCAAAGTAAATAAATGTAATACATTTCAACTGAAGTAAGACAGGGTTTATAGGGTTACTTGGATAATATACATGCATGCAGTTCAATGCTGCTTTTCTATGCTGCTTAAAGATGAAATTACCCTTGACATCACACTGAAAATGATTATAAAGGGATATCTACGTATGGTTTACTGTGAATAAATAGTTTTTTTCTGAACTACCAACAAAAGCACTTTTAACTTGGTTCAATAGGCCTGTGTGATTTTCTTGGACATGTAACAGGTTGATGAATACACATCCTCACACATTAACAGTTGAATTGCTGGAGTAAGACAACATTTGTTAAAAAAGCTGGAAAACCTGTCCATAATTCTTGAAACTCTCTCATAAGAAATGTAGGTTAATCTTCTAAATTGGTATGTTGATGGTGTGAATTATTCTTATCAGATAAAATGTGTTTTGTGTTTCATGACCCTTTAAGTGCCTTTGTTATTTCAATCAAATAGCGAGTAAAACACAAAAAAATCATTTCAATTCTCATATTTTGATTCATTAAGTTTTCTTTAATGCATTAACCAACATTATGTTGAAATTGTACAAGATTTCCCTACTCAATGAATGTGACATCAAATAAACAGAAATTCAGTCATGACAACACTCTGAAAGATTTAGCACGCTAATGTGGGCATGACATATTAATAGGATACTGGTCTTAGCAGACTAGATCTGTTACGCTGCTGCTGCTGCTGCAGTGCAAGTACAGAGACTTACTACTGCTGTGTATGCTAGAACATACACAGACATACTGAATAAGCATGTGGACATGCTGCTGCTGCACAATTAGAAAAACACAACTGCATCAGCCTGTATGATATGCTACTGCAGAATTTGTTATTAATATAATCCCTCAACAAAGCAGGTAAGCTGCACAAATACATAACACAAAACACAACCCCACAAACAAGCAGGTCTATCACCAAGACTTGTGTACTGCTGCTGCTCCGAAGAGCCATGTGCACCAAGTGTATGATAGCTAGATATGCCTTGGCCTACTTGGCCGAATGGCATAATGCTAATAAACTAAATTGCTATGTGTGCCTGGGCTTACTTGGCCAAATGTCTTAAACGGCTAATGACCTGACTCATAATGTGTACCTGGACCTGGAAAGCCCAGAGCTTATTTAACTACTGACTTAGCCTAGCTATGTGTGCATTTATCTAAACGAATTACCTAAGATAGCGATGTGTGCCAGTTCCTGATTTGGCTATGCCTTACTGTGATAAAGACACACTTCTATGTGTCTTGGCCAAAAGCAGACCTTACCGTGCAAGCTAATAGAAGAAAAAACCCCAGCAACCACCTGAGCAAATATAATTTTTAGAGAAACTCTGTCAGCGGGCTGCAGTGAAACAGGCTTATTTGTGAACTCAGCAATTTTGAATGTTAGGTAAAAAGAGAGTATGCAAGCTGATTGGCTACTCGATTATACATCAAAGGACTGATCAGCTTACATCATGTCTTGACATATCACATGTGAGTGAGCCGATTGGCTAACAGATTACAAATTCAAGAACCTCTCAATTTGCGCTATTCTGAGTTTCAAGCCTGAATTTAGTAATTTAGGTCAGAGGTAATCCAAAAAGTAATCCAAAAGTAGTCAAATTAGATTACATAAACACAGTAATCTAAGAGATTATGTAACTGCTTAAAATTTTAGTCATGTAATTTGTAATCAGTACCTGGTTACAATTCCGAAGCAATCTACCCAGCACTCATTATCGGTAGTGATCTTATTTCTACTTACATATTATTTCTTCACTTTATGAATGCAGTAGCAGATTAGATGGGGACATGTCTGAGTGCATTACCGCTATCTGGCATCAGATGGTCAGTTTGACAGGATAGAGATTGGGTCTCAAATCAACCACTATTCAAACTGTGAAATTCTTAATGAAAACAATTAACAGTTTTTGCAACAATTTAAAATGCCAATAGGCAAAATATAGAATTATGAAAGCTAAAACAAATGTGTAACTGCGTCTGAAGCTCAGAGCAACCAAGCATTCTGCGCTTGAAAGTGGTGCTTTTACATTTCATACACTGTCAATCCCATACATCACTGTTTCAATTATTGGCCATTTGCATCTCTCATGCTTGACCAATCTGTCAGGATCAGAGAGGCTCAGGACCCAAATGCAGAGTAAAAAATAAGGGATTTATTAATATATCAAAAGGGCAAAAAACCAAAACTCCCACGAGGGGGAAAAATAAACATAAATTACCCCAAAGGGGAAAAAAGGTATCCAGGCTGGGGTAGGGAAAACAGGGCACAGGACCGACCGGACTGGGCTGGGGATGAAACAGGACCAAATAACGTGACCGACAAACAGGACCGACTGGAACAAACAAATATACAAAATGAACTGGCACTGGTCAGCACACACAAGGAGGCTAAAATAGGGAGAGTAATCAAACGAGTTAACAGGGGACAGGTGAGGCAAATTAACTAATAATAAGCAAACAATGAGGCAGGGTATGACGTAAGACAGAGAGGCACGCGGCGATACAGAAACAAAACCACATGCTCTCACAAGACAACAAAACACCCGAATGGCATAAGTGCACATCGCCAAGACAATAAGGCAATATACACTCATGCCAACTGACAAGCAAGACGAGAGAATGCATAGCAGCACCAAACAAAGTGATGCCACGCATTCTCACACTAAACAAAACAAGGCAAACGCCATGCGATGCACGCAATAGGCGACAAAAATAAGACAGGACACCTGTGCAAGAGTTCTGCCACACACAAACCCGAAATCTCAGACCGCAACGTGCGCCTGCGGATCCCGATGAGTGTCTGGATCCTGACACAGACCGAAACTGAACCAGACAAAGTCAGGATCCAGACATCATGCTCCAGACATGAAACACAAGACAGAACGAACAGCGCAGAGCAGGGAAGGGAATACAGCCGAAACTGTGCGCTCACACAGAGACAGACATGGGACGATGATGCCATGGTCCTGTCAGACAAAAACCCAAATTGACAGATTGACAGGACCATGGCACCAATGATCATCAGTGTTGGGTAAGCTGCCACAAAAACATAATGCAAAACAAATGACTTATTCTATAAAATTTTAATAAAAGTACACTACTCATTACTTCATGGAAAAAGTAATCACATTATAAATTACTTTACTTTTAAGTTACTTTCCAAAACACTTTTCACAATGTTTTTTTGTTTTTTCCATCAACAAATTCAAAGTAATGTCTATTTCCTTCTCAATAGTTGGTGCACTCAAGTCATACACTCAGAGGCGCACATTTCTGTCTTAGTGATTCTTCAGCTTTCAGTTATTTTAGAAATATGTATAACACAAGTAATGTACTTAAAAGTAATTAACTTAATTGAAAGTCAGTAACTGTAATCTGATTACTCAAGTTTAAATGTAATGCGTTGCACTACTTTTGACTAAACAGAAATTAGATTACAGTAACTAATTACTTTGGAATTAGATTACACCGAACACTGAACATCATATAGAAAAGACGGTTTCCTGGTGGGACAAAAATGCATTGATTGAAAGTCCAATGTGCAATAGGCAATCTAATGCTTTTTCCAATACAAATAGTGCTCATGATGGTCCCGTAGACACCCAGAAAAGCATGGCGACTTGACAGCACTTAAAAATGACATGTTTAGAGCCTCTTATCCAATTATCATCAATCTTTACTCTATTGATTTGAATGGTAAAAGTATCTGACATAGAGTCCCATTGAAGCACGCCTTCAATCGTGCTCTATGGGCCATGTAATTACTGACATCTATGGACATATTCATGTAGAAAAAGTGGACTGTGTTACTTGAATGAACTTGAATGTGTGATATTTGACAATTTTAGTCATTAAAATATTTAATGCACCAAGAGAGATATGTCATTTATATAGGTTATTTGTACGTACTGTATATTAGACTCGTAACTGCTGCATTTCAGATGAAATTTTCAGAAATGTGTAGTCTTAAAGCAATTGCCACTGGTAAAAAGTAGCCCGATTCCATGGGAAATCCGCAGACTTGCTCACTCTGGTTCTGAGCAATGCTTGTTTGACATTATAAACCTTTCATTTAACGTGTTTTTTTTACAAAAATAAATTCTGCATTCTGAGTTTCATCCAGCAAAACAAACCATCTGACAAAACTGTTTGACTGTGACGTGTAGCGAGTCAGATGTGGCATTATCATGGGAGAACTGAAATATACATGTTGCTTTATGTGTTTGATATGATACTGTTTCCGTATTTTGTCCATGACAGCCTTCAAGGTCAGACCACAATAAAGCTCTGAGCTGTATTTAGTGGTTGTGACTGAGACTCTGGTTTACCTCCTCGTTTTGGTGTTGTCTGACCACTGTGCCATGAACCGCCCCTGTGTCTGCCCATTGCCAATCCTGTCTATTGAGAGAGGGGGCGGGGGGCACACCATGGGCTACAACCTCACAATTTGTCTTCCATTCACTTGTAGTTGGGAAAATGAATCAGACTTGCGAAACCCCAAACCATTGGGGGAAAGAAGGACGTCACAACACTTGGCTCGGTTTATGTGAGCGTGGGAGACAAAACTGTAAGATGACGAGTTTTGTTAGGGTGCACACATGAATAAAAGCAACTTCAAACACACAGGATACAACAAGGATAAAGTTCCCCCGGTGTAAAAGGCAGTTTTGATTTTATTTTCTCCCAAAACACTAAATAGCAACTACCACAGTACTTTCCTAATTTACCTGTTTGTCACTATTCACTGCCAAGTTTCCTGATCAATGAGATCTGTGCATGCAATGCCTAAAGGTTTATTCTGAGCAAATTTGATCTAACATATAATAACTTTTAAAGTGTTGCAAATGTATAGCTAATTAGAATTCCTGAAATTATCACATTTATTTTGAGACAAAATACTTATTTGTTATTTTCATTTATTTTTTTTTTTCAAGGTGATTAAATAAAATGATTTTCAATAAATGTGCAATAAGTGAAAGGATGGTATTTGGGGTAAAAAGCCCCCCTGTTGCAGGGGCTAAAGGCCCCTATAATACACACAGTCTTCTGTAATTTGGGGAAATAGATTTGTTATGAAGATCGAATGTTCAAAGTGGGCTCACATTGACTGATCTAACTAAAATGGATTCATTTGTTTATAGAATACTTGAGATATTATAAAAGTGTCAAATGTTAGTGAAATTAACAGCAGAATGGAGTGATTAAATGAAGTGGTTATTTTGAAAAAGCATTATCTTCATTTGTTACTCAAAAAAGCATCTTGTTGTCTCAAAAGTATTTGCATAAGTTGACAAATTTGCCCTATAACTATTGTCCCTATATCTACACTATATCACCATAACCCCCATTTAAAAAAAAAAAAAAAAAAAAAAAAATTAATCAAAAATCACCTTCTGTTATTTATTTAATTCAAAGAAATGTATTCTTTTAATACAGCACGCTTTCCTTAAGATGTTTTTTTTTTTTTTTTTCAGTAGGGTACAATGGGGCTAAAGGCACCACACATTTGGTCAGTTTCCAAGAATAAAACAACACATGTAATATTTAGTTTGACCTCCTGTGGCTGATGATTACTTCCTAAAAGGTAAATTCCTTTTTTCGGTGACAATTTGTTAGAATAATAATAATAATAATAATAATAATAATAATAATAAAAAAAACATTTTAAGAGTTTCAAAGCCTATTTTGAACCATATTTGTAGAAAGTGCCAAATGACGAGTTTTGTTAGAGTGGACACATGGCCAGATGTGCCTTATAAAAGCAACATTGAACACATAATTTGGAAGCTCATATTAAAAAAAGAAGAAGAAGGAGAAGAAAAAAAAAAAAAAGATTAGAGGCACAAATGCCAAAAAGGAACATAATTTTGACCCCTTCTACATCATGCCATAAAGACAAGTAATGGCATTTGTCATTCCATTTTCTTAATTTTTACACAAATTGAAGTATTGACTGCATTATTCAAGCTCAACCAAGAAATCCTGAACCAAAACCAAAGTTATTGTAAAAATTGTTTTTGTTATTTATTTATATTACATTTATCATTAACTACAAACAACATTTGGTCCCAAATGAGCAACCCCCTACTGAGTGCTAGATTAATTTCTGTAAAAAACTGCAGACGTTACTTGCAACCCTGTTATCCATTCTGGCTTAGTCTCACTTTTTTTTAATTTTATTTTTTTAGCATTTAAAGCATTTTATCTATTTAATTTGTGTATTTATTTAATGCGTTTTGATAAAAAAATAAAAAATAAAAATAAAAATAAATCACACAAATAAGGATTTTAAACTATATAGACATGTCCCAAACGGTTTTATATATATATATATAGCGCAAAACTCTTGTGGCTGACAATCGTGTTGCAAGATAAACACTTGTCACTAACTGTTTGCTAAAAAAGAAGAAAAAAATATAAATTTTTAAGAGTTTCAAGGCCTATTTTTGTTTTGGTAACATGTCCCTTACAAAAACCGAGAGTTCTGGCAAACTTGCCGCAAATTCCCCACTCGTTATTTTCACATGCAAATGAACTTTGTGCCTGGCTGGACTGGGACAAAAAATTGGCCCTGGAACTCAGCCCATCCGGCCCATGCGTTCCCCCACAACGGGATGTGTGATAATATTATAGATAGTGATATTATTATTGAATTGCAAATGCAGTTATCAATATTAATACTGCATGTATTAATGTACATTTGACTGTGAAGCATTCAGTTGTGAGGCAGATGTGAATTTACTGATATTAACAACTATAAATCGGTAAACAGTATGAAATCTATGAAAGGCTATGACAGTAGGACATCTTAACTGATATTTCTGTTTCATCAGGATCTTGATTATTGAATTAACTTTTCCCATTAAAGTTAATTAGAACTGAACATATTTACAGAGGTGGAAAAACTCTTTGCTTCATCTTTAATTCACAGGGGTCCATGCTTTAAAGCTCTTGTTAAATTCTCCTTTGTACTTGCCCTTATGAAAATTTACCACAGTTCTTGCATAGTATCCAGTAAGTATTAGTAAGAACATGGTGATCACAGGTAAAACCATGCTCCTTATTATCAGATGTAATTATGGTTTCTAAAAAACAAACTATGATATCAACAATATCCATGTAAAGACTATAAAAAACAACTGCAATGAAAGTGACTTATATTCCCCTAATATACAATATTTAATATAATTATAATTATAGTGACATATACAGTATCTCAAATAAATACAATATTTCTGCTAAAACACCATAGTTTCTACAGTTAGTGTTACTAACTGCAATGCAATAAGAATGGTGATGTGTGGATTGAAAACACATTGTTTTCCTGTTTACCTCGTCACAGCTGTTTAGAATGTCGGGCTGTTTAATCTGGTTTCAAAGAGCTTTGCACAGAGCCTTTAAAGGAATGTTCCAGGTTCAGGACCCCTCCGGGGCCTTCACTGAAACGCACTCTCCTGTTCCGTACCTCCTTTCTTCAGCTCATATCCCGCTACAGGTTTATTGACTACATCATCATGGTAACAAAATTGTAAAATTGGCTATAAGTTTACACAGAAAAGGTTTGTAAGTGATTTTATCACACTAAAATCATGTTTACACACATATCCTTTATGTCTTTTGGCTATACTTTTGAAAAAGTGAGTATTTTAACGTTAAAAAATTGGCCCCCATTCACTTCCATTGTTAGTGCCTTACTGGAACCTCGATTTTTGCTTTTTTAAAGGAAAGGGGGAAGGAGTCTAAATAAATTTTTCTGGTAATCAATATTATGCCACAAATGCTTTCGATTGAGCTTAACTTGTATTGAACCCGGAACATTCCTTTAAGGTTTTCATATCTCACGCTTTGTTTACCACGGGACTGTGCTGTGCGAGCGCAAAGCAGGTTCGTCAGCACTGCACGGGAGGGCCGGTCCTGCTCGGCTATCACGCTGCGCGGTTTAATCGGGTAGTGCCGTTTCATCATACTTTTGGAGTATTTGGTGTTTTCCATGCACAGCAGAAAATGGCAGTGCTTAATAAATAAGAGTGGGGTGATTTACCAGCCCAATACTTGACCGGCCCACCGGGAAAAGTCCTGGTGCTACAAATGGCCAGTCCATCACTGGCTTTGCCAAATGTTTCACCAATTCCGGTGAAGAGCTGCAAGCTTCTGGCAAACATTTGCTGTGAATCACAAGCTCATTTGCATGAGAATGACAATGATTTTTTGTAGGGGTTACATTAATGTTCCCTTTGTTAAGGGTTTATAAAAGGGTTCATTAATGACTATTAAGTTGAAGTACTAAACGAGGAAGGTACTCAATCTCCAATGCACAATTATTTTATTTTCAACCAAGATAGCAGTCTTCCATTTGGATTCATATTTTGAATATTAAGTTATTTACAAATGTATTATATATCATTTTTATGCATTTATAGCAACAAGCAGTATTTCACTGAATACTTGCCAAATAGTGAGTTTAACTTACATATTACAAATGCTTAATAAATACACTTATTCATACTTATTTGAATAAAAAACAGAAAATGTCCTAATTCATGATTTATGTCACAATTTAGCAAAAATAGATAGTTAAAGATTATGTACCATAGAATGCATATAGGGGTCAAAAATTGCAAGGCCATCTACTTTTTGACTATAATTTTTACATGAAGTGGTCTTTTGATCAGACACTCCAGGTATTCCTCAAGTAAGGTGTCTTTGATCATGTGAGCTGACTTTTTAAAAATTTATTTGAATATTTTTTTATATTTTAAGAGAATTTGCATCACTTCCCCTAGAATGTACGTATATGTGGGTCCTATATGACCCATATACTGTATGTTTACTATGGTGTTCGATGTTTTAACACTGGTATTACTTGTAATACATTGATTGTTTTAAGTTTTAATTTATGTAATTAAATATATGTTAAATACTACGTTCATATTCATGACACATAAATGCAATGACATGTATGCAATTATATCGACTATTGATACTTTTTTAAGTGTATGACATTATACCCATTACGGTGACAGCCCCAATGGAGCAACCTGAGGTTAGATGCCTAGTTCACAGCAAGAGCACAATGGTTACAGCCAGTGGCGTAACTTGGATCTTACAGGCCCCAGTGCAAAGAACCTGTCGGGCCCCCTGCTTGGGGTGCCTCTGTAATTTTTAATTGCCCGTCCGGCCCGTAGTCATTTTTATGGTTCTTTTTGTTCAACCTTCATTGGCCCCCTCTCACGCCGGCTGCCCACCATGCCCTCCTTGTAGTTACGCTCCTGGTTACAGCTCCTGGACCACTTCTTACTGTGTCTGTTACTTTTCTTTTTTTCAGTTGGGGTACACAGAAATTGTCAGGGTGAGCGAAACAACTGTGTCCCTGCATCAGACTCATTCAAGTCACCCCCTTGCTCCCAGAAAGTTCTGGGTCTTGTCTGGGAGGCAGTAAATTTCATCTGCTGAAGTCAGACAGTTGGAAAACTGATTTCGTGGGGTAACGGGATCACCACGCCACATCACAGTTCAGACATGTTAAAGTATAGACACACTTCTCTTAAAGTATTACAGAGCTGACATCACATGCTTAGAGAACTTGAAATATAGGATGCTGACAGGGAGAGTGGAATGAGTGATTACAGTAATGATAAAAATAAAGGGTGCATATTATAAGATGTAGGCTAAGATACCCCATTTGTAGAGACACCCAGAGACATTCAGTCTGGCCCCTAATGCTCTGATGGTGAGGGAGATGGGCCTGACCTCAAAGGGGGGCTTGGAGCCAAAGCCATGTGTAACATTACGTTTTAGGCAGTTGGCTTTGTGGTGGGGGCTCCTCTCGCACTGATGACATCACTTTCCTTGCCGCCTGCACACACACAGTCACAAATACAATAAAATTATATGTCTGGTTTTTAGCTCAAACATATTGTGATTCAGTGTGTCATGGTATTTTTCCCTATTTGAGAGAAGAAAAGTGTGTATAACCAGGAACTTTCTAAAGTTTGTGTTTGGGGGTTACTAGTCTTGTATGGTCAGACATTTGACTACACTGTAATAAAAACAACAAAAAACAAAAAACATTATTTTTGTTTTATTTCCAGGTACAAATATCTAAATATCCTTTAAACAAATCAAAGCGTGTCATCCCGTTGTACATACATTACGTGCGCTCTTGTGTTGCTCTGGCGGTTACAAACATCAGACCACAAGAGGGCAATAGACTTTTTAGTGGTGACCACGAAACCCGTGTTGCGTCTGAAACCAGGAAAATACTGCCTTTGGAGGCTGTAAACGGTGGCAGGATGAAAATAAGGTGCTTTTCAAACTGTTTGGAGACCAGTTCCTTAAGAGTTCCATTCATTTAAAACAGCTGTCAGTTAAGCCATTAACTGATTAGGCAGCAATTCAGCTGCCTACATTTTTGGATGCAGCCCAGATGTGGTGGATAAGTGGATAGTTGAGGAGTGGGGAAGAGACACAGAGAAAAAACAAGATAGTTTGAATGGACTGGGGACAAAAAGTCGTATATATTTTTAGAAAAGATTAAACTCAAATTGCTGCCTGAGTCCGCCATGACAGTTGTTGATTGAAAGAAGAAAATCTGCTCTAGCACCCCTTGTGGCAACACTGAGAATGCAGTGCATACTTGTGTTAAGAATTGAGCACTGACACATTTCACAACGATGCGTGAAATCGAGCTTGTGTAGCAAGGTGCGTCTGCGTTCACGTACTTGTGTAGAGTATGTTTTGGCCTTAAGAATGGATGGTCTATTTCGTGCATGATGTTCTTTGCTCTGAGGATCAGCTGCAGTGGTTCTGACTCACATGCTGCCCTAGGCGAGATCAGACATAAGCCACCCACCACCACACTCCACTTTAAAAGGGCAGTTAGTTAGCAAAAACTAACAAAAAAAATTTTAACCCAAAGAAAATGTTTTAGTAATATAACTATCAATAATTATTCTCAATGTTTTACAAGATTTACAAGGATTTTTTTTTTCCAGATATAAATAGGGTTGCTCGTTGCTTAATATTCTTTGTCTTTTCAAACATATTTCTCAAAACAACAAGTTTGAGCTGTCTGGGGGACGACATGGTGCGTTCTAAAATTCTAAACAATAATTTTCTATGAAGGTACGTACGCACACACCGCGGGCTCGCCGTCTCTGGAGGCTGTTAAAAATTCTGCAATGCCACGGACCTCAACTCGCATACTTTTCCATTAAATTCGACCCAAATCATTATCAAAGGATAAAGATTATTTACTCCAGTCATTACTGGATGATATATTGTGTATAAGTATCTTTCATAGAGCCAACAGAATGTATTTTCATGTTACAGTTATGTCTTTTTGTGGTTTGACAGCTTGAATGAAAGACCTATGTAATGCTACATACAGGGAAATTGCATAATAAACATTGCCATTTTAAATCGTTCAGTTTGCGCAGTTACACCAGTTTCATACACTAACCTGCAAACTCATCAATGTCACTTTGTTCATTCTAGAAGATGTACAAAACCTTTGTAACTTTGGACTACCATCAGCTCGTAATGTGTGTGATATTCTGCGACTGGCTTCAGTAAATGTTATGTCGCCCCCTTGTGGTCTCCCAAAGCTATTACGTCAGAATACATTGAATGGAATGCAACTGGCAGTGAATTGAAAGCGCACAAATTAGGCTTCTAATTTAAATGTCGGCTGATGTTAATATATCTATGCTTCAAAATAATTTTAATTTGTTGATAAAATAACATGCCGATCAATAATCAATATTTTATGACATCCCTACTTGTTAATAGAAAAGCAACACTATTGTGAAAATAGTTGAACTACGTAGTTGAATAAGTTAAGTTACTAGCTTGTTGATTGCTTCTGACTAGTCAGGGTGCCCCAGAGAACTGCTGCCCTAGGTGACTGCCTATATTGCCTATGCCAAGATCTGCTACTGACCAGCTGCAGACATAGTCCCTAAAAATTTACCATGGGATTACAATGATGATAATATGACTATAATAAAAGTAATAATAACACATATTATTATTGAAATATATTCAGAACATCCAATATTTTATCCAGTATAATGATGCGTCAAACAGTGCACATGTAGACCATGCTGCTTATATGTAGCTTGAATAAAGAAAAATAAAAAAGAAACAGTACAGAAGACAAATTGTTTCTTCATATATTTATAATAGTATATACAGTATTTTCTGATAAATTGCAGGAGGTTTTGAACTGAAAATAAAGCAATCTAAATGTGTGAGGGCCGTCAAAATGAATAAGCACTGATTATTTCACAAACATAACTCTGCCCATGGATATCTAGTTAACTTGCTACTTAGGCCCTGTCCCAAATGGCACCCTCTGTCCTTGCGGTCCTCCTCTGATTGCAGACGTTTGTGACATAAGTGATTGCAGAACGATGGGGCGCTAGTCAGCTAGTCCATGAGGGTGCATGATTTATAAAAGTGTGCATTTGGGGCAGACTTCAATCAGATGACATATTTGTTTATACATACTGTTCTTCATATACACAGAGTTTTATACATTATTATTTGAAAAGTCATGGCATTTATAGATAGGTTAGTTAAAGGAACACACTTTAAACTCACTATTGAATATTTGTTTTTATTAAATCATTTCAAACACACTGACAATAAAGCTTTAAGTAATTTGATCAAAAACCTCTGAAAAACAAAGCGCACATATAAAAACAACAACAAAATCTAAATCTTTAGAGAACAAATAAACATGATTCAGACACATGGATGGTTACAGGCAGGTGCTTAGAACACAGTTAAATGAACAGAAAGAACATACATACATACATACATACATATATTCGCAAAAATAGTTATAGAATACACACAGCCACACTTCTGCAGGTGTAAATATCACTGTTAGACAGAATGTTGCTATATCAATAAATATAAGCAATCTTACAAGAAAAAGCCATGTGCATAAAATTATTCTCTCCTGTCATGATATTTTAGATGGATTCTAAAATCCTCTTTGAAACAACAATAGCAAAGGTTTAATGTTAGGTGACTTACTTTTATGAACATAAAACTTCCCCAAGAAAAACTGTTCAATAAACTGAATAGGAGTAATTCCCTCTAAATAAATCTCTAAATAAAACTACATTTTGAACCAGTTCTACACATCAGACTTAAACGTGATACTATATACACATAATAATCAGTAAAAAACGATTGACATCGCCTCGTCCGCCATGTTTTTTCCTCCAGCTTGGAAACTCCAGTCTGCTGTGATTGGTCGAGAGGATCAGTAGAGGTGATTGTTGGGTAATAGTCAGCAGCTGAAGGGCGCATTGATGGTGCAAAGGGGGTGCTCACGAGCATACCTCTGAACGCTAAAATGTAAAATGGGACACCCTACGGTCTCGTGGACTTTACAGGAATGTGCAAATGAAGGCCACAAGACCACAAGTCCACATCAAGTGTGCCATTTGGGATTGGGCCATAGTGCCTCAAACAAAACTCTGAGTTACATAGAAAGATGTGATGCCACTAACCTGGCAGAATGGCAAATCCAGTAATTTCAATCTGGTACCCTGTTTCCAGGCATACTGTTAAAAAAAAAAAAAAAAAAACCCTGTGTGCTTTTACTCCCAGAAATTGTGTAAAGCCAGCCAATCAGATTAGCGTTTGCCAGATTGAGAAAGTTCTTTCCAGTTTTCTTCACCACTGAATGTTTGGTTGAGAAAACAAGGGCAGGGGTCATTTTGAGTGGTATGATGTGAAATAAATCAAAACTTCAGTTCAGCTGTTCTCTTCCCTGTGTAACTCGGTCCCAGATGGTGGTCACCACTCGCTACCTCACTCATATGCGGGCAGCCTCATTATCATGAGGTGAATTACAGTAAAACATTACCAATCTCTAGCCTGTAATGAGCTTAACAGATGTGACTCAAGCTTGTGGTCTTGTTTCCCTACAGAGCAGAGAGCACATACAGACTTATTTTGAAAGCTCATTTTACCAGGTTAACATGCCCTTGGGCTCAGAAAGGGGTGGTCAGCGATACAAACACTCCACACTGACATGCCTCCTACTTCAGTATGACCTTATTATTATTAAATATTGGTTAAAAAAATAAACAGTTGGTCATTGAAAACCCATATTGAGCAACTACTGATCTGAGTATTGTAGGAGACACGCCAAGGGATCAGGGTTTGGCAGGTTAGCATGGGACCAGGTGGTCAAGAATGAAGTATCAGTCTCTGGGCGTTTCCCAATCTGTGGGCATTTTCAAACCAGGATGGGCATTTTTCAACTATCCAATGAAAGTAGGGAATCTCAATGTAGCAATCAGTGGGCGTTTCCAAACCAGGATGGGCGTTTCTCAACTATCCAGTGAAAGCAGGGAATCTCAATGTAGTAATCAGTAGGTGTTTCCAAACCAGGATGGGCGTTTCTCAACTATACAACGAAAGTAGTGAATCTCAGTGTAGTAGGAAAATCATGTAAAATGGTTGAAAAACGCCCATCCCGGTTTGAAAATGTCATTTATTGGGAAACACCCATTTTTGTTCTGCTCGTAGATGGTATGATGGCAAAAAGCTTTTTTTTCTCCATTGAAGCCATTCAAAAGTAACCATGTTTTCTGATGAAATATTTTTTTTTCTCCAAGAAATATAGTAAATGTTTTACCAGTGACAGTTTTTTTGTTTTGTTTCGAGGGCTCTTTAAACTATGAAATGGAATTATACAATGACGTCATTACGTGATGAGCTAAAAAGAACTGCTGGATCGCTTTTTTGACCGATTCATTGAAATTAACCATTCGAAAGAATCAATTCTCGGAAATTAATCAGATCATTATTATGACTCTTTATGTTCTTGTGGTGCCATCATCCAGTCATCCAAAGTTTTGTAATGACATTTTATTCCTGTGGGTCCAGAGTGATTAGTCATATGGCATTTACGGCTAAGGTAACTGGCTCAAAAGTGTCTGTACCCAGAACTGAAAGCCCTTGAACAAAGATGGCAGCATGCAGGTCGTGTATTTCCTGGGTGGTCATGTGACAGATGAGCAACTGCCATTGAGATGAATGGGAATGCTACCGGATATCTCTCTCCAGGTATTATAGACGTATTTGTTAGGCCAATGGTCCCCATCTGTCTTCATCGGTTCAGATTTGAGACTTTGATCCCTTTCATCTGTGTCTTGCTTCTGTATTTACAGTATACACAAACTTCACTGTTGTATATTCAATTAATTATACAATGACTTTCAGGGATTTCACTTGATATTTGGGGCGCAAACTCTTGAGGTTCATCTTGTGCAACCCAAATTGACTTTTTAAACAAAATAATAATGTTTTTGTGATATACTTGTGATATGTAAATCTACATTAAAGTGATAGATATAACATTGTTTTTGTTTTGTTCATTTTGATCTAAAGGCAGTCCCAATGAAAAGTACTCAAGCAGCATAATGTTGCTATATTAACTTTCTCTGGCAAACACATTTTCTGTTTGAGGGCATCTACAGCATCGCCAACTTGTAGTCTAAATTTTGTGGCTAGTGAAATGTTTGCTAACCCAGTTAAAGGTGCTCTCAGTAATTTTTTCCTCATTAAAAACTCCTAAAGACATGAATTGTGATTTTGCAATATATGTAGGAAATCATGTTACATTAAAATGAAGATTCCAGTCATATCAGTTACCTTATAAAAGCCGTTTTATTCTACATGGAGAGGGTCCACACGTTAGCTGCCATGTTAGAATCACATGACCAGCCGAATACTACTCGCTTAATCTCAGTAACCGTCCTGTTATATTACACTTTCACTCATTGATTAAAATAATCATGGCTGACTGTGAATACTACATTTCTAAAATGGCATCTGAAACTGAAAACTATTGATTTTAAATTATGCTGCATCCAAGCCACTAGGTGTCAGTGTAAGTCCAAGATGACACAAAGACAAAACTTACTGAGTGCACCTTTAATGCATATGCACTTATGTTTTGCTGTTAAAGGGAAAGTTCACCCAAAAATTATTATTTTCTCATCATTTACTCACCCAGACATCTCAAAATCTCTTTGCATATCTGTCAGTCACGAGGATGTGTAAATGAGCTTCTCTCATAACTGCAGCAAGGAGACAGCAGATGCCAAGATTTATAGTGATAAAGAAGTTAGATTTTGGTCCGTTTCTCACCCAAAACTGATCGTATCACTTCAGAAGACATGGTTTAAACAACTTGAGTAGTATGGATTACTTTTATCTTTTATGTCCTTTTTTGACATTCATTGTTTAGGACCCCATTGAAAAAAACATCATATATCCTTCAAAATATAAATGCTAAATGAGTAAATGATAAGAGAATTATCATTTTTGGGTAAACTATCCATGTAGTTGTAGTTGTTTTCCATATTCGTCATCACAATGAAACACAATGTAAACAATGGTTATCTTGGTGCCTGTTTAGTTTCCTCTTCAATTTGAAAAATAAAATAAAAAATAAAATACTTGTATGGACTTGTATATATGTTTATAGGCACATATGGTTGATCACACCCTTCCTATATTACATTAGTAAAGATGTCAGTAATCATCTCTCAACATATGAAATGCATTAAAATGCTTTACACTTCTTTAGAGTTAGAATGGCTAAAACAACTGCTGCCTGTTAAGAATGTATTACATAACAGTTCAAGTTTTTATGACACTTCTATAAATAAAGCAAAAATAAACCAGAAAACGCTCTGGTAAATCCATCAGTGGTCTCATAAACAACACACCCCTGAACGCCCTGTGAATCTGGCTCAAAGTGTCATAGCCCATAGAAACTGGCAAAGAGCAGCAATCAAAAATCCATGACAAATACAAGAACAGTCTGTCTGTAATGCAATGCTGTGTGTCAACCACTGGATGGGTTCTGACTTCTGGAATGCTCTCTTGAACGTCTACAACTATTGGCCACATAACTCACACTATTAGTCAGACATTATACGTTTGGCTAAAGACTTCATACTTACACCAGATTTATTTTCAACTCATTCTCAATTGTTGTATCATTCGAAGTAGAAAAGTCATTCCATAAATCTCCATACAGTGTTTCTTATTGTCTAATTGTTCACTGTTTATTTTAATTAACCAATGGACATTTTTAACAGTAGGACAGTCCATTTACTTAATAACCTAGTTATAAAGAATCACTTTAATATACCTACATTTTTGCAAAATGGCGATTTCTATGTGGCTCATTGTACGTGTTGCGGCAGTTTTCTGTTGAAATGAACACTACAACAATGACTTTTATACTGGTTCACACAAATCACAAATAAAACAGCACATTATCAATTCATAAACACTTTTCACCCTGTTTCTGACACAAAGTTATCTTATGTCATCTAAACACTTTTACTGTAGCGCATGACTTGTATGGCGATACATTTTAATATTTGCATTATATAACCATCTACATTTACAAGCTTGTTCAACTGTGATGAAACTGTGCAGTAGCTCAACTGATAGAGCATTGCTCTTGCCATGCAAAGGACCGGGGTACGAGTCCTGTAGAGAGTGTGAGTCAAAACGTTAGTCGAAGTGTCATAGACTACCAGACAAAGACATGGTTGTTACAGCAATTGTGTTTTCATCTCACATTTGCTTTTTATGACACTATCGGTTAGGTTTAGGTTTAAGGTTTAGGGTAGGGAGGAAGGTTTTAGTTGATTTAAAACTCGATAGAGCATTAACTTTAAAAACCTCATCTGTTTGGGAGAACAACTCACTTTTAGTGCCACACAGTGGACATTTCACCCCGGAACAGCCGTGATACGTGTAATAAACCACGAAATATAATTTTTGCAAAAATGTCGCCACAGTCACGTAATTTGTTATGAGACCAGGATGTGATTTAAATATTTTCTTATGATTAATCTCACAGTTAATGCATTAACAGACACAGTTTCAAGAAAACTAAATAAACTATACTATTCTTCATTCTCAAACTCTATTAAAATGCATGGGAAATATTTATTTAATATTGAATTCATCACATGTGTTAACCCATTAATTAGGACAGCTCTAATTAGAGTTAAACCAATACATTATGAGGTAATTCAAAGCAGATAAAATTGGAGAGTCCATTCTTCCCATTTTGTAAATTGAGGCTTTAAACAAGCACACCCGCATAACTTCACCTTACATTGCCAGCAAGATCAAAAGAATATTTGTGCCGAGGTGCAAGGGGTGTGATCTTACCCAACTGTATGTTTCTGTTATAAAAAAAGAAAATAGTGCATTTGAACTTCAGATAAACAGAAAAAGGAGCCTAAAAGAAAACAGGGCCAGTTGAATGTATACACCACATCAAAGCCTCACTGGATTTGGTCTACAAATCAGTGCAAGTTACTTTGGGCAGCATGCGATCGCTCAGGCTTTGTAGTTTACCACAGACCTTAAATGGGGTAGGCCATCTATGGCATCTTTGAACAGAGTGCAGGCACTGTCTCATGATAGCTTAGACGGTAGAAAAATATGTGTTTTGGAGGAGTGCCCACTGTTGAAGATGGAACCTCATTCAGGCACTAATCTAAACTTCTCGGAGGTGCCGGAACGACAAACCGGACTGTTCCATCTCAGTTTAACCCCTGCACATCAGACATTTTTACACTGACATTAATTGCGCATTATGCGAGCAACCTCTGAGATATAGTTCCGTAGGAACCAGAAGATAAATGCGTTCACATAAACAATGGTGTATGCAGTTTGAAGGTTGCTTTTTTGCTAAAATTACATTTTTACCCCACTAAAGGTTAGGTTTAGGGTTGGGGTTTGGGGGTATAGTTAATAAAATATGCATTTCTGTTTGACTGTATTATAATACAGCTTGCTTTTGGCCCCACTCTGTGAACATTTCACCTGGAAACTGGAGCTCACACGTGCCACGTTTAACAGAACTTCTAACTTTGGCCACTGGGGGCAGTGATTTTAATTTCAGTTAGCAAAGACCGATTTCAGTTGAAGAACTTTCAATCCATTGTCGTCGAATTCACTGTGAGATCAGTCTAATTGTGTTGAGAAACAAACAAGGCCATTTTGAGGCCAGTGGCATGTGGTGGACTTGTAAAATGAGAAGACAAATATGTTCCATTTGATGTTTTTGTTTTTTTTGTTTTTTGTTAGTGTATTTTTTTTTACCCTCATTTAACTTCAGCTTGCTCAGGGACGAGAGGTGAAAATTAGCCATCTTGGCTAAATCTGGCACATTTACGTGTACATCACATGATTTTGATTAGTACAAATAATTAATAACTGTATTGTCCCTAAATAAATAAATACAAATATACAAATACAAGTAGAATGTTTACATGGTTTCCAGGTAGAACACAATTTACCTTATACTACCACTAACCAACCTATACGATGATAACGTACTATTTATTAAAACCAAGTCACATCAAATTCTTGTCGAATTTGCATTTTGTTAATGCATTTTAAACATTGTTTGCATTGCTTCAAAGATGATAACTACAATAATACAGTAAAAAGCACATTTACAGTAACCTTTAAGTCTTAAAAAACCTCTTAGAAACCCTTAAATATATGAACACATTTCTTTTTAGAATAGACATATTAATAGAAAACGTTATTCATATTATCAATCATAAATAGTCTGAAGAATGGTTTATATTGCACTGTTTATAATGAGCTTTCACTTTGTCTCCTGTTTTTGCTTAAAAAGCAAGAATATGAGTCTGCAGTCGACTCTTGGAATCAATTCCACTGATTCCGTAACCAGGAATAGGAAGCCAAAAGAAGCCAAAGCAAAACTTGCTTACTGCAATGCTCTAGTGGGGTTTTGTTTGTAAACAAATTATTGTTTTTGAACAAATCATTCTCGTTCACTTCCACTGTTTCAACAATCAATGATTGAATGACCCACTCATAACATCAAAGATGCTCATTTGTCGCCACCTACTGGAGTAAATATGCAATCTCCAGAAATTGTCACTGAACTAAACAATGAATGAAATCAAAATGAATGCTAAATTTAAATCCCCCTCACTATTTGGAAAGCCACATATACAGAGAAGCGGAGTGATACAAAAATGTAAGCGTCTTAGTACTGCACTCTTGGACCATCGCTCATCCAATCTGGTTCGAAGACCTGAAGAAATTGTTGTATGAATCAAAAATAGTTCATTATATTATATTAGATGTTTTACCAGTTCCTGATTTTTGGAGGGCTCTTAAAAGGGAGAAATTGAGTGTACTGAAGGATTTTTCTCTCACTCCTGCCTTTGATGCCACAGCTCTGATTTTGGATGGTGTTCTTGGGTTTTGGATGGTGTTCTTGTGGTGTCCTCAGCCGATCAGTGTTGTCAGGATGTTATTTTAAGGCAACTCTAAAATGACTAGTCATATGGCATTTATGGCTCAGGTAATTGCAGGTAAAACCTGTATCTGGAACTTAGTGCCTATGAACAAAAACGATAACTTTCAAATAGCAGACTGCCGTGGCTGCATGCACCAGCCAAGCAACTGCCATTGAGATGAATAGCTCTCTCCAGATTTTATAGACCTCCTCAGGTTTACACACTATTTGATCACATATTTCATAAGTTTTGTTTTATTTTATGTTTGTACTGTCAAGTGTCTTTGGAGAAAAACACCCCTGCTTCAGGCTGAGGGGAATACATAAAAAGTAATGTGTTCAATGATTTGATCATGCTTTGAAATGTTAATAGTGTGAAATTTGAATGTGATCTTTCTTCAGAACTGCACAGGGCAGCATGTATTGTGATTAGAGAGAGGAGTGTTAGGCTGCAGTTTCTGCAGCAAAAGATTTTCTCTGGCAGGACTGGCCCCATGCAGCCCATATAAAGCGATGGATGGTAAAAAAAAAAAAAAAAAGGTTAGTGAGTTTGTGTCACCCTGAGTGCTTCGGCCGCCTGGCCCCCAAACACCGAATGAAAACATGAGTGCCCTAACAGGGCCCTGAGTCAATATTGCCTCCTTCCACTGGCAGAGGCATGCAGCTGCTTTTCTAATCACAGAAAAACCTATCAGCAGAGTGAACCAACAGACTCGCACACATACATAAGCCTGGTGCAAACTATGCAATTTTTTCTGTCCTTTACAATTGTCATGTGTCAGATTGTACATAAAGGCAAAGACAGTCTGTTCAACATACTGTACATCTTAGGGGCCATTCACACAGGATGCGTTTTTGCATCGGCCTCAACTTTAGAATACATACGAATTGATTTTCTATGTAAACATGCTAGGAGGAGGTCTTTGACAATTGTGATGTGTCTCACTGCTCTTAAGATGCCACAAGAAGTTTAAAGAAATTCAACTTTTAACAATGCGTCTGAAGACACCTGCATTCTGCTCCATTCGTAGTGCAGCATCTAGCTTTTTTTAAATGCCCCATAGGACTGTGGTCTTGATTGACAAAATTGAGTGAATAATCAATCGTGTCACATTCTGACATCTTCCAAAACAGAGGGGTGAATCCACAAAGAATGAATTGCACATGTTAAATGCCAGTTGTCTGTGTTTTACAACAAACATTGTTCGAACGCAGCTTTACAGATAATAGATATAACATTTAAATAAACAATGAAATAAATATTTTGTGATTCCTGAAATTGATCTCTGGCAGCAAAATTGTACAGTGTGCACTGGTATTTACGCAGTGTTGGGAAGCATCTAACTAAAAGTAGCAATACTAACTTAAAGTTGCTATATGTAAGATTGACAACAAGTGTTTGAAATGGGTACTGCAGTCTAAATTCAAAATACTGGACAGTTGTCTGTCCCATCCCAGACTCGAAGCTCATGCAGGGTTCCAGAATGTTGACATGCAAATTAGCCAACTCAGCATCCGTTTTAAAGGATTTCTGGGCTTTAAGCTGTCTCCATCTTCCAAAGGCATCTCCAATATTTATCCTTGTTTTACTATGCCTCTAGTCATGATGATTTTTAAATGGATGGCGAGGCTGTTTAGGTCAGGTGGAATCTGTTATCTCTGATCCAGTTCGTTTGCTGGCTTCCATGGCTGCAGCATGCAGTGTTGTTTGCCTGCAAACTTGTTCAAATCTAGCACCTTTAACTAGACCAATATCCTCAAATGCATCCTATATACGAGGCATTATCCCAATTTTATCATCACTTCATTGGCTGCCTGTTAGGTTTTGAATTCATTTTTAAGTTCTGCTAAGTACTTACAAAGCTTTTAACGATCTAGCTCCTCATTACTTATTATCTACCATTATAATCCAATATCCTATAGTTCACAACGATCGCAAAATTCCGGCCTTTTGATAGTACCTTGAATATCAAAATCCACAAAAGGAGGTGGATCCTTTTCCTATTTGGATCCTTAACTATGGAACAGTCTTCCTAGCATTGTTCAGGACTCAGACACACACTCTTTGTTTAAGTTTAGAAAGATTCATCTCTTCAGCCAGGCATACACCTAATTTACTGTATCTCTCAACCTATAGTTAGGCTGTAATTGTCAGGTCTGCCGGAACCGGAAACACTTCTCATTAACTATAACTCACAATTAACCCTTTCACATGTTTGATCAAACTGGTGAAATTACACTGGGTTGGGCTTCAGAGGTATACAATCAAACCTTTGCATCTGCATTTGTGCTGCTGTTTACTAGCAAATAGGGACTGAAGCGGTTGTCATAATGAACCAGCTGCTCAAATAGTCTTTTCAACATCACAATATATTAATTTTGTTTTGTTAGAAACATTTAAACAATAACTAAATACAATTTTAAAGCTATTACCATCGGAGCTGACTGTTTGGATGCTGTGATGCGGTCATGTTTTCTGACATCAAACAAATAATCTACAAACTAGTTAGTCCACTCGAGCCTTCTTACATTCCATCCATCACTCATTGGTCTTAGTATGGAATTTACAGAAAATTAAATGCCTCCAGCCGGACTGTGAGGCACACCTCACTGACCTCTGCCTGCATCATCTTGGTCATAGGATGGACTACATAGCGAATAAACTGCTATCAACCGCAATCCAGCGAGATACACTTCTCTGACCACTGCTTGCATCACTTTTCTTAAAATGGAATAGACAATAATTTCACGCCAACTAAAGCCTTTATCAGCTAAATAACAAAGGATACTGCATCTATGTGCACTTCCACAGTCAATTTGGGATGGACTTCAAAGTAACTTTTACAGTGAGTTTCAATCATTGCCCACCAAAAATTTACTTACATAAAACAAGACTTTTACTACACACAGATAACTAATAATGGCATTATTTTCATGCTGTATTGCAAGAGAGGAACTGGCTCCCCCAGCTGAGCCTGGTTTGTTAAAGTTTAGTCTCTTGATATGTTTTTGTAATTTTGTACATTATCATCAACTAAAATGTTATTTTTAATTATTATTTTAACAATAAATATATGCCATTTTAGTAAGAGAAAAATTGACTAAAATTAATGTGAACATGATGAAATATTGACTAAATGTTTTAAAAGACATTTCCGTCAAATGAATAAAATAAACAACTATGTGAAAATTAAGTCTTATGGTCCTCATGAATGTCCTCCTACAAATGCATACATTATTTTATTGATCACATGTTATTTACTGGAAATGTGGTCAAATAATCAGACTGTTGGACAACTACGTCCACATAACCTAACACAAGTTATCTGGTTACTTGTACTCTCAATACTCTCAACTCCCACAGCTGATGATGGCACACATATTTATGTTCATAAAAGCACTGACACAGTTATTCACAAAACAGTAATGATATCACTGAGTCTGACAAAGCTAGTATGACTAATCTCCGTAGCCAGCGGTGCCATTGCATGTGACATCATCATTGTACGACCAGTTTGATGTGTTGCAAAGAATTTACATCTTAAGTCTAGAATTTTATACCATGTGTTGGCTGTCTCAAAGAGAGATGAGTGTTCTGCTGGCAAGTGGAAATGTTTTCCAGATAAAACTCACATAAACACACTAAAAGCAAGAGTGAAAGAAAAAACAGGGAGTCAGACAGTCAGACAGAGCATGACTCATTGAGTTGTGACATTACCACATATGAAATATATGTGCTATGACTACTGCAGAAGAATGGTTTCAAGGTAGACGTGAGTAAATTTAAGTGTGACATCATCATGTAAAGAACGTCTGCTGCTATATCACTGAAAAAGTTCCTGAGCTGTTTGGTAACTCTGAATCTTTAGTCATTGCAAGAAATGGATTGTACTAGGTGGTTAGCTGGCACTAAAAACACTGCCATTTACTGTTGAATTTGAATGTAACTATTTATTTGTGTAGTTTAAACCTCATGTAGGTTTCTGTAATGTTAGTCCACCCAAAAAATCTAGAAATGGTGTCATCATTGTCGTTCAAAACTTTTTGAACTTCTTTAGATTTCTTTTTTTTCAGAGGAACACAAAAGCAGATGTTAGGGAAAATGTCCAAGCCGCACTTTTCAATACAATGAAAGTGAATAGGGACTGGGACTGTTGAGCTCAAAAAATGACAAAAAAGCACCATAAAAGTTTTCCATATGATTTGTGTGCTATTTTCCACATCTTCTGAAGTCATACGAGAGCTTTGTGTTCACAAATCTCATTTGCGTTCATGTATTTTCAACTATGCCACATGAAGACACAGTGTGCCAGGTTTGACTTTAATGCCAAGTGTTGCTTAAAGAATAAGTCGCTTTGTCGCTTGATGTCGCTAGTCTCTGTTCTCTGTGTCGCTAGTAGGCGTTCCTATATCATTGTTATTTGACTAGGAATAATTTGTTTTGCCTCTAATAATAAACATTCTGCAGAGTTTTTATATAAACTGCAGCTGTGCTCAATGCATCTCACAGGAGACAGATGACGTGAGCTCCACTGTCGTCTCTCATTGGTAGTCTCTGCACGATATGGCTCTGCATTTGCATAAAGTTAAACTTTTCTCAACTTTGTCACGTCTCTTGACACACCCACATCCTGTCACCAGTGGTCACTGTCGCTCATGTCACAAGAAGTTGCTAGCTGTGATTGAAATGAATAATCTCCTGTCACATCTAGCGACAAAATTGCTGACAGTGTGAACGGGGCTTTCAAGAGCTGATGTAATCGCAAGTGCGTGATACTGAGCTATGCTGCTGACAGTCTGCGGAGCCACGTTTCTTCAGAGTTAAGGCCAAAGTATACTTTGGTTGTCAGCGTTGATGATCTGAGTGTGCACAGTATGCGTGGCGCAAATTTCGTCATCATTACAGTCTTTGCAGACTGTCGGTATACCCGAACCTTTATTTTAAAATTGTGTGTCTTTGACAAATAGTAATTTTTCTTTAATTTATCTGCTATTTAATTTAATCTAGATATTTTTGTTTATTTGTATTATATGCTTAGAAATGACTGGCATTTGGCTAACACTCCATCAGTGTTCAGTTATATTATTCTAAAAATATTTTTTATGTGTAGTGAAGATTAACAGTATAAAAGACATATTTGGAAATGTGCAGCATTTATAACTGTATAAAGGTTATGCAGCGTCACTTTGTGTGGATGATGCAATATGCGCCCCCAACAACCCAGTCACGTTCATGCCTGTATTATATGAACAGCAGTTCAGTGCTTTTCATTTATTCATATCACTATCTTATCTTCACGTTTAATTTACATAACATGACTATTTGTAATTATCTTTATTATTCTGTTAATTATATTCATAATGATATATATAGAGTATGTTTCAGAACCACACAGACTTATACAATATGGAAATGGTATGCCCATGCCAACTGCAACATTTCATTAAATATTTCAAGATCAGTCCTTTGCCTGGTTCCTGGGTTCTAACAGACACTGGTAATGACACATTAAAACAGACTCAGCAATTTTGTTTTTTTAAATACAGTCCAATACTGTAATTCTCTACCCATCAACCATTTATTTAAACAAAAAAGCAAAAATCTGGGTTACAGTGAGGCACTTACAATGGAAGTGAATGGCACCAGACCATACACATTAAAATACACACTGTTTCAAAAGTATAGCCACAAGACATAAACATACATGTTAACATGATCTTATTGTGATAAAATCGCTAATAGGCTTCACCAAAGTTGCACTGCCATGGCAACAAGGTTATATTATTGTATATATCTTTACACTGATAAGGTTAATAAGTGATTTTATCACACTAAAATCATGTTAACATGCATATTGTTTATGTCTTGTTACAATACTTTTGAAACTTTTAGTGTTTATGGACTGGCCCCATTCACCATTGCACGTGCCTCACTGTAACCACAGTTATTCCTTTTCATAATTATAATGGATGACTCCAAATTACTGTAGTTTTTGTTGTTGTTGCAGTAATCAACATCATGCTATAAATGCTGTCGATTGAGCTTAAAGGAACAGTTTCCCAAAAATGAAAATTCTTTCATCATTTATTCACCCTAATGCCATCCCAGATGTGCATGATTTTCTTTCTTCTGCTGAACACAAACGAAGATTTTTGAAGAATATCTCAGCTCAGTGCAAGTGTATGGTGACCAGACCTTTCAGACCTTCTATGGATTACTTATATGCTGCCTTTATGTGATTTTTGGAGCTTGAAAGCCTGGTCACCATTCACTTGCATTGTATGGACCTATAGAGCTGAAGTATTCTTCTAAAAATCTTTGTTTGTGTTCAGCAGAAGAAAGTTACACATCTGGGATGGCATGAGGGCAAGTAAATGATGAGAGAATTTTCATTTTTGGGTGAACTATCCCTTTAATTTGCATTGAACCTGGAACATTCCTTTAATAGATTAAATAACTATGACATCACACTGCAGGCAACCACACCTCCAGGTTCATTCGAGCAGCAGATTTAAATGGTGGATATGGGCAGTGTGTAGTTTTAATAATCTTATTAAGCATTATATACCCTAATAATGTTTATGTTAACAAAAGGGATTATAAAGGGATATCAATGGTTTATAGTGAAGAAATATGTGTAGATTCTTTCTAAAATATCTGTAAAACAAGTTTTAACTTGATTCAATATGCCTTTATAATTATGTCGGACATGTAAGAAGTTGATGAATACACATCCTCACACATTTCTTCTAAAGCTGAGAAATGTGGCATATGAAAATGATAACTACCATCAGACATGCAATATGCGTATTTACTGCTTATTCAATCCTGGTCAATTTTTGGGCTGCCGCATGAAATGTTTCACACTCAAATTTAAAAGCTCACCATTTACACATACTGTGGACTACGAGTAAAATACAAGATCGTCCCGTATATTAAAGATAAAATGACGTGTCCCCGATTTGTCCCATATTTAAGCTGGTCAGATGGTGTCACTGTGAAATTGTTCCAGATCACTAATTTAAAATTGGCTATGTCTCGTTTCGAAGGCTGCATGCTAGGTAGGACGCGTCCTTTGAAGGCTGCAGTATACCGAGCGTCCTCCTTTAAACAAGCCTCGTTTAAACGAGACGGCCTTCGTAGGACAAAAGGAAACGGAAAGTAACATGGTTGCTATGACAGCATGCCACTCTTTAACAAGCGTGAGTGCTTTGAGTGACAGGGGAACAAATTCCCTCTGGAAGCGAATGCATGAGGTTAATGTTAGGAGAGTTAAAGAAAAGAAAATAGATTTTACAGGTGTACTTTTACTCTAATACTTTAATTATATATTAATATAATTATAAATATTATATACTCTGCACCCATCTACTGAGGTACTTCAGCTTGGGAATTAACATTACTTGCGTTTGAACATAATATTTACGGGCAAATTGGCGTAATTTTTTTTAGACATTTCCATTGAAGCAAAGAATTGTGGGTTGTGAGTGCCCACGAAGGATACACCACATGTATCCTCCGAATTCCCATGAAAGAAGGTCGCATTCGAAGGCTGCATTCGAAGTGACCTACTTGCTTTTCTGAAACAAGACAGCCTCAATGATGTATGCGGCCGACAAATGCGACCTCCGGAGGACGCATCCTTCCAAACGAGATACAGCCATAGATATAAGGGTACGTTTACATGACAACGATGTACTAAAAACGGAAAAGGTTTTCCTTCACGTTTTTGAAAAGTTTTGCGTACAGACAACAATGTTGTCAAAACGATCCCCGTTCACACAGATCCGCAAAAACGACTAAAAACGCTGTATTATGCATGCCAGGCCATTAGTTGGTGATGTCACATTGTAAAAAACACTACGCGCCTGCGCACATAAGCATTCTTCCACAGAACGGTGAATACAAACAATGAAGATGGCGAAAGCATCAAGCAATTTTGTCTGGACGGACGATGAGGTTACTTTATTACTACAATTACTTTGCTGGAGAAGCGTCAATAAACTCAAAATCTTGAGCAGCACAAACACAGTCCTGTAGTCCGCCATTGTAGTTTTGAAAGTCTCGCGCGTTGTTTTGAAGTACTCGCGCACGTCTATAGACTGAACTCTCAAAATTATTCAGTAAACTCAGCTCATTTTTACCATCACTTTGTTTGCTGCCTTCTTCTGTATTCCCCCTGCTGACTCTTGGGCTGGTAGGAGAGTAAGTCAACATAAGCTGTTGATGTTGACTGGTTTTGGATATCAGACAGAACTCTGATATATGGATATCTTCTGACGGAGAGAGCGGTGTTGTGTACACTGGATCTAACATGCATTTTCACTGCCTCATATTTTCATATTCTAAGCACATCATTGAATACTGTACATGGCATCACATCTCCGTCTATATACACAAGCAGTGGGTGAATGAATTGCAGGGTAAAGGTACATCAAATAAAATAACATTTAAAATATAAATACATTTTTCCCCATCTGAATCCATACATTAATTTCAAGATTTTCAAATTGCAGGTTCTGCCTACTGTACAATGTTCAGACTCCATACAAAACACTCCAAATTAATAAATAGTTGATTATTGTTATTTGCACAGACACCAGTATTCATACTGATAATTATATAAATAATATCTCAAATTGATGCCTATCAATCCGTCATTCTTCATATAACACTTAATACGCGTGCGCATGACGTCATCGTTTTCACAAATTAGCGTTTTTGTATGTTTACATGGAGACGATAATGGCATCGTTTTCAAAAACTTGCACTTTGAAACCCATTTTCAAAAGTTTGCGTTTTCAGGCCCCAACACGCATAAAAAGTTTTCTGTTTTTAGTTGAAAATGTTGTCGTGTAAACGGCCCAAGTTGGAAAATTTGCCTACGGTGGGTAAGGGACCGTCTGAAAAGTCCACAAATGGTGGTAAAATTGTGGAGGTTTATTCTATATAAATGTTCAATAAGATCAAACTATGTATGAATACAATCATAAAGACAAGTACAGGTGACGGGAAAAAAAATAAACAAATAAAATAAAAGTTATAAAAAAAATTCAAAAATATGTATAAACCATCCAAAATGTATACATAAGATAAAGACAAATAATCGAAAAAATTAAAATAAATATATTTTTAACATATAAATGATGTATTGTTTTATAAGTCATGGGTCAGGAAAGTTCTCATTTTAGCATATAAGAAAGGATATACAAATTGTATTAATAACACATATTAACTCAATGCATTTATTGCTAAAACTGTGGAGGATGTGGTTAGCGGCCGTGATTGATGGTTAGCACTACCCGTTATAATACAAATCTCTACACTGTAGATGCCAGAATTAACTTCTGATGAGCGAAACATGTAACAACAGTAATTAGGAATGGTACCCCTTGTTTGATTTGATTATTTCTTGTATAGGTAGCAAATACATTGTGCTGTTAAAGAAATGTAGAAATGTAATGAGCAATGCCTACCACTAGATGTCAGATGGCATTCAGCAGCAATGATACTTCCCCTTTAAGGAAACGAAGATGTGGACATGTGAGAAAAGAAAACATGCGTGATTTAACGGGATAGGAGCACAAACGCAACGCAAGAAGCATCATCTTTACGGATATAATCAGATCCCATACACTGAAGTACTTGTGCGTTAAGACGTGCATGAATTAGGAACATGCTTCCCCAATAGGAGAACGCTAAGGCATGCAAACACTGAAAACAATTGAGAAATTAACACCTGTACTCGAATGCGCGTGTGACTCCAGTAAAATGAATATTGCACCTGAAGTGGTATTGATGCATTCTAAGGCTTATGAGGAACAGCAAATTGAGAACATTGGAAGCAGAAGGCCTGGAACCCCATCTACCACCAGCTATTTGCATTGACGATTGTTCCCCAAAAGAAGAACAGACTGAGAACTTAGCGTATTTTCCTGATGGAGACCGGCTGGTGACAAGCATGACATCAAGCTGAGTAATAATCCGACATGAAGCGATTGTTGCTTGGAGAAGCGAGGCATGTAGTATGATGTATGTTTCACTTGCATGCGCGTGAAAAAACACGGAAGTATGCAAACGATGAGAGACAGCTGGCAGGCTTTTAAAACGGAGGCTGTATTGTGATTGGATGAGATTGCCTGATAGATGAATCCTGAGATCTCCATGTCAGAACTACGCTTATGCTTACATTTCTGTTAATCCCATCTCCCTCCAAATAGTCTTATTTTATTCAACTAGATGACAGCAAGTACTAGAAAAAAATGTTTTTCCTTAATCACCTTCCATCACAAAATGCAGATCTGAAATGTAGGTGGCGCTCTAAAGCATTTTAGCCCTCGCAGATGTGCTCGTCCATAGACATTCAGTCTAATTTTCAGTTCATGCACCACTCCCAATATTTAATCGAATATCTCGGCCTCTGAGTGGACTAGAAGCTCGCTCCAGGTGTCATTGGAAAGCTGAGATCCTCCCCTTTGTGATGATGTATGTATGATGTATAACATTTATTGAAGCCCCAAATAGCTACAATTTTTTATATCTGCTTTTACCTTAGCCAGTTGTCTAAGCAAAGAGATATTGTTTACTTGTCTGTGAGCTTGCTTGTGTGAATAATCCAATGTAATATCTTAGATGTCCAGAACAAAATATGCGGTCCAGCAGGAAAAGCATGCTAAACAAATCATCGAAAATGTATGTTGTCTTACAAATATCATATTTCACTTTGAAATTCTTTTGAAAATCTTTTAAACTGTGGTATTTGAAAGACTTTTAAATACATATTACTATTTCTACCACATGATCTGTAGGTGGCGCTGATTTGCGTCGCAAATGTTTTCATGCCTTATTTTTATATTTTATGTAACATAAATGCAGCAGTGATGGTTATCAATGAAACTTTCAGATTCTAAGCTTTCAAATGATACCCCATATGCCTGACTTATGTATTCGAACACTTAAATATTTTAAGTGTGAACTTTTATCACAACATAGCGTAGTAGAAGAGGTTAAATTATTGGTCTAAATTTATATGATATTTTACTTCAATATCATCATATTTTAAATATTCAAACTTAATAATGGCTGGTCTTGACTGAACAAGACTGTAGTCAAAATAAATGTAAAGAAATAATTTTAGTAGTAATAAATTATTTTTACTTCCTTTCACAAAGAGTATGCACTGCAGTGCTTGTTTGTAAACTGTACCTTCTTCAATAGTGTGGTAACTAGTCACTTGCGAAGTTTGAATAAGTGGAAGCACAAATCAGATTTGAGAACTGCAACAGAAGGGAAAATTTCCAGCTAATCATGACTTACATTTCGGTCTGTTCCTCACACAAAGCTATTGATTGGCTTTTGAAGATTTGAAATTGGAATATAGTGCGTGAGTTGTATAGATTACTTTTATGATGCTTTTTGTCCTTTTTGGAGATGGCATCAGTCTTCACTCTCATTCACTGCACGAAAAAGAGCAACGCAAACATAACATCTCCTTTTGTGTTTCACAGAAGAAAGTCAGTATGGGTACAGGTTTGGAACGACATGAAGGTACGTAAAGGATGGCAGAACTACTTCACTAAGTTCCTTTTCTCTAAATTTGGGTTGTTTCCATTGTTGCTCTCCAGCATACATAGCCAAACAGCAATATTAGCTTGTTTATGTGGTTACCCCTAAATGCATAATGGCTTGTTTTAAGGGCTTGTTAATGTTGTGCTAACAGTTATAAAGCCTATCCATAAGAAACAGGAAAAGGCCAATTGAATTAGGACAATTATGATGAGCTAAGCTAAAGCTAAAGCTTGTAATGGCCTTATGTAGAAGAACTGCTCTTTAGGGAGAGGGGTTGCAGGTAGTACTAGGGATATTACGATGGAGATAAGCCAGAGTGGAAGTCCACATAAGGTGGTTCTCTACTGCCCCTGGGAAACCAGGAGGTAATAAGTTTTCATCATGTGCTTACAGGAACTCCCAGTGCATAATTTCAAGAGGCCCTGCAAGTGCACTGGCAAACAGAAGTTGACAATTAAAAAAATGGATGTATTTGAGCTCAGGGGTGGCCCACAGGGTTACGACTGCATTGCCCAGCCGTGAATATAGGAAGTCCCAAACTCCCAGAAACATTGTACAGCTCTGCTGTGTCAGCACTCAGGACTGTTACAGCGTGAAAATGGAAAAGCCATAATAGGAGGGCAAAGTCAGCACAGGGGGTTTGGAGTAGAGTGCACGAGATCACGAGAAGAGTAATTTGGGGTGTGGGAACAGAATGTCAGGTTATGGAATGATTAGAAATGTAGCAGTACCGGAGGTCTGTTCGCACCAGCGATTAGAAGCAAAATGTTTTTAATTTGGTTAATTCTGAGCATAAACTGCATTTATACATTCCAGCTCTGGAGTTCCACAACCTTTCTAAATGGTAACCTGTTAGAACTAAATAAACCAACTGTAAATAATGTTGCAGTCACTGCACTGAATTCTTTTTTGGTACAGAATATGACATGGTCACAGCATTCACCACCGGACAAGTGAACTATTTGCTGCTCTACATCGCTACTTGTAAGGAAAAGTAACTTGTTTGAACAAAGTAGCTAATTTTAACAATATAGTTAAATTAGGAGTGTCACTACCTGTGGTGATGTGGATGTGGCCGAGTGACATCTGTGGAGTGCGAGGCCAGGAGAGGAATAACGGTAAGGATTGACACCTGTGGGAAATTACAGTAAGAGCTGGAAAGGGATAAGAGGGCAGTCCAGAACGCTGGAGGGGAGAAAGAAAGCGACACACGAAGCTATGTGTGTGTGCACGTTTATGTTGAGCTGAAAAGTATTGTGAATAAAGAGACTTGTGTTGGATTATTTATCTGGCTCCCGCTTCCTCCTTCAAAGAGAGTTAGTGATCTGTCACACTACCTTTGTGTGTACCATAGTTACATCCAAATACTGAAACTGAGTATCTGTTCAATTCACCATTCAGGGCCTCTAGAGTGATAACAAATCACAAATCTTGTATCTCACAGAATGAAGCATCTTGAAATGTCAGAAAGCGTGATCCACCATTCCAGACCGAAGAAAGAAAGAGAGTGAGAGAGAGGAGGAGGAGAGGAGGAATCAGACTTGATTAGTCACTGTCTGACAGATGATTTAAATCAAATACTGTTTGGATTTTAAATCATCAGTTACATGATGAGGGGAAAACCATCCAAAACGCTCTGAAACCTGCAGAGTTTGACCACAACATCGGTATGGCATCCATAAATGGGATAATTCACCCCAAAATAAAAATTGTCTCATCATTTACTCACCCACATGCCATCCCAGATGTGTATGACTTTCTTTCTTCTGCTGAACAAAATAAGAAGAATATTTATGCTCTGTAGATCCATACAATGTAAGTGAAGGGGGTCCAAAACTTTAAATCTCCAAAAAGCACATAAAGGCAGCAGAAAAGTAATCCATAAGACTCCAATGGTTAAATCCATATCTTCAGAAGCAATCCAATCAGCTTAGGGTCAGAACAGACCAATATGTAACTGATTTTTCACTGAACACCTTGCCTTTGCAGCATGATCATGATTTCAAGCTTGATTACACTTCCTAGCACTTGACGAAGTGTAATCGAGCTTGAAATCATGATCACCAAGGAGACTGCTGATGTCAAGATTTATAATGAAAAAGGAGTTCTCACACAAAACCAATTGGATCACTTCAGAAGACTTGATTAAACCACTGGAGTCTTATGAATTATTATTATCTGGACTTTTGTGTGTTTTTTGGAGTTTCAGAGTTCTGGCCACCCTTGCATTGTAAGGACAAACAGAGCTGAAATATTCTTCTAAAAATCTTAGTTTGTGTTCTGCAGAAGAAAGTAAGTCATGCACATCTTGGGATCAGGGTAAGTAAACAATGAAATTTTCATTTTTGCGTGAACTATTTCTTTAAGGCTGCATGCTTGTTTAAATTAAGAATGAAATTGGCATATGGCTTTGCATGATTACTTATACAGTCTGCACTGGTGTCTCTTCTGTTTTTTTCCTGCAGCACTTCACAGTTGATTTAAAGACACCATTGCATGACTTGATGATGTTGTGTTTTGTGATATGACTGTTAATCCCGGCTCTGAGACTCATCAGACTTGCTACACTGCCGTTTTGGCATTATGAGTGTTGTCATAGAAACAAATAATTACTGCGGTCCCAGAGAATTGTGGGTTGTGAGTGGCAACGAAGGATACACCTGCTGAATCCTCCGAATTCCTGTTAAAGAAGGTCGCATTGAAGGCTGCTTGTGTCCTACTTGCTTTTCTGAAATGAGACAGCCTCTCATTACAGAGGACAGCAGAGTAGATAGAGCATTAATATAGAACAGTGATTAAAACTGACTGGAACTACCAGTGCATTAAACTGTTTTATAACACGCATTCCAGCCAATCAGAATCGAGCATTCAAATAGGCCATGGTATATATATATATATATATATATATATATATATATATATATATATATCTCAATATATTAGTTCTGTCAGTCGATATATATATCAATATATTAGTTCTGTCAGCATCATTTCTTGTAGTTAATTGTGATTAATCGCTGATTTTGAAAGTGCAGAAATTTGACACTATATCTTAGGGGTGTGCAGCAAAGCCATTATTTGTATTTGTATCTGTATCTGTATCTGTTCATATGACATGTATTCGGATAGAACCAGGTGTGGGCGGGGCTTAAACCAGAAGTGCGTCAACACTAAATGAAATGCCCATTTTTAAATGTTACACTTATATTTATAATTTCTATTAATAAAATGGGCTTGTATATGCCTTTCCATAATAATAGCCAAATACTACTACTACTACTACTAATAATAATTATTATTGTGGAATATGTTGTTAACTGTGGTTTCTCCTGGTATTTCTGATATTAATATCTGCATGAAACAGAATTTTCTGTGCATGTATAACAACATTATTCTGAAGGCAGGAGGTGTCAAGAAAAATGTGAAATGTCAAGCACACATTTAGCAGTGAATAATAAATACAAATTCAAACATTAAAAGAAATGAAAATAAAATCAATATAGCCTACAAACAGGTGAAAGTCACGTAAATCTATCAGGAATTTTTACTATAAGACACCATTATTTAGTTAAATAATAATAATAATAATAATGTTACATTTACATAGCGCCTTGCCAGAGGTAGCACAGTTTAAAGAAGAAGAAAGGAAAGACGGAGCATGATTCAGTTTCTTCATTTGACATAAACAGGAATATTCCGAATAGATTAATACTCTATGGAGCATTTAAACTTTTTTTTCAGAATAAAGTCTCAACTAGATAATTTCTTTAATCGCTGATGTGGATATAAATGTGGTCAACTTTAAAAGACGGATAGACGGGCTCCGACATGAAATAATCTCTTCAGGTCAGGAATTTAACATCACGCTCAGGTTTAGGCTGTAAATAAATAAATGGGAATCACATGTGAATCGTGTGATACATTAACAAAGACATTTCAAGTGTATATGATGTTGTATCTTAATGTTTCACTTGACAAGCTCCAGACGCACACAATTAACAGAGACCGCAAATGAAGTCGAGACCACGCCCATCTGATCTGAAATCAGAATGTGCGCATTTTCATTCATACGGTTTACACTTTAGAAATATTGGCTGCACAGATTCATAAATTTGTTGTAATTTTCTATATGTTTATTTAAAATGTCGCTTCATCCTTGCGCATCTTGGATAATCATTCATACAAATATTTTTTTTATATCCGGATGAATCCGTTATTCGCTTTGAAGTCATTATTCGTGCCTTTCCGAATAAGGTATTTGGCTTCAGGCACATCCCTACTATATATAATTATTTTCTTGTCAGAATGCATTTATTTCCATCTTAGGACAGAAAACAAAACAATATGTAACAATATAATGCTTTATTAACATTTTCTAAGCAAAGACTTCCACATCATAAACATAGAAATACACTAAAATAGACCAATTCAAAAAACATTAAACGTTTCCCAAAGTGGGAGTTTGACTAATTGAAAGAACTAGTCCCCACATAAGTTGCATATTCATTGCAATGGGCATTAAATCCCTTAAACTCTCATCCTCCACAATATTAATCTGCCAGTAGACTGTGGCTATTCACTTTTCTACAGCAATCGTGAAGCTCCATTCATGATTAGCATCAGGTCGGCAACGCCAGTGTTGAGTGCCATTTTGAACTCATCATGCGCCTTACAAAGGCTGACAAATACTTGATTTCTTTCACAAGTCCCATCTGGGTTTGTTTTGTACATCAAAAAGCACTAAGAGCACCTTTCTCCATTACTTTAACACTGACAAGGAAGCACTGTCAGAGATTATTTTATTTACTTAGATAACAACCTCCGCGACTCTATCGTAGGAGAGAGCATAACGGTCAACTAGCGTGTTACGACGGTACTGCCCATAGAATGTCTATGGGACCGCCACGTTATGCTATTTTATGCTAATCATGTAGGCTCAACTTGGTAGAAGGGCTCTGGCTCTGTTGTGTGTCTGTTTGTTCTGCTATTCACACTAGTGTTTATGCTGTAGTAACGGTAAATGTGTTAATCGCAATTAAGAAAATCACCACATATATATATATATACACACACACACACACACACACACACACACACACACACACACACTGGCGGCCAAAAGTTTTTTCAGATTTTGCTCTTATGGAAAGAAATTGATACTTTTATTCACCAAAGTGGCATTCAACTGATCGCAATGTATAGTCAGGACATTAATAACATGAAAAATTACTATTACAATTTGAAAAAAAAATTCAGAACTTATTAAACTACTTCAAAGAGTTCTTGTCAAAAAATCCTCCACGTGCAACAATGACAGCTTTGCAGAACCTTAGCATTATAGCTGTCAGTTTGTCCAGATACTCAGGTGACATTTCACCCCACACTTCCTGTAGTACTTGCCATAGATGTGACTGTCTTGTTGGGCACTTCTCACGCACCTTACAGTCTAGCTGATCCCACAAAAGCTCAATGGGTTTAAGATCCATAACACTCTTTTCCACTTATCTGTTGTCCAATGTCTGTGTTTCTTTGCCCACTCTAACCTTTTCTTTTTGTTATTCTGTTTCAAAAGTGGCTTTTTCTTTGCAATTCTTCCCATAAAGTCTGCACCCCTGACAGCAGCCATATCACCCTGTAGCTCAAGACTGGTTGCCCACTGAAGCCAAACAGGGTTGAGCCTGGTCAGTACCTGGATGGGAGACCTCTTGGGAAAAACTAAGTTTGCTGCTGGGAGAGGTATTAGGGAGGCCAGCAGGGTCTGTGTGGGTCCTAATGCCCCATTAGGGGACACTATACTGTAAAAAGGCACCGTCCTTCGTATGAGATGTTAAACCGAGGTCCTGACTCTCTGTGGTTATTAAAAATGTCAGAGCACTTCTTGTAAAGAGTAGGGGTGTAACCCCAGTGTCCTGGCTAAATTCCCCCCATTGGCCCATCTGAATCATGGCCTCCTAATAATCCCCATCCACTAATTGGCTCTATAAATCTACTCTCTCCTCTCTACCAATAGCTGGTGTGTGGTGAGTGTACTGGTGCACTATGGCTGTCGTAGCATCATTCAGGTGAATGCTGCACACTGGTGGTGGTTGAGGAGACCCCCTGTTCAGTATGTTAAGCGCTTTGAGTGTAGTGTCAGAAAAGCGCTATATAAATGTAAAGTAAGTTCATTCATATATATTTATTTATACAAGTTTACACACACACACATTATATATATGTGTGTGTGTGTGTGTGTAAACTTGGGCTGTCGATTTAACACGTTAATTCAGTGCGATTACCCTTACAAAAAATCTAAACTAGCCACAAACTTGCCGCTCTTTATTTTCACATGCAAATGAGCTTTTGATTCGCTGCAGATGTTTGCCAGAAGTTTGCAGGTCTTCGCTGGTAGTGGTGAACCTCTGGCAAAACTACTTTGCATGTGAAAATTATCAGTGGCTAATTTGCGGCAAGTTTGCCTCTCGATTTTTGTATGGGTAATTATATAAAAAATAACGCAATTAATCATGTCCCTGGACTGTAATAAGGAAGATTCCTGAGCAATTCAAGCTGGAAGTACCACCTGTTTTCTCCAGGGGGCAGTAAGTGAAACTTCAGCTGTTAAGGCAACACGCAGCTTACACCAGGGTGTCAGGAATTGGCTGGTTAGCAGGTCCCTGTTAGCACCTGCTGGTAGATGCTGGAACTACAGCACCTGTTGGCAAAAAGCATGTTTCTCCATAGACAGCCATTCAAAAGTACCTGTGTTTATGACAAAATAAATATTTTTCCAAGAACCATTTCAATTTAAATGATTTCATTACATTATAGCAGATCATCATCCGGTGATGGACTGTTTTTGAGGGGCTTTTAAAAGCGTGAAATTGATTTATATTTGTCCCTATCTATTCCCATTGACGAGTGATCAGTCACGTGACACCGATCCTGGAACTGAGCACCGATGAGCAAAGATGGCAGCCTCCATTTTGTTAGCTTCTGGGAACCCTGAATCATAGAGATGAATGTGGATGCTAACGGATAGCGCTCTCCAGGTATTTTATAGCTCCATGGCTTATACAGAGAACAAACCAACCCTTCAGCAGACAGCACAACACAAAGACACATTCTTGCTTCAAAACACAGCTTGTTGGAGCGCAAATCCGAATTTAGGGATCTCAAGACGTATTAAACTACATTTAACTTGAAGCAGTGACCTAAAAATGGTACGTTTATGATGCAAAGCAACCAAAGTAAGATGCTACAAAAGTGTCCGTCTGACTTGGGTGTACACTGAAGCGTCCTTAAGAAAAGCCCTTATAATAAATCTCAGACTGATATTATATCAGATTAATTTGATTCATTAATTGGCACACCATGTAATTAATTTGATTAAACATTTTAATTGACAGCCCAAATATAAATATTTCTTATTAGATTTTTTTATTGTAATTTTCAATCAAGCTGTATTCTTGCCAAATATATATATATATATATATATATATATATATATATATATATATATATATATATACACACTACCGGTCAAAAGTTTTGAAACACTTACTCATTCTTTATTATAATTTTTTTTTTCACATTTTAGAATAATAGTAAAGTGATCAAAACTATGGAATAACATAAAAGGAACTATGGGAATTATGTTGTGACTAAACAAAATCCAAAATAAATCAAAACTGTGTTATATTTTAGCATCTTCAGAGTAGTCACCCTTTGCCTAGAATTTGCAGACATGTACTCTTGACATTTTCTCAACCAACTTCTTGAGGTATCACCCTGGGATGCTTTTTAAACAGTATTGAAGGAGTTCTCATCTATGTTGGGCACTTATTGGCTGCTTTTCTTTATTATTTGGTCCAAGTCATCCATTAAAAAAAAAAAAAAAAAAAAAATTTAATTAAATTTTAGTTTTATAATGAAATAAATTAATATGGTGGCACAATCATATTTTTGTCTACAAAATTCATTTCAAACATTTAAGCATTCGCCTTCAGATCAAAGATTTTTAAGATCATGAGAAACATTTCAGTCAAGTGTTTCAAAACTTTTGACAGGTAGTGTATATATTATTTTATTTTTATTTTTTTGTATTTAGGATGCATTAAATGCTAGCTATAAAATTAACCTTAGCAAGACCCCTGTCTTGTATTGAGTGTTGGTGTGAAAAGTTAAGGTATTTTAATTTTCTAAAAATCCCAATGGTTTAAGAAACACTCACTTGTGATATGTAAACTTATAACAGAGAAACCATAACAGCACCTGTTCATGTTTTGTCGATACACATTCCAATAAAGATCTTAACAGAAAGCATTCAAGCAGTGCACTGTTGCTATAGTAACCTGAAATGCTATTTCTGTTTGTGAATGTCTATCTGGTACCACATCATCTAACTTTGTTGTTATTGAAATGTTTGAAAACAGAATTGAAACATGTAGAATTAAAATTATTTAGTAGTCTACAAGTACTTCTTAAGACCCCCAACCAGGGGGCCTGGGTAGCTCATCAAGTAAAGATCCTAACAACCACCCCTGGAGTCACAAGTTCGAATCCAGGGCGTGCTGAGTGACTCCAGCCAGGTTTCCTAAGCAACCAAATTGGCCCGGTTGCTAGGGAGGATAGAGTCACATGGGGTAACCTCCTTGTGATCGCTATAATGTGTGATCGCTCTTGGTGGGGCACATGTTGAGTTGTGCAAGGATGCCGTGGAGAATAGCATGAAGCCTCCACACGCGGTAGGTCTCTGTGGTAATGTGCTCAACAAGCCACGTGATAAGATGTGCAGATTGATGGTCTCAGATGCGGAGGCAACTGAGATTCGTCCACCGCCACCCGGATAGAGGCGAGTCACTACGCCACCATGAGTACTTAGAGCACATTGGGAATTGGGCATTCCAAATTGAAAAAAAAAAAAAAAGACCCCCAACCATTCATTTTGGCTTCCTTTGTAGGGTTTCAAACCTTATTGGGTGTGTCAGTCCTTGATGGTATGGTGAAGGTTAACTGTCTAGCAGAGTAATGACCCTCAGATGGAGGTGTAGCCAGAGGGGCGATCTGGGATCCGTCAACACCTCTGTTCCCCAAACCGGCTTCTCTTGCCCGGAGAGCCACATGGAAATTAAGTGCATAGTGGAAACTGCTGCCAAAAAAAAAGTCCAAACTCCGCACCTCATCCAGATTAGCATTCCTTCCATCTTACACATGTGCTGTGAAGCAGATTATCATCTAAGTGGATAAAGCAGAATATAGAGGAAGGTGAATATCTCAGAGACAGGGTGAGGAGGTACCTTATAACAACTTCATTCACAGAGGGTAATTGCCCCATGGGAAAATGAGGCAGTTCTGTGTTTTGAGAAATGGTGAACCGGAGTTTGTGGAATGTAAATACTACACGTCATCCTGGTTTAGAGTGAGAATGTATATTTCTAATTATATAAAAATTCAGATGATCTGGCAGTTTACAATGCCCTTAAATGATGCTGTTAAATAGGACATATCATAAGGTGTCACATTTCCCTTGATCTTTTGAGATCAAAGAGCTTGATGTTGCTACTAGAAAACTACTAGTAAACTTTCTCCCCACTTCAAAAAGACTAACTAAACCACTGAAACTGCTCACTCTGAACTTCTGCAGCTTTGTGACATCGCAGAGATGAATGCATAAGCACACGCCAACTATGGTTTAATGTCAGTGACTCCTATTGGGTATTCTAAACCTATTATTCTCAAAATACAGATTTTCAGATTAGTCGCAATCTTCATTTGAACAATGCTGATATAGATTCTTAAAATCCCAACATCTTTCACCCTATGCGCAGCCCCGAGTAAATCATTTGCATTACAATCATTTGTGATTATACACTGGCTGGTAAATGTTTAGATTTCACTCACCAGTGTTTGAGTAGTATAGTGGTGAAGAAGTTCAGCACAGAGAACCTTTCACTGTGTGTTGAGAGTAAAAGATTGGTTTGACATGTTACGTGTAATGTGTGTCCAAAGATGAGATCCATGCAATCCATTTGTCATTGAGTAATGTCTCTTTTAATATCCTTTCTGTGCTTTTAATCAGTTTTTGATCAAAAACAGCAAAAAAGAAACATGAAATTCTAATCACCACTCTTGTTAATATGCACTCAACCAAAAAATACTTCTATTAGACGCTCACTGAACTGCCGCTATTCTTAAAGAGACTGTTATATTTTAGCACTTGTTCTACATACAGTATGTAAATGCTTGTAAATAGTAAAAATTATGCATGTACAGAATAAACTTTTAACAATATGCTGTCAGTCGATTAAAATATTTAATTGTGATTAATCGCATGATTTTTCAGTTAATCGCGATTAATTGCATATTTTGAAAGTGCTGAAATTTGACTCTATATACACTTAGTTTCCTGTCAAAATGCATTTATTTTCTTTTTAGCAAAAAACAAAAACAAAACAATTTGTAACAAAGTTTTATTAAATTTTTTCAAACTAAGCATTCCACAGTATAAAGACAAAAATGCACTAAAATAGCACAAATTCGAGTAACATTAAATGTTTCCCAAAGTCTATGCGGGAGGTTAACTAATTGAAATATCTAGTCCCCATAGTTTGCCTATTTGTTGCAGTGGGCATTAAATCTCTTAAACCCTCGTCCTCTACAATATTAATCGTGGCTATCCACTTTGTTACAGCAATCGGCAAGCCCCATTTACATGATTTGTACCGCTTTGAACTCCACATGAAAAGCACTGGCAAAAAATAGCCAAACAGTCTTGTTTTGCTTTTGAGTGATGGCACCATTCATGTAATGATACGTCATCTGAATTGTCGGGCAAGATGGAAGCGCAACACGATGCCTGGAAAATGCTGATGCTGCACTCCAGTGGGTCACGTGAATGCAGCTTTATCACAAGTCCCTTCTAGGGTTGTTTATGGATAAGAGGTTCTTTCTCCATCTGTTGTTCACTGACATGGAATTGCTGTTGTGAGTGTCTGTGGTTTGTACATCAGTGTAATGTCCCCTGACACACTGCAAAGATTCCGCCCTTTTCCAGCCAGTGTTCAGAACTCACACGGAGCTGAATAAAGAAATGCTTTATTCACATAAAAAAAGTAACGTGTTAAACATTTCAAATTAATTGCATGTGTTAATGTGTTAATTCCAACAGCTCTAGTATATATGTATATACAGTATATACTGTATATATACAATATAATATGTGCAATTTAAAGATATAATATTAATTACTATTTATAGTATAATTGTATTACATGGAATTTGTAAATTTTTAAAAAGCTTAAATGTGACCAAAATGAAAAAACAATTATGATAAAATAACATTTGTCAAATGTATATTTTCGAATGTGCAAGTTAGAAGGTTCCCTGCATAATTAACAGCATTAACTGAGAATGTCTTTCATATGTAAACAAATGTACATTATAACTAAAAATGCCCAAAGTATTTGGAATATAATCTAATCTAAATCAGACTCGAATCGAATCTGTATCAATACCCAGCCCTATTCCAAACAGCAGAAGAAATAATGTCTTATTAAACTGAACATATTTATATTCAGGTAGCTAGCTACATATCAACAATCAACTTGCTTAGCAAGTAGGGTTGCCACCTGTCCTGAAAAATGTTTTTAAAGATGAAAATTCCCGTAATCACGAAAAAGATTTGTCCCGTAATTTAAGTGGTCAGATGGCGTCACGGCGAAATCGACCAAGATAGTTAATTTAATCTTGATATTTATTGTGAATGGTGCCTTATGCAGGTAAGGGACCATCTAAAAAGTCCACACATCATGCTAAAATGTCCTAATACTGTTGCAGGTGTGATAAGGTCTGAAAAGTCCACACAGATGACAACTGCCATCGCAACAACCCCCATCAACAACTTCAGAGAGAGTGTCCTTTATTCTACAGCTCTAAATGTTGCAACCCTGTTAGCAAGATTCTCTTCAAATTGTTGCTTCGTCATGACAGTAGTTGATAGTAGTTGCATTATCAATTGACACATTTTGGAAAGCAACACTGCACAAAATGGCGATGTAGGGGCTGTTCTCACCGGTTTTTCTATGTAAATACGCACTGGACAGATGTCTTTGACGGGGTGAAGGAGAGGCTTCGGGGGCTTAAGCCCCTGATGTATTGTCCCAAGCCCCTGAACTTTTTTGAAGATTCACACACGTTTCACTTCACAAATAAAATATGTTTTATGTCTTTCACTTTGTTCACCCAGTAGTCTGTCTGTCCATAATAAAAAGCAATGGGCGCTAGCTGTGGTAGATTACTGTTTGCGCGTTTATTAAAGTTCACTGCAGAAATGACTGTCAGCTGGGTTTTCAATCACTCGCATTTACAGCAAGCTGTTGAACACTATTTGTTTCCGGTCAGTAGGTGAATCTGCTGTCACTCAGCAGGTTTCAACAAACCGTCATTGTTTCAAAGAACTAATGAGGTAATATGCATGCTTAACCTGGTAAAGTACAATCCACTGTTCAGCGATATTGAGATCTTTTTCACAATTCCTGACATTTAATCGTAGAAAACATTCCCTGTCTTAGGTCAGTTAGGATCACTACTTTATTTTAAGAATGTGAAAAGTCAGAATAATAGTAGAGAGAATGATTTATTCTTTCATCACATTCCCAGTGGGTCAGATGTTTACATACAATTTGTTAGTATTTGGTAGCATTGCCTTTAAATTGTTTAACTTGGGTCAAACGTTTTGGGTAGCCTTCCACAAGCTTCTCACAATAAGTTGCTGGAATTTTGGCCCATTCCTCCAGACAGAACTGATGTAACTGAGTCAGGTTTGTAGGCCTTCTTGCTCGTACACACTTTTTCAGTTCTTCCCATAAATGTTCTATCAGATTGAGGTCAGGGCTTTGTGATGGCCACTCCAATACCTTGACTTTGTTGTCCTTAAGCCATTTTGCCACAACTTTGGAGGTATGCTTCAGGTCATTGTCCATTTGGAAGACCCATTTGCGACCGAGCTTTAACTTTCTGGCTGATGTATTGAGATGTTGCTTCAATATATCCACATAATTGTCTTTCCTCATGATGCCATCTATTTTGTGAAGTGCACCAGTCCCTCCTGCAGCAAAGCACCCCCACAACATGATGCTGCCACATGATGCTGCCACATGATGCCATGCTTCACGGTTGGCATGGTGTTCTTTGGCTTGCAAACCTCACCCTTTTTCCTCCAAACATAATGATGGTCATTATGGCTAAACAGTTAAATTTTTGTTTCATTAGACCAGAGGATATTTCTCCAAAAAGTAAGTTCTTTTAAGAAGTAAGTGGAAGAATACGTCACATGGTCTTTCCAACCATGTGGAGAGTCTTCAAGGTAGATCCTACCCAATGGGGGAGGAGTTACTACAAACATGGAGACTGGGGCAGAGGGGCTCTGTCCAAGGAAGACGCAGTTTGCCAACAGGGAAACGAATTAGCGGAAGATACACTATATTGCCAAAAGTATTCGCTCATCTGCCTTTAGACGCATATGAACTTAAGTGACATCCCATTCTTAATCCATAGGGTTTAATATGACGTCGGCCCACCCTTTGCAGCTATAACAGCTTCAACTCTTCTCGGAAGGCTTTCCACAAGGTTTAGGAGTGTGTTTATGGGAATTTTTGACCATTCTTCCAGAAGCGCATTTGTGAGGTCAGACACTAATGTTGGACGAGAAGGCCTGGCTCGCAGTCTTTGCTCTAATTCATCCCAAAGGTGCTCTATCGGGTTGAGGTCAGGACTGCAGGCCAGTCAAGTTCTTCCACACCAAACTCGCTCATACATGTCTTTATGGACCTTGCATTGTGCACTGGTGTGCAGTCATGTTGGAACAGGAAGGGGCCATCCCCAAACTGTTCCCACAAAGTTTGGAGCATGGAATTGTCCAAAATCTCTTGGTATGCTGAAGCATTCAGAGTTCCTTTCACTGGAACTAAGGGGCCAAGCCCAGCTCCTGAAAAACAACCCCACACCATAATCCCCCCTCCACCAAACTTCACAGTTGGCACAATGCAGTCAGACAAGTACCGTTCTCCTGGCAACCGCCATACCCAGACTCGTCCATCAGATTGCCAGATGGAGAAGCGTGATTCGTCACTCCAGAGAACGCGTCTCCACTGCTCTAGAGTCCAGTGGCGGCATGCTTTACACCACTGCATCCAATGCTTTGCATTGCACTTGGTGATGTATGGCTTGGATGCAGCTGCTCGGCCATGGAAACCCATTCCATGAAGCTCTCTACGCACTGTTCTTGAGCTAATCTGAAGGCCACATGAACTTTGGAGGTCTGTAGCGATTGACTCTGCAGAAAGTTGGCGACCTCTGCGCACTATGCGCCTCAGCATCCGCTGACCCCGCTCTGTCATTTTACGTGGCCTACCACTTCGTGGCTGAGTTGCTGTCATTCCCAATCGCTTCCACTTTGTTATAATACCACTGACAGTTGACTGTGGAATATTTAGTAGCGAGGAAATTTCACGACTGGACTTGTTGCACAGGTGGCATCCTATCACAGTACCACGCTGGAATTCACTGAGCTCCTGAGAGCGGCCCATTCTTTCACAAATGTTTGTAGAAGCAGTCTGCATGCCTAGGTGCTTCATTTTATACACCTGTGGCCATGGAAGTGATTGGAACACCTGAATTCAATTATTTGGATGGGTGAGCGAATACTTTTGGCAATATAGTGTATATATCGCATAGGGTTAGCCTTACAGGGAACCGCCACATGCAGAGCACCTACCCAAAAACAGGACTCTTAGTTAGCGTGTGTACTGGGCCGGCAGCGAGTCTCTCCGAAAACTCGACTGCCACAGGGCTCGGAGGAAGTCAACTAGGGAACAAAACTTGTGAACACTACTGGGAATTAATGGCGCATGTCTTCAGCTCAAAAGGAGGTGGAAGGCACTATGTGCAAGCGATACACCCGGCCGGCTATCCCGGGCTTATCCGCTTGTATTGCGTGCCACTACCTGGGATGAAACTGGTTCCACCCGGAGGTTGTAAAACCTTGCAAAGGTGTTGGGTGTTGACCAGCCCATTGCTCTGCAAATGTCTGTTAGAGAGGCACACCTGGCCAGGGCCCAGGAAGCCACTACACCTCTGGTAGAATGGGCTCGTAGCGGCATGTCCTGGGCGTGATATGCCATAGTTATGGCGTCAATGAGCCAGTGGGCGATCCTTTGCTTGGAGACAGTGCTTCCTTTCCACTGTGCACCAAAGCAGACAAAGAGCTTCTCAGAGATCCTAAAGCTCTGCGTGCGATCCAAATAGATGCGTAAAGCACGCACCGGACACAGCAATGACAGGGCTGGGTCTGCCTCCTCCTGGGGCAGCGCTTGCAGGTTCACCACCTGGTCCCTAAAAGGGGTGGTGGGAACCTTGGGCACATAGCCCGGTCGGGGTCTCAGGATCACGTGAGAGTAACACGGACTGAACTCCAGGCACGTTTCACTGACAGAGAATGCTTGCAGGAGGGCAGTCTTCAAGGAGAGTGCCTTAAGCTCGGCTGACTACAAAGACTCAAAGGGGGCTCTCTGTAGACCCTGAAGAACTACAGAGAGGTCCCATGAGGGGACGAGGCATGGTCTGGAGGGATTCAGCCTCCTGGCACCTCTTAGGAACCTGATGATCAGGTCATGCTTCCCTAAGGACTTACCGTGGTGTGCTGCTATGGCGGCAACGTACACCTTCAAGGTGGAAGGGGACGGCTTCCCTTCCAACCTCTCTTGCAGGAAGGAAAGCACTGATCCGTCTGCACATCTCTGGGGGTCTTCCCGTCAGAAGGAACCCCACTTAGTAAACAGACGCCACTTAAAGGCATACAGGAGCCTCATAGAGGGGGCCCTAGCCTGAGTGATTATATCTACCACCGAAGGTGGTCCTCCCTGACCTTGCACAGGGTCTGTGCCAGCTGTGTGCCAGCGCGTCTATGCCGAGGGGAGCCTTGGTGAGGGCGTATCAGAGCGGGCGGTGGGAGAATTCTTGGGAGGCGAACAGGTCCACCTGTGCCCATCCAAATCGACTCCAAATCAGCTGGACCACCTGAAGGTGGAGTCTCCACTCTCCCCTGAGGGTAACCTGCCGTGACAGCGTGTCCGACTTGAAGTGCTGCTGACTCCAGAGGAGGAGACGGCGGGTGAGTTGTGACATACAACGAGAGCGCAGACTAGAGGCCTAAAGTTGTATGACACCAACATCAACTTACAAGCAAAACAAAAGTGAAGCAATATACGAAATAAATTAATATATGTATACAGTCAGAACATAACATTTAAAATAAACCCCACAAGAGTGCCTAGTTTTTCAACTTCTTATCCCTGTTCTGGAGCACCTGTGGAATTGTTTGAATACCAGATGCACTCGTGGACATTTCTTTCTTATGCATAAAAATAGTTGGATGGAAACTATTCTCCTGTGGTCAGCAGTGTTGTTTTGCTAAATTTATCTGGGTTGTTTGTGAGAGGACTAAGGGCCGAAACATACTCTACGCAAGTACGTGAACGCAGACACATCTTGCAATGTAATCTCGATTTCACGCCTCGTTGCATTCGGAAATGTGGCAAACCCCAATACATAACTTAACGCAACTATGCGTTGCATTCTCAATGTTGCCCAAGGGGTGCTATAGCAAGAGCAGTGTAAACTGTCCGCTTCTACAGAGTTTTTCTTTCAACTCAACTACTGTCATGGCGGAGCAACAGTTTGAGGAGAGAATATTACTGAGCAAGTAACTTATCTGAATAATAAAACATCCAGTTAAATAGCACAGATGTTTGAAGGCAACTCTATCGCCTCCATGAGTACTGAGGTTTGTTCCTGCCACGGTTATGCAAGAACATGCGCTAAGCATGTTCAGCCGCACATTGGCAATGTGGTCAACATTCACGTACTTGCCTAGAGTATGTTTCAGCATTATCTGTGCAAAATCCAGCTGACTGTGCAATCTGACACTGCAAGCAAACGAATACTTTTAAGTGCAGAGGGAAATGTGGAAAAGTATTTACTTTTCAATAGTAAGGTCAACATATATTAAAACGGAACTTATTTACTTTCTAAAAGTAGGACACAAAAAGCAGAGCACGGGGACACAAATCCTGTAGTATCAATGTCTTACTAATGGTGCTATTTGTAACACCTGCTGTGAAAATGCAATAACGTGCAAAGGGGACTGCACAATTTACTCCAGCACAGTGTCAATCTCAAAACATGCAGTATTTTGAGTGTTTGAGAATGAATACTGCTCCTTGCATGTCCACATCCTTAGGTAGGCAATTTATACAGCGTTTTGGTGAGATTTGTGTCGACCTTGAGTAACAAATGTTCATTGAAAAAATGTGACTGGACCATTGCATTGACATTCAAACTGTTGTTGCAACCACACATAGCACATGTGCCTATTACAATGTGCCCATTACAAGCTATATTTGCAGCATCTTCTATGTTTTTCAATGCCTTATAGCACTGTTAGTAAGTCGTACTTATTGGCCAGATGCTGCCATGTTAGTCTTGGCCTGTCACCCCACTATACAACCCAAGCAGAACAACTACACGACTTTGAACACAACACATTGAACTTGCTAACCACTTCCTCCCAATAACCATTAATGAAGCAATCTGTGTTACTGTTCAAGACTACAGAGTGAACCTCCAAACACATGTTCAGCAGATTTTATAGAGAAAACTATAATGAAACTGGGGAAAATGGGGGAGAACAGGAGCAAGAGCTACCTCACTCTGCAGGAAACACGAGGGTGCCAAACAGACCGGATTCTGGATCCAGACCACAGAGCCGAGTGGCATTCCTTCTCTGCAGTGTGATAGCTCTACCTGCCGCTTCAGTCTGACCACAGACACTACAGGCCAAACCAGACTCCATGGAACAGTCATCACAGTCTGCAGAATGGGCTTCGCTGAGGACTTTCAAGTGGTTATGCTGCAGGCTATGAAATGTGCACAATCAGTAGATCTTCATTAATTTGAACACATGCCGGCAAACCAAGGTTCTATATTAACTCACGTTTATGCACATGGACGGTTGCAAAAACGGCAGGGTTTGTACGGTAAACACTAGGGATGTGCAAAATGACATATTTCAAAAGAGAACTAGTAGTTGAGTTGTCTAAACGGTTAAGGCTGGATTACACTACACAATTTTTTAAATCTGAAACATTTCTGATAACACTAAGTATCACACACTTAATGACTTTGAAAATTGCTACCGACCAAACGACTGAGGATAACACACAACCTGACTGTCAAGTCGACCTGATCCAATCACAAAATCATGTGGAAATAAACACCCTCTTGTTCTAGGAGAAGCATGACAGATGTAAACAAAAGTTCAGGAATGTGATTTTATTGTCGCTGTTACTGTGGTACGAGCCATGAAAGATGCGGGCCAAATGCATTTAGGTGCGGTCTTGGGTGCGAAGATGCCCGTGGGCAGTATGGCTTCTAAGTGCACTGCAGGTTGGGTGGTGTTAAAGGTTAAGCTGCGCTTTGAGTGCTTGTTCGCCATCTTGATTTCTTGAGCTTTGTGGCCCCGTACGCTCGATTTCATTCAGATTTGAGACGTGTAGCATCACACACTACGAGATTTCTCTGTAGTCGTGGATAGCTGCCTCAAAAATATCAAACATGTTTCATATCCTCCGACTGGATGGAATCGCAATCTGAGAGTAAGAAATTGGAGTCTGTACCCATCATATACTACGCAATTTTCTGTGAAATCTGTCAACTTCAGCTGGCCCAAAATGTGCAGACTAGAGCCGACTACCGTAGAAGAAATCGGTTGTGTAATGCAATCCAGCCTTAAGTTGACTAGTCAGTATCCCTGTATAATTAGGTTAGTTTAGGGCCACGGGCTAGCACCACTGTATCCCTTGTGATCCCTGTATACCAGGAGGGGATGTGCCTAGCTGAGGAATGCTTCTGATCAGGTGGTGGTACAACAGGTATGTGGAGAAGTGGACGCTAATCCCAGTTGAACATGCCTACTATGCATTCTTGTGTTAATGTGGCGGTACCAAAGCTCAGTACTCAAGGGGGCGATAGAGTTACCTTCAAAAGGTTGTGCCATTAATTAATTAATATGCAGGTTAGTTGCTAAAATATATTGACTTCAACTTACTTGCTCAGCAATATTCTCTTCAAACTGTTACTCCACCATGACAGTAGTAGCCTTGAAAGAGAAAACTCACCATAGAATTGGACAATACACACAATAATCCACTTCAGCTTCCCTTGCGGCAACGTTGAGAATGTACTTACACGTACTTACATTGTGTTATGAATTGCGGTCTGACACATCTTGGAACGCAACAGCGCACAATATCGAGCTTGCACAGCTAGAAGCATCTTCATTCGCGTACTTGCTAGAGTATGTTTCAGTCTATACACTCTACTTTCACATTGAGTACCGGCAACACATAGTCTGAAAATGAGGATTCCCAGTTACTGTAGTTAGGCTTTCTTTTTTCCCTAGAGTATTTAAGTGGTGGTTAGCTAACAATATCTATAAACTTTTATTGCACTGAACTATCAAAGTCCTCACAAAAACAGAGGCCTACTGATTACGTATAATATAGAAACATTGTTCACAGAAGATGATTTAGAGTTTGACAGTAACTATCTTAAAATGCATTGTTAAAGGTGGCAGGTTTGTTACAAAAGTGGGATAAGACAAAACACCTAAAAGTTAATAATTCACCCAAAAATGAAAATTAACATTGTTCCAAACCCCTGTGACTTTCTTCTCTGGAACATAAAAGCAGATGTTAAGGCCCTTTTAAACTGAACAAGATGTTAGCATATTTACACTTTTACAATAGGTGGTGCTGGACAGCAATCTGTTTTACTCCAGTACAGCACCTTTCAGCTGGTCTGCCCTCTACCTATCATGGATGAGAAGAACTACCGGTAATTGAAAAGTTTGCAAAATAACCATGGAATCACAGATGAAAGACAAGCAAGCGAGTTCTCTAGCAAACTGATTGAAAATAAGAAAATCAAAGAAACTGGATTTATTGACAAGCTGCAGCAGTGATGATGAGTGTGTTGCATTATCATTTACATGCTAAGAGAACCCATATGAGAAAAGATGTATTTGAGACATTTGATGCAACTAAAAATACACTCACTGCTGGTACAGGATTACTTCTTTAAGTTACTTCAGCATTTAATGTAAGTGGGCAAAACAGCTTTCTGTGCTTTAGCGCCACCAATTGTGCTGGTTTGGGTAACTACAGTGACTTCTGATACGTGATCCAAAACTCAAATTCTATTGGTTGAGTGTTTCATCGCTCGCTGAGGCAAAACAACAAAAAACTTGCTTTGTTGCGCAAATGTTTGCTCCTGGTGTCCAAACTCCAAAGGAATCCATTGTTTCTATTCAGAATCTTAATTAAATTAAAAGACATTGTGGTGAAAATTTGCGTTTGGTGTAAAATGGCTTATAGACAGTAAAATCATCTAGATAAACTCATTGGTCAATCTCACTAATCGACTTTATTGGACTACAAATTGACCATTCTAACCTATCCTTCATAAACACATTAGTACAAGCATGCGCAATGCTCAAAGCAAGGAATCCTGAACAAAGTCTGAAACCAGTTCATTTAAAGAAACATAATAGTTTACTACCAATCAAAAATGCAGACATTTTCAAAAGGGGGAAGCAGTAGCCATTGTCTACTATTAAAGCAGCTTTAAAGTGGAAGTTTCTTCAGGATCCAGGACCGTAGTAACTCCAGGTCTTGCTGACACAGCTGAGGGTTGAGGTCTGGAAAGGAATGGAAAGACAAGTGGAGGCAAGCTTTCTTCAACAGAGAGTTTGTCTCCTCTCCTCAGCTATGAAACACAAGCTCATCCGCTGTGCCGTGACACTGGAGGAGCTCAGGTAGGGGGCGCTGTACTGCCTTGGAAAAGAGAGAGGTGATTTATGCCTCCTACACACTACACGACTTTCAAAGATGTTGGATTGTGGCATCGTTCATATTACACAACTGTCTGTCTTGTCATGGAAGTCGTAGGGTTTTTTAAATTACACGAGGAATCGGCGACAGGGGTGAACACATTACAAAACATTTCACTATTGACGAATCCCCGACGACTCTGCCTGGACCCCAAATTACGTTTCACAACAGAGTACACGCGAGAAGTGATACGAGATATGAAAACAAATGCATGATCATATGTTATGCATTTCAGAATATGATGTGTATGTTTTTAATTGCCTTTACCTAATGTATAAAGGCATCATTTATTTTATTGGTTACAATATAAAAAAGTACCTCCTACTGAAAAATCTACCTATTTGCTTTCCTGACTGTCCAAGAGAATTGGCAATTTCTCTCCAACCCTTGTCTTTCGCCACCTGGTTGTGGTACAGTTCAGAGGAAACTTCAAATAGGTACTGGTGCTCCTGCCAATGTTCCACTAATTTTTCCTCCATTTCTTCAGTCCAATGAGACTTTCTTGATACTGCAGCCATGCTAGTTGATGTTCTGATGCAGGTACATCAGGACTCCTCCCACTGAAACTTCCCGTGCCCCGTTTCTTGCTCTCTCATTGGCTGTAAGTCAGCGCTGCAGTTGTATTCAGTCAAAACACATTTCACATTGTGCGATTTGGAATCGCAGACAGGTCCAGATATTTAACATGCTAGATATCATGCTGACATCGGTGACTTGTCGGCGCTTCTCTCAGATCACGTCTTTGATAATTAATATATTGCATTCGTCGCTCACGGGAGCGAGCTCTGATTTGCCTATGAGTTCAGGCTTTTGTCGGCGATCTCCACAAAACTGTCGAAGAGTGAAAATTGGGCCTAAAATCGTGTAGTGTAAACTTGGCATTAGCTTCTTGGACATTTGATCTGAAAAAAATATTGTTAATGCTACTCTACATGGACAAAAGTATGTGGACACCCCCTTTCTAACATTTTCAGCTACACCCATTTATGTGAATAAAATCAAGCATACAACCATACAATCTCCCTAGACTAGGGGTGCGTCTCAATCAGCTTTCAAGCTCCTATGTTGTGAATTAGCATATCGTGAACATTCATTCGGGTACTGGCAAGGGTGTTCATCCACTGAACATTGGGACACTTGTGACTCAATTACCTGTGACATAATTCAAGCGCAACTGTTATTAATCAACACAATTGCTGTATAAATGGCACTATCATTCATTTTTGTTGTAGATTTTCAAACATACAGTGTTATTATGAAAGATAAGTGACATTAAATAAAGAAATAAAAAGGAGTGTATTTTAAACCTACTTTTAACAACTCTTATATTTAAAAGATTGTTTTCCTTTACAAACAACATCTCTTTTAAAGAAAAAATAAAGCTTAGACATCATATATTTTCACTTGTGCTCGTATTTAATGACTTGAGTGACTTCAGAAGACATGACAACGTTTCCAGTGAGGGAACATAGTGAGCAATGATGGTCCCTGGTTTTTACGGTGCATTGCGGGATTTTTTAGGGAGCAAAAGTTTCAGTGCACTGGAACGATTTTGCGATTGAGATTGAGATTCCCTGATCAGTGCCATGACTACTGGACTAGGGAGCTAATTTAGATGCAACCAAATATTATTAGAAGAATGGGGCCCTTATCTTTTCCAGCATGACAATGTCCCTGTGCACAAAGCAAAGCCCATAAAGAAATTATTTACAGAGTCTACAAGTCTTTTGGCCATGTAGTGTACCTCAGGCACTTTACAGGACATTAACAACCTGATATACAACTGAGTCCTTGTTAAGAAAGCTGGACAGAGCGAAGACGCCAGCAACATCCAGGTGGTACCTGCAAACAAGGTGTAGTGCCATGGCTCCACCCATAGAAAAGACACCTGTATCAAACAGACAGGTAAAAGACAAGGATTCGATCATACTGAAGTAGAATTGCTTTCATTGGCACTGTCCCAAAACTTGGTGAGCTGACTGGCTGTCTGCCAAGTGACTACATAGAAAGCATTGTCTCCAAAGATTGATTTGAGATGCTCTTCATAGGCTCATCTAAGCCAGTCCTCTGTCTCAAAATAAATTACTATAGAAGTTAGAGTTGTCACAATTAGTGCATTAACGCATGCAATTAATTAAAAATGTTTAACGTGTTAATTGTTCTTAATTGCGATTAACACATTTACCATTAATAAAGCATAAACACTTGTTGGAAGGGCGGAACCTTTGTAATGTGCCCACCCGGAGTCATTACACTGACGCACACACCACAAACACACACACAACAGTGCACAACAGCGATAAAATGATGGAGAAAGAACACTTAACATTACGTATTTGATGTACAAAACAAGTCCAGATGGGACTTGTTATAGAAATCAAGTATTTTTCAGTCTACAGTATATCATTGTGGGGACTCTCCATAGACTTCCATGCATTTTTTGGATTTTATACAGATCTAACAATAATTTCTATCCCCTAACCCTAACCCTACCCCTAAACTTAACCCTCACAGAAACCTTTTTGCATTTTTACATTTTCAAAAAAACATCGTTTAGTATGTTTAATAAGCCACTTCCCTCGTGGGGACTGCTGGCTGGTCCCCACAATGTAGGTGATCTCAGGTTTTACTATCCTTGTGCGGACATTTGGTCCCCGCAATGTAGTATAAACATGTACACACACACACACACACACATTTCTCAATACACACATAAAAACACACTCTGACATCCATACCAATACACCCACACAATTTTAGCTGCATCATTTATTCATTTGGCCTGCAGTGCTCTATAATACAGCAAACAGAAAATAGGAAAAAAGCATGTATTTGCTCCATAAGCAAAATATGAGAAAAATGGTGCCATCTGGTGGAAAATATAAAAAATGTACATTTTGAAGCCAGGGCTCTGGAATGAAAGCATAATATCATACAATTCATGTTTTTATGCTTTAATGGAACTGGGATCAAATATTGCAGTTTTAATAGGTTTCAATGGGGACATTTTTGTCATGAAGGTCCTGAGTGTAACTATTTTGTGTACAAAGTGTATTACAGATGTATTATAGGAACTGAGGTTGAAATATCAAAATTCCCCCCAAAAATACACATTTTTAGCTAAATGTATGCCGTTGGCATTAACACAGCCAGAATGATAGAAAAAACAAAAATGAAAAAGACAAAAATGTCCCTAAGGTTGCACAAGGGTTAATTATCACTAAAACGCAGAAGAGACGTTTTTGTCTGCAAGCACTTGTCATGTGGAGTTCAAAGCGGCGCTTGATGCTGCCGCCCTGACGTGAATCATGAACGCGGCTTCATGATTGCTGTAGGAATGTGAATAGCCACAGTCTACCTGTAGATTAATATTGTGGAGGATGAGAGTTTAAGGGATTTAATGCTCATTGCAATGAATATGCAACCTATGTGGGGACTAGTTCTTTCAATTAGTCAAACTCCCACTTAGACTTTGGAAAACATTTAATCTTTCTTGAATTGGTCTATTTTAGTGCATTTCTATCTTTATACTGTGGAAAGCTTTGTTTGGAAAATGTGAATGAAGCATTATATTGTTACATATTGTTTTGTTTTCTTTCCTAAGATGGAAATCAATGCATTTTGACAGGAAAATAATTATACTGTACATAGTGTCAAATTTTAGCACTTTCAAAATCTGTGATTAATTGTGATTAACTTAAGAAATTATGCAATTAAATCTTTTAATCGACTGACAGCACTAATAGATATATGAATGATTTATTTGAATGCAACAATATTTCTTGATTTAGGATCAATTGTATATGTTGGAAATGAACGGATCACTCTAAATGTACTATTTGTATTGTGCTATCCCTTACTCACACTTACAACTTAATGGTCTTTATTTACTCACTTTCAAGTAATTTTAAACCTATATACTGATATTTGTTCCCTCAATGGTGCATTACATTCAGTTACGACACATATGAGAACGTTATGGTTACTGGTGTAACCTCCGTTCCCTGATGGAGGGAACGAGACTTTGGTGTTGATGTAGTGACACTAGGGGTCACTCTTTGATAAAAGACCAATGAAAATTGGCGAGTGGTATTTGCATGCCACTCCCCCGGACATACGGGTATAAAAGGAGCTGGTATGCAACCACTCATTGAGGTTTTACGCTGAGGAGCCAATATAAGGTCCGGCCATTTCAGCGGGTGTTCAGCGTTGTGGCAGGAGGGACCAACGTCTCGTTCCCTCCATCAGGGAACGGAGGTTACACCAGTAACCATGACGTTCCCTATCTGTCACTCACTCGACGTTGGTGTCGATGTAGTGACACTAGGGGTCCCTATACAAAACTCCACAAGGCTGAACTGTGTTACGCGAACTGGCGTGTGTGGTGGGCAGACTTGCTGTGTGCCTCATAGCCAGCACACCAGGTCGACACGTAACCTCCCCCAACACAGTTATGAGTGTCGAACGGCCCTTTTTGGGGACAGGTCGACTACCCAAAGATAGAGATAGGCTTAACCCAGTCGTGGCCTCTTTTCCCCTTCTCTTTTTCCACTCCCTAAAAAGGAGGGGGATTATCCGACTGGGCCGCCAGGTCTAGTCGGGGGGTGTTCCTCCCAAGGGGAGGACACCGCGGAGACCACACCTTGCCCCAAGGGGGGGGGGGGGGTATTTAAGTGGAAGAATACATCACATGGTCTTTCCAACCATGTGGAGAGCCTTCAAGGTAGATCCTGCCCAATGGGGGGGGAGTTACTACAAACATGGAGACTCAAGGAAGACGCAGTTTGCCAGCAGGGAAATGAATTAGAGAAAGATATAGATCGCATGGGGTTAGCCTTACAGGGAACCGCCACATGCGGAGCACCTACCCCAGAACAGGGCTCTTAGTTAGCGCGTGTACTGGGCTGGCAGCGAGTCTCTCCAAAAACTCGACTGCCACAGGGCTCGGAGGAAGTCAACCAGGGAACAACTTTTGTGAACACTACTGGGAATTAACGGCGCACGTCTTCAGCTCAAAAGGAGGTGGAAGGCGCTATGTGCAAGCGATACACCCGGCCGGCTATCCCGGGCTTATCCGCTTGTGTTGCGTGCCATTACCTGGGACGAAACCGGTTCCACCCGGAGGTTGTAGAACCTTGCAAAGGTGTTGGGTGTTGCCCAGCCCGCTGCTCTGCAAATGTCTGTTAGTGGTGCACCTCTGGCCAGGGCCCAAGAAGCCGCTACACCACGTGTAGAATGGGCTCGTAGCCCTACTGGGGGTGGCATGTTTTGGGCGAGATATGCCATAGTTATGGCATCAACGAGCCAGTGGGCGATCCTCTGCTTGGAGACAGCACTTCCTTTCTGCTGTGCACCAAAAGCAGACAGAGAGCTGCTCAGAGATTCTAAAGCTCTGCGTGCGATCCAAATAGATGCGTAAAGCACGCACCGGACACAGCGATGACAGGGCTGGGTCTGCCTCTTCCTGGGGCAGCACTTGCAGGTTCACCACCTAGTCCCTAAAGGGGTGGTGGGAACCTTGGGCACATAGCCTGGTCAGGGTCTCAGGATTACGTGAGAGTAACCTGGACTGAACTCCAGGCACGTTTTGCTGACAGAGAACACTTGCAGGTCACCTACCCTCTTGATGGAAGTGAGTGCAGTCAGGAGGGCAGTCTTCAAGGAGAGTGCCTTAAGCTCGGCTGACTGCAAAGGCTCAAATGGGGCTCTCTGTAGACCCTGAAGAACTACAGAGGTCCGATGAGGGAACGAGGCACGGCCTGGAGGGATTCAGCCTCCTGGCGCCTCTTAGGAACCTGATGATCAAGTCATGCTTCCCTAAGGACTTACCGTCGACTGCGTCGTGGTGTGCTACTATGGCAGCAATGTACACCTTCAAGGTGGAAGGGGACAGCCTCCCTTCCAACCTCTCTTGCAGGAAGGAAAGCACTGATCTGACTGCGCATCTCTGGGGGTCTTCCCGACGGGAAGAACACCACTTAGCGAACAGATGCCACTTAAAGGCATACAGGCGCCTAGTAGAGGGAGCCCTAGCCTGAGTGAACGTGTCTACCATCGCAGGTGGGAGACAGCCTAGGTCTTCCACGTCCCATCCAGGGGCCAGACATGGAGATTCCAGAGGTCTGGGCGCGGGTGCCGGATGGTGCCCCTTCCCTGAGAAAGAAGGTCCTTCCTCAGGGGAATTTTCCAGGGGGGAGCTGGCGCGAGGAGCGTGAGGTCTGAGCACCACGTCTGGGCGGGCCAGTAGGGTGCTACCAGGACGACCTTCTCCTCGTCCTCCCTGACCTTGCACAGGGTCTGTGCAAGCAGGCTCACTGGGGGAAACGCATATTTGCGAATGCCAGGGGACCAGCTGTGTGCCAGTGCGTCTATGCTGAGGAAGGCCTCGGTCAGGGCGTACCAGAGCGGGCAGTGGGGAGGATTCTTGGGAGGCGAACAGGTGCACCTGTGCCTGTTGAATCGACTCCAAATCAGCTGGACCACCTGAAGGTGGAGTCTCCACTCTCCCCTGAGGGTAACCTGTTGTGACGGCGTGTCCGCCGTAGTGTTGAGGTTGCCCGGGATGTGAGTGGCTTGCAGCGACTTGAGGTGCTGCTGACTCCAGAGGAGGAGACGGCGGGCGAGTTGTGACACACAATGAGAGTGCAAATCACCTTGGTGGTTGACATATGCTACCGTTGTCGTGTTGTCTGTCTGAACTAACACGTGCTTGCCCCGGATCAATGGCTGAAATCTCCGCAGGGTGATCAGAATTGCCAGTAACTCGAGGCAGTTGATGTGCCAATGCAGTCGTGGACCCGTCCAGAGGCCGGCGGCTGAGTGCCTGTTGCAAACAGCACCCCAGCCCATTTTGGAGGCGTCTGTCATGACCACGACGTGCCTGGAGACTAGTTCTAGGGGAACACCTGCTCGTAGAAACGAGAGGTCGGTCCAAGGGCTGAAAAGACAGTGACAGACCGACGTAATAGCCGTGTGGTGTGTCCCGTGGCGCCATGCCCTTCTCGGGACTCGAGTCTGGAGCCAGTGCTGAAGCGGCCTCATATGCATCAACCCGAGTGGGGTGGCCACCGCCGAGGATGCCATATGCCCCAGGAGCCTCTGAAAAAGTTTCAGTGGAACCGCTGTTTTCTGTTTGAACGCCTTCAAACAGGCCAGCACCGACTGGGCGCGCTCGTTCGTAAGGTGCGCCGTCAAGGAGACTGAGTCCAACTCCAAACCGAGAAAAGAGATGCTCTGAACCGGGAGGAGCTTGCTCTTTTCCCAGTTGACCCGAAGCCCTAGTCGGCTGAGGTGTGAGAGCACCAGGTCCCTGTGTGCGCATAACACGTCTCGAGAGTGAGCTAAGATTAGCCAGTCGCCGAGATAGTTGAGAATGCGAATGCCCACCTCCCTTAACGGGGCAAGGGCAGCCTCTGCGATCTTCGTAAAGACGCGAGGAGACATGGACAGGCCGAAAGGGAGGACTTTGTACTGATACGCCTGACCCTCGAACGCGAACCGCAGGAAGGGTCTGTGTCAAGGAAGGATCGAGACGTGAAAGTACGCATCCTTCAGGTCTACCACCACGAACCAATCTTGATGCCGGACGCTCGCTAGAATGCGTCTTTGCATCAGCATCTTGAACGGGAGTCTGTGTAAAGCCCGGTTCAGTACTCGCAGGTCCAAGATTGGCCGCAACCCACCGCCTTTTTTCGCTATGATGAAGTAGGGGCTGTAAAACCCTTTCTTCATCTCGGCTGGAGGGACAGGTTCTATCGCGTCCTTCTGTAGGAGGGTAGTGATCTCCACGCAAGGTAGCAGCATTTTCGTCTTTCACCAAGGTGAAGTGGACACCGCTGAACCTGGGCGGATGCCCGGCGAAGTGAATCGCGCAGCTGAGTCGGACGGTCCGGACCCGCCCTCGTGACGGATTGGAAAGCGCAAGCCATGTGTCCAAGTTCCGCGCAAGGGGGACCAAAGGGACAATGCCATTGGATGTCCTCGTGGCGGGGCGGAGCTCGAGGTGCCAAACCACGTCATGGCCGTGCTGAGTCTAACGACATCGAAGTACTTACCTGGCTCCTTGTGACCACCCCCGGAACAGCCTGGGACGGGGGAGGAAGAGGCCTGTCCTCGTGACCCATGGAGACTGTCACATCGGGGGTGGATTTGTGCTCAGGGGCGGGAGACCACCGCTGGAGTGCCAACCTGCCAAATGGAGTGGTGGACGGTGGTCGTGATGACAGCCGTACACACCGGATACGTGACCCAGGGAACAAGGAAACCGCTCTTGCTGAGCTCTTGAGTATTCTGAGCAATTAAATGCAAAATGTAACAAAAAGATGAAGATCTGTTTACCAGCTCCAGAGCAGCGGGTTTTGTTGTCCCTGGGTTGCCCGTCTCAAGGGCGCTTTGAAGCCTTTCACGGGTTCTGGGAGGCCGCGAGACGGGTGGTGTCTGCTTCCTGCGGTGGGCTCCACGCCGGGGCCGGGCCAAAGGGGCGGGCTGCGGCGGAGCCGGTGCGGTCACCGCAGGGGGACACCCCTGGCGATGAGTAGACGGGGTGCGGGATCTTGAGCCACGCCGGGGCAAGATATGCCGGCTAGCATCCATCTACTGCTCTACCATCGAGAACTGCTGGGCAAAGTCCCCTATCGCCGAATAGGCCCACCTGGGAAATGGGGGCAGCAAGGAATCGTGTCTTGTTGGCCTCACCCATCTTGACCAGGTTGAGCCAAAGGTGGCGCTCCTGGACCACTAGTGTGGCCATCGTCCGCCCGAGAGACTGCGCCGTGACCTCCATCGCTCGGAGAGTGAGGTCGGTCGCCGAGCGCAGTTCCTGCATCAATCCCGGGGCGGAACTACCCTCGTGCAGTTCCTTTAGCGCCTTGGCGGACTTGCAAGAGAGTCATGGCGTGCAGGGCGGAGGTGGCTTGTCCAGCGGCACCGTAGGCCTTGGCCGTCTGAGACGACGTAAACCTACAGGCCTTGGACGGGGGCTTTGGGCACCCACGCCAGGTGGCGGCGCTCTGCAGGCATAGGTGCACCGCGAGCACCTTTATCCACTGGGGGATTGCCGAATAGCCCTTGGCCGCCCCACCATCGAGGGTAGTGAGGGCGGGGAAGCTGAAAAGATCGGGACCGGGCAGTAAAAAGTGCCTCCCGCGACCTTGTCAGTTCTTCATGCACTTCCGGGAAGAAAGGAACGGGGGCGGGGCGTGGCTTTGAGCGGCGCCGCGAGCCCAGGAACCAATCACCGAGCCGTGAAGGTTCAGGGAAAAGCGGTGGAATCCACTCTAACTGACGCTCGCGGCTGCCTGGGAAAGCATGTCATCATTTCCGCATCAGCCTGTGACTGGGCGATCGACCCTGAAGGGAGGAGCCCAGCTGAGGCTTCCAACTGGACGAGCCCGCTCTCCGATGCTGCGCTCGAGAGCTCATCACTTTTGCGGACTCCGAATAAGAGGTCGAACTCGCCGTGAGACGAGCCGGCGGACTCACCTGGAAGCCCGATCGGGGCAGACGAGTGTGCTGGGGAATGGGAGGTCTGCGGGGGGATACCCGGCGGAGGCGGTCCCATTGGGGTCCCCAAATCGCCCCCATTGCTAGCCGCGCTGGCCTCAAACCCGTGGGTAAAAGGACCGAGGCGGGAGCCTCTGGGGTGGCTCACTTTCTTACGAAGGCGAGCTGCGACCGCAAAGTTGCCATGGACATATTCTCGCAATGAGAACATGACCATCCACGAACACTGTCTCCGCGTGAGCAGTGCCCAGACACGAAAGACAGTGATCATGACCGTTAGAAGGCGAGAGATAACGAGCACAACCAGGAATAACACACAATCGGAAAAGCATCTTTAAAAAGACGCGTCTTTAAAAAGACGTTCCGTGTGTGCGCTCTTTTAGAGAAATATATACTCTTTTAGAGGGGAAAAATGCTCTTTCAGAAAATATACTCTCTAGTTTTTCTGCCGAAGCACCCTGGTGCGTTCTCTGCAGTGCACCAGTGCAAAGGAGGGAGAAGCCGCTGAAATGCGCTGTCAGATCCAGCAGAGGTGAATGAACAGTACTATTCAGCTCAATGAGCATGACTGTTCGGCTCTGAAGAGAAAATCTGAATGAGTGGTTGCATACCAGCTCCTTTTATACCCGTATATCTGGGGGAGTGGCGTGCAAATACCACTCACCAATTTTCATTGGCCTTTTATCAAAGACCAGAGGTGTCTCGGGCTCCCAAGAGTGACCCCTAGTGTCACTACATCGACACCAGCGTCGAGTGAGTGACAGATAGGGAACCAATGCTGTTTTGACATCGATGAAGTAAAACCTGGGACAATGCTTCTGTGCTTCATTTTGTTTTTGCGATCACATTCCAGAAGACTTAGAATATGACGCATGAGACAGGTAAACTACTTTAGTGAGAATTTTGTCTCCTTTTTTATGCTTTAAAGTAAGTCATTTTCAGCTGCCATTGTTTTCAAATCTAAGAATGACATGTTTAAATTCCTCCTTTTGTGTTCCACAGAAGAAAGTCATATGGGTTTGGAATGACATGAGGGTGAGTAAATGATGACAGTATTTTTATTTTTGGGATGAACTGCTCTTTTAAGTTACAAAAGCCTCTTCACTTTTGGAGCGAATAAGTGTGCAGGATGTTATGTCAAGTGAAAAGTGTGTGTAATTCAATGTGGTAGCAGTAGCTTAAGATCTTAAGCAGTCAGCCCAAATTTTAAAAAAAGTAAGTCATGAATCAAATAATAAAAAAAGAAAGCTAGTCTTTAGTTCCACATCATCAAATCTCCATTTTTCTGAAGTCCTCTTTCAAGCCTGTCCTTAATCTTACACATCTGGGCAAAACATGGGCAGCACATCTGCTAAAGTGCACAAGTGCCCATCAGTCTATCAGAGCAGAGGGAAGGAGTCATGTTGAGACAGAGGATGAATAGAGTTCACACGTTCTTTAACCATCTGACAGAGATGATGTGGGCATTTCATTCTCCGGGACTGATGAACTAACATTTGACCAAAACAGATATACTACCAGAGCTGTAGATAAGGTTAAGGATTTTTTCTGCTGCCCTAGTAGTTCAGATTGTACTTGCCCTAAAGATTTCTAAAGTGCTGAAATTGAAATGAAAGGGGGGTGCGTAAGTTGGTGCCCCCCTAGGGAGTTGGTGCCCTATGCAGACTGTGTAATATGCGTATAGGGAGTGGCGGTATTAGTATAAAAATAGAAATGCACTAAATTAGCACCTTTTAAGTAACATTAAACTAAACGTCTAAATAGGAGGTTGACTAATTTAAAGAACTTGTCCCCATAGGTTGCAAATGTGTTTCAATGTGCATTAAATGTCTTAAACCCTCATCCTCCATAAAATTAATCGGCCTGCAGGCTGTGGCTATCCACTTTGCTACAGCAATCGTGAAGCTGCATTCACATGATTCGTGTCAGGGCATCGACACAGCACTTTCAAGTTTTATCTCCACATGAAAAGTGCTGTAGAGTACGGCCATGTTCGGAATGGCATACTATCCATACTACTCTAACTGCTTCTGTCATATCTAATATGGCAGGTAGGAAGCCATTTCGAACATGGCCAATGTCTTGTTCTGTTTTTAGCACTGGCCACGTAATGATATTTCATTTGAATTGTCTGGTAATCATTAGCTGATGCTTGAAAGATCAGCGGCAATGGGTACAAAGTTATATGAACTTTGAGCAGCGTGTCGACAGACCTTCAACGGAAAAACTCCAACAAGCTAGCCAGCCGCAGCATTCCCTCATCAGTGCCATGTATCCTGTGTTTGGCTTTTAGGTGTTAGTTAAGACTTGACATGCGAAATTGGTAAATGCGTTAATCGCGTTATAGAAAAAGAACGCGTTAAAAGGTGCTGTAAGCAGTTTTAGCTAATCTACTTCCACGAGACTGAGCTGTGTCCCTCTTTCCAAAACCCCGCACACCAAAGATAACAAATGAGCTTTATTGAGGCTGACATCATGCAGAAACGGTTGGCTAAAACAACAGCAGCAAAATAGCGCCCTCAACTGACAAATGTTATGAGCAACATGGCATAAAAATGGCAGTAAGCTTTAACAATTAGCTGCAGCTACAATACTATGAGAACGTGTGAAATGATTGACAGGTCATCAAAAATGTTGTTTACAGAGTCTAGAGCAGTCACAGAGACCGGTGAGATATCTCATGGCACTTATTTCATTAATATCTTTCAGGGAGTAGGAAAATTTATTGCATACATTTCCATGAAAACAATCGCTTACAGCACTTTTAAATATATATATATTTATTACAACTGTCCCACAGTTGTGGCATCATTTCCACCACACCAAACAATTTTGCCCTAATAAAGTTAGTGTACATTTTAACCAAGTGGACAAAAGTGTCAATGAAGAGCATGCTTGAGATGAAATATGAGGCAAGTGATATTTGAAGAAAACAAAAGGGAAAAAAGAAAAAAGATAAATAAATTCAGCAAAAAAAGAAATGTCCTCTCACTTTCAACTGCTTTTATTTTCAGCAAACTTAACATATGTAAATATTTGTATGAACATAAAAAGATTCAACAACTAAGACATAAACTGAACAAGTTTCACAGACATGTGACTGACAGAAATGGAATAATGTGTCCCTGAACAAAGGGGGGTCAAAATGAAAAGTAACAGTCAGTATCTGGAGTGGCCACCAGCTGCATTAAGTACTTCAGTGCATCTCCTCCTCATGGACTGCACCAGATTTGCCAATTCTTGCTGTGAGATGTTACCCCACTCTTCCACCAAGGCACTTGCAAGTTCCCAGACATTTCTGGGGGGAATGGCCCTAGCCCTCACCCTCCAATCCAACAGGTCCCAGATGTGCTCAAAGGGATTGAGATCCGGGCTCTTCGCTGGCCATGGCAGAACACTGACATTCCTGTCTTGCAGGAAATCATGCACAGAAGGAGCAGTATGGCTGGTGGCATTGTCATGCTGGAGGGTCATGTCAGGACGAGCCTGCAGGAAGGGTACCACATGAGGGAGGAGGATGTCTTCCCTGTAACACACAGCGTTGAGATTGCCTGCAATGACAACAAGCTCAGTCCAATGATGCTGTGACACACCACCCCAGACCATGATGGACCCTCCACCTCCAAATCGATCCCACTCCAGAGTACAGGCCTCGGTGTAACGCTCATTCCTCCGATGATAAACGCGAGTCAGACCATCACCCCTGGTGAAACAAAACCGCGACTCGTCAGTGAAGAGCACTTTTTGCCAGTCCTGTCTGGTCCAGTGAAGGTGGGTTTGTGCCCATAGGTGACTTTGTTGCCGGTGATGTCTGGTAAGGACTGCCTTAAAACAGGCCTACAAGCCCTCAGTCCAGCCTCTCTCAGCCTATTGCGGACAGTCTGAGCACTGATGGAGGGATTGTGCGTTCCTGGTGTAACTCAGGCAGTTGTTGTTCTATCCTGTACCTGTCCCACAGGTGTGATATTCGGATGAAACGATCCTGTGCAGGTATTGTTACACGTGGTCTGCCACTGCGAGGACGATCAGCTGTCCTTCCTGTCTCCCTGTAGCGCTGTCTTAGGCATCTCACAGTATGGACACTGCAATTTATTGCCCTGGCCACATCTGCAGTCCTCATGCCTCCATGCAGCATGCATAAGGCATGTTCACGCAGATGAGCAGGGACCCTGGGCATCTTTCTTTTGGTGTTTTTCAGAGTCAGTAGAAAGGTCTCTTTATTGTCCTAAGTTTTTATAACTGTGACCTTAATTGCCTTCAGTATGTAAGCTGTTAATGTCTTAACAACCATTCCACAGGTGCATGTTCATTAATTGTTTATGGTTCATTGAACAAGCATGGAAAACATTGTTTAAACCCTTTACAATAAAGATCTGTGAAGTTATTTGGATTTGTACAAAATTATCTTTAAAATACAGTGTCCTGAAAAAGGGACGTTTCTGTTGAGTTTATATGTGAGCAACATATTTTTATTAACTATAATTTCTAATCATGCTGTAATTTTACCAAATTATGCAAAATTATGAAAATATTATTTTATTGTGTATTTATGATACATAAAATGTTAGCTATGAAATTAGCCTTAGCAAGACAAAAGAGTTTGACCAAAATCTTATATCATGATATGAATAATGATATATCACGATATACATCACAATATAGTCATTTTTAACCATATTGGAATGTCTATTTTCGGAAACTCCAGTCAGTGAATTACATACTTTATAAATGAAAACTATTTTATAAAAAAAAAAAAAAAAAAAAATTATCTTTATTCAGAACTTGACAAACATAGTACAAGTAAAACAACAACAACAAAAATAAATAAAAAATACTCAGTTTGGTTTTAAATCAATCTTACCATAATGCTTAATGTCACATCATGCCACATGCATTTCACATTGTGTCGCAAGATGAAAAGTCATTGAATTTGCTGAATTTCATTTAAATTTCCAATGCTGCAAAAACCCTTTAAATGTCTCTATAATTCTCTTAGTCTCATATTCAGCCCCACCCACTGATAGAGCCACACGAGATATACACGATATTGCAAAATCTATATCGACTGACACTTTTTACTGAATTGTCGGCACGATATATATTGTCATATAGCCCAGCCCTATAATGAACTATAATGCAAATTCTTTATTAATACACACACTTTTGCTGGAAAACACTAGCATATGGTGTAAAACATTGCCAAATAGAGCGCAACGGTACTCAGCCACCTTTTATGCCATTTTGGTGCTGGAAGTATTTTTTACCATATTTATTTTCCACAGGGATTATATCAAGTCCTTAAAAAAAGAGTTGTAAGCCATGAACCAAACGAACCAGCTCCAAAGTGAATCACAACATTACAAACTTTGATTTGAAGATTTGAACTTAACATTTTTCATGAGGGAATGAACTACAATCCCATGAAACATTGCAAATGACATAATCAAGTAAAAAAAAAAAAATATCAATTTAAAATTGTTCGTCATACTGCAAGTATAGAAGGAATGTATTTTCATTTTATTGCAAAATATTCTGAAACTAATATATAAGTAGTTTGAGAGTGTAGGGAGACTGACTCGATTGCGTCATGTGATCGTGTTGCTGCAGTACTTGTTTTGCATGTTTTGTTGTCCATGAATCTCTGATTGTTAGATCTTTCTCTTCAGGATCATGGGTAGTGTAGTTCTTCATCAGGAATCACTGGTGAAACACTGGCCCCGTGCCATCCTTATTGTTGAGCCCTGACTACTTTTCCATTTGAGCACTTCTTATCTCACCAAAGAGACATGCTTTTCAACCAATAGGAACTCCATCCTGATATTAAAACTCAAAAATCAACATAGTTCTTATACCCCTTTGTTGTTTGGCTACAAATTTCATACATGCTATTTCCTATATCACCAGGGCTTTTCCCATTAACTATGACACCGAAAAGATTGAAAAGCACAGAATACCCTACAGCCGCTCTCTTGAAAACCTTTTCCATGGAAAGTTCTGGCGCTTGTCAGTCCGTCAGCCTGGGAAGTGGTCTCAGCATACAGACCACTGCGTGCAGAGTGACTCCAATGAGTATTTATAGTTAATGACAAAATGTTATGATTTAGGAAGATAATATTTCAGCAGCCTCACAGGAACATGTGCTTTTTTAATCAGTTTCTTTGGAACCAAGTTCAGGGGCTTTTCTGTCCTTCCACACAGAGCCTTTCACACAAAGACTTTTTTTTTTTTTTTTTTTTTGGCACTTTTCACATTTTCTGGGTATTTATATGTGATTGGCATGTCAGTTAACCCTTCTCCCACAATTGTCGTTGGGTTTCAAAGAATAGTTCACCCAAAAATTTAAATTCTGTCATCATTTACTCAGCCTCATGTCATTTCAAACTCAAATTAATTATTACTTTTTTTTTTTGGAACAAAAAATTCTGAAGAATGTCCTGGCTACTCTATTCCTAATAATGAAAGGCATAGAAGTCTGTTTAACTTCAAAATGACAAAAAAGTACCAAGGTTATTCTATGTCATATCAACCAAATTTCAGAAACTTCCCCAGCTGAAATATTTGATTTTGTTAAAACTTTTCTAAAGAAAAATAAGCATGAATGATGATGACAGCCAAAATGTTAATGCCATGAATCAATATTTACTGAGTAACATTATTATGTATGATTTTGGAGCAAAACTAAAGGTAAAAAAAAAAAAAGAAACCTTAGAAAGGTGGCAGTGTCATTATTTTATTTTTACACAGAGATAGGTAGATCTATTACTAAAATCAGTTGACTTCAGCACCCCTTGTTGCATTTTATGCCAATGGTGTGAGTCCAAACACCTTGTTTTGCTAAAGTTGGGGTGCCTTTAATTCCATAAATATTAAATATACAGTATCTTAACCTCGTGCGACCCCTTGTAGCCATCATACTGCTCAGGAAGGAGACGCATTCTGTCTCATAGAGATGAACGTAGTTTGGTGCGAAAAGTGAAAATCAATCCCAGAACAACACCAAAGGACCTTGTGAAGATGCTGGAGGAAACAAGTAGACAAGTATCTATATCCACAGTAAAACGAGTCCTATATCGACATAATCTGAAAGGCTGCTCAGCAAGGAAGAAACCACTGTTCCAAAACCACCATAAAAAAGCCAGACTACAGTTTGCAAGTGCACATGGGGACAAAGATCTTACTTTTTGGAGAACTTTCCTCTGGTCTGATGAAACAAAATTGAACTTTTTGGCCATAATGACGTTCTGTTCGGAAGAAAAAGGGTGAGGCTTGCAAGCTGAAGAACACCATCCCAACCGTGAATCATGGGGGTGGCAGCATCATGCTGTGGGGGTGCATTGCTGCAGGAGGGACTGGTGCACTTCACAAAATAGATGGCATCATGAGGAAGGAAAATTATGTGGATATATTGAGACATCAGCCATGAAGTTAAAGCTTGGTCGCAAATGGGTCTTCCAAATGGACAATGATCCCAAGCATACCTTCAGAGTTGTGGCAAAATGGCTTAAGGACAACAAAGTCAAGGTATTGGAAAGGCCACCACAAAGCCTGACCTCAATCTGATAGAACATTTGTGGGCAGAACTGAAAAAGTGTGTGCGAGCAAGGAGGCCTACAAACCTGACTCAGTAACACCAGTTCTGTCTGGAGGAATGGGCCAAAATTCCAGCAACTTATTGTGAGAAGCTTGTGGAAGGCTACCCAAAACGTTTGACCCAAGTTAAACTATTTCAAGGCAATGCTACCAAATACTAACAAAGTGTATGTAAACTTCTGACCCACTGGGAATGTGATGAAAGAAATAAAAGCTGAAATAAATCGTTCTCTCTACTATTATTCTGACTTTTCACATTCTTAAAATAAAGTAGTGATTCTAACTGACCTAAGACAGGGAATGTTTTCTATGATTAAATGTCAGGAATTGTGAAAAACAGAGTTTAAAGGGATTTGGCTAAGGTGTATGTAAACTTCTGACTTCAACTGTATATATATATATATATATATATATATATATATATATATATATATATATATATATATATATATATATATATATGAACCCGATAACCCAAATATTTTGAGATAAAGCTGAGCAGAAACCTGAGAATCATCCAGAAATTAATTTTGGCCCATTCTGGCAACATATGAAAGGAATACAACATTTTTTTCATTTTACACAATGAAAGAGAGACTTATGAGCAGTGGCCTATGACGCTGCTAAATTTGGAACAAGTGGAGTGTGAGAGTGTGTATGACAGAAGAATGCAATAAGGCAATAATGGGAGAGATAGATTATGGGAGAGAGGGTTAGAGAGAGGGGAAATGAGATAAGCCAGTAGCTGTACATATCTGCGTTTGGGTATCCCTGCTCGGGTCTCATCCTGGACAATGGCACTTAAATGATCACACATGGAATCTATAGACTCCAAGTGTTCAGGGCAATCCTGAGAGATCTTGTGCCGATCAAACCACACGAGACAGAGCACCTCGTATGGGTGTGTACGGCCTAAAAACAACACATTTTGAAGTCAGGAAAAGCAGTAAATCAGACAGTTCAATCAGAACCAAGTTAGAGGCTGCAAACTTAATTATATTAATTACAACATTTGAACAGTTGTGAAAAATATTTTGTATTATCTGAATTTCTGCATGAATGGCACCTTAAATATGACTCTCATGAGCCAGTTCTTTTGAATCTACAGCGTGAAACATACAGCGTGACCAGTGTGGTCTGGTTCCCAAAACAATGACTCTTAGAGCCGGTTCTTTAGAATCTGCTGTGCGAAACATACAGCGCGACCAGTGTGGTCTGATTCCCAAACAAATGATTCTAAGAGCTGGTTCTGTAGAATATACTGAACGAAACATACATCGTGACTAGTATGGTCCGATTCCCAAACAAATTACTCTTAGAGCCGGTTCTTTAGAATCTACTGCACGAAACATACAGCACGACCAGTGTGGTCCAGTTTCCAAACAAATGACTCCTAGAGCTGGTTCTTTAGAATCTACTGAACGAAACATACAGCACAACCAGTATGGTCTGATTCCCAAACAAATGACTCTTAGAGCCGGTTCTTTAGAATCTACCGTGCGAAACATACAGCGTGACCAGTGTGTTCCGATTCCCAAACAAATGGCTCTTAGAGCTGGTTCTTTAGAATCTACTGCACGAAACCAGAGCTATTCTATTCAGAGATATCAACCTCCGCGCTTTTACCATTGTACAGTGCGTAACAGTCAACTTGTATCACGTGAGTTCTCTCTGGCCAATCATATAATGGCTGACGTCAATGGACCACGTTCAGAATTTTATGACATTTTTTTTTTTTACAGTTTTCGTTACACTTTTTCTTGTGGTAGATTTTGAGATATATATCTTATGAGCTAGTTCTTTTGAAACTAAAGAATGAAACAAATAGCAAGACCAATGACTCTTATGAGATGATTCTTTTAAGGGAAACTGGTTTCTGTCATGTTCAGCTCGAAATGAACCAAAAACTGTTACTGTATTATGTAATGTTTAAGACCCCTGAGAGTGCAGTTACTGACTGGTTATTCATATGACAATGCGTAGTTTAAGATAGGCCTACACATTATGTGTTTTGTTTATCAATGAAAATGTATTTAAAAAATGAATGATTTAAATATTCATTGGCACAAGTTTTTTTATTTAACAATAGTAACAGTAGGAGTACAATGGTTATTGGAGTATATGGACCTATTTACACTTAGCAATCGGATCAGTAAAAATGCATGAAGTGGCCATGCGACTGAAAAAGCTCATTCCATTTACACTTAGCCACATCAGTGTGTCTCTGCCAAACGGATATAAATCAGATCTTCAATTCCGCGTTATATGCAAATAAAACAGAGTTCACTTCCATGATTATGCTAATTCCGGGCATTGAATTTAGCTGCGGATTAGACCTGCACAACAATCTGAAGGAAATTTGGACCATTCTTCCTTACAGAACTGCTTCAGCTCAGCCATATTCTTAGGAGGTGAATTTAAAAGATGTGCTTTATGTTTTGATTCCAAATGAATTTGCCCAGCGCAAGTGTGTCTGTGTATGGGCGCGCTGTCTGTTTTTCCCCTCTGGGCTTGTCATAGACAAGATGTGTCATGCACATCAGCTGCGCTCATTTCAGTGTTTAGTTTCAGTCTCATCAGTGATCTGCATCAAATAAATGAGGATAAAAGTAATGTCTCTCCTACAACATGCATTCGTCTCATTCTTTGTTATTATTTACTGCACGATGCAAGCCCAATGCAAATATACGGTGACAGCTGTTATGGTTCGCATTCTTCCTATGCTGGCGTAGCACTGTTTGGGTGGGATAAAAATTACATATGTGATTTGAACAGCCAGATGCATTTAGACTTCACCAGTTTTGTCTGGAATGTGTCTCAAACCATGTCCTGATGTGGTCTGAGTGATCGAATTGCAATCCGTCTCGAATACGTTTCGGAGTTCATATACACCTGGTCTTTTCATGATCAGATAGAAAATGCATGAAGAGGCCAATTGCAAACAGGCCCTATATATACAGTGGCAAGAAAAAGTATGTGAACCCTTTGGAATGATCTGCATATATGTATACATTTGTCTTAAAATCTGGTTTGATCTTCATCTAAGTTACAATAATGAACAAACACAACCTGTTTTAACTAATAACACACAAATTATTGTATTGTTCTTGTACATATTGAATACATCATTCAATCATTCACAGATTGGAAAAAAGTATGTGAATCCCTAGGCTAATTAAGTCAACAAAAGCTAATTAGAGTCAGGAGTTGTAAAACCTGGACAAACCTGGCATCCAATTAATGAAATGAGATTGGAGGTGTGGGTTAGATCTACTTTGACTTATAAAAAGCACTCAAACATTTTGAGTTTGCTATACAAAGAAGCATCTGCTGATGTGGACTATACCTTGCAAAAAAGAGATCTCAGAAGATCTACGATCAAGAAATGTTGCTTTGCATAAAGATGGAAAGGGTTACAAAGAGCTTATCTACAAGAGCTTAGATATTCATCTGTCCAGTTAGACAAATTGTCTATCCACCTTTTTCCAACGTCCCATGATTCTTAGCGAGAAATATGTACGTTACTTCTGTTGTCAAGTAAACACAGCTGTTGTTGCAGCATCCATTCATTCTTTCGTTGTGGTGTTGGGATTTTTAGGAGAGCGTGTATGATTTCGTATGTACATACATCAATCACTATATCAGTGTGTTTTTTATAACATATATTTTATAATTCTTGATGACAGACCATGGAATTATTGAAAAATAATGCACACCCGAGGTGGTATATCGGATGTGCATTATTTTTCAATAATTCAATGGGCCGGAGTCAATTATTCCACTTATACCACGGTTACCACAATTAAGAAATTGTTCAGGGTTTTATCTCAAGACATTTTCTGGTTTTCGTCCCTAAAATGCTCTTGTGAGTGGAACTACTTTTTTCCGGCATGGATTCAGCGTCTTGCTTTGATACAGCTCAAGCATCCATTGCTAGTTCAAAAAAACATCACTTTAGAACTAGCAACGAAGGATAGCGAGGCTTGCGCTGCTTTACTGGAGTGAGAAGGTAGTGCGTTTGTACGTGTGTGTGTGTGAGATTTTGTGTGTGAGTTAGTGTTTGAGGGATCAAAAGAGAGAAGCTCAGAAACTGAGAGAGATCGCCTGTGGGATTACCTTTATTTGTTGTAGCTCTTGTCAGAAGAAACATCGCTACAAAATCGCCAAGATGAAAGTTTAAGCACTTCTCAGCAGCAGCTAGTGTCACCATTTTTGTATATAGCTTCTCCGATGCACACAGCGGTGCATTCCACTATAGTTATTTGAGGCTGATTAGGGCGAAATACATTTAATATGTGAAAATTGTTATGTTTCAAAGTTATTTCACATAATAGAAACTGTTGTATTGATCAAGTCGTGGGGGTGCGTCTCTATTTGTTGGTCGCAAAAGGAGTCTCAATGTGTGTATGTGTGTGTGTATGTGTGTGTAAGTGTGGGGGAGACGAGGGAGCTTTTCAATCGAAATTGAAATAAATTTAGTATATTATAGACATTGTTTGTCATTCTTATCTGATGTACTTAACCAATGTCTTTGTTTTAATTGGTTATTCTGCTGTGGTAGCCTGTAGGGCTCTTTGAAATAACTGAAATAATTTGGTGAAGTGATATGGAACCGTTATGCAGCCAAGACCTGGAACTACTTAATAACCGTGCGTTTACTTGAAAAATAATTGCACACCTTAGAACATCCGTCAACCAATCAGAATCAAGCATTCAACCGTGGTGTAATGAATGATAATCAACTGCAAAAAAGTCATAAATACAAAGAAAGCATGAAAAAACAAAACAAAACTGTGCACTTGTAGTGGTATAGATTTGCATAGCCCTTGTGTATTGCTTTTGCATAGCCCTCATTTATTGTTTATTATTTAATTTTTATTATTTTAATACTCAGTATACTCGCTGAGTTAAGTCACACATCACTTAGACATGCGTATACTGGCATGTGACGCTAGGTGGCGATAGTGAACCACAGGAATGTTTCACTTTTATATGAAGAAGTCACACTGCTGGTACTGTTCAACGTGTCGCAAACGATTGTTTAACCCACATTGTGTGTTTATTGATTTTGCAGATTTGGCAGTGACGTGATAACAATAAAATATGTGCCACCAGAAATAAAACTGTGTGTGCAACACGCTGTTTCTCCCAGATGCAGTTGAGATTTAATCTAAGCAAAAACGCAACATTTTAAGCAAAATTATTGGTTGTTTTATTGGAGTACCTGTGTTAGTTCAGCTTCAGATGTGTGTGCTTGTCATCTTGTCACCCTGCATGTTCAAATCAAACAGACACACTAATGAAGAGCCGTGAAGTTCTCATACTTGGGTATGTAATTGCTTTTTCAAGTTTTCCGATTGCATGGTTATTTCCTTTTAAATCTGCACGTAAGTTTAAACATTTGTTTGCCAGGTGATTGACTGGTGAGAGGTGGTGCTTTGCTGCTGTCCAGAATGCATCAGGATGTTGTTTTAAACCTCAAATGCAATGTGGTATTTGACTACCTCTGTATGTGTTTTTTGTGATCCAATCACAAAATATTTTGCATCTCGTTTACAACTATATTTAGCACTGACCATTTGCGATTGGATCATCCGAAATGCGTCTTATTACCAGCTATAAACAGGGTCTAAAATTATTGCAGCCAGAGCTAGAGAATACTGTAGAACAACTTCCGGCGGAAGTCCCACCCACATTCGTTTCCCCAGTAAGACCCCCAGGAAAAAGTGTATAAATGGAGATGATTTAGTACTGTGGCTACTCTCCCTAGAAGAAGCTGTACAGCCAAGATGAATCAAAGGGCACACCACAGAATGCTCAATGTGGTTAAAAAAAAGAACCCTAGAGTGACAGCTAAAGACTTGAAAGAATCATTGGAACTGGTTAACATCTCTGTTCATAAGTGTACAATATGGAAATCATTAAACAGGTAAAGTGTCCATGGCAGGACACTATGAAGGAAGCCGCTGCTTTCCAGCAAAAACATTGCTGTGCTCCTGATGTTTGCCAAGACCACCTTGACACTCCACAATGCTACTGAGAAAATGTTTTATGGACTGATGAAACTAAGGTTGAATTATTTAGGAAGAACATGCAGCACTATGTATAGCATAAAAAGGGCCATATACCAACATGAAAACATCATCCCAACGGTGAAGTACGGTGGAGGGAGCATCATTATTTGGGGCTGCTTTGGGGCCTGGACCGCTTGCCATCATCGAGGGAATAATAAATTCCCAAGTTTATCAAGACATAATGTCAGGGTGGCTGTGCGCCAGCTGACGCTCAGCAGAAGTCGGGTGATGCAGCAGGACAATGACCCTAAACATCGAAGTAAATCCACGACTACAGAATGGCTTCACTGGTTGCCCAGTCAGAGCCCAGATCTTAACGCAATAGAAATGCTGTGGAATGATCTCAAGAGAGCAGTTCCCACCAGACATCCTAAAAATATGGCTGAGCTGAAACATTTCTGTAAGGAAGAATGGTTCAAAATTCCTTCTGTACGTTGTGCAGGTCTAATCCGGATTGACCAGTTATTAAATCACTTACTTTTTCCACAGCACTGTGAATTTTAATGGGATGTGTTCAATAAAGACATGAAAGATTATAATTGTTTTTGTGTTGTTAGCTTAAGCACATTGTGTTTGTTTATACTTGTGACTTTGATGAAGATGAGATCACATTTTATGACCAATTAATGCAGAAAACCAGCTAATATCAATGGATTCACATAATTTTTCTTGCCACTGTACCTCAAAAAGTCATTGAAAATTCATTTACAATTTTAATTTGCACATTAAAACATATGATTGACAGTGATGTTAGGGTTTGTGAAGGGAATTGTTTAACTGTCTGGGGCTGTGTAAATCACACAGATGTTTTCAAATGGCAGATTTTGGCCCAACACATCACACATCCACCTGCGCAATCTTGGCCCTGTGTCACATGAGTGAATGACAAACAAAGTGTGTATGAGTGAATATGAGAGATCACCGCGTCTCGTGCATCATGAGAATCATGTTTAACCTAATAAATATACAGGTCCCCTACACAAGCAGGATTTTGTTTGAATTCAAACACAAAATGTACATGGAATTATTGCTTCAGTAATATTAAAGAATTTGTTAAATGGTTGGATTTTTTGTTTCTTTTTCTTTTTTTTACAGATGCTTTGAATGATAAAACGTTTTACTCTGAAGAAAATCACATCTCATCGCTTATTCAGAGTCTCGTCCCATAAGCGTCGCATTTCGTTACGCCGTGTTCACCCTTTAAAAAGTGTCATGAGACCCATGCGCTCTGTTGCATTTTTTTTTCGCTGCATCTTGCTGTTTTTGAACGAAATTACATATCCCATGTGAAAGCCCCCGTGATACTGTACCACAGCAGTACAATTAGTGAATATCAGGATGGCTCATTAGACCAGGACACGCGAAGGGCGTGGACACCATGCGTAAGCATGAGAAATATTTTAACCTGTGAAAATGCACATGAGCCGTGAAGGAAGATAACAGAGGCAGTGTGTTTGCCAGTCTGACTCACAACACTCCTCTGTAGTCTCACTGCGGCCATATTCATTTACAGCGTAGTCTTACATCACAGGTCAAGTGTGTGACTGACATTAAAAACCTATTTGACCTTTTAGTTTAATTCTATTTTCATTATATAAAATCTATATTAAATAATATGAAAATAAAATTAATGATCCTAATTTAAGACAAAAAAATTCAAGTTAATCAAATTAAAGAAGACCTTTCCTTAATAAAAGTTTTAAACTAAGACAGAAAGTTTATGAACTAGGTGTTTTACTGAAAAAAAGATTTAATTTGTAAGATTTAATGTAATTTTTATTTCAAAATGTTTTGCAGTTTTTGTAAGTACTGTACATTTTAATGGTATAAAATCAAGTAAAATCTACGTAACTTCATCACGTATTATTGATTAAAGTGAGTAAATGTAACTTAATTTTAGTTAATACAGTAACTTTTACTTACAAATCTGATGTACAAAGTACTTAAATAAACTTAGTAAAATTTAAATAATTTTTAATAGAACATTTCATATTTTGTTAATTTTGTGAGTTTGGTACTTTTTTGTAGAAATGTAATTGTAAAACAACAACAACAACAACAACAACAGTGCAAACAGTGGAACCATGCAAGCTCATTTCTTTTTAAATTTTATCCCCTTTTCTATGGAGGACGAATCCTGCAAAAACAATAATTAAATAAATACACAAATATATATATATATATATAAATCTGCATATTCATGCATAAATACATATGTAAATAATTAAATTTGCGAGGGGATATACAAATAAATAGCCTAAATAAATAAATGCACCAATCAATGCAAAAATAATATAATACAAAACATAAATACATGGTTGAGGAAATGCAAATTGTTAAAGGAAATGCAAAAATGAAACTTGATTTTTATTCTGCATTTCTTTATTTCTTTAATAATACATTTATTTCTGTATGCTGTTCCTTATTTATTTTTCCTTCGTGCAACATGCTAATGAGAGGATGTCAACAGCTGTTCAGGCATTACAGTTAAACTATCGATACCAGGCAGGGGCGGAGCCAGGAATTTTTCACAGGGGTGGCCGGGCAGGGTTTTCGGGCAGTACAGGTTAAGTCTTGTGCCCAAAAATGGAAATTGCGAGTGGGGTGGCCAGGCTTCAGTCCATGGTGGCCACCCCCTAGCTCCGCCACTGATACCAGGTGCAACGGTTATTGGCGGGAGTTTGCAGTTTCACCATGATGAAGAGCAGGTCAATATAAGAGTTGCTCCGGGAGGCAGCGGATAGTTTGGAAAATCGTAAGAACGAGATCCTTTGCTTAACTTTTTGTTAATTAGTTGATTGTGAAAATTCCGTATTGTCCTTATTAATGTCATGATCAGCCAATGGTGCCATAAAGTCTGCCTACTGATGTTTGATTGACATCCTCTCATTAACATAAATACAGAAATGAAATAAACTTTCGTTTTTACATTTCTTTTAACATTTTTGCATTTCCCCAACTGTTTTATATTGTATTATTTTGCATTAATGGATGCATTTATTTATTTGTTTATTTAATTATTTGTATACCTCCTCGAAATTTTAATTATTTATATATTTATTTATGCACAATAATATGGATTAATTTACTTATTTATATATGTATTTGTGTATTTATTTATTTATTATTTTTGCAGGTTTTGTCCTCCATACTTTTCTCCCCAATTTTGGAATGCCCAATTCCCACTACTTAGCAGGTCCTCGTGGTGGCACGGTTACTCACCTCAATCCGGGTGGCGGAGGACAAGTCTCAGTTGCCTCCGCTTCTGAGACAGTCAATCCGCGCATCTTATAAAGTGGCTCGCTGTGCAAGACACTGCAGAGACTCACAGCATGTGGAGGCTCATGCTACTCTCCGTGATCCACGCACAACTTACCACGCACTCCATTGAGAGCAAGAACTCTAGGCCCCCAGTGTAGAAAATTCTTAATCTTTCTGCTATATTTACTTCACCACAAAATCTTTTTTTTTTTTTTTTGTTTAGTTACTTATATGACAACTAGCCTCAGTCTCCCCTATTGTAATTACAATATTCCAGATACTCTGGCTCTTATCTAAGTTTTTCTTTTATTTAAAAAAAAAGTGGAGTACACCACTCTAAGAAGATTCATAATCCTGGCATTAAAGCACCAAAACAAACATTTGAGGAACAAAATTAAAGTAGGTCATAATATTTTTGTGACAGGTGCCATTTCAACAACTTAACAGCAGTGAAAACTAAATAATAATAATAATAACTAAAAAATTCCTTTATCATAGGAGAAACATTTGCCTGAAATAAACATTTTGAGAGGAATGCACTGCGTACTTACATAAAAATTCAAGCTATTAAAAAGTTAAACAGCTCTGTTACATTAAACGCCATTGATTTAGGAGATGTCTACAGGTCACTTTAAACACATACTGAAGTCTTATCGTTCATAAACTAAGTGCTGCTTCACTTTGATTCTGGTATATTTCAGTTGCTGTGAACGCTCAGACCACACAATCTGTGTCCTAAATCTCCCCTCCTTCCACCTTTACTCTCACTGAATGGGAGGGATGGACTACATTTGTGTATATGTGCATGTCTCTCTTCAAAACTGACAAATGAGTAGAATCACATTACTAGAGACCTGCCCCACATGTTAAATCAATGCCATATCACATTGTCTGTTTAGGTCTGCCCTCTATAGGCAGCTTGGTAATGGATCTATTTTATTGTGAGATGGGACCAATTTGTTTCTTTGTATCAGTGTCCTAACAAAATGTATAAGTTGGTCAAAGGCCTGTTTTTGGTAAAGCAGATTGTGACATGAGATGAAGTTTTGACATTCGCAAACTGATCATTTATATTAGACCTATACTGAAGTACACGGAAATTGCTGAAACAGGCTATTCAACAAGAAAAAAAAAAAGTAGAAATAGTTATTACAATTGACACTGCAGTATTTAATAAACAAGTCCAACTGAGGCGCAAGTTCATGTGTCTTTATAGTGTAACTAGAAAAATATTTTTCTATTTTGAATTTAACAATCAAACATATACAACTTTTGATTTTAAAAATGTATTGCTTTATGTTTGAAATGAACATTAACCAAGATTAATAAATACTGTAAAAGTACTGGTCATTGTTAGTTCATGTTAACTAATGTAGTTAACTAATGTTAACAAATAGAACCTTATTGTAGTGTTACTGACTTTTTTTTTTAACTATATATGACACATATATGACATATGTCTTGTCAACCAGCCTAATACCTTTTGCTTTTATCACACTGGAAAGTTCGAGAGGGGAGGAACAGCACTCTGACGGCTGTGATTTTTCACCTCACTGTTTTTCTTTGAGTTTTCTTTTCATGTTGTTCTTTTTCAAGCATGATCTCATTGGTTCCTCCCCCAGGAGACTTTAGTGGAGAACCACTTAGTGCTCATCAGTCAGCATTGATAAAAGACTTGCCACGTTCATACTAAGCTTAGCGATGACTAAAACAACGAATCATTCTGAGGTGATTTACATTTTCTCTGGAACAGGGAAGATGGCCTCCAGTTGAGTTTTCAAGTCCATCTTTTAAAGGTCAGCCTCAGGTCATTCGCACATGAGAAGTCTCTCTTCAAAACAAACCAACATGGTTCACTCAGTTCGTTTGCATGTGCAGTTATAATCGAGCTACAGCAGCTATTTGTGTAGTCCAGTTACAGTCTGTCTGGCTACAGTATACTGTGTACACAGTACAATGTGTAAACGAATATTTGAAGGACGGTTGTTGGCTGAGGAAGAAGTGAAGCTCATCCAAAATCTCCATGTGTGGGCACATGACTGGATTGTTGTCGCTTCTTCCATTTGCCTTCTTTACTCTGAGGTGATTCCATGATTTCTATGAGTTTTTAAAACACTACGACTGTCACTGTGGCGTAATTTCCACCACACCAAACATTTACATTTTTGCCCTTAATATATATATATATATATATATATATATATATATATATATATATATATATATATATATACACACCGATCAGCCACAACATTAAAACCACCTGCCTAATATTGTGAAGGTCCCACTCGTGCTGCCAAAACAGCACCAACCTGAGATGATATTCTTCTCATCACAATTGTACAGAGCAGTTATCTGATTTACCGTAGACTTTGTCAGTTCGAACTAGTCTGGCCATTCTCTGTTGACCTCTCTCATCAACAAGGCATTTCCGTCCACAGAACTGCCGCTCACTGGATATTTTGTTTTGTTTTTGGCACCATTCAGAGTAAATTCTGGAGACTGTTGAGTGTGAAAATCCCAGCAGATCAGCAGTTACAGAATTACTCAAAGCAGCCCGTCTGGCACCAACAATCATCCATGCGATTATCTAATCAGCCAATCGTGTGGCAGCAGTGCAGTGCATAAAATCATGTAGATATGGGTCAGGAGCTTCAGTTAATGTTCACATCAACTATCAGAATGGGGAAAAAATGTGATCTCAGTGATTTGGACTGTGGCATAATTCTTGGTGCCAGATGGGCTGGTTTGAGTATTTGGTTTGAGGTACAGTATATAATGTTTTTCCACCATTTAGAATTTTTTGAAAAACCTACTTTTTCCTCCTAGACCGTTTGTCCGATCAGCACATAATTTGGTATACATCATCTACAGACCCCCCTGACAAAAATGTATCAAAAGAATGTTGATACCTCAGTTCGTTCCAAAGATATTAATGTTAAAATTCCTACGGTTTAACATGATTTGAGTAATTGATCAATTTTTACTTAATGCAAACTCCAAACATAACCAAACACGATATACATAGTCAACAGGATGTTTAGACTATATGGGAAGGCTGCAAAAGTTTTGTACAATTCCACCCCTAGGGGCACTACAACTAAAAAACTGTAAAAATTCACAGCAGTTTGACAAAATTCAGATTAAAAATGCATCTGTAACAGTGTTCGTAAAAGGAGAAAGCAGGAACCGGGTAATCATTCCACGTATCTCGTTTATTTACACTCTCAAACAAAACAGCCTTCCAGCGGCCACTAATATTGGGCTTTTCCGCCACACACACTCTAACTCGACTTCGGCCAATCGAATTTCAGTACCTTATAAATCGTATTGGGAATGGACCAGGGTTATGGAAATTACGATACACAAGTAGGGTGTCAACTCAAAGCCGCATATACAATTTTGTGATAACTGGCCACACAGTGGCGCAATAATTAGCTAATTCATGTTTTTGCTCATAACTCCAGAACGGAATAGACTACAATAAATGGATTTCCATTCCTATAACAAAACTTTTTTATCATGTATATTTGAAAAGCCTACTTTTTCAAACTTGTCCTAGGCCATTTTCCCAATTCGCACGAAACTTGGCATACATAATCTACATCTAATCTAATTATCAAAATAATTTTGATACGTCAAATTGTTCAGAAGATATAAATAAATGTGTTTTGGGGCGTGGCTTACAATGACTAATTAGCTTGTATCTTGTGAGTGCAATTTTCAAACTTAAAACTTTGTACACATAGACAAGAGAACTCTGAGGTTACATTCCGGGTTTCATACATTTTTGAAGCTAGGGGGTGCTATAATTTAAGAAAATCCTAATTGTGCAACTGTGCTCAAAGCTGTAATATTTTTACTGTACAAAATCATAAAATGACCATAATATGTCATTAGAGAATTTGAAATACTGGCTTCTCCGATAACAATGCTACAGCCAGTATATTCTACTTTGAAATGTCCGTTCTGGGCTGGAATTTCTGTTTATGTTTTGGTCTGTGTGATCCTGCCCACTGCCTACTCACCAATAGTATTTCAACACCGCCGGGTTGCCAGATTTAAACAAGTTTGCAGGCAAACAACACTGCATGCTGCAGCCATGGAAGCCAGCAAACGAATTGGATCAGAGATACCAGATTCCACCTGACCTAAAAAGCCTTGCCATCCGTCTAAAAACCACAATGACCAGAGGCATAGTAAAACAAGGATAAATATTGGAGATGCCTTTGGAAGATGATCCAGAAATCCTTTAAAACGAATGCTGAATTGGCTAATTTGCGTGTCAACATTCTGGCAACCTGCATGAGCTTCGAGTCTGGGGCGGGGCAGACAACTCTCCAATATTTTTAATTTGGACTGCAGTACCCATTTCAAATGCTTGTTGTCATCTTACATATAGCATCTTTAATATTCATGCAAAAAGAACATTTTGAGGTAACATGCAAAATTTCATCAATTTGGCAGCTCTATAACAGGAGAATTTTTACAACTGCATTTTAAGCAGTTAGAAATATGGAGATAGACAGGCTGTTTTAATGTTTGTCCACCAGAGGGAGCCACGAGACAAAAAATTGTAAATGTCTGATTCCACAGAAATTCTAACATACTATAGTTTGCCACAGACCCTGTAAATCAGATAATCTTTTGAAGTCCATTATGCACCGCTGTCTGAATGTCATTAAATTGTTGCAGGGATGACATAATTGTTAAACATTCTGTGCATCTTAATTCAGCTCAATTTTAACATGCTTAGTGATTTAACACCAATTTAACATTTAAATCTCAGTTATGGATTAACTTTAAACTTGCAGCTGAGGTCGTATAACTATTAAATTGACCTACAATTAAACATGAATAACTTTGTAAGAGAACAGTGAATATGCCGTCAGCCCTCTGAGAAATATTGATCATATTATTTATGTTTATTATGGCCCAAAATCTTTGGCCATAAGCTGCAATGTATGCTTTCAAATCCAGGGTGCGAGTGCGATGGCTCATCTCGGTGTTGGCATGATTACAGCTTCCCTGTATGCGGGGACACAGAACAAAGATGGTTCTCTTGAGAAGAAATGAGAAAACAGCTTTAATCCGGCATTTAATGAGAGCAGTTAAAAGTGACAGGTGATCGTCGCTTGTAATTGCAACAACATTTTTTTAAACTCTTAACTATGCTTCTATGTTTCTTGACTAATTCTCACATACCTCAAGTGCACATACTTATCTCTGTTCATTTAAAGTTGGACATCTTAAAGTAATGATAACTTGACTTTTTCAGAGACAGATCATGTTTAACTATTCTGTGGATTCAGTGAAGAATTTGCTAGAATGACTCAAAATGACAACTGTTTGTGAGTCTTTCTGAAAAATTTATTAAATGAACTGAATATTAATACATTCATGAACCGGACTGATGTGTTTATCATTGCATGCACAGCAGTTGCGGATCACACCAACGGAGCGGTTGAGTAAATGATGAGAGGGTTTTCATTTTTGGATTAATTATTCTTTTAAAAGGCACTAATATCATAAACATAAGGTAAAATGTTTCTATTGACCAATTGTGTTCGGATTTCAATGCACTGGTAAAAAAAAAAAAAAAAAAAAAAAAAATACAGCATGTTTTATCTACTATAAAACACCCTGTAATAATAAGCCTTGGTGATATTAATTGCCTGCGAATTGACACGTTGGTAAAAAGCCTGTAAATCAGCATTTTCAAGCGATGTTGGTTAACAAGATGCCAAAAAATGTAAGACACACTGCTGAGTTCACTCCATGAACCTATGTAAGATTTGAGTTGGGCTCTCTGCATCATTATTAAAAATTGTTTGCAACCAAATGACCAAAGTAAGTTCATAGTTGTTGCCTGAATACAATTTAATATGGTAATACTGGGATTGTAGACTGTGTGTATCAAGCACACGCCATTCGACTCCAAGTGAAACTACCATCCCAAAATTAATTCACAAACTCACACACTTAGGCATAGTAACGGGAGAGTTTATTCGTAATATGTCAACAAACAGCATGAAAGATGAGCTTGTGCCCACAATTGCACTAATTTTCACACCAGAGGAAAACAGCTGAAAATAATAATGAGACAGCGGTTCGGGAGACGTGGGTGATGTTTTTATTTTCGAATTATTTTTGGTCTGCTTCTTCCCAATGTCTTTCAGTCTTGCACTCTCTATTTCATTGGCTGTTGTTTATTGCCGATCTCTTGCTTGTTGGCATGAGTGCGCACACCTGACGTCTCGTCAGACAAATGTCAAGCAGGTGATACTTATACTAGCAGAGTGAACAGATGGACCAGCGCATACGAGATGCTTGATAGATCTTTTTCAAATAATAATCCCGCTATTTGTGCCACTTTTCCATCACCAGTGGTGAAGATAAGAGAAACGGATATCTGCACTCTCACAGAAGCAGATATCTCATGGACCAGCAACCTCTAGTTATGTTAGCTTGAGAAAGCCAACATACTGTTATACTATGTAAACGTATTATTATATTTTATTCTTATTCTTCTGAGACTACAATTTTCAACATTACTCCTCCTAGAGCTTTAATGCTACAAGCGCCAAACTTGCCACATACCTTGGGACTGTTTTGAAGTTTGTTGCTATATCTTTTCTACCTGATCCGACTTACAGTTTTTATATAAATGATGATCAAAAATGTAAAAAATCACATAGACTTACATTGGCTGAGCAAAAATGCCCCCTCTACTGGAGCAATACTGTCCACTAGAGGGAGCCCCAGGATAACAAATCCTTTCTTTTACTTTCATTTTCCATCCATTGAAAACGACAAATAAATGAATACTCCGAGAGCGCTCCACAAGTTATGTTTATTTTTCCATCTGGATACTCAGTATTGATCGGGTGACTGCATGTTTTACACAGTTTATTGTACAGGTTAGTTAATCGCGCTGATATGCGCTGATACATTGTAACACGCACATACATTCAGACAGCGCACGAGCCCTGAAGCCGTTCTCTTTCGTCTCTTCTTAGGCTTGAATGGACAAATACACCTTGCCAGTTTCAACATTCAAGAGATTTTAAACTATTCAAGGACAAGAAGACACAAAAGGATTCAATTCAGTACTCGCGAGCTGTTTTCTGTGACACAGAGAGCCGAGCCGCGTCTCGGACAACGCACGCACCCCAAAGACAGATCACTTTAGCTTCTTCTTGCATGTGAACGGACAAATACATACAACATAATGTCAAAATACATGATATCTTGGTGAGTCTGTTATGTCTCAAGTGAACATAAACAGTTGAGAAAGAAATCGGATGTGTATCATTATATTGAATTCTGGCATTATGTTTTAAATTGACAGCAGCCTACATTACCAGCTGCTGTCTGGCTGTCCATTCAGGCTTTCATCTATGTATTGATCAATAAATGAAGTATAATAAGGCAATGCAATTTTTTTCCGCCTTTAGGGATTTTTTTTCCCCTTTGTTTTTTTTTTTTTTTTTACTTTTTCACCCAATTTGGAATGCCCAATTCCCAGTGCGCTTTTAAGTCCTCGTGGTCGCATAGTGATTCGCCTCAATCTGGGTGGCAGAGGATGAATCCCAGTTGCCTCCACGTCTGAGACCATCAACCCGTGCATCTTATCACATGGCTTGTTGAGCGTGTTGCCATGGAGACATGGTGCGTGTGGAGGCTTCACGCCATCCACCGCGGCATCCACGCTCAACTCACCACGCGCCCCACCGACAACGAACCACATTATAGCGACCACGAGGAGGTTACCCCATGTGACTCTACCCTCCCTAGCAACCAGGCCAATTTTGTTGCTTAGGAGATCTGGCTGGAGTCACTCAGCACACCCTGGGATTCGAACTAGCAAACTCCAGAGGTGGTAGCCAGCGTCTTTTACCACTGAGCTACCCAGGCCCCTTTTTCCCGTTTGTTTAGTCTTATTCTCCATTTTTTCTTTTCTTTCAACACTGCATTATACATTCCAGTAATACTGACTTGGCCTCATGTTAGTATTCCAATTAACCAGATTGAACATTTTCTCCTATTTATCAATAAAGTAGCTAAGAAACTGAAAAGTTATAGCATATATTTCTTTCTGCTTTTGAAGAAACTACAACCCACAGCTTCACTATTAATAGAGAGACTTTGCATAAACAGGTAGGATTAATTCAGACACACAATTGCTCTCTCATTAATGCATTCAAATAAATGTAATCTTACTGTGCTAAGCTGTGCACAAGGCGACCCGAGTTCCAGTCCCGGTTCAAGATTCGGGCTTTCTCAAGCCAACATCAAAGTTTGTTCACAAACTTTAGCTTCTAGTTATAGTTAAAATACATTTTACATTCTGAGGAAACATGCTAAATGTCATGGATTTCTGATGAAAGGGTGGCTAACAGCTAATTTTAAATGATCAGGCATTTCAACTGACAGATGATGGCTGTAATACTTCAGGATAAGAAGTCCTTTTAGATTGCTAAATAACTTGTATTTATGTATTACATGTATTTGAAGAACTATGGTACATCTCCAAAATGCTTGTGGATAATCAAATGTCCCCTTAATTATGATATATCCTAAAAATATTGAAAACATATTTGTCAAGTTGCCAGACATGATTAAATATATTGTTGTCCAATTAAAATGAAGAGAAAATATTATTTGTTTTAATAAAATATTATAATATTTCTATAAAGACACTTATTTAGTGTTGTGATAGGAATAATAAAATAAAAAATCAGTAGTAGGCTAATCCTAGTTTACCGTACTCTTTCTAGCACGTTGTCTGCAGTATTATGACTTTTTGTTCTGTGTACTATTATCGTATTACTGAATTATTATTTGTACAAATGTTATTATATGAGTAAAATCATTTTTTGCAGGCCAACATAACATGTAAGCATTCTGCAACGATCAACATTTCGTTATGTTCTCTTTAATCTGATGTATGTTGCCTTTTTTGTTTTTAAATATATGCAGTGTTTATAACAATATTTAAATTGCTTACCATATAGCAATGCTTATTAGGCTAACTTCTTGCTGATTCTTAAATTCAATTTATGGTGCCTATGTTTTCTACAGGATTATCTGTTCATTTCATTAAATTTAACACATTCTATGTCTCTTAGACTATGTATTTGGTGTTTTATGCATACTGAAACAGTAAGCAGTTTCATATGTTTTACCAATGTACAAAAACACAAAAGCTGTGCACCCAGTTGAGCTGATTATATAAAAGTTATTATTGTTAAAGTGTTTACATGGTTGTACTTTCAGCTCTATAAAAATGTTGCACATTAGAGTTTAAACACAATAGTTCACAAAAATACATAGTTTTATAAGTTAGAGGGCCACATATGTTTATTATAGAAATACATATTTGACTAAAAAGAAGTGCTTGTAGACTTACAAACATTTGAACTGCAGATTGTAAATTCACATTCGATTGAAATGAAACGCATACGACTGGCTGATTATCATTAGATAATCCCATCCTGTTTTCTGTCCACTTTTCTTTAATACTACTTCAAATAATAAATAAAATTAATATAAAGGTAAAGGTCGGTGAGTTGAGAGAAAGATTTGTTCCGGGTAAAATGAATCATGGTTTTACTGTAGTAATATTGTAGTAACCATGCTTTTTGGCAGAAGCCATAGTTTTAATGCAGTTAACCATGGTGTTACTACAGTAATATGGTGTTAGTAGTAACATGGTTATATGTGGTTACTATGATTTTGAATTCCCTGCCGTGCGCTCTTCGGTCTGTCTTGTTTCATGTCCGGAGCATGGTGTCTGGATCCTGACTTCCTGTCTGGTTCGGTTTCGGTCTGTGTAGGGATCCGGACACTCATGCTCCATGACTGTCTGTTTTGATGTGAGTGCATCGTGCTTATGTCATCTTGGCAGCATGCACTCGCGTCAGTAGTTTATGCCTGTCTCTCGCGAACACGGGTGCGCCTCTCACATTGCGTTGCGTGCCCGGGATGCGAGCTGTCTTCATGTTGTGCACAGGTATCCTGTCTTGTTTTTGTCACCTGTTGCGTGCATGTACGCTCAGGTTTCGTTTAGTGTGAGAAAGCATGGCATCGCTTTATTTGCTGTTGCTACGCATCCTCTCGTCTTGTTTGTTGGTTGGCATGAGCGTATATTGCCTTATTGTCTTGATGATATGCGCTCATGCCATTCGGGTGTTTTGTTGTCTTGTGAGAGCACGTGGTTTTGTTTTGTTTCTGTATCGCCGTGTGTCTCTCTGTCTTGCCTCATACCCCGCCTCCTTGTTTGCCCATTATTAGTTTATTAGTCACACCTGCCCTGTCTTGTTAACCTGTTTGATTTCTCTCCCTATTTTAGTCTCCTTGTGTTTACTGTCCAGTGCCAGTTTGTCTTGTTTCCTGTCTTGTTGGTTTTCTCATGTCAGTCCTGTCAGTCGGTCTGTTTCCTCCTTCCCTGGTTCCCGTAGCCCTGTCTGGTCGGTCCTGTTTCCCCTGCCTGGATTATTTACTTTGTGTTTTTCCCCTTCAGGGTAGTTTGTTTATTTTTCCCCCTTGTGGGAGTTTTTGGTTTGTGTTTTTGCCCTTGTGTTATTAGATAAATTCCCTTTTATTTTTTAACTCTGCATTTGGGTCCTGCTTCTGCATTCCGTGACACTGCCATTATTTAATTGTGTATATTAGGGTACATAAAATGTTAGGTAGGAAATAAGCCTTAGCAAGACAAATGAGTCTGTCATTTTTTTAAAAAAACATTAAAAATATAATTTCCATCAGCGCCATTTCCACCACAGAATTTGAGATGTGCTGGAAATGACACTGTGGTGGGAATTTTTATGACTTGCAGAAAAAAGTTCAAAAATGACATAAATCTCCTGTCATGCAAGAACATCATTATTTTTAATGAAATTTTACTTTCTAGAAGTCCACAGTGCTAAAAGTCCCAGAAGTGGTAGAAACACCTGTATATGTGCTAGATGAAGCTGAGCTATCATCGCATTATCTAGGTCTGTTAGTCCGACATTGCAAACATTTGTATATTGCAGTCACATACATTAAGTGAATGTTGCAAACTCGATACAGAACCCAATATATTTAAACCACCTATCTTGCATTGTGATATGCTGTGGTCCAGATCAAACTTCTTCATGGAACAGAGTGTTACACTCCTTGACCTGCATTCTGGCATAGCTAAAAAGTACGGCACACTTTCATCTCGCATGTGGTCTGCAACGGCTTGGAGTTCATTGGTGCAATCAGGACTGCTTTAACACTCCACCCCCCACGTACCCCCCCCCCCCCCCCACTGACTATTTAAACCTGTGTCCTGCTTCCACCTCTGCAGCAATGTTGGCTGCATACTCACGGCACTTTTGGCTGCACTTCAAAGCTCCCTACTGTAGCTCTGCCAGAGAGCAGCACATAACTCAGCCAACATGAAAGGAAGGCCCGTCGTAAGTTTTGCGAAAAAAAAAAAAAAAAAAAATCATTCCGAAGCCAAACAAGTTTAATAAGTAATAGAACAATGCCACTGCGTTGCGAGATTGTTTATCTGATGTGTGGCGTTAGCTGTTGCAGGTCTCACTTACTGTGTTTAACAGCATTTTCCATTTATACCCAGGTCATAATTCTATAAACTTACAGCTATGACGAGATATTGGGTTTTTAGGAATGCGCATGGAGGAGCCAAGGAATTTTTTAGCCAATGTGATTTTATTTTCTAGTTTGACTTTGATGGCAGTCAGATTTTTCTCTATTCGGTCTATTATAGGGGAAAATTGAAAGAATGCCTATCTGTACAAAGGTCAAAGATGAAAGTGAACAGTTACTATATAAAGCAATAACTTTAAACAAATATTGAAGTGAACTCTCTCATAACCGTACCTGGTAAAATAAGTTACTTTTATTGCCTCTAGATTTATGCGATTTCATTCATTACTCGTGATGCTCCGATACCACTTTTCTTTCCTGATACTGATTCCGATACTCAGACTCTCTGTATTGGTAAATCCAATACCAGTGTAGTTTTTTTCTTAATCAGTTTAGAATATCTATATTTCACTGTGTGGAACTGATTGGGAGTATTCTTTTATGTGTAAAGAAACCCAAACCTCAAACTACACATTATTTCATTATACAATATAGGCCACTTTTACATGCACTTAAGAAAACGGTTTATTCCAGGGTTTTCTCAGAAATAGGCATTCTGGAACATCATGTAAATGAGAACGCCAATTTCCTTACACCGCTTAAGGGACGAAGAGAAAGCAGTTTAACACACCAAGGTTTCTCCTTGAGAATGCGGCATAATGCGGTCATGTGAACACATAAGTGGTGTCCTGATGGGTGTTCGAAGAGTACGAATGTGCGTGAACAGACTGGATAACTAATATCATAGGATGGAGACCAACAACAATTCAACACAGTGGAAAGAATGCAACATTTCAGGGAGTACAGTAGGAAACTATACCCATTTATAAACACCAGTGTAAAATATTGATGGTTCCTCATGTTTGCATTTATGAGCTTGTACATTGGGGGAATCCCAGAGTTTGAAGTAAGAGGGAAACCCCACTATTGAAGCGCAATTCCATTGCAGATCGCGATAGAAAGTTAAGGAAACAAAAATAGCAACAACTCTGTAATATCTGGAAATAAAGCGAAGCTAATGGAGAATAAAATATCAAAGTCTTCCTCTGATGCCATATTTGTTATTTACATAAGCGCTGTGGGGAAATTACATTGCTGTGGAGAAAGCTGCTTACTGACCGAGCAGCTACACCACTTATACAGTACAGTGCATGTAAACTGAAACGCTGCTTTCCCACAATAACCTGCTTACTCGCAACAAGCCGCTTTCTGATGTCCATGTAAACATAGTCATAGAGAGAAAAAAAGTACAATTACATAAATGTGTTGCCTATTGCAATTTCTTTTTATTATGTCAGACACGGCTACTTTTGTATGGATGTCAATGAAGAAAGATGCTTTTTGCCCACATAATATGTAGTTACGGCATCTACCAGTAGAGGCTTAACTGCTGAAGCTATCCAGCCAATCCCTGACCGCCTGCTTCAGATAGGATTAAATAGAGTGCAACAGTGCCTGCCCACGTTTTCAGCCGTCTTGGTTCCGGGAGTATTTCTCCCTATCATTTTGTCCATACAGATTTCATGAAATCCTTCAAAGAAGAGCTTTTTCAACTTCATTAATTTGAAGCAAAAAGTGCTTGAAAATCGGACAAAAAGACAAAAGTACAATACTGTTTATTTATTCTTTAAAGAGTGAATTAACTACAATCCTATGAAGTATTACAAATAATGTAATAAAATTAAAAACTATAGACAAACAAACACAACTTTTGATGTAAAGATGTTGATTATAAGTAAAGAAACAATACATTTTAAGTCTATTGCAAAATATTCAGATACATACAAATATATAAGAAGTTTGATAGTGTAGGGAGACCGACTCCCCTTTTTTGTCATTCACAGTGCGTCATGCGAGTATAGACCAATACTTTGGCAACATCATGACTTACATCACTGTCGGAAGTGGTGGCAAAAAGACCGGTGTCGCACCGAATAGTAAATCCAACTTGAAGTTAGCTGACCAACAGTCCTCAAAAAGTTAGCTGTTACCTTTAAAATGGTCTGGTTAAGCTAAATGAAATGTCGTGCTGCACTGTTGGCTGTTAAAATCGCAATGGCAAAAACCAATGGCTTCACTTTTATCGGATGCTTTAAACAAACAGAGCTGACTGGACTGAAGAGATCATTTCCAACTCACGGCTTTTCAGCAAACATTTTATTATAGTTATGTTATTGACTCATATCATTATAATAATAGAATAGCTAAGAATATTTATGTATTTATGTTGGCTTTGTGTCATACTTTTGTTCAATCAATGGTTATAACTAGCTGTGTTACTAGCAATAGTGAACCCAAACCTAGCTAGCTAGGCTAATTTCATTCTATATTATCCTTTAGCAATATTTAGCTAGCTAACGCTAGCTGTCTAATCTGTCAAATCTAACACAAATGTTTGTAAACAATGGGATTGGTCTATGCAGTTGCTCTTCTGGCTTCCTTGTTGGCTGTGATTCTCTGATTGGTGGATGTTCCCTCTCAGGATTATGGGTAGTGTAGTTCTTCACCAGAAATTCCACTAATAAATATGTTTTTATTTTTAATGAAGTCGAAATAATGTGCACTGATGGCTTCAACAAAAGCATATACCATTGATTAACAACCTCAAAGCTCATGGTAGGTCTGTATTTACATTTTTATAAGTTAAAGTTAATAATCCATTTCCCTATAGAGAAAATGAATGGGATTTTTTCTTCCAGAACCAGACTAGTTCGCTCTAATACAGTGGGATTACCATTACACTTGCCGTTGGTCAGCCAAACAGGTAGTCCTGCCCTAAACTCACACCATTGGTTGAGCCAATGTGGTGCTTTCACAGTGTTTGGTGATGCTAGAGGTGTAGATATTACACACTTTGCATTTAAGCTGCAAGAAAGTGTTTTAACGTCGAAAAAAGGACACGCTTCACCTTTTAAACACCAGAAATATTTTGTCAGTGGAAACTGTTTCAAAAAGTCAGATGATTCATCCTCCCCTTTCACGAGTTCACAGGCACTGCCGAGATAGTCATGGATGCAAGAGGCTTTGTCCACAGTTGAAATGCTATAGTCTCCAGGAGAGGAAAGGCTGGGTGGCTCCAGATCTAATTGCAAGGCCCATTCCACCCCACCCTCGCTTTCGGGTCCCAGATCATTAGATGCCTCTTCCCAGGGGTCCACCTCTACTTCCTTCATCGTATCCCGACCCTGTCTTTCACCTCACTTTGAAATCAGACACTGGAATGATGAAGTTATTTATTCTCATTCCTCCCCACTCATTCTCCTCTGGAGGAAAAGGAGAGGGGGAGCAAGAGCTAGAAGAAAGAGGCTTTTGCTGGAAAAGGGAGTTATTGAAATCTCCTTCCCATCTTTCTCTGTCAACATGAAATTTGTTCTTCCCCCCGATATGTATCCAAGCTCCGCTACCGTACATACAGTGGCCAAATCTCGACTTGGCGGATATGCAAAGTAAAGGCATGAAGAAAGCATAGAGGTCTACTTGTTCCCACAGAAGCAGACCTTGAAGTCAAGCATGTGTTATTTTAAACAGCCATACTCTCAACAACAATGTCCCATATCCAGACCTCTTTGAGACCGTCCAATTTCTGCTCCCACATGACTCTAAACTTTGAGAGTTTCAAGTGTACATCAAGCAAGGTTTGTTTTATTCCAGCTCAAGTTTCAGGGATTTCTGTGACTGCCCTTCCTGTCGCAAAGCAAAATCACAAATGAGATCTCTTTAAAAGTTTTTTACTTTTTGGTTTTAAAAAGCAATGGGATTAAATGAACAACAAATGGAGACTCCCAGATGTTTCTTCAGAGAAAAAGACAGTAATCTCACGTGTCTCCTCTAGAGTTTCTCAACAGAGAGAACTCAACAGTATTTTAAGCCCTGTTTGGACAGGACTAGTTTTCCCTGAGGAGGTTAAGGAAATTTGTGTTTTATAGACGTACTTTGTGATTGTAATCCCGTCCGAATTTGACAAGTCTGTGTTTTTCTCACACAACCTCTGTGAAAATTCCAGAGCAAATTACCTATTGTTTTTCGGCTAACTCAAGGGTCCTCTGAGAAATCTAATCCTGAATACGAATGTATGTGATTGCTGATATTGAATTTTCACAACACTTCTCCTCGTGTAGTTTGACCTACATGAAATACCGTTAAGATCACACTTATGCATGCCAATCTTCTGCCTGGTGCACGCCTTTCAATTTAGTTATATAGTTTTTTTGTCATCCGATGAAAAAATAAGAAAATAAAATTAACTAAGAGAGCCAAATTGCAGAAACTGCTAAGACTGGCCACTGTAATATCAGGTAAGATACTCACCTTAATTTCTCCACTTAATGACATAATGTTATAATTATATAATTCACAGATAAATATTGTTTATTTCATTGGGTTTATTATGAGCAGCCACTTCTATAAACTCATGCAAATTTTATTTTAATAGGCTTTTTTTTAACAATGTATAATTAATAAATTACAATTAAATCAATAAATTAATTATTTTAAATGGATTTTTAAAATGATAAGTAATTTTAAATTTAAACTAATAAAGTTTAAAAGCTACGTTAATCTTTTCACCTAAATTATGTGTTCAACCTTCTGTAACGCCCACACCTAGAAAGCAGACACTCCCACCTCTGTAATAATCACGGAGATCTTTAGTCCTGTCCGAATATATTAAATATCAGACATTGGGTGATACTTACTGTAACTCAAACGTCATTTAGAAAACTAATCCCGTCTGAATAGGGCTTTAAACTGTGCTCAGATCTGAAATAAAAAAATCTGAGATTTTCATATGAACTCAAATATTCCTCAGTCCAGCCATCCAACTGTAAATGATGACAAAACTTTCATTTTTGGATGAACTATTCCTTTTAACCCTATGGCACAATTGGGGATTAAATTCTGTTCAATAATTCCAGAGGTTTAGAATAGCTGGCATTGAAGGGATGCCCAGTGAAATGGTGAACCTCTTCTACAAGAAGTATTAGGCTTGTAAATCTCTTCTCTGCTTCATGGGCGACTGGAGAGGAAAGGGGGCTTAGGGGCGAAGGGTCATAAATCTCTGTTATTGATGCGTCACTGACATATGAGATCCCTGGGGAAGCCCACTCTCATATATACAAGCTCAAGTTTAGCACGTTTCTTCATGGGGCGTAAAGCAGGGGTAAGGTGTCAAAGAGCCTGTCATGAAAGAGGGGTCAGGGGCATTTAACCAAGCCAACCTGGGACAATGATCTGTAGCTGTTGCACATTTGTAACAATATTCAGTTGCCATTAAAGCTGATTTGTTCCAGTTTTTGGATGTTCAAATACATTCTACCATCCCAGCTTAATATGAAGAGACAACTGAAAGTAAGCCATTCGTACGTTGACTTCCTTAAAAGTGTAAACGTAGGGTGGGAGAGTGTTTTGTCATTTTTGCAGTTCCGTTTTGTGCCACTAGTGGCGCATAAATTATACACTCCCGCCTTTTTCACTTTCTCTGCTTTTATCAATTAGCTTTAGAAATCATTTTGAAGGTGATCCAAAAAGCAAGTTCATATCGTGAAATAAATAGGAAGGTCATATCTTAATAATGTGCAACACTGGAAAATATAAATACTTTATAGATATATTTATGGAGAACATTTACATTTATTTGGAACATATATTTGGAATGCACTTTGTTTTATTTGTGGTCATGTTTTTAAAACTTGTGGCATCACGATTTATCATGTGACACATGAGAACCAATGGTGCTTGCCGTCACTGATATCAAACTTGTCACAAAGTGTTGTGAGGCACACAATTTGAATATGCACAAACCTAAATAAAATTTAAAGGGATAGTTGACCCAAAAATGAAAATTCTCTCATCATTTACTCTCCATCATGCCATCCCAGATGTGTATGACTTTTTTCTTCTGCAGAACACAAACGAAGATTTTTAGAAGAATATCTCAGCTCTGTTGGTCCTTACAATGCAAGTTAATGGTGACCAAAATTTGTCCAAAAGGACATAAAAGCAGCATAAAATAGTGGTTAAATCCATGTTTTCTGAAGTGATATGATAGGTGTGGGTGAAAAACAGATCAATATTGAAGTCCTTCAATCTCCACTTTCACTTTCACTTTCTTCTTCTTTTGTTTTTGATGATTTGAATTTTTTTGTGTATATCGCCACCTCCTGGCCAGGGAGGATAATTTTTGGTAAAAACTGATTTAAATATTGATCTGTTTCTCACCCACACCTATCATATCCCTTCAAAAGACAGATTTAACCACTGGAGCTTCAAATTTTTGATACCCATTCACTTGCATTTTGTGGACCTACAGAGCTGAAATATTCTTCTAAAAATCTTCATTTGTGTTCAGCAGAAGAAAGAAAGTCATGCACATCTGGGATGGCGTGGGGGTGATTAAATGATGAGAGAATTTAAATTTTTGGGTGAACTATCCCTTTAAGAGTAATGGCGGAAGGGAATATTTTTAGTAAATATCTATCTGTCGTTTGGCTTCAGAAGACTTGGAATACAACACAGAAGTCATATGGCATTGTACTTTTTGGAGAATCCACAATGGAACTGAGCTCAGACATTCTGTTTCATAGAAGAAAAAGTGTCACAGAGTAAATGATGACATATTTTTTATTTTTGTCTACTATTTCTTTAAGAAAAGAGAGAAAATTTTAGCATAGGAACATTATTTTTTCCTTACTGTGTGTGCTTTAACACATTGCAGTGGCGCCAGGCGAGGGTTGGACGTGTGAATGGTGAGCTCTGCGCACTTTGCTAGTTTTAATACTTTTTATGTCATAAACTGGTGAGATTCGATACACTCAGATTCTTGACTGTTCTAGGAAGACAATATGTCAAAGAATTCAAAATCCTTGGGCTCTGGAGACATTAAAAGACACTTACGTGCTCAAGCTGAAGCCCCTGAGGAGGCCACAAGCCCAGGACTCAATTTGGACAGTACAGTGAAAGAGATTCAGCATCAACTGTTGAACATGTCGGCAATGCTGGCGAAGGTCGTTGCTGACTTGGAGGATCTAGCTGTAATACGTCGACCGATCACTGCCATGGAGACGAAATTCACTGAGATGCTTACAAGAGTGTCGGATGTTGAGAAACGGATCGATTATCTGAAGTCATCAGAGAGGGAATTAGCTGCTAATCCTCTAGTGACCAAGATAGACATGGAGCGTGTCTGGGAAAAGTTGGAAGACTTTCCAGCCAGCAAAACAACATCCGAATTGTTGGAATTCCTGAAGACGAAGAAGGTCGGTGAAATTTCTGGATGGGCTCTTCCCGAGTCTTCTTGACATAACAGGCCATAAGCTGGAAATCGAGTGAGCTCACAGAGTTCTGGCTCAGAATTCCACTGAGGAAGACAGGCCCCGATCAATTCTGGATAAAGATCTCGTGTTACACAAGGCAAGGAGTAAAGGAAGACTTTCTTGGAAGAACCACAACATTTTTTTGCTCCCAGACTTTGCAAATTCGACAAGAGATAAACGTGATTGATTCAAGGAATGCAAGAAACTCTTATATCAACAGAAGGTCGCTTTTGCACTGATGTTCCCGGCCAAATTGAGAATAGATACTAAGGATGGCTGCAAAATATTTACATGCCCACAGCAAGTGATGTCCTTCATAAAGTCAATGGAGTGAGTAGTTCATTGTGTGTTACTTTCTATGCAGCCGAGTGGACTGACTCACTGAACATTCACTTGACCATCTGAGTTTCCACCTAGCAGCTGGAGTATGCTTACGCCTCCTGTTGGTTGGAGTTTGTTCTGTGGAATATTTCTTGCAAAACATTGTAGTGATTAGAGCATCTGTTGCACTCATGTATTAGCCGAGTGGGCCTGACTCACTGAACATTCACTTGACCATTTTTGTTTCTTTTTGTGCTGGTTCCGCCTTGCGGCTGGAGTTTGTTTTGTGGAGGAACACACCTTCGGAGCAGTTATGTGGATGAATCTACACGTTCTTTGCACTTATGCTTCCTATTGGCTGGAGTTTGTTTTATAGATTATTTTCTGTTGTGTAATTATGTCTCACAAAATCTGTATAGAAGCACCAGACTTGAGCAATCCGATGGCAAAGTTGTCGCAGGGGCTCTCGTAGGCATACATGTTTGAGTTTAGAGGGACGGACACCGGTTGGCACCGTCATGCGCATTAATGCGCACGTATTTCTTTTTTCTGTGTTTTTTGTTTGGGGGGAAGTTCGGGGTTTGATTGTTGCACTAATGTTGGAATGTGGTCGTCCCTGCAGGAAGCTGAAAAATTTGGGAAGATATGGGGTGGACATGTTTTCTTTAGTGCTGGCTCAATTAAGAGCAGGGGATTCATTACACTGATAAGTAAACATCTACAATTCAAATGTCTCAAACAGATTAAAGATAAATTAGGAAGAGTCATTATTGTTTTAGCAGAAATTCAGGGGCTAAGGTTGATTTTGGCTAATATTTACGCACCTAACGCTGATGATCAGGGCTTTTTTAGGAGGCACTTAAGGCAGTTCTTAGGGGTCGGATCATACAGTATGAAAAAATCCAAAACACAAGAACTTGTGGATTTGGAAGGGAATATTAAAAGTGCCGAGGCAGAGCTGAAGTGCCGAATGTTGTCTAATGGCCTCAGACAATTGACCCGATTGAAATACAGATATAATACTATTATGTCGCAGAAGGTGGAGTAAGACATAATTTTGAGTTGGGGGACAAAGCAGGGAAGCTTTTGGTTAGATATATAAAACAGAGAGAGTCTTTTTCTACTATTCCCTCAGTAAAATCTGCTGGTGATAAAATATTTACCACAGCCATTGATATTAATAATGATTTTAAAGAATTCTATCTTGATCTTCATAGGTCCATGTCTCCGTCTACTGATAAAGATATTAGAAACTTTGTGGAACCATCAGAACTCCCTAAACTGACAACTGAGCAAAAAAAATTATCTTGATTCTGAGATATTCTTGGAGGAGCTTGGCAAGGTAATTAAGGCCTTGCCTACAGGCAAGGCTCCGGGGCCAGATGGTTTTGCCGCTGAATTTTTTTAGATCTTATGCTACAGAACTGGCTCCACTTTTGCTAGAAGTTTATACGGAATCATTAAAGAATGGAAAGCTTCCGCCAACCATGACACAAGCCCGGATCAGTCTGATTCTTAAAAAGGACAAAGATCCAAGCGAGTGTAAGAGTGTAAGTGTAAGAGTTACCGTCCAATTTCCCTGATCCAGTTAAAAGTAAACATACTGTCAAAAATTTCAGTTAACCAATTAAGTAAAGTTCTGACATCTCTTATACGTATAGATCAGGTGGGATTTATTCGGGGCCGCAGCTCTTCTGATAACATTAGGCATTTCATCAATATCATGTGGTCAGTGGCGAATGATCAAACTCCGGTCGCTGCCATCTCACTTGACGCTGAAAAGGCATTTGATATGATAGAATGGGATTATCTTTTTAAGATTTTGGAAATGTACGAGTTCGGGAATAATTTTATTGGATGGATTAAGTTACTTTATAGACACCCGGTAGCGGCGGTACAAACAAATGGATTAATTTCAGATTATTTTACTCTGGATAGGGGCACCCGGCAGGGTTGCCCTCTTTCCCCATTATTGTTTTGTCTTGCCCTGGAACCATTAGCAGCCACGACAAGAAAGGAAGATGATTTTCCAGGGGTGGTGGCGGGAGGTGTGGCGCATAAGCTTTTGCTTCACACAGATGATATTTTATTATTCGTCTCCAACCCCACTGGATCTATGCCTTGCCTCCACAGAATTATTAATTCCTTTTCTAAGTTCTCAGGATACAGAGTCAGTTGGTCTAAATCCGAAGCTTTGGCTCTGACAGCATATTGTCTAGTAACAGCTTTTCAGCCGGGTGCTTTCCAGTGGCCCAAACAGGGCATTAAATATTTGGGCATTTTATTCCCAGCAAATTTATGTGATTAAGTTAGAGTTAATTTTGACCTCTTAATAAAAAGTTTTTCGAGCGATGTGGGCAGGTGGGCTTCATTACATACTGTATATTTGTTATTGGGAAGGTTAATGTTATTAAAATGAATTTTATTCCAAAATTCCACTACCTGCTACAGTCTCTCCCTGTAGATGTCCCCCTCTATTATTTCAAGCATTTTGATAGCATAGCAAAGTCCTTCATTTGGAATGGTAAACGTCCCGGAATGTTTGTGGGGAGGGGTTTAATGTAAATAATTGATTCCGTATTTTATGTTGTGTTTGTCTTGTGGATGGAATCAATAAAAACTGTTAATAATAAAACACATTGCAGGGAAAAAACGAAAGGCACATGTTCAATAGTGGTTTAATAAAACTCCCATGCTACAATTGTTCTTAAGATTACTGCGCCTTCAATAAAGGCCCTCACTGCTTCCACCATTGTCATGATGTGGATTTAAGATGAGATCAAACGTAAAGAGAAAACAAATCAAATCAGATTATTCCCGGCCTGGCCCTGGACTAAGGAAAGTGATAGGTGTTACAGTGTGATGAATGGTGATACTGTACTTCCTGGCTAACAAACAACATATGCTTTCACTTTACATTGGAGTGAAACATGATTTGGCAAAGATGGGGAAAGGTTTTTGGTGGTAATGAATATTCCTGTGTGAACAAGGCACTGACTGACTTCAATTTCAGCTCCGCTATTTTCCAGGATTCACATCAGTGAATGTGCAAAAGCAATTTTGAATGGGTGGAAAAAGTGTGCGCTAAGTGAAGAAGCAGGCATTGGTGCCGTTCCAAAGTCATATAGAACATGATCCTAAATAAAGGATGTGAGGGGCTCCTCCAGTCTGTGGAGTGTGTGTGAGTTTGTGCATGTGTCAGCATATGTGTGAACACGAGTGTATGCAGTACGAGTGTGATGAGGATGACGATGGTATTTGCATGTGTATGGGTGTTTCTTGGGCACTTTTGGCCCTGTGGACTTTAGGGAAATAAACTCCCTTAAAGGAATACTGTATTCTGGGTTCAATACAAGTTAAGCTAAATCGACAGCATTTGTGGCATAATGTTGATTACCACAAAAAAAATTTTTTTTTACTTGTACCTCCATTTCTGACAGCAAAACAAAGTTTGCAATTTAAATCTTCAGACAAACAAGACAATATTAATGAAAGAAATTAAGAAAATAATGAAAAAAATGTTTTTACATTCTTACATTGATCGTTGAATTTGCGCACATTGCTGAGATGGTCTTCTGCCTGTTCTTTATTGTGAATACAGATTAGGTATTTTGAGAAGAAATTAACATGTATTGGCTTAGTGAACTGAGCAGAATTACAGTACTTTGTCAAATGGAACAGGCAGGGGTCTTGTGAGTCTGAGATGAATGTGTATCAGACGTATAGGTCCCATGAAACTGCTGGATTTTTTTACCCCACTAATGTATTTTAAAAATGTGTAACTAAGACAGTATCGGCAAAAAGTCATTTTGAGTATTAAATAACTGTACACTGTATATTTAATCACAATACAAAACTCTACATTTACTGTAATTGTATTTAATATTTAATTATATGTACAGGGTGTCTAGATGAGGCTGTGTACCAAATTTTGTGAGAATCGACCACAAGGTAGAACTATAAGAAACCAATTTACGTTTTTTTCGAATTAGTCCGGAACTGTATGGGTCCCATTTGGACAAGATTAAGGTAAGTATCATCGAGAGATGCTCTATACAAGAAGTTTTTAAAAGAAATTTGATTCATTAAACTAAACTCAGAAAAAAAGAAACGTCCTCTCACTTTCAGCTGCTTTTATTTTCAGCAAAAATATTTTCAGTGTAATTATTTGTATGAACAAAAAGATTCAACATCTAAGACATAAACTGAACAAGTTTCACAGACATGTGACTGACAGAAATGGAATAATGTGTCCATGAACAAAGGGGGGTCAAAATCAAAAGTAACAGTCAGTATCTGGTGTGGCCACCAGCTGCATTAAGTACTGCAGTGCATCTCCTCCTCATGGACTGCACCAGATTTGCCAGTTCATGCTGTGAAATGTTACCCCATTCTTCCACCAAGGCACTTGCAAGTTCCCGGACATTTCTGGGGGGAATGGCCCTTGCCCTCACCCTCCGATCCAACAGGTCCCAGATGTGCTCAATGGGATTGAGATCCGGGCTCTTCGCTGGCCATGGCAGAACATTGACATTCCTGTCTTGCAGGAAATCACACACAGAACGAGCAGTATGGCTGGTGGCATTGTCATGCTGGAGGGTCATGTCAGGATGAGCCTGCAGGAAGGGTACCACATGAGGGAGGAGGATGTCTTCACTGTAATGCACAGCGATGAAATTGCCTGCAATGACAACAAGCTCACTCCAATGATGCTGTGACATACCGCCCCAGACCATGATGGACCCTCCACCTCCAAATCAAAGGACCCTGGGCATCTTTATTTTGGTGTTTTTCAGAGTCAGTAGAAAGGTCTCTTTAGTGTCCTAAGTTTTTATAACTGTGACCTTAATTGCTTACTGTCTGTAAGCTGTTAGTGTCTTAACGACCATTCCACAGGTGCATGTTCATTCATTGTTTATGGTTCATTGAACAAGCATGGAAAACATTGTTTAAACCCTTTACAATAAAGATCTGTAAAGTTGTTTGGATTTGTACAAAATTATCTTTAAAATACAGTGTCCTGAAAAAGGGACATTTCTTTTTATGCTGAGTTTATTTAGAAGACATGAGCCTATACGTTTTTAGGTGTGGACCATAATAACTAAATGGCCTGTATCTTGTGAGCGCAATATCCAAACTTGACCAAATTTGGTTCACATGTACAACAGGGCATTTTGTGGACACATGCCAAATTTCCTTCATTTCCAGTTCTAGTGGCATTATAACTTAACAAAAACCTAATTGTGCAACTGTGATCAAGCAGGTTGAAATTTGCTACAAAACAGTTGTATCCAGTCCACAGTATCGGCAGAATCTATTATTTCAAATTTGGCAACTTTGGTCGTGTTCTCCTTCCATTTGCTAAGGACCCCGATGATCGTGAGAAGGAAATAGCTGCAAGCAGAGCTCCAAAAAGGGGCGGGAGCTCCAAACCACCAGCAAAGATATAGGGAGCCCCTAACCTAACCTTTTCCCTAACCATGAGTGGAAGTGAAGCCGCCTTTTGGAGTTGGTGCAACCCCCTTTTGGAGAAACCTCACCTCCTTCCGGACTAGCCCTACCCCCATTTGGAGATCTCCGGCCTGCAGCTATACCTACTTGATGATCGCCGCTTGCAGCTGAACCAAAAAAAATTGTGTTTGAAAGCATTCTGTGGAAATGACAATGAGTTATCAACATATTTGGAATAAAATGGCAGACGCATTGCTCTTGCTTAAGCTTATTTCATAGCTAACATTTAATGTATCGTACATACACACAATTAAATAACATTTTCCGAACAAGATTTGACAATTACAGTTTAACTAGAACCGACACACAATAAAAATATATTTTTTATTATATATACATATATCCTTGGTAACCAAGTACACTAACCTTTTATAAAAAAAATTAACTATTAAAATTGTTGGTTGTAGTGGAAATGATGCCACAACTGTGGGACAGCCGTCATTAAAATAATAATAATAATAATAATAATTATATAAATAAATTTCACACACTAAACATTTAAATGGTTTAATTTTTATTTAACTTTCTGTTAGATTATCATAGGTATAAAACGCAGTAACAGCGCTTTTCAGGGACAAGGAATGGTAGAATTCAAGTGATAATGCACGAATTACAACAAAGAATCACCAGTTTCACAAAACAGCATCGAATACAGTTAAAGGGAAACTAACACGACAGTAGATTATTGACTTCTGAAGCAGCAAAAAAAAATGGGTATGCTGAGGATATACACAAATTTTTTAAGCTAGGGTGTGTAATCCAAAAAGGCTAGCAGTTAGCAAGCTAGCTTTGAAAGCATAGACCCTCGCTTCAGAGGTGTCTCCAAAGCCACGCCTCCTCTATCACACATGAACACACACACACAGAGCATTCACATGTTGTTCTGATACATGTGTTGTTGATACATAATTCTGCTTTTAGCACACTCTTGATCCAGATGTTTTTCCATTGTAGAAGTTTCTAACACGGTCTTTCTTTTCTTGTTTCCTTTTACTGGTGGTTCAGGAGGAACATAAGGTAGATGTGGTTCGCCTTCCATTCTCGCGCTCGCTCTGCACAGCATCAAGGAACCTGCGCTGATGATGTGTGATCGTCTGCGCGTACAAGTTGCGCGGCGGTATGCAAATATAGATTGACAGACAGGAAGGACATCCTGTCATTACATTTCAACCGAATGCAATGATTGGTTGATCATTTTTTAGTCCTGTCCCTTCAACAAAAGATATATATATATATATATATATATATATATATATATATATATATATATATTTTTTTTTTACATTTAGACCACTTAAATTATTGATTGCTATCAGGATGTGAAGAGACTTTCAACCAGTATAACAAAACAAATTTCTGGAAAAGATTGCACACCCTAGCTTTAATCCTTATTAGTCGTTATACGCAAACTGCCCTGGGAAAAAAGAAAGCATATGGCGTATACGTGCATATGGCCCCGACTACATCACTGATGTACTGTATGTGTGCAATGCACATTCTGCTTGTGTCTATGTTTAATGCCCACTGCATTTTGATGGCTGCATCTGTAAGAACTATCGAACCTGTGGGGTTCCGTGCATATGTCCTGCATTCACTGAAGATCATTCGCACAGTCCAGGTGTTTTCTGAGCCTGTGAGGCTAAGCTCGAGTCAAGGTCTTTTAACTGTTCCCTGCGGTCACAGAGAACTAGTGGCTATGGGCAATAAAGGTCTGCAGGTGGAGAGATGGCTTTTCTGAAAGGCCTCCCATGTGCATTTCTTAAAAGCTGCTATTACAATTAACCTGTGAATTCTGATTCGGGAACTTATCCATATCATAAACTCACATGACATGAGGCACAGTTACAAATCATGTTCCGAACATTTCTACATCTCTGTCTGGGTCATTCTATGAAACGGGAATGTCCAGTTTGGTAAGGTGATTTTTAAAGCAAATATCTGTAATTTTTTTAAACATTCTATCAGTTATAATCACGTGTTAATAAATTGAATTATGCTATTTCAAGGTAAATTTGAATATATATTAGGACATGATTATGGTTTCAGAAGGGTAACAGTGTATATGGTAACAGGGTTGACAGTTTTACAATTCATAGGGGCATTCAGTAGTTCTCTAGCTAGCATTAGCATTGCTCTTCTTTGTGTACTTTAAGTACCGATGTTACAGTGGTGTTAGACACTGTACTGCCAACTTTCGATGTGGATCAGCATGATCATCTCTGCTGCCCCTGTCAGCTCTGGAATATTATTTGCATCTGGAAAATGTCAGAGTTTGAGGTAATTTCTAAAGTTATTTATTACTCCTATAATATAATTACTTTGCCTAAATTCAAATGTTATATTCAAGCGAACAGACAACTACAGTCAAGGACAGATTATTATTGTCCCTCATATCAATAATCTTTGGAGACTGTTTACATTTCACGTTATTTCTGAAGACAGTTATTAAATTTATTAGAGAACTGCTTAGCGTAAATGAACCTCATTATCTAGCGATACAGAATGAGTACAGTCTTCATCTCATGTGAGTGTTCACCGTTCAGATCAAACTTCACAAAAACACAATTCATTAGTTAATGTGTAAAACTTTTTAAATGGTCTCCATACTACTGAATGCACCATTAAAGGAATAGTTCACCCGAAAATGAAAATTCTGTGATGTTTTACTGACCATCCTGCTGTTCCAAACCTGTATGACTTTCTTTCTTCTGCAGAACACAAAATGAGGAATTTTAATAAATATCCCCTGGTTCATCTTCTCAATTCAAATGTCATTTGATTGTGACTCACTTTAAAACTTTAAACAAGGACCCAATAGTATCGTAACAGTAGTCCATTCCACTTGTGCATTATATTCCAAGTCTTCTGAAGCTATGCAGTTTAGCTCTAATAACAACAAGTTCTCACGAGAACTCGTGAGCCACTGTGAACGAGCTTCTCTCGTGCACCCATGAACAGACGTCAACATTTTCACTGACAAAATTACACAATTTTGGTGTTATTTCTCACTGAGGACCTGGAATATGACTTACAGGTTGCATGGACCACTTTTATGATGCTTTTGGATTTATTTTTAAGCATTAATGTAAGTCACTATCAACTGTTATTGTATTACATTTCAAAACATTTTTTTCTTGTTTTTCAGTAGAAATATCTAAACATTCTTGAAACAAGATAAATTTACTTCAGAAGCAAAATGACATGTTTAGAGAAATCTAACAACATTTAGTGGGGTTTATGCTTTTAACAAGAAAAAAATATATGCCAGTTGGGTAAGAAAAAAAACTTGATTCAAAGGCAAAACAAGTTTATTTGTCTTACCCCACTTGCAACAAAAGTTTTTTTTCTTGTTTTAAAGAATTAGTTCACCCCAAAATGAAAAATCTCTCATGATTTACTACACCATCCCATGAAGTGTATGACTTTCCTTCTTCAGCGGAACCAAAATTAAGATTTTAAAAAGCACATTTTAGCTCTGTTTGTCCATAAAATGTAAGCAAATGGGTGTCTTGACGCTGCTGGCTGTTGGACAGTCCAAAAATCATATTTAGGCAGCACAAAAGTAATCCACGTGACTCCAATCAACCATTTAATGTCTTCTGAAGCAAACCGATAGATTGGTGTAAGAAACAAATTGATAATTAAAATGTTTTAACTTTAAATTGTTGCTTCTGCCAAGCACTGGGATGCTGTTTGAAATGACCTAACTCTAACATTGCGTTCATTCCTCTGTTGTATACAAAGTGTGCGCTTCCGACTTCTCGCGTGAACGCGCCATTGCGCTTACATCACTGATGTGTCGACTGCTGGCAGGAAGCTATTTTAATAAAGTTTTAATTATCGATTTATTTTTTACATAAACCTATCAATTTACTTCAGAAGACATTTATTGATCGACTGGAGTCTGGATTACTGTGGATTACTTTTATGCTGCCTAAATATGCCTTTTGGACCGTCAAACAGCCAGCAGTCTAATGGCACCCATTCACTTGCATTGTATGGACATACAGAGCTGAAATGTGCTTATAAAAATCTTCACTTCGGTTCTGCTGAAGAAGGAAAGTCATACACATCTGGGATGGCTTAAAGGTGAGTAAATCATGAGAGAATTTTCATTTTTTGGGTGAACTATTCCTTTAAGCATAAGCAAACTAAATTTTGTTAGATTTATCTGAAAAAACAAACAAACAGACAATAAAAAAATTAATATCTTATGTCATTCTGCTTTTTGAGCAATTTTTTAAATTTTTTTATTTATTTTATTTTTTTCATAAGGATGTAAAAATATTAAGAAACATATTCTTTGCTGTGTTAATAGACAGACCAGATATTAATATGAATTTCTTCATTTGTGTTCTACATAAGAAGGGTTTGGATCAACATGAGGGTAAGTAAATTATGACAGATTATTATTTTATTTTTTTGTGTGTGTGTGAACTATTTCTTTAATTTGACATGACAGATCTTGTGCTCAAGCCACTTCTTAGACAGTTTAATGCTGATATTTCTAGAAATATCCATATTTCAATGATCAATAGACAGTTAAGATTGTACCCTACTTAGAAACATTACATAAAACTATGGCTGTCAATCAATTAAAATTGTTCAATTCAAAATCAAATTAATTACATGAGATGCAGATTGATCAAATTAATCACAAAGAAAGGCCAACCAAAATAAAGATAATTCAATACAGTATAAAATAATCAAAATATTAAATACTGTATATAATATAATGTTATAAATATATTTAGATTTTATATTCAGATAATTCAAATACACTATATTAAGCTGTGTGTATACATTTTTCATTGAACATAAGCCTATCACTATCCCAGGGGTCAGCAGCCTATGGCACACATGCCAGCATTGGCACGCAGAGGGGTAATCACTAGCACCAGTGAGAGAGGAGTAGACTATTTTATTCATATGAAATTCCGCACTTGCATTCCAATCTACATCTTGATGTAATCCTTCCTCATGATCACGCAGCGTGTTTTCATCAGCTGAATGGGAGACTAAACAAAAAGTTAAAATGTGACGAGACTTCAGTATACCCAACAGACTCGTGCAGTGCTTGCAAGCCATTTGTGCATCACGAGCCGGCAGCGCTTCACTTTCAGTTAAGAGTAAACATGCCCGCTTTGCTCCGGTCAGGCTGCACGGATAACAGCCTACATTCCATGTTTCATTTGTTTTATATATATATATATATATATATATATATATATATATATATATATATATATATATATATATATATTGTTTTATTTGTTTGGGTAAATTTATAAATAACACATAGTAAAAGTTGGCATCAGCAGTTCATTATTATAGTCATTTTTTACACATGCATATCAGAGACACAAAAGGCACCCATTTTGTAGAATGATTGATCTATGTGTTGTTTATATATTCTTTATGTCTTACTGGATTGGACCTACAAGAAAGATCACACATTTGTAGCATCACATGAAAATGTCTTTTTTGTCTTTTCTGGACATAAAACTGACCTTTTAGGATCTAATCATATCAAGTAATCCATTCTTAAGGTTGTTTCCACCAGACACCTGTTTGTTGTGTAAAGGTAGACATGCACTTATGACCTTCTGCACAGGAGGAAGTTCAAGTTGCAGTATATTTAAATGCAGTTCAGGAGGTCACCATAATCAGCGTGGGACAATCAATCCTGGAACGTCTCGCTTCTGCTGCAACCCCAGTTCCTTTCACTGGCTCACTGCTCGCCTTTTATGTGCCCCTTTCTGGTCCTCTCTGTGATTGTAATTCTGTCTGCAGATAAACTGGATGTAGAAATGTACATCTGAAATTTCAATAGAGAGCACACTGTCCGTGTGTGTGTGTGTGTGTGTGTGTGTGTGTGTGTGTGTGTGTGTGTGTGTGTGTGTGCGCGGGTGCATGATATAAATTTGAGTGAAAGGAATCTTGTTGCGGAAGACTGCATTTACACAGTCATGCTATTCCATAATGGGGATATGATGTGTTTTCACAGCCGCTGTGAGGCACAGTAGGATATCCTGCTATATATGCATGAAGCTTAGAAATCCTTCATATGGCAGGTTCTGCTTCTTGGCTTTTCCACACTTATCTTATGAGGTCTAGAGTCAGATCCCACAGATCTGCTGCAAAAACTTCTGGACATGCTGTATTTGTTCAACAGCATTAGGCCCAGATGGAATCTGCAGTCTTTTACGCATTTTCTGCGCTGATATAGAATCACTCTTTTATATGTCAGTTTGTGTCTGGTAAAAGAATTTAATTGGGTTACTTTTAGAATCTGCCTAACATAAATAATAATAATAATAATAAAACAGACCACACAGCTGGGTGACTTAGGAGGGTATCTGCAGAATTTACAATGTTTGAATGGATTTAAAGGTGCACTTGGTACATTTTTCCTCATTTAAAACGTTTTACTCCTAAATAAATGAAATGTCATTTTGAAACATTCACATGAGATGAAGAATCCAGTCATGTCAGTAACTTTATAAAAGCTGTTTTATTCAACATGGAGAGGGTCTGCACATAGGGGCGGTCATGTTAGGACCACATACTACTCACTTAATATCAGTAACCTCCTTGTTATTGGACCTTTTACTCATGAATTAAGTTAATTATGGCTGACTGTGAATAATGAATTTCTATAATCGTGTTGGTAACTGAAAACTATTGCATTTGAAGGATGCTGCATCCACGACAAATTCAAAAAATGAGAGCACCTTTAAACATGTTAAAATGAAACGGAAATAAGAGTACTACACTCTATTGGTAGCTAAAAGCATAATCAAATGAGCCAAAATTATTTTAATAAACAAACACACAAGCGGAAGTGGGTTATGAGTAGAACTTTCTGAATGATGGGCCTTCCAATTTTTCTGAAATCTACAGAGCTCTCTGTGGAGTTCTGGGAAACAGTTTTGGGAAACATTACTTTTAAATTTGACATAAAATTACCATTTCCGGACCCGCTTTATATTAGGTGGCCTTAACTACTATGTACTTAACTGTTTGATACAGTATACTTATTATGTACATACATGTTGCATGTAATTACATTTAAAGTACTTACATTTAATTACATTTGTAGTTACACTGTTAACTTTACCCCTAACCCAACCCTTATCCCAAAACCTAACTCTAAACCCTAATCCTAACCCTAACCCTACCCTTACTCCTAAACCTACCCGTACCTCAACCATAGTAGCAGCAAATGTGGGCATTTTGCCGAACAACATATAGTTACACAGTAAACAGTCTTGTATGTATTTAATGGTAGTACATAGTAGTTAAGGCCACCTAATATAAAGTGTGACCCCATTTCCTACTGTTCATTCAATTGGGTCATTCCATGTCAACTAAACCACAGTTCCCCATCTTAAAATTTTGTTTTTGATAATTTCTTTTACTGGTGAAAGATAAACAAATGATGATGAAAGCCAATTCAGTCAGGACTTCTGTCAAAGGAATACTTGACTTGAATAATTAAATAAATATTTTATTCACTTATAGACAATTGAAGCAATCTGTTGGTGTTGGTAGTATGGTTCTGTTCTGGGCAAACTCTCCACCCATCCATGCAGCCATGCATGGACAGGGCAGGGAGTGCAGCAAATAAACCCCCCAAAAGACATGATTCTCCATTCAATAAGTCAGTGAGTCGTTGACCCGAGAACTGACTCATTGAGTGAGTGAGTTAACTCAAGAACCGTGCAAACAATTCAGTCCGATTGGTGAATTAATTGCTTTGATTGGTTTTTTAAACTTGTTAACAGTGCTGTAGTTAAAACCAGCTCATCCGAGTCCCAGTCCAGTCCGAGACCAGAGTAGGTCGAGTTCGAGTCAAGACCGAGACCAGATGAGGTTCGAGTCCGAGTCAAGACCAAGACCGGAGAGGTCCGAGTCGAGACCGAGACCAGTAAACGCTGAGTCTAAGACAAGAGTTTTTATGAATGTATTAAATGAATAGTTTAAAGAACTATTGACTCTAGGCGCACATATCAAATAAACCTAATTTATTATTTTCTTAAGCTTATGTTGGTTAAACATTATTACCAGCTGAGAATAAAAATTAAACAAATGACACATCCTAGGTTAAGTCAGCAAATTGCTATTAAATTACGACATGTCAGTGTTAACAAATTGTAAGTGGAAAAACTCAAATTAAAGGTTCAAAGTGCCTATGTGGCTTATCATGGCAATACAAACTACCAGCTTCTGTATAGGCTACTATTATATTCAATTCCAGTCAAGTAAACATTTCTGCATTACAAAATACAGTATTACTGTACTATAACTAAAATGGGCCTGAAAAACCAAACAATAATATATTAAATATGACAATGTTTTTGCAGAAAGTGAATATAAACATTTGCATTCAATTTGTTAACAATTTCCTCAAATGCACTACTATATTTTATTCTTTGTAAGTCAAATAAGCATTTCTGTTTACTTTTGCCTGCAAGATTTCTTCTCAGGGTACGCACAGAAACCAGTTCCCTAGAAACCATTAAATTGTGATGACTTTGAGAAGTATTTTTACATTTTCTTCAGTATGTGTAGCATTCATGTAACTAATGGCTGAAGTATTTCTAAAAGACTAGAGGCTGTTCAGACCAACGCAGTGCAACAAACCCAGATAACATGTACGTCTCCAAGATGTCTGTTTAGATCTTTTCATCTGGAAAACATCTAATATCTGCTAAACATCTTAAAAAAATAAGATTTACAATCATTCTAAATCATAAACGTCTCAAAGACATTCACTGAATGTCTTATTGACATCCGAGACATATTTATTGACATAAGTCTTATAGACGTATTGCAGATAAGCAAACAACATAAAATAGTCTTCCAGATGTAAAAACACACATCAAATAGACGTCTGGGTGTTGTATGTATCAGGGAAAAGAGTATGACACAGGTGTCTCGAGACACGTTTTTAACAGTTGATGTTCTTTTTAACTTAACAAAAGAACTTAAAAATAAATTGTGGTGCTCCTGCACAAAACGCCAAAAACACAGCGATACGTAATGCAATGGTCAAAGACATTCATTTAGCATGTAGAAAAACAACTGAAAAACAGCATGGGTTGAACTGTACGAATTTGGTGTGAACAGCCCCTTATTTACAAGACACAACACCAATGGAAGTTTCTCAAAGTTACCTCTCAAAACGCAGTCTTTTGTTGACTGTAGGTAAATATCCACTTTATCCAACGATTGGTTTGTTTTCTGTTTTCTAAAATATCCAAATGCTGTTTTAATGAGTGTGAAGCTGCTGCAAATTATTCAGTGAGATTGAATAGCCAATCAATTCAGACCTTTTTGCTAACTCGTTTGGCCAATTTGCTGAAAAGAACCGACTCAATATAATTATTTATTTGTGAACTGGGCATCACTAGTTCTGATTCTACACAGCAGGCTGAAATGTGGGACAAATGTCAAGATCTCTGACATTGTCAGTCAAAAATATCTGTCAGATAAAATGAAGCTTTCACAGTATATTTTTTGGAAAGTGACGCGACTGGACTTGGGGTTAAGTCTGAGTCCACACTTTTTCGAGTTCTAGTTAAGACCGAGTCAAATTGCTCACGAGTCTATGACAAGACCAAGACCATGAAAATATGGTCTCGAATCTTGTCTCGAGTACTACAACACTGCTCGCTAAACCGATTCATTGAAAAGATCTGACTCCAAGTGATTTGCTCATGAATCTGACATCACTACCCTGATATCACACATACATTGTATGTATTGTGATGATATCATCTACAATAATAAAAACACTGAAACGGCTCATCTCTTCCATTAAAACATAATTCCATGACAGAGTCACTTCCAATCCCCTAAAACCTTTAATACATCCACTCATTCATCCACTGAATCTTTATAAGGTTGCAGGAGAATAAAGATGGAGTCGATCTTGGCTTCACCCCTATTCATCTTTAAACTAGGAAATGTTGGAATCAAGATGGTGGCAGCGAGAGTTGGAGAGACGGGTAGCACATGTTAGCTCTTCCTGCTAACGTCTGTTGCTCTAAAAGCAGTGTTTTGTAGTTTTTCGTGGAAAAAAGTACTCCGTCGGCAAATTAATCCAGAAGCTTTACCACTATCCTGTGTCTGGGCTGAAGTCACTGTTGTGGAAATGAGGCTCAACATGCATTAAGTTGGATTTGGAGTGTAACTCTGGTTTTATGGACCAGCACTGAGTATCAAGATGCTAACTCATCTGTTGCCCAGTACAGGTTCTTAAAGGAGTCCAGTCTTGAAAAAACACAGCCAGTAACTAACGGTTGACTAACTGTTTTGATTTTCTTTGCTACTTTAATGAACTGTGTTATTGAACAGTGCATCAACTTTTTGAATCATGAATTGACCTGCTTTGGATTTACATGGTGGTTATTGACTATTTTGGATTTGTGTGATGCTTATTGAAAGTTTTGCTTTGTGTGCTGATTATTTTTTTCTGATTAACACTTTTTATTGATTCACAAAATTGAAAAAGCAAAACATATATTCACAGAATCAACATTTAACCCCCAATATTACCCCTCCCGCTCCCAATCCCCAATCCCACCCTGACCCTCAACAAACATCCCAGTGGTCAAACATGAGTATACACACACACACACACACACACAAAAAACAGAAAAATATGTATATATAAAAATAATAATAATAATAATCACACATACCTGTATGTAAAACTATACTTCTCTCTCCACTGCCCCTCTCCGAGAGCCCTCCAAGAAGGCCAAATAGCTGCCTCATTTCCTATCAAATAAATCTAAGTTTCCCAGCCTTCTACATGACATTTCCTCGAATGCCGCCACTCTCCCCATCTCTGTGCACCACTCTTGAAATGAAGGCACTCCAGCCGACTTCCATCCCCTTAGAACAATCTGTCTGCCGATCATAACACTGGCTAGGACCCAATTTTTTATGTGTTTATCCCCTATATTAATGACAGCCCCATCCCCTAAAATACAGAGTCTGGGGAAAAATGAAATTTGAGTGCCCAACATGTCACACACAAAACTCTTAACCTTCAACCAAAATTCTTGGACCTTAACACACCACCAAAAACATGGGTTGTGTCCCCATCTTCTGATTGGCATCGCCAGCAGGTGGGTGTGTCTTTCAGACCAAGACTATACAATCTAGAGGGGGTCCAATAGAATCTATGTAAATTCTTAAAATTGCACAAGACACACCCTTGCATCTCTAGATGTAGACTTTACATTTTTTAGAATCCTAGACCACACTCCCTCCTCCAATACCAAGTTTAAATCTTTCTCCCATAATCTCTTGAGAGAAGTTGAAGCTCCGTCCCCCAGACTCTTAATTAGCAGGGAGTAATACACTGATGCCTCATGACCTTTTCCAAAAGCAGTAATCACCACTCCCAGAGTATTTGCTGCTTTAGGGGGTGTATGCTACTCCCCAAAATAGTACAGAGCAGGTGGCGCAGCTGTAAATACATAAAGAACTGAGATCTGGGAATCCCAAAATGTTGAACCATATTTTCAAAGGATCTCAACACTCAACATATAGGTCACTGAGCATATTAACCTCCCTCTCAATCCACTCTATCCAGCAGAAAGGAGACTTATTAATACATAGTTTTGGGTTCAGCCATATCCTTGAGGCTACATTTAACTAAATGTCCGAATTAAACACTCTGGACATTTTTGTCCATACCAAGTGCAAATGCGAGATTACGGGGTGTAATTTAACTTCTCCAATTAGTTTGATGAAAGGCTTTGTAATGGCAAAATAGGGGCAAGAACTTCCTGTTCAATACAAAACCAGGGAGGGGCTCTCTCAGGTGAAAGTGACCAGTGAGCCAAAAGTCTGAGACTGAATGCATAATGATAAAACAAAATCTTGGGTAGCCTAGCCCACCTTTGTCAATCGGCCTATGCAATTTATTGAAATGTAATCTGGGACGTTTACCATTCCAAATGAAGGACTTCGCTATGCTGTCAAATTGCTTGAAATAAGGGAGGAGGACATCTATAGGGAGAGACCATAGCAGGTAGTTGAATTTTGGAATACAAATCATTTTAATAACTGTGGCAGCGGGGGTGTGGTCAAGCATCTTGCCGGAGAGAGAAAGCAGTAAGGGCGCTTACACCTGAGCTAAATTATGTCTAACACCTGTCTCTAATTTCAGTGAGCGTGGGGAGAGCGGCATAAAGAGAGTGACACAACACTCAGTTGGATACCGGGTGTAATCAAACTACTATCCACCAACGCCTGGTTCAACCCGAGGCATTGGTCACATTTAAAACGGTGTCCCCCTCAGGGAAATCTCTGAGGGGGATTTCCCTTTGGAGCAGTCGTGAGACGAAACCCTCAAACACGCCTTTGACCAAGATAGAGCCATCGATGGTCAATGACTCCAGCCTGACATCGCACTTTCATACCCCTATTTTGCAATTATAAATGAGCGGTTGTATCGAGTGACACAGGACACTCAGACCAAAGAGGATACAACCCAACTCTTGATTCCAAAGAGCCGTCGGGAAATGGTATTCCAGGCAGCTCATTATAATCCCATGGCAGGTCATCTAGGAGAAAGGAAAACACTGAACCGTCTAATAGCCCGTTTCTATTGGCCGGGCATTGGCGGCGATGTCCACAGGTGGTGTGGCGGCATGCCGCGAATGCCAGCTGGTTAACCCACCGGCCACCCCAAAAGCACCATTGCGCCCTCTCCCTCTGATCGAGGTCCCCTTCGAGAGAATTGGAATGGACCTCGTCGGGCCATTAGAACGGTCAGCACGCGGACATCGCTTTGTATTGGTCCTAGTGGACTATGCAACGCGATATCCAGAAGCCGTGCCTCTTCGCAACATCTCAGCACGCAGTGTTGCGGAGGTACTCTTCAAAATAATCTCCCGGGTGGGGATTCTGAATGAAATCCTCACCGATCAGGGCACAACATTTATGTCACGAACACTACGCGAACTGTACGAACTATTAAATATTAAATCGATTCGCACCAGTGTATACCATCCTCAAACGGATGGCCTGGTGGAACGATTTAATAAAACCCTCAAAAACATGATTCGTAAGTTCGTGCACGATGATTCTAGAAATTAGGATAAATGGCTCGACCCCCTGTTATTTGCAGTATGAGAGGTCCCGCAAGCCTCCACTGGCTTCTCCCCATTCGAGCTGCTGTATGGGCGATGCCCACGCGGCGTGCTTGATGTAATGCGAGAGGCCTGGGAGGAAAGACCTTCAAACAGTAAAAATGAAATTCAGTACGTTCTTGATCTTAGAGCAAAACTCCACACCTTGGGGCAACTAACACAGGAGAATTTGCTCCAAGCTCAAGAACGACAGCGCCGACTGTATGACAGGGGAACTCAGCTAAGGGAATTTGCACCGGGAGATAAAGTGCTTGTACTGCTTCCCACATCGAGCTCTAAATTACTCGCCAAGTGGCAAGGACCCTTTGAGGTCACACGACGAGTGGGAGATCTCGATTATGAGGTTAAACGAACCGATAGAGGGGACGCACGTCAAATATACCACCTCAATCTCCTAAAATTGTGGAGGGAGGTGGTCCCCGTGACGTTGGCTACGGTGGTTCCCGAGAAGGCGGAGCTCGGACCGGAGGTGAGTTCAAAACATAAACAGTTCACCCCGGTCACCGAGCCAACTCGCGGAGGTTGCCAAGTTGCAACAGGAGTTTGCAGATGTGTTCTCCCCTCTACCGGGACGTACAAACCTCATCCATCACCACATCGAGACCGAGCCGGGGGTGGTGGTACGTAGCCGCCCCTATCGACTACCCGAACACAAAAAGAAAATTATTCGGGAAGAATTGGATGCGATGCTTGATATGGGGGTAATAGAAGAATCCCACAGCGATTGGTCCAGCCCAGTTGTTCTAGTGCCTAAGAGCGACAGGTCTGTGCGGTTCTGTGTGGATTACAGGAAAGTCAACGCGGTGTCTAAATTTGATGCGTATCCAATGCCTCACGTTGATGAGTTGCTCGATCGGTTGGGCACTGCTCGGTTTTATTCGACATTAGATTTGACGAAGGGTTATTGGCAGATCCCCTTGACACCAATTTCCCGTGAGAAACCGCCTTCTCCACACCGTTTGGATTACACCAATTTGTGACACTTCCATTTGGTTTGCTTGGAGCCCCGGCTACGTTTCAGCATCTCATGGACCGAATCCTCAGGCCGCATTCAGCTTACGCCGCTGCCTATTTAGATGACATCATCATTTATAGCAATGATTGGCAGCGGCATATGCAACATCTGAGGGCGGTTCTGAGATCGCTGCGCCGAGCGGGACTCACAGCGAACCCGAAGAAGTGCGCGATTGGACGGGTGGAGGTACAGTATCTGGGGTTCCACTTGGGCCATGGGCAGGTGCGTCCCCAAATTGACAAGACAGTGGCGATTGCGACCTGCCCGAGACCCAAGACCAAAAAGGGGGTGAGACAGTTCCTGGGGCTGGCTGGCTATTATAGAAGGTTTGTGCCTAATTATTCGGACGTCACCAGCCCGCTGACTGATCTCACTAAAAAGGGAGCTCTAGATCCGGTCCAGTGGACGGAGCAGTGTCAACGGGCGTTCACGCAAGTTAAAGCCGCACTTTGCGGGGGGCCGCTGTTACATTCACCTGACTTCTCTCTCCCTTTTGTTTTACAGACAGATGCTTCAGACAGGGGGCTGGGGGCCGTACTCTCGCAGGTGGTGGAGGGGGAGGAGCGCCCGGTGCTGTACATTAGCCGTAAGCTCTCGTTAAGGGAAACTAAGTACAGCACCGTGGAAAAGGAGTGTCTCGTCATCAAGTGGGCGGTCCTCACTCTCCGATACTACCTGCTGGGGCAGGCCTTCACCCTCTGCTCGGATCATGCCCCACTCCAGTGGCTCCACCGCATGAAAGATACTAACGCCCGGATCACCCGTTGGTATCTGGCTCTTCAGCCGTTTAAGTTCAAGGTGGTCCACAGACCGGGGGCGCAGATGGCTGTCGCCGACTTCCTTTCCAGGAATGGGGGGGAAGTGGTAGGCAGGCCGGATGTCGCCCCGGCCTGAGTCGGGTGGTGGGGATATGTGGCAGCGGGGGCGTGGTCAAGCATCTCGCTGGAGAGAGAAAGCGGTAAGGGCGCTTACACCTGAGCTAAATTATGTCTAACACCTGTCTCTAATTTCAGTGAGCACGGGGAGAGCGGCATAAAGAGAGCGACACAACACTCAGTCGAGAGAGAGACTGGATATGACAGAGCCAAGCCAGAGCAACGATTCCCTAATAGTGAGAGTTTATTTGTAGAAACAGTGTGTGTTAGGGTTTAGACAGCGTATAAAGGTAAACTGTAAAGTGGTGTCGAGGAAGAGAAATGAAGCCTCACCTGAAGAAGGAAAACTGCTTCTTGCGTCATCTTTTACAATAACATTAACCTTCCCAATCATAGATAAATGTAATGAAGCCCACCTGCCCACATCGCTCAAAAACGTTTTATTAAAGGGTCAGAATTAACTCTAACTAAATCACACAAATATTCTGGGAATAAAATACCCAAATACTTTATGCACTGTTTGGGCCACTGGAAGGTGCCCGGCTGAAAAGCCGTTACATGGCAGTACCCTGTCAGAGCGAATGCTTTGGATTTAGACCAATTAACTCTGTATCCTGAGAACTTAATTCTCCATAATTCTGTGGAGGCAAGGCATAGATTTAGTGGGGTCAGAGATGAATAATAAAATATCATCTGTGTGAAGCAAAAGCTTATGCGCCACACCTCCCGCCATCACCCCTGGAAAATCATCCTCCTTTCTTATTGTGGCTGCTAAAGGTTCCAGGGCAAGTCAGAACAATAATGGGGAAAGAGGGCAACCCTGCCAGGTGCCCCTATCCAGAGTAAGATAATTTGAATTAATTCATTTGTTTGTACCGCCACTACCATGTGTCTATAAAGTAACTTAATCCATCCAATAAAAGTATTCCCAAACCTGTACATTTCCAAAATCTTAAAAAGATAATCCCATTCTACCATATCAAATGCCTTTTCGGCGTCAAGTGAGATGGCAGCGACTGGAGTGTGATCATTCGCCACTGACCACATGATATTGATGAAATACCTAATGTTATCAGAAGAGCTATGGCCCCGAATAAGCCCCACCTGATCTATATGTATAAGAGATGTCATAACTTCACTTAATTGGTTAGCCAAAATTTTGGACAATGTTTTAACGTCTAGCTGGATCAGGGAAATTGGACATTAACTCTTACACTCACATGGATCTTTGTCCTTTTTAAGAATCAGACTGATCTAGGCTTATGTCATGGTTGGCGGAACCTTTCCATTTTTTAATGGTTCCATATAAACTTCTAGCAAAAGTAGAGCCAGTTCTGTAGCATAAAATCTAAAAAATTCAGCGGCAAAGCCGTTTTGGCCCCGGAGCCTTGCCTGTAGGCAAGGCCTTAATTAACTCGCCAAGAACTTCCAAGGTTATCTCAGAATCAAGAGAATTTTTTTTGCTCAGATGTCAGTTTAGGAAGCTCTAATGGTTCCACAAAGTTTCTAATATCTTCATCAGTAGACAAAGACATGGAACTATAGAGATCAAGATAGAATTATTTAAAAGCATTATTAATATCCATGGCCGAGGTAAATATTTCACCACCAGCAGAGTCCACTGAGGGAATGGTAGAAAAAGACTCTCTCTGTTTTATATATCTAGCCAGAAGTTTTCCTGCTTTGTCCCCAGACTCAAAGTATGACTGTTTTGCCCTGAATAGCCAAAACTCCACCTTCTGTGACAAAATAGTATTATATCTGTATTTCAATCGGGTCAATTCTCTGAGACTATTAGATGATAGTCGGTGCTTCAGATCTACCTCAACACTTTTAATATTCCCTTCCAATTTCACGAGTTCTTGTGCTTTGGATCTTTTGGTGAATGAGGCATACTGTATGATGCGGCCCCTAAGAACTGCCTTAAGTGCCTCCCAATCCACGCCCACAGAGGATACTGAAGACCAGTTGGTCTCCATATAGACATTGATTTCAGTCTTTAGCATTTGTTGGAAATCAGGATTTTGCAAAAGGGATACATTAAAATGCCAACTATATGATTTATTTTTCTCCATATGTGGCAACACCTCTAGACACACCAGGACATGATCTGAGACTAAAATGTTTCCAGTTGAGCAATCAACAGATGAAATGAGGGACTTAGATATATATTTTAAAAAAATCTATTCTAGAATAAATCTTATGGACTGATGAAAATAAATTATAGTCCCTACCAGATGTGTTCAAAAGTCTCCAAATATCTGTAAGACCAAGATTTTTACACATCCTGTGAAGCGTCAATGTTGCTCCAGGGGGCTTGCACACATTTGCTTCACTATGATCAAGGACTGAGTCCATCAAAAGATTAAAGTCTCCTCCCAATATTAGATCATGAGGGTTGCCAGCGGCTTGCAACATCCCTTTAAGATCTATAAAAAAGCCCTGATCATCTATGTTAGGTGCATAAATATTAGACAAAATAAGACTTTGCCCCTGAATTTCAGCTAAAACAATAATGACTCTTCCTAATTTATCTTTACTCTGTTTGAGACATTTGAATTGTAGATGTTTAATTATCAGTATAAAGCACTATAAAAAAAATGCCCACCCCCTATCTTTCCAAATTTTTCCGCTTCCTGCGGAGAAAGGTGCGTTACTTGAAGAAACACTATATCATATTTCTTACGCTTAAGAAGAGAAATAACCTTCCTTCTTTTTATGGGGTGCCCCAGTCATTCAAATTCCATGTGGAGAGAGACAATCCACTCATATTAACATTTGACATATTAGAAAAAAATAGATCGTGTGTCAAAAACGAGATTATAAAGACCACATTCCAACATTGGTGCGACCATTAAAACCCGAACATCCCCCGGAACAAAACAGACAGAAAAAAGAAAAACATGCTCATTAACCCCGCACACAACAGCGCCAACTGGCGTCCATCCCTCCAAACTCAAACAGTCCATGTAAGCCTACGAGGACCCCCGCGACAACTTTGCTGTCAGATTGCTCAAGTCCAATGTTTCTATACACATTTTGTGAGACAGAATTACACAGCAAAAGATAATCTATAAAACAAACTCCAGCCAATAGACAGAACAATCTCAAAGAGTGTGTAGATTCATCCACAAAACTGTCCCGAAGGTGTGACACTCTGCAAAATAAACTCCGGCCGCTAGGCGGAACCAGCACCAAAAAAACGCCCAGTTTCCTCAAACAGTCAAGTGAATGATCAGTGAGCCGGTTGCAGCGTGAGCGCCACAAAACGACCCACTCAATCCACTAACCCCATGAAAGACATCGCCCGCTGTGGGCATGTGAATGTCCCACGGCCCTCCCAGCATCCACTCTCAATCTGGCCAGGAACATCAGTGCAAAAGTGACCCTCCACCAATGCAAAAGTTTCTTGCATTTATTGAATCGATCACGCCGCTCTCCTATAGAATTTGCAGTCTGGGAACAAGAAAATGCCGCGGTTCCTCCAAGAAAGCCCTGCTCCACTCCTCGCCTCGCTCAACACAAGATCTCCATCGGACACCCAATAATTTCATACACTATTGCACTTGTGTATATGGTTGTGTGACAATAAAAGTGATTTGATTTGATTTTTGACAGTCTCTGAAACTTGGCTAGAACTGATCGGGGCCCATCTCCACCTGTGGATCTCTGCACCGGAACCCTGCGAGCTCACTCGACCCTCAGCCCATGGCCTGCCATGTCGAGCAGATTCGGAAGGAGCCCTTCCAAGAACCCCACCACATCCCGACCCTCCTCAGCCCCAGGAACTCTGACAATACGGATGCCACTCCGCCGGCCACAGTTCTCCATGTCCTCCAACCTCTCACAGACATGCTCCAAATCCACTCTGGCTGCCAGCGGACCAGCAGACAATTCCCTCTCCAACGACCCCAGACAATCGATCCGCCTCTCAACATTCCCCACTCCTGCAACCATTCCAGAGAACCTCGCCTCCATGGCAGTGATCGACTGATACACCACAGCCAGATCCTCCAAGCCAGCAATGACCCTTGTCAGCACTGCCGACATGCCCAGCAACTCCCACCGCACCCCCCGCACTTCTCCGACCAAATTGACTCCCCAGCTCACGTGCCCCTCAGGGGCAACAACTCAGGCACGTAAGTGTCTTTTAATGTCTTCAGAGCCCGAGGATTTTGAATTCTTTGACATATTGTCCTCCTAGAATAGTTATGAAACAGAGTGTATCGAATCTCACCGGTTTATATCATTCAAAGTGTTAAAACTAGCAAAGTGCGCAGAGCTCACCGTTCACATATCCGATCCTCGCATGGCACACGTGACTCTTGTGTGCTGATTATTGAATATTTTGGACTTGTGTGATGCTTATTGAAATTTTCTGAATTGGAGTTATGAAAATACATGAAAAGACTGCAAATATTTTGTGTTTGGAAGTTTTATTTTGTGTTTATTGTGAAATTTCATAATATCTTCCAAGTTTAGGGGTTTGTGTGAAAATATCTTTTTGAGGTTTTCTACATTTCCTTGTACGTTTTACCTTTTTCTTTATGGATTAACCACTGACTTGACCTTCCCAAACAAATAGTCAAACATTTGACAGGTGGTTCCTGTCTGGCACCTCAACTCTAAAAAATAAGGAAAAGGTGGTAAACATTACAATATGTGTTTACCTCTGGAAGACGTTTTGCTGGTGAGCAACATGGCTATGATGGTTGCCATCTAGACCAGCATAAAACAGTCAGGACCAGCCTAGAAATTCATGCTGGTATAAGATGGTCTTTTCAGCAGGGAGGAGGTCACTTCTCGGCATTCTTTCTCCATCTGTATGACATCACTTTGTCACACGGCTTCAAATATACTGAGCACCGGAGCTCCCCACCTGGTTCGTCCCTGGGGCCCAGGCAAGCTACACATGCTGGGGCCGACCTCTCACCTTGGACTCAGTAATTGAAATCTTTCCCAATCTTATGATATAATCATCCTTGCTATGGTCCAAACTTCTGTGGAGAGAAGGCCCTTCATCCAAGTTATCACAGGAATGTTGGAAGTGTGTAACAAGGCAATGAAAATCAGTGCTGAGCTCATTTCAGTAAGAGATCAAAGCAAACAGCATTTGGTGTCACAATAGTTCACAGTATAGAGACTGCTGTAAAATGACACTATGATGCTTACAGCTTACTTACTCTGCACTTGCTTTGTTCTAAAATTCCAGGATGCATGCTGCACGTATCAAGCATTTCTACACACAGGGTTTCAGGAATAAGGGTGTATTTTATTTATTAATTTTTATTTAGAAATTAATTATTTTATTTTTAAATTTTTCTCCCCTTTTCTCCCCAATTTGGAATGCCCAAACCCCAATGCGCTCTAAATCCTCGTGATGGTGTAGTGACTCGCCTCAATCCGGGTTGCAGAAGGTGAATCTCAGTTGCCTCTGCGTCTGAGACTGTCAATCCGCACATCTTATCACGAGGCTTGTTGAGACGCAGTGCGTGTGCAGGCCCACGCTATTCTCCACGGCATCCACACACAGCTCACCATGCACCTCACAGAGAGCGAGAACCAAAACATTATAGCGACCATGAGGAGGTTACCCCATGTGACTCTACCCTCCCTAGCAACTGGGCCAATTTGGTTGCTTAGGAGACCTGGCTGGAGTCACTCAGCACGCCCTGGATTCGAACTTGTGACTCCAAGGGTGGTAGTCAGCGTCAGTACTCGCTGAGCTACCCAGGCCACCTGGGTATAGTCAATTATTAACAAATGTGGTCAACTTTATTTAGGTGCGTAGGAATTATGAGTAGCAAATTGCTCACAAAACTGAAAAGCACTTGAAAATCTCAAGCTCCGGTGACATTGTCAGGAGAGAACACATATTTAAAAACTTTTCCAGGTTTGTGGCAGGTTAGAGAAAGATATTTAGGGGTGAATACACTAAACAGTTGCACCACTTTTGCGCATGGTATTTCAGATCTTATTCACTAACCATGCGCAATCTAGTTTAAGCAGGTGCATCAATCAGTGCTGAAATTGTGCTGTGTCTTGAGATTACAAAGTCATTGGCATTCCTTTTCATGCAAGCACACCTCCTTTCTATGTAAATGAGGCTCATTATAGATTGCGCTTCATTCACAAAAATTGCCCGACACAATTTACATTGTGCTATTACTTCCAGGTGAAAGCAGGCGGTAAAATACATTTTATTTAATAGAGATGTTTGTGTACATTTTCTATTGATCATATCAGCAGTAATTCATGAAATAATGATCAAATCATGGAAAAGAGCATAAAATCTGGCATGCAGTGGCAAGAAAAAGTAGGTGAACCCTTTGGAATTAGCTGGTTTTCTGAATTAATTGTTCATAAAATGTGATCTTATCTTCATTAAAGTCACAAGTATAGATGAACACAATGTGCTTAAGCTAACAACACAAAAACAGTTATAATCTTTCATGTCTTTATTGAACACATCCCATTAAACATTAACAGTGCTGTGGAAAAAGTAAGAGAATCCCTAGGCTAAAGACAACCAAAAAGCTTTTTGGAGGTGTGGATTTCATTTTGAGATTGCTATTCCAAAGAAGCATCTGCTGATGTGGACCAGGCCTAGCAAAAAAGAGATCTCAGAAGACCTACGATCAAGAATTGTTGCTTTGCGTAAAGCTGGAAAGGGTTATAAAGTTATCTTGAAGAGCTTAGATATTCATTTGTCCACAGTTTTATAGACAAATTGTCTATAAATGGAGACAATTTAGTGCTGTGGCTACTCACCCTAGAAGTGGCCGTCCAGCCAAGATGACTCAAAGGGCACACCCTCAAGCCTTTATTTCAGTGGAAGCTTTTATTTTGAAAACGGAAGGGATGAAAGTTTATGTTGTTTAAATTTGAGTTGACAACAGCCTTTTAATGCAGTGAAATGTTCTCATCATCTGACTTGCTGTAAACAAAAACCCACTCGCATGGTGTTATTTTACATGTGTATTTAGTAAATTGTAGTGGCCAAACATAGAGGTATGTGAAATTACACAAATGTGCCATTAAAGTAAATCTGGGGCGCTTTAAACAATGTGCTCAGTGCACGTAAGCACACCTAACTGAACTCCGAGCACATCTGTCACTCAGGGCACCAGATAGATCGAGTTTGTGAGTATGGAGCACAGAACCACTCTGAAACCACATGTGTGATTCAGTTTACATGTATTTAAGAAAGCACTACACACTACAGACAAAAGAGCCGTGCACATATGCGCAGCACAGCGGGCAGCACGTTGAGACTTGTTTATTTAATTAATTAAATCGCAGCCCTCATGCTTTAAAAATCATACTGTGTCATGCCGTGATTTCGATTTTATTTCAGTTAATTGTTCAGCCCTATCACAAAGTCTGCACACATTTTCCACTATATATATCTATCTGGTCTGTGGTTGGTTGCTTTACATGTCTGTCAGACGATAAACTGCAATATGGACCAGGCTTTATGCCAAAGTCAGAAGTCTGGCTAGTCAAGACTATGCTCAGGTGAACATCACTCGCTTAATCATTTAATTCTTATTTTATTCCTAAAGTACAGCACTATATTATTCTCCACTGGCAAATTAAAGAAAAATTAGATGGCTGTTAATAGGAAACGATGATGACTTTTGAAGAAGACAACAGGCAATAACGTGATGCTGGTCAGTGCTACATGAGAATATCAAATCCATAGAGTGTTGAGCACAGCTTTTGACAAACACTTCCATCCTCTGTCCCACCATGACCCTGTTGCTCGTGTTAGATTTATCTGCAAACAGCTTCTCCATCAGGAGCCCATTGTGAAAGTGCTGGCACAGATCCACAGAGAAACCCAACCACAGATCCTGCTCCCCCCATCACAGAGCCCCCACAACCACCATCATCCTTTGACAGTATGTGAGCTCAGTGTGGGGGAAGGAAACCTTCAGATCCAAACTGTAAAATCAATAGCCCCGAGTGTGTCATTTCAATGATGATGGCCGTTTGAAACAGGAAGTGTTTTCGAAATCTATGCAACAAAGAAACAGATTCGATTGTGTCATTCTTATGAAAATGCAAGCAACAAATGATGATGTTGGTCTTTTGATTTGTTTGCATTTTTGAATGATTGCATTTTAGCCAGTTGATTACACTTGATGCTATTTTGTATTTCATGCTGCATAAAAGCTAAATAGTATAAATAAAGAACTATTGTACTACTTGCACTGCCTGTAGCAAAGAAAAACAGAAATGAGATCACTTTAAAATCTGAACTGTTTCCCTGAGCAGCCTTATCGCATTATCATTTGTTCATACAATGCAAGTGAATGCTGGCCAGAACTTTGAAGCTCCAAAAATCACAAATGAAACATAAAAGTAATCCATATGACTTCAGTGGTTAAATCTATATCTTCAGAAACGATATGATAGGTGTGGGTGAGAAACAGAAATCTCCACTTTCACTTTCACATCTGAAAATCACATGTGGTGCCGGTTTAGTTTCACTTTCACATCTGAAAGTGAAAGATAAAGTGGAGATTTAATGTACAATAAAAAGGACTTAAATATTGATGTTTCTCATCCATACCTATCATATTGCTTCTGAAGACATAGATTTAACCACTGGAGTCATATGGATTATTTTCCTTTATTTGATTTTTGGTGCTACAAAGTTTTGATCACCATTCACTTGCATTGTAAGGACCAACAGAGAGGAGATACTGTATTCTTCTAAAAATCTTTGTTTGTGTTCTGCTGAAGATTGTAAGTCATACACATATGGGATGGCATAATAAATGTGTAAATAATGAGAGAATTTTCATTCCCTATCTGTCACTCACTCGAAGTTGTGTCGATGTAGTGACACTAGGAGTCACTCTTGGGAGCCCGAAACACCTCTGGTCTTTGATAAAAGGCCAATGAAATTTGGCAAGTGGTATTTGCATACCACTCCCCCGAACATACGGATATAAAAGTTGCTGGTATACAACCACTCATTCAGATTTTCTCTTCGGAGCCGAACGGTCGATGCTCACTGAGCTGAATTCCCATGGCTGTTAATCCACCTCTGCTGGATCTGATGGCGCATTTCAGCGGCTTCTCCCCCCTCTGCACTGGTGCACTGCAGAGAACGCCACTGGGCGCTTCGGCAGAAATAAAAGAGTATATTCTAAGAAAAAGAGTATATTTCTCTAAAAGAGCGGCACAAACGGAATGTCTTTTTAAAGACGCGTCTTTTTAAAGATGCCTTTCCATTTGTGTGTTATTTCTGGTTGCGGTCGTTATCTCTCGCCTTCTGATGGTCACGATCGCTATCTTTCGTGTCTGGGCGCTGCCCACATGGAGACAGCGTTCGTGGATGGGTCATGTACTCATTGTGAGAACATGTCCATGGCAACATTTCGGTTGCGGCTTGCTTTCGTAAGAAAGAAAGCCACCCCAGCAGCTCCCCACCCCGGTCCTTCTACCTACGGGTATGAGGCCAGCGCGGCTAGCACTGGGGGCGATTTGGGGACCCCAATCGGACCACCTCCGCCGGGTATCCCCCCACGGACCTCCCATTCCCCAGCACGCTCGTCTGCCCCGATCGGGCTTCCGGATGAGTCCGCCGGCTCGTCTCACAGTGAGTTCGACCTCTTGTTCGGAGCCCGTGAAGGTGATGAACTCTCGAGCGCAGCATCGGAGAGCGGGCTCGTCCAGTCAGATGCGGAAGCCTCAGCTGGGCTCCCTCTCTCGGGTACGATCGCCCAGTCACAGGCTGATGCGGAGATGACGGACATGCTTTCCCGGGCAGCTGTGAGCGTTGGGCTAGAGTGGAATCCTCCGCTCTCCCCTGAACCCTCGCGGCTCAATGATTGATTCCTGGGCTCGCGGCGCCGCTCACAGCCACGCCCCGCCCCAGATCCTTTCTTCCTGGAAGTGCACGAGGAGCTGACAAGGTCATGGGAGGCACCTTTTACTTCCTGGTCCCGATCTTTCAGCTCCCCTGCCCTCATTACCCACGATGGTGGGGCGGCCAAGGGCTATTCGGCAATCCCCCAGGTGGATAAGGCACTCGTGGTGCACCTATGCACCTGGCGCAGGCGCCCAAAGCTCCCGTCCAAGGCCTGTAGGTTTACGTCGTCCCTGACGGCCAAAGCCTAGAGTGCCACTGGACAAGCCACCTCCGCCCTGCAATCCATGGCTCTCCTGCAAGTCCACCAAGCCAAGGCACTAAAAGAACTGCATGAGGGTAGTTCTGCCCCAGATCTCCAGGTGTGTTGTGGTTACGACAGATGCCTCCAAAATGGGCTGGGCCGCTAAATGCAACAGGCATGCTGCCGCCGGCTCCTGGACGGGCTCATGGCTGCGTTGGCACATCAACTGCCTCGAGTTGTTGGCAATTATGCTCACCCTGTGGAGGTTTCGGCTGTTGATCCAGGGCAAGCATGTGTTAGTTCAGACAAACAACATGGCAACAGTGGCATACATCAACCGTCAAGGCAGTTTATGCTCCCGTTATATGTCACAACTCGCCCACCATCTCCTCCTCTGGAATCAGCAGCATCTCAAGTCGCTGCGAGCCACTCACATCCCGGGCACCCTCAACACTGCAGTGACCCTGGTAGCACCCTACTGGCCTACCCAGACGTGGTTCTCAGACCTCACACTCCTCGCGACAGCCCACGCCCCCCCCCCTCCGGTGAATTCCCCTGAGGAAGGACCTTCTTTCTCAGGGGCGGGGCACCATCTGGCCTCTGGAATCTCCATGTCTGGTCCCTGGACAGGACGCAGAAGACTTAAGTGGCCTACCACCCGCGGTGGTGGACACGATCACTCAGGCTATGGCCCCCTCTATGAGGCGCCTGTATGCCTTGAAATGGCATCTGTTCGCTAAGCGGTGTTCTTCCCGACACGAAGACCCCCAGAGATGCGCAGTTGGATCGGTGCATTCCTTCCTGCAGGAGAGGTTGGAAGGGCGGCTGTCCCCCTCCACCTTGAAGGTGTATGTAGCCACTATAGCGGCACACCATGACACAGTGGACGGTAAGTCCTTAGGGAAGCACGACCTGATCATCAGGTTCCTGAGGAGCGCCAGGAGGTTGAATCCCTTCAGACCGTGCCTCATTCCCTCATGGAACCTCTCTGTAGTTCTTCAGGGTCTACAGCCCTTTGAGCCCCTGCAGTCAGCTGAGCTTAAGGCACTCTCTTTTAAGACTGCCCTCCTGACTGTGCTCACTTCCATCAAGAGGGTAGGAGACCTGCAAGCGTTCTCTGTCAGTGAAACGTGCCTGGAGTTTGGTCCGGGCTACTCTCACGTGATCCTGAGACCCCGACCGGGCTATGTGCCCAAGGTTCCCACGACCCCTTTTAGGGATCAGGTGGTGAACCTGCAAGCACTGCCCCAGGAGGAGGCAGACCCAGCCCTGATGTTGCTGTGTCTGGTGCGCGCTTTTTACGCATCTATGGATGGCACGCAGAGCTTTAGAGTCTCTGAGCAGCTCTTTGTCTGCTTTGGTGGACAGCGGAAAAGAAGCACTGTCTCCAAGCAGAGGTTCGCCCACTGGCTCATTGATGCCATAGCAATGGCATATCACGCTCAGGACATGCCGCCCCCGGCAGGGCTATTAGCCCATTCTACCAGGAGTGTGGCGGCCTCCTGGGCCTTGACCAGTGGTGCCTCTCCAACAGACATTTGCAGAGCAGCGGGCTGGGCAACACCCAACATCTTTGCGAGGTTCTACAATCTCCGGGTGGAACCAGTTTCGTCCTGTGTAGTGGCAGGCACAAGTAGATAAGTCTGGGACAACTGGCCGGGTGTATCGCTTGCGCATAGCACCTTTCACCTCCCCTGAGCTGAAGACATGCGCTGTTGACTCCCAGTAATGTTCACAAACTGTGTTGCCTGGATGACTTCCTCCGAGCCCTGTGGAAGTCGAGTTTGCGGAGAAACTCGCTGCCGGCTCAGTACATGTGCTAACTTAGCCCTGTACTGGGGTAGGTGCTCTGAATGCGTTGGTTCCCCATAGGTAACCCCGTGCGACGAATATCTTCTGCTAATTCGTTTCCCTGTTGGTAAACTGCGTCTTCCTTGGGCAGAGGCCCCTCTGCCCCAGTCACCATGTTTGTAGAAACTCCTCCCCCGTAGGGTAGGACCTACCATGGGACTTCTCCACATGACATACTTCCGACAAATCTCGGCAAGACCATGTGACATATTTCCACTCAAAATACCCCCCCCCCCCCCCCCGGGCTGGGTGTGGTCTCTGTGGTGTCTTCCCCTTGGGAGTGACACCCCACAATGTCGAGTGAGTGACAGATAGGGAACGTCCTGGTTACTTGAGTAACCTCCATTCCCTGATGGAGGGAATGAGACGTTGTGTCCCTCCTGCCACAATGCTGGACTTCCCGCTGAAATGGCTGGGACCTTGTCTCGGCTCCTCAGCACAAAACCTGAATGAGTGGTTGCATACCAGCTCCTTTTATACCCGTATGTTCGGGGGAGTGGTATACAAATACCACTTGCCAATTTTCACTGGCCTTTTATCAAAGACCAGAGGTGTTTCGGGCTCCCAAGAGTGACCCCTAGTGTCACTACATCGACACAACGTCTCGTTCCCTCCATCAGGGAATGGAGGTTACGCAAGTAACCAGGACGTTTTTGGGAGAACTATCACTTTAACCCTAACACTAAACATATCCACTACTTAAAGGTGCTGTAAAAGATTTTAGCAGGTGCCCGACCGATTTATCGGTCAGCCGATGTTAGCGACCGATATTAGCCTTTCACAGATATATCGTATCGGCGTATATGTTTTTCGATATGCGCAGATATGAAAACTTTTTTTCAGAACACATAATGCAGAAAACAATGCTTTGGGTGATTTAGAATTGGTGTCATAACGTAGTTTGTCCAGCAGAGTGCGCTCCGACTCCATTGTTTACAGAGCTGAGCTGACGGTGGTTCTACAGACTGTGCGGAGTTCAGCGGTGTCTTCATGGTAAGTTGCTTACTAGTTTGTGAAATACATACTGGAAAGTTAATAAACAATGACCCCATAATTTTCCATTTTCAATATAACTAATATAACGTTAACCCTGTCCCTGACAACCATGTCACTCATGTTTATCACATCTGTTTGCTGTTAGCCAGCTATAGTTTGTAAGTGCAATCAGTAATGTAGCAGATTGAAAGGTAAACATCAGAGCATCTTTTTGCAGCTTAGTAGACAACGGTGCGGTGGTGGATTGTGTCTGCTGAGTGTTGATTTTACGCTGCGTTGTTACCTAGTTGGTGAGACGCAATGCTGGAAAGTAAATAAACAACATCCATCTTTTACTCTTCATGACAACGATCTTATAGCTATCTAGCTAACCACGTATCTACTTTCATACCTTGTCAGCTGAGTGGAAGCTAATGTGTAAACATGTATTCACCAAACTGTTTTGTTGTATTTATAAAACGTAATATTTAAAAGTCTGGCTTTCCATTGTTGAAAGTTTCCCCTGAACTTGTATAGCAGAATACGGTGTAACACCGCTGCCGCTGTTTATCTCGTGACTCGGCAGGTGTAAATGATTCTTGTTTTACAACCTGCCCCTAATTTGACTGATACTAAACAGTACTACTGATGTTTATTTAGCATTTTTTTTTATTTGTATTTATTCTTTATTTAAATGGTCAGCAATTGACAGATACTAAACAGTACTGATGTTTATTTAGCTATTTATTTTATTTATTCTGTATTTTAATGGTCAGCAATTGACAGATACTAAACAGTACTGATATTTATTACATCTATATTACATAACAGTATTACATAACAGTACATCTATTTATGTTATTTGAATTTATTCTTTATTTTAATGGTCAGCAACTGACTGATACTGAACATACAGTACTGATGTTTATTTAGCTATTTATTTTTATTTATTCTTTATTTTCTCAGTGTTCATTTCTAGAATTTGTTGACAGTGTATAATAATAATGTCAAATATTCTTTGATAAAAATATTTGTTTAAGAAAGCAGCCTTTTGAGGACCTTTGCATAGACATATCAGTGCAAAATTGGTGCACAATCCACATTGAAAAGGTCTGTTTTCATTCCAGCTCATAAATTAACTATATTGGCCACCATATCAGTAATCGTTGAATGTTCCCCCTCTGAAATAGGTATTGGTCTCAAAAATCCCATATCGGTCTAATTTTAGCCATTCTAGAATTTCGCCAAGCTGAGTTGTTTGGTTAGCCACGCCCCCTCTTTGCAAAACCCCACACTCCAAAGATACCAAATGAGCTTTATTGACACTGACACGAGCAAAAACGGTCATCAAAAACAACAGCAGCAAAATAGCACCCTCAACTGACAACTGTTGTGAGCAAGATGGCATAAAAATGCATTATGCCTCAATAATTCGCTGCAACTTCAATACTATGAAAACGGGCAAAATGATTGACTTTCAGAAAGCATCAGAGACCGTGGCCCACAGACACATTTTAGTTTGCTGTTTACAGAGTCTAGAGCTGTCACAGAGACAGGTGAGATATCTCATAACACTTATTTCATTAATATTTTTAAGGGAGTAATACATTTTTTTGCATACCTTTCCATGAAAAAATTGCTTACAGCAACTTTAACAATATAAAAATGTAACGGATAGAAAAAATGTACAGTGGTAACACTTTTTTAACAGCATTTACTAATCTTGGTTAATGTTCATTTCTAAATTCATTGTTACTTCATATTAGTTCATATTGCATTAACTAATGTTAATGTTTACAACTATTAATGTTAAAAATGTATCAGTATATGTTAAAATTAAGATTAACCAACATTAACAAATGCTGTAAAAGTATTGTTCATTGTTAGTTTCTGTTAACTAATGTTGTTAAAATTGAAGTATGTAACTTTTTCCCTGTTAAAATACAGAGTAAGCCATTCAAAGGTTCATTTTCTCAAAAACTGTAAGCATTTTCTGGGGCGCTATATAGTGTTTGAATGACTCGCTTAGACCCACCCCAACAATGTTACTCAACCAATGGCATGAGTTGGGGTGGGATTAATCACTTTTTTTTTTTTTTTACCAACGGCTGACAGGGGCATATTCAGAAAGCTGTTTTGAAAACAAAGTTTATTTTTGCAGTTCCGTTTGGTGTTGTAACTGTTGCAGGAATTACATAGTTCAGCTTTAACTTATGTTAACTATACAACCTTGTTAAAAAGTGTTACCATGACAATTTTAGTTTCAGGACACTATTTTATATATTTTAGAGCCAATAGCAATTTTGACATCACTGCCGTAAAACCCGGCAACTTTTTAATGTTTAAATGAGTGCGGGATTTGACTGTTATGGCCACTACAGTGGATGGAGACGAAGATAATTGATTAAAGACTTAAATTTGGGTATTTTCTTCACACAGAGCTATCATACAGCTTCTGAAGATTTGGATTATAACTCACAAGTAGAATTGATTACTTATGAATGATTTATATAGTGCTTTTGTGGAGTATTTTATGGTCATGCTTTTGAGTTGCAGCATAGTCTAAAAACGAAATTATTAAGTAGTGATTAATCAATTTTATTCATTAAGCTTAGTCTTTGTTAAAGTGATATAATCCTTTGAAACAAGTTGAAAACGGCACCAGAAATCATACAGAACAGAAAGAAACCATTATAAAATCAAATAAGGTAAATGTTATGGCATTGAACATGTAATTAATCTCATTGATTATAATCTGTCAAAATGTCAATATTGTACTTTTCCGTGCATGCAAACATTAGCAAATGTACATGTACTTTACCTAATAATATATATGACTACTCATGAGATCACATTGGTCCAGCATACATGGGAGCTTCCTGATAACAGTTTAAAAAGCATCTCAGAATGCACCTCATGAAGTTAGTTGTGGGAATGAACAGAGTTTGCAGAGCTGGAATCGACACAAAGTGTGGATACTTTGAAGAAGCTCAAATTTGAGTGTTTTGATCAAAGAAATGTTTGGTTACTACCTAACTTCCATTTGGGTTATTTCATTATTTCGATGATTTAACTATTATCTTAAAATGTGTTGAATAGTAATAATAAAGAATGAGTAGGTGTGTCAAAATATTTGACTGGTGCTGTATATCTTTAGAGCTGTATCCTGACAGAAGGGCCTCAGTTTTAAACAACAAAGAACATCTATTTGCAGGGGTCACACGACCCCCCCAAGCACAGTGAGTACATGCGAAGAGTATAGTCAATGTCTTGTTACCACGGAAATTACATGTAAAACTACTTTTCATGGCTTTCATTTAATGGTACATGGCTACACTGATGGCATTCTTTCTAAACCTCTCTATATACTTTCTTCGTTCGTGGCAGAAACAGCTCTTAAATCACAAAATCTCAACGATCTCGTTGAAATGGCCACATAGCTACCAACAATAACAAACATGTTATTTTCAAATTCAGCTTAATTAGCAGTTATTAAAACTTTGCTTTCACACTAACGATCGGGTTAATGATTTATGGCCAACAGGAGCGGGCTGTAATCACGCAGTCGGGACTCAGTAACAGTTACTTTTTCTTTCCCTCTTTACCGATGAGATTGCCTCAGCCTCTGATCTGATGCACACCGTGAGGAATGAAGACAACATGGAGAGTGCAGTGATATCTTTACATCATTCCCTAGTGTTTTTATTCCCTCCCTCACTCAGGATTTGGAAAAAAATGAAAACCTTTGTGATGCAATGTTTCGCTCTGTGTATATACACGTGTGTTTCTGCCAAGGGAAAGGGCACCTCTGCTTACATATCAACAATGCAAATCTTTAGAGAGATTATGAGGTTATTTAGCATGGGCATCTATTTGTGGGTTTGTGTGGAACAAATTTACAGGATTGGTTCACCAAAAAATAAATCTGTCATCATTTACTCACTCTCATATCTTCCAAGCCTGTATGACTTACTTTCTTCTGCAGAACAAGGAATATTTTGGCCACACTTTTCCATATATTAAAGTTGAATGAGAACTGAGGCTGTCAAGCTTCAAAAAGCTTGTTAAAGTATGATAGCATACGACTTGTTTCAAGGCTACTGAAGGCAAATGATAGCAACAATTCAAGCGGATCATTGAGTCAGTGAGCACGTCATATCACACCAATACGCTGATTACTCCCAGAAATCAGTTTATTATTTTCTATTTTCAATTTTTATTTGTTTTATCCCCTTTTCTCCCCGATTTGGAATGTCCAATTCCCACTACTTAGTAGGTCCTTGTGGTGGAGTGGTTACTCACCTCAATCCAGGTGGCGGAGGACAAGTCTTGACTCCGCTTCTGAGACCGTCAATCCGCGCATCTTATCACGTGGCTTGTTGTGCATGACACCGCGGAGACTCACAGCATGTGGAGGCTCATGCTACTCTCCGTGATCCACGCACAATTTACCACGTGCCCCATTGAGAGTAAGAACTACTAATCGCGACCATGAGAAGGTTACTCCATGTGACTCTACCCTCCCTAGCAACCGGGCCAATTTGGTTGCTTGGGAGACCTGGCTGGAGTCACTCAGCACACCCTGAGTTTGAACTCGTGACTCCAGGGGTGGTAGTCAGCATCAATACTTGATGAGCTACCCAGGCCCCAGAAATCAGCTTATTTAAAAACAATTGACAAAGCAAGAAAACATCTTGGTTACTGTTGTAACCTCCGTTCCCTGATGGAGGGAATGAGACGTCGTGTCGATGTAGTGGGACTGGGGACGAACTTGGGAGCCCCAAACACCTCTGATATTTGTGTAAAGGCCAATGAGAATTGGCGAGTGGAATTTGCATGCCGCTCCCACGGACATACGGGTATAAAAGGAGACGGCTTGCAACCACTCATTCAGGTTTGTGCTGAGGAGCCGAGACAGAGTCCCAGCCATTTCAGCGGGTAGTTCAATGTTGTGGCTGGAGGGACACAACGTCTCATTCCCTCCATCAGGGAATGGAGATTACAACAGTAACCAAGACGTTCCCTATCTGTCACTCACTCGACGTTGTGTCAATGTAGTGACACTAGGTGTCCCTATACAAAATGCCACAACCAGCTGAACTGTGTTACATGGATCGGCAGTGCAGGTGCAGGCAGGCTGCCGCGTGCCTAGTAACAAGTGCACACAGCCCCATTGTAACCTTCCCGATGCCCCACATAAGTCGCATAGTCCCTCGTTCTCAAGGGGGGGGGACAAGACGTACTTACAATGGGAATAGTCTACACCAGCTGTTTTGAACTTTTCTCTTTTTTTTTTTTTTAAATGAAAAAATCACTTAGCTGGGACCAAGATACATTCGCACCAGGGTAGGTGTTCTTTTTTCCCCCATGGAGAAAAGACACCGTGCAGGCATTGGCACATCCTGCCTGAAGGGGAGGTTAACATGTGGAGAATACATCACATGGACTTACCAACCGGGAAGTACCACATATGGAAAGGAGTTCCTGCAGTAGGTCCTACCTGGAAGGGAGGAGCTCTACAAGCACAGCGACTGGTGGCAGAGCAGAACTCTGCCCAAGGGAAGACACGGGTATACTGTCAGGGAAACCGTACCATGGAAAATACCTCATGGGGTTACCGACAGGGAACCACCACATATGGAGCACCTATCCCAAGTACAAGGACTGACCTGACAGGGCATACTTCATGAGTACTGGGCCTGGCATCGAATTTCTCCACCAAATTCGCCTGCCACAGGGTACTGGGGGAAGAAATACATCCAAGGTTCGCTGGTCCCAGGAACACACGTGGACAAAAAAGCACACGTTATCCCCTCAGGGAGGGGCTGTCGTGAGGAGCATGAGCTCTGAGAACCAAGTCTGGGTGGACCAGTATGGTGCCACCAACATGACATGTTCTTTGTCCTCCCTGATTTTGCACAGAGTCTGTGCAAGCAGGCTCACTGGGGGAAACGCATATTTGCACAGGCCCCGGGGCCAGCTGTGTCCTAACACATCCGTGCTCGGCCAGGCAGTACCATAACAGGCAGTGGGAGGATTCCCGGGAAGCAAACAGGTCTACCTGCACTTCACGAATCGACCCCAAATCAGCTGAACCACGTGGGGGTGGAGTCTCCACTCTCCTCTGAGTGTCACCTGTCATGACAGTGCGTTCGCTGCGCGATTGGGTTCCCTGGGATATGAGTGGCCTGCAATGACTTCAGTCACTGCTGACTCCAAAGGAGGAGATGATGGACGAGTTGCGACATGCGACGTGAGCATAAACCACCTTGGCGATTTATATATGCTACTGTCACCGTGTTGTCCATCCGCACTAACATGTGCTTGCCCTGGATCAACGGCCGAAACCTCCGCAGAGCCAGCAATACCACCAGCAACTCGAGGCAGTTGATATGCCAATGCAGTCGAGGTCCTGTCCCTGAGCTCGAGGCTGTGTGCTCGTTGAAAACGGCGCCCCAGCCTGACCTGTACACGTCTGTTGTGACAACGACATGCCTGGACGCTTGTTCTAGGGGAACCCCTGCCTGGAAAAGTGCAAGGTCCGTCCAAGGGCTGAATGTGCGGTGACAGATCGGTGTGATAGCCATGCAATGCATACCGCTGCACCATGCCCATCTCGGGAATCGAGTCTGAAGCCAGTGCTGAAGCGGTCTCATATGCATCAACCCGAGCAGCGTAACCGCTGCTGAGGACGCCATATGCCCCAGGAGCCTCTGAAATTGTTTCAGTGGGACCGCGGTTCTTCCCCTGAATGACTTTAGGCAATTCAGCACCGACTGAGTGCGCTCGCTCGTGAGGCGTGCTGTCAAAGTGTCCACCTCCCTCCCGGAAAAAGAGATGCTCAGCACTGGGATGAGCTTGCTCTTTTCTTTTCCCAGTTGACCTGAAGCCCCAAACGGCTGAGGTGTCTGAGCACCATGTCCCTGTGCGCACACCATAAATCTCGAGAGTGAGCTAGAACCAGCCAATCGTTGAGATAATTGAGGATGCGGACGCCCACTTCCCTTAGTGGGGCAAGGGCTGCCTCTGCGACTTTCGAAAAGACACGTGGTGATAGGGACAGACTGAGGGGGAGGACCTTGTACTGGCATACCTGACTCCTGAGGCAGAAGCGAGACATGAAAGTACGCGCCCTTCAGGTCTACTGCCGTGAACCAATCTTGATGTGGACGCATAACAGAATGTGCTTCTGCATCAGCATTCAGAATGGGAGCTTGTGCAGGTCCCGATTCAAAGCTCACAGGTCTAAGATTGGACGCAACCCACTGCCTTTCTTCGGTACGATGGAATGGGGGCTGTAGAACCCCTTCTTCATCTCGGCTGGAGGGACAGTCTCTATCGTATCCTTCTCTAGAAGGACTGTGATTTCCGCATGCAGAACAGCGTCCTGGCCTACTAGTGAGGCAGAATGGACGCCACTGAACCTGGGCGGGCACCTGGCAAACTGAATCGCATAGCCGAGTTGGATTGTTCTGAGCCAGCACAATGGATTAGAGAGGGCTAGCCATGCCTCCAGATTCCATGCAAGGGAACCAAGGAGACAATCACCTTTGACATACCTGTGGATGGGGCCTCATGGCAGGGCAGAGCAGGAGCTGCTATGTCGAGAGGCCTTGCATCCCAAACTCTTGGCTGTGCTGAGAGAAATGTTAGAGCACTTCCCTCGCTCCGCGTACCCACCATAGGACAGGTCTGCGACGGGAGAGGAGGCTGGGTGTCCTTGTGGCATGTCACATACACCTGGTCGTGGGTATTTGTGTGTGTCGCAGCTGGGTGCTCGAAGGCGGGGGACACGCGTCTGCAGCACCCCTGCTGTGAATATTCGGTGTATGGCTGTCGTGACAACAAAGGCCGTGTGACCCAGAGAATGAGGAAACTGCTCTTTTTCTGAAAATGAATGTGCCAGTGCCCCTTGGGCATGCTGAAACCAAAGATTCTCCCTTGGCCCTCCACCGGGGGATGGAGTGGTCCGTGTACCACCTCCTGGTTGACAGCGGGTTTCCCCACCTCTGGGTCGCCTGTCTAGTGGACATTGCCTGCCCGAGAGCCCGCACCATGACATTCGTCACCCACAGGGCGAAGTTGGTCGCCGAGCGCAGCTCCTGCATCAATCCTGGGTCAGGACTACCCTCATGCAGCTCTTTCAGAGCCTTGGCCTGGTGGGCCTGCAGGATGGCCATGGCATGCAAGGCAGAGGTGGAGGCGGCGTGTCCAGCAGCACTGAACACCTTGGCCGTCAAGGGCGAAGTGAACTTACAGGCCCTGGACGGGAGCCTAGGATGATTCCACCAGGTGGCAGCATTTTGTGGGCACAGGTGCTCCGCAATCGCCTGCTCCACCCGAGGAAACTCTGTGTATGCCCTGGCTGCCCCGCCATCGAGGGTAACGCCGTTTATTGCGTTTACATGACCACACATGTTGTAGGCTTATTAAGCATAAGTGGTGTAAGAACGTGTATGTAAGTGCTCTCAATAAGTTGAACTTGGATCAGTCCAATTCGTGAATAAATAATTCATTCTGGTTTTGTGAATTGGATCAACAGATTCATTGAAAAGATCCCACTCAAAAGAATCGTCTGTTTATGAATTGGACATTGCTACTGAATGCGCCATGGAGAACTAGGGCGGATGTCAAGATTTTCAGTAAATAATGGCCTAAAGGTTTCTCACAAAAGCTATCAAATGCCTTAAGAAGATTTGGAATATAGCACATGAGTCATATGGACCATTTTTATGATTCACTGTAATTGCAGATTGCAGGAAAAAAGCGACCAGTACATTATAAGTTTCCCCTTTTGTGTTCCCCTGAAGAAAGTCATAGAGGTTTGGAACAACACTGGGGTGAGTAAATAAGGAGAGAATTTTCATTTTCAGTTGAACTATTCCTTTAATCTTAGTGTTGTTTGCTGACAGGTCTCCAAAAGTCAGCCCCTACAGAAAATATAGGTTTTGTGTGCTCTGTCTGGCTATTCTCCCCATTCCCACCAGATATCCCAAAAGCAGGGTGAACAGTTTCTGTGTCACTAGCAAGTGATGTCATCTCTCTGTTTATGTTTGAGCGATATAGAGAAGCGATGAACAGGGCAAGCAGTGTCTTCTGTGAATGGTGCAGAAAATTCTGGAAAGAACTTCGGGAAGTTGATCCAAACAAAGGAAAAAATTTAAACGGCATGAAAGCTTGTCTAGTTGAATCATTGTCATAACGATGGGGAAAGAGAAAGAAAGGAACCAGATAAGAAGAAAAACACACAAAGCAACTCAAATCAAGTGTTTTTCATGAGCATTTGGTGAGCTAGAGTAGGTGGTACCTCAAATTTGTGTTAATGGCCACCTACATCTTAAGAGTTTACGCTTCGAAAGAGAACACTTCAAATGTATTGGCTTCAGTGGGAGTGTGATGCAAGGATGTAGAGGAAACCACATGGGTTTGTGAAAGTGAAACTGCATCACTGCGAAAATTTTGCTGCACTGTACTCTGATATAGACATTTGTTGACCAGTGAGAATTTCAGACCCAGTTGTGGCTTTGATGTTTTCCAGCTTGATTTTAAACTGACCCGGCACTTTGCACACCCTAAATGATTAAAAATCAAATTATGTACATGAAATACAGATTAATTAATCAAATGAATCACATTTATCAATATTTGCAAAGAAAGGCCCCAAATAAAATTACTTCAATACATAATGATTATAAAATTATAGTTAAATAATTCTAAATATATATAATACATATAATTATTCAGATTATTAAAATACATTTCATTATTGTGGTAGACGAGTAAAGCATTGATTAGACAATACAAAATGGCTTTAGAAGACAATATATTGTTTATTTCCAGATCATTGAACAAAAGCCTACCATCGGCCTACAGTCCACAGGAATCTATTCTGCAATTGAATTTGTCAATTTGTCCGAGGTGGACTTATTAAAAGGGCTTTTCTAAGGACACATCTACGTACATATGTGTCTGTAGGATGGCTTTGGAGCATCTCACTTTGGTTGCGTCACATCATAAAAATAGCGTTTTAGGATGCTATTTCAAGTTAAACGTGGTCTGAAACTTAGAAAAACATGTCTCGATACACCTACATTAGGAATTGCATGCTGTCCAGCAGTGTTTGAATGCAAGAACTTGTCCTCATCTTGTGTTGTCTGCTGTAAGTGTGGTTTGTTGTCTGTACAGTTGAAATTACGCTTACTGCCCCCTGCTGACTGGGACTTGGAAAAACATGAATGTGTATCTTCAGGCTTGAATTGCTTCAATGATTAATTACATAATTTTTTAATGCGTTATTTGTTATGTAATTAATCACACTGAATTAGTGTGTTAAACTGGCAGGCAATTAATCGCGATTAATCGCATAATTTTCATAGTTAATCACGATTAATCACAGATTTTAAAAGTGCTGAAATTTTTCTGTATACTTCTTTTCCTGTCAAAAAGCATTTATTACCTTCTTAGGAAAGAAAACAAAATTTACAATAATGCTTTATTCACATTTTCCAAACAAAGCTTTCCACAGTATAAAGATAGAAATGTACTAAAATAGAACCAATTCAAGTAACATAAAACTTTTCCCAAAGTCTAAGTGGGAGTTTGTCTAATTAAAAAACTATGCCCCATAGGTTGCATATTTATTGCAATGCACATTTAATCTTTTAAACTCTCATCCTCCACAATATTATTTGGCCGGCAGACTGTGGCTATCCACTTTGCTATACAATCGTGAAGCCGCATTCATGATTCGCATCAGGGCATCAACTCCATCGTCAAGCGCTGCTTTGAACTGCAGACATCTTGTCCTGCTTTTAGCAATGGCACAGCCCACGTCATGATACTTCATCTGAATTGGCATTTTGGTGATAGTTAAGACATGACATGCTTCTGTGCTTATTAAATTGCACCCTACAGAGGCTGCAAAATACTTGATTTCTGTCACAAGTTCCATCTGGGTTTGCTTTGTACAACAAATAGTGTTAAGAGCTCCTTTTCCCACCACTTGATCACTGATATGGAATCACTGTATGTTTGTTTGTGGTGTGCGTGCCAGTGTAATAATGTTCCCGGACACATGGCAAAGGTTCCGCCCTACTCCAACAAGTGTTGAGAAGTCACATGGTGTTGAATAATGTGTCAGAATCTAATGTCAAATTGGTAAATGCGTTAACCACGTTAAAGAAAAATTTGCGCATTAAAGTTTTTTTATTAATTGCATGCATTAACGCATTAATTTTGACAGCTCTACTTATTACAGATTTCTATCGGTCAAACAATCCATCAGAGCTTTCTTTACTGTGTGGGCTGGGGTGAAACTTCACATTTGTTGATGAGTGTGCAGCACAACCTTTGGTGCCCCCCAAAAAACTTGCACTAAACAACTCAAGTTCACAGGAAAACACAATTAACGAGGTTCTCTCATATTACGAGCGTAAAACTAGTTTAAAAATAACTCAAGAATTTTAGTACTTAGACCTTTCGGCAATATGCATAGTCCGACGCATATTGCACTCTGATGACAGTTTTATGCTAGTTGTTTTAAAGTTTGTTTAAAAGTTTTCAAGCTGTTATTTTAAACGCTTCAAAGAAAAAAAAAATGACTGAATTTGCCAAGGTTTGCAAACTTCATGGCATCATGTCATTAAAAGTGTTTTGAAAGAATTGCAAAATGTCAAGGGCTAAAAGTTTGCCCACAAATTCTTAAGCACACTACACTTCAGTGTTATTTCTACAAAATATTGTGTTTACTGCTTCTTGGTGAAGCAAAAAACTGACAGACATTTTCTGCTGATTCTTTGGGTTTCTCTGTAGAACACGCTGTGATCCACCCATCCCACCCCCCACCTCTGTGTGGGTGCCCTTGTACATTCCATATGTTGCATAACCCCTTTGCACCCCTGTGTGCAGGCACCCTTTAAGACACATTACTGAATCACCAAAAGGGAGTATGCACAAGGACAACAACAAAGGACCCAATACCGAGCCTTGTGGCACTCCAAACGTCACTTGTGTCAGGTTTAACAGTGCCACTTTTACAGTAACAAAGTTAGAGGTAAGATCCAGTCTAACACCTGTCCACAATGAAGGAAAAGCACATAAAAAGCTCATATCTGCACCTGTCAACCACCATTTGCAACCTGGTCTCATAGATTCATATTACGATAACTACATTTTTGCAAAATAAGTTTTATATGCATCATTGTACATATCGCAGCAGTTTCCTGGTGAAAAAAACACGAATTTTTACACGAATCAGGAGTAAAAGGCAGAATATCACTTTATAAAACACATTTTTCACTCAAATACTAACACAAGCACTTTTACTATAGTGCATGATTTGAAAGATGTTACATTTTAAGGTTTCAGTTACATAACCAACTAAATTTACAAGCTTATTCTTGTTTCAACAGGTTGCAAGGTAACTCAATTACTTAGTGGCACAAAATGACTGTACAGGTGCCGAGAGCTGAGTTCTGGATCCAAAACCTAATTATGCAAAAGGAGATGGGGTATCTTTTGGGGCACCACAGTGGGTAGGAAGTGGGAATTGCCACTAAACTGTGGATTCTTTTTCGAGGTCATTAGACGACAATCATATAAAAGTTTCATGGTTCTTGGCATATGCAATGCAATGCATTTGCATCCTATTGTTACAATTGACTTCCATTGTGTTTTTTATTTATACTGTGACAACGTGTGTGTGTTTGGGGGGGGGGGGGGCTACATTTGGAACTACAACAGTAAGACACAGAATTACAGTATAAGATGAACAGTATATGTACGTAGAGTTTTACAGGAATGCTCAAAGAAAATTATGTTCAAAGTGGTATGAGTTTGTACAGGTAGTAGTATAAATATTTTGCATATTGAACACATGGGTCCGTATCGGTAGCCTGTATAAATATAAATTTACTTGTGTTTTTACATGCACATACATTTTATATTGCACCATACTGATATTGCACTATACTATACTGTACTATTATATTGATAAAAGTCATGTGAATAAGTCTTTTAAATGCTTTGTCTATGACAGAATTCTCTATGCATCTGGTTTAAAAAAAAATGAAGTAACTTAAATTTAGCAAATGTAATGTTTTTGCGGTCAGACAAACATGGACAATGTTAAATCAGTTGAACCTTGAATTCTAGAAATGCATCTTTCTTTTGCACCACAACACAGGAAAACATCTATTTTCTCCTACTTCTTAAAGGGGAATTCTGCTTCTCTCTTATATATATGGTGCCACACAAGCTACTTTTGGTGTGTAGCTTTTAGTTTAACTTGCTACTTTCTCTGAAGCATAGCTTTCAGCTTAGCTTAACTAATTTTTCTGTCAAGTAGTTGGAAGCTTAGATAGCTAAATTTTTTTGAGCCCTTACAAAAAACTAGTTTTTTGTCACTCATTATTTTCACATGCAAATGAGCTTTGATTCGCCACAAATGTTTGCCCAGAAGTTTGCAGCCCTTCACCGGTAGTGGTGAACCTCCAGCAAACCTTTGGCAATAATGGACAATTATCAGTGGCAAATATGTGGCAAGTTTGTGGCAAATTTGCCATGAAATCTCGATTTTCATAAAGATGGCGTTGGCCTTGCAACTCGAAAGACCGCGATATGAGTCCTGAAGAGCAAGTCCATTGACATGTGAGCGGTAAGTGTCATAGAAGCGGCGTAAAATTATGTGGTTGTTTCAGCATTTACGTTTTCATGTCATGTTTGTTTTTTGTTTTGTTTTACACTACTGGTTAGGTTTAGATAAAGGATTTAAGGTAGGGGCATCATATCAGATTTGTTAGGTTTAGGTTAAATGTTTACATTAGGGAGGGTAGGTTTTGTTCAATAATAACTCGATAGAGCATTAACCAAAAAAATATCATCTGTTTGGTAGAAAATTTAAGGTGCTTTTAATGCCCCTCAGTGGACATTTCACTTTGAAACTGCAGCAATACATGGAAAGAACCGCGTAATTTCATTTAGCAAAAAAGTCGGGACAGTCATTACTTTTCAGGAGATAAGGCTGACCATTTATCTTGGGAATTTTATTTTTTTTTTTAAATCGGCAATCAGTATATTCCAGTAATGCCCGCTTTTCATGACCCAGTCAGGGTGTGTTCACACTTGGCAGGTTTGGTTTGATTAAAACCAACTCTGGTGTGATTGCTCTGTTAGTGCGGTTCATTTGAACAAGTGTGAATTGCTGCCATCCAAACCTTGGTGTGCACCAAACAAGCGGACCGAGACCCCCTGAATATTGGGTCTCGGTCCACTTCCAAACGAACTCTGGTGCGGTTCAATTGATATATATATATATAAGCAACATGGACCAAAGACGTCTAAACGGACCAAAAACAGAAGTAATTTGCCTTTAATACTGACCTCAAGCATACCTGGTTCTTCTCATCATAGGAGCTATGTTGCCCATTACAGTTCGGTACAGGCGTCGGAACTGCCGTCAGCCGTCCTTGCAGCATATCTTCGTTTGTGTGTGCAATGGAGGAATTCCTGGTGCTGTTTTGACTCCTTTACACATTTTATTAGCTCTTCGTTTGTTCTCAGCTGTTAAAAATACCACCATATATACATATATAAATCTAACGAGCGCATTTCACCCAGCAGCCAGCATTGTTTTGGATGTTCGGCAAGTTCCGTTGCAAAATGCACGTCAATAAAGCTGTCCAATCAGGTTGTGAATTTTCCTGATGCCGTTTGTTTCGTATCTGTAGGTTCGGTGTTAAAAATGCCAGTGTGAATGCTAAGCGAACCAGGACTAAATGTATAATTTTATTTTTTGGTCCGGACCAAGAGGACCAAAAGAACCGAACTAAAAGTATGAACACACCCTCAATTCCTGATGGACAAAAATCAAGCCACGTCCTACATGTTTTCTTGTTGAATATTCCGTTTCACTCAGAAACACTTCAAATTAAGGAAGCAAAATTTGAATTTACAGCCTTAATATGCTGGTAACATTAAAAAGTCTTGATCTAGTGCAAAAATTATGTGTTTGAGTAATCTGATTATAAATTGCATTGGACCGTAAGACCTGCTGTGGCAGCGGGGGCGTGGTCAAGCATCTCTCCAGAGAGAGAGAAAGCGGTAAGGGCGCTTACACCTGAGCCAAATTATGTCTAACACCTGTCTCTAATTTCAGTAAGCACGGGGAGAGCGGATAAATAGAGCCACACCGCAAGTAGAACGAGAGAGAGCCTGGGCACCACAGAACCGAACAGAAAGCAAGAGTTTTATGATGAGAGTTTTATGTTGGTGAAGCGGCATGTGATTAAAGTGTATATTGCAAGAGAAAAATAAATCCTTACCTGAACCAGGAAAGCTGCTTGTCGTTTCCTTCCTACACTGGTGCCGAAGCCCGGGATTGAAGTTTGGGTTGAAAATGGATGGAAGTCGTCTCGTAGAGTCCTCCCAGTTGGTGGAGATCCTCCAAGCCCTCGCTAGCTTACATCAGAGCCACCAACAGACACTGCTGGAGCTCCGACAAGACCAAGATCGCCGGTTTGTCGAACTCCTGCACGCTCAAGCCGAGGACCGGCAGGCGATCCGGAGCTTCCTCAGCCAGGAGGCGTCCTCAGCCGCGACCCCGGACGCTCCCACGCCGTTACACCCGCCAGCTTTACAGAAAATGGGGGCGGCGGACGACCCCGAGGCCTTCCTGGATTTGTTTGAGCGGACCGCCGAGATCTGGGGTTGGCCGCTTGGCCAATGGGCGGCCCGACTGATCCCATTATTGTCCGGGGAAGCCCAGCTCGTGGCTCAACAACTGCCAGCAACGAGCCTCCTGGCCTACGGAGATTTGAAGTGAGCCATCTTGCAACGGGTTGGTCGCACTCCGGAGGAAAGTCGTCAACTCTTCCGGAGCTTGAAGTTGGAGAGCTCCGACAGCCCGTTTGCCTTCGCCCAGCGGCTCCGTGACACCTGCCGAAGATGGCTGCTAGCGGGGGACCATGATGTCGATGGAGTTATCGACCAGGTTGTACTGGAGCAATTCACACATCGACTGCCAAAAGGGATGGCGGAGTGGGTCCAGTGCCACCGCCCGGCGTCTTTGGAGGAAGCTGTCCAGCTTGCGGAGGACCACATGGCGGCGATCCCAAGGGCAGAAGACCCCTCCTACATTTTTTCTCCCCCCTCTGTTTCTTCCCCCTCCCCTCTTTCCTCTCGTTCTGCTCTCTCTCCAGGTCCCGTTCCTGCCCCACGCAGACAAGGAGGACCTCAACCCCTGAGACCAGTTCCCCGGGTGTGGGAGGCGACACCTACCCCTATCCCTATGCCCCGCCACTCTCCCCCTCAGGGGGGGGCGCCCGCCGACGCAAGTGTGGGCTTAGCGCATGGGCCGGCCTGCTGGAGGTGCGGAGACCCGAGCCACTTCCGAGATCAGTGCCCTCTGATGGAGCTGGGGACGGTGGTGCGGGTCTCTGACCTCCCACAGGCTGCCCCCGTCCGGGCCGGGGCGTACCGGATACCGGTAAGTGTCAAGGGGGGTACTCACCAAGCGTTGGTGGACACAGGGTGTAATCAAACCACTATCCACCAACGCTTGGTTCAACCCGAGGCATTGGTCACCACTAAAACGGTGAAGGTGAAATGTGTACACGGGGATATTCACAAGTATCCGGTGGTGACCCTGACAATTAAATTTCGGGGGAAAAAGCATAGAGTGGAGGCCGCGGTTAGTTTCCGCCTCACCCATCCGCTGATTTTGGGGACTGATTGGCCTGATTTTAGAGTTTTATTAAAGGGAATTTGTGCGGATGGGTCCTGTATGAAAATAGGGAGATGTGTGATGTGCGATGCTCTGGCAGGGGAGGCGGAGCTGGAGCCGTCCTCGACAGCTCCACGTCATAATGATGAGAGAGCGGGAGAGGCTGCAGCCCCTCCCCTTCTCAGGGAATTCCCTGACGGGGATTTCCCTTTGGAGCAGTCACAAGACGAAACCCTCAAACACGCCTTTGACCAAGTGAGAGTCATCGATGGTCAACGACTCCAGCCGGACATCGCCGTCTCATACCCTTATTTTGCAATTATAAATGAGCGGTTGTATAGAGTGACACAGGACACTCGGACCAAAGAGGATACAACCCAACTCTTGATTCCAAGGAGCCGTTGGGAAATGGTATTCCAGGCGGCTCATTATAATCCCATGGCGGGTCACCAAGGAGAAAGGAAAACACTGAACCGTCTAATAGCCCGTTTCTACTGGCCGGGCATTGGCGGCGATGTCCGCAGGTGGTGTGCGGCATGCTGCGAATGCCAGCTGGTTAACCCACCGGCCACCCCAAAAGCGCCATTGCGCCCTCTCCCTCTGATCGAGGTCCCCTTCGAGAGAATTGGAATGGATCTCGTCGGGCCATTAGAATGGTCAGCATGCGGACATCGCTTTGTATTGGTCCTAGTGGACTATGCAACGCGATATCCGGAAGCCGTGCCTCTTCGCAACATCTCAGCACGCAGTGTTGCGGAGGCACTCTTCAAAATAATCTCCCGGGTGGGGATTCCAAAAGAAATCCTCACCGATCAGGGCACAACATTTATGTCATGGACACTACGCAAACTGTACGAGTTGTTAAATATTAAATCGATTCGCACCAGTGTATACCATCCTCAAACGAATGGCCTGGTGGAACGATTTAATAAAACCCTCAAAAACATGATTCGTAAGTTCGTGCACGATGATGCTAGAAATTGGGATAAATGGCTCGACCCCCTGTTATTCGCAGTACGAGAGGTCCCGCAAGCCTCCACTGGCTTCTCCCCATTCGAGCTGCTGTATGGGCGATGCCCACGCGGCGTGTTTGATATATTGCGAGAGGCCTGGGAGGAGGGACCTTCAAACAGTAAAAATGAAATTCAGTACGTTCTTGATCTTAGAGCAAAACTCCACACCTTGGGGCAACTAACACAGGAGAATTTGCTCCAAGCTCAAGAACGACAGCGGCGACTGTGTGACAGGGGAACTCAGCTAAGGGAATTTGCACCGGGAGATAAAGTGCTTGTATTGCTGCCCACATCGAGCTCTAAATTACTCGCCAAGTGGCATGGACCCTTTGAGGTCACATGACGAGTGGGAGATCTCGATTATGAGGTTAAACGAACCGATAGAGGGGACGCACGTCAAATATACCACATCCATCTCCTGAAATTGTGGAGGGAGGCGGTTCCCGTGACATTGGCTAAGGTAGTTCCCGAGAAGGTGGAGCTCGGAACGGAGGTGAGTTCAAAACATAAACAGTTCACCCCAGTCATTTGCGGAGACCACCTCTCACCGAGCCAACTCTCAGAGGTTGCTAGGTTGCAACAGGAGTTTGCAGATGTGCTCTCCCCTCTACCGGGACGTACAAACCTCATCCATCACCACATCGAGACGGGGGTCATGGTACGTAGCCGCCCCTATCGACTACCCAAACACAAGAAGAAAATTGTTCGGGAAGAATTGGATGCGATGCTTGATATGGGGGTAATAGAAGAATCCCACAGTGAGTGGTCCAGCCCAGTTGTTCTAGCGCCTAAGAGCGACGGGTCTGTGTGATTCTGTGTGGATTATAGAAAAGTTAACGCTGTGTCTAAATTTGATGCATATCCAATGCCTCGCGTTGATGAGTTGCTTGATCGGTTGGGCACTGCTCGTTTTTATTCGACATTGGATTGGTCGAAGGGTTATTGGCAGATCCCCTTGACACCAATTTCCCGTGAGAAAACTGCCTTCTCCACACCGTTTGGATTACACCAATTTGTGACACTACCGTTCGGTTTGTTTGGAGCCCCGGCTACGTTTCAGCGTCTCATGGACCGAATCCTCAGACCGCATTCAGCTTACGCCGCTGCCTATTTAGATGACATCATTATTTATAGCAATGATTGGCAGCGGCATATGCAACATCTGAGGGCGGTTCTGAGATCACTGCGCCTAGCGGGACTCACAGCAAATCCGAAGAAGTGCGCGATTGGACGGGTGGAGGTACGGTATCTGGGGTTCCACTTGGGCCACGGGCAGGTGCATCCCCAAATTGACAAGACAGCGGCGATTGCGGCCTGCCCGAGACCAAAGACCAAAAAGGGGGTGAGACAGTTCCTGGGGCTGGCTGGCTATCATAGAAGGTTCGTACCTAATTATTCGGACGTCACCAGCCTGCTGACTGATCTCACTAAAAAGGGAGCTCCAGATCCGGTCCAGTGGACGGAGCAGTGTCATTCACGCAAGTTAAAGCCGCACTTTGCGGGGGGCCGCTTTTACATTCACCTGACTTCTCTCTCCCTTTTGTTTTACAGACAGATGCTTCAGACAGAGGGCTGGGGGCCATACTCTCGCAGGTGGTGGAGGGGGAGGAGCGCCCGGTGCTGTACATTAGCCGTAAGCTCTCGTTAAGGGAAACTAAGTACAGCACCATGGAAAAGGAGTGTCTCGCCATCAAGTGGGTGGTCCTCACTCTCCGATACTACCTGCTGGGGTGGGCCTTCACCCTCTGCTCGGATCACGCCCCACTCCAGTGGCTCCATCGCATGAAAGATACTAATGCCCGGATCACCCGTTGGTATCTGGCTCTTCAGCCGTTTAAGTTCAAGGTGGTCCACAGACCGGGGGCGCAGATGGCTGTCGCCGACTTCCTTTCCAGGAATGGGGGGAGAGTGGTAGGCAGGCCGGATGCCGCCCTGGCCTGAGTCTGGCGGTGGGGATATGTGGCAGCGGGGGCGTGGTCAAGCATTTCTCCGGAGAGAGAGAAAGCGGTAAGGGCGCTTACACCTGAGCCAAATTATGTCTAACACCTGTCTCTAATTTCAGTAAGCACGGGGAGAGCAGATAAATAGAGCCACACCGCAAGTAGAACGAGAGAGAGCCTGGGCACCACAGAACCGAACAGAAAGCAAGAGTTTTATGATGAGAGTTTTATGTTGGTGAAGCGGTGTGTGATTAAAGTGTATATTGCAAGAGAAAAATAAATCCTTACCTGAACCAGGAAAGCTGCTTGTCGTTTCCTCCCTACACCTGCATTTCACACTGTCCAAATGTGTCACATATAAACCCTGCTGAAAAGACCATAATTTATGGTCACCATTCACCCTCATATGTTGTGTTTTAGATACTGGTACTGGATGATGGTTTGCTGTTGTTTCCACAAGCATACCCAGCAAGACTTCCTTAGTCAACCAACTTGACCACAAAGATCAGCCACAGCATGGCTATACTGGTCCACCAGATAGAACAGCACCAGAGCAGCACTAATCAGCATGGACCAGCATAGAAATTTGTCTATTTGTTTTTTCTTTTCTCCAGAATATCAATATTGTATATGATTGACATGTTGTTAAGGCTTTCAGTCATTCAAGTACAGCTCCTGTCTTCTTGAATGAGGAAAGACCAAAGTCTCCAAAACCATTGGTCAAGATTATGTTCAAATTACATGTTTCAAATCAGTAAGAAATCTGACAACAATAGTATAATAAATTGTGCCTCTGTAACTCAAATCACAAAAACCCCCCACTATTCTTCAGTCTGGTCCAGCTAATGCACATGCACGTTCTCAAGTAAACAGACATGCGGTTTGTTCTTTTTACTGCAAGGTGGGAATTCCAGCATTGCAATGCCTGTTCAAAAAGGTGATTGGATATTTTAACTGTAAGGCAGGTCTACAGCTACTCTGTTTAGAATTATTGACTATGTTTACATGGACACCAGAAAGCGGCTTATTGTGAGAAAGCAGCGTATTGCGAAAAAGTGGCATTACAGATTACATGCACTATATAAGAGGCGTACTTTTCACTCTCGTATACATGCGGCTCTGTCAGTAAGCAGCTTTCTCCACAGCAACGTAATTTCCCAGCGACGCTTTGTAAATAACAAACATGGCATCTGAGGAACACTTTGCTATTTTATTCTCCATTGCTTCGCTTTATTTCCAGATATTCCAGAGTTATTGCTGTGTTTGTGTTCTTTACTTTCTATTGCGACCTGCGGTGGAACTGCACAGCAATAGTGGGGTTTCCCTCTTACTTCAAACTCTGGGATTCCCCCAATATACGAGTTCATATACGCAAACATGAGGGACAGTTGATATTTTACACTGGTGTGTATAAATGGGTATGGTTTATAGTGTATGTGCTTTTCCCACTGTACTCCCAGAAATGTTGAATTCTTTCCACTTTGTTGACTTGTTGTTGGTCTCGATCCTATGACGTTTGTTTTCCAGTCTGTTCACGCACATGCACACTCCTCAAAAACCTGTTAGAATACAGCTTATGTGTTTACATGGTCACATTATCTGCGTTCTTCTAGGAGAAACCTGGGTGTGTTAAAGCACTTTCTCTTAATCCCTTAAACGGTGTAAGGAAATCGGCATTCTTGTTTACATGACGTGTCAGAATGCCGATTACTGCAAAAACCGTGGAATAAACCATTTTCTTAAGTGCATGTAAACTGATTTCTACCATTTATTATGTACACAAGTGGCCCCTCTCATCCACTTATAATATTTCTGCCGATAAGTAGTTTTGAGATCTGTAAAGTAAAAAAAAGTGTGATGCCAAAGAGTTCAGAACCTCCATGACATGAATTACAATTATAAAAAAAAAAAAAAAAAACAGCTTTATTTTCACAGCTTGCTAGTAGCTGACTAATTGCAATGCTCTAGTTCCATATAAAAATAGCAGAAGTTATTCTGTCAGCACTGTGTGGGAAAATCTGAAAGTTTTTTTTTTTTACATTGACAGTTGAAAATATAGGCCAAACAGACCCTAAAATGGAAACATCAGAATTCCTCAGGACAGGAACAAGTCATCAGACAGCAAATAGGAAGTTTCCTGCTCTTATCAAGAGCGGAAGGCATTCAAATGGCTTGAGAGCAGTTACTCAATAAAGTAAAAAATGTGGAAACTCTTTATTTTACCGCCAGACTTTTCATGTTCAGTTAGGTTTCATCATTTTCTACATGTTATATTCATCATCGCTGAAATGAGAATTTAGGCAGAGAGAAAGAGCAATCAGTTTTTCCATTCCCTCACTTATTCTTAAATGGGCCTGGGCAAATGAGGGGCACGTTACATTGAGGAAATGAGGGAGAGAGAGAAGCTAAAACCGAAAAGAGGAGAGAGAACTAAACACAGGTGGCTTTCTGATTTTCTCTTGTTACAGAGGATCTGATCAGCAGAGTCCCAGCATGTTTTTTAAGGAAGTTATATCATCAGTCCAATACTTTCAGCCAAGTGCACACTAGAAGACTAAAGCGTGTGTTTGGGAAACCTTCTTGAAAACAATCATTATTTTTGCAATTCCATTTAGTGACACTAATGTTGCAGAAATTTCACACTTTACCTTTAAATAAACACAGGGTGTCAAGAGTCTTGTAGTTTTAAAGCCTAACAGCAGAGCGTGTCATTTTCCTGCATCACATTTTGCATTCACTCTCCCCCTTCATTTCTCTTCCAATTTCGAGCCCTTATAACTCCTTCCTCACCATAATCTACAGCAGCCTCTTCTCCTCCCACTGACCTCTCCTTCACCGCTCTCTCCATCCCTGTCCCACACTCTCTGGCCAAGGTTCCCTGCTGCATGCTTTTAATACTTGCTCCATGTGCTTTCATATGGCCTTTTTAGAATTTATATCTAACAACTGTTTCCTGATGTTAAGATACTGCCGCATGCCGGAGCTGCTGGAATGGCTTGCTCTGGGAATCTCCACTGAATTTCCAATGCAAGCATGTAGCATGTCGCAACTATCGCTCCCATTTTAAAAGCCTGATCTCATGAAAATTATTTGACTGTGGCGACATTCCTGCAAAATGACATTACGTGGTTCATTACAAGTATCGTGGCATTTCCGGGGTGAAATGTCCACTGTGGGGTGCTAAAAGCGAGTTCCTAACCTAAACCTAACCGATAGTGTCATAAAAGCAAATATAAGATGAAAAGTGAAATTTGTGAAGCAACCACGTAATTTTGTGGTGCTTCTTTGAAACTGCTCAGAGAAGACCAGGAGGCTTGGGTAAAGCAGGATTCTTTATTGTAGAAGATCACGAGGCATCAGTCTACAGGTCAGAATGTGCTGACTTGTGCGACAGTCATCAGGTCTAACTAAGGGAGGCATACATTTTATTTTATAGGGATTCAGAGGGCAGTACTTATCTATATTGGCCTTACACACAGAGGTGAAACAGAGGTGAGAAAATGTACCCCTGAATGTAAGCTGAAATAGACCTACTCTAAATAAGTGCCAATAAATGGTTTGAGGCCTTGTGAGCTCCATGCATGCCTAATCTAGTTAAACAGTAACACTAAAAAGGCTTGAGTCCCCGAGAACTAGTGACAAGTAATATTCACGCACAGTTTGACTGTTATCAAGAATGAACAAAGAAACAGGCATTATTTATCTGTGCTCATCTTGAATGCTAGATTGCACATTACTGTAGTTTTTTTCAGGTGATGTAATGTAAAAGACTGTGGACCTCCAGATCTTAGTGACACTTAAATTTGCAATCCCACAAAATGTACAGTTCACATGTTGATTTGCGTGCTCTTTACGACTCGTACCCTGATCCTGCATTGCTCTATCGGTTGAGCTAATGCACAATTTTATCGCATTCAATCAAGCTTGTAAGTGTAGTTGGTTATGTAATGAAAACATTAAAATGTATCACCTTACAAGTAATGTGGTATAATAAAAGTGTTTTGATGTCATAAATAGCATTGTTTGAGGAACAGGGCAAAAAGTCGTTTTACTCTTGATTTGTGTGAAAGTAAATAAAAGTTATTGTTGTTGTAGCACCTCTAGTGTTCATTTCACCAGGAAACTGAGAATGAATTACACCCACTGAAACCATTATTTATAATTAACCCTGTAAAGCCTGACATATGAAAGAATTGTCAGAAAATTCTAATTAAACATTAAACTGTTCTTAGTACCATTAGCCAAACTATAAAAAGAAATCTTTAAAAAAAACAAAAAAACAAAAACAAATGGTGATTAAGAGATATACCTCAAAAGCCTGTTGAATCATATTTGATTCATGGATTTCAAAGGGGGGTTTTCAATAAAATGATTTTTTTTTTTTTTTGAACCAAGCACAAGTTGCTTATATTCAGCAAATACTCATTTTAAAATATCAGTAACAATATAATCATTACTGTCACTTTTACTTTATTCAAATCATACTCTCATCATTTACTCACCCTCAGGCCACCCCAGATGTGTATGACATTCTTCTGTTGAACACAAACAAAGATTTTTAGAAGAATATCTCAGCTCTGTAGGTCCATACAATGCAAGTGAATGGTGACTCTAAAAAGGAGATAAAGTCAGCATAAAAGTAATCCATTAGACTCCAGTGGCTTAATCCATGTCTTCTGATGCGATCCAGTTTGTTTTGGGTAAGAACAGACCAAAATACTATATCTCCTTTTTCACTGTACATCTTGTCATTGCAGTCTCTAAGCACAATCATGATTTCAAGCTTGATTACACTTCCTAGCGCTTGACGCATATGCAGAGCGCTAGATGGCGCTGTACAAAGTGTAATCGAGCTTGAAATCATGATCATCATGGAGACTGCTGTCAAGATGTACAGTGAAAAAGGAGTTTTATTTTGGTCTGTTCTCTCCCTCAAAACCAACTGAATCATTTCAGAAGACATTCATTAAACCACTGGAGTTGTATGGATTACTTTTATGCAGACTTTATCTCCTTTTTGGAGCCTTAAATGCCTGATCACCATTCACTTGCATTGTACGGACCTACAGAGCTGAGATATTCTTCTAAAAATCTTAGTTTGTGTTCAGCAGAAGAAAGTCATACACATCTGGGATGGTATGAGGGTGAGTAAATGATGAGAGAATTTTCATTTTTGGGGAACTATCCCTTTAAGGTAATTGCCATTTTTGAACAGCCTTGATCTCAGGAGAGCACCCATGATGCCTTTAAGTGCTGCCTCTCGAGGTGTAAATAGGGTAACACAGCACAGATAACCCCAAGACGGGAGGAATAAAAGTGAGTTGGGAAGAACTGTAATGTTACACCGTTATTGATTGACAGTGTTGTGTCCCTAGAGCAAAATGCTCAGATTTTCCACAGTTTAAGGAAGATGGCTGGAGGTCTGGGGTGTACAGTGAGGGGCAGGATTGTGGAGCTATTTGGAGGGGAAACCCCACTTGCACTGAGGCCTTTCTGGCTCGTCCTGGGTTCAGACTTATACACAGAGCAGGAGAGATGGGCTCTTGTGGAAACCTAATGAGCTGCCTAAATTGGCAAATTGATGCAAAGGTCTTTTAAGATACCTATTTTTAGTCAAACTTTGAGTCTGCATTGCATGTAACCTTTGCAGTGAAGGCAATACCAGAATTTATTGCGATGAACAAATGTGGTAAATATCAAGATGTGAAAGAAATATTGATTATAGATAGGCCTAAACTTTAAGTTCGTATTCAGAACCGAAAAGTATCAATAAAGATATTTAAATGTAGTTAAAACTTGACTATTTCACCCAATATTTGTGTATTCTATGAATTTTTATGCTTATTAGAGTATCACATCGTTAGCTTAACAACATGCTGATGCTAAACTGATATTGAACTCTATCAATCTGAAATCAATTGAATTTAAGTCTCCTGCTTCGCCTGAGGAATGAGCATTTCTATAATCATGTTTCCATTCAAATTAATGAATTTAATTCTTTAAATATCTGTATATCGCAAAACAATTTGAGAATAGAGTAGTGTTTCCAACCCATGTGTTTAAGAGTTGAAGCCACTGTGACTCTTTTATTATTCCAGGTTAATACAAGTTAAGCTTAATCACCAGCATTTGTGGCATAATGTTAATTCCACAAAAATTAATTTCAACTTATCTCTCCTTTTCTTCAAAAATCTGGGTTAAAATGGAAGTAAATCCCATTCTATATATACTTTATTTTCTATTCAGTTTTTATTTTTTTATTCAGTGTTGAATTATTTTTTATTATTATCTATGTCTTGTTGCTGTTTTGTATTATTGTGTACTGGAAGCTCCTGTCACCAAGACAAATTCCTTGTATGTGTAAGCATACTTGGCAATAAAGCTGATTCTGATTCTGATTCTGATTCTGATTCTGAATCTGAAATGGGGGCCAGTCTGTAAATGTTAAAATACTCACTGTTTCAAAAGTATAGCCTCAAGACTTGATATATATGTTGGCTGGGCATAAGATGTAAACAATATACTGTACATGTTACAGTAACATGAAGTTAGTGTCATAAAACCTATTAACCTTTTCTGTGTGAAGTTAGTTATATCCAATTTTACAACTTAATTGCCATGAAGTTGTCACGCCGTAAGCCCTAAAACCCCAAAACAACTGTAAAAATGACAATTTAAACAACTTTACAGCTCCAATAGTACACAAGTCTTAACAGAAGAATTAATGTAAGTTCTTTTTATGAAATAATAAGCTTCTCTTTCTTGCCTTTAAACTCCTCAAAAATTGGCCCCATTCACTTCCATTTTTAGTGCCTCAGTGTAACCCAGATTTTTGCTTTTAAAAAAAAAAAAAAAAAAAGAAAACAAGGGACGAGTCGAAATTACATTTTTGTGGTAATCAACATTATGCCACAAATGCTGCCGATAGAGTTTAACTTGTATTGAACCCAGAATATTCCTGGTATAACAAATTACTAGCGGTTTAGAGCGTGCAGACAAAATGCTCTGATGAACTACATAGCTAGGGTTCAATGGCAGATGCCTCATGTCTGGGAGTGCAAATGTGTCACACAGATCTTGAAGGTAATAGTAGCCAGACAATCATTTTGATGATGGGCTTAATTATTTCAGTATAAGCAGAGCAACATTTGATATGCTATCTGATATTTTTGATATACTCTGAGTGAATTATATATTCACACGGCTTGTTGAGGCAAAGTTACATGACTTTTTTGATGCATTTCTATATTCCTATATAATTTCTATAGGCATAGTATCCAGTAAATGTGTTTCCTTGTAATTTATATACGGAGTGTTCCACATCAGTCACTTATCAGGTTCTATTACAGTCAGGATGCTACCTTAGAAGGCATCTATCTCTGTAGCCAATAGACAGCAAGGCAGCTCACTAGGTTTTGGAAAAGAGCCATTGAGATGTGTGTACAGTAGACAGGATCGCTAAAATCATAGTTAGACAGGGAGGGGAAATCTTTCCATGTTCTCTTAATCTCTCTAGCATATACATTAATCATGTTCCATCTGTCAAACATACCTGAAACAAACACTTACATGAATATGCTCACAAAAACACACACACACAAAACTGTCAAGTAATGCAAATACTAAATAATACTAAAGCATACTGAAAAATACACACATAACAACAACCACATAAATGGGTTGATATGAAATACTTCTGGAAATGTTGCGTGTCCTGTGGTGTGACATGCTGCACTCCATTTTAAAACAGCATTTTTTTAAACAGAATTTTACTAATTCTTTTATAAATATTATGTTTGCAGCTTACATGACTCATACTTTAAACACTTTACATTATACCAAAATTTTGGCTTTGGTACGATACCAGCCCTGGTTCCTCGGTATCGATACTAACTCGATACTTAGGCAACAAATAAAAAAATTCGGATTTTTGATGAAATTACAAAGAAAATTATTTGTCTAAAAGAACTGCATAAAGTCTTATAGATACAAATTATGCCTTTTCTGTTTTAATTTTTCTGGATTCCATAATAAATGTTTTAATTAAATGTTGTGATCAAATTGTGTTTAATCAAATACATACTGTATAGATTTAATCAAATGAAAATATTATACTTTTCAACTAAATATATATATATACATATATATTATATTTGTAAAAAAAAGAAATGCACAACAGAGCTTTACAGTATTAATGAAAACATAAAATGAAAACAATCTGATTACCTGAGGCAAAAGGCTGCCATGGCTAAATCTTAACATGCTGATATTCAGTACAGTTGTTTATGTGATATTGCTTACAGATAATAGTACTAATAATATAACCATTTAATTTTATATTATTGCTACTACTTTGAATATTACACTTTTATACAGTAGTAATATTTTTCTGTCGTAATGTTTTCAATTTAGTTTCAATCAGTTGAATAGAGCTCTCATTTCAGCGGGACTTTTATTTTGAAAGATCTTTAAGTTCTTCCTGTTTGTGAAGGGTTCGTTATAACAAACTTCCTGCCACTCCCGGACTGAAATCTCCGAGCTGCAATGGAGAAGAGTTAATTATAGAGTTCACAGCCCTTTATACGCTAAACACACTGATCTGTGGCTATGCAGATGGATTCTATTGGACACACTGCATGAAAATCAAGCATTAGTAGTGTGTGTTGCATTTGTGTGTGTGTGAGTGCCTGTGTGTGAGTGAAGGAGATGACAGGGCAGAGAGACGCCTCTTATTCATATTGTGCCACGAAGCACATGTGACTGTATATTATTTCATCAAATGACATTCTTCGGCTGTTTAATGATCACATTTGGCCATATAGAGGCTTTTTTATTATTATTTTCAAACGGTCTTTGATTTCAAAACTCTCACATTACATTACATTTGGCTAATGGCAGCATACTTTAATATGGTACCGAATTGGGGGCCTGGGTAGCTCAGCGAGTAAAGATGCTGACTACCACCCCTGGAGTTCACGAGTTCCAATCCCAAGGCGTGCTGATTGACTCCAGCCAGGTCTCCTAAGCAACCAAATTGGCCCAGTTGCTAGGGAGGGTAGAGTCACATGGGGTAACCCCATGCTATATTGTGGTTCGCTCTCAGTGGGGCACGTGGCGAGTTGTGTGTGGATGCCGTGGTGGATGGCGTGAAGCCTCCACATGTGTTATGTTTCCGCAGTAACGCGCTCAACAAGCCACGTGATAACATGCACGGGTTGACAGTCTCAGATGAGGAGGCAACTGAGATTCGTCCTCCACCACCCGGATTGAGGTGAGTCACTACACCACCACGATGACTTAGAGTGCATTGGGAATTGGGTGTGCCAAATTGGGGAGAAAAAGGGGAGAAAAAAATAAAATAATAATTAATAAATAAAAATAATTATGGTACAAGTTTAACAACAAGATGATATTGTATGGTTTTACATTTTTTTGGTATCGCGATATTTCGTTAGTACCGGTATACGGTGCAACCCTACTTTACATTAATGCTCCCTTTGTTAAGGGGTTCATTAATAACTAATAAGTAATTTACAAATGCATTATAAAACATTTATTTACAGTTATAACAAGAATAAATAGGGCGACTTTAATGCAACAATACTTGCCAAATATTAAGTAATTTAATGTACATGTTATAAATGCTTAATAAATACACATACATATTTATGTCACAATGCAGCAAAAACAGACTATTATAGTGAGATTAAAAGGAAGGATTATGTCATTTTGTGACAGTCCACTTTGTGTTTATATTCATTACTGTATTGTCTTCTTGACACACTTGTATTGTTACTTTCCTTGTCACGTTGATGTCAAAAAAATGGTGCTATTCCGAGTGCTGTCCCAACTGACCTAGTCCTAGTTACCTAAAGTCTTCTACAAAAACACTGTACTCATTCACAGCATATATCATGTAATAAAGCCTGATGACCATTAAACCATACTGAACTTTATGTACATTAATAAATGTTTCATATGTGTTCACTTTACATTAAGATACATTTTTCATAGGTTACTAATGTTGAATATGTGGTATTAAGCATTTATTACATGTGAGGTAAAAGGGCTCACTACTGACAGGTATTGCATGAAAGTCACCCTTTTTATGCATGCTGTTGTAAATGCATAACAATGATTTACAATGTATTTGTAAATGATTTATTAGTCATTAATGAAACCCTTTATAAACCTTTAACAAAGGGAGCATTAATTTAAAGTTTTACCCTTTTGAAAAATAATTTGTAACACCACAGGACCATTTAAAATTAACTAGTAAAGGCAAGAGGGTTATCAAAAAATGCAAAAAGAAGTTGTGGCCAGCACTCATAAATATGCACTTTATTTAATACATTCATACAAATTCATCAAAATGTTGAAAAACAAACTTCACTGTTACGTTATGCATTAACTACCCAAATACATAATGTACCACCATAAAAATACAGTACACATAATTTTGTGAAGCTGCCTTTGAACTTTGCTTGTCATTGTCAGCACAAAAACACATCTATGGGGTCATAAGGAGATCACACTGATATGTATTTGTTTTTTCAGGGCCCTGAGCATGTACAAGCACATTTCCACACCAATTATAAGAGCATTTGTACATATTTCATGCAAAGAAATGGTTTGACAGAAAGCAGTGTGGCTTCTTATTCACAGTTCACAGTCAAGAAACAGTCTGTCCAGGATTATGTGCAACTAAAGTATCAGGTGGCAGCCAAGGCGTAAGAGAAACAGTGTGTGTGTGTGTGTGTGTGTGTGTGTGTGTGTGTGTGTGTGTGCTGGGTGTGACCGCAGCAGGTGCCTGCACGTCGGACAGCTCGTTTAGAGCAGCAACGGCCTTACATGCCTCACATTTGGCACATGGATCCACTAGCTTCACAATCTACACTGGTCATATCCTCTTTCACCACAGCTAGTTCTGTTATTTGGGACTCTCCTTCTCTCTCTCTCTCTCTCTCTCTCGCTCTCTCTCTCTCTGTTTTTTCTGCTCTTTCAGCTCCTGTCTGTCTGAGGAGATAATGGCTCCTGAACTTAAGTAACTTAGCTCTCTGTCCCTGAAATAGGTAGCAGTTGTTCTTTTATTTATAAGTGTTATTTTAAACAGCTGGTTTAGGGATTGGGCCGGTAGGGCCAGTGTTCCAGAGCCTTGGAGTATCAGGAGCCTCAAAGCCTTCTACCTGAGTACATCACGGGTCGAGATGACCACTTGGGTTGAACACTGGGCATCGGGGTGCATTTCAGTACAATGACGTAACACTGCTTAACTACCTTAGTACAATGCTTCGTTGGAGAAAGTAACTGGCTAGCTACGATTGTTTCCTAAATCCATAGAAAATATGTTGCACATCCGTTGTTCGAACCACGTTGGTTAAACGATATAGAGCTGTCGTTAATGATGTTACACAGGGGATGAACTAATAATTTCTGCAGAGATTGAATGGATGTCAAATTACAGCACATTTACATGGACACCAGAAAGCCGTTTAATGCAAGAAAGCTGCTTAAGACACAAAAGTGGCGTCCGTGTTTGTATGCACTGTATAATCTTTACCCTTCGTTCTCTTTACCCCCATATACATGCAGCTCGGTAAGTTTCCCCTCCTATGTCATACTCTGGGGTTCCCCCGGTGCATTTGAGCACATACGAACTCTTCAAAAACCTGTAAGAATGCTGATTATGCGTTTACATGGCCACATAGGTGTTTTAAATGGCTTTCTCTTAATCTTTGTGTGTGTGTGTGTGTGTTTTATATTTGTAATTTTATTTATTTATTTGTGTTGATTTATATATTTAACTTTAGTTTTTAAAGTAACAAATGTAAACAACTTTGCTATTTTTATTCAATTCTTCTTAGTTTATTTAATGTTTATCATGTGTATTAGACTTGATCCTTGCAAAATTTATATTCCCTGTGTTGTTTCAAAATTATAAATGAAAGCATTTATTTAAAAAAGAAAAAAGTGCATCCAAAGGCAGTGCATCCAATCAAACTCTATTCCTTATATGAATCCTTATTGGCTTCCACGAAGTGGCCAGTAGTCCTCCTGGGGTCCATATAAAATTACACAATAAAAAATTAACAATGTATACATATTACATATATCAAGAATAAAGTTCCGTTCACACCAAGACGATAACTATAAAGATAAATATATTAGTGTCCACACCAACGGAAGATAACATTCTGTTTAATATAAGCACGTGCTGCAGTTATGTTCACAGTCAAGAAACTTGATGTAGATATCCACTGCATTAAATGCAAGTAACAGATTTAGCTAACATTGTCATTTTCACCGCAACTTCACAGAAGGCAAGACCCTGTTGTTGACATTAGCGCTGGATGAGGTTATTTTATGCTACCAGCTAACATTAGCTTTTCATTATCTCTGTTAACACTTCTCACCATTCATTCCAAGGGTAAAACCAATTGTTTTCCAGATATCCCTTTTATTTAAGGCATCACTGAAAAGGGGGTTTGACTTGTCAAACAGTGGTGGGTTTTTCTGGACCTCGATAATGAGCTTCTCCGCAAAGTTGTCTGCCATTTTAAATGCTCCAGCCCTTTAAAGTTGATAAAGTTAGCTGTTAATGTTTTTATCATTCTTCAGCAAGGAAAAAATCGCTCTGAATGTGATCCCAACGATATCGTTCCTCTGTGTTGTTATCGTTATAGTTGTGGTGTGGGCTCAGCTATTCTCTTTTAAAACCTTATGGTTATAGTTATCATTATAGTTATCGTTATCGGTGTGAATGGGCCATAAGGATAAAACTACTGTCATTACGGTCATATAATGAACATTATATTACACATGAAACATGGAACAGAATTTAAAGAACTAATTCCAATACCAAGCATCAAAACAAAAATAAAACAATAGCGAATGATGTCTCGTGGTAGAAGCCGAAATAGGCAGATGTCAATATAGACAGGTGGCGTGACATTCACTCATCGTATAAAAACATGATAAACGGGATAAAAAAATAAATAAAATAAAAAAATGACCAAGCAACATTAAATAAGGATTATGGATTTGGTCCTGTGTTGGGTCGCCACTTGATGTCCGAAGAAACATCTAGGTGCTGAAGCAAAACCAGTTGAAAAGCACTGCCTTAGCAAATGCATAGCAGGTTGTTTCTTCAACTTCAGACTATTTCATGTCCCAGGTGTTGATTTTCATTAAAACAAACAGTTTTCAACTTTTTTCTTTTTGTTATATGAAGGTCACATCAAAACTGAATTAGAAACTTTTTACCAGGTCTTCATCATATATTTTTACTACTTTTCAAATGCTGTTTATGTACAGATTTAACTGTTTTAGTCTTGTCCTAAACCTAGACTTAATATTTAACTGAAAATCCATTATAAAAATACAAATTATTTCTTTGGGGGTCTTCCCGTCGGGAAGAACACCACTTAGCGAACAGATGCCACTTAAAGGCATCCAGGCGCCTCGTAGAGGGGGCCCTAGCCTGAGTGATCGTGTCTACCACCGCTTAGGTCTGTCGCGAGGAGCGTGAGGTCCAAGAACCATGTTTGGGTGGGCCAGTAGGGTGCTACCAGGATGACCTGCTCCTCGTCCTCCCTGACCTTGCACAGAGTCTGTGCAAGTAGGCTCACTGGGGGAAACACATATTTGCGCAGTCCAGGGGGCCAGCTGTGTACCAGCGCGTCTATACCGAGAGGTGCCTCGGTCAGGGCATACCAGAGCGGGCAATGGGAGGATTCTTGGGAGGTGAACAGGTCTACCTGTGCCTGTCCGAATCGACTCCAGATCAGCTGGACCACCTGAGGGTGGAGTCTCCACTCTCCCCTGAGGGTAACCTTCCATGAAAGCATGTCTGCTGCAGTGTTGAGGTCGCCCGGGATGTGAGTGGCTCGCAGCGACTTGAGGTGCTGCTGACTCCAGAGGAGGAGACGGCAGGCGAGTTGTGACATACAACGAGAGCGTAGACCGCCTTGGCAGTTGACATATGCAACCGTTGCCATGTTGTCTGTCTGAACTAACATGTGCTTGCCCTGGATCAACAGCCGGAACCTCCGCAGGGTGAGCAGAATTGCCAGCAACTCGAGGCAGATGTGCCCATTGCAAACGGCGCCCCAGCCTGTCTTGGTGGTGTCTGTCATGACCACGACGTGCCTGGAGACCTGCCCTAGGGGAACGCCTGCCCGTAGAAATTTGAGGTCGGTCCAAGGGCTGAAGAGGTGGTGACAGACCGGCATGATGACCACGCAATGTGTCCCGCAGCGCCATGCCCATCTCGGGATTCGAGTCGGAAGCCAGTGCTGAAGCGGTCTCATATGCATCAACCCAAGCAGAGTGGCCACCGCTGAGGATGCCATATGCCCCAGGAGCTTCTGAAACAGTTTCCCTTTTGTGTCCCTTTTGCAAAATTCTGATTTCCAACAAATGTTAAAGACTGAAATCAATGTTTATATGGAGACCAACTGGTCCTCAGTATCCACTATGGGCGTGGCTTAGGAGGCACTTAAGGCGGTTCTTAGGGGTTGGATCATACAGTATGCCTCATTCATTAAAAATCCAAAGTACGAGAACTCGTGGAGTTGGAAGGAAATATTAAAAGTGCCGAGGCAGAGCTGAAGCGCCGAATGTCGTCTGATGGCCTCAGAGAATTGACTAGATTGAAATACAGATATAATACTATTTTGTCGCAGAAAGTGGACTTTTGGTTGTTCAGGGCAAGACAGTCATACTTTGAGTCGGGTGACAAAGCAGGGAAGCTTTTGGCTAGATATATAAAGCAGAGAGTGTCTTTTTCTATCATTCCCTCAGTGAAATCTGCTGGTTGTGAAATTTTTACCTCAGCCATTGATATTAATAATGCTTTTAAAGAATTCTATCTTTATCTCTATAGTTCCACGTCTTCGTCTACTGATGAAGATTTTGAAAAATTTTGTGAAACCATTAGATCTTCCTAAACTGACGACTGAGCAAAAAAATTCTCTTGATTCTGAGATAAACTTGGAGGAGCTTGATGAGGTAATTAAGGCCTTACCTACAGGCAAGGCTCCGGGGCCAGATGGTTTTGCCGCTGAATTTTTTTTAGATCTTATGCTACAGAACTGGCTCCACTTTTGTTAGAAGTTTATACTGAATCATTAAAGAATGGAAAGCTTCCTCCAACCATGACACAGGCCCGTATCAGTCTGATTCTTAAAAAGGACAAAGATCCAAGCGAGTGTAAAAGTTACCGTCCAATTTCCCTGATCCAGCTAGATGTAAAACTTTTGGCTAAAATTTTGGCTAACCGATTAAGTAAAGTTATGACATCTCTTATACATATAGATCAGGTGGGGTTTATTCGTGGTCGTAGCTCTTCTGATAATATTAGGCGTTTCATCAACATCATGTGGTCAGTAGCGAATGATCAGTCTCCAGTCGCTGCCATCTCACTTGATGCCAAAAAGGCGTTTGATATGGTAGAATGGGATTATCTTTTTAAGATTTTGGAAATGTATGGGTTCGGGAGTACGTTTATTGGTTGGATCAAGTTACTTTATAGACACTCTGTAGCAGCGGTACAAACAAATGGATTAATTTCAGATTATTTTACTCTGGATAGGGGCACTCGGCAGGGTTGCCCTCTTTCCCCATTATTGTTCTGTCTTGCCCTGGAACCAGTAGCAGCCACGATAAGAAGGGAGGGTGATTTTCCAGGGGTGGTGGCGGGAGGTGTGGCGCATAAGCTTCTGCTTTACGCAGATTATATTTTATTATTTGTCTCTGAACCTAATCTATGCCTTGCCTCCACAGAATTATCAATTCCTTTTCCAAATTCTCAGGATACAAAGTCAACTGGTCTAAATCCGAAGCATTGGCTCTGACAGCGTACTGTCCAGTAACGGCCTTTCAGCGAGGCGTCTTCCAGTGGCCCAAACAGGGCATTAAGTATTTGGGCATTTTATTCCCCAAAAATTTGTCTGATTTAGTTAGAGTTAATTTTGACCCCTTAATAAAACAGTTTTCGAGCGATGTGGATAGATGGGCTTCATTACATTTATCAATGATTGGGAAGGTTAATGTTATTAAAATGAACTGTATTCCAAAATTTAACTACCTGCTACAGTCTCTCCTGGTAGATGTCCCCCTCTCTTATTTCAAGCAATTTGAAAGCATAGCGAAGTCTTTCATTTGGAATGGTAAACGTCCCAGATTACAATTCAATAAGTTACATAGACCGATTGACAAAGGTGGGCTAGGCTTACCCAAGATATTGTTTTATTATTATGCATTCGGTCTCAGACATTTGGCTCATTGGTCGCTTCCACCTGAAAGAGCCCCTCCCTGGTTCTGCATTGAACAAGAACTTCTTGCCCCTATCTTGCCATTGCAATGTCTTTCTACCAAGCTGCCCAGAGAACTAAAGACACATCCCGTTATCTCACACATGCAGTTAGTGTGGACAAGGGTTTCCCGCGTGCTCAATTCAGACATTTACCTGAAGTTTGCCGCAAGTATTTGGTTAAACCCTAAACTGTGTATTAATAAGTCCCCTTTTTGTTGGACAGAATGGATTGAGTAGGGAGTTGCAATGCTGGGTGACCTTTATGAAAATGGAGCATTGAGATCCTTTGAAAATATTACACACCGGTTTGGGATTCCCAGATCTCAATTCTTCAGGTACTTACAGCTGTGCCATCTATTTTGTACCATCTTTGGGTGTAGTACACAGCCCCCTAAAGCTGCAGACACTCTTGAGATGGTACTAGCGGCTTTTGGAAAGGGTCACGAGGCTTCAGCGTACTATTCCTGGCTAGTCTAGGGGATGGGATTTTGACATCTCTCAAGAAGTTATGGGAGAATGACTTGAATTTAGTACTGGAGGATGAAGAATGGGGTAGGATTTTAAAAAATGCCAAGTCTATGTCTAGGGATGCAAGGATGCGCCTCATTCAATTTAAGATTCTGCATCGTTTTTATTGGACTCCCTCTAGATTGCATAGGCTTGGTCTTAAAGATGCCAATCAGAGGATGGGGACATAGCCCATGTTTTTTGGTATTGTACTAAGATTCAAGAGTTTTGGTTGAGAGATCAGAGTTATGTCTGTGAGATCCTGAGCACTCAGATTTCATTCTGCCCCAGACTTTGTATTTTGGGGGATGGGGTAGGGGTTAACTTAGGGAACATACACATTTAAAACTGGGTCCTTACCAGTGTGATGATCAGCAGGAAAGTGATCCTTGGGGGATGGAAGTTGGCTGGTGCACCCTCATTTCATGAGTGGTTCACCAAATTGGGCACAGAGGTGGCCTTTGAAAAGATGTCGCATAGGTGGCTGGGCAGCTTGGGTGCCTTTGAGAAGAAGTGGGGCACTTATTTGGCCTTCTTGGAGAGTGCCAGGGAGGAACAGTGGAGAGGGACAGTTTAAATGGTGTATATGTAATTAATTGATGTGTGGAATGCTTTTTCTTTTTGTTGGGCAATTTTTTGTTTTTTTATATCTGAGTATTTTTTTTGTTTTTTGGACTGTTTGCTTGTATGTGTGTCTGTTATTATTCTGTGTATGACCGCTGGGTGTGTTTGTTGGGTGGGTGGGTGGGGGGAAGGAAGGAGGGAGGGAGCGGGGTATATTTTGTTGAAAATTGATTCCGTGTTTTCATGTGCTGTTTATGTTGATTTGAGTGTGGAATAAAAAAAAAACAGGTCTGTGCATGCTCGTTCGTAAGGTGCGCTGTCAACGAGACTGAGTCCAACTCCAAATCGAGAAAAGAGATGCTCTGAACCGGGAGGAGCTTGCTCTTTTCCCAGCTGACCCGAAGCCCTAATCGGCTGAGGTGTGAGAGCACCAAGTCCCTGTGTGCACACAACATGTCCCGAGAGTGAGCTAGGATTAGCCAATTGTCGAGATAGTTGAGAATGCGAATGCCCACCTCCCTTAACGGGGCAAGAGCTGCCTCTGTGACTTTCATGAAGATGCGAGGGGACAAGGACAGACCGAAAGGGAGGACCTTGTACTGATACGCCTGACCCTCGAATGCAAACCGCAGGAAGGGTCTGTGTTGAGGTAGAATCGAGACGTGAAAGTACGCGTCCTTCAGGTCTACCGCCGTGAACCAATCTTGATACCGGATGCTCGCCAGAACGCGTTTTTGCATCAGCATCTTGAACGGGAGTCTGTGTAAAGCCCGGTTCAGTACTCGCAGGTCCAAGATTGGCCGCAACCCACCGCCTTTTCCGGTACGATGAAGTAGGGGCTGTAAAACCCCTTCTTCATCTCAGCCGGAGTGACAGGTTCTATCGCACCCTTCCGTAGGAGGGTGGTGATCTCCGCGCACAAGGTAGCAGCGTTTTCGTCCTTCACTAAGGTGAAGTGGATACCGCTGAACCTGGGCGGACGCCTTGAGAACTGAATCGCGTAGCCGAGTCGGACTGTCCGGATCAGCCATCGCAACGGATTGGAAAGCACAAGCCACGCATCCAAACTCCGAGCGAGGGGGACCAACGGGACAATCTTGTCGGACATACCGGCAGGTGGGGCCTCGCGGTGGGGCGGAGCTCGAGGTGCCACAGCATGTCATGGCTGTGCTGAGTCTATGGACATGGAAGCACTTACCTGGCTCCTTGTGACCACCCCCGGAACAGCCTGGGACGGGGGAGGAAGAGGCCTGTCCTCATGACCCATGGAGACTGTAACATCGGGGGCAGCTTTGTGCCCCAGCTGGGCGCACAGGGTCAGGGAGACCGCCGCTGGAGCGCCAAACCTGCCAAAATGGAATGGTGGATGGTGGTCATGATGACGGCCGTGCACACCGGGTATGTGATACAGGGAATGAGGAAATCGCTCTTTTGATGAATTGTTGGGTACCGCAGCCACTTGGGCATGCAGCGAAATCAAATGAAAAAGCAACGAAAGATTCTCCTCCCGGCCCTCCACCGGGGGATGGAGTGGTCTTCTTACCAGCTCCAAGGCAGTGGGTTTCGTCGTTCCTGGGTCGCCCGTCTCAGGGCCACTTTGAAGCCTTTCATGGGTTCTTGGCGGCCGGCTGTGAGACGGGTGGCGTCTGCTTCCTGCGGTGGGCTCCACGAAGGGGCGGGCTGCAGCGGAGCCAGTGCAGTCACCGCAGGGGGACACTCTTGGCAACGAGCAGGTGGGGTGTGGGATCTTGAGCCGAAGGTGGCGCTCCTGGACCACTAAGGTGGACATTGCCTGCCCGAGAGACCGCACCGTGACCTTCGTCACCCGGAGAGCGAGGTCGGTCACCGAGCGCAGTTCCTGATTCAAATCTGGGGCGGAACTACCCTCGTGCAGTTATTTTAGCGCCTTGGCTTGGTGGACCTGCAGGAAAGCCACGGCTTGTCCAACAGCACTGTAGGCTTTGGCAGTCAGGGACGATGTGAACCTACAGGCCTTGGATGGGAGCTCCGATGTTGCGCTCGAGAGCTCATCAGCTTTGCGGGCTCCGAACAAGAGATCGAACTCACCGTGAGATGAGCCGGCGGACTCATCCGGAAGCCTGGTCGGGGCAGACGAGCGTGCTGGGGAATGGGAGGTCTGTGGGGGGGATACCTGGCGGAGGTGGTCCTATTGGGGTCCCCAAATCGCCCCCAGTGCTAGCTGCGCTGGCCTCATACCCGTAGGTAGAAGGACCGAGGCGGGGAGCCGCTGGGGCCACGACCGCAACATTGCCATGGTCATGTTCTCGCAGTGAGTACATGAACCATCCATGAACGCTGTCTCCGCATGGGTCGCACCCAGACACGAAAGACAGTGATCGTGACCATCTGAAGTTGAGAGGTGATGACCGCAACCAGGAATAACACACAAACTGAAAGGCATCTTTAAAAAGATGCGTCTTTAAAAAGACGTTCCGTGTGTGCCGCTCTTTTAGAGAAATATACTCTTTTAGAAAAATATACTCTCTTTTTTCTGCTGAAGCGCCCAGGGGCATTCTCTGCAGTGCACCAGTGCAGAGGAGGGAGAAGCCGCTGAAATGCGCTGTCAGATCCAGCAGAGGTGAATGAACAGTCAGCTCAGTAAACATCGACCGTTCAGCTCCGAAGAGAAAATCTGAATGAGTGGTTGCACGCCAGCTCCTTTTATACCCGTATGTCCGGGGGAGTGGCATGCAAATACCACTCGCCAATTTTAATTGGCCTTTTATCAAAGACCAGAGGTGTCTTTGGCTCCCAAGAGTGACCCCTAGTGTCACTACATCGACACAACGTCGAGTGAGTGACAGATAGGGAACTGTCTTTTATTTAAGGATAGTGATCATATGAAGCCATTTATCATCACATAGTTGTTTGGCTCCTTTTTAAATCATAATGATAACAGAAATCACCCAAATGGCCTTGATCAAAATTTTACATACCTTTGAATATTTGGCCTTGTTACAGACACACAAGGTGACACACACAGGTTTAAATGGCAATTAAAGGTTAATTTCCCACACTTGTGGCTTTTTAAATTGCAATTAGTGTCTGTGTATAAATAGTCAATGAGTTCTCACATGGATGCACTGTGCAGGCTAGATACTGAGCCATGGGGAGCAGAAAAGAACTGTCAAAAGACCTGCCTAACAAGGTAAAGGAACTTTAGAAAGATGGAAAAGGATATGAAAAGATATCCAAAGCCTTGAAAATGCCAGTCAGTACTGTTCAATCACTTATTAAGAAGTGGAAAATTCTGGGATCTCTTGATACCAAGCCAAGGTCAGGTAGACCAAGAAAGATTTCAGCCACAACTGCCAGAAGAATTGTTCGGGATACAAAGAAAAACCCACAGTTAACCTCAGGATAAATACAGGCTGCTCTGGAAAAAGATGGTGTGGTTGTTTCAAGGACCACAATACTTGTTGACCCCTCTCCAAACATAGCGCTTATGGTTGTGACCATAAAGCTCTATTTTGGCCACGTGAGAGCTAGCAAACTCATTGACTATTTATACACAGACACTAATTGCAATTTAGAAAGCCACAGGTGTGGGAAATTAACCTTTATTGCCATTTAAACCTGTGTGTGTCACCTTGTGTGTCTGTAACAAGGCCAAACATTCAAGGGTATGTACACTTTTGATCAGGGCCATTTGGGTGATTTCTGTTACCATTATGATTTAAAATGGAGCCAAACAACTATGTGATAATAAATGGCTTCATATGATCACTATCCTTAAATAAAAGACAGCTTTTTTTGCATGATCAGTCATATTTTCAAAATCAATGACAAAATTTCACAATTTCTGCCAGGGTATGCAAACTTTTGAGCACAACTGTATACAGTATGATGCAGTTTCAAGTGTTGGACTTTGCTGCTTTAGCTAAGACAGTGGTTATTCTTCATTATTTATACTGGCTGCCATGTTGATGGAAAAACAAATCATGCATATTCATGTTATTGATTCTTTATTATAAATATGACGTGAAGACTTACTTTCTAAATATCTGTTTGTTTACTATGTTGTTTTGACATGAGTGTTGTACAGTAGCTAGCATGACCTGTAATGTCTCTTGTATGCAATGCATGGCTTATTTGTATGGAATGCATAGCATAGCAGAAGAGAAAGTGACTGTGAGAAAAAAGTAATGCAAAAGTAATGTAATGTTTTACTTTCCATAAAAAAATAACTTTTTAATTAAGTTACTTTTTTAAGGAGTAACGCAACATTCTAACAAGTTACTTTTAAAAGTAACTTTACCCAACACTGCTCACCACTAACATCTTCTTTAAAAATAAATGCAAAATTCTCCTTTTGGGCTGGAGGTACGTCTGGCCTGGGATGAGGCCTTTTGTTACTCTCACAAATTATGGTAAAAGACTAAGCCATGAGAGACTACACAGCTACAAGCCGTGTCAGCAAACTGTTGAGGTAAGTAGATAAAACTCACAGACTTCAGACAGGAAATGGCTGGTTAATAAAACAAGCCTGTATTGTTGTAGGGCAGCACAGGGTTGATTTGTGTGTTATATTATTTTGTGACCCCGGATGAATCTTTGAGCTGCAGAGTAAACATGGTAAAGATCCAGGATTACATTGAGCCTTGAGACTCTCAGTGACAGAAGCAGCAAAAGAGTAAATTTGTACCACATTGACATATACACACAACTGAATGACACCAGACAGCAACAATCAGCTCTTTTCCACCAACTGGTCACTTCAAACTGTTGGTGTATATACAATTTTAAAGCATATTCATTGGTTTTGGGAAGTGAAGACTTTTTCTAGAACATTTCTATTTAGTTGTCAAACTCTTTCAAAACAACAGCAGGAGTCACTTCGTTCAAAGTAACTTGTAGTGGGAAAGTTAACATGATTGTCATAAAATGTCAACATTAAAATTTGGACCATGTTGTTTGGTGGCTGGATGTTCCCCGGATGCCTGGAACAAATGAAAATGAATGTGTTTAAATTCCCAAAAAATGGACGCCTAGACAGCAGCAGTGAAGCGAGATGGCAGGATGTGTACTATCAACTGTAGGATATGTACAATACATTTTGTCTCTGGTAGGTGAATAACATTTTTGCCAATTCACTGTAAGTTTGATAGGTAGAGTCTAGCTGGTTAAAGGATTAGTTCACCAAAAAATGAACATTCTCTCATCATTTACTTAAATCCATATCTTCTGAAGTGATATGATAGGTGTGGTTGAGAAACAGATCAATATTAAAGTCCTTTTTTAACATAATTTCTCCTCCCTGCCCAGTAGGTGGTGATATGCACAAAGAATGTGAATCACCAAAAAAAGAAGAATGTGAAAGTGGAGATTTATAGTTAAAAAGGACTGAAATATTAATATGGTTCTCACCCACACTTATCATATCGCTTCAGAAGACATGGAATTATCCACTGGAGTCATATGGATTACTTTTATGCAGCCTTTGTGTGCTTTTTGGACCTTCAAAGTTCTGTGACACCATTAACTCGCAGAGCTGAGATATACTTAGAAAAATCTTTGTTTGTGTTCAGTAGAAGAATGAAAGTCATATACATCTGGAATGGCATGAGGGTGAGTAAATGATGAGAGAATTTTCATTTTTCAGTGAACTATCCCTTTAAGTCAGAGTATTCTTTACAGGCTCTAAAAGTGACCTTATAGATCACACCATTATAATGAATGAAGCTGTGCAAGTCACATGCTTGCAGTACTAACAGCTTCATTGACTGTAATGGGAGCAATGAAACATTGCAGACCTTTCCGCTAAGGAAAAAATGGTAAGCATCTAAACTACAATACGCTTGTATTGCCTCTCTCGTGTAGATACACTCAGTATCAAGAAGATAATTGTTTACATCTGGAACGGATAAGTCACTTCAGGTAAACATTTGATGTCCTTTTAGAAAAGTTGTTCCCTCGGTCTTATTTAAAGGATCCTGTTATGACAACTCATTGTTTATTTTCAGTTTTTGCATATCTTATTGGTTCTGTTTTAACTACAATCAAAAAGTATGCGCTAGTCATTTTGCTTTGACAGTTCTGGGGTATATAAATGCCACTACTGGAAATGCTTTAGGACCAGACATGCGCTGTAGCGTTGTAATTGTTTTGTTATTGTTTACATCCTTGAAAAGGTCTATAGAAAAAAGCTGCATGAGAATTCCTCAAAATAATTCTCTTTTATGTGTCACAGAAATAACAACAGCTTATTGGTTTGGAACATCACAAGGATGAGTTAAGGATAACAGAATTCTAATTTTTGGATGAACTACTGCTTTAAGGTAACATCTGGAGTGAGCTTCTACTTCAAGTTCGTCAGCTCTTGGAGTCCCTCTCCACTGATGTTTCATCCCCAGATTCTGATCAAAACAATGGCCTCCAGACTTGGAGACAGTGAGCTCCATAAGTTATGGCACCTCAAACACCCACCTAAAAATGCTCATACTGTGGATTCCTCCACTGCGTACATTGCGCTTCGGCTGTCCTCCACCCCCTGCATACCTGGGAGAATATTAGTTTCAGCCAAAATGCTGTAAATGTTTCACATTCTTTCCCCTTTTTTCATAATTATCCAGAAAAGTGAGATGAGAGCTGACTGGGGAAGGCCAGTAACTGCCTCTGGAGTTACAGGGTTCTGCCCTGGTTTATTGTGTTTGGTTAGAGATGTGTGAGTTAATGGTGGGAGTGTTTTAAATTGTGTGGGAATGTAAGAATGAGTGATTTAAAGCTAATGTGTTTAATTTCTTTGGCAATAGTGTCAGCAAATGCTAAAACAATGACTGTTTTCAAACAGGTTTCCCAAACACTGCTGCCATCTACTATTAGTTGGGCAAACAGATAGTCCTGCCCCAAACTCATGCCATTGATTAAGCCAGTGTTGCTGTGTCAGATTGGTTAGGATGCTCAAACAAACTTTTTCTTTGTGGGAGGATTAAGAGAACGTCCTAGTTACTTTCGTAACCTCCGTTCCCTGATGGAGGGAACGAGACGTTGTGTCGATGTAGTGACACTAGGGGTCACTCTTGGGAGCCCCAAACACCTCTGATTTTGAAAAAAGGCCAATGGGAATTGGCGAGTGAAATTTGCATGCCACTCCCCCGAACATACGGGTATAAAAGGGGCTGTCTCGCAACCACTCATTCAGGTTTTGTGCTGAGGAGCTGAGACAAGGTCCCGGCCATTTTAGCGGGTAGTTCAGCATTGTGGCAAGAGGGATACAACGTCTCGTTCCCTCCATCAGGGAATGGAGGTTACGAAAGTAACCAGGACGTTCCCTATCTGTCACTCACTCGACGTTGTGTCGATGTAGTAACACTAGGGGTCCCTATATGAAACGCCACAATAAGCTGAACTGTGCATACGGCACCCCAGCCCATCTTGGAGGTGTCCGTCTTAACCACGACACTCCTGGAGACCTGCTCTAGGGGAACCCCTGCCTGTAGAAATGCTAGGTCGGTCCAAGGGCTGAAGAGGCAGCGACAGATCGGCGTGACGACCACGCAATGTGTCCCGTGGCGTCATGCCCATCTTGGAACTCTAGTCTGAAGCCAATGCTGAAGCAGTCTCATATACATCAACCCGAGCAGTGTGGCCACTACTGAGGATGCCATATGCCCCAGGAGCCTCTGAAAAAGTTTCAGTGGAACCACTGTCCTCCGTCTGAACGCCTTTAAACAGTTCAGCACCGACTGTGCGTGCTTGTTCGTGAGGCGCGCCGTCATTGAGACTGAGTCCAACTCCAAGCCGAGAAAAGAGATGCTCTGAACCGGGAAGAGCTTGCTCTTTTCCCAGTTGACCTGAAGCCCCAGCCGGCTGAGGTGCGTGAGCACCAGGTCCCTGTGCGCACACAACAAATCCCGAGAGTGAGCTAGGATTAGCCAGTCATCAAGATAGTTGAGGATGCGGACACCCACTTCCCTTAGTGGGGCAAGGGCTGCCTCTGCGACCTTCGTGAAGACACGATGGGACAAGGACAGGCCGAAGGGGAGGACCTTGTACTGGTACGCCCGGCCCTCGAAAGCAAACCGCAGGCTTGGGTCTGTGTCTAGGTAAAACCAAGATGTGGAAGTACGCATCCTTCAGGTCTACCGCCGCAAACCAATCTTGATGCCGGACGCTCACTAGAATGCGTTTTTGCATCAGCATCTTGAATGGGAGTCTATGCAAAACCTGGTTCAGTACTCGTAGGTCCAAGATTGGCCGCAACCCACCGCCTTTCTTCGGTACGAGGAAGTAGGGGCTGTAAACCCCTTCTTCATCTCGGCCGGAGGGTCAGGCTCTATTACACCCTTCCGTAGAAGGGTAGTGATCTCTGCACGCAAGGTAGTGGCATTCTTGCCCTTAACTGAAGTGAAGCAGACGTCGCTGAACCTGGGCAGGCGCCTGGCGAACTGAATCGTGTAGCCGAGTCGGACGGTCTGGGTTAGCCATCGTGACAGGTTGGAGAGTGCAAGCCACGCGTCCAAACTCCGGGTGAGGGGGACCAGGGACATCGAAGCACTTACCTGGTTCCTGATACCCACCATAAGATTGGCCGGGGAGGGGGGAGGAGGAATATCGTCCCCGCAGTCCGTTGGAACCAACCCGGTGTGGAAGAAAGGAACGGGGGCACGGCCGTGAGCAGCGCTCCAGGCCCAGGAACCAATCATCGAGCCCGGGAAAGCATGTCTGTCAGCTCCATGTCGGCCTGAGACTGGGCGACCATACCCTAAGGAGGAAGCCCAGCCGAAACCTCCACATCAGAATGGACGAGTCCTCCCTCTGATGCTGCAATCGAGAGCTCATCGTATTCCCGGGCTCCGAATAAGAGGTCGAACTCGCCCTGAGACGAGCCGGCGGTCTCATCCAAAAGCCCGATCGGGGCAAGCGAGCGTGCTGATGAATGGGAGGTCCGTGGGGGGTTACCCGGCGAAGGTGCTCCCATTGAAGTTCCCAAATCGCCCCCAGTGGTAACCGACGCAACCTCATACCCATAGGTAGAAGTACCGAGGTGGGGAGCCGCTGGGGTGGCTTGCCCTCTTACGAAGGAAAGTCGCGACCGCAACGTTGCCACAGTCATGTTCTCGCAATAAGGATATGACCCATCCACGAATGATGTCTCCGTGTCAGACATGTAAGACAGCGATCGTGGCCATCAGAAGCGGAGAGATAACGACCGAAACCAGGAATAATACACAAATGTATTTAAAAAGACGTTCCGTGAGTGCCACTCTTTTAGTTAGAAAATATACTCTTTTAGAATATACTCTTTTTTTTTTTTGTTCTGCCGAAGCATCCAGGGGCGTTCTCTGCACTCCATGGGTGCAGAGGGAGAGAAGCCGCTGAAATGCGGCGTAGTTCCAGCAGTTTGAGGTGAATAGTGGAGGGATTGAATTCAGTGCACTGAATGCAACCGCTTGGCTCCGAAGAGAAAATGTGAATGAGTGGTTGCGAGCCAGCTCCTTTTATACCTGTATGTTCGGGGGAGTGGCATGCAAATTCCACTCGCCAATTCCCATTGGCCTTTTTTCAAAATCAGAGGTGTTTGGGGCTCCCAAGTGTGACCCCTAGTGTCACTACATCAACACAACGTCGAGTGAGTGACAGATAGGGAAATTGCTTGTCAGTGGAATGTGTTAATCGCCATTCACTGTTCATCTGAAATCACTGCTGCACGATGGTTGCCCATTTTCCACTGTGTTTGTGTGCGACTCCTACATGAGCGATTTAATAAAAGGCTTTGGCATGTCACAGCTAAAGAGTGGGATCCCATTCACTGGTGTCCAGGTTGATGTTATCGCTTAACAGCTGGCCACGAGATGACATCAGATAAAGTTAAAAATGTGTTCTGGAGGGAACCTCAGGTCACGGAGACTGGGAAGAAACGAGAAGAGACAGGGGGTAATGAGAAACAACTGTGTGTTGAAGCAGCAGCCTGTCTAACATCTTCTACACTGCCGAGAGATAACCTCTGACCTCAGTCTTCCTGCTTCCAGAGCAACACAACCCTATCCAACCACATTGAAACCACCAGCATGAATTCCCACACTGGTTAATGGAATAGTTCAACCAAAAATGAAATATTTTGTCATTATTTACTCACCCTCATGTCATCCCAACCCTTAAAATATTGAGAGTTCATGGCAAATTTGCTGCAAACCTACCGCTTGCCGCAAATTGTCCATTGCAGCCAAAGGTTTTCCGGAGGTTCAACACTACCGGAGAAGAGCTGCAAACGTCTGGCAAAGTCTTCTGAAGTCATACAATAGCTTTGTGTGAGAAACAGACTGACCTTTTTAGCACCAATGGAACAAAATGAAGAGCAAAGCCATGCATTACATGTGTTATTAATGCTTCATCTATTTATTTGATCGTTCTTGTGCGGCCACATTTAATGATGAGAAATGTAGTTTTGTTGCAAATGCTTGTCACTGCATTAACCAACTAAATGTGTCTTATTTTCTTGTAAGTTTTATCACTATTCTTCATTAACAGTACAAAAATTCCATACAAACTAAATGGCACAGTTAAAATCCTTGAGGAAAACTGAATTATTACCAATAACAATTTGCTTCCGCCTTGTTTCTAAAATCAACACGCCCCCAACTCGGAAAGTGAGATCCACCAATCAGAGAAGTTCCCAATTATCTATGGCTTTTTTAGATTTTTGAAAATTGTTTGCTTCAAATCAAATGTTTTAATGGCGTTAATTAATAATAAGAGCTTTCTGGTTTGGGTCAAGGCTGAGAAATATTTATTTTTTTGAAATGCCTATAGAGAACATTAATGGGGAATATCTCATGCTTTTCCATGGGTGCTCAAGCGCCCAAGCACCCACGGGATTGGCGCCTGTGGTGTTAATAAAATATGGCAGTGGTACGAATTTCGGTAAGCAAAGATGGAGTTTAGCTCAAGAAATGTCATCCTACTGTTTCAGAATTCACAGTGAGATTAGTCTGCTGTTGTTGACATCCAGCTCGCACTACAGGTGCCATATTTGTGAGTTTGGTTGGTGTCAGATTGCTTGAGTGTGTTTGTTAGATGATGGGTACAGTATGTAAAACCCAAGTTCCCATGCCACTCTGACTCAGTGGCAAATGGCAGGAAGTGCTTGGACCTTAACACAGGAAAGACATAGCATTGCTGACATTGCAGCAGACACACACCAGCAGCCCTGTTCAAACACACACTCCTACATATAGTCCATCACACATTCAGTCTGTCTACCTCCCACAGATGGTCTGTCTATACAACTGGCCACAGACACACAAAGAAACTCACCGAGCACAGAGCTCGGAGAGTCTGGATAAGATATGGAGGAGAGGGGCTTTCCCTGCTGGAGTAAAGAACATCAGATGCCCTCTGTCCATTAAAGACTCAAAGAGCTCTTGGGTTCCCACAGGAAACAAACAGTACAAAAGAGATCTCTTTAATATCTTAATTGTTTTTCCTAGATTGTAATGAGATTAAATTGAGAGTAAATGCAAACAAGTCTCCTGCTTCTCAGATTTTTCTCCTGAGATTCTTTTTCAAGGCCAATGATAGAGAAACTTTTGTGCATATTTTTTTCTTTGTGGTGCTGTATAAAGTTCTTGAGTTTACTAAATGGTTATTTGAAAAGTTCTTGATACATTACACTTTTTTTCAGTATATTGGTTTCTGGGTTCAATAAAGCATCAGTACACAGATAGACTTAAACATTCTTTGTGGAACTTTGGGGTCTTTCACAAAGGACACGTTCTTCTCCATCTGCGCTATTTTATAATCATTGTCAACGTATACATGCAGCAGACAGATGTCTTTGGCCACTGTGGCATGACTTTATGTTTTTTAGTGCCATGCGCTATGAGTGCCGCATTTTTTTAAATGCTGTGTCAAGTAAAAAATAGTTAAACGAGTGAGTGATGCTTAGCGCAGTTGATCATTCAGTAGTTCGTATGTTAATGTAATCTTGTGTTGAAGCAGTAAACGTATTTGGCTAGCTGTCCATATACTGGAGGGCTCGGAACTCAAGACTCGACTCGAGTCCTGATTACCCCCCCGGACTTTACTTATTTAGATAATGGATCTAGAGAATAGGTGGAGATGGGGTGGAGGTGGGATGTCAGGAGAGTTGTCACAGGAAGCAGGTAAGCAGCGGCTTATATACTCCTGCTCGTGGGCTGTGATTTGTCAGATTAAAATGAACATGCTCCTCCCGAACCTCTGTTAATTAACTCCATTTCAGTAGTTCATATGTTAATGTAATCTTGTGTTGAAGCAGTAAACGTATTTGGCTTTCTGTCCGTATACTGGAGGGCTCGAAGCTCAAGACTCAACTCGAGTCCTGATAACCCCCAAAAAGGCATTAAGATGAAAGAACAGTACCATGACTATGGCAGGAAGTATTTAGGACAGCAAGCCAGCAACAATTCTATTTGGCAAATTGGCTTGGCGGATGCTTCTGAATTGTTTTTCTCCCAAATTTGTACAGAGGGAGTGCTTTAAGCATTTGTTTGAAGGTGTGTTCTTGTACGATTGCTGGTCGAGAGGGCTACGCTGTGATTGGAACGAGAGAACACCACTCGTCGTAGAAGTAGGTGGGCTCATGGTATGCGAACAGGGAAGGTGAAAATGAGAGTTGGCTTGTGCTGCGTTCGAAAGGGAGGGCTCGTGGCATTCGAACAGGTAAGCCCAGCAAGCAGTCGAACAGGGAAAGTGGGCACTAGTTGGTCATGCTGCGTTCGAAAGGGAGGGCTCACACTGCGATTCGAATGGGAGACTGCTCTATAGAGAGAGAGTGCTCACGGCATTCGAATGGGTAAGCCCAGCGTGCAGTCGAACGGGGAGAATGAGAACAAGAGTTGGTTTGCACTGTGTTCGAAAGGGAGGGCTCACACTGCGATTAGAATGGGAGACTGCTCTATAGAGAGAGAGCGCTCGCGGCATTCGAACGGGTAAGCCCAGCAAAGCAATCGAACGGGGAGAAGGCTCGCGCTGTGTTTGAAAGGGAGGGCTCACACTGCGATTCGAATGGGAGACTGCTCCAGAGAGAGAGAGTGCTCACAGCATTCAAACAGGTAAGCCCAACAAACAATTGAATGGGGAAAGTGAGAATGAGAGGAACGGGGCTTGTTTGCGGGGGTAGCCTCACTCAATAGACTACCCATAGATAGGGAAATATGGTGCTTTGAGAAGAGGAGGTGCTGACTGCTATCTCCAGTAATGCTAGCTGCAGCTGCTGAGAAGCAAAGAAAAAAAGGCTTTGGCGAAAGCATGGTAAAAAATCTGCTGCGGCAGTAGAGTAAAGTGGGCCTTCTGTGGGAGTGGAGTTTAAAGCACTGCGGCGGCAGTGGATTGAGTATTTGGGGGCATAGTGAAGGAGCTCCTGTGGGAGCGCTTTTGTGTTTCCATTGCTGTAGATGCACTTCTATGAAAGTATGGAACTTAGACATTGAAAGCGCCTGTGGAGAAAATATTAACAACTGTGTACACACAATTGGTATGGGCGGGGCACTGTTGCTGTGGTATCAAGTTGGGCACAAAAGACTTCATTAGATTATTAACACCTGTAATGGAAGCAAAGGTTAGTTTGTACTTACCTGTAGGGGGAGCAAATGGTTAGTTAGGAATACGTACATTTATTACCTTTATATACGTCTGTAAGGGAAGCAAAAGTTTAGTTATGGAAAACGTGTCAATCACGTTCATATGCAGCTTTGAGGAAAGCAAAAAATGTAGTTAAGAATACAACTTTATTATGTTTGTCGTGGCAGGGCACTGCTGCGGCAGTATCAAAATGCGAAAGGGGAGATGCTGTGGCATAATTGAGAGTATGCAGGCAATGCTGCGGCAGTATCAAGCGTGGGCAGGCACTGCAGCACATTATCTGGTGGGGCACTGTGGCTGCAGTATCAAATAGGGCACACATAGTTTATCACATTTAGGCACACTTTATTGTGTGTCGGGCTCATTTAGACCATTAGCAAAGGAAATGCCAATGCCACTGTTAACGGGAAAAGCTAAAAGGCTCTTAAGATTACTGCACCACCACTGCACTCAAACAGGAGAGCTCATACTGCGTTTCGGACGGGAGAGCCACGGAATGAATGACGTGAAATCTCACACTGCATTCGAATGGGAGAGCTCACCCTGTGATTCGAACGGGAGAGCCTGCATTGCGGTCGAACGGGAGGGCCCACACTGCGATTCGAATGGGAGAGCCTGCGACCAATGCGCTGATGTTTACACTGCATTCGAACGGGAGAGCCCACACTGCAATTCGACGGGAAAGCCTGCAAAGCGTTCGAACGGGAGGGCCCACACTGCATTCCCTTGCTGAATAGCGGTTTGATGGTATACATTTGAGCTGTGCCCCTCGAGTCTTAAGAGGAAACATAAGAGGAGACAGGAAACCGCAGCTGCGGCACCTGTACAGCACATTTGCGATGCTTTGTGGTGTGGTGGGAGTTTTTTTTTTTTTTTTCATGGTTGAAGGACACCGCAGTTGCGGCTCCTGTACAGCATGTTTGCGCTGCTTTGTGGTGTCGTGGGGGTTTGTTGCATGACCCAAAAGATGCCGCAGTTGTGGCACGTAGACAGCACATTTGTGCTGCTTAGGGATGTTTTGAGCCAAAGGCAGAAGAACCGCAGTTGTGCTTTCTTAACTAAAATGGTTGCCATCTTTGGCTCCTTGGTAGGTAATGGTGAAGTCTTGGAAAGACACCTAGATAGAGAAAGTGAGAGGTAAACCTGCATACAATCCAGTGACAGGAATTTAAATGGGCACTGGCAGAGACCTGCTGGAAGTAATATTGGTGAGACCCTGCGGAAGGCACAATTTCAGGCGTTGCTGTAGAAAAGACAAAATAATCATATTTAGGTGAAACTTTAGAAAAAATATGCTAGGGAATACAGTATATCTTCATAAACAATGTGGAAAAAATAGCATAAAATGATCTGAGAAATAAGAGCTTTGGCTCTGTACTGCATACAGATATGCATGGACTTGCAATCATCATTGAAGGATTCACTTTAGGCAATTCACTCTTTAGGAGTATAACTGTCACCTGTAGTACAATATACTTCTTGCATAGGAAATGCATTGCATAGCATTAGGTGTGAATTATCTAGGAATGCACTGAGTTGCAGCTCTGCACAGCATAAAAAATGCAGGAGATATGTGCTGGGAAATACAGTACATCTTAATAAACATGTGAAAAAAACAGCATAAAATGATCTGAGAAATAAGAGCTTTGGCTCTGTACTGCATGCAGATATGCAGGAGAAATGGACTTGCAATCATTACTGAAGGATACAATTGTGGTCATTTACTCCTTAGGAGTATGACTGTCCCCTGCTGTACAATATATGTCAATATATGTCAATAATGCTGAGAGGCAGCGAGACACGTTGCAGAACGATTATGAATGAGTTGGAACGCGCCGCATGATCCACCTCTTGCGGAGCCGAATTCGGCTCGTGTCTGTTCGGACAGAGTATGTGGATAACTGCAGTGTGCTGTGGAATGGTCAGAGCCAGTGCTGCGAGCTTGCGTTAAAATGTCTGCGTTGGTTTGAAAATAATTTGTCATTAGATTATCAGTTGATTGAAGGGAGTTCTGTGTTGCATGATGCCCCTGTGTTCAGAATGAAATAATTCACGCTCCAAAGGGCACTTTGGAGGGAGAAACAATCGTGATATTCATGTTAGAAGATGAGGAACAATTGCTGAATAAAGCACGGCCCCTAAAAAAGCTGTGGCGTGGTAATGAGGCTGACAGGCATCACCTGTGCGGCAGAACCTGATTAAAAATGCTGGGGGTTGAAATGGAGGTTGGATTGAATAGTTAATCTTTGTTTCTTTCGCTTTCAAATAAAATTGAATTCTAATGGCATGAAGCTGGAACGGCGCCCATTCGCAGAGGCAGCTGGCACTGCTTTCCGGGTGGAAAGTTTAGATAAGAGAACATATGAGCAGTCGTAGAGAGTTGTTTCACATTTATTAAAGTGCAGGAGCAGCCAGTTTGTGGCAGCAACTTCGCGCTATAAACTGCTTCATCAAATGGAGCACAGAAAGACAGACAGGGTAAAAAATATACATATATCACTTAACGTGGTAGCCATCAATACTGTTAAAAAACAAAGAGCTGCTGTGGCAGCTTCTGTTAAATAACGAGACTGTTTGGATGGAAGAGCTGTTCTGGTGGAGCCGAATGCTTTGCAGGGAAGTTGCATCCGATGATCCGTCTGCCTGGGTCTGTTTGTGGGGAAATGGGCGGGGCTGAACGCCGGAAAGACTCTCATGTCAGGAGAGTTGTCACAGGAAGCAAGTAAGCAGCAGCTTATATACTCCTGCTCGTGGGCTGTGATTTGTCAGATTAAAATTAACAAGCTCCTCCCGAACCTCTGTTAATTAACTCCATATGTCATTTGACTTCATAACAATGGACCAATCCGATAATTGTGGGGGCGAGACAAGCACCTTGGATCTGTAGAGCACAACAGTCTGGTTCCAGAAGTAAAAATACCAAGAATTATTTCCATAGAGAAATTGATTGTTAACAATAACTTAGAAACCTATAAAGACAGACCTACATACGTATATGTACAAGACCTTAATTATTGTATATTTTTTGGGGAACTCTTATTTTGACACAGACACAGAAAGTGTTTTCTTTCCTACTCCATGTTGAAAGTTTATGTCTTCTCCCAACTCGGAAACTTGTATCAGGTATGCGCCCTTAGCGTGTTTGATTACTCCGTCTTTCACGACTCTCAGCTGTGATCGGTACTAATGCTGAAGCTGTTAGTTTAACTCTATTTCTCAGCTATAATGTAGTAGTTCATGGAGTGAGAAACAATTGCGGATGACTTCAAAGAACTTGCGCACTGACTGACAGTTTTTCAACATCAGCTCAACTCGCTCATAGCACACTCAAGATGGCATTTTGTCGCCACCTGCTGGCTCAGCTTTAATGCCACAGGGATGAATGAAATTCACACATCTAGCTGCTTTTACACATCTGCACTGCTCTTACATGTTTTGAACACCACTAAGTCAAGTGGAGGAATACAAAGATTAAGCATCCCAGTGCTGATGGTGTGAGCTATCAGCACTCTTGCAATGCCTCTCGTCCAATCAGATTCGATTTGGTCCACCACTTTATCATCATTTTACAGCTACTGAACTAGTTTGAAAACATGAAAATATGAGAGAACCAGATTTAGTTTAAAAGGGAGTCTGGATCTGTCTTTACAAAGTGGGGCCAGTGAGAGAGGCATCTGTGGTGTCAGTCAGTGCTCAGTGGGATTCTGAGTCACCCTGTGTGAAGTCATCACCTGATTAGTTAAGCTCTGGTCTGATTTCCCCCATCGCTCTTCTGCTAAAACATTTACCTTGTTTCTTCACACACTCCTGCCAGGCTCACACTTAATACCTCTTTCCCCTCTTACTCACACCTGTGCCGAGAGGCGTTCAGTCCCTGTCACTCAGTGCTGCCTGAGTGTGAGTTCATGAGTTCACCATCTCAAACCACCCAGCGAGAGATACAGGTACCATACATCATTACTAGGAGAGATAGTGTCAGCTCTAGCTGTCAGGGAAGGCAGCCAGCAGGTACTACACCCTCAGCAAACCACCCAGGATGCACTGCTTACGTCTGTCAGTGCAGGAGTCAGCCAGTCTCACTGCGTTTGAGTTATGAGGGAGGAAATGTGGGATGAGACGGGCAGAAACTGAGAAAATGCGCTAAGGTGGAAGTGCTCAATAACATTTACTACCATAACAAAACCCTGAAAAATTCAGTGCAGAATAAAAAGCATGCTATTGGCTTTGTGTGTGTGTGTGTGTGTGTGTGTGTGTGTGTGAGAGAGAGAGAGAGAGAGAGAGAGAGTGTTAATGTGAACACGCTATTGGCTGTGTGTGTGTGTGTGTGTGTGTGTGTGTGTGTGTGTGTGTGTGTGTGTGTGTTAATGTGAACACTGAAAAAATCTTCAAAGCAGTTGTTTCACTGGTAGGCCAGCTTGTCTCCCTGCCTGACAATTGCCCAGAATCCCTCTTAAACCAGCAAAACAGACCAACCTAACTAGCTTGACCAGGCTGGGAGATCAGCTAATTGCTAAGGCTAGTTTAAGTTTTTTTTTTTTGTGTTTCTTCTTCAGCAGGTTAGTCTAGAAAAGTGGTTCTCAGCTGGTCAGTCCTAACCCAAAAATGGTTTAGATAGACATTCCTATACAAATACAATGTTAAAAACTAAATATACTATTATTTATAGTTAAGATAGCATAATAAATATGCTTATCAACTTTTAAAAGGGGGGAGAAAACCAATATTTTTCAAAAAACATCATGATATGATTACTAATATGATTACTTTTAGTGATAAATGAAAGCAATTATTAATTATTATATTATTATAAGTGCAGATTACATGTGATCCTCTACTACTCAAGACTACTCAGCCCAAATTAATCTGTCACTTGGTACAATATCAATATGGACAGGCTGCGTAACATGCCCTCATCCTCTAAAACCATGAACAAAACTATGCAAGGTAAAAATAAAAACAATTCTGGTACTGTATTGGGTCACCACTTGATGTCCAATCTGGGTCCTGAAGCTAAACCAGTTGACACTCCCTCTTGAGTGTCTTGCTGCTAAAATATTGGACAACAGGCGTCATTTCGCAACCTTTAAAAAGCAACACAAAATGTTTAAAGGATTATGGGTTTGTTCAACTCCCTAACCCTAAGTATGCACAATAGTACTAGTTATGCTTGCCTTATAATCACCACTGATAAACAAACTCAACGAACAGACTTTGATACCACATAAAAGGGATCAACTAACCTGTTCATGTAATGCTCCATAAGATCTGGCCCCAGACCAATGATTACTGGCTGATGTGATAAACAAATTGAAGGAGTGTGTGTTTGTCTGTGTGTGTGCTAAGTTACGAGGCCACCAGGGCTCTAAGCTTGCACGGCGCTCAGTTATTATTTGGCTCATAAAGGACATTAGTGTGGTGTCAGTGCACACAGCCTGTGGCACAATGTATCCAGGTTTGCAGGTGAGCAATGCAGAGAAAGGCAGTACATTGTTTAGTGTATCCCCTGGAGGCACCAGGGAGGGCTGCCTATGAGTTCACCTGCCACACACACTTGCTCACTGGATGGGTTGGCGTTGTTACCCTCGATTAAGCATGTTATACTGATAGACAGGGACAGTTAGGTTCCCAGGCCGCAAACCCAGGCCATCGCTTTACCGGAAAAATGCTTTATTCAATTAAGAGAAGCTATAGCATTCCATTTTTTTCTTATGAGCTTGACCTAGACCTCATCTAAGAAATTGCAGGCAAGAGTGTGTAGATAGGTAGGTAATTTAAAGTTTAATGCCATGTCAGCAACTAAGGTTATTCTCATGGCAGGAACTGTGTTGTTTATAAAAGGTTTACAATTACATACAGAGTTTTATATATATAATAAATAATTATAAAAGTAAAACTATATAAGATGTTTCAAATGGATATGTGATAAAAAATCTAAAACTTTTCCTGGTAAAACCTTATTACACAAATCCCTCAAAAAGCTTACTGAATAAAAACATCATCTACTTGCATTAAAAGAGGGGCAGACTAGTAAGATATGTTTAAGAGACAAGCGAGTCTTGCAGTAATGACATGATGGTGGTTCCTCACCTTTCAGAGTAAATACATGCATGAGTCTTGAGTGGCCTATACGACATGTGGTGTACACCATTTGATCATGTCTTGTTTTGAAGGAAAATAAAAGTTTGGCAAGAGTGTGTCAAGCATGTGCGTAGCTGTGGTGTTCCAAAGGTGAAATAAATTCCCATGCTGGTCCAGCATGGTTTATGTTTATGCTTTGTACTGGTCAAGCTGGTGGACTATTATGGTTGGCTGGTGAAGCTACCAGTAAAAAGCTGGTTGAGCAAATCAATCTTGTTGGTTAAGCTAGTTAAGAAGCCTGGTGTGGTGGAGAATCAATACTTTTGGCTGCTTCCTGGTCATTGCTATGTTTTTACGATGATGTTGCTTACTGGCCTAAGTCAAAAGAGACTCCTAAGTGATGAGTGCAATTATTTTCCTCTAAGTTTAAATTTTTACTGCACTGAAGGTTGGGTTTAGGGTTGGGGTTTTGGGGTAGAGTGAAAAATATATTCATTCCTCTTCACTGTGTTACATTATTTACAGATAAAAACAACTCACTCAACTCAAAAAAACTTTGGTGCTTCTCTGTGGGTGTTTCACCCAGGAACTGGAACTCACACATTATGTTCAAAAACACTTTAGGCTTCTGCCAATTGGGGGAGTGCTTTGAATTTCAGTAAGTACAGACCAGGTTTAGCTCAAGAAATGTCAACCTACTGTTTCCAAATTCACAGTGAGACCAGTCTGTCTGGTGAAGCTGGTTAACCAAAGAGAGCTTGTTGGTTAAGCTAGTTAAGAAGACTGGTGGGGACATCAGTACTCCAGCTTCCCATGCTGGGAAACAGTATCCAATACACATCATATGCTGGTCTTTTCATCAGGGACATGCAAGCTATAATTGCTCACACCACAATGAATACATTGGTGTATTGGGTTTGCAAGATTGTATCTTTTGTCTTTTTTTGGATGTGTGCTGGAGTGTGGAATGTCAGCTGGCAGGGATGGATCCGGTCCACAGTCTCTCCTAAAAGTTGCTTAGCTGATTCCCATATATGTAACTGCCAGATCCGTTGAGCGCGCGCCAAGGTGTAGTGTACTGGATGGAGATAAACCTTTGGTAAACAACAGACTCATGGCAGCTGTAATTGGGTCTGTCTGTTTTTGTGGACCGGATGCAGGGAGATACAGTGATTTACTCGGGCGGTTATTTGGAGTCAGCACCCTTTTTTTTAGCCTATGTCTCTCTGCCACAAAATGGCAAAACTTCAAGACATCCTCTGTTTGCTTTTATAGATTGTAGTTCATGCACACAGCGATGTTATCAGCTTCTGTGAAGCCTTATTTAACTGCATCGAAGCTGTCTTATACAAATAGTTTAGCCAAAAATAGAGCGGCCGGTACATTTCTTCCTAACATTTCTCCTTTTGTATTCTCCTTGTGCTTGGTCTCCCAGTCCTTGATGACTTGCAGAGACAATATGTGAAAGATGGTGGGTGTCCTGAAACACCAGTCACAAATATGTGCAAGATTAACAGCACACACCAGGAGAAGTTGGAGGTCTTGGACAGGGTGCTGAGGTCCCTAAGACACAGCAGAAGTGTGCCAGATCCCTGGAGGCTTGGCAAACTTGGGAAATGTTGGAGTTGTGCGGGAGTTAGAGGTGGAGAGCTTTTTAGGGGCATGTGAAAAATTAAGTTGGGCCTGCAATTGCTCAAAGCCGCCACTTGACAGCTCGATTACGCCCAGCAATGCAAACCATTATATGCCATTAATCTTGCAGGCTGGCGCGAGTCATGACGTGCTATTAATCTCCGTGAGTTGGGTGCAACCCATCATAAGCCATTAATCTTTCGAAGCGAGGTGCAGCATTTGTAATCAGCGGGTTCTTCAGCGACCCGTTATTAGCCATTAATCTTTAGAAGCGAGGTGCAGCGTTCGTGACCAGCGGGTTCTTCAGGTCACACTCTGCTCCCCGCTGGTACATGAATACAGAGCATTCATCATCGCAAAAGATGGAGTGCCATTTAATGACTTCCTTACACAGACAAGGTAGAACAGAGTTAAAGTAGCAACAGCAACAGTTTTTGTTACCTTTCTGCCTTCGCTGTGACCTGCTCCCCTCTACAAATACATCTCACCCACAGGAACTGATAGATGGTCTCAAACACGTTCTCCTTCTGTGAGAGTTCTAGGAGATGTGCCTTACTGAGAATACATGCTTGATCCAAGTATTTTGCTTGTTTGGTGAATAGGAAACACCTTTAAGTTCTATTCACACCAAAAGCAATGCATCAAATCCAAGTGAATCAGCAACAATCTTTCACACTAAAATTATGCCCACCAAACACAACGCAAATGCATGTTTATGAAATGGGTTGTTCTGACTATGGGACTCTAAATTCTGATTTGATGAGCCACGGTCAAAACTGTTATTCTATACTAATGCGGCAAGTTGTTACATTGATTGGCAACAGTAAACAACCTACAGACTAATGATCTATTGGAAGAATTGTAAATCAGATTACAGTTATCAGGGGCCAAACACCAAAGGTAAGGGTAAGATATGGTTACATAGGTCCGTATGGTAAAAAGTTATTAAATTTGGCACACTGGTGGAGGAGAGACTGAACATTACATGTGGCAAATTTCGAGTCTCTAACCTAAACCTTGTAGCACTACCAACAGTTCAAAGTTGTACTTATGCTTATGTTTCTAACTTTTGAACTGAATGGCCTAGAATTTTTTTTCCTCGCATTCCTTGGGCCATGCAGAGTCATGCCTGATCGTAATATCTGATTGCAGCTATATTTAATAAAAGTAACTATTTAATATAGATATTTTTATGATATATGTTGCTGCCATTTTATAAAAGCAAGAGGCTGTGCCTTACAGTGATTTTTCCACAGGTAAGGGGTGTTCTTTGGCACAAAATGCCTAACCCCCCCATATATGTATGTGTGTATATATATATATATGCACTAAAAAAAAAAGAGACTTCTCTCTCGTTAATAAACCGGGGCACCTGCGGGAGTCTGTGAGATGCTCGTTGCTTGTTAAAGTGACAGTGCCATTTTTGTGCTTGTTAAAGGAATATTCCCAAGTTCAAAACAAGTTAAGCTTTAAAAAAAAAGCAAAAATCTGTGTAACAGTGGTGAATGGGGCCAATTTTTGTAAGCTAAAATATGAATTCTTTCAAAAGTTTAGCCACAAGACAAACAATGTGTGTGTTAACATGATTTTAGTGTGATAAAATTGCTTACTAAGCTTTTCTGTGAAAATGATAGCCAATTTTACAACTTGTAAAGCTATGACGATGTAATGTCAACAAACCCTAACATGACTGTAAAAATGACAATTTAAACAACTTTACAGCTTTAAATAATACACAAGTTTTAACAGAAGAATTAATGTAAGTGCTTCTATAAAATGTGCTCATGCTCTGAAACCAACAGTATCAACAGCTTCACATCTTTCTGCAATGCTGGTTCCGGAAACATGATCCAAAAGCTTACATCTCATTGGTCAATACGTTTTTCTTTTCTTTTCTTTCTTTTCTTTTTTTTTTTTTTACAAACAAACCATAATGTGTCACATTCTTTGTGAAAGGGTCCATATGATTTTTACATTTTATCATTCCAAAAATTTGCAGTGAAAGTTCCCATCTGGTATGAATAGGCCTTTGGAGGTGCTGGAGAAAAAGGGGTTGGAGTCTGTAGGAGCATGGGAACGCCACCCAGCTGTCAACATTACACTGTCTGCAGCAGACTCTACTCAGCTCATCCTGTTACCAAAGCCACAGGAATTTTATTGAGGGTATGAAAAAGCTCTGGACAGGTAATTTTCTCTCAAATAAAGGGGAAAAAAAGAAAAGGAGAGGAGCGGGTACTATTGAAAGAGAAGCCGTGAAGTTTCCATAAAGTCTCTCTTACATAATCTATATTCTCTTTCTCTCAAACACTTTTTCTCTTGGAGTGGGTGGAATTGCAAATCTCTAATTTATTCAACTCTATATGAAGGCTATAGTGTGGCATGGCACATTCATCCTAAGGTGCATAGCTGGTCATCTAGCCTGGCAAAGCTGGTTAGGCAGGTTAGTTTTGTTGGTTTTGGGCTCTTGTCATGTCTGGTCAAGCTGGGAGATTGGTGGCTGACCAGCTAAACACCAGCTTGGACAGGCTGGGAGACCAGCCAGATCAGCTTAAACCAGCTACGTCTAGCAAACCACCATAGGCTATTTTAAGCAGGTTTTTTTTTTTTTTCTAGACTATCAGCTAACCAACAACAACCAATACATGCTGGTTTAATGAAAATGCAAGCTGGTTTAAACTGGCATTTTCAGCAGGGAAGTGTGTAAAATTAGAGGTAGAGAGGCAATTTGAAATGAATGAAAGCTTTCTTTCACACAAAAGCAAACACTTCATTCTAGTTAGGTAAGGAAACACACTGGTTGCTTATGTGCTGAATAAGCTTATGGTATCACAGCTATGAGGAATTTCTCACCAGGTACAGTCCAAGCAAAATGTCAGAGGTGAGACTTTTTTGTAGTGGTCCACAAACAGATTGCTGATTGAGCTGATTTTCAGGCTTTAGTTTTATTTACATGTGCATTTGGAAACAGTGAGAATTATTGTATGTGATACAAGTGCATTAAATGCAAAGATCTACTGTGCTATTGATTATAACTCTTGCTGGATCCCGCTCTTGGTGGGATTTCTTGGTTCTGTAGTTGTTGGTGTTCTGGCTGTCATGACCTAGCCAGTGACCAATGAGCTCTGGGAGTAATTACAATGCATACTGTATATGTATAAAAAAGTTATAGTTATCATGTATTTTTTCTCTTTTCCTCTATACACACTAAGACAGTATTACTCTGCACACACTTACTACATTCAGTTTCTAAGTGGTGAGTGTGACAGATTGATTGAAATTTCAGAATATTATGTGACATCCCCAAATGTTATCAAGGTATTTTGAGTTGGTAAGTGGGTAGCTGTCTTGAAATTCTGCTGCTCTTCCTGTAGATGTCTTGGCAGGCTTTCTTTAATGACAAGAACAGATTGCTGTCAGAAGTAACATGAATGGTCTACTTGCACTCATCTAGTGCACTTCTCTCCACCTCCAGTGGGAAGCCAGCTTATTTCCAGGGGCTGCTAAGTTTTAATTGTTATTTTATACTATGGTTGGACATATTTTATATGCTCCACAGGGATCCTATACTTCCTCTCACATAGTGGCAGTCAAGGTTTCTCATAGAAGCATAGTAAGGTTCCCACAGTGCAAATACATGTACTGCACTTCCTAATGTAGGGGTTGCACAACTACTGATTTTTAAAAGTCGAATAATTGAGGCCATTAGTTGAGTTGAATTCGATTTGTCATGTCGTCATTCATTATATATTTAATAAATATAATAATTTATATAATTAAAATAGATTACATTACTGTGGCAGACAAATACAGCATTGATAAGACATTTCAAAAAGTGGCTTTAAAGGACAATATGTTGATTGTTTTATTTCCATATTATTGAACATAGGCTCCACAGCCATCCATTGAGTTTGTCTCACAAGATACGTTTAAGCGTCTGTTTGTGCTACTTTTGTTGGTCTATGTACACAAGCATCAGATGGATGCTTTTGGCGCATCTCACTGTTGTGTCGTGCCTGTACAGCTGGAGTCGCTCTGACTGCCCCCTCCACACTGAGACTCGCTGAAACTGTGGTACTTGAAATTTGAATTGCTCAGATGGCTGGAAAATTCCTTTTTAGGGAATTTATGCATGGTCAGGGGGCATGATTAATCACATAATTTTTTTTAACACGTTATTTTTATATAATTAAGTGCACTATATAAACATGTTAAGTAGACAGCCCTAATTTTAACATGTGTTGATTTTGAATGGGTGAACCAGCCGTCAATCTGGTTGAACCATTGCCACCTTGCCCATGCTCAAAAATCTTTCCTGTAGGGATTCATATCAGCACAGATGACCCCGTCTTCTAAGTCCTTCACTTTGACTGTGCACTTTAAATTGATTTCTTACTGGGGAACATTTTTAACACTGTTTTGTCTTCATTCCTCCTAAATGTTGTTTTCTACAACACAATATGGGGTGTATATATAGGTGAGTGTTACAGGGGCTCGGAGTCTGGCCCTATCGCCAGGCAGACTGGCGCTAAACGGATTGCATGTCCAGGGCTCCACAGCTCTCTTTCTGCCTCTCTCTATCATGACATCTCCAAGACGCCTGTCAATCTCAAGGGAAGGGCAGGTAGAGGGACACATTGTACCCACATCCAGTGTGATACTTCACTGCCTTCATGCCTCTTTTCAATGCAACACAAAAAGTTACTAATCCGCAGTTCAAGGGAGCAGGCTTTCCTGTGTAATTACAGCTGCAATACAAGCCTCTGTCTGCAGGGCAATTACTGCTGACACACAAGACAGGTCAAGAGCGCTGTAGACAGATGTCGACATGGCATCAAAGGAATTCTTTGCATTTTCATATAAACACTCAGGCAAATGTAGCTTTCCTCTTATTTTTCCTGCATGAATGGACACACAAACAGCCTTTGACAAGTAGTCCCAAAATTCCTCTGTGTGCTAATGGGGTCCCTGCATGCTTTGGTGTTGACATCACCATTGAGAATACTTCTCGCTAATTTCATATTGTTGTGTGCAGCCAGCTGCAGCTGAATCACTGAATCCCCAAATCATTTCGCTCCTGAGGGACGGCTGACCCTTTAACCTCGAACCTCTCCTGCTGGAATACACGAATCTTTAGTGTGTTTGTGTGTGTGAAGACTTGATGCTATGAAAGCAGAGAGCAAGTAGTTTCTCAGAGAGAGAAGAATACAAGAAAGACAAAGGGATAGCAAAAGATAAAAAGAAAGAGGGAATAAAGGAAAGAAATGAAAGAGCTTCTTTTCAATCCTTGTGAAATCTCAAGGCCGTATGGTTTAAAGAATCAAACCTAAAGCTTGTACCACGAAGGTAGTTGAACAAACTCAGAGTTACAGGATTGGTTTTGAGTATACAAAACTAAATCAATCCAAGATAGTATAAATTGTACCATAACATTAGCCATACACTGTACGATACCTAGATCGGTATTGGCTCCGATACTAATGTTTTCAACCGGATCGGTTATTATTCAGATGAGCCCGATCCAAATCCAATACTGTGTTAATCATGGTCGTTACCATCAAGCTCCAAAAATGGCATAAAAGAACCTTAAAAGTAGAATTAAAGTAGACCAAATGACTCGTGCATTTTATTTGAAGTCTCTTGAAGACATATGATAGCTTTGTGAATCTCAAAAGGCTGCATTTAATAAATACATATATAGTTTGCATGCACAGCGCATGTTTCAGTAAATGAGCCGTGCTCTGTTGTGTCCCAAACACATGGGCTGATGTTGGCATGCAATATGTGAGTGTTCCATACGAGCTCCATCTCAGATGTAGATCCTCGACAGTTTGGTTCACTTATTACATACATTGAGATCGGAACCGGAGGGACGATTCAAAACACTCAGAATGAAAAGCATTTTAAAGTACTGTGAACTAGCCCACACAAAGGCACTCTAAAGTCACAGACTTCCTGGAGTGTTACGTCAAAATAAAAGCCCCAGGTTTAAAGTTAAGAAATTACGACAAATAAAATTAATTTTTTTTGCCAAAAATCCTGCTGTCTGCAATGTACTAGACGTCTGCAGCCACCTGATGGACGTTTCCAGGCATTTCTTGATGGAAAAAACATTTGTAAATTGTTTTTTCCAAAAACATCTGCTTTTGTAATGCATGCACTTGTTTTTTTTTTGTTTTTTGTTTTTTTTATGTGAAATCTTTGCTGATTTTAATAAAGTAAAATTGACAGTAATGATTATATTGTTACTGATATTTTAAAAAGAGTATTTGCTGAATATAATCAAATTGTGCTTAAAATTTTGTATATTATTTTATAGAAAAAGTCAGTTGAAATCCAAGTATCGAATATGAAACAACAGGATTTTGAGGTCAATTTCTCAGTCACCATTTCTTTCCATTCATGCCCATCACAAAAAAATAAATAATAAATAAATAAATAAATAAATAAATAAAATAAAAATCACAGAGCACTGAAAATTCTGACATAGAAATATTAGTTTACACTTTAAATATATCTTATAAAATGTATGTGCATTTTCATATATGCATGCTCTGTCATTATAAAGATCTCATTATTTTACATTACAAGCTATTATGATGTTATCTTACCATACATTCCTGAGTTTTACAATTTCCCTTTTTTAAATGTCAATATAGTGTTTTGTGCATAAAATACAAATGAAAAAAAATTGTTTATTGAAAAAAGAATATTTTATGCATATTGTATTTGATGTGTTGAATTGAACTGTGATACGTTTTAATCAATATTTATAGACCAAGGAGAGGAAGTTGTCATGGCCAAACTCTCAAACATTTGGTATCTCTGAAAAGCCCAGGGAGTCCTCTGATAATACCCCAAGATTTACCACTGTAGCATGTATGGGCTATGAAAAACTTAAATAACAAATATCCTATACAAAAATGAATTGCTGGGCCTCGAGGATGATGATCTTTAAAGCACCATTTATCATTATTATGCACAATTTGTTTTTGTTTTTTTAAACGCAATGTGCAATTTATTTTTATTGTTTGTCTAATGGTGCTAAAAACAGTTTAATGTAAAAAAAAAAAAAAAATTCTGGCAGTTGTTTCATATGTCAGGCTTTACAGGGTTAAATTTTTGTAATCAGTTACTGGCTTTAAATTAAGCCAATTTTTGGCTTACAAAAATTAAGTAACATATTCCTAAAAATATATTATTTATTTACAATACATTTAAAACATTATATTCATACTGTATGTATGTCTGTTTGCGTTTGTGACAGCAACAATGAACAAGAAGGAAATACAGAAATTATTTTAAGCGGAAAAACAAAAATTTATCTGTGAAAATTGTACTAGAAAGTAACTTAAAAAAATAAACAAAGTAATCTGATTAGTAATTTGATTACAATTTCAGATAAGTAGTTATTCATTTGCAGTGAATTAGTTTTTAGAGTAACTTATCCAACACTGGAAGCAAAGTTTATTTTTAATAGAATTGTTCACCCAAAAAGGAAAACTCCCGAGTATTACTTCGAACCTGTATGAATTTCTTTCTTTGATGGAACAAGTAAATGTTTAAAGTCTGCACAGGGTTTATTTGGCATATAATGAAAGAATACGGACTCCAGTCTGTCAAGCTCGAAAAAGGACAAACAACAACAACAAATGCTATAAAACCACAGTAAAAGTAATCAAGATGACCCATGCACTTCTGAAGACATTCAATCACTTTGTGTGATAAAAATAACAAAAGCCATTAAGCCATTATTTAATCTTAAATCAAATAAATGTATTAATAAACTCTTTGTTGGTAACATTACACCTTATTTTAGTGTGTTGCAAACCTTCTAAACAATTTGTATCTAACCGCTGCGTTCTGTGTGAGAGTTAGCTCTGCTGTATTTAATTAGAAAAGGCTCTTGTGAAGTACCAAGATGGCATCCGGCAGATAAATAGGGGAGACGGCAGTTGGTAGAAACCAGCAATTCTCACACAGCCTGTACGTGTGTGACATCATCCATTTGCAGAGCATTTATCTGTAGAATGTTGAGTCTTAATCAATCTGAACCCAATTCCAGATTGACAGTCTCCAGAGCTTTCTGCTGCCTGAATCTCACTCCTAAATAAAGAACCACATACTCACGGCTAATGAGCCTGGCGTGATTCCAGAGCTCAAGGGCCAATGAAGAATATACAGTATCAAAGAATCAGAATGTAGTCTATGTGTGCTCAAGAAGGGCAGGAGTTTTCACTCTGTTTGTGAATGTGAGTTTTAAAAAAATCACATAAATGGAGGTTAAATGTTTAGGACTTCATCATAATTCAGTGTAATGTAGTCTGGTTAGGTTTGAAGGAGTTGTTTTCAGATTTGAAATAATTTGGATTTGGGAAAGTTAACTAAAAATACCAAAAAATCAGTCATTTACTCAACCTCATGTCATTTGAAACCCATTTGTTTGTCCCTCGTCTGTGGCACATATAATGATATATTTCAAATGATGTCAAAGCTGCTCTTTTCCATACAATAAAAATGCAGGGTGAACACTGGCATTCAAGTTAAGCTGCAATTTTGCTTGGGTAAATGATGTAAATGGTTTCAATCTTAAAACTCTACATGGAACAAGCTTATAGGTCCTTTGAACATGTAATCTGTACCCTCCCTTTGTCTAACAGTGGTTCTCAACCTTTCTTTGATGAACGCCCCCCTACCTTACCCCAAAAAAGAAAGCGGAGACTTTGTATTACAAAAAAAAATAAAAAAATAAAAAAAAGAACCCGCAAAACTCAGTATATGTATTTTTTGCTTAATTTGCTTGATGAAACTTCGATGCATTGCATAATTTTAAAGTTTTGTTAATAAATTCGGCAGGCTTACCCATCATGAATGTGAGACCAAACCTTGTGTTTCTTAAATTTAAGCAGATGGAGGGCTATACCTATTTAAAATGAAAATGCGAAGACAAACTAATAATAAAAGAGGTATTCTTATTATGTTTCAGAAATAAGTGAATAGACCAATAATATTGCATATTTTGTCCCATTAAATGCTCATTCTACATTACAGCATTGATTTTGAGTTGGATGTAAATGTAAATTTACTGGTATCAACAACAGTAATGTTATCTATAACATCTATAAAAAGTCAAAAGTTAACACCTAATTTATGTTACTAAATTATTCTAACAGTGTGACTGAGTTGGAACTCCTTTTATCAGGTTTTTACTGATTCAAATTCTGTCATCTCATGGAATTTCTGAAGGCAAACAAAATCAGTTATATTTTCTTACACTCAAACAAAAATATTTTAGCCTATTTTTTTTTAAGCAAAATGTATTATATTCCCTCACTCCCCAAATGTAGCCTATGACAAATTTAATAGAGCTGAAGTACTGCCACCGTTGAGAACCCCTGGTCTAACATTTAAATTGCCTCAGTTGTTTGCAGATAAACTGGTTTCACTGCAGCGTGCTATAAGAGTTTTCTCTCAAAAACCCTCCTCCTCCCCAGCACCACAGGTCAAGATCTGCTTCCAAGTTTTCGGTAAATTACTTCTGAAATATAATCTAGTACTGATTACAGATTACACAACTAAAATTGTAATCAGTAATCTAAATTTTTAGATTACAAATTTTATGTAATCTAAACATTACTTTCAGATTACTTATTGCATATTAATTAATTTTCATCAATCATTAATTTTAAATGTATTTAGTACCAAATGTATTAAGTGAACAATTTTTCATAAAACACTAAAACAGGGAGTAAACAGGGAATCAATTTATTATATCAGTGGCAGAGTCAACGGCAGTTTAGTCCAAAATACAGCATGGTTTGCATAAATAATTTGCAGACCGGGGTGCGGATCATGGTACTGAACCCGAGACTATCTGTAAGAGGTGGTCTGAGCTCGGTTGCAATGGAACTGTTGCACGGTTCGCATGAGAAAGAAACCTGTACTCGGGTAGTAAACAAGTATGAAAACAACCTAACACTTATGTTACCGAAGATAGAAGACAATGATAACATGCATGTATTTTTGTTTTATTTTTTTTTTATTTTAAGATAATTTTTGTTATTTAGGAAATTAGGAATGGCGATTGGACTTTTTTTTTTTCATAATTGTTTTTATCTGGTTTTGAAGTCAAGGCATCTAGCAATCATTTCAGAAATGAGGAGGACAGAATGCCAAGTGTAATACCACTTTTAACTGACAGTTGACTAATTGACTGAGGTTTATTTTTTCCTAAACAGCCACAACATTAAAACACCTGCCTAATATTGTGTAATTCCCCCTCGTGCCACCAAAACAGCGCCAACCTGCATCTCAGAATAGCATTCTGAGATTATATTCTTCTCACCAAAATTGTACAGAGCGAGTTACTGTAGACTTTGTTAGTCTGAACCAGTCTGGCCATTCTCTGTTGACCTCTCTCATCAACAAGGCATTTCCGTCCACAGAACTGCCGCTCACTGGATGTTTTTTTTTTTTTTATGGCACCATTCAGGGTAAATTCTGGAGACTGTTGTATGTGAAAATCCCAGGAGATCAGCAGTTACAGAAATACTGAAACCAGCCCATCTGGCACCAACAATCATCCATGCGATTATCTAATCAGCCAATCGTGTGGCAGCAGTGCAGTGCATAAAATCATGCAGATACGGGTCAGGAGCTTCAGTTAATGTTCACATCAACCATCAGAATAGGGAAAAATGTGATCTCAGTGATTTGGACCGTGGCATGATTGTTGGTGCCAGATGGGCTGGTTTGAGTATTTCTGTAACTGCTGATCTCTATTATCTATTCTGATCTACTATTTTATCTATTCTGTTCAATCCTACAGTCTGCTGTCGGAAAAGCAATAAAAATCACTGAAATAACAGTATTGCAAAGAGAGCGTGGGTGTATATGGTGGGTCTGAATAAGGGGCATGACACATAGTCTCAGCCTCAGACAGCATGCCCATGGCCGGCCACAGTCCGTGCACTAAACATCTGATGCACATAGCACACAAAATGGAAAACGCTTTCTCGAACCAGTAAGCGCTAATCTGACTGGTTGGTTTGATGGAACTTCCATGAGTAGTAGCACACAGGACATTTCATCAGTCCGTCTGAGTTGTGTTCACAAGGTTTTGCGTTTAGACAATGAGCGATTTTAAGGGCAAAATAATTATCATTTGTCCAAGTTTGCTAGGTTAGTGACATCAAAGATACAAAAATATTCAGAGTTTCGTTTGAAGCATGTAGCAGAAAGTAAAGTGGATATCCATGAGCAGAGCTGCATATTCCGCTTTGTTTACTTATTTATGTCTGTGAAATTCTCTATAATGTGGTTTTCTGTGTTTTACTTAGAATCTGTACACATTTTCCACTATTTTCCTGTGCATTTTCTGTGCAATCGTTCGCGGAGACTCGCGTGCCATTAAATAAATTATTTATTTCCCCCCGTCTGTCTTTTATTATGGTATGGTTTATACATACTCATTTGCCAGATGAAAACCACAACGTGAACACATTTGCCCAATAAAAATGTGCAGTATTCTATGCCCAAGCAATAATGAGTGAATTGATAAAACTGAGAGGGCACAACTTGGAATAGAGTGCACAAGGCTACTTGTTTTGGAGCTTGACAGCCACTGGTCACTATCTGCTTGCATTGGATGGAAATGAACAGTTTGGATATTCTGCAAAACATTTCCTTCTCCATGTTTCACTGAAGAAAGAAAATCACATATTTGGAACAACATATAGGTGAGGAAATTATGAATTTTAATTCATGGGTGAACTATTCCTTTGAATTTTTATGTGTAAAATTTGACAGGGATGTATTTCCATGGCTGAGCCAGCGTCTGTATTAGGTTCTGTAGCCCTTCACTGAGCAGGGACCACACTGTCTTTATTTATGTGAACGTTGCCCAGAAATATACTGTACATGCACAGGCCTCTATCATACAACAGTAACAGTAATCAGCAGCTACAGAACTATTTTAACTTTAGTTTTAGAAGCATAACTGTTGCTGAATTCAAAACAGTGTAGCTTTTACAGTAACAAATGTCTTTGTCCAAATAGTTGTGGTTTAGTGTGATGAAACACTTTTGGTTTGTATATCACATTGCACAGACAGCTTTACATATATATACACTTTTCATTATATATATTGTCTACCAAAAATGAACAAAAGGATGAAAAACTAATGATAAAATAAAATTTGTAAAACTAATATTTCGAAATATACAAAGTTAGAAGGTCCCATGTATTATTAACAGCATTAGTATGTTCTAATTGTGAGATTCACAGCTTATATGGTCTGTTTTTTCATCCAGGGTGTGCTGAGTGACTCCAGCCAGGTCTCCAAAGCAACCAAATTGGCCCGGTTGCTAGGGGGGTAGAGCCACATGGGGTAACCTCCTCGTGGTCGTGATTAGTGGTTCTCGCTCTCAGTGGGGCACGTGGTAATTTGTGCGTGGATCACGGAGAGTAGCATGAGCCTCCACATGCGGAGTCTCCGCGGTGTCATGCACAACGAGCCACATGATAAGATGTGCAGATTGACTGTCTCAGAAGTGGAGGCAATTGAGACTTGTCCTCTGCCACCCGGATTGAGGTGAGTAACTGCACCACCACGAGGACCGTCTAAGTAGTGGGAATTGGGCATTCCAAATTGTGAGAAAAGGGGATAAAATAAATAAATAAATAAATAAAAAGAAAGAGATAAGTAAACCTTTCAAATATTTATTACAAAAAGTAGGGATGTCCCAATCCTATTTTTTTTTAGAACGAGCATGAGTACCGATACTTTCTTTCTGTTACTCGCCAATACCGGGTCTGACACCTGTTTTTTTTTGTTTTTTTCTCATACCAACAGATTATTTCAGTTTTTTTCAACAAAATGGTGTTTAAATAAATAAATTAATTAAAACTTGAATCAAATGAAAGTATAACAATTAATTTTCAATATAATGTTGTATTATTTTTATCAAATGAATTGCTTATATACAGAACCTCAAAGCACAATCCAAAATACAACATTGGAGTTTTATTTTGACAAATAAAGTGCTGCATAACAGAGCATCACAGGTGTGAGATATTGCTTAAATATAATACAATTACCATTGATTTATTATTCTTATTATTAGTAGTAGTATTAAAACTACTATGAATATTACGTAACTTTACAATAGTGATATATTTTTGTCGTACTTTTTCATTTAAATTGAGCTTTTATTTTGAAGTGTTTCTGTGTTGTTTTGACCAAGGAGCTCTGACATTCGACAGTAGTTTTCAGTCCGAAAAAGCCAGTCGCTACCTGACTCAAAGTGATTATTAAACTGCTATTTAATTAAATAAGAATGTACTCTGTATGTGCCTCGCGCAACAAAGTGAATTTGCGCTCTGACTGCTGTTATCTGCATCAAACAGAGCGCTCGATGCTCATGATGGTGTTTTCCCTGTGTGAGCCAAGGAGCTTTGAAAGGTACGTGCGGTGCAGCCGGCGTCGACACACATTCACTAGTGCTCTGCTCACATTTGAAGCACGCTGCACTTGGAAAGTAAATTAAATATTTAGCTCATTAAATTTGAATGTCAGTAGCACTATAAAAGCATTTCTTTGTATATCTGAGTGGCCCAATCAGCCCAAGACAGCAACATTGACTCAACCAACCTTTATTGTTTCAGTGCTAGATAAATAAATCTAAATATTAGCAATATCTATTATCATTCAAATTGACTGCATAGAGAAAATAAAAGTTCTCAACATATCATTCAAAAGAAAGCAAACACACACATGCCTTACTTGTCACATAAATAATTTATTTGCCACTAGAGCACCACAACAGTAATGTGTTACAATACATCGTAGTGGGTCAACAATATCGACATCATCATCATAGACAACAATAACAATAAAGAGCTCTAGTGTGACAATGCTGGTGTCTCATTCCACTTCCTGTGTCTCCAGGAAGTCCACTGGCGCTATTATCCTAATAAAAATAAAATAATTGTCACCTAAAAGTCCTGGGCATAGGTAAAGGTTGCCCTTTTAAACTGATCTAAGACCAGTTTTACCTCTTATACTAGTTAAGATAAGGACTAGTTAAAAGGGAAACCTCCACCTGGACGCCACTCACATCATCAGCTCATGTTATGTGGGTGAAGCTTTAACTACGAATAAAAAACAACAAAGTTACAAATAAAAAAAATAAAAAAAATGTAGAAATAAAAGAGTCAGTGCAATTCTTCATAACAAAGGATCTCTTTTCCTCCAAGAGAAATCAATGCAAAAAACTTTTTCTTAACAAGTTAAGATCAAATTTGATCATTTTTGGCATAATGTTGATTACCGCAAAAACAATAAAAAAATAAAAATAAAATAATAATAATAATAATAATAATATAATAATAATAATAATAATAATTGTCTGCAAAAGGGTTACAGTGTGGCACTTAAAATGGAAGTGAAAGAGGCCAGTCTATAAACATTTAAATACTCACTGTTTCAAAAGTATAGCCACAAGACGTAAACATTATACGTGTTAACATGATTTAAGTGTTATAAAATCACTTACTAACCTTATCTGTGTAAAGTAATATCCAATTATACAACTGCGTTGTCATGATGGTGTAATGCCCATAAACCCCCGTAATGTGGTAAATGGCGTAACACCAGTAAATCCCTGATTTTATCACAGTAAAATCATGTTAACAAGTATAATGTGTATGTCTTGTGTCTATACGTTTGAAACAATGTTTATTTCAATGTTAATGACTGGCCCCATTCACTTCCATTGTAAGTGCCTCACTGTAACCTCGATTTTTTTGCTTGTTCTTAAATAAACGAGGAAGAATACAAAATAATGTTTTTTGGTAACCAACATAATGCCACAAATGTTGTCGATTGAGCTTAACTTTTATTGAACCTGAAACATTCATTTAATCAGTATTTTGTCTTGTTTTACCAGTAAAAATATCTAAACATCCTTCAACTAAGATACATTTACATGAGAAGCAAAACTGTAAAATAATCAGACCTTTTCAGAAAATTAAGTTTTCTTTGGCAAATAATTTTTTTCTTGTTTTACACATAAAATCCACAAAATTGTGTTATTTAATGTATCATCTAGTTTAGTTTTTCTTATCTTGTTTTAATGATGTTTTGATATTTTTACTAGACAAAAAATTAAAAATAAATTCTGATTAAGAAAATTTTTTTTTTGCAGTGAATATCACAAATTCAGGAAAACAGTTTGAGATGTGTTAAAGAAAGTTTCTCAATGATAAACATACAGCATTTGAAGCTGCTGCAGTGCATTTGTGAATCTGGCCTCAGCACAACATGTTAAAAACACAACACACTGCGGTAACTCGTCCCTCATGGATTGCGCTACCTGTCCATTATATTTTCACATTCTTCAAAATCTTCCCTTCATTATAGTCTATGACCTTAATGACACTTTACCCCTCTCTCTTCTCATGTCACCTGTCATCACCTCAGTCTCTGTAGCAGCATGATGACATCACTTCATTCTGCTATAGAGCACAACAGTGACACTTTTTCAGCTGCTTTGGTTTCAAAAGTATTTTTCTCATTCATTTTCTCCATAGGCATTTCAAGAAACTTTTTCAGTAAAGCGTTCTAATCTATGAATCAAACAAACTAACTCTGAGATCATGAATCACAACATTACAACATTTGATAAGAAGCAAAAACTTATTTGAAAATAGGAGAAAAAGACAAAGGTATAAGTCTGTGTACTTAACATCTTTTATGAACTATGCATCTCATGAAGCACAGCGAATGCCGTAATCGAATAAAAAAATGACAGTACAATACAAAACTATTGTCTTAAAGTCATTGATTGTAAGTATAAACATATTTTAAGTTTACTGCAAAATATTCAGATACATAAAAATATACACTGATGAGCTAAAACATTATGACCACCTGCCTAATATGCTGTTGGTCCTCTGCGTGCCGCCAAAACAGCGCCGACCCGCTGAGGCATGGACTCTACAAGACCCCTGAAAGTGTCCTGTGATATCTGGCACCAAGACATTAGCATCAGATCCTTCAAGTCCTGTAAGTTGCGAGGTGGAGCCGCCATGGATTGGACTTTTGGTCCAGCACATCCCACAGATGCTCAATTGGATTGAGATCTGGGGAATTTGGAGGCCAGGGCAACACCTTGAACTCTTCATCATGCTCCTCAAACCATTCCAGAACAATGTGTGCAGTGTGGCAGGGCACATTATCCTGCTGAAAGAGCCCACTGCCATCAGGGAATACCATTGCTTTGAAGGGGTCTGCAACGATGTTTGGGTAGGTGGCATGTGTCAAATTGATGTCTACTTGAATGGCCGGACCCAGGATTTTTCAGCAGAACATTGCCCATTGCATCACACTCCCTCCATTGGCTGGTCATCTTCCCACAGTGCATCCTGGTGCCATCACTTACCCAGGAAGCGGCGCACACATACACGGCCGTCCACATGATGTAAAAGAAAATGGGACTCATCAGACAAGATGACTTTCTTCCACTGCTCCAAGGTCCAGTTCCGTGCCCACTGTAGGTGCTTTAGATAGTGGACAGGGGTCATCATGAGCACTCAGACCGGTCTGCGGCTACGCAGCCACATACGCAGCAGGATGCGATGCACTGTGTGTTGTGACACATTCCTCCCATAACCATCATGACTTGTGCCACAGTAGACCTTCTGTCGGTTCGGAACAGACGGGATAGCCTTCGTTGCCTTAATGCATCGATGAGCCTTGGGCGCCCAACACCCTGTAGCTGGTTTGTGGTTTATCCCTCCTCAGACCACTGTCAATAGGTACTCACCACTGCTGACCGGGAGCACCCCATAAGCCTTGCCGTTTCAGAGATATTCTGACCCAGTCGTCTGGCCCTAAAAATTTGGCCCTTGTCAAAGTTGCTCAGGTCTTTACTCCTGCCCATTTCTCCTGCATTTAACACGTTGACTACGAGAATTGATTGTTCGCTTACCATCTAATCTACCCAGACCTTGACATGTGGCCTTGTTAGGAGATGATCAATGTTATTTGCTTCACCTGCGAGTGGTCATAATGTTTTGGCTCATCGGTGTATATGAAGTTTGAGAGTGTTAGGAGGCTGACTCGATTACGTCATCCACCATTCACTCACTGAGGTGGTTGTTGCGGAGTAGTTTTGTTGCAGTTCTTGTTTCCATGGAAACAGCGATTTCTCTGATTGGCGAATCTCTCTTCTGTATTATGGGTAGTGTAGTTTTTCACCACAGCACCTTTCTTCAGGTCTGTCTGAAAAAGTGTTTACGTTATTGTTATATAAAGTCTTTTCTCTATGGAGAAAATGAATGGGAAAATGAAAATTAATATTCCCTGACTGTTGTGTTACATCACTGCTAGCACTTGCTCTGTCAGGTCGATACGGGACCCCGATGATCAAAACAAATTCAAGTCAAGAGAACTGTTTGTCAGCGTCTTCTGAACTAACCTTCAGGTATGTGTGCTATTATAACCAGTGCTTCTTCTTAGAACATGCTGGTATTTTTGTGACTGTTTACGAATGATTTGTGTAAAGAATGAAATAAGCAAATTGAACTCTTCACTCAGACTTCAGAATAAAGCCCAAAGTATACTTCGGTCAGATGCGAACTCTGAGCATCTGCGAACAGGACGCGTGACACAAATCTTGTCATCGTCAGAGTTCTCTAGCACTGAATGCGCACAGCCCGATTCTTCTAACCGCGCGTCTTTGAACGTGCAGAATGTGCATGCACCTGAAATTATTTGCACGAATTAGTGAGTCCACAATGTGCAACACTCACATTTGAGCCGTTGCTGTCATGAAGAAGCGCTAGAAGAAGATGTAATCACCGGTAAACATCAGGAGATGAAGGTAAAAACAACAACAGTGGATGTGCAAGTCAAGAGCGCATGTGTGAGGAGGTCTGGAGATACCTGCATTTGTATAACTCGAGTCTGAAGGAAGAGACATCATTATGGGTCTAAACTTATGCAGATAAATATTCCAGTGTCTCATAGCAGTCGTAGCGCGCATGCGCCAACCGCCTGTGTATGCGCACACAGTTATATGGTGTATACTTTGACAGGCTCGCGTTCGACTGTACGAAGACATTGAGCGTTCCCGTCAAAATCGAAGTACACTTTGGGCTTAAGGCCTGAAACAACATGAACAACATGACTTGCTGGTCTTGAACCTTTTCACTTTACATAAGGTGGCTAGTTCTAGTGTTTCTGAGGCTTGCGTTATCTCCAACACCGCTCCACGATTTTCCATCTTTCTGTTGTGATCTTTCACCAGGGAGGCTGGTCATTACCTCCAGTAATCAATTAATGGGTTAATAACATTAACAAATAGTCAAACAAAGAAGATCTGTAGTCTTGAGAGAAACGAAATCAACAACAACAATAACTACAAAAGAACAGAAAGAAGTGTTTGTTTTAAATAAATTTTGGAACGAGGGATCTTCTCTTCCACTTGCTTCACAAATAGACACCTATCACATACTTCCAGTGTTTGCCAAACTCACATCCATAGAGTGATGATCGGGTGATATGACGCATGCCGACAGGGCCCGTTTTCCAGCAAAAGTACACCCATCCACACACAGTCTAGATGGGTGTGTGTTTGCAAGGGTGTGTACTTGAAGGAACTGGCATTAACTCTATTGTACCTTGACGCAAGTTAGTGTGTGTTTGTTTGTGTGAATGCATGTTGGTAAACAGGGAGCTGATCAGTTCTAGCTGCACTTGCAGGACTTGACAATCATGTTGGAGAGCTGCTCAATCTTGGGCGTTTTGCCGATGTAGTAGAGTATTGTGAGGGGCTCCAGATCCTGAGACACACAGCACGGAGACGCAGAAGCTTCTGGATTAATAGTGTTATAGAGGCCGAGGATCTGAAAGAGGAGAGAAAATTCAGTCATTAAACTAAAACCATTCAAGCCTTACAATTTTTTTTTTTTTTTTTTTTTTTAGTTCTGACAAACTGCTGCAAATTTCCCACTCATTATTTTCACATGCAAATGAGAAGTTTAAACCTGGTAGTGTTAAACCTGCAGCAAACCTTTGGCGACAGTGAAGTTGCGGCAAATTTGCGGCAAGTTTGTAGCAAGTTTGCCAGAACACTCGATTTTTGTTAGGGGATTAATTTGTTGCACTAAATGCTCTAGCCTCTTTCTTTACTTAAAGAAATTGTTCACCCAAAAATGGGTGAAATAAAAAGAGTAAACAATGACATAATTTTCATTTGTGGGTAAGCTATTTCTTTCAATGTCTTGCTGTCATATATCACATGTCTTTTATCAACCCTCATTTTTTTCATGTTTTCTACAGGACTTTTCCTAACCTCTATTCCACGAACTAGCAAAAGCTACATTTTAGAGAAACAATCTTTTTCTCACATTGCTGTGCTGGGTGTCAGCGCTCCACAGATACGGACAGGCTCCTGCGCAAAAGTTTGCGTTATAGCCTTTTGGTTCATGGATCCACCTCCAGCCCAGATCTTTCTTAAAGTCGATGTAGAGAGAGCGTAAACAGCAGTTGTCCTGCACATTCCTGTGGGATGAAGGGAGAAAACATGGTTTCAACAAATTTTCAACTCAATGGCTTGAAAGCCAGATTTTAAAAAAAATCTAGGGCTGTCCATCGATTCAAATTTTTAATCGAATTAATTACATGGTATGCTGATTAATTAATCGAGTTAATCGCAATTAATTGCATACATAAATATTGGCTGAGAAAGCTCCTCAAATAACAATAATTCAATATATAATGATTAAATAATTATAAGTAGTTATATTTAAATAATTATAAATAAAATATACAGTGGTGTGAAAAAGTGTTTGCCCCCTTCCTGATTTCTTATTTTTTTGCATGTTTGTCACACTTAAATATTTCAGATCATCAAACAAGTTTAAATATTAGTCAAAGATAACACAAGTAAACACAAAATGCAGTTTTTAAATGAAGGTTGTTATTATTAAGGGAAAACAAAATCCAAACCTACATGGCCCTGTGTGAAAAAGTGTTTGCCCCACATGTTAAAACATAACTTAACTGTGGTTTATCACACCTGAGTTCAATTTCTCTAGCCACACCCAGGCCTGATTACTGCCACACCTGTTCTCAATCAAGAAATCACTTAAATAGGACCTGCCTGACAAAGTGAAGTAGACCAAAAGATCTTCAAAAGCTAGACATCATGCCGAGATCCAAAGAAATTCAGGAACAAATGAGAAAGAAAGTAATTGAGATCTATCAGTCTGGAAAAGGTTATAAAGCCATTTCTAAAGCTTTGGGACTCCAGAGAACCACAGTGAGAGCCATTATCCACAAATGGCGAAAACATGGAACAGTGGTGAACCTTCCCAGGAGTGGCCGGCCGACTAAAATTACCCCAAGAGCACAGCGACGACTCATCCAAGAGGTCACAAAAGACCCCACAACAACATCCAAAGAACTGCAGGCCTCACTATCCTCAGTTAAGGTCAGTGTTCATGACTCCACCATAAGAAAGAGACTGGGCAAAAATGGCCTGCATGGCAGAGTTCCAAGACGAAAACCACTGCTGAGCAAAAAGAACATTAAGGCTCATCTCATTTTTGCCAGAAAACATCTTGATGATCCCCAAGACTTTTGGGAAAATACTCTGTGGACTGACGAGACAAAAGTTGAACTTTTTGGAAGGTGTGTGTCCCATTACATCTGGCGTAAAAGTAACACCGCATTTCAGAAAAAGAACATCATACCAACAGTAAAATATGGTGGTGGTAGTGTGATGGTCTGGGGCTGTTCTGCTGCTTCAGGACCTGGAAGACTTGCTGTGATAAATGGAACCATGAATTCTGCTGTCTACCAAAAAATCCTGAAGGAGAATGTCCGGCCATCTGTTCGTGACCTCAAGCTGAAGCGAACTTGGGTTCTGCAGCAGGACAATGATCCAAAACACACCAGCAAGTCCACCTCTGAATGGCTGAAGAAAAACAAAATGAAGACTCTGGAGTGGCCTAGTCAAAGTCCTGACCTGAATCCTATTGAGATGCTGTGACATGACCTTAAAAAGGCAGTTCATGCTCAAAAACCCTCCAATGTGGCTGAATTACAACAATTCTGCAAAGATGAGTGGGCCAAAATTCCTCCACAGTGCTGTAAAAGACTCATTGCAAGTTATCACAAACGCTTGATTGCAGTTGTTGCTGCTAAGGGTGGCCCAACCAGTTATTAGGTTTAGGGGGCAATCACTTTTTCACACAGGGCCATGTCGGTTTGGATTTTGTTTTCCCTTAATAATAACAACCTTCATTTAAAAACTGCATTTTGTGTTTACTTGTGTTATCTTTGACTAATATTTAAACTTGTTTGATGATCTGAAACATTTAAGTGTGACAAACATGCAAAAAAATAAGAAATCAGGAAGGGGGCAAACACTTTTTCACACCACTGTACATATTATAAAAATAATAATACAAATAATTAAAATGAATTACATTATTTTGGCAAACAAGGGAAGCATTAAAAAAGACAATACAAAAAGTGGCTTTAGAATGCAATATATTTTTTATTTCCATATTACTTAACAAAAGCCAATCATTGGCCTAAAGTTCACAGCAATCCATTTTGAAATTAAATTCATCAGTAAGTCCAAGATTTATTAAGGCTTGTCTAAGGACGTGCGTCAGGCAGATGCTTTTGGACCGTCACGGTTGCGTTGTGTCATAAACATACCGTTTTTAAGTCGCTGTGTCAAGTTAAATGAAGTTTGAAATGTAGAAAAACGCGTCTTGCGATCCCTGCCTTTGGATTTGTGCTCCGTCAAGCTGTGTTTGTACGCAAGAATGTGTTCTCATCTTGTTTTGTCTGCTCTCGGTAAGTGTGGTTTGTTCTCTGTCTGGATAATTTGCACATTGCCTATACAGCGAGATTTGCTTACTGCCCCCTGGAGAAAACAGGTGGTACTCCAAGCTTGAATTGCTCCGATGGAAGGAATATTCCTTATTACGGTCTATCTATGATTAAGTTCACATTAATAGATCAGATCACTAATACTGTATGCAACAGTAGGCAAAATTTTGCTTTATGAGAGTGTTTTGTCCTGTAGTTTCTCCTTAGGACACAAGCACACAAATGAATTTGTAGCAAATGTACAACGGTGTCCCTGCATAAAGGGGTGGACTGGCCATAGGGAGAACTGGGACTTTTCCCCGTGAGCTGGCCGTGAAAAGTGGCCGAATGGGCGACAATAAGCTGAAACGGGCCGTCACGTTATGCCAAACTGACCGCGACTGGCTGAAGAGGATAGCGACCCACTCAACACTTTTGGGTCAACGCGATTTCTCTTCCCAGTCCGCCCCTGTCTGCTTATTTGCTAATATGCTAATCAGGTGAGTCTCTCTCTTCACTGACCATTTGTCATTATTTTTTATGGCCTGTATAGATATGCCTGAAATACTGCTGTGTGTTGTGATGCCGATTAAGTCACTACAGAATGCAACAGTCACATTCTGTAAAAATCCCCTTTATTTTCTGCATAGAGAAACTGATTTACGATGAAAACATATAAACCTTTCAATACAGACCTACCGTGAGATTTTTATGCGATTATACTGTATATGCTTCTGTAAAAGCCACAAAGCAGCATGACTTCAACTTAAAGGAATATTCCGTGTTCAATACAAGTTAAGCTCAATAGACAGCATTTGTGGCATAATGTTGATTACCACAAAAATACATTTCGATTTTTCCTTCCTTTTCTTTAAATAATGGAAGTGACTGGGGCAAAAATACTCACTGTTTCAAAAGTATAGCCACAAGATGTTAATTAGGGGTGTAAAAAATTAATGTATAGAATTGTCCGATAGACACTTTCGATTCTATAGCATAAATATTGCACGATACATATATAAATACATAACTGTATCGTGAAATTTGTGTATTGTAACATGCCTAGTGTTAATATGATTTTAGTGTAATAAAATTGCTTACTAACCTTTTCTGTGTAAAGTTTTACAACTTCGTTGCCATTAAGACGCAACACTGTAAACCCTAAAACAACTGCAAAACCGTAGATTTAAACAACTTTACAGTTCAAATAATAAACAAGTTTTAACAAAATAATTAATGTAAGTACTTTTATAAAAAAGATAAGCTTCACATTTCTGATTTTAAACTCTTCATAAATTGGCCACATTTACCTCCATTGTAAATGTCTCACTGCCACCTCAATTTTTGTTTTTTTGTTTTTTTTTAAAGAAATGGAGGGACGAGTCGAAATAATTTTTTTGTGGTAATCAACATCATGCAACAAATGCTGTCGATTGAGCTTAAAAAATGTAAATTGCAGAAATCACTGTGGAGAACTATACTACCCATAATTGAAATTACTGGAATCTTTTTCTCTGGAGAAACATCTGAGAAGAGAGATCCACCAATCAGAGAAGTTGCTGTTATGATGGAAATGAAAAACTTGGCAAAAAATCTCAGCCGTGACTGCTTATTTCCATAAAGAATTGCAAATGACGTAATTGATTTTAAATTAAAAAATATATATTTTTCCTCCCTGATTTTTGCTTTGAATTTTGCTGATTGTTTTGGTTCATGGCTTATCCTAGATTAACTGTTTATTGAAGAATTTTTTAAATGCCTTTAGAGAAAATGAATGGAAAATAATACTTCCATAATCATGTCTGCTGACAAAGTGGGTGTCACTGTTATGATCTAAATCTCAGGAAGTATGACATTTGCTAGAATGCTAGAAACTTGCTAGAATGTGAGTAAGAATGCAATTATGACAGGAATGGCCTGAAGTGGAGAGAATACAGCTTCTTTTTATTAGTAGACACTTGTGTCACATTAAGTTTCAATCCAACAGTGATAGAGTTCCAGTTCATTGATTAAGTTCAGTCTGGATTGGTAGGTGGGCCAGTCTGCTTTGATATGCGGCCCACCAATTACATAATCCTTTATTAAACTCTGTCTGATTCTAACTAACGACTGTTGTATTTCTATAGAGAGCGCAGAAGCGCTGGGTTGTATTAAAGGGGTTGTGACATGAGAAATAATATTTTCCTTGATATTTTGACTTGTAAGGTTTCATTGTACTATACAAACATACTGTAAGTTTCAGAACTCAAAACGTCCTCCTCACTGCAAAAAGTGCAATTGTTGAAACCAAGCTGCCAAAACGACTCATTCTCTACTTCCTTCAAATTGTGATGTCACACTGTAGTAGACATTTGCATCTGACTGCCTCCACAAAAACATATCAACTCCTACTTTCCCTTATCACTTCCGTAGCCCACCCAGCAGCAATGAGCAGTGAGATGGCAAGGAGCCAATCATAACAGTGGGTGTTTACTGTCAAGTCTTAAAGGAGAAGCAGCACCAAAACCAAGTGTTTCTAACAAAGGGTCAGAATGAGGGTGAAAAATGATCATGTTTTACAAATATACGTCTAATATTATAAGTGAACCTTAAGGAACATATTTAAATAATAAAGAAAGGCATGTCATGACCCCTTTCAAGGGGGGGTGTGGACAGTTATCCCATCAACGTGCGATACCCGGACGGTTTTCATGGTTGCCGGTAAGTAACAAATATAATACTACTGTTTCTTCTGTCTTTGTTTGTTTTATATGTAAGGATTTTAATTGTTATGAACCACATATCATTTTTCGGAAATGTCGCCACCATTATGAAATTTTTATATGAGATCAGGATGCAAATTCCAATTCAGAAAAACGCAGAAAAGAGCCAATTCTTAATTTCTGAATGTTGCCCAACCCTTGTGGGAGAAGTCAGTTTAACTGTTAGTGTATGGCTTGTACCTGGAGCAATAGGCTGCATCCAGTGCTCGTTTCTGTCTGTGGCTCTTGTGCTGGGACTCCAGACGGAATGATGGAAGCAGCATCAACAGCAGATGTGGAGACTGGCCACTGTGTCGGCGCTTCTTAAACATCTTCAGATCCCCACCATGCACAAAGCTGTCATCTATACCTGTGAACCCCGAAATCAGCCAATCAGAGATTGCGAATGAGAGCACTCCTAATTTATGACACCTTCAAGGATTTCTTTACCCAAAGCATCTATGACATGCTGTCAATTATCACAGAAAATAATTTAAACTTGTTCCGCACTTTTGCTTAAATGCTTGAAATTAGTTTTTTGGACTAATACAAATTGTACCTATGTATGAATTAATTAACGGCACATATATCAAGCATCTATCACAAATGGATCTACAAAATGCCCAGATAGTGTAAAATTCTCTGAGCATTTTCAAGGCAATTAGAGAATAAAATATCATATATTTATAATCATTTATTTTGTTATATTTTGATGTTTTATTTTTCACTTATCAAAGAGATGATGCAAAAAATGATTAGGGCGGGATTCAAAACTTCTAAGCAGAAATTTTATGAGACACAACTGGCTGTCATGTAGTTATTTGTATGAATATAGCACTTATTTGTCTTGTAATAAAGTAATTGATATGCTGTGATAAAATAATAATAAAAATATGACTTATGAAAGCACAAATATTTTTTGCGGCACTATTGCATATCTCAGGTCACTAACGACCATATACACGTTTGATAATTAAGCAATTAGAAAAATATATTTTTTCTTTATTGTTACACTATTCATAAAAGAAAGGTTAAGGAATACTAAAATATTCCATAAAGGAATGAGGTAGAAGGGGGTGGAATGAGTTCCTGGATCACTAAAGACCCTAGGAATGCATTTAAAGGTTAAAGAGCATCCCAGGACGCACCTCATGAAGTTGGTTGAGTGAATGGCTACTTTGAGGAAGCTCAAATAATAGATAGTTCTGATTTGTTAAACATTTTCTGGTCATTACATAATTCCCATACTTCCATTTGTGTTATTTCACAAATGCAGTTTGACAGTTATGACTTCACTATTATTCTTAAATGTGGAAAATAGTAATAATAAAGAATGAGTAGGCATGTCCAAACTTTTGATTGGTAGTGTACTTTTCAAGAACTCCCTAGCCTTTCGTTTGGATTTCATTTGCGGGGATTCAAGTATTAATTAGACACCATCTATCCTGACAAAAGTAAATATATGAATCAATAAAATCTGAGGAACTTTATGAAGAAACATATTTCCCCCTTTTCTCATACACACACACAGAGAAACACCCTAACACACAAACGAATTCACTCGCACCCCCACCCAAAGCCACCTGCAAAGCGTGTCTCCAGCTCTTCACTCTTGTTGGGGATGATGTAATTATTTGACGGCACAAATGTGCAGCAGGGACAGTGCAGACTGATCTTGAATCCATTGTTTCTGTCTGGTGGGAGAAAAACAGTGAGAAAAAAGTGCACAGCGTAAGGATAGATAATTTCCAGCAGATAAATGAGCTCATTTCTGGAGCTGGCTCGTGATATGACTTAGTTCGACTCAGATAGCCCACTCCCATAGTCCCTCAGGAGTCACACACATAGTCTCCGCTGTCTCTCCAGCATTCATCATATTCTCACTAGTAATGCTCAATATCTCCTGTGCTGATGTCTCTCACCGGTTGGAGACCTGCTGGACTCGACCTGTAATGAGCTCATGAGCTATGTAGTGCTGGGGAAGCTACTATGAAATTGTCCTAGAAGAAAACTGTAAGAGTATACAGCGAATAAATAAATCTGGATAGAAGATCTCAGCAAATTTGGTCTTGGAAGATTCATATTGAGATCTCTGACTTTTGATAGCAGATGTTGGCATCTTAGCAAATCTGAGGACAGTTTGAGACATTGTTGAGATCTCTTCTGAACTCTAGAGGAGACACGTAAAATTACTGGAATCTTTTTCTCTGGAGATACATCTGAGAAGCAGGAGACTTAATTACAGCTTCATGCCATGTGACCCAAATTTTGTTTTCGACTATTGAAATGGGTACAATTTAAAATTTTCACATGGAGCCACATAGAGAGCCCCATATCTCTGGTACTAATACATAAAGGGTCTTTACAATGAAGATTGTTTAGAACCAGAATCTAAATGGATATTAAGATATCTTTAATACTTCTGGAGTTATAGGCACTCCAACCTCTGAAAAGCAACACAAAAAGTGCTTTTTCCATTTTCTTTTCCTGGACTCACCATTGGCATATAATGCTACAAGGGGAGCTGAAGTCAACTGATTTTAGTAATAGACCTACCTATCTCTGTATAAGAAAAAAAATGATGCTGACACCTTTCTAAGGTTATTTTTATTTATTTATTTTTACCAGTAGTTTTGCTCCAAAATCATAGGTAAAAATTGTCATTAAAAAATAATAGATTACTCTAAATATTGATTCATAGAATTTAATATTTTGGCTTTCAACATCATTTCTGTTCTTTCTTTAGAAAAAGTATTAACAAAACGTTTCTGAAATTTAGTTGATTTGACATGGAATACACTGACATCCCAACATTTTGGGGGTGAACTATTGCTTTAAGTCTCTCTTTTATGTTTGCAAATCTTTTAATGTGTTTTCATGGATATAGAAATTCAAATTTAAAACCATCAATGCAACTCCATGGACTCCCTTTGGAATTAGCGGTTTTCTGCATTAATTGGTCATAAAATGTGATCTCATCTTCATCAAAGTTTATACAAACACAATGCGCTTAAGCTAACAACACACAAACAATAATAATCTTTCATGTCTTTATTGAACACATGCCATTAAACATTCACAGTGCTGTGGAAAAAGTAATGGATTTAACTGATCAATCCCCCTTTGGCAGCAATAACCTCAACCAAGTGTTTATGGTAGCTGCGGATTAGACCTGCACAATACAATAATTTGTGTGTTATTAGATAACACAGATTATATTTGTTCATAATTGTAATTAAATGAAGATCAAACCAGATTTTAAGACAAATTCATACATTTCCACAATTCCAAAGGGTTCACATAATTTGTCTTGCCACTGTATGTGCTATCCACTATTCAAATGGCTGAAAACTCCTTTGCTTGCGATGAGTGATGGTGGTATTGTCCAATCAGTCCATTTTATTTACTTCTTTCCGATTGTTTCCTAAAGCCACTGGATTCTGATAAGTGCTTGCGACAATATTTTTTAAGAATTCAATATATTAGTATTTAGCCCTACCAGCTCGACCAAGGTATTCTAGGTCAAAGGTCTACTAGCTGGTAGCCCACCAGATAAACCATCTACAGGATGACTGACTGAATCAATGAATGAATTTCCATGACTTTTCCCATAAACTTTCCAATCATTTGTGACTACTTGCTAAGAATAGAAAGAAAAAGTAATATTAAATCTTACAACATTTCCCTTGAATTAAGTTTATTTTTCTTTGGTTTTGCTTGTTTTAACCATAGACCTATATTTAGTTAGTTTTGTTAGATTTCTCTGAAAACAAGTACAATAAATGTATCTTGCTTCTCATGTAAATATTGTTTTGTAAATCCTTTTTTGAAGATGTTTAGATATTTTTACTGTCAAACAACAAAAATACTGAGTAAGAAAATGATTTTTTGCAGTGTGTATATTCAGGTCATCACTTTGCATTAGTTTCCAGGCCTGGAAATCTCAATTTGACAATTTCCTGATAATTCCAGGTTGTCCATAAGTGTGGGAACCTTGCATCTTGATAATACATTAAATGACCATCTTGGATGAGCTCTAAAGCAGCAACCACCTGCTTTAGCTGGAGTTTCCAGCAGAGCTTACACAGAAAAACATGCAAAATACACTAAAATGTTTTCACAAAGTCTCTCTATCATTCCCACTGCTTTACCTCTGTGTAGCAGCCACTCACTGACGGCCTCCGTCACATCGAAGGACAGCCACTCCCCCTCTGTACGGGTGCGCACCACCTTGCTGTCAATGTAGCGCTGTGTGGGTGACGTGAGGTCTTTATGACCTAAAATCTAAAGAAACAGGAAACACATCAGCACTGGTCACCCACAGACCACAAACACTTTCCTTAATAGAGTGCAATATTTTTGTTTAGGAAGTAATATTCATTTATTTAAAACTCCCATTCATTTTCTCCATAGAGAAATAGATTTTTAGCAATAACATATATATCTTTCAACACAGGCCTAACACTGAGCTCTGAGATTGTTAAGAGATGATATATGCTTCTGTAGTAGCCACAACTCAATGTGATTTCAACTTCATTTTAATTCATCGTGGAAAATTGTGTTTAAAAGCTGAATTCTTAACAACACTACTTAAAATCCTGATGAGAGATGCACCAATCAGAGAAGTCTCTGTTACTATGGAAATTGAATACACAGCAAAATAATTCAGCAGTGGCAGTCCACTCCCATGAAGCATTGCAGATTATGTATTGGAATTGGTCTATATATGTAAAGTATATATTCAAATATTTTGTATGTGAAAAATATGAAATATGTGGTTTTTGTCCTTATAATTCTTATGATATTATGTCAATAGTTTTATTTTGCCCATGACACATGGACTATTTTTAGTTATGCTTTTTGAGGTCTGCTACCCAACCCAAGCCTGATGGAACCTGAAAAAATGGCAGGTTTCGGGCCAGGTTCAGGTCAGGTTTTTCAAGTATAAGTTTGGTTCAGGTTCGGAAGTATTGAAAATTATTAATAGTTATGGTTATTAATAGTTCAACAACAAGTGGTGAGCCAGGTGTGGGAGAGATACAGGCAAGCTGCCGTATCACTTCACATTGATTTATATCTGTATGTATAGAGTCTAATAATGCATTGGCAATGTACACTTCAGTTTCTCTTGCCTATAAAGCTTGATATGAACTGAATCTGCCCATTTGATGCATGTTTTTTATGGTATGTATACATACACTTGTATCAAAGATTTATACCTGTAAAAATGTGTCAAATTAACTCCACAAAATTTTTTGTAACATTTACATTTTATATTTATTTATTTTAAGTTTCTATTTAAATAATTTTTAAAAAATGATGACTAATTCTTTTTTCTTTTTTTTTTCTTTTCTCCCCTATTCTCCCCAATTTTGAATTCCCAATGCGCTCTAGGTCCTCGTGGTGGCGTAGTGACTCGCCTCAATCCGGTTGGCGGAGCACGAATCTCAGTTGCCTCCGCATCTGAGACCATCAATCCACGCATTTTATCACATGGCATGTTGAGTGCGTTACCACGGAGACCTAGCACGTGTGGAGGCTTCACGCTATTCTCCATGGCATCCACGCACAACTCACCACGTGCCCCACCGAGAGAGAGAACCACATTATAGCAACCACGAGGAGGTTAACCTAACGTGACTCTACCAAACCTAGCAACCGGGCCAATTGGTTGCTTAGGAAGCCTGACTGGAGTCACTCAGCACACCAGTTTCTTGCAAGTTCAATAATACAAAGTATATTAATGATTATGTTTGTTTTAATGTACCAAGTACCATGATTAATCACGATTAATCACAAAAAAATTGTAATTAATTATTTAAAATGTTTTAATCGATTAAATCTATATATACTGTATATATGACTGAAGTTCAGCGTTGAAAAAGTGGCTGATTACTGTTGCACTTTACTGTATATGCCTGCCCCCATTCACCCTGCTCAAAATGGTACCCTGTCTAGTGCCTCAAACAGCAGTTCAACTGATGAGCTCCTCTCCTCTACCACCCCCATCCCTTTCTCCCATTGGAGGCTTCCTGATTGATTAGCCAGGGCTGAGAAATGCTTGGAGAGGCTGTGGTGGCGGAAACAGATGCTGGACAGGGTGCACTGTTATTCCTCTGTCCTTCAGGGCTGTGTGTTTACATTGGACTGCACACCTCTTAATGCATAAAACACTGCTTCAGCTGCAACACTCCAATGGCTCTGCTTCTCTCCACCAGGCCATGGGACGGAGAGGTATAGACTGAGGCCAACATGAAGATACTAATTGTAAGATTCTTCGAATGGAGCTACAGAGGTCCCTTAACCAGTGAAGGGGCTTTTGGGGTATTTGGTAATCTAGTTACACAACTGTTGATATGGAGATAAATCTTACTGCTGAACTGCAATAACACTTGATTTGTTTAACAGCAGAGCTGAATTATAGATATAAACTAAAACAGTGTTAACAAACGGGATAACTTCACCGGGCTGAATTATGGACTGGGAAAGTGGGGCCTTGGACTGCCAGGGGTCTCCAAAGCCTCTTTTGGGGTTCAGCTTCCTTTGCCAAAGTAATGATGGCCCTTAGTAGATCAGACTGTTTTCAGCTTTAACTGGTTTTACAATGAGATTTTACTGTTCCAGGCAAAATAGTACTGTGACTAAGGAATAAGGCTCTGTTCCATCAGTTTGTGTACATAATTGTGTAGCCTTAGAGCTCACAATTTACATCGTTACAAAATATTTTTTCTATACAGTACTGTGCAAAAGTTTTAGGCACTTGTGAAAAATGTTGCATAATGAGGATGTCTTCAAAAATAATGCCATAAAAAATTTTAATTTATCAGTTAACATCATACAAAGTCCAGTAAACATAAAAAAGCTAAATCAATATTTGGTGTGAACACTTTTGCCTTTAAAACAACACCAATTCTCCTAGGTACACCTGGACACAGTTTTTCTTGGTTGTTGAAAGATAGGATGTTCCAAGCTTCTTGGAGAATTCACCACAGTTCTTCTATCTATTTAGGCTGTCTCAATTACTTCTGTCTCTTTATGTAATCTCAGACTGACACAATGTTCAGTGGGGGGCTCTGTGAGGACCATGCCATCTGGTGCGGTGCTCCCTGTTCTTCTATTCTAATATTTTCTGTTTGCAAAAGTAATGTTTGGGAGTCTAACATTTATTTTTCCTATTGACACACTAAAGCTGAAGATATAAATAACCATCTTAAGACAAATGTTTTTGTGAAACATCTTAAGTGCCTAAAACTTTTGCACAGTACTGTATATTCTGCTCGACAGACCTTTTTCACGTGTCCTTGTGTTGTCACATCCGACTCTGATGTATTGGAACTTCCACCTGCAATCCGCCAACGGACGGTCATAATTTTTGAACTACCTTTATTAAACTTCACAATATGTGTGTCTTTACTATATGTGTGTCAACTTTAATTGACAGTTTTAATTTACACAAGTATCTGATGTGGTAAATAGTGTTATATGTTCATTTCCTGTTTGTATTTGAAAAATAATTGCTGGTTTGTGTGATAAGAGTGTTCAAAATGCTATAGAGAAGCAGTTTGAAGTACTATGATTTATTAATGACAACCAAACATTACCAGGTAACATTTCGATTTTTGTTGTTGTTGGTATTTACATATGTATTATTACATTAATATCAGATAAAGTAACTAACCCGAAAAATGGAAGAACTCAAAGGTCTGTCAAAATAAAAGTCCCGCTTAAATGAAAGCTCTATTCAACTGGATGTGTGAAATTGAAGACAGAAAAATATGACTACCAAAATTCAAAATCATGTCTGGGATGTATTTTGCCATATTCATAGTCACTGGTGAACACTTACCCAATCATTCCACTCAAATCGGGAGTGTATAACCCAAAAATGTAAAACATTTAAAACAATGCTTCCCGAATTATCAAACTCTGTGGTGAAAAGATTCTTTTATTTTATCAACTAAGTTAGTCTTAAAACATACATGGAAATTATATGAATAGTAAGGTCACATGAGCAATGTGAACATCAGGCAATCATTGTTTATTCTGCACAATCTTTATAAACAAATGTACGTTTTTGTGGTGTATGGCACTGTCATGCTTTTATATTATAGAAGCTGCTACAAATACTAATGAGCATGTTTACATGCACATTCTTACACTGATTATGCTTAATAAGCCAACAACATCATGTAAACGCATTAAACTGTGTTCCTTTATCGGTGTAAGGTCATAAATGGTGTAAGAATAAACCGACCGACACAGGTAGATTTTTGCCCATTGCACCGATTTTGTGTTGCATGTAAACACCTCTAACGCAGGGGCCTGGGTAGCTCAACGAGTATTGACGCTGACTACCACCCCTGGAGTCACGAGTTTGAATCCAGGGTGTGCTGAGTGACTCCAGACAGGTCTCCTAAGCAACCAAATTGGCCGGGTTGCTAGGGAGGGTAGAGTCACATGGGGTAACCTCCTCGTGGTTGCGATTAGTGGTTCTCGCTCTCAATGGGGCGCGTGGCAAGTTGTGTGTGGATTGCGGAGAGTAGTATGAGCCTCCACATGCTGCGAGTCTCCGCGGTGTCATGCACAACGAGCCACATGATAAGATGCGCGGATTGACGGTCTCAGAAGTGGAGGCAACTGAGACTTGTCCTCCGCCACCCGGATTGAGATGAGTAACTGCGCCACCACGAGGACCTACTAAGTAGTGGGAATTGGGCATTCCAATTGGGGAGAAAAGGGGATAAAAAATAATAATAATAAAAAAAACGCCTTTAACACCATTCTTACTGGCTTATCCAATGTGTGCAAGTGTTGTGCATATGACTCTTCATGGTATGACGTCAAAAGCAGAGAATAGCTCGATTATTTCAAATCTCATGTAAACGTGTTCCTTGGTTTGTCTGATTTTTTAAATAAGCTGATTTTTGGGAGTTAGCGGCGTATTGGTGTGCATGTAAACAGGCTAAATGTTTGTGTTGTATTTTTGCATTTCTTTAATAAAAGTGTAGTTAGACTTTTTAGATTTTAAGGTATGTGGTAATATAGAAATTGACTTTAAAAAATAAACCTAACCTGAGAAATAGTCACTGACAACTATAGCACTGGTCTCCCTTATATACATATTACATTATGTAACCAAAGCTACAAATGGTCAAATTAAAAAATGCTCTCTCTTTGTGTTCTCAGTTACATTGCAGTTAGCAAGCTAACTCATTAGCCTGCTAAACTATGCAAGATACTACTTGTATTATTACAAACCATCATAGAATTTTAGGCTCTCATCTAAGCCCCGGTCTCCCTTATATACATATTACATTATGTAACCAAAGCTACAAATGGTCAAATTAAAAAATGCTCTCTCTTTGTGTTCTCAGTAACATTGCAGTTAGCCAGCTAACTTATTAGCCTGCTAAGCTAAGCAAGATACTACTTGTAATTATAACAAACTTTCATTAAATTTCAGGCTCTCAGTATTAGATATCTTATTGAACAACATCAGTGGCGGTTCTGGCTTACTTGGTGCCCTAGGCGAGATCGGACGTGGCACCCCCCCGTGGCACCATTTGGGGCACCTATCTCCCACTGCGATCTTGTGAGCTCTATGCGGGGGTGGGGTGGCACAATCTGGGGCACCTTTCTCCCATCACAATCTTGCTAGCCAGAGGCAGGGCGGCACAATTCGGGGCACCTTTCTCCCATCGCGATTTTGCAAGCTCTATGCGGGGGCGTCTGGCAGGTACCCTGTTGTGCCGCCCCAGAGAGCGTTGCCGCCCTAGGTGCCTGCCTATATCACCTATGCCAGGATCTGCTACTCAACAACAAAAGGTTTTGTGATGTTAGGAAATAGTGTATACACTATTTCCTAACATCACAAAAACCTATGAATCATTTTATGTTGTTCAGTTGTCAAAGGGTATACACTGATTATTTTAGGCATCATTACAGATCTACATATACTATAGTATATAGTATATTATAATATTCGGACTAATATCCATACAATAATGAATTGTATTATATTATATTATATTTAAGGGCCCAAGCACCAAAGGTGCTGGAACCCTATTGTATTTGTAGTAATTTTCTTGTTTTGCCCTAAAAGTGTCTGGGCATCAAAGTCTTGCAGACACCAAATTTGGCAGGATTTGAGTTTTCCGAAAAAACAACCGTTGGTCTGATTTGCACAAAATGTTGCATGTATCATTTAGAGACTCTCATGACAAAAAGTAATGAAATATATGTTGTATAATCACATTGTAAAGAAGATATAGCTTGATAAGAGAATTTGGGCCACAACCTAATGTATACATTAACTGGCTGATATCTTTTAAATTATTTGACAAATCCAAATTCCTTTGAAATCTGTCATGAGGGTTTCTAGATGATACATGCAAAATTGTGTGCAAATTGGACCAACAGTCTAGGGGGAGTCTGAAAAAGTCAAAATGGCAGACAGAAATGAAACAAGATATACATGTTTTGTTTTGCTAATCCTTGTAGGTCTGCAAATACCATGTCTACAAAGTAACTAGAATGTAACTGTAACTGTCCCCTGACAGATCTGTTCTTTTAAATTTGGCAATTTTGATTATTTTCTCCACTTTTCCAAACTGCTTGGTCCCCAATATTTGCAGCTTGCAACTATACTATTAGTACTGAAGAATTCTTTAATTATGACTGTATTTATTTGATCAGCTACAAAGTGAATGATAAAAAAAACTCTCTCTTGCTTGCAAACTTCTTTTAAAGCCTCTGTAACACATTCACCATCTCAGTGTTAGTGTGCTCGTGTTTACTGCACCTGTCAAGACAGACCCTGACACATGAACAGAGAGGAGGGGAGCAAGGTTAAATGGAGAGGCAGGTGGGAAGTGGGTAGCACAGACCCCAACAGCACTGGGATTTTACTCTGCCCTCGAGACCCTCCGAACTCTAAATCATCAAACAGCATTCCACCTTCACTTCTCTCCACACGCACATAAAACCTTCCTGATCGATGTCCCAGAGCCGTACGGCACCCCTAAGATAAATATACTGTGCGAACATACGAGCAAAGACGAGGAGAAGAGAGATAAAAAAGTGCAATTTCTCGCTGCTTTCACACTAGAAGTTTTGGTGTGGACCCTGATGTCAGAGTTTGGATGGTTTGGTGGGTGTAAAAGCAGTTTTTTTTAACTCGTCTGGTGTACAACTCATGTAAACTCTAGTATGATTCTCAGTTAATGTGGAATCAATCTGGCCAAACTTGTGGAAGTGAAGCATTGTTGATGACGTTTAATTTGCATCTTTGCATGCTCCTGGTCACAAGCAAGAGTGTTTGTTCTGAATATGGGTACGGTTGTGATTCGGCTGTAGGCACAAATTCTAGGAAAAATAAGTTAAGACTGAGTTACTTACATTTTAGGGGGTATTTACACTTGGTCACTTCATGCGTTTTTACTGATCGGATTGCTGTCCGATTACACTAAAAAAAACGATCTTTGCTGCTTGTTCAATTTACTTAAAGTGAACTAAAGCAACACAATTCTAGAACATTTTGTCACAACTTGATTTCATTGCATTCTATCCATTTCAATTTGTAAAATGGGAGTTTACTTAATCCATTTGAGTTGGGAATACATAAATACTTTTTGTGGTGTTAATGTAGCATTGATGAAGCTGGACAGGGGATTTCCATTTCCATTCCCATGGGACTTGATAGGGAGAGTAAATGTTAAAATGAAGTGTAATTTGATGTGTTTTTATGCAAGATGAATATAAAAGGGGAGACTTGTTCATGTTTAATGTTTTGTTATGTTGAGATTTAGAAGAATTTCTGTTATGTTGGAGTTTTGGGGATTACCGTTATTGTGTAGAGTGGAGCTTGAGCTAACAATGAGGACAGGTAGATATTGCACTTGAAACTGATCACTTGCTTCTTTGAGCAAATGTTGTGCTAACCATAGTATAATTACTCAACTACACTCTATAGTGCTTACAACCAGCATGTATTTAGCATGCTAATGTTCACTTTCACTAGTTAGTACATAAAGCGATAAAAGAGATTTATTTGAGTTACATTGGCAAGTCTAATTTTGTTGGGTTTAGCCAATTCAAGTTTTTGTGTTGAGATTACATAGTAATTTTAAGTTAAGAAAACTCATTTCAAACACGTGGAACCACTGTCCACGATTGAATCAATTCAGCCAAAGAGCAATTTTTTTGAGTGTAGGTATGCATATTACATGTACACTTGCACACCTAAGTGTGTCTCCACAACCCTCTAAGGAATCATTGGAGAATGAATTGCCTGTGACTAGTAATTGTAGTTTTTACTCATCAGATATGACATGTAAGTGTAATGCAACTATTAAAAACTGAAAGAAATATACAGTAAAGGGTTGCTCCGATACCAAACTTTTGGCTTTGGTACGATACCAGCCCTGGTACCTCGGTATCGATACTAAATCGATACTATAATCAACAAATAAAAAGCCTCAGATTTTTAATGAAAATACACAGAAAATGACGTATTTAAAAGAACTGCATAAAGTCTCACAGATACAAATTATGCATTTTCCATTTAAATATTTCTGGATTCCATGTTAGCAGTTTTAATTCAATGTCATGATCAGATGGTGTTTAATCAAATTGATATATACAGCTTTAATCAAATAATAATAATAATAATAATAATAATATATTATTATTATTATTATTATTATTTTTATTTTTTTACAAAGAAATTGAAATTAAATTTTTTGGTAAAATAAAATGCTGCACAACAGAGCTGCACAGTATTAATGAAAACATTAATGACATAAAAATCTGATTACCTGTGTCACAAGGCTGCTATGGCTGAATCACAACATGATTGTGATATTGCGTACAGATAATAATAATACAAATATTAAAACAACCATTTAATATTATATAATTGTTATTATGAGTATTATTGCTACTTTTTGAATATAAAATTTTTATACAGTAGTCATATTTTCTGTCTTCAATTTCACACATCCAGTTGAATAGAGCTTTCATTTTAGCGGGACTTTTATTTTGACAGACCTTTGATTTCTTCCATCTTACGGGTTAGTTATATCAAGCTTCCCATTAGTGCTGGGATAATCTTATCGCAACTCTTGAGCTGAAATCTCAGAGCTGCACCGGAGGAGTTCATTAAGTGTTAACAGCTGTTTATACTATAAACACAATGAATGAAAATTAAGAACCAGTAGCATGTGTTGAGTTTGTGTGAGTGTGTGTGCATGCGTGTGCCCGTGTGTGTGTGTATGTGTGAAGCAGATGAACAGAGCGACACCTCTTGTTCATTCTGTAGTGTGCAACGCATGTGACTGTATATTATTTAATTAAATTACATCCTTCTGCTGTTTAATGATCACATTTGGCCATATCCAGAGTTTTCAATTTGTCATTGATTTCAACTCAAAACTGTCACATCTTATATCGTTTTGCTAATAACAGCATACTGTAATATGGTACCGAAATTAGCAACAAGATGATATCGTTCCGTTTAAATTGTTTTGGTATTGTGATACTGCGTTAGTACCGGTAAACCGCGCAACCCTAATACAGTATGAGTGCCCCTTTAAATACTGACACATTTATTACACATTTTGTTACATATTTGTTGTTTACATGCATAATTTGTAGTATTTACATTGACTTTACATTGCTATGTAGAACAAGCACTAAAATGGTACTGTCTCTTTAAGAAAAGCCACATTTCAGCTGAAAAGAACTTAAAAATAAAAATATATATATTAAAAAATAATAAAATAATACATTTTGTTCTACCCACAGTAGAATAATAAAACAGTTCCAAAAAAAGGATCAACCACTGCATGTTGCTGAGCAATGCAAACTGAGAGCCTGTCTCAAATGTCAATTCAAAGGACCAGAACTAACTGTTGTATAATATGGTATAATCCATTTCTCATTGCAGCTTGTCTCCAAATGAACTGTCTTTGCGCAATTTTATGCATGTAAAGTGAAACCGGCATCTTCTCCTGAGTCCTAACTTGGTTAAAGTGGTAGTTAACATGAATTTCATGTCCATTTATTTATGTATTTGGCAAGTAATCTTGTAATAAGTGGGATAATGAGCATTCAGATGGCCCTTTTTGATAAATAAACAATAAACAAAAACTCAGATGCAAACTGGAGGTGAAATTCAGCTGTTTCTAGAGACTCTGCGATTTCTTCTCACAAAATAATATAATTTCAGAGCAAATCGATATTCATGTCAATTTATTTATTTTTTTCGTAGGTAGCCGTGTAATAAACTGGTTAATGTACAGCCCTGATTACCCTGTCGGGTTTATTTTGAGGTAAGAACTGGCTGACTGTACTTTACCCCTTACTTATTATTTATAAGACTTGTACTACTTTTATGATTTATTTATTTTTGCCATTTCAGAGCTTGACAGCCCCAATTCACTTTCAAAATATGGAAAAGAGTGGCAAGGATATTCTTAAAAAATACACCTTTTGTGTTCCACGGAAGAAAGAAAGTCATATAGATCTGAGCTACATGAGGGTTTGTCCTTTAACAATTGTTTAGAAAAAAATGTCTGCTGACAAGGTAGAGCTGAATGAGTGAAGTGAATTGAACTGCTAGAATGATGAAGGGATGAAGGAGAAGAGAGGACTGACCTGGTAAAGCTCAATGCGCTGCTCAGACACACGAGCCTTTGGGTTCTGCAGTCTGAAAATCCTGAGCTCGGCCTTCACCAGGTTCGAGGCGTTCTTCTCCATGGAGCTCACGTCAAACCTCAGTCTCCTGAAGTACGGGTTGTAATGCGTTGGAGAGATGACATCTGGAATACACAGTGGACACCATTACCACCAAGAGTGACGTGTGGTGCTCTATGATGGTCCATCAACTAGACCAGCACCAAACCAGCACTAACCAGCCTGGACAAGCATGGAAATTCATACTGGTCTAAGCTAGTTCTTCCAACAGGGCAAACAAATGGATCATAGGAAAAGACCTGGCATTGATATAGTGTTAACACTTGTAGTGCATTTGTAATACAGTCAAGAGTTTGGGGTCAAATAAAACATTCAATACTAGTTGCAGATCCACATTCATAAAAGTGTCTGAAAAAAATGCATGGCAGTTGTTGAATAAGGGCAAGCCTTTATGTTCTGTTGAAATTCATTTTATGTTTTGTATATTTAGGGGCGTGGAGAGCCTAATGCTGAACGCACAAAAATAATAACAGTACTTTCAATATAATAATAGTGTTTTCTCTTGAAAGGAATACTTCGGGTTTATTAAAAGTTAAGCTCAATCGACAGTATTTGTGGAATAATGTTGATTACTAAAAAAAATAAAAAAAAAATAAATAAAAAAAATGTCCCTTTAAAAATCGAGGTTACAGTGAGGCACTTACAATGGAAGTGAATGGGGCCAATTTTTGGAGGGTTTAATAGCAGAAATGTGATGATTATAATTTTATATAAGCATTAACATTAATGCTTCTGTTAAAACGGTTGTAATATTTGAGCTGTAAAGTTGTTTAAATAACCGTTTTTGTAGTCGTTTTAGGGTATTAGGGTTTACGGCATTACATTATCGTGGCAACAAAGTTGTGAAACTGTATAAAACTTCACACAGAAAAGGTTAGTAAGTGACTTTAGCACACTAAAATCATGTTAACACACATATTGTTTATGTCTTGTGGCTAAACTTTTCAAATAGCGAGTATTTTAACAGATTTTGTTTACTGATTCACCCATTCACTTCCATTGTAAGTGCCACAGTAACCCAGATTTTTACTTTCTTTTTTTAAAGGAGGGACGAGTCAAAATTATTTTTTGTGGTAATCAACGTTATGCCACAAATTCTGTCGAGCTGAACTTGCATTGAACCCAGAATATTCCTTTAAATGTCTTTTTGCTTCTCAAGTTAATTCATCTGGTTTTAAAGATGTTTTGATATTTTTACTGGAAAACAAGACAAAAATACTGAGTGTAACAGCACTGCTTTTGAAAGACGAGATCTTACAGTCCCGTGGGGGGAGCGGTCTAAGACATGGAGAAGTGATGTAGTCTCTACATTGAAAGTGTGATGAAACAACAGGGAGACACCCGTCTCGGGCTGCGCTGTCACGCGAGGGTCAGCTGGGGTCCGATCGTGCTCCATATGGTTCCTGAGTTCCGATCGTGCTCCATATGGTTCCTGAGTGAGTCCAGTTGCCCAACACTCACAGGGTACTCAAAACCATGTGTGAATGACATGTGCTTTGACAGGGCCTTGTACACACACCGCGTGTGCTGAAAACCATGTGCAGAACAGCGAGATGAGAGCGGCACCCCACACAGTAGCTCGACAAATTAACAAAGACAACCAAAGCCAGATGCACAACTGCGTAACCTACCGTCGGTGGGATATGGTAGCTGGCGGCGTGACACAGCATAAATTACAGCGAAGTGATATCGTGTGACTCACAGCGACATCCTCGGTTTACTCGAAAGCTGTCCACAGTTATGCAGGAGTCTGATTAGAGAGGACTATGCCACACCACAATGCACGTACAACTCCAACCATGTGTAACAAGCGTGCGCTTAGCATGGGCTTCGTATGCTCTATGGTCACAGAAAGAAACCATGTGTGCAGTGGTGTGATGATGTTAGACGTGTATGATGAGGCTTGAAGCACTAAATTGATCGCCTGAACGCTGCACAGAAGCCGGGGATTAGAGAAGCTTAACTTTGTTTAATAAACATACGCAAGCAGGACGTCCTGAGAGAAGAACACATCTAGCAGCTGCAGTGAGTGAAAGAAGGGCTTTGTAGAAGAATTTTCACTTCTGATTGGGTCCTGATTGCCCTGTTGGGGTTTATTTCGTGATAATGACCTTTTTGACTGTGCGTTATCCCTTACGTGTGTAGATTAGATGTGAACACAAGCCAAAAGAGCCCACGCTTCTATGAATTTCCGGTCCATGTAAGCATGTTTATTCAACTTCTGCTACTTTTAGCACTGTGAACTTCTAGAAATTAAAGTATGAAACACCGCTAAAGGTTCCTCACTGAAAAGGGATCTTAGGGTCAACAAATAACCCCCTCCTTATCAAGCATCATTTTTCAATGCATAGGTTTATTGAGTTGGCTAGAAAATGTAAAGTTTAGAGTTGGCTTTAGAGGTATATTTAGGCTTCTCAGATATTGGTTTCTGCAGCCTGATCTCATGAACATTACATGACCGTGGCAAAAATTTTGCAAAATGTAATTCCGTGCATCATTACAGGTTTCGCTGCAGTGAAATGTCCAGCGGGGAGCACCAAAAGTGCACAAAAAACTGTCGTAATCAGACAAGGTTTTTAAGGTGAATATTAGATGAATGTTTTAATGATTAAATCGCACTTCCCTAAGCTAACACTTTAGCCTAAATCACACCGACAGTGTCATAAAAACATATGAAAGGTAAACAAAACAGACATCCTTACCGTAAACCAACACCTAATCATAACTGATAGTGTTCTAAAAGCATATGTGACATGAAAAGCATATTTTCTGATGCAACCATGTCATTTCGTGTCACTTCTATGATACTCTCGTCTCAGGTGTCAGCTTGCGTGCTTGGCTGTGCTCTATCAGGTGAGCTACTACAGAAGTTCATCACATGGAATAAGTGTGTAAGTGTGGGTGAGGCTCTTTAATACAAGCGTTAACGTGTTGTTTTCAAATGATGCGTTATAGTAAAAGTGAGTAATAGTTTGAAAAATAAGTGTATATAAAGTCATAATCAGCCATTGTAGTTGTGATTTGTATGAAGGTGAATAAAAAGCACAGTTGTTGTAACCTGTTTAATTTAAATTTCACCAGGAAACTGCGGCAAAACACTGAATGCAGCACATAAAAGTCAGTTTGCGAGAAAATTTAGTAGTAGTAATGTACATTCTAGGTTTCTGTGTTCTTTATAGCGCCAGTGCATAGGCTGATTCCCTAGACAGCTGAAGAATACAATTCTTTGTCTGACTTTGTAGGTTCTCACTTTTAAAAGCGTAGAAGAACATGCTAGGCTGTTTAAAAAAATGTGTCCCATTGTGATGGAAAGTTGTCTAAGGGCACCTAAACACTAGAGTTAAAACTGGTTGTATTCTTGCTTGATTTCAAATTGGCACATCTCTTTTTCATGCCCTCAAAACACATCATGCACTTTCCTATCCGTCAAAAGCTCTATCAGAGCTTTCCTTAGGGTATAGATGCCACAGTGGTTTTCAGTAGATCAACTGGTAGAGCATGGTGCTAACCACGGCAAAGTAATTCCCAGGGAATACACAACATATTCTCATGACAACTTGCAATAATTTGTACGATATTTCAAAATTGTAAGATCTCGTACGACTTGGCAAGTACAAAAAGGTAAGACGTCTATTCCCATAGAGACCAACCAATCAACAAACAGCATTTCAAATCAAAACAATACTGGCATCAAATTTTAGCTACCCTCCTATCCAACACATTATTTTAAGAAAGGAAACTTGAACAACATGAATGTGAACAAATTGTGTTACTCATTCCAAAACCTAGAATTAGCATTTTCATGCCATGGGTTCCTTTGGGATTTTCCTATGGGTTTTTATAATGGCAATTTTGGATTTATGAGTAAATAAGGTCTGTGGTAAACATTACTTGCAGATACTTGCATGTTTTGTTCTTCAACATAAATTACACAGTCATACCCCAATAAATATGTTGCTAACAAGTTGCTAGAAAAGGACAACAGTGGTTTTCCATTTCGTCAGACACGTACACTCACATGCTTGTGGTAGTTGTAGTTCTTATTTGTTTTAGTTCTTAAAACACGGCAGCTTTAAAATTCATGTTTGAGGTATGACTGTGTATAATTTATGTTATAGAACAAAACATCCAAGGATCAAGTAATGTTTACCACAGACCTTATTTACCCATTAATTGAAAAACCCCATTATAAAAACCCATAGGAAATTCTTGAGGGAACCCATGTCCAGTTAACCTTCTGGATTCACCAACAAATTGACGTCACAGCTGAACAGCTCAATACAAATGACTGATAAATTGTAACACGCTTCCTTTGTCTCGTTCCAAACCCTAATGATTTCTTTCTTTGACAGTACATAAAAGTTATTTTCCTATTAAAATCATGGTTAGATTTAGTGTTGGGTAAGGGGTTACACTTAGAAAAACTCGTAAGAACGTGATTCATTTGTGTTTTTACTTTTTATGGGAGAAAAAGTCATAATTCAATTTCATGCAATTTCACCAACTCATCCCATTATTACAACTTCCAACGAGACCAGGTTGGAATACACAAAATTAAAACATTTACATCTTGCATGTGTTACCGGTCCTACTCATCCCGCCCTGTGCGGTGATCCCCAGCATTGGAGTCGGATGTGCTAGCAAGGAGGCTATAAATGCCATGGCCTCTAGCCTTGGTCGCAAGTGCGTCTCTTAAAGGGGTCATGTCATGAGGAATCAAATTTTCCTTGATATTTTGACATATAAGTGGTCATTCAACTATAAAAACATACTGTAAATTTCAAAATTCAAAAGTTAATCCCCAATGCAGTAAAAGCATTTATTTAAACCATGCTGCCAAAACACTACATTCTACTTCTGCGTCTTCCCTACATCACTTGGGGTACTCATTAATTCAAGATGGCCTCTACAGCAACAACATCGATGCCTATTTTAAAATCATCGCACCCATGGCCCCACCCACTAGTGCTCACTTGGCTCGTAAACAGAGACAGAGAGAAGGACAAAAGGCCTACTGTCTGTGGTCTAACTACTCCTGAACACAAAAGGGGACCCATCTGGACTTTTTGAATTATTTATGTTATACAAACATGTACTATACAGATGTTTTGGCATGCTTTTAAAAGACGCAGTGTCAAGTTTCAACTCTGAAGAGAAGATGCGTTTCATCAGCTGCTGTGGCTCCTGTTGTTTTGTTGCTTAAACTGCTCAACAAACTGTTCATTCACCTATCAACGCTATTTTTAATTGTTGATGTATGTAAACACGCACTAGATAGACGTCTTTGACCATTTTGATTTGTTTCCGGCGATGTGCACTTCAGTGCAGGATGATAAACTGGATGTGTGCGTCTTGTGAAGCAGTCATAAAATGAAGGAATTGTCACTGAAGGATATGGGACAGTTAAAAACACTATTGGACCAGATCAAAAACGTAAACAGTTCCATTCATTAAAATTTCAAATGTCATGATTGTTTATGATGCTGAAACGCATGTTTATGATGTCTACACTGGGCGCGTCCTTTGATGTGACGCGACGGCTTGAGGTTGTCAACACCGTGCACGTCGATACGAACTTTCTGAAACGTTTCTATGTGTTGTTGGCAGTAGTAGCGCCAGCGCAACATGGAACTGGACACTTGTTTGTTTACTGTTGGAGTGACGCACCGCAACGCACGCTTCCATGGTAGACAGCATCATTGATTATAGCGTCTGGTGTAGACAGAGTGTGAGTGTTAACAATTGTGCTTGAGATGAATAGTGTAATACATTCGGATGCAATGTGTTGGATGTGCATTATGTGTAAACCGTGAAATGTAAATTTCTAATGTTTTGGTGCTTGATTTTTCTCTTCCGATTGAGTTTAAAAAATGGCTGAATTTGAGGGGATGTATGCTGTAAGTCAATCATAACAGAGGTCCTTTACATTGAAGTTTAAAGGAGGCAAAAATCAAGCTTTTCAGAAAGATGGTCAGAGACAGGGTGGAAAATTAGCGTATATTACAAAATTAGGATTTAAAACTTTACTAACATTATCAGTGGACCTCAGGGAAGATAATAATACTATAAAAAAGGGCATTTCATGACCACTTTAAGGCCAGGACAGTGAGGTTTACACACTGCACAACTATCACGTACCATCTGGCTACCGTTACACTCACCCCTCTAAACCTCACTTTCATCCGGGTCACAGCACAGGTAGTGTCACCGGTCTTACTCAACCCGCCCCGAGCAGGATTCGAACAAGCCGAAGTTGGATGCGCTAGCAAGGAGGCAATAAAAGTCATCGCCTCTAGCCTCGGTTGCTAGTGCGTCTCTTAAGGCCAGGAGAGTGAGGTTTACACACTGCACAGCTATCACGTACCATCTGGCTACCGTTACACATGTACTATAAATTGGTTTGGATGAGGGCATCAGCCAAATGCATAAATGTAAATGTAATGCTCAATATCTCAGTCTCCAAAAGTCAAAAGATGCTGGTCTACAAATCCACCTACTTCCCTATTCTTCCTCTAGGCTCTATTTTCGTGACCGTGCTAGGAACAGCGCTATGCGCAATGACCGTGAACTACATCTTATCCAATTTTCGTGAGAGTGCTAATTCTAACTGCAATTTTTGTGCTAGTGCAAAGCGCAAGTGGGCGTAGGTGGGAGTGTTTGCGCTATCTCTGGGTGTTTGAGCGCAAACTGTAGGTGTATTGAATGTAAATTAAGTGCAGCAAAGTGCAAAATGCCGTTTTCCTAAGAAATAGGTTGTTGCGCTAAGATGTCTGAGAACCACGTCTAAAGTCTAAAATCAGTTCCTGAATTTGCAGTTTGGGGATTTCTCCAGCAGATGATATCAATGAGCTTTTGATCACTTTTAATACTAGCCATGATTTGTGTGCCGTAGATCAATATAATTAATAATAATAATAAATTTAATAATAAATAATTTATTTTGTATAGTGCCTTTCCAAAGTTCAAGGACGCTGTATAGAAATTAAACATAAAACATAACAAACACATAACAAATATACATTACAAAACAATAAACAATGGGAGAGATGCAAAGCATGTTTCAAGCATTCTGTAACACCGTCAAGACCGCAGGTGAGACACAAAAGTGCTCACAGGATGAGAGAAAACTGTCACAGAGCAGGGAATTCCTCATAGCAGGAGGAAACACAAACATGCTCGGTAGTATTTCACCACTAAACACTATAGTACTGGAATGATGGAAGACAAATGCGAGAGAGATCACACAAAGGATGAAGTTATTGTGCAAAAGAACGTAAGACACAATGGTCCATATGTCTATTCTTCTAATGCACTGCATACAGCTCATTTACACTGCAAACCTCTTGAATAGGCTGTCTTCATTTATATCAACGTTGCTTGACAGGAAATGGACTTTATAATAGGACACAGACGGTGCAATAACCAGAGAAAAGCCTCAGAATTCAATTGCACTTGACCCAGCCCTAATCCACTTGCGCCTGCACGAAAATATCAAATTCATGGCCAAACAAACTGACTTTGTGCATAGTGTATTGCATAGTGCTGTGATAGTCCTCTATTTCTCTTTTCTTCCCTCTAGTTCAAGTGTGATCGCATTAAAAGAGGAGAACTAACTAACCTAACACTAACACTCTTTATGACCAGCTGTACAGAAGGGCCAAGACTAGCGCACTTCTCCCAAGCTTCCTTCATCCATCAACAGAAAAAGTCACACAATGAGTCAGCATAAGGAGAAGTGTTTGCATGAACTTCCCCCGACTTGACTCTATGAATGGCTCTGCTGTGCTGGGCTTTGAGCAGGTTCACTGAAAACCACACTGCACTCTTCTGAGTGTACACACAACAGAAGGCATGCGAGCGAGTGCACACATACAGATAATGATACTTCTAATCTCCACACACCACAGCTTCCTGACACCCTTCAATCCAATGGGGAATATGGGCTGACTCAGGAAGCAAACCTTTGATTTACAGAGATTCGGTAGCAGAGACTGCGTAACCACTGATTTATACAACTTGACATCAAAAATGATTGGCCACATGTGGTGCCGCTGTGGTCTAAACAAACTTCTGCAGCAGAACCAGATTAAACTACGCAGAAATTATGTCATGTGGAGAAGAAAGCGAATGTAACGGGCTAATCGTTGCAGTATGACTACAATATCATTTAATATTATTTCATAATATTATAATAACAAGCCACATATTTCATATTATATAACAATAAGTTCCTTGAATCTGATTGGATGAGAGGCGTTACAAGAGTGCTGAATGCTAATGTTCTGAGAGAAAAGGCCTTCATTCCTGAAACAATTATACAATTCATAAATAAACTAAATCTATTTAATTCGCTGTAGCAATAAAACAAGTTCATCAAAGTATGTGAACATGTTGTGATTTAGGTAAATATAAGGCTACTTACTGTACATGTTGTCAGCCATGCAGAGAGAAAATAAATAATGGACATGCTGTATGCTTGCTCTTGAGTCACTTAAATAAAATATATATACTGTATATATATATATATATATATATATATATATATATATTTGCCAGAAAATCATCAAATTAATAAATAATTACTCGCTTGACCAAACCCTAGGCAATATAACCGACCCTTTACAGATGCTTTTTCATAAGGTGTTCCATTTTCATAGCTTATGAAATATGATTATTTACTGTAAACAATACTGTCAAACATATGGTCAAAGCATCATACAGATTGGAAAGGACTTTTTCACTCACATACCAAATATATTGAGTAAAAGCCCAGAGAAAAAACCCCAGAGTTTACATGTTTTTGTCGTGTTTCTCTTGTAACTTAATAAAACATAAAAAGAATTTAAGAACAGCAAATGCTTCCAATTAAAAACGAACCCAAATACAATGGGGATTTTCTCCTCTTTTCTCCTCAATTTGGAATGCCCAATTCCCAATGCGTTCTAAGTCCTTGTGGTGGCGTAGTGACTCGCCTCAATCCGGGTGGCGGAGGATGAATCTCAGTTGCCTCCACGTCTGAGACCGTCAATCCGTGCATCTTATCATGTGGCTTGTTGAGCGTGTTACCGTGGAGACCTAGCACGTGTGGAGGCTTCACGCTATTCTCCACAGCATCCACGCACAACTCACCACGCGCCCCACCGAAAGCGAGAACCACATTATAGCGACCATGAGGAGGTTAACCCAACTTGACTCTACCCACCCTAGCAACCGGGCCAATTTGGTTGCTTAGGAGACCTGGCTGGAGTAACTCAGCACGCCCTGGATTTGAACTTGCGACTCCAGGTGTGGTAGTCAGCGTCTTTACTTGCTGAGCTACCCAGGCCCCTGCTGCTGCATAGATCTTAAAATAATCTTAGAGAAAATGCGAGGCTACCTCAGATATCTTTTCTTTTTTTTAAGCTGTTGTGCTTACTTTTTTGGGAGTGGTGCGCGTCAGGTAATGGCATGTTCGGCGCAGAAGTTTAAGTCAGCCTTTAAGCTGCCTTTTCGCCCCCTTGTGGAAGTTGTGATAAACTTTCAATTTTCTTGCAAAGGATTGTAATGTTGCAGGGGATAAGGCACTCACAAATCGGCATGTCAGAGCATGCAGTCCCATATGGAAAGTTAATCTTTTTTTTATAAAGCTTTGAATAAAGTCAGCAAAGCTGTAAGTTTCGAATTACTCTGTGTGATGTTGTTGAGATGGATAAATTCAATTGGTTTCATGATTATTATAAACTATTTTTTATTAGTCATTTTTTAATCATTTTTCATTTATTAAGAATTTTTATTGTTGTAATTATTACTACTTTCGCCCGTTTTTATCATTACGATGATAATTAACAGCAACAACAGCACCACCAACAACAATAATATTCAGCAAATATAACTACAAATTCATAGATACTATTTATATTTGAAGGCTTTGCATGTGCAGAAATAAATGACTAATGTTCACATTTAATCACACGTTTAATTACAAAAGCCTTTTATTATATATTTGCAATGTTAATGATAATTTCTAACTACACTCTTCACCATCCAGTCTGCCAAAGTACCTGGAGTTTAGAATAAAGTTTCAAAAAAATCATTACTATTTCTCACTTTGTGCTCATAACTTTGAATGAATACATCACATCCGATCGGGCGTCTGCATGCAGTCTATTTGCACAAGTTGAAATAGTTTTTGCATCCAAAGCTCAAACTGGATCCGAAATTAGATTCTGCATGCACGAAAAAAAACAACTCTCTGTTAGAAATGAATGACTTCCGGTCTATTGTCTCTCATTTGTTGGATGCAGTGAAAAAGTAGCTTTAGAGAATGACTATGAATAACTTTTCCCTTTATAACAAGTTTGTAGCTATGTTCTTTCTGCACAACAACGTGCCACTTATTAAAAGCATAGTTCATTCAAAAAAATTATAATTCTCTCATCTACTCACCCATATGCCGTATCAAGAACTGAAATTTTGGTCTGTTTTTCACCGAAAGCAATTGTATGGCTTCAGAAGACATGGATTAAGCCACTCGAGTCATATGGATCACTTTTAAGCTGCCTTTATGTCCTTTTTGGAGCTTGAAAATGTTGTACCCCATTGACGTGCATTGTCTTCATTTTTGGGTGAACTATTCCTTAAACAACAAATAGGCTGAAAATGAACTATTTTGGATACTAAATATCTCTTGAATTTCCATTGCTCTCTGCTACCAATAATTTGCTACAAAAAACATATTGTGGTTGGCACAATGTTTATCTTCACAGCAAGTGATCCCATAATTTAATTTAGTCTGGCTTGTACTGTAGTAGTAGAATACTGAAGATTAAATTGTTTGGATGCACAGCCTTTGACATCAAACAAAAATGGTAAAAGAAATGGTTTGTGTCTCCTCCATATTAAATGGTGATAAACCTACTGATTTTGTTTACCCAACTATACTATCAGAAGAGACTTGAGGCCCATTTTGGGGTTACGATCCACCAGTTGAAATCCACTGCTGAATGAGAAGAGTATAAGGTCATGTGACATAGCTTTTGTGACTATTTTTGCAGAATTAGAATGTACAGCCTGTCGTGGCACGTATGACCCACTAAAATATGACTTTATAGGCAGTTTAAAAGGCAAAACTAACACTCCCAGCTGGGCGTATTTTCTTTAACATCACGCAAGAATAAAATATCTTGCAAAGGCTTTTTATTCCCATTTAAGGATTATTACGGGGTTACATAAGGTCTTTGATAGCACCTTGTTACCAATCATGCAAAATTATGTAATATAAGATAATGTTACCATTTATCAACGAAATGAGATAACTTTGGGAAAGATTAGTCGGATCTACTGCCGAATTTGAACCCAGCTGAACCCGATATGAAGCGAACACAAAAAGTTATAGATGTGATGAATGATTCACATCTTACACACACACACAAACACACACACACACACACACACACACACACACACTTAATACACACTAATAATAACAAAGAGCCTTTTTTATGTTCTCGTAAATCACTCGTCCGGCTTGCCATTGCAAACACTTGGATATTAAAGTCAGCAAGTCTTCATGAGTGAGGAGCACTTGTGATGTGCCAGAAAAACTGTACAGCTGCCTGATCTCACAAGAGCTTCCTTCCTGAGAGGAAAGATTTCACTCTCTCTTCCTGTGAGCACATCACAAAGCCTCACTGTGGCGGACGACCGTCGTTTGGTCACTGACAATGCTTATCTGTCACTTACACACAGTTCCCAACACATACACTGCAAAACATTTTCTTAATCAGCAAATCTATCTTGTTACCAGTTTTAAATATCTTGTCCTAATCCTTCTGTACAACGTGGGTAACAAACCATTATTATCATTCTGAAATCACATGATGCATATTAAATGGCAATAAAATGGTGCTAACACTTTACATGAATGTTCCCTTTGTTAAGGGTTTATAAAGGGGCTCATAAATGGCTAATAATTAAGTTACAAATGCATTATAAATAATTAATATATGGTTATAACAACATAAAAAGAGTGACTCATGTAGTACTTGCCAAACAGTGACCTCAAATGTAATAAATGCTTAATAACACTTGTTCAACATTAATAACCTATGTAAATGTACCATAATGCAAAGTGGACACACATGGAGAATTTATTAAGTTGTTGCCAGCATTAGAAAGCTATGTACATAAAGTTCAGTATGGTTTAATGGTCATCAGGCTTTATTACATGATATATGCTGTGAATGAGCACAGTGTTTTTGTAGAAGACTTTAGGTAACTAAGACTAGGTCAGTTGGGACAGCACTCAGAGTAGCACCATTCTTTTTGCATCACCGTGACAAGTGACAACACACGTGTGACAAGAAGACAATACAGTAATGAATATAAACACAAAGTGGACTGTCGTAAAATGACATAACCCCTCCTTTTAATCTCACTATAATAGTCTATTTTTGCTGCATTGTGATATAATTCATGAATTGGGGCATTTTATGTTTTTGATTGATATAATAATGAACTGTATTTATTAAATATTTATAACAAGTTAAAATGCTAACTATTTTGCAGGAATAGCAAGAAAGTTGCCCTTCATGCTTTTATTCATGTTTTTGATTTATAATACATTTGTAAATAGCTTATTAGTCATGAATTAACCCCTTCATAAACCCTTAACAAAGGCAATATTAATGTAATGTGTTCCCAAAATGGTTAATAATAAACGGCTGACTTTGAAAATAACCAATAAAATTGTTTTACTTGGTCACACTGCATTTTGCCGTACATTTTATAGTATTTTTCTGGCAATGTGCACTGTGTGAAATGCTGCACATTTTTGCTCTGGAGAACTGCTTTTAGAAAAGCATTTTTCACCCATCATAAAATATGATTCACATTTGCTAGTGAGTCAACTTCATTCTAAAATATTTAGAGTCATATAAATTATTTGTATGTTATGAGGAATTGCTAAATTGTGTTTGTTGCCTAGAAGTAACTTTGTGCAACAGTGGAGTTACTGTGGATGTTGTGGATATGAATGCAATGATTGCAGCCACTATAGAGAATATAGCAGTTATCGTATGTCATAGTATGGTTTTCATTTAGATTTTTTTATAGAATCTACCTTTTTAGTATTTACTCTGTAAATGAAGTTAACCTAGAAGCCAATTCTATTATTTTCTGTTATTTGACAGTTAGTTTTTATTCTGTCATCAGCAAAGTATTTCATTAATTTCTTTCCACTGTTGCTTAAACAATACCCATAGGCCCAAAAAGTTAAGAAATACTCAAAAAGTTCAAAAGGCCCAGTTGAGCCAGGACTCAAAACCGAGCTTCTTACTGTGAGGTGACAGTGCTAACCACTGAGCCCCCGTGCTGCCATGTTTTTATTTTATTTATTTTTTATAACTTGCAATAGAGGGTCATGAAAAGATTGAGAATTATAATTGTGAGATTTCGTAATTCGTAAGGTAGGCTCAGTCATGTTTTCAGAGAATATATATATAAGGGGTTTTAATTTCTTAGTTTAATGTCATTTTGTTATTTTTGTGGGGCTTGAAGTAAAAAATGTCATGTGGTGTAACCGTTCTGCATTTATGTTAGTTAAATTAACAAAATAAGGCCTCAAATCATTCGCGTTGAAAATTAGCACACCCCAGAGGTAATCGAGTAGAAATATTTATATGAAAATAAAAGCACTTCACATAGCACATAAATGGACAAGTCATATATCAAATGAAAGCTCTCACTCTCAGTAATATGACTGTATAGATACAGTTTTGTTGCCCTAATACCACAGTTCGAAATATTTTCAAAAGTGTCACAAAGTGAAATATGATTTTTGTAAGTCATCAAATACAATCTCTTTTATGCTCCAATAACTGCTGCTGTAAGACACAAATATCTGAAAACTTTACATCTGATTTTACCTTCTCTAAAAATGAGTCATTGTTTACTTGTCTGTGAGCTTGTGCGAATAATCAAATGTTATATCTTAGATGTCCAGAACAAAATATGTCATCCAGAAGAAAAAGCATGCAAAACAAATCATCAGAAAATATGTTTACAAATATTAATGATAATTTATATAATTGCAAAGGGGAGGATCTCAGCTTTCTATTGACACCTAGATTGAGCTTCTAGTCCACTCAGAGGCCGAGATATTCGATTAAATAGTGGAAGTGGTGCATGAACTGAAAATTAGACTGAATGTCTATGGACGAGCATATCTGTGAGGGATAAAATGCGTTAGAGTGCACCTACATTTCAGATCTGTATATTGTGATGGAATGTGATAAAGAAAAACTTATTTTTTCTTGTGCTTTCTGCCACCTAGTGGAATAAAATGAGACTTTACAAAGTGTGGTAGAGTGAAAAGAACCAGAATTACATGTTTACAAAGTTAGGACAACAACAAAAAAGTAAACAAAAAAAATATGTTTATCATAAGATAAAAAAAAAAAAAAGAAACACAATATTATTTCTGAATAATTGTAGTCTTTTTTTTCCTTTTATTTGGACGGTTCTCTTAAAAATGAGATTTTTTGTATTTAGTCCACAGTATGTGCAAATTTGAGAGTGAAAAATTGCAGGCGGCAGCCAAAAAATGCTCCAGAGCTTAAGGGGTTAAGCTAAATTTTTGAAAGAAGAAATGTTGGCATGAGTAATACAGAATAATTGTATTATTTCTTTAAAAAAAAACTGTAAAACAATTTTGTTTAAAATATGGTTAATATTTGAAAAACTTTTGTCCACCAAATCAAAGTCAGGTGGTGTAACCAACATGTCCAGGTATCCATTCTGTTGTCATGTGACAAAAAATACAATAAAATAAAAACAGAGAAGACCCTTTTTAGACCCTTCAAGTGTTGATATTCTTGACTCAAAAATTAATATTTGTAAATAAATGTGTTTGAAAATACACATGTATTCAAGACATGAGGAAAGCATTTTAATACATCACATGACATCTTTAAAGACATCTTTAATTTTCTTTGTAGAAAGTGTAATAAATGTTTCCCAAAAATTTGTGAAACCAACATGGACACAAAAATTACACTTCTACAAACTTGTGTTGTTTTTTAACCTACATTTTAAAAAAGATTTCGAATTGTTATTATCTCAGACTACCTTATTTGTCGATGACTCATTTGTCTTACCCGATTGGCATAAGCATAAACCTCACAAAATTTTGTACAATTTATGATTTAAGGTAATGTATCTTGTTTTAATGATATTTAAATATTTTACAGGAAAACAAGACGAAAATACTGATTAGGAAAACGATTTTCTACAGTGTATGGTCCAAACCTCAGCTGAACCCCCTCAAATGTGTGCACTCACACGCACATCTGTGAAGACATGACATCATGTTTGTTTTAAAACAGTGTATAAGCTGTTTATCCTATTCAGAATATACATCTTGAAGGCATTAAGTAGTTAAACAGACACTGAATCTGGATGCCAGTTCCCGATCTGAATGCGCAGTGTCCTCCGCTCTTCCACTGACCCCAGTCCTACTTCCTGTGTACTGGACTCGGTCCAGGCATTATTGAAACAGATAGATGAGTGTGTCTGTCAGCTCAATAACACGGCTGTCCGTCCTTCAGCCTGGAAATAACTGCTGTTGCTGACCGGATCATCCCGCGCTGCAGCAATCAGCCTCAAAACACTGACACATGTGTGTTTGACCGGGCAAGAGCTATTGTTGAATCAGAATACACATTAACCATGTTTGAAAAAAGAACCATGTATGGGTTTGGAACGACATCATGGTGAGTAAATAATGACAGAAGTTTAATTTTTGGGTGAACTTCTTTTTTAATCTGCTGAGTAGGCAAAAGTGGACAGCTTTCAGAGACATACAGCCTTTCTAGCTCTCTCGCGTTAATATCAAAATACACGCGCGTGCTCACAAACACACACTTAGAGTTGCTGTTTATATTATTTTCAAATTTATACGTTTAGTTACCGTGGGGACCTATGGCATGACATGTGGCTTCAATAAAAATATGACATTAAGGGGCTTATTTATGAGGTTATATTTGTTTTCTCAACTTTTACAAGCAGTGAATTATGAGGAAAATACCCAAACATTTGTTCACATTCAAAAGGCTTGATCCTGATTTATGAGTTTGAAAAAACTGCTAGATGCAACCGTTTGCTACCTTACAGTCACTTTTACCATTTGAAAATGGAAAGTGAGACCAAAGACTGGTAGCAGTGTGCTCACACTCCAGGAAGGAGAGCAGGGGAAACTATTTGACCTACTTTTGAGCAATTCTCAATTCTGTACGACATGCTCTCGGATTCCCCCGTTTCCTCAGAGGGACGCGGATCTGTCCAGTGAGGGTCAGAGAGAGAGAGAGAGAGAGAGAGAGGAATTGGGTGAGTGAACAGTGACCAGAGGCGGTGAAGAGGATATTGAACTGGAAGCTGCTGCTACTAAGCAGTGTTTGGAAGAAACTAATATTATTTACACTGCCATCTATTCACTAACTAAAGGGACAGATCACTTACTCAATATCATTCAGTTTACCTTAAATTACCTAAAATCCATATGACTTTTTTCCATGGAATGCACAAGGCAGAATATTAGCCTTAGTCGTCATTCACTAAATGGACATTTTGGAAATGTTTTTATTTTGGGTGCACTGTTCCTTTAACTACATTTTTCAGTATCGTGAAAGAAGCTTTGCTGTTTTCAAAACAGAGTAGGTTTTCTGCTAACAAGCCCCCTTTTTCCAATGATTAGCTGGCAAAAGGCTAGTCTCTTTAAAAAAGAGGCATTGGGAAGTCAGATTCATTTTAGCCAATCAGTTCTTTTAGACAATACTTTAAAATTAACCAGTTAAAAAACAAGTGATTTGGCACATCAAAAGCAAACCAATCCCATGATAATCAATGAAGCTGTCTACACTGATAGCATGGATGCACACGTTGTCGCTACTCCTGCCAACAAGACAAATAAACGGTTTAGAACGTTTGCTTCGAAATGTCCAGTGTGGACAGCCTCTAACATTTCATTACTCTAATAGTAGGTATAAAAAAAAGATGCCAACTTAATACAAAATAAAAATGTCCAAATAATATGTCATTCTTATTTATTTTGGCTTTAGTTCATTATAAAAGCCAGTTATTTAATTTTGTAAATAACATCCTTTTAACGTCACACTTGCTATGTGTCTCACACAGTATAAATGGGTCTTTATAAATGAAAATACAAAGGCAAGAAAAAGTATGTGAACTCTTTGGAAGTAGCTGGTTTTCTGCATTAATTGTTCATAAAATGTGATCTCATCTTCATCACAGTCACAAGTATAGACAAACACAATGTGCTTAAGCTAACAACACAAAAACAATAACACGTCTTTACTGAACACATCCCATTAAACATTCACACTGCTGTGGAAAATGTAAGTGAACCCTTGGATTTAAATCTGGTCGATCCCCCTTTGGCAGCAATAACCTCAACCAAGTGTTTCTAGTAGCTGTGGATTAGCACAATGTTCAGAAGGAATTTTGGACCATTCGTCCTTACAGAACTGCTTCAGCTCAGCTATATTCTTAGGATGTCTGGTGTGAACGGCTCTCTTGACATCATTCCACAGCATCTCTATTGGGTTAAGATCTGGGCTCTGACTGGGCCACTCCAAAAGGTGGATTTCCTTTTTTTGAAGCCATTCTGTAGTGGATTTACTTCAATGTTTAGGGTCATTGTCCTGCTGCATCACCCAACTTCTAATGAGCTTCAGCTGAAACACTGCCACCCTGACATTATCCTGTAGGATGTCTGGATACACTTGGGAATTAATTTTTCCATCGATGATGGCAAACAGTCCAGGCCCCGAAGCAGCAAAGCAGCCCCAAATCATGATGGTCCCTCCACCTTATTTGCCATTGAGATTATGTTTTCATGTTGGTATGTGGTGCCCTTTTTATGCCATTTGTAGTGCTGCGTGTTCTTCCCAAACAATTCAACCTTAGTTTCATCTGTCCACAAAACATTTTCCCAGTAGCACTGTGGAGTGTCAAGGTGGTCTTTAGCAAACTTCAGGAGTGCAGCAATGTTTTTTTGGAAAGCAGCGGCTTCATTCGTAGTGTCCTGCCATGGACATCATGCCTGTTTAATGTTTTCCATATAGGACGCTCATGAACAGAGATGTTAACCAGTTCCAATGATTCCTTCAAGTCTTTAGCTGTCACTCTAGGGTTCTTTTTTTATCTAATTGAGCATTCTGTAGTGTGCCCTTTGAATCATCTTGGCAGGATGGCCACTTCTAGGGAGAGTAACCACTGTACTTAATCATCTCCATTTATAGACAATTATTCTAATTGTGGACAGATGAATATCTAAGCTCTTCAAGATAACTTTGTAACCCTTTCCAGCTTTATGCAAAGCAACAATTCTTGATCGTAGGTCTTCTGAGATCTCTTTTTTTGTGAGGCATGGTCCACATCAGCAGATGCTTCTTGTGAATAGCAAACTCAAAATATTTGAGTGCTTTTTATAAGTCAAAGTAGCTCTAACCCACACCTCCAATCTAATTTCATTAACTGGATGCCAGGTTTGCCAACTCCTGACTCTATTTAGCCAAGGGATTCACATACTTTTTCCAATCTGCACTGTGAATGTTAGAATGATGTATTCAATATGTACAAGAACAATACAATCATTTGTTTGTTATTATTTATTAAGGAGTGGACCCTAATAAGGGAATCGGCATATTTGTTGTCCTTGACATCAAAAGTTTGAAAATCCCTGACATAAATTATGGTGTTTTCTAGTTTTATTGGTGGTATTTAGTGTATATTAACTGTTAAATTAACAGTCACCCAATTGACAGCCTCGTTGTTTTTATGCCAGATAAATACTGCTCTGATTGCTAACAAAAACAACAACAAAACCTATTTTGTCATTTGATAGTTGATAGTATATATAAAAATATATTAGATAGCTTGAATATTACTGATCCCACCACACATACTTTTTGTTAGTGGGTTGTGGTGTAGCTACCTATACCTTTTCTACATTTACTCCCTACTTTTCTGTGGATCACAAAAGGTAACATTTTGAACTTGGTTTTAAAGGTATTTTGTAATCATGTTAACACAGAGTAGTTTGACAAACATCTTGTTAACTTGCAAATTTTTGTCTCAAACATTTGTCTCGTGCCACAAACATTTCAGGTTCTTTCTAATCATGTTATTTTTTATTTTTTTTTAAGTTAATATCAATTTCTGAATTTGCTAAATGCTCCTTAATATCGCTTATATTTATTTTCTTGAAAATTCAGTCTTAATCCATCTAGTCTCTTTCTTGAAATCACAACAGGGAAAAGAGTTTTAATGTCAAATTAAGTCATTTACTATTAAGTGCATTTACTACGTTAAAATTTGTTTTTATAATATTTTAATAATATTGTTAAAATACATATTCTACACATTTAATTACATTTGATAATCTAATACATTTTCTTTAGCAGTGAAATATTTTCAGAATCTTCTCTAAATCACATTTTGACATTTTGTTTTTGAAAGAAATGTATGCTTTTGTTCACCAAGGATGCATTGAATTGATGAAGAATTACAGTACACATTTATAATGTAAAAATAACTATTTGTATTTAAACTATTTTAAAAAGTTTGTAGACAAACTTTAGGTTGGCTTGAAAAAGCCTGGTCTGAAAGTTTAAGATAGATAGACAGACAGACGGACGGACGGACAGACAGATAGATTGTTGTAGCACCTCTAATGTTCATTTCAGCAAGAAAACTGCTGCGCTACGTACAATGAGCCACATAAACATACTGTTGTGAAAATCTAGGTGTAGTAATGCAATTCTGTGAGACCAGTTTGAAATAATGACAGAATTTTTCATTTTTGGGTCAACTATCCTTTTAAATTTTGAGTTGCTTGTATCTTCATGAGCAACAGTTTCAAATTAGCTTTATAAACACTGGCGCTGAGAGAGCTGAAGCCTTGAGAGGCCGAACGGAAGCCAGATTGAGCAGTGAGGGCAGAAGAGAGCAGAAGAGTGGGAGTGAGAACTCTGGGAAACAAATGAAGGTCTAGAGGAGAGAGAGAGTGTGTGTGGTGTGGGTGGTGGGGGGGAGTGAGAAGACTCAGGAAAGAAAGAGAGAGAAACAGTTGAGGACTGAGAGGAAAAACAGAGAGAAAAAGAGGGAATGTGAGATGGAAGAGTGCGCTCCCCTCCGCCCAGCTGCTCACCTGCCAATTGCAAATTGAAAACAACTCCACTCATAATCCCTGGGAACTAAAAATACCCTCACTTTAAAGAGCCTTCCATGAGGCCATGACAGTATCTGCAGGACTCCTTCAAAGCAACCATCCAACACACACAGAATAATGAGATGGGAGAAATGGAGAGATGTCTGTCCTGATAGATGACAGGCTGCTATTCAGGTGAGACTGACACTTTAATTTTTAATTCCCAATGTAAAATTTAATACAAGATTTTGACATTTTCCAAAGAAAATGTTAATGGTGCTCGCCCATGCAAAGGTCACTGCCACGATGCTAGTGTGCTCTGGGTGAGGGGTTTTCAAACTTTTTGATGCCAAAGACAATTCCCTTGCGGGGGCCACCCATTCCTAAAATATAAAGGCAACTACATATTTTCATTGAGAAAGACCTACAGTATTTATACTGTAAGAGAAAAACAACAAGTGTGACATAAAAGCTACACTTCCGAGAAAGTAGCAAGTTACACTACAAACTACACGTCAAAAGTAGCTTTCTACATTTTTTCAACCGCAGATGTACAGAGCATCCTGTCATAGACAAAGCACCTAAAATACTTATTCACATGATGTTTATCAAAGCCATGGTGCAGTATATTACAGTTTAGTGCAAGTATACAGTATGGCACAATATGTATGTGCATGTAAAAAAAAAAAAAACGTACATTTATATTTAAACATGCTACCTATACAAACCCATATGTTCAACTTGTAAAATCACTATTTTTACATTTTATTTTTCATATTTATACTACTACCTCTACAAACCCATACCCATTTGAACATAATTTCATTTGCACATTTCTGTATAAAAAACATACAGAATACTATTCATCTTATCCTGTAATTCTGTGTCTAGCTATTGTATTTCTGTATGTACTGGAAGCTTTTGATAAGAAGCCAAATTCCTTGTGTTTGTGTGTGTGTGTGTGTGTGTGTGTGTGTGTGTGTGTGTAGAGAGAGAGAGAGAGAGAGAGAGAGAGAGACCACATCTGGGCAATAACAATGTGATATCTGATGGTATCAGATGGTAATACCATGGTACAGTACTTTGATATACATTCTGTAGTTGCATGGTGATTCAAAGTACTTCAAAGAATACCATGTTCCTACCATGGTAATTTGATATATGATAACCATATTCATATACTATTGTATTTACATGGTGCTTCAAGGTAATTAAAAAAATACCATGGTACTTCGCTATATTACCGCATTCATATACCATTGTATTAACATGGTCATGTCCAAAAACCACGGTAATGCCATGGTACTTTTTTATGTGTTTTCGTGTAGGCTAAAAAGTGTTTTGATACTCTTTTGGTTGGAAAAATTTCTTTACCTGCAGAAGTCGTTTACAAGCTGCACACATGTTGAACTTTATAAAGACTTTCTTCATAACTGGCAAATGATAGGATTTGGAGGTTTGGTTTACACTAATTGATTGTAGATCCACTGCAACCAGCATTATCTTTATTTTCCACGCAAGCTTTCTGAATCATTCAGATTGAATCGCGAACCGATTCAGACCGCTTTCCTATCACGTATGACCAATTCATTGTAAAGAACTGACTTAAAAGAGTGATTCATTTGTGAGTCGGACATCTTTAGTTCTGATTCAAAACTGGCTATAGTAAACACCGGGTACAAGGCATGATTTGATTGTCCACGCTACGCCGCTACCTAATCAAAAATAAAGCTTCACTATGAAAAGCTACTTGATTTAAAAACTATCGAAGCTACCATCTCGCTACTCAGAAATGTAGTCAAGCTAATAGCTTCGCTATTTGTAGCGAAGCTACTGCCCATCACTGACCACATCCCACTGTTTTTTAACATCTCACGCAGGAGCGCCATTATTTTTAGATGTTGTGTCAGGTGAAAAAGTATGTCAACTTTTAAAAACAGGTTGCATGACACCTGCATTCTGTTCTATTGTATGTGTTGCACAGCGTATAGCTTTTTTCAGTGCAAGAATGTGTCTGGTCTGAATGGCCCCTAATACTGTCAAATTTGATTTATGCAACTTTTTTTTTACCTTTTATTTTCCTCTGAAATGGTCCGCGTACCCCCAAACCGTGCCCCTAGATGTCCCCGGACCCCAGTTTGAAAACCCCTGCTCTTGGTGGTTCTAAGGGTGCTTTCACACTTGGTTTGATTGCTTGGACCGAACCCGAGTTCGTTTCCTCCCCCTCCCGCTGGTCTCACATCATATTATTTGGGTCCGAACCACGGTCCGATTACGTCATCAAGGTGAGTACAAGCGGTACCACTGTAACTAAGCAACAACTCTAGAAGACGTCACTGTGTTAAGTGAAGTATTAAAGTTTGTCTCTTTGGATTTACCACGAAAACTTGCCATGCTCAGAACGACACTTGTTTTTCTCCCACAGATGCACTGAATGTGCAATGATGTAATGAATATTACCGTTTGTCTGCCGGGAGCCCGCGGATGCCTTGCAAGAGATGTGAAAAATATGAACTGTTCTCTGAAGGGGATTTATTTGGACACAAGCAGGTATGAGAAATGCATTATACCACAATAATTGCGATCGCGAGCCTAAAAAGATGCAAATGATATGTTATCAGAAGCGGTTCACTTCCGCGATTGGGTACGATTGCATTTATTTCAGCAGCCTACCGTACTGGATTTCACATGAACTGTACCCCAGACCACCTTTTCAAACAGACTCAGGTGCAGTTTGCGGGTGCGCACCCGAGTTTGGAAAACAGCGTTCACATTATCCAAACGAACCGAACTTTGATGTCATTCAACCCCGGGTGTACACTAAAAGTGCTAGTGTGAAAGCACCCTTACTGGCCCAAGTCAAAAGAGCCCAAGTCTAACCCCCAAGTCTCTATGATATTCTGGTCTCTAGATAAAAGCTAGTTTTTAAAAATCAAAAGTCTGACTGTTTAGAAAAGTAATAGCTTAGTTTAATACTTAGGGTTAGGGGTTTGTTAAAATCACTAACCCCACGCACAGTATGAGCAATAATTATAATGATGTTTGCCTTAGGGTCATTCCGTGTCAACTCCACCAGAGGTCCGTGGCTAAAAATGTTGTTTTTGATTTATTTTTTTTACTGGTGAAAGATAAACATAAATGATGATGAAAGCCAAAATATGAAATGCCATAGATCAGTATTTACTGTTTAATCCATTACTTTGTAGAGGGATGCCAAAATGACAATTTTCACCAATGATTTTAGAGCAAAACTGTTGGTCCAAAAAACATTAGAAAGGTGTCAGCATCATTATTTTATTTTTACACAGAAATAGGTAGGTCTGTTACTTAAATCAGTTGACTTCAGCTCCCCTTGTTGCATTATATACCAATTATGTGAGTCCAAAATGTGTTGTTTTAATAAAGTTGGAGTGCCCATAACTCCAGAAGTATAAAAGATATCTTAATTTCCGTTTAGATTCTTGTTCAGATCAAACTTTCCTTTTTGTATTTTAATTTTGAAAGTGCTATATGGTTAAATCCCAGAGATATGGGGCTCTCCATGTGGGTCCATCCAAAGTTTTTACATTTTCCCAATTTTTAATGGTTGAAAACCAAATGTTGGTCACATGGTATGAAGCTAGTTTTTAATTGTCCAAATTTCATGTAAAAATGTTGAAACTAAAAATGTACCTTTATTTTCTCACATCAAAACAATAAAGTCCAAAATAAGTCCAAAAATACACTAATATTAAGAATAAGTGACACATGTGGTTCTTTAGTTAGTGTAATATCTGTTGTTTTTTTGTTTTGTTTTGTTTTGTTTGTTTGTTTTTTGGATTTCAGAAATGTACATCTGTAAAGCTCTGGCATGCATGATTAGGGATCCAAGAACCAAAGATGCTGAAACTCTACTGTATTTGTACTGATTTCCTTATTATACTTTTTCTGCCCTAAAACTGTCCAGACGTCAGATACAATAAATCGTAGAGATCCCAAACTTGGTGGGATGGTCCCAAATCCCACTGTCATTTTGAAACTTTGGAAACTTGGTGCACAAGTGTAAATGTAATTCCTACAGTAAGACCATCTATTCTCTTCTCTCTAACAACTCAGAGCATCTTAGACACGTAGATGGGCCCCAGATTTCATTCCCACACTGCAGTGTGCTCATGTTAGAGTGTTATATTACATGAGACCTGTGCTCTCCCTGTAAACAGTATAAAAGCGCTGGAAGAGCAGTTGTTTTTCTTTCCCAATCTCGCTCTCTCATCCTTAACTCAACTCTCTTTTTCCCTCCACTCTTTGCATGTTACGCAATCCAGTTTGGCCGTCAAATACTCCCCAGTACATGCACAAGAGTGTCCAGGTCTTGCGTAAGTACTGAGCCCCATTTTTCGACAATAACCCCACTGAGGCGATCGCAAGAATCTCACAGAGCAAGAAAGAGAGAGAGAAAGAGAGATTCTAGGTGGACCAAAACCAAATATCTCAAGGCAGCTATGAGGAAACCGAAGGCTTTGTGATCAGGATGTTCTGTATAAACACACAGGCGGTAAATCTGCACGCAGACGACTGCTAACGATCGGATCCAACTCGGTACATTTCTCCCATAGCCTTTCGATTATCAAAAACAACTCACATCAACAGCAAGAACTCACATCTGACACAACTGATAGAAATATGCATACAAAGGAGCTGTTCGTAAATACAGTGGCCCTAAGTATTTGGACACTTAAAGGAATAGTTCACTCATCATTTACTTACCCTCATGCCGTTGTGAACCCGTATGACTTTCTTTCTTCTGTGTAACACAAACAAAGATATTTCCATAGATGTATGATGTGTTCATATCCACACAAAGCTAGTCCATGTGATCCAAAATTTTCAAGCTCTGAAAAGGACATAAAGGCAGCATAAAATTAATCCATATGACTCTAGTGGTTTAATCCATGTCTTCTGAAGCACACCAATCACTTTAAGTGAGAAACAAAGCAAACATGTAGACCTTCACCAAAAAGCTTGACTTCCACCATAGTCTCTTTCAAAGTACAGCACCTATCTACTTTAAAAGACCAAAATCTCAGTTGGTCAAGATTACGTTCAAAAAACATATTTCAAATCAGCAGTAAAAGCTGACAACAATGGTGTCTTAAATTATGTTTTTTTTTTTTTTTGCTTAGATCATGCGAAAAAAAAGATATTCTTCAGGCTGGTCCATCTAATGCGCATGAGTGGTTTCAAGTTGACTGACAGACAATGTATGTCTCTAAAAGGTCAAAGGCTCTTTTACCTGAAAGGCGGAACATCCCTTTCTACATCCGCCATATAGAGCTGCTCAACCGTGACGTCAATTTGTAGGTGAACCCGGAAGTCTAATTCACCATGGGTTCCCTCTGGATTTTCCTATGGGTTTTTATGATGGGGTTTTTGAAGTTATGAGTAAAATAAGGTCTGTGGTAAACATTACTTGATGATACGTGGACGTTTTGTTCTACAACATAAATTACACACATTCATACCTCAAACGTGAATTTTGAAGCCGCCGTGTGTTTTTTTTTTAATTCAAGTATTTAATTCAATATGGCTTCAAACTTCACATTTGAGGTATGAATGTGTGTAATTTATGTTGTAGAACACAACTTCCACGTATCATCAAGTAATGTTTACCACACACTTTATTTTACATAGTTAAAAAGTAAAAAAAAAAACATTATAAACACCCATAGGAAAATCCTGAGGTGAATTATCTTCCGGGTTTTTGGACTACAAGCTAAAAAACTCTATTGGGCATTCCAATTTCTCCCATTAATTTTAATACAAGTGATCCATCTCTGACTAAACAGTCTCTGCTTCCACCCAGTTCCACACTTTTTTTGTTTGTTTCTCACTCAGAGCGATTGTTTCACTGCAGAAAACATGGATTAAACCACTCGAGTCATATGGATTACTTTTTTGCTGTCTTTATGTCCATTTTGGAGCATAAAAGTTTTGGACCCCATTGACTTACGTTGTGTGGACAAAAACACTTCATACTTCCTTCAGAAAATCTTCGTTTGTGTTCTGCAGCAGAAAGAAAGTCATACGAGTTTAAAATGGCATAAGGGCAAATGATGAAAGAAAGTTTTATTTTGGGGTGAACTATTCCATTAAGTGTCCAAATACTGTTAGATAGCTGACAAATAACACAGTCTGAATGGCTGGCTACATGTTAAGCCTCAACTTTTACAGGCCTGGGTAAATAAAACATTACTGAATGCACAATTTCTCCTTGCAGGTTGCTCGAGATCAAACTTCATTCGTTTCCACTGATATCACCCAGATTGGCTTGAAACTGGGCCTTGCACGCCCTAGTAGAGCTGACGTGAGTAACTGTGACAGGCCCGTGCGGTGGGGGTACGAGCGCCCACCCTTGGCCTGCTCTCTCTGGTGTGTTGGCTTGTTTTGGGAGAGCCTCTCCACACGCCTGTGTTTATTTACAAAGAGAGGCGCAGTGGGAGAAATTGCTCAGTGTCACTAAGCACAATCTCTCATACACACACACCAGCCTCTTCTGGAACATACACAAGCACTGACACACTTATTAAACGCATGCACAGCACACTCAAGATACTTCAACTCTCTAAAAGAGAAGAGGTTGTTAAGTTTTAAATGATAAAACAATGGATTTACTGTTCAAAATAAAGGAAAAAAGCATTTGTACACTTGGCGTTTGTCAAACATTTGTGTAACATGTCTATAGTAGAGCTGTCAGAAATAAGAATGCGATTAATTTACAAAGAATAACGCGTTATTTTTCTTAATCGCGATTAATGCGTTTACCGTTAATACGGCATAAACACTTGTTGGAAGGGTGGAACCTTTGTAATGTGTTTGCCTGGAGTCATCACACTAACACACACACCACAAACAGACACAGCGCCAGAGCCCTTCTACCAAGATGAGCCTACAAGCTTAGCATAAAATAGCATAACGAGGCGGTCCCATTGACATTCTATGGGCGATACTGTCGTAATACACTAGTTGACTGTTACGCTCTCTCATACAACAGAGTTTGTTATCTCAGTAAATAAAAGAATCTCTGACAGCGCTTCCCCGTCAGTGATAAAATGCGAGTACAAAGCTTGGCACTGACGCAAATCATGAACGCAGCTTCATGATTGCTGTAGTAAAGCGAATAGCCACAGCCTACTGATTTAATCTGAGCAGTCATTCCTAGTTTTGATTTATGTTTGGGTTTGTGTATGTAAATGAATAATGTGTACATACAGTATACTCAATGATATGACTAAACTATACATAACCACACTTTTACAGGTATGCTGCTATAGTTCCAGCTCACTAAACTGACCCATGTAAAGCTAAATTTGTCTGGAAGATAAAATAAACACATATCAACCACTGTACAAACTCCTGTAATGACTAATGTTCTGTAATAAATCAAATGAATTTGTTTATATAAGAACTGGAAATCCATGTTGGATCACCATGTTGAACAGTTAATAAAGGGTGCAATATCTCAAAATTGAGTATTTATTTAATTGCAGGTACTGAAAACAAACCAAAACACTAATCAAGTGAAATAGGGACTCTAGGGCTAATTGGTTGACTTTTAAATCTAAACGGTTTTGATCAAAATGATTGATGACAATTTAGATGTGTCTTTTTATGTTTTGATTTTCAAACTTCAGAAATAAAGAAAAACTGCCTGTTTTTTCTTTCTTCTTTTTTTTTTTTTTTTTAAGAAAAAGAAATACAAGAGTTTAGCTCGATTTTTCAATGTTATCTTCACAAGCAGGAAATTAGTTTACAGCTTGAATATTTGATAAACACATGTGGGCTTCCCTAAAATGCCCCTTTCTTCTTATTGGTCAACCAGCACCACTGTCGTTTCTTCCTCAATACCGCGTGACACATAACAGTTTACCGCAGTTTGATAGATGCCATTAAAGTTGTTCAGATTAATTTTTCTCCATTAATATTCTTCAATATATATGACATGGCTGGGAACAAATATTGATTTTTTTTCAGATTAATCGCAATCTTCATTTAAACGATACTGATATTGATTTTTAAAGATTGATAATAAACTTTTACTTTAATCTTACTTTTACTTTTCCAGTTTTGGTTGTATTCATTATTATATCTGTTAAATAAATCTTAGAGCTGCCAACCGATTACATTTTTTAATCGGATTAATTACATGGTATGTATATACATGGATTAATATATCGCATTAATCGCATATATAAATATTTGTGGAGAAAGCCCCTCAAATAACAACAGTTTAATATATAATGATGAAATAACTATAAATAGTTTAATTTAAATAATTAAAAATAAAAATATATAAATTACAAAAAATTCTGATAATTAAAATTCATTACATTATTGTGGCAGATGAGCAAAGCATTGTTAAGACAGTACAAATGTGGCTTTAGAATCCAATAAACTGTTTATTTCCTTATATTTGAACATGAGTCAGTCATTGGCCTACAGTTCACAGAAATCCATTTTGCAATTGAATTTGTCAATCAGTCCGAGATAGAATGACCTCAAAATAAATCTAAGGTTGCGTCAATGTACACCTGTATCAGAGGGACGCTTTTGGAGCATCTAAATTTGGTTGCGTCGTGTCATAAACATATAGTTTTTAGGTCGCTGTGTTAAGTTAAACGTAGTTTGAAACTTAGAAAAACACTTTTTGAGATCCCTGCATTTGGATTTGCGCTCCATCAAGTGTTTTATTGCAAGAACGTGTCTATCCTCATCTTGTGCTGTCTGCTGTCGGTGTGTGTGGTTTGTTCTCTGTATAAGCTGTGCATTGCCTATGCAGCTAGAGTTTTGCTTACTGCCCCCTGGAGAAAACAGTTGGTACTTCCAGCTTGAATTTCTCAGACGGTATGAATTTTTTATATAATTAATCACACTGAATTAACGCATTAAATCAATAGCCCTAATAAATAACAACTGAACCGCATAGTTTGGGCCCTGTTGTTAATTTATTTTAATTAATATTTTCTAGAGCTGTCAGAATTAAAGCGTTAACATATGCGATTAACTTAAAAAGTAAATTTTTCTTAATCGCGATTAACACATTCCCTGTTAATACACCAGCATAAACACTTGTTTGAAGGGCGGAACCTTTGTAATGTGTCCGCCCGGAGTCATTACACATTTACATTTATGCATTCGGCAGATGCTTTTATCCAAAGCGACTTACAGTGCACTTATTACAGGGACAATCCCCCTGGAGCAACCTGGAGTTAAGTGCCTTGCTCAGGGACACAATGGTGGTGGCTGTGGGGATCAAACCGGCAGCCTTCTGATTACCAGTTATGTGCTTTAGTCCACCACGCCACCACCACTCCATTACACTGATGCACACTTCGCAACACACACACCAAAGCCCTTCTACCAAATAAAATAGCATAACGCGGTGGTCCCATAGACATTCTATGGACGGTACTGTCATTACACGCTAGTTGACTGTTACGGTATTAATGAAAACATTAATGACAAAAAAATCTGATTACCTGTGTCACAAGGCTGCTATGACTGAATCACAACATGCTGATAAAACACTTGCATTTGTGATACTGCTTACAAATAATAATAATAATAATACAATAAAACAACTATTTAATATTATATAATTGTTATTATTATATAATTGAGTATTATTGCTACTTTTTGAATATTACATTTGTATACAGTAGTCTTATTTTTCTGTCTTCAATTTCACACATCCAGTTGAATAGAGTTTTCATTTAAGGGGGACTTTTATTTGACAGACCTTGGAGTTCTTCCATTTTATGGGTTAGTTATATCAAGCTTCCCAATAGTGCTGGGATAATCCCGTCAGGACTCTCGAGCTGAAATCTCCGAGCTGCACCGGAGGAGTTCATTTAAGTGTTAACAGCCGCTTATACTAGAGCCCGACCGATATTGGATTTTTGAGACCGATACCGATTTTAGAGAGGGAAAATTCACCGATTACCAATATGGTGGCCGATATAGTTAATTTTTGAGCTGGAATGAAAACAGACCTTTTCTATGTGGATTTTTCACCAATTTTGCACCGATATGACTATGCAAAGGTCCTCAAAAGGCTGCTTTCTTAAACAATTATTTTTATCAAAGAATATTTGACATTATTATTATTATATATTGTCAACAAATTCTAGAAATGAACACTGAGAAAATAAAGAATAAATAAAAATACAATAAATAGCTTAATAAACATCAGTATTGTATGTTTAGTATCAGTCAAATGCTGACCATTAAAATAAAGAATAAATAAAAATAAAATAAATAGCTAAATAAACATCAGTACTGTGTAGTATCAGTCAAATGCTGACCATTTAAATAAAGAATAAATAAAAATAAAATAGCTAAATAAACATCAGTACTGTTTAGTATCAGTGAAATGCTGACCATTTAAATAAAGAATAAATAAAAATAAAATAAATAGCTAAATAAACATCAGTATTACTGTTTAGTATCAGTCAAATGCTGACTATATTAATACTGCCAAGTCAAAATAAACAGCGGCAGCAGTGTTACACCGTATTCTGCTATACAAGTTCAGGTGAAACTTTCAACGGTGGAAAACCAGACTTTTAAAATATTACATTTTATAAATGCATTGACTGGAATTGTTCGGTTGAAGGAGGTACCAAACTGTGAATCCGGAACAAAACAGTTTGGTGAATACATGTTTACACATTAGCTTCCACTTAGCAGACAACAATGAAAGTAGCTACGTGATTAGCTAGTTAGCTCTAAGCTCGTTGTCACGGAGAGTAAAAGACGGACGTTGTTTATTTTACTTTCCAGCATTGTGTCTCACCAACTAGGTAACAACAGGGTGAAATCAATACTCAACAGACACAATTCACCACCGCACTGTTGTCTGCTGAGCTGCAAAAAGATGCTCTGATGTTTACCTTTCAATCTGCTATATTACTGACTGCACTGACAAACTATAGCTGGCTAACATAGCAAACATTAACAAAGATGAACATGAGTGACATGGTTGTCAGGGACAGGGTTAACGTTATATTAGTTATATTGAAAAGGGAAAATGATGGGGTCATTGTTTAATAACTTTCCAGTATGTATTTCACAAACTAGTTAGCAACTTACCGTGAAGACACACAGTTTAACTTCGCACCACTTAACTCTGCCCTGTCGGCAGAACCACCGTCAGCTCAGCTCTGTAAACAATGGAGTCAGAGCGCGCTCTGCTGGACAAACTATGATATGACACCAATTCTAAAGCATTGTTTTCTGCATTATATGTTCTGAAAAAAGTTTTCATATCGCCGCATATCAGTAAAATATACGCCGATACTGATATATCGGTGAAAGGCTAATACCGGCCGATAATATCGGCCGACCGATATATCGGTCGGGCACTAGTTTATACTCTAAACACACTACATGAAAATTAAGCACCAGTAGTGTGTGTTGCGTTTGTGTGAGTGTGTTATTTTATTTTGAAACTGTCATTGATTTCATCTCAAAACTGTCACATCTCTAATTTTGCTAATGACAGCATACTGTAATATGTACCGAAATTAGCAACAAGATGATATCATACCATTTAAATTTTTCTGGTATTGCGATACTTCGTTAGTACCGGTAAACTACGCAACCCTACAATAGAATGCCTATTACTAGCAAACTAGCTTACAAGTTACACAAATAACTATTAAATGTTCCGGACTTGAGATATTACAAATAATGGAGGGTTAGAAGAAAGGGGCATCACGCGCCTATTTATAAGGCATGATGCTTCTGCAAGAAAGAATTTGAGGCTATCATTCCGTTTGTTGCATTTGTTGTTAAAGCACACGTGTCTTTTGAAACTTCTAAAATCTAAAGGCCTAATCTTTTAGGCCAATGGCACAATTAAAGAGACTTATTTTAGTTGCTTGGTGGAGATAACGCTATGAAATTTAACAGCCCCAACCAGCTGTTTTTCCTCAAAAACTCCCAGTCTTTTTTTAGCAAGTTAGTGTTAGTGGCAAAAATACGGTGCTGATATCCAGTGCAAACAGAGAGCATACTTCAGCAACCACTCAAAGCACATATACCAAGTCATATACTCTTGAACAGCTTAAACCACACAAAGCCATAAAACGCTTCAACGTAAACCATGTCCTAGAGCCTCTTCCCCGTGCACACAGGCAGCCTTGTGTTCTTCTGTGCGCAGTCACAAGGGAGCTCTGTACTGGGCTTCAAGAGACCTGCATTTACAAACACACCGGTTGGGCCATGGTATGTTAGCATTTATGCATGCATGGACATTTAATACCACAGCAAAAACATACAGTTGAGCTGTATGGACATTTGATTTAATGGACGCCCCTGTAGGAGGAAAGATATTTGAACGGGTTGGTTTGTTTCTTAAATTCATGGCAGAATAATCCATATATAAAGAGAGTGGTTGTAAATAAAACTCTTAAAAATAAAGGTTCCGATTAGAACCATAAAGATTTTACAGCCTGATTCCATAAAAAAAACCTTTTCAAGTTTCACAAAGAACTTTTAAATCTAGTTCTCCAGAACTTTGTGTTGATGCTTCATTATTTACACCCAGAGACCAATTTGCTGATCTGAATCAAATGTAATGTATCAAGTACTTTTCAAAGAACCATAGAACCAACTCAAGAACACTATAAAAAAGTTTGAGTTTTACAGTTATCATCTTAAGATTTGAACTTCAACATGGTTAGACTTGTTCAGTGTCATATATTTATTAATAAAAATATTTGATGGCAAACAAATTGCTGAACGCTTTGCACTGAATTCGAGCATTTTTCTTTTTTTTTTTTTTTTTACATTTTTCATTATGATTTTAATCAGTTCTTTGTATAACAAACCCCCATGTATTTTCACAAGTGACCACAATTGTTAGTCTAAAGGCATCATGAACTTCGGCCATTTTCATTTGTGTATGTCATTTCTTGGGTTTGTGTTAAAAAGGGGCTGCAGATTAACAGGGTGAATTCCATAAAGTCATTTTTATTCTGTATTTCTTACCTTACGAATGTTTCTTTGCTGCACTTTAGGATTTCAGTTTTATTTCGGAGACTCCCTTTCAAAAATTCACATGACATAGTCATAGAAAATAACTTTCACAACTTTTAGAGTTTTAAAACATTTTAAATTGTAAAACATTAGAATTTTAGAGCTATTCTTCTCAGAACTGACATACCACATGGTCAGACTAGTGGCTACACCTTGACAAGGACAGTGTGATATGCAAATATAATGCTTCAAATACAATGCTAAAAAAAGAAAGTTTTCTAACATTTATTTCTTTATTTATTTATTTTACTTTTTCAAACAAGAACACAAGGTAACACTTTACAGTAATGATCCCTTTGTTAAAGGTTTATAAAGGAGTTCACTAATGACTAATCATTTACAAATTAATTTACAAATGCATTATAAATCATTTATATGCAGTTATAGTAACAAGCATAAAAATGGAAACTTTCACCAATATCTGCCATAAAGTAAGCATTTTAACTAGTTATAACCTGTTATAAATGCTTAATTAATATACTTATTCATACTTATATTAATTGAAAACATAACATGCCCTAATTCATGATTTATGTCACAATGTAGCAAAATAGACTACTATAGTGAGAATAAAAGAGGGAATATGTCATTTTGCTACAGTCTGCTTTGTTTATGTTAATTACTGCACTTGACTGTCTTGACTCACTTGTGTTACTTTGTCAAGTTCAGTGTTAGGTAAATTACTCAAAAAAGTAATCCACTGCAAATTACTAAATACTTCTCCTAAAATTGTAATCAGACTACTTTACTGATTACTTTATTGAGAAGTCATTACATGACTAATTAATTTACTTTTAGGTTACTTTCTAAAACAATTTCTGCTCAACAAATTCAAAATAATGTCTATTTCCTCCTTGTTCATTCTTGCACAAAGGTCATAAGCCCCTTTCCCACATAGTCCCTGTACTTACCCCTTGAACTTTATAGATGAGAACTTTTAAGAGGAACGGCACACTAAAAAAATACTTTTCCCTCTCTTGCATTCGCACACACAAAGGAACCCCTGTGGGGACATCATCTAGTGTCGACCATTTTTCTTCTGACGTTGTTTGCATGTGCGATTCAATAGCAACATCAACACCGATGGAGGATGCCAGGATCAGAGCTACAATTAAGCATTTATAACGAGAGGTATGGACAAGTATTGCATTCAAATCATCCTTTTTATGCATGTTGTTATAACTGCATATTCATGATTTATAATGCATTTGTAAATTAATTATTAATCATTAATGAGCCCCTTTATAATTCCTTACAGGTTCAATACAAATTAAGCTCAATCAACAGCATTTATGGCATAATGTTGATTACCACAAAAAAGTAATTTCGACTCGTCCCTCCTTTTGTTTTAAAAAAAGCAAAAATCGAGGTTACAGTGCGGCACTTATGATGGAAGTTAAAATTCCCCAAGCAACTTTTTATTAGTTCTGGTGCTTCAGAGAACCAATATGCAAATCTGAAGAACCTATATTGTCACAAAAACACTATAGTCTTGATCTTGATATAAAGAGAGTTCTCTGCTAAAGCTACAGTGCTGCAAAGAGCCATTGAAGAACCTTTATTTTTAAGAGCATGTGAGATTACGTGGAAGTGGGGAGAGAGCGGGCTGTATGGGGGGAGAGGGGAAACCTCTCCAGTGACTCGAGCTCTCCACACCCCAGCAACAGTGGGTCTCAGCGTGGAATTTTCCATGGAGCATGTGGCATGGTGCGGACTATATGCACACTGCTCTCTAGTTTAAATACTGATGTGTGGGCTCTGCCAGCGCTATGTCTCTCTGAGCCCCACTCTCTCGCTTGCATTTTTGTGTGGCTTCCAGTGCTGTTGTGCCCTGCAGTGCTGCTTGCGAGGACTTCCTGGCGCCCAACCAAATAAATGTGTGTGTGTGTGTGTGTGTGTGTGTGTGTGTGTGTATTAGCAAACACATTATTCTGACACGGGACACCCAATTTAAAGTTCATTTTCATGACAAATTTAAACACGTCCTATATAGTCTTTCTTTTCTATTTTCTCATTATTTCTTTCCCATACATCAAATGGAACTTTTTAAGTGACTGATTTGAAACGCTCTACATTGGCAACAACTCTGTGCAGCACATAAATAGCGTTTCACACGGGAAGCACACAGGAGACTCAACTGACAATTGATTTCAACAAAGTTTGTCGTTAGCATGTTGCTAAGCTAACAGTGCGATACTCAAAAAACAGCACACACAAATACTGGGTTAAATAGTACATTGTTGGCTTTTGGTTGATTTGTTTGACACTTTTGGCAGATCTGTTTACTGGTCTCATTAAAATTATGTGTCTGTGGTGACATTTTTGCTAAATTATAATACAGTTCATTACACATATTGCGGCAGTTTCAAGGTGATATGTTGCGACACTGTGATATGTTCTCCCACACAGATGAGGTTAAAGTTAATGCTCTATCGAGTTTTAAATCAACAAAACTGACCTACCTACCCTAAACCTAAAACCTAAACCTAACCGATAGTGTCAGAAAAAGCAAATGTGAGGTGAAAAACACAATTGCTAAAGCAACCACTTGATATTGTGCTGTTTCTATGACACTTTCAGCTCACGTGTCAACTTGCGTGCTCTTCAGGACTCATACTTTGCTTCACAAGTGCACCGCTCTATCAGTTGAGCTACAGGCAATTTGATCACACTTAAACAAGCTTGTAAATGTAGTTGGGTATGTAATGCAAACGTAAAAATATATCGTCTTTAAAGTCAGGCACGATGGTAAAAGTGTTTAGATGTTGTAAGATAGCATTGTGTAAGGAACGGAGCAAAAAGTAAGTTTTCTTGAACTGATAATCTACCGTTTTACAGGGAATGGTAATAAAGTAATTGTTGTTGTTGCACCTCTACTGTTCATTTCACCAGGAAACTCCCATGATACATATAACGAGCCATGTAAAAATATTTTGCAAAAATGTAGGTATAGTAACGTGTTCCTATGAGATCAGGTTGAAATGTAGGTATTGAATGAAACATAAATATATTTATAACATATATATATATATATATATATATATATATATATATATATATTATAATACATAATCTCCACACATCTTCCACACATTTTGCTGCCTACATTTTGGAACAGCGTTTGTGTCTGTAGCACATCTATGAGGCCTTAAAATGCTGCCTATACAGAACCCACAATCTAAAGTGCAGATTGCCAAGGTTAAATTTAAAAATAATCTGTGTCGTTTCTCTGAACGTTGACACTCGATAATTTATGTCTCATAAATGCCTTGTTGACTGGGGCTGGCACTGTGCCATCTCTATTCATATCTGGAGTGTTTGTGCAATGGGCATAGCCAAGAAAAACATTTAATGCAAGATATACTTCTGGGCATAAAAAATCTCCTAATTAATTTTTCGTTCATGCCCTATACTCACATTTGATCAGGGAACTGAAAATTATTACATAATTAACGGCACAATACGGGCATTTAAAAGCATTGATTTGCTTATACAGGCCTGACTTTGAAGACACAGTGGGGCAGTAGTGAGGCACACTGACATGCATTATTCCAATGTGGAGTGTGAATGTGATTTTATTGAGAGGGAGGAATAAGGATTGCAACCTAGAAGTTCCTGAATCAACGCTTTGCTGTGATGTTTATAAAAAATTGGCTGTAAGTACTCTGCTTCTCAGGAAACTTTAATTCAGCAAACTTGAGTAAATGCACTAGAGATGGTGCACAAGGGTTGAAGGTCCTCACAACAGACAGCTGTAAAAATATAGATACTGGGAGAACACACTACACCCTATGATGTGGTGTCTCTGGCTTAGTGGTTAAATCTGTGCTGTAACTGAAAGGTTGTGGGTTCAAACCCACCCAAGGGGTGACACGAGTCATAACGATTGTGCCCTTGATACTGACACATAACCTCCAGAGTTACTCCAAAGCGTTTTGAACCTGTAATAAGTGTACTGTGAGTCACGTCGGTTAAATGCGTCACCTTAATTACAAATGATCAATATTATTTTGCCATTAAGAATGCACGTCAAGAAAATGGCAATAACGTCAAAGCACTTGGATAGCAAAGAGAAACTGTCCCACCTCACATCTCACATGAGGTTCCCATTAGACAACAATTGGATAACTGTGCGCTCGAGGCCATCAACATTGGGCAGCTTTTTTGAACACAAACTCAAGAATATAGGACATTTCACTGCAAGAAATTCATAAAGAAAAGAAGTCTTTTTGAAGGGGGTGCAGCCATAATATCTTTAAACAGGCAAGCCACGATTGCTGACAAAATGCCAAACTTCACTGTCCTACACTCACTTTATTAGGAACACATGTACACCTACTTATTCATGCAATTATCTAATCAGCCAATCGTGCGGCAGCAGTGCAATGCATAAAATCATGCTACGGGTCAGCAGCTTCAGTTAATGTTCACATCAACCATCAGAATGGGAAAAAAATGTGATCTCAGTGATTTAGACCGTGACATGATTGTTGGTGCCAGATGGGCTGGTTTGAGTATTTCTGTAACTGCTGATCTCCTGGGATTTTCAAACGCAACAGTCTCTAGAATTTACTCAGAATGGTGCCAGAAACAAAAAACATCCAGTGAGCGGCAGTTCTGCAGACAGAAACGCCATGTTGATGAGAGAGGTCAATGGAGAATGGCCAGACTGGTTCGAGCTGACAGAAAGTCTACGGTAACTCAGATAACCCCTCTGTACAATTGTAGTGAGCTGAATAGCATCTCAGAATGCACAACATGTCGAACATTGAGGCAGATGGGCTATAAAAGCAGAAGACCACGTCGGGCACTTTATTAGGGCCAATAAAGTTCTCAGTGAGTGTACATCTCAAGTTACTTTTTTACTTTTTTATTTGCTATCTCATACACTATACATCTCATCCATGATGGCCAATTCTTCAAATTCTAAAAAGTCCTTAATTCTACATAAATTAGTGTGTTAAGCCTTACATGTTATTCTAAAAACATTAAACTATCAAAATAATTGATTTCAAACAATAAATCAAATTATCCGATGCATTTTTGCTACATTTTTGGTCAAAAGAGGACCAGCTTGGTATGATATACAGCATAGTATCAATATTAAGTAAACCAAAAAATTACAGTGTCATACTTTTATGCATTTTAAGTTCATTCTTGTATGTTATGGGCCCATTGAGTGTTTTTTGCACTAGGGCCAATAAGATGGGGTGTAGTTTGGAGGACGACAGATAGGGTTTTTTATTGGCCGATGTCGATATACAGAGACCAGGGTATTATTAAATTGTGTAATAAATCGGAATTACATTGGGCTAAGATAGGCCAATATAATGCTGATATACAGTATTACTCAATTTAATATGTAGTAAACTTATAGTTTAGTACTTATATTGTTTACTTTTATTTAGCATTATATTTACTCAAACTTTAACTTTGACTTTGTAAAAATAAACATAACATTCTTTCAGAATTAGATTTTGTGTGCTTGAGATAGCAGTTTCACCTGGATTCTGTTTAATCTTCCCATTTTAGTAATTGTTTGCACAAAGAAATTGTAATATATTAGGAAGAAGGAAATAATTGTCCAGCAACCACAGGCGACATGTGCGCATTAGCAATCAGATTTTCTCACAAAAACACTGAATCAAACTAACTGTACATACAGTGCATAGTAAACATGACATTTACTTATAACGCACGTGAAGTGCTTTAACTTTGAAGTTGCTCTGTCGCTCTCGTGATGATCAAGCGAGAGCAGCAATCTACTGACCGCTTCAGTTTACTCTGCTCGGATCGCCTGCTTGGAGTGTCACGGACTGACCATCATGCAACATTTGTGAGTCAGAAAAACACAGTTTTGATCTAGACTGATAGAATACATCCTTCAGAGGAAGATATATGAGCGCTCCACAGGAAGAAAATACTGGATTTGCTCAAGTTTTGTTAGCTTTGCGAATTAAATCTGTGTAAACAAAATATCTGCATATTTCTGACGATATATGATTAGGGTTTTATTGATATCTGCCTTTGTTTCATAAGACAAGACAGTCAACAGTTACAGGAAAGTGTTGAGAAGAGAGAGAGAGAGAGAGAGAGAGAGAATGAAACACCCAAGCACTTTACACATCATTGCCATGTTTGAATATCCATACTTCCATACTATACAGTATGGCAAAAAAAAAAAATAGTATGCCAATGGAGAAGTATGTCCAAATCCTCAGTATTCATAAAACAGTAAGCTAGAAATACCCGATTGACCTATTATTTCTGGCAAAATTCTGAAATGCGGATCAGTTGGACACTTTACTATCCCATAATGCCTAAGGAGCTTAGGCGACATCATGTTCACTGGATTTCAAGAAATGGCGGTGAATAGTGAGTCGCGCGGCTCTTTTCAACTGTAAGTGATGTATATAACAAAAATGTTGTTCCTTGTGCTTAAATGGTGCTTGTTTAACAAAACCAGAGTAGATTATTTTCATGGTTGTTGTAATTAAGTCATATATTCAGGTCACGGTCAAAACTCACATCCCGGGATGAAGTATGTCCAGAATCTATTACTACTAGCATACGCACCTAAAGAACGTATTTATTAACCAGACGAGAAGTGCGTCCTTCATCAAATACAGTACATACTGTGGCAGTACAAGATTTCGGACACATGAGCTCATACGCGTCGCGTCTCTGATTTGCGGCACCATTTAAATGAGACTGTGTTGCAAACTGTGATTAGTCATTTACATGTATCAGAAGGCTCCATCACATTCAAGCAGGCAATTCTCAGCACCGTCGCGACTTGAGAAACTAATCTGCCAAATGTGAAATGATGCCGATAATTACAAAATTCTGAATATCGACTGATTTATCAGCCTTGGTGATATATCATGCCATCACTAGAGTAGTTAACTAAAAGTAGTGATGCTACTAACTTTATAATTGTTAATTTTCGTAAAGGAATGACACCTTAAAGGTGCTGTAAGTGACTGTGAAGATAAATCGGCCCTTGGGGGGGGGGTTGGAGGTATTGGGGGCTGGCCTTTTCTGCATATTGTGGCACCGTTTGGCACCGTTTTGCAGCCCGTTTCAGTTGAGCTGTATGGACATTTGATTTAATGGACGCCCCTGTAGGAGGAAAGATTTCAGCTTATCGCCGCCCGTTCTGCCCCATTTCGTGGCCGGCCCACTGGGAAAACCGGTTCACCCGGTTCTCCCTATGGACAGTCTGCCCCTGCATCAAAGATACCAACACTGAACAGAAAAGCAGCATTAGTGCGTGTTCCCAGGGTTGTCAGACACAACAGTAGCAAGATAGCGCCCTCAATTGACAACTGTTATGAATCTGAAGATGGCATTTTGCCTCAATGATCAGCTTCAACTACTAAACTATGAGAACGCACAAAATGATTGACATAAAGGGTCAAAGACCGCCTCCGGCTTTGTTTATAAAGTCTCCAGCTGTCACAGAGACCGGTGAGATATCTCAGCACACTTATTTCAGTGATATTTTGAGTAGTAACATTTTCTACATACCATTCCATAAAAATAAAAAAAATCGCTTGCAGCACCTTTAATTAAATATATAGGCTTAAATATTATCATTCAATTGTTATACATCTAAATATATTTTCTTCTTTAAATAGCTTAAGTGTTACTTTTCTAGAAACTACGTTTTCAAAAGAGAACCTTGACTGTAATTTAACTACTTTATAAGTAGCTTGGGAAAGTACAGTTTCAAAGTATCTTACTAAACACTGCACTTTTTCCAGGTTCAGGTTCATCCTGAGGTGATGGATGGACCGAACCTTGTGGAAGTTCAAACTTACAACCTTTGAGTTACCAGTCCAGACCTTTAACCACTACACTACCAACCCCAAAAACATCTCAAACAGTAAAGATGCACTCACTTTCGGCAGGGTAGAAGGGTTGCATGTCTATTTTGTGCACTTCTTTGGCGTAGTACTCCTCCTCGCTGCGCTGCCTCTCGCAGGTGGCCGCTCGCTCGTTGGCTTTCTCCTGCAGCAGGTCCCTTGTGCTGTTATAGATGGCGATGATGTCCCGGGACACCTCCTCAGGCTCCGGATAGATCTCCGGAGGACTGCTCAACTTGAGCTTACTGAGGATCTGACCACGGATGGCCTCGATCCGCTTCTTCTTGAACTGATCCATGTCTAGAGTGCTGCATGTGGATAGACTGACGGCCACCGTGGCTAAATCCAAGGTCAGGAGAAGACTCAAGACGAAGTTCATTTTGTGCGTTTGTTTTTGTACCATAGGCGACTTTTAAAATGCTGTTTAATGACTTCAGTTAAGCAGAAACCCAATCATCTCAATGACTCGCTGGGCGAAGCAAACTTCGACTCTTTGCGCTCTTGCGCGCACTATCATCAATGACAAACGTCTCTCTTTATTGTACGTGCAAATCCATCAGAGATGCCGACATGAAATGATCAGTCAGATTCGTTATGTGCGGGAGAACAAATAAGGTCTTCATTCCAAATCACTTCATTGTGGATGCACATTCATCAACACAAAATCACGGGACACTATAATAGCCATAGATGTGGCCATCTAATGCCCTAAGAAAAGTTTGTGGTTCTCAAAGCACAGAAGCGACGCCTGCGGGGTTTTTGCGCGCACCTCCGCCGCATCGAGCGCCGCAAACTCTCTTCAAATCGCCTTTCACTTGCTTGAAGACGAGAAGGTCCGGGAAAAGCCTCCGCTCACTCTGCACAGCGCATCGCCTTGTGCGTTTGGCACCAGCAGATGCTGAAGAAAAGGAAACGTTACCGATCTGACGCGTCCTAACGCATATGCGCCTCAAGAACCATAAAGAGAACTGGATGATGCGATAAACTTATGTAGCAGCAGGCAAAAGTGTTTTCCCCTTCAGTTTACGCACTCCTCCATTCCTGCTGGTGGAAAACAACGCTCCATCTGCCAACATACACAAACATCTGAAGGCAGCCGGTTGTAGAGAGAGAGATTTATATAGGACTGACTTCACCACGTGGTTGTGGTCATTACGGTGGGACCGGGGGATTCGTCAGCTCGAAGGTTTACCGAGCACTTTAGTGTAAACATCTCAGCGTGTCATTTCACTGCAGCGCTGCGGTCAGGTCCTAACGCCCACTGGGTACTGCCACACAGAACTGACCTCCCTAAATAAGGCTTGAACCCTCCCAAAAGAAAGTCAAAACAAAAGGCTGGAGGGTTTTAGAAGCGTAACTAAACACTTAATTACTAAACTAAACCAAACCACAAAACGGACTTGAGAAAGATTCCACAAACATCCACTGACACACAGCTGCAGTTTGGTTTATTTAAGTTATATTTAGTTCTATTAAAACCCTGAACCCAAAAACATTGACCTACAAAATTTCAAAGCCAAAGGTGACAGGTGTAGGGATTGAGTTTTACAACTCAAATGTAGGGTATTATATGTAGGGTACAACAGGGCTAAAGGCACCCCTTAAGAAAAATAAATAAATAAATAAAAATGTATATATATATATATATATATATATATATATATATATATATATATATATTCTGGTCGGAAATGCATCAAGAATTAAAACAATACATTTATTTTTACTGAATATTGATGCAGAAACAATTTGTGCGAAAAGAAATAATAGGAAGGTTGCTTGGATTAAAATTCTTTCTTTATTATTTACCTTTTTTTTTAAAGGTGGTGTGGGGGGCTTTAACCCCACTTTAAAAGCCCCCAGGGGCTTATAGTGTAGAGCAGTGGTGTAGCCAGGGGTGGCACATCCATTTTTATTGAGCACATAAAGACAACATAAAAGTAATCCATGCAACTCCAGTGGTTTAATCCATATATTTAGAAGTGATATGATAGGTGTGGGTGAGAAACAGGTCAATATTTAAGTCCTTTTTTTACTATAAATCTCCACTTTCACTTTCACATGCTTCTTTGTTTTTGGCGATTCGCATTCCTCGTGAATATCGCCACCTACTGGGCAGGGAGGAGAATTTACAGTAACTTAGCTAGACTTAAATATTGATCTGTTTCTCGCCCACAGCAGTATCGCTTATTCAGAATATCCATTTAAGAAAAGGGTGCACCATTTCATGTTAGTTTCAATCACATTTGGCTTTTCATAACATCGTAAGTATTCTATCAACAAACTAATCTCCGTTGTGATTGGATCAGTCAATGTGAGCCCACTTTATTCAAATTATTCATAACAAATCTTTTCCTTCCCACTGAAGATAAACAATGTGTTTTAGTTGTCGGGGGGGGGGGGGGGGGGGGGCTTTTCCCCCCAAATACTATCCCTTAGTTACAGCACAGTTATTAAAAAAAACAACTTACATTTAATCACACTGAACGAACCTGAAAATGACAAATAAGTATTAAATCTCAAAATGAATGTGATAATGTCATGGATTCCCATTAGCTACATGAATTTGCAACATTTTAAATGTTATTAAATGTTGGATCAAACTACCTTAAAATTACATTTTAGTCATTGTACACGATGACTTCATGGATCAGGAAAATTTTGCAGTGCATAATGACAAACAGGTGTTTCAGAAAGTGATGTGGTGTATTTTGTTGCTATTTACTGTTTTGGGAAAAAAATACAATTAAAAGTGCCTTTTACCCTGGTGGGCCTTTTTTTTTAGCCCTGTTGTATCAACACAAGTTCTTTTGAGCATTTAATTTGCCAGCAAAAGTAATTGCTTTCTCAGATCACTGTGTAATGGGAGATTTGTTTTTTTTTTTTTACGAAGAAATATGGCAACTCATTGTATAACATTATTTAGAAAAACAGTAGAATATCATATAATTAATATTAGTTAATGTGAGCTATAACTATACCATTTTGTTACGTAACCCAATGCTGAAAAAAACTTTAACCTAAAATATGTGCTTGATGTGGTGACATCTAAATTAACTGGTTTGATTTAAGTCAAAAATATAATTTACCATCACTGAATTAACCTGAATACATTAGGTTACACCACTTTTTAAAACAAAGTGAGCATATGTAGAGGAGGTAACAAGAGGCAACAGACGTCCCAGATCCCAGAAGTACTGTCATTACATCACAAAAAATATTTAGTGTTTTGTTTCAAATTGCAAAAGGACAATTTTGGGTTGCGTCTGACAAACCTCAACAGATTGCACCATTAAAAGCTAGACAAAACATCATATCTCACTATGTTCATGTGGGATACACAATGATGAAAATGTTGACTTTTCTGTATTTATATATATTCTCTAAATAATATGAAATGAGACAGAGCAGCTTCACTTTACAGTAAAAGACCACCCATCCAATCTGTACAAGCTATTTCATTTTATTTAAAATACAGCAAATACATAAATTACACATAGTAGCTTATGATATTACTACTGTTATGACACAGGCAGCTGATAAGGAATGAGAAAGTGGGCCCAGCTGTTACATCAGTGCATAAAAATCTAGCCAATAACCCTTGTTGGAAGGTTGTTAAGTCAGTTGATCTTTGGGACAAATCATATTCCACCCCACAGCTCTGGAGTCTTTGTGTGGAACATGTTCTCCCTCCATCTCCCTCACTGCACCTGCCTGATTTACTCCATCTCTTGAGCTTCTCCTTAAAAAATAATTTGCCAAAGCCTTTTGTACCCGACCCCACACTCCAGTAATCTATCCGAAAGACAGGCCCTCAGAACCCCACCGATGGCCCTGCCCACTGCTGTAAACCAGATGTTATCACTAAATCAAAACCAACACAGACAGATGCATTCCATAAAATAAAGTACCATAAAATACTATTTGTGTTTACGTTTAATGAAGTGCACAAAAATCTGATATTGTTTTGCAAGCTTAAATATGCTTATTTAAAATTATAAGTGTATTTTATTAATAATATTATTTCATGTGTATTCATATTTTATAAATATTTTAAAGGAGTATATGCAATTTTACATGTCCATGTGGCTAGTAATAGAAATTACATTTAATATATTAAATTAGAAAATTGTATAAATATGGTTTAAATTATATATAAAATATATTACATGTTATAAACATAAATAAATAATATATATGTAAATTGTTATCTGTAAAAAAATTTTTTTATTAAAAATATTAATTTTAAATATTAATAGTTTTTCCTTTAACACTAGATCAATCAGACACATGCACGCAGGCACACACACACACACACACACACACACACAAATATTAAATCATAAAAAATAAAAAAATAAAAAAATGTATGTTTAAGAATTTTTTTTCCCATAACACTAAATCAATCAGATTTCTATTAAAACATGTTTTTTAAATTTAAACATGATAATTTGCTTCAATTTTGACCCTCTCACACACCACGTCTTAGCCTCAATTAAAATGATATAAAAGATTCCTCTTTATTTAAATCATGAAGAGGAAGTGACATCATTGAGATTTTAGAGGTGTCAAGTTTAAAAGATACCAAGTTGTACTCTCATTAAACATTTATAATTTGTTTATTTCATGCTAAACAGGATTTGTTAAACATAACATATCCACCATGTCACATAAAACAGACAAAAAACGACTCGTGTGTGTATGAAAGAGAAAGATTAAGGATGTACAGGAATAAACCAAATTACACTGAGTGTCGAGAAAAGGCACAACACTTTGTAAATGGTCCACCTGATCACTGGACAGCTGTGAAACAATGAGTAGTGAGGGAGAAATAGAGGAGACAGCGAGCTTGACCTGTTCTAGTGTGGTGTGCCAACATGACCTGGAGAGGGCGGGCATTCCTGAGTGGCAGGTCACAGTGTTGTCCTGATAAATGAGCATTTTACCTCGAACAAAATGAAGTGTTGTACCCTCTGAGACGCAGGGTAAATATCTCAACTGGGTGTGTACACAGTGATCGAATGAGAGAGATAGAAAGTCTAGAATCAGCTGCACCCTTAAAGGTCAAAGGTCAACTGTGACAACTCTTGGCAACCCGCCAACGCCGGTATGCAGCGGTCTGCACTGCACCTTTGTTGAAATTGCCATCCTAATGCACCATATAGCCTGCTCGTATAATAATGGAAGGTACAAATGCAATGGGAGTTCATGTACAATTTATAAAACGAGCTTCTCCATAGTTCAGATGTTAACCGACCTGTGGATAATTACACTACTTTGACAGCAGCGCCACCCTGTGCTCAACTCAATAACAGCACTAGGACAGACAAACTCATGTAAAGAGCATACATACAGTGGCCACACAATATGACAATGAGCGTGTGTACATTCACGTTCTTACACCAATTATGTTTCATTCGCCGACAACGAGTAAGTTCAAACGCCTTAAACAGCTTTCCCTTATCGGGGTAAGGTCACCTCCAGTAACCCAGCAACCACTCAACGTTCCCCTGTTAGCAGATGGTTCCCGTTTGGTTATTTACTGGGAACCAATTCCTAACGGTCTAGTTTCTTTTTTTGTAACCATAAACTAACGTTCTTAGAACGTTGCAGGATGGGTTAAAAAGTTACATTTAATTTTCAACTATTGCACGATCATTTTCCTCATGTCCCCAGTGCTGCACCTCAAACATCTTTGACAAAAATAAGTGCTAAATCATTGGATTACTACTTTCCCCCCTCATACAATTAATACTTTCGTAATACATTATCTCACTAACATGTATTCATTTGTGATAAATGTGTCATTTTAACAATGATGGTGGAGGTGTGTCCCTTGATGTATTGTCCAGCCTGTTGTGTCAAGATGATATTCTGTTCATGTTATGAAATGACATCACACACACTGGAGGTGGACTTCAGCTATTCAGCAAAATTCTATTATTAATTAATCATAAATTCCAGGTTCAGTACGAGTTAAGCTCAATTGATAGCATTTGTGGCATAATGTTGATTACCACAAAAATTAATTTTGACTTGTTTCTCCTTTTCTTAAAAAAAAAAAAAAAAAAAAAAGCAAAAAATCGAGGTTACAGTGAGGCACTTACAATGGAAGTCAATGGGGCCAATCCGGAAATGTTAAAATACTCAATTACAAAAGTTTAGCCACAAGATGTAAAAAAATGTGTTAACATGATTTTAGTGTGTAAAAATCTCTTAGTAACCTTTTCTGTGTAAAGTTATATTCAATTTTACAACTTTGTTTCCATGTTGATGTAATGTCAACAAACCTTAAATCTCAAATGACCATAAAAAGATGATTTAAACAACTTTACTGCTCAAATAATACCAGAGTTTTAATTGTAAGTGTCTCACTGTAATGTCAATTTTTGCTTTCTTTTTTTTAAAAGAAAAGGAGGGATGAGGGGCCTGGGTAGCTCAGTGAGTATTGACGCTGACTACCACCCCTGGAGTCACGAGTTCGAATCCAAGGTGTGCTGAGTGACTATAGCCAGGTCTCCTTAGCAACCAAATTGGCCTGGTTGCTAGGGAGGGTAGAGTCACATGGGGTAACCTCCTCGTGGTTGTGATTAGTGGTTCTCGCTCTCAACGGGGCATGTGGTAAGTTGTGCGTGGATCGCGGAGAGTAGCATGAGCCTCCACATGCTGTGAGTCTCCGTGGTGTCATGCACAACAAGTCATGTGATAAGATGCGCAGATTGACATTCTCAAAAGCAGAGGCACCCAGATTGAGGTAACCGTGCCACCACGAGGACCTACTAAAGTAGAGGGAATTGGGCATTCCAAATTGGGAGAAAAGGGGATAGAAAAAAAGAAAAGGAGGGATGAGCCTAAATTATTTTTGTGGTAATCAACATTATGCCACAAAAACTGCAGATTGAGCTTAACTTGTATTGAACCCAGAACACGCCTTTAACTGGATGGACATCTGAATTATTTGTCATTTTGATTGACAAGTATGATTTGTTCATTTAATGATGAAACATAGAGATACTTGTAAATGCCAAACTGTAATAATGACCCAGTTAAAGTATTTATGTGCATGTAAACGTGCTCACTGAGACCACCACTAAAGATGATTACATGTAGAGATAAATTTGGGTAATGGGCAAAAATCTACCTGTGCTGATTGGTTGTTGCTTCAACCATCTGACCTTACCCCAATAAACAAACCATTTTAGGCGTTTACATGCCTATACAAGTTGTCGGTTTAAGTGTAAGATTGTGGATGTAAACGCACTCGTAATGTTTTGTGCGCTTTGCCGACAAAAATAGCTAATTTTCCCATTCAGTCTATGTCACTAACTTTGCATATTGTTGGGCCTCTGAAGTTCATTGTAATATTAATACATTTGATTTTCAGGTCATTTGTTTACTTTAGTAAGATAAACAATTTTGGCACTGTGTTAGGTTGCCACTGGCTTCTGAAGCAAAATCAGCTGAGAACCAGCTAAACGTATCTTATATGACCAATTCAAGGCAAAAAATGCATGGCTACAAACATTTCATATAGTGGAAAGTAATTCACCATCATACTGTAATTATGAAATATCTGGCTGATTCATAAAATTATGAAGGAAACAGTTATTCTCAAAATCCTCCATACCACTTACTTAATAACAGCAACATAACAATGTATCACTATGAAACCCATCTGATAAAAAAAATAAAAAAAATGACAGAAATTTATTATGCAAAACACAATGTGTACATGACACAGTTTTACGTTGCAGCATTTTTCAATACAGATCCTGCTCATAATGTCCAGTTCAGAGCAACATCACAAACCATTGTCTCAATTGTCACAGTAAGCCAAATGACCCAGGGATCTCTGGGTCACATAGAGTCTCAGCTCTCGGTGCAGTCTGTGTGTGAGCTGGATGATGCAAACAAGCGATCAGTCTGATTCACTGCTGCAGCCCTCATCAGGCACCTGGTCTCCTCCTCCTGCCTCTTCATCAGTCTCTTTATCCCAGTCCTTCATGGACGCACTCATCATGAAATCATCTCTCAGCACACTCCAGGCTGGATTCTCCACCTTCATCCGTGCAGTCTGCAGAAATCAACCAGCAGAAAAAGAATTAAGTCACATATATTGCACACTGCTATAGACATTATGCTTAATCTACATTAAAAGTCTCATTACATCCATTAATGTAAACAGTGCCACCACATGGACAAAACGAGAGAAAAAATTTAAAGAAATGTGTGAAAATTTTCAGGGTTAAAATTCTTTCACCTATCCCAGCTTAATATGCAGAGTCAACTATAAGTAAACCACCCCCCAATAAACTGCAACAGTGTAGCGCTACCAAAACATTCCTTGGTTTGTTTGAATGGCCCATCCAGCCTCAAACAGCAACATTGGCTCGACTAATTGTGTTAGTTTGGGGCAGGACTAACTGTTTGTTCAACCAATGGAAGAGGGTAATTTTGAAAACCTGAATCAGTTTGGAAATAGTGGTTATTTTTCAATTCCGCTTGGTGACGCTTGTAGTCGCAGAAATTACACACTTCAGCTTCAACAGTAGAAGAAAAGTACAGATGTGCACAAGTAATCATCTAATTGAGTAATCGTTACTAGCACCAGCTAGTTGACTATTAAAAACACTACTTGAATACAACAAATTGATTTTTCTTTGCACATTTGCATTTTCCCTCTGGATCTCTCACAATTAAGTCCGCTGTGGTTGTTTCTCGTCAAGATCATTTGAGAGGAGGAGACATAATGAGGTCTTTGTGTGCTTTCCAGCAAAGCCATACTTCTAATATTTTGATTCTTATTGAATTCTACTCTAATGGTATTCGGTTTTTGTTGGGAGTCATGCAAAAACCAACAGACAAGGATCTGGTTTTATGGTGGAAAGAAAATGTGAAGTGGCACAAGAAACTCGGAAGCTTATCAGACCGGTAAGTGCATTAAATATCAGAGTGCATTTTATACAAATCTTACATTTACCACTTGTTTTTCTGAATAAAGGCATTGCTGTTGTTTTTAAATCAATAAAAGGGAATAGTTTAACAGTGTGCAGATCTACTTCAGTTTTATTTCTGAATAATAACATCTCAAATAATAAAAATGTGATAGCTTTTATGAAGTTTTTACATGTGCATTACCCTAAAGCATTCAGTATTGGTTTCTATGCAATCTCCAGGTGAGTGCAAAGGTTTTTTACTACTATTAAAAAAAAATACAAAAAATTAATGCATAACGTTCATTTAATTTTTAACCCCCAAAATGAAAAGCAAAGTTTGTTAAAGATTATTTTACAACTGTTCTTGAAATTGTTCAAGTTTTTCACCCAATTTGGAATATCCAAATTCCCAGTGCGCTTTATTTTTTTAAGTCCTCATGGTCAAGTAGTGATTCGCCTCAATCCGGGTGGCGGAGGATGAATCCCAGTTGCCTCCGCGTCTGAGACCATCAACCCGCTCATCTTATCACATGGCTTGCCGAGCGCGTTGCCACAGAGACATAGCGCGTGTGGAGGCTTCACACCATCCACCTCAGCATCTGCGCCCCACCAAGAACGAACCACATTATAGCGACCACGAGGAGGTTACCCCATGTGACTCTACCCTCCCTAGCAACCGGGCCAATTTGGTTGCTTAGGAGACCTGGCTGGAGTCACTCAGCACGCCCTGGGATTCAAACTAGCGAACTCCAGGGGTGGTAGCCAGCGTATTTTACCACTGAGCTACCCAGGCCCCTTGTTCTTGGAATTTTTAACTGACAATTTAATTTACGAGTGATCGATTACTCATTTTTTTGTGGGTTTGAGCCTTCAAATACAAAATTACTCAAAAATACCCTTCCCTTAAGAGAAATTACTATACATTTTGAAATCAATATTGACCTTCCATCCTATACTTCCTTAATAATGTCACTGGTTTTATTGCACAAAAAAAACATGAAATATGATCAAAATCATGAAACAATATGAAATCTTTTTTTGATTTTAAAAAGTGATGAAATAAAAGCACAGGAAACTTGGGCAGGGAAAAAATAAAATTAACCAATAATATCATTGCTCAATTTTCATAATCCAATTGAATCCCAAAGGAAGCCCTACATTATTTCTCACTGAATATTCCGCTTCACTCAGAAATTGCATTGCAAATACGAGTTGAATTAGTAGCATAATCGACACAATGAACAAAATTATATTTCATAGTATAATGAAAAACATGATTTACTGTGCACTCTGATTAAAAAGTGGGAATAGCTACAGTATGTTCAGAATAATACTACTTATTGAATACTGTGCAGTATACACTATACTGCCTTAAAGTAGGCATTATTTCACAAACTTTTGCAAACCGTGCATTGCTGTCACATGACCTCATGTTGCATGTCAACTTAGAAATTAAAACTAACTTATCAGTCTGAGCAATAAAGATGTTAAAAATTTTGGCTGATATTACTTTAGCACACTGGAAACAGAAGGTCAGGTCAAGTGCATTGCATTATGGTATTAAGTTCAGTGTGTTCTGTTTTATATTGCACATTTTGGCAAATGTGGGTGGTCATCCATGTATTCTATGCATACAGGTGCTGAACATTATAAGACCAATAGAACATGTATTAAGAACGTAAACAGGGTCAGGTTTTGATTTCATGTTGACTGAAAGCAAGAAAGGTGCCAAATGAAAAGGAAGAGGGAGACCATGGTAAAAACCAGAGTAATCATACCTCTTTTTTCTCTTTCTTGATGGCAGGCGAGTTTGCTCCTCGCAGAACATCAATAAAGTCTTTCTTAGACACTGAGGACAGAATTTTGGCTTTCTTTCTCTCTGAACCGCCGACATCCTTCATCTTCTGATCCACGCTCTTCTGATGTTTCTTTACCGCATTGAACAACTGCACTACACCCCTAAACAGAACAACTGAAGAATGAACTACAAGAAAGTCCAGATGAAAAACAAATAATGAATTAAAACACAGGAGGCTTGCGGTTCTCCCATATTGGATGTCCATTAAAAAAAAAAAAAAAACATTATAATCCCATAGACTTCCATTTAACATTTCTGATCATTTCTCTTAGAGATTTCAAGCTACATCCATCCATCCATCCATCCATCTAAAAGTCTTTAACTTTACTCCCCCCAAAGAGAAGCACACAAATGACTAATGGTCTAAATTATGTTTCACCTGGTGGCAATTCTCTGTAGACTCCTCTCATTGTCTCTGTCTCGAACCACATCAGGCTTCTCCCGGCACATATTCTCCCACGCTCGCTTCTTATCAATCTGTCAAACAAGATCATCTTAAAATGTGTGACATTACATATATCTAGTGGTTGGCCTTTCAAGGCCTCTTGTGAGTTTAATATTGTAAGTTCCAGACAAATGCAATGTCAGATTGATCAGATAGCCAATCTACACTCTACCAGTTTCTTTTCTTCAAGCCGCTCTTTCTTCTTCATGTCTTTGATCTTGTCCAATTCTTTGTTCTTTAGAAGGATGCTGGGTTTGCTTTCCGGTGTCTTCTTCCCCAGGATTTTTGCCATGGCTTCAGCCCATCCTGCGTTGGGATTGGTGTTTTCCTCTGTTTCTCCAATCTGCTCTTCTTCCTTCTCTCCATCACTGTCCTCATCTGGTCCCTCCTGATCACTCCCTGCTCCGCTCTCCTCGTGTTCAATGACACCGTCATCAGAATCTTCACAGTCTTCCTCTAAACATCCACAAATAATAACTTATCTAAGTAACTAGTTGTAGCACAAATTTATCTATACAGTTATGGCATCACTGTCTTTTTTTTATTTGTATCAAGCATGTAGGTGGCCTCACAGCTAACATACATGGACATAAAACTACAAACTGTAATTCTGATAATTCTGAACATTTTCAGCTGTGTTTCTAATACCAAAAACTTAAGAATATCAACTAGTTGGCATACATAATACAGAATAAATTGGTACTAAACTACAAATACTTGCAAATAGGGTGTATATTTAAAACGTGGCAAGACAAGAGATTTTAACACAAACATATATTTATCTTCAATCGGCCATTGAGCAGTAGAGCTGCGATAATGTAGAGTTTACTGCCATACTGAAACAATTAGTGTATATCAAGTTTATTAAGTTTTTCCTCTACATTTATATTCTGGCATCTCCGCCAGTAACTGAGCACAAGTGAAAGCCGTTTGATTAACCATCAGTAATACATATCCTTGAAAATGACATGCTGTGTATTTTATAACATAATTTCACAGTGAAATTTCTCACCATTTTCATCTTCAACAGTGACATGTGGCTTATCGATGAGCGTCGCCATCATTACTGATATTTACGTGCAACATTTAAACAGTCCGTGTTAAAGTAGAGTCGCTAAAGAATGGTTCCGCATCGATTTTATTCCGTAGTTCATAATACAGTTTGTTGCAAGGCAGCTTTAAAAAGAGCTTTTTGCGTGCGTTAAATCCCTTAATGAGCAAGCCAAAGTCGGGAAGGAAAAAAAAAAAAAAAAACTCTAAGAAAGATAGATGGGACGAGACGAGGAAACCTTGGTTGGGAGGAACAAAAGACTCCATCTGGCGGGCTGGAGGGGTCGATTTAAAAAAAAAAAAAGAATTGATTCTTTGATTCCGAGTCCTTGTGAATCGAGAGTCGATTCCAAAGCACGGAATCGACTCTACGCAGTGGACGTGTCATTTGAACTATTGCTACCCGTCCAGGATTTTCAAAGTTTTTGTTTTTTGTTTTGTTTTTTAAATGGAGAAATCATGATCAATTTTACATAATGCAATATCAAAACAACAAGCACGAAAATAAATAAATAAATAAATAAATAATAGAGAGAAAAACCAACAACAGAACAAACCAACAAACAGTTATGCCATAATCACATAAATAACGTAAAAGCGTCACATAGAGTCCTAATGCGATTTAACAATCCAAGAAGTAACTGAACATAATTTTCCATTTCTGTTTTAAATAACAAAATATTTGGGTTTCCTTTAGCCCATTTTGGTTTATATGGTATTTTCCCATAATTAAACAGAAATTAACTATAGACCATATTTGGTTGTAATCCTTGTCCATTAAAATAATAATAATAATAATAATAATTATATATATATATATATATATATATATATATATATATATATATATATATATATATATATATATATTAACACAGAACACAAAATCTGGGGCAAAACTTTCTGGATCTCGACACACCACCAAAAAACACGGGCCATGTCTCCATCCTCCGATTGGCATCTCCAGCAGGTGGGTGTGTCTTTAAGACCAAGCCTATACAGTCTAGAGGGGGTCCAATAAAATCTATCTCTAGATGCAGACTTAACGTTTTTAAGAATCTTAGCCCACACTCCTTCCTCCAATGCCAAGTTGAAATTTTTCTCCCATACTCTCTTGAGACAAGTTAAGGCTCCGTCCCCCAGACTCTTAATTAACAGGGAGTAGTACACACCATCGATAAATGTAATGAAGCCCACCTGCCCACATCGTTTGAAAACCTTTTTATTAAAGGGTCAAAATTAACTAACTAAATCACACATATTTGCTGGGAATAAAATACCCAAATATTTAATGCCCTGTTTAGGCCACTGGAAAGTGCCCGGCTGAAAAGCCGTTACTGGACAGTATGCTGTCAGAGCCAAAGTTTCGGATTTAGACCAACTGACTTCGTATCCTGAGAATTTAGAAAAGGATTAATAATTCTGTGGAGGCAAGGCAAAGATCTAGTGGGGTCAGAGACGAATAATAAAATATCATCTGCGTAAAGCAGAAGCTTATGCGCCATACCTCCTGCCATCACCCCTGGAAAATCATCCTCCTTTCTTATCGCGGCTGCTAATGGTTCCAGGGCAAGACAGAATAATAATGGGGAAAGAGGGCAACCCTGCCGGGTGCCCCAATCCAGAGTAAAATAATCTGAAATTAATCCATTCGTTTGTACTGCCACTACAGGGTGTCTATAAAGTAACTTAATCCATCTAATAAAAGTATTCCTGAACCCGTATATTTTCAAAATCTTAAAAAGATAATCCCATTCTACCATATCAAACGCCTTTTCGGCGTCAAGTGAGATGGCAGCGACCGGAGTCTGATCATATGCTGACCACATGATATTGATGAGACGCCTGATGTTGAATATAATTCTTGATCAATCTATTTTTCAAAATAGCTTGATCAAAATAATGGATTTCATTGTGGATTTCATCTACTACTTCACGAACATCCATTACGTAGTGGATTAAATCCACATTTTAAGGGATTTAAAATGTTCGAAGCCGATATATACTTGATGTTTTTAATGCAAACATACAATAAATTAAAAATAATTTTATTTATTTTATAATGTGATCAAGAACCTCTATGGAAATAGCTACATACAGCAAACGAGATAAGCCTTCAGTTTTTGATAAGATAATTCTACAAGTCCCTCATTAACCATAAATTAAACTTAGATTAAATTTTTTGAATAACAGGATGAAAATTTAACTGACCCCCCTCCTTTTCATTTTTGCATATTTTAATTCCTAATGTAACTACATTCTTTACAGGGATACAATTAACTTCAAGTAATTCACAGTTTTTCAATGGGAACAGTTCACATTTCTTTAAATTTAGCGTTAATCCCGAAACTAATGAAAATTTATTTAAACAGTCAATCACACTTTTAACTTCCATTGAATCTCTAACAAATAATGTAGTATCAACTGCTAAATGACAGCATTTTATTTCTTTGTCTGAAATCCTAAATCCTTGAAAATTATATCTGTTAGGTTTTTCCAAGAAGTCCTCGCTGTGGACTGTAGAGTGATGACATAGTGGATTTCATCTACTACTTCACGAACATCCATTACGTAGTGGATTAAATCCACATTTTAAGGGATTTAATATGTTCGAAGCCAATATATACTTGATGTTTTGAATACAAACATACAATAAAACAATAACAATAAAAAGTGAGAGCGCAATAATGACTGCATTTCCTTAACTTATATATATATGTAATGTGTGCTGGCTGCTGGCAATGATGATGACGAAGACGATGACGTAGTGTAGAGAACCCAAGTGCAGTTTATTTACAAAGTGAGAACCAATAACCCATACTACAAAACAAAACATGAACATGGACATGGTCTAGACTTAACATAAACATAACATGGTTTGACTTGGCTAGGAGCAAAACACATCCACATACATTCAATACTTGACAATGGACAATGGCAAACATGAGGACTTAAATACTAGACATGGGAAACATCAACCAATGAACAGACAGAACTGATAACAAGATAATTAAACAATAAACCAATGAAAACATGACACAAACATGGAGGGAAAACAGGAAATCACATGACAAGGGAAACAGGAACTAAACATTTCAAAATAAAAAAGACATGAATCAACAAAATACACATGACATATCCCCCCACTAAGGGGCGGCTCCCGACGCCCCAACACATAAACAAAACATGTAAAACATGACATAAATTCAAAGTTCTGTAGGGAGTTGGTGGTGTCTTGAGGCATGGGGCATGACGTGTCGAGAAAGGGCGAAGGGCATGGGACCAGGGCAAAGTCTGTGGGGGGTGGAGCCATGAGAGGCTCGAGGGGCGGAGCCATGGAACTTGGTGCCCGGAGAGTAGCCGAAGACTCGAAGGGCCAGGATGGAGCCGATGGCAGGGAGGACCAAGGCGGTGCTGGAGGCTCGGAGGAGCAAGGCGGAGCTGGGGGATCAGAAGACTGAGGTGGAGACGGTGGGACTGAGGACCAAGGTGGAGCCGTAGGGAAAGAGGTCCCTGGCAGAGCTGACAGATCGGAGGGACGAGGCGCAGCCAGAGGATCGGAGAGCCAAAGCGGAGCCAGGTGACCAACAGACCAAGGAGGAGCCAGAGGGACGAGGGACCCCAGCAAAGCCGAAAGGCTGAAGGACCGCAGTGGAGCCGAGGGAATGCAGAGCTGAGGCAATGTCGAGGGACAGACAGGCCAAGGTGAAGTCCAGGGCTCGGAGAGTCCAGGCGGGGTTGGAGGGCCGAAAGTTCCCCTTGCCTGCTCAGGAGAACTAAGGGTGGGTATAAGGTTGGGAACCATCTCCAGGTCCAACTGCTCAGGTGTGGCTGTGACGTGGCATGGAGCAGGCTGAGGCGTTGCTGTGACGTGGCATGGAGCAAAAGATGGTGCTAGCTCAGAGACCATGACTAGGAACTCTGGTTTGGCAGCCATGACGTGAAACTCTGGCTTGGCGGCCATGACGTGGAACTCTGGCTTGGCGGCCATGACGTGGAACTCCGGCTCGGCGGCAGCCACGTCGTGGAACTCCGGCTCAGCATCCGCCTCCCCCACAGTGAATGTGGAACCAATGATCTGTAGGGCGAGGTCGATATATAGAGCCAGGCTGAGGGAACTGTGACTGCCAGGCATCAAGGAGGAGATCGGCTCACTTAACCCCACCCTAAAAAATGTCCTTGAGGGTGACCACATTAAAATCAAACTGGCTGGCCAGAGCGCAAAAGTCCTCTACGTAATCCTCCAGGGGACGATTCCCCTGACGTAGGCGTATGAGCCAAACTGCTGGGTTCATTATTGTGTCAAGTATTCTGTAATGTGTGCTGGCTGCTGGCAATGATGATGACGAAGACGATGACGTAGTGTAGAAAACCCAAGTGCAGTTTACTTACAAAGTGAGAACGAATAACCCTGACTACAAAACATGAACACTGACTTGACTTGGAGCAAAACACATCCACATACATTCAATACTTGACAATGGACAATGGCAAACATGAGGACTTAAATATAGACATGGGAAACATTAACCAATGAACAGACAGAACTGATAACAAGATAATTAAACAATAAACCATTGAAAACATGACACATGAACATGGAGGGAAAACAGGAATCACATGACAAGGGAAACAGGAACTAAACATTTCAAAATAAAAGACATGAATCAACAAAATTCACATGACAATATATATATATATATATATATTAGTAGTATAGTATAGTGTACTAATAACTTCTGAGCATTGGGGATTTTAGTCTTCTAAAGAATATGAGTGGTATTACTGCTGAGTATTTGGAGTGAATTTGTTTGGATGATGACTATTATACTGTATGTGTTTTCTTTTCTTTTTTATTCGTTTTATTCTGTTTTGAGAACATACAGTCCTATTTCTTCGTTAATTTGATTTAGGATTAAAATTGTAACTTTGTTTTGGAAATAATAATTTTTTTTTTTTTTTTGTCCTTTAAGTTTTGCTGTCTAAAATGTAAAGTTTAGAGACTGAAAATATCTATCTGTAACTGTATAATTATTCTCTTGTCTTAAAGATACGTTGTTTCATATATGTGTAGAAGCAGCCATTGGCGTGTAATAGTCATTCATGTATGAATCAAATAAAGTCTATATATTTCTCTGTGATATACATGACAGAGTATATGGTTATACTAAAATATGTGGATTATGGACAACACATATTATTAAAATATATGTGATACATAAAATATGTCTTACTTGAGCTGACAAGAATAATAATAAGAAAACATTTATCTTTATGTTTTACGTTTATCCATTGTCATTTACAATATGGCACAAAGTTAGCCACTAATATAACCTGTCAAACAAAATTGCGTATAGGCTATATGCCATACTGAAAACACTAAATAAAATTATATTGTGAAGACAATCTAATAATATGTATCTGTGCGCGTGTACATTAAAAACATTCAGTACGTCACAGAAATCAACTACGTAGTGGAGTAGTGATGGTGATTTTGATTAATTTCAGTGACTCGATTCTTTTGATTCTGTTCACCAGAAAGATTCGTTCAGATTTGTACTGTGAACTGCTGAGCACAAATTTTATCAAGCTATAAAAAAGACAACAATACTAGCCTAAAAATAATTATGATGAACAAGATTGATGAACTGAATGAATGACATGCAGCTCCTTCTCTCATTCATTTGAACAGCAGATCCTCATTCATGGTGACCAGTTCATTCATCTCTTTTGCGAACGAGTGTATCAGTACATTCAGTTCGTTCATGAACGAGATGACCGACTGGATCAGAAGGTGTGTATTCGTTCAGTGGGTCAAACCAATGATATGCTGCTTCACAGCCAGCAAGCAAATACTATTGGCTTGTGCTAAAGTCAGTCTTTAAAAGTAACACAAATGGAATTTGCATGTCTACAAATGTACTTAAAAATGTTACCTATAAACTCGTCTTTCACCCCTTTCTCTACTTGTTGAATGTGAATGACACACATACCGAACTAAATGAATGACTTATCTCCTCTCGTTCAGTCGTTCAGCAACGAAGGTTATGACCGATCATTCATTTCACGTTTACCAGTATTTCAGTTAATTCATGAACTAGACGTCTCATCTCTTTCAGACTCAAACAGCTGACTTGACTCGTTCAGTAAAAGGTCTGATACATACATCATGATGGCACCGCGGATGGCCGCCTCGGTGTGGAGCACTTCTATTGTTTTGTTATTTTTGTTTGTTTGTCCTGTGTTCAGTAATCTTTTTTCAGTCAGTTTTACCAGAGACGAACTGCTGAACATTTGACAGCATACACCAGTCAATCTTTTCCTGGATTTTGAATATTCAGACGTTTTGTTTGACATTTTAATCAGAGGCGCGGCTGTGTTGTTTAAACGTGCTATGAGACGCAGGCGAGGGAGGCGAGCAGGCATGCTGGTCAAACTCCGTCGGTGGGGCTTTCGAACAACGCTGCCGAGCATTCATCTAGCGGATCTCCGCTCTCTCCCTAACAAAACGGACAAACTACATCTCCTCTCTCGCACAAACAAGGACTTTTCAAAATCGAATGCCTTGTGCTTCACAGAAACCTGGCTGAGTGAAGCAATTACGGACAGCGCGTTACATCTGCCGGGCTTTCAGCTGTTCAGAGTGGATCGCATCGCGGAGTTAATGGGGAAAACACGAGGCGGTGGAACATGCTTTTACATCAATGAAAGTTGGTGTACAGATGTAACAACGTTAAAGAAGATGTGCTGTCCTAATTTGGAAGCGCTCTTTATTAACTGTAAGCCTTTCTACTTGCCGCGGGAGTTTTCCTCGTTTATTCTGGTGAGTGTGTATATCGCGCCAAACGTGTGTTTGAATGCTGTGCTGCAACAGCTGGCTGATCAAATCACAGACACAGAACAACAATACCCGGACTCAGTTATTATTATTCTTGGAGATTTTAACAAAGCAAACCTCACACATTAACTGCCCAAATACAAACAGCTCATTACATGCCCAACCAGTGACAGAAATATACTGGATCACTGCTACGCAACAATAAAGGATGCATATCGCTCTGTCCCTAGAGCAGCTTTGGGACTATCTGGTCACTGTCTGGTTCATCTTCTTCCGACCGACAGACAGAAATTAAAATCTGCTAAACCTGTATTAAGGACTGTAAAGTTTGGACAAACGAAGCAGAGCTGGAACTACAAGCCTGCTTTGACTGCACTGATTGGAGTGTTTTTGAGGCTGCAGACACCAATCTGGACGAGCTCACAGATACTGTTACATCATATATCAGTTTTTGTGAGGATATGTGCATTCCTACTAGGACTTATTTAACATTTAACAATGACAAACTATGGTTTACAGCGGAACTCAGGCAACTTCATCAGGCCAAAGAGGATGCTTACAGAGTTGGGGATAAAGTCTTGTACAATCAGGCCAGGAACACACTGAATAAGGGAATCAGAGTGGCTAAAAGAAGATACCCTGAGAAGCTGAAAAACAAGTTTTCAGCTAACGACCCTGCATCAGTGTGGAGTGGCATGAAACAACTTACGAATTACAGGACTTCTGCCCCCAACCTTGTGGTGGACCAACAACTGGCTGACGACCTGAATGTGTTCTACTGTAGATTTGAAAGGGCCAATCTCACACCCCACACCCACTCTGACCTTCACTTCACACAAACACCAACACCTCCTGCAACCCCCCTCCTCCCCCCTCCTGCTACTCAACCTGCACTTAAGATCTGTGAAGATGATGTGAGCCGCATCTTTCGACAACAAAGGATAAGGAAAGCACAGGGCCCAGATGGCGTTTAACCTGCATGTCTTAGATCCTGTGCTAACCAGCTGGCCCCCATCTTCATACAGATCTTCAATAGATCACTGGAGCAGTGTGAAGTCCCATGCTGCTTCAAACATTCCACTATCATCCCCATCCCAAAGAAACCAAAAATCACAGGACTTAATGACTACAGACCTGTCGCCCTGACGTCTGTGGTCATGAAATAATTTGAGAGACTGGTGTTGGCCCACCTGAAGAACATCACTGGACCCTTTCTAGATCCCCTTCAATTTGCTTATCGAGCAAACAGGTCTGTGGATGATGCAATCAACATGGGATTGCTTCATATCCTGCAACATCTGGACAGACCAGGGACATTTGCAAAGATCCTTTTTGTGGACATCAGTTCGGCTTTCAACACCATCATCCCAGCTATACTCCAGAATAAATTACACCAACTCTCTGTTCCCATGTCTATCTGTCAGTGGATTACCAGCTTTCTGACGGACAGGCAGCAGCTTGTGAGACAGGGGAAACTCACTTCCAGCACCTGTACAATCAGCACTGGTGCCTCCCAGGGATGTGTGCTCTCCCCACTACTCTTCTCCCTCTACCCCAATGACTGCATTGCCAAGGACCCGTCTGTCAAGCTCCTGAAGTTTGCAGATGACACCACTGTCATCAGCCTCATCCGAGATGATGATGAGTCTGTACACAGAAGGGAGGTTAAACAGCTGGCTGTCTGGTGCAGTCAAAACAACCTTGAGCTGAACGGTGGAGATGATTGTGGACTTTAGGAGGAACACCCCAACACTGACCCCCCTCACCATTCTAAACAGCACTGTGGCAGCAGTGTAGTCATTCAGGTTCCTGGGCACTACCATCTCACAGGACCTGAAGTGGGAGACCCACATTGACTCCACTGTGAAAAAAGGCCCAGCAGAGATTGTACTTCCTTCGCCAGCTGAAGAAATTCAACCTGCCACAGGCGCTGCTGATACAGTTCTACTCAGCAGTCATTGAGTCTGTCCTCTGCACTTCAGTAACTGTCTGGTTTGGTTCAGCTACGAAATCAGACATCAGAAGACTACAAAGGACAGTTCGGATTGCTGAGAGGATTATTGGTTGCCCCCTGCCCCCCCTTCAAGAACTATACACTTCCAGAGTGAGGAAAAAGGCTGGAAAAATCACTCTGGACCCCACTCACCCTGCCCACTACCTTTTTAAACTGTTGCCTTCTGGCCGACACTTCAGAGCTCTGAGCACCAGAACCGTCAGGCACAGGAACAGTTTTTTCCCTAAGGCTATCCATCTCATGAACAGTTATATTGCCCCATTGAGCAATAACTATGTGCAATACATAGTTTAGTCTTTCTTATATTTATCCAACACATCCAACCTCTTCTGCCATTTCATTCCTCTGAAAAAAACAAAAAACAAAAACATTTGCACTGTACATAACAGATTGTATTAGATTTGCACTACCCATGTGTATGTGTTTATTTATGTATGTGTGTCTGTACGTATGTGTATAATTATTTTTTATTTTTTATTTTTTATTATTATCTATGTCTTGCTGCTGTTTTTGTATTGTTGTACACTGGAAGCTCCTGTCACCAAGACAAATTCCTTGTATGTGTAAGCATACTTGGCAATAAAGCTCATTCTGAATCTGATTCTGTATTCGTTCAGCGGGTTAAACCAATGAAATGCTGCCTCACAGTTCGCACTCGAATGCTGTTGGTTCATGCTATAGTGAGTCTTTACAGGCATGAAAAGCAGACTGCATGAAGCCACGTAGTGGGTCTTTTCTCTTTAACTTTCTATAATTGAAGGGGGGCGACACCATCTAGAGTGCTAGAGAAGACTGTATCCATATTTTCTGTCATTACATCAAGTTCTTCTGAACTTGTTGGCGCACTGAGCATTTCAGACAGATCTGGAAGATTATTAGTGAAGATATCTTTAGTGGTCGAAAGAATAGTTCTACCAGATTGATAACGATGTGTAATGGTACTGAGTAATGGATAATATACAGTAAGCGGTTATAAACCCTGACAGTGTGATCAGGAATCTTGTATCAACCTGAAGGGGTTTATTTTGTGATAACAACTGGCTGTATATTATCCCACTTATTACACGGCTACTAAAAAAATAAGTCAATAAATGGACATGAAATATTGATTTGCATTGAAATTACATTATTATGTGAGAAGAAAGAAATCACCGAACAGCTGAATTTCACCTCCGAGTTCTGGTGTTGTCTAATTTGCTATAATGACTGTCTGACTGCTCATTTTCCAGCTTATTATAAGACTACTTGACAAATAAATAACTAAAATGTACATAAAACCTTTAAATGAGTTAAAATTATTTTATTTGCTTACATGTAGAGAATGCTAATCCCAATGTATCATTTTCATTATCTACAGTATGTGAATGTTGAAGTCCCCAAAAATAAAAGCACTATTCACAGTAATTACTATATCTGACAGAAAATCAGAAAAATCTTTAAGGAGGTCTGTATAGGGCCCTGGGGGGTCCGCATAGTGTAGCAAAAACAAAAGACAGAGATTTTTTACTCATATCAGACAATGTCACATCACCCCTTCAGATGGGGATCTCGTTTATAGCAATAACAAGGGGGATTAGATTCATTAAACTAATATATTCAATAGTTTAAGAGAGGTTTCTGTTAAACAGAGTGCATCCAAAATTATGATCTGTATTAATTTAATTTACAATTAGTGCTTTGGATGAAAGAGATCTAATGTTTAGTAGCCCAAATTTATTAAATGCTTATCTTCAATTTTCTTGTCATTTTCTAGTTTAACATCAATCAGATGTTTTCTAGATTACTTAAAAGGTTTTGTGTTTGGTAGTTTGGGGAATAGACCCAGACTCTATATGATATCTAGGTGATACAGTCTCTATTTGTTGTGGTTTACATGACCTATGTGACATCTCAAGACATTGAGAAGATGGTCGGTTTAGCCAGTCTGTCTGCTCCCTGATGCTGGGCCTCATGTATTCAGATATAAGACAAAGGCAGGCCTAACACAGTCGTAAAGCCTGACTGAGGCCCACACACACAGTCATAAATCTTACTGATAAAAACCGTGCCAAAATCAAACAAAGGGAGTCCAAAACAGACTACAAATCCCATGAAGCCTTGCTCACTTTGCACCTATGTGTGAAATTCCAAAGGATCGAACTCTCAGCTCCTATTGGATGAGGTGCACGACAGAACGCCCCTCAACTATGACGTCATCGGGAGTAGAAATACTTCTGAGATCCTTCTGGGCATTGCTTCCAGCAACTTTGCTTGCCGTGCGTAGATGCAGATCATCACTGCTCTCAGGTGTAGCCTCGTTGCACAAGGAAGTAACGTATGACTTGAAACTGTGGCCATACAATCTCCATCTCGCTAGACAAGTCGAGATTACTCTGTGTTCCACCGAACACTAACAGATCCGAAGGAGACCGCCGAGCAATCCGCATCTTCATCTGTTTAACTGCAGAAGTGAAGAAAGAAGATTTCTCTTACCTCTTCAACCGAGTCGATGTCACTGATTTCTCCGCCAGCCCGGCGAGAATCAGCAGCCGTACCGCACACCGACAGAGTGAGGAAACGGCCTCCCATCATCACCCGAGCCTTGAGGAACCGAGTCGGAGTTAATGGATGGATGAACACACATTCTACCTGCATCCTCACGTGATTAGTGTAAGAAGTTTACATCTGGGCAGAGATAGAATATTATAGTGTGTTATTCTTGTGTATCAAGGTTATTGCTTGTACAGTTTACGGACCTCAGAGTCCGCTCATTGCTGCTAATAATACTTAAGGTATTATTGTAACGTACTGTTATCACATATTAGATTTTGCTGGGTTGTAGTCCAACCACGTTGGACTGTTTTGTATTTCCGACATCACGGGTGAGACTGGCACACTGAGGTTTTCCATTAAAGAACCAAAGACCGCGGGACGTTATTAATTGATATTACTGCATCAATAAACTTTGTTATATTTCAATGAGAAGTGTTTTGGTTTGTTTTGCATACACCTGTGTCAAAGGCTGGCAGGGGATGTCAGTGCTCGGATTCAAGCATTTATTGTTTCCTTTTTAACGTCGATGTTCTCCGGACATTGACTTTCCTAAGAGAACAATCTAATATTGAGACTGTTATACTGTATGGTTATTAGTCCCTGTTAATATTCTATTGATTTTGATAATTGATAATTATCTTTGATGATTGTTGAATTTGAAGGATCAATAAGCTAGTGTTAGTTCTAATCAATGTTCCATTGATTTGAATAATTAATGATTATCTTTGATAATAATTAATATTCTATTGAATTTGATGGTCATCTTTGAATGTTAATGTAAAGGATTAAAAAGTGAACATTGATTCTAATCAATTTTCTATTGATTTTAATAATTGATAATTATCTTTGATAATTATTAATTATTGCTAATAACCAAACCCACTCCTGAACATAGCGCACAACACTGACATGGTCACTGGTTAGTCAAACACTAACACTATTAAGGGTTCTGAGCCAAATTATTAGACAGGAGAGCAGCACCTTCCCTGCAGGGATGAGACCGTTTCTTTTTAGCAGGTCCGGTATATCCCCAAAACATGTCCAATTGTCTATAAATCCTATGTTATTCTCTGGACACCACTCAGACATCCAGACATTTAGTGACTATAATCTACTAAATATCTCGTCACTGCAATAAGCAGGGAGGGGGCCAGAGCATATTACCGTGTCTGACATCATTTTTGCAAGTGTACACACCTCTTTAATGTTATCTCTAGTGATCTCAGACCGGGGAAGCTGGACATTATTAGTGCCTACGTGAATTACAATCTTAGAAAATCTATGTTTAGCATTAGCCAGCACTTTTAAATTTGATCAGATGTCAGGCACCTTTGCCCTGAAAGTGGCTGGAGTCTCTATTTTCACGTTCCATTAAATAAAATACCCCATAATGTCTCGGTTACAACTGTACCCTTGGTTCCCAGAAAGGAGGGAATGAGATGCTGCGTCAGTAGCTGATGCTATGGGAACCCCTTTCGAGGGAGAAGATCTCTGAAGCCCTTTATAATCACGCCAATCTATTGGCAGATGGCGCTTGACGTTCTGCCCTAATGCACTCATAATCGTTGGCATATAAAGTGGAGCATAGCGGCAATTCATCAGGATTTTTCGACTAAAGGGATGAGAGCGCATCTTTCTGTCCCTTAACAGCAAGAAATTAGTAGTGCGGCTAACGTATACAGCATCTTGTTCCCTCCTTTCAGGGAACCAAGGTTACAGTTGTAACCAAGATGTTCCTTTTCAATGTGGTCACTTCAATGCTGGTTCAGTAGCTGATGCTATGGGATCTGTATACTGCCAGGATAGTAGAAAAGACCTTGACATGGTCCCCCTTCATATTGAAAAATAGGAATGAAAGAGAGAACTACAATATTTAGAAAATATAACAATGACACTACATGCAGGGTAGTGACACATTGTACAGTAATACTCACCCACATCTTGGTGGGAAAAGAGTTCAGAACAGACAATGACCGCCAAATCGTACCATGACAAATTCAATGGCCAAAGATGCCTGTAATGTAGGTGGGGATGAACACAATGTCACATATTCCCTGTGTTTGCTTTGACTTTTATGTTGAAATTCTTGTTGAGTTCCCATGTTCCTGTTTCCTGTTAGTTTGTAGTCCTTTGTAGTTTCATTTTATGATTGGGTTTTCCCTGATTGTTTAGACAGGTGTTCCTCGTTCCCTTGTTTGCCCCTGTGTATTTAAACCCTTATTTTCCCTGTTTCTTTGTCAGTCTTCACATGTATTATGCTGTGCTCTGTACATTTGTTCCCTGTGTTTTGTTTCTTTATGTTCTGTGTTACCTGGTTTACTTTTGTTTTATTAAAGACTCTGCATTTAGATCCTCCATTCTCTCCTGACTCATTACAGAAAGACTGACCTCTCATGGATCTAGTGGCAGTCAGAATTCTGCTTCTTCAACAAGGGGACCGTCCTATTGAGGATCACGTCCGTGAGTTTCTCAAATTAGTGAATTCAGTGCACTATCCAGACCGCTCTCTGGTGGTTTTCTTCCGGGCTGGTCTGAATGGTGCACTGAAGGAACTGATGCCTCCAGCTGATCCTCGTTGGACACTCAGGGAATACGTGGAGAAGGCTCTGGAACTCTGCGGTTCCCCCAACACAGTGGATTATGGCAGGAACCCCGGGCCAAAACCTGCTTCTTCGGCTCCCTCGTCCAAGCCCTCCACGGCCCCTTGCTCCAAGCTTTCCATGGTCATGATCACAAGTGAATGATCACTTTGAATGATCTGCCACTGATGTCAGTGCGTAGGGTCATGAAGACCCTACCTCACAAATTGCCACCGCCCACGCCTGCCAAGGCCAATGAGCCAACGCCCACGCCTGTCAAGGCCAATGAGCCAATGCCCATGCCTGCCACAGCCAATGATCCAACCCCAACGCCTGCCACGACCAACGAGCCAACGCCCATGCCTGCCACGACCAATGAGCCAACACCCATGCCTGCCACGGCCAACGAGCTGGAAGCTTCGTCCATCCCAAAGCCAGCATTGTCAATCTCGTCCGTCCCAGAGCCAGCGTTGCCAGCCTCATCCATCCCAGAGCCAGCGTTGCCAGCTTCATCCGTCCCAGAACCAGCGTTGCCAGCCTCGTCCGTCCCAGAGCCAGCGTTGCCAGCCTCGTCCGTCCCAGAGTCAGCATTGTCAACTTCGGCCATCCGGAGGAGGAGGAGGAGAAGAAAGACTTCTGGTCCCAAGTCTCCGCGTGTACACGACCACGGAGGTCGTTTCCCAGTCTCTGCCCATGTTCACAACCACAGAGGTCGTTCCCGAGTCTCCGCCCACGCCCACGACTACAGAGGTCGTTCCCGAGTCTCCGCTCATGCCCACAACCACAGAGATCGTTCCCATGTCTCTTCCTGTGTACACGACCACGGAGATCGTTTCCCAGTTTCTGCCCATATTCTCGACCACGGAGGTCGTTCCCGAGTCTCCGCCCATGCCCACAACCACAGAGGTTGTTCCCGAGTCTCTGCCCATGCTCATGACCACAGAGGTCGTCTCCGAGTCTCAGCCAGTGTTTACGACCACAGAGGTCGTTCCTGAGTCTCCGCTCATGCACACGACCACAGAAGTCGTTCCCGAGTCTCTGCCAGTGTTCACGACCACAGAGGTCGTTCCCGAGTCTCTGCCAGTGTTCACGACCACAGAGGTCGTTCCCGAGTCTCTTCCCAAGTTCACAACCACGGAGGTCATTCCCGAATCTCTTCCCATGTTCGCAACCATGGAGGTCGTTTCCCAGTCATCCAGGACTCTTTGTCTCGAGCCTACCACAGCTTCACCTTCCTTGGCTTCACCCCTCGAGCCTCCCTTGGCTCTGCCTTCTACGGCTGTGCCCCACGAGCCTCTCCTGTCTCCGCCCACAGAGTCATCCACGGCTCCGCCCCCAGAGTCTATTCCTCCAGAGGCTCCGCCCCAGAGATTATTCCTCCAGTGGCTCTGCCCCCAGAGACTATTTCTCCAGCGGCTCCGCCCCCAGAGACTATTCCTCCAGCGGCTCCGCCTGCTCTCCCAGAGACAATTCCTCCAGCGGCTCCACCCGCTCCCCCAGAAACTCCTCCTCCAGTGGTTCTGTCTGCCTTACCAGTGACTCCTTCTACAGCGGCTCTGCCGCCTGACCCAGTCCCTGTCCTGTAGCTGCCTCCCAGGCCTCCTGACCCTGTCTCGGCCCTGCGGCCACCTACCTGGCCTCTTGACCCAGTCCCCACCTTGAGGTCATCTCCTGGGTCTCCTGGCCATCTGCCTGATCTGCTCTGGTCTCTTCGGTCTCCTGGCCATCCACCTGATCTGCTCTGGTCTCCTCGGTCTCCTGGCCATCTGCCTGATCTGCATTGGTCTCCTCGGTCTCCTGGCCATCCGCATGATCTGCTCTGGTCTCCTTGGTCTCCTGGCCGCCTGCCTAATCTGCCCTGGTCTCCTTGGTCTCCTGGCCACCCGCCTGATCTGCTCTGGTCTCCTTGGTCTCCTGGCCGTTGGCCTGATCTGTTCTGGTCTTCTTGGTCCTCACTCCCACCAGCTCTGCCTCGGTCTTCCGAGCCCCCAGCTCCACCTCAATGCTCTGAACCTCTGGCTCCAGCTTGGTCATCCGAGCCTGCAGTGTCGCCCTGGCTCTCCATACCTCTGGCTCTGCCTTGGTCTCAAGTCTCCCTGTCTTTGCTTTGTTCCTCTGCCCCCTTGCCCCTTGTGCCCCCTTGAACTGCCTGTTTTCCCCTTTTCTCCCACACCCCATGGACAATTATTTTATTTTTATTTTTTTGAGCGTCTGGAACCCGCTTTTTAAAAGGGGGGCTCTGTCACGTATTCCCTGTGTTTGCATTGACTTTTATGTTGAAATTCTTGTTTAGTCCCCATGTTCCTGTTTCCTGTTAGTTTGTAGTCCTTTGTAGTTTCATTTTATGATTGGTTTTCCCCTGATTGTTTCCACAGGTGTTCCTCGTTCCCTTGTTTGCCCCTGTGTATTTAAGCCCTTGTTTTCCCTGTTTCCTTTGTCAGTCTTCATATGTATTACGCTGTGCTCTGTACGTTTGTTCCCTGTGTTTTGTTTCTTTATGTTCTGAGTTACCTGGTTTACTTTTTTTTTATTAAAGATGCTGCATTTAGATCCTGCATTATCTCCTGACTCATTACACACAAGGCTTGCGCTGGTGATAATTCCTCCTCAGACTCTCTGCACTCAATATCACATGACTCCCTCATGCAGTCCTTTGGGATCATGCATTCACAATGAATGCAATCAGTCTTACCGATATAATGCAGCACTAATTCCCATCAGACAGAAGGATATAACACTCACAAGGTGGAAAACATTTGAAAAACACCATCTTGAGAAAGATGTTATTAAGCAAAAGCTCTTTTTTGTGCTTTACCTGTAATAAACACACAACAACCATCACAATATCAATAGTGTTTCAAAAGCAGAAGTGGTAAAAAATATGCTGATCGTCAGAGCACAGGTATGGAGATAAAAATAATCCACTCACTGTTCAGGTGTGCAATATCAACAATGAAGCACTTATTCGGACGTCCAGAGCACAAGAGATGCAATCGCGACCCTGAAGAGAAAAAGTCTAATGAAATGGCGCTGTTCCAGTTTATATGGCCATAATAATGCACGCATCAGGGGCGGAGCATCAAGCGCATCTGCCAATAGACTGGCATGATTTAAAGAGCTTCGAAGATCATCACTCCTGAAAGGAGTTCCCATAGAGGCTTCTCTTTCTCACTGACCTCCTCTAGCATTTTACTACAAGTACCACAGTTGAACTATGGTTACTGTGGTAAAACCATGGTAAATTTTGTGGTTACTGTGCTTTTACTATGAGTACCACAGTTGAACTATGGTTACTGTGGTAAAACCATGGTAAATTTTGTGGTTACTGTGCTTTTACTATGAGTACCACAGTCGAACTACGGTTACTGTGGTAAAACCATGGTAAATATTGCGGTTACTGTATTTACTACAAATACCACAGATACTGTAATAAAACCATGGTTAATTTTCGCAAGCGTTGGATAATCTTGGATAGCAAGCTAGATAAACAGGAATTCCTTGAACCGTAATTACTAAATACTAGACTATTATCAGTAACTGATATGAATTTCATTAACTGATCAAAGATCTGATATGTCATGTCACATGACAGCTGACGTTATCATTTAATCTCCCTAGCTAGCTAGATGTGTTCGGTTAAAAGCAATGAAATACAAAGATAGCCTACTGTATGTAGAGCAGACAGATATAATGCATTGCTGGAATGCGAAGTTGCAAGTTTGATTTATAAATAACACAAAATGAATTTTATATTGAACATTAGGACAGTGTGGGACTGACTACACGCCAAAATGTAACACAGGTAAACTGCTGCCAAATATTGCGGTGTATTCTGTCGAGAGTTGGGCCACACTCCTTGAATGAGAGTAAAAGTCATACTTTTTCGTATGACCTAACTCATACTATATTGTTTGATTTTGCCAACTGGTTAACTTGTATGAATTTGTGCAAATTTGGCACAAGACTGCAACTGGTTAGCAGTAGCGTATTTATATTTAACTTTTGACATAAACATTTTCTGTATTACTTGTCAAGAATGTTTCTGCACAATTTCCTACCACCAAAGAAAGTGGGATAGTGAACCTTTCGAAGACTTGCACGTTGAGTGGGGAACAAAGGGACCTATTGGAGAAAGGACTGAATTTTGAACGGAAGGGGCAAGCGAAAGGACTAAATAGAATTGGAACTGGAAGCAAAATTGATGCAGTATCATAGATGTTTAAAACTGGCAGCTTTTTTTGAAGGAGAGGAGGAGGGCAGCAGAGTGCCAAACACGTTAAGCTCAGGTTGGGAACCACAAGGTGACCAAGTACCGGGGATTGTGCACAGGATTATGGGGGAAGAACAGAGAGCACTAATAGCACCTACAGAAGTTGAAGACACACAGGGTTCAAATCTTTCGTGGGGGGAGGAGAGGGCACTCAGGACTTTGATGGGAGATTTTGATGGGAGTGTTTTATAAAAAACTCAATAAACCGATTTTCATGGAATTGGCACAAATTATTAGGGGGTTGGTGGAGGAATTATATCAACCAATATTGCTAATATATACATGGCAGACTGGAAAGACACATTACTTTTGAAATGTCCAAAGTTGCCAAAGGTATATCTCAGGTTCTTAGGTGACATATGGGGTATATAGGAGCACACAGAAGACGAATTTAAAGAGTTTATTCAGATTTTTATTCAGGTTTTGGAGCATAATCCAAACTGGGGTAAAAGGGAGAGACTCATTAAAGAGAGTTAATGATTAAGAGATTGGGAACTCGATTTCCGAGAGGGTTAAATGAGAGAGAGGACTGACGAAAAATTGTTTTCCAGTGATTCAAAGAGATTCAAGACCTGGATGGGACTTGTAGAGATGTATGTATGTATTGTATATATGGAAATCTGAAATAAAAGAAGTGGAACACACTGAAATTGTGGATGATTCCTCAGTGTGGAAGGGATTGGGAATCTTATGAAGAGGGATGGGGGAAGATAATTTTTGGAGTCTAAGGGGAGAAAATAATGGTAATAGTAATAATTATGGTGATGATAATAATAATGATGGTAATAATAATAACAGTCATAATAACTAACAGTAATAAAAACAATAATAACAGTAATAGTAATAATAACAATAATAACAGTAATAATAATAACAGTAATAAATACACTTGAAACTAAACTGGGATAGGCCCAAGGGAACAGAAAAAAACAATAACAACCACACACACACACAAAAAATAAAATAAAAATAATAATAATTTAGTATTGGTCTTAATTCTGATTGGAGCCGTAATCTCGGTTAAATATTGATCCGAACCCCGGCCCCACCCCCATTATGCTGGAAAGGCATTTGTTATTTGTTCTTTTGAAACGTCAGATATATGTAATGGCAAGGCCAGTGCAATGAAGAGTGTAAACCAGAGGGTGACCACTGGACACTACTGGTTTGTTTCATTCCATGATTTCTACCCTTCTCTGTAAATGGTGTGGGCGGTGTTTTTTTCATCCAGATTGAACGATTAACTCAGTGTCTCGGCAGATGATATATCCTCATGAAGGGAGGAACTCTTGTGGTGAAGGCAGCAGGAAACTTGCTTACTGCATTAAGGCTGTAAGGTGAGGATAAATGAAAAACAATACAAAATCCTTCATCAGGTATTAACAACTTAAAAATGTCCCTTCTAAAAAGGTGCTTCATTAACAAAAAGGGTTTCCAGGGCACCATATGGATGTGTATGACTTTACCACACACACCTTACAACCAGATGGCAATTCATGTGGGGTATTTTTCTGCAAAGTATTTAACCATTATAAACATGTATGTGTGTTTTCTGTTTATATTATACTTGTTTTAATTTATTTTTTATTTCCTAGTTTGCAGAAGCCATTTTAACAGAGGGAGACTGAAATTGTACTGCTATTACTTGTTAAGAACAATATTACACATAAATACGTGACGACATGGGCCAACTCCTACTGAATAAATCAAGGGTTTTAACGGGGATGGTGGTTTATGCATGTCTCAACAAATATAATGTATGATATCACCTTAGTTCCTTCTTTCCACAGAAGTCCTAGACTTGTGCTTGGCTTGTGGAAATGAATATCCCTATACACCAGACAAAGTAGACACTTCTGGATGTTAAGCTGGTTATGATTTTTCACTTGGCTGTAAATGTCATTCTCAGATTGAATGTGACAGCTTCAAAGACTGATACCACTGGGACAGCATGTTTGGAGGCACTTTTCATTTGCCCTGTGTAGATTAATTGTGTGAATGTGTGTGTTATCATTGAATTGTTTTCTCTCTGTATTTTATACAGCAAAATGCAACTTCTCCCATGAATAACTATTTTGTAGTTTACCGCAGATGTCCAAATTAATATGTTTTTTTAGTTTTTTTTTTTTTAAATACATTTTGAAACTTGTCATTTTAAATTAAAATATTTTACGTGTTATGGTAAGCTAGCAGAATAGGCTAACACATCACATTGTCAAAGTACTGCAGGGTTGTACATTTCACAAACTGACCAACATCTGATTGTTCCATCAACATTGTTTCAAACTGATTTTCATCCTGATTCATTTCATTTATTTATTTATTTATAAAAAAAAAAAAAAAAAAGAAAAAAGGAAAGACTGGGAACGATTATATTCTTTTTCTTACCTATATAAAAAAAACAAAAAGAAAAAAAAAAAAAACATTAAGATGTCCCTTTGTGATTTAATAATGCATGCATTAAAGCATGTTTGAAGTTATTTACCAAATGAGCAAGGGAACAGATTAAAGAAAGGCATAGAATAATCACAAACATAAACTTTACTATGCCACATACATCGTTCATCGGTGCCAGAAGTGGCAAATTATCCAAAGACACAGAGTTTTAAAGCCTCATAAGGGAGAACAGAAAAATATAACACAAAAATACTTCATGGCTGTTGGTTTATGAACAGATGAACCATTATCCACCTTATTTTTCAACCATGGTGCCTTATTTTTCAACCTTGAATGTGGACCTTTTCTGGTATAAGCCATCTCCAGCTATGTCAGCGATATAAAAATAGTTGTTATTACTGCATATTCAGTGTTTAATAAAGTATATCGCATCTCCATTATCACTGAATATTTATTATTTGTGCTTTTATACAGTTTGATTGTAGCATGCTGTTGTAATCTTACCAATATATACTTGTATTGGGCCTAATTAATGAAATACATTGTGTAAATCGTTCATAACGCCATTTTGATGTAAATTCTTATGTTCATGAAAGTTTACATATTTTTTAAATGTTAGTTGGTACAAACAAAATGTAAAATTTTCTGCACCTGACCATGTGTAAATCGTGCGTATAAGACATCCAAAGGTTTTGTGCTCTTTCAAGTATAACTGCTCTTTCAAACTATGACTATATTTTGATAGAAGTGAAATTAAATGAAATAATTAACCAATGAAAAAAGTAGCTAATAATTACATAAAGTGAAAGTATGTAATAAATAACATACATTTGTAAAAAAAAAAACAGGCTGTTTTGTTTTGTTTTTTTAAACATATACTTAATTGACAAAGTTTCTTTGATTCTTTGATGCTCTACTTTCCTTTCTTCTTATTTTTGCCAGCAGAAGTGCTTGGCATTGGCTGAAAAGGTTGTGGGAAGATGAAAAATTATATATCAATATCCTTTAATGCGAATGGTTTGACAATTTCTTCATTTGACACGTCCTCTATAATTTAGGTTTCAGTAGATCAGTATAGACATCGATAAACTGCTTTTAGTTGATAATGTATGGTCTACATTAGGGATGCAAGTTCTTTTAACCGAGTAACCACCAGCATTAACCGGTTATTTACCGGTTAATCGATAAGCCATGAATCAAATAAGTGACCAAACAGGCATGACAAAGGTCTATACTGGCTGAAACAAAAAAGGTCACATGACAGATGTGTATATTAAGCAATAGTTATTACATCAACCTTTGAATGTACAACCATATATTTCCATCTTTTATTTTGTAACAAACTAATTTTGAAATGATCGCAATGATCACATTAACCGATTGCATTAACTTATGGCAGTTTAACAATGGAAGAATAAATACATAACCACATATTGTGCTGCTGGGCAATCCTTATAAATTTAGTTAAAAAAATCAACATATCTACATGGGCAGGGTTCATTATGGTAGGTAGCCTGATATCGGCAAGCCCGGGAACTTGGTCCGAAGGCAATGATATCCCACCATCACCCCTCCGTCTGCTGTGTGAAGTGAAATGCGGGGCTGTAAACATATGCTGTTAGATGTAGAGGCTTACAGTTCCCTATCTGTCACTCACTTGATGTTGTGTCGATGTATTGACACTAGGGGTCACTCTTGGGAGCCCCAAACACCTCTGCTTTTTTGAAAAAAGGCCAATGAGAATTGGCGAGTGGAATTTGCATGCCACTCCCCCGGACATACGGGTATAAAAGGAGCTGGAATGCAACCACTCTTTCAGATTTTCTCTTTGGAGCTGAGTGGTTCTATTAATTGAAGCTGAATTCATCTGCGAAGTTCATTCACCTCATCTGCTGGATTCTACAGTGCATTTCAGCGGCTTCTCCCCCTCTGCATCCGTGGAGTGCAGAGAACACCCCTGGGCACTTCATCAGAAACAACTAAAAGAGTACATTCTAAAAAGAGTATATTTTCTTTCTAAAAGAGCGGCACACACGAACGTCTTTTTAAAGATGCCTTTCCGTCTGTGTGTTATTCCTGGTTGCGGTCCATATCTCTCTGCTTCTGACGGCCACGATCGTTGTCTTACGTGTCTGGGTGCTGCCCACGTGGAGACATCGTTCTTGGATGGGTCTTGTCCTCATGGCGAGAACATGACCATGGCAACGTTGCGGTCGCGGCTTGCATTCGTAAGAAAGCAAGCCACCATAGCGGTTCCCCGCCTCGGTCCTTCTACCTACGGGTATGAGGCCATGCCGGTTAGCACTAGGGGCGATTTGGGGACCTCAATGGGACCACCTCCGCCAGATATCTCCCCACGGACCTCCCATTCCCCAGCACGCTCGCTTGCTCTGGTCGAGTGCTCGGACGAGATCGACGGCTCGTCTCAGGGCGCGTTCGACATCTCGTTCGGAGCCTGGGAAGAAGACGAGTTATCAAGTGCAGCATCGGAGAGCGGGCTCATCCAGTTGGACGCAGAGGCTTCGACTGGGCTTCCTCCTTCGGGAATGGTCGCCCAGTCCCAGGCCGATGCAGAAATGATGGACATGCTTTCCCGGGTGGCTGCGAGGTTCGGGCTAGAGTGGAACCCTCTGCTCTCCCCTGAACCCTCTCGGCTCGACGATTTGTTTCTGGGCTCGGGGCGCTGCCCACGGCCACGCCCCACCCCCGTTCCTTTCTTCCCGGAAGTGCATGAGGAGCTGACAAGATCGTGGGAGGCGCCTTTTACTGCCTGGTCCCGGTCTTTCAGCACTTTCTTTGAGATGCTAGGTTGTTTGCTAAATCTAAATTTTATGATGTGAATGCACTTCATTCATAAAAAAAGATTTAAATTCTGTTCTGCATAGATGTTAAAAACATTTACTAGCAAGTCGGGTGCCTTCCTTATATGGCATTTTTATGGGCATGGATCATGATAATTGTGATTGAACTTGCACACGCCCCTATTTACGAATGTTTGGAATTCACTAACATACATTTAACAAACAATTCTGGGGTGTACGCAACATTTGTGAAACCGGAGGAGATTTTCGGGAAGGTCCATTTTATGCATAAATTACTCCCAATCTGCGGCGGATGGTCAGAGGAGGCAAGGGAGGCTGAGCCTCCTCAAAAATATATTCAAAATGAATGTTGTTTTAATCAGTTTACCTACTAACGTACACAACTCAGACTCTAACATTCACAACATACTTTAATGGAAAAATATATTTTTCTATCTTTTTTTCTTTTAATGCGTGGTAGTTGAGTTTAAATTACTTTATGAATCAGTATGAATGCCAGAGGAGGCTGACAGCATTAAGCCTCCTCTCATTAGTAAACTGACCAAACAAAATGGGTATTCAAATGGCACAACATCATCTGCTTCTGTTCAAAAATCATCCAAAAAAGGTCAAACGGAGGCAAAATTAAATTTGCCTCCTTTCGTGTTCAGAACCAATCATTATCAGAGGTGAACATTCAAGCCAATCATCTTTCAGTATCACGTTTATGCTTCATCAAGCCTGCTTGTGGATAATGTGACAGGTGAAAAGAAACTTCCATATCGGGTGCACAAATAGCTGTCAAAACCTGCTGGCCTTTATTGCCGCACTTCTGCCAGTGCCTTCAGTCCAGCTGTGGGTCGTCAGCCGGGAGCCACCCATCATAGATGTTTTGCCCCATTAATCCAAAACATCTCCTGGTGGTGGGGCAGCTAGGGTTGCCAACCATCCCGTATAATACGGAATCAACCCATATTTGAGAGAACAAAATTGCATACTAAGACTTGTACTAAGACAGTGGCCGTGGAAGGCAAATTATTTTTTGTGATATACTATTTTAACACATTATATACGGTCTACAAAGTCATGAGCCCTTTTTAAATGGAGAGCTGGATCACTGAGCTTTAAAAACATAAAAGGCTTAAGCTTAATTATAGGGTAGAAAACGCTTGGCAGAAAAATATTGTCTTTCACACCGAACGCATTTTTGCGTTCATCCGCACTTTTTATCAATTGTTTTCCTATGTAAACAAGCTCTAGGTTGACCTCTTTAACTTTGCGCTGCATCTCACACTGGAGCCCCGCTGGGAAAAAAATTTCCCGTATTTGGCTGGTAGAAAGTTGGCAACCGTAGGGGCAGTGGTCAGGGACGTCCCCCTGCCACCCTCCGCAGCTAGACACTGGATCCTTTCCATTGCCTCTCATTCTTTCCTTCTCATCAAGACATTTCTCCTTTACAGGTCTTAACATGCAGACAAGGTTCAGTGACTCCACGAAGAAATGCTACCCTATGTCCCAATGCCTCTGCCATGCTGACATCTGCTGCACATACTATAACATACCCATTGTGCTGCTTATAACCTCCCATGTGACCATATGTGTCAACCCAGTGGCTAAGGCTGTGCTACCCCACTGGCAACGTTAATGCATGCTGAATGACCCCCACATGGCATACTACCTCACCACACAACACTATGCAAAAACCTCTCCAATAACTCTAGTTATAGACACCCACCCTAGTATTCCTTCCCCTGACGTAATTGTACCACACATAATCTCAAACATCACAAATGTTCCCTATCTTGATCATGCCGCAACCTGTACCATCCTTGCACCAAGGCAGTCTTGCAACCTGTCAACATATGCTGCAGATTTGCTCTTGGGACCTCAAAAAAGGGGCAGCTCTCCCCTGTGCCATACCACTGAGGCAAATTTCCCGGGCTTGAAGGGGTGTCATGAGTGGATCTTATTAGAAAGTTTAGCATGGCCTGGAGTACATTTTAAAGCTCTATCAGATGTACCCTCCCATAATATCCAGCACCCTTGCTGCTGCTGGCTAACAGTTCTAATCATATACTTTTCCTCTGAGATGACAATGATCTATCTCATCCAGGCCCTCTTTCAGCTGCTTCAGGACCAACCCTGCTATGTGTTTGTCTGAAAGATCTTCAAATAAGCTGCTCTGCCAGAACCAGGATTTTTTCCTCATCCACCTCAAATTATATCTGGTCATTCCTAACTCCCTCATGTATAAAAAAGACTACATGATTTTGCTGGCTTAATCTTAATCCTGGCCCATTTCAAGAGCTCTTCCAGCCTTTTCAAGAGTCGATTTGTTCATGCAGCTGTCTGGGGGATGCTTGTGATGTCATCTATTTAGCTGCACAGAGCTGGCAATCTCAGCCCAGACTGTGCACGGATTCCTCGGGCCATCTCTCTTACCCCAATCAGGATGACCTCAAATGTGGCTGTGAACAGGATGGGAGAGAGAAAATCCCAACGCTATTCCTTTTTTCAGCTGCTGCCAACAAGTTGTGTACTCTTGCGTTGTATGACATATCTTCAGGTCCTTTTAGTAACTGTCTACCGAACTCCTAATACTCTCTGGTACATGGAAAATCTCCAGTGCATAGCTGACAAGCTGGTGTGGAACTAATCCATAGGCATTTTCCAGGTACAACCAGACTATGTGGAGGTCTTTCTTGTCTCTCTTGGCAGACTGGATCTGCTCCCAAATAATTGATGCATGCTCCACACATCCAGGGAAACATGGGACACCTGCCTTCTGGTGTCTATGTATCCATTCTTTAGTAGGTAGTCAGACATCCTCCTTGCTACCACCGAAAAGAAAATCTTTCCCTCCAAATTCAGAAAAGAAATACTCCTAAACTTACTAATGTTGTTCGATTCCTGTTCCTTGGGTATAAAGATGGCCACTGCCCTTAGCCATTCCAAGGGTGTGCACTGCTTATTCCAGGCAACTCTCAGAAGTCTCCATAAAAGTTTAACAATCGTGGGGCACTTCTTTTTTTTGTGATACATTTTTAATTATTTTTTCACCAATAAAACAGTCACTTACAGAACCGTGGGGCACTTCTTATATATCCTATATGGATTACCATTCAGGCCTGGGGCTAAAGCTCCTCCACCCTCCTCCATGCCTCTCTCCTACCCATCACCCTGGGACAACTCTTTCTACCACCTGCCTGATCTCTCTCATCTTGGGCAGTTACATTAAATTCTAATACTGGCTTCTACTTATGGCCTTGGAACATTCAGGGGAGCTGAATGGGCTGTGTTTAAGGGGATCACCAAGTTGTTGTTTCGTATGGTCCTCCAGTTCCTCCTTCACCATTACAAGCTTCCCACTATCTTCTACTCTAGCAGGTTTCTGGCAAATTTAAAAGGGTCCTTGAGGAACTTTGCCCTCTCATGCTCCTTCCTTCTTCTCCAATGTCGAATTCTCTCTGCATTCCTCAATACCGCTAACCTAGCCCTTAAACCATCCCACAACACTTTCAAGCCCTCCTTTTCATGCTCCTCTGCCCTCCTCCAAGCCTTGCGAAGCTGCCTCCGCTCTTTCACCAGCTGGAGTATCTTCTTCTCTCTCCTACCCTGGGACCACTCTTCCTCACTAATAGTTCACCAAATCTACTTTTGAATTCTTCATGAACAATGTCACTTAACATATTAAGCTTGGCCTTCACCCTTCCACTAAGTACATTCTCCAAGGTGAAGCACAGGTCCGAATCTAGCTTGCTCCATGCATTATTATCATTAGATCGAAGGACCACTGGGGTGTTTTTCTTGTATTATACTTATAGTTGGTTTGGGTGTCCCCTGTGTGAGGACCTGTGGGTAAGGTAACTAGCATGCCCATCCCTGTGTAGATTTTCCTGCAGTCAGTCAGTCTTTCCTGACAGTCCTCCAGTCTTCCCTGGACTCCATTTTACTCACACCGGCCAAATCACAGGTCTCACCTATTTTGTGGGTAAAACTTATCTGGAGATTGTGTATTACATTAATTTGTGGTGGATAAAACACTTGACTAATCATATTTAAATAGTTGTATAAGATTTAAATTAATATAGATAAAAATAGATATAAATAATAGGGTTGATGATAGGGATGTATCGATAGGATATCTGGATCGGTGTTGGCACAGATATTGATGTTTTTAATCGGATCGGGTATTGGTCCGATGAGCCTGATCCAAATCTGATGCTTTCTTTTAGTCATGGTTGTTACACTCAAGCTCCAAAAATGGCATAAAAGAACCTTAAAAGCACCATTAAAGTAGTCCATATGATTCATGCATTTTATTTAAAGTCTCTTGAACACATACAATAGCTTTGTGAATCTCAAACGGCTGCGTTTAATAAATAAAGTCTGCATGTGCAGCATGTTTCAGTAAATGAGTGGTGCTCTGTTGTATCACACACAAAGCAAGCGCAGGCGCTTGACACGCTGCTGTTTTCAGCTCTCAGATCGGCGCACAATATGTGCGCACTACACACAAACTACATCATGAAAAGCAAATTAAACTACTGTTTATCCCATACTTGGAGTCTAGCAGTGATAAGACTTCGACACAAACCAGCACATTACCAAATGATTTGTCTGCAATTCATGAACCACTCTCACAACCAGTGATTTCAGTGTTCCCTTACACTGACTTTGCTGGAAAGAACCATTGTTTTCCCAAAGTGGTACAACAAGTTCAGTTGGCTACAAGCAATTTGCAAAACATATCGGCATTTTCCCAACCCAAGTGCAGAAAAAGCATTTGTCTGCAATGGTTTCAAAGATTGGACACACCTCCGCAGGTCATGTATCAGACACCAAATCAGCAAAGTTCATTCCGTTTCCCTTTCTAAATATGAGGGATATAAAGCAGCATGCAAAACCCAAGGGACTGTTTTTAATCGGCTCATACGGGATGACCACCATGAGTGGTTATTGACATTATGTTTTGTGCAAAACAAGGCATTATTTTACGTGGTTACAGGAAAATAAAGAGGCCTTAAATAAGGGTGATTTTTTGGAACTGCTTAGCTTAATTGCCAAGCATGACCCAAATCCAGAATTGTCTCCAGGAGATACCCAAAATGCTATACAGTAATTCAGAATGAGTTACTTGAATGTGTAGCCTCGCTACTACTACGAAAGATCAAGGAATGAGTTCCTCAAGACTCCTTACACGTATTATGCGATCATGGACGATGAATGCAAGGACCTGTCAAAACATGAGCTGATGGCTGTTTGGAGGTACGTTCATGTAGGCAAAGCGAAAGAAAGCTGTTGGATTTGTGGAAACAGGAGATACGAGGGCTAATAGGATTTCTGCCAAAATTTTACAAATCACTGAACCACTAAAACTGGATCCCTCCTCTGCATTATTCTTCGCTGTGATGGGGCTTCTGTCACATCAGGTAACAAGGGTGGTGTGCACTTGATCCTAAAATGTACTTTTCAAATGCATTATACTGTATGTACACTGCAACTTGCACCAGCTTAAATTAGTTTTTTGCACTGCAATGAGAGTATCCATACATTTTAGCACATTAGACTGTGAACTCAGTCATGGCAGATTCATGGAGATCCAGAAAGAGCTTTATCCTCACCGAAAGTGTCTTGAACTGGAACAAGCTACCGACACAAGGTGTAGCATGCAATCTGGCTCCTTCAGCAAAATGTTGACATTATTTGATTTAATTTTAGAAAGGCTTGTAGAGTTCTCTTAAACAAGTGGCCAAAAGGAGCTCAAAGCCAATTCACTCTTGCATCAAATGCAGATAAAGAAATCTGTGTTTCTGTTGGTGATGTTTATAAAATTATTTGAGGCCAGCGATGTTGCTACAAGGGCTTTATAGAGTAGCACACTATCTGTTACCGACTGCCTATCGCTGATCAAAGGTCTAAGGGACATTAATGTACAATATTGAGAAATGTGAAAAAATATTTCGACAAAGTTTTAAAGTTCATGGATAAACTGATGGAAAAGAATTCCATATTCCTCTGGGATTGCACCAGGATGAGAGCTACCAGCCAGACTTATCTAGTTTAGGCAAATCCACAGCCATAAAAGACAACACTCACCTCAAACAGCTATAGGTTGATATTTTAGACAAACAAATCACTGAACTGTATAGCTGCTTCCAGGAGGACCAATATGGGCTAATGCATGAAGCAGCTGCATGTTTGCCCAGTTCTGATACTTTTGCAAAAGGAGAGTTACTAAGGATGTCATATGCAAACTATGGTGTTTCAGTTGAAGAATCTGAACAATGCATTTTCTTCCAACTTTTGCATAGGAAAATGGATGATGGTCACGGTTTCTCTTCCCTCATGGAAGTTTTGGACACCTGCCTGCTGATGTTTTCCCAAACATGAATAGAGTGTTAACAATGATGATCACACTGCCTATGACTTCATGTAACGTCGAAAGACTTTTCTCAATAGTAGGTAGAATCACATCAGCTTTAAGATCATCCATGATGACTTCCCGTTTAAATAATGTCTCCCTGCTGTCTTTTGAATGGGAATTGGTGGATTCTCTGGACAATGATGAAATCATCAACAGTTTTTAATAATCACCCTTGAAGACGCCTGTGGTTTTAATTGTAGCCGCCAAGCTATGTTTTCAGATGTTATTTCTGTTCTGCTGTAACTGAAATTATGTTTGAAATGTGATGTGATTTTGGTCTCTAATTTTGTCAATGGGTGAAATCCTAATAAAATTGCTACATAAATTGAACAAAGTTACTTTTTGTTTTTCATTTAGCGGGTGTATTGGTGACACACTATATTGATGACTGTCCCCTCATTTTAAGACCGGACCCCCCATAAAATAAACAAAGCACACAATATCTCAGTAAAATGTTGGAACAGTATAAGGACGGGCAAGGAGGAGGCGGGAACAGTCTGAACAGTCAACATAATTTTTAATGTAAAACTCAACATAAAACAAACATAAACAAACACACACACATACAGCACGGCCGAGTGCATCTCTCTCTCTCTCTCGAACTGGTGCCTCCAGCTCATCTTTATCCCCCTCCCTGATGATTAGCCTGATTCAGGGCTAGCCGTGTTTCCTCATGGCCCGGCCCTGCCCTCCTCCTCGTCACACTCCTCCATCACCCCACTCAGGCCGAGGAATCCCCCGGCATGATGCACTCCCCTTCCCTCCGTTCCTGGAGGGGGGGCGTTGCCCTTCCAGCCGTGTCTGCCGGCAGGTCTTCCCCGCCTTTCTGGAGCCCTGGGAGAGACGAGGGGAGGGAAAGGGGAGAGGGAAAGAGTGAGGCGGACCGACAGAGAGCGAGAGAGAGAGGAGAGAGAATGAAAAACTTGTTTGCCGGTTCCCGGACACGCTGTCGCCTGGTCCTCAACTTCTCCTCTGCCATCTGGTGGATGACAGCTTGCTCCTCCCCTGGCGGATGGAACCACTCCTCCTCTTCTTTGGCAGATGGCAGCAGTTCCTCCGGCTCTTGGTGGCCGGCAGCGACCCCTCTGTCCCCAGGCAGACGGCCACGGCTGCTCCTTTAGCAGACAGCAGCGGCGAGGACTCCATGACAGTGCATCCCTCCTCCCTCCCGGGTTTCTGCACCGCCGTAACAGGTGCAAGGAAGAGGCGGGAACCGGCTGAACAGTCAATGTAACTTTTAATGTAAAACTCAACATAAAACAAACATAAACAAACACACACACATGCAGCACGGCCACGTGCGTCTCTCTCTCTCTCGTACTGGTGCCTCTGGCTCATCTTTATCCCCCTCCTGCCTTATTAACCTGATTCAGGGCTGTCCGTGTGTCCTCACAGTCCGGTCCCACCCTCCTCCTCATCACAAATGTGTTGTAGATTGCAGTGGAATAAAATATTACACTCACTGAGCACTTTATTAGGAACACCTGTACACCTACTTATTCATGCAACTATTTAATCAGCCAATCGTGTGGCAGCAGTACAAAACATAAAATCATGCAGATATGTTCACATCAACCATCAGAATGGGGAAAAATTGTGATCTCATTGATTCCAACTGTGGCATGATTGTTGATGCCAAACGGGGTGGATTGAGTATTTCTGTAACTGCTGATCTCCTGGGATTTTCATGCATAACAGTCTCTAGAGATTACTCAGAATGGTGTCAGAAACAAAAAACATCCAGTGACCGGCAGTTCTGGATACGGAAACGCCTTGTTCATGAGCGAGGTTAATGGAGAATGACCAGACTGGTTCGAGCTGACAGAAAACTATGGTAACTACTCTGTACAATTGTAGTGAGCAGAATAGCTTCTCAGAATGCACAACATGTGGAATCTTGAGGGGGATGGGCTACAGCAGAAGACCACATCAGGTTCCACTTCTGTCAGCCAAGAACAGAAAACTGAGGCTGCAGTCTCTAGAGTTTACTCAAAAACAAAAAACTTCCAGTGAGCGGCAGTTTTGTGGATGGAATGGCCAGACTGGTTTGATTTGACAGAAAGGCTACGGTAACCTCTGTACAATTGTAGTGAGCAGAATAGCAAATCAGAATGCACAATGCATTGACCCTTGAGGTGGATGGGCTATAACAGCAGAAGGCCCCATCAGGCACTTTATTAGGACCATAGTGTTCCTATAAAGTGCTCAGTGAGTGTATTGTGAAAAATAGCATGACATAGCTCTGCCCTCACTTCTGCCTGGATACTGCAGCCCTGGCCCCTTTAGGTCTGCAGTTTGACGCATCTCCCCCGATGCAGAGCCCTGCAGCTGCTTGATGGTCTAATTATAAAGCTTTAACATGTTAACCATGTATGCAGTTTTAAGAGGTTTTTGCTGTCTTGCTGTGCATGGTTTTGATGTTGCAGAAATTCCATGATTAAGATCCAACACCCCCCCCCCCCCAAGCACTTGGCCATGCGATATGTTTAGTGTGCTTCGTCCTCATGCAGTTGTGCAAAGAGGCTTTGGTTGGTAGTGAAATTTCATGAAGTTTTGCAACAGTTGCCAAGGTGCCAGGGTCTTTGGACAGTTTTTTATGTTCAGGTTTTGCTTAGCACATTGAGTTAGGCGAGGATGCTGACATGCTGTCTTAAGAGTATTGCACATTTAATGGATCTTTGACCACCTCAAAGCGCATGAGCTTCTGCGAGGAGCGCGAACCTCGGGTAAGGAACAAATTGATGTAGTGCGATAATCAAACCACAAGTGTTGTGATCTAATTAAATAAATAGTCTGCACTGTATGTGAGCAGCTCTGTTCTCTGTAGTTTATTACACATACCCAAAGCTGTAACAATGGCTGTCACTGGCAATGATGAAGACGATGAAGACGTGATAAAGATGAACTCAAGTTATCAACCAATGAAAACAAGACACATGAACATGGAGGGAAAACATAAAATCACATGACAATGGAACCACATGACATGAAACAGGAACTAGAATTTTCAAAATAAAAGACATGAAATACAAGAATCAACAAAATACATATGACATATCCCCCCCACTAAGGGGCGGCTCCCGACGCCCCAACACATGAACAAAACACATAAAACATGACATAATATTCAAAGTTCAATAGGGAGCTGGGGGGTGGTCTTGAGGCATGGCTTAGCAGGGTGTGGAGCATGGGATCAGGGTGGAGCCCGTGAGGGGCAGAGCCATGGAAGGCAGAGACGTGAGAAGCTCGAGGGGCGGAGCCATGGAGAACTGGATACCCGGAGAGTAACCGAAGACTCAAAGGGCCAGGGTGGAGCCGGAGGCAGGGAGGACCAAGGCGGCGCCAGAGGCTCGGAGGAGCAAGGCGGAGCTGGGGGATCGTAAGACTGAGGTGGAACCGGTGGGACTGAGGACCAAGGTGGAGCCATAGGGAAGGAGGTCCCTTGTGGAGCTGACGGATCAGAGGGATGAGGCGCAGCCAGAGGATTGGAGAGCCAAGGCAGAGCCAGGTGACCGACAGACCAAGGAGGAGCCGGAGGGACAAGGGACCCCTGCAAAGCCGACAGGCTGAAGGACCGCAGTGGAGCCGAGTGAATGCAGAGCTGAGGCAATGTCGAGGGACCGACAGGCCAAGGTGGAGTCCAGGGCTTGGAGGGTCCAGGCGGGGTAGGAGGGTTGAAAGTTCCCTTGCCTGCTCAAGAGAACTAAGGGTGGGTACAATGGCGGGAAACATCTCCAGGTCCAACTGCTCAGATGTGGCCATGACATGGCATGGAACAGGCTCAGGCATGGCTGTGACGTGGCATGGAGCAAGCTCAGGCATGGCTGTGATGTGGCATGGAGCAGGCTCAGTCATGGCTGTGACGTGGATGGAGCAGGCTCATGCGTGGCAGTGACGTGGCATGGAGCAGGATCAGGCGTGGTTGTGACATGGCATGGAGCAGGCTGATGCGTGGCTGTGACATGGCATGGAGCAGGCTGAGGCGTTGCTGTGACATGGCATGGAGCAGGCTGAGGCATTGCTGTGACATGGCATGAAGCAGGCTGAGGCATTGCTGTGACAAAAGATGGTGCTAACTCAGCGACCATGATGAGGAACTCTGACTTGGCGGCCATGACATAAAATTCTGGCTCGGCAGCCATAACGTGAAACTCCGGCTCGGCAGCCATGACGTGGAACTCCGGCTTGGTGGCCATGACGTGGAACTCCGGCTCGGCGGCCATGTCGTGGAACTCCGGCTTGGAGGCCATGTCGTGGAACTCCGCCTCGGCGGCCATGTCATGGAACTCTGGCTCGGCATCCGCCTCCCCCACAGTGAACATAGAACCAATATGAATAATAATATTGGCATTATATTCATGCTGTTTAGCCAGAGGGGAACTGGCCCCTATAGTGAGCCTGGATTCTCCCAAGGTTATTTTTCTCCAAACTTCTTATGGAGTTTTGTGTTCCTTGCCACAGTCGCCTTCGGCTTGCTCACTGGGTTTCTAAATACAGTTATTATTTATACACACTTCATAAATTGTATTTAATCAAACTACACAATGATGACCCTAAGACTTTATAGTTTTTCATTTTCTGTTAATTCATGATTTTCTGTAAAGCTGCTTTGAAACGATCTGTGTTGTGAAAGGCGCTATACAAATAAAAATTAACACAAAAAAAAAAAAAATATATATATATATATATATATATATATATATATATATATATATATTTTTTTTTTTTTTTCCATACAATGAGCCTCATTCATGAAACATGAGCAAAAAATATTTTTGTCTAAATCGTTCGTAAAGCCATTCTGATGTAAATTCTCTGATTCATGACAGTTTTACTATTTTCAAACATTTTGGACCAAAATTTAGACCTGCTCCCGACCACGTGTAAATCGTGCATAAGACATCTAAACGTGTTGTATTCTTTCAGGCAAACTGCCATGACTACATTTTGATAGAAGTGAAATTAATAGCAAGTAATGAAAAAAATTAACTGATATTAAAATGAGTGAAATTAACCTTAAAGAAAAAAATAAATAACTAAAAAATAAGCTTTGTTTTCTTTTTAAACCATAGTCTATACTTATTCTGAAATGTTCCTTTGCGGCTTGCATTATTGCTTCTAAGAATAATTTTCCCCAACTCTGCTTTACGTTCTTTTCCATTAAATGTGCTTGACAGGGGATGAAAAAATCATAGAAAGAAGCAGTTTGCCTTTGATTTTCTCGATTTTTTTAAAAAGAGTCACAACATAAATATTCCAATTTTTTTTTAGTTCTTTTATTAGTATATTTTATTTATTCAAACAATTATGAACATTTTGTTTGTATAAAGATACACAAAATTACACAACTTTGCCTGTTGAAAATTAAAAAAATGAAGAAATTTTTTTTTAATGAACAATCTGGATCTCCATGTCCTCCATGCGAGTCAACTGTTCCAGCTAATCTCCAAACGGGATCTCCTCCCTGCACTTTTCCTAATTGCAGATTCAGTCATTAGACTTATTAGCATTAATATTGTTATTGTTCTAACTTAGATTTTATGGGGGTCAAACTGTACCTGTATTAATTGACATCTACTCCTCATTCAATGAGAGAAGTGATAGTGACGGGATGAAGCAGTACCTCTGATGTTGGGGCTATACTCTGCTGAGACACTGATCAAGATGTGCACTTTCCTGGTTCTTGATGATGTTCATTATTGAAAATGATGACTCACTGATGAAGGTGCAGCTGGTATCCCTGAAAATTATATACTTGAACTCTTTGTACTACAAATATAAACCCGGTCTGTTTTTGAAAGTCTGCTTATGGTGTTGTCTTAATGTACATTATTTAATATTTATATCACTGTGCCTGTTATATTCTCTTGGCATTAAAAATAGCAGCAAGGTTCAGCAATTGGTTGCACTAAGCTTGTGTTTGGGGCTCCCAAGAGTGACCCCTAATGTCACTATAACGACACAACATCTCGTTCCCTCCATCAGGGAATGGAGGTTACGAAAGTAACCAGGACGTTTTCTGTTCTGACTGCAGTCACTTTTGCTAGCACGTCCACATTAGTTGTCCTAGTAACGATGCAAACTTGCATATGTTCACCATGTGAACATGAGAATTTATGGATGTTTTTCATGAAGGCATCCAAATATTAACACATTTTTAACAGAAAACTGCTTAAAAAAAGGGAGAGGTGGCATATGCAATGTTTATTGCAGCTAAGGTTTACAACTGTACCGGTTTTGCTAGACGCCTCATATTTTATCCCATACAGGACGCCTAACGTCCCGTATTGAAGGCTTTGTGTCCTGTATTAAAGCAAAAAAGGATCTGACAGCGAGACACTTGAAGAGGGCTCCAAACCTTTTTTCCGATTAACACTTTTTATTGATTCAGACAAATGAAACAGAAAAGCAAAACATATATACACCGAATCAACTTTTAACCCCCAATATTCCCTTTCCCCCTTCCAATCCCCATCCCCACCCTGACCCACAACAAATATCCCTGTGGTCAAACTTGAGAATACACACACACACAGAAATAAATAAATAATAATAATCACACACATTTAAAACTACATCTCTCTCCACTGCCCATCCCTGAGATCCTTCCAAAAAGACCAAATAGCTGCCTCATTTTTTATTAAATAAATCCAAGTTGCCCAGCCTTCTATGTGACATTTCTTCGAATGCCGCCACCCTGCCCTTCTCTGTGCACCACTCCTGAAATGAGGGTGCTCCAGCCGACTTCAAGCCCCTAAGAATGACCTGTCTGCCGATCATAACAGTGGCTAGGACCCAATTTTTTATGTATTTATCCCTGATGCAAAATGAAATTTGAGTGTCCAATACGTCACACATAAAACTCTGAACCCTCAACCAAAAATCTTGGATCTTAACAAACTACCAAAAAACATGGGTTGTGTACCCATCTTCTGATAGGAATTGCCAGCAGGTGGGTGTGTCTTTAAGACCAAGCCTGTACAATCTAGAGATGGTCCAATAGAATCGATGTAAAATCTTAAATTGCATAAGGTGCAACCTTGCATCTTTAGATGTAGACTTGACGTTTTTTGGAATCCCAGCCCACACTCCCTCCTCCAATACCAAGTTTAGATCTTTCTCCCATAATCTCTTGAGAGAAGTTGAAGCTCCGACCCCCAGACTTTGAATTAGCAGGGAGTAATACACTGATGCCTCGTGGCCTTTCCCAAAAGCAGTAATCACCACTCCCAGAGTATCCGCCGCTCTAGGGGGGTGTATGCTACTCCCAAAAATAGTACAGAGCAGGTGGTGCAGCTGTAAATACCAAAAGAATTGAGACCTGGGAATCCCAAAATGTTGAACCATATTTTCAAAGGATCTCAACACTCCACTCTCATATAGGTCACCAAGCGTATTAACCTCCCTCACAATCCACTCTGTCCAGCAGAAAGGGGACATATTAATACATAATTTTGGGTTCAGCCATATGCTCGAAGCAAGATTTAAATAAATGTCTGAATTAAACACTATGGACACTTTTGTCCATACCATGTGCAAATGTGAGATAATGGGGTGTAACTTAACTTCTCCGGTTAGTTTGATAGAAAGGCTTTACAATGGTGAAATAGGGGCAAGAACTTCCTGTTCAATACAAAACCAGGGAGGGGCTCTCTCAGGTGGAAGTGACCAGTGAGCTAAATGTCTGAGACTGAATGCATAATAATAAAACAAAATCTTGGGTAGGACTAGCCCACCTTTGTCAATCGGCCTATGTAATTTACTAAAGTATAATCTGGGACAGTTACCCTTCCAAATGAAGGACGTTGCTATGCTATCAAATTGCTTGAAATAAGAGAGGGGGACATCTATAGGGAGAGATTGTACAGGTAGTTGAATTTTGGAATACAATTCATTTTAATAACATTAACCTTCCCTGTTATAGATAAATGTAATGAAGCCCACCTGCCCACATCGCTCGAAAACCTTTTATTAAAGGGTCAAAATTAACTCTAACTAAATCACACAAATTTGCTGGGAATAAAATACCCAAATATGTAATGCCCTGTTTGGGCCACTGGAAGGCACCCGGCTGAAAAGCCGTTACCAGGAAGTACACTGTAAGAGCCAAAGCTTCGGATTTAGACCAATTCACACTGTATCCCGAGAACTAGTAGGTTCGGAGACAAATAATATAATATAATCTGCATATGCAAAAGCTTATGCGCCACACCTTCCGCCACCACCCCGGAAAATCATCCTTCTTTCTTATCGCAGCTGCTAATGGTTCCAGGGCAAGACAGAACAATAAGGGGGAAAGAGGGCAACGCTGCTGGGTGCCCCGATCCAGAATAAAATAATCTGAAATTAATCCATTCGTTTGAACCGCCGTTACCGGGTGTCTATAAAGTAACTTAATCCACCCAATAAAGGTATTCCTGAACCCGTATATTTCCAAAATCTTAAAAAGATAATCCCATTCTACCATATCAAAAGCCTTTTCAGCATCAAGCAAGATGGCAGCGACCTGAGTCTGATTGTTCGCCACTGCCCACATGATACTGATGAAATGCCTAATGTTACCAGAAGAGTTACGGCCCTGAATAAACCCCACCTGATCTATATGTATAAGAAATGTCATAACTCTGCCAAAATTTTTGATAATATTTTAACGTCTAGCTGGATCAGGGAAATTGGACGGTAACTCTTACACTCACTTGGATCTTTGTCCTTTTTAAGAATCAGACTGATCCGGGCTTGTGTCATGGTTGGCAGAAGCTTTCCATTCTTTAATGATTCCGTATAAACTTCTAGCAAATGTGGAGACAGTTCTATAGTATAAGATTTTTTGAAAAAAAAAATTGAAAAAAATTCAGCGGCAAAGCCTTCTGGCCCCGGAGCCTTGCCTGTAGGCAAGGCCTTAATTACCTCGCCAAGCTCCTCCAAGGTTATCTCACAATCAAGAGACTTTTTTTGCTCAGTCATCAGTTTAGGAAGTTGTAATGCTTCCACAAAGTTTCTAATATCCTCATCAGTACAGTAGATGAAGACGTGGAACAATAGAGATCAAGTAGAATTCTTTAAAAGCATTATTAATATCAATGGCCGAGGTAAATATTTCACCACCAGCAGATTTCACTGAGGGAATGGTAGAAAAAGACTCTCTGTTTCTGTTTTATATATCTAGCCAGAGGTTTCTCTGTCTTGTCCCCCAACTCAAAGTATGACTGTCTTGCCCTGAATAGCCAAAACTCCACCTTCCATGACAAAATAGTATCATATCTGTATTTCAATCGGGTCAATTCCCTAAGGCCATTAGACGACATTCAGTGTTTCAGCTCTACCTCAGCACTTTTAATATTCCCTTCCAATTCCACGAGTTCTTGTGCTTTGAATTTTTTGGTGAATGAGGCATACTGTATGACCGTCCCCTAAGAACTGCCTTAAGTGCCTCCCAAGCCACGCCCGCAGAGGATACTGCGGATCAGTTGGTCTCCATATAGACATTGATTTCAGCCTTTAGCATTTGTTGGAATTCAGGATTTTGCCAAAGGGATACATTAAAGCGCAAACTATACGATTTATTTTTCTCCATATGTGGCAGCACCTCTAAACACACCAGGGCATGATCTGAGACTAAAATGTTTCCAATTGAGCAATCAGCAACAGATGAAATGAGGGACTTATATATATATATATATATATATATATACACTATATTGCCAAAAGTATTTGCTCATCTGCCTTTAGACGCATATGAACTTAAGTGACATCCCATTCTTAATCCATAGGGTTTAATATGACGTCAGCCCACCCTTTGCAGCTATAACAGCTTCAGCTCTTCTGGGAAGGCTTTCCACAAGGTTTAGGAGTGTGTTTATGGGAATTTTTGACCATTCTTCCAGAAGCGTATTTGTGAGGTCAGACACTGATGTTGGACGAGAAGGCCTGGCTCGCAGTCCTCGCTCTAATTCATCCCAAAGGTGCTCTATCGGGTTGAGGTCAGGACTCTGTGCAGGCCAGTCAAGTTCTTCCACACCAAACTCGCTCATCCATGTCTTTATGGACCTTGCTTTGTGCACTGGTGCGCAGTCATGTTGGAACAGGAAGGGGCCATCCCCAAACTGTTTCCACAAAGTTGGGAGCATGGAATTTTCCAAAATCTCTTGGTATGCTGAAGCATTCAGAGTTCCTTTCACTGGAACTAAGGGGCCAAGCCCAGCTCCTGAAAAACAACCCCACACCATAATCCCCCCTCCACCAAACTTCACAGTTGGCACAATGCAGTCAGACAAGTACCGTTCTCCTGGCAACCGCCAAACCCAGACTCGTCCATCAGATTGCCAGATGGAGAAGCGTGATTCGTCACTCCAGAGAACGCGTCTCCACTGCTCTAGAGTCCAGTGGCGGCGTGCTTTACACCACTGCATCCGACGCTTTGCATTGCACTTGGTGATGTATGGCTTGGATGCAGCTGCTTGGCCATGGAAACCCAGTCCATGAAGCTCTCTACGCACTGTTCTTGAGCTAATCTGAAGGTCACATGAACTTTGGAGGTCTGTAGCGATTGACTCTGCAGAAAGTTGGCGACCTCTGCGCATATGCGCCTCAGCATCCGCTGACCCCGCTCTGTCATTTTACGTGGCCTACCACTTCGTGGCTGAGTTGCTGTCATTCCCAATCGCTTCCACTTTGTTCCAATACCACTGACAGTTGACTGTGGAATATTTAGTAGCGAGGAAATTTCACGACTGGACTTGTTGCACAGGTGGCATCCTATCACAGTACCACGCTGGAATTCACTGAGCTCCTGAGAGCGGCCCATTCTTTCACAAATGTTTGTAGAAGCAGTCTGCATGCCTAGGTGCTTCATTTTATACACCTGTGGCCATGGAAGTGATTGGAACACCTGAATTCAATTATTTGGATGGGTGAGCGAATACTTTTGGCAATATAGTGTATATATATATATACACACACACACACACACACACATATATATATATATATATATATATAAAATCTATTCTAGAGTAAATCTTATGGACTGATAAAAATGTATAGTCCCTCCCAGATGGGTTAAAAAGTCTCCAAATATCTGTAAGACCAAGATATTTACACATCCTGGGAAGTGTCAATGTTGCTCTAGGGGGCTTACACACTTTTGCTTCACTATGATCAAGGACTGAGTTCATCAAAAGATTAAAGTCTCCTCCCAATATTATATCATGAGAGGTGCCAGTGGCTTGCAACATCCCTTCAAGATCTACAAAAAAGCCCTAATCATCAATGTTAGGTGCATAATTATTAGCCAAAATAAGACTTTGTCCCTGAATTTCAGCTAAAACAATAATGACTCTTCCAAATTTATCTTTAATCTGTTTGAGACATTTGAACTGTAGATGTTTACTTATCAGTGTAATGACTCCCCTGCTCTTACTTGAGCCAACACTATAAAAACATGCCCACCCCATATCTTCCCAAATTTTTCAGCTTCCTGTAGAGAAAGGTGCATTCCTTGAAGAAACACTAGATCATATTTCTTATGCTTAAGAAGAGAAATAACCTTTTTACGGGTTGCACCAACCCATTCACATTCCATGTGGAGAGAGACAATCCACTCATATTAACATTTGACATTTTGACATATAAGAAAAAATTTATTGTGTGTCAAAAATAAGATTATAAAGACCACATTCCAACATCAGTGCAACAATCAAAACCCGAAGATAAAAAAAAAGAAAAACGTGCGCACGACAGCGCCAACTGGTGTCCATCCCTCCAAACACAAACAGTCCATGCATGCCTACAGCAACTCCCGCGACAACCTTGCTGTCTGATTGCTCAAGTCCAGTGTTTCTATACAAAATTTATGAGACAGAATTACACAGCAAAAGATAATCTATAAAACAAACTCCAGCCATTGGGGGGAATAAGCACAAAGAGCGTGTAGTTACATCCATAAAACTGTCCTGAAAGTTTGATACTCTACAAAATAAACTCCAGCTGCTAGGCGGAACCAGCTCAAAAAAAGTGCGCAGATTCCTCAAACAGTCAAGCAAATGTTCAGTGAGCCGGTCCACTCGGCTGCAACATGAGTTTACTCACTCCAATGACTTTGCAAGAAATACTCCACAAAACAAACTCCAGCCAACAGGAGGAATAAGCACAAAGAGCATGTATATTCATCCATAAAACTGTCCTGAAGGTGTGATTCTCTACAAAATAAACTCCAGCCGCTAGGCGGAACCAGCACAAAAAAATCACGCAGATTCCTCAAACAGTCAAGCAAATGTTCAGTGAGCCGGTACACTCAGCTGCAACATGAGTGCAACAAGATGACTTACTCCATTGACTTTATAAAGGACATCACTTGCTGTGAGCATGTGAATGTTTTACAGCCATCCTTAGCATCTATTCTCAGTTTGGCCGGGAATATCAGTGCAAAAGCGACCTTCCGTTGATGTAAATGTTTCTTGCATTCCTTGAAATGATCACGTTTCTCTCGTCAAATTCGCAAAGTCTGGGAACAAGAAAATGCTGTGGAAAGCCTCCCTTTACTCTTCGCCTCGCGTAACACAAGATCTTTATCGGATGATCTCAGAAATTTGGCTAGAATTGATTGGGGCCTGTCTCCCTCCACGGATCGCTGAGCATGAACCTTTTGAGCTCGCTCGATTTCCAGCTTATGGCCTGCTATGTCGAGCAGATTCGGAAAGAGCCCATCCAGGAACTTCACCATATTCTGTCCCTCGCTAGCGGATTAGCAGGTAATTCCCTCTCCGATGACTCCAGGTAATCGATCCGTTCTCGACATCCCCCACTCTTTTAACCACATTAGAGAATTTCGCCTCTATGGCAGTGATCGATCGATGTATCACAGCAAAATCTTAAAGTCAGCAACAACCCTCGTCAGCATTGCCGACATGTTCAACAACTCTCGCCGCATTTCCTGCACCTCCCCAACTAAGTCGACTCCCAGGCTTGTGGCCTGCTCGGGGGGTGTCTGCTTGAGCACGTAAGTGTCTTTTAATGTCTCCAGAGTCCGAGGATTTTGAATTCTTTCACATATTGTCCTCCTAAAACAGTTATAGAACAGGGTGTATCAAATCTCACCAGTTTATGTCATTAAAAGTATTAAAACTAGCAAAGTGTGCAGAGCTCGCCGTTCACACATCCGATCCTCGCATGGCGTCACGTGACCCAGAGGGCTCCCATCCTTAATTGAAGTGCTCAAAATGCTCAAGTGTCCTGTATTGCGTGACATTTTCAACCCTAGCGCGTTGTGGTGGCTCACAGCCAGTGTGTTACCGCACCTTAGTATATCTCTTTGGGTGAGTAAAGCCGATGTCTGTATTTGAAGTATATTGTGTAGTTAATGGAATTGCCACTAGAGGGCATCAGCTAGTTAACCAGGATGTGTTACAGACCAGCATGTTACAGTAAGTTCAGTGTAGTGCAAGGTAGTTGTGCAGATGGCCTGTGAATACTAGAAACAAGATGTCAATAAAGTCTACTAAAATCCGAACCCCAAGAGTTACTAGTGACTGCCTCAAAGATATTACATATTTGGCGATGAGGACAAACACGGATTTCTTGGGAGCAAGGTGCTGACCAGAGAAAAAGGAAACAAATTAAGACCTGCAAGTGGAACACCAAAAGAAAATGGCCACGGTAGGGACTGTGCATCCTTTTGATATGCAATCCCGAACTTGAATGATATTGAAGATGCAGACAAAAGGAAAGCCATTCTGCAGTTGGAGCAGCCACGTATAGCTTATTGAGAAGTCTGCTGTTTCCAGTTAAGCCAAGTGAGAAAACATACAATAACTGGTAGACCTACTCAAAGCCCATTTTAATCCTAAACCGAGTGAAATAGTACAGAGGTTCAAATTCAACTCCAGAATTCGTCAAAAGGGTGAAAGTGTCACAGACTATGTGGCAGAACTGAGAAAACTGACACAGTACTGTAATTTTGGAGGGACAGACTAGTATGCATGGTGAACGACGACAGAATACAGAGGCTGCTGGCAAAAGTTGAACTGTCTTTTGAGAAAGACCTCAAAACAACACAAGTAATGGAATCAGCAAATAAAGTTATCCAGGATTTGCAAGGGCAGTGGGCCGAACAAACAGGGTCATCAGGACAATCACAAAAAGGTCAAACAGCAGTGCATTGAGTGATTGCTTCAGAGCAAATGTTCCAGCAGAGGGCACTGTTGTGATACAGATGCAAAGGACATCATGCAATTGCTGACTGCAGATTCGCCACTGAACTGTGTCACAAGTGTGGGAAAAGAGGGCACCTAAAGAGGGCTTGTAAAAGTAAAGGCACTTCAGGCATGATGAAAAAAGGTGCACAGGAAGGACAACAAAGTAAGAGAGCTTTGTTTACAAAGAGCAGATGAGCTCACCTCTTAAAGGAGGAAGAAAGTGAGGATGAAACAGTAAGAGAAATCCACACAAGTTACAGGGTAGACCAAAATGGCCTGCCCAAAGTGTCGCCTTTTGTGAAATCAGAAGTTAACAGGACTGATGTAACTTTTGAGATTGATACAGGCTGTGGAGTGACAGTAATCAGCCAAGAGCAATATACCCAGCTGTGTGAAAAAAGTCACATACCAGAACTGGAACACTGCAGCATACAGTTGAAAACGTATACAGGAGAGAAACTTGGAGTACTAGGCATGACTCAAGTGACTGTGCAGAATCAAGCTGCCACAAAATTGCTTCCAGTAGTAGTGGTAGAAGGAATGGGCCCAAACCTATTGGGGGCGAGGGTGGCTGCAGGAGCTGTCTGTGGAAATTCCTGTAAACTAAGTGGTAACTGCACCAAAGCTCAAGTTGGAAGTTGTGCTGGAAAGGCATGCGGAAGTTTTAAAGAGGAGTTAGGACAGCTTAAGGGCACCACAGCAAAAATTAATGTGGACAAAGAAGCTCTGCCCAGATTCTTTAAGCCAAGACCCATTCCCTTTGCAGTGAAACCATTAGTGGAGAGGTAATTGGAGAGATTATTGGAGGAGAAAATAATTGAACCTGTCCAGTTTTCTGAGTGGGCTGTGCAAATTATTCCTGTCTTGAAACCAGATGGCTCAATAAGAATTTGTGGGGACTACAAGCTCACAGTTAACAAAGTGTCCAGTTTGGAGCAGTACCCCATTCTAAAAATAGAAGACTTGTTCGCTAATTTGGCTGGAGGAGAAAAATTCTGAAAACTTGATACGAGTCATGCATATCAAAAAAATGTCCTTGATGAAAATTCAAGAAAATATGTAACAATCAATACACACAAAGGTTTGTACACTTACTCCAGCCCAGCCTTTTCCCAAAGAACAATGGAAGGAATTATTCAGGGCATTCCCTATGTCACAGTGTACTTGGATGATATCCTTGTCAGTGGTACAATAATGTCACAGAATTAAAAGCTTATCTGGGACTGTTAAACAGCTACCATTGGTTCTTACCAAATCTGTCCATGCTGTTGTCCCCCTTCATGAGCTGTTAAGGAAAGATGTCTGATGGAAATGGGACAAGGAACAACAGCAAGCTTTTGAGGATTCAAAGCCCTCATGCAGTCTAACTCATTATGCATTATGATGGAAACAAGGTGCTCATTCTTGCATATGATGCATCCCCATACGGAGTAGGAGCTGTGCTCTCACATAAGTTACTAGATGGTTCGGAAAGACCAATTGGATTTGTGTACAGTACACTGAGTGCTGCTGAAAGGAACTACTCTCAACTGGATAAAGAGCGTCTGGCAGTCATTTTTGCTGTAAAAATTCTAGAGTTACCTTTATGGTAGACGATTTACCATTGTGGCAGATCACAAAGTACTCATTTCACTTTTAGACAAAATTAAGTCAGTGCCACAAAAGGCCTCTCCCCATATCCAAAGATGGGCCATGATGTTGCATGCTTACGAGTATGTAATCATGTATAAGGCAGGGAAAGACCACAGCAATGCAATGCTTTCAGCCACCTGCCACTGCTGGAGAAAGAGGAGCAAATGCTGGAGGAGGAGAGAGTTCTGTTGATGGACTTTATGGATATGCCTCTGTTGACTGCAAAACAGGAAAGAAATGGACAGACAAAGATGCTGTTCTTTCCAGAGTAAGAGAATATTTCATGAGAGGGTGGCCTAAGACAGTGGATGACCCTGCCTTCACGCCATATATGCAGAGGCGAGGGAGTTAAGCACACATGATGGATGTGTGTTATGGGGGCAAAAGTAGTTATTCCTTCCCCAGGCAAAGCAGATGTCTTGAGGCAGCTTCATCATTCTCACTCAGGCATTACAAGAATGAAAGGTCTATCTAGAAGTTATGTATGGTGGCCCAAATTAGACACTGAGGTGGAAGCAGTAATGAAGTCCTGCACTGTCTGTCAGGAAAACAGAGCTCTCTTGGCAGTCACTCCTTTACACCCCTGGGAGTAGCCAGATAAGCCCTAGAGACAAATTCATATTGACTATGCCAGTCAATTTATGGGAAAGATGTTTCCCATCTTAGTGGATGCCAACACAAAATGGATCAATGCTTATCCACTAAATAGTTCCACTTCCACCATTACGATTGAATGCTTGAGGAAAGGTTTCAGTCAGCACGGAATACCAGAGATGGTCGTGTCGGATAATGGAACTTGTTTCATGAGCAGTGAGTTTGCAGAGTTTATGTCCAAGAATGGCATTACACACGTCAACACTGCACCTTACCATGCATCTTCGAATAGACTGACTGAGCGGGTGGTTCAGATGTTTAAAGGACTCATGAAAAAGAGTGCAGGTGAGAGTTTGGAGACAAAGGTTGCCAGGGTTTTGTTCAGTTACAGAATCACCCCTCAGACAACCACAGGCAAATCTCCAGCCAAGCTGCTGAGTGGCAGCAAATTAAGATCCACCCTCGATCTCCTTCACCCATATTTGGGAGGTCATGTAGAAGCCAAACAACTACAACAGAAACACTCTCATGATCAACATGCCAAGGCAAGGGGTGTTTTGGAAGGTGACCTGGTTTACACTCGAAACTTTGGTCAGGGTCCTCCATGGATCCCAGGAAGAGTGGAGAAGAGGACTGGTCCAGTATCCTGTACTGTGATGCTAAGGAATTAAAAGGTGGTGAGGAGACATCTCGAGCAGGTACGGCGCAGAGAAGCTGGTTTTGTTTCAGTATCCGTGAACAGCTCAGATTCCTTAACTGTGGAGAAAAAGGTTGTGCCAATTCTACCAGAAGGCTCTGTCACTGCACTTTCAGAGAACTTTAACCCCAAGAAAACAGAGGTACCAGATAAGAGTGGATCAGTGTCAGCAGAGGTAAAAAAAAAAAAAAAACGCCAGCCTACTTGAGAGTCTATACTTAGTTTAGTTGGAAGTGCCCCAGCCACAGGGCAAGAATGTGCCCTGGTACTTCTCGGGATGGCTGGTAGTCAACCCAACTTCCCTAGATAAAAAAATGAAATAAAAATAAATGTTTCCTTAAGAGGTTTTGATTGTTCCAGTTTTTATAAAAGAGATATAATTGTTCTGTTGTAGGTAATATTTAAGTCTGAGACCTGATATGCTTGTAAGGGGAATAAGAAATTCCATAATCAAAATTTTCCCTGAGCTAAAATAGATAAGAACTAGTATTATCAGAGTGGAGGGGATGAAGTATATTATGTAGTTAATGGAGTTGCCACTAGAGGGTATCAGCTAGTTAGCCGGGATGTGTTACAGACCAGCATGTTCCAGTTAGTTCAGTGTAGTGCAAGGTTGTTGTGCAGATGGCCTGTGAATACTGGAAGCAAGATGTCAATAAAGTCTACTAAAATATGTAACCCAAGAGTTAGTAGTGACTGCCTCAAAGATATTACAGTATTGTTTTAAAAGATGTTTTCACTGCTTTGTCTGCCCTGTAACATACTTGACATAATTGGTGTGTTCCATTGAGAAGTGATAATCCAGATGCCCTCACTGACTTTACCTTCCACTGTTGGAGGGCTGAAAAATTTAATAAAACGGTCATTCTAAACTCACTTTTTAAGTCATTTTGTATTAAAAATTATCTCGTAATGATCCTACTGTATTGCCATCATGATAGTTTTCCCTTCGAAGTGCACTGTGAAGGCATCATTTATGCCATTTGGAACGCAGTATATGTCTTCTTGTCGCAACACCTGACGAAACAACCCATCACGCACAATGTGAAAAACACATAAAAATCCGATCTAACTGTCCTTTTTATTTGGATTCCAAACCACCTACAAATCGGCACCTGTGCATTGTATTATAAAAACATACTATACGTTTTAGAACTCAAAACTTCCTCTTCTGTCCAAAAAGAGCATTTATTCAACCCTGCAAAAACATTGTGACATTACAGTGCAGTGTCATTTGTATAGTTCCCAACTCCACAACATACATAATCGTCACAGCCAGAGTTGAAAGTGAGAGAAAGCGGCTGGGATACTGCAACACTGAAAGTGGTACTATTGTGACTGTAGTTTGCTTTTAACCAGTGAAAAGGGTAAAGTTATGTCCCCAGATTTTGTTATGTTCCTGACTGTGGAAAAACTGTATCTCTGCATAGCACTGAAGGATTCCAATGTTAGGAATGAGTGGCTAATTCAAACGAAGTCAATATCCAAAATTACAACGAAATTTGTGAGTCTGTGCAGCCAATATTTCTAAAGTGTAAACCTTATGAATGGAAATGTGCACGGTGTGTTTTCAAATATGATGGTTCTAAAATAGGCTTCTTTTTCTACATTTTAAAAAAACGCAGCTCTATATATATATATATATATATATATATATATATATATATATATATATATATATATATATATATATATAGCTATATATTTATAGCTGTTTTTTTTATTTATATATTTTTTTTGCATTATAATGTGACCTGGTTTTGTGAAGTTCACCAGCACACACAAAGATTATTTAAGGTCATATTTAATAATTATTTTGTTGTTCAATTAAATATAATTCTGAGAATGAGTTTTTATGGGAAATTAATGAAATTGACCTTGACACACTGACAGATGAGAAGGTTGAAACCTGATGCTCAAACCTGTTTCCTTTGACTTCAATATAGTGGCTCAACAACCCAAATACTGTATATTCTGCTTATGAATGCATCCATGTGTGACATGATATACACATTAACTTCTTCGATTTGATTTGCTATAAATCTTAAAAAGTGACTATATAAAACAAAAAGCCAAGGGGTGCTAAGGGGTGACAAATGAACAGATTACAGATAAAAGAGGAATGTGTCTTCTGATGATGTGATTGGATGATAAGAACGGCTGTGTGGGGGTGGAGAAATACTGAGGAGGGAGATCTGTGCAGGTGCAAACAGGAAATCTAAAGAAACACACACACACGCACGCACGTGCGCGCATAAGATAGAGAACTGCTGTCTCACCCTTGGAGGTGCACTGAACGAGAAAACAGGGGTGAGCGAGATTCACACTCAAGTGGAAGGACTTTACATGTGTTTACCTGGGTCACCATGGTGCCATCACAGCAGAGTAAGACAAAACTTTGTTAACATTGATGTAAAATAACTAACATAAAACTAAGAAACTGCTTACATCTTTTATCAGGCTTTATTACTATAAGGCATATTCAATGTTATAGTATCTGTAATTTTGTTGGTCTTGACCATGGTTCAGTTCTGAAATAGACATTTTGGTTGTTCAATTTCTTTTGGGACATGTCCTGCTGTGTAACATGCTGTACTTTATCTAAAACTATTTTAAACAAAATTTTGCTAATTGTTTTATAAATATTATGGCTATGTGTCCATGTTCGGTTGTGTGTGTGCAGTTAGAGTACAGTGGACACAAAATAGTGTAGTAAAATGGAAGAAGATAATATAACAATGCATCGGAAAATCATTGAAACCTGAAGTAGAAGCGTATGTTGTCACATTCATGCATTAACTACTGCCTGCATGTGGACACAATACACACATATTTATGTTGCATGACACCTAGAGAAACTGGCTAAACATGTTACCATCATTCACTTGTCTCTGGCAGGCATATTAAAGGCTAAAGTATTTTTGCTTAACCAAGTTAAATGGTCCAATTTTTACTTCTACTTTTTATTTAGGTGACATGGTATTTTGGAACAAAATATTTATTTAATTTTATTTAATTTTATTTTACAGTCAGTTCCGGTCCTGGTTTAAAGAGTGCTGATATAGTAGAAGTCAAACAGCACTGGGAAGCTTTACTGTTTGTATCACTCCGCTAATGTTCCAATATATTGAAAACCAAATAAATCATTGCTGTTTTATAGCTGGAGATTTTGATTCATCCCTGTGACAATACATATTTATGCCAGTAGGTGTAACAAATGACAGTCTTTATGTGTTATCAGTATGTTTTCATTGAGAGAGTGTCTCGTTGTCTGTCAGTGAGCGGGTTTCATGAAAGTTAGAACATTTGCATTTTCTCTCACTCCATGAAGGCTCGAAGCGAATTACTACTAAACTGTAGCTGAGAAATAAAGTTAAACTAACAGCTTCAGCATTACTGATGATTACTGCTGCGAGTCGTGACAATCGCAGGCTAACACACACACACAATCTCTCTCTCTCTCTCTCGCTTTCACATACGCACACATATAGACACATGTTCTTGTTACTCCAATAACTTAGAAGCAGCCCAAGCTCTTGTTACAAGTTCTTAAGTGATGCTTTTAATCCCATTCACAACAGCAGGTACCCTGTCACTTAATGTTGCTAGACTGTATGTCGCTTAGGGGTGTAACAGTTCTGGGTAAAAAAAAACATACGGTTCGCCACCCATGGTTCCACAAGCATTTGCAGAGTGGTTTATCTCAAGTCTAATGATGCATCTGGAGCATACGGTTTGGTGAAGAAAACAGTGTCAAATAGACGGGCACAGTTACAACCTTCGCTAATGCATCTGTGTGGCTATGTAGATAGATAAACTCCTGTGTCTTACGTGGGTCAACTTTCTACAGAGAGTAGCTGTCCAATTAACTGTTAGTATGTTAAATCATTTAATGACATCACAGTTCTGCACACATTAGTGTGTCGTTGAACATGGCCAGCAGAGAAGATATGCCACTGAGATAAGCCCCTAGCGGCATTCAATTCTCCTGTTTGGGAACTTTTTTGATTTGCAGTCATTTACAACAACGATGGTCAAAGATTTTGGACAAACAGTCAATAGCAACAGCAAATATTGCGAGTGCTGTAAACTCATGGTAATACATCGAATTAACCTTTTATGCTGACATCACCCTGGAATAAAGAAGCGCAGGTGAGCCGGAAACAGCACGCACTCCCTCTTGTTTTTAAGCAGGCATTCAGTGCTAATTCAGACAGACATAACAATAACTATAGTGCTTGAGGTGTTCATTGCCAAAGATATTTTGCCCTACTTCCTTGATAAAGATTTGAAATTCCAGAGTATGATTTAAACACTTGATCTGTGTTACATTATCCCTTCTCGTATCCATTTTAATAGCAAGTTTATTCCCTCTATAGTGATGTACAGCCTCCAAATGTTGAATATATTGTATGTTGAAGTGAGTTTGAAATGCACTTAATGTTGATGTACTGTATGTAGCATAAAAATGCACGTAGTAAGTAAAAAAAAAAAATATTTATTTTTTTTTTTTACATTTTGGAACCTAACAAAATTAACCATGGTTTCATTATAGTAGATGAATGATTATCAATGTATAATCAAACTCACTCAGAATGCAGACAATTTCTTACATGTCACACTAATTTGATAATGCATCAGTTTTCTTACCAGGAAAATTAACATTTTGGAGAGGAAAGTGTTATATATACAGTGCATCCAGAAAGTATTCACAGCGCTTCACTTTTTCCACATTTTGTTATGTTACAGCCTTATTCCAAAATGAATTATATTCATTATTTTCCTCAAAATTCTACAAACAATACCCCATAATGACAACTTGAAAGAAGTTTGTTTGAAATCTTTGCAAATTTATAAAAAAAATAAAAAAATAAAAAAACGAAAAAAAAAAAAAAAAAATCACATGTACATAAATATTCACAGCCTTTGCCATGACACTCAAAATTGAGCTCAGGTGCATCCTGTTTCCACTGATCATCCTTAAGATGTTTCTACAGCTTGATTGGAGTCCACCTGTGGTAAATTCAGTTGATTGGACATGATTTGGAAAGGCACACACCTGTCTATATAAGGTACCACAGTTAACAGTGCATGTCAGAGCACAAACCAAGCCATGAAGTCCAAGGAATTGTCTGTTGACCTCCGAGACAGGATTGTATCGAGGCACAGATCTGGGGAAGGGTACAGGAAAATTTCTGCAGCATTGAAGGTCCCAATGAGCACAGTGGCCTCCATCATCCGTAAATGGAAGAAGTTTGGAACCGCCAGGACTCTTCCTACAGCTGGCCGCCTGGCCAAACTGAGTGATCGGGGGAGAAGGGCCTTAGTCAGGGAGGTGACCAAGAACCCGATGGTCACTCTGATAGAGCTCCAGCATTTCTCTGTGGAGAGAGGAGACCCTTCCAGAAGAACAACCATCTCTGCAGCACTCCACCAATCATGCCTGTATGGTAGAGTGGCCAGACGGAAGCCACTCCTCAGTAAAAGGCACATAACTGCCTGCCTGGAGTTTGCCAAAAAGCACCTGAAGAACTCTCAGACCATGAGAAACAAAGATTGAACACTTTGGCCTGAATGGCAAGCGTCATGCCTGGAGGAAACCAGACACTGCTCATCACCTGGCCAATACCATCCCTACAGTGAAGCATGGTGGTGGCAGCATCATGCTGTGGGGATGTTTTTCAGCGGCAGGAACTGGGAGACTAGTCAGGATCGAGGGAAAGATGAATGCAGCAACGTACAGAGACATCCTTGATGAAAACCTGCTCCAGAGCGCTCTGGACCTCAGACTGGGGCGAAGGTTCATCTTCCAACAGGACAACGACCCTAAGCACACAGCCAAGATAACAAAGGAGTGGCTCCGGGACAACTCTGTGAATGTCCTTGAGTGGCCCAGCCAGAGCCCAGACTTGAACCCGATTGAACATCTCTGGAGAGATCTGAAAATGGCTGTGCACCGACGCTCCCCATCCAACCTGATGGAGCTTGAGAGGTCCTGCAAAGAAGAATGGGAGAAACTGTCCAAAAATAGGTGTGCCAAGCTTGTAGCATCATACTCAAAAAGACTTGAGGCTGTAATTGGTGCCAAAGGTGCTTCAACAAAGTATTGAGCAAAGGCTGTGAATACTTATGTACATTTGATTTTTTTTCCCGTTTTTTATTTTTAATAAATTTGCAAATATTTCTAAAACTTCTTTCACATTGTCTTTATGGGGTATTTTTTGTAGAATTTTGAGGAAAATAATGAATTTAATCCATTTTGGAATAAGGCTGTAACATAACAAAATGTGGAAAAAGTGAAGCGCTGTGAATACTTTCCGGATGCACTGTATACTGCAACAATGCTCAATGCATTATATCCTTAACAAGATGAATGATCCTTACTTTCACTGACTTACTGGTAGCTGTTATGGGTAACGGTTTGACAAATGTTTCCTTATTTATTTTTTTTTAGAGCTTAAGAGCTTGGTGATGAAGTCTGCCCTTAGCTTTGTGTTTGGAGCGGTGGCTGGAGGTACACTTGGAGCCACGGAGGTACCAGTGAATCAAGTCGCAACTGAGATTGTCTCAGGAACCCTACTGAAGCCCATCACAGATGGCATGAAGACCGTTGGGGCTCTGGGACTGGGCACTCTTCTAGGAGCTACGGCACTCACTACATCAATGACAGCAGCGGTAATAGGGATCACCATAGCCGCTTCTGTTGGCTTGTTGCTATTAAGAACTCCAGCAGCTCTAGGTGGAATTACATGGACTGCAGCAGGACTGACCGCGGCCCTGGCCACAACTTCAAGCGGTGCAGCACTTGGGGCCATCATTGAAAAACTTGTGAGCTACGGAGTAGTCAACCTGCTCTGGGCTTTGGGGATTTTCACAGTGTTGAAACTATTAATGCACATTGTTGTGCAGTTTACGTGCAGGGAAAGAGATTGCTGTGGGATTCAGGGAGTCTGTACTGAGGATAGTGAGAGTGAACAAGTGAGACTAGATGCTTTGGAGGTAGAACAAAGACAGCGAGTCGCAGTGGAGATCGAACAGAGGATCATCGCTCTTGAGATGGTGAAAACGGGTGAGGAAGGGAAAGGATTAGAACTTCGAGCCACTTGGGAGGCCCAACGAAGAAAAAGAGAAGAGGTAGAGAGACAACAATGGCAGGCCCTTGAAGTAGAAATGAAGCAGAGGATTTCTAGACGGCACCTGCTCAAAGTGGTGGGAAAATACGTGGAATTTCTTGTCTTTTCTGGCATTCCGATGACTGTTACTGCTTCTGTGACCGCTGGCTTTGGGATCTTTGGGTTTGGAGATTACAGATTTGTTTTTGTGATCCTCTTAGTTCTGGTGTTGATCATGTCCTTTGGGCTAATGAGGTCACGGCATTTGGACTTTTGGATGTTTACAGGCTGCATGGCAATGTTTGCCACGTTTGCCATCGCTGTGCTTACTGTTCATGCTGGGCAAGAGGTGGCAGGGATGTCTGTTAAAATGCACAAGGCAGGACAAGCCATAAGCAAGCAGAACATCAGCATTCGTATAATGCACACATCCTCCGTAGAAGCAATATCTGCAGGATTCTTTGTGTCCAAAGTATCTCAGGTTGGTTTAGGGGCCACAGTGGGTGGTCCAATGGGCCGAGAGGCAGGAGGAAAGGCGATCGTGGGGGCATGCGTAACAGCTGTGGCTGTTTTGTCTTTAGTCGAAGTGTCATCGCAGATTGTGGGAGTTGGAGGTACAGCAGGGGCTTTTTTGGGGGCAGTTGGAGCAGCAGGTGTGGCCATGGGCGGTGCTGCAGCTGTAGCAGTAAAATCATCTTCATGGGGAGGGATATTAGCAACTACTGCTGGAATATTCTTTGGTTTTTTGGTATTTGGAAAATGGGACATTGTCAACATTGGACTTCAGGTATCTGTGGCATATATTTTTGCCATGACAAATCTTTACTGAAATGCTCTGATGTAATATTACAGCAGAGGACTTAGTGTCATGCCATATCTGATCAGTCAACTTATTTTGTATTGTGATTATATTAATTTAATTGTATATGTACAGTATATTAGTGTTGATGTTTTTTTTATATTACAGTAAGTAATATTAAAATGACAATACTCTGTTAAATGTAAAATTTATTCACACTTTTTTGTGGATATTTTACTTCAGCAATGTTCCACTGATTTAAGCCTTTCAAATAAAATAAAAACAGCACTGGACTAGCATATCTTAAGGTATTCACTCATGTACCACATGACACAAAAGAAGTATTTCACATGGAAGCTTAATGCATGCTATGTAATCTATTACACAACACCATGCTTTAATAGGGATAGAATCAAGATCCAGAGCTGTCCACACAAACCTGAACAACTGGTGCACAAAACACGATGACGGTAACAATCAACAAATCTTTTTTTTTTTTTTTTTTGTACACATGAATGGGTAATTCTGAGTAGAACATTAACTTCAGACTTTACAAAACAAAAAGTTGCCAAATGCAACAACAAAATAAAAAATTAAAACGGTTTAAATCAACTTGCAAACAGTGAAACCATGCAAGCTCATTAATTATTCAAGCCCTGTGCATGCTGGGAACACCAGTTTCGAAAAGGTAAGTACATTTTACTCAAATAAGCAAATAAATATGACAAGGTTTTCTACTTTAGGATTGAAAGATGATGATGCATTGTAAAGATAACAGACAATCATAAATAATGTTTACTTATAAGCTAGAGCATGCTAAAACTAACTTATTCAATGTAGAAACGTACTTAATCTTTTCTGCTATATTTACTTCACCACAAAATCTTTTTTTGTGTGTGTGTGTGTGCGTAATAAATTGCCGCAACATCTCTCCTACACTTTTCGTGAGGATTATGCTCAAAAGTGTATCCTGAGGGAGTAAACTTATTAAGACAAATATACTCATCAGATTTAAGCCAAGTTTCTGTCCAACATCAAAACCATGATCTACAATAATTTGATATGCAATGGTGGCTTTGGGCATATAAGGTCTCATATTCAAAGCTCCAAGCTTCAGGTCAGGCTTAGCACACAGGTGTGTTGTGTCTGGGATCATTTATGTTGAATAAAATTTATGGAAAAGCATGTCCTAGTAGGCAAGAATTCAAGTTAATCAATCCATTTGTCATTGTTATGTGATATATCTACCCCACTGCATCCTCACAGGATGAGTACACCAAGAATTATTATTATTATTCTTTTTTTTTTTTTTTTTTGCCCCTCTATGGAGCCAGATAAACGACAAAAAGATTTTAATTTGAAATTTGTAAATTTGAATTTTAGACATGTGGCATTTAACAAAATATAATTTATAGTTTTGAATTTTGTAAATGTACATGTGGCACTTAACAAAATTTAATTGTTTTTGTAGCATATTTTATAGATTTGCATTTTTAAAAAGCAGATTTTGTGTTCTGAAATTTTTAGAGGTGAAATTAGCTGTAAATATTCAAATTATAAAATTACAGCTGCAGAAGAAATTTAAAATTCAATATTGAATTCAATATTCTAACTTTCAAAATGGAGAAATTCAGATCTTACAGAAAGTAGGCCAGAGGTCAAGCTTCCGAGTTCCATAAGGAAAAGTTTCAGAAAAGTCGAACGGAGCATTTTGGCCAATCACAGATCTGCTACAGTTTTCTGACCTCCGTAAGGCTGGCACCCCAACAAATCATTACCATACTATACCATTCATTTGTGCTGCGTTGTACAGCAAAAATGAACGTTTTTGCTGGTTTGGTGTTTGAGATATTAGACATTATTTTTGGTCTACATTATATGTTTAATGTCACTTTCCACCCCATGTCGTCCAAATCTCTCCAAACCAGTGCTGTTCGTTTGTACTCGATTTGTGCCGGTTTGTGCCATTAAAATAAATACTGTAACTATTTCCCTTTCTTAGATATAGCAGGAAAAATTTTCGGGAGCATAGACATCACTCTCCACCACATGTTGCACACAGTATTCAGCTCTAAATTTGCATTTATACATTTTAGTTTTGCTAGGACCTTGCGTGACTTGTGTCGACGGTGTTTGTATAATTTTATAGGCCTATATGGCAGCAAATGTTTTAAATATTTCACAAGCCATTCACAAGTGGGAATGCGTTCCCTATCTGTCACTCACTCGACGTTGGTGTCGATGTAGTGACACTAGGGGTCACTCTTGGGAGCCCGAGACACCTCTGGTCTTTGATAAAAGGCCAATGAAAATTGGCGAGTGGTATTTGCATGCCACTCCCCCGAACATACGGGTATAAAAGGAGCTGGTATGCAACCACTCATTCAGATTTTCTCTTCGGAGCCGAACGGTCATGCTCATTGAGCTGAATACTACTGTTCATTCACCTGCTGGATCTGACGGCGCATTTCAGCGGCTTCTCCCTCCTCTGCACTGGTGCACTGCAGAGAATGCCCCTGGGCGCTTCGGCAGAAAAACTAGAGAGTATATTTTCTGAAAAAGCATTTTTCCCCTCTAAAAGAGTACATATTTCTCTAAAAGAGCGCACACATGGAACGTCTTTTTAAAGACGCGTCTTTTTAAAGATGCTTTTCCGATTGTGTGTTATTCCTGGTTGTGCTCGTTATCTCTCGCCTTCTAACGGTCACGATCACTGTCTTTCGTGTCTGGGCACTGCTCACGCGGAGACAGCGTTCGTGGATGGTCACATTCTCATTGCGAGAATGTGTCCATGGCAACGTTGCGGTGGCGGCTCGCCTTCGTAAGGAAGCGAGCCATCCCAGAGGCTCCCGCCTCGGTCCTTATACCCACGGGTTTAAGGCCAGCGCGGCTAGCACTGGGGGCGATTTGGGGACGCCAATGGGACCGCCTCCACCGGGTATCCCCCCGCGGACCTCCCATTCCCCAGCACGCTCGTCTGCCCCGATCGGGCTTCCGGGTGAGTCCGCCGGCTCGTCTCACGGCGAGTTCGACCTCTTATTCGGAGCCCGCGAAAGTGATGAGCTCTCGAGCGCAGCATCGGAGAGCGGGCTCGTCCAGTCGGAAGCCTCAGCTGGGCTCCTCCCTTCGGGGTCGATCGCCCAGTCACAGGCTGACGTGGAGATGACGACATGCTTTCCCGGACAGCCGCGAGCGTCGGTTAGAGTGGATTTCACCGCTCTTCCCTGAACCCTCACGGCTCTGTGATTGGTTCCTGGGCTCGCGGCGCCGCTCAAAGCCACGCCCTGCCCCGTTCCTTTCTTCCCGGAAGTGCTTGAAGAGCTGACAAGTTCGTGGGAGGCACCTTTTACTGCCCGGTCCCGATCTTTTCAGCTTCCCCGCTCTCACTACCCTCGATGGTGGGGCGGCCAAGGTTTATTCGGCAATCCCCTGGTGGACAAAGGCGCTCGCGGTGCACCTATGCCCGCAGAGCGCCGCCACCTGGCGCGGGTGCCCAAAGCCCCCGTCCAAGGCCTGTAGGTTTACGTCGTCCCTGACGGTCAAAGCCTACGGTGCTGCTGGACAAGCCGCCTCCGCCCTGCACGCCATGGCTCTCCTGCAAGTCCGCCAAGGCGCTAAAGGAACTGCGCAAGGGTAGTTCCGCCCCGGGATTGATGCAGGAACTGCGCTCGGCGACCGACCTCGCTCTCCGAGCGACGGAGGTCACGGCGCGGTCTCTCGGGCGGACGATGGTCACACTAGTGGTCCAGGAGCGCCACCTTTGGCTCAACCTGGTCGAGATGGGTGAGGCCGACAGGACACGATTCCTTGCTGCCCCCATTTCCCAGGCGGGCCTATTCGGCGACACCGTCGAGGACTTTGCCCAGCAGTTCTCGATGGTAGAGCAGTAGATGGATGCTAGCCGGCTTGTCCTGCCCCGGCGTGGCTCAAGATCCCGCACCCCATCTACTCATCGCCGAGGGCGTCCCCCTGCGGTGACTGCACCGGCTCCGCCGCAGCCCGCCCCTCCGGCCCAGCCCCGGCGTGGAGCCCACCGCAGGAAGCTGACGCCACCCATCTCACAGCCGGCACCGAAGAACCCACGGAGGTCTTCGAAGCGCCCCTGAGACGGGCGACCCAGGGACAACGAAACCCGCTGCTCTGGAGCTGGTAAGCAGATCTTCATCTTTTTGTTACCTTTTGCATTTAATTGCACTGCATGCCCAAGTGGCTGCAGTACTCAAGAGCTCCGCAAGAGTGGTTTCCTTGTTCCCTGGGTCACATATCCGGTGTGTACGGCTGGCATCACGACCACCGTCCACCACTCCATTTGGCAGGTTGGCGCTCCAGCGGCGGTCTCCCGCCCTGAGCGCCCAGCTGTGGCACAAATCCGCCCCCGATGTGACAGTCTCCACGGGTCATGAGGACAGGCCTCTTCCTCCCCCGTCCCAGGCTGTTCCGGGGGTGGTCACAAGGAGCCAGGTAAGTGCTTCGATGTCCTCGGACTCAGCACGGCCACGATGTGGTGTGGCACCTCAAGCTCCGCCCCGCCGCGAGGCCCCACCCGCCGGTACATCCGATGACGTTGTCCCTTTGGTCCCCCTTGCGCGGAACTTGGACGCATGGCTTGCGCTTTCCAGTCCATCACGAGGGCTGGTCCGGACCGTCCGACTCGGCTGCACGATTCACTTCGCTGGACATCCGCCCAGGTCCAGCGGTGTCCACTTCACCTTGGTGAAAGACGGAAACGCTGCTACCTTGCGCGGAGATCGCTACCCTCCTACGGAAGGACGCGATAGAACCTGTCCCTCCAGCCGAGATGAAGAAGGGGTTTTACAGCCCCTACTTCATTGTACCGAAAAAAGGCGGTGGGTTGCGGCCAATCTTGGACCTGCGAGTACTGAACCGGGCCTTAAACAGACTCCCGTTCAAGATGCTGAGGCAAAGACGCATTCTAGCAAGCGTCCGGCATCAAGATTGGTTCGCGGCGGTAGACCCGAAGGATGCGTACTTTCACGTCTCGATCCTTCCTGCGGTTCGCGTTCGAGGGTCAGGCGTATCGGTACAAGTCCTCCCTTTCGGCCTGTCCCTGTCTCCTCGCATCTTTACGAAGATCGCAGAGGCTGCCCTTGCCCCGTTAAGGGAGGTGGGCATTCGCATTCTCAACTATCTCGACGACTGGCTAATCCTAGCTCACTCTCGAGACGGGTTATGCGCACACAGGGACCTGGTGCTCTCACACCTCAGCCGACTAGGGCTTCGGGTCAGCTGGGAAAAGAGCAAGCTCCTCCTGGTTCAGAGCATCTCTTTTCTCGGTTTGGAGTTGGACTCAGTCTCCTTGACGGCGCACCTTACGAACGAGCGCACCCAGTCGGTGCTGGCCTGTTTGAAGGCGTTCAAACAGAAAACAGCGGTTCCACTGAAACATTTTCAGAGGCTCCTGGGGCATATGGCATCCTTGGCGGTGGCCACCCCGCTCAGGTTGATGCATATGAGGCCGCTTCAGCACTGGCTCCAGACTCGAGTCCCGAGACGGGCATGGCGCCACGGGACACACCGTCTTTTCAGCCCTTGGACCGACCTCTCGTTTCCACGAGCAGGTGTTCCGCTAGAACTGGTCTCCAGGCGCGTCGTGGTCACGACAGACGCCTCCAAAACGGGCTGGGGCGCTGTTGGCAACTGGCACATCAACTGCCTCGAGTTACTGGCAATTCTGCTCGCCCTGCGGAGGTTCCGGCCGTTGATCCAGGGCAAGCACTGTGCAAGGTCAGGGAGGACGAGGAGAAGGTCATCCTGGTAAGCACCCTACTGGCCCGCCCAGACGTGGTGCTCGGACCTCACGCTCCTCGTGACAGCTCCCCCCGGGCAAATTCCCCTGAGGAAGGCCCTTCTTTCTCAGAGAAGGGGCACCATCCGGCACCCGTGCCCAGACCTCTGGAATCTCCATGTCTGGCCCCTGGACGGGACGCGGAAGACCTAAGCTGTCTCCCACCTGCGGTGGTAGACACGTTCACTCAGGCTAGGGCTCCCTCTACGAGGTGCCTGTATGCCTTTAAGTGGTGTCTGTTCGCTTAGTGGTGTTCTTCCCATCAGGAAGACCCCCAGAGGTGCGCAGTCAGATCAGTGCTTTCCTTCCTGCAAGAGAGGTTGGAAGGGAGGCTGTCCCCTTCCACCTTGAAGGTGTACATTGCTGCCATAGCAGCACACCATGACGCAGTCGACGGTAAGTCCTTAGGGAAGCATGATCTGATCATCAGGTTCCTAAGAGGTGCCAGGAGGCTGAATCCCTCCAGGCCACGCCTTGTTCCCTCATCGGACCTCTGTAGTTTTTCAGGGTCTACAGAGAGCCCCCTTTGAGTTTTGCAGTCAGCCGGGCTTAAGGCACTCTCCTTGAAGACTGCCCTCCTGACTGTGCTCACTTCCATCAAGAGGGTAGGTGACCTGCAAGCGTTCTCAGCGAAACGTGCCTGGAGTTCGGTCCGGGCTATTCTCATGTGATCCTGAGACCCCCGACCGGGCTATGTGCCCAAGGTTCCCACCACTCCTTTTAGGGACCAGGTGGTGAACCTGCAAGCGCTGCCGCAGGAGGAGGCAGACCCAGCCCTGTCGTTGCTGTGTCCAGTGCGCGCTTTACGCATCTATTTGGATCGCACGCAGAGCTTTAGAATCTCTGAGCAGCTCTTTGTCTGCTTTGGTGCACAGCGGAAAGGAAGCGCTGTCTCCAAGCAGAGGATCGCCCACTGGCTCATTGACGCCATAACTATGGCATGTCTCGCCCAAAACATGCCGCCCCCGGTAGGGCTACAAGCCCATTCTACCCATGGTGTAGCGGCTTCTTGGGCCCTGGCCAGAGGTGCCTCTCTAACAGACATTTGCAGAGCAGCGGGCTGGGCAACACCCAACACCTTTGCAAGGTTCTACAACCTCCGGGTGGAACTGGTTTCGTCCCAGGTAGTGGCACGCAACACAAGCGGATAAGCCCGGGATAGCCGGCCGGGTGTATCGCTTGCACATAGTGCCTTCCACCTCCTTTTGAGCTGAAGACGTGCGCTGTTAATTCCCAGTAGTGTTCACAAAAGTTGTTCCCTGGTTGACTTCCTCCGAGCCCTGTGGCAGTCGAGTTTTCGGAGAGACTCACTGCCGGCCCAGTACACACGCTGACTAAGAGCCCGGTTCTGGGGTAGGTGCTCCGCATGTGGCGGTTCCCTGTAAGGCTAACCCCATGCGATCTATATCTTCCGCTAGTTCGTTTCCCTACTGGCAAACTGCGTCTTCCTTGGGCAGAGCCCCTCAGTCTCCATGTTGTATTAACTCCTCCCCCATTGGGCAGGATCTACCTTGAAGGCTCTCCACATGGTTGGAAAGACCATGTGATGTATTCTTCCACTTAAATACCCCCCTCTCTCTTGGGGCGAGGTGTGGTCTCCGCGGTGTCCTCCCCTTGGGAGGGACACCCCCCGACTAGACCTGGCGGCCCAGTCAGGTAATCCCCCTTCTTTTTTAGGGAGTGGAAAAAGAGAAGGGGAAAGAGGCCACGACTGCGTTAAGCCTGTCTCTATCTCTGGGTAGTCGACTTGTCCCCAAAAAGGGCCGTTTGACACTCATAACTGTGTTGGGGGAGGTTACGTGTCGACCTGGTGCGCTGGCTATGAGGCACACAGCAAGTCTGCCCACCACACACCGCCAGTTCACGTAACACAGTTCAGCCTTGTGGCGTTTTGTATAGGGACCCCTAGTGTCACTACATCGACACCAACGTCGAGTGAGTGACAGATAGGGAACGTCATGGTTACTGGTGTAACCTCCGTTCCCTGATGGAGGGAACGAGACATTGGTCCCTCCTGCCACAACGCTGAACTACCCGCTGAAATGGCCGGACCTTATATCGGCTCCTCAGCGTAAAACCTGAATGAGTGGTTGCATACCAGCTCCTTTTATACCCGTATGTTCGGGGGAGTGGCATGCAAATACCACTCGCCAATTTTCATTGGCCTTTTATCAAAGACCAGAGGTGTCTTGGGCTCCCAAGAGTGACCCCTAGTGTCATTACATCGACACCAACGTCTCGTTCCCTCCATCAGGGAACGGAGGTTACACCAGTAACCATGACGTTGTTGCGCTATAATGCAGCGCCATGAAAAGTGCTAAACTTTTAACAGTTTAGGTTCTTTTTAACTTGACATGGCGTCCAAAAGGCGTCCATCTAGCATATGTCTACTTTTTTTTGTGATATTTTTTTTTATTGATTCACACCGTAAACAAAGAAAAGCAAAACATATATATAAACAGAAACAACATTTAACCCCTAGTATTACCCCTCCCAATCCCCAACACCACCCTGATCCTCAACAAACATTCCTGTGGTCACACATGTGTATATACACAAAACCCCCCACAAACCCCCCCCCAAAAAATATAATAATCACACACATTTATAACTATACCTCTCTCTCCACTGCCCCTCACCGAGAGCCCTCCAAGAACGCCAAATAGTTGCCCCATTTCCCAACAAATGAATCCAAGTTCCCCTGTCTTCTAGATGATACTTCCTCGAAAGCCGCCACCCTCCCCATCTCCGTGCACCACTCCTGAAATGGAGGCGCTCCAGCCGACTTCCATCCCCTTAAAATAATTTGTCTGGCGATCATAACACTGGTTAGGACCCAATTTTTTATGTGTTTATTCCCTATATTGATGACCGCCCCATTGCCTAAAATGCAGAGTCAAAATGAAATTTGAGTGCCCAATACGTCACACACACACAAAACTCTGAACCTTGGATCTTAACACACCACCAAAAAACATGGGTTGTGTCTCCATCTTCTGATTGGCATTGCCAGCAGGAGGGTCTGTCTTTAAGACCAAGCCTATACAATCTAGAGGGGGTCCAATAGAATCGATGTAAAATCTTAAATTGCATAAGGTGCAACCTTGCATCTCTAGATGCAGACTTGACATTTTTTAGAATCCTAGCCCACACTCCCTCCTCCAATACCAAGTTTAAATCTTTCTCCCATAATCTCTTGAGAGAAGTTGAAGCTCCATCCCCCAGACACTGAATTAGCAGGGAGTAATACACTGATGCCTCATGACCTTTTCCAAAAGCAATAATCACCACTCCCAGAGTATCTGCTGCTTTAGGGGGGTGTATGCTATTCCCAAAAATAGTGCAGAGCAGGTGGCGCAGCTGTAAATACCTAAAGAACTGAGATCTGGGAATCCCAAAATGTTGAACCAAATTTTCAAAGGATCTCAACATTCCACTCTCATATAAACTCAGCAAAAAAAGAAACATCCCTTTTTCAGGACACTGTATTTTAAGATAATTTTGTAAAAATCCAAATAACTTTACAGATCTTTATTGTAAAGGGTTTAAACAATGTTTTCCATGCTTGCTCAATGAACCATAAACAATTAATGAACATGCACCTGTAGAACGGTCGTTAAGACACTAACAGCTTACAGACGGTAGGCAATTAAGGTCACAGTTATAAAAACTAAGGACACTAAAGAGACCTTTCTACTGACTCTGAAAAACACCAAAAGAAGGATGCCCAGGGTCCCTGCTCATCTGCGTGAATGTGCCATAGGCATGCTGCATGGAGGCATGAGGACTGCAGATGTGGCCAGGGCAATAAATTGCAATGTCTGTACTGTGAGTCGCCTAATACAGCACTACAGGGAGACAGGAAAGACAGCTGATCATCCTCGCAGTGGCAGACTACATGTAACAACACCTGCACAGGATTGGTACATCCGAATATCACACCTGCGGGACAGGTACAGGATGGCAACAAAAACTGCCCGAGTTACACCAGGAATGCACAATCCCTCCATCAGTGCTCAGACTGTCCACAATAGGCTGATAGAGGCTGGACTGAGGGCTTGTAGGCCTGTTGTAAGGCAGGTCCTTACCAGACATCACTGGCAACAATGTCGCCTATGGGCACAAACCCACCTTCACTGGACCAGACAGGACTGGCAAAAAGTGCTCTTCACTGACGAGTCACGGTTTTGTCTCACCAGGGGTGATAGTCGGACTCGCGTTTATCGTCGAAGGAATGAGTGTTACACAGAGGCCTGTACTCTAGAGCAGGATCAATTTGGATGTGGAGGGTCCATCATGGTCTGGGGCGGTGTGTCACAGCATCATCGGACTGAGCTTGTTGTCATTGCAGGCAATCTCAATGCTGTGCGTTACAGGGAAGACATCCTCCTCCCTCATGTGGTACCCTTCCTGCAGGCTCATCCTGACATGACCCTCCAGCATGACAATGCCACCAGCCATACTGCTCGTTCTGTGCCTGATTTCCTGCAAGACAGGAATTTCAGTGTTCTGCCATGGCCAGTGAAGAGCCCGGATCTCAATCCCATTGAGCATGTCTGGGACCTGTTGGATCGGAGGGTGAGGGCTAGGGCCATTCCCCCCCAGAAATGTCCAGAAACTTGCAAGAGTCTTGGTGGAAGAGTGGGGTAACATCTCACAGCAAGAACTGGCTAATCTGGTTCACTCCATGAGGAGGAGATGCACTGCTGTACTTAATGCAGCTGGTGGCCACACCAGGTACTGACTGTTACTTTTGATTTTGACCCCCTCTTTGTTCAGGGACACATTATTCCATTTCTGTTAGTCACATGTCTGTGAAACTTGTTCAGTTTATGTCTTAGTTGTTGAATCGTTTTATGTTCATACAAATATTTACACATTTTAAGTTTGCTGAAAATAAAAGAAGTTGAAAGTGAGAGAACGTTTCTTTTTTTTGCTGAGTTTAGGTCACCGAGTGTATTAACCTCCCTCACAATCCACTCTGACCAGCAGAAAGTGGACTTATTAATACATCATTTTGGGTTCAGCCATATGCTTGAGGCAACATTTAAATAAATGTCTGAATTAAACACTCTGGAGACTTTAGTCCATACCGAGTGCAAATGCGAGATAACGGGGTGTAAATTAACTAACAAAACCAGGGAGGACCAATGAGCCAAATGTCTGAGACTGAATGCAAAATAATAAAACAAAATCTTGGGTAGGCCTAGCCCACCTTTGTCAATCGACCTATGCAACTTACTAAAATGAAATCTGGGATGTTTACCATTCCAAATGAAGGACTTCGCTATGCTGTCAAATTGCTTGATATAAGAGAGGGGGACATCTATAGGGAGAGACTGTAGCAGGTAGTTGAATTTTGGAATACCAATCATAGATAAATGTAATGAAGCCCACCTGCCCACATCACTCAAAAACCTTTTTATTAAAGGGTCAAAATTTACTTGAACTGAATCACACAAATTTGCTAGGAATAAAACACCCAAACACTTTATGCCCTGTTTGGGCCACTGGAAGGCACCCAGCTGAAAAGCAGTTACCAGGCAGTATGCTGTAAGAGCCAAAGCTTCGGATTTAAACCAATTCACACTGTATCCCAAGAATTTAGAAAAGGAATGAATAATTCTGTGGAGGCAAGGCATAACTCTAGTAGGGTCAGAGACGAATAATAAAATATCATCTGTGTAAAGCAAAAGCTTATGCGCCACACCTCCCGCCACCACCCCTGAAAAATCATCCTCCTTTCTTATCGTGGCTGCTAATGGTTCCAGGGCAAGACAGAACAATAATGGGGAAAGAGGGCAACCCTGCTGGGTGCCCCTATCCAGATTAAAATAATTTGAAATTAATCCATCTGTTTGTACCGCCGCTACCGGGTGTCTATAAAGTAACTTAATCCAACCAATAAAAGTATTCCCGAACCTGTACATTTCCAAAATCTTAAAGATAATCCCATTCCACCATATCAAATGCCTTTTTAGCGTCAAATGAGATGGCAGCGACCGGAGTCTGATCGTTCACTACTGACCACATGATATTGATGAAACGCCTAATGTTATCAGAAGAGCTATGGACCCAAATAAACCCCAACTGATCTATATGTATAAGAGATGTCATAACTTTACTTAATCGGTTAGCCAACATTTTTGACAATATTTTAACGTCTAGCTGGATCAGAGAAATTGGATGGTAACTCTTACACACACATGGATCTTTGTCCTTTTTAATCCGGGCTTAAGTCATGGTTGGCAGAAGCTTTCCATTCTTTAATGATTCCGTATAAACTTCTAACAAAAGTGGAGTCAATTCTGTAGCATAAGATCGAAAAAACTCAGCGGCAAAGCCCTCTGGCCCCAGAGCCTTGCCTGTAGGCAAGGCCTTAATTACCTCACCCAGCTCCTCCAAGATTATCTCAGAATCAAGAGAATTTGTTTGCTCAGCCGTCAGTTTATGAAGTTCTAATGGTTCCACAAAGTTTCTAATATCCTCATCAGTAGACGGAGACATGGAACTATAGAGGTCTAGATAGAATTCTTTAAAAGCATTATTAATATCAATGGCTAAATATTTCACCACCAGCAGATTTCACTGAGGGAATGGTAGAAAAAGACTCTCTCTGTTTTATATATCTAGCCAGAAGTTTTTTTACCTTATCCCCCAACTCAAAGTATGACTGTCTTTCCCTGAATAGCCAAAACTCCACCTCCCGTGACAAAATAGTATTATATCTGTATTTCAATTGGGTCAATTCTCTGAGGCCATCAGACGACATTTGGTGCTTCAGCTCTGCCTCTGCACTTTTAATATTCACTTCCAACTCCACGAGTTCTCATGCATTGGATTTTTTTGTGAATGAGGCGTTCTGTATGATCCGGCCCTTAATAACCACCTTTAGTGCCTCCCAAGCCATGCCCACAGAGGATACTGAGAACCAGTTGGTCTCCATATAAACATTGATTTCAGCCTTTAACATTTGTTGGAATTCAGGATTTTGCAAAAGGGATACATTATAGTGCCAACTATATGATTTCTTTTTCTCCATATGTGGCAACACCTCTAAACGCACCAGGGTGTGATCTGAGACTAAAATGTTTCCAATTGAGCAATCGACAATAGATGAAATGAGGGACTTTGATATATATGAAAAATATATATTCTAGAATAAATCTTATGGACTGATGAAAAAAATGTATAGTCCCTACCAGATGGGTTCAAAAGTCTCCAAATATCTGTAAGACCAAGATTTTTACACATCCTGTGAAGTGTCAATGTTGCTCTAGGGGGCTTACACACTTTTGCTTCACTATAATCAAGGACTGAGTCCATCAAAAGATTAAAGTCTCCTGCCAATATTATATCATGAGGGGTGCCAGCGGCATGCAACATCTCTTCATGATCTATAAAAAAACCCTGATCATCAACATTAGGTGTGTAAATATTAGCCAAAATAAAACTTTGCCCCTGAATTTCTACTAAAACAATAATGACTCTTTCTAATTTATCTTTAATCTGTTAGAGACATTTGAATTGTAGATGCTTATCAGTGTAATGACTCCCCTGCTCTTACTTGAGCCAGCACTAAAGAAAACATGTCCACCCCATATCTTCCCAAATTTTTCAGCTTCCTGGGGTGAAAGATGCATTTCTTGAAGAAACACTATATCATATTTCTTATGCTTGTAAGACTGACACAGAATTGTTTGCATTACTTCCGGGATATTCAAAGAATTCTGCGAGAACCAACGTCACAAAACTCTCACACAGAGGAGCATCTCCACCTGAGAAAACAAACCCTACTGATTGGGGACCATAAAACGCAATTCACACTTACATCTGCTCTCTCTCTCTCTCACCTCAGGTCACCTTAAGGACACTAAAAACTAAGTTATGACTTATCCTGTTCTGTAATGTAAAAGGTTTTCTGATCATACATGTTTGGTATCATTCAAGAGGTCTCAGTTCGACTGGTAAAACGGTCTCATTCCTTTTCAGCAAAGTCAAATCACAAGTAAGATTTAAGAACTTAATAAAATACAGTATCCTATCCGGGGCATGCCCCTCCCAAGTCTCACACAGAGACCAGATGCTGTATGCAGATTAGGTGTATTCTTTGTAAACATCAAACAACCTACTCAATCAAAGGTTGACTTACAACTCCCTAAATTATAAACCAAATCCTAAATAACATCAAACACACACATCTGAAATAACAATGGAATCGTTTGGTACTTAAGGAGGCATGGCAGAGAAGCTCGGGGAATCTGCAAATCAGATCTCCCATGCTTCGTCGTTTGCATGTAGTTTTTTCACTACCAGGTAATTGCAATTTGTATTTCTTATGTTTGGTAAATGTTTGAATGGAATACAACTTTAAATATATTATTATGCTTGGTTCACTGATAGCTTTGAGTTTGATTTATTATTTTAATTGGATTGTTTGAATGTATTACTATTACCTGGTAAATAAATTGTTATTATGATTCATTCTGAAGGACTGTTTTCTAGTATATTTCTTGTTAACTACAAATCTATGGTCAGAGTTGGCTTAATTAAGCTACTTCAGAAGTAACCCATTAGTTAAGTATGTAAGAGGCTAAACGGTAAACCGAGAATCTATAACAGAACTTAGCCAAGTAGAATTAAATGGGAATACTAAATGTAGGACCGAGAACCTGTAAAACAGGACTTAATTGACTGGGGCTAAACAGTAAACCGAGAATCTATAATAGAACTTAGCCAAGTAGAATTAAATGGGAATACTAAATGTAGGACCGAGAACCTGTAAAACAGGACTTAATTGACTGGGGTTAAACGGTAAACCGAGAATCTATTATAGAACTTAGCCAAGTAGAATTAAATGGGAATACTAAATGCAGGACCGAGAACCTGTAAAACAGGACTTAATTGACTGGGGTTAAATCTATTATAGAACTTAGCCAAATAAGACTAAACGGATAAAGCCAAGAACCTATATGGACTTAGTCTAAAACTTACTAATATCTGAAACTGATGAATTTGTAGTTAAAAGGACCTGTGTCTGACCAGCACAGGACCCAAATAACATTGAAGTAACAAATGCAGTCTAGAAGAGAGAATTACTAAAATTCAGAGCATAGATACATCAACGAGGTTTTTCATAATTGGAGTCAGATGAAATAAAGAAAAGAATTAATGATAAGATTAATAAAAAACATGGAACTCAAATCAAATAATCAAAGTATTATTTAATGTCGCACACGATAAGACAGAACACGCAAGAGACCTTCAGCCATGCCATTGGATACCGTCCTTGGGCCAGTGGGTGACTTCCCCCTTACATGCTTAAAAAGAGAAAAAACCTTCCTTCTTTTTATGGGGTGCCCCAACCCATTCATATTCCACTTGGAGAGAGACAATCCACTCATATTAACATTTGACATTTTGACATATTAGAAAAAATAGATTGTGTGTCAAAAACAAAATTATAAAGACCAAATTCCAACATTAGTGCAACAGTCAAACCCCAAACTTTCCCCCGAAACAAAAAAAAAAAAAAAGAAAAACGTGCGCATGACTTCGCGTATGACAGCGCCAACTAGCATCCAACCCTCTAAACTCAAACAGTCCATGTACGCCTACGAGAGCCCCCGCGACAACTTTGCCATCGGATTGCTCAAGTTCGGTGTTTCTATAAAAATTTTGTGAGACAAAATTACACAACAAAAAATAATCTATAAAACAAACTCCAGCCAATATGCAGAATAAACAAAAAGAACGTGTAGATCCACATAACTGTCCCAAAGGTGTGTTCCTCCACAAAACAAACTCCAGCCACTAGGTGGAACCAGCACAAAAAGAAACAAAATAAGGTGCTCAGAGTCGGTCCACTTGGCTGCAGCATGAGTACCACAAAATAACTTACTCCATTGACTTTATGAAGGACATCGCTTGCTGGGGACATGTGAATGTTTTACGGCGATCCTTAGCATCTATTCTCAATTTGGCCGGGAACATCAGTGCAAAAGCGACCTTCTCTTGATGTAAGAGTTTCTTGCATTGCTTGAATCGATCACGTTTCTCTCTTGTCGAATTCGCAAAGTCTGGGAACAAGAAAATGCTGTGGTTCTTCCAAGAAAGCCTTCCTTTACTCCTCGCCTTACATAACACAAGATCTTTATCGGATGATCTTAGGAATTTGGCCAGAATTGATTGGGGACTGTCTCCCTCAGCGGATTGCCAGGCCGGAACCCTGTGAGCTCGCTCGATTTCCAGCTTATGGCCTGTTACGTTGAGCAGACTTGGAAAGAGCCTGTCCAGGAATTTCATTATATCCTGACCATCTTCGGCCTCAGGAATTCCAACAATACGGATGTTATTCCGCTGGCTATGGTTCACCATGTCCTCCACCTTGTGGGTTTAGTAGCTACTTTTAGCATTAAAATGCTTAAATTACTCTTAGATTAAAATTTTACGAGTCCTAAAACTAGGAGTGACATGCCCCTAATTTTTAAAAGTTGCTCCTAAATTTCCACGTTAGGAGCTACTTTTAGCCTTAAGATTATTTTTGTGAATACGGGCCCAGAATTTCTGCATTTTGAATTGTAGAATATTGAATTTTATATAGAATTTTGAATACTGAATTTCTTTTTCAGCTGTAATTTTATAATCTGAATATGTACAGCTAATTTAACCTCTGCTATTGCAAAAAATCTGCTTTTAAAAATACAAATCTATAAAATACGCTACAAAAACAATTAAGTGCCACACGTCTAGAATTCAAATTTACGAAATTAAAATTAAAAACTATAAAATACGGCATGGAAAATTCAGTTTTGTTAAATGTTTCATGTCTAAAATTTAAATTTACAAAATTCAAAATCAAACCTTTTTGTCATTTATCTGGCTCCATATTCCTCCAGGATGATTAGTCACATGAATGAAAGACATGTGAAATATAAAGTGACCACTAGAGAGTAGTACACACCATGATACTTATGTGTGGGTGCCTTTTTGATTTTGCAGACCATCTACCTTTGCAGACTGTTTTGTTCAGGTCAATCATAAAAAATAAAAAAAAAAAAATAAATAAATAAAAAAAATAAAAATAAAAAACACAAATCGTAATCAATGAAATTATAAGCTTTCCATTCTTTAATGATTCCGTATAAACTTCTAACAAAAGTGGAGTCAATTCTGTAGCATAAGATCGAAAAAACTCAGCGGTACGATGAGGCTAAAGCCACCCCTTAAAGAAAAAAATATTAGTTTTATAAAATTATTATTTTTACAAAATAGGTGGCGAGGGGGCCTTAAAGGTATAGTTCACCCAAAAATGAAAATTCTCTCATCATTTACTCACCCTCATGCCATCCCAGATGTGTATGACTTTCTTTCTTCTGCTGAACACAAACAAAGATTTTTAGAAGAATATCTCAGCTCTGTAGGTCCATACAATGCAAGTGAATGGGTACCAAAATTTTGAAGGTCCAAAAAGTATATAAAGGCAGCTTAAAAGTAATCCATACAACTCCAGTGGTTTAATCCATGTCTTCAGAAGCGATATGATAGGTGTGCATGAGAAACAGATCAACATTTAAGTCATTTTTTACTATCAGTTCTCCTCCCTGCCCAGTAGGTGGCGATATGCATGAAGAATGTGAATTGCCAAAAACAAAAGAAGAAGAATGTGAAAGTTCCTTTAAGATTCCTTTAAGGCCCCCAAACTTGGAGTACAAGGCCCCATGTTGTTATATTGATAAAGTGTAAATATAGGGCCAATAGTTATATGAATTTTTTTTCAACTTATGCTAATAATTTTAAGACAGCAAGATGTTTTTGAGTAACAAATTAAGATCATGCTTATTCAAAATAACTGCTTCAGAAAAGTATGCACCATTTCTGTTATTTCTAAACACATTTGGCATTTCATTATATCATGTATTCTATAAACAAATGACTCTCCATTGTGATTAGATCTGTCAATATTAGCCCGCTTTGAACATTCTTCATAACAAAACTATTTCTTTCAATTACGAAAGACTATGTGTATAATGGGGGTCTTTAGCCCCTGCAACAAGGGTGCTTTTTACCCCAAATACTACCCTTTCACTTATTGGACAGTTATTAAAAACTTTAATAAAAAAAGGAAAATTACAAATAAGTATTTTGACGCAAAATACATTTGTTAATTTCATGGATTCTTATTAGCTGCATACTGTAAATCTGCAACATTTTAAAAGTTATTACATTTTAGTTATTACATTCAAAATCAACTTTTAGACATTGCAGATGATGACTTCATGGATCAAGGAAATTTTGCAGTGCACAGTGACAAACTGCTGTTCAGCAAAATGCTGTGGTAGTTTTTGTTGCTATTTAGTTTTTTGGAAGAAAATAAAATCCAAATGACCTTTTACCTGGGGGCCTTTAGCCCTGTTGTACCCTGAATACAGATCAGTGGTGGGTCATGCAGGTCTGTTCTGACATTGAAGAGCAGGGAAAAAACAATACTGTCCCACTTTATATTAGGTGTTTTTAACTACTATGTACTACTAACATTAACCTTCCTATGGTATTCAGTCATTTTTGACCGAAATACATTTTTTAAATGATTTCTTTTATCTGAGCAATACAAGACTTGGTGACTTTCCTCCATTTGCCATCTGAACATAAATAAATAAATAAATAAATAATGGCCTTAATTCAATAAGTCTAAGTAGTCATAAAAAAAAAAAAAGCAACATTTTCGTGGTCAAAACTGAGTGACCACTGAAAATGAATGGGGAAAAAAAAAAAAAACAGTCAATACAGTCAATAAATCAGCCACAATGCAGACAAAAACTGACAGAAATTACAGGGTGAGACTCTAAAACATCCTTAGTTCAAAACATAGACACCCACTCACACAAACACACTTACACAAAAACGAACTGGTGAGACAATAACACAGAGCCTTTTTTTACATTTGTTAGTCATAATGCTAAACACACACACTCAGAAATAAAGGGGTGAGACAATAGCACACTAAAACACACAGAACCAGGGCATCAATAAGTGGAGCTCTACAGCCATTTTTGGTCATTGTTGGCATTACAAGTCATCTGTTGTTTTCCAGCTGATGACAGCAATCTGACTCTCTCTCTCACACACACATACATGTTTGCAAAATACATTTTTACTATAGAAAGTTTGAAATTGCAAAAAGTTTACTCTGATTCTTCTGTTTTATACTCTAATTGAATTTTCAGAATTGTGCAGTTAATTTCTGTTTCTTGATGTTAATTTTCTTGAAATTATTATGCATTTACTTTGAGTTATTAAAATGTTTATGTTTGAAATAAATAATTGGTAGAAAAATGCTTATTCTGTGTCTTCTCTTTGTAACACCATGGTCAGGTTTGATTGCAGGCATAATGACATTAACTGCAAAAACTGACATTTCAAATCAATTTAAAAGGCTAGACGTTGACAAATAAAAGTTTGACAATGCCTAAATATATGTATCCAAATGCACATCTTGTGATAAAATATAAAATTAGGTTACAACAAGCCATCAGACTACACAGTAGGTGGCTACAGACATCTACTGGCTGTTACTAGCATGACATGTTTTTCATGTCATTATATTTATATTCTGTTCACTAGATGGCACTCTGCCTCCAATTTATGTCACATTCTCATATTTTCTTTATGTTTCAACTTATAGAAGTGTAGGTTTGGAATTGTATTTATTTATTTAAAAAATGTACTTATTTGTATATGCAAATTAATGGTAAAGTTGAGAAATTACATGTAAATAAGATAAAAATAGCATAAAATCCCAAAAGAAATGAATAATTGTATTGTTCTTACTTCAGGGAAGAAGAAATGGTATCATCATTATCATCATCAAAAAAAAAAAAAAAAAAAAAAAAAAGTGTTACACATCTGACCTTTCCTGTCAAAAATGACCATGAATACCAAAGGGAGGTGCCCATTTTCAATACCATAGGAGGGTTAAAATACATTCAATACATGTATTTATTGTGTAACTACATGTTGTTCAGCAAAATTTTCACAAGATTAGCATTTGCTGCTACTGAGGTTGAGGTATGGGTAGGTTTAGGTTTAGGTTTGGGGTTAGTCGTAGGGGTTAAGGTATAGGTTAAGGGTTGGGTTAGGTTTAGAGGTAAAAGTAGAGGTTAGAGGTTAGATTAGGGTTAAGGTTTTGGTTAGGTTCAGGGTTAGGGGTAAAGTTAAAAGTGTAACTACAGATGTTTAAAATGCAGGTACTTTAAATATAAGTTTAATGCAACAACACATATGTACATAATAAGTACATACATAGTAGTTAAAGACACCTAATATAAAGTGATTCCAACAATACTAAATGCAAATTATTAATTTAAAGAAAGGTAGCACAATCACTATTTTCAAGAAAAACATTGCAGAGAAGTTTGTTAGATTTCAAATCATAAAACAATAGATATATTGAATATATTGACACTGGTTTTTACATCCACTAAAAATCACATTTACATTAGTTGCTTAAAAGTCATTGCAAAAATGGCTCAGAAAACTAGTTCTAGCAATATTTGTTAAAAGATGGCACTTGTTTTGATATTTTGTTATCTAATGCAATGACATTTAGACATTTTTAAGTGTGACTTAAGTGTCCAAATACTTTTGAAGGAGCTCATTGCAACCTTTTGCCTTTTCATCCCATTAAGTTAAATTGACAGGAGGAGTGAATTATATTGACAAAGATGCAACAGATGGTTAAATGTGATCAACACAAAGGGTATTTGAGGGGTGGGTGGTCTTTGCTCTCAGGTGATGTATCCAGGCAAAGTGTGCTGTATGGATGACATAATTTTCTCACTGGCCATTAGCCCTCTGTGTCCACCCACGTCTTTCCCATACACATTCAGTGGTTCATCCTGCTTATGACAATGGTTTGTTCTACAGTACGCTACCAGCCGGAATCACCCACAAATGAGCCCCATAAGAAAGAAAAATCACAAATGAGAACTCTTAAATTCCTCAATCGTTTCTACAAGACATCAGTCATATCAAATGAAGACTTCTGCTTTAGTTTAGTTTTCATTGATAACTCAACATCACTCATTCACTGGTGGTTCATAGTGATGTATCAATTGAAATATTCCTCTGCATAAAACACCACAATACAAATATGTCATTTCCATTATAATTGTAAAAGATTTCATGCATAATTAATGCTCACATCACGCTGTCACTACGCCACTACGAGGACTTTGGGAGAGCACATTGGGAATTGGGCATTCCAAAAAAAAAAAAAAAAACACGCTGTTTGTTTCCTAATGACTCCTCTGATTCTCCCGGGTCCAAAGCACACATCTCTCTCAGTATATGTATGTGTGATCCAGGCGAAGACTGACCAGTGGGTGAGAGGGGCTGGCACTGATTATTTGAACATACTCAGAATCCTCATACAGCAGCATCACTGTTTACATAGCAACAATGCCTGTTTGTGTGAATCTCACTCATCAGGGGCGTCACGCACCTGTTTTATTTGAGGGGGCACCAGTGGTGCAAATAACTCATGTGGTGCCCTGGACAAGATAACCAAAGAAAATACAAAGAAAACTTTTGGTAGTACTAGATGTAAGTGTTTAAAAATGTAGAATAAACAAACAAATTATTCATTAAGAATTATTTTGAGTTATATCCAATATTACAACCTTGTTGTCATGACAATGAAACCCTGTAATCTGGGATTAATAATGGGAATACGTATTTAAAATACAAAATATAAGTAACTGTATTCCACTACAGTTACAATTTAAATCATTGGTAATTAGAATACAGTTACATTCAAAAAGTATTTTGATTACTGAAGAGATTACTCTGCATTTTATTGTCATTTGTTTCATTTAATATTTAGTCCTTTCAGATGGAAAACATTTATACATATAAATGATGCGATTCAAAGTGCATTTGAACAGCAGTGAAACACTTTCTTATGATGTGTTACATTCATACGAGCAGACAGAGAAGTAAGTTTGAAGTAAGTTTGGAGCAGAAGAAATAGAAATAAACCTTGTGTAAATTGTCAGCTTTACGCTAAGCTAAAATGTTATTTCTAGCCATTTTACATGCATATGTTACCAGACACGATCATATTTTTTTAAAGAAAATTCACGTTGGATCATAATTTCTTTTTTTCTAGTAAGACCTTTGATATTAGGACAAAAATCATATTCTTGATAATAATTTTTGTATTGTTTTCCTATAAAAATATCTAAAAATCCTTAAAACAAGATCAGTTTGATTGATCTTGTTTTAGAAACAACACTGCATAAGATATTTAGGTTTTTCAGAGAATGTATTTTTAACATGTGTATTTTGTCTTACCGTACTGGCAGAGTTTTTATAGTCAATACAAGTGAAAAATTCTACCAGTGCTGAAGAAGTAATCCAAAGTATTTAGAATACGTTACTGACGTTGAGTAAACTAACGGAATACATTACAAATGACATTTTACGGCATGTATTCTGTAATCTGTAGTGGAATACATTTCAAAAGTAACCCTCCCAACCCTGAACTTTACAAAGATAAGGTTAGCAAGCAATTTTATCACACTAACATCTTGTTAACTCGTATAATGTTTACTTCTTCATTGTACTTTTGAAACTTTGTGTATTTTAGCTTTTGTGGACTAGCCCCATTCACTTCCATTGTAGTGCTTTAAAATAAAACTTTAAAGAGATACAGTGGTACAGATACAGAGATACAGAAAAAGTATGTGAACTCTTTGGAATTAGCTGGTTTTCTGCATTAATTGGTCATGAAATGTGATCTCATCTTCATCAAAGTCACAAGTATAGACAAACAAAATATGCTTAAACTAACAGAACACAAACAATTATAATCTTTCATGTCTTTATTGAACACATCCCATTAACATTCAACCTACACTGTGAATGTTTGATGTATTCAATATGTAAAATAACAATACAATAATTTGTGTGTTATTAGTTAAAACAGATTTTGTTTGTTCATTATTGTAACTTAGATGAAGGTCAAACCAGGTTTTAAGACAAATTTATACATAAATGCAGGTAATTCCAAAGGGTTCACATACTTTTTCTTGCCACTGTAGTTCACCCCAAAATTTAAAGTTCTATCATCGTTTACTCACCCTCCTATAGGTCAAAACCTGTTTTACTTTTTTCTGTGGAAGGAGATGTTGGGTAGGTGGCAGTCTATGTCACCATTCACTTTCATTGTATGGAAAAAGATGCAATGACAGTGAATGCTGACTGAGAAATAAAAAATGAAAGATTTATGGGTTTGGACAACATGAGGGTGAGTAAATGATGACAAAAATGTATAATTTTGGGTGAACTATCCCTTTAAGTTAATTATCAAAGATTTATTATTTTATATAAATAGAGTTTATTTATTTATTTAATGTTTGATGATGCACTCAAACTCAGCTTGGTTTGCTTCTTTAACTAATCATAACAGTAGGTGTCTTGTTGCGTATTAGTAATTTGATTTTTCAGCTTATTATTTATTATTTATTTTGACCATGTAATTTTTATTAAAAAAAATTCTATTTTTATTTTAATACTGTCATTTCTTTGACTTTTAATTTCTGATATGTGAAGCACTTTGAGTAGTACTTAATGTAAAAAAGGTTTTATACAAATAAAAATATTATGATTATTATTATACAGCAGCACTGCCCATACTGTGTCATACATGTTTGCAGTATATTCCTGCAGTTGCATGCACACAGACTGTATACACATACTGATGTACACAGATACAGAATCTGCATCCATTTGTAACTGCATCATGCAGTCTGACCTCTATAAGATAATGAAAACATGTTTTTACAGCAGATGCTGCACTGCAGGACATATTTCCAGTGCTGCTTGTTCAACATAATGAGGCAAGAACAAAGAAGATAGTATGTAAGGAATAATTGATGATGAGCCATTGAAGTATTAAAAAATAATGCACACCCGAGTTGGTAATGCGGTCACGACGCACAGCAGAGCCTTTGTTGCTAGTTCGAAAACGTCACTTTAGAACTAGCAACGGAGGATGCGCTGCTTTACTGGTGCACTTACTGGAGTATTAAGGTGCGTAAGGAATAACAATCGCTTCAAATTGCCAAAGTGTAAGTTTAAGTCTCAGCAGCAGTGAGTGTCACCATTCTTGTACAGATTTTGCATTGCTAAACAACTGTTTACATTCCCAGTGAGTCGCGGGGGTGCGCTGACTTTGCTCCCAAGAGAGTTTGTGTGAAAGCGAAAGAGAAGGGGAGGGGTAGCGCGGTGCTTTCCAATATAGTTATGTGAGGCTGATTAGGGCGAAATACATTGAAACATAAAAGGTTTCACATATTAAAAGTTATTTTGGATATTAGAAACTGTTGTATTGATCAAGTCGCTGGGGATGCGGCTCTATTTGTTGGTCACGACTCAAGTCTCAATGTGTGTGTGTGTGTGGGGGGGAGATGAGAGCGAGAGAGACAGAGAGAGAAAGAGAGGGAGCCCAAGGTTACTTTTCAATCGAAACTGAAATAAATTTAGGATATTATAGACATTTTTTGTCATTCTTATCTGATGTACTTAACCAGTGTCTTTGTTTTAATTGGTTATTCTGTTGTGGTAGACTGTAGGGCTCTTTGAAATAACTGAAATAATTTGGCGAACCTGGAACTACTTCATAGCCGTGCGTTTTCTTGAATCAGAATCAAGCATTCAACAGACCCGTGGTATAAGCATGTGTTACTGCTGTTATTGGCTTTTATAGCTCGGAATAAAACACGGGTCGGGCCAGACAGACAGTTCAAAGAACAGTGCCCTTCTGTGTTAGAAAAGTATTTGTGTTGGCCACAGCACAAAAGTCTAACATTACATGACTAATGCCTTATGCTAATAATATGTAATGTATTACAACATTGGTATTAGTCGCTCTTTTACGGCTCTTTCCACAAGTACAATACATTCAACTCTGTTAACACTAGTAAAGAATTGAAGCATGTAATAAAGTAAGAAGAAAGAGCCTCTCCCAGTTCAAGTCCAAAGACTCCATCAAACATGTGCTGCCAGTATGTTTTCAATTCCCACAGTATCTATTCCCATAGGGAAGAAAACTTCGAATAGAAATCTCTTGAAATTAAAATGAAAATTCTGTCATTATTTATTCACCATCATGTCGCTTCAACCCCATTCAAAGAAACACTACAGTAACTAAAGGAAAAATTATTTTCCTTACAGCAACAGTTCATAATGGCTGTCAAAAGTAGTCCATAAGACTTTTGTGCTATATTCCAGGCTTTCTGTGAGGAACAGACTGAAATTCAAGTTGTTTTTGATTAATAATCTTCTGAAATGTCATTTGTATCCATGTCCAAAAATAGCATGTCAATTGACGCCAAAACAGCATTGGTTATTGAATGTTTCGCAACCGAATCTGACGGCAGTTCGATTATGCAGAATTGCAAATACGATCTGAAAGTTGCAGCAAAGGGGAAGGTTTTAAATGAATAATGACTTAAATTTAATTTTGTTCCTCACAAAGATTTATCATATAGCTTCAGAAGACTTTGTTTATGATACTTTTATGGTACTTTGTGTTCTTTTTGGACTTGAAAGCTATGGTCACTATGACCTGCCGTTGTATGTAAAATAGCTGCATAAATATTTTTCAAAAATTCTCCTTTTGGGTTTCAAAGAGCAAACAGACCATAGATAAATGGAAATCATCTTGGTTACTGATGTAACCTCTGTTCCCTGATTGAGGGAACGAGACTTGTGTCGATGTAGTGACACTAGAGGTTCGATCTTGAGAGCCCCAATCACCTTTGCTTAAAATAGAAAAGGCCAATGAGAATTAGTGAGTGGAATTTGCATGCCACTCTCCGCCCCGGACATACGGGTATAATAGGAGATGCTGTGCACCACTCATTTAGATTTATGTTGAGGAGCCGATAGAGAGTCATGGCAGGAGGGACACAACATCTCGTTCCCTCCATCAGGGAACAGAGGTTACATCAGTAACCAAGATGTTCCCTGTCTGTCACTCATTTGACGTTGTGTCGATGTAGTGACACTAGGGGTTCTTATAGGAAATGCCGCAGTTGCTGAACCGTGTCACAGGGTACGGAAGAGTGGACATGGGCAAGCTGCTGCGTGCCTCGCAGCGAGCGCTCAATCACATCGTGACCTTCCAGCGAGTTAGGTAAGGCGTCTCCCTAGTCCCGTTAAGGGGGGAGGAGGCACTTACCCAAGGAGGCTACCGGCGGAGCCTTACCTGATTACTGTTAAGCAATTCCCACTAAGTACTTTACAGAATAGCGCTGGGAAGTGCTCTTCCCTCTCTAGGAGGGAGGGCACTACACAGACCACATCCTACCGGAGGGAGGTTTACATGTGGAGAATACCTCACATCGACTTACCAATGGGGAAGTTCACATATGGAATGATACCACCAGAGGACCCTATCTACAGAGAGGGTACGCAGCAACAGTGGCCGAGGCAGAGAAAGCTCTGTGAGGGGAAACACAGGGTTCACCTAAGGGGAAACCAAACAGTGGAAACTCATCATACGGGATTACCAAGGGGAATCACCACATATGGAGCACTGAGCCCGAGCACACAGGCTCACCTGAAAAGGGGCATACCACGAGTACTGGGCCTGGTGCCGTAACTCCTCCGCCGAGTTCATCACCGAACAGTGCTTAAGAATTAAAGAGGCATCCGGGGTTCACCAGATACGTGCCGTAACTCCTCCGCCGAGTTCATCACCGAACAGTGCTTAAGAATTAAAGAGGCATCCGGGGTTCACCAGATACGGAGAACTGTTGTGGACAAAAGGCGCACATTATCACCTTTGAAAAAGGGGAAAGGCACAATGCAAGCGGTACACCCAACCGGCCGCCCGGCCTACCTGCTGTTACTGCATAACACTCGGGTTGAAACCGGCTCTATGCGTAGGTTGTAAAATCTTGCAAAGGTATTGGGTGTAGCCCAACCCGCAGCTCTGCATATGTCTGCTAGAGAGGCCCCTCTTGCCAGTGCCCAGGAGGATGCAACACCTCTAGTGGAGACTCCCAAGGGGCACGGCAAGTCCTGTAATTAGTATGTAAGGAAAATGGCATTCACAATCCAATTGGCCAGTCTCTGCTTGGAGACAGCTTTCCCCTTTCTGCTGCCCTCCAAAGCAGACAAAGAGCTGCTCCGAGCATCTAAAGCTCTGCGAACTGGACACAGCAATGACAACACTGGGTCTTCCTCCTCTGAAGGGAGCACTTGCAGGTTCACCACCTGGTCCCGAAAGGGAGTGGTGGGAACTTTGGGCACGTAACCGGGCTCCAGGCATTCCCTGGTGACAGAGAGCACCTGTAGGTCCCCCACCCTCGTGAAGGAAGTGAGTGCCACCAGGAGGGCCGTCTTCAGGGACAAAGTGCTGAGCTCGGCCTGCTCCAGGGGCTCAAAGGGGGCTCTCTGTAGGGCAGGTAGGACCACAGAGAGATCCCAAGAGGGAATCAGGCACAGTCTAGGAGGATTCAACCTCCTCGTGCCCTTGAGGAACCTGTTGATTAGGTCGCGCTTTCGTGAGGGTCTCCCGTCCAGTGTTTTGTGGTATGCTGCTATGGCAGCCACGTACACTTTCAGGGTAGAGGGAGACAGCCATCTCTCCAGCCCTTCCTGAAGGAAAGACAGCACAGACCCAATGGCGCATCTCTGTGGGTCTCAGTTCGCGAAGAGACTCACTTCAATTGAGTGATCGTATTTACTACTGCTGGCGGAAGATCCACGTCACATCCAGGAGCCAGACGTGAAGATTGCAGAGGTCTGGCCTTGGGTGCTGGAGCATGCCATGCCCCTGAGTGAGAAGGTCCCGCCTCAGGGGAATGCGCCAGGGAGGTGCTACTGCCAGAAGCATCAGATCCGAGAACCAAGTCCAGTTGGGCCAGTACGGCGCAACAAACAGGACTTGCTGCTCATCCTCCCTGACTTTGCACAGAGTCTGTGCAATGAGGCTCACAGGAGGAAACGCATACTTGCATAGCCCCCGAGGCCAGCTGTACGCCAAGGCATCCATGCCGAGGGGGGCCTCAGACAGGGAGTACCAAAGGGGGCAGTGAGAGGACTCTTGGGAGGCGAACAGGTCTACCTGCGCCTCCCCGAATCTCTCCCAAATCAGCTGGACTACGTGGGGGTGGAGTCTCCACTCCCCCCGAAGAGTTACCTGTCATGAGAGCGTGTCCGCTGCATGGTTGAGGATGCCTGGAAGGTGAGTGGCATGCAGAGACTTCAACATCTGCTGACTCCAAATGAGGAGGTGGCGGGCGAGTTGCGACATGCGACGCAAGCGTACGCCGCCTTGGCGGTTTATGTATGCTACGGTCACTGTGTTGTCGGTCCGGACCAACACATGTTTGCCCTGTCCAGAGCCCTGACACTGCCTGCCTGTTGCACACGGCGCCCCAACCTGAGTTTGAGGCGTCTGTCATGACCATGACGCGCTTTGAGACCTGCTCTGGGGGAACACCTGCCCGTAGAAATGCCAGGTCTGACCAAGGGCTGAAAGTCCGATGGCACTGTGGTGTGATGATCACACAACGGGTGCCGTGGTGCCATGCCCACCTTGGGACTCAAGTCTGTAGCCAGTGCTGAAGCAGTCTCATATGCATCAACCCGAAGGGGGAGAACTGCTGCCAAGGATGCCATATGCCCCAGGAGCCTCTGAAATTGTTTCACTGGCACCACTACCTTCTGCCTGAATGTCTTCAGGCAGGTCAGCACTGACTGAGCACATTCGGTCATAAGGCGTGCTTTGAGAGTGACTGAGTCCAACTCCATACTGAGAAAAGAGATGCTCTGCCCAGGGGAGAGCTTGCTCTTCTCCCAGGTGACCTGAAGCCTGAGTCAGTCGAGGTGCTGAAGCACAAGTTCCCTGTGTGCACACAATAGATCTCACGAGTGAGCTAGGATTAGCCAGTCGTCGAGATAATTGAGAATGCGTATGCCCTTTTCCCTCAGCGGGGCCAGGGCAGCCTCTGTGACCTTGGTAAAGATGCGAGGGGACAGGGACAGACCGAAGGGGAGGACCTTGTACTGGTATGCTCATCCAAAGGGTCTGTGTCAAGGAAGGATACGTGAAAGTACGCGTCCTTCAGGTCGATGGCCGCAAACTAATCCTGATGTCATACTGATGCCAGGATGTGCTACTGTGTTAACAGAGGGCACTCGGCGATGGAATACTCACCACGCGCTGGCCCAAGAGCAATGGTAGGGCTGGAGAGAACACCCAGGCCAGACTGGTCAAAAATAGTTGCCTCATCCCTGGGCTGCCCGTATCAGGACCACCTCAAAGCATATCTGGGGTTCTTGGGGGCCAGCTGACGGGCAGGTGGAGCCGACTTCCTGCGGGAGGATCTCTTTCTCTGAGGCCGGTGTACAGGCTCTGATGGTTCAGGAGCCGGGGCCGGCACCGCAGGAGAATGGCTCTGGCAAGAAGCAGACAGGGCACAGGACTTCGGAGGCCTGAAGGTGGCCGAGTTGTGCTGCGGCAGGATGTGCTTAATCGCCTCAGTCTGCTTCCTCACCATCAAGAACTGATGGGTGAAATCCTCGACGGTGTCGCCAAAAAGCCCCCCTTGGCAGACAGGCGCATCGAGAAAGTGGACTGGCATGTAAATTCCTCTTGCCAATTATCATTGGCCTTTTCTATTTTAAGCAAAGGTGATTGGGGCTCTCAAGATCGAACCCCTAGTGTCACTACATCGACACAATGTTGAGTGAGTGACAGACAGGGAACTAATTCAATAAACTGTAGAGGATTACATTGTTAGCATTTCTGTAAAACTTGTCAATGGTTTACTGTGTTTTTCAGTGTGATGTGAAAGTGTGACATGCATGCCTTATGTTTGTGAATGAGAACTGATCTCCACTCACATTTGTGAAATAAAGGGCCTGATTGTCATTGTTTAAAGCCCACTGGAGCTTGGTAATGAATGGTGCTTGGCAAACTCATTGAGGGCATCTGACTTAGTTAGATCCCCATTCACAGCATAATTTATTCAACATGAATGACTGATGTATATAGACAGAGGTGCACTGGAGAGACTATACAGAAAGACAGTCTCCAAATATGAAAATACAGGAACACAAACAGACATTTTTTAAAGTCGAATATATACAGGTCGGTAGTCCGGCCAGTTACGATCTATGGTACTGAATGCTGGCCTGCAATGAAGAAGCACGAGGCGGCATTAAACGCAGTGGAGATGTGAATGCTCCGATGGGGCTTACAAGAATGGATCGTGCGGCCAACACAGATGTAGGGAAGGTGCTAGGTGTTGCCCTGATCCAGGACAAGACATGTGAGACGCGCCTACAGTGGTATGGGCACGCCATGCAAAGCGAGGAAGCGTCTGTGGCAAAAATGGCAATGAGGTTAGATACAGCTGGCCAGCATTCCCGTGGCCATCCCAAGAAACACTGGATGGACTGTATTAAAGATAACATGCGTGCTATTGGAGTCGACCCAGAAGACGCTCTGTACCGCAGGAAATGGAGAGTGGCTTGCAAAACAGCGGGCACTGCACTACTGCGGAAAAAGCGCTAGGAAGAATAAGTTTTGTACCACAAAGTCAAGTTACTAGTAGGATTTTCCTTAAGCCCCAACCCTCAGAGTTGAGTGGATGTCAACTACAGAATCATTGCAAAAGCAAATTGGCATTGGTCTTGATTACATTTATATTGTAAATGTTGAATATACAGCTTAATTTGTACACATTTTTGTGTACTGCTGATGTAGAATTGCGCTAATTTTTGCCAGAAAACATTACTTTTTTAGCTAGCTTATGAGGCGACAGGCTTGTGGACCCAAACTACATTTCGCTTCACTTTCTGTGGCACCATGAGAGCAATAAAAAACTAATGTTGCATCCAAAAGCTAAAGCAGCTGTCTTGATGCCTCAGTGCCCAGTCAGTTTAGGATGGCCTTCCAAGGCACCAGAAAGTCATGTCTAATGATTTAAAACTACTTCGAGTTAGCTTTACATTTGTAAATTAATTATTGCTTTCATATTCACCCGCAGAGCGTCAAGCACAAGGAAGTGTAATCGAACTTCTCTCATGCATGCGCCTAGGAGATTGCAGATGGCAAGATTTATAGTGAAAAAGGAGTTACACTTTTTCTCACCAAAAACCGATTGTATCGCTTTAGAAGACATGGATCAAACCATGGATTAACTCTATGCTGCCTTTATTTCCTTTTTGGAGTTTGACAGTTTTGGACCCCATTGACTTGCATTGTATGGATATACATGCCTCATGTATCCTTGAAAATACCTTTGATTGTGTTCCACAGAAGAAATAAATTCATACGAGAGGGTCTAATGGTGATAAATGATGAGAGAATTATCATTTTTGGGTGAAATATTACTTTAAGGTCACCTAATTTAATGTGTGCAGATTTGTTTTAAACCTATTACTCTCCACTTTTTCAGAGTTTTGTGGCACATATCTTATGCCAGTTGATCACCTCAAACCAATACTTGAACTCTTACAATTAACCTACTGATGCAAATCCATGCAACAGACCTGAACTCTGGCACATAGAACCGGAGAAATGATCAGACTCTTAGTGTCTATTACGCAACTAATTGTTTCCCATAATAAACAATATGCACAACAACTGACACTGTTCTATGTGTAAAGACAAGCCATCTTAAAGGCGTTGCATGATGTTTACTAAGTATATATCAAATGCACTTAAAACTCTTTTTTTGTCCATTGTGACAGCCCCCGACAACATTAAGGTTTAGGTTTGTTCTCTTCATTGTGATGAATTAATTCTCTCTCTGCAGTGCATTGATTTCTAAAGGGGCCACAGTCCAAGTGTCTACATGGGCGGCCGCACGTTTGCACTGCACTGGCTTAATTCTGGGATGGCGACGGGCCAGCCTGTCAGCTGCCAGTATGGGTGGGTTAAAGTTAATGCCATCTGCTAAAAGTATGTATGCAAGGCTTCATTGTTGGCGCTGATAAATTTACAGAAAAACACTTACAAAATAACACAGATAGGTTTACTCATTGCACAAAGTGCACTCCTTGATAAAGGTTTTCAGGATGTCGACGATCCTGTGCTAACGAGGGCATGATGTAATATTTATTGTAAGATTGTAGATATCATAGAGTCATTAGTGTGGACTGTGGCCAGATGCAAATAAGGCGATCTCATCATTTAAAGATTAAGGGGGTATTACTCCAGTAACAACAGGATATACACTCACTGACCACTTTATTAGGTACACCTGTACACCTACTTATTCATGCGATTATCTAATCAGCCAGTCGTGTGGCAGCAGTACTATGCATAAAATCATGCGGGTCAGGAGCTTCAGTTAATGTTCACATCAACCTTCAAAATGGGGAAAAAATGTGATCTCAGTGATTTCGACTGTGGCATGATTGTTGGTGCCAGACGGGCTGGTTTGAGTATTTCTGTAACTGTTGATCTCCTGGGATTTTCACGCAACACAGTCTCTAGAGTTTACTCAGAATGGTGCCAAAAACAAAAAACATCTAGTGAGCAGCAGTTCTGCAGACGGAAACGCCTTGTTGATGAGAGAGGTCACCAGATAATTTCCAGACTGGTTTGAACTGACAAAGTCTATGGTGACTCAGATAACCACTCTGTACAATTGTAGTGAGCAGAATAGCATCTCAGAATGCACAACACGTCGACCCTTGAGGCGGATGGGCTACAACAACAGAAGACCACGTCGGGTTCCACTTCTGTCAGCCAAGCTTGAAAAGCCTGAGATCTACTTTTTCATCATGTTATTGCAGCAAGATCTACCATGTACAATAAAGGTTATACATTATCACAATGCCAAAATTTCAGTAGTCGGTAGTGAAATTTGACGATTCTCAATACCAGCTTCAATATCACAACAAATATCAACACTAACTAATTTTTTAATTATGGAAGAATGTTTTCGAGTTCTTAAAGTAATTATTCAAGACTAGTAAACAGTCAGTAATAAACTAACAATAAAAAATAGCAATGAATAGAAATAGATAAAAAATAATATAACAAATTAAGAAAATTCAGTGCTTTTTTAACACCTTTAAAAGTTTTTAACAGCAGTAGGCTATCAATTATTCAAGGAAACATTCAGAATAAAATGCAACATAAAACTACTACTGGTCTTTACAGTACGATTATAATACATCAATACTTTTTAAAGCCACTAAAGTTATTCAGTCAAGAGCAGTGTGTGTTTTCTCATTTTCTTGTTATGCTTGTTGGATTATTATTATGACACACTACACTAGATGGCAGCAGGTCTATTAGCTTACATTTATACTTACAAGTCCATCATTTTAATACAAATCCGCATTTTTCTCCACCGTTTATGTTCACTTTAGGTGTTTCATTGTGAAACAGAATGCAGCACAATAATTGTTTTATCTTGATTATCTTGTTTTCATAATCGTTGGAACCCAAAATTGTAATTGAAAATAAAATTCTATTAATCACCCAGCCCTACTGCACCATCATGTTGCTATGCCCAAACATTCCAACATTAACTTCATAGGAAATCCTCTTATTTCAATGAGTAAACATTAGCCATTCAATCACCGATTTTATATCCGAAATCTGCCTGTACAGCCTTACAACACAAACTTCCAATACATGTAATTTTTTATTTATTTAGAGTCTGGAATTTTTGCTGCATCTTGAAAGTTTGAGCGAGTTCTGTTCATCTTTAGCAGACAGTAGCTTACTAACTTGGCAAATAGATCAGATGAATGTAAACAGACAATACAGTTACAGACAGTAAGATACAGACATTTTCAGATATTTGAATTGCAAAAATCGAATCGACTTTTCTCATGGTGACTTGCCTGAGAGAGTGCGTTCTTGAGTACCCACAGAGTGAGGGAGATGAGCTAAGCAAAGATGGTTAAAACGAAAATAAAAAAAAAACTCCTGTTTTTAATTTTCAAAACCTTCTCATCAACACTTACAAAATTCACAAGCAGGGGGAGTATAGATAAGACCTAACATATATTTTACATGGGGTAATAGGATGTGACTATTCAGACGATAAATAATAGTATAGTAAATATGGCATTTTGTGTAAAAACTATTGTTATCGTGGTGATTTTAAGGAATATACAGACAAGGGACTTTTAAGGGAGAAGCAAAGCCCTATTTGGACGGGCTTAGTTTACCAAACACTGGCTGCTGCATTTGGACTGATGCATGTTTTTCTCAAGCATTTTATGCTGTCCAGTTTTTATTTAGCCATGAAAAAGATTTTGTATGTTATTACTGCAGATGTCTGTAAGTTTACAGTAGATTCGCATGGGAGTTAAGCGATGTCTGCAGAAATCACAGAGATGGGTGTGTCTTCTGCGTTTACACACTGTCGCCACATAACTGACCTATCAGAAAATGTATGTCAGATTAACTATGCAGGAAATATTAAACATGATCATATACTGTATCTGGGATTATTAGAGGAAATTGATTGGAATATCTGGCAAAATACAACTGAACTGGTGATATTAGCGAGCCTGAAATCCTATATTGCGCTCTTGAATAGAAAATATGGACAATCCATTCACATATATATTTGTCCCTAAGCAAAATTTGTTCTGAAACATGGGGGGCATACTTTTCTCATTTTCTTCTTTTTCATGGCTAAATAATCACTCGACAACATAAAATACTTGAGAAAAAAATGCATCAGTCCAAACACAACAGCCAGCATTATCTGCAGTTCATCTGAAGTGAAGCGCGTTTTACAATTTCTTATGTCTTCTCTTGGACAACATCCACTACAGACACTTGAATAACTTGAGAAACAATGAAAGTAAAATGGTTCACTGGTTGGACAGTGCAGATTCGTTGGCTTTTTAAAAGCATGTCAGTTTGCATGGGATTATAAATGGGTTATTTTTACCGGGTGTTTTATAGAAGGTCAAATAGCTTACGCTATAATCTTTATCGTCACGGAAACGTGCAGTCCGGAAAACGTCCGTAAAAATTAGTGACCAATTCACATGGGATCAAAATAAGGGAGAAATTCTGGTAATTATTACATCACCCCACGTCCCCATATAAAACTAAGATCCAGCATCTATGATCCTCACAGGAACAGCAAAACATAAAGTAGGTTAAGGTGTCAATGCACGTTAGCCTTTACGCAAACTTCCGTGGACATTTCTGGAAATAACAGCCTACAAATGAGTTACAGTGTTGGGCCACATGTATTCAGATAGAAGAGAAAGGCAGGCCTAACACAGTCGTAAAACCTAACTGAGGCCCACACACAAAGTCATAAATCTTACTGATAAAAACCGTGCCAAAATCAAACAAAGGGACTCCAAAACAGACTACAAATCCCATGAAGCCTTGCTCACTAAAGGATTGAACTCTCAGCTCCTATTGGATGAGGCACACGACAGAACGCCCCTCAACCATGACGTCATCAGGAGTTGAAATACCTCTGAGATCCTTCCGGGAATTGCTTCCAGCAACTTTGCTCACTGTGTGTAGACGCAGCTCATTGCTGCTCTCAGGTGTAGCCTTGTGGCACAAGGAAGTAACATCCGATTTGAAACTGTGGCCATACAATCTCCATTTCGCTGGACGAGTTGAGATTACTCTGTGTTCAACTCCGAGCAATCCACATCTTCATCCGTTTGCCTGCAGAAGTGAAGAGAAAAACATTTCTCTTACCTCTTCAATCAAGTCGACGTCGCTGATTTTTCTGCCAGCCTGCCGAGAATCAGCAGCCGTACCGCCCGCCGACAGAGAGAGGAAACGGCCTCCCGTCATCACCCGAGCCTCGAGGGACCGAGTTGGAGTTAAAGGACGGATGAACACACATTCTACCTGCATCCTCATACGATTCAAGTAAGAGGTTTACGTCTGGGCAGAGATAGAATATTATAGTGTGTTATTCTTGTGTATCAAGGTTATTGCTTGTACAGTTTACGGACTGCCGAGTCCGCTCATTGCCATGTCAAGGTATTACTGTAATGTACTGTTATCACGAATGAGATCTGCTGTGTTGTAGCACATTGGACTGTTGTGTATTTTCGAAATCGTGGGTGAGACCGGCACGCTGAGTTTATCCATTAAAGAACCAAAGACCGCGGGACGGTTTACAAGCCGTCCACCGCGTCTCTGAGTGATAAACTAACAGCTGCTTTCTCTCCCACGATCGCGAAACCGGCTTTGGTGCCACCACTTTATTCTCTCACTCTCTCTCTCGTACTAACCACACACACACACACGACCCCTCACAAATATTCTCATACACACTTTTGGCTAGTAGATAACTTCGTGATAAAGCTCAGCTTTGTCCCTAAGTTATCGTACAAGCGGAGACATGCGGTAAACTGGCAGACGCCATTAACCGGCTTCTCTCCGCCCACATTCGCGGCCATATTCTCTGGCCGGAAATCTCGCGTGACTCGTCCGCCATTTTGTGCGCGTCACACCTTACACATACACACACACACACACATTCACACACACACACACACACACACACAAACACACACACACCTACCTTCCTCTCATGTGTTATAGGCTTATTTTGGTTACCATATCTAATCATGTCACTGTTTAGCTTGTAGTTGTAAGTCGGAAGTTTATTGACTGCATTGTATTGATTATTAATTGATATTACTGCATAAATAAACTTTGTTATATTTCAAAGAGAAGTGTTTTGGTTTGTTTTGCATACACCTGTGTCAAATGCTGGCAGGGTATGTCAGTGCTCGGATTCAAGCCTTCATTGTTTCTTTTTGAATGTCGATTTTCTTAAGAGAACAATCTAATATTGAGACTGTTATACTCTCTGGTTATTAGTCCCTGATTCCAGGGTGGTGCCCTGGCGATATTAATCCTTATTAATATTCTATTGATTTTGATAATTGATAATTATCTTTGATGATTGTTGAATTTGAAGGATCAATAAGCTAGTGTTAATTCTAATCAATGTTCCATTGATTTTAATAATTAATGATTGTCTTTGATATATAATTGTTATACTATTGAATTTGATGGTTATCTTTGATTGTTGATGTGAAGGATTAAAAGAGCTAACATTGATTCAAATCAATGTTCTATTGATTTTAATAATTGATAATTATCTTTGATAATTATTAATTATTGCTAATAACCAAACCTGCTCCTGAACGTAGCGCACTACATAATAATTGGTGCCCCGTGTGAGGATTTAATGAGTTAGATTCTATTATTTAATTTAAATATTAATTAATAACTAAAGTAATAATTATTAATTATTTCTGATAGTAACACTGATCTAAACAACCAGTAGGACCTACAACAGATCATTTGAAAATCTAATTTTCTAAATCACTATTAAGGTCATTTTCCTAAAACGTAATTTTCCGAATGCATAATGCATTTTTTTTTTTTTTTTTTAAGGCAAATGCTATTTGAACCCTGGTGCAAACAATGATTTTATACTGTTTACACCCCAGTGCAAATAGTGGCAGATATTATTTTAACCCTAACCCTGGAGCATATAATGGTAGATACTCATAGCACCCTGGTGCAAATAGTGTCAGATACTGTTTGCACCCATATTTAAATACTAACATACAGAATATGGGCATCACTGCAGTGTGTTTATTGTGTTTATTTAGAGTCCCACAGACACACTACATTAACCTCTACCCCTAAACCTAACCTTAACCTTACCTTAGAAAAAATAACCTTGGTTTTACTACAGTAACCATGGTATCACCATGGTATTTTTTGGTAAATTTACAGTAACCACAAAATTAACCATGGTTACTATATTGCCATCACAATACTTACTAACACACTGGTTAATAGCATTAAATCTATGGTTTCTGCCAAAAAAACATGGTTACTACAATATTAGTAATATCGTGATGTAATGTACACATAAGCAATGCCGAGTCGTGGGAGCGAGTGTGATCGACAGACGCTGCCTCTGGATCAAACCTTTCTCTGCACTCCGTGACATTGACCGTAACCAAATTATTGCGATGAAATCAACGTATATATTTATTTTATTTATTATTATAAGTAGTATTAAAGGAAATATTAAGAGTGGAATCAGGAAATCGGATGGGAAAAAGAGTGGGAAAAAAAATGTGTATTCGAACCACGGGTGCCAGAACAACTGTACACATTATTTTTTTTTTTAAACAGATATGGAATGAACGGAATATACACGGATTACATTATATTTGACCCTTGTGTTCTGAAACACGGGGGGCAAATCACAATATTAAATCCTTTTGTAGCTCCTTTTGTCATTTTCTTAACAGAAAAAAAAAAAACAAAAAAAAACTTTTTCATGGCTAAATAAACATAAAATGCTTGAGAAAAACATGCATCAGTCCAAACGCAACAGCCAACATTATCTGCAGTTCATTTGAAGTGAAGCGCATTTTACAATTTCTTGTGTCTTCTCTTGGCCAACATTCACTTCAGACACTTGAATAACTTGAGAAACAATGAAAGTAAAACTGGTTGGACAGTGCAGATTCATTGGCTTTTTACCAGCATGTCAGTTTGCACTGAATTAAAACCAGGGGTTATTTTTACCGGGTGTTTTATAGAAGGTAAAATAGCCTACGCTATTGAGATGCTCTCAGCTTGCGAGTATTTTAGCATTTCATTTAGAATGAGGACCTTATTTAAAACTACCACACAGGAGGAACTCATAGGTCTGTCCAAATAAAAGTTCTGCCAAAATAAAAGCTCTGTTTCTCTGTTTTTCATTAATGTTTTCATTTATACTGTGACGCTCAGTAGTGCAGCATTTTATTTGACCAAGAAAACATTGTTGAACATTTATTATTATATTTTATTTGATTAAAGCTTTTTTTACTTTTTATTAATGTTTTAATGATAACATTTAATTAAAACATAAAACATGGAATTCCGAAAAATTACAATGGAAAATGCAGAATTTACAACTTCAAGACTTCATACAGTTCTTTTAATCATGTCCTTTTCTGTATGATTTCATCAGTAATCTGAGGCTATTTATTTGTTGTCGACGTATCGATTTAGTATCGATACCGTGGTACCAGGGCTGGTATCGTACCACAGCCATTTTGGTATGGGAGCAACCCACATACAGTACATTACATCTTGTGCACAGTTTTGCCACATTCCTTGGTGAAGGTTGTGTCACACTGATACACAGCACGCTGCAGCAGGTGGTTGCTCTGACATCACTATCCACCTTGTCTTCTGTCTTCTCCATTGTAACGAATGTTATCCATAACAAGCTAAAATTACAAGTCAGTCATGATTATCACTAGGTGGTGAAATGCAACGGTTGTATTCAAAGGTCTGAAATGCTGAAAATGTGCCTGTCAGTCGTTGAGGAAGTGGCTGCTCGAACACTTCCAGTGGCTTCACCTTCTGCTGGCAGTTTACAGTTGCGTCAGCAATTTAGTTCTATATAAGTAATTTGGTCTTATATTTGTCACCACGACTGCCCTTCTGAAGTTAAAATAAGCCTAAATTAACTAACAAATTTTTAGAAATGAGAAGTGTAAACCCATTTTCACCTCAATCTAAATATTGTGCTAATATAAAACAGCCTTTTCGGTCACCGCCAAGCAATTGTTTGTTAACAGTATTTTCATCCATAGACAGTAACTACTGTAAATTACGTAAATGTATATGTAAATGAGAAGTAACACTTTAGTGACTTTTGTCTTGCTCAGTAAACATATAAATTATGAATAATCTCAATTGCTCTTTCCAGAAAGTTCATCAGACAGGTTGGAAATTCCAGTCTTGACTGTGACAGGTCAACAAATGATAAAGATTAGGCTGGCTGTAACAGCCAGTGTCAGGTGGTTTAAAGGTCAGTCATTGGTTGAGAGACTGGGGGATTATGGTAGAGAGTATTATGGAAATAAGATCCACTGCATCCCATCAGAGTTGCTGTGACACATTTCAGTCAGGGTAATACTGGCGAGGTCATCACTCACAGATCATCAGGACAGTATCTCTCTTCTTTTTACACCTCCTCCTCCCCAACACATTGCTCCCCACGTCCTGAGATAACAGCAGCTGCTGCAAGGTTAATATTTAAAACAAGAGAATATCAGCTGAAGGTCTGATATGAATATTATGGCTAAGGAGGTCACTGACTGATTTTGTCCTCCATAACCTCTTTCAAACTCTAGAGATCCACTGCCACTACTCAGGGTTTTTGAACAGGGGAGGCTGGTATGGGACCTAAAAGGTCTAAATCAGTGGTTCTCAACTGATGTGTCATGACCCAAAAATGGCTCACAGGTCTGTTTTAATAGTTTTGCGTACAGAAGGGGAAAAACGAATTATCCAAATAATAGGGGCCTGGGTAGCTCAGCGAGTATTGATGCTGACGACCATCCGTGGAGTCGCAAGTTCGAATCCAGGGCATGCTACTAAGCAACCAAATTGGCCCAGTTGCTAGGGAGGGTAGAGTCACATGGGTTAACCTCCTCGTGGTCACGATTAGTGGTTCTCGCTCTCAATGGGGTGCGTGGTAAGTTGTGCGTGGATCGCGGAGAGTAGCATGAGCCTCCACATTCTGTGAGTCTCCGCGGTGTCATGCACAATGAGCCACGTGATAAGATGCGCAGACTGACATCTCAGAAGCGGAGGCAACTGAGACTTGTCCTCCGCCACCCGGATTGAGGTGAGTAACTGCGCCACCACGAGAACCTACTAAGTAGTGGGAATTGGGCATTCCAAATTAGGAGAAAAGGGAATAATTATTTTTATTTTTTATTTTTTTATTATCCAAATAATAAAATGCAGCTGACCATATAGGAAGAACTAAATCAATGTGGAACATTATATTTCAAAAGGAAAACAATGTGCTACATTTTTAAATTGCAGCATTCTGAATGAACGAATGCTACATTTATACAGCACTTTTCTGACACTACACTCAAAATGCTTTACATACTGAACAGGGGACTCTCCTCAACCACCACCAGTGTGCAGCATCCACTTGGATGATGTGACGGCAGCCATAGTGTACCAGTACACTCACCATACATCAGCTATTGGTGGAGAGGAGAGAGTAGAGTGATAGAGCCAGTTAATGGATGGGGATTAATAGATAAGGGCCAATGGGGGGAATTTGGTCAGTACACTGGTGTTACACCCCTACTCTTTTCAAGAAGTGTCCTGGGATTTTTAATGACTACAGAGAGTCAGGACCTCGGTTTAATGGTTTAATGTCTCATCCGAAGGATATATAATACACACATACACAATAAGGCGGCATAGCTTTCGCAACCCAATACTCACTACTCATGAGTACTTTTAAATGAGCTACTCTTTTACTCATACTTGAGTAGTTTTTAGGACAGGTACATTTACTCTACTTACACTACATTTTTTGGGAAGTAACAGCACCTTTTCTTGAGTAGGATTTTTCAGTACTCTTTCCACCCCTGATGACGATGTTTAGTTTTGTACTCTAAACTATTTCAGTACTGTGTTGGGTCACCACTTGATGTTCAATGTAAAATCTGGGTCCTAAAAAAATCCAGTTGAAAACCATGTAAATTTGGCACAAAAGTCTGTGAATGTTATTTTTTTTTAGATTTCAAACATGACTGTATGTAGCCAACTGACTGTGCTGCAAAATGCTTTTGAATCAAATCACATGCAGACATGACATTGGAATGACTGACAAACACAGTTGTGTTGATGACAGCCATAGACATTGCTCAACTGGCATTGTAACTTTTACGTGGAGTCTCTGTCAACACACACACTTTAACACCTATAAAACAGCACGAGCCAGAGTGAGTGCAATCTTATTTGAGCTGTAACTAGATAAGGATCATTTACTGGGGGCAATATATCTGACCACATGCTTTTGGTGAGTCTAAATGATTTGACTCTGAAGGCTCACGTGATGGTTCACAAGCTAATTTAGTCATCCAGGCCATATTCTGAAAGCTATCAGAATTAAATAAAAGCAGATTTGAATGTTTATATTTTTATTTTTTTTAAAGGGGTCGTGGCATGTCTTTTTTATTATTTTAATATGTTCTTTGAGGTTTGCTTATAATATTAGCAAAGTTTTTTGTACAAAAAATAGTCATATATTTGTAAATCATTAATCATTAATCATGTAATCATTGTTAGTCATATAAAATGTGATCATTTTCCACGCTCATTCTGACACTCTGTAAGAATTTAGTGCTGCTTCTCCTTAAAGACTTAACAGTACATGCCCACTGTTATGATTGGCTCTCTACTCTGGACTGACTCTGTTCTCTCTACTTGCCATCTCACTGCTCACCGATATTTAGTGGGCTACGGAAGTGATAATGTAAATTAGGCATTGATGTGTTGTTTTGGAGGTAGTCAGAAGCAAATGTCTACGATAGTGTGACCACAATGTGGAGGAAGTAAACACGTTTTTTTGGCAACTTGGTTTCGACAAATTCTGTTTTTGCCGTGAGGAAGTAGTCTTAATTTTTTCACTTATTGTGTGTTTTTATAGTACAATGAACTCTTATATGTCAAAAGATAAAGGAAAATTTAATTCCTCATGTCATGACCCCTTTAAAGGTACATACATTTTACCCACTCTTTTGCATTTAATCATTTAGCAGAAGCATTTATCCATTACTGTAGCTAAAATGGTAGAGCATGATGCTTGCAACGCCAATGTCATGGTTTGATTCCAAGGGAACACACATTCTGGTATAAAAATTCATTAAAAAAATACACGTTTTGATTGGGTATTTTACTGATTAATTTTCTCTTGTAAAAATGCTTATTCTTGATATAAGCAATGGAATTATTACCAGTTAAAATGCTAATTTAGATATCAGTAAATATATTTGCAGTGGTATAAATGTTAATTATTGATATAAAAATTAAGTAATTACTCACAGAAATACCCATTCTTGATATTCATCCAGGGCCACCACTGGCCAGATTGATGCCCTACACAGAGCTCCGTGGTAGTGGTGCGAAAGTGCGAGCATGAGGCGACAGTCTGTGTTCCGCGCCTGCTAGGGGGTCCTTGAATAATGTATAACGCGCGAGTAAGGACAGCCGGTGGTGCGCCCTAGGGTAAGATGGTGCCCCCCCTAGGGAGTTGGTGCCCTACGCAGGCTGCGTAATATGCGTGTAGGGAGTGGTGGTACTGTATCCGTCCATCCATTTTCTATGCCCGCTTGTCCTATGTAGGGTCGCAGGGGGTGCTGGTGCCTATCCCAGCTAACTCGGGCTGAAGGCACCATTCTTGAATTCAAAAATGTAGTTTCAACTAGTAAAAAACATAATTATTGATATTTATAACTGCATTTTCATTAGTAGAATTTCACAATTATCTGTCATCCATTCCTGTTCAAAACCAGTTAGATATGTCTACAATCAATTAATTTCTTACTAGTTGAAATTCCAATTTAACACATTAGAAATGTACTGTACTACTTGTAAAAATGGTCATTTTTGATAATCGTAAAAAGTAATAAATTATTACATTAAGACTGTACACATATGCTTTCCTTATTTCAACAATTTCAACATGTCAACAACTAAATTACAACTATTTGATTTCACTAGTGTTTTTTTTATATAAAAATGAAGCGTGATTAAAGATATCTGAAATGCAGCTGCTGCAGAGAAAGTATGGAGTTCCCTATCTGTCACTCACTCGACGTTGTGTCGATGTAGTGACACTAGGGGTCACTCTTGGGAGCCCGAGACACCTCTGGTCTTTGATAAAAGGCCAATGAAAATTGGCGAGTGGTATTTGCATGCCACTCCCCCGGACATATGGGTATAAAAGGAGCTGGTATGCAACCACTTATTCAGATTTTCTCTTCGGAGCCGAACGGTCATGCTCACTGAGCTGAATACTACTGTTCATTCACCTCTGCTGGATCTGACGGCGCATTTCAGCGGCTTCTCCCTCCTCTGCACTGGTGCACTGCAGAGAATGCCCCTGGGCGCTTCGGCAGAAATAAAAGAGTATATTTCTCTAAAAGAATATATTTCTCTAAAAGAGCGGCACACACGGAACGTCTTTTTAAAGACGCATCTTTTTAAAGATGCTTTTCCGATTGTGTGTTATTCCTGGTTGCGGTCGTTATCTCTCGCCTTCTAACGGTCACGATCACTGTCTTTCGTGTCTGGGCACTGCTCACGCGGAGACAGCGTTCGTGGATGGTCAGGTTCTCATTGCGAGAATATGTCCATGGCAACATTGCGGTCACAGCTCGCCTTCGTAAGGAAGCAAGCCACCCCAGAGGCTCCCGCCTTGGTCCTTTTACCCACGGGTATGAGGCCAGCGCGGCTAGCACTGGGGGCGATTTGGGGACCCCAATGGGACCGCCTCCACCGGGTATCCCCCCGTGGACCTCCCATTACCCAGTACGCTCGTCTGCCTCGATCGGGCTGCTGGATGAGTCCGCCGGCTCGTCTCACTATGAGGTCGACCTCTTATTCGGAGCCCGCGAAAGTGATGAGCTCTCGAGCGCAGCATCGGAGAGTGGGCTCGTCCAGTCAGAAGCCTCAGCTGGGCTCCTCCCTTCGGGGTCAATTGCCCAGTCACAGGCTGATGCGGAGATGATGACATGCTTTCGCGAGCGTCGGCTAGAGTGGAACTCACTGCTCTTCCCTGAACCCTCGCGGCTCGGTGATTGGTTCCTGGGCTCGCGGCACTGCTCAAAGCCATGCCCCGCCCCCATTCCTTTCTTCCCTGAGGTGCATGAAGAGCTGACTAGGTTGCGGAAGGCACTTTTTACTGCCCGGTCCTGATCTTTTCAGCTTCCCCGCCCTCACTACCCTCAATGGTGGGGCGGCCAAGGACTATTCGGCAATCCCCTGGTGGATAAAGGTGCTCGCGGCGCACCTATGCCCGCAGAGCGCCTCCACCTGGCGTGGGTGCCCAAAGCCCCCGTCCAAGGCCTGTAGGTTTACGTCGTCTCTGACGGCCAAGACCTACGGTGCCGCTGGACAAGCCGCTTCCGCCCTGCACGCCATGGCTCTCCTGCAAGTCCGCCAAGTCGGCCTGGCCCCGGCGTGGAGCCCACCGCAGGAAGCAGACGCCACCCGTCTCATGGCCGCCCAGAACCCGTGAAAGGCTTCAAAGCGCCCTTGAGACGGGTGACCCAGGGACAACGAAACCCGCTGCTCTGGAGCTGGTAAGCAGATCTCCATCTTTTTGTTACCTTTTGCATTTAATTGCGCTGCATGCCCAAGTGGCTGCAGTACTCAAGAGCTCAGCAAGAGCGGTTTCCTTGTTCCCTGGGTCACGTATCCGGTGTGTACAGCCGTCATCATGACCACCGTCCACCACTCTATTGGGCAGGTTTGGCGCTCCAGCGGCGGTCTCCCGCCCCCAAGCGCCCAGTTGTGGCACAAATCCGCCCCCGATATGACAGTCTCCATGGGTCACGAGGACAGGCCTCTTCTTCCCCCGTCCCAGGCTGTTCACAAGGAGCCAGGTAAGTGCTTCGATGTCCTTAGACTCAGCATGGCCACGACGTGGTGTGGCACCCCAAGCTCTGCCCCGCCGCGAGGCCCCACCTGCCGGTACGTCCGACGACGTTGTCCCTTTGGTCCCCCTTGTGCGGAACATGGACGCATGGCTTGCGCTTTCCAATCCGACTCGGCTGCGCGATTCACTTCGCCGGGCATCCGCCCAGGTTCAGCGGTGTCCACTTCACCTTGGTGAAAGATGAAAACGCTGCTACCATGTGCGGAGATCGCTACCCTCCTACGGAAGGGCACGATAGAACCTGTCCCTCCAGCCGAGATGAAGAAGGGGTTTTTCAGCCTCTACTTCATCGTACCGAAAAAAGGCGGTGGGTTGAGGCCAATCTTGGACCTGTGAGTTCTGAACTAGGCTTTACACAGATTCTTTGGATTGCACGCAGAGCTTTAGAATCTCTGAGCAGCTCTTTGTCTGCTTTGGTGCACAGCGGAAAGGAAGCGCTGTCTCCAAGCAGAGGATCACCCACTGGCTCATTGATGCCATAACTATGGCATATGTCGCCTAGGACATGCCGCCCCCGGTAAGGCTACCAGCCCATTCTACCAGGGGTGTAGCGGCTCCCTGGGCCCTGGCCAGGGGTGCCTCTCTAACAGACATTTGTAGAGCAGCGGGCTGGGCAACACCCAACACCTGTGCAAGGTTCTATAACCTCCGGGTAGAACCGGTTTCGTCCCAGGTAGTGGCACACAACACAAGCGGATAAGCCCGGGATAGCTGGCCAGGTGTATCACTTGCACATAGCGCCTTCCACCTCCCTTGGAGCTGAAGACGTGTGCCATTAATTCCAAGTAGTGTTCACAAACTTTGTTCCCTGGTTGACTTCCTCCGAGCCCTGTGGCAGTCGAGTGTTCGGAGAGACTCGCTGCCGGCCCAGTACACGCGCTAACTAAGAGCCCTGTTCTGGGGTAGGTGCTCTGCATGTGGCGGTTCCCTGTAAGGCTAACCCCATGTGATATATGTCTTCCGCTAGTTCGTTTCCCTGCTGGCAAACTGCATCTTCCTTGGGCAGAGCCCCTCTGCCCCAGTCTCCATGTTTGTAGTAACTCCTCCCCCATTGGGCAGGATCTACCTTGAAGGCTCTCTACATGGTTGGAAAGACCGTGTGACGTATTCTTCCACTTAAATATCCCCCCCTCTCTTTGGGCGAGGCGTGGTCTCCGCGGTGTCTTCCCCTTGGGAGGGACACCCCCCGACTAGACCTGGCGGCCCAGTCGGATAATCCCCCTTCTTTTTTAGGGAGTGGGAAAAGAGGCCACGACTGGGTTAAGCCTGTCTCTTTGGGTAGTCGACTTGTCCCCAGAAAGGGATGTTCGACACTCATAACTATGTTGGGGGAGGTTACATGTCGACCTGGTGTGCTGGCTATGAGGCACACAGCAGTCTGCCCACCACACACCGCCAGTTCACATAACACAGTTCAGCCAGTTGTGGCATTTCATATAGGTACCCCTAGTGTCACTACATCGACACAACGTCGAGTGAGTGACAGATAGGGAACGTCATGGTTACTGGTGTAACCTCCGTTCCCTGATGGAGGGAACGAGACGTTGTGTCCCTCCTGCCACAACGCTGAACTACCCGCTGAAATGGCCAGACCTTATATCGGCTCCTCAGCATAAAACCTGAATGAGTGGTTGCATACCAGCTCCTTTTATACCCATATGTCCGGGGAAGTGGCATGCAAATACCACTCGCCAACTTTCATTGGCCTTTTATCAAAGACCAGAGGTGTCTCGGGCTCCCAAGAGTGACCCCTAGTGTCACTACATCGACACAACATCTTGTTCCCTCCATCAGGGAACGGAGGTTACACCAGTAACCATGACGATTTGCTGCTGCTAGAACATACACAGACATACTGAGTTAAGCATGTGGACATGCTGCAGCTGCTACACAATTATAAAAACACAAGACATTTGGCATCTAGCATGTATGACAGGCTGCTGCACAATTAGACATAACTACAATCCCCATGTAGCAGATCTGACAAGTGAAGCTGGGGAGGAGGAGTGTTCCAGAGAAAACTCTCACAGCGCACGGCAGTGAAACCGGCTTACTTGCAAACTGAGCAAATTTAAATGTTAGGCAAAGAGAGAGTATTTAAGTTGATTGACCACCCTATTACACATCAATGGACCTATCAGCTTGCACCATGTGAGCCGACTGACTTGACATATCACATGTGAGCGAGCTGACTGGCTAACAGATATCAAGTTCAAAGAACCAATCAGCTTGCGCCATTCAAAGTTTCATGCCTGAATTTAGTCATATATCAAAAATTAGCATTTTCACTTGTTGTAATTCAGTTGTTGCTTACACTGGTTTTAGCTGGTCTTTTCAGCAGGGACAGCAGGGGTCTGCAACATTTTTGCTTGAAGTGACATTTTTAATTTCCACTGTTAATCCCTGTGCCAAACCTCCTCCAAAAAGAAAGGAAAAGATAGACAGATAGACAGAGATAGACAGACAAACAGACAGAAACAAAAACAGACAGACCCTGTCCAAAAATGGAGTCTTCATCTCATGTGAGTGATCGATTTTATACATATATTTCAAAATTACTGTTCATTTCACTGAGTAAATATTTGTAATGAGAGTCACCATCTTGTACAGTATGCATGGAATGTTAAGGACCATGTATGCCAGCTTGATAATCTCAGCAGTAACTATTTATATACACCAGGCAAGTAATCTATTGTTCTGCAAGCAAAAAGCAACTATTAATAAAAAAAACTGTAGGCTGTCATCTGCTCAACCACACAGCACTACCAACGCCCAGCAGACACATTTTACTCATGAAACCCTCCACTGCAGCGCTGTTAAACCTGATGCATGTTGCGCATTGAGCGGCTCGTGATGAGCAGTGGTCGTGTGAAGGGTTTATCCGGGCTGCACGCTTCTACAGACTAGTTCTGTTTAGTCACACTTTAAGATTTGGCATGCAGCTGCGAAGGACTTCAACATGTGGATAGAAAAAAATTAATTCTTCTCTCTATCACTGTCGCTCGCATGCTTATTACAAATGCCAGTGGTGGATCAAGCAATAATTTGCGGATGCCCTGCGGTACCACCGTGGACCCCCTGTTGAAGACCCTTGTATTAGACTATCTAATCTATTAATAAATCGGTAATAGATTGCAAAAAGTTTCCATTCGTTAACATTATATTAATGTGTTAGGTATCATGAACTAACAATGAACAATATATATTGTTTACAGCATTTACATAATTAGGGCTCTATTTTCATGAGTGTGCAAAGTGCCCAGGGTGCCATAAAAGCAAGAACCGCCACTGAGCACCTTATTCACAAAAGTCAACACTATTTGCCTGACTCAATTTTCCGCTTATTTTTTTAAACAGAACCTTGTAAATTTTCTCGCAATCATTGCAGCAATAACTAATCCAATGTTGATCTAATGATGGTGAAGAGTATTTTCAGCTTTTTAAAGAGCAGATTCAGGTGTCTGGGTTTCGAGACTTGGTTTCGAGACCATATTTTTATGGTCATGGTCTTGTCATGGACAAAAAAAAAAAAAAAAAAAAAAAAATCCTGCTTATTATCATGGGCTGTCTAAACAGCCAGGACATTTATCGTTTTTTGCAAAACCTCTCAAACTTGGCCATATCCAGGATTTATGTTTTCCTCATAAGCACCTATTTTTTGAACAGCCTGCTAACTTCTGAACTAACTTAAAAAAAATAATAATATGCAAATGAGCTTTGCGGCAAACTTGCGGAAAATTGTCCATTGTTGCCAAAGGTTTGCTAACGATGAGCTGCAAACATCTGCCAAACATTTGCGGCAAATCCGATCTTCAATTCCCATGCTATATACAAATAAAACATGGAGTTAGTTTCCATGATTATGCTAATGCTGGGCAGCGAATTTGAAAGATGTGATTTATTATTTGATTACAAGTGAATTTGCCCCACGTGTGTGTGTGTGTGTGTGCGTGCTGTGTATTTTTCCCCTCTTAATTTGTTGCTTTAAGAGGGGTTTCTTAATTTGTTATTTATTTATTGCGCAACACAAGCCCTATGCAAGTACTCAGTAGCAGCTGTAATGTTTCACATTTTCCCTAAGCTGACATAGAGCTGTTTGGGCAGAGTAACATTTACATATGTGGCTTGAACAGCCAGATGCATTTACACTTGATGGTGTTTTGTCTGGAATGCATCTCAAACCACCTCCTTTATATATGTCTCAAATACGTCTTGAAGAGCATTTACACTTGGTCTCTTCATGATCAGATCGCTATCCGATAGGTTAAGACGCATGAAGTGACCAAGTGTAAATACCCCCAATCATGCACAATATTATTTAACTACGGAAAGCTGAAAGGGACTAAAGTAGTGGTTTTTAATCACATTTTAAAGTGCATAGTGTCAGCTTTGAGCCTATCTGAAGCTGAGACAAAAGTAAGTGGGACTTTTTAGTTCTATCAGGAACACTTGCAGACTTGAGTGAAATTTAAGATGACATTTATTTGATGAATATAAAAAATAGAAATGTAATATCTCTCTTTGGCGTAAGCCCCGTCTGGCGGTCCAGAGAAGTTGTACTCAGAACCATCATATCCTGCCGAGATAGGAGGCAGGGGCTAGGAGCCTACCCCCGTGCCAGATGGAACTCAACTGGTGGCAGTGGGGTGGTGGAGGTTGCCGTGTTAACACACTGAAACAGCAATGTGATAGATTGTGAGCAGACTTTTAAAGTGATGGCTGACATGTGATTGACTAGGAGTTACCTAGCTAATGGTGCGATGATTTACAGCTGCTAGTCTTCCCGCTAGAACTACGCTGCGCTTACATTTCCAGTAATATGTAAAGATTTACTTTATATCAATAATACCTCATAGATTTAACATTTAAACATGTTTATTACTTTTATTATTATAGCTATTATAAATGGCTATAATAAAAGATGTTATTTAGAGTTTGGTGTACGGTTTGGTAGTTGCCCAAATGTTGTTGAGGGGGGGTTGTGTTTGGCTGTTCGGCCCTGTTTTGCAGCTGGCCCACTGGGAAAATTCCCGGTTCTCCCTATGGCCAGTCCGCCCCTGCTGGAATGTCAAAACTGTATTAAAATTGTGTTCACTTAATCTAGGATGTGGCATTTATTTAATTTGTATTCTCACCTGGTAATATTGTTTAAACCAACATAAGCATAGGCAAATGATATACAAGGCGTATTTGACATAGGATGAGCTTAGAGTCAATTTAGTTGTTTTCACTGTAAATTTAACACATTAATTACGATTGTGTTAGGTCTACATGGCCACATTTACACCTTGCATTAATATGCATTTCATATCTAGATAGTATCTGGATATTCTTTAGCTGGACTGCATTTACGCCTTGCAGTCAAATGTCTCCACTGTGATCAGATAGTGAGTGGAGATTTGAGGAAAGAGACTGGATATTCCATGTGTATTCCAATTGAATAATTCATTGGATATTGATCATTGTTCATGAAACAAGATTGCAAGACGGCAGTGTCTGTTGTGTTCACATTGCAATGGCAGAATAAACAGAAAAAGGCAAGAACACAAAACAAAGTGCTGTAACAATGGATGACTGTAGCGTAACTTTATCAAATAATTAATTACTTAAGTAGTTGTATCTGGATAACAAAAATTAATTTGCATTTACACCTTCTTTGTATGTGTTCAGAATCCATTCCTGACCACCTCTAAATGTGTGTTTCAGTGATCCGATCCCGATCCAGTCACAATGTGTCTTGGGTGCATTTACAACTGTCATTAAATGCGGTCAAGTGTTTAAGTTTATTTGACAAAAGCAAGACATCACAACTTGTTTGTCAAGGATAGCACAATAAAGTCATAGACTTATTTACATTGTGGTCCTTGTTATTTAAAAAATAAAGTGCAATCCGATAACGATATGATCACTGAAAACTAATGTTAATGCAAGGTGTAAATGGGGCCTATGAGTCTTGTTTTAGACTTGGCCTCTTTTAGTCTTGGTCTCAACTTGGACATGCCCCTCTTTGGTCTCGGTCTTGACTCTGTCTCAATCCTCTCTGGTCTCGGCTTGGACTCGTACTTAGATGAGTTGGCCCCAACCACAACACTGGTGTCTGGGTTGCAAAGGTACAGTGATGCTGTACAGTCCCAGTAAAGTTTGCCAGATTGCATTAATTTGCTGCATTCTTTACAGGTTAGTACTCAGAACTGGCCTGCATAGATTGGGAATTGCATTGTGAAATTTGCATTCAGCACAAATTTTGTGGGTGCTTTTGTGCTGTTACTTGAATCACGTGCTAAGTAAGCTGTATTTCCATTTTGTAAATGAACAAATGTTGTGGTTTGTTAACTTTGGAAGTTTCCATGTGTGTTTTCCTGTGTACACCTGATAACATGTTGACTGAGAGATGGCCAGTCTAAGTTTAGAGGATAATACAGGAAGTGTAAGACCTAATTAGAAACATTTCAAGGTTGTGTTGTAAGATTTATCACATTGCCTTGACCTGGCACGATATCAGTGTTGTGAAACATTGACCACTTCATGCTACCATCTTTAGCTTAAAAATTTTGATGATGTAACCCACTCAGTGCTGAGCAACAGGCGATTTACGTGTACACCTGTGCAATAAAGTCAGCTCCCCCCATTTTCCTCAACAATGGACTGCCACAAGGCTCAGTACTAGCACCAATGCTCTTCAATCTGTACAGGAGCGACATGCCGACAACGAAGTTGTGCAAATTTGCATATGTGGATGACTTTGCCTTGACAGCACAAGCAACTACCTTTGGCGAAATCAAGACCACACTCAAGGAGGAATTGAAATGAAACCGAACCCCAAGAAAACAGCAGTCACTGTATTCCATCTTTATAACAGGAGTGCTAACCGCACCCTGAACGTGACAAGACCCCTCTCTGACCTTTCTACAGGTAGGAGTACAGCTGGCAAAGACAGGAGCTAACCTAGTCCAGAAATTGGCAGACACAAGCTCGGGAGCAACAACACCAGTGCTATTACCTCAACTTTGGCACTGGTGTACTCTGTAGCTGAGTACTGTGCACCAGTATGGGCTAAAATCTGCCATACACAACTTGTCAATGCCCAACTGAACACGTTAATGAGGTGTATCACTGGAACCCCTTAAGTCAATGCCAACACCCTGGCTACCTCTGCTGTCCCACATTGTTCCATCATCCATCAGCATGATGCTGCAACCTTCTGGTAAGCACACTGAATAGATGGCAATGAACATCTCCCAATCCACCAGAATCTCATTAATGTCCATTATATACTTCTGAAGTCAAACAAGCCATTTTGGACCTATGTGAACAACCTGGAAAGCCTGGAAATCTGAATAGATCTAAAAAGAAGTCACAAACGAACACCTCATGAATGCCTGACACAGCTGGTAACTGACTCTGGCCCTTCAAGAAGCCTATGGACATATCTAAACAGTATCCACACAAACCATGGCAGATGCAGATTTTGATGCATAAATGGAGGATGAAAACCTCCCTGGAGTGTAATTGTGGTCACCCAACAGACCATAGAGCACTTACGTAACTACCCAAATGCCCAATTCACAAATACAAAGGAGGCATTAAGCAGATACACTCCGCTACCCCAATGCAATCTCCTGGCTCAAACATGTTAAAGTTAAGCTGTAGTTGCTGCTCTATACTCAGCCATACGAAGAAGACGTGCAGAACCACAGTACATGTAAATATACACTCACTGAGCACTTTATTAGAAACACCTGTACACCTGCTTATTCATAAGATTATCTAATCAGCCAATCATGTGTCAGCAGTGCAATGCATAAAGTCATGTGAGTCAGGAGCTTCAGTTAATGTTCACATCAGCCTACAGAATGGGGAAAAAATTTGATCTCAGTGATTTGGACCATGGCATTATTGTTGAAGCCAGACGGGCTGGTTTGAGTATTTCTGTAACTGCTGATCTCCTGGGATTTTCATGCACAGCAGTCTCTAGTGTTTACTCAGAATGGTGCTAAAAAACAAAAAACATTCAGTGAGTGGCAGTTCTGTGGACAGAAACGCCTTGTTAATGAGAGTGGTCAATGGAGAATGGCCAGACTGGTTCGAGCTGACAGAAAGGCTACGGTAACTCAGATAACCACTCTGTACAATTGTAGTGAGCAGAATAGCATCTCAGATGAACATGCACAACACATCGAACCTTTAGGCGGATGGGCTACAACAGCAGAAGACCACATCGGGCACTTTATTAGGACCAAAGTGAGAGGATATAAACACTACCATTCAAAGGTTTTTATAACACTAAGACCAAGGATGTATTTAATTGATCAAATGTATTGCTAAAAACATTAGGAATGTCGCAAATTATTATTATGTGTTTTACATTTTCATTTATTTTAAAATTACAATTTTACTCATGATGGCAAAGTCCCATTTTTCAGGAGTCACTGTTCCAGTATTTTAAGAAAATTCTCTGTCATGTAATCCTTAAATAATAATTCCAAGCTGCTAATTTGGTACTTAAGAAACTTCTTTCAAATCACTTAACACTTGCAAGTCAACCTTTGGTTCTAAAAGTGGTAAAAAATAAATGCATTTCTCCTGAAACTCATCAGTCAATTGTTCTTTTGAGAGATTCAATTTACTACTGTTTTGACCACTGTTTTCACTTAAGGAACGTGAATCACTGATACTGTAAACTTTCTGTAGTAAGAAGTCATTTAACAGATACAAAAGTTTACAGTATCTGTGATTCCCGGTCCTCTTAAGTGAAAACAGTGGTCAAAACAGTAGTAAATTGAATCAGGTTACCCCAGGAGAATTGTCCTTTTTATAAGAATAGTGTACATTGCTTTGTACAAAGCAACGTGCACTACTCTTATAAAAAGGACAATTCTCCTAGAGTAACCTGAGGTTACGTGTCTCTCTCAAGGGCGCAATGATGATAGCTCATGAATTGGGCAGTGGAAATTAAAAACTACAGCACACCACCCTCAGTGGTTGCTATCCTGAAGAGCATATGCTATGAGCATTTGTATACTTTTATTTGGTTATTATTTTGGCTGAAAAGAAATCATATCATCCACAGCAGTAGTCAAATCATCCACTGTGTGGTGATTTCATCCTCATTTAAGAGCAAGGATGAATGTCTTGTTTAGTCTTCATATATGATAACACTCTTTTAATAGCTAATCTAAAAGAGGCCTAGCCTGGCTTCATGCAGTTTCATATGTAAGGAGTTTTAATAAGATCACAAAAATATTCTAAAATCGGTATCATCCTCTGAGAAAGTTGATTCAAGACTGTCTGCCTAAAGGTTGACTGAAATGATGTCAACATGTATTGCCATATGGAATCAGTTTCTACATTATGTCTCAAGGATAAATCTGTGCGGTATCACATATGTATAAAGGTATATCAGTGGAGACTGTCGGTTGAAACAATTTTCAAAAAAGAGAAGTATGTTAATTTTCAACCAAAGTAACACAACTCAGTCTGTTTTTATAATAAATATGATTTATTTTTTATATGTGATTACTTAGAACCATTCAACAATCTTGTATTAGGCTTTTTTAATCACTAGGCATTAAAACAACAGTAGTGAGATTTCACACGTCTTTACATGCATGTCATATGGCCCTTGTGTGTGTGTGTGTGTGTGTAAGGGTAAATGTTCAGATCTGCAATGAATGATTAATTGTTCTTAATCAAAACCAATTTTCCAACCATCCCCACTCACACTCTCATAAATTATATTCAATATTTCTCATAAATGTTTCTGTTTTGGGTTAGTTGACCTGAAATATTTCTTGAAAAGTTGATATGCCATATGGTGTGACATGCTGTATGCCACCTAAAACTATTTTAAATAGCATTAAAAAAAAATTATAAGTATTATGCATGCCGATTTTATGAACTCATATTAACTGAGAAACTATATGGAATATTTGTACTTTTAAAAATTAATTTGTCACACAGCAGGACCATTTACATGAACTAGTGAAGACAAAAAGGTGTTAAAGAATGATGAAAAATTGTGAGGACAAAAAATATACATTTTATGTGATACATTCCTAAAACTTAGATCCTAAAATCTTGATGTTGATAAAAAAAAAGAGCTATGGACATACATCAACTACCCTTAGACATTTTGTTTTGGGAAAATTAAACAACAAGTTTTAATTTTTTATTGTCCTGATCGAATCATTGACTGTGGATCAAGAAGACATTTTTATGAAAGCATCTAATTATGAACCAGAAAATACTCCTGTGCCAACCAATCCGTGTCTCCACTAATTATTTTTCCCATAATGTCATCCTAAAATTATTTTCCCACCACATGGGGGAACTATAACTTCAAAATGGCTGGGCATCTTGATCAAGACCCCACAGAAGGGTGGCAAAAGCCTTCATTGGGCATGTAGTAACAACAATACATCACATACTGTAATGTTTAGATCAAAGACTAAATTAAATGGTTGGAAAAATTAGACTGAGAAAACAGCTGCATGATTTTGGCCATTTGTTCCATTTGACGCTTGTTAGCATTTTTCAAACAAAGACTACATCAGTATGTCCAAATTATCAATTTAGATTTCAGTAGTGAACATTATTCCAAATAAAATGAATATATATATATATATATATATATATATATATATATATATATATATAGTATGTAACAAGTATTTAGCATTTTGAAATATGTTTATATCTAGTGAAAACTATATATAAACATATACAGTATTTCATTTTTGCTTAAATTGCCACATATCAGATTTTTGTATGGGCTATGAAATAGTTGTGCTTTATATGTTGCTTGCAATTTATTTAGTTATAATACACAGCTACTTTTGAATGTCAATCAATGGAGAAAATGGTTTTTGCCCACATATTACTGCATCTACCTGCAGCAGTCAAAGGGTTAGTTCACCAACATTTTACAATTATTTCATAATGATTTATGAAATCACTCATGCCAACCCAGATGTGTATGACTTTTTTTTTTTTTCTGTTGAACTCAAACAAAGATTTTTAGAAGAATTTCACAGCTCTGTTGCTCCATACAATGCAAGTGAATGATGACCAGAACTTTGAAGCTCCAAGAAGTACATAAAGGCTGCAAAAAAGTAATCCATAAGACTCCAGTGGTTCAATCCATGTCTTCAGAAGTGATATGATAGGTGTGGGTGAGAAACAGATCAATATTTAAATCTTTTTTTTTTTTTTTTTTTTTTTTTTTTTTACATTAATGCTGCATCTGAAACCACGTACTGTCACAATATGTACTGTATTTGATGAAGGATACACTTATCTGCTGGCAAAACAGTACGTTCTTTTAGGTATGCATGCGAGTAATATGAATAGATTTAGGACATACTTCATCCGGGGACATGGGCATTGTCTCGTGACCCGAATATATGACGTAAGAACAACTGCGATTGTTTTGTTAAACAATCACCATTTAAGCACAAGGAACAATTATCTTGGTATATATAGCACTTACAGTTGAATAGAGGCGTCCGCCTCACAATTAACCGCTGTTCCTTTAAATCCAGCATTCTGAACGTGACGTCGCTTCAGCTCCTGAGGGATTATGGGCTCGTAAAGTGTCCAGTCGATACGCACTTCAGAATCTCACCGGAAATAGTAGGTCATCCGGGTACTTCTCACTTACTGTTTCATAAATACTGTGGATTCGGACATACTACTCCATTGGCATACTGTTTTTGGCATACTATATAGTAGGGAAGTATGGATATTCGGACGCAGAGAGAATCTCCACTTTCAAATTCTTCTTCATTGTTTTTTTGCATATCGCCACCTACTGGGCAGGGAGGAGAATTTAACGTAAAGAGACTTAAATATGGATCTGTTGCTGTTGGATCCAACACCTATCATATTGCTTCTGAAGATATTGATTTAACCACTGGAGTCATATGGATTACTTTTATGCAGCCTTTATATTCTTCTGGGAATATATCCGACTGGGCCGCCAGGTCTAGTCGGGGGGTGTCCCTCCCAAGGGGAGGACACCGCGGAGACCACACCTCGCCCCAAGAAAGGGGGCATATTTAAGTAGAAGAATACATCACATGGTCTTTCCAACCATGTGGAGAGCCTTCAAGGTAGATCCTGCCCAATGGGGGAGGAGTTACTACAACATAGAGACTGGGGCAGAGGGGCTCTGCCAAAGGAAGAAGCAGTTTGCCAGCAGGGAAATGAATTAGCGGAAGATATAGATCGCATGGGGTTAGCCTTACAGGGAACTGCCACATGCGGAGCACCTACCCCAGAACCGGGCTCTTAGTTAGCATGTGTACTGGGCCGGCAGCGAGTCTCTCTGAAAACTCGACTGCCACAGGGCTCGGAGGAAGTCAACCAGGGAACAACTTCTGTGAACACTACTGGGAATTAACAGCGCACGTCTTCAGCTCGTGTTGTGTGCCACTACCTGGGACGAAACCGGTTCCACCCGGAGGTTGTAGAACCTTGCAAAGGTGTTGGGTGTTGCCCAGCCCATTGCTCTGCAAATGTCTGTTAGAGAGGCACCTCTGGCCAGGGCCCAGGGAGCCGCTACACCACGGGTAGAATGGGCTCGTAGCCCTACCGGGGGCGGCATGTTTTGGGCGAGATATGCCATAGTTTTGGCGTCAATGAGCCAGTGGGCGATCCTCTGCTTGGAGACAGCGCTTCCTTTCCGCTGTGCACCAAAGCAGACAAAGAGCTGCTCAGAGACTCTAAAGTTCTGCGTGTGATCCAAATAGATGCGTAAAGCACGCACCAGACGCAACAATGACAGGGCTGGGTCTGCCTCCTCCTGGGGCAGCGCTTGCAGGTTCACCACCTAGTCCCTAAAAGGAGTGGTGGGAACCTTGGGCACATAGCCCGGTCGGGGTCTCAGGATCACATGAGAATAGCCCGGACCGAACTCCAGACACGTTTCACTGACAGAGAACGCTTGCAGGTCACCTACCCTCTTGATGGAAGTGAGTGCAGTCAGCAGGGCAGTCTTCAAGGAGAGTGCCTTAAGCTCGGCTGACTGCAAAGCTCAAAGGGGGCTCTCTGTAGACCCTGAAGAACTACAGAGGTCTGATGAGGGAACGAGGCGTGGCCTGGAGGGATTCAGCCTCCTGGCGCCTCTTAGGAACCTGATGATCAGATCATGCTTCCCTAAGGACTTACCATCGACTGTGTCGTGGTGTGCTGCTATGGCAGCAATGTACACCTTCAAGGTGGAAGGGGACAGCCTCCCTTCCAACCTCTTTTGCAGGAAGGAAAGCACTGATCTGACTGCGCATCTCTGGGGGTCTTCCCCGACGGGAAGAACACCACTTAGTGAACAGATGCCACATAAAGGCATACAGGTGCCTTGTAGAGGGAGCCCTAGCCTGAGTGAACGTGTCTACCATCGCAGGTGGGAGAAAGCTAAGTTTTCCACGTCCCGTCCGGGGGCCAGACATGGAGATTCCAGAGGTCTGGGCTCGGTGCCGGATGGTGCCCCTTCCCTGAGAAAGAAGGTCCTTCCTCAGGGGAATTTGCCCGGGGGTAGCTGTCGCGAGAAGCGTGAGGTCCGAGCACCACGTCTGGGCAGGCCAGTAGGGTGCTTACCAGGACGACCTTCTCCTCGTCCTCCCTGACCTTGCACAGGGTCTGTGCAAGCAGGCTCACTGGGAGAAAACGCATATTTGCGAATGCCAGGGGACCAGCTGTGTGCCAGCGCGTCTATGCCGAGGAAGGCCTCGGTCAGGACGTACCAGAGCGGGCAGTGGGGAGGATTCTTGGGAGGCGAACAGGTGCACCTGTGCCTGTCGAATCGACTCCAAATCAGCTGGACCACCTGAAGGTGGGTCTCCACTCTCCTTTGAGGGTAACCTGTTGTGACGGCGCGTCCGCCGGAGTGTTGAGGTTGCCCGGGATGTGAGTGGCTCGCAGCGACTTGAGGTGCTGCTGACTCCGTTGGAGGAGACGGTGGGCGAGTTGTGATGAGCTCTTGAGCGCAGCATCGGAGAGTGGGCTCATCCAGTTGGAAGCCTCAGCTGGGCTCCTCCCTTCGGGGTCGATCGCCCAGTCACAGGCTGACGCGGAGATGACGATATGCTTTCCCGGGCAGCCGCGAGTGTCGGTTAGAGTGGATTCACCGCTCTTCCCTGAACCCTCGCGGCTCGGTGATTGGTTCCTGGGCTCGCGGCGCCGCTCAAAGCCACGCCCTGTCCCCGTTCCTTTCTTTCCGGAAGTGCATGAAGAGCTGACAAGGTCGCGGGAGGCACCTTTTACTGCTCGGTCCCGATCTTTTCAGCTTCCCCGCTCTCACTACCCTCGATGGTGGGGTGGCCAAGGGTTATTTGGCAATCCCCTGGTGGATAAAGGCGCTCGCGGGGGAATACCCGGCGGAGGCGGTCCCATTGGGGTCACCAAATCGCCCCCAGTGCTAGCCGCGCTGGCCTCAAACCCGTGGGTAAAAGGACCGAGGCGGGAGCCTCTGGGGTGGCTCGCTTTCTTACGAAGGCGAGCCACGACCGCAACGTTGCCATGGACATATTCTCGTAATGAGAACATGACCATCCACGAACACTGTCTCCACGTGAGCAGTGCCCAGACACGAAAGACAGTGATCGTGACCGTTAGAAGGTGAGAGATAACGAGCACAACCAGGAATAACACACAATCGGAAAAGCATCTTTAAAAAGACGCGTCTTTAAAAAGACGTTCCGTGTGTGCCGCTCTTTTAGAGAAATATATACTCTTTTAGAGGGGAAAAATGCTCTTTCAGAAAATATACTCTCTAGTTTTTCTGCCGAAGCGCCCAGGGGCGTTCTCTGCAGTGCACCAGTGCAGAGGGGAGAGAAGCCGCTGAAATGGTGAATGAACAGTAGTATTCAGCTCAATGAGCATGACCGTTCGGCTCCGAAGAGAAAATCTGAATGAGTGGTTGCATACCAGCTCCTTTTATACCCGTATGTTCAGGGGAGTGGCATGCAAATACCACTCGCCAATTTTCATTGGCCTTTTATCAAAGACCAGAGGTGTCTCGGGCTCCCAAGAGTGACCCCTAGTGTCACTACATCGACACCAACGTCGAGTGAGTGACAGATAGGGAACCCTCCTACTTTTCAACCTACCTGATGCCATTCTGGTATGTAACATCCACTGGATTGATCCAATCACTTCACAATGGATTAAATCATGTCCTGTCATATATTTTTCCTCATTGAATATCTTGTGTCATTCATGGGTTGTGAACAGCATTTCATATTGACTCGAAGACATTTAGTCAGGTCCAGATTTCCATCTCACATGACTGCTGAGGACACCTGTTATGGTCACTGGATGTATTTCAATGTGACAGTTCCAGGGATGGTGTGTGTGGTCTGACGTGACATTGTGAGGTCTCTGCAAGTGTCAAGCTTGTGTGGGCAGGGGTGGGTGTGTCTCTATGTGTGTGTGGTAAAGTATTAGGAAACACATAGGCCATAGCTCAAAGGCTTGACATGTCCTCATTTAAACCTATGTCATCTGCGTCCACATGGCCCACCTACTTTGTCATGGGCTGGGATACTTTAGGAAAACATGACGATTCTCATTCTACAACCTGCACTGCTCAGAAAGGGCCCCAGATACTGTTTTTATTTACAAAACGTACATTCTGATCAAGATTACTGTTTTTAGAGCACAACAGGTGGGTAATTGAAGTCAAAATCCCATTCATTTTGATAATTTAAGTAATAACGGCAAGGGTAAAGGTAGTTGAGGCATAACATGTCCATCTGAAATAGCTGAAAATGTGTGCGGTCACTTTTGTGCTCTATTGGAGTGGCAGTTTTGCCAAATAGTTTGGTTAACCAATTTATTTTGGTGTATAAAGCTCCATATAAAGCACAGGGCCCAAATAAGTTGCTGTAACATTAATGTTACGAAACTAGTCCAGTTCAGGCTCAAGTCACGGGCTCGGTTGAGGTTTCATCAGAACACCGAATTGGGAAGGACATGGATAACTAGGGAAATTAATGATAGCAATGGTCTTGATCTGTTGGCAACCACATAACATTCTGTTGAAGGTCATAATTCAATAACCATTTTCTGTAATGGCTGATTTTTGCATTTTTTTAATGCTTTTACAGGAGCATTTCATGCAGAGAAAGTGAGCAAATGTGGTGATTAAGGTCGCCGAGCATTATAGATGACAACTTCTCTCTCCCCTGTGCTTCAAGCCATTCATTAAGTTCCTCTGAACAGCACAAATTTGCCTATTCACGTTTTTGCCTTTTCTTGTAATCCACAAAAGCCGCCCACGCATTTGCATGGACACATTTAGACATAACTACATGGTTACAAAAATAGTGCTGCTCATTTTAAATTGAGAATGAGAGAGAATGAACTGTAATGAGGAAAATCATGTAGACAGAAGCCACAGAAAGTACAAGACTGATTCAAATGCTGCTCATCATTTTGTTTTTCCATTTTTAATTTTTAGTGCAATATCTGAAATTTGTAGAGATATAAATGGACATATACATCAATTTAAGAATTAATCTGTCAGGATCAAGATTTAAGGTTAAATTTAAATAGTTGTTATAAGGGAAAGTGTATATCTTAGGTCCTGTAACTGCTCACCATTTTCACCACTTTAATCAACCGTTTGATTTCACTAGTTCATTTAATAGATCCTACATTGTGTCAAGTACAGATATTCTGTATACTGCAGTCTCTAGGTTAATATGAGCTCATAAAAACTGCAAGCACAGTAATTATAATTAAGGCTGTGGGTTTTACATGTTAATTCATTGTGAATAATTCTATAAAGAGTAATGCTTTAAAAAAAAAAAAAAAAAAAGCCCCCAGACCAAAATAAGGAATATCCCTTCCATCGGAGCAATTCAAGCTTTAAGTACCACTTTTGTGTTTTTGTGAGTCCAGATCATCATTAGTGGTGGGGATTTTGATTCATCCCAGTGACTTGAGTCTTTTGAATCCATTCACCAAAAATATTTTTTCAGATTCGTTCACTACTTCGTTCAGTGACCATTTCTGCAAATTACAACTTTACGGCAGTAGATGGCCACAAATGAGCATCTCATGAAAATTACAGACCATGGCAGAATTTTTGCAAAACAAATTTATATACTTCATTACATGTTTCGCTGCAGTTTCTCAGTGAAATGTCTAGCGAAGGGTGCCAAAAACAAGTGAAATTGTGTTGTAATCAGACGAGGCTTTTAAGTTGAGGGTTTGATGGAGATTTAAATGAGTAAACCTATCTCTCTTACCTAAAACTTTAACCTAACCCTAACCAATAGTGTCCTAAAAGGAAATGAGAGGTAAACAAAACAGACATCCTTACCCTAAACCAACACCTAAACCTAACCGGTAGTGTCTTAAAAGCAAATGCAACATGAAAAGCACATTTTCTGAAGCAACCATGTCATTTTGTGTTACTTCCATAACACTTTCTGCTCACGTGTTAGCTTGCATGCTTGGCTGGGATCGAGCCTTGGTTCATGTTGGAATAAGTGTGTTGGGCCTCATGTATTCAGATAGAAGACAAAGGCAGGCCTAACACAGTTGTAAAAACCTAACTCAAGCCCCCACATTCCAAGACGTAAATTATACTGATAAAAATCACGCCAAAATCAAACAAAGGGAGTCCAAAACAGACTACAAATCCCATGAAGCCTTGCTCACTAAAGGATCGAACTCTCAACTTCTATTGGATGAGGCACACAACAGAACATCCCTCAAACATGACATCATCAGGAGTTGAAATACCTCTGAAATGCTTCTGGGATTTGCTTCCAGCAACTTTGTTCGTCCTGTATTGACTCAGCTCATCGCTGCTTTCAGGTGCAACCTCGTGGCACAAGGAAGTAACGTCCGACTTGTAACTGTGGCCATACAATCTCCATCTCGCTGGACGAATTGAGATTACTCTGTGTTCAACCGAACACTCTAACGGATCCGAAGGAGACCGCCGAGCAATCCGCAACTTTATCTGTTTGCCTGCAGAAGTGAAGAGATCAAAGATTTCTCTTCCATCTTCAATCAAGTCGACATTTCTGAGTTCTCCGCTAGCCCGCCGAGAATCAACAGCCGTGCCCGCCAACAGAACGAGAAAACGGCCTCCCGTCATCACCCGAGCCTCAAGGAACCGGGTCGGAGTTAAAGGATGGAGGAAAACACATTCTACCTGTGTCCTCATGCGATTCAAGTAAGAGGTTTACGTCTGGGCAGAGATAGAATATTATAGTGTGTTATTCTTGTGTTTCAAGGTTTTTGCTTGTACAGTTTACGGACCGCCATGTCCGCTCATTATTGATACTCAGGGTATTAATTATCACGAATTTGTTTTGCTGTATTGTGGTCCAACCAAATTGGACTGCTGTGCAATTTCACCATCGCGGGTGAGACAGGTAAACTGAGTCCATCCATTAAAGAGTCAAAGTACGCGGGACTGTTTACGAGCCGTCCACCACGTCTCTGAGCGATGAACTAACAGCTGCTTTCTCTCCCATGATCGCGAAATCGGCTTTAGGGCCGTCACTTCTCTCTCTCTCGTACTAACCACACACACATGCGCGCGACCCCTCACAAACATTCTGGCACACATTTTTGGCTCCTAGATAGCTTAATGCTAAAGCCCAGCTTTGTCCCTAAGCTATCGTACAAGCGGATACACACGGTAACTGGTAGACGCCATTGACTGGTTTCTCGCCGCCCCCATTCACGGTCATATTCCCTGGCTGGAAGTCTTGCGTGACATACTCTCCACGAGAGTCACGTCCGCCATTATGTGCGCGTCCCTCCTTACACACACACACACACACACACACACACACACTGTCACACACACACCTTATGTGTTATAGGATTATTTTTATTTCCATATCTAATCATATCACTGTTTAGTTTGTAGTTGTAAGTCGGAAGTTTATTGACTGCATTGTATTAATTATTAATTGATATTACTGCATAAATAAACTTTGTTTATATTACAAAGAGAAGTGTTTTGGTTTGTTTTGCATACACCTGTGTCATGCTGACGGGATGTCAGTGCTCGGATTCAAACCTTCATTCATTGATTTATTTCCCGAAAATCGATATTCTTCGGATGTTGATTTTCCTAAGAAAACAATCTAATATTGAGACTGTTTTACTATCTGGTTATTAGTCCCTGATTCCAGGGTGGTGCCCCATCAATATTAATCCTTGTTAATATTCTATTGATTTTTGATAATTGATAATTATCTTTGATGATTGTTGAATTTGAATGATCAATAAGCTAGTGTTAATTTTAATTAATGTTTCAGCGATGTTAACAATTAACGATTATCTTTGATAATTGTTGATTTAAAGGATCAAAAAAGCTAACATTGATTCTCATCAATGTTCTATTGATTTTAATAATTAATAATTATCTTTGATAATTATTAATTATTGCTAATAACCAAACTTGCTCCTAAACGTAGCACACTACATTTACTGGAGCCCCATATGAGGTTTTAATGAGTTAGATTCAATTAATTAATTTAAATATTATTTAATAACTAAAGAAAGAATTATTAATTATTTCTTATAGTAACACTGATCTAAACAACCAGTAAAGCCCTACAAGTGTTTAAATGTAGGTGGGTCTGTAATACAAGTGTTAAAATTAGTGCTGTCAGTCGATTACAAATTTTAATCGTGATTAATCGCATAATTTTTTTTAGTTAATCGCAATTAATCACAGTTTTTGAAAGTGCTGAAATTTGACAATATATATACTTTTCCTGTAAAAATGCATTTATTTCCATCTTAAGAAAGAAAACAAAACAATATGTAACAATGTAACGCTTATTTAACATGTTCCAAACAAAGCCTTCCATAGCTCAAAGATAGAATTGCACTAAAATATCACCAATTCAAGTAACTAAAAGTTTCCCAAAGTCTAAGTGGGAGTTTGACTAATTGAAAGAACTAGTCCCCATGTAGGTTTAGTGTACATTGCAATGGGCATTAAATCCCTTAAACTCACATCCTCACATTCATCACAAGTTAGTGTCGCTAATGTGCGCTGACCGCATTATATTTAAAGCACTCCATATTTACTTAAATTGCATATTTGCATAATTCCAAATATGTTTTGCCATTACAAGTTTCAAACAAATCTAAAGTAACCCCTTTGCACCGGGGTTTTGGTGACCAAGGAGGAGATGAGAGCATTACACCATGTTTGGAAGAAGGAGCACTGTTACAGTAACCAGATAACCTCTTTACTAGAAAACTGAATGGTAAACAAGTGATCCCTCGAGTTATGTTTGATACAATAAAGAATGACGATCTATATTAACTACCACAACAATAAAGTAAAACATACATAAGCATTTAGCAAGTAAACAACTTTTGCAGTAAACCTCCATCCTGAGTTGTCATGACACACTTGATGTTATTTATGCATCATAATATTGGATTTGTGTTCTGTATATATGAGTTGATCAATTTGATTGATAGTGAATAACACCTTAAATTACAATCTGTTCATACATAGTGCTTGTAGGGGTGTGCCTTAAAAAAATGTGGAATATGATACAAGTTGCATGGACAACTTGTATGACACTTTAGTGTGCTTTTTGGGGGGGGGGATTTTTCCCCTTTTCTCCCTAATTTGGAATGCCAATTTCCCAGTGTGCTTTTAAGTCCTCATGGTGGCGTAGTGATTCGCCTCAAACCGAGTGGTGGAGGATGAATCCCAGTTGCCTCCGTGTCTGAGACCGTCAACCCGCGCATCTTATCACGTGGCTTGTTGAGCGTGTTGCCATGGAGACATAGCATGTGTGGAGGCTTCACGCCATCCACTGCGGCATCCATGCTCAGCTCACCGTGCGCCCCACCGAGAACGAACCACATTATAGTGACCACGAGGAGGTTACCCATGTGACTCTACCCTCCCTAGCAACCAGACCAATTTGGTTGCTTAGGAAGCCTGGCTGGAGTCACTCAGCATGCCCTGGGATTCGAACTAGCGAACTAGCGAACTCCAGGGGTGGTAGCCAGTGTCTTATGCCATGGTGACATTCTATAAAACATGTCCTTTTTTTCCGCAGAATGAAGAAAATCATAGGTGTGGAACGACATGAGTAAATAATGACAGATGATTTATTTTTGGGTGAACTATTCCTTTTAACATCACATTAAAGTAGGCAATAGTCTGAGAGTGAATGAGACCACATGCTTTCTAGTATCCTACTTTTCAAATTCCCCATGCAGATGGTACTGTGTCCTTAAGAGAACACTCTCTTTGCTTTCATAGGTACAGGCTCATCACGCTGCCCTTGCTTGGTTATGTGTGGCACTCAGCAAACACAGCTAATCGCTAATGGCAGTCATTTGTCTATATAACATTCACTTTTGCCTGTTTGTCACCCTAAGCAACATTGTCCGAATCAGCAGTTTCAGAAAAACCACTGTATCTGACCAGCTTTGGAGATTGGAGAATGAAAATGTGAATGCATGTAACTATGAGCTCTTAACTATACCACTCAATGTGATCTCATTAGTATTCATAAGTAGTTTTATGTAAAATGTTCACAGCATTTTTGTACATTTGCATAGATACTGAAATGTGCAACATCAATGTGTTGACAGCATATTCTCGTAAATATTTGCACATCTCTAAAGCTGTACATGCATATAGTACAAGCATTTACGTTTAAGATGCTGTTCAAATTTTATGTTTCAGTATCTTTCCAAATGTACAAACATATATGTATAAACATTGTGTACAAATACCAATTAGATCACCTTGGATCACTTCATAACATTCACAATATTTAATATCTGCAGAATTCTTACCTTGTTAGAGCAATTGTTGAGCAATTGAGTCACTCTGCCAACATCTAATTCAATGGGTTCGCACCTTTCCAACCAAATGGATGCACTAACCAACCAATCTACATATTCACCAGTATTATATCTTTATTATAAATATATTCTCATCTATCAGGCAGCATAGCATTTGGATGGAAAGCATTTTTTCTCATGAATTTGTAGAGATGCGCTTAGAATCTAATGAAGTAGACGTACAAATCGCACACTTCCGCACTATTCTATGGCATTTTGTAGTGTGAGTAGTGCAAGTAGTATGTTCTCATTGAAGATGCAACAAAAAGAAGTGTAGTACAAGTACCCGGCAGTGGCGGTTCTAGAGGGGGGGCCCGGAACAGAAGCTTGGCCCCTCCATGTGCCCCCCCCCCTTTACACTGAAGTCTTAAAGGAGAATAATATAAAAAGAAAAGCATGCCATGGCACTTTTAAGATTCTTCAAAAATACTACTTTTGTGTTGAATGGACAAAAATAACAGCATCTGGATTATGGAACCACATGTAGGTGTATAAATATTGCATCACTTTTCAGGTAAACTATTCCTTTAAACAATTTTTTCTTTCATTTGACAATGCTTCTTTAGCATTTTAGAGACAGACATAGCTCTATTTCAACAAAGCACCACTGGTGTTTACTAATGGCATGGTGAAGCCATCTGCTGGGATATTCTGGACAGACTCCAGGACAAGTGAGTCCAGTCATGAGGCTGGATATGCTAAAAGTATCATGTGCTGCCATGATACTGGCAGTTGTCATGGATGCTGAATTATAAACAAGAATGAGATGGAAACTTCAGAAGTCACCTTAACTGTCAAAGCAAGGGTAAAATCAAGTCACCAGGTTGATCACTGTGGCCTTCACAAGATAATGTTTGTTGTTATGTGGTCTTATTATGTAACCATCTCCAAACACATGTCTCAACCCTAACGTATTTACAACACCCATAGTGCATCAGTTTTCCCATGATGCTAAAAATAAAACATTTGGCTGGCATTAAGTTAAAAAAAAAACTGCCTGAAGTGGTTTGTTTGTCTAAGTTGGATTACGCTGGTCTTGGACAGTCTGACAAATGCCCAAAAAACCTCTAAAACCAGCAAAACAGGCCAGCCTGCCCAGAATGGACAGACTTGGAGACCAGCCTTATCTTATTTGCTGGTCTTAGCTGGTTTAAGCGTGTCTAGCTGGTCTCCCAGCCGACCAAATGCCTTAAAATCTTATACATCAAGCAAAACAGACCAGCTAGCCCAGACTGGGAGACCAGCCTAAGATGATTTTCTGGTCTTGGCTGGTTTAAGCTTGTCTAGCTGGTCTGCCAGCCTGACCAAATTCTGTAAAACCTGATAAAACCAGCAAACAGACCAGCTTGCCCAGATTGGCCAGACTGGGAGACCAGCCTAAACTGGTTTTCTGGTCTTAGCTGGTATAAGATGGTCTAGTAGGTTCTTAGCTTGTCTAGCTTGTCGTCCAGCTGGTCTAACCAGCTAAAAAAAGTGGCTGAAAAACAACAATACAACCCGACTTGTCCAGGCTGGGAGACCAGCTAACCAGCTGGTTTAATGTTTAATATGTGTGTTTTTTCTCTTTTTTTTTTTCAGCTAAATTAATATTGAATTTATACTGAATACTGGTTTAATGATTTCGTGAAAAGTAGCAGATTGTAAACGCTTTGGTATGACAAATCTGATGAAATAATATTTACTACTTTGGCAGGTGTTAATTGTTTTGCTGTTTATATTTGGTGTTGGCACAGTCACAAGATCACACATACACAAAAAACTCTTCAAATGATGACGTATTAACCCATTGAGGCATAATGTCACTACAAGCTCTTGATTTTTAACATTTGCTATTGTAAATTTTAAAAACTAAATGCACTTTACGATTGTATAAAGTAGATCCTCAAAAGTTTATTCATTGCAGCTCAGTGAACAGGCTGTCGTGATGGCAGTCTTCCTCAGTGTGGTCTGACTTCTGGATGACCTCCAGGAGATGTTTATAGACAATGAGAGCAAGGTCACCTTCTCAGTGCAGTGCAGAACTCACACGGCCCATGAAGTCAGCAGTCCCTTGACAACATTGAGTATCTCTGACGTCTGCAAATAAACAGGCACGAGCCATGTTGCACATTCGACAAGAAGAAGTGTGCTCCAAAAACAGAGTGATTTGTCTGAGAAGCACAAGAGGAATCAGGGACTTTGTCTTCATAACCTTTTATAAAACTGTATTAAGTAAAAAATATTGCTAATTGTTAGTTTGTGATACAAAATGAATTTACCTATGTAAAGTGTAAACAATGAATTTAATGCTATTATTAGCAATAAAACACGACTGAGCTAGAATTGTTGGTGCTATCGTGTTCACAGATGACTCAGATTTGCCCCTGTGCATTGGCCAGGGCATGCCTGTGTTCTGAGAGGTCGGCCAAAAGAACATCTGCCATTTATAGAGAGACACTGAATTGATGACACAGAGAGAAATGGCATGAGAATCTAATATGGTTGTGATAGTTTTCACTTGACGCAGATGGAGCAACATGTGAAAGAGGGTAAACACTGCTGAAGCAGTGGAGAAGACCCCCTTTGAAGGAACAGTTCTGCAGATATGCTTGAAAATTATGTTATTATTATTTTTTACATTTACTCACCCTCATGTCATTTCATTAAAAAATGCTTCCCATTATACACTAAAGGAGACATTTTGTAAAATGTACTGGTTGCTCTTTTCCATACAATTGAAATGAAGGTTGACTGAAGCCTATGGTACCGTCAAACTTCTAAAGGGACACAAAAAACATAAAAGTATAATAATTATCATAAAGAGGCACAGGGAACTCTTTTATGATACTTTTATGGAGCCTTTTCATTTCAAAATATGTACAGTTGCAATCGAAATTATTCAACCCCCCCCCCCCCAAGACAATAAGGATTTACAAAGGTAAGCTTTTCTGATGGCCCAGAATTTTAAAACTTCACATCTATATCAGTTGAGTGACACATTCAAAGTCATAGTGTGAATATATAACCTAATATTTCTAAATAGCAGGATTTATTAAAAATGCAGCCATGTCATAATTATTCAACCCCTATTGCATGTAGCTGTTTCTTAAATATGTAAGGCTACACAAGTAATTGTTTTAAAACAAAATTAAGTCATTAATCTGCAATGGCACTTATTTAAGTTTTTTAATTTAAGTTTAGCATTGTAAGCAAAAATGTATTTCTATGCAAAAAATGCAATTAAATATAAGATGTCTCAAAAGCTAATAGAGGAGATTATTTCATTACACAAGAAAGGTCATGGCTAAAAGTACATTTCCAAGGCACTTCAATATCTAATAGACAAAGTTGGCAGCACCATTCATATTTTATTTTTTTTTAAATATGGTACAACAGCAACCTTCTTGGGGTGTGGAAGAAAGCAAAACTTCACCAAGGGAAATGTTAACTGCAGTTGACTGAATATTCAAGAAGTAATTAGGAAAGACCCATGGAGTCCTGGAAGAAGGTTTTATAGATGTATGACACTAAACTGAAAATGAGTTTTAGACCCATGGTCAGCAGTAAGATGACAAGGTGATGACAAGAACAACACCATCCCCATAGTCAAGCATGGAGGTGGGTCAGTCCTGTTATGGTAGGGTGACCATACGTCCTCTTTTTCCCAGACATGTCCTCTTTTTCAGACTTTAAAAAAGCGTCCGGCCAGAATTTTTAAATTTGCGAAAATGTCCGGGATTCGGCTTTAGTTGCATTATAATGTGCATCTGGTCTAATACTTCATTGTGTGTGCGCGCATATTTGCATTGCTTTAACCCCTCTTTGTAAGTCCCGCCTTCTCGCACAACAATTGGTCGATTATAAGAGGCTTGCAGCAACTATTGGCCAAATTCCTGCCTGTCAATCTCTCCGTGACCACATGAAGTGCTGTTGTGTTCGGCATCCAACAATTGCTTAACAGTAGCAGCAAATGACAGCTGAGTGGAAACAATGTCCAAACGAAAATGCAAATTTACAGAAGATTCGCACAAAAAATTCCCATGCTTTCGTCCAGGTCGAGATCCGTGGGAAGCAGAATGTATGACATGTAAAACTGGCACTTATGTGTCAGTTGCTAATGAAGGTGCAAGTGATTTAGAAGCACACATTAGCTCTGCGAAGCATAAAGGGTCAGCAAAAGGTGAAAGTTCATCAAGTAAATTAACGGACTACTTTTTGCGACCAGGTTAAATTATCACATTGCTTCATTTTCTATGGCCATTCAAAATAATAGTAATAGTAAATGAAGGTACACCCATGGCATCAAATATTTTATTTTAGTACATGGACATTCAAAAGAATGTTGGAAATTTGTATTTATTTATATATATATATATTTATGCTATGCTAATAGAGTGTCTTTTTCACTGTATTAAAGTTTTCATTCATAGTAACACTGTTTTGAACCCTATTATCACTGGACTTTCCAGCAAAACAATAACACCAAGGATACATCCAAGTTCAAAATCTGGTTCAGGGATAGGTCGTGGAATGTCCTTAAATGGCCCTTTCAGTGCATCATTAAAATCCCATTGCAAACCTTTGTTGGGATTTCAAGGAAGCAGTGGCAGCACAGAAACCAAAGAATGTCAATGAGCTGGAAGCTTTTGCTCATGAGAAATGTGTAAACATTCTAATAGAGAGGTGTCCGAAGCCTGAGAACACTTACCTGAAACATTTATTTGCTGTTATTAAGGATAAAGGATGCTCCACAAATGATTGACTTTGGGGGTTGAATATTTTTGACATGACATTTGTGGAGAGAATTAGTTATTTTTTATTTTAAAATGTGGGTAAACTGAACTCTTTGTTCTCAAAATCACTCAAATGTGTATTAAAAACTTACATCAACTACAACCTCAGTAAACAGTCAAAGTGTTTTAATTCACATCACCAGAATGTATTGCCGGTCAGGGGGGTTGAATAATTTTGATTGCAACTGTGTCATATTTTTATGTCACATTTCTTTATAATACATTTTCATAATATTTTTTAAAATAATTTATCTTAAACTTTTCTTTTTGTATTGTCTCACCATATCTCACTTTCACCTCTATTGCTCGGAGAGCAATTTGGGGATTTTTATTGCAGCACTTCTCCTATTGTTCTCCTTTTTAGGATGAATTGCTTATGGGAGTTTCTGCGACGTTGGGCAATTGGAGCTCTGTGAATTTCTAGAAAGTCTCATTAAAACATTTTTAGACTCTTATTTTTAGTTTTTTATTTGTCCACTAACAGTGTCCAACACTGTATGTACATGCATCTTTTTTTTTATTTATTTTTTTACATTTTTTGCATAATTTGGATAAATAACAATTTGACTGGAAATTATGCCCAATGAAAAGTGATGCTAAAGTTATATTTACCTTGAATTTTCTTTGTTTTCTTCAAACATCACTTAATATTTCATCTTAAGCATGCTCTTCACTGATGCTTTTTTTGACTCTGTAAACAAGTACACTAACTTTTGAAGAAGAAAGAAAGGAAATTATTTAATGAGACCCTAAAAAAAGTTCAAGAAACACCCTTATATTGTATTTTTCCTCATTTGTAAGTCACTTTAAAAGCATCTGCAAAATGAATTAATGTGAATGTATATATAATTTCCCATGTGACTAAGTTCTAATGTATGACATTCTACACCTTCTTCCAAGAGAGGTCACTTGTCCGAGCTATGTTGCCTGCAGGTGTTTCCATAGTTATAAGAATAGGAAATACCGTCAGTTCTATATTGTGTTTACATCAGCAACACATCGTAGGTGTACTTCCTGTGGTCATGGAAATGTCATTAGTTCATGGTGAGTTTATCTAGTGAATCAAAATGAATTTCAACAGCCTGTTCAGAGTGTAGAGAGCAACAGTTGGGATTTGGAAATGAAAACCCCTTTTATTTTCTTCATGGAGAAATTGATTTTTAATAACTTACTGTATAGTGCTAGAATAGCAGCCTGTGATTTAGATAAAGGAGAGAGTAGTATGTGTGTAGTTTGGTGAGAGAAGCAAAAGACGCACACTTTAATCCAGTGGGATAATTTATAATTTCACAACTGATTTTTCAATAAAACGAGTGATATGTTCACAAAAACTCCTCATCTGTGTTCTCACATTACATAGTTATAATCAGTGACTAAAAATCGCTACTTTTATGTTGTACCGTTGTTATTCATTTGATTACGTTATTTGCAATGCTTCATGGGATTGCAGTCCATTCCTTCATAACAGACATTAAATAAACTGTCTTTTACCTTAGAATTTTTTCCAGATTTTCATATACATTTTTGTTTCAAACCAAGGTTTGTAATGTTATGATTCATGTTGGTGCTGGTTGGTTTGGTTTAAGCCTTTGAAATCTTTGCTAAAGAATTGCTGTACATGCCTGTGGTGAAAATGAATGGGAAAAGTACTTCCAGAACCAAGGCTGTCGCTGTCAGGATCAGTTTAAGGAAGGTGAGGACACAAACGCAAAAATAATGCAAAAGGGCTTTATTAACCCTCTGGAGTCTGAGGTGAGATGTTTTGACATGCCCTGACATTTGTGCTTATTTCAGTTACTTACACCAAGTCTCATTACACAGTATTCAGCAAAAATTGTGCTACAATAAAATGTGAGCAACATGTACAATATGTGCTTTTTTGTATTTTTGAGAAACTTGGTTAGTTAAAAAAAATATTAAGCACACTGAAATAGAGCCATAAAACACATACTAAACATTATTTCACAAGACCTTTGAGTGCTGAATTTTGTAGACCAGAGCCTTTGATACAACATGTTGTGAAAACCATCCTGTCCATTCATTAAGATAAAACACTAAATTGATTTAACTTTTATAAAACACCTTTTGTTTTAGAAAGGCTGTATGCAAGGGAGTGTAAATGGTCATGAATATTGATGTATTTCACACCTAGGGTGATACTGGCCCACACCCTTATGCTGCTATCAATGTGGAATGCCACTGCGAAGACAAAAGAAAGAATGTAAGAAATAACATAGTTCACAATATAATTTATATAACTATTTCAAACAATACAACTATTTTTTGTTTTTTTTGTTTTTTTTGTGAAATAGTGTAAATATTAGGGAAAAAGTTATATGGTATAATTGATCAAATATTGCAAATATGTTTGAGATGCTTTTAGAGTAACAAGATACATTTAGAGCAACAAATGAAGGTAATGTTCAAAATAAAACTTTAGAAAACAGTGCACCATTTCTTGTTAATTTCAATCATATTTAACATTTCATTACCTCTCAAGTATTCTATAAACAAATAAACCTCCATTGTGATCGGAATAATATATTGGAATAATATATATAGTATGGAAAAAAATACCTTTTAGAGTTTTGGGAGAAAATAAAATCAAAGGAGCATTTTACCCTGCAGAGCCTTTTGCCCCGTTGTACCCTATTATCACACAGTACGTAAACAATGAATAGATGAAAAAATGACTTACTCATAAGAACGTATATCCTCGGCTGAATCAAGTTGAATGCAAGCGTTTCTCATCAGAGTTGCGATCTTCTTCTGAGGAAATTTAGAATTTTTCCTCACTGCTCAGGATCATCTGGAAGCTTCCACATATGAGTTGCGTGTCATCTTCCAAAAGCGATGAAAAACCAATGAATCTGATGAAGCACAAAAACAGAAAAAACACAACAAAAACTCCAAAGTCCAGGGCATCGCAGAGCAGCCCAGCTGGGCTGGAAACACAGGGCTGGAACAGATGAAACAGGACATGACAGGAACTGATTTGGCAGACACCTAATAGGGTAAAAAACCACAACGAACTAGACAGATAACATAGGGAGGTTAAATAGGGGACAAAACGAGGAGGGTAATGAGGGAGAGCAGGTGGAACAGATAACAAGGTAAATGAGGCAGCGGGGTACACTAAAGACTCAAGAAAAGGCTGCACATGACAAAGTCCCCTCATGTTCTCACACATGTCCTAGCAGAGTCACCACATTTAAGCTGAAGTGTGCAATTTCTTCATCACTATTGTCACCAAATGAAATTGCAAAAATAAACCTTGTTTTCAAACAACTTTCCTGAGTACTTACTCCCTCTGCTTTTGGCCTGAAAAAACAGATGGTTCTGCCTAAAAACTAATGCCATTAGTTGAGTCAGTGTTGGCTGGACAGCTGCTCAAACAAACACAGGAATATTTGATAGCACCACAGATCCTCGGTGTTTATACTTTTTGTGGAAATCAACCTATTAATGGTTGCAGCAAAAGACTATTATAGTAAGATTAAATTGAGGGATTATTTCATATGTGTTTATATTCATCACTGCAATGTCTTGACCAGTGTTGGGTGTAATTGGATTACCAAAAAAGTTGTAACTGTAATCTAATTACTTTTATTAGACACAACACGTAATGTAACGCAATACACTTAAAATTCTTGTAATCATATTACAGTTACTGACATTCAATGAAATCAGTTACTTTTAAGTACATTACTTAGGGTACAAATATTTAAAAATATACAGGTGCATCTCAATAAATTAGAATGTCATGGAGAAGTTCATTTATTTCAGTAATTCAACTCAAATTGTAAAACTTGTGTATTAAATAAATTCAGTGCACACAGACTGAAGTAGTTTAAGTCTTTGGTTCTTTTAATTGTGATGATTTTGGCTCACATTTAACAAAAACCCACCAATTCACTATCTCAAAAAATTAGAATACGTCATAAGACCAATAAAAAAAAACATTTTTAGTGAATTGTTGGCCTTCTGGAAAGTATGTTCATTTACTGTATATGTACTCAATACTTGGTAGGGGCTCCTTTTGCTTTAATTACTGCCTCAATTCGGCGTGGCATGGAGGTGATCAGTTTGTGGCACTGCTGAGGTGGTATGGAAGCCCAGGTTTCTTTGACAATGGCCTTCAGCTCATCTGCATTTTTTGGTCTCTTGTTTCTCATTTTCCTCTTGACAATACCCCATAGATTCTCTATGGGGTTCAGGTCTGGTGAGTTTGCTGGCCAGTCAAGCACACCAACACCATGGTCATTTAACCAACTTTTGGTGCTTTTGGCAGTGTGGGCAGGTGCCAAATCCTGCTGGAAAATGAAATCAGCATCTTTAAAAAGCTGGTCAGCAGAAGGAAGCATGAAGTGCTCCAAAATTTATTGGTAAACGGGTGCAGTGACTTTGGTTTTCAAAAAACAAAATGGACCAACACCAGCAGATGACATTGCACCCCAAATCATCACAGACTGTGGAAACTTAACACTGGACTTCAAGCAACTTGGGCTATGAGCTTCTCCACCCTTCCTCCAGACTCTAGGACCTTGGTTTCCAAATGAAATACAAAACTTGCTCTCATCTGAAAAGAGGACTTTGGAACACTGGGCAACAGTCCAGTTCTTCTTCTCCTTAGCCCAGGTAAGACGCCTCTGACGTTGTCTGTGGTTCAGGAGTGGCTTAACAAGAGGAATACGACAACTGTAGCCAAATTCCTTGACACGTCTGTGTGTGGTGGCTCTTGATGCCTTGACCCCAGCCTCAGTCCATTCCTTGTGAAGTTCACCCAAATTCTTGAATCGATTTTGCTTGACAATCATAAGGCTGCGGTTCTCTCGGTTGGTTGTGCATCTTTTTCTTCCACACTTTTTCCTTCCACTCAACTTTCTGTTAACATGCTTGGATACAGCACACTGTGAACAGCCAGCTTCTTTGGCAATGAATGTTTGTGGCTTACCCTCCTTGTGAAGGGTGTCAGTGATTGTCTTCTGGACAACTGTCAGATCAGCAGTCTTCCCCATGATTGTGTAGCCTAGTGAACCAAACTGAGAGACCATTTTGAAGGCTCAGGAAACCTTTGCAGGTGTTTTGAGTTGATTAGCTGATTGGCATGTCACCATATTCTAATTTTTTGAGATAGTGAATTGGTGGGTATTTGTTAAATGTGAGCCAAAATCATCACAATTAAAAGAACCAAAGACTTAAACTACGTCAGTCTGTGTGCATTGAATTTATTTAATACATGAGTTTCACAATTTGAGTTGAATTACTGAAATAAATGAACTTTTCCACGACATTCTAATTTATTGAGATGCACCTGTATATTATTTAGGTGTAATACAATAAAAAAAGTGAATCCATATGTTCATATTTATATCTGTTTGCGTTTCGGTGACAGCTAAAGGGTGTTGACAATGAACAAGGAGAAAATAGACATTATTTTGAATTTGTTGAGTGGAAAAACAAAAACAAATTGTGACATTTTAGAAAGTAACTAAAAAGTAAAGTACTAAAGTAAAGTTAGTAATGTGATTACTTTTTCAATGGAGTAATCAATAAAGTTATCTGATTAACATTTTTGAGAAGTAGTTAGTCATTTTTAGAGGATTTCTTTTTTTTTTTTCTTTTTTTGTAACTTACCCAACACTGGTCTTGACTCACTTGTGTTGTTACTCTGCTTGTCATGTTGATAAAGAATGTAACTACTCCGATTGCTGTCTCAACTTACCTAATACTTGTTTCCTAAAGTCTTCTGCATAAACACTTTTCACGTTTTCATGCTCATTCTCAGCATATATCATATAATAAAGCCTGATGACCATTAAACCATACTGAACTATATGCACATAGGTCTCTAATGTTATAACAGCATATGAATAATTTAAAATGCATTTACTAATATTACATGATTTATTAGTCATTAATTAACCCCTTTATGATGTCTGAACAAATGGAACATTTACATAAAGTATTACCAAGTATTTTTACATAGAAAAAATTCCACATATTAACTTTAACAGAGTGACTATTTTCACTAGGTGTAAATAGCATCTGCCACACAGCACGACTATTTGCACTCTAATTGTCTGGTAGAAACACAGAATTTGAAGACAAATGGCACCCCCTAATGTTGCTGCAATGGTGAAGTGGGTAATAACAGTGTAAATGTGCTTTATTTATTTATTTCATGCGGATGACCTGGGTTCTAATCCGCCTTTTGTACCACTTTTTCCCATCCTATTTCTTGTCTCCATTCCTAATATGTCCTTTAATACTACTTACTGTATAATAATTAATAAAAATTAACATGAAGGTTGATATTTTCGCAATGATTTAGTAACAGTGATGATCGGGGAGTTGAGAGAAAGGTTTGATCTTGGTAAAATTAACGTCCTGGTTACTTGCATAATCTCCGTTCCCTGATGGAGGGAACAAGATGTTGTGTCGATGTAGTGACACTAGGAGTCACTCTTGGGAGCCCAAGACACCTCTGGTCTTTGATAAAAGGCCAATGAAAATTGGCGAGTGGTATTTTTATACCACTCCCCGGACATACGGGTATAAAAGGAGCTGGTATGCAACCAATCATTTAGGTTTTGTGCTGAAGAGCCAAGACAAGTTCAGCGAGTAGTTCAGCATTGTGGCAGGAGGGACACAATGTCTCGTTCCCTTCATCAGGGAACGGAGGTCACGCAAGTAACCAGGACATTCCCTATCTGTCACTCACTCGACGTTGTGTCGATGTAGTGACACTAGGGGTCCCTATACGAAATGCCGCAACTGGCTGAACTGTGTTACGTGAACTGGGTGTGTGTGACGGGCAGACCACTGTGTGACTCGTAGCCAGCGCACCAGGCTGAAACGTAACCTCCCCCAACACTGTTTTGAGTGTCGAACGGCCCTTTGGGGACAAGTCGACTACCCAAAAGATAGAGACAGGCTAGCCCAGTCGTGGCTTCATATCCCCTTTTTTCCCTCTCCCCCCAAAAAAGGGAATTAACTGACTGGGGCCACCAGGTCTAGTCGGGGGGGGGGTGTCCCTCCCAAGGGGAAGACACCATGGAGACCACACCCTGCCCAGAGAGGGGGGGAGGTATTTAAGTGGAAATAACGTCACATGGTCTTGCCGAGCTTTGTCGGAAGTATGCCATGTGGAGAAGTCCCATGGTAGGTCCTACCCTACGGGGGAGGAGTTACTACAAGCATGGGGCCTCTGCCCAAGGAAGACGCAGTTTACCAACAGGGAAACGAATTAGCGGAAGATATACATCGCATGGGGTTACCTACGGGGAACCACCACATGCAGAGCACCTACCCCAGTACAAGGCTTAGTTAGCACGTGTACTGAGCCGGCAGCGAGTTTCTCCGCAAACTCATCTGCCACAGGGCTCGGAGGAAATCAACCAGGGAACACAGATTGTGAGTCAACGGCGCACATCTTCAGCACAGGGGAGGTTAAAGGTTCTATGCGCAAGCGATACACCCGGCTGGCTGTCCCAGACTTACCTGCTTGTGCGTGCCACTACACGGGACGCAACTGGTTCCACCCGGAGATTGTAGAACATCGCAAAGGTGTTGGGTGTTGCCCAGCCCTCTGCTCTGCTCTGCAATTGTCTGTTAGAGAGGCACCACTGGTCAAGGCCCAGAAGGCCGCTACACCCCTGGTAGAATGGGCCCATAGCCCTACCGGGGGCGGCACATCCTGGGCGTGATATGCCATTGTTATGGCGTCAATGAGCCAGTCGGCGATCCTCTGCTTGGAGACAGCGCTTCCTTTCCGCTGTTCACCAAAGCAGACAAAGAGCTGCTCAGAGTCTCTAAAGCTCTGCGTGTGATCCAAATAGATGCGTAAAGCGTGCACCGGACACAGCAACGTCAGGGCTGGGTCTGCCTCCTCCTGAGGCAGCACTTGCAGGTTCACCACCTGGTCCCTAAAAGGGGTCGTGGGAACCTTGGGCACATAGCCCGGTCAGGGTCTCAGGATAACGTGAGAGTAGCCCAGACCAAACTCCAGGCATGTTTCGCTGACAGAGAATGCTTGCAGGTCTCATACCCTCTTGATGGAAGTGAGCGCAGTCAGGAGGGCAGTCTTCAAAGAGAGTGCCTTAAGCTCAGCTGACTGCAGGGGCTCAAAGGGGGCTCTCTGTAGACCCTGAAGAACTACAGAGAGGCCCCATGAGGGAACGAGGTGCGGTCTGAAGGGATTCAACCTCCTGGCGCCCCTCAGGAACCTGATGATCAGGTCGTGCTTCCCTAAGAACTTACCGTCCACTGTGTTGTGGTGTGCCGCTATAGCGGCTACATACACCTTCAAGGTAGAGGGGGACAGCCGCCCTTCCAACCTGTCCTGCAGGAAGGAAAGCACCAATCAGACTGCACATCTCTGGGGGTCTTCACGTCAGGAAGAACACCACTTAGCGAACAGACGCCACTTAAAGGCATACAGGCGCCTCGTAGAGGGGACCTAGCCTGAGTGATCATGTCTACCAACACGGGTGGTAGACCGCTTAAGTCTTCCATGTCCTGTCCAGGGGCCAGACGTGGAGATTACAGAGGTCTGGTCGCAGGTGCCAGATGGTGCCCGTCCCTGAGAAAGAAGATCCTTCCTCAGGGGAATTTGCCGGGGGGGGGGGTCTCCACTCTCCCCTGAGGGTAACCTGCCATGACAGCACATCCGCTACTGTGTTGAGGTCACCCAGGACATGAGTGGCTCGCAGCGACTTGAGATGCTGCTGATTCCAGAGGAGGAGACTGCGGGCGAGTTGTGACATACAACGGGAGTGCAGACCGCCTTGACGGTTGACATATGCTACCATTGCCATGTTGTCTGTCCGAACTAACACGTGCTTGCCCTGGATCAACGGCCGGAACCTCCGCAGGGCGAGCAGAATTGCCAGCAACTTGAGGCAGTTGACTCCACGGGCCCGTCCATAAGCCGGCGGCTGCGTGCCTGTTGCATACAGCGCCCCAGCCCATATTAGAGGCATCTTTTGTAACCACGACATGCCTGGAGACCTGCTCTAGGGGAACTCCTGCCCATAGAAACGTGAGGTTGGTCCAAGGGCTGAAGAGGCGTTGACAGATCGGCGTGATGGCCACGCAATGTGTTCCGCGGTGCCATGCCCATCTCGGGACTCGAGTCTGAAGCCAGTGCTGAAGTGGTCTCATATGCCCCAGGAGCCTCTGAAAGAGTTTCAGTGGAACCGCTGTTTTCTGTCTGAACGCCTTCAAATAGGTCAGCACCGTCCGTGAGCCGCACCGTCAATGAGACTGAGTCCAACTCCAAACTGAGAGAAGAGATGCTCTGAACCGGGAGGAGTTTGCTCTTTTCCCAGTTGACCTGAAGCCCTAGTCAGCTGAGGTGCGAGAGCACCAGGTCCTCATGTGCACACAACACATCCCGAGAGTAAGCTAGGATTAGCCAATCGTCGAGATAGTTGAGGATGCGAATGCCCACTTCCCTTAGCGGGGCAAGGGCTGCCTCTGCGACCTTCGTGAAGACGCGAAGGGACAAGGACAGACCGAAAGGGAGGACCTTGTACTGATACGGCCGACCCTCGAATGCAAACCGCAGGAAGGGTCTGTGTCGAGGTAGAATCGAGATGTGGAAGTACGCGTCCTTCAGGTCTACCGCCGCGAACCAATCTTGATGCTGGACACTCGCTAGAGTGTGTCTTTGCATCAGCATCTTGAACGGGAGTCTGTGTAAAGCCTGGTTCAATACTCGCAGGTCCAAGATTGGCCGCAACCCACCGCCTTTTTTTCGAAACCACGAAAGAAGGGGCTGTAAAACCCTTTCTTCACCTCGGCCGGAGGGACAATCTCGTCGGACACACCGGCGGGTGGGGCCTCGTGGTGCGGCGGAGCCTGAGGTGCCACACCGTGTCGTGGCTGTGCTGAGTTCAGGGACATTGAAGTACTTACCTGGCTCCTTGTGACCACCCCTGGAACAGCCTGGGATGGGGGAGGAAGAGGCCTGTCCTCGTGACCCGTGGAGACTGTCACATCGGGGCGGATTTGTGCCACAGCTGGGAAATGGGGGCAGCAAGGAACCGTGCCTTGTCTGCCTCTCCCATCTCGACCAGGTTGAGCCAAAGGTGGCGCTCCTGGACCACCAAGGTGGACATCGCCCACCCGAGAGACCGCGCCATGACCTTCGTCACCCAGAGAGCGAGGTCGGTCGCCGAGTGCAGCTCCTGCATCAATCCCACGGCAGAACTACCCTTGTGCAGTTCCTTTAGCGCCTTGGCTTGGTGGACTTGCAGGAGAGCCATGGCATGCACAGCGGAGGTGGCTTGTCCAGCGGTAATGTAGGCTTTGGCCATCAGGGACGACGTAAACCTACAGGCCTTGGACGGGAGCTTTGGGCGCCCGTACCAGGTGGCGGCACTCTGCGGGCATAGGTGCACTGCGAGCGCCTTATCCACCGGGGAGATTGCCGAATAGCCCTTGGCCGCCCCACCATCGAGGGTAGTGAGGGCGGGGAAGCTGAAAGATCGGGACTGGGCAGTAAAAGGTGCCTCCAACGACCTTGTCAGCTCTTCATGCACTTCCGGGAAGAAAAGAACGGGGGCGGGGCATGGCTGTGAGTGGCACCGCGAGCCCAGGAACCAATCATCGAGCCGCGAGGGTTCAGGGGAGAGCGGAGGGTTCCACTCTTGCCCGACGCTCGTGGCTGCCCAGAAAAGCATGTCGTCATCTCCGCGTCAGCCTGTGACTGGGCGACTGCACCCAAAGGGAGGAGCCCGCTCTCTGATGCTGCGCTCGAGAGCTCATCGCCTTCGTGGGCTCCGAATAAGAGATCGAACTCGCCGTGAGACGAGCCGGCGGACTCCTCCGGAAGCCTGATCGGGGCAGACGAGTGTGCTGAGGAATGGGAGGTCCGTGGGGGGATACCCGGTGGAGGTGGTCCCATTGGGGTCCCCAAATCGCCCCCAGTACTAGCCGCGCTGGCCTCATACCCGTGGGACAAAGGTAAGCCGCAACTGCATCGTTGCCATGGACATGTTCTCGCAATGAGTACATGATCCATCAACGAATGCTGTTTCCGTGTGAGCAGCGCCCAGACACGAAAGACAGTGATCGTGGCCATCAGAGGGCGAGAGATAACGAGTGCAACCAGGAATAACACACAAAAAGAAAGGCATCTTTAAAAAGATACGTCTTTAAAAAGATGTTCCGTGTGTGCCGCTCTTTTAGAGAAATATACTCTTTTAGAGAAATATACTCTTTTATTTCTCCTGAAGCACCCAGGGGCGTTCTCTGCAGTGCACCAGTTTAGAGGGGGGAGAAGCTGCTGAAATGCGCCATCAGATCCAGCAGAGGTGAATGAACAGCCGTGGGAATTCAGCTCAGTGAGCATCGACCGTTCGGCTCCGAAGAGAAAATCTGAATGAGTGGTTGCATACCAGCTCCTTTTATACCCGTATGTCCAGGGGAGTGGTATGAAAATACCACTCACCAATTTTCATTGGCCTTTTATCAAAGACCAGAGGTGTCTCGGGCTTCCAAGAGTGACCCCTAGTGTCACTACATCGACACAACATTGAGTGAGTGACAGATAGGCAACCATGGTTTTCCTATAGTAATATTGAATGTTTTTTGGCAGAAGCCATAGTTTTAATGTATTTGGCCATTGTGTCACTACAGTGATATGGTGTTAATATAGTAACCATGTTTTTTGTGGTAACTATGATTTTTCTACAAAATACAATGTTGATACTATGCTTACTATAGTAAAACCATGGTTAATTTTTGTAAGGGAAGGTTAGGGTTAGAGTTAGGTTTAGGGTTAGGAATTGGTGTAGAGTGTCTATGGGACTCTAAATAAACCCAGTAAACACTGCAATGATGCCCCTATACTGTATGTTAGTATTTAATTAGGAGTGCAAATATTGTCTGCCACTATTTGCACCAGGGTGTAAAAATAGCATCTTTCGCTATTTGCACTTATTGTAAATAGCCTCTGCCTAACCTTATAGACATGTTCCACTAATGTTTGTCAGCCAGAAAGACTTCATTTTGTACAGTATATATTTTGTTGTATAAGGCCATTTGGTTTGATGGCATTATACTTTTCTAAAATAACTAGCACATTTTCAGATTGTTAGATTGTGAAACTAGGTCACTATAAAACTTCTTAAAAAAAGAAAACTCATGTTCCAAAGTATCTGCCAGACAGACTTCACAACACAAGCCAATGAAAGCAATATACAACAACAAAACATTGTTCAACATGGGAAAGTTATGAACAATAATCAACCTGTCTTTACAATATCACCCATATAATGGTGAGATTTTAGATAATTATAGTGCCATTTAAGGGCAAGATCTCACAGGTTAACTTCTTCTCTGATGCAGAACTTCAGGTTTTAATTCCTATTATCGTTTGTCATTACGGATCTTTGATAGCATCCACACTCTCTAGACATTGCTGCTATACTTTGGGATAAGGAGCACAATCTCTTGGTGTGCTATCTCAAGTTTTTGTCATATTGTCATTGTAGTAATAACTGTAATAATTTCTGAAAAGGTAGCTTCCAGATTGAGTCCCAGGCTGCTGTGATGATTTCCTGTTGATCTTTTCTCATTTTAATATTTATTATATGTTTTAATGTATTTACTAAGGTATTTTGTATTTGTATGTTTTGTATGTGGTGTACTTCATTGCTGCAGAACCAACTGCCCTCAAAGGGGGACAATAATGGTTAAATAAGTAAGTAATAATTGTATAAAAGCAATAAGGCAATCAAGACTGTGCTTTATTGTGAATGTATCAACTCTGTTGCATGTTGTGCCTAACAACATCCTTTAGCCATGACTATTCACAATATAGCACAACATTTTGTGTCTTATTTCTGTATTATATAATATTATATGATGAGTGTAATAACCCCGGCAAACTCCTGACTGGCCCAGTTAAGTCTTATGACCACTGCTTTTTAGAGTGTGCCAAGTGAAGACATTCAATATCTATAACACATTCTCCCACTGCTAGTCTTAATTTAGATATTGAGGAGAGCAGTGATAGAGTGTCAATGAGTGCACAGTTCTCCTCCTGAAACCCTCTCATGTTTCATCCATGGGACGAGTGAGATGAGCTGTAGGTTGGTTAGTGGACCTAGATGTGCAAAAAAGAGACAAACTGTCAAAGATTTTTTTTCTTTTTTTCAAATTTGCAATTCTGGGAAGTATATATAAATATATATATAAAATGTATTTCACAAAGGGACCCACTTGATTGAATGACCCTTGAATTCCAGCTGTGCTAAGTTTTACAAATAAAAGGCCTTATAAACACGTCATACACAAAAATTCGAAGTGCAATGATTTTATGTATTTATCTTTTGGTCTCCTTCAAGATTCAAACAATTGGGCTCAAATAATTCTACTAACCTAAATATTTAATCCTTGTTTTGAGACTTGAGTAAGCATGTCAGGGAATCATGAAAACTTGGAATCCATTATAACAGAGAAACTGTAATCTATCTCACTGGCATTTTTTCAATGTTAATATCTGAATATATTTATTTTATTGGCAGCTATATCAATATAAACATTATTAATAAGGTAGCCCATTAAAATTCTACATAATGTGTCACATGATTGTGAAGACTGTGCAGCTTTTCCTGTAATAATTTGGCTGTGTATCCACAAACGTGGATTTGGTATGAGAATCTTTTCAGAGATTAACATTGTGGAATTTCAGAATGGGCTATTTTGTCAAAGAAATGTGTGCCAGCAGCCACCTGTTTCCCTTCAACATGATCTTACAGGAATTTGTTGGGTTAGTTCCAAATATTTTCCACCTAAATTGGGACCCAATGTTCAGAATTCTGGATAAGTGCCACCATGCTGCAAATGTTTGCCTGCACTGTGCCTTTGACCTCAGGTCTCAGTACTGTGTTAGGTTTGGGTTAGGATTATTTTAATGTAGTTAACGGGACTGTCAGAGATGGGGTCCCATTTCCCGAGTAAGAACTCCATCTCAGAGCTGGTAGACATGATCAACCATCCCCCAGTAAGTACAGGATTTCAGATCTCCCAGCACCTCCTAATCAAAGTGCTCATCCAATCCGATAAGAGAAAGAAAGGCTGGTCTCGCCAAAACCCACCCCCTGAACTGCATCAAGACACATCTGGGCATACACCTCAAAGGGGTGCTAGCCTTGGCAACAGTTACACAGCCTGCTGAAGAGGGGTATGTTCTGGGAGACTGGTGTCTGCTGGACGTAAGTGGTGGTAAGGTGCAGGTACAGGTTTATTCTGTCAATTTTGCAGCAAAAGAACCAAAAGCAAACAGTGGCAAGTCCAATACTTATTAAAGATAAATGAAAAAAGGTACAACAAACAAAACGGCCTAGAACACAGCACGACACTAAATAAAAATAAACTACCCACAAGGGATTCTGAAATATCTTCCGCAGTGCGTGGCATGACTGTTGCTTTTAGCAGACAAAACATTCAATCTACTGTCGCCAATTTTCCCATAAGAAAATAATTGTGATCAAACCGTGTTACTCATTATGCAGTCAAAAAACTGATATGTGAATAACCTGTTAAACGCCTGCATTGTATAGTTTCAAACTGTCATGTTTTCTTTTTTTCCATGGAACACAACAGTGATTTTCCTCTTAAAATCATGTTTTGGTTTAGGGTTTGGGCACAGGATTATATTTTATGGTTATGGTTAGGTTTGGGGTTTGGGGATAAACTTACTCTAAATGGTCAGAATGCTACTTTAAAACCCTGCTGTTCCTCTTTCTTCTATGGTACACAACAGTAGGGTTAGGGTTAGGGGTTAAGTCATACGAATCATACAAGCAAACTTGTACGATTGTTTTTGCGATTTTGCCATCTCATACTATTCTTGCGACTTATAATGAGATCAGCTTGGGCATTCTCAGTGCCTGAGATCCTCTTTGCAACATGTCTTAAGAATTTTTTTAATTTTTGATCATGCACTTAATTTAATTGAATTTGTATAAATAAATAAGTAGTTTTATTTTTGACAATAATGTTGAAATGCAATTTATTTATTGTATTTTTCTATGTTAATATTTTATGGGAGTTTGATTTACAGCCTTTCTCATTAATCGTTTGGCAGTGCTGTGACCTTATTGAACAGTTGTTTTTTATGCACACTAGTCATTCCATTATCAGACATTTTGGTTTCTTTGCCCTTTTGCTAGCCAGTGATTAAGTGCCTCAGACAACCTATGTCTGTCTTGTGCCATGAATATAAATAAAAACCTTTTAAACAAAGCTGCAGTTCGTGCTGATCCTGAGTAACCATTAACACAAGATCAGCTCAAACTGTTCTTTTCATTTGGTTCAGCACTCTTTGATACTAGAAGAACCACCAGTTTTGCCAATCCCACTTCACACTCCAACACAACATAGAGACTTTACTGCCAACATAGAATAATTAAGAGAATCATTTAAAAGAAAAACATGAAGTACTAGACAACATTTCCATTAACCACTGACATTTTCCTGACATGTTATAGTGCTGTCTGATTATTACTGTACAACCTGAAACACTCCTTTTCAGGCCTGCTTACACATGTATCCAAACACACACCTAAAACCAGGGGTTAAATTTGGGCAGTATGGTCTGGAACACCGTTCCAGCACCTCCAATAAAAAAAATTAAAAAAAGTTTTCATGAATTCCATCTCCATTTAGCTAGTGCTCGCTTGAAAACACCTTTAACGTTCTTTGAAGTTAAACGTCCTTCTAGTCTGTGTTGCAGTCTGAATAAAAAAGGGGACATATATTCCCCCTCCTCAAAAATCTCAGTTTACAACCTGTCTACAACACAATTTAGCCTAATCTCTCTCATGTTAAACAGACCCAGAAGACAATATAACATTGTCAGGTATATCCAGGTATATTCAGGTAAAGCAAAAACACACTAAAAGACTTCCAGAAGTCTGTAACAAGAAGCTCCAGACTGTAGCCAATTTGCAAGGAATGCCCATTGTTGATGCTCTTCTAATGTTCACACCAGTGAGACACCCTACGACTAGTCACAGATGTTCTGTTATAATTTAAACTGGTTTGAACTGGTTCACAGTAGCAATGAGCAATAGAGAGTGAAAGAGTGCAAGAGGAGACCAAGATCAGGGGAAAATACAATTGAAACTGCTCCCAACATCTAAGCCATATATATATATATATATATATATATATATATATATATATATATATATATATATATATTTTTATTTTTAATTTTTTTTTTATTTTATTTTTTTTTACAGTTTTTACAGTTTTTCCTTCTTTTTCCCACTCTGTGAAGATGAGTGTAAAAATGACCACTTGCTCTTCCTGCATGATGTCTGCGGACAACCATTCAGGTTTCTATGTGTGTAAGTTTGATCATAGGATTGTAGCTTAAGTCGAGGAGGATGAATGAATTAAGGTCAAAATGATCTTATATCTGATGGACCTAGTCTGTGAAAGGCTTGCCAACTATTCCGCATTAGCAGAGACATCACTTATTTTGTCCAAAATGGTATATTATCCCATATTTTGGCGGAATATTGTACTGAAGGCATTCAATACAACATTGAAGGCATTGTTTCCTGTATTGAAGCAGAAAATGTCAAGACCAAAACCCCACCACTAAACCCCCTTATTGGGCTTTACTGGTTGTTTAGATCAGTGTTACTATCAGAAATAATTGGTAATTATTTCTTTAGTTATTAATTAATATTTAAATTAATTAATTGAATCTAACTCATTAAAACGTCATATGGGGCTCCAGTAAATGTAGTGCGCAATGTTTAGGAGCGGGTTTGGTTATAAGCAATAATTAATAATTATCAAAGATAATTACTAATTATTAAAATCAATAGAACATTGATGAGAATCAATGTTAGCTTTTTCTAATCCTTTAAATCAACTATTATCAAAGATAATCATTAATTGTTAACATCGATGAAAAATTAATTAAAATTAACACTAGCTTATTGATCATTCAAATTCAACAATCATCAAAGATAATTATCAATTATCAAAAATCAATAGAATATTAATAAGAATTCTAATGTTAATTATAATCGTTAATTGTTAACATCGTTGAAAAATTAATTAAAATTAACACTAGCTTATTGATCATCCAAATTCAACAATCATCAAAGATAATAATCAATTATCAAAAATCAATAGAATATTAATAAGAATTAATATTGATGGGGCACCACCCTGGAATCAGGGACTAATAACCAGATAGTATAACAGTCTCAATATAAGATTGTTTTCTTAGGAAAATCGACATCCGAAGAATATCGATTTTCGGGAAAAAAAAACAATGAATGAAGGCTTGAATCCGAGCACTGACATCCCGTCAGCATGACACAGGTGTATGCAAAACAAACCAAAACACTTCTCTTTGTAATATAACAAAGTTTATTTATGCAGTAATATCAATTAATAATTAATACAATGCAGCCAATAAACTTCTGACTAAAAACTACAAACTAAACAGTGATATGATTAGATATGGAAACCAAAATAATCCTATAACACATAAGGTGTGTGTGTGTGTGTGTGTGTGTGTGTGTGTGTGTGTGTGTGTGTGAGTGTGTGTGTAAGGAGGGACGCGCACAAAATGGCGGACGTGACTCTCGTGGAGAGTATGTCACGCGAGACTTCCGACCAGAGAATGTGGCCGCGAATGTGGGCGGAGAGAAACCAGTCAATGGTGTCTACCAGTTTACCGCGTGTATCTGCTTGTATGATAGCTTAGGGACAAAGCTGAGCTTTATCACGAAGCTATCTACTAGCCAAAAATGTGTGCGAAAATGTTTTTGAGGGGTCGCGCGCACGTGTTTGTGTGTGTGTGTGGTTAGTACGAAAGAGAGAGAGAATTAAGTGACGGCCCCAAGCCGGTTTCGCGATCGTGGGAGAGAAAGCAGCTGTTAGTTTATCACTCAGAGACGCAGTGGACGGCTCATAAACCGTCCCGCGGTCTTTGATTCTTTAATGGATAAACTCAGTGTGCCGATTTCACCCACGATGGTGGAAATGCACAACAGTCCAATGTGGTTGGACTACAATGCAGCAAATCTCATTCGTGATAATTAAATACCTTGAGAATTAGCAATGAGCGGACACGGCGATCCATAAACTGTACAAGCAATAACGTTGATACACAAGAATAACACACTATCATATTCTATCTCTGCCCAGACGTAAACCTCTTACTTGAATTGCATGAGGACACAGGTAGAATGTGTGTTCATCCATCCTTTAACTCCGACTCGGTTCCTCGAGGCTCGGGTGATGACGGGAGGCCGTTTCCTCACTCTGTCGGCGGGCGGTACGCCTGCTGATTCTCGCGGGCTGGTGGAGAAATCAGCGACGTCGACTTGATTGAAGATGGAAGAGAAATCTATTATCTCTTCACTTCTGCAGGCAAACGGATGAAGATGCGGATTGCTCTGCGGTCTCCTTCTGATCCGTTAAAGTGTTCGGTGGAACACAGAGTAATTTCAACTCGTCCAGCGAGACGGAGATTGTATGGCTACAGTTTCAAGTCGGACGTTACTTCCTTGTGCCACGAGGCTACACCTGAGAGCAGCGATGAGCTGCTGGAAGCAAATCCTGGAAGCATCTCAGAGATATTTCTACTCCTGATGATGTCATGGTTGAGGTGCGTTCTGTCGTGTGCCTCATCCAATAGGAGTTGAGAGTTCGATCCTTTAGTGAGCAAGTCTTCATGGGATTTATAGTTCTGTAGTCTGTTTTGGACTCCCTTTGTTTGATTTTGGCGTGATTTTTATCAGTAAGATTTATGACTTTGTATGTGGGCTTGAGTTAGGTGTTACGACTGTGTTAGGCCTGCCTATGTCTTCTATCTGAATACATGAGGCCCTACACCTGGATGGCGAATCCCTGGAGGGGGATCCCTGTCCCGTGTTGAAGCACATAAAAATGCTCAAGAATGATCTCAAGGGGAAAGTCTGCAAGAGAAGTTCAACTTTGTTTTCTGCTGAAATCGGTCTGCGCTTGCCAAATTGTCAAACTGCTCTCCAGTTGTTGAAGCTGGAACTACAGTTCTGGGCATGTGCAAAAGTACTGAAACCAAAACAGCATTGATTCACTTACTTTTATAGTAGTATTTAAATTAATATACTCTTAACCCTAACCCTATCACTAACATAACATAACATAACATAACATAACATAACATAACATAACATAACATAATATAACAGCATTCTTTCAATCACTTCTTTGCTAGTGTAGTATCTCGCAAGCCAGAGATCAAAAGGGATGTGACATCAAAAGCACAGTGCAGACAATTTCAGAGCTTAAATATTGACAGCATGGTGGCACTTGTCTGGAATTCAGGTCTGAATTAGGATGAAAAAAAATTCAGAACTAACATGCCAATTTCCTGTGTGATTAGGATGACTGTGCCTCAGTGAACCCCAGGTGGCATTTTCTTGGGCTGGCTTTTGGTCTACCTCACCTCTCTTCCAGCACCCTATGGATGTGGAGATGGTCTTCCAATCTTTTCAGACAGATGACCAATTTATCCAGTTATGCTGATGCATAGGACTAGTGAGCTCTAACAATAATATCCATTAACGTCTGTTGGCACAGTTTCTGTGCCTTTACCTTAACATACTTACATGTACATGGGTTTGTCCATTTGGCTTTGTACTGTGACCTGGGTCTCTGGCTTCTAGGTACCATCCAGTATGGGTCACTCTGAGGAAAAAAGTTCTCTCCTCTGATTCCCTGGAATGGGTGTCATCAACAAGTTCTGCAGTGGCAACAACATATCCTATAAACTTTTGAACCTTCATTTAACAAGTTGTTCTGTAAGCAGTTCGGCAAGCAGCTTCTCATTTTGATATATATCTTTGCTTGCCCTGCTGAAAAGAACATCAAATGATTGTTTAAAAAATTGAGTTTATGTTTAGACTCAGATGGTATCAACTTACTGGGAAAAAATATACTTTAAAAAGTATACTTGATTACTTACTTGTGTTCCCTTTGATCTTTTTACCAATGAATTGGTAAAAAGATCAAGTATCTTTTTCCCAAGTATCTTTACAATAGTGCTCTTAGGAAAATACCAACAAGTCAAGAAGCAACATGCCATTTTTATCCTTAAGTAACCCTTTGAAAAAAACGACCTCATAATTTTACAACATAAGTGAATGATGCAGATTGCTGCAGGTGACCTGCTATTCTAGTTATCCTCTGGTGGATTAAATTGTATTGCTGATTCACATAGTGAAAGGTTTTTGAAAAATCAGACAGGAAGAGATTGAGTAAACCATTGATTTTGTGTTTACTCTGAAGCTTAATAAAATGGTTGAAAGGATAAATCCTCTGATTAAAGATTAGGCTAATGTTAATAATGACTTTAAATAGAAATCTTTAATATTCACATAATATCTTTTGATTCACTCCTAAATCAGTATCTCATATTCCTGGACCAGTAGTCACACATTTTTCGTTTACTTTGGAGATTATATCAATTATCCATTCATGTACTTTAAATCCCACATAAGAAGCTTATTTTTAATCTACTTAATGTTAGAGATAATTAATTTAGATTTTGTCTTTCCTGAATATCTCATAGAAATGACAGCTCATTGCATACATTTTTCTAATTCCATATTCTTGAAGGATCTATGTGTGTACTCAATGAAGAAACATAAACACCACTTTTAGAAATCTTTGTTTTTTATAGTTTGTCTTAAAAGCAGAGGAGAAGTGAATTCTACTCCAAGCTGATTAGAGGGGCATTCAGTAAGTTTTTCCTCATTAAAATGTTTAACACCAACAGACATGACTTTTGTGATATATGTAGGAAATCATGACCACTCCCATTAAAATGAAGACTCCAGTCATATCAGTAACATTATAAGAGCTGTTTCATTCTACATGGAGAGGGTCCTCATATGGGGGCTGCCATGTTAGAATCACATGACCAGCCAAATACTACTCACTTAATCTTAGTAACCGTCCTGTTATTTGACACTTTCATTCATTGATTAAATTAATCATGGCTGACTGTGAATACTACATTTCTACAATGACATCTGAAACTGAAAACTATTGATTTTAAATTATGCTGCATCCAAGCCACTAGGTGTCAGTGTAAGTCCAAGATGATGCAAAGACAAAAGTTATTGAGTGCACCTTTAAAGTATTTCAGTGCTGTGTCTGAAATCGTTCACTTATTCACTATTTCCTAGATAGTGAATAACAGTGAATGCTCTATATCAGCAAGGAGTGAATAAAATGAGTAAGTGAATTCGGATGCTGATGTATATACACTGAGCATCGGAGAGAGTGATTGAGCTGTCACAGAAATGACATCATCACATACACTGGCGGCCAAATGTTTGGAATAATGTACAGATTTTGCTGTTTCAGAAGGAAACTGGTACTTTAATTCACCAAAGTGGCATTCAACTGATCACAAAGTAAAGTATAGTCAGCACATTACTGATGTAAAAAATAGCACCATCACTATTTGAAAAAAGTAATTTTTTATCAAATCTAGACAGGCCCCAATTCCAGCAGCCATATCTCCAACACCTTATCCTTGAGTAATCATGCTAAATTGATCATTTGGTTCTAGAAAATCACTTGCCATTATATCAAACACTGCTGAAAGCTGTTTGGTTCATTAAATGAAGCTTAACATTGTCTTTGTGTTTGTTTTTGAGTTGCCACAGTATGCAAGTGCGACTGGCAATTCTTAAGGTCAATATTAGGTCAAAAATGGCAAAAAAGAAACAGCTTTCTCTAGAAACTCATCAGTCAATCATTGTTTTGAGGAATGAAGGCTATACAGTGTCTGAAATTGCCAAAAACTGAAGATTTCATACAAAGGTGTACACTACAGTCTTCAAAGACAAAGGACAACTGGCTCTAACAAGGACAGAAAGAGATGTGGAAGGCCAGATGTACAACTAAACAAGAGGATAAGTACATCAGAGTCTCTAGTTTGAGAAATAGATGCCTCACATGTCCTCAGCTGACAGCTTCATTGAATTCTACCCACTCAACACCAGTTTCATGTACAACAGTAAAGAGAAGACTCAGGGGTGCAGGCCTTATGGGAAGAACTGCAAAGAAAAAGCCACTTTTGAAACAGAAAAACAAAAAGAAAAGTTTAGAGTGGGCAAAGAAACACAGACATTGAACAACAGATAATTGGAAAAGAGTGTTATAGATCTTAACCCCATTGAGCTTTTGTGGGATCAGCTAGACTGTAAGGTGCGTGAGAAGTGCCCAACAAGACAGCCACATCTATGGCAAGTGCTACAGGAAGTGTGGGGTGAAATGTCACCTGAGTATCTGGACAAACTGACAGCTAGAATGCCAAGAATCTGCAAAGCTGTCATTGCTGCACATGGAGGATTTTTTGATGAGAACTCTTTGAAGTAGTTTAAGAAGTTAAAAAAAAAATAAAAAAAATAAAAAAAATCAAATTGTAATAGTAATTTTTTCATTTCTTTCCATAAGAGCAAAATCTGTACATTATTCCAAACTTTTGGCCGCCAGTTTATGTACTTTTATATTACATGTACATTACTTTGAATAATAATATTAATCATAAAAATAATACTTGTTATTCTTAAATAAGATAGTATAATAATATAATAAATCTTCATTCTGTTTGTCATTTTTTATATATGTTCCTGATTATTACTACATAAGTTTAGTAAAATACATAATGAGTACATTATTGTATTTATTTATTATATTTTGGTATCTTTAAACTCCAATCCAACCTAGCTTTGGTTAGCATTTCTGGGCGCAGAGATGAGAAAACCATGGGCACATAGCGCCCTCATGCAACCATAAAACATTGCATTTTTGAATCATCCACTAAATTATCATTTCCAATATTTGCAGTCTCCTGAGTTACAATAATATCACCTCAGTGAATTATTTAGTGAACAAAGAATTCTTTAGTTTAATGGCAAAATAAAAATCCACATCATAACATCATCTATATAAATAAATTATAAATGTAAAAATATATCTGTATGATTTTGGCTCACTATATTTTATTATGCTATTTTAATCAAATAATATTTTTCAAAAGGTAAAACAATATAGTCAGTATGAAATAAAACATTTCAGGAATGAAAGAAGCTGTAAAGTGGCGTCTCTCGCTTGTACGCGCTCTCTCTCCTGGCTTGTCAGTTCTCTCCGCGGTGGATTATGAGCAATAAACCATCGTCGAGTGTACATTCGATGTATACTCAAAATCAGAATGCATTGTGGGTAAGAATGAGTGAATGACTGTAGGGAACGAGTAGTTCACTCAGAATTCAGAAGCTACTACAAAATGGCCGACACCTGAAATAGTACACTATATAGTGGATAGGGGGCGATTTCGGACACAGCGCAAGATACCAGGGTTTGTTCTTATGGGGGTGAGTTTTGTATTTTTTAGGAATGCGTTTATGCATAGCTCTGATCTACTGTGTTGATATGTTGCTTTAAACAGCTGATCGAAACTTCCTTTAAAAAGACCAGAGTGAAAAGAAAAATGTACACCGATCAGACACAACATTAAAACCAACTGCCTAAGATTGTGTAGGTCCCCCTCATGCCGCAAAAACAGCACCAACCCGCATCTCAGAATAGCATTCTGAGATGCTTTTCTTCTCACCACAATTGAGTGGTTATCTGAGTTACTGTAGACTGTCAGTTTGAACCAGTCTGGCCATTCTCTGTTGACCTCTCTCATCAACAAGGCATTTCCGTCCGCAGAACTGCCTCTCACTAGATGTTTTTTGGTTTATGCTCCATTCGGAGTAAATTAGATTAAGGTGTACAGGTGCATCTCAATAAATTAGAATGTCGTGGAAAAGTTCATTTATTTCAGTAATTCAACTCAAATTGTGAAACTCATGTATTAAATAAATTCAATGCACACAGACTGAAGTAGTTTAAGTCTTTGGTTCTTTTAATTGTGATGATTTTGGCTTACATATAACAAAAACCCACCAATTCACTATCTCAACAAATTAGAATATGGTGACATGCCAATCAGATAATCAACTCAAAACACCTGCAAAGGTTTCCTGAGCCTTCAAAATGGTCTCTCAGTTTGGTTCACTAGGTTACACAATCATGGGGAAGACTGCTGATCTGACAGTTGTCCAGAAGACAATCATTGACACCCTTCACAAGGAGGGTAAGCCACAAACATTCATTGCCAAAGAAGCTGGCTGTTCACAAAGTGCTGTATCCAAGCATGTTAAAAGAAAGTTGAGTGGAAGGAAAAAGTGTGGAAGAAAAAGATGCACAACCAACCAAGAGAACCACAGCCTTATGATTGTCAAGCAAAATCGATTCAAGAATTTGGGTGAACTTCACAAGGAATGGACTGAGGCTGGGGTCAAGGCATCAAGAGCCACCACACACAGACATGTCAAGGAATTTGGCTACAGTTGTCGTATTCCTCTTGTTAAGCCACTCCTGAACCACAGACAACGTCAGAGGCGTCTTACCTGGGCTAAGGAGAAGAAGAACTGGACTGTTGCCCAGTAGTCCAAAGTCCTCTTTTCAGATGAGAGCAAGTTTTGTATTTCATTTGGAAACCAAGGTCCTAGAGTCTGGAGGAAGGGTGGAGAAGCCCATAGCCCAAGTTGCTTGAAGTCCAGTGTTAAGTTTCCACAGTCTGTGATGATTTGGGGTGCAATGTCATCTGCTGGTGTTGGTCCAATGTGTTTTTTGAAAACCAAAGTCACTGCACCCATTTACCAAGAAATTTTGGAGCACTTCATGCTTCCTTCTGCTGACCAGCTTTTTAAAGATGCTGATTTCATTTTCCAGCAGGATTTGAACCTCACTGCCACACTGCCAAAAGCACCAAAAGTTGGTTAAATGACCATGGTGTTGGTGTGCTTGACTGGCCAGCAAACTCACCAGACCTGAACCCCATAGAGAATCTATGGGGTATTGTCAAGAGGAAAATGAGAAACAAGAGACCAAAAAATGCAGATGAGCTGAAGGCCACTGTCAAAGAAACCTGGGCTTCCATACCACCTCAGCAGTGCCACAAACTGATCACCTCCATGCCACGCCGAATTGAGACAGTAATTAAAGCAAAAGGAGCCCCTACCAAGTATTGAGTACATATACAGTAAATGAACATACTTTCCAGAAGGCCAACAATTCACTAAAAATGTTTTTTTTTTATTGGTCTTATGATGTATTCTAATTTGTTGAGATAGTGAATTGGTGGGTTTTTGTTAAATGTGAGCCAAAATCATCACAATTAAAAGAACAAAAGACTTAAACTACTTCAGTCTGTGTGCATTGAATTTATTTAATACACGAGTTTCACAATTTGAGTTGAATTACTGAAATAAATGAACTTTTCCATGACATTCTAATTTATTGAGATGCACCTGTATATCACCGATTAGCTGATCGTTGTATACTCTTCCACTCTGTGTCAACAGTGGCTTATCATGTGCGATAGCGAGAGAAATCGACACAAACCCACAGAAATTTGTGGTATGGAAAACATTTTATACTAAGGTGTCAGATTGTGAACATTCTTATGTGCTAGAAATTACATACAAAATATCAAAATTCTTTGTGTTGCTAATTATAGCCAGAATGTTATGTATCCTAAATACACACAGTTTCATCATACTTTTACACCTTTTGCATAATTTGACAAATAAAAAAATACAATATTCATGGTGATATTTACCTTGATTTTTCCTTTGTTTCTACACACATCACATCTCTCATATTTAATCTCAAACATGCTTTTGAAGACATTTGGAAAGTAGCAAAAAAAAAAAAAAAAAAAAAAAAGATGAAAGCATGATAAAAAGTAAAAATAATAAAAAAAAATCTGTTAGTTTTAATAAAAATCAAACACTAGGACATCAAAGTGCCTGTAGTTGAAGAAACAACCTTCTATGTGTCACGCTATGTGTCTGTCTCAGTTTGCTGGTTATCAAAGGCTGTGAGAGATTAGCTGTTATGTGCAGTGTGTGAATCAGGGAGATACTGTGACTATGTCTGCTGTGTGCTTATCAGTTTGATGGATGGAATCCTCGCATGCACAGAGGTAAACTGAAGTCACTAATGGTGCTATCTGATCTGACAGATGCTACTATAGGCTTGATTTTACTCTGATATTCTTGTCTGTGCAGCTTTAGCACAGAAGCTAGCTGATTATTTGATTGTAGTGTGAAAGAAGAGTGCAAACAAACTACATGAAAAGCAAACTGTTAGATGTAATAAAAAAAGTACAACAGTGTAAGAGATTTGTGAGAAATCAGTGTCCATAGCTGAATATTTTTTTACTGTCTTTCTTTTTTCAGTGTAGTATATAACACGAAATCATTAAAAGTAATGAAATACTGTACATTGTTGGGTGTTTCTATTTCCCCGGGGTTAATCTTTATTTAAAATAACAGATTTGGAAGAGTATCCATATTTAGCTACGTAAAATGAAAATAGCCGTAGTAAAACAAAAGAGTCGGCCATTTTACTCCAAAATGTTTTTTAAATATGATTTCCCTACATTAAAAAAGTAGCTTGACTGTAGTATAACTACTTTAATTTATGAGCAGCTTGTAGCTACAGTTCCAAAAAAGCTTTGCCATCACAGCACAAAATGTATGGTGTTATGAGATCTGGTAGGAAAATGACAAAAATGACAGAATACTTCTGATGTATGTATATCCACTGTTTGACATTCTTAGTGATTCACACCAGTGAAAGTGTTTTAAAGAAGTTTAATTTCTTAAATGTCCATAGTGCCAAGCATTGAAGAAACATGCCTGTTATGTCTGTGTCCCTTTTACGATAATTTAGGGTGACCAGACGACTGGGGTGACCCGGTTTTTGACGGTATGTCCCCGACTGGAGCTGTCCCCGGAAATGTCCCCGTTTTTACTGCATGTTCAAAACAGTCTGAATGGTGAAAATACATAGCAAGAAAGCCACTACTGAAGCCAGCCGGCAACAGGGCTAATTGTGTGCTGTTTATTTTGACCAACAGAGGGGGCTGCTCGCTATAGCTGCTTTAAGTCATTCAGCATCTTCCTTTATTGATTACTTGTTTGCGCCAATTTTCCCGTTAAGAACTAGACCAGGAAGCAAGTGCAATTGAAAAGATTCATCATAGCACATTCTAGCTATGTTATAAAGAATTTATATTGTTATATATTTGTGGGGATGGGGGCGTGATTGGTGTGGTTCTTCAAACTGGCTGCTGTAATTTCTAACAGCTGTTTCTTGTTACAGTGTTAGCGGGGGGAGGCCTCAAAAGAACCCCAAACACGCCAGAGAGGGGAGGAGAGTGACACAAGAGTGCAGTGTTGGTGTGTTTACAGAGAGTTTATATTATTGAGTTTATGTTATTGAGAAGTCGTATAAGAAACTTTATGTTGTGAAACCGTTAAGAAACCTGTTTGAGCACCTTGAGTTAAGAAGCCCAAAGGGCGATTGCGTGAACTTTATGAGAGGGCAGAAATTAAACACTTGCCTGAACTGCTTCATTACTTCCCGACTCCTTCATTCTTGATAATGGACTTCCAACAATATTACACTGGTACCGAAACCCAGGAGATACAAAGGAGATTCTGCGATGTCCTGAGGTCGTTGCGACAGGCGGGGCTCACAGCCAACCTGAAGAAGTGCACAATTGGGTGGGTGGAAGTTCAGTATCTGGGGTTCCACTTGGGTCATGGGCAGGTGCGACCTCAAATAAACAAAACCGCATCGATCATGGCCTGCCCAAGGCCCAAGACCACAAAGGAGGTGAGACAGTTCCTGGGGCTGGCTGGCTACTACCGAAGGTTTGTGCCTAGTTACTCTGACGTCACCAGCCCACTGACTGATCGTGCCAACAGGCTTTCCTAAAAGTAAAATCTGCACTTTGTGGGGGGCCACTCTTACATGCTCTGAACTTCTCGCTCCCATTTATTTTGCAGACAGATGCATCTGACAGAGGGCTGGGGACCATGCTGTTGCAGGAGGTGGAGGGAGGAAAGGCCGGTGCTCTACATTAGCCGCAAACTCTCTCTGAGACAAACAAAGTACAGCACCATAGAGAAGGAGTGTCTCAAACTAGCGCCTCCGGCTCCCCTTATCTCGCTCTCCTGCTGATCAGCTGATTCAGTGCCAGCCTTGCGTCATTACAGCCCAGCTACATTCTCCTCCTCATCACACTCTTCCCCCGCCCGATTCAGGCCAGGGCACCACCGGTCTGACTAACTCCACCAACCCCCCCCCCAAAATCTCTGGAGGGGAGAGGCTGACCTTCCGGACATTCTTTCAGCTGGTGGTCCATCCCGCCTCCTGGGAACCTGGGGGAGAGATGAGGGGAGAGGGAAAGGGTGAGCAGAGACACAGAGAGAGAAAAGAACTTGCTCGCCGGCTTCCGGATGCACTGTCGCCGGTCCTCAACCACTCCTCCACCCTCTGGCGGATGCCAGCTTGCTCCTCCCCTGGCAGATGGCAGTGAATCCTCCGGCCCCTGGCAGATGGAACCCCTCTGTCCCCAGGCAGATGGCTGCGGCTGCTCCCCTGGCAGATGGCATTGGCGAGGACTCCGCGAAAGCACATCCCTCCTCCCTCATGGGTTTCAGCACCACTGTAACAGATAAAGGATGGACAAGGAGAAAGTGGGAATCAGCTGAACAGTAAACAAAATTTAATAAGAAACTCAACATAAAACAAACATAAACACAGACACGCATCTCTCTCTCGAACTGGTGTCTCCGGCTCCCCTTTATCTCGTTCTCTGCTGATCAGCTGATTCAGCGCACCACGAACCCGGCCACGCCCTCCTCCTCATCACCAGCACCTTGAGTTAAGAAGCCCTAAGGGCAATTGTGTGAACTGTGTGAGAGGGCATAAAATAAACACTTGCCTGAACTGCTTCGTTGCTTCCCGACTCCTTCATTCTTAATAACAAACTTCCAACAATATTACAATATTTTATCAAATTAATGCTTTTAAAATAAGAATACGACATTAATAACATGGAAAAATAAATGAAATGTATAAGGTATCTGCAAAGAACAACAATAAATGTAAGTCATCACATTACAGCATTGATTACATTGTGCCATGTTGTTAAACAAGTGACTGAAAAGAAGCATGATAATGCATAACAGCTGATCAAAATAAAAGGTATAATTAAGAAAAACAGGTCCATAGTAGATACCAAATGAGATAACTGATAGAAACAGTTAGGTGAAATAATATAATCATAATCATTAGCTGTGTCTCGTTTCGAAGGCTGCATGCTAGGTAGGATGCGTCCTTTGAAGGCTGCAGTATACTGAGCATCCTCCCTTAAACAAGCCTCGTTTAAATGAGATGGCCTTCGTAGGACAAACGGAAACCGATGGTATCATGGTTGCTATGACAGTACACCACTCTTTAACAAGCGCGAGTGCTTTGAGTGAGAAGGGAACAAAGTCCCTCTGGAAGGGAATGCATAAGGTATTTTAGGAGAGTTATAATGCACTGGGAATTAACATTACTTGCGTTTGAACATCATATTTATGGGCAAATTGGCATCATTTTTTTATACATTTCCGCTGAAGCAAAGAACTGTGGGTTGTGAGTGCCCACGTAGGATACACTTCATGCATCCTCCGAATTCCCGTGAAAGAAGGTCACATTCAAAGGCTGCATTCGAAATTGTCTCCCTTTTTAATTCATAGATAAGTAAATTTAAATGCCATATTTACCACTGAACGAGAAATGTCCCCGTTTTTCATTTCAGAATTCTGGTAACCTTATGATAGTTGATATTTAATATTGTAGTGTAGAATGTCCAACTGGCTAGATACACTTTGACAAATGTTTGTATTGTTAAAATGTCCTGGTTACTTGCGTATCCTCTGTTCCCTGATGGAGGGAACGAGACGTTGTGTCGATGTAGTGACACTAGGGATCACTCTTGGGAGCCCGAGACACCTCTGGTCTTTGATAAAAGGCCAATGAAAATTGCCGAGTGGTATTTGCATGCCACTCCCCCGGACATACGGGTATAAAAGGAGCTGGTATGCAACCACTCATTCAGGTTTTATGCTGAGGAGCCGAGACAAGGTCCGGCCATTTCAGCGGGTAGTTCAGCGTTGTGGCAAGAGGGACACAACGTCTCGTTCCCTCCATCAGGGAATGGAGGTTACGCAAGTAACCAGGATGTTCCCTATCTACGTTGTGTCGATGTAGTGACACTAGGGGTCCCTATACAAAACGCCGCAACTGGCTGAACTGTGTTACGTGAACTGGCGGTGCGTGATGGGCAGACAACTGTGTGCCTCATAGCCAGTGCACCAGGCTGACACGTAATCTCCCCCAACATAGTTATGAGTGTTGAACGGCCCTTTGGGGACAAGTCGACTTCCCAAAAGATAGAAACAGGCTAACCCAGTCGTGGCCTCTTTTTCCCTTCTTTTTTTCCACTCCCTAAAAAACAAGGGGGATTATCCAACTGGGCTGCCAGGTCTAATCGGGGGGTGTCCCTCCCAATGGGAGGACACCGCGGAGACCACACCTCGCCCAGAGAGGGGGGAGATATTTAAGTGGAAAATACGTCACATGGTATTGCCAACCATGTGGAGAAGTCTCATGGTAGATCCTACCCAATGTGGGAGGAGTTACTACAAATATGGAGACTGTGGCAGAGGGGCTTTGCCCAAGGAAGACGCAGTTTTCCAACAGGGAAACGAATTAGTGGACGATATACATCGCATGGGGTTACCTTACAGGGAACCGCCACATGTGGAGCACCTACCCCAGAACAGGGCTCTTAGTTAGCATGTGTACTGGGCCGGCAGCGAGTCTCTCCGAAAACTTGACTGCCACAGGGCACGGAGGAAGTCAACCAGTTTGTGAACACTACTGGGAATTAATGGCGCATGTCTTCAGCTCAGAGGAGGTGAAAGGCACTATGTGCAAGCGATACACCCGGCCGGCTATCCCGGGCTTATCCGCTTGTATTACATGCCACTACCTGGGATGAAACCGGTTCCACCCAGAGGTTATAGAACCTTGCAAAGGTGTTGGGTGTTGCCCAACACACTGCTCTGCAAATGTCTGTTAGAGAGGCACCCCTGGCCAGGACCCAGGAGGCCGCTACACCCCTGGTAGAATGGGCTCGTTGCCCTACCGGGGGCGACACTTCCTGGGCATGATATGCCATAGCTATGGCGTCAATGAGCCAGTGGGCAATCCTCTGCTTGGAGAAGCACTTCCATTCCGCTGTGCACCTAAGCAGACAATGAGCTGCTTAGAGATCCTAAAGCTCTGCATGTGATCCAAATAGATGCGTAAAGCATGCACCAGACACAGCAATGACAGGGCTGGGTCTGCCTCCTCATGGGGCAGCACTCGCAGGTTCACCACCTGATCCCTAAAAGGGGTCATGGGAACCTTGGGCACATAGCCCGGTCGGAGTCTCAAGATCACATGAGAGTAGCCTGGACCAAACTCCAGGCACGTTTCACTGACAGAGAACGCTTGCAGGTCTCCTACCCTCTTGATGGAAGTGAGCGCAGTCAGGAGGGCAGTCTTCAAAGAGAGTGCCTTAAGCTCAGCTGACTGCAAAGGCTCAAAGGGGGCTCTCTGTAGACCCTGAAGAACTACAGAGAGGTGCCATGAGGGAACGAGGCGCAGTCTGGAGGGGTTCAGCCTCCTGGAGCCTCTCAGGAACCTGATGATCAGGTTGTGCTTCCCTAAGGACTTACCGTCCACTGTTTCATGGTGTACAGTTTCAAGGTGGAAGGGGACAGCTGCCCTTCCAACCTCTCTTGCAGGAAGGAAAGCACCGATCTGACTGCGCATCTCTGGGGGTCTTCCTGCCGGGAAGAACACCACTTAGCGAACAGACGCCACTTAAAGGCATAGAGGCGCCTCATAGAGGGGGCCCTAGCCTGAGTGATCGTGTCTACCACCGCGGGTGGTAGATCACTTAGGTCTTCCATGTCCCGTCCAGGGTCCAAACATGGAGATTCCAGAGGTCTGTTCGTGGGTGCCAGATTGTGCCCCATCCCTGAGAAAGAAGGTCCTTCCTCAGGGGAATTCGCCGGGGGGGGGGGGGGTTGTCGCGAGGAGCATGAGGTCCGAGAACCATGTCTGGGTGGACCAGTAGGGTGCTACCAGGACGACCTGCTCCTCGTCCTCCCTGACCTTGCACAGAGTTGGTGCAAGTAGGCTCACTGGGGGAAACGCATATTTGCACAGGCCAGGAGGCCAGCTGTGTGCCAGCGCGTCTATGCCGAGAGGTGCCTCGGTCAGGGCATACCAGAGCGGGCAGTGGGAGGATTCTTGGGAGGCGAACAGGTCTACCTGTGCATGTCTGAATAAACTACAAATCAGCTGGACCACCTGAGGGTGGAGTCTCCACTCTCCCCTTAGGGTAACCTGCCATGACAGCACATCCGCTACTGTGTTGAGGTCGCCTGGGACGTGAGTGGCTATCAGCGACTTGAAGTGCTGCCGACTCCAGAGGAGGAGACAGCAGGCGAGTTGTGACATTCAACAAGAGCGGTTGATATATGCTACCATTGCCGTGTTGTCTGTCCGAACTAACATGTGCTTGCCCTGGGTCAATGGCCGGAACCTCTGCAGGGTGAGCAGAATTGCCAGCAACTCAAGGCAGTTGATGTGCCAATGCAGCTGCGGGCCCGTCCATAAGCCGGCTGCTGCGTGCCTGTTGCAAACAGCGCCCCAGCCCATTTTGGAGGCATCTGTCGTGACCACGACACGCCTGGAGACCTGCTCTAGGGGAACACTTGCCCGTAGAAATGAGAAGTCAGTCCAAGAGCTGAAAAGACGGTGACAGACCGGCGTGATGGCCATGCAATGTGTCCCGCGGCGCCATGCCCATCTCGGGACTCGAGTCTGAAGCCAGTGTTGAAGCGGTCTCATATGCATCAACCCGAGCGGGGTGGCCACCGCTGAGGATGCCATATGCCCCAGGAGCCTCTGAAAGAGTTTCAGTGGAACCGCTGTTTTCTGTTTGAACGCCTTCAAACGGGTCAAACAGGCACGTTTGTGAGGCGCGCTGACAATGAGACTGAGTCCAACTCCAAACCGAGAAAAGAGATGCTCTGAACCGGGAGGAGCTTGCTCTTTTCCCAGCTGACCCGAAGCCCTAATCGGCTGAGGTGCGAGAGCACCAAGTCCCTGTGTGTACACAACATATCCCAAGAGTGAGCTAGGGTTAGCCAATCATCGAGATAGTTGAGAATGCGAATGCCCACTTCCCTTAACGGGGCAAGAGCTGCCTCTGCGACCTTCGTGAAAATGCGAGGGGACAAGGACAGGCCGAAAGGGAGGACCTTGTACTGATACGCCTGACCCTCGAATGCAAACCACAGGAAGGGTCTGTGTCCCAGCCCAGGAACCAATCATCGAGCCGCGAGGGTTTAGGGGAGAGCGGAGGGTTCCACTCTAGCCCGAAGCATGTCCATCATCTCTGCATCAGTCTGTGACTGGGCAATCGTCCCCAAAGGGGGCAGCCCAGCTGAGGCTTCTGCATCTGACTGGACAAGCCCGCTCTCTGATGCTGTGCTCGAGAGCTCATCAGCTTCACGGGCTCCAAACAAGAGGTCGAACTTGCCATGAGATGAGCCGGCGGACTCACCCGGAAGCCCAATTGAGTCAGACGAGCGTGCTGGGGAATGGGAGGTCCATGGGGGGATACCCGGCGGAGGCGGTCCCATTGGGGTCCCCAAATCACCCCCAGTGCTAGCCGCGCTGGCCTCAAACCCGTAGGTAGAAGGACCGAGGCGGGGAGCCGCTGGGGTGGCTTGCTTTCTTACGAAAACAAGCTGTGACCGCAATGTTGCCATGGTCATGTTCTTGCAGTGAGAACATGAACCATCCATGAATGCTGCCTCCATGTGGTTCGCGTCCAGACACGAAAGACAGCGATCGTGACCGTCTGAAGTTGAGAGGTAACGACCGCAACCAGGAATAACACACAATCGGAAAGTCATCTTTAAAAAGACACGACTTTAAAAAGATGTTCCGTGTGTGCCGCTCTTTTAGAGAAATATACTCTTTCAGGAAAATATACTCTCTTTATTCTGCCAAAGCGCCCAGGGGCATTCTCTGCAGTGCACCAGTGCAGAGGAGGGAGAAGCTGCTGAAATGCGCCATCAGATCCAGCAGAGGTGAATGAACAGTCAGCTCAGTAGACATCGACCGTTCGGCTACGAAGAGAAAATCTGAATGAGTGGTTGCATACCAGCTCCTTTTATACACGTATGTCCGGGGGAGTGGCATGCAAATACCACTCGCCAATTTTCATTGGCCTTTTATCAAAGACCAGAGGTGTCTCGGGCTCCTGAGAGTGACCCCTAGTGTCACTACATTGACACAACGTCGAGTGAGTGACAGATAGGGAACTGCTCTTATCAGTTTTTTTCACATTGCTTGAGTTTTCTCTACACTGTGTATCTCAAGATACATTTTATGACATTCTTTCAATCTTTTGAAACATTCTGTCAGCTTGCATTCATAACAAACTAAATGTTCCATCTCTGCGGCTCCTCTGAGACTTTAGAATTTATAAAACACCAGGTTGAAAATAAGTTAGCAAGTAGGCTAAAGATTCTAATGACAGGGAACTGATACAGAAGCTGCATGAGTTGTTTACTTACAGGATAAAGTCAGATTTCAAATGATGGATTTACACTCCATGGAACATTGTGGTGCTTAGTAATGACTGTAATGGTTTCACTTTACATTGCAAGGGATGTGTTATTCAAGTGCCACAGAAAACTAAGTAATAGCAGGCATGAAATCAAAATATAAGTTTTGTGGAGTTTATTTCCAGACTGATCTCAAGGTAAAATCTGTGACAGGAGGTTGACTGTTTTGCCCACCAGTGACAGAAGCCGGAAGTGCAGTTGTGCAAACCTTTGAAACTGCATTCTATCACATATGTCTTTGAATGGCTGTGATGTCGAAAGCACAGCATGTCCAATTTCTGAAACATTTGAGAATTACATTAATATACTCTTAACCCAAACCCTAAACCTAACCATAAGCACAACAGTACTAAGACCACAACAGCTTTCTTTCAGGTACTCCTGTAGTATTTTGCTAGCCTGTGGTCAAATGGGATGTGACAATAAATGCATAGTGCAGGCGATTTTCGGGGCATGAACGAAAATGCAGCATTGTGGTTCTTGTCCGGAATTCGCAACCTGGTCTCATATAATCGTATTACTATACCTAGATTTTTGCTAAATCATTTTATGTGGCTCATTGTACATATTGTGTCAGTTTCCTGAAATTAACACTAGAGGCGCTGAAACAACAATGAATTTATTAACATTTACACAAATCACGAGAAAAACGGCAGACTGTCAGTTCACCCTGTACCTCACACAATGCTATCTTTAGACATCTAAAGACTTTTACTATAGTGCATGATTTGTGAGATGATATATTTTAAACTTTGCATTACATAAATTACTACATTTACAAGCTTGTTTGAGCACAGTAATGCTGCGAGGTAGTTCAACTGACAGAGTGTTGCTCTTGCGATGCAAAGAACCGGGGTACGAGTCCTGAAGAGCATGCAAGTTTTTTTTGCTTTTTATGACACTAACGTTTAGGTTTAAGTTTTAGGGTAGGGATGTAGGTTTTGTTGATTTTGAAACTTGATAGAGCATTAACCTTAAAAACCTCATCTGTTTGGCAGAACTTTTAACTCGCTTTTAGCACCACACAGTGGACAATTTACCTCAGAACTGCCAGAATTTGTGTATTAAACCACGTTATATCATTCTGTAAAAATGTCGCCACACTGATGCAATTTTCATGAGACCAGGCTGGGAATTCGTCACATCGGGTCCGAATTTGTTTGGAAAAAAATTTGTAATGCAAATTTTCTGTCAGTTTAGAGATAATTTACATGTGTGTGTACTTGTAAAAATTTACAAAATTAACTTTGAGCAGATACACGTTAAAAAATACAGTGTTTCTTATCTGGGAAAACGGCCTGCATTTATCCAAATGGCTTGCTCCATTGAAAAGTGATGCATGTCCAGTCTGATTCCCTCTGATGTTCTCTGAGCTTTTGGTACTTGGTTCACTTTCCATGTTCAGGTTTATTCCTGGAGGTGGAGCCAGATTTGCGTGTTTATTCAAACAGAAGGCCGTCGGTTGTGAATGATGTGAACAGACACAAATTGACATTTAAACTATGAACATTTGGAATGTTTTAATCATAGCTTAAAGCAGTTTTACGGCTACTCAGATGTCATCTAAGCTGGGTAGCTGTTAGAGGAGGTCACAGATTACAGTTACTTGATGTTGGTAAATGCGGCTAACATTTCCTACCCGTGAAAAAACGGGATATGAATGAGTACAGGTTGTCTTCCCTTAGGCTGTATTAGCATGTAAGATCTGTATCACTCTGACTTGCAACTTATCTGTGCTGTGTCATCAGCCAACTCTCTTACATAAACTATTGTTCCTTTGATTATGACCTACCACCAACTTTACTCTCATTACAGGAAGCATGTCTTTATTTCAGCAGGTTTGTTTACTTACAAACCAAGCATATATTTAGCTTTTAAAATGAATAGTTTACCCAACAATGAAATGCTCTCATTATTTACTCACTCTCAAGACACTCCAAAAGTATGCTGTTATTTTTCTGTGGAACACTAAAGGGGAATTTTTGAAGAATCTTTATGCAGCGCTTCCAAATATTTCAAGTCTTCTGAAGCCATATGCACATGGTCGTGTTAAATGTCCCTAATGCCACATCTCCAAGAACTGACCCTAAACATTACCAGTGACATAAAGCCATCCTGCAGTTTTTGGAAAATATATTACACAGTCATGTATGTGTTAATTTCAGCAGCTGTTTTTGTATTTCTCTATGGGACACACAAAACTTTATGACAGAGATGCTGTGGATGTGCTAATCCAGCTGAAATGGGGCACAGAGAGAAAATGAGTAGCTCTGAAGAGACTGGCGCCAAAGTTGGACATAGCTGTCTGAAAGTACAAGTGCAGGCGGGTGGAGACATTTCACCCTATGAGTCAGCAGCTACACCCTAAAACAAGCTGCTATTAAGAAGAAAGTTGATGATCCCTCATTCACCCAAACATATTTACCCATTACCAATGTCTTTTTTTCTGTGGGTCATTTTCCAAAATGGGTGCTTTGGCCGAAGCTGGAAGTGTTGTTGAATGTACGAGCACATGTGAGCTCATGTTTCTGGGTGAAAAGTCCATAGAATGGTGAAAGAAACGAGATATGTAAGCGTAGTTCTAGTGGGAGACTCACAGCTGTACATCATCACGCCATTATCTAGTTAGCTCTTAGCCAATAACACATCAGACATTGCTTAAAATGCCTGCTTTCAATCTACATCTTAGCTGTTTCAGTGTTCCGACATGGCAATTCATTCTACAACTTACTATGTCCGATGTCGTGTCAGCTTTGCTCAAGCTAATACCTAGCTCTGGACATGGATTTAGTCACTTGCTCCTTATCTTATCTCCAGGATCAGCAGCACCTCGCCGCAGTGCACATCTGCAATTTATGGAGTCTCAGTGGGATCACGGCCCTCTTGGAATGATAATAGAAATGTTAACCAGGCATCTCCGTCAACCCCGATCTCTCCAGGCCACAGGTGAACCAGCTCATTCATAACATCTTGGGAGGCCTACCTTCCCTCCCCGACGATGCCACTGCTCCATCTCAACTTTCTGCCCCGCATCAAACCTACGGGCCATAAACGATCAGATCAAATGCATTAAGAGGATTGTTTATAGGATTTCTGCTGCCAATGTTGTCTGTTCATCGTAACCCTCATCTGCATCAATATCAAATTCAGGCGGCAATATTTAGTTTCACAATAGAATAGTTTCACAGCATGCCGCGCCATGTGGGTAACTGAGTTAAGGTTCACAATGCTGATTCATTCACCATGTTGCATGCACGAGTGTACCCCTATCAGGGAATCAAGATCTATTATTGAATGTTATGATGCATAAGTACTTATCGTACGGAATCTTATAACCCCATTCAGTTAAGATGATGCCATGTTTTGTTGGTCGCTCCTATCGTACGTTAAATCACGTAGTGTTTCTTACTTCATCTACTTCCTTGTTCTCTAAATAAGGAAGCACCACTTGTTGTTCTGCACCTCTGACACCTAGGGTTTGTTTATGTTTTATTACTCATTCAGGCATCATTACAGTGCTATTGTATTATATGGATCTCCGTAAATCATTTATTCTTTTATCACTGTTCGGACCATGTTTCAGTCAATGGGTCTTTCTAAGCAATGTTCCAAATTTCAAAGCTCATTACGAGTTTAACAACTACGTTAGCCTAACTATATTACATTTTTATTTTAAGTATCAATGCATTTCACTTTTAATGTGCTCGTGGTTGGGGCAGTTACATTTAGTAGCAGGTAAGTAAGGTTTAATTTACTCATTGGATAAAACCCGTGCCGGATTAGTTTTTTCACAGTGTTCAAAATTCCAACGCTCATTATTTGAATTCCGCACAATTAATTTTCTTTATCTGCTGGTAAGATATAAGCTTCCTCATAATGCTTTCTACGTTAGTTCTACATCTACGTTTGTCTAAACGCATTACATTTTTATTTTTATTTACCAATACATTTTGCTCTCTGCTCTGTTCACTGTAAATACATTCATGGTCAGGGATGTTTATTTAGCAGCAGGTAAGTAAGGTTCGTTCACTCTTGGATAAAATCTGTGCCGGATTAGCACTTCTTACAAAGCAGATACCGAATATTCAGTCGACTGAATCTTTACATGTCACGGACCATGCGTTGTGTTGCTGGTTTTACGGGCTTATCAGAGGCTTCGGATTCAAGCACGCGCCCTCCTCACCAAAGCAGACATCAAGATGCTTCCAAAAGTCATGCCCATCGCCCGCTACAAGGCCCATTTTGGCATCATTGGCAAACTTCACTGTCTGGCTCACAATTGGGTGTAGAAGTAGTTCACACATTTAATTATCTTTCGGAAGGCTTATGCTTTATCCTTCCAATATTTTGAGCTCCTGTCCATACGCACTCGCTCCAATTCTCTGCTCCACTATCCCATGCCACTCACTCACAACTCCACTCTAGATGTTTAAACAACTTTTCTCACAAGCTGGGCATTCCCTCTCCAGTGAAAAACCATGAGCCTTTCTACGTCTAAAAATCACGCTCCATTGCTCCAAGACGCAAGCTTCCCTGCCTCTCTATAAGTCTTGCATCTTCAAAATTTACCCCATCATCGTCACCAGCGTACTATGGGGTTCCCTCTGGGCACGCAAACGTGTCGTCCTTTTTGCGACAACACTGTTGCCGTCACGATCATCAATAATGGTCGGTCCTCCTCTAGTCTCATCATGCCCCTATCAAGATGGATGTCATGGCAGAGCATCCACTGCAACTTCATTCTCTCAGCTGAGCACATTACCATGTTTTTCAATTCAATCGCTGACTCTCTATCTCATTTCAGGAGTTTCATCAACATCCCTCCACCAGCATACTTCCCGTCCCCTACCTGCACCTTTCGGACCTTCTGCCGGACTAAGCCCCTCACTCTTCCCACTTTTATATGCCGCTAAACTCATGCAGAAAGGACTCGCCCAGTCCACGCTCATTTTTTCCTTTTTCTCAAACACTCCAAAACAGACCACTCGGGGTGTGGCCGTAGCATAATGATATCTAAATTCTCCAGCTCCTTCTGCCCTTACATCTCCATGGATAAATATCTGCAAACTTATTCACATTTCGCATCTGACCCCTCAAACATTGTGGTCTCTCCCCCGAGTCTCTTGGGGCACTTATTCTGAATTAGTGTGGCAACAATCTCTGCTCATCAAGGAATATCAGAATCTACAATCAAGATGCTTGGCCCCTGGCCTTCCTCATCATACCAGAAATATCTTCGACCCAACCCTCAAATCATCACACACGCTCAACTCTCCATCAGCTGTAAGATCTGGTGGCGGCTTGAGCCACTCACTGTTACATCCAAACATTCCATATAACACAATTATGAAATTCAAGCATTTCTATCCCCCTGCAAGGATATCTTACAATCATATCTGCCCTACTTTTTCCTTCGCATAGGTACTGCACAAGCCTAGCTAGCCCTTATCGAAGGGCTCATGCGTAAATGTTGTTCATTTTTAGACAAAAGGTACTGCACAACAATGTCACCCTTATCGTAAGGCTTTATGCTACATTGTTTGTCTTTTGGCAAAGATATTACACAAACAACGTCTGCCCTCATTGGAGGGCTCATAATAAAACATTGTTTATCTTTCAACAAAGGGTATTGCACAACAACGTCACCCTTATCGTAGGGCTTTATGCACGTTGTTCATCGTCTGGCAAAGATATTGTACAAGCAACGGTCACCCTCGTCGGAGGGCTCATAATCATACGTCATCAATCTTTCTGCAATAATCACACTTGTCAGAAGGCTCATACCATATGCAAAGGGATCACACAACACTGTCACCCCATCATAGGGCTCAAATGAAAATTTGTCCATCCTCTAACAGATATCACACAATTAACATTCATACACAAGCATGGCTATCATCAAGCAAGGATATCACTCGAACCATGCCCTCCTTTCTCATAAGGGTCATAAGCAAATGCAAGCACAGCTTATCGTATCGCTAAGGTAACTCACAACCATGCCAGGGATATTGCATAATTCACGAACCATTGTATGTTCAGTTAGCACAACTCCTTTTCTCTTCTCCAGACTGAAACTTCAGCCACGAAGATCTGGTTCGTAAATCATCTGGAACTCCTCTCTTTGGGGGGTAGTATCTGGTTTCTCCTTTTGGGGTAGGCTACTCGCCCCCGCCTCTCCGGCGGGATCGGTTCAAGTAGCAGTCTCATTGGACTGCCAGACAGGGCTTGCGCCAAAAGAGAAAATATATTCTGTGTTTCAATATCATGTCATCAAATAAATGTTGTGTCAACTTTACCAAGTCTGCAAGACTCTCTGATAGAAATGTAAGCATAAGCATAGTTCTAGTGGGAGACTCGCAGCTGTACATCATCACGCCATTATCTAGTTAGTTTCTAACCAATCACATATCAGCCATTGCTTTAAAAGCCTGCTTTCAGTCTACCTCTTTGCTGTTTCAGTGTGCCAACATGGAAACCTCCACCTCCTCACTGCCACCAGTCGAGTCCCGTCCTGCATGGGGGTAGGCTCCTCGCCCCCTGCCTCCTATCTCCAGCAGGATCTGATGGTTTGAGTAGCAATCTCATCAGACCGCCAGACGGGGATTATGTCAAAAGAGAAAATATACTCTGTGGATCAATATCATTTAATCAAATAAATGTCATGTCAACTTTACCAAGTCTGTGAGTCTTTCTGATAGAAGTATTTTTAGTTGTAAATTATGTAATGCAGTCAACGGGAATGCATAATTTATTAACCCCCTAACCCAAACACCAACCATAAACCTAACCGTCAGTGAAGTAAAAAAATTTTTTTTTGTGAAAATTCAACCTCGGAACCATCCACTCAACATTGTTAATGTGAACACGATTACTTCCTGGTTCTCATGGGACTAAAACACGTGTCTTGAAGGTTGTTTACACAATGCACTTTTAATAGTGCCACAGGGAAAGGTGACCACGATAGAATTGATGCAAAAATGTCTGATGGGAGATGCAGTTTGTCAGTAATTGAGCAGAATGGGGCTGATTTCATGGTACGTGAACTTGTAAATTTGCACTCAGTAATTTTTTCCTCATTAAAAAAAGATTAACTTTTGACATGAATTGTAATTTTTTTGCAATATACTGTATGTAGGAAATCATGACAAATCACATTAAAATGAAGACTCCAGTCATTATCAGTAACCTTATAAAAGCTGTTTTATTCAACATGGAGAGAGGGTCTGCACATGGGGGCTGCCATGTTAAAATCACATGACCAGCCGAATACTACTCACTTAATCTCAGTAGCCGTCCTGTTATTTGACACATTCACTCAGTGATTAAAGTAATCATGGCTGACTGTGAAATACTACATTTTTACAATGGCATCTAAAACTATAAACTTTTGATTTATTTTAAATGATGTTGCATCCAAGCCACTAGGTGTCAGTGTAAGTCCAAGATGACACAAAAGGCAAAAGTTACTGAGTGCACCTTTAAAAAGAAACACTCTGGCTGTGTCTCGTTTGAAAGGCTGTGTCCTCCAGAGGTTGCATTTGCCAGCCGCATATGCCATCTAGGCTGTCTCGTTTCAGAAAAGCGAGTAGGACACTCCGAATGCAGCCTTCGAATGCGACCTTCTTTCACGGGAATTTGGAGGATGCATGAGGTGTATCCTTCATGGGCACTCATAACCCACAATTCTTTGCTTCAACGGAAATGTCTAAAAAAAATGATGCCAATTTGCCCATAAATATGATGTTCAAACGCAAGGAATGTTAATTCCCAAGTTGAAGTACCTCAGTAGATGGGTGCAGAGTATTTAATATGTATAATTATATTAATATATAATTAAAATAAAGTGTTAGACTAAAAGTACACCTGTAAAATCTATTTTATTTTCTCTTTACAACTCTCCTAAAATATACCTCATGCATTCCCTTCCAGAGGGACTTTATTCCCTTGTCACTCAAAGCACTCTCGCTTGTTAAAGAGTGGGGTGCTGTCATAGTAACCATGTTACGTTCCATTTCCATTCGTCTTACGAAGGCTGTTTCGTTTAAACGAGGCTTGTTTAAAGGAGGATGCTCAATATACTGCAGCCTTCAAAGGACGCGTCCTACCTAGCATGCAGCCTTCCAAACAAGACACAGCCATTGATTTCCTATGTGATCATGTTGGCATCAACTCTGTTACCATCATATTTCTCCCTTTTTAAAGTAATAATCAATTTCATAAACTTTCAAAAAAAACTTTCAAGAAGGTATCCTCTTTTTTTATCACTGCATTTTATGTTTTTTTAGGTTTGTCAGTAAGAAAGGAACAGGATGAACACTGTTACAATGATTTTGTATGTTAAATAACTGGCAGTGTTGGGTAGTTAACTAAAAATAGCGATGCTACTAACTTAACTAAATTCTTTAGTAGTGTCACAGTAGATCAGCTTTTTTCACAATAGTGTATTTTCCAGTAACAATCTACATTTTCCAGTGAGTTTCAATGTAGAGTCACAAACCACTACATTTGTCACATTGTATTGTGAACACACAGCATTGGAGCCAAGCAAGTAATGAAACACACTCACCTAAACTGTCCTCTCCCTCTCATGTAGTACTGGAAAAAAAAAAAAATGCAAGTCATTTAAGGGAATTGGTTCTTTCGGACAGTTCACGTAAATGAACCAGGAACTCTGATTCATTTTAGTGAGCTGGTTCTTTTGGACGGTTCTCATAAATGATTCAGTGATTCACTTAAAAGTAACCTATATTTAGGGTATTGCTGCTGTTTATTACTATATTTCAATTCAGTTATACAAAATAGAGTGCTGTCTAGTTTATTAGTATATATTAAGTATAAATGTATGCTGAATTTAATGTTGTCACCCTATTTATTTAACCCTTACGGAAATAAACCATGGTTCTACTATAGTAATATTGTAGTAACTATGACTGTAGCAATCATGGTTAATTCTGTGGCTACAATATTTTTTAAACTACAAATACCATGGTTAAACTATGGTTACTGTAGTAAAAACATTGTTAATTTTTGTAAGAGAATGTCACCCTAATTAAATAAATAACAATCTGGTAATATTATTGAGTTCTGCAATCATTGTAGTATGAAATATTATCATCTGATTGTTATATATCTAAAAATATTTTCTTTAAAAAATATATCCAATGTAGTAAGGTACTTTTTGTTAGTAGCTTATAGTGTAGCTAACTTCTGTACTTTTTCAAAAGAGTAGCATGACTGTTGTTTAATTACTTTAAGTTCAGGTAGGAAAACTCTCAGAGATAGATTAAAGATTTTTATTGATTATAATGACAGTGAAATAAGCTTAGTCTTGGTGGACTAGATCCACTTTATGCATGCTGCTGCTGCTTGACCTGAGTCAATATGCTGCTGCTGTTGGCACAAAAACATGATCCTGCTGAGACAGAAGAGACATGCTGTTGCTGCTACTGTACCAACATCAAGATAAGCCCCCCCATAAAGCAGATCTAGACAGGTGATTCTGGGGAGGTGGAGGGATAACACTACAAATTCTGTGCAGCTGTAGCCATTTCCCGGTGTATTGTGTGAGGATAGAAGCAGCTTTATATAGTTTGACACAAGGGAAAAGCTTCCGATTGGGTGTGTAGGATGAGTTGCACCTGTTCGACCTATCAGCCACACCATGTAGAGTTTCTGAACTGAAATTACTTGTCATTTATGAGTAGCTTGTAGCTTAGGAAGTTACAGTTACAAAGCAGCTTAACCAACACTAATAACTGATAATTGAAAAGTGGATATTTGTTGAAATATTAAATTATCTAATAACCTGACCATGACCTTGAGCACACGATTTTTAATCTCAAGTTAACTGGAAAACTCTCAACCCTGTTACAGACATAATTACATCCCAACACACAGTATATTAAAATATATTAATTTAACTAAAGATGGCACAAAGCAATATATTACCACAATTTGATCATGCAGAAATTTACATTGGAAAATTAGCTAATCAAACTAAAAACATTAAAAAAAAAAAAAAAAAAAAAAAACTGTTTCATTGACTGACCTAGGCTTTTTTAAGAAATTCTTTGCTCATAAGCATTGATACATAACCTTCACTTGGGTCATTTGAGTTAATATACATTTTCCTATTGATGATATAGACAGTAGAGTGAGGGTAGTAACATGTGGAGAAAAGGGGGGAACAGTATTGACAAATAACACTAGCTAGATTTTCAAGTACTTTTTATCATGAACACATTTAGATCGTAGAGGGACAGCATGCTGAAATGTCAGTGTTGATGTCAGAGCAGTATCTGTATCTTATCAGTATCTTTTGGACCTTTATGGCCATGTATATGAATCCTTGACTATATGAATGACATGTCGCATGCGACAGTGGCACTAGGGTCACTGCGCCCATTCTTGTTTTGTTACGTAGTTATTCTTGGGTCATTGACTTCATAAGCTGTTTGTAAAGGGCGTAACTCAATCTCAAGCACATTGCTCATGCCTTTCCATGCAAGAGGAAGTCAACTTATCACCTGAGTGGGTAGGGGCGGGGTTTTACCAAAGGATGCCCAATGAAATCAGGCTTTCCAGTTTGTTTACATTCTTATGGCGTATGTGTGTGAGAGGTGTGTTCGAACAGGCCCATCTCCAGCCTCCGAGCATTGCTTACTTAGTCAATGTAATCACCTTTGTGTTGGGAAATCGAGTGGTCTGGTTTGTAGGTGTAATCGTTGCTGCTGTTTTATTGGTTGTATAAACTCTGGAATGTGAGTTTCAGTAGAGGTGGAGATTTAACTGTGATTTACTCCACGATATCTTCCAAGCAGCCTCAATAAATGCTGTGTGAATGAAAAAAGGACTGTTGTGCAATAAAAGTAGATTTTAATCACCATATATTAAGAGAGGTCTGGTTAGCTGTATGTTTGATATGTTTCTCTATCACCTGATTTTATTTTTATTCCTTGCTTTAACATTAAAGCTGTTGGGTTTTTGCAGTGGAAATCCCCTGTGTTTCTAAAGATATTGTTTCCTCAGTGCGTTGCTCTAGAATGCATTCAGCAGGTCTAGACATGCCCAACTGTCACCTCAATATTCTTGCCATTAGGTCTGTCCACAACAAAACACACACACGTGGAAAACTGGCATTCTTTAAAATTATTATCATGCTGAAACCAGTATATTTCTCAGTCATGCAATTTTCAGATTCTCTGGATTCTTTCATTTATTTATTTAGCATGTCATATCATATAACATTTATTCAAAACAATTTGTAGAAAGTCAGCACTGTAACTTACTGGTCTTTAGAAATCATGTTTTGTACAGTCCAAAAGTCCTCTAGTGTCATTGCTTCTATTTAGCATTTTTATTTTATTATTTAAATGAATAATGACATGAATACAATTTTACTTGATTTTTTGACATATAAGAGGTCATTGTTCTATAAAAACATACTGTAAGTTTCAGAACTGAAAACTTCCTCCTTAATAGAAAAAGAGCATTTAATTAAACCAAGCTGCAAAAATGGCTCGTTTGGAATTTGTGGAACATGTGACGTCACAAGGACCAAATGGGTAGTTGACAAATATGCTGTAAAAAAATATTTTTTTGTAAAGCACAATTAAAACAAACAAACAAAAAAAAAACATCTTTTTATGTAGTGTAAATTCTGATATTTAAGAAAATATAAGGAGTCACTAACCTTGTCAATTCTTTCACTGTTTTTTGAACATTTTCACTGAACTGCACTATAAAGGTGTCCTATGGTGTGACTCAACAAAAATGAAGAAAAAAAGTTAAGTAATATACAAAGAGCATGAGAGAGATTTATTTCCATTGTTAGACACTTTTTTCATATGGTGTTTTTTATTTATTATGAAATTATGAATCCCCCCCCCCACATTACCTGTTGAACTTGTTGGACTTTTTCATTAAATGCAATCAAACTTTGCTGTCATCCTTTCAAAAATGTTGAAAAGTATACCAGTTTAAGATGAGTGATGATTATATCTACGCTAATACAATATTCAACAGTTTTTTTAAACATATTTTGAGATTAACAAAAAAAGAATTTTGGGTTATTTTATGTGTGTCACACCTTTCTGTAAACACAGAAAGTTTAATTTCATACAAACAATATTGAATTATGCCCCTGTGTGCCATGCTATCAATGAGGAGCCGCATATTTTCATGCTGATAGCAAGCACATGTGTTGCGGTCAGTTGCTTTAGCCTCTGTGATGTAAAATGGCCTATATCTCACAAACTGTCTGTAAGACATTGAATGTTTCCTACTGGAGTCTTTACAGTAGTCACTGTAGAGGTCTCGTAGAGATTTCATGAGAACTCGTCGTTGCTTCTTGATCACCCTGCCAACAGTGTCTTTCTTTCCAGCCAGAAGTCTACTGTTTTCATCATTTGACAAGAAGGACACAACTTCTTTTCTTTTCTCTTCTCAGTGGCTGTTTTTTTTTTTTTTTTTTTTTTTTTTTTGATGGCACACAAAATTTCTCACTCAGTTGCCTTTTTGCCTTATTTTGAGTTAGTCACTGCATTTTTCTTCTGATACATTTTGTCTTTCGTTCTTCAATTTTGATGCGTTCTTTCAGCATTTTATTTTCCATCTGTAATCTTGCTACTTTTTTTTTTTTTTTGGTTCTTCCATCTTCTTTGTGTGGCCTCTGATGGTGAAGGATTATCTCCTTCCACATTATGGGGTACCACTGATTGAAGAGATAATACTTCTTGAGGAGGCTCCACTGGAGGTTCTGCTGGTAATTCAGCCACTGCCTGTTCCGGTATGATTTCTGGAGACTCTGGATTTGTGTTTAGAGTAGCACAACATTTAGAGTGCCTTTTCTTTTGCCCTGCATCTTTTTTTGGATTCTCTCCACTTTTTGCGCAGTTCATTCTGCTTCCTCTTTGGCAGCAAGTTGCAAAATTCTTTACAAACACACTTATGTGTTCCAACTGCATAATTGTACAGTTATAAGCACTCAATTATTCATGTGTTATAAAAAAAACAATCATAACTCATTATAAAATGAGCTTGTTGTTCACCAAATTTATTAAAACTTAATTTTAACAAGACTAGGTAGGCTGTGCCTTGTACTATGCAGCACAGCTAAATATGATTGATGCTCAAACTATATTCATTAAGATGAATTAAATTTTTTAATATAATTGTTGCATTTTTCAAAGCAACATTTAAACTATTTACTTTCTTCGTCGTTCTCTTAGGATCATCTCCCTTCTGCGTGGATCCCTGTTAAGTTTAATCGAGATTGACATGAATTTTAGAATGTCTTAGCATTTGTTATGTTGCTCTTGTGCTTTAATGACAGCAGGTACTCTGGCATGAACTTAACAACCTGATGATCCATGTTATCCAGCATGATCTGAGAATAAATCTTGTGTGCTTTAATGGAGGAAAGGAAATCTGACCTTTTGTACAAAGGAATTAACAAGCTCAGTGTTGTATATTTGATAAGTGACACACAGATGTCAACCGATATTGGATTTTGACAATATCGATAACTAAGGTGGTGAAAAAAAGCTGATAACTGATTAATTGTCTGATCATTTTTAAAATTGATTCTCTTAATGTCTTAGACATTTTTCTTAGTCTTTTCTTTCTGTGAAGGGCACAGACATAGAGGCTAAAAAAGGCTAAATTGAAAGAAATCTCAGATTCAGTTTATTGCGCAACTGACATTCTAAAACAACCAGATCCTAAAACATATCCTTCCAAGTCCACTAGAAACTGCCATCTACCACGAACAAAGGTGGTTGATAGCCAAAATGACATTCAAAAGGAGACATACCCGTTGAGGAATGGCGAGGAGTATTATGGCCAAATTCTGCCCATATCAGGTGTTTGCTCCAGGACGTTGGGTTGGACGAAGTTAGACATCTCAAGGTTGTCTCAATCTCTTGGTTAGTTCTTTCAGTCTGTCCATTAGACTGGGGATGAAATCCAGATGACAGGCTGGCTGAAGCCCCAATCAGCTGGCAGAAGGCCTTCCAGAACCTGGATGTGAACTGAGGGCCATGATCTGAAACCACATCTTGGGGAAAGCCATGCAACCTAAAGACATGCTGCAATACAATATCAGAGGTCTGTGGGGCTGAGGGAAGTTTTGGCAATGGTATAAGGTGGCAAGCTTTTGAAAATCTATCCACAACTACCAAAATCACTTTGTTACCTTGGGAGAGTGGTAGGCCTGTTACAAAGTAGTTCAGTCTCTTGGCTTCTTGGATGTAAGCTAGATTCTTGTGGTCAGTCCATACGACAAAGGCATGTTCAGAATCAGAATCAGAATCAGCTTTATTGCCAAGTATGCTTACACATACAAGGAATGTGGTGACAGGAGCTTCCAGTGTACAACAATACAAAAACAATACAAAAACAGCAGCGAGACATAATAATAAAAAATAAAACTAATTATACACATATGTACTGACACACACATACATACATACATACACACGGGTAGTGCAAATCTAATACAATCTGTTATCTGTTATGTACAGTGCAAATACAAATTTGCTATGTACAGTGCAAATTTTTTTTTTTTTTTTTTTTTTTTTTTTTTTCAGAGGAATGAAATGGCAGAAGGGGTTGGATGTGTTGGATAAATATAAGAAAGACTAAACTTTGTATTGCACATAGTTATTGCTCAATGGGGCAATTTAACTGTTCATGAGATGGATAGCCTGAGGGAATAAAACTGTTCCTGTGTCTGACGGTTCTGGTGCTCAGAGCTCTGAAGCGCCGGCCAGAAGGCAACAGTTCAAAAAGGTAGTGGGCAGGGTGAGTGGGGTCCAGAGTGATTATGGGGGGGGGGGGCAACCAATAATCCTTTCAGCAGTCCGAACTGTCCTTTGTAGTCTTCTGATGTCTGATTTTGTATCTGAACCAAACCAGACAGTTATTGAAGTGCAGAGGACAGACTCAATGACTGCTGAGTAAAACTGTATCAGCAGTGCCTGTGGCAGGTTGAATTTCCTCAGCTGGCGAAGGCAGTACAACCTCTGCTAGGCCTTTTTCACAATGGAGTCAATGTGAGTCTCCCGCTTCAGGTCCTGTGAGATGGTAGTGCCCAGCAAATTGAATGACTCCACTGCTGCCACAGTGCTGTTTAGAATGGTGAGGGGGGTCAGTGTTGGGGTGTTTCTCCTAAAGTCCACAATGATCTTCACCTTTTTGAGTGTGTTCAGCTCAAGGTTGTTTTGACTGCACCAGACAGCCAGCTGTTCAACCTCCCTTCTGTATGCAGACACATCGTCATCTTGGATGAGGCCGATGACAGTGGTGTCGTCTGCAAACTTTAGGAGCTTGACAGAGGGGTCCTTGGCGATGCAGTCATTGGTGTAGAGGGAGAAGAGTAGTGGGGAGAGCACACATCCCTAGGGGGCACCAGTGCTGATTGTACAGGTGCTAAAAGTGAGTTTCCCCTGTCTCACAAGGTGCTGCCTGTCTGTCAGAAAGCTGGTAATCCACTGACAGATAAGCATGGGAACAGAGAGTTGGTGTAATTTATTCTGGAGTATAGCTGGGATGATGGTGTTGAAAGCTGAACTGAAGTCCACAAAAAGGATCCTTGCATATGTCCCTGGTCTGTCCAGATGTTGCAGGATATGATGCAATGCTATGTTGACTGCATCATCCACAGACCTGTTTGCTCGATAAGCAAATTGAAGGGGAACTAGAAAGGGTCCAGTGATGTTCTTCAGGTGGGCCAACAGCAGTCTCTCAAATGATTTCATGATCACAGACGTCAGGGCGACAGGTCTGTAGTCATTAAGTCCTGTGATTTTTGGTTTCTTTGGACAGGAATAATGATTGAGCGTTTGAAGCAGCATGGGACTTCATACTGCTCCAGTGATCTATTGAAGATCTGTGTGATGATGGGGGCCAGCTGGTTAGCACAGGATCGAAGACAAGCTGGTGAGACGCCATCTGGGCCTGAAACCTTCCTCATCTTTTGTTTCTGAAAGACGCGGCTCACATCATCTTCACAGAACTTAAATGCAGGTTGAGTAGCAGGAGGGGGGAGGAGGGGGGTTGCAGGAGGTGTTTGTGTGAAGTGAAGGTCAGAGTGGGTGTGGGGTGTGAGATTGGCCCTTTCAAATCTGCAGTAGAACACATTCAGGTCGTCAGCCAGTTGTTGGTTCCCTACAGGGTTGGGGGTAGGAGTCCTGTAATTTGTGAGTTGTTTCATACCACTCCACACTGATGCAGGCTTGTTAGCTGAAAACTTGTTTTTCAGCTTCTCAGAGTATCTTCTTTTAGCCACTCTGATTTCCCTGTTCAGTGTGTTCCTGGCCTGATTGTACAAGACTTTATCCCCACCCCTGTAAACATCCTCTTTGGCCTGACGAAGCTGCCTGAGCTCTGCTGTAAACCACGGTTTGTCATTGTTGAACTTTAAATAAGTCCTAGTAGGAATGCACATATCCTCACAGAAATTGATATATGATGTAACAGTATCTGTGAGCTCGTCCAGGTCTGTGGCTGCAGCCTCAAAAACACTCCAATCAGTGCAGTCCAAGAAGGCTTTTAGTTCCCGCTCTGCTTCATTGGTCCATCTCTTTACAGTCCTTACTACTGGCTTGGTTGATATTAATTTCTGGCTGTAGGTTGGAAGAAGATGAACCAGACAGTGATCAGAGAGTCCTAAAGCTGCTCTAGGGACAGAGTGACATCATTTATTGTTGTGTAACAATGATCCAGTATGTTCCTGTCTCTGGTGGGGCATGTGATGTGCTGTTTGTATTTGGGCAGTTCACGTGTGAGATTTGCTTTGTTAAAATCCCCAAGAATAATAATAACTGAGTCCGGGTATTGTTGTTCCGTGTCTGTGATTTGATCAGCCAGCTGTTGCAGCGCGGCATTCAAACACACGTTTGGCGTGATATACACACTCACCAGAATAAACGAGGAAAACTCCCGCAGTGAGTAGAAAAGCTTACAGTTAATAAAGAGCACTTCCAAATTAGGACAGCACATCCTCTTTAACGTTGTTACATCTGTACACCAACTTTCACTGATATAAAAGCATGTTCCACCGCCTCTCGTTTTCCCCGTTAACTCCGCGATGCGATCTGCTCTGAACAGCTGGAAGCCCAGCAGATGTAATGCGCTGTCCGGAATGGCTTCACCCAGCCAGGTTTCTGTGAAGCACAAGACAGCAGAGGTTGAAAAGTCCTTGTTTTTGCGGGTGAGGAGATGTAGTTCGTCCGTTTTGTTAGGAAGAGAGCGGAGATGTTTGGGCCCTTACAACCAGTGCCTCCATTCTTCCAGTGCTAGCTTGACTGCTAATAACTCCCTGTTCCAAATATCATAATTTCTTTCAGAAGAAGAGAGCTTGTGTGAAAAGAAGGTGCAAGGATGTAATCTGTCATCTTTTCTGGCCCGCTGGGAAAGTACAGCTTCGGCCCCTACCTCAGAGGCATCCACCTCAACAATGAAGGGCAGCACAGGATCTGGGATAGTGAGAATAGGCGCTGAAGTAAATCTGTCCTTTAATTTGCAGAAAACCCTTTCAGCCTCCTCAGTCCACTGGAAACCCTTAATGTTCTTCCTAGTGAGGGTTATAAGTGGAGCAGCAATGGCACTGAAATTTCGTATGTACTTTCAATAGAAATTGGAAAAGCCGAGAAAACGTTGTACCTGCTTGATGGAGGTGGGTTGAGGCCAGTCTTTATCTGCTTTGGTTTTGGCAGGGTCCATCTGGATATGAGCAGAAGAAACAATGAAGCCCAAAAAGGAAACTTTTTGAACATGGAATTCACTCTTCTCAAGTCTGATGAACAAATGGTTTCTCAGGAGTTGCTGGAGGACTAGGTGAACATGGTGCACGTGCTCCTGGAGGTCCTTGGAAAAGATAAGAATATCATTCAAATATACAAATACAAATCTGTTCAGCATTTCTCTTAACACATCATTAATCAAAGCTTGAAATACTGCAGGAGCATTTACCAAACTGAAAGGCATGACTTTATACTCATAGTGGCCCGTGGGTGTATTAAAAGCTGTCTTCCATTCATCACCAGCATGAATGCGGACTAGATGATAAGCATTGTGAAGGTCCAGTTTAGTGAATACAGTAGCCCCCTGAAGCATCTCGAAGGCAGTAGACATTAATGGAAGAGGATAACGATTCTTTATGTAATCTTATTGAGACCCATGTAAAAAATACAGGGACGGAGCCCCCCATCCTTTTTAGCAATAAAGAAGAATTCAGCTCCTGCTGGTGAAGTCGAGGGACGTATAAAGCCAGATGTCAGGGCCTCCTGGATATAGTCCTCCATGGCCTTCCTCTCTGGTGGTGAAAGGGAAAATAGTCTCCCCTTGGAGGGCACGTTCCAGGTAACAAGTCAATTGCACAATCATAAGATCTGTGGGGGGCAAGGACGAGGCCTTTTTCTTGCTGAACACTTCTAACAGGTCTGCATAGTCAGTGGGAACACGGGATAACTTGGGAGAAACAAGAAATTCAAGAGATGAAGCAGAGAGACACATGTTATCACAGTTAGACCCCATTTGACAATGTTGCCAGAGGACCAGTCAATCTGGGGGTTATGAAGGGCTAGCCAAGGAAAACCAAGGATTAAGGGGAATTCTGGTGACTTGATTACACAAAACTGTATAGTTTCTTGGTGACCCCCAACCCGGAGATGTACAGGAATAGTGCTCAGACTCGCCCGACCGGAACCCAAGTGCCTTCCATCCAATGTCGTGATGGTCAGGGGGTCATAAAGGTTGGTAGGTGGCACCTGAAGATATCTGGCAATTTCCAAATCCATAAAATATCTGGCAGCCCCGGAATCCACAAAGGCCTTTAGGGGATGTGACTGATCATTCCATAAAATATGAGTAGACAAGAGAACCCCAGAAGATGTCAAGTTGGGAGGGGTAGTCTCTCTCATCACAGTCCTCCCTTTACTGGACGAGAGTTGGCTTTTCCCGAAAGGATTGGGCAGAAAGCTCGAAAGTGGCCAGGTTCGCCACAGTACAAGCAGCATCTATCCTTCATTCTGCGGTTTAGCTCAGATTGGGAGAGCCGTGATCAGCCTAGCTGCATGGGCTCCTCAGTGCAGGTTACAGATGAGGCAGGGTGATCATGAGGCAAGGGCAGTACCAAGGAATGTTGACTGGGAACATATCTAGAAGACACTGTGCACTCCCTACACCTCTCTCGAAGACGATTATCTAATCGAATGGTCATATCAATCAGGGATTCTAAGTCCATTGCAGGGTCTTGGGCTGCCAACTCGTCCTTGAGTTCATCAGAAAGTGCTCTATTGAAAGCAACAGTCAATGCCTCCTGATTCCAGCCACTCTCCATAGCTAGGGTTCGAAACTCCACAGCTAATTCTGCGACACTTTGAGTACCCTGGGTTAGCTGAAGGAGGCGGCTAGCTGCCTCACATCCCCTTACTGGATGTTCAAACACCCGCCTCATCTCGTCAATAATGTGACTGTAAACAGAGTAGACTGCTGGTTGTGGAGACTGCTCCCACAATGCAGTGGCCCAAGCTAGGGCTTTCCCAGATAAAAGGGTAAAGACAGAGAATCTCAGAGTTGCTGGAAGCAGTGCTGGGAGGTGCTGGTGGATCCTGGGGTTGAAATTTAGCATTCTGCTGTGGGTTTGAAAGAGCTTGAAGGTGCTGTAAGATCTTTGAGATAGCTTGACCCAGTTTTGATACAGCAACTTCCTGTTGTACAAGGACTTGTTCATGTTGTTCCATGGTGGCTGCCTGGCATGAAACAGTGGCTAAGAAGCATTCTGCATTGGACAATGGCTGAGCTTCCTCTGCTGGGCTTGTATCCATGGTTCAGTCCTACTGTATAATCCAGCTGGGGATTGAAATTGGGTCTATGGTGTGTGTGTCCTTGATGCTGACCGCTCCACCACTGGAGGAGGTTGAACCCAAATGCAGAGTAATAACGAACAATGAGACCCCAAAAATCTTGAGTTTTATCTTTTGCTCTTTACTTCAGAGGGAAAAACAAAACATTAACTACAGTCTTGGGCAGCACTTTAGATGAATGTGCCCCAGGGTAACTCAGACATCTCTCCTTGAGAGGCAATGCAAAAGATAAATCCAGAAGTCCACAATCCACAAAAAAGGTAACAAAAAACAAATAATCCAAGAACAAAACAGGAGACAGGAAAAAATATTAAACCCAAAAATCCTAAGGAATCCTAAGGAGTGCCCCAGCGCTCATGCTGGGATTCCCTACTAACCTGTGTGTCATATATCACGCAGGGCTTTACTGTGAAATGAAGTTACTCTGCTGTGGCTCAGCACTTTTATTGCTTTTGCTACTAGATATTTTTCTAAGGGCTCCGGGGGCATGCAGGGTATGAGATGAAGTAGGCGAGGGGTTCATAACTCTCAGCTCTCCAACTCAGTGTGAAGACCACTTTCAAATTCACAGATGGGGCAAGCAGAATTGATGAAGGCAAACATGAACAAAAGCCAATGATTTTGGGGAGAACTTTGCTGTGAAGTGTGTACTATATGTTTCTCATATAGCCTTGTGTATTTGGATCCATTTGATGAAAAGAAAACTTGGCAGTGCATTAGTGAGACAGGGTTGTGCACATTAAGAACTGAATTGAGGGGAGGGTGCCACGTGATGCCATGTGAGGATCGGACATGTGAATGGCGAGCTCTGTGCATTTTGCTAATTTTAATACTTTTTATGACATAAACCGGTGAGATTTGATACACTCTGTTCCATAACTGTTCTAGGAGGACAATATGTCACAGAATTCAAATCCTCAGGATCTGGAGACATTAAAAGACACTTACGTGCTCAAGCTGACACCCCCGTGCAGGCCGCGAGCCTGGGAGTCGATTTAGTCGGAGAGATGCGGGAAATGCAGCAAGAGATGCTGAACATGTTGGCAATGCTGACAAAGATTGTTGCTGACTTGGAGGATCTTGCTGTGATACATCGATCGATCACTGCCATGGAGGTGAAGTTCTCTGATGTGGTTACAAGAGTTGGGGATGTCGAGAAATGTATCGATTATCTGGAGTTATTGGAGAGGAAATTATCTGCTAATCTGCTAGTGACCAAGGTGGATTTGGAGTGTGTCTGGGAGAAGTTCCTGAGTCCCTGAGGGAGCAGATAGACAGGATATGGTTAAATTCCTGGATGGGCTCTTTCCGAATCTGCTGGACTTAGTAGGCCATAAGCTGGAAATTGAGCGAGCTCACATGGTTTCTGCTCGTCGATCCACAGAGGAAGACAGGCCCCGATCAATTCTTGCCAAATTTCTGAGATCATCCAATAAAGATCTTGTGTTACACGAGGCGAGGAGTAAAGGAAGGCTTTCTTGGAAGAACTACAGCATTTTCTTGTTCCCAGACTTGGCAAATTTGACAAGAGAGAAGCGTGATCGAATCAAGGAATGCAAGAAACTTTTATACCAACGGAAGGTCGCTTTTGCACTGATATTCCCGGCCAAATTGAGAATAGATGCTAAAGATGGCCGTAAAACATTCACATGCCCACAGCAAGCGATATCCTTCATAAAGTCAATGGCGTGAGGAAGTCATCTCGTTGTACTCACGATGCAGCCGAGTGGACCGGCTCACTGAACATTCAGCTAAAGGCTGAAATCAAGGTCTATATGGAGACCAACTAGTCCTCAGTATCCACTGTGGGCGTGGCTTGGGAGGCACTTAAGGTGGTTCTTAGGGGCTGGATCATAAAGTTTACTGCATTCACCAAAAAACTCCAAAGCACAAGAACTTGTAGAATTGGAAGGGAATATTAAAAGTGCAGAGGCAGAGCTAAAGCGCTGAATGTCATCTAATGGCCTCAGAGAATTGACCTGATTGAAATACAGATATAATACTATTTGTCGCAGAAGGTGGAGTTTTGGTTATTCAGGGCAAGACAGTCATACTTTGAGTCGGGGGACAAAGCAGGGAAGCGTCTGGCTAGATATATAAAACAGAGAGAGTCTTTTTCTACCATTCCCTCAGTGAAATCTGCTGGTGGCGAAATATTTACTTTGGCCACTGATAAATAATAATGCTTTTAAAGAATTCTATCTTGCTCTTTATAGTTCCACATCTTCGTCTACTGAAGAGGATAGTAGAAACTTTGTGGAACCATTAGAACTTCCTAAACTGTCGGCTGAGCAAAAAAATCCTCTTGATTCAGAGATAATCTTGGAGGAGCTTAGTGAGATACATAAGGCCTTGCATACAGGCAAGGCTCCGGGGCCAGATGACTTTGTAGCTGAATTTTTGAGATCTTATGCTACAGAACTGTCTCCACTTTTGCTAGAAGTTTATATGGAATCATTAAAGAATGGAAAGGTTCCGCCAACCATGACACAAGCCTGGATCAGTCTGATTCTTAAAAAGGACAAAGATCCAAAGAGTTACTGTCCAATTTTCCTGATCCAACTAGACGTTAAATTATTGTAACAAATTTTGGCTAACCGATTAAGTTATGACATCTCTTATACATATAGATCAGGTCAAGTTTATTCGGGCCATAGCTCTTATGATAACATTAGACGTTGCCTCAAAATCATGTGGTCAGTAGTGAATGATCAGACACCGGTAGCTGCCATCTCACTTGACACCGAAAAGGCATTTGATATGGTAGAATGAGATTATCTTTTTTAAGATTCCAGTGGCCCAAACAGGGCATTAAGTATTTGGGTATTTCATTCCCAGCAAATTTGTGTAGACCTTAAAACCTTACCCTTTGAACCTTAAAAAGGTTTTCAAGCGATGTGGGCAGGTGGGCTTCATTACATTTATCTATTGGGAAGGTTAATGTTATTAAAAAACCAAAATTCATCTACCTGCTACAGTCTCTCCCTATAGATGTCCCCCTCTCTTATTTCAAGCAATTTGACACCATTCCAAATGAAGGACTTCACTATGCTAAGTGTCCCAGATTACACTCCAGTAAATTACATATGCTGATAGACATAGGTGGGCTAAGCTTACCCAAGATTTTGTTTTATTATTATGCATTCGGTCTCAGACATTTGGCTCATTGGTTGCTTCCACCTGAGAGAGACCCTCCCTGGTTTTGTATTGAACAGGAAGTTCTTGCCCCAATTTCTTCATTGCAAAGCCTTTCTATCAAACTAATCGGAGAAGTTAAGTTACACCCCGTTATCTCACATTTGCACTCGGTATGAACAAAAGTGTCCAGAGTGTTTAATTCGGACATTTATTTAAATGTTGCCTCAAGCATATGGCTGAACCAGCACATGGCTAAATTATGTATTAATAAGTCCCCTTTCTGCTGGACAGAGTGGATTGTGAGGGAGGTTACTATGCTCGGTGACATATATGAGAGTGGAGTGTTGAGGTCCTTTGAAAATATGGTTCAACATTTTGGGATTCCCAGGTCTCAATTCTTTAGGTATTTACAGCTGCACCACCTGCTCTGTACTATTTTTGGGAGTAGCATACACCCCCCTAAAGCGTCAGATACTTTGGTAATGGTGATTACTGCTTTTGGAAAAGGTCATGAAGCATCAGTGTATTGCTCCCTGCTAATTCAGAGTCTGGGGGATGGAGCTTCAACTTCTCTCAAGAGATTATGGGAGAAAGATTTTAACTTGGTATTGGAGGAGGGAGTGTGGGCTAGAATTCTAAAAAAATGTCAAGTCTACATCTAGAGATGCAAGGGTGTGCCTAATTCAATTTATGATTTTACATCAATTCTATTCGACCACCTCTAGATTGAATAGGCTTGGTCTTAAAGACACACCCACCTGCTGGCGATGCCAGTCAGAAGATGAGGACACAACCCATGTTTTTTGGTGGTGTGTTAAGGTCCAAGAATTTTGGTTGAGGGTTCAGAGTATTATGTGTGACATATTGGGCCCCAGACTCAGTATTTTAGGTGATGGAGCAGTTATTAATATAGGAGATAAATACATAAAAAATTGGACAGATCATACTTAGGAGATGGAAGTCGGCTGGAGCGCCCTTGTTTCAAGAGTGGCACAAAGAGATGGGCAGCGTAGCGGCATTTGAAGCAATGCCATATAGAAGACTAGGCAACATATATTTATTTAATAAAAAATGGGCCAGCTATTAAGCCTTTTTAGAAGGCTCTTGGGGAGGGGCAGTGGAGGGAGATTTGTAGTTTTAAACATATGATTTTATTTTTTTTATATATTCTTAAATGTTTCCTCTTGTCTGTTTTAAAAAAAAATTGTTTGTATTTGTATTTGTATGTGTGTAAACTTTCATTTTGTGTTGGACCACTGGATGTTTGTTGGGGGGGGGGCGGTGGAACATAATTTGATATAATTGATTCTGTGTGTGTATGTTCTGTTTCATCAATCCTGCTTTTTTTAATCAATAAAATGATATTTGAATTGAGGAAGAAAACAGGATGCAAAATTGTAAATTAAATGTTATGTTTAAGGACATAACATTTAATAATATGTAATTAATATGACTGTTGCAAGTGTAGTTTTTAATAATACATTTAATCATTCTTTTTTTTTCCTCCCCAATATGGAATACCTGTTTCCCAAGTCCTTGTGGTGGTGTAGTGACTTGCCCCAATCTGGGTGGTGGAGGATGAATCTCAGTTTCCTCTGCATCTGAAACCATCAATCTGTGCATCACATGCCCCACCAAGGGTGAGAACCACATTATGGTGGCCATGAGGAGGTTACCCCATGTGACTCTACCCTCCCTAGCAACTGGGCCAATTGGTTGCTTAAGAGACTCAGCATACACTGGATTTGAACTCGTGACTCCAGGGGTGGTAATCAGTGTCTTTACTCACTGAGCTACCCAGGCCCCCCAATAATACATTTAATCTTTCAATGTAATGCATACACATTACATTTGGGCTATTTCCAGAAACATTAGATGATATTAATGCAACCTATAGAAATGTGTTTACAATTATATATTCAGTATTTATAACCATTTCATCAGATTTACAACTATATATTCATATTTAAAATTATATATTCAGGATTTATAACTTTATAATTGGATTTAAATTTTCAATATATGTTTAGAGGCCAAGCACAAAAGGTGCTGGGCCAACTATTGTTTTTTTGGTATTATTATTATTATTAGGGAACAAGCACCAAAAGTGTTATGACATCTATTGTATCCGTTAGTATTATCAGGGCCCAAGCACTGAAAGTGCGGAGGCCTTATTGTTTTTGTAAGGATTATTAGGGCCCAAGCACTGAAAGTGTGAAGACCCTATTGTTCTTCTAAGGATTATTATTATTATTATTTTTATTATTATTCTTTTCATGGTTTTCGGTACTTTTGGGTTACATAACATGCATGAAAACTCTTGAAAGATTGCACACACATCAGAGTCACTGGCCATTAGGGCTTGTCAAAGTTGCTGGGGGGTCATGCAGGGAGGGGCTCTGCAGCACCACCTAGAACATGGGCCTGTTTGGGGGGCTCTGTAACATCTGATTTGAGCTATACACTCCTCAGAGGGATTTCATGTTACAGGTACCAAATGTGGACGACATCATGCCAAGACATTGACGATGCTAAATTGCGAAAGGATGTTTGATATATTGAACAGTGTCGCTATGGCAACGCTATAAAAATAACGTCAACAAATTTGAATAAAGAAATGTCTCATATCTTCTGTGTACATGGTTTGATTTGCATGAAAACTGAGCCAAATGTTTGTCCTTGCAGGCTGATCACATTGATGTTGCTATTGTGGGTCACGGTTGTAGCGCAACAAACTGGCGGAAGGAAGTGTCACTTTTAACAGACTTTGAAATATCCCTATTATGTTAATCTTAATTGCTTCAAAATTTTTTAGAATAATGTCAAGACTTAAAATTCTGAAGGGATTCTTGATATCTTAAATACTGTTGCCATGGCAATGCATTAAATATCATCATTCCTTTTTGTGCATATTCACATGTTTTGAGGTATTTGGCATGCTTGGATTTGAAAGTTTATTGTTAATAAACATAAGTCTTAATTTCTATATAAATAAAATATAACAAAAATATAAACTGAAATGTAAAAATTATAGAAAACTGCCATAAATGTAACCCAGGTCTAAGTGGTAATTACAAGAAATGTCTAATAGAAGGCAGCCAAGCTCCATGAATGATTCCCAAAATAACACTGAGAAGATTTTTGGGTCCTGTCTAGAAGGGATCCCTCTTTCGTACATTATGTATATGAAGTATGTGTAACTACGTTCTTCAGTTAACTATATTTCTTATTTCATGTGTTAAACATATCCATTTCTTGAGTTGGAGTTTCTGTTTAATCTGATCTGTGAATGTTTTGATTGCCGATCCGGTGCTGGAATGTGTTATTTTGAATTTATGATAAATATTTGTTCTGGCTGTTATCAATGTTGTTTAGTGTCAGCAGTTTTTTCTGAAGCTCGAGCTCTTTTCCAGGAAATAGAAAAGTGAAATATGTTCCCCATTGTGATTGCCTTCTCGGCCGTATTGTTTATGTGTATGTAGAGCATGTGTTTTGTCTTTATCTCTCTCTCTCTCTCTCTCTTAAACGCTCTCAGGTGTGGGGTAACCAGGTGATCTGATTGTTAATGTGCAGAGCCGGCACGCAGTGTGTTTCCTTCCTATATAAACTTTTGGGGTACTTAACATGCGTGAAAACTGGAGACATCGGCCATTAGGGCTGGGCAAAGTTGGGGGGGGGTACAGGGGGGCTCTGTAGCACCCCTTTGGAAATGAGCATGTAAGGCGGCCGTTGTAGCACCCCCATTTTCACCTGCAGCCACCAAAATTGATACATATATAGTTCTCATCAAGCTGAACAATTTTCATACTCACAGTCATTAGCTCTGCCCAACAGGAAGTCAGCCATTTTGGATTTTCTGAAAATCACAGGCTCTGAACTTTTAAATCCTCCTCCTAGCGGATTCATGTGACTGGCACCAAATCTGTGCAATATCATGCCAAGACATTGTAGATGCTAAATTGTGAATAGATTTTTGATATTTTGAATGGTATTCAAAATTTGTTAAACAGCGCCACCTATGGGTTAAAAGATGTAAAAAAGTTCTATTTTTGCCCATAACATTTGAATCCTATGTCCAAAAATCAATAGATTCTGTGGGTCATGAGGATTTCAACGATACCACATTTTCTCATATCAACCATACTGTCCCTCAGCCAAAGTTAACTTTAAAAGATGTCACTTTTTAATAATGTCAGATTTAAAAGAAATTTGGTATGCATTATTGACATTATGTCCTGAAGATAACGGAGTAGTTTGGAGACACCTATAGTTCAAAAGATAACCTACACTTGTGTGCTGACTCTAAACTCTGGATGACTCTTTGCTATTGTTGAGCCATGGCAACCAAGTGGTGCAGTGGTGCATTTGACTATGTTTCCAAAGGTTGTGGGTTCAATCCTTGCCTCTGCAAGTCATACAGTAGAAATTTCTGTAATTATGGTGATTTTGTATTGTGCTAACTGGGTTGCTGGTGTTTTCCACAATCAAAATCTGATTTTGATGTCTGTTGAAAAGTTATATCAATACGAATTTGATCATGGTGGCTGTTGTGCTTGGCAGTGATTCATTCTCCACTTGATATGTCCCTTTGGTTACCGCAATGCTGTGGTGCAGTAGACAGATCATTGGCTTGTATAACAGCCAATAAATCAAAGGGACATACCAAGTGGTGAATGAATCACTGCCAAGCACAACCACCACCATGATCAACTTTAGAATTACAGATAGGTTCTAATCCATCCTGAGGAGACTTGAAATGTTGTGTGTGTGTTTGCTCTGTGTGTCATATGTGCTCTTTGGGTTGTGCAGTGGTTTCCATGTTGGTGCTTATCACAGCAAATTTAGAATTTTACCTTTGTTGAAAAGTTACATGAAAATTAAGTTGATTATATGATGATTGCAATGCTTGGCTTTGTTGCTCTAAGCTTGGTATGGCCCTTTAGTGAGTGACAAAGTTGTGCTTCTATGGTGCAGTGGATTGTTCCAGTGGTTTGTTCTCTGAACTGTGGACCAGAAAGTCCTAGGTTCAAAGTTGGCCTGGGGTAACTTGTCCTGTGGTGTTTGCTTGTTCTGTATATCATATGTGTGCTTGGTGTTGTGAAATGGTTTCTATGTTGGTGCTTGTAGCTATATTTATTATTATTATTATTCCTCCTCAATGTGAGTCTATGGCAGCCCATAGAAATGTACATAAGAAAATGATGAAATTTAGCACACTGATAGGGGTGGTCATGAATAGCCCCCATACCAAATTTGGGGTCTCTAGGACATACTCTATAGTACTACCATGTCAAAAATTAACTTTCTTTTGTGTGTATCTTTTGAACCGTTTGTCCTAGAGACACAATTTTTGTTTTGTCTGATTACTCTCCTGATGAGTCCAATGGACCTCTTACATTAAAACTCTGCCAATTACAGTGGCCGCCATCTTGGATTATGTCATTCATTATTTTTCACTTCTGCTCCTTCAAACTTTGTCTGATTTGCACACTAAATGGCTCAAAATTATCTCCAGACCGAGCCGCACAGAATGAATAATACAGAATTTAGATATTTGACTTTGTTGAAAAGTTATTCAAACACATAGTTAACAAGGTGGCTGTAAAAAAGGATTTGAGGCTGTATCTCTGCAATGCTGTGTCCTATCGAAACTAAACTTGGTATGCCTCATAAGGACCATGGTCTGAGGGCACATGCAGAGTTTCGCTACAGCACCACCTATGGGTCATGAATTGCGAAAAATTGCTTTTTTTTGCCGGTAACATTTGAACTGTATGTCCTAAAATCATGGGATTCCTTAGGTCATGTGGATTTCAACGATACCAGTTTTTCCCACATCGGCCATACTGCCTCTCCACTATATTGACATTTAATAAAAAATTATATATCTTTTAAATACATTGTTGGATTTAAAAGAAAATTGGTATGCATCATCAACATCATGTCCTGATGATACTTGAGCAGTTTGGAGACAGTGCCACCTATAGTTCAAAAGATAACCCACACTTGTGTGCTGACTCTAACCTCAGGAATTATCTTTGCCACTTAAGGGGCATGTTGACTGAGTGGCTCAAGGTGTTATAGCACTGATTTATAGTTCAAATGCTCGTGGGTTTGATTCCCAGTGTTAGAGTTGGTGTTATATTGTACTGGAGATCTTTGTATTGTTTACTGAATAGTTGCAGGGCTTATCACAGATAATTTCTGCTTGAAGCTATACTCCTTTGTCTTAGTGTTGCTCTTCTGATATATAGGAGTGATATCTTTTGAAAGGATTGAGAAGTTTGGAGACATCATCACATGTAGTTCAAAATAACATGGTCTGATTAAAATGGTTAGCATGCTAACTGTTGGGTTTTATGTCATATAAGGCTATTTGATCAAAATGCTATCTGTAGGCAACATTAGTGTAACATGCTAATCAGCTAGCATGCTAATCAGTTAAATACATAATGACCAGTCTGTTCTTTCTTTCTGCTGTGTTTGATATCAGCCATTTTGGCTCTCCACCATTTTGAATACTTTTTATTTTATTCAAAACTTGCTGACTCTCAGCTTGGTATGTCTCTTCAGCAACTGTAAAACCTGTGGCAATGTGTGCATCATACCTGTGTGCTTTGGAAATCGAAAGATTGCCGGTTGGAGACCAGCTTGGGATGATTGGAAAATACATCATGACTGGTTTGTTCTTTTTTTCTGCTGTGTTTGATTTCAGCTATATCAGCACACCACCATTTTAAATAATTTTTTTATTCAAAACCTGCTGACTCTCAGCTTGGTGTGTCTCTTTAGCACCTGTGAAAGATTTCTGTTTCTCTAACTTTTTTGGTGACTTGTGAAGCAGTGTGGGGTCACTTTGTATGTCAAATTCATGCAATGTGTTGTTTACTATGGAGTAATGCAACTTTTTACTTTCCCCTTTGTTGAAAAGTTACATGAATATAAAGTTGATCATGTTAACAGCTGTGCTCGGCTGTAATTCCTCTGTTTGGTATGTCCCTTTGTTGACTGGCAACTCTGTGACTATGTAGTGTAGTGGATAGCACACTGAACTCCAAAACAGTAAGTTACAGATTCAAATCAATCCTGGGTGATGTGATTTGTGCTTGTTCCATGAGATATTTGGGTTATGGTGACATGCTGGTGCTTGGCACCGTAATGGCTGCTTGCAGCTATATTCAGGATGTACAATTGTATATTTAGATTTACAATTATATATTCATGATTATATAACTATATAATCTGATTTACAACGATATATTCAGATTTAAAACTATATATTTGGATTTACATTTAAATACTCAGATTTATAACTATATAGTCAGGATTTAAAACCATATATTCAGATTTAGAACTATTCATTCAGGATCTACGTATAACTATACAATCAAATTTAAAATTATATATTCAGATTTAAAACCATATATTCAGGATTTACAACTATATATTTGGATTTACAATTATATATTCATGATTTATAACTATATAGTCAGATTTACAATGATATATTCAGATTTAAAACTATATATATATTCAGGATTTATAGATATATCTTGGGATTTAAATTTAAATACTCAGATTTATAACTATATATTCAGTTCACTTTCATAGGAACACGACCTGTGTGTTCTCTATAGGACACCATCTGAGTGTCACGTGGTCTGAAGCCCTTATACAATCATGGCAATTTATTGGCTGATGGCGCTTAAGCGACGCCCCTAGGGAGCTATGTCACGGACTCCATAAAGGTGCTCGCTTTCGCACCATTGAGTCAGATTTTCTGTTCTTCAGTGTACGATCTCGTCTGGCCCGTATTGTACTAGCGACTCACATCGAAGCGAGGATCATTATTATTCTCCCTTTTGAGTGGCAACACAGGATGGAATTTAAGAAGTGCTTACCTCCGTGCACATGGTTTATCATTGGTGAACGTTTCTCAAACTTTTTTGCAGCAAGTACCCCCACAGCACCATCAGAGAGGCTGATGTACCCCTTCATCAGATAAAACCAAATGAGCTGTGAAATGATCAATTAGAACAGACTAATGGTGTTAATCATCCAGGGCAGGGGATCTTTAACTTACAGTGGGAAATATTAATTTTAAATGTTCTTTTTTTTTTTTTTTTTTTTTTTATAAATAGTTTTTCATCATTTTGGTCATTTTGGTAGACAGTATATAAAACAATATAAAAAAGGGCAAGTATTCAGAGATCTGGACATCATAGAGTATCATAAGACTCCTCAGAGATCTGTAGGGAAGAGTAAACTCACTGTTTACTATCAACATACAGTATTGTCACCCGCTGATATGTGAATGACTTAATCTGGATGCAGTCCATCATCTCCTGTCAGTGCTAGTCTCAACTGCCCTCTAGACAGGAAAATGTAACACCAGGGCTGCTTGCTTAACCACTGACTATGAACGCCAATAGTTACTCAAGGATGAACAGTATCACACATTACAGTTACTCAGTCCACTCCAAAGTCTGATAAAAGGTGAGGAATGCAAAAAAAATAAATAAATAAATAAATAAAACATACGTGTAATCATTCCTTTATTTAGTAAATTACTTTTTTGTTGTTCATTAACAAATGTAAATACTGGTGAAATATTACCGATGAAACACTGATCTAGTGATGGTTAGTGCTTTGCAAGTATAGGGAAGCACACACTATTCTTTAATTTTGAAGTCTGCAATGTTGCTCCCAAAAGCTGCTTCACAAACTACTATTCAAACAGTAAAATTGCTAAACCAAAATAATTGACCAAGCTCAGAACTGTTTTTTCTTTTTTACAATAATAATAATAATTAAAAATTAAAATTAAAATTAGGCAAAATATAGGGTTATGAGAGCTGTCACCAGCTTATGTTGTGTTTTGGGTGCTGGTCCACCACAGCATGGGATACTGGTGTGCTAGTGTCCCTGCAGGCCTTTTAAACTAGCTTACCCAGCTTCATCAGAAAGACCATGCTGGCCAACCAGCTTCACCAGCTAAGTTTTGCCAGTGAAAAGCACGGAGATGTTGGTTAACCAGCTAGACCAGCACCATACCATCATAAACCAGCATGGGAATTACATGCTGGTTAAGCTGGTCTTTTTATCAGGTTAGGGATCTTCCATGCTTTAATGGGACTATATTGGACTTACAGGTGTATCTCAATAAATTAGAATGGCGTGGAAAAGTTCATTTATTTCAGTAATTCAACTCAGATTGTGAAACTCGTGTATTAAATAAATTCAATGCACACAGACTGAAGTAGTTTAAGTCTTTGGTTCTTTTAATTGTGATGATTTTGGCTCACAATTAACAAAAACCCACCAATTCACTATCTCAAAAAATTAGAATATGGTGACATGCCAATCAGCTAATCAACTCAAAACACCTGCAAAGTTTCCTGAGCCTTCAAAATGGTCTCTTAGTTTGGTTCACTAGGCTACACAATCATGGGGAAGACTGCTGATCTGACAGTTGTCCAGAAGACAATCATTGACACCCTTCACAAGGAGGGTAAGCCACAAACATTCATTGCCAAAGAAGCTGGCCGTTCACAGAGTGTTGTATCCAAGCATGTTAACAGAAAGTTGAGTGAAAGGAAAAAGTGTGGAAGAAAAAGATGCACAACCAACCGAGAGAACTGCAGCCTTATGAGGATTGCCAAGCAAAATCGATTCAAGAATTTGGGTGAACTTCACAAGGAATGGACTGATGCTGGGGTCAAGGCATCAAGAGCCACCACACACAGACGTGTCAAGGAATTTGGCTACAGTTGTCGTATTCCTCTTGTTAAGCCACTCCTGAACCACAGACAATGTCAGAGGCATCTTACCTGGGCTAAGGAGAAGAAGAACTGGACTGTTGCCCAGTGATCCAAAGTCCTCTTTTCAGATGAGAGCAAGTTTTGTATTTCATTTGGAAACCAAGGTCCTAGAGTCTGGAGGAAGGGTGGAGAAGCTCATAGCCCAAGTTGCTTGAAGTCCAGTGTTAAGTTTCCACAGTCTGTGATGATTTGGGGTGCAATGTCATCTGCTGGTGTTGGTCCATTGTGTTTTTTGAAAACCAAAGTCACTGCACCCGTTTACCAAGAAATTTTGGAGCACTTCATGCTTCCTTCTGCTGAAAGATGCTGATTTCATTTTCTAGCAGGATTTGGCACCTGCCCACACTGCCAAAAGCACCAAAAGTTGGTTAAATGACCATGGTGTTGGTGTGCTTGGCTGGCCAACAAACTCACCAGACCTGAACCCCATAGAGAATCTATGGGGTATTGTCAAGAGGAAAATGAGAAACAAGAGACCAAAAAATGCAGATGAGCTGAAGGCCACTGTCAAAGAAACCTGGGCTTCCATACCACCTCAGCAGTGCCACAAACTGATCACCTCCATGCCATGCCGAATTGAGGCAGTAATTAAAGCAAAAGGAGCCCCTACCAAGTATTGAGTACATATACAGTAAATGAACATACTTTCCAGAAGGCCAACAATTCACTAAAAATGTTTTTTTTTATTGGTATTATGATGTATTCTAATTTTTTGAGATAGTGAATTGGTGGGTTTTTGTTAAATGTGAGCCAAAATCATCACAATTAAAAGAACCAAAGACTTAAACTACTTCAGTCTGTGTGCATTGAATTTATTTAATACACGAGTTTCACAATTTGAGTTGAATTACTGAAATAAATGAACTTTTCCACGACATTCTAATTTATTGAGATGCACCTGTATATGGTCATATTTATGTAGAAATAACATGGATTATGTTACTTAAATGAACAATAAAAAGACCAGCTTAACCAGCATGTAATTCCCATTGACTGGTTTATGCTGGCTAGTGCTGGTGTGGTGCTGGTCCACCACAGCATGGGATGCTGGTGTACAGAATTTTCATTTTTGGGTGAACTATTTCTTTAATGATGAGTGATGATAAATTAAAGTTGAACTTTTCTGTCATTTTATGAAATTGGTGCCATTTGCAGTTTAATAAGGTGATTTTAAAAGTGAATTGTATACCTTTTTATCAGGTTCATAATGTGTTTAAGTGTTAATAAGTTGAATTATTCCATCACAAGCTAAATTAATACATTTAAATTAATAAAGCATTGAATAAACAAAAAGTGGTTTTAGAAATCAATTTATTGTTTGTTGTATGTCTGTCCAAAGTAGACTTAGAGGATGTTCTCACAGAAGATTTTGGTATGCTCTCTGCAATGTTTGTTAATTGTTTATGTACACATGCGTCAGACAGACATCTTTGGATGTTGCATCATGTCTGATTGCAGTACTTCAAACTTGACATGCTCTGAGTCTGAAGATGGAAAATTCCTTATTAAAGAATTTATGTATGGGTCAGGGGGCATGATTTCTTAAAAAAAAAAAAAAAAAAAAAAAAGCTATAATTAATCACACTTAAACAGTTTCAATTGACAGTCCTAATTTAATACTATATGTTGGGACATAATTACTGTTTGGCTTCAGAAAGGTTACAGCCTTGTGCTCAAATTCATGAAACTACAAGGTGCTTCTTATAAAAGAGAACTTAATGTTGATATGTTTAGCTAAAGAGATCATTTCTGGAAAGAATGATAATGTGATTATGACAACCTTTTTCTGATTCATGGAATAGTTCAATGCGATTGGAAAAAATATGATGGTAACAGTGTTTATTAAACAAGTTCGAAAAACAGTATGTGTTCTGCTATAGATCAAATGGCAGATGACTTGTTATATTTCCAAAGTACCTAAATATAGGTCAGTCTTGCAGCATGTGAAAACAGTTTCGCTGTCTCTCTTTTTCTCTCTCTCTCTCACTCACACACACACACACACACACACACACACACTGCTGAGCTACGCTGAGAACAGGTGACTGGATGACGTACGCTGGGTCCTTGTGGGGGTAGTTTCCATAGAAGAATACCTGATCGCAGGCACGTTTCCCTGGTGACGACGTGTGAACTGGGAAAAGCTTGGATTGACTCTTAAAGTGACACCTTACTCACTCGGTACACATTAAACATGTCACAGAATTGAAAAATAAACTGTTACAGAGAGGATTGGATCAGTTTTTAGGATTTAATATTGTTGGCTTCTTACATTGAGTGTAAGGTTCATGGTTACAACACATCAGGTTTACACAAGGGGGGCGGGTCACGACAGCATTTGGGGAGCGTTTAATCACTCACCCATCAGTAGCTCAATGCCTCGAGAGACTTGACTGTTACTAAATGTTGCAACTGTCTTGCCTACTAAAGAGCAAACCTTGGTCTGTCTGCGCAAAGTACAGTGCAGTTCCTCTGGGTGTTAGCATGTAATTTGCTGAGTCAGTAGCCACATTCGGACCACCATTCTGTGTACCTTCGGCATAGATGCTTAAAGAAAGAGTCAACAACAGCAAAGATGTCAACGGCCAAAGAAAACATAAAGTCATTTTGGTTTATTCTTGCAAAGGTTAAAGAGATACATTCAAATTATGTCATCATTTACTAATCCTCATATAATTCTGACTCATATTATTTTGTTTCTTCTGTGAAACAAAAAAGGCACTGTTAGGTGAATGTTGGGCTGCTCATTTCCATACTACAAAAGTGGATCGTGATTTATTCAGCCAAGCTTTAAAGAGGACAAGATTTGTTCCCCCATTTTGACCAATTAAAACATTTCTTCCTCACATAGATAGCATGTGACTTAGGAAGACTTGGAATGAAGCGCTTGAGTCATATAGATTTCTTCTTTGGTGCTTTTTGTTGATGTTGTTGTTGTCATATTTGGAGCTTCACAGTATACATCAACCACTTTCCTTGAATTTCCTTTTAACGTCTACTTTTCTGTTGCCCTGAAGAAAGAAAACCATATGTGTTTGAAAAAGACATGAGGGTTAGTATTATCAGTTATGACATTTGAACTTTTTGCTGTGATAGTTGGTCAGGTTTGAATCTGAAATTAACGTATTTGTTGCGTTCTTGCGAGCATAAGTGAAATCTAAGGTCAAGGACATAAAGCACTGTTAGTAATCCATGTCAAGCTTTCTGATCAAAGGCATGTCCTTTAAAATGTGTTTATAGGACCCATAATCTATTTTAGTAATCTTCACAAGGATGCTTCATAAGTAAAATATTCCTGTAACTCTTGTTGACAATGTCATGAAATATCAAATAACGAATGACGTGTCTCACCCTTGGATTCAGTTCAATCTCAATTTCATTTTAGTGCTGTTGTAATACAATATCTAAATCACTATTTACAGTAAATTGGTGCTCTATACAGAACATGTAGGCAAAATATGACTCCATTTCTGTAAACCCCATTCAGGGATGGATTATGAACTGTGCCAGTGGAGCCAGTGCGACCAGTGCCCCGGGACCTCAGACTGTTAGGTGCCTTCACACTGCCACAGAAAGTTGAACACCATGGTTCTCAGTGCAGACAGTGAAAGCTGACCATTATGTCCAATGGGCCCCTTGATGACTTTTCCTCAGAACAAAATGCTTAAAAACTGACCACTATGGGCCCCATGCACAAAACTAGAGGCCCTGCGACCCTCAGCACAAAATGTTTAAAAACTGACCACTAGGACCCCTAGGCCCCTCGACACATAATGGTTAAAAACTGACGACTAGGGGCCTCAGGCACCATGGTACATGATGTGTGAGCTTAGATGTAGGGGCCCCATGGAACATAAAGTGTGAGCTGACCACTTGGGACCCTGTGCCTCTTGGCACAAAATGTTTAAAAACTGACCACTAGGACCTCTAGGCCCCTGGACACATAATGGTTAAAAACTCACTCAGAATGCTGACAGTTTCAGACAGGGTTTTTCACTCACCGTTGCTTTATTATATCCATCAATGTGTTTACAGACAAATGATACTGAGCAGTGAAACCCCTCACAACATCATAACTTCTCTGTCTTGCCTGCACTCGACACCAGCATCTCACAGGAGACAGATGACGTGAGCTCTGCTGTCTTCACTATCATTGGTAGTCATTTGCATAAAGTAAAATGTTTCTCAGCTTTGTTGTGTAGCTCGCCATGCCCACATCTTGCCGCCAATGGCCTCTGTCACTGGAAATCGCTGTGCTCTCATTGAAATGGGGCCTGGGAAGGTCAGCAAGCAAAAACACTGAATACCACCCCTGGAGTCGCGAGTTCGAATCCAGGGTGTGCTGACTGACTCCAACCAGGTTTCTAAAGAAACCAATTGGCCCAGTTTCTAGGGTGGGTAGTAGTATGACCACGAGATTATGTGTACTTCACAATACTCAATAATGCTTTTTCATTAGTGAGAAAACACAGCTGGATCATATACAGAAGTCTTGTTTGTTGAACCACCTGATGCACTCACATTAATTCTCTGGCACAATTTCAAACAATAGTGTACATGTACCTTATTATTTTTCTGTCCCTTTGGTTAACTGGTTGTAAAATACTTTGAGATGTCAGTGAATTCTGGATCACAGTGAATTATCCAATGGGCTGTCAGTCTTAACATCATGAGACATATTCCATTTGTATAACTTATTACATGACCAATGTCAATATACACCAATTACTCCATACTCCAATTAATTATTGCAGACATCATAACAGATTGGTAATATGGTTTATGGTGTTGATGTGACATTATTTTATCATTCACAAACAAGACACCTATAATGCAGCACCCAAGCTAGGAACCAAAACTGCTGCCATGCACAACAAACACTCACTCAGGGGCCGTTTACACGACAATGTTTTCAACTAAAACTGAAAACTTTTTATGCGTTTTAGCTGTTCGTTTACATGATAACAGCATTTTGGGGCCTGAAAACGCAAACTTTGGAAAACGGGTTTCAAAGTGCAAGTTTTTGAAAACTGTGCCGTTATCATCTCTGTGTAAACATACAAAAACGCGAATTTGTGAAAACGATGACGTCATGCGCACGCGTATTACGTGTTCAATCTATAGGCATGCGTGCGAGTACTTCAAAACAACGCGCAAGACATTCAAAACTACAATGGCGGACTACAGGACTGTGTTTGTGCTGCTCAAGATTTTGAGTTTATTGACGCTTCTCCAGCAAAGTGTAGATTTACTGCATCAATACTATGACCAGCGATCGCCATCTTCATTGTTTGTATTCACCGCTCTGTGGAAGAATCCTTATGTTCGCAGGCGCGTAGTGTTTCTTTACAAAGTGACATCGCCAACTACTGGCCTGGCATGCATAATACATTGTTTTTGGTCATTTTCGCGGATCCGTGTGAATGGGGATCGTTTTGACAACGTTGTTGTCTGTATGCGAACCTTTTCAAAAATGCAAAGGAAAAACTTTTCCATTTTTAGTACATCATTGTCGTGTAAACGTACCCTCACACTCACTTTTAAAGGCTGCCATCTCATAAGCGACATTAGTTGCAGCTGTTGTTGGTGGGTGGGGCTTTTCATTTGATTGTCAACTAGATTTTCTATGTGGCTAGTTTTTTGGTCTTGGATTCTATTACTGACAGTTGTAAAATACATTAATTTTAAAAAGTTTGTAAATATTTGAAGAAACATTTCCACATAAGCCACTAAAAATTGCATCTTGTTTTATCAAGATTTATTTGGAATGTCTTCATAAAAAAAAATAAAAAAGAAAAAAAAAGAAAAAAGAAAAAAAAAGAATGGCAGATCCCTTAAAGTACAGTGGTAATGCAAAATCTTTGCAAAATCATCAGAGACTGACATCACTCAGAATTGACACCTGAGAGAGTGAGGATATTCCATTTTACACGTGTATTGCTTTGATTTCATTCTTCAATTCTGCACTTGCATAGCAACTGTTCTGTCTAACTCTGCTACAATTTAAGTCTCATCCAATATTTGCAATGGGAGAAATCATTAGCCTAGTTTCCATCCACTTTTCACGCTATTTTGTTATCGACAATTGAAAATGCTTAAAAAAAGTTTGGGAAATTTGCCATCTTCTGCTTGTTTCCATTCAAATGGCCTTTTATCGATAAAAATAGTGTGCATGATGACATCATGCCTAAAAAAATACTTTGTCACATAAGTTTTGGTTTATCACAAAAGAAATCTGCCCTTAAGCTGTTTCCATACAGAAACGTGTGTTTATCACTAATTGTGAAGCCTACCTTTCGCCTTCCAGATGTCCCTAATTTTTTTCCTCCGAAGTTTTGGTAAAATGGGGAGAGTACTGAGACAATTAATTGAAATTAGACAGCTTACTGTCATTTTAATTTCACAAATAAATGCAATCAGAAAATGGAATTACAATCAAAAGGGAGCTGTTATTCTTCTGATATTGGTCCTGATGTTGCGCCAATCACAGGTTGCCACCGGTTCCGACCCGAAAGCGAATCATCATGGCCCTGTTCAAGCTGGCAACCTGCATCAAGTAGTGGGGAAACTTTCAGTCTTAGTATAAGTATCATCCATCGATGTGTATATGATGTGTGCACAACTATTAAAGAAAAATTTATGAGGTGTAATATCAGGGTTTACATATGATACATTACTGATATTCAGCATTGCCATCACAACTGCATTATGTCCTGCATATTTGTCCAGCAACTTTTAACGACCAGCTGAACTTGACTATCATCTAAAATAAATTTTAGCGTGATAATGCAATTTACATTTTCTGAAGAAGCTCAGCAAATGCGATCCGAGGTAAAGAGTGTTAGATTTAAAATATTTAAATGTTTTAAAATATTCAAAAGCTCATTTTCTGAAAGTGATCTCAGCATTGGACAAATAGTTCTGATAGTTTATAGTCTTGAAAAAAGTGTAGAACATTCTGAGAATGTCATTCAGCCGACTTTTTTCGTCTACAGAATAGGGAAAGGCTCATTTAAGTTTGTGTAAAGAAAAGGCATATATAGGTCTAAAAATAGTATTTTTTTTTTCATTTGGTAATTAATTATTTTATTTAATACTTTATTCATTTGGTAATTTATTTAATTTAATACAGTGAATTTTGCCGGCATTTTTTCAAAAGTAAGCTAAACAATACTTTTATAGAATTGGGCTATATGTTAGTGTTCCAAAAAAGCACACTTATGCTTTTCTCCTAGTATTGTGTATTTATTTTTAATTTAAAACATCTTTGTGCTCAGAAATGATGTTTTTTGTATTATGGGCTGGTGCAACTTTAATAAATAAACTGATGGTTACTGCGATTAAATTAATCACAAACGGTGGCCATTAATTTGTTCTCCGTGCACTTGTCGATGTGCATGATACAAGATATTTGTGTTGGCACGCCTGAAAGTGTCATGTTTGCAGCATTGGATCTGTGCAGGTATGCTATTAAGATCAATCCATAATCACGTACAATAAATTGGCTTTCAAGGATGTACACCTTTTAATCATGATTAACACAGGCTAAAGATTGGGGTAAATTCTGTCATGTGACACTTTATTGTTGCGTTAATGCCAATTTTCTCGACAAACAGTGTTTCCAAACCAGTTTTTCACGACATTTGAAGTATGGACATAGAGTTTATGCACTAGAGTTAAAGCAAAAAATATTATGTTGACATATTATTATTTCCATCAGCTTTATTTTGATGCGCTAAAACTTTTTCGCAAAAAATCCTTGGATGGAAACATAGTTATTGTTCCTTGCAGGGTACTCAGCCTTACAGGCTCCATATGGTTAGAATTAGGGTGGGGGTAGGGTTAGGGCATCTGCTGCCTCCCAGAAACAAACTGAGGCCCCTTTGTACAATGTACTCCAGTATTCTGCTACAATTACAGCCTTATCCAGCTGGAGCTGATTGGGGATTTCTATTACCCATGCCTATAAATAGGTGGAGAATTTAGTTGGGCAGAGCTTTCACTTTGTTTTGTGAACATGCTGCTAAAATGCATTATGCTATGTTCTTATCTAATAAACTTTTTCATTTAAATTTTTAAAAACAAAGAAAAAATAATGATACACATTTAAAGAAAAAAGAAGCACCCCATGATGGAGTGATTTTAAAAATGCATTGATGTCACCTGAGATCTGGAAAGGACCAACATGTGCCTCACATTTTTGCAGTTATATCAGGTATGGAAAGAACTGAATTTGTATTACAATGTTTCAATAATGGATTGTGGCAAACTGCTTATTAGGGAATAGTTTTAGAACAGATTGTTTATGCTCTGTACTGTATGAATTAATGTAAAATACCAAAATTATGTTGTGACTGTGCTATGGCTAGGTAAATTAGCCAACTTTAAGTAAAATTTGTGTTCCTCATTTTCTTTATTCCCATAATTTCAACTTCCTGACTTTCATTTAAAGTTGCAAAGTATTACTTTGATAATTGGTCAATCTAGCAACATTTAGAAATAACATTCAACTTTTGGGTAATGCAACTTTTAATCAACAATTCTTACAAAAACCTTAGATGATCTTGCATGGATTATCAATAGGATTAAGCAGAAAATGTATTAAAGACTGTTAATAGAATCTAGAGAAACCATTGTGGCAGCGGGGGCATGGTCAAGCGTGCTTCCCAGTGTTCTCCTTCCCTTCTGCCGTGAAGCTGTTCTACAACCATATACTTTCATAACTGTCACCATAGACTTCACATTTTGGATATTTTCCTTTTCTGACAGCAGTTGAGCCTCTACTAATGAGATGAGTAGAATCGGATGTGTAATGATGAGTCAACAGAGTTGAGATCCATGTGCAGCTTTTATAACAGTAAATGTAGTAACACAGACAGGCAGGAGTCAATCACCAGCAACAGTAATATCAAAGGCAATCCAGAGGGGTAGTCAATAAACAGGCAAGAGGTCAGGGCAGGTGGCAGACAATCACAGGATATCTCCAGGTAAACAAGGCAGTAATAGTAGACAGGAAGCAACGGGTCAAAACATGGTAAACAGTCTAGGATCATGCACAGGCAATTCAGTAAACTCCGAGAATGCTCAGAAATGTCAGCCAGGGCAAAACAAGACTTTGCAAGTGATAGAGAGTGAGAGTGAGACTTAAATAGCTAAGTAAACGAAAAACAGCTGAGCAGGTAATCAGCGACAGGTACGGGGATTATGGGAAATGGAGTCCAGAGAGTTAAAGTCAATCCTCAGGTGATGGAGCCCTCTGGTGTTGAGCGGGAGGAACAAAAAATGCGGGATTCATGACAGAGCCCCCCACGAGCGGCTCCGGAAGCAAGGAGGCAGGTGACGCCGGGGTCCAAAGAAACCAGGGCAGATCATGTAGATGACCAGGGAACCAAGGAAACCAGAGCAGATCAGGCAGATGGCCAGGAGACCAAGGGAGCCAGAGCAGACCAGGTAGACGGCCATGAGACCAGGGATACCAGAGCAGGTCAGGTGGACGGCCAGGAGACCAAGGGAGCCAGAGCAGACCAGGCGGACTGCCATGAGACCAGGGATACCAGAGCAGGTCAGGCAGACGGCCAGGAGTCCCAGGAGATCAGAGCAGATCAGGTGGACGACCAGGAGACCCAGGAGGCCATCTCAGGGTTGGCACTGGATCAGAAGACCTGGTTGATGACCACAAAGCTGAAACAGGGTCAGGAGGCCTGGGTGGTGACCCCAGATTGGCGACTGGAGCCATGGAGGACCTTGAGGGCGGAGCCGTGGTAGGCGGAGCTGTAGGAGGCTCGAGAGGTGAAGCCATGGAAGGCTGAGCCATGGCAGGCTCAAAGGGCAAAGTTGTAGAAGGCGGAGCCGTGGCAGACTCAAAGGGTGAAGCCTTGGAAGGCGAAACGCGCTCAACAAGCCACGTGATAAGATGTGCGGATTGACTGTCTCAGATGCGGAGGCAACTGAGATTCATCCTCCGCCACCCGGATTGAGGCGAGTCACTACGCCACCATGAGGACTTAGAGTGCATTGGGAATTGGGCATACCAAATTGGAGAGTGTCAAACCTTCTGTTCCATAGAGTTCAAGTTTGTTTTCGACTTATTTGCTCTGCAAACACTTTGTAGGCTTTGGATTTTCTAGACACTGTTATTTCAGGATGACCGGAGCAAAATTTCAGGTGCGATGATTGGCCTGCTGGTTAGTCCAGTAATGAACGAGTTATTCAGTCACATGAACTTTTTGATGCACATCTTTTATTCCTAACAAATTCAATAGGAGTTTATTCGGTAAATGTGTTTCCATCATAGTTTATGTGCATTTCTCATCGAATAAATTTATCTGCATCTTTGTGTTTACTTCCAGCAGTTTTTATGCCATATCCCAAAGTGCACAAAAAAAAGTTGATGGAAGTAATGGAAGTGATGGCTAATGTCACATTCTAAAAATTATTTTACGTTGAAATTTTAATATTGTTTCAACATTAACTGAAGGTGCATGGGTGATCAAGAATCAACATCAGATTGCAATGTTGATTCAATTACGTAAATACTGATTTTTGGATGAAATTTCCATGCCGTTTCAACAAAAGTGATGTAGTATCAACATCAGAGTGTATCATTGCTTCAGTGACATTGACATTGATTTTTGTTGACATTTTTAACATTGTTTCAACATTAACTGAGGGTGCAAAAGTGATGTTGAACCAACAGTTAAAATAGCCAATCACCTTTTTTTTATTTCTTCTCCTTTTCTCCTCAATTTGGAATGCCCAATTCCTCATGGTGGCGTAGTGACTCGCCTCAATACAGGTGGCAGAGGATGAATCTCAGTTGCCTCAGCATCTGAGACGTCAACCCACACATCTTATCATGTAGCTTGTTGAGACATAGCACATGTGGAGGCTTCACGCTATTCTCCACGGCATCCACGCACAACTCACCACATATCCCACCGAGAGCGAGAACTACATAATAGCAACCACGAGGAGGTTACCCCATGTGACTCTATCCTCCCTAGCAACCGGACCAATTTGGTTGCTTAGGAGACCTGGCTGGAGTCACAATAATGGCATCTTTCATTTTTGACGGGATAGACTAACCATCTCTTCAATGGGTTATATGGTTGTTTAAAGTGTTTTTGGGTCATTCTGGTGAAGAAACAATGAAAAACATCTTTGCAAGAAATTTCAGTTGACAACTAGTACCTCCAGTAAACATGAGTTGTGGAAAATCTGATGTGATCTAGGAGCTTTATACAGCTTTATACAGTGGATGCCATTGAAGAGACTGTAAGTCTATCCCTCACAGCTTCATATGGCGCTGCTATGAATTAGGTCTATAATTTAAAAAAAAAATTCCACCGGAAAATGCCAGAATATTTTGTCAAACTTTTAATTACAGCATGTCCACTGATTTTATGGCATGTATACATACACTTCAACTATTATCAAAAATGTATACCTGTACTAATGTGTCTAATTTAACTCTGTCTGCAAATGTTTTTTTTTTTTTACATGTTCATATTTACATAATTAAAATAAATGATGACTGGTAAATTTCTTGCAAGTTGTTTTTAGATAAAGTATAAAGTTTGTTTATACGTTGTTGTTTTAATGATTTATTCACGATAAATCACAGAAAACTGTGTGATTAATTAGTTACAATTTATTAATTGATTCACAGCCCTACAATTTATGAAACCCTTGCTGTCAGATTGTGTTGCTGTTTTGAAATATGTAATTTGATGTTAATCTTTACCAACAGTTTTTAAGATTTCTGCCTTTCTCATTTCAAGTAGATAGGAGCTGTACAAGTATGACATTAAGCTCCATAAAGAATATGGCCACTGAGTGACCTGACTTGCCTTTAAAAGAGACTTTGATTGAAATCACTAAGTCGAGTGTGCACTTCAAATGAAGTGCACTATTTGAATGATGCACAGAGTTGCTGCATATGTAGAGTGTATTAAATCATTCACTTATGAGATTCTTTTCATTAAGATGCTACCTTAGAAGGCAACTGCCTATGTATGCAATAGACATCAAGTCAGCTGGGACAGAGTCCATGTTGACAAGTGGTAAAAAAATATAATGTCCGAACAACATCCTAAACACAGTATATTTGTGTAAGCTTCTCAGTGTGGTTCAGGGAGCGATTGGATGATGACAGGATCTGTATTGCTGCTGCTGATCTCAGAATATGCTGTGGCTAGAGGTATGCATGAAATTACATAAGCACGCAACTTTTTGGCCCATTTCTACAGCAATTATAACAGTTCTGCATGCAAAATCACATAAGTGTTCTGTTGGCCAAACCGCCCCGGCCATTAAAGGGATAGTTCACCCAAAAATTCTTTGGCCCATCTTCATGTCCCAACTACATATTATTTCTTCCGCGAAAGATGAGGTGTTAGGCAGAATAACTGAGCTGCTCTTTTCCACACTAGGAAAGTGGAGGGAGATTTATACTTACAATCTCCAAAAAGGACAAAAAGCCCCATTAAAGTATTATTGAGAAAAGTTTGAGTATCGACTTCTGGTATGGGGCTGACAGGAGTGGCAGCTTAGCAGAAGAGCTCCCAGATGGTCCGGCCTCATGGTGCGTTCACGTCATGTCGGAATTACTGTAATGAAGAGATGGCAACTCGTAGATTCTACTCGGAGCCGTTTACATTCTCAGACCTCATTAAGTTATTTGTTTCTATGGCAACACTTTTAACGCCAAAATGGCTTTGTTGTTGATAACAGCAAAATGTTTATCACTACATTAATTAATTAATTCACCTTAATATTTTCTTGCAAAATGTTTTAGAACATAAAATATATAAATGGCATATCAAACAGAAATATGTATTCACTTCCTTGAACTGTTGAGGATGCTGCCATATTGGTTCTTTTATATGACATCATGACTGTCAAGTTGGAGCTTTCAAAGAATTCAGAGTTTACAACTTGTTCTACAAAGACGTGAATGCTTTGTACAAGTCGGAATCTCGTAATTATGGTAATTCCGACATGACTTGAACGCACCATTAATCCCCTAACCTTTACGTAAGACTGTATTTCAAGTGTGATTTAAATAACATAAAAATAAAAAGGCTGGGAATAACTCACAATCAAGACCCCAAAAGTCGCTAAAAACTCTGACTTTAAAATATTTGTAAGGCTGTTTTATATGTGATCACAGACATCACAGTTGATTAGCTAGTTGAATCAAAATTTGCCGAAAGTGGCAGTGCTACAACTACATGAGTGGCCCATATATAACAGAAGATGCCAGGTGTTAAGTAAGCTAAAATATCAACGAGTTCAATAAGTCCATGCTTTGCTTGAAACAAAGATTGTGCAAAACAATCATGTCTTTATCGTATGATGACGGAAGCCTATTTATGCTGAATTTTTAGACCTAGCTCAAATTACGAAAAATGTAAGGCTGTTTGATTTAGGAGTAGATTATTATAGATTTGCACTTTATTGGTGCAGTAAACTGGATACTGGGAAAGTAACCCCAAGAGTGTGCTTTGCACATCAAGGGGTCCTTTTAGAAGTTAGTGGTTAAACCTCTGTATTGGAAGTCATTTTCATTTAGGAATGCATGTTATACAATATGTATAAATAGATACTGATGATGTATGGTTATTCCTCACACACCCTGAATCCAGCCTTCCCAAAGTGATGTCTTCCCTCAAAGAATTCGGCCAATACACAGGATACAAATGAAATGGACATAAAACACAAACCCTTTTGTTTAACTTTATCCCAAGTGAGAAAATAGGCCATAAAAACACTTATGTTTAAGACTGCCACAATCTATCGAACATTTATAAAAAATTATTAGAATCCAATCAATGATGTCATAAAAACAGGTCTGAACATGTGGTCCCTCCTATCCTTAGATATGCAGGATTGGGAAGGTTACTTTTGAGATGTATTCCACTACAGATTACAGAATACAGAATACATGCTGTAAAATGTCATTTGTAACATATTCCGTTAGATTAATCGAGTTCAGTAAGGTATTCTAAATACTTTGGAATACTTCTTCAGCACTGGTAGATTTTTCTCACTTGTTTTGACTATAAAAACTCTGCCAGTACAATAAGAAAAAATACACGTTAAAATGCATTCTCTGAAAAACCTAAATATCTTATGCAGTGTTGTTTCTAAAACAAGATAAATTGATCTTGTCTTAAGGATTTTTAGATATTTTTACAGGAAAACAATACAAAAATTATCAAGAATACTATTTTTGCCCTAATATCAAAGGTCTTACTAGGAAAAAAAATAAATTATGATCTAACGTGAATTTTCTTGATAAAAAAAAAATATGATCATGCCTGGTAATGTGCATGCAAAATGGCTAGAAATAACATTTTAGCTTAGAGTAAAGCTGACAATTTACACAAGGTTTATTTCTGTTTCTTCTGCACCAAACTTACTTCAAACTTCTCTGTCTGCTCGTATGAATGTAGCGCATCATGAGAAAGTGTTTCACTGCTGTTCAAATGCACTTTGGATCGTATTATTTATATGTATAAATGTTCCCTATCTGTCACTCACTCGACGTTGTGTCGATTTAGTGACACTAGGGGTCACTCTTGGGAGCCCCAAACGCCTCTGATCTTTGAGAAAAGGCCAATGGGAATTGGCGAGTGGAATTTGCATTGGTATAATAGGAGCTGGCTCGCAACCACTCATTCAGATTTTTTCTTTGGAGCCGAGCGGTTGATTCACAGAGAGCTGAATTCCACTGCCGGTTCATTCACCTCTGCATGCTGTTGGATTTACAGCGCATTACAGTGGTTTCTCCTCCTCGTGCACGGATTGAGTGCAGAGAATGCCCCTGGGCACTTCAACAGCCTAAAAGAGTACTGTTGGGCCTCATGTATTCAGATAGAAGACAAAGGCAGGTCTAACACAAGTCGTAAAACCTAACTCAGCCCCCACACCTTCCAAGTCGTAAATTTTACTGATAAAAATCACGCCAAAATCAAACAAAGGGAGTCCAAAACAGAATACAAATCCATGAAGCCTTGCTCACTAAAGGATCGAACTCTCAACTCCTATTGGATGAGGCACACAACAGGACGTCCCTCAAACATGACATCATCAGGAGTTGAAATAATTCTGAAATGCTTCCAGAATTCACTTCCAGCTACTTTGTTCAACGAATATAGACGTAGCTCTTTTTGCTGCTCTCAGGTGCAACCTCGTGGCACAAGGAAGTAATGTCCGAATTGAAAGTGTAGCCATACAATCTCCATCTCACTGGACGAGTTGAGATTACTCTGTGTTCAACCAACCACTCTAACGGATCCGAAGGAGACTGCCGAGCAATTCGCATCTTCATCCGTTTGCCTACAGAAGTGAAGAGATTAAAGATTTCTCTTCCATCTTCAATCAAGTCGACATTTCTGAGTTCTCCGCCAGCCCACCGAGAATCAACAGCCGTACCGCCCACCGGCAATCAACAGCCGTACCGCCCACCGACAGAGCGAGGAAACGGCCTCCCGTCATCACCCGAGCCTCAAGGAACCGGGTCAGAGTTAAAGGATGGAGGAAAACACATTCTACCTGTGTCCTCATGCGATTCAAGTAAGAGGTTTACGTCTGGGCAGAGATAGAATATTATAGTGTGTTATTCTTGTGTTTCAAGGTTTTTGTTTGTACAGTTTACGGACCGCCATGTCCGCTCATTATTAATACTCAGGATATTAATTATCCAAATTTGTTTTGCTGTATTGTGGTCCAACCAAATTGGATTGTGCAATTTCGCCATCGCAGGTGAGACAGAAACTGAGTTCATCCATTAAAGAGTCAAATAACGCGGGACTGTTTACGAGCAGTCCACCGCGTCTCTGAGCGATGAACTAAACAGCTGCTTTCTCTCCCACGATCACGAAATCAGCTTTAGGGCTGTCACTTAATCATCTCTCTCTCTCTCTCTCTCTCTCTCTCTCTTACTAATCACACACACACACACTGTCACACACACCTTGTGTGTTCTAGAATTATTTTTATTTCCATATCTAATCATATCACTGTTTAGTTTGTAGTTGTAAGTCAGAAGTTATTGGCTGCATTGTATTAATTATTAATTGATATTACTGCATAAATAAACTTTGTTTATATTACAAAGAGAAGTGTTTTGGTTTGTTTTGCATACACCTGTGTCATGCTGACGGGATGTCAGTGCTCGGATTCAAACCTTCATTCATTGTTTTTTTTTTCCCGAAAATCGATATTCTTCGGATGTCGATTTTCCTAAGAAAACAATCTAATATTGAGACTGTTTTACTATTTGGTTATTAGTCGCTGATTTCAGGGTGGTGCCCCGTCAATGTTAATCCTTATTAATATTCTATTGATTTTTGATAATTGATCATTATCTTTGGTGATTGAATTTGAATGATCAATAAGCTAGTGTTAATTTTAATTAATGTTTCATCAATATTAACAATTAACGATTATCTTTGATAATTGTTGATTTAAAGGATTTTAAAAAGCTAACATTGATTCTCATCAATGTTCTATTGATTTTAATAATTAATAATTATTAATTATTGCTAATAACCAAACTTGCTTCTAAACATAGCACACTACATTTACTGGAGCCCCATATGAGGTTTTAATGAGTTAGATTCAATTGATTAAATTAAATGTTAATTAATAACTACAGAAATAATTATTAATTATTTCTGATATTAACACTGATCTAAACAACCAGTAAAGCCCTACAGTATATATTTTTGCAATAAAAGAGTATATTTTCTCTAAAAAAGTGGCACTGACGGAAAGCGTCTTTTTAAAGATGCCTTTCTGTCTGTGTTTAGTTCCTGGTTGCGATTACTACCTCTCCGCCTATGACGGCCACAATCGCTGTCTCACCTGCATGGGCTGCACCCATGCTGAAACAGTGTTCGTGGATGGATCATGTTCTCACTGCGAGAACATGACCATGGCAACGTTGTGGTCGTGGCTTTCCTTCTGCAGAGGGAAAGCCACTCCAGCTGCTCCCTGCCCCGGTCCTTCTACCTACGGGTATGAGGCCGCGTCGGTTAGCACTGGGGGCGATTTGGGGACCCCGATGGGAGTGGTTCCACCAGATAATCCCTCACGGACCTCCTATTCCCCAGTATGCTTTTTTGCCCTGGTCAAGTTCTGGGATGAGACAGGCAACTCGCCCCACGGTGAGTTTGATGTCTCATTCGGGGCTTGGGAACAGGATGAGCTCTCGATCGCAGCATCAGAGAGCGGGCTGATCCTGTCGGATGCGGAGGACTCGACTGGGATCCTAACTTCGGGTGCGGTCACCCCGTCTGAGGTTGACACGGAGCTGGCGGCCATGCTTGCCCGGGCGGCCATGAGCGTCAGGCTGGAATAGAACCCTCCACCCTGCCCTGAACCCTCGCAGCTTGACGATTGGTTCCTGGGCTCAGAGCGACACTCACAGCCACGCCCCGCCCCGGTCCCATTCTTTCCGGAGGTGTACGAGGAACTCACGAAATCATGGCAGGCACCTTTTACTGCTCAGTCCCAATCTCTGAGCTCCTCTGCTCTCACTACCCTCGATGGCGGGATGGCCAGGGGGTACACGGCAATTCCCCAGGTGGATAAGGCGGTTGCGATACACCTGTTGCGATCACGAGGTCGGTTTCCCTCTTCCCCGTCACTGACCGGTCCTATGGTGGGTATACGGAGCAAGGTAAGTGCTTCGATGTTCCCCTCAGCACAGCCACGAGCTCGGGACGTGAGGCTCCTTGACGTAATGTCTCCTGTCATGTCTCCGCCCGTCACGAGGCCCCACCCGCAGGTATGTCAGATGCGATTGTCCCCTTGGTGCCCCTCGCCCAGAGCTTGGAGGCATGTGTGGTGATCACGACCCTTCTGCAGAAGGACGTGATAGAACCTGTCCCTCCAGCCGAGATGATGAAAGGGTTTTATAGCCCCTACTTAATCGTGCCAAAGAAAGGTGGTGGGTTGCAGCCAATCTTGGACCTGCAAGTACTGAACCGGGCCTTGCACAGACTCCCATTCAAGATGTTGATGCAGAAACGCATTTTGGCGTGCGTCCAGCATCAAGATTGGTTTGTGGCGGTAGACCTGAAGGACGTGTACTTCCACATCTCGGTTTTACCTCGGCACAGGCCCTTTCTGCGGATCGCCTTCGAGGGCTGGGCATACCAGTACAAGTTCCTCCCCTTTGGTCTGTCGCTGTCGCCTCGGGTCTTCACGAAAGTCGCAGAAGCAGCCCTTGCCCTGTTAAGAGAAGTGGGCATTCGTATCCTCAATTATCTCGACGACTGGCTGATTCTAGCTCACTCTCGAGACTTGTTCTGTGAGCACAGGGACCTGATGCTCAGGCACCTCAGCTGGTTGGGGCTTCGGGTCAACTAGGAAAAGAGTAAGCTTTCCCCGGTTCAGAGCATCTCTTTTCTCGGGATGGAGTTAGACTCTGTTTCTATGATAGCACACCTCACGAGTGCGCGCACGCAGTCCGTACTGAACTGCTTAAAGTCATTCAGGCGGAGAACGGCGGTCCCACTGAAACAATTTCAGAGGCTCCTGGGGCATATGGCATCCTTGGCGGTGGCATGCTGCTCTTGTTGATGCATATGAGACCGCTCCAGCACTGGCTTCAGACTTGAGTCCCGAGATGGGTATGGCGCCACGGTAAACATCACGTGGCCATCAAGCCGATCTGCCACCACTTGTTCAGCCCTTGGATGGACCTTGCATTTCTGCGGGCAGGGGTCCCCTTAGTGCAAGTGTCTAGACGCATCGTTGTTATGACAGATGCCTCCAAGCGAGGCTGGGGCACCGTGTGCAACGGGCACGCAGCCGCGGGTTCCTGGACAGGGCCGCAACTGTGTTGGCATATCAACTGCCTCGAGTTGCTGGCGGTATTGCTTGCCCTGTGGAGGCTTCGGCCATTGATATAGGGCAAGCACGTGTTGGTCTGGATGGACAACATGGTGAAGGTAGCATATATAAACCAGCAAGGCTGCTTTCACTCACGTCGCATGTCGCAACTTGCCCGCCGTCTCATCCTCTGGAGTCAGCAGCGACTCAAGTTGTTGCGAGCCACTCACATCCCGGGCGACCTCAACGGTGCAGTGGACATGCTGTCGTGGCAGGTCATGCTCAGGGGGTCCTGCTGATTTGGAGACGATTCGGCCAAGCGCAGGTAGACCTGTTCGCTTCCTGGGAATCCTCCCACTGCCCGCTCTGGTAAGTCCTGACCGAGGCTCACCTCGGCACAGACGCACTGGCACACAGCTGGCCCCGGGGGCTGCGCAAGTATGCGTTTCCCCCATTGAGCCTGCTTGCACAGATCTTGTGCAAGATCAGGGAGGACGAGGAGCAGGTCATCCTGGTGGCACCCTACTAGCCCACCCAGACTTGGTTCTCGGAGCTCACACTCCTTGTCACAGCCCCTCCCTGGTGAGTTTCCCTCAGGGAGGACCTCCTCTCAAGGACAGGGCACTGACCAGACATCTGGCACCCATGACCAGACCTCTGGAATCTCCATGTCTGGCCCTTGGATGGGACACGGAAGACCTAAGTGGCCTACCACCGCCAGTGGTAGACATGATCACTTAGGCCAGTGCTCCCTCTACGAGGTGCCTGTATGCCTTGAAGTGGCGTTTGTTCGCAAAGTGGTGCTCTTCACCGACGTGAAGACCCCCAGATATGCACAGTCGGGTCGGTGCTTTCCTTCCTGCAAGAGAGGCTGGAGGGGCAGCTGTCCCCCTCCACCTTGAAGGTGTATGTGGCCGCTATAGCGGCGCATCATAATGCAGTAGACGGTAAGTCCCTTGGGAAGCATGACCTGATCATCAGGTTCCTTAGAAGTGCGAGGAGGCTGAATACTCCCAGGCCATGCCTCATTCCCTTGTGGGATCTCTCCGTGGTCCTGCGGGGCCTGCGGAGAGCCCCATTTGAGCCCCTAGAGTCAGTTGAGCTAAAGGCGCTCTCATTGCAGTCTGCCCTCCTGACTGCGCTCACGTCCATCAAGAGGGTTGGGGACATGCAGGTGTTCTCTGTCAGCGACACCTGCCTGGAGTTCAGTCCGGCATACTCTCACGTGATCCTGAGACCCCGACCGGGCTATGTGCCCAAGGTTCCCACGACCCTGTTTAGGGATCAGGTGGTGAACCTGCAAGCACTGCCCCAGGAGGAGGCAGACCCAGCCTTATCGTTGCTGTGTATGGTGCATTCTTTATGCATCTACTTGGATTGCATGCAGAGCTTTATTTTCCGATTAACATTTTTTTATTGATTCAACCATTAAATATATACATAGCAGAAAACACATATACAGAATCAATAAACAACCCCCACTATCCCCCCCAATCCCCCACCTGACCCCCAACAAACACCCCAGTGGTCACACAACCATAGACACACAACAAAAATAAATTAATAAATTAATAAAAAAATAAAAATAAAATAACTAAAACAATCACACACATAAAACCCCTACACCTCTCTCTCCACTATCCCTCCCCGAGAGCCCTCCAAAAAAGACAGATATCTGCCCCACTTCTTCGCAAACATGTCCAGACTCCCCAGTCTTCTGGATACCCCCTCCTCAAGAGCTGCCACTCTGGCCATCTCTGAACATCACTCCTGAAAAGGGGGCACTCCAGCCAACTTCCAACTCCTCAAAGTGATCTGTCTGGCAATCATAACACTAGATAGGACTCAGTTTTTCATGTGCTTATTCTCCAAATTATTGACTGCCCCATCTCCCAAGATACAAAGTCTGGGGCAAAATAAAATTTGAAAGGCCAAAACCTCGCACATAAAACTCTGAATCCTCATCCAAAATTCCTGCATCTTAACAGATTCCCAAAAGACATGGGTTGTGTCTCCATCTTCTTATTGACATCACCAGCAGGTAGGTGTGTCTTTAAGACCAAGCCTATGCAATCTAGAGGGGGTCCAATAGACTCTATGTAAAATCTTAAATTGCATGAGGTGAACCCTTGCGTTTCTGGATGCAGATTTGACATTTTTTAGAATCCCAGCCCACTCTCCCTCCTCCAATACGAAATTTAGATCTTTCTCCCATAATCTCTTAAGAGAAGTTGAAGTTCCGTCTTCCAGACTCTGAATTAGTAGGGAGTACTACACCAATGCCTCATGACCTTTTCCAAAAGCAGTAATTACCTCTGGAGAGTACAGAGCAGGTGGCCCAGCTGTAAATACTTATAGAACTGTGATCTAGGAATCCCAAAAAGTTGAACCAAATTTTGAAAGGATCTCAACACTCCATTCTCATACAGGACACTGAGTGTAGTAACCCCCCTCCCAATCCACTCTGACCAGCAAAAAGTGGACTTGTTTATGCATAGTTTGGGGTTCAGCCATATGCTCGAGGCAACATTTAAAAAAATGTCAGAATTAAACAGTCTGGACACTTCAGTCCATACCGAGTTCAAGTGCGAGATAACGGGATGTAACTTAGCTTCTCTGATTAATTTGATAGAAAGGCTCTGCAGTGGCGAAATAGGGGCAAGAACTTCCTGTTCTTTACAGAACCAGGGAGGGGCTCTCTCAGGTGGAAGCAGCCAATGAGCCAAATGTCTGAGACCGAATGCATAATAATAAAATAAAATCTTGGGTAGGCCTAGCCCACCTTTGTCAATTGGCCTATGTAACTTATTGAAATGTAATTTGGGATGATTACCATTACAAATGAAAGACTTTGCAATGCTATCAAATTGCTTGAAATAATTTTATAATTATAATTATGTTTATTTATCATGTTATACATTTGCACATATACAGTGAAATTCTTTTTTTTCACATATCCCAGCTAAGCTGGGGTCAGAGTGCAGGGTCAGCCATGATATGGTGCCCCTGGAGCAGATAGGGTCAAGGGCCTTGCTCAAGGGCCCAACAGTGGCATCTTGGCAGTGCTGGGGCTTGAACCCCCAACCTTCTGATCAGTAACCCAGAGCCTTAACTGCTGAGCCACCACTGCCCCTAACTGTTAGAAAGAGGGCAAATAAGAGAGGGGGACATCTACAGGGAGAGTCTGCAGTAAGTAATTGAATTTTGGAATACAATTCATTTTAATAACATTAACCTTACCAATCATAGATAAATGTAATTAAGCCCACCTGCCCACATCGCTCAAAAACCGTTTAATTAAGGGGTCAAAATTAACTCTAACTAAACCACACAAATTTGCTGGAAATAAAATACTTAATACTAAATACTAAATAAAATACTTAAAAACCCAAATACTTAATGCTCTGTTTGGGCCACTGGAAAGCACCCAGCTGGAAAGCCGTTTCTGGGCAGTATGCTGTCAGAGCCAAAGCTTCGGATATAGAGCAATTGACTCTATATCCTGAAAACTTAGAAAAGGAATTAATAATTCTGTGGAGGCAAGGCATAGATCTACTGGGGTCAGAGACAAATAATAAAATATAATCTGCGTAAAGCAAGAGTTTATGCGCCATACCTCCCGCCACCACCCCTGGAAAATCCTCCTCCTTTCTTATCGCGGTTGCTAATGATTCCAGGGCAAGACAGAACAATAATGGGGAAAGAGGGCAACCCTGCCAGGTGCCCCTATCCAAAGTAAAATAATCTGAAATTAGTCCATTTGTTTGTACTGCCGCTACTGGGTGTCTATAAAGTAACTTAATCCACCCAATAAATCTACTCCCGAACCCATATATTTCCAAAACCTTAAAAAGATAATCCCATTCTACCATATCAAACGCCTTTTCGGCGTCAAGTGAGATGGCAGCGACCGGAGATTGTTCATTCGCTACTGACCACATGATATTGATGAGACGCCTAATGTTATCAGAAGAGCTACGGCCCCGAATAAGCCCCACCTGATCTATATGTATAAGTGATGTCATAACTTAATCAATTAGCTAGAATTTGTGACAATTTTTACATCTAACTGGATCAGGGAAATTGGATGGTAACTTTTACACTTGCTTGGATCTTTGTCCTTTTAAGAATCAGACTGATCCGGGCTTGTGTCATGGTTGGCGGAAGCTTTCCAATCTTTAATGATTCAGTATAAACTTCTAACAAAAGTGGAGCTAGTTCTGTAGCATAAGGTTTGAAAAACTCAGCAGCAAAGCCGTCAGGCCTGTAGGTAAGGCCTTAATAACCTCGTCAAGCCTCTCCAAGGTTATCTCAGAATTAAGAGAATTTTTTTGCTCAGTTGTCAGTTTAGGGAGATCTAATGGTTCCACAAAGTTTCTAATATCTTCATCAGTAGACGAAGACGTGGAACTATAGAGATCAAGATAGAATTCTTTAAAAGCATTATTAATATCAATGGCCGAGGTAAATATTTCACCACCAGCAGATTTCACTGAGGAAAAGGTAGAAACAGACTATCTCTGCTTTATATATCTAGCCAAAAGTGTTCCTGCTTTGTCCCCCAACTCAAAGTATGACTGTCTTGCCCTGAATAACCAAAACTCCACTTTCCGTGACAAAATAGTATTATACCTGTATTTCAATTGAGTCAATTCTCTGAGGCCATCGGATGACAAATGGCGCTTCAGCTCTGCTTCGGCATTTTTAATATTTCCTTCCAACTCCACGAGTTCTCGTGCTTTGGATTTTTTGATGGCATACTGTATGATCCGACCCCTAAGAACCTCCTTAAGTGCCTCCCAAGCCACACCCACAGAGGATACTGAGGACCAGTTGGTCTCCATATAAACACTGATTTCAGCCTTTAGTATTTGTTGGAAATCAGGATTTTGCAAAAGGGACACATTAAGGCGCCAACTATATGATTTATTTTTCTCCGTATGTGGCACCACCTCTAAACTCACCAGGGCGTGATCTGAGACTAAGATGTTTCCAATTGAGCAATCAACAACAGATGAAATGAGGGACTTGGATATAAAAAAAAAAAAGAAAAAAAAAAGAAAAAATCAATTCTAGAATACATTTTATGGACTGATGAAAAAAATTTATAATCCCTACCAGATGGGTTCAAAAGTCTCCAAATATCTGTAAGACCAAGATTTTTACACAACCTGTGAAGCGTCAAGGTTGCTCTAGGAGGTTTACACACTTTTGCTTCACTGTGATCAAGGACTGAGTCCATCAAAAGATTAAAGTCTCCTCCCAGTATTATATCATGAGGGGTGTCAGCGGTTTGTAACATCCTTCCTGCGCATAATATAGGAGCATAAATATTAGCCAAAATCAACCTTTGCCCTTGAATTTCAGCTAAAACAATAATGACTCTTTAATCTGTTTGAGAAATTTGAATTGAAATGTTTATTTACCAATATAATGACTCCCTTGCTCTTACTTGAGCCAACACTAAAGAAAACATGTCCACCCCATACCTTCCCAAATTTTTCAGCTTCCTGCTGGGAAAGATGCGTTTCTTGAAGAAACACTATATCATATTTCTTACATTTAAGAAAAGTAATAACCTTCCTTCTTTTTATGGGGTGCCCCAACCCATTTACATTCCATGTGAAGAGAGATAGTACACTCATATTAACAACTGACATATTGATATAATAAAAAAAAAGAAAAACTGTCAAAAACAAAATTATACAGACCACATTCCCCATTAGTGAAACAATCAAACCCCGAACTAACCCCCGAACAAAACAAACAGAAAAAAGAAAAACGTGTGCATTAACCCCACGCACGAAAGCGCCAACCGGCGACAATCCCTCTAAATTCAAAAGGTCAATGAATACCCACGAGCCCCCATGACAACTTTACCATCGGATTGCTCAATTTTGCCTCACAAATTTGTGAAGCAAAATTACATAACAGAAAATACTTTGTAAAATAACCCCCAGCCAAAAGGAAGAATGAACACAGAACATGTAGATTAATTCACAGAACTGTTTTAAAGGTGTGATCCTCCACAAAACAAATTTCAGCTGATATTTAACCATTCAGTTTCATAGATAGACAAACAAATATATTCAGTGAGCCAGCTGTTTTGAGTTCAGCGGATGACATAATCATTCCAGTGTCCCGTAAACGGCACAAGTTCCAGCCGCTAGGCGGAGCCAACACAAAAAGAAACAAAACCGACATCCTGGTTCCCCGGATGTTGGGAACTTCAATGCAAAAGTAATCTTTCATCAATGCAAAAGCTTCTTTAAGCAAAGTGTTATTCACAAAACAAACTCCAGCCGCTAGGTGGAGCCGACGCAAAAAGAAACCAAAATGACGCCCAGCTTCCTCAAAAGCCAGAGAAAGTACAGCGAGTCAGACCTACTCATATGAGAAACATCCAATGGTTTACTCACCCATTGATTCAATAAAAGACATTGCCTGATTGGATACTTTGTAAATACTGTAAATACTTTGTGACCGTTCTTCGTTTCTATTCTCAGTTTGGCTGGAAACATTAGAGCAAACAAGATCTTTCGCCGATGTAAGAGTTTCTTGCATTCCTTGAACCGATCGCGTTTCTCTTGTCGAACTCGCAAAGTCCGGGAACAAGAAAATATTATGATTCCTCCAAGAAAGCTTCCCTTTGCTCCCCGCCTGGCGCCACACGAGATCTTTATCGGATGACCTCAGAAATTTGGCCAGAATCGATCAGGGCCTATCTCCCTCAGCAGATCTCCGAGCAGGGACTCTGTGAGCTCGCTCGATTTCCAGCTTGTGGCCTGTTATGTCAAGCAGACTTGGGAAGAGCTCGTCTAGGAATTTCACCATATCTCTGCCCTCCTCATGCTCAGGAATTCCAACAATTCTGACGTTATTCCTGCGGTTTCTATTCTCTAGATCTTCACGCTTTTCAAGAATACGTTCCAGATCAACTTTGGTCACGGGCGGATTAGAGGTTAATTCCCTCTCCGAAGACTCCAAATAATCGATTTGTTTCTCAGCATCCAAAACTCTTGTAACTAACTCAGAGAATTTTATTTCCATCGCTGTAATCGATCGACGTATTACAGCGAGATCATCCAAGTCAGCAAGAACCTTTGTCAACATCACCGACATGTTGGACAACTGACGTTGGATCTCCTCTCCCGCCGCGCCATCCAAAACATGTAAGTGTCTTTTAATGTCTCCAGAGCCTGATGATTTTGACTTCTTTGCCATGTTTTACCTCAAAGAGCAAATGTGTAACTGGGTGTATCGAATTTCACAAAATTATAACATGAGAATAAAATTTTTTTAGCAAAGTGCGCAGAGCTCATCTTTCACACGCCTGCTTCTTGCGTGGCGTCACGTGACCATAGCACGCAGAGCTTTAGACGCTCTGAGCAGCTCTTTGTTTGCTTCGGAGGACAGCGGAAAGGGAGGGCTGTCTCCAAACAGAGGATTGCCCACTGGGTCATTGATGCCATCACTTTGGCATACCAGGCCCAGGACATGCCGCCCCCCTTGGGCCCTGACCAATGCCACCTCTTTAGCAGACATCTGTAGAGCAGTGGGTTGGGCAACACCCAATACCTTAGTGAGATTCTACAATCTCTGGGTTGTGCTGGTTTCGTCCTGTGTGTTATCAGGTATGAACAGGTAAGAATGCGGGACAACTGGCCGGTTGCACCACTTGCGTACAACGCCTTTCCCCTCCTGGAGGGGAAGACGTGCACTTTTTTCCCCCAAGCCGTGTTCATGAGACTGTGGACCCTGGATGTCCTTCCTCCTTAGCCCTGTGACAGTCGAATTCGGCTGAGAAATTTGATGCCGGTCCAGTATGTGTGCTAGTAGGCCCTGTACTGGGGTAGGTGCTCCACATGCATTGGTTGCCCATGAGTAACCCTGTGTGATGTATCTTCCACAGTACAGTTTCCCCATTGGTAAACCAATGTCTTCCTTGGGCAGAGTTCCCTCTGCCACCAGTCGCCATGTTTGTAGAGCTCTGTCCCCTCCGGGTAGGACCTACCATGGGGACTTCCTCCACATGCATTACTGCCAGTTGGTAAGTCCATGTGACGTATTTCCACACAATTACCTCCCCTTTGGGCAGGGTGTGGTCTCCACTGTGTCTTTCCCCTTGGGAAAGGACCCCATCCCCCCCCCCCCGACGTGGACGCTTATGGCTCCAGCTGAACGATTTCCCTTTTTGGGGAGAAAAAAGAAGAGGCCACGGCTGGTGCGGCCTGTCCCCAAGTTATGGGCAGTCAGCTTGTCCCCGAGGTGCGGTGGACCGTCCGACGCTCGTGGATCGTTGGGGGAGGTTACGTGAGGGCCGGATATGCTTACTATGAGTCACGCAGTGGCTTGCCTGCACCTGCACCGCCAATCCATGTAACACAGTGCCGCTAGTTGTGGCGTTTCATATAGGGACCCCTAGTGTCACTACATCGACACAACATCGAGTGAGTGACAGATAGGGAACATCTTGGTTACTGTCGTAACCTCCGTTCCCTAATGGAGGGAACGAAACATTGTGTCCCTCTTGCCACAACACTGAACTACCCGCTGAAATGGCCGGGACCCTGTCTCGGCTCCTCAGCGCAAAACCTGAATGAGTGGTTGCGAGCCAGCTCCTTTTATACCCGTATGTCCAGGGGAGTGGCATGCAAATTCCACTCGCCAATTCCCATTGGCCTTTTCTCAAAGATCAGTGGTGTTTGGGGCTCCCAAGAGTGACCCCTAGTGTCACTACATCATCAAAATGTCTCATTCCCTCCATCAGGGAATGGAGGTTATGACAGTAACCAAGACGTTTTCCATCTGAAAGGGCTAAATATTAAATGAAACAAATGACAATAAAATGCAAAGTAATCTCTTCAGTAATGAAAATACTTTTTTGAATGTAACTGTATTCTAATTACCAATTATTTAAATTGTAACTGTAGTTGAATACAGTTACTTATATTTTGTATTTTAAATACGTAATCCCATTACATTTATTCCATTACTCCTAAACCTTGTAGATATGTATAACCAAATAGAGATAATAAAGATGAACATCTTGCTGTAGTTACTCATCTTTTCCCAAGCTTTGCAGGTGAAAGTAACAAAAAATCAGTTTGATGAATGGAAAAGAATGCTTTCAGGATTCATTTGGAAAAGCAAATGACCAAGTCGATTTAACACTCAGCTCCTCGTGGATCAGGGTGGCAGAGGTCTCCCATCTTTAGAGGACTACTATAAAACAGCCCAATTAAGACACTGAATATACTGGTGTAATGACGAATATGATGCAAAATGGACAGAGTTTAAACAAGCGCATCTTGAGATACCTCTTCAGTTGATATTGGGAGACATCTTTTCTTCAAACAGTCAGAGAAACTAAATTGTTGGACAAAAACTTCCTGGAAATTTGGTTTAAAGAACTTAAATGCCCTAAAAATCAAAAGACAAGGACGAATACTAAGATGGGTCGGTCATGACAATTTAAGCTGGCACCAGGGGTTTAACATTTTACTGCGTAATCACTACAGAAAAAGGACTGGGGATTTTTCAGGAACTTTTAAATAGATACAACCTGGAGAAACAAGACTTTTTTTTCTATATTTACAGATGAGACAATATTTTGATAAGGATATAAGATATGAAGTAGATACTGAAACTACTGTGGTGCAGATATTTATAGATGGATTCACTACAGATTACAGAATACATGTTGTAAAATGTCATTTGTAACGTATTCCATTAGATTACTCAAGGTTGTTAATGTAATCTAAATTCTTTGGGTTACTTCAGCTCTGGCAAATACATTTTTGGAGCATAAGTTATGAGTTATATTAAGTATGAACTTGAATGAATGTAACACATCATAATGCTGTTCAAATGCTTCTTTGATTGCATCATTTATATGTATAAATGTTTCCAACTGAATAGCCTAAACATTAAATGAAACAAATGACAATGAAATGCAAAGTAATCTCTTCAGTAATCAAAATACTATTTGAATATAAATGTATTCTAAATACCAATGATTTAAATTGTAACTGTAGTGGAATACAGTTACTTATATTTTGTATTTTAAATAAATAATCACGTTACATGTATTCTGTTACTCCCCAACATTGTGCATATAAAAGGAAGTCGAAAAGGGAACTAGTATCACACATTTACTCCTGTTTAATGTCAACAAAGAACCACTCAACAATGTATTTAAAACAAAAATGGGAAAAGAAAGCAAATATAACTATATTAGAGAATGAAAGGCTGAATCGGTGTAAAACACACATTACTCCATCGAGTTCAAATTGTTGGAGGGAATTTGTGTGAAAGAACACAACCAGGTTCTTTGTCACTCCCAAAATAAAACACCTGCAAACAGGTACTCAACAACAGGGAGAATGCTGGAAAAAGTGTGGAAATGTTTCATATTTTTTTGGAATTGTAACATTGTTCACTCTTTCAGGTGAGACATAAATGTACAAATAAATCCAATAATGGAACTAAACCTTGACTGTATTTAAAATATATATACTTGGGAATTTTCCCCATAAAGATAACTAGGCATGATAGATATCTTTTCAATTTCTTACTTTCAGCTAGTACAAAAACGATAACTAAAAAAAATGGTTAAAGGAAACAACTAAATCTGATGGGTGAGAAATTGTAGATGGTATTTACAACATGGAAGCTCTAAGCTTTTTATTTAGACAGTATGTGGATACAATTCCAACATATTGGGGAAAATGGTTATTAAGAGAAGAAAAGATTAAATCAATTACTAAATTAATACAAAAGGGAGGAGGATGAAAACGCTTGATATTTTTATACTTTTGAGATTGACTGAATGCACATTTGCATTGAATGTGATACACCAGGCATCCTAAGTTATGGGTAAACTCTTAGATCTATGTGGTTTGAAAAATGGTGGAATCTGGTCTTGGTAGGACCTGTGAGATAAAATATCTGTATGAACTACTGTATGTGATGTGTAATACTGGAGTGTAGCCCTTAACACAAACTGGATGGGTGAATATAAAGACTTTACCCTAAAAACTCACGATTGTAATGTACAACGTGTTATCTATGGTGACCTTTTTGTTTCTTTTCAGTTGTTATTTTCTTTTCTTCTCTGTAAACTGTAAAAATAAAGTACAAAAAAAACAAAAAAGTTTGAGGAAAATTTTACATGGAAAATCTGGGGAAATGCCCCCCCTTGCCTTTACGATTGCTTTGTCTTACAGCGAGTGTACTTATGGATAACTCACTTTTTGTATTTTAGGCATAATGTTAGTGAGTGCATCTGGATTTTATGGACTGACAAAAACAGCACACTCACCAGACAGAAATACATTTTTCCTTTAATAAAAAACAATATCTTTTGAAAATAAATATGTTTAATAGTTTTACTAAAAACACAAAATGATGTTAATATTTAATATTTTACAGCACCAATAAATATATTAATGTGAAAATATACTGAAAATGTGGCTGTACATGGCAAACAAACAAAAAATGTATTTCTGGCACCTTCACACAAAAGAGAATGTATTTTTCAATCATAAAACCTTTTTGTTTCGCCACCAAACTGATCGTGCTTTCAGGAATGTCGAAGTGTCGTTTCTCTTTTCAGTTTTCTTTCTATAACAGCCATCTACCGTTTTTCAGAATGGCGACAATGTCGATAAGAAACAAAGCAAAACATTAACAATAACACTGCATATAAATAGATCATGAAATTAAATACACACAATACTGAAAATATTCTAGCATTATAAATTAGATGTAGTGTAACTACAAAAAGGGATATTAGATATGTATATACAGATATTGTGTGGTAACTGCTCCTAACGTGGTGTGCAATTTTCTCTTTGGAAAATGTTTTGAATCTTAAACAATTATTTGTTACTACTACGATGAGCTGGATGACATTTCTTTGCAAGTCAGAATCAAGTTCTATCTTATGTCACATTTTTCGAATTTCCATATACTGTATACCTACATTTAATATCCCTTTAGTATAATCACACCAAGTCCTATTGGATGTTAGTCAGTACAGGTGTCTTTTGACTAAGACTTCACCCTTGTAAGAGTGACATATCACAGAAATAGATAGTTCCGCATTCATATTCCGTGCCTGGACCCACAGTTCCAATCAGTCCGGATAAAAGAAGTCTTTATTATGCCACTTCCCCTCCTTTGCTTGACAGTCAATAACTGTTCATATAAAAGTGTGGAGGAGACTTGTTGTTTGAAGTCCTGGTCACTCGATCGGTGGCTTTAAATATAAATCCACAGCAGCCTGGTCCAGTGAAGTGTTACATCAAGCACTGTGTGGTTTTGAAGCCAAGCTCACTGTCCAATCATAGTCCCAGGTGAAGTGACACTGGAATATATCCCGTTCACATGTGAGCAGCATATTCGTTTATTTGTATGTAATGTTTCAGATGATAGCAGCATCACACATTGTCATTTAACATGTATATGTATTTGTATATACAGTATATATATATATATATATATATATATATATATATATATATATATATATATATATGTATATAATGTTAAATGACAAAGTGTGACGCTGCTATCACTTTATATATATTAATATCTTAAAATATACATTGGGATGATATCTCATGCCCTCGTTTCAATCTTTGTCTTTCGTTGGGGGTAATGTTTTCAGTCCAGGGAATGCATCCTCAGGTTTTAAAAGTGCTGTGCTATAGAAAAAAAAATCCTTCATTCAGTGTTGTGCTCAGCGGCCCGCCAATCATCTTGGTTTTTCACATCTGAAAGAGAAAATTTGGTTCGTTAAAGATCTATTTGACCTGCACAGCATTGTTTAGGAGATAGTCATGAGTTCACTTATTTCCACACAATCAGAGTGAAGCCTGTTCACCCACTCAAATTATCAATAGGGCAATCAGTCAATGTTCATAAAGGAATACTAGCATAGAGCAGAGTGAATGCTAACTACTGCCTACTAAAAAATAGTAAAAAGTTTATCGCAAGCCCTTTTGACATTTAATGTACATTCATGTACAGGAAATTAATTATAGGTATCTATAATGTCATTTTAACTTGTTAAAATACTGATTCTTGTGATCAGCGATGGAATTATTGAAACTAATAAAATTACAAATACTCATGTCAGCTGTGCGCTTATTACTTGTAAAAATAATCATTTTTGACATCAATAATTACATTGTTACTTGCGAAAATGTCTATTGCTGATATCAACAATTGAATTACAACTAGCAAAAAATGCTGCAATTTGGTTTTCAGTAGATATCTACAGAATAATGTTGTTCTAACTAGTAAGAAAGCCTTTTAAGATAGCTTTAATTATGCTATTTACATTGTAGTTATTGATATCAAAATGTATCATTTTTACTAGCAAGTAGTACATTGTTGATATTTGAAACTGAAATTGAACAAGTTAGAAATAATAGATATCTGTAACTGCATTTTGAACAAGAGTAAATAACAAATAATTGTGAAAATGCAGTTATCAGTAATAAAACAAATGTACTAGTTGAAATTCCATTTTTGATATCAAGAATGGGTATTCCCATTAGTAATGACGTAATTACTTAAACTAGAGCAAAAGTAATAACTGATATAAAAAATTAGCATTTTCACTAATAGTAATTCCATTACTGAGCTCATCTAGCATTTTACTAGGGAAAATTAAATTAGAGATATCTATAATTCAAATCCTGCACATGATTAAATGTCAAAAGGGCTTACAATAATTGGTTTAACATGTGTACTAACCTACCGTGACCGTGAGAAGCCACAAATGATAGTTGTCAATTGCCTGGTTTCTATTTCTGCAGAGTTGCCCTGCATAGCCCCTTCCATTGTGAAATTTTGTGAAATAAATGTAGTTATTTTGCATTTTACCTCAATCCCCCACTTTTCACTTTTGGATGGGGTCAAAATTTAGATGGGGTGGAACAGTCACCGGATTACTGTTTGGCATTCAGAACTTAAACAGAGGCCACATAAGCTTAAGAGTTGAAGCACTAGTGAAACAGGTTGATAATTAGGACCATGAGAAGCAAACAGCATGGACACACTTTTATATTTAGTTTCTAATACTCACTTGCTGTTTCAGTCAAAAGATGACATACACAAGTATGAATATTATCTAAAAACATGAATCATTAATGGCATGATTTTACACATGATGACAAAATCAGCATTACCTAAATATGTTTGGTACCATTAAGGACAAAATGACATTAAATTACAAGGATTGAGAATAGGGTGTTTGTGTTGCGTTCTTATGTCTCACTCTAGTAAAGACTTCACAAACACACACATATGCAAACACATACCTAGATATTCCCCACAGATGCCATTTCTGAGTTTTTTTCAAACACACCATCATATTGCTTGTTGCCAGAATATCCTTTTAACTTCATCAATGTTTTATCATGTACTGGGTTCATCATTTCTATGCTCAAAATCAAAGTGCTGACACCACAAAACAGAGCAATGCCCTTGGTGAATTCTGACATCAAGCAAAGATGTCAACATAGTATCACATAGCAATACACAACAGACATTACACACATAACCACCCCAAACATGCGCACACACAGTCCTAATGTATGAGAGGAAATGCAACAAACTAGACAAGCAGGTGAGCAGTATGCATATTATGGCAGGGAGAGAAAGCTTTAGATGAGATGAGGTCAAAGCGTGTTGCACGTCGTGACAGTTCATAAACAAACCTGCAAGTTCTTTCGTTTAACTCAAGTTGTCTGGACTTGCATTGCAATTGTGTGAATTTGCAGGAGCATTTACAGGTGAGGGGGTCCTGAACATACAAGCGCTTTCTTCTGTCTGAACAAGGCTCACAGTGGCTGCAAGAAAAGCAGAAGGGAGAGACACAGAGACATCTAAGCACTAGTGAATTGAGCAGAGAGCTGGAAACACACACACATACATGCACCATCACACACAACCTTCACCCAGACAATCATTCAGATCAAGATTGCTACATAAAAGCCAGGGAGAGACACAGGAATGCAATCACTTGTCAGATTTATGTTGTTTTTTTTATTTTTGCTTATTTTTAAAGACAGGATATCATTAGTGGCAGGAGTAAAGCAGAGATTGTGTGTGACTGGACTGTCATGATCTGTCATCCATCCATCATTCATGCAACATCCATCCACCCCTCATTCATTCAAGCAACATTCCTCCATTCATCCACTACCCATCCATCCAATCATCCATCCATTTATTCATGCAACATCCATCCATCCGTCAGTCTGTCTGTCCATTCATTCATCCATCCATCCCTCCCTCCCAATAATTTTTCCATCCATCATTCATTCCTGCAACATTCATCCACCCATCCATCCATTATTTTATGCAACATCCATCCATCCCTCATTCATTTATGCCACATTCATCCATCCATCCACTCCCCCATCCATCCATCCTTCCATCATTAATTCATTCAGCATCCATCAACCCACCCATCCACCAGTTTGTCCGTCCATCCATCCATACATTCATTTTTCCATTCATCCATCTATCCATCCATCATTCATTCATGCAACAATCATCCATCCATCCATCCATCCATCCATGCAACATCCAGCCATCCATCCTTAATTCTCGCAACATTCATCCATCCATCTATCTATCCATCCATCCATCCTTTCATCATTAATTCATGCAACATCCACCCATCCATCGGTCTATTTATCAATTCACCCCATCCATCAATCTGTCCGTCCATCCATCCATCCACTCATTTTTCCATTCATTCATTCATTCATCCTTCCATCCATCCATCATCCATCCATCACTGAGCACACATGTGACATGGTGATTAGTGGCAACAATGAATGCAGACAGGAACAGTTACTGGACTGAGACAAACACACATTCAACACAACATTCAACACAATTTTATCACGATTCAAAACATAATAAAACCTTGAAAGCAAATTGCGGAAATGACATTGAAAATAAACTTGCTGGTGCTGAATGATGCAGTATCTTTTGTGTTAATGTGACTGTTTTGAATTATTTATAAAATCACTGACAATTTCTATTCTATTCACACACTTTCTAAAGTGTACCTATTCACTCAAATTCACAAAGACTTGCCAATCCACAGGAGAGAGGCAATCTACAGTACAAGCTGGTATCATCTGAAACAACATAAGTCAATGAAAGTCAAAATACAGGTGAGAAATCACATGAACATGATGCCATCCTAGCAGTGACAGAAATGCAACCTCTATTTATTTACCTTTGCTTTCTTTCCTCTTTGTTGGAATTAGGCCAACAGTGTGATTATGAGTACAAATAAATGCAGACTGGGGCTTTAAGCCAACAGGACCAGTGAGATTACAAAGAACAAACAAGCTGCCCTGAAATAAAGCCAACAAGCAACAGCAAAATACAGCTTGAGTGCAGGTGAGCCGAGACACTAGCATCGCCTGTATCTCCCTCTCTTGCTCTCTTTCTGCTTTTAACCATCCCCACTCTGGGTTTCCTTCAAAACAGGAAAACAAAGCAAGAAAAGAAGTCACAAAGACTCCACAAAGCCGAGAAAGATCAGTCAGCACTAGGGATGTCAAGTCGATATTAAAATAAAAAGGTATGCAATGAAACCGGTCTTTCTATAGTTCATACGAAGGAGCGCAGATGCTCTGTGAAAAGCCTTCATGCCCCGAAGTGTTGAGACTGAGCACCTGAATGGTCAAATTCCTGTCTAGTGAGGTATAAGTAAACACAGTCACCAAAAAAATCTGATATGTGTCAAAATCTTGGATCTGTGCATCAGGACTTGCCATGTAAATGCAGTCCTGCTGCGGTCTATTGTGTCAATGAGCATGTTTACATGGACACCAATGTGCTAATAACTACCAAAAATCAGCTTATTCAAAAAACATCAACATAAGAAACTCGTGTTTACATGAGATTTGAAACATCAGGTTTGTCTCTGCTTTTGACATCAAAATGTAAACAGTCACGCGCACAACACTTGGATACGCCATTGAGAACGCCAGATAAAGGTGCTAACATGCAAGAGTAATGTGCAAAATTCAATGTTTTATGGTTAACCATTTATGACCTTACCGCGGTAACAGAAAACCATTTAAGGCATTTAAATGACCACACATAGATGGCATATAAAGCATAATTGGTGTAAGATTGTTCATGTAAATGTGCTCAAATATTAATCAAACAACAATATTTACAAGAAAAAAAAAGAGAACCACTCTCAACCTGCTCTAAATTTATTTTTATTTATTTATTAAAGACTGTTTACTTGAACAATTACATAGAACTTCAAAAAGTATTTACTCTTTAATCTTTGTTTAATCTAAACAGTTTAATCTTTGTTCTATTGTTTTGTTTGTTCTATTGCTTTAATTAGTTTCTTTGATCTTTATTTTGTTCTTTATTTATAAACTTGACTGTTTACTTGAATGATAAAAAAAACTTCAAACACAGTTCACTCTTTAATTTTGGTTGTTTAATCTACATCGTTAATCTTTGTTCTATTTGTATTTGTTCTTTATTTATTGAAAAACGTATTTAAATAATTATGTGAAAAACAATAAAGGTGGTTTTAATAGCATATTAGTTTTGCTGTGATATCGAAATTGTTATCAGGAATCAAAATTTCACTGGCATCAGTATCTACCTCTCACATTTTTATATTGTGACAACCCTAATTACCACCAATTAAAGCGAAGAGCAAAGCACCAGTTACAGCTTCATGAGGAATCAATGGTTCACTCTATTGTCGAAATAAGCAGCTGAAGGGATTGAGCATGTGTGTTGTGTGTATGTGTGTTTGAGGAGCTTAGAAGTAAGGATCGAAGTGCAAGGAGCTGAACTTGAGCTTGTGAATCAGATCCCTCACCCCAGAGTTGCTGGGTGCTCCCACCCCCCGGGGAGAGTGTTTGCCTACGTGCTAAGAGAGACGACGCGCAGAGAGTCTGCGTTTAGCCCTATGATGAACAGATTTGATTTAGCTCTCTCAGCTATCCTGATTCAACTCTACATGGCTGCATTATCCTAGCAAGGTGTGGAATTGCATACACCCACCACTCATCCAATTAAAGGAATGTTCCCCGTTCTATACCAAGTTAAACTCTATCGGCAGCATTTCTTTTTTTTTTTTAAATGAGGAGTCAAAATTAGTTTCCATGAAAATCAACATTATCCCATAAGATCTTAACTTGAACATTCGGATCACGGAACATTCCTTTAAACAGAGTATGTTCCTTGACCTAAAGTTACCACATATATACTTACACACAATAGCACTAAATGAGGTATGTGCCACTGTTGACCGTGACTAACAATAACCCATGTCTCAGGATCATCTACTATTTAAAGCTGTTTTTTGTTTAAAAATGAACAAATTGCCATTATTGATTGAGTACATAATCAATCAGTGTTCAGTAAGCCTATAAAAATTATTTGTATTTTGAGCTGTCAGGTTGGATTTGGCGCGAAATTGCTGGCTTATGTCTTTCCTCCTTGCGTCATTACGTCATGTCTGCACACACAGGAAATAAGTACTGTCTAGTCTTCTGGCTCAGGACGCTGTTCAGTTCAGCTCATTCAGTCACAATCACACAGTCCAGGAAAGCAGCACTGCAGTCTGGATGGTTGTTTACCTGCTATAATGCTTAGATACAGTATGTTGTCTGGCAGGGTTGCTGAAGCTTATATTGCTTGTCATACTTTTATGAATCGAATATTACCTGTGTGTTTACCAATCGCGATGTACAGTATCTACGTTGTGCTGTGAAGTTACTGTGCATTTTTACTAAATGTACGACTGTACGAAAAAAAGACATATTTTGTGTTCATATAATATACACATTTTGCCGGTGTTAGCGCATTAAACTCGTGAAACTAGATTAACAGATTAGATGAATCTATATCTAATATCTTCTTCTAGCCTATATACAGATTCTCAAGAAATTCCTTCTTCTGTTTATATCTTGCTCTGTTAATATCTTGCAGTATCATTTGTATCGTCATATTTTAGTCAATAGTATGCTTTATAAAATAATTTAATCTTCATGATGCACCTTTTTCGTCTCGTCTTTGTTATCGTTGACGAACGTTTTCGTCTGTGATTTTATTGACGAGATTTATAAAGTAAAAATAATGAAGTCTTCCACTGAACTCATATCAGCCATATCACGAGTTTCACCTCTTAAATTGATAAATGTAGTACAATACAAACATTAATAGTAGATAAGACACTTGAAAATCATTTCTAAATATGCTGGTAACCGGTGGTGGTTTGTTATCAGTGTAAAAGCGCTCTGAGTGTACTGTCAGAAAAGCGCTATACATGTAAAATTCATTTATTCAAAATATGTTAATGAGAGTATTATTTATCTTCACCAAAGCAAGTAATATTACATTTTTAAATGTTTAATCATTTAACATAATTGCAACATGAAAATGCATGTCATTACTCTGATCACAGACAGGCAATAAGCTCAAATCATGAGGTTCATCCGCCAGAAGAGCAGGGCTGAAACACAACAGGCGTAAAGTTTTCTTCCGCAAATTGCTTGGAATTTAAAATTTCAACCATAGATGTCACTAGAGAGCACAAAGTTAACGGCAGACAATTGTTACTATGATTAGAATAGAGAAGCAGGCAAGGGTCAGTCTTGACAACTTTAGTGTGAAAAGCGGGTGGTCTTCACATCCATCATCTTACAAAATGCCATAAAACAGCAGAGCCTCAACCCACAAAGAAAAAAAAAAGAAAAACCAAAACAAATCCTATAAAAGACTCTTATCAGCAGGTCAGAGATCTATCGAGATCTATGTAGCAATCCAGTTCTTTTACACAAGCACTATGGGCTGTAAAATCACAGAAAGACCTAATGGAAACAGCAAACTGCTTACTTTTTGTTTTTACCAAGGCAGATTATTTAACATTCATGCTTTTACTCAGAGCAACTTTAAGTGTGTACATATTTTTCTTTGTGAGACTTAAACCTTCAACAAATGAAAAGCATACAATTATGAATGGTTATCTTCTGCCCAAAATAGTCTCTGGGTTTCATATCATGTCATGATTAAGTACTGTTAAAAGCAGTGAGTCTTGAGTTTGTGTTAGGATTAAAGTATTTGACTGTTAAAACATTCAGAGGAAGATGATTCCACTGTTTGGGTGTGCAACAGAGACTATTTAGCCACTTCTATTCAAATGAATGGGAGAAACTGGAACGCCCAATGGTCGACAGATGTAGAAAAAGGAAGTCCTGACTTACAGATAAAAGAGCCAATCACCTTTTTGATACAGACATCACCTGTCAAGTCAGTTTGAGAATGCGCATGTGCATTAGCTGTACAAGCCGGGAAAATTAAAAATGTAGGTACAGAAGCACAATTTGATTCCAGTGTTGTCAGATTTTACTGGTGATTTGAAATATGTTCTTTGATCATAATTTTGACCAACTGCCCGAGAGTGTTCCAAAGATGGCTGCCAGTGCACTGACTTGCTAGAAAGACTTTGGTATGCAAACAACAAAATGTAGCTTTGTTAGCTTTGTTGAGGGTGTAATGAAGCACTGTGGTAGTCACATTGATTCGTGCTCGTAAGGTTTTACACAGACTGAATGTAGGGCCATTTTTATATTAAATTAAATTTTCTTTAAAATTCTGGGTTACAGTGAGGCACTTACAATGGAATTGAATGGGGCCAATTCGTAAACGTTAAAAAAACTCACTTTTTCAAAGTATAGCCACAAGACATAAACAATATGAGCGCTAGCACGATTTAAGTATGCTAAAATTGCTAAGTTACCTTTTCTGTGTAAAGTTATATCCAACATTACAATTGTGTTGCTATGACAACGTAACACCTGTAAACGACTATAAAAAAAGACTATTTACATGACTTTACTGTTCAAATAATACACAAGTTTTAGCAAAAGAATTAAAGCAATAGTTTAACCAAGAATGAAAACTGTCTCTTCATTTACTCACCCTCATGCCATCCCAGATGTGTATGACTTTCCTCTGCAGAACACAAAGGGTTTTAGAAGAATATCTCAGCTCTGAAGGTCCATAAAATCCAAGTGAATGGGTGCCAAATTTTTGAGCTCCAAAAAGCACAGATAGCCATCATAAAAGTAATCCATATGACTGCAGTGGATTAAATAATGTCTTATATATAGATGCCTCATTCGGATGGTTTGTATACATCAACTGCGTCACCTTGGAACTGTCAACAAGGAGAGCTGTTTAAATCAGTTTGAATGCAAGTGAATGGAGGATATCAGACCGAGCTCCTTGCTCAGGCTGCTGCATAAACTGCTTTTATGTGGAAATCGCGGTCCATAGAAACAGCTACTAATAAGGTATCTACGTATGAATATCTATGCAGAGTAGGCTTACGCACTTACGTCACGCAAGAGGCAGTTTGAACTCCACCCTCGTGAACGAGCTGGCCGGAAGCGAACATTTTGAATAAAAAACTTTTTAAATATTTATCTGTTTCTTACACCTAGCATTTTGCTTCAGAAGACATTAATTAATCCACTGGAGTCTTATGGGTTACTTTATGATGGCTATGTTTGCTTTTTGGAGAGTCAAAAATTTGGCACCCATTAGCTTACATTGTATGGACCTACAGAGCTGAAATATTGTTCTAAAAATCCTTGTTTGTGTTCTGCTGAAGAAAGACTTGATTATTTTTTAATTATTTTTGTGCAGTCAACATTATGCCACAAATGCTGTCGATTAAGCTTAACTTGATTTGAATATTCCTTTAATTTCTTTAGTATGCCAGGACAAGTAGTCGTTCATGAGTAGTCATTCAAGCCCTCTAACATGGGCACCACATCAATGAGTTGGATAATGAACCGTTAGGCCATAGCTCTGACATAGTATGTTCCTTATTCTCAAACTGACCCTACTCTATCAATTTGATTGGTCAACCTAGACAAACGTTCTAGAAAGATACTGCACTTTCAACATCTCACACAGTGTCCAGTGGCTGCTTCTCATCGCCGGTCAATCAACACAGTCATTGCTATTTTGACCATCTAGAACTGTCAACACTGTCAGCAAATGATACTTTAACAAATCACTCAATTTCCCACAATAAAATAGGGAATTATGGCCTACTAAACAACAAAATAGATTAAATAGGGACCCTGTAAATCACCCAAAAGCTTTACAGAGGAAATAAAAAAAAAAAAAAACTCATCTTACTTTTCTTTCTTTGCTTTGACTTCTTCCTTTGGCCTGAAAAAAAATAAAAAATAAAAATACAAAATTTTAATTTGTGATACTGTGTAATAATACTTTTTTATTTTTTATATTATAGGTTAAACATGTGCACTAAATGTTATATACATGTGTATTACATAAATGTTATATACATAAGTTGTGAATGAACTAACAATGAACAATTACATTTTTCAAATTTCACATGAACTCAGATGAATAAAGACTTTAAAAATATATTGTTCATTGTTAGTTCATGATATCTAATGCATTTACTAATGTTAATAAATGTAACCTTATTATAAAATTTCCATACACATACGGAACAGTTAGGCACATCAATGACATTTGGTCATGAGGCACATCAGAACCAATGACATGTAACTGATGTCCACCCATCACCATAAGCACCATATTTGATTTGAGAGGTACAACGGAGTGAAAATTGTGAATATTGTCTTATATTTCAGCCTTTTACCCACAAAAAACTGTCGTATTATTTCAGAAGACTTGTAATATATCGCACAGGTCATTTGGACTACTTGTATGATATTTTTATGGTGCTTTTTTGTCATTTTGGAGCTTGACAGCCCCATTCTACATTAACTTCCATTCAATGGAAAAGGATATAATTCAGGATGTAATTTAAAAAATTCCCCTTTTGTGTCCCGCAGAAAACAGTACACAGTTTTAAAATTACTTTAGGGTGTGTTAATATTGACAGAATATTCATTTTTGGGCAAATCTTAGTTTTAGTAGACAGACTTACCTGCATTCACACTTGGTGTGTTCTGTGAAACTCAGATGAAAATTGTGCTGCGATATACGTTGTTTGACTCGTAATACCTATAGAGAAATCCATAAGAAGCACATTAAGCATGTTGTTTTTGAGTGTGTGTTACATATTAATGTCTTATATAAGTGTATTGCACTGAAAAAACCTTGTCCTCATGATTTTCTAACCACAGTGTGAAATGTTCAAGTTAACAGCACAGATTCATTTTACCCAATTCTTATTCCTTGTTTCTCCCCACCCTATAATAAATGGCAAGATGAGGCCTTAACTGTGGCCAAGAGCAACTTTAACCACATAAACGCGGTGTAAACACAGAGTGCAGCGGTAAACAACATAGCTGACATGCCAGTTAACGCCACCTCGCTGTCCACATGCTGGGCAAGTATGAAGTCATAGACAGCAGGGTGAAGGATTGCATGTGCTGGATTGAACCAGTCTCACCCCCATAGTGATGTTGCGAGTCTCTGTTGGGACACACTCGAGCGCTTCGTCGTTGCAGCAACCTGCACAGCGCATCAGAACCACACAGGATGGGATGTACGTGTGCTCAATCTCATCTGGATACTCTTGGATGATGTCTACCAGCACCTCCCGAGTCTTACACGCGCTCTTTTTATACACATCCATGAAGAGAATCACTAGAGGAAGAGGATGCAAAGAAAGAATTTTCAGTCACTGTCATACCATATGACAGAAAGAGTTAATATAATTGTATTATCTTATATAAAGCTATCATACGGCTTCAGAAGACTTGGAATATAGACTACAGACTACTTTTATTGGGCTTTTATGGTGGTATTGTTTTTATTTTTTTGGAGATTGACAGATGTGGTTATATGAACTGTCATTGTAGGAAAAAGAGCATTAAGATGTTGCTGCAAAATGTATTCTTTTGTGTTCCATGGAAAAAATAACAGCATACGGGTTAAAATGATGACAGGTAAAATCATTTAAAGTGATTGTTCACCCAAAAATGAAAATTCTCTCATTGTTTACTTACCATCATGCCATCCAAAATGTGTATGACTTTCTTTCTTCTGCTGAACACAAACGAAGATTTTTTTAGAAGAATACAGTATCTCAGCTCTGTAGGTCCTCTCAAAGTGGAGATTGATAGTAAAAAAGGACTGAAATATTCATCTGTTTCTCACCCACACCTAACATATCACTTCTGAAGACATGGATTTAACTACTGGAGTCTTATGGATTACTTTTATGCTGCTTTTATCTGCTTTTTGGACCTTCGGATTTCTGGCCACTATTTACTTGCATTGTGAGGACCTAGAGTGCTGAGATATTCTTTTACAAATCTTCATTTGTGATCATCTGAAGAAAGAAAGTCATCCATATGGATGACATGAGGGTGAGTAAACGATAAGAGAATTTTCATTTTTGGGTGAACTATCACTTTTATGTAGGGACACTAAAGCCAGTGTAACTGGTCAGACTACAACAGTTACACCAGCTTAGCAAATATAAAATGCAACAGATCTGTGGCTCAACATCTCACAAAGGCCCATCCACCCCACTCCACCCTAATCTGTGCACCTCCCTGGCTGGCTTCCCATCATTCTCTGTGACCCCAGTGCCTCATGACCTGCAGACTGCCAGGGAAAAGCTTGACCTCAGGCAATGTGGCACCAGACTTCACTGCAGACACCTGACCTTTACAAGAAGCCCACCATGTGTGAGAGTTCCCTGCCACCCACGATTCTGCCAGTGTACCAAACCCATGCAAGAAATCAAACTCTGTATTTATATTGTTGATTAAACCAAACTCAATAATTGCCACTGGTTGTGTCCAACACAAGAGTTGTCACAATGTTTGACCAATGGACTTCCATGACATTCCCATGACTTTTCCAGTTGTTCATGATGTAGATTGTCATCTAAATCACTCACAAAGAACAATTTCTACCTAATTACATTTTTGAGACCTGAGCATAACTAGAAAAACGTATATTACCTCATTAATTTCCATGACTTTTCCAGGCATGGAAATCCAGTTTTTAAAGCTCCCTGACATTTCCTGGTTTTCCATGACTGTGGAACACAACCCTGCAGCACAAACTCACATGGCCATATTTTACCCATGCGGTGCCCTATCATAACACTTCTTCATTTATGGCCATGACGTTTGTATCTCTTTATTTAGCAAGGTGCAAAGTCACATGTGGTCTGCTAGTTTTATTTAGTAGCTTTTAGCCAGTCGGCTCTGTGGTAGGCCCTACTGTATAATACAAATACAAACTGACTATTTCTAACAGTGATCCAATGTGCTGATTTGACACTTTTGCAATATCTTTATAAATGGAGCTCTGAGTTGTGGAAGCTTGATTACAACATGATTACAAATGGAAACAGATGAAGTAAAAATAACGACACATGTTCCCCCAGTAACGTAAATAGGGACTCTTAGCAAACAACCTAACTCAACCAGGTCCACTGCTGTTAAATACTTGTGACCTTGAGGACAGATTGGAAACAAAACAGTCAGCGTCTTTGTTAATAAACACACAAGGTCATGGCCAGTGACTCCACACAAGGTTGCCTGCGGGTAGAATAAATGGTTCACTTTGACAGCCCTCAGTACAGCCTAATGAATGTAGGAAAAATACCCTCTGTCCTATTCTGGAGTGTCAAAGCATATATGAATGTAAGTTCAGCCCCAGTGTAATATTAAATTAAATGAAGATAAAGAGTGATATATATATATATATATATATATGAGACTTTTACTGAATAAAAAACAACTTTTGATGGAATGGGTAGGCCTACTGCTATAAAATAAAAAGCAGTTTAATCTTTGCCTTCAGAGTGAAGTTACACATACATCCTCCAGGTGGCGCTGCACTCCTAACCTCATTTCAAATACACTGCTGAGAGATTGCATAGCATACATTACATCACATCAACATTTATGAACATATTAAGCGACTTACCGTCATTTTTGCTCTTCCCCTCTTCTTTGGGTATGTGGGCAGTCTATGAGGACAGAGTATTGACATAAGTGACAGAAATATATTTTAACTAGCATATTTGTATTTTTGCATGTTGCGCTAGGCCTATACTCAGTCTGAATTTAGAATCTTGGTATATTAGTAAGCGAGTTTAAACATTTGAGAATATTTTTAGCCTCTTAAAAAGGACATTTAGAATGTTTTACAATCTTTGTAAGAGAGTTCATGATTGTTTAGAAGGGTTTAAAATCTTAGTAAAAAAGAATATATATATATATATATATATATATATATATATATATATATATATATATATATATATATATATATATATATATATATATATATATATGTGTGTGTGTGTGTGTGTGTGTGTGTGTGTGTGTGTGTGTGTGTGTGTGTGTGTGTGTGTTTAAGAATTCCATCTAAATCTTAGCAAGGGAATCGGAAATGAAGTTCAGTTGTCATTCAAAGAGCTTTAAGGAGCATTTGTTTTCCCGCCTACAGATTAGTCTCGCTCGCGAAAGAGATCGTGTGATCGGTTGCTGGTTGGTCGCGTTACTGCAGGTGGTGGACTGGCGCAACAGCTCTCAGTGTTGCGTGAGAATGCATGGAATCACACAAGTAGCTCATCTGCTTCATATCTACCCAGCAATCCCTCATATTCGGAACCCCACACATTTGGACAATGCAGACACATTGACAAACACAAAAGCGACCGTATTTTAGCGCGTACTGTTTCCCGACAACAAACCTACATGGTTCACCACATAATATTTCAAGTAAATGAACCAATAAGACTGGAAACAAAGATACGGAGGCCTCAGGTAGCCTGTCATTATTTTTGACAAGAGAGAGGTTACATCTGTGAGAGAGTCGTTTTTAAGTTTTAAGGAATCGCTATAAGAACCCTAATGCAGCAAGTCTGTTAGTTTCTGTATTCTGAATGATTAAAGAGAACAGGATAACCCGTTTTACAGCCTTTTGTGACAAGTTACAGCTCGTAATATATTTGATATTGTCTCACATAACGACCTCGATTAGGAATGTGTATTTTACTAATGAAAAACGTGACCTAGAGGTTAAATCCCGGTGTGCTTTGAGGACAGCAACAGGTCGGGTTATTGTAAATCACAGAATAGATGTGGTCAAATATGTTGGTAACTACATACATAAATGAGGTCGGCAAAATTGTGACGCATATATAACATTTTAGTCGGATCACACTGTCTTAAAACCCCTGCAACTCTTAAAAAATCTGCGTGAAACTTTAACCCCCTGTTAACTAGTCGTGTATATAGCTGGTGTAACGGCACTGATACTTTAAATGCATTTCTCGTATTAGCGTGTGACCTCCGTTTGAGCGCTACAAGGACAATTTACTCATTAATGAAAAATGAATGGCTTTATCCTTCTATAATTTCTCAGATCTAGTTTCAAACCCCACCCCCTAAAATTAAACAGAGCGCTTACCTGTACTACAGAAGACAGATGAAGGAGAGCTGCAAAAAATAACTGTACCGAATAAAAAACAAAGTTCATGATTGTAATTCCAGTGGTTTGTTGCAGTGAGCGTTACAGAACAGTCTGGTTTCTTTTTGGGCTCTCAAAACAATTGGAGAAGCGAAGCTGTTTAATATGAATGAACCTTGTGATATCGTGGGTCAAAGTAACAATTCCATTCTGCCCTTCCAAAGCACCTGCGTAAAATCCACTAAAATGTAGTTCTTGAACGTCCCCTCTTCCCTCGAAAAAAAAAAAAAAGAAAAAAAAAAGACAATAATATAAACGGTAATAATAATAATAATAATAATAATAAAATATAAAGAATAATAAAGAAAACTGGGGAAAATCCACACAATATCTTGGTCCTCCGTGAATTTCGTTTTTAAAATCCACAATATAACGGAGAGCCCACGTTTAATAAAGCAAAATCCATAAAATCAAAGGCAAAACCAACAAAAAAGTTTCGTAGACTTCCAATCGCAACCTCCACTTTGTACGGCTTTTGCGCATATGATTATCATCAAGAGCAAAGCAGTACATGTGCCGGTATAAAGTGATCCAGTGGCAATCCTTGGTTTTGCGGTTTTACCAAAACTTGTCTTCTTTCCCTCGTCTTATTCCCGTTATTGTTTTGGCTTCTGTTGTGAATGTTATATCGCGGAATGGAGAGGTCTTGTCACTTTGCGCTCGCTCTATCTTTCAGCGCTTCTGCTGCTCAATGCTGGAGATCTTGAGAGAATCAGCAAACGGGCGGCGAGTGCGCTGATTGGTCAGAGAGTGACTACGTAATGTGCGTTGATCCAATGCAGAACCAACCACATTGCTCAAGCTGCTGACTCGTTGTATGAAGGTGGGAGATTATAATATTATAGCTTTGCGTTGAAATAAATTGGATGTACATTTGCAAAAGCATTTCTTTGCATTAAATCTTTTGATAGAGTATCTCCTTTTATTTTCTCATACATTTTAGGTTTTGTTTTGTACCAGTTTTAGCAGTGGATGCTTCATCTTTGTCATGATAGAAATTCATCTTAATCCATCTTCTCATTAGTTTCTCAGACAGAAATCCGATATATGGCCATATATGAAAAGAAATATAAACATATTAAAATTCCACTAGTATTTGGGGAAAATACTATTTTTGTAGTGACTTGAAATGCAGTATATGTTCCACATATGTACAAGCATGTGACTTTTATATCAGTGAAAAGTATATATATGAACATATATTTAATATATCCTGTGTTTTACATATATTCCATATTTAAGATTTATGTATGGGGTTTGGTCTTCCTATATACTGTAAGTGTTCACCAAGCATATGAAGTGTTAAGATATAAACTTTAGGCAATATTGACATTAATGATCATGTGTTACTTTTTCAACTTAAATTATTTTCAACTGAGGACCTAAAAGTCCTGAAGGGGGCCCGTAAACATAAAAAAATAAATAAAATAATAATAATAATAAAAAACAGTATTTTCTTCAAAAAAAAAAAAAAAAAAAAAAAAAAATTCAATAAATGTGTCAACATATTTTGATAAATTTATTTATGTGATATTTTACTAATAAGGTAGTAACGTTGATAATAAAATTGTCATTTTATTAATGAGAGATATTCTGTAGTGTAATCAGCTTATATATATATATATATATATATATATATATATATATATATATATATATATATATATATTAGAGGTCGATCGGTTTTGCAGATTAATCGGCACGATAACAGATTTCTGGAACTATCGGTTATCAGCAAAAATCCACACCGACAGTTTTTCCCCATTGTCGTTATACAGTATGAGAGTGGCCTCTAGAGGCGAAATAGAAACTATCACTACACTGATGCCTTGTGGTGTTTGTTTTGACACGTGCGACTACACTCTGCATGGAGCGGAACACTTCATATGCAAATTTAAAACATAAACGAAAAGGTATGTATACAGTACACTACAGTACACGTTGTCATATCATTATAAAGAAATTCATTTGTTGACTAGATGCTGCATTAGTAGAGAACAGCAGTATGTTTGCCGACAAGGCTGAGAGGATGCCGACATTAAAGCTAACCTCAAGCTGTTAGAACAATGTGACAAAAATACACTAAAGTCCTACCCAGATGTTTAAATGTCATGATTGTTACCATCTATTACCATCTATTTGCATTAGTTTATATCCAGCTGGTCACGTTCATGCATTCGTTAGCCAGCTAAGTTGCATATTTAAAGCTAGAGATGTGAAAAAGCAAATTAATGGGGGCCTGGGTAGCTCAGCGAGTATTGACACTGAGTATCACCCCTGGAGTTTGAATCCAGGGTGTGTTAAGTGACTCCAGCCAGGTCTCCTAAGCAACCAAATTGGCCCGGTTGCTAGGGAGGGTAGTGTCACATGGGGTAACCTCCTCGGGGTCCCGATTAGGGATTCTCGCTCTCAATGTGGCGCGTGGTAAGTTGTGCGTGGATCGCGGAGAGTAGCATGAGCCTCCACATGCTGTGTGTCTCCGCGGTGTCATGCACAGAGAGCCACATGATAAAATGCGCGGATTGACTGTCTCAGAAGCGGAGGCAACTGAGACTTGTCCACCGCCACCTGGATTGAGGTGAGAAACTGCGCCACCTTGAGGACCTTCTAAGTAGAGGGAATTGGGCATTCCAAATTGGGAGAAAAGGGGATTAAAAAAAAAAAAGAGGAAAAAAAAGCAAATTAATATCTTCATGCAGCCGAAAGAAACATATAAACAAATTTGAAACGCATCTGATTTAAATGAATTTTTTTTAACCTCACTGTAATATGATAACTTCAGATCGATCACATTCTTGCACTAAAAAAGGCCTGACACAGCGCAACAAATACAGTTTAACAGAAAGCAGGTGTCTCAATATACTTTAAAGCTCTTTTTAATTAGACACTTTTTAATTAAAAACAGCACTCCTGCATGAGACGCTGAATAAACAAAAACAAAGGGAAACAAAGACGTTTGTCTAGCGCATGTTTACATAGAAAAACAAATGGATGGTTGCAAAAGCGTTTGGTGTGAACAGCCCCTTACAGTTGTTGGAAGTCTTTGGCCATTGCGTCTTGCTCCCTTATAAGCATTTCTCAGATTAAGCAATGAGTTGTTTAAATGCTTTGTCAGGAAAGATGTTCAACTTGGAAATGTGCACGTTCGGTTCCAGTCTGTTGTGTTCCGTCTGTTTGAACAGCCCCTGGCCTGGGCTCATAGTCTGAGCTGCTTGAACTGTGAATATTGCTACTCTACATACAACTGCACTGAATAAAAAACAATGTGGTATTTCGCTGTGATTATGAAGCTTGAGTCTGGAGTAGTAGGGATCAGTGCAAGTGTAACACCATGTGAACTGTCTATTGAAGTGTTTCCCCCCTCATTTTACTTTTGACTTAACATTTAAGAATATGGACTGACTAAAACTTTTTATTTATTTATTTTATGCACAGTAGTTGAAAATGAAATGCTCTTTTTTAACAGCCATGATAGGAATGTTCTATGCAATAATATAACATTGCTGAATGGTTTATGTATTTATTGCACCCTCTTGTGGACTAAAGAAACAACGTCAATTTAAAAATCAGCTGACTTTAAAATTAGAATATTAGTTAATATATATTAATATTTATATATTTATTTCATTTAAAAAAGTACAATACATTTTCATGGTTCAGTCAGTACTGTTTATTTTTGTAATAAAGTTCAGCACTATTTTACTTTGTTATTTTTTCATTCATTATCAATTTTAAAAACTATCGGTTGATTAATTGGTTATCGGCAGGTACTGTCCAACTTAGTTAACGGTAAAATCCACTATCAGTGGACTCTGATATACAGTATATATATATATATATATATATATATATATATATATATATATATATATATATAATTTTCTTTTTTTTTTTTTTAAAGTGGATTGGTTATGAGTCTGGGTGGGGGATCCCTGGGTCTGTAAATGTTTTAAATCCCTGAATTATGCTCAAATTAACTTATTTGGTGCTTTTCAAGTGTTCAGATAGATTGTTATCACTGTGACACAATATGTTCATCCTCAGCCAACCACAACAGGAGAAGAGGTGTTGGCAGGAGTCAAGTTTTCCTAAAAATGAGTCAAGTTTTAATAAAATATTATATATATTTCAATAAATATATATTTCTAAATGTGGCACATTATTGATATAGAAGGTAATAATGCTGGGATGTCAATTAATTTAATTAATGAAACATTCTAAAGTGTATCTAGCTTTTAAAAAATCTTTTTATATATTTTAAATTATATATATAAATAATTAATATTTCGATAAATGTATTTCCACCTACTTTAAAACATTTATTTATGTGATACTTTAATAATATAGAAGGTAACAGTGTTTGGTATTGTTTTAATTTTATAAATGAAAGTTATTCTGAAAAGTAATTAGCATATATAGTATATACTGTATGCACACTCACTGAGCACTTTATTAGGAACACCTGTACACCTACATGCAATTATCTAATCAGCCAATCGTGTGGCAGCAGTTCAATGCATACAATCAGTCATATATGGGTCAGGAGTCTCAGTTAATGTTCACATCAACCATCAGAATGGGGAAAAATTGTGATATCAGTGATTTTGACCCTAGCATGATTGTTGGTGCCAGGTGAGCTGGTTTGAGTATTTCTCTAACTGCTGATCTCCTGGGATTTTCACGCAACACAGTCTCTAGAGTTTATTCAGAATGGTGCCTAAAACAAAAAACATCCAGTGAGCGGCAGTTTTGCAGATGCAAATGGCTTGTTGATGAGAGAGGTCAACAGAGAATGGCCAGAATGGTTCGAGCTGACAGAAAGTCTACGGTAACTCAGATAACCACACTGTACAATTGTAGTGAGCAGAATAGCATCTCAGAATGCACAACATGTCGAACCTTCAGGCGGATGGGCTACAACAGCAGAAGACCATGTCGGGTACTTTATGCTTGGCACACATGTTACTTGCCTATATTTCTCAAGGACAAACTGTGTTAGATTTACCTGGATAATCTGGTAATGTTCTTGTTTAATTACATTTTATTCAAGATTAATTATGCAACACAGAGGTTAAATGTAATGACATTACACAATAAACATTTAAGCATAACTACCACAAAAATATACAGGCGTCTAATATTACAAGATTACAGTATATGAATGAAGGCTATTTAATGTTTGATATGATGATAAAGTGTACAAACAATGTTTTCCATTTTCACAAATGTCACTCATATCTTCAGTGGTCACAGATAGCTGTCCTTGGCAGTCCTATCGTATTTTGAAGCCCACTTAAAAAGAAATGGGGAAAAAAAATCTGTCACTGGGTACACTGGGTGAATGAATGAAAATTTGAGCTGATGTTTATTCCCTCAGGGAGAGTAGGAAGTAGTAGGGGGTATACGCTCCCACGTTCCCATGAGTACAAGCTGCTGAGAAAATCAAATTCAGTCAGTTGGTACGTAAAGACTCAAGGATGGCGCCCCAGTAGAAGACAGGAGATTTAGAGGTAGCTTCATTTCCCTTTAAAATCAGCATGACCTCCTTCCCTCCCCATCATGTGTTTTTTTTTTTTTTTTTTTCATCATGGTGGGGACTTTCCTTTGACTATTATTTTTATACTGAGCTAATGATACTTTCTATCCCCTAAATCTAACCCTCACACAAACCTTTGCATTTTGAGATTTTCATTAAGACATTATTTAGTATGTTTATTAAACCGTTTTCCTCATGGGGAAGGTTGGCTGCTTCCCCAAAGCAGATGATTTTAGGTTCAACTATCCTTGTAGGCAAAACCTGAACCACACACACAGACACACTCAATAACCATTGAAAAGACACACACACACAGAATTACTCATTCCCCATTTACCCTGACACAGAGATGGGTCATGGCCTTCTCTCCCACGGCGCTCCAAGTCAGACACTTTACTCTGTTACTATGGTTGCCGACTACTTAAAAACTCTCATTCTCTACTTTATGCACTCTCCTGCCTTACTTGATCCTCAAGTGATGCTGTTTCCCATCGCTGAACCATGCAAATCATGCACTCTCTTGCTCTCTCTTGGGTTAGGGGGGCATCAACTGGACATTTAAAGAGTAACCCAATAGAAACTATTGTGGCATAACCATGTTTCAACAGCATTCTGAATGCTACCAGGTGTCTGTGAGATCTTTTTTTTTTTTTTTTTGTTTTTTTTTTTTTTTTAACTCCAGTGTTGCCTAATCAATCTAAAGTTAGTTAGTGTTCAGAATAATTACCCAGCAGGACAGTGCCTTACCCTTTATTCTGTTCTACCCATAGAGGGCGCATCAAAATGTCTGTTGGTTTTATCACATTTGTTGTAATATGTACTCCCAAATTATTTTATTTTACTTTGAATTGTTGTGGACATTTAATAATTATTTTATTTTTTTATCAGTTAAGTATTGATTTGGGGTTTTGTTACAGACAATTTTAAATGTGCATTTTACTTGTCTAAAATATGCAGTAAAGGAAAAAAAAACCCACAAATAAACACAATGTTAAAAAAACTGTCTTTTCAAAATATATATTTCATATACAGTATATTCTGTGGCCCTTTAAAACTATTTCTGTGTCTTACCATGACATCAATGTAATCCATGCCCTTACAATTCAGCCAATCACATGTTCGAGGGTAACATTCTTATTGTGTGTCTGACAATACATATAACACATTGCCCACCATATAACACAAATATATATATTGGTTAAGATTTGATCTGGGCTCTATTCCAAAATCTAGCCAGCTGCCTTGCTGCACATTGCCTATATAGGCAGCTGTCTTTTAAGGTAGCATGCTAACTGAAATGTTACCTCATAAGTGACTGATTTGGAAGGCACTACATTGGCAGCTATTTAAGTAGTACGCAGCAAGCGGGAGGCTCGACTGGGTCACTCAAGGACATTAATCTTTCTGTCCTTAAATCACTGTATGGTTACGTTGGTGGTGTGCTTTTGGACATCTTGAAACCACAATTGCTTGATCAAACTTTTGATTTTGGTACAATATTTACCAACATCTACACAATTAGCTTTTAAGTCACTTTTTTAATGCAAACCTTCCATACAATGCTATTTTTGAAATGCTTATGATATTGATGTTGCATACACGCAATGACCAGTCTTTGCCATAAAGTCCTTCAGGTCCTTTAAAGTTTACAGCAGTCTCAGTGAGTGAGTGTGTCATTTTAAAATGAGTTTGAGACTTGTTTGTGGTTGTTTCGATCAGTTTTATTAAAAAGAACTGGCTTGTAAGAGTCATTCGTTGCAAATTCTCATGCTTCTTGTTTTGTGTAACCATCAAAGACAGCACATTGCTGATTTTTTTTTTCAGCTGTCTTGGTTTCAATGTTTTTATCTGCAGAACGATCAAAAACACTTTAAACTGCAGTACAGCCCATTGAAGAGACTGTACATTTATCCCTCACAGCCTCGCTGTCATTGCCATCAAAAAATAAAAAATGGTGCTGCTGTGAATAAGGTCTATTCCCAACCCCAACACAATCCCCAGAATGAACAGAAAATTAATTCCTTTCTTCAGGACCTATCTGCTCTTATATGGGGTTCACTCTCAGAACAGATTCAAATTCTTCCTCCAAGTTCTTAATTCCCTCTTGCATAAAATGGCATTTGTTCTGGTCTTTGACTTGGACTTTAGAGGTAGGGTGTTGGCCTGTATCTATGTCATGGACATACTGTCCTAGGCCTTGAACTGAAGGTTTAAGCTTTAGTCTCCTGCTCTATTTCAGTGGTGATCTTTGCATCAAGAGCCTCTCCCCAGCCAAGGTCTGTCCCCTAGGTTTATCTGTCACCTTGTCCAATAGTCTAAGTCTGACAGTATTATGTCTCTGTAAAGGGTCTGACAGATTCTGACACAGAGTGGAGGACACACTTAATAATAACCTGAATAATAATTCACACCAGGAGTATCTGCAGACACAGAACTGCACAGCTGCACACTGAATAAAAAGCTGAAGCTGTAAAGACTGACACTTGAATTTAGGGCAGATATCAACAAGGGATTACAGTATCTTACACAACTAATCCTGTTAGTTTGGGATACGTTCATTTCACACACCTACTCCGCTGTGTCCCGTCACTAGATCCTAGCAGACTCACCCTAGTCAATTTTGTAACTACCTAAGGTTGGGAATTTAGAATTGGTTCTTATTTGGATGCTTTCCATTAAAAAAAAAATACTGGAACCAAATGATTTACAAGATGTTTGGTGCCATTAACATCTACAGTCATCCACTGATGTGGATGCAACATCACACTAAAATATTATGACTACAGTATTCTGACAGTTGTATTACAGCACAATACAACCCAAAGCATAACAATTTGAGTGAAAAGTTGAATTGAAAAATATACATGAATTGTAGAATGTCTTACTGTGTGGTAATGTATGTCCACCTTTTGCTTTGATGACAACATACACTTAACGTGGCATGGACTTGACAAGTTTGTCCAAAACCATGACAAATCCATGTAATCCAGCCCGATTTGAGAATGTTCCAAAAACTATCTTGTGTTTCGAAGGAAGTAAGGAAATCTGACCATTTGTACAAAGGAATTAACATGGTCAATGTCACTAATAAATAAGGCAGAATATTAAGCATTTCTTATTCATCTTATGTCGCTTTCTTCAACATAGTGTCGTGACAGCTTGTGATGATTCGTACGAGATAACAAAATTGTAAGATATCATACAACTTGGCTTGTACGAAAAGGTATGACTTTTATTCCCATAGAAACCAACCAATCAACAAACAGAATTTCAAATTGATACAATGCAACCATTACATTTTAGGTAGCCCTTTTCAATGGTACACAAAAGTTATTTTCCTATTAAAATCATGGTTAAATTTAGGTTTTGGTAAGGGCTTAGATTGTAGGTTTGGGTTAGGGGTTAAACTTAAGAAATATAATGAGAACGCTCATTCTAAACCCTAATATTTCTCTTTCTTCCATGTTACCCAACAGTGCTTTCCTATTAAAATCATGGTTTGGTTCAGAGTTTGGGGAAGGGGTTGCATTTTATGGTTAGGTTTGGGTTAGAGGTAAAACATAGGAAAATCGTAATAACTTAGTTCGTTGGTGCATTTTATTTTTCTCTTTGTGAGTAAATGTTGTACGTTTTTGTAAGAGTCAACTTGTAAAATTTCTTACGATTTTGGCATCTCATACTATTATTACGATGTGTCATGAGACCAGGTTGGGTTTCTTTGTTTACAAGTCCTCAAACATTCTGTTTATTTCTGGGTTCAAATATGATTTTAAATCCCATATTTTCAATGTGGACTTAAACCCCACGGTATAAAATGTAGCATCAAAAGTACTAAAATAATTTTTAATGCCCAATCCCCAATGCACTCTAAGTCCTCGTGGTGGCGTAGTGACTCGCCTCAATCTGGGTGGCGGAGGACGAATCTCAGTTGCCTCCATGTCTGAGACAGTCAATCCGCGCTTCTTATCACATGGCTTGTTGAGCATCCACGCACAACTCACCACGCGCCCCACTGAGAGCGAGAACCACATTAGAGGAGGTTACCCCATGTGACTCTACCCTCCCTAGCAACCAGGCCAATTTGGTTGTTTAGGAGACCTGGCTGCAGTCACTCAGCACACCTGGATTCGAACTCACGACTCCAGGGGTGGTAGTCAGCATCTTTATTCATTGAGCTACCCAGGCCCCACTAAAATAATCCTTAAGGAAACAGAATCATTAAGCAGAATCAGAATCATAACCAAAATCGTTAAATTCCTTACGATTCTAATCTCTACTACTGACCCACCCACACAAACTCTGCTCCTTAATCCTAAAAGGCAGTTGGGGTTCTGTAAGACGCCTCACATGCTTTCTGTGAAAATATTTAGTCTGGGCCCCATGTCCAAGGGAGTCACAACGATAACATGAGCTGCTGCAGCTCAAGACAGAGCTTGTAAACACATTGCATAATAATCGAGAAAGTTACAAAGAAAGCGTATCGCTGAGACATTTGAGAGTAAAAGAAAGAGATGAGGACATCCTCTACATGGCCAAAAGTATGTGGAGGCACTACACCTATTAATAACAGGTACATAAAATCAAGCATACAGCCATAATAAGTCAAAATTTTTAGTAGATTGGGGCCCTTTTCTGTACAAAGTCAATATAGAAAAGGTTTACTGAGCCTGTAGTGAAAGAACTTTACTGACCTAAGATGAATTGAAACAGCGACCATAAGCCAGATCCCATCACGCAAACAATGGTGTCTGACCTCACTGATGGATGCTCTTGTGTCTGAATGGAAGCAATTCTCCGCAGCCATGTTCCAGCATCTATGAAAAGCCTTTCCACAAGTGTGGAAGCTGTTAGATCAGCAAAAGGGAGGTGCAACTCCCTATTAATGCCTATGGCTTTTAAATGAAATGTTGAACAAGAACATCTGGGTGGTGTTTTGGTGTCTAAATACTTTTGGTCATATAGTGTAGATTGGGGAAGTTCCTTCAGTGGTGAAATGACGTGAGCAGGGAGACTACACGGACCGGTATGGCATTCCTTGGTTTTGGGACTTAATTGAAGAACAACATGAAGGTTCATCTGCAGCGTAAATGCCTCCCTAGCTTTTGCTGATGTCAGGAACATGCTAACGTACGGCAGAGAAACTTAATGATCCCTGTCAGCATCTACACCCACACTAAATACACACGGGCCTGTTTGTGTATATTGTTGAGTTACAGCTGCTGGTTAAATACACAAATGTCCTGATAAGTTGACACTTTAAGTGATGACCAGCATTTAATACACGAGCAAGACCACATAATTGCCAGAGTGGTACTGGTCCACCCAATTAAAACTGCCAGAAAATACTAATGGTTTGGAAACAGCATTTTGTCGAACACAAAATAATCATAGTTTTGTCACTCTTTGAGTGAATATTTCTATTAGGATAGATTTGGGATGACTGGAATTAATATGAATGTAGAGATATTTAGATAATTTGGCGTAAGCCCTCTCTTACGGTTCAGAGCTCAGATACTTGCTTGAACCGTCAGATCCTGCCGGAAGGCTAAAACGGCAGGGGAGAGGAGCTTACCCCTACATCAGGACGGGACCTAAACTGGTGGTGATGGGGGGTGGGGGGTGAAAACAACAAGGCATTACAAGCGATGAAGGCATTTTTTTTGAGTTTATAAAGCAGAGGCTAGATTGTGATTGGATGAGATGCCTGACTGAATGAAAGCATAAAGACCACGAGTCTTCCTGCTAGAACTACCACTTACACTTCCATTTCTCTCACAATAGCATTAAGGATTTAAGAAAACTGCTTAGTAATGCTATAGAACAAATATTTGATTCTTGACTCCTGAGGCAAGTTGAGATCTTTGTTAAGTGGCAAGGATTTGACATAAGTTCGTGCTGTCGAGGACTCTTCACAGCTCAAGATGTTTTGTTTTAGAAAATGGCCTAGTTAGAAGTGAGGCGAGTAATGGGCACTGATAAAAAGAGGACTGGATTAGATTGGAATTGTTTTAGATATCCGTGGAAAATTGTGGATTTCTAGAATCAGATTTCAAAGTTTAGTATTTCAGTGTCTTAAGATAAATTGTAGAGACTTTGGAATAGAATTTGAAGTATCAACAAATGGAAATGGATACATTCGGAAGCCACATTAATTTGGTTTTAATTTAGGATTTAGTTGATGCATTATGATGCATGTCCATGAACTTTTTTAATTTCAACATCAAGATTCTGAGTTCAAATTTATATAACTAAAGAAAAGTGTATATTTTAGCTGTGCAGATTGGTCACAAGTTTTCCCAATTTTAATCACCTTTTTGTCCTCACTATAGTTTGTTGTAATTGGTCCCGTGGTGTGAGTAACAAATGAATTTTTATATGTACAAATATTCCATGTAGTCTCTTAATTATGCATACTTATAAAAGATTTAATAAAATACTGGTTAAAATAGTTTTATATTAAGTTATCACATCACAGAATGTCAAATTCCCAAAAGTATTTCATGGCAACCACCCATATACCATATATTTAGTTTGAGTGTGCCATTGGCACATAAAATAAATTCATTGGCACATGAGATACATTTTTCCAGACATATGTCAGTAAAGTAATTGTTACTGTGGATGTCTGTCATTTTTACTGTCAGTTCACAATGTCTGTAGAAATTGCCTTCTTTGTCATTTACACATTGTCATGATGTCGAAACAGTCCCGTGCGCCATACTTAATATAGTTTCAACACCATTCCTCATGGCAAGACAGCATGACGTTGAAGCAAATAAAAACTTCAACTTCAAAAACTTTCATTTAATTTGGGAAACAATATTTAGAGAGGTTTGTGATAAATGTCCCTCTGATAAGTTGATGTTTGGTGACTTGGTGAATTCAACGAAAAGGCTTGTATGCCATACAATGTCCGTACTTCGAGTACAAGTAAAAAACAGCATCCTATAGCGCCTCCATGCTTAAAACAGTGTAAAAATAATTGGGTAATATTTACCCTTATATCAATTCACACAGGCTTATTATAACCTGAGGTAATTTTTACCAGGGGTTTTATAGGTCTTAAAGACTCTTCTCTTTACTAGTCCAGAAAAAATACAGATATGACTGATTCACACAGTATTACAATTACGGTGAAGCTCTGCTGATTATAACATTACCCCATGTCCCCATATAAAATTAGTCCTGCCTGAATGGAGCTTTAGAGAACTATCTGTAGAATTAGGCTTTCTCTAAATTAATTTATTTAGGTCGAGTAGTACTACAGGCAGAGGAACCATTAAATTAAAAGTGTGTATTTCATTTCTATGAGTGAAACAGTAGGCAGTAGTCGCCAAATCTCCTGGCATAGGAACACAGTATTGTGTCGCTTTGTTGTTGTCAAATGTTAGAGGAACATATCGTCTATGTCTGGTGAAAGGCACATATTTCTAAATGACTATTTTTCTCATAAAAAAAAATTAATCGAAAATAACATAATTAGTCACCTTTAGCACCATAAATAGAATTCTGTCATTACACATCTGTTAGTGAATTGTTCGATATTTTATTTGGACTTTTGTTAGTGAACATGAACATACACGGTTTTCTTATCATGGGTTCCAATGGTGCATGTTCAGTTACAGACTCGAGTCTAACCGTTGTGTTTTGGTTGGTTATCAATTGCTAGAGAAATTATTTTTGGATATAATCTGAGCTTTCACTTACTGTTTTACATCGAAATTAGTATTATGATTAGGGATTCTAGTCCGGTTGTTTAGTGGACAGTTCGGTTTCGAGTGGATGTTTTCAGGTCCAATGCATAAACTTCCTGTCAGAATATGCTTTCACTTGCTGTTTTGTGAAGATGGAAATCTGACAACCATATATGGTTGGTATAGTCTACTTTTTAAAGCCACCTGACATTGTGCATGTATGAATGCTTTGGTTGTCAGGAAAATCACAGAGCCACCACAATCTAGGCATTCTCTTCACTATATTTCAAACTAAAAATCAATAGTGTTATTTACACAAATCTATGCTTTTGGACTCCTTTCATAGTTGTACATATTTTAACACTGTTTTCAAAGAACAAGAGGAGATACTTTACCTTGTTGGTGATGTTATAGATGAGCAGACGTTTATAGTTGAAGTTCTTTAAAACATAAGGAGGGACATACACAGTTTTGATGGACACTTTCAAGGTCAATGAAGATACTCTGCTTGTTAAAGAGAGAGCCTGATTAAACATCTTTACAACAGTAGGAAGAGATAATTTGGCACATTCCAGACAGCGAAGATATCTATTGTTAATGTGATGAACTACACCTGTGGTTACTCTGAAAGGACACCTGTGTGAACTGTGGGAACTGACTTCATACATTCAACAAAAATCACTGGGACTCTAGTTGGTTAAAAGACATAACAGAAATGGTTCAGAAAAGTGAAGTTAGTTCTTAGAAAATCTCTAGCATCATGTGTTTGCAGAGACCACTTGACATTTTGCTTCTAATGCAATGAAAGACATGCATTTTCAGTGTTTCTTAAATGTCCAAATACATTTCGGGGCCACTGTATACAGTATAATCATACAGCTCCCAAACTTTAGTTTTGGACTCCATTAAAATTGTTGAATTTAACATGGCTTCGTTTTTCTGTAGTTCACTATGTGCCCTCTAAGATTTTAAACTAACACCAATTTATATGTATACAAACATTGTGTCTGTATATACTGTATAGTACAGATATAAACATACCAAATCTAATGAAGACACCTAACAGCTGTGCCATTAATTATATGTGTTTTACTTATTAGTGTTATATTCACATATCACATGTTCCCTGCTGTACATTTCTGCAATATAGTTTTTTAATGGCCACATAAAATAACAGAATAATTGAGAGCAAATGTTGACTCTTCATTTGGCCTGAAACTTTAGCAGTTACTGCAGCTCTAAGATAAATAAGCAAGATTTTCAATGCAATATTTTTCAGTAAATAAGGGCTTGAATTTCAGACTGTACCTCAAATAATGCTTTTGGAGGTTGACAGCCTCTGGTCCACATCCACTTTCATTGTATTGAAAAGAGCAGTGTGAATAGTCTACGTAACAACTCCTTTGGTGTTCCACAGAAAAAATAAACTACATTTTGGAACGACATGAGGGTTAGTAAATGATGAAAGAATTGTCATTTTTGGATGAACTATCCCTTTAATAAGTGCCGATTTGATTAAGCTCAGGAAGATGTAACATACTGTATGGAGTGACTTAAGATGATCTCAAACATATGGCTCAGAATCCACAGGAATTTGTTTCATAAAAATAAAAAAGTCCTGTTGACCCCCCCGTATAAGGTCTAACAGGCATCATAAATTCAATATTGTAAACCAGATGAAGCCAAGTTCCCAGTGCTCTGAGCAGATGGTCTCAGATGGTCTCACAGTATACCCAGTACAGAACAACACCCAGACAAGCCTTCTTGGAACAGTCTTGAATATTTGATTCTTTGTGTAAATCAGGTCTAGAAGGCAGTACATTTTATGAATGAAATAAATTTAACATGGCAACTTTATATTTCCAGTACTTATCTGTCACTTAAAGGAAAGAAATAGTTCACCCAAAAATGAAAAATGTTGTTAACACTTTACATTAATCTTCCCTTTATTAAGGGATTATAAAGGTGGTTATTATTAACTTATAATTAATTTACAAATGCATTATAACATTAGTAACCTATGAAACTGCACCTTAATATAAAGCATTATATAATACACATAAGCACATATAAAGCATTTATTAACCTATATACATAAAGTTCAGTGTTGTTTAATGGTCATCAGGCTTTATTATATGACATATGTTGTGAATGAGCATGAAGAGCTGAAAAGTGTTTTTGCAGAGAACTTTAGGTAACTAGGACTAGTTAAGTTGGGACACCACTCAGAGTAGCACCATTCTTTTGACATCAACTTGACAAGGAAAGTGACAACACAAGTGAGTCAAGACATTACAGCAAAATGACATAACCCCTCCTTTAAATCTCACTTTAATAGTCTATTTTTGCTGCATTGTGACATAAATCCTGAATTAGGGCATTTTATGTTTTTGATTTAAAAAAGTATGAATGAGTGCATTAATTAAGCATTCATAACATGCAAGTTAAAATACCCTTGGCAAGCATTGGATGATAGTTGCCCTTTTTATGCATGTTGCTTTAATTGCATAAAAAATATTTTAATGCATTTGCAAATTACTTATTAGATATTAATAAACCCCTTTAGAACCCATCAACAAAGGGAACATATTCGTATTTTTTTTTTCTCCCCTTTTTCTCTCCAGTTGGGAATGCCCAATTCCCAATGCGCTCTAGGTCTTCATGGTGGCGTAGTGACTTGCCTCAATTTGAGTGGTGGAGGACGAATCTCAGTTGCCTCCACGTCTGAGACATCAACCCATGCATCTTATCACGTGGCTTGTTGAGGGCGTTACTGTGGAGACATAGCGCATGTGGAGGCTTCATGATATACTCCGTGGCATCCACACACAACTCACCATGCGCCCTTCCGAGAGCAAACCACATTATAGCGACCACGAGGAGGTTACCTATGTGACTCTACCTTCCCTAGCAACCGGGCCAGTTTGGTTGCTTAGGAGACCTGGCTGGAGTTACTCAGCAGAATTCGAACTCATGACTTCAGGGGTGGTAGTCAGCATCTTTACTCGCTGAGCTACCCAGGGCCCCTCAACAAAGGGAACATTAATGTTAAAGGAATAGTTCACCCAAAAATACCCTGATAATTTACTCACCCTCAGGCCATCCAAGATGTATCTGAGTTTCTTTCTTCATCAAAATAGAATTTAAGAATTTTAGGATTTCATTTCAGGCCTCCTCCTCTAAACAATGCAAGTGAATGTACTCCATTTTTTGACGGTCCAAAATTCATATTTAAGGTGCATCAAAATAATCCACACGACTCCAGTCGACAAATAAAGTTCTTCTGAATGCAAACGATTGCTTATTTTTAGAAACAAAACAATAGTTATATACCTTTTAACTACAAATGTTCGCTTCTGTACATCTCTGTGACGTGCGCTCATGAGAGGGATGATGTAAGCTCATTGGTAAGGTCACACATCACGTGGAGGAGTCAGGAAGCGCGTCATTGTTTACATTATTTTTTGTTTTATATTTTTATTATTATTTGGATTTATTTATTTATTTTTTACTTTATATTGTTTTTAAATCGTTTTGGACTGTTTTGGTTTGTGAACAGCACAAGTTTCTTTTGTAAACAATGATGCACATCCTGACTCCTCCTCCACGTGACGCGTGACCTTACCAATGAGTTTACGTCATCCCTCTCATGAGCGCACATCACAGAGGTGTATGGAAGCGAACATTTGTAGTTAAAAAGTATATAAGTATTGTTTTGTTTCTAACAATAATCAATTGTTTGTGTTCAGAAGAACTTTATTTGTCGACTGGTGTCATGTGGATTATTTTGATGCACCCTAAATATGCATTTCGGACTGTCAAAAAATGGAGGACATTCACTTGCATTGTTTAGAGGAGGAGGCCTGAAATGAAATCCTAAAAGTCTTAAATTTTGTTTTGATGAAGAAAGAAATTCAGAAACATCTTGGATGGCCTGAGGGTGAGTAAATTATCAGCAAATTTTCATTTTTGGGTGAACTATTCCTTTAAGTGTTACCGTATTTTAACATCATTTACTTAGCAAGTTATTCCAAACTCATTCTAAACAGATGATGATTTATTTGTAGTATTCAAAGCAGGGGTGTCGGACCGCAGGTAATGATGGACCTGAGTAACAGGGGCCCTCACTGGAGGGGGACCCACAGAAAGGCATCATTGATATTCCATTATATTATCATTTGTTATATACATACAGTAAAAACATGCTATTGATTGGAATAAAACTTTGCAAGACTGTTTTCCACCGGTAAAAATGGGGAGTTCCCCTATAATCTGCCTCAGAATTTTGTCTCCAGAACTCCATGAGAGGTTAAAATTTCCTCACAAAATCCACCAAAAAGAATATGTGAGATGCTATTGTCTATTTAAAGAGACAGCACCGATTTAACGTGTGTTCTGAGTATCAGTGTAAACAATGTATGCATGTTAACAATAAAGATTTTACAAATATATGTATGCAAAATAATAAATGCAGTTTCAAGACATTTATTGATGGAATATGATGAAAAAATGACAAAATATAATTTGTAAAATTAATATTTTCAAATTGTACCTAGAAGGGTTATCTAGAAGGTTACAAGTTCCCTTCATAATTAACAGCATAAGCTGAGAAATAATTTATTTTAGATTTAAGTTAAACAGACATTGTAACCAAAATATACCAAATATGAATCCATATAAAATATAATCAGAATGGAAAGCTTGTGAATCAGAATCAAATAGAATCTGGAAATCTGTTACAATACCCAGCCCTAATTTTAAGTTAATTTTGGACCCTGTGTAAATATTAGTTAGCAAGTTAAAACTTTCTAAAACTACCTGAGAGCAGAAATGTCTCAGGATAGACTGAACAACCTGGCACTCTTCTAATTTCAGAAATGTTATGGTGACATGAAAACTCTATACATTGTTTTTTTTTTTTTTTTTTTTATAATGTATTGCTTTATTCAAAAAATATTTGCATTTGAAAATAACAAGTTGTATATTACTTATGAATTAGCACTGTTAAATATCCATCTAAAATATTTATATTGGATATTATCCCTACCACAAACCCAAACTGGCCAGGGGGCCCTAAAATAGTTCTGTGCCCGGGGCTCAAAATTTGGTGCTATGCCCCTGATTCAAAGTACATTTAAACTTAGACATGAAACATTTTATTATGGAGAATTTAGCAAAGTCCTGATATTCAGTCATTGAGCTCTTGAATGATAAGAATAGACCACACAATTGAGGAACACGTAGCACATACTGTAATAATGTGTGTTCATCAGTCAATTTAGACCATGGATTCTATCTCAAAATATGACATATTTAACCACAATACAACAAACTGAAGACTAAACAACAGCACATCAGACTGATCAGTGCAGACACAATTGGATAACAAATTCAGTGGACTATTTCTGCACTAACCAGGTTGATAGACTAAACTGTACTCCAGAAATTTTTAGCAACCTACTTCCACTGCTCCAAGGTCCAGTTCTGATGCTCGCGTGCCCATTTTAGGCACTTTAGACGGTGGACAGGGGTCACCATGGGCACTCTGACCAGTCTGCGGCTACGCAGCCCCATACGCAGCAGGATTCAATGCACTGTATTGTGACACATTCCTCCGGTAACCATCATTAAAATTTTCTGTGACTTGTGCCACAGTAAACCTTCTGTCGGGTTGGACCAGACGGGATAGCCTTCGTTGCCCTAGTGCATTGATGAGCCTTGTGCACTCAACACCCTGTCGCCAGTTTGTGGTTTGTCCCTCCTCGAACCAATGTCTGTTGGTACTCACCACTGCTGACCGGGGGCACCCCACAAGCCTTGCCATTTCAGAGATGCTCTGATCCAGTTCAGTTTATTATGAATCCCACCTTTCCAACCTATCTGTTTATGATTTAAATTGAATAGTTCAACAAGCTTCTTTGCTAACATAGAAGTTTGTATAGTGTTAAAAGCAGATGTAAAATCAATAAAAAAGAAGCAGTGCTCTAGTTTAAAGAAACTCTAAATGTTGAAGTAGAAGATTAAAAAGCATAAGTGTGGCACTCGTTTCTCCTGCACTTAACACGTTGACCATGAGAACTGATTGTTCGCTTACCGTCTAATCTACCCAGACCTTGACATGTGGCCTTGTTAGAAGATGATCAGTGTTATTCTCTTCACCTGTGAGTGGTCATAATGTTTAGGCTCATCTGTTTATATGTATTAATTCATTTACTAAATGGTGATTAAAAAAAAAAAATAAAAAAAAAAACATGAGCACGAACATCCTTTGACAATTTTTTTTTTCTTCTCAGTGTCTTAAATTTGAATGTCTTCATACTCTTGGCAGCCAATAATTCACCGTACAAAAGACATTGTGGTTGACACAAACCTTGTTCATCCTCGTTTCATCCTGTGTTTAAAGTAGTCTGTATTTCCTTTTACTACCCTATTCATGGTTTTGTTGGATGAGGGAATGTAACACAACCTATCCATGTTGACATCTGTCTAATTTGGATAGCTTCTACCAAGTAACAGATTTTATGCCAAAATATTGTAATATTTTTGATTGGACACATGGCCTTTGACGTCAACAACATAAAATAAGTAAAGAATTTTCTCCTTGATTACTTGATAAGTTGATCAGCCTACTTATTTGGCTGTCCTTTAACCTTACACAATGCGGTTAGTTGCATTCTATCAGGCCAGACCTGTGACCCACCAGTTAAGAATCACTAATGCGAGTAACATCAGATAAGACTGAAAAATAAATGGCACTCAAAATACAGTCAGTAGTTTATTTTCTTAAGAGTGCCATGGTATAGCAGTTCCCAGGGTGAAAGTCTCTGGAGCTTTAGAGATGTCACAAACAAAACAAACACACACATGCACCAACCTATGCTGAGTCAAGCTTATACACTTTTCCCTGCATAATTTCACGGCAAGCAATAGTATTACACTTTTCAGCAACTTTTCCCCTGACTCTAACCGGTCATCACAGGTCATTTAACCGGTCATGAGTTGCCTATCCAGTTTAAATTAACACAGTCATGGCTATAATTTTTGCACAGCATGTTTTGAATGCTGGTCACCAGTATGAGATGTTGACTTTCAGTAGTTTAAGCATAGGCACAATTTATGAGTGGGACAGGTGGACATGTCCCTACCACTTTTTGCCTTTGCCAATTTTGTCCCCAACAGAACACAGATTTCATCTGTTTCTTTAATTTTTTGAGCAGAAGTTTTCAATTGGTTCCTGTGTGTTATAATAAGTGCCGATCCAGCGCTGGAGTTTGTTATTTTTAATGTTATAATGAGTGCTCATTGCAGCTGTTATCAGTGACGTTGAGTGACAGTGGGCGGAGATTTTTTTTTCCTTGTGCATCCAGGCGAATGCTATACTTGCTATGCAGCTGGTGCTTCATTCCAGTTAAATCACAAAGCAAATTGCAAACATATGTGTCCCCGCTCATGATATACATCTACTGACGTAAACATGCAATCTTTGTTCATTAAAATAAAAATTTATATTAGGGCGGATTAGAATACGCTACTCCTTGTACTACAGGCGAAAACTTTACAATGAAACTGATCATTTTGTCAGTATTGTACTTATCCATGTATTATCCATAATTCAGTGAAGGCTTGGAAACAACTGAGAAAAGTAAATTTTACATCTAATAATGTATAATTGTATCTGAATTAGCCGTCCATGTATATGTAGTAATTATACATAGTTGTTAAAAGGTCTGTCATGAACTCCCTTGTGTTTATCTTATCACCTTCCCATTATGTTTGGACTGTTAGACTACACCTCCCATGATGCACCTGTTTGATCACACTCATCTGTTCCCCATCTTTGTTCCCAAGTGTTCCATGCTTTGTCATTACCCATGTGTGTATATATAGTCCTCATGTTTCCCTTATGTTTTGTCGGTTCTTGTTAGTTTGTTAGCACATAGTTTATGACATTACTTACCTCGCTAGCCTGTAAACTGCTGTTCCCTATCTGTCACTCACTCGACGTTGTGTCAATGTAGTGACACTAGGGGTCTTTGATAAAAGGCCAATGAAAATTGGCGAGTGGTATTTGCATGCCACTCCCCCGGACATACGGGTATAAAAGGAGCTGGTATGCAACCACTCATTCAGATTTTCTCTTAAGAGCCGAACGGTCATGCTCACTGAGCTGAATTCCCACAGCTGTACATTCACTTCTGCTGGATCTGACGGCGCATTTCAGCGGCTTCTCCCTCCTCTGCACTGTTGCACTGCAGAGAACGCCCCTGGGCGCTTCAGCAGAAATAAGAGTATATTTCTCTAAAAGTGTATATTTCTCTAAAAGAGCGGCACACACTGAACGTCTTTTTAAAGATGCCTTTCCGATTGTGTGTTATTCCTGGTTGCACTCATTATCTCTCGCCTTCTGAAGATCACGATCACTGTCTTTCGTGTCTGGGCACTGCTCACGCGGAGACAGCGTTCGTGGATGGTCATGTACTCATTGCGAGGACATGTCCATGGCAACGATACGGTCGCGGCTCGCCTTCGTAAGAAAGCAAGTCACCCTAGAGGCTCCCTGCCTCGGTCCTTTTACCCATGGATATGAGGCCAGCACGGCTAGCACTGGGAGCGATTTGGGGACCCCAATGGGACCGCCTCTGCCGGGTATCCCCCCGCGGACCTCCCATTCCCCAGCATGCTCGTCTGCCCCGATCGGGCTTCCGGATGAGTCCGCCGGCTCGTGTCATGGCGAGTTCGACCTCTTATTCGGAGCCGGCGAAAGTGACGAGCTCTCAAGCACAGTATCAGTCCAGTCGGACGTGGAAGCCTCAGCTGGGCTCCTCCCTTTGGGGACGATTGCCCAGTCTCAGGCTGATGCGGAGATGACGACATGCTTTCCCGGGCAGCCGCAATCGTCGGCTAGAGTTGAACCCTCCGCTCTTCCCTGAACCCTCGCGGCTCAATGATTGGTTCCTGGGCTTGAGGCTCAAAAGCCACGCCCTGCCCCCGTTCCTTTCTTCCCGGAAGTGCATGAAGAGCTGACAAGGTCGTGGGAGGCACTTTTTTACTGCCCGGTCCCGATATTTTCAGCTTCCTCACTACCCTCTGGTGGGGCGGCCAAGGGCTATTCGGCAATCCCCCGGTAGGTAAAGGCGCTCGCGGTGCACCTATGCCCGCAGGAACTGCGCTCGGCGACTGACCTCGTTCTCCGAGCGACGGAGGTCACGGCGCGGTCTCTCGGGCAGACGATGTCCACATTAGTGGTCCAGGAGCGCCACCTTTGGCTCAACCTGGTTGAGATGGGTGAGGCCGACAGGACACGATTCCTTGCTGCCCCCATCTCCCAGGCTGGCCTATTCGGCGACACGTCAAGGACTTTGTTTTACGCATCTATTTGGATCGCATGCAGAGCTTTAGGATCTCTGAGCAGCTCTTTGTCTGCTTTGGTGCACAGCGGAAAGGAAGCGCTGTCTCCAAGCAGAGGATCGCCCACTGGCTCATTGATGCCATAACTATGGCATATCATGTCCAGGATATGCCGCCCCGGTAGGGCTACGAGCCCAGTCTACCAGGGGTGTAGCGGCCTCCTGGGCCCTGGCCAGGGGTCCCTCTCTAATAGACATTTGCAGAGCAGCAGGCTGGGCAACACCCTACACCGTTGCAAGGTTCTACAACCTCCTGGTGGAACTGGTTTCACCCCAGGTAGTGGCACGCAATACAAGCGGATAAGCCCGGGATAGCCGGCCGGGTGTATCGCTTGCACATAGCGCCTTCCACCTCCTTTTGAGCTGAAGATGTGCGCCATTAATTCCCAGTAGTGTTCACAAATTTTGTTCCCTGGTTGACTTCCTCCGAGCCCTGTGGCAGTCGAGTTTTTGGAGAGACTCACTGCCGGCCCAGTACACGTGCTAACTAAGAGTCCTGTTCTAGGGTAGGTGCTCCACATGTGGCGGTTCCCTGTAAGGCTAACCCCATGCGATATATATTTTCCGCTAATTCGTTTCCCTGTTGGCAAACTGCGTCTTTTTTGGGCAGAGCCCAGTTGTAGTAACTCCTCCCCCATTGGGTAGGATCTACCTTGAAGACTCTTCACATGGTCGGAAAGACCATGTGATGTATTCTTACACTTAAATATCCCCCCTCTCTTTGGGCGAGGTGTGGTCTCCACGGTGTCTTCCCCTTGGGAGGGACACCCCCCGACCTGACAGCCCAGTTAGATAATCCCCCTTTTTTTTAGAGAGTGGAAAAAGAGAAGGGGAAAAGAGGCCATGACTGGGTTAAGCCTGTCTCTATCTCTTGAGTAGTCGACTTGTCCCCAAAGGGCCGATCGACACTCATAACTATGTGGGGGGAGGTTACGTGTCGACCTGGTGTGCTGGCTATGAGGCATGCAGTAGTCTGCCCACCACACACTGCCAGTTCACGTAACACAGTTCAGCCAATTGTGGCGTTTCGTATAGGGACCCCTAGTGTCATTACATCGACACAACGTCGAGTGAGTGACAGATAGGGAACGTCATGGTTACTTGTGTAACCTCCGTTCCCTGATGGAGGGAATGAGACGTTGTGTCCCTCCTGCCACAACGCTGAACTACCCGCTGAAATGGCCGGACTTTATATCGGCTCCTCAGCATAAAACCTGAATGAGTGGTTGCATACAAGCTCCTTTTATACCTGTATGTCCGGGGGAGTGGCATGCAAATACCACTTGCCAATTTTCATTGGCCTTTTATCAAAGACCAGAGGTGTCTCGGGCTCCCAAGAGTGATCCCTAGTGTCACTATATCGACACAACATCTCATTCCCTCCATCAGGGAACAGAGGTTACACAAGTAACCATGACGTTATGTTTGAGTTCCCTTTTTGCTCCAATGTTTTAGTTTCATCTTTGCTCCCTTCATCTTCTTTGTTACGTAATAAAGTGTTCTGCAGTTGGATCCCCACTCTCTCGTGTCGTCCTTCCCAGTCTCGTAACAATATCTTTATTTATAGAATGTGACATCCAAAATGGACAATTAGGCAAAGAAGTGTGTGATGCAGCAGTTTCCTTCAGGTTCAAAGTACGTTTCATTTTTGCTCAGGCAACGTGAACTATTGAAAATCACTTTGTTTTCCGGTTTTTGGTTACGTTCTGCCAAAAATAGTTTCATTTCGTTCCTTGAACTGGTTTTAGTCCCTACAGATCAAGTTATCAAATTAATTATAATAAATATTTATTGGAGCTCTTGGATTGGTCATCAAGAATAAAAATAAGATTAAAACAGTAAAAGATTGAAGTGTAAAAGATTATTTGACATTATCCACACATAACCTAATTAATATTCATGAGTTTCACAGCTTTGCCCCCATCTGTCCCCACCACTTTTTAAAATAAAGTGATGCCCAAAAGCTCAAGACTTACCTAGTAGGTTGTAAGCTCTCCATACAGCAATATGTCATTACGTAATATGTTGTTTGTCTTTATTGATTCAATAAATGGCCTTCAAATTTGTAAACAGAAGTGTTGAGAAGCCGTGCATTTCATTTTTATCTTGTTAAGGTTGATGTTCAAACCTTTTTTTGTCTCACATAATTGTCAGCAGTAATAAATTGCATTTCAGTTGAAACACAATAAGTAAAAAAGCAGTACAATCTGAATCATGGCTGCTGCCATCAATCACATATAAAAAAGAAAGTATTAGAATATTTTGGGCCCTATTTTAAGATTTTTTAGGGCCCTATTGCAAGCGTTACGCATAAGGGCGTAGCCACGAAATTACTTCTGGGTGGGCCTCAATAAAAATAGATTGGCCAAATTTTTGCCCAGTTTTTTTTTTTTTTTGTTTTGTTTACCAAATTTTCCTTTACAGAAAGGCGGCGCATTCAAACAGTTTTTTCACACTTTCAGAAATCAGAATTTATGCATTTTTTAAACTATTTAAATATATGTATTTGAAGTCAAAGAATAATCTGTAATATTCTGGGTGGGCCTATTTCTAATTTGGGAGGGCCATTTTTAGGAATGCAATGTGAAGGTTGTACAAAGTAACATTTATCTTTGACAACGCTATCAAAGTGAATATCAGTATTTAATTTTCATAAGAGTGTTAATTCTGGCACAACAATGATCACATGACTGTGTCATCATTTTCAGATATCTCCGTTTTCCCTGTGCACACTACAATGCAAAGACAGCGTTTTCAAATTTATCCACTTGGGAGAGCGTTTTCAAAAAGCTTAGCTTTTGCTGTCATAGATGCTGTCTCAATGTAGACTGAAAGCCAAAACATTGAGAAAAAGATGCATATTTAAATGAAAACATTATTAGTATGAACTTGTCCTCAGAGTATTTTACCATTCTGATGCCGGGGAATGCGCCATCCCTGATGTTTGAGTGTATGTACATATTTTTCTGTGTGTTTGCAGGTGCATGTCAATTTGTTTTAAGTATGCTTTGTGAGCCCTCACTGATGTTATATAGACATTGAATGAATGTTGTAGTGCTCTAAACTGGTCTTTTCAGTAGTGTATACCTCAACCAATCATTGGGGTGAGACTACATTTGGGTGGTCTCGTCTGCTGTTTTGTTCCTAGTCAAAGTGCAGGCACCATACCAGTGTACCTTTAGAAATCTCTCAGACCAACACCCTCAACCCATTAGGAAATCGCTTCATCTCAGTTACACTGTGTCTCTGGTCACTTACCTTGATTATAAAACACCCATTATAACTTTAACTGTAACCGCAGTCCAGGATCTTAAGATTGCTTGTCCATCACCCTTGAGTCTGATGTACCTAGTCCACATATGACAAACCCATCTGTTCATCTCGTGAGGATTGGCAGTGCTGGTCACACAGCCGAGCACTGCTACAAATCATAATGCAACAACCAACAAAACCTGCTGACAGAGTGAAAACATTCCTGCCTCTCTGACCCAGAAGAGTATCGACTTGAAAGGAAGGTTAATGTTTGCATGCCACAATTAGCATGATGACATCCTCTAGGACAACACAGGTGGGATAACAAAGCCACAAAATGTAGCATTGTCCCATCCATTTAGAGTAGATTATACAAACAAGAATGGTAGTCACTTGTCACCTGGATTATCTGTTTTCTTTGAGAGAGATAAACCGAGATTTTCTTGAATAAATAACCATCTTTGCTGCTTATTGTGTGATGTTTGCTGATCACTTCTCATGTTGCATTCAACTTAACAGCAGGAAGAGGCATGTTAGGATAGGATTTAGGGAATAAGGGGAAATAAAATGAGAAAATAAGGGCACTTTCCAACCACTCCATCAGACTCTGGTCATGTTTCACATGCCTTCAAAGAATATGCTCATTAGAGACAGTTTTCCTGTACATTTTTTAAACTAGCCAACCATATCTGCATATCCTCATTTTTGGTATCTCCACCTCTTGTTCTGCTTAGAAAGTCTCCATGAATTGATTGACTTTCAAAAGACTCTAGAAGTCATTATGCACTTTATGTCAGTTGAATCAGCATAAGAGGTTGCTGAAATATGTGATTGAAGCACTGTTACCGTAATATTATTACAGAGCCTTCCAGCTTGTATTTTTCAAACAAAGTTTGTTAACATTTGCAATGCAAAGCATTTTCATACTTGAGGTCTCTCTCTCTCTCTCTCTCTCTCTCTCTCTCTAAGTGCATCCCCAAATCCACTCTTTTACTTTCACTTTGACAGAGAGCAATCAGCCAGACTCTGGTCGGCAATATAAAAAATATCTATGTTTTTTCTAAGTCTTTGTTTAATTGACAAATCCCATCAGACCTTAGTCTTTTAGAAGAGCGTTGGGATTTCCTAATGACCTATTACATTTGCCAAAAGTCCCTAACAATCGGCTTGTTATGGGTTTGGAACATGACAGAATTAAAAAAAAATTGGTGAAGTATTCCTAAAAGGAGCCAATCTTACTTGATGTAACTTTTTTAATTATTTCCATTGGTGTAATCAAATATCATTATATCGATTTAGTCATATTACTTGAATAAAGCCAGGCAATTTCAGGGGCTCTATTTTCGTGCGGCACAACTGCGCAACTTCTTATTTAATTTTCGTAAGAGTGCTAATTCTTAGCACAATATTCGTGCTCGTGCAAAGTGCAAGTGGACGTAGGTGGGAGTGTTTGTGCTATCTGTGGGTGTATTGTATGTTAATGATGTGGTGCAAAGTGCAATTTGCTAATTTCCTGAGAAAAAGAAATATAATTTTGTGTAAAAATGTCTTAACTCATGGCAGTCAGACCAAATGATGAGTCAAGAAAGAGATGTTAAAAATTGTGGCTGATATTTCTTCCAGGTCATTCATCACACTTGATATGTAAGTAGGGTGACCATACGTTCTCTTTTTCCGGACATGTCCTCTTTTTCGAACCTTAAAAAAGCATCCAGCAATTTGTGAAAATGTCCGGGATTTGGCTTTATTTGCATTATAATGTGCATCTGGTCTAATACTTCATTGTGTGTGCGCGCATATTTGCATTGCTTTAACCCCTCTTTGTAAGTCCCGCCTTCTTGCACACCAATTGGTCGATTATAAGAGGCTTGCAGCAATTATTGGCCAAATTCCTGCTTGTCAGTCTCTCCATGAACGCACAAAGCGCTGTTGTGTTCGGCATCAAACAGCTGCTTGACAGCAGCAAATGACAGCTGAGTGGAAACAATACCCAAACGAAAGTGGAAATTAACAGAAGATTTGCACAAAAAAATTCCCATGCTTTCGTCCAGGTCGAGATCCGTGGGAAGCAGAATGTATGATATGTAAATCTGGCACTTATGTGTCAGTTGCTAATAAAGGTGCAAGTAATTTAGAAGCACGCGTTAGCTCTGCGAAGCATAAAGGGTCAGCAAAAGGTGAAAGTTCATCAGGTAAATTAATGGACTACTTTTTGCGACCAGGTAAAATTGTTATCACATTGCTTCATTTTCCATGGCCATTCAAAATAATAGTGATAGTAAATGAAGGTACACTAATGGCATCAAATATTTTATTTGAGTACATGGACATTCAAAAGAATGTTGGAAATTTTTATTTATTTGTATGTATTTATGTTATGCTGATAGAGTGTCTTTTTCACTGTATTAAAGTTTGCATTCATAGTAATACTGTTTTGAACCCTATTATTCTTCCCCACCCGGCGAAAAAAAAAGATGTCCTCTTTTTGGAAAAAAAGAATATGGTCACCCTAATGTAAGGTCAAGTCAAGCACATTGCACTGTGAGATAAAATGTTTTGGGCAGTGTTATAGTATACTACATATTTTAGCATATATAGTAGGTCATCCAGGTTATAAATGCATAAACAAAAACAAATTTGCATACTGTGCACTGTATAAATAATGTATAGTGTATGGTAGTATGCCATTCCAAACATAGCCATTTATTGTTGCATACTGTTCGACTCTTTAAAAAAAAATTGTAAGCTGTAGTATATTGTATACTGTACAGTATGCATTAAGAAATTTACTAGTTCTCCTTTGTGAACTTAACAATTTTTCATTCATTATTTGTCTCAAAATAATAAATATGCTTATGACTGAAATGCCAGCAATTCCCACCTGCAATCTTCCACAGATTAATCTTTTGTTTAGCCCTTATCGACAGACAAGTCAAGATAGCATCAACAAACAAACAGCAGGAGAAAGAGCAGCTCCCTGATTGTTTAGCGCACTGTGACATGCTTCATTGCTCCATCTCGGCCTTTAATGACCTCTGACCTCTCTCATCCCATTTCATCCCATCTGCTGCCCATCACCACCATCCTACTGCTCGTCCTTTTAAAGAGAGGGATTGAAGGTAAAAGGTACTACAAGAAAAGGACACATTCTGGATTTCAGGTTAATAGACGTCTTGTGTCACATGGTCAGACTTTGACAAATGGTTTAGGGCTGGGTTTCTCTGAAGTAGATTATAGAGAAAACGCTGGGAAATATGTGTATAGACTAAGTAATCAGAATTTCTGCCCATCCAAAAGTACTGTAACAATATATAGTTAAGAATATACAGTTCTGCTTGTGCATATCAAGTTAACTTGCTACTAAGTCAAATAAAACACAATGCTTTTCAAAGATTTTATGCCACTAAACTGGTGAACTTTGACAAATCCAGGGATTAATTCATCCTCAAAAGTGTTCAAAGTAATGTATTTTCTGTTTCATGTTTTCATTCGTAAAATGGAAGTATTCCATTTCCCTTTAATGATAATAGTTTAATTCAAAATAGAAAATTGCAACTCACATTCACACCCCCCCCCCAAAAAAAAGAAATAGAAAAGGGGGATTATAAACCCAGATCACTGTTGCAATGACAGTGCATGGCCAAAGTTTATCATTCAAAACACTGAGACATCAAGTTCATTTTAAGTGCATAAAACAATAGCAGCATTACGAACATTAATGACCATAAAATCAACATAAAACTATCATAAAATGAACGAAAATGACTGACCATAAAATCAACAGCAACAACGTTGCCTAGGTCAAAGCTTTCATCTAAACCAAATGAAACACTTTTAAACCTTACTTACCTTACTGTTAGTTCATCACCTATTCCAAAGCTGAAGTGCAATATATTATAATTTGAACAGCATGAATATTTTAAAAGAACAGAATATTTTAAAACAGCAGAGTTCCACCGAGTCACACAAGGAACAGCTGTGTCATGTTTTATGTCAAGTTTCATGCAGTGGACTCCACTGCATCAGCAACAGCAGAGCGATGGGCTTTTATCCATATTGCTGCACATTTTGCCATTGAACAATTGTGTACCCTGCAGGCAGGACCCTTAGAGATGGCATCCAATACATCCTTTGAAGCAATTGAGTTCAATGTGTGAGCTGCACACCATTGGTGAGGTAGTAAAAAATAATATATTTTTTTAAACATATCTAGTTCATTTTAAGTGAATAAAACAATAGAAACATTACATGAACAAACAGTAATGAACCTGAAATCAACAGAAATGACATTGCTAGGTCAAAGCTAACAGCTCAAATCTCTGACGCATTTTTAACCCTTACTACTTAGTAATAGTCCATCACTTATTCCTTAGCAGAGGTGCAAATCTTACTATTGTAATGTAAAAGGAGCACATGCTCAAAATGTTCATCTGTGAGATTATTGTGCTTCGGGGTAAGAATATGGTGATATACTGTAGATATTAAAATGATCAATAAATTATTAACAATTTCCTGCCGTTGCCTTGTTAATATGTAATCATATAATCTATAAAAAGTAACTGTAGTTTGATTACAAGTATTCTAAAATGTAATTTAATCGGATTACAAGTACTCAATTTTTGTAATCTGATTACATAATCCAGATTTCATGTATTCTGTTACTATCTAGCACTGGCCATCAGCAGTTTACGTGCAAACGGATGTTCAATAAACCAAATAACTGACTAGCTTTCGTGTTGTCGGTATTTGTTGCGACAGTTTCAACCTCAATTTATGTGCATACTTGCTGTTTAGAAGAGCATTGAGAAATTATCTAGCAGGGCGAGTGAGAGAAAGAAAAAGAGAGAGAATGGAATGGATATGAACCCCTGATCTATAATAAAGTATAGAGATAAGTGATATGAACAGATGAGGTGTCACTGTCAAAAATCATTGGCACGAGTAATAAACACTGATGGTTCAGCATAACACACCAGATATGTTAAAAAATAGGATATATTACACATTATCTCCAAAACGGCTCCATGTGAGGCATTATATCATGGTTCTTCAACAATACAGCTTTAAGGAATTGCCATAGCTCTTTATGCCAGTTCCTTTATGTACGTATGTACATTTGATGTTTTAAGTAATCAATGACATCACGTGATTTAGCTACTTTTAGTGACATTTCAGCGAGCCTTTGGCAACTTACCATGAGAAATAGTTGGCAACACTTTCCCAGATATCCAATATTTGTATGATTAATGGTTCATTAGGACAAATTTGCAAGATCAAATTGCTCCATGCATAATACATAAAGATGTTCTTCAGTGTTCATCTTACAACATGTAGTCTCAATACAAGCAGTGTTTCTGTGCTTTACTAACAAACTAACACACGTTATCCATTACTACCATACCTGGAGTCGCAAGTTCAAATCCAGGGCATGCTGAACAATTGGACCGGTTGCTAGGGTGGGTAGAGTCACATGGCGTAACCTCCTCGTGGTCGCTATAATGTGGTTCTCGCTCCCGGTGGGGCACGCGGTGAGTTGTGCGTGGATGCCGTGGAGATAACATGAAGCCTCCACACGCGCTAGGTCTCCACGGTAATGCGCTCAACAAGCCTCGTGATACGATGTGCGGATTGACTGTCTCAGATGTGGAGGCAACTGAGATCCGTCCTTTGCCACCCGGATTGAGGCAAGTCATTATGCCACCACAAGGACTTAGAGCACATTGGGAACTGGGCATTCCAAATTGGGGAGAAAAAGGGAGAAAAAAAAACATGCAGTGTCTCTTTGAGCCAGGTGTATATGAGTGTTAAACAATGTCAGAACTTTTTCCCTGGCACAAGATCAGCTTCTCACTTACAGCCACTCCAATACTCTTCAGAAATGTATTCATTTCCAGCTCATATTGCAAACACAAAACCCCCCTCCAGTACAGACAGTTTTCCTTCTTATAAATGTCTGTGGTAAATGTCTTCCAACTTCCTTCTCAGTAAGCAGGATCAATTATATATTTACTGTATTGATGGTCATGCATCTCCATTACACTTCCTCATCAGAACATTTTTTGTTTATCTTGAAATATTACATCAGATATACATGTGCATGCTTGCATTATATGCTTAGAAATATTCTGTGTGCCCATAAAGGTGATGCAGTACTTCCAGAAAACTCATTTGAGGTCATCAGGCTGTGTTGATGTAATAGCTTCAATCTGGTACAAATTACAAAATACATGACTAAAATCGTAGTCAGTAATATAATCTCTTGGATTACATTTTAAAGCAATCTAATCTGATTGTTTTTAGACTACTTTTGGATTACTTCTGACCTAACTCTTCTTTATTTGATGTGCATTTAAGTGGGATAAACTGGTACCATTTTGACATAATGTTGCTTAAATGCATTAAAGCAAAGTTACATATTGTATCAAAATCTGAGAATTGATATGATTTGTTGTGTGTGTGTGTGTGTGTGTGTGTATGGTACTTAAAATGTTCTTCCTCTGGTAATTTTGGCCTTACATATGGCATCTATGTGTGGTAACAGATCAGGGCTGCGTTTCCCAAAAGCATCGTAAGCCTAAGAAGACCACTGGCACCAATGGTCTCTACGATCAATTTATGCTTGCGATGCTTTTGAAAAACACAACCCAGAGCAGTTATATTTCTGAATAAAAAAAAAAAATAAAAAAATAAAAAAAAAAACCAGAACATAGAAAAAAAAGTCTCAAAAGTGGTCACAAAAGCATAAGTGTATCAATGTAAATTTTTTAAACAGGGTACAAAAGCAATTAGCAAAACTAAAACGAACTTTACTGCACTTACAGCCACTCCAGTATCGGCATTTATGTGTGGATTACCGCTCTATCTTCAATGTAATTATAACCACCTCATTTATTGCTCGTATCAGGTCTATGTATGCATTTCCACAACTGAACCCCACCCCCTCTTTCAAAAAAACTCATAGATTTACCGAACGTATATCAGCTGTATGCTGATTTAGAATAAAACATTTACAATATGTTTTTTTACTTCTATTTCTACTCCTTATCTATCTCTCTCTCTCTCTCTCTCTCTCTCTCTCTCTCTCTCTCTATATATATATATATATATATATATATATAATTTATCATAAACTGTAAAACTGTTGGGCCTCATGTATTCAGATAGAAGACAAAGGCAGGCCTAATACAGTCGTAAAAACCTAACTCAAGCCCCCACCTTCCAAGTCGTAAATCTTACTGATAAAAATCACGCCAAAATCAAACAAAGGGAGTCCAAAACAGACTACAAATCCATGAAGCCTTGCTCACTAAAGGATCGAACTCTCAACTCCTATTGGATGAGGCACACAACAGAATGTCCCTCAAACCATGACAACATCAGGAGATGAAATACCTCTGAAATGCTTCCAGAACGTTGCTTCCAGCAACTTTGTTCACCGAATATAGACGTAGCTCTTTGCTGCTCTCAGGTGCAACCTCATGGCACAAGGAAGTAACATCCGACTTGAAACTGTAGCCATACAATCTCCATCTCGCTGGACGAGTTGAGATTACTCTGTGTTCAACCGAACACTCTAACGGATCCGAAGGAGACCGCCGAGCAATTTGCATCTTCATCCGTTTGCCTACAGAAGTGAAGAGATTAAAGATTTCTCTTCCATCTTCAATCAAGTCGACATTTCTGAAGTTCTCCGCCAGCCCGCCGAGAATCAACAGCCGTACCTCCCGCCGACAGAGCGAGGAAACGGCCTCCCATCATCACCCGACCCTCAAGGAACCAGGTCAGAGTTAAAGGATGGAGGAAAACACATTCTACCTGTGTCCTCATGCGATTCAAGTTAGAGGTTTACGTCTGGGCAGAGATAGAATATTATAGTGTGTTATTCTTGTGTTTCAAGGTTTTTGCTTGTACAGTTTACGGATCGCCATGTCCGCTCATTATTAATACTCAGGGTATTAATTATCACGGTTTTGTTTTGCTGTATTGTGGTCCAACCAAAATGGATTGTTGTGCAATTTCGCATCGCGGGTGAGACCGCAACTGAGTTCATCCATTAAAGAGTCAAATAACGCGGGACTGTTTACGAGCCATCCACCGCGTCTCTGAGCGATGAACTAAACAGCTGCTTTCTCTCCCACTATCGCGAAATCGGCTTTAGGGCTGTCACTTAATCATCTCTATCTCTCTCTCTCTCTCTCTCTCTCTTACTAATCACACACACACACACACACACACACACCTTATGTGTTATAGGATTATTTTATTTCCATATCTAATCATATCACTGTTTAGTTTGTAGTTGTAAGTCGGAAGTTTATTGACTGCATTATATTAATTATTAATTGATATTACTGCATAAATAAACTTTGTTTATATTACAAAAAGAAGTGTTCTGGTTTGTTTTACATACGCCTGTGTCATGCTGATGGGATATCAGTGCACGGATTCAAACCTTCATTCATTGTTCCCTATCTGTCACTCACTCGACGTTGGTGTCGATGTAGTGACACTAGGGGTCACTCTTGGGAGCCCGAGACACATCTGGTCTTTGATAAAAGGCCAATGAAAATTGGCGAGTGGTATTTGCATGCCACTCCCCCGAACATACGGGTATAAAAGGAGCTGGTATGCAACCACTCATTCAGATTTTCTCTTCGGAGCCGAACGGTCATGCTCATTGAGCTGAATACTACTGTTCATTCACCTCTGCTGGATCTGACAGCGCATTTCAGCGGCTTCTCCCTCCTCTGCACTGGTGCACTGCAGAGAATGCCCCTGAGCGCTTCGGCAGAAAAACTAGAGAGTATATTTTCTGAAAGAGCATTTTTCCCCTCTAAAAGAGTATATATTTCTCTAAAAGAGCGCACACACGGAACGTCTTTTTAAAGATGCTTTTCCGATTGTGTGTTATTCCTGGTTGTGCTCGTTATCTCTCGCCTTCTAACGGCCACGATCACTGTCTTTCGTGTTTGGGCACTGCTCACCTGGAGACAGCGTTCGTGGATGGTCATGTTCTCATTGCGAGAATATGTCCATAGCAATGTTGCGGTCGCGGCTCGCCTTCGTAAGAAAGCGAGCCACCCCAGAGGCTCCTGCCTCGGTCCTTTTACCCATGGGTTTGAGGCCAGTGCGGCAACACTGGGGGCGATTTGGGGACCCCAATGGGACCGCCTCCTCCGGGTATCCCCCCACGGACCTCCCATTCCCCAGTACGCTCGTCTGCCCCGATCGGGCTTCCGGGTGAGTCCGCCGGCTCGTCTCACGGCGAGTTCGACCTCTTATTCGGAGCCCTCGAAAGTGATGAGCTCTCGAGCGCAGCATCGGAGAGCGGACTCGTCCAGTCGGAAGCCTCAGCTGGGCTCCTCCCTTCGGGGGTCGATCGCCCAGTCACAGGCTGATGCGGAGATGACGACATGCTTTCCCGGGCAGCCGCGAGCGTCGGTTAGAGTGGGTTCACCGCTCTTCCCTGAACCCTCGCGGCTCGGTGATTGGTTCCTGGGCTTGTGGCGCCGCTCAAAGCCACGCCCTGCCCCCGTTCCTTTCTTACCGGAAGTGCATGAAGAGCTGACAAGGTCACGGGAGGCACTTTTTACTGCCCGGTCCCGATCTTTTCAGCTTCCCCGCCCTCACTACCCTCGATGGTGGGGCGGCCAAAGGTTATTCGGCAATCCCCCGGTGGATAAAGGCGCTCGCGGTGCACCTATGCCCGCAGAGCGCTGCCACCTGGCGCGGGTGCCCAAAGCCCCCGTCCAAGGCCTGTAGGTTTATGTCGTCTCTGACGGCCAAGGCCTACGGTGCCGCTGGACAAGCCGCCTCCGCCCTGCACGCCATGGCTCTCCTGCAAGTCCGCCAAGGTGCTAAAGGAACTACACGAGGGTAGTTCCGCCTCGGGATTGATGCAGGAACTGTGCTTGACGACCGACCTCACTCTCCGAGCGATGGAGGTCACGGTGCAGTCTCTCGGGCGGATGATGGCCACACTAGTGGTCCAGGAGCGCCACCTTTGGCTCAACCTGGTCGAGATGGGTGAGGCCGGCAAGACACAATTCCTTGCTGCCCCCATTTCCCAGGTGGGCCTATTCGGCGACACCGTCGAGGACTTTGCCCAGCAGTTCTCGATTGTAGAGCAGAAGATGGCCCCCTGGCATTCACAAATATGCGTTTTCCCCAGTGAGCCTGCTTGCACAGACCCTGTGCAAGGTCAGGGAGGACGAGGAGCAGGTCATCCTGGTAGCACCCTACTGGCCCACCCAGACATGATGCTCGGACCTCACGCTCCTCGTGACAGCTCCCCCCTGGCAAATTCCCCTGAGGAAGGACCTTCTTTCTCAGGGAAGGGGCACCATCCGGCACCCGCACCCAGACCTCTGGAATCTCCATGTCTGGCCCCTGGACGGGACGTGGAAGACCTAAGCTGTCTCCCATCTGCGATGGTAGACACGGTCACTCAGGATAGGGCTCCCTCTACGAGGCGCCTGTATGCGTTTAAGTGGCATCTGTTCACTAAGTGGTGTTCTTCCCGTCAGGAAGACCCCCAGAGATGCACAGTCAGATCAGTGCTTTCCTTCCTGCAAGAGAGGTTGGAAGGGAGGCAGTCCCCTTCCACCTTGAAGGTGTACGTTGCTGCCATAGCAGCACACCACGACGCAGTCAACGGTAAGTCCTTAGGGAAGCACGACCTGATCATCGGGTTCCTAAGAGGTGCCAGGAGGCTGAATCCCTCCAGGCCGCGCCTCGTTCCTTCATCAGACCTCTGTAGTTCTTCAGGGTCTATAGAGAGCCCCCTCGGAGCCTTTGCAGTCAGCCGAGCTTAAGGCACTCTCCTTGAAGACTGCCCTCCTGACTGCGCTCACTTCCATCAAGAGGGTAGGTGACATGCAAGCGTTCTCTGTCAGCGAAACATGCCTGGAGTTCGGTCCAGGTTACTCTCACGTGATCCTGAGACCCTGACCGGGCTATGTGCCCAAGGTTCCCACCACCCCTTTAGGGACTAGGTGGTGAACCTGCAAGTGCTGCCCCAGGAGGAGGCAGACCCAGCCCTGTCGTCGCTGTGTCCGGTGCGTGCTTTACGCATCTATTTGGATCGCACGCAGAGCTTTAGAATCTCTGAGCAGCTCTTTGTCTGTTTTTGGTGCACAGCGGAAAGGAAGCGCTGTCTCCAAGCAGAGGATCGCCCACTGGCTCGTTGACGCCATAACTATGGCATATCTCGCCCAAAACATGCCGCCCCCGGTAGGGCTACGAGCCCATTCTACCCGTGGTGTAGCGGCTTCTTGGGCCTTGGCCAGAGGTGCCTTTCTAACAGACATTTGCAGAGCAGCGGGCTGGGCAACACCCAACACCTTTGTGAGGTTCTACAACCTCCGGGTGGAATCGGTTTCGTCCCAGGTAGTGGCACACAACAAGCGGATAAGCCCGGGATAGCCGGCTGGGTGTATCGCTTGCACATAGCGCCTTCCACCTCCTTTTGAGCTGAAGACGTGAGCTGTTAATTCCCAGTAGTGTTCACAAAATTTGTTCCCTGGTTGACTTCCTCCGAGCCCTGTGGCAATCGAGTTTTCGGAGAGACTCACTGCTGGCCCAGTACATGCGCTAACCAAGAGCCCGGTTCTGGGGTAGGTGCTCCGCATGTGGCGGTTCCCTGTAAGGCTAACCCCATGCGATCTATATCTTCTGCTAATTCGTTTCCCTGCTGGCAAACTGCATCTTCCTTGGGCAGAGCCCCTCTGCCCCAGTCTCCATGTTGTAGTAACTCCTCCCCCATTGGGCAGGATCTACCTTGAAGGCTCTCCACATGGTTGGAAAGACCATGTGACGTATTCTTCCACTTAAATATCCCCCCCTCTCTTGGGGCGAGGTGTGGTCTCCGTGGTGTCCTCCCCTTGGGAGGGACACCCCCCGACTAGACCTGGCGGCCCAGTCAGATAATCCCCCTTCTTTTTTAGGGAGTGGAAAAAGAGAAGGGGAAAAGAGGCACACAGCAAGTCTGCCCACCACACACCGCCAGTTCACGTAACACAGTTCAGCCATGTGGCGTTTTGTATAGGGACCCCTAGTGTCACTACATCGACACCAACATCGAGTGAGTGACAGATAGGGAACGTCATGGTTACTGGTGTAACCTCCGTTCCCTGATGGAGGGAACGAGACGTTGGTCCCTCCTGCCACAACGCTGAACTACCCACTGAAATGGCCGGACCTTATATCTGCTCCTCAGCGTAAAACCTGAATGAGTGGTTGCATACCAGCTCCTTTTATACCCGTATGTTCGGGGGAGTGGCATGCAAATTTTCATTGGCCTTTTATCAAAGACCAGAGGTGTCTCGGGCTCCCAAGAGTGACCCCTAGTGTTACTACATCGACACCAACATCTCGTTCCCTCCATCAGGGAACAGAGGTTACACCAGTAACCATGACGTTTGTTTTCCCGAAAATCGATATTCTTCGGATGTCGATTTTCCTAAGAAAACAATCTAATATTGAGACTGTTATACTATCTGGTTATTAGTCCCTAATCCCAGGGTGGTGCCCCGTCAATGTTAATCCTTATTAATATTCTATTGATTTTTGATAATTGATAATTATCTTTGATGATGTAATTTGAATGATCAATAAGCTAGTGTTAATTTTAATTAATATTTCATCGATGTTAACAATTAATGATTATCTTTGATAATTGTTGATTTAAAGGATTTAAAAGAAGCTAACATTGATTCTCATCAATGTTCTATTGATTTTAATAATTAATAATTATCTTTGATAATTATTAATTCTTGCTAATAACCAAACTTGCTCCTAAACGTAGCACACTACATTTACTGGAGCCCCATATGAGGTTTTAATGAGTTAGATTCAATTGATTAATTTAAATATTAATTAATAACTACAGAAATAATTATTAATTATTTCTGATAGTAACACTGATCTAAACAACCAGTAAAGCCCTACAAAACTGTGGGGAGAAAAGTCATACCAAGAATTTCACTACATGTCGTACTGTGTATGGTTATGTATGTGACCAATAAAACTTGGAACTTGAAACAATATTTTTAAAGACAAATTATAGGGATCAATATATTATGAACAATTTACTGCAGTTGCCTGATTAATATGTAATCATGTAATCCATAAGAAAGTAACTGTAATCTGATGAGTATTTTAAAATGTAATTTAATCTAATTACAAGTACTCAATTTTTGTAATCTGACTACGTAATTTAGATTACACATAATCTGTTACTACCCAGCATTGCCTGTCATGTAAAACTGGCATCAGTCGAAGCTGCAAATGCAGAGAGGTGGATTTTTTAGTTGTTTCCCTCTCAAAACCATTTTTTATACCTCAAACTACTAAAGCCCCTGGCTTGATTTTTTTTTCCTTTCGAAGGAGAAATAACAGCAAATATGTGGTTTTGTTCAAAACATTTCATACTTGAATGCTTCCACTGGTGAACACTTCCAAATGAAATTGAAGTTGGATGTGGAGTAAATGGCTGGAGTTTATTCATATTTTTTAATGCAGTTAAATTTTTCAGTGTTCTTTATTCTTTTTTTTATTTTTTTATTAGATCTACATTTTTTCTCCCCAATTTGGAATGCCCAATTCCCAGTGCGCTCTAAGTCCTTGTGGAGGCGCAGTGACTCCCCTCAATCCAGGTGGCGGAGGACGAATCTCAGTTGCCGCCGCGTCTGAGACAGTCAATCCACGCATCTTATCACGTGACTTGTTGAGCGCGTTACCGCGGAGACACAGTGCGTGTGGAGGCTTCACACTATTCTCCACGGCATCCACGCACAACTCACCATGTGCCCCACCGAGAGTGAGAACCACATTATAGCGACCACGAGGAGGTTACCCCATGGGAATCTATCCTCCCTAGCAACCGGGCCAATTTAGTTGCTTTGTAATCAGATTATTTTGCTGATTAATTCATGGGAAAAGTAATCACATTACTGACTACCTTACTTTTAAGTGTCAGGTGTATTTTGTTGATTCATGTCTTTTATTTTGAAAAGTTTAGTTCCTGTTCCCTATTCATGTGATGTCTTGTTTTCCCTCCATGTTCATGTGTCATGTTTTCATTGGTTTATTGTTCAATTATCTTGTTATCAGTTCTGTTTGTTCATTGGTTTATGTTCTCCCATGTCTTGTATTTAAACCCTCGTGTTTTCATTGTCTAGTTGTCAAGTATTGAATGTGAGTGTAGATGTTTAAGTCAAGCCCCGTTTATGTCAAGCCATGTTTAAATCAAGTCAAGCCATGTTCATGTTTATGTTTAGTTTAGTTCACGTGTAGTCAGGGTTAATGGTTCTCACTTTGTAAATAAACTGCACTTGGGTTCTTCATCTCATCATTGTCTTCATCATTGCCATTATTGTCAGCAGCCAACATCGTTACATTAAGTTACTTTCTAAAATACTTTACACAGAAAAGTTTTTGTTTTTCTTTAAACAAATTCAAATGTCAATATTTAACTCATACACTATGCATTTTTCTCTTACAATGAATAGTTATGGGGCCCTTCAGATGTCACAGAAATGCAAATGTATTCTATTCTACATGTATTCTATGTAAATAATATTTTATAAATATGTGTAACCCAAGTACTTAAAAGTAAATAACTTGAAAATCAGTGACTGTGATCTAATTACAAGAATTTAAAATGTAATGCGTTTGTGACAGGGCGAGCAGTCACCGCTGGTTGCATTAGCAATCATATTTATCCCTTACACATTCCCCTCTGCTTACCTGCTGGAGCCGTGGCTGCACACGCTCCATTTAACGCTCTTGGACTCAGACATGCTACATCTAACACATCATTTACATTCCCCGACAGTAATTACACCCCTACTGAACAAACATACACAGACAAAGGTTTTTGTTTAAGTTATATGTCTTTATTCCACTTATTTTTGTGTTCTGTGTGTATCGGAAAACACATTGCAGAGAGGGTGAGTCTGTCTTCCGTGTTCGTGGCTGCGTTGGCCAAATGGCATGTGTGCTAGACAGTGCAACCGGAAGTCAGAGGATCCCACTGATAGGTCTAAATGTGGTAAAACAAAGTTACTGTTTTCTTACAATGATGTTATTTTGCATAATAATGTATAGCATTTTATGTATTATATTGATATGTATATTTATTAACATTATGATATGCAATATGTGTTATTTATAGTTATAGTTAACACATATAGTTATTGTGCCACCATATCAATTTATTTAATTATAAAACTAACATTTTATAAAAAAAAAAAAAAGAAATTTTTTTTTGAAATTGATGACTTGTACCAAATAATAAAGAAAAGCAGCCAATAAATGCCCAACATAGATGGGAACTCTTTCAGTACTGTTTAAAAAAGCATCCCAGGGTGATAGCTGGCTGAGAAAATGTCAAGAGTACATGTCTGCAAATTTTAGGCAAAGGGTGACTACTTTGAAGATGCTAAAATATAACACAGTTTTGATTTATTTTGGATTTTGTTTAGTCACAACATAATTCCCATAGTTCCATTTATGTTATTCCATAGTTTTAATGACTTTACTATTATTCTAAAATGTGAAAAAAAAAAAATAAAATAAAAAAAAAAATATATATATATATATATATATATATATATATATATATATATATATATAATAAAGAATGAGTAAGTGTTTCAAAACTTTTGACTGGTAGTGTATATGGTGATGCATATCTAGGAACTTACGTATGGTGTGGTCCGAAGTGGGCAGGGCTTCCTGTATTTAAGGAGCCTGCCGTTCATGGAGAAAGGTGTCTCTGTTTTGAACCTTGATGTGAAAGGATCAAAGACTCATGCAAATCCAAAATAGAAGTTGAGTGAAATTATTTACATTTGTTTGTTTCTTTTGTTTTGTTTTTGTATATACGTTTTTGTACTTAATCCTCAGTTTTCCTGGAATTTTAACAGCACTGTAAATAAAACATCGCTGCATCTACGTGTTACTGCGGCTGAGTCATCATTGCAGGGTATCCTGTTCCTCAGTGTTTCACTATATTTTATCTAAAAAAGAAATTAGCTCACTTTGTAATTAGATTACACCCAACACTGGAAATTGATGCATTATTTTTTACATTTTCATGACAGCACTATCAGAGTAAAATGAAAAATGAAGTTTGGGTGCTCAAGCCTAGTCTCCCCATAAACACGGCCTAAGAAGTAATGTTTTCTGGCAAGCTTTATCACTATCAACACAAAATGCATGCAAAAAGTCAAAATTCAGAATTAGAAAACATGACCTTATTATTATGACCAATACCAGTTAGTTTTTGCATGTTTTTTTATTTATACTAATTAATTCATTTATAAAACATATTAATTTAGAATAAATTATCAGACCAACATTAGACTGTTCTAAATTTGAATGTGGAAGTTTTACTGAATAGTATTAGACTTGTTGGGGTCCAACAACATGACCACATGGGAAGTTCACATGTTGCTACCAAATTTTTCAGTACCCTGACATCGACCCCATTCTGCCAAGCTACTGACAAGTGCCACCTCCCATCAGACATTTTTGCATCAGTTTAAGTGTGTTTACCTTCTCCTGTGCTGTGACTGGTAATGTGTTGATTCAGCAGTGTTGTAAACCTGGGTTCTTGTCCTGCGTTGATACGAGGAAATAATTGTATTGCATAATCAGTGACAAATGCAATTCTGAGGTTCCTTTTTCCTCTAAGATTACATTTTTACTTCACTGACAGTTAAATTTAGGAGTGGGGTTTGGCGGGTAGACGTAATAAAATATGCAGTCCTCTTCACTGTATTAAATAATTTACAAATGAAAACAACTTGCTTTACAACTAACTTTTGGTGCCCCTCTGTGGGCATTTCATCCGGAAACTGGAGCTCACATGTGACCATATATTCAACAACACTTCTCGCTTAAGCCACTGATTTTATTATTTTTTCCTTTGCAAATGGTGCCAGTAAAGCACGAAAATGGGTGAGAGCCACTCTTTCATGTTTGTTGACATGTTATCAAGAATAAACTGTGCAAGTTTATAAATCTTAATATTAAGAATTTTTGGCAATCCGTTTGAAACGGGACGGCGCTAAAGGTAAAAAACAAAGCATGGCTAAAAAGCGATTCTATTAATGTACAATAGGGACACAGATATGAGCAGCATGCACTAGAAGCTCAGACAAAGGGACTGCACTAAAATAATTCAGAATTCTGCTCTAAATGTCATTTTTGGGAATATTAAGAGAAACTGTGCTCCGGTTTTCAGCGCTTTCTTTCTCATCATTTACTTTTTTACACTTTATTATCATTCAGTAAAACACAGACGCAATGATTGATGTATATCCTCATGAAATCAGAGACTCTCTCCTCGAAATCCGAACACAAGTGGTCAAAAGAGATGACCAGGTGTCTAGATTGTACATTTGTGATCAGACTCAGGTGTACCAGGTTTACACATTGTCTCAGTCGGGGACGAATGGTCATGTATCAAATCAAATCAAAATCAAATCCCTTTATTGTCACTCAACCATATACACAAGTGCAACAGTGGGTGAAAGTCTTGGGTGCAGTTCCAAGCAACATAGCAGTCATGACAGTGATGAGACATATACCAATTTACAATAAACATCAGATTTACACAACACAATTTACATATCTAATATACACATAATTACACAACACAATATACAAATAATAATATACAATGTACAGTATACAATACACACAATATAGAATACACATACACACAATATAGAATACACAGTATACAATAAAAATAGTAAATGTAAAATATACAGTAGGTTGTATGTGCTGTATTGACATTCAGGCTGTCAGCTGATAGTCAGTTGCCAGTGTGTTGTTATGATAGAATATAATTTATGACAGTCCATTGTAAGATTAATAAAGTGCAGTGCTGATGTATATTGATCGTGAGAGATCAAGAGTTCAAAAGTCTGATTGCTTGGGAGGAAGAAGCTGTCATGAAGTTGGCTGGTGCGGGTCCTGATGCTGCGATACCGCCTGCCTGATGGTAGCAGTGAGAGCATCCCATGGCTCGGGTGGCTGGAGTCTCTGATGATCCTCCGAGTTTTTTTCACACACCGCCTGGTATATACGTCTGGCAGTTCGAACCACACTTTGCAGGGCTTTGCGGTTGAGGGCAGTGCTGTTGCCGTACCAGACAGTGATGCAGCCAGTCAGGATGCTCTCTACAGTGCTGGTGTAGAACCGTGTGAGGATGTGGTGTTTCATTCCAAATTTCCACAGCCTTTCAGGAAGAAGAGGCACTGGTGAGCCTTCTTCACAACTGCCTCAGTGTGGACGGACCATGTGAGTTAAACAGTGATGTGGACACTGAGGATCTTGAAGCTGCTGACTCTCTCCACCGGTGCTCCATTGATGGTGACGGGGCTGTGTTCTCTGTCTTTTCTCCTGAAGTCCACCACAAGCTCCTTGGTCTTGCTGACGTTGAGGGAGAGGTTGTGCTCCTGGCACCAGTGTGTCAGAGTGTGCACCTCCTCTCTGTAGGCTGTTTCATCATTGTCAGTGATCAGACCTACCACCGTCGTATCGTCAGCAAACTTAATGATGGCATTGGAGCTATTGTTGCCACACAGTCATGTGTGTACAGGGAATACAGGAGTGGGCTGAGAACACAGCCCTGCAGGGCTCCAGTGTTGAGGGTCTATGTTGAGGAGATGTTGCTGCCCATTCTAACCACCTGGTGTCTGCTTGACAGGAAGTCCAGGATCCAGCTGCACAGCGAGCTGTTTAAGCCCAAAGCCCAGAGTTTCTCATCAAGCTTGGAGGGCACTATGGTGTTGAATGCTGAGCTGTAGTCTACAAACAGCATTCTCACATATGTGCTCCTTTTTTCCAGGTGGGTGAGAGCAGTGTGTATTGTAGATGTAATTGCATCATTGTGGAGCGGTTGTGGTAAGCAAACTGCAGTGGGTCTAGTGAGGTAGGCAGCACAGAGCAGATGTAATCTCTGATTAGTCTCTCAAAGCTTTTGCTGATGATGGAGGTCAGAGCAACAGGACGCCAGTCATTTAAGCAAGTGATTTTGTATTGCTTTGGTACAGGCACAATGGTGGATGTTTTAAAGCATGTGGGAACTACAGACAAAGAGAGGAAAAGGTTGAAAATGTCCATAAAAACACCAGCCAGTTGGTTCGCACACGCTCTGATGACACAGCCCGGAATGCCGTCTGGACCTGTGGCTTTACGGATATTCACCCATCGGAAGGATTGGGTTACATCCGCTACAGAGACGGAGAGTGAACTAACCACTGTAGCTTCAGCCGCGAGAGCTCTCTCCGCGAGGGCGGTGTTATTTCCCTCGAAACGAGCATAAAAAGTATTTAGCTCATCCAGGAGAGAGGCAGCGGTATTCACGATGGAGTTTTTATTCCCTTTGAAGTCCATGATGATATTAATTCCCTGCCATGTGCTTCTAGAGTCGGTGGTATTGAACTGTCCTTCAATCTTGTCCCTGTACTGGCGTTTGGCTACTCTGATAGTTTTGCGGAGGGAATAACTGGCTTGTGTATGTTCCTCCATGTTCCTAGAATTAAAGCGGAGGTCAGCGCATTAAGTGCCACACGAACATCGCTATTAATCCATGGTTTCTGTAGATCCATATTGTTTTGGTTGGTACAACATCCTCTATGCATTTCCTGATGAAACACTTTAAGCTATCTGCATAGAGCTCGATGTCCTCATCGGAGGTGGACCGGAACACCTCCCAGTCTGCGTGGTCAAAACAGTCTTGTAGCATAGAATCTGATTGGTCCGACCAGCACTGGATCGTTCTGAGGGCGGGTGCTTCTTGTTTCAGTTTCTGCCTGTAAGCGGGAAGAAGGGGAATGGAAGAGTGGTCTGATTTGCCAAATGGTGGGTGAGGGAGGGATTTGTAGCCATCCTGGAAAGGAGAGTAGCAATGGTCCAAAAACAGGTCCCCTCGTGTGTTGAAACTGATATGTTGGTAGTATTTCGGTGCTATTGACTTGAGGTTGGCTTTGTTAAAGTCTCCAGTCACAATGAATGTGGCCTCAAGGTGCGCGGTTTCCTTCTTGCTTATACTCCCATACAGTTCCTTGATTGCCTGGTCTGTGTCGGCTTGTGGGGGGATGTACACAGCTGTGATAATGACCGCTGTGAATTCACTCGGTAGCCAGAATAGTCGACACAGAAGCATGAGAAATTCCAGATCAGGAGAGCAGAAAGACTTGATAGAATGTATGTTCCTCTGAGATCAACATCTTTTTAAAGATGCTTTTCTGTTTGTGTGTTATTCCTGGTTGCGATCGTTATCTCTCGCCTTCTGACAGTCACGATTGCTGTCTTTCGTGTCTGGGCACTGCCCACACGGAGACAGCATTCATGGATGGGTCATGTACTCATTGCGAGAACATGTCCATGGCAACGATGCGTAAGAAAGCAAGCCATCCCAGCGGCTCCCCACCTCGGGTATGAGGCCAGCGCAGCTAGCACTGGGGGCGATTTAGGGACCCCAATGGGCCAACCTCTGCCGGGTATCCCCCCACGGACCTCCCATTCCTCAGCAAGCTCGTCTGCCCCGATCGGGCTTCCGGATGAGTCCGCTGGCTCATCTCATGGCGAGTTCGACCTCTTGTTCGGAGCCCGCGAATGTGATGAGCTCTCAAATGCAGCATCAGAGAGCAGGCTTGTCCAGTCGTATGCGGAAGCCTCAGCTGGGCTCCGGCGCAGATATGATGGACATGCTTTCCCGGGCAGCCGTGAGCGTTGGGCTAGAGTGGAACCCTCCGCTCTCCCCTGAACCCTTGCGGCTCGATGATTGGTGCCTGGGCTCACGGCGCCGCTCACAGCCACGCCCCGCCCCTGTTCCTTTCTTCCCGGAAGTGCATGAAGAGCTGACAAGGTCGTGGGAGGCACCTTTTACTGCCCGGTCCCGATCTTTCAGCTCCCCCGTCCTCATTACCCTCGATGGTGGGGCGGCCAAGGGGTATTCAGCGATCCCCCCTGGTGGATAAGGCACCCAAAGCTCCTGTCCAAGGCCTGTAGGTTTACATCATCCCTGACGGCCAAAGCCTACGGTGCTGCTAGACAAGCCGCCTCCGCCCTGCACGCCATGGCTCTCCTGTAAGTCCACCAAGCCAAGGCGCTAAAGGAACTGCACGAGGGTAGTTCCACCCCAGGATTGATGCAGGAGCTGCGCTCGCGACCGGCCTCGCTCTCCGGGCGATGAAGGTCACGGCGTGGTCTCTTGGGCGGGCGATGTCCACCTTGGTGGTCCAGGAGTGCCACATTTGGCTCAACCTGGTCGAGATGGGAGAGGCCGACAAGGCACAGTTCCTTGGTGCCCCCATTTCCCAGGTTGGCCTGTTCGGTGACACCGCTGAGGACTTTGCCCAGCAGTTCTCGGCAGTGAAGCAGCAGACGGAGGCTATCCGGCACATCCTGCCCCGGCACGGCTCAAGATCCCGCACCCCATCTGCTCGTCGCCAAGGGCGTCCCCCTGCGGTGACTGCACCGGCTCCGCTGTAGCCCGACCCTGTGGCCCGGCCCCGGCGTGGAGCCCACCGCAGGAAGCAGACGCCACCCATCTCATGGCCGGCCACCAAGAACCCGCGAAAGGCTTCATAGTGCCCCTGAGACGGGTGACCGAGGGATGATGAAACCCGCTGCTCTGGAGCTGGTAAGCAGACCACTCCATCCCCCGGTGGAGGGCTGGGAGGAGAATCTTTTGTTACCTTTTTATTTAATTTAGTCGCATGCCCAAGTGGCTGCAGTACCCAAGAGTTCAGCAAAAGAGCGGTTTCCTTGTTCCCTGGGTCACATACCCGGTGCGGACGGCCGTCATCACGACCACTGTCCACCATTCCATTTTGGCAGGTTTGGCGCTCCAGCGGTGGTCTCCCCGCCCCTGCGTGCCCTGCTTTGGCACAAATCCGCCCCCGATGTGACGATCTCCATGGGTCACGAGGACAGGCCTCTTCCTCCCCCATCCCAGGCTGTTCCGGGGGTGGTCACAAGGAGCCAGGTAAGTGCTTTGATGTCTCTGAACTCAGCACAGCCACAACACGGCGTGGCACCTCAGGCTCTGCCCAGCCGCGAGGCCCCACCCGGTACGTTCAATGAGATTGTCCCCTTGGTCCCCCTCGCCTGGAGCTTGGACGCGTGGCTTGCGCTTTCCAACCCATCACGATGGCTGGTCCGGACCGTCCGACTCGGTTACACGATTCAGTTCGCCAGGCATCCACCCAGGTTCAGCGGTATCCACTTCACCTCAGTGAAGGGCAAGAACGCCGCTACCTTGCGTGCAGAAATCGCTACCCACCTACGGAAGGGTGCGATAGAGCCTGTCCCTCCGGCTGAGATGAAGAAGTGGTTTTACAACACCTACTTCATTGTACTGGAGAAAGGTGGTGGGTTGCAACCAATTTTGGACCTGCGAGTACTGAACCAGGCTTTTCACAGACTCCCGTTTAAGATGCTGACGCAAAAACGTATTCTAGTGAGCGTCCGGCATCAAGATTGGTTCGCGGCGGTAGACCTGAAGGACGCGTACTTCCACGTCTCAATTCTACCTCGACACAGACCCTTCCTGCGGTTTGCATTCGAGGGTCGGGCATATCAGTACAAAGTCCTCCCTTTTGGCCTGTCCTTGTCCCTCACGTCTTCACGAAGGTAGCAGAGGCAGCCCTTGCCCCGTTAATGGAAGTGGGCATTTGCATCCTCAACTATCTCAATGATTGGCCAATCCTAGCTCACTCTCGGGATGTGTTGTGTGCACACAGGGACCTGGTGCTCTCACACCTCAGCCAACTAGGGCTTCAGGTCAACTGGAGAAAGAGCAAGCTCCTCTCAGTTCAGAGCATCTCTTTTCTCAGCTTGGAATTGGACTCAGGCTTGATGACGGTGTACCTCACGAACAAGCGTGCACAGTCGGTGCTGACCTGTTTGAAGGTGTTCAGACAGAAGACATCGGTTTCACTGAAATTGTTTCAGAGGCTCCTGGGGCATATGGCATCCTCAGCGGTGGCCACTCCGCTCGGGTTGATTCATATGAGACCGCTTCAGCACTGGCTCCAGACTCGAGTTCCGAGATGGGCATGGCACCACGGGACACATCGCGTGGCCATCACGCTGGTCTGTCACCACCTCTTCAGCCCTTGGACCGACCTCACATTTCTATGGGCAGGCGTTCCCCTAGATCAGGTCTCCAGGCATGTCGTGGTTACAACAGACGCCTCCAAAACAGGCTGGGGCGCTGTATGCAATGGGCACGCACATCAACTACCTCGAGTTGTTGCCAATTCTGCTCACCCTTTCGGCCGTTGATCCAGGGCAAGCATGTGTTAGTTCGGACAGACAACATGGCAAAGGCGGTTTACGCTCCCATTGTATGTCATAACTTGCCCGCCGTCTCCTCCTCTGGAGTCAGCAGCACCTCAAGTCGCTGCGAGCCACTCACATCCCGGGCAACCTCAACACTGCAGCGGATGCACTGTCACAACAGGTTACCCTCAGATGAGAGTGGAGACTCCACCCTCAGGTGGTCCAGCTGATTTGGAGTTGATTCGGGCAGGCACAGGTAGACCTGTTCGCTGCCCAAGAATCCTCCCACTGCCCGCTCTGGTATGCCCTGACCGAGACACCTCTCGGTATAGATGGGCTGACACACAGCTGGCACCCTGGACTACGCAAATATGCGTTTCCCCCAGTGAGCCTACTTCCACAGACCCTGTGCAAGGTCAGGGAGGACGATGAGGAGCAGGTCGTCCTGGTAGCACCCTACTGGCCCACCCAGACATGGTTCTCGGACCTCACGCTTCTCGCGACAGCCCCCCCCCCCGGCAAATTCCTCTGAGGAAGGACCTTCTTTCTCAGGGACGTGGCACCATCTGGCACCCGCGACAAGACCTCTGGAATCTCCATGTCTGGCCCCTGGATGGGGCGTGGAAGACTTGAGTGGCCTACCACCCTCTACGAGGCGCCTGTATGCCTTGAAGTGGTGTCTGTTCGCTAAGTGGTGTTCTTCTCGATGCGAAGATCCCAGAGATGCGCAGTCGGATCGGTGTGCTTTCACACGCTTTCTTTCCTGTAGGAGAGGTTGGAAGGGTGGCTGTCCCCCTCCACCTTGAAGGTGTACAGTGCATCCGGAAATTATTCACAGCGCTTCACTTTTTCCACATTTTGTTATGTTACAGCCTTATTCCAAAATGGATTAAATTAATTATTTTCCTCAAAATTCTATAAACAATACCCCATAATGACAATGTGAAAGAAGTTTGTTTGAAATCTTTGCAAATTTATTAAAAATAAAAAACTAAAAAAATCACATGTACATAAGTATTCCCAATTCCCAATAGGTAACCCCATGCGACGTATATCTTCCACTAATTTGTTTCCCTGTTGGTAAACTGCATCTTCCTCGGGCAGAGACCCCTCTGCCCCAGTCACCATGTTTGTAGAAGTTCCTCCCCCATAGGGTAGGACCTACCATGGGACTTCTCCACATGACATACTTCCGACAAAGCTCGGCAAGACCATGTGACGTATTTCCACTCAAAATACCCCCCCCTATATGTTTCGTATAGGGACCCCAAGTGTCATTGTAGGGCTTTACTGGTGGTTTAGATCAGTGTTACTATCAGAAATAATTGATAATTATTTCTGTAGTTATTAATTAATATTTAAATTAATCAATTGAATCTAACTCATTAAAACCTCATATGGGGCTCCAGTAAATGTAGTGTGCTACGTTTAGGAGCAAGTTTGGTTATTAGCAATAATTAATAATTCTCAAAGATAATTATTAATTATTAAAATCAATAGAACATTGATGAGAATCAATGTTAGCGTTTTAAAATCCTTTAAATCAGCAATTATCAAAGATAATCGTTAATTGTTAACATCGATGAAACATTAAAATTAACACTAGCTTACTGATCATTCAAATTCAATCATCAAAGATAATTATCAAAAATCAATAGAATATTAATAAGGATTAACATTGACGGGGCACCACCCTGAAATCAGGGACTAATAACCGAATAGTAAAACAGTCTCAATATTAGATTGTTTCTTAGGAAAATCGGCATCCAAAGAATATCGATTCAATGAATGAAGGTTTGAATCTGAGCACTGACATCCCGTCAGCAAGACACAGGCATATGCATAACAAACCAAAACACTTCTCTTTGTAATATAAACAAAGTTTATTTATGCAGTAATATCAATTAATAATTAATACAATGCAGTCAATAAACTTCCGACTTACAACTACAAACTAAACAGTGATATGATTAGATATGGAAATCAAAATAATCCTATAACACATAAGGTGTGTGTGTGTGACAGTGTGTGTGTGTGTGTGTGATTAGTAAGAGAGAGAGAGAGAGAAGTGACAGCCCTAAAGCTGATTTCGCGATCGTGGGAGAGAAAGCAGCTGTTTAGTTCATCGCTCAGAGACGCGGTGGACGGCTCGTAAACAGTCCCGCGTTATTTGACTCTTTAATGGATGAGCTCGGCTGCTGTCTCACCCGCGATGGCGAAATTGCACAACAATCCAATTTGGTTGGACTACAATACAGCAAAACAAATTCGATAATTAATACCCTGAGTATTAATAATGAGCGGACATGGCGATCCGTAAACTGTACAAGCAAAAACCTTGAAACACAAGAATAACACACTATAATATTCTATCTCTGCCCAGACGTAAACCTCTTACTTGAATCGCATGAGGACACAGGCAGTATGTGTTTTCCTCTGTCCTTTAACTTTGACCCAGTTCCTTGAGGCTCGTGTGATGACGGGAGGCCGTTTCCTCGCTCTGTCGGCGGGCGGTACGGCTGTTGATTGTTGGTGGGCGGTACGGCTGTTGATTCTCGGCGGGCTGGTGGAGAACTCAGAAATGTCGACTTGATTGAAGATGGAAGAGAAATCTTTAATCTCTTTACTTCTGTAGGCAAACGGATGAAGATGCGAATTGCTCGGCGGTCTCCTTTGGATCCGTTAGAGTGTTTGGTTGAACACAGAGTAATCTCAACTCGTCCAGAAAGATGGAGATTGTATGGCTACAGTTTCAAGTCAGAATTACTTCCTTGTGCCACGAGGTTGCACCTGAGAGCAGCAAAAAAAAGCTACGTCTATATTCGGTGAACAAAGTCGCTGGAAGTAAATTCTGGAAGCATTTCAGAGGTATTTCAACTCCTGATGATGTCATGTTTGAGGGACGTTCTGTTGTGTGCCTCATCCAATAGGAGTTGAGAGTTCGATCCTTTAGTGAGCAAGGCTTCATGGATTTGTAGTCTGTTTTGGACTCCCTTTGTTTGATTTTGGCGCGATTTTTATCAGTAAAATTTACGACATGGAATGTGTGGGGGCTGTGTTAGGTTTTACGACTTGTGTTAGGCCTGCCTTTGTCTTCTATCTGAATACATGAGGCCCAACATCATCGACACAACGTTGAGTGAGTGACAGATAGTGAACGTCTTGGTTACTTGCGTAACCTCCGTTCCCTGATGGAGGGAACGAGAAGTTGTGTCCCTTCTGCCACAACACTGGACTACCCGCTGAAATGGCTGGGACCTTGTCTCGGCTCCTCAGCACAAAACCTGAATGAGTGGTTGCATACCAGCTCCTTTTATACCTGTATGTTCAGGGGAGTGGCATGCAAATACCACTCGCCAATTTTCATTGGCCTTTTTTCAAAGACCAGAGGTGTTTCGGGCTCCCAAGTGTGACCCCTAGTGTCACTACATCGACACAACGTCTCGTTCCCTCCTTCAGGGAACGGAGGTTACGCAAGTAACCAGGATGTTTTTTTCCTCAGTTGAAGCTGCCTCTATAACCTTACTAAAATGCCAAAATGTATCCCACAAGTCTTAATAGCAGTATTAAAATGGGATGATGGTGTGGACATGATGACGTTGTGACCACAGAGGCTTTTGTTTGATATCTTACAGATCCCTGCCTTTGATCTGATATTTATATTTATGAATTTGTTGCATTTTTAAACACTTTGTTTGGCAGTTTATCATTGTGACCTCTTGCTGAGGACAGGTAAAGTTACATGTGCTTCCAAGTATAGAGCATGCATTTAAAAAAATTATAATGACATAATATAAAATTATAAGTAATAAATGCCCTGAGTATACACACTTCATTTAGATTGAACTATTTAAGTATTTTTATCATTATGATTTTCTTGATTTTTAACATAAAGAGGACTTTTGTATGTTGGACATGTTTTGTCCCTTATCTCAAGAATCAGTGCTTTATATAGGGGGCCTTTCTCTGCAAATATTTATACACTGATCAGCCACAACATTAAAACCACTGACAGGTGAAGTGAATGACATTTATTATCTCGTTACAGTGGCATCTGTCAAGGGGTGGGATATACGTATTAGACAGCAAGTGAACAGTTAGTTCTTGAATTTCATGTGTTTGAAGCAGGAAAAATGGGCAAGTGTAAGGATCTGAGTGACTTTGACAAGGGCCAAATTGTGATGGCTAGACGGCTGGGTCAGAGCATCTCCAAAATGACAGGTCTTGTGGGGTGTTCCCGGTATGCAGTGGTTAGTACCTACCAAAAGTAGTCTAAGGAAGGACAACTGGTGAACCAGCGACAGGGTCGTGGGCGCTCAAGGCTCACTGATGCACGTGGGGAGCGAAGGCTAGCCCGTCTGTTCCAATCCCACAGAAGAGCTAATGTAGCACAAATTGCTGAAAAACATAATGCTGGGTATGATAGAAAGGTGTCGGAACACACAGTGCATCGCAGCTTGTTGCGTATGGGGCTGCGTAGCTGCAGACCAGCCAGAGGTGCCCATGCTGACCCCTGTCCACCGCCGAAAGCACTTACATGGGCACGTGAGCGCCAGAACTGGACCATGGAGCAATGGAAGAAGGTGGCCTGGTCTGATGAATCACATTTTCTTTTAGATCATGTGGACGACCGGGTGTGTGTGCATCGTTTACCTGGGGAAGAGTTTGCAGCAGGATGCACTATGGGAATAAGGCAGGCTGGCAGAGGCAGTGTGATGCTCTGGGCAATGTTCTGCTGGGATACCTTGGGTCCTGGCATTCATGTGGATGTTACTTTGATACGTACCAACTACTAATTTTTGCAGACCACGTACACCCCTTCATGGCAACGGTGTTCCCTGTTGGCAGTGGCCTATTTCAACAGGATAATGAGCCCTGCCACACTGCAAATATGGTTCAGGAATGGTTTGAGGAACATGACAAAGAGTGTTGACTTGGCTTCCAATTTCCCCAGATCTCAATTCGATTGAGCATCTATGGGATGTGCTGGACCAACAAGTCCGATCCATGGAGGCCCCACCTGGCAACTTACAGAACTTAAAGGATCTGCTGCTAACGTCTTGGTCCCAGATACCACAGGACACCTTCAGAGGTCTTGTGGAGTCCATGCCTCGAAGGGTCAGAGCTGTTTTGGCGGCATGAAGGGGACCTACATGATATTAGGCAGGTGGTTTTAATGTTGTGGCTGATTGGTGTATATGTGATTAATTGCTATTAATTAATTGCCATATCATGTCATTAAGTTGATTTTAAAATGTCATCGATTGACAGCAATAATTATTATGTATTTGATTAGGTTCCTTTAATAAGAGTTATTATAAAGTGTTATCCATATTACTAGAAATATAAAAAAACATTTAATGAAACTTATCAGACCAAAAAAATAAATATTTTATTAGAAAATATATTTCTAAAACATTTTATGCAATAATTGAAAAAAAATTAAATTCACAGTATGCCCGTCTGAGTATTAAAGCCATATGCTCAGTTAACGGTAAACGTGGGAATTTCTGTTCCGACCAGTTGTAAAAGGATTCTGTACATTAAAAAAAAAGAAGAAGAAAACTACATTTTAGATGTTGTGAATACGTTGATATTGTAGGTTTCAGTATTGATATAAATGTACAAAAGTGTACATGTTAACATTATATACAAATATTTTCGAATGAGATCACGGTCTGTGTGTGTATGAAGCACATATTCATTAAAAAAGTCATGTTTGTCGGAGCTGTAGCACAGAAGGTAGTGCACTTGCTTTTGATAAGGAATAAGAGCTGTTGATTTAAATCCAGCCTGGACTTTACTGTCTGTCTCTACTATCCTGTGAAATAAAATGCTAATAAGACCCCAAAAATGCATCTGTTAAAAAAGGAATGCTTTGGGATTGAGAACATTCTTTGCCCTTTTCACCACATGCACATTTTCACACAACAGTCAACAAATAAATGGGTCATAAGACACGGAAACATCCCCACCATGCTCTTTGTATCTCTTTACAAGAATAACATGAACGTTAAGTAAACTTCCCAGACATGGCTGCTTGTTGTTTGTTTTTAACTTACATTCCCATGAGTGTTTGTCACTACAGCTAATAAACAGAAGTGACAAATAAAGTTGTTTGTAAATAATAAAAATAATAATAAAAGGCTTAATAATATTAATAAATTATTATGATTAAACTGGCAAAAATATTTTTTCTCCATTTCTTCCCCTTATGCCTTTGTGATTTACTGTGTCTGTGTGTTTGGACTGGAGGAAAATGGATATTTACTTAAGTATTTCAGATGTACTATATAATTAAACAACTATTCATCATCTTTCACCAAACACTTACATTGCATGCATGACCACTTATATATTGTGCATTTTGAAAGTGAATGCACCTTTAGAAAGATCATGTTGGGTGACTTGGAAATGTTTTTGGTTGACTGAGCGTTTATGACTGAGAGGTCCTGAAGACACAGCAGAGATCCCTCACAAGCCCTCTTGGAATTCAATGCAGGAATTGATTGTAATGTACTCTTTGTGGTTTTTAAAGAACCACAACAGCATCTCCAAAATTAGATTTCTTTCAAAGTAAGAGAGCTCTAGAGACACATTTCCCCTTTCATTTTAAAATCTGAGCTCTGGGAAAGAGAATAATGTGTCTCTGAAGTAAGAAATTGTCTCTAAGTGGTGGTTTGGTAAACAATGCCTCTGACACAGCTTCATTTGAGCTCACAGAAGCAAATCCTCAAACAATCAGGGACAAACATCCATCATGTTACTCTGGCAGAAAATATTTTTTATAATTACCACATGTATAACAATCTGAAACTTCACAAAAACAAAAAAACTCAGTCCATGTTGATTATAGACCAACACATCTATACATTTTGTTACATTTTTGTTTAAAAAATGGTATCATTTACTGGTATCATACAAATACAGAGGCCTATGCCATGAAGCCGGTTTAGGTGGCTAGCCAGATAAGTTTCAGTTTAGTTTGCCTCAACCCAGGGTTTTAGGTACCATAATGGTGGGTCAGCTTTTACCGGTGTTTATCGCTATAGTAACTTACGCTCCATGGATAAACTGCTCCTTAGCAGGTTTTGTTGAACCAATCAGCCGTGAGTAAAGTGACATCTCTGATGCAATGGAGTCTCTCTTAATCAAGAAAATGGACTTGAAACACACACCTTTCAAGTAAGTTGTGTGAGATATCGGCTGTTGAACATTACACGCACGCCACGCTTGACAGAAGTGGCCGGGGAAAAGATCAATGAAAATCAGTGCATGTCTTCTGTCGTGTTTTCAGTAAGAAGCAGGATAATTTGTTTTAGACAGATAGCATTCGAGTACATGATAATTGTTTTTCACCATTGTGATTTCAAAAACACCAGTAGTTCATGACATTATATAACATTGCGTATTTCAGTGCTTATTCTGGAAGAGAGATTCAGCTAAATGACGGTGAGAACAACTGCGGCACTTTTTTAAAGCACAGTACAGTACAGGTTTAGTAAAAAAAAACTAATTTTGTTGTTGCTGACTTTTTTGTGATTTTTTTTTTTTTTTTTTTTACATTGCCCTTGTGATAAACTCTATTTACTGCCAAAAGAACGACACTCTAATCCAAGGAGAAATACACTATTTCATGTTAAGCGTTTTCTCTCCCATAAAATCCATTATAATGCATGGTTACTACTAATACTTTTATTTATTTATTTTTTTGTGTGATAAAAATATTTTTGTTTTATTATACTAAATATGAAATACTGTTTTGGACACATTAGTCATATAGCCTACTGTCTACAAACTGATGACTAAAATTTTTAACAGGAAGCTGGTTCTATTAGCTTTAAAAATGGAAAAGGCATAAGTTAATTATGGGGAAGAAAATGCTTGACAGAAAAATATTGTCTTTTCCTATTGATTGCAGCTTCGTTCTTTTGGCTAAATTTAGTGTTTAAAAGTGAAGATTGATAGAAATTAGCTTTTTCCTGGATGTTGAATTAAAGCGGTTTTAATTTTAAGCGTATTAGTGGCTGTTCACAATGAATGCGTTTTTGCGTCCGTCTGCCCAGTTTTTCAATTGTTTTCTATGTAAACAAGCTTTAGGTGGACTTCTTTTACCGTTGCGCAGCATCTACTTTCTATTTACTACTAAGCAGAGCTGTCAGAATTAACGTGTTAATGGATGCGATTAATTTAAAAAGCTTAACGCGTACATTTTTCTTAATCGCGATCAACGCATTTACCGTTAATACAATATAAACACATGTTGGGAAGGGCGGAACCTTTGTAATGTGTCTGCCCGGAGTCATTACACCGACACACACTTTACGACACACCAGAGCCCTGCAACCAAGGTGAGCCTACAAGCTTAGAAGAAGATAGCAAAATGCGGCGGTCCCACATGGGAGGTACTGTCACGCTACTTACCGTTATGCTCGGTAAGTCAGCAGGGACTTGTGATAGAAATCAGGTGTTTTTCAGAAGCATTGTAAGGTGCATTTTAATTACCACAGAGGCACGTCAATTCTTAACTATCACCAAAATGCAGAATGAGACGTTTTTGTCTGCAAGCACTCTCCATGTGAGGTTCAAAGTGCCGTTGCCATTGACGCCCTGACGTGAATCATGAACGTGGCTTCAAGATGCTGTAGGAAAGCGAACAGCCACAGTCTGCCAGCAGATTCATATTGTGGAGGATGAGAGTTTAAGAGATTTAATGCCCACTGCAATGAATATGCAACCAATGGGGAAACTAGTTCTTTCAATTACTCAAACTCCCACTTAGACTTTGGAAAACATTTAATGTTACTTGAATTGGTGCTGTTTTAGCGCATGTCTATCTTTATACTGTGGAAGGCTTTGTTTGGAAAATGTTAATAAAGCATTATATTGTAACGCTTTGTTTAATTTCCTAAGATGGAAATAAATGCATTTTGACAAGAAAATAAATATAGTTAGTGTCAAATTTCAGCACTTTCAAAATTTGCGATTTGCATGTGAAAAGCTAGTTTCGATTTTTTGTAAGGGATTGTACTAAAAAATCACCCAGAACACCTTAGCATCCACTAGCAATCCAATAGTAACTACCCAAAACACCTCAGTGATGGCATAGCAATATGCGAAAAACCATTTAGAACACGTTATAAACCATATAGCAACACACTAACTGGCCAGTCTGACCAGCTGACAAGTGCCCAAAACCCCTTTAAAAACAGACCAGCCAAACCACCTTGACAAGGCTGAAAAATCTTGTACCCAACATTATTAAAACTTAAAGCTATTAAAGCTATTCTCAGCACTTCAAAAAATGGTGTAAAAAGCAAATCTACTGATAAAATTCTGATAAAAGTCATGTGTGAAACTATCAGTGCAGAAAAACATGTTTACTCTGGCAAGATGCGTCTTATATAAGAACCGCTCAGTGAAGTGTGCTCCACTCTGTTGTGTAAGCACTCCCTAAAGAATATCACTCCTCTTTAAGTAATTAGGAGGTCCACATTATCCAGGCCCCCTCTGAGACCTGCTGGAGGACCAGCGGCACCCCTCCCCCAGCCGGCTGACCTCTCCTGGGTTTGATCCTCCCTGGCCCAGAGTGCACAGACCACCATGGAGGCCAGCGCATCACTGCTGTTCTGCAGCGATGTTTAAAGGTATGGCAGAGTGAGTCAGCAGCACAGATCGAGTGTGGACGGAGATGTGGCCAACACGTAAACACCATACATCACAATTAGCATCTGCTCCAACAACACCCTTATTCTGTGTTACACGCAGACTCGCAAACACAAATACAAAAAAATTTATATTGCACTTTTGACCGCTTGAAATCTTGAAAAATTAAATTTATTTAAACTGTTTCATGTCTGTTAAAACATTAATCACATGTCCTGAAATAAAATCATGGCCTTGATCAAACTTCAAATTGTAGTATGTGTGATGCTTTAATTCTTGAGATTGTGTGTGATGGTAACAAAGTGTGATGGTGATGACATTTTTCAGTTATTAAAGAAAAAAAAAAAAGGATAAACCTTGGACTTGCTAACCTACAAAGTTATTTAGCAATCAAACTTTGTCAAACTTTGAATTTGTAAATTTATAGAATTAAAAATAAATTGATTATTTTTCATTCAAATTCTCAAATTCTAACTGGTTTGGTTATGCCACCTAATAAAGCCACTCTCTGATCATGATAAAAATATCAATGTATGCTACCTGGTCTGATCCATAAAAATTACTTTTGTTGGTGTAACCGAATGTCAGGTTCATTCAGTCATATTAACCTTGTGCGACCCCACGTCCACTTGTGTGGACGTTGCATTTTGGCTTCGCTATACGCATATTTTACTCAATTTAAACCGACTGATCTCAGTTCAGGAGATTCTGTGCTGTCAGTAAAGGGTTAAACTTTCGACGCACAGAGTCATTTGAAAAAACAACATAACGTCGATCAAAGAGGAGTTTGTTTGGTTGGAATGCCAACAAAACTACATCTGATAAGAAACCTAATTACGTTTTTACATTGAAACCCATTTGAGTCAAAAGATTAGAGTCTCTAATTTCATCCGATATGCCATTTATAAAAATTGAGCAATTTATCGCAAAACAGCACTCTGTTAAACACAATGACCACATTATGACCACAGTATGTGGACTGGATGCTCAGCTTCAGTTAAAATATACTATATTCACTGTGCATTATCAAACTGAGAATCAATGGATTTATCCAAAAATGGAATATGTTGCTTTCAGAGGCTTTATATTGAGTTAGGATGAAAATAAGAAGTTTGCATTTCAAACAGTTCTGAGTCCAGTGCAGACAGACATGTCACTGGAGGTTAAGTCATTCACTAAACAGGGAGCAAGGGATCTTATAGTGCTCTATGCAGCTAAGTGCATTCAATCCAAACTTCTTATTTAAAGTTCAGTTTCAGGCTGCAGGTGATGTTTGGATCACTCAACATGTTTGGCAGACATGGGACAATGGCAGTACATAAATTCAGAATTTATAATGTATACTTTTATTTTAACATGGTTGGCAGTGATTGGATGATGCTGGCCAATACTTTGAATCAGAATTAATTATGCTAATTTCTGATGTAATGTCTGTAACATTTCAAAAACATGAATAACCAACACTCCTTGAAACATATTAAACAATTTGATTTAAAAAAATCTGACTTTCTGTAGCTTGGTATTATTTAAAATTACACAACTTAGTCCCACTATCAGCATATATGGACATCAATTTTTAGGAAAATCATTTGGTCTAAAAATTATTATTATTATTATTATTATTATTATTTGCATGCTTCTTAGGGGCTACTAGTTACAAATCAAAAAAGGGAATGGAAAACGCACACAGCTGTCATGCTCGGGTCTCAAGAGGTTAAACAATATTTTTGACTTGAATAAAGCCAGTTAATTTCACAGCCCAGTCGTGTATGTGTGTGTGTGTGTGTGTGTGTGTGTGTGTGATTATTAGCTATAGTTTGAGTTAAATGTTTTACCCAAAAGTGAGCAAAATCAGACAAAACCTCCCTATGGGGATATTTTAGGATGTCCTCATTTGTTAAAATTATCCATACATAAATTAAATAATGGTTTTTTTAAAAATACTAATAATGCAAAAAGTTGTCTGTTAGTGTTAGGTTTTATGGTGCGAGTAAGGGTAAGGGTTAGTTTATAGCAGGGATCGGCAACCAGTATTGCCACATGAAGGGGTAATCACTGGCACGCCAGCAACAGCAAGACAGGAGTAAACTGTTTTATTTATATAAATTCTGCAACTGCATTCGAATCTACATCTTGATGTAATCCTTCCTCATGATCACGCAGCATGTTTTCATCAGCTGAATGTGAGGCTAAACAAAAAGTTAAAATGTGACGAGACTGCAATTTACCCAATAGACTCGTGCAGCGGGTCTGCTCTGGTCAGGCTGCGTGGATGACAGACTACATTCCGTGTTTAATTTGTTTCTTTTTGTTTTCAGAACTACATGTGATATAATAAGGAAAACACCACTATTAATCGTTAAGATTTCCAACACAGCATACAGGTACACTCTCAAACCATAATCACACTCAAAACTACATTAAACGATTAAATGAGAAATCATAAACCCACATTGTGGGGTTCAAAAATCTGAGTCAATTCAAAATATGAATTAAACCTAGAAATAAAGTTTTAGGATTTTAGGTGTTGGAACTCCATGTCAAAAAGGTTGCTGACCCCTGGTTTATAGTAATTATAGTTAGCTTTATATAAAAACATAAGAAGTCTATGATACAATACTGTATGTCCCCATTAAGATAGCTGAGCAAAAGTGTGTGTGTGTGTGTGTATGAGTTTGGGTGGTTTACAAGGACATTTTTTAGGTTACAAACTGGTAATTACAAGGGTATTATGCTATAAATGTGATTTATGAGGACATTTCTTGTGTCGCCATAATTCGAATTGCTTAAATATACTAAATTATGTTTTTTTTGAAAATGTAAAAATACAGAACGTTTTTTGTGAGGGTTAGGTTTAGGGGTAGGGTTAGGGTTAGGGGATAGAATCTATAGTTCGAACAGTATAAAAATCATTATGTATATGGAGAGTCCTCATAAGGATAGCCGCACCAACATTTGTATGTGTGTCTGTGTGTGTGTGTGTGTGTGTGTGTGTGTGTGTGTGTGTGTGTGTGTGTGTGTGTGTGTGTCTGTGTGTGTGTGTATTTTGCATGCACCTGTAAATTTGGGTGTCTTGTTTGATGAGTTGAAGTGTTTGAGGTTGAAAGTTAGAGTTTGGTTGAGTGTAAAAACTAATCTAGCAATGACTGTATCCCACCTATGGCACATTCAATTCATATTTGACATGATTTATACCATATAACACGTGGCAGAGCAACTCTGTAAAATCTAATAAATTATGCAACTTGTGCAGAGTATTGCAAGCTTTTTGTGTTCCGCAGAAGAAGTCAAATACACCTGGGATGGCATGAATTTGAGTAAACAAGAGAATTTGAATTTTTGTGTAAACTATTCCTTTAAATTTCGGTCTGTTCCTCACACAAGATTTAGAAGTCATATAGACTTATTTTATGGCATTTTACTTGTCTACTGAATCTGGACAGATATGGTCTCTTTTGATGTATGGAAAAGAGATTCTTCAAAATGCCACCTTTATGTTCTACAGTTGAGGCCAATTTAATAGTGACAGAATTTTACATTTTAGGTGAACTATATTTTAAGAGTAAACGGGAGAAGTAGGAGAAACTGTTGAAATCCAAGTGTAAAAATGCAACTGAAAGCATTTTTTACAAAGTGGCAAACATTAATTTCTGAAAAATTGCAAGATTCTCTAGGATCTCAATGAAGAGTTGTGTCCGTGTTTGTGAGTATAGCAGGAAACCTAGCACACAGCGTCAGGATGTATATTATGGCTGTGACTACATGGGCCTCTCACATGGAGCATGACTGTGCAAATGTTCCAGTTCATTTCAAACACTCTGGCTCTCATTCTCTCCTTTCTAAAACCTAATTTTAGACTGCTACATGTAAGCACATACAGCACATTTAGTGTAGAATCTTAAGTGTTAAAATCATCAGACACTAGCACAAATATACAAAAGTTAACAAAACTGGTTTTGCTTGAAGACCAGATTTTACATTTGACATCAAGTGGCGACCCAACACAATACTAAAGTATGTTTAACGCAAGTAACAAAAATCCATTCGTGACCCACTGGTTGAGAACCATTAGATGCATAGGCAGTTTGAATCAATTCACTTCTGTTTCTCATTATGACTATTGTGAGTTTTTTTTTTTTTTATACTTTCTGTGTACTGTTTTGCTCTTCAGATAAAGGCCAACTACAATAAATCAATGATTATCATTTCCCTCCAAAAGAAATGTGGTACTTCTTTATACATCATTTGAGTCAATCTGTCATCCTGCTGTTTTACTGTAAGAGTGACTTCTTACCGTTTAAGGACTGGTCTATTCAGACTCCCATTCCACATTAGAGATGAAAGTCCAATGAAGAGTATCATTGTGCATCATAGTCCAAGGCTTGCACACTCACAACTATTTCAAAACACTGAAATCTGCGGAGAATAGGTGTTACTTATTATTGTAAGAGATTTCTAATCGATTTTTTATTAAGAGAGACACTTGAGACACGTCTTAGAGGTGATTAATGTGAGGGATCTTCTGCGATGCATAATGGGCATCGGTTTTCCATTTGATTTGACATGGAGAAGAAGCAGTGCATGCCAAGAGTCAGGAAGATTTGGACAATGTGTGAATTTCTCTAATTTGTCTTGAACTGGACAACATTCAAATTTTATGACATGTCATTGCTTTGTTGGTGGCTTCCATTCAGAACAAAAAATATCTGACAAATAAGCCAAAAAATCATGTTTTTTTGTGTGTGCATAAATCTTTTTAGTGTTAATCAGGCATGAAGTCACCATGCGAAGATCCTGGTTAGTTTCTGATGTTTTGCAGCTGGTCAGTTAATAACTGTGAATGGTCTTAAAACATGACTAAAGTGTCTAAGATGTAGACTACACCAGAATTTATCATATAGTAGAGAGTGGAATAAGATGGGTAAGCTGTGTCACCCACTTAATCATGGAAACTGTGCACATTTTTTGTCATGGGACCATATTTTTAGAAAGGGCACGTCATATACAGCTGCCTGTGACTGAGAGATAAGACATGAGGAAATAATAATAATACATATATATGGGGCCAGGAGTACATAGTAAGTTTACACTTAAAATGTAAAAGTCTATGGATACATAAAATAGGGTGGTACCATTTGAAAGCATGGAATCTGAACCTTTCACAGAACTTCATCACTTTTGCATTTGTTACATTAAATAAAAAAATAAGACCTGAAAACCTCAGTGTCACAATTGAGAGCCATCTTGTGATAATGATGTAGAAATATGTATATAAACATTAACGATTTTCAAATAGCTCTAAAACAGACATCATATATAGCACAGTTTACCCTATTCCTACACACAAAGAACAGAATCTAAACATATCTGAAGAGTTTGTACTCGAAGAATTGATGCATTTCTATGCCCAGACTTATTTTTTGAACAGAGTGCTTAGAAATCAAACAGAAACATAAGGTTACAGGCAGCCACAGTCACACCGTGTCCTAACCTGAAAGCAAATGACACGCGATAAAAGGTATCTTTTCTATGTTAATCAGAGATTTTTTCTTAACCAGCAGTGATGAGCGATGGCACATTCTATCGATCACTTGTTTTCTATTTTCGGCATCACGCAGGTAACTCCATCTGCTGTGAACTGGCACCGGTCCAAAAACGTTCAAAAAAATAAGGCTGGGCATAGAAATGCATCAGTTCTTTGACTACAAACTCTTCAGACATGTTTAGTAAGTTCTGTTTTCTGTTTTGTGTGTAGCTGTGTTGTATTCTGTTGTGTTTAGCTATTGCTGTGGTGAACATGTTTTAAGATAAACAAAATGAGTTTTTGCTTGAATGCCCCAGTGTCATGAGGAGGCTATGCAAACTGTTGCTCTCATGCCCTATCATAAATGCACCCAAAAGATCAATGGTCAGTGAACATTTTCACTAAACAATACATTGGATTTAGGTTTGTTTCTCACCAAACCTTATCATATGCTTTCATAGCAATCATGAGTCTAATGGAATAATTTATTAGACTTTTGAATTACTTTTGAAGCTTGAAGAGGTGGTCACAATAAACTGCCATTTTATGACATCACTGAGTACAGAAAAAGACATCACTGAGTTTTTATTAAACTTTCGGTGTCATCTTAGTCTTACTAAGAGACATGGCAGTCTGTGTTTAGTGTGTTTAGAGTGATGAAATTCACCCTAATGCCTCTGGAAAGTCATTTACTAACAACGAGTGATCTTACGTGGGTATAAAAGAACCCTGTGTTCTTAGAATGATGACATCACATTTGCACCATTTATCTGTTTATTTTACTTTTAGTTATTTTTTTAGAAGGTTTGCGGTTAATTTTTTCTCTTTTTTTACCCCTTCTTTTTACTTAAAAGTTTAGTTGCACCTTTATCTTGCAGAAAAAGGACTGCAAATAAGTGTTTGTGGTACCAGGTTGCACAGACTACATAAATGATTGAATCTTGTAATCCTCAAAATATAACTCAAATACTGTACATTCATTGCATTATATTTCTGTTGTATAAAGTTTCAGTTCTTACAGTATTACAAGTAGGAAAACTTTAATATGCTTATAGACTAGTGAACTGAAATTGGTCACACAGTTTGTGCCACACTTCACAATTTGTACAGGTTTTGTGGTCTACACAGCACTTGCCAGTGCAATCCATGTAACTATTATGTGGTCCATTATACGTATCGCGGCAGTTCCAAGGTGAAATGTCTATTGTGTGGCGCTAAAAATGAATAAATGTTCTCCCAAACAGATGAGTTTTTTAAACAAGTTTTAAATCAACAAAAGCCATGTGCAGCCATAACAAAACCTACCTCCCTACCCTAAACCTAACCCTTAAACCTAACCTTTTCATAAAAGCAAATGTGAGATTAAAAAACACAATTGCTGAAGCATCATATCATTTTGTTGTGCTTCTATGACACTTTTGGTTCACGTGTTGACTCATGTGCTCTTCAGGACTTCAACACATGATCAGTTGAGCTACCGCACAAATTCTTCACACAGGCAAACAAGCTAATAAAAGTTATTACTGTTCATTTCACCAGGAAACTGACATGATACATACAACAAGCCACATAAAAATCATTTTGCAAAAATTTAGGTATAGTAACGTGCTTCTACAGGTTGGTTGGTATTTAACCTCGTTAGACCTTTGTCAGGTCTGTAATTCCCACAGTTATTGTGATGTCATCAGATGATGCAGTTGGTGTTGTGTGTTTCAACCAAACTTTGTTTGATTATGAGTAAGGAGTAAAGACGTTTGTGAAGCGTGAGGCTGTTTTATTTTTTTTTTTGCTGACTAATGAAGTAAATCAATTTAATGTGTGTCTTTGTGCTTTTGTTAATGAATGAAGACAAAGAGATGACCACATGAAGTCTTAAGACATCTGTGGGCTGTAAAAGAAAGTAAATAGATAATGTGAGAATTTTGTAAAGATGAATGCTCTTGAGGGCTTAATTAGTAGCTCAGTGGGTATTTGGGGCAATCACACAACCGCTGCATGTGTGTGTGTTCACCAGACCCCCTCTCAGACCACAACGGGCCACCCGCCACTGTCAGGGTCAAAAAGGCAAGGGGTCAGGGCAGGGCATGCCTGCTACAGCTAATTATACAACAGTCTATATCCTCCCTTCAGACCACAGACAGAGAAAAGGGGATTATGGAAAATATGTAGGGAAGTTATTAAAACACCCTATAGAGATCCACCACTTCAGAAAAGAAGAAGAAGAAAAAAAAAGAGCTGCTTATTTATTAGAGTCCATGCTGAGGAAAAAATGCTGGATAGCCTCAGAAATTTGCTGATATTGTGTAACATAATGAGGAAATGGTCAGGTCATGGTAAACTACAGAAACAAGTTTTAGGTTATTTGTGGGCACAATAACTAAAACATTATATATATTGATGTGGTAAAGGCTATTTTGATTAATCCAGTGAATTAAATACTTGTTACACTTTACATTAACATTCCTTTTGTTAAGTGTTTATAAAAAGGTTAATTAATGACTAACAATTCATTTACAAGTGCATTCTGAATAAATTATATGCATTTATAACAAAATGCATAAAAATGGCGACTTCTTGCTATACATGTCAAATAGTAAGCCATTTTACCTCCCATGTTCAAAATGCTCAATAACACTTATTCAGCCCAAAGCGGATTGTAGCAGTTTTTTTTTTTAATTATTATTATTATTGACATAAGAGTGAATAAGTGTATTTATTATGCATTTATGAATTACTTATTAATAATTAATAAAACCCTTTATAAACCCTTAACAAAGGGGAAATTAATGTAGTGTTACCGAAATACAAAATATATTAAAGGTACTTTATCTATCAGATAAGTCTGGCATCAGTGCAAAAACACCTTCAAATTATGTGACTCTTGAGGTAAAACAAAGGACTCAAAGCAGTAAAAGTAATATTATTAAATGGATAGTTCAGACTCTAAATGAGCCAGATTTTAAGACTTTGTAAAGTAGCCAATATATTGAATTCAATATTAATACAGAATGCAGCATCATTGTTCAGCAAGTATAAACAAGTAAACTAGCTTTACACACCATATTAACAAGCTCTTCTTTGTCTTGACTTGTTGTGGAACCTGTTTCTTTTGCATTACTCCATTTTTCCTCATGTAAATAATGCACAAATATATCTACAACCTTTAAAATGTAATAGTAAATTATCTACCGGTTGACAGATTTCTACCATTGCATGGTATATACCATGATACCGTCCAGCCATAAATCAGGATATTTGTGCTGCCTGTGGCATGTAACTGCAGTGTAATTGGTGTGAAGGGGATGTGGTTATTATCAAGCAAAAGGGTCTGTTGCCCTCTGCCATATCTTTATTGTGTGTGTGTGTGTGTGTCTGTGTGTCTGTGTGTGTGTGTGTGTTTGTGTGTGTCTTGGCTTGGGTCATCCTGACAGCATCAATCACTCTCAGACAAACTAACAGTCTGAATTGCAACATGTATTCAGTGTTTTAGCTCAGCTGAGCTAAAAGGAGCAGAGTATGCTTTGTGTGGACAAGGCCCTGGTCTAACTCAAAGCCTTCACAACTTTCCATTCATGAATAATGCCTGCTGTCCACTGGCATTTCCCTGCAAAGAAGAAAGTGTTGTGCTGTTGTGGCGAAGAATATGCATTTACAAATAATGAAGTCAAGACTATCTGTCTTTAGATAGCTTAGTTAAATAGCTGCTAATGTAGTGCCCACTGAATTCAAATGCTTAACTTTTACTACTATGCTTTAATGTTTGCATCTTTATTATTTTATTAGTCATTTACAATCATTAATCTATTTCATTAGTGTGTATTGAATCAATTCTATTGAGCTCTTAACCTATTTTAATCTTAACCTATGACTTTGAAGAGTCCACGTTCAGAAAAAAGGAGACTGCTTCTACAACAGCGCAGAAGTGGTCACAGGGCAGTTGTATTGAAAAGAGAGCATGCCATACATGTTGTATTGAGCTGGGCTATTACAGTTGCTCAAAAAGAGCTGCTAATGTCGCATGTGTTATTTTAAGGGTGCAATACTAAGAGCTATACAGCTGAGCTCTCGCTGGAGAAAATTTTATGTGTAGAGTAGCTGTTGGTTACTTTGAAACTGCAGCTTACCAAGCTACAAGCTACCATAATTTAAAGTAGATAAACAATTGTTGAGTCATGCCAACTCTCGGAAATTTATAGCATGTTAATGTGGATATGACATATTGGTGGACAAGATCTGCTATGCTGCTGCTGCTACAGAGAAAGTACGGAGACTTGCCTGCTGTTAGAAAACACACAGAGATACTGAGTAAAGCATGTGGACATGCTGCTGCTGCACAATTAGACCAAAAGCAAGACATGGTGCATCGAGGATTTAGGACATGCTGCATCGAACATGTAGGACATGCTGCTGCACAACATAAATACAATCCACAAACAAAGAAGGGAAGCTGCACAAACATATAACACAAAAAACAACCCCCTGAACAAGCAGATCTACTGCAAAGACTTGTGTACTGCTGCTGCTCCAAAGAGCCATGTGCACCGAGGTGTACCTGGGCCTGCTTGGCTGAATGGTATAATGCTAATGAACTAAATCTCTATGTATGCCTGGGTCTGTTGGCCGAATGGCTTCAACGGCTATGACCTCAATCTATAGCTTACCTATTTAAAGACGTGCTTCTAAGTGTCATGGCCAAAAACAGACCTTAATGTGCAAGCTCAGTCTGGTTAGTCTCTATGAAACTCTGTGAGAAGCATAGGGTCTAGGATGTCATTTCTAGGCACCCATGACCGTTCCTCCTGCCTTTAACCTTCCCAGTCAATGAGGTATACCAGTCTCCCCTGATGACTGCAGGAATCCAGAATGGCTCAAACTGTGTATGCTAGACTGTCCTCCAGAGTCAGTGGCGGGGGAGAGCACGACCTTTATCGGTCTGTAGAACAGAGGGAGAAAGAGAAGGCAGGTAAGGTTTGAGGAGTTATACATGGAATGTGGGTGCAACAAGAAAATGTGGGGGAAGTTGGGGATGATATGTGAATGGGTTTATTTGTTCAGTGATGGTGCATGAACCTATATAACAGAGACTTAACGGGTGATGGTAGTCGAAGATAGATGTCCGTGGTGGAAAGCCAGACCTTTTGACCTGGTTGATACTCTTGAGGATCTGAACATCGGCGATCAACTTTTTCCTTCTGGCGGTGGACAGCATGCTGAAGATGTACTGTACATGAGCGGCATTCCAGGTTCGTTTACTGGTTTTGAACCAATGGTCCACTGCCGGAAATTCTGAAGGCTCTCCAGACCAGGGAAAGAGTGGTGGTTGGTATCCTAGGATACACTGGAATTAGGTGAGCTGGGTTGAGGGATAACAAAAGGAATTTTGAGCATACTAGGCCCAGGGAAGATAATGACTCCACTCATGTTGATTTGTTGTGGCAGTAAGTTCTGAGGAATCAACTAATCTCCTGGATCTTCCTCTCCATCTGGCCATTGGTTTGAGGGTGGTAATCAGAGGAGAGGCTGATGTGACACCCAGGAGACCGAAAAAAGCCTTCCAAACTCTGAAGGTGAACTGTGGACCTCGATCAGATACTATGTCATCCAGAATGCTGTAGTTTTGAAAGACATGTTGGAAGAGAGCCTTGGCCATCTGTAGGGCAGTTGGAAGACCCTTGAGTGGTATCAGATAACATGCTTTAGAAAAATGGTCCACAGCCACCAACACACAAGTGTGTCCATTGGAGGGAGGAAGGTCTGTGATGAAATCACGGTCCCACATGGGACCACAGTCTTCAGGGTACCAGTAGAGGTAGTAATTTACTGGCTGGGAGTCAATGAGAAACTTTGGATGTCGTGCAGTCCGGACAGGCATGGACGTAGTCAGTGATGTCCCTGGAGAGATGTGGCCACTAGTATCAATTCTGGACTAGCGCAAGTGTCTAGGAGGTTCCTGGGAGCCCAGATCCAGGAGATGAATGAAGCCATTCCAAGAGCTGGTTGGAGAAGATAGCAGGGATATACTGTAGATAAGGAGGGCAGGCAGTTGGAGTGAGTTCGTTTGAGGTGGCCTGGGCAATCTGCTGCTCCATATCCCAAGAGATGGGACTGACCAGAATAGAGGAAGGGAGGATGGGTTCAGGATCAGAAGGATCTTGATCAGGGGAGTGAAGCCAGAATAGAGCGTCTGCTTTGGTGTTCTTGCTTCCAAGAGGATAGATAACAGTAAACAAGTAATGGGAAGAAGAGGGCCCACCTAGCTTGGCGAGGGTTCAGTCTCTTGGCCAATCTTATATATTCTAGGTTGCGATAGTCTGTGAGAACTTGGAATGGATGGCGAGAACCCTCAAGCCAATGGCGCTACTCATCAAGCGCCAATTTGATGGCTAACATCTCCCAATTCCCAATGTCGTATTGTTGTTCAGCAGAGGAGAACTTCATAGAAAAGAAGGCACATGGATGTAACATAGAGGGAGTACCTTGCCTCTGTGACAGTATGGCCCCAACACCAGTGGTGGATGCGTCGACCTCTACAGCGAAGGGACGGTTTGGTTTGGGGTGCTTGAGGATAGGTGCTGTGGTTAAAGTCTTCCTGAGCCACTGGAAGGCATTACTGGCTTTAGAGCACCAGGATAGGATCTTGGGTTTGCCTTTGAAAAGACTGATAAGTGGAACAACTATAGTGCTGAAACCTCTGATGAAACTAGAATTTGGCAAATCCAAGATGTGATGGCCTGTATCTTAGCTGTATCCATCTGAATACCCTCAGGAGTGATGACATATCCCAGGAAGGGTATGGATGTCTGATGGAAGAGACATTTTTCTGCTTTGAGGTACAGACTGTGTTCTTGAAGGAGTTGCAGGACCAGCTTAACATGACGGATGTGTTTGTCAATATTGGAGGAGAAGATGAGTATGTCGTCGATGTAGACGATGACAAAGCAGTGTAAATATTTACATAAGATCTCATTCATATAGGATTGAAAAATAGAAGTGGCATTGACCAATATACGGCATGACTAGATATTCGTAGTGGCTGCTAGATGCTATGAAAGCGGTCTTCCATTCATCCCCCTTATGAATGCAGATGAGGTAGTACACATTACGAAGGTCTAGTTTAGTGAACAGGTTAGCCCCTCTCAGTAGTTCAAGAGCTGCTGGAACCAAGGGTAGTGGATACTTGAATTTGACCTTGATTTCATTGAAAATCAACTGTAGTCTAGGCGGCCGGATGGGACAGGATGAAAGTAGACGATTCTCCGCTAAGCAGTACAAACACAGGTGATGTTCTTGTCTCCTCCTTTGTTCTGCCGATGTTAATCAGGTAGAACCGAGTTGCATAGGCTCCTCCCCGGGCGAATGCAAAGAAGGATTTAATGATGGAGTGGTAGAATATTCTCCCTGATGGTAGAAGGGTACTGAAAAGGGCTTATCAGGGTAAAGCTGGAGATGATGTTCAACTCGAAGGGAAAGTTGGATCAGTTGTTCAGGTCCCAAGGAGTCATCGACACTGGCAAGCTGAAGTTGTATGCTCCTCGTAAGTCCCTTATGATAGGTAGTAATGAGTGCCTGCTTATTCCAATTGCTGGCAGTGGTGAATGTGCAGAAACATAGAGAATAATCCATGACTGCGGTTTTATCTTGCTTAAGGCAACTCAGCTGTTCACTGACATGAGAAGTACCCGCTGGTCATTCAAAGACTTCTCGGAAGTGTGTGATAAATGTGTCAACAGATTGAGTGACAGTACCTCCCTGTTGCCAGATAGATGAACCCCACTGCAGTGCTTTCCCGGTCAGGAGATATATAATATTTGCAATTTTCGCTCTTTCCATTGGGAATCTCTGGGACTGTAACTCAAAAGCAAGAGAGCATTGGAATAGAAATTCACCACACTCGTTCGTGGTGCCAGAGAAACTGGGAGGTGTCGCTAAGGAACTTGTTGCATGTGAATGGGAGATGGTGCACACGTGGCTCGATATGGAGGTGTCACAGAGCTTGATGTGTCACTGGACACCGATGAGGAAGGAGCAGATAATAAACTCAGTACCATATCCAGTTGGCAAATCTGGTGCATCATGTCCTCATGGCGCTGGAGAGTTTGTCCCTGGGCGTTGAGAACACACTGAAGCAAACAATCTTCTGCTGGGTTCATATTGTAGATCAAGTCTTCTGTCACGGAATGAATCCAAGTGCAGAGCATTTATTACAGATCCAAAATATATACAAAATAATGATGAGAATATTAGAACTGGTAAATGCAAAACAAAGAAGAAATACAACTGCTAGGACTCAAAGGAGAGAGCAGTGCAATCTGAGACGAGCTCAATGAAGAATGAGGTGAGTATATATAGAGTCCTTGATGAGGAGATTGGGAACAGGTGTGGCTGATTAGAATGCGGGTGAGTTAAGAGCGGATGATGGCTGGAGTTGGAGAGACCGATGGGAGCATGACAGCAGGGGACCTGTCTTACTTGCAAATTGAAATGTTAGGCAAAGAGAGAGTACGCAAGTTGATAGGCTACCCGATAACTTGTCAAAGGACCTATCAGCTTACACCACGTGAATCAGTTGGTTTGACATATCACATGTGATGAAGCTGATTGGCTAACAGATAACAAGTTCAAAAAACCTATCAGCCTGCAACATTCAGAGTTTCATGCCTGAACTTAGTCACCTAACCACTAATATAACAAGAATAGAACCAACCAACAAAATAAAATACATAACAAGCAAATACAAATAATGTCACAAAAGGGACGTATAGGGAGTGGTGGTGGCGTAGTGGGCTAAAGCACATAACTGGTAATCACTTTGGATAAAAGCATCTGCCAAATGCATAAATGTAAATGTAAAAGCTTACCAAATGACTCATGCTGCATTTATAGTTTTCTGAAAACATACGATAGCTCCGTTTGAGGAACAGAGTAAAACTGTTTTAATCGCTGAAAATGTTGCTCTCTGTAAAAACACATCCAAATATTAGTTTGGCACAATCGGTAACATGACAAGATCAGCCACATGACACGCAAGAGCCAATGGCATTTGAGTAATAAGTTGTATATACGGCATCAGAGTGACATTTCAGTAGTGCAGGCAAAAACTCCCCCTAGTGACAATCGGTCATGAGAATATGTAGTTGAGGAATACTAAAGAGGTGGGGGCATAACTCCAAAAATGGATGAGGTAAAGGGGACCTAGATCAAAAAAAGACCTGAGGTATGCATTAAAGGGTTATGGTGACAGCAGTGAACGTGAACATAAACATTAAATACAGCTACAAAAAATAAATAAATAAATAAATAAATAAAAAATTAGAAGCATTTAGATGCACCTATAGCTCAACTGGCAGAGCATGGGTCAAAGTCATTGTTTCAATTACCAGGGAAACACGCATACTAATAATACAGTATGACCATGAATATACTGATTTTGAATAAAAAGTTTTCAATAAAAGCATCTAGTAAATGCATAAATGTAAGTAATTAATATTTCACTATAGAAAAAATATGTAAAATGCTGCAGAGGACTCGTATATCATTAAAAACAGTTGTAGTTTTTGTATGTTGTCTATTTTTGTTTTTATTAGAGTCAAGTTTGTAAAAAGCAAAAGAGAAATAGATCTGCTATTTCAGCTTTTCCCAGTATATCTGGGAATTTTTCAACATTTAATAGTACACGGGCATATAGTTGACCTCAAAGCAAACTCATGGACGAAAAGCCACAAAACTCAATTTTCATGGGGTCATTAAACAATAAGTTTGCATCACTAGAACAAACATACCTCATAAACTAAGAAAAGTGTGATTCATTGACATCCAATGACAAGATGTACTAACTATCCCAATTTATATGAAGCTTTTGTACTGAAAGTAGTCCCTGCCAACAGGGAGAAATTACAATACATTATATAACGGGCAACATGGCACTCTGATGCCAACAGGCGTCCAAGTAGTAAATGAAACAGCCGTTGTTTTGCTTTACTGATTTATCTTGGCCCAAGAGGAGCTGGGTGGATCTGATGTTGTGATGTCTTTGCTCACAGCTCCTCTGGGACTGTCACTGGGATCATGTTTTATTCGATTATTGGATAGATCATACAAATAGATGTCACCAAGCATGTTGCTGCACCTCTTACACAATATCCTGCGGGTCTGTTCAGCACTAAAAAAACAAAGCAGTTTCCCTGTCCATGTCCTCAAAGTTATCTCTGATTCACATGGGCTACGAAGCAAACAGCATCGTCAAAACAGAAATTATCTCTGTGCCATTGTTGAGCTTGATGAACGAATAACTTAAAACATAAGTTGTCTGGATATGATAAAAAGCACTCTGCAACTGGTATATCAGCCACCCTGAGAGATAATGCAAACTATATCAATGTTGGGGAATAACTGAACTACAATTAATGACATTACTAACTTAAATCTGAACTGTGAAATTTCTGCACCAAGTAGGATAGCAGAAATGATCACTGTTTTCAAACAGATGCTTATAAATCCCCTTGTGTCTTCTATAGGTTGTACAAACAGATAATCTCATCCCAAATGCTCATGTCATTAGTCGAGCCAATGTTGCTGTGTCGGGCTGGACAGGCCTTTCAAACAAACAGAGAATGTTTGGTAACATTTAACATTAATGCTCTCATTGTCAAGGGTTTATAAAGGGGTTAATTAATGACTAATAAGCCATTTACAAATGCATTATAATTGATATGCTGTTATAACAGCATGAATAAAAATAGAGGGTGTTTATCAATGCTAAGAACACAAAGAATGGACTTGCATTCTCTTGCCTAGTAACCTTGAAAGAGCGAATTCAGAAGGACAGGAGTGTGAAGGAGGATCTATGTGAGTTTTGTGCTGACATATGTAGATTCAGCAACTTCATATGTATTTTATTTTGTTCTCCTTTTTTTTTTTTTTTTTTTTTTTTTGATGACGTCTAACGAGTCCATAAGAACATAAGAGCACACATTGAGAAACAGCCAGAGACATTCAATGCAATACTTGCCAAATAATGAGCAATTTTACCTCACACATTTTAAATGCTCAATAGCACGTATTCAACATTATTAACCTATGACAAAGTAACTTAATGTAAAGTGGACATGTATGACGCATTTATGAAGGAGCTGGCAACATTAGAAACCTATGTACATACAATTTTGTATGGTTTATTGGTCATTAACCTTCGTTATATGATATATGCCGTGAATGAGCATGAAGTATGTATAAGAATATTTATTAAGCATTTATAACATGCAACTGAAAATGCTCACTATTTGAAAAGTATTGCATGAAAGTTGTCCTTTTTATTCATGTTGCGCACATCAATGATTTATAAAGCATTTGTAAATGACTTATAAGTTATTAATGAACCCCTTTATAAACCCTTAACAAAGGAAACATTAATGTTACTGAATTTTTGATATCGCCACAGAGCCACTTTATGCTAGTGTATTCATAAGTTCACAAACGTTATTGTGGTCCTTGTAACTTTGTTCAAAACCCTCAATGTTTTTGTGCCAGAGGCTGTAATGAAATTCTAAATTATATTGTTGGGTAGTAAAATATTAAAAAGTATATTGCCCCCTTAAGTAGCTTCAATGTTAATGGCTACTTATTGTTAGATGCTTGTCCTGTAGCTACCGTAACTACTCTTTCAAAAGAGCAGCTTGACTGTAGTTTAACTACTTGGAAAATGTAGCTACACGCTAATCATAATTCTAAGAAGCTTCCACAAAATTGAACTAAACACACTCCTCCATATACATTCTGCCTTCTAAACACACACGCAAGTTCTAAATATTGCATAATGGCACAGCAGTTCCTGATTAGCGTGTGTGACGTAGGAGCTGACGTGAGATGTGTGTGAGTCACAGCTGGAGGAATACACACTTTCCCTGCGGTCCGCCAGCTATGACAGTTCCCCCCCTAATGTGGGCCTTCAGCCAGCAATGGAGCACCACAACATTACTGGCTGTAAGCATCTGGTCCTGTACTCATTTAAAACCCATAACCACTTTTTCACTTCCTGTCTACAAAATAGCTGTGGGAAATGATACAGCCCTCATCGGCTCACACACTCTCGTTTCCACGCTTGGTCTCCAATTCGTTTTCTCACACATTAAAGGAACAGTTCACCCAAAAATGACAATTCTGTCATTATTTACTCATCCTAGTGTTGTTCCAAACCCACATTCTGTTTTTTAGTTTATTTTTTCTGAATGTAAAAGGATGATTTGAAGGGGAACCTGGCAAAGAAAGTAAATGGCACATGCACACCCTCTCTGCTAGTTTCCTCTAACCTACTGCCTCAGGCTGTTAAAGAGTTCTGTTTTCAACACAGATATCGATATAAACATCCCAGAGGTGAATTGAAGGCTACAAGAGCAGGGTTCATCTCACCACATCCATCAAAAAAGCATCTTGAATGTAGGGGGTATGATGCATGATTCATTTTCCCTTGCTGTTCTGAGATTCATTAATCAGCTAACTTGGACAAACAATGACTTGTTCACGTTCTCACTTTACACAGAAATGGATGAAACTCTGCATGGGGCTAACTATGACAAATAATAAGCAAGTGCAAGAGAAATATTATGCAATCTGAATCTTACAAGTAAAGTGTCATTTTTGCGCCACTAATGTCACTAAACGGAATTGCAAAAATGCAATTGGTTAGACAAACAGATAGTCCTGCCTTCAACACACACCACTGGTTGAGCCAATGTTGTTGTGTTGGACTGGTCGGAATGCTCAAACAAACAGAGCAATGTTTTGAAAGCGCCATAGAGCCATAGTGTTCAGACTTTTCTGTGATATTAACCCACGATTGGATACATATAATATCATTATACTATTGTATACTATTACAAAATGTTGTCTCAGCTTATTACACTGCTGTCTGGAATACTTCCTATTGGTCAACTGAGGCATTCTGAATTATTTTTTGTTAAATGACTGATACACTTCACGTCTCTTGTAGCACTCTTGTATATTCCAGGATACAAGATTTTAATCACCTTGTCAGGATTTATTTATTTTGCACTAATGACTGGGTGACTGTACATTACCCCTTACATTGTAAGCTGGTATAACATAAAGAATTTAAAAATACACACACACAAAGCAAAAAAAAATAAAAAAAATATCTAGACAGACAGACAGACAGATAGATAGACCGTTTCTCAATCAAGCCAAATCAATTGTGTTTCTGTCAGGTTCTGTGTGTTGGTAGCTTTTGTACAGTATTTTTTAAAAACAATATCAATTTCGAAGTACAACATGAAAATTATGTTTAACATCACATACAATAATGCTGGAGGTACTGAGCCACTGGCTAAACTTGCACCAGAACATCTGGCTCAGTTCCCAGAGCAAATGCCTTGTTACAATAAATATTTAGGGCAAATCTTTAGCTAAATCATCTACATTATATGACTTTATGTATGCAAATGTCCCACATGTATGATAAATCCTTTTTGAGCAGGGTAAATTTGCTTTCACACAATCATTTTACCTACCATGTTGAAAAATTTACTTTGACATTTAAAAATAATTTTGAGCCTTAAAAATCCTGCTGGATCACAGATCACTAGAGCTGTGTAACCAAATGATGCACTATACACTATGCACTTACACTATACACTTGGCATTTGGCCAAGATTTCTGTGAAGACAACACCTTAAAAACAAAAACCTTAAAAAATGCATTCACCGTTAATTACAATTGTTTTGTCAGGCCAGTATCACAGCCAGGTAACTCTGTTGATTCTGCTACATAGGGCAAAACGTAGGGCAAATCGCGGCTGCTGAGTGAATGAAATGTCCAACATTTGAAACTCTGTTTGTTCAGTTTACGGACATCATCAGGTTACTCCTAGTACACTTCTTTTAATTGCAGTTTCATTGTGAACATACTACTCACACTCAAGGCTTGACAGTAACTTTTTGGCTCTCCGGCCACTGTGGCTAGTGGTGTTCCAAAGTCACTAGCCACTCAGCATTTTGACTAGCCAAAATCCCCCGCCCCACAAAAAGTGATAAAGGTAACCGGAGACTGTAACTGCATGCACTTGTTTGAACATATTATTTGAACGAGAATTATACAAGTTTAACAGGACACAAGCCTAAGAATTTCAGTTATCTTCTGGAATATCTAAAGGCAAACATGGCCAATTAGAACAGGAGGAAAACTTTGACAACAGTTTGTCCATAACTCATGGAAGTTCAGATTGTAACCCCTTCATTCTAAATTATGGTTCTGTAACAAAAATTGTGCACTGATATACAGAATTTATTAGATATAGAGGTTGCTCATCTTAACACTGTCAAATAGTGAAGTTAATCAGCATATAGTATTTAGTTGTAGTAAGTATTAGTTGCATGAGTAAGCATGGACAGGAATAAGAGTGACTCAATGGCATGAGTTTGGGGTGATCCTATCTGTTTGAGCGATAGGGGGAGTGTTCAGGAAACCATTATGTTATTATGTTTGCAATTCTGTTAGGTGACGTTATTGGTGCAGATATTACACACTTCATCTTTAATTTATGTTTAGTGTTCACTGAAGACAAGTGTTTTTCCTAGAAGAGTTTCTCAGAAGAATCTTCCAAAGGTGTGTCTTTAAGCTTCTGTACTTGACATTTCAGAAGCAAGCTGTTTAGTAGTGAGTTGTGCTAAGCTAGTCATGATATAACCAGGGCCTAAACAAGAAGGTTGCAGGTCAAGAAAGGGCCTTATTTTACTTATAAAAGCTGAACTGACAGGACAGTTGGCCCAATGTGGCCTACAATGGTCCAAAAGAGTTGGTCATCTAGGCCAACTCCTAGAAGATCAGAGCATGACAGTTGTATGACCTTTGACAAAAATTGAGAGAAAATGATTGGGAGAGGTCTTGGCTAGGAGGAAGAGAAACTCATTCTTGACATTTAGATTGAGGTGATGAGTTGTCATCAGGATAAGATGTCAAAGAGACTAACTATGATCATCTCTCAAACTGCAGAGGTGGAGACAGAATGGGGGAAATTAAATATATAGTTATCTGAAACCATCTTTTATAGTGAGCCTTGTTGAACACCAGTCGTGTTGATGCAGTGTGTAGAGGTTGAGCAAGACTAAATTACCTGCGAGGCAAACCATGATAAGGTGTAGATCAGAAGACCAGGGCTGAATCTAAAGGGATGCTGGGATGGGCTTTGCTCCTTACCCCAAGAAAATAATTATACCTATGGGCCCTAAGCACAAGTGAAGCAAAGGGTCGAATTGTATCGTTATGGCGTTAACTGTAACTTTAACTAAATGTGTTGGAAACTGTTAGTCAATAGTCAACAGTAAGTCGTTTATGATGTCCAATGATCCAAAAGAGTTAACTAAGATTTTCCTGCCCTGTTTGACTTACACCATTTACAACAAGGAGAGATCCAGCTTTGATCTCCAATTTGGGACAAATAGGTTATTCTAGTTTTGACATTTGACCGAATCCAAATGGGCTTAAGACTAAAGGAAGAATAGTAGGAAGAGGAAGACAGGAGTTTGATCCAAGGAGACTGAGGAAAGACATGGGATAAGAACATAGAAACATATTTTGGAGGAGATGGGGAGGGTGTGGAATCAAGATGGTATTTTCAATAATTTTCTCATTAAGGATGGTCTCAAACAATGTTGGGATTGTGGAATGATGATGCAGTCAGGCAGTGGGGTGTGTTAGGGTCATTAGTTAGTGATGTGGGCCACTAGTCCCCAAAATAGAAAATGAAGTCCTCAGTAGTTGTCATGATTTACTGTTGCTTTGCCTTGTGTTTTGCCCCTGTCATCTGTTTCCCCCAGACTACACTTCCCATAATTCCCTGCCCTCATCACTGCCAGCTTTTCCCTATTGTTTTCACCTGTGTTTAATTTTCTCATTTACCCCTGTGTATATTATGCCCTGATTTCTACCCAGTCTTTGTGAGTTGTTGTGTTTTTCTGTCCTGTTCATATGTATCAGTTCCCATCATGGATGTTTCATTTGTTTTATTTCCTAGTTCTTAGTTCAGCCTTGTTCCTGAGTTTTCCATGTTATTTTTGTACTTTTACTTTATTTATTTATTTATTAAACTTCTTTAGCCGCACCTAGATCCTGCTCTTGTGAATTCCTTCAAATCGTTATAGTGGTGAGTTGTGTAAGCAATTGTGGAGGGTTAATGAAGAATGCAGTCCTCTAGTCATGTAGTCCACATAAGTTGTTCTGTAGGTAAGAAGAATTATAAGAAAGCACCTGTAACAAAGGGCCACAGATGTATAATTTCCCCCGGAAAAGTGGTCCTGTGATTCAACTTGTCCCAGGTAAGGAATAGGTTGAGCTATATTAAGGCATAGGTAAGAATCACTGTTTGTTTTCCTTATACCGTGCCCTAACTTGGTGTGACGCGATATGATTTCACAATCGCAACCAATCAGAACTTATTTGATGTTTAATGTACATTTATAGTAGTTTGATTTTGGGCCAATGAGAGTTCAGTGTGGGTGGGGCTTCACGGCATGACACAACAGAAATAGAAACCAAAAGATCAACAAAATGTCCTGTCTCTCATTGCGGCTGGTATGGGGAAAAAAAAACTCTGATTTGGAAGAGATAACTTTAACCTCTTGTCACTTTATCGCGTTGCATCTAGTTAGGACACAGTTTTATAATTTTGTTGCATAATAACTAGTAAATTGTTTGAAAACAACATAAGTTGTGAAATAACAATAATGTGGCTGGTAAAATTTTTGCATAATGACATTACATTACCTCCCTACCCTAAACCTTAAAAATAAACATAACTGATAGTGTCATTAATGAAAATATGATATGAAAAACACAGGAAGCAACAGAGTTGGTTTGTAGCACTTATATGACACTTTTGGCTTAAATGATGACTCGCCTGCTACCGCACAACTTGATCACAATCGAGTAAGCTTGCTTATGTAGTTGGTAATGTAATGCAATTGTTTAAATGGATCGTCTTAAAATTCATGCGCTATATATACAGTAGTAAGAGTGTTTAGATGCCGAAAGATAGCATTGTGTGAGGAACAGGGCAAAAAGTGAATATTTATGAATTGATAATCTGCAGTTTTACTCATGATTTCTGTGAAAGTGAATAAAAGTCATTGTTGTAGTGCCTTTTAGTGTTCATTTCACCATGAATCTGCTGTGATACGTACAACAAGCCACGTAAAAAATAATTTTTCAAAAATATAGTGATGTGATGGAATGACAATATGAAAATACTAAAATACTATCAAGAGTATTAATAGTATATTTCAAAGACAATAAAATATTGGAGGTAAAAACCACTGACTTCACTTGCCCCATAAAATTTGGCTCATCTTACCCCTTCACCACAATTGTGGAAAAAGTTCGACATTTACTAATTTAAGGCTAATCATTAGCTAAATGATTTACATGTGGTTTCATGTTGGCAAATCAAAAAAGCAACAACAATAATTATAATTTTTGATCTAGATGAATTTACTTTGACATGCTTCTTTCTAATCATCTTACCACCTGTCCCCTTGACCCTATCCCCTCACATCTTCTACAAGCTGCCTCTCCATCGATCTTATCCACACTCACACACATCATCAACACATCAGTTACAACTGGAAACTTTACCAGCACATTCAAGCATGCTCAAGTAACCCCACTACTCAAAAAACTAACACATAACCCTGCAGTAGTCGATAACTACAGACTCTCTCCTACCTTTCCTAGTTAAAACTCTTGAGAGAGTTGTATTCAACTAGTTGACTGCTTTTCTTTCAAAGAACATCCTACTCAACAGACATCAGTCTGGCTTCAAAAAAGGACACTCGATGTAGACTGCCCTCTTGTCATTAGCTGAACCCCTGCGATTCTCCTGTCCAAACTGTGCTGCCTGTCATACCTCACAGGCAGATCCTTCAAGGTCACCTGGAGATGAGGGGTGTCCAAGTCACACCAGCTGACCACTGGTGTTCCTCAGGAATCAGTGCTTAGACCCCTCCTCTTCTCAGTCTACACTACATCACTCGGACCAATCATTAAGGCACATGGCTTTTCCTACCGCTGCTATGCAGATGATTCCCAGCTCTACTTGTCGTTCCAGCCTGATGACCCTACTGTCCCCACTCGTATCTCTTCATGCTTCTCAGAGATCTTGGCCTGGCTGAAGGAATGTCACCCACAGCTCAACCTTGCCAAGACAAAACTCCTCGTGATCCCAGCCAACCCATCTATTGACCACAACTTCTCTATTCATCTTGGTTCAACTACACTAATGAAAACCAGAACAGCTCAGAATCTGGGAGTGGTGGTTGATGACCAGCTTAACTTCACCACCCACATCTCATCAACCGCCCGGTATTTTCAGGTTCGTGCTTCACAATATCAGGAAAATCAGACCTTTCCTGTTTGAATATGCTGCACAGCTTCTGGTTCAAGCTCTGATCATCTCTAGGTTGAACTACTGCAATGCTCTGTTGTCTGTCTATTTCTTCTACGCTAGCTTTTATACTACTCCAACCATTATGAGAACTTGGCAATGCGATACTGCAGAAATTGTTGCCTTTTCTATGAAAAATTGCTTGCTATGTTACTCATTTGTAAGTTGCTTTGGATAAAACCGTCTGCTAAATGACTAAATGTAAATGTAACTGTCTAATTTTAAACTGAATTAAACTGAACTAGAAAAGAGGTCAGGGTTTGGCTGGTCCAGTTAGGCCCTGCTGATAGATGTTGTATCTCCATTATGGGGGCAAAAATATCTTTCTCCATTAACAGCCATTCAAATGTAGCATTTCATTATATTATAGTACATGGATCATGGAACGCATGGGATATTCAGAGGTAGACATATCACAAATAACATAGACTAAGAAACATAAAACTATATTTAAGAAATAAAACTATGGCTCACGTGTGCTGCCTGAATGATAACAATGCATGTTTCCATTTGTGGAAACCATCCACGGTAAAGACAGGTTAAATTTGATTGTTTAATGCCAGTCCCTTGACTGCACAAAAGTGACAACAACTATGTAGTTTTTTGTTTGTTTTTTTGTTTGTTTGTTTTTGTTTTTCAAAAAAGGTTTAGCACATCAAAATGTTTACCGATATATCTAATGGAAATGTAAATTATCGATAACATTTCACAAGTGTTGACATAATATTTTTTGTTTAACTTTAGCACATAAACTAGTTTGGAAACACTAGTATATAAAAATCTTCAGGGCAAATTTGACACAAATTCACCACTAATAATTTTCACAAGCTTTGTGGCAAACTTGCAGCAAATTGTCCATTGTTACCAAAGATTTGCTACAGGTTCACCACAAGCGGTGGAGAGCTGCAAACTTTTGCAGCGAATCACAAGCTCATTTGCATGTGAAAATAATTTGCGGCAAATTTGTAGCAAGTTTACGACTAGTTTAAATTTTTTGTAAGGGTTTTTGTCGAGAAAAAAAGGCATTAACACAAAAAATGTAATGTCACATGACAAAATTTACATCACATTTGTCCACACAACAAACAGCATAGCGGAGAGGAACACTTGTACTGATGAGAAGACTTGAGTTTTCCTCAATTTCATTAAAGACAACGACATTGCCTTTATTATTGTTTGATTAGCTAGTAAGATTCCTGCAGCATTTGCTTGAACAGTGGCTGTGCTGGATGTAGAGAGAGCGGAGGGGAGCACCTGAGGGGAAGAAACCAGGTGGGCCTATGACATGCTGGCATCCTCCAAAACTGAGTTTTGAACTTGTGATTAATGTCTCTTGTCTGCTTACTCTTTAAGTAGTCCAGAAACGGCTGATGTCTCTTCATATTGAGCTCACGGAATTGATCGTGCACGATAATTGTAAAAGTTGACCGTCAACGTAGTTTTAGCGCCTTGATGCAGTCTAGAGAAAATGCGCGCTGATGATTGGTTAATTTTTAATGAGCGTGGGCTGAGTTTAAAATGTTTTTGTATTGATTTTAAAACATATATATATTTATATCCTGCCTATTACCTACAATGAATGCAGTAGCACTTTTCAAAAATATAATAAATTATCAGCAATGTCATTAAATCAATTTTAGTTTATTTAAGTTTTATGTATTTTATCAGACTTCAAAAGTAAACCAGCTAAACTAATATGACCAGCAATATTAACTCCAGTTCAAGTATACAGTATGATCGTAAGGACTAAAGGCAGTTCTGTGCCTTCAAGATGTGAATGTTACAATGTCGTATCGCGGGTGTGTTTTTGAGTAATGAACATGTGCACTCAGTTCTTAATGTTAGAGCTTGTTGTGGATCCCAACCTTTTCAAAAAAGTTTTACAGTGAAAGAGCTTAATTTGTTTGTACATTTTAGTAAACTGCAAGAGGAAAAAAAAAAAGGTTGTGGTTTCCTCTCTTGCATGATAAGTTAGAAACTTTACGTATTTGTCTTGACATCAATGTGTTTATGACTTTGTGCTTTTGAAGTGGCTTTTGTTAACTTTTCATAATTAAATAATGTCTAGTGGAAAATTGAAAGGCTTGGGTTATGAAATATGCATGCATGTCACTGCTTCAAGGCTATTGTCAGTCAAATATAAAACAGAGCTCTTGCCATTTGTCACCTTAAATAATGGAAAATATTGACCTGAATGTCAAAGTGAATTATGCCTTATCTGTAAGTGGGTTATTGATGCATACTGTATGTCACTGGACTTCTTTTTTTAATCAATATCAAGATTTTAGGTTAACATTTCTACTGATGTATAAGGGAAATTGTATTTTAGGTTCTGTAACCGGTTACCATTTCAGTTTTTTTCTTTTAAATCACTTTTGCCTTTACTAATTCATTTTATTTATTTATTTTTTAAGTAAAAATATTCCAATTAATACAAGGTAATAAAAATAAATAAATAAAAAATGTTTACATGGAATATAGCATAGCCCAAGTCAATTTTACAAAAGTATTGCATTTATTTGAAAACAACCAGCCTTTTAGACACATTGCTAGTTTGATGGACTTCCAAATATGTCCATTCCTCAGGACAAACTGACCATCACAGTTCTATACACTCTAGTCACTTTCTAACATGACATTTTGTAGTGTCAAATTCAAAAGTGTGCAGTTCATGCTGAGGAGAAAAGTGAATAATGCTTTAAAACATCCATTAGAAATATTAAAACCATGTAAGAGTTGCTGTAATGGGCAGTGGCAGCCCGTCAGAGAAGGCAAGGGCTGAGCTTCCTCAAAAATGTATTTAAAATGAACATAACTTTACTTACATTCACATGATTAATAAACTGTTGTTTTGGGGGCCTGGGTAGCTCAGCGAGTACTGATGCTGACTACCACCCCTGGAGTCATGAGTTCGAATCCAGGGTGTGCTGAGTGACTCCAGCCAGGTCTCCTAGGCAACCAAATTGCCCCGGTTGCTAGGGAGGGTAGAATCACATGGGGTAACATCATCGTGGTCATGATTAGTGGTTCTCGCTCTCAGTGGGGTGCGTGGGAAGTTGTGCGTGGATCGCGGAGAATAACATGAGCCTCCACATGCTTTGAGTCTCTGCGGTGTCATGCACAGCAAGCCACATGATAAAATGCACAGATTAACGGTCTCAGAAGCGGAGGCAACTCCACCACTTGGACTGAGGTGAGTAACTGTGCCACCACGAGGACCTACTAAGTAGTGGGAATTGGGCATTCCAAATTGGGGAGAAAAGGGGATAAAAAATAAATAAATAAATAAACTGTTGTTTTAATCAATTTACAAATTACTAATGTGCAATACTTAGATGCATTTAACGTACAAATATGTATTTTTCACTTCTCTTTTATGTGCGGTAGCCCAGGTGAGTTTTAATCATTGCATAAATGCCAGAGAAGGCTGACAGCATAAAGGCTAATCTCACTAGTAAACTAACCAATCAAAATGGATATTTGAATGATGCAATATAAATTGCTTCTATCCAGAAAAAAAAAAAGAAAAAGAAAAATCTGAAAAAGGCAAAATGTAGGTAAAAATGTCCCTCTTTCCATGTATATAACCAATCAATAGTGAATAGTGTGGGCCTCAACACACGCTACGTCTCCACAGTAACGCACTCAACGAGCCACGTAATAAGATGCGCGGATTGATGGTCTCAGTCGCGGAGGCAACTGAGATTCGTCCTTCGCCACCTGGATTGAGGCGAGTCATTAAGTCACCACAAGGACTTAGAGCACATTGGGAATTGGGCATTCCAAAAACAAAAAAAAACAAAAAACAAAAAAAAAAAGAGACTAACATTCAAGCCAATTAGCTTTCAGTATTACGGTAACGAGTAATCAAGCCCACTTGTGGTAAACACGATGCATCAGGGGAATTCCAAATTATTGAAGGATCTTAAAACAAGACTTAATGACAGGATCAGTGTTGAGTGTAATGCATTACTAAGTAATTCATTACTGTCATTAAATTACTTTTTCATTGAAAAAAGTAAAGTAAGGGATTACTCTTAATTTTTCAATAATTTAATTACAGTTACATCTGAACAATTCTATATGAAACAATGGTGAATTTAAAATTGAAATTTAATGTCTAATGTTAAAATATATGTTTTTTTTTAATTTAACGCTGCCCCCTTAAATTATTTGGCCAGTTCATGAATAATTTATTTGAAAGAATTAAAAGAACAATTTCATGTCTATCCTTGTATTTTTCATCTGGTCGAGGTTGATAAGGGTTTTAGAAAGTAGTTAGTAATGCAATTACTTTTCAGACAGAGTAATTAGTAAAGTAATCTAATTACACTGTAGAAGAAGTAATTAGTAGTTAGTAATTAATAATTTTTTTAGAGTAACTTACCCAACACTGGACAGGATCATATATAAATTCGACTCAATGAAGGAGTGGAGGATGGAGTTGTTCTACGCAGGTGAGTATTTGTTAGATGGAATGGAGTCCTCTATTCATCAAGTGTTTGTTTTGGTCACAGTCTGTTGATGGCACTGCGTGATCTTTTACTGTTCATTTACTATATTGAGAAGAGTTAGTTCGAGGATCAGAAAGATTATAACATTTTGTAACGTAATCTGGGTAGGGGTGCAGAGGTGGGTGTCAAAATCATACTTTTTGAAAAACTAAAAGCACACTTATGAAAGGATGTATTTTATTTAACTTTATTTTATTTAACTTCAAATTTTCTTAGAATTTTAAATGGGTTCAAATATGCATTATAATTTTTTAATTTTATTTTATAAAGAGGTACCTTCATACAGTAGCTACCGCCCACCCTCTGTCTACCGTTGTTGCTCTGACTGCCACATGACAAAAATGGTCAGAGGGTGTATGCGTTCTGGCCTGGGGCACAGAACAGAAAAGGAAGATGGAAAATGGAAAATTAAGAATTAAAATGAAGAAAAGAATGCACAAGTGGATAAAGAGAGGCTTAACTTATCACTTTATCACTGAAAATCTTAAAGAAAGGCTTGAAGTTAACGGACATTTAACATTGCTGAGAGGTACAGATGGCCAGCTAATATAAATATCAGTTCATTTCCGAGTATCTTTTCTGTCATGTTTATGCAAAAAATCACCATATGTTTGGGAAAGGGCATCCAATCGCGTTACATTCAGAGAAAATGGTTGTTAAAAAAGTTGTTAACTGACCCTCCGCCATGTCCAACCTTTACTTGTGCTCCTCTTACTAACCATAACTAATGTTGCTGCACTTTCCTACCTTCGCCTGTTGTTGTCTCGCTGTCAAACACGACATGAGATACCACTGAGTGTGGTGTGAGTAAATTACCTCAAGAATTATTAAACAATACTTGGATCAATTATTGACTAAATCCAAAAAATTGGGTGAAGAATTGTGTGATGGAGAGGCTTGCTTCAGAATCAATCATGTTGAACAATTAAGCCTCTTCTTTATTTTCTTTCTTTTTCTGTTTGGATGGAAAATAAAGATGCAGATACAATTAAATTAATTTATATATATATATATATAACTAAACGGATTAATTGCTAAGCACATGACTGTTTGTATAAAAATAATAAATTAACGCATTTACTGTTAATACAGCATAAACTCTGGTGTGAAGGCCGGAACCTTTGTAATGTGTCCGCCCGGAGTCATTACACTGACACACGCTACAATCAGACACACAACAGTGCCAGACCCATTCTACCAGCGGCGGTCCCATAGACCCTCTATGGGCAGTACTGTCGTAACAAGCTAGTTGACCATTACACTCTCTCCTACGATAGAGCCGCAGACGTTGTTATCTCAGTAAATAAAATAATCTCTGACAGTGCTTCCCTGTCAGTGATAAAATGATGGAGAAAGGAGCTCTTAACACTATCTGATGTACAAAACAATCCCAAATGGGACTTGTGACAGAAATCAAGTATTTTTCAGCCTTGTGTGTTTGTATGCAAGTGCTTTTTATTGTGAGTTTCAAGCAGCGTTCGACGCTGGCGTTGACGCTCTGCCGCAAATGATTAATGCAGCTTCATGATTGCTGTGGGAAAGTGGATAGCCACAGTCTACTGGCAGATTACTGGTAGATACATGGCATCATGACTTCATAAAAGACTTCTGCAAGAACCAAAGGTTTGCAAATTCTGCTCATTTCTTCATGGTTGTCATAATATAAACAAGTTTACAAAAATTAGAATTATGCCTTCAGCATAATGTCTGACTTGTGAGACTACATCTGATGTACAGAGCAGAAAAACATTCGGGCTTAAGAAGTCCAAGCCTATCGCACCCATGCTCAATAGGTGTGCAATATACTGTCTTTAAGATGTTAAAGTATACTTCCAGACATCAACTATCTTTACCACTGAAGGATAACTTTGGAGAATACGTGCAGAAGCATTTGCGGAAATTCTGATGACAGTAAGTGTGAGATCATGGAATAGTCTGTAGAGCCAGTGAATTGTAGGTAATACATTTGTGGCTTGTTCAAAATGTTTGTGTAGTATCCTCATCACCATCCTCTGTGTTTCTGCATCATCATCAACATCATATGCATCATCATTTCCCCCATCATGCTCATAATTTTTAGGTTTCCACACTCAACTTTGCCAGTTTGGACAAGTAGAACTTTCTGTCCTTAAACCGTCATGACAATGTGTCAGATGCAGCTCTGGTTCCAACTTCATACCCCACTCCCACCTCATTTGTGTTTCTGAGCAAAACCAACTGTCTGCTAGCCTACCAGCCAGACAGCAAGAGATTTATCGTATGGTATGTTTCCCTGTTTATCTAAACATCTTATAGAGTTTTTTTTTTTTTTTTTTTTTTTTTTCTTGCCACGTCTGCCTTTGGCTATTTTTAGTAAAACTGCCTTTACCCTTAAATGCATAGCCCAGGTCTTTAAAGACCCAGGACACCATTCCACCCCCTGTACCTCACCCGGTCTTTAGTATTCCTCAATCTATCTCTTATTAATAGAAAAAAAAAATGTATTTCCATTATTAACAAAAAAATAATGCTATAATGGTTTAAGTACCAAAAGTGCATAGGGTTTTTAGAGACCGGAGGTAAGAGTGTCGTTTTTATTTTTTTTATTTTTTTACACTTCCATAAATTATATTTTTTTATAAATATTTCATATCTTTTTAAGTTTACTATCACAGGATATATATTTCTTTGTGTATTACAAGAGTAATACTACACTGTAAAATGTAATAAGTTGACTTAAAAAAAGTGAAGAAACAAATTGCCTTTTAAAAAAAATCAAGTAAATATACTTATTTGGCTTAATTAAAGTGGACTATTCCTAGTTCACTTTGCTTCAGCCAAATAAGTACATTTACTGTCAAATAAGTACATTAATTTAGATTTTTTAAGGCAATCGGTTAACATGCTTTTTAAGTAAGGCTAAATAATTCGATTTCACAGTGTATATGACGTTGACTTTCTGTGCAACAATGAACTATCAACAATGGTGAATTATCAGTATTTTATATCTGCATACACACACATAATATACATAATTTCTTACTCAAGGTGGCACTGATTTTTCAGTGATTGACTTGATTTACATTTAACATTGCTATTTGACGAAGAAACAACATCAAAGTAAACTAGCAAGTACAACACATGAACAATATGATATTACTATTGTCATTTGGGTGTACTGCTGAAATAAAGTGCACCTATTTAGACTCAACAAGTGCCTGAGAAAATACAGATAAGAAACACATAAGTTACACATACACCGATCAGCCACAACATAAAACCACCTGCCTAATATTGTGTAGGTCCCCCTTGTGACGCCAAACAGCGCCAACCCGCATCTCAAAATAGCATTCTGAGATAATATTCTTCTCACTACAATTGTACAGAGCGGTTATCTGAGTTACCATAGACTTTGTCAGTTCAAACCAGTCCGGCCATTCTCTGTTGACCTCTCTCATCAACAAGGAGTTTCCATCCACAGAACTGCCACTCACTGGATGTTTTTTTTTTTTTTGCACTATTTTGAGTAAATTCTGAGACTGTTGTATGTGATAATCACAGGAGATCAGCAGTTACAGAAATACTCAAACCAGCCCGTCTGGCACCAACAATCATCATGTGATTATCTAATCAGCCAATCATGTGGAAACAGGGCAGTGAATAAAATCATTCAGATATGGGTCAAGAGCTTCAGTTAATGTTCACATCAACCATCAGAATGGGAAAAAGATGTGATCTCAGTGATTTGGACCGTGGCATGATTGTTGGTGCCAGACGGCCTGGTTTGAGTATTTCTGTAACTGCTGATCTCCTGGGATTTTCACACACAACAGTCTCTAGAATTTACTCAGAATTGTGCCAAAGAGTTCTTATAAAACAGGTTTATGGTCACATATCTTAATAATACAATATTAAGAGGTTTATGCTGACTGTCTGTCCTTTTTGGAGCTTCACACAGTGAATATAGTATATCAGGATTTACTCTTTCCTTGAAACAACATACAGAAAAGTTTTTTTCTAATAGCAACATGTTCCCAACCTAACCACAGACTTCATCACCACAGTGGTAACCCCCTTCAGAATCCCCACATTACCGTTATATTAAGCACAAACAGGTCTTCATATCAATTTATTTTAAACTGAGGTGAAAATAACACTTTTTAATTTCAAACCTAAGTTAAAGGAATGATTCATTCAAAAATGAAAAATCTTTACTAATGTTGCTTTAAACACATATGACTTTCTTTCGTCCATGGCACAAAAAAGGGGAATTTCACAGTATTTATTATCTATAATGGCAGTAAATGGTGGCTCCGGTCTGTCAAGTTTGAAAAAACTAACAAAAAAGTAGGGCTGTCAGTCGATTAAAATTTGTAATCACAATTAATCGTGTATTATTTTTTTTTGTAGTTAATTGCAATTAATCACAGATTTGAAAATGCTAAAATTTGACACCATATATGCTTATTTTCCTGTCAAAATGCATTTATTTCCATCTTATGAAACAAAACAAAACAATATGTAACACTAAAATGCTTTATTAACATTTTCCAAGCAAAGCCTTCCACAATATAAAGATAGAAATATCACCTGTTCAAGTAACATTAAACGTTTCCCAAAGTCTAACTGGGTGGTTGACTTGAAAGAATTAGTCCCCATAGGTTGAGTATTCATTCATATTTACATTCATAATTTTACATTTAAAACTTGTATCTCATAATATTAGTTAGGAGATTAACACTGCTGTGTAAATGCATTTATTGTTGCTCTCTGAAAATACACCTAACTGCCACTTCAGATGCAGCTTTTGTGCCACCTTTGCTGTGTAAAGATGACTTTAGTCCCCATAGGTTTAGTATTCATTGAAATGGGCATTAAATCTCTTAAACTCTCATCCTCCACAATTTTAATCTGCCTGTAGATCGTGATTATGCGCTTTCCTACAGCAATCGTGAAGTTGCCTTCGTGATTCGCGTCAGAGCGTGAACGCCAGCGTCCAGCGCCACTTTGAACTCCACGGGAAAATTGGAGTTATAGTTAAGACTTGGCGTGCTTCAAAGATAATTAAAATGTGCTGAAAATACTTGATTTTTATCACAAGTCCAATCTGGGCTTGTTTTGTACATCAAGTAATAGCGCTAAGAGCTCCTTTCTCCATCATTTCATCACTGGCAGGGAAGCACTGTTGTGGTGTGTCCGTCACTATAATGACTCCAGGTGGACACATCAAAATATTCCAAAGGTTCCGCCCTCCCAATAGGGCTGCAACTAACGATTATTTTGATAATCGATTAATCTAACGATTATTAGAACGATTATTTCACTATTCAGCGATTATTGCAGCGATTAATCATTAGCTCTTAACCGATTATTCAGCTTGTGCCCTGACTTAAAAGGTTGTATTAAATGTGCTTACTAACAGTAAAGAGGACAAAATCATCTTTTAAAAATACCTCTAAATGACATTCACTGAATTAAAGGGAAGAAAATACTTTTTAAGTTTCATTCAGTAAAGAAATTCACTGTAATTTGTCTTGTTTTCAATTTAAAATTGTCTAAAAATCCTTAAAACAAGATACATTTACTTGAGAAGCAACATATAAGATATTTAGACTTGCTTTAAGAGAACGTATCTTAAATATAAGTGTATTTATTCCACTTGGTTATACTTCTGCGAGTGCAGTAAAGACAAAATATCAAATATTCAAGATATATATTCTACAAAAGCAAGTCTAAATATCTTATATGCTGCTTCTCAGGTGAATGCATCTTTTTTAAAAGGATTTTTAAATATTTAAAAATATTTGTATTTTGAATATTATATTGAACATTCTCAGATTAAAAAAAAAGAAAAAAAAACATTCTGCGGTATAGCTGCTAAAGAAAATGTATGTTGTTTTAAAGGATTTTTAGATATTTATATTGGAAAACAAGCCAAAACAAAAACAAATCAAACTTATTTTGTTGCAGTGTATATTGGGGCGAAGACTACTCTCTCTCTCACCTTTCTGTTCACTTCAATCCATCTCTAACTCTCTCTTATTAATAGAGCTGTGTATTGCCAGTTTTCTTCACGATAAGAAATGCACAGTGGCATATATATATTATGATTCAATAAGTCGCGAGCCATCACATTATAATCTAGCTGCATTAAGCGTGCGCACTCGAGGGATGAGCGTCTCTGCAACAGAGTGTGCCTCAGCCGGGTGCAGTTTCAGTCTCTCCCCCTGAGATAGGGACATTCACGCAACTCATAGAAGAGGCGCTGACCACACAGAGAAATGCCAGTTTCGGAGTTTGTAGTTATTTACATTACCTGCTTCCATATTATTTAAACTTGAAGAAAGCTATAACGCATTAAATATAACTGCATTTAAGATGTAATGCTGGGGTGTTTCCATTAAAGAGCTCTGGCTCTGCTTATTCCACAATGAAAGTGCTTCTGTATTTACTTACTTAGTATTTTTGTACAATTCCCTCATACTTTGCGATCTATATCACCTGAAGCTGTTTGGAAAGTTTAGATTGCATCTGGACTGAGAGCAGTGAAATTCTTCCTCTCCTCAGTCAGGCGTGAACTGCAGTGCTGCTCTTGCGCATCATCATTAAAGTTTAATGTGATCACGTTACGTTAAATGAGATCAAACGACTATTCAACAACAAATTTTGTCGACAATGTTTTATTGTCGACGTTGTCGATAATGTCGACAAATTCTTTCAGCCCTACCACCCAACCAGTGTTTATGCTAGTTTATTCTGTATTAATGGTAAATGTGTTAACCGCAGTTAAGAAAAATTAATGCGTTAAACTTCATGCGTTTTTAATTAATTGCATTTGAGTAATGTGTTAATTCCGACAGCTCTAAAAAAAACATAAACCCTGGTCTCACAGAATCACGTAATCATACCTACATTTTTGTAAAATTATTTCTACATGGCTCGTTGTTTCACAGCAATTTCCTGGTGAAATGAACACTAGAGGCGCTCCAACAACAATGGCTTTTATTCACTTTCACACAAATCACGAGTAAAAAAATAAATAGCGTTACGTTTTCGCCCTGTACCTCACATAATGCTATTTTATGAGATCAGCACTCATAAAGGTGATACAATTTAATGTTTGCATTAAATAATTAACTACATTTACAAGTTTGTTCATTTGCAGCACTTAACTTACTCAAATTCTTTAAGCATACTAACATTTTTTGCACTTTTAGTTAGGGTAAAATCAAATTTTACATCTACCCTGCCTCCAAATTTTTTGTTATTGCCTCCTCTACCACGTGATTATATTTTATTTATAGAACTTCCAAACATACTGCCATGTTCATTCTTTCACAACACACCGCCCTAGAAATGACTTCTTCATTTTCAGAGCAAAGATAAATGATTCCTTAAAAACATTATTTTAAGGTGTTTAGCAAGGCTCTGTCCTGGGCCCGTTCTTTTTTCAATTGATAGGCCACCCACTTACAGAGATTGTCTAGCGATTGACCTCCTGTTGCATGTAGTTACACAAGCATTCATAAAAACAGGTAAGGAGAGATGAATTTAGAAACTTCACTGCTTGCTGATTTATAAAACATTTGGTGGTCTGGGTAACTCAGCGAGTAAAGACGCTGACTACTTCCCCTGGAGTCGCGAGTTCAAATCCAGGGCCTGCTGAGTGACTCCAGCCAGGTCTCCTAAGCAACCAAATTGGCCTGGTTGCTAGGGAGGGTAGAGTAATGGTAGTGTAATGTGGTTGTATGTGGTTGCACGCACTATGTCTCCGCAGTAACGCGCTTAACAAGCCATGTGATAAGATGCGTGGATTGCCTGTCTCAGACATGGAGGCAACTGAGATTTGCCCTCTGCCACCTGGAATGAGGTGAGTCACTATGCCACCATGAGGACTTACAGCACATTGTGAAATGGGCATTCCAAATTGGGGAGAAAATAAAAAAGCTAAATTTGACATCTTAAGCAAGCGTACAATAACTGAGAAGTTTATATGCTTCACAGTCATCATTCTCCTTCTGCTGTCCCTCTTCAAGAAGAATCCTGCAGTAAATGGTTGCCCTGAAGGCAGCACAATGTAAACGAAGTCTCGGAGGGGGGGGCTAAGAGTGACCTGGTTGGATCCCTCTTTCTCAGTGCTGCTCCATGGCAAGGTCCATAAATATACCAGTTGTGTAAACATGCCACATCCCAGCCCCTGGAGTGCTGAGGCCAGGCTTGTCTTCCTGAGGTACAGAGTGAGAAAACCCTGCCAGTACAGATGGCTGCACCCTGCTTCCTGATCTCTGAATTAAGTTTATCCTTATAACCATAGCCTCTTCACAGCTGGCCAACAGATTTAGCCCTCTTTGGCCCTCTTGCAGACGTGTGTGGCTGTTGGCCTACAGGGCCAGTGTTTCCCAACTGGTTTTTGCATTATTATTAAGGATGTTGATTTAACACTATACATATACCTAACATTATATAACAATAAAGCATTAAAAGATTAATGCGATTAATAATGCCCTAGGACCATACAAAGGACTTTTCCTACCATTTGTGTAATTCAAGATTTTCAAGCAATTCAAGTGCCACCTTCATGTTTTTTTAATGAGACTCAGTCAGCAGGGGGCAGTAAGCGCAACTCCAGCTATACAGGCAGCCTGCAGCTGTACAGGCAACAAACCACACTGATAGCAGACAACACAAGATGAGGACACATTCTTGCATTCAAACACAGCTGGATGAAGAGCAACTCCAAATGCAGGGGTCTCGATGTGTGTTTTTCAAACTATGTTTGACTTGACACAGCATCCTAAAATGCTTTGTTTATCACCCAACACAACCAAAGTGGGATTCTCCAAAAGCGTCCATCTGATGTGTGTGTAAATAGATGTGTCCTTAGAAAAGCCTTAAAACTGAACTGCAAAATGGATTGCTGTAAACTGTTGGCCAGTGATAGGCTTATGTTCAATGAGATTTAAATAATATATAGCTGTGAAAAGGAGGAGGGCGGAGCTGGGCCATGACTACGCATGCCCGGACCCCAATCGGGCTAATCAGCCGAGGAGAGGGATAAGTGCAACTAGATGCGGCAGTTCAGGAGAGAGAGAGCTACAGGCAGCTGCCTTGTATGCGTTTATGTTTGTGTGTTTTTGTTTACTAAAACATTACTTTGATGCTTCGTCCAGTTCCCGCCTCCTCCTTTCCATTAAACCCTGTTACATTGGTGCCAAAACCGGGAAAGAGGAGGGTTGTGCCATCATAGAGGACTCACCACTACCATCCACCCCAAAGGAGCAGTCACGGCCATCCACCGGGGGATGGAGGAGTTGCTACTGGCCGCCTGGGCACGGAGGAATGGCCGCCATCCACGAGGGGAGGAGGGGCTCGCTGCTGACCGCCTGGAGTGGTAGAGCTGCTGCCAGGGGCGGAGGAGTTCCCTACCGGCCGCCGAAATGCGGAGGGGCGTTCTGTCCACCAGGGCTTAGAGGACTGGCTCCAGTCTGCCCAGGGAGGAGTGGCTGTTGTCTGCCAGAGGGTGGAGGAGTGATCGAGGACCAGGCGACGGCGTGTCTGGGAACCTGCGAGTAAGTTTTTCCTCTCCCTCCTCTCTCACTCTCACTGTCGCTCCGCATTGGCCTTTCCCTCTCCTCTTTTAGTTGTTTTGTTTTTCCCTCCCCTTGTCTCCCTCCCAGGTCACGAAAGGTGGGGAAGGCCTGCAGGCAGGCGGGGCCAGAAGGGTAGTGGCCTTTCCATTGAACCCTGTTACAATAGCCTTTTAAAGGAATAGTTCACCCAAAAATGAAAATTCTCTCATTATTTACTCACCCTCATGCCATCCCAGATGTGTATGACCTTTCTTCAGCAGAGCACATTGAAAAATAGAAAAAATATCTTTGCTCAGTTAGTCCTTAAAATGCAAGTGGATGGTGATCCGACCTTTGAAGCTCCAAAAAGGACAGACAATCAGCATAAACCTCATCCATACAACTCCACTGGTTAAATTAATGTCTTCTAAAGCGAAATGATCGCTTTTGCTGCAAAACAGATTAATATTGATATATTTTTTAACTATAAATCATAGTTTCCAGTCAGCAGCAGTATACACATTCACGAGAGGGCGGAGTTGACACGGTCTGTCATGTAACTTATTCACGTTGGCAAGTTCGGACATAATCTAATGTTTTTCTCTCAGTTGAAACATCCAGGATGAGCCCAGAAATGTACCATTGTGAGTAAACAAACAGATAAATATACAGATCTAAACCAAAACCAACGGAGCTTCTGTACAGCGTTCCTCCTACTCAGTTGTAAACAGCACCGCTCTTTTGGGTGTGTTACACGTGTCTGTTCACGCGTGAATGTGCCAAGGTGATTACATCACATGCGCGTACTGACTGGAAGCGATGATTTATAGTTTAAAAAAGTACTTAAATATTGATCTTTTTTGCACCAAAAGCAAACGTTTTGCTTTAGAAGACCAGTGTAGTCATATAGATGACATTTATGTTGACTGTCTGTTCTTTTTGGGGCTTCAAATGTTGTATCTCGCATTTAATCTTGCATTTTAAGGACCTACTGAGCTAAGATATTTTTTCTGTTTTTCTTAAAATGTGTTCTGCTGAAGAAAGAAAATCATACACACCTGGGATGGCATGAGGGTGAGTAAATAATGAGAGAATTTTCATTTTTGGGTGAACTATTCCTTTAAAATATCACTTTAAGCAACTTTTTGTTATCAAGGTTTTACTCGTTTGCCACAATAATATAATATATTATTTTATTGTATTATATGTATAATTATTTTAATATAATTATTCATAATCATTTGATCATTATATATTGAATAATTTTTATTTGGGGTCCTTTCGCCGTAAATATTGATATGCGATAAATTTGATTAATTAATTGGCATAGGAAGTTATTAATTTGATTAACAATTTCAACTGACTGACAGCCCTAATTATTATTATTTATTAAAGTGAACCAATATTTAATGTACATATTTTCTTTTACCCTGAGTAATCTTTTTTGCATGGTTTTCGAGGCAGAAGACATGTCACTCAACCTGTCCATGTTTGCATCTTTCTAATGTGGTCTTCTTTGACCAAGTGGGAGGAATTTACGCCAAACTATGCAAGGGAAGTGTTTTCTCCTTCCTGTTGAAAATTGACAAGCTTATTTTCCATCCTAATTATTTGCATCTAACAATGTTTTTTTTTCCCCCTGCTTTCTAAACAGACCCACCAGTTAAGAACTGCTGGCCTAGGGTACATGGGGAAAGAAGATTACTCTGCTCAGTGTATTGATCTCTACACTGTCTCTGAGGTAACATGGAAAATTTCAGATTAAACATGAAGATATAGCTTTCTACATATACGAACCACAGTAAATTGCAGTACTTACCCAAATATCAAGACTGACGAGAGCTCTCAGCCAAATTCTTACAGCATTGCCAAATGTTTTTACTCATTGGCAGCAAGGCCCTAATGAGGTAACACAAGAGCATGACGAGTGAGTAAGGGTGGAAGTCTTCAGTTTTCAAAGATGGTCCCTATCTACAGTCTCCAATGATTTTAACTTGTTTTTTTTTTCATGAAAACTGGTGGTGACCTGGAGAAAGCATTCCCATTCATCTCAATTGCAATTTTTCACCTGGCACAGGGCCCACTGGAAGGTCCAGTATGTTATGTGAAATCTGCCATCTTTATCAGTGAATTTATTTGTTGAAAATGTATTGTTTATTTTTTCGATATCATAACATAGCAGTGTACGAGTAATAGAGCAAAAAACCAGTGTTTATAAAGTCCTAAACAGCTATAGTAACCTTTATTGTTATATGCTGTAGCGCCTCTGGTGCTAATTTCACCAGGAAACCGCAGCAAAACATAGAAAGCAGCACTTAAAACTCAGTTTGCAAAAATGTAGTTTTAGTTATGTATAGTTAGGTTGATACTGCATGAGCAGTTATTCATCAATCAGTAGCTGATCATCTGCGATCGGTTGGGTCTCTCTTTATATTAGGTGTCTTTAACTACTATGTACTAACATTAAAATGCATACAATATAATGTATTTATTGGGTCACTACATGTTGTTCCCTATCTGTCACTCACTCGATGTTGTGTCGATGTAGTGACACTAGGGGTCGCTCTTGGGAGCCCCAAACACCTCTGATCTTTGAGAAAAGGCCAATGGGAATTGGCAAGTGGAATTTGCATGTCACTCCCCGGACTCATTCAGATTCTTTCTTCGGAGCCGAGCGGTGTTGAATCAGCGAGTTCCACTGCCATTCCATTCACCTCACGGTTGTATGCTGTTGGATATATGGCGCATTGCAGCGATCTCTCCCCCTCATGCACGTTTAGTGCAGAGAACACCCCTGGGCGCTTTGACAGCTAAAAGAGTATATATTCTGATAAAGAGTATATTTTCCTCTAAAAAGTGCGCACTGATGGAGAGCGTCTTTTTAAAGATGACTTTCCGTCTGTGTGTAGTTCCTGGATGCGGTCGCTACCTCTCCGCCTCTGACAACCACGATCACTGCCTCACGTGTCTGGGCCGTAGTCACGCTGAGACAGCGTTTGTGGGTGGTTCATGTCCTCACTGTGAGAGCATGCGCATGGCAATGTTGCGGTCGCGGCTTTCCCTCTGCTGGGGGAAAGCCACTCCACCTGTTCCCTGCCCCGGTCCTTCTGCCTACAGGCACATGGCCGCAACGGTTAGCACTGGGGGCGATTTGGGGACCCCAGTAGGAGTGGTTGTGCCGGGTGATCCCCCACGGACCTCAAGTTCTGGGATGAGACAGACAGCTCGCCCCAGGGTGAGTTTAATGTCTCGTTCAGGGCTCGAGAGCCAGATGAGCTCTCAATCGCAGCATCGGAGAGCGGGTTCGCACAGTCAGACGTGGAAGACTCGACTGGGTTCCCACCTCCATGTGTGGTCGCCCAGTCTGAGGCCGACGCGGAGCTGACGGCCACGCTTGCCCAGGCTGCCGTGAATGTCGGGCTGGAGTGGAACCCTTGACCCTGCCCTGAGCCCTCGTCACTTGATGACTGGTTCCTGGGTTCGGAGTGCCACTCACGGTCACGCCCCACCCCGCCCCGCTTCCATTCTTTCCGGAGGTGCATGAGGAACTCACGAAGTTGTGGCGGGCACCTTTTACTGCCCGGACCCAACTTCTGTGTTCCTCCGCTCTCACTATCCTCGACAGTGGGACGGCCAGGGGGTAAACGGAGATTCCTCAGGTGGATAAGGCGGTTGCGGTGCATTTGTGCTGGTGAAACGCCGCCACCTGGCAGAATCGCCCGAGACTCCCATCCAAGGCCTGCAAGTCTACGTCGTCTCTGACGGCTGATGGCTAAGGCTTACAGTGCCGCTGGGCATCCGCATCCTCAATTATCTCGACGACTGGCTGATTCTAGCTTACTCTCGAGATATGTTGTGTGCACACAGAGACCTGGTGCTCTGGGATCTCAGCCGGTTGGGGCTTCGGGTCAACTGGGAAAAGAGCAAGCTCTCCCCGGTTCAGAGCATCTCTTTTCTTGGGATGGAGTTAGACTCGGTCACTATGATAGCACGCCTCACGAATGAACGCAGTCGGTGCTGAACTGCCTGAAGTCGTTCAGGTGGAGAACAGTGGTCCCACTGAAACAGTTTCAGAGGCTCCTGGGGCATATGGCATCCTCAGCAGCGGTTAAGCCACTCTAGTTGATGCATATGAGACTGCTTCAGCACTGGCTTCAGACTCAAGTCCCGAGATGGGCATGGCGCCGCGGCACGCATCGCATGGCTATCATGCCGATCTGCCGCCACATGTTCAGCCCTTGGATGGACCTTGCATTTCTGCGGGCAGGGGTTCACTTACAGCAAGTGTCCAGGCATGTCATTGTTACGACAGATGTCTCCAAGATAGGCTGGGGCGCCGTGTGCAATGGGCACACAGCCGCTGGCTCCTGGACAGGGCTGTGACTACGTTGGCATATCAACTGCCTTGAGTTGCTGGCGGTATTGCTGGCCCTGCGGAGGCTTCGGCCGTTGATCCAGGGCAAGCATGTGTTGGTCCGGATGGACAACATGGCGACAGTAGCATATATAAACTGCCAAGGTGGTTTACGCTCGCGTCGCATGTCGTAACTCGCCCGCCGTCTCCTCCTCTGGAGTCAGCAGCGACTGAAGTCATTGTGAGACACTCACATCCCAGGCGACCTCAACCGCTGTCATGGCAGGTGATGCTCAGGGGAGAGTGGAGACTCCACCCCCAGGTGGTCCAGCTGATTTGGAGTCAATTCAGCGAAGCACAGGTAGACCTGTTTGCTTCCCGGGAATCCTTCCACTGCCTGCTCTGGTACTCCCTGGCCGAGGCTCCCCTCGGCACAGATGCGCTGACACACAGCTGGCCCCGGGGGCTGCACAAGTATGCATTCCCCCCAGTGAGCCTGCTTGCACAGACTTTGTGCAAGGTCAGGGAGGATGAGGAACAGGTCATCCTAGTGGTGCCGTACTGACCCACCCAGACTGGTTCTCGTAACTCACGCTCCTTGCAACAGCCCCTCCCTGGCGAGTTCCCCTGAGGGAAGACCTCCTCTCTCAGGAACAGGGCACCATCTGACACATGCGCCCAGACCTCTGGAATCTCCACGTCTGGCCTCTGGATGGGACGCGGAAGACCTAAGTGGTGGTAGACACTATCACTATCACTTATCCCTCTACGAGGCAGCTGTATGCCTTGAAGTGGCGTTTTTTTTGCGAATTGGTGTTCTTCCCGAGGTGAAGCCCCCCAGAGATGCGCAGTGGGGTCAGTGCTTTCCTTCCTGCAGGAGAGGCTGGAGGTGCAGCTGTCCCCCTCCACCTTGAAGGTGTATGTGGCCACTATAGCGGCACACTACAATGCGGTGGACGGTAAGTCCCTGAACATCAGGTTCCTTTGAGGCGCTAGAAGGTTGAATTCTCCTAGGCCACGTCTCGTTCCCTCGTGGGATCTCTCCGTGGTCCTGCTGGGCCTGTGGAGAGCCCCGTTTGAGCCCCCGGGGTGTGAAGGACCATGTGACATTCATGGGGCGTTAGGGATGCACTTGCTACTAGGCACGCAGCGGCTTGCCTGCACCTGCATTGCCAGTCCACTTAACACAGATCAGCTGGTTGTGGCATTTCGTATAGGGACCCCTAGTGTCACTACATCGACACAACATCGAGTGAGTGACAGATAGGGAATGGTTTGGTTACTATTGTAAACTCCGTTCCCTGATGGAGGGAAAGAGACTTTGTGTCCCTCTTGCCACAACACTGTACTACCCGCTTGAAATGGCCAGGACCCTGTCTCGGCTCCTCAGTGCAAAACCTGAATGAGTGGTTGCGAACCAGCTCCTTTTATATCTGTATGTCCGGGGGAGTGGCATGCAAATTCCACTTGCCAATTTCCATTGGCCTTTTCTCAAAGATTAGAGGTGTTTGGGGCTCCCAAGATCAAGTTAGGGTTAGGGGTTAGAGTTAGGGTTGCAACAAACATGTGTGGACATAATAAGTACATTGTATCAAATGCTTAAGTATATAGTTGTTAAAGAAACCTAATATAAAGTGAGTCCATCGCTTGTCATAATTGTCTGGTATTCTGGCAATCCAGTATTGTTATTATTTTTTTCCACTTTCTCTAATGACACAAGACAATACATTTTTTTTTAATTTGAAGTGAAGATAAAGCTACACATAAAGCCACAGCAAATTCAACTGAGGTGAGGTGATTGTTCATATTTCACCTCAAGAGGATGCGGTCATACTCTGGAACCTTCCAGCACCATCCACATGTAGAAAAAAAATATCCGTGAACTATCGGCATTGCTTTTTACTGATAACCAGTAGTTTCAAAAGCAGCTATAAGCTACTGATTAATTGGCCGGCCTCTACCTTAAAGACAATTTAACACTTTTAAGAGGCCTTCAAAAATATCAGGCACTGGAAAACATCTACTATTATTTTAGAAATCTACTATAACATAATGAAATATTTGAATATAATATTTGCCATTTAAATTCTGCTTGCATATATATATATACTGTAACAGTCTGTCATGATCGCCGGTGAAGATTCCTCAATCGACCACCGGAGGTCTCTCTCACCTGAATATTAACATTGGACTACATTTCCCAAATGCCCACATGCCTGGACTGATTACCCCACACCTGCCTCGTATCACTCAGACTATTTAAGCCATTCATTGTGAAGTCTTGTTTGTCCTGGCTACATTTCTGTGCATTTTTACTTTGTTGATATACCCATGTTTGACTCTGCTTTGGATTACCCTGTACGATTCTCTGCTGCCTGCCTATCACTGTGTTTGCCTTTACTATCTCTATTGATGTTTTGCTGCCTGCCCCGATCCTCTGCCTGTTTGATGATGTTTACTGCCCTGTCTCTGATATTGTTGGTTGCCCTGGTTATTCTTCCCATGCATGTGTGTTCTCTGAACTTGTTGTGTTTTAATAAACCACACATGGATCCCACTCAGACTGAGTCCCTGTTACAGAAGACTTCACCTGATCTTCTTCTGATCCAGCGGTCCTCTTGCATCTGTCCAGTGAACTCTCTGCCCAAGCTAACTTACTGGCATCTCACCAACAACAACTATGCAGACTCACCACACTAACAGAAGAGTTAGTGAAATCTGTGCAGAGTTTCCATCAGCCCACTCCTGAATCCATTTCCCCAGTGCCTCAAGCGAATCAGGTACCAGTCTCAATGCCTCGCAGTATAATAACTGCTAATCCACGTTTAGCCTTTCCAGTAAAATTTGATGGCTTTCTCATGCAATGCTCTATGTTCCTGACTCAACAGCCCTCGTTATACCGACTGATGATAGTAAAATCTCTCTTGTGTGTTCTCTGTTCACCGGTAAGGCGTTGGAATGGGCAACAGCTGTCTGGGCCAATCAAGGACTAAACCACACCACTTTCAATGAATTTATTCAACGTCTGAGAGATGTTTTCGAACATTCTGAGGGAGGAAGGAGTGCTGGGGAACAACTGCTTGTGCTTCGTCAGGGAAGTCTTTTCGCACTCTCGCTGCGCAAACTCTGTGTGTGGAAGACACATTAAAACTGCTGTTTTGTCAAGGATTAAACACTGACGTGCAATCTGAGCTGGCCTTCCATGATGAAGGCAGAACCTTGGACCAATTCATCGACCTCGCTATTCATATTGACAATCTTATTCGTTCCAGGAGATCTAATCGATTTACCACCCCTCTCACTCAAACACACAATCACAGGGTAAGTGTGTTGTTTTCCTCTATCCAAACCACTGCTTGTATTGAAGTGCCAGTAAAATTAACGTTCCTGTCAGATACCATTATCACTAAGGCCTTGTTAGATTCAGGGGCAGCGGGCAACTTTATTGATGAAAGTTTAGCCCGACAGAATAAGATACCACTAATTCCTTGCGACTCTCCTCTGGCAGTGGCAGCACTAGATGGGTGTCCCCTGGGGACTGGCCAGGTACTGTACACCACCACTGACCTCGTTCTGCAAATCGGAATTTTACACACTGAAACAACACGCCTCTTCATCATCCACTTTCCACACAACCCAGTTATCCTCGGTTTACCATGGCTGCAGGACCATAACCCACAAATTTCATGGTGTGAGAAGCAGATCATGCAATGGGATCCCAGCTGCTCGTCCAAGTGTCTAAAACCAATCATCCCTATGTCTGTGAATACCACTATGGTGACTAACGAGTCCAACATAGCACCACATATACCTTCTGAGTATGCTGATCTGTTTGAAGCCTTCAGTAAAACCAAAGCCTCGCAACTACTACCGCATTGATCTAGTGACTGCTCCATTGATCTGTTACCTGGTACCTCACCACCTAGAGGCAGAATCTTTCCCCTGTCAGAACCTGAGTCTCAAGCCATGAAATCATACATTGAAGAAGAACTGGCCTTCTTCAAGGGTTTCATTCATCCATCTAATTCACCGGCAGCAGCAGGATTCTTCTTCATGGGAAAGAAGGATGGGGGTCTTCGTCCTTGTATTGATTATCGTGGTCTAAATGATATAACGGTTAAATTCAGCTATCCCTTACCACTGGTCCTTGTAGCTATGGAACAACTAAGAACTGCTAAGTTTTACACTAAGCTTATCTACGCTGCACGTACAACCTCATTCGCATTCGAGAGGGGGATGAATGGAAAACTAAGCAGGCACTATGAATATCTCGTTAAGCCGTTCGGACTGTCCAATAGTCCATCTGTTTTCCAGTCTTTCATAAATGATGTATTCAGAGACATGCTTAACCAGGGCTTAATTGTATATATAGATGACATCTTGGTTTATTCAGACACCCTGGAGGAACACATCAACCAGGTTCGGGCAGTTCTGAAGCATCTCATGGATCACTAATTGTATGCCAAAGCAGAGAAATGTGAATTCCACCAAACCTCAATCTCCTTCCTCGGTTACATCATCAGTCCAGAAGGGGTGTCTATGGATGAGGGCAAGGTACGGGTGGTTCTAAATTGGCCTCAACCCACTACAGTAAAGGAACTACAATGATTCTTAGGATTTGCCAACTTTTACAGAAGATTCATTCGAAACTTCAGCACTATCGCCACTCCACTCACCACCATGATAAAGGGAGGTAACACCAAGCTTGGCTGGTCTACTGATGCCATCCAAGCCTTTAATGAATTGAAAAGTCACTTCACTTCTGCTCCTATTCTGCATCATCCTGATCCCAACGTAACTTCGTGGTTGAAGTAGATGCATCAAACTTGGCGCTATACTCTCTCAATGCCAAGGTAATCCTCCGAAGCTTTTCCCTTGTGCATACTACTCACATAAACTCTCCTCTGCTGAACAGAATTATGATGTGGGCAATCGTGAACTGTTAGCCATGAAAGCAGCATTTGAAGAATGGCGACACTGGCTGGAGGGGGCCAGACATCCATTTCTGGTATTAACCGATCATCGCAACCTCGAATATCTGCGCTCAGCCAAAAGACTAAACCCCAGACAAGCCAGATGGGCACTATTCTTCACTCGTTTTAACTTCCCAATCACTTATCATCCAGGATCAAAGAACATCAAAGCCGACTCACTATCCCATCAATTTGACTCCACTCCTCAGATTCCCTCTCCAGAACCCATCATCTCATCCTCTCTGATCCTAGCTCCAGTGGGACATCTGAAATCTCCCAGGCACATGCACAGAACCCGGCCCCTCCAGAATGTCCGCCCAAAGAACGTTTGTGCCACCTAGTCTACGAGAAAAGGTAATCCGCTGGGTGCACTCCTCCACAAGCTCTGGCCATCCAGGTATTACTACCACAGTACGATTGCTAAGAAATTGGTTCTGGTGGGAGACATTACAGACAGACACCAGCACATTCGTGAATGCTTGTCACACCTGCGCCACAGCAAAAACCCCTAGACAACTACTGACAGGGTTGCTACAACCTCTACCCATACCACAACGACCCTGGTCCCAAATCGTCATTGATTTTGTCACCAGTCTACCCATCTCTCAAGGTAACACCACCATATTAACTATCATTGATCGTTTTTCTAAGGCATGTCGACTAATACCCCTGTCTAAGCTTCCATCAGCCTTTGAAACCACAGAAGATCTTTTCCATTATGTGTTCCGCTACTATGGTCTTCCTGAAGACATTGTCTCTGACCGGGGTCCTCAGTTTACATCAAGGGTTTGGACAGCTTTCTTTTGACTACTTAATGTCAATATACGTCTCACTTTAGGTTACCACCCCCAGTCTAATGGCCAGATGGAACGTCTGAATCAAGAACTCACCAAATTCCTTCGCATGTACTGTCAGAATAACAGAATCAAGCCGACTGGAGCTGCTTTCTTCCCTGGGCAGAATACTCGCAGAATTCGATCCTCAAACCCTCCACAAACTTGACGCCCTTTCAATGTGTTCTGGGATTACAACCCCCTCTATTTTCATGGTCTGGTGAACCGTCTGATGTACCTGCTGTTAACGACTGGTTTCAGTGAAGTGAGGCTGTTTGGGATCAAGCTCATGTCCAACTACAGCATGCCATAAACAGGGGAAAAGAACAAGCTTACCGCCATCGTTGTCCCAGTCCCAACTACATTCCAGGACATTGGGTGTGGCTTTCAACCTGGGACCTTCGTCTCCGTCTACCCTGCAAGAAGCTCAGTCCCAGCTATGTGGGTCCGTTCAAAATTCTAAGACAAATCAATCCTGTGTCATATCGCCTCCAATAACCTGCTAATTATCGTATTTCTCCCACTTTCCATGTCTCTCTGCTGAAACCTGCTGGTGGTCCGAGGGTGGAGGAGGAAGGTGGTGACGCAGGCCCCTCACCCTTGATCGTGGATGGCGAGGAGGCATTTCTAGTGCGAGATCTGCTAGATTCCAGACGTCGGGAAGGCCAGATCCAATATCTGGTAGATTGGGCGGGGTACGGTCCTGAGGGGAGGTCCTGGGTTGAGGTAGATGATATCCTCGACCCCAATCTCATCGCAGAATTTCATAGGACTCACCCAGAGAAACCAGCCCCTCGACCTCGAGGAAGACCCCGACGTCGGATGTGCTCCCGCGTTCTGAGTATGATTCTACAACTTAGAAAACTGTCACCTTTGTCCAACACTGTGATCCTTGGTGCATCTTTGCAACTGCTAAGAGACTGTTCAGGAATTTCTACAACTAACTAGTCATCTAGACCATCTTTGTTCATCTCATCATCAAATAGGACTGTTTCAGATTTGAATCTCTGCCAATCTCATGTTGTTTATTTTAATATTTGGTATTGTTTTTGCCATATTATTTTTCTCTCTTTGTTTTATTTCAAGAAATGGTGTGGTTGATTTACTTTATGGAATCCTTGTGTTATAATTATACTTTATCATTCTGAGTACATGTATGGAACGACACTGTTGCTTTCATGTATTCATTGACTTTATTTTACTTTCATACACTACATGTCCTTTGGATAAAAGCAATAATGAGTCCCCCCTTTTCTCTTTTGTAACACCTTTGTTCAAAGTAGCTGAGGCAGGTTATTATATATATATATATACACAACTGGTCAAAAAAATAAAATATAAATAAAAGATGCAGTGTTTTCAGACCTTGAATAATGCAAAGAAAACAAGTTCATATTCATTTTTAAACAACACAATACTAATGTTTTAATTTAGGAAGAGTTCAGAAATAAATCTTTGGTGGAATAACCCTGATTTTCATTCACAGATTTCATGCGTCTTGGCATGCTCTCTACCAGTCTTTCACATTGCTGTTGGGTAACTTTATGCCACTCCTGGCACAAAAATTCAAGCACTTGGCCATCCATCTTCCTCTTGATCACATTTCAGAGGTTTTCAATAGGGTTCAGGTCTGGAGATTGGGCTGGCCATGACAGGGTCTTGATCCGGCTGTCCTCCATCCACACCTTGATTGACCTGTCTGTCTGGCATGGAGCATTGTCCTGCTGGAAAAAACACTCCTCAGAGTTGGGAAACATTATCAGAGCAGAAGGAAGCATGTTTTCTTCCAGGTTAACCTTGAACTTGGCTTGATTCATGCATCCTTCACAAAGACGAATCTGCCCGAAAAAAAAAACCTTGAGAGGAACCTGACCTCTGGTTCTACGATATACAGGTGCATCTCAATAAATTAGAATGTCGTGGAAAAGTTCATTTATTTCAGTAATTCAACTCAAATTGTGAAACTTGTGTATTAAATAAATTCAATGCACACAGACTGAAGTAGTTTAAGTCTTTGGTTCTTTTAATTGTGATGATTTTGGCTCACATTTAACAAAAACCCACCAATTCACTATCTCAAAAAATTAGAATACATCATAAGACCAATAAAAAAAAACCATTTTTAGTGAATTGTTGGCCTTCTGGAAAGTATGTTAATTTACTGTATATGTACTCAATACTTGGCAGGGGCTCATTTTGCTTTAATTACTGCCTCAATTCGGCGTGGCATGGAGGTGATCAGTTTGTGGCACTGCTGAGGTGGTATGGAAGCCCAGGTTTCTTTGACAGTGGCCTTCAGCTCATCTGCATTTTTTTGGTCTCTTGTTTCTCATTTTCCTCTTGACAATACCCCATAGATTCTCTATGGGGTTCTGGTCTGGTGAGTTTGCTGGCCAGTCAAGCACACCAAGACCATGGTCATTTAACCAACTTTTGGTGCTTTTGGCAGTGTGGGCAGGTGCCAAATCCTGCTGGAAAATGAAATCAGCATCTTTAAAAAGCTGGTCAGCAGAAGGAAGCATGAAGTGCTCCAAAATTTCTTGGTAAACGGGTGCAGTGACTTTGGTTTTCAAAAAACACAATGGACCAACACCAGCAGATGACGTTGCACCCCAAATCATCACAGACTGTGGAAACTTAACACTGGACTTCAAGCAACTTGGGCTATGAGCTTCTCCACCTTTCCTCCAGACTCTAGGACCTTGGTTTCCAAATGAAATACAAAACTTGCTCTCATCTGAAAAGAGGACTTTGGAACACTGGGCAACAGTCCAGTTCTTCTTCTCCTTAGCCCAGGTAAGACGCCTCTGATGTTGTCTTTGGTTCAGGAGTGGCTTAACAAGAGGAATACGACAAATTGTAGCCAAATTCCTTGACATGTCTGTGTGTGGTGGCTCTTGATGCCTTTACCCCAGCCTCAGTCCATTCCTTGTGAAGTTCACCCAGATTCTTGAATCGATTTTGCTTGACAATCCTCATAAGGCTGCGGTTCTCTCGGTTGGTTGTGCATCTTTTTCTTCCACACTTTTTCCTTCCACTCAACTTTCTGTTAACATGCTTGGATACAGCACTCTGTGAACAGCCAGCTTCTTTGGCAATGAATGTTTGTGGCTTACCCTCCTTGTGAAGGGTGTCAATGATTGTCTTCTGGACAACTGTCAGATCAGCAGTCTTCCCCATGATTGTGTAGCCTAGTGAACCAAACTGAGAGACCATTTTGAAGGCTCAGGAAACCTTTGCAGGTGTTTTGAGTTGATTAGCTGATTGGCATGTCACCATATTCTAATTTTTTGAGATAGTGAATTGGTGGGTTTTTGTTAAATGTGAGCCAAAATCATCACAATTAAAAGAACCAAAGACTTAAACTACTTCAGTCTGTGTGCACTGAATTTATTTAATACACGAGTTTCACAATTTGAGTTGAATTACTGAAATTAACTTTTCCACGACATTCTAATTTATTGAGATGCACCTGTATATGTACATAATCCAATATTATTTAGCGGCTTGAGCAAAAGCCAATCCGCACATAATATTTTTTGCCCTCTTCTCCATTTCACTTTGCATGCAAACTTTACCAGCATTATTACTGGCTTATAACATGTGTGCAAGTGTTGTTCTCAAAGCTGATTACATTTTGAAGTCTCTGTGCAGCTGGATCCTGGACTTCCTGTCAAGCAGACACCAGGTGGTTAGAATAGGCAGCAACATCTCCTCATCACTAACCCTCAACACTGGAGCCCCACAGGGCTGTGTTCTCAGCCCACTACTGTATTCCTTGTACACACATGACTGTGTGGCAACACATAGCTCCAATGCCATCATTAAGTTTGCTGATGACACGACGGTGGTAGGTCTGATCACTGACAATGTTGAAACAGCCTACAGAGAGGAGGTGCACAATCTGACACACTGGTGTCAGGAGCACAACCTCTCCCTCAACGTCAGTAAGACAAAGGAGCTTGTGGTGGACTTCAGAAGAAAAGATAGAGAACACAGTTCCATCACCATCAATGGAGCACCAGTGGAGAGAGTCAGCAGCTTCAAGTTCCTGGGTGTCCACATCACTGAGGAACTCACATGGTCCATCCACACTGAAGTCGTTGTGAAGAAGGCTCATCAGCGCCTCTTCTTCCTGAGACGGCTGAGGAAGTTTGGAATGAACCGCCACATCCTCACACAGTTCTACACTTGCACTGTAGAGAACATCCTGACTGGCTGCATCTCCGCCTGGTACGGCAATAGCACCGCCCACATCTGCAAAGCACTGCAAAGGGTGGTGCGAACTACCAGACACATCATCGGAGGTGAGCTTCCCTCCCTCCAGGAATTATATACAAGGCGGTGTGTGAAAAAAGCTCGGAGGATCATCAGAGACTCCAGCCACCCGAGCCATGGGCTGTTCTCACTGCTACCATCAGGCAGGTGGTATCGCAGCATCAGGACCCGCACCAGCCGACTCCATGATAGCTTCTTCCCCCAAGCAGTCAGACTTTTGAACTCTTGATCTCCCACGATCAAAATACATCAGCACTGCACTTTATTACCCTTACTCTTATATCTCACACCGGACTGTCATAAATTATATTATTATTATATTAGATTCTCTCTTAACAACTGACTATCAACCGACAGCCTGAATGTCAATACAGTACAATACTGTACATTATACATTTACTACTATATACACTTTTTTATATTTTTATTTTTTATTTTTATTGAATAATGTGTATCTATATAGTGCGTATTGTATACTGTACAGTGTATGTTATTATTTGTATATTGTTGAGTGTAATTATGTGTATATCAGATGTTTAAATTGTGTTGTGTTAATTTGATGTTATTGTAAATTGGTACTGTCTCATCACTGTCACGACTGCTATGTTGATCGGAACTGCACCCAAGAATTTCACACACCATTGCACTTGTGTATATGGCTGTGTGACAATAAAGTGATTTGATTTGATTTGATTTTGAAGTAAAAAGCAGATAATTATAAGTCTCATGTAATCATGGGTATCTTACGTTGTCATTTTTTTATAAGCTGTTTTTTGATAGTTAGACTCATAACTTATTAGCATCTTGCTGTTGCTCAGAGCCCCCCCCCCCCAATGAATATTGAGTCAGTCTGGGATTACAAGAAGTGACAGAAGCAATTGAGACACCCGAAATATATAGAAGAACTGGTGAATTCTCCAAGAAGCTTTGAACATCCTATCTGCCAACAACCAAGAAAAACTGTGTATCTAGGAGAATTGGTGCTGTTTTGAAGGCAAAGGTGGTCACACCATATATTGATTTAGCTTTTTTTATGTTTACAGGACTTTTGTATGATGTTAATGGATTAATGAAAACTATTTATGGTATTATTTTTGAAGACATCCTCACTATGCAACATTTTTCTCAAGTGCCTAAAACTTTTGCACAGTACTGTATATATATATATATATATATATTGTCAGAATACACAGCTAAAGTACTTTTAAATAACCGACAATGGAGGGTGTAGTTACAGCATCTACCAGCAGTAGCAAACTGAACCAAGCCATCCAGCCAAACCTTGACCCCTTGGGAGGAATAAAAATGATCATAGAATGATTCATTTCCCTTCAGAAGTGGGAAACAGTTCATTGAGGTAATCGAAGATAATAGTCATGCATTTAACATTTGGAAACATCACCACCTTTAATATTTCTAACAGCCGTGACCCACAGAGGTCACTTCCAATGCCCCTGTCTGAGTATATTTAATCTTAATGAAAGCTAAGAGCCATACCTACTATGAAAAATAAACTCCTGTGGTGTGCAGGCTTCAGGGGAATTCTTGAAATCTAGCTCATAGAACAATGCTTTTGGGACGAAAACCACTGCAACAGTGTTCCCCAGGGTTTATATTTAAATGGATACTAACTAATGCCTGGTTAGCTAATAATTATGGCTATCATTTACACCCATGACTTAAGACTGTCAATTAGGAAGAGGCCAGCAGATTTTGAGAACATAACAGTCAACATGATCTGTTTTACAAGGAGGCCAAGTGTGCTGCAATGAAAATACTCACAATATCAACACCTACAAAATTGCTTCATTATGACGTTGATATCTGGCATACTCCAAAGGCCAGTGTTGTAGAAAGTATCCATTTGTCACACTTGAGTAAAAGTAAAGATACCTTCATGGAAATTGACTCAAGTAAAAGTTAAAGTATCTCATGAGAAAACGACTTATGTAAAAGTATTAAAGTACCTGATATTAAATTTACTTAAGTATCAAAAGTACAAGTAAATTGCATAAATTATGGAACAGTTCACTAAACCCATGGCAACTTTTCTGATTGGTTGTGCTCATCATTTACTCACCCTTATGCCATCCCAGATGTGTATGACTTTCTTTCATCTGCAGAACACATACAAAGATTTGTAGAAGAATATTTCAGCTCTATAGGTCAATTCAATGCAAGTGAATGGTGGCCAGACATTTCAAGCTACCAATAGCACATTAAGGGAGCATAAAGTTATCCATACTACTACAGTGGTTAAATCCATGTCCTCTGAAGTGATTCAGTTGGTTTTCAATGAGAACAAACCAAATTGTAACTCATTTTCACTGTATTTCTTCCCATAGCAATCTCTAGGCACGATCATGAGTTCAAGCTTGATTTCACTTTCTAGTGCTTTCCAGTAGATGAGTGCATGAGGGAGTTCTGGGCGTATTCAGCCCATGGGAGGAAGTCGCTCCACCTCTGTTGTTCTCGACTACAGTAAGACCTGAGGTATCTGCCGATTTGCTGGTTTTGTCTCTCCACCTGTCCGTTTGCCTGAGGATGATAACCAGATGTGAGGCTGACGTTGATGTCCAGCTGTTTACAGAAAGCCTGCCAGACTCTGGAAGTGAACTGTGGTCCCCGGTCAGACACTATGTCTTCTGGCAGACCATAGATCCTGAAAACTTAGTGGAACAAAGCGTTAGCGGTTTCCATGGCAGTGGGTAGACCTTTCATGGGGATTAGTCTGCATGACTTAGAGAAACGATCAATGATAAAAAAGATGGTGGTATACCCATTGGAGTTTGGCAGATCGGTGATGAAGTCGACGGACAGGTGGGACCAGGGCCTCTGAGGGATAGGCAGTGGCTGTAGCAGTTCTCTGGGGGTTTTAGACTTTGCACAAACTTGACATGCTTTAATGTATGCAGTGACATCATTAATGATTGAAGGCTACCAACATGAGTTACGTACCAGGCTTATCGTTTTCTGGGTGCCAGGGTGTCCAGTGCTGAGGGAGGTATGGATCTATTGGATTGTTCTTTGGCATAGAGTGCGTGGTACCTAATGTTTTGTTGGAGGGCATTCAGGTGGTGCAGGGTCTGGGCTCTTTGGATCTCTTCCATGATGTATAGATTCGTTTTGAGGTATGTTGTGAAGGGGATCATGATGACGGGAGAGAGCATCAGCTTTGCAGTTCTTACTGCCAGGGTGGTAGGTGACTGTGAATTGGAACCTTGTGAAGAAGAGTGACCATCGGGCTTGTCATGGATTCAGACGTTTAGCTCCCTTGATGTATTCAAGGTTCTTATAGTCAGTGATTACTTGGAATGGATGGACAGATCCTTCAAGCCAGTGACGCCACACTTCTAGTGCTGCCTTCATGGAGAGTAGTTCTTTATTTCCAACATCGTAGTCCCTTTCAGCTGAGTTCAGTTTGTGTGAAAAGAAAGCACAGGGATAAAGTTTACCAGGGTTACCGTGGCGTTGAGAGAGCACCGCCCCTACACTGCAGTCTGAAGCATCCACTTCCACAATGAACGATTGGTTAGGATCTGGGTGGTTGAGAATGGGGGCGGTTGTGAAACTTGTCTTGAGATTGTCGAAGGCCTTTTGAACAGAGTCACTCCATGGTAGCTTGGGTGGTTTTCCCTTGAGTAGTGACGTTAAAGGGGCAGAGATGAGACTGTAGTTACGGATAAATCGCCTGTAGAAGTTCGCAAAACCCAGGAAATGTTGTAGCTCCTTAACAGTGTTGGGTCTTGGCCACTCTGTGACTGCCAGAATCTTGGAGTCATTCATCTCAAAGCCTTTATGACTGATGATATACCCTAAGAATGTTGTATGGGTAACGTGGAACTCACACTTCTCTGCTTTCACGTAGAGTTGGTGTTTCAGAAGGCGGGAGAGGACTATTTTAATGTCTTTGATGTGTTGTGCTTTATCTTGGGAGTTTATGAGTATGTTGTCAATGTAGGCGATGACACATCTGTTGAGGAGGTCTCTGAAGATCTCATTGATGAATGACTGGAACACATCTGGTGCGTTGGCCAGGCCATAAGGCATCACCTGGTATTCATAGTGCCCCCTAGTAGTGATAAAAGCGGTTTTCCACTTTGGAGGTTTTTTTTTCCAAATGCACTTCTAAAATCCAGTTTTGTGTAGACGTGTGCTTCACGTAGTTGTTCTAGGACAGACGGAACAAGAGGGAGTGGGTACCTGTACTTGATAGTCACTGTGTTCAGTCCATGGTAGTCAATGCATGGATGGAGCCCTCCATCTTTCTTCTTGACGAAGAAGAAGCCTGCTGCAGCTGGTGAGGTGGAAGGACGAATGAACCCTGAATCTAAAGCCTCTTTGACGTAAGTCTCCATGGCCATGGTTTCAGGTCTTGACAATGGATAGGCTTTGCTCCTAAGAGGTGCCATGTTGGGTAGTAACTCAACAGCACAGTCCCATGGACTATGAGGGGGTAATTGTGAAGCCTTGATTTTGCTGAATACCTCAGAGAATTCAGAAAATTCCCTCAGGGCCTGGACTTAAGCTTGATTCTCAGGACTTTCGATGCTGGTAGTCAAACATGGCATGGTGACTGTGAAATGAAGACAATTAGACTGACAATAATCTGACCAATGGGAGTAACTCTCCCTGGTTCCAGGAGATGATGGGATCATGGATAGCCAGCCATGGGTGACCCAGGATGAGAAGATACTTGGGTAGAAAAACCCACAGGTAACTTCAGGAGAAATACAGGCAGCTCTGGAAAAAGACAGTGTGGTTGTTTCAAGGAGCACAACACGACAATACTTGAACAAAAATTAGCTGCATGGTCGAGTTGCCAGAAAGAAGCCAATGCCACAAAAAAGCCCGGTTACAATATGCCCGACAACACCTTGACATGCCTCACAGATTCTGGCACATAGTAATTTGGAGTGACGAGACCAAAATAGAGCTTTATGGTCACAACCACAAGCGCTATGTTTGGAGAGGTGTCAACAAGTATTGTGCTCCTTGAAACAACCACACCATCCTTTTCCAGAGCAGCTTGTATTTCTCCTGAGGATACCAGTGGGTTTTTCTTTGTATCCTGAACAATTCTTCTGGCAGTTGTGGCTGAAATCTTTCTTGGTCTGCCTGACCCTGGCTTGGTATCAAGAGATCCCCGAATTTTCCACTTCTTAATAAGTGATTGAACAGTACTGACTGGCATTTTCAAGGCTTTGGATATCTTTTTATATCCTTTTCCATCTTTATAAAGTTCCATTACCTTGTTACGCAGGTCTTTTGACAGTTCTTTTCTGCTCCCCATGGCTCAGTATCTAGCCTGCACAGTGATTCCACGTGAAAGCTAACAAACTCATTGACTATTTATACACAGACACTAATTGCAATTTAAAAAGCCACAGGTGTGGGAAATTAACCTATAATTGCCATTTAAACCTGTGTGTGTCACCTTGTGTGTCTGTAACAAGGCCAAACATTCAAGGGTATGTAAACTTTTGATCAGGGCCATTTGGGTGATTTCTGTTATCATTATGATTTAAAAAGGAACCAAACAACTGTGATAATAAATGGCTTCATATGATCACTATCCTTAAATAAAAGACTTTTTATTTAAGGATAGTTTTAAGGATAAATTTTGCATGATCAGTCATATTTTCAAAATCTATGCCAAAATTTCAAAATTTTTGCCAGGGTATGCAAACTTTTGAGCACAACTGTACTTGTCTGTACACCATATCTATTTGATACTCTTTCAAATGCATGGCTTTACCCTATGGAAACTATGCTAAAATAGTGACCCTAACAGTAGTGTGACAGTAGTTAAACTATATATGTAATTGTGCAAGTTTTGCAGTTACGAGCTACCAAATCAAAATAATTTAATTGAATTGGTTGTTTTGGACAGTTCATGTTAATTAACTGGTTTAAATAAATGATTCCCTTATATTTAGCTTTGGGAAATCCAGGAAATAATTAATAATTATTTCTTTAGTTATTAATTAATATTTAAATTAATTAATTGAATCTAACTCATTAAAACCTCATATGGGGCTCCAGTAAATGTAGTGTGCTACGTTTAGGAGCGGGTTTGGTTATTAGCAATAATTAATAATAATCAAAGATAATTATTAAATATTAAAATCAATAGAACATTGATGAGAATCAATGTTAGCTTTTTTAATCCTTTAAATCAACTATTATCAAAGATAATCGTTAACTGTTAACATTGATGAAACATTAATTAAAATTAATACTAGCTTATTGATCATTCAAATTCATTATCAATTATCAAAAATCAATAGAATATTAATAAGAATTAACATTGACGGGGCACCACCCTGGAATCAGGGACTAATAACCAGATAGTAAAACAGTCTCAATATTAGATTGTTTTCTTAGGAAAATCGACATCCGAAGAATATCGATTTTCGGGAAAAAAAACAATGAATGAAGGCTTGAATCCGAGCACTGACATCCCGTCAGCATGACACAGGTGTATGCAAAACAAACCAAAACACTTCTCTTTGTAATATAAACAAAGTTTATTTATGCAGTAATATCAATTAATAATTAATACAATGCAGTCAATAAACTTCCGACTTACAACTACAAACTAAACAGTGATATGTTTAGATATGGAAATAAAAATAATCCTATAACACATAAGGTGTGAGAGAGAGAGAGAGAGAGAATTAAGTGACGGCCCTAAAGCCGATTTCGTGATCGTGGGAGAGAAAGCAGCTTTTAGTTTATCACTCAGAGACGCGGTGGACGGCTCGTAAAAGTCCCGCGTTCTTTGACTCTTTAATGAATAAGTCGGTTTGCCGGTTTCACCCGTGATGGCGAAAATGCACAACAGTCCAATTTGGATGGACCACAATACAGCAAAACAAATTCGTGATAATTAATACCCTGAGTATTAATAATGAGCGGACTTGGCGGTCCGTAAACTGTACAAGCAAAAAAAACCCTTGAAACACAAGAATAACACACTATAATATTCTATTTCTGCTCAGACGTAAACCTCTTACTTGAATCGCATTAGGACACAGGTAGAATGTTTGTCCCTCCGTCCTTTAACTCAACCCGGTTCCTTGAGGCTCGTGTGATAACAGGAGGCTGTTTCCTCGCTCTGTTGGCGGGCACGGCTGTTGATTCTCAGCGGGCTGGCGGAGAACTTCAGAAATGTCGACTTGATTGAAAATGGAAGAGAAATCTTTAATCTCTTCACTTCTGCAGGCAAACGGATGAGGATGCGGACTGCTCAGCGGTCTCCTTCGGATCCGTTAGAGTGTTCGGTTGAACACAGAGTAATCTCAACTCGTCCAGTGAGATGGAGATCGTATGGCCACAGTTTCAAGTCGGACGTTACTTCCTTGTGCCACAAGGTTGCACCTGAGAGCAGTGATGAGCTGCGTCTTCACACTGCAAACAAAGTTGCTGGAAGCAAATCCCGGAAGCATTTCAGAGGTATTTCTACTCCTGATGATGTCATGGTTTGAGGTGCATTCTGTTGTGTGCCTCATCCAATAGGAGTTGAGAGTTCGATCCTTTAGTGAGCAAGGCTTCATGGGATTTGTAGTCTATTTTGGACTCCCTTTGTTTGATTTTGGTGTGATTTTTATCAGTATAATTTATGACTTGGAATGTGGGGGCTTGAGTTAGGTTTTTACGACTGTGTTAGGCCTGCCTTTGTCTTCTATCTGAATACATGAGGCCCAACACATGTGACCACACTGCATTTGAGGTGTAAACACTAATCCGTCCTTTATGTGTCTCAGCAGCAGTGAAGTGCCACCCCTCACCTGTCAATCAACCGCTGCTCTAAAACAAGAGTTTAAACTTTGCCGTTTACAAGCGGTTTTAAAAGGAAATATCCGTCCAATCGGAAAATTTAAATGATCAGTCATATTTTCAAAATCAATGCCAAAATTTCACAATTTCTGCCAGGGTATGCAAACTTTTGAGCACAACTGTACATAAAATGAGCCAGTGGTGGCTACTGAAGCACTGTGTGTCAGTGTGCAGAAGCAAACTTTCAAGCAAATGATATAAAAAAAATAGATTGCTAAAAACGAATATAAAAAAAAAATATATATTTTGATACTTTCTGTTTGACAAACGTTAGTGGAACATGTTAAGTGCTGAACTGCACCTCAGAGGACTAAAAACCATGATATAAGTTGGTTAAAAATGATAGCAACATTGGCTCAGAAACGTTAGTTCTGAGAAAAGCTGTCCTTGCATGTTCATCAGAGTTTAATTTGGCATAATTTTTATGAGAAAAGTCAAAAATACAGTTTTGTTTATTGGAATTATATCTGATCCATTTGACTGATTGTTCATGAATTAGCGGTTCTGCAAGTCCACGTTATGGAACAAGACGGCAACATCCAATGTCGGATCTTAACTGTCAGGCATATGACAAACATCTGCCTGGGTCCTGCCCTCTCTCAAGGGAGCTGCTAATCATTACCAATAATTCTATTGAGGAAACTTCGTGTTCTCTACAGCCGCAGAACAATAAATAAACACACCAGTTTCATTTGTAGACTTGAGAGAAACAGCTAAATCAACAACGTCTAGAGTTTAAGCAGGGGTGAGGCCACATAAGGGCCAGGGTGGCACTGGTCCACCCAGATTGACAGCTGGTCCACCCAATCGCACCCCCTTTTTGGTAGATGGCATTTCTGTAGTTTGGCATGTGGGATAGGCTACTTAACATTCACTACAAACCACTGAAACAGCCACATATACAGTAACAGGGTTACAAAACGCCCTCTTTTCTGACTTTCTGGCAGAGCGTCTAAAGTGCGATTTAAAAAGTGATTTCTAAATTGCCTGTCTGGAGTTTGGCTTTGTTTTCATATTGACATGATCAATACAGTCACATCTTAGAAACAAAAATGCAACGAGTGCTACTTGGGTATAAAGTCCATATCTGCTGGTGCTCTTTGGAAAAGGGCTAATCTATCTCATGAAAAGGATATATCCAAGGCACTCAGACTTAAGTATAAAATTTAAGAAAGCCTTTATTAAACCATGGCCAAAATAATTAAAAACACGAACTGACGCATTGCGGCTAGAAAACCTTCATCAGGGTGTGAGGGGAAAAAAAACAATGAGAGTCCTTAAATAATGTGACTAATTTTTGTCATGTGACATTGTCCAAAAAGATTCCCTCTGCAATAACTTTTTTAACCTATCTCCTCCCCTTATTGAGCTTGGGATATATTCAGTCCCAGATATTTTCAGTGTACTGGAGCTGCCATGATCTGCATCTCTGTAATGTAAGGCCATTGGATATTGAGGGTTGCAGATTCAAATGGCATTTTTATGTTCTGCTAATCTGTTTTTCAATTTACAATTTTTGTCCTCACTATATAAAAACAACCTCATGGACATTCTAACCTATGCACTACAAATGAAGTATTACAATTAATGAATTACTTTATGTCAAATTTATGGCCTGATTTTACATCTGTAAAGGTATTTGTATGAACAAAATTATCGCAATGATTGCAATTACCACATCTGTGATTTCCAACCTTAGGGCCTAACCAGGTATTTAGTTTTAAAGAAGGGAGATGGCTTTTCACCAGTTTATCTTTAATAGTAGGTGCTCGCTGGAAAATAATGTGTGGAGATTCAGGGAAAGCTTCCCTGAGGGAGGGATCACTCAACAATATTTCCCAATTCTTTTTAATGATCTGTTTAATTCTACTTGCCTCTGTACTATATTGTGTTACAAAATGAATCCGATTTTCAAGATGGTGTGATTTTTGTTTTTGTACCAATAATTGGTTTCCACTTATACCTTTTGCTTTATTGTAAGCTCTGCTAATAACACAATGTTTATACCCTCTTTTTTTAAATCTTTCAACCATATCCTGAGCTTTGATGTCAAATCTTTGTATGCAGTTAAGCTGTCATTGCTTTGGCAATACAAAGGTACAATTATTTGTCTTGCCAATAAAGCACCTTAAAACTGAAACTGATAGTTCTTCCATGCAGCCGAAGTGATCGAAGTGACAGTGAAAAAATAAAAAAGCAATTTTTAATTAAAAATGATGCAAAAATAAAAAATAAATATTTCTGTTTTAAATAATAAAATAATGCAACATTGCTTTTAAAAGTAACATTTCCTAACTTTGCAAATTGTTGAAATTTGTCTTGTTTCATCAGACTTGGTCTTGATACAAATTGTCATTTTTAATTACTAAAAAGTTTATATCAAGACAAAATTAAATAGTATTTACCAGGGAAATTAAAACAGATATCTTACCAAGTGAAAGAAAAAGATAATTTGTAGTGCAATGTGCAATGTCTGTGTTTGTGATCTGGCACTTGTCAGTAGCAAAAATAAAAAAATAAAATCTGAAAATAATAATATTATAATATTACAGATAATGATATTGTTATTGAATTGCAAATGCAGTTATCAATATTAATACTGCATGTATTAATGTACATTTGACTGTGAAGCATTCAGTTGTGAGGCAGATGTGAATTTACTGATATTAACAACTATAAATCGGTAAACAGTATGAAATCTATGAAAGGCTATGACAGTAGGACATCTTAACTGATATTTCTGTTTCATCAGGATCTTGATTATTGAATTAACTTTTCCCATTAAAGTTAATTAGAACTGAACATATTTACAGAGGTATATAAAATATTGAAAATTATGAAAAACAATACCTATGTAGAGAGTTTTAAAAACAATGTCCTTTCTTGCCTAGGGCACCAGAATCACCACATGAATTCAGGATTCCCCAACCTCCAAATTCCCAATTTAACCCCTGCACGGGACAGTTGGTAAACCTAGTTCGGGGTGGTTACTAGGTGGCCAGGGTGCTTTTGGTGGTTGCTAGGTGGTAGTTAGGGTGTTCTGGGTGGTTTTGTACTGGCTCAAGTCAAGAGAGCCTCCCATTCAGGTCTCTGTGGTCCCTTGGTATGGCTCAGATGCCACCTTTAATGTAAGTCTATTGAATTTTTTTCACATATTTAATTATCCATCAGGCAACAAACAAGCACCAATAATTATGAGTAGCTCAGACAGATCCTCTTCTTGGGGAGGTGTGTTTTAAAAAACATTATTGACCATGTTTACGTGCACTTAAGAAAATGGTTTATTCCAGGGTCATTCTCAAACATAATGTAAATGAGAACACCAATTTCCTTACACACCTGGGTATCTCCCGGGGAATGCAGCTAATGTGGCCATGTAAAAGCATAAGCGCCGTTCTTACAAGTTTTTGTAGAGTGCGCATGTGCGTGAACAGACCGGATAACAAACGTCATAGGATGGAGACCAACAACAAGTCAACAAAGTGGAAAGAATTCAACATTTCTGTAAGCATAGTGGGGAAAGCACATACACTATAAACTATACCCATTTATACACACCAGTGTATAACATCAACTGTCCCTCATGTCCGCGTATATGCGCTCGTACATTGGGGGAATCCTGGAGTTTGACATAAGAGGGAAACCCCACTATTGCAGTGCAATACCTTTGCTGGTTGCGAACAAACACAAACAAACACAGCAACAACTCTGTAATATCTGGGAATAAAGTGAAGCAATTCAGAATAAAATAGCAAAGTCTTCTTCGGATGCCATGTTTGTTATTTACACAAGTGCCATGGGGAAATTACATTACTGTGGAGAAAGCTGCTTATGCTGATTGAGCTGCATGTATAAAGGGAATAAAGAGTATGCCACTTACGTATACAGTGCATGTAAACAGGAATGCCACTTCTTGCAATAAGCCGCTTTCTACAGTACCAGACTGTGAATAAATGAGAATAATCATGATATGGTGATAGAATATTTTCCTTTGGCTTAAGCCTCATCCTACGGTTCAGCACTTAGATCCTTGCAACCATCAGATCCTGCCAGAAGAGGATGACGGCAGGGGAGAGGAACTTAACCCTACAACAGAACGGGACCTAAACTGGTGTTGAATGGGTAGATGAGGGGTGAAACCAACGCACATAACGAGCGATGAACGACAGCTGCAGATCTTAAAAAGCAGATGGTGGATTATAATTGGATGAGATGCCTGAATTGAATGAATGATGTAATGCTACTATGGGTCTTCCTGACAGAACTACCGCTATGCTTCCATTTCTTGCATTAAGCTGCTTTCTGGTGTCTATGTAAACATAGTAAACGTTAAAGCAAGAAATTAATATTGCTTGCTACACAAAATTATAATGATTGAGCTGATACTGGCCAGAGGGTCAGGAGCCCAAACTAAAATAACGCATAAAATATGAATGTGAAAATTAAATAAGAGTTGAGACAATTCTATGAAAAAGTTCTTGAAGTTTCAGGTGAAAGGGTTAGGAGGTAGCAGAAATCTAGGTTGTTCAAACATCATAAGATGGTAGTTGTTGAGTGACATGTGCTGGGAGTGTCTACCGACCTCAAATCCGCACTCAAACATTTTAAAGTGTCCATATGTGGAGACACTGTTGACAGCTCACTGACAGCGGACGTGCTATAAACCACACATTGCACAATACTAATCTCCTTCTTGCATGAAGTCCTCCATTCACATCATCAGGGTCTACTGGTCTTGGATGGCTTGCAGAGTAGAGAAACCCGGTCAAAACTTCTTGTAAAGGTGAAGTGATGAGAGGTTTGCCAGACTCTTTTTGCCTTTGTTGTTTACAAGGCAGTTTTTTATGTTCTCTCCGAGAATCATTCTCAGCTCTATGAACATTTATGTACCAGCAGGCTTGAAAGCTCCAAAAAAATCATTTTGTGTTCATTCACATATCCTTCAATCATCAAAGACTGTTTAAAAACAGGCTTTTTCTCGCTTGCCAATGAAGCTATTATAGCATTATTTAATGAGCCTTTGATACCATTGGGCTGAGAAACACAATCGTGACATTGTTTTACTAGCAGGGTGTGTACAAATGGGTGGGAGAGGAAGGCAATGAGCTCATGTCTTGAGGGGAGGCCTTCAAAGCTGTGCCCTCTGTGACAGAACCCAGTGCAAGTGTACATGTACGATAGTGACATAGTAAGAAATAACATTTTGAACAAATGACAACTGTCCCAATGTTTCCAGCAGCGTCCAAAATTGCACTTGGTAAGTGCCAAATGTGGGTAAAAATTGGCTTTGGGTGAGTAAATCAAACTGCATTGTTGGCCGATAACTTTCTTGGGAATCGCAAAATAATGTAAGAATGATAATGCTACATTCAAATAATATAACGCAACTAACCAAGTATTTGTGTTAGTTAGACAGCTAAATAAATAGGCTATTCAGCTTTATAGAAGGAAGAGAAAACACTACCACATCTTTTGTTTGTTGATGATAATTGCTCTCAAACTCTCTGAAAATTTGCTAATTTGATAAGTGACTTTTGTGGAAGAAACTGTGTGTGAAAAATATTTTTTATTTTTTTTTATGTTATAATGTTTATTTGATTAAAATCCAGAAACTTTGTTAATGTCCTTTTTTTTTTTTTTTTTTAGATTTAACTGTCAATTGATAATGTGAGGAATACAAATACAATAGTTGGTCCAGTGTTATGGCCTTTTAAAACCAAATCTGAGACAAACAGATCTGTCTGCCAGACACACTGCCGACGAAAGGTCTATTCACACCAAGACAGACAATCTTTTCTTGGGCTTTTTTCTTTATAATTTTTTGAAATTCTTGGGCTACATGAAAAGCAAATTAACTCCCGAAAAATAGGTGACGCTTGCCAAAAAACACCATTATTCCAGTACACAAGGTGGAGCAACCAGAACCCCTCTACCAAGGGCTAGCCTGCAAGTTTAGCATCATTACGCACAGTGGCGCCTGCAGCTGTACGCACTGTGTGTACCATGAGCGCTCCGACTGACCTGAGAAATATTTATCATGAAATCATGAAATGTGTCCCATATTTCTGTTGGCTGTTTAAAAGAACTAGCAATGCACAATTTGCGAATGAATATTTTTTTGAGTCAGCTCTTTTCAGTGAATTGGCCAAACGGGCTTGCACAATGGTCTGAATCGATTCGTGATTCAGTACAATTCGTTCGGAGCACTCTCTTACTGAATCATTTGGAGCAGTTTCTCACACAGTAAAACAGTATCGGGATATTTACGAATACAGTGCTGGATACAGTGTAAATTTACCTACAGTCAACTGAAACAAAAGTCTGTCTTTTTGAGAGGTAACTTTGAGAAACTTCAGCTAGTGCTGTGGCATGTGAACAAGGGGCTGTTCAAACTGAACGTATTTTTGCATCCGCTCGCGCTGTTTTTTAATAATTTTCCATATAAACATTCACTAGATGGATGTCTTTTGACAACTGCACCACGTTTCACTGTGTTTTTAGCATCTCTCGCAGGAGCACTGCATTTTTAGATGCTGTGTCAAGTTAAAAAGAACTTCTCCCACTGATAAAAACACGTCTCGAGACACCTGCGTTCTGCTCTATTCGTTGTGGTGTGTTTTGCTCTTTTAGCGCGAAAACACATCTGTCTGACCGGTTACTGGAAGAAATGCTTTAGCCAATAGTTACATGAATGCTACTCATACTCAAGAAAATAAATAAATGCTTCTCTCAAAGTCACCAGAATTGAACGCTTTGGTGTTGTTTTTTGCACAAAAAAAATCTCATGGAGGAGCATGCTCCCAGACCCCCCTAAGGCTTATTAGGCAGATTTAGAGGTCTGCAGCCCAACCTGGGCACGATGGGAAATTACAGGTTTGTAATGAATGAAAAAACAAACAGGCCTATCGATCTTGTTTCGCACATGCACTCTCACTCACAGACACGCGACAGTTAGGGGCCGTTCACACCGAATGTGTTTTTGCGCACGTCTGTTCTGTTTTCCCATTGTTTAAACACTTGCTGGACGAATGTCTTTGACATGTGCACCACATCTCGCTTTTCTTCAGCGTCTCGCACAGGACCTGCACTGTTTAAACACCATGTCAAGTTAAAAATAACTTCACATTTTCAAAAATGCATGTTGAGACACCTGCGCTCTGTTTCATTCTTTACACTGCGTCTAGATTGTTTTTAGCGCAGTTGTCACAAAGATTCAACAATCTGAACAAGTTCAGGCTGCATAGAGGTGACTGTTGCATTGTTTCATATTATTCCAGATTGTTCTGCACCAGGTGAAGTTTCAGCACATAAACGGTAAGGCGATGCTTTTTTCCTCCTCCTGCTCTAGTGTACTGATGGGCTGCCGTGCCTTATTAAAACTGTGTATGTTTACTGTTTCAGTACTGTTATGAATGTTGCCTATATGCTTACATAACATACAGCTATACTAGGAGAAGATACTAGGAGAAGAAATTAGATAGTAAGCAATTTCGGGTTTGGGTCGGGTTCGGGCTTAAAATCTGATGGTATCGTTTGGGCCGGGTAGGGTCCGGGTTCGGGTCGGGTTTCATTTTGCAGTCTAGGCAGATTTCTGTGCTTACCCTCAGATTAAATCCTGCAGGCACCCATGATAATGCGTAATGCGTTGGTCCCATAGATATTCTATGGGTGGTACACTGGTGAGGAGATAAGAGGCCGATTTTTTTTTTTTTTTTTTTTTTTCTGGATGTCTATGGAGGAGATGCTTCAGTGTTCTGAATAAACTGCTTTTGTGAGTAAAAAAAGCTAATTGCTTTAATCTTTAACAAGTTTTACACTCGACAATCCTTGTGGAATGAACTATGTGTGGCATTTACTAGGATAAAATTGCTGTTTTATAATAGAAGACACATTACGCTCTCTCCTATGGTAAAAACCCGGAGATTGTTGCTTGTGCGACATCCTTTTATCACAGAAGCCAAAACACTGCTTATGAGTTTGCCCGAAGGTTCAAAAGACAAGCAAGTTTGTGTTGCAAACCATTCTACAAAGAAAACCAAATGGAGTTCATCAGCCTAAAAAGAACAACAACAGTAGCATCAGTGACGATGAGTTTGTCATGACTATGCTCAGTGAAGAAAGAAAGAGAAAAAACATTTACAGTCTTTCATATTTTGAAAGTAAAAGTGGAGATATATGGTAACAAAAAAGTACTTAAATATTGATGTATTTCTCATCCTATCTTATCACTTCAGAAGACATTGATTTAACCTCTGGAGTTTTATGGATTACTTTTATTTGGCCTTTATATGATTTTTGGAGCTTCAAAGATCTGGTCACCATTCACTTGCATTGTAAGGACCTACAGAGCTAGTAAATGTAATAGTAAAATAGTAATTTTTATTTTTTTTTATTTTTTATTTTTTTGGGGTGAACTGTCCCTTTAAACTTTGTGAAAGTACTTACTGCACACATGCTAGTTTGTAATGCTCTTCACAGATGCTAGCCAAGTTAACTGAGTCATCCGGTAGTTTTTCTGCCTTTTACTTTCAGTGGTGCCTTATCTTATCTTTTCTCGCGAACTGAAATCATCTCAATTTATATTTCTTGGAAAACAATTTATCAACTAAACACAAATAAGCACATAAAATAATACCATAAAATACACTAAATAAATAACTATTAATTCTTATGTATTTAGTTATATAAGATAGTTAACATGAACTTTACTACACTCATATTAGCATACTAGCTAGCTAACTTTTTCTGTGTTAAAATATTTTCTGCTATCCCAGTTTAAATGTGCACTCAGTAATTTTACCTCATTGAAAAACTCCTAAGGACATGAATTGTAATTTTGCAATATATGTAGGAAATCATGAGCACTCACATTAAAATGAAGATTCCAGTCATATCAGTAACCTTATAAAAGCTGAAATCAGCTGAACACTACTGGCGTAATCTCAGTAACCGTCCTGTTATTTGACACTTTCACTCATTGATTAAAATAATCATGGCTGACTGTGAATACTACATTTCTACAATGACATCTGAAACTGAAAACTATTGATTTTAAATGATGCTGCATCCAAACCGCTAAGTGTCAGTGTAAGTCCAAGATGACACAAAGACAAAATTTAGTGAGTGCACCTTTTTTTCTCTCTCTCTCTCCCCAATTTGGAATGCCCAATTCCCAATGCGCTCTTAGTCCTCGTGGTTGGGTCAATTTGGGTGCTTAGGAGACCTGGCTGGAGTCACTCAGCTCGCCCTGGATTCGAACTCATGACTCCAGGGGTGGTAGTCAGCATCTTTATTCGCTGAGCTACCCAGGCCCCCGCTGAGTGTACCTTTAATATGCAGAGACAGTTATTAGTAAGCCATTGATTCTGTAGGTTAATTTTCTTGAAAACTGTTAACACTGTGTCTCTGTGGTGCTATAAACATCACTTCTGTTTGTTTTGAGCGACCAGTTCTGCCTGACACAACAACATTGACTCAGTGTTGGTTTTTGCAAGTCCATTTGGTGGCGCTAGTGGTGCAGAAATTACACAGCTTCAGCTTTATAGGTTTATAATTATGTATTAGTTTATTATTAGAGTATCTATAAAGTGTTACTTATATTACTAATACAATTAACTAAAACACTATAAAACATTAAAAATAACATTTAATCCTATAATAACCTATTAATTGAAATATATACCTAACATGGTAACTTTACTATATGTCAAGCTACCAAACCATGGTTTTTAGTAGTGTAGGTCTACTGTACACAAAACTTGCAAGAAACATTCTTACCCTGACACGCATTTTATATTTTAATATTGGACCATGATGACTATGATCATATATATTTCTTACACATTTTATGCAACTGAACATTGACCTAAATTCAGTGTATGCCCACCTCTTTAGTCATCACTACACCTCTGAGAAATAAACACTAAATATTTATCTCAAAATCAAAATCTTCAGACAAATATAGACAGGATGTGATAAGGATAGATGAATAGTTTTCTCCCTTTGTGGAGCTGTTAGCTAGGACCTGCCACCTGCTCTCCATGTAGGGGAATATGAATCCTCACTTCTCAAAAGGAAAGGCTCTGCAGTTCACTGAACAGGATGCTGATGCTGATAAAGCTAACTGATGAGTCAGTCATTTCATAAATGTTTGCATGATTTTATCTTATACAGTCACTATTTTCTGTTTGCTCTTTCACTTTTCTTCAGGAACCGGAACAATATGACGCACTCACTGTCTAAGCATGGCTGCTTGGGGGGGGGGGGGGGGTGTTAAGTATATATACTTCTAAGTATTATATTGATATATATGTATTATTTACTTTTAATATTTGTAGTGTTTTAAAGATTCAAGTTTTGCAAATTAATTGCAAAATTTCACAAAATTAGCTGCAAAAATAAAGGGCATCTTGTGGAGCACTTGCTTCTGTTTCACACCTGACAATAAAAGACTGAGCACAAGCTGGTCCTGAATAAATTATTTAATCAATTACAATAATGACAATTGTGAATGTGCACAATTTAATTTTTTACTCTGTGCTTGTGCATTGAGGGATTTAAATGTATCCAAGTGGCTCGAGTGTTTTGACTACGTTCACCAAAATTAGTTCAGATCCATTTAATGATTCAGTGACCATTTCTGGTGATGCCAGAAGGTGACAAATGAGTGTCTTGTGTGAAATGAGTTAGTCACTGAATCAAAGATCAAAAGAAAATTTGAATCCTTTAAAATTTGTATGTCTACAGCAGGGGTACTCAAATAAAGTTCCAAGAGGTCAGGTCTCTACATTTCCTTCCCAGCAAAGGTCCGGATAATATGTAGCTTACATGGTGTCAGTAGTTATATGGCTAGGAAATTATGTATCTTTTTTTTAATAGTTTTTATAACTTGCTATGTTGACAGAAATAGTACTTTGTAAAAAAAAGAAGAAAAATCCTGATGAGGACACTGGGGGCCCAGAGACAGCTAGTGGGGTCTGAGAGATCTTTTCTACCAAAAGATTAAAATATTTCATCAAGACTTCATCAGTCGAGGGCTCTTGGATATGAATATTAAAAGATAAGATCAACAGTTAGTTTTGAATTTGAATGACAGCAGTCCAGTTTTTGTTTAAATATTTTTACATTCAGAATATATAGTATGTGTATGGGATATAGGAGGCCTTTTGAAGGATAACAACTACTGTATGGGGGTTCAGGGGTGTCCCCTGAGAGAAAATTGATAAAAATGTAGAAGTATGAACTGACCTTTTTTATATATTCTTTAAAGTGAGAATCTACTAACAACAAACAAACAATTTACATAACAGTGAAGCATTAAATATCTGTTTAATTAATTTAAGGATAAATAGGCTTTCCTTGACATGATGACATCTCTGCTTAATTTTCACAAAATTAGAACAAAAATCTGTTTATTATGAAAGGCTCGTAACATGCTGATTAATTAAGCTAAATTTAGATGGAAAAAACGTTATAGTCTTAAGGCGGCACGTTAACTTTTCCTGACACAAAACCTCTTTTGGCTGAACCGGCTGAATCACATATCAGACAGAAGAAGATAGTTTCACTTTACTTAATTTTTGTTTTCTGCAGTGTGTTTAAGTGAAAGATGCCAGTATCTGTAGCGGCGTCAGTAAAATAACCGCACCTGCAACTCGTACATACAGTAAATTAGGCTTTATGCAGTGCCTCATGTCTATAGCGAGGGGAGAGGCAACGCGCACAGGCGGGAATAAAGTGAGTAGCGCTGAACGTGCTTTAATATTTCTCTCTAGCGCTGAACGCTATTTATTCCCGCTCTGCACGCGAATACACGTATGCTTACATAACACTATGTAACACAGTTTTTGTTCCTGGGTAGTAAGTGTTATTTCCTAATTTCTTATGCCTCAAAAGTATAGAAAATGGCTATTATTCCCCACAAACTTTGCTTTTGTGACCAAGAAAGTGATATTTTGAAATTTACCTATTTCCAATGAGAACACGGGTGAATTTATGTCTTTTCGTTCACATAAAGTCAGAAAAAAACAACATATGTATCCAAATTAACATGTATTTATACTAAAGTAATACAAAAATGACTACAAAAGATTTAGAAGTGAGTAGTTTTTCGAGATTTACGATTATACTGTAAATCACTTTCACGAATCAGCCCCCAAATGTAGTCTCCCATCATGTTCTCGTTATACTGTCCTTGGTAGCGGCGTTCAAAGTCCAGTATATTCTGATGTAAGTGCTCGCCTTGCTCCTCCGAGCTTCCATGTTCTCCTTGAATCTATCAAGATGAGCATCAAGGATATGGACTTTGAGGGACATCCTACTGCCCATTGTGCTGTAGTTCTTCACCAGAGTCTCAACCAGCTCCACATAGTTTTCGGCCTTATGATTGCCCAGGAAGCCCCGAACCACTGCGACAAAGCTGTTCCAAGCCGCTTTCTCCTTACTAGTGAGCTTCTTGGGGAATTCATTGCACTCCAGGATCTTCTTTATCTGTGGTCCGATGAAGACATCAGCTTTGACCTTTGCCTCAGACAGCTTAGGGAAGAAGTCTTGAAGGTACTTGAAGGCTGCCGACTCCTGGTCCAGAGCTCTGACAAATTGTTTCATAAGGCCCAGTTTGATGTGCAGTGGTGGCATCAGCACCTTCCAGGGGTCCACCTGTGGCTCCCACTTGATGTTGTTCCTCCCCACAGAGAACTCGGTCCGCTGTGCCCAGTCCTACCCAAAGGCATCCCTATAAAATTAACAAATTTTATAACATAAAATTCCGAGCAACAATAGTCCATCTTACCTTCCAGAGTTTTTTTGCAGTGCTCGCAGGTGAAATAAGGTGCCCAGGGTTTGTCCTGATCCCCAACAGGCATGCTGAAATATGCCTTGTAGGCCTCACACATCTTAGCAGATGCTTCCACGGAGTACTTTTTCACTCTTGTCTTGATAAATTGGCTGCAGACATAGCAAAATGTGTATGCCGGATGCTTGCAGCCTCTTGATGCCATCTCAGAAAAATGCAGATATGTATCCACTTAGGCAGCTGGAACTAAACTGACCTGGTGGGCTTAAGGCCCCTGCATTTATACTACTATTTATATTACTGGAAAGTTCTAGAAGTTACTACAAGTTTACTCAGCACTGAGTCTATCTGGAATGTTCTGGAAAATAGGTAAATTTCAAAATATCACTGTCCTGGTCACAAAAGCAAAGTTTGTGGGGAATAATAGTCATTTTCTATACTTTTGAGGCACAAGCAATTAGGAAATAACACTACCCAGGAACCAAAAAAAAAAAAAAAAAAAGTGTTACATGGTGTAATCACTAAACCAGGTGTCAGATAATTAGCACAAAGCTTCAGAGCTCGATCCGGATTTAATTGTCCTTTGGTCCGGATCAGGACCGGAGTCCACCAATTGAGTACCCCTGGTCTACAGATTAGGGCTGTCACGATTATGAAATTTGTCTGACGATAATTGTCATACAAATAATTGCGATGACGATTAATTGTCTGTTTTAGGGCTGTGAAAATGAATTGTCTCGTTAAGGGCTTTTACGGTTAATTGTCATATAAATTGTTATATTTTTTAAGATGTGCTTTTTTCTGCTTGTTTGCTTTATACACCTTAAGAAGTCATTTTTACATATTTACCTTCAAATATATAAATCAAATAATAAAATAGTGATAAACTATGATTTAATTTTAAGACTTTAAAAACTTATGAATGACATGAACAATAAAAAATAAATTATCAAAATATTTCTAAATTAATATATGTCTCTCTTTCTGGTCAACTTTAGTTTTTGGTCCATTTAAAATTTACACTTGTTTTTTGAACTCATATATTTTATAATAAAATATCTAATATATATATATATATATATATATATATATATATTATAAATTTCTATTTATATTATATTTTTATTATATTATGCAATTGTAAAATATTTATTTCCTAATTTCTTCACCTTCACACATTATTGCAATGCTCTGATTAAAATAATGATTTGTCATTTTATCACTCCACAGAAATAGAGTTAGGGTGCATCTCCTCCTCTTTGTCACTGCGTGCCATTAACACAACATGTATGAACCAGGAACATTTGCCATTACACGATAGTTCAAAGTGAAACCGGAGACGTTTGCGTTTACTATCAAAGTTTATACTTGTTAGTTTATATTTTCGTGGGAGTTTGGCGCAAGCTTTTGCTGACAGCGTGCGCATCAAAGCCCTTCGTGTACTCTTCAGGACAGGAGCTGGTTGATCTCTGCGGTGCAGCTCAGTGATGCTTGGACACGGAGTTCAACTGAATGACACAAATGCGCCGTTCATGGAATTTATACAGTATATTACCGGTAGCTTAAAACTCTCTTATTTGGGCATTAAAATGTGATTGGAATTTGAATGCCTAATAATCACGGTTGTCTCAAATAACCACGATTAGATTAAATAACCGCGATCAGATGGTTATTTAATAATCACAACAGGCCTACTACAGACCTACAAAGAGACTTTAGTAGAGGTTTTAAGCATTAAAAGAACAAAGAAAATCTATAATTTCCCTACAGTTTGTGAGATGCTGAGCATGACTTTTATCAAAAGACAACAATAATAGTCTTATAATAATTATATTGAGTTTCAATAACATCCATACATTTTTATGTATAAAAAGGCGTGTCTACATATCTATTCACTTCAGTAAAATGCCATCTAAGAACACAGCAGATCTGTATTTTTTCCTACAGTTTGTCGACTGCACACCAACATAAAGGTAAAAAACAGGAGCTGATATTATAATAGCTTTACATATTTAACACAGATCTAGTAATCTGCTTAATTGATCAAACTATTACCTCACAAACATAATGTAAAAAGCATAACTTAATGAAGACTCAAGTGCTGATTTAAACTCCACTTACAATGTGTGCTTTAAAGTAGGATTGTCCTTTGTTTTTGTTTTCTGCAGTGCATTTCACATAATGCTGCCAATATAGAACGATATGTCGATAAATAACTCTCATTTGTGTGTTCCTCATCTCTAGATTATACATTTAGATCAACATCAATGCTGATAGAAAACATGGATAAATGAGCATTGTTGAAAGCAACTTTGTAGAAATGAACAGCGCTTGTGATGATTACATAAGGGTTGTTTTAGCTCATGTAACTCACCTCTGATTGGCTGGATGGTTGCTCAATCAGCCCAAAGTAACAAAACACAAAGAATACTGTATATAAATCCACCATTTGGACTTGGTATGGGTTTAGCTTGAAAAAGTTTGGGGGACAAAAATCACCTTTTTAATGAGTGGTCCCCAGCGGCTGCTACGCCCTTGCTTGAGACTCAATTGCGGTACACCATGACACTTTTTATGGTGATATAGCATATGTCTCATCACACTGACCTCAGCATGGTCACACAGGGTTAAAACAAATCCCACAAGTTCCTGATGAACGTTCCAAAAGAAAATGATCATACTATTCCACCTATCACAGTGCTAAATAAGCAGGTTAGACTATATTAAAGGTGCACTCAGTAATTTCTTCCTCATTAAAAAAGTTGAACTGCTAAAGACATGAATTGTAATTTTGCAATATATGTAGGAAATCATGAGCACTCACATTAAAATGAAGACTCCAGTCATATCAGTTACCTTATAAAAGCTGTTTCATTCTACATGGAGAGGGTCCGAACATGGGGGCTGCCATGTTAGAATCACATGACCAGCCGAATACTACTCGCTTAATCTCAGAAACCGTACTGTTATTTGATACTTTCACTCATTGATTAAAGTAATCATGGCTGACTGTGAATACTACATTTCTACAGTAGCATCTGAAAATGAAAACGATTGATTTTAAATTATGCTGCATCCAAGCCACTAGGTGTCAGTATAAGTCCAATATGACACAAAGACAAAAGTTACCTTTAATGAGTCCACCTTTAATGCAAAAACACACGAGAGTATGTGTATTAAAGTAATTGTACAATACTTAAGTGATGTTTTAGGCACAACACAAATTCTTCCCAAAACCACAATGCTAGGGTGTTGTATTGCAGTTGCTAAGGTGTCCAAAATTATTTTTAGCGCATTGCTACGCAGTTGCTTGGGTGTTCAGAGTAGTTGCTAGGTGGTTTTTTGGGTGTTTTGTAAGCTGTTTACAGTTGTAAAGCAAAGTAACAATCAAATTTATTACCAGCATTTTGCAGAAAGTAATGAATGAAATTGAAGTATGGATACAGGTGTGCATATTTTAAAATACATCTGTATTTAGGTATAGACTAAACTCTAGAGACTGTTGTGTGTGAAAATCCCAGGAGATCAGCAGTTATAGAAAAATTCAAACCAGCTCATCTGGCACCAACAATCATGTCACAGTCGAAATCTCATTTTTCCCCATTCTGATGGTTGATGTGAACATTAATTGAAGTTCATGACCCGTATCTGCATGATTTTATGCATTGCAATGTTGCCACATGATTGGCTGATTAGATGATTGCATGAATAAGTAGATGTAAAGTTGTTCCTCATAAAGTGGTCGGTGAGTGTATTTTATAAAATTAAGATTAAAATAACTTTTTTTTCCAGTCAAGGACGTCCCCAAAAGAGAAGATTTGTCAGACTTAACTAACTTCTCAGGACAAATTTGTCCCCAGACTGTAATTCCACCCAAAACACACACACACGCACACACGCACACACACACACACACACACACACACACACACACACACACATTGGTGCAGCTATCATTATGAGGAATCTCCATAGACATAATGATTGTTATACTGTACAAACTATAGATTCTATCCCCTAACCCTAACCCTACCCCTAAACCTAACCCTCACAAAAAATGTTCTGCATTTTTAAATTTTCAATAAAACATTGTTTAGTATGTTTTTTAAGCGATTTAAATTATGGCAACATTAGAAATTTCCTCATAAACCACATTTATAGCATAATACCCTTTTAAATACCAGTTTGTAACCTAAAAAAAGTCCTCATAAACCACTTAAACCTGCCTAAACACACACACACACACACACACACACACACACACACACTTTAAAACATTACATCAGCTCTCTTCATTGAAGTTTTGCCTTAATTACCTTTGCAATATTCTTGCCTGATGTAAAGTCACTTGCAAGCACTCTCACCAACATCTAGTGGCTCTGAACCAAAGGAAAGCAGGAAAAAAAGCTGAGCTGCTGCCTTTTGTTCCACACAAACATCTCTGACTAGCCATTAACACATGTTTCCGGGGCCTCCAAATACAGGGGGGCCCTTTCCATGGGAGCCCCTCTTTCTGCAGGACTGCATCCAGCATTTCTGGGTCACTCACGTGTTCCCTTTCTCTGCCCCATCACCCCACTGAGAATGTAACAATGGGAAGCAAATCAAAACTCGATTTGATACTAATCCATCTAATTGAGGAGCCAAATCCCAAGGTAGAAGGTGGCTTTGATCTGGAAAATGGGTGGGACAGAGGTGGGGGGGCTAAAGATTAGAGGAGGCTAAGCTGCTCTAGAGCCATGGAGAGAAAGCAGTTTTTACCCTAAATTTTCTTCTCCCTACTGTTATTGGTCCTCATTGTTTTTTATGTTTTTTTGTTTTTTTGTTTTTTTTTAAATGGAACTAAAGCAAAAAACAGGAACCACCACTGAGATGCTAATGTAAACTGCTAACCATGCTGCTAATTGGGCCTACTGTAAACCTGAATAAAAGTTAATAAATTACAAGTTTAAGTAAGCAGAACTGTCAGATTTTGATTTTGTACTACTCATGTGTGTTGAATTTTTTCTTAACTTGAAATATTGAGTGATCTAACTCATACGTTTTAATGGTAGTTTCAATTGACCTCTTTGGCTGAACTTAAAATGACCATGTAGGCTCAACTTAAATATGCCATGTAGATCGAACCTAACCAGCAAGTTCTAGCATGAACAAACTTGTACAATGAACATTAGCATGCTGAATGCATGCTAATCGGATAAACCATGCTTTGATTAGCATAGCAATTGCTCAACAAGTATATCAATATACTGTAGAACGATCTAATATTGTACCTGTCCTCAACCTAATCTCAAATTCCACTATTCATTTATAATGGTAACCACCAAAATCTTTAACATGACAGAGGCTCTTCTAAACAACACAACAAAACATTAAACAAGTATCTCCCGTTATATTCATCTTGCACATAGACACACTATATAACACTTAATTTTAACATTTACTCTCTCAGAGGAGTGCCATGTAAAGCATGCTGGGAAATAAAAATCCCCTTCCCAGTTTCAGTTAAATTTAAGTTTCTGTAAATTTAAAGAGACAAAATCATTAAACTCAAAACAATAAACAATTCAGGTTACTTAAAAGGTGTAAGATTTGTGAACTCAAAAGAAAGAGAAAGTTCTAAATACTCATCAAGGTTAATTTATTTGAACTCATTTGTATGATTTAATTTTTCCCTACTCAAAACAATTAATTATTTTGAGAATTAGGGTTTACAGTATACCCAGATCCATGTATGCCAATTTTCCACAGAGGAAAACACAATGTTGAGGAGCTGTCACTGTTTTTATTTCTAAATAATGTTAGAGTATTGACTGATTTATTCATTGACTCATTCAAATGCAAACAAAAACTCTTAAAAAGCTAAATGCCAGCATTAAATTAGGAAACTGCACTACCAGCACAGGTATACAGCTGCAAACACAAATGCGTATGAAGCTTTAGGACAGTATTTAATTTAACTTTTGGGGACTTATGGCATGCTACTTTCAGAGGTTGATTGGCTCCTGGTCCATATCAGGTCTAGAGACCTCTCAGCAATTGACGCCCACTCTGCCACAGTCTTTAGTCTTTTGGCAGCTCTTGAAGAGAGCAGTAGTGCCCCCTGTCTGCCAAGGCATGCCATCCATTCAGTGTTGGGAAAGTTACTTTGAAAAAGTAAATAACAACAACATTTTATTAATGAGAGAGTACAACAAAAATCCATCTTCCAAACCACGTCTTTACTTTACTCAAATACACTTTGATAAGCCTATAATAATAATTTATATTTTAGAGCTGTCGGGACAGATTTCGTGGGAATTTGCATACATACACTACCGGTCAAAAGTTTTGAAACACTCATTCTTTATTATAATTTGTTTTCTTCACATTTTAGAATAATAGTAAAGTCATCAAAACTATGGAATAACATAAATGGAACTATGGGAATTATGTTGTGACTAAACAAAATCCAAAATAAATCAAAACTGTGTTATATTTTAGCATCTTCAAAGTAGTCACCCTTTGCCTAGAATTTGCAGACATGTACTCTTGACATTTTCTCAACCAACTTCTTGAGGTATCACCCTGGGATGCTTTTTAAACAGTATTGAAGGAGTTCCCATCTATGTTGGGCACTTATTGGCTGCTTTTCTTTATTATTTGGTCCAAGTCATCAATTTCAAAAACATTAAAAACATTTTTATTACATTTTAGTTTTATAATGAAATAAATTCATATGGTGGCACAATTATATTTTTGTCTACAAAACTAATTTCAAACATTTAAGCATACACCTTCAGATCAAAAGATTTTTAAGATCATGAGAAACATTTCAGTCAAGTGTTTCAAAACTTTTGACCGGTAGTGTACGTCATTCACCCGTACGTGTCATGTCATATCCGTACACAGAGAAAATAAGCTCCAGCTACTGTAGCGTGTGTATGGTGTGGGAGTAGCGTGAAACTGAAAGTTTGTTGTCACAACGAACAAGAAAAACTGAGTCTACAAGCAAAAAGGGAAAGCAACAGAGTCTGTAATAAAACCCGAATCAACATCGGCTTGGCTTTTCAGAGGTGGCGACAACTCCGAGATCTGAAAGGATTTAAAAGCGACCCAGAGATGGCTTTTTTCTTACTCAACAGGTAAGAATATAATTAATATAATTATTGTATTTCACTACACACATCTGTGTGTGTGTGTAGTGAAATACAATAATTATACTGTAATCGGTGCAGAACTTTTCACTTGCTAACACACTTGTGTATTTTTCTTTATAATAGCAATCATTTATATAAATAAATCCTTTAGTCCGAGGCTTGCCAAGGACATGTGAGTCTTGAAATTATGTTGACCACTTGTTGTTAACAATGACAATCTATAAATTAATTACTACCGTGGTCTATTTGGCCAGAATATCCTGCAGTTATAAAAACTTTACAACGTTTGACCTTATCAGACTAGCAATCATTGTGTCTAATGTTAACAAACGTTGCCTAACTCTTGTAACATCATTTAATTAATTTAGTTCTGGAAAAAGACAGTGTGGTTGTTTCAAGGAGCACAATACGACGATACTTGAACAAAAATGAGCTACATGGTCGAGTTGCCAGAAAGAAGTCAATGCCACAAAAAAGCCCGGTTACAATATGCCCAACAACACCTTGACATGCCTCACAGCTTCTGGCACACTGTAATTTGGAGTGACGAGACCAAAATAGAACTTTATGGTCACAACCATAAGTGCTATGTTTGGAGAGGGGTCAACAAGTATTGTGCTCCTTGAAACAACCACACCATCTTTTTCCAGAGCAGCTTGTATTTCTCCTGAGGTTACCAGTGGATTTTTCTTTGTATCCCGAACAATTCTTCTGGCAGTTGTGGCTGAAATCTTTCTTGGTCTACCTGACCTTGGCTTGGTATCAAGAGATCCCCGAATTTTCCACTTCTTAATAAGTGATTGAACAGTACTGACTGGCATTTTCAAGGCTTTGAATATCTTTTTATATCCATTTCCATCTTTATAAAGTTCCATTACTTTGTTATGTTTGACAGTTCTTTTCTGCTCCCCATGGCTCATTATCTAACATGCTCAGTGTATCCACATGAGAGCTAACAAACTCATTGACTACAGGTGCATCTCAATAAATTAGAATGTCGTGGAAAAGTTCATTTATTTCAGTAATTCAACTCAAATTGTGAAACTCGTGTATTAAATAAATTCAATGCACACAGACTGAAGTAGTTTAAGTCTTTGGTTCTTTTAATTGTGATGATTTTGGCACACATTTAACAAAAACCCACCAATTCACTATCTCAAAAAATTAGAATATGGTGACATGCCAGTCAGCTTATCAACTCAAAACACCTGCAAAGGTTTCCTGAGCCTTCAAAATGGTCTCTCAGTTTGGTTCACTAGGCTACACAATCATGGGGAAGACTGCTGATCTGACAGTTGTCCAGAAGACAATCATTGACACCCTTCACAAGGAGGGTAAGCCACAAACATTCATTGCCAAAGAAGCTGGCTGTTCACAGAGTGCTGTATCCAAGCATGTTAACAGAGTTGAGTGGAAGGAAAAAGTGTGGAAGAGAAAGATGCACAACCAACCGAGAGAACCGCAGCCTTATGATTGTCAAGCAAAATCGATTCAAGAATTTGGGTGAACTTCACAAGGAATCGACTGAGGCTGGGGTCAAGGCATCAAGAGCCACCACACACAAACATGTCAAGGAATTTGGCTACAGTTGTCGTATTCCTCTTGTTAAGCCACTCCTGAACCACAGACAATGTCAGAGGTGTCTTACCTGGGCTAAGGAGAAGAAGAACTGGACTGTTGCCCAGTGTCCCAAAGTCCTCTTTTCAGATGAGAGCAAGTTTTGTATTTCATTTGGAAACCAAGGTCCTAGAGTCTGGAGGAAGGGTGGAGAAGCTCATAGCCCAAGTTGCTTGAAGTCCAGTGTTAAGTTTCCACAGTCTGTGATGATTTGGGGTGCAATGTCATCTGCTGGTGTTGGTCCATTGTGTTTTTTGAAAACCAAAGTCGCTGCACCCGTTTACCAAGAAATTTTGGAGCACTTCATGATTCCTTCTGCTGACCAGCTTTTTAAAGATGCTGATTTCATTTTCCAGCAGGATTTGGCACCTGCCCACACTGCCAAAAGCACCAAAAGTTGGTTAAATGACCATGGTGTTGGTGTGCTTGACTGGCCAGCAAACTCACCAGACCTGAACCCATTGAGAATCTATGGGGTATTGTCAAGAGGAAAATGAGAAACAAGAGACCAAAAAATGCAGATGAGCTGAAGGCCACTGTCAAAGAAACCTGGGCTTCCATACCACCTCAGCAGTGCCACAAACTGATCACCTCCATGCCACGCCGAATTGAGGCTGTAATTAAAGCAAAAGGAGCCCCTACCAAGTATTGAGTACATATACAGTAAATGAACATACTTTCCAGAAGGCCAACAATTCACAAAAAATGTTTTTTTTATTGGTCTTATGATGTATTCTAATTTTTTGAGATAGTGAATTGGTGGGTTTTTGATAAATGTGAGCCAAAATCATCACAATTAAAAGAACCAAAGACTTAAACTACTTCAGTCTGTGTGCACTGAATTCATTTAATACACGAGTTTCACAATTTGAGTTGAATTACTAAAATAAATGAACTTTTCCACGACATTCTAATTTATTGAGATGCACCTGTATTTATACACAGACACTAATTGCAATTTAAAAAGCTACAGGTGTGGGAAATTAACCTTTAATTGCCATTTAAACCTGTGTGTGTCACCCTGTGTGTCTGTAACAAGGCCAAACATTCAACGGTATGTAAACTTTTGATCAGGGCCATTTGGGTGATTTCTGTTATCATTATGATTTAAAAAGGAGCCAAACAACTATGTGATAATAAATGGCTTCATATGATCACTATCCTTAAATTTGTTTTTTGCATGATCAGTCATATTTTCAAAATCAATGCCAAAATTTCACAATTTCTGCCAGGGTATGCAAATTTTTGAGCACAACTGTAATTATAATCAGCTCCATCAGATGCACAGTGAAATGATTTTGAACTTTCTAGTATTTTCTGTGATTAATGTAATGACACACCAGCTGAGGAGCTTGAGATGAACCCAGATGTGGGAGTTTATTACACTGGACACAGGAAAAGCAGGTAAGCAAAGTGAGGTAATTATTCAGGTCAGGTACAAAGTCTTTGATCATACTGTGAACCAAGGCAGAAGCCACAGATCCATAAATGGTTACTTTCAAATCAACACGTGCCCAAACAGGTAACTTAAACTTCAGATGGGGTCACAGGTGAGTCACTTTCATAAACAGAGTATCAGGTTTGTATAGCAAGACAAAGTATTTCCAGAGTTCTCAAAGTCATGTTTTCAGTACATTCAGAGAGGTTCATTGTCTAACAGGCAAGTTTCAAACAGGTGATTATATGCAGTAAACTCAGGTTTCACAAAGTCACTTATCTTGCACATCAGGAGTAGATTGTTGACAAACAGGTGAGGTTAACACAGGTGAGTGTGTATGCTGTATTCTCTGAGTCACTTATCTAGTATATCCAGAACAGATCATTGACAATCAGGTAAGTAGTAATCAGACAAGCAATTTTAACTGTGGCAGAGCAAGAGGGAAGTCCCAGGTACCTTTCAACAAGGCTAGACGCTGACTGAGTGTGAGACTTAATTGCAAGTCTTAACGAGGTGATAAGCTGCAGGTGTGAGTGATTAAAACTCGGGCAAGTGAGAGCGGGTGCCTGATGGTGAGGGAGAGCCCGGTGCGCTTGTGACAGAACACCCCCCCATCTCCCCAAAAGGCGACTCCTGGCACCCAAAGATGGAGGGCAGGAGGACACAGATGATGGGGGAGGATCCAGGAGGAATTGGCAGACAATCTGGTGGCCAGGAAGGAGTCTGTGGATGATCAGGAGACCAGGGAAGTGACCATTGGGCAAGGACTGTGTCAGGGGGCTTGGGAGATGGCCATAGAGCAGGGACTGGATCAGGAGGCCTAGGAGGCAGCCACAAAGCAGGGACAGGGTCAGGAGGCCGGGGAGACGGCCACAGAGCAGGGACACGAGGCCCGGGAGGTGGCCACAGAGCAAGGAAGAGGTCAGGCGACTGGGGAATGACCTCCATGGTCATGAGCACTGGTGGCAACATGGGAATGACCTCCATGGTCGTGAACATGGGCATAGACTGGGAAACGACCTCCATGGTTGTGAACATGGGCAGAGACTGGGAAATGACCTCCGTGGTCGTGAACACTGGCAGGGACTCTGGAACGACCTCCGGGGTCGTAAACATGGACAGAGACTTGGGAACGACCTCCGTGGTCGTGAGTGTGGGCAGAGACTGGGAAGCAGGAGCCGCCCTTCTCCTCTTCTTCCAGAAAACTGGGAGCATTGTTACAGGAACGGTCGAGGCTACTGGCACTGAGATGGTCGAGGCTACTGGCACTGGGACGGTTGAGGCTACTGGCACATTAACCACGGCAGGCATGGGCACTGGCTCGTTAACCACGGCAGGCATGGGCACTGATAATTGATGATGGGTCTTCATGGCTCTATGTACCAACATCAGTGAGGGATCATTCAATTTAGAAGTGAGAGCAGTAATAAGCGGGATATACTCATTGGCCCCCGAAGCAGGCAGCGGTGGTGGCGGCATGGGGTTCCAGCCATAACACACAGGGTACCGGGGGAATGTATGGAGAGGAGTTACCTTGGAGACAGGAGCCATGGAAGGCTTGGAGCAAGGAGGTGGCACAGAGTTCCTGACATAACCCACAATGTGAGGGGAGAAAACAGGGAGAGAAGTCACCTTCTCTGTCATATATATCGATGCAGGCGAGGAGTAATGGAGGACCAGCGTGGCTAGGACATAATTCACAAAGGAAAGATTCTCCACTTGCAGAAGGGCTGTGGGATGATGAAAGTTCAAGCCCATTCTGTAAATGGCACAGAGGTAGGGGTCCAAGATAGTGGTGGAAGAGATGATTTGACAGAACTTGAAGGTGTATTCAGGAAGAGGAAGGTCTTGTCTGAATAAATCCATAAATAAACCAGGGAGCTCCATGACTCAGGTAAATGTGGTGGGTGCCAAGTCCGTTTGTTGGTCAGTTCTTCTGTAATGTGTTGTATGGTTGAGGTGAGAGAGCGGGATCAAATTGCAAGGTCGGGAGTGCGGAGGAGGGTCGCTTAGAGCTGAAGCACCAGTTCCGTGAATGGATCATCCGTGCTGGTGGTAACCCCCGCTGGGTTCATCATCCTTTCGGTCTAGCCTTTCTGTAATGACACGCCAATTCAGGAGCTCGAGATGAACCCAGATGCGGGAGTTTATTACACTGGACACAGGAAAAGCAGGTAAGCAAAGTGAGGTAAGTATTCAGGTCAGGTACAAAGTCTTTGAACACAGTCTTTTATCATACAGTGAACCAAGGCAGAAGGCACAGATCCATAAATGGTTAAATCCAAATCAACACATGCCCAAACAGGTAACTTAAACTTCAGACAGGATCATAGTTGAGTCACTTTCATAAACAGAGGAGCAGGTTTGTATAGCAAGACATGAAGTATTTCCAGAGTTCTCAAAGTCACGTTTCCAGTACATTCAGAGAGGTTTGTTGTCTAACAGGCAAGTTTCAAATAGGTGAATGTATATGCAGGAAACTCAGGTTTCACAAAGTCAGATATCTTGCACATCAGGAGCAGATCATTGACAAACAGGTGAGGTTAACACAGGTGAGTAGGTATGCCGTATTCTCAGAGTCACTGATCTAGTATATCCAGAACAGATCATTGACAATCAGGTAAGTAGTAAACAGACAAACAGTTATCCACTGTGGCAGAGCAAGAGGTAAGTCCAAGGTACTTTTCAACAAGGCTAGACACTGACTGAGTGTGAGAGTGAGACTTAAGTGCAAGTCTTAACGAGGTGATGATAAGCTGCAGGTGTGGGTGATTAAAACTCGGGCGAGTGAGATCAGGTGACTGACAGTGAGGGAGAGCCCAGTGCGCATGTGACAATTTACAGTTTTCTGTGATAAATTATGGTACATGATAGACTACATTACAACAAACATTAAAAATACCATAAATATATTAACCTTATAATTTGTCTCAAAGAATTTACAAGAAGTTGGTTAGTTATCATTTATTTTAATTATTTAAATATGAACATGCAAATGAACATGTTTTATTATTATTATTTTGCAGATACAATTAATTAGACACATTTTACAGGTAGAAATATTTGATACAGTATATGTATACATGCCACAAAATCAGTGGACATAACAATAAAAAGTTAAATGCTGCATCTCTCTTTCATGGTTTCGCCTTTGACACTGGTTCAGATGAAAGTGAGTGAGGGTTTTTGGCAATGCGAAGAGATACGGTAGCTTGCCCGTATCTCTCCCACACCTGGTTCACCGCTTGTGGATGAAGTCTCCATTCTCCATAAATAAATTTGCTCACATGTTTATTATGCCTGGGACTTGCGTCGCACATTATGAATAAGCCTGCACTGCTCCATACAGTCAGTTTCTGTGCTAGGATGTGCAGTTGAGTTGAGTGTGTATCTCCTGGAAATTTATATATGCCAATTTTAACCACAGGAAGTGGGGGAAACATTAGTGAAGTTTCACCTATTGGACTAATGTGCCTGGGACAACTCAAGACACCTTTCTCCCATCGTGTGAAGTTTCAGGAAGTAAAAAAAAAAAGGATATTGCATTATTTTTGTTAATTTTTTCCCTGCAAAAATCATTACATTTATAAACACAGCCACACTTTATGTACAGTATATAAAGCTGGTATACCGAACTTTGCTATTTACAGTACATAAATTGCCTATATAGAATTTTGCAAGCTAATGCTATATGTGGAAAAAACATTTCCCTACTGTCTTAATATTTTAGAGACTCAACAATGAAAACAAAGTTTAGTTTAGTTAATTCTATGAACAAAAAACGTCCCCAATAAAAAAAATACTCAATAGAAACTGAATACGAGTAATTCCAGCTCTGGTAAACAGAACAAAACAAAGTTAGTTTTTTTTCAATTATACACATCACACTAAAACATGATCCTTTATACAGACAAGCAAGTAATTTGTCATTCCCAATGAGAAAAAAAAATAATATTATTGAAATAAAAATGTTTTTATCTGCATTTGAAATCGTCTTGTCCACTATGATTTTTTCTCTGGCTTGAAACTCCCATCCAGTCCAGTTTGAGGACAACTTTAAGAGTAATAGACCCACCAAGTAACTTTAAAAAAGGATTTTATAAAACACTAGTTTGTAAATATATGTGTGTTGCATGCCAACAGGTGTGTGAATTAAATGCAACTGAAAAAAATCTAACCAAAAAAAAAAAAAAAATGGGATGAGATAAGCCTCTTAGAATTACCTTAAAATACTGAAAAGGCAGGGACGGCCACTACAACATCTCAACTTGGTATGTCCATAAAAGCTGACCACTATTCCCATGCCTTCTATTTATCTTGGATTTTAAGTGTTTAGTTAAGCACAGAGGGCATGTGTGGTAACTGGTACGGACTGCCCGTGTGTAGGTGAAAGCTAATCTTCCTCTTATCTTATGTTGTCTTTAGAGCTCAATGGAGGCTAACATTATGGCACCAGCTGTCCCACCATTAACTTCTTTATGTGGGACAGCTTAATACCTCCTAAGTGAGAGTTCCTGTCTTTGTAAATCCCCCTTGTGTGTGCTTTCTGGAGCTGTTCTGAGGCGGAGACAGGCACTGACAAAAGAGACGAGCATCTCTGGTTTCATTAAGATGGCCAGTCAGACAGTCCAGCCTCAAAAGGACAGAGAGAGAAGAGTAAAAGAGCGTGGAAGTAGAAAAAGAGGAAAGGAGAGAGGGAAAGGATAAGCAACAAGAGAAAGTAGTTTTTGCACTGGAAAAAAATAATTTTCTTAGTCTGCATTTTTGTGTTGTTTTCCAGTAAAAAAATATCCTTAAAAAAAGATACTGTACATTTACTTGAGAAGCAAATGTGTATTAATATATTAGGGGCCCTATTTTAAGGGCGATACGTCTTAAGCATAGTGCTATGCGATTCATATGCTTGAAATCATAGGGCATGGATAAGGAGGTTTTTAAGCATGCGCTAAGTCTTAGGCACAAGTTTTAGGCAATTGTGAAAAATGTTGTATAGTGAAGATTAATAATTCCAGATACTGGGAAACCATGGCGCAGAATAGAGTGCAACAGTCTACAGTAATTCCAGAAGTAAAAATCCAAATAATTTTTTTCCATTAGGTATTGATTGTTAACAATAACTTATAAACATAATCCTGGTTAAAAACGACACTACCCATGAACCCTGAAAAGAAAGATCCACCAATCAGAGAACTGGTGCAAACAAATCACGGCAAAAGAGCTCTACAGTGACCACTCACTAACATGATGCTCTATGATTTCTCTACACTCTCAAACTACTTATATATTTTTATATAAATTATATTTAAATATATTGTTTCTATCCTTATAATCAAAAACTTTAAATCAAAAGTTTTATATTTTCCACCATTTTTAATCCGATTACGTCAATTGCAATGCTTCATGGAATTGTAGTCCATTCTCTCATGATAGACATTAAGTACACAGTCTTGTGCCTTTGTCTTTTGACTTTCAAACTTTTTTGCTTCAAATCAATATTGTAATGTTTTGATACACCTCAGAGCTGGCAGATTACTTCATGGCTTAGAACTCTTTTATGAAAAAAATATATGAAATCTCTCTGGAAAACATTAATGGGAAAAATACTTCCGGAACAAAGATGACCGAATGAGGGGGTGGGCACTGTTGCCCTCTATTGCTGTTACTGCATGCTGGTGAGTGCCAGCACACTGAGAGCATAGTGGAGAAAGAACAGGAAATGATGAGGAAAGAGAGAGAGTGAAACAGGTTTGGGAAATGTTTCAAGCGTGATTTGAACTTGCACAAGCTCAATGTGGTGGAGCACAAGTGCTATCCACCAAGCCACGGCTCTGACAGTGGCACACTTTTCAGCTGAATATGCTGCTCTTGTTCCACTTTCAGAGCACAGACAGTGTGGCTATCCAAAGAAGAGCGTGCAGTGAAAGTGAAGTAAAAAGGTGGTTTCAACATGCACTGTTGCAGTGTTTGCTGTGCTCCTCTGATCAGCATGGCCCACTTCCATGAATGGGTTAGATGAGCTGAATGCCTGTAGACAACACTGCCTTTGTGTTTGTTTGTAATCTGCATGGCCCTGGAATCTCAGGGAACAAGGGTACTGGAATGCCCTGACAAGAATCACTGTGCATGCAGTCAGCTTTCCTTACCGAAAATCATATGAGGCCAGCTTTACGCAATATACCAGAAAAAAAAAAGGGTGTAATGCTTTGGTACCAAAAATGTAAAATGGTGCTATACCAATTTTTTTTTTTAAAAGTAACACTCACTACATTTTGTCAGTTCAAGCAGCATGGCATGAGGCATAAAAGCAAAGTTGCATGGATGTAATGATTGATCCATGATTTGAGAATGAAAAATGAATGCATTGATTATGTAAGTTAATAACTGATTATTAATACCCAATGTGTTACCGAGTCTTACATTTCCATGTGAGCTCTTGCAACAGACATTATTGTTTTTTTTTTGTTTTGTTTTTTTTTTTTACTTTTTAGAAATAATTATTTTATTTAAAAAAAAAAAAAAAAAAAATATATATATATATATATATATATATATATATATATTTACTATTTAAATTTATATATATATGTTAATTCTCAATATTGCTGATTTAACATGGGTCTCATCTGCCTGTACTTGACAGGTTTCTTGTATATTTCAGTAAGTAGTAGCATTTTTTTTTTTTTTTTTACCTAATATACACTGATAAAACTAGAAAACACCCCATTTGAATCTAATATTCAATATTCTAATATAGTGATAAACAGAAGCAATTAACTAATCATTTGGCTTTAAAAAAGTAGGCAAAGTCTCTTTAAGACTGCACGAGGCTTAGGCCATGTTTTCGTTTGAAAAAGCACTTCTCTACTTTTTGGTCTTCCACCCACGTTGAGACTCTTTTGATAGCGAAAACTGAACTTTTTGAAAATGCTCTCCCAAAGTGGATAAACTTGAAAACGCTGTCTTTGTGTTGTAGTGTGGACAGGGAAAACAGGGATATCTGAAAATGATGATGTAATTGTTGTCATGTGATGCAGTTATGTGATCCATTCAACCCAAAACATTCAAGATGGCGGCCCAAGTTGTAGCAGCGTTGCTGTGTCTGTTTTTCACTTTGATAGCGTTGGTAAAGATAAATGTTACTTTTTACAACCTTCAAATTGCATTCCTTCAAAGGGAATGGGAAGTTTACTCAGAATTGCTGTCCGGAGATGGAACATGAGGACAATTGCATTTCATACTGTACATGGAATGCCGATTTTCCGCATGCACAGTAAGAGGATTTAAGAGTTTTCACACACGTTTCAGTGTGGACGAGAAACTTTTGGAAAACCCTTGAAAACTGCAGTGTGGAAGGAGAGTGTTTTGAAAATGAAAATGCCGTTTTCAAATATACCTGAATTTATGTGGACATAGCCTCATGTGAATCAGTGAATCATTTATGTCAACTAGTTCATATACATGAACCGTCTGAATGAACCGACTCACTAAAATGAACTGGAGCTTCCAACATTAAGGAAAATGTAGCTCATTATTGGAAAAGCTACACTATTGTGAAAATAGCTAAACTAATGTCACGCTACTGAAAAATGTAGTAAAAGGAATAGTTCACCCAAAAATTATCATTCTCTCATCACTTACTCACCCTTATGTCATTTTAAACTCATATGACTTTCTTTCTTCCCCGGAACATGAACAAAGATATTTTAATGGAGATATGATGTGAATATACTGTATCCATAATATGCAAGTCAATGGGGTCTAACACTTCCAAATTCCAAAGAGGACATAAAGGCAGCATAAAGGTAATCCATACAACTCATGTTGTTTAATCCATTTCTTATGAAGCGATCTGATCGGTTTTGGGTAAGAACAGACCAAAATATAACTCCTTTTTCACAATAAATCTTGACATCAGCAGTCTCTCTGGGGATCATGATTTTTAAGCTGGATTACACTTCCAAGCACTCATACCTACTGTCTGTTTGAATCTGGGCATCGATTTAGTACAGATACCAAAGTTACAGGATCTGGTATTGTACCAAAGCCACAATTTCTATATGAAGCAGACAGCAGTGTTAAACTCAAAGACAAAAACAATTAGGTATGATCAGTGAACTATGTTAATCAGTGATACATGATCAACACATCTGAAATGTGTTTATTGGTAAAGTAATTTTCCTTTCAGACTAAACATTTCGTTTTGTCTTCTTTCGTTATCTTCACTTTTTCTCAATTGCAAACACCCACAAAATAGAGACTTAAAGTGCAGAGGGAAACCATAGAACCCGATAAGCTGAAAGCTCAATAGACCTTGTCACACCTAAACTCTGCCATATGTGGGTTTAAAGAGATGTGGGAAGAAACGGAGAGGAGTGAAGGAACAAACCAGCCAGACTTGGGTTCAAGGGCTAAATGCTGAAGCCGAGTTCAAGGTTGATGGGCTTTTCCTCTCTGTGGGGTTCACAGGAACCAGGTGTATATGTGTGTTCTTGAATGTGTGTGAGTGGTTCCCAATCCAGAGGATCCCAATAACCCACTGAAGGAACCTTTATCTAAATGAAAAGGAAAAACATGTGAAAGTTTGGAGACGGAAAAAAGAAAATAATCAGATGTGTTCTGATATTAGATGGATTCATGGCAGCTGCTTGCATTGCTCTATGTCCTGAAGCAAGAAAAGAGTGTACTGTGGGAATGAGAACATCGAGGAGATAGAGGCAGAGCGAGAGACGGATCAGCACCAGACCAGCACAGGAAGAATCACATGACCTGTGGGTCTCCAGAGATCTCTCCTAGATTCACACACATCACATTTGACGCACAACAGCAGAGTTCCCCTTACTCTTACGTGGACACAGATACAGCTGCAGGGAATCTTCAATCTCCAGAGAGGATCAAGTCAACTAAACACTAACGTCTAAAAAGCTACTAACTTTTTGGTCTTAATGTGCAGTCACACTTTTAACGCTATAATAAATACAGTACTATCACGCATTCATAGTATGCAACTCGATTACAAAGAATCAATGTTGGACAGAAATTTGCTTACTTGTTGGAAAAGTTATGTCAAGTAAAGTCATGTCTATTTGTGAAGCACTTTTCACAATACGTATTGTTTCAAAGCAGCTGTAAAGAAGAATATATTTTAATGTCTGTAATCTAACACATTTTGTAAAGTCCCCAGTGAACAGCTTCAGTGCAAAACCTCATTGAAAATCATGCCTTATTGTTTTTTGTTTTTGTTTTTATGGTAAAAATGTTATCTTCACATGTAACAAACTTCCAATACAGCGTAATTACTACAAGTGAAAATGCTAAGCAGATTAAATGTCGAAAAAGCTTGTGATAATATTACAAACTGGACCATTACAAACTGAACACTGTGTAGAAAAGTGCTTGGAAGTATAGGTGAAGGCATTAAGGCAAATGTGTGAGAAAAACTTGCAGAACTTGCTGCCAGAATTACAAATGTTCATGAATCGGGGGGCATGTCTACGGGTGGGCATTGCCCACCCTGACGGTTCGTCTGCCCACCCAGATGAACTGCAGAACGAAAGTTGTGCAGTGCGTCAGTTTTGATAGTTTAGTTTAATCTCTGGCATTTGGAAAATCCATAAAAGATACATATTAAGAGCACTGCAACAAAGAACATTTACAGTGAGTCTTATTTACTTTGCTGTTGCGAGCTCTTGATCGCTCAAATTTAATGCCTGGCCATGGACGTGCTTTCAGGGTCAAAGTAATGTTCCCTTTGTGCTGCACCCTGCAGTTGCGGCCGCGCTTAAGATCTGCAAACCACAATTTGATGTAGCCTACTGCACACACAAAAAAAAGAGAATGGCAGAAACTGAGAGGCAATCACTTAAAACATGAAATATTATTCCTTTGTGCCTTGGTAGTTTTTTGACTATCTGGATACTTGACTTGAAGAGGACGAGTTTTTAAGAGTGGTGAGCTTTTGACTAAGCATTTTTCAGAGATTCAGAACAACAAAGTGGGATATGCGTTCCTGTAATAGCCTACTATTCATATTAGTGGTCTACAGATAATGTTTTTTTTTTTTTTTTTATGTCTGTTTATGAACCATTACAGTGAATATGTTGAATAAAAATATTTTTTACAAAAAAAAAAAAAAAAAGTGTCAGTTTTTGCAGTTAATGTCATTATGCTTGAAATCAAACCTGACCATGGTGTTACAAAGAGAAGACACAGAATAAGCATTTTTCTACCAATAATTTATTTCAAACATAAAAAAATTAATAACTCAATGTAAATGCATAAAAATGTCAAGAAAATGAACAAGAAACAAATATGAACTGCAAAATTCTGAAAATTCAATAACAGTATAAATCAGATGAATCAGAGTAAGCATTTTGCAGTTTCAAACTTTCTGTTGTAAAAATGTATTTTGCAAAAATGCGAGTGTCAGATTGCTGTCATCAGCTGGAAAACAACAGGTACACACTTTTGGTCATTGTTGACATTACAAGTCATCGACTTGTAATGCCAACAATGACCAAAAGATGGCTGTAGAGCTCCACTTATTGATTCCATGGTACGATGCGTGTGTGTGTGTGTGTTTGTTGTGAATTGTGAGTGTGTTATCGTCTCACCCCTTCTTTTCTAAATGTGTTTGTTTAGCATTATGACTGATTAATTGTTTGTTTGGTGTTTGTTTGTTTTTGACAATGTTATAGTCTCACCAATTCATTTGTATATGTAAGTGTGTTTGCATTAAGTGGGTTTGTATATTTTGCACTGAGGATGTTTTAGAGTCTCACCCTGTAATGTCTGTCTTTTTTTCTGCATTGTGGCTGATTTATTGATTGTATTTGACAGATAAAAAAAAAAAAAAAAAAGAAATTCTCAGTTTTTTGTCAGTCTTTCCCATTCATTTTCAATGGTTGGTCAATTTTAACCACGAATACCAAAGGAGTCGCTTTTTTTTTTTTTTTTTTTATGACCACTTAGACATCAAATCAAGCCCAATTTATTTTATTTTTTTATGTTCAGATGGCAAATGGAGGAAAAGTCACCAAGTCTTGTACTGTTCAGATAAAAGAAACCATTTTTATTAGACGAGGAACATTTATTTCATTCAAAAAGACCGAATACTATAGGAGGGTTAAACATGTCGAAAGTGCGCTTGACTACACTGCGCATCTAGATATACGCCAGGTTATATAACACTGTTCTCCATCATTTGATCATTATTTGATAAATTACTGCTGATATGATTGATTAAAATGTACACAGACATCTCTTTTAAATAAAATACATTTTACCGCCTGCTTTCATCTGGTAATAGCGTGATGTAAATAGCCAGGAAATTTTTGTGAATGAAGCACAATCTATAATGAGCCTATTTTACATAGAAAGGAGTTGTGTTTGCACTGAAAGAGATGGCAATGACTTCATTTAAACACTCAAGATGCAGCACAAATTTTTTAGCTTATTGCGCCTGCTTAAACTAGATTGCAGGTGGTTTGTGAATAAGACACAGGGTTTTGTGCTGAAATAAAATGCACTAAAGTGGCGCAACTGTTTAATGATTTCAACCCTTTGTGTTTGTAATTCCTAAGCAGGAAATAAGAAATTAGGCCTACATATTATGTGTTTCATTGGAGTTTTAAAAATTAATAATTTCTTAAGTTAATAGTAATAAAATATGTAATTATATCAAAATGTGTTATAGATCATGAAAAGGTGATTATTATTTTTCTCCCATTTTTTTAGTTGATAATATACTTGTAAAACACTAAACATTACAACTAAGAACAAGGAATTTCAAGGAAATTTAAGTTTTAAGAAGTTACCAGTCTTCTACAATGAGCACCTCTGAGGAAGAACTAGTCTACACTTTGATGAGACTTGCCAAAGCTTCTAAAATTAATGGCATTTGATCTTTGAAATAAATTAAAGAGTATTGTTTGAAGATTATTTGATTAAGTGATTATTTGAATGAGCTACCACTTTGTTGCATGTCATCATACCAGTAAATAATTAAATAATAATTTAACAAATAGGCGGGAATTCACTAAGAATGAATTGCGGCCAGTTAATGTGCTATTTATTAGCACATGCTCCCTGCGCTGATTTAGTGCCCCATTCGCCAAAAGCGCAAACGTGCCCACTGCAATTTGCATGCGAAGTTCTTATCTTGCTGGCCAATTCTGAGCACTATAAAGCAAAGGACGCAGCAGACCACCAACATGATATGACACATTTTGTCGGGACCACGCATTATCACTGTGAACCTGAAACCTAAATTATCTCTTAAACATGCTGAAAGGGCGCTTGACTGCTTGACATCTGGATATATTGCTCTTCTCCAGCGTTTAATCATTATTTGGCGAATTACTGCTGATATGATCGAAACAAAATGTACACAAACATCTCAACACAATTGGCTTTACCATCTGGTTTCATTTGGCAGTAATAGTGCGATGGATAATAGAAAGGAGGCATGTTTGTGCGGAAAGGAATAATGACTTCATTTAACCCTCATGTTGTGATCTGTTCATTCTGACCCAAAGAGGATTTTCTTTTGTTTAAAAATGCTAGTTAATGTTATCCTAGGGTATCACAAATTCCCAAATTGTTTTAATTATTTTTTTATTTTTTGGGGGGTCACCTTGTTACACTTTTGGTGTTCCTGGTCAGAAATAACTGGTCTATAAAAATTGCTTATAAATCTCTCATTATGCTATATTATTACCAAATATTGGATTAGGTCTAAGGCCTTTATGTCTGAAAGCACACATGCACATATGTGAACATGAACATGATGAACATGCTCCTGACCACTAAATTTTCTCTTATTTTTGATCTCCCCCATTCATTTTCAATGGCCGGTCATTTTTGACCGGGAACACCACATATATGACTTTGTGCTATTTTTGTACAAAATAAAAGCATTCAAAACAAAATTCCTGGTTAAACATTAAAGCACACTAATGTGATAAATAGTACACAATTCTTTCATATTTTATTTAACATTGCCAAAATTATCCACAAATAATGCTTTTTTCACTCAAAAGTGGAGGTGTATAAGCTCAGGTCAATGAGGCTCCCAAAAGAAATACAAAACCTGTGCTAATTGAAAGAAAATGTTGGTAAAAAGATCTAATCTTATATTTGGTGATAATATAGCAAAATGAGAGATTTATAAGCAATTTTTGTAAGCCTGTCATTTTTGACCGGGAACACCACAAGTGTGACTTTGTACCATTTTGTACAAAATAAAAGCATTTCAAAACAAATTTCCTTGTTAAACATTAAAGCACACTAGTGTGGGCACACTATATTTGGTGATAATATAGCATAACGAGAGATTTATAAGAAATTTTTAATAGGCCGGTCATTTTTGACCAGGAACACCAAATTAGGAAAAAAATTGAAACACAGCAAAAGGGTTAAAGTAAGACACATCGCAATTTCAGCAAAAATTGCACCTGCTAAATTAGATTGGTGGTTAGTAAATAAGATGCAGCTATATGCGCTGAAATACCATGCACAAAAGTGCTGCAACTGTTTAGTGAATTCCCCCAATGCTTCCATACCCCCCATCGCAATGTTGCCCACCCTAAAGATCAAAATGCCCACCCAAACATCGCATCCCACTAACTCATTTGAGTATTGCATCATTCCTCTCTGTTATTCACCCACCTGGCATTCTTAATGCTCATTTTTATATGTATAAAGCAGATGCTTCTTGGTGATTTAAATGCATTTTCTGGGAAGTCTACAAAGTAACTTGATCAATATGGCCAGGTATAGTACTTTGGTACCCAGATGAATAAAAGGAAGATGTCAACAGATAATCCAAAGACAAAGCTCTTGATGTCACAGCTCATCTCTCAGCACGATAAGAATATGATAGTCTTACAGCTACAGGATAAATTCGATTTTTTAAAAAAGTCTTTAAAGTGTGAATTATGCCCTCTGCTCAGGCAGGGTATGTAGAGAACCTGCATTTTTCCATTTATTTTTGGCGTGTCATCATCAGTCGTGTCTTTTGTAACAAGGGTTTGCCCTGAAACAATTGCGTAAATATACTAAACACACACTTTATGGTTAAAATATTCAGTTTTATATCATTTTAAACTACACTATATGGCCAAAAGTTTGTGGACACCCCATTTTAATTAACATGTTTGGCTATTCCATTAATTAATTAAAACTAATCTTAATGCAACAGCATACAGTGGCATTTTAAGGAATTGTGTGTTTCCATTTTAGTTTCTGCAGATTTGCATTGATTTCAGTGTTCTTATTTATCGTGCGTTTGATACTGTTAGAGAAATATAGCATTTGTTATGAAAAATAACTTACAAATAGTTAACTGCACTAACTTTTATGTTGGTTCCTGCGCATTGAGACATATGCTGTGAAAGGGTGTTGTTGTGAAGAAGAAAGACTCTGTCAGGTCACTTCATGCATGTGCATTATATTTTGCTATGTGTGACATCCACACATATTGCTGTGTTCGTTCACCAGGACACGCTCCTACAATTCATCTGAAACTTTGGGCACAATGATAACAGCACAAAAATGACATGCCAAGTTCTAAAAAAAATTTTTTTGTAGAGTGCATCAATGTAAATTAAAAAAAAAAAAACAGACCGACCTGATGGAGCTGGGGGTGGGATAAACATCTCGAGCACATTTATATGTGTGTTTATATTGGCAATGGTGTGAGCTAATGTACATATAAAAGTGCTTTCAGTTCAGTTTTTCTGCACTCTGTATAGATGTTTTTTAATGCATATTGTTTGCCCCTCCCAGTGTTCCCACCACCCAAGTGGTGCATGAACACACTGGTCAGCTGAAACTGCATATGTCCACTTTGTTACTGCATGGTATTTCTGCCATGTAGCTCTCTTTTAGATACACTCATGAAAACCAGATGCTGGGACACAGTATTTTTTCTCTTAAAATGCTGTTTGCTGGTTGCTGGGGTTTTCTTTAATCAGCTTGCATGGTAATGTCTGATTTTGGCCATGACCAATAAAAGCATGTTTTTAACAAGGAAAGCTTTAGCCAAATCTGGCACTCATAGCAATCTTAGGTCATTAGTTTAAGTAAATTCACACACAGCCAGGATAAATCACTTGTTAAATAAAGTCTGGGCTTTCCTAGTCCAGATATACATTATAAGTCATATCGCTAGTTCTTTAAACCATTCAGCCAAGCGGCCCAGGCAAATGTAGAGATTTAGTACATTAGCATTACGCCATTTGGCCAAGCTGGCTAGGCACACTTAGCTAGCATTCACTCGGTGCACATGGCTCTTTGGAGCTGCAGCAGTACACAAATCCTGGCAGTAAATCTGTAGTGTTGGGGGGTTCGTGTTTTTTGTATGTGATTGTAACAGGGTTAAAATGGGAAAGGAGGAGGTGGGAACCAGCTGAACGGTCAAAATAATATTTAATGAAACAAAAAGACACACAACACAAATGCACACACGGCAGCTGCATGTGGCTCTCTCTCTCCCAAACTGCTGCATTCCGCTGCACTTATCCCTCTCTTGGGCTAATTAGCCCGATTGGGGGCCGGGCGTGCGTAGTCACGGCCTGGCCTTGCCCTGCTCCTCGTCACAGTGATTTTGCAGCATTCCTGCTTTGTTGGGTTATTACACTTTGTTGGTGGCATACAGTCTGTGCACATGGCTCTTTGTGCTGCAGCAGTACACAAGACATGGCGTTAGATCTGCATTGTTGGGGGGGGGTTCATATTTTATGTATGTCTAATTGTGCAGCAGCATGTCCTATATGCTCTGTGTAGCATGTCTTGTATTTGTCCAATTGTGCAGCAGCAGCAGCAGTATGTCCACATGCAAACAGTATGTCTGTATATGTTCTAGCAGGAGCAAGACCAAAACACTATTAATATGTCATACCCACATTAACATGCTAAACAATTCCGAGAGTTGTCATGACTGAAATATAGTGTTTGGAGTGTTGGCTTTTTTTTTTTTTTTTTTTTAAACAACTAATAAGAGAAAGGTTGAGTAATACTAAAGAGGTGGGTGCATAACTCTAATACAGTGGATAGGGTAAAGGCGGTGGAATGAGTTCCCAGGTCACTAAAGACACAAGGTAGTAATTGAAGGGTTAACCTAATTCATCAGAAAGACCAAGCTAGCTGACCAACTATTTTTGTTAATGTAAAACATGGTTATGCTGGTCCACCAGCTAGACCATCAACAAACCTGGTGCAAAAAGTCCTGCAGGTCTAAGCTGGTGTTATCAGCAGGTACCGGCTAACTGGGGGGCCAAATGTGCACATCTGGAACAACAGCTGATCTGGATGAGAAGGATCTACACAAACACTTGTCTCCCTCTTTACCGGCACATGTACAACATTAAAGAAAAGTTGCTAGCATGATCTCATATAAAAAGTGAAGCAAGCAGAGTCCTTTGAAGTTTCTGCTTGTTGTGCAGCATGGGGTGCACATGGCAAACTCATGGCCATGACTATTAAAGTTGTGTGAGAGCTAAGAGGCCCTGCCGGCTCAGGCTTCTTTGCTGTTATGTCTATCACTAAAGCACTTTCATGCGGGCTTCCTTATCCAACCAGCCTATGTCTGGGGTCACTGCATTTTCCACAATACCTCCTTCCACATCAAACCCTAACAAGCAGGATATATCCTCTCACTCTCTCTCTCTGTTCCATGCTGGGAGTCAGGTGAGAGTGGTGGTGGTGAGAGCTGTTGTGTGGTGAGAGTTTCTAAATCTTTTTCTTTTTTTCTTCCCTTTTTTCAAAATTTTATTATTTGGAAAGTGTACATTTAAAAGAGCATTGTTTTGGGGTTTGTGTGGCAGGATGGCATCTTTCACCGAGACGCCACCATTATCACTTTGTAATGGTTTCAGGTGTGTTCCTGAAGACAATGCCACAGTGGAGGATGTGCTTGTCGCAGTTGGGGATCAGGCTGGTCATGAAAACATTTGATCTGCCTTGCGTATGAATAAGGCTGTTGTGGTATTTTTGAAAGAACAAAATATAGTGAGTGGTGTGGTTATAAATGATGTTTTTGTACAACTTTCTCCGCTTTACGCACCGTCCACACTTACGATTTCAAATGTTCTGCCTTTTGTATCCGATGAGGTTTTTCAGCGTGAACTAGCTCGATTCGGAAAGGTTGTTAGTCCTTTTAAAACAATCTCGCTTGGCTGTAAACATCCTTCCTTGAGACACGTTATGTCTTTCAGGAGGCAAGTTTTTATACTGCTGCTGTTGGAAATCTTAATATAGGACGATCCCCTGGAATGGATGGACTGCCAGCAGATTTCTATAAGAGGTTCTGTAACTGTATAGGCAAGGACCTTTTTGATGTTTTTTGCGAGTATAAGAGATGATGTTTTTCCTACTTCCTGTCAATATGCTCTTTTATCATTATTGCCAAAAAAGGGGATCTAGCTTTTTTAAAGAACTGGCATCCTGTTGCACTTCTTACAACTGAATACAAAATATTCTCAAAATGCTTGTCAAATGGATAAAAAAAATTATCTAGAATTGATTGTACACAGGGATCAATCATATTGTGTTCCTAAGAGGTCTATTATGGACAATTTATTTTTAGTGTGAGATGTTTTGGGTATGTGTAAAGTTTTTAATATAAATGTTGGTTTGGTGTCTTTGGATCAAGAGAAAGCTTTCGATCGTGTTGACCATAACTATCTATTCAATGTGTTAAAGGTCTTTGGTTTTGGTGACAATTTCTTAAAGTTGGTACAATAATTATATACTGATGCTTCTTGTGTGGTCAAGGTGGGGGGTGGTTTGAGCCGACTTTTTCCTATATTAAGAGGTATTAGGCAAGGCTGTCCACTGTCTGGTCAGTTGTACAGTTTAGCAATTGAAACATTGCTTTTTAAACTTCGAGAGAAATTGTCAGGTTTTCATGTGCCTGGATCTTCTTTTGTCTCAAAGATATGTCTTTCTGCTTATGCTGACGATATTACAGTTTTTGTAAATCATAATGAGGATATTAAGAGGTTATCTGAAGTTCTTAATTGTTATGAGAAAGCTTCATCAGCTAAAGTAAACTGGAATAAAAGTGAAGCCTTTTGGGTGGGTCAGGTGCATTTTGAAAGTCTCCAACAACTGCCATGGGACCTTAGGTGGAGCAGAGAAGGAATTAAATTGTTGGGAATTTTTTTGTGGTTGGATACTTTTCAAAAGTTAAACTGGGAGGGTACAGTAGAGAAGGTGTGCACAAAGTTGTCTAGATGGAAATATTTGCTATCTCAGCTGTCTTATAGGGGAAGAATTTTAGTGACCAATAATTTGGTTGCTTCTACTCTTTGGCACAAGCTAACAGTGTTACAGTCACCTACGGAACTTATAGAAGAAATTCAAAGGAAGCTTATGAGTTTATTCTGGTCTGGACAACACTGGATCTGCTCTGCTGCTTTGTTCCTTCTTGTTCAAGAAGGAGGTCAAGGATTGGTAGATATAATATCCAGAATAATGACTTTCCGTTTGCAGACAGTTCAGATCGGTTGTACCACACTTATGCATCCTGGATGAAAACTGCTTTTGCACTCCTTAGGAGGGTAGGACGTATGGGACTGGACAAACATCTGTTCCTAATGCAGCTCCAAGATGATGATCGGGTGGATCTTACATTATTTTATAAGTCAACTATGGAGGCATGGAAGGTGTTTACTATCTTGCATTCATCAGAAAATAACTGCTGGTTTGTGGCTATTTGAGGAACCAGTCTTTCTCAACTCTTTGTTACCATCGAGACTCATGTCTGCCTTTAGTCTGCGTTCACGTTTAATTGATATCGGATGCACAAAGCTGGGACATGTTTTGAGTATTAATCTAGAAGATTTGAGTGAAAGGACTGGGGTGAGATCATTGCGACTACTAAAGAAAGCTATGTCTAAGATTCTTCAGTCTATGGATGCGGACTATAACAAAAATTGATCAGTGGAGGAAGAGAGTTCCTTATGTGTTTCCCTCATTAAAGGTAACAATTGCTATGGGGGAGTGGGAAGATGATGAAAATTGTCTTTTGTCATTAAAAACCCCTCAGTTGGATTAGTTCGAGGAAGTAAAGAGGAAAACCCTTTATATTTTCTGTGTAAAGGCATCTAATGCTGATCTTTTGAGAGGAGTTCCAGCAACAAAATGGACTGAGTCCTTAGGAACTAATTCTTCCCCTAGAGGCTGTTGGCAGTCCCTATACAAACGACCAATTGACAAACGAACGGGCGACCTCCAATGGAGGATTGTACATGAGGCCATAGCCACAAACAGACATGTGGCGCACCTTAATCCTTCTGTAGGGGTGGGTTGTCCTTATTGTTCAGAAGTTGAAACGGTTTTTCATTTATTTGTACAGTGTTCTTGGTTAAATTATCTTTTCTTTCTTCTATCGCAATGGTTTACAGGAATTGGTGAAGCTTTCTCTTTTGAAACATTTATTTATGGTCCAAAATATTCAGTAAGTAGGAAAAATAAGTTGACTCTACTGAACTTTTTGTCTGGTACAGCAAAACTTGCAATCTGGAAATCTAGAAAAAACAAATTGCTAGGACAAGGTTCTTTGAATTTGCTGAACATGTTTATGGGACTGGTGGCAGCTCGGCTTAGAATATAGCATGCCTATTATAAGTTGGTGAAGTGTGTACAAGTGTTCATAGATATGTGGGGGATAAATGAAGTTTTATGTACAGTTAATGAAGATGGTGATTTGTTGATTGCCTTTTAAAAAAATTATGAAATTTTTATAATCTATTTATTATTATTATTATTATTATTGTGCGTGTGTGTGTGTAGTATTTAGTTTATAGGGAGTGTTTACGTACAATATTGCCAAAGCATTAATACACAATACAGATAATGACAAGACAAAAAATAATAAAACAGTATCAAATAACAATAAAAATAGAATTAAAATAAGGTGTCAGGTAATGGATAAAATAAAATAAAAACTATAATAACAATATACACAACACAATATAATATAAGCATTTAACAAGACATTATGAACATAATAATAATGTACTTTGTTCACAGTATTTTTTTAAGGCAGTAATTGGTTTCTGAGTGTGTGCACTTCAAAAATGAATTTTGCTGCAACTGATGCATGATTGTCCTCCCCCAGTAACACCTGTGCTTTTTTATATTATTTTTTTATTTTGTTATTCCCTTTTATCCCCAATTTGGAATGCCCAATTCCCACTATTTAGTAGGTCCTCGTGGTGGCGTGGTTACTTACCTCAATCCGGGTGGTGGAGGACAAGTCTCAGTTGCCTCCGCTTCTGAGACAGTCAATCCGTGCATCTTATCACGTGACTCGTTGTGCATGACACCGCGGAGACTCTCAGCATGTGGAGACTCATGCTACTCTCCGCGATCCACGCACAACTTACCACGTGCCCCATTGAGAGCGAGAACCACTAATTATGACCACGAGGAGGTTACCCCATGTGACTCTACCCTCCCTAGCAACTGGGCCAATTTGGTTGCTTAGAGACCTGGCTGGCGTCACTCAGCACACCCTGGATTCGAACTTGCGACTCCAGGGGTGGTAGTCAGTGTCAATACTCGCTGAGCTACCCAGGCCCCATGTAACACATGCGTTTGATCTGTTTCTGCTGAACTGGAAAACTGTGGCATGAGGTTTGAGAGTTTGTCAAAGTATTTCTCTCTCACCTCTGTACATTTCTCACAGTGAAGGAGAAAGTGTGTCTCTGTCTCGACCTCACCAGTGTCACAGTGAGCAGAGACTTGTTCTTCCTTTTTAAGCCATGCTTTTCTATTTTCTATGTGTCTCCCTTTTTCTATGGCCAGACTGTGATCACTGAGCCTGTATTTGGTGAAGATCCGTCTCTGTTTTGGATTTCTTACAGTGTTGAGATATTCTGCCAGATTATACTTTCTGTTTAGGGCCTGATAACATTCCAATTTGCTTTGGTTTTTACTTTCATTTTCCCAATGGTCCAAATATGAATTTTTGCTTTCTTTTATGATTTGGTTTATTCTGATTTGGTTTTGTACAGCAGTGCTGGCCTGAAACTGGTGTTTGTTAGTTGTTAGTGTGTTTGTGAGTTTCAGAGCCAGCTGACAAAGGGGACTGGTTTTAGGCTTCAACTCTTGGGTTTTAAGGGCTTCTCCTGCTTTCACACCATTTCTCCTCTTTCACTTTAGGCAGGAGAAGGAGAGTGGGGGATACCTTGCTCCTGGGTGAGGATAGTGATACAGCACTTTGAAGTGTGAACTGACCCCCCTGTAGTCATGCAACAGACATGCCACTGTGATTTACAGTTTGTACAGATCTTTTCATACTCTCTCTGCAAAGCCACTTTATTGTGCAGAGCTGTGGACATGTGAATCTGGCACAAGCTTCAGGGATTAAAAATAAAATGTTTTAATATTGGTTCTTTCTGAGTAGAAACTGTATTTTTTCGTTCAAGGTCTGGTGTTCCACAGCCTCCTTTCCAAATGGTAACCAGTTAGAATAAAATTAAAGAATGGTTAATAACGTTCTTTTAAAAATGTCAGTACTCTTTACTAAGGGTGGGTGTTATACCAGTTGCAGTGTTGCCAGATCTCACAAGAAAAACAAGTGACCTGGCCTGGAAAAACAAAATAAGCAAATTAATTACATGAGCGAAAATAAGCAATCCAACTTTTCCCGTGTGGGGTATTGATCAGCATAGAAATCATAACAAGCATAGTACACAGTAGTCTATATAAAATAGTGTCTTTCAATGAATGTATCCTTAATATTACATATATCTTCAAAAATAATAACCCACGGAAAGCACATGCACTGTAATGTATTTGTGTGTTCTTGTTTCATGTTTAGATTCATGTTCATGTTTTCAGCTCTTTTATTGTGAACTAATTTCACAATAAAAGAGCTGAAAAGGGGGTCCTGGGTAGCTCAGCAAGTAAAGACGCTGACTACCACACCTGGAGTCGTGAGTTTGAATCCAGGGCATGCTGAGTGACTCCATTCAGGCTTTCTAAGCAACTAATTGGTCCGGTTGCTAGGGTGGGTAGAGTCACGTTGGGTTAACCTCCTCATGGTCACAATAATGTGGTTCTCGCTCTCGGTGGGGTGTGTGGTGAGTTGTGCGTGGATGCCGCAGAGAATAGCGTGAGCCTCCACAGGTGCTAGGTCTCCGCAGTAACGTGCTCAACAAACCACATGATAAGATGCATGGATTGACTGTCTCAGACGCGAAGGCAACTGAGATTCGTCCTCCGCCACCCAGATTGAGGCGAGTCAGTACACCACCATGAGGACCTAGAGTGCATTGGGAATTGGGCATTCCAAATTGGGGAGAAAAGGGGAGAAAAATCCACAAAAAAAAGAGCTGAAAACTGAATCTAAACATGAAACAAGAACACACAAATACATTACATGCACAGACCATGTTCTTCTAGAGCTAATAAGTCCTGAATCAATTTTATACTGCTTTAATAACCAACACTGTGGTAAAACAGAAGGGAGTACACACATTGCTCTTAGCTCTTTACCTGGAATAAGCCATACAAATCCAAACATTATCACAAATAAGGCTTAAATAATAATAAGTTTCACTTTCACTTCCATTGTAAGTGTCTCACAGATCACCCAGATTTTAGCTTTTTTTTTTAAAGAAAAGGAGGAACGAGTCAAAATCAATTTTTGTGGTAATCAATATTATGCCAGTTAATTTACGATGTCAATTGAGCTTAACTGGTATTGAACCCAGAATATTCCTTTAATGCATCATATCTAACAATAACTAAGTGAAGACCTGAAACTCAAATTTTATCTCTAATATTTTTGCATGTATCTTTGGTTTTGTGAAAAATTTAGCGGAACAATATAATAACCTAATTAACCAGTAACCAGCATTTAAAAATATGTTCTGCAAAAAAGTTTCATTTTCGGTTTTTGTTCCTTGAACCGTTTCTAGTCCCTCCTTGTGAAGGTCAAAGACCCTCTACATTTTTCTGTCCAAACCTGGTTTTTGCCCATTGAGCTGACAGTAAAGTCTGTAGCTGCTTATTAAAGCCAAATAACTTGTGGCCATTTTATAGGAGGACATGCCAATTTTTGTTGGCCAATGTAATGCATCCAAGGAGTGTTTTTGATTTCCTTTTACAGGGATTATATCATGTATTGCATTGCACCAGACTACAGATGTGCATCTGATACTTGCAAAGCATCAAAATACTCTAACACGTGATATATCAATAACTTAGGGCAAAATATGTTTGGCATTCACTAACTACCATATAAAGTCACAGGCTGTCACACTGATAACACATGCAGGACCCAGAGGAAAAGAGTGGGAGAGAGTTAGGGAGTAGGACAGAGTTTCCAGGCAGAATCTGGAGCATATAACACCAGTTCTTTTATTCTACAAGTTAGCATTAGCACTGCCACACATATGAAATACTGCATCAGCACACGTACTGGCATTTTCTACCTTGCATAATCCAATTACAATTATGGTACTTACTGTATGTCTGAGAGAGGGGTTACACATCAAAATATTATCCAACCTGGTCTCATAGGATCAGAATCACTATACATACATTTTTGCAAAATTATTTTTACGGAGCTGGTAAAACGAACACTAGAGGCACTAAAACAATGACTTTTATTCAATTTCACACAAAAAAAGTAAAATGATTATCAGTTCATAAACACTTTTCATCCTCTTCCTCACACAATAGCCACGTTTCCACTATCGTTCCATATGAGGGCATGCTAGTGCATGCCAGGGCCAGTTGCATTCCCACGGTAACTTCTGGGGCTTCATCGTGCCTCCTCGGATTAAATGGCCAATGACCTTTGGCCCGCCGATCACCCTTTGGCCAAAGAAGGCCAACTGGGGATTTAGGCAGGGTCAATGTCAAAGGTGGAGTTTCATTGAGTCAGGTCAGAGGGTCAGCACCAAGATACTAATTTCCCAGTCTTTAATTTCTAGATACCAGCTTACCTCAACAGATGAACGGAGAATGGAAAATCATCAGTACTGGTCAGTAGACGAAATCAGGGCTCTTCTGAATATTAGGGCTGATGAAAATGTGCAACATCAAGTTGGCAGCATCTGCTGAAACGAAGACAGTGATTAAGTATATCGTCTCCCAAAGGTACAGGTCTGGGAAATTTTTTTATAAATTGCAGACAAAGTACAAATCCGTGTTCATTTGGAGGGCTAGCTAGTCTCAAGAGTCTGATACCTCAGTTGGGTTTCCCTCTTGTTTGTGAAATGGGTGGGGTGTGTGATGTTGGCACAAGGGGGCCTATTTAAGGGCAACTCTCCTGGGCTATAGGCCAGATGGTGGGAATGCAGATCGATTTTGGTCACGCGGCTCGAAGTCTGAGGCTATTGGCCCCGGCTGACCAGTTGATAGCCCTGGCTCACACTGGCCCAATAGTAGAAAAGCTGCTGTTATCTTATGACATCAAAACACTTTTACTATAGTGCACGACCTGTAAGGCGATACATTTTAAAGTTTGTATTACATAACAACTAAGAAGATTTTTCCAATATGATCAAATTGTGTGGAAGCTTAAATGATAGAGCATTGCACTTGCGATTCAAAAGGCCAGGATATGCGCCCTGATGAGCACGCAAGTCGACATGTGAGCCAAAAGTGTCATAGAAGCACTACAAAATGACGTGGTTTCTTTAGTAATTGTGTTATTCCTCTCACTTTTGCTTTGATGAGACTATTGGGTAGGTTTAAGTTTAAAGTGTGGGGTAGGGAGGTAGGTTTTGTTGATTTAAAACTCAATAGAGCATTGATATTTAAAACCTCATCTGTTTGAAAAAAGTTTAACTCACTTTTAGCACCACACAGTGGATATTTCACCTGGGAACTGCCGTTATATTTGTAATATACCATGTAAACTCATTTTGCAAAAATGTCACCACAGTCACGTCATTTAGGCTGAAATGATTTTTCAGGCTTGCCCTTCTTGGATTTGGATTGTAACATTAGGAGAGGTTAACCAAGATGAGTGAGCAACCACCTTCCATCCCTCCTCAGACATCCCCAGGGTTCTTCAGAGGAGCAGCTGCTTCCTGTCTGAGAGAAAGGCATCCAGCCACGCTGACACCGACAGTAAATCAACATTCTTTCAGCAAAGCTGCCTTTATCTCATACATCCATTTCTAACACCCCACTAACAACTCATAAAAACACTTCCACATAAAATTGGTTTCAAATCTCCAATATGTTTGCTATTAAGATGCAAATAATAGTGTCATATGTGTATATAATCGATGGAGTGTTGGCTTGCACAGATTTGTATGAATCAAGTTTGGGAAGCTTGCATGCACAGGCACAACCCTCTGGATCCATAGCAATGTTATTGGCGTGTTCCCCAGGCTTGGAGATTCTAGAATTCCTTGAGTGGGTTCATGCACCAGATAACTCTTCAATATCAAAGATCACCTTATTCCACTGTCCTCTATTATTTCACTGTATCTGAGATTAGACTGCCCCCTGCTGATTCACTGGTAACTCCACCTGAATGTCTCATCAGTATATCCATTGCTCAATCTCTTAAGTGTCCCTCAACCTAAACAACTATGGATAACCCCTTAATGCTACAGGTGGCTTGGCCTGTTCCTCCTGGTCTGAAAAACGGAGCCATGGTTTTCAGTTCACAGTACATCTAGGTCAAAAACAGGAGAAAAACAATATGTTCAAAATCCTGCTTGATCTCTCTCTGTCAAGCTGCAACAATATCCACACCCTCAACAATGAGAGAGCAAACTGTGTTTCTGTTATGTTGGGATAACAGTCTGTTGTGAAATCTGTAAATATAGTTTTCTTTTGGATTAGGTTTCTGCACTGTGAGTCTTAAACTCAAAGTATACTTTTTACAAGTTTTTACATGTACGCTAGCATATGCTTTTAGTAGGAGTGACGTAAATTTTGTTATCAGCAGGGTACACAAGCACTGTATGAGCACAGCCAGATTTTTCTAACTGCGCATACTCTGTACACATAGTCTGCGCATGTGCCTGGAATTGTTTGCACTAATTAGTGGGTCCAGAAGGTGGTAACACTCACAGTTGGGCCATTGCTTTCACAAAGTAGTGCAAGAAGACAATGTAAACAGCAGTGAACAACAGGAGACAAAGGTGGAAACAACAACAGTGGATGTGCACGTCAAAGAGTGTGAGGAGGTCAGGAGATATCTGCATTTGTATGACTCGAGTTTGAAAGACTATAAAGACATCTTTATGGGTCTATAAACTCCTGAAGAGAAATAGTCCAGTATCACATAGCAGTTGTAGCATGCATGAGCCAACCGTCTGTGTATACAAATACGGTCAAATTCAGCATACTTTGAAGGTTAGATAGTTTGACTGAACGCATAAAAACCTAAGTATACATTACACTTTAATCAACAGAATTTGACCAGCAATGTGTGCTTTTCCTCTACAGGATCGGGTTTGGGTTGGTAGTTAGAGTTAAAAATCAGTAAGGGATGAGATTTTGGTTTGGAGATTGTGGTTTGGTGTAGTGATGATGATTGGGATATTAAGGTTAAGATTAGGGGTTGGGTTTAAGAGTGAAAATAAAGGTTAGTGGCTTGATTTTAGAGTTAAGGTTAGGGCTATTAGGGTGAATAGAGTTAGGGTTCGTTACGCGTTGGGCTAGTTAAGGTTAGTTACACTGCAGTTACCATCTGAGCTGGTTTTGATGCAGCGAAGCAGCGCTGTTGCAGAGTCTTCTGCCAGTTCTACCATCACTCATTCCCACCACTTCCACCGCAACAAAGTAGAAGGGATAGTTTTTTAGAACCATCTTTGCTGTGACTCAGAAACCCATGCAGAACTGTGATGCAAACAGCATGGCTGAACCAATTAATGAACCAATCAACCAACAAGGATATAGAATCACAAAATCCTAAAAATTGTGCAACTGTGATTAAGGAAGTTTAAATTGACCACCAAAATATCTGTATCCACAGATTTCACAGGATCTTTTCTTTAGCAAAAGTGATCATTTCCAATAATTTTCCAGTTTGTTAAGGGTGAGGGTTAGTTAAGGTTAGGCATAGACTTTAGTCTGTGATTCATGATTACTTCTCAAGTGCGACAGTTGAGAAGGACTGGCAGCCCCTCCAGGATGTGCTGAAGATGGTGAGAGTCAACTGCAATACAGTGGAAATGAAGCAGCTGTTTGCACTCATGTGCATATCCTCATAGGATGAAAGCATCAGCAACCATAAAAGCACTGATGAGTGTCAGAAAGCTCCACCCTGCGTATTCCTGCACACTCACTCTCCCAACCACATCATGCACAGAGACTTGACCTGCTCTCTCTCTCTCTCTCTCTCTCTCTCTCTCTCTCTCTGTGTGTGTGTGTGTGTGTGTGTGTGTGTGTGTGTGTTTGACACATATAGTGACCATCCAAGTCACACATATGGTGACCATCCAAGGCCTTATCCATATGGCTTATTCTAAAGATTGATACAAAGTTGACAGTCCTCTTAATCTGGCATATGTCACATTGCTTCCTAACAATCTGTCTTCAATTAATCCACATAGTGTGATGGGGATTAGTGAGATAATGTTTTTACAGTCATACAAACTTCCTCATTCATTTCAGTTAATCGATCCATCATGTTATACGATAGTTACATCATTTATCTCTTCTTTCCTCCAGAGCAGAGAGGAGGTTTGAGGACCTAAATTAATATTTCTCTTTATTTATTACCAGAGCATATCAAAACAGATACAATTTCAAAGGGTTCTGCATTTTACATTTAAGGGCTTATTAGTCTAACAGCCTCAGGACTGTGTTACAAATGTTCTGTTGGGGTGAGAGCAAAATTAATACGCACACACTTTGTTATGAGAAATTCCTGTCATGTGCTTTTTGTCATCAATATGAAAACAAAGCTTACTGACTCTTTGATCCATCATTTTGGTTATGGTGAATCTGAACCTGTAACTAAAAGCACACTAACTCTTAGACCAAAACAGAATCTACGAATGTATGTCAAGGAAGACATTTCTATGCAAGCTTTGATGCATAGTTATGTTCCATGATAGTGTTGAGTGTACTCTGATTACAAAACAGTTAGTAACTGTAATCTAATTACTTTATATTTAAAAAGTAGTGTAAAACATATTGAAATTCTTGTAATCAGATTACAGTTACTGACTTTTAATTAAAGTAATTAAGTACATGCGACAGAACAGAACAACACGTCCCTCTCTTGGTGCACCAGAAGTCAATAAAGCCTCATCACCCCTACCTTTAAATGCAGAGTGACTGTGCATGCACAATGGCGTCCTCACAGTTTCAGGAACGGAGTGGATAGGGCTCTGGCCTGAGTTAGATGTGTCACTGGAGCCATTTCCGTTAACCCTCGGCGTGAGTTAGATGTGTCGCCAAGGACTGGAGCATGCGTCGCGCTCAATGGGCCAGGATGCCTGGCTGCCATTCCCCTCATACACTACAGCCCCCAGAAGTCGAGCCACTAATGAATCTGCCAGGCTTTGTGCCCCGGACCAGGAGGGGAGCCATGCAGACCCTGCCCCTTTTACCTGGACCGAACCCTCTCGTCACTCCCCAACCTTCTTATAGCCCCAATGCACCGCGAGGACGCCAGGCTTCCCTTTTTTTAAACACTTTCCTCCTTTGGACACTTTATTCCCCTTTTTGGACTTTTGTGTTATTATTTAAAATAAACACCTCAACAAGGCCTGATGCCACATGCACTGTTTCTGTTTTTTAGATCACTGCACCAAAGTACTTGGATTTCACATATTTCTAAAATAATATTATTAAAGTATAATACATTTAAAATGTATACCCATATACTCATAAATACATCTGTTGGCATTTGTGACAGCTGAAGGGTGTGTGACGATGAACACAAAGGAAATATAAACATTATTTTGAATTCGTTGAGTGGAAAAACAAAAACTTTTGTGTGAAAACTGTTTTAGAAAGTAACTTAAAAGTAATAAGTAATGTGTTTACTTTTATGTGAAGTAATCTGTAAAATAATCTGATAATTTTAGAGAAGTAATTAGTATTTTTTGTGGATTACTTTTTTGAGTAACACATTATTTCATAATGCATTGCAAATAAGTGTTGCTGTAAGACTTGCTATAGCAGATATTAGAGTAAACGGTCCTCTTCTATGGTCAGTTTTCATCTTCAGGTTACTGTCATGACGGAGCAACATTTGGAAGGCCAAGTTACAGCCTTTCAACATGTTTACAGCTAGCCACCAGAATATCTGGTATAATAATAATAATTTGATACATTTATATAGCGCTTTTCTAGACACTCAAAGCGCTTTACATAGTATAGGGGAAATCTTTTTAACCACCACCAGTGTGCAGCATCTACCTGGGTGATGCGACGGCAGCCATCCTGGTCATATGGAAATGCTGGTGTCAAAGGCTGTCATCAAACAAATCCAATCAAATGGCGACTATTGCCTACCAGAACTGCCATTCCTAAAAATAAGGCATCTGCCAGCAATCGCAAGCAAACATGAAATTTGTGAGAGCAATTTGTCTGTGCTCTCTAAACCAAAACAGGCACAGTGACTTCCCCAGTGACTACAACTTCCATTTATATTTATATTTTGTGCAAATTTCCCCGAAAGTGATTATTTTTTTCTTTCTCTTGAACACAAGGGATGGAAACATTGCTTTATTTGCTAATTGTTTTTGCGATATTCATATTTTTCACCTACTTTAATTTCGTAACTTGGATGGAAACATGACTACTGTGTACTAGTGAAATCAATTGACTAGTACCTCATCGAAAGTAACTCTAATAGTTCATACAATAAGAATTCCTCTCCACTGTATTTCATCATTTACAACTAAAAACAACTCGCAAAACTTTCTTTTGGTGCTCCTTTGTGGACATTTCACCCGGAAACTGGAGATCACACATGCCAGGTATACATTTAAAAACACTTCCAGCTTTGGCCACAGGGGGCAGTAGCACGAATTTCGTTAAGCACAGACTGATTTCAGCCGAAGAATTTACCAACCACTTTCGCAGAATTCACAGTGAGGTCAGACTGTTTTCTCTAAAGATCCTAGTAATCTTACGTGTCTCCTCTAGAGTTTAGATCTAAAAAAAATTCATGTGAACAGATTTACAAAGACACCAAAGTCTATAATAATAATAATAATAATAATAAAAGATTTCAAAATGAAAGCAAACATTTTTAATCAAATTCTTGCTAAACCTAATTGAGCAATGCTATCCACATAATAAAACTGAAAACTCAATGACTCCTGAGCCATGGAGAGAAACCTCTTTGCAATAAAATGTTTCTCTGTGACCAGCCTTATAAATTATCCTGCTGTTTGTGAGAGCTCTTGTGTATGTGTTTACATCTGTCTGTGAGTTGTGATGCATGGTTATATCACACACAATGCCTGAGACTGAGTTGATGGCTAGATTGCGTGACAGTTTCTCTAATGCAACTGTAAGTTTTGTCTATGCTAGGCAGAGTCAGCTCAACCTCCAAAGCCACTCAGCATGAGAATACTAACGTGTTTTCCAGAACGTTCCAATTTCATTCATTCTGCTGGTAATTATTCATTTCAAAAGAGCTGCTGGCCTTAAAAACAAAGAAACACAAGCTGCTGCCAGAGTTGGCAATGGTAAATGACTGAACACTGTTTTATAATTCATCCTTTGGACTGCAGGAATATAACTGGCCACAAATATGCAGTTTGCATGGAACTCAGGTGTGCTGTAATTTCATGTGACAAATAACATGGTAATGTTGTCAAACACAACTGAATGGGTGGGCGCAGCTCTATTATGCTACTAGTGATGCACCATGCATGCAGTTAACAAATCTCACTCTCCCCCACTCTGGTTTTCTCTCCACTTCATTTGGGCAAAGATAAAGATTGGTGTTTGTGAACAAGAGGCAGCAAACAAAGGCATCAGGCAGTTACTATGCGTTGATGCTGGCACACAGGGAGACAGCCATAGTGTGGGATACAAACATTTGTTCAAAAAGGAGAGAGAGAGGAAGAGGAAGAATAAGAGACGGATAAAAAAGGAGGGGGTTTCTGGAAGGGATGCTGTCTGTCGGCACGTACACTCCAGTCTCAGACACTGAGTGGTGACCGAGTGGATGGGGGTGGACAATGTCATGGTAATCTCATGAAGCAATGTCTCACGACACTCGCATACTGCGGCCACCCCGCATCGCATCACAGATGGATAAATAGAATGTTCATTGTGAGCAATATGAATGTAATCATTCAATGTTAGCCATGGTTGGGAACTTTGAGTTGATTAAGAAAGTCAATTTGAATGGGGTTCTCTGGTTTCAGAATTCTTGCACTTGGCTTTAATGTATTCCCCACTTCATTCCACATGAGTGGAGTGTCCTGCAGTGTGGCTATTTGGTCTCCTCACTGATGACAGCGCCTTTTAATGTTTCTCTTTTGGAGAATGAGAATGGAAACTGTCACAAAAGGTAATAGTTAAAAAGGACATTGACAGCATGATACTCTTGTCCTCTTCCCTTTATTATTAAGATGAGCAAAATAGGGCCAGAATGGCACTAAACAGTCCTGTCTTAGAGTATCACATTTACATGTGTAGTGCATCCAGGTCTCATAGAATCATGTTACTATAGCTCCCTTTTTGCAAAATGATTTTATGTGGCTTGTTGTAGATATCGCTGAACTTTCTTGATGAAATAAACACTAGAGGCGCTACAACAGCATTGACTTTTATTCACTTTCACTGCAGATTTTCAGTTAATAAACGCTTAACATCAAAACACAAAACACTATACTGCATGACTTGTAAGGCGATACATTTTAACGTTTGCATTACATAACTAACTAAATTTACAAGCATGTTCAAGTGCAAACAAATTGTGCGGTACTGTGGCTCAACTGATAGAGCATAGCACTTATGATGCAAAGCACTGGGGTACGAGTCCTGAAGAGCACGCAAGTCGACATGTGAGCCAAGGGTGTCATAGAAGTACTACTAAATTATGTGGTTGGTCAAATAATTGTGTTTTACCTCTCACGTTGGCTTTTTACTACACAATCATTTAGAGTTTAGGTTTGGGATGTAGGTTTTGTTGATTAAAAACACAATAGAGCATTAACTTTAAAAACCAGCCAAAAATTTGTACTCACTGTAGACACCTTGAATTACTTTATTGCTGCCTAAATGTGACTTTTGGACTGTCAAAGTGCTGGCACTTGAGTACTTCCATTATAAGGACTTGACAGAGCTCTATCTTCTTCTAAAAATCTTAATTTGTGTTCTGTTGAAGAAAGCCTATTCTGCTGTCCTCCGTAATGAGGCATTGTAAGTTTTATTCCTCTGTTCAAACCACCTCCAGACATGAATACAGTGAAGCAAGTCCGATAAGTCTCAGAGCCGGGATTAACATTCACATAACAAAACACAACATCATCAAGTCATGCAATGCATTCTTTAAATCAGCTGTGTAGCACGCCAGCAAAAATGGAAGAAGACACCAGTGTTCATTCGCCCCTTATTACTGAGTCTGACCTGAAGATAATTAGAAATGTACCTGCATTTTCCCCTTACACACACATAACACTTGTAAGGATCAAATCAAAATCAAATCACTTTACTGTCACACAGCCATATACACAAGTGCAATGGTGTGTGAAATTCTTGGGTGCAGTTCCGATCAACATAGCAGTCGTGACAGTGATGAGACATAGGTGAGACATATACCAATTTACAATAAAAGTATGATTTAACACTCAGTTTTGCTTTGCACGCAGCAAGAGAAAAGGACATTTTGAATGTGCTTTTTGGTGTCCGAGGCAAGACAGTTTGAATTGTAATATGATAAACGTCATATAATATTGCTGCACTGCTCAGCACACACCCGCAAGAGGGCACCGCTCGATCACGCATCTGAAGTGCTGAATACAGACTGAATTATCAAACGCAGCCTTTTGCGGTTTAATAATTGTGCAAGACCATACATGGATTTCATTCTTAATTCAGTCAATCATACAGTCTTTATGGATACCATATGGATGTCTCAGAGGTCAACGTCTACAAGTTTAGAGCGTTTTGAATGGTTTTCCCCTCATAATGTAAGTGCCACTTTTACACTGTCAAGTCTGTAACCGAGAGATGTCACGTCTGCAATGCCAGTTTTTCCCAATTTACCTGAAAATGACAAAAATAAATTATTTCTTTTTCATTCCTACTTTTTTTCTGTGTCTGATTTAAAAGGGTAGAACTCTAGATCTAATGAGCAGTAGATAAAGGTAACCATTATTTTTTATTTTTCCAGTTGAAATTTACACTGCAAAAATCTATGCCAGGTTTAACTAATCAGTGCTGGCACGTGTCCATGGTTTAAGTGGAATAATCCATGTCTAGATGTGCATTAACTGATTTTATACCACCGGTCTGTTGAATGCTTGATTCTGATTGGTTGACTGACGTTCTAAGGTGTGCAATTATAGTAAACGCACGGTTATGAAGTAGTTCCAGGTCTTGACCACATAACGGTTCCATATCACTTCGCCAAATTATATCAATTATTTCTAAGAGCCCTACAGGCTACAACAACATTGGTTAAAGTAAATTGGTTAAGAACGTCAAAACAATGTCTAAAATATCCTACATTTATTTAAATTTCAGTAAAAAGAGCCCTGTGCTCCCTCGTCTCCCCTGCACTTACACACGCTCACACACACACACACACACACACACACACACACACACACACACATGCTCGCACACACGCTCACACACTCTCGCACTCACACACACACATACACACACACACACACGCTTGTAAACACACGCACACTCGCACACACACACTCGCACACACACACACACACACACATACTCACACACGCTCACACACACAAACGCTCGCACTTGCACACACACACACGCTCACACACGCTCGTACTCACACATACGCTCGTGCACACACACACACTCTTACACACACAACCTTTTTACTCCTATGCCGAAAAGCAGCGCAACCTATGTTGCTAGTACTAACGAGACGTTTTTGAATTAGCAACAAAGGCTTGAGCTGTATCAAAGCTAGATACACTTGATGAATACAACAATTTCTATATTATCTGAAATATCTGTGGGAAAAACTCTCGCGCTCCCCCTCTCACACACACACTCCCACACTCGTGGACACACAGACATTATATGTGTAACACACACATTTAAGGCCCAAACATACTCCTGAGAGAAAAACAGAGTAGTCATGTCAGCGCACTCCTGCATCTCAGTGGGGATGAAAAAAGTTATTAAGGTTTACAATGGGAATATAGCGACACGCATCTTGGCGATTTTGAAGCGATGTTACTTCTGACGAGAAAAAAGGTAATCCCATAAGTGAGATATCTCATTTTCTGAGTTTCTCTCTTTCGATCCCTCAAATACAACTCACACATACACACAAACGCACTAACACACGCACTAACTTGTTACTCCAGTAAGTCTTTGAGTAAAGCAGCGCAAGCCTCCGTTGCTAGTTCTAACGTGACGTTTTCAAATTAGCAACGAAGGCTTGAGCTGTATCAAAGTAAGACGCTGAATCTGTGGCAGAAGAAAGTAGTTCCTCTCATAAGAGTGTTTTAGGGACGAAAACCAGAAAATGTCTTGAGATAAGGAAGGGGGACGCGGCGGTGAGTTTGGAACTTTCAAACCGAATTTTAATCGAACAGTTTGAAGTTTCAGTTACTTTACATGTTCTAGATAATGAACTTCATGTATCTGCCATTTTAGATTCAGGGGCTGCAGGTAACTTTATTGACCTGGGTCTCGCCACAAATCTAAACTTGTCTTTTGTTCCCTGTGTCCCTCCTTTGCATGTATCAGCACTAGAAGGACGACCTCTGGGGTCTGGCAGGATTCAGCAAATCACCCAACCCATCCGTCTTTCAAGTAGGACTTCTTCATTATGAGGAGATTCAATTTCTAGTCACTCATTCTCCTAAGAACCCGATTGTTCTTGGCCTGCCATGGCTGAGACTTCACAACCCTGAGATCTTATGGAGAGATGGACAAATCACTCATTGGAGTGCTTCCTGTTTCCAGTCTTGCCTCAAACTTCCTGAACCCATCTTTCTTCCTCCTGTAAGCACCATGACTATCCTCGCTGAGAAGGAGACATCAATTCTGCCACATTATTATTTGGATCTCCAGGAGGCATTCCACAAATCAAAGGCCACACAACTTCCTCCTCACCGTTCCTGTGACTGTGCCATTGACCTTAAGCCGGGCACCTCTCCTCCACGCGGACGAATATACCCCTTATCAGAACCTGAAACTAAAGCTATGGAGGAGTACATATTGGGGTGCCTAGAAAGAGGGTTCATTCGACCATCCACTTCTCCTGCTTCTGCTGGTTTCTTTTTGTAAGAAAGAAGGATAGGGGTCTTCGTCCATGCATTGACTACCGAGGGCTGAACACCATCACCAAGTATCGCTATCCTCTTCTTCTGGTACCAGCAGCATTAGAGCAGTTACGATGCGCCAAGATCTACACCAAACTGGATCTTCGTAATGCCTACAACTTAATCTGCATTCGGGAGTGGGATTAATGGATGACTGCTTTTTCTACACATACTGGCCAATACAAATACTAGGTGATGCCTTTCGTACTTTCCAACAGTCCATCTGTCTTTCAAGCCTATGTAAATGACACATTTCGTGATCTTATTGGCAAATGGGTCATTGTCTACATTGATGATATTCTGATATACTCTTCTTCCTTTGAACATGTTCTACACGTCAGAGTGGTGCTCAACTGCCTTGTTCAACACCAACTGTATGCCAAGATGGAGAAATGTGAGTTTCACAAATCAACCATCTCTTTCCTGGGGTATGTCATCTCCCCAGAGGGAGTCACCATGGACTCTTCTAAGGTGCAAGCCATGCTGAAGTGGCCACTACCCGTGTCTGTCAAAGAACTACAGCGCTTCCTTGGTTTTGCAAATTTCTACCAACGTTTCATCTGAGGTTTCAGCTCGGTTGCTGCTCCACTCACCTCTTTGCTCCATGGAAAAGCTCTGAAACTGATCTGGACACCTTCTGCTCGCCAAGCCTTCGATGATCTTAAAAGACGCTTTACGACTGCACCCATTCTCCATCCAGATCCCACTCGACCCTTTGTACTGGAAGTGGACATCTCTGATTCAGGAGTAGGTGCAGCGCTCTCTCAACGACAAGGATCTCCCACCAAACTCCATCCCTGTGCCTTCTACTCATGCAAGTTGTCAGCTGCTGAGAGATATTATGATGTCGGCAACCATGAAATTTTGGCCATGAAAGTGGCTTTCGAGGAGTGGAGGCATTGGTTAGACGGAGCTCATCATTCTTTCCTGGTTATCACGGATCATCGCAACCTGGAATACATTCAGTCTGCTAAACAACTAAATCCCCGTCAAGCTTGATGATCTCTGTTTTTCTCCAGATTTGATTTCACCATTACCTTTCGACCCGGCTCCAAGAACACCAAAGCAGATGCCCTGTCCCGCATTTATGGGTCTACTAACTGCAACGACCCCGATAATCCCACCAACCCTCATTTTCACTCCTGTACAATGGGACATTATGGCTGAAATCAACCGAGCTCAGAATCAAGAACCCAATCCCACTGACTGCCCTCCTGATAAATTCTTTGTTCCCAGATCCTTGCGCAACAGAGTTCTTCAGTGGGTTCATGACTCTGCCTACTCCGGGCATCCAGGCGCACAAGCTACTTGCAGGTTAATGCAAAACTGGTTTTGGTAGGAGAACCTAGTGAAAGAGGTCGCTGACTAAGCTAAAAATTGCAATATTTGTGCCACCTCTAAATCTGTTTCACAGCTTCTGTCTGGTCTTCTTCAACCCGTGGCGCCTCTGAGAGAGGAGGGCTCTCAAGACCCCCAGAGACCCCTTCCATTCCTCATTGATGGAGATGAGGCCTTTTGGGTACACAAGCTCCTGGACTCTCGACGCCGGGGTCTGACTCTCCAATACTTGGTTGACTGGAAGGGCTACGGCCCTGAGCAGCATTCCTGGATGAACTCTGAGGACATTCTGGACCCTGCTCTCATCTCTGAATTCCACAACAATTTCCCTAATCGTCCTGCTCCCAGAGGTCTTGGTAGACCCCGATGCAGACAACCTCCTCACGTCAGGAGCCACTTGCGGGGGGGGGGGATCTGTTACACCTGCAGCATCTGCTATCTCTCCAGAATGCCGCTAGAGGTCTCTATATCTGGAATTCTAGCTTTCCCTTCACAAACTACATTTCCAATAATCCCCAGCTCAGACTGATTATTCACTCACCTGTTTCATATTATCCCAGACTATTCAAGTTCTCTGTTTACCTGCATTCATTGCAAAGTGTTGTTCTGCCTAGTCTGCAATTCTGAGCATTATTACCATTACTGTTCTTCCTGTGTTTTTGACTCCTGCCTGTTTATCGTATTTTCCTGCCTGCTTGTGAGTTTTTGGACCTTTTGCCTGTTTATTGGATTACCCCTCTGTCTCTCGGATTTACTTGGTTTGCATTTCTTGGACTGACTCCTGTGTATCGGACCCTTGCCTGTTTTGTTGTTTATCATTTTAGTTGCTACTTTGTTGTACTGTTCATACGTTTATTAAACTGCACATGGATCTTAACACAACTGCCCTGGCGTCTTCGTTACAGGCTCCATAGGAAGAACTTATGTGTGAGTAGATGACAGGATTTTTAAATGATCCCTCACACAGTAGGCACTTTATAAAGAAATGTTACATTTGAAAATAGAGGACAGAGGAAAATAATGGATAAATTATATCTGAAGGCAAGTTCTTTGCACTTGCAATATTCAGTTCTTTATGTCCCTGAGTTATATTTACATACATCTATTTCTAAAGAGAACTTCCTAGTAGAGAGCCATCCATATAAAAGCAGAGAGAAGTCTGGTGTGGTGTAGGTAGGACTGGAATAGACATCTGTCCAGGTTGACACAGGTTAGGCAGGGGTGGATCTAGAATTGTTTTTCATGGGGTGGCAAGGGGATGGCATAAAGACTATTAGGGGTGGCAACACCAAAGCAAGCACCCATGCCTAGTTCTTATGGATTAAGTTACCAATCTTAAATCTCTATAAAACACATTAAAAAATTTGAAATGTTCCTTAGCTTGACATATAGAACTGGAAGTCTGAACTAAAGGTCACCTTTATGCAGGCCAAATTGTTTTTTGTTAAGTGTACCCATGGATAGGGAGTGCATGCATATCCCATGTTATTCTGCTTAAGTCCTGTAGACCTATCACCTTTGTAACAGCTGGAATAAGCCATTTGAAAGCAAACATTAACACAAAGGTAGGCCTAAAACAAACAACTGTATGACAATTGTATTGTGGGGGGCAGTGCTGTGAAACTCATGAATATTAATTGTTATGCAAAGTAAAAGATTCTTTTAAATGACCTGTTTTGATAAACAGTCATTCTGACCGATTCAAGCACTCAAATATTTCATATCATATAGTAATTTCATCTCTACAACTGCCACTATCAGCCTTGGGATTTTATTATTCAGTAGATGAACACATAGATAAGCATTTTAATTAAGAACATGACTGACAGGTCTGGTGGTGACTTTTTGCCTCTAGTTTTTAGAGGTTCCGGGTTCTAATTTGCCCTTGGGGTTGCATAGACTAGTTTACTACAACTAACCTAGTCAAAGCTGTCAGCCTGTAGTCGACTAGTCACTCTCCACATGATTTATAAAAGGCATCTGTAGGAAATACAGCAGGTGTGAAGCCCGGCGGCTCTGCACTGAAAAGGTGCAGTGACTCAAATTTAAGCTGTGATGTTCTGCCTGACTCGCATTAAAAGACCCACACAGAATGCACTTCAGAACTGATGTTTGTTTACTGTGTCACTCAACGTAATGAATCAACAACAATCTTACTTAAATTGGAGTACAATGACATGATGGAATCCACCCCTTTGCATGCTGGATCCCGTTGCCATCCGTAAGCATATGGTCAAGCGGCTGCAAGAGGAGAGGGAGCTGTCTGTAGTTACAGGTATTCCAGGCTGAACTAAATATGTTCAGTTCAGACACTTATGCTAACTATTAGCTACCTTACAGCTTGACATATGCATACTTATTGTTGCACATTTTTATTAAAAGTGTTTACAAGGAGATAACGTGATGGTTGATGGTTTTTTCTGATCCGTTGATATACAAAAAAAGCGCTTATAATTTTCCCATCAGTTGTCAAACTACTATGCACGTTTCCATGCCAAGCTGTAGGACCCTACACAGAGTCTAGCTGGCTATCTGATGCCTGATGACATATTTGGTATGTTGATTTGTTTGTAATACATATAATTTCGCCCACATATAACATTTCTATATATAATAAACCAAGATTGCATCTGCATCTATACATCAGAGATGTGGAACACATTTTGCTTTTCTATTCCACTGGAAAATAGCATGAGCTGCGGAAGAACTGCTGACACCAAACAACACTAATAACAGCCGCAACCATGCTCATCATAACATTCCACACACACATTCCAACGCCGGATCGCCAGTCAAAACACATACAGATCAGATGAAATAGAAACTCTTACTCAAAAACTGGAGATGTTTCAACTGGATTATACACATACCTGACGAAAGCGATTTCAAAAGTGTTGAGGACATGTCTCATCCACCTGCACCCATAATTGAAAGTGATGCATCTAAGAATAATTCAGTGATGACATTGAAACAACTGAGATATTCATCTTTTACCTCTTTTTTTCCATGTATCTGTCCATGTTGTCATTATTGTGGTGTGCGTGGGTCAACCTGCGCCATGAGTGCTCAAACACTGTACACGCGCTGCAGCAGCACAGCACGTCCGTGATTGGCCACTGATGCAATCTATCACACGATTGGGCACTGATGTAATCTATCATGCTTTAATCTATAATCTATCGGGATACTAATGCTGGGGTGGAAATGCTTTTTCTTAGGGTGACATTTACCACCCGATGCCACCCCAGTAGATCCGCCCCTGCTGTTAGGTCAACTTTGGTCAGACGCTGACACTCACAGGATGCGTGACGCAAATCTCATCATCAGCAGAGTGCTCGAGCACTGAACGCGTGCAGCCCGATTTTTCTAACCGTGCTTCTTTGAATGCGCATGTGCCTGGAATTATTTTAATGAATTAGTGGATCCACAAGGTGGCAATACTCACATTTGAGCCGTTGCTGTCACAAAGAAAGGCTAGAAGAAGATGTAATCACCTGCAAATAACAGGAAACAAAGATAGAAACAACAACAGTCGTAGCGCGCATGCGCCAACTGCCTGTGTATGCACGCACCGTCAAATGGAGCATTTTTTGACAGGCTTGCATTCGACTGTATGCAGACGCTGAGCGTATACCCAAATTATACTGTGGGCTTTAGAAGACCACTGACCTTGTGGTGAATGTTCCTATCTTTTACATGTTTTTTTTTTATTATTTATTTTTTCGATACATGCTGAAAAATGTACAATAAAAGCAATACTTTGAAGAAAAAAAAAAATGTTCTTGTAAATGAATTTGTGAGGTAATTTATGTTCTTATCCTTTTAAAGGAATATTCCTGGTTCACTGCAAGTTAAGCTCAATCGACTGCGTTTGTGACATAATATTGATTACCCCAAAATTTATTTTGACTATACCCTCCTTTTCTTAAAAAAAAAGCAAAAATCGAGGTCACAGTGAGGCACTTACTATGGAAATGTATGGGAGCCAAATTTATTAACATTAAAATACACGCTGTTTCAAAAGTATAGCCACAAGACAGAAAGGATATGCATGTAAACATGATTTTAGTTTGATAAAATCGCTTACTAACCTTTTCTGTGTAAAGTTATAGCCAATTTGTCAACTTGGTTACCATGACGAAGTAATGTCAACAAACCCTTAAACCCGTAAAAGTGATGATTTAAACAATTTTACAGCTCGAATAATACACAAGTTTTAACAGAACAATTAATGCAAAAATTACAAGCTTCACATTTCCGTGTTTAAACCCTCCAAAAATTGGCCCCATTCACTTCCATTGTAAGTGCCTCACTGTAACTGTGATTTTTCCTTTTTTTTTTTTTTTTTTTAAGAACAGGAGGAATAAGTTGAAATACATTTTTGTGGTAATCAACATTATGCCACATATGCTGTCGACTGAGCTTAACTTGTACTGAACATTCCTAATCGTTTAATGCACACCTAGTGGATTATCCCTTACATATATATATACTTGTGAACAAAATATTATACATTAAATTCTGGTCACAAAAATATATTTATCTTGATTTTTCTTTTTCAAGCATACTCTTCACTGACACTGTTGTCTCCTTGGTAACCATGTACACTAACTTTAGAAAAAACTTGTTGGTCATGAAATAAATGACACCACAACTGAGGGACAATTTTGTGTAAAAAAAATTATATATATATATATATATATATATATATATATATATATACATACATACATATATACCAGGGTTTCCCAGCAGAACATTGCACAGAGCATCACACTCTCTCCACCAAACTGTCGTCTTCCCACAGTGCGTCCTGGTGCCATCACTTCCCCAGGTAATCCGCCACATGTACATGGCTGTCCAAGTGATATAAAAGAAAATGGGACTCATCAGACCAGGCGACCTTCTTGTACTGCTCCAAGGTCCAGTTCCGACGCTTATATGCCCATTGTAGGCACGGTGGACAGGGGTCATCATGGGCACTCTGACCGGTCTGCGGCTACGCAGCACCATACACTGCAGGGTGTGATGCACCCTGACACATTCCTCCTGTAACCATCTTTACAATTTTCTGTGACTTGTGCCACAGTAGACCTTCTGTTGGCTCGGACCAGACGGGATAGCCTTCGTTGCCCTTGTATTATATATATCATATCTACATTAAAATATATTTCTTTGTGTTCAGTGGAAGAAAGAAAGTCATACGAGTTGGAAAGAACATAAGGGTGAGTAAATAATGAGAGAAATATTTTACATTTTTGGGGGAACTATTCCTTTAATCTTAGAATTAGAAGGAAAAAAGCTAATTAGATTTTGGTGCATTTAATCACTTTGCCACTTTGACTGTTTATCAAAACAGGTCATTTAAAATAATCTTTTACTATGCATAACAATTAATATTCATGAGTTTCGCAGCACTGCTCCCCACAATACAATTGTCACACACTGATTATTACACTCTGCTGCACAAGAGACAGTATACACTCAGGCAAACTGTCTGCAGATTTAAAACCAAAATAATAATCTGGGAAAGTGAGCATATCTTGCAGGAAATCAGTATGTTATTTCCAAATTTACTGGCACCCAAATTTGTACCAGATGTGCCAAATTTCAGACAAGGGCCACCATGTGGCAAATTTTATGACCTGAAAATCGTCTGCATTGTGCCTTTGACGTCACATTCCTTTTGATCTACCTAGCAAGATACTACTTTGCAAACAAGTAAGTGAAAGAACACTGGTTTGGTCTCAGTACTGTTATGGTTAGCGTTAGGTTTAGGTCTTGGGTAAGGAGTATGTTCCTTTAATTACTGCTCAAATGTTTAATTCAGATCATGTTTGCTCATGTCTTGCGCTTGCACAGTGCGTTGTGTGAATGAGCACATGCGGTCAACTGCAGTTCCAGAGACCGATCTTAGCTGAGAAAAAATGTGCCGTCCTATAACTAATTTTCAACAAAATCAGTCTGATTTGTAATTTGGAAACACATTATTTTACGGTGTCAATGTTACACATAACTGTAATAATTATAACCATTAAGTTACTAACATTTAATCACTACAGTAACTGCACACCAATGTGTAATTACAAGCATCTCCATAAAATAATCACACAGTAAGTACAAGTACGTCATTGATATTATCAGTTCTTACCTACTGTATGTTACTACACAGTAACCTGAACGTTAACCATTTATGATCCAGAATGGTTTTCTTGTACACACAACTCAACAGATTTCTTTAGTAAATGAGTTCAAACATCATCCCATCAGTGAGTCTTCACTTAAAATATTTTCTAATGTACAGCTTCATATACTGTAGATACCTGAAAGCCATTACTAAAGTACTGCATACCCTCTAGCTGACCATCTATCTGACGCCCACCTGATATTATCATTTCAAATGTGTCTTCTGTGACCCCTCATAAACATATTTCGGCAAGGTGACAGTCTACATACTGTACATCACTTACTACGCCAGGGTATTTCTACATGGTAATAAAGCACAGGAACATTTAGGAAAAAAAAAAAGTTGGCACACTCTTGCTCTCAAAAATATTCATGTATATTTTTTATACTCAAATATACTTTTTAGATTATGTAAAAAAAAAATATATTTTGCCGTGATGTTTCATTACTAATAATAATTTAATAATAATAACCTGTATTAAATACACTTCAGATGTCTGTGTTTCACATGATATACATTTATTTATTTACATTTATTAATTTAGCAGACACTTTTATCCAAAGAGAATTATCTGTGTAACTGCAGAATTTTAAAGATGCTTTGTGAAGTTGGTAACACTTTACAATTATGTTCCCTTTCTTAAGGGATTATAAAGGGGGTTATTAATGAATAAATGAACAAATGCATTATAAATCACATATCTGTGGTTAAAAAAAAATGCATAAAAAGGGTGACTTTCATGCAATACTTGCCAAATAATGAGCACGTTTACCTCACATGTTATAAATGCGTAATAACACTTATGCAATATTAGTAACCTATGAAAACATAAGGTTACCTTAATGTAAAATGGATACAAATCAAGCATTTATTAAGGAGTTGCCAGCATTAGAAACCTATGTACATAAAGTTCAGTATGGTTTAATGGTCATCAGGCTGTATTAAATGATATATGCATGCTGTGAATGAGCATGAAGACATGAAAAGTGTTTTTGCAGAGGAATTTAGGTAACTAGGACTAGTTAAATTGGGACAACACTCCGAGTAGCACCATTCTATATAAACGTGACAAGGAAAGTGACAACACAAGTGAATCAAGACATTACAGTAATGAATATAAACACAAAGCATACTGTAGCAACATTACATAATCCCTCCTTTTAATCTATCTAGTCTATTTTGCTCCATTATTAAAAATCATGAATTAGGTCACTTTATGTTTTTGATTCATATAAATATGTATAAGTGTATTTATTAAGCATTTATAACATGCATATTACAATGCTCACTACTTGGCACGATGAAATTTGCCCTTTTTATGCCTGTTGCTATAATTGCACTAAAATGATTTATAATGCATTTGTAAATGACTTACTAGTCATTAATAACCCCCTTTATAAACCATGAACAAAGACAACATTAATGTAAAGTATTACTCTGAAGTCTATGTAAAAAAAAAATAAAAAAATAAAAAATAAATGCATGTAAAAAGTCTGTACAGTTTAAAGATGGAAAGTTAAAAACCCTCAGTGGTTGACTGAGAGGTGAGGAGATGGTCTTTTGCCTCAGGGCGAACTAACATTTACACTAGGAAAGCAATGTGGTCACATGCGTTTCTGACCATCTCTGAATGTGGTTTGAGTCACTGGACCTTAAAACATTTTTCACCCCGTCCAAACCTGTTTTTAATTCTGTACACTTGTGAGCAAATGGACCGGAAGTAAATAACAGGTGTAAACAAGGAAAGAAAATTCTCACTTGAACCAAAATATTAATTAATTTGTTTTTTCCTGGGTGCTATCTTTGAAAATTAGCATATTCTACAAGCATTTGAAAAACATTTTAGCTCACAATATAAAATACATAGCCTATAGGTTTTGAGTCCCTGATTCAGTTTAGTGTACAGCTGTTGACATAGATGCAATACCTCTTTTAGAATTATTATTCATGGGTATTTGATATATTGTACTTGAGCCCTGGGATTGTGTCTGGGTATTCAACTCTTTCATATTCAGTGGTAACCTTGTAAAGGTTCTGGGGATTTCTGTTCAGGCCAGTCAATGCTGTCTCTAAAGCTGCACATTTAGTACATTAAAATGATTATATTTTAGATGTTGTAAATACACTGATATTGTACATTTCATTGTCTATCCAAACAAACAAAAGTGTGCATGTAAAAGTGACGTACAAATATCTACAAACACTAATGAGATCACCCTGGGAATACAGACATGGAATCTTGCATGCAGAAACAACGCAGTCCGCTTATGGAGCAGCTACGAGTAATGACAACTGTTTAGTTCTTTAGTTTTTCTTAGTTTTATGCAGCAATCATGATGGGTTATTATTACTCTTGCTTTCCTGATTAAAAAGCAGAGAGACAACTACACAAAGCTTTATTGTCTCTTCTAAACTACCTGTTGCAGATAGGCATGCTATGATTACTGTCAGTGGAAGTGACAGCGAGGTGGGGGATGGAACAAGACGATAATGTCGCTTGAAGCAGAGCTCCATCATCACACATTGAGAAGCAGTGTGCAGAAAAAGGAAGAGCATGTTTGAGGTGATTGGTATGTGCTTTTCCCCTCTTGGTCTCATCAGTTATGACTGTCAGTCTTGTTCAGCCCTGTCTCTCACCCTCATATTATGAACACATTGATGACAGACATCCTCCAAGTTGCCACAACATGTGTATGTGTGTGTTTGTGTTTTAGTGTAAGATTTCACACACTAACCCCTCACTGGGGCACCTGCACATTAGATAAAGAAGGAAAACAAAGGCCAAACTGAAGAGTTTCATTCACCTAGAAGATCATTTTACCTACATTTCAAAGTTTGAATCCCACAAACGTCATCTCATTGGCTTGAAAATTACTTAACTGTTTCTTTATTCTTTTTTTTTATTATTCTTTTTTTATTATTTTATTTTATTAGAACTCCTAGTGTAAATTTAATTTGCCTCTGCAATCTTTTAAAAAAGTGCAGCTGCAAACATCATCCACATGCTTTTATATCTCTATTTTATGACCCCTACAACCTCAATAACCTTTTGGGATGTAATGCATTATATAGGGATAGTTCCTCCTGGACCTGCACGGACGTCAGCATGTACAGACTGGCTTCCCGAGGAGAGCTGCGCTGGGTTTTAAAAGGGAGCGGCAATGAGGTTCCATTAACTTCAGTGTGAATTAGATGTGTCGCCGGACCCACACCCCAGACCCCCCCGTGCGAATTAGATGCACGCAGAAGAATTGGAGGAGGCCAGATTACCCTTTGTTTTGGACACTTTGCTATTATTCAAAATAATAGGTCTCCGAGGCCTGACGCTACACCTACTGTGTCTGTCTCTTGCTCACCCCACCATAGTAGTAGTTAGTACTGACCGAAAATAGTATCAAAATATTAAAATTAACATAAAAAAATGTATTGTTTCATTTAATATGAAGTTTGGACTAATTATGGTGGGGTGGGCTCTGCAAAAAAATAAAAAAAATAAAATTATATATATATATATATATATATATATATATATATATATATATATATATATATATATTTAGCAAACACACAATTATTGACGTCATATTTGTTAGCTTTGGCTCGCTAAACTAATCCATGCTAAACTAACTTACACAGTGGATTTGATTTTAGGTCACAAGCCTTGTTAGTTTAAACTGTGAAATCCTCTTGCACATGGGTGTCCAAGCTCCGGCCCCTGGGCCATCTGTGGCCCACCGACTGCTCTGATGTGGCAGAATTTACAGAATTTGGATATCTATTAAGAAATTGTGTGAAATTCATATTCTGAACACTGAATATCGCTATCACATTCAGGCTGTGTTTAAAATATCGATACGATGATACATGTTCTCCCTGACGATGTGCGTATCGATGCAGCTTGAAGGAACACATTTGATTATATTTTAAAGAACAGATGAAAGAAAAGAGGCCAGTGTGCGTGTCTGATTCGCTGTTTGTTGGGATGTTTAATGGCACTCTGTCACTCACCAGTGCAACGTGAGCTCTTCTCACAGAACGTGCACATGAAGAGTTTTCTTTCTACTTCATATTAGTGGCATGCAAACAGTTTTGTATTTTATATGAGTGCTGCAAATTATCTCATGCCATCTCAGGAGGTGCTCTCGGTTTAAATCATTTTAAATCCAGCAGTTCACATTTCACTGTGGATTGTGAATAGCCTATATACAGTACTTTATATATAAATTGGATAAATGTGGCTGTAAAAATGGGGTCAAAAAGTTAATTTTTATACCCTGTTCACAACCCAGGTGTGGAAAATGGCAAAGGTCTACAGTGATTTCATCGTGGATATTGCATGTGAGGGTTGGTTAGACTTGCTACAGTATATACAGAAAACACAATTGCAGGCTAATATGTCTTTTCACTTGAATTTAGCAGAGCATATTTTTCAATGCCTATAATCTTTGACATTTCCTGTGTATTTATTATTAATAATTACAGTTTCACTCTTCATTTGAATACAGGAAAAGTGTGTAGAAGTGAGTTGTGTTTGACTTGTTTTAAGATTCAAGTTGTTTAATCCTAGAGTCTTTGCCTTACCTGTTGCACCCTGTAAAAACTTTATTTGATTTTTCCCCACAATATTTTAAACTATAGTAAGGGTTGCACAAAACACTTTAAAAGGAGAAAGACCTTATTGTGTTTTGAATGGTGCAAAATAGGCCCTTTCCAACTGCAGGTATTAAAGCCCATTGGTACTTCTCCCTGGGACAAGAACTTTTTGTCGCTTTCACACCTCGGAGCAGTTTTAGGGAGATTTTTAGCTCCTACTCTGGAGTAGGCACTTTGGGGGCATATAGGTACTGTGGCAGACTGTGGGAGGTGCTGCAGCCTGTGATTGGTCAAAAACCTACGATGCACAAAAATAGGTTTCAGAATCTAAAGGAGTCCACAGCCACCATTTGAAAACAAACTTTTACTGCTACTCAGAGAATTGCGCTAATTTTACAATTCCCTTAATAGAAATAACATACAGTATAACCAACAAAGTTTCCAAAGTGGATCACCCATTTCACATACTGTATTTCACATAAGTCTGCATGTGACTTTATGGGGAGACACGCTTTGAATTTTCATCGCATGTGTACCGTTTGTACTGTGTGACTATACAGAAAATAAAGTGATTTCTGGATTACTACATCAAATTTTTCCTGGGATGATGGATATAAATAATCAGATGTTTATTGAAAGTGGGTAATTGAACTCTATTATACACTAAACCATAATGAAATCTAGTTTACATGAGGGAAGTATTGTGTGCCTGTCACTGCATGGTTAACTTGCATTAAGATGTCTATTTGAAATAAATGAGTATTTCAGTACAGTCATTTATGTCGAGTCATAAAAGCCTTTATTGTAAAAGATTGTGATAATAAATAGGTTTATGGTGCATTTTCAGCATGTTGCACGCTAAATTCAGCGCATGCATGGTAGTCTGACCGCTCGTCTCATCTCTCACTCTGGCTACAGCAGCACGGAGGTCCACATGCACAGCTCTCACGCCCAATTTAATCTGTAACATGAAGACACAGACTGCGTCTGAAAACTGGAAAATGCTGCCTTTGGGGCTGTATAAGGAGGTAGGATGAAATAAGGTGCTTTTTTAACTGTTCTGTGACCAGTTTCCTTAAGAGTTCCATTCATCCAAAACACTGTCGTTTAAACCATTAGCTGATTAGACAGCTGCCTAAATTTGTGGATGCAGCCAAAGCTTGTGTAAAACAGCCCTAACAAAACTGTTGAATGTAGATCTGATCCTGGCATCCTCCATCAGTGTTGTTGATTTTGTTGTTGCTATTGAATCGCGAGTGCCAACCACGTCAGAAGAAAAATGGTAGATACTAGATGAAGTCAGCACTGGGGGGAAATGTTTCCTCAGATGTCCCGTTCCTTGTAAGAGTTTTCATCTAGAAAGTTACTAAAGGAAAAGTACAGGACTGTAGGTGGGAAAGGGCTTATTGATAAGTTTTGCTGAAAACTGTTATACAGTTTACTATAAACAATTGTTATACAAAATTATGTTCAGGAGAAATTCATTTCAAAATTAACATGTATCACGATATGTATTGTATCGTGACCTCTGTATGTGATGTGTATTGTATCGTGACATTGTTGGTGATACCCAGCCCTATATCATGTACAGCCACATTTTACAGAACATTGTCTTCACTAGTGCGTTCTCTTTGCAGTCGCCACCAGCTTCATCTACTGGTAAAGTTCAACAGGAGTTTGGAATATTCCAGAATTCCATGGATGAAGCACCTCACAAAAAGAATGATGCAATTGTGAAAGGACTGGTATCAGGTAAATTGGTATCATAGCAAAGATTCTTTGCTCATGTACTTGTTCTTGTTTAAATGTCCTGATACCCAGCATCATACAACCAAGAAGAGCTGTTGTTGTACAGCACGAGCGCCCACACTTATCCCACTTTGATAGTCAAAACTCACATATTTTTGCTTATCTTTACCATTTCAACTATTTTCCTGACTTACTTGAAGAACTGCTTTCGACTTCTGCTTTCATTCAGAATTTTCGCTGCTTTTTCTTGAGCCGCAGGTTCTGCTGCACGAGGAGATGTTGTCTTATATTGTTATTAAAAGAGAATTATTACTTTGAACTTGCCCACATAATGCATTTTGGGAGCTTTTCTTTCTATTTGGCGATTTGTCTATTTGTACACAATATGTCGTGAAAATGAAAATGTCAAGCTTGAGTGACAGCGCTTCCGTCTCACTTAATATCGCGGAGAAAGAGAGTGCCTATCAAATTATATTGAGGATGATATCATCATAAGAAAAGAGCCGAAAGACAGTCCCTGCCAATGCAACAGCATAGAAGATTGGACTGAAGAGAGTGAATTTGCTCTTAGCAATTTAATTTACTCTTACTCAGGATATTATTGCACATTTATTAAAATATTGCAGCCCAACATGTATGGCTATCCAACCCAATTTGGGTCATGACGTATAGTTTAAGAAACGCTGCTCTAGAATTATATAATTATTTCTTCTGTGGATTGGTTCTGGACATTAAACTTTATCAGTGGAAAAGAACAATCAAGCAGACAACCGCATTAGTGCCACCATAAAGGTATGTTACCAACAACAACACACGCTATGTAATGTGCACACTTTAAGCACATGCTAAATAATACAGCTAAATGTTTCTTCTTAAAGATGCGTTTAAACTTTATATACGCAAATGCTACTTTGCACAAGAAAGACGTTGCTGGGTCTGGCCTATGTATATGCAAACCAGAAGTCTTTGAGCTTAAATAATGGTCGAATATTTATCTAAAATATCGCTTTTATCTGTTTCTTAGGTTCAAAGCCTAGCATGGGAAAATCCTCCAATGAATATGTGCTGTAAACTGTTTTATTATAGATTTCGTTCTATTTCTTAGCTCACTCAACCATGTTTAAAAATTATGATAGATAAAAACAGTTAAACAGGTCTCTTGTGTAATCATTGCTTTTATATATCTGTTGTCATTTTATGCATTCATTGCAAATCATATCCGTCTCTATTCTTTATTAATTTCTATAGCTTGTTAGAATTGTTAATACCCACTGCGTTTACAGTGGCTGAGAGTGTTCCCTCTGGACTTTAGAAACGAGACTCAGCCAAGTTTTGTTTTACCTTGAAAGTAACTGTCTACTTGAAAATAAATGTAATAAATGAGACAAGGTCAAACACTTAATATTGGAGTATTCAATAAATAAAACAGCCTAAACACAGGATAAGAATGCAAGCTTGCTTGCTAATGCTAACTGTCCTGAGTCATGACTGCCTTATGTAAACAGTACAGTTTGCTAGTGTTGTAGATTTAAGATTCAATTTATTGTCATTCGGCATTTATACAAGTGTACGAGAGATCAAAATATTTTACGGGGCAAGATGGCAACAGGAGAGCACTTACATTACAACAGGTAAACATTAGCCTGCCATTAGACTTTACTGTAGCTTTTAGCTGGCCATCAGTCTATATTACTTCACTAATGTAACAACAGGAAATACACAGAGGAGTCAAAACATTATGTCCACTTACAGGTGAAGCGATTAACGTTGATCATCTTCTAACAAGGCCACATGTCAAGGTCTAGGTAGATTAGATGGTAAGCGAACAATCAGTACTCATAGTCAACATGTTGAATGCAGGAGAAATGGGCAGGAGTAAAGACCTGAGTGACTTTGACAAGGGCCAAATTGTTAGGGCCAGACATCTGGGTCAGAGCATCTCTGAAATGGCAAGGCTTGTGGGGTGCTCTCGGTCAGCAGTGGTGAGTACCTACTGACACTGGTCCGAGGAGGGACAAACCACAAACTGGCGACAGCCAAGGCTCATCGATGCACGAGGGCAATGAAAGCTATACCATCTAGTCCGAACCAACAGAAGGTCTACTATGGCACAAGTCACAGAAAATTTTAATGATGGTTATTTGAGGAATGTGTCACAACACACAGTGCATAGCACCCTGCTGCGTATGGGGCTGCGTAGCCGCAGACAAGAAAACGCTTGTAAGAAAACTATTGTCTTTCTTCATGGATTGCAGCTTTGTTCTTTTATCAAAAAGTAGTGTTTATTAAAAGCAGGGACTAAAAACTAAATGCTTTTCATTTCGGTTCATTCTGAGCAAAAACAGTATTTTTAATAATTTGTTTGTGTGTGGTGGATTTATCGGCATAGAAATCATAACAAGCAGTTAATTAACAGTAAAGTATAATTTTGTTTACAGATTTGCTTCAAAACCTGGCAGCATCAATTCTGTATTAGTGCATCTAACAATAATTCAGTGAAGACATGGAAACAACTGAGAAATGTACTTTTTACCTCTATTAATGTTTTCCTATGTAGTAATTATACATAGTTGATAAAAAGCTCTTTATTCACAGAATGCGGCATTCACAACGGGCAGTTAGGCAAAGAAATGTGTGATGCAGCAGTTTCCTTCAGGATCAAAGCACAGGTTTCTTTTTTTTGGGCAACATGAAGTGGTGTAGTTTCAAAAAGTTAACTGTGATAAACCCTTTGGCCTTTAGTTTCATGAAAAAATTATCAGAACAAAATTAACCAGTTATAACCGGTCACCAGCATTTAAAAATAACGTTTTCACTCCGGAACAATTGAAAACCACTTTGTTCTGGTTTTTGGTTACGTTCTGCAAATAGATTTCGTTCATTTTTGGATTTCGTTCCTTAAACCGTTTTTAGTCCCTGATTAAAAGTGAAGATTAATAGAAATTTGGGTTTTCCTGGTCGATTTTCATTTTAAGCATATTATGGGCCGTTCACACAGAACACGTTTTTGTGTCCATCTGCGCGGTTTTTCAATTTTTTCCTGTATAAATAAGCTCTAGATGGACATCTTTAACCATTGCTCAATGTCTCGCGTAGGAGCACCGCTGTAAAAAAAAAATATTGTATTTAGAGCTGGAATGTCCAGTATTTGACAGGTAGAAAGTTGGCAACCCTTGGCCTGACCCTCCCAACCTTCTGAAAATGACTAGCAGTTCATTATCGTTTGGATGTAATAAGTGAAATGGTAAGCTTATACATGTTTTTTTTTTTTTTTTTTCTGATTCATTGTATCAATGTGTACACTCACTTTTAGGAAGAAACTTATGTTAAGTTTTATGCATGAGGCCCTTGGTGTTTTAGTTGTGTGGTGTTTTAGTCTGCTGTTTTATAACTGATAGTCTATCAGTTCTGTTTATGATGCAATCAAGCAACTGAACACTGATGGATTCCAAATAAAGGAGAATATCCACCCTGTTATCAAGTAGTTGAAGCATAATGGGTAAAAAAATTATATAAATGTCTAAAATAAAATGTATATTTTATCTGCTGTGACTAGTCACCAACACAAGTTTTTGACTGTGTTTAAAGGGGTCATGACTCTTTTTATTTTCACCAAAACAGTCATAATTTAGTCATATATAATAATTTTCCACCCTGTCTCTAGCTCGCTGTCGGAACACTTGGTTTTAAGCTGTCTGGCCCTTTAAGACTTCAAAGTAAATGGCCACTGTTGTGATTGGCTAACATCGTGCAGCCCTTCCAATACAGCCATATTTGAAACGCAATCCAAAGAAAATGAACAAACTCCACACTACATTTCAGGGTTAACACATAACATACACCCAACACATTTCATTTGAATATATTAAACTGTTTACTCAAGCAGCACCACAAAATATTAATATGAAATATTAATTAATAAAAAAAAAAAAATTATTTATGAATTTGCAGTCCTATAGTGTTTTCACTGCCCCATCCTTCAATAACAGTTCCTTTGCAAAGCTTGAATCATGCTGTGACTGTAATACAATCCATGATGTTGGGTGCTTCAACAGGCAACAGCAGAGACGCTGGTCTTCACATCTCACATCTTCCATGTTTGTTTACACACATGAATGCATGTGTTTCACCCAGTCAGTGGCAGCAGCAGAATGAGGTGCATTTTTAAAAGTTGCGCTTGTACCACTCTTAAAACGTGGCGCACATTGCCAGAAATGCACCAAAACAATCAAAGACATCCAACGAGTGCATGTTTACAAAAGACCAACAATTAAAAATAGCACAGATGGGTGCAAAAACAGTCCAGGACACCTTCAAAACAGAACAACAACATGACAGCGCAGCTGAATGAAACACAATGTGGGTCTCCATTTTAGAGTTATAACTTGACATTGCATCTTTGAAAAGCACCGTGAGATGTATGAGAATGGTCAAAGCCATGCACGTTTATGCAGAAAAACATTTAAATCCAGTTAGGCACATGAAGGTGTCCTGTGTAAGTCCACTTTGGTGTAGATCAGGGGTTGGGAACCTTTTTTCACTAAGGAGCCAATTTTTTCATTTTTGGTTGATTTTTTCGAAAGAGCCATAGCAAAAACTAATAATTTACTATTTTCAAATAAAATGTTTATTGTGCCCATAGAATACTCAAAATCACAAAAACAAACAAATATGCAACAATTAAAAGTAACGTTGCAATATGGAATTGAGTACACATTTGTACGGGTCTCCATAAAATTACTTAATTTTACATTTGTTCATGAAAAAGTTCACTTCCTTATAGGGCTGGTCAATATGTAAAAAATATTTTGAAGATAATCGCCTTAAAAAAATATTGTGATATCCAATTATATCATCAACACCCCTGCCCAGGGTCAGTGAATCTTTTTGCTTTATTGATTTTGCTTTAAAAATTAAATTAATTTATTGAAACATGAAAAACTTAAAATACAGTTATAAATTCAAATAGCACTTTTTAAAATTTAATCACAATTAAAATAATGAAGTGATTAAAAAATCTTACCATCTTACCAAACATTTACTGTCTCAAATGTCCCCATTTGTCATCAAGCATCCATCAACGAAAACAGGTGAAAAATTACTAATAGCCTACAAAAAGACAATTATAAATGTAAAGATAATAATAATAATAATAATCATAATAAAAAAAGCCTAATAAATTCCCTTGTGTTCCCAAAATAGTGCTGCCAAATTTGTGTTCTTATCGAATGTGTTTGTATTGCGTTTTGGTAAAACAGATGATGCTGCCTAAAAAAATAAAATAAAAATAGAACTCATTTTTAGGTTCAAGGTGTCTTATTATTTTGATTTTATCACTTTCGTCTTTGTTTCTTTAATAGAAAGATATATATTACTCAACCTGCAGAGTTGTGTTCACAATGCGTAAGAGTGAACTGCTCTGTGGAAATAAAGCAAACTAAACACACAGCACCTCCTGAGATGATTGGAGATCATTTGCTGCATTCTCATAGATGACATTATTCTTGCAAACAGTTTTCAGATGAATGAAACAGAGAAAAAGGAGTGATAACTCTTTACATGCGTGTGTTCCATGAGACAGGGTCTCACTGCTCGCCTCTGAACAAACAGTGCATCAGACACGAGCAATGATGGCTTTTCTTTTGTCTGTTTTTATATAATAAAACATAATAAAGTTTTTCAAGCTCGTGTCTTGTGTCTAACATCATGTATCACTCCGAGACGTCTTACAGGTCACCCGCCTGTTGTGGGTAGATGAGCAAAATTACCCGTGCATGAAATACCTGCATTTGGTTCTTAAAAATATAATCACACGTGTTTATACAAACGCGTGTCTTTGTGTCTAAATTCTTGTCATATATCACTCTGAGACATCTTACAGGTCGACCTCCACAGTGGCTGGTAAATCAGCAAATTTACCCGCCACTGCATGAAAAATCCTCATTTGCCCGGTGTTAATTTCCAGTGTAAAATTGTGGCTCGCAAGCCATAGGTTCCTGACACCCTGGTGTAGATAAATCTCCCATGACAGGCCCATCAATCTCCTCTTCACCTGTGTGACTGACTGACCACCAGTGGGCAGGGCCAAGGGTGAAATGACGAAAAATAGGCATTGATGTATTGCTGAAGAGGCAGTCATATGCAGATATATTTGGTCCTTGCGACATCAAAAGTTCCACAAATTCCAAACGAACCATTTTTGCAGCTTGTTTTAAATAAATGCTCTTTCTCTAAAGAGGAAGTTTTCAGTTATGAAACTTTCAGTGTGTTTTTATAGTACAATGACCTCTTATATAATCTAACTAATCAACTAATATGGTCATAAAAATGTCATGGTTACTTGTATAACCTCCATTCCCTGTTGGAAGGAACGAGACGTTGTGTCGATGTAGTGACACTAGGGGTCACTCTTGGGAGCCCGAGACACATCTGGTCTTTGATAAAAGGCCAATGAAAATTGGCGAGTGGTATTTGCATGCCACTCCCCCAGACATACAGGTATAAAAGGAGCTGGTATGCAACCACTCATTCAGGTTTTATGCTGAGGAGCCGAGACAAGGTCCGACAATTTCAGCGGGTAGTTCAGCGTTGTGGCAGGAGGGACACAACGTCTCGTTCCCTCCATCAGGGAACGGAGGTTACACAAGTAACCATGATGTTCCCTATCTGTCACTCATTTGACATTGTGTCAATGTAGTGACAGTAGGGGTCCCTATACGAAACACCACAACTGGCTGAACTGTGTTACATGAACTGGCGGTGTGTGACTTGCTGACCATGTGGAGAGTCTTCAAGGTAGATCCTACCAAACAGGGGAGGAGTTACTACAAACATGGAGACTGGGGCAGAGGTGCTCTGCCCAAGGAAGACGCAGTTTGCCAACAGGGAAACGAATTAGCAGAAAATATACATCACATGGGGTTTGCCTTACAGGGAACCGCCACATGCCGGGCAGCTACCCCAGAACAGGACTCTTTGTTAGCACGTGTTCTGGACCGGCAGTGAGTCTCTCTGAAAACTCGACTGCCACAGGACTCAGAGGAAGTCAGCCAGGGAACATAGTTTGTGAACACTACTGGGAATTCATGGCGCACATCTTCAGCTCAAAAGAGGTAGAAGGTGCTTTGTGCAAGCGATACACCCGGCCGGCTATCCCGAGCTTATCCACTTGTATTGCGTGCCACTACCTGGGACAAAACCGGTTCCACCCGGAGGTTGTAGAACCTTGCAAAGGTGTTGGATGTTGCCCAGCCTGCTGCTCTGCAAATGTCTGTTAGAGAGGCACCCCTGGCCAGGGCCCAGGAGGCCGCTACACCCCTGGTAGAATGGACTCGTAGCCCTACCGGGGGCGGCATGTCCTGGGCGTGATATGCCATAGCTATGGCATCAATGAGCCAGTGGGCGATCCTCTGCTTGGAGACAGCGCTTCCTTTCCACAGTGCACCAAAGCAGACAAAGAGCTGCTCAGAGATGCTAAAGCTCTGCGTGTGATCCAAATAGATGCGTAAAGCGCCCACCGAACACAGCAACGACAGGGCTGGGTCTGCCTCCTCCTTGGGCAGCGCTTGCAGGTTCACCACTTGGTCCCTAAAAGGGGTCGTGGGAACCTTGGGCACATAGCCCGGTCGGGGTCTCAGGATCACGTGAGAATAGCCCGAACCGAAATCCAAGCACGTTTTGCTGACAGAGAACGTTTGCAGGTCTCCAGCCCACTTGATGGAAGTGAGCGCAGTCAGGAGGGCAGTCTTCAAGGAGAGTGCCTTAAGCTCAGCTGACTGCAAAGGCTCAAAGGGGCTCTCTGAAGACCCTGAAGAACTACAGAGAGGTCCCATGAGGGAACGAGGCGCGGTCTGGAGGGATTCAGCCTCCTGGTGCCTCTCAGGAACCTGATGATCAGGTCGTGCTTCCCTAAGGATTTACCGTCGACTGCGTCATGGTGTGCTGCTATGGCGGCAACATACACCTTCAAGGTGGAAGGGGACAGCCGCCCTTCCAACCTCTCCTGCAGGAAGGAAAGCACTGATCCGACTGCACATCTCTGGGGGTCTTCCTGTCGGGAAGAACACCACTTAGAGAACAGACGGCACTTAAAGGCATACAGGCACCTCGTAAAGGCATACAGGCACCTAAACAGTCTACCACCGTGGGTGGTAGACCATTTAGGTCTTCCGCGTCCCGTCCAGGGGCCAGACATGGAGATTCCAGAGGTCTGGTCACGGGTGCCAGATGGTGCCCCGTCCCTGAGAAAGAAGGTCCTTCCTCAGGGGAATTTGCCAGGGGGGGGGCTGTCACGAGGAGCGTGAGGTCCGAGAACCACGTCTGGGTGGGCCAGTAGGGTGCTACCAGGATGACCTGCTCCTCGTCCTCCCTGACCTTGCACAGGGTCTCTGCAAGTAGGCTTACTGGGGGAAATGCATATTTGTGCAGGCCAGGGGGCCAGCTGTGTGCCAGCGCATCTATGCCGAAGGGGGCCTCAGTCAGGGCGTACCAGAGCGGGCAGTGGGATGATTCTTGGGAGGCGAACAGGTGCACCTGTGCCTGTCCGAATTGACTCTAAATCATCTGGACCACCTGAAGGTGGAGTCTACACTCTCCCCTGAGGGTAACCTGCCGTGACAGCGCGTCTGCTGTAGTGTTGATGTTGCCCGGGATGTGAGTGGCTTGCAGTGACTTGAAGTGCTGCTGACTCCAGAGGAGGAGACGGCAGGCGAGTTGTGACATACAATGAGAGCACAGACAGCCTTGGTGGGTGACATTTGCTACCGTTGCCGTGTTGTCTGTCCGAACTAACACGTGCTTGCCCTGGATCAACGGCCGAAACCTCCACAGGGCGAGCAGAATTGCCAACAACTCGAGGCAGTTGATGTGCCAATGCAGTCGCGGGCCCGGCCACAGGCCGGCGGCTGCGTTCCCATTGCAAACAGCGCCCCAGGCCGTTTTGGAGGTGTCTGTCGTGACCACCTGGAGACCAGTTCTAGGGAAACACCTGCCCGTAGAAACGAGAGGTCGGTCCAAGGGCTGAAAAGACGGTGACAGACCGGCGTGATGTGTCCTGCGGCGCCATGCCCATCTTGGGACACGTACTGATGGGTGGGGCCTCGCGGCAGGGCGGAGCTCTAGGTGCCAAACCATGTCGTGGCCGTGCTGAGTTCAGGGACATCGATGTACTTACCTGGCTCCTTGTGACCACCCCCAGAACAGCCTGGGATGGGGGAGGAAGAGGCCTGTCCTCGTGACCCGTGGAGACTGTCACATCGGGGGCGGATTTGTGCCACAGCTGGGCGCTCAGGGGCGGAAGACCGCTGCTGGAGCGCCAAACCTGCCAAATAGAGTGGTGGACAGTGGTCTTGATGATGGCCGTGCACACCGGATACGTGACCCAGGGAACAAGGGAACAGCTCTTGCTGAACTCTTAGGTACTGCAGCCACTTGGGCATGCAGCGCAATTAAATGCAAAGATAACAAAAAGATTCTCCTCCCGGCCCTCGACCGGGGGATGGAGTGGTCTGCTTACCAGCTCCAGAGCAGCGGGTTTTGTCGTCCCTGGGTCGCCCATCTCAGGGGTGCTTTGAAGCCTTTCACGGGTTCTTGGCAGCCACGAGACAGGTGGCGTCTGCTTCCTGCGGTGGGCTCTACGCCAGGGCCGGGCTGCGGTGGAGCCGGTGCAGTCACCGCAGGGGGACGCCCTTGGCGACGAGCAGACCTGGTGCGGGATCTTGAGCCGCGCTGGGGCAGGATATGCCGGATAGCCTCTGTCTGCTGCTCCACTGTTGAGAACTGCTGGGCAAAGTCCTTGAAGGTGTGGCCGAATAGGCCAGCCTGGGAGATGGGGGCAGCAAGGAACCGTGTCCTGTTGGCCTCACCCATCTCAACCTGGTTGAGCCATAACCCATCCACGAACGCTGTCTCCGCTTGAGCAGTGCCCAGACACGAAAGACAGTGATCGTGACCGTCAGAAGGCAAGAGATAATGAGCGCAACCAGGAATAACACACAAAGGAAAGGCATCTTTAAAAAGACGCGTCTTTAATGCGTGTGCCGCTCTTTTAGAGAAATATACTCTTATTTCTGCCAAAGCGCCCAGGGGCATTCTCTGCAGTGCACCAGTGTAGAGGAGGGAGAAGCCACTGAAATGAAGTGAATGAACAGTCATGGGAATTCAGCCCAGTGAGCATGAACTTTCTGCTCCGAAGAGAAAATCTGAATGAGTGGTTGCATACCAGCTCCTTTTATACTCGTATATCCGAGGGAGTGGCATGCAAATACCACTTGCCAATTTTCATTGGCTTTTTATCAAAGACCAGAGGTGTCTCGGGCTCCCAAGAGTGACCCCTAGTGTCACTACATCGACACAACATCGAGTGAGTTACAGATAGGGAACTGCATGTATAATACATATACAAGAAAGAGAGAAATGCTGTTTAAAAATAGTTTTAGATGAAGTATAGCATGCCACACCACAGGTCAACTTCCCAAAAGTATTTAATGTACCCTACTCTAAAATATTTAATATGATCACAAGATAACTGAATACCTCACCCAATAGAGTGCAACAGTGCCCACCCAGTTTTTTACAGTGCTGCCATCTTGAAGTGTTTTCCCCATTGATTTCATCCATAGGTCTTTCATAAAATTCTTCATAAAAGAGTTCTATAAGAGCCTTGAACCAAACCAACTAACTCAGAGATGAATCACAACATTACAAACTTTGTTTTGAAGCAAAAAAAGGTTTAAAAACAAAAAACAGGCAGATAGGCAAAGTCATGGGTATGTGTAGATGTTCACCAGAAATTCACTATTACACATGATCTTTAAAGAATTAAGTTGACATAATATGGAAGGATGGCTTCACCAAAAGCATATGACAAGTCAAGTCAAAATATATTTATAAAGCACATTTAAAAATAACCAAGTTTGAGCAAAGTGCTGTAGTTTACACAGCAAAAACAGGAATACCTCAAATGTCAGCACATCCCACATGGATTCACGGTGAATTAAAAGCCAGTGAGAAGAAATAAGTTTTAAAACTAGTTTTAAAAACAGAAAGAGATGGAGCAGTTCTGATGTATACAGGTAGGCTGTTCCAGAGCTTTGAGCCAGCTATGGCAAATGTTCGATCACCTCTTTGCTTCAACCAAGATCTGGGAACAGACAGAAGTCCCTGGTCCCCAGATCTAAGCGATCGAGGTGGAATGTGCAGGTGCAGTAAATCAGAGAGATATATCGGTGCTTTGTTGTTCAGTGATTTATAAACAAAAAGAAGAATTTTAAAATCAAATCTAAATTGGACCGGCAGCCAGTGTAGTGACATTAAAATAGGAGTAATGTGATCATATTTACGCCTGCCCTTCATAAATCAGGCTGCAGCATTTTGGACCATTTTTTGACAACAAATACACCAAGTTTGATTTACACCAAAATAGAGGGAGTATCAGTAATCCAAGCGTGACGTTATAAAAGCGTGAATTACTGTTTGGAGGTTTTTCTCAGAAAGAAAACGTTTTACTTTAGAGAGAAGTCGCAAGCGGAAGAACCCTGATCTAACCAAAGCATTAATTTGTTTATCAAACTTCAGGCTGCTATCAAACAAGAAGCCTAAATTCTTTGTGCAGGATGTGGTAAAAGGAGCGAGACATCCTAATTCGAAATAGGACACATTATTGCTGTCGTTGGGTCCAAACAGAATAACTTGTTTTATTCTCATTCAGATTTTTAAAAAATTGAGTTTAGCTCCTTTAAACAGGCAAATAGCGCCTCTAGGGCATATCTATCATTTCGCTTCAGTGGTAAATAGATTTGTGTGTCGTCAGCGTAACGTGAAAGGAAACTTCATATTTGTAAAAATGGATCCCGTAGGAAGCATGTATGTAGAAAATAGAATGGTTGCAAGAATCGAGCCCTGTGGCACACCACATGAGAGATGTGCAGTAGAGGATGTAAACTGACCAAGACTGACGGAGAGCCTTCTGTTAGTTAGATTGGACCGAAACCATTTAAGAATTGTACCCTGAATACCAGCACAGTGCTCCAGCCGGGACATGAGAATGTTGTGATCAACCATATCAAAAGCTGAAGTGAGATCTAAGAGAACTAAAGCCATGGCAGCCCCAGAGTCCGTTGCTAAAAGGATATCATTAGAGACTCTTAGAAGGGCGGACTCAGTACTGTGGAGAGATTTAAAGCCAGACTGGAAAATTTAATGTGTGGAATTTATGCTTAGAAATGGCTGAAGTTGGGTAAGCACCACTTTCTCCAAAACATTCGCAATAAAAGGCAGATTAGAAATGGGTCTAAAATTGCCTAAGGTAGCAGGATCAAGATTAGGTTTTTTGAGGTGTGGTGTCACAGTGGCCAGTTTTATGCAGTCAGGGAGAGTCCCAGTACTAAGACACTTGTTGATAATAGACACAAGTCCGAGCCCAACCCTTTCTGCAGTTTGTTTGAGAAAGTGTGGGGGAATAACATCTTGGGGGCAGAGTGAGGGCTTTAAGTGTTCAATGATTTCTTTACAGGTCTGGAGAGATATGGTCCAACGAGCCATAGACAGTAGTCTATCGTTTAGTTCAGGGAGGAACATGGTGAATAAAACTGGTTTATGGTCCAAAAGGTTTGTTTCGCAGACCTCAGTATCGATGACAGGTATGCCATGTGATAAAACCAAGTCTAAAATATGTCCCTGTATATGTGTGGGGCTCTTCACCCACTGCACAAAATAAAAAATGTCCATAAGATTTAACAACTCCTTAGTTAAAGGATTGGAGGCACAGCACATGTGTATATTAAAATCTCCCAGTATTAAAATACAATCATATTTTGTGAAAATACCTCCCTCAAATCTGTAAATTTATTAATAAAGTCTTTGTTTGATTGAGGAGTGTGAGACACCACCCCAAAAACCACAGGTTTAACCAGGTCAATTTGCATCAACTGAACTTCAAAGGTATCAGTGGGAAGAGAGCGGCAGTGGAGGGAATTTTTTAAATAACTGCTAATCCACCACCGCGACCGGTAGTCTGGGGGGAGTTATGAAATTTGCAGTCCGAGGGTACCAGTTCAGAGTAGGGACTTAAATCTCCCACTTTTATCCAGGTCTCAGTCACAAATAAAAGGTCCAAGCTGTGTGAGGTGAAGAAATCATTCAATATAAAAGTCTTATTTACCAGTGACTGTGTGTTGATCAATGCCATCCTGAGCGGCAACGAATCACTGGCAGGCAGTGTTACTTGGCTCAACAGGCGAAGATTATAATAAATCGCTCCACCTCGACGAAACCGGGGGGAGATGCACTGAGGGGGCTCGACAGGAGATCCAGGGAGGATGGGACGAATCCACTGGTTAGGAACCTCCAGTGAGCACCAGACAACATGACAGCCATGATCCAGCTTAGGCACCGGAAAGTTTGAGAGGGACAGCAAGGCGAATCCCGAGACCAAGACAGATCGATTGCTTCAAAACTGATTTTTCGCTGTTAAGGGACCAAGAGATGGCTCCTCCCTTTACCCAAAAATTTCAGACGAAATGGTAATGTGCTTTGGTTTTTATGACGCACACATATGGGGGCGTGTCAAGTGCCATCTGCACATAGGATTGCCATAATTCCATACGGGCTTCAGAGTTTGTCACTCCATTGTGTCAGATACTGACGCAGAGTCTCATTCTCTCCTTTCAGGGAATGAGTTTACAGTCATAATTGAGATGTTTTACAACGCATCTGCTTGTTCCTAATCAGAGGTAGAAGAAAGACGTATTTCAATACTATTCTATAAAATGAAGAAGTGCATCAAAAGCCTCGGATCTCACAGTAGGACTGTCTTAAGGGTTTATAAGTTATCGTTAAATATTAGCCTATAGAAAAATGAATGGGATTTTTACTTTCAGAACCCAACTATTACATTCTATGTGGCTTGTTAAAATGAAATACGGTAAATATAATTAAACTGCTTTAAAATGTAAGCTTTAGTTTAATAATTAAACTGCTTTAATTGAAGTCTGAAGCACAGCAGAATAAGAAATAATTGACCGGCTGAATTTTTTCTGAAGTCACTGCTGGTTTATAGGACAGAGAGAACTAGGAGAGTATAATAAGTGTTCTCCCTGCTTTGTTGTGCAACTACAGGATTGCAACACAGAAAACAGTTGTTAATAAGAGGTAAAGTTAAACAAGATTCACTTCTATTCACATTTATAATTTTATCTGCATCGTCCTTTCCTTTCTGCACTTACCCATGAACACGTTGTTCTCTGGAAGGCTCATCAAATGACATCTTATTCAAAAAGTTACTTTCACTAACATCAGTCCCCCATTCACAAAAACATGACACCTCCTGATGCACTTCATTTTATAGAATAGTATTGAAATGTGTCTTTTTTCTACCTCTGATTAGGAACAAGCAGATGCATTATAAAACATCTAAGTTACGACTGTAACCTTGTTCCCTGAAAGGAGAGAATGAGACTCTGCGTCAGTATCTGACACTATGGGAACCCCTCCCAGGAGTGACAAACTCTGAAGCCTGTATGGACTTACGGCAATCTTATGTGCAGATGATGCGGGGGGCATGTCAAGAAGCAAGAAGCAGACGTGTGAGCAACGAGCTCTGCGCACTTGCAAAATGTTTTATTATTTTCATGTTATAATCCGGTGAAATTTGATACACCCAGTTACACATTTGCTCTTTGAGGCAAAACATGGCAAAGAAGTCAAAATGCTCAGGCTATGGAGACATTAAAAGACACTTACGTGTTCAGGATGAAAGCCCCGACAGGCCTACAGAACGGGGACTCGATTTGGATGGTGCGGTGGGAGTGGTGATCCAGCATCAGTTGTCCAACATGTCGGTGATATTTACGAAGGTTCTTGCTGATTTGGAGGATATCACTGTAATACGTCAATCGATTACGGCGATGGAAATAAAATTTTCTGAGATAGTTACAAGAGTGACTGATGTTGAGAGACGAATCGATTTTCTGGAATCTTCGGAGAGGGAATTAACCGCTAATCTGCCCGCGACCAAAGTTGATTTGGAACATCTCCTTGAAAAGCTTGAAGATCTTGAGAATAGAAGCCGCAGTAATAACGTTCGAATTGTTGGAATTCCTGAGCATGAGGAGGGCAGAGATATGGTGAAATTCCTAGACAAGCTTTTCCCGAGTCTGCTCGACATAACAGGCCATAAACTGGAAATCGAGCGAGCTCACAGAGTCCCAGCTCACAGATTTGCTGAGGGAAACAGGCTCCGATTGATTCTGGCCAGATTTCTGAGATCATCCGATAAAGATCTTGTGTTGTGCCAGGCGAGGAGCAAAGGGAAGCTTTCTTGGAAGAACCATAATATTTTCTTGTTCCCGGACTTTGCAACTTCGACAAGAGAGAAACGCGATCGGTTCAAGGAATGTAAGAAACTCTTACATCAGCGAAAGATCACTTTTGCTCTGATGTTTCCGGCCAAACTGAAATAGAAACGAAGGTCGATCACAAAGTATTTACATGTCCCAATCAGGCAATGTCTTTTATTGAATCAATGGGTGAGTAAACCATTGGGTGTTTCTCATGTGAGTGGGTCGACTCGCTGTACTTACTCTGGCTTTTGAGGAAGCTGGGCGTCATTTTGGTTTCTTTTTTCTTTTTGCGTTGGCTCCGCCGAGCGGCTGGAGCTTGTTTTGTGAATAACACTTTTCCTTAAAGAAACTTTTGCATTGACGAAAGATTACATTTGCATTTAAGTTCCCGGCCAGTTTGAGAGTGGACACTACGGATGACCACAAAATATCTACATGCTCACACAAAAGATGTCTTTTATAAATTTGACGGATTATGTAAGTCATGGTATATACTTTTATGCGGCCTCCGAGTGAATTGACTCGACCATCCGGGGAACCGGGATGCCGGATTTGTTCCTTTTTGTATTGGTTCCGCCTAGCGGCTGGAGCTTGTTCTATTGAATAACACTCCTTTGGAACAGCTATGGATTGCAGAGCTGAAGCGCCGTATGTCAGCTGATGACCTCAGAGAATTGACCTGATTGAAATATAGATATAATACTATTTTGTCGTGGAAAGTGGAGTTTTGGTTATTCAGGGCAAGACAGTCATACTTTGAGTCGGGTGACAAAGCAGGGAAGCTTTTGGCTAGATATATAAAGCAGAGAGAGTCCCTTTCTATTATTCCCTCAGTGAAATCTGCTGGTGGTGAAATTTTTACCTCAGCCATTGATATTAATAATGCCTTTTATGTTCTATCATGATCTTTATAGTTCCACGTCTTCGTCTACTGATGAAGATATTAGAAACTTTGTGGAACCATTAGATCTTCCTAAACTGACGACTGAGCAAAAAAATTATCTTGATTCTGAGATAACCTTGGAGGAGCTTGACGAGGTAATTAAGTCCCTACCTACTGGCAAAGGCTCCGGGGCCAGATGGTTTTGCTGCAGAATTTTTTAGATTCTACAGAACTGGCTCTACTTTTGTTAGAAGTTTATACTGAATCATTAAAGAATGGAAAGCTTCCTCCAACCAGGACACAAGCCCGGATCAGTCTGATTCTTAAAAAGGACAAAGATCCAAGCGAGTGTAAAAGTTACCGTCCAATCTCCCTGATCCAACTATTTTGTCAAAAATTTTGGTTATTCGATTAAGTAAAGTTATGACATCTCTTATACATATAGATCAGGTGGGGTTTATTAGGGGCCACAGCTCTTCTGATAACATCAGGCGTCTCATCAATATCATGTGGTCAGTAGTGAATGATCAGTCTCCGGTCGCTGCCATCTCACTTGACGCCGAAAAGGCATTTGATATGGTAGAATGGGATTATCTTTTTAAGAGTTTGGTAATATACGGGTTTGGGAGTACATTTATTGGTTGGATTAAGTTACTTTATAGACAACCTGTAGCAGTGGTACAATCAAATGGATTAATTTCAGATTATTTTACTCTGGATAGGGGCACTCGGTAGGGTTGCCCTCTTTCCCCATTATTGTTCTGTCTTGCCCTGGAACCATTAGCAGCTGCGATAAGAAAGGAGGATGATTTTCCAGTGGTGGTTGCAGGAGGTGTGGCGCATAAGCTTCTGCTTTACGCAGATTATATTTTATTATTTGTCTCTGAACCTACTAGATCTATGCCTTGCCTCCACAGAATTATTAATTCCTTTTCCAAGTTCTCAGGATACAAAGTCAATTGGTCTAAATCTGAAGCTTTGGCTCTGACAGCGTACTGTCCAGTAACGGCTTTCCAGCCGGGCACCTTCCAGTGGCCCAAACAGGGCATTAAGTATTTGGGGATTTTATTCCCAGCAAATTTGTCTGATTTAGTTAGTGTTAATTTTGACCCTTTAATAAAAAGTTTTTCGAGCCATGTGGGCAGGTGGGCTTCATTACATTTATCGATGATTGGGAAGGTTAATGTTATTAAAATGAATTGTATTCCAAAATTTAACTACCTGCTACAATCTCTCCCTGTAGATGTCCCCCTCTCTTATTTCAAGCAATTTGATATCATAGCAAAGTCTTTCATTTGGAATGGTAAACGTCCCAGATTGCATTTTAATAAGTTACATAGGCCGTTAGACAAAGGTGGGCTAGGTCTACCCAAGATTTTGTTTTATTACTATGCGTTCAGTCTCAGACATTTGTCTCATTGGTCACTTCCACCTGAGAGAGCCCCTCCCTGGTTTGTTATTGAACAGGCAGTTCTTGCCCCCATTTCGCCATTACAAAGCATCTCTATCAAACTAATCGGAAAAGTTAAGTTATACCCCGTTATATCGCATTTACACTCGGTATGGACTAAAGTGTCCAGATTGTTTAAATTGGACACTTATTTAAATGTTGCCTCGAGCATATGGCAGAACCCATGATTGTGTATTGGCAAGTCCCCTTTCTGCTGGCCAGAGTGGATTGTTAGGGGGGTTGCTACACTCGGTGACCTATATGAAAGTGGAGTGTTGAGATCGTTTGAAAACTTGGTCCAACATTTTGGGATCCCCAGACCTCAGTTTTATTGGTATTTACAACTGCGCCACCTGCTTTGTAGTATTTTTGGGAGTAGCACACACCCCTGTAAAGGAGGCAGATGCTTTGGGAGAGGTGAATACAGCTTTTGGAAAAGGTCATGAGGCATAAGTGTACTACTCCCTGTTAATTCAGAGTCTGGGGGATGTAGCCTTAACTTCTCTCAAGAGAGTATGGGAGAAAGATTTCAACTTGGCATTGGAGGAAGGAGTGTGGGCTAAAATTCTTAAAAACATTAAGTCTGCATCTAGAGATGCAAGGGTACGTCTTATACAATTCAAAATTTTGCCTAGATTTTATTGGACCCCCTCTAGACTGTATAGGCTTGGTCTTAAAGTCACACCCACCTGCTGGAGATGCAAGTCGGAGGATGAAGACATGGCCCATGTTTTTTGGTGGTGTGTCGAGATCCAGAAATTCTGGTCGAAAGTTCTGAATTTTGTGTGCGACGTGGTGGGCACTCAGGTTTCATTTTGCCCCAGATTTTGTGTTCTGGGCGATGGGGCGGTCATCGATGTGGGGGATGGCCATATTGAAAACTTGAAAAATTGTTGTGTGTGTGTAAATATATATATATATATATATATATATATATATATATATATATATATATATATATATATATATATGTGTGTGTGTGTGTGTGTGTGTGTGTGTGTGTGTGTTTTGTTATTATAAGATTTAATAAAAAAAAGATTAATTACAAAAAAACATGCATTACATTTGTTGTATCTTGTTGTCTCAAATGTATTTGCAGTATTTGACAAATTATGCCATATAACTATTTCCATAATATTTACACTATTTCATGAAAAACAAATATTTATATTGTTAGTAATATTGATGTAAATTATATTGTGAACTATGTTGTCAATTAAATAAAAAAATTAAAAAAACTTTTTAAAATTCTTTCTTCATTCTTCTCACAGTGGCATTCCACATTGATAGCCCCGTAAGGCCATTATTACGCTAGTTGTGAAATTCATCAATATTCATGACCATTGACACTCCATTGCATACAGCCTTTCTAAAACAAAAGGTAACTTCCAAAAGTTTCAATAATCAATTTATTGTTTAATGTGAATGAATGGACAGAATGGTTTTTACAATATGTTGTAGCAAAAACTCTGTTCTACAAAATTTAGCACTCAGTGGTCTTGTGAACAAATTTTTAGTATGTGTTTTATGGGCCTATTTCAGTGTCCTTAATTTTATTAATTAAAAAAATTGCTAACCAAGTTTCAACTATATTTTCTAACAAATACAAACGTGTACATACATGTTGCTCACATATTATTGTAGCGCAATTTGTGCTGAAAACAGTGTAATGAGACTTTTGCAATTAATATGATGTAAGTAACTGAAATAAGCACAAATGTCAGGGCATGTCAAAACATATCCAGGATCCAAAAAATGCCTCAGACTCCAGAGGGTTAACAACAGTGCTAAGTCCCAAACTGGGACAGAAGCAAAGTGAGAGGGCCTCAGCCGTTTCACTCCCCTTAAGAACTTACTGACCAAATGACAAAGCACCCAGTCAGAATTTTTCTTCTTCAGGGTCGCAATTACCTCTCTCGTGCTCAGCGAGTGAATTTTTCTCATCACCAGCGTTAGTTCTTTAATGTGCGCTGTAATTAAAAAATGTCCCATTACGCTTCTCAACATATGCTCTTGATGACAGATTATATACTATAAAAACATATTTTGGTTGTAAATATTTGATTTTTAGATGATTATAATGATTGATTTTGATAGATAAGATGCGATTGCACCTCCACGAGTATGTGCGCCACTATGTTGTTTACATTGCATTGCAGCATTTGATTCTGAGTTCGTCAAGCATAGAAGGTTTTAAAAGCCTAGCCCTTCCACTTGTTGCATTGGAAGTGGTGAGAATGAGTGATGGAAGGAACAGGAGAAGGCCCAAGTGGACTAACTATTTTATATATTCTTTGTTTGATGTCAGAAAACATCACTGCATCGGTGCATCAAAACAGTCAGCTCGGACGGTAACAGCTTTAAACTTTTATTTTGTGATTATTTGGATATTTGTTGCACAAAAATAAAGATATTGTGATGTTGAAAAGACTATTTGAGGAGCTGAGTCATTATGACAACTGCTTCCGTCCCTCTCTGCTGGTAAACAGTAGCAAGAATGCAGATTGCACATGTTTAATCGTACATGTACGCCTCTGAGCCCAGTCTAGTGTAATCACACCAGCTGATTATACGGGCGAAGAGGTTATATGTGGTATTCCAAAAAAAAAAAAATAGCTTTCCAGAATGATCGCATGGTGAATTTGGTGAAAGGACGTCGAAAGTTATGCTGCTGAAATCAGTCTGTGCTTACTGAAATTCTAAGAAGTGCCTCTGGTGGAATTTCTTGCAGTAATGTAAAAATTACTCTGAATGGTGCACGTTGAGTGGTTCTTTGAATTTGTAATTTGTTAGCCTGTCAGCTCGCTCACGTGACATGTCAAGCCAATCGGCTCACATGGTGTAAGCTGATAGGTTCTTTGACGTGTAATCGGGTAGCCAATCAACTTGCATACTCTCTTTGCCTAACATTTAAAATTTGCTCAGTTTGTAAGCAAGTTTCACTGCATTGCGATACAAGAGTTTCTCTGAAAATGCTATTGCTCAGGTGGTTACTGAGGTTTTTCTTCCATCTGAATGCACGGTAAGGTCTGCTTTTGACCAAGACACATAGAACCCAGATGGCACTCATACGTCCCTGAGATGTCAGTTTAGGTGCATATCACCTGGAAAGCATTGCATTCTAATTAACATCTGCTAAACGTCCTACAAAGAGCAGATGAACAAACATTCTAAATCATAAATGTCTCAAAAACATCTGCTAAATGTCTTATTGACATCCGAGAGAAAACGTCTTATAGACATATTGCAGATGAGCAAACAACCTAAAAAATACGTCTTTCAGGTGTAAACCCACTTCAAATAGAAGCCTGGGGAATGTTATTGTGCTATAAGGAAAGCGCACCTTAATCAAGGTAAGCCATAGCCAAATCAGGCACTGGCACACATCGCTATTTTAGGTCATTACTTTAAATAAATCCACACATAGCTAGGCTAAGTCACTAGTTACAGTGCATCCGGAAATTATTCACAGCACTTCACTTTTTCCACATTTTGTTATGTTACAGCCTTATTCCAAAATGGATTAAATTAATTATTTTCCTCAAAATTCTACAAACAATACCCCATAATGACAATGTGAAAGAAGTTTGTTTGAAATCTTTTCAAATTTATTAAAAATAAAAAAATAAAAAAATCACATGTACATAAGTATTCACAGCCTTTGCATTTGACACTCAAAATTAAGCTCAGGTGCATCCTGTTTCCACTGATCATCCTTAAGGTGTTTCTACAACTTGATTGGAGTCCACCTGTGGTAAATTCAGTTGATTGGACATGATTTGGAAAGGCACACACCTGTCTATATAAGGTCCCACAGTTAACAGTGCATGTCAGAGCACAAACCAAGCCATGAAGTACAAGGAATTGTCTGTAGACCTCTGAGACAGGATTGTATCGAGGCACAGATCTGGAGAAGGGTACAGAAAAATTTCTGCAGCATTGAAGGTCCAAATGAGCACAGTGGCCTCCATTATCCGTAAATGGAAGAAGTTTGGAACCACCAGGACTCTTCCTAGAGCTGGCCACCTGGCCAAACTGAGCAATCGGGGGAGAAGGTCCTTAGTCAGGGAGGTGACCAAGAACCCGATGGTCACTCTGACAGAGCTCCAGCATTTCTCTGTGGAGAGAGGAGAACCTTCCAGAAGAACAACCATCTCTGCAGCACTCCACCAATCAGGCCTGTATGGTAGAGTGGCCACACGGAAGCCACTCCTCAGTAAAAGGCACATGACAGCCCGCCTGGAATTTGACAAAAGGCACCTGAAGGACTCTCAGACCGTGAGAAACAAAGATTTAACTATTTGGCCTGAATGGCAAGCGTCATGCCTGGAGGAAACCAGGCACTGCTCATCACCTGGCCAATACCATCCCTACAGTGAAGCATGTTGGTGGCAGCATCATGCTGAGGGGATGTTTTTCAGCGGCAGGAACTGGGAGACTAGTCAGGATCGAGGGAAAGATGAATGCAGCAATGAACAGAGACATCCTTGATGAAAACCTGCTCCAGAGCACTCTGGACCTCAGACTGGGGTGAAGGTTCATCTTCCAACAGGACAACGACCCTAAGCACACATAGGCACATAACAAAGGAGTGGCTCCGGGACAACTCTGTGAATGTCCTTGAGTGGCCCAGCCAGAGCCCAGACTTGAACCCGTTAGAACATCTCTGGAGAGGTCTGAAAATGGCTGTGCACCGACGCTTCCCATCCAACCTGATGGAGCTTGAGAGGTCCTGCAAAGAAGAATGGGAGAAACTGCCCAAAAATAGGTGTGCCAAGCTTGTAGCATCATACTCAAAAAGACTTGAGGATGTAATTGGTGCCAAAGGTGCTTCAACAAAGTACTGAGCAAAGGCTGTGAATACTTATGTACATGTGATTTTTTTCGTTTTTTATTTTTAACAAATTTGCAAAGATTTCAAACAAACTTCTTTCACATTGTCATTATGGGGTATTGTTTGTAGAATTTTGAGGAAAATAATGGAATAAGGCTGTAACATAACAAAATGTGGAAAAAGTGAAGCTCTGTAAATACTTTCCGGATGCATTGTAAATAAGCTCTGGGCTTTCCAGGTCCAGGTACACATTATGGTCACTGGCCATTTAAGACATTTGACCAAGCAGGCCCATACACACATTGAGATTTGGTTCATTAGCATTATGCTTTTTGGCCAGCATGCCGAGACCTAGCTAGCATACACTGTGCACATGGCTCTTTGGAGCGGCAGCAGTACATAAGTCTTGGCATTAGATCTGCTTGTTTGGGAGGTTATGTTTTGTGTTATACGTTTGTGCAGCATTCCTGCTTTGTTGGGGGATTGTATTTATGTCTAATTGTGCAGCAGCATGTCCACATGCTTAACTTGCTTATCTCAGTATGTCTGTGTATGTTCTAGCAGTAGCAAGTGTCCGTGCTTGCTCTGCAGCAGTGTAGCAGATCGATTCTGCCAAGACTAATATCCTATCAATATGTTTTACCCACATTAACATGCTAAATCATTCCGAGAGCTGTCTTGACTGAACTATAATTTTGTCACACTGAAAAAAAAAAAAAAAAAAAGTTTAAAATGGATGGCCACAAACATTTGTATACAAGTCATATTCAATGTTTAGGCCTCAATCACTTATTAAGTTGTCAAACACAATCAGGACAGCAATTAAACACACAATTTTTTTTCCCATCCAAACCATTGATTCCTTTGACAATAATGAACAATAATTGTGAAATCGTCCTCAACATGACAGCTATGTTGTTCTGTCCCAGCTGGGTCATCTCAAATGTATATCTACCATCAGACCAAATCTAATCTCACCTCATGAAATGTCTCATTATGGCTGTCTCTCAACTCACAATGCCCTGGATAAAGTAATTACTGTGGAGAGGTGAATTATTTGTTGCTCTGTTGTCTGGCCACAATGTTCCTATGATGGTAGAAAATGTCTAATTTCTTAATGTCCATTGTGTACCATGAGCTTTTGAGAATGTCATTTTTGTACTGAATGTGTATGTGTCTGTGGTGTGGGAGGAGACCTGCTAAGACATCTGGAGAACAGGTGACGATCCTTTTGAAGACAAACCTTTTCCAGAGTAATTGGAGCAACGGCATCAAAGAACTTGACCTTTATGAAAAATGCTGGGAATAACCAATAAAGACCCCAAAATCTAAATAATTTGCCAGGTGGATCGTATGTGTGTGTATCAGGTCTATAATTCCTTGTTTCATCTGAGACAACATAAGATTATTTTTCTTTTGTAAGAAGAAAATCAAATTTCCTATTTTTGATTCCTCCTTCCTCATAGCTTCATACATAACCAATGTGTTTTCATTCTGAAAATTAGACACCTAAAAATTTACCCCCTTTTCCACTTCTATATCAAGTTTCAGCAATGTCCCCTTTACAGTCTCAATGGAAGAGTAATTGTTACGGCTCTCAATATTGGGATAATTGTGATTTGTCCATATTTGTCTAGGTTTGAGGTATTGAACCTGTTCTAAATAGCATTTAGTCACTAATTGGTTTAATTGCATAGGTGAACTAACTTTTACCCTTTACAGCTGGTCTAATTGTGTTTTTACGTACATCCTGTCCATCCTAATCCCCGCAGATATGCATTTTCCCACTGCAAAATGATGTAAGTGCAGTTTAGCTACAATAGTTAAAACAGTGTTAATGGCCTTCAGTCTTGTTATGGTAAGATGTTCTGGATTTGATTACCATGCTATGCTGCCAAATGTAACTCTTTATTCAGAGTGAACAGAGTTTACAGTTTATACTTGACAGAGCATAGACAACAGTCAACCATAGACATCTGTCTTGGCTCTTGTTTCCTTTTAAACACCCTGGAGTGTGATTAAACCTCTTGCTGATATGTATGATGTCTGCAGCAAATAATTGTATGGGGAAAAAATGCTCTTTCATTTAAGAAGAAATGTAGACACCTTATAGGTGATGTAATTTTCTGTGTCACTAGCATCACTAAAGGGATCGTTTTCAAACAGGTTTGACTTCCCTGTCTTCCTTTGGTCACCAAAGTAGTCAAACTCACACCACTGGTTAAGCTTGTGTTGCTGTGTTGGGCTGGCTGGGATGCTCAAACAGAGCAACATACTGATATCGCAATAGAGCTGCAGTGTTTACATTTTTCGGTAGAATTGATGTCATTTAGGAGCTTGCTACAGAAAACGTACAATGTAGAGCCATTCACAAGTTCTCCAAAGGGAGCATTTCAAGAGTAAGTAAAGAATTACACACAGTACTTGCTCTTTGGGGATAACAGAAGTAGACTGATTTAATAAACTAATGAAGATTTAATACTTGGGTGACTCCATGAGTAATGCTGGAGCCTTTTCATTATGATGCATGTGTTATTATCATTACAGTAAATGAGCGGTTATGGCGTGATAGATCAGTGGGCTTTGGAGGCAATGAATCAGAAAATGTATTGAAAATGTAAACATTCCCTTATAGCTAATGTAGGAAGTGAATGACACTAAAATATATATGTAAAAAAAACAAAAAAAACAAAAAAAAACAAAGCAAAACAAAACATGGCATTAAGATTCATTTTACTCTAGGGGTGAAAAAAAGGAAAATATATCTTAATACAATAAAACATGCTTGGTATCTGTGGTGAGTCGGTGTGGCCGAGCAGTAAGGATGGACGCATGGCGGAGAATTAGCAATCAGCCGGGAGAGAGATAAAGAAGAGCTGGAGTACCAGTTCGAGAGAGAGATGCCGGAGTTGTGTGTCTGCATGTTAGTGTGAAGTGGCTGCTGAAAAGCTAGTCTTGTGTGTACTGCTGAAAAGCAGTGTGTTATGTGTGTCACTGAAAAATGGAACAACCAATATCTCATTGTGTGTCACTGAAAATTGGGGCAATAAATGTCTTCATGGATTGTTCACCCGGTCCCAGCTTCCTTCTTTCCACATTAAAAACAAGTTTTGCCACAGTATCATATCAGCCTTCTGGGGAATCACTAACACTAGTGTTTTAAAGGTGAAGTGTGTGATTTTTTTTTTTTTTTTTAATGGTAAAATACTTACTCCAATTCAAACCTAAAATGCAGAGACAACCATAGGTAAACCATTAATTTACTTAAGTGTATATACTGTGACTCTGTAGTGCTTTCAAAACCTACCAGGTCTACTGAGGCAGGACTACTTGTTCATCCAACCAATGGCAGATGGGGATTCGGGAAACACAGTGTTCAGGAAAGCTGTTTGAAAACTTATTTAAAATATTATGAATTATTTTTCATATTATAATGAGTTATTCATTATTATTGCAATTATTATTGTAAACACACACACTGCTTTTCTACATCTACTAACGATGTCCGGCTTCGCCAGTAGGAGATCACTAAAGATAATGTTAAAAAGGTGTATGAACTTGCAAAAACAATGTCAGACACTGTAATATGCTCTGGCCCCTTCCCAGCTCATTGTGGTGATGAGGTTTATAGTAGATTAGTGTCACTGAACACCTGGATATCTGAGTGGTGTCTGGAGAATAGCATAGGATTTGTAGACAATGGGAGTTTTTGGGTAGATCTGACCTGCTAAAGAAAGATGGACTTCATCCCTCTAGGGAAGGTGCCACTCTCCTCTCTAGTAATTTGGCTCATAGTCTTAATAGTGATAGTATTTGAATAACTGGAGCCCAGGTCAGGAAGCAGACAAACCGGTTAATCCAAATGTCTGCTAGCTGCCTTGAGACTAGAGGTCTTCACGGGTCCACCCTAACCCGAGGACCCGGAACACGTACGGGTTCGGATCCACATTTTATATGGTCAACAGGGTCCAGGACGGGTCCCATTCTATTGCTGTGGGTCCCGGGTCTGTTTAACATTATGTGTAATAACCGAGTTGATAAGACAGTGCTGATGATGATGGTACTGTGTGTTTGTGTTGGAACATGCAACATTGTAAAATTAGGATGAGAAAGTGCAGGCCGGGAAATAAGGTGAAAAATGGAACGGAGCCACAATGAGCTGAGTGACGTCAGAGGCAGAGCGGAGTTAAGGCACAAGGTAGCAAATTAGCAATTAACAAAAAAACTGCAAAGCTGATTCTAAACAAGTCATGTTTGTCATCCGTCACTGTGACAGCAAGTGGACTTTTGAAGCTGAAATAATGAGTGAATAAGCTATGCTGTTTCAATCAGCAAGAGAGGAATCACAGAAAACCTGTATTTATTTTACCAGCTTTCTTGGCAAGGAAGATGGATTATATGCATCATGGCCAGGCACAGGGAAGAAGGCTACTAATGTTACATTAGGTAAGACACAAAATTTTGTTTTCACAACTTGTAAATTAAATTGTTAATAGCAATCAGCTGTGAAATCTGAGTCGATCGGGTCTGTGTCTCCTGGCCGGGTCCGGGTCACAGCTTTCAAATAATAGACAGGTCCGGTTCGGGTCCAGCATTTTTCGGTTCTGCATGGGTACAGGTCCAAGCTTTCAAATAATAGACGGGTCTGATTCAGTCCGGGTAGTACATTTCCGGGTCTCTTTGGGTTCGGGCACAAATTTTTGGACCCGTGAAGACCTCTACTTGAGACATCACACAGGTCACATAAATTACAACACATAGAGACTGTATCACCTAGATATCACATAGAGCCTGTGTCTGTTCCCCAAACTACCAAACACAAAACTCTCACTAAATCTTTTAGAAAAAATTTGATTAAGGTCAAACTTGAAAAAAAAATAAATTTCAATTTCAATTTAAAATAAACTGAAGATAAACATCATACAAAGGTAGGGCTACTAAACTTTAGATCTCTTTCTACCAAAACACTAATTGTAAATAAAATTATTACAGATCATATTTTGGATGTGCTCTGTTTGACTGAAACCTGGCTTAAACCAGATGAATATATTAGTTTAAATAAATCTACTCCTCCAGGTTATTGTTATAAACTTAAGCCTCATCTGAAGGGTTGAAGAGGAGGTGTTGCTACAATTTACAGTGAAGTTTTTGGTGTTACTAAGAGGACAGGATATAAGTTTAAGTCTTTTGAACTAATAATGCTAAATGTGACACTGTCAGATATAAATAAAAAAACTCTGTTGTTTTTTTGCACTTGCTACAGTATATAGATCACCTGGGCCGTACTCAGATTTCCTTGGTGAATTTGCACATTTTCTATCAGATTTAGTAGTTAATGTAGACAGAGTATTAATTGTTGTTGACTTCAACGTTCACATAGATAATGAAAATGACACATTGGGATTAGCATTTATCGATATTCTCAACTCTCTTGGAGTCAGACAAAATGTGACAGGACCAACTCATAATCATTTATTTCTGTCATATGGAGTTGATGTTGATAATATCCAAATTCTACTGCAGAGCGATGACATCTCAGATCTTTACCTCATCTCTTGTTTGCTGCAATCAGCTAATGTCTACACCATGCTAACACATTGTTAGAATTATTCTTTCAACCACTAAGGACAGCTTCACTAATAATCTTCCAAAATTGTCTCACATACTCAGTAATCCAAAAAGTCTAGAAGAACTTGATGAAATAACACAAAATTTAAATAGAGTCTTCTCTAGCACTCTTGATAGTGTCACCCCCCTTCGATTAAAGAAAATTCAAGAAAAAAGCCGCACACCATGGTACAATGATCACACTCATGCTCTCAAGAGAGCAGCTCAGAAAATGGAGTGCAAGTGGAAAAATAAAAAATTAGAGGTATTTTGCAGTGCATGGAAGGATAGTGTCTGTAGCTACAGACAGGCACTAAAAGCTGCCAGATCAGCATATTTTAGCAAACTCGTAGAAAATAACCACAACAACCATAGGTGTTTATTCAGTACTGTGGCTAAATTGGTTAGGAATAAAACATCGACTGAACAAGATACTCCATCGCAGCACGATAGTAATGACTTCATGAATTTCTTTACTGATTAAATTGAAATTATCAGAAATAAAATTGGAACTATGCAATCAACTGTCACAGCACCTCAGAAAACAGTGTCTCATAATTTTCCTCATGAGCAACTTCAATCCTTCACTGTCATAGGTCATGAAGAGCTAACAAAGCTTATCAAAAAGTCAAAAGCCACAACATGTATGTTAGATCCTATACCAACTAAGCTCTTAAAAGAGGTATTCCCTGTAATCGCAGAACCTCTTCTTAATATTATTAACTCCTTGCTATTCTTTGGACATGTCCCAAGAAACTTTAAAATGGCAGTTATCAAACCGCTTATTAAGAAGCCACAGCTTGATCCTGGAGAACTGGCTAATTACAGACCGATTTCAAATATACCATTTATGTCGAAAATACTAGAAAATGTAGTGTCCTCCCAACTATGTTAATTTCTACAGAGAAATTATATATATGAACAATTTCAGTCAGGATTTAGGGCCCATCACAGTACAGAGACTGCACTTATCAGAGTTACAAATGACTTGCTCTTATCATCTGATTGCAGCTGCATTTCTCTTCTAGTGCTTTTAGATCTTAGTGCTGCCTTCGACATGATAGATCACAACATTCTCTTGAATAGGCTGGAGAGTAATGTTGGCATTAGTGGACTTGCATTAGCATGGTTTAGGTCCTATTTATCAGACCACTACCACTTTGTATGTGTAAATGTGGAATTGTCAAATCAAACAAAAGTTAAGGATGGAGTGCCACAGGGATCCGTTTTAGGGTCTCTGCTTTTCTCCTTTTACATGCTTCCCCTGGGAAATATTATCAGGAATCATGGAATAAGTTTCCACTGTTATGCTGACAATACCCAACTTTATGTTTCTTCTAAACCTAACGAAAATTCACAATTCTCCAAATTAGCAGAGTGTATCAATGAAATCATTGTTACATTGGCAACCTGTTCAATTTCATATTAATTTTAAAATTCTGTTAACTACATACAAAGCTTTGAATGGTCTAGCTCCACAGTACTTAAGTGACCTTCTGACATGCAATATTCCATCACATTCATTATGATCACAAAATCTGGCTTGTTAATATTTCCTAGAATATCAAAATCCACAAAAGGAGGTAGATCCTTTACCTGTTTGGCTCCTAGACTACTGAATAGTCTCCCTAACACAGTTTGGGACACATACACACACACTCAGTTTAAGACTAGACCAGGAGTCTGCAACCTTTACGACGTGGAGTGCCAGTTTTTTATTTTCCTAGTCCGTGGAACCACGCAGCCATCATACCGCTCAGGAAGGAAACAAATTCTATCTCCTATAGATTAATGTAGTTTGGTGTGAAAAGTGCAAAGCAATCCCAGAACAACAGCAAAGGACCTTGTGAAGATGCTGGAGGAAACAGGTAGACAAGTATCTATATCCACAGTAAGACGAGACCTACTGTATATTGACATAACCTGAAAGGCTGCTTAGCAAGGAAGAAGCCACTGCTCCAAAACTGCCATAAAATGCCAGACTACAGTTTGCAAGTGTACATAGGAAGAAAGATCTTACTTTTTGGAGAAATGTCCTCTGGTCTAATGAAACAAAAATTTAACTGTTTGGCCATAATGACCATCGTTATGTTTGGAGGAGAAAGGGTGAGGCTTGCAAGCTGACACCATCCCAGCCGTGAAGCATGAGGGTGACAGCATCATGTTGTGGGGGTGCTTTGCTGCAGGAGGGACTGGTGCACTTCACAAAATAGATGGCATCATGAGGAAGGAAAATTATGCGGATATATTGAAGCAACATCTCAAGACATCAGTCAGGAAGTTAAAGCTTGGTCACAAATAGGTCTTCCAAATGAACAATGACCCCAAGCATACCTCCAAAATTGTGGCAAAATGGCTTAAGGACAACAAAGTCAAGGTATTGGAGTGGCCATCACAAAGCCCTGACTTCATTCTGATAGAAAATTTGTGGGCAGAACTGAAAAAGCGTGTGCGAGCAAGGAGGCCTGCAAACCTGACTCAGTTACACCAGTTCTGTCTGGAGGAATGGGCCACAATTCCAGCAACTTATTGTGAGAAGCTTGTGGAAGGCTACCCAAAATGTTTTACCCAAGTTAAACAATTTAAAGGCAATGCTACCAAATACAAACAAAGTGTATGTTAACTTCTGACCCACTGGGAATGTGATGAAAGAAATAAAAGCTGAAATAAATCGTTCTCTCTACTATTATTCTGACTTTTCACATTCTTAAAATAAAGTAGTGATCCTAACTGACCTAAGACAGGGAATGTTTTCTACGATTAAATGTCAGGAATTGTGAAAAACTGAGTTTAAATGTATTTGGCTAAGATGTATGTAAACTTCTGACCTCAACTATATGTGAACATCAGCAGTTAATCCAGGATGGAGTTCTAAGACATTTGTCATTAATCTTACTGTTCATAAAAATAAAAATAAAATGTTTTTTTTTTTTTTTATCAAACACTGGACCGTAACACTTAGTTTCAAATTTTAAACCATGACTTGCACTGCACACAAATAACTAATATTGGCATTATATTCATGTTGTTTAGCCAGAGGGGAACTGGCCCCCACAGTGAGCCTGGTTTCTCCCAAGGTTATTTTTCTCCATTAACTAACATCGAGTTTTGTGTTCCTTGCCACAGGACATCAGTCTTTCAATGAATGTTTAACTGTTAACTGTTTGGTGAAGTTGTTTACTTGCTGTAATGCTTGGATAAGTTTTCTGGTAGGGTTGTTAAAGCTTATATTTGTTCTCATGATTTAACGAATCAAACATTAGGCCACTCGGGGGACATGTCCTTACAAAAAATTGTTGACAATTCTGATAAACTTGGCGCAAATTTCCAAATGATTATTTTTACAAGCAAATGAGCTTGTGATTCGCCTCAAATGTTTGCCAGAATTTTGCAGCTCTCCAGCAAACCTTTGGCGACAATGAAGACTTTGCCGCAAAGCTCATCTGCATGTGAAAATAAGTGGCAAATTTGTGGTAAGTTTGCCAGAATTCTCGATTTTTGTAAGGATATGCTTACTGATTGCGATGTGTTTAATAGACTATGTTTTCAGATGAATTCACTGTAACATGTTTACTAATATTCATGACTTATGAGTATTTAATAACATTGCTGTCGTTTCAGTGTACACATAGTGTGTGTGTGTGTGTGTGGGCGCGCGCGCTCAGCTGTTTTCTCCTTTTACCTCAGTTGCAGAAATGCACAAGCTGTTGTCAGTTTCCATTACCCTTTTAACAGATAGTCTGTTTAAATGGCATTATAGTTAGGCTACAAGGTACTAGAAGCCTTCTAATTGAAGGTAGTTTCCCGTGATTGGTATACTAATCTCAAGTTATTTATAATGTACCGATTTCATAGCACAGTAATGTATTTTTTTATTTCTTTACCATGTAACATCTCTCAGTTATGAATTTACTGCCAAAGAAACGAGTAAGGAAACTGATTTTTATTGTAATTGTTTCATTGCATATTTCTGCATATTATTTTCATGTTTAATAAAGTATATTTCATCCCCATCATTACTGAATCCTTTTTTTGTGTTTTCAGTTTACAGTTTTATTGTGTGCAGTGCATAGGCCTTGCATTGTCCACTGAGACTGTAGATAAATAAAGTGTCTTAAAAGTTCAAACTCATATCAGCCATATCACAAGTATCATTTATATGTAGTACAATACAAACATTAATGTGTGATGGATAAAATCATATTAAAATATGTAAATAAGAGTGTTGTTTTTCTTCCTAAATGCAAGTAATATCTCGGTCATGAATGTTTAAATGAATAACATAATATCAAAGTGAAAAGAGTACATCATAACTCCGGCTCTGCAGATAAATGTCTCTGAGTGATCACAAGCAATGTCCAGGTAACCTGACCTCAAACCTTGAGATTCATCCATACAGTGAGCAGGGCCGAAACACAACTTGTGCAAAAATGTTCCTCCGCAAGTTGCTTGCAATTTTAAGTGCCAACCCAGATGTCGCAAGTTCTGTAGCTTTAAAGTGCATCTAAATTTATTAAATGTTGCTTCATGGATGTCAAGTGCTTTAAAGAGAAACCCTTGAATCTGTGCAATGGATTTAACATACAACATAATTATCTCATTTTAATCAAGTCAGAAATATTATTTTATATGATATAATGTAGAATAAACAAAATAAGATATACATTTAATACATTATATAAGATAGAATAAACCTGACTTCATTAGGTTACACTATCATTTTAAAGAGTTAGATCAAGTAGAAATTGACCCTTAAGGTAACAACTGCACTTATCCACTTTTTACAGTATAGTACCAGTAAAATGTGCTCAACTGAGTAACTGAGATTACTACACTTATTTGTAGAACAAAATAAACCAAAATATTTTAAATAATGAACAAGCAAAGGGTGGGGGATGTGTGAAACTTGTGCGATGGCCGTTTCAATAGAGCGCAATAGTGCCCGTCCACTTTTTTTTTTTGCCTTGGTTCTAGAAGTTGTTGTTTTTTCCCACATTAACTTTTGCCATTCAATTCTTCATAAAAGAGTTGCAAGCCATGAACCAAACCAATGAGCTCTAAGGTGAATCACAACATTACAAACTTTGAAGTATTTGAAAGTTGGACAAAAAGACAAAGCTACAAGACTTGTGTACTTACCATCTTGAATGAGGGAATTAACTACAATCCCATGAGGCATTGTGAATTATGTAGTCGAATTAAAACTGATAGAAAATGTAAAACTATTGATCTAGAGTTGTTGATAATAAGTTTAGAAACAATATATTTGTTTATTGCAAAATATGCAAAATATATGCAAATATGAATGAGTGAATGAACGCTTTTCTGACATTACACTCAAAGCATTATACATAGTTAATACTGTACATGGTTTACATAGTAAATATATAAGTAGTTTGAGAGTGTAAGGAGACTGACTCGATTGTGTCATTCACAGTGCATCATGTGAGTGGGCGGTTGCTGCAGAGGTCTTTTGGTGCGCTTTGTTGGCCGTAATTCTCTGATTGGTGGATGGTTTCTCTCCAGGATCATGGGTGTAAGTTCTACACAATAAATTGCGCTATTAAAAAAAATGAAGTTGAAAAACATGAACTGATGGTTTAAGCAGAAGCATATAAATGTACTATCAATTAACAACCTCTGAGCTCATGGTAGGTCTAAAGGTTTAAAAGTTATGGTTAATAATCAATTCACCATTTGAGAAAATGAATGGGATTTTTACTTCTGTAAAAAATTTTTACCTCTCCCCTAAATAGAGCTTAATTTTGTTTTCATTTTCTTTGTTCATTGCGCTTAGACTTTCATTAGCGCAGCCACAGAAGGGAGATTTCTTTACATGCAAACCTACCTAAAGGTTCATGTTTCACAAGGTGTTGTGATTCTACACTTGTGTGCAAACAAACACCTCTCACCAGCATGTCCCACTGTATCTTTTAATGTTCCATTGAACCTTATTTCTCTCTGAAAGCAAGAAGACATTTCTCGCAACATGCTTACGAACGGTTGTTTGTTCTGTCCACAGAAGTGTTTGACTGACTGTGTCCCCTCTGGAGAGTTTGAGAAGAGGTTGCAGGATGTTTTTCCTTTTGGCAGTCTTCTCTCTGATAGCAAAGCTTTGAACCTTATCTTCCCTGCATGGGTAATGCTGGCTGAGTCTTCTCCAGACAGTATCATTCTTTCTTAACACTCAGCTTGCATAACTGTTTCTTTGGCCTTTTCTTTAGCTTTCCTTTTAGGCTCTGCAACATTTTCTACACTTTTAGCTGTCACAACTTGTTGAGCAAGTCTCTTGAGATCCCCTGGAGTTTAGCTCTATTTCACTGAGATCTTATCATCTTGAAACTTCTTTTCATTGCAGAGTTGTGAGGCGGCTGCCAAATTCAGGGCATGGATGCATTGCTGTAAAAAAGACATACTAAAATTAGTCTAGCATAGGCAGACTTCTGACTTAACCCTTAACCGCTGTTTGAGTTATTTTTGACCTGGATAATTGTTGTTTGTTTAACCCTTATGTTCTGTTTAGGCATTTTTGTCTGATTTGATCCCTTTTTTATTTATAAAAATGGTATCCTTCATCTGAGTGGTCTGGGTCTTTATGACGTTTCATCATTTTACCATCTAATTCATGAAAAGATTCCATCAAGTTTAGGTGATTTCTTTACAAAAGAGACACACATAATGTTCCCGGACAAATTTATCCAACCATAGAAATCAATGGGGAAATCAGTGGGTGAGATCAGAACACAGAGAAACAATGCAAAGCATACACACACACACACACACACACAAATGAATTGGTGAGACTACAACACTGCCAAAGTGCAGAAAACACCCACACCTACAACCACCCACACAAACACACACTCACAAACACACACAGAGATAGATGTAATATGTACATCTATAATGTAACTAAATGGGTGAAACACACATCACACACACCATCACACACATCATCACACACACTTATAGAACTAAACATTTGACCCTTCTTTTGGAAGAGTTTACACTTCCAGACAGAACATTGCATTTTTTGTTTTTTGTTTTTATTTTGTTTCGGAAACATATTTAAATGTTCTCACAGCTCTGAGTTTATTGAATTATGTTATTATGGTAGATACAAATTTTAAGTCTTCTTTTTGTAACACCATGGTTAGGTTTGACTGTACATTGAGCACTACATGTGGCATTATAGCAAAAACTGAATATTCAGAGCAAGTGACAAAACAAATAACATTGACCTTTTAAAAAATTAATCGCAAGGGTGTTTCTTTATTGTAAACTTAGGAATGCAGTTAACTCTCTCATGAACCGAAACAACCCAATTACACTGGAGATAAAGTTTTTGACAACTCTGTGCTCCTGGCCACAGGCAAAATGCTACTGTGTAGTGCGGATGAATTGGAAGTTTCTGTGTCATCCATCAGCAGAATCATCTATTAAACTATAAATGCCCTATCCAGACCGCACATCGTCTGTCAATTCATAGCGTATGTTTTCCTGTGGATGTGCGCTCGCTTAAAAGATATAAGACGGCATTGATGGCCATCACTGAGTTACATGGTGTAGTTGATGCATGCTCTTAACATTGCACCTACACAGGATTAAAGCAAAAGTTTTTTTTGATGCCCAGTACAAGGTCCTCAACATTATTGCCAAGTGGCCTGGCTCCACTCATGACCCTCACATTCTAATGGAGGGGCACTTGACTATTTTCTACTTAGCTATTACACATAGCTAAGTAGCTAAGCAGAAAATAGTCAAGTGCTCCTCCATTAAATAGAAACCCGTTATTATTTTTAAATCTATCTATCTATCGTAGCAGAATGACCTGCTCCTCCCTGACCATCGTCGCCCTGCCTCCGAGGGCCGTGCTTCAGCCAGGCTCACAACGTGAGTGGGCAGGAGAGAGGAGGGAAGCAATTTAATAACCCTCGTTTGGACAGCAGATGATGAGGTGCACCTGAGGTGAATAGAGCCTCATCACTGCGGCCATTAAAACGTAGAGTGCGCCTCTCCTCAAGGAGCCTGCTTCTATCTCCTTGTGTGCACACTCTGGCATCCTTGCAGGTGGAGAAGGGAGGGTACCGGCCAAGTTAGATATGCCACCGGACCTGCACTCCGGAACCCCACCCTTCCCCTCACACGTCGTGGGCCTTGGGAAGACAGGCCGCAACAGAAGCCGCCGCCACCTCTTGCGCCCCGGAACAAGTAGGAGAGCGCATGTGACCGCTGGACCATGCACACGTCCTTGACCAAACCATGGGCACTCCTCTATCTTCACTAAGTCTTTTTCACCACAAGGATGCCAGATTCCTTCTTATTTTTGGACACTAATTCCCCATGGACACGAGTTCTTCCCCATGGACATTGGTTTTTGGACAGGGGTTCTTACGTGACTGTCATCGCCGGTACGCCGTCCACCCGAGATCTGTCATTTGCAATGGGCCGTGGCAGTCTTTTTTTTCTACTTTTCTATTATTATTATTTCAAATAAATGCCTCTCTGATGCATGAAGCCACACCCACAGTGTCTGTCTCTTGCACCCCACCTATCTATATTATTCATATATACTGTATATACACTGGCGGCCAAAGGTTTGGAATAATGTACAGATTTTGCTGTTCAGAAAATGGTAAAATTGGTACTTTAATTCACAAAAGTGGCATTCAACTGATCACAAAGTACAGTCAGGACATTACTGATATAAAAAAAACAACACCCATCACTATCTGAAAAAATCTGTGTCCGCCCGGAGTCATTACACTGACGCACACTTCACAACACACACACACCAGAGCCCTTCCACTAAGGGAGCCTACAAGCTTATCATAAAATAGCATAATGCAGCAGTCCCATAGACATTTTATGGGCGGTACTGACGTAACATGCTAGTTGGCTGTTACGCTCTCACATATGATAGAGCCGCAGAGGTTATCTCAGTAAATAAAATAATCTTTGCACACACACACACATACACAACAGCGCTGTCAGTGATAAAATGATGACCTATTTCAATTAGTCAACCTCCCAGTTAGACTTTGGGAAACATTTAATGTTTCTTGAATTGGTGCTATTTAAATGCATTTCTATCTTTATACAGTGGAGGGCTTTCTTTGGAAAATGCTAATAAAGCATTATATTGTTACATTTTGTTTTGTTTTCTTTCCTAAGATGGAAATAAATGCATTTTGACAGGAAAATATACAGGTGCATCTCAATAAATTAGAATATCGTGGAAAAGTTCATTTATTTCAGTAATTCAACTCAAATTGTGAAACTCGTGTATTAAATAAATTCAGTGCACACAGACTGAAGTAGTTTAAGTCTTTGGTTCTTTTAATTGTGATGATTTTGGCTCACATTTAACAAAAACCCACCAATTCACTATCTCAAAAAATTAGAATATGGTGACATGCCAATCAGCTAATCAACTCAAAACACCTGCAAAGGTTTCCTGAGCCTTCAAAATGGTCTCTCAGTTTGGTTCACTAAGCTACACAATCATGGGGAAGACTGCTGATCTGACAGTTGTCCAGAAGACAATCATTGACACCCTTCACAAGGAGGGTAAGCCACAAACATTCATTGCCAAAGAAGCTGGCTGTTCACAGAGTGCTGTATCCAAGCATGTTAACAGAAAGTTGAGTGGAAGGAAAAAGTGTGGAAGAAAAAGATGCACAACCAACCGAGAGAACCGCAGCCTTATGATTGTCAAGCAAAATCGATTCAAGAATTTGGGTGAACTTCACAAGGAATGGACTGAGGCTGGGGTCAAGGCATCAAGAGCCACCACACACAGACAACGTCAGAGGCGTCTTACCTGGGCTAAGGAGAAGAAGAACTGGACTGTTGCCCAGTGTTCCAAAGTCCTCTTTTCAGATGAGAGCAAGTTTTGTATTTCATTTGGAAACCAAGGTCCTAGAGTCTGGAGGAAGGGTGGAGAAGCTCATAGCCCAAGTTTCTTGAAGTCCAGTGTTAAGTTTCCACAGTCTGTGATGATTTGGGGTGCAATGTCATCTGCTGGTGTTGGTCCATTGTGTTTTTTGAAAACCAAAGTCACTGCACCCGTTTACCAAGAAATTTTAGAGCACTTCATGCTTCCTTCTGCTGACCAGCTTTTTAAAAATGCTGATTTCATTTTCCAGCAGGATTTGGCACCTGCCCACACTGCCAAAAGCACCAAAAGTTGGTTAAATGACCATGGTGTTGGTGTGCTTGACTGGCCAGCAAACTCACCAGACCTGAACCCCATAGAGAATCTATGGGGTATTGTCAAGAGGAAAATGAGAAACAAGAGACCAAAAAATGCAGATGAGCTGAAGGCCAGTGTCAAAGAAACCTGGGCTTCCATACCACCTCAGCAGTGCCACAAACTGATCACCTCCATGCCACACCGAATTGAGGCAGTAATAAAGCAAAAGGAGCCCCTACCAAGTATTGAGTACATATACAGTAAATGAACATACTTTCCAGAAGGACAACAATTCACTAAAAATGTTTTTTTTATTGGTCTTATGTATTCTAATTTTTTGAGATAGTGAATTGGTGGGTTTTTGTTAAATGTGAGCCAAAATCATCACAATTAAAAGAACCAAAGACTTAAACTACTTCAGTCTGTGTGCACTGAATTTATTTAATACACGAGTTTCACAATTTGAGTTGAATTACTGAAATAAATGAACTTTTCCACGACATTCTAATTTATTGAGATGCACCTGTATAGCATCATATTTCAGCACTTTCAAAATCTGTGATAAATCGCGATTAACACACATACACTACCGGTCAAAAGTTTTGAAACACTTGACTGAAATGTTTCACATGATCTTAAAAATCTTTTGATCTGAAGGCATATGCTTAAATGTTTGAAATTAGTTTTGTAGACAAAAATATAATTGTGCCACCATATGAATTTATTTCATTATAAAACTAAAATTTAATTTAAAAAAAAAAAAGTTTTTGAAATTGATGACTTAGACCAAATAATAAAGAAAAGCAGCCAATAAGTGCCCAACATAGATGAGAACTCCTTCAATACTGTTTAAAAAGCATCCCAGGGTGATACCTCAAGAAGTTGGTTGAGAAAATGTCAAGAGTACATGTCTGCAAATTCTAGGCAAAGGGTGACTACTTTGAAGATGCTAAAATATAACATAGTTTTGATTTATTTTGGATTTTGTTTAGTCACAACATAATTCCCATAGTTCCATTTATGTTATTCCATAGTTTTGATGGCTTTACTATTATTCTAAAATGTGAAGAAAAAAATTATCATAAAGAATGAGTGTTTCAAAACTTTTTACTGGTAGTGTATACAGTAAATACTTGTATATATGTATGCATTTCCCGCTGTGTCTAAAATGAACTTGTCGACATATAGCACTTCCCTGTCTACCAATCACTTTGGCCGATTTAAGAAAGCACGCTCATACTAGGATTCTAAAAAATGTCAAGTCTGCATCTGGAGAGGCAAGGGTGCACCTTATGCAATTCAAGACTTTACATAGATTCTACTGGACCCCCTCTAGATTGTATAGGCTTGGTCTTAAAGACACACCCACTTGCTGGTGATGCCAGTCAGAAGATGGAGACACAACCCATGTTTTTTGGTGGTGTGTTAAGATCCAAGAATTTTGGTTGAAGGTTCAGAATTTTGTGTGTGATGTATTGGGCACTCAAATTTCATTTTGCCTCTGCAGTTTAGGTGATGGGGCGGTCATCTATATAGGGAATAAACATAAAAAATTGGGTTCTAACCAGTGTTATGATCACCAGACAAGTTGTTTTAAGGGGATGGAAGTCGGCTGGAGCGCCCCCATTTCAGGAGTGGTACACGAAGACGGGGAGGGTGGGGCTCTCGAGGAAGCATCATCTAGATGACTGGGGAACTTGGATGCATTTGTTGGGAAATGGGGCAGCAATTTAGTGTTCTTGGAGGGCTCTCGGGGAGCGGCAGTAGAGGGAGAGGTATTGTTATAAATGTGTGTGATTATTATATAGATATACACTATATTGCCAAAAGTATTCGCTCATCTGCCTTTAGACACATATGAACTTAAGTGGCATCCCATTCTTAATCCATAGGGTTTAATATGACGTCGGCCCACCCTTTGCAGCTATAACAGCTTCAACTCTTCTGGGAAGGCTTTCCACAAGGTTTAGGAGTGTGTTTATGGGAATTTTTGACCATTCTTCCAGAAGCGCATTTGTGAGGTCAGACACTGATGTTGGACGAGAAGGCCTGGCTCGCAGTCTTCACTCTAATTCATCCCAAAGGTGCTCTATCAGGTTGAGGTCAGGACTCTGTGCAGGCCAGTCAAGTTCTTCCACACCAAACTCGCTCATCCATGTCTTTATGGACTTTGCTTTGTGCACTGGTGCGCAGTCATGTTGGAACAGGAAGGGGCCATCCCCAAACTGTTCCCACAAAGTTGGGAGCATGGAATTGTCCAAAATCTCTTGGTATGCTGAAGCATTCAGAGTTCCTTTCACTGGAACTAAGGGGCCAAGTCCAGCTCCTGAAAAACAACCCCACACCATAATCCTCCCTACAACAAACTTCACAGCTGGCACAATGCAGTCAGACAAGTACCGTTCTCCTGGCAACCGCCAAACCCAGACTCGTCCATCAGATGGAGAAGCGTGATTCGTCACTCCAGAGAACGCATCTCCACTGCTCTAGAGTCCAGTGGCGGCATGCTTTACACCACTGCATCCGACGCTTTGCATTGCACTTGGTGATGTATGGCTTGGATGCAGCTGCTCGGCCATGGAAACCCATTCCATGAAGCTCTCTACGCACTGTTCTTGAGCTAATCTGAAGGCCACGTGAACTTTGGAGGTCTGTAGCGATTGACTCTGCAGAAAGTTGGCGACCTCTGCGCACTATGCGGCTCAGCATCCGCTGACCCCGCTCTGTCATTTTACGTGGCCTACCACTTCGTGGCTGAGTTGCTGTCATTCCCAATCGCTTCCACTTTGTTATAATACCACTGACAGTTGACTGTGGAATATTTAGTAGCGAGGAAATTTCACGACTGGACTTGTTGCACAGGTGGCATCCTATCACAGTACCACGCTGGAATTCACTGAGCTCCTGAGAGCGGCCCATTCTTTCACAAATGTTTGTAGAAGCAGTCTGCATGCCTAGGTGCTTCATTTTATACACCTGTGGCCATGGAAGTGATTGGAACACCTGAATTCAATTATTTGGATAGGTGAGCGAATACTTTTGGCAATATAGTGTATATGTATATATATTGTGTGTGTGTGTATACTCATGTGACCCTAGGAATGTTTTTTGGGGGTTAAGGTGGGGTCGGGGATTGGGAGGGAGAGGGGTAGTGGTGGGGGTTAAATGATGATCGTGTATACAGTATATGTTTTGCTTTTATTTATTTATTGTATGAATCAATAAAAAATGTTAATCACAAAAAATAAAAGCACACTCATAAAACATGATGTCATCTATAGCAACAAGGTCAACTCCATCTTTTCTCTTACCTTAAGATTTTCCCCTATTCCTTAGTAGAATTTGCTCTTAGCTGTTTTGCAGTTTTAACAGTCCAGTTCAACTGCCTCAAGTCCAGTGTGGGTGCAGACTACCTTCAGTCTTGGCAACCAGAAAATATCGGCTGTAGAAGCCTTTCTGTATCGCATCTTTGCTGAGGTGACACTGTACCTCTGAGCGTAAAAATTGGTGTGTCGGATAGAACGCTGTTGAAGCAAGGCGGCTGCCTCGTGAACTGAAGCACATAGATGCTCGACTATCTCAGTACCCAGTTGGAAACCCCTGCCATTGGTCACAGGGTTTAGCAACAAGGTCAACTCCATCTTTTCTCTTACCTTAAGATTTTCCCCTATTCCTTAGTAGAATTTGCTCTTAGCTGTTTTGCAGTTTTAACAGTCCAGTTCAACTGCCTCAAGTCCAGTGTGGGTGCAGACTACCTTCAGTCTTGGCAACCAGAAAATATCGGCTGTAGAAGCCTTTCTGTATCGCATCTTTGCTGAGGTGACACTGTACCTCTGAGCGTAAAAATTGGTGTGTCGGATAGAACGCTGTTGAAGCAAGGGGGCTGCCTCGTGAACTGAAGCACATAGATGCTCGACTATCTCAGTACCCAGTTGGAAACCCCTGCCATTGGTCACAGGGTTTCTTCCGTGACTGTCAACGCCAGCATGATGCCCATTGGGGTGGTCACTTAGTCAGTTAGAGCTGGTGGGCCTTGTGCAGCCGCAGCATTATCAGTCATTTGCACTGGAACATAGCAGTCCTCTGTCAACAGCAATACAACAGTCGCAGGACTGGGATTGTATTCTCGTTCCTGGGATACAACTGCGGAGAAAATGAGAGTGCTGTACAGAGAACACAGAAGAACCCGCTTTGCAGGGTTTAACAAGCATACCTCGCACATACACAACAAGGTCTTTTGCTAGTGTTATGACATGGCAGCCTTTCGGCATGTAACAAACAATAATAAAATCAGGTATTGAAGTGACCTGTGATATGCAACAACTCGTTCCTGACCTGCTGATGGCAGGTAAGCAAGCGGGCCACCCATGGATTCACAGTTTTGAGGACAAAAGGAAACACTGCGTATGCCTTAAATACCCATGTTGCGGCATAGTAGTGTTCTTTCACAATGCCAACAACAGTAAAACAGGCAAAGAATTGACCAGGCTCACGTTGTCCCATTTTCCTGCTCACAGGGGGAAATTATGGTAGGTAATACTGTATAATGATAACAGATCATTTGTTAATGTACATTTGAATGCTTACATATGTCATTAAACTGGTTAATTAATGATTCATAAATGAGCTCGTGCACTTTTTTACATTTACAAATGTTTTCAGAAATTATTAATATTTATAACCACTTCACACACTATTTATGTTTACAAATTATTTATTAATGTACACATCTTTACAAATCTTTTATTAATTATTTGTTCAGAAGTTTGCAGTACCAAATCTAAAATTTAAACTATTCATCTATTGTAAATATTTATAAAGATTTACAAATATTTATTTGGTACATTTATGGGCATTGGACACTGAGCTACTTTGACAAAGTTTGTGTAAGGGGTGTTGTTAAATTTAGTTAAATGAAGTTGCTTCCTTTCTTTCTATTTGCTGTAACTGATATAGCATTGTTGCAAATTGGTGAGCAAAGGTTAACTGTAAACTCAAAAGCCATACTTGCTTTTATACTTGAATTGTAATTTCCCCTTAACTACAACCCCAATTCCGAAAAAGTTTGGACAACATGAAAAATGCTAATAAATACTAAAAGGAGTGATTTGTAATTTATGTTCATCCTTTGCTATATTGAAAGCACATAACTAAACATTATATGATGTTTTACCTTGTGAATTTCATTATTTTCTTTTTTTTATTTTTTATGTACAGTAATTTCAAATCAGATGATTGCAACATGTTCCAAAAAAGTTGAGGCGGGCAATTTAAGACTAATAACCATCTGACAAGTTGAAATAACAAGGTGATGTGAAACAGGAGATGTTAAACAGGTGAGGCAATCATGTCATAACATATAGAGAGTCTCCAAAAAGAGCCTAGTCCTTCAAGAGCAAGGATCATTCCAGACTTGTCAATTTGCCAACAGATACTTCAGCAAATAATCCAGCACTTTGAGAACAATGTTCCCCAAAGACAAATTGGAAGGATTTTGGGCATTTCACCCTCTTCATTGCACAATATAGTTAAAAGATTCAAGGAATATTGTCAAATCTTGGCACGTAAAGGGCAAGATGAAAACCACTTCTGAATGTGCGTGATCTCTGATCCCTCAGACATCACTGTTTTAAAAACGGCATTCATCTGTAATTGATATCATGAACATGGGCTTGGGATAACTATAGTTAACCTTTGTTAGTCAAAACCACTTGTGCTGCATCCACATGTGCAAGTTAAGTCTTTACTATGCAAAGCAGAAGCCCTACATCAGCACTGTCCAGAAGTGCTGCTAACTTCTCTGGGCTGGGTCTCATCTTAGATGGAAAGTAGAACAGTGGAACTGTGTTTTTTGGTCTGAAGAGTCCACATTTCAAAAAGTTTTTGAAAAACAAAGCTGTCATGTTATCCGGGCCAAAGAGGAAAAGGGCCATCCATGCTGTTATTAGCGTCAGGTCCAAAAACTAATGTATGTATGGGCCAGGGGTGTGTCAGTGCCCATGGCATGGGTAATACGCACATCTGTGAGAACACTATGAATGCAGACAGATATGTACAAATTTTGGAGCAACATATACTTCCATTCAGCACCATCTATTCCAGGGACGTCCCTGCATTTTCCAGCAGGGCAACTTCAAACCACATACTGCCCGGATTTCAAGTGCATGGCTGTGTAAGCAGAAAGTGTGGGTGCTAGATTGGCCTGCCTGCAGTCCTAACCTGTCTCCACTTGAGAATGTGTGGTGCATTATGAAGTACAGCACATGGCAACAAAGACCCTGTACAATTGTGCAGATAAAGACCTACATAATGGATGAGTGGGCAAAAATTCCACTTTCTAAACTTAACAAACTTGTGTATTCAGTGCCCAAATGCTTAATAAGTGTTATAAGAAGAAATGGTGATGTTTCACACACTCGACTGTCCCAACTTTTTTGGAGCGTGTTGCAATCATCTGATTTGAAATTACTGTAGGTTTTAAAATAACAATGAAATTCACAAAGAAAAACATAATATAATGTGTAGTTTGTAGTGCTTTCAATATAGCAAAGGGTGAATATAATTTACCAATCACTCCTTTTTGTTTTTATTAGCATTTTTCAGAATTGGGGTTGTATTGTAAGAGACCCAGTTGTGAAATAAAGATGATAATATTAAACACAGTGTGCATTCTTGTTTGAAATGAGACTCTGTCCATGTATTTATTTTCATTCAGAATAAAACTCATTGTAGGTCATTTTTTATGTCTTTTACATGAAAGTGTAAAAAAAATATTTTGTTAGTTCTTGATAAGGTCTGTTTAAACTTTATTTTATTGATCTTTTATAAGAATCAAGCAGTAAGAAACCTTGACGCCCAGCACTTCATAAGATACATAATTGCATGACTGATTATTTGCTCTAATCACGATCATTTGAGATTACAATTAATTTTAAGCAAAAAAAAAAAAATACCACAACATACACATTTATATATCTCTATTTCTGATGCAGCAGCACATACCTGTAGATTCAATATAACTAACTCTGAATCCTTTATAGTAGATAGCAATCAAGTTAGTAATATGATCCAATTTTGATTGGTCCGAAATCGATTGTTCCAGCTCTTGTGATTGGTCATGGCTTAATTGGCCCCGCCTCTGCCCAACCTGCTTTCTCACATCTGGACTTATACTAGTGATGGGAAGATCGGATCATTTTACTGATTGAATCTTTAAGTCATGTTCAGCAAAATGAACAAATCTTCATTCAAGTCATTTAGTTCATTTCGTTCATTTGAGCAGAATTAAATTAAAATGTTACATTTTCAATAGCCAAATCCCACCCAACGTCTACTTACACAAACTTTGATTATAGTCCCAATAAGGAAAAATGTATAATGCAGCCAAGGACAAATTATGAGAAACAAATGATTAGTTCACCTCTGAAATCTTCTTGCCCAAGTCGTTCGATCTTTTGTCACTGCATAGCGTATATGGCTGTTACGTGACAAAAGAACAAACAACTCGGACCAGAAGACTCGAGAGGTGAACTAATCATTTCTGTTTCCTGTGTGTGCAATGCATAGCATATACGGCTGTCACATGACAAAAGAACGAACGACTCGGACCAGAAGACTCGAGAGGTAAACTAATCATTTCTGTTTCCTGTGTGAGCAATGCATAGTGTATGCAGCTGTCACGTGACAAAAGAACAAATGATTCGGACCAAAAGAGTCGAGAAGTGAAATAATCATTTCTGTTTCCTGTACAGCACCTATGCGGTTTTCACGTAACAAACGAACGGAGGTTGCGCAATATGAATGCGCGTCCAACACAAAATGAACAATTCACTCTCTGAAACTACTCGTTCTTCTGAGTCACATAAAAGATTAGTTCAAAATGAACGAATCGTTCATGAACGACCCATCACTAACTTATACAGTAAGTGCACAAGTGAGTTTTGCAACAGGTTTATCGCAAAAGTTGTTGCAAAAGTCAAGGCGTGAAAATTTTAAGTTGCCGTGTCGGATTTGAGAGGTTGTAAGTTCCTGTGGTTGTACTGTAAAAGAGAATAAAAGTACAAAAGTAAATATGTAATACAATTTTGTTTCTGTCGTTGTATTTATGTGAATGTCATTTTATACATTTGTAACTCACATTTTAGATAATTCTGATTTTTATTTTACGTTTCCACATCTGTGCTGTGAGTGTAAATTCAGATTTGCAAGCTCTCAAGATTTTCTACAGATATACCCTCATTGATGGATATGAGACAGGGAAAACTGCAAGGTGTCCCTGGAGCGCTGCCAGAGTACGTGCTGTCTCCTCCTTAGGAAAGAACATTACATCTGATTCCAAGAAGAACAAGCTGACCACATTGCCATGTGAGCTCGCATAGGTGCGGACACACACTACAGGGACTAATCAATTATACACAGTCATTCTTAGCGGCTCTGTTGATGAAGGTGTGGAGAGCTGCAAACGGCTGATGTCATTGATTTGTGGCACACTGAGGTACGCTTCGCCATATTAATGAAGTTATGTACACCGGTGGTAATAAATATTGTTTTGTAGCTAAAACCGCTTGGTACAATACAGCTGTATGCACTAATGGCAAGCGCAAACCTCATTTTAGTGCACATACTTTTAATGCAAATCAAATCATATACAATTAAGTGCCTTTATTTACTACACGGCATGAAACACAATGTAAATTTATAAGCAAAGTGAAGTTACAAGGTTAATTGAGAAAATTTACCATTCACAAAACTGTATTTTGGATTCATATAAAAATTATATTTTTATCCCTGTGATAGTTGAATTATTGAGCTGTTTTTATTTTTCTTGCATATTGGTGACCAACAACTTAAGATATTGCATGACTCGCATTGCCATATATGATACCAGACTTCATCTTTTGGTAAAATTGCACTAATAAAACAGACTGATCACTCTGTGAATTCGGCAACAGTAGGTCAAAAGTTCTTCAGCTGAAACTGGTCTGTTCTTACCGATATTTGAAGCATTGCCCCCAGTGGCCAAAGCTGGAAGTGTTGTTGAATGTATGGGCATGTGTGAGCTCAAGTTTCCGGGTGAAATGTCCACAGAGGGGTGCTAAAAGCCAGTTGTAACTAGATGTCTGCACGGGCCTTAAAATGAATCCCGACCCGTACCCGAGATCGTATGGCCCGACTCTATCGTCATGTAGATTACGATTAAATTATTGTCTTATTAACATTTTAAACAATTTAATCATTTATTCTATAAACATATTACCAGTATTGTGCATGTTATGTAACTACTGTAGATAATGTTTGGCATTCTGTATGTCATGTGTTCCTTGCCAGAGGAGGATGGGCTTTCCCAGCTGAGTCTGGGTCCTCCCAAGGTTTTTTCCCTCCTAACATCTAACCTAAACGTCTCTTTGCCAAAGTGGCCCGTTCACTTGCATCATTAAGGCAATATATTCTGTAAAGCTGCTTTTAAATATTTTAAATGTATTGTGAAAAGCACATCACATAACTTGAATGTATGTTTTTTATCACTATAACTCCATATTACAAAACATATTTATTATTTTCCTGTAATGTCCCCTGGTCATATGATTTCATGTTTTCCCCTCCATGTTCATGTGTCTTGTTTTCATTGGTTTATTGTCTAGTTATCTTGTTATCAGTTCTGTCTTTTCATTGGTTAACTTGTTACCCTTGTCCATGTATTTAAGTCTTATGTTTGCCATTGTCAGGTATTGTTTGTTAATGTAACTTTGTTGGATTGTTTATGTAAAGTCACGCTATTGTCATGTTCATGTTTTGTATTTTGTTCACGTTTGTAGTTAGGGATTTTGGATTTCACGTCTGGAATAAAACTGCACTTGGGTTCGTCACACATCATCGTCTTCATCGTCTTTGTCATTGCCAGCGCCAACACAACGTTACATTTCCTTGCACCAAAATGAAAATATGAGGAAGAAAATTTCGATTGGTCTTCACGTTTTTTACGTAACATGATCATATGGGAAACTTTAAAGTTCTTGTTCCCTAAAATCAACCCCATTCAGTCGAAAGTGTTGACCTCTGGCGATAATAATAATGCATTGCACAAGCAACCTCTAAAGACGTGGGTTCTGGTCCTGTGGGAACCAGTAAAATCACTTAAACAATGGTGAGTGTGGTTCGAAGGTTGCATTTTTGCTCAAAACAAAGTTTTGCTTCACTGATGGTTAGGGTTGGGGTTTGGTGGTAGAGTTAATAAAATATGCAACCCTGTTGACTGTACTACATAATTTACAACTAAAAACAACTCGCATTACAAATAGAGGTCTGCAACCTGGCCCGACGAGTCCCAAGAACCCGTCGGGTTTCGGGTTGGGTTCAGGTCAGTTTTTCCAGTAGGGTTCATCAGGTTCAAGTTTGTAATTAATGAAAAAATAAACAGGCCCACCGAACTTGTTTTGCGCAAGTGCACTCACTCACAGACATGCGAACGGATGAGCTAGGGCACACCGAACATGTTTTTGTGTGCATCTGCTCTGTTTTACCATTATTTTCCTATGTAAACAAATGCTGGAAAATTTTCACTTTTTGCACCCAACTACGTTCATTTCTAGGAGACAGAACGTCTCCTTCCTGAGCGGTATGATGGCTGTGTGGCCCCATAGTGTTTATACTTGCGTGCTATTGTTTGTACAGATGAATGTGGTACCTTCAGGCATTTGGAATTTGCTCCCAAGGATAAACCAGACTTGTGGAGGTCCTCAGATTTCTTTTGATTTTCCCATTATGTCAAGCAAAGAGGCACTAAGTTTAAGGGTAGGCCTTAAAATACATCCACAGATACACCTCCAATTGACTTAAATTAGCCAGTCAGAAGCTAAATTAGCCTTGACATCATTTTTGGGAATTTTCCAAGCTGCTTAAAGGCACAGTCAACTTAGTGTATGTAAACTTCTGACCCACTGAAATTGTGATATAGTCAATTAAAAGTGAAACAATCTGTCTGTAAAAAATTGTTGGAAAAATTACTTGTGTCGTGCACAAATTAGATGTCCTAAACGACTTGCCAAAACTATAGTTTGCTTATATGAAATCTGTGGAGTGGTTAAAAAATGTTTTTAATGACTTCAACCTAAGTGTATGTAAACTTCTGACTTCAACCGTACATTAGCAAGGGTCAGGGTATCACTCTACCAACTTGATTTAAACCTTGTATTATTTGCAGCTCCTCATAATGTTACAGGCCAACTGCTGGGTTTTTTTACTCACCAAAGAAATTTTGTTCTTCATTTTTACCCTAGTAACGGCCTTAACATTGGTAAGCTCTGTCTCTGTTAAAGACAAAAGTACCATTCTCTGGGATTCAACTGACAGATATGATCTATGAATTGTGCAATATTAGTCACCAATAACAGGCAGCTTTTCAATATGCTCACACGAGAGCAGTCCAACAGGGCCAATCAAGCGTATCACAAAAAACATGAGAGCCTTCAAACCTTTAAATACCCCACCGTGTTTATTTGTTAAGAGATCAGACTGTTATCTTCATTGTCTTCCAAACATCAATGAAATTGTGATTATAGAGTCTTGGACTGACCGGAGCAGAGGGTGCTGGTGCATCTCAGAGGAACTAAAAGACATATATAGATGGACAGAGTTTCATGAGGACACACAGCCTACTGCGCAGTTGCTCAACCTTCATTACATGTGTTTATTGTTTCAGGCCAAAACCCATTGTGCAAGCAAACCCTTTTCTATTTGAAGCTGTCTGTCACACAGACAGTCCAATCACCAGCTGCATTTAGCTCACACCCCTGACAAACAATTTGCTGAATGAGTTATCTGTGCAACTCTGGCAAAAGTCTCTTTTTTTCTAAAGAGCCACTGGACTGTTTTTTATTTATTTATTTGTACGACTTTTGTTGGCCACTGGACTTCTATGCATTATACTATATTATTTTCATGTATTCTAATTTTTCCGTACTGTCTTCAGGCTAGACTTTGGTTCGTTCTACAAACCAAAACAAAAAGTTTATAGTATATATCCATGTTTAAAAAAACTTCTGTTATCAAAGATTTTCTCTTACCCAAGTTATTTACTATGTAACTATATATGTAAGTAACCAAGTGTAGGTCGAATCCCCCAAAAAGTGCAAACGCTGTTAGGAAATGATATAGTTCTTTGCAAAAATGCATTTATCTTTACATTAATTAACTATATTATATGTCTATACATGGATTCATACAGTACACTTGCCACAAAAAGTATATGCACACCTTAGCCATATAATGTTTTAATTTCATTGCATCAGATAATATAACCACTTTTCTGAGCCATTTTCACAATGACTTTTAATCAACTTGTGTCGCAGTGATTTCTAGTGGCTGTATGATGTCAGTTCCCCTCAAATTCACATAGATGTCCTAGCAGAATAACTACAGGTGGAGTTCATCACATTAACTGTGGAAATGTTCCACTTACATTTGAAGACTACAAACTGTCACAATATGCTGACAACCACCACTGGAGTTGTGAGTTTGAATCCAGGGTGTGCTGAGTGACTACAGCCGGGCTTCCTAAGCAACCAATTGGCCCGGTTGCTAGGGTGGGTAGAGTCACATGGAGTAACCTCCTCATGGTCGCAATTAGTGGTTCTCGCTCTCAGTGGGGTGCATGGTAAGTTGTGCGTAGATCGTGGAGGGTAGCATAAGCCTCCACATGCAGAGTCTCCGCGGTGTCATGCACAACGAGCCACATGTTAAGATGTGCAGATTGACTGTCTCAGAAGTGGAGGCAACTGAGACTTGTCCTCCGCCACCCGGATTGAGGTGAGTAACTGCGCCACCACGAGGACCTACTAAGTAGTGGGAATTGGGCATTACAAATTGGGAGAAAAGGGGATAAATATAAAAAAAGTATAATAATAGTTATCATGCATCATATTCCAAGTCTTCTGAAAGCAGAAATGTAAGTAATTTTTCAGTGAAAATCTTGACCCCTGTTGTGCATTCTTGAGCACTATGAGAGGCTCGTTCACAGTGACTTGCGTATTTATGCAAGAAATATCGCATGAACACGCATCACTGTGAGCTTCTCTCATGGACTCGTGAACGTGCAACTGATCTCAAGATTTTCAGTAAAAAATTGTGAAAGATTTTTCTCACCAAAACTTTTTATATGCTTTCAAAAGACTTGCAATATGATGAATAAATTGCATGGACTACTTTTTATGATACTTTTGAGTCCTTTTTAAAGCTTTAAAGTGAGTCCCTACATCTACTGCCATTGTATTGAACAGACGGACTTGAGTATTCATTAAAATTCAGCGATGTCCTTTTGTCATACCGCTTTGCAACGACACAAGGGTGATTAAATTATGTCAGAATTTAGATTAAGTGAACTATTCCTTTAGGTGTCTAAATACTTTTTGGGGCATTGTCAGTTCTCTCAATGTGTTACTGGTGACCCAACATCTCTGTACATTTTAGGTCTCTTGAGTCTATTCAAGTTCATAAATCTCTCCACTGAGCTTATGATTTGAATAATATGTGTTAGAAAAGGGACACGTCCCAAATGTGGAGCAGGACTGAAAAACACTGTATTGTTTTATTCCATTGTCACAATCCACTTCAGAGAAATTAAATTCCATTTATGTCAATGAGATATAAATCACTAACCCAATAAGCTGAAGTCAATTTAATTTGGTTTAAAAGTCCAAATTGGTGTGTGAGATCAAAAACATTGCGATGCTGACTCAAATTAAACAGAACTTGAAAGTTTATTATACAAATTGCATATTTTGTGCTGAATTGGCACAACGGATAAAATAAATGCCATAGCAATAACTGTAATAAATATTAGAAATGCCATCACTTACAGCAACTCTTTGTCACTCCTTGTCACCCTCAAGCATCACTGTAATGCAGACCTATTCAATGTGCTGTAATGTGACCATGCAATCCATAATAAACTATCCAAGCTAGTCAGTGACATGCAACTATCATGTTACAATAGCACCCTACAAAAAGTTTTTCTTTATGGCCATAGACATATGGCCATAGACATAGTGTTAAGAACTGAAAGACTAATATCTCCCCCAATGGTCTACAGGAAAACTGTAATGTCTATTGGCTTTACAAGCACAACATCTGTAATGATGAGTCAGCGGAGTTGAGATCCATATGCAGCTTTTAATGACAATAAACGTAATACAGACAGGCAGGGGTCAATCACCAGCAACAGTAATATCCAAGGTAATCCAGAGAGGTAGACAATAGACAGGCAAGAGGTCAGGGCAGGCGGCAGACAATCACAGGTTATTTCCAGGTAAACAAGGCAGTAATAGTAGACAGGCAGCAATGGGTCAAAATAGGGTGAACAGTCCAGGATCATACACAGGTAAGGCAATAAACACAGAGAATGCTCAGAAATGTCAGCCAGGGCAAAACAAGACTTCACAATGATAGAGAGTGATAGTGAGACTTAAATAGCTGAGTAAATGAGAAACAGCTGAGCAGGTAATCAGTGACAGGTATGGGGAATATGGGAAATGGAGTCCAGAGAGTTAAAGTCAATCCCCAGGTGATGGAGACCTCTGGTGGTGAGTGGGTGTAACAACAATGGCGGGATTCATGACAGAGCCACCCCCCCCCCTGCGAGCGGCTCCTGAATGGAGGAGGCAGGAGATGCCGGGGTCCAAAGAAACCAGGGCAGATCAGGTAGATGACCAGGGAACCAAGGAAACCAGAGCAGATCAGGCAGACGGCCAGGAGACCAAGGGAGCCAGAGCAGACCAGGCGGACGGCCAGGAGTCCCAGGAGACCAGAGCAGATCAGGCGGATGGTCATGAGACCAAGGGGACCAGAGCAGATCCGGCAGACGGCCAGGAGATCCAGAAGACCAGAGCAGATCAGGCAGATGGCCAGGAGACCCAGAAGAGCAGATCAGGTGGACGACCAGGAGACCCAGAGGACCAGAGCAGATCAGGTGTTTGGCCAGGAGACCCAGGAGGCCACCTCAGGGTAGGGACTGGATCAGGAGGCCTGGTTGATGGCCCCCGAGCTGAAACAGGGTCAGGAGAGCTGGGTGGTGACCACAGACTAGAGACTGGAGCCATGTAAGGCGGAGCCATGGGAGACTTGAGGGACGAAGCCATGGGAAGCTTGAGAAGCGGAGCCATGGAAGGCGGAGCCAGTGGAGGCTCAAGGAGCGGAGCCATAGAGGGCGGAGCCATGGCAGGCTCGAGGGGTGAAGCTGTAGAAGGTGGAGCCCTGGCAGGCGGAGCCATAGGAGGCTCAATGGGGGAAGCCATGGAAGGCAGAGCCATGGGACACTCGAGGGGCAGAGCCGTGGATGGCAGAACCATGGTAGGCTTGAGACTAAGAGTCCAGGATGACTGGGAAATGACCTTAGTGGTCGTGTACAAGGGCAGAGACTTAGAGACAACCTCCGTGGTCGTAAACCTGGGCAGAGACTTGGAAACGACTTCTGTGGTCGTGAACATGGGTAGAGAATTGGAAATGAAAACCTTTATTCTCCTCCTCCTCCAGGAGGCCGAAGTTGGCAGTGCAGGCTCTGGGTTGGACGAGGCTGGCAATGCAGGCTCTGGGATGGACGAGGCTGGCAACGCAGGCTCTGGGACGGATGAGGCTGGCAACGCTGGCTCTGGAAAGGACGAAGCTTCCAGCTCATTGGCCGTGGCAGGCATGGGCATCGGCTCGTTGGCCGTGGCAGGCGCAGGCTGAAGCGTAGCTGTGATATGGCATGGAGCAGACTCAGGCTTGGCTGTGACATGGCATGGAGCAGGCTGAGGCATGGCTGTGACATGGCGTGGAGCATAACCTTGATGAAGAGAATACAGTTGATCTCCGGCATCTTTGCCTCCTACTGGATGTTCAAATGCAGCATGAAATCTTTGGAGAAAGTAACAGAATGAAGGGAATGTTGTTCCGTTGCCATTCCACACCGCTGCAATCCAGTCTAATGCCTTACCGGTAAGCAGCGAACAAACAAAGGAAATGCGGCTCTCATCAGTGGGGTATAGTGTGGGTTGTTGATTAACAAACCGAGAACATTGGAGCAGAAATCCCTTACATTTAGCTGGTGATCCATTGAATTTCACAGGTTATATCCAGGTAAACAAGGCAGTAATAGTAGGCAGGCAGCAACGGGTCAAAACAGGGTGAACAGTCCAGGATCATACACAGGTAATTGCAATAAACACAGAGAATGCTCAGAAATGTCTTAAATAGCTGAATAAATGAGAAACAGCTGAGCAGGTAATCAGTGACAGGTACAGGGATTATGGGAAATGGAGTCCAGAGAGTTAAAGTCAATCCCCAGGTGATGCAGCCCTCTGGTGGTGAGCGGGTGAAACAACAAAGGCGGGATTCATGACAACACCATTGTTAAGATAATTACAAGGCACAATATCATTGTCAAAATAATGCTTTAAAGGAATAATTCACATAATTGATTCACCCCTATGTTGATCCAAACCTGTATGACTTTCTTTCGTTTGCAGAACACAAAATATATTCTACTTAATATCACCATCTGTCTTTTCAGTATCATGGCAGCAAGTCACTTTTAAGGTTATAAGGACCATTCATGAGTGCTGTGGGAGATAGCTCGCAAGAACTTGCATTATTTAGCACTAAAAACAACAAAAGTTCTCTTGTAAAAACGTGTGCCACTGTGATTTTGTGTGATTTTTCACTGTTAAAAACTTTCTCCCATCACATTTGTATTGTGCAGACACAACTACAAGTAAGCCATGAGTAGGCTTACTTTTTGTTTTTAAAACCTGACTCAAAACATTACAAAAATTACACACTTCACTTTTATTTCTATATTGCTTGTTTATTTAATAATGGTTTATTTACTCTACTATAACTAGGTCTGTCAATTTAACACATTAATTTAGAGCAATGTGTTTATTTTTAATAAATAAACATAAATAAATGTACACAATTAATTATGCCACCTAACCTGTACCTACATTCCGTTATAAAAGTACGCGGCACAGCTGATTATTAAGCGCAATGTTTAAACCTCCTAAAATGTGAAAGCAACAAGTATGCCAATGCTTATGTAAACGAGAAAAGTGCAAAAACGAGATCGATCAGTAAATAAGCTGCTCGCCATCAACAGTAAATAAGCGTAACCGGCTCCAGCACGAGCTGTGTTTGGACTGGAGGGTTTTGGCTTCTTCATAGCTGGAGTACTCCCACAACTGTGCTTGTTACATTGGAGCCCACAAAGCATGAAAATGTGGAAGCTCACAATATCACAGGAGTTGGGAGCTCTCTGACCCCTGAAAGCACTGACCCAACTACGTCCAAAAGGCAGACCTGACTCGACGCCCCAGGGAAGAGGCCATGGCATATGTAAAACATGGAGCAAAAGCCTCCCCTGAAAGTGAGGGCCCAGGCAACAAATTGACGAAACAGGCCCCCTGTAATCAGGGGATAAATCTTTGTACCTCACAATGCAATTCGAACGGGAGAGCCTCCATGAGCATGAAGGATCACACTGCATTAGAACGTGAGAGCCCACACTGCATCCGAACGGTGGCTCACATTGTATTCAAATGGCAGAGTTCACACTGTGATTCGAACGGGAGAGCCCGCAACTGTTTTCAACTCGGAAGTTGCACATGAATGACCCCTCAAGTCGTAATTATGACTGGGAAACTCAGAGATAATTTTAATACCTGAGTTTCCGAGTAGGGAGGAGACACAAACTTTCAACATGGCGGAAGAGAGGACGATTTCTGTAGTGAATGATTGGTTTTTATTTATTTTTCTGAATACAGCTACATGTTAGTGCTTGCCATTTCAGTCATATATATTTATGTATATCAGCAACTATTTGATGCATGTTGTACATTTTCACACAGTAAAAATAGCTTGTATTTGACAAATTCCATTATCGTCAGCAAGCTAACTAAGTAATATGTATTATGGTGTGACTAGTATCAAAATAAAACTTCCTCAAAACTTCCTGGCATCGTCCATGTTTCCTGTTCTTTCCGACAACAAAACACTTGATCGTGAATTACTCGTAATTACCACTTCAAAAGCGGGAGGCAGGATAATTCCGATAGCACATGAAGGTGGCATACAATATGTGCGGAAGCTTACACTGCATCCGAACAGGAGAGCCCACACTGCATTCAAATGAAAGGTTGGTGCTGAGGAAAGAGCTTTACTGAACTGTAGTTTGCAACAGGTGTATATTTATGAGCCATGCCCCTAGACTTTAACTAGAGATCAGAGTCAAATGAGCTTGTTTAATATGTGATAAAGGACCAATGGCTGCGCGATTTGATTTGGTGGTCTGTTAGACGCCTCTGAGACACTGTCATGGCTGCACCAATACTAAAAGGTTGAGAAGGGTACAGATACACTGGAATATCTGAGGATGTAAGGACGGATTTGAGTTTTTATAGAACCAGTGTCTAAACGCTGGAAGATTAACTATGTAAAGTGGCTCGAGAGGAGACTTGATTTTGGCTCCTCTTTGCTGTAAAAAGAAAAGGAGAGACTGGTATGTTTGGACAGGGGTAGGGATATTGAAAATATATAATATATTGAATATAGCCACTTTTGATTTGGTTCGTTTTGCTCTCTTTAATGTGAAACCGGATAATATCATCATCTAGAACTTGAAGATTGGAAAAAGCTGTTCCACATGTTTTCTACATTGAAATTAGAATTACTGGCAAATTGGGGGCCTGGGTAGCTCAGTGTGTATTGACGCTGACTACCACCCCTGGAGTCGCGAGTTTGAATCCAGGGCATGCTGAGTGACTCCAGCCAGGTCTCCTAAGCAACCAAATTGGCCCGGTTGCTAAGGAGGGTAGAGTCACATGGGGTAAACTCCTCGTGGTCACTATAATGCGTGGTTCTCGCTCTCGGTGGGGCGTGTGGTGAGTTGTGCGTTGATGCCGTGGGAATAGTGTGGGCCTCCACATGCGCTACGTCTCTGCAGTAACGTGCTCAACAAGCCACGTGATAAGATGAGCAGATTAACGGTCTCAGACACGGAGGCAACTGAGATTCGTCCTCCACCACCCGGATTGAGGCGTGTCACTACGCCACCACGAGGACTTAGAGCACATTGGAAATTGGGCATTCCAAATTGAGGAAAAAAAAAAAAAAAGAATTACTGGCAAATTCAGAACATCTGAGGAAAGTGAAGAAAGCTAAGATGCAGTGTTGTGGGGAAGAAGACCAGAGCGGAATGTGTTTAAGCATTAGCTTAGCAGATCAATTGTAAGAGGCTGTATGATATCGAGGCGGGCAGGATACATTTTTTTCTCCTATCTCTCCTTTGATAAGGAGAGAGATCTGGGCACATGGCATTGCTGGCATGGGCATAGTAGTCATTCTAGAAGTGTGGGGGGTGGGGGGGGTCACAGCTGTCAGTAGGTGACTCGCACAGACCCAACACTTATTGTGCAGTTTTAATATATTACAGTATATATTAATATAAGTATGATAGAAATATTATATTAATATATATGTATTATTCAATTTTAATATTTGTAGTATTTTAAAGATTCAAGTATTGCAAAATAATTGCAAAATTTCACAAAATTAGCTGCAAAAATAAAGGTCATCTTGTGGAGCACTTGCTTCTGTTTCACACCTGACAATAAAAGACTGAGCACAACCTGATCCTGAATAAATTATGTTAATCAATTACAATAATGACAATGGTGCATGTGCACAATTTAATTTTTTACTCTGTGCTTGTGCATTGAGGGATTTAAATGTATCCAAGTGGCTCGAGTGTTCATTTAGATTCATTTAATGATTCAGTGACTATTTTTGGTGATGCCAGATGGTGACAAATGATTGTCTTATGTGAAATTAGTTAGTCACTGAATCAAAGATCAAAAGAAAATTTGAATCCTTTAAAATGTGTATGTCTACAGACCTACAAAGAGACTTTAGTAGAGGTTTTAAGCATTATAAGAACAAAGCAAATCTATCATTTCCCTACAGTTTGTGAGATGCTGAGCATGACTTTTATCAAAAGACAACAATAACAGTCTTATAATAATTATATTGAGTTTCAATAACATCCATAAATTTTTATGTATAAAAAGGCGTGTCTACATATCTATTCACTTCAGTAAAATGCCATCTAAGAACACAGCAGATCTGTATTTTTTCCTACAGTTTGTCGACTGCACACCAACATAAAGGTAAAAAACAGGAGCTGATATTATAATAGCTTTACATATTTAACACAGATCTAGTAATCTGCTTAAATTGGCAAAAACAACTGATCAAACTATTACCTCACAAACATAATGTAAAAAGCATAACTTAATGAAGACTCAAGTGCTGATTTAAACTCCACTTACAATGTGTGCTTTAAAGAAGGATTGTCCTTTTTTTTATTTCTGCAGTGCATTTCACATAATGCTGCCAATATAGAACGATATGTCGATAAATAACTCTCATTTGTGTGTTCCTCATCTCTAGATTATTAATTTAGATCAACATCAGTGCCGATAGAAAACATGGATAAATGAGCATTGTTGAAAGCAACTTTGTACAAATGAACGGAGCCAAGTTGATTAGACTGTGCGACAGATGGCCTATTATGTAAGGGTTGTTTCAGCTCATGAAACTCCCCTGTGATTGGCTGGCTGGTTGCTCAATCAGTCCAAAGTAACAAAACGCAAAGAATACTGTATACAAATCCACCATTTGACTTGGAATGGGTTTAGCTTGGAAAAGTACAAGGGACAAAAGTCACCTTTTTAAAGAGTGCGGGGGACGTGTAAAAGAAATGCCTGCCACTAAGACAGGCTTTGATGGTTCCGGATTGGATGTGTTTAATTTGATTCAGGTATGTGATGAACTAAGATATTGTAATCAATGAAAAGTCAGGGAAGGACAGGTTTAAATTTCAGTGGAATTGCCTGAAGGACCCCCAAGCTGTCTAGTAGGTATGTAGTGTATGAGGAGAAACAGCATTAATGATTAAATCTACAGACAAAGGTGTTTGAGTGAATGGCCCATCAGGTCGGAATAAGGAGGGACTGGGGTTGGCCTCCAGGGCCAGAACTCAGAATTCCTGATAAAGTGAGATTGTTGAAATTATTGCAGAATTGCTTAGATGAGGCATGTGCTGAGTTTTGTGCAGTGAGATTGCTCATATGAGCAATCAAGTTTGGCTTTCTGAGCAGGGGTGCCAGGATTAATTTGGGGGCATGTCAAGGTCTGATGATCGACGGATCTGCAAATGCCAAAGGAAAGATTTCAACATCCCGATCGGTCCCCAGTACAGGCATTGATTCCACTGGGCTACATTAGCGGCACATGTGGCAAGCTAAATCAACATAAGCACCTGCTAAGACTTGGGAGCGGAAGCTTGTAGACACTGGAGGTGGGTTCAGAGCAACAGTATGGGGAGGAGCTGGGAGGGGAACTGCTGAAGAGAGTGTGAAAAGAGGCAGGACTGGAGCTATGGGCATAGGAAAAGAGAGGAGATTTGGAGCCAGAACAGTTTGCGGAGGCAGCCTCATGCTATGATCCGTTCCATAGATAGGGAGATAAGGTTGAAGGGGAGGAGCTGAGGGAGGGCAGCTTATGTAGTGGAACCATTGTATGAATGGAAAGAGGATGAGAGAAAGATGTCTAGGAACTGAGAAAAAACCATCTAAATTAGCTACATAGGCTTGGTGTCCAGAAAGGGAGAAATGTAGAGGATTTCTCGAGACAGGGAGAGCTGAAGCAGTAGACATTTGAAATGAGGAAGGTGGGAGATTAGGGAGTAGCTGGGGGTGGGGGTGGGGCTGGGGCTGGGCATTTAGGAAGAGGTAGTGGAGGAAATGCACATCTGGGTTGCTACAGGGGTTTGAAAAGTTGATTTAGCAGAGTTGGAAAAGGTTGGAAAAGAAGATACCTCTCGTGAAGCTGATCTTTACTTGATCTGCCAGAGAACATGGTACCTGAAGTTTAGAGGGCTTGACATAGACGATTGACTGTAGTTTTTGAAATATTGGGAATTGAGGGAATTGCTATGTGAGAGGAAGATGAGGATAAAGCCTGAGCGTTCGGGGAAAGAGAGGCCATGGAAAGTTGAGGCATTCTTGTTCGGGAGAGGAGGAAGTCTTCTGGAGCTACATTTAGAAGACTGATGAGAGGAATGCCAAGCTTGGTTACCCCTGTGCACTCAAGGGGAAACTCTGAAACTGGATTAGTGGAGGGTCCTGGTCTGGGTTTCGAAGGCAGCAGCAAAGTCTCGGGAGGACTAGGGAACTCGTCATCCAGCAGTAAGAGTTCAGTCTAAGGAATATGACATGTTTCTCCACTTGGAGTGGGACCAAATGCCAGAAGGGTTGTCACTACAGTGAGATAAACAGCGGCTTCTATAATGATTAAACATTTTTTGTCGACTGACAGCCCTAATTAAAACATATTATCAGCTCATCTGTACAAAAAATTATTTAGTGCTTAATAAAAGCAGCACTTTGAGTAAGTTTGAAGCCTTACTTACTTACAAGCAAACAAAAGAAGAAAACAAAAAAGAGACAATTTTTTTATTCGTCCCTTAACCACTGTTGTTTTTATTGCAGAACATACATTGAGACATCTCTCCAGAATGGATGTCCACAAAAAAGGTAATCGTCAAATAGGATACCAAGAGGGCTGATGGCATCTTTGATGGAGCTAAAGGCCTTTATGGAAAGGACTTGTCAATAGCTGCGGTTCCACTATCGGGCCAAATGAGGGCATGCTAGAGCGTGCCAGGGCCAGTTGCATTCCCACTGTCGGCCAATGGCCTTTGGCCCACTGATTACCCTCGGGCCAAACAATTCCATCTGGGGAGTGAGGCAGGGTCAATGTCAAAGACGGAGTTTCACCAGACTTGCCAAGTTGTGTATCCAGCACACAATGGTACAGGTTCGGGAAAAATAAAAAAATTGCGGGTACAATACAAATCCGTTAAAACACACAATGGAAAAAGCGATACCCAAAGACAGAACTTTCCATGGTTCGAAATCATGGACCGTGTGCTGGGATATCATCCCACTGATAGTGGAGAGACCACTCGGAACACACTGGCAGTTACAGTCGGTGAGCTGTCAACATTAACTTATCTTGCTTGCTAGCTAATGTTAACAAAAATAAATAAATATAAACTCAATATTCTAGATAACTAGATAGCATGATACCTCAGCTTGAGCTTCCCTCTTGCTTGTGAAATGGGCAGGGTGTGTGACGTTGGCACCAGGGCTGCATGTTAAGGGCAGGTTTTAGGGCAATTTTGCTGGAGCTATTGGCCCGATGGTGGGAATGCAGATCGATCTCGCGGCTTGAGATCTGAGGCTATTGGCCCTGGCTGGCCAGTTGATAGCCCTGGCTCACACTGGCCCGATAGTGTAAAAGCGGCTATTGTGTGCATGTTACAAATATCTCACAAGTGCTTCACAAATCTAGTCTATAGGAGTGTCACAAGAAAAAGAAAAGAAAAAAACAATTTGAACAGGCATCATCTTTTTTGTTGGGCTTCATGTACTCAGATAGAAGACAAAGGCAGTCCTAACAGTCGTAAAAGCCTGACCACACACTCCGTCATAAATCTTACTGATAAAAACCACGCCAAAGTCAAACAAAGGGAGTCCAAAACAGACTACAAATCCCATGAAGCCTTGCTCACTAAAGGATCTAAATCTCAACTCCTATTGGATGAGGCACACAACAGAATGGCCCTCAAACATGATGTCTTTGGGAGTAGAAATATCTCTGAGATGCTTCCAGGATTTGCTTCCAGCAACTTTGCTCACCGTGTAGATGCAGCTCATCGCTGCTCTCAGGTGTCGCCTCGTGGCACAAGGAAGTAACGTCTGACTAGAAACTGTGGCCATTCAATCTCCATCTCGCTGGACGAGTTGATATTACTCTGTGTTCCACCGAACACTCTAACGGATCCGAAGGAGACCGCCGAGCAATCCACATCTTCATCCGTTTGCCTGCAGAAGTGAAGAGAGAAAAGATTTCTCTTCCATCTTCAATCAAGTCGACGTCGCTGATTTCTCCGCCAGCCCGCCGAGAATCAGCAGCCGTACCGCCCACTAACAGAGCGAGGAAATGGCCTCCCGTCATCACCCGAGCCTCGAGGAACCAAGTCGGAGTTAAAGGACGGATGAACACACATTCTAGCTGCATCCTCATGCGATTCAAGTAAGAGGTTTACGTCTGGGCAGAGATAGAATATTTTAGTATGTTATTCTTGTGTATCAAGGTTATTGCTTGTACAGTTTACGGACCGCCGAGTCCGCTCATTGCTAATAATAATACTCAAAGTATTACGGTTATCACGAATGAGATCTGCTGTGTTGTAGTCCAACCACACTGGACTGTTGTGTATTTCCGCCATCGCGGGTGAGACCGGCACACTGAGTTTATCCATTAAAGAATCAAAGACCGCGGGACGGTTTACGAGCCGTCCACCGCGTCTCTGAGTGATAATCTAACAGCTGCTTTCTCTCCCATGATTGCGATACCGGCTTTGGGGCTGTCACTTTATTCTCTCTCTCTCTCGTACTAACCACACACACACACACACACGTGCGCGCGACCCCTCACAAACATTCTCACACACACTTTTGGCTAGTAGATAACTTCGTGATAAAGCTCAGCTTTGTCCCTAAATTATCGTACAAGTGGAGACACGCGGTAAACTGGTAGACGCCATTGACTGGTTTCTCTCTGCCCACATTCGCGGCCATATTCTCTGGCCGGAAGTCTCGCATGACATACTCTCCAACAAGAGTCACGTCTGCCATTTTGTGCACGTCCCTCCTTACACACACACACACACACACACACTCTCTCTCACACACACACACCCTCATGTGTTATAGGATTATTTTGGTTACCATATCTAATCATATCACTGTTTAGTTTGTAGTTGGAAGTCGGAAGTGTATTGACTGCACTGTATTAATTATTAATTGATATTACTGCATAAATAAACTTATATTTCAAAGATAAGTGTTTTGGTTTGTTTTGCATACACCTGTGTCAAATGCTGATGGGATGTCAGTGCTCGGATTCAAGCCTTCATTGTTTTTTTCGTTGATTTTCCTAAGAGAACAATCTAATATTGAGACTGTTACACTCTCTGGTTATTAGTTCCTGATTCCAGGGTGGTGCCCTGGCGAAATTAATCCTAATTAATATTCTATTGATTTTTTTTATAATTGATAATTATCTTTGATGATTGTTGAATTTGAAGGATTAAAAAAAGCTAACATTGATTCAAATCAATGTTCTATTGATTTTAATAATTAATAATTATCTTTGATAATTATTAATTATTGCTAATAACCAAACCCGCTCCTAAACGTAGCGCACTACATTTACTGGAGCCCCATATGAGGTTTTAATGAGTTAGATTCTATTATTTAATTTAAATATTAATTAATAATTAAATAAATATTTATTAATTATTTCTGATAGTAACAATGATCTAAACAACCAGTAAAGCCCTACATTTTCAAAAACACAATAAAATCACTTGAGAAATAAACACACTCTGGTGTGTCCAAATTTGGCAGGGATGTATACAAACAGACTCAAGGCTGTAATTCAAGCAAAAAATGCTTCTATTTAGTATTATTTCAAGGAAGTATACTCATATTCAGTCATGTTATTGTACTATTTCCAAAAATTTAGCTTTTTTTTTATAATTGTATTTAACTTTAATAGATGGTCCTTGTAAATAAAACTGAACAAAGTCTAACGTTATTTGTTGTCTTTGAGTTTTGAAATTGAACTCTACAATGTAAAATCCATGTAAGTGTTCGTGCATGGTGTTCTCTTCCCCTCTCCTCTCCACGGCCTCATAAATCCTGCTTTGTATTAGGCCCCATGCTTACGGTCAGCTACCAGTGGAAATCTACCCACTCTTCTTGGCACACACTGGAACCCCTGAACAAAAGGGGCAACAAGAGTCACTCAAATGCAGCCTGGATTCTGAAACAAAGAGCAAGTCTCCACAACACATTTGACTAATACGTATGTCTTTATATATTTTGTTATACATGCGCAATGAAGCTCTTTTTTGGGGAGATCAGAGAGTGTTGCCCAGGGGCCAGTGTGAGCTACAACTTACATTTGTTGATCATATAATGTAGGGCAAAACAGGGCTAAAGGCCCCCCATGTTAAAAGGCACTTTTTTATTTACTTGGAGACAAAATATTTTTTGGTCATTTTAAATTTGCTCAAGGTGATTCAATCAAAACTTTTCCAATAACTTTTGAAAAAAGTTATCGGTGTAAGAATGTGCATGTAAATGCACTACTTGACTGATCCAATCACAATGGAGACTCTTTTGTTGATAAAATACTTGAGATGTTATGAAATGCCAAATGTGATTGAAATGAACAGGAAATTATTAACTTTTTCTGATGTAGTTATTTTATTTAAGCATTACCTTAATTTGTTACTCACAAAAGCCTTACTCAAAAGTTTACCAATTTTGCTCTTTAACTATTACCCCTATATGCTTTATTTCATTATACTTGGAAGCATCAGTTAGAATAGGTTAAAAATTATAATCAAAAAACCGTATGCCATAATTTTCCGGGAAAAAAAAAAGTATTGGTCTTGCTTGTTCTGTATTTACCCTTTGCCCTAATATGGAGACACTTTACATGCAAGCACACTCATTTTTGCAAGTATGTCTTTGCAATTTACGGCCAAAATGGCACACATTCAGCTGTGATAATCCTCTTTTTCACCACATTATTCAGCTGTCAAAACATTCAGTGGCTCTAAATCTCATGGACTCAAAGACATACTAGAGTGGCATGGTGGGAGGCACTTTGGAAAGTGGTCATACTATAATGGGTTTACCACTGCACAGCCAATCCGTGGCAGGTCTTTAATTTCTCGCCCTGGGGAATTTTCCACAGGTGACCAAAGGGGTGAAATTGTGGTCCTGTTTCTTGCCTTTGCTTTCACCCACCTTCACACTGAAACACACACACACATTACTGCATTAATCACAAAGCCTGTTCTTGGGACTGTCCATTAATTTTTCATGGTGCATGCTCATGGAAATAGAGCAATGTGTCTGAAGTTACCGCTCATTTAGCCAGTGTAACTCTGAGAAAGACAAAAGAATTAAATCAGGACAAAAACAAGGGAATGGGACCTACAAGTGATGCTAGCATCTAAAAGTCAGGGGATTTGTTCAAGCCAAGTTTTAATTAACCGCTAATTGACTTCAAAGTAAAAGTACAGCTTGCACCACCATCCATAAACAAATAGGGCACTGTCTTGCACTTACTGATAAAAACTGACCTTGATTTAACAGGGATTAAAGATTATTTATTGGGGTGGTTCAGGGCCGGTCAACCCATTAGGCGACTGTGATGAGGAAGGGGGCGGAGCAGGGCCGTGACTATGCATGCCCGGCCCCCAAACGGGCTAATCAGCCGAGGACAGGGATAAGTGCAGAGGAATGCAGCAGTTCGAAGAAACACAAATGCACACACTGCAGCTGCATGTGGCTCTCTCTCTGCCGAACTGCTGCATTCCACTGCACTTATCCCTCTCCTCGGCTGATTAGCCTGATTGGGAGCCGGGCGTGCATAGTCACGGCCCGGCCCCGCCCTCCTCCTCGTCACAGCGACATAGGCGAGCACCTGGGGCAGAATCGCTTCGGGGGCGCTGATCTACCGAATTTAATTTAGCACGTGTGCAATCTGTGTTGACAAAATGCGCCCTGTGCATTCCGATAACATGTTGTGGTGCCCCCCACGGAATATATAGGCCTTGTATTAAATGTACACTAATAAGTCAGTCGCTGCATGTCACCAGGCGCTGTACTGTTCGGTCACTAGCAGGCATTCCTAGTTCTGGTGTATGAATCTTACTACTGGTATGATGTCCAGTGAATTAGTATTAATCAGTGTTGTCTCTACATTAGGGATGTGGTGCTGTTGTGCAAAATGTGTGGCATAAACATAAATTTATTTTAAGAAATAACGTGTTTTCAAACTTGTTTTATGTCCATTATATGAGACAACAGTAGATATTGTTTTGAGAAACTCTATAATTATTAAGGTCTGTTGCATTAAAGCCAATAAATCATTCTCATTTGCCATGTGTGGGTCTAGCCCGTTGTCCTCAGTGTTAATCAAAAGAGATCTGGAGAACGTCATGCGCATGTGTAACAAGCTTTCAATGATAGCCTGAGGGAGACATCTGCCTTTGCCCATTAACCAATCAAAAGCTTTCATCATGTGTATGTCAAGCTTACATGGTTCTCTGAATTTACCGCTCTTGAGTGTAGACCTGCATAGTGAAATTCATTGGTAAGTTTTAAAAAATATTTTATTCTAATATTTTGCTTGTTGGATTAAAGTGCACTGCTCATTCCAATTAATTGTATGCTATTACTTTAAAGTGTTGTTGATGCACTGGTTTGTATTAGATTACAATAACTGCAAATATTGAGGGTTTTATTAGTTTTGTTAGGATGTTCCTGTGAGTTAGTGAGATAATATGCACAGCCCTTGACAATTTGCCTATATCTGGTTTGCTTTCATGGTCACTTAAGCTTTTTGAAATGGATGTGCATCCATGTTTTAGTGGTGTTTTATGCTGAGAATAAATTATTCAGGATGTTTGTGAGTGGCATCATGTTCAGAGGTTGCACTACAAAAAATCTTTATCCGTCACTCTGGCGGACTGAGTTGTAAAATGTCTGTCATGATATATTTTTATCTGTCATAGTTGTATCTATAGTTGTTTTCATTTTATAAATACTAGGGCTATATGCAGGGGCATAGCATTCATTATTAAGGCATACACTTGTACATGACAGTGAATAGACCTATATGATTTTTTGACTCCTAATGCTTGAGCCTAGTAACTTTTTCAGTGTGCCTGATATCAACATAGTGTCACAGATGAGAAGCACACACATCTCTGAAACTCAGTTACTGGTATGCCAATAAAATAACTGACGATTCTGCTCTAAACTTAATATTTGCACTTATATAAAATGCAAGTATAATTGGCAGGGACGAAGCGCCACTTTTTTCATGCTTTCTTTTTGTTATACTTTTTTGTGCTTTATTACCATGCATAAACACACTGATGTAATGATTTATGTATTTGGTCATACCAGGTTAAAATGATTTTCTTGTTTCTTTTTTATCTGTCAAAATGAAGGACAGCATTTTGAATTATCTGTAAATGTTTAAAAAAAAAAGGGGGGGGGGGGGGGGGGTAAATGGCGGAGAAATATCCGTTAACGTAACCCCTGACATGTTGGGATAAGTAATTGTTTGTGCCCCACCAGAAATAATGAGCCTGAAATGCCACTGGTGTTAACGCTGCTAAAAAATGAATCATTGTTCACTCTTTGCGATTGCGGCCATCTATCTGCACCAATAGTGCAATTGCTAAGCTATCAGGGTCCACACACACACAGTTAGTTCTTCTCATACACACGAGGACTAACTTCTCTCAGAAGAGACAGATCACGTGAGCTCCATTGTCTGTCTTCACTCCCACTGGTAGACGTCTCGCTCTCTCGCTCTGCATTTGCATAAAGTTCAACTTTTCTCAACTTTGTTGTGTCACTGGTCACGCCCACGTCATGTCGCCAGTGGTCGCTGTCGCTCGTGTCACCAGAAGTTGCTGGCTGTGTCAACAGGTCTTAAAAGGGGACATGCCATGTAAGCCGTGATTTAAAAAAAAAAAAAAAAAAAAAAAATTATATAAAAGTGTTTGATCTAAAATTGAGAAATACCTACATATGCAAAGCTCTGTCCCCAGGCCACCTGAAATATTTATTGAAACTAGGCTGCAAAACTCTGATGAACGACAGTGTGAATTAAGCCTGTACACAGAAGATAGACAATCAGAACAGAAATCGTTTACATATAGAAGCAGGGCCGAAAATTACCACTTGCCAAGTGTAAAATGTGAGTAAAACTTGGCTATGGCAGGTAAATGAATCTCGTCATTTAACTGGTAACTTTTTTAGGAACTGTAAAATAATGCATGGGTAAAATTACAGTGCAAAACTACAGTCTCTGTGAAAGTCACTTGTCCTCTAACAATTTTATCCCTCAGTGGAAAATTGTACTGTAATAAGTTCATTTAGGAATCCTGGGCTCCTTGTGATGACACGTGTCAAATTTCTTCATATAACCCACCAAAATGTTAAAATAATGCAGCAAAATCAGCTATACAGAAAAGGCTCTACTTGTTCTAACACTTAAAATGTATTTTGTTGGTTTAACCAGGTGGTGTATTCAGGCTGATTCAGAGAATAATAATATTTTGAGTTGAATAAAATCTGTTAATTTAGAAGTTACCACATAAAACACATTTTTTATATTAAAAACATTTTCCAATGTAGCAAAGTAACCTGTTAACTGCAGCATTATCATAACTAATACCATATACTTCAACAAATTAACACAAATCAGAGTATATTGGGTTAAATTGTCACCTGTGTGTTTGTTTCCTATATATACCTGCATTAACAGGGGTAAGGATGAGACCTCAGACGTTTGTGTTTAACATGCTGCTGCAATTGCCCTCAATGACTTCCACCCTTTTGCTCTTACTCCCATAATTGCTAATGTTTTGAGAGGTTGGTCCTATCCCAACTGTCTGCCCCCAACTCTGAACCCACATCAGTTTGCCATCCGCCACAACAGGTCAACAGAGGATGCCATCACTACAGCTCTCCACTCTGCCCTGACCCACCTCAAAAATAGCAATTCCTACGTGAGTATGCTATTTATTGATTTCAGCACAGCCTTCAACACTCTCATCCCATCCAAGCTGATCTCCAAAATCACTCACCTTGGCATCTGCACATCACTCTGCAATTGGACTTGGGACTTCTATACTAACAGTCCACAGTCTGTAAGGCTCCATAACTAAACCACCTCCACCCGCACACTGAACACTGGCGTACCTCTCCTCTACTTCATCTTCACCTATGACTGCAAACCAGTATATGGTTCTAACTCCATAATAAAGTTTGCAGACAACACCACCATGGTGGTAGGCCTGATCAGTAATGACTATGAGATAGCCTGCAGGGAAGTGTTTCAGCACCTATCAGAGTGGTGTGCAGACAACAACTTAGCTCTCGACACTCTCAAAAAATTCATTGTAGATTGATTGGCACGTTGTTTAATCTATACGTTTTTGAGGCATCGCTATATTAACATTAAACGGCATTTAAATTGGAAGCCTAATTTTTGTGCTTTCCAGTTCACTGTCTGTTGGCCTTCCGTTTAATGTAGTCTAGTGTAATAGCGTTTGGAGACCAGAAAAGGGTGATGTAACATTTACTGTACTTAATACTGAAGGACACATCGCAGGACATGTGGCAGTCCAAAGTGTAGTCACCATACACACAAAAGTTGCAAAGGTTTTTGTACTTCTTCAAGAATGAACAAAGTGACATTGAGTTTGCAGGTTAGTGTATGAAACTGGCATAACCGTGCAACTTAATGATTAGAAATGTTGATGTTTATTAAGCAATTTCTCTGTATGTAGCTTCAAAGAGGTTTCATTCAAGCTGTCAAACAACAAAAAGACATACTTGTAACTGAAAATACATTGTGCAGGCTATATGAAAGATAAGTTTTGAAGTGTGTGGGGGTGGGGGCAGCAAACTGGGCTGGTTGTGATGTCATCTGAAGTGTTGGTTAGAACCAAATGATCTGTAAAGATTTTGAAGCATTATGAAGCATGTTTCAAAAGCACCTATTCCTAATATAAATTAGGGACCTGGACCCTGACCTATTGATTGACCAAGCAAGACATCAGTTTGATCTTTTGTTGTCTATCAAGAGCAGGAAAACAATGACTCAAAGCGACTAGTAGTCATTTCTATTCAGTCAATTCCCACGCTATACAATTTTTTTTTCTCCTCTTTTCTCCGCAACTTGGAATGCCCAATTCCAATGCACTCTAAGTCCTCATGGTGGCGTAGTGACTCACCTCAATCCGGGTGGTGGAGGATGAATTTCATTTGCCTCTGCATCTGAGACCGTAAATCCGCATTTTTATCTTATCATGTGTCTTGTTGAGCATGTTACCGTGGAGACATAGCGCGTGTGGAGGCTTCACGCTATTCTCCTCGGCATCCACGCACAACTCACCACGTGCCCCACCGAGAGCGAGAACCACATTATAGCGACCACAAGGAGGTTACGCCATGTGACTCTACCCTCCTTAGCAACCGGGCCAATTTGGTTGCTTAGGAGACCTGGCTGGATTCACTCAGCATGCCACGCTATCCTACTTTTAATGCGTACGCCAGAAGTGCACATATTTTTATGTCAGCCAAAGTTCAGTTGAGGTGTAGGCTAAAAGTGTGGGCCCACTGGCCCTTATCAATCATGGCCTCCTAATACTCCCCATTCATGAATTGGCTTTATCACTCCACTCTCTCCTCTCCACCAACAGCTGGTGTGTGGTGAGCATACTGGCGCACTATGGTTGCCGTCGCATCCTCCAGATGGATGCTGCATACTGGTGGTGGTTGAGTAGAATCCGCTGTTTCCTATGTAAAGCACTGTGAGTGTAGTATCAGTAAAGTGCTATATAAATGTCAAATGTATTATTTATTCATTCATTCACCCTAACCACAAACTGGGAAAGAGAGAGAAAATTACCAGTTGCACATTTACTGGCTTATTACACTATATTTCATTGCTGTACTTCTCCTGTTATACTTGACTCTTAAACATGTTATTTGGCTGAAAATTTTGCACATTTCAACATGTATGACCATTCTATATATTCTGTATGTTAAAAAATAAATTGTACTGTAATCATTACCTGCCATTTCTACCACATTCATTGTCAAGCACCTTCTGTATATTTTGTTTATACTGTTAGTCATTTCTGATGGTCTACCATTTGCATCTCTCTTGCACTTTATATTAATATATATATATATATATTTATATACACACACACACACACACACACAGAACTGTGCAGAAGTTTTAGGCACTTGTGAAACATTTTGCCTAGGTTTTCATTTATAAATTAACATCATACAAAAACAAAAAAATCTATATTTTGTGTGACCACCTTTGCCTTTAAAACAGCACCAATTGTCCTAGGTACACCTGGACACAGTTTTTCTTGGTTGTTGGCAGATAGGATGTTCCAAACTTCTTGGAGAATTCGCTGCAGTTCTTCTATCTATTTAGGCTGTCTCAGTTGCTTCTGTCTCTTCATGTAATCCCAGACTCAGTGTTCAGTGGGGGGCTCTGTGGGGGTCGTGCAATCTGTTGTAGGGCTCCCTGTTCTTTTATTCTATTCTATTTGCAAAAGTAATGTTTGGGAGTCTAAAATGTATATTTCATTTTGACTTAATAAAGCTGAAGATATAAATAACCATCTTAAGACAAATGTTTTTGTGAAACATCTTATGTGCCTAAGACTTTTGCACAGTACTGTATATATATATAGGAGTGGCATAAAGTTACCCAACAGCAATGTGAAAGACTGGTAGAGAGCATGCCAAGACGCATGAAAGCTGTGATTGAAAATCAGGTTTATTCCACCAAAGACTGATTTCCGAACTCTTCCTAATTAAAACATTAGTATTGTGTTGTTTAAAAATGAATATGAACTTATATATTTTATATAGCGCCTTTCCAGAGCTCAAGGACGCTTCACAATAAAGAACAGTAACAAAGAAATCATATAGACAATGATATGGACAGTGGACAGTTGCCCAGTCTGGAACAAAAACAAATGCAGTTGCATATAGCAGATCAGATCAATTAGACATATCAATCCTGTACAAAAGAACACATAACATTGTGTAGACAGTAGAGAAAGTGTAAGCAGTGTAGACAGTGGCCCAATCAGTTTTTCATTTTTCATTTTTCTTTTCAATTCTTAATTTTTTCCAGAGCTGTATATGGCTCTCTGCCTGTACAAGGCAAAATGACAATAAAGATGAATGTAATCTAATGTAAGAATGCAAGATACATGAGTATAACATGTTGTATAGCGACCCCATGCGGTCATCAGGGGACGTGTTAAAATCATATGGCGCATTTAGTTAAAACATGTTTTCTCGTAGGTTTCTACGCACAGTATATCAGATTAGCAAATGTTCATAATGTGTATGCTCTTGTGAAATAGTCTGATGAATTATGGATCCATACAATCTTATAGAGGCCAATTTGGTCGCTATGGCAACGCCGTCAACATTAATTTACACAGTCTGAATCTGACATAAAAATCTTACAACCAGGTAAAACCTAACTAGCTTTATCTGTGGGCTACACCTTGGAAACTTGCTCATGTTTGTTTAAAATTATTTGCTTTTACAAAAATGTTAATGATAACTTCGGGGGGTGGGGGTTGGGTGGTTTAGGAGGACATTTGTTTAGGTTACAAACTGGTCATTACAAGGGTATTATGCTATAAATGTGGTTTATGAGGACATTTCTGGTGTCACCATAATTTGCATATTTTTTCACAAACAGTGGCCTAGAGTATGAGCTTTTTTAGTAGTTTTAGTAAGGAAATGTTAAGATATGAGTAAGGCGGAGTTGACCTCGTTGCAATGGATGACATCACGTTTTATGAGCGCACTTTGATTGGTAAACAGGGAACCGCTATTTGTCAGCCATGACATACAACAATATATATACATACAGTGCTCGAATTGAATTCGCAATATACTATTCTTCTTTTAAATGGCTTACTCCACGTAATTCTGGATTTAGAGGGTGACAAAGCAGCAGACCCAAAAGGGCAACTATGGCAAATATACCAGGGGACTACATATAAGGCACAGGAAGACCCGTAAAAGCATGTGACTTCAAAATACATTGAAATGACTCAAAACAGTAGAAAATAATCAGATGGCTTCCAGACTCACTAGATGGTATCACTGTCAGATTCAGCAGTGGCACAGGAATAATTATTTCATAATGTCTCAGAAAGCAGTGATAAAAGCAGTCAGTAACTTCAAAAGTAACTTTTTATTACTTAAACAGTAGCAAAAGGGTGGCAAAATACTATAAGGCTGTAATGATACTATAGAGAGGAGAATAGGTATGAACCCAGGTGCGGGAGCTTTATTCAAAGAGTGCAGGATAACTGGGCAAACAGGATACAGTCTTTAGAATAGTTCATAAGTTTAAAATAGGCATGTCCACAGGAGATACTTAAGTCAACTCAGCATTCATCCATAAAAGCCATCAAGGTAATTTCAGGAACCAGTGGGTGAAGACATAAACCAGAACTCATGACAGGTAAGTATTCACTGGCTAGTATCATCAACATCTCCTTGGATTACAACAGAACTCAGGACAGGTAAGTATCAGAATCAGAATCAGAATTGAGCTTTATTGCCAAGTATGCTTACACATACAAGGAATTTGTCTTGGTGACAGGAGCTTCCAGTACACAACAAAACAAAAACAGCAACAAGACTTTTAAAAAATAATTAAAATTGAATAAAAAATAGATAAATATTGAAAAGAAAAAAGTATATATAGAATACACTATATATATATATATATATATATATATATATACACACACACATATACATACATATATATACACACACACACACATACATACATATATATACACATTTACACATATATGAATATATATATATACATACATACACACACACACACACATATCTAAATACAAATCGGTACAGTGTACAGTGCAAGGGAATGTAATGGCAGAAGAGGTAGGATGTGTTGGATATCACTGGTAATATCCTGGGGGGGTGGAATTTTTCCCATTTTATACCCAATTTGGAATGCCCAATTCCCAGTGCACTTTTAAGTCCTCGTGGTCACGTAGTGATTCGCCTCAATCCGGGTGGCGGAGGATGAATCCCAGCTGCCTCCGTGTCTGAGACCATCAACCCTCGCATCTTATCATGTGGCTTGTTGAGTGCGTTGCCACGGAGACATAGTGCGTGTGGAGGCTTCACGCGGCATCCAGGCTCAACTCACCACCGAGAACAAATCACATTATAGTGACCATGAAGAGGTTACCCCATGTGACTCTACCCTCCCTTGCAACCGGGCCAATTTGGTTGCTTAGGAGACATGACTGGAGTCACTCAGCACACCCTGGGATTCGAACTAGTGAACTAGCGAACTCCAGGGGTGGTAGCCAGCGTCTTTTACCACTGAGCTACCCAGGCCCCCAGGAAGGTCTCTTTTTCAATATAAACAGCACTCGTAGAAAACTCTTATCTGAAGTCCAATCTGAGACACAAATAACATCCAGGAAAACATAAGACGAAGAGTCCTTCCATGAGTGCATAGAGAGTAAGTATTACAACATTCAAGCCCAGACAAAAACTGATTGTCACTGCAGTGTATTTAAAGCACACCAAACGCTCCACTAACGAGCATCTGGTGTGGCTCTTTAATGCTCTGGGAAGCGCGAGCAGGCAAACGAGGTAGATGGCAGAGCAAAGTCCTGAGTGCACATGTGACACAGGTAATGTCGGTGGAAGAATAAATGTTAATGCATAACTTTTCCACCTAGAACAGACCAAAGTGGTCTGTCTGGTTTTGTCTGTGCTTGCCTTCCTGTCTTGGTTGCAGTTGACAGCCGATGGCTGTCTTTCAGCCAAGAGAGCACAAACAATTTTGGGTCAAACTGCTCTACTGGAGGGCCATTGACGTCTAGAAACAGGACAGATGAAAGGCTTTTGGCCCTCAGGCAATTTCTCCTCTTGTTAGCAGTATCACTCATGGCTGAAAAGCCACGTTCACATTCAGCTGAGGTGGCCAGGTAGGTTTTGCTAGCAGTAATCAGCCTCTTGATTGTCTTCCCAGGACAATCACCTTCAAGTTTCCACAACCTATACTCCTCAACAGCAGCTCTGGTGGGTACTCCCAGATGCTTAGCAAGGTCATGAATTTCCTTTTCACTGTACAGGGCAAGGGAATTATGGTCTTTGGGCCAACAAGAAGGTTCGAGTGATGTCAGAAGCTCAGTAATCTCTGAGTCAGGGAGACGTACAGAGAGATTATCAATGACAGCCTGAAGGAACTGCCCCTTGTTGATATTCTCCTTGGTGGCTTCTAGTGTGATGCCTTTGAACATGCATGATGTTATCATCACTTCTGCCTTTGCTAGTGACTTTCCTGGTGTTGTTTTCATGGCCTCCAGGACCTCCATAGTCAAAAGAGTCCACCGACTTGCATCTGTGAGAGATGTGTTTCGATTTTGCAGTTTCAGGGAGAGGCTTTGTAACTCCGCAGCACATCTTTCATCAGTGCAAGGTCTTTAACAAAACCTGTGCTGCTGAGTTTCCTCAATATTCCACTGCATTTTCACCGATCCAAATCAGTGCGGGAAACATCCACAGAAGCATTCTGCATTTGTGTGGCAAGTGCTGGAAAGTCCTGCCAAACAGCTCTGACAGTGCTGAAACTGCTGGCAACCCAGCGAATGTAGAAAATCTGCCCAATCTTCAGCAGTGAGATGTTAACATGAGTGGCAGCATCATAGAGCAGTCTGGCATTTTTTGGAGATTGGTGGTAATACGTATACAACTTTGAAATAAAGATTTCAAAGTGGTTAGATCCAGTTACAGACTTGCATGCATCATGCACTGCCAACTCTAGCTTGTGTGCAAGACAATGAATGCTCTTCAATGAAGGGAAGTCTTTTCTCAAATTTGCAATCAGTTCACTCTCTCTTCCTGTCATGACTGATGCTCCATCTGTGGCAATGCTGATCAGGTGTGATTTTAAATATTCATTGTCCAAACCTGCTGTCAAAAGGGTCTTCTTAAGAGCTTGATACAATGCCTCTGCTGTTGTTCCCTTATCTTGCTCTACAAGATCAAGGAAAATGTTTTCAATATCCTCTCTGCCTGTCACATCAGCTCTCAAGTAAATTATTAAATAGCTTTCATCAGCTGTCAAACTCACAAAAGAATCATTGGACTTTGATGCAGATATCATTGACTTTTCATTTTAGTGGCAATGTGTTCAATCATGGCGATACAAGTATGATCTGATCAGTCTGCTCATTTTAATGAATGCTAATCTCTCTTTTGCCACAAAGTAGGCTGTTCTTAGACTGTTGGCTGTTTCTCTGACAAGAGCATCGTTAACCTTCTCTGTTAGTATGGGGAGGATCTCTTTTACTTTCTGGGCTTCAATTTCTAGAATTCTCTGATAAGCCAGACTGTCCCGGTGTTTGTATATTTTTTTTTCCTCATGGCAGGTACATTCATTGATTGGACCCTCCCTAAAGCCCACTCCTCTGCCACTTGAACACCTTTTTTGTTTATACACATTTGTTTTACATTTCTACATGCAATACATCCAATTTGGTTTTCATTGATATACAGCCATGGGGAGTATTGTTTCCTCCATACTTCTAACTGATTTCTCCAGGTATCAACTTCCTTGGAGAAGCTGCTGACTTGCTCTGTGCTTTTGTTGGTGCTAACACATTCAGAGCTGTTGGTGGGGCTGATCTTTGCTGAGCTGCTGTTGGTACAGACCCATACAAAGCTGTTATCACTGGATTTGCCCTCTTCTGAGATCTTTTCACTGCTGACCTGTGCTGAGATCTCGCCACTGCCCTCTGCTAAACTGGAATGGACTGTGCTTGCCTTAGTGCAAGTCCTCTTTATCTGCTGCACTCTAGACAATGCAACATTTTGGTTTCAATATTTTTTAAAATAAATATACATAATAAAATGAAATATACACAACCGTTCAAAAGTTTAGATCGGTAAGATTTTTTAATGTTTTTAAAAAAAGTCTCTTCTGCTCACCAAAGCTGCATTGATTTGATCCAAAATACAGTAAAAACAGCAATATTGTGAAATATTATTAGAATTTAAAATAGCTGTTTTCTATGTGAATATATAGTCAAATGTAATCAATGTGATCAAAGCTGAATTTTCAGCATCATTACTGCAGTCTTCAGTGTCACATGATCCTTCAGAAATCATTCTAATATGCTGATTTGCTGCTCAAGAAACATTTCTGATTATTATCAATGTTGAAAACAGTTGTGTTAATTTTTTTTTTCAGGATTCTTTGATGAATAGAAAGTTCAAAAGAACAACACTTATCTGAAATAGAATCTTTTGTAACATTATAAATGTATTTTCTGTCACTTTTGATCAATTTAATGCATCCTTGCTGAATAAAAGTATTAATTTCTTTAATTTTTTTCCCCCAAAATAAATAAATTCTTACTAACCCCAAACTTTTGAACAGTAGTGTATAATGTTACAAAAGATTTCTATTTCAGATAAGTGTTGTTCTTTTGAACTTTCTATTCATCAAAGAATCCTGAAAATTTTTTTTACACAACTGTTTTCAATATTGATAATAATCAGAAATGTTTCTTGAGCAGCAAATCAGCATATTAGAATGATATCTGAAGGATCATGTGACACTGAAGACTGGAGTAATGATGCTGAAAATTCAGCTTTGATCACAGGAATAAATTACATTTTACTATTGTATTATTATTATTATTTTAAATTGTAATAATATTTCACAATATTACTGTTTTTACTGTATTTTTGATCAAATCAATGCAGGCTTGGTGAGCAGAAGAGATTTTTGAACTTTTGAACAGTAGTGTACGTTCAACAGAATAATTCTAGCATTATTTACCAATGTAGTATTTACTACCCTAAAAACAACTGGATGATTGATGTGACACTTTGTGATAATAATGTTTGTTCCAAAAGACTTGTTTAAATGCATGAAACTAGTTTAATATATTAAAAATATATATTGTGACAAGACATGCTGTCAGTCTGTGTGTTAGTGTTGGTGGGGATTTTTCAATGATTTCAGTGCAGTTACATGTTACGTCAGTAGGTGGCGGCAAGGGACTGTTATGAGTGAGTCAGTCAGCAGACTATTCAACCATTTCAGTCAAAAAGGCTGCTTTATTCAGGAACAAACAATGCTATGGTTATCAATATGTCAGTCATTGCTATTTCAAGAGTGAATCCCGCATTTATATGCGGATGTAATTCCCGAAACTTTGCAGCGTGTACGTGGCCGTTGGTCCTCCTATTAGCAGCATGATAAACAAGTTTTATACAAATTCTGAATGGATTATATATAGCATAGAAAGCGCACAACGAGCACTCCCTTTATAATCACTAAACAGCTGTCACTAATCGCTAAATTTCTGTGTAAGAAGCTACTTTTTGCCTTAAGATTTGTTGTGAATACAGGCCCAGATCGTATAGATTAGCATCAAAGCTAGATGGACTAAAAGCCACAAAACAGAACTTTGTGATTTCATAGGGTCTTTAAAAATATGAATTATCATCCACTCAGCCCTAGAGTAACTCTTTTGAAATACAGTAAGTTAGATGCATTGCTCTTTCTAGTTTTATCAGTCACCCCCTCTGTTCTTCTGCATCTCTCACCATCTCGCTCTCTCTTGCTGTAGGACAGTATGAGGAGGTGTATGAGCACCACCTATCTTTGGCCAGGTTCTTCACTGAGCCACAGGACATCTGGTTGGAGCATAATTTCTTTCAGCTGGCCCTACATTCAGCTTGCAAATTCAGAATGAACTCTGGCAAACTCTGAACTCTGGGCCAGGTTTATTTAGAGAAGGGTAACACACATACACCTATAATATCCTTTAATATCACATATTATCACGTATAACACTGTACAGATGTTTAATGTAGAATGAGGTTTATTTATATTTTTTACTATATTCTAATAGTTTGTCATAGAGTGTCATCCTCCAGTTTCTTTACTGTTTTTATCTGTAATGAAGGAATTTGCTCAGAAACCCACCAGAACTGAAATATCCAAAGAGCGAAGCATTTGATTTAAAGGTGCACTCAGTAATTTTTCCTCATTAAAAAAGTTTAACTCCTAAAGACATGAATTGTAATTTTGCAATATACGTAGGAAATCATGTTACATTACAATGAAGACTCCAGTCATATCAGTTACCTTATAAAAGCTGTTTCATTCTACATGGAGAGGGTCCGCACATGGGGGCTGCCATGTTAGAATCACATGACCAGCCGAATACTACTCGCTTAATCTCCGTAACCGTCCTGTTATTTGACACTTTCACTCATTGATTAAAGTAATCATGTCTGACTGTGAATACTACATTTCTAAAATGGCATCTGAAACTGAAAAATATTGATTTTAAATTATGCTGCATCCAAGCCACTAGGTGTCAGTGTAAGTCCAAGATGACACAGAGACAAAAGTTACTGAGTGCCGCTTTAACCCAGTGTAATTGCTAAAACCTGTCATGAACATATCTGGGGCATGCTTCACCCTAAACTCAAAAGAAAGAAATAAGACAATACATTTTGCTTTAAAAATATATTTATTTGCATTACGAATTTTTTCCTGACAATTAATCACACTTCCCCTCAGTTCTCATTACTGATATGTGGGGGAAAAATCATTTTCATTATTGCAATGCATATATACACTCACTGAGCACTTACTAGGAACATTTGTACATCTACTTATTCATGCGATTATCTAATCAGCCAATCGTGTGGCAGCAGTTCAATGCATAATACAGATACAGGTCAGGAGCTTCAGTTAATGTTCACATCAACCATCAGAATAGGGAAAAATGTGGGTAACAATTTCTATTAAGCCAATATTTATAATGCATTAGTAATTCTAATAATACACCTTATAATATGTTATAACTTCTCATAAATAATTGTAACCACAATTATAATACATTATAATACTTACCTATTCATAGTTAATGCATTATAACACAAGAAACATCACATTTTATCTGCAGAAGTTATGTATCATGTATATGTAATATATTTCATAGGTCTGCTTTAAGTAAAGTGACAAAAGCAATGTCTTATAAACATCCATAAAATATTTTAAGTGGTTATAAGACATTACAAGTCATGCTGGAAGTTACTGTATATACATTACACATCCACAAAATACAAAATAAAGCATATTCAATGTAAATTTTGAGATATTATGAAAAACACTTGTAAAGCTACATGGTTAAAATATATCAGAAGCTCTCTCTGTTGATCACACATGTAAACACACCCAAGAATAAAAATAACAAAAATAACAAAAGATCTGATTCTATACTGGACTTTATTCAATAAACTTTAAAGTTTGTGCATCTTATATGGAGACTTATTTTATAAATAACTCCCACTATATAAGTTTTATTTGTAATGTATTGTATGTTACAAGTTTATGTTATGGCTGTTTATAAGAAGATATTGCTTTTGTAACTTAAAGCAGACAAAGACCACTTATAAAGATCACGTCATAAATCCTTTTGACTGTTTACACTATACAGCACTTATACAATTAACTTTATTAACATCTGCTGTGTTAAAATTGGATGTGGTTTATGTTATAATGCATTATATACTAAATTATAACTTTGAATTGGGGAAGTCTTATAATGTATTATAATTGTAGTTATATTATTAATGAGAATTTATAACTTATTATAAGGTGTATTATGAGACATTATGAATTCAGTACAATGCATTTATAATGCCTTTACAAAGCATTATAAATATGGGATTCATAGAAAGTGTTACAAAAATGTGATCTCAGTGATTTCAACCATGGCATGATTGTTGGTGCCAGACGGGCTGGTTTGAGTATTTCTGTAACTGCTGATCTCCTGGGATTTTCACGCAAAACAGTCTCTAGAATTTACTCTGAATGGTGCCAAAAAAAAATAAAAACATCCAGCGAGCAGCAGTTCTGCAGATGGAAACGCCATGTTGATGAGAGAGGTCAATGGAGAAAGTCCTGGAAAGTGATTTGGTGCCTCTTTTTGTTGGTACAACAAGGTGTCACTCATTAGCCGACCACAAGCTTCTGGTGGGTACGTAGCACTGCAGAAATGATTTTAGGTAAGCTGGAGCAGACCAAGTGACTGTTCTGTATGCCAGCATCAGAGCCTTGAATTTGATACGTACATCAACCGGCAGCCAGTGAAGAGAGGCAAGGAGTGGTGTAACATGCGCTGTCTTTGGTTCATTAAAGACCAGACGTGCTGCTGCAATCTGGATCATTTGAAGGGGCCTAATTGCGTATGCATGGAGGCCTGCAATGAGAGCGTTACAGTAGTCCAGTCTATTTAGGACAAGTGACTGAACAAGAAGTTGTGTGGCATGTTCAGAGACGAAGGGTCTTATTTTCCTGATACTATAGAGTGTAAATCTACATGATCGTGCTGTCTTTGAGATGTGGTCTGTAAAATTGAGTTGGTTATCGATGGTTACCCCTAGATTTCTGAGCGTTTTGCAAGGCGTTATTGTAGTTGAACCCAAATGAACGGTGATGTTGTGTTCAACAGCAGAGCTGGCTGGAAAGACAAGGAGCTCAGTCTTTGCTGGGTTAAGTTGCAGGTGGTGTTCCTTCATCCAGGCCGAGATATCTGCCAAACAAGCCAAGATTCGAGCAGTCACTATGGTGTCGTTGGGCTGGAAAGACAAGTAGAGTTGTGTGTTATCGGAATAGCAGTGTTAAGAGAACCCATGTACTTGAATGATGGGTTCCAGTGATGGTATAGAGAAGAGAAGTGGCCCAAGCACTGAGCCTTGAGGTACCCCAGTAAGAAGCTGATGTGACTTGGACACCTCACCTCTCCAGGCTACCTTGAAGGACCTACCTGAGAGATAGGACTTAAACCAGCCAAGCACAGTTCCTGTGACACCCAGAATAGAGGGAGTGGACAGTAGGATCTGATGGTTGACTGTGTCAGAGGCTGCCGAATGGTCCAGTAGAATCAGGACAGATGATCTGGATCCTGCTCTCGCCTGTCTCAGTGACAGACAGCAAGACAGTCTTGGTGGAACACCCACATTTGAGGCCCGACTGATTGTCATCCAGCAGCTTGTTCTGCGAGAGATAGGCAGAGAGCTGATTGAAAACAACCCTTTCAAGTGTTTTCGCCATGAAAGGGATGAGAGAGACTGGTCTGTATTGTTCTATTTGTGTGGGGTTAAGTGCAGGTTTTTGAAGCAGCAGGGTTACTCCAGCCTGCTTAAATGTGGTGATTTATATGTAATATCTAATTTGTGCTGATTTTTGTAATGTGATATTATTGTTCTCATTCTTCTCATTACAATAATACACTCATATTTTCATTTGAATTTACTTTGTAATTCTTGTTATTTTAAGTTGTGCTTTCTATGACTGTAATAAACGTTTTTACTGAAGAGTGATAAGAAATACTATTATGCAATGTTAAAAATGTTAATGTTTAAATCAGCATTAAAGGTGATATCATGATGTATATAAGTACTTTAAAATTAAAATAATAGATATCACAATGCAAGACTATATAATGGTTCTAAAATAGGCTTAATTTTCTTTATGAAAAATACAACCCTTCTTTTGATTTTGGGGTGAAATATGACCTCAACCTGAAAGCTTTAGAAAGGAGATGCACCATTGCTGGTTCAGGTAGTTGAAAGTGAAGTGTGTAATTTTATTTTTATTTTATTTTTATTTTTTTGGGATGTTAAAATACTTTCTCTTATCTCAGCTTAATATGCAGGGTCAATGATAATGAAGCAATTTGTAGGCTGATTCCCCCAAAAAAAGTGTAAACATTGTGGCTCTCTGGCACTTTCAAAACATTGCTCTGTTTGTTTGAGCAAGTCAAGTCATTTTTATTTGTATAGCGCTTTTCAAAACACACATAATTTCAATAAAAGCTTTACAGAAAATCATGCTTTCACAGAAAATGAAACTGTAATATCTATAAAGTCTTAATCACTGCACCCTTAACAGCCAGACACAAAAACATTAGCTTAACCAATGGTGTGAGTTTGGGGCAAGACTATCTGTTTGTCCACAAAGGTCGGGGAGTAAGACCTGAAGTAGCTGTAACAGTAATTTTCTGTTTTGTGACGCTAGTGGTGCAGAAATTACACACTTCACCACTAAAAGGGACTGACAATTATTGATTGTGTGAATGTTTGAATACACAAACTATGAGTGTGTTTGTGTGTGTGTGTGTGTGTGTGTGTGTGTGTGTGTTGCAGGTCAGCTCGAGCAAGCACACAAGCATTTTGAGGTGTTTTATCACATGACTATAGGCTGTGTATGGCAGGACACCAGCGGCCACACGCATCACTCATGCTCATGTTAGGAGCTTTGGAGGGTATACACACTGCTGCAGACAGACTGCTTCAGGACCAAGACTATACGCAAGCTATTAAGATGTTCACCAAGGCCTACAAAAGGGCAAAAGAATGTACGTATGCCCACCCACACACACTGACAGCTACTGACAGCAATATACTGTAGTGACCAAAGTCATTTATTTTCAATGAAAGTTGCTGATCTTAGGTGACATGAGCAACTTTTCTGATGTAAACGTGTCCAGCGATGCAACAAAGTTTAGTAAAGTTTAACTTTATGCAAATGAGCAGCAAGTCTTGTCAACAAAATGACTAATGAAAATGTTCACTGATGAAGGGTTTTTTGATTTTGTCAACAATAATGAAGATGAGATGAAAAAGACGCGTCACGACGATAATCAAACGGTTTTAACGGGATAATCTAAAACATACTGTTGAGGAAAATATGATGAGGAAAAAGATATGAACCATTTGTGATCACATTTTCAAAAGCTATGGCCATTTTAGCAGCCTACCAATAATGTTGGGGCATTCAGCAGTTGGAACGCCCTCTATGACCAGCAATAAAGCCACTCTGTGACCTTCAGTTATAAAATTACTGTTCATGTGAACAAGGCATTACAAGTCCCTTCAGTCATGGTTTACTCACTCTCACCTTCTCTTTTGCTTCCTGTAATTGGTTGAATCTGTCCATCTGTCTTAAAGCTGGAGATCGAGGGCCAGAAGGAGAGGTGGCTTATAGATTGGGCCTGGCTTAGCAGAGAATCAGAGACCAAACCACTGCTTAACAGGTCCGTTTTAAACACAAAATTGATTTTTACATTCTACAATTACCTACTTTTAGTAGTTCACACAGGGACGGTTTGTGTTGGTTTGTGTGACAGTTTCCCAATGTGTATATGGAGATCTCCACAGCACTTGAAGATACAAACAGCCTGAGGAGAGCGTATGAAGCCATTGCCAAATCCCTGGAAAGGTAAATGCACACACATTAGAGGTCTGCTAACCATAGGGTTTTGGGATGGGTTAGGGTCAGTTTTTCCAAGTATAACTTTAGATTCAGGTCAGGTTCTGGTTAGTAAATATTTAAAAAAGACCCACAAACAGATGAGATAGTGGCTGGTCACACCGAACGTGTTTTTGCGTGAGTGTGTGCTGTTTTTCATTGTTTTTCTGTGTAAACACACTGGATGGATGTCTTTGACCGCTGAACCACAGATTGTCCTTCCCCCAGCAAATTTCAGTGCTTGATAAACAGCCAATATTTTTTTCCTTCTGCTTTGGTGTGCTAAGGGGCCGCCATGCCTTGTTAAAACTGTGTATGTTTACTAATACTATATTGTTAAGAATATTGCCTACGATGCTGCAACAAAATACAGAATAGTACAACAAATTTACTTGCATGTAGAAGAAATTAGAGAGTGAGTATAGAGAGTGAGCGATTTCAGGATGGGTTGGGCTCAGCCTTAAAATGTGACCGTACCAGGTGTGCGTTTCCCAAAAGCATTGTTAGCCAACTATGGTCGCAAGTTCCAACATTACCAACATAGTTCAACAATTTGGTGTTTCCCAAAACAACAGCTCTTCATCTGTGGTTAGAAGTATAGTTTCTTCTTCTGCTGTGTGGACGTAGTTTCACTTGCTGAGGCTTCTATATCATCATTCCATATATATCTTTCATTCTGTAAAGATTTTACCCAATTAAGGGGCAGTGGTGGCTCAGCAGTTAAGGCTCTGGGTTACTGATCAGAAGGTTGGGGGTTCAAGGCCCAGCACTGCCAAGATGCCACTGTTGGGCCCTTGAGCAAGGCTCTTGACCCTATCTGCTCCAGGGGCACCATATCATGGCTGACCCTGCACTCTGACCCCAGGATATGTGAGAAAAAGAATTTTTCATGGTATATGTGCAAAATGTATAATGTGTGATAAATAAAATTAATTATAAAAAATCACATGGACTTAAGAAAACACCAGAAAGCAGATTTCTGCAACTTAATGTAAACACGAATTAAGCCGTTTAAGGGATTAAAGGCTGTTAAGAGAAAGCAACACACACTCTATCAGGGAACACGGCATGTGTCTAGGTTAACCTATAAGTGTAGTTCTTATATGTTTTTGAAGAGTGTGCATGTGCATATGTGCTCAAGTGCGTCAGCGAATCCCGAAGTCTGATGTAAAGGGAAACCCACTATTGCAGCGCAATGTACAGTATCTGTCGCATTTACTTGGTGCACGCAGTTTTCGTGTCTTCAGCAGTTTTCTTATAGTAAACAGCTTTCTGGTGGTACATGTAAATGAGCTATAATAATTTTATATCCACAGATGTCATTACTCCACCCCGTGCATAATGTCATTACGACAGCTCTATATTGTTGAACCAACGTGGTTTAAATGATGAATATGCGACTGGAAGTTACTATTGTATCGAGAAACAGTCATCACTAGCTAGTTAATTTCTCCAACGGTGCATCATACTATGGTGGTTAAGTAGTATGTTACGTTATTGAACGGGAAATGCACCCTGGACGGATAATGCGGTACAAGCTGGGTTCAGGCTTTAATTTGAGGCCCATGCAGACTTCTAGATGGTCAACTGCTTCTCAGGGAATAAAACATGCATGCATTCGACTGTTGGTGGCACTAAAGAGCAAAAAAAAATATATAAATAAATAAATAAAATTGTATTTTACATCATATAACATTTTTTGGAGAAACCAACAATTGCAACTATTTCTTAAATTTTCATCTGATTGGAATGCAACCAGTGAAGGAAGATTCCCTGGAGTCACATTTCAATAATAATACTTAAAATGTATATAACACATGAGAAAAATGGCAGATTTTCACCAAACTTATGTAAGGCTCTGTATACAAATGTAAGGCATGAACTTTAGTAGGTATGCACAGTTTGATGCCATTTAGCCAAAAGGTGGCGCCATAACAGTGACAAACATAAAATGCTTGTAAATATATTTTAATTTTATTAGCTTGTAAGCAAAAAACATTAAAAGTCCAACAGTTATTGTTTTATTATGATGCTTGGACCCCAATAATTGCTGCAAATATTTTGTTGTTTGAAGTCATGTTTATATCTACTCATGGAGTTAATTAACAGAGTTTTGGGAGGAGCATGTTAATTTTAATCTGACAAATCACAGCCCACGAGCAGGAGTATGTAAGCTGCTGCTTACTTGCTTCCTGTGACAACTCTCCTGACATGAGAGTCTTTCCGGCATTCAGCCCCGCCCATTTCCCCACAAACAGACCCAGGCAGACGGATCATCGGATGCAATTTCCCTGCAAAGCATTTGGCTCCACCAGAACAGCTCTTCCATCCAAACAGTCTCATTATTTAACAGAAGCTGCCACAGCAGCTCTTTGTTTTTTAACAGTATTGATGGCTACCACGTTGTGTATGTGTGTGTGTGTGTGTATATATATATATATATATATATATATATATATATATATATAATTTGTTTTTTTTTGTTTTTTTTACCCTGTCTTTCGATGCTCCATTTGATGAAGCAGTTTATAGCGTGAATTTGCTGCCACAAACTGGCTGCTCCTGCACTTTAATAAATGTGAAACAGCTTTCTACGACTGTTCATCTCTTATCTAAACTTTCCACTCGGAAAGCAGTGCCAGCTGCCTCTGCGAATGGGCGCCGTTCCGGCTTCATGCCATTAGAATTAAATTTAATTTGAAAGCGAAAGAAACAAAGATTAACTATTCAATCCAACCTCCATTTCAACCCCCAGCATTTTTAATCAGGTTCTGCCGCACAGGTGATGCCTGTCAGCCTCATTACCACGCCACAGCTTTTTTAGGGGCCGTGCTTTATTCAGCAATTGTTCCTCATCTTCTAACATGAATATCACGATTGTTTCTCCCTCCAAAGTGCCCTTTGGAGCGTGAATTATTTCATTCTGAACACAGGGGCATCATGCAACACAGAACTCCCTTCAATCGACTGATAATCTAATGACAAATTATTTTCAAACCAACGCAGACATTTTAACGCAAGCTCGCAGCACTGGCTCTGACCATTCCACAGCACACTGCAGATATACACGGACTCTATCCGAACAGACACGAGCCGAATTCGGCTCCGCAAGAGGTGGATCATGCGGCGTGTTCCAACTCATTCATAATCGTTCTGCAACGTGTCTCGCTGCCTCTCAGCATTATTGACATATATTGACATATATTGTACAGCAGGGGACAGTCATACTCCTAAGGAGTAAATGACCACAATTGTATCCTTCAGTAATGATTGCAAGTCCATTTCTCCTGCATATCTGCATGCAGTACAGAGCCAAAGCTCTTATTTCTTAGATCATTTTATGCTGTTTTTTCACATGATTATTAAGATGTACTGTATTTCCCAGCACATATCTCATGCATTTCTGTATGCAGTGCAGAGCTGCAACTCAGTGCATTCCTAGATAATTCACACCTATTGCTATGCGATGCATTTCCTATGCAAGAAGTATATTGTACTACAGGTGACAGTTATTCTCCTAAAGAGCGAATGGCCTAAAGTGAATCCTACAATGATGATTGCAAGTCCATGCATATCTGTATGCAGTACAGAGCCAAAGCTCTTATTTCTTAGATCATTTTTTCACATTGTTTATGAAGATGTATTGTATTCCCTAGCACATTTTTTGTCTCTTCTACAGCAACGCCTGAAATTGTGCCTTCCGCAGGGTCTCACCAATATTACTTCCAGCAGGTCTCTGCCAGTGCCCATTTAAATTCCTGTCACTGGATTGTACGCAGGTTTACCACTCACTTTCTCTATCTAGGTGTCTTTCCAAGACTTCACCATTACCTACTGAGGAGCCAAAGATGGCAACCATTTTAGTAAAAGCACAACTGCAGTGCTTCTGCCTTCGGCTCAAAACATCCCTAAGCAGCACGAATGTGCTGTCCACGTGCCACCACTGCAGTGTCTTTTGGGTCATGCAACCCCCACAACACCACAAAGCAGCGCAAACATGCTGTACAGGTGTTCCTTCGGACCATGCGACAAACTCCCACCACACCGCAAAGCAGCACAAACATGCTGTACAGGTGCCGCAACTGCAGTGTCCTTCACACCATGCGACAAACTTCCACCACACCGAAAAGCAGTGCAAATGTGTTTTTTCCAGGTGCCGCAACTGCGGAACCTTTCAGGCCCTGCCACTAAATCTCCCACAACACCGCAATCATGTTTCCTCTTAAGACTCGAGGGGCACAGCTCATAAATGTATACCCATCAAACCGCTATTCAGCAAGGCTCTTTACTGTACGCCACCCACCATTCGAATGCAGTGTGGGCCTTCCCGTTCGAACGCTTTGCAGGCTTTCCACTCGACCTGCAGTGTGGGCTCTCCCGTTCGAATGCAGTGTGAACCTCAGCGCATTGGTCGCAGGCTCTCCCGTTCGAATCGCAGTGTGGGCCCTCCCGTTCGACTGCAATGCAGGCTCTCCTGTTCAAATCACAGGGTGGGCTCTCCCATTCTAATGCAGTGTGAGATTTCACGTCATTCATTCCGTGGGCTCTCCCATCCGAAACGCAGTATGAGCTCTCCTGTTCGAGTGTAGTGGTGGTGCAGTATTCTTAAGAGCCTTTTAGCTTTTCCCATTAACCGTGGTTTTGGCATTTCCTTTGTTCATGGTCTAAATGAGCCCGACACACAATAAGGTGTGCCTAAATGTGATAAACTATGTGTGCCCTATTTGATACTGCAGCCACAGTGCCCCACCAGATAATGTGCTGCAGCGCCTGCCCACGCTAGATACTGCCGCAGCATTGCCCGCATACTCTCAATTATGCCACAGCATCACCCCTTTCGCATTTTGATACTGCCGCAGCAGTGCCCTGCCATGACAAATGTAATAAAGTTGTATTCTTAACTAAATTTTTGCTTTCCTCAAAGCTGCATATGAACGTAATTGACACGTTTTCCATAACTAACATTTTGCTTCCTTACAGACATATATAAAGGTAATAAATTTACATATTCATAACTAACCATTTGCTCCACTACAGGCAAGTACAAACTAACCTTTGCTTCCATTACAGGTGTTAATAAATCTAATGAAGTCTTTTGTGCCCTACTCGATACCACAGCAACAGTGCCCCACCCATACCAATTGTGTGTACACAGTTGTTAATATTTTCTCCGCAGGCGCTTTCAATGTCTAAGCTCCATACTTTCATAGAAGTGCATCTACAGCAATGGAAACATAGCAGCACTCCCACAGGAGCTCCTTCACTATGCCCCCAAATACTCAATCCACTGCCGCCGCAGTGCTGTAAACTCCGCTCCCACAGAAGGCCCACTTTACTCTACTGCCACATCAGCTTTTTTACCATGCTTCCACCGAAGCCTTTTTTTCGTCGCTTCTCAGCAGCTGCAGGTAGCATTACAGGAGATAATGCTACCTGCATTATCTCCTGTAATGCGGTCACCACCTCCTCTTCTCATAGCACCATATTTCCCTATCTATGGGTAGTCTATTGAGTGAGGCTACCCCGCAAACAAGCCCTGTTCCTCTCGTTCTCATTTTCCCCATTCGATTGCTTGCTGGGCTTACCCGTTCGAATGCCATGAGCGCTCTCTCTCTCTATGGAGCAGTCTCCCATTCGAATTGCAGTATGAGCCCTCCCTTTTGAACACAACATGAGCCAACTCTCATTCTTCCCGTTCGACTGCTTGCCGGGCTTACCCGTTCGAATGCCGTGAGCGCTCTCTCTCTATGGAGCAGTCTCCCATTCGAATCGCAGTGTGAGCCCTCCCTTTTGAACACAGCGCAAGCCTTCTCCCCGTTTGATTGCTTGCTGGGCTTACCCGTTCGAATGCCGTGAGCGCTCTCTCTCTATGGAGCAGTCTCCCGTTTGAATCACAGTGTGAGCCCTCCCTTTCGAACGCAGCACAAACCAACTCTCGTTCTCATTCTCCCCATTTGACTGCTTGCTGGGCTTACCCGTTCGAATGCCGTGAGCGCTCTCTCTCTATGGAGCAGTGTCCTGTTCGAATCGTAGTGTGAGCCCTCCCTTTCGAATGCAACACGACCAACTAATGCTCACTTTCCCTGTTCGACTGCTTGCTGAGCTTACCCGTTCGAATGCCGTGAGCGCTCTCTTTCTCTATAGAGCAGTCTCCCATTCGAATTGCAGTGTGAGCCCTCCCTTTCGAACACAGCGTGAGCCTTCTCCCCATTCGAATGCCGTGAGCGCTCTCTCTCTATGGAGCTGTCTCCCGTTCGAATCGCAGTGTGAGCCCTCCCTTTCGAATGCGGTGCGAGCCAACTCTCATTCTCAGCTTCCCCGTTCGACTGCTTGCTGGGTTTACCTGTTCAAATGCCATGAGCTAAACCTCTCTCTCTTAGAACAGTCTCCCATTTGAATCACAGTGTGAGCCCTCCCTTTCGAACGCAGCACGAGCCAACTCTGATTTTCACCTTCCCCGTTTGCATACCATGAACCCACCCACTTCTACAATGAGTGGTGATCTCTCGTTAGAATCGAAGCTTAGCCCTCTCGACCAGCAATTGTACAAGAACGCACCTTCAAACAAATGCTTAAAGCACTCCCTCTGTTCAAATTCTTTTGGGGAAAACAATTTAGAAGCATCCGCCAAGCCAATTTGCCAAATAGAATTGTTGCTGGCTTGCTGGCCTAAATACTTCCTGCCATAGTCATGGTACTGTTCTTTCATCTTAACGCCTTTTTGGGGGTAATCAGGAGTCGAGTCTCGAGCTCCGAGCCCTCCAGTATATGGACAGCAAGCCAAATACGTTTACTGCTTCAACACAAGATTACATTAACATACGAACTACTGAAATGGAGTTAATTAACAGAGGTTCGGGAGGAGCATGTTAATTTTAATCTGACAAATCACAGCCCACGAGCAGGAGTATATAAGCCGCTGCTTACCTGCTTCCTGAAAAGCTGTTCCAAAAGGCAGACAGCAACATTATGCTACCTTCTAAGATACCTCATTGTGGCAGCATCTATTTTAACCAATATTTGTGTGTGCTATATATTTTATTCATTGTTAGCTTAGCAACATAATAACGGCAAACTCCATTGGTATCAGTTGTGAGTCGAGTCTCCTGTGCCCTTCACTTCATTAGCTGCCTACTGTATGTAGAGCATTCCAAATCGGTCACTTATAAGGTTCCATTTCATTTATGATGCTGTATTAGATGTAGGGAGCAGAGAGCTAGGAAACTCACTAGATTTTGGAACCACATTGTCATTTGTTTCTACTGTACATTGTAGATGTACAAGATCTTTGTGCACATTCTGAAAGTTTGACTAAACATTTGTATAGAGGCAGTGTGATGAGGCTTGTGTATATTTTGAGTGAGCATATGAGGTTCATGTTATCTGGCATCGGTGCACAGGCTGCAGAAGGCTCAGGTGTGTATGGGCAGTACTCGAGCACTCCGCATGCTGCAGGCGTATCACAAACACATAGATAACATCCAGAGAATCATCAGCTGGAAGGAGAAAAGAGAGGACACCTTCACTGAAACACCATGTAAGTGGGTGGGCAAACTGAAGAATTCAGCTCATTCTCAATAGACTTTTTGGTAACAAAAACAGTAAATAATAACAGTAACGGTGATCATCCTTTTTCTTTTTCTTTTTTTTTTCTTTTTTTTTTTTTTTTGTAGGTTCCGTATGTATTTTTCATATTCATTTTCTCCTTAGGGATTTTCAATAATTCTTTAATAAAGAGTTTTAAGACATGAACCAAAACCAGCCAGATCACAACAATATAAACTTTGATTCAAATCCAAATAGTATTTGAAAATGTGGTGAAAAGACAAAGATACAATACTCTCTGTTTGGTGGATCTGTCTTGAGGATTATGGGTAGTGTAGTTCTTATTTATTTATTTATTTTTATTATTTTTTTTCTCCCCAATGCACTCTAAGTCCTCGTGACTTACCTCAATCCGGGTGGTGGAGGACGAATCTCAGTTGCCTCCACATCTGAGACCGTCAATCTGAGCATCTTATCATGAGGCTTGTTGAGCGCGTTACTGCGGAGAAGTAGCGCATGTGAAGGCTTCACGCTATTCTCCGCGGCATCCACGCACAACTCATCACACGCCCCACCGAGAGCGAGAACCACATATTAGCAACCACAAGGAGGTTACCCCATGTGATTCTACCCTCCCTAGCAACCGGGCTTATTTGGTTGCTTAGGAGACCTGGCTGGAGTCACTCAGCACGCCCTGATTCGAACTCGTGACTCCAGGGGTGGTAGTCAATACTTGCTGAGCTACCCAGGCCCCCCATTTTTTATTTTTTTAATTGTTGAAATCACACTGACTTGGGGCCTTTTACAGAAGCATAATCATCACTTTACAACCTTTGAGCTTATGGTAGGTCTATGTTGTAGTGTTAAAAATACATTTCTTAATGGAGAAAATAAATGGGATTTTTACTTCTGGAACCCAAATTTTGCACTCTGTTGCTTTCATATTTCAGATAATGCTCAAACTCACACTCTCCTTTTCTTAACAGAGAGCAAGAAATGAAGAGATGAACGATAGACAAAGGAGAAGCAGTGAGGGAAAAGGTTTATTTTAAGGCTGAATTAAAGTCTTATTCTCAAAACCTAATCCTCTTGTATTAAATCTCTTTTAAATCTCTCTTTTAAAGGTTTAGTTCCCCGCTAAAATGTACTGTACGTATATCGCAACCTAGTCTCATAGAATGAAAGTTACTTTAACAAAGATTTAGGAAAATTACTTTTACGTGCCATGCTCTGTTTTGTTGTGAAATGAACACTAGAGGGGCTACAACAACTGTCACATTTAATTTGCATTTAATTCACTTTCACATAAATCACGAATACAACATCAAACACTTATTTTTCTGTTGTGATAGCAAAACACTTTAACTTCTGGAAATAACTTCTGTTGTAGCTCACCTAAACGAGGCCAGCCAAACATGCAAGCCGACACGTCAGACGCAAGTGTCGTAGAAGCGACATGAAATTATGTGGTTGCTTTAGAAAATGTGCTTTTCATGTCGCACTTGCTTTTGCAACACTATTAGTTAGGTTTAGGTTAAAGTTTTTGTTTAGGGAGGTAGGTTTTACTCATTAAAACCTCCATCTAACTTTCACCTTAAAAACCTCATTTGAATACGACACCATTTCACTCGCTTTTGGCACCCTGTACTGGACATTTCACTGGGATGTTGCAGCCAAACTTGTAATGAAGCACATAATTTTGTTTTACAAATATGTTGCCACTGTCACGTAATGTTCATGAGATCATGCTGGAATGTTCTGTCATCATTTACTCATTTACTGTTGGTCCAAACCCAGACCAAGAACAACATGTGTTGACCTAAATAAATACTTTTCTTGGTGTAATCTAATATGATGATCACTTCGCGAGGGATCCTTTTTCTAAAATATAGTAAAACAACCGTATATTTTCATGTAAAAAGACCCCTTTATTCTAAGTGAGAAAAAAGTGTGACATTATTAACAAAACATGTTGTAAGACAAATTAATAACTGTCTTTTATATTGTCATTGTGCTAATTTCTTTTGGATTTTTTATAATATAATAATATACATTTTTTGCACTCCATTGTAGCCCGCTGGGGGTCCCTGAACTTCCATTTGAAAACCACTGACCTAATAAATTCAGGTTGATTCAGTTGATATGAAGTTCTGTTTTTGAATCAGATAAAACCAGTTAATTTGGATGTTTCCACATGAAGCTAATTTCTAGGTTACCTGATCAAATATATTTTATAGTTTAGGGTGAAATGTAAACTTCCACGAATAAAGATTTAATATATATAAAATCTATAATATATAGCACTAAAAAAGACAACAGTAGTTGTTAAATTAAGCAATCCTTTAGCAAAGGGAGCTTTTATGCAGTGGCAAGTGAACTCTAGTGACATAGCAGCACAAATATTATACCTGACAACATGGGGAAAAAAAAGAGGGCGTAACAGTTACATGATAAGGGGGTTGCGGTTACAATCTTGAACATAACTGAACTTACAATTAATTACCTCTTGTTATCTAGTTTGAGCAGATATAAAACCTAGTTTGCAGTAGTATAATATAAAGTGATAAAGATCAGCACCTCCTCTAATGAAACTACTTTGAACTCAGGGCCATGTGATGCCAACTGCCCATTTGTATGGTTGATTATTTTAACGTGTTAGATTTTTACTGTTTTCTATTTTGTGAGTTTCTATAAGAATTCGAAAATAAAGCTGGGAGTTTGGAGACAAGAAACACTTAAAAGATGCAAAGATACTTCTATACCCAAGCTTCACTTCTCCATTGTTATATTATCATAAGAGACATGCAGGAGATTACTCTGAACAGTTTGGTTCACACAGAACACAGTTTCCCCCCATCATTAATAAAGATATGGCCTAAGAAATGCAAAACATAATCAATGTTTCCACAAGGTCATTTATATTTCAGGACACGTGAGAGAAGTGTTAGCAAACATAATGTAACAACACACATATAATACAGTGGCTAGAAAAGGCATGCAAACCCTTTGGAATTACCTGCATTTATGTATACATTTGTCTTAAAATCTGGTTTGATCTTCATTTAAGTTACAATAATGAACAAACACAATCTACTTTAACTAATAACAGACAAATGATTGTATAGTTCTTGTACATACTGAATACATAATTCAAACATTCACAGTGTAGGTTGGAAAAAGAATGTGAACCCTAAGCAAATTACGTCAGTAAAAGCTAATTATAGTCAGGAGTTGGCAAACCTGGCATCCAATTAATGAAATGAGATTGGAGGTGTGGGTTAGAGCTACTTTGTCTTATAAAAAGCACTCAAACATTTTGAGTTTGCTATTCACAAGAAGCATCTGCTGATGTGGACCATGCCTCACAAAAAAACAGATTTTAGAAGACCTACGATAAAGAATCGTTGCTTTGCATTAAGCTGAAAAGGGTTACAAAGTTATCTACAAGAGCTTAGATATTCATCTGTCCACAGTTAGACAAATTTTCCATAAATGGAGACAATTTAGTACTGTGGCTAGTCTCCCTAGAAGTGACCATCCAGCCAAGATGACTCAAAGGGCACACCACAGAATGCTCAATGAGGTAAAAAAGAATCCTAGAGTGACCACTACAGACTTGAAGGAATCATTGGAACTGGTTAAAATCTCTGTTCATGAGTCTACTATACGAAAAACATTAAACAGGCATGGTGTCCATGGCAGGACACTACGAATGAAGCCTCTGCTTTCCAACAAAAACATTGCTGCACACCTGAAGTTTTCCAAAGACCAACTTGACACTCCACAGTGCTACTGGGAAAATGTTTTGTGGACTGATGAAAGTTTGATTTGTTTAGGAAGAACACGCAGCACTACAGATGGCGTAAAAAGGGCACCGCATACCAACTTGAAAACCTCGTCCCAATGGTGAAGTACAGTTGAGGGAGCAGCATTATTTGGGGCTGCCTTGCTGCTTCGGGGCCTGGACCACTTGCCATCATCAAGGGAAAAAATTATTCCCAAGTTTATCAAGATATCCTACAGGATAATGTCAGGGTGGCTGTGCGCCAGCTGACGCTCAGTAGAAGTTGGGTGATGCAGCAGTACAATGACCCTAAACATCGAAGTAAATCAACTACAGAATGGCTTCAAAACAAGACAATTCACCTTGTGTAGAGGCCCAGTCAGAGCCCAGACCTTAACCCAATAGAGATGCTGTGGAATGACATCAACAGAGCCATTCACACCAGACATCCTAAGAATATGGCTGAGCTGAAGCAGTTCTGTAAGGACGAATGGTCCAGAATTCCTTCTGAACGTTGTGCAGGTCTAATCTGCAGCTACCGGAAATGCTTGGTTGAAGTTATTGCTGCCAAAGGAGGATCGACCGGTTAAATCCATACTTTTTCCACAGCAGTGTGAATGTTTAATGGGATGTGTTCAATATAAACATGAAAGATTATTATTCTTTTTGTGTTGTTAGCTTAGGCACATTGTGTTTGTCTGTACTTGTGACTTTGATGAAGATGAGATCACATTTTATGACCAATTAATGCAGAAAACCAGCTAATTCCAAAGGGTTCACATAATTTTTCTTGCCACTGTACTTTAATGGATTATATATGTGGATGTTATAATGGATGTTGTTGTGGTATTTTATGGGAACTGGAACCAATATTTAATTGTGAGTAAAGAAATGATTATTCATCTTTCTCCAAAGCCCATGAATCTGTGGTTCTACTCAGTTGAAAGTGGAAAATATGTGGCCTAATCCAACATTTTGAGTCACTTTACCCAGAAATACATTTTGAGTTTAAAGCATTTAAATGATTATTTATATCAGCCAACATTTAAATGATTACATCTCAACGATTTGGAGCTGAAACATAATTTAGAAAGCTTTACAAATTTATTTTTAATTTTGGTGCATAAAACTCAAATTGTGGATGATCAAGATTATGGAGCAAGTCACATATACACCTATAAAAAATATAGACTATAACCACTGTACATTATACATTTATGTTTTATTTAAATCAGCATAAAATAAAAGCAGTACAACAAAAACAATGATGTATAAATACTTTACAATTTAAAAAGTATAATTTTTTGGAGTGTGTTTTCAGTATTTTTCACATATGCTGCATTATAATACTGAGAAGAGAGTGGAATAGATTTTTTTATTGTATTTAATCATTTATTTATTTGCATTATGTGAGCTGTATGTACTTATAATTTTCATGAAAACAATGCCACAAATATAAGCAAACTTTTCTATAATCTGTATACTGAGTTTTTAATTTTTTTTATTTTGGGAAGAAATCAAGAGCGTAGAATTGGCTTGAACATTATTTTGATTATTGAGGGGTTACCTCCCAACCCCATCCCCCCTGGAATCTACGCCCTGGGTGAAATGACCCAATCATTCTTGACAGGTTTTGGGAGATTCGCCCATTATAGCCTATAATGTTTGTTGATGACGTTAATAATTAATGAAACTGTGTAACCTTTGTTTTTGTTTGTCCTTAGACTCAAGTTTAAGTGCACTATCAATGTGTTTCTAATTCTACACTATGTGGGATTTAGAACAAGAAACATAAAAAGAGCATAAAGTAAAAAAAATTATATATATATATATATATATATATATATATATATATATATATTTTTTTTTTTCTTTCTTTTTTTCTTTTCTTTTTTTTTTTTTTTTTTTTTTTTTTTTTTAATTATGCCCAGCACTCAGCAGAAAGTTCGCCCCTCTCTCTCACTCGAGCACTTCCTATTTGCTCCAACACGAACCGAAGCGGCTAGCTGTTGACATGGATCTCTACGAATCTCTCCGACGCATAACGCCGTTTTATTCGGAAACATTGTGCGTGTGCCATATGTTCGCACTCGCATTTGTCCTGTATGTTTTGTTAGCAGTTGTTAAATTAATGATAAAGAGGAGGAGAGGGATGCGAAAACTGCAGCCGTTTCCAGGACCACCTGCACACTGGCTCTTGGGACATGTTAAAGAGGTACAATGATGAAACCATTTGTAGAAGGTAGTGTCTGGGGCTTTAGCTCCAGTCCACGGTTTTGTTTTGTTTTGTTTTATCGAATAATGCACTAAATAATCGTCAGGAGTGGTTTATCGCTATTTTTCAAGTTATTTGTTTCATATATTGCCATTAAATGTAGTACTTTCAGTGGAGCAAAAAGTGTGACAACTTGCCCAGGAGCGGACTTAGCACTAGGCAAAAGTGGGCAACTGCTGAGGGCCCCCTAAAATTACAAATTATTATTATTAATGTAAAATAACATATGCTGAAATTTAAACTGCTGCTGTTAAAACACCGATATGATTAATATTGTTGTTATTTTCAGCAACGTCAATGCAAGATCAGTCCTTAATGGAATATTCCAAGGTTTGACACAACTACGCAAGTTCGTGGAGGTAACAGGCAGGGAAATCTCGAGGACTCTTAACTTTAGCGCATGGCCATGGACGCGTTTTCAGGATTGAGTTAATGTCACACATCCGCGCTCTAGATCCGCGAAACACGACTTTATGTACTGCATGTAAAAAAGAGCGGCAGAAACTGAGAGGTGATCACTTAAAATGTGAGCCATTATTCATTTCTGAAAGTCTATGAATGTCAAGATGCTTTACTTCTAGAGGATGAGTTTAGTAGTGGTAGCTTGTGATTTGGAAACACTGGATTCAGCCAGAGAAACACCACCATACGAGTTCCTCTAATAGCCTATTCAGATAAGTGGTCTATTTATAAAGCACCACAATGAATATATTAATAAAAACATTATTTTTTTTTTTTTTTTTTTTTTTAATTATTATTATTATTACAAATCTGGGAGTAAGAAACCAATAAGAAATTGATTATTTATTATGCTCTCCCATAAAAGTTGACAGAAAATCCATTCTGATTGGCTGGCTGCTATTTGCAACTCTTGTGAGACAGACTCATCTGGTAGTTTGGTTCATCTGGTAACGGATAACAAAGTTTTGTTTAAAATATACCAGGCTGCTACAATGTGCACCTCTGAGAAAGAACTAGTCTAAAACTTTTTTATTAGATTTGCCAAAGCTTGCAAAGTTTATGGCATTAAAAGAAATTAAAGATCGTCGTTGAAGCAAATTGTGTGATTAAGTGATTATTTGAATGAGCTACCACTTATTTTCATGACTTTCCATGGTAAATAATTAAATAATAATAATCATTAAAAAAAATAATAACAATGAAGAGGGCCCATTCCTGTATTTTGCAAATCACTAAATTCACCCCTGAACTTGCCCTGGTTACACCATGACGTAGCCTACAGTACAGGGCAGGTTTTTGTTACTTAATGCATTGTGCAAAACCAAACATTGATTGCTCATGGGTATTCAGGGTTGGGGAGTAACGGAATACATGTGACGGGATTACGTATTTAAAATACAAAATATAAGTAACTGTATTCCACTACAGTTACAATTTAAATCACTGGTAATTAGAATACAGTTACATTCAAAAAGTATTTTGATTACTGAAGAGATTACTTTGCATTTTATTGTCATTTGTTTCATTTAATATTTAGTCCTTTCAGATGGAAAACATTTATACATATAAATGATGTGATCCAAAGTGCATTTGAACAGCAGTGAAACACTTTCTTATGATGTGTTACATTCATACGAGCAGACAGAGAAGTAAGTTTGAAGTAAGTTTGGAGCAGAAGAAATACAAATAAACCTTGTGTAAATTGTCAGCTTTACGCTAAGCTAAAATGCTATTTCTAGCCATTTTACATGCACGTTACCAGGCACGATCCTTTGATATTAGGGCAAAAATCATATTCTTGATAATTTTTATATTATTTTCCTGTAAAAATATCTAAAAATCCTTGAAACAAGATCAGTTTGATTGATCTTGTTTTAGAAACAACACTGCTTAAGGTATTTAGGTTTGTCAGAGAATGTATTTTTAACATGTGTATTTTGTCTTACTGTACTGGCAGAGTTTTTATAGTCAAAACAAGTGAAAAAATCTGCCAGTGCTGAAGAAGTAATCCAAAGTATTTAGAATACGTTACTGACCTTGAGTAATTTAACGGAATACGTTACAAATTACATTTTACAGCATGTATTCTGTAATCTGTAGTGGAATACATTTCAAAAGTAACCCTCCCAACCCTGTTGGTATGTATGTTCAATGCAGATTCCATCATTCTAAAAGAAGCTCAAATGCAAAGTTAAAAACATTTTGAAAGTCTAAAGTTTGACCTCATGTCAAGCTGAATGTGCATTACCTAATTAATGTAATATACCTACATAGGAAGTCAAAGTGAGTCGGTTCGTTCGGACGGTTCATGTAAATGAACCGGTGATAAACGATTCAACATTTGAATTAAATGTTGTAATGGAAAGTCCAAAACATTGCAGTAAATCTGTTTGTTCGGACAGTTGTAATGAATCAGTTCAAATAAACGATTCACCAATTCACTTCAGCCCATGCGTAGAAGTCACTGCATCTTCTTTTTTGAAGCGAAATAATGTTTAATTTAGTATAGGTTTTAGTGTGAATTTAGGCTATTTGGTTCATTTAATGTCGCCACCCATTTAATGTCACACGAATTGAGATCGTGTTTTTGTGCCAGATCATAAGTTGTGTAGAATTTATAGTAGGAATAGAATTAAATAATGCAATTTAAAAGTTAAATAATTTGTAGCTGTAATGTTGTCTTTAGGTCAGTACAGGCCATGTTAGTCAAATCACAAAATAAAATGTGACCTGTTTTAATAAAGTAGGCTATTTTAAAGACCTATAGCTAATAGTAAACATTGGTCAGTTATACAAATGTCATTTCATGATTATTTATTAATTTATTTAAAAAATAAATAAATTGTGAAGTGGAGGGTAGTTTATGTCTGATCTCGGTAAGGACACCACCACCACTGTTAGTACTATACAATGTATGAATGTATGTATCTCTTTAACCTCATGCCTGAGCTGTTGTCTATTCACTTCAACTATACAATTACATCATTATATTGTTAGACAAAAAAACAGAACAGCTTTGCATTAGGCTCACATTCTTCAGCAGAGATAATGGAACTGGAAGGAATCACGTGAAGTTAATTTAATCAGAGTGCAATTTGCAATTATTCATGTAGCCTTTTTCTTGAGATACGTTTTGTTGTCGATAACAGTTGCACATTTCATATTTATAGTTTCACCAGGATGGAACAGATTTGGCAAAGATTGTCAGGTGGGGTGAGCAGTATCCCATTGCCTTTCCACTGTGGTTTGGCCCGTCAGTCTGCTTTCTGAATATCCATCACCCATCTTATGTGAAGACCCTTCTGGCATCAACAGGTGCTGATCTGAATTGAATTACAAATGATTTATATTCTATTTCTATCTCAAACCATAATGAACAAAAGAAACATTTCTAAAATGACTTTATTTTGCCTTATTGTATGGCAGAACCAAAAGATGACGTCTCATATACCTTTCTCGTCCCTTGGATAGGTAAGATCACAAAAAAATTAAAATAAATATTGTGGTATTGCATGGGATTTTCTTTTTATCTGAACACAGTTTTAAAGTTTAAGTGTGTCATTTCTGTGGAACTATAGTGTTACCAAAGAGAAGTGCAAATTAAATGTGCACTCAGTAAAGACATGAATTGTAATTTTGCAATATATGTAGGAAATCATGAGCACTCACATTAAAATGAAGATTCCAGTCATATCAGTTACCTTATAAAAGCTGTTTCATTCTACATGGAGAGGGTCCACACATGGGGGCTGCCATGTTAGAATCACATGACCGGCTGAACACTACTTTCTTAATCTCAGAAACCGTACTGTTATTTGACACTTTCACTCATTGATTAAAGTAATCATGTCTGACTGTGAATACTACATTTCTAAAATGGCATCTAAAACTGAAAACTATAGATTTTAAATGATGCTGCATCCAAGCCACTAGGTGTCAGTGTAAGTCCAAGATGACATAAAGACAAAACTTACTGAGTGCACCTTAATGACTGGTTTCGACAGGTTTCCTGAATGCTCCCCCCGCCATTGGTAGGATTGGTTTTCTATGTTGCTGTGGTGGGATGTTGGGAAGCTTAAACAAACCCTTTAGTTAGGGCCACAGAGTTATACTTTTCAGGGGAATTAAACAAATGGTTTATAATATATTATATTATAGTATTATAAACTTATAGTAGAGTCAGCTGGGATAAGAGAAAGTTTTTAACAAAATTGCACACATTACCTTTAAGGATGGTTGATTATTTTACAATTTGAGTGGTTGTCACTGCAGATAACTGTTGTCTCCTCAGGGGAGGGCTTACTTGTGTCCGTTGGACAGAAATGGTTTCGTCATAGAAGACTCCTCACTCCTGGTTTCCATTATGATGTTTTGAAGCCTTATGTGAATCTTATTGCTGATTCAACCAAAATTATGCTTGTAAGTACTAAACAATAGTCATTATTTACTTACTGTCAAGTTATTCCAAACAAGCCTATGAAGATTAATTAATGACAAAAAAATTTGCAAGCACAGAGTTTTTTTAACCATTTAAACGAGAAAGTGTAAATCAAATTGCTAGTGTTAAAAAAATTGCATGTGCAGAGTAAGTTTTGTAAAGGTTCCTTTTTTAAATCTAAAACTTAAATATTAAATTACACCATTTATTACATCACATTAATTACATTTGTCCAAAACATTTAAATTAGTGCTGTCAATCAATTACATTTTTTTATTGAATTAATAACATGGTATGCCGATTAATTAATCAGATTAATCGCATACATAAATATTTGCTTAGAAAGCCCCTCAAATAACAATAATTCAATATATAATGATTTAACTAATTCTAAATAGTTATATTTAAATTATATATATATTAGTGCCGTCGAAGTTAACACATTAACGCAAAATTTTACGCCACAAATTTTTTTAACGCCATTAACGCGTAATATGACCCTTTGAATAAACCGTAGTTCATGAGAAGCGAGTCAGTTTGCGCAAACGCCGCTGTCACATGCATTGGCCATCAGGAAAACAGATGGTGGGAGACATTATGCTGAGACCTGTGCAATGCATTTTATCAATGTAGCACAGCAGTAGATCATGCCCGTAAAGCACAGATAGAGCTCCTAATATTGTAACATGATTGTAGCGGCAAGACAGCTGCCATTTGAACACCAGCCTTGCACTGCGAGGCACGTTACGAAAGTTGCGAGGCGAAACTTGTGAGGCAAAAGTTGCGAGGCACAGTGCGAGCGCGAAGTGAAAATAAAAGTGCGAGGCTATCATCTGTGTTCCGCTACTGCTACCCTTGAATAACATATAAGGGCAACCGGTGGAGTTTCTGGTGCCCCCCTAGTGAGTTGGTGCCCTATGCAGACTGCGTAATATGCATACAAGGAGCAGCGGTACTGATTACCGGCTAACGGAAACCCTGCTGCTGTCTCCAAGGTTCTGTCACAGTGTTTCTGTTTGATAGTGCACTAGCCAATGCAGAAGCTGGAGATATCGCTGGAACCCTGCAGGTAATCTACACAGTCATTAACCCATTTAATCCCACCGGTTACAATTGTGACCAGGGCCTAAAAGGAGTTTTCATTTGTAAATGACAGTGCAGACTTTTTTGCATGTCTGTCAAAATTCCATAAAAAGAAGCAAATATATAATAATATATTAATAAACTTAATAATAAACTTACAACTACATATTTTGAATTGAGTTGTGCTGTTCATTTTCTGTTGTTCAACTCTGTTGGTGGGGTAGGTTTTGTGTGGATGACTGCAAAATACATCTGGATGAAGCATATTTTGTCCACTCACGTTTATAAAGATATTGCGATTAATCACGATTAACTACAAAAAAAAAAATGTATGTGATTAATCGCATTTGACAGTCTTATATATACATATATATATATATATATATATATATATATATATATATAATACAAAATAATAATACAGAAAATTTAAATGAATTACAATGTTTTGGACCACAAGTGAAGCATTAAAAAAGACAATACAAAAAGTGGCTTTACAATGCAATATATTGTATATTTCCATATTACTGAACATAAGTCAATCTCTGGCCTAAAGTTCACAGCAATCTATTTTGCAACTGAGTTTGTCAATCAGTCCGAAATTTATCATAAGGGCTTGTTTAAGGACGAGTTAATGTACACCTGCATCAGACGGATGCTTTTGGACCGTCACGGTTGCGTTGCATCATAAACATACCATTTTTAAGTTGCTGTGTCAAGTTAAACGAAGTTTGAAACTTAGAAAAACATGTCTTGAGATCCCTGCCTTCGGATTTGTGCTCCGTCAAGCTGTGTTTGAACACGAGAACATATTCTCATCTTGTCTTGTGTTGTCTGTTGCCGGTAAGTGTGGTTTGTTCTTATGAGCTGCGCGTTGCCTATTCAGCGAGTTTTGCTTACTGCCCCCTGGAGAAAACAGGTGTCACTTGGGAATTTCTCAGATATAAGGAATATTCCTAATTACAGTCCAGGGACATGATTAATTGCATTAATTTTTTTAATGCATTATTTTTTGTATAATTAATTGCAATGAATTAACGCATTAAATCGACAACCCTAATTAAAATGCTGCAAATATTTTTTTCTTAAGCTTGCAACTTGATTTGCACCTTTACAGATCTTACTCTGCACTTGCAAATCTTTTTATCATTAAGTTTTCTTCATAATAAGCACCATAAAAGTAGTATATATACTTGTGCCATATTCATATGAAGTCAAAGAATGGCCAAACACCATTGCTACAAAACCTATTTGATACTGTATCAAATGTATAATTACTTAAAACACTTATCTTTTAATAAATAATCTTTTTTTTTTGTCATTTATTTTTCTGTCTCTTTCAGGATAAGTGGGAAGTTCATGCTAAATCAAAGGAGTCATTTGAATTGTTTCATTATGTAAGTCTCATGACTCTGGACAGCATCATGAAATGTGCATTCAGCTGTAACAGTAACTGCCAGATGGAGAGGTCAGTTAGTACTCTTTTACAACATGATTTTTTATTTTTATTTTTATTTTTTTTACATCTTTCCATCACATAATCTGTGGTTCCCACTGTCATGGAAAACCTGGAAAAAAAAAATTACATTGCGATTCCTAGAAAAAGTCATGGAAATCTCTATAGAGATTTTTTTTTTTTTATTCAATAATTACAAATAGTGGTGAAAATCACGGAATATCCATGGAAATTCATTGGTTAAAAAATGTGGGAACCCTGATAATCGAACTGATCTCATTGCAGTGGAAGCAACCCATACATTAAGGCAGTGTATGAGCTGTGTCACCTGGTGAACCTCAGGTTCCGCGTCTTTCCGTATCACAGCAAGACCATATTTCATCTCAGTCCACATGGATACAGATTCAGGAAGGCATCCAAAATAGCACACAGTCATACAGGTATCCATTGATACAGTAACTTTAACACAGTCATGCATTTCATGGGCAGGCCCACGTGAAATCTTTTTTTTTTAATAATAATTATTTTTTTAATTAAAACAACAAATTATACAAACAAGAGTGCATATAACAATATAAAGACCGTTAGCTCAATAGAAACAACACAGGGGTATACATCCAATATAGTCTCATGACAACTGTAGAAAGGTTCTAAGTTCGTGGGCAATGGAGGAGTCAGGAGACAACGAAGCAGGTTCAAGGTCAGTCTTTTTTTTTCTTTTTTTTTTCTCCCAATTTGGAATGCCCAATTCCCAATGTGCTTTTAAGTCCTCGTGGTGGCGTAGTGATTCGCCTCAGTCCAGGTGGCGGAGGACAAATCCCAGTTGCCTCTGCATCTGAGATCGTCAACCCATGCATCTTATCACGTGGCTTGTTGAGCGCGTTGCCACGGAGACATAGCGCATGTGGAGGCAACCACGCTCAACTCACCACGCACCCCACCGGGAACGAACCACATTATAGCGATCACGAGGAGGTTACCCCATGTGACTCTACCCTCCCTAGCAACCGGGCCAATTTGGTTGCTTAGGAGACCTGGCTGGAGTCACTCAGCACGCCCTGGGATTCGAACATAGTTGTAGGGTTTGGGCTTAGTATAGCCTCACACCATATCACATTACATGGTAGCACATCCTGATATATATTATCTGCCTGACAAGATGGCTACCTAGGTTTATAACACTTTTCAAGCTTTTGTAGTACATACCGACAGGTCCTCCCATGACTCCTGACTAGTGCTACCCATGTTTTAACTTTACATATCACTGTTTTTAATGCTGGTAGTACATCCTGAGCAGGTAGCACAGATTGTCAGAACACCGCCATTAGTAAACAAGTTTAATCTATAACATGAAGACACAGACTGCGTCCAAAAACTGGAAAATGCTGCCTACGGGGCTGTATAAGGAGGTAGAATGAAATAAGGTGCTTTTTAAACTGTTCAGAAATCAGCATCCTTTAAAGTTCCGTTCATCCAAAAATGCTGTCGTTTAAACCATTAACTGATTAGGCAGCTGCCTACATTTTCGGATGCAGCCAAAGCTCATGTAAAACAGCCGTAACAAAAGTGTAACTCTGATCCCGGTGTCCTCCGTCGGTGTTGTTGATTTCGGTGTTGTTTATATTGAATCGTGCGTTCCAACCCTGTTAGAAGAAAAATGGTAGATACTTGATGATGTCACTACGGTAGTAATGGACTGTAGTACAGGACTGTAGGTGGGAAAGGGCGTCATTTATTTCAAATTTAATACAACATTTGCTTCTTTTGGATATACATTTTCAAATGACGCCAATGCTTGTGTTTTAGGACAAGCCCAAAATAAATATTTAATATTCTCAGGGTGTGGTGGACTGAGTCATCATTCACAAATTCCATATATCCCCCATACTGTGTGGGTTCATTTATTAAATATTTTATCTTATGTTTTATGTTTTCAGTTTATTCCTATATTAACTATAGTGTAGTTCTTTCAGCTCCATTTGGCACATTTTACTTGTTTAAATCCATTCCAAGTGATTGTTCCTCGAAATCAGATCAGAACATGTTAAAAAAGTACACAAGTTCTCAGTCTGGGCCTGCCACAAGTTATTACATTGTAACTGCTTTATCTCTTGGGTAAACTAGAATATGGGTCTGTAACAAGAGAAACTATCCTGTCATTCTAATATCTTAATATGTTTTAGAGGAAGTTATCAGAAAGAGGAAGGAAGTCTTGAAGATTGAGAGAGAACAGAGCATCGTTAAAAACAAACGATATTTGGACTTTTTGGATATTCTTCTGTCTGCCAGAGTATGACATTCCTATGCACTTACACATTTTCAAGTTTATGCTCAGTGAAGAATAATTAAAATCCTGCATACATTTGCTCACTGGGTATTTGGACACTTAAGCCTCACTTAAAGGGATTGTTCACCTAAAAATGAAAATTCTCTTATCATTTACTCATGCCATCCCAGATGTGTATGATTTTCTGTCTTCTGCAGAACACAAACAAAGATTTTAAGAAGAATATTTCAGCTCTGTAGGTCCATACAATGCAAGTGGATGGTGATTGGCACTTTAAAGCTCCACAAAGCGCAGACAGTTGTTGTAAAAGTAATCCATACGACTCCAGTGGTTAAATTTATGTCTTCTAAAGCAAGTGATTGCTCATTTCTGGTCGCTCTCCGATGCCTGTCCATAATGGAAATCAGTTCCCTCAGCCTCTCGCGTGACGTAAGCATGTTGGCGTTCATGTGAGAGCCTGAGGGAACTGACTTCCATTATGGACAGGCAATTTGAAACAATTCAAATGACTCCTCTGATTTAGCATGAACTTCCCACTTATCCTGAAAGAGACAGAAAAATAAATGTTAAATGAATTTTCTTTATTAAAAGTTAAGTGTTTTAAGTAATTATAATTATAGTGAAAAGGACTTAAAGGATTAGTTCACCCACAAATGAAAATTAAATCATTGTTTACTCACCCCTGTGTTGTTATAACCCTATATGACTTTCTTTTTCTTAACACAAAGGGAGAAATTGTGAAATAATTTGTGCTCAGTGATGTCATTCAATTGCAGTTTATGGTGACTACCACTTCAAGCTTCAAAAGAACACAAAAGTATCATTCAAAAGTCTAATAAATTATTCCATGAGACTCATGATTGTTATGAAATCATACGATAAGGTTTGGTGAGAAACAAACCCAAAATCTAATGTATTATTTAGTGAAAATGTTCACTGACCATTGATCTCTTGTGCAAGTTAATGATAGGGCATGAGAGCAACAGTTCACGCAGCCTCCTCGTGACATTGGGGCATTCAAGCGAAAACTTGATTGTTTATCTAAAAACAAGTCCGCCACAGCGATAGCTGAACACAACAGAACACAACACAGCTGTACACAAAACAGAACGAATGTTGGTGTACAGATGTAACAAAGCTGAAGAAGATGTGCTGTCCTAATTTAGAGGCGCTCTTCATAAACTGTAAGCCTTTCTACTCGCCACAGGAGTTTTCCTTGCATATTCTTGTTTGTGTTTATATTCCTACTCATGCGTGTGTGAGCACAGTGCTGCAACAGCTGGCTGATCAGATCAGAGACACAGAACAACAATACCCAGACTCACTTATTATTATTATTGGGGATTTTAACAAGGCAAATCTCACATGTGAACTGCCCAAATACAGACAGCATATTACATGCTCCACCAGAGACAGAAATATACTGTATCATTGCTACACAACAATAAAGGATGCATATCGCTCCGTCCCTCAAACAGCTTTGGAACTCTCTGATCACTGTCTGGTTCATCTTCTTCCGAGCTACAGGCAGAATCTAAAATCAGCTAAACCTGTAGTAAGTACTGTAAAGAGATGGACCAATGAAGCAGAGCTGGAACTATAAACCTGCTTTGAATGCACTGATTGGAGTGTTTTTGAGGCTGCAGCCACAGACCTGGACAAGTTCACAAATACTGTGACATCATGTGATCATGTGTGTATACTGTGAAGGGGCAGTGGTAACTCAGCAGTTTAAGGCTCTGGGTTACTGACCAGAAGGTCAGGGGTTCAAGCCCCAACACCGCCAAGATGCCACTGTTGGGCCCTTGAGCAAGGCCCTTGACCCTATCTGCTCCAGGGGCTCCATATCATGGCTGACCCTGCACCCTGACCCCAGCTTAGCTGGGATATGCGAAAACAAAGAAATTTCACTGTATATATGAAAAATGTATAATGTGTGACAATAATAAAGGCTTTCATTTTTCATTCATTCATCATATATCAGTTTCTGTGAGGATATGTGCATTCCTACTAGTACTTATTTAACATACAACAACGACAAACCATGGTTTACAGGAAAACTCAGGCAGTTTTGTCAGGCCAAAGAGGATGCTTACAGAAGTGGGGATAAAATCTTATATAATCAGGACAAAAACAGATTGACAAATGAGATCAAAGTGGCTAAAAGAAGCTATTCTGAAAAGATGAAAAACCAGTTTTCAGCTAATGACCCTGCATCAGTGTGGAGAGGGCTGAAAGACTTTACCAACTACAAGACACCATCCCCCAACATTGTAGGGAATCAACAATTGGCTGACGACCTCAATGTGTTTTACTGTAGATTTGAAAAGCCCAGTCTCACACCCCATACCCACTCTGACCTTCACAGCACACAAACATTTACACCTCCTGCATCCCCCCTGCTCACCTCTCCTGCTACTCTACCTGCACTTAAGATCTGTGAAGAGGATGTGTGCTGGGTCTTCCAGAAACAGAAGACAAGAAAAGCACAGGGCCCAGACGGTGTTTCACACACTTGTCTAAAATCCTTTGCTGACCAGCTGGCCCCCATCTTCACACAGATCTTCAACAGATCACTGGAGCAGTATGAAGTTCTCTGCTGCTTTAAATGCTCCTCTATCATCCCGGTCCCAAATAAACCTAAGATCAAAGACTTAATGACTACAAACCCATCGCCCTGACGTCTGTGGTCATGAAGTAATTTGAGAGACTGGTGTTGGCCCACCTAAAGGACATAACTGAACCCTTTTTGGATCCCCTGCTGTTTGTCTATCGAGCAAACAGGTCTGTGGATGATGCAGTCAATATGGGACTGCATTACATACTTCAACATCTAGACAGACCAGGGACTTGTGCAAGGATACTATTTGTTGACTTCAGTTTGGCTTGTAACCATCAACCCCACTCTCCTATGGACTAAATTAACCCAGCTCTCTGTTCCTGCCTCTATCTGTCTGTGGATCACCAGCTTTCTGACAGACAGGCAGCAGCTAGTGAAAATGGGGAAACTCACTTCCAGCACATGTACAATCAGCACTGGTGCCCCCCAGAGATATGTACACTTCCCACTAGTCTTCTCCCTGTACACAAATGACTGCACTGCCAAGGACCCCTCTGTTAAGCTCCTGAAGTTTGCAGATGACACTACTGTCATCGGCCTCATCCAGAGTGACGAAAATGGCTGGTAAAATCACTCTTGACCTCATTCACCCAGCACACTTCCTTTTCGAACTGTTGCCCTCTGGCCAGCGCTACAGAGCACTGAGCACCAGAACAGCCAGGCACAGGAACAGTTTTTTACCTTGGGTCATCCACCTCATGAACAGTTAAAACTGCCCCCAAATACTTTCCTTTTGTCAATACAACCATATGTAATATTCAATCCATCCGTTACTACTTTTATCCATATTTCATTTATATACTTTAACATATCCTACCTCTTCTTCAATACATCACCTGCACATAACTGTATATCTGTATATAAAATATTCGAACAACAGTATTTCACTATTGTATATTTCTCTTTTTATCATCTGTTATATCTTATTTTTTTATGTCACTATGTAATGTTGGCTGGCAACAAGGTAGATGCAGAGATGATGACAATGAAGTGCAGTTTATTTACAAAAGTGATATCCAAGAACCCTAACTTTAAACTTTAAACGTGAACAAAACATAAACATGACTTAACTAAACTTGACATGACTTGACTATGAAACAAAACATAAACATGACTTGACTATAGAACCAACAATACTCGACAATGGACAATGGCAAACATGAGGGTTAAATACTTGGACTAGGGAGAACACATGACAATGAAAACCAATGAACACTTAAACTTTATGTTTAGTGCGATGGTCCCAAGTGCAGTTTATTTTCAAAAGTGATATCCAAGAACACTAACTTTAAACATGAACAAAACATAAACATGAATTTGACTTAACTAAACTTGACTTGACATGACTTGGCTTGGCTTGGCTTGGCTTGGCTTGGCTATGAAACAAAACGTAAACATGACTTGACTATAGAACCAACAATACTCGACAATGGACAGTGGCAAACATGAGGTTTAAATACTTGGACTTGGGAGAACACATGACAATGAAAGCCAGTGAACACTTAGGACTCTAAACAAGATAACAAGACTGCTAACAACCCAATGAAACAATGAACCAATGGGGTCAAGACACAGGAACATGGGAAACACATGACAAGATCACATGACAAGGAAACAGGAACAAACATGGCATGGAAAAAATTTATCAAAGTAAAAGACATGAACAACACATACAACCCTGACACACTATATGTATATAAGTTTAAATGTATATGTTTGTATGTATGTATATATGGTTACATTTGCACAGGAAGCTCCTGTCACCACGACAAATTCCTTGTGTGTAAGCATACTTGGCAATAAAGCTCATTCTGTTTCTGATTCTGAAATCAAACAGAAACATAGAGGAGGTTACAGGCAGTTACAGTCACACCGTGTCCTAACCTGAAAGCAAACGACACGTGATAAAAGGTATCTTTTCTATGTTAATCAGAGTTTTTGTCCGAACCAGCAGTGATGAGCGATGGTACATTCTATCAATTGCTTGTTTTATATTTTTGGCATCGCGCGGGTAACTCCGTCCACTGTGAACTGGCACTGGTCCAAAAACTTGCATAAATGCATAAATTCTTCGACTACAAACACTTCAGACATGTTTAGGAAGTTCTGTTCTCTGTTTTGTGTGCAGCTGTGTTGTGATCTGTAGTCATTATTGCTGTGAAGGACCTGTTTTTAGATAAACAAGCGAGTTTTCGCTTGAACACCCCAGTGTCACGAGGAGGCTGCGTGAACTGTTGCTCTCGTGCTCTATCATGAACGCGCACAGGAGATCAACTGTCAGTGAATATTTTCACTAAATAATACATTAGGTTTCATTTTGTTTCTCACCAAACCTTATTGTATGCTTTCATAACAATCAGGGGTCTCATGGAATAATTTATTAAGACTTCTAAATTATACTTTTGTGTTCTTTTGAAGCTTGAAGAGGTGGTCACCATAAACTGTCTTTGTATGAAATCACTGAGCACAATTTTTTTTCACAACTTCTCCCTTTGTGTTATGAAAAAGAAAGAAAGTCATATAGGGTTATAACATCAGGGGTGAGTAAACAATGACTGAATTTTCATTTTTGGGTGAACTAATCCTTTAAATATTGATCTGTTTCTCACCCAAAGCGATCGTATCACTTTAGAAGACATTAATTTAATCACTGGAGTCATATGGATTGCTTTTACTACGATTGTCTGTGTTTTATGGAGCTTTAAAGTGCCAATCACCATCTACTTGCATTGTATGGATCTACAGAGCTGAAATATTCTTCTAAAAATCTTCGTTTATGTTTAGCAGAAGAAAGAAAGTCATACACATCTGAGATGGCATGGGGGTGAGTAAATTATGAGAGAACTGCCATTTTTGTGTGAACTAACCCTTTAAAAAAGGGTGAATGTCATTAGATTAGAAACAAAATATCAAACCAAGTGCTGTTTATTCATTATATGTATATATATATATATATATATATATATATATATATATATATATATATATATATATATATATATGTTATTATATGTAATGTTTATATGATAGAGTATAAACATACTGTATATAAACTGTATATATAGTATATAGCTCAAAATGAAGACAAACATTTGGACAACTTTCTGGTTGGTACAAGTTGGTTAAAAATGACTAGGAAAAGTTAGTTCTGAGAAAAGTTCTAGCGACACTTGTTTGCAGAGGCCACTTGCTTTGATATTTTGTTATCTAATGCAATGACAGAATACATTTTGAAGTGTGGCTCAAGTGTCCAATACTTTTGGGGCCACTGTATCTCACATTTTGTTATGTACTACAAATTATCATTGTATATTACTGATGTGATAGATTGTGATCTTGTCTTATATCTACTTGCTCACAGGATGAGCAGAAGCAGGGTTTGTCTGATGAGGACATCAGGGCTGAGGTGGACACATTCATGTTTGAAGGTCATGACACTACAGCTAGTGGCATATCGTGGATCTTTTACAGTATGGCTTGTAACCCCGATCACCAGCAGAGATGCCGAGAGGAGATCCTGCAAGCTCTGGAGGGCAAAGACAGCATAGAGTGGTACTGTCATTAATTAGGCTACATGATAAGGTGCTGGACAGTTGAGTGTGCCATGTGGGCGATATGACCAAAATCTTAAATCTGGTCTCATAGAATCACGTTACTATACCTAGATATTTGCAAGATGATTTTTATGTGGCTCATTGTACATATCGCAGCAGTTCCCTGAAATGAACACCAGAGGTGCAACAACAACAATTACTTTTATTCACAAGCGGAAGATTATCAGCTCATAAACACGTACTTTTCACCCTGTTCCTCACACAGTGCTATCTTATGACATCTAAACACTTTTACTGAAGCGCATGACTTGTAAGGCGATATATTTTAATGTTTGCATCACATAACCAACTACATTTACAGGCTTGTTCAAGTGCAATCACATTGTGCGGCAGTTTAATTGATAGAGTGTTGCACTTGTTATGCAAAGGAACGGGGTACAAGTCCTGAAGAGCATGCAAATCCACATGTGAACTTAACGTTTCATAGAATACCCCTAAATGACTTACTTTTGATTAATACTTTTGGATTATCCAGTGATGTAAAAACTTTATCTTTCTAATCTCATTTGATTGTTATTTTTTTATTATTTGAAACTTGATAGATGTAGACCAAAAGATAAGATTATTTATAAATGATTGATTTATCTGGCATCAGTGCAAAAACAGCTTCATAATATGTAACCTTTAAGCTGATTTGTGCCATTTCTATGCCTCTACAAGCGTTGGGGAAGCTACATTGATACTGTCGTTTGACAAGCCACAAGCTACTCATAATTTAAAGTAGTAAAGCTACAGTCAAGCTAACCTTTTGAAAAAGTAGTTAGCTACACTATAAGTTACTATCAAAAAGTAGCTAGCTACATTGATGCTATTTAATGAGGCTTTTTTTTTTCAATGTTACTATCAAACCAATTATATTTCAAATAAAAATTAATCATCATCATTATAATTAAAACAGAAACAGACATTTGATATAGTGTACTGTATAACAGGCTAGTTAAAGCTTGAAGCAGCATTTCTATATTTTCTTGTGTAGCTTGAATGTAAATATGGGACCAGAGGTGGGTAGTAACGCGCTACATTTACTCTGTTACATTTACTTGAGTAAGTTTTTGGAAAATGTTTTACTTTTATTAATGTAATTCACTCAAGTACATTTCTAATGAAATTTTTGTACTTTTACTTCGTTAAAATGGGAGGCGTTCCTGTCGTTACATTACTGGGTTTAATTTGAATTAATACATAATTTATTGAGAGATTATTGAATGGGACTTTTACGACAGTGGAAGTTCACACAGCTGCGCGCGCTGACACAGACTGTCACTCAAGCCGAGTCCATCATTGCTGCAGCATCATGCTCTAACTAAGTGAAACACTTTATTCGCTCCGCACAGAAAGAAAATAATAGTTTTGTCATACAATGTCATACAAATTGCAGCTCCAACTTAAGGCAGCACGTTGAGGTAAGTTTTGGCTCTAATGGTAACGTGGGCTTTTCTGTGACATGGTGATGGTCATTTTCAGGGTGATTCTGTAACTGGGCTCTTATGACATCAGTTTTTAAGTGTACATTTTTAAATCTGCAGCAATATATCAGTGCGCTTTGTCCTGCATCCTGAATGTCATAAGGAGTATTTACACATTTACCCCGTGCCCTTGCGGGGATACTGGAAACTATTGCAGCTACTTCGGGCTGATTAACTGCATAAATCCATGTAAAAATCCACATTAAGTGTAAATGCCTTTTGCTCTGCCGATCACGTTATTGACAACTGGAGCGCGAACAGGCAGCATTTCACAGGCTGCATTTAGGGAACGGCGGTACTGCTGTACAGAATTAATGATCTAAATTATTTCGACACTGAAAACTGTAACTACACTGAACTAACAACTATAAGCTATGAAATAGCGAAATAGGCATTAATAAAACGTGATCTTGCTTTGGTTTATATTTCAGCATTATATATAATGTCCCTGTGGGATATTGTTCACGTTTTCACTGTAATAATTACTAGAAAGGTTTCCAAACCTCTCTTCTTATTGATCTCTCATCCAGATCTGACAAGAGCCATTAAAGGGATAGATTAGCCAAAAAATTTAAATTCTCTTATCATTTACTCACCCTCATGCCATCACAGATACACTATATTGCCAAAAGTATTCGCTCACCCATCCAAATAATTGAATTCAGGTGTTCCAATCACTTCCATGGCCACAGGTGTATAAAATGAAGCACCTAGGCATGCAGACTGCTTCTACAAACATTTGTGAAAGAATGGGCCGCTCTCAGGAGCTCAGTGAATTCCAGCGTGGTACTGTGATAGGATGCCACTTGTGCAACAAGTCCAGTCGTGAAATTTCCTCGCTACTAAATATTCCACAGTCAACTGTCAGTGGTATTATAACAAAGTGGAAGCGATTGGAAATGACAGCAACTCAGCCACGAAGTGGTAGGCCACATAAAATGACAGAGCGGGGTCAGCGGATGCTGAGGCGCATAGTGTGCAGAGGTTGCCAACTTTCTGCAGAGTCAATCGCTACAGACCTCCAAAGTTCATGTGGCCTTCAGATTAGCTCAAGAACAGTGCGTAGAGAGCTTCATGGAATGGGTTTCCATGGCAGAGCAGCTGCATCCAAGCCATACATCACCAAGTGCAATGCAAAGCGTCGGATGCAGTGATGTAAGCACGCCGCCACTGGACTCTAGAGCAGTGGAGACGCGTTCTCTGGAGTGACGAATCATGCTTCTCCATCTGGCAATCTGATGGACGAGTCTGGGTTTGGCGGTTGCCAGGAGAATGGTACTTGTCTGACTGCATTGTGCCAACTGTGAAGTTTGGTGGAGGGGGGATTATGGTGTGGGGTTGTTTTTCAGGAGCTGGGCTTGGCCCCTTAGTTCCAGTGAAAGGAACTCTGAATGCTTCAGCATACCAAGAGATTTTGGACAATTCCATGCTCCCAACTTTGTGGGAACAGTTTGGGGATGGCCCCTTCCTGTTCCAACATGACTGCGCACCAGTGCACAAAGCAAGGTCCATAAAGACATGGATGAGCGAGTTTGGTGTGGAAGAACTTGACTGGCCTGCACAGAGTCTTGACCTCAACCCGATAGAGCACCTTTGGGATGAATTAGAGCGAAGACTGCGAGCCAGGCCTTCTCGTCCAACATCAGTGTCTGACCTCACAAATGCGCTTCTGGAAGAATGGTCAAAAATTCCCATAAACACACTCCTAAACCTTGTGGAAAGCCTTCCCAGAAGAGTTGAAGCTGTTATAGCTGCAAAGGGTGGGCCAACGTCATATTAAACCCTATGGATTAAGAATGGGATGTCACTTAAATTCATATGCGTCTAAAGGCAGATGAGCGAATACTTTTGGCAATATAGTGTATGTATGACTTCCTTTCTTCTGCAGAAAACAAATTAAGATTTTTAGAAGAATATCTCAGCTCTTTTGGTCCATAAAATGCAAGTGAATGGGTGGCAACATTTTAAAGCTAAAAAAAAATCACATAAGTCAGCATAAAAGTAATTCATAAGACTCCAGTGGTTAAATCCATATCTTCAGAAGTGATATGATAGGTGTGGATGAGAAACAGATTGCTTTCACATTCTTCTTCTTGTGTTTTTGGTGATTCACATTCTTCTCTGCATATCGCCCCCTGCTGGGCTGTAGAGAAGAACTTCTAGCAAATAATTACAAATATTGATCTGTTTCTCAGCCACACCTATCATATCACTTCTGAAGATATGGATTTAACCACTGGAGTCATATGGATTACTTTTATGGTGCCTGCATTTGCTTTTTGGAGCATAAAATTTTGGCATCCATTCACTTGCATTGTACTGACCCACAGAGCTGAAATATTCTTCTAAAAATCTTAATTTGTGTTCTGTAGAAGAAAGGAAGTTATACATATCTGGGATGGCATAAGGGTGAGTAAATAATGAGATAATATTCATTTTGGGTGAACTACCCCTTAAAATGTGATAGCTCAGTCATAATTTAATATTTCATCATCATTTCCCTACCCTCATGTTGTTCCAAATCTGTGTGACCTTCTGTATTCTGTGGAACCCAAAAGATGTTAGACAGAATGTTAGAGACTGACAATCTCAGTCACCATTCACTTTCAAAATGTAGAGAGAAAAAAAAAAAAAACACATTCACTGAAAGTAAATGGTGACCAAGTCTAACATTCTGTGTAAAATCTCCTTATTATGTTGCATGGAAGAAAGAAAGTCATACTGGTTTGGAACAATATGATGGTGAATGATGACAGAATTTCCATAAATAATTATAATAATAATAATAATAATAATCCTGTAATACATGTTAAATGTGTATTATGTAATGGAATGTAGGGAGTTTACGTCCATTATGTCATTTGTGAAAGTAACGAGTTACACACTACTTGAGTACCCTTTTAATTGAATACTTTCTTACTGTTATTCAAGTAATTAGTTATGTTAGCACTTTTACTTCTACTTGAGTAATTACTTTTTTAAAGTAATTGTACTTTTACTTGAGTACAGTTTTTGGCTACTCTACCCACCTCTGGTTATGAGAGACTAGAATAATTTTCTGACTGTACCCATGAGTAGACTACTTTACTTGGGACTGTTCTAGTAAAAGAAAAAGAAAAAAAAGATGTTTTCCTTTCATTAGATTAGAATCTTAATGATTTAGGTAATCTAAAGGAATATTTGAATTCAAACAAGGCCATTTTATTTATTAGACATCATTCATAAAGAACATTACACAGGAGGAAAACTTTGTCCATAATTTTTCCATACATCTTTGAGGTCAAGACTAGATCAATGTAGCTAGTCTTTAGTCTTTACCTCGTCAGTGCAGTTTAGCCATTTGAGATGTTTTATCTCCTCTATAGAGTTTTAAATTAGACAATTCGAAGTAGAATTCAAATAGGTCACAAGAGTTTTGTGGTAAGCACCGAGATATCGAGGGAAGACCAAATAACGTGCGGCTTCAGAGATACAGTAGGATAGAGCAGAGTGCATCACTTGAGTGGTTTTTGATGACTCGCACGAAAACTTGAAGGCTTGAATCGCATGTGTTTCAGATGAGGAAGGATATTTAGTGTGTATAAAGTTCCGAACGCCAGATGAATATAATAAAATTTGCAGGAAAACTGCTGCAATAACCAACATTTAGTTAACTCCCTCTTCAGTTCCACTCAAACACCTGTAATTCCGAACAAAAACATTCGGTGTTGGACCAAAATCATTCGGGGCTCGACCTAGGGACGCCCCTGGATGGCTGTAGTGCACTATTTTAGTTTGTGATCTGCCGTTACAAAAGAAGAAGAAAAATGCTGCCTGATTCTGAGCAGCAGCCAGAATACGTTGCAAGTTCGTCTGACGTTTTGCCAGTAGAAGTTTGGCTTCCACGCAATATAAAAGGCTATTAGTTATAATCTGACCAAAGCATGTCGCACTACACCGCTAGCTTGAAAAAGTACTTAGTTACTGGAAAAGCTACACTGTTTTAAAAGCAGCTGAGCTACTGTCAAGCTACTGAAAATGTAGTTAAGTTAGTAGCATTGCTACTTGTAGTTAGCTATTCCCCAACACTGGCCTCTACCGTCACCAAGTGGAATTGCAAAAAAAAAAGCAAGCAGGTTTTCAAGCAGGTTACTCAAACACTCCCCCGTCTTTTGGTTGGATTTTATGAAAATCATGATACACACTCAAATCCAATAAAAAAAAGTGTCATTTTAAACACTGTTAATGCCATATCCACTTGTTTTTTTGACACTGTAATTTTCTACATACATTTCAGGGAGGACCTCAATAAAATCCCATACACAACAATGTGTATTAAAGAATCCCTGCGTCTTTATCCTCCTGTGCCAGGAATGTCACGAAAGTTGACTAAACCTATGACTTTCTTTGATGGACGGACTTTACCTGAAGGTAAGTCTTTCCTCGCATGTCTCCTCAAAATGTACCGCTAAGAAATTGCGAAACAGAACTACAGTGTGTAATGAACCTGTAAATTTTAATAGAGCAATAATGTTTTATGTGCTTATGGATATGAACAACATAATGGAAACATCAAATGAAAAGGTGTTCAACTTTGAAGAAACGAATTCTCAATAACAAAGGCAGCTGCAAGTCACATTAGTCTGCTAGACAATTATCAATTAACAAAGTATGTTAGCCGTTAATTATAGGAATACCTCACCTCAAAATTATAATATATTTCTCACCCTCATATCGTTCCAAGCCTGTAATATTTTCTTTCTTTCATGGAACACAAAAGCAGAATTTCCAAAGTGTTCTTGCATGTCTTGAGAACAATTATGACGCCTGCATATGAGATTTGAGAGCTACAGTGGAGGTGAGGATTCTCAGCGAGTAACTACTTAAATTTTGGTCTGTTCCTCATTACAACCGTACAGCTTCAGAAGACTTGGAATATAGAGCAAAATATTTTGTGATACTTTTTTGTCCTTTTTGTTGCTGCTTTTTTGGTGAACTTCAATGAAAATTCTGTCATTATCTACTCACCTTCATGTCAATCAAGACACAAAATGTTATTTAGCAGAATTTCCAGGCTACTGTTTTCACTACAATTGGGTAATGACCAGTGTATGTCAAGTTCCGAAAATGACAAAAAAGTACTGTATAATAGTATACACTCACTGAGAACTTTATTAGGAACACTATGGTCCTAATAAAGTGCACGATGTAGTCTTCTGCTGTTGTAGCCCATCCCCCTCAAGGTTCGACGTGTTGTGCATTCTGAGATGCTATTCTTCTCACCACAATTGTACAGAGTGGTTATTTGAGTTACCGTAGCCTTTATGTCGGTTCGAACCAGTCTGGCCATTCTTCGTTGACCTCTCTCATCAACAAGCCATTTCTGTCCGCAGAACTGCCGCTCACTGAATGTTTTTTGTTTTGGCACCATTCTGAGTAAATTCTAGAGACTGTTGTGTGTGAAAATCCCAGGAGATCAGCAGTTACAGAAATACTCAAACCAGCCTATCTGGCACCAACAATCATGCCACGGTCCAAATAGCTGAGATCACATTTGTTCCCCATTCTGATGGTTGATGTGCAGTGCAGTCTGCAACAAAATGAAAACTCATTTCTCTATATTAGGTTCCTGCCGGAAGTTATTTTTCCCTGTTTTATTCAAACCGAACAAACTGCCTGCACTTGTTTAAATGAAAAGGCTCGGTGCTGTGCAGTGACTCTTTTAAAATTTCCTTCTGAATATATGCTTCTGACACTTAAATTAGCCCATAATAAATTTGAGAAAAATATAAAAGCCATCGAGGTTAAAACTGATTTTCCATGGGTGGTCATGTAACCCTTTTTTGCCCACCCGTGCCCTAGCTCTCCTGGCGCATTTATGATATGCAATATCTTATCCTTTGCATAAAGCAGAGTGCTCAGATGTCTGTAAGCAATCTTCATTTTTTTTTTTAACCAGCATTTGAGAAAAGCTAGGCCTGATGGCAATATTTTCAGTGAAAAATGACTTAAATTTCACTCTGTTGCAAAGGATGTCCAGTTTCCTAATTTGGTCATTGAAATTAATATATTGTTAATGGCCCCACTTTTGTGGCTTTTTTAGTTCATGACAAGTCTATTAGTTTTGGGGCTAATCTATATGCCAGTGTGTGTGAGTAACAAAACTGACATATAGCAGATAAGTTTTACAGTCTTTCTCTTTTTTTGACCAAAAATATTGATGTCATCTTGCACTCAGGGACAAAATTTTGACCAATAAAATCTTAAGAATGGTAATGTCCCTCCCCCTAATACCACCTGCCATTGACTAGCAATAGCAAGTAGCAAATCATGGTTCATGGCTGTGACAGAACAATAAAGGCAATTAGCTGCCCCAACGTCATGTTTTAATAAATAATATGTCAACACATGAAAGAAAACTGCTCAAGCCATTTTGTGGGCTTTTGAAATGTTGTCAATATTTTGTCCACCTGTTGTAGGTCTGAATTTTGACAGAATACAGAATGCTTCACTTCTACCCTGTTATATAATGATCAGTACTCATAAACAGATGTAATAGTGACCTCTGTCTTACAGAACATCTGTTCAAACATTAACCCAACTGTTCGTTTTTCAGTTACTTGGCATGGGCTGCATGACCTTTCAAAAACACTTGCTATGTCAATAACATTGAATGTAATCAGGTTATCACAAGACATACATGGTGAACACACACTGGCTGAATACACAAATGCATGCTGTAAAATACTACTTTACTCTTCCATAGGTTCTCTGGTTGGAGTCAGCGTTTATGGAATCCACATGAATGCCACAGTTTGGGAGAATCCATATGTATGAGTGCATTCTTTACAAAGCTTGTCTGTTTACTTTGTTATTAATGCTATCTGAAAAATGGAATGTATCACTCAATACTGCATAACATATGTCTGCAAAATAAGTCACAACAGCATATTCAGGGTTCCTTCAGTCACGAAAAACCTGGAAATATTAGAGAATTTTAAAATGGTTATTTCCAGCCCTGAAAATTTTAATCTTAAAAAGTCATGGATATTTTTGATGAAATGTAAAATATGTAATAGGCTTAAAATTGTTCTTTGCGAGTGCAGTAACACTATTTTAGGGGTCCACAATAATGCACTATTTAAGCATGAATAAGACTGAATGTAGAGTAAGGCTGTGTTAGCCATAATTTACAATGTATTAAATTATTATTATTATTTTGTGTGTGTGTGTGTGTGTGTGTGTGTGTGTGTGTGTGTGTAGAAAGTAATGTAATTAATGTTCAACTTTAGAGATCCATCATGTATCAAGTTTACTAAACAATAATAAATCAGTAATTAAGGCTAATTAGTAATGGCTTTACGAAGCAGTTACTAATAAACTGCTAAAATCTTCTATTAAAGACAACTGGACCGCCCTTTCTAAAGTAACATTTTTACCTTTTCAAGTTATTGGTTTGTTTTGAATTATTAGGTGGTATTCAAGTTTATTTAAATATATTAAGACAGTAATTATGACTAATTAGTATTGGCTTTACTAAGTTGTTACTAATAAATTGCTAAAATCTTGTATTAAAGACAACTTGACCCCCTGTTCTAAAGTGAAAGTTTAACCTATTGAAGATAGAATATTTGAATAATTTATTAGTAACAGCTTTGTAAAGCCAGTACTAATTACTGGCTTGATATTATTTAGTAAACTTGATATAAGAACTTTGAAAATGAGCATTAATTACATTACTTTCTAAACACACAAAAAACATTTTTAATACATTGTAAATAATGAAAGCATTTAAAGATAGCCTTACTCTATGTTCATTTTATTATTAATTACTGTCTTATTCATGCTTAACTAGTACATTATTGTGGATTCTTATAATAAAGTGTTACCACGAGTGCCAACTCTAATGGAAAAGTCATGGAAATTAATTGTTCAAAAGTGGGAAATTGTATTGTATGCATAACTAAATCAAATAGAAATATAATAAATACTATCATATACAATTATACAATTATACTGTATAATCTGATTATCTACACAGAGGACAAAACTTGTGAACGCATCAGTTGTTATTCAGAAATAATCAAAATCAACAAATACATTAACTAATGAAAAAGTTACTTTTTACTTAAATACTTCATCAGAAGAACAAAACATGTTTGAGTTTAAAATGCAAAAGAGAGAGTCCATGCTTTATAAAGTGTGATACATTTAAGATGTGATTTGTTGTGATTTTCATAGGTATTTGACCCATTGCGATTTCTGCCTGAGAACTCTGCTGAGAGGTCACCGCATGCCTTTGTGCCCTTCTCTGCTGGACCCAGGTTTGTATGCCAGTGAGAATTAAAGAGACATGACCTGTTTAAGAAGTAGGTCATTCACTCACATTTTAGCCACACAGAAAAGAGGCATTCCTGACTGCTTAGAGTTTGGAGTGACTGTGCCTCTGACCTCATTTCAACCCTGATGAAAGTAAACAGCACAATGTAGGTCCTCTTGAACGTATTGCAAATGTTTACTCTTAAAGGAATGGCTCACCCAAAATTGAAAATTCTATCATAATTTACTCTGTAACACTTTACAATAAGGCTCTATTCATTAACATTAGTTATTACAAGGCTTTCTGGAATACCCATTTCTGATTGGTCATCAGCGGTCTAATATTTCTGAATAATAAACATCTGGGGGTGAAGTGATATTTCAGCAGTCAACTGGGTATTGAGTCATTTTTCCTAATTCTCAATATTTTTTGTCCATTTATTTATTTATTTGGTAAGTAGTCTTATAAAAAGTGGGATAATGAGCGGTCTGATGGTCTTTTTCGCAATATAAACATCAACAGAACTCCTAAGTAAACCGGAGGTTGAATATAGCTGTTTCTGGAGACTTTGCGGTCTTTTCTTCTTACATTGTAATGTAATGATCAACATAATCTATGATCATCCAGTCAAGTTTATTTTGCAATAACGATCGGCTGATTGTGCATTAGCTCTTATTTAATGCATTAGGTATAATGAAAAAAAATGTTTTAAATAATTTTTACAACTTTTATTAATCTTGGTTAATGTAAATGTTTCAAATCCTATTGTTCATAGCTCATGTTAGTTAATAATGCATTAACTAATTTTAACATATAAAAAAAAACTAGTAACCTCTTCAAAAGGGGGCGCTATAGCACAAAAAAAAGTTTATGCTTAAAACATTCAAGTCTCCGAATACATAAGTCAGGCATATGGAGTATTGTTTAAAAGCTTAAAATATGAACTTTTCATAGGTAACCATTATGCTTGAGATCAATGTCTATTACACACATCGATTATCGGAAGATTTTCCAGATGATTATCAATATACAGTATATATCAGGATTTTTTCAGATATAAATAGGGCTGCACGTTGCTCAATAGTCTGTCTTTTTAAACATATTTCTCAACACAACTTTGGTAAAGCAAAACGGCATGCTAAATTAAAGGGGGTCGCACACTGGACGTGTCTGACGGACGACATGGCGCATTCTAAAATTTCAAACAAATACTGTATTTTCTATAAAGATGCCAATTGTACGCACACAGTGCGGTCTCTCGAGGCTGCTCAAAAATCTGCAGCGCCACGGAGTGTAGCTCGAATGGTTTTCCATTAAATTCAACCCAAGTTCTTATCTAAGGACAAGGATTATTTACTCTAGCCATCACTGGTTGACATATTGTGTATAAGTATCTTTCATAGAGCCTACACAATGTATTTTCAGTAACAAGTGTCTTTTTGTGGTTTGACAGCTTGAATGAAACCTCTTCAAAGATACAGTTGAAGTCAGAAGTTTACATACACTTAGGTTGAAGTCATTAAAACGTCCTGGTTACTTGCGTAACCTGCATTCCTAGATGGAGGGAACGAGACATTGTGTCGATGTAGTGACACTAGGGGTCACTCTTGAGAGCCCGAGACACCTCTGGTCTTTGATAAAAGGCCAATGAAAATTGGCGAGTGGTATTTGCATGCCACTCCCCGGACATACGGGTATAAAAGGAGCTGGTATGCAACCACTCATTCAGGTTTTATGCTGAGGAGCCGAGACAAGGTCCGGCCATTTCAGCGGGTAGTTCAGCATTGTGGCAGGAGGGACACAACGTCTCATTCCCTCCATCAGGGAACGGAGGTTACGCAAGTAACCAGGATGTTCCCTATCTGTCACTCACTCGACGTTGTGTCAATGTAGTGACACTAGGGTTCCCTATACAAAATGCCGCAACTGGCTGAACTGTGTTACGTGAACTGGCGGTGTATGAGGGGCAGACAACTGTGTGCCTCGTAGCCAGCGTACCAGGCCGACACATAACCTCCCCCAACAAAGTTATGAGTGTCGAACGGCCCTTTGGGGACAAGTCGACTAAAAGATAGAGACAGGCTAGCCCAGTCGTGGCCTCTTTTTCCCTTCTTTTTTTCCACTCCCTAAAAAACAAGGGGGATTATCTGACTGGGCCACCAGGTCTAGTCGGGGGGTGTCCCTCCCAAGGGGAGGACACTGCGGAGACCACACCTCGCCCGGGGGGGGGGGGGTATTTAAGTGGAAAAATACGTCACATGGTCTTGCCGACCATGTGGAGAAGTCTCATGGTAGATCCTACCCAACGGGGGAGGAGTTACTACAAACATGGAGACTGGGGCAGAGGGGGGTCTGCCCAAGGAAGATGCAGTTTGCCAACAGGGAAACGAATTAGCGGAAGATATACATTACATGGGGTTACTGTACAGGGAACCGCCACATGCGGAGCACATACCCCAGAACAGGGCTCTTAGTTAGCATGTGTACTGGGCAGGCAGTGAGTCTCTCCGAAAACTCGACTGCCACAGGGCTTGGAGGAAGTCAACCAGGGAACATAGTTTGTGAACACTACTGGGAATTAATGGCGCACGTCTTCAGCTTAGAGGAGGTGAAAGGTGCTATGTGCAAGCGATACACCCAGCCAGTTATCCCGGGCTTATCTGCTTGTATTGCATGCCACTACCTGGGATGAAACCGGTTCCAGCCGAAGGTTGTAGAACCTCACAAAGGTGTTGGGTGTTGCCCAGCCCGCTGCTCTGCAAATGTCTGTTAGAGAGGTACCCCTGGCCAGGGCCCAGGAGGCCGCTACACCCCTGGTAGAATGGGGTCGTAGCCCTACCGGGGGCGGCATGTCCTGGGCGTGATATGCCATAGCTATGGTGTCAATGAGCCAGTGGGCGATCCTCTGCTTGGAGACAGCGCTTCCTTTCCGCTGTGCACCAAAGCAGACAAAAAGCTGCTCAGAGATCCTAAAGCTCTGCGTGCGATCCAAATAGATGTGTAAAGCATGCACCAGACACAGCAACGACAGCGCTGGGTCTGCCTCCTCCTGGGGCAGCACTCGCAGGTTCACCACCTGGTCCCTAAAAGGGGTCTTGGGAACCTTCGGCACATAGCCCGGTTGGGGTCTCAAGATCACGTGAGAGTAGCCCAGACCAAACTCCAGGCATGTTTCGCTGATAGAGAACTCTTGCAGGTCTCCTACCCTCTTGATGGAAGTGAGCGCAGTCAGGAGGGCAGTCTTCAAGGAGAGTGCCTTAAGCTTGGCTGACTGCAAAGGCTCAAATGGGGCTCTCTGTAGACCCTGAAGAACTACAGAGAGATCCCATGAGGGAACGAGGCGTGGTCTGGAGGGGTTCAGCCTCCTGGCACCTCTCAGGAACATGATGATCAGGTCGTGCTTCCCAAAGGACTTACCGTCCACTGTGTCGTGGTGTGCTGCTATAGCAGCAACGTACACCTTCAAGGTGGAAGGGGACAACCGCCCTTCCAATCTCTCCTGCAGGAAGGAAAGCACCGATCCGACTGTGTATCTCTGGGGGTCTTCCCGTCAGGAAGAACACCACTTAGTGAACAGATGCCTCGTAGAGGGGGCCCTAGCTTGAGTGATCGTGTCTACCACCGCGTCCCGTCCAGGGTCCAGACATGGAGATTCCAGAGGTCTGGTCGTGGGTGCCAGATGGTGCCCTGTCCCTGAGAAATTAAGTCCTTCATCAGGGGAATTCGCCAGGGGGGGCTGTCGCGAGGAGCGTGAGGTCCGAAAACCACGTCTGGGTGGACCAGTAGGGTGCTACCAGGACGACCTGCTCCTCGTCCTCCCTGACCTTGCACTGTGCAAGTAGGCTCACTGGGGGAAATGCATATTTGCGCAGGCCAGGGGGCCAGCTGTGTGCCAGCACATCTATGCCGAGAGGTGCCTCGGTCAGGGCGTACCAGAGCGGGCAGTGGGAGGATTCTTGGGAGGCGAACAGGTCTACCTGTGCCTATCCGAATCGACTCCAAATCAGCTGGACCATCTGAGGGTGGAGTCTCCACTCTCCCCTGAGGGTAACCTGCCGTGACAGCGCATCCACTGCAGTGTTGAGGTCGCCCGGGATGTGAGTGGCTCGCAGCGACTTGAAGTGCTACTGACTACAGAGGAGGAGACGGCGGGCAAGTTGTGACATACAACGAGAGCGCAGACCGCCTTGGTGGTTGATATATGCTACCGTTGCCGTGTTGTCTGTCCGAACTAACACGTGCTTGCCCTGGATCAACGGCCGGAACCTCCGCAGGGCAAGCAGAATTGCCAGCAACTCGAGGCAGTTGATGTGCCAATGCAGCCGCGGACCCGTCCATAAGCCAGCGGCTGCGTGCCCGTTGCAACCAGCACCCCAGCCCATTTTGGAGGCATCTGTCATGACCACGACGCGCCTGGAGACCTGCTCTAGGGGAACACCTGCCCATAGAAACGAGAGGTCGGTCCAAGGGCTAAAAAGACAGTGACAGACCGGCGTGATGGCCACGCGATGTGTCCCATAGCGCCATGCCCATCTCGGGACTTGAGTCTGAAGCCAGTGCTGAAGCGGTCTCAAATGCATCAACCCGAGCGGGGTGGCCACCACTGAGGATGTCATATGACCCAGGAGCCTCTGAAAGAGTTTCTGTGGAACCGCTGTTTTCTGTTTGAACGCCTTCAAACAGGTCAGCACTGACTGTGCGCGCTCGTTCGTGAGGCATGCTGTCAATGAGACTGAGTCCAACTCCAAACCGAGAAAAGAGATGCTCTGAACCGGGAGGAGCTTGCTCTTTTCCCAGTTGACCCGAAGCCCTAATTGGCTGAGGTGCGAGAGCACCAAGTCCCTGTGTGCACACAACATGTGAGCTAAGATTAGCCAATCATCGAGATAGTTGAGAATGCGAATGCCCACCTCCCTTAACGGGGCAAGAGCTGCCTCTGCGACCTTCGTGAAGACGCGAGGGGACAAGGACAGGCTGAAAGGGAGGACCTTGTACTTATACGCCTGACCCTCAAATGCAAACAAGAGGAAGGGTCTGTGTCGAGGTAGAATCGAGACGTGAAAGTACGCGTCCTTCAGGTCTACCGCCGTGAACCAATCTTGATGCCGGATGCTCACCAGAATGCGTTTTTGCGTCAGCATCTTGAAAGGGAGTCTGTGTAAAGCCTGGCATTTACTGTGACCGTGCACACTGGGTATGTGACCAAGGGAAGGAGGAAACCGCTCTTTTGCTGAACTGTTGGGTACTGCAGCCACTTGGGCATGCGGCGAAATCAAATGAAAAGGCAACAAAAGATTCTCCACCCGGCCCTCCACCGGGGGATGGAGTGGTCTTACAACCAGCTCCAGTGCAGTGGGTTCTGTCGACCCTGGGTCGCCCGTCTCAGGGGCGCTTTGACGACCTTCGTGGGTTCTTGGTGGCCGGCCGTGAGATGGGTGGCATCTGCTTCCTGCGGTGGGCTCCATGCCGGGGCCGGGCCGAAGGGACGGGCTGCGGCAGAGCCGGTGCAGTCACCGCAGGGGGACGCCCTTGCCGATGAGCAGACAGGGTGCGGGATCTTGAGCTGCACCGGGGCAGGATATGCCGGATAGCCTCTGTCTGCTGTTTCACCGTCGAGAACTGCTGGGCAAGTCCTCGACGGTGTCGCCGAATAGGCCAGCCTGGGAGATAGGGGCAGCAAGGAACCGTGTCTTATCGGCCTCACCCATCTCGACCAGGTTGAGCGAAAGGTGGTGCTCCTGGACCACTAATGTGACCTTCATCGCTCAGAGAGCGAGGTCGGTCGCCGAGCGCAGTTCCTGCATCAGATTCGTGCAGTTCTTTTAGCACCTTGGCTTGGTGGACCTGCAGGAGAGCCATGGCGTGCAGGGCAGAGGTGGCTTGTCCAGCAGCACTATAGGCTTTGGCTGTCAGGGACGACATGAACCTACAGGCTTGGATGGGAGATTTAGGCATCCGCGCCAGGTGCTGGCACTCTGCGGGCATAGGCACTCGCGGTGCACCTTATCCACCGGGGGAATCGCCGTATAGCCCCTGGCCACCCCGCCATCGAGGGTAGTGAGGGCAGGGGAACTGAGAAATCGGGACCGGGCAGTAAAAGGTGCCTCCCACGATTTTGTCAGCTCCTCGTGCACTTCCGGGAAGAAAGGCACTGGAGTGGGGCGTGGCTGCTTTGAGCGGCGCCGCGAGCCCAGGAACCAATCATTGAGCCGCGAGGGTTCAGGGGAGAGCAGAGGGTTCCACACTAGCCCGATGCTCGCGGCCGCCCGGGAAAGCATGTCCATCATCTCTGCATCAGCTTGTGACTGGGCAATTGTCCCCAAAAGGGGGAGCCCAGCTGAGGCTTCTGCGTCCGACTGGACAAGCCCGCTCTCCGATGCTGCGCTTGAGAGCTCATCAGCTTCGCGGGCTCTGAACAAGAGGTCGAACTCGCCGTGAGACGAACCGGCGGACTCATCCGTAAGCCCAATCGGGGCAGACGAGCGTGCTGGGGAATGGGAGGTCCGCAGGGGGATACCCGGTGGAGGCAGTCCCATTGGGGTCCCCAAATCGCCCCCAGTGCTAGCCGCGCTGGCCTCAAACCCGTAGGTAGATCCAGCAGGGGTGAATGAACAGTCAGCTCAGTAGACATCGACCGTTCGCTCCGAAGAGAAAATCTGAATGAGTGGTTGCATACCAGCTCCTTTTATACCTGTATGTCCGGGGGAGTGGCATGCAAATACCACTCGCCAATTTTCATTGGCCTTTTATCAAAGACCAGAGGTGTCTCGGGCTCCCAAGTGTGACCCCTAGTGTCACTACATCGACACAACGTCGAGTGAGTGACAGATAGGGAACTAATTTTTTAACCACTCCACAGATTTCATATTAACAATCTATAGTTTTGACAAGTCGTTTAGGACATCTACTTTGTGCATGACACGACTAACTTTTCCAACAACTGTTTACAGACAGATTGTTTCACTTTTAGTTGACTATATCACAATTCCAATAGGTCACAAGTTTACATACACTAAGTTAACTGTGCCTTTAAGCATCTTGGAAAATTCTGAAAATTATGTCAAGCCTTTAGGCAATTAGCCAATTAGCTTCTGATAGTCTAATTGGAGTCAATTGGAGGTGTACCTGTGGATGTATTTTAAGGCATACCTTAAAACTCAGTGCCTTTTTGCTTGACATCATGGGACAATAAAAAGAAGTCAGCCAAGACCTCAGAAAAAAAATTGTGGACCTCCACAAGTCTGGTTCATTCTTGGGAGTAATATCCAAATGCCTGAAGGTATCACATTCATCTGTATAAACAATAATACGCAAGTATAAACACCATGGGACCACGCAGCCATCATACCGCTCAGGAAGGAGACGCATTCTGTCTCCTAGAGATGAACGTAATTTGGTGCGAAAAGTGCAAATCAGTCCCAGAACAACAGCAAAGGACCTTGTGAAGATGTTGGAGGAAACAGGTAGACAAGTATCTATATCCACAGTAAAACAAGTCCTATATCGACATAACCTGAAAGGCTGCTCAGCAAGTAAGAAGCCACTGCTCCAAAACTGCCATAAAAAAGCCAGACTTCAGTTTGCAAGTGCACATGAGGACAAAGATCTTACTTTTTGGAGAAATGTCTTCTGGTCTAATGGAACAAAAATTGAACTGTTTGGCCATAATGACCATTGTTATGTTTGGAGGATAAAGGGTGAGGCTTGCAAGCCAAAGAACACCATCCCAACTGTGGAGCATGGGGGTGGCAGTATCATGATATGGGGTGCTTTGCTGCAGGAGGGACTGGTGCACTTCACAAAATAGATGGCATCATGAGGAAGGAAAAGTATGTGGATATATTGAAGCAACATCTCAAGACATCAGCCAGGAAGATAAAGCTTGTTGCAAATGGGTCTTCCAAATGGACAGTGACCCCAAGCGTACCTCCAAAGTTGTGGCAAAACAGCTTAAATACAACAAAGTCAAGGTATTGGAGTGGCCTCACAAAGCCCTGACCTCAATCTGATAGAAAATTTGTGGGCAGAACAAGAAAGCGTGTGCAAGCAAGGAGACCTACAAACCTGACTCAGATACACCAGTTCTGTCTGGAGGAATGGGCCAAAAATCCAGCAACTTATTTTGAGAAGCTTGTGGAAGGCTACCTAGAATGTTAGACCCAAGTTAAACTATTTAAAGTCAATGCAACTAAACACTAACAAAGTATATGTAACCTTCAATAAACCCACGGGGAATGTGATGAAAGAAATAAAATCTGAAATAAATAATTTTCTCTACTATTATTCTGACATTTCACATTCTTAAAATAAAGTAGTGATCCTAACTGACCTAAGACAGGGAATGTTTTCTACGATTAAATGTCAGGAATTGAGTTGAGCTGCGTTTAAATGTTAAAACTTTTGACTTCAACTCATATATATATATATATGTATATAACCGGTCAAAAGTTTTGAAACACTTACTCATTCTTTATTATAGGTTTTTTTTTTCTCACATTTTAGAATAATAGTAAAGTCATCAAAACTATAGAATAACATAAATGGAACTATGGGAATTATGTTGTGACTAAACAAAATCCAAAATAAATCAAAACTGTGTTATATTTTAGCATCTTCAAAGTAGCCACCCTTTGCCTATAATTTGCAGACATGTACTCTTGACATTTTCTCAACCAACTTCTTGAGGTATCACCCTGGGATGCTTTTTAAACAGTATTGAAGGAGTTCCCATCTATGTTGGGCACTTATTGGCTGCTTTTCTTTATTATTTGGTCCAAGTCATCAATTTCAAAAACTTTTTTTTTTTTATTACATTTTAGTTTTATAATGAAATAAATTAATATGGTGGCACAATTATATTTTTGTCTACAAAACTAATTTCAAACATTTAAGCATATGCCTTCAGATCAAAAGATTTTTAAGATCATGTGAAACATTTCAGTCAAGTGTTTCAAAACGTTTGAACAGTAGTGTGTGTGTGTGTGTGTATATATATATATATATATATCATACATATAACTCCTGAGAGAGGGGCTGAGTAGAGGCCAACCCAAAACTGTAGTGTGGCTGGGTTCGGGTGCCATATCTGGCCCTTCGCCTGAGAGAGAAGGTCTAGTCTCATTGGCAATGGCCTTGGGTGGCCCCATATCAGGCATAGGAGGGATGGGGACCAATGTCCCCATCATAACGTATTCTAAATACTTTGGATTACTTCTTCAGCACTGGTAGATTTTTTCACTTGTTTTGACTATACAAACTCTGCTAGTACAGTAAGACAAAATACACATGTTAAAAATACAAGGTTTTTTAGATAGTTTTACAGGAAAACAATACAAAAATTATCAAGAATAAAATTTTTGCCCTAATATCAAAGGTCTTACTAGAAAAAAATTAATTATGATCCAACGTGAATTTTCTTGATAAAAAAAATGTGATCGTGCCTGGTAACGTGCATGTAAAATGACTAGAAATAGCATTTTAGCTTAGCGTAAAGCTGGCACTTTACACAAGGTTTATTTCTATTTCTTCTGCTCCAAACTTACTTCAGACTTACTTCTCTGTCTGCTCGTATGAATGTAACACATCTTAAGAAAGTGTTTCACTGCTGTTCAAATGCACTTTGGATCACATCATTTATATGTATAAATGTTTTCCATCTGAAAGGACTAAATATTAAATGAAACAAATGACAATAAAATGCAAAGTAATCTCTTCAGTAATCAAAATACTTTTTGAATGTAACTGTATTCTAAATACCAGTGATTTAAATTGTAACTGTAGTGGAATACAGTTACTTATATTTGGTATTTTAAATACATATTCCCGTTACTTGTATTTCATTACTCCCCAACCCTGTATATAAATATATATAGATATGTCTTCATACAATACCTATATATATATATATATATATATATAAACACACACACACACACACACACACACACACACACGTTCATGTATATTTTCAAACCACCGTTACAATAGAATATAGTAAAAGATGGCACAATCCAGCTGCGCACAGAATAGGCATTTTCCTCCCTCTGTGCGCAGCTGGATTGTGCCATCTTTTACTATATTCTATTGTAACGGTGGTTTGAAAATATACATGAACGTGTGTGTGTGTGTGTGTGTGTGTGAACGTGCAGAACTAACCAGGCAAAACAAATCCCTCTGCTGCAAACAGCGGATCAATGGGGAGATAAACCACCTCCCTTTCAAGCTTGTGCAGATAATAATAAAGAGTACTTACCAAATTCATATGCTTCCTAGAGCATCGATAACAAATATTCCTGCAAAGCAACAATTAGTATAAACAATACACATAAACACAAAAAACAAAGAGGAATCAGATACTCACTTTTTGACTTACCACAGAAAGAAATGAGATCAGTATTAATTTCTAAAAAATTATGTGTTACTGATTTCAACCTGCTGGTGTTTATAACAGTTATACATAAATGGCTTATAATGTTTGTCATATTTTATTCCAGAAACTGCATTGGACAGAACTTTGCCATGAATGAGATGAAGGTAGCGGTTGCGCTGACACTGAAGAGATATCACCTCATTAAAGACCCAAATCACACCCCAAAGATGGTCCCTCAAATAGTGCTCAGATCCCTTAACGGAATTTACCTCAAGATCAAACCTGTAGAAACTGAGTCATGAAAAGCCAGCTGTTTTAACAGTATTTTACAACAGTAATTTTTATATTTGTTGTTTTTATATTAATGTTAAATTTCTTTACTGTGGAGGGAAAATTCACTAAGAATGAACTGTGTCCGCTGATAGTGTAGTTTATTTGAAAGCTGTGTTGTTTATATTGCCCACATTTAAATTTTCAACAGAAAATGTAACCCAAATATATTTACCACCAGCTTTCCATGGGCAGTAAAAACGTAACGTTAATTATACCAGGCAAATAGCACTGAGTTTTGTGAATAAGCCGCTATTAATTATAAGTTTAATATGCATGTAAAGGAGGCGTTTTTGATCTGAAACAAATGGAAATGGCTTAATTTAAGTACAGAGGGCTATTTCAGCACTTTTAGCGTCTGGTTAAAATAATTTGCGGTTGTGGGCATTAATAAATAAGATACAGTTTTTTATGGTGAAATACCACACGCTAAATTGGCGCAACTGTTAGTGAATTTGCCTGTGATTGTCTTGTATTTGTGAAATCATTAGAAATATTTTCAAACCAAAATTCATCTCTATTCAACTGGATGTATTAAATGGATATTTTATGTAAATTATGTAATTTTTTTTTTTACAAAAAATAAAACTAGAGCTCTAATATATGGAAAGAAAATCTGTGGATCTGTAACTAGTGCAAAAGACGATGAGGAAAGGTTTTAAATATTAATGAGCCAGTTTAAGTAAAGCAGTGACTATTTATACGGTGTTAAAAAATGTAGATGATATTTACTGGGTATAGTGATAGATAGTGCCAGTGCCGGTCCTACCCTATTTGGCACCCTAGGCGAGACCCTCCAGTCAAACCCCTCTCACTGGCAAACGATTGAATGCAGTTGCAGGTTTTGTTTCAATTAATTGTAAGTAAATATCCTCTTCATTCAACCTGCGTTGTTTTTGTTCACTGTCTTCTAAACCATTCCATTACTGTTTTACTACATGACAAAGTGCTTCAAACAATTCAGCCTGCACGTTAAACAAATTCATTGAAAAGAACTGACTCAAAAGAGTGATTATTTCTTCACATATTGGGCATCGCTCCAATTCACGAGCCCCACACTCGTGAATGTATGGCTATGATCACAGTGGCATACTATCCATACTACTCTCACAGTTTTTGCCAAACATATATACACCGATCAGCCACAACATTAAAACCACCAACCTAATGTTGGGACTCATGTATTCAGATAGAAGACAAAGGCAGGCCCCCACATACCAGGTCATAAATTATACTGATAAAAATCGCGCCAAAATCAAACAAAGGGAGTCCAAAACAGACTACAAATCCCATGAAGCCTTGCTCACTAAAGGATCGAACTCTCAACTCCTATTGGATGAGGCACACAACAGAACGTCCCTCAACCATGACATCATCAGGAGTAGAAATACCTCTGAAATGCTTCCGGGATTTGCTTCCAGCAACTTTGCCCGCCGTGTGTAGATGCAGCTCATCGCTGCTGTCAGGTACAGCCTCGTGGCACAAGGAAGTAATGTCCGACTTGAAACTGTGGCCATACAATCTCCATCTCTCTGGACGAGTTGAGATTACTCTGTGTTCCACCGAACACTCTAACGGATCCGAAGGAGACCGCCGAGCAATCCGCATCTTCATCCGTTTGCCTGCAGAAGTGAAGATATAAAAGATTTCTCTTCCCTCTTCAATCAAGTCAACGTCGCTGATTTCGCCGCCAGCCCGCCGAGAATCAGCAGCCATACCGCCCGCCAACAGAGCAAGGAAACGGCCTCCCGTCATCACCCCAGCCTCGAGGAACCGAGTCTGAGTTAAAGGACGGATGAACACACATTCTGCATCCTCATGCGTTTCAAGTAAGAGGTTTACGTCTGGGCAGAGATAGAATATTATAGTGTGTTATTCTTGTGTACCAAGGATATTGCTTGTACAGTTTACGGACCGTCATGTCCGCACATTATTAATACTCAGGGTATTAATTATCACAAATTTGATTTGCTGTATTGTGGTCCAACCACATTGGACTGTTGTGCATTTCCGCCATCGCAGGTGAGACCGGCAAACTTGAGTTTATCCATTAAAGAATCAAAGACCGGGACGGTTTACGAGCCATCCACCGCATCTCTGAGTGATAAACTAACAGCTGCTTCCTCTCCCACAATCGCAAAACTGGCTTTGGGGCCGTCACTTTATTCTCTCTCTCTCTCTCGTACTAACCACACACACACACACGTGCGTGATCCCTCACAAACATTCTCGGACACATTTTTGGCTAGTAGGTAGCTTCGTGATAAAGCTCAGCTTTGTCCCTAAGCTATTGTACAAGCGGATACACGCGGTAACTGGTAGACGCCATTGACTGGTTTCTCTCCGCCCACATTCGCGGCCATATTCTCTTGCCGGAAGTCTCGCGTGACACACTCTCCACGAGAGTCACGTCCGCCATTTTGTGCACATCCCTCCTTACACACACACACACACACACACACACTCACTCTCACACACACACACACCCTCATGTGTTATAGGATTATGGAAATCATTATTTTGATTTCCATATCTAATCATATCACTGTTTAGTTTGTAGCTGTAAGTCAGAAGTTTATTGACTGCATTGTATTAATTATTAATTGATATTACTGCATAAATCAACTTTGTTATATTACAAAGAGAAGAGTTTTGGTTTGTTTTGTATACACCTGTGTCATGCTGACGGGATGTCAGTGCTCATATTCTTCGGATGTCGATTTTCCTAAGAAAACAATCTAATATTGAGACTGTTATACTATCTGGTTATTAGTCCCTGATTTCAGGGTGGTGCCCCATCATTGTTAATCCTTATTAATATTATATTGATTTTTGATAATTGATAATTATCTTTGATGATTGTTGAATTTGAATGATCAATAAGCTAGTGTTAATTTTACAGTAGTTTAGAGTACAATATTTGTACTGTTATCACATCATATATTCAGGTCACAGGACAATGCCCACATTCCCGTATGAAGTATGTCTGTTAATGTATTCTTACTACTTACCTGCATACACATACTTCTTTTTTTTTTTACCGGCCAAGAAGAACATTCTTCATCAAATACAGTCAGTGGTGGAAATGGTCAAGATTCACTGGGGGGATGGGGATGACCTTAGTCTGTTCACATATAAATACCTCTATAAACAATAACAACATTACACTTATTCACATTTCATGTCTCCTCTAAATAATATGCTTTCTTGAGTGTCAAGACGGGCACAAGAAAGGTCTATGAACAACATTCATGAATATGTGTGACACAAAACAATCACCTTTCATTCAACAAAATCTCTGCTTGGTGATAACTTCCTTGGTAATTCTGCCCAAATTAAAGATAAATTGTGTAGGAATCTGCATATGGGGTGCAGAGTTCAGCAGGTCACAGAAATCTTTTAAATACATTTGTCCTCTGGTTAGATAAATCTGCAGGATGTTTTAAATGGCTAACCCTCAGTTGAGTTTTCTGAAAATCAAAAATCGTTAAACACATGTAAAGGTGAGTCCAGTTGTTGGTAAGGATGCAGTTGACAATGACTACGTTTACATGCACTTAAGAAAACGGTTTATTCCAGGATTTCTGCAGAAAGCATCATTATGAAATGTCAAGAAAGTCGGTCCCTCACGTTCACCTATATACCCTGGTACATTGGGGGAATCCCAGATTTTGAAGTAAAAGGGAAACGCCAATATTGAAGTGCAATGCCACTGCAGGCGTGATGCAAAGTTAAGGAAACAAAAACAGCAACAACTCTGGAATATCTGGAAAGAAAGCGGAGCATCGGAGAATAAAATAACGAAGTATTCCTCGGATGCCATGTTTTTTACACAAGCGTCAGGGAAATTATGTTGATGTGGTGAAAGCTGCTTACTGGCCACTGAGCCATATCTATAAGAGAGTAAAGAGTAAACCGGAACGCTGCTTTCTCACAATAAGCCGCTTTCTGGTGTCCATGTAAACATAGTGAATGACTGAACAGTAACAGCAGTAAAAACCCCTGTGTGTGTCAGAGCATTTGTGGTTTGTTGTGTGCATGTGTGGATCTTTTGCAAGGATTTCTGGCTCTCTTTCATCATCCTGTGTTCAAGATCCACTTATGGGAAGGGCATCCATACCTGACATCTGCAGAAGCATCCTATTGCACCAAGTCTGGCTAGACAGACAGAAGCGCATGCCCTATGGTAGGTAAGGTCCGCCCCTTAGCTTGGTGCACATAAGGACCTGCTCGCGCTGCTGTTCCTCAGTTGACATTCGCTTCTCGCGACCTCTGTTTTTCACTCTCGGCTCGATTGGATTATTGGACTTTCACTATTTGTCTACAGGAGGACACAACATTAAGATCAGCCTTCGCCAGACGTGACTGTCTTGCTTCAGCCAGGTTAGTTGTGTTTTATTTGCTGCAAACCACCCACACTCGCTTCCTACTACTCAGGCTGCCCGCCATTCTCCCTCACCTTTTTCCCCTGCTCCATGGCTGCCCGCCACAGATTTTATTGAGTTTTTATCCACTGTGGCACTTTCTAAACACACAGCATCCCCTGGGGACAACCAGTCGCGTGCCTGCCCGGCCACGTGCGGTGCCCTCATTGCCGCCAGAGATCCTCATCCTTTCTGAGTTGTTTGCAAGGGACTCAAACATGCTGAGGAGGCTCTAGAATTCCCCAAAAATTGTAGCCACTGCCTGGTGCTCCCCAAAAAACTCCAAGGTGGCCGCTACCTAGTGTGCCGACCTCGAACTTTCTGACCCTGATGGGGGAAACGGTGATGACGACGTGCTCCCGGGGCCTTCCAGGGTGTGGCCTCTCTCAGCTGGGCCGAACAAAGCGACCCTGCATTCCCGAGGTCATTTTCTCAGGCGATCCCTTGTTCGCCAACGAGCTGTCCGGTTCTGGTGAAGAGGATGATGCTGGCCTTCTTGAGGGTTCGGAGGATGAGGAGGCCATCCCGTCTTCCCTGACTCCCCAGGCTAGTGCCCCCACGGCCTTAACCCAGTCTGTCCTCATTGAATTTTGTGAGCGAACGGCCGCTCGCCTCAATATCGAATGGCCGGCCTTACAAAATGCCACTGACCAAGAGAGGGACGTGTATGATGGGAAACTCTTGGGACCCCCTCCTGGCCCAAGGAAACAACTCCTCCCTGTCCTCCCCACGTGTGCTAAGCACATGAGGCATTGTTGGGGAGACTTGCTCGACTTCAAACATGGTCTCGCGGGCCTCGAAGTTAAGGATATGGCGGCTCTCGGCATGGGTGACCTGGGTGACCACCCCCCTGCCACGCCATTGAGCCCTCGATCGCCAGACACCTTAACCCCTCCCAAGGCAGCCTGCTTGGCGTCATTTCCAACATTCAGGCAAGGCAAAAGCCCGCAGCAAACCACCTCCTCAGCAGAGTAACCTTCCCTTTGCCAAGCAACAAGTTCAAAAAAAGTAGGTTTTCTCTTGGTGGGGCCAGCCCCCGTCCCCCACCAGTGAGTGCCCACCCTGTGTTTTCAATGTCAAATTCCCCTATCCAGCTCATGTTGGGAAGCCTTCCCATGCTGGAGGGGGTTATAGTGAGAATAAGTACACGAGTAGTCACCACACCATCCCCATCACATTTCTCTCACTCATTCAATAAAGGCTTCGGCCCCAGTGTTTCCCAAAACACAAATAAATCCAAAAAAATCAGCGAATCAAATAAATTTGTTACCAAGAAAGAACATCTCCTGGCAACCCCACATCACCCCTAAGTTGTCCTCTAGATGGCACCATTGCATCACAAATGAGCAAACTAGGCACAAATGCAGATATAAGCGTTTCCTCTGTTCATGTGGGGACACTTGCGAGTTTCGAAATATAATGCATGGGTACAGACTCCAGTTTGCCAGGAAACCCCTGTTTTTTGGCAGCATTATCTCCTCTCACACAGAGGAAATCGCTGCTCACGTTCTGAAGGAAGAAATCTCCTCCCTCCTCGGGAAGGGGACAATTCAGGTGGTACCTCCGGAACTATGCCATCAGAGGTTTTTCTCCCATTATTTCCTAGTTCCAATGAAAGACGGCTCTCTCCATCCTATTTTGGATCTCAGAGTGTTGAACAAACATTTTAGGAAATACAATTTCAGAATGTTAACGCATGGCACCTTTCTTGCTCAATTCATCAGAGCGACTGTTTCACATTAGTCTATCTGAAAGATGCTTTTTCCATATAAGCATCTATTCCCTGCACAGGAAATTTCTTCGTTTCGTCTATCAGGGCATATGTTACGACTCTTGCTGAGTCTGAGGGTGTTCTGTCTATGTGCGGAGGCGGGCTTAGCCTTGCTGAGAATAATGGGTCTAAAGATCCTATGTTATATAGACGATTGGCTGATCAGAGCCAATTCCAAAGAGAAAGTGGTGCAAGACACTCATCTTGTGCTTGCACACATCACATCGCTCGGCTTCAGAGTGAATGTGAACAAGAGCAATCTTACACCCATTCATAGTGTTATATTCCTGGGTCTGGAGCTGAATTCAACCTCCACGCACGTGCGTCTATCACAAGAGCGTGTTCTCTCTCTAATGTAACTCCCAGTTTACTGGGAGAACTGTTCCTGAGTGGACCTCTCCATGGTGCTGAAGGCTCTATCTCAACAGCCTTTTGAGCCCCTGGGAAGCATTTCCTGAAACTGTTGTCTTTTAAGACAGCTTTGCTCCTGGCCTTGGCATCTGCTAAATGTGTCAGTGATTTGCATACACTCTCTGTTCATCTCTTGTGCATTAAATTATTTCTTAGTGGGACTAAGGTTTTTCTTAGGCCCAAATTTATGCCTAAATGCTTCCCAGCATTCACCTGTGAGATAATGGAGCTTTCCGCTTTTCACCCTCCTCCTTTCTCCTCTGCGGAGGATCAGAGGCTGAATGCTCTGTGTCCTGTGTGTGCCCTTCAGGTGTACATGGATAGGGCCAGTACTTTTCGGAAGAGCGATCAGCTTTTCATCTCTTGGGCCCCCCTCACAATCCCATTTCTAAGCAACGCCTCTCACATTGGCTTGTGGAAGCTATAATTTTGGCATATGAATCCAGGGGAGTGCAGCCTCCAGGAGGCCTCAGACCTCACTCCACGAGGGGCATGGCCACCTCTTGGGCTTTGTTTAGGGGAGTCTCATTGTAGGACATCTGTTCTGCTGCCAACTGGGCTTCTCCCCACACTTTTGTTCGTTACTACCGGCTAGATGTTACCAGGACCCCGGTAGCTCATTCTGTCCTGGGGTGGGCTCTTCATAGCCTCTTCCCCGTAAGCTCTTTTTCATTTTCTATAAAAAAAAATAAAAAAAATGGAAAGGAAAGGGAAAAGGGGTTTGGACGGTCCAGTCAGGCTCTGCACAGTCATGTCACCAAGCATGTAATTTATATTCCTGCCCAGGTGATTTACATGTTTGTGTCACTAACATGTTATTCACACTTCTGCCTGTGTACCATTCTCACTTTTGTGCTTCAGGGATATCAGGCATGTGATTGTGGGATGTGTTAAACACTGCCTCTCTGAGGTGACTGCCCCCTGGCTTACAGGGCCTTACTGTGAGTGTACTGGGCGTTCGGGGAGCTGTCCATACCTCCCATAGGTGGATCTCGAACACGAGATGATGAAAGAGAACAATAGGTTACTATTCGTAATGCCAGTTCTCTGAAACATCGAGTGGAGAGATCCACCAAGCTTGCCCCGCTTGCTGCACGAGAAGCAAATATACTTACTGAGGAACAGCAGCACTTTCAGGTCCTTATATGCACCCAGGTAAGGGGCGGACCTTACCTACCATAGGACACGCGCTTCTGTCTGTCTAGCCAGACTTGGTGCAAATGGATGCTTCTGCAGAGGTCAGGTACAGATGCCCTTCCCATCAGCGGATCTCTCCACTCAATGTTTCAGAGAACAGGTGTTACGAATAGTAACCTATTGATTGCTGTGTGCATTTGTGGATCTGTTGCGTGCATGTGTGGGAGGTTTTGAAACCGTTTTCACTCAATACATGTCTCATCAACTGTAAACACAAGCTCTTCCGGCTAGACATCATTATCATACAGCGTTTACATTAACTCTTTGGCACGTACGATCAAACTGGTATGATTACTCTAGGCTGGGCTCAGAGGCGTATGATCAAACTGGTGCGATCTGCATTCATACTGCTGTTTACCAGCAAAAGAGGGACTGAAGCGGTAGTCATAAAGAATCAGCTGCTCAAATCAAATCTTTATTTTTATTGACTTTAAGTGTAAAGTCATTACCATTTTAGCTGACTGTTTTGATGCAGCGATGCGGCCATGTTTTCTGATTCTAACCACTTCTGTTGCTGGGAATGTGGAAGGGCTAGGTTTTTAGAACCTTCTATGCTATGATGAAATCAGAATCCCATTTCGCATTGCAATGTAAACAATATGGTGGTGCACATAGCCAGCAACGCATTCAAAAATAACATCTTATCTATCATAATCAATCATTATAAACATATAAAAACCATATTATATGTTTGATAATATATAATCTGACCTTCAGTGTACCTGCTGTGATATAATCTGTCCTCCTGTGCATCTGCTGTGAAGTGTAAGGTAAGATTTTTATTTATTATTATTACAGCGCACATTAAAGAACTCATGCTGGGAGATCCCTCAGTACAGGAAAAACTCACCTGCGAAAAGGTTAAGGGCCCTATTTTCAGAGTGCTAAGCACAGCGCTGTTCCATAAATCAATGGGAATATATTCATGCAAGCATGCGCTAAGTCTAGGCGCAAGTAGGTATGGCAAAATCGTGTGCGCAATGCGCTATTTGGGTTTAGTGCAATTTAATTTTGAGGTTTTTCTCTGGCACCGTCTGCGTCCTATTACTGTAATAGTCCATTCCTTCAAGCACCAGTGATATAAACAAAGACTGCTCATTCATAAGAAGTTGGAAGCGTAAATGGACTGTATGTAATGAAGTAGAAGAATAGAAATATGGACTTACATTCTTTTGTAAATGCATCCCTGCTGAATGGGACATGCTCCTTTTATACACATGCAAAATATGGTTCAGAATATGGATGTAGGTTTTTAAAGTATAAATTATCAATTTTTAAATGATAGAAAATGTAAGTAATATTAATAATTTTCATCTACTGATCATGGCTAGTATTAACAGAGATTGTATCGGCACGCACTTCACTTCTAACGGTCGATTTGATTTCAGACTCCGTCGGCCTTCAATTTCAACTACACTAACACACTCTTTATGGTCAAACAGTTTAAAATATAATACTGCCACACTACGTTACGTTATCGTTATACTTTTAAACAGTTTATCCAGCCACTGTACGTCGGTCTTAACAATACTTAACAAGTTTAAACTTAAAGGAATATTCCAGGTTCAATACAAGTTAAGCTCAATCGACAGCATTTGTGACATCATATTGATTACCACAAAAAAATTGTTTTGACTCGTCCCTCCTTTTCTTAAAAAAAATAAATTAAAAATCTGGGTTACAGTGAAGCACTTACAATGGAAGTGAATGGGGCAAATTTATAAACATTAAAATACTCCGTTTCAGAAGTCGTATACAATATGCGTTACCACGATTTTAGTGTGACAAAATCGCTTCCTAACCTTTCCAATTTTACAACTTTGTTGCCATGATGATTTAATGTCAACAAACCTTAAAACGACCATAAAAATTATGATTTAAACAATTTTACAGCTCAAACAATACATGGCCATATGGATAAGGGCAAGTCTTTTTCCACTATTCCACTTCAATGAATGTAAGTACTTTTATAAAATTAGAAGCTTAATAAGAGCAAAACGCTTTGAGTTTCATGCACCCACAGTGAACGCAGTCAAAAAGTATAAAGTAAAGTGAGTATAAAACAGCACTTGTGCCCATCAAACAGAGGGATATTTTGCACACAAGGTGGAAAACCTTGTGACGTTGTTAAGCAAATGGTGCTTTAACATGCTTTACTGCAACAAAACACACAACAGTATCATAATGCAATAGCATTTCAAACACGGAAGTGATGAAGGATAGGTAGAAATAATCCACTCGCTGTTGAGGTGTGCAGTTTCAATGACAGAGTGAAGATTCTGGCGTGAAGAGCAAGAGAGAGATGTCATTGCAATCCTGAAGAGAACAATTCTGATTAAATGGGGCTCTGCTCTGATTTATATGCCTGCAAAGATGCGTGCATTGGGGCGAAGTGTCAAGCGCCATTTGCCAATTGATTGGCGTGATTCTAAAGTGTTCAGAGATCATCACTCCTGGGAGGAGTTTCCCGCAGTATCGAAGTAACCAATTTGAAGGGGAACAAGTCTTGCGCTATATAGGGAACACTATTCTGAGTTTTTCTTTAAGTTGTTTTACATCTTTAAGTCAAACGGTCGAAGAGTTTAATAGATTTCTATGAATAAAAAGTCTGTATAGCAAATATCAAGTTTGAACTCCCCAAAATAAGTCTTGTGCTATGTAGGGAATAATATTCTGTGTTTTTTAAGTTGATAAAACCTATCAAATGTATATACCCCAAACAGAGGCTTAAAAGGGATATTTTTCTGAGTAGGCTATTTTAAAATTGGTGTGATGTCATGACTTCAAATAGTTAAATTGTTTAATAGATTTATTGAGCTAATAAAATTGGTATGAATTGCTTCTTATTGTGAACACAGCAGAGAGTTACATGGGTTTTATTCTGAATATACGACGCAAATCTTATTACGGGGGCATGCAAAACTATAAAAAAATATAATAAAAAAAAAAGATTCCCAGCCTGTCCTCTAAGGGGCTCCGTAGTAATATCACACGAATGTAAAACATAAAATCAAACTTTACCGCACTTTCATACCAAAAGGATTGTTTAGTGTAAAACATGTTGAAGATTTGCGGACAGGCAGTCAGTTTATGAAATGATGAGCTGTTTCCTCACAAAAGCAGTTTATTCAGCGTACTGAAGGTTTTCCTCCATAGACAAGCAGTCTCCTCGCCAATGTACCGCTGACAGAAGGTCTAATGGACTGCCGCGTTATGCATTGTGTTGCTAACCTTGTAGGTTGCCCTTGATAGATGGGCTCTGGCTTAGCTTAAATGGCTTTGTCTACAAGGTAACCCCCCGGCAGCCTAAGTCTCGCGGGAGTCTCATTCACTGTTACTAAGGTTAGGTTTAGTGTTAGATTTAGTGGTGGGGTTAAGGTTATGTTTAGGGGTAGGTGTAGGGTTTCTGTAGGACTCTAAATAAACACCAAAAATACAGTGTGTGAACAGTCAATGCGGCTCTTGCGAGACTTTAGGTAACTGGGGGGTTACCTTCTAGACATGACCCAAAATCATGGTCATTACTTTTACTACTTTAAACATCTTGACAGCATGAGGGCCCCTTGGTGGATCTGGGACTGGAAAACGAAAGATGTCACCATGACTTGGGCTCTGGACAGAAAGTCACAAAGCAGTTTCCAAATGCCATCACATCTGATGGTTAGTGTAGTATTATATTGCAACGTGTGAAATTTGTAGGCTATTATAATTAAAATAATTAAAATAAGAGCATTTGCACCTTTTCAGTAATCTGAGATCAAGGATTGCTGTCCTGTCTTGAGCTTGCGTAGCAAGATGGGTCTGCGTTCATGTACTTACGTAGAGTATGTTTGAGCCTTTATTGAGACTGACATCATGGAGAAATGGTTGTTTAAAACAACAGCAGCAAAACAGCGACCACAACTGACAACTGTTTTTAACAACATTGCTTAAAAATTGCAGTAAGCCTCAATAATTCGCTGCAACTACAATACTATGAGAACCAGCAAATTGATTGACAGGTGAAAAGCGTGAATGTCCATAATTTGTTCATGGAGTGTTTTCTATCTTGGGAAAACAGTAACAGGGAATTTTATAACACAGAGCGTAAACACAACAAGCGGGAAAAGTTAGTTTTAGGCAGGATGTTCATCTATGGTCTCATGATTCATCTAGTGTGTAAGGGATCATCTTAAAGTCCACAAACTGCACTAAAATGTTGGTGGCATCCAAGCGTTCATTCAACTTGCATGTTCTAACTTAAAAAACACTGGTGGTTTAAAAAAAAAAAAAAAAAAATATATAAAAAAATAAAACACCACTAAAATTTATCAAGATATAATTTTTACATTACAAAAGGTTGTAGCAGGCTGCCAGTGGTGTGAATAACTAACTTAGATTTTTGTTATTATAATTACTATTATTATTATTATTATTATTATTGAAAAAAAAATAATTGAATAATGCATATGTATAATTCCACATCCTGGGAAAATCTCACCTCGAATAAATCAGCATATCTAATAGCAACCTTCTACAACCTTTACAATATGAATATAATATCTTGGTAAAATTTCAGCAATTAAAGGAGCTGGATCGCAACCACTCATTCAGATTTTTTCTTCGGAGCCGAGCGGTTGTGTTCAGTGAGCTGAATACCTCTGCCGTTCCATTCATCTCTGAGAAAGCTGTTGGATTTGTGGCGTATTGCAGCAGTTTCTCCCCCTCGTGCACTGTTGAGTGCAGAGAACGCCCCTGGGCACCTCAACAGCCTAAAAGAGTATATATTCTTGCAAATAAAAGAGTATATTTTCTCTAAAAGAGTGGCACTGACAGAGAGCGTCTTTTTAAAGATGCCTTTCCATCTGTGTTTAATTCCTGGTTGCGGTCATTACCTCTCCGCTTCCGACAGCCACGATCGCTGTCTCACTAGCTTGGGCGCTGCCCACGCGGAGACAGCGTTCGTGGATGGGTCATGTCCTCACTGCGAGAACATGACCATGGCAACGTTGCGGTCGTGACTTTCCTTCGTCAGCGGCTCCCCACCTCGGTCCATCTACCTACGGGTATGAGGCCATGTCGGTTAGCACTGGGGGTGATTTGGGGACCCCAATGGGAGCCGCTCTGCCGGGTAACCCCCCACGGACCTCTCATTCCCCAGTATGCTTGTCTGCCCCAGTCGAGTTCTGGGATGAGACCTCCGGCTCGTCTCAGGGCGAGTTCGCGATCTCATTCGGCACTCGCGAAGTGGATGAACTCTTGATCGCTGCATTGGAGAGCGGGCTGGTCCAGTCTGATGCCGAGGACTCAACTGGACTCCCACCTTCGGGTGCGGTCACCCAGTCGCAGGCCGGCGCGGAGCTCTCACTACCCTCAATGGTGGGGCTGCCAGGGGGTACTCGGTGATTCCCCAGGTAGATAAGGTGGTTGCGGTGCACCTGTGCCTGCAAAACGCCACCGTCTCTGGCGACTAAGCCAAGGTGCTAAGAGAATTGCACGAGGGTAGTTCTGACCCTGGATTGATGCAGGAGGTGCGCTTGGCGACCGATCTCGCCCTCCAGGTGACGAGAGTCATGGTGCGGACTCTCGGGCAGGCGATGTCCACCCTGGTGGTCCAGGAGCACCACCTATGGCTCAGCTTGGTCGAGATGAGGGAGGCTGACATGGTACGGTTCCTTGACGCCCCCATCTCCCAGGTTTGCCTAATCGGCAACACCGTCGAGGACTTTGCCCAGCATGTTCTTGGCGGTTAAGAAGCAGACGGGGCTATTCAGCATATCCTGCCCTGGCACGGATCAAGATCCCGCACCCCGTCTGCTCATCGCCAGGGGCGTCCCCAGCATAGAGCCACCCACAGGAAGCAGACGCCCCCCGTCTCACGGCCCGCCGCCAAGAACCCGAGGAAGGCTTCTAGCCGCCCCTGAGACGGGTGACCCAGGCACGTGGAGACCTGCTGCAGGCCTAGAGATGGTAAGCAGACCACTCCATCCCCCGGTGGAGGGCCGGGAGGAGAATCCTTTGTTGCCTTTTCTTTGATTCGCCACATGCCCGAAAGGCACATGTTCAGAAAAGGAGCGGTCTCCTCATTTCCTGGGTCACACACCTGGTGTTTATGGCCGTTGTTATTGTGATCGCTGGACACCGCACATTTATGGCAGGCACGATGTGCGGAGGCGGGCCCCCCACCCCTGCGCGCCCAACTGCGGCACAACAGTTGGGAGCACAGTGGTCCCACTGAAGCATTTTCAGAGGTTCCTGGGGCATATGGTTTCCCGACGGTGGTCACGCCGCTCGGGTCGATGCATATGGGACTGCTTCAATACTGGCGTCAGACTCGAGTCGCGAGATGGGCATGGCGGCATGGCACACATTGCGTGGTCATCACGCTGATCTGCCGCTACTTGTTCAGCCCTTGGATGGGCCTTGCATTCCTGCGGGCAGGAGTCCCCTTAGTGCAAGTACCCCAGGCGCGTCGTGGTTACGACAGACACCTCCGAGCGTGGCTGGGGCGCCATGTGCAATGGGCGCGCAGCCGCGGGCTCCTGGACAGGGCTGCGACTGCGTTGGCATGTCAACTGCCTCGAGTTGCTGGCAGTGTTGCTCGCCCTGCGGTGGCTTCAGCCATTGATCCAGGGCAAGCACGTGTTGGTCCGGACGGACAACACGGTGATGGTAGCGTACATTACGCTTGCGCTCACGTCCATGTCGTAACTCACCCGCTGCCTCCTCCTCTGGAGTCAAGTCATTGTGAGCCACTCACATCCCAGGCAACCTCGACAGCATGGCAGATGCGCTGTCGCGACAGGTCATGCTCAGGGGAAAGTGGAGTCTCCACCCCCAGGCAGTACAGCTGGTGTCGATTCGGTCAAGCGCAGGTAGGCCTTGACCGAATCTCTGAGAGATGAGATGCTCTGAGCAGCTCTTTGTCTGCTTCGGAGGACATCGGAATGGGAGTACTGTCTCCAAACAGAGGATCGCCCACTGGGTCACTGATGCCATCGCTTTGGCCTACCATGCCCAGGACGTGCCACCCCCCTTGGGGCTTCAGGCACACTCCACCAAGAGTGTGGTGGCCTCCTGGGCACTGACCAATGGCGCCTCTTTGGCAGACATTGGTAGAGCAGCGGGCTGGGCAACACCCAATACCTTCGCGAGGTTCCTCAATCTCTGGGTTGAGCCGGTTCATCCTGTGTGTTGTCAGGTACGAACAGGTAAGTTGGCGGGACAACTGGCCGGGTGTACCGCTTGCGTATAGCACCTTTCCCCTCCTGGAGAGGGAGACGTGCGCTTTCTACCTCCCAGCCGTGTTCACAAGGTCGTGGACCCTGGATGTCCTTCCTCCTTAGCCCTGTGGCAGGCGAGTTCACGGAGAAACTCGATGCCGGCCCAGTACATGTGCTATTAGGCCCTGTACTGGGGTAGGTGCTCCACATGCACTGGTTGCCTGTTTGTAACCCCGTGTGATGTATTTTACACGAGACGGTTTCCCTGTTGGTAAACCCATGTCTTCCTTGGGCAGAGTTTCCCTCTGCCACCGGTTGCCGTGTTTGTAGAGCTTTGTCCCCTCTGGGTAGGACCTACCACGGGGACTTCTCCACATGCGACACTGCCGACAAGACTCGGTAAGACCATGTGACATATTTCCACACAATTGCCTCCCCTTCGGGTAGAATGTGGTCTCCGCGGTGTCTTCCCCTTGGGAATGGACACCCCCCCGACACGGACAATTATGGCCCCCAGCTGAATGATTTCCATTATTTTTTGGGGAGAAAAAAAGATGAGAAGGGGCCATGGCTGGGGTGGCCTGTCCCCATTTTGGGCAGTCGACTTGTCCTCGAGGTGCGGGGGACCGTACAACGCTCGTAGGAGCATTGGGGGAGGTTACGTGACGGCCAGGTGCACTGGCTACTAGGCACGCAATGGCTTGCCTGTCTCGCACCGGCAGTCCACGTAACACAGTTCTGCTAGTTGTGGCGTTTCGTAAAGGGACCCCTAGTGTCACTACATCGACACAACATCGAGTGAGTTACAGATAGGGAATATCCTGGTTACTTTCGTAACCTCCGTTCCCTGATGGAGGGAACGAGACGTTGTGTCCCTCCTGCCACAACACTGAACTACCCGCTGAAATGGCCGGGACCCTGTCTTGGCTTCTCAGCACAAAACCTGAATGTGTGGTTGACCCAGCGGGGGAGGGGCATGCAAATTCCACTCGCTAATTCCCATTGGCCTTTTCTCAAAGATCAGAGGTGTCTGGGGCTCCCAAGAGCGACCCCTAGTGTCACTACATCAACACAACGTCTCGTTCCCTCCATCAGGGAATGGATGTTACGACAGTAACCAGGATGTTTAGAATGTGAAAATGCTTTTTTAATAACAGTATTTTTTATGTTTGTATGAGCAAGTCAATTGAATGAATGCTTGGACACCAGTGTTTTAGCGCAGTTTGTTGAATTTTTAGATGGTCCTTTACACACTATAGATGAACATCGTACCTAAAAATTTTCCCGCTCACTGTTTTTTCTCTCTGTGTTATAAAGTGTCCCATTACTGTTTTACTGAGTGACAAACCACTCGCAATTTTCAGTAATTGAGCATTTGGAATGGATTTTGAAATAATCGCGCATGTGGGCATAGAACCAATATTTTGAATGGACTAGATATTCTCCACACAGCCAATCAGATGAGAAGCTGTGGTACCTACCCTTTCCATTTCGACTAAATTGCTGTTGTGTTATCTAACTTGTTGCTTTGTTTCTGGATTTGGTGCTGTGTTTTCTGATTTGTTAATGTGTTTCTGAATTATTTTGTCTTTGGATTTGCCATTGTGTTTTTAGATTTGTTGTTTTGTTTTGCACCTCACGGCCATCATAAGAAAGCTCTTTAAAACACACATGAGCATCCACAATAAGCAATACAAATACAGTAGATGGACATAAAAGCATGCTATAATTATATGATAATCATAATTATTAATCACTCAAACCCTTTTCTGTTCACTGTAAATGGAGCAGCAGATCATTTGCAACTTAATAAACTAGGGCTGTCAAAAGGACTAAAAAACAAGTTTTTATCTTAAATATTACAGAAATTCTAATTTTAAAGTCACCAGATTTTTAACTGAAGTTCATACTCTCAAATGTTAACATGGCGTTAGTAACACAGTAATTCCCCCCCATTTAATGCTCCCATTCTTGGACTTGGTCTACCCTGATGCCCCTCAAAATGTCTGTATGGCCCTGTACACAACACATTGTGGATTTTATGAACGAGTCTTAGATGTTTATTTATTTATTTTCTGGTATTTCTGGTTTTAATTTATTTTAATCCCTCTGACTTATTGTTTCAGTGTGATCTTTTAGTGTAACTGCTCATTTCCAATAATTAACTGACTGAAAGAGAGCTTAAGTTTAAATTTGGTTCACTGAGACCAAGTATGACTTCAGTTCAGTGTATAATTAATATATTCTGTGTTTCTACATACAGACATGAAATCAGTTGGTAACAAAACTATAAGAAGCAAAAGAAGCACACAGCCTCTAAAACATTGCCTATAAGGAGAGACACTGTCTCTAAAATGAATATCTCTGAGGAGAGAGGAGGAGGATGCTGTTCAGACCGAAAGAGCAGCATCTCCAGAACCCAGCTGTGTCTTTGAAGAGTGCTGAATCAATAGATCAACCTCAGAACGTCCTTGATGGAGCAGTGACCTCTGACCCTTTGTAAGTATAAACTCTTGGCAGTCTGATTAAATACTGAGTCAAGAAAGAGATGCTAAAAAATCAGTTTGATATTACTTGCAGTTCAGTCAGGACCACATCGGGCAAATGTATACTTTGACTTTAATACTTAGAATGAATACTTTTATTGCCCTTTATTGCCATTTGAAGCAATAGGTGTATTCGACTTCAACTGCGCCTCATCTTACTGATCCGCAAGATTTGCCAGTTGCATTCAGGGGAGGAGTTGAAAGGAGAGCCATCAAGCTGGACACTTGATCTTCCCGTCGTGTGCTGAACCTACATCAGTCACGGCATACCACATGATGTTTATTGCAGACGAAGTGGATGTGATAGAAATTCATATAGACAGACGTTTGAATTTTACATAAAATAATCTTGACAGCAGTCTCCTCGGCGATCATGATTTAAAGCTCGATTACACTTCCTATAGAGTTATTTAGCCATGGTAAGAAGTAAAAAAGAGTTACATTTTGATCTGTTCCCACCCAAAACCGATTGGATCGCTTTAAGAAGAATTCATTAAATCACTAGAGTCTTATGGATAACCTATGCTGGCTTTATGTCATTTTTGGAGCTTAAAAGTTTGGTCACCATTCACTTGCATTGTATGGACAAACATACATCATATCTTCATTAAAATATCTTCGTTTGTGCTCGTTTGTGTAAGAAATTCATATGAATTTGAGACAACATAAGGGTGAGTAAATGATGAGAGAATTATACATTTTAGGTGAACTATTCCTTTAATACAGTGCCTGTGTGTCCAATATAAGCTTATGGAAAGTCTGATATAAGTCTATAACCATTTATTTTAATTCCAATACATTTTGTAATCGGTTTGAATTGTTTTAATGAAAAAAAAAAAATATATATATATATATAAGATTAAGATTACGTGAAAATTGAATTGTGCTGTTATTAAAACACAGATTCGTGAGAGTTTAGTTGAACCGGGGCCAATACTATCAAGCTAGTTGAACAAACTCTGGGTTGCAGGATTGGTTTCGAGCTGACAAAACCAAACAAATCCAACCAGGTTTAATTGGTACCATGATGCTGCTCATCAACTTTCCTTGTCAACTCGGGCTTTGATCCTGAGATTGCGCACATGAATAAGTGATGTTTGCAGTGAACAGCCAGTCGTGTGAAACATTGAGAGAGAGAGAGAGAGAGAGAGAGAGAATTTGAATTTTAACACTCCTTTATTAAAACATTTTTTGTGACAACAGAAACAAAAATCCTAGCCGCAGAAACTTGTCTAAGGACCGAAGGTAAAAAAGAATACATTTCATTAAGTACCATCTTCATGAACCTGACAGACTTAATGCCCGTCAGGCAACACATCTCCTCAGGACTTTTCCAGGTTTCACCAGCTCTCAGATCTGATATTTTGGTACAACCAGCTTTTGCCATTATAGTCCTTAAACTCTTAAGGTTTAACACAGCTTCTATCAGGGGATTACTGAAAAGTGGTTCAAATTTTATCCAGTCTCCAAGATTTGAAAAATCTCTCTCCAATTAAAAAAAGTGGATCTACAGGTGCATCTCAATAAATTAGAATGTCGTGGAAAAGTTCATTTATTTCAGTAATTCAACTCAAATTGTGAAACTCGTGTATTAAATAAATTCAATGCACACAGACTGAAGTAGTTTAAGTCTTTGGTTCTTTTAATTGTGATGATTTTGGCTCACATTTAACAAAAACCCACCAATTCACTATCTTAAAAAATTAGAATATGGTGACATGCCAATCAGCTAATCAACTCAAAACACCTGCAAAGGTTTCCTGATCCTTCAAAATGGTCTCTCAGTTTGGTTCACTAGGCTACACAATCATGGGGAAGACTGCTGATCTGACAGTTGTCCAGAAGACAATCATTGACACCCTTCACAAGGAGGGTAAGCCACAAACACTCATTGCCAAAGAAGCTGGCTGTTCACAGAGTGCTGTATCCAAGCATGTTAACAGAAAGTTGAGTGGAAGGAAAAAGTGTGGAAGAAAAAGATGCACAACCAACCGAGAGAACCGCAGCCTTATGAGAATTGTCAAGCAAGAATTTGGGTGAACTTCACAAGGAATGGACTGAGGCTGGGGTCAAGGCATCAAGAGCCACCACACACAGACGTGTCAAGGAATTTGGCTACAGTTGTCGTATTCCTCTTGTTAAGCCACTCCTGAACCACAGACAACGTCAGAGGCGTCTTACCTGGGCTAAGGAGAAGAAGAACTGGACTGTTGCCCAGTGGTCCAAAGTCCTCTTTTCAGATGAGAGCAAGTTTTGTATTTCATTTGGAAACCAAGGTCCTAGAGTCTGGAGGAAGGGTGGAGAAGCTCATAAGCCAAGTTGCTTGAAGTCCAGTGTTGTTTCCACAGTCTGTGATGATTTGGGGTGCAATGCCATCTGCTGGTGTTGGTCCATTGTGTTTTTTGAAAACCAAAGTCACTGCACCCGTTTACCAAGAAATTTTGGAGCACTTCATGCTTCCTTCTGCTGACCAGCTTTTTAAAGATGCTGATTTCATTTTCCAGCAGGATTTGGCACCTGCCCACACTGCCAAAAGCACCAAAAGTTGGTTAAATGACCATGGTGTTGGTGTGCTTGACTGGCCAGCAAACTCACCAGACCTGAACCCCATAGAGAATCTATGGGGTATTGTCAAGAGGAAAATGAGAAACAAGAGACCAAAAAATGCAGATGAGCTGAAGGCCACTGTCAAAGAAACCTGGGCTTCCATACCACCTCAGCAGTGCCACAAACTGATCACCTCCATGCCACGCCGAATTGAGGCAGTAATTAAAGCAAAAGGAGCCCCTACCAAGTATTGAGTACATATACAGTAAATGAACATACTTTCCAGAAGGCCAACAATTCACTAAAAATGTTTTTTTTATTGGTCTTATGATGTATTCTAATTTTTTGAGATAGTGAATTGGTGGGTTTTTGTTAAATGTGAGCCAAAATCATCACAATTAAAAGAACCAAAGACTTAAACTACTTCAGTCTGTGTGCACTGAATTTATTTAATACACGAGTTTCACAATTTGAGTTGAATTACTGAAATAAATGAACTTTTCCACGACATTCTAATTTATTGAGATGCACCTGTACATGCTTTTAAAACTGACTGATAGAAAAATGAAGTGCCACTCAAATCCAAGTCTGTCAGCCTGATTAAAAATGTCCACTTTTTGCAGCAAAGCGCAGGCTGTTTAAATCCAATTTGATCCTCTACAACGTAGCAGTCTCTGTGCAGCTTGAAGTCTGAAGGTCATGAGTCGGCTTTGTACATCTATTAATCCGTGTCCACCTTCATGAACGGGCAAAAAAAGCACAGCCGCCTTCATCCAATGACATCCAGACCAAAAAAAAATCAATTTGTCTCTTTTGTATCTCGTGAACAACATCCTCTGGTGGATTAAGCACAGTCATTTCATGCCTGAGCATGGAAGCAACTAGATTATTGGCAACCAGAACCCTTCCCCTATATGATAGCTGAGGTAGCACCCAGTTCCATCTAGACAACTTGGTACATACCTTTTCCACCATACCCTCCCAGTTCTTTCCCTGATACCCCTCCTTTCCTAAATGGACACCAAGAATTTTTAGCCCTTCACTACCCCATTCAACTCCACCTGGAAGTACAGGGAGATTTCTCTCTTGCCAGCTCCCTATAATAAAACCTTCACTTTTTTCCCAGTTGACTTTTGCAGATGAGGCCTTTTCATAGATTTTTAAACTTTCTTTTAATACTCTTACATCATTATCATTTTTTATAAAAACAGTTATATCATCAGCATATACAGATACATTAACAGGTCTGTTTTCAAACCCTTTAATTAAAAAACCTTGCAATTTCTTCCTTAACTGACAAAGCAAGGGTTCAATTGCCAGAGAATATAGTTGCCCTGATAAAGGACAACCTTGTCTAATGCCCCTATGTATTAAAACTGGCCGACTAAGCCCACCTCCTACCTTTAACATGGCCGATGCCCCAGCATATAAAAGTTTTATCCCTGATATTAATTTTTTTCCAATTTCAAAAGCTTTAAGAGTACTGAACAAATAAAAATGATCAACTCTATCAAAAGCCTTTTCTTGGTCAATAGAAAGTATACCCAAATCTTGATCATCCATACATGCTAAATCAATTACATCTCTTAATAAAAAAAGATTGTCCATTATAGTTCTGTTGGGTACACAGTAGGTCTGGCTTTTATGTACCACATACCCAAGGTATTGCTTTAGTCTATTTGAAAAACACTTTGCAAGAATTTTATAGTCTGTGCATAATAAAGCAACAGGTCTCCAGTTTTTTAAAAGACCAAGGTCACCCTTCTTGGCAGTAAACAATATAGCTCTTTTACAACTTGTTGGTAATTCCTTCTTTTCAAAAGAAACTTTAAAAACCTCTAACATGTCTTCTTTAAATAAGTCCCAGAAATGTTTAAAATTCTGCAGGAAGTCCATCAATACCAGGGGCCCGACCAACAGAAAGTTGTTGAACTGCTTTTGACAATTCCTGTATTTGTATTTCAGAGTCCAATTTCTTTTGCTGCTCAGCACACAATTTAGGCAGATCCTTAAGTAAAAAGTCCATACTAGGGCCATCACACTCTTGTGCTCCAAACAGTTCATTATAAAAGTCCATTGCAAGTGTCCACATCTCTTTTGGATCAGACGTCAAAGTTCCATTAGTTCATTTCAGATGTAGCATCTGTTTTCTCTCCGATTCTTTTCTTTCTAGACTAAAAAAGAAAGAACTAGGAGCGTCCATGTCCTGCAATGAGGAAAAACGGGCTCTGATTAAAGCTCCTTTTGCATGTTCATGAGGAAGAGAACCTAAAGCATACTTTTTTTTCTTCAACATTCCCACATCTGCTAAATTATTGTTACTTACACTCATTTCAAGTTGTTCAATGTCTCTTTCAAGTTCTATAATAGTTTTTTTAAACAAACTATTATTGTGAGCAGTATAATTTTGACAGAACATTCTTATTTGGGTTTTCCCCACCTCCCACCATTGTACAATATCATCATATTCACTTTTCTGTTCTCTCCATTCATGCCACAATAAAACAAACTTTTCACAAAAAACTACATCATGCAATAATTTAACATTAAAATGCCAATAAAAAGCATTGTGATTTTTTTAAACTTATTTCAAATAAACACAAATGATGATCAGAAAAACCATTCAGAGAAATAATAGATTTTAAAACTCTATTATTCCTATTTCTACTAATATAAAACCTATCTAACCTAGCTGAACTAATATGTGCATTGGACGCTTTAACCCAGGTGTACTGTCTTGCCTTTGGATGCTGTTCTCTCCATACATCAAATAAATCATAATCTCTAATAATATAACTTAAAATATTTACTGAGGGAGGGCAGGGTTCCTCTCCATTTCTATCTAAAGTAAAATCTAGGGTACAATTTCAGTCACCACCTAAAATTAAAAAAGCATTCTTATCAAATTGCCTTAAACCATCTTGTACTTTATTAAAAAACCTAGTTCTCTCTGCTCCATTATTTGGAGCATAGATATTAACAAGTACAAACAGTTGGCCCATTATATCAACTTGAACAGCTAAACACCGTCCTCTTTCTATCTCACAAGAAGAAACAACAGTCATATTTAAATTTTTCCCAAATAAAATAGCAACACCCCCACTTACATTAGAGCCGTGACTAAAAAAGATATTTCCTTCCCACAACATTTTCCAGTCTATTTCATTTGTCATATTACTGAGTTTCTTGTAAAAAAAAAAATATTAATGTTCTTAGTCTGAATATATTCTGATAAAACTTTTATTTCTATCCCTCCCTCCATTAATATTAATTGTTCCTAATTTTTAGCTCTCCATGAAAAGAGGGAAAAGAAAAAGAACAAGAAGAGAGAAGGAAAACAATCTAAAACAAGACAGAAGATTTACCACTTGTGACATTAACATGGTTTGGTTAGTCTTTTGGTTGAGGTTTTCCCTCTCCGTAAGTTTGTGACAATTTTCTTCAATCTAAACCGTTTCCTTCTACTAAGCTCATGAAAACCCACAGACTTCTGTATTTTTCCCACTGAAATCAAAAACGTATTGATGTCTGGGAAAAACTTTCGCACTTCAACTGTTCTGCCAAAAGTTTCATCTAAGAAATCATTAATTTCTTTTACAGTGTGCAGCTGTTCATCTCCACACTGAGAAGGGATGTCCGACATTTCAGAAATATTATCATCATCACCTATCTCTTCCATACCATCATTAGTTCCTGTCTCCTCTATCTGTGAAAGAGAAGACTGTTCTGCACTTGCATTCTTGAGGCCGAGATGATGTTCTCAAAGCCAATCTGTTCACCCACAGCCACGAGCACATCTTCCACAGACGCACCGGCATCAGGCACACACCTGACTCCATGACGGAGTGAAAGAGAAGAATTCCACTCACTCGGGTGAGCTTCCATCTCCACACCCCGCCAGGAGGTCAGAAAACAAACAAACAAACAAGCAAGCAAGCAAACAAACAAACAAACACACACACAAAATAAATAAATAAATAAAATAAAAAAATAACAAACCAACCCAAAAAAGAAATAGGAGAAAGAAAAATGAAAAAACAAAAAACAAAACAGTCACTCTTCTCACCCGTAAAACGCTCACACGCTCACACACCCAACAATCCCAACATGCAAAGCAAGAGAGAGAGAGAGAGAGAGAGAGAGAGAGAGAGAGAGAGAGAGAGAGAGAGCGTGGTTCATCAGCATGAATTTATAAAGAATTAAAACCCATGATTTACAAATCATAAGTGATAACTGTATAATTATGAAGAAATTAAAGACATTTACACAGCAAGAAGAAACACTGCGGCTGATGTGAGAGCTCAAGAGGACTGCTGGAAACAAATTCTGAATGTAATACAAATATAAAACAGCTGACTACGCAATGCGTAAGTGAATTCATTTATGTCCACAGCAAGAACACAGAAACGTAATATTCCTAAAAGTTTAAAAACTTTATTTAAAATGTTGAAGCTTTTATATTCATTTCAATGGAAAGCTTAATATAATTTATTACTATTCAAAATTACTATAGGCTACTATTTTTCCATCAAGTTTGAGTGATTTAATTAGAGTTAATTTTGACCCTTTAATAAAAAGGTTTTCAAATGATGTGGACAGGTGGGCTTCTTTACATTTATCTATGATTGGGAAGGTTAATGTTATAAAAATGAATTGTAGCTCCCCATTGAAGTTCCCCTCATTTATTTTAAACAATTTGATAGTATAGTCAAATCCTTTATTTGGACTGGTAAACGTCCTCGGATGCATTTTAATAAGTTACACAAGCCAGTTGACAAAGATGGGTTAGGTCTCCCCAAGATTTTATTTTACTATTATGCTTTTGGTCTCAGATATTTGGCACATTGGTCGCTCCCACCAGAGAGGGCCCCTCCCTGGTTTTGCATTGAACAAGAGGCCCTTGCCCCTATTTCACAATTACGAAGTCTTTCTACCAAATTGCCCAGAAAGGTCAAATCTCATCCCGTCATTTCGCACTTGCAATCAGTGTGTTCAAAGTTTCCCTATCTGTCACTCACTCGACGTTGTGTCGATGTAGTGACACTAGGGGTCACTCTTGGGAGCCCGAGACACCTCTGGTCTTTGATAAAAGGCCAATGAAAATTGGCGAATGGTATTTGCATGCCACTCCCCGGACATACGGGTATAAAAGGAGCTGGTATGCAAACACTCATTCAGATTTTCTCTTTGGAGCCGAACGGTCATGCTCATTGAGCTGAATCCTACTGTTCATTCACCTCTGCTGGATCTGATGGTGCATTTCAGCGGCTTCTCCCTCCTCTGCACTGGTGCACTGCAGAGAACGCCCCTGGGTGCTTCGGCAGAAAAACAAGAGAGTATATTTTCTGAAAGAGCTTTTTTCCTCTAAAAGAGTATATATTTCTCTAAAAGAGCGGCGCACACGGAACGTCTTTTTAAAGACGCGTCTTTTTAAAGATGCCTTTCCGATTGTGTGTTATTCCTGGTTGCGGTCATTATCTCTCAACTTCAGATGGTCATTGATCACTGTCTTTCGTGTCTGGGCGCGACCCACATGGAGGCAGCGTTTGTGGATGGTTCATGTTCTCATTGCGAGAACATGACCATGGCAACGTTGCGGTCATGGCTTGCTTTCGTAAGAAAGTGCCATTCTTCCCAGAAGTGCACAAGGAGCTGACAAAATTGTGGGAGGCACCTTTTACTGCCCGGCCCCGATTCCACAGTTCCCCCACTCTCACTGCCCTTGATGGCGGGGCGGCCAGGGGCTATACGGCGATTCCCCCGGTGGATAAGGTGCTCACGGTGCACCTATGCCCGCAGAGCACCGCCACCTGGTGCGGACGCCCTAAGCTCCCGTCCGTCACAGCCGGTGCCTAAGAACCCACGGAGGTCATCAAAGTCCCCTGAGACAGGCGATCCAGAGACGAGGAAACCCACTTACTTGGAGCTGGTAAAAAGAACACTCCATCCCCCGGTGGAGGGCCGGGCGGAAAATCTTTTGTTGCCTTTTTGTTTGATTTTGCCGCATGCCCAAGTGGCTGCAGTACCCAACAGTTCAGCAAAGAGTGGCTTCCTTCCTCCCTGGCTCACATACCCAGTGTGCACGGTCATCACCACGACTACCGTCCACAGGTTTTTTCTTGCAGGATTGGTGCTCCAGCGGTGGCCTTTCCGCCCCTGAGCGCCCAGCTGTGGCACACAGCCGCCCCCGATGTTGCAGTCTCCATGGGTTACGAGGACAAGCCTCTTCCTCCCCCGTCCCAGGCTGTTCCGGGGGTGGTCACAAGGAGCCAGGTAAGTGCTCCGATGTCCCTAGACTCAGCACGGCCACGACGTGGTGTGGCACCTCGAGCTCCGTCCCATTGCGAGGCCCCACCTGCCGGTACGTCAGACGACGTTATCCCCTTGATCCCCCTTGCGCGGAACTTGGACGCATGGCTCGCGCTTTCCAATCCGTCGCGATGGCTGATCCGGACCGTCCGACTTGGCTACGTGATTCAGTTCGCCAGGCGCCCGCCCAGGTTCAGCGGTATTCACTTCACCTTGGTCAAGAGTGAAAACGCTGCTACCTTGCGCGCAGAGATCCCTACCCTCCTACGGAAGGGCGCGATAGAACCTGTCCCTCCAGCCGAGATGAAGAAGGGGTTTTACAGCCCCTACTTCATCATACCGAAAAAAGGCGGTGGGTTGCGGCCAATCTTGGACCTGCGAGTACTGAACCGGGCCTTACACAGACTCCCATTCAAGATGCTGATGCAAAAACACATTCTGGTGAGCTTCCAGAATCAAGATTGGTTCACAGCGGTAGACCCGAAGGATGCGTACTTCCACGTCTCAATCCTTCCTCGACACAGACCCTTCCTGCGGTTTGCATTCGAGGGTCAGGCGTATCAGTACAAAGTCCTCCCTTTCGGCCTGTCCCTGTCTCCTCGCGTCTTCACGAAGGTCGCAGAGGCTGCCATTGCCCTGTTAAGGGAGGTGGGCATTCGCATTCTCAATTATCTCGACGACTGGCTAATCCTAGCTCACTCTCGAGACATATTGTGCGCACACAGGGACCTGGTGCTCTCACACCTCAGCCGACTAGGGCTTTGGGTCAACTGGGAAAAGAGCAAGCTCCTCCCAGTTCAAAGCATCTCTTTTCTCGGTTTGGAGTTGGACTCAGTCTCCTTGACGGCGCACCTTACGAACGAGCGTGCTCAGTCAGTGCTGGTCTGTTTGAAGGCTTTCAAACAGAAAACAGCGGTTCCACTGAAACTTTTTCAGAGGCTCCTGGGGCATATGGCATCCTCGGCGGTGGCCACCCCGCACGGGTTGATGCATATGAGGCCGCTTCAGCACTGGCTCCAGACTCGATTCCCGAGATGGGCATGGTGCCACGGGACACATCGCATGGTCATCACGCTGGTCTGTCACCATCTTTTCAGCCCTTGGACCGACCTCTCATTTCTATGGGCAGGTGTTCCTCTAGTACTGGTCTCCAGGCGCGTCGTGGTCATGACAGACACCTCTGGGCTGGGGCGCTGTTTGCAACGGGCACGCAGCTGCCGGCCTCTGGACGGGTCCGCGACTGCATTGGCACATCAACTGCCTCGAGTTGTTGGCAATTCTGCTCGCCCTGCGGAGGTTCCAGCCATTGATCCAGGGCAAGCATGTGTTAGTTCGGACAGACAACATGCCAACGGTAGCATATGTCAACCGCCAAGGCGGTCTGCGCTCTCATTGTATGTCACAACTCGCCCACTGTCTCCTCCTCTGGAGTCAGCAGCACTTCAAGTCGCTGCGAGCCACTCACATCCCGGGCAACCTCAACACTACAGCAGACGCGCTGTCATGGCAGGTTACCCTCAGGGGAGAGTGGAGACTCCACCCTCAGGTGGTCCATCTGATTTGGAGTCGATTTGGACGGGCACAGGTGAACCTGTTCGCCTCCCAAGAATCCTCCCACTGCCCACTCTGGTACACCCTCACCGAGGCTCCCCTCGGCATAGACGCAAATATGCATTTCCCCCAGTGATCCTGCTTGCACAGACCCTGTGCAAGGTCAGGGAGGATGAGGAGCAGATCGTCCTGGTAGCACCCTACTGGCCCACCCAGATGTGGTTCTTGGACCTCACGCTCCTCGTGACAGCTCCCCCCTGGAGAATTCCCCTGAGGAAGGACCTTCTTTCTGGAATCTGCGGTGGTAGACACGATCACTCAGGCTAGGGCCCCCTCTACAAGGCGCCTTTATGCCTTTAAGTGGCATCTGTTCGCTAAGTCGTGTTCTTCCCGATGCGAAGACCCCCAGAGATGCGCAGTCGGATCAGTGCTTTCCTTCCTGCAGGAGAGGTTGGAAGGGAGGCTGTCCCCTTCCACCTTGAAGGTGTACATTGCCACCATAGCAGCACACCACGACGCAGTCGACGGTAAGTCCCTAGGGAAGCACGACCTGATCATCAGGTTCCTAAGAGGCGCCAGGAGGCTGAATCCCTCCAGACCGCACCTCGTTCCCTCATGGGACCTCTCTGTAGTTCTTCAGGGTCTACAGAGAGCCCCCTTTGAGCCTTTGCAGTCAGCCGAGCTTAAGGCACTCTCCTTGAAGACTGCCCTCCTGACTGCGCTCACTTCCATCAAGAGGGTAGGAGACCTGCAAGCGTTCTCTGTCAGTGAAACGTGCCTGGAGTTTGGTCCGGGTTACTCTCATGTGATCCTGATACCCCCGACTGGTCTATGTGCCCAAGATTCCCACCACCCCTTTTAGGGACCAGGTGGTGAACCTGCAAGCGCTGCCTCAGGAGGAGGCAGACCCAGCCCTGCCGTTGCTGTGTCCGGTGCATGCTTTACGCATCTATTTGGATCGCACGCAGAGCTTTAGAATCTCTGAGCAGATCTTTGTCTGCTTTGGTGCACAGCGGAAAGGAAGCGCTGTCTCCAAGCAGAGGATCACCCATTGGCTCATTGACGCCATAACTATGGCATATCTCGCCCAGGACATGCCGTCCCCAGTAGGGCTACGAGCCCATTCTACCAGGGGTGTAGCGGCTTCCTGGGCCCTGGCCAGAGGTGCCTCTCTAACAGACATTTGCAGAGCAGCGGGCTGGGCAACACCCAACACCTTTGCAAGGTTCTACAACCTCCGGGTGGAACCGGTTTCGTCCCAGGTAGTGGCACGCAACACAAGCGGATAAGCCCGGGATAGCCGGCCGGGTGTAACGCATGCACATAGTGCCTTCCACCTCCTTTTGAGCTGAAGACGTGCGCCATTAATTCCCAGTAGTGTTCACAAGTTTGTTCCCTGGTTGACTTCCTCCGAGCCCTGTGGCAGTCGAGTTTTCGGAGAGATTAGCTGCCGGCCCAGTACACGTGCTAACTAAGAGTCCTGTTCTGGGGTAGGTGCTCCGCATGTGGCGGTTCCCTGTAAGGCTAACCCCATGCGATATATATCTTCCGCTAATTCGTTTCCCTGTTGGCAAACTGCATCTTCCTTGGCCAGAGCCCCTCTGCCCCAGTCTCCATGTTTGTTGTAACTCCTCTCCCATTGGGCAGGATCTACCTTGAAGACTCTCCATATGGTTGGAAAGACCATGTGACGTATCCTCTTAAATATCCCCCCCTCTTTTTAAGCGAGGTGTGTTCTCCGCTGTGTCTTCCCCTTGGGAGGGACACCCCCCGACTAGACCTGGCGGCCCAGTCGGATAATCCCCTTTCTTTTTTAGGGAGTGGAAAAAAGAGAAGGGGAAAAGAGGCCACCACTGGGTTAAGCCTGTCTCTATCTCTTGGGTAGTCGACTTGTCCCCAAAAAGGGCCGTTCGACACTCATCACTATGTTGGGGGAGGTTACGTGTCGACTTGGTGTGCTGGCTATGAGGCACACAGTAGTCTGCCCACCACACACCGCCATGTAACGTAACACAGTTCAACCAATTGTGGCGTTTCGTATAGGGACCCCTAGTGTCACTACATTGACACAACGTCGAGTGAGTGACAGATAGGGAACGTCATGGTTACTTGTGTAACCTCTGTTCCCTGATGGAGGGAATGAGACGTTGTGTCCCTCCTGCCACAACGCTGAACTACCCGCTGAAATGGCCGGACCTTATATCGGCTCCTCAGCATAAAACTTTAATGAGTGGTTGCATACCAGCTCCTTTTATACCCGTATGTCCGGGGGAGTGGCATGCAAATACCACTCGCCAATTTTCATTGGCCTTTTATCAAAGACCAGTGGTGTCTCGGGCTCCCAAGATTGACCCCTAGTGTCATTATATCGACACAACGTCTCGTTCCCTCCATCAGGGAACAGAGGTTATACAAGTAACCATGACATTTCCTGCATGTTCAATTAGGATATTTATTTGAATGTTGCCTCAAGCATATGGCTGATCCCTAAATTATGTATTGATAAGTCCCCCATTTGCTGGTCAGAGTGGATTGAGAGGGGTGTTGCTACGCTTGGAGACATGTGCATAAATGATTGAGATCTTTTGATAATATTATACAGCAATGTGGGATTCCGAGGTCTCAATTTTTCAGATATTTACGGTTGCACCATTTATTATGTACTGTCTTTGGAAGTAGTATAAACCCCCTGAAGCGGCAGACACCCTTAGTGTGGTGATTGCTGCTTTTGTGTTGGGTGGGAATAATAGGGATATAAATTATTTTCTGTTTGTCCTAATTTTATTTATTTATATATATATATATATATATTATGTATGGAATCAATAAAAAATGTTAATGACAAAAATATAGGCTACTATTGAATAATTAAAAAGTGAGGTAAGAAGTAGGCTATTTGTTAGTTTTTTAAGACATATATTGTGTACCGCTTATATCAAACTTCAAGTGAAATACTGTATGTTTATCCCTAGTCCGAGAAAGAAGGGGTTTGGGAGGCATGTATCCCTTTCTATAGCCATCTTGTGAAGTGATTAAGCTTTTAATATTTTAAAATCAATCATTATTGGCAAATATTATATTAATCCATCTTTCAAGCTGTTTTACAGATTTATAGATACAGTATATACACTGCCTGGCCAAAAAAATTTTACTCTAGCATACTCTAATATTTTGTTGGATCGTCTTTAGCTTTGATTACAGCACACATTCGTCATGGCATTGTTTCGACAACCTTATGCAACATCACAACATTTATTACATTTTTTGTTTTTTTTTCACAAAAATAAAAATGCTGTAAAGTTTTCAAACTTTTCAAGGCTAGTGAATGGGGCTGCATTCAAAATATGATACAATGATACATGGTCATGTTCTCCTTGCTGATGCGCGTATCGATGCAGCTGGGTCCATTTCAATATTATGCAGCACTTTGAAAGTTTGAGTGTAGCCCATCACGTCTATCTTGCAAAGCAAGCTGGCTTTCAATTGCCTAAGCAGAAGTAGACCATCACATTTAAATTGGATGAGACTCTTGCTACTGCCATTTTTGGCTTTTTGCCTAAAACCCGCCAGTTGAGAATTACATGACTCACGCAATATCAGAATACTGTAAAACTAAAGAACTGCGTAGCACAATGAACCTTCATGCTGACACTTCGGATCGGATCTCTCAAGAACATGGCAAGAAAGACATTTAACAAGATGTCACTGCTAAGACACAAATATGCACACTTAAAGGAACATGACTGATATTTTGATGAACAGACGAAAGAAAAACAGTCTGTGCACTTGTCTGATTCGCTGTTTTTGATTATATGTTCAATGGTGCTCTGCCACTCATGAGTTAGACTAACTTTATTAAGAAAATATAATTGCAGGCTAATATGTCTTTTCACTTGATCTTAGCACATCATTTTTTGCACTGCCTATAATCTGTGACTCTTTCTGTGTAGTTATGAATGTGGCCTAAAATATGGGCTCAAGTTGTTTAATCCTAGAGGCTTTGCCTTACCTTTTGCACACTTTAAAAACAGGATTTGATTTTGCACCAGAATATTTTAAATTAGGGATGTCTTGATACTGGTATCGGAATCGGGTCCGATATTGCGCTTATGTACTTGTACTCGTGCTCGGAAAAATGCTCCGATACCAAAAAAACATCCCATCTGATGTAGGAATGTTATTATGTAAATATTCAGTGCTCAAATTAAAATCACCTTATGTCCTAGTGTGATTATTAAATCGCAATAGCTGTGATAAATGTATCATTTGCATGAGCTGCACGCTTCAAAGTAAATACATCTTGATTTAGGAATGTTTTACTGTAAATGTTGAGCCGACTGCTAATACCAAGCAGCTCTAAAACACCAGCATGAGCATTGCACGCTCTTTTTGTAGCAGATGACAGCGAGCAGAGAGCTAATTCACTAAGTAGCGTGCAGCACATACAGACTACATATTTTATTTAATTAAATAGCAGCCTTTTGCAGTTTATTAATCACACTTGGTCATGTAGCGACTTGCTTTTGCAGATATGAGAAGCTACCATCAAAAACACACAGAAACGGAAAGGGCTTTTAAAAAAAATAAAAATAAATAGAAACTTCCGCCAAAATAAAAGCTCAATTTAAATGAGAAATTTTTTTTAAAAAGAAGTAAATAAATAAATGACAGAAATATATTACTACTGTATAGTTATGTTATATTCTCTGGAATACTACTACTACTAATAATAATAATAATAACAATAATTATCTTATATTTAATGTTCTAGTTATTTTTGATTACAGTTTTTAAAAATGTGTATTTTTTAGACACCATTTTGATGATAAAATTTAAATTGTTGAAAATTTAATTCAGAAAAAAAACAAAACAGGTATCAATATCAGCAAGTACCAAAAAGGAAGTATTGGTACTCATACTCATTCTCCAAAAAATGCTCAAAAATCAGAACAATAAAAAAGAAAGGGCCAATACAATTAATTAGCTTTTTGGTAAACAAATGTATTTAGCTTTTCTTATCTTTATGGACCTTATTGTGTTTTGAGAGTGTTGGACCCGAGTAACAATGATCTGCAGGATTCAGGAGTGAAGCTGCTCTCTGCTGGACTGAAGAGTACAAACTGTCAACTGGAGATCCTAAAGTATGCAAGAATAAAAAAAGAAAATTGCAGTGGAGTGCACACAATTCCTTAAGCTGTCACTATATTCATGAAATAGTCTAGTCTCAAGGGGTTTACTGCTTTTATAAAATAGTTATGACATAATAAAAACATAATTTAAACACAAATTTTCATCAAGACGCTATTTTAATGACCTTAATGGAAGATTTTAATGTTTTGTTTTTCACTTGTTAAAGAAATTATGCAACAAATGATAGAATGTGATTCTTTACTTCCTCACTGAAATGTTATGAGACACAACTGCCTTTCAAACACATACAAATTTCAAAAAATGGATGAAGGGGGTGGAATGAGGTCACAGGTCACTAAAGACCCAATGTATGCATTTAAGGGTTAAGCAAATTTATTAAGTGCCATCCTTCCATTAGAAAATATCTATGCAATAGAAACTAAAGTTAATAGCTAAATATTGTCATGCTTGCTTTATAGTTGGGTGTTTATAATGAAGCCTGTCAAGAAAATGTCCTGATGCTATTTTACTTCAAAAACAAAAGATACAAATAAGAAATTATATTTGCCTATAGAAAATCACGCCTATTTTTATCATCCTCTTCTCCTGCTGCTGTATTAAATAAATCTTCTAAAATCTCAGATTTTACCTGAAAAGTGTTTTGTTTTGGGGGACGTGTGCTAGAGAGGAAATTAACAATTTGAGTTAAGCATTGACAGGCATCTTCAATTAGAGGTCGACCGATTGTGGATTTTGTCGATAACGATAACTAAGGTGGTGGAAAAGGCCGATAACCGATTAATCAGCTGATATTTTTTAAAATGTTACAATATTTTTTTAGTCGGCACAGGCCAGAGTGCAAAATGAATAAAATCCCAGATGTAGTTTACTTTCCAACCAAAATCCCAATAATACTCATGTGCATAACGTGGGACTTTTAACACTAAACATGCCTGAAACACACCAAGGACTCTTATTTTGAAATGACAGAGATGTGGCTCCATTACAGTGCTCTATTTTTAATATTGACAAAATTGAGCTTTTTATAGCCTATATATTATTATTATTATTATTATTATTATTATTATTATTATTATTATTATTATTCACAATATATAAGTTGGACACACGTTGTATGTGCTGACCATAAAGTCAAATTTTTATTTGCATACCCTCGCTTAAATTTAAAAAACAAAAAAGCTATCGGCATAGATTTTTGTTCCAAAAAATAACTATCGGCACGATAACTCGGTAAAACCGATATATCGGTCTACTTCTAGTTTCAATATCAGGTTTGTATTAGACAATATCATGTCTACATTAATTAGTGAGTGTAAACAAAGGTCATGCAAATTATTGAGAATGACTGAGAACTCATTCCTACATGTCTTTTAGAAACTGCAACTGCAGAGTAATATCTGGGACAGTATTTATGTGTGACAATTATGTGGCTGCCGATTATCTAATAAAGTTTCACAAATTAATGCGTGTTTGTTGATTATCTGGCAGTATGGTGACAGAGGAAGGCTGTTGTTATCAAAAATCTATGTGGGACATGTACAAATTCAATGTGAGATGAATTAAATTTAACATGAATCAGAGACGGAAATGTTTAATTTCTATCACAATAATTTGGTGTGTTTGTATTGCAGTGTGGACCATGGAGGAGAGAACAGGATTACGCCAGGACTACGGAAATGTATGTGTAAAAACACCTATAAACACACATTCACTGTAACCACTTGCCATTGGCGAAGTTAAAAATTAAGTGTAATCTGAGGTTATACAGCAAAGCAATTAAAACCAAGGAGGATTGCTGATATTTGCCACATAACAGTCTAAAATTAACTAAAAGATATAGTCACTCAAAAATGATAATTCTCTCATCATTTACTCAAAATCGTCTGACTTTCCTCTGCAGAACACAAAGAAAGATATTTTGATGGAGATAGGAAGTGAATATATCATACAATGCCAGTCCATGTCTTCTGAAGCGATACGATCGGTTTTGGGTGAGAAACAGAACAAAGTGTAACCACTCATTCACTATAAATTTTGACTTGATCTGCAGTCTCCTTGGCGCAATCATGATTTGAAGCTCAATTATACATGTACACACACTTCAAGAAGACATGGATTAAACCACTTGAGTTGTATGGATTATCTTTGTCTTTTTTGGAGTTTGATAATTTGATCACCATTGACTTGCATTGTATGGATACTGTACACTGATGAGCCAAAACATTATGACCACCTACCTAATATGCTGTTGGTCCTCTGCGTTCCACCAAAACAGTGCAACCCGCCGATGCATGGACTCTACAAGACCCCTGAAGGTGTCCTGTGTTATCTGGCACCAAGACATTAGCAGCAGATCCTTCAAGTCCTGTAAATTGCGAGGTGGAGCCGCTGTGAATCGGACTTGTTGGTCCAGCACATCCCACAGATGCTCAATCGGATTCAATCAGGGTAACACCTTGAACTCCTCATCATGTTCCTCAAACCGTTCCTGAACAATGTATGCAGTGTGGCAGGGTGCATTATCCTGCTGAAAGAGGCCACTGTCATCAGGGAATACCATTGCCATGATGTTTTGGTAAGTGGCACGTGTCAAATTGACGTCCACATGAATGGCCGGACCCAGGGTTTCCCAACAGAACATTGCCCAGAGCATCACACTCCCTCCACCAGCTTGTCATCTTCCCACAGTGCAAACTGTGCACACGTAAAAGGCCGTCCACGTGATGTAAATGAAAACAGGACTCATCGGCAGTCAACCTTCTTCCACTGCTCCAAGGTCCAGTTCCGACACTCGCGTGCCCATTGTAGGTGCTTTCAGTGGAGGACAGTGGTCATCATGGGACCTCTGACCAGTCTGTGGCTACGCAGCCCCATATGCAGCAGGGTGCGATGCACTGTGTGTTGTGACACATTTCTCCCATAACCATCATTAACATTTTCTGTGACTTGTGCCACAGTAGACCTTCTGTCGGTTCAGACCAGATGGGGTTGCCCTCACACATCGATGAGCCTTGGGCGCCCAACATCCTGTCACCGGTTTGCAAGTGTGAATACAATCATACACTGAAGTTGTGTGAAGTGTGGGGTAGGCTAAGTGCAATGTGCTGTGATGTCACAATCAAGATGCTTATTGGGAGATAGAGCTGCCTGAAACTTCAATATTTGTTGACTCAAAATCAAGGGGTAGAGAGGCTGTCAGTCGAATCTTTACAAGGGTAAGTGCATAGGGAACTTTGTGAGTTTTTTTTTTTTTTTTTTTAATGGCATAGAACACAGCCATAGTAAAATATCATTCAGACATATCAACAAAAAACATTGCCAACAGTCAACGAAATATCAGCCGCCACTAATTTTAATTGTGAATGCCTGATCATTATAAATATTTCAGTACATACAGTATATGCAGATTTACCTCACAATGCTGTGTACAAGTCAAGACCTATCAGATTTATTTGCTTTTTGATAATGTTTTAGGAACTATATGGGTTTGAAGATAAATTCTCATTCTTTTGTGTCATTCTAGATGCGTGAATCTAGATATCACATGGTTTATTAGTAAGCCCTATTGTATCCATTATTATTATTAGGGGCCAAGCACCGAAGGTGCGTAGCCCCTATTGTATCCGTTAGAATTATTATTATTATTCCTCCTCAGTGGGAGTCTATGGCAGCCCATAGAACCGTTTGTAGGAAAATTATGAAATTTGGCACACTGATAGGGGTGGTAATGAATAGTACCCATAGCAAATTTGTTTAAAAAATATATTGTGCCACCAGTTCAAAAATGCACTTTTCTTTTACGCTTATCTTTTTAACCATTTGTCCTAGAAACAAAAGTATTTTTTGTCTGATTATTCTCATCTTAATGTTTCAAATGAAACCCCATACATTAGAACTCCACCCATTACAGTAGCTACCATCTTGGATAATGATGTTTACAGTTTAAAAGTTTCACATCCTTCAAACCGATTTGTCCAAACAATGGCCCAAAATAATCTCCAGACCAAGTCGCATAGAAATTATAGTAAAGACTTTAGATTTTCGCCTTTGTTTAAAAGTTATGGCAGTTAACAAGGTCGATGTAACACTGGATGCCAGGCTGTATCTTGGCAACGGGTTATCCAATCAAAAGAAAACTTGGTATGCCTCATGAGGACCATGGTCTGAGGGCACAGAGTTTCGCAACAGCACCACCTATGAAAAACTGCTTTTTTTAACCCGTAACTTTTGAACCGTATGTCCTAAAATCATAGGGTTGGTGTCTGTGGATTCCTTAGGTCATGTGGATTTCAACAATACTAATTTTCTTATGTCAGCCATACTGTCCCTCCGCTGCACTGAATTTTATTAAAAAGTGATATATCTTTTAAAAGCATTGTAAGATTTAAAAGATAAAATGTTTATGCATAATCTACATCATGTCCTGAGGAAACCCGAGTAGTTTTGAGACAGTGCCACTTATAGTTCAAATGATAATCCACACTTGTATGCTGACTTTAATCTTGCAATGTTTCTTTGCCACGGCTGAGATGTGTCAACTCAATGGCACAGTGGGGCATTGGACTGCGGCTCAAAAGGAGTACTTATGTTGAGCTTGATACAACATAGGCTGTACTACATTGAATAATTCATGCTTGAATTCAAAACCACTTAGCATTAAAATCAAGATATTCTCAGCTATCATTTTTACTCTCAGCTTGGAATGTGTTTTTGGCATTGTTAAGGTGTGTCAATTGAGTGGCCCAGTGGTTAAAGCATTGGGTTATGGCTTAAATGTTTGTGAGTTTGAGTCTAGTGAAGTATGTTTTAAAGAATTTTTGCTTCTGTTGACCTCTGAGTTTTCCTGTTGTGCTTACTACTACAGAGACTACATTGCATAATTCCTGCTTGAATTCAAATCCACTTGGCTGTAACAAAATATTCTCAGCAGTCGTTTTGTACTCTTCACTTGGACAGTCTCTTTGGCATTGCAAAATTGTGTTAGCTGACTGGCTCAGTAGTTAAAGCATTGGAATGATGTTTAAAAGGTTGTGAGTTTGAGTTCAAACAAAAATTGATTTGTTTGGTTGACCTTTGAGTCTTCATGTTTTGCATACTATAATGTAGTCCTTACTTCACTGTGTAATTCCAGTTTCAGTTAAAACCACTTTGATGTACTAAAAACATTTTCTCAGCAATAATGTTGTACAGTTTACAAGTTTCACGTCCTTCAAACTTTATCTGATTTGTCCAAACAATGGCTCAAAATAATCTCCAGACCAAGCCACACAAAATGATAGTAAATCATTTTGATTTGTGCCTTTGTTTAAAAGTTACGGCAGCGCAGAATTAACAAGGTCGATGTAAAACTGGATGTGAGGCTGTATCTCGGCAATGGTTTGTCCTATTGAAACGAAACTTGGTGTGCTTCATCAGGACCATGATCTGAGGGTACATGCACAGTGCCACCTATGGTTAAAAAGATGTAAAAAATGGCCATTTTTGCCCGTAACTTTGGAACCCATATGTCCTAAAATTATGGGGTTGGTATCTGTGGATTCCTTAGGTCATGCGGATTTCAACGATGCAAATTTTTTCTCATATCAGCCATACTGTCCCTCTGCCACATTGAATTTTATTAAAAAAGTGATATATCTTTTAAAAGCATTGTCATCATGTCCTGAGGATAACTGATCAGTTTGGAGACAGCATCACCTATAGTTGAAAAAATAGTCTACACTTGTGTGCTGACTCTAAACACAGGAAGTCTCATTGCCACTCAGTGGACATATCAACTAAGTGGCTCATTGTGTTAAAGCACTGGTTTATAGTTTCAAGAGTTGTGGATTTGAATCCCCACTTCAACAAATTATGCAGTTAAACTTTCTGTTGTTATGGAGGTCTTTGCATTGTGTTTACTTAATGGTTGCTGGGCTTTTCTCCAATCAAATATTGATTTTCATTTTGTTGTAAAGTTACATGAATACAAAGCTGATTATAGGTGACTACGATGATTGGCTGTGATTGCTCTATGCTTGGATGTATCTTTGGTGACTTTTGTGGTACTGTGCTGTGACCTGTTGAACGGAAAGTTGTAGGTTTAAATCCGTCCTGAGGTGATGTTTAATATTGTGTGTGTTTGTGTTTTATGTCATATGTAATCTTTGAGTTCTGGATAATGCTGTGCAATTCTTGCCATTTTGGTGCTTGGTCACTTAATTGCTGCTTGCAGTTATATTCATTATTATTATTAGTATTCTGGCTGGGAGTCTATGGCAGCCCTATGAACCGTACATAGAAAAATGCAGGTCTTCTTTTGCATGTATCTTTTGAGCCATTTGTCCTAGAGGCACCATTCTTTTTTGTCTGATTACTTTCCTCCTGTTGATTCAATAGACCCCTTACATTAAAACTCTGGAGTCGCATGATACCATGCGAGGAGCGGACGTGTGAACGATGAGCTCTGCGCACTTTGCTAGTTTTTAATAATTTTTGTGTTATAATCCGGTGAGAGTCGAAGTCAACATGGCAAAGAATTCAAAATCCTCGGGCTCTGGAGATATTAAAAGACACATACGTGCTCAAGATTAAATCTCTGACAGGCCCGCAGACCAGGGACTCGGTTTGGACGGTGCGGCAGGAGAAATCCAGCGGCAACTTTCGAGCATGTCTGTAATGCTGACGAAAGATGTTGCTGACTTAGGAGATTGCTGACTTAGACGATCCATTACGGCGATGGAGACGAAATTCTCTGAGTTGGTTACAAGATTGTCGGACGTCGAGAAATGGATTGATTATCTGGAGTCATCGGAGAGGGAATTACCTGCTAATCCTCTAGTGACCGAGGGAGATTTGGAACAAGTTTTTGAAAAATTGGAAGACCTTGAGGACCGCAGCCTGCAAAATAATGTCAGAATTGTTGGAATTCCTGAGCATGAAGAAGGCCGAGATATGGTGAAATTTCTAGACAAGCTCTTCCTGAGTCTGCTCGACATAACAAGCCAGAAGCTGGAAATTGAGTGAGCTCACAGAGTCCCACCTCACAGATCCGCTGAGGGAGACAAGCCCCGATCAATTCTGGCCAAATTTCTGAGATAAAGATCTCGTGTTATGCGAGGCGAGGAGTAAAGGAAAGCTTTCTTGAAAGGACCGCAACATTTTCTTGTTCCCAGACTTTGCAAATTCGACAAGAGAGAAACGTGATCAATTCAAGGAATGCAAGAAACTCTTACATCAACGGAAGATCGCTTTTCCACTGATGTTTCCGGCCAAATTGAGAATAGATACTAAGGATGGCTGCAAAATATTTACATATCCAAGCAAGCACTGTCCTTCATAAAAACATTGGAGTGAGTAAGCCATTTGGTGTTTCTCATTTGGCCCCCAAGTGGAGTAACTCGCTGTACTTACTCTTGGCTGTCTGAGGAAGCTGAGTGCCATTTTTGTTTCTTTTTGTGCTGGTTCCACCTAGCGGCTGGAGTTTGTTTTGTGGAATAACACTTATTCAAACTTTTGCATTGATGGAAGATCGCTTTAACACTTAAGTTCCCGGCCAGATTGAGAATAGATATTAAGGATGGCTGCAAAATATCTACATGCCCACAACAAGCGATGTCTTTTATAAAGTTGATGGACTGAGGAAGGCATGGTGTGTTTTTTTTATGTGACCTCCGAGTGAACTTGACTCGCTCAATACACTCTTGACCGTCCGAGGAACCAGGACGCCTGTTTTGTTTCTTTTTGTGTTTGTTCCGCTTAGCTGCTGGAGTTTGTTTTGTTGAATAACACTCCTTCGGGTCAGTTGTGGATGAATCTGCTCATTCTTTGTGCTTATGCTTCCTATTGGCTGGAGTTTGTTTTGTTGAGTATTTTAGCAGGTCATTGGGAGGATTAAATCATTTGCTGCACTCATGAACAGCCGGCTCACTGAACATTCGTTTGACTGTCTGAGGAAACTGAACGGTTTTATATTTATTTATTTATTTGTAATGTTTTGTAAAACAAATTTTTGTGCTGGTTCCACTGGAGGCTGGAGCATGTTTTGTGGAGGAGCACACCTTTGTTTATTCTGCCTATTGGCTTGGGTTTGTTTTACAAAGTATTTTCTTTTATGTAATTTTGCCTCACAAAATTTGTACAAGCAATCTGATGGCAAAGTTGTCGCATAGGTGTACATGGACTGTTTGAGTTTAGAGGGATAGACGCCAGTTGGCGCTGTCGTGCACAGGGTTAATGCGCACGTTTTTCTTTTTTCTTTTTGTTTGGTTCGGGGGGAATATGTTTTGATTGTTGCACTAATGGGGAATATGGTCTTTATAATTTTTATTTTTGACACACAATCTATTTTTTCTCATATGTCAAAATGTCAAATGTTAGTATGTGTGGGTTATCTTTCTCCATGTGGAATGTGAATGGGTTGGGGCACCCCATAAAAAGAAGGAAAGTTATTTATTTTCTTAAGCGTAAGTAATATGAAATAGTGTTTCTTCAAGAAACTCATCTTTCCTTGCAGGAAGCTAAAAAATTTGGGAAGATATGGGGTGGACATTTTTTCTTTAGTGCTGGCTCAAGTAAGAGCAGGGGAGTCATTAGATTGCTAAGTAAACATCTACAATTCAAATCTCTCAAACAGATTAAAGATAAATTAGGAAGAGCCATTATTGTTTTAGCAGAAATTCAGGGGCAAAGGTTGATTTTGGCTAATATTTACGCACCTAACGCTGATGATCAGGGCTTTTTTATAGATCTTGAAGCGATGCTGCAAGCCGCTGGCACCCCTCATGATATAATATTGGGAGGAGAGTGTAATCTTTTGATGAACTCAGTCCTTGATCATAGTGAAGCAAAAGTGTGTAAGCCCCCTAGAGCAACATTGATGCTTCACAGGATGTGTAAAAATCTTGGTCTTACAGATATTTGTAGACTTTTGAACCCATCTGGGTGGGATTATAAAAAAATTTCATCAGTCCATAAGATTTATTCTACAATAGATTTTTTTATATCTAAGTCCCTCATTTCATCTGTTGTTGATTGCTCAACTGGAAATATCTTAGTCTCAGATCATGACCTGGTGAATTTAGAGGTGTTGCCACATATGGAAAAAAATAAATCATATACTTTAATGTATCCCTTTTGCAAAATCCTGAATTCCAACAAATGTTAAAGGTTGAAATCAATGTTTATATGGAGACCAACTGGTCCTCAGTATCCTCTGTGGGTGTGGCTTGGGATGCACTTCAGGCAGTTCTTAGGGGTCGGATCATACAGTATGCCTCATTCATTAAAAAATCCAAAACACGAGAACTTGTGGAGTTGAAAAGGAATATTAAAAGTGCTGAAGCAGAGCTGAAGCACCGAATGTCATCTGATGGCCTCAGAGAATTGACCCGACTGAAATACAGATATAATACTATTTTGTCGCAGAAAGTGGAGTTTTGGTAATTCAGGGCAAAACAGTCATATTTTGAGTTGAAGGACAAAGCAGGAAAACTTTTGGCTAGATATATAAAGCAGAGAGAGTATTTTTCTACTATTCCCTTAGTGAAATCTACTGGTGGTGGAATATTTACCTCAGCCATTGATATTAATAATGCTTTTAAAGAGTTCTATCTTGATCTTTATTGTTCCACATCTTTGACTACTGATGAAGATATTAGAAACTTTGTGGAACCTCTAGAACTCCCTAAATTGATGACTGAGCAAAAAAATTCTCTTGATTTTGAGAAAATCTTGGAGGAGCTTGATGAGTTAATTAAGGCCCTGCCTACAGGCAAGGCTCTCTGAATTTTTTTTTTTAGATCTTATGCTACAGAACTGGCTCCACTTTTGTTAGAAGTTTATACAGAATTATTAAAGGATGGAAAGCTTCCACCAACCATGACACAAGCCTGGATCAGTCTGATTCTTAAAAAGGACAAAGATCCAGGGGGCCTGGGTAGCTCAGTGGTAAAGATGCTGGCTACCACACCTGGAGTTCACTAGTTTGAATCCCAGGGTGTTCTGAGTGACTCCAGCCAGGTATCCTAAGCAACCAAATTGGCCTGGTTACTAGGGAGGGTAGAGTCACATGGGGTAACCTCCTTGTGATTGCTTTAATGTGGTCCGATTCTCAGTGGGGCACGTGGTGAGTTGAGCGTGGATGCCATGGTGAGTGATGTGAAGCCTCCACACATGCTATGTCTCCATACTCAACAAGCCATGTGATAAGATGTGTGGGTTGATGGTCTCAGATGTGGAGGCAGCTGGGATTCATCCTCTGAGGTGAATCACTACATGACCACAAGGACTTAACAAGCACATTGGGAACTGGGCATTCCAAATTGGGAGAAAAAGGGGAGAAAAAAAAGAAAAAGGACAAAGATCCAAATGAGTGTAAGAGTAAACATTAAAAATTCGTCAAAAATGTTGGCTAATTGATTAAGTAAAGTTATGACACCTCTAATACATATAGATCAGGTGGGATTTATTTGGGACTGCAGCTCTTCTGATAACATCAGGCGTCTAATCAATATCATGTGGTCAGTAGCGAATGATCAGTCTCCGGTCGCTGCCATTTCACTTGACGCCGAAAAGGTGTTTGATATGGTAGAATGGGATTATCTTTTTAAGGTTTTGAAAATATACGGGTTCAGGAATACTTTTATTAGATGGATTAAGTTACTTTATAGACACCCTGTAGTGGCAGTACAAACGAATGGATTAATTTCAGATTATTTTACTCCCGGCAGGGTTGCCCTCTTTCCCCATTATTGTTCTGTCTTGCCCTGGAACCATTAGCAGCCGCGATAAGAAAGGAGGATGATTTTCCAGGGGTGATGGCAGGAGGTATGGCGCATAAGCTTCTGCTTTACGCAGATGATATTTTATTATTCGTCTCTGACCCCACTAGATCTTTGCCTTGCCTCCACAGAATTATTAATCCTTTTCCAAATTCTCAGGATACGAAGTCAGTTGGTCTAAATCCGAAACTTTGGCTCTGACAGCATACTGCCCAGTAACGGCTTTTCAGCCGGGCACTTTCCAGTGGCCTAAACAGGGCATTAAATATTTGGGTATTTTATTCCCAGCAAATATGTGTGATTTAGTTAGTTAATTTTGACCCTTTAATAAAAAGGTTTTCAAACGATGTGGGCAGCTGGGCTTCATTACATTTATCTATGATTGGGAAGGTTAATGTTATTAAAATGAACTGTATTCCAAAATTCAACTACCTGCTACAGTCTCTCCCTGTAGATGTCCCCCTCTCTTATTTCAAGCAATGTGAGAGCATAGTGAAGTCTTTCATTTGGAATGGTAAGCACCCCAGATTACATTTTAGTAAACTGCATAGGCCGATTGACAAAGGTGGGCTAGGCCTACCCAAGATTTTTTGTATTATTATGCTTTAGGTCTCAGACATTTGACTCACTGGTCGCTTCCACCAGAAAGACCCCCTCCCTGGTTCTGTACTTAATAGAAGTTCTTGCCCCTATTTCGCCACTGCAAAGCCATTCTATCAAACTAACCGGAGAAGTTAAATCACACCTCGTTATTTCGCATTTGCACGCGGTATGGACAAAAGTGTCCAGAGTGTTTAATTCGGATATTTATCTAAATGTTGCCTCGAGCATATGGCTGAACCCCAAACTATGTGTTAATAAGTCCCCTTTCCGCTAGTCAGAGTGGATTGTGAGGGGGGTTAATACACTCGGTGACCTATATGAGAGTAGTGTGTTGAGATCCTCTAAAAATTTGGTTCAACATTTCGTGATCCCCAGATCTCAGTTTTTTAGGTATCTACAGCTGCACCACTTGCTGTGTATTAGAGCCCGACTGATATGGGATTTTTGAGACCGATACGATACCGATTTTAGAGGGGGGAAATCCAGACTTTTAAATATTACATTTTATAAATGCAGCAACTGGATTTGTTTGGTTGAAGGGGGTACCAAACTGTGAATCCTGAACAAAACAGTGTGGTGAATACACGTTTACACATTAGCTTCCACTCAGCTGACAAGCAATGAAAGTAGCTACGTGGATAGCTAGTTAGCTATAAGCTCATTGTCACGGAGAGTAAAAGATGGACCAGCATTGCGTCACACCAAATAGGTAACAGCATAGCATGCAATCAACACTCAACAGACACAATCCACCACCGCACTGTTGTCTGCTGAGCTGCAAAATGATGCTCTGATGTTTACCTTTCAATCTGCTACATTACTGGCTGCACTGACAAACTATAGCTGCCTAACATAACAAACAGATGTGATAAACATGAGTGACAGGGTTAACGTTATATTGAAAAGGGAAAATGATGGGGTCATTGTTTATTAACATTCCAGTATGTATTTCACAAACTATTTAGCAACTTACCGAGAAGACACCGCTTAACTCCGCACCGCTTAACTCCGCCCTGTCTGCAGAGCCACCCCAGTTCAGAGTCAGCTCTGTAAACAATGGAGTCGGAGCATGCTCTGCTGGACAAACTACGTTATGACACCAATTCTAAAGCATTGTTTTCTGCATTATATATTCTGAAAATACGTTTTCTTATCTGCAAATATCAGTAAACATATACGCCGATACCGATATATCGGTGAAAGGCTAAAATTGGCCGATAATATCGGCCGGGCACTACTGTGTATGCTATTTTTGGAGATAAATAAATAAAGCAGCTGATACTATGAGAGTAGTGATTACTGCTTTTGGAAAAGGTCATGAGGCATCAGTGTATTACTCCTTGTTAATTCAGAGTCTGGGGGATAGAGCCTCAACCACCCTCAAGAGATTATGGGAGAAAGATTTAAACTTGGAATTGGAGGAGGGAGAGTGGGCTAGGATTCTAAAAAACATCAAAACTGCATCTAGAGACGCAAGGGTGCGCCTTGTGCAATTCAAGATTTTACATCGGTTCTATTGGACCCCCTCTAAATTGCATAGACTTGGTCTTAAAGCACACCCACCTGCTGGCGATGCCAATCAGAGGACCCATATCCCATAACCCATGTCTTTTGGGGGAGTGTTGAGATACAGAAGTTTTGGTTAAAGGTTCAGAGTCTGGTGTGCGATGTATTAGGCACTCGGGTATCATTTTGCCTATCAATGTTGATGACCGCCCCATCGCCCAAGATGAAAAGTAGACACATGGGTCATAACCAGTGTCACGATCGCCAGGCAGATCATTTTAAGGGGCTGGAGGTTGGCTGGAGCACCCTCTTTTCAGGAGTGGTACTCGAAGATGGGAAGGGTGGCAGCCTTTGAGGAAGGGGCATTTAGAAGAATGGGGAGGTACATGTTCATGGAGAAATGGGGTGGGTATATGTCATTTATGGATATTATTATTATGATTAATATTAATATATATTTTATTTATTTATTCATTTATTTTTATTTTATTGTGCATGTGTGTCTATATCATTTGAGACCACTATGATGTTGTTGGGGTCAGGGTGGGATGTGGGATGTGGGATTGGGGATTGGGAGGGGGAGGGTTAATAGTGGGGGTTAAGAAAAAGGGATTTAAGGCAATGCTTTGTCCTATCGAAACTAAACTTGGTATGCTTCATCAGGACCATAATCCAAGGTAACATGCAATGTTTGGTGACAGCGCAACCTATGGGTCAAGAAATGTCAAAATTGGCTGTTTTGCCTGTAACTTTTGAACTGTTTGTCCTAAAATTATGAATTTATGAAAATTATGATTCCTTGGGTCATGAGGATTTCAACTATATACATTTTTCCAACATCAGCCATATAACCTCTCTGCTATTTTGAATTTGATGAAAAGTTTGTTTATTTTAAACGCTTTGTCTGATTTGAATTAAAATTGGAAGGGGTTTTCATTATTATGTCCTGAGGGTACCTAAGCAGTTTAAGAATTTTGACCACTATGTGGCACTGTCTCCAGTCAATTTAAACAAAATGTTTAATGTATCATTGCTTCCTTATTCTAAGTCTTCTGAAATTGGCAGATACACATTTCTAAATGTATTTATTCTATATATTTTATTATTTAAAACCTGCTGCTCTCAGCTTGGAATGTATCTTTTACATTTTTGAGCTCTGTCAGCTGAATGGCCCAGTGGTTAATGCATTGGAATACAGGTCAAAAGGTTGTGAGTTTGAGTAGAGGTAAGAGCAGTTTTGAAATTTGTACTTCTGTTGATCTCTGAGTCTTCATATTACTCTTACTACAATGTAGACTGTACTTTATTGCGTAATTCCTGCTTCAATTTAAAAAAAAAAAAACTAAAAAAAAAACGAACCTGTAACAATACACAGAATTGGCCAAACAGATCATTCAAATAAAGAAGGTACTCCCTCTGGGTGACGCTATTTTGTTATCGACAAAGTGAAAATGCGAAATTTGCGTCTTCTGCCTGTTTCCATTCAAATGGCCTTTTATCGATAAAAATGGTGTGCGTGATGACGTCATGCCTAAAAAAAGCACTGTCACATAAGTTTTGGTTTAGCGCAAAAAAAACCTGCCCTTAAGCTGTTTCCATTAAGGAATGTGTGTTTATCACTAATTCGCCTCACAGATGTCCCACAGATGTTTTTTTTTTCCCTTAACTTTTGGTAAAATGGGGAGAGTATTGAGACAATTCATTGAAATTAGCCAGCTAACTGTCGTTTTAATTTCACAAATAAATGCAATCAAAAGACGAGGAATTGCAATCAAAAGGGAGCAGTTGCCCTTCTGATAGGACTGTAATATTGGTCCTGATGTTGCGCCTATCGCAGGTTGCCACCGGTTCTAACCCGAAAGCGAATCGTCATGGCCCTGTTCAAGCTGGCAACCTGCACCAAGTAATGGGGAAACTTTCAGTCTTAGTACAAGGAACGTCCATCGATGTGTATATATTGTGTGCACAGCTATTAAAGAAACATTGATGCAGTGTAATATCAGGGTTTACATATGATACATTCCTGATATTCAATAGGCTATTTTAAAGAATCATCTAATCTAAAGCATCGCCAACACAACTGCATTATGTCCCGCATATTTGTCCAGCAACTTTTAACGACCAACTGAACTTGATTTTCATTTAAAATTAATTTTAGCGTCATAATGCAATTTACATTTTCTGAAGAAGCTCAGCAAATGCGATCCGAGGTAAAGAGGGTTAGATTTCAAATATTTAAAAGATTTAAAATGTTCAAAAGCTCATTTTCTGAAAGTGAACTCAGCATTGGACAAATAGTTCAGATAGTTTATAGTCTTGAAGTGTAGAAATGTCATTCAGCCGACTTTTTTCGTCTACAGAACAGGGTGCGGCTACTTTAAGTTTGTGAAAAGAAAAGGCATATACAGGTCTAAAAATATAGTTTTTTCATTTGGTAATTAATTATTTTATTTAATGCTTTATTCATTTAGTAGGCAAATGCATTTATTTGAATACAGGGAATTTTGCCGGCATTTTTTCAAAAGTAAGCTAAACAAATATTTTATAGAATTGGGCTGAATGTTAGTGTTCCAAAAAAGCCCACTGAAGCTTTTCTTCTAGTATTGTGTATTTATTTTTCATTTAAAACATCTTTGTGCACAGAAATGATATGTTTTTTGTATTATGGGCAGGTGCAACTTTAATAAATAAACGGATGTCTACCACAGTTAAATGAATCACAAACAGTGGCCGTTCATTTGTTCTCCGTGCACTTGTTGATGTGAATGATATGAGATATTTGTGTTGGCACTCCTGGAAGTGTCATGTTTGCAGAGACCGGATCTTTATGCCGTTCAGATCAATCCATAATCACGTACAATAAATTGGCTTTCAAGGATGTGTACCGTCGTTATGATTAACACAGGCTAACGATTGGGGTAAACTCTGTCATGTGACACTACATTTTTGTGTTAATGCCAATTTTCTCGACAAAAAGTGTTTCCAAACCAGTTTTTCATGACATTTGATGTATCGACATAGAGTTTATGTGCTAGAGTTAAACGGAAAAATATTATGTCGACACTTGTGAAATTTTAGTGATAATTTGTATTTCCATCAGCTTTATTTTGATGCGCTAACATTTTTTTTTTTTAGCAAAAAATCCTTGGATGGAAACGTAGTTAGTGATGAAACCTGGTGCAAACACACAGAGCCTACTGAAGGAAAGAGGTAGGTACAACAAGTGCAAGAAGAAAAAATAAATAAATAAATAAATTAAACCAGAAAACACTGCAACAATTGAATCAGTCTTACTGTCACACAGTCTTAGATGTACATCCATGGCAAATAAAATATGCTCTTGAACAGAAAATTAAATGTCTCAATATCTCATGGAAGAATGCTTCAAAATACTCAAAATACAACATTGCCATGTTCTATTATTATGTTACTTTGTTTTTTATATGTGTGCAAAAGATTGGGAGTTAAAAGAGCTTTAGCTCCGTTTAATGTTGTTGATTTTGTATTAAAACAATTTTTATTTAAAGTTACCATTACGGCGATTAGTGTTCTCTTTGGTTAGTCATTCTAACATAAGTTCGTTTCGTGTGTTCAGTTGCACAGCGATGGGGAGAATGTTATTTTGATTTGTTTTTAGAAGAAAGCAGGTTATACACATTGTGTGAAGTGGTTGCAAATAAAATCAAGAATACGTTGATCATGGCAATACAGGTGCATCTCAATAAATTAGAATATCGTGGAAAAGTTCATTTATTTCAGTAATTCAACTCAAATTGTGAAACTCGTGTATTAAATAAATTCAATGCACACAGACTGAAGTAGTTTAAGTCTTTGGTTCTTTTAATTGTGATGATTTTGGCTCACATTTAACAAAAACCCACCAATTCACTATCTCAAAAAATTAGAATATGGTGACATGCCAATCAGCTAATCAACTCAAAACACCTGCAAAGGTTTCCTGAGCCTTCAAAATGGTCTCTCAGTTTGGTTCACTAGGCTACACAATCATGGGGAAGACTGCTGATCTGACAGTTGTCCAGAAGACAATCACTGACACCCTTCACAAGGAGGGTAAGCCACAAACATTCATTGCCAAAGAAGCTGGCTGTTCACAGAGTGCTGTATCCAAGCATGTTAACAGAAAGTTGAGTGGAAGGAAAAAGTGTGGAAGAAAAAGATGCACAACCAACCGAGAGAACCGCAGCCTTACGATTGTGAAGCAAAATCGATTCAAGAATTTGGGTGAACTTCACAAGGAATGGACTGAGGCTGGGGTCAAGGCATCAAGAGCCACCACACACAGATGTGTCAAGGAATTTGGCTACAGTTGTCGTATTCCTCTTGTTAAGCCACTCCTGAACCACAGACAACGTCAGAGGCGTCTTACCTGGGCTAAGGAGAAGAAGAACTGGACTGTTGCCCAGTGGTCCAAAGTCCTCTTTTCAGATGAGAGCAAGTTTTGTAAAGGTCCTAGAGTCTGGAGGAAAGGTGGAGAAGCTCATAGCCCAAGTTGCTTGAAGTCCAGTGTTAAGTTTCCACAGTCTGTGATGATTTGGGGTGCAATGTCATCTGCTGGTGTTGGTCCATTGTGTTTTTTGAAAACCAAAGTCACTGCACCCGTTTACCAAGAAATTTTGGAGCACTTCATGCTTCCTTCTGCTGACCAGCTTTTTAAAGATGCTGATTTCATTTTCCAGCAGGATTTGGCACCTGCCCACACTGCCAAAAGCACCAAAAGTTGGTTAAATGACCATGGTGTTGGTGTGCTTGACTGGCCAGCAAACTCACCAGACCTGAACCCCATAGAGAATCTATGGGGTATTGTCAAGAGGAAAATGAGAAACAAGAGACCAAAAAATGCAGATGAGCTGAAGGCCAGTGTCAAAGAAACCTGGGCTTCCATACCACCTCAGCAGTGCCACAAACTGATCACCTCCATGCCACGTCGAATTGAGGCAGTAATTAAAGCAATAGGAGCCCCTACCAAGTATTGAGTACATATACAGTAAATGAACATACTTTCCAGAAGGCCAACAATTCACTAAAAATGTTTTTTTATTGGTCTTATGATGTATTCTAATTTTTTGAGATAGTGAATTGGTGGGTTTTTGTTAAATGTGAGCCAAAATCATCACAATTAAAAGAACCAAAGACTTAAACTACTTCAGTCTGTGTGCATTGAATTTATTTAATACACGAGTTTCACAATTTGAGTTGAATTACTGAAATAAATGAACTTTTCCACGACATTCTAATTTATTGAGATGCACCTGTATATGCAGTTCATGTGGAAGAGTTACTGCAATAGTTATTTGACAAGTTGAGCAGATACTGCGACTGAAGGATGCAACAATCTCTTTAAGAAAATACTTTACTTGTATAGTTATTCACACAGATTCACATCTCTGATTAGGAACCCACAGAAAGCCAAGAACACATTATTCTTCTGTGACCTTTCGTAGAATGGAGTACTTTAAATGTTCAGCGTCAACCCTTCTGTTCATAGAGCTGTCTGTCAATAGAAGAAAATTTTCTAAAACATTTTACCATTCATTTACAGTTTTAAATTCTAGAATCACAATATTGAAATATATCAATTTATACAGTACTGTTCCTATTATTATCAATGACAAACATGCATTGAGTTTAACCAGGATCATAACTACCTCATGGGAACACAAATCTTACAGATGGTTACTAAAAATAAACCCTTGTCATAACATAATATGACATGTTTACGATTAAATGGAACTTGAAACAACTATAACCCGCAAATACTTAATTTAAATGTTAATTAATAACACCCACAAACAGTCCCCAAAACCTCTGCAGACCTACCTAATTAATTATGCACACACAGCGTCCAATAGCAAGTCCCCAAGCAAAAACCACAACAGAAGTTACAATATTTTTCCTATGAGGTTTAGTTTCAGTTTCCTGACAGAATTTATAACCTGTGTTTGTCACTGATTTGCAAGGAAACAATTAGCTAAATAACTCCACTGTCACAGTGACAAAAAATAAATGTAAATAAAAAATAATGCAAAATTCAGTTGCATGGCCTGTACGAATTTGTTTTTTTTTATAAATAATTTGATAAATTATAAGTATTATAATTAGTTTAATAATATTTACAATTTATTTTGAACCCTATATACATTTCGGTTAGCAAGTTATGATTTGCTAAAACTACCAGAAAAGCCTCCGGATAGACTGAACAACCTGGCACCCTCTCATTACAGAGATCTCATGGTGACTTTACTAAATGCAAGAACTTAAATTTAAATACATTTTAAAAAATATTTTTGTATAATTTTTTTTTTACTCATTTATTTATTGATTCAAATAGTTTTTGAAAAAAAAAAAATACTTATAATACTTATAATGTAGCACGGTTAAATATCCATATAAAACCATTTACAGTACATATTACCCTCACCACAAACCCAAATTATTTAGGTGGTCCTAAAATAGTTCTGTGCCCGGGGTCCAACATTTGGTGCTACACCCCTGGTCATTAAATTATACTTCCACTGTATAATTTAGTGACCAGGGGTGTAGCACCAAATGTTGGACCCCGGGCACAGAACTATTTTACAAAATCTCAATTAGATATACCAGAAATCATCCCAGTGGACCCTTTCCAGCTCACTGTTGTGAGCCACCTGTTGTGAAATCCAATGGCTTGTTGTAACCTAAGTTTATATTTTATCACAAAATATGCATTTGGATAAATATTTTGACATTACAAAAATTTTAGCATTTTAAAATTTATTTGAAGTGTCAGTTTTTGCAGTTTATGTCAGTATGCTTGTAATCAAACCTGACCATGGTGTTAAAGAAGACACAGAATAAGCATTTTTCTGCCAACAATTTATTTAAAACATACAAAATGTAATAAAGTAAATGCATAATAATATTAAGAAAATTAACATCAACAGAAATGAACTGCAAAATTCTGAAAATTTGAGTATAAAACATAAGTATCAGAGTAAACATTTTGCAATTTGAAACTTTCTATAGTAAAAATTTATTTTGCAAATGTATGTGTGTGTCAGATTACAGTCACCAGCTGGAAAACAACAGATGACTTGTAATGCTAACAATGACCAAAAGATGGCTGCAGAGCTCCACTTATTGATGCACTGGTTCTCTCTCTCTGTGTGTGTTCTGCATTGTTAATGTGTTATCATCTCAACCCTTCATTTCTGAGTGTGTATGTTTAGCAGTGGCTGATTTATTGGTTTTATTTGACAAATGTATGAAAAAATCATTGTGTTAAAGTCTCACCAGTTCATTGTTGTGTTTGTGTAAGTATGTGTGTGTGTATATTTTGCACTGAGGATGTTTTAGAGTCTCACCCTGTAATTTCTGTCTGTCCCCCCCCCCCCCGATTTATTGATTGTATTTGACAGATAAAAAAAAATTGCTCTGGTTTTCCCATTCATTTTTTTCATTTGTGAGATCTTTGGGTTGTGCAGTGGTTGCCATGCTGGTGCTTGACCCCCTAATTGCTGCTTATAGCTATATTTCTATCTTGTTTTTGTGAACTAGTTCTGTGCAGGACAGTCCTCTATAGTCCCATTGTCAAAATCTATCAAAAACACGTTGAATTTTGAATTCAACATAGCCCACTTACACAACTAAGGTCCTGTTAACACCTGGTATTTAGATGTGTTTTGGGCGATTCATTTGAAACAGGGCAACGCTAAAGACAGGTGTTAACGAATGGGGTCCAAAACATTTGAGATTTGTCAACTTCAACCACATACGGAGATTGTAGAAAGTGGTCTAAACAACATGAGAATGCATTCGAACAGCAGCAAGTCCCCGCCTACACACCTATCAACTGGCGCGCTAAAACATGTGTTGTAAAGTTTCCCAGTTATGTGCAGTTTTAAAAAGAATTAACTGACTGATCTGATTCTTCTTTTTTTTTTTTTTTTTTAAAGCGTACATTACATGAAGAATTTCAAAGAACTTCAGTGTGTATGATCTCAACATGCAGTAAAACAGATGAGAAGCACACACATCAAAAGCTCAGTTAATACAGTTACTTCACCAAAATAACAGAATTCTGCTCGAAATGTCACATTTGTGCTTGGATTAAATTTTAAGTGCATCTTGGAGAAACACTTTTCTCTTTTTTTGCACTTTATCTCCCAGTAATGCACTGATGTAGTGATTCATGTATCTCGTCATGAAATAATTGATCAAAAGTTTCAAAGTTTCATATTGTAGGAAGGACCCATGTAGATTCATGTAGTGTGCATATACACAGAAAAGCAATTGCTGGGGCTTCAAGCATTCCAAACAGTCCTGCACACAATGGCAAGAAAAAGTATGTGAACCCTTTGGAATTACCTGCATTTATGTATAAATTTGTTTAAAGTTAAAATAATGAATGAGCAAAATCTGTTTGTAACTTAAACACAAATTATTGTATTGTTCTTGTACATACTGAATATATAATTCAAACATTCACAGTATAGGAAAAAGTATGTGAAACCCTAGGCTAACGACATCAACAAAAAGCTAGAGTCAGTTGGCAAACCTGGCATCCAATTAATGTAACAAGATTGGAGGTGTGGATTAGAGCTACTACTAAAAGCACTCAAAAATTTTGAGTTTGCTATTCACAAGAAGCATCTGCTGACGTGGACCATGCTTCAAAAAGAGAGATCTTAGACCTACAATCAAGAATTGTTGCTTTGCATAAAACTGGAAAGGGTTACAAATCTTGAGGATCTTAGATATTCATCTGTCCACAGTTAGACAAATTGTCTATAACTGAAGATGATTTAGTACTGTGGCTACTCTCCCTAAAAGTGGCCGTCCAGCCAAGATGACTCAAAGGGCACACTGCAGAATGCTCAATGAGGTAAAAAAAAGAACCCAAGAGTGACAGCTAAAGACCTGAGGAATCATTGGAACTGGTTAACATCTCTGTTCATGAGTGTACTATACAGAAAACATTAAACAGGCATGGTGTCCATTGCAGGACACCACAAAGGAAGCCGCTGCTTTCCAACAAAAAACATTGTTGTGTGTATGAAGTTTGCCAAAAGACCACCTTGACACTCCACAATGCTACTGGGAAAATGTTTTGTAGACTGATGAAACTAAGGTTGAACTGTTTGGGAAGAACATGCAGCACTATGTATGACATAAAAAAGGCATACCAACATGAAAACATCATCTCAATGGTGAAGTACAGTGGAGGGAGCATCATGATTTGGGGCTGCTTTGCTGCTTCAAGGCCTGGACTGCTTGCCATCGAGTAAAAAATTAATTCCCAGGTTTATCAATATATCCTACAAAGATAATGTCAGGGTGGCAGTGTGCCAGCTGAAGCGCAGCATAAGTTGGGTAATGCAGCAGGACAATGACCATAATCATCGAAGTAAATCCACTACAGAATGGCTTAAAAAAAGAAAAACTACCTTTTGGAGTGGCCCAGTTAGAGCACTGACCTTAAAGCCTAAAGTATACTTCAGTCAGACGCAAACGCTATACGTTCACATACAGGTCGTATGATGCAAATCTCATCATCAGCAGAGTGCTGGAGCACTGAACGTGTGCAGCCCTATTTTTCAAACTGCTGTGCATGAGTTTGGAATTATTTACACAAATTGATGGATCCACAAGGCGGCAATACTCACATTTCAGCTGTTACTGTCACGGAGAAACGTTAGAAGACATAATCACCAGTAAATAACAGGAGACAAAAGGTAAAAACAGCAACGGTAGATATGCACGTCAAGAGCACATGTGTGAGGATGTCAGGAAATACCAGCAGTTGTATAACTGTAGTAAGGAGGAATATAAAGATATCTTCATGGTTCTAAACTCCTAAACGCCACTGCTCCAAAACTGCCATAAAAAAGCCATACTGCAGTTTGCAAGTGCTCATGGGGACAAAGATCTTACTTTTTGGAGAAATGTTCTCTGGTCTGATAAAACAAATTTAACTGTTTGGCCATACTGACCATCGTTATGTTTGGAGGAAAAAGGATGAGGCTTGCAAGCTGAAGAACACCATCCCAACCGTGAAGCTTGGGGCTGGCAGCATCATGTTGTGGGGGTGCTTTGCTGCAGGAGGGACTGGTGCACTTCACAAAATAGATGGCATCATAAGGAAGGAAAATTATGTGGATATACTGAAAGCAACATCAAGACATCAGTTAGGAAGTTAAAGCTCGTTGCAAATGGGTCTTCCAAACGAATAATGACCCCAAGCATAACTCCAGAATTGTGGCAAAATGGCTTAAGGACAAAGTCAAGGTTTTGGAGTGGCCATCACAAAGCCCTGACCTCAATCCGATAGAAAATTTGTGTGCAGAACTGAAAAAGCATGTGCAACAAGGAGGCCTACAAACCTGACTCAGTTACACCAGTTCTGTCTGGAGGAATGGGCCAAAATTCCAGCAACTTATTGTGAGAAGCTTGTGGAAGGCTACACAAAACGTTTGACCCAAGTTAAACAATTTAAAGGCAATGCTACCAAATACTAACAAAGTGTATGTAAACTTCTGACCCACTGGGAATTTGATGAAAGAAATAAAAGCTGAAATAAATAATTCTCTCTACTATTATTCTGACATTCTTAAAATAAAGTAGTGATCCTAACTGACCTAAGACAGGGAATGTTTTCTATGATTAAATGTCAGTAATTGTGAAAAATTGAGTTTAAATGTATTTGGCTAAGGTGTACAGTACTGTGCAAAAGTTTTAGGCACTTAAGATTTTCACAAAAGCATTTGTCTTAAGATGGTTATTTATATCTTCAGCTTTAGTGTGTCAATAGGAAAAATACATTTTAGACTCCAAACATTACTTCTGCAAATAGAAAAGAATAGAAGAACAGGGCCCTCTGCAAGAGGTGGCATTGCCCCCACAGAGCCCCCCAGTGAACATCGGGTCAGTCTGAGATTACATAAAGAGACAGAAGCAGTTGAGAAAGCCTAAATAGATAGAAGAACTGCAGCGAATTCTCCAAGCAGCTTGGTACATCCAATCTACCAACAACCAAGCAAAACTGTGTCCAGGTGTACCTAGGAGAATTGGTGCTGTTTTGAAGGCAAAGGTGGTCACACCCTGAATATTGATTGATCTTTTTTATGTTTACTGGACTTTGTATGATGTTAATTGATAAATTAAAACCGTTTATAGCATTATTTTGAAGACATCCTCACTATGCAACATTTTTCACAAGTGCCTAAAACTTGCGCACAGTACTGTACCTGTGACCTCACACTGGATCCAAACACTGCACACCCTCATCTCTCTCTGTCTGATGGCAACTGAAAGGTGAACCGTGTGGAAGAAGAGCAGTCATATCCTGATCATCCAGAGAGATTTGATTCATATAGTCAGGTGTTGAGTAGAGAGAGTCTGTCCAGATGCCGTTATTGGGAGGCGGAAATGAATGGCATGGCTGACATATCAGTGGTATATAAAAGAATGAGCAGGAAAGGGGGAAGTGATGATTGTTGGTTTGGATACTATAAAAAATTCCTGGAATTTGAACTGCTCAGTGAGCAGTTACTCTATACATAATAGTAAGAAAATTGACATATATTTGCCTCTTAACCCTGCTCTAAGAGAGTTGGCATGTATCTGGACAGGTCGGCTGGCCTTCTTTCCTTTTTATACAGTCTGACACAAACATACGCTTACATTTCAGTCCACATTCACTGAGCCCATCTATGCTGGATTTGGGCTTTAACTCGACTCCCCTGTGCTGTTGAATCTGACAGCAAAGCCTTAATTTCCCCAAAAGTAAACCTAAATGAAAGCACATAATCAGTCAGTTATGGACTGTGGGTGGGCCGTCTGAGCCTGAAACTACCTTGACTCTTTGGTAACCATCCAGGGCCATATAGTGACTTAACCAAATTAATATTAAAAAGAGCCAAGACTTCATCAAAGTAGGATTCATAAATTCAGACCCCTTGTTAAAACTCTTGAGTTGTAAGGTTTTGAAGATGTATTGCACTGATTTTTTTTAATACATTTTGAAAAATATTGTGAGAACTAAGGGTGCATTCACACACCTGTGAACCACACCCGAGTTCAGAAAACAACGCACACACCAACCAAAGGAACTGAACTTTAACGTCTAACAAACCCGGGTGTGCACCAAAAATGCTAGTGGTATGCGGTACGATTCATGTGAACTCCGGTACATTTCACTGCTAAAATGAATGCAAACACAGAAGTGAAACACTATTGATGACATAATTTAAATCTTTGCATGCTGCACTATTGTGTAGGGATAATAAACAGTCAGCCTGTCCTTATCGCAAAATATACTCTTGTATAACCCTGAAGGGGTTTATTTTGCGATAATGACCATCTGACTGCTAATTATCCAGATTATTACAAGAGACTTGCAAAGTAAATAAATAAATGGACATGAAACATTGATTTCAGTTTAAATTATTTTATTATCTTACCTAATTGTAGAGTGATACAAGTAGGAAAGTTGACTGGCAATCCTTGGATAACCAGTATGATATGACTTGGGGCCGAATCATACTCTACGCAAGTATGTGCATCTTGCAATGCAAGCTCAAGGTCACGTGTAGTTGCGTTCTACATAGTGCATTCTCACCATTGCCGCAAGAGGCGCAAGATTAGTGTGAACTGTCCGCTTCTACGGTGATTTTTCTTTTAACTCAACTTCTGTCATGGCGGCAACAGATTGAAGAGAATATTGCTGAGAAAGCAAGTTCAAGTCAATATATTTATAGCAATTTACCAGAATAACAACACATTCAGTTTAAATGGCACATACATTTGAAGGTAACTCTATCGCCCCCTTAAGTACTGAGGTTTGTTCCCGCCACGGTAATGCAAGAACATGCTAAGCATGTTTAACCGTACCACAACCGTGGCCAAGCACTTGCATTTGCTTGTGTAGAGTATGTTTCCGCCTTTAATCCCCAGATGTGCGGTTGTTCAGAAATACCAGACCACTAGATGGTGCGATTGACCAATCAAAATGTTATATTCCAGAGAGCCATGTTATAAAATGAAATATTGCATCTCTCATACCTGTTTGTCTTATTAAAAAAAAAAAGGCCATCAGAGGGATTAACGCATCGTATATAATAATAATAATTTAGTGAAGACTTAAACTACCGAAAAATTCACTTTTTACCTCTAATATTTTTTCATAATCCATGTTTTCATTATTGCCTTGAGTGGAGAAAATTAACTGGGCTGCCCTATGAAAGTGTCATTCACAGATAAGCTTGCATTTAAATGTAGCAATGTTACATAGTTGTTAAAGGTCTTCAGCATTTCATGGAAGGCTACATTCTCAACGTGGAATTAGGCAAAGAAATCTGTGATGCAGCGGTTTCCTTCAGGATCAAAGCACATGATTCTCATGTTCAATTTAAGAGATAAGCCTAATTTTTTCAGACAACAAGAAATAATCCTGAAAATTTACTGTGCTAAACCCTTTGGTTTCAACAAAAATTATCGTAACCAGAAATAATTAGGAAATTATTAACCTGTAAACAGCATTTTAAAATAACGTTTTCATTCTGAACAAGTGAAAGACTTTTTTTTTTTGTTTTTCATTCCTTGAACCATTTTTAGTCCCTGAATAATATCATATGAACAATGACCAGCAGGGGAAGGGGGAAGAAATCGAACTTTGGTTCGATCCAAGCAACCAAACCAAGTGTGAAAGCACCCTAAGACAAAGTGTAGAGCATATTTATATACAAAAGGTCAACATTTTAAATGTATGTAACAATTGAATATTACTTTGATAAAGAAAAAAAAAAAAAAAAAAAAGTACAAACATGTAAACTTCATTATTGCATCTGGCAGATTTGTGAGAGTAATCATTTGTCTCAAATGAGTAAATTTCATTATTTGTCAACTTTATTCTTTCATCTGCCAGAAATTAACTAAAGTTTGTTTCAGTATGTACCCTATATAGGATAAGCGGCTATAGAAAATAGATGGAGGGATGTTTCAGTATGTTAGATGCAGGTTTAGTACTGCAGATTTACTGATTTGCCTATATACAAACTGTCAATATTCCTCTCGGAACAAGTACACGGTCACTCACATTTATTCATTTTGCCTCTGCCGGTCAAGGGGTTTTGTAGGTCAGCTGATGTCTGGGTGAGACATCTTTTTTTATTTCTTAGTGCTTGGGCAAGTTATATTTACCTAGTTTAAGTAATATCAGGCATTAAAACTATAGCTCAAACTTTACAAGGAATTTCGTTTTAATACAAGACAACATAAGTTCATAGCGCAAAACTGCTTCACTGTATTTTTTTAAATTAATAATTAGACATTATGCTTAACTGCTAATTATGCTAAACTTTTTTTTCTTTATTAAGAGCTCAGGATGGTTACTCTCAAAAATATCACAATTAATTGTATTTATTTTTTATTAAACTGTGTTCATCATTGAAGTGTATTGAAATCATTGTCAATATTAAATGGCATTTTAGTGCATTTAAAACAAATTAAATAGCTCCAGACACACAGTCTCAGGTCACTGACCCTTTCATGGTATTTGTGGCATCAGCCAAAAGTAAAGCCATTTTAGCGGTGGAGCAAGTTATTTTTTTGTAGGTGCTATAAGCTTTGTTTGCCATTCTGAAACTTCCACCAGACTGAGCCGTTGAATTAGAAATGCCCTCTTTTTCCTAAAACCTGGACTCCAAAGTTATGCATGCACACAGACATACTTGGCAATCCGAGATGGAGCAGAAGAGCATCTCAATGTCACATGCATAGAAAGTGAACCCGCATAATTATGAAACTCTTTTGATTGTCTAAAAGCTTTTGACTGCAGCAGTTTCCCCCCGCTGTTTACCGAGCCTAGGGCTGTATTTTGATCCATCCCTGTGTCTTGGGGCTTTTGAATTTGTTCACTAAAAAGATTAGTTCAGATTCATTTACTGATTAGTTCAGGTGACCATTTCAGCAAATTATGCCTTTGCGCATGTAGATGCCCTAAACTGAGTGTCTTTTGTGTGTTTTGAGCGAGTCATTGAAGCAAAAGCTAGTTTTTGACCAAAACAAGTCTTATTACCCTTTCTCTCCTTGTTGAATGAGATCGGCGAACTGAATGAATGACATGCCTGGTCCTCTCGTTCATTTGGTCAACAGATCTTCATTCACAAATGAGATGACTGATAATCAATTTCGTTCGGGAACAAGACAGGGTTCCTTCAGGGTCACAATTTCATCCCTCGTGCTCTGAACGCCTGAATTTTCACTTAGTCATTGATATTGCACACCTTCACAGCAAGTGGATTATTTTCTACATTCCTGCTGTGCTCCGACGAACAGTGTATCCTTTGAACCCTTCCGTGTTTGATATTGTGCATCGTGTTGTATTGTGTTCTTTCAGTGAAAATAAAAGCCTTTTTCTTCATAAAGTCTTTATAAAGATGACATTTTGCAAATATTTCCACACACACATGAAAACGAGCGATATATCCTATATCGATATATATGCGTTCACTGAGAACGTATGAAACTCAAGGCACTTTGCTCTTGGCTTGCTTTCCTTCTAAACACTGATGTCGCTCCCCTCTCATCCCACTATACTCCTGCAGCTCCCAAGGTATGGGAAATAAATGTCTGAGGTTTGAGTTGGATTTGTCACCAGCCCAGCCTTGCGTGCCTCTTCTCCTCCATATGAACGGCATCGCCCATTCAGGAAAGGTGCTGTTATTGCCTGGGCTGAGCCCACACTGATACAACACTCGCTGAGATTAATTTTGTTCAATGAGAGCACATGAAACTCAAAACGCTTGCTCTTAGCTCTCTTTTATTCTGCAAGCTGAAGCCACTCCCCTCTCCCCCGCCATAATACTCCTGCAGCTCCTGAGGGACCGCACAAAGGAGGCATGCGAGGAAGGTATATAGAGCATGGAGAGTTTGAGGATGATTTGTCGCCGGCATGAACCTTATGTCTCTCCTCTTTTCCATCTAAAAGCGCTTTGCCTGTCCAGTACGGCCATGATGATCTGTGCACTGGCGCGCACGATCTGATCACATTCGTCTGAGATAATGAGGGGCATGCTCTATTCTGCTGGTGTTTATCCCTGTCAGACACAAGCGCTGTTTATCACCCAGGCTGAGTCCACATGAGTCCAGGTGGCCAGACGCAAAGTTGTCACAACAGACGCATCCAACACAGGCTGGTTAGCCCTGTGTGACAGCAGTCCAGCCTTCGGCACTTGAACAGGTGCTTGAGTGGTGTGGCACATAAATCTCCTGGAGCTGCTTGCAGTCTTCCTAGCTCTCAGAACTTTTTGGTCAGTCATTCAAGGCTTTCACATACTGATCCGGACAGACAACACTGCAGATGTGGAGTACATAAAACACCAGAGGATCATGCCAAATGTTGAACCTGGCATCCCAGCTTCTCCTCTCGTGCAACAAGAATCTCCTGTCAATATGCGTGATGCACATACCCCCAGTCACTTGAAGTGCGGCGCAGATTTGTCATACAAGGGGAATGGAAACTTCACCCTCAGACAGTTCTGATGATATGCCGAGGTGGACCCATCTGCCTCCCTGTAGACCACGCACTGTCGCCTCTGGTACTACATGACTCTGGCTCCACTGGGCTTGTTGAGCAAAGTCCAGGAAGACAGGGAAACCATGCTGTTGGTTTCGCCGGAGTAGCCCAACCGCCTGAGCTGGTAGAGCTGTTGGATACCCCTCCGTGAAGGATTTCACTGAGAAGGGAACAGACTGAATATAAACTCAGCTTTTCTTTTAATAACTCCACACTTTTATTTGAAATGTGGTTTGAGCACAAATTTTCCTCCCTGCCCAATAGGTGGCGATCTGCACAAATAATGCGAATAGCCAAAAACAATAGAAGAAAAGTGAAAATGGAGATTTATTTAAAAAAAAAAAAAAAATTATATTGATCTGTTTCTCACCCACACCTATCATATCGCTTCTAAAGACATGGGGCATTTCTCAATTCTAAGAACAGACTTGCGTTCTTGTGGAGACCGGTCTCGTCAAGCCACCTTGGAAGAACGAACTCGGGAAGGACAGGATGTAAAACGAGTCTATTGCGTGCTTTGAGATGTGCTGCGATTTTTCTGTTGCGCAATTAACCGTCACAACCCATTTGAAGGCAGTGAGAGAACTACTGGCATTATCTCACACACCACTGCCAGCATTATAATCAACACACCAGTGAGGTTTTTGCAGGACTAGTAACACGTTAAAAGAATAAAGTCTGTAAACATTCATTTCCTACATGTGTATTATGATATTAAAATTATGCCCAACAAAACAACAAATGTTTACTGAGTATAACAACTCTGATGAGCCGTCAGACTTTCACAAGCTTACAGCGGGAAACTCTTGTGGTAAAACCACATATATATCAGTGGATAAAACACAACGGAAAATGTCCTTTGCCACCGTAGTATTCTTGCTAACAAGACACCATCCGATGCATCCTCGATATTCGGCCTGATCAAGAACACATCCAGATTATTTTATGCATTCTCAGTACTTGAGTATTGGAATTGAACTTTGGCAGTGGATGATGACGTCGACCAAGTCCACAAGAACGCACATTGAGAAAAAGCCATGGATTTAACCACTGGAGTTATTTTATGCTGCTTTTACAGTATATGCTTTTTAGACCTTCAAAGTTCTGGCCACCATTAACTTGCATTGTACGGACTACAGAGCTGAGATATCCTTCTAAAAACCTTTGCGTTCTGCAGAAGTCAGTCAGTCACATCTGGGATGGCATGAGTGTGAGTAAATGAGAATTTTAATTTTTTGGTGAACTATCCCTTTAAAGGATGTTTAGATATTTTTTTTTAAATAAAACAAGACAAATACTAAGAAATCATTTTTTAGCAGGAGCGTATATTCACATGAAACATGTAGGCTTCAGTCCGTTTAATCTTCTATTTTCCTAGTTTCACACGCAGCAGTACCACAGCACTATTTGGCCGTCTCCAAGCAAAGACTTGATTCGCAAGGCACGCAATGTCCCATAGGTGTTTAGGCTCACTCTACAAGGAGCATGTCCTCCTCCTGGGTTTGAGCTAAGTGTGTATTCTTAGAGGCCCTGGCTGCAGGCTTGGCTTTCCCTAGCACCTTTGCCAGGTTTACAACTTTGATGTCTCTTACCTATCGTCCCATGTTCTTACTGCGAAGGAGGGTTGATTTTCAATGTTTACTACCTTGCTAGCTAGTGCATTGTATTTTGATTTGGTCTCATGACCGTGTCACTCTTGGCCTTTTCCAGCGTGAAGAGTAAATGTTTAATGTCCTACTACCCTATGTCAATTTGTTGGTTGTGGACCACTCTGACCTTTTTCCCCACTTTAGTGTGGATGGCTAAAGTTGCACAGTGCTTTACTACCTGGTTTGGCTAGCGTCACTGTTGTATTCTCTGCCTTATATGGCTGAATTCTATCCCTTTTCCTTCCTACACTGCCTGGCCAAAAAGAAAAAAAAAAAAAATAATTGTATACTGTAATATTTTGTTGGACTGCCTTTAGCTTTGATTACGGCGCACATTCGTTGTGGCATTGTTTCAACAACTTTATGCAATGTCACATTTATTTCAGTCGAAAGTTACATACATTTTTGGCCAAGATCTTGTATTGATGATGGGAGAGACGAACCACGCCGTAAAGATTTCTCCAGCACATCCCAAATACTTTCAGTTGGGTTCAGGTTAGGACTCTGTGGTGGCCAATTCATGTGTGAAAATGCTTCCTCATGCTCCCTGAACCACTCTTTCACAATTTGAGCCCGATGAATCTTGGCATTGTCGTCCTGGAATATGCCTGTGCCGTCAGGGAAGTAAAAATCCATTGATGGGATAACCTGGTCATTCAGTACATTCAGATAGTCAGCTGACTTCATTTTATTGCCGCATAACATTGCTGAGCCTAGACCTGACCAACTGAAGCAACCCCAGATCATAACACTGCCTCCAGAGGCTTGTACAGTGGGCACTATGCATGATGGGTGCATCGCTTCATGTGCTTCCCTTCTTACCCTGACGCGCCCATCGCTTTGGAATAGGGTAAATGTGGACTCGGACAACTTGACATTTTCCATTGCTCCACAGTCCAATCTTTATGCACCCTAGCAAACTGGAAGTTGTTTTTTCCAATTAGCCTCACTAATAAGTGGCTTTCTTGTGGCCACACAGCTGTTTAGTCCCAGTCCTGTAAATTCTCGTCGCACTGTGCATGTGGAAACGCTCTTTCACTATTAAACTTAGCTGTTATTTCTACTGTTGATTTGTTCTGATGTGACTTCGCAAAGTGTTTGTGATCTCCGTTCACGATCGTTCAAGACTTTTTTCCCCCACATTTCTTCTGTGAAGCTGACGGTTCACCACTATACTTCCAGGTTTTAATAATGCGTTGGACAGTTCTTGCCCAATTCAAGTGATTTCAGAAATCTCCTTAGTTGTTTTCTTTGCTTGATGCAGGCCAATAATTTTCCCCTTCTGAAACACAGTACCATCTTTTTCACAACCACAGGATACATCTTCCGACATGGTTGTTTAAGAAATTAGAAGCTACACACTGCATCAGTTAGGGTTAGAACAACTGTTGCCAGCTGAAACAATCACTGCAATAATGATCCAATCATAGGCTCTTAAGGATCTGCTTATTTAATCCAAACGGCAACTTTTTTTTTGGGGCCTGGTAGTGTACATCAATATGAAGGAAATACTCAGTAAATGCCTTTTAACTACCCTACTGGCTAGTAGGCATTACTTGTGCGTGCGGATCAGTAGCACAATGTGACGGTATACGATTCCCATAGCATCAACAACTGACGCAGTGTCGAAGTGACCAACTTGAATGGAACAGTATGATTACGACAGTAACCCTGGCTCCCCGAAATGAGGTAACGAGACACTCCGTACACTGGCCGCACAACTGAATTCTCGCTGTTAAGGGTTTGAGAGATGCACACTCATCACTTCAGTCGAAAATCCTGATGAAACTGCGCTGTGCTCCGGTTTATATGCTCGTGGTGACGCGCATTGGGGCGGAGTTTCATGTGCCATCTGCCAATAAATTGGTGTGATTTTAGAGGGCGAGACATTGTTTGGAATCACTAACATACACACATTTAACTAACAAATATGGGGGGTGCTAAGCGTTCATGAATCCGGAGGAAAGTTTTCTTTTACATACAAATTATTTCAAATTTACAAGTTTCATGAATGAAGCCCACAGAGTTTCCTGTAATGCAGTGTCTCTCACAATGTTTCAGAGGAATAGTAAAAGGGACTTACCCATGTTACAACTGCATGGCAAGATATGAAAGGAAATAAAGTCATTGGGTGCTTTAATTAGCAGTTACAAAAATCTAATTCGATTTTATTACAAAAAGCCAAAATTAAATTGTTAAATCAAAACATTCACTTAAAGGATTAGTTCACCCAAAAATTATAATTCTCTCATTCTTCATCTACCCTGATGCCATCCCAGATCTGCACAACTGTCTTTCTTCAGCAGAACACAAATGAAGATTTTTAGAAGACAGAGCTCTGTCAGGTCCTTATAATGGAAGTACACGGGTGTCTGCACTTTGACAGCCAAGAGTCACATTTAGGCAGCAATAATCCATGTGACTCCAGTCGATCAATGAATGTCGTCTGAAGCGAATCGATAGGTTTATGTAAGAAACAAGTAGATAATTAAAACTTTAAAATCGGCGCTTCCATCCAGGGCTCTGATGCGGTTTGAAATGATCGAACTCTCGCATGACATTCATTCTTCTGTTGTAAAGAAGCGCCGCTTCTGAATTCTTGCGTGATCTCGCCGACACTATTACGGCACACTAATGTACAGCTGCTGACATGAAGCGCTTTTAAAAAGTTAAAAACATTTTAATTATAAATTTTTTACACAAACATATCGATTTACTTCAGAAGACATTCATTGATCGACTGGAGTCACGTGGACTGCTTTTATGCTGCCTAGATATGACTTGGACCGTCAAAGTGCTGGCATCAGTGTACTTCCATTATAAGGACCTGACAGAGCTCTATCTTCTAAAAATCTTCATTTGTGTTCTGCTGAAGAAAGACAGTCATACACATCTGGGATGGCATCAAGGTAAGTAAATAATGAGAGAATTTTCATTTTCGGGTGAACTACTCCTTTAAGACATAGAAACAAATGTTCAGACTACTTTAAATCATCACCAGTAATATCCCCACCAATGTGTTTTTTAAAGACCACACAATAAGATGATTTACTCGGTCCATAATTTAATTCAGTACAGTAATAAGATCCTCTTCACATCAGTTTTAATGTTGTACTCATTTTTATAAAAATATAAGTGCAGCTCTGCCAGAGAGCAAACAATCATTAGAAATTTGCACAATATACTGAATTTAAACTGGCAATAAATATGAATAAAAAGTCTTTGAATCTGTACTGTAACAAAGCTATCAAAACATCAAGCTTCCAAGTGTCCAGTATCTTGAAAAATGTATATTCTCACCATACCACTGTCGCTTCAACGCAATATACATCGAAGGATTCCTCAACAGAAAAGCACTAAACCAACACCTATGCAGTAACGCAAGACTGTAAGTTACCTTAGGAGCTGAACGTTTGCCTGAGTGATCATTTTGATCTCCAACATGCTTGAGAAATTGTATCTGAGGACTTAAAAGGCTTGAAATTATAGTTTAAAAAACACATTCAACTCATAAATCACCAAACCCCAAACTATCTGAAAAGGCCCAATAGTGAGAATGACATTTACAGACACTTTTGATGACACCTTCTCTTTGGTCATCCAAACCATCCACTGGTCTGTGTACATGCTGACTGTGACCTACAGCAGGTTTAGTGTGCTTGAACTCATTGATTGACAGAATTCTCCAGCAGTCCATACTTGCCCTCCAGTACCTGAACTGTTGCAGTGAGGGCACTGTGAACAAAAGAGAGTAGAGACACAGGGTGATAACATTACATATAATATTGTATGTAACTAATAACTTATGGGCGAAGATGGCTTTGAATTAGCAGTGGATTTCCTTCATTACAAAGTGATTCAAGCTTGTGTAATGTGTATTAGTGCCACCAAACAGAATTGCAAAAATACCTCATGTCTGCCAGTGGTTGGAAAAAACGAGACTCATGCTTTTGATGGAGTCCAACCCCATTGCTATTGTAGTTTAAAGCTGAAATATGTCACTTTTTCTATGTTAAAATACTTTCTTCTATCCCATCTTAATATGCAGAGACAACTATTAGTAAACCATTCACAGGTTAATTTTCTTAAACTGTACACATGGTGTCTGTGATGCAAGTTTGTTTTGAGTAACTAGACTCAAAAGACACAACAACATTGACTCGACCAATGGCGTGAGTTAGGGGTGGGGTAATCTCTTTGATCAGCGGCAGATGGTGCATTCAGAAAGCTTTATTGAAAACATTGTTTTTCCCCCAATTCCATTTGGCGATGCAGAAATGACACACTTCAGCTTTAAGATTACTTAATAAAAACATTAACCATAGACTTAATATAAACTATACACAATATTCAGAAATAAAGTTTTACCCTGACTGTCCTTGAGTCTATTTTCTACTGTGGAAAGGGCTGTGCAATATGGCTACAAAAATATCCTTATTAGCCTATTGCAATATTTCACATGAATCTCGATAATTATGTATTTGGTTTGAAATGGCACAAGTGCTTTTTATTAAAAAAAATTGTCAGAGTAACCATCACTTCATCCAAATAGCCATTGTAGCCAAGTATATTCAAAATGTTTAATGCACAAAGTAAAAATGACCAAGATGACACAAGGCAAAAAGACAAGTTACCGAGTGCAACTTTAATTTATATGCACCAATATCAAATACATCGAAACCTAATAACAAGCATTATTTAAATACATATATTTTACTTACATATTTTTTGTGAAGGCACATGGTGTGCAAAAACCACAAAATCTTGTTATTTTTCAAACCCAGTTGCATATAATACTGAATTATTTTGGGATCCAGTGTTTATTATTATTATACTGAATTAATATTATTACGATGAGTATTAGGTTTGTTTATACAATAGTAAGATATTTTTGTCATCTATACTTCACCTTCACCTGGAGCATTTATTTTTGCACAAAACTGAAAATGCAGCATGCACTTGACAGTTTACAATAATCCTCATTACAAATCAGGTAAAACGCTTAATCACATATGAACATTTCATGATTTTTATTCAATTGATTAATTGTGCAGCCCTGAAGTATCGTGAAATTAGTCTAATGGTACGACTGTTAGGAAATATAGTGGCTGAATAAAAAGTGCATTAAAATCATTGCTATATTCAGAATATTGCTTCATTTTCTATTGCCAGAACAAATCATGAATATTCAATACATCATCCAGCCCTAGAGTTAATATTGTTTTAATATGCATCTCAGAGAGGTTACTCACCATCCAGGTCTGATTATATGGTATCTGCCACACACAGAAAGATCTACTACTGTTGAACCCAGACGACTTTTGTCTCCAATCGGGCCACCGTCCACTACAACAGACAGACTGGGCCACAAATCCTCAAACTCCTTCAGAAATAAAACCATCAGAATCAATAAAAGCTTGTTTGAAATGATTCATGCAGCAGAAACCTCAGTAATGTGTTGTGCACTTACATGAACAGCAAGCGTACTGTTGTGTGCACTGACGTTAGCACTGGTGAGAGCGAGCGGCTCACTGCACATCTGACAGAGGCGCCGCATGAACAGGTGGTCTGGAATACGGACCCCTATGAGCTACAGGACACACAATTAATGAAGACACCTCTCCAAAAACACACTAACAGATGAACAAATGTAGAAGTGCACTTAAACAATATAATATATAGTGGAGACTGGGGCTAGTTGTCACAGGGGCTAGGCCTACATCTAGTTCAAAACCCTCTTAAATTAGAATAATCTATGTGAATTCTGTCTTGCAATCTAAAATGTCAGTATTTTTTGTAATATGGTTCTTCAACTTCAGAACAAAATCGAGTAAAATAACAGATTGATCTGAAAATGACAGCCAAACACACTGCCTGGCCAAAAAAAATGATAATAAACTAATACACTAATATTTTGTTGGACTGCCTTTAGCTTTGATTGCGGCACCCATTTGTCGTGGCATTGTTTCGACAACCTTATGCAACATCACAACATTTATTTCCATCCAGAGTGGCTTTAATTTTTAGCTGAGATCTTGTGTTGATGACGGGAGAGTCGAACCACTCCGTAAAGTCTTCTCCAGCACATCCCAAAGATTTTCAATGGGGTTAAGGTCAGGATTCTGTGGTGTCCAATTCATGTGTGAAAATGCTTCCTCATGCTCCCTGAACCACTCTTTCACAATTTGAGCCCGATGAATCTTGGCATTGTCGTCCTGGAATATGCCTGTGCCGTCAGGGAAGTAAAAATCCATTGATGGGATAACCTGGTCATTCAGTACATTCAGATAGTCAGCTGACTTCATTTTATTGCCACATAATGTTGCTGAGCCTAGACCTGACCAATTGAAGCAACCCCAGATCATAACACTGCCTCAAGAGGCTTGTGCAGTGGGCACTATGCATGATGGGTGCATCGCTTCATGCGCTTCCCTTCTTACCTTGACGTGCCCATCACTTTGGAATAGGGTAAATCTTGACTCAGACCACATGACCTTTTTCCATTGACCAAAGTCCAATCTTTATGCTCCCCAGCAAACTGAAGTCGTTTTTTTCTGATTAGCTTCACTAACAAGTGGCTTTCTTGTGGCCACACAGCTGTTTAGTCCCAATCCTGTAAGTTCTTGTCACATTGTGTGTGTGGATATGCCTTACTTTCACTATTAAACATAGCCATGAGATTTTTTTTATGATGTGACCAAGCGTTTTAGTGATCTCAAATCACAATCATTCAAGATTTTTTTCGATCACATTTCTTCCGCGAACCTGACAGTTCACCACTATACTTCCAGGTTTTAATAATGCGTTGGACAGTTCTTAACCCAATTCCAGTGATTTCAGCAATCTCCTTAGTTGTTTTCTTTGCTTGATGCAGGCCAATAATTTTCCCCTTCTTAAACACAGTAACATCTTTTCCACAACCACAGGATACATCTTCCGACATGGTGGTTTAAGAAATGAGAAGCAACACACTGCATTGGTTAGGGTTAAAAGAACTGTTGCCAGCTGAAACATATTAATCACTGCAATAATGATCCAATCATAGGCTCTCAAGTATCTGCTTATTTAATCCAAATGGCGACTTGTTTTTGGCCAGGCAGTGGCTGTCTCTCGTTTGGAAGGCTGCGTGCTAGGTAGGACGCGTCCTTTGAAGGCTGCACTATACCGAGTGTCCTCCTTTAAACAAGTCATTTAAACGAGACAGCCTTCGAAGGACAAACGGAAACAGAATGTAACATGGTTGCTATGACAGCACGCCACTCTTTAACAAGTGCGAGTGCTTTGAGTGACAAGGGAATAAAGTCCTTTTAGAAGGGAATGCATGAGGTACATTTTAGGAGAGTTAAAAGAAAAGAGATTTTACAGGTGTACTTTTACTCTAATACTTCAATTATATATTAATATAATTATAAATATTATATACTCTGCACCCATCTACTGAGGTACTTCAACTTGGGAATTAACATTACTTGCGTTTGAACGTCATATTTACGGGCAAATTGGCATCATTTTTTTAGACATTTCCATTGAAGCAAAGTACTGTGGGTTATGAGTGCCCAGAAGGATACGCCTCATGCATCCTCCAAATTCCCATGAAAGAAGATCGCATTCGAAGGCTGCATTCGGAGTGTCCTACTCGCTTTTCTGAAACGAGACAGTCTCGATGACGTATGCGGCCGACAAATGCGACCTCCAGAGGACACATCCTTCCAAACGAGACACAGCCAGTGTATTCTGGTATATTCTTTTTACCTGACATTTAATTTGATTTTTCTTTGTTTTCTTCAAACATCACTTGTCTCATATTTCATCTCAAGCATGCTCTATACTGATAATTTCGTCCACTTGGTTAAGTACACCAACTATAATTTTTGGCCATTACCCATATTAACTAAAAACTACTGCCCGATAGCGATATTTTGCCATATACATTATTTTGTCATCAGTTAACTGTACATTTTTAAAACAATTTATGAGAAAAACAGAGGTACAAAAGCTTTTTACTGTTCTAAAAATAATTTCCATTGAACATGTATTGCATCTGTTCAACATGTGACAGGCCAATGCTTTAAAGAGAGCCAAAATGAAAGAAATAGATTAAAAATATATGAAAAATAACTAAAAAGCATAATGATTGATGTGAAGATTATTTTGTACTTTGCCATTCAAAAAAACAGAACACACATTTAACGTGTTTGTAGTGTATATAATAGAAAATCACAAATTCATATTATGGGCAATTCCACAGAAATGTCAATGACATCATGGAAAAATAAAACGCTACCAAAAGGAACAAAACACCCATTTAAGTTCTATTGTGGTATAATGGATAATATCATAGACACCACTAGAGGGCTCCGCTTGCTTACACAATGCTGACTGAAGCACTGATTGCAGTCTATTTAAGCTTTCAAGGTTAAGTAATGCGCAAGTCCATTTTGCGATTTCAATCTTAATCAGTTTTGCAGACTTAATGGAAACCATATCAATGTCAAAGTTTGCTGGTTTCAAAGCGTTTTGGATGGTTTTACATCATCATGTATAGGTAAGTGCCGATTTCACAATGGTCACATCTGTAACAATTTTTTTTCATCATTAATCATTACATATTACATGTTCTTAGGAGTGCCAACCCTTCTACATATTGTGGCTATTATTATTTCTGGATTGTGCATTTGAATTCACAGAGTTTTTACAAAGTGTGATAATTATAAATAAATAAATATTTTCATGCTTGAAACCGATGGTTTAAATTTGGTCAATAATTGGCCGATAAATACTGGCGGCCGATACGTCGCATCCCTACTTTATAAGGGGCAAAATTATTTGGTGGAAATGATGCCACAACTGCACAGCAGCCTCTGTCCATCTATCCATTTCGATTTGAAAAGCCTACAACAACAACAACAACTCGAAAGCTTTTAAAAATGGCTGGTATTGGCTGTCTGATGGCATATTTTCTTAACCAATCAGAAGAATTTGCTGTTTTGACTCAATTCAAATAGTTCCACTTTGCAAAGAAAGTACCATATCAGGAGCAGGTACTAAATTGGTTCAGGTTTTAGTTCCACGTGTAACTAGTTCATGTCTTGGGAAAACGAGAACCTAAAATAGTTCCAGGAATTAAGAAAAGTTCCTGCAGTGGAAAAATGCCTAATTGTTGGTTGCTCTGAGTTTATGGGCCCTTTGGCTCCCACTTTTACAGTAAAGATTCAGTTGATTGCATCTGAAGCACAGTCTGAAGAAAGTAAACATCTGATTACAGATAATTAAATACACATTATCCTTCAACCCTTACTTTTAAATGTCATTTTAATTACACTATTTGTTGGCCAAAGATAATGGATATTTTTATGTTACCTTTTATATTTTTTTACATTTTCACCTTCTGAACTTTGCTGAAAGCCTATAATAGGTTGTTTAATAGGCTGTTGATTTAAATAGATTATTTTGTAGCCGAGACTTCAAGGTATAAGGTGTCTATCCAAAAGTTGACTTTCAAAAATAAACCTACCTTGAGAAATATTTACTGGAGTATATAGTGACAACTAGCTCCAGTCTCACCTGTAAGTAAAGGTGAAACACCAACCTTAGTAAAAGGATTCAGATCACCGTTCAGTGTGGCTGATCTCTCCAGCACCAGCGTTACGGGTCCAGGCAGCAAATCTCTTAGCAGTTCCTCCTTCACAGACACTTTACAGAACCTGAAACAATGCCAAACACGTGGTCCAGTGATGGTATCGAATGGTAATATCATGTGACAATTTTCATTTTTGGGTAAGGCCAGCATACACTGTGGGAGTTCTGAGACTCGGGAGGTCATGAACCCCTGCAAACATTGAGTTTACCTGCTAATCAAACAGATGCAGTGGTGGTAAATGACGCAACTTTATGACCAGCCAATTTTCCTTTGCAAAATACAGTCACTGCTCCAATCAAATTTTGTTGTTCTGTGGTTTTTGTTGTGTCCTGATTGGTCAACTTTAGGTCGATTTTCAAATCAGCTCATTCAACCACACACACACACACCTCACAAATTCAAGCCGACGATGCCTGAATTTTCAAATTTTTCAAAATGTTGTAAGCTGCTCGTAGGCGCCTCGGCTCCGCTTGCAATACCTCTCACATGATGGGAGCCGCGACCACACGAGCACCAACGATTTCCATGCAATTTCTTCTGACTGGTAAAAAAAAAAGTATTGGGAGCTCGCACAACAGGCACAAGTCGCACCATGTACGTCCAGCCTAAAAGGTTAAGACCTAACTGATGTCAGAAGATCTGCACGTGTAGAATCTGAACAAACCTGTATATGTCCTGTATTTCTCCAACACAGATGGCTAAAGGTTTGTCTCCACTCCTGCCTTTGATATCATAAACTCTCCTGATGGCGTCTGAGTTTTGAGCCACACAGGCGAGACCGTAGATGGTGTCAGTAGGAACAGCCACAACCTGACCAGCCTTCAAAGCCTGTACAGTAGAGTTCAGGATATCTGCCCATTCTGTGTTCACATGAAACAAAAATACATCAGCAAATCTCACAGTTGGATATAAAAGGGGTTTCTTTAACTGCAGGATGTACCAGGGGTTGATTTAGAAACTTTAACCACGCCTTCATTTAGTGTATTTTTGCCACTTTTTAAAACACATTTTATGTACATTTTACTCTTTTAGCCTTATCCCAGGACCAAACTTTCAATCTTAAAATATGAAAATCCATTCTGTCAATGACGTGATGCAATTTTTTTTTTTTGTCCAGATCTATTCATTTATTCACAAATGCACTGCTTGGCCAAAAAAAAAAAATAAAATAAAAATAAAAATCACCATTTGGATTTAAATATGCAGATACTTGAGAGCCTATGATTGGATCATTATTGCAGTGATTAATATGTTTCAGCTGGCAACAATTCTTTTAACCCTAACCAATGCAGTGTGTTAAACAACCATGTCGGAAGACGTATTCTGTGGTCGTTAAAAAGATGTTTCTCTGTTTCAGAAGGGACTAATTATTGGCCTGCATCAAGCAAAGAAAACAAATGAGATTTCTGAAATCACTGGAATTGGGTTAAGAACTGTCCAACGCATTATTAAAACCTGGAAGGATAGTGATGAACGGTCAGCTTCACAGAAGAAATGTGATCGAAAAAAAATCTTCAATGATCGTGATCTGAGATCACTAAAATGCTTTGCGAAGTAACATCATAAAATAAATAAAAAAATAAAATAAATAAACAGAACTCATGACTATGTTTAATAGTGAAAGTAAGAGCATTCCCACACGCACAATGCAACGAGAACTTACAGGATTGGGACTAAACAGCTGTGTGGCCACAAGAAAGCCACTTATTAGTGAGGCTAATCTGAAAAACAACTTCAATTTGCTAGGGAGCATAAAGATTGGAATTTGGTCAATGGAAAAAGGTCATGTGGTCTGATGAGTCCAGATTTACCCTATTCCAAAGTGATGGGCACGTCAAGGTAAGAAGGGAAGCGCATGAAGCGATGCACCCATCATGCATAGTGCCCACTGTACAAGCCTCTTGAGGCAGTGTTATGATCTGGGGTTGCTTCAATTGGTCAGGTCTAGGCTCAGCAGCATTATGTGGCAATAAAATGAAGTCAGCTGACTATCTGAATGTACTGAATGACCAGGTTATCCCATCAATGGATTTTTACTTCCCTGATGGCACTGGCATATTCCAGGATGATAATGCCAAGAATCATCAGGCTTAAATTGTTAAAGAGTGGTTCAGGGAGCATGAGGAAGCATTTTCACACATGAATTGGACACCACAGAGTCCTGACCTTAACCCCATTTAAAGTCTTTGGGATGTGCTGGAGAAGACTTTACGGAGTGGTTCGACTCTCCCGTCATCAACACAAGATCTCAGCTAAAAATTAAAGCAACTCTGGATGGAAATAAATGTTGTGACGTTTCATAAGGTTGTCGAAACAATGTCACAGCGAATGCGCGCAGTAATCAAAGCTAAAAGCGGTCCAATGAAAAATTAGAGTACGCAACTTTTTTTTGGCCAGGCAGTGTACATTAAAAATGCAATTTATAAATTATATATATATATATGTTTTTTTTTTTTTTTTTACTTGAACACCTCTTCTATGATGAACAGGAGTTGATAATCATTTTGATATTTAATTTTTTTGGCAAAACAAAATGTCAAATGTTGATTTAAAATTTGATTAATATTTGAAACAATACATGATTGTCGTCATGAGTTATAATTTATGTATTACACCAATTTTATTTTTATTTAAAATTATTTTGTCATATCATTAAATAGCAATATTTTGACATTTTTATGAAAAGGCACATTTTGCGGAGGACCGTATAGGAAAACGTATTCCGTGATTCAAAAATTCATTGTTTTTGTAAAAAATATATTTACTTTGAAAATTATGTTGGAAGACTTTTTGAAATTAAAGATGCGTACACACACACGTATTTAAGGTGCAAGGAAAGCATTTCAATATCTTTCACTTGATGGTTACACCACTTGACATTTTAAAGTCATTAAATCATTTTTATTTGTAGAAAAAGTTATAAATGTTTTTGAAAAACCAACAAGACACAAAAATTACATTTTGCTGAACTTTACAGGTATGATTAAACTAGATTTTCACATTTTTATCAGCTCGTCAACCTTTTTTTTTTTTTTTTTTTAAATCAATGACCCATATTGTGATATTGTTAGTGACAAAAAATGCAATATGTGTGCTCATCACACCCACCCCTAGTTTTACTCTTATACCAGACTTTCAATCCTTCAATATGAAAACCCATTATATACATTTAAACTTAAACACAGGACAGCTTTTTTTTCTGAAATAGTTTTGCATTCTCTTGCAATACATTTACCATAGTTTTACTACAGTAACCATATTTTAACAATGTTATTCATAGTGAAACCATAGTGATACAGGAAAACAAAAACTATGGTAATAAAAATCATGATTTTGTGGTTATCATGGTTTTACTATAGTAATAGTGTAGAATGTAACCGTAATTCTTGGCGGAAATATTTTTTCTAAATACTATGGTATTTGTAGTAAAACCATAACCACAAAATTATGATTTTTATTACCATATAGTTTCACAATTTCCTGTATTATTACTATGGTTTTAGTACGAATAACAAGGTTAAAATATGTTTACTATAGCAAAACCATGGTAAATGTATTATGATGGCACGCAAACTACTTCAGATAATTCCCGCCCTGTCCTCTGAGGGACTCTGCAGGAATAAACCATTTCAAGATTTGTTGAAGTGTCCCTCAATTGTGGCGTCATTTCCACCACGATTAACAATTGAGACACTAATAAGACAAAAGTTTTATCAAAATTGGTGTATTAAGTTCTGCGACGAACACAAAACAAAATCAAGGTAAATATCACTTCTACGTCATTTGCCATCAAGCTTGTCAAACTGTGCAAAATATTATCATTGTGTTAAAAATGAGCCTTAGCAAAACTAAAGGAGTCAGCCATTTTCAGCAAACATTTCCAAAAAATAAATTAAAAATAAAATATATAAATAAAAAGTTTAAAAATTTAATTTCCAATTCTGTGATTTCACCAAAGAATGAATGGTGATTTGAGATGTGGTGGAGAGAGAGAGGAAAAAAAAAAAAAAAAAGTCTACTGTGATGCAAAAAAGATCCACTCTTAAACTGTTTTAAGGGAATGTTAAATAAAACTGCCCAAAGTGCTCATTAAAAAAAAAAAAATCGAAAGTGAAAGACACAGACGGAAGCTCATGGTAACCGATAACAAACATGTAACAGCCCAGTAACATATGTCCAGAACCCAGCATTGGTTTCGGTTTTGAAATTACGTGAAGACAGTTGTTAAACTTCATCTGTCCAGTCTTTCGTAATATCATCATAATCATAATAATCATCATCATCATCATTAGACTTGTGTCTTGTCTCACCCGGCTGTGACATCAGCTCATCTGAACTCAGCGCTGGCAGTCGCAAGACTCTCGTCTTCAGCTCTTTACACATGCTGACACTCTTAAACAACTTATTTAGTGCGTGAGAACGAGTATTTAACCGTGTGCAGGTCGCACGAATAAATGCGAACACGATCATAAACCGTACAGATCAACGACGCGTAGACAACATGCTGCTTCATACACGAGGTGAATCCGCGTTTGACAACACTTCAAAATAAAAGTCTCTGTACGGTTCATTCAAAGGCACACGTGGACTGAACAAGCAGGCATTAACAATATAAAGAAGAATTGAATACAATGTAATCATCTATTATTTAATGGGATGATATATTATTATCAATAAGTAATAGGCCTACTTTCTACATTCATTTGAATTATTTATGTATATTGATCTTTCAGTTGTGGACTTCAGGAACGTCAAATTCAGTGCAGATCAACCAGGTGCATCTAGTTTAGGACAAACACGATTAATTTGCTAATATAATTAAGTAGGGCCAATGAATAATTAATATAATTAAGACCGACATATAACGCAATTCTTCAGGATGCGTCATATAACAAAAAACACTAAAAATGGAGTTGCATGCAGGAGCTGTAATAAGAGTTGAATTTGTCCACATTTAAAGATTACCGCGTTGAAGTTTCTTATAAAATGTCCATCTTTCAGTAGAACCCACAGATGATAACACCCAGATAAAAGACATTCCTGAAAATCAGGTTATTTTTAATATTCATTTTGATTCCTTATCATCCATTCATTTCATTTTAAAATGGTCTCCTTCCAGACCTTCTAAGAGTGATCTTGAGGCTCTTGATGGCAAAATTTCTGACCGACAAGAGCAGATCCTCCAAGATCTACTGAAAATCCAGAAAACATTTGTGTTGGTTTACAGTATTGCATCTTATAGAATGTTGATGTTTAAAACACTCCTAAATCATGACTTCATTTGGTAGGAAGAGGCCTTGGGAATACCTCAGGTCTGGAAAACTGAGCTGTGCCACATCAATGATAAGTTAATACTGAAGTTTCTGTAAGTGTATATGAATAAATCTTGCCATGAAAGTGTTGGTGGCAATGTGATTCTTTCAAAAATGACTGACACTGAAATAATGCAACAAATCAGACAAGATTTCACTGGTATTGTATTGCTTTTTGATTCAAAAAGTTATTACTTTGCCATACTTTGTACAAAACAAGCATATTAGAATTTTCACATTATACATTCTTTAAAAATACAGATCTTTACATTTACAGTTTCCTCACACTTTGGGTATCAAAAGCAGTCCTTATGGAAGCATTTAGTTTTCTCTACCTCATCTGTTTTTGAGACTCCACTAACATGCCAGTCGTACTTTTTATTTTTTTACTCCAAACGTCTAGTGTCCTTTTGATGCTGCCTAAACCAGAATTTAATACATATCATCAATGTCAAGCAAACATTTTCAGTTACCATGAAAAGGACCCACATCTGTTAGTTTCACAGATCAAATCTACTCTTTTGTTACAATGCCTTCAAAAGTTTCTAGAATGATAATTACAGCACCTGACTAAGGTGGAATGACTGGAAATAAACACAGAAAGCCCAAAAGTTAATCTTGAGCAAAAATGTACGTAACACTTTATGATTAGGTTACATTTGTTAACATGAACTAACAATAAACCATACTTTACAGCATTTATTAATCTTGGCTAATGTTAATTTCAACAATTAGTAATGCATTTTTAAAATCAAGTTAATGCACTATAAACATTGAACTACTGTATTTTTATTAACATGCATTAACAAGATAAATAAATGCTGTTTTTTAAAAAAAAATGCATTTGTTCATTGTTAGTTCATGATACCTAATGCATTAACTAAAGTGTTATCAAAATTTCTTTCAGGAGAAAAACAAAGATTTTTAACCTGTGTGTTTAAACAAAACCTACATGGGGTCAATTTAAAAAGTTGAAGCAGCAATCATTTTCAACAGGAAAATACAGAACATTGCAATGCCCAGATACATGATGAAACACAACACATTCAATCACATCAAACATAACTGTACACGCAACAATATGATGGGTGAGCATACAAAACAGACAGCTTAGACATTTTCTTATACAATTTTAAGGTAAAAAAAGCAAAAAAAGGCTTGTAAAGTTACCAATTCATTGCAATAGGACACAACTGTTTTGCTCTAATAATTTGCATATGATAAAAATATAAGCACTGAATCCTGACACGTGATCATTTGCTTGTGGATATGTACAAAGGGAGGTAAAGTGTGGCTGAGTAGATGTTTATTTCCTGTATTCTTGAAGCTCTATGTCACATTGCATAGTTACTTGCTGAATAAAAAGTGGCTTCAAATCTATACTAATATTACATAATTGAACTAGTCCAAACTACATGAAATGTGAATGTTTTGATCATATAAATTGGCCAGACCCCACATAAGTGCCATCTCGTTTTAAATGAATACTTAATTAGTTTAGGGGAAATAACTGTGTTGTTCAAGCTGTAAGGATTACAATGTTCCAGTACTCAGTTTGCACAGTTGCCATTAATGGACATTTGAGGAAAAAAAACGGAAAAAAAAAACGTAATGGATAAATATCAAAGCTACTGTACACAACAGATCAACTGTTCATTCAGCTGTTATTATGAAACAAAACATGAATTTTGAGGGAGAGATGTATTCACAGATTGTATGATGACCTACTGAAGTAACGTACCATAAGTGAGGGCTTCACTGAGAAACAGACAATTCATGTTTACTTGGCACTGGACAGGACAAAGGCTCTTTTAATATCAGGCCAAATAAAAACATTCATGTTGAGTCAATTGTAGGAGATATCTGAAACAGCGAGGAACATGAAATGATGTGGAAAATCAAAGACATACATATCTGAGGTTAAATAACTCTATGACTATGTGACTGTAAGAGTTGTAAGGCCATTTTTGTCCTAAATGAGTCCATTTCAGTGAACCTCATGAAGAAATGTCTGGATCAAATAAAAATATTATTACTTTTATATATATATATATATATATATATATATATATATATAAATAAAATATAGACATTATTAATAAAACAGTATGCTAAATAAAAATTAAGCCTAATTTAGAACAATTATAATTGTATGTTTTGTGACACTGCTTTTGACATTACTTGATAATTACAGTTATATTTTATGGGCTGTAACATTACTTTCAACATTATTATTACAGTGAGCACCACCTCCAAGTTCCATATAAATTATTGTAATGTGTAGAATTCTTATTCTCATTATTGTAATACATTAATGAAAAAATCATCCTAAATTCAAATAAGTACAATAAATACTACTATGATGTACAAATACTTTACAATTTAAAAAATACATAATTACTTATGCATTATAGTGAAGATAATTTTTTTTCCACTTTGCAGGTGAAATATGACCCAGATAGTTTTCGTGAGATTCACCAAACTACATACATGTGAACAGTACTGCATAAGAGATACACTGGTGTAAAAGGCAGTGCAGAGTCACGTCTATCATCTTGCACGCAAAGTCTGATTTCTCATAGTTCTATACAAAAATACAAATACAATCTAAAGGCTTAAACATTTATCATTTCAAAGGTACTATATATTTACATTATGGTTAGCTCCTTAAAATCTCTATACAGCAGTGGTATATAAATGAGGGGCTAACGAACGCAAGTAATTAGGCATTCGCTGAGTTGGCTGAACTGTGGCTAGGTAGTGCACTACAAGCAGATTAATAACAAAAGGTTAGCTCTGATTTAGTTGTGTTCTGCTGCTCAGAGTTATGTAGTCAGGAACCCATATAAGCAGACACACACAACAGCTTCAGAGAACCACTGCTTGTTTCTCTATCCCTGAGCGGGTCACCACACTGAGACTCATGAGGGTTTCATTAAGGAAAGGTGCAGGACATGGAAAATAAAGGCAGGAAACATACAGATCTGTAACAACCAATGAGAGGCAGGAAAGGAAACCCAACCACACACCCATCACGAAGGTGTCAGTATTTGATTGGCTGATTCCATCATAGAGTATAAAAAGTTAAACCACAAGGACAAAACATCTTAAATTTCATAAATGTTTTCGATAAATTATAAGAAAATGAAGCTCTTTTATTTTATTCATCAATTTACTTTGATCTCAAAATGATTTACAATTCAAATAATATATATTTATATATTTATTTTGTATTAGGTATTAAGAAAGATTGAAAATGAGATTGAAAAATGTGCTTAACTCATGAAAACAAAAATTGGTTTCCTTTTCTTTAAGCAAACAATAATGTATTTTTTGATTTTGGGGTGAAATATGACCAAAACTGACAAGCTTCATGAAATTCCCGAAAAAGATAGTCTTAATCTTGCTTAGTTTGGAGATTGCTTTTTTTTTTTTTTTTTGAAAAGTAGGAAAAAATAGCTACATTTATCAACAATTAAGTATTTTAATAAATTAACACATATAATATTAAATCCAAACTAACCCCTAATTACATTTAAAAGACAAGTTCATCTAGAGTGACAAACTGTCAAATAAAAGATTTCAAAATCACATTATCAAGACTACTGTAGCCTTTTGTAATAAATTACAGATAAAATACTTATGTTTCATTACCCCACAAACTTTGCTGAAAGTCCTAGACATACCAGTGAACAAATGTGCAGTACATTCCCATCAATCTCTTGGAATTCAAGTTATAAACTCAAGAACAGCACCTGGCTGGGCAAAAAAAAAAACTTCCTTTTCTGTATTATAAATTTCTATAAGCAAATTTGGACCCATTTCATAGTAACCAGTGCACACCTGTGGTCTTTTCCTTCCAGAATCATTTACATAATCTACCAACAACAAAAAAACAAAAACAAAAGAAAGTTAAAATGCTAACGAGACTCATGCTATAGAGCCCCCTAGAGGACAGGGAGGGAATTTATTTTCTGAAATAGGTTTGCGTTACCACACATGTTTTACGTTCCCTCACAATTATTTTGGGTTCTCTCACAATACCTATATTTTCATCCCTTACGAAAAATGGTAATGATTTTTATTACCATCGTTTTGGTTTTCCTATAAAACTACGACATGAATATCATGACTAAAACATAGTCACTGTAGTTAAACCATGGTACATTTTCGTAAGGGATGGGTAAACATATTGTGAGGGAACACAAATCTTAAGAGGGATTGCAAACTTTTTCACTAAACAAATTCACTCCCTGTCCTTTAAAAGGCTCTGTACAATGAAGTAAGGGAAGCAACTCAACTAACTTTCCCTAAACTGCTCTGAATGCAAATATACTGCCCTCCCTCGAAAGTGCACCAAAACACACGCTCACATTTGGTTCAAGGAGGTTGCTTCACAATACTACCCTGCAAATGCAAAACGCAGTAACTACACATTTTGTCCAAATTGAATTATGACCGAAATCTGATCTCTTAGATTATAATCTGTCCTGTAACAGATGGGTTTGGCTCAACTAGACTCAGATTCAGAAAAAAACAGAGTGAGGCTATTTTATAATCCACATTTGGCTGGACAATCCAAAAACTTTGAATCCATTATTCTAGTTTTAGTGTTATCGTAGATACTGCGTTTTGCCTTTGTATGCCAGAATAAGCCTCTAAAAGACACACCTGGGAGATATGTGTGTCTTTAGCATGGTTACAAGTGTGATCTACTCATCCATACACGACCTGAACCTCAGCGTACTCTAGGGGGCGTTGTTGCTGCCTCCATCAGCCATGGAGAACTCGTCTGCGACCATAAGAAGGGCTTCTATGTTGGCCGTGGTGTCTGGGCTGAGCAGATCTGAAACATCTATGCTGGCCAGGCCATCAGTGGTGGGGTCGGGGGTGACAGGAGCGGACAGGTTGTCCGGCAGGGGCGGTGCGTGGGGTACAACGGGGCTCTTTTTTGATGGGTAGCAGGAGGGAGGGGGTTCAGGGGTGATTGGGGGAGGAGGAGGTGGTGGGGGAGGAGGAGGCGATGTGTTCTTTGAGTCTTGCAGTGAGGAGGCAGCACTCTGAGCAGAGCTCTTGTCTTTCGCTGAGTCTCTACAGGCACAGTGACACTGGCACGACTCCTCCTGCTTTATGATGATAACCGGCAGACTGAGACCAATCTGCTGCACTGCGTTCCCTAAAACATAATGACAAAAACTTCATAATAAATGACACACTGCAACCAAACTGTAGAGAGAGAACAGCACGCTATATGCAGCATAGTTTCAGACCTATTTAATGCGTGTTTGATCGTACCTGAATGTCCACCGACTGGTATGGCTGTTGTAAAAAAGACCTTCTCGACTTTTGGACCCTGAAAATGAAAGCCGACATACTTCAGTCAGGAAAAGAGCAAATTAGTACATGTATATATATATAAAAAAGAATCTTAGTTTAAACAGCAAACGGTGACTGTGAAATAATTTTTTATTATACTGGTTATCCATTTAACTCATTCAATTTTAACTTGAATTTAGTTCATATTTCTGTATTTTCCAAAAATATCTGAAACATAATCAGAAAGGTAAATCTGCCATGGGTATTACTGAAAGCCATCCCAAAAACAAAAACCTGCAGTGAAAAAATATTTTCAAAAAAGACTTTAGGAAAATAATATAATACAATAATATAAAATGGGTTGACTATAAATTGTTTTACACATTTTTAAAAAGATATATTTGAATTTGTCAACTACCTGAAAAAAACCCTTGCCCCCTTCATCTGGTACATCACTTCTATGACATTTACAGTTATTTGTTTAGTGTTTATTTTTTACTCATTTTGTTTTCTCAGGTCAAGCATTAGTGCAAAGGCTAACACGTGTGCAAAAAGCAAAACAAAATAAGTAATTAATCATTTAAATAAAAAATAAATAAAAAAATTGTCCCTTAATTTCATGTCATTGGTGTTATCGCTGTTAAAAACTTGTATTTTGAAATGACAAAATCTTGTGGAAAACAACTTCCAAGGTCAAAGTTCAGAGGAAGAACAGGCTGCTCAAATGCGCATACAGTGATTTTTCCCACCATGTTGAAAAAGTATCATTTTTTTCACATGGTTCATTTAAATACGTCATTGGTGTTACAAGAGATTTTTATAAAAAAAAAAATTATTTAATGGTATGATTTATTTGAATCTAATCAATGGTGGTTTTTTGTGTTGCTATTGACACCATCTTAGAAAATTCACCTTTTAAAGTCACCATAAATTCAAAATTGACAATTCTTATTTTCTTATTGGATGTTGCTGTTTTATTATAAACTATTTATCCGTGCACATTATTATTGTTTTTAAATGGTTTGCCCTCTTAATTTTTAATCAAAAATAATAACTTGCCGTGTGATGTGGTGTGTGCGCGTTTATGGGCTGGTTATGTAGTAATGTTGACAGATCATTCAACTTATGAAAAGCTGGCCGGTATTGAGATCGCTCAGTTTTCCCGGTAAGCCACTCTGACATGAGCAGCATGGTGGAAAGGTGTGTCTGTGTCTGTAAACTAAAGCCTTTTGGCTATTTTTAAAAATAGGACAAGTCGTTTGTCCCGCCCCCAATTCCTGTTTCAGTAGGAAATACGTCAAAACAGCAAGACAAACGGTCAAGGCACTTCAGTGCGACTTGAAGAGAATTTGTCATTGGTTTTATCGTCATTGGTGTTACAACCCCTGCTTCATTTGTTAAACAAAATAAAATAATAAAGTAAAGAACACTTAAATTGTCCTTTAAGAATTTAAAATGTTTAAAAATGCTGACCCTCAGCTTTTATGGGCTGAAACTGAACTGAATTAATTGAGTCGGAAAGACAAAATCTTTTGAGAATGACCCAATTATTACTAAAATGAAAAAACTGATGTCTGGTGCCCTGTTGTGGAAGCTACAGTCAAGCTACACTTGGAAAAATAATTAGCTACACTACAAGCTACTAGCAGGGGATAATATAACTATTAAATTATATAATTCATAGTTTCATCAGAACTGTATTTTTCAGTTTTTCTGTTTATTTTAAATACTTGAACAGATACATTTATACAATATAACTGCAAGCAGCAACTACGGGGCCAAGCACACCAATGGCAAACATTTAGACTGAATATAGAATTCCGGATAGGATTTTAGAGCAGAGTGGTGGAAAAAGACATTTGTTTGATTAATTATGCTGTCAAATGCCTATAACCTTTGCCCAATAGGTGGAGCTGTCACCAAACTGATATGGTATTGTAAGGGCTTGGTCACTATCCCAAACACGAAACACACCAAAGAGACACAGCCTCAGATCCTTATTGGCATCATGCTATTAAACTTGTTTATGCATCACACGAGAACGGTTTGGTCTATCAAAAAGCTTTTTTTGATACATGGCAAACCACACCTGTGTTCTGTAAGGAGTTTGAAAAGTAGGTTTTCATTGAAATGCAAAATGGCGGACAAGTATGGCCAACCATGGCAAATTTGATATCTACGATCTCGACATAACCCAAGGAAATTAATGACACAAGTCTGTTAATAATAGACCAAATTAATCAAAAGTTATAAGCATTTATATGTATTTTTTGACCACTAGGTGGCGCTGTCCCCAAACAAGTCTACAGGACCTGGCCCTTAATGACATACCAAATTTCGTAACGTGATGGGATTTTAAGCAATTCAAGACAAAATTACGACAAAAAATGGCCGACATAGGAAAATTGGGTATCATTCAACTTGGTATGCCCCAAGGAATCTAAAGAGACCAGTCTCATAATTTTAGGCCAAACTATTCAGAAATTATAAGCAAAAATAACCATTTTTCATATTTTTTGACCACTAAGTGGCACTGTGCCGAAACTGCGCAGGTACCCCCAGGCCATGCTTGTGATTACATATACCAAGTTCATCTATATAAGCTAAAGCATTGCGAAGATACAACCTCACATCCATTTTGGCGTGCTTGCAACCGAATTTGTTGAAGCGTTATATGAGAACGATTTGGTCAGTTTGATCAAAATAAATCTCATAACTTTTTGCGATGAGTGTCTCTAGATGATACATGCAAAATTTAAAGCGAATCAATCGGACATACGGTCTACGAGGAGTTAAATTTTTTTCTTCAGAAAATTCAAAATGGGCTCTAAAAGTGACCTTATAGATCGCTCCCATTATCATATATGAAGCAGTGCAAGTCACACGCTTGCAGTGTTAACAGTTCCATTGATTTTAATGGGAGTGATCAAATATTCCAGACCTTTCCGCTAAGGAAATAATTGTAAGCATCTAAACTATGATATGCTTTCATCGACTCACTCATGGAGACACGCTCCGTGTCAACAAGATAATGGTACACGTCTGGATTAGTCACTTCAGGTAAAAGTTTGAGGTCGTTTGAGAAAAGTCTGGTAGTGACACCTTCCTACAATATTTTGAAAACTCCTGAACAACTGTCACGAAAAATGTTAACTTTAGTAGTGTCGCTACTTTTAGTTTGTTCGGGTGAGGTGTAATGGTGGAGTGCTGGACCTGTTGTTCAGGGTTCTGCTGGGCGCTGGCGGCACTGCTGAGGATCCACTGCAGGTTGTGATCAGACATGACGATGCTGGGCTGCAGGCCGAGCGTGGGTGCGATGGTGATGGTGGGAGGAGGAGGAGGAGCCAAAGGCACTGTGTGCGTTACTGCTGCTGTCACCTCTGTTGTCACGCCCGCTGTGCTGCAGACACTAGGTGCACTTGGCGGGGGCACTGGCTGAGTCGAGGAGGGCGATGCCACATAGTGCTGGGAAACTGAGGATGTAGATGGAGCGGACACTTCTGGTAAGTTTGATGAGGTGGACGGGGCCGAGGGGAAAGGTGGGGTCAGTAATGAGCTGCTGACAGCGGTATGCGGGGCTGGCTGTGAGGGGAGTGCTGTAGGCGGAGCCTGAGTCTCCAAAACCGGGGTTGTGATGGAGCATGAGGAGGAAGAGGTGGATGGAGGGGGCTGAGGGAAAGCAGTGTGGGCACACAAGTCCGAATCGGCCGGCTGAGGTGAAGGTTCAAGGCCAAACGACTCCACAAAGTTATCTGGAGGAACAGAAGATTGAATTGAGATAATTTAAACTATGCAGTACATTTTCAATTGCCAACATCATACTATATATATATGTCTTAAAAAATTGGATCAAATATTAAACTCAGAGTTTTTACAAATGGAAATCATATTAGTTCTCTTTTATCAAAATAATTTCACTACTTTGGTTTAAATATCCCTCAAGTTCTGCTAAAATGGGGGTGGGTGGGATGGGGGGTGATATGGGAAATTTATTAAGAAATATTCCAGGTGTTTCTTCAACCCACTACGGACACGTTTGGAGAGAGAATCTCCATGGACCCTTTTCATAGACTGTGATGACACGTTTCCGCCTTATTTAGCAGCGTAAATCTAGCAAAAATGTTTTTATATTTGCAATTTTTTATTTTTATTTTGTGTAAATTTGAATTACACAATTTTTTGGAATTATACTTTGTATTATATTACTGGTACCCTGAAATTACCTCATCAGCTGCAATGAGGTTTCTAATATGGCTGCTGAGGCAGTGACAGAAAATTTGGCTTCTTTCTCTCTTCTTACTGCTGTATTCCACTGCTCTCTCTTTTTTCTTCTTCTTTTGGAAAGCTGTCAAAGCATAATAGTGGATTTTTTTCTTTTGCTGCTGGATCAAATGGGTAAGCAAAAATACTATTTTCTGTGGTCACCCATTCACCGCAATATACATTTATCCTGCTATCTCTTACTTCTACATTCCAAACCCTGGATATGTGTAAAGAGTTCTTTGACTAATACATTTTTGTTTTTACTTGCCAGACTTTTGACATGACATATACACTACCGGTCGAAAGTTTTGAAACACTTACTCATTCTTTATTATAGGTTTTTGTTTTTGTTTTTGTTTTTTTCACATTTTAGAATAATAGTAAAGTCATCAAAACTATGGAATAACATAAACGGAACTATGGGAATTATGTTGTGACTAAACAAAATCCAAAATAAATCAAAACTGTGTTATAGTTTAGCATCTTCATAGTAGTCACACTTTGCCTAGAATTTGAGGTATCACCCTGGGATGCTTTTTAAACGGTATTGAAGGAGTTCCCATCTATGTTGGGCACTTATTGGCTGCTTTTCTTTATTATTTGGTCCAAGTCATCAATTTCAAAAACTTTTTTTTTTAAATTAAATTTTAGATTTATAATGAAATAAATTAATATGGTGGCACAAATATATTTTTGTCTACAAAACTAATTTCAAACATTTAAGCATACGCCTTCAGATCAAAAGATTTTTAAGATCATGAGAAACATTTCAGTCAAATGTTTCAAAACTTTTGACCGGTAGTGTATGTCAAACGTAATGAAAACTGAATAAGATATAAAGCAAACTAAGAATATTAACATCCAGTATTACAGTATATGACTTCACATGCTATATTACGTGAGAGTGTTTATTTTGTCATATTTCACTTTTAATCATTTTAATCAAATTTAAACTTTTCATTCAACATTAAATCAATTTATATGTTGTCATAAAATTGCATTTACAGTACAGTAATGATACAGTGCAAGCTTTTACTGTTTGAGATTTCATACACATTTTTAACACAAAATATTCACATGGTTGAAACCTAAAAATTAAAATATAATTTCACATCTAATATTTAAGTGCTACTATATCAAAAGTACCATGTAAAAAATAAAAAATAAAAAATCTTCAATATTTTGTCTGTTTAAGTTTAATTATTACATAATGTATGATTGCCCCTTTAAATATTCATAAACAGTTGTGGTCAAAATTATTGGCACCCTTGGTAAACATAAGCAAAGAAGTCTGTGAAAAATTTGTCTTTATTGTTTATCCCTTTGTTTTGTTTTTTTCATCCAAAATATTCACTAAAATCTAACCTTTAATTGAAGTAAACTATCTGAAAAAGGGGGAGAATCTCATAATTAAATAAATATTTTTCTCCAAAACACATTGGCCACAATTATTGGCACCCCTAGAAATTCTTATGAGTAAAATATATCTGAAGGATATTCCAATTCATATTTTACATTTTTTAGTGCACCTGGGTGACTAGCAACATGAAATTGTTCAACCATGACTTCCTGTTTCACAGGGGTATAAATATGAGGTAACACACATGCCAAATTCTCTTAGGCTGTGTCTCGTTTGGAAGGATGCGTCCTCCGGAGGTCACATTTGTCGGCCGCATACGTCATCGAGGCTGTCTCGTTTCATTTATTTATTTTTTATTTATTTTTTTTATTGGGAATGCAAAAAAGGTTAACAATTGTATAAATGTAAGTGCATATACATAAAAGGCATTGACAATAGATAAAAAATAAGAAAAAGAAAGACAAAGAATGAAACGAGACAGCCTTGATGACGTATGTGGCCGACAAATGCGACCTCCGGAGGACGCATCCTTCCAGACGAGACACAGACTTAGTCATTCATCACAATGGGTAAGACCAAAGAATAAAGTTATGATGTGTGGCAAAAGGTTGTTGAGCTTCACAAAATGGGGAGTGGCTAAAAGAAAATAGCTAAAACATTGAAAATATCCATTTCCACCATCAGGGCAATAATTCAGAAGTGCCAATCAACTGGAGATGTTACGAATCAGCCTGGAAGAGGACATGTGTCTATATTGTCTCCACGCACAGTGGAGTATGGTTCAAGTAGCCAAAAATTCTCCAAGGATCACAGCTGGAGAATTGCAGGAATTAGTTTACGCATTTTGTTGCGTGCTTGTTTATATGCACAATTTGTACGATTTACAAGTATCTACATGGAGTTTTCACTGATATGTATAACAAGTGCTAAAATGGTACCATCTCGTTAAGAACAGCAGCAGTTCTGCGAGCGTCTGACAGAGGTGTTTCTATTATTTTTTTTATTTGATTCTAAGAGTTTTGCAACACATTTACCTTCCAACAGACATCCAACAGGCACATTGCACTGGTCTGTAGCCATGCTGTAATTTGAGAATGTTGTGAAAAGTTTAAACGAAACCAGAGTTGACCTTGTCAAATGCAATTTAAATGTAACTATAGCGTTTCATATAGTGACATCCGTGAAATATCCTGACCCACGGTAGCTAAATACGGTCCATTTCTTTCTCACTCATTCAACACAACACGCAGTGAAAGGATCCCGATGCTAAAGTTCTTCTCTGCTACACAAATCAATCATTGGCGAGTGAAATCTTAACATTTTCTAGCCAATGCTTATAACAGACATGAGTGATTAACTCGCAATGCAGAGGGCTTTTCTTCATTTTTTTTATTTTCTCTAATAAAACATGTTTCCTTGGAAATATTGTTCAATGTAGAACTGTTTCATTATCACTTTCTATCTGTTAGTCTTTTATATATTCATTGAAGTAACAAAAGCCAGTTCCTTAATGACATCATTATTCGACATTATTTTCGGTGGGAAAACAACAGCATAAACATAAGTAATATAAGCAATTGATTTTGTGACATTTTGTAACTTTGGTTTGTCACACTTACCAACACTTCATCCTGTTTGATATATTTACATATTTCAATATGTGATTATATCATAGTTTCAATAGTTGGTAAAAGAAAATCAAAATTTACTTCAATTTAATAGTCCAGTAATATTCTTGCCATTATGTTAGAATTTATAAAGTTTAAGTGCCTCAGCTTGACCAGAGCATATTTCTGAAAGCCTGGGATACCCTTCTACAGAAATACTTCTTTAACCCTTGTGCTTCATTTTAGACACCTGTATTGTACTTGGTCAAATTTGACAGAAAACAATAATATATATATATATATATATATATATATATATATATATATATATATATATATATATAAAAAAACAAATTTTTATGAAAGAAATGTAATAACACTAACTTCAAAAAAAAAAAAAAAAAAGAAAGAAAAAAATTGGGGGGTGATCTTATCTATCTTAAAAAATTACATGACTTGAAAATCATGTAATGAAAAAAAAAATAACCAATAGATGCTGCAGAGATACTCATTAATTCCTGGAATTCCTGGTTGTAACCAGATTACTTTGTGTGTGTGTGTGTGTTCTGTATTGTGGCTGAATCATTGATTTTATTTGAAGATTTCCCCAAAGATTTATGTGTTATAGTCTCACACATTCATTCCTCTGTGTGTGTGTGTGTGTGAGCTCATGTGTTCTGCATTGTGGATGTGTTATAGTCTCACCCCTTCATTTCTGTCTGTATATGTTCTGCATTGTAGCTGAATTATGGATTTTATTTGACAAATTCCCCCCCAAATTTGCTCTGTGTTATAGTCTCACCCATTCACCCACGCTTTTTTGTCACATGGCCTAAACTCATTGAATCTAGTTCAATTTTATTTTATATGTTTATATGGCAAATGTAGGAAAAGTAACCAAGCCTCGAGCCACTCAGATGAAGTATACCAATTTTATTAAAGAAACTAAATTGATATTGGTCAAAAAAGACCAAAGAGTGCACAAGGGTTAAAACTTTAACATATATATTTTTTCAAAAGACATTGCATAGCAGCGACAACACCGATACATTTCAGTATTGGCATACTCACCGGTAGGTTTTGGATCATCTTGGCTGACACTGTTTTCTGGACTTTGGAACATCAGCTCAAATATCCGTATGGGAGTGACGCTGTTCAGATCCAAATTCTGAGACTGAAACATGACAGTGTGTTGAGATGCACTCGTATATGAGACCCAACTGAACACTGATCTGTGTAAACGAGGATGAAACTCACGTTGTTGTTGTTCTCCTGGAGTTCAGAGTCTGTGGAAATGAGGCTCAAATCACTGAGGCATAGCGAGTGATTTGCATCCTGCAACGTAAAGAAAATAAAAATGGGATTGATTAAAAGCCCTGTCAAAAAGCAGTAAAAACAGAGGCCTTTGACATGGGTTGGGCCCTGTGACTTCCATGATGCGGAAAATGTGGACCGAATCGCAATACTTGTTACATTTTTTACAATATTCACAGTGTAAACATTTTAATATAATAAAGCAGCCACATGGGGCCTGTGATAATGGAAATGCGAGTGTGTGATTGTCTGTATGGTGGTGAGGAGCAGTGTACCTCTGAGAGTGGGTGACTCACTGTGAAGAATGCCCCTTTATCATGACCACGAATGTGACTCTTCAGACTGTATGGAGAGCTGAAGGTCTTCTCACAGCCATCACTCGGACAGAAGAATGGCTTCTCTCCTGGTACAGAGAATGAGAGAAGTGCTGAAGAGAAGGGGTTTCCATCATAAACATGTAAACTCTTGTATCATGAAAAGGGAAAACATTTGTGTGACGAGGTGGAGGGCATGGCCGGACCGTGAGGGTGCACGGCCAGCGCTGAATCGGCTGATCAGCGGGAGAGCAAGATAAAGGGGACCCAGAGACGCCAGTTCGAGAGAGAGAGAGAGACGCACGCAGCTGCGTTGTGTGTGTTTGTTTGTTTGTTTTATGTTGAGTTTTTTTTAAACTATGTTTAATGTTCAGCCGGTTCCCGCCTCCTTGCCTGTCCTTTATCTGTTACAGTGGTGCTGAAACCCAGGAGGGAGGAGGGATGCGCTGTCATGGAGTCCTTGCTGCTGCCATCCGCCAGGGGAGCAGCCGCGGCTGTCTGCCTGGGGATGGAGGGGTCACTGCTGGCCGCCGAGAGCCAGAGGAATTGTTGCTGTCCGCCGAAAAAGGGGAGGAGTAGTTCCGTCCGCCAGGGGCCAGAGGACTCGCTGCCGTCCGCCGGGGGAGGAGCGAGCTGGCGGAGGAGTGGTTGAGGACCGGGTGACAGCGTGTCCGGGAACCGGCAAGCAAGTTGTTCTCTCTCTCTCTCGAACTGGTGTCTCCGGCTCCGGCAAGCTGTTGAGAACAAGAGTTTTTATGGAATGCTGTATTACAGTGGCAAAAAAAAAGTATGTGTACCCTTTGGAATTACCTGCATTTACTAGAGGTCGACCGATATATCGGTTTTGCCGATTAACAGATTTCTGGAACTATCGGTTATCGGCAAAAATCCACACCTCTCGAACTGGTGTCTCCGGCTCCCCTTTATGTCGCTCTCCCACTAATCAGCTGATTCAATGCCAGCCGTGCACCCTCACGGCCCGGCCACGCCCTCCTCGTCACAATTTGTTTGTAGTGCATGACCAGCCAAATACTGCTCACTTTATCTCAGCAACTTTCACAGGTGGAATATATTAATAATGGCTGGCTGAGACTGAGAACTTGTGCTGCTGTGTGCATCCACACTACTAGGTGTCAGTATAAGTTCAGCTAGACAAAACAGCTGAACAAGGATATTGAGTGCACCTTTAAGGGAACAGTAGCAAAAACAGCCTGTTTAATTGTAATGGTCATCAAGAGGGTGGGAAATGGGCATGAAAAACGAAATTACGACCGTGACTTTAAGTGGTCTTCAGGAGAAAAATATGATACTAAAGTGTAGAATATGGTCCCTTTAGGACATTAAAGAAGTTGTGAAACTTTCAATTAATTATATCAGTTTAATGGAAATACAACTTGATTTCCTTTGTACAACTGCATATTGCAGTCTTTTATAACACAATCTGTGCTCATTGACTTACCAGTGTGTGTCCGTACATGTGTTTTCAGGTGATGACTAGCAGCGAAAGCCTTACCACAGCCATCATGATCACACCTACAGACACAAACACAACTTAACTGTCAGTCTGACCAGTACAGCATCTCTTCATTACACAACTAGCAAACCAAACATACCATGCTTAAGAGTAAATGATCTGGTCAAATATGGGGTCATACTATAGATATCAAAGCTGTTGAGAACAAGAGTTTTTATGGAATGCTGTATTACAGTGGCAAGAAAAAGTATGTGTACCCTTTGGAATTACCTGCATTTACTAGAGGTCGACCGATATATCGGGTTTGCCGATTAATTGGCATCGATAACAGATTTCTGGAACTATTGGTTATTGGCAAAAATCCACACCAATAGTTTTTCCCCACTGCGTCCGGTGCTGGAGCGGCTGGGAAGGGTCCGCTGTCGTTATACAGTATGAGAGTGGCCTCTAGAGGCGAAATAAAAACTATCACTTCACTGATGCCTTGTGGTGTTTGTTTTAACACGTGAGACTACACTCTGCATGGAGCGGAACACTTCATATGCGGATTTAAAACATAAACGAAAAGGTATGTATACAGTACACTACAGTACACGTTGTCATATCATTATAAAGTAATTAGTTTGTTGACTAGATGCTGCATTAGTAGAGAACAGCAGTATGTTTGCCGACAAGGCTGAGAGGATGCTGACTTTAAAGCTAACCTTAAGCTGACAAAAATACACTCAAGTCCTACCTAGATGTTTAAATGTCATGATTGTTACCATCTATTACCATCTACTTGCATTAGTTTATATCCAGCTGGTCACGTTCATGCATTCATTAGCCAGCTAAGTTGCATATTTAAAGCTAGTGATATGAGAAAGCAAATTACTATCTTCATGCAGCCGAGAGAAACGTATAAACAAATCAGAAACGCATCTGATTTCAAATAAAAAAAAATTATCCTCACTGTAATAAGATGACTTCAGATCGATCACATTCTTGCACTAAAAAAGGCCTGACACAGCGCAACAAATACAGTTTAACAGAAAGCAGGTGTCTCAATATACTTTAAAGCTCTTTTTAATTAGACACTTTTTAATTAAAAACAGCACTCCTGCATGAGACGCTGAATAAACAAAAACAAAGGGAAACAAAGACGTTTGTCTAGCGCATGTTTACATAGAAAAACAAATGGATGGTTGCAAAAGCGTTTGGTGTGAACAGCCCCTTACAGTTGTTGGAAGTCTTTGGCCATTGCGTCTTGCTCCCTTATAAGCATTTCTCAGATTAAGCAATGAGTTGTTTAAATGCTTTGTCAGGAAAGATGTTCAACTTGGAAATGTGCACGTTCGGTTCCAGTCTGTTGTGTTCCGTCTGTTTGAACAGCCCCTGGCCTGGGCTCATAGTCTGAGCCGCTTCACCACCGAGTTCAGCCGAATACCACTGCTATCTGTGAATATTGCTACTCTACATACAACCGTACGGAATAAAAAACAATGTGGTATTTCGCTGTGATTATGAAGCTTGAGTCTGGAGTAGTAGGGATCAGTGCAAGTGTAACACCATGTGAACTGTCTATTGAAGTGTTTCCCCCCTCATTTTACTTTTGACTTAACATTTAAGAATATGGACTGACTAAAACTTTTTATTTATTTATTTTATGCACAGTAGTTGAAAATGAAATGCTCTTTTTTAACAGCCAAAATAGGAATGTTCTATGCAATAATATAACATTGCTGAATGGTTTATGTATTTATTGCACCCTCTTGTGGACTAAAGAAACAACGTCAATTTAAAAATCAGTTGACTTTAAAATTAGAATATTAGTTAATATATATTAATATTTATATATTTATTTCATTTAAAAAAGTACAATACATTTTCATGGTTCAGTCAGTACTGTTTATTTTTGTAATAAAGTTCAGCACTATTTTACATTATTTTTTCATTCATTATCAATTTTAAAAACTATCGGTTGATTAATCAGTTATTGGCAGGTACTACACAACTTAGTTATTGGTAAAATCCACTATCGGTCGACCTCTAGCATTTACATTAATGATCAATAATCTGTTTAAACTAATAACGCACAAATTATTGTATTGTTTTGGTACATATTATATACATCATTCAAACATTCACAGTGTATCTTGGAAAAAGTATTTGAACCCCTAGGCTAATGACATTAACAAAAGCTAATTAGAGTCAGGAGTTAGCAAACCTGGCATCCAATTAATGAAATAAATTGGAGGTGCGGGATAGAGCTACTTTGGCTTATAAAAAGCACACAAAATTTTTTAGTTTGCTATTTACAAGAAGCATCTGCTGGGGTGGACCATGCCTTGCAAAATAGAGATTTTGGTGCAGAAAATACACATTTCAGCTTTAAGTGCATTATGTGAATTATGCTTTCTCAGAATTTTTCACTATGATGTTTATTAACTATATAAAGTGACTCTAAGCTCAGGAAAGATGCTATATAACTGAAAGCAATCATGACTATCATGTGACGCTCACCGGAATGGTTTTTCTCCCGTGTGTGTGCGGATGTGCTTCCTCAGGTCACTGAGTGTAGTGAAGTATTTAGTGCACCCCTCTGATTCACAATTAAACGTCTTCCCAGTGTGCAGCCTCTGGTGTGCTTTCAGTCTAAAAACAGAGAAACACAATAATCATGCACTCATCAGCATTTAACAGTTGCTTTTATGTGATTAGCTCAGTAAAAATAAAACAAAAAAAAACTCATCCAAGATGGCAGACAAGTTGAGAGAAATGAATTAAATATATTTATATTTCCGACTACAATGCGAAGTATCAATAAAAATAGTTACATCTTTGGATTATTTCACCCAATATGTGTGTCTATTTGCAAGTAATGCGATAAAACTATCAAACCATTTCATTTGATGAGTCTATTTAATTTCATTTAATATTCTATTAATATTTAACTTTATGAATAAATGTGTGTGCTCAATAGCATATTAGTATATGGTGTGGTATCAAAATTGGCATTGAGAATCTTACAATTTTACTCCATTGGTATTGATAGGGATGGAATCGTAAGAAATTATTCATATCCGGTTTCTCTAAACGATTCTGGTTTCTTAACGGTTCCATTAGCGGTTCTTTAAGTACATTTGAGGAAGAAATATTTTGAAATAAGAAATGCAATACTTGTTGGATTTATTGCCCTTGGCAGCCTGCAAAGATGAAATGATTAACAGAACAGATTCTTGCAAAAGGTGTGTTTAAACAGAATTTTTATGTTAATATATTTTATGAATTCATTATTTTTTATAAAATACCACTAATTGGACGCCATGCGAAGGGCAGACGTGTGAGAGACAGCTCTGTGCATTATTTTCATGATATAATCCGGTGAAATTCGATACACCCAGTTACACATTTGCTGTTTGAGGTAAACATGGCAAAGAAGTCAAAATCCTCAGGCTCTGGAGACATTAAAAGACACTTATGGGTTCAAGATGAAAGCCCAGACAGGCCTGTGGACCGGGGACTCGATTTGGATGGCGCGGCGGGACAAGAAATCCAGCGTCAACTGTCCAACATGTCTGTGATTTTGACGAAGGTACTTGCGGACTTGGAGGATCTCACTGTAATACGTCGATTGATTACGGCGATGGAGAAAAACATTCTCTGAGTTAGTCACAAGAGTGACAGATGTTGAAAAACAAATAGATTATTTGGAGTCATCAGAGAGGGAATTAGCCGCTAACCCACCCACGACCAAAGTTGATTTAGAACGTGTTCTTGAAAAGCTTGAAGATCTTGAGAATAGAAGCCACAGGAATAACGTTCGAATTGTTGGAATTCCTGAGCATGAGGAGGGCAGAGATATGGTGAAATTCCTAGACGAGCTTTTCCCAAGTCTGCTCGACATAACAGGCCATAATCTGGAAATCGAGCGAGCTCACAGAGTCCCAGCTCACAGATCTGCTGAGGGAGAAAGGCCCCGATCGATTCTGGCCAAATTTTTGAGATCATCCGATAAAGATCTCGTGTTGCGCCAGGGGAGGAGCAAAGGAAAGATTTCTTGGAAAAATTACAATATTTTCTTGTTCCCGGACTTTGTGAACTCGACGAGAGAAACGTGATCGGTTTAAGGAATGCAAGAAACTCTTACATCAGCGGAAGGTCACTTTTGCTCTGATGTTTCCGGCCAGACTGAGAATAAACACCAAGGACGGCAGCAAAGTATTTACATGTCCCAATCAGGCAATGTCTTTTATTGAAACAATGGGTGAGTAACCACTGGGTGTTTTTCTTGTGAGTTGACTGACTCACTGTACATACTCTGGCTTTCGAAGGAAGCTGGGTGCCATTTTTGTTTCTTTTTGCATTGGCTCCACTGAGCGGCTGGAGTTTGTTTTGTTTTGTGGATTAACACTTTTCCGTAAAGAAACTTTTGCATTGTCGGAAGATCACTTTTACAATGAACGGATGACCGTAAAATATCTACATGCCCACACAAAGGATGTCTTTTATAAAGTTGGCGGACTGTGTAAATCATGAGATATACTTTTATGTGGCCTCCGAGTGAATTGACTCTTGACCATCCGAGGAACCAGGATGCGTGTTTCGTTTCCTTTTGTGCTGGTTCCGCCTAGCAGTTGGAGCTTGATTTGTTAAATAACACTACTTCGGGACAGTTAAGGATGAATCTGTCAGTTCCTTGTGCTTATGCCTCCTGTTGGCTGGAGTATGATTTGTGGAGTATTTCCGTGGGACATTGGAATGATTACGTCATCTGCTGCACTCATCAGCTGGCTCACTGCAGATTCGTTTGTCTGTCCGAGGAAACTGAACGGCTTTATATCGGCTGGAATTTGTTTTGTGAAGAAACACACCTTTGAGACAGTTCTGTGAATGAGTCTACACGTTCTTTGTGTTTATTCTGCCTATTGGCTGAGGTTTGTTTTACAAAATATTTGATGTTATGTAATTTTGCCTTACAAATGTGTGAGGCAAAACTGAGCAATCCGATGGCAAAGTTGTTACGGGGGCTCTCGTAGGCATACATGGACTCTTTGAGTTTAGAGGGACTGTCGCCGGTTGGCGCTTTCGTGCGCAGGGTTAATGCGCACGGTTTTCTTTTTTCTGTTTGTTTTGTTCGGGGGGAAGTTCGGGGTTTTATTGTTGCATTAATGTTGAAATGTGATCTTCATAATTTTGTTTTTGGCACACAATTTATATTTTCTACTATATCAAAATGTCAAATGTTAATATGAGTGGATTGTCTCTCTCCTCATGGAATGTAAATGGGTTGGGGCACCCCATAAAAAGAAGGAAGGTTATTTATTTTCTTAAGCGTAAGAAATATGATAGTGTTTCCTCAAGAAATGCATCTTTTTTTGGGAGGAGACTTTAATCTTTTGATGGACTCAGTCCTTGATCATAGTGAAGCAAAAGTGTGTAAGCCCCCTAGAGCAACATTGATGCTTCACAGGATGTGTAAAAATCTTGGTCTTACGGATATTTGGAGACTTCTGAACCCATCTGGTAGAGACTATCAATTTTTTCATCAGTCCATAAGATTTATTCTAGAATAGATTTCCTTTTTATATCCAAATCCCTCATTTCATCTGTTGTCGATTGCTCAATCGGAAACATTTTAGTCTCGGATCACGCCCTGGTGAGTTTAGAGGTGTTGCCACATATAGAGAAAAAGAAATCATATAGTTGGTGCCTAAATGTATCCCTTTTGCAAAATCCTGATTTCCAACAAATGTTAAAGACTGAAATCAGTGTTTATATGGAGGCCAATTGGTCCTCAGTATCCTCTGTGGGCGTGGCTTGGGAGGCACTTAAGGTGGTTTTTAGGGGTCGGATCATACAGTATGCCTCATTCATTAAAAAATCCAAAGCAAGAGAACTCGTGGAGTTGGAAGGAAATATTAAAACTGCAGAGGCAGAGCTGAAGCGCCTTATGTCATCTGATGGCCTCAGAGAATTGACCCGATTGAAATATAGATATAATACTATTTTGTCGCAGAAGGTGGAGTTTTGGTTTTTCAGGGCAAGACAGTCATACTTTGAGTCGGGTGACAAAGCAGGGAAGCTTTTGGCTAGATATATAAAACAGAGAGAGTCTCTTTCTATCATTCCCTCAGTGAAATCTGCTGGTGGTGAAATTTTTACCTCGGCCATTGATATTAATAATGCTTTTAAAGAATTCTATCTTGATCTTTATAGTTCCACGTCTTCGTCTACTGATGAAGATATTAGAAACTTTGTGGAACCATTAGATCTTCCTAAACTGACGATTGAGCAAAAAAACTCTCTTGATTCTGAGATAACCTTGGAGGAGCTTGACGAGATAATTAAGCCCCTACCTACTGGCGAGGCTCCGGGGACAGATGGTTTTGCCGCAGAATTTTTTAGATCCTATACTACAGAACTGGCTCCACTTTTGATAGAAGTTTATACTGAATCATTAAAGAATGGAAAGCTTCCTCCAACCATGACACAAGCCCGGATCAGTCTGATTCTTAAAAAGGACAAAGATCCAAGCGAGTATAAAAGTTACTGTCCAATCTCCCTGATCCAGCTAGATGTAAAAATGTTGTCAAAGATTTTGGCTAACCGATTAAGTAAAGTTATGACATCTCTTATACATATAGATCAGTTGGGGTTTATTCGGGGTCGCAGCTCTTCTGATAACATCAGGCGTCTCATCAATATCATGTGGTCAGTAGCGAATGATCAGTCTCCGGTCGCTGCCATCTCACTTGACGCTGAAAAGGTGTTTGATGTTGTAGAATGGGATTATATTTTTAAGGTTTTGGAAATATATGGGTTCGGGAGTACATTTATTGGTTGGATTAAGTTACCTTATAGACATCCTGTAGCAGCGGTACAAACAAATGGATTCATTTCAGATTATTTTACTCTGGATAGGGGCACTCGGCAGGGTTGCCCTCTTTCCCCATTATTGTTCTGTCTTGCCCTGGAACCATTAGCAGCCACGATAAGAAAGGAGGATTATTTTCCAGGGGTGGTTGCGGGAGGTTTGGCGCATAAACTTTTGCTTTACGCAGATTATATTTTATTATTTGTCTTTGAACCTACTAGATCTATGCCTCGTCTCCACAGAATTATTAATTCCTTTTCCAATTTCTCAGGAAACAAAGTCAATTGGTCTAAATCCGAAGCTTTGGCTCTGACAGCATACTGTCCAGTAATGGCTTTCTAGCCAGGCGCCTTCCAGCGGCCCAAACAGGGCATTAAGTATTAGGGGATTTTATTCCCAGCAAATTTGTCTGATTTAGTTAGTGTTAATTTTGACCCTTTAATAAAAAGGTTTTTGAGCGATGTGGGCAGGTAGGCTTCATTACATTTATCAATGATTGGGAAGATTAATGTTATTAAAATGTATTGTATTGAATTGTATTCCAAAATTTAACTACTTCAAATCAAATCAAATCAAATCAAATCACTTTATTGTCACACAGCCATATACACAAGTGCAATGGTGTGTGAAATTCCTGGGTGCAGTTCCGATCAACATAGCAGTCGTGACAGTGATGAGACATATACCAATTTACAATAACATCAAATTAACACAACACAATTTAAACATCTGTTATACGCATAATTACACTCAACAATATACAAATAATAACATACACTGTACAGTATACAATACGCGTTTTTTTTTTTTTTCACTATATAGATACACATAATTCAATAAAAAAAAAAAAAAAAATATATATATATATATATATATATATATATATATATATATATATACATACATAATGTACAGTATTGTACTGCATTGACATTCAGGCTGTCGGTTGATAGTCAGTTGTTAAGAGAGAACATAATATAATAATAATAATATAATTTATAATAGTCCGGTGTGAGATATAAGAGTAAGGGTAATAAAGTGCAGTGCTGATGTATTTTGATCGTGGGAGATCAAGAGTTCAAAAGTCTGATTGCTTGGGGGAAGAAGCTGTCATGGAGTCGGCTGGTGTGGGTCCTGATGCTGCGATACCACCTACCTGATGGTAGCAGTGAGAACAGCACATGGCTCGGGTGGCTGGAGTCTCTGATGATCCTCCGAGCTTTTTTCACACACCGCCTTGTATATATTTCCTGGAGGGAGGGAAGCTCACCTCCGATGATGTGTCTGGCAGTTCACACCACTTGCTACAATCTCTCCCTATAGATGTCCCCTCTCTTATTTCAAGCAATCTGATAGCATAGCGAAGTCCTTCATTTGGAATGGTAAACGTCCCAGATTACATTTTAATAAATTACATAGGCCGATAGACATAGGTGGGCTAGGCCTACCCAAGATTTTGTTTTATTATTATGCATTCAGTCTCAGACATTTGGCTCATTGGTCGCATCCACCTGAGAGAGCCCCTCCCTGGTTTGTTATTGAACAATTCGCCATTACAAAGCTTATCTATCAAACTAATCGGAAAAGTTAAGTTACACCCCGTTATTTCACATTCACACTCGGTATGGACTAAAGTGTCCAGATTGTTTAAATTGGACACCTACTTAAATGTTGCCTCGAGCATATGGCAGAACCCATGATTGTGTATTGGCAAGTCCCCTTTCTGCTGGCCAGAGTGGATTGTGAGGGGGGCTGCTACACTCGATGACCTATATGAAAGTGGAGTGTTGAGATCGTTTGAAAACTTGGTCCACCATTTTGGGATCCCCAGACCTCAGTTTTATAGGTATTTACAACCGCACCACCTGCTTTGTACTATTTTTGGGAGTAGCACACACCCCCCTAAGGAGGCAGATGCTTTGGGAGAGGTGATTGCGGCTTTTGGAAAAGGTCATGAGGCATTAGTGTACTACTCCCTGTTAATTCAGAGTCTGGGGGACGGAGCCTTAACTTATCTCAAGAGAGTATGGGAGAAAAATTTCAACTTGGCATTGGAGGAAGGAGTGTGGGCTAAGATTCTTAAAAACGTTAAGTCTGCATCTAGAGATAGATTTTATTGGACCCCCTCTAGACTGTATAGGCTTGGTCTTAAAGACACACCCACCTGCTGGAGATGCCAATCGGAGGATGGAGACATGGCCCATGTTTTTTGGTGGTGTGTCGAGATCCAGAAATTCTGGTCGAAGGTTCAGAAATTAGTGTGCGACGTGGTGGGCACTCGGGTTTCATTTTGCCCCAGACTTTGTGTTCTGGGCAATGGGGCGGTCATCGATGTGGGGGATGGCCATATAGAGAACTGGGTTCTGACCTGTGTGATGATCGCCAGGCAGGTTATTTTGAGGGGTTGGAGGTCAGCTAGTGCGCCCCCATATCCGGAGTGGTGCACGGAGGTGGGAAGGATGGCAGCTTATGAGGTTGTGTCATCGGGAAGACGGGGTGGCTTGGATATGTTTATATGGAAATGGGGCAGGTATTTGGAGTTTTTGGAGGACTCTCGGGTGGGGTGTGGCGAGAGTAGTGTAATATAGTTAGTATGATTATTATGTGTGTGTATGTATGTGTATGTGTGTATGTATGTTTGTATATGTAGGTGTATATATATATATATATATATATATATATATATATATATATATATAAAATGTCTGTTTGATTTTTATTTCTAGATATTTATGTTTGACAACAGGGTTGTTTTTTGGGGGGGCGGGGCTGGGGAGGGGGAGGGGGGTTGTGGGGTTTAAATGTTGATTTTATATATGTTTTGCATTTCATTGTTATTGTATGATTTAATAAAAAAAAAAAAAAAAAATTACTGTACAACAAAACTCATAGGGCCTCATTCATGAAACGTTCGTAAATATTTAAGTAAATTGGGAGTAATTTACATGTAAAATTGAGCTACATGAAAACTTTCCTCTGGATTCACGAATGCTTCGTACCACCCAGATTTGTTAGTAAAATGTGTGGATGTTAGTGTATTCCAAACATACGTAAATGGAGCGTGCGTGCACATTCATTCACATTTATCTTTATCCATGCCCATGAAAATGCCATACACGTTAATAAATGAGAATAAGCTTTTAAAGGAATGTTCCGGGTTCAATACAAGTTAAGCTCAATCGACAGCATTTGTGGCAGAATGTTGATTACCACAAAAAATTATTATGACTCGTTCCTCTTTAAAAAAAAATAAATAAAAAAAAAAGCAAAAATCTAGGTTACAGTGAGGCACTTACAAAGGGGGACAATGAATGGGTACAATGAAAGTGAATGGGGACAATTTTTGGAGGGTTTAAACAGAAATGTGAAGCTTATAATTTTATAAAAGCACTTGCATTAATTATTTTAAAACTCATGTATTATTTTATCAGTAAAATTGTTTACATTTTCATTTTTACAGTTGTTTTAGTGGTTCAGGGTTTATTGACATTGCATCGTCATGGCAACGAAGTTGTAAAATTGGCTATAACTTTACACAGAAAAGGTTAGTAAGCAATTTTATCACACTAAAATCATGTTAACATGCATATCCTTTTTTTTTTTTTTTTTTAAAGAAAAGGAGGAAAGAAATTCAAAATGTATTTTTGTGGTAATCAACATTATGCCACAAATGCTGTCAATTGAGCTTAACTTGTATTGATCCCGGAACATTCTTTTAACATCTATGCAAACAGTAATAACTGCAAGTTATTTTCCTGCCAAGCTGGCTTTTTCCAAGCGCAGGATAATCACCTCAGGTGAGTCAGGTCCCATCTTTCACCGTACCATGTTGACGTTAATTTTGATCATCAAAAATGTATGCTTTTTACTAAGTAGCCTAGAAAATGACTATTTTAGGCTAGGTATGCAAATTATTTTCACCATGCTGATCAAGAAGGCTATTTTCAACGATGTGCCAACTGCATCAATGGGTTAAACCCTTTTATTCTGTGTGCATGTCATGTTTAGAGCAATACATTAGGATTATTGTATTTCTCACAGGCCTATATGTTTTACATCTTAACTGTTATTTGTTGATGTTCTTAACCCAACAGCTGTCATATTAGATCATAGCTAATGCATGTCGTGAAATATGAAAAAAAAATTCTCTCTCGTAGATTTGGCTTACCTGTGAATTATTTTCAACAATGTCCTCACTGTTTTAATACAGTGCTGTGAAAAAGTATTTGCCCCCATCCTGATTTCTTCTGTTTTTGTATATATCTCATACTAAATTGTTTCAAAAATTCAGACAAAATATAACATAAAACAAAGGCAATCTGAGTAAACACAAAATACAGTTTTTAAATGATAATGTTATTTATTGAAGCAAAAAAGTTATCCAATACCAACTGGGCCTGTGTGAAAAAGTATATGCCCCCTTAGTTACTAAATCTCCAAATCTATGAAACTGCATTCATAATGGTGTTCAACTGGACTTGACACACCCAGACCTGATATCTGCCAGTCCTGTTCAATCAAATCAACACCTAAATAGAACTTTTCCAGCAGCATGAAGTTGGCTAAAAGTCTCACCCAGTAGCACACTATGCCAAGGTCAAAGAAATCCCAGAAATGATGAGGATAAAGGTGATTGAAATACATCAGTCTGGGAAGGGTTACAAAGCTATTTCAAAGGATCTGAAGGATCTCTGAAGGATCTCCAAAGAACCACAGTGAGAGCCATTATTTCCAATATAGAACACCTGGCACAGTAGTGAACCTTCCCAGAAGTGGCCAACCTTCCAAAATTCCTCCAAGAGCACAGCGACGACTCATCCAGGAAGTCACAAAAAAGCCAAGGATAACATCCAAGGAACTGCAAGCCTCTCTTTTGCATCAGTAAATGTCACTGTTCATGACTTCACTATCAGAAAAACACTGGCCAAAAATGGCATCCATGGAAGTGTGGCGAGGCGAAAACCACTGCTTACTCAGAAGAACATAAAGACTCGTCTGAATTTTGCCAAAACACACCGTGATGATCCTCAAACCTTTTGGGAGAATGTTCTGTGGACTGATGAGTCAAAAGTGGAACTGTTTGGAAATCAGGGGTCCCGTTACATCTGGCATAAATCAAACACAGAATTCCACAAAAAGAACATCATACCTACGGTCAAGCATGATGGTGGTAGTGTGATAGTGTGGGGATGCTTTGCTGCTTCAGGGCCAGGGCGACTTGCAATAATTGAGGGAAACATGAATTCTACCAGAAAATCCTAAAGGAAGCGTCCGGTCATCAGTCCATGAGTTGAAGCTCAAGTGCAACTGGATTATGCAGCAAAACAATGATCCAATGCATAGGAGTAAGTCCACCTCTGAATGGCTCAAAAGAAGCAAAATTATAGTTTTGGAGAGGCCTAGTCAAAGTCCTGACTTGAACCCGATTGAGATGCTGTGGCAGGAACTTAAACGGGCAGTTCATGCTCGAACCCTCCAATGTGGCTGCAGAACTGCTTTAGTTCAAAGAAGAGTGGGCCAAAATTCCACCACAGCATTGTGAAAGACTAATCTCCAGTTATAGGAAGCATCTGGTTGCAGTTGTTGCTGCTAAAGGTGGCACAACCAGCTATTATGTTTAAGGGGGTAGTTCGTTTTTCACATGGGTGATATAGGCGTTGGATAACTTTTTTGCTTCAATAAAAAAAATTATATATATATATATATATTTGAAAATTGTATTCTGTGTTTACTTAGGTTGTCTTTGTTAATGTTATATCTTGTTTGAAGATCTAAAAAATAATAAATACAATTTAGTATGAAAAATACACAAAAATAGAAGAAATCCAGAAATACTTTTTCACATCACTGTAGGTTAAGTAACTTTTACTTGTTGATTTCAGAACAAGCTATTAGGGTTGCTCTATTGGTCCTGGACCATTTATTCATTTGTTTTCAATAAATATACCTCTATTCCCTAACATTGATTCATTAAATGCGTATCATGTTCTACATATAATGTAGCCAACAATGATGATAATTCAGGTCAAGCACGTCACAGATAAATGCCTCTTTTTCAGCTGAATTTAGCATCGGATTTGGCTGTTGGAATTAATTTAAATGGGTCGAATAAACACAATGTTTTTTGACTGTTTTCTTGGGGTTGCTTTGTTTTAAGAGTAGTCGACTCCAAACTTTTCATTTAAATGTCAGTGAAATTAGTTGTTCCACACATCCCTAATTTCCACCACCATTAACCTTCTCTGGTTCAGAGAAGTACATTGCCTATATAGACAGTACTCAGCAAGGAAGCACACTAGGTTTTGAAACAGAGCTGCTATTTTGTAAAAACAAAAAAAAAAAGGTTTTACTAATACAACAACAACATTTAATAAATTGACAGACCAAACTAGCTTGCAAGCAACCACTTTCCTAATGTCCCATACAGTGCACCCTGAGCAATGACTACATGAATCGAGTTCATAAGTAGCAGTGCAGTGACAGGAAGTGGATGGTGTCAGATTGGTGGCTTCAGGCTAATAGCCACATGAGCAAAATTTTACAGCACAAGCCTCTGAGACACACAAACTTTCTGTTCAACACAATGCCATTACTGTCTCAGAAAATAATATATTTTAAAGTGGCGTCTCACAAGCCAACTCAAAAGAACTGACATTTTTGGACTGGGTTTCACACCTACCTAATGTTTTAACTGAAATCTCATCATAGCAAAGCTTACACAGCAAGATGAGCAACAAAATGAGCATACAAATATATGACTGGGTAAAAATATTGATTTTCTGATGCATTGCGATCTTCATTTGAACGATCTCGATATTGATTCTTATATCCCAAGATCAATCTTCTAGTCTATGCGCAATCCTCTACTACAATGAGAGGAAATCACTTGCATTTGCAACCAAATTTCATGCTATTCGACTAAAGTCTACGATTAGCCACTGGCTGATAAATGTTCAGATTTCACTCACCATTGATTGAGTAGTAGAGTGGGGAAAAGTTCAGCACCGAGATCTTTTTACTCCGTGAGTGAAAGATTGGTTTGACTCGTTCTGTGTAATGTGTGTCCAAAGACGAGATCCACTCAATCCATTTGTCATTGAATAATGTCTCTTTTAATACCCTTTCTGTTCTTTACAGTCAGTTGTTGATCAAAAACAACATAAACATTTAATTCTACTCACACATAGTACGGACGAGATAAAGAAGTCGCACTTGTTAATATGCGCTCATTTACAGTTGCTCTTTACAGAAATGGCGCGTTTTTTTTTTTTTAGAGAGAAAGTACCGGTTTTTAGCATATGTTCAACAGATCAATCTGAAAACTTGTAAATTGCAAATTACGCATGTAAACAATAGACATGTAACAAAAATATTATATGCTATATAATATCATATTTATTGATGTAATACATGGATTTGTTAATTAATAAAAAGCTCAAATGTGACCAAAATGATGAAAAACTAATCAAATATAATAAGTCAAATTCATATTTTCGTAATGTACCTAGTTAGAAGGTCCCCTGTATAACTAACAGCATTAGCTGGGAAAGTATTTCTTTCATATGTAAGCAAAATGGACATTATAACTGAAATATACCCATATGAATCGATATCGAATCGAGAGCTTGTGAATTGGATTCTAACAGGGAACTCTGTATCAATACCTAGCCCTATACAAATAGAAACTAAATGTATTGTATGTTGACAGTGGAGTTCACCTGTAGAGTGTGTTGAAGGCTTTCTCACAGCCCTGAACATCACACTCAAAGGGTTTCTCTTTCGTGTGGACGCGGACGTGGATCTTCAGGCTGTAGGATGTGAGAAAGGCTTTGCCGCAGCCCTGCTGATTACACACAAATGTGTATTCACCGCGGTGTGTCTTCTGATGCGTGCGCAGGTTTCCTGCCGTACTGTAGGTGCGCGTACAGCCCTCGAACATGCACTGGTAGCGTTTCACCTAAGAGATGAACAGAGCTTGAATATTACTGTCTTTAATTAAAAGATTACGAGATAAAACTGACTCTGAGGAACAGATGCTTTCTGTTTGCTTATTCCAATTTATTTTACAATCTACACCAAACTACCACAATGCTGGGCTCCACAACAAACGTTACAACACATAAATAAATTGGTATTTCAATTATTAAAGATGATTACTGAGATATAGTTCTTGCCATTATTAAGCGTATGGCATACAATTGAGTCATCATGCAGTTTGAATCCAGCTTGCAATGTTTCCTGATCATATCCACACCAGCGTTGGATAAGTTACTTTAAAAGTAATCAACTACAAATTCCCAGCAACTTCTTTAACTGTAACCAGATTACTTTATAGATTTCTTAATTGGAAAAGTTACTAATTACTTTACATTTAAAGGTGCAGTATGTAAGATTCAGAAACCCTTGTTATTAATGACACCTGTGGCCATTAAGTGAACTGCAGCCAGCTGCCTGTTGCTCGTGTTCGTGCATACACTCCATAGGGATGCGAGCGTGTGAGCATCCAAAACAATGATGTAATGTACAAAGAGACTGAACGTGATTCATGGCATCATGCTGACAGATGCAGCGGTAGCATAATTAAAATTACACAGTTATGAATGTTTTACTACAATCTTTGAGACTGTATATTATATTTGACTCTCCAGTGCTGGAACAGGGCTAAAACAAAGTGTGGATATAGGTCTGACTATAGATCTGTATATTTGTTCTGTATAACCAAGCTACGTTACACTAATGAATGGGTCTTTCTGCATTATCTTGAACATTGTCTAGCATTCATTTCATGTGTTATTGTAGTTTACCTTGCTGAATAATTACAGATTATCATTGATTATGACTGTGGAGGCAAGATCAGGTTAGCTAAAATTACACAGATCAATCCTTATGACACTATATTTCACATGCTTTGCAGTTATGCAAGCTTACCTGTCCAATAAGAAGAACGCCAATTCAGGGTCGGTTTTGATCCCCAAAAGTTAAGACTGTTAATCTACAACAGTCTCTAGAATTTACTCAGAATGGTGCCAAAACAAAAAACATCCAGTGAGTGGCAGTTCTGCAGACGGAAATGGCTTGTTGATGAGAGAGGTCAGGGAAAATGGCCAGACTGGTTCGAGCTGACAGAAATGCTACGGTAACTCAGACTGACAATATCAACAATAATAAATTGTCGACAAAACTTTTTCATTGTCGAATAGTCATTTGATCTCACTTAACGTAACATGTGATCACATTAAACTTTAATGATGATGCGCAAGAGCAGCACTGCAGTTCACACCTGACTGAGGAGAGGAAGAATTACACTGCTCACAGTCCAGATGCACTCTAAACTTTCCAAACAGCTTCAGGTGATGTAGATCGCAAAGTATTTGGGAATTATAAAAAAATACCAAATAAGTAAACACAGAAGCACTCTCGTTGTGGAATAAGTGGAGCTGGAGCTGCCGCTCTGCTGAAGCAAAACTTTAAAGGAAACACCCCTGCGTTACATCTTAAATGCAGTTATATTTAATGTGTTATAACTTTATTAAAGTTCAAATAATACGGAAACATATCATGTGAGTTGTACGAAGTGTCCCGATCTAAGGGAAGAGATTGAAACTGCATCCGGCTGATGCACACTCTGTCACAGGGACGCTCATCCCTCAAGCGCGCTCGCTTAATGCAGCTAGATTATAACGTGATGGCTCATGACTTACTGAATCATTTCTTATCGTGAAGAAAACTGGCAATCCACTGCTCTATTAATAAGAGAGAGTTAGAGATGGATTGAAGTGAACAGAAAGGTGAGAGAGAGTAGTCTTCACCCCAATATACACTGCAACAAAATATGTTTGATTTGTTTTTGTTTTGGCTTGTTTTCCAATATAAATATCTAAAACTCCTTTAAAACAACGTACATTTTCTTTTGCAAGTATACTGCAGAATTTTAATTTTTTTTTATCTGAGAATGTTGAATATAATATTAAAAATACAAATATTTTAAAATATTTAAAAATCCTTTTAAAAAAAGATGCATTCACCTGAGAAGCAGCATATAAGATATTTAGACTTGCTTTTGTAGAATATATATCTTGAATATTTGATATTTTGTCTTTACTGCACTCGCAGAAGTATAACCAAGTGGAATAAATACACTTATATTTAAGATACGTTCTCTTAAAGCAAGTCTAAATATCTTATGTTGTTTCTCAAGTAAATGTATCTTGTTTTAAGGATTTTTAGACAATTTCAATTGGAAAACAAGACAAAAACAATAGGATTTTTTGCAGTGAATTTCTTTACTGAATGAAACATAACAAAAAGTATTTTTTTCCTTTAATTCAGTGAATGTCATTTAGAGGTATTTTTAAAAGATGATTTTGTCCTCTTTACTGTTAGTAAGCACATTTAATACAACCTTTTAAGTCAGGGCACAAGCTGAATAATGAGTTAAGAGCTAATGATTAATCGCTGCAATAATCGCTCCAATAATCGTTAGATTAATCGATTATCAAAATAATCGTTAGTTGCAGCCCTATTCTGTACAACTGTGGTGAGCAGAATAGCATCTCAGAATGCACAACACATTGAAATGGAAATGGGCTACAACAGAAGACGACCATGTCGGGCACTTTATTAGGACCATAATGTTCCTAATAAAGTGCTCAGTGAGTTTACATTGACGCTTTTATAGCACACCCCTATCTGAAGCAAAATTGCCCAGCATCATCAGTCACTATATGAGGACAATGACAAAATTAGAGCCAATTTAACACACAATATGACAAACAAACAAACAAAACTCTTGACAGCAGGTGAATTATGAATCACCATGATCATTACAAGATCAAAAGACAAACAATGAACAGCCAGAGAAGTTTATTAGGAGACAGATAACAAATGAATGTTGTGCAGATGTTAGTATATGATAAATGACCCTTCAGTATGTATGTGTGTGTGCTTGGCACAATAGCCAGGGTAAAGGCCGGTCATTTGCATGTCAATGTAATGCAAATAAAACACACGCTGGTGACATCTGTCATGTTACAATCAAATCACTGCATTTTTGCTGTTCTGTGGCCCTTCCACATGAGCTCAAAACAGCCAGTGATTATATTTAAAGGATTTTCAGCATCTTCAGTTTGTTGGACAAGAAATCATTACAAAATTTTACTTAATATTTGGAAACTTTCTTTTTGTAAATGGTATGGAACTAAACGGCTTTATTAAAAACAAATCAAAAACATATTTTGTTGCAGTGTATAATGGGGCGTAGATTTCCTCTCACCTTTCTGTTCACTTCAATCCATCTTTAACTCACAAAAAAACAAACTCTCTCTTATTAATAAAGCTGCATATTGCCAATTTTCTCCACGATAAGAAATTCACAGTGACATACACTGCCGTTCAAAAGTTTAGGGTCACTTATTCTTTATTCTTTATTTTCTTCACATTTTAGAATAATAGTAAAGTGATCAAAACTATGGAATAACATAAATGGTACTATGACATATACACTACCGGTCGAAAGTTTTGAAACACTTACTCATTCTTTATTATAGGTTTTTGTTTTTGTTTTTTTTTCACATTTTAGAATAATAGTGAAGTCATCAAAACTATGGAATAACATAAATGGAACTATGGGAATTATGTTGTGAGTAAACAAAATCCAAAATAAATCAAAACTGTGTTATAGTTTAGCATCTTCATAGTAGTCACCCTTTGCCTAGAAGTTGCAGACATGTACTCTTGACATTTTCTCAACCAACTTCTTGAGGTATCACCCTGGGATGCTTTTTAAACAGTATTGAAGGAGTTCCCATATATGTTGGGCACTTATTGGCTGCTTTTCTTTATTATTTGGTCCAAGTCATCAATTTCAAAAACTTTTATTTTTTAAATTCAATTTAATTTTGTAATTAAATATATTAATATGTTGGCACAATTATGTTTTTGTCTACAAAATTAATTTCAAACATTTAAGCATACACCTTCAGATCAAAAGATTTTTAAGATCATGATAATCTTTTCAGGCAAGTGACCCCAAACTTTTGAACGGTAGTGTACATTATGATACAATAAGTCGCGAGCCATCATGTTATAATCTAGCTGCAGCAAGCTTGCGCGCTCAAGGGATGAGCGTCTCCATGACAGATTATTTAATAAACACTTGGAAGCAATTATTAGCCTACTTAATTGAGAGCCACTCAAAGGAAACATGCTATTGTTTTAATATATTATTTTCATTGAAATGTAACATTTTAATAGGCTAAAGGAGTGTGTTCAATAGCATATTACCTATTTTTTTCTGTGGTATCGAAATTGGTATCTTACCAACGACTGAAAATTTGGTATTGTGACAACACTATCATGTGCTATGGTAATAGTGTTTAGATGTCATAAGATAGCACTGTGTGAGAAACCAGGGTTATTATAGTTTTGAAATTTCACTAGTTTTTGTTTTTATTTAGTTTTGGGCTACACTACAAGTTACTATCAAAAAGTAGCTAGCTACATTGAAGCTACTTAATGAGGCAATTTTTTTTTGTTACTATCAAACCAATAATATTAATAACAAAATTTACACTAATGACATTTATTAATTAATGTATTAATTAAATACATTTAATGTGTTTAATTAAATATATTAAATGTATTTAATACATTTAATGAATAGTAACATTAATACAGTTAATAATGGCCATAAAATAAAATACAACAGTATAAAATAAAAACAAAAAAAGATCAGATTCCATTAAAAAAATCTTTTTTATACTATACTTCACACTCTTCAGTCCTGCAGTGGCCAGCTGCAGCCTACTTCCCTAAAGATCATATTTTTATGATAAACTCTCCTTGGGCTGGCATTTTTTGTTCTCGTCACATAATATTTAGTATGGATAATATGTGAATAAAGACTCAGGCCTCACCTGGGTTCATGCTCATTGTATTTTCTGACTTTTTTGCCATTGACATGCCAGTGCCAGCTTTACAGGTCACATACAGAGGTTGCTCTAGGTTGTCCAAAAAAAGTGGACGTATGGTCATCCTAGATCATTGCATAATAATACATGCCATAAATGATTTCTTTTACCAATCATTTTATTTATTTTACATGAAAATAATAGCTAATTAAATGCTAAGAAATGGAGAAATCAAATAGTTCTGCATGATAGTAATTATTATAATAATATATACTCTTGTAAAGGTAAACAAACTGTGGTTGCTCGCTTTACATAACCATCAGACAATCTCTTCTTATCCAAGTTAGCTGTAATAAGCTCTCAGTAGATGATGGTAATTCACTATTTTTGTTTGTGATCTGCCATTACAAAAGAAGACGTCGCTGCCTGATTCTGATCAGCAGACAGAAATATGCTGCCAGATAGTCGGAAGTTTTGCCGGTAAAAGTTTGGATTCTATGCAATAAGGAAGGCTATTAGTTATAATCTGACCATCATGATGTAGCGTTTGGTCACGCTACACCGCTACTTGCTGGAAAAAGTAGTTTGCTACTGGAAAAGCTACTCTGTTTTAAAAGCAGCTGAGCTACTGTCAAGCTACTGAAAAATGTGGTTAAGTTAGTAGCGTCTGTACATGTAGTTAGCTACTCCCCAACACTGCGACCTAGTGATACGGCTGTATGATTGTACCCAATAAAACTTTTAAGTTGCAGTAATAATTTAATAAACTTCTCATTTTTTAATCTTTGTGGTTAGTGTTAGGTGGGAGACACTACTGGGAGAATGTTTTGTGGACTGATGAAACTAAGATTGAATTGTTTGGAAAGACCACGCAGCACTACGTATGGCGTAAAAAGGGCACCACATACCAAAAATGTAACATAAAAAAAAAACAAAAAAAACATCATCTCAACGGTGAAGTACGGTAGAGAGAGCACCATGATTTGGGACTGCTTTGGGGCCTGGACCGCTTGCCATTATTGGGGGAAAAAAAATTATTCCCAAGTTTATCAAGATATCCTACAGGATAATGTCAGGGTTGCTGTGTGCCAGTTGAAGCTCAGTAGAAGTTGGGTAATGCAGCAGGACAATGACCATAAACATATAAGTAAATCCATGACTACAGAATGGCTTCAAAAAGAGAGAAAATCCCCTATTTAGAGTGGCCCAGTCAGAGCCCAGACCTTAACTCAACAGAGATGCTTTGGAATGGTCCAACATTCCTTCTGAATGTTGTGCAGATCTAAATCCACAGCTACCAGACATGCTTGGTTGAAGTTATTGTTGCCAAAGGAGGATTGACCAGTTATTGAATCCAAGGGTTCACTTAGTTTTTCCACAGCACTGTGAATGTTTAATGTGTTCAGTAAAGAAATGAAAGATTAGAATTGTTTGTGTTGTTAGCTTAAGCACCATCGTGTTTGTCTATACTTGTCACTTTGATGAAGATGAGATCACATTAATGGATGCGATTAATTTCAAATGTTTAACGAGTTCATTTTTCTTAATTGCGATTAACGCATTTACCGTTAATACAACATAGACCAGCATAAGCACTTATTGGAAGGGCAGAACCTTTGTAATGTGTTTGCCCAGAGTCATTACACTGACTCACACTGCACAACACACCCCAGAGCCCTTCTACCAAAATGAGCCTACAAGCTTAGCATAAAACACCATAACAAGGCGGTCCCATTGACATTCTATGGGCGGTACTGTCGTAACACGCTAGTTGACCTTTATGCTCTCTCCTATGAGAGAGGTTCTTATCTAGGTAAATAAAAGAATTTCTGCAGACACACACACACACACACAATCGTGCTTCGGTGATGAAATGATGGAAAAAGAAATCAAGTATTTTTCAGCCTGTGTAAGGCCCATTAGTTTTATCACAGAAGCACATCAAGTCTTAACTAGGGATGGGCATTCATCAATAGTAGGGTATTCTAATATTTAAGTTCATAAAAAAAAAAAAACAATACTCTAATATTCTTTTATTTAAATGAAGGTAATTAATGAGAAAGAGACGTAAAATAATTTTTTTAGTCAAAGGTTGCATCACCATTTAAAAAAAAACAAGCTTATAATTATATCCAAAACAAGCTTTTATCATGTCCTGTGTTTTTTTTACTGAAAACATTTAAACAAGCAATGCGTGAAAACAAAAATGTATAGAAAGCAAGCATTTAAGATAATGCAAAGCGAAGAAAAAGAAACCGCTAATAAAGTAGACTGATACAATTAACGTACAGGACGAATATAAACACTCAACATATTATAGTTATGTTTATATTGTATCTCATGTCATGTTTTTGTTGAGAAAAACAAGCATATCCACATGCTCAGTAAACTATACTCATTCATACACACCAGTTTAAATGATGGAATGTCCCTTCCCTCAGCTAGCAAAGTCTTTCTCAGATGCCATGTTTGTTGTTTACAGAAGCGTCGTGGGGATTACGTTGCTACAGGGATGCTGCTTTCTGACAAGCTGCACATATACAGGAGTATACCGCTTATACAGTACACTTAAACAGGGACCAGCTATCTCGCAGTTAGCCACAATCTCGCAATAACCCGCTTTTTGGTGTCCATCTAAATGTACAGACAGAACGGTTTGCTCAACCCAGTGCATCCTGTTATAACTGCCAGTTTTAGTTTGTGTGTTCAGGATTTAGCATGCATCTCACTGTATTAATAGTCGGCAAAGCAAATCTTTGCGAAATTCGTATAGTATTTTTACTTTTTGAATAATTATTGCAGATCAAATACTAGAGTATTTGACTACTCGTGCACGTCCTTAGTCTTAGCTAATCACCAAAACGCAGAATGATACATTTTGTCTGCAAGCGCTTCTCATGTGGAGTTCAAAGTGCCGCTGGCGTTGATGCCCTGACGCGAATCATGAATGCGGCTACGCGATTGCAGTAGGAAAGAGGATAGCCACAGTTTACCTGCAGATTGTGGAGGATTTGAGTTTCAGAGATTTAATGCACACTGCAATGAAAATGCAAACTATGGGGAGACTTTCAATTAATCAATTTCTATCTTTATACTGTGGAATGCTTTGTTTGGAAAATGTTAATAAAGCATGATATTGTAACATTTTTTTTATTTTTTATTCCTATGATGGAAATAAATGCATTTTGAAAGGAAAATAAATTTATATAGGGTGTTTCTCAATTCTAAGAACGCAGAGAATGGACTTGTGTTCTTATGGAGAACAGTCTTGCAAAGCTACCTTGGAAGAACGAACTCGGAAGGACAGGAGGACGTAGAACATATCTATTGCGAGCTTTGAGATGTGCTGCAATCTTCCTGTTGCGCAATTAACCATCACAGCACATTAGAATCCAGTGAGAGAACTACTGGCATTATCATACCACTGACAGCATTAATATCATCACACCAGTGAGGTTTTGCAGGACTAGTGACACGTTAAAAGAATAAAGTCTGTAAACACACATTTTCTCCATGTTTATTACTGCATTAAAATTATACCAAAAAAAACAACAAATATTGACAGAGTATAATGACTCTCACGAGCCACCAGATTTTCACAAGCTTACAGTGGGAAACTCTTGAGGAAAAAACAAAACAAAATGATAAATGTCCTTCGTCTGCCACCATAGTACCGAGTTCTTGCCCACAAGTCACCGTCTGATGCATCCTCGATTTCAAGGACACATCCAGCTAATTTCCTGCGTTCTCTGTACTTGTGTTCTTGAGGAAAGGAATCAAACTTCGGCAGTGGATGGTGACATAGAATGAGTCCACGAGAAAGAACACAAAATAATACACACTGAAAAACAGTTATAGTGTCAAATTTCAGCACTTTCAAAATCTGCGATTAATCACGATTGGGGAAAAAAAAAAAAAAGTGCGACTGACAGCACTAATTTTAATTCATTCATTTCTTAAATGCATATAATTTTTTTAGTAAAAGGCGGAGAATGTTTCATCATTTAAATACATTTTCCGTATCATTTCCGTTCTTTCCGTTTGAAGGGGCTGACTGCACACCACTGCCAGAGATAATTCACTGGGTCACTGATGCCCCAAAATCGGAACATTTGGCCTTAGATGCTCAAAGATGCTGTCTAGATACAGTTGAAGTCAAAAGTTTACATACACCTTATCCAAATCCATTTAAACTCAGTTTTTCAGAATAAATAGTAGAGAAAATGATTTATTTAATCTTTTAATTCTGTCATCACATTCCCAGTGGGTCAGAAGTTTACATACACTATGTTAGTATTTCGTAGCATTGCTTTTAATTGTTTAACTTGGGTCAAACGTTCTGGGTAGTCTTCCACAAGCTTCTCACAATAAGTTGCTGGAATTTTGGCCCATTCCTCCAGACAGAACTGGTGTAACTGAGTCAGGTTTGTAGGCCTCCTTGCTTTTTCAGTTCTGCCCACACATTTTCTATCAGATTGAGGTTAGTGCTTTGTGATGGCCACTCCAATACCTTGACATAGGTATGCTTGGGGTCATTGTCCATTTGGAGGACCCATATGCAACCGAGCTTTAACTTCCTGGCTGATGTCTTGAGATGTTGCTTCAATATTTCCACATTCACATCCACAATTTTCCTTCCTTATGATGCCATCTATTTTGTGAAGTGCACCAGTCCCTCCTGCAGCAAAGCACCCCCACAACATGATGCTGCCACCCCCATGCTTTACGGTTGGGATGGTGTTCTTCGGCTTGCAAGCCTCACCCTTTTTCCTCCAAACATAACAATGGTCATTATGGCCAAATAGTTCATTTTGTTTCATCAGACCAGAAGAAATTTCTCCAAAAAGTAAGATCTTTGTCCCTATGTGCACTTGCAAACTGTAGTCTGGCTTTTTTATGGCGGTTTTGGAGCAGTGGCTTCTTACTTGCTGAACAGCCTTTCAGGTTATGTTGCTATAGGGCTCGTTTTACTGTGGATATAGATACTTGTTTACCTGTTTCCTCCAGCATCTTCACAAGGACCTTTGCTGTTGTTCTGGGATTGATTTGCACTTTTAACATCAAACTACATTCATCTCTAGGAGACACAATGCATCTCCTTCCTGAGCAGTATGATGGCTGCGTGGTCCCATAGTGTTTATATTTGCATACTATTGTTTGTACAGATGAACGTGGTACCTTCAGGTGTTTGGAAATTGCTCCCAAGGATGAACCAGACTTGTGGAGGTCCACAATTGTTTTTCTGAGGTCTTGGCTGATTTCTTTTCATTTTCCCATGATGTCAAGCAAAGGGGCACTGAGTTTGAAGGTAGGCCTTAAAATACATCCACAGGTACACCTCCAATTGGCTCCAATTAGCCTATCAGAAACTAATTTTCTGGAATTTTCAACTTAGTGAATGTAAACTTCTGACCCACTGGAATTGTGATAGTCAAATAAAAGTGAAACAATCTGTCTGTAAACAATTGTTGGAAAAATTACTTGTGTCATGCACAAAGTAGGTGTCCTAAACAACTTGTTAAAACTATAGTTTGCTAATATGAAATCTGTGGAGTGGTTAAAAAATGGGTTTTAATGACCTTAACCTAAGTGTATGTAAACTTCTGACTTCAACTGTAAGGTACTCACTAAGTTTTGAAACTGTAGTGGCCAAACGTGCTGTCTAGATAAGCAACTCAATAAGTTATTGCAATATCCAATAAAAATATTGCAATATCCAATAACATCGTCAACTTCCCGGCCGAGGGATCTGTGAATATTCTTGCTTTATTGATTCTGCTCTAAAAATTTACATTATTTATTGAAACATGAAAAACTTAAACCAAAGATCTTTCCAAAGTCAAATTGCACTTCAAACGAAACTAAAAAGCAATTAAATTAACAAAGTGGTCAAAAATCGTATATAACCACCCTTCCATTTGCCGTCATGCAAGTATCTGTCTACAACAGGTGGAAAATTATTAATACAAATTAAGATATAAAGATAATAAAAAATGTAAACAACAACAATAATAATAATAATAATAATAATAATAATAACAACAACAACAACAATACTAATTGAAACATAAATTCATTTTAGGTTCAAGATGAACTTGTTTAGGTTGTATACACGTGTGTGACTTCCGTTCACAAAGCATGTGAAGCGCAAACTGCTCCATGGAAATAAAGCAAACTAAACTTCAGTACCACCTGAGATGGTCTGAGGTCATTTGCAGCATTCTCATATACGACAGTATTCTTGCAAACAGTTTTTAGATGACTGAAACAGAAAGAGTGAGAAATAGGGATGCACCGATCCGATACCTTGATTGGCATCAGCTCCGATACTGACATTTTTAGATGGATTGGGTATTGGTCCGACGAGCCCGATCCAAATCCGATACTGTGTGTTAGTCACGTTTGTTCCTGTCAAGCTCCAAAAATGACATAAAAGAACCATAAAAACACCACTGAAGCAGTTCATATGACTCGTGCATTTTATTCAAAGCCACTTGAAGACGTGCGATAGCTCTGTGAATCACAAAAGGCTGTGTTTAATAAGTAAATATATAATATACATGTGCAGCACCAGCACGTTATTGAATGGCGCTGCTGTTTACACACACAGTCACGGCTATTTTTATCTCAGATGTAGATGCTCAATAGTTCGGTTCACTTATAACATGCATTTAGTTCAGAATGTCAAAATAAAAGCCTGAGGGTTTTAAAGTTAAAGATGCACGATTGAAATATATTACTGTTGTATTTAAAATTCTAAAAGTCAATAATAATAATGTATTATTATTATTCTTATTTGTTTACAAATGATAACAATATTTAAGTTTAATGGGTTCCAAAACATAACTGTGAATGAAAAGTGAACTGATATCTTACAACTAAATTTAACAAAAAAAGAGATCTGAATCCTTTAAAGTCCAGATACAAGTTGAATGTTTTTTGCAAAACAATATTGCTGCAGCATTATCCAGTAGACTATTTAACAATAAAGTTTTTCTTAATAGTTTGTAAATTTATATTGAAATAATGTGTAGTTAAAGGTTTGTGTTTCTTTACATATAATTAGCATCACTAATTATATATTAGTGGTATAGATATTCTAAATTGATTATGAAAAAAACAACACTGGTATCGGATCGGTATCGCCCGATACTAAGATTTCAGATATCGGAAGAGAAAAAGTGGTATCGGTGCATCCCTAGTGAGAACTCTTTACATGGGCATGTTTCACTAGACATGCTTGCACTGCACACCTCTGAACAGAGGCATCGATGACATTGCTTTTGTATGTCTTACTTTCAATTATTATCGAGTGGTTTTAACAGCTTCTTTCACTTATCTCATGGATTCCATTCATAGAATGAGGCAGAAAGCATTTTTATTGAATATGCAGCTTGAAGCAAATGACAGGCTTTGTTACAGACAAGAAACCTATAAAAATACCAGCGATCGCTAGGAAAATATAGCCAAACTATATATTTTCTTAATCTTCTATTTTTTCACGACAACTCTCCTTAGTCTACACAGAGTATATGTATAATGTCCTTATAAATTTAAGGCGCTAAGTGAGCTCATATAGTTAGAACAATCTAGGAGTAAACTGCATCTTCTGCCTTTGGACATCACCATAAGCACAATGGATTGTACGCTGCCATACAGTGTGAGTGAACTTGTGGTTAGTAAATTTGTAGCTAGCATCTAGCTATATATTAGAAACTAGCTTACTATCCAGAAAAAAAAAAAAAAAGATGAATTATTTTTTTTTAAATGTTCAGGTTTCTTTTCAAAGTTCTTTGTTATCTGTTAATTTAAAAGGCCAGTTTGGTATTGAAAAAAGTAATTAAACTTGTTTTTAAGACAAAAACAATAAAGTTTTTTAGTCTTTCAACCTGTTTTTGTAATGTAATTTAATACTGTGATAATACAGTATACCACGATAAAAGCTTCAGCAATTATCGTGATGTGAAAAGTTTATACCGTCACATGCCTCCTCACTATGTTTTAAGATGGTGATGGACAGAAGTGCTGTCTAGATAGGCCACTCATTAGGTTTTGAGACTGTAACAGCCAAAAATGCAGTCTAAGCAGGCAACACACTAGGTGTTGAGACTGTAGTGACCAAAAGTGGTGTCTAGATTGGCTACTCACTAATTTTTGAGACCGATGGCCAAAAGTGCTTGGCAAAGGCTGAATATTTTGTTTCATAAAATCCAGCATGAACTGTTAGAACAAAATATTCCTCACCTCTCTCTGCTTGGTCTCTGGGCACTCGGAGTGTAGCGTCAGTGTGGCCCCCTCGATGTTTCGTGGCATAGGGGTGGAGCCAGGGTTAATGATGAACTGGATCTGGTCTGGTGAGATGGTGTGGTGAATGTAGCCCTGTGACATGCCATCCGGGTCAACCATGAAGGCCAGGGAACCCTCATCCCCATCGCCCTCTCCCTCTGGCAGAAAAGTCATCCCTTCCTCCTCTCCTTCCTCGTCCAATCGGATGGGGTCTTGCTCGATGAGCACGGTGGTCCGATCATAAATCCTTCCTGAGGAGGATGAGGGTCCCGAAATTATGCCGTTGTCTTTGTCAAAGTTGGCCATCTTGTCTTCGTCTTCCTCCTCTCTGGCCAGTTTGTAGATGTCCTCTTCCTCATCTTCAAAGAGCATGCCTGTCTCTGTGAGAGGGCCATTCTCTCCCATGTTCCTGACAGAGGACCCCGGTCCCGGGTTTGTTTCCACGTGCTTGCTTTTATTGCGGCTACAAGAGGTTTAAACAGTTGGTCAATAAAAAGAAAACAGACATGTGTAGTTTATAACAAAACTTGAGACTCGCGATGTCGCGATTTTATAGTTTCATTATTAACCACGATTGAAAATGTCACAGTAAATTTATATATATTCACCAATCAGCCACAATATTAAAACCACCTGCCTAATATTGAGTAGGTCCCCCTTGTGCCGCCAAAACAGCACCAACCTGCATCTCTGAATAGCATTCTGAGATGCTATTCTTCTCACCATAATTGTACAGAGGGGTTATCTGAGTTGCCGTAGACTTTGGCCAGACTAGTTCGAACTGACATTCTCTCTTGACCTCTCTCATCAACAAGGCATTTCCATCCACAGAACTGTCACTCACTGGATGTTTTTTTGTTTCTGGCACCATTCTGAGTAAATTCTAGGGACTGTTGTGCGTGAAAATCCCAGGAGATCAGCAGTTACAGAAATACTCAAACCAGCCCATCTGGCACCAACAATCATGCCTCGGTCAAAACCACCGAGATCATATTTTTCCCCCATTCTGATGGTTAATGTGAACATTAACTGAAGCTCATGACCCATATCTGCATGATTTTATGCACTGCACTGCTGCCACATGATTGGCTGATTAGATAATCGCATGGATGATTGTTGGTACCAGACGGGCTGGTTTGAGTATTTCTGTAACTGCTGATCTCCTGGGATTTTCACGCACAACAGTCTCTAGAATTTACTCAGCATGGTGCCAAAAACTAAAAACATCCAGTGAGTGGCAGTTCTGTGGATGGAAACTCCATGTTGATGAGAGAGGTTAACAGAGAATGGCCAGACTGGTTTGAACTGACAAAGTCTACAGTAACTCAGATAACCACACTGTAAAATTGTGGTGAGAAGAATATCATCTCAGAATGCTATTCTGAGATGTGGGTTGGTGCTGTTTTGGCAGCACGAGGGGGACCCACACAATATTAGGCAGGTGGTTTTAATGTTGTGGCTGATTGGTGTATATACAGTGGCAAGAAAATTTATGTGAACCTTTTGGAATTACCTGCATTTATGTATACAACTGTCTTAAAATTTGGTTTGATCTTCATCGAAGTTACAATACTGAACAAACACAATTTGTTTTAACTAATAACACAAAAATTATTGTATTATTCTTGTACATATTGAATACATCATTCAAACATTCACAGTGTAGGTTGGAAAAAAGTACTTGAACCCCAAGGCTAATGACATAAAAAAAAAAAAGCTACTTAGAGTCAGGAGTTAGGATCCAATTAATGAAACAAGACTGGAGGTGTGGGTTAGAGATACTGTGACTTATAAAAGGCACTCAAATATTTTGAGTTTGCTATTCACAAGAAGCATCTGCTGACGTGGGCCATGCCTCACAAAAAAAAAAAAAAAAAAAAAACTTTTGTTGCTTTGCATTAAGCTGGAAAATGTAACAAAGTTATCTGAAAGAGCTTAGACAATCATATGTCCACAGTTAGACAAACTGTCTACAAATGGAAATAATTTAGTACTGTGAATACTCTCCCTAGAAGTGGCCATCCAGCCATGATGACTCAAAGGGCACAAAGCAGAATGTGCAATGGAGGCAAAAAAAAAAATAAATAAAAACCAATAATCTTTCACATTAAATTAAAAACAGTTTTTTCATCAGGGAGAAGATTTTAAAATCGTTTGTCTGAAGAATCGCAATTTGTAACAGAATTGATTTCCCCCCTACCCCTACTCAAGAGTGTGGATCACTGATATATATATATATATGCGTGTGTGTGTGTGTGTGTGTGTGTGTGTGTGTGTGTGTGTGAGACCTGGATTGCTGATTTAACGGTAAACTGCCAGCAGGAGGTGAAGCCACCGGAAGTGCTCGAGTGGCCATATTGATACTCCTTAACAGCCAAAGAGCCCTTAATGACAGATAGCCGATACTGCCAGTGTTTTAATTTACTCGTTATGGATAATATTCGCTGCAAGGGGGAAGATATAGGCTATGCCTACACAAATCACGATTTCAGAGAATCCACTTGCCCCAGTGTGCAGCTTATCAGTGCAACACAATGTTCACCAAAGGATCAAGAAATTGTAAAATAAGTCAGAGAAGCTGCAATATCTGCTTGCTATATCGTGACAACACCGGACAGCCTTATTTCTCGACTCTAAATAAATAAACAATTACATGCGTAGGAAGTAGTGTTTTCAAAAGTACCGGTACTTCGGTACCAAGTCGATACTAAAATAAAAAATGATGGCACGAAACAAGTGCTTCTGTAGTACCAGTAGTTCTATATCCGGCACCAGCGCGCAGGATGACTGACACACAACAGCTTTAAAATGCTCACAGGTTTATTTTGAATGCGTGCTCTTACTCATTTTACACTGAAATCCACAATTAATCAAATTAAATCGTGATATGTCCTAGTGTGATTGCTGCTAAAGGCTGCAATCTTACTGTGGATGAGCCGCATTATTTAAATGAATGTATAAATCTGACCGCTCATACACTGGAAACTCCACAGACATTGAGAATCAGTCACACTGTATGAGATGACAAAGCAGAGCACTAAAACACTGTAAAGTGTGCATCACATGTAGACTATATATTTACAGTTGAAGTCAGGAGTTTACATACACCTTAGCCAAATACATTTAAACTCAGTTTTTCACAATTCCTGACTTTTAATCGTAGAAAACATTACATGTCTTAGGTCAGTTAGAATCACTACTTTATTTTAAGAATGTGAAATGTCAGAATAATAGTAGAGAGAATGATTTATTTCAGCTTTTATTTCTTTCATCAAATTCCCAGTGGGTCAGAAGTTTACATACACTTTGTTAGTATTTGGTAGCATTGCTTTTAATTGTTTAACTTGGGTCAAACATTTTGGGTAGCCTTCCACAAGCTTCTCACAATAAGTTGCTGGAATTGTGGCCCATTCCTCCAGACAGAACTGGTGTAACTGAGACAGGTTTGTAGGCCTCCTTACTCTCACACACTTTTTCAGTTCTGCCCACAGATGTTCTATTGGATTGAGATCAGGCTTTGTGATGGCCACTCCAATACCTTGACTTTGTTGTCCTTAAGCCATTTTGCCACAACTTTGGAGGTATGCTTGGGGTCTTTGTCCATTTGGAAGACCCATTTGTGACCAAGCTTTAACTTCCTGACTGATGTCTTGAGATGTTGCTTCAATATTTCCACATTATTTTCCTTCCTTATGATGCCATCTATTTTGTGAAGTGCACCAGTCCCTCCTGCATCAAAGCACCCTCACAACATGATGCTGCCAACCCCAAGCTTCACGGTCAGGATGGTGTTCTTCAGCTTGCAAGCCTCATCCTTTTTCCTCCAACATAACGATGGTCATTATGGCCAAACAGTTCAATTTTTGTTTCATCAGACCAGAGAACATTTCTCCAAAAAGTAAGATCTTTGTCCCCATGTGCACTTGCAAACTGTAGTCTGGCTTTTTTATGGCGGTTTTGGAGCAGTGGCTTCTTCCTTGCTGAGCAGCCTTTCAGGTTATGTTGATATAGACTTGTTTTACTGTGGATATAGATACTTGTCTACCTGTTTCCTCCAGCATCTTCACAAGGTTCTTTGCTGTTGTTCAGGGTTTGATTTGTACTTTTCGCACCAAACTATGTTCCTCCCTAGGAGACAGAACGTCTCCTTCCTGAGCGGTATGATGGCTGTGTGGTCCCATGGTGTTTATATTTATGTACTATTGTTTGTACAGATGAACGTGGTACCCTCAGGCTTTTGGAAATTGCTCCCAAGGATGAACCAGACTTGTGGAGGTCCACAATTTTTTCCTGCGGTCTTGGCTGGTTTCTTTTGATTTTCCCATGATGTCAAGCAAAGAGGCACTGAGTTTGGTATTTTAAGGAAGGCCTTAAAATACATCCACAGGTACACCTCCAATTGACTCTAATTGGCCAATTAGCCTATCAGAAGCTAATTGGCTAATTGCCTAAAGGCTTGACATCATTTTCTGGAATTTTCAAAGCTGCTTAAAAGGCACAGTTAACTTAGTGTATGTAAACTTCTGACCCACTGAAATTGTGATATAGTCAGTTAAAAGTGAAACAATCTGTCTGTAAACAGTTGTTGGAAAAATGACTCATGTCACGCACAAAGTTGATGTCCTAAACATCTTGCCAAAACTATAGTTTGCTAATATGAAATCTGTGGAGTTTTAATGACTTCAACTGTATATAATTAAATCATAGCATTTGCACTTTAATCTCAACTGAAACTTTAATTATAGCATTTAAAAAAACAGAGTTGGCCAAAGTGCTTCACAGTAATAACATTTCAAACATAACAACATTTAAAAATTACCACATACACAAACATAAGTAATCTAAAATACAAACACTCCAAAACCTACATTTCATTTTTCACACTCAAAGGCCAGTGTAAAGAGATGAGATTTCAGTATTAAAAGTCTTCAATGATCACACTGGGCACTGTCCAACTGTTTTTCCCCGAAATGTGAAGCTTCCAGCAAAAACACACGTCCTAATAAAAGCACGATTCAAAATAAAAGCTAGATGCCTGAAATGTAAGAAATTGTGTCATAAATATATAACAACTGTATAGTAAAATGTAATATTCACTGTGATAACAATAATAATAATAATAATAATAATTATTATTATTATTATTATTATTATTATAACTAAGCAATATATAACAAGCAAGACTGCTGTTGAATAAAAGTTTGGGGGAAAAAAATGCAAAGATGTGCTGAAAAGTTCTATTTTCATTTATTAAAATGTTTAATAATTAATTGATTTAACACCATTCTGATGATGAAATTCAATTTAACTTTAAAACATGGAGTTCTGGAAAATAATTATTATTAAACTATAATTAAAATAATTATTAAATTATTAAAAATAACTAAAGTGGTATGTTCAATAGCACATTATCATATTAGTATATTTTTGTTGTGGTATCGAAATAGATAATGAGAACTATGAAATTTCACTGGTATCTGTACAGACTACTGAAATTCTGGTACTGTGACAACACAAGTAGGAAGTTTGCACTGAAAGGCTTTACAGGCAGATTTCAGATACAAGTGATGGTTGAATGACTAATGTTTACTGGTTGTAATGATATGTTTTCCTTTTAGGTCAATAGGTCTTTACACTGCAATATTTGGCATACAAATATGGTGGTGCAGTGGCTTCAATGTTATGACTTCATCAGCAATCCAGTTCTATTTTATAGATTAGTGCTGTGGATTTGTTAATTAATGATTAAATAAACAGAATTTAGTACATTATGCATCTAGAACTAAAACATGACAGTATAATAACCACTCGTGACAAACTAGGATATCTATTTTTAACTTTGTTAATGCAACTTGTTCCAAAACAATCAGAGTGAGGGTGTAGGTGCAATCTGAAACCACTGTTGCCATGCAACTCTAACAAAAACAAAACCACAATGATCTTCCAAAAACTGACCTTAAACACACAGCAACCCAAAAACAATAGCTATGTAGACAGCATTTTTGGCATCATAAGTGCTGACTATGAACGTTTCTGCCTATGATGCCCAAAAATGCAACTCAATAGATTTTGACACTGTGATGGCCAAAATGTTGTCACGGTGGATAGCTCTCAAACTTATGATGGCCAAAAATGCTGTCAAGATAGGCAGTTGACTAGATTTTGATACTATGATGCCCATAAAGCTGTCTAGGCAGGCAGCTCACTAGGTTATGATTCCCAGAAATGCTGTGTAGATAGGCAGCCCACTAGGCTTTGATACTGTGTTGCCAAAAAAATGCTGTCTATATAAAGTGCTGTGGAAAAGTATTTGCCCCATCCTGATTTCTTCTGTTTTTGTGTATATCTCATACTAAATTGTTTCAAAAATTCAAACAAAATTATTCAAACTGCAGGACCCATACTCATTTCAGGAGAAGCGATCTATCTACAGAAGTTTGCAGTAAGTGTGTGTTCATTTCATTGCTTAACTTTGTTTTAGAGTAGTATTCATCGCTAGACTTGTGCTGTTTGTTTACTGTGTTGTGTACTGTATTGAACTTGCATTGCTTAAGCATGTGCTACATTGTTTTGACTTGTCCTAGGGTATTCACTGCTAAGTGTAGAGTTGTTTGCTTACTGTGTGTTAAACTAGCATTGTTTTTAGTGTGTTTCTTAACAGTACTTAACTTGTTTTAGAGTATTATTTAGTGTCAAGTTTAGCATTGTTTGTTTACCGTGTACTGAAGTCGCATTTGTTCCTGCGCTTATCACCTCACACGACCCTTAGTTTCGGTTACCCGCGTGACTAGCATTGTTGTGTTAAGCAGCATTAAGTCGTGTCCAGCTTTTTTCACTTAACGACGCGATAGCAGCGTGTATATATTTGATATGGATGCTGACCCGGAAGTGGCAGCCCTCGTGTGAAGCCCTCCTCGTGTAAAGACCAGTGAGTCTACCTGTGTGTCAACCAAAGGAGGACACTGAAAAGGCGCTCACCATAACATTTCAGTATCTTTTTAATTTTTTACTATTTTCCTTATACATTCCCATATATCTATTCCACGCATGACAGCGAGGTGCTTGAGGGCACATGTTATCACAACCCACACAACCTATGTCCACTTTGCACATCCACACCTGCTCTCATTTTCAGTTGGACTCTGGAACTGCCAGTCAGCTGTGAACAAAGCTGACTTCTTTCCAGCCTTCGCCACACAGTCCACCCTCAGCATCCTAGCACTGACAGAAACATGGATACATCTAGAGGATACAGCAACACCCTCTGCTCTCTCCAACAACTTCTCCTTCTCTCACACCCCTCGACATTCCGGTAGGGGTGGGGGAACAGGTATGATCATTCCAAACAACTGGACATTTTCACCACACTCCTCTCTATGTAACAATACTTCTTTTGAATTCCATGTTATTACTACAATGCAACCCATAAAAATCCATGTTGCTGTCCTCTATCACCCTCCAGGTCAGCTGGCAAACTTTCTTAAGGAGCTGGATGTCCTGCTGTCCTCCTTCCCTGAAGATGGCAGGCCACTTATGATTCTTGGGGATTTCAACATACACCAAGACAAGCCCCAGACCTCATGAATCCTTCATGCTCTTCTGGCCTCGTTTGACTTGGAAAGACTAAGCACTACAGCAACTCACAGATTGGGCAACCAGCTGGACCTCATTTTTACATGTAAATGTACCAATATGAATATTCTTGTTACTCCTTTACATGTCTCTGATCACTACTTTGTTCAATTCAACATGACTCTCCCATCTATATTAAAACGGACTCCACCTTAGTTTTCCTTTCACTGTAGCCTCCGTTCTCTTTCACCCACACGCCATTCCATTGCTGTCTCTACCTCTCTTCCCTGCACTTTACCCCAGACAAGTAGAAAACTACAGACCAGTCTTTCTCATCCCTTTCAAGGTGGAGCCTGTTTGGCAGAGATCACGGCCTGGATGAAGGAACACTACCTGCAACTTAACCCAGCGAAGACTGCATGAGCTCCTTGTTTTTCCAGCTAACCCTGCTGTTTAACACAACGGCACCATTCAGCTTGGTTCAACTACAATACCTCCTTCCAAAACGGTCAGAAATCTAAGGGTAACCATCGATAACCAACTAAATTTCACAGACCACATCTCAAAGACAGCACGATCATGTAGATTTACACTCTACAATATCAGGAAAATAAGATCCTTCATCTCTGAACATGCCACACAACTTCTTGTTCAGTCACTTGTCATAAATAGACTGGACTACTGTAACGCTCTCATTGCAGGCCTCCCTGCATACGCAATTAGGCCCCTTCAAATGATCCAGATTGCAGCAGCACGTCTGGTCTTTAATGAACCAAAGAGAGCACATGTTATACCACTCCTCGTCTCTCTACACTGGCTGCCGGTTGATGTGCATATCAAATTCAAGGCTCTGGTGCTGGCATATAGAACAGTCACTGGGTCTGCTCCAGCGTACCTAAAATCATTTCTGCAGAGCTACGTACCCACCAGAAGCCTGCTGTCAGCTAATGAGTGACACCTTGTTGTACTAACACATAGAGGCACCAAAACACTACCTCGTTGGTGGAATGAGCTTGCGTACTCCATCCGTGAAGCAGACTCACTCTCTGTCTTCAAAAAACGGCTAAAAACATCTTTTCCATGAGCACTTAACCATGCACTCTAGTGTTGTCAAAAGTAACGGACTAAAATAAAAAAGATGTAACGATACCAGTGTTTCTGCAGTACCGAGCACCGACTCAATCCGGTAACAGTGCGCAATATGACTGACACATGACTGCTTTAAAATTCTCATTTTGAACACATGCTCTGTTACTCCTTACACTCAAATGGACAATTAATTAAAATCATGACATGTCCTAGTGTGATTTATTAAACTGCTAAAAAATAACTGCTTATTAATCTTACTGTGGAAGAGCTGCGTACTTTGAATGAATGTATAAATCCGACCGCACAGCCATATTGAGAATCATTCACGACGTGTATCAGATGACAGAGCAGAGCACTAATCTACTGTGAACCACGCAGAACATGTAAACTAAAATGTATATAGTTAAATCACGCAAACTCAACTCAAATTTATTTATAAAGCATTTAAAACAACAGAGTTGACCAAAGTGCTTCACAGTAATACAATTTAAAACATAACATTTAAAAATGACCACATAAACAAACACAAGTAATCTAAAATACAAACACTCCAAAACTGTGTCCTACATTTCATTTGTCAGACTCAAAGGACAGTGTAAAGGGATGAGATTTCATATGTGATTTAAGTGTCGCAAACTGTTTATCCAGAAAGTGAAGATTTAGGCAAAAAAAAAAATATACGTCATAATAAAAGCACGTTTCAAAATAAAAGCTAGAGCAGAATGCAGAATGACAGAAATGTATATGTATAGAAATGTATAGTAAAATGTAATATTCACTGTAATAATAATAATAATAATAATGAAGCAATATATCACAATCAAAACGGCTGTTGAATAAAAGTTGGGCAAAACAAATGCAATGAAATGTTGAAAAGTTCTATTTTCACTTGTTAAAAGATTTAAGAATGAATTGATTAGACACCATTTGATGATGAAATTAAATTAAACTAAAACATGTTGTTCTGGAAAATAATAATAATAACAACAAAAAGGAAAACATGATTTGGTAAAGAATAAAACAGATTTCAGTAGGGCGCTACTTAACATTTAAGCAATGCATCCTTGATTGAGCAACATGGTGAAGGAAGGAAACATGGTTTTCTTTTAATTTACTATTTACATTGAAAATTTACTTTTTAAATAGGCTAAACAGGTGTGTTCAATAGCGCACAGTCATATAAGCATATTTATGCTGTTGTACCAAAATTGGTATCGAGAACTATGAAATTTCACTGGTATCGGTACTGACTACTGAAATTTTGGTACCGTGACAACAGCAATGCACTCATAAAAAAAATAAATAAAAAAAATTAAATAAAACTCAGCAAAAAAGAAACGTCCCTTTTTCAGGACACTGTAATTTAAAGATAATTTTGTAAAAATCCAAATAACTTTACAGATCTTTATTGTAAAGAACATTGGAAACATGTTTTCCATGCTTGTTCAATGAACCATAAACAATTACTGAACATGCACCTGTAGAACGGTCCTTAAGACACAGCTTACAGACGGTAGGCAATTAAGGTCACAGTTATAAAAACTTAGGACACTAAAGAGACCTTTCTACTGACTCTGAAAAACACATCTGCGTGAACATGCCATAGGCATGCTGCATGGAGGCATGAGGACTGCAGATGTGGCCGTGGCAATAAATTGCAATGTCTGTAATATGAGATGCCTAAGACAGCGCTACAGGGAGACAGGAAGGACAGCTGATCCTCCTCACAGTGGAGACCACATGTAACAACACCTGCACAGGATCGGTACATCCGAATATCACACCTGCGGGACAGATACAGGATGGCAAAAACAACTGCCCGTGTTACACCAGGAAAGCACAATCCCTCCATCAGTGCTCAGACTGTCCGCAATAGGCTGAGAGAGGCTGGACTGAGGGCTTGTAGGCATGTTGTAAGGCAGGTCCTTACCAGACATCACCGGCAACAATGTTGCCAATGGGCACAAAGCCACCTTTGCTGGAACAGACAGGACTGGCAAAAAGTGCTCTTCACTGATGAGTCACAGTTTTGTCTCACCAGGGGTGATGGTCGGACTCGCGTTTATCATCGAAGGAATGAGCGTTACACCGAGGCCTGTACTCTGGAGTGGGATCAATTTGGAGGTGGAGGGTCCGTCATGGTCTGGGGCGGTGTGTCACAGCATCATCGGACTGAGCTTGTTGTCATTGCAGGCAATGTCAACGCTGTGCGTTACAGGGAAGACATCCTCCTCCCTCATGTGGTACCCTTCCTGCAGGCTCATCCTGACATGACCCTCCAGCCATACTGCTCGTTCTGTGCTTGATTTCCTGCAAGACAGGAATGTCAGTGTTCTGCCATGGCCAGAGAAGAGCCGGATCTCAATCCCATTGATCAAGTCTGGGACCTGTTGGATCGGAGGGTGAAGACTAAGGCAATTCCCCCCAGAAATGTCCGGGAACTTGCAAGTGCCTTGGTGGAAGAGTGGGGTAACACCTCACAGCAAGAACTGGCAAATCTGGTGCAGTCCATGAGGAGGAGATGCACTGCAGTACTTAATGCAGCTGGTGGCCACATCAGATACTGACTGTTACTTTTGATTTTGACCCCCCTTTGTTCAGGGGCACATTATTCCATTTCTGTTAGTCACATGTCTGTGAAACTTGTTCAGTTTATGTCTTAGTTGTTGAATCTTTTTATGTTCATACAAATATTTACTTATTTATTTAAGTTTGCTGAAAATAAAAGCAGTTGAGAGGACGTTTCTTTTTTTACTGAGTACATACTCTTGTTGCACTCTAATCTGTCTTGGCTACTACTATTCTGATGCTAATGAAACTTTGTAAAGCAGCACTTTTCGTACTGCTGTCTCCTTAGATTAATCGCTTATGATGTATTATTCCTTTTTTGTAAGTCGCTTTGGATAAAAGCATCTGCCAAATGAATAAATGTAATGTAAATGTAAATGTCTAACATAAAACAAAGGCAATCTGAGTAAATACAGTTTTTAAATGACAATGTTATTTATTGAAGCAAAAACGTTATCCAATACCAACTGGGCCTGTGTGAAAAAGTGTTTGCCCTTAGTTACTAAATCCCCAAATCTATGAAACTGCATTCATAATGGGGTTAAGCTGGCCTAGACACACCCAGGCCTGATTATTGCCAGCCCTGTTCAATCAAATCAACACCTAAATAGAACTTTTTCCAACAGCATAAATTTGGCTAAAAGGTCTCATCCAGTAGCACACTATGCCAAGTTCAAAAGAAAATTCCAGAAATGATGAGGAAATAGGTGACTGAAATACATCAGTCTGTGAAGGGCTTCAAAGCTATTTCAAAGGATCTGGGACTCCAAAGAACCACAATGAGAGCCATTATCTCCAATAGAGAACACCTGGCACAGTAGTGAACCTTCCCAGAAGTGGCCAACCTTCCAAAATTCCTCCAAGAGCACAGCGACGACTCATCCAGGAAGTCACAAAAAAGCCAAGGATAACATCCAAAGAACTGCAGGCCTCTCTCGCATCAATAAAGGTCAATGTTCATGACTCCACTATCAGAAAAACACTGGCCAAAAATGTCATCTCTGGAAGTGGCAAGGCAAAAAACACTGCTAACCCAGAAGAACATAAAGGCTCATCTGAATTTTGCCAAAACACACCTTGATGATCCTCAAAACTTTTGGGAGAATGTTCTGTGGACTGATGAGTCAAAAGTGGAACTGTTTGGAAGACAGGGGTCCCGTTACATCTGGCATAAATCAAACACAGAATTCCACAAAAAGAACATCATACCTACAAGCATGGTGGTGGTAGTGTGATGGTATGGGGATGCTTTGCTGCTTCAGGGCCAGGGCGACCTGCAATAATTGAGGGAAACGTGAATTCTACTCTCTACCAGAAAATTCTAAAGGAAGCATCCGGTCATCAGTCCGTGAGTTGAAGCTCAAATGCAACTGGATTATGCGGCAAAACAATGATCCAAAGCATAGGAGTAAGTCCACCTCTGAATGGCTCAAAAGAAGCAAAATTAAAGTTTTGGAGTGGCCTAGTCAAAGTCCTGACTTGAACCCGATTGAGATGCTGTGGCAGGACCTTAAATGGGCAGTTGTGGCTGAACTAAAGCAGTTCTGCAAAGAAGAGTGGGCCAAAATTCCACCACAGCATTGTGAAAGACTAATCTCCAGTTATAGGAAGCATTTGGTTGCAGTTGTTGCTGCTAAAAGTGGCACAACCAGTTATTAAGTTTGAGGGGGCAGTTTGTTTTTCACATGGGTGATATACACTGATCAGCCACAACATTAAAACCACTGACAGGCGAAGTGAATAACATTGATTATATTGTTACAATGGCACCTGTCAAGAGGTGGGATATATTAGGCAGTGAACAGTCAATTCTTGAACTGAATGTGTTGGAAGCAGGAAAAATGGACAAGCATAAGGATCTGAGCGACTTTGACAAGGGCCAAATTTTGATGGCTAGACGACTGGGTCAGAGCATCTCCAAAACGGCAGGTATTGTGGGGTGTTCCCAGTATGCAGTGGTTAGTACTAGGGCTGGGCGATATGATGATGTAATTGGATATCGGCGATGTCTTACAAATATCCCGATTACAAACAAAAGATGATCGACAATATCAGGAAATGGCAAAACCATGGATCTGGGAAGTCGCCGGGTGTGAAACTAGCACCCACCACCTGCAAAATGTGATGAGGTTGAATCCAGTTCGCGAGCTCCTCGTCCAAATGTATTTCATGCACAGGTAATTTTGCTAATCTACCCGCAACAGGCAGGCAACTTGTCTCAGAGTGACACACGACAAGAAATGCTGTTAGTCACAAAGACATGCGCTTGAAGAAACACACTTTATTATATTTTTAAAAACAGACAAAAGAAAAGCCTGCTTGTGTCTGATTCGCTGTTTGTCCAGAGGCATGCAGCACGAGCCTGTTGAGGCTGTGGTTAGTTCCCACCTCACCCATCCACTAATTTTGGAACTAATTGGCCGGCTTTTCCCGAATTGATAAAAGGGTTGTGTGTGGATGGGTCCTGTAATACAGTGGTACAGTCTGGGCATGCAATGCGCTTATGTGGAGGCGAAGCTGGGGCCGTCTACATCAGCTCCTTGTTAGAATGGCGTAAGGGAGGGGGAAGCCTCGACTTCCCCAGCCCTTAGGGGAATTCCCGCTGCGGATTTCCCTTTGGAGCAGACGCAAGACGAGACTGTTAAGCATGCGTTTGACCAAGTGAATGTAATTGATGGTCAGCGTCTTCAGTCGCAAACTGCACCCACATATCCGTATTTCTCAATTATAATTGATCTGTTATATCGAGTGTCGCAGGACGCTCAGACAAAAGAAGATACAACCCAGTTGTTAGTACCAAGGAGCCGTCGGGAAATGTTGTTCCAGGCGGCTTATCATAGTCCGATGGCAGGTCACTTGGGACGGGGGAAAACACTAAGCCATCTCATGGCCGATTTCTATTGGCCGGGCATTCACAGGGATGTTAGCCAGTGGTGTGCGAAATGCCGTGAATATCAGCTGGTGAATCCGCCGGCCACTCAAAAAGAGCCATTGCGCCCTCTTCCGTTGATCGAAGTTCCCTTTGACAGAGTTGGCATAGACCTCGTCGGGCCATTAGAATGGTCAGCACGTGGGCATCGCTTTGTGTTGGTTCTGGTGGACTACGCAACGCAATACTCAGAAGCAGTGCCTCTTCGCAACATCTCAGTATGTAGTGTTGCAGAGGCACTCTTCAGGATAATCTCCCGAGTGGGGATTCTGAAAGAAATCCTCACTGATCAGGGCACTACTTTCGTGTCACTTACACTACGCGAGCTGTATGTATTATTAGGTATTAAATCGATTTGGACAAGATCGAACGATTTAATAAAACCTTAAAAAATATTAGGGCTGCCCCCGACCAAAGATTTTCCTAGTCGACTAGTAGGCGTTAGTTTAAGCCATTAGTCGACTAGTTGTCGCACGTTTATGATATTAATTTAATTACTTAAATATATATAATTTGGGGGGCATCAGAAAATGGTTCGAGTTCCAAGGCTGAGAAAGAATGTTATAAGTAACATTGCAAACACTGTTCTACATTACAGAGAAATACTAAACCATAATACTGAGCCTTTAAAATATAAATTTTACTAGCGCACGCATGAAGCGAGCCGCAGCGACACCGGCAAAAGCGGTAATGATTCTGAATCTGTTGGAAAAACCAGCAAGGAGACTGTCTGAACATTTTGTCAGTTTATAGAGAGAAATGCACATTAGGGTTGTGGTGACAGACGATGATCTCGGGGATCAATGATGGTCAGAGTGATCGCCAATAGCTGATGCCTTTGACCATGTCGAGACGATATTTGGCTCGTTTTCCCATGTATTAAATTAATAATATTATTATTATTAGGCTATTATTATTATTATCAAATTAATGTTACAAATAATTTGCCCGTAGACACACAGACACGTGCTTGAAGAAACACTTCATTATATTATTAAGAACAGATGACAGAAAAGCCGTCTATGCGCATGTCTGATGCGCTGTTTGTTCAGAGGCATGCAGTCTTGTGGAACGCGCATGTAAAAGGTTCTCAGTCTTTCTTTGTTTCAGTCTTCTGTTTTTTTTTTTTTTTCCAAGAACAGTATCATCTATGAGTGCTGCAAATGACCTCGGGCATCTCAGCTCAGGAGGTGCCTCGAGTTAAGTTCGCTTTATTTCCACAGAGCAGTTCATTGTGAACGCAACTCTGCAGCCTATACATCTGTGATTAAAACATAAAATAATACAAAAACACATTCACCTCGAACCATGATTTATATTTCAGTGATTATTATTATCATCATTATAATTATTTTTACATTTTTATGTCTTCATTTGTGTAAGTAATTTTCCGCCTGCATGTTTAGACAGATACTTGTCTGACGGTAAATGGAAAGGTGGTTACTTATATATATATATATATATATATATTTGATCACTTCATTATTTTAATTGCTTTTTCATTTCATTTGGAGTGCAATTTGAATTTAGAAATGTATCTGATTTAAGTTTTTCATTTTTTAAATAAATTAATTTAATTTTCAATGCAAAATCACTAAAGCAAGAATATTCACCGATCCCTCAGCCCTTCCCTCGTGAAGGAGGGAACAAAATGAATGTATTCACACACATGATGTATTTTCCCGGACTACGAAATACCCGACCGGTAGAGAATGCACAGATGAAGTAGGTTCTTTGCCAGAGAGATGTTGTCCTTCACAACTGTTGTAAAGCCATCTTTCAAAAAGTTGAACAACACACATTTTAATTTCACTTCATTTTTTTTCCAGTTTCATTAGATTTTTTAGTTAAAAAATAAAGTTCAAAGTTTGAAATCAAGGTGTCTTGCTTTATTGTATTAACTCTAACCCTGCTTAACAAAAATTACCCCATAGTACCACCTAGCGTCCAACCAGCGGTAATACCGGTGTTCATCAGTTTCCTGTGGATTTTTTTTTTTTTCTGCGACCAACCGACCAGTCAAAACTTGGTCGACCAAGACTCATCAACTAACGTTTGGTCAACTATTAGGGGGCAGCCCTAAAAAATATGATTCGTAAGTTCGTGCACGAAGATACTCTGAATTGGGATAGGTGGCTCGAACCCATTATTTGCAGTACGAGAGGTCCCGCAAGCCTCCACAGTGTTTTCCTCATTTGAATTATTATATGGGCGTAAGCCCCGTGGCGTGTTAGACGTCATGAAGGAAAACTGGGAGGAGGGACCTTCACAGAGCAAAAAAATTCAATACGTTCTTAACCTGAGAGCAAAACTCCACACACTGGGGCGACTATCACAGGAGAATTTGCTACAGGCTCAAGAACGCCAGTCCCGGCTGTATAACAGGGGAGCTCAGCTATGGGAATTTGCACCAGGAGATAAAGTACTTGTATTACTGCCCACATCGAGCTCTAAATTACTCGCACAGTGGCAAGAACCCTTTGAGGTCACACGGTGAGTTGGGGAAGTCGATTATGAGGTAGTGTGTACAGACAGGGGCGGGGCTCGTCAAATTTACCACCTCAACTTACTAAAACCATGGAGAGAGGTGGTCCCCGTATCCTTGGCGATGGTAGTTCTGGAGATGGAGGAGCTCGGCCCGGAGGTGAGTCTAAAAGCCAATCAGTTCACCCCAGTCCCTTGCAGAGACCCAGTCTCGCCGTCACAACGTACGAAGGTTGCCAGGTTGCAACCCTGCCTCTCCCCGGCCGCACTAATCTCATAAAACACCACATCGATACAACCCCGGGGTAGTGGTACGTAGTTGTCCCTACCGCTTACCCGAAAACTAGAAACAAGTAGTATGGGAAGAATTAAAGGCCATGCTCGATATGGGCGTAACAGAAGAATCCCACAGCGATTGGGCCAGCCCCGTGGTTCTGGTGCCTGAGAGCGATGGCTCGGTCCGGTTCTGTGTGGATTATAGAAAGGTCTATATTTTATGCTTATCCAATGCCTCGTATTGATGAGCTGCTCGATCGGTTGGGCTCGGCTCCCTTTTATTCGACACTGGATTTGACAAAGGGATATTGGCAGATCCCCTTAATGCCGATGACCCTTGAGAAAATGGCCTTATCCACACCGTTTGGATTATACCAATTTGTGACCCTTCCGTTCGGTTTGTTTGGGGCCCCGGCTACGTATCAGTGTCTTATGAACCGAGTCCTCAGACCCACGCTTCGTATGCCACTGCTTATTTGGATGATATCATTATTTACAGTAATGACTGGCAACAGCATATGCAGCATCTGAGGGCGGTTCTGAGGTCGCTGCGATGAGCGGGGCTCAAAGCAAACCCAAAGAAGTGCGCAATTGGGCGGGTGGAGGTACAGTATCTGGGGTTCCATTTGGGTCACGGGCAGGTGCCGTCTTGTGTTTTGAGTGAAGCAGTAAAACGATTGCTGTTCATTTGTTAATAAACATGTAAAGAACATTGTGGAATGTCCGTTTTAGTGTGGAAACCAGTTCCCGCTTCCTCCTTTATCTGCCCAACTCGAACCTTTGTTACACTGTATTTTGTGTTTACTCAGGTTGCCTTTGTTTTATGTTATATCTCGTTTGAAGATCTAAAACATTTTAACATGAAAAATACACAAATACAAGAAATCAGGATGGGGGCAAATACTTTTCCACAGCACTGTAGGCAGCTCACTAAGTTTTGGGAAGGTGTTGCCCCAAATGTTTGTCTAGGTAGGCACCTTCATAGCTCATGATGCCCAAAAATGCTGACTAGAAAGGCAGTTAACTAGATTTTGATACTATGCTGCCCATAAAACTGTCTTGGCAGGCTGCTCACTAGGTTATGATTACCAAAAATTATGTCCAGATAGGCAGCCCACTAGGCTTTGATACTGTGTTGCCCAAAAATGCTGTCTATATAGTCAGCTTGATATGTTTTGGGATGGTGTTGCCCAAAAATCTTGTCTAGGTAGGCATCTTAAAAGCTTATGATGCCCAAAAATGCTGTATAGATAGGTAGCTCACTAAGTTTTGAGACTGTGTTGCCCAAATATGCTGTCTAGAAAGGCAGTTCACTATAGTTAGATACTATGCTGCCCATAAAGCTGTCTAGGCAGGCAGCTCACTAGGTTATGGTTCCCAAAAATGCTGTCTAGAAAAGCAACTCACTAGGTTTGAGACGCTGATGCCCTAAAATTCTTTCTAGAAAGGCAGTTCACTAGATTTTGATACTAAGCTGCCCATAAAGCTGTCTTGTAGGCAGCTCACTAGGTTAGTATTTCAAAAAAATGCAGTCAAGATAGACAGCCCACTAGGTTTTGAGACTCTGATGCCCAAAAATGCAGCTCACTACAAGGTTTGGGGGCACATCCACTGTCAACTATGAATGCATTTCTCATACTACTGGACAGGTTACACAGCAGACATTATGCCTTAAAGTGATGAACGTTGTGACAACAAAGATCCCTAATATACAGTATATCTCAAGTCTTGAAGCATATGAGGTTTTCTGACTCTTGTGTCCAATTCATTTTGGATAGTTTCTAGAAGTTTCCATGTTCACTTTGGCATTGGTGACAGTCACAAGTCATCCATCAAATTCATCACATATTTATCATTCTAAACTTACTGACAGAAAGTCGGGAAAACATCACAGAACTTCAAAAACGTCATAGTCTGACATACGGTCTATATTATATGATATATTCAGTTTAAAGTGTATACATTATTGATAAACAAGAACTGTCATGTAAGTAATGCTAACTGCTTATGTTACCTGAGTATTAGTCATAAAGTGCTTCTGTCATACGAACATTAATACAATCCCGAAGACAAATACACTGAAGGAATTAAACATATATTTCACATAATCGATTAAAATAAAATCTTATTTGGTTTAAGATAAGAGTCGACATAGAAGCTAACAGAGTCTCCATTCACATCAATGACAGCAGTTAGCTTTACTAGCACACAATTAACATCAGTTTATAAACAATAATATACACCGTGGTTGGACAAAAAAAATCAAGTATATTTGTCGTTTTACTCCATTGAAGTTTCAAATACTCTGTTCACAGTAAATATGTGATGTTAAAGCAGTGTAATGTAATGTAGGGTGGGTATGCTAACACTTTTAACCCGTTAGCAAATAACAAAAAACAATGAAATCAAGACAAGCCATTAAAACACACACATGACAGCTACACGCTCTTTCACAGTCAAATCAACACGATACATGTCATAGCATGAATTTACCTGTTATAAAGGTCTGTGTACTGTTGTGTACATTGTGTGTTCATTCCTCACCAGTGGCACCATCATGAAGAGCAACACAGACTGACTCCAGATCAGCTGACTTCAGTGTTCAGATCAGTTCCTCTTCCTGGAGCATCACTGACAGCTACCAGATCACAAGGGCCGAACTACTTTTGGGGGATTTTCAATTCGAGGAAGAATTATTATTATTATTATTATTATTATTATTTCTCCCCCTTTTCCCCCAGTTTGGAATGCCCAATTCCCAATGCGCTCTAAATCCTCATGGTGGCGTAGTGACTCTCCTCAATCCAGGTGGCAGAGGACGAATCTCAGTTACCTCTGCATCTGAGACAGTCAATCCGCGCATTTTATCACGTGGCTTGTTAGCGGAGACCTAGCACCTGTGGAGACTTCACACACAACTCACCACGCGCCCCACCGAGAGCGAGAACCACACATTATAGCAACCACAGGAGGTTACCCCATGTGATTCTACACTCCCTAGCAACCAGGACAATTTGGTTGCTTATGAGACCTGGCTGGAGTCACTCAGCACACCCTGGATTTGAATTCGGGACTCCAGGGGTGGTAGTCAGGGTCTTTACTTGCTGAGCTACCCAGGCCCCCTCAATGAAGATTTTTAAGAAAACATGCTGAATTGAATGTTGACTAACTTGACATGTTATCCTTTTTTCCCCTCCAAAAGTGGAAAAATAAATCCAATAAAATCCGGGTAGATTAATAATAGCCTATAACTTTGTATTGTCTTGTTAATTACTTTCCCAAATCAGGGAAATTCTACTATGCAACAAAATTAAACTTTGTTTAACTAAACAAAGTTTAGTTGAAAATGCATGTGACAAAATGTTTTCTTTGTATCCATGTTGGTTTCATCAACCATAAAAAAATAAAAAATAAAATAAATTAAAAAAATGTAAAGTGTTGTAATTCAACATCAAGTAAAAGGTATTAAAATACTTTTCTTTCAAATATTAATGGCCTAATAATTTAAAACAAAATAGTGTTTCTGATAAATTTAAAGTTTCTTGATTTTAAGAATTGAATATATTATATTTCAATTTAATTGCAAATTATTTACATATTTGCAAATATACAAGTCTTTTGAGAGTGTAGATAGACCGACTCTGCTCTTGCTGCAGAGCTCTTTTGGTGCACTTTGTCTGCCGTGACTCTCCGATTGGTGGATCATTTCCCTTCAGGATTATGGGTAGTGTAGTTCATCACTAATACTTCTGCTATTAAACATGATTTTTAAACAATGAAGTTGAAATAACATGGACTGATGGCTTCAGAAGAAGCATATGCCATCGATAACAACCTCGGAGCTCACAGCAGGTCTGTCTTTAAAGGTTTAGAAGTTACTTTTTCAAATGAATTTACCTATGAAACAAATAAATGGGATTTTTCTGTCCGGAACCACAATAGTAAAAATCCACACCATCACAAATGTTACCGCTTATTATGGCAAAAAACATTAAAACATTTCTTCTGCACACTTTATTAGTAACTATTTGAAAGTTGGAGCTTTTTCTTACTCCTATCTATTCCAACACCGACTAATATATATTTAAATGTTACAGTTAACCATTTATTAGACACCAGAACCTCTTCATTAGATACAAGTACATATTCAGTAGTTACCACAGTTAAATCTTGATAAGATATTAGTGCTTATTATTAAGTTACTAGCAGCTCTTTCAAATCTATTCCACTGGTAATACGTTGAATTATTTAGGGCTATGTGGTTCAGATAATATTTTAAGTGTTATTTCTGTTAATAGGATTTATTATTCATTTACTACACTGAAAACCCTATTAAGTTGACTTTACTCAATCGATTGAGTAATCGCGTTCCCTCAAATAAATTGAGTAATGGTGTCTCCAGAACTTGTGTATTTAAGTTCAATTAACTTGGTGTTCATATAGAATGAACTTAATTATTTAAATTAAGATAACTAGATGCAAGTAGATTTAATTCAGATTTGCTATTTAAATCTTGTTGTTTCTACTTAATTTAATTGACTCAAATTTAGATCATAAAAAAAAATAAAAATGACAACTGATTCTAGGTGAATCATAAACTTAATTCTCCACAGAAATGCATATATACCTGTACTTCAGTTGCACATGAACAAGGAGAACTGAGAGTGTGATATCGGTTCTATGAATGGTGACATCACACAAAACAAATATTTGCAAAAACAACAAAAAACATAAATGAGAGCTACAACTTCTACGAATTCTTAATAACAACTATTTATATGCTTTTACAAGTTCCCTTTGATCAAGGAAACATAATTCAAGCACAAGGGATTACGGGTAATCCACAAAAACTCCATTTTGTACTCAATCGTTTGAGTTTTTAACACTTTAAAATCTTAAAAAGTCTATGGATTAAGATAAATCAGTTCAAGGAGCATATTTGAATAATGAGCCCAAAACTTGACATTTCAAGTAATTTCAACTTGATTTTTCCAGTAATGACAACATTAGGGTTTAAGGTTACAATTCTGATAATGACAAGCATATATTTCAGTTTCATTGTTAACCATTGATAAGATTTTTTTAAGTTACTAGTAATTAATAGCAACTGCAAAATGAGATCCTAAAATTAAAAATAACTACAAATAGTTACTAGTAAGTTGAGTAATAAACACTAAATATCTCTGCGCAGACACAAACTTCTCTTAAACCTGTCATTATTTAATGCTCATTGATGTATTGAGGTTGGTTATGAAAAATCTTGATTACAATGAGCATGAAAATTAAAATAATTAAGATATAAACTATAATTTTCTAAATCATTTTGCATTCACATATTCACATGTAATATATGCAATTATTTCGAAGAAATGGAAGGGAAAGGCAAACACAGTGATTTTTATACTTCTATTCATATTTAATATAAAAACAACAGTGTTGTATTTACAAACATCAAAAGACAAATATATTTCATAAAATAACCACTATTATAAAATAAAACAATTGGTCTCCCTTTAAATTTGGAATAAAACAAGTGAGTTTTAATAGCTGTTTTAACTACAAAGTTTATACACATAATTCTTTTGATATTAGGCATGAAAAAAAGTGCATAAAAGGCAACATGATGCAGTACATTATTCAGGTAATTTGTCGTGAATGCCTCTGTCAGAGGGGCTGTGGACCAAGAAATGATGTAAAAACTCCTTTGCCTTCCTTTTCTCTGTAATATTTTGGTTTGTGGGCGACCTGAGCAAAAGGCTAGCGAAGACTGGGGCTGTAAACAAGAGAGAAATCAGTTAAACATTACTATTCAAACAACATTTTCTTAATCTTCAGTGCTGAATGTGTTTTGGTTAAAATAAGCTCTTGCTGAGTTCTGCTTTGCATTGAAACTGGCCTGTGCTTTCAAAATCTGCTGACAAAAATACTCGAAAACAAGTACTGAAAGTGCATCGTCAACCTACCTAAAATATTGACGTCCACACTATTGTGTGCAGAGTGCTTCAACAACTCTCGCAGAAAGGCCATTACATAGTTAAAAACATTTTTATGACAATGAGGTAACTTGGAAATGATCTGTGAACGACAAAATACATATAATTATTAATATTGTGACTATTATTCCACCTCATTTTGGCCAAAATTTAAGGCAGCCTATGTGGAATGTTCCAAATCAGTCATGTATGAAGTTCTAGTTCAGTTAGGATGCTGCCTTTGAAGGTATATAGGCAGTAGACAGTAAGGCAGCTCACTAGATTTTGGAACAGAGCCATAAAGTCATACTTGGGAGAAGTTGAAATTTGAGGGCACAAACCTGTCTGCACTGGCTGCTGTCAGAGGAGCAGTCCAAGCACTGCTGGTAGAAAGAGAAAGGGATCACCGGCTCAGGAAGAGCATCAAGGAACAGCAGAAAAGCTTCAGCCACTGAGTGGTTACTACCAGCTAATATTTCTCTAGGTCAAGGTCACTCAACAGTCAGGTCACAGCAGAGACACGCATGCACTGTTTACAGTACACTTGGTATTAACATCTGGGATGGCATGGGTAAGTGAATAATGAGAGAATTTTCATTTTTAGGTGAACTATTCCTTTAAGTGGACAGATGAAACGGACCGTCATTTACATCTATAACTATATTCAGAATTTAAATGTATATATTCAGATTAATAACAATATATTCAGTTACATTTATATATTGAGAGTTATATTTATATATTCAGATTTATAACTGTATGTTCAGAGTTTCATTTATACATTTAGGATTTACTTTTATATATTCTAATTTAGAATGATATATTCTTATTTATAACTCCATCCATCCTATAGCCACTTTTTCTATCCAGGGTCGTGGGTAGTGCTGGAGCCTATCCTAGCTGTCTCGGGCCAAAGGCAGGGAAACACAGGGTGATTTATAACTATATATTATATATTCAGAATTTATGGTTTATTGACAGGTAAGTAGCTAGTCTTTCTGTTGTCCAGGATGCATTGGCATGTACACTACTAATGCAGTGTGGTCACATGCGTCTCTGACTACTGTTCCTCAGAATGTGGTTTGAGTGATCAGATCACCCGAATCTGATGTTAATATGAGGAGTAATTGGGGCCACTGAATCAGGTCACACCAGAGACACACAGATCTTTAATGTATTTATTATGGAGTGACCGTGTGGAAGGATACGGAGAGTGTCTGAGCTGCCTGTGTCCAGACAATCCCGAATCTCCTCAAACTCACTGCGCAAGCCAGGCTGCTGAAAGAGATCTTCCTGTAACACAGGCAATGACAAATGCAATTATCATCACTGCTACTTTCAACAGTAAGCTCTTGGATAAACTTCAGACATTATATTTTAACATATCTTATTAACATAATTTGGCCTCAATGCACTGAAACACATTTATAATAGTCAAGTAATTTTGGCTAGCCCGAACAACAAAGAATGATTTGGGGAAGCTATGTATTCTTCTAAGCCAAAGAGCAGTTAGTTCCCTCGACAGATTCCCGCTTCAGTGCTTGTGTTGCTATGGAAGAGACCTCAATGAATCGCCATAAAAAAGATAAACATCCTTTCACAGCACTAAAGTTATATCAGCACAGTTTAAATGTTAAGACAAGCTCTGACAAAACAAGTTCAAAACCAAAAGTAATAAATGAAAAACAGAGAAAGACAAACAATCCTGATGTCCTGACCTGTTTTATTGCGAAACGGAAGAGATGGTCCACCATCATCCATACCTCCTTCGGGATTTCTTGAGGTTTGTCAGCCTCTGGGTCACTCACTTGATTATTTGCCTTCATACTCTGATAGAAAACCAAAGATCTAATTTCGAATGATTTACAGCATTTAATCAAAGTACCTCATTCTTGTTTTATATACACTCACTGTCCTACACTCACCGGCCACTTTATTAGGAACACATGTACATCTACTTATTCATGTGATTATCTAATCAGCCAACCATGTGGCAGCAATGTAATGTATAAAATCATGCAGATATGGGTCAGGAGCTTCAGTTAATGTTCACATCAACCATCAGAATGGGGAAAAAATGTCATCATAGTGATTTGGACCGTGGCATAATTGTTGGTGCCAGACGGGCTGGTTTGAGTATTTCTGTAACTGCTGATCTCCTGAGATTTTCACGCACAACAGTCTCTAGAATTTACTCAGAATTGTGGCAAAAACAAAACAAAATATCCAGTGAGCGGCAGTTCTGCGGATGGAAACCACTTGTTAATGACAGAGGTCAGAGGAGAATGGCCAGACTGGTCCAAGCTGACAAGAAGGTGACAGTCACCCAAATAAACACGCGTTACAACAGTGCTATGCAGAAAAGCGTTTCTGAACACACAACACGTCAAACATTGAGGCGGATGGGCTACAACAGCAGAAGATCCCTCCGGTATCATTACTATCACCAGGAAACTATTAGAACAGGAAACTGAGTCTGTAGTGGGCACAGGCTCAACAAAATTGGACAAACTGGAAAGACATAGCCTGGTCTTACAAATCTGGATTTCTGCTGATGTACACAGATGGTAGGCCCACTGCAGCCTCAGTCTTCTGTTCTTGGCTGACAGAAGTGGAACCCAACGTAGTCTTCTGCTGCTGTAGCCCATCCGCATCAAGGTTTGACATGTTGCGCATTCTGAGATGCAATTCTACTCACTGAAATTGTAAAGAGCGGTTATCTGAGTTACCATAGCCTTTCTGTCAGCTAGAACCAGTCTGGCCATTCTCTGTTGACCTCTCTCATCAAAAAGGCATTTCTGTCCACAGAACTAAACTCTACAGACTATTGTATGTGAAAATCCCAGGAGATCAGCAGTTACAGAAATACTCAAACCAGCCCATATGGCACCAACAATCATGCCACAGTCGAAATCACAGAGATCACATTTTTTCCCCATTCTATTGGTTGATGTGAACATTAACTGAAGCTCCTGACCCATATCTGAATGATTTTATACATTACATTGCTGCCACACGATTAGCTGATTATATAATCGCATGAATAAGTAGATGTACAGGTGTACCTAATAAAGTGACCGGTGAGTGAATAAGCAATAAGGTGCGAGAAGTCGTGTTATATTGTGAATAGTGTCACGCCTTAAGGCATGATGCACACCTGGCTGACTATATTCACAATAAAGCATGGCATTGATTGCATTATTGGGTCCCACTTTATAAAAATCTATTCACTATAGAAATTTCCATGATTTATTCATTTTTAATTTCCTTTACTATTCTAGGTCAGCAAAACACAATTTTAAACTACAACACTGCAAAATAAGTAAAATTGATAAGTAATTAATTATCAGTGTTTGAAAAAAAAGGTAGCATCTGCATCGGCACACTGACAGGTAAATCAACCTCTGTATGGCTCACTTACAGTTGTCTCTGCATATTTAGCTAGCATAGGAGAAAATATTTCAACACTGAAACAATGGCATCATTACACACTGAATCTCACCAGCTCTCTGATGGTGTCGGGTGGCATGTCCTGGATGGGTTCTCTCAGCAGACACAGTGTACCAAGAGAAGAGCCGAAGCAGCTTGGCAGGTATGAGGCTATGATGGAGATGAAGTAGTCTTTGCCTCGCTCCAGATGAAGAACCAGGATGTCTTCAAGCTTCTGCTGGCCTGAATTCAGCTCTGGAGCCGTAGAGCAATTCACAAACAACTCCAGATCAATGTCCACACTGGCACCTACACAGACAAAACAATGCCAACAATGATGCTCACATCACAGGCTGATGCTGAATAGAGTTAAAACTCTCCTTTGATCTGTACTAATAACAACTGATCGCTGTCATAGATACAGAACATGTGACAGCTTTGTAAGACAGTTTAGACTAGAAAAACAGTCAAAATATACTAAATTTTGTTTGTGCCACCACAACGTTGTTATCACCAGTGGGAAACTCTCATTTTGATTTCACAGAATCTTTAAGAAATCCAAAGCTTTGCTGCTTTTAGTCTATTTCTACTAGCTTTAAGGTCTTCTATATGCTAGTGTACTTCTAAACATTGACAATTACTTTTTCAGAAGATATGAGCATTTAAAATCTGCAGTCTCTCTCTTTCGGCTAAAAAGACTAAGGAACAACCATGATGTTGTTATACCATATAGAGGCTGAAAAACCTTGTCCAATCAAATGCTTTCTAAAACAAGAACGCACCTTCCACCTACAACTGTTCAGCGCACATGGCTGTGTTCTCACCTGCCCTGATGATGCCCTCACAGGACACTTTGAAGCGAGCACAATCCATGCTGTAGGGTCGTTCCAAACAGAATTTCCAATAAGAATCGCTTAAATTTAGATCGCTTCTCAAGTTTCCCCTGTAACTGGTTCTGGCATGAGCAGCATGGTGGAAAGGGGTATATATATGTGTGTGTGGCTGTAAACTAAAGCCTATTGGTTATTTTTTTAAATGGGTCAAATCGTTTGACATGTCCCGCCCCCACTTCCTGATTAAGTAGGAAATATGTCAAAACACCAATACGAACTGCGCTAGTCAAGGCACTTCACGGGGAATTTAAAGCCCAGACTTTCCAAGTTTACAGTATCTTGGCCAGACAAATTGGTATTGATAAAATAAATACCAATATAAAAATATAAAAAAACTTTGTAATTGTAAATGATGACTGATATCTTTATCATTTGCAATTTGCTTTATTTGCAATTATGCGTATGTTGCTTTATATTTTGTGGTGCTGTGATTGTTGGTAAGTGTAAAAGAGAGAAAGAAAAATGAAACTGACAAATGCATTCATTTTACTCCGAACAAAATCTCTAAAACGCACATTGCATAATGATTATAAAACTCGGATGTAGGGATGTAATGGTTTAACAGTATACCACACTTTTAAAAACAGATATTATCATACCTTTGACATTTTTCTCATTCATGGTACTGCATGAATTAAATGTTTTTTCCCCCTGAATTAATATAAAGAAATCAACATTTCCATTCTAAATATCAATTTAATTAAGAGAGAATGTCTCATTACATCTCATTTAGTTTATTAATTGGCTAACCTTATGTTTCTGCTTTCTGTCACATTTGCAACAAACAATTTGAATGCAGACAAGCTGTTTGTTCATGCATTTATTTGCTTAAAGGTATATTCCAGGTTCAATACAAGTTAACCGTCTAAGCTCGGATGATCCCGCCGAATAAAAAAAACAAACAAGTTTTGACCACCACAAAACAGGTATCGTTTGAAAGCTTAGAAGCTCTACTTTCCAGTGCATGAAGGCATTATGACCAAAACAGAACAAGTGCTTTAAAATGTGAAGACAAATCAGAAGAGTTCCGTTTTAAGAAATTTATTAAAAACAATTGCACTGTACATATTTTTGTTATCAGTAAAAACATTAAACTGATCAAATAGCCATGTGTCATGTTGTTGGAAAGCTCTCAAAGAGTAGAATACATCCATCTCATTTGTTTTACTCAGAAACAAAAATATAGCGAGAAATAGCTAAGTATATGTCTTTGACAATTATTGTAACTTCACGAAAAATAAACAGAACATAAAATATCACATACCACTAGTTAGAGGAAGTCATTATCTTTCAAATGAGCCCTCACGCAAGGTAATCAGATGCATTGATCATTAGATAATCCACTCGAAGCACAATGTTACATATGACCACCAGGAGATGGCGCCAAGGAAATGACACAAACTCAATGCAGACTCGTTAAGTCAAAATGCACTCATTCTGTGAAATCTCATGACTAAAATCATTTCTCCATTCTACGCATACCTTTAGTCATTGTTGTGTTTGCATGTGTAATTAGTTCTTATGTGCAATTATTATGTTTTATTTGTTTGGAGAGGCTTTTAGACACATGGAGATGTTTTTGGACACTATGATAAATTCCTTTATTTACACACCGAGATATATAATGTTAAATAAGAAAAAAAAAATACATTTTTGACAGTTTGTTTTTTCAGCAGTTTCTTAGGATGAGAGTCTCAGAATGTATCATTAAAACAATTAAAACGTTTTCTTTACAAATGATACTAAACACTTGACCCTATATACTCTAACTTTTTTGTCGAGTTTAGTGTTGTCACGGTACCAAAGTTTCAGTAGTCGGTACCGATAAGTGAAATTTCACAGTTCTCAATACCACTTTCGATACCACGGCAAAAATATGCTAATTTGATCATGCGCTATTGAACACACCTGTTTAGTTATTTTAAATAATGTAATAATTATTTTAATAATTATTTTTATTTTCCAGAACTCAATGTTTTAGTTTAATCATCAAATTTGTATCTAATCAATGATTAAAACTTTTAAACAAATGAAAGTTTCCAGTGTATGAGCGGTCAGATTTATACATTCATTTAAACAATGCGGCTCATCCACAGTAAGATTGCAGCCTTTAGCGGTTTAATAAATCACACTAGGACATATCACGATTTAATTTGATTAATTGTGGATTTCAATGTAAAATGAGTAAGATCACACATTCAAAATAAACCTGTGAGCATTTTAAAGCTGTTGTGTGTCAGTCATCCTGCGCGCTGGTGCCAGATATAGAACTACTGGTACTACAGAAGCACTTGTTTCGTGCCATCTATTTTATTTAAGTATTGACTTAACGGTACTTTTGAAAACACTAGTCGAGTTAGAAGCCTTTAATTTTGGGTATGCCACTGAAATAGGAAATCTTTAAAAACACCTTCAAAGCTTAAAGGGTTAAACTGAATCAACAGCATTTGTGGGATTATGTTGATTGCCACAAAAAAACTCATTTTGACTCATCCATCCTTTTCTTTAAAAAAAATAAATAAATAAAAGTTGCAGTGAGTCACTTACAAAGGAAGTGAATGTGGCCAATGTTTGGAGGGTTTAAACACAAATATGAAGCTTAAAATTGTATAATACTGTAGCACTTACATAATATTCTGTTAAGAATTGTGTATTATTTGAGCTGTAAAGTTGTTTAAATTGTAATTTTTACAGTCGTTTTAGGGTTTGTTAACATCGTCATAAAATTGCCTATAACTTTACACAGAAAAGGTTAGTAAATGATTTTATCACACTAAAATCATGTTTACACACATTTCCTTTGCCTTGTGGCTATACTTTTGAAACGGATTCTAGTGTTACCGGTTTGACCATATTCACTTCCATTGTAAGCGCCACACTGCAAACCAGATTGTACTTTTTTTTTTTTTAAAGAAAAGGAGGGGAAAGTCAAAATGTATTTTTGTGGTAATCAACATATAATGACATTTTTAATATATATATATATATATATATACACACACACACACACACACACACACACACTCACTGGCGGCCAAAAGTTTGGAATAATGTACAGATTTTGCTCTTATGGAAAGAAATTGGTACTTTTCACCAAAGTGGCATTCAGCTGATCACAATGTATAGTCAGGACATTAATAACATGAAAAATTACTATTACAATTTGAAAAAAAAAATTCAGAACTTCTTAAACTACTTCAAAGAGTTCTCATCAACAAATCCTCCATGTGCAGCAATGACAGATTTCCTTGGCATTCTAGCTGTCAGTTTGTCCAGATACTCAGGTGACATTTCACCCCACACTTCCTGTAGCACTTGCCATAGATGTGGCTGTCTTGTCGGTCACTTCTCACACACCTTACAGTCTAGCTGATCCCACAAAAGCTCAATGGGGTTAAGATCCATAACACTCTTTTCCAATTATCTGTTGTTCAATGTCTGTGTTTCTTTGCCCACTCTAAACTTTTCTTTTTGTTTTTCTGTTTCAAAAGTGGCTTTTTCTTTGCAGTTCTTCCCATAAGGCCTGCACCCCTGAGTCTTCTCTTTACTGTTGTACATGAAACTGGTGTTGAGCGGGTAGAATTCAATGAAGCTGTCAGCTGAGGACATGTGAGGCGTTTATTTCTCAAACTAGAGACTCTGATGTACTTATCCTCTTGTTTAGTTGTACATCTGGCCTTCCACATCTCTTTCTGTCCTTGTTAGAGCCAGTTGTCCTTTGTCTTTGAAGACTGTAGTGTACACCTTTGTATGAAATCTTCAGTTTTTTTGGGGGGGCGGGGGGCAATTTCAAGCATTGTATAGCCTTCATTCCTCAAAACAATGATTGACTGACAAGTTTCTAGAGAAAGCTGTTTCTTTTTTGCCATTTGACCTAATATTGACCTTAAGACATGCCGGTCTATTGCATACTGTGGCAACTCAAAAACAAACACAAAGACAATGTTAAGCTTCATTTAATGAAACAAATAGCTTTCAGCAGTGTTTGATAAAATGGCAAGTGATTTTCTAGAACCAAATGATCAATTTAGCATGATTACTCAAGGATAAGGTGTTGGAGTGATGGCTGCTGGAAATGGGGCCTGTCTAGATTTGATCAAAAATGACTTTTTTCAAATAGTTATGGTGCTGTTTTTTACATCAGTAATGTGCTGACTATACTCAGTGATCAACTGAATGCCACTTTGATGAATTAAAGTACCAAAATCTGTACATTATTCCAAACTTTTGGCCGCCAGTGTATATATATATATATATATATATATATATATATATATATATATATATATATATATATTATTTCTTTTTATTTATAATAAATGATAATATTTTTTGTGGCTGTGAAAATCTTATACATTACACCCTTAATCGCACAGTAAGTAGAAACATCCCAGGAAAACTTGAAGGCAGCGAGTTTTTGTCCTAACCAGCTGTGACCACAATAAGTGATGTGCAAAAAGATTTCTGTTTTGACCATGTTAAAATCTCCATTAACAGTAAAATCTTGCTGGTTCAAATACTGCTCCACATAACATTATATTCAACACCAAGAATTTGATAGGCTGTGATTTTCTTTTCACGGAGGACATAAAAATCTCACTAACAGCTGGTTGTTTCAGAAACGTTAACAGGATATCATATGATCTCCTAAAAAATAAATAAATAAAATAAAAATAAAAACTTTAGCATAGAGGTGAAATTAGATATTTGGGTATCTCACCCTGAGCCAGGAAGCCTTTGGCTGGGTTTGCTGTTAACCAGGGCTTGCAGTAGGCGGGCTCATCCAGCTTCTGAATGAACTCAAAGTGACACGGCTCCTGTCCGTCATTGTGAACAGTCACAGTCTGAGCCTGATGCTGCATAAACTTCACATCCTTGAAGTGAAACTACAGATAAATCATTCATTAAAAAAAAGAAAATCAGAAATTAATTACATTTTAAAAAGCATCAATTTAGGGGTTAAATGGGCATTAATGAACTTAACGAACTCCTTGCTTTAATGTCAAATGCAATCCAATTAATGATTGAGTAATGACAATTAACAAGGTTCCATCAGCTCATGACCAACACATTTCCGTAACTCTCCATGTCATTTCTAACTATGCATAACTAGAACAAATTATATTCACAATAGAAATATTTTTCATGCGTGGAAATCGCAGTTTTAAAACTCCCTGATATTTCCAGGTATTCTATGGCTTTGGGAACCCAGGCTTGAGACACTTGAGATGATGGAAAAGGAACATGATGCTCACCTCACTCTGAGACAGAGACACTGAAGGAATACAATCATTTTCCAGTCTGTCAATTTGTCTCACGATCTCTACAAATGTCTTATTGTAGGACTCTTCGTTCACCACCTTAATCTGTACAGAGTAACAGCACGTGTCAATAAGGGGACTGAGGGAGGGCTGCACACTATTTTGAATTATATTTCTGTACAATATTTTAAATGATTTGCTGGTGATAATATCTGGGTTACAGTAAGGCACTACTCCTTTAAGGCACTAAATTGAATTGAATGGGGTCACTCCATAAATGCAAAACACACACCGATTCTAAAGAATAGCCACAAGATGCCAAACATTATACATGTTAACATAATTGCTGTGTAATAAAAAAAAAATCACTTACTAACCTTATCTGTGTAAAGTTCGTTGTTGTCATGACAACATAACGCCAGTAAACCCTGCAATGTGGTAAATGTTGTAACACTGCTAAATCCCTGATTTAATCACACTAAAATCTTATTTACATGTATAATGTTTCCATCTTGTGGCTATCCTTTTGAAACAGGGTGTATTTTAGTGTTTATGGACTGGTCCCATTCACTTCCACTGTAAGAGCCTTAAAGCAACAGTTCACCCAAAAATGAAAATTCTCTCATCATTTACTCACTCGCATGCCATCCCAGATGTGTATTACTTTCTTTCTTCTGCTGAACACAAATTAAGATTTTTAGAAGAATATTTCAGCTGTTTGTCCTCACATTGCAAATGAATGGTGACCAAAACTTTGAAGCTCTAAAAAGCACATATGGATAAAAGTAATCCACAGAACTGCAGTGGTTTAATCAATGTCTTCTCAAGCGATCCAGTTGGTTTTGGGTGAGAACAGATCAAAATATAACTCCTTTTTCACAATAAATCTTGACATCAGCAGTCTCCTTGACGATCAAGATCTCAAGCTCGATTTACACTTCCTGGTGCCATCTAGAGCTCTGCACGTGCATCAACCACAAGGAAATGTAATCAAGCTTGAAATCATGATCATGCCTAAAGACTGCAATGACAAGATATACCGTGAAAAAAAGAGGTATATTTTGGTCTGTTCTCACCTAAAACCGATTTGTTTCCATCAGAAGACATGGATTAAACTGCTGGAGTCGTATCGATTACTTTTATTCTGCCTTTATGTGCTTTTTTGAGCTTCAAAATTTTGGTCACCATTCACTTGCATTATATGGACTTACAGAGCTGAGATATTCTTCTACAAATCTTTGTGTTCAAAAGAAGAAAGAAAGTCATACACATCTGGGGTGGCATGAGGTGGCATGAGGGTGAGTAAATGATGAGAGAACTTTCATTTTTGGGTCAACTATCCCTAAACTATCCCTTTAATGTAACATAATTTATGTTTTTTTTTTTTTTTTTTTTTTTTTATAAACAAGGGGCGAGTCTAAATATATATATATATATATATATATATATATATATATATATATATATATATATATATTTTTTTTTTTTTTTTTTAAACAATATTTTTAATAGTGTCTCTGATTTAAACTTCAGTGGTAAAAATGGCGTTTTTCAAAACTCTAATTCAACAATTTAAAACTGTTCATGGATGTTTCTGCGTGGCATTTTTCCAAACAGTATATAAAAATGTTTAGGAAATATATACTGTATATATGTAGGTAAATATTTCTTCTTATTACCATGCATTGTTTCTGAGTTCATACATTAAACTTGGCTACAGTGGCTGTTTGGTCGAAATGATGGTTCCATTGATTGAAAAAATCTTGTAATTAATTTTGAGAGAAAATAAATAATACTGATATATACATATAGATAGATAGATAGATAGATAGAGAGAGAGAGACAGAGAGAGAGAGAGAGAGAATATTGCAAAAAAGCTGAAAAATATAAATGATAATTGTTTTGGTTAAGTCGTTCAGCCCTAGATTGAGGACAAGTATGAGGGTGTTCTCACCCCGATCTCCAGCAGAGAGCTGACGGGTTTGTGGTCACTGGTCTTCAGAGTCATGTGACTCTGATAATGAAGCTGTTGAATGTTCTTGCCCCTCCACAGGATGCGGTCACACCACGCCGGCACTCGACACTTCTCACTGCAGAAACACAAACTCTGCATAGATGAAATATTCAGGCTAAAAATAATATGTCTGTTGCAAAAATCATGTTTTGTCCATGCTCTGCTGCAAAATAGTTTTGAACACTCAAATTATATTATTTCTTAAATCATCCTTAAATTTGCACTTCCTGCATATTGGTTTGGCCTTAATGGTATCCTGTAGTTTTCTTAAAATATGAATGTCCGTGCACTTCTGTGTCCTTTTACCTTGTGTCCCAGTGATCTGAGCCAATGTCATATTTATAGGTGGGTTGGAAATCAATCTCTCCCTCGTTGAAGCCCACAAACACAACCTCCTCATCCATCTGCCTCTTTAACTGAGACACATGAAGCCACGATCATTCATACTGCTGTCAAACTCAACACTATCCTCAGAGAGCCCAGCTCTGTGAAGGATTTACCTGGTCATGATTATACAGGCTCTCAAAATCCTTTTTTGCTATTAGGTCCTTCACGTGATTAACTTCAAGGTCACTTATTCTGTAGTTTAGATCTCCCAGCCATAACACAACACTGAGAAAGAAGAGACAAGTCATGATGAGAGCAGACAGACAGAAGCCTCTCACTATTATCTGATTTATTGAAGTCATACTTGTGTTTCATGATAGTGAGGGCTTGTAATGTGGGGTCCTGCTGTCCGAATTGCATCCTGCGGCAGATATCCTTGAAGTCCTGATTGCGTCTTTCGTAGTCTTCGGTGTGTGCAGCGAGGTGCGAGTTTACCACACAGATGTCCGAGTTATGGAATCGGAAGCGAATGGCCACTGCACCTTTATTACCCTGAATGACGGAGAAAGCTTTCTGAATGCACCAACGATTGTTTCATTGAATCAAAACAAAGTGTCAAATAAAACGTCTCTCACCATTCGCCACATGACACCTGTGCCGACAGACTCCGCCTCCACCTCAGAGATGTGTGTTGCATGCTCCGCCTTCGCATAGAACAACAGCATGATGCCCACCAACCGCATCAGCTTCACCTGAACCACACAGACAACAGTATTCTTACAATGATAAGAGCTGAAGAATTGCTAGCCATCGATTTCAAAACACTCTTAATCTCTCGAATCAGATTGGCTAAAGACAACTGCTGGATTTCCATCCAAAATGTTTTGCATTTAAGCGCATTTCTAAAAATTTGACTTAAGAAAATACGAATTGTTGCGCGTTTCCATCCACTACGTAATGCACACCTCGTCATGATGGAGCAGCTGAATGACCTCTCCCTGCTTTGGGGACAGTTTTATTTGCAAGATTGGAGCAAGAATCTAATTTTATTAAATGGATCCACGAGACACCGCAGAACAAGCGTAAAATCTGATATAATGTGGGCTGAAATAGCTGCGATGCCCACACACCACCAGTCTCCTCACACATGGGAGCCCCCGCCCTCAAAACTGTTGTAGCGGATTGTGAGGACCCACTTTATTGACCAGCTGCGGGTTAAACACTTCCGAATGACAAGCGCTATGTTCAAAGAATTGTGTGCCAAGGTCAGACCTTTCGGTGGGCTAATCACATCAAGTTATCGCACACTCATAATACATGCACGAATGGTAAAAACATGTCATCATTGGGGCCTGGGTAGCTCAGCAAGTAAAGACGCTGACTGGAGTCGCAAGTTCGAATCCAGGGCATGCTGAGTGATTCCAGTCAGACTTCCTAAGGCAAACAATTGGCCCGGTTGCTAGGGTGGGTAGAGTCACGTTGGGTTAATCTCCTTGTGGTCACTATAATGTGGTTCTCCCTCACGGTGGGGCGCGAGGTGAGTTGTGTGTGGATGCCACGGAGAATAGCATGAAGCCTCCACACGCGCTAGGTCTCTGCGGTAACACGATCAACAAGCCATGTGATAAGATGCGTGGATTGACGGTCTCAGACGCGGAGGCAACTGAGATTCGTCGTCCGCCACCTGGATTGAGGCTTCACTACACCACCACAAGGACTTGGAGCGCATTGGGAATTGGGAATTCCAAATTGGGGAGAAAAGGGGAGAAAAAAAAAAAAAAGGCACATCATCGTTTTTCAAATAAACCGTTTCCATCACCATAATGAGCATTTTAACTAATGCGAAACTCTAGAAAATCCACCTCCTCCAAGCACATTCAATTTTAAGCAAATTTAGAAAGTTTATTTGCATATCAAGCGTTTCCATTCAGGATTTCTTATGAGCAATTTCAAAATGTGCATAAAAATAGTTGGATGGAAACCCACCTAGTGATTATGGGCAGCAAAATCAAATCAAATCAAATAAACAGCCAAGCCTTGTTAAGGACTTTACGAAAGTACACACTGGTGAAAACATTTAAATACACAAAGTGATAAAGAAAGAAATGCTAGTTAGTAGGGCTGCCAAAGTTAATGAGATTAATTAAATGTGTATAATAAATAATTCACTAATTATTTTTAGAGTATAAATATATTTATATTAATTATATTATTATGTTTGTTTTTCCCGTATTATTACTATGGTTTTACTATGAATATCATGTTTAAAATATGGTTACTGTAATAAAGCCACAGTTAATTTACATAAGGGATGGATAAAGATATTGCGAGGGAACCCACAATAACTTGTGTTGAAACGCTGAACTATTGTGAGGGAACTAATTCAGAAAACAAATTCTCTCCCCGTTTCTCTAAGGGGCTCTGTATAAAATAAATCATGAGACTCTTCATCTACAAATAAATAACCTATGTTAGCTGTCCTTATCAGCAGCATATTCTGAGAACCCATTCAACGTTTTCCATGTGTAAAAGACTATCATAGATCTGAATTATGGGCATTAGCACAAACAGAAGCTCATGGGTGAGAGGCCAGAGGAAGTCCTTACAAAAGTGTACTTGGCATCTGGATGAAGACCCTTGTAGACAGCCAACATCCACTCTGGTTCTTTAGGAGTATCATTGAAGAGAAACACCTCCTTACTAAGGTCCAGCTCCTGGAAACTACAGACAGAACAATATACTTACATAAAGTACTTGTAAATATTTTTCAATGAACTTCAAATGTATTGTTTCTATACTTATAATAAACAACATTAAAACAATGGTTGTTCTTTTTCATTGTGTTTAATTGTATCACATCATTCACAATGCATTCCCTAGTGAAAGATGTCAAGTACACAGTCTTGTATCTTTGTCTGATTTTCAAATACTTTTTTGTTTCAATCAAAGTTTGAATGGCAAAAACACTTCCGGAACCAAGGCGGCTGAAAAAGTGGACAGGCATGGTGCTATTCCTATTTTAAAATGTGTTTTTTTCCCTCTTAATGACGAAAGTTAACATCTTTGACCTTGAAGGAACAGTTCACCCCAATATGATAAATCGGTCATCGTTTACTCAACTATATGTCATTCCATACCTTTTTGACTTTCTTCCATAAATCATAAAAGGAGAAGTTCAGCAGAATGTTCATGCTGCTCTTTTCCATACAATGAAAGTGGATGGTGCTTTTTTGTCCTTATATGAAGCTTGACAGTAGAGGTCAACCAATAGTACATTTTGCAGATACCGATAACTAGAATGTGGAAAATGCCAATAACCGATTAATCAGCCGATAGTTTTAAAAATGGATTTATAGAATGTTATAAAAAATTTGTGGTCTTTCCTTACTGGGATTGGTACAGACACATAGGAGTCTACAATGAATAAAACTCCAGATGCAGCTTATTGCTTCATTTTGAAACACTTCATTTTCTAATCAAAATGATCAAATATGCATTGAAGTGAGGATAAATATATGGATGAATATTGTCAATGATGAAAGATTTAGAAACATTAAATTCCACACAAGATGTCAGTGACAGTCTGTAGAACCAAGCCACTCTTAAAAACTAAAATTAAAAAAATTGTACAAACTAGTCGGCAACTCTCATAACACATTTTTGCCAATAACCGATCATTCCAACAAGCAACAATAAGCACCGATTAATCAATAAAACCGATATATCGGTCTAACTCTCCTTGACAGTGTTAGGGCCCAAACATACTTCAAACAAGTATGCAAATGCGAGCGCTTCAATGCATGACCAACGCGTGGTCCCGTTGCACATACATCACATGCGCTCGTGCGTTGCTCTGGCGGTTAGAAACCTTGGACCACAAGGGGGCGAAAGAGTTTTTTAGGCACCACGAAACCAGATGTGGTGGAGTCAACATGTTGACAGTTGAGGAGTGTGCTTTTGTATTTGCTAAAAAGATGACAGAAAAATATGTTCGTATAATCTAACTTGTTCGGCAAGACTATCCTCAAATTGCTGCTCCGCCATGACAGTTGTTGATTGAAAAAAAGATAATCCGCTGTAGCACCCCTTGCGGCAACACTGAGAACAGCGCGTACTTGCGTTAGGTTATGAACTGCACTCTGACACATTTCACAACGCAACGATGCGTGAAATTCAGCTAGTGTAGCAAGATGCGTCTGCGTTCACGTACTTACGTAGAGTATGTTTGGGCCTTTAATCACTAGCGGCACATTTGGTAGCAAGACACGTGAGAACCAATAGTGTTCAGCATCAGTGATGTCAAACCTGACGTGACAAGTCTTTGTTCGTGGTCTTGTAGTCTTGAAATATAGCACATAAAGGCATGTTCACACCAAATCTGTGACTCTTTCACTCCTGTACAGTAGATGGCACTGTTGTGGTGCTGTTATTATACCAGTCTCCTGTATAACAGTATAGTATAAAATATGATGCATATATTAAAAATAATATAAAAGAAAACACTGCTCATGGTCTTTTCTTTATTTAAATTATTGCAAAACATTGTTATATTGTCCTTGCAATAAAAATAGCAGTATGGTTTTGCAATTTATTTGTCTAAAACATTGATTTATGGGATTTTTTTAACTACGAGCTTAGTACAAACGAATTGCTGAACCTTTGCTATTTTTAATGCCATGAGAATATACAGTGACATTGATATACATATTAAATGATGTACATTAAGACATCATAATTATCAGTATAAAGTATCAGCTGCATGTCCAATGCCAGTGTTTGCCAGGTGATTAGTGCCAACAACGAGCTAGACTGAGCAGCTGTAGCGACTCTTGAAAAATGACAAAAGGCTCTATTCTCATTAGTCAAAGTTTTTTTTTATTTATTTTTTTATTTTTATGAAAACTAACACACACAAAAAACAGACCACTCTCCGTAAAAAACCTCCGGATTGTTGGCGGACAATTTGTTGGACTCACTGTGAATAGCTCTATCAGAATCCATTGTTACCATTCAAAAGCTCGTTTGGAATGAACAATTGCGCCAAAAAAACGGGTTTGGTGTGAACAGGCCTTTAGTCGTATGGACTAACTTTATAGTATGTTTTTGTCCTTTTGGAGCTTGACAGCCCCAGATCCCCATTCACTTTCACTGAATGGAAAAGAGCTATATAAGGATTCTTCAAAATATCTACTTTAGTGTTCCACAGAGGAAAGAAAGTCACCCGTGCTTGGAACAACATGAGGATGATGAACAACTTATGACAGAATATTCTTTTTTGGGTGAACTATTCCTTTAAAATGATAGTAAAATGAAAGAAGAGTAATTTTCAGTCTTACCCCACTAGGTAAAAGTCCGGAGGGTTTGGAGTGGATCCCAGCCAAGGACTGAGACTTTCCTTTGGATTCTGGCCATTCACATTGTAGGTGCCCAGGAAAAAGCTGCCAGTGAACAATGAGAACAGAGAAAGCTATTCAACTCACATGACAACCCACATGACCCCACAACACAAGCCAAATAGAGAAGCTGCCAGAGTAAATTAAGAAACATCTCACATACTGAAATCTCACAATAAGGCTGAGAACGCATTACTGCAAAGAGCAGAATAAAACCAGCATATTACAGCTATACCAACACAGGTGTCAATATAAATATGACTGATACTGGATTTAATAGAGCCCTCATTAAATGACCACACACATGATTACAGATGGAAACCCTATAAGCAAATGTTTATACATTCTTTGTTTCTTTGAATACTCTTCATGTATGTGCAGCTGTAGTACAGGTATTTTTCCAAAAGGAAGTGTGGAGACAAATGTCAATAGTTCCATTGCACTGTAATTGTCCACTCAACGACAGTGTTGTGACTGTGAATTTCTAAGAAAAAACACTGAACTGAAGACTGTTTCACCACTTCCGCAAAGAAGCATATAAGATACAGACAAAGCCTATTACGAAGTGCACTTAAGTAACAGGACTGACTCTGTTTAATCTGTCTCATGGTTCTGCTTTAAAGGGGTATTTATAATCTATTTCTGCAATAGGGCTGAAACGATTAGTCGACATTATTGACAATGTCGACAATAAAAAATTGTCAACAAAAATTTTCGTTGTCAAATAGTCATTTGATCTCACTTAACGTAACATGTGATCACATTAAACTTTAATGATGATGCGCAAGAGCAGCACTTGAGGAGAGGAAGAATTACACTGCTCACAGTCCAGATGCACTCTAAACTTTCCAAACAGCTTCAGGTGATGTAGATCGCAAAGTATTTGGGAATTATAAAAAAATACCAAATAAGTAAACACAGAAGCACTCTCGTTGTGGAATAAGTGGAGCTGGAGCTGCCGCTCCGCTGAAGCAAAACTTTAAAGGAAACACCCCTGCGTTACATCTTAAATGCAGTTATATTTAATGTGTTATAACTTTATTAAAGTTCAAATAATACGGAAACATATCATGTGAGTTGTACGAAGTGTCCCGATCTAAGGGAAGAGATTGAAACTGCATCCGGCTGATGCACACTCTGTCACAGGGACGCTCATCCCTCAAGCGCGCTCGCTTAATGCAGCTAGATTATAACGTGATGGCTCATGACTTACTGAATCATTTCTTATCGTGAAGAAAACTGGCAATACACAGCTCTATTAATAAGAGAGAGTTAGAGATGGATTGAAGTGAACAGAAAGGTGAGAGAGAGAGTAGTCTTCGCCCCAATATACACTGCAACAAAATAAGTTTGATTTGTTTTTGATTTGGCTTGTTTTCCAATATATTTTATAATACACTTATATTTAAGATACGTTCTCTTAAAGCAAGTCTAAATATCTTATGTTGTTCCTCAAGTAAATTTATCTTGTTTTAAGGATTTTTAGACAATTTCAATTGGAAAACAAGACAAAAACACGATAACAATAGGATTTTTTGCAGTGAATTTCTTTACTGAATGAAACTTAATAAAAAGTATTTTTTTCCTTTAATTCAGTGAATGTCATTTAGAGGTATTTTTAAAAGATGATTTTGTCCTCTTTACTGTTAGTAAGCACGTTTAATACAACCTTTTAAGTCAGGGCATAAGCTGAATAATCGGTTAAGAGCTAATGATTAATCGCTGCAATAGTCGCCGAATAATCGTTCTAATAATCATTAGATTAATCGATTATCAAAATAATCATTAGTTGCAGCCCTATTCTGCTATTTCAAAATATTGCAAGGGGATATTTAATCTACCTACCACAAGGCCTGATTGTTTTGCTCAAAAAAAAAAAAAAAAAACTTTACACAACTGAGGGCTTATTAGGGTGTTACACCTAGTGCAAAGATGCAACATAAAGGAGAGGTGACAAAGACAGCTGAGGTCTGAAATTACTATAATTTTCATTTGGGGGTAACATATATTTCTGTCTCAAGTTCAATTGAGCTTTTAATTTGACATGAAGGCTATTCATTTTGTGTGTTTTTGATGGTAGCTTCACACCTCTGGAAAACCAATTGTTTAAATGGCTCAGTGTGATTATTAAAGCGCAAAATGCGGCGATTTCATTAAATAAACACTCTGCATGCACTATGTGCTTCAAAGTGAATAAGCACTCTGTTCTGTCATCTATTACAATACGCACAGTGGGCATGATGCCTTTAATGCGGCTCATAATCATATGAGCAGCTACACATTCACTGTAAAGGGTGCAACACATGCAGACAGTTTATTTGTTTAATTCGCAACCTTTTGCGGTTTGATAATCACTCTAGGACATATTACGATTTTAATTAGATTGATTGTGCATTTATTTTATGTCTTATGTCAGTCAGACACCATGCAGGTATTGAATTGAGTCGGTGCTCCACACTACCAGTACTGCATAGACAATGGAATAGTTACATTTTGTTCATTTTAGTATCGACTTAGTAACAAAGTACAGATACTTTTGACATCCCTATTTAACAGTATTCATGAGTATTTTATAACATTACTATAGTTTCAGACTTCCCTAAGTGTGTTTGTGTGTGTGTGCACCCCCTGTTATTTTCTCTTTCTTTAACCCTAGTAAAACAAGTTGTTGCATCTCTTTCTACAGCCATTTTTTGCACAAATAGTCTGTTTAAATAGACTGAATGATTTAAAACTACATCTAAAGTGCCTGCAAGTACAAGACACTACCAGGTAGTTTCCCATGAATGTGAACATACATGTGAACGAACATACATACAGTGTTAATACATTTTTTGTCTTGTTCCAAATAAAGAGGAAGTAGTTTTAAGTATTTAATTCACTGACTGGTGTTCCAAAAAAAGGCATAGCAATATGGTTATTTTATATATAAACCAATTTTTATTGATTTTCCAGAAAACTTTTACTATATCATGTTATATATCGTATTCGTGATATAAAATTACTCATACCGTGATATTAGATTTTGGTCATATTGACCACCCCTAGTCTTACCCATTGTGATGGATGACTAAGGGAATATTTATACCCCTGTGAAGTCATGGCTGAACAATTTCATGTTCCTAGTCACCCAGGTGCACTAAAAAATGTAAAATATGAATTGGAATATCCTTCAGATATATTTTACTCATAAGAATTTCTAGGGGTGCCAATAATTGTGGCCAATGTGTTTTGGAGAAAAATATTTATTTAATTATGAGATTCTCCCCCTTTTTCAAATAGTTTACTTCAATTAAAGGTTAGATTTTAGTGAATATTTTTAATGAAAGATCAAAAGGATAAACGATACAAAATATTTTTCACAGACTTCTTTGCTCATATTTACCAAGGGTGCCAATATTTTTGGCCACAACTGTATCTGCTGCACATGTCTAAATCAGTGTAACGGACAAATGTAAACATCAGGCATGACAATTGTGATGCTGAGCAGGTTGCACACCTGTAGTTGTGGATGTAGGTGTAGGCGTCCTCGTTCTTGAGGAGCTCACATTTGATGAGGTTATCCTGCAGACCGAACTGAGGCATCCCGAGCATCTGAGCTTTATTTGCCAGGATGGGCTGTGATGATCGGATCAGGTCATCTCTAACCTCGCCCCGCACTCGCTCCTGACTGAAACAAAACCGGGCACAACGCCTTTTGATCAAACAAAGTCTAACAAGACAAAATCTTTTAATTTCACTTTCCTTCCAAACGACAACACATTACAATTTGCATTAAGAGCAGCGATGACTTGTAGAACTGTTATAATTGTACAGTGCTTTTATAGAAATACCATAGTAAAACCTGTGTACTGTTAGTGTTTACCTTCAATGTATTTCTTCATGCAAAAAAAAAAAAAAAAGTGGTCCAATCCCAAAATAGGGCTAAATTGAGTCATGTCAAGCAGAAACTTAAACCACCTGACACCACATCGGACAAAAGTGATGCAAATTGTGTGAGAGAGTAGCGCCAAATACTTCAGTCCTACCTTTCATAGCCGCCGTCTCCTCTATTCTGCTCTTTGTCTCCGTTCAGTCCACTGTTGTCAGCTGTGTTTGATCTCTCTGCAAAGGTGGAGACAACGCCAATCAAAGATCAGTCTACAGCACTTCATAAACATCAGTTAAGACTCCAGTCTGCAGGTAAACCCGTGTGATTTCATACATTAATTACAGATAGTAATGGTGAGGTGCAATATACCAGACGTTTTCAAGCATTTAAATCCCAACCCACTTCAAAACCGAGTTTGCTAAAGTAAGAAATGATCTTTTCTGAAAACAAGTGGGCCAGAAGAGGTCAAAGTTCCACTATAATAACAGAATCACTCCTTATGTAGGAAGCAGTCACCAGCATACGTATATCATCTGGTGATGGTGATGTCATCAGGGTGTGGAAATGAGGAATGTGGGAGGGGACAAAACAAACACAAGCTTCCTCGTAGAGATTTGACGAACGGCAGGAAACATCAAAGCAATGGTTTGGCAACCCTGTGTGCAAAAGCTGCAGAAATACAGTAAAGTTGAGGTGTCTAAGACCTACATAATCAAATCATATAGACTTCCCATTGGGTAACTTGGCATGTGGGCAGTATATTGCTTCATTCGTATGTTCTAACACCAAATGCATTACCGTAAAGCTGTTTGAAAATGGGACTGACATAAATGCACTTTTAGAAAGCATAAACTTTAAAGACTGAAAAATACTTTGTTCCAAAATCTAATAAAATAAACAGAGTCTACTTGAGTTGGTGAACTTTAAAACTTTGAAATAGTAGAACACAATTGGCAAATAATATGGATATGAATGTTTCAAGATCATGACTTTAGGTTCAAAAATGTTCATTTTAAAAATGCAATTATTCTCATGACAACTACTCCATAACACATCAAGTGAAAAAATAAGCCAAATTTATGGGCTACATATAAAAGAACTGTGTACAAGTATGACTGTGAGACTATAATGTGTAAGACTTGAGTAATAAATTGTTCATAAAATAATATGACAAACTATACTGATATTACACTAATAAAAACGGTCTTGACCACCTTGAGCTGGTATGACAAGCTGGTAGCTGGTCTAAGCTGGTCTACCTGCTAGGACCAGCTAAAGACCAGCTTGAACCAGCTAAAGACCAGCTTGGACCAGCTCATGATCAGCTTGGACCAGCTCATGATCAGCTTGGACCAGCTAAACACCAGCTTGGACCAGCTAAACACCAGCTAAAGACCATCTTGGACCAGCTACACACCAGCTTGAACCAGCTAAAGACCAGCTTGGACCAGCTAAAGTCCAGCTTGAACCAGCTAAAAACCATCTTGGACCAGATAAAGACCATCTTGGACCAGCTAAAGACCACATTGAACCAGCTAAACACCAGCTAAAGACCATCTTGGACCAGCTAAAGACCAGCTTGGACCAGCTACACATCAGCTTGAACAAGCTAAAGACCATTTTGGACCAGCTAAAGACCAGCCTGAACCAGCTAAAGACCAGCTTGGACCAGCTCATGACCAGCTAGAACCAGCTAAACACCAGCTAATGACCAGCTAAACACCAGCTAAAGACCAGCTTGGACCAGCTAAACACCAGCTAAAGACCATCTTGGACCAGCTACACACCAGCTTGAACCAGCTAAAGACAAGCTTGGACCAACTAAAGTCCAGCTTGAACCAGCTACACACCAGCTTGAACCAGCTAAAGACCATTTTGGACCAGCTACACACCAGCTTGAACAAGCTAAAGACCATTTTGGACCAGCTAAAGACCAGCCTGAACCAGCTAAAGACCAGCTTGGACCAGCTCATGACCAGCTTGGACCAGCTAAAGAACAGCTTGGACCCGCTACACACCAGCTTGAACCAGCTAAAGACCATTTTGGACCAGCTAAAGACCAGCTTGGACCAGCTACACACCAGCTTGCACAAGCTAAAGACCAGCCTGAACCAGCTAAAGACCAGCTTGGACCAGCTAAAGAACAGCTTGGACCAGCTCATGACCAGCTAAAGATCAGCTTGGACCAGCTAAAGACTAGCTTGAAACAGCTAAAGACCAGCTTGGACCAGCTACACACCAGCTTGGACCAGCTAGAAACCAGCTACCATGTCCTAAAACACCAGCAGTTCATACAAAATGCTGAAGACAGTACGTGATTAATAAATTATAATTCATTCATTGTGTTCTAATATCAAACACTGGCTGTCTCAAAACCCAGCGAGCTGCCTATCCAGACAGCATTTTAAGTGCTGTCTAGTTAGGTAGCTTACTTGCTTTTGAGATACAGCCACAGTCAATCACGACTGAACACACTTCACTTAAAGAGCAAAGTTAATAACTAATGTATACTCAACCAAACAGAATACACATACACAATTAGTAACGTACACATATATCAGCACATATATTGCACGCTGTATATATTAAGCACACTAAACTATTCACTACTAGCATACAGCTGAGAGCGGTAATATTATTTACGTAGCGCTAAACTGAAGAAAAACGACAGCCCTTTTCTTACCATTTAATCGAGTCGCATTAGACATTTCCCTGTGTTTGCATTCTGACTGTAGTCGCGGTCGCACACGTATCAACTCTAATTCATTGGACTCAAAGGGCTTGAAGCGCCGCCAAGTCCTACTATGGTGAAGCTTTGACTCATAAATATTAATACTGGTACGATGATGTCACCAAATGACCTTCCTGAAGCGTCCAGTACGTAGCATATTATTATTCATGAGCATCAACGTCTGCTGTTCAGCCAATCAGTTAGGCGTGCTGATGAGCGTCAAGTGAAGAAATTAATATTTATGAGCCAACCCTTCGCCATAGTAGGATTCGTAATGACGCTTCAAGTTTCCTTCGACTGTATGCTTACAGACCCGAAGTGTCACACACAGAGCAATCGATTCAGAGCAAACTATCTTAAGTACTTTCAGCGTTATTACATTTTTTCCTACACCCGTTGTCTTATATGTGCATGCATTTATCTGATTTACTAGTCCAGACTATATTTATTTAACACACACAACATAAATTATAATGAAAGAAAAAACACATTCACAGCAATGCCATATTTAACTTAAAAAATAACAAGTTATTTTTTAGATTGTTCCACTGGTGAAACATTGAAACAAATATCTTTCCATGAAACTTCAGAACACAAAAAAACTCCAGACAACATAAGTTGTGGAAATTAGATGTGATCTAGGAGCTTTCTGATAGCTTTATACAATGCATGTCATTGAAGTTCTACTGTTTCCCTCACAGCCTCGTTTTCATTCCTGTCAAAAATCAAAGAAGGCCTTACTGTGAATACCAAGCCATTTTAAGCCTGACATGGCCTACAAACACTGATATTCCAGTCCAATAACATTACCATTTCCCTTATTAATAATAATACGAGCTCCTGGTTGCACTGAGGTCAGAAAAACATGTTGTGATGTCGCTAGTGGTGGCTGGCATGTGGCTGTACTGGTTTGTTTATTAAAATAAGTTTATGCAAATTGAAAGAGCAAAGTCCCAGTTTCTTTTGCAGATCTCCCCTGGTTTTATATCACCAATTAACACAGAGCAGAGACATGTCACAGGAACACAAAGAATAGTATGTGTACATCACTTACAGATGTGACTTTGGAAAGATCTTATTTGTAAAACTGGCATGTTTATTTTGAATCTTTTCATATGGTATGCAGGAAACCTACATACCTGATCTCTTAACCCGACTCATTCTGGAAGTTTTTGAAACAATTGATGGTAAAGACTTTCTTAGTGATCGAGCCCCTTTAGACACCTTACGGTACTTGGTGAGCCAGTCAAATTTCGGTTCTTCCTTTGAATATTGCTCATAGACATCTGAAAGTTCAAAAGACAAGCAACTTACTGACTTACAATAATATGATAATAATAAAGCGCAAACCAATCAACTTAAACATCACTCCACCGTATAAGGTACCATTACATACTGTAAAAAAGGCCCTAGGATCCCCATCCAAACTCTCAGCAAACCCAGAGATCCCTATATAAAAGATTTCTGTCTAACACTTTACAATAACGTTCAATAATAAAAGTGTTTCTTCAACTTTCATTGAATTGGTCACTTTTTTTTTTTTTACCAGTCCTTCATCATTTATTTTTGCTACTTGTGTCTGAAATGTCTTTTATGTACAGCTTTATGTTTTTAGTCTTGTTTCAGAATCAGACTTTCAATAATAAACTCTAAAAACCCATTGTAAAAATACTAATTACTGCATGTTTAAAACTTTGATAATCTAATCAAAAAGTGACATAAATATAAATCATTGAAATAGTTATTCCACAGATGTGCCGTCATTTTTACCACACCAAGCAATTTTTGCGCCTAATAAAGTTTTAACAAAAGTGGACAAAAGTGTCAGGGAAGATCATGCTTGAGATGAAATATGAACGATGTTTGAAGAAAACAAAGACAGTTCAAGGTAAATAGCACTTTTATTGGGTTTCATTTAAAATCATTCTGTAATTTTGCCAAATTACACAAAATGGGCCTCATTCGTGAAAGTTTCATAAATATAAGAAAAAATTGGAAGTAATCTCCACATAAAATGGAGCTTCCCAAAAACTTTCAGCCAGATCCAGGAATGCTTCGTATTCCCCAGATTTGTTAGTACAACTTGTGTGTGTTTTTGAAATCCAGATGTTCATAAATAGAGCACGTTCATTTGCAATTATCATAATCCACACCCATGAAAATGCCATATAAGGAAGGCTTCAGACTTGCTAGCAAATGAGAATAGGAAGCTTTTAACATCTACGCGAACAGTAATAAAAGTGTTTTTAATGGAGTGCATTCACATCGTAAAATATTGATTTAGCAATTACTCGCATCTAAATATAAAGTGAGGAACTTACAGTCATCTTTGCGGTCATCAAAAGTTCTTTTGTGAATTAAACAGTCCAAGAGGTCAATTAAAATGGTTTGAAATGAAGCTTTAGAGTAAAACATTTTCAGTTCATGCCGACTGGAGAATGTCCACCACCATTAACCTTCTCTGGTTCAGCTGAGCGCATTGCCTGCATCATTGGTAAATTCTTGAGTAAATCCAAGACTGTACAGTGATATATTTCCCTTGCAACAGGAACAACCTTGAAAGAAACTGACAGAATGCCTGGAGAAAATCTTTGACCGAAACGCTGTAAGATATAACAGATTTAAAAGCTATACGACAGTGTGCAGGCTTTTTCTTTTCACCGTTGTATTGTTTACGCACATGCCCGCGATGTGTTCATTTCTGGTTTTACCACTGACCACAGGTCAACTGAACGCAAGTTACCAATACCTATACTAAATTATGAAATCAAAATAATAGAGCTTATATCAAATAATAAAAAAAAGAGAGGTCGCGTGGTGCCATGCGAGGGTCGGATGTGTGAACGGCGAGCTCTGTGCACTTTGCTAGTTTTAATACTTTTTATGTCATAAACCAGTGAGATTCGATACACTCTGATTCTTAACTGTTCTAGGAAGAAAATATGTCAAAGAATTCAAAATCCTCGGGCTCTGGAGACATTAAAAGACACTTACATGCTCAAGCTGATACCCCTGCCAAGGCCGCAGACCAGCAACTCAATTTGGACAGTGAGGTGAAAGAGATTCAGCGTCAGCTGCTGAACATGTCGGCAATGCTGGCGAAGGTCGTTGCTGACTTGGAGGTTCTTGCTGTAATACGTCGATCGATCACTGCCATGGAGACGAAATTCACTGAGACGGTTACAAGAGTGTCAGATGTTGAGAAAAGGATCGATTATCTGGAGTCATCAGAGAGGGAATTAGCTGCTAATCCGATAGCGACCAAGATCATAATCGGCGAAACAACGTCTGAATTGTTGGAATTCCTGAAGATGAGGAAGGCCGAGATATGGTGAAATTCCTAGACGGGCTCTTCCAGAGTCTGCTCAACATAACAGGCCATAAGCAGGAAATCGAGCGAGCTCACAGAGTTCTGGCTCGGAGGGAGAAAGGCCCCGATCAATTCTGGCCAAATTTCTGAGACCATCCGATAAAGATCTTATGTTACGCAAGGCAAGGAGTAAAGGAAGGCTTTCTTGGAAGAACCACAACATTTTCTTGTTCCCAGACTTTGTGAATTCGACAAGAGAGAAACGTGATCGATTCAAGGAATGCAAGAAACTCTTACATCAACAGAAGGTCACTTCTGAACTGATGTTCCCGGCCAAATAGAGAATAGATACTAAGGATGGTCGCAAAATATTTACATGCCCACAGCAAGCGATGTCCTTCATAAAGTCAATGGAATGAATAGGTTATTGTGTGATACTCTCTATGCAGCCGAGTGGGCCTGACTCACTGAACATTCACTTGTCTGTCCGAGGAAACTGGGCACCTTTTTTTTTCTTTTTGTGCTGGTTCCACCTAGCGGCTGGAGTTTTGTGGAGGAACACACCTTTGGAAGAGTTATGTGGATGAATCTACACATTCTTTGTGCTTATGCCTCCTATTGGCTGGAGTTTGTTTTATAGGTTATTTTCTGTTGTGTAATTCTGTCTCACAAAATTTGTACAGAAGCACTGGGCTTGAACAAATACGACGGGCAAAGTTGTCGTGGGGGCTCTCGTAGGCGTACATGGACTGTTTGAGTTTAGAGGGATGGACACCGGTTGGCACTGTCGTGCTTGGGGTTAATGTGCATGTTTTTCTTTTTTATGTTTGTTTGGTTCTGGGGGAAGTTCAGGGTTTGACTGTTGCACTAATGTCGGAATGTGATCGTTATCAATTTATTTTTGACACACAGTCTATTTTTTCTAATATGTCAAAATGTCAAATGTTAATATGAGTGGATTGTCTCTCTCCATGTGGAATGTGAATGGGTTTGGGCACCCTGTAAAAAGAAGGCAGGTTATTGCTTTTCTTAAACGTAAGATATATGATATAGTGTTTCTTCAAGAAACACATCATTCCCTGCAGGAAGCTGAAATATTTGGGAAGATATGGGGTGGACATGTTTTCTTTAGTGCTGGCTCAAGTAAGAGCAGGGAAGTCATTACATTGATAAGTAAGCATCTGCAATTCAAATGTCTCAAACAGATTAAAGATAAATTAGGAAGAGTCATTATTGTTTTAGCAGAAATTCAGGGGCAAGGTCTTATTTTGGCTAATATTTATGTACCTAACGCTGATGATCAGGGCTTTTTTATTAATCTTGAAGGGATGTTGCAAGCCGCTGGCACCCCTTATGATATAATAATGGGAGGAGACTTTAATCATTTGATGGACTCAGTCCTTGATCATAGTGAAGCAAAAGTGTGTAAGCCCCCTAGAGCAACAGTGACGCTTCCCAGGATCTGTTGGTCTTACAGATATCTGGTGATTTTTGAACCCATCTGGTAGGGACTATACATTTTTTTCATCAGTCCATACGATTTATTCTAGAATAGATTTTTTTTTATATCTAAGTCCCTCATTTCATCTGTTGTTGATTGTTCAGTTGGAAACATTTTAATCTCAGATCACACCCTGGGTGAGTTTAGAGGTGTTGCCACATATGGAGAAAAAGAAATCATATAGTTGGCACTTTAAAGTATCCCTTTTGAAAAATCCTGAATTCCAACAAATGCTAAAGGCTCAAATCAATATCTATATGGAGACCAACTGGTCCTCAGTATCTTCTGTGGGCGTGGCTTGGGAGGCACTTAAGGCGGTTCTTAGGGGTCAGATCATACGGTATGCCTCATTCATCAAAAAGCCTCGGAGAATTGACCCGATTGAAATACATATATAATACTATTTTGTCATGGAAGATGGAGTTTTGGCTATTCAGGGCAAGCTTTTGGCTAGATATATAAAGCAGAGAGAGTCTTTTTCTACCATTTCCTCAGTGAAATCTGCTGGTGATGAAATATTTACCTCAGCCATTGATATTAATAATACTTATAAAGAATTCTATCTTGATCTCTATAGTTCCACATCTTCATCTACTGATGAAGACATTAGAAACTTTGTGGAACCATTAGGAACCATAACTCCCTAAACTGTCGACTGAGCAAAAAAATTCTCTTGGTTCTGAGATAACCTTGGAGGAGCTTGGCAAGGTAATTAAGGCCTTGCCTACAGGCAAGGATCCGGGGCCAGATGGCTTTGCCGCTGCTACAGAACTGGCTTTTGTTAGACATTTATACGGAATCATTAAAGAATGGAAATCTTCCGCCAATCAAGACTCAATCCCGGGTCAGTCTGATCCTTAAAAAAGACATAGATCCATGCGAGTGTAAGAGTTACCATCCAATTTCCCTGATCCAGCTAGACGTAAAAATATTGTCAAAAATTCTGGCTAACTGATTAAGTAAAGTTATGACATCTCTTATACATATAGATCAGTTGGGGTTTATTCGGGGCCGCAGCTCTTCTGATAACATTAGGCGTTTCATCAATATCATGTGGTTAGAAGCAAATGATCAGACTCTGGTCGCAGCCATCTCATTTGACGCAGAAAATGCGTTTGATATGGGAGAATGGGATTATCTTTTTAAGATTTTGGAAATGCACGGGTTCGGGAATACTTTTATTGGATGGATTAAGTTACTTTATAGACACCCGGTAGCGGAGGTACAATCAAATGGATTCATTTCAGATTATTTTACTCTGGATAGGGGCACCCAACAGGGTTGGTAAATGGGGCAGTTATTTGGCGTTTTTAGGGGACTCTCGGGAGGGGCTGTGGAGAGAGAGGCGTAGTTTTAGATGTGTATGACTATTATATTATTTTTTAAATTTTTTTAATTTTAATTTTAATGTTTGTGTGTGTGTGTGTGTGTGTGTGCTTATGTGTGACCACGGAGTCACATACATTTGTACTTCAACTTCAAAATTCAAAATAAGGAAATATTATTCAAGATTATTTGTTATCTTACAGTATACTTTGTTTTGCTATCTGTCATATTTATTTGCTAATTTGAGTAAATTTCAAAGGTAAATAAAATAAGTATGTGGCATGGGGGGCGTGGTCATGTGTCGGTCACTCTCTCTCCCTCTCTCTGATGCTCTGGCGTGCCTTTTAAGTCTCCCTCCGCCATCACTATAATGAGAGACAGGTGTTAGAGATAATTATGAGCCAGGTGACGAGCCTTACCACTCTCCCTTTCCCGCAGACTGACACATGACCACGTCCCCCCCATGCCACAAAGTACATTTTACTTTAATTTTTGTGTTGAATAATTAATGAGCTTGCTTGGTTTCACTGTATGCAAGTTTATTGTGACGAGGAGGAGGGCAGGACCGAGCCGTGACTATGCACGTCTGGCCCCCAATTGGGCTAATCAGCCGAGGAGAGGGATAAGTGCAGCGGAATGCGGCAGTTCGGAAGAAAGAGAGCCACATGCAATCCATCCGCCAGAAGGTGGAGGAGTGATCAAGGACCAGGCGAGCAAGTTTTTTTCTCTCTCATCTCTCTCTCTCACTGTCACTCTGCCTTGCCCTTTCCCTCTCCTCTTTTTTGTTTTGTTTTTCCCTCCTCTTGTCCCCATCCCCAGCCCTAGAGAGGCGGGGAAATGCCTTTCCGGCAGGCAGGGCCAGAAGGGCAGTGACTACGCACGCCCGGCCCCCAATCAGGCTATTCAGCAGAGGAGAGGGATAAGTGCAGCGGAATGCGGCAGTTTGGGAGAGAGAGAGCCACATGCAGCTGCCATGTGTATGTTTATGTTTTTGTGTCTTTTGTTTAAGTCCTTATTAAAATATTACTTTGATTGGTCAGCCTGTTCCTGCCTCCTCCTTTCACACTGCAACCCTGTTACATTTATTTATACCATTTTTATCATTGATTTTGTTGTTACTTTTGGGAACTTTGTGAAGTCTGAAGTTCATTTTCTACTCAAAATTGTTGTTCAGGTCTGCGTGCACAGCCCTATGTCTTGTTTCTATCACTAGTAATGCAAGATAATGCTGTCTAGAGATAGCTCCAGTTTTAGAATAAAACATATCTATGAACATCTAGAATATTTTTAGTTCTGTCTCTAAGTACATCAATGATATCTCTGCATGTTCTGAGAAGAGTAAGGGGAAGTGTATCATTTCTTCTTTAATTTACTGGTACTCTATCTCTCTTACACCTACTAGCTCTAAACATCCTCAGCCATGTACACTAATCACTCAAGCGGTTGCTGGCCATGTGACCATGTTGCTGCTTACCTTGCAAATTTCTCATAGTTTTCCTCTTAATGATCATATCTGCAGTATACTTCTTAGCAAAAGCATATTTCCTCTCTGATTTTCAAACACTAAAGCTTAGATTTGATTGTTTTTGGTTTGATCCTTCAGACGAAATTACTTCAAATCATAAAAAAGTAGATCCTCAGTGATTTGGAATAAAATAGGTCTCTTCATTCTGCATTGCTAGAAACCACAAATTGAGCACAGCAGACAACCAAAGACTTATTTCCCCCTTAACCCAGCCTACATTCTTCCGTTCTGCAGTCTTATTCACCATCTCTCTTCTTCCTTAATGTTTGTGTGCTAAATTTGACTGTTGTCTGAGAGTTGAGCTCACTGGCAGTATAACCTACCGTTTGATCCCAGTCTAACAGAACCTATAGACTATTTCAGTTCATTTTATCAAGATATATTCTGTAGAGGCTGCATGACTTCCATACAAACACATATTACATTACGATTCCAAAATTACCTGACAGTATCTGACAGGAATGACAGTGCAGATCAGTTGAATTCTGTCTTTCAAGTTTCACTGTCAAGCAGATCTGAGAATGAGTTTCAGCATTTTTTTAACATGTGCTCATCACTGAATGGGAAACCACACAGTAGAACTCGTTTGGCAGGTCTGTTATGGATTATATCATTGAAATATTTTCTTTTAATTTTCTTTTGCATCACTCCCATGTGAATCCCCTGCCATTTAATGGACCATTTAACATGAAAGCATGTGAAGGGTAACAGTTTTAGACAAATACACATCCTCAGCTCCCCCGTTAAGATCAGCTTGTGAGTTTTGGGAAGTGTTCTCTTTCTGAGAAAGCACATTTGTAAACAGTGGCTCAAAAAGTATTTGAACAGTTAAGACACACGTAAAAATGTATGAATTTCATTACATTTGATAGACAGACATTAAAGCAGGTGTCATATGCAAGCAAATATATTAACTGGTTTATCATAATAAATCTAACAAACGTTTTGATTTGCATTAAAAGTTTTATTGTGCTATTTTTCATTAAAATAAACGCTATTTGGTCTGATATTTTGTTATCTGATGCAATGGCAATAACACATTTTTAAGTGTGCTTTAAATGACCAAATACATCTTGGTGCCACTATACACCAATTGGTCCTCCGTGTGCCGCCAAAACAGCGCTGACCCACCGAAGCATGGACTCTACGAGAACCCTGAAGGTGTCCTGTGGTATCTGGCACCAAGTCATTAGCAGCAGATCCTTCAAGTTTTATACATTGTGAGGAGGTGGAGCAGCTGTGGATCGGACTTGTTGGTCCAGCACATCCCACAGATGCTCAATCGGATTGAGATCTGGGGAATTTGGAGGCCAGGGCAACACCTTGAACTCCTCATCATGTTCCTCAAACCATTCCTGAACAATGTGTGCAGTGTGGCAGAGCGCATTATCTTGCTGAAAGAGGCCACTGCCATCAGGGCAGCCATCATTGCTATGAATGGGTGTACCTGGTCTGCAAAGATGTTTAGGTAGGTGGAACGTGTGAAATTGACGTCCACGTGAATGGCCGGACCCAGAGTTTCCCAGCAAAACATTGCCCAGAGCATCACACTCCCTCCACCGGCTTGTCGTCTTCCCACAGTGCATCCTGGTGCCATCACTTCCCAAGGTAAACAGCGCACATGTACACAGCTTTCCATGTGATGTAAAAGAAAACGGGACCAGGCAACCTTCTTCCACTGCTCCAGTTCAGATGCTCGCGTGCCCATTGTAAGCACTTCTGACAGTGGACAGGGGTCATCATGGGCACTCTGACCGGTCTGCGGCTACGCAGCCCAATACTCAGCAGGGTGTGATGTGCTTTGTGTTGTGACACATTCCTCCCATAACCATCATTAACATTTTCTGTGATTTGTCCAACAGTAGACCTTCTGTCAGGTCGGACCAGACGGGATAGCCTTCATTGCCCTCGTGCATCAATGAGCCTTGGGTGCCCAACACCCTGTCGCCGGTTTGGGGTTTGTTCCTCCTCGGACCACTGTCTGTAGGTACTCACCACTGCTGACTGAGAGCACCCCACAAGCCTTGCCTTTTTAGAGATGCTCTGACCCAGATGTCTGGCCATAATAATTTGGCCCTTGTCAAAGTCGCTCAGGTCTTTACTCCTGCCCATTTCTCCTGCATTTAACATGTTGACTACGAGAACTGATTGTTCGCTTACCATCTAATCTACCTAGACCTTGACATGTGGCCTTGTTAGGAGATGATCAATGTTATTCTCTTCACCTGTGAGTGGTCATAATGTTTTGGCTCATCAGTGTATATATTCATTCGTATAATGACCGCTAATCTGTATATATGACAGTTGTCCCAGTTTCATGTCTCTTGTAGCACTCCACACTCTCCTTCGGCTCACTATAAATATAAATAATTGTAACTCAAATCAATATTTCGAGTCCATTTTTTTGTTTCTTTGTTAAGTCACCGCATGGTAAGCAGGATAATTTTCAGTCAACTGGTCATTATTGCAAAACTCTAAAAGAACCTGCCATTATGTGTTTATTTTGCTATAATGACTAGCTGACTGTACATTATCCCTTACTTAATGACTAGAGAAGAAGTTTCATTTTGCTATTTCATTTCAGCGAACCAATATTTTTTAACCAAACCAACGTTTCTGCTTCTCTAAACCTGCATGACTGCTTTGAACAGACGGTGGGCATGTTCTATGTCACACACACTGACCATGATCAACTTTAAATATGAGAGAAAGGAACATAGTATTATGAAAACATACCAGTGGTTCTTCAGTCTATTGAGGCCTAAACGGTTTAACGGCCTAATTTTCATTTATTTCATTTCACAAAAATACAATGAAAAAGACAGGATGTGTCTTACCACTCCATGCTCTAGTAACTTCACTGAGGAACAGACGGGTGTGTGAACCAAAAGGTAACCTCAGCTCTAACTCCTCTTCAAAAAACTTAACTTGCACCCGAGTATCTGCACCTTTGCGGTGACAAAGAAATCAGCCAATCAAATTTTGTTTTTGAATGTTTATGTGGTGATTCTAGCTCTTCAGACATGAGGCAGAAAACACGATCAACACTCACCAACTACAGCAAGCTCATCCGGAGATGAAACTGTAGAGATTCCAGATAAAATCTTCATGAAAGCACTGTGGAATGAATTAAAACACTCTTCCATTGTCTATTTGCCATAGTCTCACCTTCAACAACTGAAATGTCATAAGAAATGGGAATGATTTCATCTAGTGTGACATCATCAATCGTGATGGCCATTCTTCTGTGGGAGTATAGGAATAACCTGGAGCAGAACAGGACAAGGTGAAGGACTACATTAGTGAACAACCACATGAAGCAGATTTACTGGAACTGCCAGAATCCATTCTGCCATCATGTATTCACCCTCATGTTGTTCTAAGCTTTCTTTCTTCTGTTCAACACATAATGAGGAGTTAGGCAGAATGACTGCCTCTGTCACTATTTACTTTCATTGAATGGAAATAAGATGCAATGAAAGGTGAATGAGACTTACATACTGCCTAACACATTATGTTTTCCTCAAGAAAAAAAAAAAGAAAAAAAAAGAAGAAAGTCAGATGGGTTTGTAACAGTGTGAGTAAATGATAACATATTTCTCATTTTTGGGCAGCTTTCACTTTAACAACCAATAGCAGAACATTTTTAATGACTTAAGGATCTCAAATAGCTAATTTCAATTAATGCAGTAACTGCACAAGAGACAGCAATGCTGCTAACGTAACATATGCTGATTTATATAATACAAGACAGGTTTAACACTTTCAAATAACATTAATGATAACAATCTTAAAGGGTTAGTTCACCCAAAAATTCTCTCATCATTTACTCACCCTCATGTTATCCCAGATGTGTATGACTTTCTTTCTTCTGCTGAACACAAACAAAGATTTTTAGAAGAATATTTAATCTCTGTCGGTCCATACAATGCAAGTGAATGGTGAACTAAATTTTAAAGCTCCAAAATGCACATAAAGGCAGCATAAAAGTAGGTGTGGGTGAGAAACAGATTAAATAATTCACTCCCTGCCTAGTAGGTGGCGATATGCATGAAGAATGTAATCACCAAATACAAACAAGTAGGTAGAGCTGCAGGCCGGAGATCTCCAATGGGTCAGAATCTCCAAAAGAGGGTGGGGTTACTCCAAAAGGGGGCGTGGTTACTCCAAAAGAAGGTTGCGCCAACTCCAAAAGGGGGCCTCACTTCCACTCATGGTTAAGGTTAGGGGATCCCTATATCTTTGCTGGCGATTTGGAGCTCCCGCCCCTTTTCAGAGCTCTGTCTGCAGCTATATCCTTCTCAAAACAAAAGAAGGTTAAGGTGAAAGTGGAGAGTGATAGTAAAAAAAGGATTTGAATATTGATCTGTTTCTCACACACACCTGTCATTCCGCTTCTGCAGATATGGATTAACCACTGGAGTCGTATGGATTTTTATGCTGCCGTTATGTGCTTTAGAAGCTTCAACGTTTTGGACACCATTTACTTGCACTGTGAGGACCTATAGTGCTGAAATATTCTTTGTTTGGGTTCTGCAGAAGTAAGAAATTCATACACATCTGGGATGGCATTAGGGTGAGTAAATGATGAAAGAATTTTCATTTTTGGGTGAACTGTTCCTTTAAAGCAATATTTCCGGTTCAATACAAGTTAAGCTCAATCGACAGCATTTCTGGCGTAATGCTGATTTCCAATTTTTTTTTATAATAATAATAACACTAATAATAATTTCAATTTATATCTTCTTTATTAAAAACAAATTTGGTTACAGTGAGACACACAGAAGTGAATGGGGCCAATCTGTAAACATTAACTCACTGTATCAAAAGTATAGCAACAATACGTAATCAACATGCATGTTAACATGATGTTAGTGTAATAAAATCACCTATTACACGGGTCTCTGGAATACTCGATTCTGATTGGTCAATGGCGCCATCTAGAGGTCTGACAATTCTGAATAACAACGCAACACAGGATTAAAACATATCAGACCGGTCATCAGGGTACAGTTGTGATCAGAAGTTTGCATACCCTTGGAGAATTGGTAATATATGTACCATTTTTAAAGAAAACATGAGTGAGCAGGCAAAACGCATTTCTTTTATTTCTTATGGGATTCATATTCAACTGTAGGTTATAACAGAATGGCACAATCATAAAACAAAACATGGCAACAAAGAAAAAAATTAAATGACCCCTGTTCAAAAGTCTGCATACCCTTAGTTCTTAATACTGTGTATTGCCACCTTTAGCATCAATGACAGCGTGCAGTCTTTTATAATAGTTGTCTCTGAGGCCCCAAATTCTTGCAGGTGGTATAACTGCCCATTTGTCTTGGCAAAATGCCTCCAGGTTATGCAAAGTCTTTGGTCGTCTTGCATGAACCGCACGTTTGAGATCTCCCCAGAATGGCTTGATGATATTAAGGTCAGGAGACTGTGATGGCCACTCCAGAACCTTCACCTTTTTCTGCTGTAACCAATGGAGGGTCAACTTGGCCTTGTGCTTAGGGTCATTGTCATGCTGGAAAGTCCAAGAGCGTCCCATGCGCAGCTTTCGTGCAGAAGAATGCAAATTGTCTGCCAGTATTTTCTGATAACATGCTGCATTCATCTTGCCATCAATTTTCACAAGATTCCCCGTGCATTTAGAGCTCACACACCCCCAAAACATCAGTGAGCCACCACCATGCTTCACAGTGGGGATGGTATTCTTTTCACTATAGGCCTTGTTGACCCCTCTCCAAACACAGCGCTTATGGTTTTGACCATAAAGCTCTATTTTGGTCTCGTCACTCCAAATTACAGTGTACCAGAAGCTGTGAGGTGTGTCAAGGTGTTGTCGGGCATATTGTAACCGGGCTTTTATGTGGCATTGGCGCAGTAAAGGCTTCTTTCTGGCAACTCGACCATGCAGCTCATTTTTGTTCAAGTATCGTCGTATTGTGCTCCTTGAAACAACCACATCGTCTTTTTCCAGAGCAACCTGTATTTCTCCTGAGGTTACCTGTGGGTTTTTCTTTGTATCCTGAACAATTCTTCTGGCAGTTGTGGCTGAAATCTTTCTTGGTCTACCTGACCTTGTCTTGGTATCAAGAGATCCCTGAATTTTCCACTTCTTAATAAGTGATTGAACAGTACTGACTGGCATTTTCAAGGCTTTGGATATCTTTTTATATCCTTTTCCATCTTTATAAAGCTCCATTACCTTGTTACGCAGGTCTTTTGACAGTTCTTTTCTGCTCCCCATGGCTCAGTATCTAGCCTGCTCAGTGCATTCACGTGAGAGCTAACAAACTCATTGACAGTTTATACACAGACACTAATTGCAATTGAAAAAGCCACAGGTGTGGGAAATTAACCTTTAATTGCCATTTAAACCTGTGTGTGTCACCTTGTGTGTCTGTAACAAGGCCAAACATTCAAGGGTATGTAAACTTTTGATCAGGGCCATCTGGGTGATTTCGGTCATCATTATGATATAAAAAGGAGCCAAACAACTATGTGATAATAAATGGCTTCATATGACAGTTTTTTTGCATGATCAGTCATATTTTCAAAATCAATGCCAAAATTTCACAATTTCTGCCAGGGTATGCAAATGTTTGAGCACAACTGTATTGTAAATAATCTTTTCTACTTCTCGGATCACTATGCGATATCTACAAGTAAGACAATAAAATAATTTCAACTCAGATCAGTGTTTCATATCCATTTATTTGGCAAGTAGTCTTGTAATAAGCTGGATAATGAGCAGTCAGACGGTCATTAATTATAAAATAAAAACAACAACAAAACTCTGATGCAAACCAGAGGTGAATTTCAGCTGTTCAGCTATTTCTTTCTTCTCACATAATTACAGCTCAAATCAATATTTTATATCCATTTTTTATTTCTTTTTTGTTAGTGGCCATGTAATAATGAGTCAGCTGGTTGTTATCGCAAAATAAACCCGAAAGGCTAATCAGGCCCCCAACGTGAAGCTAACTAATTATCCCTTACTTATTAACCTTATCTGTGTAAAGTTATAAGTAATCCAATTTTACAACTTCATTGCCATGACAATATAAAGTTTTAAACCCTATCATTTTGGTAAATGACGATTTAAACAACTGTATAGCTCAAATAATAAACAACTTTTAATGGAAGAATTAATGTAAGTGCTTTTTAAATATTATTAGCATCACATCTCTGTGTTTAAACCCTCCAAAAATTGGCCCCATTCACTTCTATTGTAAGTGCCTCACTGTAACCTATATTTTAGAATTTTTTTAAAGAAAAGAATGAAGGGATGAGTCTAAATTAGGCTCTTTTTTTTGTGTGCCAAAATGCTGTCGATTGAGTTAAACATGCCATGAACCCAAAATAAGATCAAATAAATGTTAGAATTAGTAGATTAAATTCACTGATATTTCCAGGTTTTCCATGACTGTGAGAATCCTAAACATTTTATTATACGCATTTAAGATCATCATATATGAAAAATGATTGAAATAAAAGTCTGATGACATTTCTTACTATTTGAATGTACATTAACTAATGTTCAGGGTTTAACAGTAATGCTTGTTAATTATATTTAGTTATTAAAAGTCTATAAACTCACGCATGTTCCTTGTATTGCTCCACCAATCCCATCAGTCTGCTCTCCCTCACACCATCCACAGCATGTTTAGAGCTTTTAATGATATCTACCTGTATTTTTTAAACAATATAATTTATAACATCTCTCTACCAACCAAGATATTATGATTTCAATATGACATTGATTCACAATGTTTATATTGTGATTTACACTTTACAAAGGAACACACATTTGTAACATTTGGCGACATCTAGCGGACATCTGCAGAATGACACTCTGGAATTTCCTTTTTTCCATGCAAACTGGGCATGCTACAAAATGACGGGGAAAAAAACGTATATTGAATGATGTAGAGAACAGACTGCGTGTTATTCATTACAGTTTTAAGATTAGTTGCTTGTTGGTCTACATGGCTCAGTCTATATTAAGAGAAGTGCAAACTGTCGTAAGCACTTACTGTGTTACAAAAGCGCACTCGATTTTCAAAAGCAGGCGTTGCTTTGGACAGATTGACACGTTTGTAATGCAATAGACTAGAGGTTTCGTAAGAGTGTTGAAAGGATACTATGATGCAGTTTTCCATTTCAGCCAAAGTCTCTTGAATTGCCACGGACTGATCCATATTCAGTTAATCTGCACACGATACTTTATTAAAGAAGCCATGAAAGCGCAAGACTTCTCATAGGATTACTTTACATCTGCACTCCGCAACAGTCGTGTGTCCTGAATAAGCGTTTGACTGTCTTCATGGTTCCTCCGGGTCCACATGCCACTTCCCGAACCTCCCTCAATGCCACGCAGCAAAGTCAAGAATTCATAAAGTGCGTGTTCGGTACCGTGTACTAACTCAAATCATTTGATATTACACCAGGAGCTCTTATAAGTCAATAGTGATCCACTACAGAACAGTTTTTGTTCTTATTTTCTTCTTCAGAAGTGTTATTTTTATTTTGTCTGGCGTCAGAGACTGTAAAAACTAAATTAAGATGGTCTCGAATCCCATCTATACTCAGACATGCGCACAGACATCTTCCCGACACTAGATGGCGCAAGTGAATTTACGTTTTCACTTGAAGGTGCACTCAGTAATTATTATTTATTTATTTCATTTCAAAAAACTAAATATACGAATAGTGATTTTGAAACATATGTATAATATCATTATAACTCACATGAGATGAATACTTAAGTCAGTAAACATATTAAATATGCTTTATATACTGTTTATACGCTGTTTTATGAGATCCCCACAGAGGCTGCCATGTTAGGATCACATGACCAATACTATTTGCTTAAAGGTGTACTCAGTAATTTTTGTCTGTGTCATCTTGTACTTACACTGACACCTAAAATCAAGAGTTTTCAGTTTCAGATGTCATTGTATAAATTCACTATTCACAGTCAGCCATGATTACTTTAATTAATGAGTGAAAGTGTCAAATAACAGGACAGTTACTGAGATTAAGCCAGTAGTATTCAGCTGGTCATGTGATTCTAACATGGCAGCCCCCATGTGTGGACCCTCTCCATGTAGAATGAAACAGCTTTTATAAGGTTACTTATACAACTGCAGTCATCATTTTAATGTGAGTGCTCATGATTTTCTACATATATTGCAAAATTACAATTCATGTCTTCAGTTCAACTTTTTTAATGAAGAAAAAATTACTGAGTGCACCTTTCATCTCAGTAACTGACCTGTTATTGGACACTTCCATTCTGGAAAACTCATGGATTAAATTGATAGTATACTATAATGGAATGGCATGTTACCATAATTACTATAAAATAGAATGAATGATTACAGCATTATTCTGAATATATAATTGATTTTTAATTATACTTTTCATATTTCTGTAATGTATATTAGCCTATGCACTGGGCAAATTGGCATAGTATATACATTTTCTGTATGAATTAAATGCCCGGATAACCTACAACATTTTGAAAATGTGAAGCATACAGTTCAACAGTACACACTGCGTGAGATACTGTAATATATAATTCATTCAATCGACTTGGCCTTCCATATCCAGTGTGATGATTGAGTAAAATCAGACATTATTTTTAACATCTCTTTCTTGACTCATCATTCAATCAGACTGCCAAATTTTAAGACATAACATTTTTTTTCCCCCTTCTAAGGTGATAACTGGACGCCAGTCAAATGAAATGCGACAAGGTCATATGACAACATTGTGGCATTCTACTTTTAATATTTTTTTTTAAATAATAGACAGTACAGAGTGTTTACTAATAATCAAAAAGCTAGTATTCCATTCTGAACATGTTAAGAGTTCACATGCAGTAAAGAAACTCAAATAATTTGTTATTATCAAAGTACATCTAATATATCATTAAGGGTCCAAACAGCCTTGCTGTTGGAATCTTATCGTAATCATCCAGATTTTCTTTTTTCTTAAGAAGAATTATTTTTCTTCTGCCCTCAAAATGGCATTAACGATTGCAGAGACACCAAACTTGGAAGGATGGTCTCAAATCCCACCCACTATTTAGGAACAGTCACATTCAGTAGGTGGCACTATAATGGACAAATTTATGTTTTTGTTTCTAAATAACAAATGGGGAAGAATCATGGGCTTTGTTTAGAACAGCATACATCTCTTTCTATTTCTATTTGCATTTCTGTATGCATGGAATACTCTGGATTGTATAATAAATGCAATATGCTTTCCTATATTATGTCTAATATATATATATATATATATATATATATATATATATATATATATATATATATATATATACACACACTTCCGGTCAAAAGTTTTGAAACACTCATTCTTTACTATAATAATTATTTTTTTTTTTCACATTTTAGAATAATAGTAAAGTCATCAAAACTATGGAATAACATAAATGGAACTATGGGAATTATGTTGTGACTAAACAAAATCCAAAATAAATCAAAACTGTGTTATATTTTAGCATCTTCAAAGTAGTCACCCTTTGCCTAGAATTTGCAGACATGTACTCTTGACATTTTCTCAACCAACTTCTTGAGGTATCACCCTGGGATGCTTTTTAAACAGTATTGAAGGAGTTCTCATCTATGTTGGGCACTTATTGGCTGCTTTTCTTTATTATTTGGTCCAAGTCATCAATTTCAAAAACTTTTTCTTTTGAAATAAAATTTTTGTTTTATAATGAAATAAATTAATATGGTGGCACAATTCTATTTTCATCTACAAAACTAATGTCAAACATTTAAGCATACACCTTCAGATCAAAAGATTTTTAAGATCATGAGAAACATTTCAGTCAAGTGTTTCAAAACTTTTGACCGGTAGTGTGTGTATGTACAGTGCATCCGGAAATTATTCACAGCGCTTCACTTTTTCCACATTTTGTTATGTTACAGCCTTATTCCAAAATGATTAAATTCATTATTTTCCTCAACATTCTACAAACAATACCCCATAATGACAATGTGAAAGAAGTTTGTTTGAAATCTTTGCAAATTTATTAAAAATAAAAAACGAAAAAAATCACATGTACATAAGTATTCACAGCCTTTGCCGTGACACTCAAAATTGAGCTCAGGTGCATCCTGTTTCCACTGATCATCCTTGAGGTGTTTCTACAACTTGATTGGAGTCCACCTGTGGTAAATTCAGTTGATTGGACATGATTTGGAAAGGCACACACCTGTCTATATAAGGTCCCACAGTTAACAGTGCATGTCAGAGCACAAACCAAACCATGAAGTCCAAGGAATTGTCTGTAGACCTCCGAGACAGGATTGTATCGAGGCACAGATCTGGAGAAGGGTACAGAAAAATTTCTGCAGCATTGAAGGTCCAAATGAGCACAGTGGCCTCCATCATCCGTAAATGGAAGAAGTTTGGAACCACCAGGACTCTTCCTAGAGCTGGCCGCCTGGCCAAACTGAGCGATTGGGGGAGAAGGTCCTTAGTCAGGGAGGTGACCAAGAACCCGATGATCACTCTGACAGAGCTCCAGCATTTCTCTGTGGAGAGAGGAGAACCTTCCAGAAGAACAACCATCTCTGCAGCACTCCACCAATCAGGCCTGTATGGTAGAGTGGCCAGACGGAAGCCACTCCTCAGTAAAAGGTACATGACAGCCCGCCTGGAGTTTGCCAAAAGGCACCTGAAGGACTCTCAGACCATGAGAAACAAAGATTGAACTCTTTGGCCTGAATGGTAAGCGTCATGCCTGGAGGAAACCAGGCACCGCTCATCACCTGGCCAATACCATCCCTACAGTGAAGCATGGTGGTGGCAGCATCATGCTGTGGGGATGTTTTTCATCGGCAGGAACTGGGAGACTAGTCAGGATCGAGGGAAAGATGAATGCAGCAATGTACAGAGACATCCTTGATGAAAACCTGCTCCAGAGCACTCTGGACCTCAGACTGGGGCGAAGGTTCATCTTCCAACAGGACAACGATAATAAAGGAGTGGCTATGGGACAACTCTGTGAATGTCCTTGAGTGGCCCAGCCAGAGCCCAGACTTGAACCCGATTGAACATCTCTGGAGAGATCTGAAAATGGCTGTGCACCGACGCTCCCCATCCAACCTGATGGTGTTTGAGAGGTCCTGCAAAGAAGAATGGGAGAAACTGCCCCAAAATAGGTGTGCCAAGCTTGTAGCATCATACTCAAAAAGACTTGAGGCTGTAATTGATGCCAAAGGTGCTTCAACAAAGTACTGAGCAAAGGCTGTGAATACTTATGTACATGTGATTATTTTCATTTTTTATTTTTTATAAATTTGCAAAGATTTCTAACAAACTTCTTTCACGTTGTCATTATGGGGTATTGTTTGTAGAATTTTGAGGAAAATAATGAATTTAATCAATTTTGGAATAAGGCTGTAACATAACAAAATGTGGAAAAAGTGAAGCGCTGTGAATACTTCTGTGAATATATATATAGTGACATAATATAGTGACATATTAGCATACTTAGGGTAAGTATGCTAATATGCTATTCCGAACATATTCATACATGAATGACCTACTACATTTAACAAAATTATTATGAATATTAATATGAATTACTGTAAATTCTTTAAACTTAGTGTTTCATCTAGCCTATATCCATTTCCAGGTTAAGCTAATACAGTAGTTCAAGTTGAAGTAATGTAGTACATTTGTAGGAGACTGTAAAACACAACACAATTTACAAGAGCACATACAAATAAATGCTAGACTGGATCCTGCGAAGATAAAGCATTTATTTAATAATTTAAAAGGCAATTATTCACATATGTCACATGTATAAGGTTGAAGCTGATTACAATCTCATGTGACATATACCAGTATTTCATTATTTTCAGATTGAAGCATTATAGAGCAATACACATAACTGTAAACCTCATACATAACATCCTTTAATAAATTATCAATGGTAATATTCTGCAAATAGCTTCTAGTTTCACTGGAAATTAGTATCTGAACATGCTATAGAAATCAGATGTTATCAGGTATTTTATAAAATTAAATCATGCAAATATATCTGTACACTTATATTTTAATAAACATGTTTCTCTGCAAAAATAAAGCTTTATGTTTTTATAGGGTTTTACAGGCTTTCAAATGTCCAATATTATACATTTAATTTGTCATTATAAATATATTATAAATATTACTAATTGTCGAAAATCTATTCAGATGCATAAAGTGCATACTCTTTCATTTGTTTGGAATTAACTTGTTTGTACATATTTGTTTTGAGTGTACAGGGTGAAGCGCTTGAAACAAATCTGGCTGATTGGACAAGCAATTTGTTTTTGCTGTAATAAAATCATGACATTTCAGAATTTGGATTATCCAAGCATTATATGGATATTTTGAGTACCATAGTGAAAATGCTTCTATTTAGCATTCTTCCAATAAAAAAAAAAAAACAGCAGTAATTACAAATTATATAATTAATTTAAATTATTATTATAAATTATAATATATATTTTTATTATATTAATTTAAATTATTAAAAACAACTGAGTGAAAAAGTTACATTGACATTTTTTTTTTTAATTTAGTTTTTTTTTTTTTATCTTTCATTAGTAACCTGTAAATAGTGCAGAATCTTAAATATCAGTTTTACGTCATACGATTTCTTTGTTCTAAATCCTAAAATTGATTTTTACTTCCAGGTGTAAATTTGTTTTTCCATCCCAAATTTTCAATGTGGTCTCAGACTTTTGGACCTGCATCTCTTATTATTGATGATAAAATTGCTTGCCACAATAAAGTGACTTAGAAAAGATAGAATGCACAAAACATGTTTACAATGGACACCAAATAAAATAAGTCAAAGAAAAAGAGGCTTCAGATACCTAGTTGATTGACTGTAAATCAAAGTTCAGAGTCATTAATGTCAAAATGTCATGAATGAATTAAATAGACACAACTCAGTATGTGATATAATGCAAACCTCATATATGTCGCTGCAGTATTAATATGTTCCTTTGTGAATTATTTTAATTTAACTCTGTGATTTACAGAATCCAACAACAGGCATGTTTCCACTTTATATAATTCTCTAAGGATGTATGTGGTAAAGATTATTTGGCATCTATCAACATATATATATATATATACACACACACACTTATTCTACCTCTCACACATTTAGTAGTCACACACACACACACACACACACACACACACACACACACACACACACACACACACACACACACAGTCCAGTTGTTTACATCACAGATAATGTCAAAGTAACAGTAAAAGAAGTACAATCAGCTTTATAACACATACACACTCAGATAAACTCTTCTAAAATGAAAATGGCTCTTCCCGAAATTGCCTAGTAAATGTGCCTGTTACACATTTAAGGAGTAAGGGCTCTCAGTATCCAGATGAGCAGTAAAGAGGCCATGAGCAGTGCAGAGGAGTGAGGACCCCTGGAGGCAGAGCTGGGCATGTTTAATACACCTGATAGTAAAAGGCAGGAGTTAGCTGTAGCATTGCAGCACTCCAAGTAGCAGGGACTGGCTGAGGCTGCGCAAGATTGCATCTTTCTGCAGTCTGTACTGCAACTGCCCTGCCAAGTTTCTTCGCTCCCAGTTGTTGTCTTTTTTAGCTACAAAAATAAAGCAAATATGTTGCTGTGCTTGAACATTACTGTGTATTATGGGGATTGAATAGTAATGTTTCCTAAATATTACTGAATTTACAATAAAGACTGGTAGTATTATGGTTTTAAGACAACATGAATTATACACACAACACCCCAGTGACATCCACCACATAAAAATCATTGCACGACCTGGCAGCAATATTATCCCAGACGAGCCCCCGTTTTGTTATAACCCCATAATGGACAGGCTCAGATAGAAGGGAGACTTCCCATATTGTTCCAATAAGAAACTTTCCTGGTATTGTAACCAAGTGTGTCGGAACGACACGCCATCCCATGGATTATTGTTGTCCCGCCTCTTCTGAGGGCCTTTAAAGCGATTCTACTTGACAGACCGGTCTCTAACTCCAGTACATGCATGCAGGCGTCCTTGCAGGTCCAGGAGCAGAGCGGGGTGGGTATCAGCGTGGATAAGATGAGACAATGGACCCACACCCCAGAACCCCGGCACAGGTTGATGAGTCGACGGATTATCGCATGCGTCTCGGCCAACAGACAAGGAAGCCGGGCTGCCTTCCCCTCACATTCATTGCGGAGCACAGGGAAGTTAGGCTGCCTAGGACGCTGCCGTCACTCGCATCTCAGAACCAGGAGGGGAGCTCGTGCGGCCGTCGGACCCTGCTCATGTCCTGGACCATCCCATTGACACTCCATATCCAACCTTAGTCCCTGTCTCACCACGAGGGCGCTAGATTTTCCCTTTCTTTTGAAAACTTTACCCCAGTGACACTTTATTTTCCCTGTTTTGGACTTTTAAAATAAATGCCTATCCATGGCCTGACGCCACACCCACTGTGTGTGTTACTTGCTCACCCCACCACACCAATAGCATCACAGCCTGTTGACTTTAAGAGTTTTCCAGTGTCCATCAAGTTTTTTCTTCATATGGGTCATTACTAATGGATTTGTAAAATATGCAGTATAGAAAAAAATCTTACCATGCAGTAATCTTGACCAATGGGACACATCATGGTGTTGGATAAGAAGTTTTTGTAACAGGCTACCCCAGTACAAGTGAAATTATGACACTTCTTGCCCTTATCGGGAGTAAAGAGAGCAAAGGCAACATAAGTCAAAAGCTGTCAACATTTTTTTGTATATTTGTGCCATACGGGGGCAAATTTGCTGCGTGTTACTTACGTTATTTGCTTGGGTTGGTGCAACGGTGACCTTTATGGTTGTGGTTGAAGTAGTGGCTTTTGTTGTAGCTATTCATGGCAAGACAATAGTAAAAAAATAGTAAAAACATCACCAATCGCATATGTTTGAAATAATGGGTCTCATTCACTAATTGTAGCTATGTGTAAAAACGTTTGCGTTTATGTAGAAATCATGATTCATTAATAAATTTGCTATGTCTTCCAATTTTAGAATATAATTTAAAACCACCTGAAACAAAACATAAGCAAAAAAAACCAAAAAACAACAAAAAAAAAAAAAAACAGATTCTTCCAAGGAATGTGTTTAGAAAAATAATTTTTACTTTTTTAAGATTAACAAAACGCTAGACTTGACTCAAATATCTTGCTGTGCGCGATCTCAGACAAAAGCGAGGCTGTGCGGAAAGCCTTTATACCTTAAATGAAGATTAGTTGACCATGTTTTATGGAAATTACTAACTGCAGGCATGTGCTCCCTCATTAAAGGTGTCATTAAATGGAGAATAAAATTTTCCTTGATATTTAGACATATAACAGGTAACTGTACTATAAAAACATACTGTAAATTTAAGAACTCAAAACTTCCCAGTCTAAAAAGATTATTTATAATTGCCACCCTGCTGAAACGACTAGTTTTGAAATATGTCTGTTCGTGATGTCACAAAACACAACATGCGTCATCGTGCCCTTGGCCCCGTCAACTGGTGCACGGTTGAAGTCAAGAGAGCAGGCCTTGTGTGGCTAATTATTCCTGAACACGAAAGGGGACCCATCTGGACTATTTTGAATTATTTTGTATATTAACATGAACTACCCAGAATCTTTGACCGGTGCCATGAATCTTGCTGCTTTTAAAAGACGCGGTGTCAAGTTACATCTCTGAAAGGGAGAAGCAATTGTCTTTCATTCAGCTGCTGCCTCTTGTTGTTTTGAGCACACACGGGTCATGGATGTGTTCTTTCAGACATCTGTGCTATTTTTAATCATTCTCTTCCGATTGAGTATGCTGAATTTGAGGGGCTGCATGATGTTAGCCAATCATAAAAGTGAACGTTTACCTTGAAGTTTTAAAGAGGCGCTTATGTCAAAATCGAGCGTTTCAGACAAAGGGCCAAAACAGGTTGGAAAATGATCATATATTACTAAATTGTGACTGTTTGTGCAAAATAATTGGACCTCAGGGAAGATAATACAATTATAAAAAAAATAGCACTTCATGACCCATTTAAGAATAATCTGCATTTATCAACACTAGAGTGAAGGTAAGAAACAATTTATGAATGTGAAGGAAATTTCATGTGACAACTTTTCAGTGCACATAAGTTATGGAAAATGAACTGAAATAGAAATTAAAACTGACATTAACCTACTATACTATACCTACTATACTATAACCACTCTTTACTACCTGCTGTAGTGGGTGGATTTGTCTTGGCAAACAGAGTGCTGCTGAGGCAGTTGGTTGTGTTGCAACAGTCCACAGTGCAATTACTGAGAGTCGCATTCCCACAGGACACGCCACATGAGGCACTGCAGTTGACAGAGTGACTCATGTCCTGTTTTGTTAACTGAAGCACAACAGAGAAAGAATCAACTCTTTAATCATTATGAGTTGCAACAATTGATCTGCATGGATTATTTACCACTCAAGGTTCCCTGATGTAATAGACTGACCTCGCAGAAGTAAGCATTGGATGGGCAAGGATTTGTCGTCTTATTCATGAACTGGGCGTAACAATCTGTAGTACAAGTAAATTCTGGACAGGATAGCTGTTAAAAATAAACAAAAAAGAGCTGCAATTCCAAGCCTTATGCTTATAAGATTACATAAACATTAATTGCTCAGCACTCACTATTGTGTCATTTTCCATTAATGATCCATTGCGTGAAGCTATAGACAAAATACAATACAAGGTTCAAGTTCAAGCATTGTTATCATACAAGAAATACTGGATGGATGGATACAAAGAATACCTGTGATCATACTGGTGCTCACTAAGGGAACAGTAATTGTTTGGGTGTTAGGTGAGGTATTCGGTGGATTACTGGAAGCTCCAGATGTCATATACTTATTGGTGATTGTAGAGGCTGGTGTGGTATGCTCTGGGCTCGTGCTTCCAGAGCTCTGATTTGAAACTGATGTCGGTGATGTGCTTTCTGGAGTAGTTGCAGTAGTCATTGCACTCATTTGCAGTAGAAGAAAAAATAGGAAGACTGTTGGAAAAAAAGATAAAAAACAAAACAAAACATGTACTGTATTTGCATGTGGTCAAATATACCATGCCCATCACAGAAATGCATGAAAAACATGCACACTTATATTCATTGTGTTGGCTAGCATTACTGATTCCTATTTTCATGTTTGCTACAGAGGTATCTTTAAATTGGTTGACAAAAAATAAAATGACATCAAACATTAATTTACATACATTACCATTACATGAAATGGTATAAAAACTAACCTTTCATATAAGACCTTTGAGTCTTGCTTTTCCTGAAAGTGCTAAACACTTCTCCCGACACCATCTGAAAGAAGAAAATTGTGTTTATCCTTACACTGTACATTTGTTTTTCACAATGTAGGAACATTAATTGCTGTTTACTGTATCATAAACATAAAACATGTTATGATTTATTCTGAGGTTATGATGAAAAATAACCATTGATGTGAGTATGGACATTGGTTTCACAAATGGGTTTGGTTCACGCATACTTTTCACTTATTCAAACAAGCAATCAATCCAATTCATTTATCATGTTTAATAGCTCCACCCAACCAGCGAAAAGAACAGCAAGCATCTGTTTCTATTCTCATTTACAGAAAACTCAATTTCCCTGTAGATTAATAATGATGATGGTTTGCATCCTTGACATTGGAAACAGATTTTCACTGAGAGCTATGTAAACTTGCCCTGTGATAATTGCCACTGGAACATTTATAACCTCCCATGACCTCTGGCCCAGGTCTCTGCTTTGATCTGCATTAGAGCATGTCATTAGAGTCAATTTCTCCCAATAGATGGCAATTGTTAAGCAGACACAGACCTACATTGGTTCAAGTAATAAATAGGCAACAGTACACTGTGCTGTCATGGGTTTTTGTTTCCACAGTATTTGAATTTTAAGCAGACAACATCTCATTGAAACATCAATGTTACATCACAGAAGTCGCAATCCTAGGTTCATTGGTTCATTTTCACTGGCAGACACACCAAGTCCATGGTTACCACAAATGCTCCCTTGCAATGGGACTGCTTGCCCACAAACAATTAACAACTTGTTTGTTCTCTGCGAGTCCCCCGGGCGTAAGTACAAAGCACGGCTTGTTACCCCTTTCCCCATGAGGCGGTGAAGAACCCCTTTAGGAAACAACCCTGGAAACCAAGTCCTGTATGAAAATATTGGTTCTCCCACATCGTCTTTCTCCCTCTGTTTTTTCCACAGTACTAATATCCTGTATAGGATAAAGTCCGTTTTCTGTTTCTAATTTTAGCACTTTGATCATCTTAATCTGAAACTGATCTAATATTTGTAAAATTTGTTAAAGAAAATACAAATATGAAAATGATGGGTGGTAGTAGCACAACATGTCCATGGCCTTTGTTATTAACATCAAAACATCAAGAAAGTGAACATTTTAGCTGCTCGGACTGGTCAAAATGTTTTTCACTATTTGTATCACCTTTTTGCCTTCACTTTTTCATTTGAAATGGTCCTGTGGTGAAAATAATTTGTAAAAGTACAAATGTTCCATGAAGTTGCTCAATTACGATGAGGTCATAAAAGCTGCATATGTAAAAATGATCAAATGTTTAGCATGACACAATGCAGCACATGTCAACATCCTAAAAGTATTTCATGTCAACCCACATACATTCTTGATTGTTGAAATCCTGTACTTACCAATTCATTGTTAATTAATTAAAATCCGATAAAAAAATATTATCCATAAATATGTATAGAACTGATGATGAATTTATGATGATGTGGTCCAGATTTATTTAAAAGCATCTTTACGGCACATCAATAACCTTTTTATTTATTAAATATAAAATGTATTTTACATGTACAGTTTCATTTAATCATTTAACAGATTACATTTCTTTTAACATTTTGTTCAACTGTTGATATATAAGAAAAAAATAAACCTCTATTGCACAGTTGTGATTCCCAAAAAATAATAGACCATGCAAAAATGGTAAAAGACATATACGTCAGTATTTTCAGACAAAATAAAAACATGTAACGTTCTGCTTTTCCACATCTATCATATGCAGTAACTTGAATCTTAATGATTTCTAGACTTGTGGTAACACCCGTTTCAAATCATAGCAACCTGCTCTGTTTGACAGCATCCCCCGTGAGAGCTCACCTTTAGGCCACAGTGGTACATGTATCTAAAAGTGCATAATTACATTTACAGCATCTTAATACGTATGGATCAGGAACAATTGCTTACCTTCAGTGCACGATGGAGAAGGATGGATTAGACTGGAGTTGTAAACAGCTGTGGATGAAGTTAAGAGTGCCTGTATGACCCCCCCTTTCTCTCTCTTTCTCTCTCTCTCTCCCTCCCTCTTGCTATTTGCCCTTCCAGTCTGGTGACATCAGAGGGAAGTTTTCCTAATTAGTGGAAACTCTAATGGGGTTGGTCTGCTGATTGTGTGCTTCAACTTGGTTGATGGGCTGTGCCCTAAATAAAATTATGTATTTAACTCTCTATTAAAGGGATATTTCATCCAAAAATGAAAATTCAGTCATTGTTTACTCACACCTGTGTTGTTATAATCCTATATGACTTTCTTTTTCTTAACACAAAGGGAGAAATTGTGAAAATTCTTTGTTCTCAGTGATGTCATATAATGTCAGTTTATGGTGACCACCTCTTCAAGCTTCAAAAGAACACAAAAGTATAATTTAGAAGTCAAATAATTTATTGTATGCGCCTCATGCCTTGTTCTGAATACGATAAGGTTTGCTGAGAAACAAACCGAAATCTTATCGATTATTTAGAGAAAATCTTGACCGACCATTGATCTCCTTTGTGCGTTCATGAGAGTGCATGAGAGCAACAGTTCATGCAGCCTCCGCTTGGGAGATGGGCCGTTCAAGCAAAAATACTTCAACCGGACCAACAGCTATATTAATAACAGAAAACACAACACAGCTGCACACAAACCAGAGAACAATAGATGTCGAAGAGCAAATCGTTTTCGAAGTTGAAGAATAGATGCATTTCTATTCCTAGCCTTATTTACTTGAATCAAATAAAGGGAATTGATTATTTAAAATGTAAAAATGAAAAGTAAAAATTAAAATCATCTGACAACACAATGGTTCACTAGACTCAATGTCATGAAAACAAACATTTTCAGGTAGTGAGAGTAAATCTGACAACCCCCAGAATGCATCCCTTCCAAACAATTATAGTCCTTCTGTGCCTAACTTTGTGTGACTCCTCATCCACAAGCGTGGACATTGTATTTTGGCTTCACTATAGGCAACGCATTATTTAAATTAGTAAAAAGTGACTGAAGACTCTAGACTGTCATTTAAAGTGTCACGTGACACAACAGCATGCTGTCGATTTCCTTAAAGCGCTCCTACGGATGCAGTGTCAACAAAAGTGCCTCTGGTAAAACAATTTTTTCATTGAAAACTGTTTGGTTGTAAAAAGTAGAGTCTCTAGTTTTGTTTGATATGCTGCTTTAAAACATCTGTTCATTTCCCATGCATTAGTGCACTGATAAACATGATGTCCACATACAGTATGTGGAAACTGGCACCACATTTCCTCAAAAGTAGAAAAAACATGTTAGTTATCATGAATACCTTTCAACATTAACACATCTGTGGGTCATTTTGCTTAATGTTAATATACATTTTGTTATATTTTATACTGTTATCACTGTACAATACAGTTCTATTCATTAACATTAGTAATGCATTCCTATATATTTACTGTGCATTTTCACATTGAGATTAAATGGGTTCATCCAAAAGCTGAAAAATGTTGCTTTCAGAGGCTTTATGTGGAGTTAGGATAAAAATAAGGTGCATTTCGAACTGTTCTGAGACCAGTGCAGACAAACAGCACACTGAAGGTTAAGTCATTCACTATATAGGGAGCAAGGGAGCATCCTATAGATCTGACCAAAATTTCCATTTCAGGCTGCAGATGATGTTTGGACCACTCAACATGTTTGGCAGACATGGGACAATGGTAATTAGTACATAGATTTAGAATTTATAATGCTACATTTTATTTTAACATGGTTGGCAGTGACTGGATGATGCTGGACATTACTTTGAATAAGAATAATTTATTCAGCTGTACAGAAAATCAGCTGTAATGTCTGTAACATCTCAAAAACACGAATAATCAACACTCCTGGAAAAAAATCAGAATTTCTATAGCTTGATGTTATTTAAAATGTACAAATGTAGTATCGCTGTCCACATACTGTATGTGGACATACAGTTTTAGGAAAACTATTTGCTATATTTTTTTTTTTTTGCTTGTTTATTAGGTGCTACTAGTTACAAATCAAAAAAGGGAAATGGAAAATGCACAAAGCAGTTACGTGGGGGTCCAAGGAGGTTAATACTGTATATCATGGACTACAGACATAACATAACATACTTTTGAAACCTGCAAGTGTCTGCCCAACTCAAGCATGGGAACAAACATAGAGCAATGTATCATGGCAAATATGCAATCAAAATATTTGTATAAAAGTTCAAACAAAGTCTAGTTACAACCATGACCCCCAAAACCTGCAAAACAAGCCCTTTATAGCATTAAGAAAATAAAAGTTATTTCAAATAACAGTGCTACTCATAAAACTAGTCTCAGTTTAATTACAGTTCACACAGAATCTTTACCTTCATGAAATTCTATGAAATTTCAGGCCCCTCTCATCTTTACAACCCCAGATTACAGCTCTTTGTACAGTATGAACATTGACTCATGTCACACTTGAGAAGGTCTGGAGATCTCATTTGGGTTTAGAAAAGGGGATACTGTGGCATGTTGCACTGCTTTAAGACGGCCTTTGAAGTCAATTTCAGCAGGTGAAATCAAACTCCTTGGTTCTAGGGTTTATAAAAAGAATTTCTTACTACAGTTACCCCTTTGTGGTGGTTTGTATCACAAAAATGCAGACCACTAGCTAGAGACACAGAAGGATTGTGAGTGCTCAGGTGAAAACATGGAATTCTTGGAATTAATACCATAACATCTTTCATTACAGTTTAGATCCACATAACACTCTTTTCTCTAGCCCATGCTTTAGTGAATTGTGTTCAGAGTGCTACATTTTCTTTAGTATAAGGTTCACAAGAAAAGAGGCTAAACAGTAATTTATATAATGCAAGGTCAAGAATCAGTGATTAAACGTTTCTCTGAAAGCACAGTTGACAGTAACTCGAAGTCATGTCTTGGCTTTAAATCTGTGATTAAAGGTCTTGGCCTTACAGAAGACTATCCATATTGCTAAAATAAATACTGGGAGGACTTCTCTAAATGCAAAGCTGACATACAGTATGACTTTTATAAAGTTTCACAAACAAAAACCACTGGAAAAGGAGAGTTTAAGACAACCCTTGAATATTGGCATGACAAAGCTTTGAAGTCTAAATCATTTTGAATGTTAGTTTGAAGTCTGAAGGTTAAATATGCCTTGTGTAGTTTGAAAAGAGTTACAGTATATGTTCCTGACTATTTTGTTAAGTTGTTGGCAGTGAATTGCTAGTCAGTTGATAGGGTGTTGCTATTCAGTTGTTAGACTGTAGCTATGACTGTAGCTTATGGCTAAGGTGTTCTGAGAGGTTTATAGGGACTTGCTAGGTTGTTGATATATAGATAGTTTGATAGTTAGACTGACAGACAGACAGATAGATAGATAGACAGACAGACAGCATTGTTCTCCAATAGAAGCAGGACAGAATCACACTCCGATAGAAGCAGGACATTAGCATTCTCCGACAGAAGCAGGACAGAAGCACTCTCCAATGGAAGCAGGACAGCAGCGCTCTCCGACAGAAGCAAGACAAAAGTGCACTCCAAAAACCCAAGAACAGTAGCAAAATCAACTACAAAATTTACTAAAAATTAAACAAAACTAAAAATAATGAAGTGGACACCCAGCAATATGGAACTGGTTACATACAGATATATAGTACAAAAGACGCGTAATTCGGAACAGAAGTATGAACAGGTATGCTAAAATTAGCCACAGCATGTAAGCAATAGGTAGCAAACTAGCCAAACAGCTAGTAGCACATTTATTTCAGGCAATAACGGAAGGGATGGTTACTCGAAATTGACACATATCCAGGTGGCATGTTCCAGACATAATATACACAGAAGATAGATATACTACTAGGCCATCAATAATCTACCCAACAAAAAGGATCAGCATAGTGGACATACTGATCATGGAGCACTGTGCGCAACAGCCCTTATGCACTCACGTGCCTTCAAAGGCCACCTCCAGGTTTGGTGCTCTAGGACCCATTCATGCACATTACCTGCAACTGGTTCCAAAGATGTTGGCTGAACATTAGAGAATATGGAGACTGATCATTTGCTTGGTTAGGTGTGGTGTTAAAAACATAAAAGCACCATGGGAATGCAGAACACTCAGTTCCTCTTCTTGAAGACAGGTAGGGTGTGCAGAAGGTTGTGCAGGGTCTTAGTGGATGGTAAGGGGTAGTGTAAGACTTCTGAACCTTTTAAAGGGTGCAGAGATATTGAATCCTAGATGATTCAAAGCCTCAGTCAGGGACCTCAAACTTATAGAACGATTATACTACAAGGACCTGTGCCACTGTCTCAGCCTAATGGTCCCATGTGGACACAGACAGTGTGTACTTACTGAAAATGTCCATCCTAACCAGAAATTTGGTGTGTTTGAGACCAGTGGTGGCTAATCCTGTTCTTGGAGAGCCACTATCCTGCAGAGTTTATCTTTAACTTCAGGCTTGTTCAGGTGTGTTTGATTACAGTTGGAGCTCAATTTTGCAGGACAGTGGCCCTCCAGGAGCAGGATTGGGCACCCCTGTTCTAGACCTTGCTCAATGTTGCTCGTTAGCCCCAAACTTTTCAGTCACAATCAGACAAACTTTTTCAGTCATGCCCCCCTTGCGTGTTTCATGGAAGACTGATTGGACATGTGGGCCTAAGACTGTAGTTTGGATAAGCAATTGGCTGCACCTTAACTACTTGCTCCTGGGAGGGTATGGCTAGCATTCACCTCCTGGGAGAGGATGGTTAGCATCCACCTCCAGGAATAAAGGTCCTAACCTTACCTTGCACTTTCCCTGACAAAACAGACAAATCAAAAGCATCAATCTGCTCTTGCATGGTGGAAACTTGAAAGGTTTGGAAGCTTACAGGAGCTGTGACTGACCTGACCTCAGTGACCCCTGTATAAAGCTTGATAACATAAACACCATTTGAAGTGCCTATGTCTATATTAGGTGGAAAGTTAACATAGTGGTCTGTACGTTAACTACCAGTACAAAGACTGTGACCCGGGTTATTTGAACCAGAGCAGGGGAAGCCAAAAAAACAAGGGGGGCTCAAAAAGCACAGTATCACTAGAAAATCATTCAGGTCACAGCTACAAGCTTCATCATGCCACCTAGAATGCAGCATTACCCTGTACTCTGACCTTATTCTCATGATCAGAAGATGACTTGGCACAGATTTGATGACAATATTGTAGTGCTTGAAAGACAATATTGACAGGGTTTTCTAATAGAAGCCAAACAGCCACATTCTGCAATAGAAGGAATACAGCAACAAAGCAAAACAAGAGTTGCGTGGCACCATGCGAGGGTCGGACGTGTATATAGCGAGCTCTGCGCACTTTGCTAGTTTTAATAAATTATATGTCATAAACCAGTGGAATTCGATACACTCTGATTCTTGACTGTTCTAGGAAGACAATATGTCAAAGAATTAAAAATCCTCAGGCTCTGGAGACATTAAGAGACACTTACGTGCTCAAGCTGAAGCCCCTGACAAGGCCGCAGACTGGGGAATCGCAGACGGTGCAATGGAAGAGATTCAGCATCAACTGTTGAAAATGTCGGCAATGCTGGAGAAGGACGTTGCTGACTTGGAGGATCTTGCTGTAATACGTCGATCGATCTCTGCCATGGAGACGAAATTCACTGAGATGGTTACAAGAGTGTCGGATGTTGAGAAACGGTTTGATTATCTGGAGTCATCGGAGAGGGAATTAGCAGCTAATCCGCTAGTGACCAAGACGGACTTGGAGTGAGTTTGGGAAAAGTTGGAAGACCTTGAGAATCGTAACCAGCGAAACAATGTCCGAATTGTTGGAATTCCTGAGTACAAGGAAGGCCAAGATATGGTGAAATTCCTAGACGAGCTCTTCCTGAGTCTGCTCGACATAACAGGCCAGAAGCTGGAAACCGAGTGAGCTCACAGAGTTCCGGCTCGGAGATTCGCGGAGGGAGACAGGCCCCGATCAATTCTGGCCAAATTTCTGAGATCATCCGATAAAAATCTAGTGTTACACGAGGTGTGGAGTAAAGGAAGGCATTCTTGGAAGAACCACAACATTTTCTTGTTCCCAGACTTTGCGAATTCAACAAGAGAGAAACGTGATCGATTCAAGGAATGCAAGAAACTCTTACATAAACGGAAGGTCGCTTTTGCACTGATGTTCCCAGCCAAATTGAGAATAGATACTAAGGATGGCCGCAAAATATTTACATGCCCACAGCAAGCGATGCTTCATAAAGTCAATGGAATGAGTAAGTCATTGTGTGATGCTCTCTATGCAGCCAAGTGAGCCTGACTCACTGAACATTCACTTGACTGTCTGAGGAAACTGGCTGCCTTCTTTGTTTCTTTTTGTGCTGGTTCCGCCTAGCGGTTGGAGTATGTTTTGTGGAGTAACACTCCTTCGGGACAGTTTGTGGATGAATCTGTTTGTTCTTTGTGTTTGTGCCTCCTATTGGTTTGAGTTTGTTCTGTGGAATATTTCTTGCAAAACATTGGAGTGATTAGGGCATTTTTTGCACTCATGTAACAGCCGAGTGGGCCTGACTCACTGAACATTCACTTGACTGTCCGAGGAAACTGGGTGCCTTTTTTGTTTCTTTTTATGCTGGTTCCGCCTATCAGTTGGAATTTGTTTTGTGGAGGAACACACCTTTGGAACAGTTATGTGGCTGAATCTACACGTCTTTGTGTTTATCCTGCCTATTGGCTGGAGTTTGTTTTATAGATAATTATCTGTTGTGTAATTCTGTCTCACAAAATTTGTATAGAAACACTGGACTTGAACAATCCAACAGCAAATTTGTCGCGGGGGCTCTCGTAGGCGTACATGGACTGTTTGTGTTTGGAGGGATGGACGCTGTTTGGCGCTGTCGTGTGCGGGGTTAATGCACATGTTTTTATTTTTTCTGTTTGTTTGGTTCGGGGGGAAGTTCGGGGTTTGATTGTAGCACTAATGTTGGAAGGTGGTCTTTATAATTTTATTTTTGACACACAAACTATTTTTTCTAATATGTCAAAATGTCAAATGTTAATATGAGCAGACTGTCTCTCTCCACGTGGAATGTGAATGGGTTGGGGCACCTCACAAAAAGAAGGAAGGTTATTTCTTTTCTTAAATGTAAGAAATATGATATTGTGTTTCTTCAAGAAACGCATCTTTCCCCGCAGGAAGCTGCAAAATTTGGGAAGATATGGGGTGGACATGTTTTTTTTATTGCTGGCTCAAGTAAGAGCAGGGGAGTCATTACATTGATAAGTAAGCATCTACAATTCAAATGTCTCAAACAGATTAATTATAAATTAGGAAGAGTCATTATTGTTTTAGCAGAAATTCAGGTGCAAAGGTTGATTTTGGCTAATATTTACATTCCTAACGCTGATGATCAGGGCTTCTTTATAGATCTTGAAGGGACGTTGCAAGCCGCTGGCACCCCTAATGATATAATATTGGGAGGAGATTTTAATCTTTTGATGAACTCAGTGCTTGATTATAGTGAAGCAAAAGTGTGCAAGCCCCCTAGAGCAACACTGACGCTTCACAGGATGTGTAAAAATCTTGGTCTTACAGATATTTGGAGACTTCTGAAACCATCTGGGAAGGACTATACATTTTTTTCATCAGCCCATAAGATTTATTATAGAATAGATAATTTATATATACAACAGATGAAATGTGAACTTAGATATATATCTAAGTTCACATTTCATCTGTTGTTGATTTTTCAATTGGAAACATCTTAGTCTCAGATCACACCCTGGTGAGTTTAGAGGTGTTGCCACATACGCAGAAAAAGAAATCATATAGTTGGCCCTTTAATGTATCCCTTTTGCAAAATCCTGAATTCCAACAAATGTTAAAGGCTGAAATCAATGTTTATATGGAAACCAATGGAAGGTGGAGTTTTGGCTATTCAGGGCAAGACAGTCATACTTTGAGTCGGGGGACAAAGCAGGAAAACTTCTGGCTAGATATATAAATCAGAGAGAGTCTTTTGCTACCATTCCCTCAGTGAAATCTGCTGGTGGTGAAATGTTTACCTCAGCCATTTATATTAATAATGCTTTTAAAGAATTCTTGATCTCTATAGTTCTCTTCATCTACTGATCTACTGATGAAGATATTAGAAACTTTGTGGAACCATTAGATGTCCCCAAACTGACAACTGAGCAAAAAAATTATCTTGATTCTGAGATAACCTTGGAGGAACTTGGCAAGGTAATTAAGGCCTTGCCTACAGAACTGGCTCCACTTTTGTTAGAAGTTTATACTGAATCATTAAAGAATGGAAAGCTTCCACCAACCATGACGCAAGCCCAGATCAGTCTGATTCTTAAAAAGGACAAAGATCCAAGTGAGTTACCGTCCAATTTCTCTGATCCAGCTTGATGTTAAAATATCATATGGTCAGTGGCAAATGATCAGACTCCGGTCGCTACCATCTCACTTGATGCTGAAAAGGTGTTTGATATGGTAGAATGGGATTATCTTTTAAGATTTTGGAAATATACAGGTTCGGGAACACTTTTATTGGATTAAGTTACTTTATAGACACCCGGTAGTGGCGGTACAAACAAATGGATTAATTTCAGATTATTTTACTCTGGAAAGGGGCACCCGGCAGGGTTGCCCTCTTTCCCCATAATTGTTCTGTCTTGCCCTGGAACCATTAGCAGCCACGATAAGGAAGGAAGATGGGGTGGTAGCGGGAGGTATGGCACATAAGCTTTTACTTCACGCAGATTATATTTTACTATTCGTCTCCTACCCCACAAGATCTATGCCTTGCCTCCATAGAATTATTAATTCCTTTTCTTAGTTCTCGAGATACAGAGTTAATTGGTCAAAATCCTTTGGCTTTGGCTCTGACAGCGTACTGCCCAGTAACGGCTTTTCAGCCGGGTGCCTTCCAGTGGCCTAAACAGGGCATTATGTATTTGGGTATTTTATTCCCAGCAAATGTGTGTGATTTAGTTAGAGTTAATTTAATAAAGTTAACTTAATAAAAATGTTTTCGAGCGATGTGGGCAGGTGGGCTTCATTACATTTATCTATGATTGGGAAGGTTAATGTTATTAAAATGAATTGTATTCCAAAATTCAACTACCTGCTACAATCTCTCTTAGATGTACCCCTCTCATATTTCAAGCAATTTGATAGCATAGCGAAGTCCTTCATTTGGAATGGTAAGCATCCCAGATTACATTTCAAGTTACTTAGGCTGATTGACAAAGGTGGGCTAGGCCTACCCAAGATTTTGTTTTATTATTATGCATTCGGTCTCAGACATTTGGCTCAATGGTTCCACCTGGTTTTGTATTGAAAAGCAGTTCTTGCCCCTATTTTTCCATTGCAAAGCCATTCTATTAAACTAACAGGAGAAGTTAAGTCACACCCCATTATCTTGCATTTGTACGCGTTATGGACAAAAGTGTCGAGCATATGGATGAACCCAAAATGATGTATTAATAAGTCCCCTTTCTGCTGGTCAGAGTGGATTTTGAGGGAGGTTACTACGCTCGGTGACCTATATGAGAGTGGAGTGTTGAGGTCTTTTGAAAATATGGTTCAACATTTTAGGATTCCCAGATCTCAGTTCCTTAGGTATTTACAGCTGCGCCATCTGCTCTGTACTATACCCCACCAAAGCGGCAGATACTCTGGAAGTGGAGATTACTGCCTTTGGAAAAGGTCATGAGGCATCAGTGTATTATTCCTTGTTAATTCTGGGTCTGGGGGATGGAGCTTCAACTTCTCTCAAGAGATTATGGGAGGAAGATTTAAACTTGGTATTGGAGCAGGGAGTGTGGGCTAGGATTCTAAAAAACATCAAGTCTACATCTAGAGATGCAAGGGTGCGTCTGATGCAATTTAAGATTTTACATCGATTCTATTGAACCCCCTCTAGAATGTATAGACTTGGTCTCAAAGACACACCCACCTGCTGGTAATGCCAATCAGAAGATGGAGACAAAACCCATGTTTTTTGGTGGTGTGTTAAGATTTAAGAATTTTGGTTGAGGGTTCAGAATTTTATGTGTGATGTATTGGATATTCAAATTTCATTTTTCCCCAGACTCTGTATTCTAGGCGATGGGACAGATATTAATATAGGGGATGGGTTCATAAAGAATCGGGTCCTGGCTAGTGTCATGATTGGAAGACAGGTCATCCTTAGGGAATGAAAGTCAGCTGGAGCACCCTCATTTTGGGAGTGGTGCATGGAGTTGGGCAGGGTGGCAGCATTTGAGGGGATGATATATAGAAGGCTGGGCAACATGGGTTTATTTAATAAAAAATGGGGTAGTTCTTTGGATTTGTGGAGGGCTCTTGAGGGTGGACAGTGTAGGGAGATAGTCCATGTTAAATGTGTGTGTGCATTCTTACTGTTTTTTTTTTGTTGTTGTTTTTTTTCTAAATACATTCTGTTGATTTTTTGTTTATCTATGGTGAGTGTTTGTGCCGGAGGGGGGGGGGGGATGTTAAGTTCGTATAATTTGATTCTGTATTTTCTGTCATGTTTATTTAATCTGTCACTGGAATCAATAAAAATTGTTAATAACAAGAAACAAAACAAAGCAAAACAAAGGCTTTATCAGGAATTACACAGTTCAGCCAAGTAGCCCTGGTAACATAAAGATGGAATCTGGCATGCAAATAGGCCTACCTATATTAGAATGAAACAGCAAGTTAATAAATGTTCCAGGAATTCAACTGCCCGTGAAACCATATCAAAGTTGGCAGCGGATATACAGACCTAAACTAGGAGCCTGATCTCTTGAGGGGAGCTGGAGCCTATCCCAGCTACCTCGGGCTGAAGTCAGGGAAACACCCTAAACAGGTGGCCAGTCCATCAAACAACCACATACACACTTACATAACCCACGCCAACATGGAGAGAACATGCAAAATCCACACAGAAATGCCTATACTTGAACTAAGGGCCTTCTTGCTGCGAGTTAACAATGCTATCCACTGAGCCACCTTTATCCCTCTCGTCGGCTTGATTAGCCTGATTAGGGGCCGGGCGTGCATCATCACGGCCCGGCCCCACCCTCCTCCTTGCCACATTGGTTATGTATTGCCAAAGATTCTTTTATATACTTAGATACCAACCTCTGCGACTCAACCATAAAGAGAGCTGTAGAGCTTTACTGGTTGTTTAGATCAGTGTTACTATCAGAAATAATTAATAATTATTTCTTTAGTTATTAATTAATATTTAAATTAATTAATTGAATCTAACTCATTAAAACCTCATATGGGGCTCCAGTAAATGTAGTGCGCTACGTTTAGGAGCAAGTTTGGTTATTAGCAATAATTAATAATTATCAAAGATAATTATTAATTATTAAAATCAATAGAACATTGATGAGAATCAATGTTTGCTTTTTTAATCCTTTAAATCAACAATTATCAAAGATAATCATTAATTGTTAACATCGATGAAACATTAATTAAAATTAACACTAGCTTATTGATCATTCAGATTCAACAATCATCAAAGATAATTATCAATTATCAAAAATCAATAGAATATTAATAAGGATTAACATTGACGGGGCACCACCCTGAAATCAGGGACTAATAACCAGATAGTAAAACAGTCTCAATATTAGATTGTTTTCTTAGGAAAATCAACATCCGAAGAATATCGATTTTCGGGAAAAAAACAATGAATGAAGGTTTGAATCCGAGCACTGACATCCCGTCAGCATGACACAGGCGTATGCAAAACAAACCAAAACACTTCTCTTTGTAATATAAACAAAGTTTATTTATGCAGTAATATCAATTAATAATTAATACAATGCAGTCAATAAACTTCTGACTTACAACTACAAACTAAACAGTGATATGATTAGATGAGGAAATAAAAATAATCCTATAACACATAAGGTGTGTGTGTGTGACAGTGTGTGTGTGTAAGGAGGGACGTGCACAAAATGGCGGACGTGACTCTCGTGGAGAGTATGTCACGCGAGACTTCCAGCCAGGGAATATGACCATGAATGGGGGCGGAGAGAAACCAGTCAATGGCGACTGGCGTCTACCAGTTACCGCGTGTATCCGCTTGTACGATAGCTTAGGGACAAAGCTGGGCTTTAGCATTTAAGCTATCTACGAGCCAAAATGTGTGCCAGAATGTTTGTGAGGGGTCGCGTGCCTGTGTGTGTGTGTATGTGTGTGTGTGTGTGTGTGTGTGTGTGTGTGTGGTTAGTACAAGAGAGAGAGAGAAGTGACAGCCCTAAAGCCGATTTTGCGATCGTGGGAGAGAAAGCAGCTGTTAGTTCATCGCTCAGAGACGCGGTGGACGGCTCGTAAACAGTCCCGCGTACTTTGACTATTTAATGGATGAACTCAGTTTACCTGTCTCACCCGCGATGGCGAAATTGCAGAACAGTCCAATTTGGTTGGACCACAATACAGCAAAACAAAATCGTGATAATTAATACCCTGAGTATTAATAATGAGCGAACATGGCGATCCGTAAACTGTACAAGCAAAAACCTTGAAACACAAGAATAACACACTATAATATTCTATCTCTGCCCAGACGTAAACCTCTTACTTGAATCGTAGGAGGACACAGGTAGAATGTGTTTTCCTCCGTCCTTTAACTCTGACCCGGTTCCTTGAGGCTCGGGTGATGATGAGAGGCTGTTTCCTCGCTCTATCGGCGGGCGGTACGGCTGTTGATTCTCGGCGGGCTGGCGGAGAACTCAGAAATGTCCACTTGATTAAATGGAAGAGAAATCTTTAATCTCTTCACTTCTGTAGGCAAACGGATGAAGATGCGAATTGCTCGGTGGTCTCCTTTGGATCCGTTAGAGTGTTCGGTTGAACACAGAGTAATCTCAACTCGTCCAGCGAGATGGAGATTGTATGGCCACAGTTTCAAGTCGGACATTACTTCCTTGTGCCACGAGGTTGCACCTGAGAGCAGCGATGAAACTGCGTCTACACTGGAAGCAAATCCTGAAAGCATTTCAGAGGTATTTCTACTCCTGATGATGTCATGGTTTGAGGTGCGTTCTGTTGTGTGCCTCATCCAATAGGAGTTGAGAGTTCGATCCTTTAGTGAGCAAGGCTTCATGGGATTTGTAGTCTGTTTTGGACTCCCTTTGTTTGATTTTGGCGCGATTTTTATCAGTATAATTTACGACTTGGAATGTGGGGGCTTGAGTTAGGTTTTTACGACTGTGTTAGGCCTGCCTTTGTCTTCTATCTGAATACATGAGGCCCAACAGAGCGTAACGGTCCATTTGGATCGAGTGAGTCTTCTAAGCCAATCATATAATGGCTTTGACATCAATGAACTGAATCCAGAGTGTAACAACAGTAAATCGTTTGTGTAAACCATACAAAAAACTGTGGAGAGCCGTAAACTGTCACCTACCTGTTGCAAAATTGCCCGTGACTTCTGTTATTAAACAGCAATTTTATCGTAGTAAACTTAACATGTAGTTCTCTCCAAAAGGATTGTTTAGTGTAAGACATGTTGAAGAATAGTTGACAGAGGGCCTTTTAATTAAGTGATGAGCTGTTTCCTCACATAAGCAGTTTATTCAGCATACTGAAGCATCACCCCTTTGACATCTAGTGCTATTGCATTTTGGCCATAGCATTCATATCAGTCTGGAAAAGTCATACAGCCTTACAGCACTTATGAGTGTCAGCACTATGTGACCGTTTTAGAACTGATCTCTGAGCTCCTTATCCCTGTGATGCCCACTGTTGTAATATTACAACATCAATTTTTCTGTGATTAGTAATATGTCTAGATCATGCAGATATTAAGGTACTGTTGAATGCTTTGATCATATTAGATTTTGAGCTTGTTATGTCAATGTTGTAATTTTACAACATTGGGTGAAAGGTGTGGCAAAACTTGCCTGTGCACCTTGCACATTACATGGATGAATTGTACTTCTCACCTGTTCCATGTAAGAAAAAATAAAAAATACTAATAAAAACATACTATTTTTGATCATTCACAAGTTTAAAATGTCTTCTTTTTTAACATTTTGAGTTTCAATCAAAATTAAATGATTATTAAATGATAAGTTCAAGTTGAATTAAAGAATAAATTATTTCTTTGAGAATTTGAAAGTATTTGTGTAGCAATATTTGAAACTATCTGTATCTTATCATTAGCATAAAAAGTAGAGGACACAATAAGCTAGACAGACAGTATTGTGTGAATTCTGTGGAATGTGTGAATTCTGTGGAATGGGTCAGTTCTTTAAAACGTGTAAGTATGTTTGGGATTTATTTGCATTGAGATTATTTAGCCTGGAAAATAATCAGTGATTTTTTTGTTTCCATTTCAGAATGCCACCAGCCAGGAAAGACCGTCTTATCTACAATGTGTATGATGTCATTGATGCCGTCCAAAATGAGAACAGTGACTTTGAGAAGGACTCTGATACAAGTGATGAAGAGGAATGTGGAAATGCCTGTGAACTGGAAAAGGAAAATAAAAAATACCAATGATCGCCCATCGGATGATTATGTGGACATCATGCCAACAAAACCAAGCCATTCAAGAACACAGACCATGCCCCGTGACAGGTATTGTTGGCTGAAAAATGATTTGATCAGTCCCAACACTGATTTTTCAGGTCAGGGCTATGAACAGAGCTAAACATAGTAAATGCCAAAGTTTTTATTCAGTTCATCAGGTTTTGTAAATACAATTTGAACATATTTTAATAATAAACCATTTTTCATAAAAATATGACTTGTCTGATTATCATTATTGTGTGATTTATTAGTGTATAGATATATAGGCTGCTGTTATGGGGCTACATAAGCAGTACACCCTTCAAATGAATCATTATATGTTCTCTACATTTGTTCAGACAGTGAGTAAAATCACTGAAATTCTGCTACCCAACAGGCCCAACGTTGCAATATTACAACTTTTCCCTAAAAACTTACTAAAATGTAAAAAATGTAAAAACCCATTTATTTCAGCATTAGAGGCCTCCTACAACAACATATAAAAGGTGGATTTTTTTTTTATGTTTCTATATTTGGGTCTCACAGGGATTTATACATGAACTACATGACAGATATATTTATTTATGTTTTATGCATATATTTATATAGTGGAGGGTGAGGTAAGGTGTGTCAGTTGGTAATCTGTGTCATTCCTTATTCTAGGAAACTTTGCAGTGAATTTATAGGTCTTAAAATGTATAATGCATGGTGGTGAACTTTCATTTTGAACATTTAAAAGCTTGTTGTGTAACTGGGCCCCTTTTTTAGTCATATTTCCAATGCCCTATGTTATTGGTGCTTTCTTCTAATTTCAATTGACAGCAGACATCCTGAAATATAAGTAGGCTTATTAATATCATTTCTGTCTCATTTCACCTTGACTAGAGGACAACTTAACTAAAAAGTGGCAGAGCCTCATCCCCTTTGTTATTTGGATTCAAAGCAATCAATTAAATGAAACCCAACCCATGTGGTCCCACAATGACATGCTCGTCTCTTGAAACACACCACATTAGATATGATTTAAACATGTTTAGAATGTTGTTTACATTGGTTTCTACCTGTTCCACATTATGTAACATGCATTATGCTTCAGCAGTGTCAAAGTGCATCACTTTCTTGACTATGGAAAGGGCAAACTACTGAACATCAAACATGAAAACATCAACATTTAGAAGAAATCATTCAAACAGGAGGAACTGATCAGTAATAAGCCCTCAATTCTTAGAGAGCAGAGGGAAATAAAGAAAGTCTCTCTCATCTAAACAATTTTGCTCTCAAATATATGGCTTTGCATTTCCATTCAACAGCCAGGGGACATTTGCATTACATTGCCTCTTTTCATAATTACTCTATTTCACTCTAGACAGATGTATGTTGTTGATCTGCATTAAAATTTTATTTAAAACAGTTGGTCATGACTATGACACATGCAAATTACTCTTAATACAAACTTAATACACTATATTGCTCAGTCAATCAACCAAGAACTGATGCATACTTATAATAATTAATATCTATGTAAAATAATACTGTGCAGCCAAAACTCCTTTATCTGTGAAGGTGTTTTCTGCATGGTTTTTGTTTCCTTATTTTGTGTGCATATGAGCAGGATATAATCTATGATATCCAATTTATGCAGCCTTCTTGGTTTACCCTTGTTGGTCTGAGAAATGTTTGAGGTTATGCAAGGGTACTTGGTTTAAAAATGTTTGAGAAGCCCTGCATTAGATTTCACCAGGGGCTGTGCAAATAATATAAAAACATGGGCATGTATGTGATTTTCTGAAGTTTGAATCCACTTGTGAAAATGTATCTGTTTTGCATTTTTCTTACTGAATCATTTATTTTTCATTACAAATTATATTATACGCATAACAGTTTTGTGCAAAACCCAATAATTATGATATAAGCATGATCCTGCATGTGAATTTTCACAGTGCATCTCGTGAAAGTGTTTTAATGAAAGAAAACCTGTCCTTTTGTACAAGATGAGTTAACACAGTTAATGTTACATATTTGCTTATATGATCACTGTTCATGATTGTGTGGAATCCTAAATATTTCTTATATTATGTCATTGTAATCATGTAATCACTAGCATGCAAGCAACAGCGAGAGAGGAGCAGGCTATTTTATTTATATGAAGTTCCCTATCTGTCACTCACTCGACGTTGTTTCGATATAGTGACACTAGGGTTCACACTTGTGAGCCCCAAACACCTCTGATCTTTGAGAAAAGGCCAGTGGGAATTGGTGAGTGGAATTTGCATGCCACTACCCTGGACATACGGGTATAAAAGGAGCTGGATCACAACCACTCATTCAGATTTTTTTTCCGGAGCCGAGTGGTTATGTTCAGCGAGCTGAATCCTCTGCTGTGCCATTGACCTCTAGAAAACTGTGGGATTTAAAGTGCATTACAGCGGTTTTCTGGTTGCGGTTGTTATCTCTCTGCTTCCAATGGCCACGATCGCTGTCTTACGTGCTTGGGCGCTGCCCGCGTGGAGACAACGTTTGTGGACGGGTCATGTTCTCACTGCAAGAACATAACCATCGCAACGTTGCGGTCATAGCTTTCCTTCGTTAGAGGGAAAGCCACCCCAGCGGCTCCCCGCCTCGGTCCTTCTACCTATGGGTTTGAGGCCACGTCGGCTAGCACTGGGGGCAATTTGGGGACCCCAATGGGAGCCGCTCCGCCGGGTATGGCGCTGCAAGTACACCAGGCGCGTCGTGGTTACGACAGATGCCTCCAAGCATGGTTGGGGCGCCATGTGCAACGGGCATGCAGCCGCAGGCTCCGGGACAGGGCCGCGACTGCGTTGGCATGTCAACTGCCTCGAGTTGCTTTCAATATTGCTTGCCCTGTGGAGGCTTCGGTCATTGATCCAGGGCAAGCACGTGTTGGTCCGGACGGACAACACGGCGATGGTAGCATACAGTAGCCGCCAAGGCGGCTTCCACTCACATCGCATGTCGCAACTCGCCTGCCGCCACCTTCTCTGGAGTCAGCAGTGACTCAAGTCGTTACGAGCCACTCACATCCCGCGTGTTTGCGACAGGTCACGCTCAGGGGAGAGTGACGACTCCACCCCCAGGTGGTCCAGCTGGTTTGGAGTTGATTCATTCAAGCACAGGTAAGCCTATTTGCTTCCCAGGAATCCTCCCACTGCCCGCTCTGGTCCACCACCCACGGTGGTAGACACGATTGCTCAGGCTAGGGGCTCCCTCTATGAGGCACCTGTATGCCTTGCAGTGGCATCTGTTGGCTAAGTGGTGTTCTTCCTGATGCGAAGACCCCCAGAGTTGCGCAGTCGGGTCGGTGCTTTCCTTCCTGCAGGAGAGGCTGGTGGGGTGGCTGTCCCTCCCCACCTTGAGGACGTACGTGGCTGCTATGGCGGCGCACCACAATGCAGTTGACGGTAAGTATTTAGGAAAGCACGACCTGATCATCAGGTTCCATAGAGGCACGAGGCGGTTGAATCCTCCCAGACCATGCCTCATTCCCTCATGGGATCTCTCCGTGGTCCTGCAGGGAGCCCCGTTTGAGCCCTGGAGTCAGCTGAGCTAAAGGCAGTCTCTTGAAGACTGCCCTCCTGACTGAGCTCACGTCCATCAAGAGGGTAGGGGAACTGCAGGCGTTCTCTGCCAGCAATACGTGCCTGGAGTTCGGTCCAGAATACACTCATGTGGTCCTGAAGCCCTGACTGAGCTATATGCCCAAGGTTCCCACAACCCCATTTAGGGATCAGGTGGTGAACTTGCAAGCGAAGCTGCCCCAGGAGGAGGCAGACCCAGCCTTTTCGTTGCTGTGTCTGGTGTGTGCTTTGTGCATCTACTTGGATCACACGCAGAGCTTTAGAGGCTCTGAGCAGCTTTTTGTCTGCTTCGGAGGACAGCAGAATGGGAGTGCTGCCTCCAAACAGAGGATCGCCCACTGGGTCATTGACGCCATTGCTTTGGCATACCACGCCAAGGATGTACCGCCCCCCTTGGGGCTACGGGCACACTCCACCAGGAGTGTGGCTGCCTCCTGGGCCCCGACCAATGGCGCCTCTTTGGCAGACATCGGTAGAGCAGTGGGCTGGGCAACACCCAATACCTTTGTGAGGTTCCTCAATCTCCAGGTTGAGCCGGTTCGTCCCGTGTGTTGTCAGGTATGAACAGGTAAGTTGGCGGGACAACTGGCCGGGTGTACCACTTGCGTATAGCGCCTTTCCCCTCCTGGAGGGGGAGACGTGCACTTGTTACCCCCAGCCATGTTCACGAGGTCGGTGGCAGGCGAGTTCATGGAGAAACTCGATGCCGGTCCAGTATGTGTGCTATTAGGACCTGTACTGGGGTAGGTGCTCCACATGCGCTGGCTGCCTGTTTGTAACCCCATGTGATGTATCTTCTGCGAGATGGTTTCCCTGTTGGTAAACCCGCATCTTCCTTGGGCAGAGTTTCCCTCTGCCACCGGTCGCCGTGTTTTGTAGAGCTTCGTACCCTCTGGGTAGGACCTACCACGGGGACTTCTCAACATGCGACACTGCCGACAAGACTCGGTAAGACCATGTGATGTATTTCCACACAATTGCCTCCCCTTCGGGCAGAATGTGATCTCCGTGGTGTCTTTCCCTTGGGAATGGACACCCCCCTGACGTGGACATTTATGTCCCCCAGCTGAACGAATTCCATTCTTTTTTGGGGAGAATAAAAAGAAGAGAAGAGGCCAGGGCTGGGGTGGCCTGTCCCCTTTTTGGGCAGTCGACTTGTCCCCGAGGTGCGGGGGACTGTACGATGCTCATAGGAGTGTTGGGGGAGGTTATGTGACGGCCAGGTGCGCTGGCTATGAGGCACACAATGGTTTGCCCATCTCACACCGCCAGTCCACGTAACACAGTTCAGCTAGTTGTGGCGTTTCGTATAGGGATCCCTTAGTGTCACTATATCGACACAACGTTGAGTGAGTGACAGAGAGGGAACGTCCTGGTTACTTTCGTAACCTCTATTCCCTGATGGAGGGAATGAGATGTTGTGTCCCTCCTGCCACAACCCTGAACTACCTGCTGAAACCCTGACTCGGCTCCTCAGCACAAAACTGAATGAGTGGTTGCGAGACAGCTCCTTTTATACCCGTATGTCCGGGGGAGTGGCATGCAAATTCCACTCGCCAATTCCCATTGGCCTTTTCTCAAAGATCAGAGGTGTTTGGAGCTCCCAAGGGTGACCCCTAGTGTCACTACATCGACACAACGTCTCGTTCCCTCCATCAGGGAACGGAGGTTATGAAAGTAACCAGGATGTTTTTCACACCTGCATTCCAATCTTGATGTAATCCTTCCTCATGATCACGCAGCATGTTTTCATCAGCTGAAGTGTGACGAGACTCGCGCTGTGCGTGCAAGCCATTCGCACATCACAAGCCGATCAACTGCAAAATCCTAAAACTTTATTTCCAGGTTTCATTTTTATTTTGAATAGATTTTTTAACCCCACGATGTGGGTTTATGTTTTCTCTTTTAATCATTTAATGTAGTTTTGAGTGTGACTGGTTAAAGCAGGGTGTACCTGTATGATTGGTTGGAAATTTCAAGGATTAATTGTGGTGTTTTCCTTATTACATCATGTGTTGTTCTGAAAACAAAAAGAAACAAATGAAGAACGGAATGTAGTCTGTCATCTGCGCAGCCTGACTGGAGCAAAGTGGCACGTTTACTTGTGCGATTAACTGAAAGTGAAGCGCTGCCAGCTCGTGATGCGCAAATGGCTTGCACGTGCTGCATGAGTATGTTGGGTATATTGCAGTCTCGTCACATTTTAACTTTTTGTTTAGCCTCCCATTCATCTCATGAAAACACGCTGCGTGATCATGAGGAAGGATTACATCAAGAATTTATATAAATAAAATAGTTTACTCCTCTCTCGCCGTTGCTGGCGTGCCAGTAATTACCCTCCATGTGCCAATGCTGGCACGCATGCAATAGGTTGCCGACCCCTGGATTACACAATGAAAGTCATTTTTAAGGGCCAGATCAGGTAGAAATAGCTCCTTAAGGTAACAGCTGTGGTAGTAACTTTTTATAGACTAGGAAGTACCATGATATTCTTTGACATACCATGCAGTATCATGTAAATACCATGGTACATAATTATGGTAATCATTTAGTTATATTGTATTATGATGTCATCTCTGTCCCACCGTAGTAGGGCTGGCACGACAAATGTATTGCCATGACAGGGAGACAGCACTGTATACACAATGTAAAGGGTTTTAACAATGATTTGCTTCTTCAAATAATGAAAATTACACGGTTCAGCCACGTAGCTCTGGTAACATAAAGATGGAATCTGGCATGCAAATAGGCCTACCTACTTTAGAATGAAACAGCAAGTTAATAAATGTTCCAGGGATTCAACTGCTCGTGAAACCATATCAAAGTTGGCAGCGGATATACAGACCTAAATTAGGAGCCTGATCTCTTGAGGGGAGCTGGAGCCTATCCCAGCTACCTCAGGCTGAAGTCAGGGAAACACCCTAAACAGGTGGCCAGTCCATCACACAACCACATACACACTTACATAACCCACGCCAACATGGAGAGAACATGCAAAATCCACACAGAAATGCCTATACTTGAACTAAGGGCCTTCTTGCCGTGAGTTAACAATGCTAACCACTGAGCCACCATGTTGCCCTGATGACATTTTTACAGAATTATATTACGTGACTACACGTATTGCGGCAATTCCAAGGAGAAATTTCCACTGAGTGGTGCCAAAATCATGTCAAATTTTCTCCCAAACAGATGAGGTTTGCAAATGATGAAGCAACCACATAATTTTTTGGTGTTTCTATGACACTCTCGGTTCATGTGTTGAGATGCATGCTCCTCAGGACTTGTACCCTGGTCCTTCACATAACAAGTATAACACTATCAGTTGAGCTACTATGCAATTTGATTGCACTCAAACAAGCTTGTAAATGTAGTTGGTTGTAACAGGGTAACAGGGTAAGTAGGAGGCGAGAACCGGCTTGACAATATAAAGAATGTTTAATGATAAACTTAAACAAAAAGACTCAAACATAAACACATACAGGGCAGCTGCTTGTAGCTCTCTCTCTCCTGAACTGCCACCTCCGGCGGTCTTTATCCCTCTCATTGGCTTGATTAGCCTGATTAGCGGCTGAGTGTGCGTCATCACGGCCCAGCCCCGCCCTCCTCCTTGCCACATTGTTTATGTATTGCCAGAGATTCTTTTATATACTTAGATATCAACCTCTGCGACTCAACCATTAAAGAGAGCGTAATGGTCCATTTGGATCGAGTGAGTCTTCTAAGCCAATCATAAAATGGCTCTGACATCAATGAACTGCATCCAGAGTGTAACAACAGTAAATCTTTTGTGTAAACCATACAAAAATATGTGGAGAGCCGTAAACTGTCACCTACCTGTTGCAAAATTGCCCGTGACTTCTCTTATTAAACAGCAATTTTATCGTAGTAAACTTAACATGTAGTTCTCTCCAAAAGGATTGTTTAGTGTAAAACATGTTGAAGAATAGCTGACAGAGGGCCTTTTAATTAAGTGATGAGCTGTTTCCTCACATAAGCAGTTTATTCAGCATACTGAAGCATCTCCCCATTGACATCTAGTGCTATTGCATTTTGGCCATAGCATTCATCTCAGTGTGGAAAAGTCGTACAGCCTTACAGCACTTATGAGTGTCAGCACTTATGGGGCGGTTCGACTCGACTCTACTTTTCTGAGTTTGCTTTTCCACTGCAGTTTAGTGCAGCCTCAACGTGTGTGGGATTATAGGCTGTTCGTCATAGTTGCACCACCTCTACTGCCGTGACATCATCTTAATCATGACACAAACACACAACAAAGGAGCAATGGAGGATATCGAAGGAATGGTGTTCTTGATTCTTGGCATGTGGCTGTTTTTCACAGCAAGACGACAATCTTTGTTTCAAAAGAGGCTGATGGCAGCAAGACCAAATACCGCAAAAAAAAAACAGGAGAGTTTGGGAAATCATACACCAAAGCGCAGATGAGGACATCACTGTGTTAGCTCAAAGACGACGCACGAGGGTAGGTTAACCTGCCATCTAGCTTATAGCAATGATGCTGGTAGTGACCAATCAGTGATCTGCAGGGTTTTGACGTCACATTTAGTATCGGCTCGGCTCGCTTGGAACCTCGACCGAGGTGGTACTAAAAAAAAGTGCCAGGTACCAGGTACTATCCACAGTGGAAAACCCCCAAAAAGTGAGCAGAGTTGAGTCAAGTCGAGCCGTACCGTGCAGTGGAAAACCCCCAATGTGACAGTTTTGACCCAAGAACCTTTGATCTCTGAGCTCCTTATACATGAACTACATGACAGATATATTTATTTATGTTTTATGCATATATTTATATAGTGGAGGGTGAGGTAAGATGTGTCAGTAGGTAATCCGTGTCATCGCTTATTCTAGGAAACTTTGCAGTGAATTTATAGGTCTTAAAATGTATAATGCATGTTGGTGAACTTTCATTTTGAACATTTAAAAGCTTGTTGTGTAACTGGGCCCCTTTTTTAGTCATATTTCCAATGCCTTATGTTATTGGTGCTTTCTTCTAATTTCAGTTGACAGCAGACATCCTGAAATATAAGTAGGCTTATTAATATCATTTCTGTCTCATTTCACCTTGACTAGAGGACAATTTAACTAAAAAGTGGCAGAGCCTCATCCCCTTTGTTATTTGGATTCAAAGCAATCAATTAAATGAAACCCAACCCATGTGGTCATACAATGACATGCTCGTCTCTTGAAACACACCACATTAGATATGATTTAAACATGTTTAGAATGTTGTTTACATTGGTTTCTACCTGTTCCACATTATGTAACATGCATTATGCTTCAGCAGTGTCAAAGTGCATCACTTTCTTGACTATGGAAAGGGCAAACTACTGAACATCAAACATGAAAACATCAACATTTAGAAGAAATCATTCAAACAGGAGGAACTGATCAGTAATAAGCCCTCAATTCTTAGAGAGCAGAGGGAAATAAAGAAAGTCTCTCTCATCTAAACAATTTTGCTCTCAAATATATGGCTTTGCATTTCCATTCAACAGCCAGGGGACATTTGCATTACATTGCCTCTTTTCATAATTATTTCACTCTAGACAGATGTATGTTGTTGATCTGCATTAAAATTTTATTTAAAACAGTTGGTCATGACTATGACACATGCAAATTACTCTTAATACAAACTTAATACACTATATTGCTCAGTCAATCAACCAAGAACTGATGCATACTTATAATAATTAATATCTATGTAAAATAATACTGTGCAGCCAAAACTCCTTTATCTGTGAAGGTGTTTTCTGCATGGTTTTTGTTTCCTTATTTTGTGTGCATATGAGCAGGATATAATCTATGATATCCAATTTATGCAGCCTTCTTGGTTTACCCTTGTTGGTCTGAGAAATGTTTGAGGTTATGCAAGGGTACTTGGTTTAAAAATGTTTGAGAAGCCCTGCATTAGATTTCACCAGGGGTCGACAACCTTTTTGACAATTTTTTTATTTTTATTTTCCTGGTCAGTGGCTGTGCAAATAATATAAAAACATGGGCATGTATGTGATTTTCTGAAGTTTGAATCCACTTGTGAAAATGTTTCTATTTTGCATTTTTCTTACTGAATCGTTTATTTTTCATTACAAATTATATTATACGCATAACAGTTTTGTGCAAAACCCGATAATTATGATATAATCATGATCCTGCATGTGAATTTTCACAGTGCATCTCGTGAAAGTGTTTTAATGAAAGAAAACCTGTCCTTTTGTACAAGATGAGTTAACACAGTTAATGTTACATATTTGCTTATATGATCACTGTTCATGATTGTGTGGAATCTTAAATATTTCTTATATTATGTCATTGTAATCATGTAATCACTAGCACGCAAGCAACAGCGAGAGAGGAGCAGGCTATTTTATTTATAGTTTTTCGCACCTGCAGTCCAATCTACATCTTGATGTAATCCTTCCTCATGATCATGCAGCGTGTTTTCATCAGCTGAATGGGAGATTAAACACTATTAAAGAGTGACGAGACTTGTGCTGGGCGTGCAAGCCATTTGCACATCACAAACTGGTCAACTATTTAGCTCTTTTCGGTGAGTCGCACCTTCAAAATCCTAAAACTTTATTTCCAGGTTTAATTCATATTTTGAATAGACCCACGATGTGGGTTTATGTTTTCTCTTTTAATCGTTTAATGTAGTTTTGAGTGTGATTATGGTTTAAGGAGTGTGTACAGCACTGTATACATAATGTAAAGGGTTTTAGCAATGATTTGCTTCTTCAAATAATGAAAATAAAAGCTTTGCCATATATAACAATGAAGGTTATTCATACTGTAACTGAACTCAACGAGGGTGTGTGACCTGTGAAGATGCCACATTAAGATGCTTTCATCTGAGTTCAGAAGGCTGTATGGCCTCATGTGTCCCTGTGGACAGGTGCTCGAAAAGCATGCTAATGAAACCCATGAGAGAGAACGCTGCTCAACAGCTAACAGCACGTTATAAGAGACTTTATTAAGATACACGCACACCCATTCACCAGCCAGATTTTGACGCACATTGATTCACCAGCCAGATTTTGAATGACTTCACTGCAATAAATCACTTTTTTACCCAGTATTTTTGTCTTGTCCAGTAAAAATGTCTACACATTCATAAAACCAGTGTTGTATAAAGTACACAATCGTTATACTTCAGTAAAAGTAAAGATACCTTTATGGAAACTGACTCAAGTAAAAGTAAAATTACCTCATGTAAAAATACTAAATAAAGGATTTATAGAAATAAAGTATTATAGTAACTGATATTAAATGTGCTTAGTAACTAAAGTACAAGTAAATTGTATAAATTATAGATCTGTACAAATCATATCGCACATAACTAAATCAGTATTTCACGGAATTCATAAAGTTTGAGTAAAAAAAACATTTCAAATTAATTTATTGTCAAAATAGATTATGTAGAGACACAACACGCGCTGTTTCCCCTTGTGTATTTGAATTCTGATTCCTAAAATGAATTTTTCAGACTGCTTTTTGAACCAATTTGACAAAAGAATCAAAAGATTCAACTCAAACCATTCATTGGCGAATCTGTCATCTCTATCACCGAGCTGGGGTGCATTTACCAAAAACATTGTTAGCCAACTATGGTCGCAAGCTCTATTGTTACCAACATAGTTCAACGATTTGGTGTTTCCCGAAACTGTAGTTTCAACGAACATTCACAAACAGCATCCCAATGTTGTGTGGCTGGAACTACAGCTCTTTACCTGTGGTTTGAAGCATAGTTCCTTGTTAGTTTTCTGTGTGGACATCATTTGACTTTGCCGAGGCTTCTGTGTCTTTCATTCCATATATATCTTTCATTCTTTCAAGACGTTTACATGCATTTAAGAAAACAATCTATTCTGGGGGTTTACAGAAAGCGTGGTTCTGAAACGTCATGTAAACATGAAAACAGCCGTTTAAGAGATTAAAAAGAAAGTGCTTTATAGCCCACGGTTTCTGTTGGAGAACACGGCTTTTATGTGTTTATGTTAACACATATGTTGCGTTAATATAACTCTGGAATGGTGGTGGTGTAGTGGACTAAAGCACTGACCTAGTAAGCAGAAAGTTGTTGGTTTGATCCCCACAGCCACCACCATTGTGTCCTTGAGCAAGGCACTTAACTCCAGGTTGCTCCAGGGGGATTGTCCCTGTAATAAGTGCACTGTAAGTCGCTTTGGATAAAAGCATCTGCCAAATGCATAAATGTAATATATATTTGAACAGTGTGCATGTGCATATGCTCAAGTGTTCCAGGGGAACCCTGAAGTCTGATGTAAAGGGAAAACCCACTATTGCAACACATTGCATCTGTCGTGCACGCTGCTTTCGTGTCTTCAGTAGCTTTCACGCATTAAACGGCTTTCTGGTATATGTGTACATGAGCTATTATGATTTAGTATTTGCATAATTTATTACTCCACCCCCTGAGTAACATCATTAAAGACAGCTCAACCAATATGGTTCAAACGATGGATGTGCAATATAGTTACAACAGTTTCGGAAATCAATCGTGATAGCTAGTTAATTTCTCCAACGATACACTGTACTATGGTGATTATGCAGTGTTACGTTGTTGTATGGGAAACGCACCCATGCACGCAGTTTACATTTGCAGCTGTGTTATTTATGTATTTATTTATTTTTCATGGTGTTCAATCGCAAAAGTAACTAAAGGGTTTGTAAAAATTAATCAAAGTAAAAGTATTTATTTTCTCTTCAAAATGTGGTGAAGTAAAAGTGAAAGTCGACAGAAATTTTTATACTCCAGTAAAGTAGAAATAAGTAAGAAACAAGCAGTGTTGGGTATGTTACTCCAAAAAATTATCACAATGCTAATTACGTACATTTTTTTAAAACAATTTTTTACGTTTTGCCACTCAACGATTTCAGAATAATATATCAGAGGGTGAGGACCAGAGGGGCGTAAGTGACATTTTGGGTGAGATGGAGATATATATATATATATATATATATATATATATATATATATCAAATGAAAGCTCTTGATGAGCTCTTTCTACTGCCAAAAGGACACAAGTGAATTCTTAATCATTTTGGAGATATTCATTAGAAACCAAAATACTTAACACTGAACATACTAAGTCAGTTGGTGCCAAAAGGGCGTAACTGCACTTAAGCCCTTTTGGCATTGAGAAATGTATTGTGGGTAAAGCCTGTGGATAGCACATGAGTCAAAATGGCCAACACCACATGTAAGCCAGGTAGGTCAACCATGAGAAGAAAACAGTTTTTAACTGCTGAAGATGTATTATTAAGCTTATTTCATGACAAAGAGCTGGATGATGATAGAGAAAATGAAAATATCCACACATTAAGTCTTTCTCCACAGTTGAATCACACTATTGCAGGAAAGACACAGCAAAGCAGTACCTTGAGGAAAATCTTAATGTAACTAAGATGTATAACCTCTATGTACAGAAATGCAACAATGAATGGAAACTGAATCCTGAGAAACTCAGTTTCTACAGGCATATATTCAATACAGAGTTCAATTTAGGCTTTCACCAACCCACAAAAGATGCATGTAAGCACTGTGAGTGGTACAAGCATTTAAATGCCAGTGACAAACAAATCAATGAAGAACAATACAATGCCCACCAAAACAGAAAAACACAGGCCCGAGAACATAAAGAACATGATAAGAGACCTGCACAAGAACAGTCCTCATTCAAAGCAGTCACTTTTGATCTTGAACAAGTGATGACCACTCCATGGAGTAATGTGAGCAGTCTCTATTACTCAAGGAAGTTGAGCACCTACAACCTGACAGTCTATGAATTAGGCAGCAAAGGGGCAAACTGCTACATGTGGCATGAAGGTGAAGGGGGCCGTGGCTCGTCAGAGATCAGCACATGCATGTTCAAGTATCTGTCCTCTCTTTCAGACACTGAGCATGTGGTGCTGTATTCTGACACATGTGGAGGTCAGAACAGAAATGCTTGTTTTAGTGCCATGTGCCTCCATGCAGTAAAAAATTTGCCAATTTCCATTATTGACCACAAATTCATGGAGTCTGGACATGGCCAGATGGAATGTGCCTGTGTACAGTCCATTGTAAGGATGGCGAGGAAGACCATGCCATACAAGGTGATTGAGCTTAGTCACAGTGACTTTCTGGATTTCAAGTCCTTTTCATCACACATGGTCCGAAACAAAACCAAAGACGCAGAGGGAGAAACAGTTCGTTGGCAGAAAATCAAGTGGCTGCACTACACAAAAGAGGATCCAAAAGGTATTCAGTTCAAATATGAACTGTCTGACCAAGCATTTAAAATGCTTGAAGTTGGAAAACTGGAGACCAGAGGTTATCATGGAATGGAACCTAAAAAGTTATACAGATGTCCACCTGGGATCACTGCTGTGAAAAAGAAAGACTGCAGTATCCCGCAGTCTTATGTGGACTTCTACCAGGCTTTACAAGTCAGCCAGTCAGAGTAGGCTACTATCTCATATACAAATCCATCTGAAACGTTCTTTATGACACACATTGTTTTTGTTATGTTGTCATGTCCTCAATACTCAGTAACCTATTTCAAATGCTCACTGTTCTGGAGCCTACTTTCAGTTGGTAATATGGCAAAATGCTATTAATTAGTTGTAAATAATAATTAGTTATGAAAGTTACTTCAGTACCATTCAGTTAATGGTATTTGATATCATATTTTTTTATTATTACAAAGGCATCTGTAAAGGCTTTTTAATCGCCCATTTGGCCAAATGGTTAAGTGGCTGGGATTACTATTTTAGTCAAATTAATCACATTCAATTAACTAATTTGATGTAAGGACTTTTTATGTGATATTTTATTTTATCACAATAGCTTGTTATTTCTTTTAAACTCATTAATGTAATGCTTTGTTCATATTGTCATCAGATACGCCCATGTTTTTATATACGAAATGGAATGAAACATTGGTGCCAAAAAGGTGCATGTGACTTTTTTTTATTATTAAAAAAATTTAGATTTTTTTTTTTTTTTTTCTGAATAAATGTAAAATAGTGTTCAGTAAGTATACTGTCATCCATGTGTATACACATTTTTATTATAAAAGACTGACATCAGTACACAAAGTCAGATCAAACTATGGTCATTTTTTTTTTTTTTTTGGCCCTCCTGTAAAGTTGGTGAAATGTCACTTATTACGCCCCTCTGGTTCTCACCCCACAAATATGTCTATTCTAATATTGACATGTTTTTCCTAAAACGGTGTGTTTATGACGCAACGCAACCAAAGTGAGATGCTACAAAAGCACCTGTCAGACGCTTGTGTACATAGACTCGTCCTTAGAAAAGCCCTTATAATAAGTGTACCTTGGACAGATTGACAACTTCAACTGTAAAATGGATTGCTGAGGACTGTAGGGAATGATATGGATAAAAGATATGGAAATAAAAAAAAATATATCCAGCTAACGCCACTTTTTGTATCGCCTAATTAGTTATTAATATTTAAGTATTTTAATTATTAATTATTAATAATCGTATTTATAATATTTAATATACTATATATATTTTATTTATAATTATTTAAATATGATTATTAATAATTATTTAATCATTACACTGTATATTGAATTATTTCTATTTGGGGGCCTTTCTCTGCAAATATTGATATATGCAATTAATTGCAATTAATTCAATTAATTAATCATCATATCATGTTATTAATTTGGTTAAAATTGTAATCGATTGACAGCCCTAGTAATTACCTTAATTGAAAGTCCTGTCTTTAACCTGATTACAAGAATTTAAAATGGATTGTGTTATACTATAATAATATTACAGTAACTAATTACTTTGTAATCAGATTACACTCAACACTAAAAACAAGAAACATACTTGAGAAGCAGAATGGCATAAGATATTCAATCTTTTTTAACAAAATTCTGACTCAATTTGCCAATGAGATAAGAAAAATAAACTTAATTCAAAGGGAAAACAAGTTTATTTTTTCTTTATATTTTATTAGGAATGCTAAAAATGTTTAGATATTTTACTGAAAAACAAAAATATAGCTGAGAAATTATAAAAAAATTTTTTTGCAGTGTATAACCAATTAAAAAAGGTAAGCACAGTTCATGAAGTATTTTTCATACGTAATGTAGCATCACAGGTCTCTAATGAAAGATTTTTTAATGAAAGGCTGTACATGTCTTTTTATGGAATCGTTCACCCAGAAATGGAAATCTTGACAGTCGTGGTCACCATTCAGTTTTATTGTATGGACAAAAGCAGCATGGACATCCTGCTATAAATAAGTCTTTGTTTTCCATGGAAGAAATACAATTAGATGTTTTTTTGACAGATATGAGGGTAAGGAAATTATGACAGAATTTTAATTTTGCAGTGAACTAGGGTGAAAAAAGCTCCCTGGTGTAACCACAAAAGAGGCCCTGTTTTTATGGTATTATTTCAGTGATGTTTACACCAGGCCACAATTTTCAACCCATCCCACCGCTGACAATCCAAAAATACATGGCAGACACAGAACAATCAGTCATGAGAGATTCAATTTCATTTGAAAGCTTTAGAATCCACTTGACATTGAATGGGAAAATACCAGTCATTGTTACATGCTAAAGGATGTTCAAACTGATGTTAAATCACAACACACTTGTATCTGTATAGAAAAATACATGTGTCAGGTTTAATTGATGGAATACAAAAATGTCATGCCACCTGACTAAATGATCTTGGAAAGTATATTTGTTACAATGAAATGCTTAATAAACAAAGCCGAGTGGGTTCATCAAATCATCCTTACACTTCTAATTTAAGCTAGAGAGTAATTTAATGTTAATGTTTTATAAAAAATATTTCTCCTTAAAAAAAAAAAAGCCTTTTTCCTGCTTTGGGGATTGGATGGATTTGTACAGTTGAACAGTGTAATGTTTTAGCTTTTTTTATTTTTATCATTTTAATAAAATGATATACTTTTTAATTATAAGATATATTTTAAGTTTTTAATTAATTTTTTTTTAATGATTTTAATTTGAGATGTTTTATATGGTATTATTATTTACATCTCCCATTTATTTATATAACTAAATGAGAGTGATAATTTTTTGTGTATGTGTACAGCACCACAAGTTCATTTCAGGTTTTTATAGTATATTGTAATGCACTTATATCACTATGTAACACAATTTTTGTTCCTGGGTAGTAAGTTTTATTTCCTAATTGCTTATGCCTCAAAAGTATAGAAAATGGCTATTATTCCCCACAAACTTTGCTTTTGTGACCAGGACAGTGATATTTTGAAATGTACCTTCCAATGAGAATTTGTGTCTTTCCGTTCACATGAAGTGAGAAAAAAACAACATATGAATCCAAATTAACATGTATTTATACTAAAGTAATATAAAAATAACTACAAACGATTTAGAAGTGAGTAGTTGTTCGAGATTTACGATTATACTGTAAATCACTTTCACGAATCAGCCCCCAAATGTAGTCTCCCATCATGTTCTCGTTATACTGTCCTTGGTAGCGGCGTTCAAAGTCCAGTATATCCTGATGGAAGTGCTCGCCTTGCTCCTCTGAGCTTCCATGTTCTCCTTGAATCTATCAAGATGAGCATCAAGGATATGAACTTTGAGGGACATCCTACTGCCCATTGTGCTGTAGTTCTTCACCAGAGTCTCAACCAGCTCCACATAGTTTTCGGCCCTGTAATTGCCCAGGAAGCCCCGAACCACTGCGACAAAGCTGTTCCAAGCCGCTTTCTCCTTACTAGTGAGCTTCTTGGGGAATTCATTGCACTCCAGGATCTTCTTTATCTGTGGTCCGATGAAGACCCCGGCTTTGACCTTTGCCTCAGACAGCTTAGAGAAGAAGTCTTGAAGGTACTTGAAGGCTGCCGACTCCTTATCTAGAGCTCTGACAAATTGTTTCATAAGGCCCAATTTGATGTGCGGTGGTGGCATCAGCACCTTCCGGGGGTCCACCAGTGGCTCCCACTTGGTTGTTCCTCCCCACAGAGAACTCGGTCCGCTGTGACCAGTCCCGCCTGTGGTGTCCCTGCTGTCCCAATGGCAAAGATAGCAGGGAAACTTGGTAAAACCGCCTTGGAGACCCATCAGGAATGCCACCATTTTGAAGTCTCCTATGACCACCCAGCCATACTCATCATACTTCAAGGCATCCAGCAAGGTCTTGATGCTGTTGTAATCCTCTTTGAGGTGCACCGAGTAAGCCAGGGGAAGAGACGGGTACTTGTTACCATTATGGAGCAGCACAGCTTTGAGGCTCCTGGATGACCTGTCAATGAAGAGGTGCCACTCATTCTGGTTACAGGCGTTTCCGATTGCCTCGAACAGACTGGTCACACTGTGGCAGAAGCAGAGCCCATCTAGACGGGTGAAGAAGCTGGAAAAAGGTTGGTGACGCTTCCTCTGATCTGCGAATTGCACACTTTCAACCAACAAGTTCCACTGCTTGAGCCTAGATGTCAAAAGCTCGGCATTGGACTTGGTGAGACCAAGATCTCTAATCAAGTCATTGAGGTTTTTTTTGGTTGCTTTAGTATAAATATGTGTTAATTTGGATTCATATATTGTTTTTTCTGACTTTATGTGAACGAAAAGACACAAACACCGTTTTCTCATTGGAAATAGGTCAATTTCAAAATATCCCTGTCCTGGTCACAAAAGCAAAGTTTGTGGGGAATAATAGCCATTTTCTATACTTTTAAGGCATAAGCAATTAGGAAATAACACTTACTACCCAGGAACAAAAATTGTGTTACATAGTGATATAAGTGCATTACAATATACTATAAAAAGTTACACAGTGTATTCATTTGAAGTCAGTGGGGGACAAGGAAAGTGAATGTGGCCAATTTTTGGAGGGTTTAAACACAGAAATGTGAAGCTTATCATTTGATAAAAGCACTTAGTTAATTGTTCTGTTAAAACTCATGTATTATTCGAGCTGTAAAGTTGTTTAAATCATCACTTTTACAGTTATTATAGGGTTTTAGGGTTTGTTGACATTACTTCGTCATGGAAACCAAGTTGTAATATTGCCTATAACTTTACACAGAAAAGGTTAGTAAGCGATTTTATCAAACTAAAATCATGTTTACATGCATATCCTTTCTGTCTTGTGGCTATACTTTTGAAACAGTGTGTATTTTAATGTTAATAAATTTGGCTCCCATTCACTTCTATAATAAGTGCCGCACTGTAACCTCGATTTTTGCTTTTTTTAAAGAAAAAATAAATTTTTTGGTAATCAATATTATGCCACAAACGCAGTCGATTGAGCTTAACTTGCAGTGAACCAGGAATATTCCTTTAAAAGGATAAGAACATAAATTACCTCACAAATTAATTTACAAGAACATGTTTTTTTTTTTTCTTCAAAGTATTGCTTTTATTGTAAATTTTTCAGCATGTATCTAAAAAAAAAAAAAAAAAAACATGTAAAAGATAGGAACATTCACCACAAGGTCAGTGGTCTTCTAAAGCCCAAAGTATACTTCGATTTTGATGTGAACGCTCAACGTCTGCATACAGTCGAACGCGAGCCTGTCAAAGTATACTCCATTTGAAGCATGTGCGCTAGGACTGTTGTTGTTTTTATCTTCGTTTCCTGTTTTTTGCCAGTGATTACATCTTCTATCCTTTCTTCATGACAGCAATGGCTCAAATGTGAGTATTGCCACCTTGTGGATCCACAAATTCATGCAAATAATTTCAGGCACATGCGCATTCCAATACGCACGGTTAGAAAAATCGGCTGTGCGCATTCAGTGCTCGAGCACTCTGCTGATGATGAGATTTGCGTCACGCATCCTGTGAGTGCCGCATCTGACTGAAGTATACTTTGGGCTTAAAGGAATAGTTCACCCAAAAATGAAAATTCTCTCATGATTTACTCACCTTTAAGCCATCCCAGATGTGTATGACTTTCCTTCTTCAGCTGAATCGAAGTGAAGATTTTTATAAGCAGATTTCAGCTTAGTTTATCCATACAGTCATGTAAATGGGTGCCGTGAGGCTGCTGGCTGTTTGATGGTCCAAAAGTAATCCACATGACTCCAGTTCATCAGTTAATGTCTTCTGAAGCAAATCGATAGGTTGGTGTAAGAAACATATCAATAATTAAAACTTTTTTTTTTATTTATTTTTTTTTCACATTTCAAAGGTTGTAGTAGGCTTATTTGTCCAGTATGACTAAATATACGTATACAGTATTCAATAATTTTAAATAAAAATTCACTAAAATTCACCAAAATTATATTTCACATTCCAAAGGTAGTAGGTTCCTAGTGGGGTGCATGACTTTCTACAGGTTTTATTTTTCCAATATGTCTAACGATACTTATGCAGTATTCAATTATTTAAGAAAACAAATCATTTGACTCCAGCCAAGTCTCCTAAACATCCAAATTGTCCCAGCTGCTAGGGAGGGTAGAGTCACTTGGGGTAACCTCCTTGTGGTTGCGATTAAGGGTTCTCGCTCTCAATGGGGCATGTGGTAAGTTTTGTGTGGATCGTGGCGAGTAGCATGAGCCTCCACATGCTGTGAGTCTCCGCGGTGTCATGCACAGTGAGCCACGTGATAAGATGCATGGATTGACTGTCTCAGAAGTGGAGGCAACTGAGACTTGTCCTCCGCTACCCGGATTGAGGTGAGTAACCGCGCCACCACGAGAACCTACTAAGTAGTGGGAATTGGGCATTCCAAATTGGGAGAAAAGGGGATACATTTTTTTTTTTAAAGATTCCAAAGATTCCAAAGATTTCAAAGATTGTAGTAGGTTCCCAGTGGATAGACTGACTTACTAGAGGTGTTGTTTGTACAATATGTCTAAATGTATACACTATTCAATTATTTTAGGAAAAAAAAATCTTTCACATTTCAATGGTTGTAGTAGGGTCTTGAGGTGGATGCATGACAGGTCATATTCGTCATGTATGTATATTTATACAGATACAGTCTTGAATTATTTTAGAAAAAAAAACAACACTAAAATTCATCAAAATTATATTTTCCCATTCTAAGCCACTCAAGTTGGAGTTAAGGTTGTAGTAGGCTCTCAGTGGGTAGACTACAGGTCAAATTTTGCCAACATGTACTGTTAGACAAATGCAGTATTTAATTATTAAAAACAAAACTACCAAAATTCACCTAAATGACATTGGCGCATTCCAAAGGCTGTAGAATTCAAATACCCAGATGCGTTATACATCCTTTTTGAGTTGGGGTTAGGGTTGCGTTAGGGTTAATATAGGTTTAAGTGAGGGCTAGGGTTGAGTTTGGTGGGATTTTTTTACTGTTTGTTAATGTTTGTTTTATTTTGCACAAATCTGTTATGGTTTCAGTGTTTGTCTCACATAGCAAAAAGAGAGCAGAGTAATCCTAACTCAAACATAACCTTAACCTAAATTCACAATTTTTGTGAATTTGTATAAATGATTATTTTAAACTGTATATTTGGTATATATCCGTATGTACATGCTGGCAATATTTGACATGAAGTCAGTGATCCCACTGGGAGCCTACTACAACATTCAGAAATTGAAAATAACATTTTATTGAATTTTAGTGATTTCTCAAATAACTGAATACTGTATTCATACAATTGGACTTACTGTGATAATCTTACCTGTAGTGAATCAGTCTAACCACTGGGAACCTACTACAACCTTTGGAATGTGAAAATATGATTTAAGTACATTTGAGTGATTTTTTGTTTTAGTGAATGCTGAATACGTATACTATACTTATATTTAGACATGTTATACAAACAAGACCTGTCTTTAGTCATATAGCACACTGGAAACAAACTTTGGAATGTGAAAATAACATTTTGGAGAATTTTAGTGATTTTTCCCCCCTAAAATAATTGAAAACTATTCATATAATTGCACATATTGGGAAAATATGGCATGTAGTAAATCAGTTTATCCACTGGCAGCCTACTACAACTTTCAGAATCTTAAATTGTATTTTCACAGTTTTTTATATATATATATATACACTATATTGCCAAAAGTATTCGCTCACCCATCCAAATAATTGAATTCAGGTGTTCCAATCACTTCCATGGCCACAGGTGTATAAAATGAAGCACCTAGGCATGCAGACTGCTTCTACAAACATTTGTGAAAGAATGGGCCGCTCTCAGGAGCTCAGTGAATACCAGCGTGGTACTGTGATAGGACGCCACCTGTGCAACAAGTCCAGTCATGAAATTTTCTCGCTACTAAATATTCCACAGTCAACTGTCAGTGGTATTATAACAAAGTGGAAGCGATTGGGAATGACAGCAACTCAGCCACGAAGTGGTAGGCCAAGTAAAATGACAGAGCGGGGTCAGCGGATGCTGAGGCGCATAGTGCGCAGAGGTCGCCAACTTTCTGCAGAGTCAATCGCTACAGACCTCCAAAGTTCATGTGGCCTTCAGATTAGCTCAAGAACAGTGCGTAGAGAGCTTCATGGAATGGGTTTCCATGGCCGAGCAGCTGCATCCAAGCCATACATTACCAAGTGCAATGCAACGCGTTGGATGCAGTGGTGTAAAGCACGCCGCCACTGGACTCTAGAGCAGTGGAGACGCGTTCTCTGGAGTGATGAATCACGCTTCTCCATCTGGCAATCTGATGGACGAGTCTGGGTTTGGCAGTTGCCAGGAGAACAGTACTTGTCTGACTGCATTGTGCCAACTGTGAAGTTTGGTGGAGGGGGGATTATGGTGTGGGGTTGTTTTTCAGGAGCTGGGCTTGGCCGCTTAGTTCCAGTGAAAGGAACTCTGAATGCTTCAGCATACCAAGAGATTTTGGACAATTCCATGCTCCCAACTTTGTGGGAACAGTTTGGGGATGGCCCCTTCCTGTTCCAACACGACTGCGCACCAGTGCACAAAGCAAGGTCCATAAAGACATGGATGAGCGAGTTTGGTGTGGAAGAACTTGACTGGACTGCACAGAGTCCTGACCTCAACCCGATAGAGCACCTTTGGGATGAATTAGAGCGAAGACTGCGAGCCAGGCCTTCTCGTCCAACAACAGTGTCTGACCTCACAAATGCGCTTCTGGAAGAATGGTCAAAAATTCCCATAAACGCACTCCTAAACCTTGTGGAAAGCCTTCCCAGAAGAGTTGAAGCTGTTATAGCTGCAAAGGGTGGCCCGACGTCATATTAAACCCTATGGATTAAGAATGGGATGTCACTTAAGTTCATATGCGTCTAAAGGCAGATGAGCGAATACTTTTGGCAATATAGTGTATATATATATATATATATATATATATATATATATATATATATATATATATATATATATATACATAATTTATACATAATATGCACAAGTCAGTTGATTGAATGCTTGGACAATCACGGCAATTCTAAGAGTGGACGTGGTTTTTAAGCCCCGTCCGTTTAGGTATATAAGTGGGCGTGAAAAACACAATTTCTCCAAATTTTCTGACTGAGGGACAAAGAGCGCGTCGCTTGCACCTCAAAAAACTCTGGGTATGTAGTGCTGCCAGCTTACGCACGGTCACGTTCCCTTCATCTCAGGGAACCAAGGTTACATAAGTAACTGAGACGTTCCCTTACTATTGCAGTTCGCTCGACATTGTGTCATGCCGATGCATATGGGGAACAGAGTCCCATCATGCCGCACTACATGACATTAATGCTCGAAAGAACATGACACTGCAGTCCTGTGGGACGGCGACCAATATGAGTATGCTGCAAGTGAATAACCCTCATGAAAAGCCAGGAGGGGAGCACTTATAATGGATATATGAACTATAGTCATATAGTATGAATTAACCCCTTCACGAACCCAGTTGGGAAGGAAGTTTTATTTACAGTGAAAGTGCTTGTGACTTTATGGGAAATTACTATGGCCTGAATGCAGGCAGTTGTGTACAGGGGAGCCCGTACTTAAAAAGGGGCACACATTTATGTTTGGCCAACAAAATAGCAAGCGCTCTAGGCAGAGACGACTTGTGAAGAGAGAGAAGTTACGTCTAGGTTACGTCTAGGTTATGAAATCTTATGAATGTGTTTTGAGCTGACCAGCCTGCTGCAAAATATATGTCTTGTAAGGACACACCGTTTGTCCATGCTCATGAAGAGGCCATGCCTCTAGTTGAGTGTTCTTTAACACCGATTGGGCAATTCGCACCCTGTGACTCGTAAGCCAGGGCGATCGCATCAACGGTCTAGTAAGAAAGATTTTACTTGGAGATGGACATTCCTTTTGTGCATCCTCCATGGCACACAAAGAGCTGGTCAGACAGTCTGAACTGTTGGTGCGCTCAACGTATGTGTGTACTCATTGTGCTCACTAGTGCTCGCACAGGGCATTACAAATGCAATGACTGTTCCTCGTCTGAGGGAAAAAGGCTTGAAGGTGAAACACCTGAGCTCTGAAAGGTGTGGATAAAACCTAGCCTTTTATGTGATAAAGACACATAGCCTTTTCTGGGTTTGACGGTGGATTTTGAAAGAACCGGACCAAATTACAGACATGAATTGTCGACGGACAGTGCATGCAAATCACCGACCCTTTTTTACTGAGGCCAGAGCCAGCAGTAATGCTGTCTTTTTATTTGTTTATTTTTTAATACCCTTTTCTCCCAATTTGGAATGCCCAATTCCCACTACTTATTACTTATTAAGTCTCAGTTGCCTCCACTTCTGAGACAATCAATCCACGCATCTTATCACGTGGCTCGTTGTGCATGACACTGCAGAGACTCCGAATGTGGAGGCTCATTCTACTCTCCGCGATCCACGCTCAACTTACCATGCGCCCCATTGAGAGCGAGAACCACTAAAAGCAACCACAAGGAGGTTACCCCATGTTACTCTACCCTCCCTAGCAACCGGGCCAATTTGGTTGCTTGGGAGACCCGGCTGGAGTCACTCAGCACACCCTGGATTCGAACTCGTGACTCCAGTGGTGGTAGTCAGCGTCAATACTTGCTGAGCTATCCAGGCCCCCACAGAAATGCGGTCTTAAAACAAAGCACACAAAATTCAAGAGAGTCCAGAGGCTCGAAGGGGGGCCCAGTGAGTGCATTTAGGACCAAAGTTAGGTCCCAAGCTGGAACTGTAGCTGGGTGAGGGGGATTTAGCTGCCTCGTTCCACTAAGGAACTTTATGATTAAATCATGTTTGACTATAGAGATGCCGGCTTCAGGTGCATGATATGCAGAGATCGTCACTACATAAACTTTGATCATTGACGGAGTGAGCCCTGCATCCAATCGCTCTTGAAGAAATGTAAGAATTTCAGGTATGGGCCAGTTCACTGGGTGTTTGCCACGTGAATAGCACCAATTAATGAACACATTCCATTTCAGTGCATAAAGGTGTCTTGTAGATGGCGCTCTGGCCTGTAAAATGGTGTTCATAACCGACTGAGTCAGTTCTGGCACGTTTAGCGTGCTCCGTTCAGGGGCCACACATGCAGGCTCCACAGCTTGGGCTGGGGATGCCAGATTGTGGCATGGCAACAGGTCCACACCATAATTCAGATGGCCTGGGACATATAGTATGTTGCCCGCAGGGAGAGAAGATGGCACTCGGCCCACAGGAGGAGTCAGTCTCATCATTGGCAGGTAACAAATTCTGCCTTGTCTACTGTCATGTTGTCCAAGCGAATCAGAACATGATAATTCACTATTTCAGTTTGAAAAGCTTTCAAGGCTAGGAAAACAGCTGACAGCTCCAGGCGGTTGATGTGCTACACCCTCCTCGCCCAGGCGTCTGTCACACAATGCGCTCCTACCTGCGTTGGAAGCATCCGTGGACACCACTTTCCACCTGAAAACCTGCCCCAGCATGACACTTTGCTGGCAGAAAGCAGGAGCTGTCCATTGTTCTATAGCAGCTAGACAGCAGCGAGATAGAGTGATGTGCATGTGTCCTTGGTGCCAAGCATGCCGTGGCACATGGTGCTTGAGCCAGTACTGAAGAGATCTCATGTGTAAAAGACCTAATGGAATTATGGTGAATGCCACCGTTATAAGCCCCAATGCTTTTTGAAGTGTTCTCCCCAGTTTGAACTGAGACAGACACTGGAGAATGGCCTGAACGTACTCGCTCGTGAGATGCGCACAATTACTCATAGAGTTGAGATGGACTCCCAAAAAGGAGATTTGTTGGCTGGGGGAAGAGCGTGCTCTTCACCCAGTTGACATTGAGGCCCAGGCTGTTCAGATGTTTAAGCAATAAGTCCCTGTGCTGGCATAACAGAGCCTCTGATTGGGCCAGTAATAGCCAATTGTCAAAGTAATTCAAAATGCGCATGCCGCTCAGTTTCAGAGGGGCGAGTACCGCATCAATGCACTTTGTGAACATGCAAGGAGCCAGGGACAATCCGGTTCCCTTGAACGCGAATCTCAAATATATCCTGTGATGTGGTACAATTTGTACAATTTTTGAACGGGTCCTTTGCAAGTGCGCGATTCAAATTTCTAAGATCTAAAATCGGCCGAAGTCCACCATCTTTCTTTGGGACAAATATATAGCAGCTGTAAAACCCTTTGCGGGCTTGACAGTCTGGAACAACCTCACCACATGTGGGACTGAGAGCGATTTTGTTCATTTATTATATTATATAATGCGCCGCTCACCACTGGGAAGTAGTTGTGCATAATGTGTGAGCTTTAAAGAGGAAAAGAGCTGTTTATTGAGAAAGTGCAAGTGTCTCGTACATGTGCAACAAGCGCTGTACTCTTTTTTTACATTCTTTAAATGAATGTGAGACACAGTGGCAACATTTTGAACAACAATATTCCTTTCCCGACTAACTGCAATGGGGAAGAGTGGAACAGCATTGTGTGTCTCTAATCAAGCCTTCTTCGGTACAGGTCCGGAAGGAACAGCAAGCTCTGCATTCCACTTCATAGGGCTGTGCTCATCAAGAGTGCTTTTGCTATATGGGGGGGGACTCACGCTGTGGTGGATGCCTATGTTTGGGCCATGGCTTGCTCGGCTTTACCAGCGGCTCAGTGGTGCACTGAGGCAGAAGGTGTGCGGTTTTTATCCGAGACAGAGCAGGAGCAAGCTGGTTTGTATGAAGTACTGCTCTGTTTTGGCATAAAATGTCTCATAGCCTGCGAGGGTTGCTGAGCCATAATGTAGCGCTCAGCAAACCTATCCACAGAGCTGCAAAATAGGCTGGCTGGAGACATCGGAGCATCAAAGAGGGCGGCTTTTTCCGCGTCACACATTTCTGTGAAGGGCAGCCAGATGTGACAATCCAGGACCACCAGGTTGCCCATTGATTTGCCAATGGCTTGTGCAGTGATTTTAGTGGCCCGCAGCGCTAAGTCAGTAGCGGTGCGAAGCTCTTTAAACATCTCTGAATCGTAGCCTTACTCGTCCATTTGCTTGAGGAGCTTAGCTTGGAAAACTTGGAGCACCGCCATCACGTGGAGTGCTAAACAAGCTTGGCCCGCTGCTGAGTATGCTTGTCCAGCCAGTGCGGACGTTAGTTGACACAACTTGGAAGGATGAATGGGGCTTGATTTCCAAGCCCTGCTACTCACCAGGCAGAGGTGTGCTGCTACCGCCTCTTCCACATGGGGTAGTTGGGCATAAACTTTGTCTTCCCCGTGGTCCACTTTAGTGAGAAGAGTGGCATGCCTGGTGTGCACCCTATTCAGCTGAATAGGGTGCACGCCAGGTTTTTGTCAGTTCGTTATGAACCTTCTGGATCTGCCTTCAAGAGATTCATCTCGCATCCCTCAGAATGAGGGCAATTCACAAGCGAAGCGCCTTGAGACTCATGCCCTCACAGTGAGGGCAGTCTGTCTCGATGTTGATCTAATGGTGGGATGTGCCCCTCATATAAGGAACACTTACGGAATGACATCTTTAAAAAGACTCGAACACGTAAGCAGCTCTTTTATATATATATATATATATATATATATATATATATATTAATATAGCAGATATAACAATAAAGGATACTCAGGCCGAAGCGCTGTGTGGAGTAGGTGTATCGCTGAAGCAAGGACCCGTTCATCAACAAAGCATCTAACGGAGAGGTGTAGAATGTCTGGCGGAACACTGCAGGGGAGCAGAGAGTCTTCTAAGCTTGAGAAGAGTCCGTCCACTGACTCGTGTATTTCGACGGCGACGAATGTCGAGGGCTTCTAAGATTCCTTTTGTGCTCGCTTATATACATGACAGCTTTGTGCCTAAATGGGCAGGGCTTAAACACCATGGCCAATCTTAAAATTGCCATTATTGTAGAAGGGTTTCAACTAGGTCATTGGAAAAAGAATTTCCCCATATGCGTCAACATGATGCAATGTCAAGTGAACTGTAATCGTAAGGGAATGCGGATAGGAGAAACCGCATATCCAACAAATATCCCCTCAGACACGCTGGATGCGTTCCATTCAGAAGTGATTATCCCTATGCCCTATTCCCTTTAAAGACTTTATCATGCACTGTGAGAGCTTTGGAGGTCTAAAAGGTGTGGGGCTTAACATAGGGATCATTCGGAACCAATTTTTTTTTTTATTGGAAATTCTGTTTGAAGCTATCTCACAGCAGGACTATGATTGTTCTCCCCTCAAAGTGCCCTTCGGAGGGTGATTTATGCCATTTGGAACACAGGGAAAGATGAGAAATGCCACTTAAAAAGTCACAAATGCAAAAATAAAGATACAATTACGTGATATAAACACGCAATTGTGTGATATAAACTCGCAATTGTGACTTTGTATCTCGCAATCGCGACTTTGTATGTCACAATTGCGACTTTATATCATGCAATTGCGACTGTATATCACGCAAATGCGACTTTATATCTTGAAATTGCGGGTTTATTTCGCGTAACTGCAACTTTACATCTCGCAATTGCAACTTTATATCATGCAATTGCGACTTTATATCATGCAATTGTGACTTTATATCTCACAATTGTGGGTTTATATCATGTAACTGTGACTTTATATCTAGCAATTGTGAGAAAATATTCACAATTGTGAGATAAAAAGTCAGAATTAGCTCATTTTTGTTTTTTTTACTGCGTGGCGGTATCCGTCTTCCATAAAAGTGTGTGGGCCCAAGTGTCTACATTTGTATATGATGAAAAAAAAAAAAAAACACACGTCCACTGTTATCAATGACTTTTCTATATTTCATATATATTTTACTTATTAACAGATTTCATGGTCATTTTCATGTTAAACACAGACAATCTCTTCTAAGGATTTCCTGTTGAAGAAATTTGACCTGACCTCATTTGTTTTGTTAAAGACTGTCATCTATTGGCTGGCCTAAAACACTTCAATGACACATTGTCTCCAGTATTTGAACAAAATGGAAACTTTTGCTGGACTTAAAAATGTATGAATATCATTGCATTAGATAAAATATCAAATCAAGTGTCATTTACTGTATTTCAGAGATAGCACAAGCACACCTATGCAGGTACATTTATTATGTTTTAAATATAAAACAGTAGGTGAACCTGAGGGGAAATTCCAGTTGTGGAAGTTCTGAGAAAAGCTAATTTGTTTGTAGATGCCACTAGCTTTGATATTCTGTTATCTAATGCAAATAAATTCATAATTTTTTTTCCAGTGTGGCTTTAGTGTCCTAATACTTTTTTGGACCATTGTACAGTATATCAATGTGACTATATAAATTATTAGGTCAATTAAAAAGAGTATTAAAAATGTTTTATGAGCAAATAATCTTAGCAAACAAAATTATATATAAACAAAATATATACAATTATTTACTGTAGTTTACTACTATAGAAATGATACATTTTGCCATGAACTTGTATTATAGTAGAATGTATGACTAAAAAAAATGATCAATTTGGCCATTGAATGCAGAACTTCCATCAGTTTCATGCTGTTTTCTGTACATGAATGTGGTCTTTATTCAGGTAGATCACATTTTACTTTTCATGGGGTGGGGCCTGAAATCAGACACAGCATTTAACAGTGAATGTGTACCAGGGAGGCATTTAATAAGGGTTCAAAGGAGACTGGAGGGTCAGGTTATTCAAACATTAGTGTGCAGAGGCATCTTGTCAGAATGTTGCATACTCTAACATTTAAATGTAAACAGTAATTTAAATGCATTTACATCCTGAAAGTAAGGTTGACCACTTCTCACTGCAATACACAGATATATGGACATGGAAAAATCGGATGAGGTTGTGTTGGGACACAAGAGAATCATGCAGCTCAGTCATTAATCAGATTAGACAGGATTATGTCTCCCCGCTTCATGCGTCTGCAGCAGGTTTGGTAGCAAAAAGGTTGGGCTGTGAACATGCCACAATCGGACAATCAGTTGAACAGAAAGATATTTATCTACTGAAGATCAAAACAACAGGACTTATTCATTCAGCCACTGAGTCGTTTTATCAAGGTATTTACCAGATTCAGTGTGTTTATGAAAGTGAATATCTGTTAGTAGAAGCTAGCCAAATTAGGTAGATGCCAACATGGACAAGTTGTGTGACATGCCCTCATCCTTAAAAACTATGAACAATACACAAAATAAAATAAAATATGACCTTGACTTTATAAAATATGGGTTATATACTGTAATTCTAATCATATTGAAATTTAAGAGACATTTTGAAACCAAACACTTAATAGTTTTCCATTCTTTTGGGCCTATGAAGTAATACATTCCAAAGCTTGATTTGAGAGAAATCTTGACTTATAAGAGTTGTTTTACATCTGTGTGAGAACGTTCTGGTTACGAGGGAATGAGACACAGCGTGAGTAGCTGACGCTATGGGAAATTCCTCCCAGGAGTGACGATCTCTGAAGCCCTATTAAATGACACCAATCTATTGACAGATGGGCCTTGATGCTCCGCCCCTGATACATGCATCATCGTGGGCAAATAAACTGGAGCACAGTGCCATTTCATAAGGATTTTTGGATTGAAGGAAAAAAATGCATCTCTCTGTCCCTTAACAGTGAGAAATCAGTAGTGCGGCAAGATTACGCAATGTTGCATTCCCTCCTTTCAGGGAACCAAAGTTCCAGTCATAACCAGAACGTTCCCTTTTAAGTCAGTTACTTCGATGCTGTGTCATTGGCTGATGCTATTGGAAATGTATGCCATCAATCCATGCTACTGATTCACATGCAGAAAGCAATGTCTACTAGCCATTAGGTTAGTTTAAAAGGTATATTGACATAGTCTCCACTTTATATTGAATAATAGGAAGGAAAAGAGAGAAACCTCAATAACCACTCATGGTTAGAGAGTATAACAATGCCACTAGCCATACCTGGTAGCAATACATTGCCCAAAAATTCTCATCCGCACCATAGTGGGTGAAAGAGAGAAACAGAACGATCATTGACTGACAGAATAATGTCAGTGGGTAGTAAAATATGATATCCATTACTCTTCATTCTGGGAAGAGTTAAAGAATGACAGTTATTACACAATAACACCATTTTTGATTTTTATTGTGAGATGTTTTATAGGGTATTATTATTTATTTCTCCCATTTATTTATATAACTAAAGGAGAGAGATAATGTTTTGTGTATGTGTACAGCACCACAAGTTCATTTCAGGTTTTTAAAGTATATTGTAATGCACTTATGTTCAACTGAATGTTGCAGATTTATGTAGTTAATGAGAGTTTAAGAGAGAACTGGTCACATATATTTCAACAAAAAGTTCTTCAGTTTTAGGTGATTAATTCAACAGTTTTTCTGTTGTAACTTAACAGTAACTGTCAATTAAATGAAAATATTGTAAAAATTCCCACTCTGGTTTTAAACTACTTCTTGACTGCTCATACTAAAGCTTTAAAGTAGTCCATGTGGCATATGTGTCATGTCCCAAGTCTTCTGAAGACATACTATAGGTTTATAACCTGAACCTAAAACAACCTGAAGTTATTTTTCAGAGAAAATCTTGAAATACATTGCGCATTAATAAGCACATCATGATCAGCAGCCACTGTATTAAAAAGACAGACCGAAATATTAATTTAAATGTTTCCTTTTGTGTTCCGAAATTAATTTAAAATTACATAAATTTTCAAAACGTACTTCTTTTATAATTTATTTTTACATAAATTGTGTATCTCCATCAATATTTCATTTATATATATATATATATATATATATATATATATATATATATATATATATATATATATATATACACTATATTGCCAAAAGTATTCGCTCATCTGCCTTTAGACACATATGAACTTAAGTGACATCCCATTCTTAATCCATAGGGTTTAATATGACGTCGGCCCACCCTTTGCAGCTATAACAGCTTCAACTCTTCTGGGAAGGCTTTCCACAAGGTTTAGGAGTGTGTTTATTGGAATTTTTGACCATTCTTCCAGAAGCGCATTTGTGAGGTCAGACACTGATGTTGGACGAGAAGGCCTGGCTCGCAGTCTTCGCTCTAATTCATCCCAAAGGTGCTCTATCGGGTTGAGGTCAGGACTCTGTACAGGCCAGTCAAGTTCTTCCACACCAAACTCGCTCATCCATGTCTTTATGGACCTTGCTTTGTGCACTGGTGCGCAGTCATGTTGGAACAGGAAGGGGCCATCCCCAAACTGTTCCCACAAAGTTGGGAGCATGGAATTGTCCAAAATCTCTTGGTATGCTGAAGCATTCAGAGTTCCTTTCACTGGAACTAAGGGGCCAAGCCCAGCTCCTGAAAAACAACCCCACACCATAATCCCCCCTCCACCAAACTTCACAGTTGGCACAATGCAGTCAGACAAGTACCGTTCTCCTGGCAACGGCCAAACCCAGACTCGTCCATCAGATTGCCAGATGGAGAAGCGTGATTCGTCACTCCAGAGAACGCGTCTCCACTGCTCTAGAGTCCAGTGGCGGCGTGGTTTACACCACTGCATCCAACGCTTTGCATTGCACTTGGTGATGTATGGCTTGGATGCAGCTGCTCGGCCATGGAAACCCATTCCATGAAGCTCTCTATGCACTGTTCTTGAGCTAATCTGAAGGCCACATGAAATTTGGAGGTCTGTAGCGATTGACTCTGCAGAAAGTTGGTGACCTCTGCGCACTATGCGCTTCAGCATCTGCTGACCCCGCTCTGTCATTTTACGTGGCCTACCACTTCGTGGCCGAGTTGCTGTCATTCCCAATCGCTTCCACTTTGTTATAATATCACTGACAGTTGACTGTGGAATATTTAGTAGCGAGGAAATTTCACGACTGGACTTGTTGCACAGGTGGCATCCTATCACAGTACCTCGCTGGAATTCACTGAGCTCCTGAGAGCGGTCCATTCTTTCACAAATGTTTGTAGAAGCAGTCTGCATGCCTAGGTGCTTCATTTTATACACCTGTGGCCATGGAAGTGATTGGAACACTTTAATTCAATTATTTGGATGGGTGAGCGAATACTTTTGGCAATATAGTGAATATATATATATATATATATACATTTTCAATCCAGTCTCAAATCCAGTCCCAACGTCATATACTCTGGGACCAGAAATAAGCACATTTTCATTAAGCCCTGTAATAACGTCTTGTGCAACATAATCTCATGACATTTTGAAATAATGCATACCCGATGGGGAAATCATAAGATATCGTATGACTTGGCTCATACAAAAAAATATGACTTTTAGTCCAACCAATTTCCAACCAGAATTTCAAATCGATACAAAACATCCATCAAGTTCAACTGATTGTCCGATCTGAATCCCACCCAAATGTTCAAGGCAAATCTGCGCCTTTGCTTTTGTATATCAATAACGTCATGGTTACTGGTGTAACCTCCGTTCCCTGATGGAGGGAACGAGACGTTGGTGTCGATGTAGTGACACTAGGGGTCACACTTGGGAGCCCGAGACACCTCTGGTCTTTGATGAAAGGTCAGTGAAAATTGGTGAGTGGTATTTGCATGCCACTCCCCCGGACATACGGGTATAAAAGGAGCTGGTATGCAACCACTCATTCAGGTTTTACGCTGAGGAGCCGATATAAGGTCCGGCCATTTCAGCGGGTAGTTCAGCGTTGTGGCAGGAGGGACCAACGTCTCATTCCCTCTATCAGGGAACGGAGGTTACACCAGTAACCATGACGTTCCCTATCTGATACTCACTCGACGTTGGTGTCGATGTAGTGACACTAGGGATCCCTATACAAAACGCCACAAGGCTGAACGGTGTTACGTGGACTGGCGGTGTGTGGTGGGCAGACTTGCTGTGTGCCTCATAGCCAGCACACCAGGTCGACACGTAACCTCCCCCAACACAGTTATGAGTGTCGAACGGCCCTTTTTGGGGACAAGTCGACTACCCAAAGATAGAGACAGGCTTAACCCAGTTGTGGCCTCTTTTCCCCTTCTCTTTTTCCACTCCCTAAAAAAGAAGGGGGATTATCCGACTGGGCCGCCAGGTCTAGTCGGGGGGTGTCCCTCCCAAGGGGAGGACACCGCGGAGACCACACCTCGCCCCAAGAGGGGGGGGATATTTAAGTGGAAGAATATGTCACATGGTCTTTCCAACCATGTGGAGAGCCTTCAAGGTAGATCCTGCCCAATGGGGGAGGAGTTACTACAAACATGGAGACTGGGGCAGAGGGGCTCTGCCCAAGGAAGACGCAGTTTGCCAGCAGGGAAACGAATTAGCGGAAGATATAGATCGCATGGGGTTAGCCTTACAGGGAACCTCCACATGCGGAGCACCTACCCCAGAATCGGGCTCTTAGTTAGCGCATGTACTAGGCCGGCAGCGAGTCTCTCCAAACACTCGACTGCCACAGGGCTCGGAGGAAGTCAACCAGGGAACAAATTTTGTGAACACTACTGGGAATTAATGGCGCACGTCTTCAGCTCAAAAGGAGGTGGAAGGCGCTATGTGCAAGCGATACACCCGGCCGGCTATCCCGGGCTTATACGCTTGTGTTGTGTGCCACTACCTGGGGCGAAACCGGTTCCACCCAGAGGTTGTAGAACCTTGCAAAGGTGTTGGGTGTTGCCCAGCCCACTGCTCTGCAAATGTCTGTTAGAGAGGCACCTCTGGCCAGGGCCCAAGAGGCCGCTACACCATGGGTAGAATGGGCTTGTAGCCCTACCAGGGGTGGCATGTTTTGGGTGAGATATGCCATAGTTATGGCATCAACGAGCCAGTGGGTAATCCTCTGCTTGGAGACAGCGCTTCCTTTCCGCTGTGCACCAAAAGCAGACAGAGAGCTGCTTAGAGATTCTAAAGCTCTGCATGCGATCCAAATAGATGCGTAAAGCATGCACCGGACACAGCGATGACAGGGCTGGGTCTGCCTCCTCCTGGGGCAGCACTTGCAGGTTCACCACCTAGTCCCTAAAGGGGTGGTGGGAACCTTGGGCACATAGCCCGGTCAGGGTCTCAGGATCACGTGAGAGTAACCTGGACCGAACTCCAGGCACGTTTCGCTGACAGAGAACGCTTGCAGGTCACCTACCCTCTTAATGGAAGTGAGCGCAGTCAGGAGGGCAGTCTTCAAGGAGAGTGCCTTAAGCTCGGCTGACTGCAAAGGCTCAAAGGGGGCTCTCTGTAGACCCTGAAGAACTACAGAGGTCCGATGAGGGAACGAGGTGCGGCCTGGAGGGATTCAGCCTCCTGGCACCTCTTAGGAACCTGATGATCAGGTCATGCTTCCCTAAGGACTTACCGTCGACTGCGTCGTGGTGTGCTGCTATGGCAGCAACGTACACCTTCAAGGTGGAAGGGGACAGCCTCCCTTCCAACCTCTCTTGCAGGAAGGAAAGCACTGATCTGACTGCGCATCTCTGGGGGTCTTCCCGACGGGAAGAACACCACTTAGCGAACTGACGCCACTTAAAGGCATACAGGCGCCTCGTAGAGGGAGCCCTAGCCTGAGTGAACGTGTCTACCATCGCAGGTGGGAGACAGCTTAGGTCTTCCACGTCCCGTCCAGGGGCCAGACATGGAGATTCCAGAGGTCTGGCGCGGGTGCCGGATGGTGCCCCTTCCCTGAGAAAGAAGGTCCTTCCTCAGGGGAATTTGCCAGGGGGGAGCTGTCGCGAGGAGCATGAGGTCCGAGCACCATGTCTGGGCGGGCCAGTAGGGTGCTTACCAGGACGACCTGCTCCTTGTCCTCCCTGATTCTGCACAGGGTCTGTGCAAGCAAGCACTGGGGGAAACGCATATTTGCAAATGCCAGGGGACCAGCTGTGTGCCAGCGCATCTATGCTGAGGGAGGCGTCGATCAGGGCGTACCAGAACGGGCAGTGGGGAGGATTCTTGGGAGGTGAACAGGTGCACCTGTGCCTGTCGAATTGACTCCAAATCAGCTGGACCACCTGAAGGTGGAGTCTCCACTCTCCCCTGAGAGTAACCTGTTGTGACGGCGCGTCCGCCGTAATGTTGAGGTTGCCCGGGATGTGAGTGGCTTGCAGCGACTCGAGATGCTGCTGACTCCAGAGGAGGAGACGGCGGGCGAGTTGTGATATACTTTTTGACAGATGCTACCACTGTCGTGTTGTCTGTCTGAACTAACACGTGCTTGCCCTGGATCAATGGCCGAAACCTCCGCAGGGTGAGCAGAATTGCCAGTAACTCAAGGCAGTTGATGTGCCAATGCAGTCACGGACCCGTCCAGAGGCCGGCGGCTGCGTGCCCATTGCAAACAGTGCCCCAGCCCATTTTGGAGGCGGCTTGTCCAGTGGCACCATAGGCCTTGGCCGTCAGAGACGATGTAAACCTACAGGCCTTGGACGGGGGCTTTGGGCACCCGCGCCAGGTGGTGGCGCTCTGCGGGCATAGGTGCACCGCGAGCGCCTTTATCCACCGGGGGATTGCCGAATAGCCCTTGGCCGCCCCACCATCGAGGGTAGTGAGGGTGGGGAAGCTGAAAAGATCAGGACCGGGCAGTAAAAAGTGCCTCCCGCGACCTTGTCAGCTCTTCATGCACTTCCGGGAAGAAAGGAACGGGGGCGGGGCGTGGCTTTGAGTGGCGCCGCAAGCCCAGGAACCAATCACCGAGCCACGAGGGTTCAGGGAAGAGCGGTGAATCCACTCTAACCGACGCTCGCGGCTGCCCGGGAAAGCATGTCGTCATCTCCGCGTCAGCCTGTGACTGGGCGATCGACCCCGAAGGGAGGAGCCCAGCTGAGGCTTCCGACTGGACGAGCCCGCTCTCTGATGCTGCGCTCAAGAGCTCATCACTTTCGCGGGCTCCGAATAAGAGGTCGAACTCGCCGTGAGACGAGCCAGCGGACTCACCCGGAAGCCCGATCGGGGCAGACGAGCGTGCTGGGGAATGGGAGGTCCGCGGGGGGATACCCGGCGGAGGCGGTCCCATTGGGGTCCCCAAATCGCCCCCAGTGCTAGCCGCGCTGGCCTCAAACCTGTGGGTAAAAGGACCGAGGCGGGATCCTCTGGGGTGGCTCGCTTTCTTACGAAGGCGAGCCGCGACCGCAACGTTGCCATGGACATATTCTCGCAATGAGAACATGACCATCCATGAACACTGTCTCCGCGTGAGCAGTGCCCAGACACGAAAGACAGTGATCGTGACCGTTAGAAGGCGAGAGATAACGAACACAACCAGGAATAACACACAATCGGAAAAGCATCTTTAAAAAGACGTTCCGTGTGTGCGCTCTTTTAGAGAAATATATACTCTTTTAGAGGGGAAAAATGCTCTTTCAGAAAATATACTCTCTGGTTTTTCTGCCGAAACGCCCAGGGGCGTTCTCTGCAGTGCACCAGTGCAGAGGAGGGAGAAGCCACTGAAATGTGCCGTCAGATCCAGCAGAGGAGAATGAACAGTAGTATTCAGCTCAATGAGCATGACCGTTCGGCTCCGAAGAGAAAATCTGAATGAGTGGTTGCATACCAGCTCCTTTTATACCCGTATGTCCGGGGGAGTGGCATGCAAATACCACTCGCCAATTTTCATTGGCCTTTTATCAAAGACCAGAGGTGTCTCGGGCTCCCAAGAGTGACCCCTAGTGTCACTACATCGACACCAACATCAAGTGGGTGACAGATAGGGAACCTGTAATACCCTTCCCTCATCTCCTTCCAAACACTGATGTTCTGTGATACACAAAAGTTATTTTCCTACTGAAATCATGGTTCGGTTTATGGATTGGGTAATGGGTTAGACTTTATGGTTTTAGGTTTGGGTGAGGGGTTCTTAGCAAACTTAGCAAAAATCATTATAACATTGTTTGTTTATTTTTCTCTATGGGAGTCAAAGTCATATGTTTTTGTACAAGTCAACTTGTTCGATTTCTTACGATTTCGCCATCTTGTACTATTATGCATGTTATGAGAATGGCTTGTCACTTTTAATCCCAGGTAATGCAGCATTTGTAATTTTGAAGGGTGAATAGCACAGCATTTAACCCTGGGTTATGTAACCCTGTTCCAGACTATGGTTAGCACTGTTTTTGCACAGTTAACCCTGCATTGCGATGCCAACGGTGCACTGAGTGAAACGATGCGGTGCTTAAATGATACAGAATCATAAACTGTCAGTGCTTACCTAATTCAATATTCATGTGCTCTGTACAGTTGCAGAATCTTTCACACACTGTTTAATTCAACTCAGCCTAGCAAAGATCGAGCTCCTAGTCTTTTAGCCAACCCTGCTGTTAAGCACAACATCATCGTTCAGCTGGATTCATCTACAGTAACACCATCCATAATGGTCAGAAATGTGGGCAATAACCATCGACGATTTGCTCAACTCTCTCCAGTCACTTGTCATATCTAGACTAGACTACAGTAATGCTCTCTTAGCCAGCCTGCCTGCATGTGCAATTACTAGACTGCTGCAAATGATCCAGAATGCAGCAGCACGTCTGGTCTTCAACAAACCCCGGAGAGCACATGCTACACCCCTCCTTGTCTCTCTACACTGGCTGCCAGTTTCTGCACATTTCATGTTCAAGGCTCTGATGCTGGCATACAGAACAGTAACTGGATCTGCGCCAGTTTACCTAAAATCATTCCGGCAGAGCTACATTCCCACCAGAAGCCTGTTGTCGATTTATGAGTACCGCCTTGTGGTACCAACACAAAAGGCACCAAATCATATTCCCGGACTTTCAGCTTCACTGTACCTCGATGGTGGATTGACTTTCCCAACTCATCCGTGAAGCAGACTCCCTCTCTGTCTTCACAAAATGGCTAAAGACACTAACTTTTCTGTGATCACTTAACCCTTGCACTCTAAGCTCTGTCTTGGCTAGTACTTTCTAATACAATGAAAGCTCTGTAATGCAGCAATTTTCATGTTACTGTCACTTTAAGATTAATCGCTTATGATGTATCCTTCCTCATTTTGTAAGTCGCTTTGTATAAAAGCATCTGCTAAATGAATAAATGTAATTTCACCATCTGAAAGAAAACGTTAAATTTGTCGAACAGTGATGGCAAGCACAACTGAAGTGATGAAGAGACAGTATGACTTTTGCATGTGTTTTTGTAGTATGCTTCAGAAGACAAAAGACAAATAGAGCAGATTTGCGTGGTGACATTTCCACACATAAGCCGTTCCATAGAGAAGCAGTATTAGCACAAGATACGTGCCTTCACAAGCTATATTCATCCAATTTATGGTCATTTTCATGTTAAACACAGACAATCTCTTCTAAGGATTTCCTGTTGAAGAAATTTGACCTGACCTCATTTGTTTTGTTAAAGACTGCCATCTATTGGCTGGCCTAAAACACTTCAATGACACATTGTCTCCAATATTTGAACAAAACGGACACTTTTTCTGGACTTAAAAATGTATGAATATCATTGCATTAGATAAAATATCAAATCAAGTGTCATTTACTGTATTTCAGAGATAGCACAAGCACACCTATGCAGGTACATTTATTATGTTTTAAATATAAAACAGTAGGTGAACCTTCCACCCATTTGTGGAAGTTCTGAAAAATTCTAATTTGTTTGTCGATGCCACTAGCTTTGATATTCTCTTATCTAATGCAAATACATTCATACATTTTATTAAAAATGTTTTATGAACAGGGCCTGTGTAGCTCAGCAAGTAAAGATGCTGACTAACACCCCTGGAGTCGCAAGTTCAAATCCAGGGCGCGCTGAGTGACTCCAGTCAGGGTTCCTAAGCAACCAGTTGTCCAGGTTTTTAGGGTGGCTGGAGTCACACTGGGTTAACCTCCTCATTGTCGCTATAATGTGGTTCTCGCTCTTGGTGCGGTGCATGGTGAGTTGTGTGTGGATGCCATGGAGAATAGCTTCCACACATGCTATGCCTCCACAGTAATGTGCTCAAAATGCCACATGATAAGATGCATGGATTGACAGTCTCAGAGGCAACTGAGATTTGTCACCTGGATTGAGGCAAGTCACTACACCACCACAAGGACTTAGAATGCATTGGGAATTCCAAAAAAATAAATAAATAAAAAATAATTTATGAACAAATAATCTTAAAAAAACTATCTTCATATAATCACCTATTTACTAATACAATTATTTACTGTAGTTTACTACTATAGAAATGATACATTTTGCCATAAACTTGTATTATGGTAGAATATATGACTAAAAAAATGATCAATTTGGCCATTGAATGCAGAACTTCCATCAGTTTCATGCTGTTTTCTGTACATGAATGTGGTCTTTATTCAGGTAGATCACATTTTACTTTTCATGGGGTGGGGCCTGAAATCAGACACAGCATTTAACAGTGAAGGTGCACCAGGGAGGCATTTAATAAGGGTTCAAAGGAGACTGGAGTGTCAGGTTATTCAAACATTAGTGTGCAGAAGCATCTTGTCAGAATGTTGCATGCTTTAACATTTAGAGTAATCTAAATGCATTTACATCCTGAAAGTAAGGTTGACCACTACTCACTGCAATACACAGATATATGGACATTGAAAAATCAGATGAATTTGTGTTGGGACACAAGAGAAACATGCAGCTCAGTCACTAATCAGATTAGACAGAATTTTGTCTCCCTGCTTCATGCGTCTGCAGCAGGTTTGGTAGCAACAGGTTGGGCTGTGAACATGCCACAATCAGACAATCAGTTGAACAGAAAGATATTTATGTACTGAAGATCAAAACAACAGGACTTATTCATTCAGCCATTGAGACATTTTATCAAGGTATTTACCAGATTCAGTGTGTTTATGAAAGTGAATATCTGTTGGTAGATACATTGTCCAAAAATTCTCATCTGCACCATAGTGGAGAAAAAGAGAGAACGATCACTGACTGACAAAATAATGTAATGCCACAAGACAATGGGGTAGTGAAATATTATATACATTGCTCTTCATACTGGGTAGAGTTAAAGAACGACATAGTCATTAGACCAACAGTTATTACATAATAACACAATGTCTGTGTTCCTTGCTTGACTCAAACGGTGGAGGAGAGAAAGTGGCTAAAACCTTGGGCACATAACCCTTCCTTGTTTGATAACGGCTTTTGCCAAGTCTAGTCCAAACTCTAAGCAAGAGTCATTAGTTCCCACTATCAATTCTGGGGCTTCATCGTGCCTCCTCAGGGCCTTTGGCCCACCGATTACCCTTGGGCTGAAGAAGGCCAACTGGGGATTGATGCGGGGTCATGTCAAAGGAAGAACTTTGCTAAAGTCAGGTCTTACTTTCTACCCATCAAAGATCAAACAAACATCAGCTTCAATCTCCACCATATTAATTCTGAGGGTTAGCCCATCTCCAAACTCTGATACCTCAGCTTTAGCTTCTTTCTTGCTTGGGTGGGGGGGCATATTAAGGGCGGGTTTTAGGGCAAAGCTGGGCTGGGCAAAATTGGGCTATTGGCCCAATGAGGGGAATGCAGATCGATTTTGATCTCGCGGCTCGAGGTCCGAGGCTATTGGCCTCGGCTGACCAGTTGATAGCCCTGTCTCTCACTGGCACGACAGTCCGCTATTGACTGATAAGCCCTGAAGGTCCCTAATATGTTTAACAGAGTCTAAGGTACGTTAGAGCGTGGTCTTCAGAGAGAGTACAAGCAAGCTTACTGCATCAGGTGGCTTGAACGGGGAACCCGTAAGCGCATTCAGTACTACCGCCAAGTCCCAGCCCAGGACAGACAAACCACACAAAGGGGTCATGGCCAGTCACTATGGCAGTGACATATGCTTTGAACATGGATGGAGAGAACCCTGCAATAACCCTTGCAAAAATTGAAGCACTATCTGCACAGGGAAATTTGCTGGGTCCTTTTAACAGCCCTGTTCAGGGGAAAAAAATTAAGTTTCCACTCTGGTTGGGGGTGCAACAAACAGCTCTTCCAGCTCTGGGAACCAAAGGCTGTTGGGCCACTGCGGTGCAACCAGAAACACAGTATCCCTGTCTTCCCGAACCTTGCACAGAACTTGGTGCGGCAGGTGGACAGAAGGGAACACATTTTGCTGTTTGCATTTCGCTGGTCAATTGTGAGCCAGGGCGCCAATGCCCAGTGGAGTCTGTTTGTCTAAGGCGACAGTTCTGCATCTGGCCCCTTGGCCCAGTGCAACACTTGTCTAAGAGAACAATGTACTCTCTAAAGTGCCTCAAGTCCAGTGTGGGCCACAACCCACCATCCGTCTTGGCAACAAGAAAATAACATTGGTAGAAGCCCTCCTGTGTGTCACATGCCGGTACTTGCTCTATCTCATCTCACCGGACACGGAGGCATTTACCGGACCTTCTTGAGGCAGCAAGAAAGCACCTTAAATCCCCATGTTGCCATATAGCAGTGTTCTGACACATCACCAACAACAGTACACTGAAAGTGACCTGCATCATTCTGCCAACTTGTTCCCAACTCACGAGGCTTGAGCAGACTCTGTCTCGGGCGAGGAAAGCTAGAGGGCTGCATTGAGGACATCAAGGTTTTTTTTCTGCCCAGTCCCTCTCAAAGGTTGGTAAAAAACTCTGCCTATGTCTTAAGTTGTTGTGTTGCAACATGGCAGTCTTGTGCACGTTGCTAACAACCATAAGACAGGCAATAAAGTAACCAGCATCATGCTGCCATCTCGTTCCCGGCTCATGACAGTGTGGAAAGCAAGAGGGCTGCTAGACGACATGGAGGCACCTTAAATCTCCATGTTGCAGCATGGCAGTCTCCTGGCATGCCGTCAACAATAATAAAAACAGGATGAAACCGTCCTATGTTACAGAGGATATGTCACGCTCTTGTTTCCAGCTCACAATGGCAGGGAAAGTGAAAAGCGAATTCCTGACAAATTTAGCCAAGGGTGTCAATCCACAGACACCTGGCCGGCCATAAAATCTGCCAATTTCCTGGCAGAGACCTTGGTGGCCGAAGCGCCAATTCATGGCACAGCCATGCACCACAAATGCGGCAGCACCAGAGACCTGAACTCTCACTAAATAGGAAGATTTTCAAGGTGTTCATGCAGCTTTAGAAAGAACAACACAGGCTGTGAAACTCTGAGGTGCGCCAACATGGTGAACACCATTTATCATCTTGTGAAAATCTTCAAGCAACTCCACTTTTCCTGCCAATGGGGGGAAATTACAGTATGCACATCACCAAAGCAATGTATCACTAATGAAAGCCCAGTGAAAAAATATCCCTGACATCATAACCACCACTGAAAGTGAACGATAGCAGCATATTGGAACAAGGTGCAAATTGCCACAGGTGCACTGAACAGGCGAAGCAGCATGAGATAGAGAAGAGGAGAGATGCAAACTCTTCGTGCTCTGTATACCATCAATACTAGATATAGGGAGGAGAGGGGGCCGGCGTCAGCTTTCCTATTAACCAAGCCGATAGCGAAGCATTTTAAGTGTCATGGGCTCACAATGAACACAGTCAATGAGCGCATTTACATGCACGTACTTACACCAATTATGCTTAATAATCCGAGGTGATCATGTAAACACAATAAACACCGTTAGAATAAACCGATCAACACGGGTAGATTTTTTCCCATTATGTCGATTTCGCTTGGCATATAAACTCACCGGCTTATCAAATGTGCACATGTGTTGAGCGCATGTCTCTTCACGGTTTGACGTCAAAAGCAGAGAATAACACGATTATTTCAAATCTCATGTAAATGCAGTTTTCTTGCTTTGTCAGATTTTTTAAATAAGCTGATTTTTGGGAGTAATCAGTGTATTGGTGTACATGTAAACGTGATCATTGTCAGTGAGCGCTGTGTCAGTGTGAATGGCGCTCATATCTGACAGGGATAAATGCCAGTGATATAGCATCTCCCTCATCATAATCTCTGCTGCACATGATCGTATCACGGTCATAGTCGTACTGGACAGGCAAAGCCGCTTTAGATGGAAAAAAGGAGAGATGCAAGGCTCAAACCAGCGACAAATTCTCCTCAAACTCTCTGTGCACGATATCCCGTCCTCGTGTGGCCCCCAGAAAGAGTATAGTGGGATGAGAGGGGAGTGGCTTCGGCTTTCAGAATGAAAGAGCCAAGAGCGAGGTGTTTTTAGTTGCATATGTTCACAATGAACGCAATCAATCTCAGAGAGTGCTATATCAGCATGGGCTCAGCCCAGGCAATAACAGTGTTCATACTGAACGGGCAAAGCCACCTCATATGGAGGAGAGAAGGAATGCAAGGCTGGGCTGGTAACAAATCCTGCTCAAATCTCTGTGCTCTATTCCCCGTCCCTTAGGAGCTGCAGAAGGAGTATAGCGGGAGGAGAGGAGAGCGGCTTTGGCTTTCAGAAAAAAAGCGAGCTGAGAGCAAAACGTCTTGAGTTTTATGCGTTCACAATGAATGCAATCAGTCTCATTTAGTGCCTGTTATATAAAACAGAGCTCCTGCCCTTTAGACAGAGATATATAGCACACGTTTTCATTGTGGAAACATTTGCAAAATGCTATCTTTATAAAGAAAGTTTATTTTCGTTTTTTTCACTGAAAGAAACACGCAGTACAACACAATGCACAATATCAATCATGGAAGTGTTAAAAGGATACACTGTTCAGCGGAGCACAAGCAGGGAAAAGAAAATAATCCACTAAGTGTTTAAGTGTGCAGATTCAATGATGAAACGAAGATTCAGGCATCCAGAGCATGAGAGATGTTATTGGGACCCTGAAGATAAATATTCTGAAGAAATAGCGCTGTGCTCCAGTGAGGAAGCATCAAGCACCATTTGCCAATAAATTGGCGTGATTTTAAAGGGCTTCAGTGATCATCACTCCTGAGAGGAGTTTCCCATAGCGTCAGCTACTCACGCAGCATCGAAGTGACCAGCTTGAAAGGGAACTACACAGTTGAGCCATTTTTATTGAGATTAAATATAATGCAGGAAATAAATGAGTACTGTGTCCTGAATTAAGTGTCTGTAGTTTATGAAGGTTTAAGTCTTCTAAGAATAGCTTCTTCTTTTTCTCAAAGTCACAGCGGTTGGCCATCCACTCTGGTGAGTCCTAAAAACCAAACCACTTATAAACTATTATTATACATTTATACACTGTAATTTTCATGTACAGTATACATTGCAGGCAATCAAACACCATGTGAAATGTCCAGAAAATGGCTACATACATCCTGTGGTCAGCAGCTGTCTGGACTCTGAAGAGCCTTTTGTGCACATGGAGGTTTTTCTGGGTGATTATATCCTCCTCAATTATTGCCAACATTGATACAATTTATTTATAATTATTAAGCATCAAATGAGCAAGAGTGCCATTGTGCCATATCAGGTAGATAATTACAGCCGTGCTGGTGGTTCATTCCGTGAAATTGGTGGCTTTTCCATTTCATAAAGGTTTATTTTAAAAGTGATTTTTAAAAACAATTTTAAACATTGTATCAGACAAAGAACATCTTTAGGTGTTAAGAAATTGCACTGTGCCATTTCAAGCTAAATGTAACATTTTTAATATATGTTGGGATATAGCTATGCCTTTGAAAAAGTAACAGTTTAAAAGTTAATTTAGCCATAAATACTATAGATGCTCAAAGTCATGATGACACTAAAATATTTTTATTAGAAAGACAATGTAATGCTGGTATTTCTACAAATTTCAATTTTTTAATAATTAGTCATTTTCTTTAAAAAATCATGGTAAAAGGGATGACAATATTAGATAGTCCTCTACTGACAAACCTAACAAAATATAAGATTAACTGATAAAAAGAGAAGACACTTACTTGTACTTGAAGAATTCACACCCTGAGAGGTTGATGATGATCATAAGTGGGAGTTATGATGGTAACAAATTAGGGATGACACCCTCATGCCATTCACATTGTGTATGACTTTCTTTCTTCTGCAGAACACAAACTAAGATTTTAAGAAGAAAATCTCAGCTCTGTAGGTCCACACAATGCAAATGAATGGTGAACAAAACTCTGAAGCTCCAAAAAACACATAAAAGTAAACCACATGACTCCAGTGGTTTAATCCATGTCTTCTGAAGAAATCCAATTGGTTTTGGGTTAAAAAAAAAAAAAAAAAACAGACCAAAATGTAACTCAATTTTCACTGTATATACTGCACATCAATATATCATGCATATCATGGTTTCATGCTCGATTACACTTCCTAGTGCTTTGCGCAGAACTCTAGATGGTGCTAGGAAGTGTAATCAAGTTGAAATCATGATCACCAGGAAGACTGCAGATGTCAAGATTTATAGTGAAATAGGAGTTAATTTTGGTGTGTTCTCACCCAGAACTGATTGGAACTTTTCAGAAAACATTGATTAAACCACTGGAGTTTTATGGATTACTTTTATTCTGCTTTTGTGAGCTTTTTGGACCTTTAAAGTTCTGGCCACCATTCACTTGCATTGTATGGACCTATAGAGCTGAGATATTCTTCTAAAAATCTTCATTTGTGTTCTGCAGAAGAAAGTCATACACATCTGGGCATGAGGGTGAGTAAAAGATGAGAGAATTTTCAATTAATTTTCGGTGAACTGTTCCTTTAAACAACTGTGACGTTTTATTCTTTTCTAAAATGTTGGATTTTCTAACTCTGATATCATGTTTTCACGTGTTAAACTTATGTGTGAATATACCCAACACTCTGACAGTGTGATCTGTGTCCCTGATAGTACACACAGGGTTGGGAGGGTTACTTTTGAAATGTATTCCACTACAGATTACAGAATACATGCTGTAAAATGTAATTTGTAACTTATTCCGTTAGATTACTCAAGGTCAGTAACGTATTCTAAATACTTTGGATTACTTCTTCAGCACTGGTAGATTTTTTCACTTGTTTTGACTATAAAAACTCTGCCAGTACAGTAAGACAAAATACACGTTAAAAATACATTCTCTGAAAAACCTAAATATCTTATGCTGTGTTGTTTCTAAAACAAGATCAATCAAATTTCAAGGATTTTTAGATATTTTTACAGGAAAATAATATAAAAATTATTATCAATAATAAGATTTTGCCATAATATCAAAGGTCTTATTAGAAAAAAGAAATTATGATCTATCGAAAATATAATCGTGCCTGGTAACATGTGCATGTGAAATGACTCGAAATAGCATTTTAGCTTAGCATAAATCTGACAATTTACACAAGGTTTATTTCTATTTCTTCTGCTCCAAACTTACTTCAAACTTACTTCTCTGTCTGCTCGTATGAATGTAACACATCATAAGAAAGTGTTTCACCGCTGTTCAAATGCACTTTGGATCACATCATTTATATGTATAAATGTTTTCCATCTGAAAGGACTAAATATTAAATGAAACAAATGACAATAAAATGCAAAGTAATCTCTTCAGTAATCAAAATACTTTTTGAATGTAACTGTATTCTAAATATCAATGATTTAAATTGTAACTGTAGTGGAATACAGTTACTTATATTTTGTATTTTAAATATGTATTCTCGTTACTTGTATTTCGTTACTCCCCAACCCTGAGTACACGTACATGTCCGAGACATCTGAGAAGCATCATAATCTAATTAACATCTGCTAAACACCTTAAAAAGATCAGATTTACAAACATTCTAACTAATTGCCTAAACGTCTCAAAGACATCTGATGAATGTTTCATTGATATCAGAGACATACTTATTGACATGCATATTATAGACGAATTGCAGATGAGCAAACAACGTTAAAAATACATAATAAAAATACATATATCTGGGTGATGTACGTGTACGAGGGACGTAGCCAGGAATTATGGGCTTCCTGACTGTATATTGGTCTGAGCCCCTTCATATTAAAAAATGCAATTTAAAATTGTTGTGGGTCCCTAGAATCATTACCACCTTTCACCCCATTAGCTACGTCCCTGACGTGTGCTATCAGGGGTATGGGATATAATCATATTTTTAAAATATCTAAAATATGTGTTTTCTTAAAGTAATGGAAAAGACTTTGGGGGGAGGGATTAAATAACAGGTGCATTGGGTGACTTGTTCATCATATCCATTTTCATTTTAAATCAGCAAAATTTTAATTACATCCACTTTATCAGCAACAAAGCACATGAACGCGAATCACGTGGATTTTGGAAAACCACGAACAGGAAGAAGCGGATTTATACAATCAGATTCGAAGACCAGAACTGCTGAATAAACTTGTTATTACTCTACACAAATGCGTGTTGTATATTGTCAAATGGGTTTTTGTTATTTGTTTGTAATGTAGGTGAGCCCATATTACACCATAAAATCTGCACCATGGACACAGCATGCAGCTGACAGTGATCAGAAAACCCAATTAAATCTCAGCACAGGTAACTCTTAAAGCTGAACTGTGTCGTTTTTTCAGTGGTAAAATACTTTTCTCCTATCCATTTTAATATGCAGAGACAAATGTAATTAAACCATGTGTAGGTTGATTTCACCTAAAAAGTGTAAAACTGTGGCTCTGTGGTGCTATCAAAACATCTGTGATTATTTTTGTTTATTATTTTCATTTTATTTACAGCATTTGTGGCTTAATGTTGATTACCATGAAAAATAACATTTCATTGTGATAAAAAGAAGCTTAATTTTTTTATTATCTGTGTAAAGTAATAACCAATATTAACATTTTTGGGTTATGAAAATGTAACTCTCAGTACACCCTGTTATAACCACCACTGAAAATGTACTTTTGAAATGGTGAGTATTTTAATGTTTATAGATTGGCCCCATTAACTTCCATTGTAAGTGCCTCACTGCTGCTTTTTTTTTTTTTTTTTTTTTTTAAGAAAAGGAGGGATGAGTTAAAATAATTTTTTGTGGTACTTAACATTACTTCACAAATTATGAGGACTGAGCTTAACCTGTACACAACTTGGAACATTCTTTAAAATATTAATGCACTTTTAAAATAAGTAATGTCTGTACCTGTCCAGTAGATGGAAGGCTTGCTTCTTAAGAGAAATAGTCACCATATCACATGCAGTGCTTCCAAATGTACAAAGAAGTCAGATCCGGCAAAACTGTTTATGTGAGTTTGACATGATTTTTAATCTGCTTTTTTTTTTTTTTAAATATTAATATAAATCTTCAGCTGCCCATGATGTCAAACATCACGGTGGAACAAATGTAAATGAGAAGAAGACCAGACCAGAGAAATGTGTGCATCGTGAGCGCACCGGTGTCCTGCAGAAAAGACTGCTGACAGCTGAAGGAGAGATTCAGGATCTGAAGACAGAAATTGCCAATCAGAGAGCATCATGGGAGATGCGCTTCATGGAGCTACAGAGGCGCCAAAATGATCTGAGAGAGCAGGTGTGTCCAGTTACATGCATTTGCTTTGAAGGAAAATAGTTAATTTTCTAATCACAAGATTTCTAGGAATAGTTCACCCAAAATTTTTAATTCTGTCTCTTATTTACACATCCTCATGTCATTCCAAACTTTTATTACTTTTTTCTTTTGTAAAAAAAAAAAAAAAAAGGAAAAAAAAAAGAAAAGAGAAATTTGGGGTAATGCACTGGTCGCTCTGTTCCATACAAATAGAATAAATGGGGTCTGAAGCTTTCAAGCTTCAATAAGGGCACAAAAACACCAGAAAGTGGTACAAATGCAATATATTCCAAGTCTTCTGAAGTCATACACCAGCTTTGTGCAAGAAACAGACTGAAGTCGTTATTCACTGATAATCTTCCCTCCAGTGAGATGTTAACTTGAGAACCTCTGTGACCAGATCATTGAGTCAGTCAGTTGAACTGATCAGTCTAATTAGTTAACGAATCTTTAAAACAAACGGTTCATTTAAAAGATTCAATAGAACTATTTGTTTACAAATCTGACATTCCTATTTCTCTCATGACCTCTCTTCAATGCACTGAGCAGTGCTAGGGCAGATGTCACAATTTTCAGTGAATAACGACTTAAATTTTAGTGTGTTTGTAACACTTGTCTATCGTATGGCTTCATGACTCCAATGTTTAAATCTATACGTTCAAAAGTGATACGAGAGGTGTGGGTAAGAAACAGATCAAAATTTAAGTCCTTTTTTTACACTTGATCTCCACTTTCACTTTCAGATGTAAAAGTAAAACTAAACAGGCACCACATGTGGCTTTCAGATGTAAAAGTGAAAGAATAACTGTAAAAGAATGACTTAAATTTTGACCTGTTCCTTACCCACACCTATCATATCGCTTCTGAAGATATGGATTTAACCATTGTAGTCATGTGGATTACTTTTATGTTTCCTTTATGTAATTTTTGGAGCTACAAAGGTCTGGTCACCATTCACTTGCACTGTGAGGACATACAGAGCTGAAATATTCTTCTAAAAATATTTGTGTTCCGCTGAAGAAAGAAAGTCATTCCAACACATCTGGGATGGCATGAGCGTAAACGATGAGAGAATTTTCATTTTGGGGTGTACTATTTCTTTAATAAATGCCAATAAGGTCAGTTTAGTCGTGATGATAATGGTAAACTCCAATTTGGTTTATTGTAATTATGAGCCAGCTGTTTTCTCTTTTGCATCTCTTAATCTCCTATTACTGTAATGCTCTAGGTTTGCACCATCACAGTGTTCCTCTGAAAGACAATTTCAAAATGAAATCTAACTCACTAATGCATTATAATGAACCACCTGTGACACTTTTACACCATCTGCACTGCTTCTTTGATCGTCTGCCACTTCTAAATGACAAATATATGCATACTGTTTAGATAATGAGGATAACAACCACTTCATTAGTGAATTAATAGAATTGGGAACAAGAACCTGCAATGCCTGAGGTTACAATACTTATAAACCACTATCATTGAGTGAAATGTCTATGTGATGTGACATTACAGTTTATCACGAAACACTAGCATCTACTAGCATCTTGCATGTCTAGACAGATGAGCACGAATGCACATTTTTCCAGCATCAGTGGTTTGCCCCCCACACTCAAGGTTCCCACAGTCACGGAAAACCTGGAAATATCAGGGAATTTTTAAAAAGTGTTTTCCAGGTCTGGAGTCATTCAGAAAACTGTGGAAGTCATGGAAAAATCAAGAAAATATTTTCTAGACAATATACATTTTGTGGTTAGCTCTACTCTGATATATTTAATTGGCCAGATTTTGCTCTTGTGTAGAGTAAAACTTGCTCGCAAGCCATAATGTTGTCTGATCTGAGCTCAAGTCACAAACCGGTTTACAATCAAAATGATGTTTAAAAAATTCTTATTTAAGAACATAGAACTTTAGAAATGTAATTTTCGTGAACTTTCAAGATATGATTGACAGTGGAGCAATATATTTTTGATTGGGCCAAACATTTTATTTTATATTATTTTCTAATAAAGGGAATGAAAAATCCACAGATGCTTGTTCATGGAATGCAGCAGTGATCTACAGTATTTCAGTGGTTTTCAGTGGGTGATATTGTATAATATTGTGATTAAATATAAGGTCCCAGGTCTGTTCTGAAAAGGTCACAGACCGTAGGGATATAGCAATGTTAAATGCAAATAATAAAATGCAACTAACTATTTAGCCGTGCATAGATAGAATAGCAAAATAAATAGGCTTATCAACTTTAAATGGATGGAGAAATTGCATCCCATATCCTTGATGTCAATTAAACTCTACAGTATTCAGGCACAAATGCATCCATCACTTGTTAGAAGCTAGCCAAATTAGGCAGATGCCAACATGGACAGGCTTTGTGACATGCACTCATCCTCGAAAACCATGACTAAAACTATGCAAGATACAAGAAAATACGACCCAAACAACATTAAATACGGGTTTTTATACGGGATAAACATGGTTTGTTCCGACTACATTGTGTGTGATAATTATTGACTATATCATTTATAAACCATCGAAATTCAGGCATCATTCAGAAATCAAACACTCCAAAAATGTTCATATTGTTGAGCCTGTGCAGTTATAAAAAGGGATGGTAATTGTAAGAAATTTAAAGATTCTGGTTCTGATTCCGATTCCTCTAAACGATTCCGATTCCTTGACGGTTCCATTACCGATTCTTACTTTTGAGAAAGAAATATTTGTAAATAAATGCAATTTTTTTTATTGCATTTACTGCCCTCAGCAGTCTGTTGTCAAATGATGAGTTAGCTTCAGATTTCAACAGACAGGAAATATTTCTTACAATACTTGCAATAGGTGTGTTTACAGACTTTTCAAAAATTTCGAGGTCAGTGAGATGAATTCATTAACAAGTGTTTTTGATTCACACACACACACAAAACTGGTGTAGTGAACAAGTGAGTCTTTCGTCCACTAACTACATTACACTTGTCGTACTTTAGATTCAGAAGAACGGGCTCAAAAGAGTCATTCGTTCAAGAATCAGACTTCACTGGATGTGCTGTGTGTTTCAACATCTAGATTCAGTAGAGAGGCAGTGCTACAGAGCTAGATTAAAGACAAAAAGATTTGAATTTTATTATTGTCTAATGGGTTTTTGGTTTTGGAAATACCTCATACACCAAACCAGCACAAATGTTCGTTTTTGCGGCACAAATCAACACAAACAAATGGTATAGTTTTGGTAATGATTTAATTATATAGGGTGCCAACTTCACAGAGCTCAGAAACCTGTTTGACTTTTCTGAAACTCTCTACTTTTCCTTATGGAACCCGGAAACTTGACCTCTGGCCAACTTTCTGTAAGATCTGAATTTCAGCATTTTGAATTTTAGAATATTGAATTCTATATTGAATTTTGAATCTTTTATAATCTGAATATTTACAGCTAATTTCAGTTTAAAAAAATTCAGAACACAAAATCTGCTGTTTAAAAATAAAAACATAAAAATTTTGTAAAATGCCACGTTTAGAATTCAAATTTACGAAATTCTAATTCAAAACTATAAAATATGCCATGGAAAATTCCATTTTGTTAAATACCATGTCTAAAATTAAAATATACAAAATTCAAATATTTTTGTAGTTAATCTAGCTCTATAAATTACACTGCATGAAACACTGTCAGAGTATTTTAGTACGGTGTTCCATCCGCATCAGTGGGAAAATGCATGTTCAAGAACAATTAACCAAACCGAAAGTCATGAAAATCATACGGTTCAGGAACTTTTTAAAAAATGAAAATGGTTCTATATAAAAACTGGTAATCAGTTCCCAACCCTAGTTATACATTTTGAAGTTTGATTTTAAGGACATTTTTGTTAAATGTTGTATGCCAAACCATTATGGTACTGTGTTGGGTCCCGTTATAAAATCTGGGTCAAGAAACAAAACCAGTTCATCATCACTTACTTAAAATATGTCGGCAGAACCTTGTTATCTTGTGCTATGTGATCTTTTCAGTTGAACTCGGAGATTCTGGTAAGATCAGGAATGCTCTACAGAGACACTGATTCAGAAGAATCAAACGAGGTCTTCACAGAGTCTGGCTTGGAAAATGGACTTGATTCTGAGGAGAAGGAACACAAATGTTCAAGTAAGAGCATCAGATTCCACAATAGAGCAGAATTTTCTCACAGCCTTTGGTGGCTGAATGCCAAAACTGCCCTGTTGAGAGAAGTAATGGAAATTTTCATTGGCTTAAACTGATATAGGACTAAACCTTTCCACAGGTGACCTCAGCCAGATACACCAGCAAAAGGGATCTGATATTGGATTGTTAAGAGATGACATTGACCAAAAAAGTATATGTTGCAGTCAAATCTCCTGCCCCTCAGCTCTTGGATCTAGAACCACCTCTGCCATGTCTAACACCAGGTATAAGAATCTGTCTTTCATGGTGCTTCAAGCTGCAAGGTGTTCCTTCAGATCAACTGGTAGAGAATGGTGTATGTTGACCTAATGACCTTAGCAATGACTTAGCAAAGCCAAGGTCATGGGTTCATTTCCCAGGGAACACACATACAGAAACATATACAGTAAATGCATTGTAAGTTGCATCTACCAAATGCATAAAAGTCAAACTGAACATGTTAATTCATGCTGTGCTTTGTGAAATATACTGACACAGCAGTGCTTTTAAATTATTGTATTATATCAGAAGAGAGTGTGGACAAGAGACATGAAAATACAACTACTGTATGTAGGAAATCAGTTGATCTGGGAGAATAGTCATTATAAAAATTATACATTAGTTGTATTTATTCTAGTGCTGTCAGTTGTTTAAAAATTTAAATAGTGATTAATCGCATAATTTTCGTAGTTAATCATGATTAATCACAGATTTGGAAAGTGCTGAAATTTGACTTTAAATATACTTTTTTTTTTTTTTTTGACCAAATGCATTTATTCCCATCTTAGGAAAGAAAACAAAACAATCTGTAACAATATAATGCTTCATTCACATTTTCCAAACAAAGCCTTCCACAGTATAAAGATAGAAATGCACAAAAATATCACCAATTAAAGCAGAAAAAAAAATTCTTCCCTTTTCTCCCCAATTTGGAATGCCCAATTCCCAATGCGCTCTAAGTCCTCATGGTGGTGTAGTGACTCGCCTCAATCCGGGTGGCAGAGGATGAATCTTAGTTGCCTCCGCGTCTGAGACAGTCAATCCGCGCATCTTATCACATGGCTTGTTGAGCACGTTACCATAGTGCGTGTGGAGGCGTCACGCTATTCTCCGCGGCATCCACGCACAACTCACCACACGCCCCACCGAGAGCGAGAACCACACATTATAGCGACCACGAGGAGGTTACCCCATGTGACTCTACCCTCCCTAGCAACTGGGCCAATTAGGTTAGGAGACCTGGCTGGAGTCACTCAGCACACCCTGAATTCGAACTCGCGACTCCAGGGGTTGTAGTCAGTGTCTTTACTCGCTGAGCTACCCAGGCCCCTACCAATTCAAGTAACATTAAATGTTTCCCAAAGTCTAAGTGGGAGTTTGAGTAATTGAAAGAACTAGTCTCTACATAGGTTGCATATTCATTGTAATGGGCATTAAATCTCTTAAACTCTCATCCTCCACAATGTTAATCTGCAGGAAGACTGTGGCTATTCACTTTTCTACAGCAATCTTGAAGCCGCGTTCATGATTCGCATCAGGGCATCAAAGGCAGTGCCGGTTGGAAATCCACATAAAGAACGCTTGATGACAAAAACGTCTCATTCTGCGTTTTGGTTATAGTTAAGACTTGACGTGCTTCTGTGATAATTATAATGCGCCTTACATAGGCAGAAAAAATTCTTGATTTCTATCACAAGTCCCATCTGGGCTTGTTTTGTACAACAAATAGCGTTAAGAGTTCCTTTCCCCATCATTTTATTACTGATATTGAATCACTGCTGTTTGTGTGTTGTGTGTGCGTCAGTGTAATGACCCCGGGCGGACACATTGTAAAGGATCCACCCTTCCAACCAGTATTTATGCTGGTTTATGCTGTATTAATGGTAAATGCGTTAATTGCGATTAAGAAAAATTAATGTGTTTAACTTTTTTAATTTTTTGCATGCGTTAACGTGTTGATTTTGACATTTCTAATTTATTGAAAAATATTTATCTGCAGAATGCACACAACTGATCAATCAGAATCAAGTATTCAGAGAGCTGTGTAATAATGACTAATACAATAATCAATTTTTATTTGTAAATAATAAGAATGTACTATTATGACTGTATTAATTTTTCATATTCTGTTTTCAATTTAGTTGGCATTGGCATTTCTATCACAATCTCATGGGGGAAAAAAGTGACTGTGGTGACAGTCTTGCAAAATGATTATGTGGAAAAATGGTATAATGTATCATAGAAGTTATGAGGTGAAATGTCCACTGTGTGGCACTAAAAGTGAGCTAATGTTCTCCTAAACAGATGAAGATTTTAAGGTTAATGCTTTATCGAGTTTTAAAGGGGTCATGAATTGAGAAATAAACATTTTCTTGATCTTTTGACATATGAGGTCATAGTACTATAAAAACATACTGTAAGTTTCAGAACTCAAAGCTTTTTTGTTAGACCAAAAAAAGGCTTTACAGAAACCAATATTCCTAAACGACTCGTTTTCTACTTCATCGTCTCTATTACGTAATAGAGATGAATACATCAGCACAAATCTACCTCTGCATAAACAGGTCAATGCCTACTTCTTCATCATCGCCTCTTTGGCCCGCCCACAGGTTTGCGGTTAGAATGGTGATGAGACGAGAGTCGGCACGGCAGGGAGAAACACAGGGATTATTGGAGCAACAAGAGGTTCAAGATGCCTGCAAAGTTTACAAAACAGAAAACAGACTCTTTGCATTTGATTCCTAATGATCCTAACATTAGGAAAGAGTGGCTGACGTTTATTTTTAATGAGGTCCTGGATCGAGATAGTAAGACAGTGTTTGTTTGTTTGCTTCATTTTACTGTGGATTCTTTTATAAACAAGACACAGTTTGAAGCAGGCTTTGCAGAGAGACTTAAATTGAAAGTTGATGCAGTGCCAACTATATTGGACCCGACAGTGATGTCGCAAAAAACAAGTGTGAGTATCCATGTTAATTGTATTGCTTCATATGTTACAGACTGTTATATACACTATATTGCCAAAAGTATTCGCTCACCCATCCAAATAATTGAATTCATGTGTTCCAATCACTTCCATGGCCACAGGTGTATAAAATGAAGCACCTTGGCATGCAGACTGCTTCTACAAACATTTGTGAAAGAATGGGCCGCTCTCAGGAGCTCAGTGAATTCCAGCGTGGTACTGTGATAGGATGCCACCTGTGCAACAAGTCCAGTCGTGAAATTTCCTCGCTACTAAATATTCCACAGTGAACTGTCAGTGGTATTATAACAAAGTGGAAGCGATTGGGAATGACAGCAACTCAGCCATGAAGTAAAATGACAGAGGTCCTCAGCGGATGCTGAGGCGCATAGTGCACAGAGGTCGCCAACTTTCTGCAGAGTCAATCGCTACAGACCTCCAAAGTTCATGTGGCCTTCAGATTTGCTCAAGAACAGTGCATAGAGAGCTTCATGGAATGGGTTTCCATGGCCGAGCAGCTGCATCCAAGCCATACATCACCAAGTGCAATGCAAAGCGTCGGATGCAGTGGTGTAAAGCATGCTGCCACTGGACTCTAGAGCAGTGGAGACGCGTTCTCTGGAGTGATGAATCACGCTTCTCCATCTGGCAATCTGATGGATGAGTCTGGGTTTGGCGGTTGCCAGGAGAACGGTACTTGTCTGACTACATTGTGCCAACTGTGAAGTTTGGTGGAGGGGGGATTATGGTGTGGGGTTGTTTTTCAGGAGCTGGGCTTGGCCCCTTAGTTCCAGTGAAAGGAACTCTGAATGCTTCAGCATACCAAGAGATTTTGGACAATTCCATGCTCCCAACTTTGTGGGAACAGTTTGGGGATGGCCCCTTCCTGTTCCAACATGACTGCGCACCAGTGCACAAAGCAAGATCCATAAAGACATGGATGAGCGAGTTTGGTGTGGAAGAACTTGACTGACCTGCACAGAGTCCTGACCTCAACCCGATAGAGCACCTTTGGGATGAATTAGAGTGAAGACTGCGAGCCAGGCCTTCTCGTCCAACATCAGTGTCTGACCTCACAAATGCGCTTCTGGAAGAATGGTCCAAAATTCCCATAAACACACTCCTAAACCTTGTGGAAAGCCTTCCCAGAAGAGTTGAAGCTGTTATAGCTGCAAAGGGTGGGCCGACGTCATATTAAACCCTATGGATTAAGAATGGGATGTCACTTAAGTTCATATGCGTCTAAAGGCAGATGAGCGAATACTTTTGGCAATATAGTGTATGTACTTGTATTTGAATGTTTTCACCAAAATTTCCAAGCTTAATATTAGAACTATTCATGAGAAACTATTCGCTGGATTTATGTTGTTTAGTTTTCTTTTGATTTGATCCTAGTGACTTCAGTCGAACATGTGTATTAGTTTCAATGCGTGCTTCGTGTATCTTGTCGCATCCAGCCTTCAATAATTATTGCCCATAGCATGTTGTCATTGTTTTACATAAATATTGCTTTCAGAGTGCCACAGATGCACCTATAGAGTATTGATATCAATATATTTAGAAAATCTCTTTCCTTTTTAATGAAAACATGACTCATTGTAATGAACAACATATGCGTTTGTCACTACACTGAATATATGATGAAAGATGATTAAATGACGAACGATAGTGCGACAAACACCGGTGAATTTATCCTGTATATGTTTACATGTTGCACCGTAAGTATATTCTTTGACAGTTATAAATGTGCTAGCACCAAGTGTTTAAACATTTGTCGTTACAAAGCATTTGTAAAACACGGAAATGTTTCACCATTGGAAAATGCCCCAACTATGGATAAAGATAAACACCGTTATGTCACGTCTTTGTTTAAATGAGAATAAAAAGTAATACCTATTACACAAATAGATGAGGAATAAATATAAAATTAGATTGATTACTTTCCACGCTGTCACAGACTGCAGTATCCGTGATGTTTGTGGAGGGGGTTCATTTTCTTCAGATTTGGTATCAGACTCTCAAACATGTATGGATGAATTCCTCCGGTTGCCATTTTTAACCATCCGAACTTTTCAAAACAATTCCACACATAAATGCGGGGGCATTGACACTTATTTTATATGCAAAGATGTTGCCCAATCATAGCAGTGGCCGTTTACATTGAAGTCTTAAAGGAGACACGACCCGAAAATTGAGCTTTTTAATCAGAGGGCCAAAAACAGGATAGAAAATGGACAATTTATTCTAAATTATGACTATTTTTTATGAAAAAAATCTTACTAACATTATAAGTGCACCTCAGTGAACATTATAAAACACCAAATTCAATGCATGACACCTTTAAATCAACAAAACCGACCTCCCTACCCTAAACCTTAAACCTAACCGAAAGAGTCAGAAAAAGCAAATATGAGATGGAAAACGCAATGGCTTAAGCAACCACGTCATTTCGGTTCTCATGTCGATTTGAATGCTCTTCAGGAATCATACCCCAGAACTTTGCATTGCAAGTGCAACGCTCTATCAGACGAGCTTCCATGCAGTTTGATCACACTCAAACAAGCTTGTAAATGTAGTTGCTTATGTAATGCAAACATGAAAATGTATCACCTTACAAGTCATGTGCTAAAGTAATATTGTTTAGATGTCATAAGATAGCATTGTGTGAGGAGCAGAGTGAAAACATTTATGAACTGATAATATGCCAATTTACTGGTGATTATGTTAAGTTGAATACAAATCTTTGAAAACTGTGATATGCCCAATGAGCCAAGTAAAAATAATTTTGCAAAAAAATAGGTATAGTAATGTTTGGTTGGAGCATCTAATCAACCTCTTGCAGTTCCATCATAAACCTCTTGGGGTTCGTAGACTAGTTAGTTCGTAGACTAGTAACAGTTAGTTGTGAAACCATTTACTAGTCTATGATATACTACTCGTCACTTACTGTGATGTCCATGCTCTGTATGCTGGACTAATGCTTATAACACTTCTTCCTTCAGTATACGGTCCTGGAGAAGTGGAGGACCTCATCGAGTTTTTGTACCCCACTCCCCCCTGGATTTGAAGATTGGGCACAGGGTCCGAATCATGCTTCCCTCTGGACGCATCAGCACTGGTACCTTACGCTATCTGGGCTACATGCAAAACTCCCCTGACTTCTATCTTGGCGTGGAACTGGAGTTGGCTGATAATGGCCAATATGACGGCACCTATGAAGGACAGAGCTACTTTGACTGGTATGACGATATTTCTTGCATTCAACAGTGCGGTGTATGGCACCCTGCAGAAAAGGCCAGTTTAGACCAGCATGAATGTCTAGGCTGGTCTAGGCTGGTTTAGCTGGTCTACCTAGTGGATTAGTGTAACCACACTGTAAAATGGGGTAACCTGCAATTGTTCCCTTAAGGTTTTACTTCTACTTAATCATTTACCCATAAAATTACTTTGGTTGGTGCAATCTAATGTACAGCATTCGGGTTGATTCAGTTGTAAATCATATTTTTTTACTGGAATAAAACCAGTTAATTTAGATTTTTACCACATGAAGCACATTTTTTAGGTTACCTGACAAAACATCATGGTAACACTGTGCATTAATTTTTCCTTTGTTAAGGGTTTATAAATAGTTCATTAATGACTAATAAGTAATTTACAAATGCATTATAAATCATTGATATGCTGTTATAACAACATGAATAGAAGGGTGAATTTCATGCAACACTTGCCAAATAGTGAGTATTTTTAATTACATGTTATGAATGCTTAATAAATACATATTCATACTTACATGAATCAAAAACAAAAAATGCACTAATTCATGATTTATGTCACAATGCAAGAAAATAGACAATTATTGTGAGATTAAAATAAGGGATAATGTCATTTTGCTACAGTCCGCTTTGTGTTTATATGCATTACTGTAATGTCTTGACTCACTTGTGTTGTCACTTTCCTTGTCACGTTGATGTGAAAAGAATGGTACTACTCCAAATGCTGTCCCAACTTCACTAGTCTTAGTTACCAAAAGTCCTCTGCAAAAACACTTTTCAGATCTTCATGCTCATTCACAGAAAATATAATATAATAAAGCCTTATGACCATTAAACCATAGTGAACCTTATGTGCACAGGTTTCCAATGTTGGCAATTCCTTAATAAATGCTTCATAAGTGTCCACTTTACATTAAGGTACATTTTCAAAGGTTACTAATGTTGAATAAGTGTTATTAGGCTTTTTATAACATGTGAGGTAAAATGGCTCACTATTTGGCAGGTATTGACAGTCAGCCTTTTTCATGTTATAACCACATATCAGTGATTAATAATGCATTTGTAAAAGAGTTTTTGGTCATTAATAAACCCCTTTATAAACCTTTTACAGAATATATCATATAATAACATCTGATGACCATTAAACCATATAGAACTTTATGTACATATCTTTCTAATGTTGAAAACCCTGTAATAAATGCTTCATAAGTGTCCACTTTACATTAAGGTACATTTTCAAATGTTACTAATGTTGAATAAGTGTTATTAGGCTTTTTATAACATGTGAGGTAAAATGGCTCACTATTTGGCAGGTATTGACAGTCAGCCTTTTTCATGTTATAACCACATATCAGTGATTAATAATGCATTTGTAAAAGAGTTTTTGGTCATTAATAAACCCCTTTATAAACCTTTTACAGAATATATCATATAATAACATCTGATGACCATTAAACCATATAGAACTTTATGTACATATCTTTCTAATGTTGAAAACCCTGTAATAAATGCTTCATAAGTGTCCACTTTACATTAAGGTACATTTTCAAATGTTACTAATGTTGAATAAGTGTTATTAGGCTTTTTATAACATGTGAGGTAAAATGGCTCACTATTTGGCAGGTATTGACAGTCAGCCTTTTTCATGTTATAACCACATATCAGTGATTAATAATGCATTTGTAAAAGAGTTTTTGGTCATTAATAAACCCCTTTATAAACCTTTTACAGAATATATCATATAATAACATCTGATGACCATTAAACCATATAGAACTTTATGTACATATCTTTCTAATGTTGAAAACCCTGTAATAAATGCTTCATATGTGTCCACTTTACATTAAGGTACATTTTCAAATGTTACTAATGTTGAATAAGTGTTTTTAGGCTTTTTATAACATTTGAGGTAAAATGGCTCACTATTTGCCAGGTATTGACAGTCACCCTTTATCATGTTGTTATAAGCACATATCAGTGATTAATAATGCATTTGTAAATGAGTTATTGGTAATTAATAAACCCCTTTATAAACCCTTAACAAAATGAATGTAAAGTGTTGCCATTATGTTTTGTCAGGTGACCAAGGAAGTCTTGCTGGATAAACTAGTTAAGAAGTTTTGTGGTAACAAACAGCACACCAGCATCCAAAACACAATATATGCTGGTCTTTTCAGTGGGGTAGCTACTGGATATTTTCATAAGGGTAATGATAATGTTATTAATCAATTATACCATTTTAAAAAATTCTGGTAAACTTTTAAATGTACAGTAACATATTTTTTCTGATATTTCTTTTCTCTTTTCCCACTTTCTCCTCAGTGAACCTGGACATGGAGTGTTTGTAGCATTCAGTAAATTGTTAATGGCTTGGGAGTAGACACTTTAATAGGGCACTCAAGGTCATTTTTACAACAACTTGCTGCATGGATCCACAATTCACTTGTGTATACACTTTAACTCTGTAGAACAATAACTACTTACTGGCAAATTGGTTACCTTTCACAGCTGGTAACTTTGTATGCAGTGATAGCAAACCAAAAATGGTTAGGAAAGAATGAGATTTTAGATGTTAAATCTCTATTCACATGCTTTATATGTTAAGGTGGCCTGCTGTTACCTGTTACTTGGCCCACATGAAATGCTTTATATTTCTCTCTCTCCCTTTTTTTAATTTTTATTTCTATTTTTTTTTAAATGATTGTGGAAAAAAATTCCTTGGAAGTCTGGATAATGTGTTAAATGGAGCGGAGATAACTTCCTTATCAGCAGCTGAAAGCATGATCATTGATCAATTAGCCAAAATATTTTCATACAGGAAGCAGATTAGAAATGGTTTCAGAATTCAGTGGAAATCTGTGAAGCTTTCTGCGTAATTCTGCAGTCACAGATTCCATGCAGGTCTATCTAGTACCAATATCCCCTAATGCAAATGAAAGAAACATTTCTTGAATTGACAATAAGTGGATAAAACCAACTGAAACAGACATATAGGTCAAATCCCATTCATGTTCACCTCTGCTGCATTGATCATTCATACTATTGCTGAATTAAGTTTAAAATACCACATATATCACATGAGACCACTCAAGTGTGTTTGGCCTGTATAATGAACTGTGAACTCCTGCATACAGTTTACAAGAGACTGTCTCTGTATATTGAAGAATGTGTTCTGATGTTCCAGGAAAGACTTTGGACTGATACATGACTTTTCATGGACATCATCAAGATCATGTTAAAACATGTTATGCAACAAACTTGTTTACCCCACCGATTTCTCAAAGATAAATGATAATGTTAACAAATGATGTTGGGGGCCTGGGTAACTTAACAAGTAAACACGCTGACTACCACACCTGGAGTTGCAAGTTCGAATCCAGGGTGTGCTGAGTGACTCCAGCCAGGTCTCCTAAGCAACCAATTGGCCCGGTTGCTATGGAAGCTAGAGTCACATGGGGTAACCTCCTCGTGGTCACTATAATGTGGTTCTCGCTCTTGGTGGGGCGTGTGGTGAGTTGTGCGTGGATGCCGTGGAGAGTAGCGTGAAGCCTCCACACGCGCTATGTTTCTGTGGTAACGCGCTCAACAAGCCACGTGATAAAATGAGTGGATTAACAGTATCAGACGCGGAGGCAACTGTGATTCATCCTCCGCCACCCAGATTGAGGCGAGTCACTACGCCACCATGAGGACTTAGAGCGCATTGGGAATTGGGCATTCCAAATTGGGGAGAAAAAAATAAATAAATAAAAAACAAACAAACAACAACAACAACAACAAAAAAGAAAGTTTGTTAACATGTTAACAAAGTTGAGTGACTTATTTATATAAATTCATAAGGAAGCCCTTGTGGTAACGTCACACACAAGTTGTACTTTGGCCTTTTGAGTTATTTTGTCTCCAACTTCCTTTTACGAAAAAAGGAAATCACATGGATTAAATAAATAATGATCACGTGATTTACATTTGAGCTGCTTTGCATTTTCATAACTCACTCTTTTCTTTTTTTTTTGCCACATATGAACTTCCTTCTTCCTTGTAGAGGCAGATAGAGAGAGAGAAGCATGTTTTTTTTTTTTATAATTTGTAAACAAATGATGACTTTTTGCATATGACAGTATTTTTTTTTTTCACTAAATTCAAGTAATTCAAAAAAAAAAAAAAATAATAATTACTCTACAAACCATTTTTATATTATTGCTGGGCAAGTCCCTTTGTATACGAACTTGCTCATATCTCACAGCATTTTAAGTCAGGATATTAATACTGAACTTATCTCTAGTTAGAGAACCTAGAAGTAGTTTATTCACCCAGATTTATACAGGTTAAGTAAATTGATGTTTGTATAACTTTAGGTTTCAAACAATTATTTGTAATCAGTAGTAATATTAATACTTTTTTTTATAAAGTAACAAAGAATTGGAGTAAAGTGTAGTATAAAACTTAATGTTGATATTAAGTGACAAAAAGTTACTTTGTCAGCAAATGACATGGCAATTAAAATCAAAACAGAAACTATTTTACTGAAATATTTAATTTACTTAAAACAACAGTAAGCATTGTTTCCAGGCAGCAGTCCACTGCATATATTTCATTTACAGTAGCCTATGGGTAAGAGCTTCAATCTGATTAAAAATGGAAAAATCATTTTTCAAAATAATAGTAACAACATTTTTATGTATTTATTATATTTTTTCAATTTTGACTTGTTGATCATCAGGTGTACTATTAAAGAAAAACCATACACAATTGTTATTTTATTTACTTTAATTACTATTTACTGAAGTACATATTTCCACTGTATTTGCCAATGCAGTGCTGAGAACTCATCTCCTGTTAACATTCATTTTAAGAAACTGGGTGAATAGTGCCAAACATGCTGCACTATTGCTACCTGGATACCTTAATCTACATATAACAAGCTCAACAACACAACAAAGCTAACTGAAGTTGATTTTTATCTACAGTTTAGGACTAAACAAACAAAAAAGTTCTTGTCAATGGAACATCTTTGCAAACAGATGCTATAACAAAAACATCTAAGGTGTTTTACACAGTCTCCTCTGAAGAGAAATCTTGATATCTTTAGATGAAGCTTGATAAAATCATACTCGCTGTTTCTTTGAATTTGTTCTCTTTAAAATATAAATATTTGCTAGTCAAAGTTTGTACAGTACATAAATACCAATGTTTTGTGACGCGGCACTCTGTCATCATAATGTTGGATTGATACGGAAGCCAATGATAAATGAATGTTTCATAGTTACTAATTTTAACTAACAATATTTGTCATGTATTAGTATTATATATTTTATATTTCAGGGCTTTGGCATTTTTCGAACTCATTTAAAAATAAACTGTGATTAGTTAGTGTAAAGAATTCACTCTTCATTCATTTCAGAGCAGAAGTTTAAATATCGTGATGAGGAAAGTCTAGTTTGTATAGCTGGAAAGATTTGAGATGCCCTGTTTATTCAAATTTAAAATGTGGATTCTTTTAGGGGGGTTTTGACAGTGTAACAAAGCAGAGCCAACTTGATAAGAAACACAAATTCAAAGCATGGATATGAAGTATTTTGTCGAGTAGTTCAATAAAATACAGATACAGAAATTGCAATGTGCCACACAGTTGATACTTTGCAACTGGAATACTTTGCAGTGTTGTGTGTAGTATCTAATTACTTTTAAATTGTATTACTTAAGTCAGAAAGTAGTGTAACATTTGAAATTCTTGTAATCAGATTACAGTTACTGACTTTCAATTATTTACTTTTAAGTAAATTACTTGGGTTACACATATTTCTAAACAATATATATATTTTTTTATATGTAGAATGCATTCAAAACATTCAAAGCATTTTTGAAGAGTCGCTAACGAGTCATTGTAAGGGAGAAACTAGTGAATTACTTGCGTGCAACAATATACAAGGAGGAAATATATTATTTTGAATTCGTTGAACACAAACTTCTTTGGAAAATGTTTTAGAAAGTAACTTAAAAGTGAAGTAATTAGTTATGTGATTACTTTTCCAAAAAAGTGATCAGTAAAGTAATCTGATTACAATGTTAAGAGAAGTAATTAGTCATTTGCAGTGGATTACTTTTTTAGTAACTTACCCAACACTGGTACTATGCCTCTCAATGCATGATGACCCAAGTAATTAAAACGCACCGGGGGATTCCCACACCTTATAACTGATACAAGGCAATACACTGAAAAGGCTAGACGTGAGAACACCTTTTACTATTTCAGTAAGTATTTGTATCCCACTTACAAATTACAAACTCACTCTGAACATTGAAAACAGGACTGGTCCACAATTACTACACTTAACATATAAATATATTAAAGAGCACCTATTATGGTTTTTAAACATGCCTAATTTTGTTTTAGAGGTCCCATACAATAGATTTACAAGCATTCAAGTTCAAAAAACACTTTCATTTGCTCATAATTTAAATTGCAGCATTACCTTTTTTTTCCCCAGTGTCAAAAACGACTCCTTCAATGATCTGTTCTAAAGGATTCATTCTAAACTCCTCCTCTCAGAGAGCATACTCTGCTCTGATTGGTCAGATGTCCTAGTCTGCTGTGATTGGTCTACCGCTTAGTGTAGTGTTTGAGGGCGGGTAAAAGCTGTTCGTGAGCAGCCAATGAAGACCAGAGGCGGGTTTTTTTGTTAACATAGGTTAGTACAGGAAGTAAGTCTGGAATTACTAACGACTCGTTTCAGATGTTCAGAATCGGTTTTTTCTTTTGAGAGTCAATAACTCCATTTGTCGTGCACTTTGATTTTTGAAACTTTGCAGACCTTTTTACATTCACAAACAGCTATATAACACATTGCATGAAAGGTAATATTTGAAAAACCATAATAGGTGCTCTTTAAGAATTCCCAAATGAAATTTCAGCTTTTGTCCTAACCAAACCAAATTTTTAGCCTTTGAGTCAAGGTACCGTTTGCTACAAGTTAGGAGCAACAATTGATGTAATATGCATCAAACTTTTAGATGAACAAGTCTAGACACACGTTTGACTTTCTAGTCATACATAGTTACCACATGTACTATGTGATAAGTCATTTAGGTTTAAGAGACTTCACTTCTGAAACCTCCAAACCATCAGAGTCAGAGACTCTATTTAGTTTTTTTTAAGTGTCTTGTCACGTAGTGTCCAAAGAATTGGGGAAAGTTTCAAAGAATCAAAAGAACTCTCCCTTGGACTTCAGCTTGAGAACTTCTGCAGCCAGCTGCTGTGGATCTTTTAGCTGTGGGAACATTTCCATAACTTTGTCTACATGATGTGGGTTGAAAATCGCATGAAGCTTCTTCCTGAGCTCCTGGCGTTCCTCTTGGAAAGCATTGGACTGTTGCATGCCTGAGTGCTGTTGGCTTCCATAACCATCGACAGACCTATGGAAGCTAGGACAGGGGAGAGGTTCTGGTAAACTGGATGTCTGCATCGATTGTACATAGCAAGGGTAAGACCAGCCGCTTGGCTGGATGTAAGTGGGAAGACTGTAACGCTGGACAGGGTTGGACAGAGGTAGAGAGCTGTAGGCACTATAGTTGGGCTGATGGTTGGAGAAGGGACTCATGTTGTTGTGGTAGTGCTGGCCACCTGCAGGTAAAGCTGGGTTTGAGGAACCTCCACAGCTACTGGATATCGATGGATGACTGGGTCTCATCCTATGTAACTCATCCAGGCTCTGGGACGGCTCTGAAAAGGAGCCGAGCCCAGAGTCGGAACTGAAAATGGATGAAGGGTATGTTGGGAATGGAGGTGGGAGACTGGTCCGGTCAGTGGCTGGATGCAAGGACTTGTTCATGGAGAAAATCTCGTCACAGTAATGGAGCATGGCATCCCTGCTGTCATTTCTCTCAGATTCCAGATTGAGCTTCTGCTCCAGTTCTTGCTCTAAAGACGGAGAGCAGGACCCAAAACCAGGGTCGTATCTTTGGTACATGCCTCTTAATGAGCCAGTTCCTCGACTGTCCTCTTTAGATCCAGACAGTTTGGCATTTTCTCTGAGCTCGTCGGCTAGAGAGCGCTGCGACTGCTTGGTGCGCTCTGGGTGGTAGAACTTACACTTGATACCATATGTGCACTTTTTCCCTGAAGAGCAAAAAGTAGAGGAAAAAAGGAGTTGTTGTTACAAAGTTTATCAAGGTCTACCTTCTTTTATTCACAGACCTTGTTTTTTATATATATATATATATATATATATATATATATATATAGTGAATTGGTGGGTTTTTGTTAAATGTGAGCCAAAATCATCACAATTAAAAGAACCAAAGACTTAAACTACTTCAGCCTGTGTGCATTGAATTTATTTAATACACAAGTTTCACAATTTGAGTTGAATTACTGAAATAAATGAACTTTTCCATGACATTCTAATTTATTGAGATGCACCTGTATGTATCTCAATTAAGACAATTACATAGTCTTTAGTTAATATTAACTCAAAAATACTGGAAACTAGAAAATGTGCATTATTCATTGACAAAATTATTGGTACATTTGCAGAAGGGAACACCAAGTTAAGGTCTATGAATTATCGGTCAATGCCAATAATCGGAAAATACCAAATATGCCAAATATTATCAGATTAAATCATCTTCGCTGATGTCACTAATGTAAATGTTCAATGGCTTGATAAATGGTTAAACAGCAACAAGACCTGTTCCTCAAGTACTTACCATATGGACAGAGTTGGCGCTTGTGGTCTTGTAACATTGTTTTTTTCCGAAGGAAATTATCCAAGTTGGGTCCATGTCGGCCGAGAGGGTCGTCAGGTGGCATAAACCTGTGGAGGATGGGATGGTAATAGTTTAGACAAGTTTGAAGGAAGTTGAACATAAGAGGTATTAGCAAAAACATTAGCAACTCTTGAGGAATAGCAAATATCATCTGGTTGAAATGACGTACTTGTCATTGACGAAGGAGTACATTAGCAATCTCTCTTCAATGGAACGTTTCCACTCCGGCCGTTCACTCTGCAGGTCGCGATATGTGTCGTTGGACACTATAATGCCATCCAGGTCATGAGCTAGCTTGACAATGAAGCGATCATCATAGCACACCACACGCTTTCCTCCTACCCGTCGTGAAGGCGTAAACACAAGAATCTTCTTTCTCTCCAGCTCTCCTAAAATGTGTTGATCTGGAAACAAAGACAAAAACGTATTACATTCAAAAGGAAAAACCTTCCATGTCTTTAAGTACAGTAATTCGTTTCATTTTAGCATTGATTTAAGAACACTCTCATTGGCAGGACAATATATGGGAAATATGAGGAATTTAGTTGTTCTGGCTCTGATTCCAATTACACGTAACAATTCCATTAACGATTAATTTAGAACTTTTGAGGAAGTGCTCAGTAATTACATACACTAATTAATGTCCCATTAGCCTTGAGTACACACAGAGACTATTTAGCAGAGATGGGCCACTCCTATTAAAATGAATGGGAGAAACTAGAACGTCCAACGGTCAATGGACGTATTAAGGAAGTTCTGCCTTGCAGGTAAAAGAGCCAATCACCTTTGAGATACAGACTTCACCAGTCTATCAACTTGGGAACATGCATACAAATTAGCTAACAAGCGGGGGAAATTGCGTTTTTGTTTTTTTGTGCATAATCTGAGGTAAAGATGCGCAATTTATGATTCCAGGGTTGTCAGATTTTACTGCTGATTTGAAATATGTTCTTTGACCGTTATCTTGACCAACTGTTTTGGAAATTTCGGTCATTCCCCATTCAAGTAGACAGTAGCTGCAATTTCATGATTGGAAATAGCTTCCAGGGAGCATTTCAAAGATGGCCGCCACTGGACTGATTTGTTAGAAAGACTTTGCTACACATACAACTACACTGGTTTGTTGTTCCTTGAAAATCTTTTGGTTCCAGTATTTTGATTAAATGGAACTATTTTTTGATTCCCAACCCCATATTGGACAACAACCACCATTCATTAACAGAATAACCAGATCATAAAATACTTAAAAAAATTGTAGTATGCAGAGAGACTAGCTTGTGTATTCCCATTCAGAGACAGCTAGTTTCACTACACATATGGGTATGAGTTTCATTCACATCAATAGCTCATCTTTGATTTAATTCCTTGTTTGACTGGTCCTCTACATTACAGAGATACAAAACAACACTGGTCATTGTTGATGTTCACATCAACACACACTATCCTCCTAAAGTAACCATACCACATGCTATTTTGGGGAGTTGGACAACCATAATATCCCCATAATAAAGGCTCCCATCTCTGTACTAATTCCTCACACAGCACATGACTCAATGAAAGATTCACAGTGAAACTTGTTGTAGGTCATAAGGGAAAGCTCTCGAACTTCCTGGTGGGAAATTCCCAGATAAACCTGCAGGAAACTTTACACTTCCTTATTGCTCTGTTTTGTTATTATTCTTGTAGCTCAAATTGATTTGAGGAATGTGAGCAGGAGCGTGCACAGATCATTTCAGAATTGAGACAGTGTTGGGACATAAACCAGTGTTATTATCATCTAACACCCCAGGGCTGTTAAACTAAACCTGAATGTTTCTAAAGTCCAAAAACAAATGTCTTTGTGCTGTAAAATGTATAAATACCACATGTACCTGTATGGAGGGGCTGTTTTGCAACAGTAAACCATTACAGTAATAATGGCAAATGGTACAAGCCTTGGTATTACAACTGCCGAAAAAAAGCAGCTACTTTTTCTAATGTGAAACAAACTTTATTAAAGGGATAGTTGACTCAAATTAATATTCTGTCAATATGTTATCACCCTAATAATGTTGTACACTGTATGACTTTCTTTCTTCCAAGATACAAAAAAGGAGATGTCTCAGTCACCATTCAGTTTTACTGCACTGGGAAAAGAAGCAATGTTTCTCCACAGAAGAAAGAAATACTAGTTTGAGAACAATAAATGATGACTTAGTTTTAGATTTCGTGTGCTTTCAATCCATTTCATGCAGATGAAGAGTCAAACACATCAGTGTCTAATGCCACAGTCAACAGAGCTGCTCATTTTGTAGTTTCTAAATCCTGGAAAAGGTTCATATTAGCTAAATTAACAGACTTTCACATTTTACATAAACATACATTGTCATAAATCAAATTAGAATTTTGCTGCTCTGATATCTTTAAAAAAAAAAAAAAAAGTTGCCAAGAACTACCATAAGGACGTAAGTTTACATACGAGATGAATCAGACAACCGTAGTCCTTAAAAAGTAACTTGTTAACAAAACCCACAATTTCTTATGCTACAGTTCATCTATTGTTATACTCCCCAAAAAATTTTATGTTAGTAGCTTCCCACGGCAAAACTTTATAGCATTGTTTGTCTTTTTTTCCAGTAAAAATATTGAATATCTTTAAAACTTTAAACATTCGTAAGATATATTTACTTTACTAGAAAATTTACTTTTACTAGATGCAAAATAATGTATTAGGATTTGTTTTCAGAGAATAAACCCAGTCGTAAAAGTCACAATAATAGTACGCTACAGAGAAATCGTCCAAGTTCGCTTGTAGAAAACCGACTTTTACTCTCATAAAGAAAAATAAACATACAAATTTTTCCTAAGTGTAATCCCTTACCCAAACCCTAACCTAACCATGATTTTAATAGGAAAATAACTTCTGTGTAATACAGAAGAAAGAAAACATTGGGGTTTGCATATTACAGGCTAATTACATACAAGTCATACCTTTTCATTAGGGCTGTTGATTTAATGCATTAATTCAGTGCGATTAATCATATAAAAAATAACGCGTTAAAAAATTAGAGCAATTAATCATGTCCCTGCACAGTAATAAGGAATATTCCTTCCAAATAAGCAATTCAAGCGTGGAGTACCACCTGTTTTCTCCAGGGGGCAGTAAGCGAAACTCACTGTATAGGCAACGCACAGCTCATACAGAGAACAAACCACACTTACCGACAACAGACAACACAAGATTAGAACACGTTCTTGCGAACAAACACAGCTTGACTGAGCACAAATCCGAAGACAGGGATCTCAAGACATGTGAGTTTCAAACTCCCTTTAACTTGACACAGCAACCTAAAAATGGTACGTTTATGACACAACGCAACCGTGACAGTCCAAAAACATCCGTCTGACACAGGTGTACGTTGACACGTCCGTAGACAAGCCCTAATAATAAATCTTGGACTTACTGACGAATTTAATTTCAAAATGGATTGCTGTGAACTTTAGGCCAATGATTGGCTTTTGTTAAGTAATATGGAAATAAACAATATATTGCATTCTAAAGCCACTTTTTGTATTGTCTTGTTTAATGCTTCCCTTGTTTGCCAAAATAATGTAATTCATTTTAATTATTTGTATTATTTTTTAATATATGTTATTTATAATTATTTAAATATAACTACTTATAATCACTTAATCATTATATATTGAATTATTGTTATTTGAGGAGCTTTCTCAGCCAATATTTATGTTTGCGATTAACTGCAATTAATTAGTCGGCATACCATGTAATTAATTCGATTAAATATTTTAATCGATTGACAGCCCTATTCTCATACAAATTAGTTGAGTTGTCATAAGATTATTTTGCAAAGAATACATCTTGAATAAGGTTTATTTTTCTTACCCCATTGGCAACTTTTCTTTCTTATTGTAAGCATAAATTTAACTAAATTTAGAGAGGTATATGCTTAAAACAAGGGAAAAAACTATTTTCCAGTGGGCTAAGAAAAAATATAAGAAAAAATGACTGATTAAGAAAATGATTTTGTTATAGTGTAAAGTATAGGCAAATTTCATTCCATGTCCGATGGGCGTTTTCACCTTTTAGACAAACTGGTCTGTGATGACTCATTTTTCCGACAAGGGCCGAGGGAGTGTCTTTACCTGAAATGGGCACATCAGGCCTGGGCTGCTCTTTTCTCCAGGAGGGCACAAACACAGTAATATGCCTGTGTCCTCGCTCAAGGAAGTAGCTGACAGCCAGCTCAATCCCTCGGCATGAAAACACTTCCTTGTTCCCATGACTGAAAGAGAAAGAGAGAGAGAGAGAGAGAGAGATAAAGACAGGGGAAAAAACAGAGACTGACAGAATATTTTATAGTCAATAAAGAAAAAAATTATTGGAGGAAAGCAAGAGAGACAATGTGCAAAATATATTTGCATAAAGCATTTTTTTTTAAAGAAATAGTTCCTCCCATTTGCTTAAAGCAATGATGCAACTAAAATACAAGCTAAAACATGATTTGATTTGCATAGCCACAAATGTAATACTACAAGACAACTGCAACTGTTGAAGGATGCTTGTTACAAATGATAATTGTACCGCTGATAAAGAAACACTGATAGATGATAGCCCTTACAAACGATGACAGAATTGTAAATTGTGATGCAATGTTTGTTTTGACTGGGAAAATAAATCCAATAATACACTCAAAATACAAACAGCAATTTCCATTACATCATGATGTTATTACAGATTTTGATGCATCAATACAGATCAGTAATGTACATTGTTATCTTTACAGCTGAAGATGATTATGAAAAGATAAATGACACAACATACCTTTATTTGTATCTTATAAGCCTTTTTTATTATTATTTATTATTATTATTATTATTATTATTATGATTTAATAAAAAAAAAAAAGTTATCCCCCTTTTCTCCCCAGTTTGTAATGCCCAATTCCCACTACTTAGTAGGTCGTGGTGGTGGCGCGGTTTCTCACCTTAATCTGGGTGGCAGAGGACAAGTCTCAGTTGCCTCCATTTCTGAGACAGTCAATCCGCGCATCTTATAACGTGGCTCACTCTGCATGACACCGCGGAGAATCCGTACGTGGAGGCTCATGCTACTCTCCGCGATCCACATACAACTTACCACGCGCCCCATTGAAAGCGAGTACCACTAATCACGACCACAAGAAGGTTACCCCATGTGACTCTACCCTCCCTAGCAACCGGGCCAATTTGGTTGCTTAGGAGACCTGGCTGGAGTCACTCAGCACACCCTGGATTCAAACTTGCGACTCCAGAGGTGGTAGTCAGCATCAATACTCGCTGAGCTACCCAGGCCCCCTAAGCCTTTTTTATTTTAAATAGAAAGCCTCAGTCCCCATTTACTGTCACTGCATCTTTTTTCCATTCAATTAAAGTACATGGTGACTGGGACTATCAGTGCCTAAAATTCTGCCTAACATCTCCTATTGTGTTCCAAGGATGAAAGACTAAATGTCTGAATGACATCAGTGTGAGTAAATTATGACAGAATTATTAATAAACTATTAATGTAAGTCTTCTGTGGCACTCTACTACTAATCTCTCTTGTCTTCAAGTTATTAAAAACTTCAAGGAAACATTTTCAAGTCTTTCACAATATTCCCCTATGTGAGCTTTGCAGAATGCATGACCAAATATGTGGTTGGGTGTGTTGTGTGTAAAGATTTGGGCCTTGCCAACAGGAAGTGAAATGTTTAAATATGTGTTCCGGGTGTGATTTGCATACAGGAGGGCAATGAAGCATGGACAAGGGGAAGTAGAAACCTGTTTAGAAGAATCTAAGGTTTAAGGTCAAAGCCCAAGACAACATGTGAACCATCCAGTGTAGTTGCATATACATTTACTACTTTTACACTGAACTGGGCATTTCTAAAGAATGAGCATTCCTTATCAACAATCAACAACAACGCTTTCATGTTTCAATGCCATAATTCCACTGTAATATTCACAGTTTGAAAAAAAATCCAGCTTGTAATACGATTTAACAAGCTTTTACAGTGGCAGTATTGTTACAATAATCAGGGATGAACCAAAAATAAAGTTAAGTCAAAAGTGAAAGCAACAGAGTACCTTAGAGGACACTGAGGGAGTTTATTTTCTGAAAATGGTTTTGCTTTCCCTCACAATAGTTTTGCGTGTGGTATTTGTATTGAAACCATAGTAACCACAAAATTTAACATAGTTTTTTCTGCAGAACTATAGTTCAACCATGGTATTTGTAGTAAAACAATCAACAAATTTACCATGGTTTTATACATGACCATGATATTTGTGGTAACTATGGTCATACTACAAATAACATAGTTTAAGGATGATAACTAGTAAAATGATGGTTAATTTTAATAAGGGAATGACAAAGGTATTGTGAGGGAACGCAAAACTTATAGCGAGGGAACAGAAAACTCTGATAAGTTTTGCATTTCCTCGCAAAAGTTTGCGTTCCTTCACAGTAAGCAAACTTTAGCGAGGGAATGCAAACTATTGCGAGGGAATGCAAACTATTGGGAGGAAGAGAACACAAACTGTAACAAGGGAACTCAAAATGTTGCAAAGAAATGCAAAAATTATTGCGCTAAAATGCAAACTATAGTTAGGGAACACAAACTACTTCAAGGGAATGCAAACTATTGCGAAGAAGCGCAAACTATTACGAGGGAACGCAAACTGTAAAGAGGGAACTCAAACTATTGCAAAGAAACGCAAAATTTATTGCGATAGAATGTAAACTATAGTGAGGGAACACAAACTATTTTGAGGGAACGCAAACAATTGCAAGCAAGTGCAAACTATAGGGAGGGAACAAAAACTGTTGCGAGGGAATGCAAACTTGCAAGGTAGCGCAAACTATTGCAAGGAAGCTCAAACTATTGCGAGGGAATGCAAACTATTGTGAGGGAATGCAAACTATTGTGAGGGAATGCAAAACTTATTGCAATAAAATGCAAACTATAGCAAGGAAGCGCAAACTTTTGCGAGGAATCGCAAACTATTGCAAAGGAATGCAAAACTTATTGCGAGGGAATGCAAACTATAGCAAGGAAGCGCAAACTATAGCAAGGAAGCGCAAACTATAGCAAGGAAGCGCAAACTATTGCAAGGAAGCGCAAACTATTGCAAGGGAATGCAAACTATTGCGAGAGGACGCAAACTATTGCGAGGGAACGCAAACTATTGCGAGGGAACGCAAACTATTGCGAGGGAATGGGAATGCAAACTATTGCAAGGAAGCGCAAACTATTGTGTGGGAACGCAAACTATTGTGAGGAAACGCAAACTATTTTAAAGGAATGCAAAACTTATTGCGAGGGAAAACAAACTATAGCAAGGGAATGCAAACTATTGCAAGGAAGCGCAAACTATTGGTAAGGAATGCAAACTATTGCAAAGGAACTCAAAACTTATTGCGAGGGAACTCAAAACTTATTGCGAGGGAACACAAACTATTGCGAGGGAACGCAAACTATTGCGAGGGAACGCAAACTATTGCGAGGGAACGCAAACTATTGCAAAGAAATGCAAAACTTGTTGCAAGGAAATTCAACTATAGCGAGGGAACATAAACTATTGTGAGGAAGCGCAAACTATAGCGAGGGAACACAAACTATTGCAAAGGAACCTGAAGGGAATACAAACTATTGTGAGGAAATGCAAAACTTATATAGGGAACAAATTACTGTGAGGGAGCACAAACTATAGCGAGGGAACGCAAACTATTTGTGAGGAAACGCAAAGCTTTTTGCTCTATAGTAAGCCTTGACAACAATCTGGGAAAAGTTCACAATCGGAATGTACTTTTCCAGTATTCCCAAGGAACTGCATTTGTTAGGGCAACTTGTTGATACATGTTGATTCTTGTTAAACTTGGAGACTGTCAGAGACTTAAAACTCTGACTGAGGTTTGTGTTTGAAAGCAACTGATAAATTCTGTTTCGAAATAATCTATTCTAGATTATTAATTATTCTAGAATCCTAGGGAAATGTTCACTGCGACTCTTTCTCCAGAACAGTTCAGCTGTAGAACTAAGAGCTCTTCTTGATTGACCCCAGAAACTGCAGTATGGTCTGTTATGTTTGCAGTCTCTGTATTTGTTCTTTTTATTTGTTCATGCATTTTGCAGAAGCTTTATCCAAAGCAAATTAGGGGCTGTTTAGACCAGACGCAGTCTTGTGTTAAAAAGAAAAGAAAAAACTAGATGCAGTGCAATGAATGCAACAGACAGGTGTCTTGAGACATGTTTTTAAAAGAACAAGTTCTTTTAACATGATACAGCATCTTAGAAACGGTCCAAGACGTCCGCTTAGAGCATGTTTACATAGAAAAACAATGAAAACATAGCACAGATGGATGCAAAAGCATGTTCGAACAGCCCCCTTCGGTGCATTCAAGGTATACATTTTTTGTTAGTGCATGCTTCCTGGGATTCGAACCAACAACATATAAGTTTACTCTACATTGTATTGCATATTTTATTGTAATGCATATAGTGAATATGGTATTGTATTGTAGAGTATGTACTACTAAAATGTAGATGAAAATTAAAAAGGTGCAAGTAAAACTATTTATAATATATACGAACCTCATGGCCACATTGCTGCCATCAATAACTATAGGTTTCAGATTATTGTCAGGCTCAGTGGAGGCCTCCAACGACACGTCTCTTGAGCCCTGTCCCCTTGAAGAGCTTCCTCCACGATATGGCAAACTGAAGCCACTATCGTCACTGTCTGAGTTAGAGGAGGGCAAGGCCTTCGCCCCCGAACGAACCAGCTCGCCCAGTACTGCATTGGTGTCTGTGCCCAGGCCAAGCTTCTGCAGAGCGGCCTTCACCTCCTGTGGAGAGTAACCCAGTTTACGGAAGAAATCCACCTTCATCTGCAGGTCAGGGCCATCTTGTCCCAGGCTGGTGGGTGGGTGGCAACACCTCGACTGCATCCTGCTGTCTGCTGTATGTGTGATGCTCTCAGTGGAAAAGCTCCAGTGATGTCCATATGCTGCTCAGACATGTTGCTCTTGCGTCTAAATAAGACTGAAATATGAACAAATAAAAACAAATAAACACAAAGCATGTTAATTAAAGCAAAGTTGTTAGAACATACATAAACTGTAAGCTAGAAGTTGAAATGAAATATAATGGGTTATACATATCTTTTATCTAACTATCTATCTATCCATTCATCCATCCATCTGTCTGTCTATCCTCTATCTATCCATTCATCCATCCATCCATCCATCCATCTGTCTGTCTATCCTCTATCTATCTATTCATCCATCCATCTCAAAAGATATATAAACAAGAAGTAATATAAGGCAATATTGCATTTCACAACTTTCTAATGTGATTTAATCCCAACCAAACCATAATTCTTTTAAGTCTTCAATAAAATGACTTTTAAATGCGTTTCAATTTTCAAATTTCAAACAGTAAAGACAGACTGGAATATCAATTTGGAACCAATTCTAAAGCACCATTATGAACTAGATCTTTTACAACACATAGTTCCCTATAGGACTATTATGTATTACAATAGGATGAAATACCCCCATAAGACATGAAAAAGTGGAATAAATATATAATAAAGAATCTTTCAGAATGTTCCACAACTTTAATAGCTCCACATTGGCATTTCCTCTCACTGTCCATTATTAAGATTATTACAATGCAAGTTGAGTTCTGATAACTACGATACTATACGGTGGCAACACCATGGTACTTTGACATACCTTGAAATTCCAGGTAAATACCATGGTAAATATGTATACAGTAATCATAGGATATTCAGTCCTATGGTATATATCATGCGGTTATTGCCAAAGATTCACCATCTGAAACCATCATGGTGTAACGGTACTGCCACAGTAGTTTTTTCTAAGAGGAACATTAAATTATATCCAATAGGACTTAACAAACACATAAACACTCACTTTTTTGATCCCATAAGGATTGGTTACAAAGTATGACAGAAATTCCAATAGGAATCCTGCCCTCATTGCTTCGGTTTTGTTGTCTAGGGGGTTTAAATAATTAAACTGCCGCTTGGAAAACTTTCCCAAAGAATGGTGATTTGTGAACTGGCGTGGAAATGCGTTTGGGAATGTTGTTATCGATTAACTACTTTAAAAACACATTTTGACAACTGAGAGGCAATCTACAGTTTATCTAAACACCTTAAAGAACTACATGCTGTCACGAACACAGAATAATAAACGTTCATCACATACATCTACTCTGCGACTCGACAAACTAGACGTCTGCCATAATAACCGACGTTGTTAAATTCAGAGTGACAGCTGCCTTGATTATAATGTTGGCCTTCTAATTCGTCGCGTCGCTCGCGTACACCTTAGACCCGGTGTTGTGCACTATTCGAGGAAGTTATGATAATAAACTGTTTGTACTTTTAACCTGAGAATAATAAAGCGTCGATATGAACTGTATCTAATGGAGTCTAACTCTACTTGTCTCGTGTGTTTGAAGTAAAACAGAATAAATGAGACCTACCATATTCTTTAGATGATGAGTCCTCTCTAGTGATCTAGAACGCCTGTGAGAGGTCTTAAGCTTCATTACATGTTTTATTGGAACACCTTTATTCATCTACTTCCTGCTTTAGGTGACTCCACCTGTTTCTCCCCTCAGCAGAGAGAGAGAGAGAGAGAGAGAGAGAGAGAGAGAGAGAGATGCAAAATTACTATTTTCTTTTCTTTCTTTTCTTTTCTTCTCCTTTCTTTTTGGGGTGAAATGTGGCCTGGCCATGTTTCAAGATTTACAAACTTACTACAATAAAATGAACAACATGTAAAACAAAACTGTGAGCACTTCATAGACCTATTAATATCTACTGTATATTAAATAGGAAATATGATGATGTGGATTGAGTTTTAATAAGAATACCTGAGATTTTATGATCCTGACGTAAGGCTTCTTACGAGAGTGAGTGAGTGGTAATATTACACTCCGATTATGACACTGAGGAAGTTATGAGTGAAAACACAAGCAGGACAAGATGTTATTTCTCTCCCACGTGATTTCACCAAACAAACACTTTGATTTACTTTCATTTAATTTCATTTTAATTTAATTACAGTTTCTTTTTTGTCTGCGAGAACACGTTGTAATGTTTGATTTTGTATGTTGTTGACTGATGTTTTTTTAAAATTTTCTATTAAGGATGCATGTCAAATTGATCTGCTTCCAATACTGGTGCTAAAAAGCACTATTTATGATCAATAACTATTTGGTAAACATTATATTGTGCATCCACGGTTTCTATGTTTCAGTGTGATTTACAAGAAAGTCACAGCAGCTACCATGGGAAAGCACAAACACTAACTTGGTTGTATGTGTAAAATGACAATCAAGAGATTGAATCTCTTATCTGCTCTGATAGCACACGTACATCACCCTGAAGCTGGGGTGGAGCAAGCCGCACCTCTCCATCCCGGGTGTCAGTGTATCCACTCTCCTCCATTTTTGTATCCATGCGCCTCTGGCAATGTTGCCCGCCCACACCAACCCCCCTCTTTATTTGATGTGTGCGTTTACATCTGGAAGACATATGTTTTACATTGTTTGCTCATCACACGCCCTTAAAAACAGTTGGGAAATCACTGATAAAGTGTGTGGGAAAAAAACAAACAAAACATGAAATTTTATAATTTTATACATTTAAATGTTGTTGTTTTTTTGTTTTTTGGAAGTAGAACATACTGTATGAATGACCATACAATTTGCAGTAAAAATATGTATTTAACAAGAAAATGCATGTACTTTTACAGTGAAATTATTGCCATGTGTGGGTAACGATGTGCACACATACACTGAAATATTGTATTAAATTTCACGTATTGTTCGGTTATATCTACACTGTCAGAAATAAGCATACGGTCGGGGTCCATTTGTGATCACATAGGTTACAGCTTATGTGGTTGTACCCTCACTGGGTCAAAGTTACACCTTAAGTTACTAATAAGTACCCTTTAGGGATAGATAAGGTACAAATACATTTCTGTACCATTTCCCCTAAAAGAGGTACAAAATACTGTGATCAAATGATTTGCCTGGTGGGGGATGGGGTTGTTCAAGGCTGCCAAAGCCAAACCCCTTCAAGTGCATGAAATTCACTTCATTGTCCCATACGTGATCTCAACAATTCAATAAACACGCAAATGAAAATCACCCAACACCAACATAAACTTAAATAGTAAATGAAAAAAGTAAAATGTTATACAGTAAAATATTTCATGTTCTCTGATCACATACAACAGGTGAAAAAAAAAAAAAATCCATATCTGACCTGGATTTTAGTGTTTATATTTAGAGCGTCAAGATGATGATGATGATTATTATTATTATTATTATTTACATAGAAAACAAATTCATTAAATTAAATGACAAACAAAGCCATTTTATCCCACATAAAATAAACGAGCTGTTTCTTTAAATAAAATCATTAAACTTTGGATCGTTTGGACATTTAATTTATTCAAAGGAAGAGCACAAACTCTTATGCACAATAAAAACTTTTTAAACAAGAAAAACTGAAGAGCTGCAAGTGCAACAGGTATTTTCACAGTGTAGGGCTTTATTCAGATTCGTCCAATGGGATTGACTCACTGCACGTGCTGTGCGCGGGAAGTTTGAAATGTGCATGGAGCTTTGGGCCGGTGTACAGCAAGTGTATATCGGCTATGATTGTTTTCCATCCACGAGCAATAATGCCATTTATAATATGTGCAAGTACAGTTGGAAAGATGCCAGCATTAATTCTGAATGCCCAAATTATTAAAAAACATTGCTGATTTATTACACTTTTGCTTCCCCAGCCACAGTATTGTCACAATAAATCCAAGCCTTATGACATTTTTGCCTGTAATCCTCGATCATGCTTATATATGTTTCTCTGTTTTTGTTAGCATACTTGGCACCAGTCTCTTTGATGAACAGAACATAATTTATTGTAAGTTATTATTTACTATCAAATTAAAGTAATAAAGCTCTGAAAACTTTATTTTCTCCTCTTTTTGAGCTTTATTTAAGTCACCATCCACTTACACTATGGCCAATAAACACTATGAAGATTTCAAACATTCAGCTTTTGTGTTCCACAGAAGAAAAAGATATACAGGTTTGGAGCGACATAAGGGGGAGTTCGGACATAGGAATTGTTTCTGTAAGACTGGTGTGACCACTTTAATATCAAGTTAATGTGAATGATTAACTTTCCATTACTATCAATTTTATTTGATTTTTTTCAGTTATGTGATGAAATTGACCGAATCCATTCATCAACTGTCCAGTGCTTCAAGGAGGGCTTCACTAGTATTGTGGATGAGCTTGCACCAAGAAAAATCCTTTTGGCCAAAATATACATTGAAGCAAGAGAGGAGATGCTTGCAGAAGATCTTCCAGGTATTTACTGTGGCATTACTGCGGATTATGTGAGTAGTAAATATTGTCAAACAAATGTTGTACTGTAAATTCTGTCAGCAAATTAAGGAAAGCTTGGAAAGTTGTTTTGCAGATGTTGCATGGTTTTAATACTGTTCTAACATTATGTTTTCCTCTTACAGTGTGATGCTGATAAACCATATGAAATTGGCTTTCACCAGGATGGTTCAAGTCCTGATCAAATGGATGATGTGCAGGGGAATAAGAATCAAAGAGGGGATAATTGCAGCCTTCGGTGCATAGTTTCTTTTTAACATGACTTTTTTGCCCTATATGAAAAATATGCTCACTTCCTGCAATGTGCTACTGCAAAGATATCAAGTCAAGAATCATTCGAAGACATCCTGTGTTCCAGAAGAGACTATTAACACTGAAAAATAAAAATTGTCATATTTTACTCACCCTCATGATGTTTCAAATCTCTATGACTTTCTTTTCTTTTGTGGGGACAGAAAAGGAGATATTTTTTATTAATATCACAGCCCACCGTTTCAATGCAATGGCAGTGGATAGAGGCACAACTTAAAGCTTAGAGGACCCAAAAGATGTCATAAAAGTAGACCATGGGACTTGTTTGTCTAATTTCAAGTCGTCTGAAGGCATACGATAATTTATTTTTTTGTGAGAAACAACCTGAAATGAGAGATGCTCCTTCGAAGTGGTTTGTGTATTCTTTTTGTTCTTTTTTTTTAAGCTTTAAAGTCAACTGACATTGTGCTGAAAAGATAGCTTGTGATGTTCATTAAAACCTCTCCTTTTATGTGCTCCTAAAATGTATTTTTGGGTGAGTATTAAAGGGTACTTAAGTTAAAATAAAATGTGCAGTAATATTTTAAAGCAAAATGGCAAAAACAATAAAAAAATAAAAATAAAAAAATAAAAAAATAAAAATATCCTCCTGTATTTTATGACAAATTGTGATTCTGAGATGTTTAAAGTGTTAATTCTGTGACATTGTGAACACAAATGTGAAATTATTGAATGTTTCATGTTATTAAATAAACATGATTACACATCAAGTTGGCAGTTTTTAATATGCTTTATTGAGTACAAATTTGCCATTCATATGGTACAAAGTGCTTGTCACTGGGGCAGTACCCTTAAAAGGCCAAATTTGCACCTTTTCCAAGGATACATTATAGTACCATATCACTGAGGTACAACTTAGTCACCAAGGGTACATATTTGCCTCTTAAAAAAGTACAAGCTGTAAGGGTACGAAAATGTACCCATGTTTAAGGGTACACAAATGTTCCTTTGAGGGTACTGCCTCAGTGACAAGCCATTGTACCCCTAAAGGTACCAATTTTGCACTTTTTTCTGACAGTGTAGTGTAATATAATGTTTGACAGTATATGGTCAACCAATTAACAGGTTTGTACAGTAAGATTTATTTCCGTTAATATTAAAAACATTTTTTTTTTTTTTTTTTTTTTTACATTGCAGTGTCTTTTGTGTGTGTGTGTGTGTGTGTGTGTGTGTGTGTGTGTGTGTGTTATTAGGGTTATTATGAGTGAGGTTACATACACGTAGTGCTCTGTGAGCTGCAGGTTAATGGTGTGTACCGAGTGGAGTTCCGGACGCTGGAGAAAGCAATCATGGAGGGTTGCCAGTCCACTGCTCTCTCTCAGGTCCCGTGTCAGTGGGCCCAGGTGTTTCCTGCACTGATATTACAGCGGGGCAGTGAGCTACATGAAACTGAGATGAGTTTCCCCACTGACCCCTGCCAGCACTCAGATACCATGACAGCCAAAGTCCAGCCTCCCAGACCTGTATAATTGGCCTCTTAGGATTTGTCAGTGTAACTCTGAACTTAAATATGACAGCAATTAACAAATATTGTACTTTGAAACACCAAAACATTTTGTTTCAGTGACAGTTGTTTTATTTTATGATAACATTTTTAAGAGTATACCCCAAAGTTGAAGAGCTTACAGCTGTTTTAAAATGTATTTGGACACATAAAGTCAGTCCACTCGGCGGCCACATTTGGAACGCTACCGGGCAGCTATTTTCTATGAATATGAAGTGCAGCTCCTAACTGCTTGAATGAGGAAAGACTGAAATCTCCAAAACGGTTGGTCAAGATCATGATCAAAGAACATACTGTATTTCAAAGCAATAAAATCTGACAACACTGGTATCATAAATTGCGCTTCTTTAGCTCAGATCTTGTAAAATAAAAAATAAAAAACCCATGCTATTTTTCAGGCTGGTCCAGCTAAGTTGCATGAACTTTTTCGAGGTAACTGGCAGGTGATATCTGTATCTTAAAAGTGATTGGCCCTTTAAACTGAAAGTCAGGACTTCCTTTTCTACACCCGCCATATTGGATCTTCCCAATTCTCCCATTCATTTTAATGCAAGTGCTCCATCTTGGGCTAAACAGTCTTTGACTTGTGTCACACTTAAAAATTTAAAAATAACTAAATACCAAAATGTGTCATCTCCACAAAAAAGATGCTAGAGCTTTTCTAGATCTAACTTTTCTAATCTGAACCATTTTTGCAATGAATTTGAATCAACTGAGTGGCTGTATAAAGTCAGTTTCCCTGATAGGTTTCCTAGCAGAGTATAACCACAGGTGGAGTTTGGCACATTAGCTATGGACATTTTACACCAACGATTAAAACTAGAAAGTAGCACAATACTTTTTGTCTTAATTTTGAAGAGTATATGTATTGTTGTATTTTCATTTCAAACCTAATAAACTCCTGTTCGTGAAATGTTTTGCTTGACAATTGTGCTTGTGCAGTCTTTCGTTTTGATATGTTGTTTAGAAAGTCAGCCATTTTAAGTGTGGTGAAAACGTTTGACTGTTTGGCACTGTAAAAACTGAAGGATATATTTGAGGCATCATATAGGGTTCCTCAGATTCCACACTAACTGAACCCTCAAATAAAACTGCATCCTGAAATACTTGATACAGAACGTACATTTATATGAGTCCTTTTATTGCCTGCAGGGCTCTCCTTTGCATGGAATTATATTATAATGAACACAAGAGGGCAGTAAAAGTATATGAAACTGAAGTGGGAATGAATCCACTCAGTTTACACTTAACCACAGACCAGGGCTATGTTCAGAGTACCGTCCTACTCGTACTATTACTGCAGCATGCAGTGTGTATAATGTGCATAGAATGTATTTTCTGCATGGACTACCTGGATGACTTACTATACAACCAGAACACACTGCACTTGGTACTGTAACCAATACAATGCATTGTGCTTCTCTTTCTTGACTCATTATCTGATCAAACTACCATAAGGCACCAATTTAATAGGCCTCATTTTCTTCGCAGAGCTGTATTCTTTTTTTAGACATTACACGAGATATCTGACGTGAAACCTGTGTTGTGTGCAAAGGTTTAAAAGTTCTAGAATTATTTTTTTGTTAGCTGATCTTTGTTATTAACCCTTAATGTTAGCTTAAACTTTTATTAAACTAATTACAGCAACAAAGAATACAGTACTATTCATATACAGTGGGGTCCACACTGAAAATTCAACATCAGGAAATAAAAGTTTCAGGATTTCCTTGTTTCTGCCGAAGCAAACAAGATGCTCTTTGGAACATTCTTAAATCATGCTGGATCATCAGGTTTTGTGGTAACACTTTACAGTAAGGTTCCATTCATTAACATTACAGGTTAATGTGTTAGGTAACATGAACTTATAATAGAACAATGTAATATTACAGCATTTATTCATCTTGGTTAATGTTAGTGTACATAAATTATATTTATTTTCTATTACATTAACTAATGTTAACAAATACAACTTTTGATTTAAAAAATGTAGTAGTGTATGTTAAAAATTAACATTAGCCAAGAGAAATACTGTACAAAAATATTGTACATTATTCAACCTAGTCTCATAGAATGAACGTTACTATAACTACATTTGTGCAAACTGACTTTTATGTGCCGAATTCTACGTTTCGCAGCAGTTTCATGGTGAAATAAACACTAGAGGCGCTACAGCAACTGTGTTTTATTCACTTTCACACAAATCACGAGCAGTGGCGTAGTCTAGTAAATTAGACCCAGTCTCACCCAGAATGTTAGAGATTATTCTTTGACTTCAAATATATATTTATAAATTAGTTTAAAACAGCATAAATTCTGATTTCTGAAATTGTGAAAGAACCTTTTGAATATGCCGCTTCACTGTTGTTTAAATTTGTGAAAATTTGTAAAAAAAAAAATACAAATGTGTAAAAAAAACTTGGCCCATCCATTTTTATTGAGGCCCACCCAAAAGTAATTTCCTGGCTACGCCCTTAATCATGAGTACAATGGTTAATTATGTCTTTATAAGCAATTATTTTTTGCACTTTTTCTCACACACTTTTACTCTAATGCATAATTTGAAAAAAACTATACATTTTAACACTTGTATTACAGACCCACCTATATTTACACACTTATTCCAATGTAGCTCAACTGATAGAGTGAATGACTTTGGACTCTGAAGACGGCGGTTTGAGCCTAGTTTGGAACGCAAGGTGACACGTGAGATAAAAGTATCCAAAAAAATATGCTTTTCATGTCGCATTTGATTTTAGCACACTATCGGTTAGGTTTAGGTGTTGGTTTATGGTGAGGATGTCTATATTGTTTACCTCTCATTTGCTTTTTTAAAATACTATTGTTTAAGTTTAGGTTAAAGTTTTAAGTTAAGGAGGTACTTTTTACTCATTAAAACCTCACTTAAAAATTCACTCAGTTCACCTTAAAAACCTCATCTGATTATGACACCATTTCACTCACTTTTGGCTCCCCCCACTGGACATTTCACTAGGAAACTGCAGCAAAACGTGTAATGAAGCATGTAATTTAATTTTGCAAAAATGTTACCACAGTCACGTAATGTTCATGAAATTAGGCTGTCATTGTTAGTTCATGTTAACTAGTTAACTAATGTTAACAAATGCAACCTTATTGTAAAGTGTTACCGGTTTTGTTAATGCCAGCTCAAAAGTGCATGCTGTCATTGAAGCAAAAGGGCAAAATACCAAATACTTAAGCTGAGTTTGCAATGGCATACTTCCCATCGTACTCTTATTACTTCTTACATTTGTACATATGGAAGAAATAGTAAGAGCAGCATGGTAGTATGCCATTCTGGACTTGGCCTAAGGCATTCTCAAATTTGTGTTTATTTTCAATTCAACTTGGAAATGAAATGAAAAAAAGAAATGGTGTTAAATTACCTATGCAGACTACTACAATCATGTACTAAGACAAAACTTCAAGTAACATGAAGAGCACATACCAATACACTGTAAACAGAACCACTACAGTTGCCTGTCGCATACTTACATATAGGTCAATATAGGCAATATTCGCATACTTGAATGGCTTAAGTATTGAAATGGAAGCACTGTGACAGCTGAATGGGGTTTAGTGCGCTGAAGAAGTGTTTAGTACAGATCATGTGTGATGTGAAAGTGCAGGAGCGATTAGGTGCAGGGCTGGTACAGTATGTCAGTGCTGATGCTCGTAGGTTGTCATGGAAACAGGCATTGCAGATGTTGTCATCATGGGTGCATGCTTTGCTGAGGTACACAAACCAACATTAGAATGCTGGGGTAGCTTTTGAAGCTCTCTATGGTTAGTTGCTATCGGGATCATGTGACATGTATGATTTCATGTGGTCTCCATTGGACAAATAAAAAAATAAATGTTGTTACCACTGGCTCCCATGCTGTATGTTGATTTTCTTTTTTCACAAAAATGAATTTCCTTATGATATCTAAAAAGAACTCAAAGAGAAAATAACAAATGCACTGTAACGTAAGCAATCCATCTTTGGGCTTTCAGTGTCTCGGTGAGTCATCATTTTCAGTGCAAGTGTGTGATTTCACAGCAAATCTGTCAGGAAAGCTTGTACTACAGCACATCTCAAACAATGAAAAAGAGTTTCAAATGAATTCACTTGGGATAATCATGATAATTTCTCACTTGCATGGTTTAGAACCTTTCCCTGCATCTATTACATGACAAACATTATCTTTACTCTCTGAGCATATACTGTAGATGTCTTTAATGGAATTTAATATACAGACACTGAGCTAATATTGATGTTTGTTGTGATGCTTTATTTGTTGTCTTGTTTATGTTTGCTTAATTGTATTTCTTTCTGCTAAAAAAAAGCCTAAGTATAGAACTTGTATCAAGTTTTTTTTACTGCAGTAACACCAAGTCCTTTTTTTTTTACTACAAGTTCTTCTCCCTGCCCAGTAGGTGGCGATATGCACACAGAATGCGAACAGCCACAAACAAAAGAAGAAGAATGTGAAAGTGGATATTTTATAGTAAAAAAAGACTTTTTGATCTGTTTTTCACCCACACCTGTCATATCACTACTGTAGATATGAATTTAACCTCTGGAGTCTTATGGATAACTTTTATGTTTCCTTTATGTGATTTTTGGAGCTACATAGGTCTGATCACCATTCACTTGCATTGTATGGACCTACAGAGCTGAAATATTTTTCTAAAAAACTTTGTGTTCAGCAGAAAAAAGAAAGTCATACGCATCTTGGATGGCATGAGGGTGATTAAGGGCGTTTTCCCACTCGGTCCGTTTCTGGGGTCTGAGCACGGTTCACAAGATTTTTGACCCATATGTGAACAATCCAAATAATCTCAGACCCATTTAAAACAAACTGAACCGAGACCATCCTGGGAGGCGTTTTGAGTACAGTTCACTTGCAGCCTGTGGTTCGGTTCACTAATAACGTGCATTTAGCCCTTTTCCACCGAAATTGCGATGGTACTTGTGCCGAGACTGTGCTCCGCTGGTTTATGGCCGGGGCAATCTGGAGCCATCGTAAACTTTTCCACTGACTTAAGAACCGAACGGTGACGTAACGGGTTACTGTCCACGTGGTAGTTTCACATGACTACCTCAAACATAAACAAACATGGTGCATCACAGTGTGTTTGTATACAGCTGTTACTCTTGTTTTTGAGGACATATTTAAACATATGGATTAATGCAATCCATCGTTATTACATTGCTCAACAAGATTGTCAAAGACGACATATATGCTAAAGACGACAGGTAATGTAATTACGTTATATTGTATGAACTATGGCTTAACTTGCTAAGTTCTGTAAACTGTTACAGTGGAATCATTATTAACATTAATGGCCGAATTCAATGCCCCTGTTAGTTTGCAGGCTGGTTGGTGTCCGAGTCCAAAACATCGTTGCTCCATCCGCTGTTGCTTTTGCTTATGTCCTTCTTATGGTCCCTGTACTCCCTTAACTTTTTTCAATTTGTTTATGATTTGGTCAATTGTCCGATTGAAGGCAGCGTGCATAATTTCGTGCTGTATCTTCATTCTCGTATTTTTTTCCTTTGCGATCTCTCTAGTTTATCTCGGATCTTCGTAAATACCATATCGCAAGTAGAGCACTTGTTTCATCGTGTTACCTGAACACTTTTGATGTCTGATAATTTTGTGTTTTTTTTTATTTTTATTGTTGTTATAGAGTGAAGAAGTACTCCTTGCTGCAGACGGTAGCTACTGTTGTTGTTTGGGAAAACTTTACAAAACATTATCCCGCCCTCCGTCCCCTAACGCAGTTGGTTCCTGAGTGATCCATGATTGAATTGAAATACAGTATTATTAATATAAAAATACAATGCATTCAGTTTAATGCATTGCTTTTCCCTCTTAATGTATAAAAAATATGTTATATATTTACACTATGTAATACAGTTCTTTTTTTGGTGCAGAAGATAAAAAAAGTTTTGTTGGACAAACGCTGTGTCCGAAATCATTCATGGCAGTGAGTGCTCTATATCAGCAAGGAATTAATGAAATGAGTGAGTGAATTTGGATGCTGACGTATACACTGAGCATCAGAGAGAGTGATGAAGCTGTCGCAGAAACAACATCATCACATATGTACTTTTATATTACATGTACATTACTTTGAATAATAATATTAATCATAAAAATAATACTTGTTATTCTTAAATAAGATAGTATAATAATATAATAAATCTTCATTCTGTTTGTCATTTTTTATATATGTTCCTGATTATTACTACATAAGTTTAGTAAAATACATAATGAGTACATTATTGTATTTATTTATTATATTTTGGTATCTTTAAACTCCAATCCAACCTAGCTTTTGTTAGCATTTCTGGGCGCAGAGATGAGAAAACCATGGGCACATAGCGCCCTCATGCAACCATAAAACATTGCATTTTTGAATCATCCACTAAATTATCATTTCCAATATTTGCAGTCTCCTGAGTTACAATAATATCACCTCAGTGAATTATTTAGTGAACAAAGAATTCTTTAGTTTAATGGCAAAATAAAAATCCACATCATAACATCATCTATATAAATAAATTATAAATGTAAAAATATATCTGTATGATTTTGGCTCACTATATTTTATTATGCTATTTTAATCAAATAATATTTTTCAAAAGGTAAAACAATATAGTCAGTATGAAATAAAACATTTCAGGAATGAAAGAAGCTGTAAAGTGGCGTCTCTCGCTTGTACGCGCTCTCTCTCCTGGCTTGTCAGTTCTCTCCGCGGTGGATTATGAGCAATAAACCATCGTCGAGTGTACATTCGATGTATACTCAAAATCAGAATGCATTGTGGGTATGAGTGAACAACTGTAGGGAACGAGTAGTTCACTCAGAATTTGGATGTTACTACAAAATGGCGTACACCCGAAATAGTGCACTCTATAGTGGATAGGGGGGCGATTTTGGACACAGGGCTAGACACCTGTACTCATGCTTCTTATTAATTTTAAGGCTATTAAATATGTTTAATAATCTCACAAGTTAATATGTAGAGCTTATTGTACTCTTAACATTTAATATAGCCATAATAATACAATTTATCATCAATTTTGTCTTTTAAAAAAAGGTCTGGGTTTCACAAAAACAACACAGTGTGAATGCAAAATGGGCTGAGACCAGGTAATGGCTCAAGTGGACCAAAAAGAGATCTGAGCCCAATTTCAAGGTCACAAATAGTGTGAATGCAAAGAGAACTTTTTCACTCGGTTCACTTAAAGGGGTCTGAGTTTGGTTCTTTTAAAGAGGACCCAAGTGTGAAAACACCCTAAATGATGAGAGACTTTTCATTTTTGGGTGAACTATCACTTTAAATCTGTTCCTCACACAAAGCTATCATTTACAGCAAACAAAATTTGTACGGACTACTTTTATGATACTGATAATTTGTTCAAAGTGGAGCTTGTCAGCCTTGGTCACTGTGAACTGTTGTTGTATTTTACAGAAAAAATAACAGCACTGGTGTAGGAAGATGAGGGTGAGTAAATAATGACTATTTTCATTTTAGGGTTAAACTATTCCTTTAAAACTACTGGACTGAGCTATAATACATTACTTTGTAGGGAACAATCTAATATTATACTGAAAAAACCAGAGAAACAGCATAAGGAATCCAAAGTTCCAAGAGTGATGAAAGGCCATTACTGTATACCACAGCATGCATTTGGACTAGAGAGAATAATATGACCAGTTTACAATAAATTGCCAGAATCACACTGACTCTATTGAGATGAATTTTATGTCTAGTCTTTGTAGGAGAGAAGGATAACATTTATGGATACTCATTAGAATTTACAACTCTTCATTCCAGATGGCCAAAGAACACATGAATTTAAGAGCTGGTATCAAAGCATATCATAAAAAAAAAAAAAAAAAAAAAAGAAATATATATATATATATATATATATATATATATATATATATATTATATTATACTTTTTTTTTTTTTTTTGTATGTGCACGGTGTCAGACAACACAGCATTATTGTGTTCAGCAAAAATAATGTATTGATGCTGAAGACATCCCAGTTAAGAAAACAGACTTAGCTACCAAGAGGGAGAGTTATCTCTTTGCTATAATTCTTTCCATTTATTGGGCGGCAGAATTTAATACGTAGTGTACTTCCCTCTCTTTTGATGTAAATAACATGTAGAAACGGTACAACATTTATCGTCTCTCTGTATGTTTCAGCAATCATCCTACCTTCCATCTGTACGTCTCATTTGTCATCGTGATTTATTGCCTGTGGATGGCAGGCGTTTCAAGCTGATCAAAGAGCAGTCTAAACATTCACATCGTATGCGGAGACATTTTCCCCTGCATGATAGAGAACATTGTTTCTCATTGTTCTTTTCAACAGGAGCTTTGAGTACAAACACTTTTTTTATTACAAATTGAAGAATGAGATGCTCATTTTGATCACCTGGACAAAAGCTTAACAAGTTTTAACAACACATTTATCTAAATTAAATCTAAGCAGCCTACTTCTTGCATTGCATAACCAACTACATTACATGCTTGTTCTGATGTGATCATATTGTGCTGTAGCTCAACTGATAAAGTGTTGCACTTGTGATGCAAATGACCGTGGTACGAGTCCTGAAGAACATGCGACACGAAGAGCTGAATGCGTCTTAAATGCACCACAAAATGACGTAGGTGCTTCAGCAATTGTGTTTTTCATCTCACAATTGCTTTTTATGACACTATCAGTTAGTTTTAGGCTTAAGGTTTAGTGTAGGGCGGTTGGTTTAGTTGATTTAAAACTTGATAGAGCTTTAACGTCCTGGTTACTTTCGTAACCTCCGTTCCCTGATGGAGGGAACGAGACGATGTGTCGATGTAGTGACACTAAGAATCGCACTTGGGAGCCCCAAACACCTCTGATCTTTGAGAAAAGACCAGTGGGAATTGGCGAGTGGAGTTTGCATGCAACTCCCCCGGACATACGGGTATAAAAGGAGCTGGCTCTCAACCACTCATTCAGGTTTTGTGCTGAGGAGCAGCACGTCACGTCTCAATCCCTCCATCAGGGAACAGAGGTTACAAAAGTAACCAGGACGTTCCCTATCTGTCACTCACTCGACGTTGTGTGGATGTAGTGACACTAGGGGTCCCTATACAAAATGCCACAACTAGCTGAACTGTGTTATGTGGACTGTCTAAGTGCCCTAGCCTAAGTGATCATGTCTACCACCGCGGGTGGTAGGCCACTTAGGTCTTCCACGTCCCATCCAAGGGCCAGACATGAACATTCCAGAGGTCTGGTCACGGGTGCCGATGGTGCCCCATCCCCGAGAGAGGAGAACCATCCTCAGGGGAATTCGCCAGGGAGGGGCTGTCGTGAGGAGTGTGAGGTCCGAGACCCAAGTCTGGGTGAGCCAGTAGGGTGCCACTAGGATGACCTGCTCCTCGTCCTCCCTGACTTTGCACAGGGTCTGTGCATGTAGGCTTACTGGGGGGAACGCATACAAGTGCGGCTCCCAGGGCCAGCTGTGTGCCAGAGCGGGCAGGGGGAGCCCGCGGCTGCATGCCTGTTGCACACGGCACCCCAGCCACGCTCAGAGGCGTCTGTCCTAACCAAGATGTGCCTGGGGTACTTGCATCAAGGGGACTCCTGCCTGCAGGAATGCAAGGCCCAAGGGCTGAACAATTAGCAGCAGATCGGTGTGATGACCACGCAATGTGTGCCGTGGCGCCATGCCCATCTCACGACTCGATTCTGACACCAGTGCTGAAGCGGTCTCATATGCATCGACCTGAGCGGCCGTCGTCGAGGATGCCAAATGCCCCAGGAGCCTCTGAAAATGCTTCAGTGGGACCGCCATGCTCAGCCTGAACAACTTCAGGCAGTTCAGCACTGACTGCGTGAACTCGCTCGTGAAGCACGCCTTCATAGAGACTGAGTCTAACTTCAACCTGAGAAAAGAGATGCTATGTACCAGGGAGAGCTGCTCTTTCCCCAGTTGACCCAAAGCCCCAACCAGCTGAGGTGCCTGAGCACCAGGTCCCTGTGCGCACGCAGGGCAGTGGCGTTCTCGCCCTGCACTTGAGGTAAAACGGACGCCGCTGAACCTGGGCAGGTGCCTTGCAAACTGAATCGCATAGCTGAGTCGGATGGTCCCGGTCAGCCATTGCGACGGGTTGTGGGGACTTCATCTGTTTAAGAAAATGATTAAATCACTTTTAGCACCACACACTGGACATTTAATCTCGGAAATGCCATGATATGTGTAATGACATTTTATTTTTTAAATGTCGCCATAGTCACATAATTTTTATTAGATCAGGCTGTTAAAAGGTTTAAAAGTCATTTTAGGCTGTGTGTCCAAACTCTAGAGTATTTTGGTGCAAATTCACTTTCACTTAGTAAAAGCTAACTAAATTAGGCAGATGCCAACATGGAAAGTTGTAATATTAGTACAATTCAGTGTTTGACTTTGGTTGTGTCTTTACTTTTGTACGATAAACAATTTTGGTAGCTACCATGTTGGGTAACCATTTGATGTCCAATGTTAAATCTTAGTCTTGAGGCAAAACCATTAGAGAACAGACTGCTCTCAAGAAAAACTGGTGACTGGAGGTGAAATGTTTTATTTGCTAAAATCAGTGTATGCTTTCTGAGTATCAGAAAGTATCAGTGTATTTTGCTTATCCAAACTGTCCCTCCCAGTGGCCGGAACTTTGAATGGATGTGATAAATAGCCGGATCTAGGAGGGTGCTGGGGTGGGCTTTGCCCCCCAAATTATCCCTATGCCCCCACTAAGCCCAAGTGAAACAAAGAGTTGAATTGTATTGTCATGGCGCTAACCCTAACCCTAACGAAATGTGCTGGAACTAAAAACACTAATGAAACTGGTATAACTGCAAACTGAATGATTAGAAATGGCGATGTATACTATGCAGTTTCTCTGCATGTAGCTTTGAAGAGGTTTCATTCAAGCTGTCAAACCACAAAATGACATACTTGTAACTGAAAATACATTGTGTAGGCTCTATGAAAGATACTTATCCACAATAAATCATCCATTGATGACTAGAGTAAATAATCTTTGTCCATTGATAATAATTTGGGTAAAATGTTATGGAAAACTATGCAAGTTGAGCTACGTGGCACCGCAGAATTTTTAACAGCCTCTGGAGTAATAGCTCTGCGTCTGTCGGCGGCAGTATTTCTTCATAAAAAATACGTGTTTGAATTTTAGAACACACAATGTCATCTGCCAGACACGTCCGGTGTGCAACCCCTCTTTAATTTACCCTGCTGCTCACACTTTACCAAAGTCGTGTTGAGAAATATGTCTGAAAAGACAAAGACTATTGCAACAAGCAGCCCTATTTATATCTGAAAAAAATCACGATATACTGTATATACAGTGTTTCCCACAAGATTTTGTGAGACTGTGGTGGGTGGACCTCGGACCGTCTAGGGGGGTCCTGGGGCATGCTTCCCTGTTATAATATTTTTTTACATTTTAAAGTTAAATGCATCAATCTGGTGCACTTTGAGAGCAAAATTAAGAGGCTAGATCTATGTAGAATTTTGTGCTCTTGTAAACAATTGTGTGCTCTAGTAGTAATTTAATCATAAACACATTGGTTGTATAGATATGAATGGTGATGACACGGCAAAAAAGTCACACCCACAAAGCATGGTAAACTAGACAGAGTTTAACGCAGTTAAAAAACTGAACTGAAACTACTCTGACCTACTGCCCCTGTTACTCCAGTTTATTTCTTGACAAAAGCCTATGAATAATCTGTTTGGCTATTGACTTGCCATCTAACTATGCTAGCTATCCTAGCTAGCTATCTGTAGCTGTTTCTTCCTCATCTGGTGGTGGATTTCGCTCTCTCTTCTTGAAATATTTAAAAATGATCATGATCCGAAAATCAAGGGTACAAACATTAAGCTTAAAACAGTAGCATTACTTCAACTTGATTAGTTAACATTACAAATAGCCTAATGTTACATCGGGGCTCGATATTAAGCATTGTCATGTGCTTGTCCTCCGGACAAGTAAATTGGTCATTCACTTGTCCGAATAAAAAAGTTACTTGTCTGGAGAGAAAAAAGGACATTTAGGTTACATGCTCAAGTGACATGTCAAAGTTTCTGTTGTATGTTTCCTAAAATTACGACCAATGCCCAGCCTAATAGTGTATCTATGCAATCAAATCAATTCTCTGCAACAGAAATGTAAACTGCACTAGGTAGGGGAGGAGGCTTTTGTCATTTGATAAATATTTTATGTCACATATGGTAGTCAAATAAAGAAAAGCCTCCATTGCCATCATTTACAGCAGGTGCACTCACACTTCTATGGAATGAGAACTACTTTTTAGCGCGAGCGTTTTCGTAAACGCACATGTTCATCACAAATACATATGCCACCTGTCAATCAAACAGGGTGCAGCTGATACTAGATCACTAGCGAATTATAAAATCACGTGATCTGGATTAGTTTCAACAGCAAAATAAGAATATAAACTTTGTAGTAAGTGACACAGTCCTAGGCTATCAAAAATATTGCCGGTTATTTTTTCATTATTGACATTTTAATCAGTCTGCTTGTCCGGTCGGGCAACTAAAATTCTCTTTTACTTGCCAATTTAAAAATCCACTTGTCCCGGACAAGTGTTAATGACGAGCCCTGGTTACATGATGTGCCAACTTGCTCCTCAGATGCTGAAAATAGTTACGTTGTCAGAGCCGCTGATAATAATGTTAGATAATTAGCTAATGTTAGCTAGCTATATATAATGTTACATACGTTATACATTGTTTTTCACGACAAGCAGCCAGATATGTCTGTCGACATAAGTGAGGAGACTGACAGCTAGCGTCGTTAGCTAACGTTAATGTTACCTAACTTAGCTAACGTTACTTACCTGAAACAATGTTGTGTCCTCAAAAATGCCTTGGTGTCTCAGATGCAGCCAGGTGGTTCCAGTGGTTCTATAACTTTTTAACATTATTATATTCTACAATTAGTTTTTAATAATTTAGAATGTTTAACTATAGGTAGAGTGCTTAAACTGTCATCTACCCACTTGGGTGAAGCACCGTCAAAAGACAATCATCGCGACTCTGTAAAGTAACGGCACTATGAAGCAACGTGTTTTTTATTTGGCAATTTTTACAAATGTAATACACTAAACATAACATTATCCGCTAAAACAAACCACATGATTTGAGAGTCATTTATGTCCGTAGCACAAATGTGTGGGACAAGTCACGCCCAAAGTTTAATACTTAGTGTTAGAGGTTCAAATTTCTATCGCTAAGCAACAATAATAGTGATGCTTGTCTTAGTAAACACCAAGGACCGTTAATGATTAGCAGACAAGCTTATCTTGATCAAACAAGCTTTGCAATTTGGACGAACAGGCAGCATCTTTCATCCAGCTATCCATGAGGCAATGCAATGTTTCAATTACAGATTACATGAAAAAGGGCATTTCAGTTGCAAGACTAACATGCCAGTCCAACAATGTCCAATTAAAAAGGAGAATTACTCTATTATTGCTTTGATAGATCATCTGTACCTGAAAACACAAGCTTCTCGCTGGCTAAAGGTGCTGGTCTTTCAAGCGTGAAATCAATACAAGGCACACATCATAATTCATGTTTCCCTGTGGTCTGAATAATAATTGTTTTTGCCATCACTTTGCAAATATTTTCTTTTCCTCTAAAGGTGAAAAGGCAGCATGCGCCGCATAATATATATGCTGCCAATCTTTGGACTTCCAATATATAATTGATGCACACTATGTAGCCAGGTTTTCCGTTCCACAAAATTATGTACATTTGAAAAGCGCAGTCCCTTTGTTTGAATGGTTTAATGTCGGGTGAGTGCTACTCCACAGCTTTCTACAAGCTAGTGTGAGCTTTTACGTTGGTACCAGTGGTGCTTTGAAATACAGTCTAAATGAAGAGTTATATGAAACATGGCCTTGGGGTGGTTGTTGGGGTCTGGCTATGACCCAGTTAAATTCTCATGATTGGTGGGCACCCTTCACACAGTAGCAGTGTTAGAATATATTAATACCAATGCAGTAGCCTACTCTCTGAACAAACTCACAAATCAATGGAAAATTTTAATGTGGGGAGACAAATATGAACATGGCAAAGCTTCACTGAACCTATTCTATGACTGCCGTTAAGGGTACAGTTAACAGTAAACATGCATAATGATTGAATAGCCACCCACCATCTTTTCCTGGCTGCAAATACTGTGCATAGTTACTCTGAAAATAGTCAGAAGTACTAAAGTCTTGGCAAATACAAAGATTTAACACAGAGCTCTCTCTGTGTGTGTCAGATATGTGTCCAAATAACTTGTTTTAGAAGTTTGTCTCAAGTTTAGTTAAGAGCCAAGTTAAGCACAAAAAATCAAAATTGTCATCATTTTCTCATGCGGATGTCATTGCATACTTCCATGGAACACAAAAGGTGATAAAACACCTTCTAAAGGCAAGGTTTTCATATATATATATATATATATATTGTATATATATATATGGGTGTTTCTTCCACTTCAGCCACTTTTAGCACTGCAGACATCTAGAAAATAAAATTTCAATAAATCATTTTTCACTCTAAATATCTCATGTACATATGTAAATTCACATATATAATTCAATAACTGTACCCCTACCTTGCACATACATTACCACTTGCACACGAATATACACTATTCTGTTTTATGTCCTATTATTTGTATGTCTATTTATACTCTTACCTTTTTTATCCATTTAATATTTTGTCTCACTGTAATGTTCTGTGTGCACTTGTTTCTCCTATCAGCCCCCCCCCCCCCAAAAAAAAAGATTCCTTGTGTACGTGAGAACACTTGGCAATAAAGCTCATTCTGATTCTGATTTTGTGTTTCATAGGAAAACATGAAAGCATACAAGTATGGAACAACATGGGGAGCATAAATAATGACAGAATTTTCCTTTTTGGGTGAACCTTTAAATTATTAGTGTTTTTTTAGATAATAAATGAACTAAATAAATAAATGCCTCTGTGAATTTTGCTAGAGGTCTTTATCATCAAACTGCAAACAAATCCAATTCAACATCAAGCGTTTTCTGCACCTTTTGCAGTGAATTATACAAATCATGTGCCGTTGATGAATATTTTTGTGTAGATAATATTTAAAATAATGTCAGAATCTATGTGTTTACTGCAGGATCTTACTGGTGTCTTTGCCTTTAGCATGAAGCTGAAGCGAACCAAGACTGAGTTATTGCTGCCAATTATCCAGAATTTATGTTTTTGCCAGCTTGTAAACTTTTGGCTCCAAAAATATTTCTCCATCGTTTTCTACATTGACAATAACACTGATGTGACAGACAGTTATATGATCATTTAGCACATTTAAACCTTGTTGATTGATTTGCATTGATTTGTTTGGTTGAGTCAAATTTGATTCTTTTTAAGTACTTTTACTTTGAATGGAGTTTGAGAATCTTTTAGTTGGATTTCATGACATGTGAAAGGTCATATTGTAATGCCAGTGTGTTACTTTCCATCATTCAAAAACTGGATATAGATGTTCTAGTTTTTGTCACCTCTCTACATACTGCCAGCTTTCTGTACTCATTTAGAGTATAATAAAAGTGACTTTTTCCAACAATTGGATCAGTATGCTGGCGCCTACGTTATTAATACTTTATAGCAACCAATGTAGATGCACTAGAGAATATACTGTACTTCCTGAAGTCACAGATATATTTTGATCACTTAACAATTTTGATATGCAGAGTAAGTCCTAAAGATCTGCCCTGGTTGCAACAAACCTAATAATTAAAGAAAACCCTTTTTTATAACTGTAACGGAATTATTAATCAATTATTTTTTTCAAGGCATCAGATTTAAATAATTAAATAAATGTCTGCAGTGTGAACACAACCTTAGGTTTGTTTGCATTTGTGACAAACTCTCAAACCTCTTTTTGTTGTAGAAAGGCTAAGTTTTATATTAACACGTCACTGACTTTTGAACATTAAATGTATTAAATATCATTATGAGAAATGCTGAAAACAGAATGCAGACGATCTAAAGTGATCACTTCATGCACCCATACTGTATGTCATGTATATGTAACAGGGTGGCAGTGCAAATCTCTTTTACAGTAATACAGACATTGGCTTTACCCACCCAACGAGATGTGCTAAGTACGGGATACTGTAGAGTCAGCCGGTTGTTATCGCAAAATAAATCCTGACAGGGTGATCAGTCTTGTATCATCCTGAAGGGGTTTATTTTGCGATAACAACCAGCTGACTGTACATTATCCCACTTATTACACAGCTACTAACCAAATAAATAAATAAATGGAGATAAAATATTGATTTGCATTGAAATTATGTAATTATGTGAGAAGAAAGAAATCGCTGAACAGCTGAATCCCACCTCCCATTTGTGTCAGAGATCTGTTGGTGTTTGTTTTGTGAAAATGCTCATTATCCAGCTTATTACAAGACTACTTGCCAAATAAATAAACATGAACCATTGTTTTGAGTTAAAATTATTTTATTAGCTTACTTGTAGAGATCGCAGAATTGAAATGAGAAGTAGGAAAGATGACTCGCAAAACCCGTATGACCGGTCTGATATGTCTTAATTCCTGAATGTGCGGTTGTTACTCAGAAATATCAGACCGCTAGATGGCACCACTGACCAATCAGAATCGAGTATTTCAGAGACCTGGGTAATAAGATGCGGTAACCCACACTGGTTGCGAGACATCATTACGCGATAAGGTACTGAATGTCTCACGCGAATACGGGACGCTTGAGTATTTTGAGCACTTAAATACAGGACGGTCCCCTTCAAACATTTTGCCGTCTGACCATATCCCCTTTGAGCTTTCTTCTGCTTCAGTACCACCCATACAAAAATTGAGAGTTCATAGCAAATTTGCTGCAAACTTGCCGCAAATTTGCCACTAATCATTTTCACATGCAAATGAGCTTTGCGGAAACTTGTGGCAAATTGTCCATCATTGCCAAAGGTTTGCTGCAGCTTCACCACAACCAGCAAAGAGCTGCAAACTTCTGACAAACATTTGCGGTGAATCACAAGAGCCCTCAACATCAATTGCCCCTTCCCCCTCTGACCCCCCGCCACCTCCTGAATCAGAAACATTTCAACACCCCTCACCTAAATAGACACATAACCTCTTGCTGCTATTCTACAAGGTCTGTTCCTTTAAGAACTATTTACAATTCTTATGTGCAATACTGTGAGGGTGTTCTCTTCTCTCTCTCTCAGTTTTATACACACTGGTCACTTTAACATCTTCACTACTACCCAGGCTCACCAGGGAAACTCTTATGTTTACACCTATATACATTTCCTGTGTATATTAAGTATTAACGTCCTCATGCCCTTAATGTCCTGTACTGTTTGCCCTGAATGTTTTCTGTACTGTTGCACTATGTGTGTTAATTGTCTGTAAAGTATATGTTGAAAGTATATGTAAAGTATATGTATAGTATATAAGTTAGATAGGTCTATGTGTAATGTCTATATATGTAGCACCGTGGTCCTGCGAGACACAACATTTCATTCCCTTGTATGTCTCTACATATAGAGGAATGACAATAAAGCTCACTTGACTTGACTTGAAGAACATTTGCATGTGAAAATAATTAGCAGAAAATATGTGGCAAAGTTGTGGCAAGTTTGCGGCTTGTTTTGATTTTTTGTAAGGGCGGACACAAAGCCTTCAATATGGGACATTTCACTACCTGCTTAAATACAGAACAATAGGCAACTTAGGACATTCTAAAACAGGACAGTTCCGGGGTCCTGGATAGCTCAGCGAGTAAAGATGCTGACTACCACCTCTGGAGTCGCGAGTTTATATCCAGGGTGTGCTGAGTGACTCTAGCCAGGTCTCCTAAGCAACCAAATTGGCCATGTTGCTAGGGAGGGTAGAGTCACATGGAGTAACCTCCTCGTGGTCACTATAATGTGGTTCACTTTCGGTGGGGCGCATGGTGAGTTGTGTGTGGATGCCACGGAGAATAGCTTGAAACCTCCACATGCACTTTGTCTGTGGTAACGCACTCAACAACCACCTGATAAGATGTGTGGATTGATGGTCTCAGATGCAGAGGCAACTGAGATTCATCCTCCGCCACCCGGATTGAGATGAGTCACCACGAGGACTTAGAGCGCATTGGAATTGGGCATTCCAAATTGGGGAGAAAAAACAAAAAATAGGACAGTTGTCAGCACCTAGCAGAAACAAACATTGAATATGCCACCTCATCTGTTTTTTTTACCCGTTGTCTGTGACAATTGCGTTCATATACTGCCCTCATGAAAAATGTACTCAATGGCAAAACATCTATTGCTAAACTCTTATGTAAGTTGCAAGTTTTCATTGTTACAGTGACAACTAATTTGGACATGCTAGCAAAAGTGACTGTAGTCTGAACAGAAAAAGAAATCAGATCTGGCCACATGTACCTAGCTTGCCTTTTGAACAGACAGGCTAAAAAAATCAAATTTTCCTGCAGTGTGAACAAAGCCTATACAATTGGTCTGAAATCTGGACGACCAGTCGTCAGGATTGCACACTGAGAGAGCAGCAATGAACAAATGCTAATGAAATAGTGAGAATGCAAGAAGCATTGGGAAGCAGAAGTCAAAAAAATAAAATGAAACATCAAACTGCCGCCCACATCTCCTGTCTTGTCAATATATATATATATATATATATATATATATATATATGTTTTTTTTTTTTTTTCATTTTGTGCATATCAGTGCAAAAGCAACCACAAGCTCTTCCTCTGTGTTGTTTGTTGATATGTTATAATGAATAAACTCTCTCGTTGCTATGTCCCTGAGTTTGCGTGAGAACGAATTTCAGGGTTGTAGTTTTAGCCTGGCATGAATGGTCTTGTAATAGATGAACCCAGTCTGAAAACAAAAGACATTGAGTCTTTTAAGTGTGCACAGGGCAATGACCTTCAGTCCTGTAGTGTGTGATTGGTATAACGGCCGAGCAAATACTCATGTTGTCATTATATTCTTGAATGTGAATGTGAAATATGCAGTTCTAAAGGACATGTCCAGAGTCTTTGAGCTGTGCCCTTAGGTTTAGGGCTCAGTGTATGGATATGGAACCCAGTTGGACCACTCGTCCAGTTCTCATCCCTTAGAGGCTACAGATGGCGCTCAGGAAGAGGGCCATTGGCTGAGGTTGCCAGAACTGGTGCCATAGTGATTTCATGCTTGGTTTCTCTCACAGCAGTAAAGCATGCTGTCTGCTTTACCGCTACTGACCAGCAGGGGGCACTCTGTGCCCAGAATTACACTCTTTGCAAGGCTAAATGGCAAAAACCATTTGTTTGTGTGTGTGTAGATATATGAGTTACAGAGAAAAAAAAAAACAAAGAGAGAAAAAAAAAATGGAGAGGAGAAACAGAATGGGTATAAAACAAAGCTGTTTGCCGTTTTAGAGAACAGAGTGAAGTAGCAAGCTCCAACCTCCGGCGCCGACGAGTGCTTTACATACACAAACCTCCAGAGAGTGAGCTATTTTCATAGGACAGCATGCTGTGATGAGGAGTTGTGGAGGAGATCTGATCCGTTGAGGAAGCTTGGATGGATTAGTCCAATTTTTCAGACTGCTAACCCAACCATCATTTTCCTCTGCTCATCAGTCTTTCAAAATTTCCCCATATACGGCAATGTCTCACTCCCTTCACTCGAGCGCTGCTCAGCCCGACGAATCTGTCTGTGCTCCCTCTCTCTGTTCACACTGTCAGCTCCAGCCCAGACATTAAAGATAAATGGGCCCTCGGCCACCAATGGCATCAACTTTTCAGAGCAGTTTTCAATTGCCGTCCACTTTCACAGTTTTATTGTTGACTTTTTCTGATAGGCTGACCCTCATTGTAGTTGCCATGTTGACCTTCGGTTACTTACAGGTGAAGTGTGTCATTTTTTTGTCATACTTTCTCGTATACCAGCTTATTATGCAGAAACATTTACATTTAATCATTTGGCAGGTGCTTTTATCAAAAGCAGCTTACAAATGAGAATAATAGAAGCATAATTGTTCAAATAATTATACATATAATATGTAAGGCCTGTTAAAAATATAATAATTAAAATATTTAGATTGTTGCAGATGAGTAAAGCATTGATTAGACAATATAAAAAGTGGCTTTAAAAGTCAATAAATTGTCTTTTTTATTTATTTATTTTTCAAAACTTGCTTTAAAATTCACCACTGATTATTTTCACATGAAAATGAGCTTTGCAGCAAACTTGCTGCATATGTGTGGCAAACATTAGCGAATCACAAGCTAATTTGCATGTGAAAATGATGAGTGGCAAATTTGTGGCTAATTTGACAGAACTCGAGATTTTTTGTAAGGGTAGGGCTGGGTAAAAATACTGATTTTCCGGTGCAATGCTATCTTCGATTGAACGATCTCGATATAGATTCTTAAATCCCAAGATCGATCTTTCACTTTATGTAGCAACCCTCTATAATGCAAGTAAATAACTTGGATGTGCAACCAAATCTCATGCTATTCGACTAAAAATGTCTATGATTAACCACTGGCTGGTAAATGTTCAGATTTTACTTACCAGTGATTGAGTAGTACAGTGGACAATAGGTTGTTAGCACAGAAGTAATTTCACTGCGTTCACTGCTGTGGTCTTAAAGAGACAGTACCGATTTAGCATGTGTTCTACATATCAGTTAGGGGTGTAAATCAGATTTTTCATCATGATACAATGTTGAATCGATTCTCTTGGTCTGCGTTCCGATATTTGCAGCTATTTCAAAGTCTGCCACGATAGGATTCGATTCAGGGGCCTGCCGATATATTCCGATATGATGTGCCTATTTTACACATTCAATAAATGTTTTTGTTTTTTTGCCCTCAAATGCAACCAAAATATAATTTGATTATTTTATTCAGCTCTCTGTATACACATTGGGACATCCACAACAAAGTAAGGTACATCAGATGTTGAAAAAAATTATACAGATAAATAATATAAAAAATAAAGTGATCATCACTCATTTGATGACAGCTAATTATTCAGTTTAGTTCAATTCAAAGTACTTACATACCCATGACTTGTTTCCAACTATCCGTGCTATCCGTGTTTTTCTTGGCTATAACTTCCACAATTTTACTGAAACATTCTGTTACAGTTAACTGGGATAAATGTTAGAGTGGATGTTGATGTGTAGCTGTGTTAAGTCTTATAACTGATGCTAGTGCTGGGCAGCAGTGATTTCACTTTCCCTCATTAGTGCTGTTCAGAATGTCGGCATTGTCAAGATGATGATACTTTAAAATAGCAAATTCTCATGTAAAATTCAAATGGGTCACATGTGCAACGATGTGAGCAACGATGTGAGCCGCTCTGCATTTGTCATGAGAGCTCACATTTTAAGGAGCGGTTGATGCGCTCGCACAGATCCTTTCAATGGAGCTCGCATTTCGTGGGAAGCCCGGTTCGCAGGAAGCCCGGTTCACAGACCCTGCGCACATCCGTATCCCACATGAAAAGTATATATAGCGCTCATAAAGTGAAATGAATGTAATAAGGTTGCTTCATCGCCTGACGGAAATGCGTACGGACGTGGCTGACATGAGAGTATTAAAATAAAGGTACATCTTAAAAAATATCGATATTTACGATGGATCGATGGATCGTTACACCCCTAATATCAATGTAAATTCTTGTTAAAAGTAAAAATCATGCAAGTAAACAATACAAATGTACAAAAATATATATGCAACATAATATATGCAATTTCAAGACATTAACTGATGGAATAGACTGAATCTGAACATTTTTCAAAAGCTAAAATGTGATCAATTTAATGAAAAATATAATTGGTAAAATTAATGTTTTTGAATTGTACCTAGAAGGGTTGCCTAGAAGGGTTGCCTAGAAGGTTCCTTTATAATTAAGAGCATTAGCTGAACATTGTATCAGAAATGTACCCATGTGAATCGATATCCCTAGTTAAATGAACTTGCGGCTGCACAATTATGATCATTATTGACAATTATTTTGCTTGGTATTGTAATTGCGATTATTCATTTCGATTAAAATACTTTATTTAATGAAAATGCTATATAAAATTCTTTATGTAGGCTACACATCCAAAACAAGCTTAAAATCGTTCCTGAATTGCTTGTGTTTTAAAAAAATAAATACATTTTGAATTAAACATTTTGAAAATGTGCAACACAACAATACTAGAATACTAGGTTGTCGTTTTTGATATGCTAATAGACTAAATGAAACAGATTTTCTATGGTAAATAGAACAGTTTTTACACTACTTAAATAGATATAAATTGAATGAGGAAATTGACACTTTTCATGATTAGTTAATTACAGCAGCTGTGATTGTAATCTCGATTAATTTTTTCTTTAATTGTGCAGCCCTACATGTACTTCAAGCTTGAATTGCTTTGATGGTGCTATTGTTTAGATAATTAGGCTACGTCCACACTAATAGATTTTCATTTCGCTATGTTTTCACCTTCCGTTTACACTGAGACAGTGTTTTTGACATCAAGAACTGAGCTTTTTTAAAAAAAAGCTCTCACAAGTGGATACATTTGAAAATGCCATATTCGCATTGTAGTGTGGACAGGGAAAATGGAGACACAGTATCTGAAAACTATGACATTTTTCTTGTCATGTGACACAGTCATGTGATCCATTCAACCCAAAACGATCAAGATGGCGGCCTGCATTGTAGCGGCGTTATTGTGCCTGTTACTCACTTTGAGATCATTGTTAAAGATAAATGTTACTTTACACAACCTTCACAATGCATTCCTTCATAGGCGATGTTAAATCAACAGCCCTAGTCAAAACATCTACTTTAATACACCTTGGTCCTGGCCAGCCTGACATATATTAAGCAATATTGGCTCAACCAATATTGTTCAGGTAACCTGTTTGAAAACATTATTTTTGCAATTCCATTTGGTTTGTGCCACTGGTGGAGGAATGACACTTTATAGCTTTAATTCAGTTTTGGAACACGGCACTACATGATTAGCACATTCATGTATAGACATTTGAATTGTGCACATTCACTAAAACGCCTGTCTGTTTCTTTTTAGAGATTCTCATCTTTTGAAGCTTACCAATGTCTTACCAGTGTCAGAAATAATCTCCGTCACCAATATCCCCATACAGCACAAAAGTGTTTTGATCTAAGCTAATTGGTTTGTCTGACACACTTGGCGATGAAATACAACACTGATAGTGCGAGCTGTCACTTGCTTTTAGTTAGTGTCTAAAATGAGTCTTCTGTCTATAAAATGATCATGAAACCAATGATTAGAGGTGTAACTACTGTAAATCATGTACCTAACCCTCCATACACATAGGAAGATTATTATTACTCAGATTTTCTTTCAAAGCTCAAAAAAAAAAAAAAAAAATGATTGGTGATCAGTTATATGTCAAATAAACATAACTTCAAAACTGACCCTATTAACTTTTATAATATTCGTCCCTGGCCTTATTGTGCACGATTCATCATGCATGTTATTCCAAATTTAAAATAAAATGCCTTTTGGATCGCTCCAATTCATACAATTATGTTCGGCCCTACATTTTTCTTGTTAAATATAAATTTCACTCAATCAATTTAATTCAGACTTTGGTATCTTGGCAAATCTGAGCACAGTTTGAGACATTCTTATTTAGATCTCTTTTGAAATTCTAGAGGAGACATGTGAATTTTTTGGGGTCTTTTGTTCAGGAGTAATATCTCCATATGATCTCCATTTAGTCTCATTGCTGTCTAGAAGAAGCAAACGAGATATTAAACAGATCTCATTTGCGATTTTTTCCCCCTGTAGCCACTGCTTTTTCTGGGATTAAATGGGTTCGAAATATTATCTTACTTATTGCAAATAAACCTGAAATTTAGCCTCCAAACCTGAAAAAGACCAAAATTTGTATCCATTCCAAATATGAAAGATATTTTGTCACTAGAAAGAGAGCAAATCAATTTTCCTTGGCACACTGCTATCGCTTCCTCTAAAATGCAGCACTCTGTCTGTGTTTGGTGGTGGGTGATTAACCCCAACATCTCCATTCTATATTTAGATGCTCCAGATTTTTCGTTTTTAACAGCGACATGTTCTCTTCTCACAGAAATAACATCAAGGACAAAGGACAGTGATTTTCACTGTATTGTATACAAGACACTTGACAGCATATGACCAAGTTCTATCTTAAATTGAACGTTAGGCTTAATATTTCAAAGACTTATTCCCTGGAGGCTGCTGTTTATGATAAAGTATTTTCTTTGAGGCTTGATATTCAACTGTCACTGACACGTATTATTCCTGAGCACCCATAAACACACATTAGTAAGGGTGGTGGGTTTTTTATTGCTTGCCTGCTAGAGCGGTCAGCCTCATAACTCCTCATAAGTAGAGAGCTTAGCTGAGATGAGTGGATAGAAATGCAAACTGTCCTGTCTTTGTCTAAAGCTTTGTTTACAATAATCTGTAGCCTTTCACTGTGTTTGTTTTATTCTGATATGACTGACAGTTTTTCTGTGTATCCCTGTTAATATTCCTGGAATATTACCAGCCTGATAAACATATCGCTATGTTAGATGGTGTAAGGGTTGTAATTAGCCAAACATAGTGGAAATAATTAGCTATTAGAAGTTGCCATTCTGATAAAGCAAAGATGATTTGGGATTACATTGTTGTGGGCCTGAACAAACATCGAAAAGTGCTGTTGTCCCGTTACCTGGTCTTGCTTCAAAGGGATTACAGCAACATTGTGTCCATGTGCCAGTACACATAATAAAACATGCAATAATCCAGTCATTTAGAAGGACAGCTACATGTATGCAGTAAATTCTTAAATAAAATTACTTAACTCAGCTTGATATACTCATCTATCACTTGTGTATCTCTAATTAGCCAGTGGAGTTAATCTTATCTCAACAACAGAGGATAGTTCTTTTTTGTAGCTCACCTGAAGGTGCTATCAGTGCCAAGGTCATGGGTTCGATTTGCAGAGTACACACTTCAGTCTTGATACCTTGAATGCAAAGTGTCTGGCCAATGCCTAAATGTCAATGTCTTTAAATAGTCATAGAACAGTCTATCAGACATACAATTAATCAGCCAATATTTGGTCATTTTGAGATTATCAGCATTAGGTCTGGGTATTGATACAGATTTCCTGATTTATAAACGATTCCGGTTCACACACTCTCGATTGGATTCGATTCCAGTCTCGATTCAGTTCATATGGGTACATTTTTATTATAATGTCCATTTTGATTACATATGCATTCTCCTCAGCTAATGCTCTTAATTATAAAGGAACCTTCTAGGCAACCCTTCTAGGTACAATTCGAAAATATCTATTTAAAAATGATACTTTATCATGTTTTTCATCAAATCAGTCTCATTTTAGCTTTTGAAAATTTTTCAAACTAAGTCTATTCCATCAATTAATGTATTGAAATTGCATATATTATGTTGCATATATAGTTTTGTTACATTTTTATTGTTGAACTATTTACAAGTATTTACATTGATAGAACACATGCTAAATCAGTACTGTCTCATTAAGACTAGCAACATCAGCCAGTAAGCGCATATAACGAGGACATACATGGTTTCTTTTGTGCATCCATATGTGATTAGAGTTAAATGTTTCTTTTTTGGTGTTGTTTTTAATCAATAACTGACTGTAAAGAACAGAAAGGGTATTAAAGAGACACTGTTCAAATGGATCCCTGGATCTCGTCTTTGGACTCACAGAATGAGTTAAACCAAACTTTTACTCTCAACACACAGCTAAAAGATCTCAGTGATAATAACTTCTCCACTATACTAATCAATCACTGGTGAGTGAAATCTGAAAATTTACCAGCCAGTGGTTAATCATAGACATTTTTAGTCATATAGCATGAGATTTGGTCACATATGTGAATAATTTACTTGCATTATAGAGGGTTGCCACATAGGGTGAAAAATCGATCTTGGGATTTAAGAATCGATATATTATTTATATTTTTGTTTTATTACATTTTTTATTTATCTCTGTCTTGTTTTTGTATTGTTTGTGCACTGGAAGCTTCTGTCACCAAGACAAATTCCTTGTATGTGTAAGCATACTTGGCAATAAAGCTCATTCTGGTGAAAGTTCAAATGAAGATAGCAGTGCATCGGAAAATCGATATTTTGACCCAGCCCTAATCAGCACTGTGCACATTCTTGTTTGTGCACAATGCTGATAATCTCAAAATGTTTTATTGATTAGGTAGTGGCGTAGCGTTGACAAAAGCTAAAACGCTACATCATGCTGTGCACCTGGTGTTTACTGTCACCAGTTTTGAATCAGAACCAAAGATGTATGATTCAATAATGAATCACTCATTTGAGTCAGTTCTATACAATGAATTGGTCACACGTGATAGCAAAGCAGTCTGAATCGATTCGCGATACAGTCTAAATGACTCGGACTGCTCATGCATGGACTGAATCTTTTGTAGCGGTCTCTCACTCACCAATATGCTTACAGAATACTTTAAAACACAGAGAAAAATAGAACGCTGATTTCAGTGGAAATGTACATATCTACTATCAATGGAAACCAAACCAGCAAATGCATCCTTTTGTTTGCCAATGATGAAGGTCTTTATTAAGTTCAACATGTGTGCAGCTTGTGAACGACTACTGCAGGTAAATACATCTTCCAACCAAAAAAGTATCAAAACACACAGTAGACTACACAAAACAATAAAATGTAATTGAGCCTCTGATCAGAAGCTAACAGCTAGACACAGAATTACAGAATAAGATGAATAGTATATGTACACAGAGTTTTTATACAGGAAAGCGCAAAGGAAATTATGTGCAAAGAGGTATGGGTTTGTTCAGGTAGTATAAATATGAAAAATAAAATGTAAATATAGTGATTTTGTATACTGAACAAATGGGTTTTTGTATAAGTAGCATATGTAAATATGAATTTACATGTTTTTTTACATACACTTACATTTTATATTGCACCATACTGTATACTCTGTACTGTATTGCACTGTATTCTACTATGGTGTACCGTGGCTTTGATAAACATCATGTGAATAAGTCTTTTAAATTCTTTGTCTATGACAGTATGCTCTGTGCATCTGGTTGAAAAATAAAATGTAGTCTAAATGTAGCAAGCTACTTTTGGCATGTAGCTTGTAGTGTAATTTGTTTGTAGCTATTTGTAAGTAACCTTTAAATGTAAATTTGTGTACTTTTGGAAAGATGCTGAAATGTATAATATGGATGTACTGACAGCATCTAAAACATAAAAAAAAAAACCTATGTACAGCTTTGTCCACTCTGCGAAACATCTTCGACAAGAGACTCAAAGGACATCTATGTGGCATTTGTCGATCTGCGAGCCGCCTTCGATTCAGTGCCGAGGGAATAGTCTTCCAGAGCCTGAAGCAATGCATCAGGTATCTCTACACACGAATGATAGGGGTGATGAGGATAGCCGCATGTATTCTTAAGAGTTTGGGATGGGCAGAGGCGTGAAATGGGGATAGCTTGAGCCCTCTTCTCTTTGTGGTCCGCATGGCCAGCCAGATCTACTACAGCATCAACAACACAATAGAAGGCAAACGAGAAATCAGCCAGAAGACCAAGCTGCACGTTTATAAAGCTGTCTACTTGCCCACACTCATCTATAGAGTGGAAAGCTGGACCATGTAGTAGAGGCTAGAGAGCCGAGTCACAGCCGCCGAGATGAGATATCTTCGAAAAGTAGTGGGGAAGACCAGCAGAGACTGTGTCTGCAACACAGCCATCAGGGAGGAGCTGAAGCAGGAGCCCATCAGGGACATCATCAAGCGACAAGCATGACAGAAGACCGCTAGCCCAGGCAGATATGGCAAGCCAGACCGGAAGGCAAGAGGACACCGGATGTCCCAGGATCGAGTGGGAGTAGTACATTGCCGGGGTCGTGAGGAGATGAGGGAAGACTCTCAGCGAGGTGCAGACTCAGTGAATACGTCATATCTCTTTCAAACAAATAAATCACAGAATATGACATGTCATAAAAGGTTACAAGACACATTTGACATCACTGATGTAAAATCTGTGTCATAATGCTTCTTGAGGGGCCAATTTTTGCATGTTTAAATGAGTGCTAGATTTGACTGTGACAGCTGCTACTGCGGATGGGGTCAAAGAGCATTGAATAAAGACTTTAATATGGTTCTGTTCTTAACACATAGCTATCTTATGACTTCTAAAGACTTGGATCATAGTGCACAAATAAAATGTATTACTTTTATGCTTGTTTTATGGTGTTTTTGTGGTGTAGTGTATGGTCTTTTTTTAGCTGCAGCACATTCAGAAATCTTCTTTTGTGTCCTATGGCAAAAAAAAAAAAAAAAAAAAAAAAAGAATTAAATGATTAAGTAAAAAGATTTTTTTTTGTTTAGTCTTGGTTAAAGTGATATAATCCTTTGAAAAAAAAAACTGGATTGTGTATGTCTATCTACAGTATGAGATATTGGAGTATACTGTATCAGTTGTCCCATACAGATGTCCCATACAGAAATCTAAAATATGGTCATATATAAACATACAGTACTTATATATGCAATTATAGTTCATATATTCGAGCATACAGTATATGTTCGTGTTCAAATAACACTCAAATATGTTACATGTGTATATGTATTGTATGAAAGTGTCCATTTTTGTAGTATTTTAAAATATATTTGAAGCTTGTGACTTTTTTATATCAGTGAAAACCATTTAAACATTTAATATATATGTTGTTTACATATATTGCCATTTATCAGATTAGCAATCAGCATTTGTTATAAAAAAATACATATAAAAAAAATAACATATTGGTCAACCGTTAGTCTTTTTTTTTATTTTTTATTTTTTATTTGTCTTAAGCAATCATTATGATTTTAAAACATCATCCAATGAAAAGCACTTAACCTAACTCAGTTTGACCGTGTATTGCAGTAATACAGTTTCACTATGGTTGTACACTTCAGAGAGTGATCCATTTGACACTTTTATTCAAACTGAAAGAAAATCCAACAGTGCACACCAGGAGGCTAAAGAACTCCCTATTTATTATGTTTTATGAGGCTATTTCTATTTCCTATCTTAATTAATTTGCTGTGGGACAGAGTATCTGTGGCTTCATCAGCAGGTTTTGCTCGGACGTATTGTGTTGAGTCCAAACACATTCATTTCCACCAATCAATGTGGCTGCTCTATTGCGAACTGCTCCTCCAGGAAGCTCATTTCCTTTTGCCTGAGATCTCTTCCCCCATCCGATGAAAAAAGACCTTATATGAAATGACAGAAATCAGGTGCCATGACAACAGTCATCATCAAAATCCAATTAAATGAAACTTCCTCCCACTTGAGCGGTGCATTGAGAAACTTCCTTTACCCCTGCACTTCCTCAGCTTCAAAAGAACTTTGGAACACTTAAGTCATTCAATCTGACATTTACACGCTGCCACGTAATATCAGTTATGTTTCTAAATCAAGCAAATTGCTACATTCCAGGTTTCTGAAAAATAATTCCATTGAACCTAGTGTTATAGTGTTGAGTTTTACATCACTAAGATGTGTTGCTGCCTACATCCTGACTCTGCATTTGCTTGTTGTAGGTATAGCATGGGTTTTATGGTAAAAACAACACTAGAGGCGCTATAACAACAAAGACTTTTATTCACTTGCACACAAATCAAGAGTAAATGGCAGATTATCAGTTCATAAACACTTTTCACTTAGTTCCTCACCCAATACTATTCACCTTATTTAGCACCGCCCCTTTTCCAAACTCCACGATTCCGAATTTTGTCATCTAACTTCCTGTTTGTATTGAAGCTACTAAGTGGAGTCGATCAAAATGTATTACGTGTGGGAGCACAGAAAGTATTTTTCTCCAAGAGTTGATGGTGTACAGCATCCATTTACTATGTGAAAATGCTAGTAAGGTGTTTTTTCTGTCACTCTAATTGTTCATTTTTACTAGCACCTGCAGAGGTAAATTGGACCTGGCAGATCATATTCGGACAGCTGTGACATCCTGCACTTTTTCAAGCGTTTAATTGTTATACGTGTAATTCTGCTTAATAACTTGTGTTAAAATGTGTAGTTCATATGAAATTTCCAACAGTGACAGCTCATATTATTTCACATGCAAGTTCATAACATAAAGAAAAGTACAATTGTACTTTTTCAAATTAATTTGTCACCATACATTTTTTAGAGACTTAAATGTGATTAAAATTGTTGTAAATGGAATATATAATGCAAAATACACTTTCACATGTGTGTGTGTATAAATATATGACATCAACACCATACATTTCAATATAGAACTGCTAGAATGGAAGTTCCGAGACAAAATTTTCAACGAGGCTGCGCGCTAGTTTCACTGGCGCTTAAGGTGAATAGCGACTTGTAAATCAATACATTTTAATGTTCACTTCACATAACCAACTACATTTACAGGCTTATTTGAGTGTGATCAAATTGCATGGTAACTCAACTGAATGAGCGCTGCACTTGTGCTGCAAAGGACCGGGTACGAGTCCTGAAGAGCACGTGAGTCAACACGTGAACCGAAAGTGTCACAGAAGCACCACAAAATGATGTGGTTGCTTCAGCAAATGTGTTTTTCATCTCATATTTGCTTTAATGACACTGTCGGTTACGTTTAGGTTTAAGGTTTAGGGTTGGGAGGTAGGTTCCTGATTTAAAACACAATAGAGCATTATCCAATTGAAAACATAAACCCCCCTCAGATGTTTTTCCATCTTACATTTGCTTTTCTTACACTATTAGTTAGGTTTATTGTGTAGGTTAGGGCAGTGGTTCTCAATTTTTTTTTTGGTCACTCCCCGCCCTTTCTTGAAATATACAAGATAAACTGCATTGTCTTTTGACTTTATTTCACAAAAATATATATATATTGAAAAAGGATGTGAAAGAACATTTGTCACAATGACAACAATGTTATTTTATGCATGCTTTGTGTTATATTCATACATTAAACATTTGAATTATGCCTATATACTTTCAATACATACAAAAAAAGAATAAAAATTGATACTGCTGCAGGACAAACCCCTGGGCATGAACAAATTGGAAATTGCAAAATTGGAGACATTTTACACTAGTAGATATTTCTAATAAAAACTAATAATTGCAAGAATTCATTCCTGTTGAATTGAAATCCACCTCAGCAGTATTTATAAAAGCATTTTTTAAACTCTAATTAACTTCCAGTAATAATAAATGACTGTAATTGGCCCATCCTGGCCAGCACTGAGAAAAGTATCAGGTATCGGAAGCGGACATCTGGAAAATAATTTACCCCTGATTAATGATATTGAAAAATTTGAATAACCACTGAAATAAAAATGGACCTGAGACCAAAGCCATCACGTGGCGTCCCTGGGTACGTGCATAAGCCCACACCAAAAGATCCACCAACTGCCCTTCTCCACACGTTATATGTTATTGAAGGGCCGATAGCGGTCGCGGAACACTCTCTCCACCACCTGCTCCTGCACATCTCAGAAAATTGCTTTGCACGCTCTCACACCCATCTAAAAAAAGGCATTCATATCACTTGTGCCTTATATTTCAATTCTTTTGAAGCCATTCGATAGTGTCGTGTGAGGAACTGACCGAAATTTAAGTATCAATTCATCTTTTTCCCTCATTTGAAACTGGTGCAGGCGAGACATCTTTGTTTACATAAGCGCAGCTGTGAGCGCACCTGTCACTAAACGCTTTGGGCTGTGCAAAGCTCCATGCAGGAAGCGCTGAGGTGCCTGGCAAAAGTTTAAACAAGGCAGGAGAAAAGGTAGAGGAGAAAAAATCGCGCACATTGGTTCTTGCCTGTATTGTCACTAATTTTATTGAATGTGTGTGATTTGAGAATGGGTCAGTCTTCCGTGCTCCCCCACAATACCTCCGTGATCCCCCCCAGATAGAGCATTGACCTGTTGAAAACTTAAACCAATTGAAATAAAGAAGACTTATAGAGTATATGTGATATTATAACATTAATAAAGGGTATGAATTAAGGCGAGGATCATATCTGACTCTGCTACAGTCAATGGCGTGGTCGTTCTTAGCAGCCTGTTTGATTTTCATTATTGATTTAAAGGGTTAGTTCACCCATAAATGAAAACTCTGTCATTGTTTATTCACCTTCATGTCATTCCAAATCCATTTCTTCTGCAGAACACTAAATTAGTACCACTGACTGGAACATTCTTCAAAGTATCTCAAGCTAACATGAACAAAACCTGAATAGTGCAGAATCTTAGAAATTTATATTTCATTTTATGCCATATATTCTCTTTCAAAAATGTTGTTAAAGGTACACTCAGTAAGTTTTGTCTTTGCATACTCTTGGACTTACACTGACACCTAGTGGCTTAGATGCAGCATAATTTAAAATCAGTAGTTTTCAATTTCAGATGCCATTGTAGAAATGTATTATTCACTGTCAGTCATGATTATTTTAATCAGTGAGTGAAAGTGTCAAATAACAGGACGGTTAATGAGATTAAGCCAGTAGTGTTCAGCTGCTCATGTGATTCTAACATGGCAGCCCCCATGTGCCGACCCTCTCCATGTAGAATAAAACAGCTTCCCTAACTATCACTTACTGGACGTTGTGTCGATGTAGTGACACTAGGGGTCACTCTTGGGAGCCTGAGACACCTCTGGTCTTTGATAAAAGGCCAATGAAAATTGGCGAGTGGTATTTGCATGCCACTCCCCCGGACATACGGGTATAAGAAGAGCTGGTATGCAACCACTCATTTAGATTTTCTCTTAGGAGTGGAACGGTCATGCTCACTGAGCTGAATTCTACTGTTCATTCATCTCTGCTGGATCTGATGGCGCATTTCAGCAGCTTCTCCCTCACCTGCACTGCAGAGAACGCCCCTGGGCGCTTTGGCAGAAAAAAGAGAGCATATTTTCTGAAAGAGCTTTTTCCTCTAAAAGAGTATATTTCTCTAAAAGAGCGGCACACATGGAACGTCTTTTTAAAGATGCCTTTCCGATTGTGTGTTATTCCTGGTTGCGGTCGTTATCTCTCAACTTCGGATGGTCATGATCGCTGTCTTTCGTGTCTGGGCGCGACCCACACGGAGGCAGTGTTTGTGGATGGTTCATGTTCTCACTGCGAGAACATGACCATGGCAATGTTGTGGTCACAGCTTGCTTTCGTAAGAATACCTATGGGTATGAGGCCAGCGCGGCTAGCACTGGGGGTGATTTGGGGACCCCAATGAGATTGCCTCTGCCGGGTATCCCCCCGCGGACCTCCCATTTCCCAGCATGCTCGTATGCCCCAGTCTGGCTTCTGGATGAGTCCGCCGGCTCGTCTCACGGCGAGTCTGGCCTCTTGTTCGGAGTCCGCGAAGATGATGAGCTTTTGAGCGCAGCATCGGAGAGCGGGCTTGTCCAGTCGGATGCAGAAGCCTCAGCTGGGCTCCCCCCCTTGGAGACGATTGCCCAGTCACAGGCTGATGCAGAAATGATGGATATGCTTTCCCTGGTGGCCGTGAGCGTCGGGCTAGAGTGGAACCCTCTGCTCTCCCCTGAACCCTCGCTGCTTGATGATTGGTTCCTGGGCTAGTGGTGCCGCTCCAAGCAGCCACGCCCCACTCCAGTGCCTTTCTTCCCGGAAGTGCACGAGGAGCTGACGAAATCGTGGAAGGTACCTTTTACTGCCCGGCCCCGATTCCGCAGTTCCCCCGACCTCACTATCCTCGATGGCAGGGCGGCCAGGGGCTATACGGCAATTTCCCCGGTGGATAAGGTGCTCACGGTGCACCTCTGCCCGCAGAACGCCGCCACCTGGCGCGGACACCTTAAGCTCCCGTCCAAGCCCTGTAGGTTCATGTCGTCCCTGATGGCTAAAGTCTACAGCGCTGCTGGACAAGCCGCCTCTGCCCTGCAAGGCATGGCTCTCCTGCAGGTTCACCAAGCCAAGGCGTTGAAAGAACTGCATGAGGGTAGTTCCGCCCCAGATTTGATGCAGGAACTGCGCTCGGCGACCGACCTCGCTCTCAAGGTCATGGCGTGGTCTCTCAGGCAGACGATGGCCACATTTGTGGTCCAGGAGCACCACCTTTGGCTCAACCTGGTCAATATGAGCGAGGCCGACAAGACATGTTTTTTTCCTAGTCTTTGCCCAGCAGTTCTTGGCGGTGAAGCAGCAGACGGAGGCTATCTGGCACATCCTGCCCCGGCGCGGCTCAAGATCCAGCACCCTATCTGCTCATCGCCAAGAGTGTCCCCCTGCGGAGACTGCACCGGCTCCACTGCAGCCCGCCCCTTCAGCCCGGCCCCGGCATGGAGCCCACCGCAGGAAGTAGACGCCACCCATCTCACAATCGGCTGCTAAGAACCCACGGATGTCATCAAAGCGCCCCTGAGACAGGGTGACCCAGGGACCTGGAAAAAACTCACTCACCTGGAGCTGGTAAGAAGACCACTCCATCCCCCAGTGGAGGGCCGGGTGGAAAATCTTTTGTTGCCTTTTTTCTTTGATTTCACTGCACACCCAAGTGGCTGCGGTACCCAACAGTTCAGCAAAAGAGCGGTTTCCTTCCTCCCTGGGTCACATACCCGGTGTGCACGGATGTCATCATGACTACCGTCCGCGGGTTTTTCCTTGCAGGATTGGCGCTCCAGCGGTGGTCTTCCCGCCCTGAGCGCTGAGCTGTGGCACACAGCCACCCCCGACATGGCAGTCTCCATGGGTTACAAGGACAGGCCTCTTCCTCCCCTGTCCCAGGCTGTTCCGGGGGTGGTCACAAGGAGCCAGGTAAGTGCTTCGATGTCCCTAGACTCAGCACGGCCACGACGTGGTGTGGCACCTCGAGCTCCGCCCTGCTGCGAGGCCCCACCTGCCGGTACGTCTGACAACGTTGTCCCCTTGGTCCCCCTTGCGTGGAACTTAGATGCATGGCTTGCACTTTCCAATCCATCGTGATGGCTGATCCGGACCGTCCGACTCGGCTACGCGATTCAGTTCGCCAGGCACCCGCCGAGGTTCAGCAGCGTCCACTTCACCTTGGTCAAGGACGAAAACGCTGCTACCTTGCGCGCGGAGATCGCTACCCTCCTACGGAAGGGCGTGATAGAACCTGTCCCTCCAGCCGAGATGAAGAAGGGGTTTTACAGCCCCTACTTCATCATACCGAAAAAGGCGGAGGGTTGCGGCCAATCTTGGACCTGCGAGTACTGAACCGGGCCTTACAAAGACTCCCGTTCAAGATGCTGACGCAAAAACACATTCTGGCGAGCGTCCGGCATCAAGATTGGTTTGCAGCGGTAGACCTGAAGGACGTGTACTTCCACGTCTCGATCCTTCCTCGACACAGACCCTTCCTGCGGTTTGCATTCGAGGGTCAGGCATATCAGTACAAAGTCCTCCCTTTCGGCCAGTCCCTGTCTCCTCGCGTCTTCACGAAGGTCGTAAAGGCAGCCCTTGCCCCGTTAAGGGAGGTGGGCATTCGCATTCTCAATTATCTCGACGACTGACTAATCCTAACTCACTCTCGGGACATGTTGTGTGCACTCAGGGACTTGGTGCTCTCACACCTCAGCCGACTAGGGCTTCGGGTCAACTGGGAAAAGAGCAAGCTCCTCCCGGTTCAGAGCATCTCTTTTCTAGGTTTGGAACTGGACTCAGTCTCTTTGACAGCGCGCCTTACGAACGAGCGCGCCCAGTCGGTGCTGGCCTGTTTGAAGGCGTTCAGACAGAAAACAGCGGTTCAACTGAAACTTTTTCAGAGGCTCCAGGGGCATATTGCATCCTCAGCGGTAGCCATCCCGCTCGGGTTGATGCATATGAGACCGCTTCAGCACTGGCTTCAGACTCGAGTCCCGAGATGGGCATGATGCCATGGGATACATTGTGTGGTCATCACGCCGGTCTGTCACCGTCTTTTCAGCCCTTGGACCGACCTCTCATTTCTACAGGCAGGTGTTCCCCTAGAACTGGTCTCCAGGTACATCGTGGTCATGACGGACGCCTCTGTAGGGCTTTACTGGTTGTTTAGATCAGTGTTACTATCAGAAATAATTGTTAATTATTTATTTAGTTATTAATTAATATTTAAATTAATTAGTGAATCTAACTCATTAAAACCTCATATGGGGCTCCAGTAAATGTAGTGCGCTACGTTTAGGAGTGGGTTTGGTTATTAGCAATAATTAATAATTATCAAAGATAATTATTAATTATTAAAATCAATAGAACATTGATGAAAATCAATGTTAGCTTTTTTAATCCTTTAAATCACCAATTATCAAAGATAATCGTTAATTGTTAACATCGATGAAACATTTATTAAAATTAACACTAGCTTATTGATCATTCAAATGCAACAATCATCAAAGATAATTATCAATTATCAAAAATCAATAGAATATTAATAAGGATTAACATTGACGGGGCACCACCCTGGAATCAGGGACTAACAACCAGATAGTATAACAGTCTCAATATTAGATTGTTTTCTTAGGAAAATCGACATCCGAAGAATATCAATTTTCGGGAAAAAACAATGAATGAAGACTTGAATCCGAGCACCGACATCCCGTCAGCATGACACAGGTGTATGCAAAACAAACCAAAACACTTCTCTTTGTAATATAACAAAGTTTATTTATGCAGCAATATCAATTAATAATTAATACAATGCAGTCAATAAACTTCCGACTTACAACTACAAACTAAACAGTGATATAATTAGATATGGAAATCAAAATAATCCTATAACACATGAGGGTGTGTGTGTGAGAGTGAGTGTGTGTGTGTGTGTGGTTCGTACGAGAGAGAGAGAGAGAGAATAAAGTGACGGCCCTAAAGCCGATTTCACGATCGTGGGAGAGAAAGCAGCTGTTAGTTTATCGCTCAGAGACGCGGTGGATGACTCGTAAAAGTCCCGCATTCTTTGACTCTTTAATGGATAAACTCAGTTTGCCGGTCTCACCCGCGATGGCGAAAATGCACAACAGTCCAATTTGGTTGGACCACAATACAGCAAAACAAATTCGTGATGATTAATACCCTGAGTATTAATAATGAGCGGCCATGGCGGTCCGTAAACTGTACAAGCAAAAACCTTGAAACACAAGAATAACACACTATAATATTCTATCTCTGCCCAGATGTAAACCACTTACTTGAATCGCATGAGGATGCAGAATGCGTGTTCATCAGTCCATTAACTCCGACCCAGTTCCTTGAGGCTCGGGTGATGACGGGAGGACGTTTCCTCGCTCTGTTGGCGGGCACGGCTGTTGATTCTCGGCGGGCTGGCAGAGAACTCAGAAATGTCGATTTGACTGAAGATGGAAGAGAAATCTTTAATCTCTTCACTTCTGCAGGCAAACGGATGAAGATGCGGATTGCTCGGCGGTCTCCTTCGGATCTGTTAGAGTGTTCGGTTGAACATAGAGTAATCTCAACTCGTCCAGCGAGATGGAGATTGTATGGCCACAGTTTCAAGTCGGACGTTACTTCCTTGTGCCACGAGGTTGCACCTGAGAGCAGCGATGAGCTACGTCTATACTCGGCGAACAAAGTTGCTGGAAGCAAATCCCGGAAGCATTTCAGAGGTATTTCTACTCCTGATGATGTCATGGTTTGAGGGACGTTCTGTTGTGTGCCTCATCCAATAGGAGTTGAGAGTTCGATCCTTTAGTGAGCAGGGCTTCATGGGATTTGTAGTCTGTTTTGGACTCCCTTTGATTTTGGCACAATTTTTATCAGTAAGATTTACGACTTGGTATGTGGGGGGCTGAGTTAGGTTTTCATGACTGTGTTAGGCCTGCCTTTGTCTTCTATCTGAATACATGAGGCCCAACACCTCCAAAACGGGCTGGAGCGCTGTTTGCAATGGGCATGCAGCCGCCAGCATGTGGACGGGCCCGCGACTGCATTGGCACATCAACTGCCTCGAGTTGTTGGCAATTCTGCTCACCCTGCGGAGGTTTCGGCCATTGATCCAGGGCAAGCACGTGTTAGTTCGAACAGACAACACGGCAACAGTAGCATATGTCAACCGCCAAGGCGGTCTGCGCTTCATTGTATGTCACAACTCGCCCGCCGTCTCCTCCTCTGGAGTCAGCAGCACTTCAAGTCACTGCAAGCCACTCACATCCCGGGCAACCTCAACACTACAGTGGACACGCTGTCACGGCAGGTTACCCTCAGGGGAGAGTGGAGACTCCACCTTCAGGTGGTCCAGCTGATTTGGAGTTGATTCGGATGGGCACAGGTGGACCTGTTTGCCTCCCAAGAATCCTCACACTGCCTGCCCTGATATGCCCTGACTGAGGCCCCCCTCAGCATAGATGCGCTGGCACACAGCTGGCCCCCTGGCCTGCGCAAATATGCATTTCCCCCAGTGAGCCTACTTGCACAGACCCTGTGCAAGGTCAGGGAGGACAAGGAGCAGGTTGTCCTGGTAGCACCCTATTGGCCCACCCAGAGGTGGTTCTTGGGCCTCACGCTCCTCGCGACAGCCCCCCCGGCGAACTCCCCTGAGGAAGGACATTCTTTCTCAGGGACGGGGCACCATCTGGCACCCATGACCAGATGTCTGGATTCTCCATGTCTGGCCCCTGGACGGGACGTGGAAGATGTAAGCGGTCTAACACCTGCGGTGGTAGAAACGATCACTCAGGCTAGGGCCCCCACTACAAGGCGCCTGAATGCCTTTAAGTGGTGTCTGTTCACTAAGTGGTGTTCTTCCCGACGGGAAGACCCCCAGAGTTGCGCAGTCAGATCACTGCTTTCCTTCCTGCAGGAGAGGTTGGAAGGGAGGCTGTCCCCTTCCACCTTGAAGGTGTACGTTGCCGCCATAGCAGCACACCATGACGCAGTTGACGGTAAGTCCTTAGGGAAGCACGAACTGATCATCAGGTTCTTAAGAGGCACCAGGAGGCTGAATCCCTCCAGACCACACCTCGTTCCCTCATGGGACCTCTCTGTAGTTCTTCAGGGTCTACAGAGAGCCCCCTTTGAGCCTTTGCAGTCAGCCGAGCTTAAGGCACTCTCCTTGAAGACTGCCCTCCTGACTGCGCTCACTTCCATCAAGAGGGTAGGAGACCTGCAAGCATTCTCTGTCAGCGAAACATGCCTGGAGTTCGGTCCGGGCTACTCTCACGTGATCCTGAGACCCCGACTGGGCTATGTGCCCAAGGTTCCCATGACCCCTTTTAGGGACCAGGTGGTGAACCTGCAAGCGCTGCCCCAGGATGTGCTTTACGCATCTATTTGGATCATATGCAGAGCTTTAGAATCTCTGAGCAGCTCTTTGTCTGCTTTGGTGCACAGCGGAAAGGAAGCACTGTCTCCAAGCAGAGGATTGACACCATAACTATGGCATATCACACCCAGAACATGCCACCCCCAGTAGGGCTATGAGCCCATTCTACCAGGGGTGTAGCGGCCTCCTGGGCCCTGGTCAGGGGTGCCTCTCTAACAGACATTTGCAGAGCAGCAGGCTGAGCAACACCCAACACCTTTGCAAGGTTCTACAACCTCCGGGTGTTTGACTTCCTCCGTGAGTGAGTGCTCATGATTTCCTACATATACTGTATTGCAAAATGACAAATAATGTCTTTAGGAGTTAAACTTTTTTAATGGGGAAAAAATTACTGAGGGCACCTCAAATTTCTATGAAAAAAATCCCAGATTTTCTTTGTGGTCTCAGACATTTGAACTCCACTATATGTTACATGCTGGCAGAACGTGACACTGAACAGCACATTAACACCACAGCAAAGATCTGGCAGACTGTGAACATAGCACACAACTCCAGAGGAGCACAGTGACCATCAACAGTCATTACAACAGAAAAATAAAAATCTTTCTATTCCTGCAATAAATATCGATGTAACTAGCTAGTACATTAATTAATAATGCTCTAAATACGGAGTCTCGGGTCCTCAGCAGCGCACACACCTCCACAGTCATCCACTGCTTCTGGTTGGAGTGTGTGGTGATGTTTCTTGGAGAAAGTGACATCATCAGTGCACTGGTCACTGATGCCGTGTATTCCTCCAAGTTGATGAAGTCGCCATCGGTGGCAGCCTCCCTGAACATGTGCCAGTCAGTGTGTTCAAAACAGTCCTGAAGAGCAGAGATGGCTCCTGCTGGCCAGGTTTTCACCTGTTTCAGAAACGGTTTGGAGCATCTGACGAGCGGTCTGTATGCTGGGATTAGCATAACAGAGATGTGGTCTGAGTAGCCGAAGTGGGGGTGGGGATCTGCCTGGTACGCGCCAAGGATGTTTGTGTGAACAAGATCCAGTGCGTTTTCCTCTCTCGTTGCAAAGTCCACATGCTGATGGAATTTAGGGAGCATTGACTTGAGATTCGCATGGTTGAAATCTCCGGCGACAATAAACAGTTTGTCAGGGTGAGCGTTCTGCAGTTCGCTAATAGCCCCATACAGTTCACAGAGCACCTCCTTAGCATTAGCACTGGGGGGAATGTACACTCCGATTATGAGGACAGTTGTGAATTCCCGTGGTAAATAAAATGGCCACCGAGGACTGTAGGCCTGGTCCCCGCAGCAAGCTGAGATCTCGTAGCATCTCCAGCAGTTCATCGTGCAGCTTAGTTGTTGCATGATTTCTATATTGTAGCAGTGTCTGGAGATGGTAGCCAAGAACACCGGTTGCTCCGATGTCCATGTGCTGTAAAAATCGGGCTAAGAGACAAAAATAGCACTACTACATTTTCTCAGGGTTACACAACATGACCAGAACAAAATGTGCCTTTTCATAAAAAAATATGTTTTTTTAAAAACTTCACGCTGTCTTGAGGGTCTCAAGGTGTCCACTCTGTTGTATGGTCAACATAAACAACAATTAAATGTTGGTTACACAACATAACTTCAATTTTGTGGACAAAAGCATTTTTAAAAATGAGTCATATTTTAAAACAATTGTTTCACTGCCTTTTTTTTTTTTTTTTTTAGAAATAACAATAAAAGAAAATATTCTCAAGAGGTATATTTAAGTAAATGTTTAGCGTGAATGCCATTTTTATGTATTTTTACATTATTTTTTGTATTTTTGACGTCACGTCATTGACCCTTAAACATGGCCATAATATACACCTGTTACCCTCTGTTATTGCATTTTTATGTTTCATATTGTGAATAAAATCCATATTATGATCATGAAAGACACACACACACACACACACACACACACACACACACACACACACACACACATTTGTTTCTGCTCCTATAACCGAACTATAAGGGAAGTTTGGGCTGTTTATATGAAGGATGCTTAAACAGTGGTGCAAAAAGTTGTTCTTCACACAAAAGCATTTTATGAGAATACGCATGTTGAACAGAATGAACATGTTTTTGAATTAAAAACATGTTCATAACTGTACATTTGTCATTGCAATACCTTACCTTCTGTTTTCTTTTTAAAGAAAGACAAAAAATTTCCTCTAACTGTTCACTTTGCCAATTGTTTCCACGAAACTTTTGAAAACTTTCATTACCTTCAGTGGCATAAGTTTTGTGAACACTAAGAAGGACAAGTCAACCCATCTCCACTAAACTACGACATACCTCTTTGCCGGTGTTTTCAGAACCGGCGCCATTTTGCAATGAGTGCTTGCACGCTAATGGTTGCCAGAATGCACAACTAAAGCATCACACTGGCAGAATATTTTCAAACTGTGTAAGTGTAAAGATCTGATTGGAGAATTTCACCTCTTGAAATCTGGCAACCCCAAACATATCGAAATCTAATTCTGGTCAGCTAATCACCAATATTTAAAGTCTGTTATTTATTAAATGTAGAAAATTTTATATTTTACTTGCATTTTTAGTTCTAAGTAATACATGACACAATTCATCTAAAGGGGATTGTAAGTGGGGATGGTGGTTTTACAAAGGGGATGGTATTTGGTATTTCTTGCAACAAGGGGGATGGCATCCCCTCGCATCCCCTGTCAACTCGAGCCCTGATCATAGGTAAATTCACTAAACAATTGCTCCACTTTTGCGCACAGTATTTCAGTTCAAACTCATGCATCTTATTCACAAACCAACCACAATCCACTGTATTTAAAATAAGTCATTGTCCTCATATATACTGTATGTTAATTTGGTTTATAAGATTTCGCATTATTCGCAAAATCCAGCACTATTTGCCTGATGCAATTAATGTTTTACCGGCAGTGTTGGGTAAATTATTCAAAAAAATAACACTACAAATTACCTCTTAAAAATTTTAATCAGATTACAGATTACTGACTGATTACTTATTCACATTAAAAAATATTCACATTACTATGTACTTTTAAGTTACTCTCTAAAACTCTTCAAAGAAAAGTGGTTGTTTTTTCCACTCAGTGAATTCAAAATAACCTGTACATTTCCTCCTCGTTCATTGTCGAACACAAGTCATACATCACGTTTGACCCTTATAATTACTCAATAGGGGACATACACCCTTCATCTGTCACAGAGATGCAAACAGATGTGCATATGAACATAATTCATGTTTTACTTGTGTTATGTATAATATTATTTTAGAAATCTTTGTAACCAAGAAATATACTTAAAAGTAATTAACTTCTTTGAAAACCGTAACTGGTAATCTGATTACAAGAATTTAAAATCATTATAAAAATCAAAACATTATAAAACTAAATTTCAGGGTTTACACATAACGCACATCAACACGTTGCATCCGAATATATTAAACGGTTTATCTCAAGCACAACTGTAAACACTCAGTACCATAAACTATCAAACAGTCATGACATTTGAAATATTAATGAATGATCTGTTTACTTACTGTTTTTCATCAGGTCCAAGTGTTTTTAATTGCACCATCCTTCAATGATATTTGCTTTGAAAACCTTGAATTGTGTTGGGCCTCATGTATTCAGATAGAAGACAAAGGCAGGCCTAAAACAGTCGTAAAACCTAACTCAAGCCCCCACATAACAAGTCATAAATCTTACTGATAAAAACCATGCCAAAATCAAACAAAGGGAGTCCAAAACAGACTACAAATCCCATGAAGCCTTGCTCACTAAAAGATCGAACTCTCAACTCCTATTGGATGAGGCACACGACAGAACGCACCTCAACCATGACATCATCAGGAGTAGAAATACCTCTGAAATGCTTCCGGGATTTGCTTCCAGCAACTTTGCTCGCGGTGTGTAGACGCAGCTCATCACTGCTCTCAGGTGCAGCCTTGTGGCACAAGGAAGTAACATCCGACTTGAAACTGTGGCCATACAATCTCCATCTCGCTGGACGAGTTGAGATTACTCTGTGTTCCACCGAACACTCTAACGGATCTGGAGGAGACCGCCGAGCAATCCGCATCTTCATCCGTTTGCCTGCAGAAGTGAAGAGATAAAAGATTTCTCTTCCATTTTCAATCAAGTCATCGTCGCTGATTTCTCCGCCAGCCCACCGAGAATCAGCAGCCATACCGCCCGCCAACAGAGCGAGGAAACGGCCTCCCGTCATCACCCGAGCCTCGAGGAACCGAGTCTGAGTTAAAGGACGGATGAACACACATTCTGCATCCTCATGCGATTCAAGTAAGAGGTTTACATCTGGGCAGAGATAGAATATTATAGTGTGTTATTCTTGTGTATCAAGATTATTGCTTGTACAGTTTATGGACCGCCATGTCCGCTCATTATTAATACTCAGGGTATTAATTATCACGATTTTGATTTGCTGTATTGTAGTCCAACCACACTGGACTGTTGTGCATTTCCGCCATCGCAGGTCAGACCGGCAAACTGAGTTTATCCATTAAAGAATCAAAGACCGCAGGACGGTTTACGAGCCGTCCACCGCATCTCTGAGTGATAAACTAACAGCTGCTTTCTCTCCCACAATCGTGAAATCGGCTTTGGGGCTGTCACTTAATTCTCTCTCTCTCTCGTACTAACACACTGGCACACACACACTCTCACACACACACCCTCATGTGTTATAGGATTATTTTGATTTCCATTTCTAATCATATCACTGTTTAGTTTGTAGTTGTAAGTCGGAAGTTTATTGACTGCATTGTATTAATTATTAATTGATATTACTGCATAAATAAACTTTGTTATATTACAAAGAGAAGTGTTTTGGTTTGTTATGCATACACCTGTGTCATGCTGACGGGATGTCAGTGCTCGGATTCAAGCCTTCATTCATTGTATTCTTTCCTGAAAATCGATATTCTTCGGATGTCGATTTTCCTAAGAAAACAATCTAATATTGAGACTGTTATACTATCTCGTTATTAGTCCCTGATTCCAGGGTGGTGCCCCGTCAATGTTAATCCTTATTAATATTCTATTGATTTTTGATAATTGATAATTATCTTTGATGATTGTTGATTTTGAAGGGTCAATAAGCTAGTGTTAATTTTAATTAATGTATCATAGATGTTAATGATTGGTGATTATCTTTGATAATTGTTGATTTAAAGGATTAAAAAAGCTAACACTGATTCTCATCAATGTTCTATTGATTTTAATAATTAATAATTATCTTTGATAATTATTAATTATTGCTAATAACCAAACCCGCTCCTAAATGTGGCGCACTTCATTTACTGGAGCCTCATATGAGGTTTTAATGAGTTAGATTCAATTAATTAATTTAAATATTAATAAGTAGAGAAATAATTATCAGTTATTTCTGATAGTAACACCAAATTAAACAACCAGTAAAGCCCTACAATTGTATTATGACTAGTTCACAAGAAATTCACACTTATATGAGCCGAAAAAAACATGTAATCCATGCTAAAATACGATGAAGACATCCACATGACGCACACACAGTCCAAAGCACAGTGTGAACTAGACGCATAGAGCATCACATCACCGGAAACGTATCAAAACGGTCAAAGACGTCCATCTAACACATTTTCATACACCAACAATTTATAAATAGTCAAGTCATTTTTATTTGTATTGCACTTTTCAAAACAGCTTTACAGAAAATTATGTTTTAACAGAAAAAGAAGCACTAATATATTAATGTCTTCGAGTCATAATAGTGCAGTTAAATAAAAACATGATTGTAAATTGTGCCTTAAAATAAATAGAAAATAAATAAATAATATTTATATGTAGACCCCCAGTAAGCAAGCTAAAGGCGACTGTGGTAAGGAACACAAAACTCCTTAAGATATTTGTTAATGGAGAAAAATATCCCTGGGGGAAACCAGGCTTACTGTGGGGGCCAGTTCCCCTCTGGCTAAACAGCATGAATATAATGCCAATATTAGTTATTTATGTGTAGTACAAGTCATGGTTTTAAAATAGTAAACTAAGTATTAGGGGCCAATATTTAAACAAAAAGAGTCTGTATGAACTGTAAAATTAATGATTAAAGTATTAGAAGTCCATCCTGAATTAACTGTGGAAGTGAATACTGATGCATTGTCCTTTGTTATTTGGCTCAGGAAGACTTAAGTTGGTAATTAATTTATTATCTATGTATTCCATTTTAAGAGTGTAGTCCATCCTTGACCAAGGTGATACAGGCAGAGGTCAGTGAGCTGCACTGCAGTTCGACTGTAGGCTTGTGGCAGATTCATTTCCGGTGATGTCCATTTTAAGTCCAGGTTTCAGGTAGTGTCCAGTGAAGTATCCCATGTCTGACGGTTGGTGCTGGCATCAGTTCATCCTTTGTGAAGTTCATCGTAGTAGACTGAAATGATATCTGGCTGGCATTGGCTGCAGTTAATCACCCTCACTCAGCGTAGTAGTGGGAGTTGGACATCAGGCAGGACCGGAGCTGGATCTGGCAGGCTCTGGTAACCTCAGGATATGTATCCCAAGGTTAAGACAGGGAAACATTGCAAGTCACGTGACGCCATGCGAGGTTCGGACATGTGAATGGCGAGCTTTGCGCACTTTGCTAGTTTTTATACTTTTTGTGTCATAAACCAGTGAGATTCGATACACCCTGATCCATAACTGTTCTAGGAAGGCAATATGTCAAAGAGTTCAAAATTTTCTGGCTCTGGAGACATTAAAAGACACTTACGTGCTCAAGCTGACACCCCTCCAGAGGCCTTTGAGCCAGGGAGTCGATTTGGCCGGAGAAGTGAAAGAGATTCAGCGAGAATTGCTGAACATATTGGCAATGCTGAAGAAGGTCGTTGCTGACTTGGAGGATCTTGCTGTAATACGTCGATCGATCACTGCCATGGAGACAAAATTCTCTGAGTTGGTTACAAGAGTGGGGGATGTCGAGAAACGGATCGATTATCTGGAGTCATCAGAGAGGGAATTAGCTGCCAATCCACTAGTGACCAAGGTGAATCTGGAGCTCGTCTGGGAGAAGTTGGAAGACTTGGAGAACCTAACTGGCGGAATAACGTCTAAATTGTTGGAATTTCTGAGGGACCATTTTTAAAGAAAACATGAGTGAGCAAGCAAAACAAATTTCTTTTATTTCTTATGGGATTCATATTCAACTGTAGGTTATAACAGAATGGCACAATCATAAAACAAAACATGGCAACAAAGAAAAAAATGAAACGACCCCTGTTCAAAAGTCTGCATTCTCTTAGTTCTTAATACTGTGTATTGCCCCCTTTAGCATCAATGACAGCGTGCAGTCTTTTGTAATAGTTGTCTATGAGGCCCCAAATTCTTGCAGGTGGTATAGCTGCCCGTTCGTCTTGGCAAAATGCCTCCAGGTCATTCAAAGTCTTTGGTCGTCTTGCATGAACCGCATGTTTGAAATCTCCCCAGAGTGGCTCAATGATATTAAGGTCAGGAGACTGTGATGGCCACTCCAGAACCTTCACCTTTTTCTGCTGTAACCACTGGAGGGTCAAATTGGCCTTGTGCTTAGGGTCATTGTCATGCTGGAAAGTCCAAGAGCGTCCCATGCGCAGCTTTCGTGCAGAAGAATGCAAATTATCTGCCAGTATTTTCTGATAATATGCTGCATTCATCTTGCCATCAATTTTCACAAGATTCCCCATGCCTTTAGAGCTCACACACCCCCAAAACATCAGTGAGCCACCACCATGCTTCACAGTGGGGATGGTATTCTTTTCACTATAGGCCTTGTTGACCCCTCTCCAAACATAGCGCTTATGGTTGTGACCATGAAGCTCTATTTTGGTCTCGTCACTCCAAATTACAGTGTGCCAGAAGCTGTGAGGCGTGTCAAGGTGTTGTCGGGCATATTGTAACCGGGCTTTTTTGTGGCATTGGCGCAGTAAAGGCTTCTTTCTGGCAACTCGACCATGCAGTTAATTTTTGTTCAAGTATCGTCGTATTGTGCTCCTTGAAACAACCACACCATCTTTTTCCAGAGCAGCCTGTATTTTTCCTGAGGTTACCTGTGGGTTTTTCTTTGTATCCCGAACAATTCTTCTGGCAAATGTGGCTGAAATTTTTCTTGGCCTACCTGACCTTGGCTTGGTATCAAGAGATCCCCGAATTTTCCACTTCTTAATAAGTGATTGAACAGTACTGACTGGCATTTTCAAGGCTTTGGATATCTTTTTATATCCTTTTCCATCTTTATAAAGTTCCATTACCTTGTTACGCAAGTCTTTTGACAGTTCTTTTCTGGTAAGTATTATATCGCCGGGTGCCCTCTGGGCCTCGGCGCCCAAATGGTCGGTAAAACAGAAGTTTCCTCATTCCCTGGGTCAGCGCACTCGCAACGGCCAGGCGCTGGAAGTCTTTCCGGTCAATCAGGCGAACACGAGTACCTCCCGTTCCCTTATTCTCCGTCGAGAGACAGCCGGCGAACAGGTAAGTGTGCTGGTCTCTGGGGTCGCTCGCCCGCCCCAGTCACCGGCCACTGTTGCGGGATTATGGAGCAGCACGTCCCCCCTGGGGTGTCTTCCAGGTGGGGCGCCTGCTCTGCCTTGCCGCGAACCACCCTGCCCGGGCACGGTAAGTCTAGTCGTCCCCTAGGTGCCGATGGTGCGGAATCTGGAGGCCTGGTTAGCGCTCTCCAGCCCCTCGCTGTTGCGCATCAGGACGATTCGCCTCGGCTACGCGATCCAGTTCGCCAGACGCCCGCCCAGGTTCAGTGGCATCCTCTCCACTATGGTGGAGGGAGTAATAGAGCCCGTCCCTGTAGCCGAGCTGCACAAGGACTTTTACAGCCCTTATTTTTTTCGTGCCCAAGAGAGGGGTAGGGTTGCGCCCAATCTTGGATCTGCGTGCTTTGAACAAAGCCTTACACAGGCTTCCGTTCAAGATGTTAACACAGAAGCGCATCCTGGCATCAGTACGACATCAGGATTGGTTCGTGGCCATCAACCTGAAGGACACATACTTTCACGTATCGATCCTTCCTCAACACAGACCCTTTCTTCAGTTTGCCTTCGAGGGATGAGCATACCAATACAAGGTCCTCCCCTTTGGTCACTCTCAAGGCACGTCTTATGACCAAATGTGCTCAGTCAGACCTTCAGGCAGAAGGTAGCGGTTCCAGTGAAACAATTTCAGAGGCTCCTGGGATATATGCCATCCTCGGCGGCGTATTGGACGTATTGGACACGCAATTTTCATTTTGCCCCAGACTCTGTATCGTAGGTGATGGGGCAGTCATTAATATTGGGGATAGTCATTTCAAAAGTTGGGGGTTTATGTATATAATGGATTCCGTATTTTATGTTGTGTTTGTTTGTCTTATGAATGAAATCAATAAAAATTGTAAAAAAAAATAAATAAAAAAAAGACAGGGAAACAAATAGAATAATATTAGCGTTGATGCCATTCACTTTAAAACAGGATTATAGAATATGAGAAGTGGCTCCGGTTCCTGCGGACCTAACTAATGTAGCATAACTATGAGTTGATGGATAAATTAGGTGTATGCCTGGCTGAAAAGAAGAGTCTTTAGTCTAGACTTAAACTGAGAAAGTGTGTCTGAGTCCCAAAGCATATTAGGAAAACTATTCCATAGTTTAGGAGCCAAATAGAAAAAGGGTCTATCTATTTTTGTGGATTGTGATATTCTAGGTATTATTAACAGGCCAGAATTTAGTGATCGTAGTGAATGTGATGGAGCTAGACCATTCAAAGCTTTGTAAATAGTTAACAGAATTTTAACAGGTAGTCAATGTAGCGATTATAAAAATGGGCTGATATGATCACATTTCTTGGTTCTAGTCAGCACTCTAGCTGCTCCATTTTGAACCAATTGAAGTTTATTCATGGAACCTGCAGGACATCCTCCCAGTAAAGCATTACAATAATCTAGTCATGAGGTCATGAATGCATGTTTTTTGGCATTAGAAACAGAGAGCATGTGTCGTAACTTTGCAATATTTTTAAGATGGAAGAATGTTGTTCTACAAACATTGGAAATGTGATTTTCAAAGGACAGATTGCAATCAAATATAACACCTAAGTTCTTCACTGTAGAAGACGACGTGACCTAAATAATATTTTAGTGGCTTATTTTTAGAGGTTTTGTCCAATAATTGTACTTCTGTTTTGTCGGACTTGAGTAGAAGGACATTTCTAGTCATCCAATCTTTGATTTCATTGATACACACTGCTAACTTGGAGAATTGTGAAATTTTGTTGGGTTTCGAAGAAACATAAAGTTGGGTATCGTCGGTATAACAGTGAAAAATTATTCCACGATTCCTTATAATGTCTCCCAGGGGAAAAAGAGAAAAGCAGAGGCCCTAAAACTGATCCCTGTGGCACTCTATACTTACCTTTATTTTGACCTGACAATTCCTCATTTATACAGACAAAGTGGTAGAGTTCTGATAAATAGGATCTAAATCAAGCTAAAGCCTGTCCACAAATTCCAACATAATTCTCAAGCCAATCCAAAAAAATTTGGTGATCGAAGGCAGCACTTCGATCTAAAAGAACTAGAAGAGAAATGCAGCCATGGTCAGATGATAAGAGCAAGTCATTTGTAACTCTGATACAGTCTGTTCAATCTCTGTATCTTTTGTAAAAATTAACGTAGTTAGGAGGACACAATCTTTTCTAGTATTTTCGACATGAATGGGAGATTTGAGCTCGGTCTATTATTAGCCAACTCTCCAGGATCAAGCTGTGGTTGCTTGATAAGCAGTTTAATAACTGCTATCTTAAATTGTTTTGGGACATGCCCTAAGGATAATTAAGAATTCATAATATTAAGAAGAGGCTCTGAGATTACAGGAAACACGTCTTTTAAGAGCTTGGTCAGTATTGAATCTAACATACTTGTTGTAGATTTTGATGTTTTGATACTTTTTTTTAGCTCTTCCTGTCCTATGACAGCAAAGGATTGAAGTTGCTTGTGGGGAATAATATGACACACTGTCTTTTGAGGAGCTATTGCAGACAGTTGCACAACTCCAAATAGCACAGATGGGCGAAAGGACTACAAGAGGCACAGCATCTGAATGAAACTGAATTGCTTCTCCTTTTCAGAGTTGTAACTTGACAGCGCGTGTTTTAAAAGTGGCCCACGATACTGTATGTATCAAGTGGTCAAAGATGTCTGTCTAGTGTGTGAATATATACAAAAATAATCCAAAATAGTCCAGAGGGTTCCCCTGTGGTGTTCAGGAATATTGAGGCCACAGTAGGCCTATTTGACTTGCTCTCTCTCTCTGAGTACTAACTGAGTGCCAGTAGGCAGGGCCAAGGTTGTGATGATTTTAAGTAGCCGTTATTGTTTTTTCGCTGTAGAGGTAGTCATGAATTAATAGAACCCTAGTGATGTAGGGTAGTAACGGAAGTAGAGAATTAAGCATTTTGTTTTCAATAAATGCTTTTATTGCATTGGGGATTTACTTTTGAGTTCTGAAATTGACAGTATGTTCTTATAGTAGAAAATCAAGGAAAATATGATTCCACATGACCCCTTTAAAACAGATGTTTGTGTATATTTTCTATTAATCTTGGCAGCAATAATTCAGCAAATGATGGAAAACAGTGTTATAACTAGCCATATATCCAGATGTGTGGTGTAGTTGAGCAAACTTCCCATTTCAGCCGTTTCAGGTTCCTGTATCTCAGTGTTGTACAACAGCTAAGTTTGCCAGATCTAAGGGCACCTTTAATTTGGTGTATTTGGATGTTCAGGATGTTACATACAGTATAGGAGTATATGTTCGAAGTTAATTTGAAAGGCTTTATTTCAATGTTTAGTTTAAACTTTGATGTTATAGGTCATATATTTCATTTCAAGCAACATATGTATCATATCATAGTATTGTTATCATGAAAACATTTTGCTAAAATAATGTAAGATATTTGCTGATAAACAGCAGCTTGTTGTGAAGCACTGGATGAAAGAGAGAGAAATAGAGGTGACATTCGATGGGTGGAGTACTTCTCTGCTATTCACAGGCAATTAGAGAGACGGAGCACACACACACATAGCCAAAGTTGCACACCGTAGGTTAATTTCAGATACTATCCTCCTCTCTTTTAACCCAAGCATCACTAATTGAGTAATAATTTAAATAACTGATCCATTTCCCAGGCATTGCACTACACTAGCATGAGAAATATCACAATTTTATTTTACCTTCATCTCAAAACACCAGGGTCTTTCCAGTAATGCTGTACCTTTTTTGTTTTTTGTAAATTAATATGCATGTGTTATAATTTCAGTAAAAGTATTGCTATAAAAGTGTATTGAAGTCTATCATAAATATGCTTTGGACAAGCTCAGTCACTAACATTATCACATGAAAACTCAACATGTTGCTACCGAATGTTTCAGTACACTGACACCGACCCCATTCTGTATTCCAAGTCACTGGCAAGCGCCATCTCCCATCAGACATTTTTGCATAAATTCAAATGCGTTTACCGTCTACTGTGGTGCTACTGACATTGTATTGCGTGAGCAGACTCAGAGACACAGATTCTAGTCTCGTTGAAACCAAGAAGTAATTGTGTTCACCTAATCAATGACAAGCATGATTTGAAGGTTGCATTTTCCCTCTAAGATTACATTTTTACTCCACTGACAGTTAGGTTTAGGCTTGGGGTTTGAATAATGGCATATGGTTAACTAAAAACAACTCACTTTTGGCACCACTCTGTGGACATTTCACAGAGAAACTGGAGCTCACACATCCCCATATGTTCGAAAACATTTCCCACTTCGGCCACCGGGGTAGTGGTTTGAATTTAGGTTAGCACCTTCTACTTACTGCCACTGAATTCTCAGTGAGATCAGTCAGCAGGCACTTAAACTTTATTAATTATGACTTGATTATTTACACAATGGCACAAAAAATTAACAAGGTGCCTGAAGGAGCAGTTTCACCAGGCTTTGAGCACACAAATTCATTTGGCCAACACAACAGGCCACAATATGATTTCACATGGGAGGGCTTCTGGTGTAACGAAATAATGCATCACTATTAAGAAATAATATTATATTTAAAATTTTGAAATATATTGTCTACCCACTTTGAAATATGTATTCTTTGCATTGAGCCAAGAGGTCAGCATGTGACATTTCGAACTTCACTGGTCACGCATCCTCTCGTCATACAGATTTGCAGGTCAGAGTTCACCAAACTTGAACTTTAGTCCACAGCCAAATGCAAAATTTCTTCACGTGAACTTGCATTTCTGGTCTCCCTCGTTCAGATGCGTTTGGATGGGGGTGAATGGAGTTCCTCCCCCAACAGGGTGCAAATAAAGAGCAAAAGTTAGCCATTGTTCAGTGATGGAATGATATTAAGCTTAAATGATGTTGTCAACTTTGATTTTTTTGTTGTTCCCACAGAGTTTTTTACTATTGTTTTTGTTTTTTCTCCCCTTTTCTTTTTTATTTTTACTATTGTTTTAAAATTTGCCATTATCATACTAATTTCTGCAAATTTTATCGAACAGTATGGGATATTTTAGAGTAAGAAGAAAAAAAAAACTAATAACACCACAGAATTCATAAATCCATTGGTAATACTTACAAAAAACTAACCGTATAAATTGATTATTTGGTCAAATTGATTAACTGAATAGTACTCCCAACACAGTCTCATGACAACTCGTAATAGTTCTTACAGGATGATGAGTTGTAAGATATTGTACAACTTGGCTTGTATGAAAAGATTCAACTTTTAGAGCAAGCAATCAACAAACACCATTTCAAATCAATACAAAACAACATATTTTAGCTAGCCTTCTATCCAACACTTTATTTTAACAAAGCAAACATCCCTGAACACATTTGGTTAATCATTTGGTTAATCATTCACAGAGGCGTAACTTGGATCTTACAGGCCCTGATGCAAAGTACCTGTAGGGGACCCCCTGCTTTCGCCTTCTGGGGATTGGAGGGCCTTCTTGCCTTGGTCGTTTTAATCGTTCCCTTTTGGCCAGCCCTCGCAGGCCCCACTTTTACCCTGGGAAATTATTTAAAATTCACCCTTATGTTCACCTAATTGTAATAACTGTCAATATTTTATGCAAAATGTTAAGACATTTTTGATGAGCCAATGAAAATGTATTGTACAATATGAATGGCCCAGCACCCCCCCCCCCCTTTTAAATTTTTTTTTTTTTTACATGCAGTTCTTTTCCTCTCAGGCATAAGGAGGGTCTGTTTTTGTTTCATTTTAACCTGTTATCCATCGCATAGCTGTGACACTGGCTGCACACATTCAGATCAAGAATAATAAATTGTGAAATAACTCAAAGGTGCAGTGGAAGCCTAGTTGATAAAATCCTCAGACAATTGAATGATAAATTTGTGCTTCCATGCCTCGTTGTGCTGCAGGTTGCCTGGAGGTTATTACTGTGTACTTTATCCACTCCTGCCCATTCATCACCTGGGCATGATGCCGGTCATGCTTACACACTGACAACAGAGAGAGAGAGAGAGAGAGAGAGAGAGAGAGAGAGAGAGAGAGAGAGAGAGAGAGAGAGAGAGAGAGAGAGAGAGAGAGAGAGAGAGAGAGAGAGAGAGAGAGAGAGAGAGAGAGAGAGAGAGAGAGAGAGAGAGAGAGAGAGAGAGAGAGAGAGAGAGAGAGAGAGAGAGAGAGAGAGAGAGAGTGTAGTGCTCGCTGAATTGTTGAGCAGTGGAGCATATTTTTATACAGTAGGATAGTCTTGTCTCATATTTAACTTATAATCATATAATCAATGTTTGAAAATAATATATATATATATATTAGCAATTTCATTTGGTGGCATTAGTGGTGCAGCAATGACAATTTTTAGTACAGTATGTTTTCTTTATTCTTTTTTTATTTATTTTTTTTTTATCAAAGAGGACAGGCATATGGAAAAATGTCCTTGTTTGTACCAATATATCGGCTCCATGTGTTACTTTTTGGAAGTAGTCAAGGTTAGAAACTGCTCACATTTCATCTTTATTCACAGTTTTGAATAAAACAATGACTAGTGCAGATCTGATGAGCTTTTATTTTTGAGGATCGTGGGGGTTCAATTTGTTACAGTAAACCCTTGTTTTTGCACAGTTCAGTTGATCACCTCAGTTTTGAAAAATGTGGAGAAAATTGGGCATGGTAAGCAGCAGATTAAAAGGAAGGTGGAGAAAATACATCAACCATATATTCTGGGTTCAATACAGGTTAATATGGGCACCAATATTCCGAATATTACGCATTCAATACAAGTTACGCCTGATACTCCATGAGCAGAGCTCGGGCTGATACTCCATGTTGGGCTTTCACAGTGACCTCTTCTGCGAGAGAGACCTGCGGCCGTGCGAAAAAAAACACAAAAAACTCTAGGTTCCTGCAGCAACGGTGGGCTGCCACGTGCACTTGTTTATCAGCGTACTTGGTCATGATTGGTTAATGTTGTAATGCCTGTTATACACCTACTGTATCCACTCGGTGGCCATCTCTGGAATGCTCCCGTGCAGCTATTTTCTTTGTAGATAAGAGGCATAAAAGTACAGCTCCTGTCTACTTGAATGGGGAAACACTGAAATCTCCAAAACGATTGGACAAGATTACAGTCAAAGAACATATTTCAAATCAGCAGTAAAACTGGTCAACAATCGTATCATAAATTGTGCTTCTTTAGCTCAGATCACAGTGAGAAGTGCTATTTTTCAGGCTGGATCATCTAATGCGCATGTGTGTTCTCGAGTTGATTGACAAGGGATGTTTGTGATTGGCTCTCTTACCTGTAAGGCGGGACTTCCTTTGGTACTGTACATCCTGTACATTTGGTACTGTCTGCCCTCTGCCACGTCTGGGATGCTTCTGAGATTCTACACCGAGCGGCTTGTGCTCGCAATGTAAAGGCTGTAATATGGGCACCGAAAAAATGCTCTGCTCATGGTCCACTCACAGAGTACGTGTAAATCAGGAGTTAAGCTCAATCGACAGCATTTGTGGCATAATGTTGATTACCACAAAAATGTATTTCAACTTGTTTCTCCTCTACTTTAAAAAAAGAAAAAAAAAAAAATGAGGTTACAGTGAACCACTTACACTGGAAAATAATTAGGCCAATCTAAAAATGTTAAAATAGGAAAGAGTGGGGTAAGATGAGACAATTTTTATATATGTTGTCTCCTATGGAAAAATTAAACAGGGGTAAAATAGTGTCTGCTATCACTTGATTTGATAAAAATTAGTCTGAGACAGAAAGCCATAAACATATGGCCTTTTAAATAAAATATCTATTGACTCAACTAATGCTGAGTTTACACTACATGATTTTAGGCCCAATATTCACTCGCCCACAGTTTTGTGGAGATTGCCAAAAAAAGCCCGAAATCATAGGCAAATCAGAGCTCGCTCCAGTGAGCGACGAACGCAATGTATGAATTATCAAAGACGTGATCTGAGAGAAGCGCAGACACGTCACTGATGTCAGCAAGATATCTAGCATGTTAAATATATGGACCTGTCTGCGATTCCAAATCGCACAATGTGAAATGTGTTTTGACTGAATACAAATGCAGCGTTGACCTACAGCCAATGAGAGAGCAAGAAACGGGGCACGGGAAGTTTCAGTGGGAGGAGTCCTGATGTACCTGCAACAGAACATCAACTAGCATGGCTGCAGTATCAAGAAAGTCTCATTAGACTGAAGAAATGGAGCAAAAATTAGTGGAACATTGGCAGGAGCACCAGTGCCTAGTTGAAGTTTCCTCTGAACTGTACCACAACCAGGTGGCAAAAGACAAGGGTTGGAGAGAAATTGCCAATTCTCTTGGACAGTCAGGTAAGCAAATAGGTAGATTTTTCAGTAGGAGGTACTTTTTCATATTGTAACCAATAAAATAATGATGACTTTACACATTATGTAAAGACGATTAAAAACATACACATCATGTTCTGAAATGCGTAACATATGATCATGCATTTTTCGTATCTCGTATCACTTCTCGCGTGTACTCCGTTGTGAAATGTAATTGAGTCCAGGCAGAATCATTGGGGATTTGTCAATAATGAAATGTTTTGTAATGTGTTCACCCCTGTTGCCGATTCCTCGTGTAATTTGAAAACCCTACGACTTCCATGACAAGACAGACAGTTGTGAAATACAGTGCATCCGGAAAGTATTCACAGCGGTTCACTTTTCCACATTTTGTTATATTACAGCCTTATTCCAAAATGGATTAAATTCATTATTTTCCTCAATTCTACAAACAATACCCCATAATGACAATGTGAAAGAAGTTTGTTTGAAATCTTTGCAAATTTATTAAAAATAAAAAACAAAACAAAAATCACATGTAAATAAGTATTCACAGCCTTTGCCATGACACTCAAAATTGAGCTCAGGTGTATCCTGTTTCCACTGATCATCCTTAAGGTGTTTCTACAACTTGATTGGAGCCCACCTGTGGTAAATTCAGTTGATTGGACATGATTTGGAAAGGCACACACCTGTCTATATAAGGTCCCACAGTTAACAATGCATGTCAGAGCACAAACCAAGCCATGAAGTCCAAGGAATTGTCTGTAGACGGGTACAGAAAAATGTCTGCAGCATTGAAGGTCCCAATGAGCACAGTGGCCTCCATCATCCGTAAATGGAACCACCAGGACTCTTCCTAGAGCTGGCCACCTGGCCAAACTGAGCGATTGGGGGAGAAGGGCCTTAGTCAGGGAGGTGACCAAGAACCCGATGGTCACTCTGACAGAGCTCCAGCATTTCTCTGTGGAGAGAGGAGAACCTTCCAGAAGAACAACCATCTCTGCAGCACTCCACCAATCTGTATGGCCTGTATGGTAGAGTGGCCAGATAGAAGCCACTCCTCAGTAAAAGGCACATGACAGCCCGCCTGGAGTTTGCCAAAAGGCACCTGAAGGACTCTCAGACCATGAGAAACAAAGATTGAACTCTTTGGCCTGAATGGCAAGCATCATGTCTGGAGGAAACCAGGCACCGCTCATCACCTGGCCAATACCATCCCTACAGCGAATCATGGTGGTGGCAGCATCATGCTGTGGGGATGTTTTTCAGTGGCAGGAACTGGGAGACTAGTCAGGATCAAGGGAAAGATGAATGCAACAATGTATAGAGACATCCTTGATGAAAACCTGCTCCAGAGTGCTCTGGACCTCAGACTGGGGCGAAGGTTCATCTTCCAACAGGACAACGACCCTAAGCACACAGCCAAGATAACAAAGGAGTGGCTATGGGACAACTCTGTGAATGTCCTTGAGTGGCCCAGCCAGAGCCCAGACTTGAACCTGATTGAACATCTCTGGAGAGATCTGAAAATGGCTGTGCACCAACGCTCCCCATCCAACCTGATGGAGCTTGAGAGGTCCTGCAAAGAAGAATCGGAGAAACTGCCCAAAAATAGGTGTGCCAAGCTTGTAGCATCATACTCAAAAAGACTTGAGGCTGTAATTGGTGCCAAAGGTGCTTCAACAAACTATTGAGCAAAGGCTGTGAATACTTATGTACATGTGATTTTTTTCGTTTTTTTATTTTAAAAAATTTGCAAAGATTTCAAACAAACTTCTTTCACATTGTCATTATGGGGTATTGTTTGTAGAATTTTGAGGAAAATGATGAATTTAATCAATTTTGGAATAAGGCTGTAACATAACAAAATGTGGAAAAAGTGAAGCGCTGTGAATACTTTCCGGATGCACTGTATGAACAATACCACAATCCAACATCTTTGAAAGTCGTGTAGTGTGTAGGAGGCATAAGTTGCTCCTGGTCAGTGGGTAAGATGAGCCATCTGGAGGTAGGTTGACCAACTGATTTTTTTTCAAGTAAAACAATAAAGAATATTCCACAATTACAATTTATAATCTACAATTGTCACATCCCTTCATGTTCGTGAACTCTTAGTTTGACACTTTCATGGACTTATGTTGTAGTTTGTCCCCACACTACAATTCCCAGCAGGCACTGTCATCATCACATTCACATGTTTCCTATCAGTGTTCCCTGCTGTTCCTTGGCTGTGTCTCGTTTTCGAAGGCTGCGTGCTAGGTAGGAGGCGTCTTTTGAATGCTGCAGTATAATGAGCGTCCTCCTTTAAACAAGCCTCGTTTAAATGTGATGGCCCTCGTAGGACAAATGGAAATGGAACGGAACATGGTTGCTATGACAGCACGCCACTCTTTAACAAGCACGAACATTTTGAGTAAGAAGGGAACAAAGTCCCTTTAGAAGGGAGTGTATGAGGTACATTTTAGTTGAGTTATAATGATGTAAAGAGAAAATAAACTAGATTTTACAGTTGTACTTTCAGTCTAATACTTTATTTTAATTATATATTAATATAACTATACATATTATATACTCTGCACCCATCTACTGAGGTACTTCAACTTGGGAATTAACATTACTTGCGTTTGAACGTTACATTTACGGGCAAATTGGCGTCATTTTTTTTAGACATTTCCGTTGAAGCAAAGAATTGTGGGTTGTGAGTGCCCACGAAGGATACGCCTCATGCATCCTCCGAATTACCGTGAAAGAAGGTCACATTTGTAGGCTGCATTCGAAGTGTCCTACTCGCTTTTCTGAAACGAGACAGCCTCGATGACGTATGCGGCCGACAAATGCGACCTCCGGAGGACGCATCCTTCCAAATGAGACACAGCCTTTGTGTTGTAATTTTGTTGTAAGTTGTGTGTGTGTGCACGCGTGTGTGTTCATTCATTAAACTCTGCATTTGGGTTCAAACTGTGTCCCTCTCCATGTTCATACTTGACAACAATCTATTTATTTATTAATTATAATCTCTCACTTTCCCATTGTTTCCTTTAACACTGAAGATTGTTATTGCATGTAAATATTGGAACAATTTGGATCAATCCTACAGTAAATACCAAAAGTCTTCATCAGAAAAAAACAAAACCTCACTCCTTTAGGTTCTCATTTAACTCTAAACATTATAAACGGAACAGTTAGTAATGAGAACAGATTTGTTTCAGTAAAAATCTCAACTTTTCTCAACTTTTCTCAACTGGTTCAACTTTCTCCTGACTGTTCGGTTCTTTTTGCCTCACGGTGACCATTTTGGAAACAAAGCTTGTAGCTTAGTACTTCAGGGCTAATATTGTGCTAATCAAATCATGGGTATTTATACACTTGATATACATCAACATGCATAATATGTCATTTTGAACCTGAATAAATTTGCAGTCAGTCACTGTTTCAAAAGTTTAGCCACAACAATATGATTTTAGTCAGATAAAATTGATTACTAAACTTTTCTGTGTAAAGTTATATTTTACAACTCTATTACTCTATTACGTAATGCTGTAAACCCTAAAACAAGTATACAGCTCAGATAATACACAATTTTTAACAGAAGAATTAATATAAGTGCATTTATAAAATTAAAAGCTTCACATTTTTGCATTTAAACCTTCCAAAAATTGGCCCCATTGACTTCCATTGTAAGGGCCTTACTGTTACTGGAGACACAAGTCTACATTTCTGTAATCAACATTATACCACAAATGTTGACTGAGCTTGTGTTGAACCCAGAATATTCCTTAAACAGTATCAAAGTTTCCCACAAATGCACTGTAATTCAAAACAATTCAACTACACACAACAACATTCACAAATATATTATACACCGTTTTGTAAGCTCATGATACAATCTACAAATACATACAGGTAACTTTACTGTATATTTGCGATTAAATGCACATATAAATGATGATCGCTGATGAGCTACTATTGATCTACTATTGCGATTAATTTAAAATGTTTATCACGTTAATTTTTCTTAATGGCAATTAACGCACTTACCCTTAATACAGCATAAACACTTGTTGGGAGAGCGGAACCTTTGTAATGTGTCTGCCCGGAGTCATTACACTGACACACACACCACAACAGCGCTTCCCTGTCAGTTAGTGATGGGAAAATCAGATCATTTTACTGACTTGGATCTTTGAGTCTTGTTCAGCAAAATGAACGAGACTTTATTCAAGTCATTTCGTTCATTTGAGCAGAATTAAATTAAAATATTACATTTTCAATAGCCAACCCCCCCCCCCCCCATGTCTACTTATGCAAACTTTCATTATAGTCCCAATACGGAAAAAATGATAATTCAGCCAAGGACAAATTATGAGAAACAGAAATGATTAGTTCACCTCTGGAATCTTCTTGTCCGAGTCGTTCGCTCTTTTGTCACGTGACAGCTGGATACACTATGGCTGTCACGTAATCATTTCTGTTTCCTGTGTGAGCAATGCATAGCGTATATGGCTGTCACATGACAAAAGAACAAACAACTCAGACCAAAAGAGTCGAGAGGTGAAATAATCATTTCTGTTTCCTGTACAGCGCCTATGCGGTTTTCATGTAACAAATGAACAGGGGTTGCGCAATGCGCGGCCAACACAAAATGAGCTAATCACTCTCTGAGACTACTCGTTCTTCGGAGTCACATAAAAGATTCGTTCAAAATGAACGAATCGTTCTTGAATGACCCATCACTACTGTCAGTGATAAAATGATGGAGAAAGGACCTCTTAACACTAGGGACCTGTGATAAAAGTTAAATATTTTCAGCACATTTTAATTACCACAGAAGCATGTCAAGACTTAACTATCACTCCACTTTTCACGTGCTGTTCAAAGCGGTGCTGGACGCTGGCGTTGTCGCCCTGACGCGAATCATGAGCGCAGCGGATAACCACAGTCTACCGGCAGATTAATATTGTGGAGGATGAGAGTTTAAGAGATTTAATGCCCATTTCAATGAATACTAAACCTATGGGGACTAAAGCCATCTTTACACAGCAAAGGTGGCACAAAAGCTGCATCTGAAGTGGCAGTTAGGTGTATTTTTACAGAGCAGCAATAAATGCATTTACACAGCAGTTGCAAATGCATAAATATTGTTATGAGATGAATATTTTAAATTTAAAATGATGATATAAAGAGAATAAAAAATATAAAATCAATGAACATATGAATGAATACTCAACCTACTGGGACTAGTTCTTTCAATAAATCAACCTCCCAATTAAACTTTGTGAAAAGTTAAATTTAGATGTATTGGTGCTATTTTAGTACATTTCTATCTTTATACTGTGGAAGACTTTGTTTAGAAAATGTGAATGAAGCATTATATTGTTACATATTGTTTTGTTTTCTTTCCTAATATGGAAATAAATGCATTTTGACAGGAAAATAAGTATACAAGGTGTCAAATTTCAGCATTTTAAAAATCTGTGATTATTTGCGATTAACTACAAAAAAATATGCTATTAATCACGATAATCGACTGACAGCCCTAATTGCAATACATTTAGATGATTGTAAGAGTGCATGTTGTTGACCTTATCTGTTTGTGTTAAAAGTTGAGCACAAGCATTTTAAAAGAACAGTCCCCCAGTGTATTGCAGACTAATTCATATAAGGATAGTTCTGAAGATATATATTTAACCACTGGGGTCATATGGATTACTTTTTTGCTGCCTTTATGTGCTTTTAGGACCTTCAAAGTTCTGGCCACCATTCACTTGAATTGTGAGGACCTACAGAGCTGAAATATTCTTCAAAAAAATCTTTGTTTGTGTTCAGTTGAAGAAAGAAAGTCATACACACCTGAGATGGCATGAGGGTGAGTAAATGATGAGAGAATGTTCATTTTTGGGTGAACGATCCCTTTAGAAGTCCTGCGTTATGTACGCAATCTTATTTCCCAATCTATTGGCTGTTTGGTTGCACAATAAACAGTATGTGGGATTTTATTCATTTTGGGCTCTTGTTGCCTCTTATGTCTGTGTCTGTCACAGAATCAGAATGAGTTTTATTGCCAAGTATGCTTACACATACAAGGAATTTGTCTTAGTGACAGGAGCTTCCAGTACACAACAATACAAAAACAGCAACAAGACTTTTAAAAAAATAAATAAAATTGAATAAAAAAATAGATAAATATTGAAAAGTATAATATATATATATATATATATATATATATACACACACACACACACATACACATACACACATACATATACACATATATGAATATATATACATACATACATATACATACATACATACATACATACACACACACATACACATACGTAGTGCAAATCTAAATACAAATCAGTAAGGTAAGACTAAGATAAATCTGCCATATAATCTGATATCAGCCTTTCCCACCAGTTTAGTTATTGGCAAAATCAAGTATTGTTCGACCTCTACTACACTATGTAGACGCATTATCTCTTCCTTCTACAACGACATTTATTGCAACTATGTAGTAGAGTGGCTTGTTCAGAAATTATCATGATTATGTCATCACAACCATGAGCTCAATAACATATGACAACCCACATTTACATATCAGCACAAATTCAGCAACTTGGCCCTACCTGTAGAAGAACAGTGTGAGTGCAACAGTGAGATACTGTAAGTCAGAGATGCCCAAACTTTTTCCTACGAAGGGCCAAAAATCAAACTTGATTGAGGGCCATGGGCAAAAAGAGAACATTGCAATATAACAAACTCAGGACCTGAAATTTTTTTCAGAAAATGATTTGGGGGTGGGGGGATTCCTTCCCCCCTTACACAGCTAATATGGGGGGCATTTTTTTACCTTTACAAAGGTAATTTTTTTTCTAGCCTTATGACTTCATCATCCTTTTATGTCAAATACTTTAATTTAAACAATTAATTCCATTTCAAAATGGCTTGTTTCAATAATTACAAAATTGCATGATCTCTACATTGCATAATGTGCATTGTTATTGAAATTGTTTTTTTCCCTCATTCACATATTTCCAAATATTTTGGCTATTAAATTAACAGCCTACAAAACAAATGCACTGACACAGAGGAGTAGATGATAGCATTTCTCCAGATTTGGAATAAGGAGCTTATAAAAAAACTTAGCAACTCCTTCATGTAATTGAATAAAACAATGCACATTAGTCACAGATATGATTCATACACCAAGATGTTAATGTTCTGTAAAATTATTATTGTATTATTAATAACATTTTATTTAACATCATGGCTATTTAACACATCCAGATATTATTTTTGTTAATATTATTATTAACAACATTGTAGCATTTGATAATTTTAGCACGGGAGCACAACACCAAACTGATGCGGAGTGACTGTCTGTTCTCATTTATAGCGCGGGCATCCGCCACTGACTCAGCACCATCTGCACAACAGACGTCACAAAACAATGTTCAGCAAAAATTCAAATGAAAAACTCGATGGAAATATTAATTTAGAACTATATCAGATTGCAGAGGAATTTTTTTTTTTGCCCGGAGCCTCTGCTCATTTCCGACCCTGGATGGAACTAGAGATGGAGATGAGAGATGTAACAGGTGTTTACGCGTCTCTCTTCATCATGCAGCTGGTACATTACACAAAGCATTTTTGCTTTGTCTGCCTATCTTGCAAATGTGCTGCATTATGACTAATGAGGGAGCGCCAAGATATGAAAGGTGCACGCGCTTGCAATGTTGACAGCTTTGTTAATTATAAACAGGAACAATATAGTTTTATTGCGTCGCTCACTTACGGAGACGTGGTATAATGCCATTTGCATGTCAAATGAGCAGGTTTAGAAAGGTTTATATATCTGTAACATCTTAAGTTCAGTATCTATGCGACAAAGCACTTTCTCACTGCACGCGCTTACACTTTTGACATTGTTGACAGCTGCATGAAAGAAAAAGTGAGAGACAGAGCAGATTTACTTGTGCAGCTTCTGGAAATACAGTTTGATACAAAACAAGTTTATAGATTTGATTTGTTCATCTGTATCTATTGGTTTACTCATTTGCAGCTGTACTGTAAATTGAATAAAAGTGTGTGGGATTTATTAAAATTGTGTGCAATACCAACGATCCCGCACCGAATTTCAGTCTCTGTAAACTGTATTATATTAAAATATTAAAGTTACCCTGGTTCCCCTCCTTTATGATTTCATTATACAAAAATAAATAAATAAATAAATTTAAAAAATTACTCTGCAATCTGCTAAATTAATGCAATGAAAATCAAAAGCATTTTTTTTTCTCCAAAAATTGTTTTCACTCTTGTCATATACATCAAGCCAGGCAAAATCAAAGGTCATTACAGGCCAACTTTGGCCTACAGACCCAAGTTTGGCATCTCAGCTGTAAGGCAATCATAACAAAGAAGTCTAAGGATACAAAACAGCATGTTTTTATTCAAAGGGGGATGGAAATTGTCATGTAAAAAACTAAATGACAATTGGGAAGAGTCACATGAAGAACATTTTTACCGAATCATATTCACCAAACTGGATCATATTCACAGAAAATGAAATTATATTAATTTCATGACAGCTAACCACATTTTCTTATTTTAATTGTTAATTTTTTTTATTTTGTAGTGAAATATGGTCACTTTCTAATATATACTGGAGTTCCATCTATGCTGATGATTTAATCATTGAAAATTTTCATTCTGTTCCTAAACTGTCTAATTGTAATTTGAGCGATGTGCAGAGGCTGAAATGATGACATGAGATGCTTTGTGATTGATCAGCTCACTTCCGGTGTCTCCTTTTTACTGCACATGATAAAAGAGCATTGCTGATCACATATTGTGCATATATGGACCCCAAACCACAAAACTTAATTTATTTATGATCCACATTCAAAGTGAGTGATTGTTTTTTTTATTACTTTTGCGACAGGAGAGTTCCCCAAGCAAAGTAAGTTATTGTATTCAAAGGACATATTTCTTAATTTAAAAAAACACTGAAGTCTACCAGTACTTTTAACTAGTACTGTTAGTGCAGTTATGTCATAGAACGCCTAGTTTGTATTAGTAAAGTATGTTTATCAGTAGACCATCACATGATCACAGCTCTCAGTTACATATTGACCCTAAAAAGTATTTGGACACTTTTGGACACTAAAGTCACACTTCAAATGTATGAAATTCATTGCATTAGACACAAAACATCAAAACATTATCATTTGAAAACAAATGTTGCTAGAGCTTTTCTAAGAACTAACTTCACTTTTCTAAGGTATTGTTACATTGACTTTCAATCAGCTAGTGTCAGTGATTTTTAGTGAATGTAAGTCAGATCCCCTCAAGTTCACACAGGTGTCCTAACAGAATAACCAGGTGGAGTTCAGCACATTGCTCCAGTCCTGTTTGTCAACCACAAAGTGTCCAAATTATGTGTCCGAAGTGTTCATTTTGAACAATATTTTTGAAATTTAAAAAACCTAACAAACTTCTAACTGTGAAATGCCACTTAATTTGATATTATGTAATATACTGTAATGCAATAACATTCATACATTTTTAAGTATTACATACGTGCCTTAATAGCATATAGGGTCACGTTCCATCCAGATTGATCTCATGGGAAAGTCGCGACATTATACAAATGAAACATTTGAATGTGACAAGAAAGACACACTGATTTTTAAAAACATTTGAGTAGTAATTCAGACTCATCTCACTTTAAAATCAGCGACAGTAGTTCGAAATGCCTGCTAAAAACAGTCTATGGTTTTTGAATATCCGAACTGCCCTCCAGTGGTCAAAGCTGGAGCTACAGTCTTATGCATGTGCAACATTACTGAGAACAAAACAGATTTCTTATTTGAATGGATGTGACGTGAAAGGCACATCACATCAGTTGTTTTTATTGCAATTACAAATACATTTTTAGAAGTAATTACATCAAGGGCGTAGCTTTGGCTTGAATACGTTGCAGCGTGAAGCATCTACATGTTTCCATTGATCATGGTATAATAAATCCCCCTGGAAACTACACCCCTGAATTATATTAATATACCCCTAACCTAAACCCTAAACCTAACCCTAACAATACAGACATCAAAGCAGCATTATTTACTTACTTCTGTGCAAAGTCTCTTTCTCTTTAGCAGGTGATAAAAATGGATGTGATGTCAAAGGGACAATGTAAACGATATTCAGGGCATAAACATTTGCCACATGGTGCCGCTTACCTAATTTAGGTGGAAACAAAATTCAGAACTAACAGACTGATTTCCCGTTTAATTATGTCAGTACATTTTAGGGATTGGGACAATTTTTCAGATTTTCAAGATTTGTATTTTAAGAAACTCCTCAGATAGTGAATCATACAGCTTGTGAAATAAAATTTGGAAAAGGACATTTTGAGAGCTTTGTCTTTTTTTTTTTTATCCCCTTTCTTTCTCCAATTTGGAATGCCCAACCCCCACTACTTAGTAGGTCCTCATGGTGGCGTGGTTACTTACCTCAATCCGGGTGGCGGAAAGCAAGTCTCAGTTGCCTCCATTTCTGAGACAGTCAATCCGCACATCTTATCACTTGGCTCACTGTGTATGACACCGCAGAGACTCACAGCATGTGGAAGCTCATGCTACTCTTAATCCACGCACAACTTACCACATGCCCCATTGAGAGTGAGAACCACTAATCACAACCACAAGGAGGTTACCCCATGTGACTCTACCCTCCCTAGCAACCAGGCCAATTTGGTTGCTTAGGAGACCTGGCTGGAGTCACTCAGCACGCCCTGGATTCAAACTCACGACTCCAGGGATGGTAGTCAATACTCGCTGAGCTACCCAGCCCCGAGAGCTTGGTCTTGGTCCTCCTCATCTTATCATTTAAATGTATTCATTTAGCAGACATATTTATCCACAGTAATTTTCAAATGAGAATATTACATGCAGAAGCAGAATCATATCAATCTTTTCAGAAAACTACCCAGATAGCACACGCACATCTCAGAGATGTCTGTTTTATATCTTTTCATTTAGAAAGCATCACAATCTAATTAATATCTGCTAAACATCATAAAAAGATCAGATTTACAAACATTCTAAATCATAAACGTATCAAAGGCATCTGCTGAATGTCTCATTGACATCCAAGAGGATGTCTTATAAATGTACTGCATATGAGCAAACAATGTAGAACAATATGTCTTCCACATGTAAACACACACATCAGATATATGTCTGGGTGATGTACGTGTGCTATCAGGGTACTTTCACTCCAAACAAATGCCAAACCTAGTACAGTTGTCTCTGAACTGCATCCACATTTAACAATAGCTCAAAATATTTGTTGTCTCACACATTCTTTACAATACAAAATATGCTTAACTGCTACATATGCATAACTGACACAACTTTGTAATCTTGAATTACTACATTAAGTAGAACCTATTTTCAGTTGGAAAAAAGGCACAAGCAAGTAGTTCCACACACAGGATTTTGGGGTGCTTCTTGGTTTTTCCTTATTTATTTACTTGTCCGTTGAACTGTTTTGTTCATTTATCAGCACGGCTGTGATAATCTGTGGCACGAAGGCTTTAATATAAACTCAACTTCAACTGCTTTTATTTTCAGCAAACTTAACATGTGTAAATATTTGTATGAACATAAAAAAATTCAACAACTAAGACATAAACTGAACAAGTTTCACAGACTTGTGACTAACAGAAATGGAATAATGTGCCCCTGAACAAAGGGGGGTCAAAATCAAAAGTAACAGTCAGTATCTGATGTGGCCACCAGCTGCATTAAGTACTGCAGTGCATCTCCTCCTCATGGACTGCACCAGATTTTTCAGTTCTTGCTGTGAGATGTTACCCCACTTTTCCACCAAGGCACTTGCAAGTTCCCGGAAATTTCTGGGGGGAATGGCCCTGGCCCTAGCCCTCACCCTCCGATCCAACAGGTTCCAGAAGTGCTTAATGGGATTGAGATCTGGGCTCTTCACTGGCCATGGCAGAACACTGACATTCCTGTATTGCAGGAAATCATGCACAGAGCGAGCAGTATGGCTGGTGGCATTGTCATGCTGGAGGGTCATGTCAGGATGAGCCTGCAGGAAGGGTACCACATGAGGGAGGAGGATGTCTTCCCTCTAACGACAGCGTTGAGATTGCCTGCAATGACAACAAGCTCAGTCCGATGATGCTGTGACACACCGCCCTAGACCATGATGGACCCTCCACCTCCAAATCGATCCCACTCCAGAGTACAGGCCTTGGTGTAACGCTCATTCCTTCGACGATAAATGAGAGTCCGACCATCACTCCTGGTGAGACAAAACCACGACTCGTCAGTGAAGAGCACTTTTTGTCAGTCCTGTCTGGTCCAGCGAAGGTGGGTTTGTGCCCATAGGCGACATTGTTGCCGGTGATGTCTGGTAAGGACCTGCCTTAAAACAGGCCTACAAGCCCTCAGTCCAAGTAGTGTGTGCTTAAATATATTTTAACATATATGTTGTACATATAATCATTTATATGGGAATATGTATGAGCAATATATGTACACAATTCTGAGGAAATATATACTGTAATATATATCCATATATGTGAATATTTATGTTATTATATATTTGTAAATATATACATATTGAGTATAAATACATTTGAACATATATGCACTATATTTTAACATATATATATATATATATATATATATATATATATATATATATATATATATATATATATATTCATATAGTTACAAATATATCTATATTGAGTATACATACAGTGGCATGCAAAAGTTTGGGCACCCCTGATCAAAATTTCTATTGCTGTGAATAGCTAAGCAAGAAAAAGATGGCCTGATTTCCAAAAGACAAAGTTAAAGATGCCACATTTCTTTAATATTTTAAGCAATTTTACTTTTTTATTCCCATCTTTTACAGTTTCAAAAAAACAAAAAAGGAAAAGGGCCCGAAGCAAAAGTTTGGTGTGTGTGTGTATATATATATATATATATATATGTGTGAAAAATGTAAAAAAAAAAAAAAAAAAAATGGTTGTAGATTTTGTCCAACAGTTTGAAATACTATGTGGAAAGCAAATCTGTCACTGAATTTACATTTATGTCTTCATTTGCCTGAATCTGTAAAGAATTAGGGACCTTTGTAGGCATATTGGGAATATATTTTTGAGACATTTAATGCTGTATGTAAACCCATGCATTAACTAATGAAAGAGAAATGATTTGAGTGTTTCAATAAAGCTATTACATGTAAAAATGTAGTACAGTTTTTGTCTTGTTATTGCTATATATATTATGTATCAATATATAGCCATACATGGTTCATGCATATATTGCAGAATATTGAAAAATATAAGCACTAGATTCCCATATATGAAAATGTATTATTTAATATATCACATTATATTTTCCAATATATTCACATATATTTTTGTTTCGTAGGGGTGCCTCCATGCAGCATGCCTAAGGCACGTTCACGCAGATGAGCAGGGACCCTGGGCATCTTTCTTTTGGTGTTTTTCAGAGTCAGTAGAAAGGTCTCTTTAGTGTCCTAAGTTTTTATAACTGTGACCTTAATTGCCTACCGTCTGTAAGCTGTGTCTTAAGGACCGTTCTACAGGTGCATGTTCATTAATTGTTTATGGTTCATTGAACAAGCATGGAAAACATAGTTTAAACCCTTTACAATAAAGATCTGTAAAGTTATTTGGATTTTTACAAAATTATCTTTAAATTACAGTGTCCTGAATAAGGGACGTTTCTTTTTTTGCTGAGTTTATATAGTACAACAAGGTAACATCTGTATCTAGTATATACTGTATACATTATTATGATGTAATTATATGTACTGTGCTATAAAGTTAAAGACAATAAGCAGTTCTGTGGAAGAAAGGGGTTTGTAATTAAATTTCCTTCTTTAAAGACCAACTGATTCCAGTCAATACATTGTCTGATTATCGGGGGTTATGACTTTAACAGTGTCTGGGAATTTCTAATGCTCCATGGTTCATTGTTACTGTTACACAATGTTGCAGAGGCATAAAGTCATGTTTAAATTAAAGGATTAGTTCAGTCAAAAATAAAAACTGAATCATTGTTTACTCACCCTTATATTGTTATAAACCTAAATGACTTTCTTTTTCTTAACACAAAGGGAGAAATTGTTAAAATATGTTATGCTCAGTGATGTCATACAATGGCCGTTTATGTCGACCAACTCTTCGAGCTTCAAAAGGAGCAAAAATATAATTCAGAAGTCTAAACAATTATTTTATGTGACTCGTGCCTTGTTCTGAAGGCATACAATAAGGTTTGGTGAGAAACAAACCGAAATCAAATGCATTATAAAATCACCAACAATTGCCCTCCTGTGCGCGTTCATGAGAGTTCATGAGAGTAATAGAATACATAGCCTCCACTCACAAGATTGTGCATTCAAGCAAAAACTCAATTTGTTTATCTAAAACAGATTCGCCACAGTAATTGCAAGAACAGAACACAACACAGCTGCACACAAAACAGAGAACAGAACATACTAAACATGTCTGAAGAGTTTGAAGTTGAAGAGGATATGCATTTCTATGCCCAGTGAAACCAATCCTGCTCGACCCACTCTGAGAGGGATTCGAACCTGCGTCTGCAGCATGGGAGGTGGGTGCACTAACAAGAAGGCTAAAGGCTAAAGGCTACAGTCCCTAGCATCAGTCGCTAATGCACCTCTTGAGGCCAGGAGAGTGAGGTTTACACAATGCACAGCTGCTTACCAGCTGGCTACCGTTACACCAGCCTTTGAACAGGAGTACTCTGACATCAAACAGAGGATTAAACAAATTCAAAGTGGTGGAATATTTTCTTGCAGGAATGGAAATCCATATGATCATTATATTCAGAAGAACAGAATATTTTATTTTAGCCCTTATGGCTCCAGCTATTTAGTTGTTAGCAATAAAGTTAAGAGGCTTATTGAAGCGCCACCTTGTGGCCGGTTCTTACAAAATTTGGTACACAGCTTACACAAGTGTTCTTGTAGACACTCTGCATGTATATGCCAAGATTTATGGCTGTTGGTGGCCATATTTGTTAATTTGTCTAATCAATATTTTAAGGATATGTTAGCTCTTTCCCCAAAGAAGGTCCATGCCAAATTGAAACTTTCTCAAACAAATGGTTGTGTATTAAGAACAGATTTTTATTTATAGCCCCACCCTTCGGGATTATCCCACCAAGGTTGGGGTCTCTACGATTTATGGTTTCTGACACCCAGACACTTTCAGAAAAGAAAAGTAAGCAGTAAGCATTAATCCAGGGTAGCAGTCCATATCTGGTGACTACATCAGGGGTCTCTTATTTTAAGTTTCCTGCCACCTGAAGTATGTTTAGGGAAAAGACAGAGAGCATCAATCACTAACAAAAAATGCCCCTATATTACTATGGTTTTTGACTATCCAAATTTTTGCAGAAATCACTTGCTGATACAGACCTATACTGAGGAAATTAATCTGGAAACTCAAGCTTTCATTGTAAAACAGATTCTGGTAAAAGGGACTTCTAGCAATTCCTCCAGGTTCACAAATACAGCTCTACATTGAAATAAGCAAGGAAAACAGCATTACTTATTTACACAGAGGGACGTGGCCTGCACAGCAGGAACTTAAAGAAGAATATTTCTGATGCAGGATCATCTCAAGCCCCTTTAATTATATCTTACAGTACACTTATTTAACAGGGCTGAGAATTCTCAATCTCTTCATCTTTTTTAAACTTGTAATATTTTTAAGGGTAAATTATTATGTTATAGTTTACAGGATGCAGCTGGTAGAGGCTTCCAGAAGCACTGGTGGAGATGGAGGCTTAAAACAACACTCACAAACAAAAACAATAATTAATAATTTAGGTCTGAATGTTAGTACATTCTCAGACAAGAAATCAGAGTTGTACTACACAGTACAACACAATAAAGTGCCTTAAACTTACTTCAAGACAATAGTTATTGTTACAGTAAAGACAATAAGATTAAAACCTTAAAAATGTGAAATTTATAAAATTTTACCCCACTGATAAAGGCCTGCATGGTACATTAATGGTCCCTTCACTCTACTGCTGGCAGTGGTGATTCATAGAGGATCAAAGTGTAAAAAATCAAACTCTGCACTGACACAAAATCAATATGCTTGCTACAGAATATCAGCTGTGGCTCGTAGACCTTGAAACACACAGTACTTTGAAATAAAACCATGCAGGAGAGTAATACCACTGGTAACAATCAAGGTTGAGCAAGATGCTACTTCGACAAGACAGATCAGAATCTTAACTCTTTTGCTGACTGTCCAAGTAAGATGTCAAAAAAACAAAAACAAAAAAGTCTAATTAGTGAAGGATTCTTTGAAACGTACAATTCTTACCCCAAAAGATTTGTAAATATTTTTATGTCTCTAAGTAGTTCAAATGTTGAAGCGTTCACATGTTGGATGCCCTCAATACACTGATATACATTTCGGTGTCTATAAAGTACAAAAGTGCACATAGGATGCGCTTCAAAAATATTTAACCACATAAGGCTCTATTTTCGTGAGTGTGCAAAGTGCAGCGCTATGGGCTACGACCGTATGGAACGTGTTATCCAATTTTTGTGAGAGCGCAAAGCACAAGTGGCCATTGGTGGGAGTGTTTGCGCTATCTGTGGGTGTATGCATGCAAACTGTGGGTGTATTGTGTGTTTATGAAGTGCCGTAAAATGTAATTTGCTATTTTCCAGAGAAATAGGTCATTGCGCTAAGACCTTTCCAAAGCAGGTCTGCTTTCAGCGCAAAGTCTAAACTCAGTTCCTGCATTTGCTGTTTGGCGATTCCACCAGCAGGTTGTAATAAAGTTCATTTACAAAAATACAGTGGAACATCAAATTATGTTCATGATGTTCACTGTTGTAGCTGTTTTATGAAACTAGAGATTTGTGTTAACCTCCTGAGACCCCTGCATGACAGCTGTGTGCATTTTCCATTCCCCTTTTTGATTTGTAACTAGTATCCCCTAAGAAACATGCAAAAAAAAAAAAAAAAATAAATAAATAAATAAAATAAAAAAAAAAAAAATTTAGACCAAATAGTTTTCCTAAAAATTGTTGTCCAAATATGTGGACAGTGGGACTAAGTTGTGATTTTTTATTTATTTACACAAAGCAATAGAAAGTCCGATTTTCTTATTTTTATATAATTGTTTATTATGTTTCAAGGAGTGTTGGTTATTCATGTTTTTGAGACATTACAGACATTACATAAAAAAAAGAGCATAATTAATTCTGATTCAAAGTATTGGCCAGCATCATCCAATTACTGCCATCCATGTTACAATAAAAGCATACATTATAAATTCTGAATTTATGTACTGCCATTGTCCCATGTCTGCCAAACATGTTGAGTGATCCAAACATCACCTGCAGCCTGAAACTGAACTTTAAATAAGAAGTTTGGATTGAATGCACTTAGCTGCATAGAGAGCTATAGGATGCTCCCTTGCTCCCTATTAAGTGAATGACTTAACCTCCTGCTGTCTGTCTACACTGGTCTCAGAACAGTTTGAAATGCACATTATTTTCATCCTAAATCCATATAAAGCCTCTGAAAGCAACGTTTTCCAGTTTTTTGATGCATCCATTAATTCTAAATGTGATAATGCACAATGAATATAGTATATTTTAACTGAAACTGAGCATCCAGTCCACATACTGTGGTCATAATGTGGTCATTGTGTTTAACAGCATGCTGTTTTACAATAAATCTCTCACATTTTTAAAATGGCATATTGGATGAAACTAGAGAATCTTTTGACTCAAACAGGCTTCAATGTAAAAACTTAATTAGGTTTCTTACCAGATGTAGACCAATGTCCTCTGCGATCGCTGCACTGTTGTTTTGTCACATGATGCTGTGCATCGAAAGTTTAACCCTTTACTGACAGCACAGAATCTCCTGAACTGAGATCAGTCAGTTGAAATGAAATGAAATTCTGTGTTGTGTATAGAGAAGCCAAAATACAAAGTCCACGCATGTGGACGCGGGTTGAACGAGGTTAAACTATCTTTAGGTCATGGTATATTTTTCAGTTATTACTGTAGGGGACGACAGCTTGGTCCCCAATATGGGTAATGTATAATAACTTCTCAAAAGTCAGGATTTCAATAAATGACAGATTTTACTGAAGATAGATTGTTTTCCATTCTCCACAGTTCCAATGGCAACAATCAGAAAGACAGGTTACAGATGATTTCAGGGAGCGAGCTAACTTAAAACACAGAAAAAAAATGATTAATAGGCATATGCAAAATGTAATTGTTATGTTACAGGTCCCAGGCATAGGGCCTGAGTGACAGATTAATTTTTGCCTGAGAAATCTGAGAAATCATGAAAAAAGAAGACAAGACACAAATTAGTGGTTTTCCTCGGGTGTGGCTTGTCAGTGTCTTTATTAAACTAATTTAATTTATTAATTAATGTGAAAAATATGTGTTCTTAATAATAAAAGCATATTCAACAGATATATCACTCTGTAATATCACTTTTTCTTTACAACTTCATATGTGAATAATCATCACATTTGTAATCAAAAATACACATATACATATAGACTTATATATAATAAAACTATGAAATAATAATACATTTTTCTTAATTATATATTTTACCTCTGGTAATGCATCACCATATAATTCACTCAAATGCTTTGAATATTAAACAATGACCCGCAAAGTTAGCCATTTTAAGGGTTTTCTTCTGTGAACAATGCTGAAATATAACTGTGCTGGGTGTAAGTACTGTATGTAAAACTCTGTAACGTTTGACATCACTGTACAACATTTACACCATTAGTATTGCAATCTTATATTAAACATAACATTTGTCCAGAAATAACCACTGAAATACATCAAATACATCACTGATTTACATCAAACGTGATTTAAATAAACAACATATTACAAGACATATGTGGAGCCATTTCACTACTTATAAACAAAAACTGAGCCGAAAATAATCTCAAAATACAATGGCTAAGAGGGCAGGCACCATTTTGACCCATTCACTTGCATTGAACGACCATTACAATTGCTCTGTTACACTCATTACAACGGGGAAAATTCAAACTTTAAAAAACGTCCTGGTTAATTTTGTAACCTCCGTTCCCTGATAGAGGGAACGAGAACTTGTGTCGATGTAGTGACACTAGGGGTCACTCTTGGGAGCCCCGAACACCTCTGCTTTTTGAAAAAAGGCTAATGGGAATTGGTGAGTGGAATTTGCATGCCACTCCCCCGGACATACGGGTATAAAAGGAGCTGGTATACAACCACTCATTCAGGATTTGTGTTGAGGAGCCGAGACAAGGTCCCGGCCATTTCAGTGGGTAGTTCAGCGTTGTGGCAAGAGGGACACAACGTCTCGTTCCCTCCATCAGGGAACAGAGGTTACGAAAGTAACCAGGACATTCCCTATCTGTCACTCACTCGACGTTGTGTCGATGTAGCAACACTAGGGGTCCCTATACAAAACGGCACAACTAGCTGAACTGAGTTACGTGGACTGGTGGTGCAAGACGGGCAGACCGCTGTGTGCCTCATAGCCAGCGCACCAGGCCATCACGTAACATCCCCCAACGCTCTAATGACCGTCGAAAGGTCCTTCGGGAACAAGTCGACTGCCCAATAAATAGGGAAAGGCTAGCCCAGCCATGGCCTCTTTTCCTTTTTTTTCTCCCCAAAAAGAGTGGAATTTGTTAGCCGACGGGGCCATAAATGTCTACGTCGGGAGGGTGTCACTCCCAAGGGGAAGACACCGCGGAGACCACACCCCACCCAGAGAAGGGGGGGTATTTAGAGTGGAAACACATCACATGGTCTTACCGAGTCTTGTCGGAAGTATGTCATGTGGAGAAGTCGCATGGTCAGTCCTACCCGAGGGGGGAGAAGTTTCTTCAAGCATGGTGACCGGGGCAGAGGGGCCTCTGCCCAAGGAAGATGCAGTTTACTGACAAGGAAACGATTTAGCAGAAGATATATCACATGGGGTCACCTATGGGGAACCAGCACATGTGGAGCATCTACCCCAGTACAGGGCTTAGTTAGCACATCTACTGGGCAGGCAGCTAGAGTTCTCTAAATTCGTCTGCTACAGGGCTAAGGAGGAAAGTCATCCAGGGATCACAACTTGTGAACACGACTTGGAGTCAAAGGCACATGTCTTCACCTCATGGGAGGGGAAAGGCACTATACGCAAGTGGTACACCCAGCCAGCTGTCCCGGAACTTACCTGTTCGGACATGACAACACACTGGACGAAACCGGCTCAACCCGGAGATTAAAGAACCTCACAAAGGTGTTGGGTGTCGCCCAGCCCACTGCTCTGCAGATGTCTGCCAAACAGGCACCACTGGTCAGGGCCCAGGAGGCCGCTACAATCCTAGTAGAGTGGGCTCGTAGCGCCATTGGGGCAGCACGTCCTGAGCATGATATGCCATCACGATATCGTCAATGACCCAGTAGGTGATCCTCTGTTTGGAGACAGCACTTCCTTTCCGCTGTCCACCAAAGCAGACAAAGAGCTGCTCGGAGCTTCTAAAGCTCTGCGTGCGATCCAAACAGATGCGTAAAGCATGCACCGGACACAGCAATACCAAAGCTGGGTCTGCCTCCTCCTGAGGCAGCACTTGCAGGTTCACCACCTGATCCCTAAACGGGGTTGTGGGAACCTTGGGCACACAGCCCGGTTGGGGTCTCAGGATCACGTGAGAGTAGCCCGGACCAAATTCCAGGCATGTTTCACTGACAGAGAACACCTGCAGGTCCCCTACCCTCTTGATGGAAGTGAGTGCAGTCAGGAGGGCAGTCTTCAAAGAGAGTGCCTTAAGCTCAGCTGACTCCAGGGGCTCGAAGGGGGCTCCCCGTAGACTCCGAAGGACTACAGAGAGGTCCTATGAGGGGATGAGACATGGTCTGGAGGGATTCAACCTCCTAGCACCTCTCAGGAACCTGATGATCAGGTCGTGCTTCCCTAAGGACTTACCATCCACTGTGTCGTGGTGTGCCGCTATAGCGGCTACATACACACCTTCAAGGTGGAGGGGGACAGCCGCCCCTCCAGCCTCTCCTGCAGGAAGGAAAGCACTGATCCGACTGTGCATCTCTGGGGGTCTTCGCATCGGGAAGAACACCACTTAGTGAACAGACGCTACTTCGAAGCATACAGGTGCCACATAGAGGGAGCCCTAGCCTGAGTGATTGTGTCTATGACCGTGGGTGGTAGGACATCCCGTCCAAGGGCCAGATGTGGAGATTCCAGAGGTCTGGTCATGGGTGCCAGATGGTGCCCCGTCCCCCGTCCCTGAGAAAGAAGGTTCTTCCTCAGGGGAATTCACCGGGTGGGCTGTCGCGAGGAGCGTGAGGTCTGAGAACCACGTCTGGGTGGGCCAGTAGGGTGCTACTGGGATGACCTGTTCCTCATCCTCCCTGACCTTGCACAGGGTCTGTGCAAGTAGGCTCACTGGGGGAAATGCGTATTTGTGTAGTCCAGGGGGCCAGCTGTGTGCCAGCCCGTCTATACCGAGGGGTGCCTTGGTCAGGGCGTACCAAAGTGGGCAGTGGGAGGATTCCCGGGACACAAACAGGTCTACCTGTGCTCGACCGAATCAATTCCAAATCAGCTGGACCACCTGGGGGTGGAGTCTCCACACTCCCCTGAGTGTAACCTGTCGTGACAGTGCATCCACTGCAGTGTTGAGGTTGCCTGGGATGTGAGTGGCTCATAGCAACTTGAGGCGCGGCTGACTCCAAAGGAGGAGACGGTGGGCGAGTTGTGACATGCAACAGGAGCGTGGACTGCCTTGACGGTTGATGTACACTACCGTCACTGTGTTGTCCATCCGGACTGTGCGTGCTCGTTCATGAAGTGCACCGTCATCGAGACTGAGTCCAACTCCAAGCCAAGAAAAGAGATGCTCTGAACCGGGGAGAGCTTGCTCTTTTCCCAGTTGACCCGAAGCTCTAGACGGCTGAGGTGCCTGAGCACCAGATCCCTGTGTGCGCACAGTAACTCTCGAGAGTGAGCTAGGATCAGCCAGTCATCGAGGTAGTTGAGCATGCGGGGCACTTCTCTTAGCGGGGCAAGGGCTGCCTCTGCAACCTTTGTGAAGATGCGAGGGGACAAGGACAGGCTGGAGGGACAGGTTCTATCGTGCCCTTGCGCAGAAGGGTCACAATCTCTGCACGCAAGGTAGCGGCGCTCTCGCCCTTCACTGAGGTGAAGCGGATGCCACTAAACCTGGGTGGGCGCCTGGCGAACTGAATCACGTAGCCGAGTCGGACGGTCCAGGTCAGCCATCGCGACGGGTTGGAAAGCACAAGCCATGCGTCCAAACTCGGGAGAGGGGAACCAAGGGGATAATCATGTCGGACGTACCGGCGGGTGGGGCCTCACGGTGGGGCAGAGCCTGAGGCGCCACATCGCGGGGGCTCGAGCTCCGTGGCCGTGCTGAGTCCAGGGACATCGAAGCACTTACCTGGCTCCTGATATCCACCATAAGATTGGTCGAGGAGGGGGGAGGAGGAACATCGTCTGCAGTCTGTCGGAGCCAACACGGTATGGGTATGTTTGTGCCACCGTTGGAGCGCCAAACCTGCCGAAATGGGACGGTGGACAGCGGTTGTGACGAAAAATGAAACAAAAGATTCTCCTCCCGGCCCTCCACCAGGGATGGAGTGGTCTGTCTACCAGCTCCGTACAAGCGGATCTCCTCGTCCCTGGGTCGCCCATCTCAGGGGCGCTTTGAAGCCTTCCTAGGGTTCTTGGCGGCTGGCCGTGAGACGGGTGGCGTCTGCTTCCTGCAGTGGGCTCCACACTGGGGCCATGCCGTGGGGGTGGGCTGCGGCAGAGCCGGTGCTATTACTGCAGGAGGATGCCCTTGGCGATGAGCAGATGGGGTGCGGGGTCTTGAGCCACACTGGGGCAGGATGTGTTGAATGGCTTCCATCTGCTGCTTCACCGCCAAGAACTGCTGGGCAAAGTCCTTGACGATGTCGCCGAATAGGCCAACCTGGAAGATGGGGCATCAAGGAACCATCTCGACCAGATTGAGCCAAAGGTGGTGCTCCTGGACCACCAGGGTGGACATCGCCTGCCCGAGAGACCGCGCCGTGACCTTCGTCACCCGGAGAGCGAGGTCGGTTGCCGAGCGCAGTTCCTGCGGTCGAACTCAATGTGAGACAAGCCGGCGGACTCATCTGAGAGCCCGACCAGTGCAAGCAAGCGTGCTGGGCAATGGGAGGTCCGTGGGGGTTTACCTGGTGGAGGTGCTCCCATTGAGGTCCCCAAATTGCCCCCAGTGCTAACCGGCACAGCCTCATACCCGTAGGTAGAAGGACTGAGGAGGGGAGCCGCTGGGGTGGGCTTACGAATGCAAGCCGCGACCGCAACGTTGCCATGGTCATGTTCTCTCAATGAGGACAAGACCCATCCACGAACGATGTCTCCATGTGGGCAGCGCCCAGACACATAAGACAGCGATCGTGGCCATCAGAAGCGGAGAGATAACGACCACAAACAGGAATAACGATATATAAAAAATCTATTCTAGAATAAATCTTATGAACTGATGAAAAAAATTTATAGTCCCTACCGGATTGGTTCAAAAGTCTCCAAATATCTGTAAGACAAAGATTTTTCACATCCGGTGAAGTGTCAATGTTGCTGTTTAAAGGCATCTTTAAAAAGATGTTTCCGTGTGTGCCGCTCTTTTAGAAAGAAAATATACTCTTTTAGAATATATCCTTTTGCTCTGCCGAAGCGCCCAGGGGCGTTCTCTGCACTCCATGGGTGCAGAGGTGGAGAAGCCGATGAAATGCGCCGTAAATCCAGTAGTTTTAGGTGAACGGTAAAGAGAACTGAGTTTGAATTGAATTCAGTGCACTGAATGCAACCGCTCAGCTCCGAAGAGAAAATCTGAATGAGTGGTTGCATACCAGCTCCTTTTATACCCATATGTCCAGGGGAGTGGCATGCAAATTCCACTTGCCAATCCCCATTGGCCTTTTTTCAAAAAGAAGAGGTGTTTGGGGCTCCCAAGAGTGACCACTAGTGTCACTACATCGACACAACGTCGAGTGAGTGACAGATAGGTAACTCAACATATCTTTTAAACTAACTAATTATTTGACATAAAACCCAAAGAAGATGAAGATTAACATGTTTTGACATGAGAAATGATATATTTAATAGCTTTGACAAAGAACATAACTGAGAAATTAGGAGAAAAGAAGATAAGACACAAATTAGTGGCTTTTCTCAGGTGTGGCTTGTCAGGTCTGAGGGCTGAAAATTTGTGTGCCACTAACATCCGCTAGCAGCACCCCATTGTGGCTGCAGCAGTACTGACTCATTGAAAACGCAGCATTTATATTGACAACATAAAAATCAGGTGAATAATTTTTTTAATACATAATAAACACTCATTTTAACCAAAAATGTGACCATACATTTGTGTGTCACATGCTCCCCAACAAAATAAAAATGGCTCCTGACATAATATTACAATAATTAAAGAAATTCAACCTTGGCTCGGGTCATGTGACGCCATGCAAGGTTCGGACGTGTGAATGGCGAGCTCTGCGCACTTTGCTAGTTTTGATACTTTTTGTGTCATAAACTGGTGAGATTTCAATACACCCTGATCCATAACTTTCCAAGGAAGACAATATGTCAAAGAATTCAAAATCCTTGGGCTCTGGAGACATTAAAAGACACTTACGTGCTCAAGCTGATGCCCCTCCGGAGGCCTTTGAGCCAGGGAGTCGATTTGGCTGGAGAGGTTAAGGAAATTCGCAGAGAATTGCTGAATGTATGGGTAATGCTGATGAAGATCGTTGCTGACTGGGAGGATCTGGCTGCAATACGTAGCTCGATCACAGCCATGGAGATAAAATTCACTGAGGTGGTTACAAGAGAGGGATGTCGAGAAATGGATCGACAATCTGGAGTCATCGGAGAGGGAATTAGCTGCTAATCCGCTAAAGACCAAGGTGGATTTGGAGCACGTCTGGGAGAAGTTGGAGGATTTGGAGAATTGTAACTGGTGAAATAAGGTCTGAATTGTTGGAATTCCTGAGTATGAAGAAGGTCGGGATATAGTGAAATTCTTGAATGGGCTCTTTCCAAGTCTGCTCAACTTAACAGGCAATAAGCTGGAAATCGAGTGAGCCCACAGGGTCCCGGCTCGGAGATCCACTGAGGGAGACAGGCCCCGATCAATTCTGGCCAAATTTCTGAGATCATCTGATAAAGATCTCATGTTACGCGAGGCGAGGAGTAAAGGAAGGCTTTCTTGGAAGAACCACAGCATTTTATTTTTCCCAGACTTTGCGAATTTGACAAGAGAGAAACGTGTTCGATTCAAGGAATGCAAGAAACACTTACATCAGCGGAAGGTCACATTTGCACTGATGCTCCCGGCCAAATTGAGAATAGATACTAAGGATGGCCATAACGTATTTACATATCCCCAGCAAGCAATGTCCTTCATAAAGTCCCGACTCACTGAACATCCACTTGATTGGAAGCTGAGCACCTTTTTTGTTTCTTTTTGTGCTGGTTCCGCCTAGCGGCTGGAGTTTGTTTTGTGTAGCAGCACTCCTTCGGGACAGTGTTGTGGATGAATCTGCATGTTCTTTGTGCTTATGCCTACTATTGTTTGGAGTTTGTTTTGTGGTGTATTTCTTGTAGGACATTGGAGTGATTGGGTCATTTGTTGCACTCATGTAGCAGTTGAATGGGCTGGCTCACTGATCATTCGTTTGACTGTCCGAGGAAACTGAATGGTCTTTTTGTGTGTGTGTGTGTTTGTGTGTGTGTGTGTGTGTGTGTGTGTGTGTGTGCTGGTTCTGATAGAAACTGGAGTTTGTTTTGTGGAGGAACACACCTTCGGGACAGTTATGTGGATGAATCTACACAATCTTTGGGTTTATCCCGCCTATTGACTGGAGTTTGTTTTATAGATTATCTTCTGTTGTGTAATTCTGTCTTAAAAAATTGGTATAGAAACACCGGACTTGAGCAATCTGATGGCAAAGTTGACGTGGGGGCTCTCATAGGCGTACATGGACTGTTTGAGTTTAGAGGGATGGATGTCGGTTGGCGCTGTCGTGCGCAGGGTTAATGCGGCCGTTCTTCTTTTTTTCTGTTTGTTTGGTTCGGGAGGAAGTTTGGGGTTTGATTGTTGCACTAATGTGGAATGTAGTCTTTATAAAATTTTATTTTTGACACAATCCATTTTTTTCTAATATGTCAAAATGTCAAATGTTAGTATGAGTGGATTGTCTCTCTCCACGTGGAATGTGAATGGGTTGGGAAACCCCATAAAAAAAGGAAAGTTATTTCTCTTAAACATAAGAAATATGATATAGTGTTTCTTCAAGAAATGCATCTTTCCCCGCAGGAAGCTGAAAAATGGGAAGATATGGGTGGACATGTTTTATTTAGTGCTGGCTCAAGTAAGAGCAGAGAAGTCATTACACTGATAAGTAAGTATATACAATGTAGTTTGGCAATATTTACGCACCTAACGCTGATGATCAGGGCTTTTTTATAGATCTTGAAGGGATGTTGCAAGCTGCTGGAACCCCTCATGATATAATATTGGAAGGAGACTTTAATCTATTGATGGACTCAGTCCTTGATTATAGTGAAGCAAAAGTGTGTAAGCCCCCTACATCAACACTGACACTTCACCGGATGTGAAAAATCTTGGTCTTACAGATATTTGGAGACTATTGAACCAATCCGGTAGGGACTATGCATTTTTTTCATCAGTCCATAAGATTTATTCTAGAATAGATTTTTTTATATATATCTAAGTCCCTCATTTCATCTGTTGTTGATTGCTCAATTGGAAACATCTTAGTCTCACATCACGCCCTGGTGAGTTTAGAGGTGTTGCCACATACGGAGAAAAAGCTATCATATAGTTGGCGTTTTAATGTATCCCTTTTGCAAAATCCTTAATTCCAACAAATGTTAAAGGCTGAAATCAGTGTTTATATGGAGACCAACTGGTCCTCAGTATCCTCTGTGGGTGTGGCTTGGGAGGCACTTCTTAGGGGTTGGATCATACAGTATGCCTCATTCATCAAAAAATCCAAAGCATGAAAACTCGTGGAGTTGAAAAGGAATATTAAAAGTGCCGAGGAAGAGCTGAAGCGCCAAATGTCATCTGATGGCCTCAGAGAACTGACCCGATTGAAATACAGATATAATACTATTTTGTCGCGGAAGGTGGAGTTTTGGCTATTCAGGGCAGGACAGTCATACTTTGAGTCAGGGGACAAAGCAGGGAAGCTTTTGGCTAGATATATAAAGCAGAGAGAGTCTTTTTCTACCATTTCCTCAGTGAAATCTGCTAGTGGTGAAATGCTTTTAAAGAATTCTATCTTGATCTCTATAGCTCCTACAGGCAAGGCTCTGGAGCCAGATGGCTTTGTTGCTGAATTTTTTAGATCTTACGTTACAGAACTGGCTCCACTTTTGTTAGAAGTTTATACGGAATCATTAAAGAATGGAAATCTTCCGCCAACCATGACACAAGCCTGGATCAGTCTGATTCTTAAAAAGGACAAAGATCCAAGCGAGTGTAAGAGTTACCGTCCAATTTTCCTGATCCAGCTAGATGTAAAAATATTGTCAAAAAGTTTGGCTAACCGATTAAGTAAAGTTACGACATCTCTTATACATATAGATCAGGTGGGGTTTATTCGGGGCTGCAGTTCTTCTGATAACATTATGCATTTTATCAATATTATGTGGTCAGTGGTGAATGATCAGACTCCAGTCACTGCTATGTCACTGGACGCTGAAAAGGCGTTTGATATGGTAGAATGGGATTATCTTTTTAAGATTTTGGAAATATACGACTTCGGGGATACTTTTATTGGATTGATTAAATTACTTTACCGACACCCAGTAGCGGCAGTACAAATGAATGGATTAATTTCAGATTATTTTACTCTGGATAGGGGCACCCGGCAGGGTTGCCCTCTTTCCCCATTATTGTTCTGTCTTGCCCTGGAACCATTAGCAGCTGTGATAAAAAAGGAAGATGATTTTCCAGGGGTGGTGGGGGGAGGTATGACGCATAAGCTTTTGCTTTAAGCAGATTATATTTTATTATTCGTCTCTGACCCCACTAGATCTATGCCTTGCCTCCACAGATTTATTAATTCCTTTTCTAAATTCTCAGGATACAGAGTCAACTGGTCTAAATCCAAAGTTTTGGCTGTGACAGTGTACTGTAGTCTACATCTAGAGATGCAAGAGTGCGTCTGATGCAATTTAAGATTTTACATCGAGTCTATTGGACCTCCTCTAGATTATATAGGCTTGGTCTTAAAGACACACCCACCTGCTGGTGATGCCAATCAGAAGACAGGGACACAACCCATGTTTTTTGGGGATGTGTTAAGATCCAAGAATTTTGGTTGAGGGTTCAGAGCTTTATGTGTGATGTATTGGACACTCAATTTTCATTTTGCCCCAGACTCTGTATCTTAGGCGATGGGGCGGTCATTAATATTGGGGATAGTCATTTAAAAAGTTGGGTCCTAGCCGGAGTTATGATCGGCAGACAAATCATCTTCAGGGCGTGGAAGTCGGCTGGAGCACCCTCGTTTTGGGAGTGGTGTGGTGAGATGGGTGGGATGGCAGCATTCGAGGAGGTGATTTTTAGAAGGTTGGGAAAATGGGATTTGTTTGATAGGAAGTGGGGTGGATATTTGGCTTTTTTGGAGGGTTCTCGGGGAGGAGCAGTGGAGAGGGATTTCTAGTTTGATGTGTATGTGCATTATTGTTTTTTGAAAGTATACTTTTTGAAATGTTTATTTTTTTATTTTTACCTTCTAATTGTTGGTGACCACTGTTGTGCATGTTTGTGTCGGGGGGGGGGGGGGGGGGGGTTAATGTATATAATTGATTCCGTATTTTATGTTGTGTTTGTTTGTCTTATGAATGGAATCATTAAAAATTGTTAATAGAAGAAATTCAACCTTAATCTCTCTTTCTTTTTTCTTTTTTTAATACCCAAACACAGGTATTGGTGGTGTGTGTGGAACTGTTTGAAATGTCTGTGGATTGTGGTGCAATGAGGTTAGGTGGAAAGTGGTAAGGTGACATTCTCCAAAATGGTATCTGACCCATCCCATAAGCTCTGTAGGATATGGCTGTACAGTAGGCTGACCTAACGTATTGTAAGTGAACATCTGGGCTGGCCGTCTATCACGTCTGGATCTTCTAACTTGGCCTGTGTGACTGTCAGTATTGGGGGTCAGGTTAGGTCTCCTTGAACTCCCTTCTTGTTCAGAGCTTGCTGGTCCAGGAGCCTACTTACTCTCAACTTCTGACAGTTCTTGCTCTGTTGCAGGATACTCCAATTCCTGTCTCTCTTCAGGTTCATCAGATTCACAGTGTTGTTCTGCAGGTGCCTCTGTATAGGTAGGTTACTTTTCCTTTACAGGTTTATCATTGGGTCGTTGTCGTGAAGGATCACAGGAAGGTACATTACAGGTAGGATGATTGAAGGTAAATTCAGCGTAATCATTCATTTATTTAGCATTCATAGCCAGTAGTAATGCCCGTCACTCTCATCTCCATCAGTATCTGAGTCAGTGTCTTGTGCTTTTTTGTCATGTTGTTTTGTCTGTTTATGCTTTCTCATGTTTTTAAGTGCTGCTGTTGGAACATCAACAGGTAAGTCATTGACTTGACGCAAAAGATTTCAGTGTAGGACTCTAGATCTCCCAGTATGACCTCAATTTTCCTGGTCCTCCCCTCTCACTTAGATTTCTCACAAGTACTCAGTCACCAGGATGAAGGACAACTCCTTTCAAGTTTTGGTCATAGTACTTCTTTCCACGTTCGTTTTCAGAATCAATTCTGTATGCCTTTGACATTTGCTCAGCCTATTTCTCTGCGTAACCTCTTTGAGTCATATTTCCCTCTTCAGACATTAGTCTGAACAACAGGCCAATTGGCAAGCATGGATGATGTCCATACAGTAAGTAAAAGGGTGAGTATCCTGTTGCTTCGTGTCATGTGCAATTGTAGGTGTGGACAATCTGAGGTAGGTGTTCCTTCCATCTTTCTTTTTCCTTTTCTTCCAATGTCCTCAGCATCTGTAACAATGTCCTGTTGAAACAATTGGCTGGATTGACCTGCGGAAGATATGGGGAAGTCCTGGAGTGGCCCATTGCAGCAAGTTGTTAAAGTGTCTTGAAAAGCTCATTCTCGAACTCTCGACCTTGGTCGTGGTGTAGTTTGGCCAGAAAGTCATTAAAGATCCTCTCTGTTGCAGTTTCTCCTGACTTATTTTTAGTCACATAGGCTTGAGCAAACCTTGTAAAGTGATCTACAACTTCTGCTATGTTCCAGATGTAAGTAATCAATAGACACAAGCTCAAAGGGTGAACTGGTGGTTATGCTACCTATTGGAGCCTTTGTGTGCACGGCTAATTTCTTCTTCTTTATACATGGGCACTGTCTAGTGACATGCACCTCTATGTTCCTTCTCATGAATAGCCAATAGAACGTTTGTCTTGCAAGGCTAAGGACCCTTTCTATGCCAAGATGTCCCATGTTGTCATGTAGGTGTTTGAAGACTGTTTTTTTATACTTTGCAGGCAAAATGAACTGACATCTATGTGCGGTTTTACGATACAAGTGTCCTCCTTCTAAGTGCAATTTTCTCCATTCGTGCATCAGCTTTTTGACAGCACCTCTGGCTCCTTGTCTCATATTACTTATACGAGTTCCATTGAAGTCCTATAGCTTGTTGATTTTGGCAATAGCTGGGTCTGTTCTTTGCGCTTTTGTCAACTTAACAGGGTCTATCTCTTCCAGGCATTCCCGGGTACTGTATTCAGGTGAGTGGTTCTGTGACAGGTTGAGGACTGCGACCCAGGCAACATCTTGTATCTCAGCAGCTCTACTCCCTTCGCAGGTGTCCTTGAATGCTTCACTGGATAGTTTTTCTGTGCATTCCATGATGTATTGATTTATATCAAGTGGAAATTGGGAGAGTGTGTAGGCGTCCACGTTCACTATTCCAGGTCAGAACTTGATATCAAATCCGAAGTCTGAGAGCTCTCTGGCCCATCTGTAGCCCACTACATTGAGTTTAGCTGTGCTCATGACGTACGTCAGGGGGTTATTATATGTGTAGACTGTGAAGTGAGCTACATAGAGTTCTTTGGTGTTCTTCGGTCCAATCTACTGGCATCCGAGATGGTAACTGGACACGTTTCCCTCCTCCTCTCCTTGTTCTTCCTTGGAATGTTTCTATTGCGCTCTTTTTCACTTGCAATAGGTAGTAGATGGGCTTGGTGATTTGAGAGAAGTCCTGGACTTATGAACGATAGTAGCTCAGGAAACCCAGCATTTTGCGGACCTCTCCAACAGTGGTAGGTGTTTTAGTTCTCAATGCATGGACTGCATCTAGGTCTTTCGGATCAATGCGAACTCCATCGGCAGAGACTAGTCATCCAACATACCACACTTCCTTTTTAAACATCTCACACTTGGTCAGTCTCAGTTTAACGCCATGCCGCTGGAGTGCTCGTAGTACTTTTCGAAGTCCTTGTAAGTCTGGGTAAGATCAGTGATGGCTAATTACACTTTGTTTGAAAAAAAAACCCTTTTAGCCTTTTGACATTTGCATATAAATTACTGACCTGGCCTCCGCGTTTACATTTATATGGGTGCTAAATTGCAGATGGTCTTTATCACTATCAAAAGGATGCTAAAACAGGTCGCCTCTGGAGTGTCTCCATCAAGCTTCAAACACATTCCACAGAAAGGGGGGTGATCCCCGTGCCAGGCACCAGAGCAGTTGTCTGTCTCCAGTAATTCCAATACACGTCACACACACACCTAAAGACATTTTCTCTATTTAGGCCATAGTAAGCAGTTATAAATGTATCTGCTATATGCATGTGTTGTATGTATATTCCCCTATCATATTAACTTAATTAAAACCCTTTACTTGTATTAGTTAGACGTTAAATGCCTATATTCAAGTGTATGAGTGTATCTCTGCTTTAATATCGTCTGGAGGTTACCTTCTTGGTATCAAAATGATCTTCTCTTTATTTCTCACACAATAATGTACACCATGTGATCGTGAAATGCATCGAACAGTTCTTACTATGTTTTGAATTAAAAGCTGCACTAGCGGTCCAGATCAGCAATAAAATGCGAATGGGCCATAAACGGAGACAAAGGATGTCTCTCCCGCTCAAAATGCATGCCTCTGATTGGCCACTCCACCCACAAAATGGGTGCGGCAATGAATTATTAAAACTCCAGAACGCAGACTAATCATCGCTCAAACTCTTCTTCTTGAGACCAACACACTCCAAAACTCTCCTCTTGAGTTTAACCTTCTGGCAGTGTTTACCTTCAAGTAACTTTGTGGATTTGCTGTGGACTTCTTCAACTCACTCCTAAAGAAATCGTCGAGAACCTCGTCTACCGCATCAAGACTCTTATTCAGCAACAAACCAATGCAAGTAACCATTTACAACTGATTAGATGCGCGTTTAAGTTTGAACCCCTTTTAAGGTGAATTGTGCCTCTGATGATTCTCATTTAGGTTGTGGTTAATTGATGTGAAATATTGCCATTCTTTGCTCTTCTCTCTCTCCTTTCCTTACTTTCCTTCATTCTATATATGTATGTTTTGCTTAGTTTGTTTGTATGTTAGTTATAGTTTCATTTATTAAATCCCTTATATTCACAATTGATTGTCTCTGTGTTCCGCTCACAATTCAAAGTCACTGAATGTTGCTCCTTGCTACATGCTAAACTACTGCTAGCACTGTATAAGTAGGAAGGCTATTGTTCCTTGGCCAGGAAAGTAATCTTCCTAGAATTGATAAATAATTATATTGTCTGCTCGGTGGACGGACAGATCAAGTAATTGTAATATCGATTCTGCTACAGTTAATTCTAAGATCTAATCTAAATACTTATTATTAATTATAACCAGTTATAATTAATTATAAATAATTCCCTTTTTAAGCTAATTTGCTACATCCTTCAACATGTTCTTCAAAGGTTTTGGAGTAACAGGACATTGTCTAAGTACGGGATGCAGCATTCATCTCTCAATGTATCCAACATTTCCTCCATACTTCTTTGAAAATCGGCCAGCGCATTGGTCAAACCAAAGGGAATATGGACCCATTCATAGAGACCCCATGGAGAAATGAAGGCTGTTAAGTGTAGTGATCCCTTTGCTATGAAGCCTTGGAGATGACGAAAACCAACTGTATCCACCCAGAGTATCTGTGAGGTCATTGTATTTGAGTAAGGGGGTGCCTGTCAGGAACTGTTTTCTGGTTCAACAACCTGTAGTCAATGCAAAGTCGAAGCATCCCATCCTTTTTATGGACACAGATGACTGGTGCTGAATAAGGTAATTTGGATTTGACAATCCACCCTCTAGCAAGAAGATCCCGTATGTATTCTTTTACTTCTTTGTACATGGGTTTTGGAACTGAGGTCTATAATCGCTGAATAGTAAGTTTGGAATGCAGCCCACATCTTCATTACGTGCAAATGCCAGTGACTCTTCATAAAGCATTTTTCTTTCTATGGTTTGTTGTTCCTCTGTCAAGTCACTTACTCAAGTCATAATGTGGTATCAGATATACTGCTACTGTTGAGGTCTTCAGGAGTTTTAGAACTGTTGACTTCAACAGGGACAGGTTCAACTTGCTGGTCTGCCTCTACGATTTTTACAATCAGCTGTGTAGTTCGTCGAGGCAGGGTAACTCCATGTCGTGTATGATTTCCTATTAGACCTTTAAGTGTTTTACATACTTCCAACAGACCATCACCCAGGTCAAGCTGATCAAGCTCTGGGTTTTCTTGTTTGGATTTAAACAGGATAACTGGGTCTGACAGGTCAAAGTCTGCAGGCACTTTGCATCTGACGTGTGTCACATGCACTGGAGGAATAAGAGCATCCTGAGAACAGACTGTGCTGTTGGCACTGGCATCTTGAGCTCTGTTATCTGACATGTTTGCTTCAACTTGGAACTGTTTGCTTGCTGGCTGCCTGTAAAGAGGACGCGAGAAGCAGCTTTTCCTGGTTCAGGTAAGCGTTTATTTTCCTTACTGCAGTCAACACAGTCTTTCAAGGCTTTTGCGCTGTTCAATAATGCAGTCTAAAATCCACAAGCTATTTCACATATAAACTCTCAACTTTGCAACAACAGACTCTTGGCTTCACAATCAGTGCCCAGGCTCTCTCTCCCGTCTACTTGCGGTGTGGCTCTATTTATGCCACTCTCCCCGTGCTCACTGAAATTAGAGACAGGTGTTAGACATAATTTAGCTCAGGTGTAAGCGCCCTTACCGCTTTCTCTCTCCGGAGAGATGCTTGACCACGCTCCCGCTGCCACACTGCCCCTTTACAAATGATTGGTAGGTACTTCCCATCTGTTTTTTTTTTCAGCATCCAACTGCTCTATGTCCTTGTGTTCACGTTCACTCTCCTCACTTGATCTTGTTCACCTGTTTCAACAATGCTTCATCGGTTACAGCCTGGTTAGATAGAAGGGGCTTCAACTCACTTCTAATATCACTGTATTTTGGAAGAAGGCCTTGATGAATCATGCATAAAAACACTTTTTATACAGTGTGTGGCTCATACTCAATGTTTGTGCTGTTCTGTCTTGAAGCAAGCATTACCTTTTGTTTGAGTCCCATGACCTGATACAAAAACTGTTGCAGAGTCTCATGCTCACGCTGTCTGGTGCTCATCAGCTCTTGGAAAAGCTAGCTGCTGCTCTTTTCACTTAGGTGAGACTGTTGGAAACTTTTCAGTTCAGTCACAGTTAGATCATCTTTGTTAATTAGCATGTCTTTGAATTGTCCTGGTTCAATTATGCGCAGAACATCTTGAATGATCTTACTCTCTGTGTGATTTGCTTTGAGGCCTTCGTCGATTTGCTTGCTGTACTATAACCAATGTCCAAAGTGTTGTCTCCTACCTGACCCCTGTGTACTTTTAATTCTTTGTGCTGTAAGTATGACAAGTCTCTTATGTACATCCTGCCATCAGTCTTGGTGTGTGGTACAGTAAGCTTTGCATTTTGTGTTTTGTGCTGCTCTGTGAGGGGTGACATTTCTTTCTTGACAACTGTTGGTGATATTTTGTACTCTGTCAGCTTTCTACCTAATTCTTCATAGATAGAGTGTAGCTTTTGATACTCCAGAGTGCAGAGTGTCTGCATCTTTGACTACAGATGTGGATGATGAAAATGTCTGCATGTGTGTGTTTGCTGACAATGTATGTGTATGTGCAGCTTGTGAGGGTGCTTGAGTTTGCATATAATTTTCAATAAAATTAGACACAGTTTGGTCATTTACAACAACAGTTACATGATTTTGTATGAGCTCATCAATAGTGTCTTTCAAAAACAGTAACTGTGCATACCCTTCGTCTTCCAATTCAGTTAAAGTGTTGCTGTGCATGTAGGAAGAAATTAAATTGAAACTACTTTCCTCATCATCCCAGGATCACGGCCCCTAACCACATCCTCCACAGTTTTAGCAATAAATGCGTTGAGTTAATATGCGTTATTAATAAAAATTGTATATCCTTTCTTAAATGCTAAAATGAGAACTTTCCTAACCCATGACTTATAAAAAAAAAAATACATCATTTATATGTTTAAAATATATTTATTTTGATTTTTTCGATAATTTTTCTTCTTTATCTTATTTTTGTATATATTTTGGATAGTTTATACATATTTTGTAATTATTATTATTTTTAATTTTTTTATTCCTTCACCTGTACTTGTCTTTATGATTGTATTCATACATTGTATGATCTTATTGAACATTTATATAGAAAAAACTCTACAGTTTTACCAACATTTGTGGACTTTTCAGACGGTCCTTTACCCACCGTAGGCAAATTTTCCAACTTATATCAATGTTAAGCGATCTGGAGCGATTTCACCGTGACACCATCTGACCAGCTTAAATACGGGACAAAAATATTGAATCAATACGGGACGTATCATTTTATCTTTAAATACGGGACGATCCCGTATTTTATGGGACGGGTGGCAACCTTACTGTACAACATTTACGCCATTAGTTTTGCAATCTGACATTAAACATAACATTTGTACAGAAATAACCACTGAAAACTTAAATCAAATGTGATTTGAATAAACAATATATTACAAGTCATATGTCGAGCCATTTCACTACTTATAAACAAAAGCTGAGCCGAAAATAATCTCAAAATACAATGACCATTTTGGCCCATTCACTTGCATTGAACGACCATTACAATTGCTCTATTACACTCATTACAACGGGGGAAACTAAAACTTTAGGAAACTCGACATATCTTTTAAACTAATGAATTCTTTGATATGAAACCCAAAGAAGATGAATATTAACATGTTTTGACATCAGAATTGTTGTATTTTACAGCTTTGACATAGAACATACCTGAGAAAAGAAGACAAGACACAAATTAATGACTTTCCTCAGGTGTGGCTTGTAAGTTCGCGTGCCACTAACATCCGTAAGCAGCGCCCCTTGTGGCTGCAGCAGTACTGACTCATTGAAAACACAGCAATTATTGACAAAATAAAAATGTTTTTTGTAAGATTCTGACAGATTACAATATGAAAACATATTCTAGATCCACCTTCATCAAACAATAATTAGGTAGTCATAACATTAATCAAGTTCTCACCATGGGTCTAGTAGACTTGTATGCAAGTGACAGAGGTTAGCTATTAATTGTGAATACTTCGCTTTCTGAAGTCCCAAATATTTCACTACGCTAGAGTCACAAGTTAACTGACTATAAACATGTCTACAACTTGATAATTTATAAAGGGTAGCTTGTGTATTATCTTTGCTGCAGCCTTTCTATGGCATGGCCTTGGTTGGAATGCAGTTATCACCATTTGCGAAAACATAGGGAGAAGAACAAAAGTCCAATACAAAAACTCTTAAGGAATATTTAAACTACACAAAAGTTGTCAAATAAACTAAATTATTATTATTATAATTATAATTATAATTATAATGATTAGAAATTGTTCTATATATATTAATGGTTGCCTTTACAATCCATAAAAGAAAATAACAACAATATTAAAGCAAATAAAACAAAAATAGTATCAGAGGAAAAATCATAGAATCTTTCTATCTATTAAAATATTGAGTGAATTAAAGGAATTAAGGATGCTAGAAAGAGTTTGTCATGTTAACAATAATGTGTCAGTTTTTTTTTTTTTTTTTCAGCGCAACATCTAAACTCAGTTCCCACATTTGCAGTTTGGAGATTCCACCAGCAGGTTGTAATAAAGTTCATGTACAAACATTCAGTGGAAAATCAAATAGAAAAGCGCTATATAAATGTAAGGAATTATTAATTAATTCATAATTATTTACATTACCACCTTCTTATGAATGTGCTGTCTTTGTTTATTACACTGGTGCTTGACAGGGATGGACTATGTAATAGGATGCAGACGTGCTGGAGAAGAACCTCAGAATTAAATTGCAATTGACGCAGCCCATTAGCACTTTGTTCCAAACCCTAGACTTAGCGCATGCTTGCACGAAATTACCAAAACTTCCTGGCCATGCCTGTTGACTTATGTTATAGCGCTGTGCCTAGCACTAATTCTCTTAAAACAGGGCCCATCATTTTTATCAGTATAGCATTTTATGATGCAACCTGAATACTGGAGTGAACTACTCACCCATTGTTTGTAACAACATGGTAAATACATTGCACAGTCAATTTGAAAGCATTCGAAGGTTGATTTTGTTCAAAAAAGTGAAACACTAGGTCTCTGTAGCACTATTAAAGCATCCTGGCATGTCAACTTCTGGCACAATCAACGGCATGAGCTTATGGTAGAGCAACTTGTTTGTCTGAAAAGTGGCAGATAGGCGGAGTGTTTGGGAGGCAAATTTAGTAAAAAGCTAAATAAGTGTCATTTATTTTCAGAAAAAAAGACAAGTATTTTTGTCTTGTTTTCCTGTAAAATTATCTAAACATTCTTAAAACTTGATTTATTTATTTGTCAAGCAATATGGGATAAGACATTAAGTCTTGTTTAAGAGAAATCTGACATAATTTAGTGAATTTTAGAACCCCTTAAAACAAGGGGGAAAAAATCTGCCAATGGGGTAAGCAACTTGTTTTCCCCTTGAATTAAGTTTATTTTTCTTACCCCATTGGCAAAAAGTTTTTTTCATGTTTTAAGCATAAATGTCACTAAATTTGATTAGATTTCTCTCAAAACAAAACTTAAAATCTTATGCCAGTTTGCTTGCCAAGTAAATAAATCACGTTTTAAGGATGTTTTGATATTTTTACTGTAAAACAAGGCAAAAATACTTGTCTTGAAAATCAGTTTTTGCAGTGAAGACATCTGCTTGGTTTGATGCAAGTTCCACACACACACTGAAAAAGTGCATATGGCTTATCATTAGTATATAGAACTTTTTATACTTGATCTAACCTAATAAACGTACATTGATGTGACATAAATTTGTTTGGTTGAATGAAATTAAAACTAAGTTTTGTTAGCATAAATTAAACTACTTGCATAATTTCATATGAAATTACAATTTTGCGTTCTGTTCAAGCCATGCAAAGTCATCAAGATTTGCATAGGGCATCAATTTGACCAGCACTGGCCTTGGTTGATATTCATTTTGATATAGGAACTACTTGGCAAACTTGACAAAATCATGATCACCAATAAGGTTTTCTTGTGTACAAAGTCTTACCCTTCCTTTGCAGAGGGTTTGTGCAACCTGTTCCAGATGCCACCCTTCATTTCTCACCCATCTATCAAGAGAAAATCTTAGCAGGTCTGTGTGTTGTGCATGCTAGCTTTGTTTTGTAAATTCAATGTCTGCAGAGAGTTGTCACTTTACAAAAATAGACAGACTATTATTTTCCTCTCTGTATTTATTATGCATGTATTTTTATGGATTTATTCATTCATATTTTAGAGCAAAAACAAAACCTTTGAAATTCAAAATCACAAAGGGCTGGCTTGACGTTATTTATACATTTAGAAAATAGAAAATCTGGTGGTATTTTGATGGACTGAAACAATGTCATCAGGCTCACGTTAAGTCAAGTTGTAATGTTAAAAACAGTTGTGAGAGAAACACATGGAAAAAGATTCTTTTGAGTTTATCATCCTAATATTCAAACAAAATAGGGAGTCAACGCTTGGTTTGCTTTCTATGACTTAACGATTTTGAGATTATGAAAGCTGAATCGTTTAATAGCATCTAAACGCACAGCTTGTTGCAGCATGTCTCAGGAAATTCGAGCTCTTTTGAGACTCAGGGGATGAAAGGCGGCTCGGCCCCACCGAATTCATCTGACTGGAAAATGAAAAGTTTGGCGAGATCGATGTCTAATGACTGAAATAAAAGAATACAGTGCTGCTAGACTGCACACCCTGCATCCGGATCAATACAGAAATCTGGATCACAGCAAGGACAGTGGATGATGGATCAATAATAAACAAATTTCCAAGAATGTGAAGAGCCTGTACTATTGAATTAGACCATTCACTCAAAAAAACACATTGTGTTATATTGTTTTGTGTTATTCCAAATGACGCCAGTCAGCATTTGAAACACATTTAATGTGCTCAACTTGATTGCCCAGTCTTCTCAAGGTGTGTATTGTTTACATTTTGGTTAATTCATCATATTTACTTGAGTGAAGGCTGTTGAAAGGATTCTGTTGATAGAGACTTTCAGAAATTGGTTGTTTATTGTGTACCTACAGTTGATGGAGCATAAGCTAGTGAAGCCATTGTCATGCTGTACAATGCTGGCATCTCACTCATTGTGTCAATTTGTGTCTTTTGGGTCACTGAGATTTTCACATGTTCTTGCACCAACATCTTTTGTTAATCCTGGAACAGCATTCCTGGCAAAGAAACAAAGTCCTAACTGTATCCCTAACCCTAACCATAACCAAGCTCTAAAATCAGAGGAAATCATAGGTTGATCAGACTGGTGTACAAGCTCCCAACCCAGCAATAAGTCTAACTGTAACCCTACCCTTTTTTCCTATCCCTAAAATCTGATTGATTAATAGGAATGTTATTCCAGCATCAAGAAGGATGTTTAAACAGTCTTTACTGGTGAAAGCTGAGAGGAAGAGAGCACATTTGATTCTTACATATTTTAGTTTTAGAAAGTGTTATCTGAATTTACAGTAATTACCCAAGTAGGACCTGGATGTTTCTGGATCAGCATCCTTTGTTGTTCTTCTACCTATGAGGGTGTTGATCTACATGTCCTACATGTCCAAGTCTGTTGGACCCGTTGGTGGGTCCAAAGGGGGGTGTTGCTTTATGCTTAAAATGTTAAAGTCTCCGTATACATAAGTCAGGCATATGAGGTATTATTTGAAAGCTTAGAATCCGAACTGTTCAGAGAAAACCTTCTGCATTTATGTTACTTAAAATAAAAAAATAAGGCCTCAAATCAATCGCGTTGAAAATTTGCACCCCCTAGAGGTAATGGAGTAGAAATATTTATATGAAAATAAAAGTCCTTCACATAGCACCTAAATATACAAGTCACATATCAAATGAAAGCTCTCATGCTTTCTCAGAAATGTGACTGTACAATTAATTTTGTTGCCCTAATACCACACTTTGATAGATTTTCAAAAGAATCACAAAATGAAAAATGATTTCTGTAAGTCATCAAATACAAACATCTCTTTTATGCGCGATCACTGCTGCTTTAAGCCCCAGATAGCTAAAAACATTATATCTTTATAACTTGAGCCATTTTTTCTGGTCTGTGAGCTTGCTTGGCTGAATAATCTAATGTTATATCTTAGATGTCCAGAACATAATATACCATACAGCAGGAAAAGCATGCTAAACAAATCATCAGAAAAATATTTTTCCACTATTGATGATAAAATGTTATATATCATCAAAAAGGGGAGGATCTCCGCTTTGTAGTGACACTTAGATTGAGCTTCTATTCCACTAAGAGGCCGAGATATTTGATGAAATAACAAGGGTGGTGCATGAACCGAAAATTAGACTAAATGTCTATGGACGAGCACATCTGTGAGGGCTAAAATGCATTAGAGCACCACTTACATTTCAGATCTGTATATTGTGATGGAATGTAGAAAAAAAAAATATATATTCTAGTGCTTGCTGCCATAAAGTGAATTAAAACTTTTCAAAGTGAGGTAGAGTGAACAGAACCAGAATTACATGTTTACAAAGTTAGGACAACAAAACAATAATAATAATAAAAAAAAAAATAAAAAAAAACCTTGTTTATCATAAGATTATAAACTTTTTTATATTATTATTATTTGAGGGGATTTCTGAACAAATTAGACCAATTTTTTTTTTTTTTTTTTTACAATTCGTCCACAGTATGTGTGAATGGTGAGCTTTTAAATTTGAGTGTGAAAAATTGCGGGCAGCAGCCCAAAATGCACCAGAGTTTAAGGTGTTAAGATTAAGATACCACATTAACGGGGGCCTGGGTAGCTCAGTGGTAAAGATGCTAGCTATCACCCCTGGAGGCACTTTCCCAAATGCTTTTTCCAAAATGTAGCATGGACAGGGGAAGACTTATTCATATTAATAGGGAAAGCGCCACCTGGTTGGTTAGGGTTAGGTTTAGGGGTAGGATTTTAATTGGGTTATAGTTTCTCAGACCGTTTTTCTGATAAATATTAATAATTTGTCCAATAAGGTATTGCTTTTATCTGAAAATAAATGACTCCTTTTTTTGTTTATTTTTTTTTTTTAATAAATTTGCTTCTCAAACACTCTGCCTATCTGCCACTTTTCAGACAAACAAGTTGCTCTACCATAAACTCATGCAGAAATTGACATGCCAGGATGCTTTGATAGTGCTACAGAGACCTAGTGTTTACACTTTTTGGGGAAATCAACCTATGAATGCCTTAAAGTTGACTCTGTTCAATGTGTAAATATACATTAGAAATACTTAATGCCCTATTAGAAATTACCAGTCAGCACTGCTGTTCTGTAGGGTTGTCCATATCTGTAGTCTGATAATGATAACTCTGTCGGAAGCTATCAATAATGCTTCCTTAGTGGCAAACAGAAAGCTATTCTTAGGGTTCACGTGGGGCTGTTTCAGCAAATATGTATTGTACCTTTATGATGTGACCTTAATTTGTTAAGGTCTGCCAGTGCTTGCAGTTCTTCTGTTCAATGACGCAGAAAGATATTCGAGGTTATACAGCGATGACTCCTCTCATGATTAATTTAGGTACAGGTATCTCTGCTGACCTTGAGATCTTCTTGTTTGTGCTGATGTCTGGTGAAGAGCAATCTAAGGGGAGCTAACAGCCCTCAAACTAATTTTTTCTTTGCTTCTTTTTTCTGAAACTCTGTGTTTTTTGCTCTTATGGGTTCCTAATCAATCTACCTTTGGACATAATTGTAGAATGTATGTAGGAAGTCAAAAATAACAGAATTTTCTTCTCACTCAGCCAAAGGGAAAGACATGTTTGATGTATCTGCATTGAGAGGAGTCACTGTCCACCTAAGCAAAGATGAAATATTTATTCTATCTTGTTTACAACCCTTACCCTCTAACCATTGCTGCTACGACTGGCTAGGGGTGCCATGGAATCTCTGCTCAGTTCAGTATTTTAATACCCACCGATGTTAAAGGTGCACTAAGTAACTTTTGCATTTGTGTCATCTTGGACTTACACTGACATCTAGTGGTGTGGATGCAGCATAATTAAAATCAATAGTTTTAAGTTACAGAAGCCATTGTAGAAATTCAATATACACAGTCAGCCATGATTAATTGAATCCAAGAGTGAAAGTGTCAAATAACAGGACGGTTACTGAGATTGAGCTAGTAGTATTTGGCAGGTCATGTGATTCTAACATGGCAGCCCCCATTTTTAAGCTTTTATAAGGTTACTGATATGACTGAAGTCTTCAACTCATGTGAGTGTTCATGATTTTATACATATGTTTCAAAATTACTATTAATTTCTTTACAAGTAAAATGTATTTAATGAGGAAAAAATTACTGAGTGCACCTTTTAAAGTACTGGCTGTACCGAGTACTAAATAAATTCGCTACCTGGGTGCTGTTCAGATACAGCAATCTGCTTTCAAACGCTCACATGCGTATGTCTGCACATGTTCTATAAAGTGCTTGTGTCTCATGGTGAATGCAGTTGCGCGCATGAACCTTCAAATGCAATTCTTGATCAAAATGACTCTCTTGATGAGATATTAATGTAAACACAGCCGTATATGAATTAAAGAGTGTTGACAGAGGGGGGGAAATCTGCACTTGTCTGTCTTGACATGATATTAATAGTGATGCACCAAAATGAAAATATTTTTCTAAACTTTCTATCTATCTATCTATCTATCTATCTATCTATCTATCTATCTATCTATCTATCTATCTATTTATCTTGTCTAACATAAGCAAATATTTACCCAACAAAGTGCTAATTAAGGACTTATGAATACACAACAAAGGACTAAAACATACCTTCCTATTCTAAGTTTCTCTTTTATCTGTCCATCATCCATATTGTTAATATTGTTGTGAGTGGGGAAAAATAAACTGAGTTTATCTGTGACAGTGTCAGTCACTGGTTCAGTTTCAGACAAAAAGCACAAATTTGCCCATTTGCGCAAAACTATGAGCGGCGGATGCAAAGTGGCTTCAATTGGACTCGTGTTTGACACTGCTGGTTTAGAGTGCGGCTCTGCTCGAACAGTAGTTGGGTATATTTTACCATGATATGTGATGGTGGCTCAAGCTAAACAGCCTCATAGCCTCTGAATACTCACGGAAAAACACTCTTTATTAATGCGCTGATATTCAAGAGAGCAAATGCTTTTGGGAATGTAGACTTTAATAGGCAACTAGGTAATGCAAATACCAACAGAATGTGCATTTGCATTTTAAATTTCACCACATTGTGCTTTCATAAACTCCTTTGAGTGTTTTTGTGCTGTTGTGCTCATTCGTGTGGGCACACACATACACTGTACAGATGTGCATCTCAATTATAAGCACAATCTTATTACCATCTATATATATTTAAAAATAAGCTGCTGTTTACATCTTTTCACATAAAACACTGTATTTTCTTCATGTCAGTGTCTCTGTTACTTGATTTTAAAGTAACAGTTTTTGTTCAGAATTTCGGCCGAAAATTTTCAGGCGGATGAAATGTCGGTGCATCCCTAGATATTAATGTTAAAATAATTTTTTTACTGGTTGGGGTGCCATGTAAAAAAATAATAAAATAAAAAAACACCATGAAGTGGTGCCGTAGTTTAAAAATGTTTAGATACCACTGCCATAGAAACCAACCAATCAACAAATCGATACAATGCAGGCATCAAATTGTAGTTAGCCTCCTATCCTTAGACTTTATGGATAGGATTAGGTTTGGGTAAGGGGTTGAACTTATGAAAAATCATAATAACATCATTCATTGGTTTGTTTATTTTTCTCAAAGGGAGTAAAAGTCAGATGATTTCTTACAATTTTGCCATCTCAGACTATTATTAGTCTGTCATGAGACTATCATGAGACTGGGTTGGAATAGCATATTACTATATTGTTTATATTTATGCATACTGTGCATAGTATTCACATTTTCTGTATGCATAGAATACACAGATGACAGACTGCAGAATAAATAGACACGGCAGAAATCGTAATAGTATGCTATTCCGAACATAGCTATTGTTTATGTTTGGAATGAAATGCTATTGTACTGCTTACTGCATATTGAATATTGCATACTATATATTATGTTCAACAGTATGCATTATGCAACAATAAACAAATATATATATATATATATATATATATATATATATATATATATATATATATATATATATATATATGATATATTTTTTTTGAACAAAAATAGCAAGCTTTTGGCAGTCTAACCCAACATCTCTATTATACCTGGAGAATCTGTTAGCATTCCCATTCATCTCAATGGCAGTTGCTCAGTTGTTCTACACTTAAATTAATGGTTGATGCTTTCAAATCAATTTGACTGTGTGATTGCTTTAAGCAGGGATGAGTGTTTAAATTGTGTTACAGATGGAAAAGAAACTCCCCTCATCTGGATGACAAATCCTCTCTCAAGCATATTTTGGGCATATAGGGCATATTTTGTCCTACTACTACATCAGTATGGGTTCTTTACCTTTTGAAAACATCGATGCTACCATCAACACAATGCTTTCCCTGGAACAGTAAAGTTATATTGGTCATCACCAAGAATGTAAAACAGTCAATTCTTTCAGTCACTGTTTTTGGAATGGATCCAGTCTGTGAGAGACGTTTCTAAGTGTGGATTGCTCATCTTTTGCATGTGTGGTGAGTAGGTGGTGATGGCTAAAGGGGAAGTTAGATGTTAATGCATGTAGCCAAGTACACCACCTTGGGAATTTCACAAGGAAATAAAGCTGAGGTTGTCTAACCAAAGATAAATGATCTATATACTGTAGCATAACTCAGTTCTACAAATGAACATAGATTAGTTTTACCAAGAAAAAACAGTGTTAACCCATTAAAGTTACACATAGTAATTTTTCCTCATTAAAAAAGCTTAACAGCTTTAACAGTTTAAAGACATGAATTGTAATTTTGCAATATATGTAGGAAATCATGAGCATTCACATTAAAATGAAGACTCCAGTCATATCAGTAACCTTATAAAAGCTGTTTTATTCTACACAGAGAGGGTCCGCACATGGAGGCTGCCATGTTAGAATCACATGACCGGCTGAACACTACTTTCTTAATCTCAGTAACTGTCCTGTTATTTGACACTTTAACTCATTGATTAAAGTAATCATGGCTGACTGTGTATACTTAATTTCTACAATGGCTTCTGTAACTTAAAACTATTGATTTTAATTATGCTGCATCCACACCGCTAGATGTCAGTGTACGTCCAAGATGACACAAACGCAAAAGTTACTTAGTACACCTTTAACATCGGTGGGTATTAAAATACTGAACTGAGCAGAGATTCCATGGCACCCCTAGCCAGTCGTAGCGGCACTGGTTAGGGGGTAAAGGTTGTAAACAATATACAGGTGCATCTCAATAAATTAGAATGTCGTGGAAAAGTTCATTTATTTCAGTAATTCAACTCAAATTGTGAAACTCGTGCATTAAATAAATTCAATGCACACAGACTGAAGTAGTTTAAGTCTTTGGCTCTTTTAATTGTGGTGATTTTGGCTCACATTTAACAAAAACCCACCAATTCACTATCTCAAAAAATTAGAATACATCATAAGACCAATAAAAAAAAACATTTTTAGTGAACTGTTGGCCTTCTGGAAAGTATGTTCATTTACTGTATATGTACTCAATACTTGGTAGGGGCTCCTATTGCTTTAATTACTGCCTCAATTCGACGTGGCATGGAGGTGATCAGTTTGTGGCACTGCTGAGGTGGTATGGAAGCCCAGGTTTCTTTGACAGTGGCCTTCAGCTCATCTGCATTTTTTGGTCTCTTGTTTCTCATTTTCCTCTTGACAATACCCCATAGATTCTCTATGGGGTTCAGGTCTGGTGAGTTTGCTGGCCAGTCAAGCACACCAACACCATGGTCATTTAACCAACTTTTGGTGCTTTTGGCAGTGTGGGCAGGTGCCAGATCCTGCTGGAAAATGAAATCAGCATCTTTAAAAAGCTGGTCAGCAGAAGGTAGCATGAAGTGCTCCAAAACTTCTTGGTAAACGGGTGCAGTGACTTTGGTTTTCAAAAAACACAATGGACCAACACCAGCAGATGACATTGCACCCCAAATCATCACAGACTGTGGAAACTTAACACTGGACTTCATGCAAATTGGGCTATGAGCTTCTCCACCCTTCCTCCAGACTCTAGGACCTTGGTTTCCAAATGAAATACAAAACTTGCTCTCATCTGAAAAGAGGACTTTGGAACACTGGGCAACAGTCCAGTTCTTCTTCTCCTTAGCCCAGGTAAGACGCCTCTGACGTTGTCTGTGGTTCAGGAGTGGCTTAACAAGAGGAATACGACAACTGTAGCCAAATTCCTTGACATGTCTGTGTGTGGTGGCTCTTGATGCCTTGACCCCAGCCTCAGTCCATTCCTTGTGAAGTTCACCCAAATTCTTGAATCGATTTTGCTTGACAATCATAAGGTTGCGGTTCTCTTGGTTGGTTGTGCATCTTTTTCTTCCACACTTTTTCCTTCCACTCAACTTTCTGTTAACATGCTTGGATACAGCACTCTGTGAACAGCCAGCTTCTTTGGCAATTAATGTTTGTGGATTACCCTCCTTGTGAAGGGTGTCAGTGATTGTCTTCTGGACAACTGTCAGATCAGCAGTCTTCCCCATGATTGTGTAGCCTAGTGAACTAAACTGAGAGACCATTTTGAAGGCTCAGGAAACCTTTGCAGGTGTTTTGAGTTGATTAGCTGATTGGCATGTCACCATATTCTAATTTTTTGAGATAGTGAATTGGTGGGTTTTTGTTAAATGTGAGCCAAAATCATCACAATTAAAAGAACCAAAGACTTAAACTACTTCAGTCTGTGTGCATTGAATTTATTTAATACACGAGTTTCACAATTTGAGTTGAATTACTGAAATAAATGAACTTTTCCACAACATTCTAATTTATTGAGATGCACCTGTAGAATAAATGTTTCATTTCTGCTTATGTGGACAGTGACTCCTCTCAGTGCAGATACATCAAACATGTCACTCCCTTTGCCTGAGTGAGAAGAAAATTGTGTTATTTTTGACTTCTGAAATTACAAATTAACTTTAAATCGTTGCTTCAGGCCAGCGCTGGATTGCTGTTTGAAATGACCTAACTCTCACGTGACATTCGTTTCTCTGTTGTGTACAAAGCGAGCGCTTCTGACTTCTCGCATGAGCACACCATTGCACTTACATCACGCGACAGCTACATGATTGGTCGACTGTTAGCAGGAAGCATTTTTTAAAAGTTAATAAATTTTTAATTATCTATTTATTTTTTACACATACCCATTGATTTGCTTTAGAAAACTACTGGAGTCACGTGGATTACTTTTCTGCTGCCTAAATATGCCTTTTGGACCGTCAAACAGCCAGCAGCATCATGGCACCCATTTACTTGCATTGTATGGACATACAGAGCTGAAATGTGCTTATAAAAATCTTCACTTCGGTTCTGCTGAAGAAGGAAAGTCATACACATCTGGGATGGATTAAAGGTAAGTAAATCATGAGAGAATTTTCATTTTTGGGTGAACTAACCCTTTAAGAGCTCCATTTAGCAGAACTGTGTGTGTTGCTGGTGAGCTCCTATCCTTGCAGTGGCTTTTTCTCTTGGAAGTGTTGCGTTTATGATGTTGTAAGTTTATTATTTTCCAGATTCTGTGCCTTTGAGTGCTTAATTGTTTAACCATGTATGAAGCTGATTCATTATATCATTAAAATGTTTCACTGTATCAATGCATGTTTATGTATATTGATTTCATGCAGCCTATCCTGACTAGCTTAATTTGTATTATTTATTGTATTCCTTTTCCTATTGATGTAGACAATGTAATTACTTCCAAGCCTTCCTTCCAACAATTCTTGCATGTCAATGACTTCCAAGTCTTCCAACTCCGATAGCTTCCAATAACTTTCAAGGACTCTTAACTTCAACTCCTGATAACAACTATTTCATGGAACGTTAATATGATGCTGAAATGAAAATAGGATTGATAAATGGAAAAACTGAATTTGTGTTTGAATAGACATGGATCCTGGTAGAACCTATCCAAACCAACCACCCACCACCAATATTTACACACATGCATGAACATAATTCATGTGTTGCATATATTCTACATAATTTTTTTTGTAGAAATGCATAACCCAAGTAATATACTTCAAAGTTATTAACTTAATTGAAAGTCAAAAATCGAATGCCTCAAAACTAATTCAAATAAATTTCAGTTCATAATATCAACAAGAAATTAGTAAACCAAAGAGTAAGAAGATTGGGACTGACCACCAGGGAGGCAGACCACACAGAGACATGCCCATAAAACAAAGCGGTGCTACATACCAGCAAACACACACTGGTGGATACTTGTGATGTGCTTGCATGACCAATGCAATAACCTCCCTACTTCTGTATACTGCCAGCATAGGCAAAATTTCATCAGCTTTTGAACCCAGCCAATGAAAATGACATAAACAGACAAAATGCAAGCACAAGAATATAAAACAGATTCACTGCTGCTTAAAACAACAAACATAATAATCAGAAATGACTTAACTTCATATGTCTGTCTGTGACGTAGGGCTACCCTCATGTGCAATTTTGATCTTTTTTTAAAAAAATTTTTATCCCCTTTTCTCCCAATTTGGAACGCCCAATTCCCACTACTTAGTAAGTCCTCATGGTGGCGCGGTTACTCACTTCAATCCAGGTGAAGGTGGACAAGTCTCAGTTGCCTCCACTTCTGAGACAGTCAATCCGCGCATTTTATCACGTGGCTTGCTGTGCACGACACTGCGGAGACTCACAGCATGTGGAGGCTCATGCTACCCTCCGCGGCATCCACGCACAAATTACCACGCGTCCCATTGAGAGCTAGAACCCCTAATTGTGACCACAAGGAGGTTACCCCATGCGACTCTACCCTCCCTAGCAACCAGGCCAATTTGGTTGCTTAGAAGACCTGGCTGGAGTCACTCAGCATGCACCGGATTCAAACTCACAACTCCAGGGGTGGTAGTCAGCGTCAATACTCGCTGAGCTACCCAGGCCCCCATTTTGAGCTTTCTTGATTTGCATGAATGTTCTCTTCGTTGCGCCTATAGCTGAAGTGTAACCTTGTTTGTTTTTGATGAAGTGGCGATTGGAGAGCTTTGTTTACGGCCCATGTTTGCTCAAGCATTCTATTTTAAACGCTGCACAATCAAACGCTGAAGAGGCTCTCTTAATCCTAAAGGATTATGGAATGTATGACTAGCACCCAAGGCCAAATCGCTCATCTGATTCAGAAAGGAGGAGTGCGCTGTACGGCACACACTCCTCATGTAATCATATAAGAAGCATGTAAGGAAGCCTGAAGGATGTGGAGGAGGAAACTAGCTCACACAGATTCTGCCGTTCTTTCAAAAATCTGATTCTGTTGATGGGTTGGCATTTCAGTCTAGGTCAAAGTCATTAAGTAGAGTTTGATTGGGGTGATTGGTTTGTTGGAACATACTTGATACTGAGCGGGTACATTAGTAACACAGAGGTCTATCATACCTGGCGAGAGGTGGGAATGATTTCCAGGGCCTACAGCCATTTTGGTCAATTTTTGGCCACTTTGCTGACTATAAAATGAATAATATGCCAAATCATTATTACTACAAGCAAGCTTAAATAAAACAACAAAAAAATATATGCTATATTATTTTATTATTATTATTTTAACCTGTGCATGACTGTGTCACTTTGACTAAGCCAAAGAAGATCATCATCATCATCATATAATATTCATAGCATAGAAGAAAATGCCAAGAAAAAATCAAATCTGGTCATCAAAAGTGCCAGGAGAAGAGAGAGAGGCAGTGAGGACTGAAGGGGCCCAGAGGATAACCGTGTTCTTTTCCAGGAAAGGTGAGTACATTATGTTATGTAAAGTGCACGTTTAATTGGTTTGCATGGGCTAAGCCCTCTGTTAGCTTTGTAGCTGTAGGCAATAAACGCTCAATTCCTCAGACATAAATGCAACGTTTTAACTGTTAACTGTTTTAAGTTAAAACTTTTATCTGTTGAGTAGCCTCGATTACATTTGTTTGTCAGCTTACATCCACTGACTGACATCATCACCATGTTTTTAAAATACTCAAACAGAGTTCAGATTGAAGCCTTTTGCTGTCCACCGGCACAGTTTTAACATACATGTTGAGAACAATTGCTGTTCTTATGAGCCTTTGAACAGAACGAGGGATAAAGTAAAAAAAAAAAAAAAAAAAAAAACAGAATTCGTACAAAATTTGAAGCTAGTGGAGTTTTCTTCGGTCAGCTAGGCAACATTTGATCACACAACTTTCTATAGCTAATTATGTAAAAAATATTGAGTGTATTTGATTGAACTCTTTAGATGAGTGTAAATTGCTTAGGAAATATAGTATCAATGTAATGCAATCGATATCTTGGGAATGTTGGCATGCATGACATGCTGGCATGCATGACCATGAATGTTGGCATGCATGACCATGATTTTAAAAAAAATAAATTAAAAAAAAACAAAAAAGGGGGGGGGCAGTGGTGGCTCAGCGGTTAAGGCTCTGGGTTACTGACCAAAAGGTCAGGGTTTCAAGCCCCAGTACCACCAAGATGCCACCGTTGGGCCCTTGAGCAAGGCCCTTGACCCTATCTGCTCCAGGGGCACTGTATCATGGCTGACCCTGCACTCTGGGATATGTGAAAACAAATAAATTTCACTGTATATATGCAAAAAATTTATTGGATAATGTATAATGTGTGACCAAAATAAAGGTTTCTATTAAGGTTTCTATGACCATGCCTTACATCACCATTCAGATTTATCAAAATGAACATTTACATCATAGATAAGGGAATACACATGCCAATAGTGCCATTATTTTAATGCCAACACAAACAAGACAAGCTTATTCTTTATCAGTTGTTTCAACTGCAATACTGCAAGCATTATTGAGGCATCTGCAAGCATTATAAAATTTAAGTAAACCTGTATTTAATTCAGATTCATCTGTGGCCTCCCCTGACCTCCATGGCCAGTCCTCCAGTCCAGCACCACATACTGTATGACTTACATCCAGGGTTGGGCTGTAACAGAATACATGTAATGGTGTTATGTATTCAGAATAGAAAAATGAAGCAGTGCATTTACTTTAAAATTGTTTGTTACACTCTAATAAATGCTGGGTATTTTTTCAACCCAAACGCTGGACTGAGCCTGTTGGGCCATTTTATTGGGTTCTTTTCTCAGTGTTGGGTAGTTTTTGTGTTACCCAGCCACTGGGTTAGTTCACTGACATTTGAAACAAAGCACTCCTCCCCCTCACCTCAATCAACAACCCAGCTGCTATGTTACAACAACCCAGCCACTATGTTACAACAACCCACCCGCTGAGTTACCTGTTGCAGGCTTTTTGGATCATCTTCAAGAGTTAGCGGTTCTCAGCACAGAATAATTAGGTGACTGAGTTGGTGAAATAAGGTTTGTATAAGTGTTTTAATCTATAAAATAATAACTGTTTATTATAAAATTCAAAGATACCGTTCCATAATAAGAACAGGACCGCTAATATGACATAACATCATGCTAGCTTCGTTAGCTCAGGCTTTGCTAGCCTATAATGCCCACTGGATCGTGAATAAGTTTGTTATTCCCTTTTTCTGAATTTGAAGTGATTACAAATGTCTCCTTTCTGCAAAAATTCTCAATTTTGAATCCAAAAGATTCATTTAACGCCTTTAACACCTTGTCTACACCGGACGTTAGTGGTGCATCGACGGACGCTTTTTCTACACGAAGGTCGTTTTACATAATCATGGGCTTCATCACTTCAACGTACCGCTCAACGCAAGCGCCATGTGGAGTTGTGCAATGCATTGGTGTGCATGCATGGTAAACAATGAAAACATGTATTTGAATTTTTAGAGTAGAAAAAAGTGGGCATTGCTTCATTCATTGCAGAAAATATTAAAGAGCATTCGTTGAATGTGCTGGGATGGTTGAGGTAAGTTTAAATTAAAGAACTGTAGTCTCAATATTAATGAATAATATGAAATTATGAGACACTCAATATTGTATAAAGTCAGGGTTTTTTGTTTATTTATTGCTGCTTTGTACTTTAAAAAATGTCATCAGTGAGGCAAACACTTGTGTGAAAAATCATAAGCTAGTGCAAAGCTTGACCTGTTATTGCACAGACACATTTATTAACCATGTTTTTATTTCTGATAACTGCTAAATTGCTAACATTTGGGCTTGATATCTTTCTTTGTTTAACCTTTTTCCTGTCTGTCTTTGTACAGGTTGGAACTAATATGGTGGAGTGCCTCCAGCGGGCTGATGCCAAGGTCTCATTCCCCTACATCCTACACTCAGCAATACAGGCCTGCACATAGATTTTTTTTTATTATTATTATATTTTATGGATTTTTGTTCATTTCTTACATAAATACTTTTCTGTCAAAAGACTTTGAAATTATAATTAACATAACATATATTACATATAAGTAACTAATGTTACCATGGATGTTTAATGTTTTTTTTTCTGATTAACAATTTTTTTATTGATTCACATATTAAACACAGAAAAACAAAACATATATACACAGAATCAACAATTAACCCCCACTATTACCACTCCCAAAACCCAACCCCACCCTGGCACCCAACAACATCCCAGTGGTCATACATGATTATAGACACACACACACACACACACACACAAAATAAATAAATAAATAATAATAATAATAATCACACATTTGACAACTACACCTCTCTCTCCACTGCCCCTCCCCAAGAGCCCTCCGCAAATGCCAGATTTCCACCCCATTTCCCCACAAAGTCCAATTTTCCTAGTCTTCTAAATGACCCTTCTTCAAAGGCCGCCACCCTCCCCATCTCCGAGCACCACTCCTGAAATGAGGGCACTTCAACTGACCACCATCCCCTTAAAACTATCTGTCTGGCAATCATGACACTGGTTAGGACCCAACTCTTTATTTGTCTATTCTCTACATCGATGACTGCCCCATCACCCAAAATACAGAGTCTGGGGCAAAATGAAACCCGAGTGCCCTATACGTCACACACAAAACTCTGAACCTTCAACCGAAATTCTTGGATCTTAACACATCACCAAAAGACATGGGTTGTGTCTCCATCCTCTCACCAGCAGGTGGGTGTGTCTTTAAGACCAAGGCTATACAATCTAGAGAAGGTCCAATAGAATCGATATAAAATCTTGAATTGCATAAGGCACACCCTTGCGTCTCTAGAGGCAGATTTGATGTTTTTTAGAATCATAGCCCACACTCCCTCCTCCAATACCAAGTTTAAATCTTTCTCCCATAGTCTCTTGATAGAAGTTAAAGCTCCATCTCCCAGACTCTGAATTAGCAGGGAGTAATACACTGATGCCTCATGACCTTTTCCAAAAGCAGTAATCACAATTCCCAAAGTATCTGACACTTTAGGGGGGTGTATGTTACTCCCACAAATAGTACAGAGCAGGTGGCGCAGCTGTAAATACCTAAAGAACTGAAATCTGGGAATCCTAAAATGTTGAACCATATTTTCAAAGGATCTCAACACTCCACTCTCATATAGGTCACCGAGTGTATTAACCTCCCTCACAATCCACTCTGACCAGCAGAAAGGGGACTTATTAATACATCATTTTGGGTTCAGCCATATGCTTGAGGCAACATTTGAATAAATGTCCGAATTAAACACTCTGGACACTTTTGTCCAAACTGAGTGCAAATGCAAGATAACGGGGTGTATCTTAACTTCTCCGGTTAGTGTAATAAAAGGCTTTGCAATGGCAAAATAGGGGCAAGAACTTCCTGTTCAATACAGAACCAGGGAGGGGCTCTCTCAGGTGGAAGCGACTAATGAGCCAAATGTTTAAGATCGAATGCATGACAATAAAACAAAATCTTGGGTAAGCATAGCCCACCTTTGTCAATCGGCCTATGTAACTTATTGAAATGTAATCTGGGACGTTTACCATTCCAAATGAAGGACTTCGCTATGCTGTCAAATTGTTTGAAATAAGAGAGGGGGACATCTATAGGGAGAGACTGTAAGCAGGTAGTTGAATTTTGGAATACAATTCATTTTAATAACATTAACCTTCCCAATCATCGATAAATGCAATGAAGCCCACCTGCCCACATCACTCGAAAACCTTTTTATTAAAGGGTCAAAATGAACTAAATCACACAAATTTGCTGGGAATAAAATACCCAAATACTTAATGCCCTGTTTGGGCCACTGAAAGGCACCCAGCTGAAAAGCCGTTATCAGGCAGTACGCTGTCAGAGCCAAAGCTTTGGATTTAGACCAATTAACTCTGTATCCCGAGAACTTAGAAAAGGAAATAATAATTCTGTGGAGGCAAGGTATAGATCTAGTAGGGTCGGAGATGTATAAAAAATATCTGCGTAAAGCAAAAGCTTATGTGCCACACCTCCCGCCATCACCCCTGGAAAATCAACCACCCTTCTTATTGCAGCTGCTAATGGTTCCAGGGCAAGACAGAACAATAATGGGGAAAGAGGAAAACCCTGCCAGGTGCCCCTATCCAGAGTAAAGTAATCTGAAATTAATCCATTTGTTTGTACTGCCACTACCAGGTGTCTATAAAGTAACTTAATCCATCCAATAAACATATTCCCAAACCCGTACATTTCCAAAATCTTAAAAAGATAATCCCATTCTACCATATCAAACGCCTTTTCGGTGTCAAATGAGATGGCAGTGACCGGAGTCTGATAATTCACCACTGACCACATGATATTGATGAAATGCCTAATGTTATCAGAAGAGCTATGGCCCTGAATAAACCCCACCTGATCTATATGTATAAGAGATGTCATAACTTTACTTAATCTGTTAGCCAAAATTTTTTACAATATTTTAACGTCTAGCTGGATCAGGGAAAGTGGACAGTAACTCTTACTCTCGCTTGGATCTTTGTCCTTTTTAAGAATCAGACTGATCCGGGCTTGCGTCATGATTGGCGGAAGCTTTACATTCTTTAATGATTCCTTATAAACTTCTAGCAAAAGTGGAGCCAAGTGTGTAGCATAAGATCTAAAAAACATGGCCCTGGAGCCTTGCCTGTAGGCAAGGCCTTAATTACCTCGCCAAGCTCCTCCAAGTTTATCTCAGAATCAAGATAATTTTTTTGCTCATTCATCAGTTTAGGGAGTTCTAATGGTTCCACAAAGTTTCTAATATCTTCATCAGTAGACGAAGATGTGGAACTATAGAGATGAAAATAGAATTCTTTAAAAGCTTTATTAATATCAGCAGATTTCACTGAGGAAATGGTAGAAAAAGACTCTCTCTGCTTTATATATCTAGTCAAAAGCTTCCCTGCTTTGTCCCCTGACTCAAAGTATGACTGTCTTGCTCTGAATAGCCAAAACTCCACCTCCCGTGACAAATAGTATTATATTGTATTTCAATCGGGTCAACTCTCTGAGGCTAACAGACGACATTCGGCGCCTCAGCTCTGCCTCGGCACTTTAAATATTCCCTTCCAACTCCACAAGTTCTCGTGCTTTGGATTTTTTGATGAATGAGGCATACTGTATGATCCGACCCCTAAGAACCACCTTAAGTGCCTCCCAAGCCATGCCCACATAGGGATACTGAGGACCAGTTGGTCTCCATATAAACATTGATTTCAGCCTTTAACATTTGTTGGAGTTCAGGATTTTGCGAAAGGGATACATTAAAGCATCAACTATACAATTTCTTTTTCTCCGTATGTGGTAACACCTCTAAACTCACCAGGGTGTGGTCTGAGACTGTTGTTTCCAACTGAGCAATCAACAACAGATGAAATGAGGGACTTAGATATATATATATATATATATATATATATATATATATATATATATATATATATATATATATATATATAAATCTATTCTAGAATAAATCTTATTGACTGATTAAATAAAATGTATAGTCTCTACCGGATGGGTTCAAAAGTCTCCAAATATCTGTAAGACCTAGATTTTTACACATCCTGTGAAGCATCACTGTTGCTCTAGGGGGCTTACACACTTTTGCTTCACTATGATCAAGGACTCAAAAGTCCATCAAAATATTAAAGTCTCCTCCCAATATTATATCATGAGGGGTGCCAGCGGCTTGCAACATACCTTCAAGATCTGTATAAAAGCCCTGATCATCAGCATTAGGTGCGTAAATATTAGCCAAAATCAGACCTTGCCCCTGAATTCCACTAAAACAACAATAACTCTTCCTAATTTATCTTTAATTTGTTTGAGACATTTGAATTGTATATGCTTACTTATCAGTGCAATGACTCCCCTGCTCTTACTTGGGCCAGCACTAAAGAAAACATGTTCACCCCATATCTTTCCAAATCTTTCAGCTTCCTGTGGGGAAAGATGCATTTCTTGAAGAAACGCTATATCATATTTCATACATTTAAGAAGAGAAATAACTTTCCTTCATTTTATGGGGTGCCCCAACCCATTCACATTCCACTTGGAGAGAGACAATCCACTCATATTAACATTTGATATTTTGACATATTAGAAAAAATTGATTGTGTGTCAAAAATAAAATTATAAAGACCAGATTCCCCATTAGTGCAACAATCAAACCCCGAACCAAAAAAAAAAAGAAAAACGTGCGCATTAACCTCGCACACGACAGCGCCAACCGGTGTCCATCCATCTAAATTTAAAAAGTCCATGTACTCCTACGAGAGTCCCCGCAACAACTTTGCCATCAGATTGCTCAAGTCCAGTGTTTCTTTACACATTTTGTGAGACAGAATTACATAACAGAATATAGTCTATAAAACAAATTCCAGCCAATAAGCAGAATAAACACAAAGAACATGTAGATTCATTCACAAAATTGTATCGAAGGTGTGTTCCTCCACAAAACAAACTCCAGCCGCTAGCAGAACCAGCACATACACATACACACACAAACCCATTCAGTTTCCTCGGACAGTCAAACTAATGTTCAGTGAGCCGGCTGTTCATAAGTGCAGCAGATGACCTAATGAGACACACACCATGGCGTGAGAAACACACCATGACTTCCTCAGTCCATTGATTTTATGAAAGACATCACTTGTTGTGGGCATGAAAATATTTTGCGGCCATCCTTAGAATCTATTCTCAATTTGGCCGGAAACATTAGTGCAAAAGCGATCCTCCGTGGATGCAAGAGTTTCTTGAAGGAGTGTTATTCCACAAAACAAACTCCAGCCACTAGGCGGAGCCAGCACAAAAAGAAACAAAATGGCGCCCAGCTTCCCCAGAGAGTCAAGTGTATGCTCAGCGAGTCAAGCTCACTTGGGGGCCAAGTAAGAGACACCAAATGGTTTACTCACCCCATTGACTTTATGAAGGACATTGCTTGCTGTGGGCATGTAAATATTTTGCGGCCATCCTTAGTATCTGTTCTCAATTTGGCTGGGAACATCTGTGCAAAAGTGATCTTCCGCTTATGTAAGAGTTTCTTGCATTCCTTGAATCGATCATGTTTCTCTCTTGTCAAATTCGCAAAGTCTGGGAACAAGAAAATGCTGTGGTTTTTCCAAGAAAGCCTTCCTTTACTCCTTGCCTCGCATAACACAAGATCTTTATCAGATGATAAAAAAAATAAAATAAAAAAAAAATAAAAATAAATAAATCTAAAATTGACAAAATCAAAGGTGTAAAAGAATTAAAAGCACCCAAAAAATACAATTGTCAGTAATAAAAGAAGTAGAAAATACAAAGAATAAATAGACCTTAATATGAAAGCAAGTCTAGTTAAAATCATTAATATACTACATTGTTGTCACAGGACCTCACTATGTTGCATGTTTCTGCAAGTGGCTTTCAGTTATCATTTTAAAAATATGGTTAATTTACATTTCATTTCCGATGTTGTGTAAAAATTCATCTTTGTCAGTCCAATTAAATAATGGGTTATGAAGAAGATTAAAAAAAAAAATGCCATTCTGAACATTCACAAACGACCCTGCTTGGTAGCTACAATGTCAAACTATGCGTTTGGGTCTGAGAAGTACAGGCAGCTCTTCTCTTGTCGGAAGATCGATGAGATATTGTAGCTGACTGCAAACTGCCTTCTGTTTGCATTCTGCCTTCATAAAGAAAAACCTCAGCTTCCTACTCCACATCTAATTTAAAGAAATCAAGGTAGTCCTAAGTTCATGAAATTTGCTGTCAAATAGCTAGACAGCTGTTTAGACACACTTCACACATAATTCTTCCAATTGTGCCTTTCCTTTATAAATATGTAAATAAAAAAGTATTCTAAAAGTATTATGAATATGTTACTTTTTATGTGATGTATCGGAACACATTACTGAATACTTTAAAGAAAGCATATAGTATTCATCACAGAATATTTTAAGTATTCCGCCCAACCTGCTTACATCACAAAATAAAGGAAAACATAAATAATAATAATAAAAAAGTTATGCACTTCCAATAACTTAAAATAATTTTGCTGAATAGCTGATGTCACCTCCAGTGTGTGATGCCATTTTCTAACATTATATATTCAGTTAAGGTCACATCATGACATAACAGATTGGACAATAAACCAAAAGACAAACACAAAACACATCAGCTATCAATGTTAAAATCAGACCGCTACCACATTGTGTAAATGAGGAATTGTCAGATCATATTACAGTTAAGTATGGAGTGCCACAGGGATCAGTTTTAGGGCCTCTGCTTTTCTCCTTTGCCGATAATATTATCTTTTAATTTCTTTGAAACCCGACGACATTTTACAATTCTCCAAGTTAGCAGAGTGTATAAATGACATCAAAGACTGCATGGCTACTCAATTCCAACAAAACAGAGGTACTAGTTATTGGACCAAAAACCAAATATAATTTGACTCTTGATGGATGTACTGTCATGTCGTCTTCTGCAGAGAAGAACTTAGGTGTTATATTTGATGATTTTCTGTAAAGCTGCTTTGAAATGATGTGTGTTGTGAAAAGTGCTAAACAAATAAAAATTAACATGACACATTTATCAAAAATGAATACATGTTAGTGAGAGAATGTAATATTAAACACTTAATTGTATTAAAAAAAATAGAAATCAGATAATTTAGCTTTTATTTTTGTCAAAGATGTTTAAGATGCAGCTATGGGGACATGAGGGAATTACACTGGTGCAATAAATTAAAATTTCAATTATTTAAAATGTGACGTTTAGGCCCACAGCAATGTGTAAAGTTATAAATAGTCATTATTTTTTTTACCAAGCCTATTCAAATTGCAATCAGCTGAAATTAAACAACTTGCACTGGGAACTGAAATGCTACTGAATTATCTGCGTTCCATCACAGTAAGTTTTGTGTCCACTGAAATTAAATTTTGTATGACAAATTAACCATGGTGTTTCTCAGAAAAACTGTAATTACTAATTACCATGTTTTTTGGCAATATGTTTATGATTTTTAATACCATAGTTTTGGCTTTTCTGTATTATTACCAGAATTATTACAGGAATCATTATTCCTGTATTATTACAGGTATGGTTTTACTACAAAATCACGGTTAAAATATAGTTACTGTAGTAAAACCATGGTTAATTTTCATAAGGCATGAATAAAGCTTGTGAGGGAGCCCAAAACGTATTGTGAGGGAATGCTAAACTATTTCAGAAAATAAATTCCATCTCTCTCCTCTAAGGCAGGGTTTCTCAACCACTGGATCATTGTCAGCTGGGTTGCGAGATCTTTTCTGTCATGAGTACAATTTACCAATTAGAAGTATAGAAATGTACATTTGCAATGTTTGGGGCAACAGTGACCTCTATTGTCGAATCATGTTAATATCTCCAGATTTACATAAACGATTGTAAGAGGCTTTCATTTCTCTGATGTTAATTATTAACTGTCCAATTACAATAATCCATCAATGCTACGAATCGTTCTTCTTGGACAAGGTCTCTTTACGTAGTGTTTCATGCGCTATCTCCATGCATACATCTCTGGACATCATCATTTCAGAGCGGCAGTCCCAAGTAGGGTTTCCGCACCTGTCCCGTAAAATACGGGATCGTCCTGTATTTAAAGATGAAATGATGTGTCCCGTTTCTAAACAATACGGGATGCTATTTGTCCTGTATTTAAGCTGGTCCGATGGCATCACTGCAAAATTGTTCAAGATCATGAATTTAACCTTGATATTCATTGGAAATGTGGGTAAGGGACCATCTGAAACGTTCTCACATTGTGCTAAAACATGCTAAAACTGTGGAGGGTGTTGTGAGGGACAGTCTGAAAACTTCAGTCAGCAGCACCAAAGCTACAAATATTGGGCTATAGATATTAGGCCGCTATATTATAAGCATATAAACATCATTCGATTAATTAAGTACCTATTAATTTATTCCGCCAACCCGAGGAGGGTCCCCTCTCATGGGGGCTGCCGTCTAAGAAACAAATACTACTAATTTAATCAAGGCTGACTGTGAATAGTGAATTTCTACAATGGTAACTAAAACTATTGTTTGTATTATGCCGCATCCACTCCACATCCAGGTGTCACTGTAAGTCCAAGATGACACAAAGACAAAAGTTCCAGAGTGCACCTTTAACACCTCTTGTTTTGATTAAGTATACAATGATGTGAAGTGCTGAGGTGGTTTTGAAGATGCCAACACAGCAGGAATGTAATTGATGAGTTTCATATCCTAACCAGAGCACATTCCAACACACCAACAAACTCATCTTCCATTTGACATTGTGAAGGTACAGGATCACAATTTCACTCTACTGACCTGGTGTTTATGTTTTCCCATATGTCTTTGCTCTGGTATTTTCCATAACAAGAGTGAGATGCCACCACTCAATGATAGAGTTTGAGTGAATGTCATTTCAGGAGCTGTCGGTATAGATGTTTAGGGCTTTGTGTGGGGGGCTGTGATCTTTCTAAACATGGGAGCCCATCATCGCCGCACTCTTCCAACCCTTCACCCCCTTCCCAGCCCTCACCGGCAAGGCCTTTGCTCTCTTGTGGCCTGACGCTTGGCTGGATGGGAATTGCTACAGCAGACAGCATCAGCTGGTGAAAGCTTACCAGTTAATGAGGTCTCCAAGGGCCGATGCCGCCCCAGCCCTCTCTCCTACCACCCCCCGCCCCCCACACACACACACACACAGGCCCTACCTATCTGTTGCTCTCTCTCGCTCGATCATTTTTCATTCTGCAATATATCCACTATGGTTTCCTTCTCACACACAAACATACATAGGAGGTGGAAAGGTATATGCTCTAGGTTATAGGTGATGCTGGTAGAACAATTTGTTCATTTTTACTTATATTATTCTGAGGCTGTGCACAGTGATTACTATTGACCACCCGAACGCTCCACACGGAGATGGTCATCATTAGTGTTTCCTTGACTTTTGCCTTCCCATTTAGACAAGGGAGGAGGCAGTCAGTAACTCTGTTTATACTGTTAATTAGTCTGATGATAACTATAGTGATTTCACTGTCATTCAGTGTCAAATTATTATCATTGCCACTCATCATTTTGCTTGAGCAGTTATCAAGCAGCAGTGTTGGGGAAGCTGTGAAACTGTACATTACATTTTCTTCACACTTTTAACCAATGCAATTTAAAGTGTATTTAAGCTACACTGTAAAAATGTTTTGTCAGGTAATGATCTAACACTTCACATTAATGTTCCCTTTGTTTTTAAGGGTTAATAAAGGGGTTTGCCAGTGACCAATAACTAATATACAAATGCATTATCAATCATTGATATGCAGTTATAACAACATGAATAAAATGGGCGACTGAGGGGAAGATCAGAGGCAGTTCTGGCTTACTTGGTGCCCTAGGCAAGATCCGACGTGGCGCCACCTTTAACGCCCCTACAATGGTGACAACTTTTTATTACAGAACTATGCTTTAACACACAAAATATATTAAAGGGATAATTCTCCCAAAACTGAAAATTATTTCATAATTTACTCACCCTCATGCCATCCCTGATTTGTATGAATTTCTTCTTTCTGCTGAACACAAGCAAAACATTTTAGAAGAATATCTCAAAATAGCATGAGGGTGAGTAAATGATGAGAGAATTTTAATTTTTGAGTAAACCATCCCTTTAAATTAAAATAACCAGACAATAAATATAGAAATTAAGTTATATATATATATATATAAAATTATATTATATATATCATTTATTTATTTATAATGCCAAATTATATTAACATTTACATTATATGTACATAACTTAAACTGCACAATGAAATTATAGAGTCAATAAATAAAGCGAACAGCAGAATACTTGCAGATTTCTGCTTGTACTATTACACCTAATCCCTCATTTAAAATTTAACCCTCCCATCCTTGTTTTCACTGATCATCAAAATCATCAGTGACTTTGTCATATTTGCCCAGCAATCACATGGTTGATACTAATTTTCTCAAGACCACTCAGACGATCCTGTGTCATGGTGTTAACACCGTAAACATGGTTATCTTGTTTGTTCAGAATGTAAGAATGTAATATGAACATCCATAATCCTAACCATATAGAGCCTTTAAAGCTGAGTAGCCTGTCAGGAGCAACTTGGGGCACCTTTCCCCCAAAGCAATCTTGCGAGCTCTGTGCAGGGGCAGGGTGGCACAATTTGGGGCATCTTTCTCCCATCGCAATCATGTGAGCTTGGGCCGGGCAGGCACATTATGGGGCATCTTTCTCCTATCGTGATCTAGCGAGCTAGGGGCAGGGCGGCCGCGGCTGAATAGGTACCCTGTCGTGCCACCCCAGAGAGCGTTGCTGCCCTAGGCAGCTGCCTATATCACCTATGCCAGGATCCGCCACTGGAGAAGATTTTCAGTCAATATTGACTTTTCCTTACACAATCGCTATCATATGACTTCAGAGTACTTGGAATATAGCACACGAGTCTTGTGGACTATTTTTTATGACACTTTTACTGTGCTGTTTTGGCATCAAGCAGTCTAGACATTTCAAAGAATACTTTTGGAGCAACGTATTTTTTTTCCACATTATTGTGTGCATTTTCATTCTGCGCATTTGCTGTTGTGTGCCTCATTTGATGTGTTCCATTATATAATACATGCAGAAATACTAGGATTACACACGCTTGAAATAGAGATAAGAATTAAAATGTCATGAAATCTGCAGGAAACACATGCTTGGCTATTGGCCGTTATCATGCTTCTATAAATGATGTAAGTCATAAATATATGAGAGCTCCAGAGATCTTATCCAGGAGAAATTCTCCTCCATTTAGACAACTGAGGCACAACCACAAGACACATGTACTGGTTGGTGTTGCTCTCTCGCTGCAGTTTTTTGCTCCCTAATCCATTTCCCATTTGTTTCCTGTAAATCTTCACTGTCCTATAAAATAACAGCGTACAAGGTACTCTAAAAAAAAAAAAAAAAACTCTACTCAACTTTACTCTATTGTATAGCCTAACTCATTAGGCCCAGGGGAAAGAGGGTCCACCGGAAAAAAAATTGTCCTCGGTGCCATGAATTTAAGCGGTGGCCTTGAGGCTGACACATTGTTGAGATTCTGAAATCCTGGAGGTGACGTAATTTTTTCTCAGTAGAAACATCTGAGAATGAGACTTAATCTCTTTGCACGTGAGCTGTTACTTTACTAATTAATCCCCTAGTTTAAGTTATTTAATGCACACTGTATTTAAAAAAAAAAAAAAAAAAAAAAAAACTGCCTTACACTTTACAGCAGATATACTGGAGGGAGGAATTAAATATTATTAAACATATAATGTTATTTTAAGATGTTTATAATGATTGATTATAATAGAAAAGACAAATGCAATTGCCGGTATGTGCACCACCATGTTGTTTACTTTGCAATGCTGCAGAGGATTCTCTAGCCCTTCTACTTAGTTGCACCGGAAAGAATGAGAATGAGTGACGGGGGAACTGGGAGAAGGCTTGAGTGGACTAACTAGTTTATACATTCTTTGTTTGACATCAGACAACAGTGCCATATCGCAGCTTTAACGGCTTTAAACGTTTATTTTGTGATTATTTGAATGTTTGTAACATAAAAAAATAAAGATATTGTGATGTTGTTAATACTATTTGAGAAGCTGTTTCATTAAGACACTCGCTTCAGTCATTCTCTCCTGGTAAACAGCAGTGCAAATGCAGATCACAGCAGTTTGACTACACGCCTCTGAGCCCAGCCTAATGCAATCTCACCGGTTTGATCACACGTACAGTACTTTTAGCTATCTCAGCATATTAAAAAAGTAGTTTAGCATTGAAATTATTACACACTTCACCATTAAGCAAAAGTCTCCATTTGCTTTCCATTTCTGGTAACACTTTACAGTAATGTTCCATTTGTTAAGGGTTTATAAAGGGGTTCATTAATAACCAATAACTCATTTAGAAATCCATTATAAATCAATGATATGTGGTTATAACTACATGAAAACAAGGGTGACTGTCATGCAATACTTGCCAAATAGTGAGCCATTTTACGTCACATGTAATAAATGCTTAATAACACTTATTCAACATTAGTTACCTATGAAAATGTACCTTAATGTAAAGTGAACACATATGAAGCATTAATTAAGGAGTTTACAGCATTAGAAAGCTATGTACATAAAGTTCAGTATGGTTTAATGATCATTAGGCTTTATTATATAATATATGTTGTGAATGAGTATGAAGATCTGAAAAGTGTTTTTTGCAGAGGATTTTAGGTAACTAGGACTAGTTAAGTTGGAACAGCATTTGGAGTGGCACCATTCTTTTGACATCAACATGACAAGGAAAGTGACAACAAAAGTGAGTCAAAACATTACAGTAAAGGATAATCTCACTATAATAGTCTATTTTTGCTGCATTGTGACATAAATAATGATTAAGGTCATTTTATGTTTTTTGATTGATGCAAGTATGAGTAACTGTTTTTATTAAGCATTTATAACTTGTAAGTTAAAATGCTCCCTATTTGGCAAGTGTTAAATGAAAGTTACGCTTTTTATTCATGTTGTTATAACAGCATATCAGTGATTTATAATGCATTTGTACATGACTTTTTAGCCATTAATGAACTTTGCTTTACAACTTGCTGTTTAGGAGAAGTACAAGATTTAAAGAGATATTAGAGAGATCTTAAGGTCTTAGAACCATCAGTGTTCAAATCTTTTACCAATCTGACAGAACCCAAACCTGCGAGTGCCATAGGAACCTCCTCATGTTCACTATCAGAGTTTCACATGCAAGACATCACATGTTGTAAATGCATTTAATCTATTATACTTCTCATTCTAAAATATAGCAAGTCTGCGTACATGATTACTACAGTATAATGACACATATAGCGTAACAAGATTTTGCTGAGAGAGCAATATTTCCCTCGATACCTCAGGAACATTCTGTTACTCTTCCATTCTACCAGTTATCATATGTGAAACAAGTGGGAGTCAATTTTGTCAGCCCCTTGATAGTTGTCCCCTGTCGTACATAATTACATAGAGTAGTGCTAGATAATATATTTGGATATAATCACAGCGCGTGTGCTTTATATGGTGTGGACCCCTATTCCCTGATTAGTTGCTCTGATGAAATTGAATTATCTCTAATTCACTGGATTTGTGGTGATTAAGAGAGAAAAATCGTGCAAAAACTTATAACGACAGCTCTGGTGTGGCAAATAAATGAAAAACCTCTGTGCACTTCCCTTTGTTGGGGATGCAAACTGAAGCTGTTTCGCTTTAATTCACACAAGCCAGCACCACATTCGTCAAGCAAATGAGTGTTTTGAATTTATGTGGCTCTAATATGACATAATCAAGTTGTAATTTGTCAATTAGAATAATTAGGAAGCTCATCTGATTTAATTAACATGCTGAAAAGGGAAGCAGTCATACAGATTTAATCTTCAGCAATGCTTAGCTACAGCAGTGGCATTTACAGTGTTTAGCCAAGTGCGGTGTACATTCATTACCAACTAATACAGAGTGGGCTTGACTGATTTAGTTTTAGGTTCTATATAATTATTTTCCAAATAGTTGTATTTATTTATTTTTAAAATAATGTTGTGAATAATGAAAATGAAGCAAACTGCAGAAAGTTTAGAAATCTGGCTACATTGGAAATGGGACACTAGCTTACAATGACTGAATACTACTTTTTACCACTTACTAAATACACTGTATGCTGTCTATCTTTAAAATAAGTGAAGTAAGCTAGTAGTAGTAAGCTTGCTATACAGTTTTAAAATGACCTCATTACGATGAATGTGTGATGACCAGTTCCCTTTCAAATAAAAATGCTAATTAAATGTAATTTTGTTCAATTTTATGTAAAAAATATCTTAACTTTATGGTGGTCCAAATAAATAATGAGTCAATAAAGAGATTATTTCCAGGTTTATTCATCAGCTGTTCTTTCATTCAGCTATGACTCTTTGAATCATTTTGCACATGGAACTTTATGTATTTCTTTATATTAGATAAGGTGAATAACATTGATATAACTCACACTAAAGTCTTTCAGTTGCTGTGGCATTTTGGTTCCAAACAACACAATCTGTTAATCCCGACAATAACCCGCCAATTTTTATTTATTTTTTTTATAAATTTTTTTTTATTAACAATTTTTATTCATTCCATTCACAAAATAAATAAACAGAACAGAAAATACGGAATCAAATTTTATACATTAAGCCCCTCCCCAAAATTAAAATTGAGTGTCCAATACGTCACACATAAAGCTCTGAACCCTCAACCAAAATTCTTTGATCTTAACATACCACCAAAAAACATGGGTTGTGTCCCCATCTTCTGATTGGCATCACCAGCAGGTGGGTGTGTCTTTAAGACCAAGCCTAAACAATCTAGAGGGTGTCCAATAGAATCAATGTAAAAATCTTAAATTGCATCAGGCGCACCCTTGCATCTCTAGATGTAGACTTGATGTTTTTTAGAATCCTAGCCCACACTCCCTCCTCCAATACCAAGTTTAGATCTTTCTCCCATAATCTCTTAAAAGAAGTTAAATCTCTGTCCCCCAGACTCTGAATTAGCAGGGAGTAATACACTGATGCCTCATGACCTTTTCCAAAAGCAGTAATCACAATTCCCAAAGTATCTGCCACTTTAGGGGGGTGTATGCTACTCCCAAAAATAGTACAGAGCAGGTGGCGCAGCTGTAAATACCTAAAGAACTGAATTCTGAGAATCCTAAAATGTTGAACCATATTTTCAAAGGATCTCAACACTCCACTCTCATATAGGTCACCGAGTGTATTAACCTCCCTCACAATCCACTCTGACCAGCAGAAGGGGACTTATTAATACATCATTTTGGGTTCAGCCATATGCTTGAGGCAACATTTAAATAAATGTCCGAATTAAACACTCTGGACACTTTTGTCCAAACTGAGTGCAAATGCAAGATAACGGGGTGTATCTTAACTACTCCGGTTAGTTTAATAAAAAGCTTTGCAATGGCAAAATAGGAGCAAGAACTTCCTGTTCAATACAGAACCAGGGAGGGGCTCTCTCAGGTGGAAGCAACTAATGAGCCAAATGTTTAAGAGCGAATGCATAACAATAAAACAAAATCTTGGGTAGGCATAGCCCACCTTTGTCAATCGGCCTATGTAACTTATTGAAATGTAATCTGGGACATTTACCATTCCAAATGAAGGACTTCGCTATGCTATCAAATTGCTTGAAATGAGAGAGGGGGACATCTACAGGGAGAGATTGTAGCAGGTAGTTGAATTTTGGAATACAATTCATTTTAATAACATTAACCTTCCTAATCATAGATAAATGTAATGAAGACCATCTGCCCACATCCCTCGAAAACCTTTTTATTAAGGGGTCAAAATGAAAACTGAAAAGCCGTTACTGGGCAGTTCGCTGTCAGAGCCAAAGCTTCGGATTTAGACCAATTGACTCTTTGACCTGAGAATTTAGAAAAGGAATTAATGATTCTGTGGAGGCAAGGCATAGATCTAGTGGGGTCGGAGATGAATAATAAAACATCATCTGTGAAAAGCAAAAGCTTATGCGCCACACCTCCCGCCACCACCCCATTAGCGGCAGTTAATGGTTCCAGGGCAAGACAGAACAATAATGGGGAAAGAGAGAAACCCTGCCAGGTGCCCCTATCCAGAGTAATATAATCTGAAATTAATCCATTTGTTTGTACCGCCAGTACCGGGTGTCTATAAAGTAACTTAATCCATTCAATAAAAGTATTCCCGAACCCGTATATTTCCAAATTCTTAAAAAGATAATCCCATTCTACCATATCAAACGTTTCTTCGGCATCAAGTGAGATGGCAGCGGCTGGAGTCTGACCATTCGCCACTGACCACATGATATTGATGAAACGCCTAATGGTATCAGAAGAGCTACGGCCCCGAATAAACCCCACCTGATCTATATGTATAAGAGATGTCATAACTTTACTTAATCGGTTAGCCAAAATTGTTGACAATATTTTAACATCTAGCTGGATCAGGGAAATTGGTAACTCTTACACTCGTTTGGATCTTTGTCCTTTTTAAGAATCATACTGATCCAGGCTTGTGTCATGGTTGGCAGAAGCTTTCCATTCTTTAATGATTCCGTATAACTTCTAACAAAAGTGGAGCCAGTTCTGTAGCATAAGATCTAAAAGATTCAGTGGCAAAGCCGTCTGGCCCCGGAGCTGTGCCTGTAGGCGAGGCCTTAATTACCTTGCTATGCTCCTCCAAGTTTATCTCTGAATCAAGATAATGTTTTTTGCTCAGTCATCAGTTTAGGGAGCTCTAATAGTTCCACGAAGTTTCTAATATCTTCATCAGTAGACGAAGACGTGGAACTATAGAGATCAAGATAGAATTCGTTAAAGCATTATTAATATCAATTGCCGAGGTAAATATTTCACCACCAGCAGATTTCACTGAGGGAATGGTAGAAATAGACTCTCCCTGCTTTATATATCTAGCCAAAACTTCCCTGCTTTGTCCCCCAACTCAAAGTATGACTGTCTTGCCCTGAATAGCCAAAACTCCACCTTCCGTGACAAAATAGTATTATATCTGTATTTTAATCGGATCAATTCTCTGAGGCCATCAGATGACATTCGGCACTTCAGCTCTGCCTCGGCACTTTTAATATTCCCTTCCAACTCCAGGTGAATGCGGCATACTGCATGATCCGGCCCCTAAGAAACACCTTAAGTGCCTCCCAAGCCACGCCCACAGAGGATACTGAGGACCAGTTGGTCTCCATATGAACACTGATTTTAGCCTTTAACATTTGTTGGAATTCAGGATTTTGCAAAAGGGATATATTAAAGTGCCAACTATACGATTTCCTCTTCTCCATATGTGGCAATACCTCTAAACTCACCAGGGCATGATCTGCAACATTCCTTCAAGATTTATAAAAAAGCCCTTATCATCAGCATTAGGTGCGTAAATATTAGCCAAAGTAAAACTTTGCCCCTGAATTTCTGCTAAAACAATAATGACCATTCCTAATTTATCTTTAATCTATTTGAGACATTTGAATTGTAGATGTAATAGTGTAATGACTCCCCTGCTCTTACGTGAGCCTGCTCAATTTCCACCTTATGGCCTGTTATGTCGAGCAGACTCGGAAAGAGCCCGTCCAGGAAATTCACCATATCCTGACCCTCTTCGGCCTCAGGAATTTCAACAATATGGATATTATTCCGCCAGCTATGGTTCTCCAGATCCTCCAACTTCTCCCAGACATGCTCCAAATCCACCTTGGTTGCTAGCGGATTATCAGATAATTCCTTCTCTGATGACTCCAGATAATCTATCCGTTTCTCGACATCCCCCACTTTTGTAACCACCTCAGTGAATTTCGTCTCCATGGCAGTGATCGATCGACGTATTACAGCAATATCCTCCAAGTCAGCACTGACCTTCGTCAGCATTGCCGACTTGTTCAGCAATTATCTCCGAATTTTCCGCACTTCTCCAACCAAATCGACTCCCAGGCTCGAGGTATCTGTCTTTTAATGTCTCCAGATCCCGAGGATTTTTAATTCTTTGACATATTGTCCTCTTAGAACAGAGTGTATTTAATCTCACAGGTTTATGACATTAATAGTGTTAAAACTAGCAAAGCGTACAGAGCTCACTGTTCACACGTCTGAACCTCGTATGGCGTCACGTCAGTTCTTCCCAAAGTTATTTTTTATATGCTAACTTGGTAGTATTGAATTCCAGACCCAGACTCATGTCCTTTTAGAGCAGCATAAAGGAACGTTTGAATGCTTACCTCTCACAGTGAGATATTACTACTAAAGGACTTTGTGCGTTTGGGGAAATAAGCACATTCATTTTCCTGCAGACGGATTTAATGGCATATACCTGTTTATCTGTCTACCCCCCCCCCCCCCCCCCCACACACACACACACACACACACACCCCCCTCTCAGGCAGGCTTGTCCCCTGAATGACAAACGCTTGTTTGAAACAGTTAAGTCCATCAAGGAGACATAGAGAGACTGTGGAGGAGTGATAAATTAAAGTCATGCCTGCGGGAAAAGGGGAGCCGTGGAAACAGAGAGGCACTGGAGCAGGGTGATGAAGAGAAGTGACTTGATTAAAAAAAGAAGCTCAAGTGGATGATATGCATTCTGTATACTGGTTGCTATCTGGTGAATTAAGTGCTCAAATATCTCAACATGTCGTAGAACCAGGGTTCTTACAGTTTTGGATTTTTTATTTAGTTTTTATTTCTATTTTATATGCAATTTGTCATTAAAATTTAGTTTAGTTTTCGTTAGTTTTCACAGTTTGTCTGTTAGTTTAGTTCTCAGTGTTTTGTAGTTTTTAATTTAAGTATTTTTTATGGCCGCCAAAGCTGAGCTTTTACTGGTGTGATTTAAAAAGTCTAACATCATTACATTTCTCATGGCAGTCTTGTGTTACATCTATCTAGTGGTATTTTCATGTTTAATGTGGAAAGTAAATGTTGCAAATTTTATAACGTGGGTAAAGTGACAAAGGACATGTAAGCTTGATCCCCATTGTATCCATATGTATTTCCTTAAATGATTATAAATTATTACTAAACTAATCTTTGGGGAGTAAAAAATTAAAGGGAGAGTTCACCCAAAAATGAAAATTCTCATCATTTACTCACCTTCATGCCATCCCAGATGTGTATCACTTTCTTTCTTCTACTGAACACAAAGTTATGATTTTTAGAAGAATATCTCAGCTCTGTAGGTCCATACAATGCAAGTCAACAGGGGCCAAAACTTTGAAGCTCTAAAAAGCACATAAAGAATGCATAAAATTAATCCATAAGACTTCAGTGGTTTAATCCATGTCTTTAGAAGAGATATGATAGGTGTGGGTGAAAAAACATGAATATTTAAGTCCTTTTTTATTGTAAATCTTGACATAAGCAGTCTCCTTGGCAATCATGATTCCAAGCTCGATATATTTCCCAGCGCCATCTAGCGAACTCTACTAGGAAGTGTAATCAAGCTTGAAATGATGTTCTGCAGAAGAAAGAAAGTCAAACACATCTGGGATGGCATGAAGGTGAATAAGAGATGAGACTGAATTTTTTGGTCAACTATCCCTTTATTTTTTGAGGTTTTAAATTGATGATTTTACTTTGGGATGTGTGGCAGAGCTCATTTCATGACCACTGGTGAGAAAAGCAACGGTAAAGAAAATGACACAAATTTGAAGTGAATCTCATTAATATTATAAAAAAGTAAAAGTTAACTTATGTTATGATGTGAAAGTGTTTAAGAAAATATAAAAATTAATTCCAAATACTTTGTAGATATTTTCCACATAATAATTTTTCCTCTGTCCCACTTAACCAGTACAGGTTAAAAAAATCTGTGATTTGGTCAAAAGAGAGTCTTCAAAGCTTCTACTTTCCAGTATTGAATAGTTCTTCATTTTTGCTTTGGACTAAGGTAGAAGACAACCTAAGATTTCTTCGAAGGTATAATGTTAGGTTATGTGGCTTTTGGCTCATAATTCAAAGTGCCAAGAATTGTAAAATTTACAAAAGTGTCCCGCTTTGCCCAAATTCACCCTAGTATATCTAAAACTAAAATGAATTCGAGATAATTTTTATTTTATCTTAGTTAGATTTGGAGTCTATGCTCAGTATTTTTGTTTAGTTTCAACAAGTTTTTTCCAATAATTTCAGTTTTTATTTTTATTTTATTTAACGAAAATGATTTTAGTTAGTTTTCGTTTTTGTTAACTATAATAACACTGCATAGAACACAGACAGTAGTACTTACATAGAGTCAAGCATTAAGCATTTTTCCAACTGTACAATGTATTGCAACATGAAGTTTAAACTAAGGAAGTTCTAATAAACCTGGAGAGATATCCATTAGCATTCCCATTCATCGCAATAGCGGTTGCTAGCCGGCGAAGCTAACCAGCCAAACTTTGACCACGTGTATATTCCAAAGATTGTAGGTCAATTCCCTTACAAAAATCAAGAGTTCATGGCAAATTTGCTGCAAACTTGTTGCAAATTCGCCACTGATCATTTTCTCAAGCAAATGAGATTCGCAGCAAACTTGTGGCAAATTGTCCCTTGTTGCCAAAGGTTTGCTGCAGGTTCATCACTACCGGTACTTCTGGAAAACATTTGCGGCAAATCACAAGCTCATTTGCATGTGAAAAAAATGGTGGCAAGTTTGTGGCTAGTTTGTCAGAACTCATATCCTTAAGACCATTCTAGTCTCGGCTTCTTTTTTATTTGGTTTAGTATGTAGTAATATAGCAGACAAATTTAGACATAGAATAAACTATATATAAAAAAAAAAACATTAAAAAGAAGATGCCATTAAAATAATTTATTAAATTATTACACTACACTGATGAGCCAAAAAATTAAGCCTAATATGCTTTTGTTCCTCTGTGTGCCGCCAAAACAGCGCTGACCCGCCGAGGCATGGACTCTACAAGACCCCTGAAGGTGTCCTGTGGTATCCAGCACCAAGAAATTAGCAGCAGATCCTTCAAGTCCTGTAAGTTGCGAGGTGGAGCCGCCGTGGAACAGACTTGTTGGTCCAGCACATCCCACAAACGCTGTGGACAGGTGTCATCATGGGCACTCTGACCGGTCTGCGGCTACGCAGCCCCATACGCAGCAGGGTGCGATGCACTGTGTATTGTGACACATTCCACCCGTAACTGTCATTCAAATTTTCTGTGACTTGTGCATCGATGAGCCTTGGGCGGCCAACACCCTGTCGCCGGTTTGTTGTTTTTTCCTCCTCAGACCTCTGTCAGTATGTACTCACCACTGCTGACCAGGAGCACCCCACAAGCCTTGCCATTTCAGAGATGTTCTGACCCAGTCGTCTGGCCATAACAATTTGGCCCTTGTCAAAGTTGCTCAGGTCTTTACTCCTGCCCATTTCTCCTGCATTTAACATGTTGACTACGAGAACTGATTTTTTGCTTACCATCTAATCTACCCAGACCTTGATATGTGGCCTTATTAGGAGATGATCAACGTTATTCGCTTCACCTGTGAGTGGTCATAATATTTTGGCTCATCGGTGTAGACACTTTTTCAGTAATGCTGTGAAGTTTCTAGGTGTATTTGCCTGTTTGGAGCTCGGCCTCATCTGTGTTCAAGTTCATTATATTTTCTGACTGCACTGGGGCCTCTAAGATCCAAATTACACCACTGTGACTACAGAAAGCATGTCAATATGAAAACATATTCAAATCCCAGAAATTGTAGACAATTCAGAAATCCTGGCAGGGGTCGAAAATGTCCAGGAAAAAGAGGACATATGGTCATCTTGGTTTAGCACTTCAAGCTACAGATGAAAAGTATTCCTTAATCAGTAAATGCAAATTGTACAAAAATCCACAACATTTAGGTCTTTTGGATTTACGTTATGAATGAAGCTCTCCTGTTTCAAAATCTCCCTCTCTTCTTTTGTTTCTTATCTCCTGACAAAACACGTTAAACACATTAAACTATCAATAAATGTTTATTTATATAGCACATTTAAAAACAACCGAGGTTGACCAAAGAGCTGCACAATATATAAAAAGACAACAATCAAAACATGTGATAACTATAAACAATAAACTTACAAAGATAAAAAGAAAAAAGGTCAAGGAATGTAAAAAGCCAAGGAAAACAGATACGTTTTAAGTTTAGTTTTAAAAGTTGAGGCAGTTCTAATATGTGCTGGAAGACTGTTCCATAGCTTAGGTCCAACAACAGCAAAGGCACGATCACCACTATTCTTAAGTTTAGACTTGGGAACACAAAGCAATTCAGATTCACCAGATCTAAGAGATCTCGATGAAGTGTACAGGTGCAGCAAGTCGGATAAGTACTGTGGCGCCTGGTTATGGAGAGATTTAAATACAAACAATACAATTTTAAAATCAATTCAAAATTTAACAGGAAGCCAGTGCAATGAAATCAAGACTGGTGTGATGTGCTCAAATTTGTGTTTCCCCTTAAGGAGCCTAGCCTCAGCATTTTGAACAAGCTGAAGGCGTGAAATAGATGAATGAGGGGCACCAATGTAAAGTGAGTTACAGTAATCCAGGCGAGATGTAACAAAAGCGTGGATCACTGTTTCAAACTTGCTTAATGACAAGAATGGCTTAACCTTAGTTAACAAACGAAGATGATAAAAACATGATTTTACCACAGTGCTTATCTGCTTATCATATTTAAGGTTGCCGTCAAACAGAACACCCAAGTTCCTAGCGCACACAGTCCTATAAAGTGAGAGAGAGTCTAGGTCAAAATCACATACACTGTTGTTATTCGAGCCAAATAGGATGTTTTACTCTCATTTAGCTTTAAAAAGTTATTCGTAAACCATAATTTGAGCTCATCTAAACAGTCTAATATGGGCTGTAAGGCATGTTTGTTGTCACGCTTTAAAGGGAGATACATTTGGGTGTCGTCAGCATAGAGGTGAAAGGACACTCCGTGTTTGTTAAAAATGGAGCCCAATGGAAGCATATACAGAGAAAACAATACAGGGCCAAGAACTGAGCCCTGTGGAATGCCACAACTTAGATGAAAATCAGAGGAAGAATGATGTCCAAGACGGACAGCAAACCTCCTATTCGTTAGGTATGAACGAAACCACTGCAACACTGTGCCCCGAAGGCCCACACATGACTCCAGTCGAGATAGAAGAATATTGTGATCAACCAAATCAAAGGTGGAGCTAAGATTTAACAGGACCAGAGCCATAGATTTTCCAGAATCAGTGGTTAGTAAGATGTCATTCGAAACTCGTAAGAGAGCAGATTCGGTACTGTGACGAGCTTTAAAACCAGACTGGAATATTTAATGAATAGAGTTATCAGACAAAAAAGACAGTAGTTGAATTAATACCACTTTCTCAAAGATTTTAGAAACAAAAGGCAAGTTGGAGATAGGGCAAAAGTTGGTCAGGGAAGTGGGGTCCAGATTAGTTTTTTTAAGATAAGGCGACACCGTAGCATGTTAAACTACTCATAATAGCTTTTGACAACATGATAAACTGTAAATCCACTTCACAAGCTAATTACTGTACACTTTCACATCAACACCATAGAACAGGGACAATCCCCCTGGAGCAATTCTTGGAGGTTGAATGTTTTTCTCAGTGGTACAATGGCACAGTGTCACATGAGTTGTTGACCTGTGTGGGATTCAAAACCAAAAACCACATGGTTACCAGCTCTGATCTTTCTCCAGTTGTACCACATTATCCCCAGTGCTAGTTTGTGCAGTGTAGCTGGCGTATCATAATAGCCATGTGTACACCAGCATACCAACATCCAAAACACAAAATACATTTGAGACCAGTAATGTTGATGTTTTCAGCAGAGAAAGGATTATGAAGGCCTAAATCAGTCTTTGACAGCAAAATCATGGGTTCATCAAGCATTATAAAATAATACTTTTACCTGAAAGACTCAGAATAGATAAGAATTAACATGAATTTAGAAATAGAGTAGTTTCCTTTGGCCTAAGCCCCGTCCTATAGTTCAGTGCTCATATTTTCACTTGAACCATCAGATCCTGCCAGAAGACAATGACTGCAGGGAAGAGGAGCTTACCTTACAGCAGGACAGGTCTTAAACTGGTGATGACGGGGTGGAGGGGGAGAAAACAAGCAGCGGCATAACAAGCGATGAACGACAGCTGTGTGGATCTTATAAAGCAGAGGCTGGATTATGATTGGATGAGATGCCTGAATTGAATGAATGACGTAAGCTTCTACCAGTCTCCCGGAAAGAACTACTGCTTACACTTCCATTTCCCATTATTTCAAGATAAACAATGATTAGCTCATGTGTTCTATGAATCATGAAACCATTTGTAGCAGCCGATTATAAGCTACTGTTTTCAATTTATGTAAAACTTTTGGATTAACACCACTTTCTGTGAATAAGGTACAAAATAAAGTCTAAAACTATTTGTTTCTTTAACAACAAATGGTCTGTGACAGGAGGTGCTTAACCGTCCCAGTAGCTCAGTTATGTTCAGACTAAATAATAACATTTTTATTTTCTATTAATTTTATTTATATTGGGGTAATAATGCAACCCTGTAACCAAACTCTGGAGCGTGTCTAAATGCAGTTTAAAATACAGTCTAAAACCAACACACTCTCATAACGATACTACATAATAGCGACTTTTTGCCTGCACCACAACGTCCTCCTTGATCCATTGTCTGCATCACCGAAATGTCACCCTTTGTCTGTAAAATAAATGTCACTCCGCTGTACTCAACTAATTTGAGAGATTTTCAATCCTTTACCCAAGGCTACATTTTAAAATCAAATAATTAGAAAATTCTATCAGCATTGACTCATTGCTTAATTTATTCATTGCTTATTTGCTCATTGTTTTGTTTGCTGTGGGACACAAAGGGAGTTTTCAGAATGTCCAAGTTGCACCTCCAAATCGGAAAAGCACCATAAAAATGATCATTAATATAGTATAATCCATGCTATTCGTGTGCTGTATTCCGGATCTTCAGATGCCGTGTGATGTCTCCAAATTTAAGCCTTTATGGAGCGATCAGTGTCCTTATTCACTATTCTGGGTCAAGGGATCTAAAATATCAATACAGTAGTATAATGTAAATAAACTCATATCTTATTACTATTATATTTTTTTTAATTAAACATATTACAGCTAAACACGAACGATAAATTGGAAGACTGCCGAGCATGTGACAGAATCATCTGAACTGAGGAGAAAATGAAATAAGGTCGTTTTCATGATGCAGGCAAAACGTCACTACGGTAATGTCTTTGTCATGACACTGCCCTGCTAAAACACTTTTTTTTCTAACAATAAACATTATATGAAAACAAAATAAACAGACAAAATGTATTATGCTGTAACAGAAAATGATGCTGTAATGTCTGTAATATCTTGAAGTTCTCAGTGAGTGGTTTAAATGAAAAATATTATTATGAAAGTTGATTTTAAAATAATTTGTCTTTAGGCCCTGACTGTGGCAATTAACCTAAAACTCCATAAGATGTTAGATAAAGGAGAAAAATAACCTTGGGGGAAACCAGACTCAGCTTGGGGAGCCAGTTCCCCTCTGGCTATACAGCATGAAAATAATGACAATATTAGTTATCTATGTGTAATGCAAGTTATGTATTAATTGAGTAAACTGAGTTGATGTTGGTGGGCAATGTTTAAAACTAACATATACTGACTGAACTGTAAGATTAATGATTAAGAGTCTTTGAAGTCCATCTCGAACTGACTGTGGAAGAGCATGTAGATGAAGTGTCCTATTTTATCTAGCTGTAGAAGGCTTTAGTTGGCATTAATTTATTGTCTATGTTTTCCATTTTAAGAGTCCATCCTACCAAAAGGATGGTAGCAGAGGTCAGTTAGGTGTGCCTCACAATCCGGCTGGGAGCTTGTGGCAGTTAATTTTCGATGAAGTCCATCCTGAGTCCGTGGTGCAGATTATGTATCCCGAGGATGAGAAAGGGAAAGAAATAGAATAATATTAGCATGGATGCCATTCACTTTAATGCAGAATTATGGAATATGAGAAGTTTTTCCGGTTCCGGCAGACCTGACTAATGCAGCATAACTATGAGTTGATGGATAAATTAGGTGCATGCTTGGCTGAAGAGTCGAGTCTTTAGTCTAGACTTAAACTGAGAGAGTGTGTCTGAGTCCTGAATAATGCTAGGAAGACTATTCCATAGTTTAGGAGCCAAATAGGAAAAGGATCTACCTTCTTTTGTGGATTTTGGTATGTACAATCAACAGGCCAGAATTTTGTGATCACAGTGAACATGATGGATTATAGCATGATAAGAAGGTCACTTAAGTACTGAGGAACTAGACCATTCAAAGCTGTGTAAGCAATTAGCTAAATTAAATTGATATGAAACTTAACAGGTAACCAATGTAGTGATGATATAATTGGGCTGATATGATTATATTTCTTGGTTCTAGTCAGCACGCTAGCTGCTGCATTTTGAACCAAATGAATCTTATTTATAAAAGGTGCACTCAGTAACTTTTGTCTTTGTGTCATCTTGGACTAATACTGGCACCTAGCCACATGGATGCAGCATAATTTAAACTCAATAGTTTTCAGTTTCAGATGCCATTGTAGAAATGTTGTATTCACAGTCAGCCATGATTACTTTAATCAATGAGTGAAAGTGTCAAATAACAGGACGGTTACTGAGATTAAGCGAGTAGTATTTGGCTGGTCATGTGATTCTAACATGGCAGCCCCCATGTGCGGACCCTCTCCATGTAGAATAAAACAGCTTTTATAAGGTAACTGATATGACTGGAGTCTTAATTTTTATGTGAGTGGTCATGATTTCCTACATATACTGCAAAATTACAATTCGTGTCTTTAGGAATTAAACTTTTTTAATGTCAGTAGGGGCTTGTTTGTTACCAAATGATAGTTTGTAGTTATTCATAATCATATATTTCTTACAAATTGTAAAGAAAATAAACATAATAATAATAATAAAAAATAAAATAATAACTCTAAGGGTTAAATGATTGAGCCTGACAAATGCAGTCAATACAACAATATTTGTAAAAATATATAAATAAATAAATAAAAAATAAAAAATATGTTGAACATTCATGAACATCATTCACGCTCAGTTTTAAGGAATGCTAATATTTGTATTCATTAATTTGTTTATGTATTTATTTACTTATTTATTTTTTGTATTAGGGGAACATCATGCAGTAACAGTGATGGACGCAAAATGTGGGAGACAGTAAAGTTTACGGTTTTGGTTATTAAAATATTTTTTTTTTACTACAATAAATAAAGCAACAGATTATGCCAATATTATAACATTCTTTTGATTTTAATGTTGCCAAAGGTGTGCTACAGTTTCACTACTACCGGTGAAGAGCTGCAAACTTCTGGCAAACATTTGTGGCAAATCACAAGCTCATTTGCATGTGAAAATAATGAGTGGCATATTTTGGCAAAATGTGTGGCAAGTTTGCAGCTAGTTTGCCGGAACTCCAGATTTTTTTGTAAGGGAATGCAAACATTTTGGGAAAAATATTTCAGAAAACGTCTATACAGTATATCCAAAATACTGTATCAACAAGATATATCTCATTCTCTCAACATCCCTTTGGCTTATTATCAAACCTTTCAATGTAGAAACTCTTTCCTAGACTGAGTTTGACCATGGAGCAGTTTATTTATTTAAAGGAATAGTTCACCCAAAAAATCTAAATAAAATAATTAATAAAGCTCTAAAATCGAATATGGCTATGTTGATAACGTCAAACGTCACTGCTTGGTCATGAGACACGATGAGGACAAGTGATGTTCATCGTTATTGACTCAATAATGGTATTTTGTTTATTCATTATTTGCTTTTAGAGTGAATAATGACTTAAAGTTTGTTCTGTTTATCACATAAAGCGACTGAAGCACTTCAGAAATCTTAGTGAAGAATATAGTGTATTAGTTGTACTGATTACTTTTACAGTGACTTTACCATGTTTTTTGTCCTCTTTCGAGCTTGACAGACTATTCATTTGCATTATATGGAAAATAAACCCTGTCAAGGCTTTTTTAAAATGTACCTTTTGTTGTCTTACAGAAGAGAGAAAGTCATACATGTTCAGAGCGACATTAGTGTGAGTAAAAAATTACAGAATTTTCATTTTTGGGTGAACTATTCCTGTAAAAGCATGTTGGAAATCTGCGACAATGCTTACGGCTCAAGATTATTTACCACTTCTTATCAGTTGCTGTTGCATTTTTATTTATTTATTTATTTATGCTTTTGTTTTTAAACTAATAGCTATTTATGTGGTTGCCCTTAAACAATTTTGCAGTAAAAGACGTTAAAGTACTTTATATAATGACACTATATATATACATATATACATATATATATATATATATATATATATATATATATATATATATATATTAATTATCTGACAAGTCTGGAGCTGTTTCTCAGACTGGACTGAAGCTCTTCTGACAAAGTTCTGATATTGTTCAGTTATAATTGCTATGTAGCACATTTGAGAACAATGGAGGAAAATTACCCACTTTGCACACCTTCTAACCATTACTATTTGCGAAAATTGATTTTTAAAATCTGTTATAACTCTGCTTTTATGTGCGATTTTGCAACATGTTGAGAGCCTGAAAGCAAAATGGGAATGGAACAACTCGTCCCATCCTTATTTCAGTCGATATGCTAACCATACACCACTCAGTGAAACATATAAAAGCCATTTCCTCAAAGTGCTCAGATATCTTTTCAATAAGGAACAAAGAAAACTTTTAAATCGCAGTATTTAAAGATGTAGACAAAAAATAAGTCTGATACTTGAATAAACAATGTCTTGCCGGGAGCAATGGCACCTTTTTGTGAAGAAGATTGATTTTTCTAACAAAAAAGAAGCAAAGAAAGAAGCAATTGGAGAAAAGGCTGCATATACTACCCTATCCTCCCTAGTAATTAAATATAATAACGTAAAAGCTTATTTACAAAGAACTGAAGAACATTTTTGAGTTACAATATTTAGACACATAGGCAACACTGGTGGAAAAATTCTACTAATTATAAATAAAAACATAACAGCTATGTGTACTACTAAAAGTTCAAAATTAATCAAAGATATGCATATTTCAAACCCCCCAATATTCATAATAGTGGTCTACTGATATTGGGGTTCCCTCTCGAGGAAACTCGAGCTGCGTAATCGCACTGGGGACATGCCCTGAGTGTCATGTGGTCTGAAGCCCTTATACAGTTACGCCAATTTATTGGCTGATGACGCTTAAGCAACTCCCCTAGGGAGCTACATCACGAGCTCCATAAAGGCGCTCACTTCACGCCATCGAGTCAAATTTTCTGTTCTTCAGTGCACAATTTTGTGTTTGGTCCAACAACTCACATCGAAGCAAGGATTCCTAATTCTCCCTTTTGAGTGGCGAACACATAAGAATGTTGTTTATATACATGCATTTTAATGTGGTTTTCTTTTCCAAACATTACAGGGATCCGATGGAGACAGCCACGCTTTTCGAGGCTTGCGATTTCTCACCACGAGGCGTTGCCCCACATGTCCCAGTTCCACGCCCTTCAAATTTGGAGCTCCGTGTGCAGGAACTGTTTGGGATTTCGGCTTTGTGTCTGAAAAATTAGAAAGTGAACGGATATTGAGTTCTTCATCGTGTTGGTCGCACTCCCCTAGGGCGAGAGCGCGAGTTTCGCCGGACAGGTGAAAAGACGAAAGGCTAAAGGGTTACCATGTGCATCTTGAGCCATTGTATTAAAAACACTGTATGAGAGAATTCATCATCGGAATTTAAGGAATAAATTTGCCCCTTGTCCTTCTTCTGTGTTCTGGGAGAATGCACATGAATGGAGGAGCGGCCTCGGCTTTTCTCTCTCTCTCTTCCCCATTTGTAGCACACTGCTCACGGCGAAGGGGATCATGCATGGGCCGGTGAGGCCGGCCATAGAGAGTGAGGAGGCTGGAATAAGATAATATTCTCCAGTGGATTGATGGCGAACCAACGCGCGAGTGCTTCGTTGGTGCCATTATTCTTTCAGGATTCTATCAGGAGATGCAAGGTATTTTAACTTGTTTTCTTTATCTTTCGCCCATTCGTGTACCATGCAGCCATTCTGGTAAGACAGGAGATGCGCACTGCTATCTCTGCTTGATTTTTCAATGTCACTCTTTTCAGTCAGCTGTTCTACACATGATGGTTTTCAGTCCAACCAAGCACATCGCGTAAAGGAATGGCTCTGAGCTAATATTGGCTCCATTTAGAATTTCCCTTGTATTCCCCCCATGGCTTGCACTGAGCAACAAGTTGGTCAAGGCGATGCTTTTGTTCCGCGAGGATGTTTCGCGCTATCCGGGTACAACACGTTTTTCCCCCATTAAATGCTGGGACTGGTTTAGTGTCTAACCCCTTTTTTCAGTACACTAATTTACCTCAGTTTCCCCCGTAATTATGCTGGTGAATGAGCACTGAATATTTTCAGCTTGAGTTTTGCCTCTGCTTCCATGACTAAGGGTCTCGGGGCACACGTAATATAACTCAATGTATGATAAAAATAGGTCTACACATGAGCCTACGGGCTTGCTGTGTAACGAAGGATGAGCCCCCATTTAGTGGATGAAATTGGACCGTATAAATTTATCTGTTTCTCTCCTGTCTGCCCTTCGGTGAGTATCAGAATGAGTTCGCCGTTGTATGCGCCTGGAACCAGAATATCGTTCAGTTTTCCTCCGCAGCTTGCTGGGGAGCAAACATAAAAAAAACCTGCGTTTATGCTAGGGAAGATGGTTTATCTGGCATCCTCTGTGGTAAATACATTCAGAGTGGCCATTTTTTATAATTGCCTGATCTAAGTCAGCCTCTGTCTCTATGACCAAATGTTTTGAGATATGCATAATAGAATTTGATGTGCACAAAACACACAGTAAGCAAAAGCACCACACATTGTCCCCCCCATAAAGAATGCTGGGACCGTTGTGGCAAACCATTTTTTTCCCAAATAAACATTTCCCCCCATGTTCATACATTTTTCCCCATTCAAATACAAGGTGTGGCGAGCAGGGCGGGGCTGAGTGGCGTCTGGGCAGAGCGAGGCTGAGTGGATAAGTGATGAACGAGTTCCGCCTATGTGACACTCCGGTCTCACGTTCCAGTGAGGGGTGGCAGGAGTATTTAAGAAGAAGAGACAGAGAGAAGCATGGACCTGTGTGTGTGCAACTTGACTGTGGGGAAGCAGTGAGTTTGGTTTTGTCTTTTAAATGTTTACGTGTTTGTCATACCAGTCCCAGCTTCCTCCTTCCCATGCATTCCTTGAACTTCGTTACACTGGTGCTGAAACCCAGGAAGGGAGAAGGATGTGCTGTTATGAAGCCCTTGACGCTGCCATCCGCAAGGGGACGGTGAAGTCACTGCCGTCCGCCAGAGGCGGAGGAACCGCTGCCATCTGCCAGGAAGCGGAGGAGCCATTGGCATCTGTCGGGACGGTGGAGTCGCTGCTGTCTGCCAGGAGCCGGAGGAACCACTGCCATCTGCCAGGAAGTGGAGGAACCGTTGGCGTATGCCAGGGGATGGAGGACTCACTGCCATCTGCCAGGGGACAGAGGAGCAGCTGTCATCCACCAGGGAGCGGAAGAGTAGCTGAGGACTGGGGGGGAGGGGGAGTAGGTCACAGTCCGGAGAATTCCCCGGCCTGAGTATGGCGATGGGGGCATGTGGCGAGCAGGGCGGGGCCGAGTGGCGTCTGGGCAGAGCGAGACCGGGAAGATAAGTGGTGAATGAGTTCCACATGGGTGCCACACTGGTCTCACGTTTCAGTGGGGGTTGGCGGGAAATAAAAAATAAGCCAAGTGCGCCATCTAATGGTTACAGGTCACGCTGTAGTATGTACTGGGTATTTCGAATGATAAAGCATGGTTATGTAATTCAATTCAGCTGAACTCCGCCAGTGTTCAACAGGTTTGTTTTGACAGAATTTTCTGATCAAGAAACCACCTTTTTGAGTCTTGAAATTCTTTCTTTCCTAGAAAAAGGGGCAATAGAGGAGATTCTCCCTTCTCAGAGAGAGTATAGTTTTTACAGATGTTATTTTCTGGTCCCGAAAAAAACAGCGGCTTGCATCCCATTCTAGATTTGAGACACTTGAATTCCAAGCTAATGAAATGTCAATTTAGAATGCTAACGCAACATCAAATAAGGGCAGCCGGGGGACTGTTTTTTGACGATAGATTTGAAGGACTCTTATTTCCATATTGAGATTGCGCCAAAGCACAGGTGCTTTCTCAGATTCACTTTCGGGGGTGTATTAATTTTGCGTCCTTCCATTCGGACTTGCACTAGCACCACGCATGTTCGCAAAATGCATGAATGCAGCTTAGACACCTTTGAGGCTTCAGGGCATCTGCGTTTTGAATTATCTCGATGATTGGTCAGTGCTAGTCCACTCTGAGACTTTGTCTGTCCAACATCGAGGTGTCATTCTCAGCCATTTGAGCAATCCAAAGGGCTGTGTGTAAACCTAGACAAGAGTGTTCTGTTGCCAAGCAACAGACTCTGTTTCTAGGGGTGGAGCTAGATTTGCGGATGCTGCAGGCATGCCTATCTCCAGCTCGCGTTCTGTCATTCTGCCGGTGTCTAGCGGTGTTCAAAGTTGGACACGTTCTCCCTGCGAGAAAATTTCACAGGCTTTTGGGGCTTATGATCGCAGCTTCCGCTGTCATTTCCCTAGGCATTTTGCATGCGAGACATTTTCAGTGCTGGATGAACTCCACAAAGGGACTTCAACCACTGACACATGTGTTCCATCTCTTCAAAGTGATGCGTAGGTGCTACTGAATGCTATTACCATGGAAACGGACTCGCCTTCTGATGTCAGGGTTTCCGTTGGGACAGTTGTGTCACCGCAACGATATAACGACAGACGCCTCCTCCATGGTTTGGGGTGCTTTATATGAGGGTCATCCAGCCTACAGATATTGGCACATAAACTGTCTGGAGATGTTCACGGTGCTGCTGGTGTTAAAATTTGTCCTCCCGGAGATTCATGGCAGTCATGTCCTTATCCGGGCTGGAGAGCAGGACGGTGGTGTCCTACATCAATCACCAGGAGAAGTGCGCTCTCATGCCATGCTGTGGCTGGCATGGCGCATTCTTTTGTGGGACAATGTGCTGTCTCTACGAGCTGTACATGTTCTGGGCTGATTGAATTTGGGGGCGGATCTCCTGTCCAGACAGGGCTTGATGCCCGGAGAAGGGACATTACATCGTCAGATTGTGGAACGAATCTGTAGAGGGTTTGGCAGAGTGGAGGTGCATCTGTTCGCTTAAAGCAAGACATCACACTGTCCCCTCTGGTTTTCCCTCTCACCCCGGCACCGCTGGGCATCGATTCGTTGGTGCATCAGTGGCCGACAATGCATCTTTACGCGTTTCCACCGATCGGCATCCCCGGCCAGACTTGTGGAAGTTATAGGAATGGCCCCTCACGGGGCTCTCTTTTGAATGATGGGTTATCCCCCACTGTGGTTGATACCATTCTGAATGCTAGAGCTCCATCAATTAGGAAGCTTTATATGTTCAAGTGGCGTATTTTTGCTTCTTGGTGTACAGCGCGAGGTGAAGATCCAGTTTACTGCTCTTTCGGTACAGTGCTGGAATTTCTGTGAGAGCGTTTTGGGCCCAGAGTTGCCACGGCAACGCTTAAAGTCTATGTTGCCACTATAGCGGCTGAGCATGCGCTTATCTTTGTCGGTAGAAATTCTTTTATTTCTCATTTTATGCACGGGGTACGTAGGCTTAGACCTTTTCAAAGTTTGCATATGCTTTGCCCAGTTCGGGCACTGCAAGTTTATGTTGACCGTACTACCCAGTGGCATAAGTCAGAGCAGTTGTTTGTGTGCTTTGGTGGCCGAAACAGGGGTGTTTCAGTGTCCAAACAAAGTCTGTCTCATTGGCTTGTTGATTGCGAGTGCTTACGAAGCGTGATTTACCTTCGCCTTCATGTATTCGAACCCATTCTAAAAGGAGCAGTGCATCCTCAGGTGCTTATACATTTGTTAGATTTTATAATCTGGATAAGAGTTTGACTCCTGCTTCCTAGATTCTCTTTGTTGGAACAGGAGTAAACTCATAATTTCCACTGTTTTATGCAGATGCTTTAGCTCACTTGTGCACCGCTATATGCTTGCCACATGAGCTTAGACAGTTGTCAGCTTCTGTTCGCATGGCGTGAATGTATATTGTTCCCCAATGGTCGCAGCTCGAGTTTCCTCTAGAGGGAACGTCTCTGGCCAGTTAGAACAGGAGGAAAACTGTCAATAATGTGTTTTTTAACCCTTTTACCCCCTTTAATCATTCTAAATTATACTTGCCTTCATGAAATTTTCCATTGTTCCTTACATTAAAAAATAAATTAAATTAAAGCCTAAACATGTTTAGAAACTTTAACTACAACTTTCACAGTAAATAATCCCATGGAGTACAAAAGGAGATGTTAGGTAACTTAGTCATCATTCACTTACATTGAACTTTTTTTCCATTAACTCAAGAAAGTCCTACGGGTTTGGATGAAGATAAAGGTGAGTGAATATTGACAGAATTATTATTTTTAATATAAAAAATAACCCAAATAATTCAATGTTGATGCATGGTACACTGTTGTTTTTTTGTACCTCAGTGCTGTTAATAATGTCATGGCTGTCTAGTATCTCAGTAGAATTCAAATGGATCACAAAAGTTCTGTGTTCTCCTCTGGGCGTTGCAATATCGAGTGAAGCTTGACTGAATCACGCAAGTTTCATGCACTGTCATGTGCTTATTTCTGGAAGATGCTGATGTGCACTGTTGCGGTTCACACGAAAGCACGCTTCATTCTCCTCACGGAGGTACGCATGTCAGATTTAAGAAGAACATTTAATGCTTATAAAGTGCTGAACGCGAGATGAGTACAATAAAATTTGCTCTGGCTACAGCCACCCACAAAAGTTTCCACCCACCGATTTCTACATGCATTTGGCGGGTGTTAATGTCAAGCCCTGCTCTTAAGTATAAATCCATCCATCTTCTATAGCCAGTTGTCCTATGCAGTGCAGGAGCCTATCCCAGCTGTCTTGGGCCAAAGCAGGAAAACACACTGGACAGGTGGCCATCACAGGGCAAACACACACAGAAAAATACACATCCACTTTCACTCACACTTATGGGAAATTTAGTGTTTCCAATTCACTTGATGAGTGAACTCATCTGCATTTTTTTGGACTGTGGGGGAAACCAACGTGATCACAGGGAGAACATTAAAACTCCACACAGAAAGGCCCGGGGACCTTCTTGTTGTGAGGTGACAGTGCTACCCACTGAACCACTGTGCAGCCCCTTAAGTATAAATATTATTTTTAAAGCCTTTTTATTTAATTTATTTTTTTACATTTATAGGCCTAAATGAACAATTATTAGACATATGTTTTGTTTACCCTTATGAAAATTAACCATGGTTTTACTACAGTAACCATAGTTTAACCAATGTATTTGCAATAAAACTATAGTAAATAGAAAACCCCATAGAAACCACTACAGTAAAACCATGGTTACTATATGGATACTGCAGTATTACTGTAGTAAAACCATGGTTAAAGGGATAGTTCACCCAAAAATAATTTACTCACCCTAAGATGTGTTTGAATTTCTTTCTGTTCGTTTGTGTTCTGCAGAAGAAAATCAAACACATCTGGGATGGCATGAGGGTGCAAACTAATTTTCAAATCAATATTTTTTATGTGTGGGTCAATATTCTCGATACAACATCAGTATCGGAAGTATCGACCAATAACACGGATAACTCATCTTGTACTTCATACATTTTTGTCCAATCAAATTCTCTCCAGAATGTGAATGTCCCTACCACCAACACCACCTGCCACCAACTACCAAACCATGATTCTTATCTGTGACTCAACTAAATGTAAAATTGGCAACAATCCCTTCAATATATTCTTCACAAACTTCCTGTTTCAATAGGAAATATAGCTGCAAACAGCGATTAAAAGTTTCAAGCCTTTAAGGTCCTTTAAGTTCACATGCAACAGATATTAAGCATTAATTAGATAGCCTGTAAGCAACTAAAACAATGTTAAACTACCTTAATTTTGAGAAACATCAGGTGAGGTTTCAAACAGATATGGTATTTTTTACATTCCTGACTGTTATAGCACCACCAAGAGGCATAGGTATGCAATTTTTTTTTTTCATTTGTCCTCAGAATGACCCCATACATGAGTTTCTCACATTTTGTGAAAATATCTAATTCTGTTCAAGAGTTATAACTGTTTAAGTAAATGTGGCCACGGCCATTGCTTATGTATTGGTGTAGCTTTGCGACGATGAATCGAAAGTTAAATTGTTTTTGATAATTAATAATAATGGGACTCCAGGGAATCTTTCTGCACTGGTTTAGTTCAGATTGGGTGAACAGCCTAGAACTAGTTTACAAAAATATTTTTGTTAAATAATCTCAAATATTTAATGAATGATTTGACTTCACACCAATGGTTCTTTTTTATCCCCTTTTCTCCTTTTAATTCCCAATTCCCACTACTTAGTAGATCCTTGTGGTGACACGGTTACTCACCTCAATCCAGGTGGCAGAGGACAAGTCCCAGTTGCCTCCGCTTCTGAGACCGGCAATCCGCACATCTTATCACGTGGCTAGTTGTGCATGACACCACAGAGACACACAGCATGTGGAAGCTCATGTTATTCTCCGCAATCCAAAATAGCGGGAAAACAAAGGGGCGTAGCCAGAAACGGCCTACCCTAAAAGATTTGCCATGATGCAAGGAATCACAGTTTCTATCCCTCAAGGTTCAAGAGTTATGGCCCAAAATGTGATTTATATTTTTGTTCACTATAGCACCACCTATAGTCTGATCGGGCTGATTCAATGCGTATGGCTAGCCAGCCAGAGTACTACCATCCCTGAAAGTCTGAAGTCTCTAGGCCTTACGGTTTGGTCTGCACGATCAGTTTTAGGGCAGCAAAAAACAAAAAAAAATATATATATATATCGCCGCAAGTGGCAATCATTGGGGTCCAAGCACATGTGAAGAAATGACCAAAATAATCAGAATTGACAGAAATGATCCACTGGATGACAAATAATACAAACTGACAGAATAGATCCTGCCTAAATTACATTTGTTGAAAAGTGAATTGGGTACCAGAATTTTGAAGCTGCAAAAAGCACAAAGGCAGCATAAAATGAATCCATACGACTCCAGTGGTTAAATCCATATCTTTTGAAGCAAAATGATAGATGTGGGTGAGAAACTGATAAATATTTAAGTTTTCTTTTTTTTTACTATAAACTCTCTGGTGACATGCACATGAATGTGAATGGAGGAGAGGGTCTCTGATTTTATTACTGTATACACAGGTGCGGCAGGTAGGGCAGAGCCCCACCTAAAAATCTATCCATCTGAAAACAAAGATCCACACTATAAATTTCCAATAATGCAATTTGTTGACCCATAATGTGTTCAAAATGCTGAAACAGATATTTAAAAGCATGCCTAGAATATCTTTTTGAGTCGTAAATAATTTATGAAAACTCTCTTACACTTTGTATGAAAGAGATACGTGCATGTGTGTCAGAGAAACTGCTGCCCTCCTGAACACCACAGTGCCAGTCATTTTTCCAATAGAAATCTGTGGTCAAATATGGTACTGTGACGAGCCCTCACTGAGATGCAATGGGGCAGAAATGAGTCTGCTCATAATGAAGTATCAAACCAAAGGTAACTTTAGTATTAGTGTGCTCCAGCAGTCTTAAAGATTGCGAACATGGCGACCGCTATTGATAAACTTGTGCATAACAGCATGTCGTTTCTATTTCAAATTTACACAAACTTGCCATCAAACAACTTGGTCCTGACAAGCCAGACATAAAAAAATGGGTTGAAAATCAAAAAACAAGGACAATGATAAGACATTGTATTTATTGTATGATGAAAAATCGTATGTCAAAAAGCCTTAGCTCTCTATTTTTCCCATACTTTAGCCTACTTTTTTGTTCTTATTTTGCAAGGTGACAAGGGGATGTATACAGTATACAGTATACAGTTTATGCATTTTGAAACATTTCTACTGCAAACCTATTTACAACTGGAAACTTACTGTGATTTAAATCATTGTTATTATTATTATTAAAAGCATGTTTTGTAGTTATTGTTAGCTCTGTGAAAACCTGTTAATGGCATATAGTTCTGTTTATGTATGTAGATATTTATTTCTATTAATAGCTTTCTCTTCCTCTTCTCCCTGTGGTTGTGTAATAACACTTAACATTATAAAACTATATTTGATTTAGATTTTGATCTTCAACAAATCAACATTCCATGGTAACGTGTTCTTATTTAAAATAATAAATTCATTATGTTCTTAGAGTGCTGTCTTGTGGTGGAATAATGCAAGGACAGCACATATTGTGTCATCCATTTGTGTTTGAAGAATGAGTTGAACGAGTTGAATAATGTGAAAAAAGAGGAAGAAAGAAAACTAGTGCTCAGAGCAAGATCTGCCCCACCTATATCTGTGGTCATGAGCCGGAATACATCAATCATTATGTTACTGTGTTACTGCAGGATTAATGTGTTGCTTAAAGTGCAAGCAAATCAGTATAATAACAAAATGAAAAAGTGAAAAAACAAAAAAACAAAACAGTGCATCGTTTCTGCGCTCGCCTTTCAGCAAGTCGCTTGGTAAAAAATATTTTACATTTTCTGTTTTGATAAATAGTCGTGCTTGAAAAATCCAAGCGATCAAATAAATAAGGGTAATAAGATTTGCATATCAAATAAAGTAAATATTTATTGCATCAATAATTAGATGAAATGTCATGTGCAGGCAAATAAGATGTTTAAATCGGGCAGGGTCATAGAATGAAAAACAAATTAGTGCGTGTAAAGGCGGATATACATGGGATGTTAGTATAGTCATATTCGTTCATGATAATTTTATTGCATCTATTGCATTTTTTTAACTTACTTTGGTAATATGCATGAAAACAGTTTTGAATAATGACACAGACAGCCCGACATCTCATGGAGTGAACTCAACAGCATAAAGCGTGTTTTAAATTTTCTGGCGTCTTGTTAACCAACATAGCTGAAAAGTGCTGATTTACAGGTTTTTACCAATATGTCAATTCACAGGCTATTAATATCACCATGGCCTATTATTACAGGGCGTTTTATAGTAGATAAAACACACTGTATTTTTTTACCAATATGGGAATGTGCATACCATAAAAAGTCTGAATAAAATTACTGACATGACAAGGAATTAAAATGACTGAAGCTCTGGTAATTATTAAGTTCCCCCACATCCACATATAAAACTAATCCTGTCCTTAAATCTATCCCTCAGCCTTTGTTTTCATTCCCAACAAAAATCAAGAAGATCTATGGCTTATGTATGATTATTACCTTTCTTCATTATGCATACGCTTTTATCCAAACCAACTGACAAACAGAAGCTATTCTTCCAAAGGAGAAATTAAGGAGAAAAAACTGTTATTTTATAATTTATTTATCTGATATTCAAGGAGTGGCTGAATGGCAAAATATTTCAGTATTAACTGTTAGTACTCTTTGAAGACATTTCTTGTCGTGTGGCTCCCTCTGGTGGACAAAAAGTACAACAGCCTATTTATGTACAATTACAGCATCAATTACAGCTGTAAAAAATAGCTATTTCTTACGTTATAGCTCTGGCAAATTGATGAAAATTGGCATGTTACCTCAGAATGTTCTCTTGTCAATGTGTTTTAAGTTTTGTTAAGTTTGAAGTTTTCACTCACACGATACAGGCCAATCAGTAATTACAGGCCACACCCAAAAACGTATTTGCTTATACCTTTGGAACTATTTGACATATGAAAATTATTTTGATTTATTTTTGTCAGGAGGGTCTGCAGATGATGTATACCAAGTTTTGTACGAATAGGACAAACAGCCTAGGACGAGTTCGAAAAAATCGAAATGGTAGAAACATTTTTCATGTGGAAACAAAAATCCATGTGATCATATTCTTTATGGGCACTAACAGATTTGGTAGAAACAAAAAAATATATTCTAGCCTATACAGTTCTGTAGTTATTAGCAAAAATGCTAATTCTCTTATTATAGTGCCACCATGTGGCCGATTCTCACAAAATTTAATATATAGCTTCCTGTAGAGACCCTTGTGTTTAATAAGTTTCAGGACCATCAACCATTCACAATTCAAGTTATTAGGTGCTGAAGTTTGATTGGCTGCTGGCGGCCATTTTTGTTAATTTGTCAAATCTATTTTTTAAGAATATGTTAGCATTTGAACCAAAGAAGATCCATATTTAATATGAACTTTCTTGCTCAAACTGCTGCAAATTTCTCACAGTTTTTTAGTTGTAGGGCCCCCTAGGGGTGGAATTGTACAAAACTTTGCTGACATCTTCTAAACATCCTGTTGACTATGTGTCCCGAGTTTGGTTACATTTGGAGTTTGCAGTGAGTAGATATTGATCAATTACTCATTCTGTATTACTATTCGTCAATATCTTTGGAAAGTTTTTACGTATCAAAATAATTTTGATAGTTTTTTGTCAGGGGGGACTGCAGATGATGTATACCAAATTTTGTGACGATCGGACTAACGGTCTAGAAAAAAGTTGGTTTTTCAAAAAATTCAAAATGGTGGAAAAAAATTATAGACTGAAATAAAATCGGATATATATGTTTTGTAAGGCTTGACTCAAGGAATCAGAGGAAAAAAGAAATTCTGGCCCTTACGGTTTCAGAGATATGAGCCAAACGTAAAAGTGTTTATTATAGCACCACCTAGGGTCAGATGGGTGTGCGTTTGTGCGCCTGAGTAGTGAGGGGGATTTGGGATCATCTTGCCAAGTTTAGTGTCTCCACGACTTACGGTCTCTGACGCCCAGACACTTTTAGGGCAGAAAAAAAAATTATAAGAAAAAGAAGAAAATCGGTACAATTACAATAGGGTTCCAGCAGCTTCACTGCTTGCCCCCCTAATAATAATAATAATAAGAAGAAGAAGAAGAAAATCAGAACAAATACCCTAAAAATCCGGACAAAACAATAGGGTTTCTAGTACTTCAGGCTCGAACCCCTAAATATGTCAACAAAGGCAAGAAAACAGCACTCTTCAAGTGCTTTCATAGGGTCTTTAAGTATAGTAATGAAGTACAGTTACTCAAGTACTTTACACCCCTGCAAGGCAATATTTCCTGACTCTGGTAAACTTTGAAGTTGTTCACTTTTTCCCCTTCCAGTTGATGTGAGGGCGGAGGGGGAAATGTGGTAACAACATCTTTGGATGCTCTCCAGAGCACACCCCAGTTGCACAATGAATGTTGGGCTCCACTGTATAAATTCCATTTTCATTACCTCCTGTAATAAAAGCAGTGTGAATCCTGGGAGGCAGGGGTGGCAAAAATAAATCTGATACATGAATAAAGGATGTCCCCGGGGAGGATGGGCTCCTCCTTTGTGAAGAAGATTGACTTCTCCAAGATGGGACACATTAGGCACAGAAAACAGAAATAGTAATAGCGAGTAAAGGAAAGTCAAAACTCTCTGCCATACACTTCCCTCCTCAAATTTCCTTCCAATCTGAGACCTGCAAACATTAACAAAACATATTGCATTCATTCTGACAGCTTCTCTCGAAGGTCAGCACTTCATTAACATCAGGTGGAAGATTTAAACAAAAGATGTTAAAACATCCACTGTCATCTATTCACACATAAAGAGAGACTGTGTTGCCAGGTTTACACTTTCATATAGCCTGCAAAATGTAACAGTAACAGTAATTTGAGTAATAGATTTGAGGTTTTGTCCTTACTGAAAGTGAAATGCTGCATGAAGTTACAAAAAGGTGTGTGAAGCGGGATTTGGACCAATGAGATTTCACTGTGGATGGGCCTACTTAGCATGACGGGCCAAATGGCTCTGAGCAGGTGAGGAACGGTTTCAGTAGCATTTCCACTAAAGCACGGTTCGGTACTGCACAGTTACAAACCATTGTCGGCCCTGATTTATCTGCATGGTTAGTTAACCGTGCTTAACCTTGCTCAACCATGCTGGTGAAATGGCTTTAGTACATGGTAGAGGTCTACAGAAGCCTTAAAATGAAACCTAACCCATACCCGAGACCACGTGGCCCGACCCTACCGGCCCAAACGATACCGTCAGATTTTAAGCCCAAACCCGACCTGAAATTGCACATTGTCTTTATAATTTCTTCTCCTATCAAGTACTGTTGCAATAGGCTGTATTTTATGTAACCATATAGGCAACATTCGTAACAATATTGAAACAGTAAACATAAACAGTTTTAACAAGGCACGGCAGCCCCTCCGAAAATGTGAAGTTCTTTTTGACAGTGTTTAAAATGTGCCAGTCCAGCACGAAACACTGAAGAAACAGCGAGATGCGGTGCAAAAGTCAAAGACATTTGTCCAGCATGTGTTTACATAGGAAAAGAATGGGGAAACAGAGCAGATGCATGCAAAAACACTGTTCGGTGTGAACGGCCCCTAACTTATCCATTCGCGCATGTCTGTGAGTGAGAGCGTGTGCACAAAACAAGTTCGGTAGGCTTGTTCATTTTTTCATTAATTACAAACCTGAACCCGAAGTCCTACTTGAAAAAACTGACCCGAACCCATCCTGAAACCCAGTGGATTCTCATGTCCTGTCAAGCCTGGGATGGGTTGCAGACCTCTAGTACATGGTGATTTACGATTGTCAACTTGCCTATGCCGAGGTAACTTCGTTTCTATGTAGCTGGCAAAGTTCACTATGGTGAGGTTCATAAAATTTCAAGCTGAAATATGTAATTTCTGCGCCAAAGCAATTGCAAAAATAAAGTTTTCTCAATATGCCCCCGTCTGCCATTGGCCAAACAAAGAGATAGTCCTGCCCCTAACTTATGCCACTGGTTGAGTCAATGTTGTTGTGTTTGTATAGATGGGTTGCTCTAGACAAAGGAATTTTCATAGCTCCACAAAGACACTGTGTTTACATTTTTCAGAATTTTTTTTTACCTATGAATCTGCATTTTAAGCTTTGATAGGAGAAAATATTTTAACACAGAAAAAGTTACATCAGCTTTAATAAAAAATAAAAAAAATGTATGTTTTGTGTATTTTCATGATTTTATGATGATGGTTTAACTAGTATTGTACATTATTTTTCTACATGCTTTTTTCGTCAGTGAGGTATACTAGCTAGCTCATTAAAACTCATATACTACATTATTATATTACTTGTATAATATTTTGTTAATAAATGTCTGTTTAAGCTAGTCTGGAAACTTCTATATTTCTTTGTCTTTCCTGTGCTTTAGCAGAGCAAAAAGCAGTCCAAACTGGAATATGCGATCCTCCTCCATAGCGCAATCGCTCTAATGTTTACCTCTCAAACCATTACTAACTGACGTATTTGTTACATATATTCAAGCACCACAGTGGAAAAAAAAACTATAAAAATGAAAACTGTCCCGGATCAGCATGGTATGGCATGGTTTTGCAATGAGAACCGTTCGGCCTGATGGTGGAAAAGTGGCTAATGTAGCCTTCAATGCTAGAAAATGTTTAACAGTATGAGCTGTAGTACTGAAAATCCATTGTAAGAGTCTGAAGAGAAAGGTAGACAAGACGGTTCTCTGTGGTGTCTTTGCAATGCTCTCCACTAGGACTGTACGATAATGGTTAAAATAATAATCATTAACTTACAAAAACAGACTTAAGGGTGGCACTGCCTCATACATTTTGTAAGAGGGGTGTGTGTGTGGTTGGGGGTGGGGCTCACTGTTCAAGACTTTGAAAACTTCTTGTAGAACTAATACTGCTTTCTACCTTCCTCTAGACAGCACAGTCTTGATGGAGGCTAAAGAGACCAGGAGGCCCAACCTGACAATATGTATTGGATGTCAAAGAGCACAGCAGGCGAGGTCTGGCTGAGAGTCCAAAGTTAACCAGAGGAGCCATGAACCTAGGTTGCAGAGAGACTTCTAGAGCTAAGGCACCTCCTCCAGACTCAGAAAAAATGAGAGCAGGTGCTGTGGAACCCTGCAGAGGTCTGGTACCTTCGGTAGGACCTGGAGACTGATTCCATACCTAACTCATGAAATTTGCACACAGTGTTGTTGAAGTTGTTTTCCCAATGAAGATTTGCTCCTTTAACTCTGCTTGTACTCGATTCAGTTTGTCCTCTTTTCAAGACCTGAAATGTTCTCTGCTCGTTCAGTCAGTTGTTCAGTTTGTGAGCCATGGTTTGTTTTTAGGAATACAGTGCTCTGTGTCTGAGGGAAATACACTCTAGCTTTAAATTTATCTGCCTCTTGCCTTGCCTACTGTTAACAAGTTTGTACTGGGTACAGAGCAATTATAGACACTTTTGTAATTCATACAGTAGCTTTTGTAGCTACTTTCGTATTCATTCAGAGACTTTACAGAATCCTTAAAACTTCTCCAGAGTGATGTTTTTGATGGTACACAGATAAACACCACTTGAGCAACATTTCTCTTGTGAGATTTGGCTGCTGTGGAAACTGCAGAGAGAAAGCGGTAAGGATGCACACAATAATGTCTAACACCTGTTTCTAATTGCAGTAAGCAGTGGGTAGAGCAATAAAAAGGGACCACGCCAGAGGTGAAGGGAGAGAGATCTACCAAACACAAAAGACTGTGTTGAGTTGTGACTGCTGAAAAGCAAGCCTGTTGTATGATCTAGTATTGTGCTGAAAAGCCAGTTTGAGTTGAATTAAACAAAGTCCTACCTTTGAGTTGAAATCCCATATTCCCGTTTCCTCCTTTCCCACCCAACAAACCTCTTGACACACCTCAAATCAATCAAATCAAAATCACATTTATTGTCACACAGCCATATACACAAGTGCAATGGTGTGTGAAATTCTTGGGTGCAGTTCCGATCAATATAGCATTCGTGACAGTGATGAGACATATACCAATTTACAATAACATCAAATTAACACACAATTTAAAGTCTAATATGCACATAATTACACACAACAATATACAAATAATAACATACACTGTACAGTATACAGTACGCACAATATAGATACACATTATTCAATAAAAATAAAAAAGTATATTTAGTAGTATGTATAGAATGTACAGTAGGCTGTATTGCACTGTATTGACATTCAGGCTGTTGGTTGATAGTAAGTTGTTAAGAGAGAATATATATAATAATAATATAATTTATGACAGTCCAATGTGAGATATAAGAGTAAGAGTAATAAAGTGCAGTGCTGATGTATTTTGATCGTGGGAGATCAAGAGTTCAAAAGTCTGATTGCTTGGGGGAAGAAGCTGTCATGGAGACAGCTGGTGCGGGTCCTGATGCTGCGATACCACCTACGTGATGGTAGCAGTGAGAACAGCCCATGGCTCGGGTGGCTGGAGTCTCTGATGATCCTCCGAGCTTTTTTCACGCACTGCCTGGTATATATGTCCTGGAGGGAGGGAAGCTCACCTCCGATGATGTGTCTGGCAGTTCGCACCACCCTTTGCAGGGCTTTGCAGTTGAGGGCTGTGCTGTTGCTGTACCAGACAGTGATGCAACCAGTCAGGATGCTCTCTACAGTGCAGGTGTAGAACCGTGTGAGGATGTGGCGGTTCATTCCAAACTTCCTCAGCCGTCTCAGGAAGAAGAGGCACTGATGAGCCTTCTTCACAACGACTTCAGTGTGGATGGACCATGTGAGTTCCTCAGTGATGTGGACACCCAGGAACTTGAAGCTGCTGACTCTCTCCACTGGTGCTCCATTTATGGTGATGGGACTGTGTTCTCTGTCTTTTCTTCTGAAGTCCACCACAAGCTCCTTTGTCTTACTGACGTTGAGGGAGAGGTTGTGCTCCTGACACCAGTGTGTCAGAGTGTGCACCTCCTCTCTGTAGGCTGTTTCATCATTGTCAGTGATCAGACCTACCACCGTCGTGTCATCAGCAAACTTAATGATGGCATTGGAGCTATGTGTCGCCACACAGTCATGTGTGTACAGGGAATACAGGAGTGGGCTGAGAACACAGCCCTGTGGGGCTCCAGTGTTGAGGGTCAGTGATGAGGAGATGTTGCTGCCTATTCTAACCACCTGGCATCTGCTTGACAGGAAGTCCAGGATCCAGCTGCACAGTGAGCTGTTTAAGCCCAGAGCCCGGAGTTTCTCATCTAGCTTGGAGGGCACTATGGTGTTGAATGCTGAGCTGTAGTCTACAAACAGCATTCTCACATAAGTGTTCTTTTTTTCCAGGTGGGAGAGAGCAGTGTGTAGTGTAGATGCAATGGCATCATCAGTGGAGCGGTTGTTGCGGTAAGCAAACTGCAATGGGTCAAGAGAGAGAGGCCAGAGACAGAGCAGATGTAATCTCCGATTAGTCTCTCAAGGCATTTGCTGATGATGGGGGTCAAAGCAACAGGACGCCAGTCATTTAAGCAAGTTATTTTTGATTGCTTTGGAACAGGCACAGTGGTGGATGTTTTAAAGCATGTGGGGACTACAGACAAAGAGAGGGAAAGGTTGATAATGTCTGTAAAAACACCAGCCAGCTGGTTCGCGCACGCTCTGATGACATGGCCCGGAATGCCGTCTGGGCCTGCAGCTTTGCGGATATTCACTCGTCGGAAGGATCAGGTTACATCCGCTACAGAGACGTAGAGTGAACTAAGCTCTGTAGCTTCGGCCGTGAAAGCTCCCTCCATGAGGGTGGTGTTATTTCCCTCAAAACAAGCATAAAAAGTATTTAGCTCATCCAGGAGAGAGGCAGCGGTGTTTTTATTCCCTTTAAAGTCCGTGATGATGTTAATTCCCTGCCACATGCTTCTAGAGTTAGTGGTGTTAAACTGTCCTTCAATCTTGTTCCTGTACTGGCGTTTTGCTGTTCTGATAGTTTTTCGGAGGGCATAACTGGCTTGTTTATGCTCCTCCGCATTCCTGGAATTGAAAGCGGAGGTCCACACATTAAGTGCCACGCGAACATTGCTATTTATCCATGGCTTCTGGTTGGGATAGATCCGTATTGTTCTGGTCAGAACTACGTCTTCCATGCACTTTTTGATGAAACACATTACGCTATCAGCGTAAACCTCGATGTCGTCATCAGAGGCAGACCGGAACATCTCCCAGTCCGTGTGATCAAAACAGTCTTGTAGCATAGAGTCTGACTGGTCTGACCAGCACTGGATCATTATGAGGGTGGGTGCTTCCTGTTTCAGTTTCTGCCTGTAAGAGGGCAGAAGCAGAATGGAAGAGTCGTCCGATTTGCCAAATGGTGGGCGGGGGAGGGATTTGTAGCCATCCCGGAAGGGAGAGTAGCAATGGTCCAAAACCCGGTCCCCTCGTGTGTTTTTCCTGCTCACTTATACTCCCATACAGTTCCTTGAGTGCCCGGTCTGTGTCGGCTTGTGGCGGGATGTACACAGCAGTGATAATGACCGCTGTGAATTCCCTCGGTAGCCAGAATGGTCGACACAGAAGCATGAGAAATTCCAGATCAGGAGAGCAGAAAGACTTGATACAATGTACGTTCCTCTGATCACACCAGGATTTGTTGATCATAAAACATACACCACAACCTCTGCTTTTACCTGAGAGGTCTTTCGCTCTGTCCGCTCGGTGCACGGAGAACCCCGCGGGTTCAATGGCTGAGTCTGGAATCTCCACAGACATCCAAGTTTCTGTAAGGCAGATAATGCAGCAGGCCCTCATCTCTCGTTGGAAAGAGATCCGCGCTTTCAGCTCGCAGAGCTTGTTATCCAGAGACTGAAAATTTGCCAGTAGAATACTGGATAGCGGGGGTCGATTTGCGTGGCGTCTTACTCTGATGAGAACGCCGGCTCTGTTTCACCTTTTCCTCCTGCGTTTCCGTGGCTGTGCAGCCCAGACAAAGGGCTCCACTTGCGTGTTTGTAAACAGCGGGTCGGCATTGAGGAATTTGAAGTCCGTTTTATGGTGTGAAATTGCTGAACCAATGTCCAAAATTGTTTGTCTGTCGTAGACAATAAGGCAGACAACATCCAAGACAAAAAATATAAGAATTGTGAACAAAACAAACGAAACACTGCCATGTTGTGTCGGAGCTCGCAACGCAGCAGCCATACTCGGCACCATCTTGAGTCCAAAAAACCTGCAGAGGTTTTTTTTTTTTTTTTTACATATCAGTTGTGCTTTGACACTGCCCTTCTGTGCAGATGATGGTTTGAGGTATAACCATAATTGCCTGTGATCTAGGGTGACCAGATTCTTGCTTGTGGAAAATGGGACAGCCCCCTCCCAGCAAAAAGGAAATTGACATATCCTTACCTAGGCAGAGATCAATGCAAAGTAGATGGTGCATCCTCATCTGTAACTGTTGTCACCTTATACTTTTCCCACTTCAGCCTCTGGGGGTAGTGCTTCAAATTACAGTAGCGGCAACAGTAGATAGAAATTCTTCAGCTGAAATCGGTCTGTGCTTACTGTAATTTGAAGCACTGTCCCCAGAGGCCGAAGTGGGAAGTGTTTCTAAATGTATAGGCAAATTTATTGGATATATTGAACAATTTTAAAAACTGGATGCATACAAAATCATGAGAGCTTCACGGATCTTCTTTAGTGTGTCTGATATCAACACAGTTGACAAGCAAGAACACCTGAAGCTCCTTTAATACAAGTAATCCACTAAAATAATGGATTATTCTGCTTGACATATTGCGTTTTGCTTAGATTAAATTTCAACCTCATCTGGGAGAAACAGCGCAGCGTTTTTTTTTTCTCGCACTTTCTTTGTCTTTTCTGACTTTATTTGCGCTTTATTATCATGCAGTAACACACTGACATAGTGACTGATGTATGTCGTCATGAAACAGAGACCCTCCCCATGGAAACGGGGTCAGAGTGGTGGCAAAAGTGAATTGTAAAGCTAGTTTTTATTAGTTATTACTTAATGATGTAATACAGTCAACCGCGATGCATTTATTGTTAACCACATGCCGTAACCTAAACCCCAGCCCTAAACCTTACGGTCAATTCAGTATCAACATGTCGACTTCCCGTGTGATCATGTTTTTCCCACACAACTGTTATGTCTTTAGAGGAAGAAATTTACAGGCAAACCAAAAGCATGTAAAACAGCAGGTTGGATGGCTGTTTTACAGTGAGTAATCCAACGTCTGTGGCTCAAATCTGGGCCCTCATTTATAAAACATATATACGATTTGATCCTTAATTCCATGGATTTGATCCTATGTCAAAAGTGAGGAAGAAATTGGGAATTATAAATGCAGAAACTGATGTGAAAATGTTCTTATGCGTACGTCAACTGACAAGCATGCGTATAAATGTTTTTTGTGCTTACGCTCCAGATTGCCAGTGCACGCTGACTTGATTTTTTTAAATGATTTTTAGTAATCCAAATAGGCTATGAGTCAGTGACTGACTGAATTTATTAATAAATAAGTAAGCATGTTTAATGTGAACAACAATTAAATGTATTACAATATGTGTCAGAATGTGGTATTGTTTAGATTATGTATGCGTAATAAATGTTTTATTTTGGATATTCGCTGTAACAGAATATTTATTTAGCCCTATCTGCACGTTTTTAAAATAAATTAATTTTGAGACCTACGAGATAAAAGGCAGGTGTAACATACTGTATGTAATATGTCAAGCACATTTTTGGAGCGAGGAGGAGGAGAGATTTTATAGTTAAACATAGCTAAATATAGCAATATAGCCTACAGATAGTTAAAAAACACCACAACAGTCTCAATGGCAAGAGCGAGCAAAAAAGAACAGCGTGAAAAGAGCATGCATGTAGTTTATACAGAACACAATTGCCATGTAGATAAGCATATTTAAATATATGTAAAAGAGCATGTAAACCTCTTTTCGGAATTAAGGTTTAGCAAGAATATGGACATTGGTTGAAGAATGGTGTGAATATACAATAAACTCACAGTATTTGGGCAGACGCTGGTAGCTGCACTCATTTGTTTTAGAAAACCTTTCCAATTACACAAAGAAAATTTCATATGAATGAATGAACGAATGAAAAACTTGTGAATGCATTTTTATTGTATTGTGTCTCACCATATTAGGATATTTGTGGGCATTTTGTAGCTGGAGTCCATGTGCTCGTTCACATGTGCATGTTTGATAAATTGGGATTTATAAAGTTGGATGCATTTAGGAACATTTCTTCGTGCTAACGGACATTTTATAAATCATTTGTGGGAACATTTAGGAAATTGTCATACGTTTACATTTAAGATCATTTTACGAAAGTCTTTATAAATGAGGCACCTGCTCTTTAACAGGGATATGTACTGTACTTAATTATCTTTTTTATTTTCTCACAAAAATGGCAAGTCAACCTACTTTTTTCAAGCTCTTTTACTTTCTTGCCCTTCCAATTGCACACATAATGTGAAATCTATCCACTGCAACTGCAGAGCATCCAGCCTGGCATCTAGCCAGGTTTCTTGGAAGCACTTTATGCTCCAGTTCCCATGGCTCCTGGTCTGAGCTGACAGCTCGTACATTTTATTAGCCTGATATCTTACATTACCCATAATAATAGAAAGCAGGTGAGGTCTATAGCTTTTCCTTTGATCCAGAACTACATGCCAGCTCTCTCCCCAGCCTGAAGCAGATCCCAAGCCCGGTAAACAAACATTGTCCAGAGACTGTTGATTGGGAGGTCACCGGTCCCTCCTCATCACTTTTGCAGCACATAGTGAAGAATTCCAAATGTCAGACTGACTGAATAAAAGTTTCAGCTCCTTGCCATAATGGTTGTTAACAATCCTTTAATAAATTGAAAGCTATGTGTTAGCATTCCCATCCATCTGAATGGCATTGGTTTGGTTGGTGCATGACATATCGGTTTTTCCATATTGTTCTTTGTGAAGGGTGTCAATCAGATGAGGGTATGAGAACTGCTTCCCACCAGGCCGATTATCAGAGAGCGAACAGCGCATAAATGCTTTATTAACAAATCAGCCAAAATGGCCTGTGTGTCCTGCTAAAAAAACTATTAACTCGGTGACTGAGCATCCTCTGCCCATCCCACAACAGATGGGTGGATGCCTGCGATCTGTGTAAGCAATTTTGCGCATGACTGCCACGTAATTTCTTAGGGTGACATCTCATGCTGGCTTTCGGTCTGTCCTTTGACCTTGAAACTCAACAAATTTTTGACTGAGTGTGTGTGGATCATTTTAGGCCCTTTTGATTGACACAAACACCAACCAGGGCAAGAATCAATCAGTCATGAATATCAGAACAAGAGCCGTTGTAGAGTTTAATATGTTTCTATGACAATATGTTTGTATTTTGACAATAATTTTTTGTTTATTTTTATATCTGCTTGGTTGTCAGTTTGTTCAAAGGTTTATGGTAATTGCAGTAAATCAGGGGATTATTTTAATGTTTTAAATGCCAAGATTATATTTTTCTGAGACCATTTTAGTTTCTGAACCACATCAATTCAGAACAATTGTCAGGTACTATATTTTATGTTGTTTATTAAGTTAATTCAAATGTTGTGTTTAAGTCAAATCACTGGTGTAATCAAATGTAGCCAGGCCTGTTTAATGAAATGTGTACCATCTACTTGATCATCAACCTTAGGAGAGGAAACTAAATATATAAGCAGTTTAATTTTCTATTCATTTTATATATGGCAATTTATGGAAATATATGGAATTTATGTTCATGTTCATATTCAAAATTAATTTTGAAAACAAATACAGTTCACACTTGATTTCTTTTTCGGTCTTTTTGCTAACAAAATTGACAAATATTGTCCCATAATGACAAATATTTGTTTCTTACAATAACTTGGCTAATAATAATGGCTGAGCTTGATAAATGCAGACAAAACTACAATTTGTGTAAAAATGGAAAAAATTAAATGAGATTATTTACTTGTCTTCCTGCAATACTTTTTTTGTTTGTTACTTTTTTGTAATAGAGAATCATGGGGCAACAGGGTTTTGTGGAAAATTTGTAATGAAAACTAATTAAAACTTGTATTAATGTATTCATTTCAGTTTGTATTAAAATCATACAGACAGAAGATACAGATATCTGATGTGTTTTAAAGTAGCTTCTTTGCTAGGGTAATTTGGTCAGATTTAAAGAAAATCTCAAATAACAGTATAATTAGATATTTTGGTAACACTTTTTAATTAGGTTATATTAGTTAACATGAACTAACAATAAACAATACTTTTTTCAGCATGAATTAAGCTTGGTTAATGTTCACTTTAACATATACTAATACATTTTTAAAAATTAAAAGTTGCAAATGTTAACATTAGTTAATGAATTGTGAACTAACATGAACTAACAATTAACATTTTCATAAATTAATATGAACCTATAATAATAAATTCTGTAATAAAATATTGTTCATTGTTAGTTCATGATACCTAATGCATTTACTTTTAACAAATAAAATCTTATTGTAAAGTGTTGCAAATATTTTATTATAATAATCATAAAAATAATAATAAAAGTCATGGGACACCAAAGTGTACCCTATTTTGGAAAGTACCAAAAGTAGATCCTTAAAAGAATAGTTCACCCAAATACGAAAATATTAAGTCCTTTGTAAAGCTTTAAAGTGTGGCGCTATTCACTGCTATTGTATTAAAAATACGGTCTATTCATTAAAACATCTCCTTGTGAGGCACTATCCACTGCTATTGTATGGAAATCAGTGATCACAACATTCTTTAAAATATCTGCTTTTGTGTTCTGCAGAAGAAAGTCCTATGGGTTTGGAACAACCTGAAGAAAAGAAAATATTGACAGCATTTTCATTTAAGGTGACAGTTTCACTTTTTGTCTTAATCTAATCTTTTCTATTCTTTTCTATATCTTCTCAAAGTTCTCCTGTTTCACTTGCCTCTATATGTGTTTTCTTCTCTTGCACGTCTTGTCACTGTCATTACCACAGCGGTTTAAGAGCAGGCCTCTCTGTCACAACAGTGAATAGTGCAGATAGGTTACACACACTTACAGGCACACCTACCATCCCATCTCAGTTGTAATGTGCTGTCAAAAGCTGTCAGAACATGCGTGGCTGTTGGGTGGACATGTGCCCCTGCCTATGACACTTCACACCAAACCTCGGCGTGTGGAAAAATATGATTATAGACAATGCTTGCTCGCCAGCCCCAGAGAGAAATGTGTTAACGTCAACGTGTCTCGTGTTCTGATTATTTAGAGCGCTGGCATAATATGGAGGATGACATGAAATATGACATAACATGAGGCACCTCTCAACCCTCATTACCTTGGCTGCATGTACAGTGCAAGGTTTAATGCACAGATCCCATCTTTTACACATAGACAATTAATTTTTTTGTATCGCCTGTTTAGATTTAGACATAACCTGCTGACTGAGACTCACAAAAACATGGATATGGTACTTCCTTATTAGCATGGTGTGATTAATTGCTTTAATTTTTTTTAACATGTTATTTATTTGTATAATTAATTGCACTAGATTAACATGTAAAATTGACTGCCTTAATAATTTAAAATTTGTAAATTGTGAGATAAAATTAGAATTGTATATTAGTGTTGAGACTTACATACAATGACCAGATATTGGATACATATCAGATTTAAAACATCTAAAAGTGGCACGAAAAATCCTATCTGTGTTTTTTGCAATTTACACACATGCAACAAGATCAGATCTGTACCTTCCAGCATTGGGTAAGTTACTCAAAAAAGTATTTCACTAAAAATTACTACTCTAAAATTGTAATCAGATTACTGACTTTACTGATTACTCCACTGAAAAAGTAATCACATTTCTAATGACTTTTAAGATACTTTATAAAACACAAACCACAGTAAAGCTTTTTGTTTTTCCGCTCAACTAATTTAAAATAATGTTTATATTTCCTCTGTTCAATGATTGTTAGAGGACTCATACCCTTCAGTTGTCACAAAATGCAAACATATCTACATATTAACGTAATTCATGTTTTAAATGTATTCTAAAAAAACACTCACTGAGCACTTTATTAGGAACACTAATAAAGTGCACGATGTGGCCTTCTGCTGTTTTAGCCCATCCGCCTCAAGGTTCGATGTGTTGTGCATTCTGAGATGCTATTCTGCTCACTACAATTGTACAGAGTGGTTATCTGAGTTACCGTAGCCTTTCTGTCAGCTCGAACCAATCTGGCCATTCACTGTTGACCTCTTTCATCAACAAGGCATTTCCGTCCGCTGAACTGCCGCTCACTGGATGTTTTTTGTTGCACCATTCTGAGTAAACTCTAGACTGTTTTGCATGAAAATTCCAAGAGACCAACAGTTACAGAAATATTCAAACTAGTCTGTCTGGCACCAACAATCATGCCACAGTCTAAATCACTGAGATCACATTTTTTCCCCATTCTGATGGTTGATATGAACATTAACTGAAGCTCCTGACCCGTATCTGCATGATTTTATGCATTGCACTGCTGCCGCACGACTGGCTGATTAGATAATCACATGGATAAGTAGGTGTACAGGTTTTCCTAATAAAGTGTTCAGTGAGTGTATTTACTCTATTATTATTATCCACCTTTTTCCTGAACGCGGAAGTGTTCCACGATTTGACCGTTTTCAATTTTCTGTTTTCACTCGCATTGGCGTATATTCTTAGCAAGTAATGTAATGTTTAATGTATTACATTTGTAAAAATTGTCAAAAAACATGCCAGTACTTCACAGAGTACAGATGACCGTTTTTTTTTTTATAGACAGTGCCTCACCTGAGTAACGTGACATGAAGCAATGGTCAGAGGTAAGTTACATTGATATCATTCATTATTCAGAGTTGTTATGACAGACAACAATGGCACAAGTTGAGCCTGAAATTCATTTTTACACCAGGTAACAACTTAAATGGTTGTTCTCCTCTGGATCGCTTGTTTAGGTTGTTTTTACTTGGTGTCTCGAGACCAGAAATACTAAAACAGGCAATTAGAATCATCATGGTGGCAGCCAGTGGTTGGTCCTGAAAACTGTAGATAGAATTATTTTGTGTACATAATTAAAGGCAGTAACTGTAATATGATTACAAAAGTTGTAAATGTTATGCATTACACTTACAGTATGTAATGCAATATACTGCAATACGTTTTGTAGTAAAAAATAATTAGATTACAGTAATTAATTACTTTGTAACTTGATTACACCCAACACTTATTTAATCAAACTACACAATGATGACTCTTAAGACTTTATAGATATTACAGTTTCATTTTCTGTTAAAGCATGATTTTCTGTAAAGCTGTTTTGAAACGATGTGTGTTGGGAAAAGCGCTATACAAATGAAAATGACTTGATGACTTAATCACTTAATGACTTAATCACCAATAATGTAAAGATGTTCAGAAAATGTTTTCAGAAATTCTTAAACTACTTCAAAGAGTTCTCATCAACAAATCCTCCATGTGCAGCAATGACAGCTTTCCTTGGCATTCTAGCTGTCAGTTTGTCCAGATACTCAGGTGACATTTCACTCCACACTTCCTGTAGCACTTGCCATAGATGTGGCTGTCTTGTCGGGCACTTTTCACGCACCTTACAGTCTAGCTGATCCCACAAAAGCTCAATGGGGTTAAGATCCATAACACTCTTTTCCAATTATCTGTTGTCCAATGTCTGTGTTTCTTTGCCCACTTTAACCTTTTCTTTTTGTTTTTCTGTTTCAAAATTGGCTTTTTCTTGCAATTCTTCCCATAAGGCCTGCACCCCTGAGTCTTCTCTTTACTGTTGTACATGAAACTGGTGTTGAGCAGGTAGAATTCAATGAAGCTGTCAGCTGAGGACATGTGAGGCATCTATTTCTCAAACTAGAGACTCTGGTGTACTTATCCTCTTGTTTAGTTGTACATCTGGCCTTCCACATCTCTTTCTGTCCTTGTTAGAGTCAGTTGTCCTTTGTCTTTGAAGACTGTAGTGTACACCTTTGTATGAAATCTTCAGGTTTTTGGCAATTTCAAGCATCGTATAGCCTCCATTCCTCAAAACAATGACTGACTGACAAGTTTCTAGAGAAAGCTGTTTCTTTTTTGCCATTTTTGACTTAATATTGACCTTAAGACATGCCAGTCTATTGCATACTGTGGCAACTCAAAAACAAACACAAAGACAATGTTAAGCTTAATTTAACGAACCAAATAGCTTTCCTGTGTTTGATATAATGGCAAGTGATTTTCTAGTTACAAATGATCAATTTAGCATGATTACTCAAGGATAAGGTGTTGGAGTGATGGCTGCTGGAAATGGGGCCTGTCTAGATTTGATCAAAAATTACTTTTTTCAAATAGTGATGGTTCTGTTTTTTACATCAGTAATGTCCTGACTATACTTCGTGATCAATTGAATGCCACTTTGGTGAATTAAAGTACCAATTTCCTTCCGAAACAGCAAAGTCTGTATTCCAAACTTTTGGCCGCCAGTGTACGTATCAGCTAGAAAATTGGAATTGGTTAACAGTGTACATGTGGCAATTAAGAACTGACCATCTCTATCAGAAAAAATGCTTTAAAATGAATATAAAGCAATAGAAAAAGTAATTGACTTTCTCACTTAGGTCTGGGGGCCGCGACACTAGGTGTTTGCACATGGAATTGGATGAGCTTGCTCAAACATTACACTGATTAATTGCTGAAGGTTTCGAGGTGTGTTGACTAATGGAATGGGTGGAATGGTTGGATTTATGGACACTTTTCTTGATACATATTGAAGTCAGGATTTTTTATTTTCCTCCTTTTATATGTCCAATTGTTCTTACTATGAAAGCTAGAAAGGAAAAGTTCACTACATATGTGTGGATATTTAATAGGGATGTCATAAAATATCGATATATCGATTATTGATCAGCATGATATTTTATCAATATATTTTTGAGGCATCGATATATTAAAATTAGCCAACATTTAAATTAGAATCCCAATTGGAATGCTTTCCGATTCACTCAGTTGGCCTCTGTTTAACAGTCTGGCGTAATAGCATTGGGAGACCACAAGAGGGAGATCTACCATTTGGTGAAGCTGGTCACGGTCACGATCACACACACACAGACACACACACAGGACGAGCTGAAGTGGTGCAGATGGCAGACCAAGGTTACAAAGGATTTTGTACTTTTTCAAGAATTAACAAAGTGAAGTTGATGAGTTTGCAGGTTAGTAAAACTGGTGTAACTGCACAACATTTATTATGCAATTTCTCTGTATGTAGCCATGAATAGGTCTTTCATTCAAGCTGTCAAACCACAAAAAGACATACTTGTACCTGGAAATACATTGTGTAGGCTCTATGAAAGATACTTATACACAATATATCATGCAGTTATACTAGAGTAAATAATCTTTGTCCTTTGATAATGATTTGGGTTGAATTCAATGGAAAACAATTCAATTTGTGATCCGTGGCACTTCAGAATGTTGACGCTGAGCATTGGCGGTGTGTGCATACCTTTGTAGAAAATAAATAATTGTTTTAAATTTTAGAATGTGCAATGTCGTCTGCCAGATGCATCCGGTGAGCAACCTCTTTAATTTACCCTGCCGCTCACAGTTTACCAAAGTTGTGTTGAGAAATATGTCTGAAGAGACAAAGATTATTGTGCAATGAGCAGCCCTATTTATATCTAAAAAAAAAATCGATATATGTCAATAGTCATTGGGAAAATCTTCCAATTATCGATGCGTGACAAAGGCATTGATCCCAAACCTAATATTTAATAATTGTATATAAATGTGTCATATACCTTTTCTGATCTCATTATTCTTAGTAAGTATTTGTATATAATTTGTACATGTATATTTGGGTAGACGCTGGTAGATTATCTATATTATCAACATATACACAGGTTCTAAAACGTAAACCCTTTTTTTTTTATGAACAACTTTAGAGATGTAAAAATCTTTAAGAATCCTCAGAAGTGGGAGTCCTCGCCATGCGAGGATCAGATGTGTGAATGGCGAGCTCTGCACACTTTGCTAGTTTTAACACTTTTAATGATATAAACCGGTGAGATTCGATATACTCTGTTTCATAACTGTTCTAGGAGGACAATATGTCAAAGAATTCAAAATCCTCGGGCTCTGGAGACATTAAAAGACACTTACGTGCTCAAGCTGATACCCCCGAGTGGGCTGCGAGTCAGGGAGTCGATTTGGTCGGATAGATGTGGGAAATGCGGTGAGAGTTGCTGGGCAGGTCGGCAATGATGATGAAGGTCATTGCTGACTTGGAGGATCTTGCTGTGATATGTCGATCGATCACTGCCATGGAGGCGAAGTTCTCCGAGATGGTTACAAGATTGGGGGATGTCAAGAAACGGATCGATTATCTGGAGTCAATGGAGAGGGAATTATCTGCTAATCCACTAGCAACCAAGGTGTATCTGGAGCATGTCTGGGAGAAGCTGGAGGACATGGAGAACCTTAGCCGGCGGAATAACGTCTGTATTGTCGGAATTCCTGAGGCCGAAGAGTGTCGTGATATGGTGAAACTCCTTGATGGGCTCCTTCAGAATCTGCTCGACATAACAGGCTATAAGCTGGAAATTGAATGAGCTCTCAGGGTGCGTGGAGATCCACGGAGGGAGACAGGCCCAGATCATCTGATAAAGATCTTATGTTACGCGAGGTGAGGAGTAAAGGAAGGCTTTCTTGGAAAAAACATAGCATTTTCTTGTTCCCAGGCTTTGCGATTTCGACAGAGAAACGTGATCGATTCGAGGAATGCAAGAAACTTTTACATCAACGGAAGGTCGCTTTTGTACTGATATTCCTGGCCAAATTGTGTATATATGCTAAGGAGGGCCGTAAAACATTCACATGCCCACATCAAGTGATGTCCTTCATAAAGTCAATGGAGTAAGTCATTTTGTGATAAGTTGCAGCCGAGTGGACCGGCTCACTGATCATTCGTTTGACTGTTTGAGGAAATTGAGTGTTTTTTGGTGCTGGTTCCGGCTAGCGGCTGGAGTTTATTTTGCAGAGTGGCATAACTTCGGGACAGTTTGTTCCACCGATTGGCTAGAGTTTGTTTTATAGATTATCTTTTGCTGTGTAATTCTGTCTCACAAAATTTTTAAAGTAACACTTGGCTTGAGCAGTCCGCAGGCAAAATTGTCGTGGGGGTTCTCGTAGGCGTACATGGATTGTTTGAGTTTGAAGGGATGGACGCTATTTGGTGCTGTCAGATTATCAAGACCACATTCCAACATTGGTGCTACCATTAAAACCCGAACATCCCCGGAACAAAACAAACAGAAAAAAGAAAAACGTGCACATTAACCCTGTGCACATTTTTATTTTTTTCTGTTTGTTTTGTTCCGGGGGATGTTCGGGTTTTAATGGTAGCACCAGTGTTGGAATGTGGTCTTTATAATCTTGTTTTTGACACACAATCTATTTTTTCTTTTATGTCAAAATGTCAAATGTTAATATCAGTGGATTGTCTCTCTCCACATGGAATGTGAATGGGTTGGGGCACCCCATAAATAGAAGGAAGGTTATTTCTCTTCTTAAGCATAAGAAGTATGTTTCTTCAAGAAACACACCTTTCATTACACACCAGTCATTACACTAAGTAAACATCTACAATTCAAATGTCTCAAACACAGTAAAGATAAATTAGGAAGAGTCATTATTGTTTTAGCTGAAATTCAGGGGCAAAGTCTTAATTTGGCTAATATTTATGCACCTAACATGGATGATCAGGGCTTTTTTATAGATCTTGAAGGGATGTTGCAAGCCGCTGGCTCCCCTCATGATACAATATTGGGAGGAGACTTTAATCTTTTAATGGACTCAGGGGGCCTGGGTAGCTCAGCAAGTATTGACGCTGACTACCACCCCTGGAGTCACGAGTTCGAATCTTGGGTGTGCTGAGTGACTCCAACCAGGTCTCCTAAGCAACCAAATTGGCCCGGTTGCTAGGGAGGGTAGAGTCACATGGGGTAACCTCCTCGTGGTCGTGATTAGGGGTTCTCGCTCTCAATGGGGCGCGTGGTATGTTGTGCGAGGATCACAGAGAGTAGCATGAGCCTCCACATGCGGAGTCTCTGCGGTGTCATGCACAACGAGCCACATGATAAAATGCACAGATTGATTGTCTCAGAAGCGGAGGCAACTGAGACTTGTCCTCTGCCACCCGGATTGAGGTGAGTAACTGTGCCACCACAAGGACCTACTAAGTAGTGGGAATTAGGCATTCCAAATTGGGAGAAAAGGGGATACAATTAATAATCATTTAAAAAATGTTTTTGATGGACTCAGATCATAATGAAGCAAAAGTGTGCAAGCCCCCTAGATGCTTCACAGGATGTGTAAAAATTTTGGTCTTACAGATATTTGGAGACCTCTGAACCCATCAGGTAGGGACTATACATTTTTTTTCATCAGTCCGTAAGATTTACTCTAGAATAGATTTATTCTTATATATCTAAGTCGCTCATTTCATCTGTTGTTGATTGCTCAATTGTAAACATTTTAGTCTCAGATAATGCCCTGGTATGTTTAGAGGTGTTGCCACATACAGAGAAAAAGAAATCATATAGTTGGCATTTTAATGTATCCCTTTTGCAAAATCATGAATTCCAACAAATGCTAAAGACAGAAATCAGTGTCTATATGGAGACCAACTGGTCCTCAGTATCTTCTGTGGGCGTGGCTTGGGAGGCACTTAAGGCAGTTCTTAGGGGCCGGATCATACAGTATGCCTCATTCACCGAAAAATCCAAAGCACAAGAACTCGTGAAATTGGAAGGGAATATTAAAAGTGCAGAGGCAGAGCTGAAGCGCAGAGTGTCGACTAATGGTCTCAGAGAATTGATCTGATTGAAATACAGATATAATACTATTTTGTCGCAGAAGGTGGAGTTTTGGCTTTTCAGGGCAAGACGGTCATACTTTGAATTGGGGGAAAAGTAAGGAAGCTTCTGTCTAAATATATAAAACAGAGAGAGTCTTTTTCTACCATTCCCTCAGTGAAATCTGCTAGTGGTTTAATATTTACCTCAGTCATTGATATTAATAATGCTTTTAAAGAATTCTCTCTTGATCTCTATAGTTCCACATCTTAAGATATTAAAAACTTTGTGGAACCATTAGAACTTCCTAAACTGATGTCTGAGCAAAAAAATTATTTTGTTTCTGAGATAACCTTGGAGAAGCTTGGTAAGGCAATTATGTCCTTGCCTACAGGCAAGGCTCTGGGGCCAGACGGCTTTGCCGCTGAATTTTTTAGATCTTATGCTACAGAACTCGCTCCACTTTTGCTAGAAGTAGATATGGAATCATTAAAGAATGGAAAGCTTCCGCCAACCATGACACAAGCCCGGATCAGTCTGATTCTTAAAAAGGACAAAGATCAAAGTGAGTGTAAGAGTTACAATCCAATTTCCCTGATCCAGCTAGACATTAAAATTTTGGCTAACCGATTAAGTAAAGTTATGACATCTCTTATACATATAGATCAGGTGGGATTTATTCGGGGCCGTAGCTCTTCTGATACCATTAGGTGTTTCATCAATATCATGTGGTCAGTGGTGAATGATCAGACTCCGGTTGCTGCCATCTCACTTGATGCCGAAAAAGCGTTTGATATGGTAGAATGGGATTATCTTTTTAGATTTTGGAAATATATGGGTTCGGGATTACTTTTATTGGATGGATTAAGTTACTTTATAGACACCTGGTAGTGGCGGTACAAACAAATGGATTAATTTCAGATTATTTAACTCTGGATAGGGGCATCTGGCAGGGTTGCCCTCTTTCCCCATTATTGTTCTGTCTTGCCCTGGAACACATTACCCTTAATAAAAAGATTTTCGAGCGATGTGGGCAGGTGGGCTTCATTACATTTATTTATGATTGGGAAGGTTAATGTTATTAAAATTAATTGTATTCCAAAATTCAACTACCTGCTACAGTCTCTCCCTGCAGATGTCCCCCTCTCTTATTTCATGCAATTTGATAGCATAGCAAAGTCCTTCATTTGGAATGGTAAATGTCCCAGATTACATTTCAGTAAGTTGCATAGGCTGACTGACAAAGGTGGGCTAGGCCTACCCAAGATTGTTTTTTATTATTATGCATTCGGTCTCAGACATTTGGCTCATTGGTCGCTTCCACCTGAGAGAGCCCCTCCCTGGTTTTGTATTGAACAGGAAGTTCTTGCCCCTATTTCGCCATTGCAAAGCCTTTCTATCAAACTAATCAGAGAAGTTAAGTTACACCCCGTTATCTTGCATTTGCGCTTGTTTAATTCAGACATCTATTTTAATGTAGCCTTGAGCATATGGCTGAACCTAAAATTATGTATTAATAAGTCCCCTTTCTGCCTGACAGAGTGGATCGAGAGGGAGGTTAATACGCTCGGTGACCTATCTGAGAGTGGAGTGTTGAGATCCTTTGAAAATTTTGTTCAACATTTTGGGATTCCCAGATCTCAGTTCTTTAGGTATTTACAACTGCACCATATGCTCTGTACTATTTTTGGGAGTATCATACACCCCCCTAAAGCAGTAGGTACTCTGGGTGTGGTGATTACTTATTTTGGAAAAGGTCATGAGGCATCAATGTATTACTCCCTGCTAATTCAGAGTCTGGGGGATGGAGCTTCAACTTCTCTCAAGAGATTATGGGAGAAAGATTTAAACTAGGTATTGGAGGATGGAGTGTGGGCTAGGATTCTAAAAAACGTCAAGTCTACATCTAGAGATGCAAGGGTGCGTCTTATGCAATTTAAGATTTTACATCGATTTTATTGGACCCCCTCTAGATTGTATAGGCTTGGTCTGAAAGACACACCCACCTGCTGGCAATGCCAATCAGAAGATGAGGACACAACCTATGTTTTTTGGTGTTGTGTTAAGATCCAAGAATTTTGGTTGAGGGTTCAGAGTTCCCTATCCGTCACTCACTCGACGTTGGTGTCGATGTAGTGACACTAGGGGTCACTCTTGGGAGCCCGAGACACCTCTGGTCTTTGATAAAAGGCCAATGAAAATTGGCGAGTGGTATTTGCATGCCACTCCCCCGAACATACGGGTATAAAAGGAGCTGGTATGCAACCACTCATTCAGATTTTCTCTTCGGAGCCGAACGGTCATGCTCATTGAGCTGAATACTACTGTTCATTCACCTGCTGGATCTGACGGCGCATTTCAGCGGCTTCTCCCTCCTCTGCACTGGTGCACTGCAGAGAACGCCCCTGGGCGCTTCGGCAGAAAAACTAGAGAGTATATTTTCTGAAAGAGCATTTTTCCCCTCTAAAAGAGTATATATTTCTCTAAAAGAGCGCACACACGGAACATCTTTTTAAAGACGCGTCTTTTTAAAGATGCTTTTCCGATTGTGTGTTATTCCTGGTTGTGCTCGTTATCTCTCGCCTTCTAACGGTCACGATCACTGTCTTTCGTGTCTGGGCACTGCTCACGCGGAGACAGCGTTCGTGGATGGTCACATTCTCATTGCGAGAATGTGTCCATGGCAACGTTGCGGTCGCGGCTCGCCTTCGTAAGGAAGCGAGCCACCCCAGAGGCTCCCGCCTCGGTCCTTTTACCCACGGGTTTGAGGCCGGCGCGGCTAGCAATGGGGGCGATTTGGGGACCCCAATGGGACCGCCTCCGCCGGGTATCCCCCCGCGGACCTCCCATTCCCCAGCACGCTTGTCTGCCCCGATCGGGCTTCCGGGTGAGTCCGCCGGCTCGTCTCACGGCGAGTTCGACCTCTTATTCGGAGCCCGCGAAAGTGATGAGCTCTCGAGCGCAGCATCGGAGAGCGGGCTCGTCCAGTCGGAAGCCTCGGCTGGGCTCCTCCCTTCGGGGTCGATCGCCCAGTCACAGGCTGACGCGGAGATGACGACAGCTGCGAGCGTCGGTTAGAGTGGGATTCACCGCTCTTCTCTGAACCCTCGCGGCTCTGTGATTGGTTCCTGGGCTCGCGGCGCCGCTCAAAGCCACGCCCCGCCCCGTTCCTTTCTTCCCGGAAGTGCATGAAGAGCTGACAAGGTCGCGGGAGGCACCTTTTACTGCCCGGTCCCGATCTTTTCAGCTTCCCCGCTCTCACTACCCTCGATGGTGGGGCGGCCAAGCGTTATTCGGCAATCCCCCGGTGGATAAAGGCGCTCCGCAGAGTGCCGCCACCTGGCGTGGGTGCCCAAAGCCCCCATCCAAGGCCTGTAGGTTTACGTCGTCTCTGACAGTCAAAGCCTACGGCGCTGCTGGACAAGCCGCCTCCGCCCTGCACGCCATGGCTCTCCTGCAAGTCCGCCAAGGCGCTAAAGGAACTGCACGAGGGTAGTTCCGCCCCAGGATTGATGCAGGAACTGCGCTCGGCGACCGACCTCGCTCTCCGAGCGACGGAGGTCACGGCGCGGTCTCCCGGGCGGACGATGGCCACACTAGTGGTCCAGGAGCGCCACCTTTGGCTCAACCTGGTCAAGATGGGTGAGGCCGACAGGACACGATTCCTTGCTGCCCCCATTTTCCAGGCGGGCCTATTCGGCGACACCATCGAGGACTTTGCCCAGCAGTTGCCTAGATGGATGCTAGCCGGCTTGTCCTGCCCCGGCGTGGCTCAAGATCCCCCCATCTACTCATCGCCGAGGGCGTCCCCCTGCGGTGACTGCACCGGCTCCGCCGCAGCCCGCTCCTCCGGCCCGGCCCCGGCGTGGAGCCCACCGCAGGAAGCCGACGCCACCTGTCTCACAGCCGGCACCGAAGAACCCACAGAGGTCTTCGAAGCGCCCCTGAGACGGGCGACCCAGGGACAACGAAACCCGCTGCTCTGGAGCTGGTAAGCAGATCTTCTTTTTGTTACCTTTTGCATTTAATTGTGCTGCATGCCCAAGTGGCTGCAGTACTCAAGAGCTCCGCAAGAGTGGTTTCCTTGTTCCCTGGGTCACATATTTGGTGTGTACGGCTGGCATCACGACCACCGTCCACCACTCCATTTGGCAGGTTGGCGCTCCAGCGGCGGTCTCCCACCCTGAGCACCCAGCTGTGGCACAAATCCGCCCCCGATGTGACAGTCTCCACGGGTCATGAGGACAAGCCTCTTCCTCCCCTGTCCCAGGCTGTTCCGGGGGTGGTCACAAGGAGCCAGGTAAGTGCTTCGATGTCCTCGGACTCAGCACGGCCACGATGTGGTGTGGCACCTCAAGCTCCGCCCCGCCGCGAGGCCCCACCCGCCGGTACATCCGATGACGTTGTCCCTTTGGTCCCCCTTGCGCGGAACTCGGACGCATGGCTTGCGCTTTCCAGTCCGTTGCGAGGGCTGGTCCGGACCGTCCGACTCGGCTGCACGATTCACTTCGCTGGGCATCCGCCCAGGTCCAGCGGTGTCCACTTCACCTTGGTGAAAGATGGAAACGCTGCTACCTTGCGCGGAGATCGCTACCCTCCTACGGAAGGACGCGATAGAACCTGTCCCTCCAGCCGAGATGAAGAAGGGGTTTTACAGCCCCTACTTCATTGTACCGAAAAAAGGCGGTGGGTTGCGGCCAATCTTGGACCTGCGAGTACTGAACCGGGCCTTACACAGACTCCCGTTCAAGATGCTGACGCAAAGACGCATTCTAGCGAGCGTCCGGCATCAAGATTGGTTCGCGGCGGTAGACCCGAAGGATGCGTACTTTCACGTCTCGATCCTTCCTCGACACAGACCCTTCCTGCGGTTTGCGTTCAAGGGTCAGGCGTATCGGTACAAGTCCTCCCTTTCGGCCTGTCCCTGTCTCCTTGCATCTTTACGAAGATCGTAGAGGCTGCCCTTGCCCCGTTAAGGGAGGTGGGCATTCGCATTCTCAAAGTCGGTGCTGGCCTGTTTGAAGGCGTTCAAACAGAAAACAGCGGTTCCACTGAAACATTTTCAGAGGCTCCTGGGGCATATGGTGTCCTCGGCGGTGGCCACCCCGCTCGGGTTGATGCATATGAGGCCGCTTCAGCACTGGCTCCAGACTCGAGTCCCGAGACAGGCATGGCGCCACGGGACACACCGCGTGGCCATTACGTCGGTCTGTCACCGTCTTTTCAGCCCTTGGACCGACCTCTCGTTTCCACGAGCAGGTGTTCCACTAGAACTGGTCTCCAGGCACGTCGTGGTCACGACAGACGCCTCCAAAATGGGCTGGGGCGCTATTGGCAACGGGCACGCAGCCGCCGGCCTCTAGACGGGTCCGCGGCTGCGTTGGCACATCAACTGCCTCGAGTTACTGGCAATTCTGCTCGCCCTGCGGAGGTTTCGGCCGTTGATCCAGGGCAAGCACGTGCTAGTTCGGACAGACAGCACGGCAGCGGTAGCATATGTCAACCGCCAAGGCGGTCTGCGCTCCCGCTGTATGTCATAACTCGCCCGCCGTCTCCTCCAACGGAGTTAGCAGCACCAAGTCGCTGCAAGCCACTCACATCCCGGGCAACCTCAACACTTCGGCGGACGTGCCGTAACAACAGGTTACCCTCAAGGGAGAGTGGAGACTCCACCTTCAGGTGGTCCAGCTGATTTGGAGTCGATTCAGTCAGGCACAGGTGCACCTGTTCGCCTCCCAAGAATCCTCCCACTGCCCGCTCTGGTACGCCCTCACCGAGGCCTTCCTCGGCATAGACGCGCTGGCACACGGCTGGTCCCCTGGCATTCGCAAATATGCGTTTTCCCCAGTGAGCCTGCTCGCACAGACCCTGTGCAAGGTCAGGGAGGACGAGGAGAAGGTCGTCCTGGTAAGCACCCTACTGGCCCGCCCAGACGTGGTGCTCGGACCTCACGCTCCTCGTGACAGCTCCCCCTGGGCAAATTCCCCTGAGAAAGGCCCTTCTTTCTCAGGGAAGGGGCACCATCCGGCACCCGCGCCCAGACCTCTGGAATCTCCATGTCTGGCCCCTGGACGGGACGCAGAAGACCTAAGCTGTCTCCCACCTGCGGTGGTAGACACGTTCACTCAGGCTAGGGCTCCCTCTACGAGGCGCCTGTATGCCTTTAAGTGGTGTCTGTTCGCTAAGTGGTGTTCTTCCCATCAGGAAGACCCCCAGAGGTGCGCAGTCAGATCAGTGCTTTCCTTCCTGCAAGAGAGGTTGGAAGGGAGGCTGTCCCCTTCCACCTTGAAGGTGTACGTTGCTGCCATAGCAGCACACCATGACGCAGTCGACGGTAAGTCCTTAGGGAAGCATGATCTGATCATCAGGTTCCTAAGAGGCGCCAGGAGGCTGAATCCCTCCAGGCCACGCCTTGTTCCCTCATCAGACCTCTGTAGTTTTTCAGGGTCTACAGAGAGCCCCCTTTGAGTTTTGCAGTCAGCTGGGCTTAAGGCACTCTCCTTGAAGACTGCCCTCCTGACTGCGCTCACTTCCATCAAGAGGGTAGGTGACCTGCAAGCGTTCTCTGTCAGCGAAACATTCAATTTTATTGCCTCTTTTTCCACAAATGGAATCTTTTTTTCATTCATGGAAGAAAGTCCTACCAGTTTGGATCAAAATAAAGATAAGTAAATGACAGAATAATTATTAATAATAAAAATGAAGTCTTATAGACTCACCTATTCAATTTAATAGGCATCTATACCAGACACCAGTTAGTGTTACTGCCTTTAAAACATTTTAGTTTGGATGATGTGTATTTTAAAAACCTTGTAATCTTTAAGTTGTCTCTTTACTTCATCAGTTCTGTTTATAATGTCAGGGCTGTCTAGCAGTTTGAGAAATTCGACTTATTCCATATAGAAGTTTGTACAAGAACGATCTCTTTAAAATCCAGATAGGTCACATATGTTTTGTGGTCTCCACGATATCGAGTGAAACCTGACTGAATTATGCAAGTTTCACTCTGGGCTGTCCCAGAACTCTGGTGATCTGATCTCTGCAGCATGGTGATGTGCGGTGCACCGGTTCCCATGACAGCACGCTCTATTTGCCCAGCACAGATGTGCATGTCAGATATGAGAAGCATATTTACTGCTTTTAAGCACTGAATGCGAGATGAATACAATTAAATTTGCTTTGGCTGTGGCTACCCACCAAACTGGCTAGCAAGAGTGATGGAGTTACCCATCATTGCTGATTACTACCCGCATTTGGTGGGTGTACAGGTGTTAATGTCAAGCCTAGGTACCACCACAGATGACTGAGTTTAATACACAATCCCATAGCGGGACTTTTATTTATCAGTGAATGATGTCGAAACTTTGCAGGGAAAGATCCTTTTAAAAGCTAAAAAGTAGGGCTGTCGATATAACGTGGTAATTTAGTGTGATTAATTCTATTAAAAAATTATGCATTAAAAAAAAAAACAATTAATCATGCCTCCTGACCCGTACTTAAATTCCGTAAAAACAAAGTATGTATTTTCCTGCCATCTGAGCAATTCAAGTTTGAAGAGCATGTAACCATGTTTTTACAAGCTGCGTCAGCAGAAGGTGGTGGCCACAGAGTGAGAGCCTGTCACACAGGATGCGTTCTTGACAGCTAGGTGAAGTACAGCAGAATGCAGGGATCTCGATACAGGATTTTCAAAGTATCAACTACTTTTAAAAAAAGAGACTCTCCAAAAGCATCCATCTCACTCGTATCCACTACACAGACCAACACTATAATTAAAAGTAGGACAGATGGAATGTGAAAACAGAACAGATATATTTATTTGAATTATTATGTACAATTTATATTGAATTATCTTTATTTAGGGGCCTTTCTCAGCAAAAATGTACATATGTGATTCATTTGATTAATTAATCGGCATGTAATGTAATTAATTTGAAATTACCAATTATAATTGATTGACAGCCCTACTAAAATGTCATTTGTACTCTTTGTATGGCTCAAGTAACCTTAATTATCATTACTGATAATTATCATAAGCTCAATAAGTATAAAATATTGCATAGATGCATATTGTTATGTTATAATGTGTGCCACTCATTTTCTGATTGTGAAACGTTGTCAAAAACAATTCTGTTCCAAATAGTGTTAGAAATCACAGTAATTTTAATTTTAATTTAAATGCATTAATTTCAGTTTATGAATTAAATGCTCTATGACACTAAACATAGTTTTCATAAAGATTTACATATATACAAATGTTGTACATACATAAGTGTTTAGATGTTGACAACATGATGATATTGTTCATTTTAGTGTCGATCCAAACGTGCATTAAAGGGTTAATTCACCCAAAAATGAAAATTCTCTCATGATTTACTCACCTTTAAGCAATCCCAGATGTGTATGACTTTCCTTCTTCATCAGAAATGAAGTGATGATTTTATAAGCACATTTCAGCTCTGATCATTGTAATCAGTTGAAGGCCACTTTGGTGAATAAAAGTACTAATTTCTTTCCATAAGAGCAAAATCTGTACATTATTCCAAACTTTTGGCCACCAGTGTATGTGTACTGTATATGTTTCTTTTTTATTTATTTAGACCTATTGGTGCTTCCCATATTCCTTTTCATCTAAAATGTCTTGCATCAGAAAGCTAAAATAATCCTCAAAGCCATCAACCAAGCTAAAAACAGGCCCCCTACCTGCCCTTTGTGATACAGTGACAGGCTGGTCTGTTGAATTTGAGACAAGGGCCATCACACTGTGTGCTGTTTATGTACTGGCCTCATGGCTCAGCTTGTTACAGAGATGACAACATGTTTATTTTTTTTCCTTTTTGTCTGTGTGCTTCTCTTTCTGGCATTCAGAGAGCCCTGAGATGGCAACAAAGCCAGCAAGATCCGCAGCTCTGCCTTTCTTGTCGAAACCATTGAGACAAACAACCAGTTCCACCAGGGTTTTGTCTCCATCCTGCCTAATAATGCGAACTGAAAAAATGAAAATACTCACCCTCACGTTGTTCCAAACTAATATGACTTTCTTTCTTCTGTGGAACACTAAAGGAGATGTTAGGCAGAATGTCCAAGCTGCTCTTTTCCATAAATATAAAAGCATACAGTGACCAGGGGCTGTCAAGCTCCAAAGGTCTGTCATGCTCCAAAAAAACAAACAGCACCTTAAAAATAGTATGACTATTGCACTATATAGCACTGAAGTCATACAATAGCTTTGAGTGAGAAACAGACTGAAATTTAAGATGTTATTCTCTAAAAATCTTACTGCACATCCACATATACATAATTTCTTAAATTCCAGATGTTGTGATTTTGACACCAATGAACGGCATTGATTCTTAAGTGTATTTTGACCAATCAGGACATCTGCAGCTAATTTATGTGATTTACTGTATGTGTAAGAGAACTCTGAGGGGTGAATTCACTAAGAATTAATTGTGCCCACTGATAGAGCAATTTATTTTGCATGCAATGTCTTCATTGTTTTAGCACCCAATTCACTAAAGGACAGAGCTGCATTAATGCACAGGCTTACCTGGGCTTAAGCCCCGGGGTCCCCAGCTGTAAGGAGGCCTCCGAACTCCCCAGGGCATCTGCCACCCAATGTTCATGGGAGGACGCATATGTAAATGCATTTAACGGGAGGCGCTGATGTAAACACTGAGATGGTGCACAACAGCAATATGCATCCATATAGCGCATGGTCATATAATAACAACGTATCTGTCTGACGACTGGCGGGGCCCAGCAGAACTGTAGTACCTAAATGTGGCCCTGCTAAAGAAATTATGCAAATCAGGTAATGGTGCTCAACAGATATGTCCAACAGAGGCTGGTGTGCCTTATGTGGCTGTACCTCCTATTATTTTACCTTTAAAACACAATCGTGGTGACAAATATAAGACCAAACACACCGTATAATGCCAAACAGAGGATTAAATGACCAACATTGATCTTACAGAATCTTAAAGGTACCACTGTGCAAAATGGCTTTTTGTGAAAGAATATGCAAATAAAAACCATGCAATGCCGAAATGATATGTCTGGATTTGTTTTGAATGTTGAATTTAACTTCATCAATATCAAATATTAATATTCATGTGGTCAAATTTGTATGTATGTAATAAAAGGCATATCGCTCATCTGCTGGGTGCATTTTAATTTTACAAATGTATCCAAACAGACAAACAAACAAAAAGATACGTTAAAAGCAAGTTTCGAACCTGTTTTCTGCTGTACCAGAGTCGAACATTCTACCCTGCGACTACTAACTAAATTGTGTCAAAGAACTATTATGAACTACTGTCTACTCCACACAACCCTCTGTAATTTAAATGCATATCATAAATAATAATAAACACATTTACATTTTATTACGCTTATGAGCATAGTTTCAGCTGAATTACTTGTTAGTCTACCATTACCAAATAGTCTGGTCAATTATAACACAGGATAACGCCACCATTAATGCACTGTTTTTCAGTAGGGCAAAATAAATAAATAAATAAATAAATAAATAAATAAATAAATAATAATAATAATAATAATACAATTAAGAAAGATATAGTTAATTTATAAGACATTGCTAAAGATCCTGATTTCATGCTAAATAGATTAGATAATACATTTAAGTTTTGGGCAGATAGAGGTCTGAAAAGATATCACCAACTGTTCACTGATAAAGGAATGGATACCTTTTCAAACCTAGCAAAAAAGTATGAGCTTCAATTCTCTCTCTTTTTTTTATTTATTATTTACAGTTAACAATATATTTATTAACAGAAGTTAAAGTAAAAGAAATAAAAAGGAAATGCATCCATTAATAAATTATATAATTGATACATAAAATATAACTAATCCAATAAAAATTTTATGATTTTAAAGAGTGCACTTGCAAGATATACAGGACACTCTGAATAAAATTATATGTAGGGAGGATGAATTAAATATAAAAATTAGTCAGCAAGACTGGGAAGAAATATCATATAATACATTCCATAGTACTCAATTCAGTGTTTGGGGGGAATCTGCTTGGAAGGTACAAATGAGATTTTTTACAACACCTGCTATTCAAAGTAAATACAATAGCATGGTAAAAGGGGATTGTTGGAGAAATTGTGGAGAAAAAAAAAATGCTCATTACAGTCAAATTCTATATGAGTGCTCTAAATTGACAACTTATTGGAATGAAGTGATTAGACAGGTTAATTTATTATTTAATTGCACAATAGAAATACATCCAGAAAACATTATTTTTGGTAAAATGCCATTGTCCTTAAGAAATAAAACTGAACAAAATATATTTGGGGTAATCAGAATAGCAGCTTTGAAACAGATTACAAAAAATTAAACCAGAACCCCCACAATTTCAAAGAAGGAGAGAAACGATTTTGGAAATATACCAAATAACATTTATAATTAATAATAAAAGTCTTGAATGTGAACATAAATGGGATTTGCTTAAAAATATTATAAATTAATTTAGATAGATTGTTTTCTTCAGATTCTTGATTTTTGAACAAAATTAGTTAAAATACAAAGTATGATGCCCTATCTCATTTAATATTTAAAAAAAAAGGTGATGCCTTAACTTTCTTTCCACTTTATTTGAAATAAAATATAACGTGTAAATGAATGAATTACACATGTTATTTATCAAATATGTTGTGAATGGTTATTTGATATGGTTATTCAAAATAACATTGTGTTTTTTTTATTTTTTATTTCTCTTTCTTGATGTACAATTTGTATATTGTCTTTAATAAAAAAAAAAATGCAAAAATAAAAAGTATAAAAAAGGCTACTACTGATTAATAAAAAAGTGAGCACTTAGAATACTGTATGCAAAAAATTGGTATGCAATAATAAGATGTATTTGTTCTTTTTATAAAAAAAAAAACTTCAAGTAAAATATTGTATGTTCATCTCGAGTCCATGAATGAAAGAAGGGGTTTGGGTGGCATTCACCCCTTTCTATAGCAATCTTGAGCTTTTAATATTTTAAAACGATAATTTTTTGCAGGTATCATATAAATCCATCTTACTGGCTGTTTTATAGATTGCCTAATATATTATGTTTATATTTTCAAAGATTGTTTTGTTTTTTGTTGTTGCTATGGCTAAAGAGGGTAAATGAAAAGCAATTCAATTTTAAATAAAATACAACACTCTATCTGCTGAAAATCTACATTTAGATTCTCAAATAAATAATTTATCATGAAGGTTCAATTTTGTGGATTTCTCAGATTTTATTTGTAAATTGCACTTTAAGAGACACGGGGGAGTGACTTGATTGGTCAGAGATGTCATTTTACTCACAGCTTATTGGTTCAGCATCTGTTAGCGTAAGTTACTATGGAGATGAACACCGCTAAAAGCCGACCAACTTTCATGGTACCTAAAACCTGGCGTTGAGGCAAACTAATCTAAAACTTAGCTGGCTAGCCACCGAAACCGGCTTCATTATACAGGCCTCATGTGAAATGAAGATGACAGCACTACTAATAATAAATACGTCCCCAAGGACGCAACAAATCAAATCAAATCAAATCAAATCACTTTATTGTCACACAGCCATATACACAAGTGCAGTGGTGTGTGAAATTCTTGGGTGCCACCCATAAGTTTCAAACACCACTCATGTTTGAAAACACAATAAATCTACACAATTTATAATACTTATAGATAACATTACTCACCAGCATTTTATACTCTAGACAGGACATCCGCCACGATATTCTCAGCACCTTTACAATGTCGGATGTCAAGATTGTACTCTTGAATAATCAGGGATCATCGCATAAGACATTGGTTTGAATTACACATTCTTGACAAGAATACCAGGGGATTATGGTCTGTGTATACTTCCACAGGGGTACGGCTACCTCCTAAGTAAACCTCAAAGTTCTACAAAGCCAAAAGCAGAGCTAAGGCCTCTTTTTCAATGGTGCTGTATTGTTGTTGGCACTTTGAGATTTTTTTGGAAAAATAACATACAGGATGTTCTACCCCACACACATCCTTCTGGATTAGCACAGCTCCAGCACCCATAGAACTTTAGTCTACCTGCAACATGAATTGCAGAGTAAAGTTAGGAGTGAATAGGATAGGAGCATTGCACAACAAATCTTTAGCAGCATTAAATGCACAGACACACCCAGGAGTCCACAGGAAATTATTGGTAGTGCTGAGAAGATCTGTTAATGGAGCAACTACGGAAGCAAAATTCCTATAATAACCTATAATTATTGGTAGTGCTGAGAAGATCTGTTAATGGAGCAACTACGGAAGCAAAATTCCTATAATAACCTACCATAACAAGAAAGCGGCGTAGCTCTCTTTTGTTTGTAGGAGCAGGAAAATTGAGAATTGCATCTACTTTTTCTTCCACAGGTTTCACTTGGCCCTGGCCCACCTTTTTGCCAAGGTAAGTAACTACAGCTTTTGCAAATTCACATTTTAACAAGTTTAAAGTCAACGAAGCATCAGCTAGTTGACTAAAAACCTGTTCCAGACTACTTAGATGCTCTTCCCAAGTATGAGAGTAAATCACAGACAAAACTCGCTGAATTAAACTTTGAAAGGTGGCAGGTGCATTCCGCATACCAAAGGCCATGACAGAATACTGGAGAAAGTTGTAAGGAGTGACAAAGGCAGAAATATCAGTTGCATGATCTGTCAAAGGCACTTGCCAATATCTTTTTAGCAAGTCCAGTTTAATAACGAAGTGAGCAGAACCAACTCTGTCAACGCAGACCTCCATTCTCGGTAGGGGAAAGGAGTCTGGTTTAGTGATGCTATTCACTTTGCGGTAATCAGTGCAAAAAGTCAGATTTAGGCAGTAAAAACAAGGTGAGCTCCAGGGACTGTGGCTAGGTGTAGCTAGACCATGTTTCAAAAGATACTCAAACTCGTTTTTCATCACCTCATGTTTTTGAGGGTTCAAGCAGTAGGGATGCTGTTTGATTGGGACGCAATCACCTACATGTATGTCGTGGGTGAGAACCATAGTTTGACTACGGACATCAGAGAACAACGTGGGCTACTTACATATAAATTTAGTAATAGCCAAGCTCTGATATATAGGCAAGTGAACAAGGAAAGAATTTAGGTTACTCAACACAGTGGAATTTTTGAGATGCATGCAGGATAAACGGTCATCACTTATGACCAAATCATCCTCTTGAGGAGAGTAAACAGCAGCAGTAAGCACAGCAGTAGGACTAGAAGATACATTTCCAGGGGATGGGGAAATTAAATTTTGTTCCACGTTTGGGTTACCCAAGGTAGGGCTCCAACAGATTAGGGCTCCAACTTCACTTAAAAAAATGTTTGTACGTAGAACAAAATTTAATTACATCCCTCACGTTAGTTTTCAGGGAGCGCAATGGGACAGCTTCCGGAAAACGAGTTGCGGTACACATCAACGTCAAAATATTCTGATTTCCAGATTTTGACATAGGTAAGGGACCAACACAATCCATAATCAACCATTCAAACAGCTCTCTCATCCCAGGTACTGGATGCAGAGGAGCAGAGGGAACAGTTTGATTTGGCTTACTTGCTATTTGACTCGCATGACAAGCACGGCATTACTTCGCTACACTTATCTTTAAACCCGGCCAGAAGAAATACTTTAAGATGCACATTTAAGTCTTGGTGGTCCCTAAGTGACCAGAGAGAGAGTATGTTCATGTGCCAGCTTCAGAACCTGAGGTCGATAAGCAGAAGGCAGAACAAGTTGATAAACTGCTAAAGCATCCCCAGTCACATACGGATTCCAGCGACGCATGTGAACATCATTATCCCAGAAGAAGGCTACATGAGCTTTAGGAGCTTCCTCTAGTTTGATAGCAGTGTCAATACAAGTTGCTAAGGACATATCAGACTTCTGAGCAGCAGTTAAATGTTCTTTGCCAATTTTCAAAAACTTTTCTGCTGGGCACGACTCAGGAGAGAACAATTCAGGTTTAACAGAAAGTTTGCATTCCACAGAGTCTGTTGAAGGATTCAGAAATTAATCAGAAAGATTCACAACATCTTCCCACTTTCCAGCCTGTGCTCGAGTTACTGCGCAAGCAGGAAATGCGTAAGGGAAACAGACAGCGACATCGGAGTGATCCGAAGTGTCAGGCTAATCTATTACAATAGGATGGGGAAAAACTTTACCACTGGCTAAGTCGTTTCCAAGAATTAGGCTTACACCTTCCACGGGAGGTACAGTCCGGACTCCAAGGTGAGATGGACCTGTAACTAAATCAGATTTAAGGTAAACAGTGTGCAAAGGTACCTTCACACAGCCTAACTCGATACCACAGACTAGCACGTCCGTACCGGAGTAGGTCTCTGGAGAAAATGGTAAGGCATCAGCTAAAATTAATGACTGTGCAGCACCAGTATATCTCAGAATCGAGATGGGTTTGCCAGGTGAGTCAGCTGTAAGAGATACAGAGCTAGTTATGAATGGTTCATAACAGGAACACTGAGACTGCGGGAATGAGCATTTAGAAATTGAAACAGACTGAGCAAAAGCTACACTCTTGGATTTTACTGTAGCGGCTTTCTGTTTCCACGCTTTACAGTTGGAGATCAGGTGACCTGAATCCAAACAGTAAAAACAGACACGCTTACCGTCAGAGCATTTCGTCCCAGACTTACTCTTTTTTTCGTGTTTTTCTGAAAGAACGTGCAGTGTTTCTCTATCTGTCTGCTCATTATTAAAACTCTGGCGTTTAGATTGACGTGTAGAGGGAAATAATGTCTTGTGAGTGAGCACAAACGACAGCAACTTCAGAGAGTGAGTTCATATTTTGCTCATTCAAATGAACTACTACCCTTTCAGAAATAACATTTTTGAACTCCTCTAGCAAGACAAGTTCTTGCAATTGCTCAAAACGTGTAACCTTACTTGCTAAGCACCATTTCTCGAAGATAACTTTTTCTCCCATGCAAACTCTACAAAAGTCTGCCTGGCTGTTTTCATTGGATTTCTAAAACGTTGGCGATACGCTTCGGGAACTAGCTTGTATGCCTTCAGGACGGCAGCTTTAAAAATGTCGTACTCTAGAGACTGTTCGATTGGCAGTGCCGAACATACCTCTTGAGCCTTGCCAATGAAGTTACATTGAAGCAGTAGTCCCCACATATCCTTTGGCCAGCCTAATTTTGCATGTGTCAGAAGTTGTGAAATAGAAATCTACATCGGCTTCTCTAAATTTCGGAACAAGCTTAATATACTTTGCCACATCAAAGTTTAATTGAGCCTCATTCACATTTTCAAAATTAATAGTGCTATTTCGAGCCAGAGCGCCAGGCAAAACAGATGAAGAAAGTCTGGAACGTGGAGTTGGAACAGGTCTGCAGCATAAGGATTCTGCCTGTAGCTCTAAACTTCACAATTTAATATTGCATTGAGCTTCCACTTCGGCAGTGTGGAGATGAACAATTTGAGTCTCATGCTCCTGCTGTTTTATAGCTAATTCAAGCTCTTTCAGTTTTATCGCTAGTAGCGTGTCCACGTGAGGTTCGGTACTGAGGGGAAAGACTGTAGAAGTGGTTTCACCTGCAGCTACCTCCTCTTCCACAGCATTAATCTGAGAATCAGCAGGTAAAATGCCAGCACTTACCAACTCATTGTACAACTCCTCCTTAAGTACCTGTTTGCAGCATCTCTAGAGACCGAAATATTAAAGAAACTTGTGATCAGCAATAGATCCCTCCTACGGCTGCAATTAAATACTTCCATCAACAGAGCGGGGGTGAACTTAACCAAATCAAGTTCCATTTTAATCACTGTATACTCCTCTTCACCATCACCAAAAATGAAAAAAGCCAAAGCTTACCTTTCAACACGCAAATGACGAAACCAAAAGTGCTTTAGATGATTTCCTAATTACTTTGCGAAGATAAGTTTACAATTATCTCGCAAGAGACGAGCCCATAATTAATTTGCGAGGACGAACCCCGAATTGTTACGTCCCCAGTTAAATCTAGGGGAGAAAGGGGAGTAACAAGTAAATGTTTGAGCGATGGCCTGTCCCCTGTCCCAGCACCACAGACAACGACTTTACAGTTTAGGAATTTTATTTACAATTATATACAATATAATACACTTCATAAAACAAATCAAAGATGGAAGCAATATACTTCAGAAGGGGGAAAGGCCAAAACAACAAACATAAAACCCTCCACCTAGTTGGGCAGTAAAATCTTAACTAAACTAAAGAAAGTTGGTCATGTGTGAGCATTCACAATGTTTATGCTGTGGTACTGCAAGGCAGTAAGGATCATTTTCATTGACTACCTACTGTACTCTAACAGTGGGGTAGTGGGGGCTAAAGAGGTGGGCACAACCAAACACCCCCCCAAAAAACCTGCATCCCCAGGGTCTGAAAACCATGGTATGGAATATAAGGTGGCTTATTGTCAAATTAACGATAACTTACTGGCAACAATTATCCAGTAGTTGCTGTATTTCATACCATGGTAAAATAACCATAAGACTAACTACAGTAGTTTTTAGTTTACTGTAAAATGAAGTACAGCTAAAAACTGTTATTTTTTACCATGCTGAAGTACAGTATTATACTGTTATGGATGTTACTGTAATTTATTTTACAGTGCTACTGTATAACCTACAGTATATACTACTGTATGTATTACAATAAAATACTGTTATTTAGTTGTTAATGTAAAATAAGAAAAAGGACAATTGAAGCCTTAACTGCACAAAAAAAAAAAAAAATAGTGTGCAATTTGAACAATACAGTAATAATGATAAAGAACAATAATACAAGAATATAAACAGATCTGTTTAAAACAAGAATGATAAACAAGTTAACATTAACAATGGTGTAGGCAGTCAGCAATCAATGTATCAAATGGGTTCCTCTGAAACTGCTTCCCTCTTGGAGGAGCTGTTGTAACTGGCCATAGAGACTGGTAGAAGCCAGGTTGAATAAGAGGTAAAATACTGAAACGGATGTGTTTCCATCCAACTAGTAAACAATCTGGGTCATCAGCTATCTTGCCCACATCCTAAACATGGCTTGTTTTTCATAAAGATCATCAGAATAAATAACAATTAATCAACAAATTATGGCTCTTGCAATTGTGGGTGATGATGGCAGCATTAGAGAGGTGATGGTTGAGGTGGTGGTGGGGGCCAGGTGAGGGTAGAGGTGGTGGTGGGGGCCAGGTGAGATTGGAGGTGGTGGGGGCTAGGTGAGGAGGATAATAGTGGCGGTGGTGGGTGGTGGCATCATATGGAACAGGGGCGACAGCACTTGTGATAATCCTGCAAAAAATGACAAACACAAATCAATCACTGAGGCAAAAATTCATCTAATCATCTAAAATGCCTAACTCACATTATCAAAACACCTTTAAGTGAATCTGTGAAGGCACAGGAGGGCAGCTCTGCACTTTGATCACACTAGACAAAGGCATTTTTAAAAAGCTATGTGTATGAAAATATCACAACACAACCAACCAAAATAGAAGACAACCGCTGCTACTCAGTTGGTCATACGGGAGGGGCTCAGAGTAGAGCCGCTGCTCCTCCGAAACGAAAGGAGCCAGTTGAGGTGGTTCAGGCATCTGTCTAGTTAACTCTGGCCTTAAGCCTAAATATACAATCTAACATTATAAAATCAAATGTGCAAATCAATTATTTTTGTTTAAGCTATTAACATTAACAAACTTCTAATTACAGCTTAGCTGTCCTGTTAGCTAGGTAATGTTAGCTGCAGAACGTTACAGAACATCAAAGTCACAGGCAGTTCTTCTAAACTAATGTTAACGTTATGTTAGTGCAATTTTTGTTTGCATAAAAATATTAAAATTCACCACTCACCAGATATTAATGATGAAGCAGGTGCCAGGTCAGCAGACAGACATGGCGACAACAGAACAGGCTCTTGCAAATGCGTGTCTTACACGTGCACACACACACCCCACTGACAGCTAGAACTGAGGAGTGTATGCAAAACCTTGCACATACAAATTAGCCCTAACGTTAATACATGGTCATCCAGTCCTGAGAAAATTATTACAATGAAAGTAAATATTTTTTTCTGTCTGACTAAGTCAGGGGTTTTCAAAATCTTAAACTGTAAGCCTCCCCTCTGACAAAATTTACTAGACTGCGCCTCCCCAAAACAACTGCACTTGACGCCTCAACTCGATATCATGTTAAACTCAAAATAAATTGACAGGTGATTTTGTTCCACACACAGTATTTTTGGATTTTGTTATTATGTGGTGCCACATGAGTTCTGAGTAAAAATCCATTATTCATGCATATGAGACCGCTTCTGCACTGGCTCCAGACTCGAGTCCCGAGATGGGCATGGCGTCACGGGATACATCGTGCGGTCATCACGCCAGTCTGTCACCATCTTTTCAGCCCTTGGACCGAACTCTCATTTCTACAGGCAGGTGTTCCTCTAGAACTGGTCTCCAGGCGCATCGTGGTCAAGAGAGATGCCTCCAAAATGGTCTGGGGCGCTGTTTGCAATGGGCACGCAGCCACTGGCCTGTGGACGGGCCCGCGACTGCATTGGCACATCAACTGCCTCGAGTTGTTGGCAATTCTGCTCGCCCTGCGGAGGTTTCGGCCGTTGATCCAGGGCAAGCACTTGTTAGTTCGGACAGACAACACGGCAATGCTAGCATATGTCAACCAATGTATGTCACAACTTGCCCGCCGTCTCCTCCTCTGTAGTCAGCAGCACTTCAAGTCGCTGCAAGCCACTCACATCCCGGGCAGAAAAACGTGCTTTCATGGCAGGTTACCCTCAGGGGAGAGTGGAGTCTCCATCCTCAGGTGGTCCAGCTGACTTGGAGTCGATTCGGATAGGCACAGGTGGACCTGTTCGCCTCCCAAGAATCCTCCCACTGCCCGCTCTGGTATGCCCTCACCGAGGCTCCCCTCGGCATAGATGCGCTGGCACACAGCTGGCCCCCTGGCCTACGCAAATATGTGTTTCCGCCAGTGAGCCTACTTGCACAGACCCTGTGCAAAGTCAGGGAGGATGAGAAGCAGATCGTCCTGGTAGCACCCTACTGGCCCACCCAGACGTGGTTCTTGGACCTCACGCTCCTCGCGACAGCTCCCCCCTGGTGAATTCACCTGAGGAAGGAACTTCTTTCTCAGGGACGGGGCACCCTCTGGCACCCGTGACCAGACCTCTGGAATCTCCATGTCTGGCCCCTGGACTGGACGCAAAAGACCTGCGGTGGTAGACATGATCACTCAGGCTAGGGCCCCCTCTACGAGGCGCCTGTATGCCTTTAAGTGGCGTCTGTTCGCTAAGTGGTGTTCTTCCCAACTGGAAGACCCCCAGAGATGCGCAGTCGGATCAGTGCTTTCCTTCCTGCAGGAGAGGTTGGAAGGGAGGCTGTACCCTTCCACCTTGAAGATGTACGTTGCCGCCATAGCAGCACACCATGACGCAGTTAACGGTAAGTCCTTAGAGAAGCATGACCTGATCATCAGGTTCCTAAGAGGCACCAGGAGGCTGAATCCCTCCAGACCTTGTTTCCTCATGGGACCTCTCTGTAGTTCTTCAGGGTCTACAGAGAGCCCCCTTTGAGCCTTTGCAGTCAGCCAAGCTTAAGGTACTCTCCTTGAAGACTGCCCTCCTGACTGCACTCACTTCCATCAAGAGGGTAGGAGACCTGCAAGCGTTCTCTGTCAGCAAAACGTGCCTGGAGTTCGGTCTGGGTTACTCTCACGTGATCATGAGACCCCGACCGGGCTATGTGCCCAAGGTTCCCACCACCCCTTTTAGGGACCAGATGGTGAACCTGCAAGCGCTGCCCCACGAGGAGGCAGACCCAGCCCTGTCGTTGCTGTGTCCGGTGCGTGCTTTACTTATCTATTTGGATCGCACGCAGAGCTTTAGAATCTCTGAGCAGCTCTTTGTCTGCTTTGGTGCACAGCGGAAAGGAGGCACTGTCTCCAAGCAGAGGATCGCCCACTGGCTCACTGATGCCATAACTATGGCATATCAGGCCCAGGACATGCCTCCCCCGGTAGGGCTATGAGCCCATTCTACCAGGGGTGTAACGGCTTCCTGGCCCCTGGCCAGGGGTGCATCTCTAACAGACATTTGCAGAGCAGCAGGCTGGGCAACACCCAACACCTTTGCAAGGTTCTACAACCTCCGGGTGGAACCGGTTTCGTCCCAGGTAGTGGCACACAATACAAGTGGATAAGCCCGGGACAGCCGGCCGGGTGTATCGCTTGCACATAGCACCTTCCACCTCCTTTTGAGCTGAAGACATGCACCATTAATTCCCAGTAGTGTTCGCAAGCTTTGTTCCCTGGTTAACTTCCTCCGAGCCCTGTGGCAGTCGAGTTTTCGGAGAGACTTGCTGCTGGCCCAGTACACGTGCTAAGAGTCCTGTTCTGGGGTAGGTGCTCCGCATGTGGCGGTTCCCTGTAAGGTTAACCCCATGCGATATATATCTTTCTCTAATTCGTTTCCCTGTTGGCAAACTGTGTCTTCCTTGGGCAGAGCCCCTCTGCCCCAGTCTCCATGTTTGTAGTAACTCCTCCCCCATTGGGTAGGATCTACCTTGAAGACTCTCCACATGGTTGGAAAGACCATGTGACGTTTTCTTCCATTTAAATATCCCCCCATCTCTTTGGGCGAGGTGTGGTCTCCTTGGTGTCTTACCCTTGGGAGGGACACCCCCTGACTAGACCTGGCGGCCCAGTCGGATAATCCCCCTTCTTTTTTAGGGAGTGGAAAAAAGAGAAGGGGAAAAGAGGCCACGAAGGGGTTAAGCCTGTCTCTATCTCTTGGGTAGTCAACTTGTCCCCAAAGGGCTGTTTGACACTCATAACTATGTTGGGGGAGGTGTGCTGGCTATGAGGCACACAGTAGTCTGCCCACCACACACCGCCATTTCACGTAACACAGTTCAGCCAATTGTGGCATTTCGTATAGGGACCCCCTAGTGTCACTACATCGACAAAACGTCGAGTGAGTGACAGATAGGGAACGTCATGCTTACTTGTGTAACCTCCATTCCCTGATGGAGGGAACGAGACATTGTGTCCCTCCTGCCACAACGCTGAACTACCCGCTGAAATGGCTGGACCTTATATTGGCTCCTCAGCATAAAACCTGAATGAGTGGTTGCATACCAGCTCCTTTATACCCGTATGTCCAGGGGAGTGGCATGCAAATACCACTGCCAATTTCATTGGCCTTTTATCAAAGACCAGAGGTGTCTCGGGCTCCCAAGAGTGACCCCTAGTGTCACTACATCGACACAACGTCTCATTCCCTCCATCAGGGAATGGAGGTTACACAAGTAACCATGACATTTTTTCTGGAAAAAGTGACGTGACCATCATCGACGAGCCTCTTTTTATATCAACCTTTTTTTGGCAGTTTCTGTGAAACTTGCTAAATAAACATTAGCTAGCAATACTATGTACATTTTTTACTAAATATCAAGAACTATTTTTTGCCAATTTTGTCACTTGTGAAAAATCTGCCTGAAGTAATGTGAGACAGAGAGCAAATGCTGTTCAGACCTGCCTGGAAACTGGCCTGCTAGTTAGATAAGTTATCTAGCTTGTTGATTTTCCCATGTAATAAATAAATGGTAGATATCTTTCTATAATTTAGCAGATTGCCTTACCTATCCATCACACAGACATGATTTTAGATTGTGTGTAGCTTCCTGTTCACAAGGAAAGTGTGAGAGGGCTGTCTGCAGTTGGACATTCTGCTTAGTCTGCAAGTCTTTGGTGACTATTCAGTGTATGGATTTGAGAAGAACACACTGCTGGCTACCAATTGTTGTATTTTTTTTCTGTTGTAGATGGATAGAGACTATGGCTCCCTGCTCAGCACCCTCAAGAGGAGGAGGCAACTGACTGCTGATGAGCTTAGGTTCATAGCAGAGGAGGACATGGCTCATGAGGGCATGAGCACACAGGAGGAATATCTGCTGGACCAGGAACTACTGCAGGAAGACCCAGACCACGAGGAGATGGAGGATGAGATGGAACCTGATCCCCAGCCAAGACCATCAGCTGGGTATGTATGAATGTGAATGTATTATTTGTTTCTATTTCTCATATGACTGATATTCACAGTAACACTAACACTGTTACTCTTATTATTTTGGGCATGGCTAGCCATTCTTGCACAGGTCCCAAGTCAGCTTGAAAGCATAAAGGCTTCCCTGACTCTGTTTCTTATCCCTCGTATTCTGATATTGATTCAAAGGCACCAAAATCTCTCCCATTTAAGCTTAGCCGTCCATTCGGTATTGACTTGGATAGCGTGAGTCAGGCTGTGCGGTCAACCTCCAATATGATGTTGTGAGAAATTGACTTTTTCATGCTGTTTTTTTATTCAGGCTGTAGTTGCTGAGATAAGCATCTTTACAAACCATCAGGGGTGGGAGCTCATCCTAAACTGTCCGTCATATTCCAGCTATCAAGGAGCTTGGATGGAGGTGACACCCAATAAATTTTACACGTTTCTTGGGTTGCTCATTTACATGGGGTTTTCTATTCTCCCTGATTCCCATCGTCACTGGGGAACCAAGTCACTTCAGGGCTCGTGGACGAGGGGATTTATGTCACGTGACCACTACAAGGCTCTTTTAGCAGCTCTACACTTAGGAAGTTGTGTTATCTTATGGACCACCTCAAACAAAAATGCCAGCAGCACTTTCAGCCTCGCAATAGATGAACGTATGGTCAAGTCTAAAGCTCGGTCAGGATTTAAACAATACATGAAGGGCAAGCCTACTCGGTGGTGTTTTAAATGATGGGTAATTGTAACATCAGACTCGGGGTATACTCTCGACTTTAATGTTTACACAGGTAGTCATGATGGGTGTGTCACTGACTTGGCTACCAAAGTAGTTGAATCGTTACTGCAGCCATTCAAAGACCAGGGGCACAATATTTGGTTTGACAACTTTTACACGTCCCCAGCTCTTATGGTTAAGTTTTTTAGAAATGGGAACTAATGCCTGTGGGACATACAGGGTGAATCTTAAACTATTTCCTGCAGAATTTAAAGACATCAAAATATGGGAACGCAAGACAGCTCTTGGGGATATGAGGTGGTGTAGGATTGAGGGGAATATACTTGTAATTCAGTGGATGGACATGCGTGCAGTTACATGCCTCTCCAATTTCCACAATGCGAATGGCTCAACCGAAATTACTAGGTTTGTAAAAATGATGGCGACTGGACAAAAGAAGTAGCCCTCCAGCCCACTGTCATCAACGATTATAACAAAAACATGGGTGGTGTTGATAGGTCAGACCAAATGATAAAATCTTACGACGTCCTACAAAAAACTCAGAAGTGGTGGAAGACTCTTTTTTTCCACTTCATAGACATTGCCATCATCAATAGTTTCATATTGTTTAAGGAATGGCAACACATTCATGCGGCACCAAGGGATGAGCATGGACCGGTGAACTTAACCCAGATAGATTTCAGAGAAAACCTGGCTCGTCAGCTGGGAGGTATCGATATTCACACAAGTTTCCCTTTGCATACACTAAAGCCTGTAGTCCCTCCTTCATCATCACTCCACACAGCCCATGTCCCTAAATTTGAAGAGTCCTCTAAGAGATGTTGGCTATGCTATCAGAAAAATAGGACTGAAAATAAAACTAAAGTAGCTTGTTGCGCTCCGGAAGGTAATGGCAAAAGACTTTGCTTGGTTCACGACAGGAACTGTTTTCAGTCTTGGCACTCAGCTGAGAGTGACCAGTTTCGCTAAGAGGCCTATGCTGGGCTGTGTTTACTGGTGTTGTTGTCCTCCCCCTCCCCTCTTTTCTCCCTCTCTTCTCTCCACAGGTATTGCAGTTGTTGAGTATTTATGAATTTATATATATTCTGTTCATGCACTCTTTATTAAAAATGTATTTACTGTAGATAGTTCAAAAGTTTGATTTTGTTTGTTTTGTTGTGTAATTCGTGTGTAATTCTAATGTTCAAATTAAATAAAGTGTGTGTTTTATTGAACACATAAAATGTATATTTCAGTGTTTGTGTCCTTCAATTTCAGATGCAATCTCAATTTATCATTACAGGTGCTCAAAAGGAGTATTTGATGAGTGGTCATGTGAAATGTATCTTAACATTCTAAATGTTTGTTTTATTCCGTTTTTCCACTAATCACTAGAATGGTCATAACTTTTAAACAATAGATTATATTTCTAATCTGTCTGCTATTCTACATTACCCACAAAATTATGTATATTTCATACACTCTAAGTTTCCCTCTAGCTTGTAATTAAAATGGTTGAAAATGCAGTTGTCTGATGAAGTATGGTGGCTGGAGAAGATTTTTGTAAAAATTGCTGTGTGAAATCTTATTGATAAAGGATGATTAGCCTTAAATAATCATACATGTATTTATATCATTTGAAAGTCCTAGTTCTTCTCTTCAATATGGTATATACAGTTCAGGTGTGTGATGTTATATGAATATGAATGTAATATGAATATAGATTTGAATATCATATTCTGGCACAGAATGGAATTTTCGGAATTTTGGGCTCAGGCTTTAAAGGGTTAAGTGAGATGAGGGAGATTTCTTGAAAGAGCGACAGATAATTGAGGGCTTGTGTCCAGTTTTGAATAAGAGCGAAGGAAATCTGCGTGCGTAATGGGCGGAGAGATTTGCGCTCGCTCAACACCTGTACAGGGATTTGTTCCATATACATGTGCTCTCGACATTTAAGAGTATAATAAAGCTATAGTGTACAGTCCATTAAGCTGGACTGTGAGCTGTTATGCAATTAGTTGTCATTTATCTTCACAAAGCATGAATATGTTTGGCCTCATGTATTCAGATATAAGACAAAGGCAGGCCAACAGACAGTAGTAAAGCCTGACTGAGGCCTACATACAGTCTTAAAACCTTACTGATATCAATCATGTCAAAATCAAACAAAGGGAGTCCAAAACAGACTAAAAATCCCCTGAAGCCTTGCCCACTTTACACCTATGTGTGAAATTCTGAAGGATCGAACTGGCACACGACAGAACGCCCCCTCAACCATGACGTCATCGGGAGTAGAAAAACCTCTGAGATCTTTGGGCGTTGCTTCCAGCAACATTGCGTGCCGTGTCTAGACACAGCTCATTGCTGCTCTCAGGTGTAGCCTCGTTGCACAAGAAAGTAACATACGACTTGAAACTGTGGCCATACAATCTCCAACTCGCTGGACGCTCATTTGCTGCTAATAATACTCAAGGTATTACTGCAACTTACTGTTATCACAAATGAGATTTGCTGTGTTGTCGTCCAACCACATTGGACTGTTGTGTATTTCCACCATTGCGGGTGAGACCAGCACACTGAGTTTATCCATTAAAGAACCAAAGACCGTGGGACGGTTTACAAGCCGTGTCTCTGAGTGATAAACTAACAGCTGCTTTCTCTCCTGTGATCACGAAACCGGCTTTGGTGCTGTCACTCTTCTCTCTCTCTCTCTCGTACTAAACGCACACACACGCGACCCCTCACAAACATACCCGCACGCACATTTGGCTAGTAGATAACTTGGCGATAAAGCTCAGCTTTGTCCCTAAGTTATCGTACAAGCGGAGACACGCGTTAAACGGGCAGATGTCATTAACTGGCTTCTCTCTGCCCACATTTGCAGCCATATTCTCTGGCCGGAAACCTCACGTGACATACCCTTCTCGAGAGCCACACCCACCATTTTGTGCACGTCATTCCTTACACACACACACACACACACACACAAAATACCTTCCTCTCATGTATTTTGTTACCATATCTAATCATGTTACTGTTTAGTTTGTAGTTGGAAGTCGGAAGTTCATTGACTGGATTGTATTGATTATTAATTGATATTACTGCATCAGTAAACTTTGTTATACTTTAAAGGGAAGTGTTTTTTTTGTTTGTTTTTTTTTTTTTTTTGCATACACCTGTGTCAAGGGCTGGCAGGGGATGTCAGTGCTCGAATTCAAGCCTTCATTGTTTTCCTTTTGAATGTTGATGTTCTCCGGACGTCGACCTTCCTATGAGAACAATACTATATTGAGACTGTTATACTGTCTGGTTATTAGTCCCTGACTCCAGGGTGGTGCCCCCGCAATATTAATCCTTATTAATATTCTATTGAATTTGATTATTGATGGTTATCTTTAATCAATGTTGTATTGATTTTAATAATGATTAATTATTTTTGATAATTATGAATTATTGCTAATAACCAAACCTGCTCCTGAATGTAGTGCTCAACAAATATATCTTTCGATATATGAATTCATTATTCTCCGCGTCTCCCCTAACATACTCTTGCGCCCCCCTGGGATGGCGTGCCTCACAGTTTGAAAACCCCTGGACTAAGTGATTACAAAAAATTAAATATCACTAACATTAGCTAGCAAGCGTTTTGATGAAACATCATACTAAACGAAAGCTAAGTTACTACTCTAGCCTTATCTATTAAACCTCACTGAGTCGAAGTGAAAGTTGCAATGAAAAATTACCTGAGCTCTGATGTTAAAACTTAAAATAAAACCAGATATTTCACTCAAAATCAAGGTAAGTCTTTCTTATAAAAATGGAGGTTTGTAATTGTTTTTCAAGGCCAGTTAGTGTTACTGTATTTAGATTTACAGCAATATTTTCCCAGAATGCATTGTAAAGGAAAATGTTGAGAATACAGTAATAATATTGTGAAAACAACAAAATAATTTACAGTGTAATCAAGTTACCATGTTAAAACAAATGTTCATTTAAATCTACGTTTGCTTATGTTTTTTTTTTTTAATTACTTGTAATATGTTAAGCATTGTGTAATATAATTAAGTAGACTAATGTTATTATACATTAACTATATTTTAGTTATAATGCTACATAAATATTAAGGATTTGTTTAGTGTACCATCATGTGTTCTGTTCTCTGTGTTTTCCTATTAAGAAATATAGGCTACATTGAAATTATAGGATATATCACTAGAGAAAAAGCACCATTGTCAGAAATTACATTTGATATAATTACAGGACGACTCCATTAACTTGGCCAGCATGTGTGCAGTCAGTATTTTAACAGTTTAATTGCATCAATTGTGTTTAAGTGCATAAATGTGTTAAGTAAGTTCATGTTTGGCAGCAGAGTACATTTACTGATCATATTTATGATGAACCGTGCAGTTTGCACATCAGCATTTCACTGTAAACACTAGTAATGTCCCGCCCCCTGTCCGGAAACGGAGCATATGATTGGTTAAAAAAATATCCCACTCTGGCTAAAACAAATGTCTTGATTAGTTGTTCAGCTGAATCAGACTGTCTATATTTCCTGTGCCTTCAGGTCAGTGCTTCTGCTGCTCCGTGTGTTTAAAGAGAATCTTTGTACACTGTTTTTTTGTTTTTTTTAAATCCACTATTAACTAAAAGGTGCTGTGGCATCGCCTTAATAGCTTGAAAATGTACGGGTCAAAAGCCAGCTTGTTGTTCTGGCGGCCTTTGACACGTATCATTATTCATTTTAGGTGAGCATACACAAAATCCCCCCACAAATAGGTGGGCATAAGGCGAATACGCTAGACTACACTACTGTACTATAACAATATAAAGTATTTGTGATTTATATATTGCTTGCAAAAATTTAATTAATCAGAATACTAAAGGTCAACAAATATTGAATTTTGCCAATACAGATAACTAAGGATGTGGAAAAGGCCAATGAGATATTAACTGGCATATAGTTTTTTTTTAATCGATTTGTCTATGTAAAAAAAAAAAAAAAATCTTATTCTATCCTCATTGCGATTGGCACAGACATAGAGGCAACACGAGTCAAAAATGAATAAAATCCAATATAAACATCCCAATCTTCTTTTTCTTTTGGCTACTCCCATTAGGGTTCGCCACAGCGGACCATCCGTGATTTGCATATTTGACTTGGCACATGTTTTACGCCGGATGCCCTTCCTGACGCAACTCCCAGTGGCCTCTCACTCACACTTAGTGAGTAATTTAAAGTCTCCAATTCACTTAACCTGCATGTTTTTGGACTTGTGGGGAAAAATGAAGCACCCAGAGGAAACCCAGACGAACACAGGGAGAACATGCAAACTCCACACAGAAAGGCCCAGTTGAGCCAGGGCTTAAACCTGGGACCTTCTTTCTGTGAGGTGTCAGTGCTAACCACTGAGCCGCCCTCAATATAAGCATCCCAATAATAACCAGAAACAAAAAAGGTGCATAATGTGGGACTTCTAACTATAAACAAACCCAATATACACCAGGGACTCTTATTTTGAAATGTCTGAGCTCCTAGCTGCTCACACAAACAGATTAGGGAAAACTATTGGCACACATTTTGCAGATAACTGATAGTTCCAAAAGCCGCTATCTGTCCATATTTATCGGTCGACCTTTACTAAAAACACTGCTAATTTTGAATGTCAGTCAATGGACCATGCTGACCAGACAAACCTTGACCCCTTGGAAAGAACTTGCTCTTTCTTTATTTCTTGCAGCTTTTTACACCGTGACCATGGTGCTGTAACCTTGCCCATACAGTGAATATATTTTACCCTATTTGCCAGGTCCCACTATTTCAAGTTTTATAATGAGGTTGACATACAGTAAAGCAGTGTCTGTCCAGCAGATGGGGAGTTCAGGGTTGCATGTGGCCACAGGAAGAGAACACATTAGATTGGCACATCACAACCGTCCCTCCTGTGATTTTATGAGGTCGACTCAATTATGTGCTGACCCCGGGTAATTATTCAATTCACAAAGTTAATAAACACTGGAGGGGATCTCTTGACAGCCTGAAGCACAACTTTGTCACTTGCAATTCAAATTACAGCTGGACTCCAAGGTGCAAGACACTGAAAATAGATGACAGGTAATGATCTATTGCGTTGTAGAGAGAGCTGGAGAGAGAGTTTGTCAAGGGGGCTGGGGATGGAGGGAGGGCGGGAGGGTTTATTTAGTCACTTATTTTCATGCCTGCACTCAAAACAACAAGAACAAACGAAATCCCTAGGAATACTGTGGGAACTGACACACTTATTTCTGCTCGTTCTGTTGAAAAAAAAAAAGAAGTTATTTTTTCTTAACCCGCCCTCTATCGTGCATCCTCTAATGAAATAAAAAAGCAATATTTTGGACTTGATATGCTAAAAACCATATAATGGATATAATATATATATATATATATATATATATATATATATATATATATATATATATATATATAAACTAAATGTAAAAATAGTTAGTTCACATGGCCAAAGACACCCTAATTGAAACATTCCAGATGTTATGACTACCATGTAAAAAATGTCTTAAAAATAAGACAGCTGGTTCATTTAAAGGTGCACTCAGTAATTTTTTCCTCATTAAAAAAGTTTACCTCCTAAAGACATGAACTGTAATTTTGCAATATATGTAGAAAATCATGAGCACTCACATTAAAATGAAGACTCCAGTCATATCAGCAACCTTAGGAAAGCTGTTTTATTCTACATGGAGAGGGTCCACACATGGGGGCTGCCATGTTAGAATCACATGACCAGCTGAATACTACTCTCTAATCTCAGTAACTGTCCTATTATTTGACACTTTCACTCATTAATTAAAATAATCATGGCTGACTGTGAATACTACATTTCTAAAATGGCATCTGAAACTGAAAACTATTTATTTTAAATTATGCTGCATCCAAGCTACTAGGTGCCAGTGTAAGTCCAAGATGACATAAAGACAAAAGTTACTGAGTGCCCCTTTAAGACCCAACAAACAAATCAAAATATGTATCTCCAATTTAATTTGTTTAATTTTTATTTTATTATTATTTTAGTTTAAAACTATAATAACCCTGCTGTAGGCCAGTGATAGTCTTATGCTCAATAATATGAAAATAAAACAAACATATTGACTTTAAAAGACACTTTTTCTAACGTAAATGCAATGCATTTGTCTGCCACAATACTGTAAAATCTTTGAATTCTCTTCATTTGTGGGCTTTTCTCAGCAAATATTGATTGTGATTAATTTATTAAACTAACCGGCATATCATGCAATTAAGTTAATAAAAAAATTTAAATAAATAAAAATCTAATCTATTGACAGCCCATTCATGTTGCGTATTTCATTTGGGGTTCCGGTAACTCACAGAGAATGAGATTTGAGCTGTGTAATCCGAAAGTGTTAGATCCAGTTGCAGTCTTCCACAGGAGCTCCTTCCATCATTTTTGTGGTCAAAAAAATATTTTTAGCTGCTGTTGGCCCATTAAGATTTGACAGATGAACTCATTAAATAACATTGTGTCATTTGTGATTAGAAAATGCCCACCTTTGATATTTACTTTAGTCACTGTCACTATGATTACAGGCATTAATGATGACTATGGCAGTATTCAAGCCACTACTGTAAGCTGTTGTGTAATAGGGCAATTTGTGTAACAGGGCAATTTGAGATTTCGTAGAGTTTTAAAATCCCAGGTAAGGTAAATAAATTACCTTAAGCCACCCAGGATCATGTAATAAGGGGATCACCACAAGTACTCTTCATTAACAGCCTTGTGAAAGAGCCCTTCATGAAGACTTTCAGTTGCTGACTTTCATATGGAACGACCCTTCGTGAAGCGTCCCCTTCCCACTGTGCCCTTCTAGAGCCAAACATGGCATTTGGAATTCACCCACTAAATGTAGCCTTTGTGTGAATCTGAACAATGAGAGAAATATGGGACAGATTTTATATCAGAGTATTGGAAATGGAACTGTCAGGTATTTCTATTGCCATTGAAGGATATCTCGTCTCTAGTGCCCTGAAGCATGGAACTTACCCTGAATTACTTCCATTAAAATACCTAATTTAAGCAAAGATGTGTGATAGATTTATATGAATTATGCCCGCCTTCGAGCTTGTTCTCATTTCATAGCTCATGAAAACCTAATTGAACATCATGTGGCCAAATGAATTAAATAGCTTGTTATTCATTCTTAAGTCGTTCACTGTGGGGGCATGCACTCATCTATGAAGGTAGGTCACAGACAGCTGTTGCCACCAAATCAGCCATTTGAGAAGAGTAAAAGTATGGCTGCTCGTAAAAATTGGCTTAATACGTACAAGGGCAGAAAATTAAATCAAAATTAGGCTTTCGGATCTTGGCAAAGGTTTAAGGAACTTATCTTCCTTTGAAAAGTCCTGCAGTTTCAGTTTTTGAACACAGAGCATATTTTAATAAGAGATAACACTTAAATGACACAATCATGAAAAGCTGTAATTTAGTACAACAGCACTCTTGCTTGTGTGATATTGGTTAAACACAACAAATGAGGCTTTCTGACCAAGACGTGAAGGATGAAGGTCAAGTACACCCTCCAGATCACCTCCTTCTATCCTAATAGTACAGCTTCTGTTTATAATCTCTTGTTAGTTGCTTTTATTTTCGTAACCTTAAAGGGATTGTTCACCCAAAAATGAAAATTCTCTCATCATTTACTCACTCTCATGCCATCCCAGACTTTCTTTTTTCTGCTGAACACAAATAAAGATTTTTAGAAGAATATCTCAGCTCTGTACATCATGCAAGTGAATGGTGACCAGAACCCCAAAAGCTCTAAAAAGGAGATAAAGTCAGCATAAAAGTAATCCATAGAACTCCAGTGATTTAATCAATGTCTTCCGAAGCAATCCAGCTGGTTTTGGGTGAGAACAGACCAAAATATTACTGTACAATTTCACTGTACATCTTGACAGCTGTCTCCTTGGTGATTACCATTTCAAGCTCGATGAGACTTCCTCTGCAGATGCGTCAAGCGCTAGGAAGTGTAATCAAGCTTGAAATCATGATCATGCCTAGAGACTGAAATGACAAGATGCAAAGTGAAAAAGCAGTTACATTTTGGTCTGTTCTCACCCAAAAACTGGATTGCTTCAGAAGACATTGATTTAACATCGTCGTCGTGTAGACCTGAAAAGGTTGACGGACGCATCAGTATGCAGAGAGAGACAAAAGAGAGACTGTTCCTGCATGTGTGACAGAGTTGCAACTCATTTGTGTATATACTTGGCCACTAAGAGCCCTTTTTAAGTTTTTGTGAGTGATGCTGAAGAGTAATAAAATACTCACGTTGACAGTTCGCTGCCTCCTTACTTAAGAGGTCATGTCATGCATTTTTTTTTTCTTCCTTGAGGTTCACTTATTATGTTGGTAAAGTTATTTTGCACAAAAACAGTCATTATGTAGTATTACATGACATTTTTCTACCCGGTCTTTGGCCTCTGTATGAAACACTCGGTTTCTGTGTACTTCAGTGTTGTGATTGACAAAAGTTTTTGCAGAGAAAACAGCCCCTGCCATTATACGTGTGAAACTGTTTTTTGTTTGTTTTTTTCTCCAAGAACGTCTGATTGAAATGTGCAAGCAATTGACAAAATCACCTAAAACACTACAGTCCTGCCAATCACTGATTGCTATATGTCCAAATTTACGTGAAGCACACAATCAAATTACAACAGTTGTTCGACCTAAATAAAAATAAATGCATTCTTCTTACTTTATAAAAATCTTTTAATCTCAAATCAATATTTTGTGAGTAATAATGTGTGTCTTTGGTAGGTTACTGTGTAATAAGCAAGATGCGCTCCACTTTGTAGTCCTGACCATGGTTTATTTTGCAATTAAAACGGCTCACGCTTACAAAAATCGAGATTTAATGGGAAATTTGCCACAAACCTGACGCAAATTCGCCACTAATTATTTTCAAATTCAAATAAGATTTGCGGCAAACTTGCAGCAAAATTGTCCATTGTTGCCAAAGGTTTGCTGCAAACTTCTGACAAACATTTGAGGTGAATCACAAGCTGTGAAAATATGGAGTGGGAAATCTGTGGCAAGTCTGAGTCAAATTTGCCATGAACTCTCGATTTTTGTAAGGAATTATTACTTGCATATCAAACACAAACAGATAAAATAGTATTAAATTTGTTACTCACCAGCATTACTGTCATGTCGATTTAGTTGGCACTGTTCCATCTTTCAAAATAAGTTTATTTGCAAAGTCTGAATCATGATGCTTCTCAATAGAATCCTTAGAGAAATGTGCTGAACAAAGGTTAATCCTCTGGGGACCTTACCCCACATCTTAATCTTTTGGTTGGTTAAAAACAAACTACAGTAACAATAGTACCACTTCCAGTGTTTGGGTCCCTCAGCTGCTCTCTCTATGAATTCACAGTGATGATTACACATGTTGTGGAGATGGGGACTATTCAAATGCACCCCGTTCCTATGTCACTATCAGGCAGACTTCAAAACGAGTCATTTTTGCTGGGTGGAAACAATAAATGCTCTTTTTGGGCTAGAGAGGAAGTTTTGAGTTCTGAAACTTACAGTACATTTTAATAGTAGAATGACCTCTTATATGTCAAAAGTTTAAGAAATTTTTATTCCTCATTACATGACCCCTTTAAGTTCTATGTAATACTCCCCAACACTGTGGATTGCCTTCAACAGTGCCTTGGTGACATCAGCTAAAAAGGAAAGTCTTTTGAGAGAGAAAGTTCTTATATTTTGAGAAAGATTAAATAATATTTTGTTTGAAATTACACTGATGAACTGTTCAAAATAAAACCTCTATACTCTATACTCTATACTCTCTTACTCTATACTTAACTTGTTTTTACATCATATTCTCTTTCCTTTGGGCTGAAATCAACCTTTTCCCCCTTATCTTCAGAGCTCTATATTCCTGATGCAATAAATGCTATGTTGTGCTCGTGAGTATTTAACCCTCATCTGCTCTAGAGATGTCATGGTTTGACTTGTTGACACTTACAGTATGTTCAGATTGAGTAATAGATTTTGTAATTTTTAGAATATGTTACTAAAGCCTTTTGGTTATATATATATATATAATTACCCTTTGTTAGGTCTTGACCAAACTTCCTGTTTCAATTGAAAATATGTCAGCAATGGACAGAAAGTAATTTCATGCAGAATAAACACCACAAAAAACTGCCAAATCAAAGAATAAACCAGACAAGCTGAGATCATTTTAATAATTTAGCATCTATCATAACCAATCCAGTCATTCTAGCTTTGTAGGAAACCATATCATCCATCAAGCAATTAAGGAAGTATGTAAATTAACATGCATAAATGCATACAAATCAAATCTAATTATAGTTGCTGCCAAAGCACTTATGAGATATGACAAAAATTATCTAATTATCATACAGCACATTTTGTGATTATTTTTTCTGAGTTGTCAGTCATAATTATAAATTAAATTAGTTATTAGAGAGAATTACATAACAGTGTGCAACACAAGGGCTGTTACCTTTCAATACTGTTGCTCTTTCAGTATAATACACTTAAACAATTAACAACCTTTCATTATTTTGTGAAGAGAGGTAAAATATTTTTAAATGGTTCTTGATAGGGCTGACCCAAACAAAGATTGGTCATTAGTTTAAGCCATTAGTCATCTAGTTGTCGCACGTTTATGATATTAATTTAATTACTTAAATATCTATATTTTTGGGGGCATCAGAAAATTGTTTGAGTTCCAGGGCTGAGAAAGAATGTTATAAGTAACATTGCTAACACTGTTCTACATTACAGAGAAATACTAAACCGTAATAATGAGCCTTTAAAATATACAGGTGCATCTCAATAAATTAGAATGTCGTGGAAAAGTTCATTTATTTCAGTAATTCAACTCAAATTGTGAAACTCGTGTATTAAATAAATTCAATGCACACAGACTGAAGTAGTTTAAGTCTTTGGTTCTTTTAATTGTGATGATTTTGGCTCACATTTAACAAAAACCCACCAATTCACTATCTCAAAAAATTAGAATATGGTGACATGCCAATCAGCTAATCAACTCAAAACACCTGCAAAGTTTTCCTGAGCCTTCAAAATGGTCTCTCAGTTTGGTTCACTAGGCTACACAATCATGGGGAAGACTGCTGATCTGACAGTTGTCCAGAAGACAATCATTGACACCCTTCACAAGGAGGGTAAGCCACAAACATTCATTGCCAAAGAAGCTGGCTGTTCACAGAGTGCTGTATCCAAGCGTGTTAACAGAAAGTTGAGTGGAAGGAAAAAGTGTGGAAGAAAAAGATGCACAACCAACCGAGAGAACCGCAGCCTTACGATTGTCAAGCAAAATCGATTCAAGAATTTGGGTGAACTTCACAAGGAATGGACTGAGGCTGGGGTCAAGGCATCAAGAGCCACCACACACAGACACTACAGTTGTCGTATTCCTCTTGTTAAGCCACTCCTGAACCACAGACAACGTCAGAGGCATCTTACCTGGGCTAAGGAGAAGAAGAACTGGACTGTTGCCCAGTGTTCCAAAGTCCTCTTTTCAGATGAGAGCAAGTTTTGTATTTCATTTGGAAACCAAGGTCCTAGAGTCTGGAGGAAGGGTGGAGAAGCTCATAGCCCAAGTTGCTTGAAGTCCAGTGTTAAGTTTCCACAGTCTGTGATGATTTGAGGTACAATGTCATCTGCTGGTGTTGGTCCATTGTGTTTTTTGAAAACCAAACTCACTGCACCCATTTACCAAGAAATTTTGGAGCACTTCATGCTTCTTTCTGCTGACCAGCTTTTTAAAGATGCTGATTTCATTTTCCAGCAGGATTTGGCACCTGCCCACACTGCCAAAAGCACCAAAAGTTGGTTAAATGACCATGGTGTTGGTGTGCTTGACTGGCCAGCAAACTCACCAGACCTGAACCCCATAGAGAATCTATGGGGTATTGTCAAGAGGAAAATGAGAAACAAGAGACCAAAAAATGCAGATGAGCTGAAGGCCACTGTCAAAGAAACCTGGGCTTCCATACCACCTCAGCAGTGCCACAAACTGATCACCTCCATGCCACGCTGAATTGAGGCAGTAATTAAAGCAAAAAGGAGCCCCTACCAAGTATTGAGTACATATACAGTAAATGAACATACTTTCCAGAAGGCCAACAATTCACTAAAAATGTTTTTTTTATTGGTCTTATGATGTATTCTAATTTTTTGAGATAGTGAATTGGTGGGTTTTTGTTAAATGTGAGCCAAAATCATCACAATTAAAAGAACCAAAGACTTAAACTACTTCAGTCTGTGTGCACTGAATTTATTTAATACACGAGTTTCACAATTTGAGTTGAATTAGTGAAATAAATGAACTTTTCCACGACATTCTAATTTATTGAGATGCACCTGTAAATTTTACAAGCGCATGCATGAAGCGAGCCGCAGTGACACCGGCAAAAGCGGAAAAACTAGCAAGGAGACTGTCTGAACATTTTGTCAATTTATAGAGAGAAATGCATATTAGGGTTGTGCCACCAGACGATGATCTCGGGGATCGAAGATAGTCAGAGTGATCACCAATAGCTGATGTCTTTGAGGATGTCAAGATGATATTTGGCTCGTTTTCCCATTAATGTATTAAATTATTATTATTATTATTATTATTATTATTATTATTATAAGGCTATTATTATAATTATCATCAAATTAATATTACAAATAATTTGCCCGTAGACACACAGACATGCTTGAAGAAACACATTTTATTGTATTATTAAAAACAGATGACAGAACAGCCATCTATGCGTATGTGCAACTTGAGCTGGCAATGACAGGCAGACAAAGACCATGATGATGGGAAGAACCCAAGTGAAGTTTATTTATAAACATGAAATCCAAAAACCGTAAACAAAAACATAAACATGGACTTGACTTGGCTACCAAACAACTTTTCATTAACAATACCTGACAAAGGACCATGGCAAACATGATGGTTTAAATACATGGACAAGGGTAACAAGACAACCAATGAACAGACAGAACTATAAAAAATATAACAAGACTAATAAACTTAAACCAATGACAAAATAGAACTGATAACGAGTTAACAAGACAATAAAACAAGACACATGAACATGCAGGGAAACAGGATATCACATGACCAGGAAACACATGACTATAAAACAGGAAATCACATGACATGAAACACATGACTACAGAACAGGAACTAGACTTCCAAAATAAAAGACATGAACACAAAACATGAACAAAAACACATTAAACGTGACATATCCCCCCCACAAGGGACGGCTCCCGATGCCAAAACAAAAACACACGGAGTTCAATAGGGAGCTTGGGGGGGGGGGGGGTTCCTTGAGGCATGGCCTGGCAAGATAGGGTGTGGGGCGTGGCCTGGCGAGACAGGGCATGGAGCATGGCCTAGCAAAAACAGGGCGTGGAGCATGAGACCAGGGTGGAGCCAGTGGAAGGTGGAGCCATGAGAGGCTCAAGGGGCCAGGGTTGAGCCAGAGGCTCGGAGGACCAAGGCAGGGCCACTTGACGTGGCAGATGTGGTAACATGGCATGACGAGGTAGGAATGGCAACATGGCATAACGTGGCCGCTGCGACTGGCAACGCTGGCTCTGGGACGGACGAGGCTTGCAACGCTGGCACTGGGATGGACAAGGCTTGCAATACTGGCTCTGGGATGGACGAGGCTTGCAACGCTGGCTCATTGGCCATGGCAGGTGTGGGCATTGGCTCGTTGGCCGTGGCAGGCGTGGGCGTTTGCTCGTTGGCCACTGCAGGCGTGGGCGTTGGCTTTTTGGCCATGGTAGGTGTGGCTGTTGGCTCGTTGGCTGTGGCAGGCACGGGCACTGGCTCATTGGCCGTGGCAGGCATGGGCGCTGGCTCGTGGAACATGACAGGCGTGGGCGCTGGCTCGTGGAACATGGCAGGCGTGGGCCTGGACCATGGAGCAGAGGCGGCATGGACTGTGGAGCAGAGGCGGCCTGGACCATGGAGCAGAGGCAGGCCTGTGACATGGCATGGAGCAGACCGAGGCTTGCCTGTGACATGGCATGGAGCAGACCGAGGCGTGGCTGTGACATGGCATGCAGCAGGCTGTGGCGTGGCTGTGACATGGCATGGAGCAGACTCAGACGTAGCTGTGACATGGCATGGAAAAGATGCAGGCATGGCTGTGACATGGCATGGAGCAGACCGAGGCGTGGCTGTGACATGGCATGGAGCAGGCCACAGCGTGGCTGTGACATGGCATAGAGCAGACTCAGACGTAGCTGTGACATGGCATGGAGCAGACGCAGGCATGGCTGTGACATGGCATGGAGCAGACCCAGATGTAGCTGTGACATGGCATGGAGCAGACGCAGGCATGGCTGTGACATGGCATGGAGCAGACCGAGGCATGGCTGTGACATGGCATGGAGCAGGCTGTGGCGTGGCTGTGACATGGCATGGAGCAGACTCAGACGTAGCTGTGACATGGCATGGAAAAAATGCAGGCGTGGCTGTGACATGGCATGGAGCAGGCCGGGGCATGGCTGTGACATGGCATGGAGCAGGCCACAGCATGACTGTGACATGGAATGGAGCAGACTCAGATGTAGCTGTGACATAGCATGGAGCAGACTCAGATGTAGCTGTGACATGGCATGGAAAAGATGCAGGCATGGCTGTAACATGGCGTGGAGCAGACTCAGATGTAGCTGTGACATAGCATGGAGCAGACTCAGATGTAGCTGTGACATGGCATGGAGCAGACTCAGATGTAGCTGTGACATGGCATGGAGCAGACTCAGGCGTGACTGTGACATGGCATGGAACAGGCCGAGGCGTGGCTGTTACATGGTATGGAGCAGGTCGAGGCGTGGCTGTGACATGGCATGGAGCAGACTCAGGCGTGGCTGTGACATGGCATGGAGCAGGTCGAGGCGTGGCTGTGACATGGCATGGAGCAGACTCAGGCATGGCTGTGACATGGCATGGAGTAGACTCAGGATTCAGGGCAGAAGATGGCGCAAGTTCGGCAAGCATGATGTGGGACCCTGGCTCGGCGACCGTGACGTGGGACCCTGGCTCAACGACCCTGACGTGGGACCTTGGCTCGGCGACCCTGACGTGGGACCCTGGCTCGGTGGACATGACGTGGGACCCTGGCTCGGCGGCCATGACGGGGAACTCTGGCTCGGCGGCCATGATGGGGACTCTGGCTCGGCAGCCATGACGGGGAACTCTGGCTCGGCTGCCATGATGGGGAACTCTGGCTCACCGATCACTGTAGGAGTGCATAGTTCGTCATCAGCCTCTCCTACAGTGAAAGAAGTACCACTCATCCACAGGATGAAATCGATGTATTGCACCAGACTGAAGGTACTCCGACCGCCAGGCATCAGAGAGAACACCGGCTCATTCAAGCCTGCCCGGAAGAATTGTTTGAGGGCCATCCCATTAAACCCAACCTGGTTGGCCAAAGCACAGAAGTCTTCTATGTATTCCTCCAGGGGACATTTCCCCTGATGTAGGCGCATGAGCTGAACTGCTGAGTCCATAGTGTGGGTCAGGTATTCTGTAACGTGAGCTGGCAATGACAGGCAGGCGAAGATGATGATGATGTGAAGAACCCAAGTGCAGTTTATTTATAAACGTGAAATCCAAAAACCATAAACAAAAACATAAACATGGACTTGACTAGACTAGATGTATGACACGTTGTTTGTACGGAGGCGTGCAGTTTCATGGAACACAAGCATGTAAAAGTTTCTCACTCTTTGTTTCTGTCTTCTGATTTTATTTATTTATTTATTTATTTATTTTTTGCAAGAACAGTATCGTCTGGAAATGGACTCAAGATGGCGCCGAGTATGGCTGCTGCGTTGCGAGCTCCGACACAACTTAGCAATGGTTTGTTTGTTTTGTTTACAATTCTTATGTTTTTTGTCTTGGATGTTGCCTGCCTTATTGTCTACGACAGACAAACACTTTTGGACATTGGCTCAGCGATCTCACACCGTAAACCGGACTTCACATTCCTCAATGCCGACCCGCTGTTTACAAACACGCAAGCGGAGCCCTTTGTCTGGGCAGCACGGGCGCGGAAACGCAGGAGGAAAAGGGGAAACAGAGCCGGCGTTCTCATCAGAGTAAGACGCCGCGCAAATCGACCCCCGCTACCCACTATTCTACTGGCAAATGTTCAGTCTCTGGATAACAAGCTCTGCGAGCTGAAAGCGCGGATCTCTTTCCAACGAGAGACGAGGGACTGCTGCGTTATCTGCCTTACGGAAACTTGGATGTCTGCGGAGATTCCAGACTCAGCCATTGAACCCGCGGGGTTCTCCATGCTCCGAGCGGACAGAGCGAAAGACCTCTCAGGTAAAACTAGAGGAGGTGGTGTATGTTTTATGATCAACAAATCCTGGTGTGATCAGAGGAACATACATTCTATCAAGTCTTTCTGTTCTCCTGATCTGGAATTTCTTATGCTTCTGTGTCGACCATTCTGGCTACCGAGGGAATTCACAGCGGTCATTATCACTGCTGTGTACATCCCCCCACAAGCCGACACAGACCGGGCACTCAAGGAACTGTATGGGAGTATAAGTGAGCAGGAAACCGCGCACCCTGAGGCCGCATTCATTGTGACCGGGGACTTTAATAAAGCCAGTTTAAAATCAGTCGCACCAAAATATCACCAGCACATTAGTTTCAACACACGAGGGGACCGGGTTTTGGACCATTGCTACTCTCCGTTCCGGGATGGCTACAAATCCCTCCCCCGCCCACCATTTGGCAAATCGGACCACTCTTCCATTCTGCTTCTGCCCGCTTACAGGCAGAAACTGAAACAGGAAGCACCCACCCTCAGAACGATCCAGTGCTGGTCGGACCAATCAGACTCTACGCTACAAGACTGTTTTGATCGCACGGACTGGGAGATGTTCCGGTCCGCCTCTGATGACGACATCGAGCTTTACGCTGATAGCGTAATGTGCTTCATCAGAACGTGTGTAGAGGAAGTGATTCCGACCAGAACTGTGCGAATCTATCCGAATCAGAAGCCGTGGATCAACAGCGATGTTCGCGCAGCACTTAATGTGCGGACCTCCGCTTTTAATTCCGGGAACGCGGAGGAGCATAAACAAGCCAGTTATGCCCTCCGAAAAACTATCAAAACAGCAAAACGCCAGTACAGAAGTAAGATTGAAGGACAGTTTAACACCACCAACTCTAGAAGCATGTGGCAGGGAATTAACATCATCACGGACTTTAAAGGGAATAAAAACTCCGCCATGAACACCGCTGCCTCTCTACCGGATGAGCTAAATACTTTTTATGCTCGTTTCGAGGGAAATAACACCGCCCTCGCGGAGAGAGCTCTCACGGCCGAAGCTACAGAGGTTAGTTCACTCTCCGTCTCTGTAGCGGATGTAACCCGATCCTTCCGACGGGTGAATATCCGCAAAGCCGCGGGTCCAGACGGCATTCCGGGCCGCGTCATCAGAGCGTGCGCGAACCAGCTGGCTGGTGTTTTTACGGACATTTTCAACCTTTCCCTCTCTTTGTCTGTAGTCCCCACATGCTTTAAAACATCCACCATTGTGCCTGTTCCAAAACAATCGAAAATAACTTGTTTAAATGACTGGCGTCCTGTTGCTCTGACCCCCATCATCAGCAAATGTTTTGAGAGACTAATCAGAGATTACATCTGCTCTGTATTACCACTCAATCTTGACCCGCTGCAGTTTGCTTACCGTAACAACCGCTCCACTGATGATGCCATTGCATCTACAATACACACTGCTCTCTCCCACCTGGAAAAAGAGAACACTTATGTGAGAATGCTGTTTGTAGACTACAGCTCAGCATTCAACACCATAGTGCCCTCCAAGCTAGATGAGAAACTCCGGGCTCTGGGCTTAAACAGCTCGCTGTGCAGCTGGATCCTGGACTTCCTGTCAAGCAGATGCCAGGTGGTTAGAATAGGCAGCAACATCTCCTCATCACTGACCCTCAACACTGGAGCCCCGCAGGGCTGTGTTCTCAGCCCACTACTGTATTCCCTGTACACACATGACTGTGTGGCAACACATAACTCCAATGCCATCATTAAGTTTGCTGATGACACGACGGTGGTAGGTCTGATCACTGACAATGATGAAACAGCCTACAGAGAGGAGGTGCACACTCTGACACACTGGTGTCAGGAGCACAACCTCTCCCTCAACGTCAGTAAGACAAAGGAGCTTGTGGTGGACTTCAGGAGAAAAGACAGAGAACACAGTCCAATCACCATCAATGGAGCACCAGTGGAGAGAGTCAGCAGCTTCAAGTTCCTGGGTGTCCACATCACTGAGGAACTCACATGGTCCGTCCACACTGAAGTCGTTGTGAAGAAGGCTCATCAGCGCCTTTTCTTCCTGAGACGGCTGAGGAAGTTTGGAATGAACCGCCACATCCTCACACGGTTCTACACCTGCACTGTGGAGAGCATCCTGACTGGCTGTATCTCCGCCTGGTACGGCAATAGCACTGCCCACAACCGCAAAGCACTGCAAAGGGTGGTGCGAACTGCCAAACACATCATCGGAGGTGAGCTTCCCTCCCTCCAGGAAATATATACAAGGCGGTGTGTGAAAAAAGCTCGGAGGATCATCAGAGACTCCAGCCACCCGAGCCATGGGCTGTTCTCACTGCTACCATCAGGTAGGCGGTATCGCAGCATCAGGACCCGCACCAGCCGACTCCATGATAGCTTCTTCCCCCAAGCAATCAGACTTCTGAACTCTTGATCTCCCACGATCGAAATACATCATCCCTGCACTTTATTACTCTTTTATCTCACACCGGACTGTCATAAATTATATTACTGTCATTATATTATGTCTCTCTTAACAACTGACTATCAACCGACAGCCTGAATGTCAATACAGTACAATACTGTACATTCTATATATATACTTTTTTCATATATATTTTAATTTTTATTGAATAATGTGTATCTATATAGTATCTATATAGTAAAAAACAAACAAAAAAAAAAAAACAAAAACAAAAACAGCATATTGTATACTGTGCAATGTATGTTATTATTGTATATTGTTGAGTGTAATTGTGTATAACAGATGTTTAAATTGTGTTGTGTTAATTTGATGTTTTAAGTTGTGTAATTATGTATAACAGATGTTTAAATTGTGTTGTGTTAATTTGATGTTTTAAGTCGAGTTTAATTATGTATAACAGATGTTTAAATTGCGTTGTGTTAATTTGATGTTTATTGTAGATTGGCGTATGTCTCATCACTGTCACAACTGCTATGTTGATCGGAACTGCACCCAAGAATTTCACACACCATTGCACTTGTGTATATGGCTGTGTGACAATAAAGTGATTTGATTTGATTTGATTTGATTCTATGAGTGCTGCAAATCACCTCAGACATTTCAGCTCAGGAGGTGCTTTGAGTTCAATTTGCTTTATTTCCACAGAGCAGTTAATTATGAACGCAACTCTGCAGCCTATACTAATATTAATCTGCGATTAAAACATAAAATAATACAAAAAACACATTCACCTCGAACCATGATTTATATTTCAGTGATTATTATCATCATAATTATTATTTTTACATTTATAATTGTTTTTATGTCTTCATTTGTGTAAGTAATTTTCTGCCTGCATGTTTAGACGGATACTTGCCTAACAGTAAATGGAAAGGTGGTTAATTATATATATTTACATATATAAAGGTCACAGTTATAAAAACTTAGGACACTAAAGAGACCTTTCTACTGACTCTGAAAAACACCAAAAGAAAGATGCCAGGTTCCCTGCTCATCTGCGTGAACGTGCCTTAGGCATGCTGCATGGAGGCATGAGGACTGCAGATGTGGCCAGGGCAATAAATTGCAATGTCCATACTGTAAGACGCCAAAGACAGCGCTACAGGGAGACAAGAAGGACAGCTGATCATCCTCGCAGTGGCATACCACGCGTAACAACACCTGTACAGGATCAGTACATCTGAATATCACACCTGCGGGACACAGGATGGCAACAACAACTGCCTGAGTTATACCAGGAACGCACAATCCCTCCATCAGTGCTCAGACTGTCCGCAATAGGCTGAGAGAGGCTGGACTGAGGATTGTAGGCCTGTTGTAAGGCAGGTCCTTACCAGACATCACCGGCAACAGTGTCGCCTATGGGCACAAACCCACCTTTGCTGGACCAGACAGAACTGGCAAAAAGTGCTTTTCACTGACGAGTCATGGTTTTGTCTTACCAGGGGTGATGGTCGGACTCGCGTTTATCATCGAAGGAATGAGCGTTACACCGAGGCCTGTACACTGGAGCCGTCATGGTCTGGGGTGGTGTGTCACAGCATCATCAGACTTGTCCACATGACATACTTCCGACAAGACTCGGTAAGACCATGTGATGTATTTCCACTCAAAATGCCTGTCTCGCACCAACAGTCCACGTAACACAGTTCAGCTTATTGTGGCGTTTCGTATAGGGACCCCTAGTGTCACTACATCGACGCAACGTCGAGTTAGTGACAGACAGGGAACGTCCTGGTTAATTTCGTAACCTCCGTTCCCTGATGGAGGGAATGAGACGTTGTGTCCCTCCTGCCACAAAGCTGAACTACCCGCTGAAATGGCCAGGACCTTGTCTCGGCTCATCAGCACAAAACCTGAATGAGTGGTTGCATACCAGCTCCTTTTATGTCCGGGGGAGTGGTATGCAAATACCACTCTCCAATTTTCATTGGCCTTTTATCAGAGACCAGAGGTGTCTTGGGCTCCCAAGAGTGACCCCTAGTGTCACTACATTGACACAACGCCTCGTTCCCTCCATCAGGGAACAGAGGTTACGCAAGTAACCAGGACGTTTTCCATTTGGGCACATGTGAGATGTGCAATGTGCCCCCCCACCCATGAAAAAATGCTACCTGACTCAACCAGTGTTGTAAAATAGCAACACAAATATAATAAGCTCAAAATCATTTTTTTAAACAAATTTCACAGTAGCTAAATATCTACATGTTGTACACATTGTAATAATCACTAAAAAAATATTTAAGGCATTTTACTTACTTGAATCTTGAGCTATTCAATCAAAAAAAAAAAAAAAAAAAAAAAACGTTATGTTGCTCCGAGAAAGTTCGCAGGTTGAGTGAGCTTCGGGTCAGATGGTCTGGCACCTTTATACATTTTAATTGCCAATAGGATTCAGGGGTGGACCAACATGACCCACTGATTATTTAAATGTGGTCTGAAAAAAAATAAAGATGTTTTTTTTTTCTTTAGGATAGCTCAAAATAATTGTTGTAATATTTCAACCATGGCCCTCACAGGGTTAATGCATGCAAGCTGCTGAAGACACAAAAGCAGCATTCTCTGTGTAATGAGACAGATGATTGTGCTGCAGTAGTGGGGTTTACCTCTACATCAGACTTTGGGATTCCCCCAGTGCACTCTTCAAAAACCTATAAGAACACCACCTATGCATTAAAATGGACACATAAGCCGTGTTCTCTGACTGATACAGTTTGTGATGAAGGGCTTTCTCTTAACAACCTTTAATCCCTTAAACGGCTGCATTTGTGTTTACATGGTGCTTCAGAACACCGCTTTCCCCAGAATAAGCCGTTTTCTTAAGTGCATGTAAACATGTTCAAAGTTTTGACAGAATGAAAGATATATATGGAATAAAAGAAATAGAAGCCTCTGCGAAGTCAAATGATGTTCACAGAGCAAACTAACAAGGAACTATGCTGCTAACCAGGTGGACAGCTATGGTTCCAAACACACAACTTTGTGATGCTGTTTGCGTTCGTTGGAACTACGGTTTTGGGAAACACCAAATCATTGAACTATGTTGATAACACTGGAACTTGCGAACATAGTTGGCTAACGATGCTTTTGGGAAATGCACCCCTGATTGGTTGCCAAGCTGAGTCGGACAGTCAATCTAGAGGTCTGCATGTGCCTTAAAAAGAAACCCGAACCACACGCATACTCAAGACAGTGTGACCCATCCCTACATAGCCCGAATTGTACCGCCAGATTTTAAGCCCAAACCGCTAACTCGCTAACTCTCTTTGTAATTTATTCTCCAAGCAAGTATTGTTGCAATAGGCTGTATTCAGGGTTGGGGAGTAACGGAATACATGTAACGGGATTATGTATTTAAAATACAAAATATAAGTAACTGTATTCCACTACAGTTACAATTTAAATCACTGGTAATTAGAATACAGTTACATTCAAAAAGTATTTTGATTACTGAAGAGATTACTTTGCATTTTATTATCATTTGTTTCATTTAATATTTAGTCCTTTCAGATGGAAAACATTTATACATATAAATGATGCAATCCAAAGTGCATTTGAACAGCAGTGAAACACTTTCTTAAGATGTGTTACATTCATACGAGCAGACAGAGAAGTAAGTTTGAAGTAAGTTTGCAGCAGAAGAAATAGAAATAAACCTTGTGTAAATTGTCAGCTTTACGCTAAGCTAAAATGCTATTTCTAGCCATTTTACATGCACGTTACCAGGCACGATCATATTTTTTTATCAAGAAAATTCACGTCGGATCATAATTTCTTTTTTTCTAGTAAGACCTTTGATATTAGGGCAAATATAGTATTCTTGATTTTCCTGTAAAGACACACTATATTGCCAAAAGTATTCGCTCATCTGCCTTTAGACGCATATGAACTTAAGTGACATCCCATTCTTAATCCATAGAGTTTAATATGACGTCATCCCACCCTTTGCAGCTATAACAGCTTCAACTCTTCTGGGAAGGCTTTCCACAAGGTTTAGGAGTGTGTTTATGGGAATTTGTGACCATTCTTCCAGAAGCGCATTTGTGAGGTCAGACACTGATGTTGGACGAGAAGGCCTGGCTCGCAGTCTTCGCTCTAATTCATCCCAAAGGTGCTCTATCGGGTTGAGGTCAGGACTCTGTGCAGGCCAGTCAAGTTCTTCCACACCAAACTCGCTCATCCATGTCTTTATGGACCTTGCTTTGTGCACTGGTGCGCAGTCATGTTGGAACAGGAAGGGGCCATCCCCAAACTGTTCCCACAAAGTTGGGAGCATGGAATTGTCCAAAATCTCTTGGTATGCTGAAGCATTCAGAGTTCCTTTCACTGGAACTAAGGGGCCAAGCCCAGCTCCTGAAAAACAACCCCACACCATAATCCCCCCTCCACCAAACTTCACAGTTAGACTCGTCCATCAGATTGCCAGATGACGAAGCGTGATTCGTCACTCCAGAGAACGCGTCTCCACTGCTCTAGAGTCCAGTGAGTGGTGTGCTTTACACCACTGCATCCGACGCTTTGCATTGCACTTGGTGATGTATGGCTTGGATGCAGCTGCTCGGCCATGGAAACCCATTCCATGAAGCTCTCTACGCACTGTTCTTGAGCTAATCTGAAGGCCACATGAACTTTGGAGGTCTGTAGCGATTGACTCTGCAGAAAGTTGGCGACCTCTGCGCACTATGCGCCTCAGCATCCGCTGACCCCGCTCTGACATTTTACGTGGCCTACCACTTCGTGGCTGAGTTGCTGTCATTCCCAATCGCTTCCACTTTGTTATAATACCACTGACAGTTGACTGTGGAATATTTAGTAGCAAGGAAATTTCACGACTGGACTTGTTGCATAGGTGGCATCCTATCACAGTACCACACTGGAATTCACTGAGCTCCTGCGAGCGGCCCATTCTTTCACAAATGTTTGTAGAAGCAGTCTGCATGCCTAGGTGCTTCATTTTATACACTTGTGGCCATGGAAGTGATTGGAACACCTGAATTCAATTATTTGGATGGGTGAGCGAATACTTTTGGCAATATAGTGTATATACAAATCCTTAAAACAAGAATATCTTGTTTTAGAAACAACACTGCATAAGATATTTAGGTTTGTCAGAGAATGTATTTTTAACATGTGTATTTTGTCTTACTGTACTGGCAGAGTTTTTAATAGTCAAAACAAGTGAAAAAATCTACCAGTGCTGAAGAAGTAATCCAAAGTATTTAGAATACATTACTGACCTTGAGTAATCTAATGGAATATGTTACAAATTACATTTTACAGCATGTATTCTGTAATCTGTAGTGGAATACTTTTCAAAAGTAACCCTCCCAACCCTGGCTGTATTTTATTTTAGCATTGTAGGCAACATTTGTAACAGTATTGTAACAGTAAACATACACAGTTTTAACAAGGCACAGTGGCCCTCAGCATACTAGAGCAGAAGGAAAAAATCATTGGCTTTCTGTTAATTAAGTGCCGAAATTTTGCCTGGTGCAGAAGAATCTGAAATAACATGTCAGTCAACTCTTTGCAGCCTCATCTGGTTTAGAACATTGTGACAACTGCACTAAAAACAAGCTAGACACAGCACAATTAATGAAACAGAACACAGGTGTCTCAACATGCATTTTTGAAACTTGAAGTTCTTGATATGGTGTCTAAAAAATTGTGCTGGTCCTGTGTGAGATGCTGAAGAAACAGCGAGGGTGCAACAGAGAGCAGTGCAACAGTCAAAGATGTCCGTCCAGTTTGTGTTTACATAGGAAAACAGAACAGACGCATGCAAATACACGTTCAGTGTGAACAGCCCCTAACTTGTCCATTTGCGTGTAATTGTGAGCATGTGCGCGGAACAAGTTTGGAAGGCATGTTTATTTTGTCATTAATTACAAACCCGAACCCGACCCAAACCCGAAGTCATGCTTGAAAAACTGACATGAACCACATTTTTCGTACCCAGGGTTGAAAGACCTGCGAAAACCTCTACAATCTTTCCTGTGCCTTCAGTTCAGCTTTCCTGCTGCTCCGTGCTGTACATGTACACTTAAAAAAAAAAAAAAAAACAAAAAACAAACACCATTTACTCAATGGTGCTGCGGCTTCGCCTCAGTATATTGAAAATGTATGTGTCAAAAGCCTTCTCATTGTTCTGGCGGCCTTTGATACATATTATTATTCATTTTAAGTGAAACCCTGTCTTACCAAAACATGTATTCTTTTTTACTGTATTCTGTAATGTTTTTCAGCTTTATTCAGTTGGGTTTATTAACTCAACAAGAGAACATCATTTCTATGTTTTTCAGATTTCACACTTTTTTCTTGTTAGAAAAACTATTGGACAAAAAGTCTTGTTTGACTTTGGCAAAGGACTTGTTAGCACTCCAATAATAACATACGACAAAGCATGATTTGCATTATCGTGAAATAAGGGTAGTTATTTGAACATAATTTAAATGGCAGTGAACTTAAGATAACCATGTGTTATTAAAAGCTGCATTAAATATGAGATATTATAACTACTTGTCCATTTTCTATCCCTTGTTTGCATTTTTCATCTTTAAATTAGACAGCCACTGTGCAAATATTGTCTTTCATAGCATAAAGCCTGTCCGCCATACAGTAACACCCTTGTTCCTGAGATACCTGCCAAGAAAGGATAACTCCATTTGTTTTATTCCCAACCTTTCCCACCTCGTCTTCCACAAATCATTAAAGAAAAAAAGAGTTGTGGGAAGGGAAAGTACCTTTTAAGATGTGACAAAGCCTCTGCTAATGGGGGTTATCCATCCTAGGCTTTCAAAATGCCACATCTCAGCTTTGTTCATTTGCATAACCTCTAAAGTGTCCCTGCAAGTGAGAGTGCATTGATTTAGTCACCACCTTGCAAGTTACTTGCCTTGTTAACACAGTCAACTCCATCAGAGTTAAGGCAGTCACTAATCCACTGAGCGTGACTCGTGCGCAGATGTTCTAGTTGATCAGCCGCCAGCCATTCCACACATATGCATATAACAGCTGGCAGTAAATATCGATAGCTTATCTTTGTGTGCTTGCTGAGTGGCTGTAAGAAATAAATTCACATGCAGACTGATTATTGGCCTGGCGATCTGTCATTGCTGTCCACTGATAAGTGCAATAACGGCATCGGGCACTAGCTGTTATGAGTCTCTTAGCCAGACATATTTTCAGAGAGATGCCATTTCGAGTGGTTGAGGTAGTCTATTCAGCATGCTTTTTGTAAATTGCACATTTTTGCAGTATTCTATTTTTATACAATTTTGTAGTGCAAATAGTATGAATGTTCTCACTAAAAATGCAACGAAAAGAAATAAACTACAAATACCCGGATGATATACTTCTTCAGCCGAAATAAGGAAGTGTGGAATGTTTGACACTTCAGGCACTCAACACTAGCTTCTTGCCCTACGTAGCAGAAGGGGGTGGGGTTACCTGGCTGTGATGCTGTTCTAACAAAACAATTGTAATAATGGTGAATGTGGCAACTAGCGAAACTTCTGTGAAGACAGTGTCTTTCAAATGTAAGTTGAAGGCTTTACCATCACCCCACACTGTATGAATATTTACATTATTTTGAAATGTGAAATAAGTTCTGGACAGAGACTGGCACTAAATGCGCTAAAGCTAGCGGCAACACATTGCATGTTTAAAATTGAACTTTTGTCAGATGAAAAACTGCGAGTGCTTCATTGTAGTTAAGAGTGCACAGTGCATAGTGATCATTTGTGACACAGCTAATTAGCCTTGTTTGTTTTTGTAATGAGAATGATTTGTTTGCAAAAGGCTAGTTTGAAAAGAGGCCGTGAAACCTTTCAGCGCTATTTTAGCCAACAGGAAATGTCTCCACCATTATTGGATTTGTTTTAAAGGGATAGTTTAACCAAAAAAGTATGTTTTGTCATTATTTACACAATGTCTAGGGTTGCCAACTCTCTTCCAGCCAAATACGGGACATTCCATTTCTAAATGCGGTACTTTTTTTTTTTTTCAGCTGGGCTCCTGCATGAGACCCTAAGCAACGGTTGAAGAGGCCCACCTTGTTTACATAGAAAAACAATTGAAAAACAGGAGGGACGGATGCAATAACGAGTTCGGTGTGAACAGCCCCTATAAATGCTTAAATTCAACGACCAGAAAGAACCAAATTTCTATCATTTTTCACTTTAAATAAACAGTACTTTTTGCCAAAAGAACAAAACTGCAATTAATATAGAAAGACAATATTTCTGTCAAGCGTTTTCATAAACGTAATTCCATAATTACGTTTTCTGTTTTTCAAGCTCAACGAACCGGCTTTCCATTTAAAATGATGGTCATCAATTTGTAAACAGTATATAACTACTGTGTTAAAAGTAGTAGCCTATACAGTATATCACAAAAATAAAAAAAAATTGGCCTTCCAGAGAACTGTCTTAGTACTTATTACTGTTTTAAGCAGCATGCATTATAATGGGTTTTTAGAAAACGCTTAACATGAACATAGTGTATTTTTCCTTGGATAACGGTGTTGTTGTTTTGGTAGTGAATAGTGTTTATCAAATCAAAATCACTTTATTGTCACTCAACCATATACACAAGTGCAACAGTGGGTGAAAGTCTTGGGTGCAGTTCCGAGCAACATAGCAGTCATGACAGTGATGAGACATATACTAATTACAATAAACATCAGATTTACACAACACAATTTACATATCTAATATACACATAATTGCACACAACACAATATACAAATAATAATATACAATGTACAGTATACAATACACACAATATAGAATACACATTATACAATAAAAATAGTATATATAAAATATACAGTAGGTTGTATGTGCTGTATTGACATTCAGGCTGTCAGCTGATAGTCAGTTGCCAGTGTGTTGTTAAGAGAGAATATAATTTATGACAGTCCAGTGTAAGATTAATAAAGTGCAGTGCTGATGTATATTGATCGTGAGAGATCAAGAGTTCAAAAGTCTGATTGCTTGGGAGAAGAGGCTGTCATGAAATCGGCTGGATGGGTCCAGATGCTGTGATACCACCTGCCTGATGGTAGCAGTGAGAACAGCCCATGGCTCGGGTGGCTGGAGTCTCTGATGATCCTCCAAGCTTTTTTCACACACCGCCTGGTATATATGTCCTGGAGGGAGGGAAGCTCACCTCCGATGATGTGTCTGGCAGTTCACACCACCTTTTGCAGGGCTTTGCAGTTGAGGGCTGTGCTGTTGCTGTACCAGACAGTGATGCAACCAGTCAGGATGCTCTCTACAGTGCTGGTGTAGAACCGTGTGAGGATGTGGTGGTTCATTCCAAACTTCCTCAGCCATCTCAGGAAGAAGAGGCACTGGTGAGCCTTCTTCACAATGGCCTCAGTGTGGATGGACCATGTGAGTTCCTCTGCGATGTGGACACCAAGGAACTTGAAGCTGCTGACTCTCTCCACCGGTGCTCCATTGATGGTGATGGGGCTGTGTTCTCTGTCTTTTCTCCTAAAGTCCACCACAAGCACCTTGGTCTTACTGGAGGGAGAGGTTGTGCTCCTGACACCAGTATGTCATGTTTCATCATTGTCAGTGATCAGACCTACCACCGTCGTATCATCAGCAAACTTAATGATGGCATTGGAGCTGTGTGTTGCCACACAGTTATGTGTGTACAGGGAATACAGGAGTGGGCTGAGAACACAGCACTGCAGGGCTCCAGTGTTGAGGGTCAGTGATGAGGAGATGTTGCTGCCCATTCTAACCAAAGGCGTCTGCTTGACAGGAAGTCCAGGTTCCAGCTGCACAGTGAGTTGTTTAAGCCCAGAGCCCAGAGTTTCACATCAAGCTTGGAGGGCACTATGGTGTTGAATGCTGAGCTGTAGTCTACAAACAGCATTCTCACATATGTGCTCCTTTTTTCCAGGTGGGAGAGAGCAGTGTGTAGTGTAGATGCAATGGCATCATCAGTGGAGCAGTTGTTGCGGTATGCAAACTGTAGTGAGTCCAGTGAGGTAGGCTGCACAGAGCAGATGTAATCTCTGATTAGTCTCTCAAAGCATTTGTTGATGATGGGGGTCAGAGCAACAGGACGCCAGTCATTTAAGCAAGTGATTTTGGATTGCTTTGGTACAGGCACAATAGTGGACGTTTTGAAGCATGTGGGGACTACAGACAAGGAGAGGGAAAGGATGACCCGTGGCTTTACGGATATTCACCTGTTGGAAGGATTGGGTTATATCCGCTACAGAGACGGAAAGTGAACTAACCTCTGTAGCTTCGGCCGCGAGAGCTCTCTCCACGAGGGCGGTGTTATTTCCCTCAAAACGAGCACAGAAAGTATTAAGCTCATCCGGGAGAGAGGCAGCGGTGTTCACGGCAGAGTTTTTATTCACGTTGAAGTCCGTGATGATATTAATGGAAATGTACGAAAATCACATTAAGCGTTTTAACTAAACCTGCACTGCACGTCAACTAGAAGTGCTGCAGTTTTCCTCATTGTCATTTAGCTGAATGAGCACTGACATATGCAATGCAATGTAATGACATGTCATGAATACAGTAGGTGCATTACTGGTGTTTTAGAATCACAATGGTAAGAAACAATTATCATGCACTCAAATGCTAAATGTTTGAAAAAAGTCTTCAGCTTTTGACTGAAAACATGACAGAAAATGTGAGCTGATAGTCATTTATCTTTTCTCTGGCCGCTTCTGTTAAGTGTGGTGTCTGTGTAACTTTTAACAGCCGATATCTCACACAATTCACGAGAAAGATGTGTGTGTTTTAGGTCCATTTCTCTCAGTCTGGGTGTGAAATGCCAAAAATAACACAGAAAAAATAACAGCAAATTGGTTTAGAATAACAAAGGATTAGTAAATATGAATAAATGTTGACTGAATTTTTTGCATGAAGTATTCCTTCCTCCTGTTTATGTATAGTAACAATATTGTCACTATCTAAGCAATTCAAATTATAAATCATTCTCTTTCAATTGTCAGTAATTTATAATAAGTTTAACTTACTGTTGAATGACATAAAGAGCAGCTGCCTGTTACTGAAGTATGATTTGCCATGTAAATTATGAAAACTGAACCGTTGCAACGTTATGTTTGATGAGCCTACCAACAGCAGTGAGCAGCCTCTTGCTTTTTACATGCTTTGAAAATGCAAACTGAAAAAAAAAAAAAAAAAAAAAATCCACGATTGAAGTTAAGCAGCAGATATAAAAGTCTTAACTTTCCAAAGAGTTTCCACCTCGTGGCCGTTTCTCAGATGAAGTTGGTGGATGTAAACTTCACAGTTTAAAGTCACATTAAACATGCCATTTGTGAAACCCAGATGTATCTGAGAGATTTTTAAAATATAAAAAATTGCTTTTATTTTACACAGCATGCATAGAATTAAGAGCTAGCTATGGAGTGTGTTACTGTATGGCTGAAAACAGCAAGTGCCAAGTCCTTGCAAATGCTTAGGACAGTAAATCGATTGAGCGCTGTAACATTTTCGGCATGAGTGAGTGAGTGAGTGAGTGGAAGGGCTCCTGGTGATTCATGGGGGGGTTGTGAAAGCCGTGATGAAAATCAATGAGGAATAATAAATTAAAAACAACAGAGTAGATTATGGAGGTTATTATGGCATGGAGATAAAAAGACAGAGAGAGACAGAGAGAGAAAGAGAGAGAGAGAGAAATAATAAGTAGGTACCAAGTGTCTTTACAAGGAGAAATGAACAAGAAATATGAGCACATACACTGTTTGGCCAAAGTCACATTTAGAGTACAGGTGGAATTTGAATGGTGAATAGGGCTGGGCAGTATGATGGCATACCGTGAAATGGTAGAGATTCTGCTATACTGTTTATACCACTGTAGGGTTGGGTAATGAGAACCAATTCTTGTCCAGAACTGGTTCCATTTTTTTATTAAATACCAGAACCGTATGATTTTCATGACTTTCAGTCCCGTTAACGGTTTACCATCGATGCGTACCGAACACTGTACTAAAATACCCAGTGTTTCCAGGAGTGCAATTCAGCAGCACACTGCCCTCTACTGAATCTACAGTATGAAACACACAGCGCTACCAGTGTATTTTGTACTCATTTGAGCTCTTATGCTCTTTTGAGTCTATACAGTGCGAAACATACACCGATGAGCCAAAACATCATGACTAATTATGACATTATGCCAAATATGCCTGAAGGTGTCCTGTGGTATCTGGCACCAAAACATTAGCAGCAGATCCTTCAAGTCCTGTAAGTTGCGAGGTGGAGCCCCATTCATCAGACTTGTTTGTCCAGCACATCCCACAGATGCTCAATCGGATTGAGATCTGGGGAATTTAGAGGCCAGGGCAACACCTTGAACTCTTCATCATGTTCCTCAAACCGTTCCCAAGCAATGTGTGCAGTGTGGCAGGGCGCATTATCCTGCTGAAAGAGGTCACTGCCATCAGGGAATACCATTGCCATGAAGGGGTGTACCTGGTCTGCAACTATGTTTAGGTAGGTGGCACGTGTCAAATTGATGTCCACGTGAATGGCCGGGCCCAGGATTTCCCAGCAGAACATTGCCCAGAGCATCACACTCCCTCCATTGGCTTGTCGTCTTCTCACAGTGCATCCTGGTGCCATCAATTCCCCAGGTAAATGGCATGAACGTATACGGCAGTCCATGTGATGTAAAAGAAAATGGGACTCATCAGACCAGTCAACCTTCTTTCTCTGCTCCATGGTCCAGTTCCGATGCTCATGTGCCCATTGTAGGCGCTTTCAACAGTGGACAGTGGTCATCATGGGCTCTTTGACCAGTCTGCAGCTACGTAGCCCCATACGCAGCGTATGCGATGCACTGTATGTTGTTACATGTTCCTTCAGTATCCATCATCAAAATTGTCAGTGACTTGTGCCACAGTAGACCTTCTGTCAGTTTGGACCAGACGGGATAGCCTTTATTGCCCTCACGCATCGATGAGCCTTGGATGCCCAGCACCCTATTGCCGGTTTGTGGTTTGTCCCTCCTCGGACCACTGTTGGTGTGTACTTACCACTGCTGGTAAGCTGCTGGAGCACCCCACAAGCCTTGCCGTTTCAGAGATGCTCTGACCCAGTCGTCTGGCCATAACAATTTGGCACTTTTCAAAGTCGCTGAGGTCTTTACTCCTGCCCATTTCTCCTGCACTCAGCACATTGACTATGAGAACTGATTGTTCGCTTACCATCTAATCTACCCAGACCTTGGCATGTGGCCTTGTTAGGAGATGATCAACATTATTTGCTTCACTTGTGAGTGGTCATAATGTTTAGGCTCATTGGTGTAGTGCTTCCGGTATAATCCGATTCCCCAACGAATGACTTAATGATCCGGTACTTTTGAATCTACTGTGCAGAACATACAGCGCTTCTGGTAAAGTTTGTTTCCTAAACAAATGACTCTTATGATCCAGTTCTTTTAAGTGAATCAAAAACACTTATAAATCAGTCGAAGAGGTTACTGAATTAATCATATACTGATGCACAAGTTTTGAATGTCCAACTCAAAATGAAACTGTTGAAGTCTCACAAGCCTGAAGACTACATAACAAAACAAACATTAGACTACATAACACAACTGTCTCTTTAACTGTTACTGTGAAACAGTGATGTCATGTTGTACTTCAGACCTGTTACTGACTGCTTATTTATATGACACTGTTTAATTAAAGATACACAAGTTTTGTTGTACTTAATACTGGCCAAAACGTCTTCCGCATAGGATACTTCTGTGCTTCCTTGCCCAAGCATCCTCGGGAAGCTTCCTCCAAGGAAACCAGGATGCATAATTAAAGAAATTAGAAACAACCACGGCGGAATTGTGCAGTAGGTTGTTTTTCGGTTGCTGAGAAATAATATAATTCAACTAATATGTGGTCATATCATCACATACTGTATGTGCAACTGTGGATATATTTTACAAGGGTTTCAAACGTGGCTCATTTAGTCACATAAGCTGTGTCCCAAATAATCCACTTTATACGTACACTATACACTATGCACTCAGCCATGTAATGTATGAATTTTTCAAAGTGTAGTATTATCCCAAATGGAACACTAAACGGTCTTTTACTACACAGTATTATTCACTGTTTAACAGCTGATGGAAGTGACATTTTTAAATGCATGCGATGTGTTGTCGCTAGCTGTAGCATGGTAGCCCACCTCAGTTCAACACTTATATTTCAAACAACATACATATTCTCACAGTGTGGGGTGATAGTAAAGCATTCAACTCACATTTTTAAGGTGCTATCTTCACTGAAGGTTCACTAGTTCCTACACCCTCCGTTATTTACAAGCATCACAGCTAGGTAGCTCCGCAACTTCCAATATGTATGACTGAGTGCATGAAGTGTCCAACATTCCACACTCAGTTTTGACAGTTGAAGAAGTACATCATTCAGATACTAGTCATACACTTATTTTTGTTGCATTTTTAGTGTAAACATACTACTCACACTACTAATACTACAAAATGTTCATAGAATAGTTCAGATGTGTGCAGTTTGGGATGCACCTCAACAGTTTTTTAGGACATGGAAGCATCTGCTGTTTTTTCAGCTGACAGATGTGATGTTTCAAATGCATGTGATGTGTTGCCACTAGCTTTAGCTAAACACAGTTCAACAGCTATATCGAAAATAATGAACATATTCAAACAGCGTGGAATGATGATAAAGTATTCAGCTCACATTTGTAAGATGGTGTCTTCACAGAAATTTCACTATTTGCCACATTCAACATTAATTACAACTGTTTTGTCAGGCCAGCATCTCAGCCAGGTAACCCCATCCCTTCTGCTGTGTAGGGCAAGCCGTGACTGCTGAATGCATGAAGTGTCCAACAATCCACACACCGTTTTATTGGTTTAAGAAGAACATCATCCCGGTACTCGTGGTATACACTTTTTATTTTATTTTATTTTTTGTTGAATTTTCAGTGTAAACATACTACTCGCACTACTTACACTACAAAATGGCGTAGAACAGTGCAGGAGTGTGTGGTTTAGGATGCACCTATAATGTATTTAGTAGTAATTGTTTTTAAATTTTGTGTTTCATAATTTGAAGCTGTTTTTGCACTGTAGCTTTATCAATTGTTTATTATGAATAATTGTAAAAAGTAAAATATTTATGTCACTACTAGATTATGAAAAAAAACAACAAAAAAAAAAACAATAGACAGTACCACCCCAGATAGCAAGGAGACGTGGATTCAATATCTATTTTTAGTAAGGGTCGTGATCAGATGTCGATCAATTTTCGATGTTGAACCAACATTCACTATTTGGTCGGTACATCAGAACATTGCTAGGTTGAAAATAGAACATCTATTCAACGTTGAAATGAGACTGATTCATCAACATGTACCGCCAACCAATTTGGTCAAAATCATAACGTTTGTTCTTTGTTGAAACTTGGTTAGAGTAGTCGGAGTTCTGCGCATGCGTGTTTTTGAATCTACAAGGTGCCAACCGTCAGTGGATGCGTCACTAGAAAAAGGTAAGTGTAGAGCCGAGGAGGGCGGGGCCGGGCTGGAACGAGACACACCCGGTCCCCAATCAGCCTGATGGGGCGTGCGAGGGATAAAGACGGACGGGGATGACAGTTTGGGAGAGAGAGAATTGCAGGCAGCTGTACTGTGTGGTTTTTGGTTGTGTGTTTGTTTAAGTTGTTTATTAAATTATTATTTAAGTTGTCAAGCCAGTTCTCGCCTCCTCCTTTCCACTGAACCCCCTTACAGTAAGCATAAATGTACTTTTATTCATCATTTTACACAATGGTCTGTCAGTTTATCATTGAATATCACTTTATATTTTAAATGCTTTATCCCTCAGTGATTTAAAAACATCCCTGCTTGGTAATTTTGTAATTAAATGTCCTATTTGCGCACTGCCTAGTTTTCCGTGAGGCAGCCAGTAAATAAGGGTAAATTTAGACAATTCACCATGTTGAATTGAATCCACCTTGTGGCCGATTCTCACAAAACTTGGTACACAGCCTCATTTTGACACTGTGTATGAATATCTCAAGTTTCGTAATGCCCAGCCATTCAGATTTGATTGTTATTAGCTGCTGAAATTTGATTGGCTGCTGGCGGCCATGTTTTTTCCAAATTATATTTGTGTGATATGTTAGCCTTTGGGCCATAGAAGATGCAAACCAATTTTCAAATCATTGATCATACAGCTGCGGAGTTATGAGCGTTTTTCAGTTGTAGTGCCCCCTATAGGTGGAATTTGATGCAACTTGGTGTGCAGCCTCAGAATGTCGTGTTGTCTGTGTATTTAGTTTTGCTACATTTGGACTTTTAGTTTGGTAGATATAGGACAATTTCGATTACATGGCCGATACCTGACCAGTTCGTTGGCTTATATCTTCGTAACACTTCGACGGAATAAAATCTTTTTGATAACTTTTTTGTATCATAGATGATGCATACCACATTTCTTGCGTATCGTGTATACGGCCTTGCAGGAGTTCGAAAAAGTTAATTTTCCCGAAAATTCAAAATGGCGGACTTTAAAATTTTTTTTTTATCCTAGCCCTTACGGTTCCAGAGTTATGACCACAAATGCAAAGGCGCTTATTATAGCACCACCTAGTGTCCGACGGGTGTGTGTGTGGGTGCCTGAGTAGTGGGGGGGGATTTCTGACCATCCCACCAAGGTTGGTGTCTCTGCGACTTACAGTCTCAGACGTCCAGACACAGGAATTTGTGAAAATGAAATATTACAGATGCACACCTGATTATGGAAGCAGATTGTATAAAAGAAAAAGATCGTTCTGCACACAATTATTGTAAAAAACAAATATGTAAATATGCAGTTCATTAGGTCGAATATTTAAGAAAAAAAATAATTTTAGCGAGGTAAATTTGAAAGTTATTGCACAAATATAATGAAGAACTTTGCAATGACGAGCAGCACTATACGGTCACATTTCAGCACTGTCACACAGACAGCAACTTTCTTAAGTAGCACTTAAAGCGTGTCCTTGCACGTTCATGTTAAGTGCAGTTTTGGGAAATGCACGTAAAAAATAACGAACATTTGTAAAATTGTGCATAGAAACTGCTTTTAATCACTAAGATCAAAACTGAGTTATGGCTGTTCTTTGACAGACAGGTTTTGTTCAGCTAGGATCAGATTTAGAGAAAAATTTGTATATTTGATATTCCACATTTGGCTGGACAATCAAAAAGCTTTGAAGCCATTTTTTTTCTGTTACATTGTTACTGCATTTTGTATTTGTCAGGCAGTATTCCTCATACTTTTTTTTTTTTTTCAAAACTCCTAATCCAATGTATTGAACATTTGTACTGAATGCAATGCCCTAGCAACACTATAAATAAATAAATAAAATCAGCTTGAAAGAATGACAAATAATGAAGCTAAAAATTTGAAATGCAGTACTGCCAAGATGCTAAAAAAGTGACAGCTGTTGCATGCAGTTATCTTTAAAACAACACACTGGATTGGAAAAAAATAATAATGTTTAACAAATTAATTAAAATTCATATTCATGAAGTGTGCTTGTTGCACAAACAAAAGAAAAGCACAATGCGAAATCATAGTGGAAGAGCAAACAGGTGAGGACAGAGATAGTGGAACTGACTCATCAACAGTCTGCGTACATTTCCATTTTAATTAGGACTTTCAGTTTGTTTTGTCCAATATTTTTACAATTTTAACTAGAAGACAAGAGCACAAATGAACACACCTCCAGCATGATTCAAGCATTCAAACAAACAACACAACTGCAGTATTAAAATGCTGGTTCATTCTTGACACAAATAAAATCATACAATGCAGTAAATATTAAATGTGACTGCTTTTGTTCACTTGTAAGATGACAATGATGGGAATGGACACTGGAAAAATGACTGGTTGAACAGATTTATCCAAGGGTAACAAATGGCCACTATCACTTTTTTTCAACATCAAGATTGTAGGATAAAATGTATATATTTATAAGGGAAATATATGATTTTAAATGTGATTTTTTTATTTTTTTACTACTTTCAATCAACTTTTGAACTTCACTAGTTCATTTAAGTCATCCTGTGGTGTGACAAATGCATTTGTAAGTTATTTGTAAGTAAACATTTGTAAATAAATCTCTCAGTAAACATGATGCCTTGAACATTACATGCACATTAATTCTAATACAATTTTAAAAATACTGTTTCAAGTTGTTGTAGATGGAGTTTTACATGTCACACTGCATGACATTTCAAGGTATTGTGACACATTTTTTCTAACAGTAAGACTCCTATATGCTATATCAGGAGTACTCAATTAAAGGTTCAAGAGGTCCGGTCTCTACATTTCCTTTCCAGCAAAGGTCCGGATAATAATATGTAGCTTACATATTAAGTAGTTATATAGCTAGGAAATTATACATCTTTTTTTATTTTTTTTTTTATATATATAACTTGCCACATTGGCAGCAATAGTACTTTGTAAAAAAAAAATAAAATAATAAATAAAAACAATTATAAAAAAAAAAAAAAAAATCCTGATGAGGACATTGGGGGCCCAGAGATGGCTAAAGCAGTGGGGTCTGAGAGATCTTTTCTACCAAAAGATTAAAATATTTCATCAAGACTTCATCAGTCGAGGGCTCTTGGATATGAATATTAAAAGATAAGATCAACAGTTAGTTTTGAATTTAAATGACAGCAGTCCAGTTTTTGTGTTTAAATATTTTTACATTCAGAATATATAGTATGTGTATGGGATATAGGAGGCCTTTTGAAGGATAACAACTACTGTATGGGGGTTCAGGGGTGTCCCCTGAGAGAAAATTTATAAAAATGTAGAAGTATGAACTGACCTTTTTTATATATTCTTTAAAGTGAGAATCTACTAACAACAAACAAACAATTGACATAACAGTGAAGCATTAAATATCTGTTTGTACTGTTTAAAGTTTAAATAGGCTTTCCTTGCCATCCATGCCATGATGACATCTCTGATTAATTTTCACAAAATTAGAACAAAAATCTGTTTGTTTATTATAAAAAGGCTCCTAACATGCTGATTAATGAAGCTAAATTTAGACAGAAAAAAGGTCCTGACACAAACCTGGCTTAGCTGAACTGTCTGAATCACATATCAGACAGATGAATATAATTTAACTTTGTTTCATTTTTGTTTTCTACACTGTGTTTAAGCAAAAGATGGCAGTATCTGTAGTGGGGTCTCCGCTATTATTGTTAAAATAATCACGCCTGCAACTATGTACAGTAAATCAGGCTTTATGTGGCACCTCATGTTTATAGCAGGGAGAGAGGTGGGAATAAAGCGAATTAAGTGTTAAACGCCAGGGAATACAGCGTGTAGCGCTGGACGCGCTTTATTCCCGCTCTAGAGAGAAATATTTCTCTCTAGCGCTGAACGCTATTTATTCCCGTTCCACACACGTATACATGTATGCTTACTTAGCCAGGTGTCAGATAACTAGCACAAAAATTCAGAGCTCGTTCCAGATTTAATTGTCCTTCGGTCCGAGTTCGGACCGGAGTCTGCCTATTGAGTACCCCTGTGCTATATCCACACAAATAAGTAAAGCTTATTAAACTATTTTTATTTTTAAAATAGACTCCAATGATGTTTTAACTGCATTTCTACCCACATTGTTCCTTTTGATGTATTTCAGTATTTCCACACTTTACTTGAAATTCTACAAAAATTAAAACAACTTGAATAGATAATTGTTAATAATTAACGGGGGGAATTATTGGCCTTTTTCTCTGAGGACAATAAAATTGCAAGTCATGTCAACTGCCCATATGCACATGATACATTATATATATATATATATATATATATATATATATATATATATATATATATATATATATATATATTTGCATTGTAATTGTGTTTGAACCTGGACTGCATTCACATTGAAATCCTAGAGTGTGTTCATATGGCAGAATCGATAAAGCACTAATCTCACACTGACTGGTGTGTAGAAACAGACTCATGACAGTAAAGGTGACGGGTTAAGAGCGAGGGGAGGTTATTAATCTTAGCAGGGGCAATCAATCTTAGCTTGCTGGGTGTTACCTAAATGTGATTGAGTACATTCAAAATACCTTGTGATGGCCTGTGTTAGCGCTCTTTAAGTATCATAATTTAACCAGTATAAACGGGTGGCTCACTTGCTGTCGTTATCACTTCCACTCGCTCTCTCCTGATCTCACCTGTCCAACAGAGAGGAAGAACAATGACTTCAGTCTCTGGGTTCCATGGAAAAAAATAACAGCATAAGTGTTTGGAACCACATCAGAGTGAGTAAATAACAACAGATATCTATGTGTGAACTACACTATTAATTTATAACCTCACTTGTTATTTGTTACCGTCAAACTGTTGCATAGGCTGATACACACCTCTCCAAAAGAAAGTTTATGCTGATATGAAATATGTGTCAGATGTAAATACGAACCTGATCTCATAAAAATTACGTGACTGTGGTAACATTATTGCAAAATGATATTACATGGTTCCTTACATGTATCGTGGCAGTTCCGAGGTGAAATATCTACTGTGTGGCTCTAAAAGTGAGTTAGATGTTCTTTCAAACAGATGAGGTTTTTAACGGTTAATTCTCTATCGAATTTTAAATCATCAAAACCTAAATAAAACCTAACCGGTAGTGTCATAAAAAGTAAATGTGAGATTAAAAAATAGATGTCATAAAAATAGATTTATATTTAGAAAAATAGATTTAGATGTCATTATATAGCACTGTGTGAGGAGCATGGTGAAAAGTAACTACATAGAAGCATTTGCCGTTTAACAGCTGACAGAAATTACGTTTCATGTGCATGTGAAAAAAAAAATAGGTATGGTAATGCAATTCTATGACACCCAGCTGGTAAATACACAAGTTTGTGTGTCTAGAAGCATCAAGATAAAAAAAATAAATAAAGAAATAAATAAAACAACATTACCACAAGACCATATTTTTATGAATTTAAAGGGATGAATCACCCACAAATTAAAACAATGCATTTACATACAAAAACCGATATGACTGACACAAATATTTTGTCTCTTGATTGGATTTCTTTTTTATTTGATTTTATTTGTTTCTGTGAAACTCATGCCTCAAAGTCACCCGATGTGAGAAACAATGATGTTTGACATTATGTGTGCAAACATGAATGAGATTTGAGATTTACAATGGAGGGGAAGATTTTCAGTGACTTGTTCATGAGTATTTGCACTACTTTTATGATACTTTTGTTTTGACATTTCAGAAGCTTGACTGCCCCAATATCCAGAATTTTGTTATCTGCCATTAAAATTTCTTAATTATTTTAAACTGGAAGTATTCTCTCTTGAATATAGAATGAATATCATAATAGAATTGGCAATTCACTAGTAAAAAAAAAAAAATCACCAATTCTGAGAACTTCCCAGAAAGCACAATATGTATGTCAGGGGAAACATATTTTTTCACAGGGTGCTAATGAATGGCAAAAGAAAGAAAGAAAAAAAAAAGCTTTAATAGAATTGCAGGGGGTTGCACGTAGCTGGTTTCTCACTGCCCAGACAGATGAATTCTGGGAAGGAGTTGAGGTCCAAGATGACGTGCTGCTGTTCCATCTGTTTCCTCTCTCAGAAATCCCATGCCGGTTTCACACTGGCCACCATCCCTGTTGCCAAGTGGAGAGCCCTCAGGAAACAGCAGAGGAGACTGTGGATGGGAAGGTTTGTATGAGAATGTGTTGTCTATGGAGTTTGCCATTTACACTAATAGTTCATCCAAAAAAGAACATTCTGTCTAGAGGTCAACCGATAACTAAGGTGGGAAAACAGGCCGATAGCTGATTAATTGGCCGATAGTTTTGAAAATGTATAATATGAATGAAAACTTTCCACTAAATATAAAATAGTGCTGAACTTTAGTAAGCATCACTTTCATTGGCAATACTTTATACATTTCTCCCACACTGGTACCTTCTTCAAAGTCTTTGCCATTTGAATTTAATGAAAATATTAATGAAAATATTACAGGTCAAATGTGTTTGTTGTTCAGCAGTAACATAAAACACTGCCTTACAAAGCCAGAGAGTTACTGTATGCTTCATCACTACTGGCAATATTTATTATTTTATTTTATTTTCATATTAATTATATGAATGATATACAAGAAAGGGAGAGAGAAAAAGGGAAGTCTTGTCTTTTTAATGGTGACTTTAGAATAGCATTGTATATATTATATGTGCCCTCACGTGAACACATTGTTGATATAACAATGTGCCCTCTCATGAATACCAGATTTATATTTCAGATGAATATATTAGATTTTTTTTTACATAACTATATCGTAAAATTAGGAAGCTTGGACAGAAGTTAATTTCGTCAGAATGGAGAAAAGTTTGGGAAACTTTATAGTAAAAAACTATAAAACATAAAACTATAAAACTGTGAAGTTTTTAAGAAGTGCCGGGAAGGAGATCAACAGCACAGTCGTATGGGTGGTGCGGAGGCAGAGAAGCAGCTCAGAACTTGCTGAACACCATCCTCAAGTCGTGGTAGACCTTTGGTACCTCGGTGAGATCCATCGGCTCCTCCTGCAACATAGAACAAGACAAAACAGGGGAGAGAGCAGAATGAAGACATTGCGACAGACAGAATGGACTTCAGGTTAACACAGAATTCTCAACCCAATCTAAATGTGGATTGTGTTTTACTAGCCACTGGAGCAGAGGGAGAGTGGATGATGTAGAACTGGATCTCCTCCACATGGTTCCTGGAGATAGTGAGTATGAGGGGAGCAGTGATATGAGTGACCTTGGTGAGAGGAGTTCCACATAGTGTGCTGGCAGAGATAGGGTCCTTTAACAGAATCTTGGGAATTACCTTCAGCTCCAGAGTCGACAAGTGTTGAAATCTGATGAGGGGTACTCCCATACTGCAACCTGGCCGAGAGGAGAGTCCTACTTCCGGAGGATTTGTCCAGTGGTGTTATGCTCACCAGTAACTCCCTTCCTACTGGTGAGCTGTGTCTTTTACCAGACAAGACGCGGCGGTGTGCCCCGGTCATCCGCAGTAAAGGCAGAGGCCACTGGTAAGTGGATAGCATTCCTTGGGTGACAGCCGAGCTCTCCCAATTTGTATGGGTTCCTCCTCCGACACGGGTTCAGGCGGCATGGGCAGATGATGGAGACAACCCTGTAGTGGCTGACGCTTCACTACTGGTGACACAATCAAATACCTTACAGAGTTCTGCCGAGAAGGAACGAAAAGTCGAGCAGCACCTATGATTGTTGTCCCAAACCACCGTTCCCCACTCATGAGCCCTACCGGTGAGAAGGGTGATGACGTATGCCACCTTAGATTCCTCAGACGGGAATGATGATGGCTGGAGAGCAAATACCAGAGAACATTGTGACAGGAAAGACCAGCAAGATTTCTCACCAGAGTAAGGGGCAGTGTCTGGAGACAGTGGGTTCAACTGCAGAGGTAGCGGCAGCTTAGGTGGTGGAGTGGCCAGTTTTGGGAGAGAGCTGTTGTTGTTGTACCAGTGATTTTAATTCGGCTATCTGCCAAGCCATGTCCTTAATCACTCGACCGGATGCTGCGAGTTGTTCCTGCTGACGACCGAGGAGAGCACCTTGTTGAGCAATGGCGTTTGCGAAGATTGGATTCCTCTTCTGAGACGGACTATGAGAGGGAGGACTCAAATACAGAGAAAAAAATATAACAGTAAAGATGCAGTAATGAGAAAATAATCCGGCACAGGCTGCAGCAGGGAGAGCAAATGGAGATGACTGACTGAGGAAGGCGTGAGATGATGGTGTGGAGGAGTGACGGCATAGAGCCACCCGGGCGGAGAATGGTGGCGATGAGGCAAACAGGTGAGAAGGTAAGTATAATCCACAGAATCGAGAATAACAGTCCAGAGAGAAATGTAATCCAGCAACTGGTAAATCCACACTGGAGAACATTAACAAGATAGACAGAGAGGCGAAACAAACATGTGAAACTCACAAAAAAATCTGGCTACTAACATGACACAAGAGGGAGAATATAGAGGCAGCGGTATTGGGAAACAGGTGGGAGTGATTACCTTGTGTGTTGCACGAATGAGCATTGCCAAGGTAGTGCTAATCACACGTGGAGAACGAAAACACACAGACACACTGGAAAAACAAGATAGACCCACAGCGACCGTGACACCTATATGTCAAAACATGTATAAGATTTCCTATATGTCAAAAGAAATATAAACATTGCGAATTTCTTACAATATACAAATATGCAGGATTATTTAAATAAATCCACAGTATATCCATGTACAGTATATCCATTGTTAGACATTGTTATTAGATAAATTGAATAAACGAGAGAGAGAGAGAGAGAGAGAGAGAGAGTGAAAAGTGTGTTGTAAGGGATTAGTTTATTTTCTAAAAGTCCACAGGGACAAAAGTGCCCATATATATACCCAAATATGTCAACCTTGTATCACTGTACCTTATCTTGTCACCTTATCCATATTCTGTTTTATTGCATTAAGATATTGTTGGGTAACACTTCTGTTCTCTTTATTAAGGGATTTTAAAGGGGTTTATTAAAGACATTTTGATACATAGATTGTACATACTTTATGTAAATAGATTTCTAATGTTTTCAACTCCTTAATAAATGCTTCAAATGTCTCTGCTTTACATTAACCCTCCTATTCAGATAAATAAGTGCCGCTTACTATACTGTCCATGGTCATTTTTGACCAGAACCAGTACAGGTGTACTGTTATCATTTAAAGAAATGACAACATTTCTTCTGCACTGCATTAAAAACAATATAATTATGCACTTCTTTGGTGATTTTATGTTTTTTAGATCTTATTTACATAAAAATGTCTCAATTTCACCATTAATTTGCATATGCAAATATGCAAATTTATGTAATTTCACTACAGTAAACACCTAGTTGAAACATATAGAAAATATACAAAATGTCTCATGTATTGGGGGGCAGATTGCTGCCATCTGGTGAAAAAAGAAAAATAACATGACTTGAAATGTTATGACAGTAATAGAGAGTAGATGGCTGCAGTGTTCTATGCAGCCACCTATGGTGTAGTAATTCTATTAATGTGTGTGTGCGTGTTTCTCTCTCTGTGTGTGTGTGTGTGTGTGTGTGTATGTGTGTTCTGCATTGTGGCTGATTTATAGATTTTATTTGACAAAATAATAATAAAAAATGCTCTGTGTTATAGTTTTTCCCATTCATTTCCGATGGTTGGTCAGTTATGACCATGACTACTTACACTTATCGAATCAAGGCCAAATTTGTGTGTGTGTGTGTGTGTGTGTGTGTGTGTTGAAAAGTCACCAAGTCTTATACCGCACAGATAAATATTTTTTTTATTATTACATCGGAAAATTGATTTCGGTCAAAAATGACCAAACAGTATAGGAAGGTTAAGGTACATTTTCATAAGTTACTAATGTTGAATACTGTATGTCTTATTAAGCATTGGAAGTAAAATGTCTCACTATTTGGCAGGTATTGGATAAAATAAAAAAAATCACACTTTTAAAACATGTTGTTATAAACGCATATCAGTGATTGAGAATGCATTTGTAAATTAATGATTAGAAATAAATGGGAATATTCATGCAAAAAGTTACTGATTGTTGACTGTGAAAAGGAAAGAGACCGACTGAGGAGACAACAGAAAAGAGAACACTTTTATGGATAGGTACAGTAGGCAGGTTATATAGCACTATTGTAAACAGGCTGGAAAAAGCAAACAGAGTGAACTGAGAAAGCAGTAGTAAAACACTCTTCTGTAACTGGCTAACATGTAGTAGGTCTACAGGGCAAGTGTCTGTTGGGTTTTGGGATGTTGAGATTTAATTACCAGTGTTTTTCACCCACTTTGTGAGGTGTAGATTTAAAGCTCATTAGTGCTGTTGGTTATCCTCTCAAGCCACAGATGGGTGAACCAGTATCCCCCCACTAACTCATTCCAGTCTTCGTGCTTCACAGTGCTTCATCATTAGCTGCAAACGGCAGATGAATATTTAATCATATGTGACGAGTAGAATCCTCCAGTCATAACGGTGATATCTTATTCTAACCTCTCTCCACTTTAACTGAACAGCGTCTGTCTGCAGAGTATAAAACTATGATGATGCCGCAAGGGAAATGGCATAAAACCTGTGTGTGAACATTTTCACACAGAAATGACGAGTCATCAATAACTGTTAGAAGTTGAATAACTAAGTGACCCTACAGTTAGTCGTTCTTGTTTCAGGATGTCGTAGCTTGATCTGGTATATATTCTGCCTGAAAATTCAGCCTATATAAAGGTGTTTATTGTGTTTCATCACATCTTTAGAGAGTGTGAGGATATGAGGGTAAGAACAATTTATGTGGGTACGCACCTGTTATGAATCCATCAGAAATTTTGTGTGACTACCTTTTCTGTACAGATACAGTATGAATACTTGTTAGACATTATTAGAGAATAAGACCCATTGTAATTATTATTGGAGAACTGACAATCCCATTTGTTTTTGTCAAAGAGATAAATTCATTTTTGAATCATACATTTGTGGCAATTGAATTTAAAATGTCTTTCAGCGTTTTGATATGCTTGATATAAGGGAGTAGCAATATAAAGAAATAAAAAGGGATGTGTCTCCTTTGTCTTTCAAGTGTCTGATTTCTGACATCCTGAAAAAAAATAAAAATCTTAAAATGTTCAAAGAAACATCATGGTTACTTGTGTAACCTCCGTTCCCTGATGGAGGGAGCGAGACGTTGTGTCGATGTAGTGACACTAGGGGTCACTCCTGGGAGCCCGAGACACCTCTGGTCTTTGATAAAAGGCCAATGGAAACTGGTGAGTGGTATTTGTATGCCACTCCCCCGGACATACGGGTATAAAAGGAGCTGGTATGCAACCACTCATTCAGGTTTTATGCTGAGGAGCCGAGACAAGGTCCGGCCATTTCAGCGAGTAAATCAGTGTTGTGGCAGGAGGGACACAATGTCTCATTCCCTCCATCAGGGAACGGAGGTTATACAAGTAACCATGACGTTCCCTATCTGTCACTCACTCGACGTTGTGTCGATGTAGTGACACTAGGGGTCCCTATACGAAACGCCACAACTGGCTGAACTGTGTTATGTGAACTGGCGGTGTGGTGGGCAGACTACTGTGTGCCTCATAGCCAGCACACCAGGTCAACATGTAACCTCCCCCAACATAGTTATGAGTGTCGAACGGCCCTTTGGGGACAAGTCGACTACCCAAAAGATAGAGACAGGCTAACCCGGTTGTGGCCTCTTTTCCCCTTCTCTTTTTCCACTCCCTAAAAAAGAAGGGGGATTATCCGACTGGGCTGCGAGGTCTAGTCGGTGGGTGTCCCTCCCAAGTGGAAGACACCGCGGAGACCACACCTCGCCCAAAGAGAGGGGGGGATATTTAAGTGGAAGAATACGTCACATGGTCTTTTGGACCATGTGGAGAGTCTTCAAGGTAGATCCTACCCAACGGGTGAGGAGTTACTACAAACATGGAGACTGGGACAGAGGGGCTCTGCCCAAGGAAGACGCAGTTTGCCATCATGGAAACGAATTAGCAGAAGATATATATTGCATGGGGTTAGCCTTACATGGAATCACCACATGCGGAGCACCTACCCCAAAACAGGACTCTTAGTTAGCACGTGTACTGGGACGGCAGCTAGTCTCTCCGAAGACTCGACTGCCACAGGGCTCGGAGGAAGTCAACCAGGGAATAAAGCTTGTGAACACTACTGGGAATTAATGGCGCACATCTTCAGCTCAAAAGGAGGTGGAAGGCGCTATGTGCAAGCGATACACCCGGCTGGCTATCCCGGGCTTATCCGCTTGTATTGCGTGCCACTACCTGGGACGAAACCGGTTCCACCCGGAGGTTGTAGAACCTTGCAAAGGTGTTGGGTGTTGCCCAGCCTGCTGCTCTGCAAATGTCTGTTAGAGAGGCACCCCTGGCCAGGGCCCAGGAAGCCGCTACACCCCTGGTAGAATGGGCTTGTAGCCCTACTGGGGAGGCATAACCTGGGCCTGATATGCCATAGTTATGGCGTCAGTGAGCCAGTGGGCGATCCTCTGCTTGGAGACAGCGCTTCATTTCCGCTGTGCGCCAAAGCAGACAAAGAGCTGCTCAGAGATTCTAAAGCTCTGTGTGCAATCCAAATAGATGCATAAAGCGCGCACCGGACACAGCAACAACAGGGCTGTGTCTGCCTCCTCCTGGGGCAGGCTTGCAGGTTCACCACCTGGTCCCTAAAAGGGGTCATGGGAACCTTGGGCACCGGTCGGGGTCTCAGGATCATGTGAGAGTATCCCGGACCGAACTCCAGGCACGTTTCGCTGACAGAGAACACTTGCAGGTCTCCTACCCTCTTGATGGAAGTGAGCGCAGTCAGGAGGGCAGTCTTCAAGGAGAGTGCCTTAAGCTCGACTGACTGCAAAGGCTCAAAGGGGGCTCTCTGTAGACCCTGAAGAACTACAGAGAGGTCCCATGAGGGAACGAGGCGCGGTCTGGAGGGATTCAGCCTCCTGGCGCCTCTTAGGAACCTGATGATCAGGTCATACTTCCCTAAGGACTTACCGTCGACTGTGTCGTGGGGGCCCTAACCTGACCACCACAGGTGGTAGACCGCTTAGGTCTTCCGCGTCCCGTCCAGGGGCCAGACACGGAGATTCCAGAGGTCTGGTTGCGGGTGCCAGATGGTGCCCCGTCCCTGAGAAAGAAGGTCCTTCCTCAGGTGAATTCACCGGGGGGGGGGGGGTCTGTCGTGAGGAGCATGAGGTCCGAGAACCACGTCTGGGTGGGCCAGTAGAGTCCTACCAGGACGACCTGCTCCTCATCCTCCCTGACCTCCTTGCAAGTAGTACCTGTGCAAGTAGGCTCACTGGGGGAAACACATAGGTCCACGATGCGCCTGGAGACCAGGGGCGAACTTCTATTCGCCAGGGGCAAATTTCTAGGGGAACATCTGCCCGTAGAAATGAGAGGTCAGTCCAAGGGCTGAAAAGACAGCGACAGACCGGCGTGATGACCACGCGATGTGTCCCGTGGCGCCATGCCCATCTCGGGACTCGAGTCGGAAGCCAGAGCTGAAGCGGACTCATATGCATCAACCCGAGCGGGGTGGCTATCGCTGAGGATGCCATATGCCCCAGGAGCCTCTGAAAAAGTTTCAGTGGAACCGCTGTTTTCTGTTTGAACGCCTTCAAACAGGCCAGCACCGACTGGGTGCACTCGTTCGTAAGGCATGCTGTCAAAGAGACTGAGTCCAGTTCCAAACCGAGAAAAGAGATGCTCTGAAATGGGAGGAGCTTGCTCTTTTCCCAGTTGACCCGAAGCCCTAGTCGGCTGAGGTGTGAGAGCACCAAGTCCCTGTGTGCGCACAACATGTCCCGAGAGTGAGCAAGGATTAGCCAGTCATCAAGATAGTTGAGAATGCGAATGCCCACCTCCCTTAACGGGTCAAGGGCTGCCTCTGTGACCTTCATGAAGACGCGAGGAGACAGGGACAGGCCAAAAGGGAGGACTTTGTACTGATACGCCTGACCCTCAAATGCAAACCGCAGGAAGGGTCTGTGTCAAGGAAGGATCGAGACATGGAAGTACGCGTCCTTCAGGTCTTCCGCCGCGAACCAATCTTGATGTCGGACACTCGCCAGAATGCGTTTTTGCATCAGCATCTTGAACGGGAATCTGTGTAAGGCCCGGTTCAGTACTCGCAGGTCCAAGATTGGCCGCGACCCACCGCCTTTTTTCGGTACAATGAAGTAGGGGCTGTAAAACCCCTTCTTCATTTCGGCTGGAGGGACAGGTTCTATCGCGCCCTTCCGTAGGAGGGTAGTGATCTCTGCGTGCAAGGTAGCAGCATTTTCGTCCTTGACCAAGGCGAAGTGGATACCGCTGAACCTGGGTGGGTGCCTGGCAAACTGAATCGCGTAGCCGAGTCGGACGATCCGGATCAGCCATCGCGACGGATTGGAAAGTGCAAGTTCCGCGCAAGGGGGACCAAGGGGACAACGTTGTCGGACGTACCGGCAGGTGGGGCCTCGCGGTGGGGCGGAGCTCTAGGGACATCGAAGCACTTACCTGGCTCCTTGTGACCACCCCCGGAACAGCCTGGGATGGGGGAGGAAGAGGCCTGTCCTCGTAACCCGTGGAGACTGCCACATCGGGGGTGCAGTCACCGCAGGGGGACGCCCTTGGCGACGAGCAGACGGGGTGTGGGATCTTGAGCCGTGCCGGGGCAGGATGTGCCAGATAGCCTCCGTCTGCTGCTTCATCGCTGAGAACTGCTGGGCAAAGTCCTCGACGGTGTCGCCGAATAGGCCAGCCTGGGAAATTGGGGCAGCAAGAAACCGTGTCTTGTCGGCCTCACCCATCTCGACCAGGTTGAGCCAAAGGTGGCGCTCCTGGACCACTAATGTGGCCATCATCCGCCCGAGAGACCGCGCCGTGACCTCCGTCGCTCGGAGAGCTTGGTCGGTCACCGAGGGCAGTTCCTGCATCAAATCTTGGGCGGAACTACCCTCGTGCAGCTCTTTCAATGCCTTGGCTTGGTGGACCTGCAGGAGAGTCATGGCGTGCAGGGCAGAGGTGGCTTGTCCAGCAGCGCTGTAGGCTTTAGCCGTCAGAGACGACGTGAACCTACAGGGCTTGGACGGGAACTTAGGGTGTCTGCACCAGGTTGGCGGCGCTCTGCGGGCATAGGTGCACCGCGAGCGCCTTATCCACCGGGGGAATCGCCGTATAGCCCCTGGCCACCCTGCCATCGACAGTAGTGAGGGCGGGGGAACTGCGGAATCGGGGCCGGGCAGTAAAAAGTGCCTCCCACGATTTCGTCAGCTCCTCGTGCACTTCTGGGAAGAAAGGCGGGGCGTGGCTGCTTTGATTGGCGCCGCGAGCCCAGGAACCAATCACCAAGCTGCGAGGGTCAGGGGAGAGCAGAGGGTTCCACTCTAACCCAATGCTAGCGGCAACCCGGGAAAGCATGTCCGTCATTTCGGCATCAGCATGTGACCGGGCAATCGTCCCCGAGGGGGGGAGCCTAGCTGAGGATTCTGCGTCAGACTGGACAAGCCCGCTCTCCGATGCTGTGCTCAAGAGCTCATCATCTTTGCGGGCTCCGAACAAGAGGCCAGACTCACCGTGAGATGAGCCGGCGGACTCATCCGGAAGCCCGACTAGGGCAGACGAGCATACTGGGGAATGGGAGGTCCGCGGGGGGATACCCGGTGGAGGCGATGCCATTGGGGTCCCCAAATCGCCCCAGTGCTAGCCACGCTGGCCTTATACCCGTAGGTAGAAGGACCGAGGCGGGGAGCCACTGGGGTGGCTTGCTTTCTTATGAAAGCAAGCCGCGACTGCAACATTGCCATGGTCATGTTCTCGCAATGAGAACAAGAACCATCCACAAATGCTGCCTCCGTGTGGGTCGCGCCCAGACACGAAAGACAGTGATCATGACCATCCGAAGTTGAGAGATAACGACCGCAACCAGGAATAACACACAATCGGAAAGGCATCTTTAAAAAGACGTGTCTTTAAAAAGACATTCCATGTGTGCCGCTCTTTTAGAGAAATATACTATTTTAGAGGAAAAGGCTCTATCAGAAAATATACTATCTTTGTTTTCTGCCGAAGTGCCCAGGGGCTTTCTCTGCAGTGCACCAGTGCAGAGGAGGGAGAAGCCGCTGAAATGCGCCGTCAGATCCAGCAGAGGTGAATGAACAGTAGAATTCAGCTCAGTGAGCATGACCGTTCGGCTCTGAAGAGAATCTGAATGAGTGGTTGCATACCAGCTCCTTTTATACCCGTATGTCCGGGGGAGTGGCATGCAAATACCACTCGCCAATTTTCACTGGCCTTTTATCAAAGACCAGAGGTGACTCCCAAGAGTGACCCCTAGTGCCACTACATCGACACAACGTCGAGTGAGTGACAGATAGGGAACCTTGTTTTCCTGTCACCTTTTTAGAAATATCAAAGACGGCCAACAGCTTTCTAAATGTCACTGTAGTGGAACATTTTACCCGCAACGTGTATTGCAAAAATTGCAGATTTGAAGGAAGTTTAATATGGAATTTGGGTTATAAGTAGATACTGAATGTCTTTTTTTCTTTCTTTCTTTTTATTTATTTACGTATTTATTTTTTGCCTTTGAAATGGTCATTTAGTCAGAATTAAATATCCAAATAACCTGTACAACATTCATGCATATCTTAGCTCAGTGGTTTGCATGAAATACAGATGAGTAATGTTGGGTGATGGGCCTGACTTGCGTTCCAGTTCATCCTAAAGGTGTTTAACAGGGTTTGGGTTTTGGCTTTGTGCTGGCCACTCAAGCACTTCCAGTTTTCAAACTTAAACAGATTAGTGTGGATGTGGCCTGAGTAAGAATCAATATATAGTTAAGTAAGTTTTAATGTAGGTAGTAATGTTTCAACCAGTATATATTTTCAAATATTGTTTTTATCACGTTGATTCAAAATGTCACAACATTTTAGGGAAATATAGCAGCCCACGTTTACTTTCAAGTTCCATCCTCTGTCTGTAGAATTGACTTTCAACTAAGCTCCACTGCCCTTAGGCTTTGTTCACACTGCAGGAAAAATGAGGTTTTTTCTCAAATCCGATTCTTTAGACTGACTGTTCAAACTGCAGGTTATATTGCTGTTCAGACTGCAGTCACTTTTGCTAGCACATCTACATAAGTTGTCATATTAACGATGCAAACTTGCATCTGTTCACCATGCGTGAGTGTTTATCAATGGATGTTTTTCATGAGAGCATCCAAATATTAACACATTCTTAACAGAGAATAGCTTAAAAACGGGTGAGGTGGCATATGCAATGTTTATTGCTGCTAAGGTTTACAACTGGCATAGCTTTGCTGCCCTGTAACATACAGTACTGTATATATGACATATAGGTGTGTTCCAATCAGGAGAGATTCCATACTTCACCTTCCACTCTTGGCGGTCTGAAAGGTTTTGTTAAATGGCCATTCTGAACTCACATTTTAAGTCATTTTTGTTGAATATTCTCTTGTAACAGTTCTACAGCATGGCCATCATTATTGTTTTAAAAAGAAAAACATGAAAGCCGATCTGACTGTTCAGACTGAAACGCATTAAGAAAAATCTGATTTTATTTGGATTCTAAACCATGGATTTTTTGTGTTTTTGTCCTGTTCAGACTACAAAAACCTAAATGGATTCGAGTCAGATTGGCCAGAAAATCAGATTTTTCTGCATGTGTGAACAAAGCCTTAGTTACTTAGGGATTTTTCAACTTCTTAGTGAGAATAATTCTCAAACGTGATTTTCGTTTTATAATGCTAGAGTTTTCAACAACTTTTCTTGAATCTATTGTTGAAAGATCAACCAGTGAGGCACTTTTATCTTTTATCTAAGCATTTTTACAAAAAACTTCTTATTTTTATTCTTCTTATTCTTTGTGATAATTTGCATCAATGAATCATTCACAATAAGACAGGAACATAAAAGTAAATAAAACAAATTTTGATTTTATGTTGACTTTCAGACCGATCACAATGTGACTTTGGCAACAGTAGGTTGAAAGTTTTGAGTCTTAAATCAATTTTACCAAAATTCAAATCACTGCCCCCAGTGGCTGAAATGGAAGTGTTGTTGAAATATCCACAGAGGGGCACCAAAAGCGAGCTGTATTTTTAGTTGTAAATTATGTAATACAGAAAACAGCAATGCGTATTTTTTTACTAAACACCCTAATCCAAACCCCAACCTTAAACCCAACCGTCAGTGCAGTAAAACTTTAATTTTAGAGGGTAAATGCAACCTCAGAATCACACTGGCTATTGTTTATATAAATATGATTACTCCCTGGTTTCTGTGGGATCAGAACCCATGTCTCAGATGCCCCATTTACACCTTCATATCCAAATAGTATCTGGATATTCTTTAGTTGGATTGCATTTACACCTTGCAGAAAAATGCATCTCCACTGTGTTCTGATAGAGTTAAAAAATGGAAAACGCTAATTACATATTACATCAGAGACTGTGGTAACTGAAGATTCTTATTTTAGTGAATAAAAAAAATAAATAAAAATAGATAATTCAAATGATTTCCATCGATTTGACAGTCAAGAGTTTTTTTATTTTTTTTTCATTTAATATTTCTTGGCGGCCGCCAAAATTTAGATCGCATCCAATCACAATGCAACTTGGGTTTTTAATTTCTGGCATTTAATGTGGTCAAGTGCTATCCGACAGTGATCCGATCACCTAAAACACATGTTAATGAAAGGTGTAAATGGGGACAGAAATTACTCGCACAATGCGCTATCAGTAGCACTAGAGGAAAATTTGTTCACAATTAAACTGATGCAAAAATGTCAAATGGGGGATTGCACTTGTCAGTAATTCAGCTGAATGGGTTTAATTTCAGGTGACATGAACATTCTGAAGCAACATGTGGATTCCTGTGTGATTATGTTGTGACTTAAAGGCATTCAACCTTCTGTAAGGTGTTCATGTGTAATTCCTTTTTGTAGGCCCCACCAAACTTACAGTTCCTGTCTTTTATGAAAACCTAAAGCTGAACAGAGGAACGTGCAAATGTGCAGAGCTCTATTTGGACTGCGGGTTTATGAAGGTCTCAGCAATCCTCACAGCAGACAGCTGTTGAACCCTGAAGCAGAGGTCTTCTATGCTGCTGAGACCCTGAAGATGTAAACCTAAACAGTGGTTGTCTCTCTTTGCTTTCAACTGTGGAACTGACAATTGAGCAACCAATTAGAAGTTCAACATATTTTCTTTTTACAATTGCTTTTGGTCAAATTCCTCCTTGACAAGAACCAGAGTTCAGTGGGTTTTGGACAGTTAAATGACAAGCAGTTTAGTAAGTTTATTCTGGATTGGTGGCACTCTGGACATTGTGACTGCAGCCAGTTCGGTTCTGACAGTAAAATACTATTAGACCTATAATAAACTGTGTTGACTAGAAACTCTCTGAAGGCCAGCTAGCCAGAGAAGGATGAGAAATACATTTGTCTTTTATGACTCTCCATTGCCTTTCCTCTAATATAGTTTATGTTCCAAGCCTTTTTTCACAGCTATACTAACCCAGTACCCTACAGTACATTCTCTATGGTATTTTTAAATAATTGGTATCGTATTACAGCCTTAACATTATTTCTAGTCCACGCCAGCTGAAAAAAGTCCAGATTAAGGTGGTGGCTGTGTTCTGTAAAATGGTTCAAACTGGCCTAAGCTGGCCATTACCTTGTCAGAGCTGGTTATTAGCTGTCTTTAAACAACTACCATGTTCCAAAAACCTTGTTGACTACCTTAAACTGGTAAGACTTGCTGGTAGCTTGGACCTGCCTCCATACTCCATAATACCAGCTACCATATTCCAAAACACAGCTACCATCTTAAGATCACCATCCAGGGCATGTGCTGGTCCCTCTCCATCTTCTGGAGTTCTGTGTCAATATTTTGTTGCTGAGCCCAATTTTGTTCTATTGAGAGTTTTGATAAACTGACAGCTCTTTTTCTTCTACAACCTACTTGGAAAAAAAAAAAAAAAAAACTGAATTGGCTATCTATCCAACTGGTTCGGATTAGCTGAACAACTACAGGATGTTCGGTCAGAACATTAATGTCTCACACCAAGAGTGTACTTCCAATGATGTCTTTATTGTGCAAATTTGTGTGGTTCTGTAAATATACAAAATATAAATAAACATTTACACATACAATCACAAGAGTATGTCTCTTAACTGACACTTGAATAGTTATAATCAGAATAATCAGTATGTATAAAGCGTGTTACATAAACTATAAATAATGTAAACCATATATAAGGTAAACAATATATATACTAAAAGTACTATTAACCCTTTAAAGCCTGAGCCCAAAATTCCAAAAATTCCATTCTGTGCCAGAATATGATATTCATATCCATATTCATATTACATTCATATTCATATAACATCACACACCTGAACTGTATATACCACATTGAAGAGAAGAACTAGGGCTTTCAAATGATATAAATATATGTATGATTATTTAAGGCTAATCATCCTTTATCAATAAGATTTCACACAGCAATTTTTACAAAAATCTTCTACGGCCACCATACTTCATCAGACAACTGCATTTTCACCCATTTTAATTATGCTAGAGGGAAACTTAGAGTGTATGAAATATACATAATTTTGTGGGCAATGTAGAATAGCAGACAGATTAGAAATATAATCTATTGTTTAAAAGTTATGACCATTCTAGTGATTAGTGGAAAAACGGAATAAAACAAACATTTAGAATGTTAAGATATATTTCACATGACCACTTCTCAAATACTCCTTTTGAGCACCTGTAATAATAAATTGAGATTGCATCTGAAATTGAAGGACACAAACACTGAAATATACATTTTATGTGTTCAATAAAACACACACTTTATTTAATTTGAACATTAGAATTTTACACGAATTACACAGCAAAACATACAAAATCAAACTTACAGTAAATAAATTTTTAATAAAGAGTGCATGAACAGAATATATATAAATTCATAAATACTCAACAACTGCAATACCTGTAGAGAGAAGAGAGGGAGAAAAGAGGGGAGTGGGAGGACAACAACACCAGTAAACACAGCCCAACATAGGCCTCTTAGCGAAACTGGTCACTCCAAGAATGAGTGCCAAGAATGAAAACAGCTCCTATCATGAACCAAGCAAAGTCTTTTGCCATTACATTCCAGAGCGCAACAAGCTACTTCAGTTTTATTTTCAGTCCTACTTTTCCGATAGCATTGCCAACATCTCTTAGAGGACTCTTCAAATTTAGGGACATGGGCTGTATGGAGTGATGACAAAGGAGGGATTACAGGCTTTAGTGTATGCAAAGGCAAACTTGTGTGAATATCGATACCTCCCAGCTGACGAGCCAGGTTTTCTGGGTTAAGTTCACCGGCCTATGCTCATCCCCTGGTGCCGCATGAATGTGTTGCTATTCCTTAAACAACATGAAATTATTGATGACGGCAATGTCTATGAAGTGGAAAAAAAGAGTCTTCCACCACTTCTGAGTTTTTTGTAGGACGTCGTAAGATTTTATCATTTGGTCTGACCTATCAACACCGCCCATGTTTTTGTTATAATCGCTGATGACAGTGGGCTGGAGGGCTACTTCTTTTGTCCAGTCGCCATCATTTTTTACAAACCTAGTAATTTCGGTTGAGCCTTTCGCATTGTGAAAACTGGAGAGGCATGTTACTGCACGCGTGTCCTTCCACTGAATTACAAGTATATTCCCCTCAATCTTACAACACCTCATATCCCCACGAGCTGTCTTGCATTCCCACCTTTTGATGTCTTTAAATTTTGCAGGAAACAGTTTATGATTCACCCTGCATGTCCCACAGGCATTAGTTCCCATTTCTAACAACTTAACCATAAGAGCTGGGGACCTGTAAAAGTTGTCAAACCAAACATTGTGGCCCTGGTCTTTGAATGGCTGCAGAAATGATTCAACTATTTTGGTGGCCAAGTCAGTGACACACCCATCATGACTACCTGTGTAAACATTAAAGTCGAGAGTATACCCTGAGTCTGATGTTGCAATTACCCAAATTTAAAAACCCACTGAGTAGGCTTGCCTTTCATGTATTGTTTAAATCCTGACCGAGCTTTAGACTTGACCATACGTTCATCTATTGCGAGATTTTGGTTAGGCTGAAAGAGTTGCTGGCATTTTTGTTTGAGGTGGTCCATAAGATAACGCAACTTCTTAAGGCAATCCTGATTATCCTCTGTGGTAGGGTCTACAACATGTAGAGCTGCTAAAAGAGCCTTATAGCGGTCACACGTCATAAATCCCCTCGCCCACGAGCCCTGAAGTGACTTGGTTCCCCAATGACGATGGGAATCAGGGAGAACTGAAAACCCCATGTAAATGAGCAACCCAAGAAATGTGTAAAATTCATCGGGGGTCACCTCCATCCAAGCTCCTTGGTAGCTGGAATATGATGGACAGTTTAGGACGAGCTCCCACCCCTGATGGTTTGTAAAGCTGCAAATCTCAGCAACTACAAGCTGAGTAAAAAACAGTATGAAAAAGTCAATTTCTCACAACATGACATTGGATGATGACCGCACAGCCTTACGCACGCTACCTAAGTCAATTCCGAATGGATGGCTAGGCTTAAATGGGAGAGGTTTTAGTGCATGTGAATTGATGTCAGAGTACGAGGGATAAGAAACAGAGTCAGGGAAGAGTTTATGCTTTATAGCTGACTTGGGACCTGTGCGAGAATGGCTAGCCATACCCAAAATTATAAGAGTAACAGTTTTAGTGTTACTGTGAGTATCAGTCATATGATAAATAGAAACAAACAATACATACACATTCATACATACCCAGTTGATGGTCTTGGCTGGGGATCAGGTTCCATCTCATCCTCCATCTCCTCATGGTCCGGGTCTTCCTGAAGTAGTTCCTGGTCCAGCAGATCTTCCTCTTGTGTGGTCATGCCCTCATGAGCCATGTCCTCCTCTGCTATGAACCTAAGCTCATCAGCAGTCAGCTGCCTCCTCCTCTTGAGGGTGCTGAGCAGGGAGCCACTGTCTCTATCCATCTCTACAACAGAAAAAAAGTACACCAATTGGTAGCCAGCAGTGTGTTCTTCACAAATCCATAAACTGAATAGTCACCAAAGGCTTGCAGACTAAGCAGAATGTCCAACTGCAGACAGAACTCTCACACTTTCCTTGTGAACAGGAAGCTACACACAATCTAAAATCGTGTCTGTGTGATGGATGGGTAAGGCAATCTGCTAAATTATAGAAAGATATCTACCCTTTTTTTATTACATAGGAAAATCAACAAGCTAGATAACTTATCTAACTAGCAGGCCAGTTTCCAGGCAGGTCTGAACAGCGTCTGCTCTCTACCTCACATTACTTCAGGTGGATTTTTCACAAGATTTTCAAAAATATATTAGTTAAAATATTTAGTTAAAAATGTACATAGTATTGCTAGCTAATGTTAATTTAGCAAGTTTCACAGAAACTGCCAAAAAAAGGTTGATATAAAAAGAAGCTCGCCAATGACGGTCATGTCAATTTTTCCAGGAAAAAACTAGCTAGCACTACTCCTACAAATAAATGCTTCGTAACAAAAAGCTTTGACTATCTTCCACAAGTGACAAAATTGGCCAAAAAAGTTATTGATATTTAGCTAAAAATGTACATAGTATTGCCAGCTAATGTTTATTTAGCAAGTTTCACAGAAATATGCTTAAAAATAGAGGCTAGCTGCCTGTCCGATGAACGCCGACGGTCATGTCATTTTTTCCAGAAATAACTAGCTTTAGTCCTACAAATAAATGCTTCGTAACTAAAACGTTTTAACTTTCAATAGACAATATTGACAACACATGTTAAATAATTTGTCTTACCTTGAAAGATCGCCTCAGTTTTCAATTTGAAGCAGTAAGTCCAACACTGGAGGTAATCTCCTGGCGTATCCTCTCTGGCTCCTCTCAGGCAAATGGAGAATGATGTGGATGACGATACATTTATTATTCATGCCCAGTAACCCATTAACCAATCATATGTGCTTTTAGCTTATATTTTCATGAGTATCTGGCAGTTTTCAGAAATAAAATCGGTGATTGGACGGCGAAGATACTGAGACAGGAACCATGGGAATAATTGTTCCCAAATTTGAACACTCTGGCAGGTAAGGGTTAAATATAAATGTGGTAATGATACTAAGTAGTAGAGGAAAGGGGAAAATAGAATAAACAATATATAAATGCAGTACTTCACTTCTTGCATAAATATAAATAGTCATACAATACAAACTATCCATATAAACGCGTGTGTGTGCTACCACTGTGCATGCACATTGCACGTGTCGCTGGCCACAGCGCACGTGAGCCTAACCGCAGAGTGATAAACAAGTTTAGTGCACATGCACACTCCCTGAAATGCGTCTGAAAGTCTGTGTAATACAGTGAATGAATATAGCATAATCTACCTTAACAGATAAATGACACAAGAGGATTGGTTATCACCAAGGCGAAAGCATCAGGATTTAAAGAGGCCCTATTATGCTTTTTGGGATTTTACCTTTCCTTTAGTGTGTAATATAGCTGTTTATGTATGTAAAAGGTCTGCAAAGTTACAAAGCACAAAGTCCATGCCAAAGGGAGTTACTCTCTCTCTCACAGAAAACTCTGCTCCTGAACTGCCTGAAATGCCTTAGCTATGTCACTATGTAACACATTTGCATAATGTCCGCCTAACGGCTACTTTAAGCTGAAACTTGGTTATGGTAAGGGGTGTTACATTTCCAACGTACGCTCTAAGCGGTTGACCAATCACAACAGACTGGGCCAGCTGATCAGTCAGAGCAGACTGGGCTTTTTGGAAAGGGGGGCTTTAAAGAGACAGGAGCTAAAACAGACTGTTTCAGACAGAGGGTGAAAAGAGGTGCTGCAGCAATGTACAGTATGAGAAAGATTATGTGTTTTATGAACATTACAGCATGTAAACCTATTCTAGTATACCCCCAAAATAAAATTATGAACCTGTAAATGAGCAAAATATGGGCACTTTAAGAGTAAACAGAATTAACAAATAAACATTTAGGCGGAATGCCATTCAGTCTCTCCATTAAATGTATAGTTATACAAATGTACTTACAATCGGATGCACGTACACGCACAATCGACAAAATCCTCAAATAGTAATACTTATTTGGCTAAATGAACTCTTACTAACTATAGACAGGCACAGCTACACTTCATCTTTCAACACCATCTTCTTCTCTCAAACACCTGTAACTCACGAACTCTGTGGAAAAGAGTGTGTTTAGTCCATTTCCTGGGGGGTGGCCTTGTTTACAGCTGCCCCCAAATTCACAATGTGAATTTGAACAGTAAAAGGCCTTAATGAGCAGTGTATGAAGGGTATGTCAATCAGGCAGAGGTGCAAAGTAGATGATTCTGGTCACTAGCCTTAGGTGGAAAGTTTTGTCATTCACCTTTATCTCTACTGATCTGATCCTGTTGTCCTACTCAGGAAAGACCTGAACAAACTTTCCTACAGGCTAATGTGCACAGAGTAGCTTCTGGTCCACAATCATGACTGTGTCACCAACTTGTAGATTGTTCTTTTCTATCATCATTTCTGTCTGGTTTGGAGGTTGGGTAGGAAGTTTTTTCAGGTGAAGTTCCTCCAAAAGTGATCATCTAACAGCTGACAATGTCACCATCTCCGATGGCTCAGAAGGTCAGAATCCTGGTATGTCACTTGTGGAAGTGAGGCATCTCGCCGCCCCAACAGCAGGATGTTGGGTGTAACTGGATCTGGGTTGGCGATGTCTGAGGAGGTGTAACCGATGGGTTTGGCTTTGAGGATTCCCTCTATTTCAGTGAGCATTATTCTCAGCACTTCCTCTGTGACCATTTGTGCTCAAAGGGTAACTTGTAGTGCTGTTTTTAGAGATCATATTTCCCTTTCCCAACATCCACCAAAGTGCAGTGCACTGGGTGGATTGAACATGAATTGGATCTGCTGGCTGGCGAGTTGGACTTGGAGCTCAGGATGAAGAGCAGCATAGGACTCTTGTAGTTCCCTTTCCCCACCTTTGAAATTTGTTCCAGGATTTCAAAGGGTTTCCCTCGCCTAGCAATGAAGGGCAAAGCGCCATCAGTAATGAGTCAGTGTCCATACTTGTGAGAAGATCAACAAGTACTGCACGGGAGGTCATACACTTGAAGATGATCCCCCACCTCTTATCATTCCTGCATCCCACCTTTATGAGGTAAGGACAAACGTAGTCTACTCCAGTTGAATAAAAAACTGGCTTGTGAATCCTCAGCCTGGCAGGTGGGAGGTCTGCCATTCTGGGGGGATGCGATTTGGCCCTACATTTCTGACACTCAGAACACTGCCGTTGATGATATCGGACTACTGCCCATCCTCGTAGCACCCAATATCTCCTCCTGAGCTCTGCAAACACCCTGTCTGTCCCAGAGTGATGAAACCAATCATCACAGTCTTTGATAATCAGCTTGGTGAGCGGGTGATGTGGGTCAAGGATGATGGGGTGAATGATATCTTCCAGGTTGATCAATCTGTCTGAAACGACCACCAACATGTATAAGTTCTGAGCAGTTATCCAGTTCGGGGGCCAGGCATAGCAGTCGGCTGTTGCTCAGCACAGGTTTTCCAGCTTTTCAGTGTGACACTTCCTCAGGAAACAACTCAGCTTGGATCAGACAGAGGGCTGTGAGCTCTGCCCCTTTGTAATTATCTGCAGTTGCAGTGGCCACCCACTTTAGCTTCTGGATGGAAGCCTTCAGGAATTCAGTGAAAGAATGGTACTGCTGAGAGTACACTAAGGCTGGAGTAGAGACTAACAGACCACAACAGGTTGACTTCTTGAGTTCACTGTCTTGAACAATGGAAGATACAGTGCATCCGGAAAGTATTCACAGTGCTTCACTTTTTCCACATTTTGTTATGTTACAGCCTTATTCCAAAATGGATTAAATTAATTATTTCCCTCAAAATTCTACAAACAATACTCCATAATGACAATGTGAAAGAAGTTTGTTTGAAATCTTTGCAAATTTATTAAAAATAAAAAACGAAAAAAATCACATAAGTATTCACAGCCTTTGCTCAATACTTTGTTGTAGCACATTTGGCACCAATTACAGCCTCAAGTCTATTTGAGTATGATGCTACAAGCTTGGCACACCTATTTTGGGGCAGTTTCTCCCATTCTTCTTTGCAGGACCTCTCAAGCTCCATCAGGTTGGATGGGGAGCGTCGGTGCACAGCCATTTTCAGATCTCTCCAGAGATGTTCAATTGGGTTCAAGTCTGGGCTCTGGCTGGGCCAATCAAGGACATTCACAGAGTTGTCCCATAGCCACTCCTTTGTTAGCTTGGCTGTGTGCTTAGGGTCATTGTCCTGTTGGAAAATGAACCCTCGCCCCAGTCTGAGGTCCAGAGCGCTCTGGAGCAGGTTTTCATCAAGGATGTCTCTGTACATTGCTGTATTCATCTTTCCCTCGATCCTGACTAGTCTCCCAGTTCCTGCCGCTGAAAAACATCCCCACAGCATGATGCTGCCACCACCATGCTTCACTGTAGGGATGGTATTGGCCAGGTGATGAGCGGTGCCTGGTTTCCTCCAGACATGACGCTTGCCATTCAGGCCAAAGAGTTCAATCTTTGTTTCATCATACCAGAGAATTTTGTTTCTCATGGTCTGAGAGTCCTCCAGGTAGGCTGTCATGTGCCTTTTACTGAGGAGTGGCTTCTGTCTGGCCACTCTACCATACAGGCCTGATTGGTGGAGTGCTGCAGAGATGGTTGTTCTTCTGGAAGGTTCTCCTCTCTCCACAGAGAAATGCTGGAGCTCTGTCAAAGTGACCATCGGGTTCTTGGGCACCTCCCTGACTAAGGACCTTCTCCCCCAATTGCTCAGTTTGGCCAGGCGGCCAGCTCTAGGAAGAGTCCTGGTGGTTCCAAACTTCTTCCATTTATGGATGATGGAGGCCACTGTGCTCATTGGGACCTTCAATGCTGCAGAAATGTTTCTGTACCCTTCCCCAGATCTGTGCCTCGATACAATCCTGTCTCGGAAGTCTACAGACAATTCCTTGGACTTCATGGCTTGGTTTGTGCTCTGACATGCACTATTAACTGTGGGACCTTATATAGACAGGTGTGTGCCTTTCCAAATCATGTCCAATCAACTGACTTTATCACAGGTGGACTCCAATCAAGTTGTAGAAACATCTCAAGGATGATCAGTGGAAACAGGATGCACCTGAGCTCAATTTTGAGTGTCATGGCAAAGGCTGTGAATACTTATGTACATGTGATTTTTTTATTTTTTTATTTTTAATAAATTTGAAAAGATTTCAAACAAACTTCTTTCACATTGTCATTATGGGGTATTGTTTGTAGAAATGTGAGAAAAATAATGAATTTAATCCATTTTGGAATAAGGCTGTAACATAACAAAATGTGGAAAAAGTCAAGCGCTGTGAATACTTTCCGGATGCACTGTAAAAGTGGCATTTCTGGTCATCTCTCTGATGGCTGCCTGAGGAATGCTGGCCCTTGGTTCCATCTGTTCTCCTGACCCATGTCACTGAGAGATTTCCCCCTGGTGATATAATTGGCTGGGTAGTCTACAGAAGGCACATATTGCCAGGTGTCAGGTCCTGTATTTCTGCCACTCTGGTCCCCACAAATACCTTAAAGCGGCAGGAATCTGACAACAGCCAGATGAGCACTGTCATGGAGTCAGACCACAGAGTGACACTGTTGATTGGTAAGGTTAGCTCTGCTTTCAGAACTTTACCTAGCTGTGCACCAGTGAGCACGGCACACAGCTCAAGACGAGGAATGCTCTGTTGCTTCTTGGGGTCAACATAGGACGTAGCCATCACAAAGGCCACTTCCACTCTACCTTGAGGTTTCTCTGTCCTTAAGTAAGCCACAGAGCCAAAAGCTCTCTCTGAGGCATCACAGAATATGTGGCTCTGCTTCCTACTGGTGGGGTGGTCCAGCTCTTTGCTGCAGTAACACCTTGGCAAAGTGATGTGCTGTAGCACTTCCAACTCACTTTCCCAATATTTCCATGAGCCTAATAGGTCCTCTGGCAGCCGAGGGTCATCCCACTCTCTCTTCCTGTCCCACAACCTCTGTACTATCACCTTGGCTCATGTGGTGAATAGCACAATGTAGCCAAGGGGGTCAAATTGACTAGCCAGGATTTTATAGATGCTTTGCATGGTTGGCACTTGACAGTTTGTTCTACGTTGTTTGTACGAGAGAGTGTCTGATTGGCAATTCCAATGCAAGCCAAGAGTTGACTCCTGGGCATCTTAGTGGCCTTCAATGAGCCAAAGAATGGTGCTCTGAGACTGGACATCTGGTGGCACTGGCAGGTGGCTAATAACTGAAGGGTCATTGCTGGCCCACTGCCGTAGATCAAACCCATCAGATGCTAGAAGGCTGCAGAGTTTGCCAACAAGGTTATTGGCCAGGTCACGGGAAGCAAGGCTCTGAAGGCAATTGTCCACTTAAACCTGTGTGTCCTCTTCAGGCTGGCTGTGATCTAGAACATGCTTCTGCAAAGCAAAGGTAGCACAACAAGGACTACAAGTTGTCCCGAAAGGAAGTAGCTGCCATTCATAATCATCTGGTGGACTGTCTCTTTGCATATCTCTCCAGATTAATCTCAGCAGTGGTTTATCTTTAGTCAAAAGGTGTACCTGATGGAACATAACATGGATGTCACTGCTGATGGCAGTGGAGTGCTGCCGGAACCGCAGAAGGACTGCCAGGAGTGAGGGACCAAGTGTTGGACCAGGAGATAGGAGCTCATTTAGACTGTGTCCTTTTGTATGAGAATGAACAGTTAAATACCACCCAATTCTTCCCATTGTGTTTCACTATGTGATGTGGGATGTAGGCCTCTCTGGATCTGTCCACTTGCTCCTGATTGAGCTTCACTGCATAGCCCACTTGCTGTAGCTTGACCAGCTCGTCTTGGTATGCTGCAGCTAAATCAGGATCCCTTTCCTGCCATTTCTCGAGTCCCCTCAGTTGTGGCAGGACAGCTTCCTTTGGTGCATAAAGATGGGGCATGTTATTGACACAAAGAAGAGGAGTAGCATATCATTGGACACAATCAACATCCACTCTCACCATGTTCTCCTGGAGGAGTTGAATGGACTCTTTGTCTTGGCATGACCTTGTGACCACCTTTTCACTCTGATAGTGTAGAACATCCATTTGCCACAGTTTCTCTATGTTAGCATAAAAGTCATTAATGGGCCGCAGAGTGGTGAAGAGACACTGTTGAGGGGAAAGATGACTAGTCAGTTCTTGAGATGGACCTTGCAATGTCCATCCTAGACATGTCCTTACTGCTGCCGGACCACCAGGGGCATCCAATATAACTGGCTGTATGGGTGTAATGAGGTGGGGGCAGTCAGAGCCGATGAGAAGCACAGGATGAACAATCTGTTGAAGGGGTAAACCGGCAAGATGCTTGAACTTCCTCTGCAGGACACTGACTGGGTGTGAGTGCTCTGCCAATCCAAGGGCTTTGGCTGAGAAGGCATTACAGATCTTTTAGGCTTTACTAGGGTTAACTGTTGGGGACAGAGTAAAGGTCACAGCCGCCCCATGAATGACCTGTGTATCCTGCCTAGCTGTGTGGAGTACCAAGTCCTCTGGCTCTCCTACCAGTCCTAGTTTCTGCACTGCTTCATGCAGGATGACTGTCCGCTCTGACCCATCATCTACTACTGCATAGGCTTCCACAGATGTATTGCCATTCCTAATCAGGACTTTAGTCACCTTCAGCAGCACTTTACGGTCACAGGTCGGGAGGTCAACATATAAGACTGCACTAGTTGGAATAGACTGTTGAACAGGCTTGCCCTGGTCATTGACCTCATGCAGTACTAGAATCAGAATTACTGAACTATTACAAGTCTGGTAGAGGGTTTTTAGTATGCAGTTAGTGGCCTGATGTCCACGCCCACAGCGCCTGCATCTGTTCTTACACTTAATCCATTCCACTTTCTGTTCTTTACTGAGAACTTTGAAGTTGTCACAGCTGTTCAAATAATGTTTATTATTATCACAGTATGGACAGAAGGCTTTAACACTTTCTTCTCTGACAGCAGCTAGTTTTGGATGATTAGCTGACGGTACCTGCATGGGCTGTGACTTTCCTGTACCAAGGAGAATAGTAGTGGGTTTATGAGGCTGTTAGACTCTCTCCTCACCTCTCTGCTGCATACTGAGGATTCCTGCCTTGGATGACAAGCATACTGACTATGGTCCTCCTGGATTTGAAGATCGTACTCCAGCCAATCAGCAAGGTCCAGCAGTGTGGCAATAGCAACTTGAAGAGGATGGGTGTACCTCTTAAAACTGGACCTGAAATCATGTGGTAGTTTACTAAGCAGCCGAGATACGTGTGATTCACATTCTAGCTCTACACTACCTTTATGGCCCAGCTGTTCCAGTATGCTGACAAGAGAGTGCACCTGCAGTCCAAACATTCTGAAGGCTTTGACATCACCGCTGCGTATGTTGGGGCCATCCATCAGTTCAGCGATACGTTGCAGGGCTAGTTGGTGGGGCTGACCATACATCTGGTTGAGGGCCCTCATGGTGTTGGTGAAGGGGAACCTTGAGTTGCTATATGAATAAGCCATAAGAAGTGCTTGGTATGTATATTTAAGATAATATACATACCAAAATCTACCATTAAATATAATGTGGTAATGATATGTAGTAGAGGAAAGGGGAAAATAGAATAAACAATATATAATTACAGTACTTCACAACTTGCATAAAGAGAAACATAGTCATACAATACAAACTATCCATATAAATGTGTGTACGCTACCACTGTGCTTGCAAGGTGCACACGTGTCACTGGCTGCAGCGCACGTGAGCCTAACCACAGAGCGGTAAACAAGTTTAGTGTGCATTTTCTCTCCATGAAATGCGTCCGAAAGTCTGTATAATACAGTGAATTAATATAGCATAATCTACTTTAACAGATAAACAACACAAGAGATTTGGTTGTCAACAAGGCGATAGTATCAGGATTTAAGTGTAAACAGTATTAACTATATAAACATTTTGGCTGAATGACTTTCCAGCTGACATTTATCAGTCTCTCCATTAAATGTATAATTATACAAATGTACTTATGATTGGATGCACGCACATGCACAATCGACAAAATCCTCAAATAGTGATACTTATTTGGCTAAATTAACTCTTACTAGCTATAGACAGGCACAGCTACACTTAACACCATCCTTTTCTCTCAAACACCTGTAACTCATGAACTCTGTGGATATTTTGGAACAGTCCAAATCACGAACAGAGGCAGGGGTGTTTGGGAGAGTCCATTTCCTGCGGGTAGCCTTTTTTACACTAGTACTGCATGACTGAGAAGGCAGATGAAAAAAGTATGTTTGATTGTTATATTGACACTTGCTCATGTAAAATATAACTATTTGGCCATGTGAGCTGTCTGGCAATCTGCTGTGCGTCACACAGTGCTTCTAACATAAAATGCAAAAATAAATAAATAAAAATAAAAGCTTGACTATTGGTTCATCACATTTACCTTTGCACAGCAAAATTCCACAGGCAAAATATCTCAATCTCAATGGAAATTCGCACAATCAGACTGAAGGAGTTCTGGTGGCCAAGACATTTTCCTATGCGAATTTTGCGTAGGGTTCATATTTGTTGAACTTTAACATGATTTTGCAGAGCTGTGCACAGCTACACTAAATATTCACAATGATTCAGCAGTTACATTTGAGTTACTAATTGGTTGTTTTGTAATTTAGTTTGATTCTGAACAAAACTGATGCTTGTGGAGATAGTGCTTCAGGTTTAAAGTGTTTCCTGTCTGAGCCAATACTTTGTGACAAACCTTTCAGATAGGGTAAGTGAGAAACTCTGATAGTGCCTAATGGGTCATTAAGATACCCAAAGTATTCTCACACTGTGGACTTTTTTGTGGGGGAAATAAAAGTTCATATGCCAACATATCTATGTGCCAAGCTCGCGGCATGCACAGGTCGCCTTTACAATGGAGTGACGGTTGAATGTAAAATGAGGAAGTCGCAATTTACAGATTTATTTTATCAGCTGAATTTGTTTCAATTGAATTGATTTGGATTTTAGAAAAGTTCAGAAAAAACCTGACTTTATATTCATGCAGTACCGTGAATGATAATATGCCAATGGTATGAAAACCGTCTGTTTAAAACTGAGGTATATTGTGAAACCGTAACATGCCTATAGTAGCATGATGTTGGCATGTTGCTCAGATAATGAAGTGATGCACTAATAAGCACAAAAAATACATAGCGTACACAAATATTGGGGCCATTTTCATTATTTGGTACTATTATTTATTTATACTTTACAATATTGAATGAAATATAAGTATATTTATTATCAGAATTTCTCTCGCATTATCTGCCATTTTGGATGAACTTTTTCTAAACTCATTGCAATACTTCTGCGAAGGACACGTGCAATGCTGCCTCTAAGAACATGTACTTGCATTCAAAAACAGCTAGATGCAATGCAATGGAATGGACCTACAAGTGTCTTGAGATGCATTTTTAAAGGTTGAACTATTTTTAACACAAAACAATGTCTTAAAAATGAAAAACACTGAAAAACAGCAAGACACACAAAAATGTTCCAAGACATCTAGCACACACAAATCAGCTTACATTAAATAATTATAAAAAATAAAAAAATAAATAAAAAAAAAACACACACACACAGCGTCAACAGACACAAAAACACAGTGTAAAAATCCTCTTACAATTTGCAGATACAGTATCTTAGAAACGAGATACACTATCTTAGAAGGCAGCATGATTTTTCTGCCTATCTTTTGGAACAGTCTTCACATCATAGTGTGTCTGATGCTTGTGGTGTCTTGGTAGGCAGCTCACTATCTTTTTGTACAGAGCGGATATAGCTAATTATGCTAATAATGGAAGCTCTTTATGATTATAGGCAGTGTAGTTCAGGAATTCAGCAACTGAACACCATTGCTTTAGAAAGTTGAAACTGACTTGTGGCTTCTGGAGAAACATACTGTATATTGTCAATTATCAACCTGAGCTCATGGTAGGTCTATCTTGAAAGATTTAAAGATTATATAAAAAAAATGCAATACTCTATGGAGAAAATGGATGGGAGTTTTACTTCCAGAACACTGCTGATGCTCTCACCTGATTCTAATGTGATATGGTGTAGTTCAGTGCCCTTGGCCAAATGTAGAGTGTAAAGAGGAACCAATCCTGAGTGGCTAGTGGGCATAAACACCATGAGTGGGGCTCTTAGTCAGGGGCAGGGTTGCCAACTTTCTACCAGCCAAATACGGTACATTCCTGATCCCTGTTCAGTGAGGCTCCTGCGCGAGACACCACGCAATGTTTAAAGATGTCCACCTAGAGCTTGTTTACATAGGAAAACAACTGAAGAACAGCGCGGATGAAAAGAAAAATATATTTGGTATGAAAGGCCCCTAATACACTTAAAATGAAATTGACCAGGAAGAAACACATTTCTATCACTCTCCACTTTTAATACTACTTTTTTTGTGAACAAAACTAAAATCAATAGAGAGAAAAAAAAAAAAATCTTCCCCATAATTAAGCTTAAGCCTTTTCCATTTTTAAACATTTCCCAACTAACAGGCTTTCCATTTCCATTTCCATTGGGGTTGTCAGTTTGAAGACAGTTTATATGACTGTGTTAAAAATATTATACAGTATATCACAAAAAAAAAAAAAAAAAAAAAACCTGTCACAGTACAAGTCTTAGTACTGTTTTAAGGAACCGTACATTATAATGGCTTATTAGTGTGGGTGTAAATTAGTGTAAAATCACTATTTAATGTTAAAATAGTGTATTTCTCCTTGGATTACAGTTTAGTAGTTTTGGTAGTAAATAGTTTATCAAAAAGAAAATGTAAGAAAATCACATTAAGCGTTTTAACTAAATGTGTATTGTACTGTATTTTTATCTTAAAAGTGCTGCAGTTTTTCCTTACCATCTTTTAGCTGAGTCTCTTCCAGAATGAACACTTAAATTTGCAATGCAATGTAATGTCAAGCCATGAATAGGTGTGTTTACTGGTGTTAGAATCACAAGGGTGAGAAACCATTATCATGAACTTGAATGCTATATGTCTGACAAAATTCTCTTGCTTCTGTCAGAAAACTCAACAGAAAACATGCACTTATTGTCAATGATCTTTCCCCGGCTGCTTCTGTCAAATGTGGCTTCTGTGTAATGTAACAGCCAATATCTCAACTCATGCCAAAGATGTGTTTCAGGTCCATTTCTATCGGTTTGTGAAACATTCTCAGCAGTTTGGGTGTGAGACGCTAAAAAAAAAAATGGGACAAACGGCGATTTCATACAGAACGCAATTTTGTACCCTTAAATATTCTGTAAACGATTCCGTATTATAGGGGACGGTTGGCAACCCTAGTCAGGGGTTTACAGTGTATTCTCTGCCAAGAGTTCTCCATTCATAGGATTCTAATGAACATAATCATTAACAGCAAGTTAGCTGCAAGTGCATGCTTTTTTTCTTTTGTTGATTATTTTAAAAATCTTTCTTTGACCACAGACACATCCTGAATATAACCTGATGCACCATTTTTCCATTACAACTGCAAATGAAACATATTTATGCAAACTGGGGCGAATTCACTGCACTGTTGCGCCACAATTGTATGCAGTATTTCAACGCAAAACCTGCGTAATATTCCCGATTCCTTTGCCATCCAGTTTAACCAGGCGCTAAATGTGTTGAAATAGAGCTATTTGTGAATATTCAAATTAAGTCATTATTTTCAGTGCAAACACGCCTCTATGTAAATTCGATTATTTTATAGTCCATGTAAACAAAATCAAATGAATTAGAATGGTCCAAACATATTTCTAGATCCTTTAAACAAAGTCTCTTTTGTAAGGTAAGTCAGTCCACTCAGTGGCCGTTTTTAGAATGCTCTTGGGCAGTTTGGGCAGCTATTTTTCTATGTAAACAAGCATCATGAAAGTGCAGCTCCTATCTACTTGAATGGGGAAAGACCAAAATCTCCAAAATGGTTGGTCAAGATTATGATATAAGAACATATTTCAAATAAGCAGTAAAATGTTATTGGTATGAGTCGCGTGTGGCATCAGCTTCATTCGGGTCCAGCGACGCATTTAACTTACACTGGACCCTCACCGCTGCATTCCTTGACCTGCAAAGATGCCAGCAGGTAGAGACCGGTCTCCCGAGGAGAGGGCTGCTCTGTGTTTGAAGGCAGAGGTGATGAGGCTGTATTTTGTTTAGTTGACCGTTGGGTGTTCCAATTTCTTCTGTCTCTGCTAAACGGTCTGTGTTTTGACAAGCAGGAAATGTTCACGGAACAATGACGTCACTTGATGTCACCAACGAACAGTCCTTGAAATGGTTTATAGATTCCACCTTATTCACATACTAATTTTGTATTGATCATGGCAGCATAATTTATGATGCAAATTATGCCCAGCATTAAGAAATACCAGCGGGTTTTTAAGAAAATCTTAAAATCGCTACGTTTGTCATGTGGCATTATGACAGCTTGACAGAGGTGGGGAAAATACTTTGCTGCAAAGTTCAGTTGAAAAATAAGAAGTTTTTAGGGTGTTATGAGACTGTACACACTTGTGTTTTCTCTTCTGTTTGACATTCTGCTCTGTTTCCATCAGATCTGTGACCTCACTGATCCCACCGAAGGCAGTCTCTCAGCCAGTTATGGAGTGACTGAGATTGTGAGCTCACAGTCCTCAACCCCTCTAGGACACCATCATCTAAGAAACACAACCTGTTCTTATAGAATCAATTCAAAATTATTTTTACATAGCTCAGTGTACGTACCATGTCAATATCCAGGTGAAATAAACACTAGATGTGCTACAACAACAATTACTTTATACTTTCTCACAAATTACAAGTAAAACAGTAGATTATCAATTCATAAACATATTTTTTGCCTGTTCCTCACACAATGCTATCTTATGACATCTAAAAGCTTTTACTGTAGTGTATGGGATCAAAATCCCGCCAAAACTATTGCGGTCATGGATCCAAAAATAATAAGCGTGAATCAAAAAATAATAAGCGCAGATAAAAAAATAATAAGCGCAAAAATAAATAAAAAGCGCAGATCAAAATAATTAGCGCAAACAAAAAATAACAAGCATGAATCAAACATACATAAACACATTTATAATATGCTGCAAAAAAAAACAAAAAAAAACAGGAAAATTAAAGCAGTCATAAGAATTGCAAACAAAATCATGTTACCTTGGTTATTTTACTGTTTTTTGTGCTCTCTGACAATTTTGCTCATATTTTAATTTTTTTGTATGCTTACGCTGTATTTTTCTTCACTTTTGTTTCCAAGTCCTGTGCTTGGTTTTCCGAAACTAGAGTTTCATGTAAATCAGAGGGCGTTTTGCATCCCCCTTGGTCCACTAGTTCTCGATTGACAGCTCCTCCTCTAGCCAATCATTGGACGAGGGGAGGTGACATCACTCCACTGCAACTCCAACGGCTGCTGCTCAATATTATATTATGTGTGGTTGATAGATACACTGCTTGTATCTGTTTTGAATATTTTCTGCCAGCTCTAGGAAACAATGTGTTGTCCGAGTAGGCCATTATCATAGTCCGTTAACACATGTATCGAGAGTTTAAATTTAGGCATTATTTTAAGACTTCCTTGTTTGTAGGTTATTGGCTGCATATCTAAAAAAAAAAAAAAAAAAATGCTAGGTTGGTGTGGATGTTTGATACATGTTTTTACTAGCTGTACCAATGTAGTCGCGAGTTCAGAACCCAACTTGATCTGCTTTTCCATGTTGCTGAATGTGCCGTTATGTACTGATCCTACGTTGGCATCGCTGGCATGGCTACATGTAGTTTCTTTTGCCACGATACTGCAGCGAAATCAGAAACAAGTGACCAAGCGTACCCACGTCAATAAAAAATGCAATAAAGTTGGCTTGACGTTGGACGTTCTTTATTCACAAATAGTCGCAAATTTAGGGACCGTCTCTAAAGAAACAGGCAACATTGAAGCATACATATCCAAAACATTTACAAACATTTCCATAACATAGAGTATACAACTTCAATAACATTTGAAGCAAATGACTTACAGTCATACAACCAACTCCAAAGTGTGCATGTAGATATCAGAAATAATGCACACCTTTTAACAGTCCAATTATATGGAAGCATTTCTATATTCTATATCTGGATTTTATTTCATGGAAAAGCGGATCAAGTTGGGTTCTGAACTCATGACTACATTGGTACAACTAGTAAAAACATGAATCAAACATCCACACCAACCCAGCCTTTTTTTTCTTTCGTTTTTTTTTTTTTTTTTTCGTTTTTTAGATATGCAGCCATTAACATACAAACAAAGAAGTCTTAAATAATGCCTAAACTAAAACTCTCGATACATGTGTTAACAGACTATGATAATGGCCTACTCGGACAACACATTTTTTCCTAGAGCTGGCAGAAAATACTCAAAACAGACATAAGCAGCATATCTATCAACCACAAATAATTTAATATTGAGCAGCAGCCGTCGGAGTTGCATTGGAGTGACGTCACCTCCCCTCTTCCAATGATTGGCTAGAGGAGGAGCTGTCAATCAAGAACTAGTGGATCAACGGGGATGCAAAATGCCCTCTGATTTACATGAAACTCTTCTACATGAAGCACAGAACTTGGAAACAAAAGCAAAGAAAAATACAGCGTAAGCATACAAAAAAATGAAAATATGAGCAAAATTGTCACAGAGCACCAAAAAAAAAAAAAAAAAAAAAGAGTAATATAACCAAGGAAAACATTATTTTGTTTGCAATTCTGATGACTTTGCTTTAATTTTTTATTTTTTTTTTGTAGCTTATTTTAAATGTGTTTATATATTTTTCATTCATGCTTGTTATTTTTTGATCTGCGCTTTTTATTTATTTTTGCACTTATTATTTTTTGATCTGCACTTATCATTTTTTTATTCACGCTTATTATTTTGATTCATGCTTACTATTTTTGGATCCGTGACCACAATAGTTTTGAGGGGATTTTGATCCCATAATAGTGCAGGGGTATTCAATTAAAGTTTCAAGAGGTCTGGTCTCTATATTTCCTTCCCAGCAAAGGTCCGGATAATAACACATAGCTTACATGGTATCAGTATTCATATGGCTATGAAATTATATAATATATATTTTTGAATAGTTTATATAATTTGGCATGTTGGCAGAAATAGTACTTTGTAAAGAAATAAAAAAATAAATCCTAAACATTTGGGGACCCAGAGACAACCAAAGTAGTGGGGTCTGAGGGATCTTCTACCAAAGGATTAAAATATTTCATCAAGACTTCATCAGTCGAAGGCTCTTGGATATGAATATTAAAAGATAAGATCAACAGTTAGTTTTGAATTTGAATGACAGCAGTCCAGTTTTTGTGTTTAAATATTTTTACATTCAGAATATATAGTATGTGTATGGGATATAGGAGGCCTTTTGAAGGATAATAACTACTGTATGGGGGTTCAGGGGTGTCCCCTGTGAGAAAATTGATAAAAATGTAAAAGTCTGAACTGACAATTTTTATATTTTCCTTAAAGTGAGAATCTACTAACAAACAATTGACATAACAGTGAAGCATTAAAATACTGTTTGTACTGTTTAAAGTTTAAATAGGCTTTCCTTGCCATCCATGCCATGATGACATCTCTGATTAATTTTCACAAAATTAGAACAAAAATCTGTTTGTTTATTATAAAAAGGCTCCTAACATGCTGATTAATGAAGCTAAATTTAGACAGAAAAAAGGTCCTGACACAAACCTGGCTTAGCTGAACTGTCTGAATCACATGTCAGACAGATGAATATAATTTCACTTTGTTTCATTTTTGTTTTCTACATTGTGTTTAAGCAAAAGATGGCAGTATCTGTAGCGGGGTCTCCGCTATTATTGTTAAAATAATCACGCCTGCAATTACACTACCGTTCAAAAGTTTAGGGTCACTTAATCATTCTTTCTTTATTTAAATATTTTCACATTTTAGAATAATAGTAAAGTCATCAAAACTGTGGAATAACATAAATGGAACTATGGGAATTATGTTGTGACTAAAAAAATCCAAAATAAATCAAAACTATGTTATATTTTAACTTCTTCAAAGTAGTCACCCTTTGCCTAGATTTTGCAGACATGTACTCTTGACATTTTCTCAACCAACTTCTTGAGGTATCACCCTGGGATGCTTTTTAAACAGTATTGAAGGAGTTCCCATCTATATGCTGGGCAATTAGTTGCTGCTTTTCTTAATTATTCGATCCAAGTCATCCATTTCAAAACCTTTTTTTTTTTTTTTAAATAAAATTTTTGTTTTGTAATTAAATAAATTATATGTTGGCACAATTATATTTTTGTCTACAAAACTAATTTCAAACATTTAAGCATACACCTTCAGATCAAAAGATTTTTAAGATCATGAGAAACATTTCTGGCAAGTGACCCCAAACTTTTGAACGGTAGAGGACGTACAGTAAATCAGGATTTATGCGGCGCCTCATGTTTATAGCTGGGAGAGAGGCAACACGCGGAGAGCAGGAATAAGTGCGTAGTGCTGGACACGCTTTATTCCCGCTCTAGAGAGAAATATTTATCTCTAGCATGGAATATGCTATTCCCACTTGAAACGCGTGTATACGTGCTTACACAATCACTTACCCAGGTGTCAGATAACTAGCACAAAGATTTAAATCTCGGTCCGGATTGAAGTGTACTTCGGTCTGGATCCGGACCGGAGTCCGCCTATTGAGTACACCTGCTATAGGACATTACTTGTAAGGCAATACATTTTAACATTTGCATTGCATAACCAACTAAATTTACAAACTTGTTTGAGTGTGATCAAATTGCACGGAAGCTCCACAAGAGTGTTGCACCCAGTACCGCCACTCCCTATATGCATATTACGCAGTCTGCGTAGGGCACCAACTCCCGAGGGGGGCACCAGAAACTCCCGTCTGCCCTTATTCGCACTCGTTATGTTATTCAAGGACCCGCTAGCAGTCGAGGAACGCAGACTGTCACCTGGTGCTTGCACTTTTGCACAGCGCCTCATTTGGGAATTCAAAAGGTATACTCAATTCAATTCAGAATGTCTCACATCCAGTGCAAAACTTGCCACATGGTAGAGAATGGGCGTTTTAATCAATTTTATGATGACCCCTGCTGGGCTTGTGTTTCTTCTTCTCCCTGGTGTTTGTGGGCTTGTGCTTTGTTTTGAGTTGATGAGCCTGCTCATTAAGCCTTCTTGGATTCACCTGTGCGGAGGGTGGTGAGGGCTTTTAAAATTGGGCTCTCATCATTCCTGGAGTGCCACTCCTGATCCAGACTTGTGTTGTTTGGCTTTATTCTTGTTTTGGTATTATTTCATTTCCTGTACATATTATTTCCCTTTATTAAATTATGTACTTTGAGCCTGTATCCAACGTGTAGTGTACATTATTTTTGCGGCTTATAAGCCGGCCATGACAAGTGGGAGCTCGTGACAGGATTTTTGTTGTTTTGGTGATCCCTTCATTTTCAGCATGGATTGTATATTTAGTTTCAGTGATTGAGGCCCTTTGTTTGTTTCTTCATTGTTTGTAGCGCTATTGTTTGGAATATTTGTACTCGTCGTTTTGGTGGGATATTCGCGTTGGATTAAAGAAAATTCTATCTGTTTGTTTGCTGCCCCAATTTATTTTTGTATTTGTATTTTTATTTTTGTTTTTATTTTTTGTGGGAAAGATATTTTGGGAAGTTTCTATTGTCTCAGTTGTTCTGTTTCTGGGAGAGGACTGTCGTGGCTCTGTTTCCAGCTTTAGCTGAAGATGTTGGTTGTCTACGCTGTTTAAAAGGGAACGAGACGTTGTGTCCCTCCTGCCACGGCACTGAACCGACCGCTGACATGGCCGGGACTCTCTTGGCTCCTCAGCACAACTCTGAATGAGTGGTGCACGGCATCTTTTATACCCGTATGTCCGGGGTGGAAAGTGGCATGCAAATTCCACTCGCCAGTTTTCACTGGCCTTTTCTGAATAAAGCAAAGGTGATTGGGGCTCTCAAGAGCAAACCCTTAGTGCCACTACATGACATAACGTCTCGTTCCCTCCATCAGGGAACAGAGGTTACATCAGTAACCAAGACATTTTTCTTCAGGATCATGGGTAGTGTAGTTCTTTACCAGGAATTCTGCTATTAAACATGATTATTTAAAAAGTAAGTTGAAATATTGTGGACTGATTGCTTCAACAAAAGTATATAGAAATGAGTAGAGATGCTGGCACACTGCTAAATGTTCCAGTTTATTGTCAACGTTTTGAATTGGGTCTTTGTCAGGTCAAACACACTAATCATCTTTTTCCTTCTAAATTATATACACTTCTTTTTTTATAGGAGGAGATAAAAAATGGGTGGAGTATACCATCACCGGATGTAGTGAAAACAAAAGTATAAAAAAAGTAAATGACATTGAAATGTTAAAATCAATTCGCCAATGGAGAAAATAAATGGGATTTTTACTTCTGGAAGCAGACTGTTGCACTCTATTTAAACACTGGCTGTAGCCATGGATAAATGTTGACTGTCTGATGGCACCACAAGAACACGCACAGTCCCAAACCCTTTAGTGACAATCCTTAGCCATGACGTCAACAGCAAAAGAAAGGGAAAAAGATTAAGTGCATTTTACAATTTTAAGAGTCCTCCAAAAAGAATCAAGTGCTGGTTAAACTTCTACTATAAAATAATATGAAATATTGTAAGGAAATGTATTTTGTCAGAATACAAGGTAACTTTGGAATGGATAAAGATCTTTCAGATGATGTATAGCTTCTACCAGAAGGGGCAAACTGGACCATGCTAAACTGCTAAACCTTGACCTTTTGGTTTGTTCTGAAACAACTTTAAAGAGTTAAGTTTTTGGAAGATTGTTAATTTATATTATAATATTCAAAAACATTTTGGTTGATTTTTTTTTTTTTTTTTATTTTTTTTAATTACAAGCTCTTTCTCATTTTCTCTGCATCAATTTGAGGGTGGACACCATTAATGGTGTCTGTATGTAAAAACTGTCATGGCTGGCTTGTAAGCCGCAACAATATGGGAGACTACACATTGAATACAGGCTCAAATAATATAATTTAATAAAGGAAAAGAATATATCAGATTTACTCACCAACAAACAGGGAGATGCCCAGCTTGAAAATGATGGCTGCGCAATGGTATGATCAAGTATATACTGAACCTCGGCATCGAGATACTTACGGTTTTCTGGGGAAACACAATAGAAACACTGGTGGATGGGCTCAGCATCGCCAATGTCAATATCATGTTCCACCCATGTTCTTGTGTGTACAAGATGGAACGTCAACAAACAGGGTGGCGTTGTCGTTTAATGAGGCAAATAAGTCCAGCACGTCTAAAATCAGTCAGATAAGCCAGCAAAACATCCAGATTATTCATACACTCAGTTCTTTAAATGACCCAGCAATATAGCATAATCTGGTGGTAAGACTCCCTCATCCACCTCATTCCCCAAAGGAGAGTACGAGGCAGTCTTAACCACTAGAGCAGGTTTAACTTTAGTAATGCCCCCATCCCACAACCCAGACTAACAGCAATAGATAGGCTTTAACAGATTAATATGACATACTTGTGTGGACTTTCTCCGCTTAGGAGTAGCAATCAAATAATTAAGATCAGAAATCTGCTTCACTACAGTAAAAGGGCCAGAATACTGGGCTTGAAAGGTGGAACTGTCTATTGTAAAAAGTGCCAAAACCTGATCGACAGAGAAAAACTGACGGTGTTCAACTCGCCGATCAAAAAGAGACTTCATTTTTGACTGAGAGGTGAGCAGCTTTTCTTTTGCGAACTTACCCGCTTCATAAAGTCTGAGCCTAAAATCATTAACGTAATTTATAAAATTTTGAGGAGGCTCAGTTTATTTTCAATTATCCCGCAACACTGCTAACGGACCTTGAACAGTGTGCCCAAACTCTAGATCATTCAGAGTGAAACCTATAATCTCCTGATCAGCCTCTTCGGCTACCAACATCAGCCACAGCAATCCATCTTCCCAATCACCATCCATCTCCGTACAGTAAGCATGCAATAAAGAATGAAATGTCTGGTGAAAACGTTCCAAAGCACATTGGCTTTGGAGATGATAGGCACTCGCTTTATTGTGCTTAACCCGCAAGTGCCATAACACCTGTTAAAACAAGAAAATAAGTTAGATCCCTAATCACTCTGTATGATCTTGGGGATGCCAAAAATTGACATAAACTGGGTTAAAGCCTTCACTATGGACTTTGCCGTAATAGTACGAATAGGATACACTGCAGGGTACTGTGTCAAAGCACAAATAACGGTGAGCAAATAATTATTGCCAGACTTTGATCTATGCAGTGGACCTACACAGTCAATAATCAAGTGTTCAAATGGCTGACTTATCACAGGAATAGGAAACAATGGGACAGACTTAATTTTTTGATTTGGCTTCCCAGTTATTTGACAAGTATGACAAGTTCTAATGTACTGAGAGACATTTTTCAATTTTGGCCAAAAGAAATGGTGTAGAATGAGGTCATATGTCTTTTTAACACCCAAATGTCCAGCAATAGCATCATGGGAAATCTGCAGTACTAAAGAACGGAACTTGGTTGGAACCACCACTTGCAAAATAGGGTCACCTCCATTTTCTCATCAACATTCCATCCTGCAGGGAGTCATGTGATGCCATGTGAGGAGCAGACGTGTGAGTGGCGAGCTCTGCGCACTTTGCTAGTTTTATTACTATTTGTAACATAAATGGTGAGATTCGATACACCATGATTCTTAACTGTTCTAGGAAGAAAATATGTCAAAGAATTCAAAATCCTTGGGCTATGGAGATATTAAAAGACACTTACATCTTAGCGTAAGGCTGAAAGCCCCGGACTCAATTCGTACGGTGAACTGAAAGAAATCCGGCGTGAATTGATTAATGTGTCAGCAATGCTGACGAAGGTCGTTGCAAACTTGGAGGATCTTGCTGTAATACGGCAATCGATCACTTCCATGGAGATGAAATTCTCTGAGTTTGTTACAAGATTGATTATCTGGAGTCATCGGAGAGGGAATTAGCTGCTAATCCGCTAGCGACCAAGATAGACTTGGAACGCATTTGGGAAAAACTAGAGGATTTGGAGAATCATAATCGATGAAACAGCGTCCGAATTGTTGGAATTCTTGAACATGAGGAAGGCCAAGATATGGTAAAATTCCTAGACGAGCTCTTCCCGACTCTACTCGACATAACAGGCTATAAGCTGGAAATCGAACAAGCTCATAGGGTTCCAGCTCAGAGATCCATGGAGGGAGACAGGCCCCGATCAATTCTGGCCAAATTTCTGAGATCATCCGATAAAGATCTCGTGTTACGCAAGGCGAGGCGTAAAGGAAAGCTTTCTTGTAAGAACCACAGCATTTTCTTGTTCCCATACTTTGCGATTTCGACAAGAGAAAAACATGATCGATTCAGGGAATGCAAGAAAGTCTTACATTAACGGAAGATTGCTTTTGCACTGACGTTCCCGGCCAAACTGAGAATAGATACCAAGAATGGCCATAGAGAATTTACATGCCCACAGCAAGCATTGTCCTACATAAAAACATTGGAGTGAGTAAGCCATTTGGTGATTTTCATGGTGCCACCTAGTGGACCTGTCTCACTGAACATATACTTGACTGTCCGAGGAAACTGGGCGCCTTTTTAGTTTCGCTTTGTGTTGGTTCCGCCTAGCGGCTGAATTTTGTTTTGTGTTGTTTTTTCAGTTTTTTTTTTTTTTTTTCTGGGGAAATTTCGGGGGTTGATTGTTGCACCAATGTAGAATGTGGTCTTTATAATTTTATTTTTGGAATGTGGAATGTGAATGGGTTGGGGCACCCCATAAAAAGAAGGAAGGTTCTTTTATTAAACATAAGAAATATGATATAGTGTTTCAGTTTTTTTTTTTTTTTTTTTTTTTCTGGGGAAATTTCGGGGGTTGATTGTTGCACCAATGTAGAATGTGGTCTTTATAATTTTATTTTTGGAATGTGGAATGTGAATGGGTTGGGGCACCCCATAAAAAGAAGGAAGGTTCTTTTATTAAACATAAGAAATATGATATAGTGTTTCTTCAAGAAACGCATTTTTCCCTGCAGGAAGCTGAATAATTTGGGACGATATGGGGTGGACATGTTTTCTTTAATGCTGGCTCAAGTAAGAGCAGGGGAGTCATTACATTGATAAGTAAACATCTACAATTCAAATGTCTCAAACAGATTAAAGATAAATTAGGAAGAGTCATTATTGTTTTAGCAGAAATTCAGGGGCAAAGGTTGATTTTGGCTAATATTTACGCACCTAACGCTGATGATCAGGGCTTTTTTATAGATCTTGAAGGGATGTTGCAAGCTGCTGGCACCCCTCATGATATAATATTGGGAGGAGACTTTAATCTTTTGATGGACTCAGTCCTTGATCATAGTGAAGCAAAAGTGTGTAAGCCCCCTAGAACATTGACGCTTCATAGGATGTGTAAAAATCTTGGCCTTAGAGATATTTGGAGACTTTTGAACCCATCTTGTAGGGACTATAAATTTTATTCATCAGTCCATAAGATTTATTCTAGAATAGATTTTTTTTAAATATCTAAGTCTCTCATTTCATCTGTTGTGGATTGCTCAATTGGAAACATTTTAGTCTCAGATCACGCCCTGGTGAGTTTAGAGGTGTTGGCACATATGGAGAAAAATAAATCATATTGCTGGTGCTTTAATGTATCCCTTTTGCAAAATCCTGAATTCCAACAAATGCTAAAGGCTGAAATCAGTGTTTATATGTAGACCAACTGGTCCTCAGTATCCTCTGTGGGCATGGCTTGGGAGACACTTAAAGTGGTTCTTAAGGGTCGGATCATACAGTGTGCCTAATTCATCAAAAAATCCAAAGCACGAGAACTTGTGGAGTTGGAAGGGAATATTAAAAGTGCCAAGGCAGAGCTGAAGCGCCGAATGTTATCTGATGGCCTCAGAGAATTGACCCGATTGAAATACAGATATAATACTATTTTGTCGTGAAAGGTGGAGTTTTGGCTATTCAGGGCAAGACAGTCATACTTTGAGTCAGGGGACAAATCAGGGAAGCTTTTGGCTAGATATATAAAGCAGAGAGAGTCTTTTTCTACCATTCCCTCAGTGAAATCTGCTGGTGATGAAATATTTACCTCAGCCATTAATATTAATAATGCTTTTAAAGAATTCTATCTCGATCTTTACAGTTCAACATCTTCGTCTACTGATGAAGATATTAGAAACTTTGTGGAACCATTAAAACTCCCTAAACTGACAAATGAATATCTTGATTCTGAGATAAACTTGGAGGAGCTCAGCAAGGAAATTAAGGCCTTGCTAACAGGCAAGGTGCCGGGGCCAGATGGTTTTGCCACTGAATTTTTTTTTAGATGCTACAGAACTGCTCCAATTTTGTTAGAAGTTTATACGGAATCATTAAAGAATGGAAAGCTTACGCCAACCATGACACAAGCCCGGATCAGTCTGATTCTTAAAAAGGACAATGATCTAAGTGAGTGTAAGAGTTACTGTCCAATTTCCCTGATCCAGCTAGATATAAATATATTGTCAAAAATTCTGGCTAACCGATTAAGTAAAGTTATGACATCTCTTATACATATAGATCAGGTGGGTTTATTCGGGGCTACAGCTCTTCAATATCATGTGGTCAATGGCGAATGATCAGTCTCCGGTCGCTGCCATCTCACTTGACGCCGAAAAGGCATTTGATATGGTAGAATGGGATTATATTTTCAAGATTTTGGAAATATACAGGTTCGAGAATACTTTTATTGGATGGATCAAGTTATTTTATAGACACCCAGTAGCGGTACAAACAAATGGATTAATTTCAGATTATTTTACTCTAGACAGAGGCACCCAGCAGGATTGCCCTCTTTCCCCATTATTGTTCTGTCTTGTCCTGGAAACATTAACAGCCGTGATAAGACAGGAGGATGATTTTCCAAGGGAAGTGGCAGGAGGTGTGGCACATAAGCTTTTGCTTTATGCAGATGATATTTTATTGTTAATCTCTGACTAGATCCTACTAGATCTATGCCTTGCCTCCACAGAATTATTAATTCCTTTTCTAAGTTCTCAGGATACAGAGTCAATTTGTCTAAATCCGAAGCTTTGGCTCTGACAGCATACTACCCAGTAACGGCTTACCAGCCGGGCACCTTCCAGTGGCCCAAACAGTATTTGGGCATTTTATTCCCAGGAAATTTGTCTGATTTACTTAGAGTTAATTTTGACCCCCAAATAAAAATGTTTTCGAGCAATGTGGGCAGGTGGGCTTCATTACATTTATCTATGATTGGGAGGTTAATGTTATTAAAATGTATTGTATTCCAAAATGAAACTACCTGTTACAATCTCTCCCTATAAATGTCCCCCTCTCTTCAAGCAATTTGATAGCACAGTGAAGTCCTTAATTCGGAATGGAAAGCGTCCTAGATTACATTTTAATAAGTTATATACACCGATTGACAAAGGTGGGCTAGGTCTACCCAAGATTTTGTTTTTTTATTATGCATTCGGTCTCAGACCGAATTTGGCTCACTGGTCACTTCCACCTGAGAGAGCCCCTCCCTGGTTTTGCACTGGTTCTCGCCCCTATTTTGCCATTGCAAAGTCTGTCTTTCAAACTAATCGGAAAAGTTAAATTACACCCCATTATCTCGCATTTGCACTCGGTATGGACTAAAGTGGTTTCCAGAGTGGTGTGCAGAGATGGGGAGAGTGGCTGCTTGTGAAGGGATGTCAAGCAGAAGGCTGGGGGTTCAGAATTTGTTCGACAGGAAGTGGGGCAATTATTTGGTGTTTTTGGGGGACTCTCGGGGAAGGGCTGGGGAGAGAGATGTTTAGTTTTAATTATATATGATTATTATGTTTTTTTGTTTTTTGTGTGTGTGTGTGTGTGTGTATATCTAATTGTGACCACAGGGGGTTAGGGTGGGTTTGGGGATTGGGGAGGGGTATGGGTGGGGAGGTGGGTAAATGTTAAATGTTATTCACTATCTGTCACTCACTCGACATTGTGTCGATGTAGTGACACTAGGGGTCACTCTTGGGAGCCCGAGACACCTCTGGTCTTTGATAAAAGGCCAATGAAAATTGGTGAGTGATATTTGCATGCCACTCCCCTGGACATACGGGTATAAAAGGAGCTGGTATGCAACCACTCATTCAGATTTTCTCTTTGGAGCCGAACGGTCATGCTCATTGAGCTGAATACTACTGTTCATTCACCTCTGCTGGATCTGACGGCGCATTTCAGCGGCTTCTCCCTCCTCTGCACTGGTGCACTGCAGAGAACGCCCCTGGGCGCTTTGGCAGAAAAACTAGAGAGTATATTTTCTGAAAGAGCTTTTTCCCTCTAAAAGAGTATATATTTCTCTAAAAGAGCGCACACACGGAACGTCTTTTTAAAGATGCGTCTTTTTAAAGATGCCTTTCCGATTGTGTGTTATTCCTGGTTGCGGTCGTTATCTCTCAACTTCGGATGGTCATGATCACTGTCTTTCGTGTCTGGGTGCGACCCACTCAGAGGCAGCGTTTGTGGATGGTTCATGTTCTCACTGCGTGAACATGACCATGGCAATCAACCTACGGGTATGAGGCCAGCGCGGCTAGCACTGGGGTCGATTTGGGGACCCCAATGGGATCGTCTCTGCCAGGTATCCCCCCGCGGACCTCCCATTCCCCAGCACGCTCGTCTGCCCCAGTCGGGCTTCCGGATGAGTTCACCGGCTCGTCGCACGGCGAGTCTGGCTTCTTGTTCGGAGCCCGCAAAGATGATGAGCTCTCGAGCGCAGCATCGGAGAGCGGGCTTGTCCAGTCGGATGCAGAAGCCTCAGCTGGGCTTCCCCCTTCGGGGACGTTTGCCCAGTCACAGGCCGATACCGAAATGATGGACATGCTTTCCCGGGCAGCCGCGAGCGTCGGGTTAGAGTGGAACCCTCCGCTCTCTCCTGAACCCTCACGGCTTGATAATTGGTTTCTGGGCTCGCCGCGCCACTCAAAGCAGCCACGCCCCGCTCCAGTGCCATTCTTCCCGGAAGTGCATGAGGAGCTGACGAAGTTGTGGGAGGCACCTTTTACTGCCCAGCCCCGATTCCACAGTTCCCCCATTCTCACTACCCTCGATAGCGGGGCGGCCAGGGGCTATACGGTGATTCCCCCGGTGGATAAGGCACTCGCGGTGCACCTATGCCCGCAGAGCGCCGCCACCTGGCATGGACACCCTAAGCTCCCACCCAAGCCCTGTAGGCTCACGTCGTCCCTGACGGCTAAGGCCTACAGTGCTAATATGATATAAAAATTAGCATAAAAATGCTAATTGAAAAAAAAAAACATTCCATCCTGCAAAAATTAGCCATGAGCAACATCTCTGATTTGATCAAAAGGTAAAACATAATCAAATAGTTCTGTGAGAGTAGAATCAGCTCTCTGTTCAGCTATCATGTCAGGGCAGGACACAGAAAGAGACTCCGGTAGAGAGAACTTTGGCTCCACACATACTTCACTGTTGTCAATCCTAGGTACATAGGAAGAAGTTTGGTTAGCACTCATAGCTCGAGTTACAGCACAAGCTGTAAATACTTTGGGATACTCTTGTGCACTCTCATTGGACTTCTCCGGTGACAGTGGAACAGAAGAAACCACAAGAGGTAGAGGAACATCATGCCAAACACATCCACCTGCCAAGATGTTTCCAAGGAATACGTCAACCCCTTCAATTGGCAATAAGGGACGCACACCAACCAAGACTTCCCCATTCACCAGATCAGAAGATAACACTACTTTGTGTAAAGGAACAGTGGTTAACCCAATTCCCTGAATAAGGACACTGGTCCCAGTATCACTTACCTGGGAAAACAGCAGTACAGATTGTAAGACAAAAGACTCTGAAGACCCCGTATCTTTCAAAATTTTGACTGGACTCTTTGTCACTTCCAGTCAAAGACACATAACCATTTGTAATAAATGAAGCGTACTCCAAGTCTCTAACAGCGTTCATGGCATTAGACTTTTCTTCACAGGCAGACTTAACAGAATTAATAGTTACGGTCACCATGAGCACAGCTGGCTTAATGTGCATAGAAGTATTTAAAACCTTTAGACTTAAGCACAGGACAGTATTTTTTTTCAATGTCCTTTACCACGGCAGTAGTTGCAAACCAAATAAGCATTTTTAGATGTCATACAATCAGTTTTTACGAGACTCACCTAAACTAAGCTTATGAACATACAAAACATACTCATCAGCGAGCACAACAGCTTCCACAGCAGTGTTAAATTTATGCTCACTTTTATAAGTAGTGATTCGAGCGGGCATAGAATTTTTGAATTGGTCAAGCACAATTAAATCACAATTCCTCAAAGGTTTGTACCTCAGATGCAACACACTAATGATTGAACAGGATAGTGAGCTCTCTGGCAAACTCAACACAAGCTTCATTCATGCCTTTGGATAAAGTTCTAAACTTTTGGCGGTAAAATTCTGGTACCAGTTCATAAGCTTTTAGAACAGCGTCTTTAACCATAGTGTAATTTTCACTCTCTGATACAGGCAAAGTGGAGTAAACCTCTTGAGCCTTACTAGTAAAAACACACTGCAAAAGCAGTGTTTGCTCTTTATCAGGCCAAACTTTTACATCAGTCACACGCTCAAACAGTGTGAAAAATATATCAGGATCTTTCTCATTAAATTTCGGTAACAAGTACAAATTTCCAACGGTGTCGAATGAAGGATCACGCTGAGAAAATTAGCAGGACCCTCATTAACAAGTTTTTCCTCTCTTATAAAAAACTAAACCATATCTTTGGAGATCGAGGTTTGTTTGCTCAGTTTTACACTTTTCACATTCAAGTTCTAACTTCATAAGCTGCAACATTAAAAGTCTCTCTTGCTGCTCAAACGTTAAAGAGCACGCCAAACTTCCAGAAGGAGAAGTCATTTTAGTAACTGCTTGCCCTGACTCTACGGCTAAAAGTACACCACTATCCATTAGATTAGCTTTGAGTATTTCTTTAACAGTGTCTTTAATTTGCTCGTTGCCTACTTCAATCTCATAGTGCTCAGTGATCTTCAATAACTAATCTTTTGTACATGACTCAAGCAATGCTTCAGACGGTGAATGAATAAAATCTTGTACCAAGTTAGCCATAATATGAAAACAATGTGCAGATTATACCTAAGTGATAAATAATGTGATTACAAAGGCCAAACAGGAGGGATTTAAGTAAAGAGCAAAATTCTCCACTCCTAAACACACAAGATGCTAACTAACTTCACCCTAGTCTTGATGCATTTTCCGGTTGGGGGTTTTTATGCACAAAAGCCCGCTAGCACAGTACAAGCATGTGCCACGGATGTGCCCCCGAGACAACCGCTCTACCCACGGTCACCACACAAAAATAACAAACAAATTATAATGAGCTCAACTTGTCCCAAAAGGAAACAAGTCGCTAAGACCTAACAGGGGAAGAGAATGGCAACAGCAGCTATAGAGCTGCTACTAAAATCCCCCACTGTTTACACCAAAAAGATCACTTACCTCCATCAGGGAACAGAGGTACATCAGTAACCAAGACGTTCCCTGTCTGTCACTCACTCGATGTTGTGTCGATGTAGTGACACTTGGGGTTCCTATACGAAACGCTGCAGGCACTGAACCGTGTCGCGAGGTATGGAGGAGCGGACATGGGCAGGCTGCTGTATGCCTCGCAGCAAGTGCTCAACCACGTCGTGACCTTCCAGCGAGTTAGGTAAGGCATCTCCCGGGTCCCAATAAGGGTGGGAGGAGGACTTACCCGAGGAAGCTACAGGCGGTGGCCTTTCCTGATTTTTGTATTAAGAAATTTCCCGCCGAGCACCTGCTAGAATAGCGCTGGGGAAGTGCTCTTCCCTCTCCAGGAGGGAGAGCACCATGGAGACCACATCCTACTGGAGGGAGGTTAACATGTGGATAATACCTCACCTGGAATTACCGACGGGGAAGTTCACAAATGGAATGATACCACTGGGAAGACCCTATCTACAGAAAGGCCAAGGCAGAGCAAAGCTCTGACGAGGGAAAATGCAGGGTTCACCTGAGGGGAAACCGAACAGTGGAAATGCATCATACGGGATTACCAAGGGGGGAATCACCATGTATGGAGCACTGAGCCCAGTACATGGGCTCACCTGAAAAGGGGCATACTGGGCCTGGCGGCGTTACTCCTCCACTGAGTTCACCACAGAATAGTGCTTAAGGAATTAAAGAAGTGTCCAGTGTTCACTAGTTATGGGGAACTGTTGTGGACAAGATAGCACACATTATCACCTCAAAAGGGGAAAGGTGCAATGCAAACGATACACCTGACCGGCCGCCTGGCCTACCTGTTGTTATCCCGTAACACTCGGGTCGAAACCAGTTCTATGCGCAGGTTATAGAACCTCGCAAAGGTATTGGGTGTAGCCCAACCCGCTACTCTGCATATGTCTGCTAGAGAGGCACCCCACGCCAGTGCCCAGGAGGAAGCAACACCTCTGGTGGAGTGTGCATGGACTCCCAAAGGGCACGGCAGATCTTTTGATTGGTAAACCAGAGAAATGGCATCCATAATCTAATGGGACAACCTCTGTTTGGAGACAGATTTCCCCTTCTGCTGCCCTCCAAAGCAGACAAAGAGCTGCTCCGAGCATCTAAAGCTCTGTGTGCGGTCCAGATATATGCGCAGGGCATGAACTGGACACAACAAAGACAAGGCCGGGTCTTCCTCCTCTGAAGGGAGCGCTTGCAGGTTCACCACCTGATCCCGAAAGGGAATGGTGGGAACTTTGGGCACATAACCGGGCCGGGGTCTTAAGATCACGTGAGAATGTGCCGGCCCAAACTCCAGGCATTCACTGGTGACAGAGAGCGCCTGCAGGTCCTACACCCTCTTGATAGAAGTGAGTGCGACCAGGAGGGCTGTCTTCAAGGACAAAGTTCTGAGCTCGGCCTGCACCAGGGGCTCAAAGGGGGCTCTCTGTAAGGCAGGTAGGACCACAGAGAGATCCCAAGAGGGAATCAGGTGCGGTCTAGAGGGATTAAATCTCCTCGCGCCTTTGAGGAACCTGGTGATCAGGTCGTGCTGTCGAGAGGGCCTCCCATCCAGTGGCTGCTATTGATATGCTTCAATAGCAGCCATGTACACCTTCAGGGTAGAGAGAGACCACCGTCTCTCCAGTCCCTCTTGTAGAAAGGACAACACAGACACAACTGCGCATCTCCGGAGATCTTCCCAGTGTGAAGAACACCAATTCGTGAAGAGACGCCACTTCAGAGGGTACAGCCGCCTTGTGGAAGGGGCTCTGGCCTGAGTGATCGTGTCTACCACTGCTGGCGGAAGGCCTGCTAGGTCATCCGCATCCCATCCAGGAGCCAGACATGGAGATTCCAGAGGTCTGACCACGGCTGCCGGAGTGTGCCCTGCCACTGAGTAAGAAGGTCCTGCCTCAGGAGAATGCACCAGGGAGGGACTACTGCCAGGAGCATCAGGTGTGAAAACCAAGTCCGGTTGGGCCAGTATGGCACAACCATCAGGACTTGTTGCCCGTACTCCCTGACATTGCATCTGTGCAATGAAGCTCACTGGGGCAAACGCGTACTTGCGCAGCCCCTGAGGCCAGCTGTGTGCCAAGGCATCCGTGCCAAGGGAAGCCTTGTACAGGTAGTACCAAAGGGGGCAGTGAGAGGACTCTCAGGATGCGAACAGGTCCACCTGTGCCTCTCCAGATCTCTCCCAAATCAGCTGGACTGCGTGGGAGTGGATTCTCCACTCTCCATGGAGTGTTATCTGCTGTGAGAGTGTGTCTGCTGCACGGTTGAGGACACCCGGGAGGTGAGTGGCTCGCAGAGACTTCAACGTCTGCTGACTCCAAAGGAGGAGGTGGCAGCGAGTTGCGACATTCGATGTTAGCTTACCCCGCCCTGGCGGTTTATGTACACCACAGTCGCTGTGTTGTCCGTCTGGACCAACACGTGCTTGCCCTGAATCAATGGCCAAAGCCTCCGCAGGGCCAGCGATACTGCCAGCAACTCTAGGCAGTTGATGTTCCATTACAGGTGGGGCCCTGTTCAGAGACCCAATACTGACTGCCCGTTGCACACAGCACCCCAGCCCGAATTCGAGGCATCCATCATGACCAAGACGTGCCTCGAGACCTGCTCTGGCAAATGGCAAATGGCACACTTGGGCATGTTTAGAAATGTCCGTGTAGTGTTTTAGTGCAGTTTTCTCAGCAAACTAGGCTTGCATATATTTTTTTTAATTTTAATTTTATTTTTTTAAACACAGGAGTACACAAGTCACCATTGGGCCACTTTATAAACAGTCCCACAGTTTCTACCATGGGCACCTGTGTTCTTTAGAGCACGGTTCACTTTATGCATCTCTCTCTAGAGGACAAAAACAGACCCAAACAGCTACAGAACTATATGGAGCCATTTCATACTCTAAACTTCTCCACAGCAACACTGTCACTCATAACCTTATTATCCCCCAAACAGGTGATTCCCAGAGTGCCTCCATCACAGTTCCCTGGCTCTGCATGGTTGAAGTTATTGCTGCAACAGGTGCCTGTGAAGAACTCTCGCCTTGAAGCCGGGGAGTCTGCAAAGGCACAACAAGCATCGATAGATCACTGTATCCCATCCTGAGCGCCAGTTCTAAAACAGCACAGCTCCTCCGAATGCACAGAACATTTCTTAGAGGTACTTATTTTGATTCCAAATGCATACCACCATACCAGCCACCCATAAAACATCCTTAAACATCCCCCTCTTTAGAGAGGGAATGCACTCTGTATTTCCCTGGAAATTAAAACAAAGCCTGTCTGTGCAACCAAACTAAAAAACTCATGATGTAATTCTCCAGAAAGCAGAGTAAGAAAGGGCATAGTATATAACAGGAAGTCCCTGTTGCCACTCTGAAAATGGTGGAAGGTCTTGGAATGATCATCCCAGAAAATGTCCATCAGCACTTTCTTGTATATCCTTTGAGAAAGCTTTTTTTTCCCCACTTACCTCTTATTGTACATTGTTTGCATTAAAGGTATACTTCATTATTTACTTATTTACTCTCCCTTGTGTCGTTCCAAACCCATATGCTGTTTTTTCCCCCTGTGGAATACAGCCAAAAATCTTCAAAGTCCCCAAAATGACAAATAATAAGGCAATTGATTTAACATGTTAATATAAGGTGATTTTATATTAATACTAAAAAATTATAAGTTAAAAATGTAATTGCAATCAGTCATGCCTTGTGACCTGTACGTAAATTCTGTTATAACATAACATAGGGATGCAAATTTTGGCAAATTCTTTAAACAGAGTAAACACTAGCATTATTAACTGGTAAACGAATAAGCCATGAATCAAACAAGTGACCAATCAGGCATGACAAAGTGGCAGAGGAGTTAAGAATTGATAAGACAATGCAAAAAGTGGCTATAGAATCCAATGTATTGTTTATTTGCATATTATTGATCATAAGCCAATCATTGGCCTACAGTTAACAGTAATCCATTTTGCAATTGAATTTGTCAATGAATCCAAGATTTATTATGAGGGCTTGTCTAAGGTCTTGTCAATGTACACCTGCATCAGACGGATGCCTTTGGAGCATCTCACTTTGCTTGCTTCGCATCATAAACGTACCATTTTTAGGTCGCTGTGTTAAGTTAAACATAGTTTAATACTTAGAAAAACATGTCCTGAGATCCCTAAGTTCGGATCTGCACTACATCAAGCTGTGTTTTGAATGCAAGAATGCATCCCTATGTTGTGCTGTCTGCTGAAGAGTTGGTTTATTCTCTGTATAAGCTGGGCATTGCCTACTGTATACAGCTGAAGTTTCGCTTACTGCCCCCTGAAGAAAACAGGTGGCAATTCAAGCTATAATTACTCAGGAATTTTCCTTATTATGGACCGGGGGACATGATTAATTGAGTTAATTTTAACGCGTTATTTAAAAAAACAAAAACAATTATTCACACTGAATTAATATGTTAAATCGTCAGGCCTAGTTATTTCATCAGCATTCGAATGAACAACTGTATATTTCTTTCTTATATTTCATAACAAATGCCAAATTAACCAATAAGGTGATAACTTTTGGCGGTTTAACAATGGAAGAATAAAAACATAGTCTACACACATATTGTGCTGCTGGGCTATCCTAATATTTTTTGTTTAGAAAAATCAACATCTACATGAGCAGGAGTCAGTATGGTATGCAGCCAGATGACGGCAAGCTTGGGACCCCACTCCGAAGGCACTGACATCCCGCGGCGCATCGCCCCTCCCATCTCCCATGTGAAGTGAAATGAGGGGCTATAAACATATGCTCTTAGATGTAGAGGTTGCCATGAACAATAATAAGGACCATTTCACAGCTCACGCTGTTTTCCCTTTGTCTTGTCATGTGTGAAACGCCACATTCACAGGACAGTACACAAACTTTTCATATTCGCTATATATCTTCCACTGCATCTTTCTTAACTGCTGCCTCAAGTTTATTGTCTTACAACACTATGCCAGTATTTCCCACACTCTGTGATTCATGACAGTGCTGCTCAAGTCTTTTTTTAAAATGTTATTTATTTTTTTCTCCCCTTTTCTCCCCAATTTGGCATGCCCAATTCCCACTGCTTACTAGGTCCTCGTAATGGCGCGGTTACTCACCTCAATCTGGGTGGCGGAGGACAAGTCTCAGTTGCCTCCGCTTCTGAGACAGTCAATCCGCGAATCTTACCACGTGGCTTGATGTGCATGACACCGCAGACTCACAGTATGTGAAGCTCATGCTATTCTCTGCGATCCACGCACAACTTACCACATGCAAAACTTACCTTACCTGTTTCCAGGGCCATGCTTCCATGCCAAATTGGGATCATTTAAAAACACAATCATAAGTTAAAATTATAGCATCGTGGGTCGTGGTTTTTGAGATATTTTCAAAAATGGACCACGGTCACCAAAAAGTTTGATAGAAGTCTGGTGACGGGGGCGTGGCCAAGCACATTTGTAGGGAGCAAGGCCGGGAGAGACAGAATGGTAAGGATTGACACCTGTGGGAAATCACCTCTAACAGCTCTTTTGTGTTTGCAGTGAAAGTGGAGAGGGATAAAAGGGCAATCCAGACCACCAGAGGAGAGAGAGAGAGAGAGAGAGAGAGAGAGAGAGAGAGAGAGAGCGACCCACAAACCTGGCTGTGTGTGTGATCGGCTGTGCTGAAAAGCATTAGTGTGTGTGAATACTGAAAAGTATAAGGAATAAAGACTCACGTAGAATTGGTTATCCGGCTCCTGCTTCCTCCTTGAAAGAAAGTTAGAGAACTGTCACAGTGGTGCCAAAACCCAGGATTAGGAGGAAGATATGCCGTCATGAAGTCCTTGCTGCTAGCTGAAGTATTCAAGAGCCTCACCAGCATCCACCAAGAGAAACATATGTCTCTGCTTGAGCTGCGCCTGGAACAGGAGCAGCAGTTCCAGGCGCTCTTCCAGGCTCAAGCGGAGGATCGGCAGGTACTACGGAACTTGTTACACCAGGAGGAGTCTACAGCCACAACCCCAGACCCACCTATGGCTGTGGCACACATCATGCTTGCCAAGATGGGACCTAAAGACGACCTTCGTCGAGCTTTTCGAGCAGACGGCGGATGCATAAAAGTGGCCGAGGTCCCAGTGGGCAGCCCGCCTACTGCCACTGTTGTCTGGGGAAGCCCAACTCATGGCAACAACTTCCTGCGGCCAACCTCCTGGTGTACGAGGACTTGAATGCCATCTTGCAACAGGTCGGCTGCTGCCCAGAACAACATCATAGCACTTCCACTCGCAGATGCTTGGCGAGTGTGGCTGCCCGTTCGCATTCGCCCAACAGCTCCGTGACGCCTGCCGAAGGTGGCTCCTGGCAGAAGAACGCGACGCCGAGGGAATGCTTGATCTGGTGGTACTGGAGCAGTTCATCGCCCAGTTACCGAAAGGAATGGCGGAGTCGGTCCAGTGCCACCATCCGGCATCGCTGGATGAGGTGGTATAGCTTGCTGGGCCGGTGAGACCTCTTCTTATCTCTCTCCCTCTCCTCCGTCCCCCTCTCCTTCCCCTCATCCTGTTCCTGTTCCCCAGAAATGAGGAATTCCTACTCCAAAACCGGTACCCTGGTCCCGTAGGCCGTTTAACCCTAACACTCTCTGCTCTCCCCCACAGGTTGGTGAATCCGCTGCCGTGGGTGTGAAGTCTGGGCCGGTCTGCTGGAGCTTCAGGGAACCTGGGCATTTCCAGGATCGATGCCCAACGATGGAGGTGGAGACATTGATCTGGGCCCCTGAAGCACCACAGGCCACCCCCAATTGAGTAGGAGCGTACTGGATACCTGTGAGTATTAAGGGGAGTACATATCAAGCCTTGGTGGATTCAGGTTGTAATCAAACCTCCATTCACCAAAGCTTGGTTCAGTCCGAGGAAAAGGTAGGTGTGTGCATTGTGATATACAAAATTACCCTGTAGTGATGGTCACTATTCAATTTCAGGGACAAAATCATAGTGTCGAGGCTGTGGTTAATTCCCGCCTCACCCATCCACTAATCTTGGGAACTGATTGGCCAGCATTTACTACCTTATTAAGGGGAATGTGTGTGGATGGGTCCTGCAACAAAGCGGATTGGTGTGTGGTGTGTGACTTGCTGGCTGGGGAGGTGAAACCAGGGCCATCTATGTCAGCTCCACATCAGGAGGACATAAGGGAGGGGGAAGTCTCGGCTTCCCTAGCCCTTAGAGGATTCCCTGCTGGGGATTTCCCTCTGGAGCAGATGCGAGACGAGAACCTTAGGCACTCCTTTGATCAAGAGAAAGTGATTGATGGTCAATGCCTCCAGCCAGACGTTGCACTCGCATATCCGTATTTTTCAATTATTAAGGATCGGTTGTATCGAGTGATGCAGGATGCTCAGACAAAGGAGGATACAACCCAGTTGTTAGTACTAAATAGCCGTTGGGAAATGTTATTCCAGATGGCTCATTATAATCTGATGGCGGATCACTTGGGGCAGGGAAAAACACTAGACCATCTGATGGCCCGTTTCTATTGGACGGGCATTTGCGGGGATGTTCACAGGTTGTGTACGGCATGCCGTGAATGTCAGTTCATGAGTCCCGTGGCCACCCCAAAGGCACCATTGCGCCCCCTTCCATTGATCAAGGTCCCCTTCGAAAGAATTGGCATGGACATCGTCGGGGCATTAGAGCGGGCGGCACATGGGCATCACTTTGTGTTGGTTCTGGTGGACTATGCAATGCGATATCCGGAAGCAGTGCCTCTGCGCAACATCTCAGCATGTAGTGATGCGGAGGCACTCTTCAGAAAAATCTCCCGAGTGGGGATTCCAAAAGAAATCTTCACTGATCAAGGCACAACATTTATGTCATGTACACTACTTGAACGGTATGAATTATTGGGGATTAAATCGATTCAGACCAGCGTATACCACCCCTTAAACCAGTGGTTCAATTTTTTTGGGTCATGCCCCCCTTTGAAACAAGAAAAACTTCCATGCCCCCCCTCCAAATAATCTAATAATTTTGTTTTTACTGAAAAAATGCTTTTAAAACATTAAACTAAATTCTCTTTCATCTTCATTTGACAATTTTTTTCTTTTTTTATTTAAAAATACAATGAAAACTGAATGAAAAGTTACACTTCACTCCAGGGGGCACTTGGCCAGAAAGTTTTACATCTCACTGAAGACAATTTTACTCTAGAATAGTTATTTTTTAATAAAAACTGATGATTGCAAGGATTCATATCTATGAATGGAAATAAGCTTCAGCAGTCTCTATAAAAGTTTTTTTTTTTTTTTTTTTTAAATCCTCATCCAGTAATAATAATTGACTGTGATTGTCGCATCCTTGCCAGCGCTGAAAAAAGTAACAAGTATCACATGACAGCACCATCTACGCGCTGTTTCGGTAGCGGTCAGGACCTCTGGACAATACTTTGCACCTGATTAATGATACTGGTAAGTTTAATAAAAACGGACCTTTCCACCATCATTTACTTGTGTCTGTCCAAGCTCCGAAAGCACACATAAAAGCGCCATTAAAGTCATCCACAACAATCGTGCCTTATGCCATATGAAAGTGTTGTGTGAGGAACAAACTGAAATTTAAGTGTTAATTCACCTCGTCACTCATTTGAAACTGACGTGCATGCAAGAATAACCTTGTTTACATGAGCGCGCCTGACGTCAATGCTTTAGGCTGTCACGAGATGCGCACGCAGGACGAGCTGCGGTGCCAGGCGAAAGTTTAAACAAGTCAGGAGAAAAGGCAGAGGAAAAGAAATTGCGCATATCGGTTCTTATGTGTATTTTCACAGTTTTTGTTGAATGTGTGAAAGTGAACGAGATTTGAGGACGGGTCAGTCTTCAACTGTCACAGGTAGACACTAGATAATGAAAATACAACGTCTTAGACATGTACTATAATGATTCCAGGATTGAATATCTGGCAACCTCACCATAATGTTGTTGTCTTAATCAGTATGCTGTCAGCTGTGCAACAGAATCAATACAGCCACATTTTTACACAAATACTTTACATTAGTGTGCATGATACATTGTTTACAGCGATTGTAATTGCTGTGTAAATACATTTATTTAACATATCATACAAAATAATTCACAGAATAATCTAAAATATTCCTTTTAATGAAGACTTGATCCTGAGATGCATATACATTTGTGTTCATTTCCACCCCTAAGGTCTGATATCTGTCAAATGGGTCAAATGGGTAGCCATGAGGAACCTCTTGTTCATCCATTGATTACACACCGATTTAGGATAATAATCATTACCAAGACAAGGCTGACTGATATGTGAGCCAGAGGCCATTAGCTTCTCATTCTGGCCTGGAGGTCTGAGCAATGGAAATCTATGAATCTAGTGGACCTCATCTGACTTAAGCTGGGTGCAAACTGCACTTTGTATTTGTCCTTTACGACTGCTACTTGTCAGATTGTACAATACAACCCTTTTGTGTAAAAGCCAAGGCAGACACAGCAACATCAAAATTTAATTGAAAAATTTAAATGGATTTCAGAATTTCTTAGTATTTAATATTTTCCCCTTTTGCTTTAATGACAACATAAGGTAATTAAGCCATTTCACAAGAGCAAGTGCTGTACTGAATATCAGCAGGTGAGTGTGATATTGCTTTCATACAACAGTTCTATAAACAAGGAGTTCATATAGAGGTACTTACATTTTAGGCACAACATGGCCAGTTAATGTATTTATTTTTGCTCTGCCAATGAAAATAGTTCATAAAGAAGCCAAAGAAGGATCAACTGTTACTGACAGCCTGTCTGGAATGCTGCAGACACAGACAAGTAATGCAATTAATGAACTGTCCCAGTGGTGTTATGCTAAATAACAGAACTCTTGCAATACTTCTCATCCAATCAGATAAGAGGACTGGAACTAACTGTTGTATAAATCATATTTATGTTGTATATTGTATAGACAAACTAGTATCATCATTTTAACTAAATGTCTCACCCTCTCTCTCTCTGTCTCACCCATATACACACATAATCATCAATTGCTGTGTTTCAACTGGTTTTACATTAGACAGCTGTCATAGGAGCTGTTGCACTGCAGGAATGTGACCCAAAATGTTTGACCCAACAGATTAATTGCAAAGGCAATTACTCAACCAATGGTGAGCATGTCACACTAAGGGCAGAAAATTCTAAGGCAGTGTGCCAGAGCCAACAGAAGAGGGCTCTACATGTCAGCAAACAGTTCCCGGATTACCAGATTCTTTTCTGTCCTCGAGGGCACCTTCATCATCACCCTCCTCCTCCTCACCAGGTAAAACTGATCCCGTATTAACAGGCAGGGCCAGGGGTTCAGTGCCTTTGAATATTTCAGCATACCTCTGGTAGAATGGAAGCATGGTGACTTGATTGGTGAGAGTGAGACGAGAGGTATGAAATAGATGCAGTAAGTTGATAAAATAAATAAATAAATACAAACACTGTAAGAAGTGAAAAGGCTTCAGTAGAAGATCTCAGAGCATGCTCTCGTTTGCAGGCTGATGCTTTTGCAGAATTCACCTGAAGTAGCTGATAGCATCACATATAGAGCATTACAAACTGAGACAAAGTTTCTTCATTTCTTTCAAAGATATCTGTAGGCTGTAAGTGTGAACAATAGTTAGACTAACAGAGTCTCAAACTATTCTTATGAACTGTTTTTTGATATAGAAACATAAACTTATACAAAAAATTATTTTAGCATCAGCTGTGCTAGTTGATGACATCTAATGGTGAAATATAAACAGTATATGGGTCATTCATTCCAACAGTTCAGTGACATTTAAATCCCCAGTAAAAGTTGTGGTATTTATATTTTTTTTAAATTTCACCTGATTACAATTTTAATGGGCTTGGTAAAAAAAACAATATATACATTTATATATACCGTACATATACACTCACTGAGCACTTTATTAGGAACACCTGTACACCTACTTATTAATGAGATTATCTAATCAGCCAATTGTGTGGCAGCAGTGCAATGCATAAAATCATGCAGATACAGGTCAGGAGGAATAAAAAAATGTGATATCAGTGATTTTGACTGTGGCATGATTGTTGGTGCCAGACAGGCTGCTTTGAGTATTTCTGTAACTGCAGTTCATCTGGGATTTTCACGCACAACCTATCGAGTTTACTTATAAAAGTGCAATATATATATACACTATATTGCCAAAAGTATTCGCTCACCCATCCAAATAATTGAATTCAGGTGTTCCAATCACTTCCATGGCCACAGGTTTATAAAATGAAGCATCTAGGCATGCAGACTGCTTGAAAGAATGGGCCGCTCTCAGGAGCTCAGTGAATTCCAGCGTGGTACTGTGATAGGATGCCACCTATGCAACAAGTCCAGTCATGAAATTTCCTCGCTAATAAATATTCCACAGTCAACTGTCAGTGGTATTATAACAAAGTGGAAGCGATTGGGAATGACAGCAACTCAGCCACGAAGTGGTAGGCCACGTAAAATTACAGAGCGGGGTCAGCGGATGCTGAGGCGCATAGTGCGCAGAGGTCGCCAACTTTCTGCAGAGTCAATCGCTACAGACCTCCAAAGTTCATGTGGCCTTCAGATTAGCTCAAGAACAGTGCGTAGAGAGCTTCATGAAATGGGTTTCCATGGCCGAGCAGCTGCATCCAAGCCATACATCACCAAGGGCAATGCAAAGCGTCGGATGCAGTGGTGTAAAGCACGCCGCCACTGGACTCTAGAGCAGTGGAGACGCGTTCTCTGGAGTGATGAATCACGCTTCTCCATCTGGCAATCTGATGGATGAGTCTGGGTTTGGCGGTTGCCAGGAGAACGGTACTTGTCTGACTGCATTGTGCCAACTGTGAAGTTTGGTGGAGGGGGGATTATGGTGTGGGGTTGTTTTTCAGGAGCTGGGCTTGGCCCCTTAGTTCCAGTGAAAGGAACTCTGAATGCTTCAGCATACCAAGAGATTTTGGACAATTCCATGCTCCCAACTTTGTGGGAACAGTTTGGGGATGGCCCCTTCCTGTTCCAACATGACTGCGCACCAGTGCACAAAGCAAGGTCCATAAAGACATGGATGAGCGAGTGTGGTGTGGAAGAACTTGACTGGCCTGCACAGAGTCCTGACCTCAACCCGATAGAGCACCTTTGGGATGAATTAGAGCGAAGACTGCGAGCCAGGCCTTCTCGTCCAACATCAGTGTCTGACCTCACAAATGCGCTTCTGGAAGAATGGTCAAAAATTCCCATAAACACGCTCCTAAACCTTGTGGAAAGCCTTCCCAGAAGAGTTGAAGCTGTTATAGCTGCAAAGGGTGGGCCAACGTTATATTAAACCCTATGGATTAAGAATGGGATGTCACTTAAATTCATATGCGTCTAAAGGCAGATGAGCGAATACTTTTGGCAATATAGTGTGTATATGTATATATATATATATAACACACACTACCGTTCAAAAGTTTGGGGTCACTTGCCAGAAATGTTTCTCATGATCTTAAAAACCTTTTGATCTGAAGGCGTATGCTTAAATGTTTGAAATTAGTTTTGTAGACAAAAATATAATTGTGCCAACATATTAATTTATTTAATTACAAAACTAAAATTTTATTTAAAAAAAATAACGTTTTGAAATGGATGACTTGGATTAGGAAATAATAATTGGGGCTGCTTATTCAAAACAGCCCCAATTAATGAAGAATTAATTAATTAATGAATAATTAAGAAAAGCATCCACTAAGTGCCTAGCATATAGGTGGGAACTCCTTCAATACTGTTTAAAAAGCATCCCAGGGTGATACCTCAAGAAGTTGGTTAAGAAAATGCCAAGAGTACATTTTTGCAAAATCTAGGCAAAGTGTGGCCACTTTGAAGATGCTAAAATATAACATAGTTTTGATTTATTTAGGATTTTTTTAGTCACAACATAATTCCCATATTTCCATTTCTATTATTCCATAGTTGTGACTTTACTATTATTCTAAAATGTGAAAAAAATAAAGAATAAAAAAAATAAAGAATGAGTAAGTGACCCTAATCTTTTGAACAGTAGTGTGTGTGTATATATATATATATATATATATATATATATACAGTGAGCAGCAGTTCTGCAGACAAAAGTGCCTTCAACAGACACTTTATAAGGACCATAGTGTTCCTAATAAAGTGCTCAGTGTGTGTGTATTGTGGCAGTATGACAAAGAGACAGCCACAGTGGGTGTGGCGTCAAGCCTACAGAGGCATTAATTTGAAATAATAATAAAAGAAAAGGGGAAAATAAAGTGTCAGTGGGTAATTTAGTGTCCAAAATAAAGTGATCTGTGTAGGTTGGGGAGTGTCCAAGGAATGGTCCAGGAAGTGAGTGGGGTCTGGCGGTCGCATGTGCTCCCCTCATTGGTTTCCGGGGCAGCGGCTTCTTTGGCAACTCTGCTTCCCTGAGAAGGATATAGCTGCAGGCAGAGCTCCAAAAAGGGGCAGGAGCTAAAAACTGCCAGCAAAGTTGTAGGAATCCCCTAACCTAACCCTTTACAAAACCCTAACCGTGTGTGGAAGTGACGCTCCCTTTTGGGGTAACCCCGCCCCTTCTGGAGATACCTCACCCTCTCTTGGAGATTTAGCCCCCATTTAGAGATCTTCAGCCTGCAGTTATACCTACTTGGCTTCCTGGGACTGCGGTGTGTGAGGGGAAGGGTGGCCTGGCTTCCTGTCCATGCTCCAATGCCCCAGCGTTGCATCTAACTCGTGCCGGGGATCTGAGGGTGCGGGTCCGGCGATGCATCTTTTTTGACTTGTACCCTCCCTGCTCTGCTGCTGGACCTACAAGGATGCAATGTGTGCATACAGGGAGATAGAAGCCAGCTCCCAGAGGAAAGGTGCGCTCTGTGTTTTAATGGCTGAGGTAATGAGGCTCTAGTCATATCAGGTGTGCCTCATCATCCGCTGCCCAAACGAGGCTCATTAAGTTGCACCTCTCCTCTCTCCTGCCCACTCCCATTGTGAGCCTGGCTGAAGGATGGCCCTCCACGCTGGTGGACTCTCCTCTTCAGTTCACCCCACAGATTTTCTATGACGTTCAGGTCAAGGGACTGGGATGACCTTGGCAGAACCTTGATTTTGTGGTTAGTGAACAATTTTTGTATTGATTTTGGATCATTTGTGTTTTGGATCATTGTCCTGCTGGAAGATCCAATCAGGGCCTATTTTAAGCTTTCTGGCAGAGGTAGTCAGGTTTTGATTTTCTATCTGTTGTTATTTGATAGTCCATGATGCCATGTATCCGAAAAAGATGTCCAGGACCACTGGCACAAAACAGCCCCATAATGTTAAAGATCCACCATCATATTTAACTCTGGGCATGAGGTACTTTTCCATATGGCTACCTCTCTGTGTGCGCCAAACCCATCTTTGGTGTTTGCTGTCAAAAAGCTCTATTTTTGTTTTACCTGACCATAGAATCCAGTCCTATTTGAAGTTCCAGTAGTGTGTGGCAACTAATTTCTGCAATCCTCCAGCTGTGATCCTTGGAGAATTTTTGGCCACTCGAACCATCCTCCTCACCATGCGTGGAGACAATATAGACACATGTCTTCTTCCAGGCTGATTCGTAACATCTCCAGTTTATTGGAACTTCTTAATTATTGCCCTGATGATGGAAATGGATATTTTCAATGCTTTAGCTATTTTCTTATTGCCACTTCCCATTTTGTGAAGCTCAACAACCTTTTGCCATACATCATAACTTTATTCTTTGGTCTTACCCATTGTGATGGACGACTAAGGGAATTTGGCATGTGTGTTACCTCATATTTATTCCCCTGTAAAGCAGGAAGCCATAGCTGAACAATTTCATGTTCCTAGTCACCCAGGTGCACTAAAAATGTAAAATATGAATGGGAATATACTTAAGATATATTTTACTCATAAGAATTTCTAGGGGTGCCAATAATTGTGGAGTTTTGGAGAAAAATATTTATTTAATTGTGAGATTTTTCCCACCTTTCAATTAGTTTACTTCAATTAAAGGTTAGATTTTTGTGAATATTTTAAATGAAAGATCAGAAGGATAAACAATAAACACATATTTTTACTGCCTTCTTTGCTCATATTTACCAAGGGTGACAATATTTTTGGCCACAACTGTATATATAATGTTACACACTGCTGTGGGGCTAAAAGTCCCATTTTAAATAATTGTAGTAATTATAAGAGTCATGTCATGAGGAATCAATTTTTCCTTGACATATCTCCTATAAAAACACTGTAAATTTCAGAACTCAAAACTTAATCCCCAATGCAATAAAATGATTTTTTTTCCCCTATGCCACTAAGTGGCTCATTAATTCATGACTGCCTCTACAGTGAAAAAACACAAATGCCTACCATACGTCATCGCACCCTTGGCCTGGTGCTTCAGTTTGAAAAGTGAGAGAGAGAGCAGGACAGACAAGCTGATTGTGGCCTTCCTATACCTGAACACCAAAGGGGACCCATCTGGACTATTTTGAATTAAGATAATGGCAAATACACACAGTTCAGTTAGGACAACGTTTGAGTAGATTTGACAAAATAGTTTATTGTGTAAATGTTTTTGAGAGTAGGTTTGGTCTTGGCCGATTAGATCTGCTTCCGCAAACAGCTGCTCCTACTGCTGCTTAACACACTGCACGATAAACTGTACATAATACACTGCTGCTGTTGAGATATGCAGCTGCTGCTAAACACAACAGATATCCCCACAAGCAGAACTAGACAGGGGGAGCTTGGTAGGTGGAAAGAGAATACCATATACCACTGCTGTTGGACTGCAGTCGAAGCTGTAGAGGTGAGTGCCTGCTTATAAATGATTTGACAGAGAGTTAACTCTTGATAGAGTCTTGAAAGGCATGTCGGGAACAGGGCATATCGACCTGCACTGCATAGAGTTTCCTAACTGAACTAATAGGATATTTCAGTTAGGACAACTCTTGAGTAGATCTGACAAAATAGTTTACTGTGTAAAAGTTACTGAGAGTAGGTTTGGTCTTGGCGGACTAGATCTGTTTACACAAGCAACTGCTGCTTAACACACTGCAAAATACACTGCTGCTGTTGAGATATGCAGCTGCTGCTGAATACAACAACAGATACCCCCCAAAAATTGCATTCTTAAATATCGATGAACACAAGCCTGAGGGATTAATGATGCCCCCCCCCCCACCCCCCACCCCACACCCCCCCAACAGATCTAGCTTCCAGACATGTGGGCTACAGTGACATGATATTAGACGCGTGAAGCTAGCAGTGTAGCCCAATTGTGTGCAATAAAAATGTGTAGGAATGTAGGAAGCTTTGAGAATGAAGTTTTTAATAATGCAAGTCCAGCTGAGTTGATGAACTATGCAATAGATAGAGGGAATAGGAGCGACCTTTATTAATTTTATGTACTACTGCTTGGTTATCGCATAAGAAGGTTATACGTTTGCGTTGCCATTCTTTGCCCTATAGACGGCATGCAATGACGATGGGGTAGATTTCGAAAAGTGCGATAGATTTAGCCTCAGGTGGAAGGGAAAGAATTTCGGCTGGCCAATTTTCTGTGAACCATTTGTTACAGAATAACCAACCGATGCCTATGGAAGGAGCAGCATCAGTGTAGATTTGAAGGGAGTTTGAGGTTTCGACATAATTAAAAATTTGACATAAAAAATTAAAAAAAGTTCCAATCAGATAAAAGGTGAGCCCAGAATTGCATGTCAGACTGACAGCCGAGGTTGAGTTTGACAATATCTTGAAGGTTTGGAACGAATATTGACAGCTCAAGAAGTCTAGATATGAATGCACACCCTTGGGGAATAATCGCATAGCAAAATTAAGGTGCCCTAAAAGGGAAAGTAGATAGCATTTGGATATGATTTTATCAGAAATAAAAGAGGACATACATTGATGGATTCGAGTGAGTTTCTCCTGAGGAAGAGAAGCTATCATTCTCTGGCAGTTAATATTAATACCTAGGAACTCTAAAGAGGTTGAGGGACTGATTTTTCTTCAGAAACAGGCACCCAGAGTTTTAAGGTGGAAATACTATGGTCTGGCGGGGATTTTGGAAAGTTGACCATGAGAAAATCACCTTGTAACACAGACTCAGGCTGAGTGGGATCCATGTGTGGTTTATTAAAACACAGCAAGTTCAGAGTACAGACAAGCATGGGTCGAATAACCAGGGCAACCAACAATATCAGAGGCAGGGCAGTACACGTGGTATAATGGGCAGAGGATCGGGGTAGGCAGCAAACAGCAATAGAAATAGTCCAGGCAAATACAGTGGTAGGCAGGCAGCAAAGATTCGTTCAGAGGTAATCCAAGGCAGAGTCAAACAAGGGCAGAACAACACAGGAAATAATAATGCTCAGAAATGTAGCCAGGGCAAACAAGACTTCGCAAAGAGTAAACACACACACACCGGGCTAAATAGTCTGAGTGATATGGAACAGATGTGCAGTAATCAGTCCAGGTATGTGTGCACTTGGGAAATGTAGTCCAATGTTAATACTCAGGCGAGTGAGACCTCTGGTGGCCAATTGAGGAATCTTCACCGGCATTCGTGACAGAGCCCCCCCCCTGCGAGCGGCTCCTGATGCGAGAGCACATCCGATATCGGGGTCTTCCTCGAGGTTGAGGGGCCGGTTTCTCCGGGTGAGTCCTATGAAATTCTGCGATGAGATTGGGGTCGAGGATATCATCCGCCTTGACCCAGGACCTCTCCTCCAGACCGTACCCCTCCCAATATACCAGATATTGGATCTGGCTTCCCCGACATCTGGAATCTAGGAGATCTCGCACTAGAAATGCCTCCTTGCCATCCACGATCATGGGTGGGGGCCTGAGTCACCACCTTCCTCCTCCACCCTCAGACCACCGGCAGGTTTCAGCAGTGAGACATGGAAAGTGGGAGAAATATGATAATTAGGCGATATGACACAGGATTAGTTTGTCTCAGAATTTTGAAAGGACCCACATATCTGCGACTAAGTTTCTTGCAAGGTAAGCAGAGACGAAGGTCCCGGGTTGAAAGCCACACCCACTGTCCTGGAGTGTAGTTGGGACTGGGACAACGATGGTGGTCAGCTTGCTCTTTTCCCCTGTTTATGGCACGCTGTAGATGGACATGTGTTTGGTCCCAAACAGCCTCACTTCATCGAAACCAGTCATTCACAGCAGGTACTTCAGACGGTTCACCAGACCATCGAAACAGAGGGGGTTGTAACCCCAGAACACACTGAAAGGGCGTTAATTTTGTGAAGGGTTTGAGGATCGAGTTCTGCGCATATTTTGCCCAGGGAAGAAAGCAGCTCCAGTCGGCTTGATTCTGTTGACAGTACATGTGAAGGAATTTGGTGAGTTCTTGATTTAGATGTTCTGTCTGGCTATTAGACTGGGGGTGATAACCTGAAGTGAGACTTATATTGACATTAAGTAATCAAAAGAAAGCTGTCCAAACCCTTGATGTAAACTGAGGGCCCCGGTCAGAGACAATGTCTTCAGGAAGACCATAGTAGTGGAACACATAATGGAAGAGGTGTTCTGCAGTTCCGAAGGCTGATGGGAGCTTAGACAGGGGTATTAGTCGACATGCCTTAGAAAAGCGATCAATGACAGTTAATATGGTGGTGTTACATTGAGAGACTGGTAGATCAGAGATAAAATCAATGGCGATGTGGGACTATGGTCGTTGTGGTATGGATAGAGGTTGTAGCAGCCCTGCCGGTAGATGTCTGGGTTTTTTTTGCTGTGGCGCAGGTGTGACAAGCGTTCACAAATGTACTGGTGTCTGCCTGTAACGTTTCCCACCAGAATCAATTTCTTAGCAATCATACTGTGGTAGTAATACCTGGATGGCCAGAGCTTGTGGAGGAGTGCACCCAGTGGATTACCTTTTCTCATAGACTTGGTGGCACAAACGTTCGGTTGGGCAGGCATTCTGGAGGAGGCATGTTTTGTACATGGGCCTGGGAGATTTTGGACATGATGTCCCACTGGACCACAGCTAGAATCAGAGAGGAGTTCTGGAGAGGGATTATAAGGAGTGGAGTCATATTGACGGGATAGTGAGTCGGCTTTGATGTTCTTTGGTTCTGGACAATAAGTGATTGAAAAGTTAAATCGAGTGAAAAACAGTGCCCATCTGGCTTGTCCAAAATGGGAAAAGTGACTTTGAGAAGGACTCTGATACAAGTGATGAAGCGGAATGTGGAAATGCCTGTGAACTGGAAAAGGAAAATAAAAAATACCAATGATCGCCCATCGGATGATTATGTGGACATCATGCCAACAAAACCAAGCCATTCAAGAACACAGACCATGCCCCGTGACAGGTATCGTTGGCTGAAAAATGATTTGATCAGTCCCAACACTGATTTTTCAGGTCAGGGCTATGAACAGAGCTAAACATAGTAAATGCCAAAGTTTTTATTCAGTTCATCAGGTTTTGTAAATATAATTTGAACATATTTTAATAATAAACCATTTTTCATAAAAATATGACTTGTCTGATTATCATTATTGTGTGATTTATTAGTGTATAGATATATAGGCTGCTGTTATGGGGCTACATAAGCAGTACACCCTGCAAATGAATCATTATATGTTCTCTACATTTGTTCAGATAGTGAGTAAAATCACTGAAATTCTGCTACCCAACAGGCTTAATATTGCAATATTACAACATTTCCCTAAAAACTTACTAAAATGTAAAAAATGTAAAAAACCATTTATTTCTGCAATAGAGGCCTCCTACAACAACATATAAAAGTTTATACATATATATATATATATATATGGGTCTCACAGGGTTAGATAAGTTATCTAGCTTGTTGATTTTCCATGTAATAAAAAATGGTAGATTTCTTTCTATAATTTAGCAGATAGCCTTACCCATTCATCATACAGACATTATTTTAGGTTGTGTGTAGCTTCCTGTTCACAAGGAAAGTGTGAGAGGGCTGTCTGCAGTTGGACATTCTGCTTAGTCTGCAAGCTTTTGGTGACTATACAGTGTATGGATTTGTGGAGAACACACTGCTGGCTACCAATTGTTGTACTATTTTTCTGTTGTAGAGATGGATAGAGACTATGGCTCCCTACTCAGCACCCTCAAGAGGAGGAGGCAGCTGACTGCTGATGAGCTTAGGTTCATAGCAGAGGAGGACATGGCTCATGAGGGCATGAGCACACAAGAGGAAGATCTGCTGGACCAGGAACATGGCCTGTGGGACATGCAGGGTGAATCGTAAACTGTTTCCTGCAGAATTTAAAGACATCAAAATATGGGAACGCAAGACAGCTTGTGGGAATATGAGGTGGTGTAGGACTGAGGGGAATATACTTGTAATTCAGTGGAAGGACACGTGTGCAGTTACATGCCTCTCCAATTTCCACAATGCGAATGGCTCAACCGAAATTACTACGTTTGAAAAAAATATGGCGACTGGACAAAAGGAGTAGCCCTCCAGCCCACTGTCATCAGCGATTATAACAAAAACATGGGTGGTGTTGATAGGTCAGACCAAATGATAAAATCTTACAACGTCCTACAAAAAACTCAGAAGTGGTGGAAGACTCTTTTTTTCCACTTCATAGACATTGCCATCGTCAATAGTTTCATATTGTTTAAGGAATGGCAACACATTCATGCAGCACCAGGGGATGAACGTAGACCAGTAAACTTAACCCAGATAGATTTCAGAGAAAACCTGGCTCGTCAGCTGGGAGGTATCAAGTTTCCCTTTGCATACACTAAAGCCTGTAGTCCCTCCTTCATCATCACTCCACACAGCCCATGTCCCTAAATTTGAACAGTCCTCTAAGAGATGTTGGCTATGCTATCGGAAAAGTAGGACTGAAAATAAAACTAAAGTAGCTTGTTGTGGCATGTAATGTAATGGCAAAAGACTTTGCTTGGTTCGCGATATGAACTGTTTTCAGTCTTGGCACTCAGCTGAGTGTGACCAGTTTTGCGAAGAGGCCTAGGTTGGGCTGTGTTAACTGGTGTTGTTGTCCTCCCCCTCCCCTCTTTTCTCCCTCTCTTCTCTCCACAGGTATTGCAGTTGTTGAGTATTTATGAATTTATATATATTCTGTTCCTGCACTCTTTATTAAAAATGTATTTACTGTAGATAGTTTGAAAGTTTGATTTTGTATGTTTTGCTGTGTAATTCGTGTGTAATTCTAATGTTCAAATTAAATAAAGTGTGTGTTTTATTGAACAAATAAAATGTATATTTCAGTGTTTGTGTCCTTCAATTTCAGATGCAATCTCAATTTATTATTACAGGTGCTCAAAAGGAGTATTTGAGGAGTGGTCATGTGAAATGTATCTTATTCTAAATGTTTGTTTTATTCCATTTTCCCACTAATCACTAGAATGGTCTTCTATATTGCCCACACAATTATGTATATTTCATACACTCTAAGTTTCCCTCTAGCTTGTAATTAAAATGGTTGAAAATGCAGTTGTCTGATGAAGTATGGTGGTCTGAGAAGATTTTTGTAACAATTGCTGTGTGAAATCTTATTAATAAAGGATGATTAGCCTTAAATAATCATACATATATTTATATCATTTGAAAGCCCTAGTTCTTCTCTTCAATATGGTATATACAGTTCAGGTGTGTGATGTTATATGAATATGATTGTAATATGAATATGGATATGAATATCATATTCTGGCACAGAATGGAATTTTCGGAATTTTGGGCTCAGGCTTTAAAGGGTTAACCTCATAATCGATTTCCCTGACTCGCGTGTGACCTCGAATGGCCCTTTAAGTAATTTATAGCTCGATGTGGGGAGCAATACAATAACTTTATCTCCCTGTGTAAATTCCCATAGTGAGTACCCCTATAATACAGCTGGCTTTGACGTTCTTGAGCCTGGAGTGTGTTAACTGCTCCAGTGTCAAGTCGTCATTTTTATTTGTATAGCGCCTTTCACAACACACATCGTTTCAAAGCAGCTTTACAGAAAATCATGCATTAACAGAAAATGAAACTGTAATATCCATAATGTCTTAGAGCAGGGGTGTCAAACTCAGTTCCTGGAGGGCCACAGCCCTGCAGAGTTTAGTTCCAGCCCTGCTCCAAAATGCCTCCTTGTAATCTTCAAGCACTCCTGAAGACCTTGATTAGATGCTTCAGGTGTGTTTAATTAGGGTTGGAGCTCAACTCTGCTGGACTGTGGCCCTCCAGGAACCGAGTTTGACAGCCCTGTCTTAGAGTCATCATTGTGTAGTTTGATAAAATACAATTGTGAATTGTTTAAAAAATAAGTAATTAAATAATAATTGTATTTAAAACCCCAGTGAGCAAGCCGAAGGCGACTGAGGCAAGGAACACAAAACTCCATAAGATGCTGGTTATTGGAGAAAAATAACCTTGGGAGAAACAGGGTCACTCTGGGGGGCCAGTTCCCCTCTGGCTAGCATCATGAATATAATGCTAATTTTACTTATGTATAGTCATGGTTTAAAATTATTTAAGTAAGTGTTAAGGGTCAGTGTTTAAATAAAGATTTTGTATGAATGTAAGATTAATGACTAATGTCTTTGAAGTCCAACCTGGATTAACTGCAGAAGTTCACATAGATGCAATTGTCCTTGTTAGCTGGCTGATGAAGGGTTTTGTTGGCAATTAATTTATAGTCTATGTATTCCATTTCAAGAGTATAATCCATCATTAGACCGAGGTGATGCAGGCAGAGATCAGTTAGGTGCACCGCAGTTCGATCGGCTGGTAATTGCGGTGAGGTCTATCCTAAATCCAAGGTTCAGGCAATGGCATATGATGTATCCTATGTCTTATGGTTGGAGTTGGCATCAGTTCATCCTCTGAAGTCCATCGGAATAGACTTAAGTGATGTTTGGCTGGCACCGGCTGCTATTAGTCGTCATCACTCAGGGACACGTAGCAGTGTAGTCCAACACGAAGCAGGAATGGAGATAGATCCAGCCGGTTCTGGTGACCTCAGGATAGGAGTCCCGATGTTGAGGCAGGGAAACAAATAGAATAATATTAGCATAGATGCCATTCAATTTATTGCAGAGTTATAAGATCATGATCAATGTTTCTGGTTTCTGGTTCCGGCAGATCTAACTAAAGAAGCCTAATTGTGAGTTGCTGGATAAATTAGGTGTATGCCTGGCTAAATAGATGAGTCGTTAGTCTATTCTTAAACTGAGTGAGTGTGTCTGCATCTCAAACAGTGTTAGGGAGACTATTCCATAGTTTAGGAGCCAAATATAAAAATGATCTACCTCCTTTTGTGGATTTTGATATTCTAGGAACTATTAACAGGCCAGAATTTTGCGATCGTAATGAACGTGATGGAATATAGTGTGGTAGAAGGTCGCTTAAGTACTGCGGAGCTAGAACATTCAAAGCTTTGTATGTAGTTAACAGAATTTTAAAATGAATACAAAATTTAACAGGTAGCCAATGTAACGACAATAAAATGGGGCTGATATGATCATATTTCTTCGTTCTAGACAGCACTCTGGCTGTTGCATTTTGAACCAACTGAAGTTTATTTATTATCTTGCTGGACATCCTCCCAGTAATGTATTACAATAATCTAGTTTTAAGGTCATGAATGTATGAATTAGTTTTTCAGCATCAGCATCGGCATCAGAGAGCATGTGTTGTAATTTAGCAATATTTCTTAGGTGGAAGAATGCTGTTCTACAAATATTGGTAATTTGATTTTCAAAGGACAGATTGATATCAAATATAACACCTAAGTTCTTTGCTGTTGAAGACGATGCAACAGTACATTCATCAAGAGTCCCAATTATATTTAATTGGCTTGTTTTTAGAGGTTTTTGGTCCAATAATTAATACCTCTGTTTGTCGGAATTGAGTAGAAGGAAATTTCTGGCCATCCAATCTTTTATTTCATTGATACACTCTGCTAATTTGGAGAATTTGAAATTTCGTCAGGTTTTGAAGAAATATAAAGATGGGTATTGTCGGCATAACACTGGAAACTTATTCCACAATTCCTGATAATATCTCCCAGGGGAAGCATATACAAGGAGAAAAGCAGAGGCCCTAAAACGGATCTCTGTGGCACTCTATACTTTACTTTTGTTTGGTTTGACAATTCCTCATTTACATAGACAAAGTGGTAGCAGTCTGCTAAATAGGTCCTAAACCATGCTAATGCAAGTCCACAACTGCCAACATATTTCTCTAGCCTATTCAAGAGAATGTCGTGATCTATCATGTCGAATGCAGCATTAAGATCTAAAAGCACTAGAAGTGAAATGCAGCCATGATCAGATGATAAGAGCAAGTCATTTGTAACTCTGATAAGTGCAGTCTCTGTTCTGTGATGAGGCCTGACTGAAATTGTTCATATATACTATTACTCTGTAGAAATGAACATATTTGGGAGGATACTACCTTTTCTAGTATTTTCAACATAAACTGGAGATTTGAAATCGGTCTATAATTAGCCAGTTCTCCAGGATCAAGTTATGGCTTCTTAATAAGCGGTTTGATAACTGCCATTTTAAAGTTTCTTGGGACGTGTCCTAAGGATAGCGAGGAGTTAATAATATTAAGAAGAGGTTGTAAGATTACAGGGAATACCTCTTTTAAGAGCTTAGTTGGTATTGGATCTAAAATGCATGTTGTGGCTTTTGATGTTTCGATAAGTTTTGTTAGCTCTTCATGACCTATGACAGCGAAGGACTGAAGTTGCACGTGAAGAAAATTACGAGACATTGTTTTCTGAGGTACTGTGACAGATGATTGCATAATTCCATTTTATTAGTAAAGAAATTCATTCAATTATATCAGTAAAGAAATTCATGAAGTCATTAATCTTGTGCTGCGACGGAATATCTGGATCAGTTGAGGCTTTATTCCTAACCAATTTAGCCATAGTACTGAATAAACACCTAGGATTGTTGTGATTATTTTCTATGAGTTTGCTCAAATATGCTGACCTGGCAGCTTTTAGTGCTCCATTTTCCGAGCTGCTCTTGAGAGCATGAGTGTGATCATTGTACCATGGTGCAGGGCTTTATTCTTTAATTGTCTTTAATCGAAGGGGGGGGGGGGACACTATCAAGAGTGCTAGAGAAGACTGTATTTATACTTTCTGTTATTTCATCAAGTTCTTCTAGGCTTTGGGGCTTACTGAGTGTATGAGATAGATCTGGAAGATTATTAGTGAAGCTATCTTTAGTGGTCGAAAGAATAGTTCTACCTGAACAATAGCATGGTGTAGATTGAGTAACATTAGCTGATCGCGGCATACAAGAGACGAGGTAATGATCTGAGATGTCATCGCTCTGTGGTATACTTTCTATAGTATCAACATTAACTCCATATGACAGAATTAAATCTAGCATATGATTATGGCGATGAGTTGGTCCTATCACATTTTGTCTGACTCCAAGAGAGTTGAGAATATCGATAAATGCTAATCCCAATGTGTCATTTTCATTATCTATGTGAATGTTGAAGTCACCAACAATTAAACTCTATCTACAGTAACTACAAGATCTGATAAATAATTAGCAAATTCACCAAGGAAATCAGAATAAGGCCCGGGTGATCTATATACCGTAGCAAGGGTAAAAGACAACAGAGTTTTTTTATTTATATCTGACGGTGTCACATTAAGCATTATTAGTTCAAAAGACTTAAACTTATATCCTGTCCTCTGATTAACACCAAAATCTTCACTGTAAATTGTAGCAACACCTCCTCCTCGACCCTTCAGACGAGGCTCATGTTTATAATAATAACCTGGGGGAGTAGATTCATTTAAACTAATATATTCATTCGGTTTAAGCCAGGTTTCAGTCAAACGGGGCGCATCCAAACTATGATCTGTAATCATTTAATTTACAATTAGTGCTTTGGTAGAAAGAGATCTTATGTTTAGTGGCCCTACCTTCATATGATGTTTATCTTTAATTTTTTGGTTTTGTTCAAGTTTGACCTTAATCCATTTTTTTCTAAATGATTTAATGAAAGTTTTGTGTTTGGTAGTTTGGGGAACAGACACAGTCTCTATGTGATATTTAGGTGATACAGTCTCTATGTGTTGTAGTTTATGTGACCTGTGTGACATCTCAAGGCAGCTAGCAGACATTCAGATTAACCAGTTTGTCTGCTTCTTGACCTGGGCCCCAGTTATTCAAATACTATCATTATTAAGACTATGAGTCAAATTACTAGAGAGGAGAGTGGCATCTTCCCTGGAGGGATGGAGTCCATCTCTGTTTAGCAGGTCAGTTATACCCCAAAAACTCTTCCAATTGTCTATAAATCCTTTGCTATTCTCCAGACACCACTCAGACATCCAGCCATACAGTGACACTAATCTACTATAAACCTTGTCACCGCAATGAGCAGGGAGGGGGCCAGAGCATATTACAGTGTCTGACATTGTTTTTGCAAGTTCACACACCTCTTTAACATTATCTCTAGTGATCTCCGACTGGCGAAGCTGGACATCATTAGTGCCAATTATGTCAACATAACAATTTTAGAAAATCCACGTTTAGCATTAGCCAGCACTTGTACATTTGATCTGACCTCAGATGCTCTGGCACCCGAAACGCATTTAACAATAGTGGCTGGAGTCTCTATTTCCACGTTCTTTACAATAGAATCACCAATTATTAGGGCTCTTTCAATATGATTCAGAGTGGGTGCATCACTGAGTGGGGAGAATCGATTGGAAACCCTAACAGAAACGGGAGAGTGGTGTCGCTTTGCTGAGTGAGTATGCCACCGAGACGTCACCCAAATGCCCTGCTGCAAGGGACAAAAGAGTGTGTGTTGCTCGCTGTTCTACCCGCATCCAAAACAGTATCTACCAGCTTCTCTTTCTCACTAACCTCCACTAACATTCGGATGCATGTCTCTAACTCATTAAACTTCTTACATGTGAATCCCTCACTGCTGATGGAAGAAGCAATTGTAAACATGTAACATGCAATGCAGAAAGAAATAACATGAGCAGATGCCATGACTTACTGAAATTGATTGTTGTTTTTGTTGATTGTTCCTGAGCAGTGAGGGTTTGAGATCGATGTGAATCCCTCACTCAATTGTTTGTTGTTATGGTTGTTCTTGATAAGCGGTGCTTTGAGATTGATGCAATAATCCGTGTAACACAGAGGAGAAAAAATTTTGCATGCTGTAAAATGCACGCAGCTTAATCGCGATAAAAATAGAAAGCGGATGCATGCGGAAAATGCACGCAGTTGAATCACGATAAGAGAATGTTGCGGGGGGAAACCCGATGCGTGCTGAAAAATAGCAGATGTTAAGGATTAAAAGCTGAAAACAGATAGATAAGCGATGCTAAAAAAGCTAGCAGGCTACAAACACAGACTCGAGCTAGGCACCAGCAGCAACAGGTAAAATACACACAGATGAAACAGTAGAAAAGCGGAAAACCCCGAAGCACACGGTAAAATAACAAAGGGTAAAACAATGAATGTATGAGAATAAGAATAAGCAATGCTAAGCAGGCTACAGACATTCGTGCAACGTGCCGTCAGCAACAAGAACAGGCAAACAATAAGAATGGCCAGGGGCCAGTGTGTGGAGTTTTGCTCTCAGGTCAAGAACATATTGAATTTCGTATTTGCTGTTTGAAGGTCGTACTCCCAATTTTCCCATAGGACGTCGAGCACACCGCATTGCAGGACCCATCCATGCACATTACCCTTAATAAGGTAGTAAATGCCTGCCAATTCGTTCCCAAGATTAGTGGATGGGTGAGGCGGGAATTAACTGCAGCCTCAACACAATATTTTTGTCCCCAAAATTGAATAGTCACCATCACTAAAGGGTAACTTTGGATATCCCCGTGCACACACCTTACCTTCACCCGCCGGCTTGTATCCAAAGCCTCGGATTGAACCAAGCTTTGGTGAATGGAGGTTTGATTACAACCTGAACCCACCAAGGCTTGATATGTACCCCCCTTAATACTCACAGGTATTCTGTATGCTCCTGTTCGATCGGCGGCAGCCTGTGGTGCGTCTGGGACATGGACCACTGTCTTCACCTCCATCATGGGGCATCGGTGAATGGAGATTCTCAGCCATTGAGAGTCTTGAAAGGCGCTTATAAATAAAATGTATTATTATTATTATTATCGGTCCTGGAAATGCCCAGGCTCCCTGAAGCTCTAGCAGACCAGCTCAAATGTCATGCCCACACCAGCGGCAATGGATTCAACAGCCTGTGGGGGAAAGCAGAGAGGGTTAGGGGAAACCGGCAGGTTGAACGGCTCACGAGAACGGAGAACTGGTTTTGGGGTAGGGATTCCTCATTTCCGGTGAATAGGAACTGGGTGAGGGGAAGGAGAGGGGGAGGGAGGAGAGAGAGAGAGAGAGAGAGAGAGAGAGAGAGAGAGAGAGAGAGAGAGAGAGAGAAGAAGAGGGCTCGACAGGCCCCGAATATGCCGCCAAATGGTCCTCAGCCAGCTGGATTGCTTCCGTCAGTGATGCCGGGCGATGGTACTGGACCCACTCTGCCATCCCTTTCAGTAGCCTGCTGACGAACTGTTCCAGTACCACAAGATCGATAACAGCTCTGCTGTCGTGATCCTCTGCCAGCACCCACCATCGACAGGCAACACGGAGCTGTTGGGCAAAGGCAAATGGTTGACCGCATTCGTTGAACAGAAGGGTGCAGAAGTATTGCCTATGTTGCTCCAGATTGCGGCTGACCCGCTGCAGGATGGCCCACTTTAGGTCCGCATACTCCAGGATACTCGCGACCAGCAGTTGTTGGGCCACAAGCTGTGCTTTGCCAGACAGCAAGGGCAGCAATCCGGCTTCCAATGTGTGTTGGGCCAGCCCCACTCTTCAGCTGCCCACATGAAGAGCTCGATGAAGGCTTCGGGTTCATCTTGCGCCTCATCTGGGCCATCAGGCTCCATAATACCTGTCGGTCCTCTCTCTGGGCTTGGTGCAGGACCTGAAAAAATTGTTCCTGCTCCGCATGTACGTCCAGGAGGGCTTGATGCTGCATCTGGTGGATGCCGGCATGAGTCGTGATGACTTCAGCTAACGGCAAGGACTCCATGACGGCATTTTCTTCCTCTAATCCCAGGTTTCCACACCACTGTGACAGATCTCTTGCTACTTTGAAGGAGGAAGTGGGAGCCGGGTGAACAATCCAATGTGAGTTTTTATTTTCCCACTTTTCAGTGTAAAAACAAACTTTGCTTTTCAGCATAACATAAATAATGGCACACACAATCACTGTTGTGTGGGTCTCTCCCTCTCCACTCCGGCAGTCTGGACTTTTTATCCCTCTCCAGCTCTCACTGACACACAGAACAGCTGTTAGAGATAATTTCTCACAGGTGTCAATACTTACCATTCTCCTCTCCCGGCCTCGCTCTCCACAGATGTCGCTTTGCCATGCCCACATCACCACAGACCACCAAAGCACATCCCTAAATTACGTCATGTCCATAATCCCAGAAAAAAAGGGAAGCGACGGCTGTTCAGTCAGTCGCAGTTCAGGACAGCGGACCAGCAGTCTTTGGATGGATGATAACTGTTAACTATTTTGCTGTTTTTTAATTGTTAAAATTCTTGGATTCATTTTCTGTTAGGTTATTGAAGCTTATAATGGTTGTCATGCATGCATTAATCAAACACTCATGTGTTCACTGATCACAAAGTGTTTAATAGGTTTCGTTTTCCAGTGAAGTTACAGTAACATGTTTACTAATACTAATGACTTTCTGAGTATTTTATAACATTGTTGCAGATTTGATGTTCCCAAAGTGTGTGTGTGTCCTGCTGATTATTCATTTATTTTCCCCAATCGCAGAATACACAAGTTGTTGTCACTTTTCATTGCCGTTTTAGAAGATATTCTGTTTAAATATAGCTGCAAGCAGCAATTACAAGGCCAAGCACCAAAATGACAACCACTGCACAACCCAAAGATCTCAGAGCAAGCACAGATCACATTGCCCCATAGAGATTTGAACCAATGACTTTCCATTCCACAGTTCAGTGTGCTATCCACTGCACCACACAGCTACATCATTACAAATCAAGATAGGGACATACCAAGCTAAGATGAATCACAGCTGAGCACAACTGTTACCATGATCAAATTTATATTAATGTAACTTCAACAAATATGCAAATCAACATTTGATAGGGGAAAAGTCCAGCCTCCATTCGGTAAGCACAACACAAAAATCTCCAGAACTACTCACATTTATAATGCATGACTTGCTGAGGTGGGGATTGAACCATGAACATTCCATTTGGTATTTTATGGCTCTAACCACATAAACACAAAAGTCACCATGATCAAATTTGTACTGATGTAACTTCAAAAGAGATCAAATTCAGAATTTGATTGTGAAAAAAGCCCAGCAACTATTCAGTAAGCAAATACAAAAATCACCAGAACTACATAATAACTTGCAGAGGTGGGAATTTGAACCCTCAACCCTTGAAACTATAAACCAGTGCTTCAACACACTGAGCCACTCAGTTGACATGCCCACTGAGTGGACAAGAGACTTCCTGAGGTATATTAAGGCTGATATGAGAAAAATTTAAATCTGCATGACCTAAGGAATCCACAGACCCAACCCCATTATTTTAGGACATACGGTTCAAAAGTTTGCATGTACCCTCAAATCATGATCCTGATGAAGCATACTGAGTTTAATTTTGATAGGACAAACCGTTGCCGGGATACAGCCTCATATCTAGTTTTACATCGACCTGGTTATCTTTGCGCTGCCGTAACTTTTACACAAAGGCGAAAATCAAAATTCTTTACTATCATTTCTGTGCGGCTTGGTCTGGAGATTATTTTGAATCATTGTTTGGACAAATCGGAGAAAGTTTGAAGGACATAAATCTTTTAAACTGTGAACATCATTATCCAAGATGGCAGCTACTGTAATGTGTGGCGTTATAAAGTATGGGGGTTCATTTGAATCATTAGGAGGAAAGTAATTTACTAGGACAAACGGTTCAAAAGATACACTCAAAATACATTTTCCAGTTTGGACTGGTGGTGGCGCTATGGAATTTGTCCTAGAGGTCCCAAATTTGCTATGGGAACTATTCATGACCACCTCTATCAGTGTGCCAAATTTAATAATTTTCCTACAAACGGTTCTATGGGCTGTCATAGACTCCTATTGTGAGGAAGAAGAAGAAGCAGAATAATAATAATAAATATAGCTGCAAGCAGCAATTACGGGGCCAAGCGCCGAAATGGCAAACACTGCACAGCATTAACCACAACCCAAAGATCACATATGACATTAAGTGTAAACACACACAACATTATCTTCACCTCAGGATGGATTTAAACCAACAACTTTCTATTCGATAGGTCACTGCACAGTCCACTGCACCACAGAGCCACAACATTGACAGTCACAAAAGGGACATATCAAGTACAGAGTAATCACAGACAGTCATCATACTCACTATAATCAGCTTCATATTCATGTAACTTTACAACAAAATGAAAATCAAAATTTGATTGGAGAAAAGCTCTCGACTGATTTGTCGATGTTGGGATTCAAACCCACGGGCCTTGAAACTATAAACCAGTGCTTTAAAAATAGCCATTTTTTACATCTTTGACACACAGGTGGCGCAGACTCCAAACTTTGCATGTACCCTCAGATCATGGTCCTGATGAACATACCAAGTTTCGTTTTGATAGGACAAACTGTTGCCGAGATACAGCCTCACATCCAGTTTTACATTGACCTTGTTAACTTTGTGCTGCCATAACTTTTAAACAAACAAGAAAATCAAAATTCTTTACTATAATTTCTGTGCGGCTCAGTCTGGAGATTATTTTGAGCCATTGTTTGGACAAATCGGACAAAGTTTGAAGGACATGAAACTTTTAACTTGTAAACATCACCCATTACAGTAGCTGCTATCTTGGATAATGGAGTTATAATGTATGGGTTCATTTGGCTGATATCAAACACAACTGAAATTAAGGACAAACCAGTAATGATGTATTTTGCAATGACTTAAAGTTTTTTTAAGTCACTGTAATGGGTGGAGTTTTAATGTAAGGGATCCATTGGAATCATCAGGAGGAGAGTAATCAGATACAAAATTGTGTCTCTAGGACAAACGGTTCAATAGATATGCACAAAAGAAAGTAAATTTTTGACATGGTAGTGGTGCTATCGATTATGTCCTAAAGACCCCAAATTTGGTATGGGGGCTATTCATGACCACCCTTATCAGTGTGCAAAATTTCATCATTTTCCTATAAACAGTTCTATGGGCTGCCACAGACACCCATTGTGGAGGAATAATAATAATAACAATAAAAATAATACTAATGAAAACAATAGGTGCCACAGCACCTTCGGTGCTTGGACCCTAATAATAATAATAATAATAACAAAAACAATAGGTGCTTGGCCCCTAATAATAATACTAATGGTTACAATTAGGGCTTGGCCCCTAACTAACAGATATAATAGGGGTGATTGGCCCCTAATAATACTAACAGATACAATAGATGCCATAGCACCTTCGGTGCTTGGCCCCTAAATAGAGTGGATAATTTCAAATTACATCTAAAAGCCCCTATACTGTAGGTACACGGTAGGTCCTTACAAATGTGTAGTCATCTCAAGTTGTTTATAATGTACATATTAATTTGTTTGGCCTGTAACCATCATTCTAATATAACTTTCCTGCCAAAGAATCGATTAAGGAAACTGTTTATTATTTTAATTGTTTTATGGCATATTTGTGCATATTACTGTCATGTTTAATAAAGTATATTTCATCCCCATCATTATTTAATCCTTTTTTTAATGTACATTTGTGTGTGTGTGTGTGTGTGTGTGTGTGTGTGTGTGTGCAGTGCAAAGACCTATTATTGAAGTATTACGGTATTACTTGCATTGTCTACTGGGGCTGTAGATTTTTAATATAAAAATATTCAAGTGTCTTCCATTGAACTTGTATGTAGTACAGTACAAACATTCATGTGTGGCAGATAAAACACTTTAATAATAATATAAAAATATGTTAATAAGAATGTTGCTGATTTTCCTCAAAGCAAGTAATATCTCAGTTATAAATGTTTAATTGAATAACATAATTTCAAGTGAAAACAGCAGGTTATGACTCCAGCTTTGCAGGTTTAGAACTCCATGTGATTACAGGCCAAGCAGGTAACCTCAAACCATGAAATTAATTCACACAGAAGATCAGTGTGGAAACACAACTGACCTAAAATGTTCCTCTGCAAGTTGCTTTCAATTTTAGGTTTCAGCCACAGGTGTTAAGATAGAGTCCAAAGTTCTGTAGTGCAGCTTTAAATAAATAAGTGATAGTGGGTTATGTACTGGATGCTCTTTTCCATTCAATTAATGAATGGGGACCGGACTTTTCAAGCTTCAAAACTTGTCTTTTCTCTATTTGTGTTCCACAAAGGAAATAAGTCATACAGGTTTGGAACAACATGAGGGTATTGATGATGATGGAGTTTTTGGTTCTATTCTTTTAACCATACGTAGTGTTAGGAATCAGGATTTTTGACAGTCAGGCAGTTTTTTTATTGGCCATTAACAGCATTTCAAGCAATAATAGGACTGGACAGCATGCTGACAGCAACACAGAATTCAATGACGGTGGTATGGCTGTATTCACTGAAACTGTATTCAGTAGGATATCTCTACTGGTTATTAAAATGCATAATCTCTAAATGCATTAAAATTCTCCTCTGCTCTAAACCCTGACACAAATATTGGTTAAATTAGTAGACTGAACTATTTTTTGTAGATACTGTTTAGTATTGTATGAACTACAAGTATGTTTTTTCTCTACATTTCTGCCATCTTGGATGTAGGCCTATTTTATTTCCTTTTTTGGAATAGCCTTTGTGTCTGGAGTGCACCTATGATGCCTACAAATTAGGTCTGTCAATTTAATACCTTAATTCAGTGATATTAATTATATAAAAACAAAATACATAATAAAATAAAACACACAATTAAGGAAATAGTTCGCCCAAAAAATTAAAATTCTCAAATAATTTATCCAACCTCATGTCATCCCAGATGTATATGACTTTCTTTCTTCTGCAGAACACAAAACATTTTGAAGAATATCTCAGCTTTGTAGGTCCATAAACACACAAAGGCACCATAAAAGTAATCGATCAGACTCCAGTGGTTTAATCCATGTCTCCTAAAGCAATCTAATTGGTTTTGGGTGATAACAGACCAAAATGTACATCTTGCCATTGTAGTCTTTAGGCACGATCATGATTTCAAGCTTGATTACACTTCTTAGTGCGTGATGCATGCGCAGAGCGCTTGATGATGCTTGGAAATGTAATCGAGCTTGATATCATGATCACCAAGGAGACTGCTCATGTCACGATTTATAGTAAAAAGGTTACGTTCATCTGTGCAGGTTGATGGTGTGAGGATCTGCCACTGACTCAGGAACATCTGCAAGACAAATGGCACACTACAAATAATAATAATGAAAATATAAATATATCAGATGTTAATAATAAAAAATAAAAAAAACAGGAACTCTTTGCAGGGACATTTTTTGTACCCTTATTTTGAATTTTGAGGTGCTCCAAGCCCCCATTAATGATAGTGATTCAAAATATTGATATATTCACTCTAAAAAAGGCTGGGTTATTTTTTCAACCCAAATGCTGGATTGAGCCTGTTGGGTCATTTTATTGGGTTATTTTCTGAGTGTTGGGTAGATTTTGTTAGCAAGCCGCTGGGTTAGTGGCTGGATCATTCACACTGACAGTTAAAACAAAACACCCCTCCCCCTCACCTTAAGTCTCTCTGATGCAACAGAGTTACTAGATGCAGACTGTTTGGATCATCATCAGAAGTGAGCGGTTCTCAGTGTGGACAAATTGGTGGATTTATTTGGTGAAAAAAGGTTTGTATCACTGTTTTTATCTATAAAATCATAACTGTACACTAGATAATGCAAAGATACCATTCCATAATAAAAACAGGACAGCTCAAATGACATAACTGTTAATAGATATAATGCTAGCTTTGTTAGTTTTGACTTTGCCCACTGTATCATGAATAATTTTGTTATTCACTTTTTATGATTTTTGAGTGTACATGTACATTCTGACAGCAGTCTCCTTGGCGATCATGATTTCAAGTTCGATTACACTTCCTATAGCACCATCTAGCACTCTGTGCATGCGTCAAGCACTAGGAAGTGTAATCCAGCTTGAAATCATGATCAAGCCCAGAGACAGCGATGGCAAGACGTACAGTAAAAAGGAGTTATGTTTTGTTCTGTTCTCACCCCAAACCAACTGGATCGCTTCAGAAGACATTTATTAACTGAATTGGGGGCCCAGAGACAGCCAAAGAAGTGGTGTCTGAGGGATCTTCTACCAACATATTAAAATATTGTATAGAGTTTGTCAATCAAGTGTAGTTGAACATGAATGTAAAAAGATCATCTGTTCATTTTGAAGCATAACGAAAGCATATAATTTTTACATTCAAATTATTTTTTATATTTTGTTGCATTCAGATAGCAAGTATGGGGATATAGAAGCCCTTGTGACTGAGGAATGATACTGTATGGGGGATCAGGGGGATCCCCTGAGAGAAAATTTAGAAAATATAAAAGTCTGAATGGACCATTTTTATATTTTCATTAAAGTGACAAAGACTAGGCTACAAACTAGTAAATTTATTGTCTTTCCTTGTCATCCATGCCAGAGATAATGACATCTGATTAATTTCACAAAATTAGAACAGAAATATGTTTGTTTATTATTAAAGGCATGCTGAATAATAAAGATACATTTAGAAGAAAAAACTTTATGGTCCAAAGGCACTTTGGAACCACGTTAACTATGCAGCGTCTCATGTCTACTCACATGCGGGGAAAAGAGGCAACGTGTGCAGAGCGGGACAAGACATAAATAAAGCATGTTCGGTGCTAGAGAAACATATTCAAGAATACAGTGCAGAAAGATCAGACGTGACATACACAGCACTGTTGTTTTATCACGCTGCACACTACAGACGATGAGAGGGTGCAACCATCATCATGATGTCTTGCTGTCCAGATAGAATCAATCCAGGGTCTGGATCCAGACAGCGGTTACTGGCATAGCCTAATCGTTGTCAAGACAGCTAACGTTAGCAACTTTATACAGTCTGAGAAAGCCAAACTGCTTGAGCTTTTAGCGACACACACCTGATCGTCTAGATGTAGAACACAGGCTAAATATAGAAAATTACTCAAAAGCTTATCTTCGATATTGTGGATTTTTTATCGCAATAAATATCAAGATTGTTTTATCATCCAGCCCTAATAATGCACATCAAACATATTCTGTGGTCTGCAGTACATTTTTGACATGGTAGTGGTGCTATCGATTATGTCCGAAAGACCCCAAATTTGGTATGGGGGCTATTTATGACCACCCCTATCAGTGTGCAAAATTCATCATTTTCCTACAGTGCAGAGGTGTGCTGACTGTCACGTGGCCAAGTTCTTGTGACTTTATTTTACTTGGATCTTAAAAATTCATGGAATTACTGCAACATCTTAACCACGCACTGCAAGACTGCAACATCATAACCACACACTGCAAGACTACAAAAACCTCTTAAAACTGCATACCTTATTGACATGTTAATGCTTTATATAGCAACATAGGCTGGTCAAGCTGTTTTTGTAATTCTGCTTTGTGAAACTAATGATGCAGAAATTACACACTTCAGCTTTAATGTAATCATGTTCTATGAAAGAAACTATCAAGTATTACAGAATTTTCAAATGTAACAGAAGTTGACAAAAATGTGACACTAGTTTTGTGCAAATTGGTCAAGTATGTATGGTGCAGAAATTCACTGTCACTTCATGGTTATATGATTATATGGTTATAATCCAACGTACCATTTGTTGGGTTACTTCCTCCACACTGAGGCTCTGTGACGCTATCAAGCACATTGGCTCATTTAATGGTGTGTATTTGGGGTGGAAGTATTTTTTTTTACCTACAAATGGCAGACTGGGCAGTGTTCAAGAAACCTGTTTGGAAACACTCAACATCTGTGCAATTCCATTTGATGACACTTTTCCTTTAAATATGAAGTCCCACCCAGATACTATTGTATACAGCAGTGGTTCCCAACCCTGTTCCTGGAGTTCCCCCAACACTGCACATTTTGTATATCTCCCTTTTCTGACACACCCAATTCAGGTCTTGGAGACTCCACTAATGAGCTGATGAGTTGAATCAGGTGTGTTTGATTAACGAGATATCCAAAATGTGTAGTGTTGGGGGGGCTCCATGAACAGGGCTGGGAACCACTGGTATACAGTATTCCTTCTGAGTGAAGAAAAAATGCTTGAGGAAAGATTTGCCACTGACCCTACCATGACAGAGAGAAGTTAAATGATCAAGAGGTGGAGAGAGAAGGGGGCCGGGAATCCTCTCGGAAGCTAATTGGTCTCCATTGAAGGAGCCTCCACCACTGGGGGGCTCGCTCAAAACCCGATGCAAAGAACTAAGCTCTCGGATTTAAAGGAATATACAGGTGCATCTCAATAAATTAGAATGTCGCGGAAAAGTTCATTTATTTCAGTAATTCAACTCAAATTGTGAAACTCGTGTATTAAATAAATTCAGTGCATACAGACTGAAGTAGTTTAAGTCTTTGGTTCTTTTAATTGTGATGATTTTGGCTCACATTTAACAAAAACCCACCAATTCACTATCTCAAAAAATTAGAATATGGTGACATGCCAATCAGCTAATCAACTCAAAACACCTGCAAAGGTTTCCTGAACCTTCAAAATGGTCTCTCAGTTTGGTTCACTAAGCTACACAATCATGGGGAAGACTGCTGATCTGACAGTTGTCCAGAAGACAATCACTGACACCCTTCACAAGGAGGGTAAGCCACAAACATTAATTGCCAAAGAAGCTGGCTGTTCACAGAGTGCTGTATCCAAGCATGTTAACAGAAAGTTGAGTGGAAGGAAAAAGTGTGGAAGAAAAAGATGCACAACCAACCGAGAGAACCACAGCCTTATGAGGATTGTCAAGCAAAATCGATTCAAGAATTTGGGTGAACTTCACAAGGAATGGACTGAGGCTGAGGTCAAGGCATCAAGAGCCACCACACACACACACGTGTCAAGGAATTTGGCTACAGTTGTCGTATTCCTCTTGTTAAGCCACTCCTGAACCACAGACAACGTCAGAGGCGTCTTACCTGGGCTAAGGAGAAGAAGAACTGGACTGTTGCCCAGTGGTCCAAAGTCCTCTTTTCAGATGAGAGCAAGTTTTGTATTTCATTTGGAAACCAAGGTCCTAGAGTCTGGAGGAAGGGTGGAGAAGCTCATAGCCCAAGTTGCTTGAAGTCCAGTGTTAAGTTTCCACAGTCTGTGATGATTTGGGGTGCAATGTCATCTGCTGGTGTTGGTCCATTGTGTTTTTTGAAAACCAAAGTCACTGCACCCGTTTACCAAGAAATTTTGGAGCACTTCATGATTCCTTCTGCTGACCAGCTTTTTAAAGATGCTGATTTCATTTTCCAGCAGGATTTGGCACCTGCCCACACTGCCAAAAGCACCAAAAGTTGGTTAAATGACCATGGTGTTGGTGTGCTTGACTGGCCAGCAAACTCACCAGACCTGAACCTCATAGAGAATCTATGGGGTATTGTCAAGAGGAAAATGAGAAACAAGAGACCAAAAAATGCAGATGAGCTGAAGGCCACTGTCAAAGAAACCTGGGCTTCCATACCACCTCAGCAGTGCCACAAACTGATCACCTCCATACCACGCCGAATTGAGGCAGTAATTAAAGCAAAAGGAGCCCCTACCAAGTATTGAGTACATAAACAGTAAATGAACATACTTTCCAGAAGGCCAACAATTCACTAAAAATGTTTTTTTTTATTGGTCTTATGATGTATTCTAATTTTTTGAGATAGTGAATTGGTGGGTTTTTCTTAAATGTGAGCCAAAATCATCACAATTAAAAGAACCAAAGACTTAAACTGTGTGCATTGAATTTATTTAATACACGAGTTTCACAATTTGAGTTGAATTACTGAAATAAATGAACTTTTCCACGACATTCTAATTTATTGAGATGCACCTGTATATACTAAGAACAGTGTGAGCAGGGGAGAGGTGGGGGTACAGGCATGGATAATGGGAATCAATAATTCATAAAGCCTCTTCTTATTAGGGGTCTCCTGACAGTCTTGTGGGTGCTTATGAGGGGGTCTCGTGCTGGAGAAGAGCTGTCTTGCAGAGCAGGGCAGCAAACTCCCAAATTTGCCTTCATTTTTCCAATGCTGCCTGCTTTTTCATTCATGATCACAGAAAAAACAAAGCCCTGATTCATGTATCTTAGCATAACAATGAGTCCTGGTCTGGTGCCCACCATTTGTAAAGGTTGTTTCTATTAAATACCACATGCAGCTTTGGAATTACCATAAGAGGAAAGCAAACGTGCTCTGTAACATTTAGTTTCACATGCTCCAGGGTCAAATCTATTTCCAATGGTTTGTAATTACGCATCAATGCTTCGAATGGTATGTAATTTTCTGTAGGTTATCATTCCAATCTCACTTTAAATAGCTTTAAACGTTAATTAGATGTGTTAGACGATTTTGTGTAGTGTCCTAACTAACAATTTATAAACTACCACAGATTCTGGAAATTGAAAAGAAAAAAATTAAAAGAAGCTCAGTACTGACAGTGTGACCTAATTCATATTTGTAGGTTTTCATATGTTAAGTGTGCATGTCAACATGATCACTCAGGAAGTCTGTTGCTTCCAAATGTTCCAGTACCCTGACATCAGCCTTGGCTCCATTGGATGCATGTTGCGTCAGCAGCATGGGAGACCCAGTTCTTGTCCCATGTTGAAACCAGGAAGTAATTGTATTTGCATAATGAGTGATGAGTGTGATTCAGAGGTTCCTTTTTCCCTCTAAGAATACATTTTTTCTCCACTAATGGTTGAGGTTTAGGATTGGGGTTTGGGGTACAGTTTATAAAATTTGCATTCCTCTTCACTGTATTACATCATCTACAGCAAAAAAAAAACAAAAACAAAAAAACAAAAAACTGGCTTTACAACACGCTTTTGACACTCCCTGTGGGCATTTCACCTAGAAAATGGGCTCACATGTGCCCTTATGTACAAAAACACTTTCCACTTGGGCCACTGGGGGCAGGGCATCAAATTTTGCTAAGCACAGACAGAGTCTAGCACAAGAAATGTCAACCGACTATTTCCAAATTTACTGTGAGATCAGTATGTTTGGATTACGTTATGTTACAAATCCTCTAAAAACCTGTCAGAACTGGAATTGAATGACCAGATTCAGTACTAAGACACAATCCCATAGTGGGACCCTCATTTATCAGTAAATGATAGAGAAACTGTATGTGTGCTACAACCATCCTTCACATACGAATACCGGTGAGATCACAGTGTCCCTAACAACTTTGTGGTACTTAAAAATTTAGTTAGTAGTTAATTCAGCCCACTCTAAAGTCACAAATACTGTATACTTCTAACAAAATCGAAGAATGTTAAAAACCTTTTTGCTGCGACTGGTCCACATCACAGGGGTGTGACCAAGTACCCCACCTACCTTGATGCCAACATTATCGTTTCTTTACTCAGTCGAAATCAGTCAATATGAACACACAGGAGTGCAGAGTTGACCACATACATTAGCATTAGCACCATGAAAGCAGAAAGTTAAAACGACAAATAACACATTATCTATTGCATATTTAATTACTCATAAGTGAGAGGTTAAAACAGCTTATTTTACTGATCTCATGTGGATTCTATTACTAGAATTGGACATTTAAGTCATTGAAATGCATTTTAATGTCACATTGGTTTTACATGTAGTACGTTGACTGGACAGTGTCTCATATTTAAATAGTCCTCTAAAGGTCATAGTGTCCGAATGATCGCAAACAATATACTATTGTTCAGCTTTTTCAACCTCCTTTCTAGCTCTGAGTGAAGAATGAAGAATAACTTCACTGTGAGTGGAGGCCATTCGGAGCCTTAAATTAGCAATGTGGGTGTGACTGGTATGAACTCCTTCTGTATATAGACAGCATTTGCTAAGTGTGTTAAAGACTACAGGATTGTTTATTTATAACAGGAAGAACATGGTCTCCATATGCATTCCCAGCATGTGTCCATCAAAGAGGAGGAGGAGCGGAGGAAGATGACAAGGTGTAAAAAAAGGTGGTGTATCTGGGCAAAAAAAAAAATGTTGCACAAAATAATAATAGTTATAAAACAAAAGATCAGTAAGCATAAAGGACAGATAGACAATCTGTTACACAGTCCAAAACCCCCCATCTATAATAACATCTTAGGGGTCCTAACCATAAACCCTTACTGAATACCTCAGTGATTCTTCTTCTTCTTAATGCGTGTATTGCATGCCAAGCCATTGGATCGCTTCTTCATAAGCAACTTGGTGTATATCTGGTAGACCTCCATCAAATCTTGTCAGAAAGCAATCATTAATGATATGGGACATGGTCTGTGTAGCACCACAGCTGGAGTTTGGATCTATTGCTTGCCCCCAGTGAACCATGTTGGCAAAACATAAATTCTGATTGGTTTGGAACCTATTTAGCATGTTCCATAGGCGTCATGGCAGACTAAAGTCAGCAGGACAAAGAGATGAATCGGCTACTATGAAGCAATTGACAACTTTTGCTGCAGCCCACTCAGTACTCCAGGCCGAAGTAGTTCTGATGTCTTCTGGCAGCTGACCTAGACGTACCAGATGTCTCTAAGACAGACGATCTGCTGGATGTGATGTGATATCTGCATGTACTGCAAGCTGATAATTGTTGCAGAACTTAGCCAACATCTTTGCAGTTGCAATTTGTTGTTGGATGTGAGGTGGTGCTATATTGCTGAGAATTGGCAGCCACAGAAGAGGAGTAGAACTTAGTGTTCCAGATATAATACGCATGGGGGTATTAAGTTGTACATCAACTAGCTTGGTATGGCATGCTCCTGACCAGACTGGGGTGCAGTACTCAACAGTCGAGTAGCGTAGAGTCAGAGCTGTTATCCTGAGGGTCTGTGCCTGGGAACCGCAGATTGTACCAGCAAGTTTACCAAGTAAGTTATTCCAAGTTCTGACTTTTGCAGCTGTCTTCAACAAGTTTTCCTAATTGGCTATTTTTACATAGAGAAAAAAAGCATGTATTTGACCAAAATGACATCATCTACAGCAAGCCGACTAACAATGCAACAGAGGAATAGAGCTAAACAGCTATAGCTTTACTGTTCAGCTCTGTATGGGAGTCGCAACAGATGATGGTTATCTCACACGCAGAAGTGCTCTCTCTTTCTCAAACACACACACACACACATCCTTGTTTCTCCAATAACTGGCAAGAAACAGCCCAAGCAGTCTTTACTAGTTCTAAAGTGAAATTGTTTAATTAGTAATGGAGGTTTGTGTACATCTTTTGAACTAGCAACGGCAGATCCTTATCCGTGGCATAAGAAAATATTTCCATGCACAAGTGTTTTTGTACTTGTTCATGAAACTGTTGTATATAAGCAATTTCACACTCACAATCGTGCTGTATTGCCCTAAATTAGCATGGCTGTAATTACCTATGGCACTCAACCTGCGGCCAAATCACAGCCATGCTGATATACTGCCATTAAAGAACTCTTGCTCATGTGATATTGCTTTATTAGCTATTATATACTCTTCTTCCAATCCCCCGTGCAAAGACAGACATTTTCTTTTAATAAGCATTAACATAAAATATTTTAAAGGGTTTTGTGGAGACACATTACAAGTGTGAGACATATTAAACAATTTCCTGTGAAACATCTGAATGCATTATTTACGACTTCATTTAAAAAAATAACACTACATATTCTATAAAATGGTTAAAGAGAGCTTGTTTCGGAGGCAACTGAGATTAGTCCTCCGCCACCCAGATCGAGGCATGTCACTGCGCCACCACGAGGAAATAAAGTGCATTGGGAACTGGGCATGCCAATTTGGGGAGAAAAGGGGATAAAATCCCCAAAAAAGAGAGCTTGTTTACAAACAATTGAAAAACATTGTGGACAGACGCAAAAATGCATTTGATGTGAACGGCCCCTAATACACTTAAAATAAAATAGGCTTTAATACAATGACCAGGAACAACCAAATTTCTATCAATCTTCACTTTTAATAAACTACTTTTTGCCAAAAGAACAAAGCTGCAATCAATGGAGAAAGACACAATTTTTTGTCAAGCATTTTCTTACCCATAATTAAAGAGATAGTTCACCCACAAATGAAAGTTCTCTCAGCATTTTTTAAATATATATTTTTCTTTTTGAATTAAATATCCTCATTGTCCTTTTCGCTATTGTCTCTGGTATCATTTGCAGAGAAGAGAAGCAATTTAGTTGTCACACATTAATTTGACAATACTTTCATTCTAGTCTTTCAGCAAATCAGCTGAAATATATCTGAAATATACCATGGCAATGATGTCATGCGCTTGGTGTTTGCACTTTTTTTTTTTCTGTCAGTCAGTGCAAGTTAGAAATGGCCAAATAAATATGTGCTTTCAACAACGTGCTGAGAGAAGCAGATTAATTTCTTTGCATGACACTTGAAAGTATAAGTGAGGTGTTTTGCTGTCACTCTGAATGTTAATGTCCCCACGACCACAGTGGTAAAATTGACATGGCTATATTTAAATGCTCAAATTTTCATCTGTCCGAATAATTTAAATCCGATTGCAAATTCTGAATGAACTGATTATATGTACCCTAAACTTTGCAATCCGATACAAATGTTCATTTACATGTGCATTACATGTATTCCGAACAAAAGTACTGCAGGTGCAAAGAGCATTAATCACTGAATTCTGAAAAAGTGGAGAAAGGCTGAGAAAGCCGCAGTGAGCATGACACCAAAGTCTGTAATTAATGTTTCCCTATCTGTCACTCACTCGATGTTGTGTTGATGTAGTGACACTAGGGGTCACTCTTGGGAGCCCTGAACACCTCTAATCTTTGAGAAAAGGCCAATGGGAATTGGCGAGTGGAATTTGCATGCCACTCCCCCGGACATATGGGTATAAAAGGAGCTGGCCTGCAACCACTCATTCAGATTTTCTCTTCGGAGCCGAGCGGTTCTATTCATTGAGCTGAATTCTTCCACCGAGTTCATTCACTTCATCTGCTGGATTTATGGTGCATTTTAGCGGCTTCTCCCCCTCTGCACCGGTACAGTGCAGAGAACGCCCCTGGGCACTTCGGCAGACTGAAAGAGTATATTCTTCCTGCTGAAAGAGTATATTTTCTCCTTCTAAAAGAGTGCCACTTACGGGAGCGTCTTTTTAAAGATGTCTTTCCGTTTGTGTGTAATTCCTGGTTGCGGTCATTACCTCTCTGCTTCTGATGGCCACGATCGTTGTCTTACGTGTCTGGGCGCTGCCCACACGGAGACATCATTTGTGGATGGGTCATGTCCTCATTGCGAGAACATGACTATGGCAACATTGCAGTTGAGGCTTTCTTTTGTAAGAAGGGAAGCCACCCCAGCGGCTCCCCGCCTCGGTCCTTCTACCTATGGGTATGAGGCCGTGTCGGTTAGCACTGGGGGTGATTTGGGGACTTCAGTGGAAACCCCCCACGGACCTCCCATTCCCCAGCATGCTCGTCTGCCCCGGTCGGGTTCTGGGATGAGACCGCCGGCTCATTTCAGGGCAAGTTTGCGCTCTCATTTGGAGCTCACGAAGAAGATGAGTTGTCGATTGCAGCATTGGAGAGTAGGCTTGTCCAGTCCGATGCTGAGGCCTCGGCTGGGCTCCCACCTTCGGGTGCGGTTGCCCAGTCGCAGGCCGACGCCGAGCTGATGGCCATGCTTGCCCGGGCAGCCGTGAGCGTCGGGCTAGAGTGGAATTCTCCACTCTCCCCTGAACCCTCGTGGCTCGGTGATCAGTCCCTTTCTTCCTGGAGGTGCATGCGGAGCTGACAAGGTTTTGGAGGGCACCTTTTACTGTCTGGTCCCAGTCTTTCAGCTCCCCCGCTCTCACTACCCTCAATGGTGGGGCTGCCAGGGGGTATTCGGTGATTCCCCAGGTGGATAAAGTGGTTGCAGTGCATCTATGCCCGCAGAGCGCCACCACCTGGCAGGGCCGCCCGATGCTCCCGTCCAGGGCCTGTAGGCTTACGTCGTCTCTGGCAACTAGGGCCTACAGTGCCGCTGGACAGGCCGCCTCCGCCCTGCACACCATGGCTCTCCAGTAGGTACACCAAGCCAAGGCGCTAAAAGAACTGCACGAGGGTAGTTCTGACCAGGGATTGATGCAGGAGCTGCGTTCTGCAACCGACCTCGCTCTCTGGGCGACAAAGGTCACGGCGCGGGCTCTCGGGCAGGCGATGTCCACCTTGGTGGTCCAGGAGTGCCAACTTTGGCTCAACCTGGTCGAGATGAGGGAGGCTGACAAGGCATGGTTCCTTGACACCCCCATCTCCCAGGTGGGCCTATTCAGTGACACCGTCGAGGACTTTGCCCAGCAGTTCTCGGCGGTGAAACAGGAGACGGAGGCTATTCAGCATATCCTACCCCGGTGCGGTTCAAGACCCCGCACCCTGTCTGCTCGTCACCAAGGGCATCCTCCTGCTGCAACAGCATGCCACCCGTCTCATGGCCGGACGCCAAGAACCAGAGAAAGGTTTCGAAGCGCCCCTGAGACGGGCAACCCAGGGATGAGGAGACCGGCTGCTCTGGAACTGGTGGACAGACCATTGCATCCCCGGTGGAGGGCCGGGAGGAGAATCTTTTGTTTCCTTTCTCTTTGATTTCACCACATGCCCAAGGGGCTGTGGTACCCAAATTTTCAACAAAAGAGTGGTTTCCTTATTTCCTGGGTCACATATCCGGTGCTCTCGGCCATCGTTGTCACGAACACCGACCACTGTTCCCTTACGGCAGGTATGGCGCTCCAGGGGCAGCCCACGCCAGGCCGGTTCTGATGGACTGCGTGGACAACTTTCCTCCTCCCCCCTCCCGGACCGGCCCCATGGTGGGTGTCCGGAGCCAGGTAAGTGCTTCGATGTACCCGGACTCAGCACGGACCCTCGTCGTGGCGCCTCAGGCTACGCCAGCCGCGAGGCACAACCCGCGGTACGTCCGATGTGATTGTCCCCTTGGTCCCCCTCGCCCGGAGTTTGGATGCGTGGCTTGCGCTTTCCAATCCGTCGCCATGGCTGTCCCAGACCATCTGACTCAGCTATGCGATTCAGTTCGCCAGGCGCCCGCCCAGGTTCAGCGGCATCGGTGAAGGGCGAGAACGCCACTGCCTTGCGTGCGGAGATCGCTACCCTTCTACGGAAGGGTGTGATAGAGCCTGTCCCTCCAGCTGAGATGATGGGGTTTTACAGCCTTCATCGTACCAAAGAAAGGCAGAGGGTTGCGGCCAATCTTGGACCTGCGAGTATTAAACCTGGCTTTGCACAGACTCCCGTTCAAGATGCTGATGCAATAAAAAATTTTAGCGCGCGTCCGGCATCAAGATTTGTTCGCGGCAGTAGACCTGAAGGACGCATAGTTTCACGTCTCAGTTTTGCCTCGACACAGACCCTTCCTGCAGTTTGCCTTCGAGGGCCAGGCATACCAGTACAAAGTCCTCCCCTTCAGCCTGTCCTTGTCCCCTCGCATCTTCACAAAAGTTGCAGAGGCTCTAAGGGAAGTGGGCATCTGCATCCTCAACTATGTCGACGACTGGCTAATCCTAGCTCACTCTTGGGATTTGTTATGTGCGCACAGGGATCTGGTGCTCAGGCACCTCAGCCGGCTGGGGCTTCGGGTCAACTGGGAAAAGGGCAAGCATGTGTTGGTCCGGACGGACAGTAGCATACATCAACCGCCAAAGCGGCCTATGCTCCCGTTGCATGTCGCAACTCGAACGCCGTCTCCTCCTCTGGAGTCAGCAGCACCTCAAGTTGTTGTTAGCCATTCATATCCTGGGCGACCTCAACACCACGGCGGATCCGCTGTCATGATGGATTGCGCTGAGAGGAGAGTGAAGACTCCACCCCCAGGTGGTCCAGCTGAATTGGAGCCAATTAGGTCAAGCGCAGGTAGACCTGTTCGCTTCCCGGGAATCCTCCCACTGCCCGCCTTGGTACGCCCTGACCGAGGCCCCCCTTGGTACAGATGCGCTGGCACACAGCTGGCCCCCAGGACTATGTAAGTATGCGTTCCCCCCAGTGAGCCTACTCGCACAGACTCCGTGCAAGGTCAGGGAGGACAAGGAGCAGGTCATCCTAGTAGCACCCTACTGGCCCACCCAGACCTGGTTCTCTGACCTCACGCTCCTCATGACAACCACCCTGGCGAATTCCCCTGAGGAAGGACCTTTTTTCTCAGGGACGGGGCACCATCTGGCACCCGCAACCAGACCTCTGGAACCTCCATGTCTGGCCCCTGGACGGGAATTGGAAGACCTAAGTGGCCTACCACCTGCAGTTGTAGACATGATCACTCAGGCTAGGGCCCCCTCTACGAGGCACTTGTATGCCTTGAAGTGGCATCTGTTTGCTAAGTGTTGTTCTTCCCGGCGCGAAGACCCCCAGGGATGCGCAGTCGGATCAGTGCTTTCCTTCCTGCAGGAGAGGCTGGAGGGACGGCTGTACCCCTCCACCTTGAAGGTGTATGTCGCTGCTATATCGGCACATCACGATGCAGTAGACTGTAAGTATTTAGGGAAGCATGACTTGATCATCAGGTTCCTGAGAGGCGCTAGGAGGTTAAATCCCCCCAGATCATGCCTCATTACCTTGTGGGACCTCTCTGTGGTCCTTCGGGACCTAAGGGGAGCTCCATTCGAGCCCCTGGAATCAGTTGAGCTAAAGGCACTCTCTTTGAAGATGTTTGCAGGCGTTCTCTGTCAGCGAAACATGCCTGGAGTTTGGTCCGGGCTACTCTCACATGATCCTGAGACCCCGACCGGGCTAAGTGCCCAAGGTTCCCACATCCCCGTTTAGGGATCAGGTGGTGAACCTGCAAGCGCTGCCCCAGGAGGAGGCAGACCCAGCCTTGGCGTTGCTGTGTCCGGTGCGTGCTTTGCACATCTATTTGGATCACACACAGAGCTTTAGATGCTCTGAGCAGCTCTTTGTCTGCTTTGGCTGTCAGCGGAAAGGGAGCGCTGTCTCCAAACAGAGGATCGCCCACTGGGTCATTGATGCCATCGCGATGGCATATCACGCCCAGGATGTGCTACCCCCCTTGGGGCTGCGAGCCCACTCAACTAGGAGTGTGGTTGCCTTCTGGGCCCTGACCAATGGCGCCTCTTTAGCAAACATCTGCAGAGCAGTGGGCTGGGCAACACCCAACACCTTTGCAAGGTTTTACAATCTCCAGGTTGAGCCGGTCTCTTCCCGTGTGTTGTCAGGTACGAGCAGGTAAGTTCCAGGACAGCTGGCCGGGTGTACCGCTTGCGTATAGTGCCTTTCCCCTCCCCGAGGTGAAGACGTGCGCTTTGACTCCCAGTCGTGTTCACAAAGTTGTGGACCCTGGATGACATTCCTCCTTAGCCCTGTGGCCCCCCTCGGGTAGGACCTACCATGGGACTTTTCCACATGACACACTTCCAACAAAACTTGGTAAGACCATGTGACATATTTCCACTCAACCCCACCACCCCCCACCCCCCCGGGTGGGGTGTGGTCTCCGCGGTGTCTTCCCCTTGGGAGTGACACCCCCCCGACATGGACACTTACGGCACCCAGTCGGTTAACGATTTCCACTCTTTTTGGGGAGAAAAAAGAGAAGAGGACATGGCTGAGCTAGCCTGTCCCCAGTCAACTTATCCCCAGGTACAGGGGAGCTTTTGACACTCGTAGGAGCGTTGGGGAAGATTATGTGACGGCCTGGTGCACTGGCTACGAGGCACCCAGTGGTTTGCCCGTCTCTCGCACCGCCAGTCCACGTAACACAGTTCGGTCGTTGTGGCATTTTGTATAGGGACCCCTAGTGTCACTACATCGACACAACGTTGAGTGAGTGACAGATAGGGAACGTCCTATTTATTTTCGTAACCTCCATTCCCTGATGGAGGGAACAAGATGTTGTGTCCCTTTTGCCACAACACTGAACTCCCCGCTGAAATGGCCGGGACCTTGCCTCGGCTCCTCAGCACAAAACCTGAATGAGTGGTTGCAGGCCAGCTCCCTTTATACCCCTATGTCCGGGAGAGTGGCATGCAAATTCCACTCGCCAATTCCCATTGGCCTTTTCTCAAAGATCAGAGGTGTCTCGGGCTCCCAAGAGTGACCCTTAGTTTCACTACATCGACACAACGTCTCGTTCCCTCCATCAGGGAACGGAGGTTACGAAAGTAACCAGGATGGTTTCCTTTGTTGAGATATCTAAAAAATTGCCAGAAAAGTTTTCTTCTTATGTTACTCACTTTACTCAGCAAACGGAGAATCAGAAGTAGCTTCTAAAACCTGTCTGACTTAACCATATTTGGTTACAAATATGCCCATTCATGCCCATTCCTCATCATGCCTATTCCTCCTCATAAGCATTCCTCCTCCAATATAACCACAGACATCTCTGGATGTGAATACAAAGTAAAGACAGGTGGGTGAGAATTGTTCTGGTTGTCCTTAAAAGAGTTTACAGATGTGGAATGGAAACAAAATATTAGGGACATTAAGCAACAGCTACAGACAGAATGCTATGCAAAAATGACTAAGTAATAATGAAGGTAGAACGGGCATTTAATAATTTAAGAAAAAAAAAAGTTATTTAAAACAGCAAGAGAAAGGATTCTTGCAGTGTTAAATAACTGTCAGAAGAAGAATTTGAATCTTGTATGATATAAATAGCCTACATCTAAAACCTAAAATTAGTTATTAATAGGCTATCAATGTTTTTGAGGTTTTATATTCAAACTCTATAACCGACTGTGTGTTATCAATTTAACATGAGTATTAAGGAGGATGTTTAGACTTTTTACTGTGTCCACTTTGCATCATCTCTTGTAAAACATAATCTAACATGTACTTTCCTAATCTGTCACATAGTATCGACTGTCACTTTGGCAAAGAAGGAATGCTTTAGAAATTAATATGCCCACAGAAGGCCATAACAGCACCTGCTGCTTAAAGGCCCTTTTTGAGAATGATGCATACAGTATGTGCTTTGCAGAATATTCAACGCATCCGTGTTGTCATTACTTTGTATAAATTAGGTTCTGCGACAAGTATCATGTATAAACATACTACATACTCACCAGTGCTCTGTGCAGGGGCGTAACTACAGGAAGAGCAGGGTGGGTAGCCGCTCTAGGGCCTGGGGTGAGAGGGGGCCCTTGAAGGTTGACCAAACAGTCAATGAAACATTACAGAAGCCCCCCAAGGAGGGGGCCCAATGCGCATGAACGTAAGGTATTTTAGAATCTGATTGGGAAAGTAGTCAGATGCAAACATTTACATTGCTAATTTTTGTTTTAAACAGATTTTTCTAATTTAAGATCTACACCAGCCCTTTCAGTCAGTGAGAATGTGAATGTGTATGTCTGTGTGTGTTAGCCCTGTGATGGACTGGCCACCTGTCCAGGGTGTTTCTCTGCCTATGGCCCAAGACAGCTGGGATAGGCTCCAGCACTGCCTGTGACCCTACATAGGACAAGCGGCTATAGAGTATGGATGGATGGACCACCCCTTTCAATCGGGTGGACATTTAATTCGGATCCAGCTCAATTGGATAATTTTTTCATGAGCTGTGCACCGAGTAGAGTGGCGGCATTTGAGGAGATGACTTCTAGATGGCTGGGTAATCTGGAAATATATGGCAGGAAATTAGGCAGTTATTTGACTCATTTCGAAGGAGCAGTGGAGGTGTGTTTATTTAAATTTATTTGTGGAATTTGCTCTTTTTTTCTGTTGGGGGGGGGATTTATAAAGGGTTTCTGTATTTATAATTCTGTTTGTTAAATCTATTCTTGTCTTTGTTGGAATCAATAAAAAATGTTAATAACAAAAAACACTGGAGCACCACAGTGTTGTGTTCTCAGCCCTCTCCTGTACTCCCTCTACACCCATGACTGTGTGGCATCACAGAGCTACAACGTTATTGTCAAATTGGTGATGATATGATGGTGGTACTCCTGATAGACGCCCTACAGAGAGGAGGTGTGCATCCTAAAACACTGGTGCAAGGAGAACCACCTCTCTCTCTCAACATTAAAAAGTCCAAACTTGTGGTGGACTTCAGGAGACAAGACACAGAGCACAGCCCCATCACCATTGACAACAGCTTCAAGTTCCTCTGTATTCACATGACTGAGGATATCACATGAACAAGACACACAGATGCTGTTGTGAAGAAGGCACACCAGCACCTTTTTTTCCTCAGACGACTGAGGAAGTTTTGACTCCTTTTACAGAATGTGTGTATAACTTTGTTGTTGTTCCCTTGTAATAGTGACACCAGGTACATAAAGAGAATACACACAGTGTTTTACCTTTCTTTTTTTTAAATCTTTAAAAATTATCTTGAGAAGAGCATGGTATGGATTAAACTGGGTCAGTCGTCATTCCCAAATGAACATGTATAACATGAGCAAGGACACTGGCATTTGTTCCAAGGAAAATTAAAACTAATAACTTAATGTTCATTAATGCCTCCTACACACTACACGACTTTCAAAGACATCGGATTGTGGTACCATTCATATTACACAACTGTCTGTCTTGTCATGGAAGTCGTAGGGTTTTCAAATTACACGAGGAATTGGCGACAGGGGTGAACACATTACAAAATATTTCACTATTGACGAATCCCCGACGACTCTGCCTGGACTCCAAAGTACGTTTCACAACAGAGTACACGTGAGAAGTGATACGAGAATTAAACAAGATCACACGTGAGTAGGCATTCTTGTGCTTGTCCGGGCGGAGTTTTGAAAATGGCGGACTGCAAGAAGCTTGCAATACACTTTGTTTGTGCACTGATTTACAGCGAAAAGTCAAAAAAGAAGAAAAGACTATGGAGGAGGGAATAGTTGGGGAGACGCAGGCAGCAAGGATTGTCTGTTCTGCAGAGAGACTTGGAGGTAAATAAGAAATGTTGCAATGCAGGTAACTGCCTGCCAGTGTTATTTTTTTTTTTTTGTTGTTGTTGGTTTTTTTTTTTTTTCTATTTAAATAATTATATAATTAAATATATTATAAAATAAATTGGTACTTTAGTACTTCTACCCCAATATAACACAAAGCCAAATATTGTATTTTATTATCCACTACTTTTCTACAACGACTTTAATGACTATTTCTCCAAATTTGGTTATTTGTATATTTTTTTAGTTATACACTGATAAAGTGTTCCTATGGAACTATGGAAATTCTTCTACCGCATAAATATGAACTATTTAAAAATCCTTTTTGGGTTATCTAGAAATTCCATTGTCACAAACTTAAAACAGGCCTTTTCTGAACCCATGAAATGCTCACTTTTTAGAGATACATGACAATCACTTTTTCGAGATTCTCACTGGACCGTGATACTACAAATATATATTGATCTTATAGAAAATGATGCATTGCTGTCGATTAAACTACCCAACTGTATATAAAGTACTCAAAATTATGTAACCCTTGAACATCTACAGCAGTAAAATTTAATACACACATTAATGCAGCAGTAATATTACTCCTAAAACATATATAATATAACATTGACAGGGATCATTTTACTGCAAAATTACTACCTTGCTGATACTTTAAGGGCATTTTGCTGATATTCTGATGTAGTTATATTGTAATATGTGTCATGATGTCTTAAGTCATGAATTCATATTCACAGTACTGCAGAATTAATTTATTTTTACAATTAACCATGTGTGGCAAATAGAAAAATCAGTGTACCAAATGAAGTTTAAAATCTGAGCCTTATTCTTCTGTTCTTCTGCTAGACACCATCAACAGAGGCAGAATGGTGGAAAATAGCACAAGACTTCGAATTGAAATGGCAATTCCCCCTTGCCTTGGTGTGCTTGATGGGAAACACATCCATATACAACCTCCAGTGAAAAGTGGCAGCCTTTACCACAACTACAAGGGCACATCCTCTGTGATACTGATGGCTGCTGTGGATGCGAACTACAAGTTCATCTATGCCAGTGTGGGTACCCAAGGTAGGGTCTCTGATGCTGGACTTTTCACACACTCGGACTTACGCAAACCTGCTGGACTTTCCTCCATCTGAACCACTGCCCAACACTGACATAATGATGCCGTACATGTTTGTGGGTGATGAGGCATATCCTTTAAGGCTTGACCTCATGAAGCCGTATCCATACAGGCAGATGGACCGCAGTCAAAGGGTACTGAACTACCATCTCTCAAGTGCACGGATAGTGGTAGAAAATGCATTTGGGATTCTTGCCAACAGGTTGAAGGTTTTCAGAACAGCCATATGCTTGGAGCCAGAAAAGGTGGTTAAGATATCTATGGCCTCCCTATGCATCCATAACTTCCTCCGTGAGCACAGGTCTGAGGCATATACACCTCCATCCTTTGCAGATTGTGTAAATGATGACCACAGCATAGTTGAGGGAACCTGGAGGAATCAAGGGACTGGATCTTTTCAGCCGGTGGAGCATAGAGGGGAATGCAATGCAACAGTTACAGCAAAAATGCAACGAAACATTCTGCATGATTATTTTGTCTCACCTTGAGGCAGTGTTCCTTGGCAGGAGGAACACATTTAGTAGGGATGTCAGAGTTGTATTTGTTTTTTTTGTTTTTTTTTTGTGGATAAAGTGTATGAATCTATTAATAATTCTGTCATTGATCTCACACCTTTGGTACAAAATGTCACATTTACACTGAAGAAAGTCAGTGTTTTAATTACATATCCTCGGTCATTGTTTTAATTGCATATTAAAACACAGACTATTTTTAATAGCTTTATTTCAAACATTTATTCAAAAAGAATAAATAACAAAGATTTCTTTTTTTATTTATTTATTTTTTTTTATAAATTCCTGTACATTATTGTACAGATTACCACTAGTGAAACAAGTTCTGCTTTAACAGTGCATGGTCAATGCTGCTTTTGTTTTGTATAGTACAACAATGAAATAAATACAACTTTATGTTCACACAAAGCATCAACCTTATAACAATTTCACTACAAAGGAACAATTACAAAAATAAACATTGAACATATGGTATCAAAATACCTGTATAAAATGAAGTAAGTAAAATACTCTTAACCGTTTACCAATTTAAAGAAGCACAGCTTTTCACAGGCTTTCATTGAGATTGTAGGGTGGCAGTGTTTGCAAAAAGCCTTGTGGTCGAGAACCATGAGCTGTCATTTTATGTGGGTGGGACTGTACCGGTGGCAAAGGTGAAATGATGGGGTGGAATGTGTATGGTGCTGGTGGTGCATGTGAGGTGGTGGATCTATTCCTCTCTGCATCTTGAGGATCATAGATCATGTTCATGATGTTCCTTTTCAGTCTGGTTACATTGGCTGTGTCTTGAAGTAGTCTTAATTCTGATGCTACCTGGTTTCCAAATGTAGTGAATGCATCAGGAGTTGGATCAGCCTCAACTTTCGCTGCCATTTGCTTCAAAACAACTAGCTTTTGGTGCTCTATATCAGATTCTGACCTCCCCTTGTGCTTAACTCCCCTTGAGCTTGACTGCCCTTGTGCATTCCTGCTGGCAGTTGATGGGGCTTCTAACCATTCAACAGGGGAGGCAGTGCGTGATGTACTAGCTGTTGTTGGTGTGCCAGGTCTCGACTGTAGATTCTGCAGCTTTTCAAGTGATTCTGTGCTTTCATCAAGATCACCCTCATCCTTATCTTCTGTCTCATTATGCACACAGGATGGCAAATCAAGCTGGAAAAGAGGTAAAACAGAAGTTGTTTTATGAGACTATCATAGTTGTATAGAAATATCAAATATTGGTCATTGTTCTCCATGTAAACATTCACAATTTAATGTTTTCATTACTTATTACAACATACCTTAATACTGAATAATAAATTTAACACTATTTTGCATTTACATTTTATACTTCTACTCTTTCTATAGCTCATGGTCAAATTTACAATCATTTTATGGTTGCACCTTGCCATTAAATGTACAGTATGCATTTCATTGTACTGTACAGCCTACTCGTAATGTAGATGATGCACAGTGTGTGTTTTTATTTTTTATTATTAGATTCTTGCTCACAGTAAAAAAAAAATAAAAAGATTAAAAGCAGAATCAGAATAACAAATATATTGAATATATTAAAACCTATTGAAAAAGAAAATAAATTAACATGATTGTAGACTGTAAAACTTACGGTTGTCTCACATGGATGGTAAACAATATATTGTTTTATGAAATCCATGAACCTGAGAAGGGTTTGTTCCCATTGGGTTTTGGTTTAATTAATCTTGAGAACTGTGTTCTCAGAGATAAAGCCCTGGTCTTAACCTCCTCAACTGAAATATATATATATATATATATATATATATATATATATATATACACACACACACACACACACACTACCAGTCAAAAGTTTTGAAACACTTACTCATTCTTTATTATATATATTTTTTTTTTTTTTTCACATTTTAGAATAATAGTAAAGTCATCAAAACTATGGAATAACATAAATGGATCTATGGGAATTATGTTGTGACTAAACAAAATCCAAAATAAATCAAAACTGTGTTATATTTTAGCATCTTCAAAGTAGATTTGACTTTGCCTAGAATTTGCAGACATGTACTCTTGACATATTCTCAACCAACTTCTTGAGGTATCACCCTGGGATGCTTTTTAAACAGTATTGAAGGAGTTCTCATCTATGTTGGGCACTTATTGGCTGCTTTATTATTTGGTCCAAGTCATCAATTTCAAAAACTTTTTTTAAATTACATTTTAGATTTATAATGAAATAAATTAATATGGTGGCACAATTATATTTTTGTCTACAAAACTAATTTCAAACATTTAAGCATACGCATTCAGATCAAAAGATTTTTAGGTCATGGGAAACATTTCGGTCAATTGTTTCAAAGCTTTTGACCGGTAGTGTATATAAAACAAAAAAGAAAACAAATGCATGATCATATGTTATGCATTTCAGAATATGATCTGTATGTTTTTAATTGTCTTTTACATAATGTGTAAAGGCATCATATATTTTATTGGTTACAATATGAAAAAGTACCTCCTACTGAAAAATCTACCTATTTTGAGAATATTTTTCCAAAAACCACTCCCATTCATTCCTATGGGAAGTTCTGCAAAGCTTGTCAGAGCGAACAACGTTAACTAAAAGGGGTGGAGCTTAGCGAAGGGTCAATTTCAGTGCTGTATTGCAATAATGTTGTAATACAACACAGTCCTTTGTAATACAAAAGGGTTTTTCTGTCATTCATTGTTTATTTGTTTTGTTTACTATCCTTTTTTTCCAACTTGAATGCAATAAGAATGACTGTCTAACTCAGACATAGGAGCTATCCAGGTGTGCTTGAAGGCAGCATCAGTTATGGCTTTTAAATTCGTAAGTAAGAACTTCCCAGACAGACTGGAAGGCAGTGTAAGACCTGTGTGTTGTGATTGTGATAGACGGACTCTGGTGAGTTGAACTGATGGATGCAGAACTGGTCACAGCAGTGGATATCTAATCTGGCTTGAGTTCATTAGAGCACAGCTGCAGAACATTAACTCCAGATGAACTATTCATTGGCCTTGAGATGGGCTCTCCTAAGAGACATTACCATCAGTCGGAGCTGCTTCTCAGGTCCTGCTCCAACCAATCCACCCTGCTTTCATACAAATATGACAGACAGGAGTGTAGGACTGTGTGTGAACATACAGACTCCTGCCAAATTGAAGAGTTGGTTCCGCTAGTGCTCAGATCTTGAAAAAACTAAAATAATAGGATGAATCTTATGAAAACATGTCCAGGTCCAACTTGGTCTTATGACGTTGTAAAAATCGTAACCATAAAGTGTAACCCCTTACTCAAATCCCAAACCTAACCATGATTTTAATAGGAAAATAACTTTTGTGCACCACTGAAGAAAGAAAATATTGGGGTGTGTAACAAGACAAAAAATATTACAGGTCATTGACATACATTAGTCATTTCTATTGCATAAATATGTTGTAACCAAATTTGTTCACTGATGTTTCCTTTCTTAAAATAAAGTCGCATAGGAGGCTAGCTAAAATTGGATTCCTGTATTGTATTAATTTTAAATTCTGTTTGTTGTTTGGTTGGCCTTTATGCAAATAGAAGTCGTACCTATTTATATGAACAAAGTCATACTAAATCTTACGATTTCGCTATATCGAACAAATTATTACTAGTTATGATATAACTATATTATTACGTGTCCCATTACACCCCAAAAATTAGTAAATAAACCCCCAATTTTTCATTATTGTCATGCAACTTGACACTTGAGTATATATATATGTATATATATATATATATATATATAATTCCCATTATTCACAATGGTAATTCTCATTAGATTATTAATACTGTAAGACAATTTTTACCATATTACTGTCAAACATACTTTAATATGTACATACTATGATAAAACATAGTTTTAATAAAACTATCATAAATTAAAGTGAGTACAACAAATACTGCCAAAATGTATAAATGTAAAATAATATGATTATTATGAATTAAATAATGAAAATTAGATTTTGCGCATAATGGTAATTAGAATTTGGGGGGAAATGTGCATAGCTGTCACGACAACGTCACAATGCAACAAATTATGTTTACATACAAATGATTCAAAAGGAGAGACAAAGTTCCTTTGTATTGTATAAAATGTCTTCCCCTGTTAAAAATTTAAATACAAAATTATAAAAATAGAAGGGTATAATCTGTGATGGGCCGGTATAGATGATTTTTAGTCCCAGTCCATCCCTGCATTCAAAAAGCCACCTTGTCTTGGTGTTGGTTTTGAATATTTCATGGCTGTACTTGTACTTCATGTATTATACTCATATATATATATATATATATATATATAAAAAAAAAAACATTTTTAAATTCCAATGAATTGCATGAATTTCATTTGAAAATGTAGTCCGTTATGCCTGAGCAATTAATCTAAATTCCATTTACGAGCTGCCAGACATCGCGTTCAGCAGAGGTTCAGAGGGGTATGAGTCTGTACATTTGATACCATGTTTTCTGTACTGGTTGGCAGGCAGGATTCAGAATGAGGTGGAAGTCGGTACAAAAGAGGCACAATAGCTCAGTATTGCTCACCTGCTTCTTGCATGTATAATCTTCTCTTGTTTTCCTCCTTTTGGCCTCAAATGGCTGCATTTGTCACCGTGGATACACAGTCTCTTATCTCATTAGCTGAGATCATCATGGCTTCTTCAGAGGGGTTTGTGCTGACTGTGTGTGTGTGTGTGTGTGTGTGTGTGTGTGTGTGTGTATAATGGGATTAAACTCAATTTACATAATTGGCAGAAATTACTGAAGGTTGAATTTTGACCTATAGGCAATAACTTCATCTTGTATTTATTTAAATTTTGTATGTATAAACAAGGACTTAAAACAATTTATTTTTAAATTTTGGTTAGTTCTGCGCTAAAATTTTATTTTTTTTCATTCCGGTGATCCACAGCCTCCTTTCTAAATGGTAACCGGTTATAACAAAATAAAAGTACAGTAAATAACTGTAACAACGATGGTCAGAAGTTTTAGTGCTCTGCTTTACTATATAAAAAAATAAATTAAAAAATGGAATACCAAAAACAGGAACTCACAAAATACATGAAACAATTCTAGACGAAGGGGCTGCATCCAAAAATGTAGACAGTTGACTTGCTGCCTTATCAGTTTATGGCTTAACCGACAGTGTTTTTGAATGAATGGAAACTGGTCTCAGAACGGTTTAAAATGCAACTTTTTTCATCCTATCTCTGTATACAGCCTACGAAGGCAGCCTCTTCCAGTTTTCAGACGCTGCCAGGGATAACACAAGGGCTATAAAATACAAAGTAACAAGACATTCCTGGGAACAATTAAGGGAGGCACCAAGAACAAAGATAGAACTAGAACAATACAGGGGAACTTCAAAATAAGTCACACCTCTAGCTACCCTTACTGGCTGCTAGGGAAAAGTCCTATACATTAAAATAGTTTTCTTAACATTAATAACAGCTATATAAAATAATGTATTTTCAATAAATGTATTCTTACTAGGGCTGTCAATCGATTAAAATTTTTTATCAAATTAATTACATGGTATGGTGATTATTCACAAAAAGTCCCTCAAATAACAATAATTCAATATATAATCAAATAATTATAAATGAAACCCCATAAGTATAAATAACCCCACCCCCACCCTAATCCTAACCATAAGGCTGAGTACCCTGCAAGGAAAAAACAGAGGCACCTTTCTCCCATCGCAATGCATGAATATCAGCCCTGTCCCAAATGGCATACTCGCCTCTTGCGGTCTTCTTTTGAGTACAGACTGTGGTGACGTGAGTACAGACTGATGGGGTGCTAGTCAGTGAGTCCATGAGGGGGCATGAGTGATAAGTGTGCATTTGGGACGGACTTCAAGACTTCAATCAGATGATGCATTTTTTTAAATTATGTTTTTATGTACATGCAGTTTTACAAATTATTTGAAAAAGTCATGGAACTGATAGGGTAAAGGAACACACTTTATACTCACTATTGAATATTTGTTCCCTATCTGTCACTCACTCGACGTTGTGTCGATGTAGTGACACTAGGGGTCACTCTTGGGAGCCCGAGACACCTCTGGTCTTTGATAAAAGGCCAATGAAAATTGGCGAGTGGTATTTGCATGCCACTCCCCTGAACATACAGGTATAAAAGGAGCTGGTATGCAACCACTCATTCAGATTTTCTCTTCGGAGCCGAACGGTCATGCTCATTGAGCTGAATTCCTACTGTTCATTCACCTCTGCTGGATCTGACGGCGCATTTCAGCGGCTTCTCCCCCCTCTGCACTGGTGCACTGCAGAGAACGCCCCTGGGCGCTTCGGCAGAAAAACTAAAGCGTACATTTTCTGAAAGAGCATTTTTCCCCTCTAAAAGAGTATATTTTTCTCTAACGGAGCGCACACGGAATGTCTTTTTAAAGACGCGTCTTTTTAAAGATGCCTTTCCGATTGTGTGTTATTCCTGGTTGCGGTCATTATCTCTCAACTTCGGATGGTCATGATCGCTGTCTTTCGTGTCTGGGCGTGACCCACACGGAAGCAGCGTTTGTGAATGGTGCATGTTCTCACTGCGAGAACATGACCATGGCAACGTTGCGGTCGCGGCTTGCTTTCGTTATAAAGCAAGCCACCCCAGCAGCTCCCCACCTCGGTCCTTCTACCTACAGGTATGAGGCCAGCGCGGCTAGCACTGGGGGCGATTTGGGGACCCCAATGGGATCGTCTCCGCCGGATATCCCCCCACGGACCTCCCATTCCCCAGCACGCTCATCTGCCCCAGTCGGGCTTACTTGCAACTCTATCTATCTGTTTCATTATTATAATTGGAAATTATAACACCAAAAACATTGGTATTTACAGTATATAATATACTTCAAGTCCTGATGAATAGTGTTTAGTGAATGAGACCTAATATTTATTATAAACACAAATGAAAAAAAAAAAGCATTAATATTACATTAAATGCTATAATGCTTAATTTTAACCAAAGTCACAGTCTGTCCATCACAAAGGCACTTATCTACATAACAGTGCAATAAATTGTAAAGCATTCAAAACTTGACATTTTTAGAAAGACTGCGGCAACAGAAATTAACGCCTTTGCAACATCTTATTTGTAGTATTGACAGGATGCACAAACATAATGTCTCTACCTCTATTTAAAGTGTTTGTCAGCTGGAATGACATGGGTGCTGTCACAGCCTGTGAACGGAGCACCCACATATAATGATTTTGCTTTTTGCAGGTGCGAGGCAATTTCATTCAGGGAAAATATTTCTGCAGCACCTTTAATGGTCTAAAACCAAATGAGGCAGGAAAATAAATCAATTCAAAATAATATGATTTTGCTACTAAGTAATTTCAAAATCTATTTTATTCTGTCTGGCCTTAGGAGAGAGGTGTGCATAGTGATACGTTTTACCAAATAGAATTACATATAGACACACAGGTTCAAAGTTTATGGTGGGATTAGAAAAGGGTACTGTATTTGTTCTCATCAGAAAACTATAGTTTCTAAAGGAACATGTTTGTTGTCATATTGACAACACATGTATTCACCCACCTGTGGTCAGTACTTCTAAAATAAGTAATTCAGCCACAGAACATTTCACTGAATATAAAACTCAAATTATCAAATCTTTTTAAACTTATACTTTTATATTAACAGAGAGATAAATGTATACAAGTCAGATAAACAGTTGAGCTGTAAATAAAGCCCATTTGTTATGTATAGCGGTCATATCATGAAAAATCTCACTCTCCTTGCACTTTTGAATTACAAGAATTCAATTTACTATTCTCATTGATCTTTTGAATCAATTAGAAGTGAATTAACAAAATGCAGGACTTAAGCGGACGTTGGCGAATGTCCGGGGGACATCCCGTTTGCTAGGTCATTTATTTTAACCGATTCATTTACATGAAATGTCTGGGAGAAAAACCCAACTATTCACTTAAATAATTTGGTTTTCCCAGCACTACAGGAGAGAGAGAGGACCGTCTGAGGTTCATTTTAAAGTAAAATGAAAAGGACATTCAAAAAGACCTGTAGCGAACATTCCCCCATTCATTTTCAATGGCCGGACATTTCTGACCGGGAACACCACAAGTGTAACTTTGTGCAAAATAGAAGCATTTCAAAACAAACTTCCTGGTTAAACATTAAAGCACAGTGTGATAAATAGTATAGAATGTTTTCATATTTTATGCATAAGCTTAGGTCAATGAGGCCTACGATCAATAAGTTCCACAAAAAGAAATACAAAACCTGTGCTAATTGAAAGAAAACAAGTTAGCAAAAAGATCTAATCCAATAGTTGGTGATAATATAGCAGAATGAGAGATTTATAAGCAATTGAGTGTCCAGAAGCATGTTCATGTTCACATATGTGCATGTGTGCTTGCAAACATAAAAGCCTCTTACCTGTGCAGGCGCACACACACCTGCACTTACACACATGCTCACGTACACGCACAAACTCTCGAGCATTACATGCTTTTTCACAGAGATTAACTTTATCCCCTGAACTGTATCCAACATCCATCCAACATTACCACACACACACACAAACACGCACACTAACAGAATAGAGAGTCTTTAAAAATCAGAAATGTATTGACAGACATAAAATCGAATAAACATTTAATAAACCATTCAATTAACCTTAACCAGGCTAACATTACATTAATTTCTTACCGTACAGTATAGATGAGACATCCGTTTTTCTTCAGTTGTTGCCAATAAACGGAAAACGTCTCGGTTAAATTTACACATCATATTCTTTTCGATTTTATGCGTCAAACTGTATCAAATCAATAGCATTTATCCTAAAGTTAACCTCACATTTAGAATTAATTTGAGGAAAGTGATAGAAAAAAAAATTTCAGTCAGTGAGCCTCTCCGAATGACCTTTAATTTTAAATTGTGCAAGAGCGCGAATTTCTGTGGCTGAATGAAGCGCGTGCAGATCAAATACGCATTCATACAATATAGCTATCAGACAGAGACTAATGTAATTAGATATTAAGATAATATATTAAGGAAGGAAGGTAGTGTATTCTTGAATGTTTTTCCTCATCTGTTCATTATAATCCGTTCAAATACCATGTACTGTTATCAATTTTCTGCATTTAATTAAATGCTAGCCTACTTCAATTTCATTCATTGTTGTCTGTCAACCTCAAATAATCAAATATGATGACGAAAAATTATGAAAAATGTGAATGAAATATACAACCTAAAAATAACCATTAGAAAACTTTCTGTATGTTATTTTAACGTTGTCCCACAAACCTCCCTGCAACGTTCTTGGAAGGTTAGTTTATGGTTACACAAATAAAACCTAAAAAACCCCATTAGAGAACGTTCTGCATAAGTGCTTTTAAGGTTGCCACAAAAAAAAAAAAAAAAAACTGCCTGCAATGTTCTGGGAGAATTGATTCTCAAATGGGAATTTAACCAATGGGAATGGGAACCATGTGCTAAAGTAAGGGGAATGTTCTGTGTTTGCTGGGTCCTTGTCAAAGACTATTCACCTTTAGCTTGCTCACTGGGGTTTTGTAAGACACTATTTTATTCTCTGTAAAACTGCTCTTTGTGAAAAGTAGGCCTATTACACAAATTATTGAAAAAACAACTGTTGAATTATAAACATATTGACTGCTAAGTTAAGTTGACTATAAGTTACTTTACTTTGGATTTCACTGGGAAGAAAATATAGAAATTGGACCTCTTACAATATTAATTGACTACCACTGTCCTATTTGTGCTTGTTTAATGCAGAGTTTACACTACACGATTTTAGGCCGATTTTCACTCGCCAACAGTTTTGTGGAGGTTGGCGACAAAAGCCCGAAATCATAGGCAAATCAGAGCTCACTCCCGTGAGCGACGACGCAATGTATGAATTATCAAAGACGCGATCTGAGAGAAGCGCCGACGCGTCGCCGATATCAGCGAGATATCTAGCTTGTTAAATATCTGGACCTGTCTGAGATTCCAAATCGTGCAATGTGAAATGTGTTTTGACTGAATACAAATGCAGCGTTGACCTACAGCCAATGAGAGAGCAAGAAACGGGGCATGGGAAGTTTCAGTGGGAGGAGTCCTGATGTACCTGAAACAGAACATCAACTAGCATGGCTGCAGTATCAAGAAAGTCTCATTGGACCGAAGAAATGGAGGAAAAATTAGTGGAACTTTGGCAGGAGCACCAGTGCCTATTTGAAGTTTCCTCTGAACTGTACCACAACCAGGTGGCGAAAGACAAGGGTTGGAGAGAAATTGCCAATTCTCTTGGACAGTCAAGTAAGCAAATAGGTAGATTTTTCAGGAGGATGGTACTTTTTCATATTGTAACCAATAAAATATATGATGCCTTTATACATTAGGTAAAGGCAATTAAAAACATACACATCATATTCTGAAATGCATAACATATGATCATGCATTTGTTTTCGTATCTCGTATCACTTCTCGCGTGTACTCCGTTGTGAAACGTAATTGAGTCCAGGCAGAGTCATTGGGGATTTGTCAATAATGAAATGTTTTGTAATGTGTTCACCCCTGTTGCCGATTCCTCGTAATTTGAAAACACTACGACTTCCACGACGAGACAGACAGTTGTGTAATATGAACGATACCACAATCCGACGTCTTTGAAAGTCGTGTAGTGTGTAGGAGGCATAAGCCTAATTAATCACACGCACGCGTATGTGTGTGATATATATCACATCACACACACACACTTTTTGGTGTGCCACCCTAAAATTTTTACTGTTCCCCTCTGGCCACCCCATTAAAAAAAAAATCCTGGAGGTGCCACTGAGACCAGCATGAAAATTCTTACTGGTCTAAGCTCATCTCTTGAGCAGGGGCTGAATTCAAAATCACATGGCTAAAGAAATCTGAGGGGGGCACATATAGCAAGATATTTAATATATTTTGGATCATGATTCAAATAAATGATCACACATGGTTCTTAAAATCCCTCTGGACCCCACAAAATCTCTCATCTGTACAGTAAGTTCAGTTGTAAAAACGAGAGCTCCTTAGAAGATGAGATGCTAATATATGCTATTAAATCAATTAAGGAGGAGCATGTTTGAGCTGCCCTCAGTCAGGGAACACATGTATACTGCTCATTCTCATTCATTTATCAAGAAGTGAGCCTGACTCATCGGCACCTAACCTGACTGATTCTCTAATACTGCTGTGAATATGACAAGAGCCTTTGTGCTACAGAGCCCCCGATTAGCTTTTATACATTCTCTCTCTAGACTACACACACGGTGGAGAAAATCTCACAGTCCTGAAGAATTTGAAAGAGTCAGATATCCAACAATGTTAAGGGCCAACTTTATATACAGAAAAAAGGCATTTATTAGATAAACTATGAAAATAGACCTTAAAAATGAAGCTGTGAGAGATAGATGCAAAGTCTGTTAAGTATGTTGCACTATCCATATGGTCTAATTTCCAAATCACGTTTCTTGAAGTTTGTCCACTGGATGTATTTTCCATGTTTCACTGGCTGAAACCATATCAATTTATATACACTACCGGTCAAAAGTTTTGAAACACTCATTCTTTATGATAATTTTTTTTTTCACATTTTAGAATAATAGTAAAGTCATCAAAACTATGGAATAACATAAATGGAACTATGGGAATTATGTTGTGACTAAACAAAATCCAAAATAAATCAAAACTGTGTTATATTTTAGCATCTTCAAAGTAGTCACCCTTTGCCTAGAATTTGCAGACATGTACTCTTGACATTTTCTCAACCAACTTCATGAGGTATCACCCTGGGATGCTTTTTAAACAGTATTGAAGGAGTTCCCATCTATGTTGGGCACTTATTGGCTGCTTTTCTTTATTATTTGGTCCAAGTCATCAATTTCAAAAACGTTTATTTTATTTTATTAAATTCTAGTTTTATAAATGAAATAAATTAATATGGTGGCACAATTATATTTTCATCTACAAAACTAATTTCAAACATTTAAGCATACGCCTTCAGATCAAAAGATTTTTAAGATCATGAGAAACGTTTCAGTCAAGTGTTTCAAAACTTTTGACCAGTAGTGTATATATATTCTTTATAATTTTTTTAATACTTTAATATTTCAGTTGTTTCACCTAAATAGCTATGAGATTCCATTTAAATCACTGAAGTTTAGTTTGAAATTTGAAGGGTCTAAAAAGAGTTGATGCATTTTACAAAGAGCTGTCCACTATAAATGAAAGTACAGACTGCTTGATTTCATGTGAACATTTTTAAATGAATGGTGCAAATGGTCACATTACCAAAGCCATTTAATTCCACTACGCTCATCTGAAATATGATACCTGTGTCAATGCTCCATAAATGGAAGAAAGATTAAACTGCCATAATATGCATACAACTACCATATTTGGTACATATGGCGTATTTCCACCCAATTGTGGAACCTATACCTAAACTTCAATCAGATAGTTGTGGAACTATACCAGTTCTGATAACATTGTAATGTTTTTCCACCGAGGACACAAAGCAAGAACTTTATAAGCACTTGACAGTTTTTAGTACAGTATGCGATGCTGTAATAACGCGAGAACAGCAGAGTTGACTCACTTGAAAGATTTCAATGGGTGACTCAATGAAAGCTTGTGTTGTTTATACAGTATTCTCCTGTTTTGTTCTGCAAAACTTTACTTGGACAAGATGGGTTTGGATATGATAGAAGAGATGGAAAACAAGAGAACAAGAGCAACCCATATAATTGGCACCCCATATAATTAAATCATCACCAAAACTATACCATTCGTTTGTGCTCTGTTTGTGCTGATTTGTGCTGCGAAAAATTAATGTTTGTGGTGGTTTGGTGTTTGAGATATTTTTTTTAAATTTTTTATTGATTTATTTTTTTGGCTGTGTAAGGTCACTCTCTATAATACTTCTATACATTACCAGTTTGGTCAAATTAAAGCAAAACCATCTTATATTTGAGCTTCTTTGATGTAGCCACCTTTGTCTAGATTCCAGCTCTGCAACTCTGTTCATTCTCTCAAGCAGCTTCAACTTCCTGTCCCTATGCATGCTGGACACATGGCTGCTTTTCTTTTCAGTAATGATAATAAAAATGTAAAAAATCTGTTTGCCATTTGTTGGTGCTTGATTTGTAAAGATCATATCGATTTTGAAGATATGGATTTAACCACTGGAGTCATATGGATTATTTTATGCTGCCTTTATATGCTCAAAACGGTGGAGATGATTGTGGATTTGGAGGAACACCCCAACACTGACCCCCCTCACCATTCTAAACAGCACTGTGGCAGCAGTGGAGTCATTCAGGTTCCTGGGCACTACCATCTCACAGGACCTGAAGTGGGAGACACACATTGACTCCATTGTGAAAAAGACCCAGCAGAGGTTGTACTTCCTTCGCCAGCTGAGGAAGTTCAACCTGCCACAGGCACTGCTGATACAGTTCTACTCAGCAGTCATCGAGTCTGTCCTTTGCAGTTCAATAACTGTCTGGTTTGGTTCAGGTACGAAATTAGACATCAGAAGACTACAAAAGGACAATTTGGACTGCTGAGAGGATTATTGGTTAGCCCCCCTTCCCCCCTCCCCTCAAGAACTATACACTTCCAGAGTGAGGAAAAAGGCTGGAAAAATCACTCTGGACCCCACTCACCCTGCCCACTACCTTTTTGAACTGTTGCCTTCCGGCCGATGTTTCGGAGCTCTGAGCACCAGAACCGTCAGGCACAGGAACAGTTTTTTCCCCTCAGGCTATCCATCTCATGAACAGTTAAACTCCCCCATTGAGCAATAACTATATGCAATACACAGTTTAGTCTTTTTTTATATTTATCCAACACATCCAACCTCTTCTGCCATTTCATTCCTCTGGAGAAAAAAAAAACAAAAAAAAAAACATTTGCACTGTACATAACAGATAACAAATTTGTATTAGATTGCACTACGTATGTGTATGTATGTATGTGTGTGTCTGTACGTATGTATAACTTTATGTCTTGCTGCTGTTTTTGTATTGTTGTACACTGGAAACTCCTGTCACCAAGACAAATTCCTTGTATGTGTAAGCATACTTGGCAATAAAGCTGATTCTGATTCTATTGGGCATTTAAAGTTCTGGCCACCATTCACTTGCATTGCATGGATCTATAGAGCTGAGATATTTCTAAAATGTTTTGTGTTCAGCAGAATAAAGTCATTCACATCTGGGATGGCATGAGTAAATGATTAGAGAATTTGGGTGAAGTATCCCTTTTTAGTACCCTTATGAACATGTTTTAGAGATTTACAAAGTGACACACTAATACAGCAATGAATGTTTCTTATTGCATTGCAATAGAGGGATTGTAACTTGTCCTTATTAAGATTTATAAGGTGAGACAGAGTCTGTGCCTAGATGCAACTAATATTTTTAGAAATCCATAAGTAAAAATTGTAGGATCTGGCTGCAGACCTATGCCAGGATGTAGTCACTCAACCTGGCATCCAGTAAGCAAACATCTGTGAACTTCATGTATGTTGTTTTTTTTTTTATATATATATTACTTCTATACATTATCTGTTTGGTCAAATTAAAGCAAAACCATCTTATATTTGAGCTTCACTGTAGCCACCTTTGTCTAGATTCCAGCTGTGCAACTCATTCTCTCAAGCAACTTCAACTTCCGGTCCCCATGCATGCTGGACACATGGCTGCTTTTCTTTTCAGTAATATTATACCGATATTATTGGCCAATATTAGCCTTTCACCGATATATCGGTATCGGCATATATTTTACCGATATGAAAACTTTTTTCAAAACATATAATGCAGAAAACAATGCTTTAGAATTGGTGTCATAACGTAGTTTTTCCAGCAGAGCGTGCTCCGACTCCATTGTTTACAGAGCTAACTCTGAGCTGACAGTGGCTCTGCAGACAGGGCGGAGTTAAACAGTGTGGATTTGAGGTGTCTTCTCGTTAAATTGCTAACTAGTTTGTGAAATACATACTGGAAAGTTAATAAAAAATGACCCCATAATTTTATATAACTAATATAACTTTAACCCTGTCCCTGACAACCATGTCACTCATGTTTATCACATCTGTTTGCTGTTAGCCAGCTATATTTTGTCAGTGCAGTCAGTAAATGTAGCAGACTGAAAGGTAAACAGAGCATCTTTTTGCAGCTCAGCAGACAACGGTGAGGTGGTGGATTGCGCGTGGCGAGAGTTGATTTTACGCTTCGCTGTTACCTAGTTGGTGAGACACAATGCTGGAAAGTAAATAAAGTCCATATTTTACTCCGTAACAATGAGCTTATAGCTAACTAGCTAACCACGTAGCTACTTTCATTGTTGTCAGCTGAGTGGAAGCTAATAAGTAAAGGTATTTACCAAACTGTTTTGTTCAGGATTCACAGTTTGGTACCCCTTCAACCAAACAATTCCAGTCGCTGCATTTATAAAATGTAATACTTAAAAGTCTGGTTTTCCAGACATTAAAATAGGATATGTAATAAAAGTAGATTTAATAAATAGTATATTTGCCCTGTGTAAATAATAATATATAGGAACTGTATCTAAAATAAATAAGGGGTGATAAATACTAATACAACAGGCTGGAAAAATAGACGTTTATTCATTTTAATATCATATATATTTTAAATGTGTTGAAACTTGACACCGGGCGACGCGGCCTAAAAACGGCACCATTAGATCGGTTTCATACTGAAGAGCTGCTTAAAAGTACGTTTTTTTCTCTCTCTCATAAATGTAAACGAGTGTAAATGCCAACACCATCATATACAGGTATGTCGAAAGGACTGATGCCTGTCAACCAAAACATGAGCTCAATGATGTCATTAAGTGAGTCTGCTTTTTTATTCCAACAGTTACTCCTGGTCGGAAGCTGCCGTAAATATTTAGTTTATATGTAGGGTTACGTCCTACATAAATTTAATGGTGCAATGCTCAAATATTTAGTAGATTGTGACTTAGTGCCCATTTACGCCACAACTAGGCTAAGTTGTAACGTACGTATAGCTGGTGCAACCGGCCCCTGATGTTTATTTAGCTATTTATTTGCTATTTATTTATTCTTTATTTTAATGGTGGGCAGTTGACATACAGTACTGATTTTTATTTAGCTATTTATTGTATTTTTATTTATTCTTTATTTAAATGGTCAGCAATTTACACCTAGGCCTTCAGTGCTATCCTCCTGCAATTAAACCGCCTTCGAATAACCTCACCATGAGACTAGGGCTATAGGCTAATCAATAGCCGCTATTGTCATTCGACGTAACCACCCCATGGCCGCTATTTTAATTTTAATTGTGGGAGGATACCATCAAACCAATCAAGGATGTACCACTATTACGCAGTATGAAAGGATGCTGCATCACAAATAGACATCACATAGCCCTAATCAATGTAATTACCAGAAACAACCAGTCACATTTACTCACACAACCACCAAGCAAGCAAAAATGCCATAAAACACATAACACAATCAGGATTCAACAGGCTTCCCAAATTCCAGCCAAGCTACTGTGCCTAAACACACATGCCACACTCACACAAACTCAAAGGCATAGACAGGCCACTGAATCTGAACATCATTCATACCAGCAGCAACAATCTAAAGCAAGCAATAATAATAATAATAATAATAATAAATAGCTAGTAACAGGCCCGGCGCCAGGATGAAATATGTTTGTCTATCGATCTGTTCCGCTGTGTTTCAGTACTATGGACAGCACCTACAACTTTACAGCCAGTCTAGTAAAGATACATAAAAATCCATCAAACTTACCAAAGCTGCTCATCATTTGAAGACAAAGTCCATCCTCCTTTCTTTCTTTATAAGAGTTCAATGACACGGTTGTACAGTACATCAGTGCGTTTCAGTTCCAATAAAAGTTCCTTCTCAATTGCCATGGAGGCCAGTGCTGACAGTCGAGCCTTCCCAGTCTTATTTCTTGAATACATTTTAATGCATTTTAGGGCTGAAAATGTCTGCTCGACAGAGGCAGTAGATACTGGAATGGTCACCGCCAAACATGCCAATGCGTAAATCTTTGTCGTGCTCGGCCAGAAAGGAAATAAGCTTGAAATAGTTACCTCTATTTGTGGACTCCTTGCTTTCATCGTGTCCCCTAAATGTTTACATAGAAAGATGACACAATCAATCAGTCTTTTCAGTATTTCCCTATTTATTTATTTGTTTGTTTAACTCTTTCGTTGTGGAGCTCCGTTTCCCTTCGCATTTGTTCGTGGAGTTGTAGATCCACTCGGGTGTCTCCGAACTTTTCAATAGCACCGTTGCTTGCAAATGTCCTGCCATGCTTTGATGTCTCGTTGCGCCCTTGGTTAGGCAATTCAGGTTTGCAAACCCAGTGTGGCATCCAAACACCATATCAGTCGGTTGCAAATAACAGGCATTCCCAGCAATACAATTTACAATGTTCATTTGACGCTGTAAGCCAGGTGTACCTTTCGTAGTTGGTCGATTGAAAGTGCCGCACAAATCCTTTCCCTGGCTGGGACAGGCCTGCTAGCTGCGGAGTTAGTCGACCCTTTCTCACAATTTCCAGCTTTTCTTGAAAGGTCCTTCTCGAGAAAGGCTTTGCCAGTAAATCCGCCACCGAATCCATTTCTTCTCCTCCTTCAGCCATTGTGCGTTTAAAAAAAAACTACAGGGCTAGGTAAAAATCTTAACAAAAATTCTTAAAGCACTACATCAAAAATATAAACATCACACGGAAGAAAGTACATGCTAGCTAGTTGTACTTCAGTTTCAGTTAGCTAATTCTCCTCCTCCGATCATGCCATGTGAAAAATGCTGACGTAGGTGGCTAGGCCAGCTAGAAGGCTCTGGAGGGTCAAAGAATACACCCAACATGGCAAACTCGATATCTGATTGATTAAAGATGACAATCAACAACATCGTCCCCATTTGCTTCAACAGCAGAGGGGATTCACTTGAAATTCTGAAGGCTTCTGAAGGAGACAGCACTGTGGAAAATCTGATTGGATAAAAGCTCTAATTTAAAATGAGCTGCACTGGAAGTAGCGCTGCACAACTGAGGGAGAGAGTAGCAATGAAATTATGTTAATACTATTAATAGACTGATGGGAACAGACTTTGTAAAATACATATAGAATGAAATATATTTATATTAAATTATAAAAAAATAATTTTCTGATTCTGACAATCTCTAGTCCAGCAGAGAAGGTCTTGCTGGCCCTGACAGCCCACCTCTGCAATTGACTTATACTAAACACAGTACTTATTTTATTTATTCTTTATTTAAATGGTCAGCAATTGACTTATACTAACAGTACTGATGTTTATTAAACTATTTATTGTATTTTTATTTATTCTTTATTATCTCAGTGTTCATTTCTAGAATTTGTAATAATGTATAATAGTAATAATGTCAAATGTTCTTTGATACAAATATTTGTTTAAGAAAGCAGCCTTCTGAGTACCTTTGCATAGTCATATCGGTGCACAATCCACATAGAAAATGTCTGTTTTCATTCCAGCTCAAATTAGCTATATCGGTCACCATATCGGTAATCGGTGAATTCCCCCCCTCTAAAATTGGTATCGGTCTCAAATCCCATATCGGTCGGGATCTAATAATTAGGCACAAAAATAATAGTGTACAAAAATAATTCCAAGCATTTGAGCATAAGCCTTTAGATCAAAAGGTTTTAAGATAATGAGAAACAAATTCAGTCAGTGCCAAGACTTTAGACTGGTAGTGTGGGTTATATTTATATTTATTTTAAATGTATGTGTTGTAAAGGTAAGTATCTTGATATTAATTTTATATATTAACTTTGACTAGTTCTTAATTTCATTTATATTGTTTCATGCCATTTCTGTATAATAGATACATCTGGAATAGCTATTGTCTCCACAAAATATAACAAGTTTCAAGGTCTTTACGACCAGAAGACACTATTAATAGAGCAGTAAATTTACATCCCCCCTTGCTTGTTATAAAAATATTTGTTAGATATATTTTTGGTCAGACATAGTCAGACAAAGCTGACAAAGATGAAACTAAGATAATTCAATAAACTATGCTTACTTCTTGTCATCTCTTCTTTCGTCTCCTGCATCTGCCTCTTAGTTGGTAGAAGTTTTAGACTTTAAATATCAGACCAAATCTGATATTTCCTGACAGAGAGAAAGAGAGAGAGAGAGAGAGAGAGAGAGAGAGAGAGAGAGAGAGAGAGATCCAGTGATAAAATATGGAGGATAAATCACAGATGAAGAATGAATACCAATACCTGTTTTTCAGTCATGACAACTCTAAAAATCTAAGATTCAGATCGAAGTTCAAAGAACCTCTCAGTTTGCACCATTGAGTTTAATGCCTGAACTTAGTCATATGTGTGCCTCTGTCTATCAAGAAGGCCAACAATAAGTCCACTCTTTAAAACAACAATTCCAAATGAAATTACAGCAGTAGTTTATAGTCTATCCAAGTTGGGTTGTCTCTGGAAATGCCCCGGTTATTTCCAAATACCAATAAAAAAATTTGAATGTCTATACCAACCATTTCTTTTATTTAAAATAATTAAATCCCCCCCCAATAATCAGATATGGCCAGATCCCCCCCCCCCCCCAATAATTGATATCCTTGTTCTGCTGCAGTCCATTTTGCATCCCTGTCTAATTGTCATTACGTTGTTTTTATCGCATTTAAAGTCTTTATTCAGAAAATGATTGCATTCAGAGCCTTTACTATTTTAAAGGACCAAAGAGGACGATTATATTTGTGACCTCAACACCTGCGACCCTCCCCCACCCCACCCCCAAAATGGATTGAAATGGAAAAACTGGCAGCTGTGGTTGCCAGAATTATGTAAAAAAAAAATACAGTAAAAATGTAAACAACTTAGCAGAACAACCTGTATATTGTATAATTTAAAACTGTTTTATGGTATATTTTACCATGCAGTACCTTCATTTATATTATTAAATGAAAAACTTATATTAACTTTCTGAATTTTTACAGTGTTTTACCGTTAATATTACAGACATTTTTTTTTTACAGTGTAGTTATTGCATAGTATCCAGAGTTTAACTGTGGTATTAGTAAAATCATGGTAATCACAGGTAAAACTATGCTTCTCATGGCAATGGTTAGATGTAATTACTGTATAAATACAGTACATTTATTTATAAATAATAAATACAGAAAACTACTATGGAATATGTAAGGAAAAACAGTATCATAAACATGCAGAAACTATAAAAAATAATAACCACACAAATTATTTTGTGGTTAAGTAAACATAGCAGAAAAGATGAACTTATTAAATGTGGAAAGTACTTAAAGTGTAAACTTGAAAATATTAAGCAAACTTTACATTTGCACTCAATTCAAACATGTATAAATGAATGCTCTCTTAAAAGTAAATATTATATATGATTGTTTGTTCTTTACAATGCATTATCATGTATCAATCCTAAAGTAGAAAACTCATTTATTAGCCAATTTTAAGTACATTTTACTTAACGTTTTGAAGTTGTCGTTCCCTGCACAGAGCTTGAATAATTTATGAGCTCGCATGGTTTCGCTGTTTGGTGATATCTTGTTTTGCGAGAAATCAGTTCATTTTCTATTCAAACTTATCCATTTATTGTCTAAAAAATTCTGTTGATTATTACCATCATGTCCCTTACAAAAAAATCTGCAAATTTGCCGCTTGTTATTTTACATGCAAATTATCTTTTGAACCACCGGCAAACCTTTGGCAACAATGGAAAATTTGCAGAAACTTTGCCACAAAGCTCATTTGCATGTGAAAATAAGCAGTGCTGAATTTGGGGCAAGTTTGCAGCAAATTTGCCTTGAACTCTCAATTTTCGTTAGGGGTTTTGTGCACAGCTGCGAGCACAGCTCTGGATCTTGTGTCTACCGCCATTAAAGCAAGTTGATGTTGATTAATAGACAACATAGTATGCATCAAGCTTCCCTGTGGAAGGCTTCTGTGTATTATTTGGTAAATTACTAAGTATGTTAAATAAGAGTTGAATGACGAGCGGCAAGGCAAAGAATCATTTTAACAACTTATATCTTTACTGATCGAGATGCAGGAGTTCAACACAACAAACATCAAACTTCTTCACCCGTTACACTCCTTTGCGCATGCCTATAAGCAAGCTTTAAGAACTTAGTCTGCTTGGACTTAAAGCTACAGAGTACTATTATGTTCTACATCCTTCTTTAACTTTGACAGTTATTCCTTAATGAAAAGTTCCTTACGTTGTAAGTTAATGTCATGGTTACTTTCATAACCTCCGTTCCCTGATGGAGGGAACGAGACCTTGTGTCGATGTAGTGACACTAGGGGTCACTCTTGGGAGCCCCAAACACCTCTTGGATATCACAGCCTCTTGGGCATGCGGCGCAATTACATGAAAACGAAACTAAAGATTCTCCTCCCAGCCCTCCACCGGAAGATGGAGTGGTCTGCTTAACCGCTCCAGTGTAGCAGGTCTCCTTGCCCCTGGGTCGCCCGTCTCAGGGGCACTTTGAAGCCTTCCTCGGGTTCTTAGTGGCCGGCCATGAGACAGGTGGCGTCTGCTTCCTGCGCTGGGCTCTATGCCAGGGCCGGGCCATGGGAGCAGGCTGTGGCAGAGCCGATGTCGTTGTAGCAGGAGAATGCCCTTGGCGATGAGCAGACGGGGTGCGGGGTCTTGCACCGTGCTGGGGCAGGATGTGACGTATGGCCTCTGTCTGCTGCTTCACTGCCGAGAACTGCTGGGCAAAGTCCTCAACGGTGTCGCCGAATAGGCCAACCTGGGAGATGGGGGCATCAAGGAACCTTGCCTTGTCTGCCTTTCGCATCTCAACCAAGTTGAGCCAAAGGTGGCGCTCCTAGACCACGAGGGTGGACATCGTCTGCCCGAGAGACTGCGCCATGACCTTCATCACCCGGAGAGTGAGGTCGGTTGCCGAGCGCATTTCCTGCATCAATCCCAGGTCAGAACTACCCTCGTGCAGTTCTTTTAGCGCCTTGGCTTGGTATACTTGCAGGAGAGCCATGACATGCAGGGCGGAGGCGGCTTGTCCAGTGGCACTGTAGGCCTTAGCCGTCAGGGACGACGTAAACCTACAGGCCCTGGATGGGAGTTTCGGGTGCCTGTTGGCCACCTGGCACATGTGCTTGCGGACATAAGTGCACCGCGAGTGCCTTATCCACCAGGGGGATCACCGAGTACCACCTGGCCGCTCTGCCATCGAGGGTAGTGAGAGCGGGGGAGCTGAAAAATCGGGACCGGGCAGTAAAAGGTGCCTCCCATGATCTTGCAGCTCCTCATGCACTTCCGGGAAGAAAGCAACTGAGGTGGGCCCAGGAACCAATCATTGAGCCACGAGGGTTCCGGGGAGAGTGGAGGGTTCCACTCTAGCCCGACACTCGCAGCCGCCCGGGAAAGCATGTCCTTCATTTCCGTGTCAGCCTAGGACTGGGCGACCATTCCCGAAGGAGGAAACCCAGTCGAAGCCTCTGCGTCTGACTGGACGAGCCCGCTCTCCGAAGCTGCGCTCCATAACTCATCCTCTTCCCAGGCTCTGAACAAGGGGTCAAACTTGCCCTGAGATGAGCTGGCGATCTCGTCTGAGCGCACGACCGGGGCAAGCGAGCGTGCTGGGGAATGGGAGGTCCGTGGGGGGATACCCAGCGGAGGTGGTCCCATTGAGGTCCCCAAATCACCCCCAGTGCTAACCGGCATAGCCTCATACCAGTAGGTAGAAGGACCGAGGCGGGGAGCCGCTGGGGTGGCTCGCTTTATTACGAATGCAAGCCACGACCGCAATGTTGCCATGGTCATGTTCTCGCAATGAGGACATGATCCATCCACGAATGATGTCTCTGCATGGGCAGCGTCCAGACACGCAAGACAGCGATCGTGGCCGTCGGAAGTGGAGAGATAACGACCGCAACCAGGAATAACACACAAACGGAAAGGCATCTTTAAAAAGATGTTCCGTGTGTGCTGCTCTTTCAGAAAGAAAATATACTCTATTAGAATATACTCTTTTAAATGTTCTGCCGAAGCGCCCAGGGGTGTTCTCTGCAAACCACAGATGCAGAGGGGGAGAAGCCACTGAAAATGCACTTTAAGATCCAGCAGAGAGAGGTGAATGAACTCGGTGGATGAATTCAGCTCAATGAATAGAACCGCTCGGCTCCGAAGAGAAAATCTGAATGAGTGGTTGCATACCAGCTCCTTTTATACCCCTATGTCTGGGGGAGTGGCATGCAAATTCCACTCGCCAATTCTCATTGGCCTTTTAAAAAAAAAAAAAAAAAATCAGAAGTGTTTGGGGCTCCCAAGAGTGACCCCTAGTGTCACTACATCGACACAACGTCAAGTGAGTGACAGATAGGGAACTCAAAGTATTTTTCTTCATGGTAAATGCATTTAACAGATTACTTGAGCTGAAAGTAAGAAAGTCTATTAACACAACATTTGTTAACTCACATTTTAACATCAGTTATAATGTCAGCATATACAAATTGAACATTTAGTTACTGAATTACTGAACTGTTTTCTCTGTCTCTCTTTTTTTCTTTCATTCCGTGTATTAGGGTTTGGTTTGCAAAGGCAACCTGCACTGGTCATATATGGAGCTGTAGAAAGAATTCTTGTTGAATGTTCATTCAGTGGTTTCTTCTTGGCTCCTTATGGGGTGTGTTTTTCTTTGACTTCATTTGGAGTGGGATATTTGTGCTTAGATTCAGCAGAGGAGGTCTGAACAAAGGGGAATGACATATCGCTGTGCTCAAACTGTTGTGGCGGCGGCTCCGCGACAGGAGTGATATGTTTTCGGTTTCGTCTGTATTCCTTTCCTTCAACCTCCACAAGATATGTTCTTGGTTCATCACGGAGCTGTTTAACGAGTCCGATTCGGTCGTGGCCTTTGGACGTGGAAGTCTCACTATCTCACCTTGTAAGAGTGGCCGGAGAGCTCTGCTGGACTTGTCGTAGTATGTCTTTTGACAATGTCTGTTTTTTGAGAGTTGATTCTTGACAGCAACGTTATTCTTTGAGGCTGGCACCAGAATGGACTTGCTGACTGGCATGCGCATCTGCCTCGACATTAATCTCTCCACTGGTGAACCCATTATCTGGTCGCGTGGAATATTTCTGAGGTTGAGCAAGTTTTGAAACACATGCAAGCCATCCCTTTTGGATTTCTCCATTAGATGTTTTTCACTCTGCACTGCCCTCTCGGCTAGCCCATTAGCTTGTGGATATTCAGGGCTACTAGTGGTATGTGTGAAATCCCAAGCAGCAGCAAATTCTTTGAACTGTTGGCTTGTAAACTGGGTACCATTGTCTGAAAAGACTTTGTGCGGACTCCCATTAACAGAAAAGTGCCTTTTGAGTTTTGTGATCACTGTACTGGAGGACAGGTCACGAAGCAGATCAATTTCGAACCATCCCGAATATGAGAGTCAACTAGTACAAGGTAATGTTGACCATTCCACTTGAAGATGTCCGTAGCTACACTTGACCATGGAAGATCTGGGATGTGGTGTAAGTGAAGAGGCTCTTTTTGTTGATGGGGCTTCATACTGTTACAGAAAGAGCACGACAGTACCTCCTTTTCAATGTCTTTGATTAGGGAAGGCCAGAATACAATGCCTCATGCCCTGCGTTTGGTTGCATCAAGGCCTGGGTGACCTCTGTGAATAATGGTGATATACTCGCTGCGTAGTGATTCTGGAACAACTGTCCTCTGTCCCTTCATGAGTACATCTTCGTCGACTGTGAGCTCATCCCGGAAGGGAAAATACTCATGAATTTCTGCTGGCAGCTTTGATTGGCCATCCTGACTTGATAATACTGCAGAGGTGTTGAAGGATCGGATTCTGTGCAGTGTGAGTTTGCAGCTCTGTCAGTCTGGAAGACGATATGTGTTGAACTGACAAAACTTTAAAGTCAGCTCTGTCGTCGGTGTGTTCGTCTGGTGAGTCTCTAGGATAATGTGACAATGTGTCGGCAAGAAACATATGTTTCCCTTTCTTGTATGTGATGGTGAAGTTGTATTTCTGCAATCTTAGCATCATGCATTGCAGCCTTGCTGGAGCTGTGTGGATTGGCTTGTTAAGGATGGTTACCAGTGGCTGGTGGTCTATTTCGATGTGAATTTTTTTACCAAATATGTAGTCATTGAATTTAGTGCACGCAAATACCACAGCCAGAAGTTCTTTTTCGATCTGCGCGTAGCGCACCTCTGTTTGCGTCAAAGTACGTGAAACGTACGCGACAGGAGCACCTTCTTGAAGATACGCAGCTCTGAGTTTAAACTGGGAAGCATCACAGGTGAGTGTGACAGGTTTCTGGATGTCATAGTATTTCAAGGTAGGTGGACTAGAAATCCTATGCTTCAGATCTTCAAAAGCATCCTGATGCTGTTAAAACCAGCACCACTCTGTGTTTTTACAGGTCAGCTCACGCAGAGTGGCAGACAGCTCAATAAGGTTTGGTATGAATTTTCCTAAGTAACTAATCATACCCAGGAAGTGCTGCAGCGCAGTTACATTTCTGTGATTGCTTTTGTTTTTTCTGGGTCAGGTTGTAGTCCCTTGCTTGTGAAAATGTGACCAATATAGCTCACCTCACAGGCGGAATTTGCACTTTTGAGGGTTCAGTCTCAAATTCACTTCACGAGCACGGTCCAACACTTTCCTTAGATTTGCATCGTATTCCTGCTCGCTGTTACCACCCACAATGATGTCATCGACTATGCTGGCTACCCGTGCGCAGTCAAAGATCTGTTCCATAGCATGCTGAAAGACCTCGCTGGCCGAATTAATGCCAAAGGGCATCTGAAGAGATCTGAATCTTCCAAATGGCGTGCTGAATGTAGTCAGTAGGGAAGACTTGTGATCCAGCAAAATCTGCCAAAAGGAGCTTTTGGCATCTAGCACGGAGAATACTGTGGAGTTTGGCATCTGCACTGCCACTTCTTCCACTGTGCGCATGGGGTGATGTGGACGTTTTAGAAACTTGTTTAGGTCCCTAGGGTCAATACACAGGCTTATTTCATCTAGAGTTTTTCTTGTGAGTGGCCACCATAGATGACACCCAATTGGTTGGCTCAGATACAGGAGTGATAACGCCTGTAGCGACGATTCTTTCCAACTCTGCTTTTACCTTGTGTTGCATTGCTCCAGTAATGCTACGTGCTGGACGGACGACAGGTTGAGCTTCTTTGTCGAGTTTCATGCAGTATGTTACAGGAAGCCTTCCTATTTCATCTCGGAAAAGATCTGCATATTCTGTGTTAATCTGCTGGGCAAAGCTTGAGTTTACTTTTAGACTGACCTGGTGGACTGCGTTATTGAGAGAAATGAGGCCCATCCGAAGACAGTCAGAAAGCCTGAGCAATGGCTGTACATTTTGTTTTCACTATGTAGAACTGTAGAGAATAGGTCTGGTCATTCAGATGGCAGGATAACACAGTTGAACCAGCAGTCTGAATCTCCTCTCCTCCATACACAACAAGCTTCACATGGCTTGACACCTAAAGGTTCTCATCTTGCTTTACCTGTGCAAATGTCTGCAGAGACATGATGTTGCATGAGGCTCCTGTGTCGATCTTTAGTTCGATAGGCTTTCCATTGGTTTGAACTGTGCAAGATATTGCAGTTTTCTTTGACAGTTTTGAGTCGATTTTGGCCACCTTTTGATAATTTAAGGCAACTCCATCTATAAAGAAAGAGTCTTCACTGCTATTTGAAGCTTTGGCAACCTCTATTTGATTTACAGTCTTTTTTTAGATTTCGTGTGCGATGAATTTTCACTGATTTGCAGCATTTTTGGAAGTGGTTCCATTTGCTGCAGCTGTGACATTGCTGTCCATATGCAGGACATTTCTCCCGTTTTGTCTCATGGTTGCTTCCACAATTGCTGCAATTATGAATTTGTTGTGGGGCAAATTTGTCTGACCTGTGTTTGGGAGTACGAAACGGTTTTCTTTTTACCATTTGTTGAACACTGACCACATTTGCCAAGTTGTGCTTTGGTCCTGCAAGTGTTTTAGTGTGCTGATCTGACAGTTCATGTATTTGGCATATTTCAATAGCTTTTGTCAGCATTAGCTCATTGTCACGCAACAGGAGTTTTCTCAATCCATCATTAAGTATCCCACACACAAGTCGATCTCGTATCAATTCCTCCTGTAAATCTCCAAACCTGCAACTCTGTGCCTTGTGTCGTAGGTCACTTACATATGCCTCTATTGTCTCTCCTGGCTTTTGGTTTCTTGAATTAAATTTGTGTCTTTCCATCGTTATGTTCGTTTGTGGACTACAAAGTTCACGAAACTTGCGTTTTAGACATTCTGTGTCCTCGCGTGATTCAGCCAGAGTAATTATTCATCGGTTTTCTCCCTCACCCACATATGCAGCGGGGGCATATACAAATGTTCATTCACGCTCAATGACTTCTGAGCCGGCCAGATTAAGCAGTATGAATGCTTTCATGTGAGGCTCTTTCTCGGAATGTGCAGCAGCAATGAATATGTCGAATTCCTGCTTAAACATGCCAATTTTCGGCGATATTGCCATCAAAAACAAGAGGATCAGTTCTGTGGAACCCTTCAGACATATTTTGTGCAATGAATGATGATGGCTTACTGTGTGTATGCTCGTTGGAAGGGTGAACTTTTTTCTTCGCTGCTTTCATGATTCTGTGCAGACCACTTCTGACACCATGTTGAATGACGAGCGGCAGGGCAAAGATTCCTTTTAACAACATATATATCTTTACTGATTGAGATGCAGGAGTTCAACACAGCAAACATCAAACTTCTTCACCCGTTAGACTCCATGTGCATGCTTATAAGCAAGCTTTAAGAGCTTAGTCTGCTTGGACTTAAAGCTACAGAGCACTATTATGTTCTACAATAAGTATTGAAATGCTAGTACACTTTCAAAAGCATTTCTTAATTCAGTGCTACGTTGCATGAGTGTACAAATGTACAAAGAGAGAGTAAAATTGACTTGAAACAGAGTACTGCAAAGTAAACTTTACCTGAGAATTTCTAATGAAAAGGCACCAAGAATTGTAATAAGCATTTTTTAAAATATGGTCGGTTAAATTTACTGGCAATTTCTGCGTAGAAATTGTCTTTTCCTTTGTTTTTTTTTGTTTTTTTTTACATAAACACCATTTAAAAATGTTTTCAGTGCATAAGTAATAGTCTTTATTTAACCCCGTATAACGACATTTTATTTCAATAAAATTCTAAAGTGGGCATTTTGACAATACGACAAATGACTAGGCAATATTAAACAATAAACATATCTAAAAAGATACATAAAAATACATTGTACACAGTGAAAAAAAATAATACACACATTAAGGCTGCAACTAACGATTATTTTTTCAATCAATTAATCTATCGATTATTTTTTTGATTAATCGACTAATCAGAAAAATCAATAGATTTATAAAAAAAAAACCATTAGATTAATCGACTAATGATTTTTAAAAAATATATAAATCTATTGATTTTTCTGATTAGTCGATTAGTTGGTTAACTTACTAATAAATAATAACCGTAACTTCTGCCATTAATCTTTCAACATTTTATTCAAACATTTTCTCAAATACTTTATACAAAAAAAAAAAAAAAAAAAAAAAAATTCACTCAGCATACAGTGGCATCCTTTTTATGGAAAAACATCTTGCACACAGCATTGCCTCTTACCGAGACACAAAAAGACACACAAAATAAAATCAGTGACATTTTAACATGAAATCTATTAATTAACTTCTACCTAATGATACTATTCATCACAAAAGTTACGATTTATGTAGTGTAGGCCTAATTAGGAAAGGTGTTGTTTACAATATTCTGCCATTAGTTACCGTGAATAGTGTCGAGCATGATTTACTTCAATGGCTAGTGCCAATTGTAATAGGAAATGCACTTGTATTATTTATTTATAAAATGTTGCTTGGAGCACAATGTTAATGTAAATCTACATGGTTTAGTTTCATAGGTCTATGTGCATAAACAAACAGCTTACAACTTGCAAATGGGCTGGAAAGCGGCGTTGCCATACTAGCCATTAGCATCTGCTTTAGGGAGTCTTCGTTGAGTTTTTGTGTGAAACATGACAGATAAGGACTCCCAGGCACTGGCTACCAACCAACAATCTGACAAAACTCACTTTAATAGTCCAAATACTTACGCTACCATCTCATCGTTTTGAGGTCAGAGAGCAACAGGATGTTTTGTATGTAGACATTCTTTTGAGATGCTCGTGCATAGCATTTGTGCTGCTGTGGTAGGCCATTTCACTTTTACAAAGCATGCAGAGCACCATTTTATTAGGTCTCTGTTTAAAGAATTCCCACACTTTTGACGATCGGGTTTGAGCTTTTTGGATAAAGTCTCATTTCAGCATGCACGGGAGCCGGAGCTGCCATCATTGGGGATGAACGTAAACAGTGCGATGCATCCCACGCAAATCGACGTCATCAATTACATCGACGTGTCATTCTGGCCCTAATATACATATATACAATATATCCTAATAAAGCACTCAGTGAGTGTACCTTTATGCATAATGCAACAAATGAAGCCTTTAAAAGGTGTAAACAACTGTGCAAATGAGGCTGGAAGTTCTCTTGTAGTCTTGTTTAATTGTCTTTATTTTCAATCTAAATTGTTTAATGTTGTAATCAAAGCCTAATCTGACAAGATGGCCAGATATTATTTGTACACCTCGTTTCTGGTTGATGTTTCAAACTCGCGCATAAATTCTCTGTGAGCTGGCACACATCTGTCCATCTATCCATTTAGATTGGAAAAAACTTCAATAGCAACAACTCAAAAGTTTTAGCAAAGCTTACTAGCCGGTCTTTTAAAAATGGCCGGTATCGTCTGGCTGATGACGCGTTTTCTTGTTCAACGAGAAACCTTCTAGCTGTTATATTTCCCTATAATGTAACACCCCGGTAGCCAAAGTCTCGTGAGAGTTTTATTCACTGTTACTAAGGTTAGGTTTAGGGGTAGATTTAGTGGTAGGGTTAGCTTTAGCTTTGTGGGTAGTAGTAGTAGTAGTATTTCTGTGGGACTCCAAATAAACACAATAAACAGTGTGTAAACGTCATATGCAGCACTCGCAAGGCTTTCGGCAGCCGGAGGTTTACCTTCTAGATATGACCAAACCTTCACTGTACTGACTCCACCCAAATAGTTCTACTTTGCAAAGAAAGTACTTCCTCTGGAGCAGGTATTAAAAAGTTTCCTGGTTTGGTTCAGGTTTAAGTTCCAAGTGGAACTAGTTTATGTGGTGTAGAAACAACATGAACCTGAACTAGTTCCAGGAAATAGGAAGGATCATGCAGTGGAAAATGCTTATAATTTTTAAAAGGATCTACTATTGATTTATTAATAAGACTGCTCCGACACATAAATCATGATCACAAGACAAGTAAACAGTGGCAATTGTGACATGGGAATATAATGCACAAATGAAAATAAGGACTACTTTTTATGTTATTTTGTTTCTTTGGAACATACAAACATGGTCACAATGAAAACTGTCAAATGGACTTTTGTGTTCCAAGGAAATAAAAAAAAAAAAACAGATTATGGAGTGACATGAGGGTAAGTAAACAATGACAAAAAAAAAAAAAAATCCTTAATTTTTATTCCTTCAAGCTACACTGTGTAACTTTTGGTCCTCAAGCGGTTGAAGCATAAAAAGCAAGTTACTTGCAGAGGAACATTATCTTGGTAATTAAGTGAGTTGGGCTTCGACTCTGCTCTTCTGCACGGATGAGTCTGATGGTTTGAGATGTACTGGTGTAACCATGGTTAAAGGTAATCATCTTATCAGAGTGAATGTCACTAACGACAACAAAACTCACCCGCTCCCCTCAAAAAATAAAAAAGGAAGAAAAAGAGGGATATCCAAATAAATATGTCTTATGAGCAGGTAAGTAGCATATTTTCCTTTTTTTTTTTTTTTTTTTACTTATAAAAAAACAGTTGTTATAAAACAAATAGTGTTAAAAAATAAGGCAACAGTGACATTAGACATGACGATTGCTAGTCATCAGATAAAATCAAATGGTGGAAACTATTATAACTTAGCTAACAGGCAAATAGACCAAGGTAGTAAGATTGGCATTGTTACCAGCATAAAAGTAAAAAAATAAATCCATTGTCCTTCTTTCCTCAAATGAAATTTAAAGCACTGCAGTATCACAATCCACAATAAAATGCCCCATTAGAGTAGCTAATGCTATCTTACAAACTACCACGCTAAGAGAGCTACCAGGCTCACTGTTGATCAAATAAAATATCTTACCTGCTGTCCAGCAAGAAAACTCCATCTCTGGGTCAGTTTTAAATCCTTTAAGATCTCAGAGTTGTCAACACCTCTGAAAAGACAATCCAGTGTTGTTTTGTGTTCCCTATCTGTCACTCACTCGACATTGTGTCGATGTAGTGACACTAGGGGTCACTCTTGGGAGCCCGAGACACCTCTGGTCTTTGATAAAAGGCCAATGAAAATTGGCGAGTGGATACATAAATACAACAGAACAAAACACCCAACAATAATTATTCAAGTGTGGTGTGTGTGTGTGTGTGTGTGTGTATAAATGTATAAGAGAGAGTTCAGGCAGTAGGGGAGTTTGTGAATGGTGCACGCTGGGTCATGGAGTGTTTGCATATACCTGTTTGGTGACTGTGGGCAATACTGCAGGACACAGAGTGGGAGTTAAACAAACAGGAATACGGATAGGTCCAAAGCTCCAAGGAATCACCTGGCGCTTCCCCTTTAGACCTTTAGTTTTCCATCACACCTTAACCATGGAGCTTTTCAGCAGTTGCAGTTCCTCTGAACTCATGCCGCCCCACTTTTAATCAAGAAGTGCAATCAATGGCTATGAAAATCCCGGCCTCACTCTCTGGTGATGAGCATGGTCAAATTATTCCCTTTGTTGTTTCTTCCTCTCTCCTCCGATCGCGTTCCTTATCCACATCATGGTGCAAAAACAAACTTTCTCCTTACTCAGCTTGGCACACCTTAACTCCACCTCACCCCAGTCTCAAACCTCTCTTGTCCCCTGGTGAACATCTGCTATCCTGTTCTTCACTGTTTCCTTTATTGTTGCCTCCTGGCAATCTAATGAGCAGCCATTTTAGGTGGTGGTGGTGGATCCTTAAAGTGGCAGTGCTCAGTTCTGCTCCGCCACAACGTAAACACGCATGGACGAATTACGGAAGGATGCACTTTCCCGCCAAATCATTCCAGAAAGCTCTAAAATATAAATCATTATTATAGGCTTACTATAGTGAATCGGGCAAAAAACATGGTTTGGAAGATGGATTGTTGGTGTACTTGCTCATTATTTATTTGTTATTTATTTTTTTATTTTTTTCATTTCTTAAAACAAAATCTTACATATTTTAGCTTTAAGTATGGTCACTGTTCTGACTAAGGTGTATACTAAGGTATATAGGAATAGAATGTAACTGATTTTTTTTTCTTTATTCTCTTTTGTGCTTTGTGTGTGTGTGTGTGTGTGTGTGTGTGTGTGTGTGTGTTTCAATACAGTCCATTAAAGTTTTAATTTAGCCATTTTAAACACTGTTAATTACTCATGACTGGCTGAGTATGCTCTCGTAGTCTCCTGCTGTTCATCTTATGATTCATAGTGTTTTCTCTTTTCTCCTTCACTTGAAGTTGCTTTGTCGTTTAATGATGATTTTTTTCCCCTTGAAGTCGGAAAACAACTCACTCGTAGCTTTGTTCAATTGTACAGAAATTCTAAAATAATCTCACTGCAAACAGAGCTGTAAGGCTTTGTTTACCAGGGAAATTAATCAGAATTTGTTTATCAGGAAAAAAAAACTGTACTAATGTCTTATTCTTTTTGAAATAATGAACTGTGAGGAGATGAGAACAAGTAATTTTCCTAATCCACTGCCTTTTTGCATCGCTCTATTACTCACGAGTGCATAAAGTTCTTATTTTTGTTTGTGTGTTTCGTCAGAAAGTACTTCTCATGATTATGTGTCAATCTCTTACCACATGTACCTCACTGAAGGGTTCCTCTTACAGATCTTGCTAAAGGAATCTTGCAGTCTAATACAAGTTCAGTTCAGTTTGTATTTCTCAATCGTACCTATATTTTATTTTTGGATTTTATTTTTACCCCCTTTTCAAGAAAATGGTGCTAGTGCTGGAAGGGCGGCCATGCGATATAAAGTGTCAATCCATAGAAATTTTTCTATATCGTGTATATCACGATATTTAAATATCCATGTGCACAGCATGGGCGTATCTATCAGTGGGCAGAGATTCATTTGAGACTGATATAATTTAAGAAACATGAACAGAGTTTTTATAGCATACAAATATTTTTGGTGGCCACCAAAGCAAATTCAATGACATTCATCTCACGTTTGGTGCTTGCTTCTAATCTGACACGCACATCTGTGTTTCTTGTGCGTATCGGGCACACTATCTCTGGAGCATGTAAGTGCACGCAAGTCTAGTAGGCTTCCCGATATTTACAGGAGAGTGCAGGGCAGGACCACTTGCACTACTCAATAATTTTTGACTCTGGAAAAACCCTGAAAAAACAAATCCACCGAACGGGACAATTCCGAAACAAGTCAAGAAAATGAAGAAGAGCTTGTTATTTAAACATGTGCGACATCTGTGGTGTTGGTTCACAAAAGCCAACACTAAGCAGAACAATGTAATCTTCAAGCTGTTTCAGACAATATTACAGTGATAGAAGAAACTGCGGCAACAAATTATCAATTTGTTTCTTACACAAACCTATCGATTTGCTTTAGAAGGCATTCATTGATCGACTGGAGTAATGTGGATTACTTTTATGTTGCCTAAATATGCCCTTTTGGACCATCAAACAGCCAGCAGCCTCACGGCACCCATTCACTTTCATTGTATGGACAAACAGAGCTGAAATGTGCTTATGAAAATATTCAATTTGGTTCTGCTGAAGAAGGAAAGACATACATATCTGGGATGTCTTAAAGGTGAGTAAATCATGAGATGATTTTCATTTTTGGGTGAACTAACCTTTTAAGCAGACAAAGCTTGATTTTACATCAGCAGTACAGAAAGTGTCAGAAGGTGAGCTTAAAAAACTGATTGCAGGGTATATAGTGGAAGAGATGCTACTGCTGCACACTGTAGAATCACCGTTTTTAGTCACATATTGAACAAAATACCTGTGTGTGGCAAAAAAGCAGTGCTGGCTGATCGGAAAATCTTTTTGTCTTACTTGGATAAGTGTTATACTGACATTGAAAATGAACTTAAAAAGATATTCGAGTGCCGACATTTGGACGAGCCATTACAAACGTTTTTCTCGGAATCACAGCTCACTTGATGAATCCCTGTACTTCTGTATGTGGACATGCAGCTCTAGTTTGCAAAAGAGTCAGAGGGAGACACACGTATGATATAATCGCCAGTGAAACTGAGCAAGTCCATTCAGCTTATGGACTTAAACTAAAGTAACAGCAACTGTGATGGACAATGGGTCCAATTTTATCAAAGCATTTGGAATGTTTGAACAGATTTTGATGAGGAGGCAGAGGAAAATTAAGAGGTGACATTCACTGATGTTGAGCAGACTCTCTCCACTGATTCTGATGGGCAGTTCTCTCTCCCTCCACTCTTGAGGTGTGCATCACACACACTAAACTTAATTTTTAATGAGTTTAAGAATGCATTACAGCAAACGAGTCCAAAGACATCTAGAGAAGTGCTAACACAAAGTGTTCTGCACTGTGGACAAAAGCTAACCATTCTATTATGGCTTCAGAGTTGGTAGAGAATTGTCTCAAGAAAAATCTCCAGTGCCTAGGTCAACACGATGGAATTCATTCCATGATGGCTTGTCCAGAATCACTGAAATTCCAGTTGCTGAGCTTAATAAAATTTTCACTCAACTTGGAACAAAATGCACCACTAACTACGTTTACATCCAAGGATTTTTTGCGTAAAAAGTTTTAGCGCATCAAAATAAAGCTGATGGAAATGCAAATTATCGCTAAAAATTCACAAGTGTCGACATAATATTTTTCCATTTAACTCTAGCGCATAAACTCTATGTCGATACATCAAATGTCATGAAAAACTGGTTTGGAAACACTTTTTGTTGAGAAAATTGGCATTAACACAAAAATGTAGTGTCACATGACAGAATTTGCCCCAATCGTTAGCCTGTGTTAATCATAACGACAGTATACATCCTTGAAAGCCAATTTATTGTACGTGATTATGGATTGATCTGAACGGCATAAAGATCCGATCTCTGCAAACACATCTGCGTTATGACACTTCCAGGAGTGCCAACACAAATATCTCATATCATTCACATCAACAAGTGCACGGAGAACAAATGAACGGCCACTGTTTGTGATTCATTTAATTGCGGTAGACATCCGTTTATTTATTAAAGTTGCACCAGCCCATAATACAAAAAACATATCATTTCTGTGCACAAAGATGTTTTAAATGAAAAATAAATACACAATACTAGGAGAAAAGCTTCAGTGGGCTTTTTTGGAACACGAACATTCAGCCCAATTCTATAAAATATTTGTTTAGCTTTTGAAAAAATGCCGGCAAAATTCCCTGTATTAAATTAAATTACCAAACGAAAAACGTATTAAATTAAAAAAAAAAAAAAAAAAAAAATTACCAAACAAATTTTTTTTACAAATATTTTTAGACCTATATATATATATGCCTTTTCTTTACACAAACTTAAATTAGCCGCACCCTGTTCTGTAGACGAATAAAGTCGGCTGAATGACATTTCTACACTTCAAGACTATAAACTATCTGAACTATTTGTCCAATGCTGAGTTCACTTTCAGAAAATGAGCTTTTGAACATTTTAAATCTTTTAAATATTTGAAATCTAACCCTCTTTACCTCGGATCGCATTTGCTGAGCTTCTTCAGAAAATGTAAATTGCATTATGACGCTAAAATTAATTTTAAATGAAAATCAAGTTCAGTTGGTCGTTAAAAGTTGCTGGACAAATATGCGGGACATAATGCTATTGAGATGGTGATGCTTTAGATTAGATGATTGTTCAAAATAGCCTACTGAATATCAGGAATGTATCATATGTAAACCCAGATATTACACTGCATAAGTTTTTCTTTAATAGATGTGCACACAGCATATACACATGGATGGATAGTCATTATACTTAGATTGAAAGATTCCCCCATTACTTGGTGCAGGTTGCCAACTTGAACAGGGCCGTGACGATTCGTTTTCAGGTTGGAACCGATGGCAACTTGCAATAGGCGCAACATCAGGACCAATATTACAGTCCTATCAGAAGGGCAACTGCTCCCTTTTGATTGCAATTCCGTCTTCTGATTGCATTTATTTGTGAAATTAAAACGACAGTAAGCTGTCTAATTTCAATTAATTGTCTCAATACTCTCCCCATTTTACCAAAACTTCGGAGGAAATCTGGGTAGCGAATTAGCGATAAACACACATTTCAGAATGGAAATGGCTTAAGGGCAGGTTTCTTTTGCACTAAACCAAAACTTACGCAACAAAGTGTTTTTTTAGGCATGACGTCATCACGCACACCATTTTTATTGATAAAAGGCCATTTGAATGGAAACAGGCAGAAGACGGCAAATTTCCAACAAAAAAATGTACGCATTTTCACTTTGTCAATAACAAAATAGCTTGAAAAGTGGATGGAAACTAGGCTACTGATCGGGATTATCTGTTCCTAAAGGAATATGTGTTGTGTTGAAGCCACTCACTGAAGCACTAGACATATTGCAAGGAGAAGATAACTGCTATTTTGGAACACTTCTACCAACCCTGGATATTCTAATGTCCAAGACACTGGCGCTGCTCCCAGGAGTGATGATCTCTGAAGCCCTTTAGAATTACACCAATCTACTGGCAGATGGCGCTTGATGCTCCGTCCCTGATGCACGTGTTATCATGGGCATACAAACTGGAGCACATGGCCATTTTATCAGAATCAGAAGTGATTTCATCTCTTGTGCTCGGGACACCTGAATCTTTACTTCGTCGTTAAAACTGCACACTTTAACAGCAACTAAATGAGCCTTTTGCTTAACAACGCCTTTATAAATTGTTTTGCAAATGTAGAATCCTTTCTGTGCTGTTGTAAGCGACGTGCCACCAGACTGCCATGTCACAACACGCTGACTTAATGCATATGCAGTGTTTTTTCTCTGATCCTAGAGAGGGCCTGGCAAATCCCTCTGTGTCCCTAATGTAGGCCCCTCACAAGTATGAGTTGGTGGCATGACGCAGGTCGCTTTCAGTGCCTGCTTTACTGTTCTTGGCAACGTGTCAAAACACTGCTATGTCACAACATGGGGATTTAAGGCATATGCAGTGCTTTCTTCTAGCCTCAAGAAGGCATGGTTAATGCCTAAATCTGTGATTTCGTGAGCAGCCCTCTCGCTTACCCACAGTCGACGAGCCGGAGAAGAGGCTGCAATTTCACAACATGAACAATTGAACTAGTTGCGTATGTGCAAGACATACATGCTGCTTAAACCCTGTGAAGAGGGTTCTTTCGCATTCTCAGGACAGTGCTCTCTCGAGAACACAGTGACAGTCTTGCAACTGTTGTATTGCTGTTTACGATGTGTCAGAAGTCTGCCTCGCCCCAGTGAAAATAACAAACCTCACTGTGGCTGCATTAGACCCACCAACTCTAATTAAAGTTGCAGAGGGCCACCACCCCCTAGAGTGGGCGCTGTGCATGCATTGCTAGTCACAAAGAAACCCCTGTACACAATGGTGGGGGTTTTCAGTTGAGTGGCTATGTACTTCAGTTCACGAGGCAACTGCCTCGCTTCAACCATGTTTGGTCCTCCTCCGTACAGTGCAGGACACGCCAATTTTTACACTTAGTGGTACAAAATCTCACCAAAGACACGATAGAGACAGTACCAGCTTGCAATGCTCAGAAAGTATTCTACAGTCATTATTTTCGAGCTGCCAAAAAAGAAGTGGGCTGTGGCCCATTCCAGACTTGAGATGGTAAATGATCAACTGCTACACTCTCAGCTTCCAGGTATGAGAACGTGCAAAATTATTGACAGGCAGAAGACATACCAAAAAATATGATTGGCTTATTTAGAATTTGACAGCGGCCCACTGCCGCATTTTTGTTTGCTGTTAACAAAGTCTAGCTTACAGTACTTTTAAGCATCTTTATGCCATCGTGAGCTTAATTTAATGGTTATTAAATTATATAGCAAATACAAGTCATAGGAACCAACACATGAGATATTTGTAAGTCATTTGTAAATTAATTAATTTCAAAAGGATGGGTAAAATAAAGTGTCTGGCGTAGCTGTTTAGAGCGACAAAGGAAGGAACTTGATGCATGTTAACTGAATGTGCTGCACATTTCGAGACGATGCAATACACTCTAAAAATATTTTAATTGGATTTGTTGATTGCAAAATAAGTATTTTGTCAGATTAGAGCATAGTAGATGGGTTCCAGAAGTAAAAATCCTATTCATTTTTTTACATGAGGCCTGTCTCAGGAAGCCGGTTTCAGTGGCTTACCAGGTAATTTTGAGTTTAGTTTGAGCAAACTCTGTTTTTTGTTATCTCAAGGTGGGTCCATTTTTCTGGTGTTCATTGCCAAAGGAACTAATGCTACATGGCTAACCTGCTCCGGAGCAGGTTTTATTCAGGGTTACAGATCACAAACAGATACAGTACTTAACCAATCAGCTGTGAGTAAAGTGACATCTCTGACGCAATGAAGTCACTCACTTACTATGAAACTGAGTTTGTTCAACTAGCTTCGTGCAACAGGCCTCAGGTGAAGAACTACACTACCGATAATTATGAGGAAAATCCACCAGTCAGAGAATCACAGCAAACAAACACAGCAAAAGAGCTCTGCAGTGACCACCCACTTTCATGATGCACTATGAATAATGCAATTAAATCTGTCTCCCTACACTCTCAAACTACTTATATATTTGTATATTGAATATTTTGCAATACATTTCAAATATATTTTTTCTATCAACTTAAAAAAAAAAATCCATAATTTTTAATTTGAGTATATCATTTGCAGTGCTGCATGGGAATTGTAGTTCATTCACTCATTAAAGACATTAGTGTGATCAAAGTGAGCTGGTGCGCACCAGCAATGATGACAAAATAATGTCACAGTAATGCCAGCAACTCTTTCATACCGGCAGCTGTTCTGTGATGGCGGTAACATGGCCCCCCTGTGGACAGACCAAGAAAAATAATTTTTGCCAGCATAATGGTGTATCAGGGGCTAACTGGGCCATACTAATCAGCCAGACCTTAATATTACTGGTTCCTGTTTGAGACCAGTAGGTTTAAGCAAAGACATTTTTTCCAGCCTAGAACTGGAGGAAAAGAGCTAGATTTGGCACTGACTATGCCACCAGCACCTGTATCTGCATTTTTGTTTACATCATGTCAGCACTACTTTTAGCCTTAAGCCAGTTTCTGTGTGAGAAATTGCTCTTATTGTTCTAGGAGGTGCAATTGACTCATTTGTGGATCAGTTTCAGTTTTGAGAAAGTCAGAAAATATTACCCAGGTGTACCTTAGAGCTGCTTTACTTTGGGTACAGACTTGCCTCTCTCATATATGTCAGCTGGCCATGTTTACCAGTATCAAAAATCGCCACGCTCATCTTTTTTTATGAAGATGTGTTGTGTTAGTCAGCAGTGCTGTCAGGGCTTGTTCGTACATAACAAGCACTCGTTCGGATTCAGGTCTTTATTCTGTCACACTGGATTGGATGTTAAAGGCTCAGATGGTGAGCTAATTCAGGGGGTCTGTTGGGACCAGCTACGTGGGTCAGCAGGGGCTTCAGGCCTGACTGAGGGCTGCAACACCCAGCCAAGTTGGACTGATAGGTGACTTGAGTGGACAGCAGGAGTGTGGTGAAAGAGCAGGACTACGGAGTGGCCCAGTGCATTCATATGACCTGTGGGCTTGTTGGAGAGAGCATGTGTCATGTCGCATTACCTCTGCTTTAGGAGCAAGTCCCCTGCCGCAATAATTCACTGCTCTGTCTGGTGGCTGTGAATGTGTGTGAGTAAACCAGGCTGTTGTCATGTGGTACAAAGGGTGCTATAGAGGTGTAAGACCCTGTATAAGTGTTTTTGTTTACATTCATGCTGTGGTGAGAGATGCAAGAGAGATTATTTAAGCCAGAGATTCCCAACGTTGGCCCGGGATGACCTTTGATTTGTCCCGCCTTGACATAAATAACAAGAGTGAAAAAAAAAAAAAATGCTATTGATGCAGCTTTTCATTGCATTAATTTAGCAGATTGCAGAGTAATGTTTTTTTTTTTTTTTTTATTATAAAGGAGGGGAACCAGGGCAACTTTAATATTTTAAAATAATAAAGTTTGCAGAGCCTGAAATTCTGTGCGGGATTGCACACAATTTTAATAATTCCTGCTATTACCACGTTCATAATGCGGGAAATTCCTGCACACATTTATTTACTTACAGTGCAGCTGCGAATGAGTAAACCAATAGATACAGATTAACAAATCAAATCAATAAACTTGTTTTTGTATCAAACTGTATTTCCAGAAGCTGCACAAGTAAATCTGCTCTGTCTCTCACTTTTTCTTTCATTCAGCTGTCAACAATGTCAAAAGTGTAAGCGCGTGCAGTGAGAAAGTGCTTTGTCGCATAGATACTGAACTTAAGATGTTACAGATATATAAACCTTTCTAAACCTGTTCATTTGACATGCAGATGGCATTATACCACGTCTCGGTAAGCGAGTGACGCAATAAAACTATATTGTTCCTGTTTATAATCAACAAAGCTGTCAACATTGCAAGCGCGTGCACCTTTCATATCTTGGCGCTCCCTCATTAGGCATAATGCAGCACATTTGCAAGATAGGCAGAAATAGCAAAAATGCTTTGTGTAATGTACCAGCTGCATGATGAAGAGAGACATGTAAACACCTGTTAAATCTCTCACTTATTGTAGTGACACTTCAAATGCAGGTTGTCGTAGATTTCTGTGTTGCTAACAAACTATTGGGGTGCAAACAGCCATACTGTTTGCAGGTGCTCTTTACACCTGGGTGAAAAATAATCAATGTTATCAAGCTTTGGGGCAACATTGGTTAATAGCAAATATTAAAGGGGTCATGACATGAGGAATCGAATTTTCCTTGATCCTTTGACATATAAGAGATCACTGTACTATAAAAAACATACTGCAAGTTTCAGAATTGAAAACTTCGTCCTTAATAGAAAAAGAGCCTTTATTTAAACCAAGCTACAAAAAGGGCTCGTTTGGAATTTGTGTAACTTGTGACATCACAAGGATCAAATACATCAGCATATGACTGCCTCTTCAGCAAGACATCAATGCCTATTTTTCGTCATTGCACTCTTGGCCCTGCCCACTGGTGCTCAGTCTTCACACAGGAAAGGAGAGAGGTGGGCCTGTCATGGGAGATTTATCTACACCAATGTGGACTTACAGAGGACACCTTCATATGCCTATCTAGATTTAAATGTTTTTCTTCATAAAAAATTTAGAAATTCTTTGACCGTTATTATTCATCTCGCACCACTTTTAAAGATGCAATCTCAAGTTATAACTCTAAAAAGACTCCCCATTCTGTTTCAGCAATACAAGCACAGCTTTTAAAAATGCATCTCATTCTGCTGCTGCCACTGTCTGGGAGAAACACATGCCGTTCTGTATGTAAACAGTCCGGGAAAATGCAAGATGCCACTCTGGTGAAGACCAGCGTCTCTGCTTTGGCCTGTTGAATCCTGTTGAAGCACCCCAACATCACCATGGATTGCATCACTTTGGATTGAGTTTCAAATATGGCTGTATTGGAAGAGCTGCATGATGTTAGCCAATCACAACATTGGGCGTTTACATTGTCTGAAATGCTCGTTGCCCTTTATGACTTCAGAGGGCCAGAGACAGGGTAGACAATTATTATATATGACTAAATTACGAATTATTTTACACTTTAAGCTGACCTCAGGTCATGTCATGACCCCTTTAACTACTAATAAAATACAAGTCAAATAACGAATAACAAAGCACATAACCTACAGTTTTGAAATGCATTTTGATAATCCTGTTTAAAAATAGAAAATATGAAAGTGATTTAGAGTCTTGACAATTTTGGGAAATTACAGTGGTTTGTAAATGCTGCCTAATGGTGCTCGCTTAAAACGTATGTGCATATGTATAAAAAAAAAAATACTCACAAATGATAATTCTCTCTATAGTCCAGTCCCATTGTTTACAAACATTTCAGCACGTGCGCAGTAAGTGGTGGCAGAAAGCTGGCAGACTGTTGTGTTATATTTGACAGATTAGACGATAAAACGAAAGTACGACACAAAACCATTATAAACACACAAATATTCTTAGCTATACAAGTATTATAATGATATGAGTCAATAAGATACCTGAAATAATGTTCACTATAAATGTTGAAATGATCTCCTCAGTCCAGTCAGCTCTGTTGATGGCTCGAAGTCACAGCCATCAACAAGAGCCCTAAAAATAATTTTTCATCAACGGAATCCAGTAATAGTTTATTGTTTGCCTACGGTTCTGACCACCACTTCCGCATGTGACGTAAGCGATGACATTGACAAAGGTTTGGTCTACTGAAATGTGAATTAATAAAATGAAAAAAAAAGTAACTCTCCGATGCTTGGGTGTCCTCGTGAACGCTGGATGTTGCAGGAAAGTGTTTATCCTTCGTCTCCATTGCAGCGATTCAGCAATTCAGTGTTGTTGTGTTTTTGTGTTTGTTATTCTTCTGTTTCTTCTTCTTCTCTAAAAAGCCTACTCTGGTTGGATACCTACTGTAACATTTTGTGAGGAGCAGAGCAAAAAGTGTTTATGAACTGATAATCTGTCATTTTACTTGGTATTTGTGTGGAAGTCAATAAAAGTAATTGCTGTATCTCCTCTAGTAGTCATTTCACCAGGGCATTGCTGTGGTACGTACACAGAGGCCAGTGAAAATAATTTAGCAGAAAAATGTAGGTATAGTAAATTGATTCTATGACACCAAGTTGTTATTGTTTGAATGAATTTGAAAGGCATTTGAACGAATTCCTTACCTTTAGTTTTACATTTTGGCAAGTAACTCGTACCATGTATGATATGGGTATGAATGATACCTCAATTCATGCAGCTTGGTGAGGAGAGGAGTGCTGTTACTTTTCAATGAGCTCATATCACTTTGTTTGATATACATCTGCTTAGCAATGCCCTAAAAGTCACCCAGGATACTTTAGAAATGGCCTAGAAACTTCTTAGAAACCAACAATAACATCCTTGCAACGCCCACCAACAAGCATCACTAGGGTTGTCAACTGTCCCGCATTAGCCAAGATATCCCATATTTGGCCAAAATTACAACATACCATACAGGACTATTGTCCCGTATTTTAGTGGCGAGATGCTTGCCGTGGACCTTCCAACTCCCCAGTCGAAATGGCAAAACATCCTGGATTGAAGGCTTTCTGCTCTGTATAGAAGCGGAAAAATGGCTTAAGGGATATCCTAAACACCGTTCCATATTTAAGTGCTTAAACAGCTCAAATGTCCTGTATTTGCATGGCGAAAAGTTGGCAACTCCAAGAACCACTCACATTTTCCTCAGAAAATGTACAAATCTAGCTTTTTGTGTTATTGCATTTCATATACAAACACATAATGATAGAAATGTTTTTTTTTTTTTTTTTTTTTTTTTGAGTGAAACTTTAAAGAGGTCGTGTGACAGGGAACCAAATTTACCTTGATATTTTGACATAAAAGAGATCATACTACACAGTAAGAAACTTCCTCTCCAGTCTGAAAAGAGCATTTATTGTTTCTACTTTGCAAAAACTACTCATTAAAAATTGGCTACATTGTGATGTCACAGTGCAGTGTTATTTGAATAGCCCTGCCTCCACAACATATATAGGCCCTGTCCCAAATGGCACACTTGATGTCATTTGCATGTTCCCGAAGTCCACAGGACCATAGGATGTCCCATTTTACCAGTCAGAGGTTTGCTCACAGGCGCCCTCAACGAGCCCTCATCAGTGCGAGCTCCACAAGGAACTACTACCCAACAGTCTCCGCTGCAGATCCTCTCGACCAGTCACAGCGGACTGGAGTTTCCGTGCTGGACAAAAAAACATGATTGACTAGGCAATGTCAGTCGGGGAGAAAATATTGATTTCAATAATAATTTTTTTTCCTGATTGTCAATTACGGATAACTTGCTTATCATGTGTATATAGTTTCATGTTTTAGTCTGATGTGTAGAACTGATTCAAAACTTTGTTTTGTCAGTTTTCCATAGATGGAATTACTCCTGTTAACTTTTTATTGAAAAGTTTTTTCTTGAGGAAGTTTTACATTCTTAAAAGTAAATAATCTAACACTAAACATTTGCTATTGTTGTTTCAAAGATTTTACTGTGAGTCACTAAAATGTTAAAGCATGAGAGAGTGTTGTCCTGTGCATAGCTGTGGCTTGTAAGATTGCTCATTTTTATTGATATAGCAATGTTCTGTCTACAGGCTATATATACACTGATCAGCCACAACATTAAAACTAACTGCCTAATATTATGTAGATCCCCCTCGTGCTGCCAAAACAGTGCCAACCTGCATCTCAGAATAGCATTCTGTGATGCTATTCTTCTCACCACAATTGTACAGAGTGGTTATCTGAGTTACCGTAGACTTCGTCAGTTCAAACCAGTCTGGCCATTCTCTGTTGACCTCTCTCATCAACAAGGCATTTCCATCCACAGAACTGCCCCTCACTGGGTGTTTTTTGTTTTGGAGTAAATTCTAGAGACTGTTGTGCATGAAAATCCCAGGAGATCCGCAGTTACAGAAATACTCAAACCAGCCCATCTGGCACCAACAATCATGCCATGTCCAAATCACTGAGATCACATTTTTTCCCCATTCTGATGGTTGATGTGAACATTAACTGAAGCTCCTGACCCGTGTCTGAGGGATTTTATGCACATTTTATCTAGTACTTTATTGTCAGTGTGTTGCTTGGAATTATTTAATAAAAATAAATATTCAAGAGTTAGTTTAAAATGTGTTCCTTTAATCTATCCATGCCATGATTTTTCAAATAATAATTTGTAAAACTGTGTTTATATTAAGAACATAATGTATAAAAAATCTGACTGAAGTCTTGAAGTCTGTCCCAAATGTACACTTTCATCACTCATGCACCCTCATGGACTTGCTGACTGGGGCCTTATCGGTCTGCACTCGCTTACATCACCAAAGTCTGGACTCAGAGGAGGACTGCAAGGGCTTAGGGGGCCATTTGGGACAGGGCCATATTCGTCATGGTGAACTGATAGAGCAGCTGAGGTACTTAAACTCTGAAGGTAATTTTAAATTACTTAAACTCTCAGTAATTTTTTCCTCATTAAAAAAGTTGAACTCCTAAAGACATGAATTGTAATTTTGCAATATATGTAGGAAATCATGAGCACTCACATTAAAATGAAGACTCCAGTCATATCAGTAACCTTATTCTACATGGAGAGGGTTTGCACATGGGGGCTGCCAATTAAGAATAACATGAGCAGCCAGATACTACTCGCTTCATCTCAGTAACCGTCCTGTTATTTTACACTTTCACTCATTGATTAAAATAATCATGGCTGACTGTGAGTACTAAATTTCTTCAATGGCATCTAAAATGGAAAACTATTGATTTTAAATGATGCTGCATCCAAGCTGCTAGGTGTCAGTGTAAGTCCAAGATGACACAAAGACAAAAGTTACTGAGTGCATCTTTAACCAATGAAAAGATTAATACTGCGTCCGAAACCGTGTACTGTCACAGTATGTACTGTATTGGATGATGGATGCACTTATCTGTCAGCAAAACAGTATGTTCTTTTAGGTATGCATGCGAGTAGTATGAATAGAATTCGGACATACTTCATCCGGGGACATTGGCATCGTCACATGACCCGAATATATGACATAATAATCTGCTTTGGTTTTGTTAAACAAGCACCATTTAAGCACAAGGAACAATTATCTTTGTATATATAGCATTTACAGTTGAGGATTCACTGCCGTTCCTTTAAATCCAGTGTTTTAAACGTGAAGTCGCCTCAGCTCTCGAGGGATTATGGGATCGTTAAGTATAAAGTCAATCCACACTTAAAAATCTCACCAGAAATAGTAGGTCACCTGGGTATTTCTCGCTTACTGCTTCACGAATACTGTGGATTTGGATTCAGACTTTGCAAAGAAACTTACATTGAAAGATGGAGCAGTTCCAATTATATTGAACACGACGGTAATGCCAGTCAGTAACAAATGTAATACTACTGTTTCTGACGGTGTTTGTTTGATATGTAAGGAACTATATATTCAGCCGAATGTATCGCAAAATAAACCACGATCCAATGCGGATCAGATCATGCTTATTGCACAGTTACTTACCAAAGAAGTACATAATTGCTCACAAAATATTGATGTGAGATTAAATGATTTAATCATGTAAGAAGAACGTGTAGCGCAGAGTGCAACAAAAGACAATGGTGTAAAACAAGCTAGTGGCTGCCATCTTGTGTTAGCCAATCATATTTTGGCCAATATGAATGCATCGGGACACCCATTATCCCGTATTTAAGCAGTGAAACAGTTGAGGGTGAAAATTACGTATTTCCTATTATACAGGATGCATATTAAAGTGGCCACACTACAGAGGCAAACACTTGGGCTGACCGTGCGTTACGGCTGGAAACAGATTAACACCACATTTGCTTTGTTTTAGTCTGGAATATTTTCACTGTTCTCAGCTTTATATATCATTATTGTATCACCAAATCTTGTATGCCTTATAATATGTGTTTGGTAGCAAAAGTATGCCAATTGCCAGGACTGAGTGCTTTCAGTGGATTTTGTAATTTGCTTGCACGTGTTCATTCTTTTATTCCTGAAAAACATTAATATTAATAGTTCTACAAGTGTTGGCGGGGGTGTTTGCACTTCAAAGATGTTAGCCAATAATAACAAAGTGGGTATATATTGAAGTCTTAAAGGAAACAGCACAGAAAACCAAGTGTTTCAGAAAGAGGTCCAGAGACAGGGTGGTAAAAGGTAATTTAATACTATACTGTGACTGTTTTTGTCCAAAAACCTTTACTAACATTATAAGTAAACCTCAAGGAAAATTATAAATTAAAATAAAAAAAAAAGGATTACATGATGCCTTTAAGGTTACTTTAAGAAAATATATCTAAAATATGTGTATTTTGTCTTGATGCACAGTCAGATTTTTTTAAATTTGTATTTAAAGCTAAACTATGTAACTTTTTTTTGTTAAAAAATAACAAAATGTTATTAATGAGAGAGTGCAACAAAAATTCATCTTCCAAACCATGTCTTTACCCAAATATACTTTGATAAACCTATAATAATGATATTATATTATAAATATTTTAGAGCTGTCGGGACGGATTTCGGGGGAAATTGCGTACATACGTCATTCGCTCATGCGTTTTGACGTCATATCCATACACAGAAAAAATAAGATCTGGCTACTGTAATGTGTGTGTGGGAGTAGCTAAAGCTGAAAGTTTGTTGTCACAACGAACAAGAAAAATTTACCATGGATCATTCTAAACGGCAAACCTCCAGGGAATCACACTGTAAAAAACAAAGAAACCCCAAACAGAGCAGAGTCTAAAAGCAAAAAGGGAAAGCGACAGAGTCTGTAATAAAACCCGAATCAAAATCGCCTTGGCTTTTCAGATGTGGCGACAACTCCGAGATCTGAAAGGATTTAAAAGCGACCCAGAGATGGCTTTTTTCTTACTCAACAGGTAAGATATTTTATTGATATGGTTTAGGTATAGTTGTATCACACACACACACACACACACACACACACACACACACACACACACACACACAAGTCTGTGTGTATATAATGAAATACAATAATTATACTGTAATCGGTGCAGAACTTTTCACTTGCTAGCATACTTTTGTATTTTTCTTTATAACGGCAATAATTTATGTAAATAAATCCTTTAGTCCAAGGCTTGCCAAGGACATGTGAGTCTTGAAATGATGTTAACCACTTGTTGATAACAATGACAATCTATAAATTAGTTACTACCATGGTCTATTTGGCCAGAATATCCTGCAGTTATGAAAACTTTAAAACGTTTGACCTTATCAGACTAGCAATCATTGTGTCTAATGTTAACAAACGTTGCCTAACATTTGTAACATTTGTAACATCATTTAGTTAAAAACATCAACTTTTTCAATAAGTAAAAACAACAGCATAAGATATGGCACTTATCTGCTCAGATGACATTTTTTCAGATATCTGTCTTTTCCTTTCTTTGTTATTTATTTGTCCATTCGCTCTGATAAGATGTCCTGTATCCTTGTGTACACCGGTGCCTCGAACCACATTCATCCGTGCAGAGGAGCAGAGCCTAAGCACAACTTACGTCATTACCAAAACAATGTCCTTCCGCAAGACACGTGCAGTTTTATTTTTTAACCGCTAGAGGGCCAAAAGTTACATAGTGTGGCTTTAAGTTTAAGTACCCGTGCAAGACAAAATATACTTATTTTTAAAAACAAGTCTTAATATTTTGTGCAGTTTTGCTTATCAGGTGAATTTATCTTGTTTCAAGGATTTTTAGATATTGTAACTGCAAAGAAAGACAGATTTTTGTTAAGAATATGATATTATGTAGTGTATGTATTGGCGACTTTGATAGGAGGTACTTTACTTACAGTATCTTGAATTTGTGAGACTTTGTTTGAATTTGTGAGACTTCATTGGTAAGCTATAACATGTGGCCTACAAAAAAAAAAAAAGAAGAAAAAAACGTTCCTCTGTGCTTATAGTGGTTATAATAGTGGGTATGGCATCTACTCCACATACTGAATAATTGTCCTTGACACACATTGCCAGATCTTTGGACAGCACCTAACCCACGCTGCAGATAAACTGGTGGAGTGATGAATGATCAATCACACACACTATGGATTTCACTGGCAGCACAATTTGTGCAGGTAATGAATGTGTCAGTGCTGTGCGGTCAGTGTATGATGTTCTCAGAGTCTGCCGCCAGGGCCCATGGTACAACCAACTGCTAGCCTGAGGGGGACTAGGTGATGCTTCGGTGCACCTGTGGCAGTGGCAGCGGCTGTTCTGGTGAGCGAAACAACACACTCAACCTCAGGCATTGTCTTTGTCTCTCTATCACACACAGTGTCCCTCCTGCGGGGCCCCTCCAGGCCCCTGGGTGCTCAGATGATGAAGCTCTAACACCTTTTGCCTCGTCTGTTCCAGGAGGATGCAAGGAGATAAAAGGTGTTTGTTTTTTTTTCTCTTGTTTTTATACTTGTATCTTGACAGAAGGTAAAGCATATTAGTCAGACTGAGAAAATATCAATTAGATAAGACACTACTAAAAAGTTAAAGAATTTAATGTTTTTTTTTTCCTTTTCCCCTTGCTTTCTCTCAATCTTTTTTACTTCTTCTCCCTCCACCCTATATCTTCAACTTATTTCCCATCCAAGTAGTGTCTCATTAAGGATATAAGTACAAACTTTGTAAAACTAACAAAACATCAGATGTTCATTTATACATCATAATTCAGTTGCAATACTCTTTTAAACTGCTTTTAAATTTACTCTGCAGACTATGACTTTTTTTCCCCTGTGGAACACCAAAAGAGTTAAAAATTAAAATGTCAGAGCTGCTCAGTTACAGTTTAGTTAGGCATATACTGTATATACACCGATGAGCCAAAACATTATGAACTAATTGGCTGTTGGTCCTCCACATGCTGCCAAAAGAGCGCAGACCCACAGAGGCATGGACTCCACAAGACCCCTGAAGGTGTCCTGTGGTATCTGGCACCAAGACATTAGCAGCAGTTCCTTCAAGTCCTGTAAGTTGCGAGGTGGAGCCACCATGGATCGGACTTGTTAGTCCAGCACATCCCACAGATGCTCAACTGTATTGAGATCTGGGGAATTTGGATGCCAGGGCAACACCTTGAATTCTTCATCATGTTCCTCAAACCAAACCTCAAACAATGTGTGCAGTATGGCGGGGCGCATTATCCTGCTGAAAGAGGCCACTGCCATCAGGGAAGGGGTGTACCTGGTCTGCAACAATGTTTAGGTAGGTGGCACATGTCAGATTGTCATCCACATGAATGGCTAGACCCAGGGTTTCCCAGCAGAACACTTCCCAGAGCATCACACTCCTTCCTAGGCTTGGGAAGGCATGTCGTCTTACTCCTGCCCATTTCTCCTGCATGCAACACGTTGACTATGAGAACTGATTGTTTGATTACCATCTAATCTACCCAGACCTTGACATGTGGCATTGTTAGGAGATGATCAATGTTATTCGCTTCACCTGTGAGTGGTCATAATGTTTTGGATCATCAGTGTGTTTGTGTGTGTGTGTGTGTGTGTGTATCTATCTATCTATCTATCTATCTATATATATATACACCGATCAGCCGCAACATTAAAACTACCTGCCTAATATTGTGTAGGTACCCCTTGTTCTGCCAAGACAGTGCCAACCCACATCTCAGAATAGCATTCTGAGATGCTATTCTTCTCACCACAATTGTAAAGGGCGGTTATCTGAGTTACCATAGACTTCAGTTCGAACCAGTCTGGACATTCTCTGTTGATCTCTCTCATCAACAATGCATTTCCGTCAACAGAACATTATGCACTGCACTGCTACCACATGATTGGCTGATTAGATAATCGCATGGATGATTGTTGGTGGCAGATGGGCTGTTTTGAGTATTTCTGTAACTGCTGATCTCCTGGGATTTTCACACACAAAAGTCTCTAGAATTTACTCTGAATGGTGCCAAAAGCAAAAAACATCCAGTGAGTGGCAGTTGAGTGGACAGAAATGCCTTGTTGATGAGAGAGGTCAACGGAGAATGGCCAGACTTGTTAGAACTTACAAAGTCTATGGTAACTAAGATAACTGCTTTGTACAATTGTATAAAATTCAGAATGCTATTCTGAGATGTGGGTTGACGCTGTTTTGTTGGCACGAGAGGGACCCCACATGCAGATGGAACAAGCTTCCACTGCAGGTCAGATGTGCTTCATCAATAGCCACATTCAAATCCACACTGAAAACATATCTGTTTGGCTGTGCATTAAATGACTGAACACTGTGCTGCAATCACTGATTGCACTGCATCATTTTTTCTGTATTATTTTACTTTTTTATTCATTATAATAATATTTTACTTTTTTATTTTATTACTTTTATTCTTATTGCTTGTTCTTTTTTTTCTCCCCTTTTCTCCCCAATTTGGAATGCCCAATTCCCAATGCGCTCTAGGTCCTCGTGGTGGCATAGTGGCTCGCCTCAATCCGGGTGGCGGAGGACGAATCTTGACCGTCAATCCACGCATATTATCAAATCAAATCACTTTATTGTCACACAACCATATACACAAGTGCAACAGTGGGTGAAAGTCTTGGGTGCAGTTCCGAGCAACATAGCAGTCATGACAGTGATGAGACATATACCACTTTACAATAAACATCAGATTTAAACAACACAATTTACATATACACATAATTACACAACACAATATACAAATAATAATATACAATGTACAGTATACAATACACACAATATAGAATACTGTAACGTATGCTGGCTGCTGACAATGATGGCAATGACGAAGACGTGAAGATGAAGAACCCAAGTGCAGTTTATTTACAAACGTGAACACCAATATCCCTGACTACAAAACAAAACATGAACATGGACTAAACTAGACTAGACTTGACTATGGCTTGACTACAGCATACCAAACACATACCATCACATACAATACTTGACAACTAGACAATGAAAACATGAGGGCTTAAATACAAGACATGGGAGAACATAAACCAATGAACAAACAGAACTCATAACAAGCTAATTAAACAATAAACTGATGAAAACATGACACATGAACATGGAGGGAAAACAGAAATCACATGACAAGGGAAACAGGAACACATGAAATGAAACAGGAACTATAATTTCAAAATAAAAGACATGAATCAACAAAATACACCTAACATATCCCCCCCACTAAGGGGTGGCTCCTGACACCCCAACACATAAACAAAACTTGTAAAACATGACAAATTCAAAGTTCTGTAGGGAGCTGGGGGGGGTGTCTTGAGGTGTGGGGCGTGGCATGGCGAGAAAAGGCGAGGGGCATGGGACCAAGTCAAAGTCCGTGGGGGGTGGAGCCATGAGAGGCTCGAGGGGCGGAGCCATGGAAGGCGGAGCCGTGAGAGGCTCGAGGGGCGGAGCCATGGAACATGGTGCCCGGAAAGTAGCCAAAGACTCGAAGGGCCAGGGTGGAGCCGATGGCAGGGAGGACCAAGGCGATGCTGGAGGCTCGGAGGAGCAAGGCGGAGCTGAGGGATCGGAAGACTGAGGTGGAGCCGGTGGGACAGAGGACCAAGGTGGAGCCGTAGGGAAGGAGGTCCCCGGTGAAGCTGACAGATCGGAGGGACGAGGCGCAGCCAGAGGATCGGAGAGCCAAAGCGGAGCCAGGTGACTGACAGACCAAGGAGGAGCCAGAGGGACGAGGGACCCCGGCACAGCCGACAGGCTGAAGGACCGTAGTGGAGCCGAGGGAACGCCGAGCTGAGGCAATGTCGAGGGACCGACAGGCCAAGGCAAAGTCCAGGGCTCAGAGGGTCCAGGCGGGATCGGAGGGCCGAAAGTTCCCCTTGCCTGCTCAGGAGAACTAAGGGTGGGTATAAGGGTGGGAACCATCTCCAGGTCCCACTGCTCAGGTGTGGCTGTGACATGGCATGGAGCAGGCTGAGGCGTTGCGGTGACGTGGCATGGAGCAGGCTGAGGCGTTGCTGTGACGTGGCATGGAGCAGGCTGAGGCGTTGCTGTGACGTGGCATGGAGCACGCTGAGGCGTTGCTGTGACGTGGCATGGAGCACGCTGAGGCGTTGCTGTGACGTGGCATGGAGCACGCTGAGGCGTTGCTGTGACGTGGCATGGAGCACGCTGAGGCGTTGCTGTGACGTGGCATGGAGCACGCTGAGGCGTTGCTGTGACGTGGCATGGAGCAGGCTGAGGCATTGTTGTGACGTGGCATGGAGCAGGCTGAGGCGTTGCTGTGACATGGAACTCTGGCTCGGCGGCGGCCATGACGTGGAGCTCTGGCTCGGCGGTGGCCATGACGTGGAGCTCTGGCTCAGCGGTGGCCATGACGTGGAACTCTGGCTCGGCATCCGCCTCCCCCACAGTGAACGGGGAACCAATGAACCGTAGGGCGAGGTCGATATATTGAGCCAGGCTGAGGGAACTGCGACCGCCAGACATCAAAAAAGAAATGGACTCATTCAGTCCAAGTCTAAAACAGTCTTTGAGGGCAACCTCATTAAAGTCCAACTGGCTGGCTAGACCGCAGAAGTCCTCAACATAGTTCTCCAGGGGACGATTCCCCTGACGTAGGCGCAGAAGTAAAACTGCTGGGTTCATGGTTGGTCAAGTATTCTGTAACGTATGCTGGCTGCTGACAATGATGGCAATGACGAAGACGTGAAGATGAAGAACCCAAGTGCAGTTTATTTACAAACGTGAACACCAATAACCCTGACTACAAAACAAAACATGAATATGGACTAGACTTGACTTGACTATGGCTTGACTATGGCTTGACTATGGCTTGACTATGGCTTGACTATGGCGTACCAAACACATACCATCACATACTTAACAACTAGACAATGAAAACATGAGGGCTTAAATACAAGGCATGGGAGAACATAAACCAATGAACAAACAGAATTCATAACAAGCTAATTAAACAATAAACCAATGAAAACATGACACATGAACATGGAGGGAAAACAGAAATCACATGACAAGGGAAACAGGAACACATGACATGAAACAGGAACTATAATTTCAAAATAAAAGACATGAATCAACAAAATACACCTGACAAATACACATACACACAATATAGAATACACAGTATACAATACAAATAGAATATATAAAATATACAGTATGTTGTATTGTGCTGTATTGACATTCATGCAATGCAGGAGAGAATATATTTATAACAGTCCAGTGTGAGATATAAGATTATAAGATTAATAAAGTGCAGTGCTGATGTATATTGATCATGAGAGATCAAGAGTTCAAAAGTGTGATTGCTTGGGGGAAGAAGCTGTGATGAAGTCGGCTGGTGCGGGTCCTGATGCTGCGATACCGCCTGCCTGATGGTAGCAGTGAGAGCAGCCCATGGCTCGGGTGGCTGGAGTCTCTGATGATCCTCCGAGCTTTTTTCACACACCGCCGGGTATATATGTCTTGGAGGTAGGGAAGCTCACCTCCGATGATATGTCTGGCAGTTCGCACCACCCTTTGCAGGGCTTTGCAGTTGAGGGCGGTGCTGTTGCCGTACCAGGCAGTGATGCAGCCAGTCAGAATGCTCTCTACAGTGCTGGTGTAGAACCGTGTGAGGATGTGGTGGTTCATTCCAAACTTCCTCAGCTGTCTCAGGAAGAAGAGGCGCTGGTGAGCCTTCTTTACAAGGCCTCAGTGTGGAAGGACCATGTGAGTTCCTCTGTGATGTGGGCAAGCTGCTGACTCTCTCCACCGGTGCTCCATTGATGGTGATGGGGCTGTGTTCTCTGTCTTTTCTCCTGAAGTCCACCACAAGCTCCTTGGTCTTACTGACGTTGAGGGAGAAGTTGTACTCCTGAGTGTGTCAGAGTGTGCACTTCCTCTCTGTAGGCTAATTCATCATTGTCAGTGATCAGACCTACCACCGTCGTATCATCAGTAAACTTAATGATGGCATTGGAGCTACGTGTTGACACAAAGTCATGTATGTACAGGGAATACAGGAGTGGGCTGAGAACACAGCCCTGTGGGGCTCCAGTTATGTTGCTGCCCATTCTAACCACCTGGCATCTGCTTGACAGGAAGTCCAGGATCCAGCTATACAGCGAGCTGTTTAAGCTCAGAGCCCGGAATTTCTCATCAAGCTTGGAGGGCACTAAGGTGTTGAATGCTGAGCTGTAGTCTACAAACAGCATTCTCACATATGTGTTCCTTTTTTCCAGATGGGAGAGAGCAGTGTGTAGTGTGTAGTTATCACGTGGCTTGTTGTGCGCGTTACCACGGAGGCCTAGCGCATGTGGAGGCTTCACGCTATTCTCCGCGGCATCCATGCACAACTCACCACGCGCCCCACCGAAAGCGGGAACCACGTTATAGCGACCACAAGGAGGTTAACCCAACGTGACTCTACCCTTCCTAGCAACCGGGCCAATTGGCTGCTTAGGAAGCCTGACTGGAGTCACTCAGCATGCCCAGGATTCGCAACTCTAGGTGTGGTAGTAAGCGTCTTTACTTGTTGAGCTACCCAGGCCCCCCTTATTTCTTGTTCTTAATTGGTTTTAAATTTGATCTTTTTATGGATCTTGGATTTTCTTTATAATTTTTATGTAAAGCACTTTGTATTGCCATTGTGTATGAAATGTGCTATATGAATAAACTTGAATTGCCTTGCCTGTACTGTGTATATATAAATACTGTATATATAACTTGCTCTAAAACAATGAATTTTGTTATTATGAAAAATAGGTGCATGATGCTTGTGAGAACAACAAATTGAACTCAACACCCACTTTTTCAGCAGCCTGGGTTCCAAAAGTATAATTCCAATTTATTTTCTCCATATAAACTTAAAAAAAATAAAAATAAATCTTTAATACAAAGTTCTAAGCCATGAACCAAACCAACTAGCTCTGAGCTGAATAACATCATTGCAAACTTTGATTCAGAGCAATAAAAGATATGAGAATCAGAAAAAAATACAAACACTATTGATGGAATGAACAAACTAATCATTGTGAATGATTTAAGCGAAACTTATGCTGCAACGCTACAACAACCTCATTTAACGACTAGCTCACACAAGGTCTGTCTGGAAGCTTTTAGCTTTTAATGGAGATTTTAAATGCAGTTTTTACTGTTGGAACCTTACTTGTTGAACTCTATTAGTTGCATATGATGGTCATGTTCGATTTTCTGGTTTAACAAATGTGGGCATAACCACTTCCTATTTTCCAGACAGTTTTAGAGACAGTTGAAAATTGTGTTATATAGGAGGTGTTTACAGGATCTGCCAAAGATCACCATAAACAATATACTTTGCATTATCAAAGCCTCCTCTTCGGCACTGAGTAAACAGGAAAAATAATTTAAAATGCATGTATTCAGTTACATCAATTACTTTGAAGGAAAGAAACAAAAACCACATATATAAACATCAGAAACAGCAGTAGCTCATCTATGGGTGCAAGTTTCATAAATTAATAAATTAATTATTAATAAATGCTGTAAAAGCATTTTATATTGCTGTATTCATTGTTATGATAGCTATTGCATTAACGTCCTGGTTACTTTCATAACCTCCGTTCCCTGATGGAGGGAACGGGACGTTGTGTCCATGTAGTGACACTAGGAGTTGCCCTTGGGAGCCCCAAACACCTATGATCTTTGAGAAAAGGCCAATGGGAATTGGCGAGTGGAATTTGCATGCCACTCCCCCAATACATAGGGGTATAAAAGGAGCTGGCTCACAACCACTCATTCAGGTTTTGTGCTGAGGAGCCGAGACAAGGTCCCGGCCATTTCAACGGGTAGTTCAGTGTTGTGGCAGGAGGGACACAACGTCTCATTCCCTCCATCAGGGAACGGAGGTTACGAAAGTAACCAGGACATTCCCTATCTGTCACTCACTCATCGTTGTGTCGATGTAGTGACACTAGGGGTCCCTATAAAAAAACGCCACAACTAGCTGAACTGTGTTACGTGAACTGGTGGTGCGAGACGGGCAGACCATTGTGTGGCTCGTAGCCAGCGCACCTGGCCATCACGTAACCTCCCCCAATGCTTATGAGCGTCGTACGGTCCCCTGCACCTTGGGGACAAGTCGACTGCCCAAAAAATGGGGACCGGCTGCTCCAGCCACAGCCTCTTCTCTTTCTTCTCCCGAAAAGGAAAAATCGTTCACCTGGGGGTCATATAGAATCTGCGTCGGGGGGTGTCACTCCTAAGGGGAATACATTGCGGAGGCCACACCCTGCCCGAGGGGGAGGAAATTGTGTGGAAATACGTCACATGGTCTTACCGAGTCTTGTCGGCAGTGTCTCATGTGTAGAAGTCCCCATGGTAGGTGCTTCCCTGGGGGGGATGAGCTCTACAAAAATGGCAACCGGGGACAGAGGGGCCTTTCTTTGGAGACAGCGCTCCCTTTCCGCTCTGAGAGTTGCTCAGAGTGTCTAAAGCTTTGCGTGCTATCCAAATAGATGTGCAAAGCACGCACTGGACACAGCAACAATAAGGCTGGGTCTGCCTCCTCTTGGGGCAGTGCTTGCAGGTTCACCACCTGATCCTGAAACAGGGTCGTGGGAACCTTGGGCACATAGCCCAGTCGGGGTCTCAGTACCTCGTGAGAGTATCCTGGACCAAACTCCAAGCACGTGTCGCCGACAGAGAACATCTTCAGGTCCCATACCCTCTGATGGAAGTGAGTGCAGTCAGGAGGGCAGACTTCAAGGAAAGTGCCTTTAGCTCAACTGACTCCAGGGGCTCAAATGGAGCTCCCCTTAGGCCCCGAAAGACCACAGAGAGGTCCTACGAGGGGACGAGGCACGGTCTGGGAGGGTTCAGCCTCCTTGCGCCTCTAAGGAGCCTGATGACCAGGTCATGTTTCCCAAGGGGCTTACCGTCAACTGCATTGTGGTGTGCCGCTATAGCGGCCACGTACACCTTCAAGTTGGAGGGGGACAGCCACCCCTCCAGCCTCTCCTGCAGGAAGGAAAGCACTGACCCGACTGCACATCTCTGGGGGTCTTCGCGTCGGGAAGAACACCACTTAGCAAACAGATGCCACTTCAAGGCATACAGGTGCCTCATAGAGTGATCGTGTCTACTACCGTGGGCGGTAGGCCACTTAGGTCTTCCGCGTCCTGTCCAAGGACCAGATGTGGAGATTCCAGAGGTCTGGTTGCGGGTGCCAGATGGTGCCTGTCCCTGAGAAAGAAGGTCCTTCCTCATGGGAATTTGCCGGGGGGCTGTCGCGAGGAGCGTAAGGTCCAAGAACCAAGTCTGGGTGGGCCAGTAAGGTGCTACTAGGATGACCTGCTCCTCATCCTCCCTGACCTTGCACAGCATCTGTGCAAGTAGGCTCACTGGGGGAATGCATACTTGCAAAGCCCCCGGGGCCAGCTGTGAGCCAGCACATCTGTGCCGAGGGGGGCCTCAGTCAGGGCATACCAGAGCGGGCAGTGGGAGGATTCCCGGGAAGTGAACAGGTCCACCTGTGCTTGACCGAATCGACTCCAAATCAGCTGAACCTCCTGGGGGTGGAGTCTCCACTCTCCCCTGAGTGTGACCTACCATGTCAACACATCCGCCGCGCTGTTAAGGACGCCTGGGTTGGCTCGCAACAACTTGAGCCGCTGCTGATTCCAGAGGAGGAGAAGGCGGGCGAGTTACGACATTCGACAAGAGCGCACGCCGCCTTGGCGGTTGATGTATGCTACCATCGCCGTGTTGTCCATCTGGACCAACACGTGCTTGTCCTGGATCAACGGCCGAAGCCTCCGCAAGGCGAGCAATACTGCCAGCAACTCGAGGCAGTTGATATGCCAACACAGTCGTGGCCCTGTCCAGGAGCCGGCGACTGTGCACCCGTTGCTTGGAGGCGTCTGTCGTAACCACGACGCGCCTTCCTCGGGTTCTTAGTGGCGGGCCATAAGACGGGTGGTGTCTGATTCCTGCGGATGGCTCCACGCCGGGGCCGGCCTCCTGGTGCAGGCTGCGGTGGTTGCCGGTGTTGCTGCAGCAGGGGGATGCCCTTGGCGATGAGCAGACAGGGTGCGGGATCTGATCCGAACCGTGGCAGGATGTGCTGGATAGCCTCCATCTGCTTCTTAACCGTCGAGAACTGCTGGGAAAAGTCCTCGACGGTGTCACTGAATAGGCCAACCTGGATGATGGGGGCGTCAAGGAATCATACCTTGTCAGCCTCCATCTTGACCAGGTTGAGCCAAAGGTGGTGCTTCTGGACCACCAGGGTGGACATCGCCTGCCCGAGAGACAGTGCTGTGACCTTCGTTGCCCGGAGGGCGAGATCGGTTGCCGAGCACAGCTCCTGCATCAATCCCGGGTCAGAACTACCCTCGTGCAGTTCTCTCAGCGCCTTGACTTGGTGCACTTGCAGGAGAGCCATGGCATGCAGGGCAGAGGCGGCCTGTCCAGCGGCACCGTAGGCCTTAGTCGCCAGTGATGACGTAAGCCTACAGGCCCTGGACGGGAGTCTCGGACAGTTCTGCCAGGTGGCGGCGTAACTGCCTTATCCACCTGGGGAATCGCCGAGTACCCCCTGGCAGCCCCACCATCGAGGGTAGTAAGAGCAGAGGAGCCCATAAATCGGGTCCAGGCAGTGAAAGGTGCCCGCCACGATCTCGTAAACTCATCATGCACTTCCGGGAAGAAAGGAACTGGGGCGGGGCGCGGCCGTGAGCGGCGCTCTGAGCCCAGGAACGAATCGTCGAGCTGCAAGGGTTCAGGGAGGAGTGGAGGGTTCCACTCCAGCCTGACGCTCGCAGCCGCCCGGGCAAGCATGGCAGTCATCTCCGCATTGGCCTGCGACGGGGCGACCACACCCAAAGGTGGGAGCCCCGTCGAGTCCTCTGCGTCAGACTGAACCAGCCCGCTCTCCGATGCTGCAATCTAGAGCTCATCTGCTTTGACCTAGTCTTTTAAAAATCTTCATTTGTGTTTCATACACATCTGGAATGGCATGAGGGTGAGTAAATGATGAGAGCATTTTTATTTTGGGTGAACTATTCCTTTAACATCAGTTACCATGGTCTATCTGAATACTCGATTATGACTGGCTGGAATGCATTCGTTAAAATTGTTTACTGCACAGGTAGTTCCAGTCAGTGTTTATCACTGTTTTTTATTAATGTTTTATAATTAGCATTTAAGGCTTGACTGCATCTTTCAACCTAGCAATGGCAGCTTAAGCTGTTTCTAAGCAAGATCCTGAATCTGTGGCGTAAGAAAGTAGTTCAACACACAAGCATTTTTGGGATACTCCTTGGTTTTTCCCTACTTATTAATTTGTATGTTGTACTGTTGTATAAAAGGTTCATTCTTCATTTGCAATGGCAAATGGTGTCCTTCTACTATGCGACAACACAAATTAACTTTACATACCAATGAGTCGTAAAATATTTGAACATTTGTTTTCTATAGGGTGAAAGTAATTCGCACATTTTTAAAAGTTTAATTGTTTTAAAATACATATTTTATTGAGTAACAAAATCTGCATGTCCCCACATACCTCAAAGAGGTATCCTGGTATGGCATTGCAACAATGGGACATTTTTAACACAAACAAGTGGCTATATTACGAAAATAGATTTAATTTAACACACACACACACACACACACACACACACACACACACACACACACACACATATATATACACTACCGGTCAAAAGTTTTGAAACACTTACTCGTTCTTTATTATAATTTTTTTTTTTTTTTTTTTTTCACATTTTAGAATAATAGTAAAGTCATCAAAACTATGGAATAACTTAAATGGAACTATGGGAATTATGTTGTGAGTAAACAAAATCCAAAATAAATCAAAACTGTGTTATATTTTAGCATCTTCAAAGTAGTCACCCTTTGCCTAGAATATGCAGACATGTACTCTTGACATTTTCTCAACCAACTTCTTGAGGTATCACCCTGGGATGCTTTTTAAACAGTATTGAAGGAGTTCCCATCTATGTTGGGCACTTATTAGCTGCTTTTCTTTATTATTTGGTCTAAGTCATCAATTTCAAAAACTTTGTTTTTTAATAAAATTTTAGATTTATAATGAAATAAATTAATATGGTGGCACAATTATATTTTTGTCTACAAAACTAATTTCAAACATTTAAGCATACGCCTTCAGATCAAAAGATTTTTAAGATTTTCGATCAAGTGTTTCAAAACTTTTGACCAGCAGTGTATATATATATATATATATATATATATATATATATATATATATATATATATATATATATATATATATATTAATTATATTGCTAAGAAAAAATATCTATTTTGTGATATTTTAAAAAAAGTTGTGTCCCTCAACTTCATGCGTTACAATGGAAATTGCCCCTTTAAGAAAAGTGGAAATTCTATTTGCACTACTTCCTGTGTGTAAAGGTCATTGTAGGTGATGGCTGATCTGAAGTGATTTCTGCATGGTGAGTTCAGTCTTTCTGACTATATTTAATATATTTTACAAAATTTCTGACAATTTCATGTGTTACACTTTATATGAGTCTGTGGTATTACAATCATAACTTGCAGATAGATTTAATCAAAATTGTGTTAATTATAATTCTATTAATTTTTCCAAAATGTACCCTGACCTTGAATCTACCATGATGGCAGCCACTACAGATTTGTGCACATTTGTCTGTGGTGTTACTGTCTGTTGTGTTACTGTCTTTCATGGTAACTCCAGAGACAATATACAGATACCGTAGAAACATGGGCATAATGTAAGTTGTCTTTGGTGTTACTTTAAATTGAATCCAACATTGTTATTATTTGACGTTTTAAAATCTTAAAGTGAAATTTTAGAACAAACTCTATACAGTTACTACAGTTCATTTGTTGTTCGTGTAACGCTTTACAATTTTTTTTAATTTGTTTTTTTCCGTTTACTTCAAGAATGAATAGGTGTCCTTTTCTTCAATTTTAATTTTTCTAATTGTGACTTTAGGAAATATTTTTTGAATAATTGAATAATCGGCAATTAAAAAAAAAAAATCTAATTTTTTTGTCTTGCAGTTTGCGCTGTGGGCTGTATCATTAGCACGGGGGTGTGAACATACTGTATATACGTTGAGTAGTAGTTTAAAAAGCTTGCCCAGGGGTCAACAACACCTTTGCCATGCGGATGGGTTGGCATGCGGCAATAGCAAGACAGTGGACTGACCATTCATGGCGCCAGCTTGGCGCCAAGCGCGTCTCTACACTTTAAGTGGGTTGCGCAAACATAAAGGTTCGGCTTTGCGTTACTCGCTACATGCAGTGAATGATAGGGGTTTGATCTCTTGCAGGCTGGCAGAAGCTGGTACTGACGGACCACATGTGTCAGTCCTCATGCCACTTGTATCACTTTTTTGTATCAAGTTTATTTACAAAGCATAGGATACTAGAAATAAACAATGATGTCCTCTTCTCAATTGCTTTTCATTTCCTTTTAAATTGAAGGTTAAACTTTTCTTATGCATTAAGGCCTTTATACAGAGTTTACTTGCTATTTACCAGGCCCATTTCTCCTTGTACGATATTCATTTATAACTGGAAGGAATATATGTTTTGCCAAAGCTTTCAAATTGGAGGGAATTTTCTCTTGGGTCACAACTGTCATTGAGGTATATGGCCCAGATAACAACATATAGCTGAGAGCCATGTGTTGCTTGGCTATGGCAAACCATGGAAAACATCAACTTGTGGTTAACGTTAGGTTTATACTTGGAAAAACACATGTAGGCAGGTGTGGGAGTCCACACCTCAGCCTGTTCAACAATACCATTGGTTGGTCTCATTGTTGTAGCATCTTCTTTCAATTCCTATTGGTGGAGGAGTGAAACTGTCACTGCAGCAGCAACTTAAATACTGGAGTGTGGCCATTTTCCCCTCTCTTTACTCTCCTTACAACTGCCATATCCTGACACACCCTTAAGTATCTTCAAGTAAGTGAAGCTTTGGCATTTTAAAATCCTATTACTGATATATTCAGAAAAGAAGAAGAAGATTATCTTTTTCTTTTCTTTCTTTCTTTCTTTTTTTTTTTTTTTAGCTTAATTTCTCTCTGAAAGAGTTTTGCAAGTGTGAGGGGGAAGGCAGGTCTACCTGCTTCTAGTAACCAATCAAATGAGGTTTTTCTTGACCAGTTTACTCTGACCTGATTGGTTTAATAATGTGACAGACAGCTTCTTCTTCATATGGCTAAGCGTTGTAACTGGGTATCTCTCCTCTCTTAAATAATAAACTAAAATATTAATACATACATTATTTAATTATATTTTAATTACTTTCAATTATCATTGGCATGGCAGATGGGTGGATGGATGGATGGATGGATGGATGGAATTTGCTGGTATCATTGAAGTCATTCCAAAAAACAAAATGGTACAAGTAAACTATCTATCTATCTATCTATCTATCTGCTCACATAGTTTTGTTTTATATGGCTTACTTTATTAATTTGTTTTCTAGCATGAGTTCTGTTATACCAGCTAATTCCATCTATTGAACAAAATGCCTGGCAAATGATAATAAATAGTAAATATAATTAAATTTTGTATGTATTAATATTTAAGTTTAATATTTAAGAGAGGAGAGATACCCAGAGGAACGATGCTGAGCCATATGAAGAAGCTGTCGGTCACGTTATTAAACCAATCAGGTAAGAGTAAACTGCTCAAGGAAAACCTAATTTGATTGGTTACTAGAAGCAGGTAGACCCACCTTCCCCCTCGTGCTTGCAAAACTCTTTTCAGTGAGAAATTCTTGCCAAAAGTGTGAGCGAAACAAAGGGAAGATGGAACAGTGTATACTGTATTATTTCTGGAAAATATTTATGCCACAAACACAAGTCATTTACACGTTTGTAGTAGTTAATTTTACAAATACAGACTGATTCTATGCGGTCAATCCATTTTACTGTTCATGACACCCTTTCTTTACTTGCATATCGCTGATTATAGGTTTGCAATGTTTTTGGCCATGTTTAGGTGCAAAAACAGTGCCAAAAGTGTAAGCGCGAAAAAAAAGGAAATCAGAAGAATACACACCAAATTTACTGTTAATACGCAATTACAGATTCACAACACATGAATTACACTTATGCAAAGCATTGAAGTATTGCTAATATTTGTTTCTTATGCTTGCAACTTGATTTACACCTTTACAAAACATTCTGTGCGCATGCAATTTATTTTTACGCTTGCAATTTGATTTACGCTTTCACATATCTTACTCTGTGCATGCACATTTTTCTATCACGCTTGTAAATTCATTGACACTTTTACAAATCTTACTCTGCACGAGCAAATCATTTAGGCACTATTTTACCTTCATAACTATGGCCTTGGGAAATGGGCCGCAAAATTCAGATAAGTCATAAGATAGATTCTACGATCTACTTAGACTCACGATGCTTTTGGGAAACAAAGCCCTGGTAAATTGCAAGTATATGCTCCATATAAAAAACTACAAACATTACAAATAAATAATTAGGTTGGACCCCTGCTAGCCTTTAAACTCCTCAACGTCCATGCAGTAAGCAGTCCGTTCCCTAACCCACACCCCTGTGCTAATGGTACAGCCCACAGTGCAAATTGCAAAACATAGAAAAATAGAAAATTGGTGGTCAATTATTCCAAAATTAATTTAAAAAATCACAAATTAGAAAAAGTAAAACTGAAGAAAATGAGAGAAATGATTTCCATTTCCATGATTTATTTCCATTCTTGAAATAACTGGGAAAAATGAAATTTTCAAACTGTTTTTCTGTTTTTGCATTTGGATTGGTATGGTCTGAAAAATGAATAGTAAAGCACTGTACAATCCGGGTAGGTCCATGTAGATGGGGCGGGTTCACCAATCAGATAAAAGGGGCATTTCAGTGCCGCTCACATGTGCATATCAAATATGCAGTTCGACAAGCCGTAATTTATTTTTTAACAATGAAAGAAAATGAAAGTTTACTCATTTCCCCCTTTCTCTTTATTCCTTTTTAAATAGAAAATGAAATAGTCAACAGAAAATGAGTTTGTATCTGCTTATTCTATTCATCAGTGTTAAAACCAATAAGGAAGAAACCGCATTTTTCTTTTTTCATTTTGGGGTTTAAAAAGTAAAAAAAGAATGGACACAAAAGTACACTGACCCATGTATCTTCCGTTCATTCCATTTCATTTTGAAATAAAATAAACGATAATGACAAAACAGGTTTATTTTCATTTCCCCCGCAAAAAAAACAAAAAAACACAAAAAAACAAAGATGCTTTTAAAAAGGAATAATTGTCACTTTTTTTTCTATATTTCGTTTCCCATTCTTCCTTCTTAAAACCTAAAATGTGAAAAGAAAATAATGAAAATCTTAAAAAAATCTCTATTTTATCCAAGGAGCTACCTTATCTAGTCAACATTTGCAAAGGTCACCGGCAGGGGTTGGAAAGACGTGGGAAAGACGCGGGAAAGACGCGGGAAAGACAAATACATTAATGAATCAATTTACATTATGGCATCTTTAGTAGGACACGCAGATATGATCATTAATATTGTTGATGATCATATGACTTATGCACATATTTTGGCCAATCTATCCCAAATGGATGTGTAAAATGCTCTGCAATGAGTGTTCGCAGATTTTGCAAAGAACACAACCTGAGAAGACGAGGAGAAGACCATGTAGATGACAACCATCTCTATAAATGAGGTAAATTTCTGAACTAAACTTAATGTTTATTATTAATGTTTAGTAACTACAGTTTTTCCTTTATTGACATTTGACAAAGCAAATGTTCAGCCTGCCTAAGTAAATGTAATTATATTTGATTGATACATTTTCTCATCACTAAGATGATTGTGTCTTCCTTTCGCATTTGTGCTTAAATCGTAAATGCGTGGCTGACTGGATGGAAACATTTATGACTTGATATGGGGGCCTGAGTTAGGTTTTATGACTGTGTTAGGCCTGCCTTTGTCTTCTATCTGAATACATGAGGCCCAACACCTTGTATATGCTTCCCCTGCGAGATATTATCAGGAATCGTGGAATAAGTTTCCACTGTTATGCCGAAGATACCCAACTTTATATATTCTTTCAAAACCTGATGACATTTCACAATTCTCCAAATTAGCAGAGAGTATCCATGAAATAAAAGATTGGATGGCCAGAAATTTCCTTCTACTCAATTCCGACAAAACAGAGGTACTAATTATTGGACCAAAAACCTATAAAGATAAGCCGCTAAAGTATAATCTGACTCTCGATGGATGTACTGTTACATTGTCTTCAACAGTGAAGAACATAGGTGTTATATTTTATACCAATCTGTCCTTTGAAAATCAAATTACTAATGTTTTTAGAACAGCATTCTTCCACCTAAGACATATTGCTAAATTACAGCTGTTGCTGATGCTGAAAAACTAATTCATGCGTTCATGACCTCAAAACTAGATTATTGTAATGCATTACTGGGAGGATGTCCAGCAAGATAAATAAATAAACTTCAATTGGTTCAAAATGCAGCGGCCAGAGTGCTGACAAGAACCAAGAAATATGATCATATTAGCCCCATTTTATCATCATTACATTGGCTACCTGTTAAATTTCATATTAATTTTCAAATTAATTAACGACATACAAAGCTTTGAATGGTCTAGCTCCGCAGTATTTAAATGAACTTCTACCACGCTATATTCCATCACGTTCATTACGATCGCAAATTTTCTGTTTGTCATTATTCACTCTTTGTCTATGTTTGGATGTGTATTTAAAGGCTGCACTTATTTTACATGAATTGCTGTTGTAGGAAAGGGGATACCAAAGACCTTGGCTGAAGGTGGATGTCCAGCAAAGATTTCCATGGATCTCCTTCCACAGGGCTCTGTGGTTGCAGACATGTACCAGCAAGATGTGGGATCCTGCCTGACAAGAACATCAATATCTGGGACCGATCCCTTTGTTTTTGAGGAAAACAGAGCCCGGGCAGAGGAAAATTTTGCTGATCATTACCCAGACATCACGCTGTTTTGATCAAGCTTTAAATTACAACTTCACACCATTTAAAGAAGCTATATTACACCCAATATGTGTGACAATATGTTATTCATGAAGAAAAATAAGATGTTCTTTAAGAATAAGCTCTTTAACAGAAAAAAAAAAAAAAAGACATTTCTTATAGAACTAACATTTATTACAAATGCCTGTGAACAACGAATTTACGTAGTACAGAAAATAAAAAGTCTTTTGCACATAGGCATCATCCATTATATATATATATATATAAAATGCTGCAATCTGAAGTGTAAAAACTTTTTTTTACATTAAAGCATGTTGAAGAAAATAAAGTGCTATCCAGTACTGCATCTTAATTTCAACAAATCAAAAGTTGAACTTGACACTTAAACAGTGTTAACTGGTTTATACTGTATATTATAAAGAGTATAATTACTCTTTTAATAAGGTCAACAAGGCTGTAAACTGCATATCACAAACATCATTCAACGTTATGAAGAGTTGTACTAATAGTGTCACACTAAACTGAAAATGTTAAACATCTGACACTTATAACAGTGTTATCTTTTGCTGTTGTTAATCTTTTATAAGGTCACTAAAGGCAGACAGTGCACTATCAATTCCTGTAACTCTGTAGGTGTTCTCTCTGGAGTTGTCTGCTCTGCATTTCAGGCAGATGTTGAAATTCTGCTGCCACTGGTCCATGCAAACATTACATGCAAGAAGACTTTGACAGCAAACTGCAAAAATAGGATCATTCATGGGCCTTAGAGGTTGAAAATAAAGAACGTCACATGCTGGTCTTGTGTAGTGTTTTTAGGGATCTCAATTCAGAGTAAAACGAGAAAAGTGCGTTTCAGCTTAATACACAAAATTATTTTTTTGGGTACCACCAAATAATTTTTTTTTTTTCATATTTTGTTTTTTACAAACCTTTGCAAATTAAGCAAGCAAATGCATTTTTTATTGCTGTTCTTCATCTGTGAAAGGCAGTGTAAGCCATCTGTTTGCCAAAGCAAGCTTTGTTAATCCTCCGATAGCCTGAGCAACATCTGGCAGTTCTTGTGATGCAAAGAACACCTCTTCAGTTCTATCCAAAACCTCTGGTAGCTTGGTGTCATCATCTCGTCAGCTGAGGAAAGCAATTAGAATGTGCACACCACATTTTTCATATTTTTAAGTCTGTTATATCTAAATGCTGATCTCTAGAACGACAGATTTGCAATGACTACAAACATGCCAAATAAGCACAACAAAATAATAGCCAGCTTACCTTACACTTCCCTTTTTGTCTCTAATCTCCAATAACTGTTGCTCTGGAACAGCAAAAACCTCTCTGTAATTTTGCTTCCAGTAAGTTGATTCTGATGAAATCATTCATATTTAAAAGATTTTATTAATAAGTCAAGATGAAACAAAATAATAAAAACAACAACACTATTACAATGGAGAAAACAAAACAAACAGTTCCTAAAGGGAAACCCTGAGTATGTCCTATGCTTTTTGCCCTGTATCAAAACTAATGATCACATCAAGTCTAAAGCTGAATCAACCTGATGCAATTTTTCTTTAACTTACTTAGGGTCAGAATAACTAGCTTTTAATTTGAATCAACCTGTATTGTACTTATCTGACCTTCCAGGTGACCATAGGAATTTTCAGAAATATGTATGTTTAGATTTTAGTTTTCATAATGCTCATTGGAATAGCTTGTGGTCCAAACTCATCTTATGTGAGTATCTTTTGTTCCCTCTGTATCAAGGATTTTATTCCCCTGGCCATCAATCAGTATCATATTATCCTCTGATCCCAAAGCTTCTTGGACTTTTGCCAAGATGCCAGGAACTGATGCATCATGTTCATAAAAACGGATTGCCACAGTCTTCTGGGGTGTCCATTTTCCATCCACCAGATCAGCAAAGAAGATATTCATAAACATGGGATAATATGATTCCTTAAACAAATTTCCATCTCCACCTCCTATGGTTTGGGAAGAAACACCATGTATGTGTTGCAAATATCCTCAAAACATTACAGGTGAAAAGTATAATTTTGGTTTAAAAAATTCAGGCAATCATGCGAGCGATAGCATAAAAAACACACCAATACTATTGTGAATACTATTAGTGAATTGTTAACTGCTGTGACATTTACTATTTGCTTATATTTTTAATTTTCAGATATGTATATTCCACAACACTTCTTTGATCATAATTCTTTCTTTTTATCATGATGGCTAATAACATTACTCCCATGGACAATACAAAGTTTGTTGGTCATACTGGCCTGAGGCACAGACAAAGACGCCTGCGAAGCAGAACCAGCAGCCGCACTGGGTCGTTGAAATGCAAAGCATCCAGATCCAGGGATGGGTCTAACACTTGCGTCTGGTGATTGTACCTCCATAGAATCTCTGTGGACTTCGTAGTGTCCTCTTGGAACAAGGTCGACACTGCTGAAATATTCACTTGGTCCAGCAAAGATGTTGATGTTGCTATCATCTGTGATATATACACTGGAACTGCACACCTTAAATTAAAATGGGTAATTGTTTGTAAGCTTATATGGTAAAATGTAATTGTAACGTTTTCTAATCATTTGCACACACATAATTGCCTGGCCAAATCTTAACAATCCAATTAAACAATCTTGAATTACTACACCTGAAAAAATATGGCCAATTTTATCAGTTGTCATGTCACCCTCCTTTAAAGTTACCCTCATGGGACCCTTGAATAGTGTGTATGTATCCATGGCCATGCTGAGACTGATCAAATTTAAGGGTTTCTGTTCTTCTGAAAGTTCCGCACGTGAACTTCCCAGTCATATAACTTAACTGAGAAATTTACGTTACAAATTCAGTTTTTAGGCCAATATTGTAAAATCTAATATTTGGAGAGTATCTTGCATTTGGAAAAGTTGTTTTTTTGTTATCTGTTTTTTTATTTCAAAACGTATATGGAATGAACGGAAGATACACGGATTGTTACACTGGCCCATTTGTCATGTCTTTTTTTTATATATATAATTATTTAAAATAAATAGAGATAACAATCTCCCTTGATGGAAATTCCATACATTCCACAATAACAAAATAATAACTAACATATAAATAACAATAAAAAAAATTATTTCAATAAAGCAAAGTCTTTGAGCTTTCATTTTACTGGATAAAGCATTATAAACTATTTTAAATACATAGCAATAAAGTATAATATTAAATACATAAGCATTTTTCTGTCACTTGTTTGCCACTCCATTTGAGGAATGACCAATAGCACACTTGCAGTATAAAATTATATAATATGTTGGCAAGGGGCCATCTCTGTTATCTTCTACAGGACTGTTCTGGTTCTTTCCTTTTGTACAGAATCCACATAGTTTCACTTTGTTAGAGTGTCTGAAGCCCATAAAGTGGATGTTATAAGTACTATTACTACTTTTTACCCTGAAGGCTGTATTTCACTGATGCACTAATAGGTCACTGAAGTGTCATTCGATGAATAGAGTTTGATAAAGTGAGGACGGTTGCTATGGAAATGGTCCAGTCACACAGGTAAGGACCACTGCTGATTGCCTGAACTCAAGAGTCCCTGATGAGAGAAGAGACCACTATACAATATACAATCACCAACCCACAGCACATATTACTGAAAGATGGGGGGCAAACATAGAGAGAGAGAGAGAGAGAGAGAGAGAGAGAGATGGTCAAGGACACTGTGATTTACAGATACATACTGTATAAAATTATATGTGAAATTACAAAGGTCATCCTCCAAAGGCACTGATTGAGTGATCTAGAAGTAAATAATTTGGGAGATATTATTTTAATTTACAAAATTCACAAAATAAAAAATACACAACACTGTTCAAGTAGACATATGTCACAGTCATTCTTATTCAGAACCATTTATAAAATAAATTAATATCAAAACCAAATTATTTTCTAGACTTTCGGTTACAGTCTGACCAGTGTAGCCCTTCCTCCCGAACAAATGATTCTAACAGCCCGTTCTTTTTACTGAATGAAAAACTTACTGAACCACAAGTCAATTTTCCCAAAAGTAAGGGTAAATGTGACTGCATCTTAAAGCTTGTAAAAAGTGATATTTATAAATTATAAAGTCTGTTTAAACACATCATTTGCAATAATCTGTTGAAATCTGAAATTATCTCGTCATTTTGTAACAGTATGCTGAGGCCAATAAATCCAATAAGAATTACATTTCTTATTTCCAAATATTTCTTCCTCAAATGTACTAAAATAATTGTTAATGGGACCAGAATTGCTAAGAGGAATCGGAATCAGGAATGTTTAAAGATTCCCATACCTATGTATTACTAAATTGCTACAGTGCATCCAGAAAGTATTCACAGCGCTTCACTTTTTCCACATTTTGTTATATTACAGCCTTATTCCAAAATGGATTAAATTCATTATTTTCCTCAAAATTCTACAAACAATACCCCATAATGACAATGTGAAAGAAGTTTGTTTGAAATCTTTGCAAATTTATTAAAAAGAAAAAAAAGAAAAAAAATCACAAGTACATAAGTATTCACAGCCTTTGCCATGACACTCAAAACTGAGCTCAGTTGCATCCTGTTTCCACTGATCATCCTTGAGATGTTTCTACAACTTGATTGGAGTCCACCTGTGGTAAATTCAGTTGATTGGACATGATTTGGAAAGGCACACACCTGTCTATATAAGGTCCCACAGTTAACAGTGCATGTCAGAGCACAAACCAAGCCATGAAGTCCAAGGAATTGTCTGTAGACCTCCGAGACAGGATTGTATCGAGGCACAGATCTGGGGAAGGGTACAGAAAAATTTCTGCAGCATTGAAGGTCCCAATGAGCACAGTGGCCTCCATCATCCGTAAATGGAAGAAGTTTGGAACCACCAGGACTCTTCCTAGAGCTGGCCGCCTGGCCAAACTGAGCGATCGGGGGAGAAGGGCCTTAGTCAGGGAGGTGACCTAGAACCCGATGGTCACTCTGACAGAGCTCCAGCATTTATCTGTGGAGAGAGGAGAACCTTCCAGAAGAACAACCATCTCTGCAGCACTCCACCAATCAGGCCTGTATGGTAGAGTGGCCTGACGGAAGCCACTCCTCAGTAAAAGGCACATGACAGCCCACCTGGAGTTTGCCAAAAGGCACCTGAAGGACTCTCAGACCATGAGAAACAAAGATTGAACTCTTTGGCCTGAATGGCAAGGAAGCATGGTGGTGGCAGCATCATGCTGTGGGGATGTTTTTCAGTGGCAGGAACTGGGAGACTAGTCAGGATCGAGGGAAAGATGAATGCAGCAATGTACAGAGACATCCTTGATGAAAACCTGCTCCAGAGCGCTCTGGACCTCAGACTGGGGCGAAGGTTCATCTTCCAACAGGACAACGACCCTAAGCACACAGCCAAGATGACAAAGGAGTGGCTATGGGACAACTCTGTGAATGTCCTTGAGTGGCCCAGCCAGAGCCCAGACTTGAACCCGATTGAACATCTCTGGAGAGATCTGAAAATGGCTGTGCACCGATGCTCCCCATCCAACCTGATGGAGCTTGAGAGGTCCTGCAAATAAGAATGGGAGAAACTGCCCCAAAATAGGTGTGCCAAGCTTGTAGCATCATACTCAAAAAGACTTGAGGCTGTAATTGATGCCAAAGGTGCTTCAACAAAGTATTGAGCAAAGGCTGTGAATACTTATGTACATGTGATTTTTTATTTTTTTTTTTAATAAATTTGCAAAGATTTCAAACAAACTTCTTTCACGTTGTCATTATGGGGTATTGTTTGTAGAATTTTGAGGAAAATAATTAATCAATTTTGGAATAAGGCTGTAACATAACAAAATGTGGAAAAAGTGAAGCGCTGTGAATACTTTCCGAATGCACTGTATGTTGCTTGGTATCCGTCAACAGCCTACAGCTTGACAAATGAAATATTTTACCTGACACCTAGGTCTGTGCATTGCAGTGATTTTACTATAGGCAAATGGTGTTTTTAGGCATTTAAGAACACCTATTTACCAATGTAAAATCACTGTAACACATGGATTATTGTGGCTTATTGCTTTATTATAGACCATTTCACCAGCACACCAGCATTTCATGTTGGGGACCAGCACCCAAAAACATAACAAAGCTGTTCAATGGTGCCTGCAGCTGTACGGCCGTATGCACTGTGCATACCATGAGCGCTCCGACTGACCTGAGAAAAATGTACTCTTAGAATATTTCACCAATTATGAAATGTGTCCCGTATTTCTGTTGGCTGTTTAAAAGAACTAACAATGCCCAATTTGTGAATTAATAATTCTTTTGAGTCCGTTCTTTTCAGTGAATTGGCCAAAAGGACTTGCAAAATAGTCTGAATTGATTTGTGATTCAGTACAATTCGTTCGGAGCACTCTCTTACTGAATCATTTGGAGCGGTTTCTCAAACAGTAAAACAGTATCGGGATATTTACGAATACAGTGCTGGATACAGTGTAAATTTACCTACAGTCAACTGAAACAAAAGTCTATCTTTTTGAGAGGTAACTTTGAGAAACTTCAGCTAGTGCTGTGTCATGTGAACAAGGGGCTGTTCAAATTGAACATGTTTTTGCATCCGCTCGCACTGTTTTTCAATCGTTTTCCTTGTTAACATTCACTAGATGGATTTCTTTTGACAACTGCACCACGTTTCACTGTGTTTTTAGCATCTCTCACGGGAGCACTGCATTTGTAGATGCTGTGTCAAGTAAAAGAAAACACATCTCGAGACACCTGCATTCTGTTCTATTCGTTGTGGTGCGTTTTGCTTTTTTAGCGCGAAAACGCGTCTGTCTGACCGGTTGCTGCAGAAATACTTTTGCCAATAGTTACATTAATGCTACTCATACTCAAGAAAATAAAACAAATGCTTATCTCAGTCACCAGAATTAAACACTTTGGTGTTGTTTTTTTGAAAAAATAAATAAATAAAATAAAATAAAAAAATATCATGGGGGAGCATGATATAAGGTTTATTAGGCAGATTTAGAGGTCTGCAACCTGACCCAGGCCCAACAGAACCCGAGAACCCTATGGGTTTCGGGTCAGTTTTTCAAATAAGACTTGGGTTTGTATGAATTAAAAAATAAATAGGCCTACCGAACTTGTTTCACACTCTCACTCACAGACAAGCACGAACAGATGAGTTAGGGGCAGTTTACTCCAAACATGTTTTTGCATGCATCTGTTCTGTTTTCCCATTGTTTAAACATGCTGGGCGGATGTCTTTGACATTTGCACCACGTCTCGCTTTTTCTTTAGCGTCTCAGACAGGACCGGCACATTTTAAACACCATGGCAAGTTAAAAAAAAAGACTGCACTCTGTTTCATTCTTTGCACTGCATCTAGTTTGTTTTTAGCGCAGTTGTTACAAAAATTCAACATTCTAAAGTTGAGGCTGCATAGAGTGGACTGTAGCAGTGTTTCATTTTATTCCAGATTATTCTGCACCAAGTGAAGTGTCATTAAATAAATGGCAAGGCAATGCTCCCCCCCTCTGCTCTAGTGTACTGAGGGGTTGCTGTGCCTTGTTAAAACTTTGTATGTTTACTGTTTCAGTACTGTACGAATGTTGCCTATTTGCTTACATAAAATACAGCCTATTGCAACAGTACTTGCTAGGAGAAGAAATTAGATAGTAAGTGATTTCTGGTTCAGGCCGGGTTCGGGCTTAAAATCTAACGGTATAATTTGGGCCGGGTAGGGTCAGGCCACACGGTCTCGGGTAAGGGTCGGGTTTCATTTTAAGGCCCATGCAGACCTCTACAGCAGATTTCTGTAGTATGTCCCTGAACTGAGCATCTCTGTGGTCAAGGCATGTTAGTACATAGAGATATGTCCACATTAATCTGGATACAGCGTTTTCATTTTCAAAATGCTCTCCATCAGCACAGCTGTTTTCAAGGTTTTCCAAAAGTTTTTTGTCCACACTGAAATGTATGAAAAGTTTTAAATCCCTTTTCTGCTTATGCAAAAAATCCATGTACGGTCTGAAACGCAATTTTCCATGTGTTCTGTCACCAGACAGCAATTTCAAGGCAACTTGTTGCCTTTGAAGGAATGCAGTTTGAAAGCTGTACAAAGTAACATTTATCTTTAACAACGCTATCAAAGTGAATAGCAACAACGCCGCTACAATATGGGCAGCCATCTAGATTTTTTTGGGTTGAATGGATCACATGACAGCATCACATGACAACAATTATGTCATTGTTTTCAGATATCTCCTTTTTCCCTGTCCACACTACAACGTGAAGACGGATTTTTCAAAATTATCTACTCGGGAGAGCGTTTTCGAAAAGCTCTATTTTTGCTGTCAAAAACACCATCTCAGAGTGGACGGAAGGCCAAAACAGAGAAAAAGATGCATTTTCAAACAAAAACGTACAAGTTTGGCCTAGATGTTCTAGTTAACGTAAATAAATAAATCTTAAGAACCTTTGTGACATTGCATCATGCTGTACTTGCTGTAACTGTATAGCATAGCTCCTGTGTGTAATTAGATAAATCTTTGAAGAAACAAAGGTTATGGCCCTTACAGGCCCCTCATGTTTTAATATTGATTTAATTACAGAGCTGATATCAGGCTTATTTAAGAAAAGCATTGCAGCAGAACTGAAGCAAACTACATTATCTTCAAACTGAAACAAAAGGTGAATAAAAATGAATGTCTACATGAATGCTAGAAAATATTTTAAGACCTCTGACAGACTTCTGATCAGGAAAGCGATAACATCGTCTCCACGCGAGATGTCTCCAAATGCTGCAATCAAAGAAAATGCAAACTCGCGTGGCCTAAAAATAGTCTGTCTTTATCCTGCTCTGATTTGTAACACGGATTTGAGAGCGTTCCCGACGCTGGCGAGCGTCTGCCAGAGACTTCAGAGAAGTATGTGTCAGGTAGAGAAATTGTTGACGGAGGCGGCATCTGATAAGTTGGGGTTCGTGAAGGGGTGTTTATCATGCTGAAAAAGATGCAGCTTTGGAAATGGAAATTGCCTGCCTAACCACCTGTGCAACGTTAGCTTGATGAATGTAGTGAATAATGTTTGAGCTCGCACAACAGGGAACCCTGCGGCACAACGGGTGTCAAGCAGTCTGCCGGGGCTTCTTTTGAGAGTCTGAAGTGGGGGGAGGAGTCTGACTCCCACTGACCTGTCAGTCTCAGCACTATACTGGGCTGCTATTAGTGTGGAACCGTCATTAGCTGTAGGATTTAATGCAGCAATTATCCCTCGAACTGGCAAAGAAATTATTTTATCAACACATATACTGTATAAACACACATGAACACAAATGTACAGTAATGATATTTAATCATGACATACTCTTTTTTTTATATATATATAATTGTATGATCTTCCCTGAAGTCCACTTATAATGTTAGTCTTTTTTTTTTTTTTTTTTTGCACAAAACAGTCATAATTTTGTCATATATAATAATTTTCCACCCTGTCTCTGGCCCTCTGTCTGAAACACTCGGTTTTAAGATGTCTGGCCCTTTAAGATATTTGAAACATATTCCGATAAAAATGAATAAACTCCACAAGACCACAACATTTATAAAAATACATTTCAGGATTAACATATAATCCACATCCAACATATTTCATCTGAATATTTTAAACTGTTTTAACTGCCCCATTCTTCAATAACAGTTTCTGTGACTGGTTCACAAAGAATCAAGCTCATTATATGAGTCGAAAACATGCAATCCTTGCTGAGATGTTCTGAATACAAGAACATAAACAGTCCATGGTAGTGGCGCTGGGCTGCTTCAAATGGCTTCAACAGGCCAAAGCAGAGATGCTGGTCTTCACATCTTACATCTTCCATGTGGGCAGGGCCAAGGGTGCGATGATGGAAAAATAGGCATTGCATATGCAGATGTATTTGGTCCTTGTGACGTCACAAGTTCCGTGAATTCCAAAGGAGCCGTTTTTGCAGCTTGGTTTAACCCTCTGGGGTCGACGGATGCGCCGGCGTCCTGCTGGATTTTTTCCGCATAACAGCGGAAACAACTTAAAATACTCCGTCATTTTTGGGCATACAGATAAGTGTAAGACATCATTAGAAACTAAAAAGGGTCTACTTTTACTTGTGTACACTCACAATAACATCAAAACCTTGTGCTTTTATAAAATAAAGAAAAGAAACAGGGTGCGCTTTCTGCCGTCCCTGTCTCTGCGAGCATCTTTCTGAAACACGTCAAAGAAATGAAGTGAAACTCCGTGAATACTTATCACACAAACATGAAACATATGTCTAAAGAAAGCTTCAAATATCTACTTTAAAATAAAACAATTCAAATTTAAAACAAATATTCTCCTGCAATGTAATCTGTATGAAACAAAGCGATGTACAGTTTCTCCTGGCTCAGCTCATTATCGCTAATGTGATCCCACCCACCAACAGAGAGCGCTATTCATACGGTAATGTGCTGAGGCGATCAATGAAAATGGTAAATGCCCCCAAAAGTGCCTTAAAAAACATCAAGTTCATCGTCAGATTCATTCACTTTCCTGCGCGTTTGGAAGATGGCACGCTACACAGGTGAGGAAGCTCTACAGATGGTCCTGGATAGTGATGAAGAGTTCACATTTTCCTCAGAAGAAGAGCGGGACTCCAACGATGAACGTACACATTTTGAAGAGCGATTTGATCCAGCTGAGGATACAATTCTGGATGAGTAAGTCATTTAGTTTTACTTACATTAGTTGACATGCTATTTTATATAAACATGTACATATTTTACTAGTTGGACTATTTCCAGACTTGACAGCCAGGATTCAGAGTTTTGAAATGTGAAAATTCAGAGGATTTGAAATATGTCCTAATAGGCAAGTTTTAGTTACATTTAAATGTTGTTTCAGCTAAAGTAGGGCAGTGGTGGCTCAGTGGTTAAGGCTCTGAGTTACTGATCAGAAAGTCAGGGGTTCAAGCCCCAGTACTGCCAAGATGCCACTGTTGGGCCCTTGAGCAAGACCCTTGACTCTTGACCCTATCTACTCCAGGGGTGCCGTATCATGTCTGACCCCAGCTTAGCTGGGATATGTGGGAAAAAAAGAATTTCACTGTATATGTGCAAATGTATAATGTGTGATAAATAAAGCAGGTATTTAAATTGTATGCTATATGATATAAAAATAATATGAATGTTTAAATTACATTTTAACTAGTGTTTATGCTGCCTCATTATCATCAATGAAGCTTGTGCTTGCAAAAATCTGTTCGGGTGTAAATGTGTAAAATGTGCTGTAAATATGCCCATATTAGAAAATCAGCATGGATCATGTGACACTGAAAACTGCAGTAATGATGCTGAAAATTCAGCTTTGATCACAGGAATAAATTGCATTTTACAATATATTCAAATAGAAAACAGTTTTTCTCTATCTGTCACTCACTCGACATTGTGTCGATGTAGTGACACTAGGGGTCAGTCTTGGGAGGCCCAAACTTTATTTTTGAAAAAAGGCCAATGAGAATTGACGAGTGGAATTTGCATGCCACTCCCCTGGACATACGGGTATAAAAGGAGCTGTTATGCAACCACTCATTCAGATTTTCTCTTCGGAGCCGAGCGGTTCTATTCATTGAAGCTGAATTCATCCGTGAAGTTCATTCATCTCATCTGCTGGATTCTATGCCGCATATCAGCGTCTTCTCCCCTTCTGCACCTGTGGAGTGCAGAGAATGCCCCTGGGTGCTTCAGCAGAACAACTAAAAGAGTATATTCTAAAAGACTATTTTATCTTTCTAAAAGAGCGGCACACACGGAACATCTTTTTAAAGATGTCTTTCCGTTTGTGTGTTATTCATGTTCATTATCTCTCCGCTTCTGATGGCCACGATCGCTGTCTTACATGTCTGGGCGCTGCCCACGTGGAGACATCGTTCGTGGATGGGTCTTGTCCTCATTGCGAGAACATGACCATGGCAACATTGCGGTCGCGGCTTGCTTTCTTATGAATGCAAGGCTCCCCGCCTCAGTCCTTCTACCTATGGGTATGAGGCCATGCCGGTTAGCACTGGGGGCGATTTGGGGACCTCAATGGGACCACCTCCGCCGGGTATCCCCCACCAGACCTCCCATTCCCCAGCATACTCGCTTGCCCTGGTTGGGCGCTCGGATGAGATCGCTGGCTTGTCTCAGGGCAAGTTCGACCTCTTGTCCGGAGCCCGGGAAGAAGACAAGTTATTGAGCGCAGCATCGGAGAGCGGGCTCGTCCAGTTGGACGCAGAGGCTTTGACTGGGCTTCCTCCTTCGGGAATGGTCTCCCAGTCCCCGGAAATGATGGACATGCTTTCCTGGGTGGCTGCGAGCATCGGGCTAGAGTGGAAACCTCCACTCTCCCCTGAAACCTTGCGGCTCGATGATTGGTTCCTGGGCTCGGGGCGCCACCCACGGCCACACCCTGCCCCCGTTCCTTTCTTCCAGGAAGTGCATGAGGAGCTGACAAGATCGTGGGAGGCACCTTTTACTGCCCGGTCGCAGTCTTTCAGCTCCCCCGCTCTCGCTACCCTCGATGGTGGAGCGGCCAGGGGGTATTCGGTGATCCCCCAGGTGGATAAGGCACTCGCGGTGCACTTGTGTCCGCAGAGTGCCACCACCTGGCGCGGGAGCCCAAAGCTCCCGTCCAGGGCCTGTAGGTTTACGTCATCCCTGACGACTAAGGCCTACAGTGCCGCTGGACAAGCCGCCTCCGCCCTGCACACCATGGCTCTCCTACAAGTACACCAAGCCAAGGCACTAAAAGAAATGCATGAGGGTAGTTCTGACCCGGGATTGATGAAGGAACTGCACTTGGCGACCGACCTCACTCTCCGGGCGATGCAGGTCATGACGCGGTCTCTCGGGCAGGCGATATCCACCCTGGTGGTCCAGGAGCGCCACCTTTGGTGGTCCAGCTGATTTGGAGTCAGTTCAGTCGAGCACAGGTAGACCTGTTTGCTTCCCAGGAATCCTCCCACTGCCCGCTTTGGTATGCCCTGACTGATGCACCCCTTGGTATAGATGCGCTGGCACACAGCTGGCCCCCTGGACTACACAAATACGCATTTTCCCCAGTGAGCCTACTTGCACAGACCCTGTGCAAGGTCAGGGAGGACGAGGAGCAGATAATCCTAGTAGCACCCTACTGGCCCACCCAGACGTGGTTCCCGGATCTCACACTCCTCGCAACAGCCCCACCCTGGTGAATTCCCCTGAGGAAGGACCTTCTTTCTCAGGGACGGGGCACCATCTGGCACCTGCGACCAGACATCTGGAATCTCCATGTCTGGCGCTTGGACGGGACGTGGAAAACCTAAGTGGCCTACCACCCGCAGTGGTAGACACGATCACTCAGGCTAGGGCGCCCTCTACGAGGAGCCTGTATGCCTTGAAGTGGCGTCTGTTCACTAAGTGGTGTTCATTCAAAATACCCCCCCCCCCGCCCCTTTTTGGGCGGGGTGTGGTCTCCTCGGTGTCACTTATGCACCCCCCGACGCAGACACTTATGGCTCCCAGTCAGTTAACAAATTCCACTCATTCTGGGGAGAAAAGAGAGGGAAAGAGGCCTCGGCTGGGCTAGCTTGTCCCTATAGTTGGGCAGTCGACTTGTTCCTGATGGACTGTTCGACACTCATAAGAGCATTGGGGGAGGTTACTTGATGGCCTGGTGTGCTGGCTACGAGGCACACAGTGGTCTTCCCATCACACAGTAACAGTTCAGATAGTTGTGGCATTTTGTATAGGGACCCCTAGTGTCACTACATCGACACAACATCGAGTGAGTGACAGATAGGGAATGTCCTGGTTACTTTCGTAATCTCCGTTCCCTGATGTACATAAATGTTTCTCACATATAATTGTTGCCCAGTGTGTGCTGAATACAGTGTTATCAGACTTTAGCCATTAATATGTTTTTAAGCAACTGAAAAAAGCTCAAATGTCAAGGCATGTCAAAACTTCTCCAGGGCCCAAAACACCCTCAGACCCCAGAGGGTTAAATAAATGCTCTTTTTCTATTAAGCAGGAAGTTTTCAGTTTTGAAACTTAGTAAGTTTTTATAGTACAATGGCCTCTTATATGTCAAAAGATCAAGGAAAATTTGATTCCTCATGTTTGAAATCAAAACAGTGTTGGGGAGTAAAAAATTTAAAGTAGCAATGCTACATTTTTCAGAGGCATAAACGCTGTAAAGCTGTAGCTTCTAGAGTAATGAGCAACTTATTCTGCGCTACATCTCTGTTTACTTTCAAATCATGGTGGTAGACAAAGGACAAGGATGAAGGAGGCTTCTTGTTCCTGTTGTTGCTGAAGAGTCCCTCAAGTTTGTAGCCTGTTTGCCTGCTAAGCCTTCTTTATTTATTTTTTTCTCTGTTTTATCTTTCTATGAATAAAATTACTGCATTTTACTTTCTAGTGCGAAATGTTGCGATTTCATGCCATCCATCCATTTTTACTTCTGTGATTTTTATATGGAATATTGCATCGATCTTAAACCCCGCAGCTCAGGAACCACAAACAACTATTTCAACAAATAATTACGTTAAGTCATGGCACCATTACACATTATCCTTACCTGCACTGCATGCCACATGTTTTGCATAGCTTAATTTGTCAGCAGTGAGCGATTCGAATATGATAAATGTAAGGAATAAGTTAGGCTGACGGAGAAGATGACTTAGAGACAAGCATCCAAACAATAGTGGAGGTCAGTGAGAAAGAGAAGCTGGTAGATACTGTTTCGGAATACAGCCAGCACAGTGAGCCATGTACACACTTCAATTCTGGCAGTAGAGCCCCCACTGCTGGGCAAATGGGTAACGACACAGCAGCATAGCCGCATGCCAAAGCGACACCTCTCTCCCGTTCCTGTTAGGGTTTCCAACAGGTTTTCCCCATGGAAAGTAACGTGGACATCCATTGCACAGGGATCCTCAACCTGTGATGGACAATGCCCCCTGGGGGCGCCCCCATAGCATCAGCTTCTGATGCAGCGTTAAAATTAACTTTTTGAAAGGGAACTCTTAGAACTCTTTGGAGAACTCCTAGTGGTAAGATAAAATCTTTCTGAATACATGCACAGGCCTCTTAGAGGCCACTTCAGATGAGCAGACCAAAATTAACTGTTGCATAATTAAAAAAGTATGAAGCCCCTTGAATTTATTTTCTGAAGTGTTTTGCGTACACACACAAAAGTTTTGTGTTCCCTTACAAAAAGTTTAACTATGGTATTTGTAGTAAAATCATAAACACAAAGTTACCCTGGTTTTACAACAGTAACCATAATTTAACCACTATATTCACAGTAAAACCGTAGTAAACATGGTTACTGCAATAAATAAATAAATAATAATAATAATAATAATAATAATAATAATAATAATAATAATAATAAAATTAGCCATGGTTTCACTGGAATAAACATGCATTAACCATGTTTTTTTTTTTTTTTTTTTTTTTTTTTTTTTGTGGTAAGTGGTTTCAAAAACCTGAATTATTACTACAGTTTCACCATAAATATCATGGTTAAAATATGGTTACTTATTCAAATTAAGAGGAAACACACACTATTGTGGGGGAACACAAAAAATATTGGTGAGGGTGCACAAAATGTATTGCAATGGAACACAAAATATTTAGTGAGGAAAAGCAAACTATTGCATGGACAAGCAATACTTTTTTGTGAAAGAACGAAAACTATTGTGAGGGAATGCAAAACTTATTGCAAGAGAATGGAAACTATTTCAGGGTAAGGCAAGACTTTTTTTTTTTTTTTTTGAGAGGGAACACAAACCATTGCCAGGGAATGCAAAACTTTTTGCGAGGGAACACAAACTATTGCAAGGGAATGCAAAACATATTACGAGGGAACACAATAACTTGTGTGAAGAAACGCAATCTACTGAGTTGATAAAATAATATTTGTAAGATAATTTTATCAACTTCAGACTAAAGGGATGGTTTGTTCTTCAAATACTGAATAAATAATCCTGATGCATATGTCACATATAGGAAATTAGGTTTGTTTCTGGAAGCCATGAGTTGCTATAAACGGCCTTAATGTTTCTCTGTTTCTACATTGAGGCCAACTGATTCAAATAGGGGGCAGCAGAGATACATGCCAACTTACATATTCAGTGATGAATATGTGTTCTCAGTGCATATGAATATTCATTTCAGCCCACAGGGTACACATTCACTCAAATATAAGTGCTAAGGCAATAAATGCCATTAGGGGAGCCTCTGTTGTTTGGCTGAGAGTGAGAGTAGCTCGAGGATACAGACTCCAGTCATTTATCATACTTTGTCAATGTAAATCAGGTGTTTGGGGCAGTGTCCAGTCGTTTTCCCAAAGGAGGATAAATGCCAGAGGTTCTTTCTATGAGCTGAAACCTCAGGGCAGCAGTGTGGTTCACACTGAATCCAGCCAACATTACTGCCTCTGTTTAAAAACACTGTGAAATCAAACTTCATCCTGTTTATTTTCTTAAAGGAGTTCATCCAAAAATGAAAATTCATCATGTCTTAGTCTCTTGTTGTTATAAATATTTCTTCCTTTGAACACATTTTAAGAAATTTTGAAGAAAATGATTGCTTTTATTCATGCAATTACAATGAATGTGAACTGGAGCTTTTAAGCTTTAAAAAGTAGACCATATGACTCGCATGCTGTTTTCTAAGTCTTCCGAGGCCAAATAATAGCTTTGAGAAACAGAATGGAATTTTGCCCTATTCGTATGGAATCATTTGGGGACATAGGGTACTAGTGTAATAATTACCAGAGCTTCTCCATGATTTTAATCCCGTGTGATTTTATCTTTTATAAAACAGCTGGTAAAAATAACCCCAGGTTATACTAATCCTGAGCTAATTTATAAAATGGTAAATATTACCCAGTCTCCTGTAGTTTTCACTGTATTTTTGCACTGTTTTAAGAATGGAAGAGCTCCTGGATGCAGATTTTTCTTTTTCTTTTTTTAAGTTGTACTTGAAATTCATCATGTGGTAGTATGGTGTTGAGACGCAGAGCCCGAAGATGCAGTATGAAAACACAAACCACTTAAGAGGATTAAGGCTTATGGCAACGTCAGGTGAGATTTCTAATTCTACATTAACTAGTCTACTCTAGCATCTCCCAAAACATAAATGAAGCATGATAAAGCTAATGCTTAATAACCTAATTGCTACGAAAGTATATTCAGCTAAATTACAGTGATATATCTTCTTAGATTTAATGATAAAGTTTAACCCTCAATTACCTCTTAAAATAATTGGTAACACTTTACAATAAGGTTTGATTTGTTAACATAAGTTAACAACACTAGTTAACATGAACTAACAATGAACAATACCTTTACAGCATTTGTTATTCTTGGTTAATGTTAATTTAAACATATATGAATAAATTTTTTAAATCAAAAGTTTTAGATTTTAACATTAATGAACTAACATAAACTAACAATGAACAACTGTATTTTTATTAACTAGCATTTACAAAGATTGTTACTGCAAAGGTTACTTCCAATGTACAGGGCTCTTTTGACATGATGATAACACATAAATGACAAAGACACATCTATCACTGCAATTTCTACAGACATTGCTTACATACAAATTGACAGTAAAAATTACTGACTACCGCAGGAACAATAACTGTACAGACATCTGTCTGGAAAACTAATCCCGTCTGAATATTTATTTATATATTTTTTAATCTGACTGACATGTAAATTGTTCAGCCACTGTCGGTTTTGTCATTACGTGCCATTTAGGGACAGAGTTATACAATACAGGTTATACAATAATACAGGACTAATAATAATTGAAAATAATAGCACTGCAGACTTTGCGATGCGAGCAATAGCATTTTAACTTTTCATAGCTTTACTCTCGAACATTCCATCAAACCACTCATTAATATTAGCATAAACTAACGTGTGAAAGCGTTTTCCAGTTTTGTGTGCAATATGCATCAGATGGTTAGTGCACTGACTGAGGCTGAGACTAGTGTACTCCAAACAGTAAACAAAAGTAACTTCTAGTGAATGAGTTAAAATGTACAGCCTTATTCTCAATGGCGTGTGCAAATATTTGTTGATTTTTTGTCAATTTTTCCCCTCCTCTTAGTACCACATGCTTTTGACTAGTAGCAACACAGCAAAAACATTGGGTCTCATTCACTATTCATTGCATGGTACTTTCCTCCAGATTCACAACAGGTGCGTTCACACATTCATTTGTTCTTACCCTCTTTCTAATGTTAATGAATCCCAATTATTCTAAATAAAGGAGTGTGTACCACATTAGGTCATTTGCATAATACACGCCCAAACCACCTCTATACAGTATAAGAGCTTTTAGCACCACTGCACCAGTAAGTTGAAAATGTGTTTATATATAAAATGTCTTATCGCTAACCCTGCGTACGCACACATTTGTACGTTATATCTGTGTACTAATGTTTTCACAGAGAAATCTTGATTCATCAATAAGTTTGCACAAAAATTCATTCTAAATTTACTACTACTACTACAAAAAAAAAAAAAAAAATCAGTCTTAGTCTTGTTGTCAGAGAAATCTAACATAATTTAGTGGGAGTAAAGTTTTTTAGTAGTAAAGTAACAAACTAGTTTAGGGGTTTTATTATTTTCCTGGTCAATCACTGTGCCGACAAATCATCGCAAGCCGATCAACTATTTAGCCCTTTTTGGTGAATCGCACCTATAAAATCCTAAAAATTATTGCTAGGTTTAATTTTTATTTTGAATGACTCAGATTTTTGAACCTCACGATGTGGGTTTATGTTTTCTCTTTTAATTGTTTAATGTAGTTTTGAGTGTGATTATGTTTAAGGAGGTGTACCTCTATGCTGGGTTGGAAATCTCAAGGATTAATAGTGGTGTTTTCCTTATTACATGACATGTTGTTCTGAAAGCAAAAAGAAACAAATGAAACACAGAATGTAGGCTGTCATCCGCACAGCCTGACTAAAGCAAAGTGGGCGCGTTTACTTGCGTGATTACAAGGGCATAGATTTGGCTTGAACATTGCTGGCACGCGAGCTATAGGTTGGCGACCCCTGAACTATGGTCTACAACTGTGGCATAAATTAAAGGCTGTTAGCTATTTTTTTAAAGGGACGAGCCCTTCAACATGAGACACGCTAACACAGGAAAGAAACCTGCACTCAAGAAAAAAATTTTAAGGGCCTTAAAAAAAACTAGCACCAGTCGCTAGGCATTTTCTAAATAAATGTTTTATATATATATATATATATATATATATATATATATATATATATATATATATATATATATATATATATATATTCATTCAAATGGCAATTAAACACAAATAAGCTGTAAAGTAAAAAATTCTCTCTCTACCATCCACTAGAATTTGACTGTTAATTAATTTTCAGGCTAGCAGAATTTTAACTACAAATAAAGCAAGGAAGCCATCAGCGGCCTTTTAAGTATGTTTATTACACTTCCCCAGCAGTTGGCTTAAGGCGTCAGCCTGGGAGGGATGGGTTAACCTGCAAATCAACCTGTTTGACCTGCAATTTGCACCAGAATTTGCACCAGAGAAGATCGGCAGCAATAAAAGCTAACAAAGTCCCCCTCCACGCGTCCCTCACACTCTCTTTATTATTCTGCTGTTATTGCTAGAGAGAGCTAGTTTTGTTGTGTGTGAATCAGGCTCCTGTGGGGATCGGAAAACTTGGCCCCCCCACTCTGAGAGTTAAAAAAGACAGATCTAAGGAGCGTAGTGCTCACATCATGCTCAGGGAGCACAATAAGAGAGAGAGATGAACTTAAAAGCAGTGATGTACTTCAGTAACTTCTAACTAGCTCTGGTCTGTCAGTCAAATCCTATAGACACAGTTACCGACTGATGTTGAGATTCCTCACTTGCCTCATTTTTAAAAATTTAGTCTCTTAGTAGCAATATAAATCAGTATAGATTTACTGGATAGTTTGAGAGTGGGTAAAAACGCAACAATTTTTAGGGCTGGATATCAGCCACTTCCTCACATTAAGATGCATACAATAAGATAGACATTGTGATACATACTTATATCTTTACATCACAATGTTTTACAATATCATAGTTGAATTTTGATTGAAACTGCAGCAAACATGCCAGAGAGACCCTGAGTGTCCATGGGAGAGACTGAATCTGCAGCAAGGAGGTATATTATACCTGGAGGAAGCTATCCGTTAGCATTCCCATTCATCTCAATCTCGCATGCTCTTCAGAACTCATACCCTGGTCCTTTGCATCACAAGTGCAATGCTCTATCAGTTGAGCTACTGTACAATTTGACTGTGCTTAAACAAGCTTGTAAATGTAGTCAGTTATGTAGTGCAATGCTAAATTGTATCGTCTTACAAGTCATGCACTATAGTAAAAGTGTTTTAATGTCATAAGATAGCATTGTGTGAAGAACAGACCGAAAAGTACATGTTTATGTACTGATAATCTGCTGTTTTACTTGTGGTTTGGGAGAAAGTAAATAAAAGGTGCTGCTGATACAGTTCTACTCAGTAGTCATTGAATCTGTCCTCTGCACTTCAATAACTGTCTGGTTTGGTACAGCTACGAATTTGGACATCAAAAGAATACAAAGGACAGTTTGGACTGCTGAGCGGATTATTGGTTGCCCCCTGCTCTCCTTTCAAGAACTGTACCCTTCCAGAATGAGGAAAAAGGCTGGAAAAATCACTCTGGACCCCATTCACCAAGCACACTACCTCTTTCATATGATATATGCTTTGAATCAGCATAAAGAGCTGAAAAGTGTTTTTGCAGAGAGGTGACTAGGACTAGGTAAAACCATTATTTTAACATCAATGTGCAAAGGAAAGTGACAACACTTGTGAGTCGAGACATTAAAGTAGTAAATAGAAACACAAAGCGGACTGTAGCAAAATTACATAATTCCCCCTTTTAATCTCACTAATGGTCTGTCTGTCCTGTATTGTGACATAAATAAAAAATTAGGGCATTTTATGTTTTTGAATAATTTAAGGGTGAATAAGTGTATTTTTTAAGCATTTATAACAAGTTAAAATGCTCACTATTTGGCACGCACTGGATAAAAGTCACCCTTTTTATGCATGTTGTTATAACTACATATCAGTGATTTATAATGCATTTTTAAATGACTTATTAGGTTGTAATGCTTATTTTACAAGCACATTTTGTGGGTTAAAATGAACCTTTATTGACTGCTAAATTAAGATTTCTTCATAACCATAACTATATGGTTGATGGAAACACAATGCTTTTTTTCTTAATCTTAGATTACAATTACTATAGAGGTGGCACGGTGCCTCAGTGGCACTGTCGCCTCACAGCAAGAAGGTCCCGGGTTCGAGTCTCGGCTCAACTGGGCCTTTCTGTGTGGAGTTTGTATGCTCTCCCCGTGTTCGCATGGGTTCCCTGTCTGACACTAGGGGTTCACTCTTGAGAGCCCCAATCACCTCTGATTTATTCAGAAAAGGCCAATGAGAATTGGCGAGTGGAATTTGCATACCGTTCTCTGCCCCGGACATACGGGTATAAAAGGAGATGGCATGCACCACTCATTCAGACTTGTACTTCGGAGCCGAATACATGTGTTGTGTTCATCCCGTCACTTTGTTACTGCTGGATATAAGGCGCATATCAGTGGTTGCTCTCGCACGGACGAGTGTTGTTCTTCCCCTGGGCGCTTCAGCAGCTGAGTTCACAGGTGTAAAAGAGCAAATTCTTAAAAGAGTAATTTCCTTTAAAAGAGCTTGCACAAACGATTGGCGTCTTTTTAAAGATGTCCTTTCGCCTTTGTGCTACTGGGTGCAGCCGTTATCTCTCCCCATTGGACGGCCACGAAATCTGTCTCAAGTGCTTGGGTCGCTAGCACGCTGAGGCAGTATTTGTGGATGGTCATGTTCTCACTGTGAGAATATGCCCATGAGAACATTGCGGTCGCGGCTCTCTTCTTTCTTTATGAAGCAGAGATTCACCGCAGCTGCTCCCCGACCCGGTCAGTCCTGAATTGAAGCATAGGCGGCTGGGGCGGCGAGTGCCATAGGTGATTTGGATTTCGTTATGGGAGTCTATCCGCTGGCTCAGTCCCCGCGGACCTCCCATCCCCCAGCACGCTCATTCTGCCCGGTAGAGTTCGCAAGCGAGGCAGGCGGTCCACCTCAGGGTGGATTTAATGTCTCGTTCGTGGCTTGTGATGAGGATGAGTTGTCGGTCGCAGCATCAGAGGGTGGGCTGCTGAATAAATCTTTTCTGAATAAATCAGAGGTGACTGGGGCTCTCAAGACCGAACCCCTAGTGTCACTACATCGACACAACGTCTCGTTCCCTCCATCAGGGAGATGTTTCCTCCGGGTGCTCTGGTTTCCCCCACAAGTCCAAAAACATGCAGGTTAGGTCAATTGGAGACTCTAACTTGCCCAGTAGGTTTGAGTGAGTGTCCCCCAGCCACTGGGGGCTGCATCAGGAAGGGCATCTGGCGTAAAACCTGTGCCAAGTCAAATATGCGGATCACGAATGGTCCACTGTGGCGCCTCCTAATGGGAGCAGCTGAAAGAAGTAGTTTACAATTACTATACATGTTGGATTTGATTGGCTGCTTGAGTTCCAAGTGGGGATGCCGTGGATCGCATCTGTTCAATAGCAATGATTACTCTTACGAAATCCATTCGGCCATTAGCAGCCTGCCCTGAGCATTGATGAGCCAGCGTCTGCACAAACAGACCTTTCTAAACTGTTAGTTCTGTGGCGAATCCTCTGAGTAATTCAAAAAATTCTCTTGCATTTTATGGATTGTATTTAATATGTCTTACAATAATCACAAACTAGTTATATTGGCCCTTTAGAGCTATTTTTCTTTAAAGGAAAGCTCAATTTAAAAAAATGGGATCAATAGGATTAAATCTATTCAATGTACTTTCCCTACAGGTCAAAACGCCAGTCTTTATTTTTTTTTTCTGAAGATCTTGATGGGCCTGGGAAAGTGGGATACCACAAATCAAACAATCCACTTGATTGTATCTGTACAGGGAATTGATTTCAAGCCACACATCACAGGCCTTCACTGATTAAACCTTAGAATACTCCTTCACAGAAACGATGGTAGCAATAGTGAAATCAGGGTTATAATAAAGTACATTTTGCATTCTGATGGCTTTCTACTCACCTAAACAGATGGTGCTGATGAAACACACTTCCTTACATGGAATTGAATCTTTTTGCTTGTTGCTCATGTGATGCAGCATAATAAGACAGATATTGGAGTGACAGTGAAATGTTGCTGACATTTGCAATAAGGTTTCTCTTAATCATCAGTGCAGTAAAATGCAAGTAGCTAATTGCAATCAACTTATTTTCGAAAACCTTTTTTTTTTACTCTGACTCACAATCACATTAGCTTTACTCTTACTTTGCTAAAAAGTCTCCAGCTCAGGAGACTCATTGGTGATCTCAGTTCTATTTGATTTAAGTATGTCTCAGACTGAGACTTTGTTTCAGATGTTTCTCATAAAATTCCTTATGAGAAATAGGAGACACAACTGAGATAATTGTTGACATACTGTAAGAGTATAGGGCTATTTACATTTATTGGATATAAATGTGGATAGCATAGCAATTTATAGAAATGTATGAGAAATGTTTAAGTTAATATTGAAATCTCATAATAACCTTTGATTGCAGACTTTTGTATCTTGACAAAACTGAGAACAGTTTGAGACATTGTTGTAACTTTTCTTACCTACATGTACCTTTCAGTTAATAAGATCATTTAGATTTGTTGTTGTCCACTGGTGGGTCATGACCCAGGGGTTGCGGACAGTAGGGAAAAATAATGCTAAATATAAATTGCTAAATGTAAATAATCTTTCAGTTGTGCTTAGTTAGGATATCAAATGAATAGGCTTATCCAAGTTTAAACGGGAAGAGAAAATGTTTCCCATATCTTTTGTTGTTGATGCCTGTAATGATAAGTCAACGGAGTTGAGATCCATGTGCAGCTTTAATCATAACAGACGTAGTAATACAGATAGGCAGGAGTTCAATCACCAGCAACAGTACTATCAAAGGAAATCCAGAGTGGTAGTAAATAAACAGGCAAGAGGTCAGGGCAGGCGGCAGACAATCACAGGTTATATCCAGGAAATCAAGGCAGTAATAGTAGGCAGTCAGCAACGGGTCAAGACAGGGTAAACAGACCAGGATCATACACAGATAATACAGAAAACTCAGAGAATGCTTAGAAATGTCAGCCAGGGCAAAACAAGACTTTGCCATGACAGAGTGAGTGTGAGACTTAAATAGCTGAATAGATTGGAAACAGGTGAACAGGTAATCATGACCAGGTATGGAGATTATGGGAAATGGAGTCCAGAGAGTTAAAGTCAATTTCCAGGTGATGAAGCCCTCTGGTGGTGAGTGGGAGGAACAACAATGGCGGGATTCATGATAGAGCCCCACCCCCACGAGCAGCTCCTGAAGTGAGGAGGCAGGCGATGCCGGGGCCCAAAGAAACCAGGGCAGATCAGGTAGACGACCAGGGAACCAAGGAAACCAGGGTAGATCAGGCAGACAGCCAGGAGACCAAGGGAGCCAGAGCAGACCAGGCAGACGGCTATGAGACCAGTGATTCCAGAGCAGGTCAGGTGGACGGCCAGGAGACGAAGGGAGCCAGAGCAGACCAGACGGATGGGCATGAGACCAGGGATACCAGAGCAGGTCAGGTGGATGGCCAGGGGACCAAGGGAGCCAGAACAGACCAGGCGGATGGCCATGAGACCAGGGATACCAGAGCAGGTCAGGCGGATGGCCAGGAGTCCCAGGAGACCAAAGCAGATCAGATGGATGACCAGGAGACTCAGAAGACCAGAGCGGATCAGGCGGATGGCCATGAGACCAAGGGGACTAGAGCAGATCAGGCGGTTGGCCAGGAGACCCAGGAGGCCATCTCAGGGTAGGGACTGGATCAGAAGGCCTGGCTGATGACCACAGAGCTGAAACAGGGTCAGGAGGCCTGGGTGACGACCCCAGATTGGAGATTGAAGCCATGGAAGACTCTGAGGGTGGAGCCATGGTAGGCGGAGCTGTAGGAGGCTCGATAGGCAAAGCCATGGAAGGCTGATCCATGGAAGGAGGCTCGAGGGGCGAAGCCATGAAAGGCAGAGCCATGGCAGACTCAAGGCGCAAAATTGTAGAAGGCGGAGACGTGGCAGACTCGAAGGGTGAAGCTGTGGAAGGTGGAGCTGTGGGAGGCTCGAGGAGCAGAGCCATAGAAAGCGGAGCCATGGCAGGCTCGAGAGGTGAAGCCATAGAAGGCGGAGCCGCAGGAGGCTCGAGGGGCGAAGCCATGAAAGGCAGAGCCGTGGCAGACTCAAGGCGCAAAATTGTAGAAGGCGGAGATGTGGCAGACTCGAAGGGTGAAGCTGTGGAAGGTGGAGCTGTGGGAGGCTCGAGGAGCAGAGCCGTAGAAAGCGGAGCCATGGCAGGCTCGAGAGGCGAAGCCATAGAAGGCGGAGCCATGGCAGGCGGAGCTGTAGGAGGCTCGAGGGGTGAAGCCATGGAAGGCAGAGCCATGGGAGACTTGAGACTAAGAGTCCAGGATGACTGGGAAATGACCTCAGTGGTTGTGAACAGAAGCAGAGTCTCGGGAATGACCTCTGTTGTCGTGGGCGTAGACAGAGACTCGGGTACGACCTCTGTGGTCGTGGGTGTAGACAGAGACTCGGAAACGACTTCTGTGGTCATGAACATAGACTGAGACTCGGAGATGAAAGCCTTTCTCCTCCTCCGGGAGACCGAAGTTGGTGGTGCAGGCTCTGGGACGGACGAGTCTGGCAACTCAGGCTCTGGGATGGACGAGGCTGGCAACGCAGGCTCTGGGATGGACGAGGCTGGCAACGCAGGCTCTGGGATGGACGAGGCTGGCAATCCAAGTGAATTTTACTCTTGATCATCCGAGGAACCAGGATGTCTATTTTGTTTCTTTTTGTGCTAGTTCCGCCTAGTGGCTGGAGTTTGTTTTGTGGAATAACACTGCTTTGGGCCAGTTATGGATGAATCTGTTCGTTCATTGTACTTATGCCTCCTGTTGGCTGGAGTTTGTTTTTGTGGAGTATTTTCACTGGACATTGGAATGATTACGTCATCTGCTGCACACATAACAGCCAGCTCACTGAACAATTTTCTGTCTGTCTGAGGAAACTGAATGGCTTTATATCAGCTGGAATTTGTTTTGTGGCGGAACACACCTTCAAGACAGTTCTGTGAATGAATCTACATGTTCTTTCTGTTTATTCTGCCTGTTGGCTGGGGTCTGTTTTACAAAGTATTTTCTGTTATGTACTTTTGCCTCACAAAATCTGTTTAGAAGCACCGGACTTGAGCAATCAGATGGCAAAGTTGTTGCAGGGGTTCTCATATGCGTACATGGACCTTTTGAGTTTAGAGGGATGGACGCCGGTTGGCGCTGTCGTGCGAGGGGTTAATGCACGTTTTTCTTTTTTCTGTTTGTTTTGTTCTGGAGAAAGTTCGGGGTTTGACTGTTGCATTGATGTTGAAATGTGGTCTTTGTAATCTTGTTTTTGACACACAATTTATTTTTTCTATTATATCAAATGTCAAATGTTAATATGAGTGGGATATCTTTCTCCAAGTGGAAGGTGAATGGGTTGGAGGACCCAATAAAAAGAAGGAAGGTTATTTCTTTTCTTAAACGTAAGAAATATGATATAGTGTTTCTTCAAGAAACACATCTTTCCCCACAGGAAGCTGAAAAATTTGGGAAGATATGGGGTGGACATGTTTTTTTTAGTGCTGGCTCAAGTAAGAGCTGGGGGGTCATTATATTGATAAATAAACATATACAATTCAAATGCCTCAAATAGATTAAAGATAAATCAGGAAGAGTCATTGTTGTTCTAGCAGAAATTCAGGGGCAAAGTTGATTTTGGCTAATATTTACGCACTTAACGCTGACGATCAGGACTTTTTTATAGATCTTGCAAGCTGCTGGCACCCCTCATGATATAATATTGGGAGGAGACTTTAATCTTTTGATGGACTCAGTCCTTGATCATAGTGAAGCAAAAGTGTGTAAGCCCCCTAGAGCAACGGTGACACTTCACAGGATGTGTAAAAATCTTGGTCTTACAGATGTTTGGCGACTTTTGAACCCATCAGTCCATAAGATTTATTCTAGAATAGATTTTTTTTTATATCTAAGTCCCTCATTTCATCTGTTTTCGATTGCTCAATTGGAAACATTTTAGTCTCAGAACACGCCCTGGTGAGCTTGATGGTGTTACCACATACAGAGAAAACAAATGTTAAAGACTGAAATCAATGTCTATATGGAAACCAACTGGTCCTCAGTATCCTCTGTGGGCATGGCTTGGAAGGCACCTAAGGCTGTTCTTAGGGGTCGGATCATACAGTATGCCTCATTCACCAAAAAATCCAAAGCACGAGAACTAGTGGAGTTGGAAGGGAATATTAAAAGTGTCGAGGCAGAGCTGAAGCGCCGAATGTCATCTAATGGCCTCAGAGAATTGACCCGTTTGAAATACAGATATAATACTATTTTGTCATGGAAAGTGGAGTTTTGGTTATGCAGGGCAAGACAGTCATATTTTGAGTCAGGGGACAAAACAGGGAAGCTTTTGGCTAGATGTATAAAGCAGAGAGAGTTTTTTTCTACCATTCCTTCAGTGAAATCTGCTGGTGGTGAAATTTTTATCTCGGCCATTGATATTAATAATGCCTTTAAATAATTCTATCTTGATCTCTATAGTACCATGTCTTCATCTACTGATGATGATATTATAAATTTTGTGAAACCATTAGAACTCCCTAAATTGACAACTGAGAATAAAAACACTCTTGATTCTGAGATAACCTTGGTGGAACCTTAACGAGGTAATTAAGGCCTTATTTACAACTGGAAAGGCTCCAGGGCCAGATGGCTTTGCTGCTGAATTTTTTAGATCTTATGCTACAGAATTGGCTCCATATTTGTTAGAAGTTTATTCTGAATCATTAAAGAATGGAAAGCTTCTGCCAACCATGACGCAAGCCCGGATCAGTCTGATTCTTAAAAAAGACAAAGATCAAAGCGAGTGTAAGAGTTACCGTCCAATTTCCCTGATCCAGCTAGATGTAAAAAATTTTGGCTAAAATTTTGGCCAACCGATTATGTAAAGTTATGACATCTCTTATACATATAGATCAGGTGGGGTTTATTCGGGGTCGTAGCTCTTGTGATAACATTAGATGTTTCATCAGTATCATGTGGTCAGCGGCGAATGATCAGACTCCGGTCGCTGCCATCTCACTTGACGCTGAAAAGGCATTTGATATGGTAGAATGGGATTATCTTTTTAAGATTTTGGAAATGTATGGGTTCGGGAGTACATTTATTGGTTGGATCAAGTTACTTTATAGACACTCGGTAGCGGCGATACAAACAAATGTATTAGGTTGCCCGGCAAGGTTGCCCTCTTTCCCCATTATTGTTCTGTCTTACCCTGGAACCATTAGCAGCCGCAATAAGAAAGGAGGATCATTTTCCAGGGGTGGTGGTGGGAGGCGTGGTGCATAAGCTTCTGCTTTATGCCGATAATATTTTATTATTCATCTCTGACCCTACTAAATCTATGCCTTGCCTCCACAGAATTATTCATTAATTTTCCAAATTCTCAGGATACAAAGTCAACTGGTCTAAATCCAAAGCTTTGGCTCTGACAGCATACTGTCCAGTAATGGCCTTCCAGCCAGGCGCCTTCCAGTGGCCCAAACAGGGCATTAAGTATTTGGGTATTTTATTCTCAACAAATTTGTCTAATTTAGTTAGTTAATTTTGACCCTTTAATAAAATGATTTTGAGCGATGTAGACAGGTGGGCTTCATTACATTTATCGATGACTGGGAAGGTTGTTATTAAAATGAACTGTATTCCAAAATTTTACTACATGCTACAGTCTCTCCCGGTAGATGTCCCCCTCTCTTATTTCAAGCAATTTGAGAGCATAGCGAAGTCTTTTATTTGGAGTGGCAAACGCCCCAGATTACATTTTAGTAAGCCACATAGGCCGATTGACAAAGGTGGGCGTTCGGTCTCAGACATTTGGCTCATTGGTCACTTGCACCTGAAAGAACCCCTCCTTGGTTCTGCACTGAACAAGAAGTTCTTGGCCTTATTTTGCCATCGCAAAGCCTTTCTGCCAATCTAACCAGAGAAGTTAAATCACACCACGTTATTTCACATTTGCACTCAGTATGGACAAAAGTGTCCAGAGTGTTTAATTCAGATATTTATCTAAATGTTGCCTCGAGCCTATGGCTAAACCCCAAACTATGCATTAATAAGTCCCCTTTTTGTTGGTCAGAGTGGATTGCGAGGGGAGTTAATACACTCTGTGATCTTTATGAGAGTGGTGTGATGAGATCCTTTGAAAATTTGGTTCAATATTTTGGGATCCCCAGATCTCAGTTTTTTAGGTACCTTCAGCTACGCCACTTGCTTTGTACAATTTTTGGGAATAGCATACACCCCCCTCAAGCAGCAGATACTCTAGGAGAGGTGATTTCTGCTTTTGGAAAAGGTCATGAGGCATCAGTGTATTACTCCCTGCTAATTCAGAGTCTGGGGGATGGAGTCTCAACCACTCTCAGGAGATTATGGGAGAAAGATTTAAACTTAGAATTGGAGGAGGGAGAATGGGCTAGGATTTAAAAAAAAAACAAACATAAAAACTGAATCTAGAGATGCAAGGGTGCGCCTTATACAATTCAAGATTTTACATCGGTAATTGTATAGGCTTGGTCTTAAAGACACACCCACGTGCTGGCGATGCCAATCAGCGGATGGAGATATAACCCATGTCTTTTGGGGGTGTGTTGAAATTCAAAAGTTTTGGTTAAAGGTGCAGAGTCTGGTGTGCGATGTGTTAGGCATTCAGGTATCATTCTGCCCCAGACTCTGTATCTTGGGTGATGGGGTGGTCATTGACATTGAAAGTAGACACATAAAGAGTTGGGTCTTAACCAGTGTCATGATCGGCAGGCAGATCATTTTGAGGGGCTGGAGGTTGGCTGGAGCGCCCTCTTTTCAGGAGTGGTGCTCGGAAATTGGAAGGGTGGCGGCCTTTGAGGAAATTACATTCAGAGGAACAGGGAGGTATAAGAAATGGGGCAGGTATTTGTCATTTGTGGATGTGTTATTGTTGTTGTGTTTATCTGTTTATATATATATATATATATATATATATATATATATATATATATATATATATATATATATTGTGCATGTGTGTTTCTATGTCATTTGGGACCACTGTTATGTTGTTGGGGTTAGGGTGGTATTGGGAGGGGTAATAGTTGGGGTTAAGTTTGATTCTATGTATATATGTTTTGTCTTATGAGTTACATATTTGTGAATCAATAAAAATTGTTAATCGAGAACACACTCCATGCTCACGTCTCAGGCCACCATCTTAGCCGAGCATCAACACCAGCTCAACAGTTTATCTGCAGCAATGGATGAAGTTTTGAGTCATCTTCACCTGCAAAGTCCCATGGCTCCAGCGGCTTCTGAGACTGTTCCTGTGAGTACACCTGCTTCCTCCCCTATCACTGTTAACCCACATCTTGCACTGCCGGAGAAGTTTGACAGATCACCGGGTCGATGTCAGGGCTTTCTGCTTCAGTGCTCATTGTATGTTGCTCAGCAACCACTAGAGTTCACTAATGAAAAAGCTAAAGTAGCATTAATCATCTCATTACTTCAAGGAAAAGCACTCAATTGGGCACACGCTGTTTGGGATAGTGATGTTTTTGTTTGCTCATCATTGGAAAATTTCTTGTCACGATTTAAAGCTGTATTTGAACACCCAGATGGAGGAATAAGCATGAAAGACCGGCTTATGAATTTTAAACAAGGTAATACTACGGCCTCAGATTATGCATTGACTTTCCGCACTCTAGCAGCACAGTCTGGTTGGGCAGATGGCCCATTGAAGACCATTTATTGCAGAGGCCTGTCGCACACCATCCAAACTGAGTTAGCCAGTCGGGACGAGTAGTTATCTCTGGAACAATATATTCAATTATCCATCAAAATTGATAATCTTATCTGTACACGTACTCTGGTGACATAATCTACGAATTTCGTGCCTGCAATGCCTAGTGATGCTCTCGGCTCATGCCTGATGAGAGACATAGACTAATAGTCGTAATAGTCTATGTATCTACTGTGGTGAAGCTGGCCATTACCTATCTGCATAAAGTCAGATTGTCAGATTCATCAGCCAATCAGATTGATTTATTTGTTCTTGGTGGGTGTGATCTTTAGGATATGTCCCGGTCGAGGCCTTCTAGCTGGCCTTGAGTGACGCAATCACACTTTAAGCGATGTACGTAATTCAAGAGTGAAAAGCATCTGATTAAGCTGTCTGACGAGTCAGCTGTCATCACTGCTGGTATTGCCGTTGAGAAAGAGATTCTTATGGATTTAAAAACACGAGATGTTCTGCATGATCATGTGATTGATTAATTAAACAGGAAAGAAGGACTGATTTTCACCTCAAGCAAATTGGTTAGTGCTTTTTGCATTGTTATAGCAAAATCAGGAGTTTTCTAAGTGTAAAGTAGGCTGCTTGAGCATTCAGTGTCGTATCAAGTTTTGAAAAGTAGTGCTGCATTCCATTCAACTCGGAAAGTCGGATTTTACAACTTCCTACTAGGAAAAGTGCAATGGAATGCATCTTGAAGTCAGAATTACAACTTGTAGGCTCCTGCAGAAATTCTCACACAAACATGTCGACATTCAGGGAGATAAACAAAGTAAGTAATAAACATTCACGCCTGCAGAAACAGGTGTATAAAACATGGTAAATTATAATCTCTTTTGATAATCGTACACCGGAAGCACAAATGCTAGCACTGCAGCATTGTTTATCAGTTGGGTTGCAAGGAGACATCTCTAATGAGAGTCAAACACCTGCTAAGCTAACGGGAGCATTGCAGTTCCGAATATCGGAGAATGGAATGCATTTATGGTTGGAGATATCAAGTAGGAATATCCTACATCCAACTTGAATGGAACGCAGCATAACCGTGTACCCTGACGAAACGAAATTTATTGCAAGCAACATTTAAATCGCAAATATTATTATATAGATTGTTCCAGGTATTATAGACCTCCTTGGTAGATTCATATGAAAAATTATGATTTTTGAATGTCTGTTCGGGAGACGTTCATTTCACAAAACAGTCATGCTGCAGTTAAAATTAGGCTTGCTTGAGCATTAAGTGTCCTTTCAAGTTCTGGCTTTTGTGCGTGGACATGTTTTTAAAATGTCAATTGGTATTACTAGTTAGCTGTGACATAATGTATGATGCCCAAAGGCATAGGGTGTCTTATTCATTGTGAAACTGTTTCTTAATGGCATGAATCACACTGAAAACCTAGACTTTAAATGCACGGCCCGCTATTGGGTATGGGACAATGCCCATTTACACCTGCAAAGAGCCATTCGCCATCAGAAGATCCAGGCAGACCGCTGATGTTGGCCATTTCCTGTTCTTCATTTTTGATACATCGTGATGGCGCCGCGGATGGCTGCTTCGGTGTGGAGCACTCCTATTGTATTGTTGTTTTTGTTTGTTTGTCCTGTGTTTAGTCATCTTTTTCCAGTCAGTTTTACCAGAGACGAACTGCTGAACATTAGACAGAATATACCAGTCAATCTTTTCCCGGTTTTTGAATATTCAGACGTTTTGCTGGACATTTTAGTTGGAGACGCAGCTCTGCTGTTCAAGAGATGCAGGCGAGGGAGATGAGCAGGTGCGCTGGTCAAACTCCATCGGCACGGATTTCGAACAGCGCTGCCGAGTATTCACTTAGTGAATCTCCACTCTCTTCCTAACAAAACGGACGAACTACATCTCCTCACCCGCAAAAACAAGGACTTTTCAACCTCTGCTGCCTTGTGCTTCACAGAAACCTGGCTGAGTGAAGCCATTCCGGACAGCGCATTACATCTGCCGGGCATCCAGCTGTTCAGAGTGGATCGCATCGCGGAGTTAATGGGGAAAACGAGAGGTGGTGGAACATGCTTTTACATCAATGAAAGTTGGTGTACAGATGTAACAACGTTAAAGAGGATGTGCTGTCCTAATTTGGAAGCACTCTTTATTAACTGTAAGCCTTTCTACTCACCGCAGGAGTTTTCCTCGTTTATTCTGGTGAGTGTGTATATCGCGCCAAACGCGTGTTTAAATGCCGCGCTGCAACAGCTGGCTGATCAAATCACAGACATGGAACAACAATACCCGGACTCAGTTATTATTATTCTTGGGGATTTTAACAAAGCAAATCTCACACGTGAACAACCAAATATAAACAGCACATTACATGCCCCACCAGAGACAGGAACATACTGGATCACTACTATACAACAATAAAGGATACATATCGCTCTGTCCTAGAGCAGCTTTGGGACTCTCTGATCACTGTCTGGTTCATCTTCTTCCAACCTACAGGCAGAAATTAAAAGAGATGGACCAATGAAGCAAAGTGGGAACTACAAGCCTGCTTTGACTGTACTGATTGGAGTGTTTTTGAGGCTGCAACAACAGACCTGGATGAGCTCACAGATACTGTTACATCATATATCAGTTTCTGTGAGGATATGTGCATTCCTACTAGGACTTATTCATTGTTCAACAATGACAAACTGTGGTTTACAGCAGAGCTCATGCAGCTTCGAGGATGCTTACAGGGGTGGGGATAAAGTCTTGTACAATCAGGCCAGGAACACACTGAACAAGGAAATCAGAGTGACTAAAAGAAGATACCTTGAGAAGCTAAAAAACAAGTTTTCAGCTTACGACCTTGCATCAGTGTGGAGTGGCATGAAACAACTCACAAATTACAGGACTCCTACCCCCAACCCTGTGGTGGACCAACAACTGGCTGATGACCTGAATGTGTTCTACTGCAGATTTGAAAGGCCCAATCTCACACCCCACACCCACACTGACCTTCACTTCACACAAACACCAATACCTCCTGCAACCCCCCTCCTCCCCCCTCCTGCTACTCAACCTGCACTTAAGATCTGTGAAGATGATGTGAGCTGGGGCTTTTAGAAACAAAAGACGAGGAAAGCTTCAGGCCCAGATGGCATTTCACCAGCGTGTCTTCAATCCTGTGCTAACCAGCTGGCCCCCATCTTCACACAGATCTTCAATAGATCACTAGAGCAGTGTGAAGTCCCATGCTGCTTCAAACACTCAATCATTATTCCTGTCCCAAAGAAACCAAAAATCACAGGACTTAATGACTACAGACCTGTTGCCCTGACGTCTATGGTCATGAAATCATTTGAGAGACTGGTGTTGGCCCACCTGAAGAACATCACTGGACCCTTTCTAGATCCCCTTCAATTTGCTTATCAAGCAAACAGGTCTGTGGATGATGCAGTCAACATGGGATTGCATCATATCCTGCAACATCTGGGCAGACCAGGGACATATGCAAGGATCCTTTTTGTGGACTTCAGTTCGGCTTTCAGCACCATCATCCCAGCTATACTCCAGAATAAATTTCACCAACTCTCTGTTCCCATGTCTATCTGTCAGTGGATTACCAGCTTTCTGATGGACAAGCAGCAGCTTGCGAGACAGGGAAAACTCATTCTAGCATCTGTACAATCAGCACTGGTGCCCCCCAGGGATGTGTGCTCTCCCCACTACTCTTCTCCCTCTACACCAATGACTGCATCGCCAAGGACCCCTCTGTCAAGCTCCTGACGTTTGCAGACGACACCACTGTCATCGGCCTCATCTGAGATGACGATGAGTCTGCATACAGAAGGGAGGTTGAACAGCTGGCTGTCTGGTGCAGTCAAAACAGCCTTGAGCTGAACACGCTCAAAACGGTGGAGATTATTGTGGACTTTTGAGTCTGTCCTCTGCACTTCAATAACTGTCTGGTTTGGTTCAGTTACGAAAGCAGACATCAGAAGACTACAAAGGACAGTTCGGACTGCTGAGAGGATTATTGTGTAAAATGTTCACTGTACATAACAGATAACAGATTGTATTAGTGTATGTGTGTATGTTTGTATGTTTTTGTCTGTACGTATGCGTATAATTTGTTTTATTTTTTTATTTTTTATTATTATCTATGTCTTGCTGCTGTTTTTGTATAGTTTTTGTATTGTTGTACACTGGAAGCTCCTGTCACCAAGACAAATTCCTTGTATGTGTGAGCATACTTGGCAATAAAGCTGATTCTGATTCTGATTCACCCGGGTCAGAGAGTTTGGCTGTTGACTCGGGACCTCAGGCTTCACCTTCCCTGTAAGAAACTCAGCCCCAGGTATGTGGGTCCTTTCAAAATTATTAGACAAATTAATGAGGTTATGTACAAGCTCCAGCTACCTGCTCATTACCATATTTCTCCCACGTTTCATGTCTCTTTGCTGAAACTGGATGGCCCTGGCCATCTACGACCATCTGATGAAGGCTCCCCACTACCGCCACTGGAAATCGACAGCCAGATGGCTTACCATGTTAATGAACTCCTGGACTCTCGCAGAAGGGGTCGACGGATGTTTCGTCTGGTTGACTGGGAGGGTTATGGGCCTGAGGAACAATCCTGGATGCCTGCTGATGACATCTTGGATGATTCTCTGATCTCCGAATTCCATTCCAAACACCCTGAGCGGCCATGCCCCAGACCCGGAGGCAGACCATGTAAGCTCCTATCAGAAAGACTTTCAGGGGGCTCTAAAGGAGGGGTTAATGTTATATCTACTCAGGAACTTGTTACTTCTACCTCCCACCACAAGAGGTCAGCATCGCCTGAGTATTGAGTTCTGTTTCCTGTACAGCTGTGTCTTATTCTCTGCTCATTAGGGACTCTGTTTAAGGAATCTTTGTTTGTTGTATTATTGTGAAGTATTGTCTTTCTCTACGATTGCAATTCTGAGCACTTTCTTTATGCTTGAATTATTCCGTGTCTGACCCTTGTATTGTTCTCCTGTTTTTGCCTTTTGCCTGCTGTTTTGGGTTATCTGCACCGATTTGTTTGATTACTGGTTTTGACCCTTGCCAGTATATTCAACGCTGTTTTCGCCTGCTCCTTTAATAAATGACACTGCATGTGGAGTCTTCCGCTTCTGCAGCATTACAGTCATACTGAAAGTTTGTCATCTTTTAAAAACACATCTTGAGACCCCTGCATTGTTTTCCATTCCATTGCGCTCTGTATAGTTGTTTTTAAATGCAAGTACATGTCCTATGTGAATGGCTTAGGTATTGATTGGAAAGGACATAATAAGGAAAAGTCTTTATAACAGGTGCATTTTATGTATGTTTTATGGAATTCATGTACAGGTGTGAATGACTACTTATGTTAAATGTGTGTGTGTGTGTGTGTGTGTGTGTGTGTGTTTATTTATTTATTGTACTAAATTTTAAATTGACAGCATTACACCTCCACTGGTAAGGGTTCAGATTTCTGTTTTCCATTTATGCATCAACAAATTCAGATCAAACAATAGGATAAGCAGATGCGAGTGAGAACAAAGCTTTTTATCATCTCTCCAGGTTTTCCCGCTGAGGTTCAGGTGGATTTGGGAAGTCAGTAGAATCTAACTAATCAGAGGCTGCTTGGGGGGGCATTGAGACAGTCATGTGAGGGGGAAATGTGACACCTGGAAATTACACAATGTAATGGAATCAGCCAAGTGGTAAATGTAGCTTTTAAACAGGTTTTGTGTTCTCCATTAACTGCACAGACACTGATTGCTTCTGACAGTGCAGAAAGTGCTGGTCAGCATGTTCACTAACTCCGTTTGCTCACCCCGAACTTCTTAGTTAGCGAGCTGCTGGGGCCAAGAGAGACAATCTACCTGGTGCAAAGTGTGGAAATATGAAAAGAGATGGATCAGGTATGGTTAGATCAGACATCTAGCTGCCTGAATAGCCTGCAGACGTTGTAGATTCTTTTTTCTTTGTCTTTTTATTGCACTCTTTGTACTGCCTTGAAATGGAAGTGCATAATACAGTGTGCAAGTAGTTTTTCCTTAAAAGCAAAAATGATTGCAACTTATAAATGAAATTAGACATTAACCCCATACACAACAAAATCAACAGTCAAATCTCCAGTAAGGTTTTTCATAGAGCAGAATTTAGTTTAAGGAATATTTCATCCAAAAAGAAAAATTTGGTCATCATTTACCTGTTCTCATGTCACTCCAAGCCCACATAACTTTTCTCTGTGAAACAAAAAAAGGACAATTTTCCAGTAGCTATTTTCCATACAATAATTCATAGTAACCATGTCTTCCCAACATGATCACATAGGAAATTGACATATTGCTTCTGATTGGTAATATTCCCTAAAATTGACCCCCATCTTCCATTACTTATCTTACCAATTCAAACATGATTAGTGTGAGCAACCTCTGAGACGGGTTCTTTATCCTAAGAAAACCAGGAAGTAACTGTGTTCACTTAATCAAATTATAAGCATGATTTGGAAGTTACATTTTTGCTCAAAAATTAAATTTTTACTAGGGCTGTAAAATTAACATTTTAATTCAGTGCAATTAATTTTCTTACCATCAGAGCAATTCAAGCTTGAAGTACCATCTTCAAGTTTTTGCAAGTCCCAGTCAGCAGGGGGCAGTAAGCGCAACTCCAGCTGTACTGGCAACAACCACACTTAGTGACAGCAGAAAGCACAAGATGAGGAAGCGTTCTTGCGTACAAAGACATCCAGACGGAGCGCAACTCCTAAAGCAGGAATCTCGAGACGTGTTGTTTTATGTTTCAAACTACATTTATCTTGACATAGTGTCCTAAAAATCCTGTTTATGACATGCCGCATTAAAGTGTCCATACGTTAATGAAGACTTCCAGCTTCAGCCACTGGGGGGCAGTGGTTCAAATTTTGGTAAGCACAAACAGACTTCATCATTCAACCCACTGTTGCCAAATTCACAGTGCGATCAGTCTGGTCTTCCACCGAAACTCTGAAATCTCATTCGCGTTTAGACAAAAAAATGGCACATTGATGCGTCACACCAGGTTTGATGTCACTGGTTCAAAAATTATGCGGTAGTTTGAAAATCTGGAATGGATAATAAGATTTCAGTGCTTTGGTGGAGGGGAAGATTATCAGTGAATGATTAAATCTCAGTCTATTCATCACACAAAGCTAACGTATAGACTTGAAATAACACACAAGTTGTATGAACCACTTTTATGGGGCTTTTTTTTTGTGTGTGTGTGTGTGTGTGAGTGTGTTTTGGAGCTTGAAAGACGTGGTCACAAACATGGTATTAAAAAGAATTTTTTTTTCATTTTCTTTAGTTCTGAACAGAAACAGTATTTTTCCGCTCCAGTTCTGGTGTTTCGTAGACTCCTTCCCAAATGGTAACTGGTTAGAAAGAAATAAAAGAACGATTAATAACATTCTTTTTTAAATGACAGGCTTTGTGCAGGTAGGTAACATACCAACTGCAGTGCTGCCAGATCTCACAATAGAAACAAGCAACCTGGGCTGTGTTTCCTGATAATGATGGATCTTAGATATGAAAAGCATCCTTTTTCATGTGCGTTGCTCAAAACTGCATTTAACAGGACTGCGCAGTGATGCATTTTATGTGCTTCTTTAGGGTCGCTGTCTGTGTGTGTAGTGCTGAAATGTGACCATATAGTGACACTTGTCATTGTAATTTCATTATAGTTTTGCGCATAGCTTTTTAAAGACATGTAATGTACCTGGCTCGGAAATGTTTAAAGCTATCGTCTTAAGAAATCAAACTAATTAACTACATAATTAAATATATAGTTTTGTTGTTATTTTGTGCAATACTATCTATTATTGTTTACACAATTCTGTGTTTACACAAATTCATCTGTATATATGTGCTGCAGTATGCCGAAGGGGGCCATGATATGCAGAAGGGGACAGCGAAACACAAATCTAGTTATTTGATCATACATTAATTTTGTATATTTATTTATTATTTTATTTCATTTATCTATTTTATAAATGTCTGCGTAAATCTATGTTCTTTCGATGCTCTTAAGTGCTCTACGATTACTCCAGAGCACTCGTAGATCTATGACGATATTCAAGTACTACTTAAGCTTCGGGGCTTTTAGTAAACAGTTCGTAATTCTAAGATGATTTGTATGATTGTTTCAACGATCTACTTAGTCTTACGATGCCTTTGAGTCTGGAAAAATACTGTAAGCCCAAAATAAGTAACTGCCTTGCCAAAATAAGTGAACATAAGCAATGCAGTTTTTTCCTTTGTGGGGGATTGATCAGCATTGCAATAGTAACAATCGTAGTATGCATTAGCCTATATAAAATACAAATGTACTGTCCTTTTATTGAAACGGCTGCATAAAGATTATTTTAAATATGCCTTGTGTTCCAAAGAAAAAGAGTCACACGGATTTGGAATGACATGGGAATAATTACAGAATTTACATTTCAGGTGAACTTTGACATGAAGGTTATATCAACACATACATTTTCATTGTATGATTTGAATCACTCATTACTTATGTGTGCAAGGTGGTTTCAATTGCAATCATCAGCAGTTAACTGAAGTGCTGCATTAGAGATGTACAGTAATGCATGTCCATTCAAATGTCAGATTTTATAGCCAGACACCTCTGATATGCTTTAAATACACACTTCAGGTTGATTTAATTTTCTTGACATTGTGAAAACATGAGCAGCAGGAGGGAACCCTGACTATTGGAACCAGTTCTGTGCCAGGGAGGAAGTGAGCAAAGGCCTTTCAAAGAGACAGGCACCATCTCCTTTGCAAATGAGTGAGCAAGCCAGTTGGCTGTGAGGCTGATTTGTGCATTTCAAATGCAAATGACAAAAGCTTATATTCTGACAGTCACTAGCTAAATGCTCACACTGTTTTGATTTTCTACCTCTACTGTATTTGTTCTCCACATAATAAAAACCTTAAAAAACCTCATGATTTCTTGTGAGCCTCCCTCACATTAGCACAATATCCAAAGCAGAAGAAGCTAAATTAGCCCAAGGGAAGCTAATGTTAAAATTGTTATGATGGCAATTAGCTGTATTGCCTGTGGTACTTCTGTAGCTTAATATTAACATAATGGACAAGAACTTTCATGGCACTACAAAGCCCTACAAATCAGCACAGAGTCTCAAAGCACAATCCAACTAAGCATTAAATTCAGACTGACAGTCTGCAAGCACCTTTGCTTTTTTTAGCATCTAGGTCATCTTTTTAGCATTGGCACACTGCGTGGCTGTGTGTGGCTGTCCAGTCATTTGAAGGGCAATATCAAATAAGTTAGCTGAGAGCTATTCAGCCCTTACTGCATTCTCAGAGCTACACAGCCATTTAATAAAGATACAGTACTGTGGTACATGGAGTATTAAGTGTAAATCTGAGCCACGGTCCCGTTACAATTGGCACTGAACACTACCAGAGACAGTATAAAGGGGAGGAGATGGACCACTCATAGAGAAATGAATAAACATTTAATATGGAATTAACTGCATTTTATGTATAAATTTGTCTTAAAATCTGTTTTGATCTTCATCTAAACTAATAACACACAAATTATTGTATTGTTCTTGTACATATTGAATACATAATTCAAACATTCACAATGTATGTTGGGAAAAGTATTTGAACCCCAAGGCTAATGATGTCAACAAAAGCTAATTAGAGTGAGGAGTTGGCAAACCTGGCATCCAAATAATGAGACGAGATTGGAGGTGTGGGTTAGAGCTACTTTGACTTATAAAAAGCACTCAAACATTTTGAGTTTGCTTTTCACAATAAGCATCTGCTGACGTAGACCATGCCTTGCAAAAAAATAGATTTCAGAAACCTACGATCAAGAATTGTCGCTTTGCATAAAGATAGAAAGGCTTAGATTTTGAAGAGTTTACATATTCATCTTTCCACAGTTAGACAAATTGTCTATAAATGGAGATGTTTTAGTACTGTGGATACTCTCCCTAGAAGTGGCCGTCCAGCCAAGATGAATCAAAGGGAACACTGGATTATGCTCAATGAGTTAAAAGAACCCAAGAGTGACTGCTAAAGACTTGAAGGAATCATTGGAACTGGTTAACATCTCTGTTCATGAGTCTACTATACGAAAAACATTAAACAGGCATGGTGTCCATGGCAGGACACCATGAAGGAAGCCACTGATTTCCAACAAAAACATTGCTGCGTGCCTTAAGTTTGCCGAAGACCACCTTGACACGCCATAAACTCTACTGGGAAAATGTTTTGTGGACTGATGAAACTAAGGTTGAATTATTTGGGAAGAACACGCACGACTACAGATTTTGTGGGCACGTTTGCATCATAGATTGATTGGCATAATTCCTTTAGTTAATCAGGCACTAAACCAGCACAAATAGCACATTCAAATAAACAGCACTTTTACCAGGTGCAATTCATTCTTCATGAATCCCCCCAAAATATTTGGCATGATTTGAGCTAAAGAAGCTAAAGAAACTAAATTAATGATACCATTGTTGTCAGATTTTTTAAGTGAACAAATCATTCTTGTTCACTTCCATTGTTTCAATGGGGAAGGACATTGTGTTTCTAACTAATCAGTTGAGTCAATAATTGAATGACTCACTCATAACATAAAAGACACAAATTTGTCGCCACCAACTGGCGTAAATATGCAATCAGCGAATGAAATATAAATTAATTATGAATCCAAATCCGCACCACTATTTGGAAGGCCACGAACACAGAGAAGTGGAGTGATACTGTTGGACTTTTTTCAGCACTCTCGTCCACCACCGCTGGTCCAATCAGATTTGAGGACTGGAACTAACTGTTGGATACTTATTGATATCACACATCATAATTTTTATATATACATGTAAGATGTAATTAATTCTTGATGCAATATTAAAATGGTCAACCTCATCCGTGCATGACTGAATATTTCAGTGCAAAGTATGCCACTTTAAATTGTAATTAGTAATAATAAACATACATAAATACATATATGGCTACAGTCAAAGTCCCTATTAAGGCATGTCTGTCCACTCAGCGGCCAGCAACGCCCCCGGGCAGCTATTTTCTATGAAGGCATTCGGCATACAAGCACAGCTCCTATATACTTGAAGAAAATGTTTGGCCAAAATGTCTGAGGCTGCTGCAAATAAAATGCATAAATAAGTGAATTTTACTATATTACAAGATAATAAAACCTGTTTAGCAAATGTTTACAGAGACAGGTGTGAAAAACATGGTCAATTATATTCTCTCTTGAAAATACTAGCATTGCATAGCATTTTTTATTCTCTGCAATTTGGTTGCTCGGAGACCTTTGTGTTGACAATCAAACACCTGCACAGTGAATGGTAGCATTGCCATTTTGCTTTATATATGTAATCTTCTGAGCACCAGGCAAAGGAATGCCTTTATTGTCGGAAGTCATAAGCATCAAATAATAAATATGACACATCTGACTTCTGGAACGCAGCATAAGACAAGGCAATGCCTTTACCAATACAGCAGTTCAGTTTTTAGTCCTAAAGTGTCCCAAATGATGCACTATACACTATACATTACGCTTACAGAATACACTATGCACTCGGCCATGTAGGCTGCGTCCAAATCCTAAAATAGCAGCCTTGTTACCTTGCTGACCTATCTGTCAATGAGCCCATTTAGATGCACACTAATATGCTGATTACTCTCTAAAATCAGCTTATTTAAAAAATCTGACAAGGCAAGAAATACGCGTTTAAATTACATTTGAAATAATCACATTATTCTCTACTTCTGATGTCAAAATGTGAAGAGGCATTTGCTCAACAAGTGTGCACACTGGATGAGCTGGTAAGAACACCGGATAAGGTGTTTACCTGGCACACGAAATCGGCATAATGAGCAAAAATCTACCCATGTCGATCGGGTTTTTCATAATCCGTTTATGGCCTTTATGCCAATAAAGGAACGCGGTTTATTGCGTTTACATGACTGCACGTGTTGTTGGCTTATTAAGCATAATCGGTATAAGAATGTGGCTAACTGGCTATCAACTGCCTCTTCGGATCCCATTTTCATTCTTAATTTCAACCGCTGGATTGTGGGATTTCATAGGCAGAGAAGGATACATCCTTGCTGCCTTAAAAAATCTATCAGATGAAGGTATCTCAGTAGACAGGATGTGATGTGAACACTGGATTTGGACGTTCCTGCATCCCTTCCTACCTCAGAAGGCAGCATTTTCCTGGTTTCAGACGTAGCCATAATGTATACATTTTCAAAGTGTAGTATTGTAGGGATTTACTGGTTGTTTAGATCAGTGTTACTATCAGAAATAATTGGTAATTATTTCTTTAGTTATTAATTAATATTTAAATTAATTAATTGAATCTAACTCATTAAAACCTCATATGAGGCTCCAATAAATGTAGTGCGCTACGTTTAGGAGCGGGTTTGGTTATTAGCAATAATTAATAATTATCTTTGATAATTATTAATTATTAAAATCAATAGAACATTGATTTGAATCAATGTTAGCTTTTTTTAATCCTTTAAATCAACAATTATCAAAGATAATCGTTAATTGTTAACATCAATGAAACATTAATTAAAATTAACACTAGCTTATTGATCCTTCAAATTCAACAATCATCAAAGATAATTATCAATTATCAAAAATCAATAGAATATTAATACAGATTAATATTGAAGGGGCACCACCCTGGAATCAGGGACTAATAACCAGAAAGTAGTCTCATTATTAGATTGTTTTCTTAGGAAAATCGACATCCGTAGAATATCGATTTAAAAAAAAAAAAAAAAAAACAATGAATGAAGGCTTGAATCAGAGCACTGACATCCCATCAGCATGACACAGGTGTATGCAAAACAAACCAAAACACTTCTCTTTGTAATATAACAAAGTTTATTTATGCAGTAATATCAATTAATAATTAATACAGTGCAGTCAATAAACTTCCGACTTACAACTACAAACTAAACAGTGATATGATTAGATATGGAAATCAAAATAATCCTATAACACATGAGGGTGTGTATGTGTGTGAGAGTGTGTGTGTGTGTATGTGTAAGGAGGGACACGCACAAAATGGCGGATGTGACTCTCGTGGAGAGTATGTCACGTGAGACTAACGGCCAGAGAATATGGCCGTGAATGTGGACGGAGAGAAACCAGTCAATGGTAGCTTAAGGACAAAGCTGAGCTTTATCACAAAGCTATCTACTAGCCAAAAATGTGTGCGAGAATGTTTGTGAGGGGTCGCGTGTGTGTGTTAGTATGAGAGAGAGACAGAATAAAGTGACGGCCCCAAAGCCGATTTCGCGATCGTGGGAGAGAAAGCAGCTGTTAGTTTATCACTCAGAGACGCGGTGGACGGCTCGTAAACTGTCCCGCGGTCTTTGATTCTTTAATGGATAAACTCAGTGTGCCGGTCTCACCTGCGATGGCGGAAATGCACAACAGTCCAATGTGGTTGGACTACAATACAGCAAATCAAATTTGTGATAATTAATACCTTGAGTATTAATAATGAGCAGACACGGCGGTCCATAAACTGTACAAGCAATAACCTTGATACACAAGAATAACACACTATAATATTCTATCTCTGCCCAGACGTAAACCTCTTACTTGAATCGCATGAGGATGCAGCTAGAATGTGTGTTCATCCGTCCTATAACTCCGACTCGGTTCCTCGAGGCTCGGGTGATGACGGGAGGCCGTTTCCTCGCTCTGTCGGCGGATGGTACGGCTGCTGATTCTCGGCGGGCTGCAGAGAAATCAGCGACGTCGACTTGATTGAAGATGGAAGAGAAATATTTTATCTCTTCACTTCTGCAGGCAAAACGGATGAAGATGCGGATTGCTCGGCGGTCTCCTTCGGATCCGTTAGAGTGTTTGGTGGAACACAGAGTAATCCCAACTCGTCCAGCGAGATGGAGATTGTATGGCCACAGTTTCAGGTCAGATGTTACTTCCTTGTGCCACGAGGCTGCACCTGAGAGCAGCGATGAGCTGCGTCTTCACACGGCGAGCAAAGTTGCTGGAAGCAAATCCCGGAAGCATTTCAGAAGTATTTCTACTCCTGATGATGTCATGGTTTAGGCGCGTTCTGTCGTGTGCCTCATCCAATAGGAGTTGAGAGTTAGATCCTTTAGTGAGCAAGGCTTCATGGGATTTGTAGTCTGTTTTGGACTCCCTTTGTTTGATTTTGGTGTGGTTTTTATCAGTAAGATTTATGACTTGTTATGTGGGGGCCTGAGTTAGGTTTTACAACTGTGTTAGGCCAGCCGTTGTCTTCTATCTGAATACATGAGGCCCTACAGTATCATCCCAAATGGAACACTTAATGTTTTTTTATTTTTTTATTACAGCACTGAAGCATTCGTCGTTTAACAGCTGATGGAAGTTACGTTTCAAATGCAAGTGATGTGTTGCCATTCAGTTTAACACTTATATTTAAAATAATGAACATTATTTTATAACACAACATTATTAATAAGACAATTTCGGTTTATGATTTATAAGTAAAATAAAGTATGTGATTAATAGTACTAGAGACATTTTGTTCTACAATATAAACTGCACACAATAAAAGAATAAAAAGGATACAAAATTTAATAAAATTACCAAAAGACATTAAATATATTAATCAAAAACTAGCTTAAAAAGATGTCTTCAGATGCTTTTTAAACATGTGAATGCTTGGTGCTTGTCTAATTTCAATAAGTAAAACATTCCAGATTTTTGGGGCATAGTGGCTAAAAGCAGCTTCAGCTGATCTCTTAAAGTTTACATTACAGTATGTCAAAAATTGTGCATTGGAAGACCTCAAACTACGAGTTGGATTATATTTTGATAAACAGTCAGAAATGTGTGATGGTGTTAGGGCTTTATGAGGCAATTGGCTCTTTTAACTAAAAGGTGGGTCTTCTTTTCCTACAGCCGCCATATTGAGCACCATATCCATCTCCTCCTCCTTTATAATGTCTTAGATATAACTCGTCATCTTGAAAAATAGTTTTTGTGTGTGTGTGATTTTAGCTAAATAAGCACAATTTATGATAACATTGTCAGATTTTATTGCTGGTTTGAAATATTTCCCAAAAGTATCATTAGCTAACTATGGTTGCAAGTTCCACCGTTACCAACACAGGTCAACGATTTGGTGTTTCCCAAAAGCATAGTTCCAACAAACATTCGCAAACAGCATCACAGCTCTCCACCTGTGGTCTGAAGCATAGTTCCTTGTGAGTTTGCTGTGTGGACATCATTTCACTTCGCTGAGGCTTCTATATTTTTTATTCCATATATATCATTCTGTCAAGACTTTGACCCCATTAACTTGCATTTAAGAAAACTGCTGGGGCTTTGCAGAAAGCGGCGTTCTGTTAAGAAAAAGCGCTTTAACACACACGGTTTCTGTTGGAGAACACAGAATCGAAGTCAAACCAAAGTCTGATGTAAAAGGAAACCCCTATTGCAGTGCAATCATCAGTTGCATTACATAGTACACGCAGCTGTCGTATCTTTAGCAGCTTTCACGCATTAAACAGCTTTCTGGAGTACGTGAAAATGAGTTTTATATTTTAATATTTACGGAAATTTTTACTCCACCCCCTGCGTAACGTCATGAACAGCAGCTCTATATTGTTGAACGTGGTTCGTACGATGGATGTGCAACAATCCAGGGGTGTTACCAAGATTGCAATCGAGTGAACTGATGTTGGCGTCAAAGGGACTTTGACGCTACATAGTGCACCAGAGGGAGCGTAAACATCTTATAACTCCAATTAAACTGAGAGTGAACATTGAATACATTGTACTACTTAGGTAATAAAGTAAGAGAGGCCTTGCTATATTATGAAAATATGTACTCATCGCTAAAGGGTAAGGCTGATGTTAAATTTTCACGGCACAGCATCAGCTGATTTGACATTATAAATATGTCCCATCTATCAATCTTTAAATATTTAACACATAGGGCAAAAAAGATGGTTTCGTTTAATTCATTAAATAATGATTTTGAGTGCCCCATTGTGAACATTGACAAGAATTGCTATACTGGAAGTGCTTGATAGGTTATCAGAACAGAATCTCCAAATGTTATACGGATGGAATCAGGGTGAAGATGAACAAGAACAGTCTGTACATCAACAAACCCTTAGAGCCGAGACACTGTGTGTTCTACATTAAAATACCACTGATAGTATTAGTCAATTGAAAATGTTCAAGCCTTAGGGAATACTGTATTTCTTTATTTTATTTTATTTTTTTGGTAACATGATACATATTTATTGACATGTTGTTCATGAAGTTATTTATACATTTATTTATTTTAATCTCATTTCAGTTTTTCATTGTGTTTTTAAAGCAACAAAATCTGGGACACCTGCATTAATTATTAATCAAGCCTTTATTGTATCCTTTATTTGATTTGATTTATTTTTGAATTGTGTAAATTGAATGAGGGTGAATTATTAATAGCTGAGAGGGTAAAACCTGATCACAGACAGATATTTGAACAGTTGAGCTTTTATATAATAGCTGTGGATTGCTTCACTTCAGCATAAATCCATGTAAAATATGTTAATATGGATTTACAATCAGGGTTGGGAGGGTTATTTTTGAAATGTATTCCACTACAGATTACAGAATACATGCTGTAAAATGTAATTTGTAACGTATTTCATTAGATTACTCAAGGTCAGTAACGTATTCTAAATACTTTGGATTACTTCTTCAGCACTGGTAGATTTTTTCACTTGTTTTGACTATAAAAACTCTGCCAGTACAGTAAGACAAAATACACATGTTAAAAATACATTCTCTGAAAAACCTAAATATCTTATGCAGTGTTGTTTCTAAAACAAGATAAATCAAATTGATCTTGTTTTAAGGAGTTTTAGATATTTTAACAGGAAAACAATACAAAAATTATCATCAAGAATAAAAAAATATTTATTTTTTTTGTAAAATATCAAAGGGCTTACTAGAAAAAAAGAAATTATGATCCAACATGAATTGTCTTGATAAAAAAATATAATCGTGCCTGGTAACGTGCATGTAAAATGGCTAGAAACAGCATTTTAGCTTAGCATAAAGCTGACAATTTACACAAGGTTTATTTCTATTTCTTCTGCTCCAAACTTACTTCAAACTTACTTCTCTGTCTGCTCGTATGAATGTAACACATCATAAGAAAGTGTTTCACTGCTGTTCAAATGCACTTTGGATCACATCATTTATATGTATAAATGTTTTCCATCTGAAAGGACTAAATATTAAATGAAACAAATGACAATAAAATGCAAAGTAATCTCTTCAGTAATCAAAATACTTTTTGAATGTAACTGTATTCTAATTACCAGTGATTTAAATTGTAACTGTAGTGGAATACAGTTACTTATATTTTGTATTTTAAATACATAATTCCGTTACATGTATTCCGTTACTCCCCAACCCTGTTTACAATATATTCTTGGCTACTACTGGCTATACTTTCACACTGATTTTTACAGAAGTAGTTCTACAATTAAATGACAACTGTATACTGTGACTTCACAAGGCTATGAAATTACTGTATGATGGCAGTATTGTGCAGAAGGATCACAATGCAATATTGACATTACATAAATATGTATTATTTACTGTGATTGTGATGTCCATCATGTAAGTATGCAGGTGAACTTTTTCCCCTACTATTTGCTGGTTTATTTTGCTATTGCTGTTGTTTTTGTTGTCACTTTTGCTTTTTTGTTATATAATGTTTAGTTAATTTTTTTTAAACTAAAATTATCAAGAAATTATTAGGTACACCTGTACACCTACTTATTCATGCGATTATTTAATCAGCCAATTGTGTGGCAGCAATACATAAAGCAGTGCAATGCATAAAAACAAGCAGATACAGGTCAGGAGCTTCAGTTAATGTTCACATCAACAATCAGAATGGGGAAAAATTGTGATCTCAGTGATTTCAAGCGTGGCATGATTTTTGGTGCCAGACGGGCTGGTTTGAGTATTTCTGTAACTGCTGATCTCCTGGGATATATATATATATATATAAATCACTATAATAGTATTCCAAACCATACGATAGGTTTGTGTGAGGAGCAGACTGAAAACCTTCCCCATCCATGAAGGCAGTGACATCCAATAAGCTTTAAAATACCGGTCACACATCCCATTCAAAAGATACATTCGAACTTAAGCTTGTTGCAATTGATCACAAGACATGCAAGAGCCAATGGCTTTTGACATCGCTGATGTCAACCCTGTCATAACGTTTCTTGAGGTGGCCATTTTTTTAATGTGTTAGAACAAGTGCAAGATCAGAAGACTTGAAATACATCTGGAACAAAACAGGTCACTTCAGTAGAGCAGAATGTGTACAGAAAACCAAACCACCTCACCTCAGCCATCTCAATTGAATCGCCTCTTCAGTCGTTGGTTGTTTATCAGATCCTGTATGGATGGTCTAGTTTCGAAGTCGGCCCCGAAGGGAAACTCCCAAGAACTGCCGCATGCATCACATTTGTAAGACCTTGAGTTTGTTTAGGTCTGACTTGAGCAGGGCCCACATTTCGGAGCCATATAGAAAAAATTTGTAGAATCAGTGCCCGGAAAAGACATATTTTATTCTTGACGGAGATATGGTACTTTTACCATAGGCACCACTTGAGCGATGTGAATGCCACTGTTGCCTGGCCAATTCTACTATGGACTTCGGTGGCAGGTACCACTTTCCTCTCCTTGACTAGGGATCCCAAATATTTGAATTCTTGCACTTGTTCAATTTGGACTCCATCGAGGTGAATGTTGGCCCGCGATCCATTTGTTGTCAGGACTTTGGTTTTGTCTGGATTAATCTTTAGACCATACGGTTGGGCAATCTGGGCGATATCGTAGAGGATGTCGGTGGCCGTGTCTGCAAATATGGCACTGTCATCGGCAAACATCAAATTGGTCACGAAGTTGTTGTCATCATACTGGACTCCTTGTCTATCTTCGAATGCTTTTCTCATGATGGCATCGATCACTGTATTGAACAGCTGAGGGCAGGCGACATCTCCTTGGAAGACTCTGGTTTGAACAGTAAATTATTCAGATAGTTCGCTGTGGATCCGCACACTGCTGGACAAGCCATTGTATGATGTTTGATGGAGTTGGATGATCTTCTAGGGCATGTGTTCAGCCTCCAACGTCCTCCACAGGGCTGGTCAGTGGATGCAGTCAAACGCTGATCTGAAGTCAATAATGATGATGGTACGCTTCCCACATCTGATTCTTTCTTCCATCAATTGACGAATAGAAAAGATTTGATCGCAGCAGCCCTGATTTGGCCTGAATCTGGATTGAACAATCTTCATGAACACCTTGCCGATAATGGAGAGCAGACTGATCCCACGGTAGTTCTTGCATTCCCGGCTGTCGCCTTCAGAATTGGCACAATAATGGCCTTCTTCCACATTGATGGAATGTGCTCTGAGCACCAAATAAGTTGTAGGAGCATGTGAAGCCTATTTAACAAGACGTCTCCTCTGAAACCAGATGATACTGTTTACTAGGGCTGAAACAATTAGTCGACGTTATCGACAATGTCAACAATAAAACATTTTGACAAAATATTTTGTTGTCGAATAGTCGTTTTATCTCATTTAACGTAAAATGAAATCACATTAAACTTTAATGATGATGTGCGAGAGCAGCACCGCAGCTCGTGCCTGACTGAGAGGAAGAAAACACAGCTTACATTCCAGATGGACTCTAAACTTTCACAGCTTCAGGTGATGTAGATCGCAAAGTATGAGGGAATTATATGTCCCAATCTAAGGGGGAGAGACTGAAACTGCATCCGGCTGAGGCACACTCTGTCGCGGAGACACTCGTCCCCCTCACGTGTGCTTGCTGCAGCTAGATCATAACGGGATGGCTCGTGATTTATTGAATCATAATATATGTCACTGTGCATTTCTTATCATGAAGAAAATTGGCAATACGCAGCTTTATTAATATGAGAGAGTTTGTTTTTTTGTGAGTTAAAAATGGATTGAAGTGAACAGAAAGGTGAGAGAGAGTAGTCTTCACCCCATTATACACTGCAACAAAATACATTTTTGATTTGTTTTTATTTTGGCTTGTTTTCCAATATCAATATCTAAAGTTCCTTCAAAACAACGTACATTTCCTTTAGCAGCTATATCGCAGAAGAAAAAATTGTTATCTGAGAATGTTGAATATAATATTAAAAATTCAAATATTTTAAAATATCCAAAAATCCTTTAAAAAGATGCATTCACCTGAGAAGCAGCATGTAAGATATTTAGATTTGCTTTTAGTGAATAGATCTTGAATATTTGATATTTTGTCATTACTGCACTCGCAGAAGTATAACCAAGTGAAAAATACACTTATATACAAAATACACTTATATTTAAGATACATTCTCTTAAAGCAAGTCTAAATATCTTATGTTTCTTCTCAAGTAAATGTATCTTGTTTTAAAGATTTTAGACCATTTTAAATGAAAAACAAGACAAAAACAATTGATAACAATAGCATTTATTGCTGTGAATTTCTTTACTGAATTAAACTTAATAAAAAGTTTTTTTCTCGCTCTTTAATTCAGTGAATGTCATTTAGAGGTATTTTTAAAAGATGATTTTGTCCTGTTTATTGTTAGTAAGCGCGTTTAATACAACCTTTTAAGTCATGGCACAAGCTGAATAATTGGTTAAGAGCTAATGATTAATCATTGCAATAATCGCCGAATAGTCGAATAATCATTTTAATAATCGTTAGATTAATCGATTATCAAAATATATCGTTAGTTGCAGCCCTACTGTTTACTAGTAAGAAAAAACTGTTTGTAACCTTTTACATAAAAATATAAAAGGTTAACCTGAGAAATGACAGGCTCAATTTTCCATGGTAATTTATCTTTTTGTTGAAGCGAGCCTAGTAACTGTGGCAGCAGTCCTGCCTTTGCCAGCACCATTGTGCCCATGAGAAGGGCATCTGAATCGCAGCTGTTACAGGCCAGTGACCCTGGATACGATGCTGAGCACTGTCATTGTCCGTTTGCCATTTGAGAGGACAACAACATAACAAAGAGCTAATTACCATATTTTCATTTTTTACAAGGTCCTGTACAGTTTCACCTGCAAACAAACACAAATGAGAAATAAAATAATAATAAAAAAGGACAAATTTACTTCACAGTTTCACCACTTGTTCATGCTGTATGTCAGTGCAAAAAACCTGCGTCTTTTTCACTAAACATCTGCAATCCAGTTTAACCAGTCACTGTGCACAGTGATCTCACAGAACAACTGGCAACAGAGAGGAGGTCGATATTATTTTATTTTGTCTGCTTAAATTGGTCTGTGCTTTCCAAACTGCCCCCCATTGTCTGAAGCTGGAACTATATTCATGTGCATCCGCACCTTCGCGTGAAGCACTACCCAAATATTAAACTAATGCACCAGACACAATACAGCATTATACAGCACCAGACATGCACTACTTTTCATGTCACATCCATTATAAGCATTCTTTTGTATAATGTTTGCTCATGTCTCGTGCCTTTAGTTTCCACTTCAGCCATTTTAGCAGACAAAAAGTCGACCTCCTGTTGTCATTTTTTCCGTGAGATAAGTCTGTTTGTAATGCACACATCTAGAGCAAATGACCTTCTGTAACGCCCACTCCAGACAATAGATACTGCCACCCAGTAGCGTAACCAGAAACTTTTGTGTGGGTGGGCCAAGAGAAATTATCGATTGCATGAGATCTGTAAACTTTTTATTTATTTATTTATTTATTTTACTTTTTTAGTGTTTAGTTAATTATTTCCAGTGGCATATTTAGGACATTTAGCTGCTACTTTAAAAATATTAAAAGATCAATCAACAATATTTGTGTTTGAGTACATTCAGACATATTTTTTTTTTCTTTAATAACATATGGAACGTTAGGAGGCCTTGTGGCTAAGAACAGATATTTGGTTTTTATATGGGGATTCTGGGGATTTACCCTTAAAATTAAAATATATATATATATATATAAACAGTAAAAACAGATTTTATTGTCCAGTACAATTTGCTGGCATGTCTTTGGATGGATGAAAATGTCTCCGCTATGGTTTACTGTCAGTAAAATGGCTTTTTTTTCTCTGATCATGTCACAGCGTCACAATTCTACTCTTATTAAAGTGGGGGAGAGATGATGCTGCTGCGATAGCGTGGTATGAGAGAAAAGGCATAAAGGAATCAGGTTCTGAGGAAGAGAAAAAATATTCATAGCTATCTCATTCATAGTTTCCCAAAGTTATGACATAAAAAATTCATAGCAATAAATTCACATGTATGATATTTGGAAATAACATAATTTTATTTTAGTCGAATGGGAAAAAGAGGAAAAGAGGCTGGTGTTGAAACGTCTTAGGAGTTCTGAGAACATATTTTATCATCCAAAATAATTTATTATTTCAGAGTTTATTTATTTATGCCTCCACAAACTACTTTTGATGCAACGGATATACTGTACGTTATAATGAAAAAATTCATAATCAATTCATACATATGATATTTGTAATTGACATTATTTTATCTAAAAATAATAATAATTGGGTGGAGTTTGGGGTGTTTGGAGTTTTGAGAGCAGTTTAACATCCAAAGTTATTTAATTCAGCATCTAATGTCATCTTGATCTGGTTTTGATGAACAGGTTAGAAGTTATTTAAATATATAGCCTAATTAATACAATTCATAGAAATCAATACACATATATGACATCTGTTACAAATATTTTATTAGATGGGTAAAATTAAGTGGTTGGAGCTGCTGCACGATATGGGATGCCCATCAACTGAACGCTCGTCTCATTACTGCATTGGGGGTTTAGAGTGTAAATAGCTTTGTCATAATGAGAGCGATTTGATTTAGTTTTTTGAGCTGCTGTTTTGAAAGCTTTGATGCAGACATTATCCAGCCCAACAGCCTTTGACGTTAGCAGTTCATGTTTTGAGGCCAGCAAACTTTTGGCTGTTAGAGGAACAGGGGGATAAGACAATGATTGGGTGGGCCTGAATGCCCAATGGCTGGCTACTCCAGTGCTGCCACCTTTGTGAAAACTACAGATCTCCCAATCCCATCCCAATCAGTAAATTAACTCAGATATTTTTTGTTAATAAATCTAACTTAAACATTATTCGGAAAACGAATCTTGTCAGAATTGTGCTAAAGAATATTAAAGATACTTGCTATTAACAGCAGTTGTGGGTAACCTGGTCCACCAAATGCCTCTCATTTGCATTAAGAAACATAATTATCCTTTTTTTCCTCAAAATTACTCCGCTCTGTGGTTTTGATAATGGTCTTTTTTTTTTTTTTTTTTTTTCTTAAATACCATGGTTTATTTCAGTGCATTTCTTTATCATTTCTGAAGGTGGCTGAGAAAAGAACAGGTGCATGAGCTCGCTGTCTATCCCCTCTTCAGAACGGTTCATGCCTCTCAGATGACTATGTGACTGGAAATTCTATTAAAGCAAACATTTAACAAGATTCGATCTTTAATGAGACTGTCTCTAATTTTATCACATTTCCTTTCTAAAGCATCGCTGCAACTCGCCCACACTCGCCGAAAAGCATCTTAGCACTGGCCTCCCTTATCAGCAGAGACAGATGGGATTGTTGATAGGTAGTTGACAGACATGCTGATAGTTGATCTCATTTTTGAAATGTATTTATTTTTTATCTGGAATAGCTGAAATTGGGACTGGGAATCCATACTGACTGAATGTTCAAAGTAACTAAAAGGCCAGTTACACAAGCAGCTGAAAACTGTGTTTTTTTTTTGTTGTTGTTTTTTTTCATTGAGCCATTGATATTAACAATATACCTTGGATATTTTGACTACACTTAAAACAAGAGAGAATTACAGAGCAACATGTCTCTAATTAGTATAAATATTTGTACATTTCATATTGAGGACATTGAGGAGTCAGCCTATTTTCTGGCTTTTAAAGAAATGTCATCATTTACTCCCCCTCATATTAATCCAAACCTGTATGATTTCTTTTGTCCATGGAACACCAAAGGAGAAGTTTAGTATAGAATCTCTGAGCTGCTCTCTTCCATTCAGTCAAAGTGGATGGGGAATAGGGCTATCAAGCTCCAAATAATTAATAATTAAATTAGTCTGTATGACTCATGCGCTATATTCCAGGTCTTCTGAAGTCATATGAAAGCTTTGTGTGTGTTACAGACCAAAACTAACTATTCCTTTAAAGCCAGGTAAATGTGTTATGTAAAGCAAAAAGTGGCGTAAGGGGAAATTTCATCTGTTGTTCATCTATTGAGTGCTGAAATTTTGAGTGCTCATATTTAAAATGAAGTGCCATGCTTTGCTTAGAGTCTGACTGGTAAAATTTGTAAACTGAGTATTTAGAACACTGCTATGGCATATAAATGTAATATTTCCTGAATAAGTGGATGTTGTGGGTTTTGATTGGTTTTTAGCACTTTGTTAGGTTTTTTTATGGTGGTTGCTTACTGACCAAAGTCAAAAGAGTCATCCTCCAATCGCAAACCCTTTTGGCATTTAATCGTGCAGGATATTAATTATTGATATCTACAATTTAATTTTCACTAGTTAAAATGCTAATTCTTGATGAGGATGAGCAATGAAATTACTCATGAAAATTCTAATTTCTGATATCAGTAATTAAGTTTACACTAGTATAAATATATATTTTTATACAAAAATCACGTTATTACTCATGGAAATACCCATTTTTTTATATCAAGAATGAGAATTTCCTTGAGCAATGATGTCATTTTTATATAAAAAAAATACAAATGTTATATAACTTTTAAAAACATAATTGTTTATATCTGTAACTGCATTTTCACAAGTTGAATTTCACAATGATCTGTCATTTACTCAAAATGCAGTTACAGGTATCTATAATTAATTTAACATGTAAGCTGTTGTAATGAACTGGCCATGGAGACGGTGTTAGGATCCATGTGCTGGAAGTTTATTATGAACACAAGCAAACAATCCAAATCGGCAGGCAAATAGAGGTAGTCGCAAAGCAAGCGGTATAATCCAATAAACCAAAAAGACAGTCCAACAAGGCAAACAAAACAAAGGGGTATCCAAAAGGCAGTAAATACAGGAAAACAGGCAATGGTCATAAAATGAAAACAATCATCAAAGGCAATGGAAAAATGCTTGGTAAGGCAGGGTAAACTGCCAGTACTTCGCAAAGTCAAAATGGAACAGCATGGTATTTATATCATTTAAACAGGAAGTCACCAAAGAAGAAACGGTACAGAGTTAGTAATCGGGAGAGGGCTCCCTCTGGTGGTTGGTAGGAGGGGTAACAACCTCAGTTGTAGACCCCCCCCCCCTCCCCACAAACAACTCTTGGTGTTCTTCTACTGGGATGTCCCCTTGGTCGTGGTGCTGGACGATTAGGATGGGCATGATGAAATTCTTGGATCAGGGACGGGTCCAATATGTTCTTGGCAGCTACCCATGATCTCTCCTCTGGTCCGTAGCCCTCCCAGTCCACCAAGTATTGCATCTGGCTCCCTCGTCGTCTTGAGTCCATGATTTCTCTTACCATATATGCTGGGGCTCCATCTATCTCCAATGGAGGTGGAGGCTCAGAATCCATGGTTCCAGAGCCAGATGCCAGGTGGACGGGTTTCAGCAAGGACACATCATAGGAAGGAGAGATGCGGTAATTAGCAGGAAGCTCTAAACGGTAAGTAACTGGGTTTATTTGATGGATAATTCTGAAAGGACCCACATACCTTGGACTGAGCTTCCTGCAGGGTAGCCGCAACTTGAGATCCCTTGTGGACAACCAAACCCTCTGTCCTGGCTGATAGTTGGGATGGGGTCACCTCCGTTGGTCATCCTGGAAGCGTTGTGCTCTGACCGCGCGCTGTAGCTAGACATGTGCGCTGTCCCACGCCCTCTCGCTTTGCTTAATTCAATCGTCCACCGCTGGCACCGTAGAAGGTTCTCCTGACCAAGGAAACATTGGGGATTGGTAGCCCAGCACACATTGGAAGGGGGTTAGACCCGTAGAGGTACGAGTGAGGGAATTCTGTGCATATTCGGCCCAGGACAGGAAATCGCTCCACTTCTTCTGTTCACGGCTAAAATAACTCTGAATATTTCTGCCTATCTCTTGGTTTAGATGTTCCACCTGTCCGTTGGCCTGAGGGTGGTAACCAGAGGCAAGACTAACATTGATATCCAGCTGTTTGCAGAAAGCCTGCCAAACTTGGGACGTGAACTGTGGACCTCTGTCAGACACAATGTCCTCTGGTATTCCATAGACCCTAAAGACTTGGTGGAACAAAGCATTAGCGGTTTCCATGGCAGTGGGTAAATGACAAATTTACATGATGTAGAAAATCGATCTATTATTACCAGAATGGTAGTGTTACAATGGAAGTTTGGCAGGTCTGTGAGGAAGTCGATGGACAAGTGGGACCATGGTCTTTGTGGTATTGGCAGTAGTTGAAGCAACCCTGTGGGCAATTCTCTGGGGTCTTGGATTGGGCACACACCTGACAAGACTTTACATAGTTAGTTACATCATGAATCAGAGTTGGCCACCAGAAGGAATTACGCACCAGGGTAACAGTTCTTTGGATGCCAGGATGTCCAGTGCTCAAGGAAGTTTGGACCCATTGGATAGTCCTCTGATGTAGAGCTTGGGGCACGTAGTGATTGGTTGGGGGGCAGTTAGGAGGTGACGGTTCATGCTGTTGTGCTCGTTGTATCTCCTCCATGATGTCCCAACTAATCGGTGCTATGATGACAGATGGTGTCAGGGTGAGGTTGGAGGTAGGGTGGATCATGTCTGCGTGAAAGTGCATCTGCCTTGCTGTTCTTACTGCCAGGGCAGTAAGTGACTATAAAATTGAATCTGGTGAAAAACAATGACCATCGGGCTTGACGTGGGTTCAATCTCTTGGCTGCCTGGATATATTCAAGATTTTTGTGATCAGTGATAACCTGGAAAGGGTGGATTGCCCCCTCTAACCAGTGATGCCATTCTTCGAGGGCTGCTTTCATGGAAAGTAATTCCTTATTTCCCACATCATAGTTACGTTCTGCAGAGTTCAATTTTCTGGAGAAAAAGGCACAAGCGTAAAGCTTGCCTGGTGTACCATGACGCTGTGACAGGACCGCTCCAATCCCACAATCTGAAGCACCTACCTCAATGACGAAGGGAAGATTGGGGTCAGGATGTTTCAGTATCGGAGTGGTCATGAAGCTTGACTTGAGGGAGATGAAGGCCTGGTATGCGGCATCATTCCAAGGCAATTTGTTGGGCTTTCCCTTGAGCATCAACGTGAGTGGGGCTGCAATGATGCTGTAATTCCTGATGAAACAGTGATAGAAGTTGGCGAAGCCCAGAAACCGCTGTAGTTCCTTGATTTTTGAAGGTCGAGGCCAGTCAGTGATTGCTGTTATCTTAGAGACATCCATTTCTACACCTTGATGGCTGATATTGTAGCCTAGGAAAGTGGTATGGGAGGTATGGAACTCACATTTTTCTGCCTTGACAAATAGTTGGTGTTCCTGGAGACGTGATAGAACTGTCTTGACCTGCTGGATATGTTGTTCCATGTCTTGTGAGTAGATGAGGATGTCGTCAATGTAAGCCACCACACAATGATTCAGTAAGTATCTGAATATCTCGTTGATAAAAGACTGGAAAACCGAAGGGGCATTAACAAGTCCATACAGCATGACCAAATATTCGTAGTGCACCCTGGTGGTGATGAAAGCAGTTTTCCACTCATCCCCTTCTCGGATTCTGACAAGATTATAAGCACTTCTCAGATCAAGTTTGGTATAGATCTTTGCCTCACGGAGTTGTTCAAGGGCTGAGGGGATAAGCGGTAATGGGTAACGGTACTTTATGGTGACAGAGTTCAGGCCTCAATAGTCGATACAGGGATGTAGACCTCCATCCTTCTCTACGAGAAAGAACCCTGCAGCAGCTGGGGAGGTAGAGGAATGGATGTAACCAGATGTAACCGGAGGCCAGGGCTCCCTCAATGTAATTGAGGAAACCTGACATGTAACAGGTTGATGAATACACATCCTCACACGTTTAACACACTTCTAAAGCCTATGAATTGTCAAGTCAATATATATATATATATTGGTGAATTAAAGTACCAATTTCCTTCCGAAACAGCAAAATCTGTACATTATTCCAAACTTTTGGCCACCAGTGTATAATTCATATCCAGCACATGATTAAATGTTGAAAGGGATTGCGATACTCCTTTTTGATATTCTGGTATATATGGCTCAGGTCCCTACTGTACACTCATGCCTATAGTACATGATGCAATGTGTTATCACTGGTTAAGATCCAAAGCTACTTACAGTAGACTAATTACAGTAACTCAGTACCCTTTTCAAGGATATTGACCAACAAATGGCTTACTTATAGTTGTATTTGCATATTAAGGTGGGATAGGAAGATTTTAACATCTAAACAGTAACACACATCAGTTTTAATACAAAATATGAGTGTTACATTTTGTAATTCAGTATTTACCTTAGGTTAAATTGAAAACTATCCAACATGTGTGAGTGTAAATAGAAATACTCTGGCTATTATTCCACATACTGTCTTGCTGTGAAATTGGATGAACCAGAAGGGACATCCTTCATAGTGACCAGTGCAAAGGCCCGAGGGAATGACTCACTAATGTCATGACTTCACTAGTCATGTTTGTTATGGCATATTTTCTGCGCATATTAAACATCCTGCATAAATCATTTATGATGTATTGGGACTGTTGTGTTACTTTTCCCCTTCTCCTTAACATAACAATTGTCTGCTCACAAAAGGCACTTTCACCAATCAGTGTGCATCTGCCTGCCATATTTAGCCAAAGCACAGTGAAGTATTAATGATATTTTCTTTGTAGACTGCCACCAGCTAGGTCTGCAGTTGACATCTGTCTGACAGTCCTGTAGGAGGCCATAGCCAAATCTCCTCAGCCTTAAAGAATCTCTTCTCCTGAGGGGATGCAGCCAGGAGCATTCTGGCTGGAGACAATAATTCTCCTTCCATTCAATCTTCTCTTGTTCCTTCATATGTCAAGCCAGGCAAAGTACTAGGGGCTATTTTGGAACTGATTAGATTAATTGGCAATACACTGCAATTATTTTGTGCAGGTGGAAAATGAATTATATGGTCACAAACATCTTGCAACAAGAAAGGAAATCTAAACTATCTCTATCACCCAAACCTTAGCTTTTATTAGAAATGTATTTAGAATGATTTGACAAGTGCAGTTTTCACTCCTTTGTTGACATATTTCCTATTGAAACAGTAAGTTGGGGCAGAACATATCAAAGGGCTCATCCTTTTATAGCCAATAAAGTGAAACAGTAACGATAACTTATAAACCTTTAAAGACAGCCCTATCATGAGCTCCAAGGTTGTTAATCAGTTGTATGCTTCTGTTAAAGCCATCAGTCTGAATAACTTTCTTTAAGAAATCATGTTTAATAGTTAAATTCCTAGTGATGAACTGCACTAGCCATGATCCTGAAGTACAAGAACCACCAATTAGAGAATGGCAGCAAAAAAAGCACACCAAAAGAGCTCTGCAGAAACCGCCCACTTCCATGACAAACTTTGAATTATGCAATCAAGTCGCTCTTCCTACAGTACACTCTCAAACTACTTATACTGTACACTGCAATGAAATTAAAATATATTGCATCTATACTTATAATAAACTACTTTCAATCAACAGTTTTATATTTTTCCATCTTTTTTATTTTATTAGGTCATTCCCAATGCTTCATGGGATTGTTGTTAATTTCCTCATTAAAGACATTAAATGCACAGTTTTCTTTTCTGATTTTCAAATACTTTTTTTTCCTTCAAATTAAAGTTTGTAATGTTGTGATTCACCTTGGAGCTGGTTGGCTTGGTTTAAAAAGTGGGTGGCCACTGTTGCACTCTATAGGCTTTAAGGCCTTAGAACACCAGATGCAAATTTTCGCAGTGATTAATATTTTGAATAGAAACAATGGATTCCTATGAAGCCAATTCACACCTGGGTGAACGTTCGCACGCCGACAGAGCAAGGTTTTGTTTGTTTTTTTACGGTGAGTTTGTAGATTTGTTTTTTCTTCGCCCAGCGATGAAATGCCCTGACCAATAAAATGTGAGCTTTGGATCACATGTCAGGAACCGCTGCAGTTACCAAAACCAGTGCACCTGGTGGAGCTAAAGCACAGAAAGCTGTTTTGACAATATAACAAAATAACTTGTGAAAGAAATCCTGAACCAGCATTAACTACATTTCCATCCAAGGGTTTTTTTGCGACAAAAGGTGTAGCGCATCAAAAGTTTACAGATATAACTGATGGAAACGCAAATTATCGCTAAAATTTCAGTGTCGACATAATATTGTTCCGTTTAACTCTAGCGCATAAACTCTATGTCGATACTTCAAATATCGCAAAAAAATGGTTTGGAAACACTTTTTTGTCGAGAAAATAGCCGTTAACGCAAAAATATAGTGTCACATGACAGAATTTACCCCAATCGTTAGCCTGTGTTAATCATGACAAAGGTATACATCCTTGAAACCAATTTACTGTACGTGAAGCATTACTTTCCCTGTTATGGATTGGTCTTTACGGCATACCTGCACAGATCCGATGCTGCAAACACATCTGCGTCATGACACTTCCAGGAGTGCCAACACAAATATCTCTCATGCACCTGTCATCGACAAGTGCATGGAGAATAAATGAATGGCCACTCTTTGCAATTAATTCAATCGTGGTAGCCATTCATTTATTTATTAAAGGTGCTTTTCCACACCATTCAAAATTAGCCCACAATACAAAAAACATATAATTTCTGTGCACAAAGATGTTTTAATTTAAAAATAAATACACAATACTAGAAGAAAAGCATCAGTGTGCTTTTTTGGAACACTAACTTAGCCCAATTCTAAAAAATAAATCTTGTTTAGCTTACTTTAAAAAAAATGCAGGCAAAATTCCCTGTATTAAATTAAATAAATGACCAACGAGTAAAGTATTCAATTAAAAAAAAAATTAATTACCAAAAGAAAAAATAACATTGTTAGGCCTATATAATTGTCTTTTCTTTACACAAACTTAAAGTAGCCTTACCCTATTCTGTAAATAAAAAAAGTCAGCTGAATGACATTCTCAGAATGTTCTACACTTTTTTCAAGACAATAAACTATCAGAACTATTTGTCCAATGCTGAGTTCACTTTCAGAAAACTAGCTTTTCTTTCCTCCCCTTTTCTCCCCAATGTGGAATGCCCAATTCCCAGTGCGCGCTAAGTCCTCATGGTGGCGGAGGACGAATCTCAGTTGCCTCCACGTCTGAGACTGTCAGTCCGCACATCTTATCAGTTGGCTTGTTGAGTGCGTTACTGCAGAGAGTGAGTACCACACATTATAGTGACCACGAGGAGGTTACCCCATGTGACTCTACCCTCCCTAGCAACCAGGCCAATTTGGTTGCTTAGGAGACCTGGCTGGAGTCACTCAGAATGCCCTGGATTTGAACTCACAGCTCCAGGGTTGGTAGTCAGTGTCAATACTAGCTGAGCTACCCAGGCCCCCTGCAGAAAACAAGCTTTTGAACATTTTAAATCTTTTAAATATTTGAAATCTAACCCTCTTTACCTCGGATTGCATTTGCTGAGCTTCTTCAGAAAATATAAACTGCATTATAAGATTCTTCACCAAATATTAATAATATTAATGCTATTGCTGTGACTTGCAGTGCACTCTGTGTTCCTTTGTATACCAAAAACTTGGTGATTTTTTTTGACAGCTGTATTGTTGTTAACAGTAAAGCAAGGCTATTCAACTAGTTTCCTTTGAGGGCCGGTTTGTCAATGTTCAGTTTCTGTGTACTAATTTTTAAAGCATGTTTTTATAAATTGATAATATGAACGACAATACTAAATACACTTAATGCTGTTTATTAACAGTTACACACATTTATTCAAATGTCAACATTAATTATACAAAAACGTCAAGCTCTGAAAGATACCTTTTGAAAAGCATATGCTAGAAAATCATCAATATATAACTTATACATAAAAAAATTAAAAAAATTTGTTCCTTATAGATCTCATATTCACCTAACATAAACATGCATACAGATCATGCAGTATTGTTCTTTTGCCTTTAAAAAACATTCTCTGAATGAAATGAATAAGTGCAGGGGATGGAAACCCATCAATATCTAACTTTGAAACATTATTTTGTTAATAAGTAGCAACATAACATACACAAGCATGCACATTAAATATCAACATTCTACTAAAAAAAATCCCAAAACAAGCTCTGAATGATACCTTTTAAAATGCATGCACTGTTAAATTATCAATCAATAACTTTTATACATTGTTTTTGTTACATTGTTTGCTACTTATAGATCTCTTACCCATTATACATAAAAAGGTATATAACCAGTGCTTTTTTGGTCATTTTAATGATGAAAATGTCACTTGTTTGATCTTGAAAGAGCTACAAAGTTGGGCTTATAACTATTTTTGGTGTTTGGGAACTGGGCCTGGTTCATTTCAATCCAAAATTACACAACCCCCAGACTGAAATCCATGCTTCAAATCATATTATGTTTGGATCTCTATCAGCTCTGATTGTAAAAAGCCTTCATCCAGTGGTGTGAGCACCTCTTTGGATTTCAAAGCAAACACTCTCACTGAATCAGCACTAAGTGGGTGCTTGGTAAACTGCATCACCTCTGGGGGTATACTGAAGTCGTAAAACCTTGCAGCAAAGTTTGAATGCAATTTGTTTCAAAATTATGTCATGCCTCTGGTAATTTGTGCTGTTGAGTTTTTGATGAAGTTCAGCAGTGTTGGAAAGTGCAGCAGTTTCCGCAGTGGTCAAATCAGTTAAAAACAAGTCAATCTTACATAGAAAAATCCATCAAGTTTTTCCACAATATTGCTCACAGTTTGAGCTTTTCCCTGCAATTCCAGATTAAGGCTGTTCAAATGACTGAAGATGTCACTCAGAAAACACACATCTGCCATGAATGTCTCATCAAGTATTTGAGATAGAAATGTTTTGGCTTTCCTGTGATGAATGTCATAAGGAAAAGCAATAATCTCCTCCCTGAGTTCACAAAACCTTTTCAGGCATTGCTCTTACTTAGCTACCTAACATCATTATGTAGGAGTAAATCAGTGTGATCGGCAGACAGTTCAGATAAGAGCCTGAGAAATAAGCGGTGCTATAGTATTGAAGATGCTCATATAAAAAATTTAATTATGGACATAACACTATCCATTGTTTTTTTTTATTTTTTTTTTTATTTTTTTATTATTTTCACCACTTAGTTTAGCACACAGAATGATCTGATGGATGTTGATCCTTCTCTTCCTTAGGGTAGAGAGGGACATTTTACTTGCTTTCGTGATTCATTACAAAATTAACACTTGCTTTTGCGAGCCAATGAATAGAAAAGTTTAACTGGTTATAGTTTTGGTTCTAGTATCACTCGACAGGGAACCAATCAGGTGAGCTAAACAGTTCTGATGAGAGTTATTAAAGTCACAGCTGAGTTTTGCACAGAGACTTGTCTGAATCTGACATTACAGACTGTGAGACGATTTTAGAAAACTCATTCAGATGGCCAGATAAAGATGACTGGTGGGCCCCGGGCCTCCAGTTGACTAGCCCTGCAGTAAAGTATCAAATGATGGGTCAGACTGAAGATGGGTTTTGTGTTTAGATGCCGTCACTTTTAATTCATAACATGCAGGGTTTTAAACAAATAGATAACAAGTAGATATACATGGAAATAAGATAAAATCAGCATTGTTCCAAATGACAACATTTATTTTAACAGTCATTATGTGTGTGCATTATGCAGTGATTTTAAACCCTCAGACTGTGTCTAAATGATAATACTGTCAGTCAACCTTGTCCAGCAGGTGACTTGCAATAGTTTGTGATAGTGTCTTGAATGTTTTCTTCCTTGTTGAACAAATCACCAATGTCATTGTTGCTGCAATTTAAAATTAAATGTGTATAACTGCTAAAAGGGAACTGTGTCAATGTTTAGGATCACACTGTAATGCTTTTACCCAGAGATATGATTGTTAAATCCGACCGTTAACTTAGTCCCAGCTAACAGGGAATGTTCTCAGAACGTCATGGTTACTGGTGTAACCGCCGTTCCCTGATGGAGGGAACGAGACATTGTGTCGATGTAGTGACACTAGGGGTCACTCTTGGGAGCCCAAGACACCTCTGGTCTATGATAAAAGGCCAATTTAAATTGGCGAGTGGTATTTGCATGCCACTCCCCCGGACATACGGGTATAAAAGGAGCTGGTATGCAACCATTCATTCAGGTTTTATGCTGAGGAGCCGATATAAGGTCCGGCCATTTCAGCGGGTAATTCAGCATTGTGGCAGGGGGGACACAACGTCTCATTCCCTCCATCAGGGAACCATGACGTTCCCTATCTGTCACTCACTCGACGTTGTGTCGATGTAGTGACACTAGGGGTCCCTACACGAAACGCCACAAGGCTGAACTGTGTTACGTGAACTGGCAGTGTGTGGTGGGCAGACTTGCTGTGTGCCTCATAGCCAGCATACCAGGTCGACACGTAACCTCCCCCAACATAGTTATGAGTGTCGAACGGCCCTTTTTGGGGACAAGTCGACCACCCAAAGATAGAGACAGGCTTAACCCAGTCGTGGCCTCTTTTCCCCTTCTCTTTTTCCACTCCCTAAAAAAGAAGGGGGATTATCTGACTGGGCCTCCAAGTCTAGTCGGGGGGTGTCCCTCCCAAGGGGAAGACACCATGGAGACCACACCTCGACCAAAGAGAGGGGGGGATATTTAAGTGGAAGAATACATCACATGGTCTTTCCAACCATATGGAGAGCCTTCAAGGTAGATCCTGCCCAATGGAGGAGGAGTTACTACAAACAAGGAGACTGGGGCAGAGGGGCTCTGCCCAAGGAAGACGCAGTTTACCAGCAGGGAAACGAACTAGCGGAAGATATAGATCGCATGGGGTTAGCCTTACAGGGAACCGCCAAAGAACCAGAACAGGGCTCTTTGTTAGCGCGTGTACTGGGCTGGCAGTGAGTCTCTCCGAAAACTCGACTGCCACAGGGCTCGGAGGAACTCAACCAGGGAAAAAAGTTTGTGAACTCTACTGGGAATTAACGGCGTACGTCTTCAGCTCCAAGGGGGGTGGAAGGCGCTATGTGCAAGCGATACACCCGGCCAGCTATCCCGGGCTTATCTGCTTGTATTGAATGCCACTACCTGGGATGAACCGGTTCCACCCGGAGGTTGTAGAACCTTGCAAAAATGTTGGGTGCTGCCCAGCCCGCTGCTCTGCAAATGTCTGTTAGAGAGGCACCTCTGGCCAGGGCCCAAGAAGCCGCTACACCTCAGGTAGAATGGGCTCGTAGCCCTACCGAGAGCGGCATGTTTTGGGTGAGATATGCCATAGTTATGGCGTCAACGAGCCAGTGGGCGAACCTCTGCTTGGAGACAGCGCTTCCTTTCCGCTGTGCACCAAAGCAGACAAAGAGCTGCTCAGAGACTCTAAAGCTCTGCGTGCGATCCAATAGATGTGTAAAGCGTGCACCGGACACAGCACGACAGGGCTGGGTCTGCCTCCTCCTGGGGCAGCGCTTGCAGGTTCACCACCTGGTCCCTAAAATTGGTGGTGGAACCTTGGGCACATAGCCCGGTCGGGGTCTCAGGATCACGTGAGAGTAACCCGGACCGAAATCCAGGCACGTTTCGCTGACAGAACGCTTGCAGGTCTCCTACCCTCTTGATGGAAGTGAGCGCAGTCAGGAGGGCAGTCTTCAAGGAGAGTGCCTTAAGCTCGGCTGACTGCAAAGGCTCAAAGGGGGCTCTCTATAGACCCTGAAGAACTACGGAGAGATCCCATGAGGGAACGAGGTGCAGTCTGGAGGGATTCAGCCTCCTGGTGCCTCTTAGGAACCTGATGATCAGGTCGTGCTTCCCTAAGGACTTACCGTCAACTGCGTCATGGTGTGCTGCTATGGCAGCAACATACACCTTCATGGTGGAGGGGGACAGCCTCCCTTCCAACATCTCCTGCAGGAAGGAAAGCACTGATCCGACTGCACATCTCTGGGGGTCTTTGCGTCGGGAAGAACACCACTTAGCAAACAGACGCCACATAAAGGCATACAAGCGCCTCAAGCCCTGGCCTGAGTGATCGTGTCCGCTTAGGTCTTCCGCGTCCCGTCCAGGGACCAGACATGGAGATTCCAGAGGTCTGGGCACGGGTGCCAGAGGGTTCCCCGTCCCTGAGAAAGAAGGTCCTTCCTCAGGGGAATTCGCCGGGGGGAGCTGTCGCAAGGAGCGTGAGGTCCGAGAACCACATCTGGGTGGGCCAGTAGGGTGCTACCAGGATGACCTGCTCCTCGTCCTCCCTGACCTTGCACAGGGTCTGGAGGAAATGCATATTTGTGTAGGCCAGGGGGCGAGCTGTGTGCCAGCACGTCTATGCCGAGGGGAGCCTCGGTGAGGGCGTACCAGAGCGGGCAGTGCGAGGATTCTTGGGAGGCGAACAGGTCCACCTGTGCCCATCTGAATCGACTCCAAATCAGCTGGACCACCTGAGGGTGGAGTCTCCACTCTCCCCTGAGGGAAACCTGCCGTGACAGCATGTCCGCTGTAGTGTTGAGGTTGCCCGGGATGTGAGTGGCTTGCAGTGACTTGAAGTGCTGCTGACTCCGGAGGAGGAGACGTTGGGCAAGTTGTGACATACAGTAAGAGCGCAGACCGCCTTGGCGGTTGACACATGCTACTGCTGCCGTGCTGTCCATCCAAACTAACACATGCTTGCCCTGGATCAATGGCCGGAACATCTGCAGGACGAGCAGAATTGCCAGTAACTCAAGGCAGTTGATGTGCCAGTGCAGTCGCAGGCCCGTCCAGAGGGTCCAAGGGCTGAAAAGACGGTGACAGACCGACGTAATGGCCACGCGGTGTGTTCCGTGGTGCCATGCCCATCTTGGAACTCGAGTCTGGAGCCAGTGCTGAAGCGGCTTCATATGCATCAACCCGAGCGGGGTGGCCACCGCCGAGGACACCATATGCCCCAGGAGCCTCTGAAAAAGTTTCAGTGGAACCGCTGTTCCCTGTTTGAACGCCTTAAAACAGGCCAGCACTGACTGGGCGTGCTCGTTCGTAAGGCGCGCCGTCAAGGAGACTGAGTCCAACTCCAAACCGAGAAAAGAGATGCTCTGAACCGGGAGGAGCTTGCTGTTTTCCCAGTTAACCCGAAGCCCTAGTCGGCTGAGATGTGAGAGCACCAGGTCCCTGTGTGCGCACAACACGTCTCGAGAGTGAGCTAGGATTAGCCAGTTGTCGAGATATTTGAGAATGTGAATGCCCACCTCCCTTAACGGGGCAAGGGCAGCCTCTTCGTAAAAACACGAGGAGACAGGGACAGGCCGAAAGGGAGGACTTTGTACTGATACGCCTGACACTCGAACGCGAACAGCAGGAAGGGTCTGTGTCAAGGAAGGATCGAGACGTGAAAGTACGCATCCTTCAGGTCTACCGCCGCGAACCAATCTTGATGCCGGACGCTCGCCAGAATGCGTCTTTTCATCAGCATCTTGAACGGGAGTCTGTGTAAAGCCCGGTTCAGTACTCGCAGGTCCAAGATTGGCCGCAACCCACCGCCTTTTTTTGGTACGAAGTAGGGGCTGTAAAACCCTTTCTTCATCTCGGCTTGAGGGCCAGGTTCTATCACGTCCTTCCGTAGGAGGGTAGCGATATCCGCATGCAGGGTGGCGGTGTTTTCGCCCTTGACCAAGGTGAATGAATACCACTGAACCTGGGCGGGCGCCTGGCGAACTGAATCGCGTAGCCGAGTCGGACGGTCCGGATCAGCCACCGTGACGGATTGGAAAGCGCAAGCCACGCGTCCAAATTCCGCATGAGGGGGACCAAGGGGACAACGTCGTTGGACGTACCGGCAGGTGGGGCCTCGCGGCTGGGCAGAGCGCGAGGTGCCACAGCACATCGTGGCCGTGCTGAGTCTAGGGACATCGAAGCACTTACTTGGCTCCTTGTGACCACCCCCGGAACAGCCTGGGACGGGGGAGGAAGAGGCCTGTCCTTGTAAGCCGTGGAGGCTGCCATATCGGGGGCGGCTGTGTGCCACAGCTGGGCACTCAGGGGCAGAAAGGGCACCGCTGGAGTGCCAATCCTGCAAGAAAAAGCCCGTGGACAGTAGTCGTGGTGATGACCGTACGCACCGGGTATGTGACCCAGGGAGGAAGGAAGCCGCTCTTTTGCTGAACTGTTGGGTACCGCAGCCACTTGGGCGTGTGGCGAAATCAAACAAAATGGCAACAAAAGATTTTCCACCCGGCCCTCCACCGGGGAATGGAGTGGTCTTCCTATCAGCTCCACGTGAGTGGGTTCCCTCATCCCTGGGTTGCCCATCTCAGGGGCGCTTCGAGGACCTCCGTGGGTTCTTCAGCGCTTTTTTTTCTCTCTCTCTAATCAGCAAATGGAAGAAAGGGTGGCAAACGGGATGAATATTGGACTCTTGGTGTTACAACAACAATCCTGCCAAACTTCTACCAATGGAGATAACTGGTGTCACATTGGTTTTAAGGAGAACATTCTATATGACTGACTTCCAAGTTTATCACATGCCTTTGCATAGGGCTTTTCTATGACCTAAACATCAGTTACTGAAAGGAGGTAGATACATATTTGAGGACATCCAAAAAGTGAGCATAAAGACTGGAGAGGACTTGTTCTGCAAGAATTCACAGATTATGGGGCAAAGAAATCTGCAAAAACAAATGTTCAGTTTTTGTGGACATCAAAGAACAGCTTGTGGACAGCTTTCATTTTCATTGAGGCTGCTGCTTGTATGAACAGTAGTCTATAATATGGTTTGTTTTAGATAGCATGATTGTTTCACTTAAACTGAAGTTAAATCACACTCTTACCTGCACACACAATCACTCATTAATACACACACTCATGTACATTTAGTGTAGGGCTGCAACAACTAATCGATAAAATTGATAATTATCGATAATGAAAATCATCGACAACGAACTTCATTATCGATTAGTTGGATCAATGCAGTGAGCATGGAGAACCTCCGGCAGTGATGTCACTTTACATGTGTTGAAAATGTGTTGCATGAAGCTCGTCTGAAAAATGACGGTGACAAATTGAAGTGGAAAAATCATGACCCAGCACACAAGAGCACTTTATATACACTTCAAATAAGATAATAGTAAGCACACAGTTTAAAGTGGAGTGGTTGCTGCATCAGGTGCGTTGAAAGAGGCGTGTGCTGTTTGATGCACTTGAGAGTTGTTTCTCTCCAGTGCATGACTTACATTTTACTGCTATTTTCTTTGTTTTATAATGTATACATGTTATAAATTCAAAATAAGGTGCGTATTTCGTAAAACTGTTGGTTTTTACCACTTGCGAGTCTCCGTTAAACTTCAATGAGCAAACGAGTGCATGCATCTGTGTCAATCAAACCGATCGCAATAAGAAAGGGAGCGCCATCATTTTGATTAAACTTGTGGAACATCATACCACACTTTCAGTTTCAATGTAATCAACCGTGCAGCTTTCATGGATGTCATGGTCATGTGTGCTGGTTTTTGGAGTGTTTAAGATAATTTCTCACACCCTATATAATTTCTGTTTCTTAAAAAATAACATTTGAATAAAATACAGGAAATTTTGTTATTTATACAATTAATCTAAGAAATAATTGAAGATTAATCGATTATCAAAATAATTGTCAGTTGCAGCCCTAATATAGTGCTTGACACCAGAACATTTTCAGTGGTATTCAACAAATTAGCTACATTTAGCATTTTATCTTTGTTAAAAATTAAAAATCCAAATAAACATTGAATCAAGAGATTCACCTTGTGGTATGTTTGTTTTTGTTTTTTTTGTTTTGTTTGTTTTTTTTGTCCTGTTTAAAATTGCATCTTTAGTAGTTTTCAAGTCTGTCTATTCTAAAAGTTTGAAAACAATGCTTTTGTGGCACTATAACTCACTAAGTTAACTTGGGGAGACAAATGTAACGTTCTCATAATGTTTGCAAAATGATAAAATGGAATGTTCCCTTAACATTTTCTCTAAAGTTCGCATAACCAAGAAAAAATATTCTTAAAACATTTAAAAAACTGGACGTCTTCAAAAATTCAGAGAACATTCAAAAGTAATGTTCTCAGAACGTTTGCAAAATGATAAAATGGAATGTTCTGAAAAATGTTCTTAAAGAACATTCAGAAATAACGTTTTCATAACTTAATGGGAACGTTAGCAAAATGTTCTTAGAACATATTTTTTTAGCTTGGGTGCAGCAGAGAGCCAAAGAGCAAGTGTTGGTATTCCTAACATTTAATGGCTGGTTCACGGTCGGCACACTCTCTTCATAAATGAGGAAGAGAGAAAAGCAAAATAAAACACATTAACTAAGCATTACAAATTAAATAAATAAATGAAAGGGGGTACATCTGTACAGCAGAGCAGATTTGTCTGCATCATTCTTCACCTGGGCATACATTCTGAGCACAAACATTGCATACTTACACCCAACATGTAATTTGCAAATGAGAAGGCTATATCGGATGGATTAAAAAGTAGGGATTACATGGTCATGACATAAATTGAAAGATTAGATGCAGGTTTTTTGAAGAGTACAAAATCCATAAAGTGTGTCAGAATCTCTGCAGGTTGAATTCCTCTATGGCCTGTATTATGATTCAGATCAACTGATGAGTCCATGAGTATTTCAAAAAGTTGAATTCTATGGTTTCAAGTAATACAATTTGTTGCTCTTAAGTATCACATAATGGATAATTTAAGAGGTAGTTTCCTGTATCTCAAGTAATTTAAATGTCAAAGATGTAGCTGGCATACTGACTGATGGACTGAATGGGGAACTGGTGAATGTCTTATAACAGTTACTCCAGACAATGAAATTGTACAAGGACAGATTTTGTCATTCATAGACCCAGCAGCATTATCAGCTAATACATTCATATTTGCAGTACACCTTATGACATTCCTCTCTTTGCAATATCATGCACTTTTTCATCTAACTGCACTGTGTATGTACAGTTATACACCGATCAGCCACAACAATAAAACCACCTGCCTAATATTGTGTAGGTCCCCCTCGTGCCGCCAAAACAGCGCCAACCTACATCTCAGAATAGCATTCTGAGATGATATTCTTCTCACCACAATTGTACAGAGCGGTTTTCTGAGTTCCCATAGATTTTGTCAGTTCGAACCAGTCTGGGTTAGGGTGTTGGTTGATAAAATAATTGCATGGATGATTGTTGGTGCCAGATGGGCTGGTTTGAGTATTTCTGTAACTGCTGATCTCCTGGGATTTTCACACACAACAGTCTCTAGAATTTACTCCGAATGGTGCCAAAAATAAAAATCCTCCAGTGAGCAGCAGTTCTGTGGATGGAAATGCCTTGTTGATGAGAGAGGTCAAAAGAGAATGGCCAAATTGGTTCAAATCGAATTTTTCTTGTGCTGCCTTTCTTTAAAATGAGTGCCACTACGTATGATATTTTGTAATCTAATGCAATGGCATTCATATATTTTAAGTGTTGCTTAAGTGACCAAAATGTTTTGGAGCTACTGTAAATAGACCCTTGTCTACCAAAACATCACTAAATAACTCTGCAAAGAACTCTAAAACAGACTGGAGCTGATAAGAGCAAGCAGATTTTCTGGTCTTACCCTGGATAATGACCAAACATGTCCACAGTGGACTGGGTGAGACATGTAGGAGCAGTCCTGGTTGTCTTTGCCCTCTCTATCTGCAAATTGTGCGAGATCAAACTTGTATTCCATCATCCATAGCTAACAGAAGCCCAGCCAAAATACTGTCTCTCATTTACCTTTTTTGTTTGTTTGTGTGTGTGTGTGTCTCTCTGTGTGTGTCTCTCTCTCTGTGTGTGTGTGTGTGTGTGTGTGTGTGTGTGTGTGTGTGTGTGTAACACTGTGTGTGTGCAGCAGTCAGGATTTGTTGGCAGTGAGACCTTGGACAGAGGAGTAATTGATTTAGAGAATTTTAAAATCAATTGGCAGACAGCTGGGCACTGGGAGATTAGAAGTGAAGTATAGGTGGAGTGGAGAGCGTTAAGGCAGCCCCAGAGCAAACAGTAATCTCTGTATTATAGACCAGAGGGAGATGTACCTGTTTTCTTTTATTTCACTCTCACTTTCTCTCTCTGCTGTCAGGGACAGTCCATATTCTCACACAGCTACCTCATTTTAGTCCCACCACTTCTCAGCAGCTTTAAGCCTCACAGGGACACAGCTAAATAAAATTTGTTTGGGAGTGCTAAAACACCAATGGAGTATCTGTCTCTCAGAGCAGTAAGGTGTAATTTTAGGTGACCTTTGAATTTTCCACCTCTTTAAATAATCAAATATACCAATAATGATGTAAAGGTCAGCTGGTTAGCATGGTTGAGTTACTGTAGTCCCTGCTGGTAGATGCCGTAACGACACCATTCTGCAGGTAAAAAGCATCTTTCTCCATTGACAAGAGTTGTAAAGGCCCAGGTATACTTCATTTTTGCGCGTTCTGGATTGCCTCGTGCCCAGTCGACTGCGTTGCCTTTGTGAGTATGCTTTTCTGACCATGAACGAATAGGAATGCGTTCGACGCATGTGCACTAAAACTGTTATGTGACACCTTTAGTACAGTCAATGGCCAGCGCATGCGCAGACAACGCGCACAGACAAGGACCGTGTGCGCGAGTCAAGAATATCTAGGCCATGTGCGGTCAAGCCGCATGGCTGTGCTGATGATGCAATTTGCATAACACATACTGTGCGCGGAGGGATCCGCAACGTGCACACCCGAAGTATACTTTGGCCTTAAGCCATGAACCAAAGCAACCAGCTCCGAGGTGAATGACAACATTATAATCTTTGATTTGAAGCAAAAAGTATTTGAAAATCTGACAAAAAGACAAAGATACAAAACTGTGTACTTAACATCTTTCATGAGGGAATGAACTAAAATCCCAAGAAACACTGTGAATGACGAAAGTCTAATAAACAATGATAAAACTATTGATTTTAACTTAAGTGGTTTGAGAGTGTAGGGAGAGCGACTGGACTGCATCCTTCACATTGCGTCAGGAGAGTGGACACAGCTGATTGTTTTTGGGTTTTTTTAGGTGATTTTCTGATTGGTAAAGCATTTCTCTTCAGGATCATGGGTAGTGTAGTTCTCCACCAGGAATTCTGCTATTAAACACATTATTTAATTGTTATACTAAAGATGAAATAACACGGACTGATGGCTTCAACAGAAGCATATACCATCGATTTACAACCTAAGAGCTCACAGTAGGTCTGTCTTTAAAGGTTTATAAGCTATCGTTAATCAGTTTGTCTATGGAGAAAATACATGGATTTTTTTTTACTTTAGGGACGTGACTGTTTCACTCTATTGTGTCCAGAACTTGTCCAAAAGCAAAGATTGCGTACTTCTGGGTGGTCATATGCCAGCCAAGCAACTCTGATTGCGATGAAAGGGATTGCTATCTAAAAGCTTTTTCTAGGTATTATAGACCATCTTCCTTCAAATATACCAGCCCTAAGCATAACATCACAACCAGACAGAAACAGTACAGGTTTTTAACTTCTGTCCAAGGCAAAATAGGCCACTTAATTTAATGAAAGAAGAAAATCTGCATTCAAAGGTTATTTGTTTAATTGTTTTTAACCCTGATAAAACAACTTGAAGATATGCAAACCTTTGTCCCACGGCTAGAATATATCAAGCCTGCTGTCCGATAAATTGAATTAAATCAGCAGAGTAAATCTGTTGGTGTAATGTTGGAGAAACAGGCTTTGGAGTAGGATGCGTGCTTAAGATATACAGCAAGAAGAAAGACTAGAAGGATGAGAGTGCAGACTAAACCATTCACAAACATTTGCCACCTCAGTTCAAAATTTTACATAATTTCCCTCTAAACCACTGTGACATGAGTTTTTTGTAGAGTTTATTCACTTCAGACTGTGTATGTGTCCACCATGGTTATCCGCCATTCAGAACTAAATTGCAAATGCCTTTTAAATAAGTTATATTTTAGCATCATCAAAGTAGTCACCCTTTACCTAGAATTTGCAGACATGTACTCTTGACATTTTTTCAACCAATTTTTTGAGGTATCACCCTGGGATGCTTTTTAAACAGTATTGAAGGAGTTCCCATCTATGTTGGGCACTTATTGGCTGCTTTTCTTTATTATTTGGTCCAAGTCATCAATTTCAAAAACTTTTTTTATTTTTTTTAATTAAATTTTAGTTTTATAAAATTTTGATAAAACAAGGAGGTTCAAGTGTTTGGTATAATTATAACATTTAACATTTTGTAATGATATAGATTATGATAAATTTTGAGACTCAGCCTAAGAAACTTCTGAAAAATTAAAAAAAAAAAAAGTTGAGCCAAAAATTTACTTTTTTTCTCTCTCTCTCTCTCTCTCTCTCTCTGATTTGACATTATCTTTTTATTATTATTATTATTATCATTTTGTTTTGATACAAAAGAAAAAAAAAAAAAATGTCAAAAATTTAAGCATTTTACAACATAATTAAACATCCAAGTACAACAATGACTAAAGGCATGCTCTCTCTCCAAAGCATGCAGGCATGAGTAACGAGATCTCATTCATTTTTTTTTTTTAATTAAATTTTAGTTTTATAATGAAATAAATTAATATGGTGGCACAATTATATTTTTGTCTACAAAACTAATTTCAAACATTTAAGCATACGCCTTCAGATCAAAAGATTTTTGAGATCATGAGAAACATTTCAGTCAAGTGTTTCAAAACTTTTGACCGGTAGTGTATATCACAAATTATGTTTCCCTTTTTTTTTTTTTTTTTTTTTCTGTAAATCAATACAATTGGTTTATATATTAAATAACCATGTAGTAAAGTCTATTTGGAACTTGACAAACATAGTAAAAGTAAAAAAAATAAATAAAAAAAAAAACACTCAACTTGGTTTCAAATCAGCCTTACCATTTTGCAAAATATCACATTATGCCACATTTCAGTCTGATGTGTTTTTCACCAATATAATTATTATTTTAATCTTTCTTCAAGAAACTCTACATTTTCTCAAAGCAATGCAACAAAAAAATAAAATAAAAAAATAAAAAAATACATACTTTAAAAAACAAAATATCCAACGGAAATGAACACTTAATGGCTCTTAATGATTTAAGTCATCTCTAGAGAATATATGAATATCTGAAGGCAAACATGGCCGGTTTGTTTCCTAATATCAAACATAATTTGAACAGAAATTTAGCATGAGTGTGGATGTTTAGTTTAAAAACCCTAATTCGCGCTTTGCACCGCGATTTGGAGAAGCGTAAGTGATCCCGCTCTACAATCTCTTATCTCTGGAGTATAAATATTGGGAAGCCTGCTTGACTCTCTTCACAGATCACGTGAAACTGGCGCAAGATAAATGTAATTGAATCTGCTGAATTTCATTGAATTGTTCAATGCTGGAAAACCCCTGTCCATGTTTCTTCAATTAACTTAGTCTCACGTGAAGCCCTGCCCACTAATAGATGTGCACACTGTGCGCACTTGGATATTTATATATCCAATATACACAATATAGCAAAATCTCTATCGATTGACACTATATCGTTGCCACAATATATATATATATCATCATATCGCCCAGACTTACATACTGTACTTAATTTTTCAGTGTGAATTACCCATAAACATCTTATCATACAACATATGGTGTGTTTCCAGAACATTCGATTATATTAATAATTAATGTTTGAAACATTTAATAATATATTATATATTCTTAAATTCAGAATTTTGCATGATCACACGGGAAGTTGGATCGGCCACATTATGGCAACTTACTAACAAGCAGCATATCCCATCAAACATTTCTGTATTGGCTCAAGCCTGTTTACCATTCTTTGTGGCATGAACACAAAGGTGGGCAAAGTGACAGTCATGGTAGACTGGGTTTGGAGGGGAGTGGGTATGGGGTTGTCCCTGATAATAATAATAATAATAATAATAATAATAATAATAATAATAATAATAAAATTACATTTTCAGGAATTTTAATAGTCAAATATTTTTTTTGTTAAATAATTGATTCATTGTTATTAAATGTTAATACCAAAAAAATAAATAAATGAATAAATAAATTAATAAAAATAATAATAATAATAATAATAATAAAATAAAAATAAAAAACATACAAGACTCCAAATAGCATGGATTTTTTTACATTTTGTGTTTTTTATGTATGTAGTTTCTCTTGAAACTGCAAAAATGTTATGGACACCGCTAATATGGTTACTGTCTCTTTAAGAACAGCACATCACGTAACATTGAACACACTGTACTGTAGTTCTGTGCAGTTTTGTGGAGTTTTAAAGAGATGAAGCTACCATGGTGTGACCTACAGTAATACGAACAAGTATGCTAATGTTTTATTTTGAGACAATAAAGAATATATTTCTTATCGGCCTACACAAAAATAATGTTCATGAATTTCACTTTTGAGTTGTCACACCTGCCAGCCAAGCTGATTCCCTCCAGCACCACCAGAGGTCCCCCTCACCCGAGTATTGACTGTTCACTCACCTGCTTCTTGTTCGCTCATTAAGCATGGGATTATATAAACACTGTGCTCAGTGCAAAGTCTTGTTTTGCCCCGCAAACACTCCTGAGCATTGTCTAATTTTCTGCCTGATTCTCCATGCCTGACTCTTGCCTGTTACCCGTTTATGGATGTAGGGAAACTTATAATGGAATTAGTCACGTCGACAACCATTATAAGAAAGATAAAGGACAAATAATTAGATTATTTGTCTGAATAAAATCCTCCACCATTAAAATCGTAATACAACGTCTCGTTGTATCCGCTCACAATTTCTATTGTAAGGAATTAGCTTTAATAAGGGAATTATGATTAATTAGCTTATTGGAGTAATATTATTCTCATGGATTATTGAAAATAATATCACAAATATTTTAGGTATAGCTTTAGGGCCAGATCTTTGAAAAATCAAGTGACAAGATTATTTATCAAAATATACCGCAGTCAACTTATCTTTGAATACAAACAAGACTATATTGCTAATCTAAACATAAAACTAATCTAACACGTACAAACATGAAACATGTTGGTCAGTAAAGTGAACAGAGTAGCTTGACTGGAAATGATCTATACAGAGAAAATGAACTTTATGGAGTCTGTAGACAATGCCTTGAGAACTATTGATACTTAATTCAGTCTAACTCGATTTGCAATCGGGTAACTCGAATTATATTAGAGAGACACCAGCACTTTCAGCAAAGTCCAGGCTGGTCTTCTTACCCATTCAGATGTTCACACCCCAAAGAGGCTCTAAACCAATCAGAGTTTGCTTTTCAGTCACATGGTGAACTCCTTCCTTTTTCAAAGTTGATTTACCATCCTTTGTGTAAAGGATTCTTAAAAATTCCCACTCGAAAATGTACATACTACAATTTAATCATACATTTTATATCTTGAAAACGGTGCAAGAGACATGACATACGTTAACATAAACATGCTCTACGTAAACAAGCAAGCACTTACATACTAAATATGACATACTTTCATGAATATCCGATGTGTAAGTAACAAAATATGAAAATTACAATTACAAATCATAATGGTTAATTCATTTGTTTTACAACCTGGATAATACAAGATTAAGGATTATAATCATTGATTTGTCAGTTATAAATGATTACAAATCACTACACATATTTTAAAAGGTACATCAGTCTATAATCATTAATTTGTCAGTTATAAAAATGATCACAGGTCATAACATCATTTTCAAAATTATCTAGCAAGGCTAGATATTGTGTACATCATGGTCCAAACGTGGAGATCCTGCGCATTTTATAGGGTTAACTCAGCTAAATACTGTGACTTTGTGAAGAGTTCATGGATTAAGATGAGATGTCTTAGTATTAGAATCGTGCAAACACGAGTGTCTCACAAGGAAGCCTGCTTTAGCTCTGTGTCTTGGTAATTATTTTTTTATCATGTGACACAGGAAATGTCTCATTTTTAAGTGTTCGTGTGTTACTAAATGAATGAAAAAAGGGACTTCTTTTTTAGCTGCTGTTTGCAGAATAATGGTCAGATGTCTCGGGATCTCCTGATCATTTTAGTTTAAGTGTAGTGAATTGGTTTGTATCGAAGGCCAAAAGGAGTGTGTCTTAGCTTTTCCTGGGGTTTCCAGGGAGTGTGTTCTCTGGACAAGTCTCTTTTGTTTGTTTTATTGGCCAGATGTGGTTTATCTCATTTAGCTGGGCCATACCAGACTTTAGGGTGCCATTTTGTCAGTCTCTTAGTTTTATGGCTTTGAGGAATTCCAGGGTTAAAATGTTGGGTTTTCTAGATTCAAGTCATTTTGCATAGCAATTGTTTGTTCTTCTAATAATTTTCCTGCCTTCTGTCACTACATGGAGTATTGCCTGGACTGCTTTACTGTGTTTGAAATCTGCCTGTTACTCATTTATGGATTATTGCCTGGACTGCTTTACTGTGTTTGACCTCTGCCTGTCTCATCATTTGTGGATATACATGTGGACTGTTTGCCTGTGTAAGACCTTCACCTGTTTTCTGGTTATGGATTTATGTCAAGACTGCATAATGTCAACTGTGCTGTTAACTGTTCTTAATCTCCTGATGCTGTTAGTTTATTAACTTTAATAAAACCACACATGGATTCTAACCAAAGCTTCCAAGCCTCCCGTACAGAAGACGTCGCCACCTATGGATCCAGCAGAAATGTATCACCTTCAAACTGTGCTCACATCACAAGCCACCACCTTAACCTGACATCAAACACCACCCTAAATCATGCTTGAAATGGTTCAAACGAACGTTGAACATTGTTCTCGCCTTCCCAGACCGCAGTAGCCCAATCAAGTGCACGCCCAGTGAGGAAGGAGGTGCAAAAATGCAACTTTAGCTTCTTCAGATGGATATAGATGCGGTTGTTGCACAATAAATAATCTGCATTGCATGATAAATCCTTGACATTTATCAGTAGAACCATCATACTTCTCAGGAAATGGTAACTGAGAACTCACCCCGGAAATGCTGGCTGATGCGGAACCGGAACTGGTTGCTTTGGTGAGCGCAGAAGGTGTAGTTGTTTGTGTGGGCCGTAGAGATTGCACCAATTCCTCGGTTAGAGAGGTAAGTTTGCATAACTGTTCATGATGTCAGATTAACCCTCTGGGGTTGATGGACGCGCTGGCGCATCCTGCTGGATTTTTTCCTCATAACAGCGGAAACAACTTAAAATACTCCATAATTTTTGGGCATACAGATAAGTGTAAGACATCATTAGAAACTATAAAGGGTCTACTTTTATTTGTGTACACGCACAATAACAACAAAACCTTGTGCTTTTGTAAAATAAAGAAAATAAACAGGGTGTGCTTTCAACCGTCTCTGTCTCCGCGAGCATCTTTCTGAAACATGTCACAAAAATGAACTGAAACTCCGCGAATACTTATCAGACAAACATGAAACATATGTCTAAAGAAAGCTTATTTAAAAGCAGATTACTTCTTTTAACTTAAACTTGATTTTGTGAATAAGCTACAAACAATACATTCAATCATTAAGTTTCCTCACATTAATTCTCTCTCAGGGGAGGGGTCTTTGTCTCCTCAGGTGTGAATCACATCAATATTCATGATCATCCACGCCTCCTCGCATTAGGCTTTTCTAACACTAAAAGTGTCTTACAAAAGTTAAATGACTATATTGTTTTGTATGAATGAGTGATAAGGATGGTTTTCACATCATTTTGTAGCAAAAACTCTAGGTTACAAGATCCAGTTCTCAAAAGTATTGTGAACAAATGTTTAGTATGTGTTATAAGGCCTTATTTCAGTGACTTAAATTATTAATTATTGTTTTCAAAAACCATGTATAAATGTTATTTTCTCAAAAATACAAACATGTACATACATGTTGTTCACATATTATTGTAGCCCCATTTGTGCTGAATACAGTGTTATCAGACTTTAGCTATTAATATGTTTTTAAGCAACTGAAAAAAGCACAAATGTCAAGGCATGTCAAAACTTCTCCAGGGCCCAAAACACCCTCAGACCCCAGAGGGTTAATGACATTAATGAACTTCAGTAAACATAAACACACAGACACACACACAGCGGCCGCATGTGTGTCTCTCTCAAACTGCCACAGTTGCTCTTTCCCTGGTGGATGGCAGCGAGTCCTCCAACCCCTGGTGGACAGTAACAGCTCCTAAACTTCCTGGCGGACGGCAGCAGTTCCTCCGGCGGCCGGCAGCGACTCCATTCCCTTCCGGATGGCAGCGGTGAGGACTCCACGACAGCGCATCCCTCCTCCTTCCTGGGTTTCAGCACCAATGTAATGGGGTTCACAGGACGGGCAAGGAGGAGGCAGGAACCGCTAGAACAGTAAACATAACTTTGATGACATAAACCAACTTAAACAAATATAAACACAAAGACACACACACAGTGGCCATGTGTCTCTCTCTCTTGAACTGGTGCCTCTGGCTCGTCTTTATCCCCCTCCTGGCTGTTTAGGACAATTCAGCACCAGACGTATGTCCTCATGGCCCAATCACGCCCTCCTCCTCATCACAGCCACATTGTTTGTCCTTCCCTCTCAGTTGATGAACTGAAGCACCAGGGGGCAGGGCCAAGGGTGTAATGGTGTGAAGTAGGCGTTGATGTTTTTCTGCTGTAGAGGCAGTCACAAATTAATGTACCCCTAGTGACGAAGCATAGTTGCGGATATAGAAACAAAGCGTTTTTGCAGCATGGTTTCAATAAATGCTTTTATTGCATTGGGGATTAAGTTTTGAGTTCTGTCATTTACAGAATGATTTTTTATAGTAGAAAGACCTCATATGTTAAAATATCAAGGAAAATTTGATTCCTCATGACAATGACCCCTTTAAGTCATTGTCATTATTTTCAGCATAAACACGCCTACTTTATATTTAAATTACATTTTTAAGATTGGCTTGGAAAAGCCAACCTACTGATCTACTATTTAAACGTATTGTTATTCTTCTGAGACCCAACATTTCTCAACGCTACTCCTCCTAGAGCTTTCAAGCTACATCCACCAAACTCGGGACATACCTTCAGACTATTCTGACTCGGGTTGCTATATCTTTTCTAACTAATCCGAATTACAGTACTCCCATAGTGGACTTCCAAACAGGCCTCATTTTCCTTTGACTTCCATTCAAGGTATGAAAACTTTATCCTGTAATAACTCCTTCAGAGGATTAAAGCTACATCCTATCACTCCACCACTCATACTCTGGGTTGGGTCATTTGATGCAGGGTAGCAAGGAGCCTTTTGAGTATCACCTTGGTAACTGCCTAGCAATCAAGTAACAAAACACATATCTCTGCACCAGAACATCGTAGAGACTTCCGGTTTCATTAATTTGACTCAGGGTAGCAAGGAGCCTTTTGAGTGTCACCTTGGTAACTGCCTAGCAACCAGACTGGGTTACCCTAGCAACCAAGTAACAAAACATCTCTGTACCAGAATATCATACAGACTTCCGTTTTCGTTTATTTGACTCAGGGTAGCAAGGAGCCTTTTTGAGTATCACCTTGGTAATTGCCTAGCAACCAGATGGGGTTACCCTAGCAACCAAGTCTCAAATCACATATCTCTGCACCAGAACATCGTAGAGACTTATGGTTTCATTAATTTGACTCAGGGAAGCAAGGAGCTTTTTGAGTATCACCTTGGTAACTGCCTAGCAACCAGATGGTGTTACCCTAGCAACCAAGTAACAATTCATATATCTCTGCACCAGAATATCATAGAGATCTCCGGTTTTGTTCATTTGATTCAGGGTAGCAAGAAGCCTTTTGCGTATCACCTTGGTAACTGCCTAGCAACCAGATGGGGTTACCATAGCAACCAAAGTAACAAATCACATATCTCTGCACCAGAACATTAAAGACATCCAGTTTCACTCATTTGACTCAGGGTAGCAAGGAGCCTTTTGAGTATCACCTTGGTAACTGCCAAGCAACCAGATGGGGTTACCCTAGCAACCAAGTATCAAAACATATACCTCTGCACCAGAACATCGTAGAGACCTCTGCTTTTGTTGATTTGACTCAGGGTAGCAAGGAGCCTTCTGCATATCACCTTGGTAACTGCCTAGCAACCAGATGGGGTTACCATAGCAACCAACATAATAAATCACATATCTCTACACCAGAACCTCGTAGAGACTTATGTTTTCATTAATTTGACTCAGTGTAGCAAGGAGCTTTTTGAGTATCACCTTGGTAACTGCCTAGCAACCAGATGGGGTTACCCTAGCAACCAAGTATCAAAACATATATCTCTGCACCAGAACATCGTAGAGACCTCTGGTTTTGTTGATTTGACTCAGGGTAGCAAGGAGCCTTGTGCATATCACCTTGGTAACTGCCTAGCAACCAGATGGGGTTACCATAGCAACCAATCACATATCTCTGCACTAGAACATCGTAGAGACTTCTGGTTTCGTTCATTTGACTCAGGCTAGCAAGGAGCCTTTTGAGTATTACCTCGGTAACTGCCTAGCAACCAAATGAGCTCACCTTAGCAATCAAGTAGCAAAACACATATCTCTGCACCAGAACATTGTAGAGACTTTCAGTTTGTGTCACCCTGGTAACTTAACTTTAAATAGTAGAACAGTAGTTTGGCTTTTTCAAACCAACCTTAAAAACGTAATTTAAATATAAAGGAGGCGTGTTTATGCTGAAAATAATGACTATGACTTAAAGGGGTCATTGTCATGAGGAATCAAATTTTCCTTGATAATTTGACATATAAGAGGTCTTTCTACTATAAAAATCATTCTGTAAATGACAGAACTCAAAACTTAATCCCCAATGCAAAAAAAAAAACATTTATTGAAACCAAGCTGCAAAAACGCCTTCGTCACTAGGGATACATTAATTTGTGACTGCCTCTACAGCAGAAAAACATCAACGCCTACTTCACATCATTACACCCTTGGCCCTGCCCCCTGGTGTTTCAGTTGGACTTATGGTACCCGCACAGCGGACGATCAGAAACCAAAAAAATCCCATTGACTTTCAATGATGGAATGTTTGTGAATTCAAACTCCAACTGTCAAAAATTAAAATGTAAACATACCCACACAAGGCCTTTTCTATGCTCTAAGCTGCTCTTTCTCTCTTTCATCTATCACTTTCTTTTTTATCTTTCTGTCACTCCATCACTCATTATTTTCTATCTTTCTAATACTCTTTATATTCTTTCTGTCTATTACTCTTTCGTTTCTATCACTCCATCACTTTCTATCTATCTATCTATCTATCTATCTATCTATTCTCTTTTACCTACTATTCCCAAGCTTTTAAACTTTTAGAAAAGGCTTTTTCACGCCAATGTCAAAGTTTGTCTACAAACTTTAATTTCTAGTTATTGATTGAACTTCATTCACAAAACTGTGAAATGTTGTAATCAGTATGCATTTTAAATTGTACTGTTTTAGAAACCAAACAGACAGATTTTTATTTTTTTTATTTTGACTGATAACCACCAAAATAAATTGATTAAATAATTTCTTACATACTGTAAATCTGTGAGTGTGAGACTGATTATACAAACACACTGTTTCCACTGCAATGACCTTTTCTCAAATGGAAAAACTGATTCAGCTGCTTTCTTATACCTATTTACACTCACACTAATTAATATACAGGCCAGCACCACAGTGCAATCCTGAACATCCTAAATCTTACCTTTTCAAACACAGTACTTTGTGAGACAACCATTTTCATTTTCTTTATTCTTTAGAGTCAAATTTAAAATGTCCCAAAATTCAACAAACTGATCTCGCAGTGAAATCAGAAACACTAGGTTGACTTTTATTGAGGTAAAATTGGTCTGTGCTTACCGAAATTCGCAACACTGCTCCAGTTGCCAAAGTGGTAAGTGTTGTCGGGCATATGGGCATGTGTGAGCTCTTTGGTGAAATGTCCATGGAGGACTACCTAAATAAAGTTGTGAAACAAGTAGCGCTGGGCGATTAGTCAAATTTGATTTTCAATTACAATTGAAAACAAGATAATCGAGCTAAAACAATTATTGTGCCACATTCTGTTTCAAAGAGGCAATGTAAAAGAGAATATTGCTTGCCCGACCGGACAAGCAGACTGATTAAAACATCAATAACTAAAAAATAACTGGCTATATTTGTGATAGCCTAGGCCTGTGTTACTTATTAGAAAGTTCATATTCTGCTGTTGAAAGTAATCCAGATCACTTCATTTTATAATTCGCTAGCGATCTAGTAACAGTTGCACCCTGTTTGATTGACAGGCAGTGTACTGTATATGTGTGTGTGTGCTGAAAATGTGCGTGTGTTCCGAAAATGCTCATGCTCAGTGGCTCTTGCAGCTGTACAGCGGTATGCACTGTGTATACCATGAGCGCTCCGACTGACCTGAGAAAAATTTACTCTCTGAATATTTCACCAATCATGAAATGTGTCCCATATTTCTGTTGGCTGTTTAAATGAACTAACAATGCCCAATTTGCGAATTAATAATTATTTTGAGTCGGTTCTTTTCAGTGAATTGGCCAAACGGGCTTGCACAATGGTCTGAATCGATTCGTGATTCAGTACAGTTCATTCAGAATGCTCTCTCACTGAATCATTTGGAGCGGTTTCTCACACAGTAAAACAGTATCGGGATATTTACGAATACAGAGAACAAACAGTGCTGGATACAGTGGAAACTTACCTACAATCAGCTGAAACAAAAGAAGGAAACAAAGGTCTTTTTGAGAGGTAACTTTGAGAAACTTCAGCTAGTGCTGTGGCATGTGAACAAGGGGCTGTTCAAACTGAATGTGTTTTTGCGTCCGCTCGCGCTGTTTTTCAATCATTTTCCATGTAAACATTCGCTAGATGGATGTCTTTTGACAACTGCGTCACGTTTCACTGTGTTTTTAGCATCTTTCATGGGAGCGCTTCATCTTTAGACTCTTGTGTCAAGTTAAAAAGAACATCAACTCATAAAAACACATCTCCAGACACCTGTGTTCTGCTCTATTCATTGTGGTGCGTTTTGCATTTTTAGTGCGACAGGGTTCGAGTCATTTTTTCAAGCAGGACTTCGGGTTCGGGTTTGTCTGAATGAAAAAATAAACAGGCCTACCGAACTTGTTTCGCGCTCTCACTCACAGACACGTGAGAACGGACGAGTTAGGGGCCGTTCACTCCGAACGCATTTTTGCCTGTGTCTGTTCTGTTTTCCCATTGTTTAAACACATGCTTGGCGAATGTCTTTGACATTTGCACCACGTCTCGGTTTTTCTTCAGCGTCTCAAGCAGCATCGGCACATTTTAAACACCATGTCATTTTAAAAAGACACCTGCGCTCTGTTTCATTCTTTGCGCTGCGTCTAGATTTGTTTTTAGCGCAGTTGTCACAAAGATTCAACATTCTAAACAAGTTGAGGCTGCATAGAGTGGACTGTGGCAGTGTTTCATTTTATTCCAGATTGTTCTGTACCAAGTGAAGTTTCATTAAATAAATGGTAAGGCAATGCTTTTTTCCTCCTCCTGCTCTAGTGTACTGAGGGGCTGCTGTGCCTTGTTAAAACTGTGTATGTTTACTGTTTCAGTACTGTTACAAATGTTGCCTATATGCTTACATAAAATACAGCCTATTGCAACAGTACGTGCTAGGAAAAGAAATTAAGACAGTAAGCGATTTTGTGTTCAGGTCGGGTTCGGGCTTAAAATCTAACAGTATCATTTGGGCCGGGTAGGGTCAGGCCACACGGTCTCGGGTAAGGGTCGGGTTTCATTTTAAGGCCCGTGCAGACCTCTATGGCAGATTTCTGTTTGTACCCTTAGATTCAATCCTGCAGGCGCCCATGCTTGTGCTAATGCACACCTGAACGATCAAATACATTTAAAAATTCCCCCAAAATGCCTGTCTTGGTGAGGTATTCATGTAAACGCAGAGAGTGATGTCTAAAGTGAACGTAAACAGCGGAGAAAAAAGCCAATTTGTATTAAAATGTCGGACTTGTAAGTGTAAATGTAAGCTGACCTGCTGCCGTCTAGTGTAGTGTGTCATTATAATAATCAAACAACCATAACAAGTAAACAAGAAAACACTCACTGCTCTTGACTGTGTAATTTTAGTAGCTTTAAAAAGTATTAATGTATTATAATCTATTAATATCTCTATTTTTCCGGGACATGTCCTCTTTTTCGGACCTTAAAAAAGCATCCGGCCGGGATTTCTAAATTTGTGAAAATGACCAGGATTCGGCTTTAGTTGCATTATGATGTGCATCTGGTCTAATACTTCATTGTGTGTGCGCGCATATTTGCATTGCTTTAACCCCTCTTTGTAAGTCCCGCCTTATCTCGCACAACAATTGGTAGATTATAAGAGGCTTGCAGCAACTATTGGCCAAATTCCTGCCTATCAAACTCTCCACAAACGTGCAAAGCGCTGTTGTGTTCGGCATCAAACAGTTGCTTGACAGAAGCAGCAAATGACAGCTGAGTGGAAACAATGCCCAAACGAAAGTGGAAATTTACAGAAGATTTGCACAAAAAAATTCCCATGCTTTCGTCCAGGTCGAGATCCGTGGGAAGCAGAATGTATGACATGTAAATCTGGCACTTATGTGTCAGTTGCTAATAAAGGTGCAAGTGATTTAGAAGCACACATTAGCTCTGCGAAGCATAAAGGGTCAGCAAAAGGTGAAAGTTCATCAGGTAAATTAACAGACTACTTTTTGCAACCAGGTGAACATTGCTTCATTCTCCATGGCCATTCAAAATAATAGTAATAGTATATGAAGGTACACTTATGGCATCAAATATTTTATTTTAGTATATGGACATTCAAAAGAATGTTGGAAATTTGTATTTATTTATATATATATTTATGTTATGCTAATAGAGAGTGTCTTTTTCACTGTATTAAAGTTTGCATTCATAGTAACACTGTTTTGAACCCTGTTCTTCCACCCCACCCCACCCCACGAAAAAAAAAGGTTTCCTCTTTTTGGAAAACCAGAATATGGTCACCCTATACAGTGAAGACCAGTAGTAGTTTTATGTTGCATGTCATTCTGAATGTTTACTTGAATACTTGATAGCCAACTGCTGTTAAAAACTTTTAAATGTGTTAAAAAAGCACTGAATTTTATTAATTTGTATTTTTGGTTCTATTATTTTTAATCTATTACTAGTCATTGTTGTTTTTGTTGTTATTTTATTACTGACTGTTTACTAGTCATGAATAATTACTTAAGAACTTGAAACCATTCTTCCATAATTAACATATTAGGCAGTGTTATTATTTGTTGTGGTTTTGAAGCTGGTATTGAGAATCATCAAATTTCACTATCACAATACCAAAATTTCAGTAGTCTGTAATGTATAGCTTATATTGTACATGGTAGATCTTGCTGCAGTAACATGATGAAAAAGTAGATCTCATTCCATAGAAGTGTGAGTGCACCTGTTTTAAATGATGGTGATGGAGGCTTTTCTGTATTTGAATACCATTAGTAACAAAGTAATTATCATATGACAATAGCCTCCTCCCTTACGTAGTGCAGTTTACATTTCAAGTTCAAGGAAATCCACAGTTAAAAAGACAAGTTTTTTTTAAAAGTTCAATAAATGCATGATGTATCCAAAGTCAATGAGTAATCATGTTAAATAGTCGTGATCTCAATATTGACCAAAATAATTATGATTTTGCTTTTTGCCATAATTGAGCAGCCCTAGAAACAAGTGTCAAGAAAAGATAGTTAATTGTGTTGTCACTGCGAACAGTCATCTGAAATGAAATATGGCTTGAATGTGCACTGTTGATTGCACGCATCCAAGAAGCGGGCTTGAGGAAATTAGGTGAGGGACCATTTCACTACAAAACAATAGTTCCATTCGATGCAAACACTGTACAACATGATCATCCATCGCGTCACAAGTGCTTGAAGTGAAAAGGCCAGTAATCTCTTTTCTCTCTTTTCCAGTATCCCTTTTCTGCCCTGTCACTGTAATGCTGTAATCTTCTGCATATTTCATCATCTTATTCTGGCCATAACCATTCATTTAGATATGAAATGTCTGACTAACATGTGAAACCAATCACACTTCACTTTCTTACGTTATGTTTGGGATGTGTATAACATCGGTTTGCATCATTTAACTAGTTTGTCAAACATGCGGTGATATCTCATTTACTTGCATCTACCTCAAACAAAGTTTTTAAATATCTTTAAAAGATACATTAGCAGGTTCTTTATCATAATCAGGTTTTGGAGTTAACAAAATAAACCCTGTGGGGTCTGAGGGTGTTTTGGGCCCTGGAGAAGTTTTGACATGCCTTGACATTTGTGCTTTTTTCAGTTGCTTAAAAACATATTTATGGCTAAAGTCTGATAACACTGTATTCAGCACAAACTGGGCTACAATAATATGTGAACAACATGTATGTACATGTTTGTATTTTTGAGAAAATAAAGTTTATGCGTGGTTTAAAAATAAAATAAAATTGTAAGTCACTGAAATAAGGCCATATAACACATACTAAACATTTGTTCACAACACATTTGAGAACTGGATCTTGTAGCCTAGAGTTTTTGCTACAAAATGATGTGAAAACCATCCTGATCACTCATTCATACAAAACAATATAGTCATTTAACTTTTGTAAGACACTTTTAGTGTTAGAAAGGCCATATGCAAGGAGGCATGGATGACCATGAATATTGATGTGATTCACACCTGAGGAGACAAAGACCCCTACCCTGAGAGAGAATGAATGTGAGGAGACTTAATGATTGAATGTATTGTTTGTAGCTTATTCATAAAATCAAGTTTAAGTTAAAAGAAGTAATCTGACTATACATTTTCTTTACATAAAGACTTTACTAAAAAACTTTAGACCTACACTACCATTTAAACATTTTAGATCTGTAAGACAACAAATATGTTGACTGTTCTGCAGGTTCCCGCCTCCTCCTTGCCCGTCTTGTGAACCCTGTTACAGTGGCCTAACTATTCCTGAACACCAAAGGGACTATTTTAAATTATTTTGTATTTAAACATGCACAGACAGACGTCTTTGACCGCTTGATACATATCTCAGGCCGCTTTAAGACGCAGTGTCAAGGTACAGCTCTGAAGAGGAGAATCCATTTTCTGTCATTAAGCTGCTGCCTCTTGTTGTTTCGAGCACAAATGCATCATGATCACGTTGTTTTGCCGATCTGCACTATTTTTAATTGATGGTGTATAAAAACATGCGCTAGATGGATGTCTTTGACTAGATGTGTTTCTGGCAATGTGCATTTCAGTGCAGGAGTATATTTGAAACTGGACGTGTGTATGTCTAGTTTATACCATGCTTTGGACTATGTATCATGTGGAAGTGTCTTCAGTGTATTTCAGCGTGGATTGCATGTTTTTTGGAGATTAGCGTGGGTTGCTTGTGAATCAGTCATAGAGCGATTCAAGATTTGCAAAGGAACTGTTATTGAAGGATGGGGCCATTATAAACACTTGGACCTAATGCAAAACATTAAGTAAACAGTTCCATTCATGAATATTTCAAATGTCATGACTGTTTGATAGTTTATGGTGTTGACACCCTGCTTACATCGGGCACGTCTGTTGACGCATTGCAATGGCTTGAGGCTGTCTACACCAGGTGCGTCGACATGAACAATGAAACCGTTTATTTGTGTTGTTGGCAGTAGTAGCGCCAGCGCATGCAGCACAAAATGGAACGGGACATCTGTTTACTGTCGCTGCAACGCAACGAGCCACAATGGATGCCTCCATGGTAGACAGCTGCAACGATCTCCCCAGAGGCGGAGGTTACACTATTAGAAAGTTTGGACCTCTGACACCACAAACACAAATGATATATATAAAAGTAGACAGACTGCAGATGTTAAGGGTAAATAAACTGTGTATTATTAATATGTTCAAGTGAACAACAGCAAGGTTATATACACACTGCCAATAGAAATAACAAAACCCACCACCATATGAGTCTTTGTCTCTCACTAAGACACTATAAACGATCGCTTGCTTTGGGAGTCCATTTATAATATGTACATATATTTCTGTCGATATGGGTTCGATCTCACCAGTAAGCTGGTCCTGGGAGCGATTTTCCAATGAGCAGCTGGCAATAATCCGATCCTCAATGTGAATATATCCGACCATGCAATGGTCTTAGCCAAGTTCAAGGAAATCGATAATCCACAGGGTAAACAATATAAACCATACCTCTATGACAGGCACAAATCCAAATTAGAGCTTGCTAGCAATGCTGTGTGTAAGAACGTTATCCTCCTTTCTTTATAACCTGATTGCTCTCTGGAAGTAGCTGCTGCTACTTCCTTTTAAACTGTCTGTGAATATGTACCACATCACCACTTCCTGATAGTGTTAATGATATCATGGACACAGGTATGGCAAACAACATAGGACAAACATATACCACAGGGTACCAAATACTGAAACACAGGGGAAAGACAGCAACTGGGTGAGTGGAATAGAACTACATAGTGTAAACATACAACATATAGCACCCAGATCAGTATGTAGTGTTACATACATTGGTCCCACATATCATGCTTGTCACCGATGTAAGAGGAAATCATCACCTTCAGTGTCCTGTTGACTCTCTCTGTCAAATTGGTCTGTGGATGGTAGTGATTGTCGTCAATTTCTGTGTGACCCAATTCTTGCAAGTTGGCCTTCTGGATCTCAGATGTGAATTGGGGTCCCGGTCAGAAATCAGGTATTTGGGGACCCCCAGCGGGTAAAGATTTCCTCCTGTAGGATCTTCATGCTCTTGGGTGTCCTGCTGTTTCTCATAGGGAATAGCTCCACCCACATTGTTTAATAGTCAACTATGAAAAGCAGATATGCATTGCAATTACAGCTGGACGGGAACGGTCCCATCAGATCGATCCCCAGGGTGTGCCCAGCCTCCGGTACTTCAGTTGATTGTATGAAACCGGCTGGTAGGCCTGTCACGATAATTACGTTATCAACTTATCGTACGATATATGGACATGACCTCAATATTGCACATTGTGTTTACATGCATGTTTGTTTACGTAATCATGAATGTCACCAACATTTTAGCCAGTCGTGCTGCTTCTGCCTGCTCTTTTTTGTCAGAGACGGGGCTCAGGAAGCTCCTCCACGCACACAGTGGACAGCGACAGGTGAAGATTACGTGACTCAACATTAATGTTCATCCGCATGTCTGGCACAGGTGGAAATTTTGGACGGGCAAGTTAAAGAGAATTTTAGTTGCCCGACCAGACAAGTAGCCTGATTAAAATCTCAATAACGAATGTTAGCTCAATAGCATGGGATTGTGGGGATTGAGCACAATTTTAATCATTCCAACATGTTTCACTTTCAAAATGCAGGGAATTCCCTCTATCACATCACCCTCTCTCCATCTCGCCTTCACTCGTGGTGCAGCGTTCAGCAGCTTGTGAGTGCGAGCAGTGGGGAAGCGCCTATCTACTGAACTTTAGATTATACATACAGAATATAAATGGGTATAAACCTATTAATTGGAAATGCAAATTGTGTAGTACCACGTCTCTGTAAGCGAGCGATGCGATAAAACTATTGCTTTATAATCAACAAAGCTGTCTTCATCACAAATGTGAAACGTTGGAGAGATCTAATTTTGTCTCGTCACATCGTGGCAAAAGGCAGAAATAGCAAAAACACTTTGTGTAATAATACCATCGGTAGAGTGAAGAGAAATGCTTAAAACAGACTTATGCACCCGTTACATTTCTCACCTTTCTAGAGCTCCATCTAATGTATGTATCCGAGGTATTTCTCTGCCATGTGAATCAGTCAGTTATAATAAGTATATAACAATATACATAATACTAATATTAACAATATAACATTAATAAATTACACACAGTGAAAACATTATCTATCTTTAATATGCATATCTGTTTTAAATATACAACATAACTGATTTAGCAGCAAGGTTCTCTCAGGATTTTATCTGTTAATATTTTCAATGCATTTTGTCAATATTAAACAGCCGTTTTTAATGTAACTGGTGAGAACTGACGTACTCTCAAAGAGATGATTTACACAGAAATTGAAATTTGGTAACACTTTAAAAAAAGGTTCCATTTGTTAACGTCCTGGTTACTTTCATAACCTCTGTTCCCTGATGGAGGGAACGAGACGTTGTGTTGATGTAGTGACACTAGGGGTCATCCTTGGGAGCCCCGAACACCTCTGATCATTGAAAAAAGGCCAATGGGAATTGGCGAGTGGAATTTGCATGCCAATCCCCCAGACATACGGGTATAAAAGGAGCTGGCTCGCAACCACTCATTCAGGTTTTGTGCTGAGTAGCCGAGACAAGGTCCCGGCCATTTCAGCGGGTAGTGCAGTGTTGTGGCAAGAGGGACACAATGTTTCATTCCCTCCATCAGGGAAAGTAACCAGGACGTTCCCTATCTGTCACTCACTCGACGTTGTGTCGATGTAGTGACACTAGGGGTCCCTATACAAAACGCCACAACGACTGAACTATGTTATGTGGACTGGCAGTGCGAGACGCGCAGACCGCTGTGTGCCTCTCAGCCAGCACACCAGGCCATCATGTAACCTCCACCGACACTCCTACGTTTGTCGAACGGTCCCCTGTATTTCTGGTATAAGTCGACTGCCCAAAAAATGGGGACAGGCTAGCCCTGCCGTGGCCTCTTTTCTTCCCAAAAAGAGTGGAAATCGTTTACTAACGGGGGCCATAAGTGTCTACGTCAGGGTGAAAATATGTCACATGGTCTTACCGAGTTTTGTCGGAAGTATGTCATGTGGAGAAGTCCCGTGGTAGGTTCTACCCGAGGGGGGAGGAGCACTACAGACATGGCTACCAAGGGCAGAGGCTGTGCGCCAAGGCATCCATGCAGAGGGGAGCCTAGGACAGGGAGTACCAAAGGGGGCAATGAGAGGACTCTCAGGAGGTGAAGGGTGGTGGAGTCTCCACTCTCCATGGAGCATTATTCAAGGCATCCGTCGTGACCACGACATGCCTCGAGACCTGCTCTAAGGGAACCCCTGCCCATAGAAATGCCAGATCTGACCAAGGGCTGAAAGTTTGGCAGCACCATGGCGTGATAGTCACACGCTGGGTGCCATGGCGCCATGCCCACCTTCGGGACTCGAGTCTGTAGCCAGTGCTGGAGCGGTCTCATATGCATCAACCCGAGGGGGAGTACCGCCGACGAGGATGCCATATGCCCCAGGAGTCTCTGAAATTTTTTCAATGGCACCGCTACCTTCCACCTGAAGGCTTTCAGGCAGGCCAGAACCGACTGTGCACGCTCGTTCGTAAGGCGTGTCATCATGGTGACCGTGTCCAACTCCATACCAAGAAAAGAGATGCTCTGCGCAGGGGAAAGATTGCTCTTTTCCCAGTTGACCTGAAGCCCCAGTCAGTCGAGGTGCTGAAACACAAGGTCCCTTTGCGCACATCTCGCGAGTGAGCTAGGATCAGCCAGTCATCGAGATAATTGAGCATGCGAATGCCCTTCTCCCTTAGCGGGGCCAGGGCAGCCTCTGCAACTTTGGTAAAGAAACAAGGAGACAGGGACAGACCGAAAGGGAGAACCTTGTACTGGTATGCTCGTCCCTTGAAGGCAAACCAAAGATAGGGTCTGTGTCGAGGAATGATCGATACGTGAAAGTACGCGTCCTTCAGGATGATGGCTGTGAACAAATCCTGATGTCATACTGATGCCAGGATGTGCTTCTGCGTCAACATTTTGAACTGAAACCTGTGTAAGGCTTTGTTCAAGACACACAGATCCAGAACAACCCCCCCCCCGGGCATGATAAAATAAGGGCTGTAAAAGCCCTTGTGCGACTCGGCTAAGGGGACGGGCTGGTTCTATCGCTCCCCTATCATGATGAACACACACAAAGAGTGTACTTGCATTATTATTCTATTATATTATCATTATATCAGTGGCATAAAATGGTCTTAAAATGACAATAATATCATTTATCACAACTATTTCTGGGACAATATATCGTCCAACAAAAGTAGTTATTGTGACAGGCCAACTGGCTGGCTTAGTGTTCTCTGCCTTGTACTTCTGATAGATGGTACAACGCTTGACATACCCCCACACGTCTTTCCTCAAAGAAGGCCACCAAGATACATCCAGTATCTTTAGAAAGAAAGACTTCCTAGGTGGCCTCCTAATGGATTATTGTGGAAGTAGTGAAGGAAATCTGGTAACAAGGTCCGAGGCACCACCATCTGGAACTTATTGCCTTTGTCCCGGAGCAGTAGTCTTTGGTGATCTTCCAAAGTGATCCTTGGTGTTGTGGAATTACAGTCCTGATTCTTGGTGGCTAGATGTTTCAGCTCTTGCTCGTATGTTTGGGCTAGAGCAATTTCGGCCAAGGTGTGAGGTAGGTTGGTCTGGTGTCTATGCACAATCACTAGACATGCCGCAGTGTCAGGCTGGAGGGGTGAATGGGTCCTGGAAAGTCTAACACAGCATGGTTTGTGCAGATGTAACCCAGGTTACCAGAATATAAACGTTGAAGATTTTAACCAAATGATAATGTGAAAGACTGACAAATGGCATTTAAAAGAAAGTATATATATATATTTGTTGCAAAGGAAAAATTTTAAAATATGAGTCTCCTTGATTAGGTGAACAGCCAATAGAAATGTGTTGTATATCTACAGCCAATTAGTGTGCAGATATTAGAGTGGTGCATCATGTGGAGCTCACCCTGTCTCCGGTGGGAGTGGGTTTGTGTGGTGCTCCAGAAAATTAACTTTCCAGCAATCGATCATAGACGAAAAAAGAAAGACATTGATGTGAAATGGTAACTTAAGAAACATATTGATGATATATATATATATATATAATTTGGTTGGAGAAAGATTGAAATCATATATATTTTGTTTAAAAGATGCATGAAAACTGCATGAAAAGCAGACAATTATTAGCGTTTGAATAGTGTTAGCATGCTTCATGGTGTCTATCTCTGTAAAAGGAGTAAAACATAGGGGAAACGCACCAAAAAGAGACAACTTATCAATGTGTAGCATCACTTCCTGTGTCCAAGGAACACATTCTTCCAATGTGTACATGACAAGTAGAGATTTCCTTGGTGAGTCAATTCATCATTTTATTGCTTAATTCAATCTAAGGGCATAAGAAATTAAATTAAAGGGAATTGAGGTTTATTAAAGTCTCACTGTAACATTACTGTGTATTATTGATGATGTAAAGTAAAGAGACTGTGTTAAGTTTTTTGTTAGCAGTGCAAGCTATGCAATTGGCCACATGCGATAAAGTGTGTTATGTCTGTTAACGTGTTCATTTGCAATCTAGATAATAAAATAATTGCACAAAGAAGTGTGTTATAATAAGATGTCTTTCTTTGATAAAAGAAAAGAGAAATTGAAGCAATGTGATGCATAAGGAAAACAAATTATTCTTAAAGAGGTACTGAAATCAAGTTAACGTAGTAAATATTAAATACTGCTAATACTCTTTTTGGCCTTGTTTGTTCAAGGTCCGATTTTTTTTTTTCTTCGTTGTTGTTTCCTGTTCCTTCTTCTGTCATTCTGATGCTGTGAGCCTTTGTGACCTGGATGAAGATATTCTAATGCATTGATGTGTCCATAGATTGAGAACTGCCCCAGCTCTGCTTGTTGTTCTGGGTGGGGTTTGGACTGGAGAGCCACCTGAAGCGTTCTCTTTGGATTTTCTGTATTGGAGAGAAACAGAGACAATTGAGGTACTAATATTCACAAAATCATATCTGGATTGATAAAGACTGATCTGCTGTCTTTGAAAAGACAAAATCTTGAGTATTTGAACAGTTGAAGTTACAACTGAAATTAAGACATTTCTATTTTTATTTATTTTAATTCAGTTTTTTTTTTTTTTTCAGAGTGGATATAAATTAATTTGTATGTTTTCTTTTGTGGTACACATATGACAAGTGAATGTTTATCAATTTATTTTGGTCAGTTCATAAAGGTGAAGGTCAAATTACATTAGCTGTCTTCTAAAGAGATAAAACTCATACAAGCAAATTCATACATAATACATTACTTAAATGTACAAAATTCAAATCAATATTTTATTCTAAACTAGAAGTATTAAGAAGTGATGTTTAAAACTAACCTTTAAAGAAAGGAAAAAAAAAAAAAAAAATCAAATTACCTTGCCGAGATCCAGAGGAAAATATCCAAATAACCTGTGAAGAAACAAAAAGGGAAAAAGTTAAAAAGTTAAAAAACTTGAACATATAAAACCAAAGATATTTTGAGCATCATTGTACCAGTCAATGTGATTTATTCAACATACCTGTTATTTTTTATTTAAAATACTTTGTTCTTTAGCCTCTGTCTGAGTGTGTTCGCTGTTGCTGCTGGCCTCCTTCTCCCTAATTGAACTTTGTCTTCTGAGGGTCCTTGTCCATAAGCTTATACAATTCATACCAACTGTTACACATACCTCAAACTCCACTCCTTCAAGGAAGTGCCTCCATTTCTCTACAGCCCAGACCACTGTCAAACACTCCTTTTCTGATGTGGAATAGTTTAGCTTGGCCCCTTTCATCACTCTAGACGCATAGGTTATGACTTGTTTGTCCATCTGTGGGTCAATATGGCCCCCAGTCCCAGGTCACTGGCATCAGTGTGGACCTGAAAGGGCAGAGAGAGGTTTGGGTGTGAGAGTACAGGTGGTTTCTGTAGTGCCTCTTTGAGTGCTTAGAACACTCGGCTGTCCATTTCCATTGGACTCCCTTCCTTTTTTAGGTTGTTGAGTTGAGCCGCCAGGTCAGCGAAACTGGGGATGAACTTATGGTACCATCCTGCCAGGCCAAGAAATCGCTGGTGAGACTTCACATCTGTCGGTTCAGGGTACTCCTGGATTACTGCTGTTTTGGACGTGTCAACTTCCACTCCCTGGCCTGAGATGATATGCCCCAGGAACTTTAACTCCTTTTTATAGAAGTGGAATTTGTTCATGTTGAGGGTGAGGTTGGCTTAGTCAACTCTTTGGAAGATGTTGCTGAGGTCCTTGGAGTGCTGCTCTGGGGTCTTTGAGTAGACAATGATGCCATCTATATAGATGAAGCCAATCCTTCCTCTTAGGCCAGCCAACACCCTCTTCATGATTTGCTGAAAGGTGGCAGCGGAGTTCTGAAGACCAAAAGGCATGTGTTAGAATTAGAAGAGGCCCTGGGTAGTAATGAATGCCGTCTTCTGCTTACTTTCTTCCTCCATTTCTACCTGCCAGTAACCCGACTGAAGACCCAAAGTAGAGAACCAAGTGGCGCCTTCTAGGGATTCCAATATCTCATGGATTATCGGCATCGGGTAGGCATCTGGTACGGTCTTGGCATTGACTCTCCGGTAGCCTATGCAGAAATGGTAGGAGCCATCAGGTTTTGGCAATAAAACTATTGGAGAAGACCAGGGTGAGATGGAGGGCTCAATTATGTCATCCCTTAGCATCCTGTCAGCTTGTTCCTCTATGATTTTCTTCTTAAGCTGTGAAACTGAATGCTTGGCTCTTCACTGGTATGTCATCAACAGTCTTGATAAAGTGTTTGACGACCGACATTCTTCCTAAAATGTCTGAAGTGCAAACGGCCACCTAAGCCTCAGTTTCTGTAATTCCTCTTCATTGTCTGTGTCCCAAGTCAAAGGAGGAGGTTCAGAGGTCGTCATCAGAATGGGAAAGGTCTGTTCAGGTGGAAGAGCACAGTACAAAGTAACCGTGGCTTGCAGATGGTGATGGTGGCTTGCTGTGCTGGTGTTGTGTCTGGATGATGGGGTGTGACTGAATGGAAGTTGTAGCCGTGCTGTGCCTCCACTCCATATCTGTTATTAGATACATCCAAGACGACCTCCGTCTGTAGCACGGAGGGCGGGGCCAGGCGGGGCCAGGCCGGAATGACACACACCTGGACCCCAATCAGCCTGATGAGGTGAGCAAGTGATAAAGGCGACCGGAGATGACAGTTGGAGAGAGATAGACACAAACAGGGCAGCTGCCCTGTTTGTGTTTAAGTTTGTGTGTTTTTAAGTTTATCATTAAACTTTATTTATATTGTCAAGCCAGTTCTCACCTCCTTTACACCATCATATTCAGAAAGTCCAGTCTGAGGATCAAGAGGAATGCCAGGTGTTTATCACATGGGTGTTGATATTCCACTCTTTTCCATGCCACTCAGAGGAAGAGTCGTTGTGCTAGGGAGTAATGTATTTGTCCATCCGCTAGAATGAAACTCTGCAGCTTGTGGGTGCTTAAATCTGTCTTGTCTCCAAGCTTGTGCCAAAGGCTTACTCGCATTAGGGAGTAGGTAATTGCTGTGTCGAGGATAGCCTTCACTTCCCTTCCGTTCACTTATAATGGAACCTGCAGAAGAGACGGAGTCAGGAGTCTGTAGTCGTGATGTTGGGCAATGGTCAGGTGGGTGAGGTCTTTCGGGCTACGGCGTTCAGTGGACCTCTTGCTGTCTTTGGTCTTGAAGTTCTGTAAATGTACCTTCTGCCAGTAGTCCTTCATTCCCAGGCAGTCCTTTTCGACCAATGTGCTGATCTTCACCAGCTGCTCTACGGAAGTCACTGTTCCTCTTAGGCAGCCTGCCACTTTTGGGACAATGTTGTTCAAGATACAACTCACTAACTCCTCTTCTGTAAGTTAGGGTTCAATTTCAGACATAGTGCTTGGTATGCATAAGCGAAGTCTCTTTATCACTGACCTGGCTGCTGCACTTGTGTCCTGAGCTTGTCCTCCACTTCAGTCATGTAGTCATTGGGGAGATAAGCTGCCAAGAATGCTTCCTTGAAGGAGGTCCAGTTGCACATCTTGGTCTTCACTGCCTTCCACCAGCTACGTGCCGATCCTTCCAGAACAGTGCTGAGGATCCCAAAGAGCTCTACTCTTGCCAGAGGCCTCACATCCAGGAAGTTCTCACCCTGTTCAATTAAGTTCAGGATGTCGGCTGTCTCATAGGAGGCTCCGAATGACAGGACGTCGAGGCGTATGGGAGGTTGTGCACAGAATGAGGTCTCCAGGGCCTGTGAGTGGGAAGGGTGTGTCTGCACAGCAATATGATGATTTGCAGTATAGGTGGTGTTGTTAGGCATGGCTGGTGAAATGTTTGCAGTTCTGGGGTGTATAAGCACTGAGGTATAACTAATGTTGCAACAGGAGAAGTGGAGGGAGAAGCATGTAGTCTGGTCAGGGCAGGTGTATGTTTTACCTTTTTAATCTTGCTTTCCCACATCTCTCCTAATAAAGCAGATTACAAGCTCTCTCCCCAGTGTCTCCAAAGAGTGTTGCAGTAAATCTTGCAGCCAAGCTAAATTAGCCTCAACAGCCTCTCTTAGGGTTGTTTCCCTATTAATAAGGCTAGTGAGAGACTGTTTGAACTCTGTGTCCAATGTTTGAACCTGCTTAGTTAGGGCCGATAACACCTTTCAGCTGCACATTATCTTGTTGTAATGTGGAAATTAAACCCCCTTCAGCATTGACATTATCATCATCCACATCCTCATTAATGTACAAAGAACTACACAATGAAGTGAAAATGATATATATACAGGTGCATCTCAATAAATTAGAATGTCGTAGAAAAGTTCATTTATTTCAGTAATTCAACTCAAATTGTGAAACTTGTGTATTAAATAAATTCAGTGCACACAGACTGAAGTAGTTTAAGTCTTTGGTTCTTTTAATTGTGATGATTTTGGCTCACATTTAACAAAAACCCACCAATTCACTATCTCAAAAAATTAGAATACATCATAAGACCAATAAAAAAAACATTTTTAGTGAATTGTTGGCCTTCTGGAAAGTATGTTCATTTACTGTATATGTACTCAATACTTGGTAGGGGCTCCTTTTGCTTTAATTACTGCCTCAATTTGGCGTGGCATGGAGGTGATCAGTTTGTGGCACTGCTGAGGTGGTATGGAAGCCCAGGTTTCTTTGACAGTGGCCTTCAGCTCATCTGCCTTTTTTGGGCTCTTGTTTCTCATTTTCCTCTTGACAATACCCCATAGATACTCTATGGGGTTCAGGTCTGGTGAGTTTGCTGGCCAGTCAAGCACACCAACACCATGGTCATTTAACCAACTTTTGGTGCTTTTGGCAGTGTGGGCAGGTGCCAAATCCTGCTGGAAAATGAAATCAGCATCTTTAAAAAGCTGGTCAGCAGAAGGAAGCATGAAGTGCTCCAAAATTTCTTGGTAAATGGGTGCAGTGACTTTGGTTTTCAAAAAACACAATGGACCAACACCAGCAGATGACACTGCACCCCAAATCATCACAGACTGTGGAAACTTAACACTGGACTTCAAGCAACTTGGACTATGAGCTTCTCCACCCTTCCTCCAGACTCTAGGACCTTGGTTTCCAAATGAAATACAAAACTTGCTCTCATCTGAAAAGAGGACTTTGGACCACTGGGCAACAGTCCAGTTCTTCTTCTCCTTAGCCCAGGTAAGACGCCTCTGACGTTGTCTGTGGTTCAGGAGTGGCTTAACAAGAGGAATACAACAACTGTAGCCAAATTCCTTGACACGTCTGTGTGTGGTGGCTCTTGATGCCTTGACCCCAGCCTCAGTCCATTCCTTGTGAAGTTCACCCAAATTCTTGAATCGATTTTGCTTGACAATCCTCATAAGGCTGCGGTTCTCTCGGTTGGTTGTGCATCTTTTTCTTCCACACTATTTCCTTCCACTCAACTTTCTGTTAACATGCTTGGATACAGCACTCTGTGAACAGCCAGCTTCTTTGGCAATGAATGTTTGTGGCTTACCCTCCTTGTGAAGGGTGTCAATGATTGTCTTCTGGACAACTGTCAGATCAGCAGTCTTCCCCATGATTGTGTAGCCTAGTGAACCAAACTGAGAGACCATTTTGAAGGCTCAGGAAACCTTTGCAGGTGTTTTGAGTTGATTAGCTGATTGGCATGTCACCATATTCTAATTTTTTGAGATAGTGAATTGGTGGGTTTTTGTTAAATGTGAGCTAAAATCATCACAATTAAAAGAACCAAAGACTTAAACTACTTCAGTCTGTGCGCATTGAATTTATTTAATACACGAGTTTCACAATTTGAGTTGAATTACTGAAATAAATGAACTTTTCCATGACATTCTAATTTATTGAGATGCACCTGTATATATATATATATAATATAAAAGTAGACAGACTGCAGATGTTAAGGGAAATAAACTGTGTATTATTAATATGTACAAATGAAACAACGGCTAGGTTATATTCACTCCCAATAGAAATATTAAAACCCACCACCATATGAGTCTTTGTATCTCACTAAGACACTATAAATGATCGCTCACTTCAGGAGTCCATTTATAGTATGTACATATATTTCTGTCAATATGGGATCGATCTCACCATTAAGCTGGTCCTGCAATTGATGTTCCAATGAGCTGCTGGGAATAATCCAGTCCTCAATGTGAATATATCTGACCGTGTAATGGTCTAAGCCAAGTTCAGCATAATCGATAATCCACAGGGTAAACAATATAATCCATACAGGTCACGACATAAATCCAAATTAGAGTTTGCTAGCATTGCTGTGTGTAAGAACATTATCCTCCTTCTTGATAACCTGATTGATCCTTTTAAACAGTCTGTGAATATGTGCCACATCACCACTTCCTGGTGTCGTGGGGTGATGATGTCATGGGCACAGGTTTGGCAAACAACATAGGATAAACATATACCACAGGATACCAAACACTTAAACACAGGGGAAAGACAGCAACTGGGTGAGTGGAATACAACTACAGAGCGCAAAACCACAACATACAACATATTGCACCCAGATCAATATGTGTTACAGAGAATCATTGATTATAATGGGTTCTATTGCTTTTGACATGATGCAACTCTCTCATCCAGTGTAGATAGGGTTTGAGTGTTAACAGTTGTGCTTGAGATGAACAGTTTAATATATTCAGATGCAATGTGTTGGATGTGAGTTATGTGTAAACCCTGAAATTTAGTTTATAATTTTGTGGAGCTTGTAAATTCTCTTCAGATTGAGTTTCAAATATTGCGAAATTGGAGGGGCTGGACAGTGGTAGCCAATCAGAACAATGTGCATTTACATTGAAGTTTTAAGGAGGCGCTTAGGCTAAAATCGAACGTTTCAGACAGAGAGTCAGAGACAGGGTGGAAAATTATCATATATTACTAAATTATGACTTTTTTAATGCAAAAAAAAAAAAAAAAAAAAAAATTAACATTATCAGTGGACCTCAGGAATATAATAAAACTATATATATAAGCATTTCATGACCTCTTTAATCTAATATGCACAGTGCAGCGCTATTTCAGTGAATTTAGTGCCAGCTTAAAAGTAGATTGCAGGTGGTTAGTGAATAAGATGCGGGTTTTTGCACTGAAATATCACACACAAAAGTGGCGCAACTGTCTTCTGGGAATATATAAGAGAAATAAAAACACATGCTATGAAAATTCCCATTCTTAATGTCAAGCTGGTTGTTGAGCAGATTCTGAAGAACAGACATGACTGATATAATCTTTCAGAGTGGATGTGTCGATGATAGTATTGTCAATATAGACTTATCATGTCTTGAAGGATCTCACTCACAAAATTCTTTAAGATGGAAGATGTTTGCAAATCTATGTGGCACTTTCAAGATCTCCCTGTGCATATACATTGCACTAAAAGCTGACTTCCCCTCATCACCCTCACAAACTATAATTAGATTCTAGATTAAGTGGATATTTGTTCTGTTTCACTGTAAAGGCACTTAACTGTTGGTAATATACAGTATATGCTAACTAGGTCTTAGAACATAATATCTCAAGAGGAACTCTGCTGGAGCTGTATAGGAAAAGGGGTTCATTTATGCTAGACAACTACGCAGTAATGTGTTCATCCAAATTTTAACTTCTGGAATGGAACATAACTCTATGGGATAGTCTCGAGACCTGAGAAAAACAATGGACCACCTTTTCTTGGTTGTTTTCTTTTTTTTTTCTTTCTTGGAAATGCAGATTGGTAGCAGATGGAGTTGTTTTTCGTGCTGTTAGTTAAGGGTGTGAATCAGCAGGGACCTGGTGAATATGATAATATTGTGCTTCTTTATGTTTGGTGTACTGCGATTCGAAACTGATCATTTACTCACTTGTTTCCCATCAGTCATCATTGGACTTTGGTGCTTTGCACAATAAGTGCAGAGCTCCCTGCTTTACTTCACATAAACACATGCAATGGCACATCAGTGCCAGAAAAAAATAAAAAAAATAAATAAGGAAATAGTGTTGGTTTGTTTATCATTGCAGTCTATCTGTTCAGAGGATCTGTACGGACATCCTTACAAATTAAACATTATAGATTTGTTATAGCTTATTTTTATTTTGCATTTTGATCAAATAAAAAATAATTACCAGTGTGGTGTTCACATTTCTGTGAAAAAAAAATAAAATAAAAAATAAAAAAAAAAAAAAACATTTCTAAAAATATTGATTTTTGGAATACAGTGCCAGTATAGTTTTGTGGGGTAAAATACAAAATACTCAAATTAATACTGAAATTAATGCTGTCAATCGATTACATTTGTAAATCAAATTAATTGCATGAAATGCTGATTAATTAATCTAATTAATCACAGGTTAATATTTGCCAAAATAGGCTCCCAAATAATGATTTATAATTCAATATACAGCATAATAATCAAAATAATTCTAAATATTATATTTATTTTGCATTTAATAATTCAGATAATTTAAATTATTTAATTATTTAATTTAAATTTAAATTAAATTGTGGCAAACGAGTAAAGCATTGATTAGACAATACAAAAAGTCAATATATTGTTTGGTTTATTTTGATATCATTGAACATAAGCCACTCACTGGCCTACAGTCCACATCAGTCCATTTGCACTTTGTCAGTCTGTAGACTTGGGCTGTTCTCACAGGACGGGTTCTTGCATTTCATCTGTACTCATCTGACAGATGGACACTTTTGGAGCATCTCAATGTGGTCACATGGCATTCCTCTGGTTTTATGTAAAGGTAAATGTAGTCCGAACTTTTTTAAAAAAAAAGTGTCTTGAGAACCCTGAAATCTGTTTTGTTTAGCTGTCTTTTTAAACAGCTGTCAGTTTGTTTCCTGTGTTACCTGTACAATTGGAGTTAGGCTGACTGCCCGCTGCTGACTGAGACTCACAAAAACAATGAGGTGTACTTTAAACTTGAATTGCTCTGTTGTAATTCCTTGTAATTTAACTCTTTCCAGCTGGAGCATTCAAATTTGGGAACAATTATTCCCATGGTTCCTGTCTCAATATCTTCGCCGTCCAATCACTGATTCTATTTCTGAAAACTGCCAGACACTCATGACAGTATAAGCTAAAAGCACATATGATTGGTTAAGGGGTTACTGGGCGCGAATAATAAATGTATCATCATCATCCTCCATTTGCTTGGGTGGAGCCAGAGAGGATATCCCGGGAGATAACCTCCAGTGTTGGACTTACTGCTTCAAATTGAAAAACTGAGGCGATCTTTCGAGGTAAGACAAGTTATTTAACATGTGTTGTCAATATTGTCTATTGAAAGTCAAAACGTTTTAGTTACGAAGCATTTATTTGTAGGAGTAATGTTAGTTATTTCTGGAAAAAATGACATGACCATCGGCGTTCATCGGACAGGCAGCTAGCCTCTATTTTTAAGCAAATTTCTGTGAAACTTGCTAAATAAACATTAGCTAGCATTACTATGTTCATTTTTAGCTAAATATCAATAACTTTTTTTGGCCAATTTTGTTGCTTGTGCAAGATAGTCAAACCTTTTTAGTTATGAAGCATTTATTTGCGCTAGTTAGTTTGTTTTTGTTTTTCTGGAAAAAAAACATGTCCATCATCGGCAAGCCTCTTCTTTTTATATAAACATTTTTTTGGCAGTTTCTGTGAAACTTGCTAAATAAACATTAACTAGCAATACTATGTAAATTTTTTACTAAATATCAATAACTTTTTTTGCCAATTTTGTTGCTTATGAAAAATCCTCCTGAAGTAATGTGAGGCAGAGAGCAGACGCTGTTCAGACCTGCCTGGAAACTGACCTGCTAGTTAGATAAGTTATCTAGCTTGTTGATTTTCCATGTAAAAAAAATTAAAAAAAATGCAAATTTCATGCAAATCTATGTGGCACTTTCAAGATCTCCCTGTGCATATACATTGCACTAAAAGCTGACTTCCCCTCATCACCCTCACAAACTATAATTAGATTCTAGATTAAGTGGATATTTGTTCTGTTTCACTGTAAAGGCACTTAACTGTTGGTAATATACAGAGATATGAGGTGGTGTAGGATTGAGGGGAATATACTTGTAATTCAGTGGAAGGACACGCATTACATGCCTCTCCAATTTCCACAATACAAATGGCTCAACCGAAATTACTAGGTTTGTAAAAAATAATGGCGACTGGACAAAAGAAGTAGCCCTCCAGCCCACTGTCATCAGCGATTACAACAAAAACATGGGCGGTGTTGATTGGTCAGACCAAATGATAAAATCTTATGACGTCCTACAAAAAACTCAGAAGTGGTGGAAGACTCTTTTTTTTTTTTCACTTCATAGACACTGCCGTCATCAATAGTTTCATATTGTTTAAGGAATGGCAACACATTCATGCGGCACCAGGGGATGAGTGTAGACCAGTGAACTTAACCCAGATAGATTTCAGACAAAACCTGGCTCGTCAGCTGGGAGGTATCGATAGTCACGCAAGTTTGCCTTTGCATACACTAAAGCCTGTAGTTCCTCCTTCATCATCACTCCAAACAGCCCATGTCCCTAAATTTGAAGAGTCCTCTAAGAGATGTTGGCTATGCTATCGGAAAAGTAGGACTGAAAATAAAACTAAAGTAGCTTGTTGTGCACCGGAATGTAATGGCAAAAGACTTTGCTTGGTTCGCGATAGGAACTGTTTTCAGTCTTTGCACTTAGCTGAGTGTGACCAGTTTCACGAAGAGGCCTAGGTTGGGCTGTGTTTACTGGTGTTGTCCTCCCCTCCCCTCTTTTCTCCCTCTCTTCTCTCCACAGGTATTGCAATTGTTGAGTATTTATGAATTTATATATATTCTGTTCCTGCACTCTTTATTAATTTTTTTTTTACTGTAGATAGTTAGAAAGTTTGATTTTGTATGTTTTGCTGTGTAATTCGTGTGTAATTCTAATGTTCAAATGAAATAAAGTGTGTGTTTTATTGAACACATAAAATGTATATTTCAGTGTTTGTGTCCTTCAATTTCAGATGCAATCTCAATTTATTATTACAGGTGCTCAAAAGGAGTATTTGAGGAGTGGTCATGTGAAATGTATCTTAACATTCTAAATGTTTTTTTTTTTTTCCATTTTCCCACTAATCACTAGAATGGTCATAACTTTTAAACAATAGATTATATTTCTAATCTGTCTGCTATTCTACATTGCCCACAAAATTACATATATTTCATACACTCTAAGTTTCCCTCTAGCTTGTAATTAAAATGGTTGAAAATGCAGTTGTCTGATGAAGTATGGTGGCCGGAGAAGATTTTTGTAAAAATTGCTGTGTGAAATCTTATTGATAAAGGATGATTAGCCTTAAATAATCATACATATATTTATATCATTTGAAAGCCCTAGTTCTTCTCTTCAATATGGTATATACAGTTCAGGTGTGTGATGTTATATGAATATGAATGTAATATGAAAATGGATATGAATATCATATTCTGGCAGAGAATGGAATTTTTGGCTCAGGCTTTAAAGGGTTAAGAAAGGTCAGGGGATGGGGCCTGGTAGCTCAGCGAGTAAAGACGCTGACTACCACCCCTTGAGTTTGTGAGTTCGAATCCCAGGGTGTACTGATTCCAGCCAGGTCTCCTAAGCAACCAAATTGGCCCAGTTGCTAGGGAGGGTAGAGTCACATGGGGTAACCTCCTCATGGTCGCTATAATGTGGTTTGCTCTCGGTGGGGCGCGTGGTGAGTTGTGCGTGGATGCCGCGGTGGATGGTGTGAGCCTCCACACGCGCTATGTCTCTGCGGTAACGTGCTCAACAAGCCACGTGATATGATGCGCGGGTTGACACTCTCAGACGTGGAGGCAACTGAGATTCGTCCTCCGCCACCCAGATTGAGGTGAGTCACTATGCCACCACAAGGAATTAGAGTGCACTGGGAATTGGGCATTCCAAATTGGGGAGAAAAAGTAAAAAAAAAAAAAAAAAAAAGAATGGTCAGGGGACATGTTTAATTGCATTTTTTTAAAGTGCTATTTAAAAAAAAAAAATAGAATTATTCACACTAATTAACATATTAACATGTTAAATCGACAGATAATTTCAATTCTAGACATTCTCTGACATTTAACAAATTAAACATTTTGTGCCGTATTATATAAATGTGTATTTTTTAAAGGTGGAATTAGCTGTAAATATTCAGTTTATAAAATTACAGGTTCAAATTTTCAGATTAAGAAATTCATAACTCCAAATACAAATACAGATTTTTAACAAACTAGGTCAAAGTTCAAGCTTCGGTGTTCCGGTCTACATCGGACCACACCAGAGTATTCTGGTAGCTTTGTGATTGGCCAAAATACTAAGTTAGACTATTCTGATAACCTCTACTTGACCTTTCACCTAGTTTGTGTACCATCTGAATTTGAGAGATTTGTATTTGGAGGTTCTAATTTTTTCTCAATCTGAAAATGTGAACCTATAATTTTATAATAAATGTCACATGTCTAGAATTCAAATGTACAAAATGCAGATTCAAATAGTTCAAGCGCCATACAGTCTGATTATAAGATTTATAACAGGGCTAGGCAACTGGTGGCCAGGGGGGCCAAATCCGGCCCGGCAATCATCTTTATATGGCCCTCCAACTGATTTTGAGGTAACACTTTAAAAAATGGTTCCACTTGTTAACAAAAGTTAAATGATTAGGTTTAATGAACTAACAATGAATCATTTACACTCACCGGTCACTTTATTAGGTAAACCTGTACACCTAATTTTTCATGCAATAATCTAATCAGCCAATCAATACAGGTCAGGAGCTTCAGTTAATGTTCACATCAACCAGTAGATTTGGTAAAAAAATATATTCAACCTTGGCATGATTGTTGGTGCCAGATGGACTGGTTTGAGTATTTCTGTAACTGCTGATCTCCTGGGATTTTCACACACAACAGTCTCTAGAGATTACTCAGAATGGTGCCAAAAATAAAAAAAACATCCAGTGATTGGCAGTTCTGCAGACGGAAACACCTTGTTGATGAGAGAGGTCAACGAAGAATGGCAAGACTGGTTCGAGCTGACAGAAAGGCTACGGTAACTCCGATAATCACGCTGTACAATTGTATTGAGCAGAATAGCATCTTAGAATGCACAACACGTCAAACCTGAATGGGCTACAACAGTAGAAGACCATGTTGGGTTCCACTTCTTTCAGCCAAGAACAGAAAGCAGAGGCTCTCCAAAACTGGACAGTTAAAGGCTGGAAAAACAGAGTCTGGTGTGATGAATCTCGATTACTGCTGCCCACTCAAAAATAACATGTATGATATTTATGTGTACATGCATATGGAATAATGTTAATTCACCATTGTTGAAAATTCATTGTTGCACAGACAATCAACATGCTATAGCTGATATAGCTTTGCAAAACATGGAACAGCACAGTTTAGGTGAGCATATTTGATTGCGACTTGTTCAATCAAATCTATTTATGTAAAATGCATAGCTGCAGAGTGCAGTCAAATCTACAAATATTCAGCTCATATGCACATCTTAGTCAACAAAAGATACATTGATAATGAAAAGCAAACCTTCAAAGAAAATGCACAGAGACATTTTATTTTCGTCTCCCTACTTCACGTATTAAACGGGTGTGTCTCATCTGTTCAGGGTATTTAGTACTTGTTAATAGTGATAATTTGAAGCACCACTGATGACAAATGACACTTCTATATTAGATGATCATTGTTTTTTTTTTTTTTTATGTGGGCTGATATTGTGAAAGATATAGGCTTTAGCAGATCTAAATGTTTGTCCTCAGTTTTTTTTTTTTTTTTGTACTTAATGCGACGGCCTGCCCGTGGGCCGTGGGATTTCCAACAGGATAATTTGTACACAATAACCCCAAAATGTTAAAATGATCAAAATGTTCAAATGTTTTTATTTTCAAAGTTAAATTGACCAAATAATTTATTTGTTGAGAGTGTGAAGTACTGTTTGTTCTACAGCCCGATCTTTAGAATATACTTACAGTCAGTGATGGGCACAAATACATGAAAATGTATTAAAAAAAAAAAAAAAAAAAAAAAGTATACAAATATAATACCAAATACTGTGTTGGAAAAAATTATCAAAACAAAAATACAGTATTTTGTATCTTCAAGAGAAACAAAATACATGTATAATTGGCCATTCAATGAAGTATCACTATTAGGCTTAAATCTATCTGGACCTATTCTGAATGCATTTGGTGTAACATTTTGGTGTACAACTGCTTAGAAACGTTTTTTTTTTCATTGCACCTACCTCTTTAATCAATCAAAGACAATTATATATAAACAGGTACAAACTTACGTAGTGCAAAATGCCAAATAGCTGCCATTTCTATACTTATTTCTGTCCAGGTTACACTGCAGCCTGTGTAAAACAGTGCTTGCTATCAAGCAAAAAGTAATGCTTTACACACTTACTAGCTAGTAAATACACAAGCTGTTGCTAACACCAACAGCCGATTAGATAGCAAGACTGACTAGCTAGCGCTAATGTCCAGTGCTAGTGCTAACGCTATTTTCCCCTTGCAATTGCTCTTTTATTCCTTCATGTTAACTGAAGGCAAATCTGAATGATGTTCAATTTTAGCTTGCTAGCTAGCGGTCTAGCTAACGATAGCTAGAGAACTCGCTAACGATAGTTAGACTAGCTGGCTGCTGACTAGTTTTAATTTCCTCACTGTTGACACACATGCGAGATGTATCCTAGCTAACTTAAAGGAATAGTTCACCCAAAAATGAAAATTTGCTGATAATTTACTCACCCTCAGACCATCCAAGATGTATCTGAGTTTCTTTCTTCATCAAAACAGAATTTAAGACTTTTAGGATTTCATTTCAGGCCTCCTCCTCTAAACGATGCAAGTGAATGTCCTCCATTTTTTAACGGTCCAAAATACATATTTAGGGTGCATCAAAATAATCCACACGACTCCAGTCGACAAATAAAGTTCTTCTTATTTTTAGAAACAAAAATAACATGATACTTCCTACTAGGAAAATTGCAGTGGAACGCCACTTATTGTTTAAAGGAATGTTCCGGGTTCAATACAAGTTAAGCTAAATCGACAGCATTTGTGGCATAATATTGATTAACACAACAATTTATTTTTTACTTGTCCCTTCTTTTCTTTAAAAAACATCTGGGTTACAGTGAGGCACTTACAATGGAAGTGAACGGGAGCCACTTTTTAATGTTAAAGGACAAGCATGTAAACATGATTTTAGTGTAATAAAATTGCTTACTAACCTTTTCTGTGTAAAGTTATAGCAAATTTGTAATGTCAACAAACCCTAAAACGCCTGTAAAAATTACAGTTTAAACAACTTTACAGCTCAAATAATACACGAGTTTTAACAGAAGAATTAATGTAAGTGCTTCTATAAAATTATAAGCTTCACATTTCTATTTAAACCCTCCAAAAATTGGCCCCATTCACTTCCATTGTAAGTGCCTCACTGTAACCTCAATTTTAGCTTCTTCTTTTTCAAATTCAAAGGAATTTGTCAAAATAAATGTTTGTGGTAATCAACATTATGCCACAAATGCTGCTGATTGATCTTATTTTGTATTCAACCCGGATCATTCCTTTAAGTTTGGCTTCTTCCATATTTTGTTTCCCACATGAATGCATGAGATGTCATTGTAACGAATGCCCGACTTGGAGGTACGAGCTGCCTAGATGCACTTGAAGGCAGCATCTGATTTCACCGAGATGCGGGTGTGTGACATTATACAAACATGTCTGCACCAGGGGAGATATTCAAAGTAAGTGATAAACATTCACTTTTATTAAGTAATATCAATAAATGAGTCAAAGTTTCTACATTACATGATATTAAAGCTTATTTAACATATGCCTGCAGAAACACAGGTGTATAAAACATGGTATATTATACTCTCTTTTGATAACCGTACACCTGCAGCACAAATGCTAGTATTGCAGCATTGTTTATCAATCGGGTTTCTAGGAAACGTCCCTGGTGACAGTCTAAGTTAAGCTAACAGGATCGTTGCAGTTTTGTTTCCTTACACATCATCTTCCGAGCATCTGGCAATGGAATGCCGTTATGGTCAGAGATCACCAATATCAAGTAGGAATATCCCACATCCGAGTTGAATGTAACGCAGCATGACTCCATATTTCCTTGGAGGAACGCAGAAAATGTGCTCACCCAATGCTAGATGGAGCCGTTCTCTTTGACATCTGCAGTTCACGTGACAGTAGAGGTTGATTGGCACTAAGTATTTTATGTATTTTGAAAATACACAAATACCAAACATAAATGTATTTAAATACAAATTACATTCGATTTTGTTTTTAAAGACTTTAAAATACAAAAGTACAATATAGTATTTTGTATTTCAAATACGTATTTCAAATACATGTATCTGAAATACTGCCCATCCCTGCTTACAGCCAAAAAAAAAAAAAAAAAAAAAGTTAATTAAATATACCCCAACTATTTTAATGTAAATAAACGCACAGCATAAGGGTGTTTCGTTTTTTTATGTTAATATGTTTCTTACAATGAAAGTGCTAGCTAAGATAAATATGGAAAAATGGTTGGCCCCCTTCAAATTTTCATCGGAATAATCTGGCCCCCACAAGAAATTAGTTGAAGAGCCCTGATTTATAATTTAAACAGAGCAGTATTTGTCTTTCTCAAAAAAAATGAGGGTTTTTGAATGAATGAATCTCAATTAGGGTGAAAGCTTTAACTCCTTATACTCTGGTGCATTTTTGGCCCGCAATTTTTGGCCCGCAAAAGCTCAACATTCACACATACTGTGGACTCTTTCAGAGAACCAGCAAAAAAAAAAAAAAATTATATTATATATATATATATATACAGGTGGATCTCAATAAATTAGAATGTCATGGAAAAGTTCATTTATTTCAGTAACTCAACTCAAATTGTGAAACTCGTGTATTAAATAAATTCAGTGCACACAGACTGAAGTAGTTTAAGTCTTTGGTTCTTTTAATTGTGATGATTTTGGCTCACATTTAACAAAAACCCACCAATTCACTATCTCAAAAAAATTAGAATACATCATAAGACCAATAAAAAAAACATTTTTAGTGAATTGTTGGCCTTCTGGAAAGTATGTTCATTTACTGTATATGTACTCAATACTTGATAGGGGCTCCTTTTGCTTTAATTACTGCCTCAATTTGGCGTGGCATGGAAGTGATCAGTTTGTGGCACTACCGAGGTGGTATGGAAGCCCAGGTTTCTTTGACAGTGGCCTTCAGCTCATCTGCATTTTTTGGTCTCTTGTTTCTCATTTTCCTCTTGACAATACCCCATAGATTCTCTATGGGGTTCAGGTCTGGTGAGTTTGCTGGCCAGTCAAGCACACCAACACCATGGTCATTTAACCAACTTTTGGTGCTTTTGGCAGTGTGGGCAGGTGCCAAATCCTGCTGGAAAATGAAATCAGCATCTTTAAAAAGCTGGTCAGCAGAAGGAAGCATGAAGTGCTCCAAAATTTCTTGGTAAACGGGTGCAGTGACTTTGGTTTTCAAAAAACACAATGGACCAACACCAGCAGATGACATTGCACCCCAAATCATCACAGACTGTGGAAACTTAACACTGGACTTCAAGCAACTTGGGCTATGAGCTTCTCCACCCTTCCTCCAGACTCTAGGACCTTGGTTTCCAAATGAAATACAAAACTTGCTCTCATCTGAAAAGAGGACTTTGGACCACTGGGCAACAGTCCAGTTCTTCTTCTCCTTAGCCCAGGTAAGACGCCTCTGACATTGTCTGTGGTTCAGGAGTGGCTTAACAAGAGGAATACGACAACTGTAGCCAAATTCCTTGACATGTCTGTGTGTGGTGGCTCTTGATGCCTTGACCCCAGCCTCAGTCCATTCCTTGTGAAGTTCACCCAAATTCTTGAATCGATTTTGCTTGACAATCCTCATAAGGCTGCAGTTCTCTCGGTTGGTTGTGCATCTTTTTCTTCCACACTTTTTCCTTCCACTCAACTTTCTGTTAACATGCTTGGATACAGCACTCTGTGAACAGCCAGCTTCTTTGGCAATGAATGTTTGTGGCTTACCCTCCTTGTGAAGGGTGTCAATGATTGTCTTCTGGACAACTGTCAGATCAGCAGTCTTCCCCATGATTGTGTAGCCTAGTGAACCAAACTGAGAGACCATTTTGAAGGCTCAGGAAACCTTTGCAGGTGTTTTGAGTTGATTAGCTGACTGGCATGTCACCATATTCTAATTTTTTAAGATAGTGAATTGGTGGGTTTTTGTTAAATGTGAGCCAAAATCATCACAATTAAAAGAACCAAAGACTTAAACTAGTTCAGTCTGTGTGCATTGAATTTATTTAATACACGAGTTTCACAATTTGAGTTGAATTACTGAAATAAATGAACTTTTCCACGACATTCTAATTTATTGAGATGCACCTGTATAGTACCGTATACTAAAATAAAAGTATATTAATGAACAGCTGCATTTAACTAAATACGTTGCTATGTATAACACAAATGTCTTGCAGGGACTCAAATCGATAATTTGTTTCTTTGGATCTGGTTCATTTGTAAATACCATCCGAATAAAACGATTCACTAAAACTAATCTGGCTTTCCAATGCTACATCCAAGACAGGACAAAAAGCATAGTGTCCATAAAGGCGACGCTCGTCAATACCCTTCAGAATCATAAAATAACAAATAGGACACAGGCAAGCGACAGCCAAGTCTGCAAGTTGACAGCAAGTGTGCCATTTGGAAATGGACCAAACAATTCTGAGAGTGCGTTAGAAAAAGATTCCAGGAAAAGCCAAAAAATTCAGCCAATATATGGGAGGCAAAGCCATCTTTGAGACCAACTAGAATAATGGGAAGGCAAGGTAAGATCTGATGCCAAATGAGTGTGAAGAAATTAGCTTTGTGACACAATTTTCCGCATTTTCATTTATTGAAGTTCATTTATGTAATCTCTCATACTTTTATCAGAGTCACTCCATACTGCAGAATCATTTGTTCAGATAGAATGATCCTGTTCAGATGTCACAAAGCACACTATACATTTGTGCTGCTTGTCTCCTCGATGTGAGAATGAGTCACATCTCTGAATGCTGCTGAAGATTTTACACAGCACATCTGAACTCATGAAGCTCATGCCCCTCTGAATCTGTTAGCAGAGGCAGGCCTATGGACAGGTAAGGCAGGCAATTGCCAGGGGCCCAAGCTGGGAAAGGGCCCCTCACAGGCGGCAATTACAGTAGTTCACAGCAACAACACTTGAAACCAATGTGGGGCAATTCTTAGTAGACTAGAATGACATTTTCGAAAACCTCCCTAGGGGGCCCCCACCCCTTTATCTACGATCAAATTCAAGTAAGACCGGGATGCAGGCATCATGAAGAGGACGTCCAACATACTAATCTGGGAGTCAGAAGAGGAAAAAAGAGGAGCAGAAGAAGAAGCATGACAGTTACAGTAAGAGTAATTCCTTAATTTACATCAGGAGTACACATCTGACATGCAAAATCAAAATCACATGCCCATTAAAGCGAGCTCTCATCTTTTTGTTATTGCAAGGATTTAGCAAACAACGTCCATTAGTTGTAGTCCAAATATGTATGCATTTAGAGACAGTTTTATGGATTCTCATGTTTACTTAAAATTTCTTTAGAAAAGATTGGATTTTCATTCAGGGGCAGATTGCACAAGCTCTCTGCACTTGTTTAGCACCCGATTTACAAAATAAATTATGCAGATCAGGCAATGGCGCAAACAAAAATCTCTTCTTAACGCAATTTGTATGTGCAAATCTGGTCTTCTAAGCGCAATTCTGAGCGCTATATAGCGGAGGATGCTGCAGACCACCGTATTTGACCCTCCCAGCCGGGACTGTACATCATCACTGTGATTCAGACAGCTGAATCATCTCTTAAACATGCAGAATGTGCACTTGATGATGCCGCACATCTGGATATATGCCAGGTTATAACGCTCTTCTCCATCATTTGATAAAAGTTGAAAATGTTCACAAACATCTCTTTTAAATAAAATACATTTTACTTCTTTCATCTGGCGGTAGTGGCACGGTCTAAATTGCGCCAGAAGGGCCCACTTTTCTTTTTTTTGGCCTAGGGCCCCCAGAGTCCCTAAAAATCACCTCTGTCTGTTAGCATCAAAGGGAATTATTGTACAGCAATAAAAACACGACAAAAGACATCATTCTCTGCCATGAGGCTAAGGAAAGGCCTGTGCAAGCTATCAAAAGGTCAGACCTGAGAATTTACCTTGTTATCTTGTTGAAATCATAAGTTCAGTTCCTAGTAATCAATTATCAAAGGTACGGTGCTTGTGAAGATGTTACAGTGATGGATGTTTCCCTTTTAGATGAACAAGATGTATTCATCTACATATCAAACAGTTACAAAATGAAACTGCATGGTTTTAATTAAGGTTATGTTTCTCAATTTTGTAGTATTTCTTACTAAAAGAAATAATTTTAATTGCTATACCAAAATAAGAATCTGTATATCCAGAACCGTCAAATCCTGTCGGAAGATAATGATGACAGGAGAGAGGAGCTTCCTCCTTACAGCAGTATGGGATCTATACTGGTGGTGAAGGGGTGGTGGGGGGTGAAAACAAACAGCGGCATGACGAAGCATTGGAGGACAGCTGTGCGGAGCTTATAAAGCATAGGCTGAATTATGATTGAATGAGAGTAGCAATGGGGAGTCTGTTCCTTTCCGCAAACCGGTTCTTTCAGACGGTTCGTTTCAATGAACCGATTCAAAAAAACGATTCAGCTGTTGTTTTACGTCATTGTGTAATGATGTCACTAGTACGTAATGCTGTCAACCTGGCGTCGTAGAATACATGCTCAATCACAATCATGGTTCACGCATGCTCATCAGAAGCTAATCAGTTCACAGTATTTCGGACATGTCCAAAAGAGGCGATTCTCAGTTTAGTGTACTCTTGACTCAATAACTGTTGCAAGCGACTCGTTGTACTGTTGACTCGAGAACTGTTGTGACCGGGGTGTTCAGTCTGATTTGTGAACTAGTTGGAGCGGTTCATTGCAAAGAAGAGTTATGAAAAGCAAATATCACCAGTTATAGGATCATATTACTCCCGGTCATCGGCTCATTTTGAGTCGGAGTGTCAGGCACGTCCGAGAGACAGGTTAAGATGGAGTAACCTGTGGATCAGTGTAGACTCCAGATGCAAACTTTTTCAGACATTTCAGTTTGATTTGGTGAACTGGTTCAACAAGTTCACAGAAAAGAACTGGTTCAAAAGAACGATTTGTTCACGAACCGGACATCACAAGATGAGATGCCTGAATTGAATGAATGATGGAATGCTTCGAGTCTTACTGATAGAACTATCACTTAGGCTTCCATTTTACACAAAAATAAAAATATTAAAATAATAATACAAATTCTGTCATCATTCACTCATCCTCATTGTTTCATACCCATATTATGTTACAACCTGCCTCCATGGGTTTAAATAATAATAATAAAAAAAACAAATATTCTACCTGTGGAAAACAAAAGCAGACATTTTTGAAGAATAATTTAAAGAACGCAGCTCTTGTATTTCGTAGTGACTAGGTGAAGCTCTAAAAAGAGCAAAATAATAATAATAATAATAATTTCAAAAAATTATGAACTCATGCAGATACAGGTCAGGAGCTTCAGTTAATGTTCACATCAACCATCAGAATGAGGAAAAAATGTGATCTCTGTGATTTTGACCGTGGTATGATGGTTGGTGCCATATGGGCTGGTTTTAGTATTTCTGTAACTGCTGATCTCCTGGGATTTTCACTCACAACAGTCTCTAGAGTTTACTCAGAATGGTGCCAAAAACATAAAATATCCAGTTCTGCAGACGGAAACACCTTGTTGATGAGAGAGGTCAATGGAGAATGGCCAGACTGGTTCGAGCTGACAGAAAGGCTACGGTAACTCAGATAACCACTCTGTACAACTGTAGTGAGCAGAATAGCATCTCAGAATGCACAACACTTCGAACTTTGAGGTGGATGGGCTACAACAGCAGAAGACCACGTCGGGTTCCACTTCTGTCAGCCAAGAACAGAAAGCCTTAACTTGTGAAGTCATAATTATATGGGATGATTAATTTTAGGAGTTGGCTTGTACAAAATTATATGACTTTTACTCTCATAGAGAAAAATAACTGAACTGATGAACAATGTTACTGCAATTTTTCCTAAGTTTAACCCCTTACACAGACCCTAAACCTAAAACATGATTTTAACAGGAAAATAAATTTTATGTACCATGAAAGAAATAAAACAATGGGTTTGGAATGAAACAAGGGAAGCATATTACAGGATATTGACATACATCTGTCATTTGTATAGCATAAATAAATATGGAATATGTAACCAAATTTGTTCACTGAATGACATGAGGGTGAATAAATAATGCCAGAATTTTATTTTTGGGTAAATTGTTCCTTTAATTTGCAACATTATATATCATTAGACACCATTGTCATATTCAGCTGCATGGCGTACCAGCATAGCCATGCTTTTCAACAGCAAAACCTAGCTTGTGAAGCTGGTTGATCAGCATGATCTTTCTGATTAAGCTGGCTGAGATAGTTTAAATGCCAGGTGCAGACACCAGCATTACATGCTGGGGGACCTGCACCCAAAACACAGCACATGCTGGTGACCAGTAATGCTGGTCTTTTCAGCAAGGAAAACACAACCATTCAAAAGAGCATGGCTGATGCTCACCACTGTGTTTTTACATGCACATCAGCCCTCCAGATTTGCTAGGATTGTGTTTTTGCATTCCTTCAGCATGGTGCTGGGAGCACACATGCATGCATTCCTTCTGCAGTCAGGGCTTGGGTTGAGATGTTCGGTTTGGGCTCCGGGATCGGGGGCTGTGTGTGCACTGATCCAGAAGATGTCGAGATCTCATCACAGAGGGAGCCCTGCTCCACAGCTCTGCTTATTGTTTCCAGCCGCAAGCTAAATGTTTGGCAGATACGTGCGGTTAATTCTTGTCAGATTGTGTCCCACATGCACAAATATGTAAATCAGACTGACAAATAAGTCAAGCCCTACTTAGAGAGGAGAGGGAATGTACACTCAGTGTCTAGGCTAATGTAGAGAATGAAATGGGGATTTATTCATGAACAAAAAAGGCATTGCTACTTGACAGGATGGTGCCAAAACCATTCAGCTTGCCAAAACCATTCATGTGATGCCATGGGACATTTATAATTATAATAAAACATTATTGCTGAAATCCAACTGCATGAACTACTAAACTTAAGATAATTAATGGTCACATTACGTACAAGTACAAGCTTTGACTAAACAACAAGGCAAAGAAGTATTTGGACACTTAAAAATGTATCAATGAAAATGTATGAATAAGACTGCATAAAATAAAATAAATACATAAATACATATCAGTAAGCAAGTGTCATCTGCAAACAAATGCTGCAAGAGCTTTTCTCAGAACTAATTGCACTTTTCTGAGCCATTTTTTTTAATGACTTTTAATCAACTGGTGTAAATATGATTCTTTGTGGATGTATAAAGGCTCATTGACAAATAAGGTTGCCCGAGGTTATTAAAATAAGAAATGTAAAAACATTATATATATATATATATATATATATATATATATATATATATATATATATATAGTTAAAAACACATGCGTCAAGTTTGTTGAAATTTAATCTTTGTGTCAAATTTGGTTTCATACATTTTTGAAAGACATTTATAGCTTTTTCTAATAATATATAATATATATATATATATATATATATATTACAAATATCATGCATTTTTGAGTCACAAATATCAATAAGTTTTCTCTGTTACACCACATGACCTGAACAAAATATGCTGTTTCACAAAAATGTCAAAATATCTGATTATCTTTACACTCAGTCTTGAGGGTCTAAAGGGGTCCTCTCTGTTTTATGTTTTTCATCAACATAAACAACAAGATGGCTACCTACATGTTGGTGACACCAAATGACTTTGATTTGTTGTTGTCAAACTTTAAAACAAATGTATCACTGCTTATTTTATAAAGAATTATTAATATTGAAATGCACTACATTTCAGAAGTCAGAAGAAACTAAGTCAGAAAAGACAAAGAAAGCGCAAAAAAATGGTGCGCTGTTTCTCCCAGATGCAGTTGAAATTTAATCTAAGCACAAATGCAACAATGGTGGGAATGAGATGCTGTGTCAGTACCTGATATTGTGGGAGCTCCACCCAGGGGTGGTGACCTTGAAACCTTATAACATCACAGAAATTTGATTGGCTGGTGACGCTTGGCACACCGCCCTATGCATTCATCATTGCGGGCATATAAGCCGAAGCCACACCATCAGAATTTTCCGACTGGAGGGAAGAGAGTGCATCTTTCGGTCCCTTAACAGCGAGAAATCAGTACAGCAGCATAGCTACACAGCATCTTGTTCTCTCCTTTCAGGGAACCAAGATTAGATTAGTAACCGAGACGTTTCACTTTTAAGTCGGTAACTTCAACGCTGCATCAGTCGCTGACACTGTGGGAGCCATGTACCATAACACTGTGCTACTGATAGGGCAATGCTTACTAGCCAACAGGGTAGTAAAAGGCATTGCTATAACCACACCTTTGTATTGAAAAATATGAAGGAAAGTGGAGGAACAATAAACCATATGGCCTGATGCTAAGACAGAAATAATAGCCATAACAGGAAGTGGTCTAATAGTATCAACACATCTTCTCACATAGTGAGAAGGATTTTTGTGGTGCAAGGTGGTTGCCTGGCCAAGGGCTTTGATACAATGACACTAGCCAACAGGGTAGTGAAACATTGCTTGCATGTTCTCATCCAACTAGTGGGAAAGAGAGGACACAGTTTTTGAATTAACACTAATCATTGGATAATAAACCCTCTTCTTCTGTGAAAATCTGGGAAGACAGGGAAGATACACGCAGGTTATAAAACCTGGCAAAGGTTTTAGGGGAAGCCCAACCTACAGCCAGACATATACCTTTTAGTGACACACCTTTTGCCCATGACCAGGAGGAGGCCATACTCCTGGTGGAATGTCTTTATCTATCTATCTATCTATACACATCATTGCCCATTGTGTATATAATGCCCTGTTGTTTGCTTGTTCTTGGTCAGCTGTTATGTGTTTTGACCTCCTGTTTATTTACCTGTTCCCTTCATGATTGTTCCTGTGTTTTCCCATCGTGGATGTTTCTTTTGTTCCTGTGTGTACCCCGCTACATTGTACTTTGTTTATCTTATTAAATACAGTTTCGCTGCACCTAGATCCAGCTCTTGTACTTCCTTCCAATACATTACGGAACAACTGACCAAAAAATGGATCTAGCGGCGTACTTCGTACAACTAAGCCAGGCGGACTTATCAATTAGAGAGTTCTCCCATTTCTTCTCCACCGTTGCCATCCACACAGGATTTGATGATGATACCCTGAAATCCATTTACAGAATCGGACTCCCAACACGCCGGTGGAGGGAATTGCTGGAGACCGGAGACTACATGTGGGAGGAATATGTAAGGCTAATCTTAGAGACACTCGCTTCAGAGGATCCTCCTCTCTCAATCCCAGTTCCGGTTTCCTAGTCTTCCACGCCTGAATCCGCTCCATTCCATGTCATAGTCACGCCCCCGTCTGCTCCATGCCATGTCACAGCAACGCCTCAGCCTGCTCCACTCCATGTCCCAGTCAAGTCTGAGTCTGCTCCACGCTATGTCCAGTCAACCTGAGTCTGCTCCACGCTATGTTCCAGTCATCTGAAAGTGATTGAATTCACATTTAGAGTGCACACCAAAACACGGCACAAACCAGAAGCAAGCACAAACTATGGAGACAGGTGAGAGTGATTGACATGGGGTTTAGCCTGTGCGATTTCACTGCTCCCAAAAAACTATCTTCTTTTAATGGTATAAATCGGCACAAATCGAGCACCAACAAATTACACCAGTTCAGAGTGATTTGGATGACATGGGGTGGAGAGTGATGTCATTGCTCCCGAATACAAGCTGTTATTTCTAAAAAAAGGAAAATAGATACAAGATTTATTTTAACAGCACAAATCAGCACAAACCAAGCACAAATGAACGACACCAGTTTGATGCGATTTGGATGACATGGGGTGAAGAGTGACGTCACTGCTACCGAATTCAAATTCTTATTCTAAGGAATTCAGGGAAATAGATACAGTGTTTCTTTTAACGCACAAATCAGCACAAATCAAGCACAAACAAACGACACCAGTTCAGAGCGTTTTAGACCACATGGGGTGGAGAGTGACATCACTGCTCCCGAAAGGTTTTTTGCTATATCTAAGGAAGGGAAATAGTTACATGGTTTCTTTTAAAGGCACAAATCAGCACAAATCGAGCACAAACGAACGACACCGGTTTGGAGCGATTTGGATCACATGGGGTGGAAAGTGACGTTACACAGCCAAAAAAATTCAAATACACTGAACCAGCTCAAACATTCATTTTTGTGGCACAAATCAGCACAAACAAATGCTAGAGATTTGGTAATGATTTAATTATATGGGGTGCCAACTTCACAGAGGTCCCAGCACTGCATATTCTTTTAGAGTTTGTAAGTCTGTACTAACAAGCTGATAATTAGTAAAGAGATCTGCTAGATATCTGATATGTAACCTGCCTGACCCATACGATTTTTTCAGAGATTTCAAATTGTACATCACTCAAAAAAAAAAAAAAAAAAAAACAGAACTGGCATAAACAGACAGACAATTATGTAAACACAGCTATAAGATATGAGTCACTTTGTGTGATGCCTAAACAGTGATTGTACCATTTTTTTACATTGGCAAAGAGACAGCAAAGCTCTGTTGCTCAAACTCACCATTTAACTGTTTTGTTGCTGCATTAAACAGATTGAAACTTAGATATCAAGTTTAATAGTGCAATGGCACTAATCAAGTTTCAGTGTGATAATGAAATGACTGGGGGAGGGGGGCACAAATAAATAAAATATTCCAAATAAATGGACAATAAAATCTCACTCATGCAGAAAGTAACCATAAGCTTTCATCACATTACTATAATGTGCCCCTCCTCAACAATTGTCAGTGTGTCTGATGCAACATCACCAGATTTGAAAATTTTACTCTTTGAATACTACCATGTGATCTGAATTTTTACATCCTAATCAACTAAATAGCCTACTAGTTGCATGCTATTTATCCTGTGGCAACTGTACACTATTATTCACAGAAGTATTTCCACTCTGTTTGTCTTTAATGATGCAACACTGTCTTGTTACACTGACTAAACAATATGTACATCTTCCGATGTCCTCGTTTCACAGCAACATTAAGCATGAAGACAATAGACATGTGACAGTGTAAACAAGCTCAATGCATAAATGCCATTTCTACAACGAGAAAGATAAAAGAATACATTTCTTTTCTTAGCTGTGCATTATTTAAGAATTCTTGCAACCTGTCTGCAAGCATCAGTATGTGCTGTTGTGACATTTTACTGTGCCATGCTCTGAGGCAGGGTTGAAAAGGTTCGTCTCTGATGATAATAACAATGCTCAGGGGGGTTGCAGCCCTTGTAGCACGTTATCTGCACTCTACCATGCACAAGAGGGTTTTTTCACACGCATGGTGAGGCAGTGTAAGGCAAATGCCAAAATAGCCATTGTTAGCTGTGCACATTTATGGGCAAAAATATTTCATACCATCACTAAAGCTACTGCATTATAAGCAATATATATACAGTATATATATTGTTTAAATCTTGTAAAATGAGTTTTATATATATATATTTGTATATTAATAAATGTACTTCAGGTGCAAGAAAATACATTTCCAAAATCAAAATACATTTTTGATACACATGCAAATCGGTGAGTTTGCTCTGAATTATTTCCACCCGAATTTGGACCCAATATGTAAAATTCCGGTCAAGCGCAACCTCTGAAAATCGCCTGCACTGGGCCTTTTGATCTCTGGTTAGCGAGATACTACATTTGCGCAGCTGTGAAAGAACACTGTTTTAGCCTCAGTACTGCTAGGGAGGGTTAGATTTGGGTTAGGAGTACAGTGCATCCAGAAAGTATTCACAGCGCTTCACTTTTTCCACATTTTGTTATGTTACAGCCTTATTCCAAAATTCATTATTTTCCTCAAAATTCTACAAACAATACCCCATAATGACAATGTGAAAGAAGTTTGTTTGAAATCTTTGCAAATTTATAAAAAAAAAAAAACAAAAATAAAAAATCACGTACATAAGTATTCACAGCCTTTGCCATGACACTCAAAATTGAGCTCAGGTGCATCCTGTTTCCACTGATCATCCTTGAGATGTTTCTACAACTTGATTGGAGTCCACCTGTGGTTAATTCAGTGGATTGGACATGATTTGGAAAGGCACACACCTGTCTATATAAGGTCCCACAGTTAACAGTGCATGTCAGAGCACAAACCAAGCCATGAAGTCCAAGGAATTGTCTGTAGACCTCCAAGACAGGATTGTATCGAGGCACAGATCTGGGGAAGGGTACAGAAAAATTTCTGCAGCATTGAAGGTCCCAATGAGCACAGTGGCCTCCATCATCCTTAAATGGAAGAAGTTTGGAACCACCAGGACTCTTCCTAGAGCTGGCCGCCCGGCCAAACTGAGCGATCGGGGAAGAAGGGCCTTAGTCAGGGAGGTGACCAAGAACCCGATGGTCACTCTGACATAGCTCCAGCGTTTCTCTGTGGAGAGCGGAGAACCTTCCAAAAGAACAACCATCTCTGCAGCACTCCACCAATCAGGCCTGTATGGTAGAGTGGCCAGACGGAAGCCACTCCTCAGTAAAAGGCACATGACAGCCCACCTGGAGTTTGCCAAAAGGCACCTGAAGGACTCTCAGACCATGAGAAACAAAATTCTCTGGTCTGATGAAACAAAGATTAAACTCTTTGGCCTGAATGGCAAGCATCATGTCTGGAGGAAACCAGGCACTGCTCATCACCTGGCCAATACCATCCTACAGTGAAGCATGGTGATGGCAGCATCATGTTGTGGGGATGTTTTTCAGCGGCAGGAACTGGGAGACTAGTCAGGATCGAGGGAAAGATGAATGCAGCAATGTACAGAGACATCCTTGATGAAAACCTGCTCCAGAGCACTCTGGACCTCAGACTGGGGCAAAGGTTCATCTTCCAACAGGACAACGACACTAAGCACACAGCCAAGATAACAAAGGAGTGGCTACGGGACAACTCTGTGAATGTCCTTGAGTGGCCCAGCCAGAGACCAGACTTGAACCCGATTGAACATCTCTGGAGAGATCTGAAAATGGCTCTCCCCATCCAACCTGATGGGGCTTGAGATGTCTTGCAAAGAAGAATTGGAGAAACTGTTTGTAGAATTTTGAGGAAAATAATGAATTTAATCCATTTTGGAATAAGGCTGTAACATAACAAAATGTGGAAAAAGTGAAGCACTGTGAATACTTTCTGGATGCACTGTATATTACTGTAATTATGACTTAAAGGGGTCATGGCATACTCTTAATTTTATTATCTTCCCTGAGGTCCACTTAAGACCTTTAATACTTCAATGTAAATGCCCACTGTTCTGATTGGCCTACTTTGTGTAGCCCCTCAAATTCAGCCATATTTGAAACTCAGTTGGAAGAAAATGAACAAGCTTCACATTATAATTTATAAAACTACATTTCAGGGTTAACACATGATGTACACCCAACATATTGCATCTGAATGTATTAAAATGTTCACTCAAGCACAGCAACTATCAAACAGTCATGAAATTTGAAACATTTGTGAATTAAACAATTTACTCACGGGTCTGGTAGTGTTTAGCTGCCTCATCGTTCAATAACAGTGTCTATGCAAAGCTTGATACATATTGTGACTGGTTCACAAGCAATCCATGCTGATATGAGCCCCAAAACACATACAATCCATGATGAAATCTTCTGAATACTCAAACGTAATACAATCCATGGTGATGTTGGGTGCTTCAACAGGCCAAAGCAGAGACGCTGGTCTTCACATCTCACATCTTCCATGTTTGTTTACACACAGAACGGCATGTGTTTCTCCCAGTCAGTGGCAGCAGAATCAGAATTAGCTTTATTGCCAAGTATGCTTACACATTGTAACGAACTGGCCATGGAGACGGTGTTAGGATCCATGTGAAAGAAGTTTATTAAAGAGACACAAGCAAACAATCCAAAACAGCAGGCAGAGAGACGTAGTCGTAAAGCAGGCAGATAAATCCAATAAACCAAATAGACAGTCCAACCAGGCAAACAAAACAAAGGGTAATCCAAAAAGCGGTAAATCCAGAAAAACAGGCAATGGTCATAACATGAATCAAGAAACAATGGAAAAACGTTCTGTAAGACAGGGTAAATTGGCAATACTTCGCAACGTGTTCAGTGAAGCACATGGCTTATAAAGCTACAAACAGGAAGTGAGAATACAACAGGAAGTGCCACTAAAACTCAGGTGATGGCTCCCTCTGGTGGAGGGATGAACTGTTCATGGGCTGAGGTATTACAGATTCCCCCCCTCTAGGAACACCCCCAGGTGTTCTCCTCCTGGGCCGTCCCCTTGGTCTGGGTGCCGGTCGGTCTGGATGATCACAGTGGAAGTCCCTGATGAGTGAGGGATCCAAAATGTCTGAGGCTACCACCAAGGATCTCTCTTCAGGACCGTATCCCTCCCAGTCCACAAGGTAATGTAGTCGATTAGCCCTCCTTTGAAAATCTAGGATCTCCCGGACAAGATAGGCAGGAGCACCTCCAATGGTGGAGGTGGCATTGATTCAGTGGTTACAGGTTCCAGTGCAGGGTGTGCAGGTTTCAGGAGGGATACATGGAAGGAAGGAGAGATACGATAATCAGCAGGAATCTCTAGTTTATAGGTCACCGGGTTGATTTGTCTCAGTATCTTAAAGGGACCTACGTACCTTGGACTGAGCTTCCTGCTAGGTAGCCTCAGACATAGATCCCTTGTAGAAAGCCATACCATCTGACCAGGCTGGTAATTAGGGTGGGGACGCCTCCGGCGGTCGGCCTGAATCTTCGGTCTCCTGATGGCTCGCTGAAGCCGGACATGGGCATTGTCCCACACCCTCTCACTCCTCCTAATCCAGTAGTCTATTGCCGGCACCTCTGATGGTTCTGCAGACCAAGGGAACAGTGGTGGTTGATAACCCAGAACACACTGGAAAGGGGTTAGTCCTGTGGATGAATGTGTGAGGGAGTTCTGAGCGTACTCAGCCCATGGCAGGAAAGTGCTCCAATGATGCTGTTCACGACTACAATAGGAGCGTAAGTAGTGTCCAATTTCTTGGTTTACTCTCTCCACTTGACCATTAGCCTGAGGGTGATAGCCAGATGTTAAACTGACATTGATATTTAAATGATGACATAAGGCCTTCCATACCAGTGATGTGAACTGTGGTCCCCTTTCTGTGACAATGTCGTCTGGAAGACCATACACCCTGAAAACCTGGTTGAACAGGGCCTCTGCAGTCTCCATAGCTGTGGGTAGACCTTTCATGGGGATCAGACGACATGATTTAGAAAAACGATCAACAATGACACAGATGGCAGTGAAACCATTGGAATTAGGGAGATCGGTGATAAAGTCTACTGCTAGGTTTGACCATGGTTGTTGAGGGATGGGCAGAGGTTGACGGGGGTTCTAACTTGTGCACAGACATGGCAGGCATTAACATAGTCACATCATGGAGAAGAGTGGGCCACCAGAAAGAATTACATACCAACATTGCTGTTCTTTAAATTCCTGGGTGACCAGAGCCTAGGGAAGTGTGCACCCACTGTAGACCCTCTTTCTGAGATTTTGGGGTAAGTACTGCCTATTGGAAGGACATTCCGATGGTGGTGGTTCATCTTGTTGTCCACGATGGATCTCCTCTATAATATCCCAACGGATGGGTGCGATGACGACAGACTGTGGCAGAATGGGTTCTGGGAGAGGTGATGAATGAACTGGATCAAGTCTTCATGACAGGGCATCTGCTTTGCCATTCTTGCTGCCTGGACGATAAGTAACAGTGAAACTGAATCGGGTGAAAATGAGCACCCACCTGGCCAGTTGTGGATTCATTCTCTTGGCGTTCTTAATGTATTCCAAGTTCTTCTGGTCAGTGATGACTTGAAATGGGTGCCTGGATCCCTCCAACCAGTGCCTCCACTCCTCTAGGGCAGATTTGATGGACAGCAGTTCCTTGTTGCCAACATCGTAATTAGTCTCTGAAGGGGGGATGTTTTTGGAGAAAAAGGCACATGGGTGGAGTTATGGATAACCATGATCTTGGGAGAGTACGGCTCCGATACCACAGTCTGAAGCATCCACTTCCACTATGAAGGGGAGGTCTGGATCTGGGTGTTTCAAGATGGGAGCAGTGGTGAAACTAGACTTGAGTCTTTTAAAAGCATCTTGTGCACTCTCGGGTCAAGACAACCTCCTAGGTTTTCCTCTGAGTAACGCAGTGAGAGGGGCTGCAATGATGCTGTAGTTCCTTATGAATCACCTGTAAAAGTTTGTAAACCCAAGAAATCGTTGTAGTTCTTGATGGTTGTGGGGGCTGGCCACTCAGTGACTGCCTTAATTTTGGACTCATCCATCTCTACTCCTTTGGGGCTGATGTTATATCCTAAGAAGGTTGTGGTGGTGGTGTGAAACTCACATTTTTCTGCTTTCACATATAGCTGATGGTGGAGTAGTCGGTTGAGCACTGTCTTGACTTGTTGAATATGTTCATCCCTGGTCTTCGAGTAAACAAGGATATCATCAATATAAATTATTACACAGCTGTTGAGAAGGTCTCTGAAAATTTAATTGACAAATTACTGGAAAACTGAAGGTGCATTGGCAAGGCCATAGTGCCAGTCTTACCGTGTCGGGGCGTGGGGAAGGCATCGACTGGATATAGCGTGTCAAATGTTCATTAGCAGCTTGAAGATTCACAAGTTGTTCTTGAAATCCCTGTAATACATCACTTTGATAAGCGATCGTGGCTCTGAGCTGTGTAACCTCCGCTGGATTCTGGTCTGGCGAAGTATTCTGTGTAGGGCTTTACTGGTTGTTTAGATCAGTGTTACTATCAGAAATAATTGATAATTATTTCTTTAGTTATTAATTAATATTTAAATTAAATAATTGAATCTAACTCATTAAAACCTCATATGGGGCTCCAGTAAATGTAGTGCACTACATTTAGGAACGGGTTTGTTTATTAGCAATAATTAATAATTATCAAAGATAATCATTAATTATTAAAATCAATAGAACATTGATGAGAATCAATATTAGCTTTTTAATCCTTTAAATCAACAATTATCAAAGATAATCACCAATCATTAACATCTATGATACATTAATTAAAATTAACACTAGCTTATTGATCCTTCAAAATCAACAATCGTCAAAGATAATTATCAACTGTCAAAAATCAATAGAATATTAATAAGGATTAACATTGACGGGGCACCACCCTGGAATCAGGGACTAATAACCAGATAGTATAACAGTCTCAATATTAGCTTGTTTTCTTAGGAAAATCGACATCCAAAGAATATCGATTTTCGGGGAAGAAAACAATGAATGAAGGCTAGAATACAAGCACTGACATCCCGTCAGCATGACACAGGTGTATGCAAAACAAACCAAAACACTTCTCTTTGTAATACAACAAAGTTTATTTATGCAGTAATATCAATTAATAATTAATACAATGCAGTCAATAAACTTCCGACTTACAACTACAAACTAAACAGTGATATGATTAGATATGGAAACTAAAATAATCCTATAACACATAAGATGTGTGTGTGTGTGTGTGTGTAAGGATGGACACGCACAAAATGGCGGACGTGACTCTCGTGGAGAGAATGTCACACGAGACTTCCGGCCAGGGAATATGGCCGCGAATGTGGGCGGAGAGAAACCAGTCAATGGTAGCTTAGGGACAAAGCTGAGCTTTATCACGAAGCTATCTACTAGCCGAAAATGTGTGCCAGCACGCGCGTGCGTGCGTGTGTGTGGTTAGTACGAGAGAGAGAGAGAGAGAGAGAGAATTAAGTGACGGCCCCAAAGCCGAATTCGCGATCGTGGGAGAGAAAGCAGCTGTTAGTTTATCACTCAGGGACATGGTGGATGGCTCATAAACCGTCCCGCGGTCTCTGATTCTTTAATGGATAAACTCAGTTTGCCAGTCTCACCCGCGATGGCAGAAATGCACAACAGCCCAATGTGATTGGACTACAAACAGCAAATCAAATTTGTGATAATTAATACCCTGAGTTTTAATAATTAGCAGACATGGCGTTCCGTAAACTGTACAAGCAATAACCTTGATACGCAAGAATAACACACTATAATATTCTATCTCTGCCCAGACGTAAACCTCTTACTTGAATCGCATGAGGACGCAGAATGTGTGTTCATCCGTCCTTTAACTCAGACTCGGTTCCTCGAGGCTCAGGTGATGATGGGAGGCTGTTTTCTCGCTCTCTCGGTGGGTGGTACGGCTGCTGATTCTCGATGGGCTGGCGGAGAAATCAGAAATGTCGACTTGATTGAAGATGGAAGAGAAATCTTTAATCTCTTTACTTCTGTAGGCAAACGGATGAAGATGCGGATTGCTTGGCGGTCTTCTTCAGATCCGTTAGAGCGTTCGGTTGAACACAGAGTAATCTCAGCTCATCCAGCGAGATGGAGATTTTATGGCCACAGTTTCAAGTCGGACGTTACTTCCTTGTGCCACGAGGCTGCACCTGAGAGCAGCAATGAGCTGCGTCTACGCACGGCAAGCGAAGTTGCTGGAAGCAAATCCCGGAAGCATTTCAGAGGTATTTCTACTCCTGATGATGTTATGGTTGAGGTGCGTTCTGTTGTGTACCTCATCCAATAGGAGTTGAGAGTATGATCCTTTAGTGAGCAAGGCTTCATGGGATTTGTAGTCTGTTTTGGACTCCATTAGTTTGATTTTGGCGCGATTTTTGTCAGTACAATTTATGACTTGGTATGTGGGGGCCTGAGTTAGGTTTTACGAGTTAGGTGTTAGGCCTGCCTTTGTCTTCTATCTGAATACATGAGGCCCAACATCTGTAATGAACTGGCCATGGAGACGGTTTTAGGATCCATGTGCAGAAAGTTTATTAAAAGAGACACAAGGAAACAATCCAAAACAGCAGGCAGAGAGATGCAGTCGTAAAGCAGGCAGATAAATCCAATAAACCAAATAGATAGTCCAACCAGGCAAACAAAACAAAGGGTAATCCAAAAAGCGGTAAATCCAGAAAAATAGGCAATGGTCATAACATGAATCAAGAAACAATTGCAAAGTTAAAACGCTCAGTAAAACAGGGAAAACTGGCAATACTTCGCAACGTGTTCAGTGAAGCACATGGCTTATAAAGCTACAAACAGGAAGTGCCACTAAAACTCCCTCTGGTGGAGGGATGTATTACACACACACAAGGAATTTGTCTTGGTGACAGAAGCTTCCAGTGCACAAACAATACAGCAACAAGATAATAATAATAATAATAATAATAATAATAATAATAAAAATAAAATAAAAATAAAAAGTGAATAGAATATATAAGTAAATATAGAAATACACAATAAGACTATATATATATATATATATATATATATATATATATATATACACACATTTACAAATACACATGTACAATATACAAATACAAATCTGTAATATACAGATGCAAGGGAATGTATGGCAGAAGAGGTATGGTATGTTGAATAAATATAAATGAACTACGCTGTGTATTGCACATAATTATTGCTCAATGGGGCAGTTTTAACTGTTTATGAAATGGATTGCCTAAGGGAAAAAACTGTTCCTGTGCCTGACGGTTCTGGTGCTCAGTGCTCTGTAGCGCCGTCCAGAAGGCAACAGTTCAAAAAGGAAGTGGGCTGGGTGAGTGGGGTCCTGAGTGAATTTTACAGCCCTTTTCCTCACTCTGGAAGTGTACATTTCTTGAAGGTAGGGCAGGGGGCAACCAATAATCCTCTCAGCAGTCCGAACTGTCCTTTGTAGACTTCTGATGTCCGATTTTGTAGCTGCACCAAACCAGACAGTTACTGAAGTGCAGAGGACAGACTCAATGACTGCTGAGTAGAACTGTATCAGCAGTGGAATGAGACGCATTATTAAAAGTTGCTCTTGTACCGATCTTAAAATGCAGCTCACATCACTGGAAATGCATCAAAACGATCAAAGACGTCCACTGAGTGCATGTTTACAAAATACCAGCAATTAAAAATAGCACAGATGGGTGCAAAAATGGTCCAGGATGCCTTCATAACAGTAAGACACAGTGCAGCTGAATGACATAGAACAGAGGTCTCCTTTTTAGAGTTATAAATTGACATCACGTCTTTTAAAAGAGGTGCGTTGCATGATAACGGTCAAAGCCATTCGTCTAGTCCAGGTTTATGTAGAAAAACATTTAAATCCAGACAGGCACATGAAGGTGTCCTGTGTAAGTCCACTTAAATGTGTAGTTAAATCATCTTGGTTACATGAAGGGTAACACTAGTTCCCTGAGTGGGAACGAGATGCTGCGTAATCGAATTGGGACACGGCCTAAGAGTCATGTGGTCTGAAGCCCTAATACAATCACGCCAATTTATTGGCTGATAGCACTTAAGCGACACCCCTTGGGAGATAGTCATAGGCTCCATAAAGGCTCTCACTTCACGCCATCGAGTCAGTTTTTCTGAGCTTATGCAGCTGCTAGAGAGAATGGCCAGCTTATGCAGCATCTCGTTCCCACTCAGGGAACCAGGGTTACGTTTACGTAAATGAGACGATCCCTTTCGTATGAACTCAAGCTGCGTAATCAGATTGGGAACGATATACATTCATGCCATGCGAACAGTAGCTGCCAACTGTCTACGCCTGTGTGGCAAGCATATAGCAGCACACAAGTGAGCTACAGCATCTGAATAAAACAGAGGGAATTATGAGTTTATTCCTGTTCAGACAGAGAGAACCTGGGAAGCAGGAGTCAAACCCTCTTCCAGATTATAAAATCTAACAAATGCATACGAAAAGGACCATCCTGCCACCATACAAATGTCCTAGTAGAATGAGCTCGAATACCCGAAGGCAAAGGCAAACCATGCGCTTCGTAAGCATTTGAAATTGCACCAACTAGCCAATGAGAAAGTCTTTGCTTGGACACCAAAACACCCCTATTGTGGCCACCAAAGCACACAAACAACTGCTCTGACTTACGCCACTGGCTAGTACGGTGAACATAAACTCGCAGCGCCCGAACTGGGCAAAGCATATGCAATTGTAGGGCTTTACTGGTTGTTTAGATCGGTGTTACTATCAGAAATAATAATATTAATATTATTATTAATATTAATATTATTATTATAAATAATTATTTCTTTAGTTGTTAATTAATATTTAAATTAATTAATTTAATCTAACTCATTAAAACCTCATTTGGGGCTCCAGTAAATGTAGTGCGCTATGTTTAGGAGCAGGTTTGGTTATTAGCAATAATCAATAATTATCAAAGATAATTATTAATTATTAAAATCAATAGAACATTGATGAGAAATTTTTTAATCCTTTAAATCAACAATTATCAAAAATAATTGTTAATCATTAACATCGATGAAACATTAATTAAAATTAACACTAGCTTATTGTTCATTCAAATTAAACAATCATCAAAGATAATTATCAATTATCAAAAATCAATAGAATATTAATAAGGATTAATATTGACGGGGCACCACCCTGGAATCAGGGACCAATAACCAGATAGTATAACAGTCTCAATATTAGCTTGTTTTCTTAGGAAAATCGACATCCAAAGAATATCGATTTTCGGGAAAAAAACAATGAATGAAGGCTTGAATCTGAGCACTGACATCCCGTCAGCATGACACAGGTGTATGCAAAACAAACCAAAACACTTCTCTTTGTAATATAACAAAGTTTATTTATGCAGTAATATCAATTAATAATTAATACAATGCAGTCAATAAACTTCCGACTTACAACTACAAACTAAACAGTGATATGATTAGATATGGAAATCAAAATAATCCTATAACACATGAGGGTGTGTGTGTAAGGAGGGACGCACACAAAATGGCGGACATAAATCTCATGGAGAGTATGTCACACGAGACTTCCGGCCAGAGAATATGGCCGCGAATGTGGGCGGAGAGAAACCAGTCAATGGTAGCTTAGGGACAAAGCTGAGCTTTATCACGAAGCTATCTACTAGCCAAAAATGTGTGCGAGAATGTTTGTGAGGGGTCGCGTGTGTGTGTGTGTTAGTACAAGAGAGAGAGAATTAAGTGATTGTGGGAGAGAAAGCAGCTGTTAGTTTATCACTCAGAGACGCAGTGGATGGCTCGCAAACCGTCCCGCGGTCTTTGATTCTTTAATGGATAAACTCAGTTTGCCGGTCTCACCCGCGATGGCGGAAATGCACAACAGTCCAATGTAGTTCGACTACAATACAGCAAATCTCATTCGTGATAATTAATACCCTGAGTATTAATAATGAGCGGACATGGTCCGTAAACTGTACAAGCAATAACCTTGATACACAAGAATAACACACTATAATATTCTATCTCTGTCCAGACGTAAACCTCTTACTTGAATCGCATGAGGATGCAGCTAGAATGTGTGTTCATCCATCCTTTAACTCCGACTCGGTTCCTCGAGGCTTGGGTGATGACGGGAGGCTGTTTCCTCGCTCTTTCGGTGGGCGGTACAGCTGCTGATTCTCGGCTGGCTGGCAGAGAAATCAGCGACGTCGACTTGATTGAAGATGGAAGAGAAATCTTTTCTCTCTTCACTTCTGCAGGCAAACGGATGAAGATGTGGATTGCTCGGCGGTCTCCTTCAGATCCGTTAGAGTGTTCGGTGGAACACAGAGTAATCTCAACTCGTCCAGCGAGATGGAGATTGTATGGCTACAATTTCAAGTCGGACATTACTTCCTTGTGCCATGAGGCTGCACCTGAGAGCAGCGATGAGCTGCATCTACACACGGCAAGCAAAGTTGCTGGAAGCAAATCCCGGAAGCATTTCAGAGGTATTTCTACTCCTGATGATGTCATGGTTGAGGTGCGTTCTGTCGTGTGCCTCATCCAATAGGAGTTGAGAGTTCGATCCTTTAGTGAGCAAGGCTTCATGGGATTTGTAGTCTGTTTTGGACTCCCTTTGTTTGATTTTGGCATGGTTTTTATCAGTAAGATTTATGACTTGTTATGTGGGGGCCTGAGTTAGGTTTAACAACTGTGTTAGGCCTGCCTTTGTCTTCTATATGAATACATGCGTAGCATAGACACCATGCGTAGACGCAGCCCATCGCTGCTCTCAGGTGTAGCCTCGTGGCACAAGGAAGTAACGTCCAACTTGAAACTTCTCTTCATCTTCAATCAATTCGACGTCGCTGATTTCTCCACCAGCCCGCCGAGAATCAGCAGCCGTACCGCCCGCCAACAGAGCGAGGAAACGGCCTCCCATCATCACCTGAGCCTCGAGGAACCAAGTCGGAGTTAAAGGACGGATGAACACACATTCTAGCTGCATCCTCATGCGATTCAAGTAAGAGGTTTACGTCTGGGCAGAGATAGAATATTATAGTGTGTTATTCTTGTGTATCAATTGTGTTATTGCTTTTACAGTTTACGGACCGCCGAGTCCGCTCATTGCTGCTAATAATACTCAAGGTATTACTTTAATGTACGGTTATCACGAATGAGATCTGCTGTGTTGTAGTCCAACCACATTGGACTGTTGTGTATTTCTGCCATCGCGGGTGAGACCGAAACTGAGTTTATGCATTAAAGAATCAACGACCGCGGGACGGTTTATGAGCCGTCCACCGAGTCTCTGAGTGATAAACTAACAGCTGCTTTCTCTCCCACGATCGCGAAACAGGCTTTGGGGCCGTCACTTTATTCTCTCTCTCTCTCATACTAACCACACACATGCGACCCCTCACAAACATTCTCGCACACACTTTTGGCTAGTAGATAACTCCGTGATAAAGCTCAGCTTTGTCCCTAAGTTATCGTTCAAGCGGAGACACGCGGTAAACTGGTAGACGCCATTGACCGGTTTCTCTCTGTCCACATTCGCAGCCATATTCTCTGCCCGGAAATCTCACGTGACGTACTCTCCACGAGAGTCACTTCCGCCATTTTGTGTGCGTCCCTCCTTACACACACACACACACATTACATATGTTAGCCAGCAGGTGGTGGCAAAAGATCATTTTTGTGTGTAATATGAGCCAGTTGGTGACGTGAAGTGAATCCGCATCAGCCACTTTTTACATACAACAGCGCTCCGTGATCGCTACTCACTACTAAAGCTAGGAAATAGCTTTAAACGGCTTTAAACGAACAACTTCAGCATTATGGCTCATCACAGCTGAGAGACACAACAGACTGATTGATTACAGAACTCAAGGTGCTTACCTCTTACCGGAGTTTCCACATTGGATACATACTGTTTAAAATGGCAGAGGACAGTGCAATTTCTATAGTGAATGTCTCTTGCGCACCGGCTACCGCGAAATAAAGACGAATACCCCCGCTTGGATGGCTATTTTTCCACTGAGAAAGCTGATCTTCAGAAAGCTGACAGCATCTCTGCTTGGGTGTGGCAACAGGTGATCGCACACGCTCTATCTCTCTCTCTCTCTCTCTCTCTCTCACACACACACACACACACACATACACTCTCTCTTTCTCTCTCTCTCTCTCTCTCTCTCTCTCTCACACACACACACACACACACACACACACACATCCATCCTTGTTTATCCAATAACTTGTTAGAAACAGCACAAGCCGTGATACTATTTCTGAAGTGACATTTTTGAATTACTAACGAAGGCTTGGACGCATCATTTGGTTTGAACCAGCAACAGCAGATTCTGATCCGTCGTGTAAGAAAGTAGTTCCATGCACAAATGCGTTTTTATGACCATACTCAGTTTTTCCTCATTTTTTAAAATTTACTTGTTCATTGAATATCACACTCGCAATCGTGCTATATGGCCCGAATCCCAGCAGTGCTGATGTAGGGCCATATCGCACTCTTGCGATTGTGATATTGCTTATATAAATATATATATATATATATATATATATATATATATATATATATATATATATATATATATAATATACATATATCCATATGGGCCCTGTAATCCACTGCAGGAGTGTGGGCTGGTGGATCATGCTTTGGAGAAAATGTGCAGACAGAACGGCTGAGAGCAGCAGCCAGTGGATCTACTCACAGGGAATCAGAAGGATTCAGCTTACACAGACATGGCACAGGTTCAGAAGAACCAGGCAACAGCCCATGCCACCTTTCAGAGATGAGACTGAAGGTGCTAAGCAAGCATCTTATCTCAATCCTCAAGCACACTGTTGTGCTGTTTTCCCCATCTTGCATCTGTCCTTCTGTGTGGCACGTTTTGTTTCGTAGAATATTTCTAAGCATGCACAGCTTCCCGACTCTCAGACACTTCTCATTAAAGTTTAACAAGCGAGGAAAGCGAGGCAAAACTACATGCATTTCCATGAGTTTCAATCCACAAGAGGTCCGATCAATAATAAATGTGGTTTTCATGCCATGAGGGAGGAGCCGAGAAGCAGCGGTGGGCATGTTGTGACCGTGTTGTTCACATATCACACGCCTGGCCAGCATTCCTGAGCTTACTGTGATGATTTAATAGAAAACATTTTAGCAAGACAAATGTGTAGATTTTCAGAAAATGGGGCATTAAATTGCAAAGCACAATAGTGAAGAACCTCTTATCTTTATTCTATGAGATTGTAAATTGTAACCCATGTTTGGTGCTAGAAATAAAAAAATAATTGCAGCCGCATTCATTCAAGTAATAATTCAGTTACAATAAAAAATAATAATAATAATAAAAAAAAAAAAAAAAACTGCTATAACAAGACATAGGTACCTGAATCTTTTTGTTATTTTAAATGCAGAAACTGTGCTCAACTACATAGTGTGTCTATATATATTTAAGAAATATCAGACAAGCAAGAGTGCGATATGGCCCTACATCAGCACTGATGTAGGCAATCCCAGCAGCGCTGATTTAGGGCCATATAGCACGATTGTGAGTATGATATTGCTAATATACAACAGTTCAATGAACAAGTTCATTTAAAAAATTTAGGAAAAACTGAGTATGGTCATAAAAAATGCATTTGTGCATGGAACTACTTTCTTATGCCATGGATCAGAATCTGCCGTTGCTGGTTCAAACCAAATGATGTGTCCAAGCCTTTCAGAAACATAATTTTAGGGGGGGCCTGGGTAGCTCAGCGAGTATTGATGCTGACTACCACCCCTGGAGTCACGAGTTCGAATCCAGGGCATGCTGAGTGACTCCAGCCAGGTCTCCTAAGGAACCAAATTGTCCCGGTTGCTTGGGAGGGTAGAGTCACATGTGGTAACCTCCTCGTGGTCGCTATAATGTGTGGTTCTCGCTCTCGGTGGGGTGCGTGGTGAGTTGTGCGTGGATGCCGCGGAGAATAGTGTGGGCCTACACACGCGCTATGTCTCTGCGGTAACACGCTCAACAAGCCACGTGATAAGATGCACAGATTGACTGTCTCAGACGTTTCCGAGGTAGCACTACTTCACATCATTGCTAGGATACCAAACGAACCACAACCGACTAATAATCTAGAATAAAATCAAGAGAGCGATAGCCAAGCGTACTGTATATTTAACAATTACAATACTACTTTCTCGCTAGAAATGGAATAAAAAGTTAGAAAAAGTGGAAGGAAACGTACAATTATATACAAACTGGCTATCAACTGCATCTTCGGCTGCTATTTTCTGTCTTCAGCTCAACCGCTGTGGATCCGCATGCACAGGAATGTGGGATTTGATAGACAGCGAAAGATACATCTATGCTGCCTTCAACAATTGATAAGATGAAGGTATTTCAGTCGACAGAATGTGGCCTGGATGCTGCATCTTTCAAATACAGTAGTTTTCAGTTTTTCAATGCCTTTATAGAAATTCACTATGCACAGTAAACCAGAATTTATTTAATCCATGAATGAATGTGTCCAATAACAGGGCTGAGATTAAGCAAGTAGTATTCAGCTGGTCATGTGATGCTAACATTAGTGGCAGACTGGCCATAGGGAGAACCAGGAATTTCCCGGTGGGCAGGCCGTGAAATGGGGCCGAACAGTCTGCGATAAGCTGAAACAGGCCACCTCGTTATGCTGAACAGGCCACGTCAGGCTGAAGAGGGCTCCAAAACGGCTCCGCGATATGCCAAAGATGGCCGCGATATGCAGAAAAGGACAGCGTAATGGGCCAGTTTCTATGTAAAATCCAGGGCTGATTTCTGTTCCCAGTCCACCCCTGGCTAACATGGCTGCCCCCATGAGGCACCTCTGCTATAAGGTTACTGATATGACTGAACTTTTCATCTCACGTGAGTGGTCATGATTTTACTGTATACATATGTTTTAAAATTACAATTCATTTCTTTTGAAGTAAAACTTTTTAAATGAGGAAAAAAAAATTACTGAGTGGACTTTTATTGAAAAACACTTTTGAAAGCATAATAGTATGGACAATGCTCCTGGATTAATTTTTAAAGTCAAAATGAAATTAAAATTGTCCCTATTTACTTTTCTTAATATACATTCCTGATATTTTTGTGTATGATTCATAAGTGCATGTTACAGTGCATTATGATTTTATCAAAATATAATAACTTCCTTCACCTCAGAAACGACTCTCCTTTTCTGTCAACACATTTCAAGACCACACCCAACTAGCTGCGCTGGTCCATTCTGGTGTGTATTGGCTACTTTTTACTATCCAATTAATCCCCGCAACCTTTAAAAAAATCTAGAGTTCTGGCAAACTTGTCACAAATTTGCCACTCATTATTTTCACATGCAAATGAGCTTGTGATTTGCCGCAAATGCTTGCCAGACATTTGCAGCTCTTCGCCGGTAGTGGTGAACCTTCGGCAAACCTTTGGCAACAATGGACAATTTGCTGCAAGTTTGTCACAAAGCTCATTTGTGAAAATCATTAGTGCAGAATTTGCAGTAAGTTTGCTTCAAATTTGCAATGAACTCTCAATTTTTGTAAGAATGATAGATAAAATCAAGTCCTGTCCTACATTTTCTTACTCTTTAAATATTCTGTTTCACTCGAAAAAACTGTTGCAAATGCCATTTCATGTCGACTTTAAACTGCAAAGAAGTGTTTGCCATTCCTACTTTCTAGCAGTGATTATAATGAATACTGAGTATTTTTCTCCTTAGTTTTGCTGTTGTGAATCAACGAGGGCTCCAAACATCTGCATAATTTTTTGAAATGAGAGGCCTGTGAGTCCAGGTTGAAACAGGAGGTTCCAAATGCCACATTGAGCCACATGCTAATTAGTGCCGGAGAGAGTTAGAGAGATTTCCTAATGACAGTCCCCTGGGGAATTCAACTAGCAAACTCACAAAATTCAGAGTGCGCTTCTGTCGGCTCTGACAGCTAGAGCAATGGGAACAGTCTTTACTGAGGGAAACAAAGACTTTGCCGAGCTCCTGAGGGAGGCTTCATTTGAATCCTCTGTCTCTCGCAGTCGCTGTAGCTTCAGTTCCTTCGAAGCAGTTACACGAAACAGCTGCATAATTGTGCCTCAAGCTTCAGTGTGCAGAGCAACACACTAAAACATAGAAAAGAATGAGAGGCTTCACTTGATTTGGGCAAACTCAGAGTATAACACAACAATACTGCTCAGAGGGACACACTGTTTTGTGAACTTCTTAGCACGGAGCTATAGCATCAAATTTGTTTGATTGTTGTGTAAGCAAAAACTTGTTTGCAAGCAAGATTAGTTTGAATGGTAGGATTTTCAGGACTATTTTCAAACCAAATTGCAAATTGTATTTTCAATTGCGTTTTCTATTTGGGGAAGCATAAATTGTGACTTAATCCAAATGCAATTGCATATTGCATATTAGCGTTTGCATTTTCATTTACACAAACGTACCAAGTGCCTAATTTCAACTGGAAAAGCAAAGTCCATTTGCAATTGCATTTCCTATGTCTTACGAGTTATGACCCTGTCATATTGAAAAAGCAATATTAATGACCCCGTTTGCTATTTCACTTCCTCGGCGTCCCGTATTTTGCCAAAATTCAAATGGAATCGTAATTCCCTTTTCACTTGCATTTCCAATTCCTTACAGAGACACCTGTCAATCAGTTTTGGGGGTGAGAGTTTATACTGTGTCAGTCACAATTGACAGCATTTTAGAGCACCTGCCACCTTGCTGTCGACGGCCAAGAAGGAGATGTACGTTTGTGTACATTATTTTAACTTTCCACTAGGGATGGGAAATGATGCTGAGTGAAGCTCTGATGCTTTCTGCTGAGTGTTTCAGTAAATGTTTCAAAGGCTAGGGAGTGTCGAAAACCATCCGGTGGTTGGTCAAATATAAAGCAGTCATAAACCCGGGTGCGCAACTCCATTGGATGGAGTGCCTTTTAAAGTTTTAAACCATTATGCACAAATAAAAGCCTTACAATGCTGTGTTCATTTTAAGCTTCTGAAAATATGATTCACACATTAAGTGTGGCAAACATTTCAATAAGAATGAATATGATTAATTGTAATAATAATAATACATAAATACAACTAACAGAGATGTTTGAGGCAATTAAATAGTGTGTCCTAATTATTTTGTGGTTTTTATACTATTTGTAAGACAGGATATATGATAATGTAATATGAAAGCCGTTTCTAATTAGACTTAAACTTGAAGTGCTCACGTGTCTGCACAGTCAGGTCAGAGCCCTTCTAAAAGGAGTCTACAAAGTTAGTTTAAAATAGCGTAACACGGTGGTCCCATAGACATGTTATGGGCGGTACACTGGCTAGGAGACGAGGATGTTCTTTTTGAATGGATATAGAGAAGATGCTTCATGATGATGAATACACTACTTTTGTAAGGAAACAGCTCATCACTTAATACAATCCATGCTTCACTATGGGGCTTCATTGGAAATTGCGCTGCATACTCGATACATGCCTTAAAGCTGTCTTATGTAATATCACTAGCGTGTATCGTTTTCAGAGAATCTTCACGCGTCTTCATTTCCCATCCTTAGCGGAAAGTTTAAATAATGTACACAAATGACATATCCTTCTTGGCCATCGACAGCAAGGTGGCAGGTGCTCTAAAATGCGATCAATTGTGACTGACGTCACTTCCAATTACAAACACACCCCACAGTATAAACTCACACCCCCAATACTGATTGACAGGTGTCTGCGTAAGGCATCGGAAATGCAAGTGTAAAGGGTATTGCGATTCCATTTGAATTTTGGCAAGCTCCATATGTGACACAGAGGAAGTGAAATAGCAAACGGGGTAATTAATATTGCTTTTTCAATATGGCAGGGTCATAACTCGTAAGACATAGAAATGCAATTGCAAATGGACTTTGCTTTTCCAACTGAAATTTGGCAGACTTTGTAAGTTTGTGTAAATGAAAATGCAAACGCTAATATGCAATTTGCAATTGCATTTGGATTATGTCACAATTTATTTGTCCAAAAATAGAAAACGCAATTGCAAATACAATTTGCAATCTGGTTTGAAAAAAGTCCTGTATATCCTCCCATAAGTTTGAGTATTTGAATGTGTTTCTTGAGTCTTGGAAAGAAAAACTAGTTCAAATCCCAACCCTAAACCTAACAGTCAGTGGGATAAACATTTATTTTTCAAGTTTCAAGTCATACGTTACTTCCTTGTGCCATGAGGCTACACCTGAGAGCAGCGATGAGCTGCGTCTACACACGGCAAGCAAAGTTGCTGGAAGCATTGCCCAGAAGGATCTCAGAGTTATTTCTACTCCTGATGACATCATGGTTGAGGGGCGTTCTGTCGTGTACCTCATCCAATAGGAGTTGAGAGTTCGATCCTTTAATGAGCAAGGCTTCACGGGATTTGTAGTCTGTTTTGGAATCCCTTTGTTTGTTTTGGCACGGTTTTTATCAGTAAGATTTATGACTTTGTGTGTGGGCCTCAGTCAGGCTTTACGAAAGTATTAGGCCTACCTTTGTCTTCTATCTGAATACATGAGGCCCAACAATTTCAGGTGGATTAAACGATGTCAAACAATCAGCTTACTTTCTACTTTTTTACTCTCAAATGCTTAAATAAATGAATAAAAAAAACATAAATATGTAGTAATTTATTAAACACACAGCACATTCAGTAATTCATTGTTTTATTTATAAAAAAATATACATTTACAAACACATATAAATGTAAATACTAGGAATGTGCCCGAAGACAAATACCTTATTCAGAAATGCACGGATAATGACTTCAAAATGAATAATGTTCGTTTGACTGATTATCCATAAAGCGACAATTTAAATAAACATATCCAAAATTACAACAAATTTATGAATCTGTGCAGCCAATATTTCTAAAGTGTAAACCTTATGAATGAAAATGCGCACGTTATGATTTCAGATTGGATGGGCGCGGTCTCGACTTATTATTTATTATTATTATTATTATTATTTGCGGTATCTGTTAATTGTACGTGTCTGGAGCTTATCAAGTGTAACATTAACTAAGATACACATCATATACACTTTTCACTTCTTGAAATGTCTATGTTAATGTATCACACGATTCACACGTGATTCTCATGTATTTATTTATAGCCTAAACCTGAGCGCGATGTTAAATTCCTGACCTGAAGTGATAATTTCACGTCGGAGCTCATCTATCCGTCTCTTAAAGTTGACCACATTTATATTTGCATCAGCGATTAAGGTAATTAACTGGTTAAGACTGGTTTATTCCCTAAAAAAGTTAAAATGCATTTTAACTTTTTTAGGGAATAAACCAGTCTTAACCAGTTAATTACCTTAATCGCTGATGTGAATATAAATGTGGTCAAAAGTATTCATCTATTAGGAATATTCCTCCTTATGTAAACTGAAGAAACTGAAACATGCTTTTCTTTTTCTTTAAACTGTGCTAAATTTGAAAATGTTAAGTGTTCTTTAACTCTGGTAAGGTGCTATATAAATTTAACATTATTATTATTATTATTATTATTATTATTATTATTATTATTATTTAACTAAATAATGGTGTCCTATCATAAAAATTCCTGATAGACTTATGGGACTTTCACCTGTCTGTAGGCTATATTGCTTTTATTTTAATTTCTTTTAATGTTTGAATGCCTCCAGAATAATGTTGTTTTACATGCACAGACAAACTAAAATTCTGTTTCATGCAGATATTAATATCTGAAATACCAGGAGAAACCAAAACATATTCCAAAGTTAATGTAGCCAACAAATTCAGCTTCATCTGGTAAAAACATTAATAAATAATAATAAAAAAAAAATGTAAATAATAATTGTATAACGTTATTATTATTATTATTATTATTAGGCTATTATTATGAAAAGGCATATACAAGGCATATTTTATTAATAGAAACTATAAATGTAAGAGTAACTGTCACGGATCCACCTGACCCTCCTGCCACATACACACAACCCTCCCTCTCTCCTGAATACTGATCACCTGCACCTACCTCTCATCACTGTGTCAATCAGCTCCTCTACTTAAACCCCATTCTCCCATCACTCGTTGTCTGGTCTCAACTCAGAATAAAGACTCACTTACCTACGACTTACCTGCGACTTCTCTCCAAGCCTCCACTCCTATGTCTACCTTCCACTGTGTGTTTTTCATCCCAAAGATTATCACTACCTGCAACAACACAAACTATCATCAGGTTTCAGTTCATCACATCTGTTCAGATCTGCTTATTCACCACTCCTGTTTTCACTGTTTGTGTTGTGTGTCAATAAATACCTGCCTTCGAGTTCAACACCATCATCGAGTCTGGGTTTCTGTGACAGAAGACCAGACCCACCAAAACCATGAACCCAGCAGGTCCGAACCCCTTCCAGGAACTGGTTGACGCTCTCCGTCGAGCACTTACCCCACTGGCCAACCCCTCTGCACCTCCGATCTTGACCAGCACCTCTGCAATGTCTTCTTCACAGGTCTATTCTGCTAGTCCTGTGGTCAATCCAGTGCCATACTCTGGATCGGCGGAGAACTGCGCCGGTTTCTTGCTCCAATGTTCGCTCGCCCTAGAGATGCAGCCGCATCGATTCCCCACAGAGCGGGCGAAAATAGCTTACATCATCTCCCTGCTTGCTGGAAGAGTGCTGCAGTGGGCCCAATCACTCTGGGAGCAAAACAGCCCTGTAACTCAGTCACTCGAGAGCTTCACCCAACACTTCAGGAAAGTATTCAGATGCCCAGTGGGAGATTCATCCATTTGTGAACAACTCTATGATCTCCATCAAAGCAAAATTTCCATCAACGATTACGCTCTCAAGTTCCTCACTCTAGCTGCCTCCAGTGGATGGAATGAGCCCGCTCTTCTCACCACCTACCATCTGGGGCTGGAATCGAGGCTGCAGCTGTATCTCTCTTCCTTCGACGACACCATGGGGCTAGATTGCTTCATTTAACTTTCCATCCGCATTGCCAACCGAATGAAGGTTTGCCTCGATGAGTTGCCCGCCTGGCAGTCTCTGCCTGTTCCTCAGCAGCAACCTTCTGTTCACTTTCCAGAACCAGACGGCAAACATATGCAGATGGACGCTTTTCGGCTGTCCTCGGCAGAGCGTCAACGACTGCTGACCCAGAGGCTGTGCCTGTACTGTGGTGGTAAGGTACATGTCATCTCTGCATGTTCCATTCGTCCTCCACGCCCACTGGTGAGTCACGTTAACACTCCAAATGTCTATTCCTCTCCATTGTTAACCAGTGTGATGCTTACTGTTTCTGGTTTATCTCTCACAGTACCCGCACTCCTCAACTCTGGGTCAGCCTGCAACTTCATCTCTGACATGCTCTGCTGCCAGCTTCATAGACGACCATGTGACACAACCTCAAGATACACTCCATAATCGGCAAGTCCCTTGGCAGAGGTATTATTCGTCACTGTACAGGCCAAATTGATGTATAATAATAAACGCATTAAAGGCTAATTTAACTAGTCTTATAGATAGCTAGTTCACCCACAAATAATAAAATTGTCATCATATATACACACTCATGTTGTTCTGAAACATTATGATTTTTTTATTCTGTGAAACACAGGACAAGACAAGGTCCCGGCCATTTCAGCGAGTAGTTCAGTATTGTGGCAAGAGGGACACAATGTCTCATTCCTTCCATCAGGGAACGGAGGTTACGAAAGTAAGCAGGATGTTCCCTATCTGTCACTCACTCGACGTTGTGTTGATGTAGTGACACTAGGGGTCCCTATACGAAACGCCACAATAAGCTGAACTGTGTTATGTGGACTGGCGGTGCGAGACGGGCAGACCGCTGTGTGCCTCGTAGCCAGCGCACCAAGCCAACACGTAACCTCCCCCAAAGCTCTTATGAGTGTCGAACAGTCCTTTGGGAACAAGTCGACTTGCCCAACAAATAGGGACAGGCTAGCCCAGCCGTGGCCTCTTTTCCTTTTTTTTTCTCGGCTGGGGGCCATAAGTGTCTACGTCGGGGGGTGTCACTCCCAAGGGGAAGACACTGCGGAGACCACACCCCACCCGGAGGGGGGAGGGGGCATTTCGAGTGGAAATACATCACATGGTCTTAACGAGTCTTGTCGGAAGTATGTCATGTGGAGAAGTCCAATGGTAGGTCTACAAACTCTACAAACACGGTGACCGGGGGCAAAGGATCCTCTGCCCAAGGAAGATGCAGTTTACAGACAGGGAAATGATTTACTGGCAGATATATCACATGGGGTCACCTATGGGGAACCAGCACATGTGAAGCACTTACCCCCGTACAGGGCTTAGTTAGCACATGTACTGGGCCGTCAGCGAGTTTCTCTGCAAACTCGCCTGCCACAGGGCTAAGGAGGAAAGTCATCCAGGGATCAAAACTTGTGAATACGACTGGGAGTCAAAAACACACGTCTTCACCTCAGGGGAGGAGAAAGGCACTATGCGCAAGCGGTACACCCAGCCAACTGTCCAGGAACTCACCTGTTCGTACCTGACAATATACAGAACGAGACCGGCTCAACCTGGAGATTGTAGAACCTCGCAAATGCATTGGTTGTTGCCCAGCCCGCTGCTCTGCAGATGTCTGCCAAAGAGGCGCCATTGGTCAGGGCCCAGGAGGCTGCCACACTCCTAGTAGAGTGGGCTCGTAGCCCCACGGGGGGCAGCACATCCTGAGTGTGATATGCCATCACGATGGCGTCAATGACCCAATGGGCGATCCTCTGTTTGGAGACAGCACTCCCTTTGTGCTGTCCACCAAAGCAGACAAAGAGCTGCTCGGAGCTTCTAAAGCTCTGCGTGTGATCCAAATAGATGGGTTAAGCATGCACTGGACACAGCAACGCCAAGGCTGGGTCTGCCTCCTCCTGGGGCAGCACTTGCAGGTTCACCACCTGATCCCCAAACGGGGTCGTGGGAACCTTGGGCACATAGCCCGGTCGGGGTCTCAGGATCACGTGAGAGTAGCCCGGACCGAACTCCAGGCATATTTTGCTGACAGAGAACGCCTGCAGATCCCCTACCCTCTTGATGTAAGTGAGCGCAATCAGGAGGGCAAAGGTGTTCAAAGAGAGTGTCTTAAACTCAATTGACTCCAGAGGCTCGAAAGGAGCTCCCTGTAGACCCCGAAGGACTGCAGAGAGGTCCCACGAGTGGATGAGGTGCGGTCTGGAGGGATTCAACCTCGACGTGCTTCCCCAAATACTTACCATCTACTGCATCGTGATGTGCCGAAATGGCGGCTACATACACCTTCAAGGTGGAGGGGGACAGCTGCCCCTCCAGCCTCTCCTGCAGGAAGGAAAGCACCGATTCCACTGTGCATCTCTTGGGGTCTTCGCGTCGGGAAGAACACCACTTAGCGAACAGACACCACTTCAAGGCATACAGGCGCCTCGTAGAGGGAGCCCTAGCCTGAGTGATCATGTCTACAACCGCGGGTGGTAGGCCACATAGGTCTTCCATGTCCCGTCCAAGGGCCAGATGTGGAGATTCCAGAGGTCTGATCGTGGGTGCCAGATGGTGCCCATGCCTGAGAAAGAAGGTCCTTCCTCAGCGGAATTCGCCGGGGGGCTGTCACGAGGAGCGTGAGGTCCGAGAACCATGTCTGGGTGGGCAAGTAGGGTGCTACTAGGGGAAACGCATATTTGCGTAGTCCTGGGGGCCAGCTGTGTGCCAGCGCATCTATATCGAGGGGTGCCTCGGTCAGGGCATACCAAAGGGGGCAGTGGGAGGATTTCCGGGAAGCAAAGAGGTCTTTGGGCTCAACCGAATCAACTCCAAATCAGCTGGACCACCTGGGGGTAAAGTCTCCACTCTACCCTGAGCGTAACCTGTTGTGACAGCGTGTCCGTTGCGGTGTTGAGGTCACCCGGGATGTGAGTGGCTCTCAGAGACTTGAGGCGCCACAGGAGGAGACGGCAAGCGAGTTGTGACATGCAACAGGAGCGTAGGCCACCTTGGCAGTTGATGTACGCTACCGTCGCCATGTTGTCCATCCGGACCAACACATGCTTGCCCTGGATCAACAGCCGGAGCCTCCACAAGGCGAGCAGAATTACCAACATCTAGAGGCAGTTGATGTGCCAAAGCAGCCGCGGGCCAGTCCAAGAGCTGGCGGCTGTGTGCCCGTTGCATACAGCACCCCAGCCTGTCTTGGAAGCATCCGTCGTAACCACAACGCACCTGGAGACCTGTTCTAGGGGAATCCCTGCCCGTAGAAATGCTAGGTCGGTCCAAGGGCTGAAGAGGCGGCAACAGATCAGCGTGACGACAACGCGGTGTGTCCCGCGGCGCCATGCCCATCTTGGGACTCGAGTTTGAAGCCAGTGCTGAAGCAGTCTCATATGCATCAACCCGAGCGGTGTGGCCACCGCTGAAAAAGTTTCAGTGGAACCGCTGTCCTCCATCTGAATGCCTTCAGACAGTTCAGCACCGATTGTGCACACTCGTTTGTGAGGCGCGCCGACATCGAGACGGAGTCCAACTCCAAGCCGAGAAAAGAGATACTCTGAACCGGGGAGAGCTTGCTCTTTTTCCCAGTTGACCCAAAGCCCCAGCCGGCTGAGGTGCATGAGCACCAGGTCCCTGTGGGCACACAACACATCCTGAGAGTGAGCTAGGATTAGCCAGTCATTGAGATAGTTGAGGAAGCGGACGCCCACTTCCCTTAGCGGGGCAAGGGCTGCCTCTGTGACCTTTGTGAAGACGCAAGGGGACAAGGACAGGCCGAAGGGAGGACTGGTACGCCCGGCCCTTGAAAGCAAACTGCAGGAAGGGTCTGTGTTGAGGTAAAACTGAGACATGGAAGTACACGTCCTTCAGGTCTACCGCCGCGAACCAATCTTGATGCCGGGCGCTTGCTAGAATGCTTTTTTTGTCAGCATCTTGAACGGGAGTCTGTGCAAAGCCTGGTTCAGTACTCGCAGGTCCAAGATTGGCCGCAACCCACCACCTTTCTTCGGTACGATGAAGTAGGGGCTGTAAAACCCCTTCTTCATCTCGGCCGGAGGGACAGGCTCTATCGCACTTTTCCGTAGAAGGGTAGCTATCTCCGCACGCAAGGTAGCGGCGTTCTCACCCTTCACCAAGGTGAAGCAGACGGTGCTGAACCTGGGCGGGCACCTGGCGAACTGAACTACATAGCCGAGTCGGACGGTCCAGGTTAGCCATCGCAATGGGTTGTGAAGTGCAAGCCACGCGTCCAAGCTCCGGGCGAGGGGGACCAAGGGTACAATCTCACCGGACGTACCGGCGGGTGGGGCCTCGCGGCAGGGCAGAGCCTGAGGCACCATGTCGAGAGGGCTCGAGCCCCATGACTGTGCTAAGTCCAGGGACATCGAAGCACTTACCTGGCTCCTGATACCCACCATAGGATCGGCCAGGGAGGGGAGAGGAGGAATAACATCCCCACAGTCTGTCAGAACCAACCTGGTGTGGGCGTGTTTGTGCCACAGCTGGGTGTGCAGGGGCTGGGGGGCCGCCCCTGGAGCGCCATACCTGCCATAAAGGAACGGTGGCCGTGGTAACGACGGCCGTGCGCACGGGATATGTGACCCAGGGAATGAGGAAACTGCTCCTTTTCTGAACGTGTAGAAGCGGACGCCCAGGGGCATGCAGTGAATCAACAAAAAGGCAAAGGATTCTCCTCCTGGCCCTCCACCAGGGGATGGAGTGGTCTGCTTACCATCTCTAGGGCTGCAGCAGGTCTCCACGTGTCTCAGGGGTGCTTCGAAGCCTTCGGCGCTTCGAAGCCAGAAACCTTCGACGTAACCCTACAGGCACTGGACAGGGGTCTCAGGCAACCCCGCCAGGTGGCGGAGTTTTGCGGGCTCAGGTGCACCGCAACCGCCATATCCACCTGGGGAATCGCCGAGTACCCCCTGGCAGTCCCACCATCGAGGGTAGTGAGAGCTGAGGAGCACAGAGACCGGGTCCGGGCAGTGAAAGGTGCCCGCCACGACCTTGTACCATGCACCTCTGGGAAGAAAGGGACCGGGGCGGGGTGCGACCGTGCCCAGGAACCAATTGTCAGGCTGCGAGGCTGCGAGGTTTCAGGGGGGTGGAGGGTTCCAATCCAGCCCGACACACGCAGCCACCCGTGCAAGTATGGCTGCCAGCTGCAGATCAGGCTGCAACTGGGCGACTGCACCCGAAGGTGGGAGCCCAGTCAAGTCCTCAGTGTCAGACTGGACAGTCCGTCTCAAAATCAGAGGTGTTTGGGGCTCCCAAGAGTGACCTCTAGTGTCACTACATCGACACAATGGCGAGTAAGTGACAGATAGGGAACTGCCATTTTAAAGTTTCTTTGGATATGTCCTAAGGATAGCAAGGAGTTAATAATATTAAGAAGAGGTTCTGAGATTACATTGTCATTTTCATTATCTATGTGAATTTTGAAGTCACCAACCATTTAAGCTCTATCTACATTAACTACTATATCTGGTAGAAAATGTACAAATTCACCAAGGAAATTCATGGCCTGGGTGATCTATATACTGTTGCAAGGGCAAAAGACGACAGAGATTTTTTTATTTATATCTGACTTTGTCACATTGAGCATTATTAGTTCAAAAGACTTAAACTTATATCCTGTCCTCTGAGTAACACCAAAAACTTCACTGTAAATTGTAGCAACACCTCCTGCTCGACCCTTCAGGCGAGGCTCATATTTATAACAATAACCTGAGGGAGTAGATTCATTTAAACTAATATATTCATCCGGTTTAAGCCAGGTTTCAGTCAAACAGAGCACATCCAAACTATGATCTGTAATAATTTCATTTACAATTAGTGTTTTGGTAAAAAGAGATCTAATGTTTAGTAGCCCTACCTTTATACGATGTTTATCTTCAATTTTTATTTTCAAGTGTGACCGTATAAAATTTTTTCTAAATGATTTAGTGAAGGGTTTGTGTTTGGTAGTTCGGGGAACAGACACAGTCTCTATTTAATATCTAGATGATACAGTCTCTATGTGTTGTAGTTTATGTGACCTGTGTGACGTCTCAAGGCAGCTAGCAGATGTTCGGATTAGCCAGTTTTTATGCTTCCTGACCTGGGCTCCAATTAGTGAAATACTATCACTATTAAGACTTTGAGCCAAATTACTAGAGAGGAGAGCAGCACCTTCCCTGGTGGGATGGAGTCCGTCTCTTTTAGCAGGTCAGGTCTAACTCTTTCAATTGTCTATAAATCATATGCTATTCTCCGGACACCACTCAAACATCCAGTCTTTCAGTGACACTAATCTACTATAAACCTCATCACCACAATAAGCAGGGAGAGGACCAGAGCATATTACAGTGTCTGATATCATTTTTGCAATTTCACACACCTTTTTAACATTATCTTTAGTGATCTCCTACTGGCGAAGCCAGACATCGTTAGTGCTGACATGAATAACAATTTTAGAAAATGTATGTTTAGCATTAGCCAGCACTTGTAAATTTGATCTGATGTCAGATGCCTGAGCCCCCAAAATGCATTTAACAATGGTGGCTGGAGTCTCTATTTCCACGTTCCTTACAATAGAATCACCAATTATTAAGGCTCTTTCAACATTATTCACAGCGAGTGCATCACTGATTGGGGAGAATCGATTGGAAACCCTAACAGGAACGGGAGAGTGGTGTCTCTATGCTGAGCAAGTATGCCACCAAAACGTCACCCAAATGCCCTGCTGCCGGGAATCTTCCGCCGGAACCAATGTGGAGAGGGATTTGTAGTTTAGTTGGGTATGTGTTTTATTGATGTTGTTTGAATGTTGTTGTTTTTTTTTTTTAAATGATTTATTTATTTTATTATTTTGATGCTCTAGATCAGGGATGGGCAACTTTGAAGGGGGCGAGGGCCAAAATTATTTCTCCATTCTACCAAGGGGCCGGATTACAAATCCACACTCTAAAAATGTTCACCCCTTTACTTAATTTCCTCATTATTGTGGGTAATCTATGCACAACTAATGCAATGTTCTTTTAAAGATTTTGTTACCTATATAAAAATTTTTATTTAACAATATTTATAAAAACTAATATATTATTTTGTAACTTGCGTTTTTACTAAAACATGCCGTTCACATGTACAAATTCATGTTCAATTGACAAGCAATATACTTCAGACTTAAATGTATTTCATTTGCATTGTCTACATTTGCAACAGACAAACACACAAATTAACATACAATATTTTCAACCCCACCTCATAAAACAGCTTATAGGTATAAGTTAAAATCTAAATATTATCATCAGTAACAATACTGGATACAAGAACATAACATTTATGTGCATTAATACAAAACATTTCAGCACCACAACATACACGCTCGGACCGAATAGTCCGTGCATCAGAGAACATTCTCTCTATTCTCAAGACTTTTCAACAATCAGTCAGGCATCTCAATCATGCATTTCTTCAAAGTTTCTCCCTCTTATAACAACTTTTTGTTTTTTCACAAGCATGAGCAAAACAGCATTAGATATCTTTAGTGTTCGGGGGGAGGGGGTTTAATCTGAATAATTGATTAGATTTTTTGTTGTGTTTGTATGTTTTTATGTTTGGAATCAATAAAATTGTTAATAAAAAAACAAATAAAAAAAAGTGTGTGTTGCTCGCTGTTCTACCCACATCCGAAACAGTAACTACCGGATTCTCTTTCTCACTGGCCTCCACTAGCGTTCGGGTGCGTGTCTCTAACTCATTAACCTTCTCCGTCGGAAGAAGCTATAGTAAACATGTGGCATGAAATGCATGAAGAAATAACAAGTGTGGATGCCATGACTTACTGCAATTGTATGTTGTTGTGGTTATGGTTGTTCTTGAGTGGCGAGGGTTTGAGATCGATGTGGTTCAATGTGGTTCCTGATCAGTAGATGTTTTAGATTGATGCAATATTCCGTGTAAAACACAGTGGAGAAAACTAATGCATGCAGTTGATACGTGAGATGTAGACAAGCGGGGGAAAAAAGGAGAGAAAATAGGTGCGCAATGTAAAATACACACAGTTGAAACAATAGTGGAAAGCTGAAAAACACGAAGCATGCGACAAAATGGCAAAGGATAAAATGATGAACGTATAAGAATAAGAATAAGCAATGCTAAGCAGGCTAGCAAGCTACAAACACTCATGCAGTGTGCCGGCAGCAACCGGAACAGGAAGTGACAGCAAGAAAAGATTGATTGATTAGCCGAGTGATTAGACATATACCGTAATTCTTTCAATAAGTGAATTAATCATAATTCACTTATTAAGCTAATTCCTTACATATTAATTGTGATCGGATACAATGAGCCTGTTGTATTACATTTTAAATGGTGGAGAATCTTTAATCAGATTTCTAATCTGATTATTTGTCATTTATCATAAAGGTGGTCGAATGCGGCTAGTTCCATTATACAATTTCCTACGTATTATTGTTGGAGATATGCAAAGTCGCTAATTTTCCTACATAATAGCGTAGACATGCATACAGTTTAATTTAATTTAATTCCTAACACACATAAATTCCCTTACATATTACTGGTGAAGGTACGTGGGCACTTTAATCCATACCGTGTACATTTATACTACTAAAATGTACCTACATGATGCCACAAAACTCGTAAACTTTGGCAAGTTCTTAATCATGTTTTTGTTGTTAATGCGATTAATATCCATCCATCTTCTAAAGCCGCTTGTCCTATGTAGGGTCGCGGGTAGTGCTGGAGCCTATCCCAGCTGTCTCAGGCCAAAGGCAGGGAAACACCCTGGATAGGTGGACAGTAGTTAATATGCGTTATTAATAAAAAAATGTATATCCTTTCTTATATGCTAAAATGAGAAATTTCCTGACCCATAACTTATAAATTATAATTGTCGATTATTTGTCTTCTTTATCTTATGTATACATTTTGGATGGTTTATACATATTTTTTAATTATTTTATTTATTTTATTTGTTTATTTTTTTCCTTCACCTGTACTTGTCTTTGTGATTGTATTCATACATTGTTTGATCTTATTGAACATTTATATTGAAAAAACTCCAGTTTTACCACCATTTGTGGACTTTTCAGACGGTCCCTTACCACACCCTCCACAGTATTAGCACATTTTAGCACAATGTGTGGACTTTTCAGACGGTCCCTTACCCACCATAGGCAAATTTTCCAACTTATATCAATGTTAATTTGGCGATCTGGAACGATTTCTCCGTGACGCCATCTGACCAGCTTAAATACGGGACAATCCCGTATTTTATGGGATGGATGGCAACCCTAATAGACAAACACAATGTGCTTAAGCTAACAACAAACAAAGAACTATAATCTTTCATTGCATTCCTGAACACATCCCATTAAACATTCACAGTGCTGTGAAAAAATAAGTGAACCCTTAGATTTAATAACTGGTCAATCCTCCTTTGGCAGCAATAACTTCAACCAAGAATTTCTGGTAGCTGCGGATTAGACCTGCACAACATTCAGAAGGAATTTTGGACAATTCTTCCTTACGGAACTGCTTCAGCTCAGCCATATTCTTAGGATGTCTGGGGTGAACAGCTCTTTTGAGGTCATTCCACAACATCTCTACTGGGCTAAGGTCTGGGCTATGACTGGTCCACTCCAAAAGGTGGATTTTCTTTTTTTTTTAAGCCATTCTGTAGTGGATTTACTTCGATGTTTAGGGTCATTGTCCTGCTGCATCACCCAACTTCTACTGAGCTTCAGCTGGCACACAGCCACCCTGACATTATCCTGTAGGTTATCTTGATAAACTAGAGAATTCATTTTTCCCTCAATGATGGGAAGCGATCCAGGCCCCGAAGCAGCAAAGCAATCCCAAATCATGATGTTCCTTCCACTGTTGGGATTATGTTTTCATGTTGGTTTGCGGTGCCCTATTTACGCCTTGTGTAGTGCTGCATGTTCTTCCCAAACAATTTAACCTTAGTTTCATCAGTCCAAAAAATATTTTCCCCAGTAGCATTGTTGTGGAGTGTCAAGGTGATCTTTGGCAAACTTCAGCCACACAGCAATGCTTTTGTTGGAAAGCAGCGGCTTCCTTTGTGGTGTCCTGCCATTGACACCATGCCTGTTTAATGTTTTCCATATAGTAGACTCATGAACAGAGATGTTAACCAGTTCCAATGTTTCCTTCAATTCTTTAGCCGTCACTCTTGGGTTCTTTTTTACCTCATTGAGCATTCTGCGGTGTGCCCTTCGAGTCATTTTGGCTGGATGTCCATTTCTAGGGAGAGTAGCCACAGTACTAAATCGTCTCTATTCATAGTCAATTTGTCGAACCTAGGACGGATGAATATCTAAGCTCTTTGAGATAAATTTGTTTCACTTTAAAGTTTTATTCAAAGCAACAATTCTTATTTGTTGGTCTTCTCAGATCTCTCTTTTTTTTTTTGGCAAGGTCAATGTCAGAAGATGCTTCTTGTGAATAGCAAACACAAAATGTTTGAGTGCTTTTTATAAGTCAAAGTAGCTCTAACCCACACTTCCAATATTGTTTCATTAATTTGATGCCAGGTTTGCCAACACCTGACTCTAATTAGCTTTTGTTGACATCATTGGCCTAGGGGTTCACATACTTTTTCCAACCTATACTGTGAATTTGTGAATGATGTATTCAGTATGTACAAGAACAATACAATAATTTTGTGTTATTAGATAAAACAGACTGAGATCAAACCAAATTCTAAGAAAAAAATTACACATAAATGCAGGTAATTCCAAAGGGTTCACATACTTTTTTTTGCCACTATATATATATATATATATATATATATATATATATATATATATATATATATGTATATATATATATATATATATATATATATATATATATATATATATATATATATGTTTTTTCACTCGTCACATTTGTCATATTTCATCTCATGCATGCTCTTCGTTGACATTTAAAAAAAAAATAAAAAAATTATTAGTGGCAAAATTGTTGGTTGTTGTGGAAAATATGTTACAACTGAGAGACAGTCACAATTTGTGTAAATATATTAATCATTTTCACACACTAAATATTTCAATGGTTTCTGTGTATTTTGCTTTTTTTTAGATTATCATATTTTTTTTTATTTTTTTTTAAATGTTTTACAATTATTTTTTTTTCTCCCCAATTCGGAATGCCCAATTCCCAATGTGCTCTGAGTCCTCGTGGTGGCGTAGTGACACCTCAATCCGGGTGGCGGAGGACGAATCTCAGTTGCCTCCACGTCAACCGTCAATCCGTCTTATCACGTGGCTTGTTGAGAGCAATACCGTGGAAACATAGCATGTGTGGACGTTTCACGCTATTCTCCACGGCATCCACGCACAACTCACCACGCGCCCCACTGAGAGCGAGAACCACATTATAGCGACCACGAGGAGGTTACCCCATGTGACTCTACCCTCCCTAGCAACCGGGCCAATTTGGTTGCTTAGAAGATCTGGCTGGAGTCACTCAGCATGCCCTGGATTTGAATTCGCGACTCCAGGGCTGGTAGTCAGCGTCAATACTCGCTGAGCTATCCAAGCCCCCCTGTTTTACGATGATTTTCATAATTTATGTATATTTTAAGATTGAAAGTCTGAGTTTAGGACAAAGATCAAACAGTAAAATGTATCCTTAAAAGACATCTGAAAAGAAGCAAAAATAAATCATTAATGCTTGGTCAAATGTTTCCAAGACTTAGTGTGACCATTATGTAAAACAAAGAAGAAAAGTTGCTGTTTTAAATAATAATAAAAAAATAACCACTAGGACATTAAAATTGACTGCAATTAAAGAAACATCCTCCAGTGTTGACAAGTGCGAATGCTAACATTTTTAGAACTGGACAAATGGGTTGCCTTCATGATAAAAAATGATGTAAGCCAGATGACTGGATGTACGCAATTGCAGTTCTGCTGGGGTCCATAGATTCAGACAGTATTTCAAAAGACTGACTCCTGTAACTCACAATACAAATGCAAATCAGGCTAGTGATTGGCCATGTTCAGGTTATATGCCTCATCTGGTGCACTGATTGAGAGAACAGACGCACACATTTTTCTTCTGCTCCATGATTTGTGAGATCTCTGGCGGTGATAATTTGACTGACTGGGGCGCACTTTTACTCTTTTCTCTCTCTTTTTTATGCAGGTATGGAGCAGAACGTACCATTTTTACTGCTGTCACACCTTAGGAGGCCAACAGTTGTACATTGTACACCATCAATAATGTGCTTCAGTTATGTGTTAAATAACACTTCAGTTACCACAAATTGATAATTGCCTTGTTAGATAAATTTCTGCATTAAAAATGGAATTTCAGATTCTAGAAAAGATCACAGAATATGAATGTGAAGGGCACACATTTTAAATGAAATCTTTCATGTGCCTCATATATATATATATATATATATATATATATATATATATATATATATATATATATATATATATATATAATGTTCTAGTTTGAACAGGCGAGCTACTATGAACAAGCTTCTCTAGCACTTTCACGTTGTTTCTCACCAAAACCATATGCTTTCTGAAGATTTGGAATATGATTAACATTTCACATGGACTACATTTCGGGTCTTGTTTTTTTTGTTTTGTTTTTTTCTCCATTAAAAAAACAACAACAATTTAACCCTTTAAGCTCTGATAAAATCTTTATAAAGATTTCCGGTCTCAGTGGAATATCCAAAATTAAAGTTGTATATAAAATATAACTGTGTTATATTTTAGCATCTTCAAAGTAGTCACCCTTTGCCTAGAATTTGTAGACATGTACTCTTGACATTTTCTCAACCAACTTCTTGAGGTATCACCCTGGGATGCTTTTTAAACAGTATTGAAGGAGTTCCCATATATGTTGGGCACTTATTGGCTGCTTTTCTTTATTATTTGGTCCAAGTCATCAATTTCAAAAACATTTTTTTTTTATTTTTTATTTTTATTAAATTTTAGTTTGATAAAATTTTGATAAAACAAGGAGGTTCAAGTGTTTGGTATAATTATAACATTTAACATTTTTTAATGATATAGATTATGATACATTCTGAGACTCAGCCTTAGAAACTTCTGAAAAATTACAAAAAAAAAAACGTTGAGCCAAAAATGTACTTTTTTTTGTTTCTCTCTCTCTCTCTCTCTCTGATTTGACATTATCTTTTTTTATTATTATTATCATTTTGTTTTGATACAAAAGAAAATTAAAATGTCAAAAATTGAAGCATTTTATTCTAGTGTCCAAAAATGTATCCAAGTTTCCAAAAACCTCTCCAAACAAATAAAACATAATAACTGTACAAAATAACTAATTAAACATCCAAATACAACAATGACTAAAGGTATGCTCTCTCTCCAAAGCATGCAGGCATGAGTAACGAGATCTCATTCAGTTCCATTCTGTGTCATTTGAGCCATCACTGACTCTGTGTTGTGTACTTGGCATCATCTCCTAGTGGTCATATGTGATTAGAGTGAAAGATCCTCTCTGCCCATATCTGGATGACTTCCACCTCTGGTTGCAGTGATCTGAATCTTAATAGGATTGGTTTAGGGTTCCTAATTTCCAATGAAGACATCAGATCCAGGAAAGCTAACATGTTTTTAGCCAGAAAGCACATTATGTGTAGTGTGCACATTGTGCTTCCATTTACACATTTACATTTATTCATTTGGCAGACGCTTTTATCCATAGCGACTTACAAGAGAGGAAAACATAAGCGAATCATCTTAGGAGAGAGTGGTATGAAAAGTGCTGTATTACAAAGTATCACTAGCGTCATAATAGTATTCAAAACAGAATAAAGTGCAACAGAAATTTTTTATTTATTTTTATTTTTTTAATGACTGGTTAAGTACTCATGGAAAAGATGTGTTTTTAGTCGTTTTTTTGAAGACAGAGAGTGAGTCAGCTTCACGGATGGAGTTGGGAAGGTCGTTCCACCAACGTGGTATGATGAAGCTGAATGTCCGGGAAAGTGTTTTGGTGCCTCTTTGTGTTGGTACAACAAGGCGACTTCTAGTGGGCACGTAGCTCTGCATAAATTATTTTAGGTATGCTGGAGCAGACCCAGTAACTGTTCTGTATGCCAGCATCAGAGCCTTGAATTTGATATGTGCATCAACTGGTAGCCAGTGGAGAGAGACAAGGAGTGGTGTAACATGTGCTCTCTTTGGTTCATTAAAGACCAGACGTGCTGCTGCATTCTGGATCATTTGCAGGGGTCTAATTGCACATGCAGGGAGACCTGCAATGAGAGCATTACAGTAGTCCAGTCTAGTTATGACAAGTGACTGGACAAGCAGTTGTGTGGCATGTTCAGAGATGAAGGGTCTTATCTTCCTGATATTGTAGAGTGTAAATCTACATGATCTTGCGGTCTTTGAGATGTGGTCTGTGAAATTTAGTCTGTTGTCGATGGTTACACCTAGATTTCTGACCGATTTGGAAGGTGTTACTGTAGTTGCACCCAGCTGTGCGGTGATGTTGTGTTCAACATCAGGGTTGGCTGGAAAAACAAGGAGTTCAGTCTTGGCTGGGTTGAGTTGCAGGTGGTGCTCCTTCATCCAGGCCGAGATGTCCGCCAGGCAGGCAGAAATTCAAGCAGTCACTGTGGTGTCGTTGGGCTGGAAAGACAAGTAGAGTTGCATGTCATCAGCATAACAGTGGTAAGAGAAACCATGTGCCTGAATGATGGGTCCCAGTGATGTTGTGTATATAGAGAAGAGAAGTGGCCCAAGCACTGATCCCTGAGGTACCCCAGTAAATAGCTGATGTGGCTTGGATACCTCACCTCTCCAGGCTACCTTGAAGGACCTACCTGAGAGATAGGAATTAAACCAGTCAAGCACAGTTCCTATGATGCCCAGTGAGGAGAGGGTAGAGAGTAAGATCTGATGGTTGACTGTGTCAAAGGCTGCAGAAAGGTCCAGCAGAATCAAGACTGATGATCTTGATTCAGCTTTCGCCCGTCTCAGCGACTCGGTGACAGACAGCAGGGCAGTCTCGGTGGAGTGTCCACTTTTAAAGCCTGACTGATTGTCATCCAGCAGCTTGTTCTGTGAGAGATAGGCAGAGATTTGATTGAAAACTGCCCTTTCAAGTTTTTTTGCCATGAATGGGATGAGAGAGACTGGTCTGTAGTGTTCTATTTGTGTGGGATTAAGTGTGGGTTTCTTCAGCAGCAGGGTTACTCGAGCCTGCTTAAATGTAGTGGGAAAAGTGCCTGTAAGTAGAGATGTGAGTTGCTGTGGTGTGTAGTTTTTCCAAGTCAAATGAGGCCAGGAGAGTTTTCAATTCAGTGGCCTGGGACTTGTCTTGGTGTATGTTGAAATCACCAAGAACCACAAGTGGCCTACCATCCTCCGGCAAGGAGGACAGCAGGACATCCAACTCCTCAAGAAAGTTTGTCAGCTGATCTGGTGGGCGATAGATGACAACAACATGTATTTTTGTGGGTTGCATTGTAGTAATAGCATGGAATTCAGAACTAGTATTGTTACATAGTGAAGAGTGTGTTGAAAAATTCCAGTTGTTATGAATGAGCAAACCTGTTCCCCCGCCCCTACCGGTGTGTCGAGGGGTGTGAGAGAAGGAGAAGTTGTTGGAGAGAGCAGCAGGTGTTGCTGTATCCTCTGGACATATCCATGTTTCTGTCAGTGCCAGGATGCTGAGGGTGGACTGCGTGGCAAAGGCTGGAATGAAGTCAGCTTTGTTCACAGCTGACTGGCAGTTCCAGAGTCCCACTGAGAAAGAGAACGGAGCAGGTGCTGAAGTGCAAAGTGGCCATAGGTTGTGTGGGTTGCATTTGGTCTTGCATTGATATCGTGTAAATGGTCTGTAACAGATAACAGGGATGTGCTTGAAGGCATGTGTAATTCGTGAAGTAGACATGTTAGTATATAGAAGGAAAATAATAAGAGATACAATAACAAGATACTTAAGTGCTATGTTGAATGGCGCCTTGTCGGTGTCCTTGCTCGGTGGACTCGCACAGGTAGACTCGCTGGTCTTTACACAAGTAGGTCTTTACACGAGGATGGCTTTACATGACGGCTACCACTTCCACTGCCGCTTCCGCGTCAGCATTCAAGTCAAATATATACGTGATGATAATGAGCCGTTCAATGAAAAAGGCAGGACACGCCTTAATGCTACTTAGCACAACAAAGCTAGTCACGTGGTCAACAGAAACTAAGGGTCGCGCGAGGTGACAAGTGTGACTTCCGTGCACCGCAAATAAATTATGCTGCACTTTAGCAATAAATAATACCCTAAAACATGTGAAGCACTGTTTATAAACACTAAAAACCACGATAGTTTTACACACACACTGGCCAATCAACGCTAAATCTAGCAGTGAATAACCTGGGACAAGGCAAAAACAGTATAGCACACACACACACACACCAACCTTCGTATAAGCGACGCAAGTTCAAGACAGTAAACAAACAGCACAAGTCTAGCAATGAATACCACTCTTCAACAAAGTAAAACAATGAAATAAACACACTTACACGCAACTGCAGACTCCTGTAGATAGATTGCTTATCCTGCTTATCCATTGCTTCGTGTGGATTATCTAATGATCTATGCATCTGAAAAGTGGCATATAAGCAACACCTGTTTACATATAACATGTACGTCAAAGACATATATACTACTTCGCTATTACTCATTATATTTTTGTCTGTGAGTAAAACAAATGGGCTGGTTGTATTCTACTCTTTGAGAGCTTTCCAATGACATATGACACATGGCTAGTTTGATGTTTTAACCGATTACAATAATATGTGCAGTGCAAAATTTCAAAGTACTTGTTCAGTTTTGATCATAATGCCTAAAGTAGAGCTTCTACGCTTTAAAGAGGAGCTTCTAAGTTTTAAAATGATACCTATTTTGTGTTGGTCAAGACTGTAGTTTAGAATATTTTGATAATTAAGTTTTGGGCCCGCTGGCAGGCCCACCAAGGCCCTATCTAGTTCTATTGACTATCTTCATTAAAACATCTCCTTTTGTGTTTCACATAAGGGAGAAAGTCAAATGGGCTTGTAACAACATGAGGGTGAGTAACTGATGTCAGAATTATTGTTTTTAAATAATAATAGTGATGCTAGCAAATACTGTAAACACCTTTTTGGCTTAGTCAGCTAGTTATAGACTATTTATGTAAAATGACAGCCTCACATACAAAAGTTTATAGTGTCTCTGGAGAGCACACAAAAGCATTAGAGAAGCAAACAAAATCTGACAACACAACAAAATTAACAGCATTAATAGAAATGAAATATTTATAAAAACTAAATTTGCAGTCACTCAAGTTCCAAACCACTAGTACACCAATTATACTTTGGAAACAAATATATTGTTGTATGCCAGTAAAGCACTTTGGATTGAATTGAAACCCAATTAATTTCCCTACTAGGTAGGGAATTATCTTACATAATTATATTAACTAGGAAGAAAGCTGAGTAGTGTTGGCAGGGGAATGCCTGGGCCTTTCAGCAAATAAACGGAGGCTTGATTCTTTTTGAGCAAATACCTTGGAACAAAAATTCTCTAAGTTCTAGTATTAAGTAGAAAATTAAAATGAGCTGAGTGGAGATTATCTCAAAATAATGACTTAATTTTAATTATATTTCTCTCACAAAGCTATCATATGTCTTCAGACAACTGGGAATATAGCGCACAATCATGTGGACCACATTTATGTTTTGTTTGTTTTTTTCTTGTTGGAAGCTTGACTACGAAGAGCCCCTTAGAGGGCAGGAAGGCATTTTATTCTTGGAAATAGTTTTGTGTTCCCTTGCATATATTTTCGTTCCCTCACAAATATTTTGGGTTCCCTCCCAATAGTTTCCCTTCCCTTGCAAAAGGTTTGCATTCCCTTGCAAATATTTTGGGTTCCCTCGCAATAGGTTTAATTCCTTTGCAAAAGGTTTGCATTCCCTCACATTTGTTTTGGGTTCCCTCAGAATAGCTCTATCCATCCTATATGAAAATTAACCACAGAATTTTCCATGGTTTTACTATGGTAACTATAGCTGAACTATGGTATTTGTAGTAAAACTATACAAGTTTGAAAATGCAATGAGTTTTTCTGTGAGTTTAAAGTCGCAATTTCACCTCCTACAAACGTACTCTCCTCTAATATAATGCGATATGAAAAGTTTTCTACATTACAGGTATCAGAATGAAGTGGGTTAATATTTAGCAACATGTCAGCCAAGCAGAGCTACTGATGTCTGGAAATGATTCTGTTTAGTCATGAATTCGCACAGCTTTAAACATCCAGTCTGAAAGTACAGGACAGCAGTAGTGCTACAAAGTATCAACACTATGGTTTTTATGCAGGAATAGTTTGCCATTGAAGCAAATGTCAGTTGTTACCTGTAATTTAGTTTTATAAATCCATAAAACTGATCCCTATCCTGCTAGACAGAATGATGATTGCATTGCTGTCTGGACTATGATGGTGTTGTCTTAGACACATTAAGTCAACACAATGCTGTGCTTTTCAAGAACACTATAGCTGCTGTCACACACAGATGTCCTGTCTCTCTCTTATTGGCAACATTTCAGTCGAATCAGCTGTGACTCAAGCTGACAAGTGGAATGAGAGTACTTCTCTTGTATTTTCATCTCTTATTTTTTATTTATTTATGTGGTACAACACAGAACATTGCAAATTTTGACAATCTGATCTACAGTAACTCTTTAGTTTTGTATCTATCTATCTATCTATCTATCTATCTGTCCGTCCGTCTGTCCGTCCGTCCGTCTGTCCATCCATCCATTTATACTATCTGTCTGTCTGTCCGTCCATCCATACATACATCCATCCAGTTTATAAACACAGTAATCAGATACGGTTTATTCTGTTAGTTCTGCTATTACTTTAAGCATGGATTAGGCTCATCATTTGGGGCCCTACAAAATCCCTTAAAAAGGATATATAGATATTAGAATAGACGTTAAACCTTTAATTAGTTGAGTTCAGGTCATTTAGACTCTTTTGCTCAGTTATGTTTTGATTATATAATTGGCTTGACTCTCCATTTAGCCCATTTTGGGCCTTATAAAATAGCTTTAGCTTGTCCAAGCAACACACTATAACCTCAAAGCATTTGCTACAACAACTGAGGTAGTGGCTAATATGAATCTCCACATTATCAACAGTTTGTCTGCTTAGATATGAAGTTTTTGCTCACTTGTATCATATCATGATTTGCATGGCATGACAAATATGCAGGTATAAATCAAGCCAGAACAGTTACATCCTAAAGCATTTAAGAGGTGTTCTGAGCGTGCTAATCCCCCATGGAATAGATGTAATATAATTAATTTGCCTTGTTTGTATTTGGAAGGGTCATGCAGTTTAGTTGAGTCTTACTTCAAAACACTGGCGCAGAGCCATGCTTTCTGCCTGTACAGTATATCGGCTTTAATTATTATTAAAAGAGACGGTGGCAGGTCACGACAGCCAATGACAGACAAACAGAGTATAAACAAAAACAAAGTCAGTTTCACTGAAGCGGCTGGCAGATATTAGGACACAATATGGCTAATCAGATACTTGATGTCATTATCACTGGCAGATGGAGTGACTGACAAATTCAATGTGGGAATCAAACAAATGCTTAGTGTGCATGAGAAAACTTTTACTCAAAGAACTCAGATTTAAAGGGGTTGTTTGGGGAGGTCAAGATGTTTGTGGTGATAAAGTTTGATGTGCTAAAATTTTAAGATGTGAAATAATATTCCCTAGTGTAAGGGAGACCAGAGTGATCATGGAGAAGTTGTCACAAGGTTTATATCTCAATTTTGAGTCCAATTACACAAATGCTTGTTTTCTGATAAATTTTCACTTGAGTAAAATGTATGACATCCAGCCCTGTTCTCCCTGTGTAATTATGATAAAGCAATACATATTTAAAGCCTTGTTTATGTATACAAATGCATCTCATATTTTTTTTATTGTACTACACTAATCGAGAGGCTTTGGAAATGTCTGAATTCTGCGATACTGTTATGTTTACATGTAATTATTCTCATCATCAGGCATTTTGCACATCATGAGATGTAATTACACTTGCGTCACAAATGGAGCAGGTTAATGCACATTGTGGCAGAGCTAAAGATACAACACAGAGGCTTTTACAAAGAAATATTATTCCCTAATCCACTGTATTAATTTGGTCATGTATTAGTTAGTCTAATACTTAATTTACCATGTTATTTCTTATAAATTAGTTTACCCTTGTGCTTTTTCTAAAAAAAAAAAACCAATGTGGTTTAAAAACTGCTGACATTAGCCTGTTTGTTTTTTGTTTTTCTTTTTACATTCATTTCTGATAACCATTTCTAGGTATTAAGGCATTCATAACCTCATCATAAGCAGCCTGCTTCTAGGTTTCTGTCCTGAATTTTGCATTGCATTGCCATTTTGGTAGCAGTCAAGTCTGTTTTTATGACAATGAAGCCTTAGAGGGTTTGTAAATTGGGCTTTTGAACAGCAGAAAAAAAAAAATAAAAAAACATCTGAAAATTTCTATGAAATCATTGTTTACATATACTGTCTACTGTAAATAATCTCTAGACTGTCCCTTTGGAAGTGTAGCTAATCAATGTGGTATTGAACATATTAAAAAGATACATTGTGAAAATGAAATATTACCATGTTACATTTCCTTTTTGTATAACATATAGTAGTTTCCAACCTGGTTTCATTAACCCTTTCGCACATACGATCAAACTGGTGTGATTACATTAGGCTGGGCTCAGAGGCGTACGATCAAACCGGTGAGATCTGTATTCATGCTGCTACTAGCAAAGAGGGACTGAAGCGGTTGTCATAATAAACCAGCTGCTCAAATAGTCTTTTGAACATTACAATACCTTTATTTTTTGTTACAAACATTCAAACAGTTACTAAATAAAAGTTAAAGCCGTTACCATTGGAGCTGACTGTTTTGATGCAATGTTTTCTGACGTCAAACCAAAAATGCATAAATTAGTTAGTCCACCCGAGCCTTCTCCCATTCCGTCCATCCCTCATTCTAACCACTTCCGGTGCAAAAAGTGGAAGGGGTTTTTAGAACCTTTTATGCTTGATGAACTCAGAATCTCATGCTGCATTGCAATATCAACAATATGGTGGCGCGCTTGACCGGCAATCAATTTTGCATCTTATCTATCATAATAAATCATTATAAACATCTGAGAATCATATTATATGTTTCATAATATATATAATCTGTCCTTCAGTGCATCTGCTGTGAAGTGTAAGGTTTTTTTAATTACAGCATGCATTAAAGAACTCTGGGGGATCCGTCAGTACAGTAAAAACTCACGTGCGAATGGGTAAATATCTACATTTTTGCAAAATTATCTTTATGAGGCCCACTGTACATATAGCTGCAGTTTGCTGGTCAAATGAACACTAGAGGTGCTATAACAATGACTTTTATTCCCTTTCACACAAATCAGAAGCAAAATGGCAGATTATCAGTTCATAAACAATTATTTTCGCTCTGTTCCTCAGACAATGCTATCTAATGTCATCTAGGATTTTTACTATTGTGCATGACTTGTAAGGTGTTACATTTTAACATTTGCATTACACAACTAACTAAATTTATAAGCTTGTTCAAATGCATTGAAATTATGCAGTAGCTTCACTGAAAGAGTGTTGCACTTGCGATGCAAAGGACTGGGGTACGAATCCTGAAGAGTGTCTGAGTCAACACGTGACCTGAAAGTGTCATAGAGGCACCACAAAATGACGTGGTTACTTCAGCAATTGTGTTTTTCATCTCACATTTGTTTTTTATGACTCTATCAGTTAGGTTTAATGTTTAGGGTAGGTAATTAGGTTTTGTGGATTTAAAACTCAATAGAGCATTAACCTTAAAAGCCTCATCTGTATGGGAGAACATATAACTCGCTTTGAGTGCCACACAGTGGACATTTCACACTTTGAATTGCCACAATACGAAAAACATCTAAACAAATGTCGCCACAGTCATGTTATTTTCATGAAATCAGGCTCACTGTATCTGTTTTCATCAAAGAATAGAGTAGTTTACTAAATATTACAATTCTGTCATTATTTATTCACCCTCATAATGTTTTGATCCCATATGCATGAAAAGTTTCATTTATCCATGGAAGACAAAAATAAATTTTTTGAAGAATCTTTATGTAGCTCTTTTACAAAAATGTGAGTCAATCTTACCCTCTAAAGAAGCTTTTGAATCTCAATTTAACACATTTCAGCTTTTCAACTGTCACACAGTCGGTTACAACACACAGGAAAAGAAATTATGCTTTAGTGTCAATTATGTCATATCTGCTTTGATGCGGTAATGTGCCACTTTTGAATCCGTACATGAATGGGAAAGAGATTTTACAGTTTCAGCAGAGCGGAAGATTTTCTTTCTGTTTCTCTAGACCGGTCTCACGACAAGCCATAATAATAGTACAGGATGGCATCGTATGAGTTTATTCATACAAAAACATACTCACATAGAGAAAAATAAAGGAAGCAACTATGTTATTTTGATTTTTCCAGTTTAATCCCAAATGTTTCATAGCAGACTGGGCACATGTAATTTGCATTTTAGTTTTGGGATAGAAGAAAGAAAACTGTATGCCTTTTCTAATAATAATAAAAAACAATTAAAAAAGTGATTGAAAATATGAGATTTATTCTTGGTCACAATTGTAACCGGTGGGAAAATACAAAATAAGTGCAAAACAGTCATTTTGCTCAGTTGCTCAATATGACCCAATAGAAAATTGCAAACAATAAAGTAACATAATAATTATTATTATAATTTTTTTTTTAATATCAAGCAATTTTGGGGGGAAAGGGAATGACAAATCAAGAATAAATGGATATTTATTTTTAACTTTACTTAGTTTCATTTATTGTAATATTACTTTGAAATCTGTCATTTTTAATGAGATTCAGTCAGTTATTCAATTAGCCTATTCAAAAATGATTCTCTGATTTTCCCACTATCCATGTTTACTTGTCCTGTGAGCATGATTTATATGAGGCTGAGCAATCTTATAAATAAATCAATAACAGACCCTTTAAACATTAAATGTACAAAATATTTTAGTTGTAAGTGTATCATGACAGGTTTTATTTGCTTCCTTTTGTCGAGTTTTGACACAGACATAATCTTTAGAGGAGCGAAGTGGAATTAGATGGCTCTGGTCATGTGACTATTTGCACCACTCATGTTAAAATTTTCACAAGAAATAAAGACATTCTGCTCTGTCTTTTACAATTGAAAACTCTTTATAAAATACATCAACAACTCTTTTCAGACCCTTCAAATTTCAAACTAAATATTGGTAACAATTGTAACCAGTGGGATTAAATGGGTTAACCCCTAACCCAAACCTAAACCTAACCATAAAGCCCAACCCATTACCTAAACCCTAAACCTAATAGGATATATATATATATATATATATATATATATATATATATATATATACATATATACACACACACACACACACACACACACACAGTACTGTGCAAAAGTTGTGAAACATTTTAAAAGTGAGGATTTCTTAAAAAATAATGACATAAATAGTTTTCATTAATCAATTAACGGCATGCAAAGTCCAGTAAACAGAAAAAGAGCTAAATCAATATTCGGTGTGAACAATTTTGCCTTCAAAACAGAACCAGTTCTCCTAGACACAGTTTTCTTGGTTGCTGGCAGATAGGATGTTCCAAGCTTCTTAGAGAATTTGCCACAGTTCTTTTATTTATCTCAATTACATCTGTCTCTTCGTGTAATCTCAGACTGACCTGTTGTTCAGTGGGGGGCTCTGTGAGGGCCATGCCATCTGTTGCAGGGCTCCCTGTTCTTCTATTCTACTCTATTTGCAAAAGGAATGTTTGGGAGTATAAAATGTATATTTCCTGTTGACACAGTAAAGTAGCAGATATAAATAACCATCTTAAGACAAATGTTTTTGGGAAACATCTTATGTGCCTAAGACATTTGCACAGTGCACATCAGAACATATCAGGGTTTGGACTGAGACAAGATAAAGCATAATACAGGTTATTGACATAAATCAGTCATATCTTATGATTTCGTAAAAATTATTATAAGTTGTCATGAGGGTATTTTGGTTTCTCACATGAAACTATTCTATGACTTCTGAGGACTTTTTTGTCCTTTATGGAGAATAAAAGCTTGGGTTACTGTCTTTTATGGAAAAGAGCTATCTAAATATTCTTCAAAATGTCTCCAGTTGTGTTCCACAGAAACACACCCATGTGTCATACATATGAATGGAGTAATATGACCACCCTGACTAATGTCCCAGCATTGCAGAACCTATAGGTATGGTGCTGGTGTTGCCCATCAGGTGTCTGTTGCAATGTGACCATTGAACCAATGCCCCAGGCTCCTTTTTTTCCCAGTGCTATTGATTTATTCTCAAGTACAGCTGCACTTGTTCAAATAACGCTAAGCCAACCAATAAACTACTCTTGTAAGCATTCAAGGCTCATTATCACGGTTTCATGTACCCAGTCACTGAGAAACAAGAAGTCTCTTAACCTCCACCTTCACAATGTTGACATGTTGACAAACCCCCCTCCATTCTGGTTTGAATCCTCTAATTGAATTTCTGAAGATGGGATGCATCTGATATCTCTTGTGGTTGGCTGGAAAGTACCACCACTGAGGCTAACACAATGATCAATGTGAGAATGTGGATGATTGCTCATGTGCTGGCCTGCAGACATCGGTTTGCCTTGAGCACTGCGGTATGAGGCCACAGTCCATGTCTAATCTGTCAACATTGGCTAAAGTGGCGACACTGCTCTCGTAAAGCATAGGTGAGTAAATAGACACTTAATCATCTGTGTCTGTCTGCTAACGCTGCAAGGACATTATAGAGCAACAGTAGAGAGCTGCCACACAGGTACAATAGTACTGTGTCTAGTGCACTAAATGAGATACTGATCTGCTGAATAGTGCTACAAGGAACAAACGATCCGAAACAGGACACAAATGTGTATATATTATATATAATGTTCTTTTTTTTTTTTTTTTAACCAAGATACAAAAAGATGACCTCTTACTGAGTATGGACAGTTGTACCAGGTCGATGAATCACACAAAACAATGTCTGGCTCATATGTCACCCCAAAATAATAATAAAAATGTTTGATCTGAAAATTTTAAAGTCTTCATGAAGAAAATTAATTATAGTTTTGTACCATTAAGATTTACATGAATGGTCAGTTTGTTAAGGGTTTGTGACATAAATCATGAATTAGGGCATAACTTTTTAATGCAGAAATTACATTAAAGTTGCCCTTTTTATTCATGTTGCAACTGCATACAATTATTTACAGTATAATATCAAAATAATGCATTTGTATTAATGATCCCCTTTATAAACCCTTAAAAAAGGGAACATTAATGTAAAGTGTTACCAGATTTCTTTGCATTGTAATATTGTTTTCATGAAAATTAAGCATAAACCCCCACCCCAATTCTCATAACCATAATGCATCCAGATGTTTTATTTTTAAGTTTGTTTATAATTCCTGTTATTCTCTGTGAAGATTCTCAATACATTCTCATTACTGCAATACATTTTATTAAAACCAGCATAAATTGAAGGCAGAACAAAACAGACAAAACATTTGAATTGATGCAAAAATGTCTGATGGGAGATGACGCTTGTAACTCAGCAGAATGGGGGCGATGTCAAGGAACTGGAATCTTCGGTAGCAACATGTCAAATTTACATGTGATCATGTTAAACAAATGGATGTATAAATACCTAGCAATTTAAACAATATTTCTTTTTTTTTTTCTTTTTTTTTTTGCAGGACAGTAATGAGAATGAAATTGTATCTCATTACAGTATTGAAACTCTGATTTTGGGGGTGAAAAATTACCCAGACATGTTATTGGCAGGCTAAACCCTTATGATTTGTACTAATGCGTTGAACATATGGCGTGGTCAACGAGTTGGTTTGCATTTAAAGTTCTGCATTGTTCTGCAAGTACACAGCCAAAATGGTTATTTTACATGCATAAATAAACAAAAGCAATGTAATTTGTGGATTCAAAAGTATTTATAAAATTATTGTAGCATTAAAAACGAGTTCAAAGTATGTGAACATGTTGAAATTAAGGTACATATTATTTATTATACATGTTGCCTGCACTGCAAATACATGAAAAATACTGAATGCTTGCTCTTGAGTCACTTAAATAGTAATAAATTAATACTTTGCCATACTTTTGACATTCTAATTAAATCATCAAATTAATTAATAACTAAACCTTGCTTGGCAAAAACTAAATAGTGTTTCATTTTAAAGACCTTACAATGCATATAGGCAATATAACCAACTCTTACAAGGTGCTTTTTAATTATCTGACAAATTAGAAGTGTTCCATTTCCACAACTTATGAAATATGGTTATTTACTGTACACAATACTGTCAAACATACAGTCAAATCATCGTGCAGATTGGAACGTTTGCGAGTAGAATACAACACATATTATTTTGCTCACATATCAAATTAATATCTAGTAAAGCCCTGAGAAAAAAAAAGCTTTTTGAGTTTTTGAGCTGTAAACAGATATCGTTTGTCACGTTTCACTTGTAACTTCATGTAACACAAATAGAACATAAAAACAGCAGATGCTCCTGATTGAGACAATTGCTTTAATGGTCCAGAGTCAAAATACAATGTGATTTGATGCAAAGATATTAGAATAATCTAGATAAAATGTGATGCAGGAGTATAAATCGGCCTTTAGGTTGTGTTCCGGTCATTTTGACCTGGACAAATGTTATTTAAAAAAATCTTAATCCATTTGGAACAAATTCCTTGACTTTGTTCACATCTGGTATTTGAAAACACAAAAAATTGTGTTTTGACAATTTTCTTTACATTTTATTGGTTTTATAACTTTCTTACACTTGTGTTCCCTGTCAAAAATGACCGGTCATTGAAATGAATGGATGACTACAAAATACTGAAATATTAAGTGTCCTTTAGATCCTTTAGATGAGCACATATGTAGATGTGTTTGCACACACACATTCCTTGGACATGTATACACACACACACACACACATACATACAAATAAATACACACACACATTGTGTGTTGAGTGTCCTCTTGTGCACCGTCTTTCCATGTAAACTCTTTGAGGAATATTTCAAGATCTACTGATCATTTTATGTTGCATTTGGGCTCGTCTGAATCAGGATAGTCTACTATAAATTACGATACGTCATTGTCTATGTTATATGTATGTTTAGGGAAGTAATAAGCAAAAATGTGACAAAAAGACACTCCTGTTATTATAAAATTTCATACACTAATACTCACTACAGGTTTACCTCTGAGTGAAACAAATTTGCAAATTGCATTCTACAAATTGAGACCTTTCCAATGATCTATAACACATGGCTAGCTCATCTTCTTTATGGCTTTACCAACTATGAATATAATTGTTGTGATAACAAATTTGCAAATTATAAGAATGAGACAATACTAATTTGTCAGCAAATTAAAAACTATTATTTAAGAATCGGTAGGATCAGCTATATGCACTGTAAAGTCCAGATTCTAAATTTTAAAATAACATCTATTTTGTTCAGATCAAGCAGGTGGTTATTAATTTATTATGTATTATATATATATATATATATATATATATATATATATATATATATATATATATATATATATACAGTTCTGTGCAAAAGTCTTAGGCGCATAAGATGTTTCACAAAAGCATTTGTCTTAAGAGTGTTATTTATATCTTCAGCTTTAGTGTGTCAATAGGAAATATAAATGTTAGACTCCAAAAAAATTACATTTGCAAATAGAAAAGATTAGAATAGAAGAATAGGGAGCCCTGCAACAGATGTCATGGCCCCCACAAAGCCCCCCACTGAACATCATGTCAGTCTGAGATTACATATAGACACAGAAGCAATTGAGACAGCCTAAATTGATAGAAGAACTGAGGCGGATTCTCCGAGAAGCTTGGAACATCCTATCAGCCAACAACCAAGAAAAATGTCATGGTTACTTGCGTAACCTCCATTCCCTGATGGAGGGAATGAGACGTTGTGTCGATGTAGTGACACTAGGGGTCACTCTTGGGAGCCCGAGACACCTCTGGTCTTTGATAAAATGCCAATGAAAATTGGCGAGTGGTATTTGCATGCCACTCCCCCGGGTATAAAAGGAGCTGTTATGCAACCACTCATTAAGGTTTTATGCTGAGGAGCCGAGACAAGGTCCGGCCATTTCAGCAGGTAGTTCAGCGTTGTGGCAGGAGGGACACAAAGTCTCATTCCCTCCATCAGGGAATGGAGGTTACGCAAGTAACCACGACGTTCCCTGTCTGTCACTCACTCGACGTTTTGTCGATGTAGTGACACTAGGGGTCCCTATACAAAACACCGCAACTGGCTGAACTGTGTTACGTGAACTGGCGGTGTGTGACGGGCAGACAACTGTGTTGTCACGTAACCTCCCCCAACATAGTTATGAGTGACGAACGGCCCTTTGGGGACAAGTCGACTACCCAAAAGATAGAGACAGGCTAGCCCAGTCGTGGTCTCTTTTCCCCTTCTTTTTTTTTCACTCCCTAAAAAAAAAGGGGGATTATCCAACTGGGCCGACAAGGTCTAGTCGGGGGGTGTCCCTCCCATGGGGAGGACACAGCGGAGACCACACCTCGCCCAGAGAGAGGGGGGATATTTAAGTGGAAAATATGTTACATGGTCTTGCCGATCATGTGGAGAAATCTCATGGTAGATCCTACCCAACGGGGGAGGAGTTACTACAAACATGGAGACTATGGCAGAGGGGGCTCTGCCCAAGGAAGATGCAGTTTGCCAACAGGGAAACGAATTAGTGGAAGTTATACATTGCATGGGGTTACCTTACAGGGAACCGCCACATGCGGAGCACCTACCCCAGAACAGGGCTCTTAGTTAGCACGTGTACTGGGCCGGCAGCGAGTCTCTCCGAACACTCGACTGCCACAGGGCTCGGAGGAAGTCTACCAGGGAACATAGTTTGTGAACACTACTGGGAATTAATGGCGCACATCTTCAGCTCAGAGGAGGTGAAAGGGGCTACGTGCAAGCGATACACCCGGCCGGTTATCCTGGGCTTATCCGCTTGTATTGCGTGCCACTACCCGGGACGAACCTTGCAAGGTGTTGAGTGTTGCCCAGCCCGCTGCTCTGCAAATGTCTGTTAGAGAGGCCCAGGAGGCCGCTACACCCCTGGTAGAATGGGCTCGTAGCCCTACCGGGGGCGGCACGTCCTGGGCATGATATGCCATAGCTATGGTGTCAGTGAGCCAGTGGGCAATCCTCTGCTTGGAGACAGCACTTCCTTTCTGCTGTGCACCAAAGCAGACAAAGAGCTGCTCAGAGATCCTAAAGCTCTGCATGCGATCCAAATAGATGCATAAAGCATGCACCGGACACAGCAACAACAGGGCTGGGTCTGCCTCCTCCTGGGGCAGCGCACACAGGTTCACCACCTGGTCCCTAAAAGGGGTCGTGGGAACCTTGGGCACATAGCCCGGTCGGGGTCTCAAGATCATGTGAGAGTAGCCCGGACCGAACTCCAGGCACGTTCTGTTGACAGAGAACGCTTGCAGTTCTCCTACCCTCTTGATGGAAGTGAGCGCAGTCAGGACAGCAGTCTTCAAGGAGAGTGCCTTAAGCTCAGCTGACTGCAAAGGCTCAAAGGGGACTCACTGTAGACCCTGAAGAACTACAGAGAGGTCCCATGAGGGAACGAGGCACGGTCTGAACGGGTTCAGCCTCCTGGGGCCTCTCAGGAACCTGATGATCAGGTTGTGCTTCCCTAAGGACTTACTGTCCACTGTGTCATGGTGTGCTGCTATAGCAGCAACGTACATCTTCAAGGTGGAAGGGGACGGCTGCCCTTCCAACCTCTCCTGCAGGAAGGAAAGCACTGATCCGACTGCGCATCTCTGGGGGTCTTCCCGTCAGGAAGAACACCACTTAGCGAACAGACACCACTTAAAGGGATACAGGCGCCTCACAGAGGGGGCCCTAGCCTCAGTGATCATGTCTACCACTGTGGGTGGAAGACCACTTAGGTCTTCCGCATCCCGTCCAGGGGCCAGACATGGAGATTCCAGAGGTCTGGTCGTGGGTGCCAGTTGGTGCCCTGTCCCTGAGAAAGAAGGTCCTTCCTCAGGGGAATTTGCCATGGGGGTGGCTGTCGTGAGGAGTGAGGTCCGAGAACCACATCTGGGGTCAGTAGGGTGCTACCAGGACAACCTGCTCCTCATCCTCCCTGACCTTGCTCAGAGTCTGTGCAAGTAGGCTTACTGGGGGAAACGCATATTTGCGCAGGCCAGGGGGCCAGCTGTGTGCCAGCGCGTCTATGCTAAGAGGTGCCTCGGTCAGGGCGTACCAGAGCGGGCAGTGGGAGGATTCTTGGGAGTCGAACAGGTCTACCTGTGCCTGTCTGAATCGACTCCAGATCAGCTGGACCACCTGAGGGTGGAGTCTCCACTCTCCCCTGAGGGTAACCTGCCGTGACAATGCGTCCGCTGCAGTGTTGAGGTCGCCCGGGATGTGAGTGTCTCGCAGCAACTTGAGGTGCTGCTGATTCCAGAGGAGGAGACCACGGGCCCGTCCACAAGGTGGCGGCTGCGTGCCCATTGTAAACGGTGCCCCAGCCCGTCTTGGAGGCATCTGTTGTGACCACGACATGCCTGGAGACCTGCTCTAAGGGAACGCCTGCCAGTAGAAACGTGAGGTCGGTCCAAGGGCTGAAGAGGCGGTGACAGACTGGCGTGATGACCACTCGATGTGTCCCGCGGCGCCATGCCCATCTTGGGACTCGAGTCTGAAGCCAGTGCTGAAGTGGTCTCATATGCATCATCCCCAGAGGGGTGGCCACCGCTGAGAATGCCATATGCCCCAGGAGCCTCTGAAAGAGTTTCAGTGGAACCGCTGTTTTTTGTTTGAACACCTTCAAACAGGCCAGCACCAACTGTGCGCGCTCGTTTGTGAGGCGCGCTGTCAACGAGACTGAGTCCAACTCCAAACCGAGAAAAGAGATGCTATGAACTGGGAGGAGCTTGCTCTTTTCTCAGTTGACCCGAAGCCCTAATCAGCTGAGGTGCGAGAGCACCAAGTCCCTGTGTGCACACAACATGTATCGAGAGTGAGCTAGGATTAACCAATCATCGAGATAGTTGAGAATGTGAATGCCCACCTCCCTTAATGGGGCAAGAGCTGCCTCTGTGACCTTCGTGAAGACTCGAGGGGACAAAGACAGACCGAAAGGTAGGACCTTGTACTGATACGCCTGACCGCCGCGGACCAATCTTGATGCTGGACGCTCACCAGAATGCATTTTTGCGTCAGCATCTTAAACGGGAGTCTGTGTAAAGCCCTGTTCAGTACTCGCAGGTCCAAAATTGGCCGCAACCCACCGCCTTTATTCGGTACGATGAAGCAGGGGCTGTAAAACCCCTTCTTCATCTCGGCCGGAGGGACAGGTTCTATCTCCACGCTCAAGGTAGCAGCGTTTTTGTCCTTCACCAAGGAGAAGTGGATACCGCTGAACTTGGGCGTACGCCTGATGAACTGAATCGCGTAGCCGAGTTGGATGGTCCGGATCAGCCATCACGACGGATTGGAAAGCACAAGCCACGCATCCAAGCTCCAAACAAGGGGGACCAAAGGGACAATATCGTCAGACGTAACGGAGGGTGGGGCCTCACGGCGGGGCGGAGCTCGAGATGCCACACCATGTCTTGGCTGTGCTGAGTTCAGGGACATCGAAGTACTTACCTGGCTCCTTGTGACCACCCCCGGAACAGCCTGGGACAGGGGAGGAAGAGGCCTGTCCTCGTGATCCGTGGAGACTGTCACATCGGGGTCGGATTTGTGCCACAGCTGGGCGCTCAGGGGTGGGGAGACCGCCACAGGAGCGCCAAACCTGCTAAATAGATTGGTGGATGGTGGTCGTGATGACGGCCATGCACACTGGATATGTGACCCAGGGAACAAGGAAACCATTCTTGCTGAACTCTTGGGTACTGCAGCCACTTGGGCATGCAGTGTAATTAAATGAAAAAGTAACAAAAGATTCTCCTCCCGGCCCTTGACCGGGGGATGGAGTTGTCTGCTTACCAGCTCCAGAGCAGTGGGTTTCGTCGTCCCTGGGTCGCCCATCTCAGGGGCGCTTCGAAGCCTTTCACGGGTTCTTGGCGTCTGCTTCCTGCAGTGGGCTCCACGTTGGGGCTGGGCCGCAGGGGCGGGCTGCGGCGGAGCCGGTGCAGTCACTGCAGGGGGACAGGGTGCAGGATCTTGAGACGGGGATAACCTCTGTCTGCTGCTTCACCGTTGAGAACTGCTGGGCAAAGTCCTTGGTGTCGCCAGACTGGCCAACTTGAGAAATGGGGTCAGCAAGGAACCGTGCCTTGTCCTGGACCACCAAGGTGGACATCGCCCACCTGAGAGACCGCGTCATGACCTTCGTCGCCCGGAGAGCAAGGTCAGTCGCCGAGCTCAGCTCCTGCATCAATCCCGGGGCAGAACTACCCTCATGAAGTTCCTTTAGCACCTTGGCGGACTTGCAGGAGAGCCATGGTGTGCAGGGCGGAGGCGGCTTCTCCAGCGGCACCGTAGGGCTGGGCCATCAGAGACGACGTAAACCTACAGGCCTTGGACGGGAGCTTTGGGTGCCCACGCCTGGTGGCGGTGCTCTGCAGGCATAGGTGCACCGTGAGCGCCTTTATCCACTGGGGGGACTGCCGAATAGCCCTTGGCCGTCCCACCATTGAGGGTAGTGAGGGCGGAGAAGCTGAAAGATCGGGACCGGGCAGTAAAAAGTGCCTCCCACGACCTTGTCAGCTCTTCATGCACTTCCGGGAAGAAAGGAACAGGGGTGGGGCATGGCTTTGAGCGGCGCCGCGAGCCCAGGAACCAATCATCGAGCCGCGAGGGTTCAGGGGAAAGCGGAGGGTTCCACTTTAGCCCGACGTTTGCGGCTGCCGGGGAAAGCATGTCATCATCTCTGCATCACCCTGTGACTGGGCGACCACACCCAAAGGGAGGAGCCCAGCAGATGCTTCCGCATCCGACTGGATGAGCCCGCTCTCCGATGCTGCGCTCAAGAGCTCATCACTTTTGCGGGCTCCGAATAAGAGGTTGAACTCACCGTGAGACAAGCCGGCGGACTCATCCGGAAGCCCGATCGGGGCAGACGATATTGGAGAAATATACTCTTTTAGAGAAATATACTTTTTTAGAGAAATATACTCTTATTTCTGCCCAAGCACCCAGGGGTATTCTCTGCAGTGCACCAGTGCAGAGGAGGGAGAAGCCGCTGAAATGCGCCGTCAGATCCAGCAGAGGTGAACAGTCATGGGAATTCAGCTCAGTGAGCATGACCGTTCGGCTCCGAAGAGAAAATCAGAATGAATGGTTGCATACCAGCTCCTTTTATACCCGTATTTCCGGGGGAGTGGCATGCAAATACCACACATCAATTTTCATTTGCCTTTTATCAAAGACCAGAGGTGTCTCGGGCTCCCAAGAGTGACCCCTAGTGTCACTACACCGACACAACGTCAAGTGAGTGACAGATAGGGAACTGTGTCCAGGTGTACCTAGGAGAATTGGTGCTGTTTTAAAGGCAAAGGTGGTCACACCGAATATTGATTTAGCTTTTTTATGTTTACTGGACTTTGTATGACATTCATTGATAAATGAAAACTATTTATGTCATTATTTTTGAAGACATCCTCACTATGCAACATTTTTCATAAGTGCCTAAACCTTTTGCACAGTACTGTATATATATACTGTATAGATAGATAGATAGATAGATAGATAGATATAGAATAGAATATGTTAAAAAAAGGAATACAAAACCTGTCATAGTTACTAAAAAAGAAGTTGGCAAAAACATCTAAAGCAATATTTTGTGATAATATATGCAATATTAGAAATTTATAAACAGTCTTAATAGGCTGGTCATTTTTGACTGGAAACACAAAATGTGTTAGCACAAAATGAACACAACACAAGGGTTAATGAGATTCACCTTGGTACTTTACCTTATCCATAACTTTTTCAGTATGAGATGTTTTGACAAAATGTTTTGGCTACCAATGAGTCTTATTATATTACAAATAGAATACTAGATAGAGGTGTTTGTTGCATTATATTTTTAAGCTCAAGAAAGTTCTAAACTGTTTACACAGGCACAAACTCATGGCACCATGTATTTCACGTACAGTAATTGTAACTGTGTTTGCAATTCAAAAGTCTTACATAATGTAATCCAAATAGCATGCCAAAACGTTTTTGTGATTGTTCGTGTGCACTTGTTTGTCAGGTATTATGTCAAGTAAACTACTATTAGAGTTGACAGAAAGTACGGCATATTGTTAAAAAAGGAGGAAAGCACAAAAAGCTCAATGAGGTGCCATAAAAGCGATTATTCTTTAAAAGCAGTTCATAGAATAACACTCTATTCACAGCCAAATTAAAAATAAGAGAGCAGCTCATTTTAGCCTTTTATTGCAAAGATGCTTTCTATTCTGACATTATCTTCAGTTGGGTGGAGAAGTCTTTTATATTTTTCTAAAGGAGCAAATGAAAATCAATTTATTTTCACTGGATTCTTTTTTGTGCTCAATACGAATTCCACTATTTCTCCAAACAATTATGAACATGCTCCCAACTTTGCATCTGTATCTCCCGCTAGTCATTGACAGGGCAGGAGTTCATGCAAAAACTTTAGGACACCTATCAAGAATTGATCGTCTCTCTGTTCGGCTGCAATTGCTAGAGAACAAATGGAGCCTGCTGATCAATCCAGTCAACTAAGTGCAACCTGTCAGTGTCTGAGAGTTTACAAAGAGAGATCTGAACTCACCGAGCCATTAACTGCCACAGACTGCGGTCATCAACATTCACACGCCTGCAATCATTACAAACAGGAAATGGATAAAGACGCTTGTATGAATACATGATCCAAACTGAATATGTGGCTTGTAGAGAGAGTTGAGAACTCTTTGATCGAGATGTACAGCTCTTAAATTTTAATTAGGGGTGTTAACTAAGGCAAGCGTCACTTTTACTTCTGTTAAACATCAGTATGCAGATCACCCTGCATCACTTGTGCTACGGATATGAATTATACCTCAAATAATGTGGAATTGTTGAGAAAAGGTGTGCTATTAGTTTAAGCAATCAAACCTACTGTTTTCACCTGACAACAGTAAAACAAAAATCCCATAGACTTACATTAAAAAAGGAACCTGAGCCAAACGTTATCTAGGGACCAGAATATCATTGAGACTTGTGTTTTTTTTTTTTTTTTTTTACTTGTCCCAGTAAACAACCAATTAGCAGCCACCCAGAAAACCCTAAGAACTTCATAGCAAAATGCAAACAACAACAATATGCAGTGATTAACCCTAAAAAACTGTGGACATCATATTTCATTCATGATTTTCTAAAGCTTAAAATTAGATTTAAGATTAAGATTAGTTTTTCACTGTTTTAACCCTTTAACGGGTCAAAAATGACCTGAACATAAGAATTTAATAACAAGAAAGTTAATATTATCTGCACTCGTGTGTAATGCTTTCATGGAAGACAGAATTCATGTCCCTAGAGGAGTGTCAAATGATGCTAATGGGAAATTTCTCCTTTCGTTCCCCCTACTTGTGTGGCTGACCTGCCAAAGTCAATCATCAGAATCATTGATTAGGTCCATTTATCGCTCAAGCTAATGGACAGTCCTGCCGCTGGCCTCTTCACAGAACAGCCAGGCTCCTTCGTGCAATGTTTTGTTTGCCAAAGCAGTGTACATTTTGTATTTCAGAGAGTGGAAGTCAATGAATCTTGATAATGTGCGAGCATTGGGCACATAACTCACATTGATAGCCTTTATATTATCCCAGGCAGTTATAAATCTGGGTCTGGAGACATGAATATGCATTGACAGTCAACTCCAGCAGCCCCTGAATATAGTTTCAGTGATTACAAGCAGTTTGTTTGCAAATAAAAAAAAACAAACAAAAAAAAAAAAAAACATTGCTTTTGGGTCATTCCAAATATCTTTAATGGTAAATGCACTAATAGTAAATGGACTCTTAATTTCCAAGTCAAATCAGATATGTTATATATTCAGGGAGAAAATCTTATATCTAGATTATATAATTTTTTGAAGAAATGCATGCAGTGTTTTCGAATGTTAAAGGTGTAGTATGTAAGATTCAGAAGCCCTTGTTATTAATGACACCTGTGGCCATTAAGTGAACTGCAGCCAGCTACCTGTTGCTCGTGTTCGTGCACACACTCCATAGGAACACGAGCATCGACCAAAACAATGACGTAACGTACAAAGAGACTGAATGTGATTCACCGACATCATGCTGACAGATGAGGTAGCATAATTAAAATTATACAGTTATGATTGTTTTACTACAATCTTTGAGACTGTATATTATATTTGACTCTGCAGTGCTGGAACAGGGCTAAAACAAAGTGTGGATATAGGTCTGACTATGCGAGACTGTAGTTTGAAGTAATCACTTTTCTTTGCATGATACATTGACTGCATTTATACGATAGCCTATGTCGGCGTTAGCTAGCTAGCCAGCTTTATCAATAGCTGTTAGCTAAATTTGGTGGATGATGACAGAAGCTGTTTATAATATAGACTGTACATTATAAATATGTTGGCACAATTCCATCACAACTGTCATTTAGATATATCGATGCGCAATTTTATAATAATAGAATATATATATTTTCTGTTTAACCAAGTTACATTACTCTAATGAATGGGTCTTTTTGCATTATCTTGAACATTGTCTAGCATTCATTTCATGTGTTATTGTAGTTTACCTTGCTGAATAATTACAGATTAACATTGATTATGACTGTGCAGGGAAGTTCAAGTTAGCTAATATTACACAGATCAATCCTTATGGCACTATATTTCACATGCTTTGCAGTTATGTAAGCTTACCTGTCCAATAAGAAGAATACCAATTCAGGGTCAGTTTTGATCCCCAAAACCGAACGAAGGTCCCTCTAGGAATCAAATGCCCTGCTGATGTTCATTCTAGTTTTCGCTCGACCACGATCACGTTCCCGCTTAGCCAGACTGGATTCAGTAGATAAAGTTTTTTTTTTTTTTTTTTGGCTTACTCGGAGTTTGTGTAGGAGTCGGTGTTGTGCTGGGAGCCAGACGTTTGCTGGATTCCATCTCTAAGATAACGTTTACCTAGTGCTGCAAACTGTTGTCGCTGTTGAATAGCAGAAGAGAAGCACTGAGGCAAGGCTCTCAGGAACGTGCATAAACGTCACATCCTAGAACCTAGGAAGTCCGGGAAGGACTCATTTTTTAAGTTGCATTACAAGCCGTTCACACATTTGCAATAAAAATGGTTACATATTGCACCTTTAAACTTGATGCCTCAATTCCAGTCTGCTGTTGGTGGTTGCCAAGGTGTTGCTGTGTGGTTGCTTAGGTATTCGGAGTGGTTGTTAGCACAATGCTATGTAGTTTCTTTGTGTGTTTTCAGTGCTAGGTTGTTGATAAACAGTTGCTAAGGTGTTTTGAGTGTTTTTTAGCATGCTGTTATGTGGTTTCAAAAGGCCCAGATATACTTCATACAAAATCGAAGAACGAACAGGTGTGAAGTCGTTTAGAACAAAATCTGGCCCAAAAAATGTTTTTGCTTTAGTTTCGGTAATTCATAACATCCTGGTTTCTTTCGTAACCTCCATTCCCTGATGGAGGGAACAAGACATTGTGTCGATGTAGTGACACTAGGGGTCACTCTTGAGAGCCCAAAACACCTTTGATCTTTGAAGAAAGGCCAATGGGACTGGCGGGTGGGACCTCACGGCGGGGTGGAGCCTGAGGTGCCACGTCGTGCTGTGGCCATGCTGAGTTCAGGGACATCGAAGCACTTACCTGGATCCTTGTGACCACCCCCGGAACAGCCTGGGACGGGGGAGGAAGAGGTTCGTCCTCGTGACCTGTGGAGACTGTCACATTGGGGGCAGATTTGTTGCCACAGCTGGGCACGCAGGGGCAGGGGGGCTGCCGCTGGAGCGCCAAACCTGCCGAAAAGGAATGGTGGATGGTGGTCGTGATGGTGGTCGTGATGATGGCCGTGCGCACCGGGTATGTGACCCAGGGAACAAGGACACCGCTCTTTTGCTGAACTTTTGGGTACCACAGCCACTTGGGCATGTGGCAAAATTAAATGAAAAGGTAACAAAAGATTGTCCTCTCGGCCCTCTGCCGGGGATGGAGTGGTCTGATTACCAGCTCCAGAGCAGTGGGTCTCCTCGCCCCCTGGTTCACCCATCTCAGGGGTGCTTCGAAGCCTTTCTTGGGTTCTTGGCGACTGTCCGTGTGACGGGCGGCATCTGCTTCCTGCTCCTGGACCAGCAAGGTGGACATCACCCACCCGTGCTGTGACCTTTGTCACCCGGAGGGCGAGGTCGGTCACTGAGCGCAGTTCCTGCATCAATCCTGGGGCACAACTACCCTCGTGCAGTTTTTTTTGCGCCTTGGCTTGGTGGACTTGCAGGAGAGCCATGGTGTGCAGGGCGGAGGCGGCTTGTCCAGCGGCACTGTAGGCCTTGGCCGTTAGGGATGACGTAAACCTATAGGCCCTGGACGGGAGCTTCAGGTGCCCTCTCCAGGTGGTGGTGCTCTGTGGGCATAGGTGCATCGCGAGCGCCTTATCCACCGGGGGGATCACCGAAAACCCCTTGGCCACCCCTCCAACAAGGGTAGTGAGGGCGGGGGAGCTGAAAGATCGGGACGGGGCAGTAAAAGGTGCCTCCCATGACCTTGTCAGCTCCTTGTGCAATTCCGGGAAAAAAGGAACTGGGGCGGGGCGTGGCTGAATGGTGCCGCGGGCCCAGGAACCAATCATCGAGCCGCGAGGGTTCAGGGGAGAGCGGAGGGTTCCACACTAGCCCGACGCTCGCGGCTGCCCGGGAAAGCATGTCCATCATCTCCGCGTCAGCCTGTGACTGGACGACCGTACCCAAGGGGGGAAGCCCAGCTGAGGCTTCCGCGTCTGACTGGATGAGCCCGCTCTCCGATGCTGCGCTCAAGAGCTCATCACCTTCGCCCTGAGACGAGCCGGCGGACTCATCCGGAAGCCCGATCAGGGCAAAGGAGTGTGCTGGAGAATGGGAGGTCCATGGGGGGATACCTGGTGGAGGTGGTCCCATTGAGGTCCCCAAATCGCCCCAGTGCTAGCCGTGCTGGCCTCATACCCGTAGGTAGAAGCTTTCTTACGAAGGCAAGCCGTGACCACAATGTTGCCATGGTCATGTTCTCGCAATGAGGACATGACCCATCCACAAACGATGTCGCCGTGTGGGCAGCTCCCAGACACGAAAGACAGCGATTGTGGCCGTCAGAAGGCGAGAAATAATGACCGCAACCAGGAATAACACACAAACGGAAGGGCATCTTAAAAAGATGTTCCATGTGTGCCGCTCTTTTAGAGAAATATACTCTTTTTAGAATATACTCTTTTATTTTTGCCGAAGTGCCCAGGGGCGTTCTTTGCAGTGCACCAGTGCAGAGGGGGAGAAGCTGCTGAAATGTGCCGTCAAATCCAGCAGAGGTGAATGAAAATCCGTGGGAATTCAGCTCAGTGAGCATCAACCATTTGGCTCCGAAGAGAAAATCTGAATGAGTGGTTGCATACCAGCTCCTTTTATACTCATATGTTCGGGAGAGTGGTATGCAAATCCCATTGGCCTTTTTTCAAAGATCAGAGGTGTTTCGGGCTCCCAAGAGTGACCCCTAGTGTCACTACATCGACACAACATTGAGTGAGAGACAGATAGGGAGCAGCTCGCCTGGGTGAACTTTTAGGAAAAATACTTACCGGCTGCTAAACACCTTACTGCCATTGGTCCACTTCATCTGTAGGTGTTGTCCACCGAGCAAGGACACTGACAAGGTGCCACTCACCATAGTACTTAAATATCTTTTAATTTGATTTATTTTCTTATATTTTTCTTCTACATCCTAATATGTCTACTTCACGAATAACATGTGCCCTCAAGCACATCCCTGTTATCTGTTACAGACAGTTTACACGATATAGATGCATGACATAACGCAACCTACACAACCTATGGCCACTTTGCACATCAGCGCCTGCTCCTCTCTCTTTTTCAGTGGGACTCTGGAACTGCCAGTCAGCTGTGAACAAAGTTGACTTCATTCCAGCCTTCGCCACACAGTCCACCATTAGCATCCTCACACTGACAGAAACAAGGATACATCCAGAGGATACAGCAACAACTGCTGCTCTCTCCAACAAATTCTCTTTCTCTCACACCCCTCGAAACACTGGTAGGGGTGGGGGAACAGGTTTGCTAATTCAAAACAATTGGACATTTTCACCACACTCCTCTCTATGTAACAATACTTCTTTTGAATTCCATGCTATTACTACAATGCAAACCACAAAATCCATGTTGTTGTCATCTGTCACCCTCCAGGTCAGCTGGCAAACTTTCTTGAGGAGTTCTGCTATCCTGCTGTCCTCCTCCCCTGAAAGTGGAAGGCCACTTGTGGTTCTTGGAGATTTCAACATCCACCAAAACAAGACCCAGGCCACTGAACTTAATGCTTTTCTGGCCTCATTTGACTTGGAAAGACTGTAGAAAACTTACAGATCGGGCAACCAGCTGGACCTAATTTTTACATGTAACTGTACCAAATCAAATATTCTTGTTACCCCTTTACATGTCTCTGATCACTACTTTGTTCAATTCAACATGACTCACCCATCTATATGAAAAAAGACTCCACCTTTGGTTTCCTTTTGCTGTATCCTCCGTTCTCTTTCATCCGCATGCCTTTCCACTACTGTCTCTACCTCTCTTCCCACACAAAACTTATTTTCCACCCTGGATGTAAACACTGCCACAGACACACTAGACAGCATCTGTCCTCTCTCCTCTAGGCAAGCATGTATGATACCACCCAGCCTCTGGCTCTCTGATGTCCTTCGTGAACATCGGACTGACCTCAAGGTGCCTGAGAGGAGATGGTGGAAATCTAAAGATCCAGCAGATCTGGGTAAATATAAGTCTCTGCTTGCAACTTTTCAGATAACATTAAATATGCAAAAATGTCCTATTACCAGAACAAGATCAACAGCACCACAGACATTCGCAGCTTGTTTAGAACATTCAACACACTTCTCTGTCCTCCCCCTCCACCGCCTGACACATCACTGACAGCAGACGTCTTTGCCACATTTTTACTAATAAGGTCACAGTCATCAGCAATACATTCTCAGCACCACACCCTGTCAAACACCCGCTTCCTGTATGCAGCTCTTCTGTCTCTATGTTCTCTCCTCTGACTGACACTGAGGTCTCTAAACTCCTCCTCTCCAACCACCCCACCACCTGTTCCCTTGACCCCATTCCTTCCCACCTTCTCCAGGCCATCTCTCCGTACATCCTACCTGAACTCACTTACATAATTAACATATCTCAACTTACAGGCATTTTTCCCACTACATTTAAGCAGGCTTGAGTAACCCCGCTGCTGAAAAAACCTGCACCTAACCCCACACAACTAGAACACTACAGACCAGTCTATCTCATCCCATTCATGGCAAAACCACTTGAAAGGGCAGTTTTCAATCAGATCTCTGCCTATCTCTCACAGAACAAGCTGCTGGATGACAATCAATCAGGCTTCAAAAGTGGACACTCCACCGAGACTGCCCTGCTGTCTGTCACTGAGTCGCTGAGACAGGCGAGAGCTGGATCCAGATCATCCGTCCTGATTCTGCTGGACCTATCTGCAGCCTTTGACACAGTCAACCATCAGATCCTACTCTCGACCCTCTCTACATTGGGCATCACAGGAACTGTACTTGACTGGTTTAATTCTTATCTCTCAGGTAGGTCCTTCAAGGTAGCCTGGAGAGGTGAGGTGTCCAAGTCACATCAGCTACTTACTGGGGTACCTCAGGGCTCAGTGCTTTGGCCACTTCTCTATATACACAACATCAGTGGGACCAATAATTCAGGCACATGGTTTCTCTTACTACTGCTACGCCGATGACAAACAGCTCTACTTGTCTTTCCAGCCTAACGACACCATGGTGACTGCTCAAATCTCTGCCTGTTTGGCAGACATCTCAGCCTGGATGGAGGAACATCATCTGCAAATTAACCCAGCCAAGACTGAGCTCCTTGTCTTTCCAGCCAACCCTGCTGTTGAACACAACATCACCATGCAGCTGGGTTCAACTACAGTAACGCCTTCCAAAACGGTCAGAAATCTAGGGATAACCATCGATAACCAACTAAATTTCACAGACCACATCTCAAAGACAGCTCGATCATGTAGATTTACACTCTACAGTATCAGGAAGATAAGACCCTTTGTCTCTGAACATGCCACACAACTTCTTGTTCAGTCACTTGTCATAACTAGACTGGACTACTGTAACGCTCTTATTGCAGGCCTCCCTGCATGCACAATTAGACCCCTGCAAATGATCCAGAATGCAGAAGGACATCTGGTCATTAATGAACCAAAGAGAGCATGTTACACCACTCCTTGTCTCTCTTCACTGGCTGCCAGTTGATGCACATATCAAATTCAAGGCTCTGATGCTGGCATATAGAACAGTCACTGGGTCTGCTCCAGCATACCTAAAATCATTTCTGCAGAGCTACGTTCCCACCAGAAGCCTGCGGTCAGTTAAGGAACGGCGCCTTGTTGTACCAACACAAAGAGGCACCAAAACACTTTCCCGGACTTTCAGTTTCATTGTATCAGGTTGGTGGAATGACCTTCCCAACTCCATCCGTGAAGATGACTCACTTTCTGTCTTCAAAAAATGACAAAAAACACATCTTTTCCATGAGCAATTAACCAGTCACTAAAAAAATTTCTTGTTGCACTTTAATCTGTCTTAAATACTACTATTCTGATTCTAGTGAAACTTTGTAATACAGCACTTTTCATTCCACTGTCTCCTTAAGATGATTCGCTTATAATGTATTATCACTTTGGATAAAAGCGTCTGCCAAATGAATAAATGTAAATGTAATTATTAGTTAAGGTTTTACTGAGTGTCCTCATATTTAAATGTACCTCTAAATACCTCCCACAGCAGTATGGCAGATGTCTGAATGTTCACAACAGTATACCGTTGCTCAGCTGTTTAGAACTTATTTTTACCACTAAGTGAAGAAGAACTTCTACAGAAGTATATCAGGGCCTTAAGGAGTATTGGTTTGGTGCTAGGTGATTGCTAGCAGTGTTGTGGAGTAGTTAACTAAAAGTAGCGACGTTACTAACTTAACCACATTTTTCAGTAGCATGACAGTAGTTCAGCTTTTTTCACAATAGAAGCTTTTCGCTGTAGTGTCACAAATGCTACATTTGACACATAGTATTGTGAACGCAGCAGTCGAGGGAGTAATCAAATACGCTCACCTAAACTGTCTTCTCTCTCTCATGTAGCACTGGGAAAACCAAATATTTTAAGTGAATCAGTTCTTTTGGACAGGTTATGTATAAATGAATCAATTCCCTTATACTAGCATTGGGGACTTCAGTTCATTTTTGTGAGTCGGCTCGTTGGAATGGTTCAAGCACATGAACTAGTTCACATAAATGATTCACTGATTCATTTGAGCCGCTGCACAGACTTAAAGGGATTTTTTTTTTAAAGCAAAATATATATTTCAATTCAGTTACTGTATATAAAATAGGGTGTTTTCTAGTTTTTTTTAGTATGTATTTAGTATAAATGTATGTACAATTTAATGTTGTCACCTTATTTGCTTAGCCCTTAATACAATTAACTCTGGTTTTACTATAGTAATATTGTGGTAAACATGGTTAATTTTGTGGTTACTATGGTTTTTACTAAAAATACCATGGTTAAACTCAGCATGATCTCGTGACAATTGTGTGACTGTGGCAAAAAAAAAAAAAAAAAAAAAAAAAAAAAAAAGAACAAAAAAAATGACATGGTTTATTACACTTATCACTGCAGTTTTTAGGTGAAATGTCCACTAAGGGGGCTGTTACGACTCCAGTTGCTGAAGTCGCAACAGAATAACAGAGGAGATGATTACAATTACAAAAATAGTGACATTTTTATTAGACAACACACACCTTGCCAATCTACACAAATTGCTTGAGCAAAAGGGAATCGCAATAAACTAGTAAAAGTAGTTGTTGAATGTTGAATGGAGCCCAGAGCGGAATGAGACTCAACCACCACCAGAAAGGAAGCAGGTTACATACGTAGACTGGGAAAACTTTGCACTGGTGTTCCCAATCACTCATCAGCCCAGCTTTCACCTGCGATCTGACACAAAACACACACACAACAAAAGAAAAAGAAATGCCAACAGAAGCAGAACGACTGGACCGTAACCCCTCCCCCACAAGATAAAACTCACAGGGTTTTAAACTCAAACTTCACTACATTATAGAACATGAAGTAAAACAACATATTTACCACAACTGCATTCAAAGCTCTATGTACATACTTCTTACCATTCACCACCGCACATCCACCACCACTCTATAACCTGGGCCCTGGGAAGAAGAGACAGTGCTAAAGACAGAAGCAATCATGAAAGTCTTTAGGATCATGTCCTTTAAGACAAGGGTGCATGGGATAGTGCATCTGCCAGAGTAGAAAATAGAGACAAATAATCCCGAACTAAATTAATCAATTCAAAACATTTATCAACAGGGAGATGTTCTAAAAGTACGGGCAACTTATTCAAAGACTCAATCATCGGGTTCCTCCATCTCCTTTGTTTCAGGCTGTACCACATTAAAACACTGGAGCCTGGGGACTAACACTGATCTACAGATAAAATGGTTTGCTCTGTTTTACGAAAGGATTCAGATTCCACTCACTGGTAATACGGTTTGTGCAAATTGACATGACATAATTGCATAGGATTATTCCTATCTGGAGTATCAATTATGCAATTTGCATCATATTTTTTATTGATTACCACATACGATTCAGCTAATTTAGCCTTAAATTGGGATGCAACTACAGGCAATAATGCAAGAACCTGGTTTCATTTTTTAACTGTGACAGTTTGAATTTTTCATTAGCCATCCTGCCAGCCTCATACAAATGCCTTATGAAATCATCAACATATTCTGACAGTTTCTTCGGAGGCTCAGCAGGTGCCCAACTATCACGAAAAATGCCAAAGGTCCACGCACAACGTGTCCAAAGACAAGGTCATTGGGACTAAATCCAGGTTACCTCTCTTGCTGCCAACATAAGCCAGAGCAACCCTTCCTCCCAATCCCGTTCCAATTCCATGCAATAAGCCCACAGCAAGGACTTGAGCATCTGATGAAAATGCTCTAAATGCCCTGACGAGGATGGTATGCTGAAGCCCTGTTATGTTGGATGTTAAGTTGACATTACACTTCATCAAACATTCCAGATGTAAAATTAGTACCTCTATCTGACTGTATAATCTTCGGTATCTCAAAAGTCTAAATAAATTGGGAAAGCGCTTTTAACCTTTTCATGAGTAGGGTCTAAATTCCTCTGCAGTGCACCCTGGAGTGAGTTATTTTTGCAGAGCACAGCCGGTAGAGGGGGGCAGAGTGTAGACGAGTTTTTATTTATTTGTATTTTATAATTTCTTGTCATAAAAAAAAAAAAATACTGTATATAATATAGTAAATGTGAACAAATGGGTTATGTCTGCTGAGCTGTTTTTGTTTTATTTATTTAGTTTTTATAGCTGTAAAAACAAATTAACAAATAATATCAGCAGTCCGGTTTGCCTATGCACCGTTTGACATCTCAGACATTGTGTGTGTGTGTGTGTGTGTGTGTGTGTGTGACAAGTGCTAATGTAAACAGACTTGGCTGCGTGCATGGATAATCGCACTCGATCAGCATGTTTTCAATATGAGTATACAAGTTTTGTAAACTGTTATCGTGGTGCTTTTGTGCTTGTTTGGCTGTCTCTTTCAGAAAACAAACATATTAAATGCCTGAAAAGACAGAGTTCCTGTTTGTGTTAATAAAAAAATGCAGCTGCACCTAATAAGTAGATGTGGTTGCGTGCATGGGAAGATTGTGTTTATATGATGACTGTGTAGGGCTTTACTGGTTGTTTAGATTAGTGTTACTATCAGAAATAACTGACAATTATTTCTTTAGTTATTAATTAATATTTAAATTAATTAATTGAATCTAACTCTTTAAAACCTCATATGGGGCTCCAATAAATGCAGTGCGCTACGTTTTGGTTATTAGCAGGTTTGGTTATTAGCAATAATTAATAATTATCAAAGATAATTATTAATTATTAAAATCAATAGAACATTGATGAGAATCAATGTTAGCTTTTTTTAATCCTTTAAATCAACAATTATAAAAGATAATCACTAATCATTAACATCGATGAAACATTAATTAAAATTAACACTAGCTTATTGATCAAATTCAACAATCATCAAAGATAATTATCAATTATCAAAAATCAATAGAATATTAATAAGGATTAACATTGACGGGGCACCACCCTGGAATCAGGGACTAATAACCAGATAGTATAACAGTCTCAATATTAGATTGTTTTCTTAGGAATATCAACATCCGAATATTGATTTTTGGAAAAAAAACAAGGAATGCAGGCTTGAATCCAAGCACTGACATCCTGTCAGTATGTGACACAGGTGTATGCAAAACAAACCAAAACACTTCTCTTTGAAATATAACAAAGTTTATTTATGCAGTAATATCAATTAATAATTAATACAATGCAGTCAATAAACTTCCGACTTACAACTACAAACTAAACAGTGATATGATTAGATATGGAAATCAAAATAATCCTATAACACATGAGGGTGTGTGTGTGAGAGAGTGTGTGTGTGTGTGTGTGTGTGTAAAGAGGGACACGCACAAAATGGCAGACGTGACTCTCATGGAGAGTATGTCATGCGAGACTTCCGGCCAGAGAATACGGCTGCTGATTCTCGGCGGGCTGGCGGAGAAATCAGCGACGTCGACTTGACTGAAGATGGAAGAGAAATCTTTTCTCTCTTCACTTCTGCAGGCAAACGGATGAAGATGCGGATTGCTCGGCAGTCTCCTTCGGATCTGTTAGAGTGTTCGGTGGAACACAGAGTAATCTCAACTCGTCCAGTGAGATGGAGATTGTATGGCCACAGTTTCAAGTCGGATGTTACTTCCTTGTGCCATGAGGCTACACCTGAGAGCAGCGATAAGCTGCGTCTACGCACGGCGAGCAAAGTTGCTGGAAGCAAATCCCGGAAGCATTTCAGAGGTATTTCTACTCCTGATGATGTCATGGTTGTGGGGCGTTCTGTTGTGTGCCTCATCCAATAGGAGTTGAGAGTTAGACCCTTTAGTGAGCAAGGCTTCATGGGATTTGTAGTCTGTTTTGGACTCTCTTTGTTTGATTTTGGCACGGTTTTTATCAGTAAGATTTATGAATTTGTATGTGGGCCTGAGTTAGGCAACTGTGCATATACAAGCTGTGAGCTGTTATCATGGTGCTTGAAAAGACTCTTTGACTAGCTGTTTATTTGACAAATGACAACCACTACTAATGTAAACAAATGGCAGCACACATCAGAAGATCGTGTTTGATGTATTGACTTTGCGGATAAGAGCTGTAAACTTTTGATCATGGTACTTTGATGACAAGATGGATGTATGTATATAAAATAAACTTATTCTGTGGTTTAAAAGATTGTATGAGTAACTGTTTGAGCAAATATAAATAACAGACGCTTGACCAGCGCAGCCTGTGTTGGCGCGAAAGCAGCTTATAACGTAATTGGCTGTTGCAGAAACACATATGTGTGATGCTACTCTGCGGGGCCCAGTTATAAACCATCACATATGTGTGACAGTACGTATGAAAGGGTTAATACGGATTTTGCCATAATTGAATGAGGAGTGTATGTAGCCGGATAACGAGTGACTTGACACATAACTTTTAACATGTATTCACTTTCTGATTTGGAATGAGGCAAGGGACACACGCAATCAACAATTAAATTATTAAATGGTTTACTCACCATAGGAATTGGCCGGAGCAGAGCAAGTTTCGGGTTTTGTTTCGACTTCCCAGACAATAGACATACATGACAAGTCTTAATATATTTAGATGCATCCCATTTTAAATGGGGCCAAAAGAAATGTCGAACTACCCAATCAAATGTCTTTCTTATTCCTAGGTGACCGGAAATAATGTCATGAGCCCATTTTACTACCATAGAGCGAAACACAACAGGGACTTTCTTACCAAAACCTCATCCTGAATAAAATAACCTTGGGCAGCAATGCCATCACTCCCTTCCTGCACAAAACACTTGCTTAAGGGTGGATCAGCTCACCAAATCTTCGCAGGAGACCGATAAAGATAAATCAGGCCAAGAGACGTCTATTTTAGAAGTCAAACATGATTTCGAATCAGCGCATTTTTACACCACAGCTGCGCGATTGGTAGCACAAATCACAGCGCAAGCTATAAAAATGTCAGGTAAACATTTATTTACATCAGGTTCTCCAAAAAAACCTGGCAAGGAATAAACAATCAGGGGTGGTGACACATCACTCCAGATTTGGCCACCAGCCAAGTTGTTTCCCAAAATCACGGAAACTTCTTCCACTGGAAGTGCAGGTCTTACCCCTAATTCAACTTCACCTTGCACCAATTCAGAAAAAAGAACGACTTTGTGCAACGGCACGGACAATGTATGCAGTCCAATTTCCTGAATTAGGAGTGTGTCACCAGTAAAGGATTCAGAAGAAAAAGGTAACACAGACTCCAAAATAAAGGGCTCAGATGCACCAGTGTCCCGTAAGATATTTACCAGCACTTTTTCACCACTGAACAGGGAGACATATCTGTACGAAAGAAACAAAAACAACAAGTACAGTTAAGAGAGTGGCCAACGCAGTAGGCTTTACCACTGCATTCTGGGGCCAACTTTTTGCTTTTAGCACAGGACAGTCCTTTTTCCAATGTCTCTGACCTAAACAATAATTACAAACAAGAACAGAGTCTTTCTGGTCTTGAGAATTCATACTACCGCTTAGCTCATGACCCGAGACAAAGGAAGTATAAGAATGAGAACTTACATTTTTATCATGGTCGAATTTGTAGCGAATGACATCATAACAAGTTTTATTAATTAATTCATTCTCGTCAGCCAAAATGGCAGCTTCAGAGGCAATGGACACGTCACATTCGGTAATGAAAGTAAGCTTGGCAATATATTTTTGAACTGCTCTAGTACAACTAAACTGAACAGATCTTCATACAATTCAATATCCAAGGAAGCACACCAATGAGTACAACACAATTCTAACTCGCGCACTACCTCAGTATATGTTTGAGTGGGATGTTTTTTCAGACCGCAAAATCTTTGTCGGTATGCCTCAGGAAATAACTTGTATGCTTTTAAAACTACCGTTTTAACTGTCTCATAGACCTTACTATCTGAGGAGACAAGTACAATTACAAAAATAGTGACATTTTTATTAGACAACACACACCTTGCCAGTCTACACAAATTGCTCAAGCAAAAGGGAATCGCAATAAACTAGTACAAGTGCATGTTGAATGGAGCCCAGAGCGGAATGAGACTCAACAACCACCAGAAAGGAAACAGGTTAGATAGACTGGGAAAACTGCACGCCAGTGTTCCCAGTCACTCATCAGCCCAGCTTTCAGCTGTGATGTTTTTAAGGCTAATGCTCTATGTATATATATATATATATATATATAGGCTTTTTTTACCCATCGATAATCAGAAAATTTTCCTGATAATTATTAATATAGATAATATATATATATGGATTTTTTTCAGATATAAATAGGGCTGTTTGTTGCACAATAGGCTTTATGTCTTCAGACATAATTCTAAGACATCTTTGGTCAAGTGTGAGCGGCAGGGTAAATTAAAGGGGGTTGCACACCGGACATGTCTGGAGGATGACTTGGCTTGTTTTGAAATTAGAAACATTTATTTTCTACAAAATGTACGCACACACCATCAACACTCAGCTTCAACATTCTTCATCGCCTCAGAGCTCAACTCGCATAGTTTTCCATTAAATTCATCCCAAACCTTTATCAAAGGACAAAGATTATTTATTCTAGCCATCACTGGATCTATTGTGAACATATGTCTTTCATATGGTCTACACAATGTATTTTCAGTTACAAGTATGTTGTTTTGTGGTTTGAGAGCTTGAATGAAAGACCTGTTCAAGGCTTCATACCGAGAAATTGCATAATAAATATAGCCATTTCTAATCATTCAGTTTGCACAGTTACAACAGTTTAACTAACTTGCAAACTCATCTACATCATGTTGTTCATTCTTGAAGAAGTACCAAAACTTTAGTAACTTTGGACTACCATCTCCTGTGCTATTTCAGCTTGTCGTGTGTGTGTTTGTGTGGTGTAATTGTGACTGCGACCAAGGCTATTACACTAGACTGTTAAAGCCAACTGAGTGTATTGAAAAGTACGCAAATTGGGCTTCTAATTTAAATGTTGGCTAATTTGTATATATCGATGCCTCAAAAATATATATAGATAAAAAACGTGCCGATCAATAATTGATATATCGATATTTAATAACATCCCTAATAAATATATATATATATATATATATATATATATATATATATATATATATATATATATACAGCTCTGGGAAAAATTAAGAGACCACTGCAAAATTATCTGTTTCTCTAGATTTACTATTAGGTATGTGTTTGAGTAAAATTAAAATTTTTATTTTATTCTATAAAGTACTGACAACATTTCTCCTAAAAATATTGTCATTTAGAGCATTTGTTTGCAGAAAATGACAACTGATCAAAATAACAAAAAAGATGCAGTGTTTTCAGACCTCAGATAATGCAAAGAAAACAAGTTCATATTCATTTTTAAATAACACAATACTAATGTTTTAACTTAAGAAGAGTTCAGAAATTAATATTTGGTGGAATAACCCTGATATTCAATCACAGCTTACATGCGTCCTCATTCCTGAACCTCATTATACTGGTTCCGAAACCCAAGATTGAGGGATATATGTCGTCAAGAAGTCCTCGCCGTTGGCGGATATCATCAAGACCCTCGCTGGCATCCATCAGACTCACCACCAGGCCCTCCTGGAGCTTTGAGCAGAACAGGAGCAACATTTTGAGGTGCTCCTGCAAGCCCAGGCAGAGGACTCGCGGGTGTTCCAGAGCTTGCTGCCGTGTGGTACTCCAACAGCGACACCAGCTGCGGGACCCCCACCTCAGATCACCCTGGCTAAGATGGGTCCGCAGGATGACCCCGTTCGCCAGCTGCCGCTTTTGTCGGGGGAGCCTCAGCTCGCTGCCCAACAACTGCCGGTGGCTAACCTGATGGAGTACCCGGATCTGAAGTGGACCATCCTACAGCGGGTCAGTCGGAACCCCGAGCAGCATCGTCAGCGCTTTTGGACGCTGACCTACGGGGAATTCGGCCGCCCATTCGCTTTCGCCAAGCAGCTCCAGGATGCCTGCCAGAGGTGGTTGATAGTGGAGGCTGAGGACCACTTGATGGCGTATCGGGAGATGGCCAAGCTTTGGCAGTGCCTCTCTCTTCTCCTGCTCTCTCTTCCCCTCCCCTACCTTGCCCTGTTCCCGTCCCTGGAGTCGGGGGTTTATTCCCCCAAACCCCGCTCCGTGGGCCCAGGGGGTTCCAGGCACCTCTACCCCACCTTCCCTTTCCCGACAGGTTGGAGAATCTGTAGCCGCAGGTGCGGGGGGAAAGTCTGGGCCGGTGTGCTGGCGCTGCGGAGAGCCGGGCCCCTTCCAGGATCAATGTTCGGTGATGGATATGGGCATGTCAGTCCAGGTCCCCAACATGCCACATACCACTCCCGTCCAAGCAGGGATGCACCAGATACCTGTGATATTCAAGGGGGTACATACCGAGCCTTGGTGGATTCAGGTTGTAATCAAACCTCAATTCACAAATGCTTGGTTCAATGGGAGGCTTTGGGTACAGCACATAGGGTGAAGGTGAGGTGTGTGCATGGGGCCGTTCACAAATATCCCTTATTTGGTTTCCCTGCTGGGGATTTCCCTCTGGAGCAGATGCGAGACGAGACCCTTAGGCATGCCTTTGATCAGGTGAAAATGATTGATGGTCAATGCTTCCGGCCAGACATTGCACTTGCATATCCATACTTTTCTATTATAAATGATCGGTTGTATTGAGTGACGCAGGATGCTCAGACAAAAGAGGATACAACCCAGTTGTTGATACTGAAGAGCCGTTGGGAAATGTTATTCCAAACGGCCCATCATAATCCGATGGTGGGGCACTTAGGGCGACAAAAAACACGTAACCATCTAATGGCCATTTCTATTGGCCAGGCATTCACAGAGATGTTTGCAGGTGGTGTGCAGCATGCTGTGAATGTCAGCTGGTGAACCCACCGGCCACCCCAAGAGAGCCTTTGCACCCACTTACTTTTATCGAGGTCCCCTTCGAAAGAATTTATATGGACCTCGTCGGGCCATTAGAGTGGATGGCACGCGGACATCGCTTTGTGTTGGTTCTGGTGGACTACACAATGCGATATCCGGAAGCAGTGCCTGTATGCAACATTTCAGCACGTAGTGTTGCGGAGGCACTCTTCAGAATAATCTCCTGAGTGGGGTTCCGAAAGAAATCCTCACTGATCAAGGCACTACTTGCATGTCACGTACACTATGCGAGCTGTATGAATTAATGGGTATTACAATTTGGACAAGCATGTACCACCCACAAATGCACGGCTTGGTCGAAAACATGATTCATAAGTTCGTGCATGAAGATGCTCGGAATTGGGATAAGTGGCTTGAACCCCTGTTATCTGCAGTGCAAGAGGTCCCGCAAGCCTTCATGGGGTTCTCAATGTTTGAATTATTGTATGGGCGTAAGCCTCGTGGTGTCTTAGACGTCGCGAGGGAAATTTGGGAGAAGGGACCTTCAAACGTTCAGTACGCAGCTATCACAGGAGAATTTGCTACAAGCTCAAGATGTCAACCCTGGCTGTATAACAGCTGTATAATTATTAGGTGATGTATATGGATAGAGGGGGAGCACGTCAGATTTACCACCTCAACCTCCTAAAACTATGGAGAGAGGTGGTCCCCGTGACTTTGGCGATGGTTGTTCCGGAGAGGGAGGAGCTCGGACCGGAGGTGAATTTAAAAATCACAAATCAAGTCACCCCCGGTTCCCTGTGGAGACCACCTCTCACTGTCCCAAATCACAGAGGTTGCCAAGTTGCAAAGAGAATTCTCTGATGTGTTCTCGCCTCTTCCTGGGCATACAAATCTCATACAGCACCATATCGAAATGACCCCAGGGGTAGTGGTACGCAGTCGTCCCTACCATTTACCAGAACACAAAAAAGGTAGTACAGGAGGAATTGAGGGCTATGCTTGACATGGGGGTAATAGAAGAATCCCACAGTGATTGTGCCATTCCGGTAGTCTTATGGCACTTTTCCACTGCACGTAACGGTTCGACTCGACTCGACTCTGCTCGCTTTACTTTTCTGAGCTTTCTTTTCCACTGCAGTTTAGTGCAGCCTCAACATGGGCAGGATTATAGGCTGATCGTCATAGTTGTGTCGCCCCATCCAGCTCTCAGTGGATCCTCTCCTCGGCTACTAACGAGAGGAATGTCTGCACCTCATTTATTGATCACGGCGTGGTTTTGCGCACAGCCATTTCTTTTTACAATTCGAAAGTCACGTGAACAAATGATACTGCTATCGCTGTTGCTAACTTTAAAACTAGGGGGTTGATGTCCCATGTCGCAAATCCAGTGACACTGGTAGTGACGATTCTCTCTGACCAATCAGTGATCTGCTGGATTTTAATGTCACATTGGCATGAAAGCAAGTCTGATTCACTCGATTCAAACTTTGATCATTCCGCTCTCTCTGCCATTCAGTTGTTGTTCTGACATAGAGGGTGGGGAGAAGGAGGATATTGATCCCTATGATAGCGTTTTGCATGGTCGATTGAATAATTCTTAGTCATTGAAAAGGCTAGATTTCATTCTTAGTCATGTGCCTCCTTTGCTACGTGCAGAGTTGAGTGTGTTATTGTAGAGTTTTCCAGACTTGTTTGGAGGTACGCCTTCTTGAACAGATTGGGCGGAACATGACATTGACATGGGGAATGCTAATCCCATAAACATTTTTATTGTGTCTTGCAAGATAAACATGAGATAGTGGATGCAGAAATTAAATACAAGCAGGAGAAGGCCTCTATTCTTTGTTTTGGTTTATGGAACGCCCCGGTGACATTCCAGTGCCTCACGAACCGTGTAATTTAAAGTCTTAGATGGTGTGCAGTGTATCTGGACGATCTTGTTGTGTTCAGCGATAGTTGGGACATGCATATAAAACGCATTTGTTCAGTTTTGACATGCTTGTCTGAGGCATGGCTCACTGTGAATATAGCAAAGTGTGAATTTGCTAGCGCCACCATGACGTACCTTAGAAAAGTGGTGGGAAATGGTGAGGTCCGTCCAGTGTAAGCTCAAATTCAGGCCATTCAAAATGTCCTTTCTCCTATGACCAGATAGGAAGGTTTTTGGCTTTAATGGGCTACTATCATTTTTTTTGTCATAATTTTTTCCATTGTAGTGCCAATGATCTTTTGTAAGTCAAAGTTTGTCTGGTCTTCCAACTGTGAATTGACATTTGAAAATGTCAAATCATTGTTGTGCTCTTCTCCTGTCTTTGTGCCGCTGTGTTTTGACAGGCTATTTTCCCTGCAGGTGGATGCCAGTCATGTCGGAGCTGGAGCTGTTCTGACTCACAAGGTGTTGACCATCCTGTCAGTTTCTTTTCGCGAAAGTTCAACTCGTACCAACTTAACTACTTGTGATGAAGAGGAGGGTGTGGCCGGGCCGTGAGGGTGCACGGCTGGTGCTGAATCAGCTGATCAACGAGAGAGCCAGAGATGCCGGTTCGAGAGAGAGAGAGACTTTTAACTGTAACAGTTAAAAGGACGGGCAAAGAGATGGCTGAACGGTCAATGTAAAGTTGAATGGTAAAACTCAACTTAAAACAACATAAAACATAAGACAAACAGACATACACAACACGGCCACATGCATCTCTCTCTCGAACCGGCGTCTCCGGCTCCCCTTTCTCTCGCTCTCTCGCTGATCAGTTGATTCAGTGCCGGCCATGCACCCTCACTAACCAACACTACTCTGTTGTGGAAAAAGAAGCATTGGCTCTTGTCTGGGCTTTACAACATTTTGCTGTTTATGTTAGTTCAAGTCTACCTGTTGTCGTTCATATGGACCATAATCCGTTGATGTTCTTGAACTCTCTTCAGTGTCCCAACCAGAGACTCATCTGCTGGTCTTTGTTTCTGCAGTGACATTCGACACATTCGAGGCTCCGAAAATGTTGCGGCTGATGTGTTGTCGTTCACCCCATGTATGAAGAATAAATGCAGATGATTTAGTTATTTTTTTGTTTTCCTAATTTTGTTTTGGCCCCTTAGCAGCTGTCCCTGGTTCTAAAATTGAAGAGCTTTAAAGGTAATGTATAGGGATATCCTTATTATTTATATGCGGTGACACTGTTGTGATACATCTCTTGCTCTCTTTGTGAAGGAGGAAGTGGGAGCTGGATAAACAATCCAGGTGAGTCTTTATTTTTAATACTTTTCAGTATAACACACAACAGGGTTTGCTTTTCAGCAACCAATGCATACACACAGGAACTCGGCTGCGTGCATCTCTCTCTCTCTCCTCTGGCGGTCTGTATTGCCCTTTTATCCCTCTCCAGCTCTCACTGCAACACAGTAATACAATACAGGTGTCAGTCCTTACCAGTCTTCCTCTCCCGGCCTCGCTCTCTACAGATGTCACTTGGCCACGCCCCCATCACCACAACTGTGTTTTTTTTTTCACAGGGATTCTTGTCAGAGCCCCTGTCTAATGGGGAGAGGTGTGATGGCCCTGTGTCATGTTTGGGACGTGGTTTCCAGCACAGGCTAGATTGAATGCTTCACCTAAATTGTCTCATTGCCCACACCTGTGTTGGGCACCAGTGCTTCTTTAAAAGGAGCCATGGACTGGTTCATACCAGAGACAGAGAAGGGGCTGCATATTTTGTTTGGACTTTTTCATTTGCAAGTTTAGTTTTGTACACTCACAACATCACTACAGCACATTACATTTCCAAGTATTCATACTGCATTACGTCACTGAATTTACTGACAATTACACATGACATTTTTTTTTTTTTTTTTGTACTTTATCTTTTGATAAAAAATCCTTGAGTTTATTTTTGGCAAAACTTGAGTGTCCCTCTCTTTTGTTGTGTCCTTTTGAGACAGGGGTTGTAATAGATACTAATAGATATTAAATAGGTATTTCAGGGGGGCCTGGGTAGCTCAGCGAATATTGACGCTGACTACCACCCCTGGAGTCGCGAGTTCGAATCCAGGGTGTGGTGAGTGACTCCAGCCAGGTCTCCTAAGCAACCAAATTGGCCCGGTTGCTAGGGAGGGTAGAGTCACATGGGGTAACCTCCTCATGGTCGTGATTAGTGGTTCTTGCTCTCAATGGGGCACATGGTAAGTTGTGCATGGATTGCGGAGGGCAGCATGAGCTCCGTGGTGTCATGCACAACGAACCACGTGATAAGATGTGCGGATTGGTGGTCTCAGAAGTGGAGGCAACTGAGACTTGTCCTCCGCCACCACGAGGACCTACTAAGTAGTGGGAATTGGGCATTCCAAATTGGGAGAAAAGGGGATAAATAATAATAATAAAAAAAATAAGAAAAATAGGTATTTCAGGTATTTTCTAACTATTTTTCTGTTAAGAAAAAAAAAAGAAGCCACTTGACCCGTGCAAATAAATGTTTCATATGCAGTCCTGAATTTGAGAAGATACTCAAGTATAGATCAACGCAGTAAGCAGCGTATTACTTATTATTTGCCCTGCTGACACTATCAATATAATCTAGAGTCACACCTTGCATTAGTGTTCATTTGAGTGTAATTACTATGTAAGTACCGTGTAATACTAATAAACAACTTGCACTTAATACATAAAAATTTGTAGAGCTGCAGGGATATTCAGCTTATGCAATAACTATATATATATATATATATATATATATATATATATATATATATATATATATATATATATAATACACACACACACACACACACACATACACACACACACACAGTATGTTTATAAATTAGACATTTACAAATATAATATATTAAGCTATATACTCAATAGCAAGAAAATTAACAGTATGGAAATAAAATGTGAAGTGTGTCAACTTAAATTCATTTTGAGGATTTTCCTCAATACATTTTTCACAAGAAATTAGTGCATAGCCCCAAGAGCATGGCAAAAAGCAAGATCTGCTCAAACCAAAGTAACAAAATGATTTAAATGATTCATTCATTTGTTCATTTAGTTTTATTTTGTTAAAATAAAGTTGCTAATATGGTTTTCATGTTAAAAAAATATGAATTTAATAATTAACACATGATGGGGGCATGAACATGCGGATTGTAGGAAAGACCATGTAGCCTACATCGTCATGCATTATTTTTTCTTATTGCCATTGTAATTACAATAGCATGCAATACGCGAATAAGCACAACGCCAATGTAATAAAAAGTGTTGGTCCCCATCCACGCTGACGCGGGACTCCAGCCCGGTTGTTGCGGCATCAGTGGTAGGAGGGGATAGAGAGGGGATACAGGGACTCCTGCAGGCTGATTTCAGCAGCTCAACATACGCAGGTGGAGACGCGCACCGATCCGGAGCTTCATCCGAGACGCGTGGAGAGCCGAGCGCGCGCGCGCACTGACTTACTCAACGAAATTAATAAATAAAGTAATTAATACAGCGAACGCGTGTTCAAACCCACTACAATGAGAGCAAATCTGTCGCAGTCAGTCCAATCCTCATATGACTTCCAGCCATTTACAATTTAATGATAAGTATTTGGAGAGCTCTTTGGATTGATCCCACTGTAATCCAGTCATGAAGAACAGAAGGGAATATGTGGAATACTGGAGCGCGATTATAGTGTCTCTCTTCTGGATTCACAGTTCCTCCGGGATGCCTCATGTCATACGGATAGGTAAGAGAGTGCGTAATGGACAGAGTGCGAGTTCGACTGGCGATGTGAATGTTTTTATGAATCTTTAAAGTGCTTGTGCTGTTCATTTGGGTCGGACTTGTGCTCGTTCACTTATTTCACCTAAAACTTGCAAAGTAAATGTTCAGATGTCTTCTATAGATCAATATAACTGCTAGATATTTAGTTGCGCGTCCATCAGTGTACCGTGCGTACTAGGAGTAAATGGTGCTGCGCTCATTTCAAGATATCACAAAACATTGAACGCTCTAAGAGACACATTTATATCACATTTATCACTAGAATTTTTTTATTGTTGAATAAATAAGTGACAATGCGTTATTTACAGTAAATCCAGACTGACAGGTAAGTTCACAGTCTTAACAGGTGATCCGGTGAACATTGCGCTTAAGTTTGTCTGGAAACCTCACCTTTCCATACCATGCAGTAATACTGTAAATGACTGAGGGTTCCTGGTAATACAGTATAAGAAAAGGCGCACTCATGCAAGCTGACAAAGAGAGATTTTTCTCAGTCTGAGAAAATGAAATATGTCGCCCTGCATAGAGACAGGAGCACAATAATGATCAATACAGTTTTGTCTAAAGGCAGATCACTTATGACAAATGGTTCGATGCTATGCAGAAAAATGGCTCAAAATGTCATTAGAAGATATTAACATGTCCAGTCACCTCATCCCTTTTCCCCAATGATAAAAAAAGACTTGTTTCACACACTTAAAACAGCACTCCAAATATATATAATACTGGATTGTGTTGTTCAGCTGTTTAATTGACAAATATACTGGTATTGCTTTATAGTTTGTCACCCAGCATGGATGAAATGTGAATTTATTTAAAAATGTTCTAAAGAATTTTCCTCTGATATTTTACTGAAATCTATTGCATATGCTTTTTAATAAGGCATTACACAGTTATGTAGGAAAAGTGGTTTTGCAGCATTCAGGCTCTTCCATATGTTCTGGTTCTCCCCCCACAGCGACTGTGATGGATGATTGTGGCTTTGACTTCAATGACATTGTACAAGAGATTTGTGATTTGTGACAGCTCAGATCTCTGTTTTGTTTTTTGTTGCAGCAGTGTAAACGGAAATGTTTTCTCAACAGTTGCTTTAATATTTCCACGGCTCATTAGAAAGAAACCGAATATGACAGGTCTAGTTTTTTGAATTGACACAACTGAGTCAAATACACTTTTAAATGTAGTCTTTCTGCAGTATCGCTTTCTCAATCACACATACACACACCTTCTAGTCGAAAGCATTGTCTTTATTTATTTTTTATTTTTTATTTATTTTTTTACAAGTGTGCACTGAGTACTTTTATAGTACAGCATAAATGTGATTTTCAGTAAGCATGACTTTGTGGGAGTGCCTCTATGCATTGCCTGTGTGTATTAGCTTTGTGTGTGTGTGTGTGCAGCAAAATTAACTAAACATTGCTTAAATGGTCTGTATAAAGGCATTCAAGTCTACTTTGGGACCACCAGAGGGCTCACTGTTCACCAACAGGCCGTGTATGGTCCTTTTAGCGCTCGACTCACCACGTCGTAAAGACCATAGCACGGAAATTCATTAGAGAAGCTTCTGTCCAAAGAGAGCGTTGAGGAGAGGTGGTAGGAGTGGAGGAATTAGGCGATGTCTGTGTCCGCTCGCTGTGTGCTAGTTTAAGTGTTACACCAACAACACGGCTTGTGTAATGGTGGGCATCCACAGTGGACATGCCCCCATTGATTTCACTGTTTTTACAACGCACTTCTCAGAGGCCAGATGGTCGATCAAACTCACTCTGCAAGACTGTAAATGTCGAGGGGAAGAGCGTTTCTGCTCTGCCTGTGTGTTATTAGCTGTTGTGCCCTCCTGCTATGAAACTAAAATGGGAACTGCTTTCAAAATGACACTGTTGTAGCTCATTATTGTAATAGCAAATTGTTTTGGATTGGGGATGTTTGGGATTGAATTTGTGACTTGCAGATGACTGGTCAACATGATCTCATTAGTGTTCATAGGTATTTGTGCATAAAGTGTGGTTTTAGCATGCGTATATATATATATATATATATATATATATATATATATATATATATATATATATATATATATATTATATTTGGAAAGACACTGAAACATACCATCAACGTATGGACAGCATTTAAATGTAATCCTTTTAATGTATGAACAGGTTTAGGGATGTACAAATGTTAACAAACCATTTGAGGTGCCTAGAATATTGAATTAATGGAATTCATAGGTTGATTTTATTGTATTAATAATAAATGAGATTAATTAAATATGTTTAACTCCATCACATTTATCTAATGCAGTTAATACGTTTACCTAATTTGCCATTATCACGGTTTCATTCTGATTTCTAAAGACTAGTCGAAATCATTGTTACTGCACATGCACGCAAATGAATTTACTTTTATTAGTCCCATCTGGATTTCATTTTTAAATACATTTGCCATTAAAAAGGTCATTCTCTGGCAAATTTTCTCCATCATTTACTGATTAATGAGTCCCTCTATGGGATTGTGTCTGAGTATTGAACTCAATACAAACCTGTGGTGGTATACTTGCAAAGCTTCCCACAATTTCAGTCATGAAAATTCTTGAAGATTTACATTTTTGTTGCTGTCAATTCAGCATACGAAATTCACTTTTTTGCCCTCCAGCAACAGAGGCTTGTGAATGGGCAAATTTACCAGCCACTTTGATTTTTACCAGCCATTTTTCTACTATATTTACTATTAATAGAAATAAACATATATAGAGCATACTAATATATATAATATTGTTATTGTCATAATGGTACATTTGCAACTTACATGTAGAGGCAAAAAGGTAGACAAGCACAGATTAGAAACTTCTTGTTCAAGCACCATTTCTGAGGCTGTACTTAATTATTATGACTACACTTGACAATTCACCTGAAGTCCGACAGCTTTTCTTTCGTCTATTCTTTCAAATATAATCAGGTGTGTTTGTTCAAGTGTGTGTCTGTGTGTCTAAAGGTATTTCTTTTCACATGTCACTCTGAGACGTCTTACCACAGTGGAGGGCATATGACCAAAATTACTCGCCACTGCACAAAAAGTACCAGCATTTGTCATGTGACTGGTGCTAATTTCATACACTGTTTACATTGTATGTTTTATTGTCTATCCAAATGTGCAAAAATCCAGACATCTACACCTTACATACCTACGAATACCAATAAGAGCCTGGACTGGTAGGTATGTTTGGAATGGCAAAAATGCAACCCTGTTAATACAGTATTGAGAAGCCTGGAGTGTCAAGGCAATATATAATGCATAACCAATGCTGGAGAGGAATTTAAAATGAGAGAATATAGAATCGAATATATATTTTCATATATTCGCTTAAGGATTAAATTTACCTCAGTTGGGTCACGTTTTTTTGTGCCTTGCCAAACTGCAGGTCCCTGTCACATGACGGTCGTCCAATCAGTGCAGAGTTATGCTGATCCAAAAACAGCCTTTGAGGTCATCCTCAATGATTTTTCAAAACCTGTCTTGACTTTTCATCTGGTTTTTGATTCAGTGCTGTCACTCAGATATTTCACTATTGTTCAGGGCAGCTGGAGCCAATCAGATCCCACTCCAGTTTTGGCATTAAAAAACACTGGAGCGCATCCAGATGTCATTGCAGAATAGTGGAAATGTCTTGTAAAATAATAAAGTTTGACTTATTATTATTATTATTTTTTATTATTATTATTATATTTTTTTTTTGTTATCCTAACTTTAACAAAGTGCAGTTTACCTTGCAGTGTACTGTAGAAAGTATCATTTGAATTCCATTTTTTTAAAGTAAAAATGTCCTCATAAACTCAGTGTCTTTTGGGTATTTTGTTAAGATAAGCTTGTGCATTTACACTGCCTATTTCCTGGTCAAGTATACCATTAATTAAATAAATATAATGTCTCTAAATGAGGGAATCAGTGCCAGATAAAGATTTATTGAAAAATCTATTGCTTTATCTACCTAACAGTTACAGTGCTTTATTACTGCCAGTTAGTTTTAACGTGACTTATTTTTTGGTTCTTTTTTTTTTTTTTTTTTTTTTTTTAACGGTTTCAAATAGTAGCCATTATAAAGCTGTTTCACATATTGAACAGTGAATTGCAAAAATGTTGGTAACACTTTACATCAATGTTCCCTTTCTTAAGGGTTAGTAAAGGAGTAATACATGACTGATAAACCATTTACAAATGTAGTCATTTATATGCAGTTATAAAAACATGCATAAAAAGGGTGACTTTCATCCAGTACGTGCCAAATAGTGAGCATTTTATAAATGCTTAATAAATACATTTACTTATATTAATAAATAACATAAAATTCCCTATAATTTATTATTTATTTCACAATGAGCAAACATAGATTATTTTAGTTAGATTAAAAGGAGGATTTATATGATTTTGCTACAGTCAGCTTTGTGTTTATATTCATTACTGTAATGTTTTGACTAACTTGTGTTGTCACTTTCCTCGTCACATTGATAAATAATGATGTTACTCCGAGTGCTGTAACAATTTAACTAGTCCTAGTTACCTAAAGTCCTCTGCAAAAACACTCATTTAGGTCTTCCTGCTCATTCACAGCATGTCATATAATAAAGCTTTATGACCATTGGACCACACTGAACTTTATGTATATATGTTTCTAGTGTTGGCAACTCCTTAATAATTGCTTCATATATGTCTACTTTACGTAAGGATGGTATTCTTTTCACTATAGGCCTTGTTGACCCCTCTCCAAACATAGTGCTTATGGTTGTGACCATAAAGCTCTATTTTGGTCTCGTCACTCCAAAGTACAGTGTGCCAGAAGCTGTGAGGCGTGTCAAGGTGTTGTCGGGCATATTGTAACCGGGATTTTTTGTGGCATTGGTGCAGTAAAGGCTTCTTTCTGGCAACTCGACCATGCAGCTCATTTTTGTTCAAGTATCGTCGTATTTTGCTCCTTGAAACAACCACACCGTCTTTTTCCAGAGCAGCCAGTATTTCTGTATTGAGGTTACCTGTGGGTTTTTCTTTGTATCCCGAACAATTCTTCTGGCAGTTGTGGCTGAAATCTTTCTTGGTCTACCTGACCTTGGCTTGGTATCAAGAGATCCCCAAATTTTCCACTTCTTAATAAGTGATTGAACAGTACTGACTGGCATTTTCAAGGCTTTGGATATCTTTCTTTTCCATCTTTATAAAGTTCCATTACCTTGTTACGCAGGTCTTTTGACAGTTCTTTTCTGCTCCCCATGGCTCAGTATCTAGCCTGCTCAGTGCATCCACGTGAGAGCTAACAAACTCATTGACTATTTATACACAGACATTAATTGCAATTTAAAAAGCCACAGGTGTGGGAAATTAACCTTTAATTGCCATTTAAACCTGTGTGTCACCTTGTGTGTCTGTAACAAGGCCAAACATTCATGGGTATGTAAACTTTTGATCAGGGCCATTTGGGTGATTTCTGTTATCATTATGATTTAAAAAGGAGCCAAACAACTATGTGATAATAAATGGCTTAATATGATCACTATCCTTAAATGAAAGAAATTTTTTTTTTGCATGATCAGTCATATTTTCAAAATCAATGCCAAAATTTCACAATTTCTGCCAGGCAATGCAAACTTTTGAGCACAACTGTATATATATATATATTACTTTTAGAGTAGGTTTAAAAGTGGGTACTTTTTACTCAAGTAAATTTCTAATGAAAAAAATATACTTTTACTTCTTTACAATGGGCGGTGTTCCTGTCGTTAAATTACTGGGTTTAATTTGAATTAATACATAATTTATTGAGAGATTATTGAATGGGACTTTTACTACAGTGGAAGTTCACACAGCTGCGTGCGCTGACACAGACTGTTACTCAAGCCGAGTCCATCACTGCTGTAGCATCATGCTCTTCTAACTAAGTGAAACACTTTCTTCACTCCACACAGTGAAAAAATAATAGATTCGTCATGCAATGCCTTCACTTAACACCAAGACAAGTGGATATTTCAAGATTAAAATTGAAGCTCCAACTTAATGCAGCACTCTGAGGTAAATTGTAGCTCTAATGATAACGCGGGCTTTTCTGTGTAATGTGATGGTCATTTTCAGGGTGATTCTCTAACTGGGCTCTTATGACATCAGTTTTTATGTGTACATTTTTAAATCTGCAGCAATATATCTGTGCGCATTGTCCCGCATGTCATGAGCAGTATTTACGCATTTACCCCGCACCCTCGCGGGGGTACTGGAAACTATCACAGCTACTTCAGGCTGATTAAGTGTATAAATCCATGTAAACATCCAAGTTAAATGTAAATGCCTTTTGCGCTGCCGTTCGTGTTATTGACCACTAGAGTGCGAACAGACAGCATTTCTGCGTGTGCAAAGCGAGGTGCGCAGGGCGCGTGCATGAGATATGTGCAGGCAAAGGCGATCGTATGGCGAAGAGAGTGGCTATGTCCAAAATCATTCACTCATTCACTATTTCCTATATAGTGAATGGCAGTGAGTGCACTATATCTCAGCAGTGAGTGAACACTATGAGTGAGTGAATTTGGACGCTGATGTAAAAACCGAGCGTTGGAGCTGTGGTGCTGTCGCAGAAACAATGTCACATATGAACTTTTAAAATACTTGGACCTTACTTGTTACTGTTATTAAATAATATTTTAATACAATACATCTTCATTCTGTTTGTCATTTTTAATATATATATTTATACAAAGAGTAAAGACATTTTATCAAATGTACATTATTGTACTTATTTGTCATACTTTAGTATCTTTAAACTTCAATACAAGCTGGGTAGCATTTCTCATCTGAGACCAAAGTATCAAAACCTACATGTTTTAACTGAATATTTAAATCATCCACATACTTATCATTTCCACTGTGTGCAGTCTCCTGAGTTAAAATAATATCACCTCAGTGAAGTATTAAGTAAATAAAGAATTCTTCAGCTTAATGGCAAAATGTTGTATAAATATAAATAAAGAGAACATTTTAAAATGTATCTGTATGTTTTGCCTCTCTGTATGTTATTATGTTATTTTAATCAAGTAATGATTTGTCAAAAAGAAATGTAATACATTCAGCATGAAATAAAACATTGCAGGAGTGAAGGAAGCAGTAAACTCCCAGCTCGTACGTCTTCCCCGCGGTGGATTATGGGCAATTAACCGTCGTCGAGTGTACATCAAATGTACACTCGAAATTAGAGCGCACTGTGGGTAATAATGAGTGAACAAAAGTAGGGAACGACTGGCTCACTCAGAATTCAGACACTTCTACAAAATGGAGTACACCTGAAATAGCGCACTATATAGTGGATAAGGTGCGGTTTCAGACACAGCGATATGATAGGTGTGGATGAGAAACAGATCGCTTTCACATTCTTCTTGTGTTTTTTGTGATTCACATTCTTCTCTGCATATCGCCCCCTGCTGGGCTGGGAGAAGAACTTCTAGCAAATAATTACAAATATTGATCTGTTTCTGACCCACACCTATCATATCAATTCTGAAGATATGGATTTAGCTACTGGAGTCTTATGCATTACTTTTATATTCCTTTATGTGCTTTTTGGAGCATCAACATTTTGGCACTCATTCACTTGCATTGTACTGACCTTCAGAGCTTAAATATTCTTCTAAAATTGGGGTGGGGTGGAATAAAAGGGTTCAAAACAGTGTTACTATGAATGCAAATTTTAATACAGTGAAAAAGACACTCTATTAGCATAACAAAAATATATAAATAAATAAAAATTTCCAACATTCTTTTGAATGTCCATGTACTAAAATAAAATATTTGATGCCATGAGTGTACCTTCATTTACTATTACTATTATTTTGAATGGCCATGGAAAATGAAGCAATATGATAACAATTTTACCTGGTCGCAAAAAGTAGTCTGTTAATTTACCTGATGAACTTTCACCTTTTGCTGACCCTTTATGCTTCGCAGAGCTAATGTGTGCTTCTAAATCACTTGCACCTTTATTAGCAACTGACACATAAGTGCCAGATTTACATGTCATACATTCTGCTTCCCACGGATCTCGACCTGGACGAAAGCTTGGGAATTTTTTTGCAAATCTTCTGTAAATTTCCACTTTCGTTTGGGCATTGTTTCCACTCAGCTGTCATTTGCTGCTACTGTCAAGCAACTGTTTGATGCCGAACACAACAGCGCTTCGCGCGTTTGCAGAGAGATTGACAGGCAGGAATTTGGCCAATAGTTGCTGCAAGCCTCTTAAAATCGACCAATTGGTGTGCGAGAAGGCGGGACTTACAAAGAGGAGTTAAAGCAATGAAAATATGCGCACACAAACAATGAAGTATTAGACCAGATGCACATCATAATGCAACTAAAGCTGAATCCCGGACATTTTCGCAAATTTAGAAATCCCGACCGGATGCTTTTTTAAGGTCTGAAAAAGAGGACATGTCCGGGAAAAAGAGGACGTATGGTCACCCTACATTCAACAGCACTCCATGATCACTTGTATTACTACTACACTACTAAAGCTTAGAAATAGCTTTAAATGGCTTTAAACTAACAACTTCAGCAATAAGGCTCATCACAGCTGAGAGAAACAACAGACTGATTAATTACACAAACTCAAAGTGCTCACCTCTTACCAGAGTTTTCACATTGGAGAGGACATACTGTTAAAAATGGAGGAGATTGCGGTTTCTATAGTGAAAGACTCTTGCGCACCAGTTACTGCGAAATAGGGACGAATACCCCCGCTTGGATGGCTATTTTCCACTGAGAAAATAGGATGAATTTCACCAAAATGGCATTATCTTCAGAAAGCTGCCAAACACTACAGCATCATCAACAAGTGCTTGCACACATTCCATCTCTCTCTCTCTCTCTCTCTCTCTCTCTCTCTCTCTCTCACACACACACACACACACATACATCCTTGTTTCTCCAATAACATGTTAAAAAAACAGCCCAAGCCATGATTCTAGTAGTTGTGATGTTTTTGAGAGGCTTGGATGCATCATTTGGTTTGAACCAGCAACGGCAGATTCTGATCAGTCACGTAAGAAAGTAGTTCCATGCACAAATTCGTTTTTATGACTGAAACGAAGTTTTTCCTAATTTTGTAAAATTTACTTGTTCATTGAACTGTTGTATATAAGCAATATCACACTCGCAAGTGTGCTATATGGCCCTAAATCAGCAGTGCTGTGATTACCTACGGCATGCCTGCGGCCAAATCACAGCAGTGCTGATGTAGGGCCATATCACACTCTTGCTAGTGTGATATTGCTTAATTTATATATATATATATATATATATATATATATATATATATATATATATATATATATATATATACTTCATACTGTATATTGCATTTGTAAATGACTTATTAGTCTTTAATGAACCCTTAACAAAGGGGACATTAATGTAAAGTGTTACCAACATGTTTTTCAGGTAACCTAAAATCTAAACTGGTTTTATTCAAGTAAAAATATTATAGAATCAACATGACTACATTAAGTTACACCAACAAAATAATATTAAGGTCCAATTAGGTAGAAATGGTTAAATAAAGGATTAGTTCACCCAGTCAGTATTTACTCACCCTTATGTCAATCCAAACATTCCATCAAAGAAAGGAACATATGTGCATTTTCAGAATGGCATGAAGTTGAGTAAATGATGACAGAATTTTCAGTTTTGGTTGAACTGTCCCCATAAGTTAACAACAGCATGCTTTCACTTTGCACACTGTGCTTCATGTAACATGATCTTTGCCATGTTGGATCTTTAACAGCTTTTAAATTAAAATGCTTTTCACAATGTACGCACATTATATGTTATGATGCCTGTGTCCCTTAAACATGCATTACATAAAGTTAGCTGACTGAATTTCCGCACCACAAAAAAAAAAAAAACAGCAGAAGCAGAGATACATTTCTAAAGAAGCTGACAACAAGGAATTGTGGCATTGCAAGTTAGTTAAGTAAGTTAAGATGGCCATCAGTTTCTGAGCGAAAATGAATTTTTCATTTTTATGCAAATTTAATCGGTGAGCTGACGTGGGCGAGCTCACACACAATTCTTCCAGCTCAGAAGCGAGGCTGGTGAGTGTACGCTTAGCATGTGCACAAAGCACGGGACAGGTCACAGAAGGGTTCGAGCCCCGCACACACTTTGATGTCTGCCAATGTCTGTTGTGCTGCTGTAGCTGGGATGCACGGAGGCAGCATTTCACACACACTTACATAAATACGAAATGACTTACATGCCATTTGTACACCCACACACACACACGCAGCTGTCTGATTTAACTGAAGCCGTTGTACACGCTTTTCCATTATAGAGTCAGCACACTTAAGGCCTGCCGATTAGCTTCAGTGCCGTTAATGTGAGTGAGCAGATGTTGGTTTTGTTCGCGTGAAACCCTGAATCAAATGCTCTGTATACTCTTTTCTCTCAAATCAGTGTCACTGTGATATTCTGAAGCTGAGCTCGACTTAAAGACCAGCTAGACAAACACATGAACACACTCAGCTTTTTATTTGAACTCAATATGTACACACATGATTTTAATGAAAGGGGAACCAAATGGTGCATAGTGAAATACATAATGTAGCATAATTTGATTACTTGTTAATGCAGCAGAAAATCTCCACAATACAGCTTTGAAGCTTTACTTAAAAATCTATACATTAAGTTGAGAGTAATTAAAATAATTTGAGAGTATAGAGCGGGTATGACTTAAACTCATCCTAGGAAATCAAGTGATGATGTAAAAAGAAGACATGAGTTTGGTGCTTAGGCAGCTGTTATTAGCATATCATGACCTTACCTTGCCTTTACTAAACTGCCTGCTTAAATTGTAATGACCATGACAATATTGCCAGCAGTAAATGAAGATAACGTAACAAAGATCCCACGACAGTGAACTAATTAAATGACACATGGGGTCTAATGCACTGAAACATGGGGTCTTCCCTGTCACCACGAGCCCTCTACAGAGCAGATGGTGTTTTCATATCACACTGCAAGTGTGTGCTCCATAGTGCTAGGATTTACAGGAACATATGTTCTTTAAAATAAATTATAAACTGAGTAATCTTACATCAGTGCAACCACACTTCTCCTCGGAGAGGAAACGGTGACCTAGAATCAAATAATACTCATGTACTCTGTGAGCTCATCAACTGAAATGATGTGCCATTGGGGCTGGTTGTTATGACCATACATACCATACGTCGGTACAAATTTGTAAACTCATTTCCATATGTTTTATGCTGCTATAAATGTATACATTAGCTTTTAGTGGACTGGACTGCTTTACATTATTTATAAGTGAGACCAACAATGAAATATGGAGTAAGGTGAAGATACAGAGCGGGACACATCCCAAACAAATTAAGACGAGGAAGAAGTTGTTATTAAGGGGGTGTAATGCGAAGCACAAGGTGCACCCTAAACCGCACACTTTTGCATTCTATGCCATTTTGTAGTATAAATAGTGCAAGTATGTTAACACTGAAAATACAACAAAAAGAAGTGTACGACTAGTACCCAAATAATGTACTTCTTCATTGGTCAAAACGGAGTGTGGAATGTTGGACACTTCATGCACTCAGCCCTCGCGGCTCGCCATACATAGTGGAAGGTGTGGCGTTACCTAGCTGCAATGCTGGTCTGACAAAACAATTGTAAATAATGGTAAATGCAAAAACTAGCAGGACTTAAGTGAAGACAGCACCTTACAAATATCAGTTTAATGCTTTACCATCACCAGGGCTGGGGAGTAACGAAATACATGTAACGGGGTTACGTATTTAAAATACAAAATATAAGTAACTGTATTGCACTACAGTTACAATTTAAATTATTAATATTTAGAATACAGTTACATTCAAAAAGTATTTTGATTACTGAAGAGATTACTTTGCATTTTATTGTCATTTGTTTCATTTAATATTTAGTCCTTTCAGATGGAAAACATTTATACATATAAATGATGTGATCCAAAGTGCATTTGAACAGCAGTGAAACACTTTCTTATGAAGTGTTACATTCATACGAGCAGACAGAGAAGTAAGTTTGAAGTAAGTTTGGAGCAGAATAAATAGAAATAAACCTTGTGTAAATTGTCAGATTTATGCTAAGCTAAAATGCTATTTCTAGTCATTTTACATGCACGTTACCAGGCACGACAATATTTTTTTATCAAGAAAATTCACGTTGGATCATAATTTCTTTTTTCTAGTAAGATCTTTGATATTAGGGCAAAAAATGTATTCTTGATAATAATTTTTGTATTGTTTTCCTGTAAAAATATCTAAAAATCCTTAAACCAAGATCAATTTGATTAATCTTATTTTAGAAACAACACAGCATAAGATATTTAGGTTTTTCAGAGAATGTATTTTTAACATGTGTATTTTGTCTTACTGTACTGGCAGAGTTTTTATAGTCAAAACAAGTGAAAAAATCTGCCAGTGCTGAAGAAGTAATCCAAAGTATTTAGAATACGTTACTGACCTTGAGTAATCTAACAGAATACATTACAAATTATATTTTACAGCATGTATTCTGTAATCTGCAGTGGAATACATTTCAAAAGTAACCCTCCCAACCCTGACCATCACCCCACACTGTGTGATGTTCATTACTGGAGATATAAGTGTTGAACTGAGTTTGGCTAAAGCTAAAGCTAGCAGCAACACATATCACGCATTTGAAATGTCACCTCCATCAGCTGGAAAACGGCAAATACTGTAGTAAAAAAAAACAAATTGTGTTCCATTTTGGGACAAATATGCTGTGCTTTGAAAATTCATACACTACATGGCTTCCCTTACAAAAAAAATCGAGTTCTGGCAAACTAGCCGCAAACTTGCCATAAATGAAAAATGCCGAAAAGGCAAATGAGCTTGTGATTCGCCTGCAAATGTTTGCCAGAAGTTTGCAGCTCTTCACCAGTAGTGGTGAACCTGCTGCAAACCATTGGCAACAATGGACAATTTGTGGCAAATTTGCCATGAACTCTCGATTTTTGCAAGGGATAGTGTATTGTGTAAGTGCATAGTGCATTATTTGGGACACAGGTAGAGTGTAGCTATGTTGTTTACGGTTGCCGAGCAACATGCCTCATTATTGTAGAATGTTGTGTGTGATTACATGTGTATACTGGTTTTACAAAGCCTTTGAATATGGCTCATCCAATCAAAATTTAAAGTTGGAACTATCTGTTTTATAATAAAGCCTATTATTATTATTATTATTATTATTATTATTATTATTATTATTATTTCTGTTTTAAGTCTTTTGTTTTTCATTGAAGTGTAACCTAATGTGAAGCTTTTTTTGCACTGATGGCAGACTCATCATTCATTTGTTATAAATAATCTTATCTTTTGTTTAAAAGAGAAAAAAAGAGAAAATATAGCTGCAAGCAGCAAATATTGGTGTGCAAACAATTTGGAAAAGTGAAAAAAATGACCAAAATAGCCAAATTTGAAAACAGAAATGTCAGGGTCAAAGCAATTTCATTACTAAATACTCTACTTACATTGGTCCAGTTCGCACTACATTTTGTATGTATTCTACAGACCCTCATGACAGAAAATGTAAAAGAATTTTGATTTGTCACATTGTTTTAAATATATTAGACAATTAATTTTTTGGCCATGGCTCAGTTCACAATTATTTTCATAACTTTTGGTCATGAGAGTCTCAAGATGCATGCGAATTTCGAAAGAAGTTAAAAAAATAAGTTTTTTTTTTTTTTTTTTTCAGCCTAATCTCATGAATTCTGTTCTGTATTACAATTTGGCTGCAATTTCCCAGTAAAATGTGCAGCAGGGGGCACCAAAAGTGCGTGAAATTGTGTCGTAATAAGCTGAGGTTTTAAAGGTGAATTTTAGATTAAGGTTTTAATGAGGAAAACACAAATGTTTGTATAGTCATAATCAGCCATTGTTGTCATGATTGTGTGAAAGTGACTAAAACGCACAGTTGTTGTAGCGCCTCTCGTGCAAGTTTGTTATCATGAACTAAAACGAAGATGAAAACTAAATGAAAAAAATATTTTCGTAAACTAAACTAAAAATAAAAAATAGCATAATTGGAAAAACTGAAACTAAACTAAAATATATTTTCATGGCTCTGAAACTTACTAAAATTAAATTAAAATGATCTTGAAAAATATTTAGTTTTTGTTTTTGTTGCGGTATGTTTTAAACCTTTAAACCCGCCATTACCGTAACATGAAGATGACAAAAGACGGCGATAATAGAACTCACTGCATTAGCAACAGAGCGGGAACACACCCTGGGGTGCCACCACGACCGGCTAGGGGTGCCATGGAATCTCCGCTCAAAACTGTAATTGCAACCGAGTACTCACTCAATTCTGTACCTGCGCCATTTGAGTACAGCCGGCTGCTTTCGATTTCAAACGCTCACTCTCACGTGTATGTCTGCGCTTGAGCATTCGTGTCTCACTGTGAATGCAGCTGCGCACGTGAACAGTCAAACATACTTGAGGTATTACATGAGGGTAAGTACAATACGAGTAAGAGGTAAGGGGATAATAATGTTATAACTCAAAATAATATCAGATCTGTGCAATGTGTAAATGCAGCCTAATAGACCTGCTGTTGTCTGTTAGATCATTAATATTAATCAAACAGCAATATTGACAAGAAAAAAGAAAAAGACTCCCTTTCCTCGGCTGGATATCTTTATTAGCTTCAAACAAGACTACTTGTTTTAATTTAATATCTTAATATTAATATTAAACTTTTTTGTGTGTGTTTTCAAAAGCATATTTTTTTATTTACTTATTTTGCAGTGGTTGGGGTGCCGTGGGAAAGAGAGAGAGAGAAAAAAAAAACACCATAAAAGGGTGCCATAGTTTAAAAAAGTTTGGGAACAGCAGGTGTGAAGATGTCCACAATATCCAGTAAATTAATATTTATTATAATTTAACCTTTATTGACATGACTGTTTGTTGTGTTGTCAAAGCATGAGGTTAAAACAAAGAGAACAGAAACAATGTAACAATATAAAGTAATTTATTCTGTATCTCCCTCTCTCTCTCTCTCTCTCTCTCTCTCTCTCTCTCTCTCTCCCACACACACACTCACATATCAACATACATACACACACAGACACACACACAGTATTTTCACTCATTCTGTCTTACCTTGTCAATCTGTGATTTGTTTTACATTTCATTTGGAACTGGTAAAGAGTTTTTTTTTTGTTTTGTTTTAGTTAAATTTTCAGAGATGCGGTAAGAGTTACTTTCTCATGTCCAGTGCATTAAAGAGGGCTATTAACTAACTATGGTTAATTTAAAATAACTACTAATTAATTACTAATCAAAACATTAACATGTGTCTAAAATGTGAATGATTATGTTTTTATTGTGAACAAGATCATGCATGGGTTCTTTGTGGGAATTAATTTATGAATGTAACAGGTCACTAAATCAAGGTGTCTGGTAGAGTATCATAGTCAAGGATGTAACCACATATTCAGGATTGATGGGGACTGAATTTAATAATGTAATAATTAACCATGGAAAAAACCCATATCACTAGACCATTATTATGAATATCGGGGCGCATGTCCCACTCAATGTCTATGGTGGTTACGGCCATGATCATAGGTAGCTTACCTTACAGAAATATAGGGATGTATGTGCCCAACATGTGTATTCCTTGGAATATCTCTTCTTTTCATTAAAAAATATTAACTTCTGCATGATTGATATTGCTGAAGGTATTTTTTTAATAATTCTGGTAACCCATAAGTAATGAGTCAAGAGTTACCACATAAGTATGAAGGATTTATTAATGATCTTGACCATTATTCTAAAGTGAGGGTCATGGTAACACATTATTAATTAATGATTAATTAATCATTACTGTTTCCTGAGGGTCATGGTAATGCATTATTAATTAATGATTAATTAATCATTAGTGTTTCCTTCCTTGGTAGTTAAAGATTATCTGGACCATTATTCTAATGTGAAAACACATTATAAACCATTAATAGTAACTGAGGTGTTACTTATCAGTTAGTAATGAATACTCAAGTGTTTGTTCCTACATTTTATTCATTTAATCAAACAGATAGTTAACAAACATTCACAGACATTAAAAAAAATGTCTGGTATTGAATTATGAATCATTGAAATAATGGAACATAATTGCATAGGCTACAAACCTTTAGCAGGATAATACTTTTAATTGCTGGTGCTCATGGTTACTACATGTTTTATAAGTCTTATCTCTTACAATAAAGTAAAATAATAGAATGATGTGTCTAAAGGACAAGTGTGTTGATCTCCACAAGACTTCAACAGAAAATGGGGAGAAAACCTTGAGGCTGATTCCACATGTGTACTTCCACCCTAGACAGCCCACTCTGTAAATATGTACAATTTCCTCCTTTGTCTATGTTCGGTACGAACAGAACAGAATGTAAGTTAAAGTTTACCACGTGCAAGTGGATCGACGGTAGAGTGGAGCAAAATCGCACTCGCTCTTCTTTCAGTTTCAGTGTGAGCATTGAATATGGCGAACCCTGATTGGATTAGAAGCTTGATGGATGTGACACTCATTTTTTATATTTTCATTGGATCCATTAAGTTACTCAGAAAAAAATGCACTTCACATAAAATTAAACACTTCTTGTAAGATTAACCTACAATATCTATGAATAAAAAAATCATTTACAAATTTTATTTTTTTTTTTTTTTACATTCATTAATTAATAATGCGTTACCATGACCCTCACTTTAAAATAATTACTAATTCCTTCATGTTTATGTGGTAACACTTGACTCATTACTTATGGGTTACCAAAATTATTTTAAAAAGACCTCCAGCAATATCAAACCTGCCGAAGTTAATAATTTGTAATGAACAGAAGAGATATCCCAAGGAATACACATGTTGGGCACATACTGTAACATAGTAAGCTGACTATGATATTTTACCAGACACTGTAGCCATTATTTAGAGAGCTGTTATGTTCATAAATTAATTCCAGCAAAAAAAACACGTGAGGCTCATGTTTCTCCGAAGGTGCATTTCATGATCATGTTCACAATAAAAACATAATCATTCACATTTTAGACACATGTTAATGTTTTGATTAGTAATTAATTAGTAGTTATCTTAAATTAGCCATAGTTAGTTGATAGTTCTCAATGAGGAAAATCAAATTTAGTAATTATTGATTAACTAACAGTGAACTACCTCAGTCATCAGTTCGCTATTACTTACTGATTGGTTAATCATGTTTCCATATTAGTTGATAATAGTAACTAAAGTGTTAATGTAGTACTACTCATTAATCCTGCATTAATTCCTGATATTAATGACGGACCATTATTATAAAGTGTTACCAAAAGATCTAACAAACAAAACTAAAACTAACAAATAACTGATAAACAAAACTAAACTAAATTGGAGTGAAAAACTGAAAATGAAAAAGAAATAAAAACAAAATAAAAAATGTAAAACTATTATAAACTTACTCTAGTGCTAATGTCACCAGGAAAATGCAGCGAAACGTAGAACTAAGCATGTAAAACGTAGAATTAAAAAAAAAAAAAAATTATAGTAACGTTTTTTTCTGAGATTTTGTTTGTTTGTTTTTTTAAGAAATTCAAAATGACGGAAATGAAATTGGAAATCTGGAGACATTTTGTTTTGCTTAACTCAGGGAATCAGAATTTTGAATCAGTCTACCCTATATGGTTGTGAAAAATCTGTATTTGTACAAACACAATATGGTTCCAGCACCTTTAGGTGCTTGGACCCCTATTAATAAAATGAGATGAAGCACATTTTAGTTGTAAAGTATTTCATTTTTTATTTAGGTATTAATACATGGTTATTTAACATAAACTATTTTTTGGGTTGAATTATCAACATAAATAATTATATATAATGATAAAACATTTCACCGTGCTGTAAAATTACTCATACTGTGATATGAGATTTTGGTTCCGTGTGTGCTGCTGCCCTGGAAGTATGTGACTTTCTGTATATGACAGCTTGCGGAAAAATACGCTTGTCAATGTAGTTGTTTTCTCCGTCTCATTTTTTCAATCTCACTCTTGCTTTCTGTTAGTCTTTTTTTGTTGTGGGAGGTGCTACAGCAGACAGAATCAAATTTCATGTTGCTCCATTTGTCTTTATTATGAGCCCCTGTCTCACCCATCCGAATCCTACTCGCTCCCGGCAACTGGCCTCTGCTGGGAAAGTCAAATAGAATTAAACCATTCAAATGGGAAAACCTGGCCATCTCTCTCTTTATTGTCACAGGTCACAGTGACATGCGGAATAGACAATGGCAGGATAAAAGTAGATGCCATTACACCTTTTTCAGTCATGCGAGTGACGGAAACAACTGCGTTTTGACCAATCACCGACTATCGCCTTTGAGAAGCAGCAAAAGAGAAAGGCTGGAGCCAGGCAAAGCTTGGGAGACTCTTATTTAGTTTGTTAATTAGCTCAAACCTTTTGATCCCAATTTAAAAAACCTGACACGTTGCTGCGCTCGCCTCTTTTGTGCATTGCCCCGAGCAAAATAAAACGGAGCCTATTTTCCCCACTTGCTTTTCAAATAGTGTGGCATTCAAGTCCTCCCCCTTCACATCCTCCCTCCTGTTTGATGAGAGCTGCCTTATCCTTCTGCAGACATGGCCAGTGCACACTGAAAAGTATGTTAGAGTGTGGATCACCTTTTTAAGCAGTAACACAATGGTAGACCTGATCATTTATCTTCATCAGGCACTGACAGTTGAGTATCTTATAGATTTATACTAAAAAACATGTTGTGTGAGGATGAAGTTTACCTACCATATAGGGGAAAAACATTTAAATATTTTCTGATATCCCAGTAAAATATGCAGAGTCAAACCTAAGCAAGCCGTTTGTAAGTTTATTTTCATGAAAAGTGTAAAAAAGTGGGGCAGATTCACTGAACATTTGCACCACTTTTGCCCGTGGTATTTCAGCGCAAAAACCTGCGTTTTATTCAATAACCACCCACAATCTATTTTAGCAGGCACTGAAATTGTGCTGTGTCTTGAGTATTTAAATGAAGTCATTGCTATTACTTTCCATCCAAACATGCCTCCTTTCAATGTAAATTTGGCTCATTATAGATTGTGCTTCATTCACAAACATTGCCTGGTGCAATTTAGACCGCGAATCAAAGTAGGTGTTAAAATTAATTTTATTTAAAAAGATGTTTGTGAACTTTTTCAACCGATCATATCAGCAGTAATTCATCAAATAATGATCAACTGATGAAGAAGAGCATTATAACCTGGCATATATCCAAATGCGTGGAGTAGCCCGATGAGCGCGGTCCGATTTGGTGTTTTGAAGTATTTCCTACCAAAACAGGAATTGGGGGCGGGACATGTTGAATGACTCATCCCATGTTTAAAAATAGTCAAACAGCCACCCACAACACAAACCCTTTTTGTACCATGCTGCTTATGTTATAACGCTTACCGGGGTAACTTGAGAAGCAATCTCATTATCGGCCAGCTTTTCCACTGAACCAAACTATGATCTGACAGCATTAATCCATAACTAGCCCACTGTGACGAGGAGGAGGCCGGGCCGTGAGGACACACGGCCGGCCCTGAATTCGGCTAATCAGCCAGAAGGGGGATAAAGATGAGCCAGAGGCTCCAGTTCGAAAGGGAGTGAGACGCACGCAGCCGTGCTGCATGTGTGTCTGTTCGTTTATGTTTTATTTTGTTTTAAGTTCATTTATATCATTACATTTTACATTACTGTTCAGCCGGTTCCCACCTCCTCCTTGCCCGTCCTTATACTGTTACACCCACAAATGCACACAGCACCTCGCAGACTTTGCTTTCAACAAACAAGCTAGTAAAAGATAATATATCCATGTTTTGACTAACAATACACTAAGCATAAAGAATAAAGAACACCTCCTTATGCTGTACAACCCTCTAGTTGCACAAAAAATATAAATAAACTCTAGCAACTTTTTTGCGTCCAGCTCCCGTGTTGGCACATCCCTATGCCCTATTCCCTTTTAAGACAATAACCCTCCACTGTGAGAGCTTCAGATAGATAACGGACAGTCAGAACTCACTTTTTAAGCGATTCTAATTGGAAAATCTGTTTGGAATGACCCTACAGCATCGGTTGTGCTCCCTTCAAAGTGCCCTGTGAAGGCATGATCAGTGCCAGTTAGAACACAGCCAGGCGCATTCTAAAAAGCATTTGATAGGATAAGGTTTCTGAGCCTCTATGTGACGTCATGAGTGTTCCAGAGGTCTTTTTACCTGGAAGAGAGAGACTGCAGATTTTAAATGCTTATATCTTCTGAAAACTACATTTGTCAACGTTTAGAAGTACACTATCATATAGATGACCTTGAAGATAATAGATATGGACTAAAATCAGCAAAACTTTCATTTTGATTTCATGGGGACTTGATTTGAGATTATTCAGGTGTCTGGATCACAGTGATGATGTACAGTTCTGGCAGAGTGTGTGAAATACAGTGGTCTGCGGCATCATCCACTATATAGCGAATCGTATATCAGAATCATCCCACAGCATCAGAATTGCACGTGCAAATTGCTTTCAAAATTACATGCAAAAAACTGTGCTTTTACTGGGCACAATTGATTCTTAGTGACCCCCCCCCCCCTTAAACTTTGTTTAAGCTCACATGTGTATCTAGAATTTCAGAAGAGATCTCATCAATAGCTGGGTTTTCATCCTGGTATTTTTATGTGCATTTTGGAATATTGAATAAAAATACTGAATGGAAACACTAAGATGAGAAAAAAATAAAACAAAAAACAGTTTGCATAAACATTGTATACACTCGCATTAGGTGGATACATGTTTTATTGGATAAAAAGGCATTGCGCATAAACCATAATTGAAACACATTTACCAAATAAATTCCTGGATGTGCATCAAAAAAGACATATGACTGAATAATTCACTCATAACTGGACTAAACAGCGCACCAATATCATGGCATAGCATCTCAAATGGTGCTGTGGTCATTCTAAACTGTCATCAAATCATCAAAATGATTGGCTGCAATTACCTCCAAGAACTCCCTGACATGCTTTTGTTCCCAGATATAAGGCATAAGCAGTAAGCACAGTAAACATGAGTTTCAAGAGCATTTTGTCTGCGCTCCAGGGCAGGATCTACTAGAGGAGTGCTGGAGTACTCTACCCAACCCGATTTCATGATAATTATTTCAAATTGTACGAGTGTGTTATGTCGTATGATTTCTTATGATTTCATCAAGTGCAAATGCTCGGATGTGTAATGCGGAAGTAAGGGTGAGTTCCGCGAGTAAGATGTCAAGGACAAGCTTATTAGTATTCTGTCCTTACCCAAACCCCTTATCTAAACCTAACCGATCAGTAGAGTGCAGTTGTACATATAATACGAATTAGCCAAATTTATAAAAGTCGTACGAATCCTTATGATTTCGCTGTGAGAGGGTGTTGCTATGCCCCCTCCCATGCCCAAATGAAAGCAAAGGGCAGAATTATATCGTCATGGTGCTAACCCTAAACCTAACCCTGACCCTAATGAAATTAGCTGAAACTGAAAACATGCACACCTCACATTAACAACCCCCCAATGGGATGAAAACAATGATTTATTTGTTAATTGTGAATAATTTAAATTTGTCACATGGATGGAAACATGACCATTGTCTCAAACTGTGTTTGGATATGCCAAGATATTTAAGATTGATTTCCAAGAAGTCAATCAAAAGTCAGACATTTCAATATAAGCTCAAACTTGTCTCTTCAAATTCTTCCAAGACCAAATTATCTGATCTATGTTATTATCATTGATTCAGCACTTAATTAATTATGTGATTTGAGAGTAAATAACGACTTAAATTTTACTCTCTTCATCATACAAAGTGATTAAATGGCTTCAGACAACTTTGGATATAGTGCAGGAGTCATTTCAATTGCTTTTACTGTGGTTCTATGGTGTTTCTTGCCCATTTTGGAGTTTGACAGAATGAAGTCACCACTCACGTTCATTATAAGGCAAATGAAACGTGAAGACTTTTGTAAAATTTCTCCTTTTGTGTCCCATTTAAGAAAGAAAGTTATACAGGTTTGGAGCGATATTAAAGTGAGAAATACATTTTGGGTTTAGCTTCTTAAGCTATGAAAGAGCAACCTCTGAGTAGTGCATTACTCCCTGGGACCTGCTCTAAACTTCAAAGTCTCTAGGTGGCTGGACATGCAGGGTCTGCTCAAAGAACATGGTCCTAAAAACAGGAAGCTAAAAAAACTGCTCCCTTTTGTTAGCTAATGCAATAGCTAACAGAAACTGACCACTAATGAGCTTTATAGGAGGAATGCTAACAAATACCTAGTGGCCACTCTGAAGTACCTGGAACTCACCACAGTGTGTGAGATTTCCTACTTGGCTCCTGTTACCACCGCTAGCATGTGATCTACAGGCACAACGTGAGTTATTGCGCTCATCTGTTCATTGGAACTCGAAGAGGTCTGTGAAGGTCAACCACAGCTTAGCTGAATTAGAGTCGCATTTGAATTCCTCTGCACTTTTCTCCCACGTCTACTTTGTCCCTTTGAGACTCTACAAGTGCTCTGGAAAGTTTCCGGTTACGGAGGCATCCACTTTAAGAACAATATAACTATTATTTCTTTCTAAATTCCAGCAATCAAAGGACTTTGCACCAGACCAGTTTCCTTCCTTATAAGAGCAATTTTTGAAAAGATCTATGCAGGAAGTTGGACAACAACCTTCAAAACTGAAATGCCATCAGATAACAGTAGGTTTGCTATAGTAACCAGTGATAGAGTGGCCATTTTTTCAAGCTATGCAGTAAAGAGTAGAAGGGCTTTTGATGCATCCACTGAGGCTTTATCTCTGTCTAAGCCCCTGTGCATGTGTAGCAGTGGAGCTGGTGTAGAAGCAGAGAGGGATGACCTCAGATAGAGCAGTGGTTAACCACAAAGGGCAATATATTCATGTGTCCTCAAGCATTTCAACTAGAGTCTCAGAGAAACAGACCCCTTCAAAGTGAATGCTCTGAAAATGGCTGCAAACGAAGGAAACATCACGTTTTTTGTTGGAAAAGAGGAGACCAACTAGTTCTACTCATGCTTTCATGAATGTTCCAGGTTCAGTAGAAGTTCAGCTTAATCAACAACATTTGTGGCATAATGTTGATTGCCACAGAAATCATTTAGACTCTTGAAAACAGGCATTGTGGTTGCAGTAAAGCACTTACGATGGATCCAGTCCAAAAACATTAAAATACACACTGTTTCAATAGTATAGCCACAAGATGTAAACATTATTTGTGTTAACAAGATTTTAGTGTGATAAAATCAGAAATTTACTAGTGTTATGCAATATACCAGATTACAGGGTTTCCTGTCATGATAATGAAGTTGTAATAATGGATAGCCTATAACTTTACACACACACACACACACACACACACACACACACAAAAGTTTGTAACCGATTTTATCACACAAATCATTTTAACATGCATAATGTTTACGTCTTGTGGCTATTCTTTTGAAACAGTGTGTATTTTAATGTTTATGGACTGGCCACATTCACTTCCATTGTTAGTGCCTTACTGAAACCACAATTTGTATTTTTTAGATCACAAATGCTGCATTGTAAAAATAATAATAATAATAATAATAATAATAATAATAAATAAATAAAAGGGTAAATTTACAGTAATTTACTGGTAGCTGGGGTGCCTGCAATTTACTGCAAATATACAGTAGACTTTCTGTAAAGCTCAAAAACAGTTTTTTTTTTTTTGTTTGTTTTTTATTGTGTTTATCATATGCTGGCAGCTCTGTATCTCTCACTGTTTTAATACATTTCAGTGTAATTTTCAGTTTGTACAATTGTTTACAGCACATACTGTATTTACAAATGCAGCTCATAACTGTATTTTATTACAGTAATCTCTTGATTTACACATTAACTGTAACAGTGTGTGTACTATGATGTTTCTTAAGTACCCAGCATGCACTGTGGCATGACGAAATCACATGGATTTTTGACACTTTGCTTCTTTATTTTCTGTTGTTTTTGTTGCACTCTTAGTTACACAGTAAAAAATAAACTTGCATTTTATCCAGCTTATGTTTTTTTTTTTTTTGTCACAGATCCTACGAAATGTGAATGACTTTCATCTACATAAAAACACATGTTAGACCAACAGTATTCCCCCAGATGTTGTCCCAACTAGTCTAACAGAGTTGTCTGAATGAACAATTTAATGTTAAACAATTTTGCTGATTTGCAAGTTTTCAGTACGCACTGCAACATGAATAAACTATGCAGTTAGTGTTATAGTTTTTTTATTTGATGTTAATTGACTTTATTTATGCTGTTATTGTTGTTTTTTGTTGCCACTGTTAGTCAGTTGTTGTGTGGTGATGTTAGGAACTCATCTTTTAAATTAATGAGGTTTGCTGATTGACACCGTAATTGAGATTTGTGTGTTAAGGGTTGAAGTCTATTATGTGTCTAAGTTTCAGAGGCAAAGGATGCAGTTAACTTCATGTAAAATAATTGAAATGGACACAAAATGAAAGTCCTTGAATTGCTAATTTATTGTTGGCTGAACAAGAAATTAGTAGTTATCTCAACAAGACTTTGCATTTAATGAACAAATTCACATTGACAAAACAAAGCAATGTTACTGAGGACAATTGTTAAACAATTGTTGAGAACTCAAAAATCTTACTGCATCATGTTGCATTGATTTTCTTTTTTACAGTGTACTTGTTTTGTAATATTCAGATTTTACTTTTTATCTAAAAGTATGTTTGTTCATTGTCACCATTGTTGAGTTTTGTTTGCTGAATATTGATATCTCTGTATGTCTGGTTGATAACTCATCCATTTACCAGAAACAACAAATATTCAGCTTACTAAAACCACATTGCAGAACTCCTTTTAAATGCTTTTAATTATGTTATTTCTACAATTCAAATCAACATTGCCACATATAGGGAAATTATGATCAAATTAACAGTCTGACCTTATGTTTAGCTTTTTTTTTCTTCTTCTTCTTCAAAGTATCACAGTGCAACCAGTCGTATTTCAGTAATTCACAGTTGCACTGGCTGGAAAACAATTAAATAATAATAAAGAAGTTCCTGGGTCCCAGCCCAAGAGAACACTAATCACCATAATGGTGACTTAAACAAAAAAAAAAAAAAAAAAAAAAAAAAAAAAACACAACTATTTATAACAAAACAACACTAAATAGAACTAAGACCTCTGTTCATTCTGATGTCCCCTTAAAGGTCTAACGCATTGCCCAAGCAAGCATACTTACATTATTCAAGTGCATGGGGTATTTCATTGTAGCATCGGTACTGGAAAAAACAAAATAAATAAAAAATACAGTTAAAACTGTATTGACATTGCTCCAATTGTACTTTTAATTAAACATACAAGTAAAGCAGAATTGGATCCAGGATTGATCTCATGTGTCAACAGTCAACAGTAACACTAATATGCCACAGCTCTAGTACTCTTTGGATTTTAAAATATGGTTCAAAACATCACTAGCTTTCACCAAGATGGAACTAGGATTTTTTAATGTAGATTTTCCCAAAATTGCAAATAACAGCTATTTACTGTAAAACTAGTCACATCACAAGGTTTGTGATGTGACCTGCTCTCTCTCCATCTCCCACAATGCAATAAAAAAAAAAAAAAAAAAAAAATATATATATATATATATATATATATATATATATATATATATATATATATATATATATATATATATATATCAAACTATTGAATTTAAGAATTACAGCAGATTGCTGTTAAATTTTGCTGTAAATTTACAGATTTTATTTATTTATTTTTTATTTTTTTTACAGTGTGTCAATTGAGTTTAACTTGAATTGAAACCGGAATATTCATTTAACTGTTTGTATGAGTAGAGTGTGTTGTTTGGTTGAGAACAATATCCAAGTAGAATAACTTGGCTTGGAGTTCTACTTTCTGGTCTGTTTTTATGCATTGTGCATCTTAAGCAGTTTTTATGTTGTTTTTGGCTCACAGAAATAAATAAGAAATTGCAGATTAAAAGATCACCAGAACTGTAGAGATACGGTAGAAAATAATTATCTCCATGAAAATGGACTGTGTGTTGAACAATAACTTTGAATGTAGGATGATGTTAAAACAGATTAATTAGCTGAAATAATTACCACCGTTCATTGATCAACATCAAATGCGAACCTGAGATCAAGACATTTGCATTAATACACACAGCTGCTAATCAATTCCTATTATCTAGTCATAAAACAGCATGATAAATTATTATTCAACAATTCCAGCTCCCATAGAAAAGGATTTCACAATGAGACAATTGCTGTTAATTTGGCACCCATTGTTAAGGCTTTACTAGTTTTTCCAAATCATTGTGAATGATTTTATGTAAGATACTTGAAATTGCAACAATCTAGATTTGGATCTTGTTTATAACATTTTAAAACTGTTGATGACACACTATATATATATTTTTTTTCCTCTGAGAGATACAATATTTGAATCTTGCCATGTCACTGTAATGTGCGCTAGCTTGTAATCTACAAACACAAAGCCATTACTGAGCCGTAAGCCAACAGCTAGTAAAGGAAATGTCATGGGTAGTGTAAAGTCATTCAGGCAGGAGATGAGAGCAGTCAGGTGAACTCTGATCTGTGGAGCTAAAAGATTACCAATAAACACAAGAAAACAAGGGCTTTTGCAGTCACCCTTGACAATAATGTGAAGTGTGGACTTTGAAAGGTACTGCATAAAGATTGGGCCACTATAATGCCAAGAAACAGCAATGTTTTGAAATGTCTAAATTGATCAGTTTTAAATGTCATGGACAGTCGACTTAGTCTGAAGAAAGAATTTCTACTGAAGAAGACACACAAGCCTGTTTGTAATGCAAGCACAGCTCTACATTGTTCTAAATATGACTTTACAAGTCACCCAGATTCTGTATTCATTTAGAGTGTTGAATTGGTGATCGTAAGGTAAGGCACATAGCTTTAGGTTTTAGAAAACCCAGAGCAGTGTTTGTGTGTTACGTGTCTGTATTAGTGCACTTATCCATAGTGGTAAAAGTCATTATACGCACATGAACACGATAAAGTTTCAGTGATAAATCATCGGTTACATTTGACATTAGTTCACTCTGGGTTGTGGGTCTTAAAAAGGATGAATGAAACCCTGTGATTGAACAACATGAAACGAAGCAGTGATTGAAAAGAAAGAGGCACGTCTAGGCCAGGGGACAATCAGTGGGTCTTTGTGCTGTTTTCCTAGCCGGTAATGACATCTGGAACGCCTCATGCATAGAAATAGGCATTAGCGCTCGGACAGAATCCGGTGTGGCTGCAACTCCACAAAGATGACAGAATCCACACAGCGATCGTCTGCGGGATGGGGCCTATTAGTGAGCCAGATCTGTTTGAGCTGCTGACAGACTTGAAAAGAAAGACTTGAGACGATATTACCTCCAATTATTGGGCTTCTTGACCAGTGTGATCGAGTGGAACTGGGAAGGCTGAGCCCTTTCATACTCCCTACACGTCAACTTAACTTTCAGAGGCCTTGGGATGATATAGAAGCTTTCTCCATTCCTTCATCCTTCAATCTTCACATCCTCCTCCTCTACCTTCTTATCTATTTCCCTTAAAGATCAGTGGCATAGGGCTGAGCATTTCAAAGTCCTGTGTAAAAAAAAAAAAAAAAAAAAAAAACACACCCCTATTCTTTGAAATACACTGTTTTGTAGAGGACTCAACTGGGAAGTAGACCTAATCCTGTCAAATTGCAAATTTAATCCTATCCAGAATGTTCAAATGCTTGTAATCCCCACAGGGACACAATGGTCTGTTTAACACTCATCCAACCCCTGCCTCATCTGGCTGGATTATACTGTTTCTATTTGAGTAATGATTGCCAATTACACATCTTTATATAATGACCCTAATGCTGTTTGAGTCTGTTGTATTCTATCCTGGGTTAAACAGAATTTAATCCAATGACTTTTAGGGTTTTTATCAGCAGATGAAAATTTAAAATGATTACAAATCAATCCATTCATCAATCTATCAAACAAGTTACCTCAAGCTGGTTTGCCATTAAAAAAGTACCTCTTTTGTGATTTCCCAACAAACCAACTAGCCAACCAACCAACCAACCAACTTGCCAACCAACCAACTAGTCAGGGCTACATTTCCCAAAAGCATCGCAAGCTTAAGTTGATCGTAGAGACAATTGGTGCCAATCGTCTCTACGATCTACTTAGGCTTACAATGCTTTTTGGAAACGTAGCCCAGGTTCAGATGTTAAGGTTAGAGGCTTGCATCATGTAATCAGCCCATCATTTCCCTCTAATATTAGGTGAAAGCCATGGTTAGGTTTAGAAATAGAGTTCAGACTATGTTACTTTGACAGGAATGCTGTTCATAGTGACTCCAACTAACCAACCAACCCATCAGCCAACAAGCCTACCAACCAATCTAGGTATCTCTGGCCTGTGGCATCAGTTCTTTACAATTTCCTTCATCCAGCATAGGACTAGGCTTAGAGGCGTGTACACCATTTTTTATCAGTCTATAATTTCCTGCTAATATTAGGGGGAGTTTGTGGTTAGGTTCAGAGGTAGATATAGGGTTAATACTTTATTTCTTTGAAACGAATGTTTATGGTGACACCAACCAACCAACCAATTCATGTATCTCTGGCGGTGATATTACATCTTCACACTGTTATGCCAAAAGTAATTTTATGTGACTTTCCAGCCAACCAGCCAAGCAACTAACCAGTTAGGTTTAGGGGTAATAGGGTTAATTAAGGACAAGGTCAGTCATATTGCTAGGGTTAGGGGCTTGTACAAATTTTTATTAACCTATCATTTCCCTCTAAAATTAGGAGAAGTTCACGGTTAGTTTTAAAGTTAGATTTAGGGTTAGGGCTACGTTTTCTTGACAGGAATGTTATTTATGGTGACCCCAACCAACCAACCAATATAGTTATCTCTGGCCTGTTGCATCAGTTTCTCACACTTTCATACCAAAAGTACTTTTCTGTAATTTTCCAGTAATCTGAGAGGCTGATTTTGTCTCAGCTAGAGGGAATAAACAGTGATTGCCTTCCTCAGGTCTTGATAGCAAGTCAGAGTGCTCTCCCCTCAAAAGCAACATTCTCCTCTGGGGACTAATTGGCTTCTTGGCCCTTGCAGTGCTGGCTGACATGTTGGCTGTTCAGCGTCGGTACACCTGACAAAGCCCTCATGATTGGAAGTCTTTCTCTGCCCCGCCTGTCCTGAAGTATATCAATTCTCTTCTGTGAATTTGCCCCAGTTCCCAAATGCTGCATCGGTGCTAGATTATTAAAGGTTGATAGATGTTTCACACAGTGGACTCCTGACAATATTTTGAAAGATGAAGAGATAAGCTGCCAGTGGAATAACAGGATATATATGACGTGTCATGTTTCATACAGAGTGTTCGGACTATCAACTTCTTTCATGGTCAGTTGTTTTACAGTATATAGCTTTCATTATTTTGCACATTTTGTTTAGCAGTATACTTCAAGGAAACTTTTGTCCAACTGTATGAATAATACAAAGTCATTTGAGTTCTTTAGACTGAGAATATAAAGTCACTTTCAAATAACAACACATTCCATTTGTTTAAATGTATACTGTAGTTTGTTAAGTCTTGGATTCTTGGAGTCAGCTGATAAAATCTCAATGTTCTGCCCTGACATCAGCTAGATAGGCACCAATGTCAGAGCAGAGCATTGCATGAATAAATGACTAGAATAGATAAGTGATAGTTGCTATCTACCCATAAGGTTTTGAGCAAAGGATGACATGGAAACCAGTCTTTCTCAACTATCACATGGGCCATCTGCAGAAAATGGAGGTGTGGTAATGACTTTTTTAGCAAGGCAATTTAATACAATATCTCTAATAGCATTCACAATCATTTCATTTAGAGACATGATTGAAAGTAAGAGAATGTGGAAATGAAAAGAAGAAAAAGCCATTTCCTCTTTTGTTAATCTATACGAAGGGCTTGATGTTCTCTTCTTATTATTCTCACAGGAGAGTGTATTCACTAAAGTTTCATTTCATTGTCATCACTGCTTTTGCCTTATCATTCAGAACATTTAAGACATTAACCAGATAAATAGAGGAACAAGTTCATGCTATAAAAAAGGTATAGTTCTAGTGTTAAGGTTGGGTTCAGCATCATGTAACATGCCATGCATGGTGCTTCTTTTGACTAGATTTCCATTACCACGTTAGCTTTTAAATGATAACATAAGCTTTCCTTTTGGTTTTAATATCTGATTGTGTGAAAGTGAATAATTTTTACTCTCTTTCCATTGATGTGTGCAATTGCATTTAACCAGCTGCCAGCTATTATCTAATCTTTCTCCTAAATTAAGTGGTGATTGTAGCCACAGGCAAATTCGTGTTGAGTTGAAAATGGAGTCACACTTTTTTATCATCGTTCCAAACTCTCTGTGTCTCATCTACAGTCCTTTGGGTAGAAACTAGAATTGTTTCAAACTGTATCTTCCCCCTAATTTTTTTGTCAGTTGCATCTCTGAACACGTGCTTTCCTTCCATTTGAGCAGATGAGATGAGCTCTCTTTTCCTGCAGCCTGTCTCTCATTCTTCCGCTATTGTTATGTAGTTTTACATTGTTCGCACATTTGCATGCAAGTCTTGCCCTGTGAAAATATCCTTTCTATTGTCCCCTCAGCAAAGATTACAATGTGACAATACTGAATTTGTATAATTAAACGTGCTAGCATGGAGGACTATGTGTCTGTGTTGATGACAGACCTGTGCCACTGGAAGCGAGCAGAGAGCAAGGAAAATAAATCCTAATCGCGCCCTCAACTGAATTTACATAAGAAGTGGAATTCAGTTACAGAAGAGTAGTTTGCAGTAGCGTTGCGTGTTTGTTCAGAGAAAACTGGGTGAAAACCTTTAAAACGCATGGAAGGAGACTCATGAATAATGTATTAATCAGAAGAACATCAGGCATTGGATAGCTGGTGGTGATTTGTGTTCAGAGCTGCTGAATCTGAAATAAAAATGTAAGATTAGATTTGTCAAGAGTTGTTCATTCTCAATAAAGCCCCCACTAAATGCAAACTAGGCAAGGCCTTTGCAAACAGGTGTTTTAGAGAAATGGCTGATGAAAAATGTGTTGGATGATTACCTGCATGGACCTCTGTGGCTGTGCACAGCATTAATAACCCAGACTAAAGTAATTCCAAGAAAATGCAAAATAACTATTATAAAACAGATGTTTCAGACTATAAATTCTGTTTGGGTGAGCCATGTTCGAAGACATGTGAAAAAGCTGATAAACGCATACCTGTGAACACATATTCTACTTTAATGCACCAAGTTACCATGTTGTAAACTCTAAACAGCTTGTGAACTCTACAATTTATCAGAAGAATTGTAATACTTGTTATTATTAATAATACATTTAGACCTTTATAATATTTTTTATAGACTTTAATCACATTGCTGTTTTCGTATTTAACGCCATTTCTTGGGTCTTTAGTGACTTGAGACCTCATTCTACTACCCCCTTTACCTCTTTAGTATTCCATCTCTTACGAATAGTGTAACAATATAAAATGCCAAAATTGCAACAACAAAAAAATTTATATATATATATATATATATATATCTAGAGTATATATATACTGCATATGTAAATGGTTGGGAGGGTTACTTTTGAAATGTATTCCACTACAGATTACAGAATACATTCTGTAAAATGTAATTTGTAATGCATTCCGTTAGATTACTCAAGGTCAGTAATGTATTCTAAATACTTTGGATTACTTCTTCAGCACTGGTAGATTTTTTCACTTGTTTTGACTATAAAAACTCTGCCAGTACAGTAAGACAAAATACACATGTTAAAAATACATTATCTGAAAAACCTAAATATCTTATGCCGTGTTGTTTCTAAAACAAGATAAATCAAACTGATCTTGTTATAAGGATTTTTAGATATTTTTACAGGAAAACATTAAAAACATTATCATCAAGAATATGATTGTTGCCCTAATATCAGAGGTCTTACTAGAAAAAAATAAATTACGATCCAACGTGAATTTTCTTGATAAAAAAATCTGATCGTGCCTGGTAACGTGCATGTAAAATGACTAGAAATAGCATTTTAGCTTAGCATAAATCTGACAATTTACACAAGGTTTATTTCTATTTCTTCTGCTCCAAACTTACTTCAAACTTACTTCTCTGTCTGCTCGTATGAATGTAACACTTCATAAGAAAGTGTTTCACCGCTGTTCAAATGCACTTTGGATTGCATCATTTATATGGATAAATGTTTTCCATCTGAAAGGACTAAATATTAAATGAAAGAAATGACAATAAAATGCTAAGTAATCTCTTCAGTAATCAAAATACTTTTTGAATGTAACTGTATTATAAATACCAATGATTTAAATTGTAAATGTAGTGGAATACAGTTACTTATATTTTGTATTTTAAATACGTAATCCCGTTACATGTATTCTGTTACTCCCCAACCCTGTATAAATACAATATATATATATATATATTAGGGCTGTCGAGCTGACGTGTTAATTCAGTGTGATTAATTATATAAAACAATAACGCTTTTAAAAAATTAACGCAATTAATCGTGTCACCAGACCGTAATAAGGAATATTCCTTTCACATGAGCAATTAAAGCATGGAGTCCCACCTGTTTTCTCCAGGGGGCAGTAAGCAAAACTCGCTGTATAGGCAACGCGCAGCTTATACAGACAGAGAACAAACTACTCTTACCTAGAACAAACAACACAAGATTAGAACATATTCTTGAGAATAAACACAGCTTGATGGAGCACAAATCCGAAGGCAGGTATCTCAAAACATGTTTTTCTTGGTTTCAAACTTAATTTAACTTGACACAGCGACCTAAAAACAGTATGTTTATGAGGCAACGCAACTGACGCAGGTGTACATTGACATGTCCTTAGACAAGACCTTATTATAAATCTCAGACTGTCTGAAGAATTCAATTGCATAATGGATTGCTTTGAACTGTAGGCCAATCATAGGCTTTTGTTTAATAATAAGGAAATAAACAGTTAATTGCATTCTAAAGCTTTTTGTATAATCTTTTTAATGCTTCACTTTTGTGCCAAAATAATGTAATGCATTTTAATGATCTGTATTATTTTTTAAAAATAATATATGTATTTTATTTATAATTATTTAAATTAGTGGTCAACTGATATATTGCCATAACTTTCCCGTTTGGCCAGTTTTTTCTTGAGGGCGCCGAAAATCGCCTGCTTGCATGTGAAGCATCTGAGACATGTAAACGTCCAGTCACAGTTCGTTTTGTTGTTATGTGCCACCGTGTTACTACAATAATAGACTGGTGTGCAACACAGACTCATTTAAACAGTCCGCATATCAGAGCCACGGCAGATGCGTTTGAGCTCATAATGTTAAAGTGCTCTCCTGTTTCATTCTCCCTCTCTCTCTTCAACAGTTCCCTGTAGCGTTTAACTGTCTTGTCTAATGATAAAAAGGCAAATATCAATAAAACTAATGTCTTATACCGTCTGCAAATATGCGCATATCTCGTTTAAACCAACCTCACTCAACTTCAGTAGAGCTAGCGTCCTGTGGAGTGCTCATAAATCTTCCTCTGAATCACGTATTCTAACAATCTCTCCTTAACAGTTCCCTGTAACTTTTCTAATGATAAAAGGCAAAAATTATTAAAATGTCTATTATATACCATTTGCAAATATGCAGATATCTCATTTAAAAAGATGTCATGAAACTCACAAAAATCCAGCATTTTCTTCCCGTCGAGAACTCATCTAAAATCTTCCTCTGAAGCGCGTATTCTATCAGCCAGAATCAAAAACTTCAGGATCAGGATCAAAAGCATCTCTCATTCACAAATCATGATGGTCTGTCTGTGACAATCCAAGTAGGCGATCCAGGCTGTTTAAACTGTCAGGAGACTGTTGCTCGTGCTGGATTCGCATGAGTGCGTGAGTGCAACTTCAAGGCTGCGTCCGAAACCAGGAAAATGCTGCCTCCGGAGGCTGTATATGGAGGTACGATGAAAATAAAGTGCTTTTCAAACTGTTCAGAGACCAGTTTCCTTAAGAGTTCCATTCATTCAAAACAGATTGAACCTACATTTTCGGATGCAGCCCAAGGTAAAAGCGCTTCACGTGTGCTATAAGTAAATGTCTTATTCACTATGCACTGTATGTATGTAACAATGTTCACGGTTAGGGAAAAAGAGGAAGCAGGAGATGGCAAAATCCAACTCAAAGGGGTTTTTATTTTCCCACACTTTTCAGTGCTTCACAAAACTCAAATAATGATTTTCAGCGTAAAAAGAAATGATGATCACACATCAACACACTGCTGCGTGCAACTCTCTCTCCCTCTGACTGGCATATGGCTCACTTTTAAAGCCCGTCTCCACTCTCACTGCAATGACAAACAGCTGTTAGACAATCATTGCCAGGTGATGATCCTTACTGTTCTCATCTCCTGACCTCGCTCTCCATTCACAAACCGGCGCCTGACAACGCCCCCGCCACCACATACCCCCATCGCCTGACTCAGGCCAGGGAGCCATCTGGCCTGCCCAGTACTCCCCCCCTCCCCCATTTCTGGAGAGAAAGTCCGCAACAGCCATCTGCACCCCCGGTCTGCGGACCACCTCGAACTTAAAAGGCTGAAGAGCCAGATACTGTACCAACGGATACTAGTCCCCCTCGACCACCTGGGACAACACAGCTCCCAGCCTCCTGTCCGATGCATCGTCTGTACAACAAAAGGGAGAGAAAAATCAGAAGCATGTAACAACGGCCCACCACAAAGCACAGCTTTCACCTGCATAAAAGCCTGTTGGCATGGCTCTGACCACTGGACCGGGTCTGGGGCTCCCTTTTTAGTGAGATCGGTTACAGTGACATCCAAATAATTAGGCACAAACCTCCTATAATAGCCACCCAGCCTGCAGAGTGTGGTCTAAGGACTCGGTCCATAAGGTATTGAAATGTAGCTGGGGCCCCAAACAAACTGAACGGAAGGGTCATGAATTGGTGTAAGCTAAACAGTGTAGAGAAGGCCGTTTTCTCATGAGACATTGGTGTTAAGGGGATCTGCCAATAAACCTTCGTTAAATCCAATGTTGAATAAAAGTGAGCCATGCCCAACCAATCAAGCAGTTCGTCAATACGAGGCATTGGGTACGTATCAAATTTAGACACCGCGTTGACTTTTCTATAATCCACACAGAACCGGACCGAGCCGTCGCTCTTCGGAACCATCACCACTGGGCTGGCCCAGTCATTGTGGGATTCTTCTATTACCCCATATCGAGCATGGCCCTTAATTCTTCTCGAACCACTTTTTTTTTTGTGCTCGGGTAATCGGTAGGGACGACACCATTACCCCTGGGGTTGTTTCGATTTCATGTTTTATGAGGTTTGCACGACCGGGATGGGGCGAGAATACACGTCCATGATTTGCGATGGTGAGAGGTGGTCTCCGCAAGTGACTGGGGTGCCGTGATTGGCTTTTAAGTTCACCTCCGGCCCGAGCTCCTCCCTCTCTGGTACCACCGTCGCCAATGCCATGGGGACCATCTCTCTCCATTGTTTTAAGAGGTTGAGTTGGTAAATTTGCCATGCTCTGCCCCTATTCATTCGTCTAACCTCATAATCGACTTCCCCGACTCGCCGTGTGACCTCAAAGGGCCCTTGCCACTTTGCGAGTAATTTAGAGCTTGATGTGGGTAGTGATACAAGGACTCTATCTCCCTGTGTAAATTCCCAAAGCCAATCTCCCCTGTTATACAGCTGGGTCTGACATTCTTGAGCCTGTAGCAAATTCTCCTGTGAAAGCTGCCCCAATGTGCGTAGTTTTGCTCTCAGGTCAAGAACGTATTAAATTTTGTTTTTGCTGTTTGACGGTCCCTTCTCCCAATTTTCCCTCACGACATCCAAGACACCGCGAGGCTTACACCCATATAATATTTCAAATGGGGAGAACCCCGTGGAGGCTCTCGAACTGTGAATAACACTCCGAGCATCTTCGTGCACAAACTTATGAATCATGTTTTTAATACCCAATAATTCATACAGCTCATGTAGTGTACGTGACATAAAAGTAGTGCCTTGATTAGTGAGGTTTTTTTTTCGGAATCCCCACTCGGGAGATAATTCTGAAGAGTGCCTCTGCAACACTATGTGCTGAAATGTTGCGTAGAAGCACTGCTTCTGGATATCGCGTTGCGTAGTCCACCAGAACTAACACAAAGCGATGCCCACGTGCCGTCTTCTCTAATGGCCCGACGAGGTCCATACCAATTATTTCAAAGGGGACCTCAATCAAAGAAAGTGGGTGCAAAGGCACTCTTGGGGTGGCTGGTGGATTAAACAACTGACATTTACGGCATGCCGCACACCATCTGCGAACATCCCCGCAAATTCCTGGCCAATAGAAAAGGGCCATTAGATGGTTCAGTGTTTTTCCTGCCCTAAGTGACCTGCCATTGGATTATAATGAGCCGTCTGGAATAACATTTCCCGACGGCTCTTTGGTATCAATAGCTGGGTTGTATCTTTCTTTGTCTGAGTGTCCTGCATCACTCGATACAACCAGTCATTTATAATAGAAGAGTACAGATAGGTGAGTGCAATGTCTGGTTGAAGACGTTGACCATCAATCACTCTCACTTGGTCGAAGGCGTGCCTAAGAGTCTCATCTTGCATCTGCTCCAGAGGGAAATCCCCAGCGGGGAATCCTCTAAGGGCTGGGGAAACCGAGACTAACCCCTCCTTTACATCATCCTGACATGGAGCTGACCTGGCTTTGTGTCCCCAGCCAGCACATCACAAATCCCACACCGAGACGCTCTGTTACAAGACCCATCCACACAAATTTCCCTTAATAGAGTAGAAACTCTGTCCAATTCATGCCCAAAATTTGCAGATAGATGAGGCAGGGACTAACCGCCACCTCGACACTATGCTTTTGTCCCTGAAATTGAATCGTCACAGTCACTACAGGATAATCTTGGATATCCTCATGCACATCTTCATCTTGTGACTAACACCCAAAGCCTCATCTTGAACCAGGCATTGATGGATGGAGGTTTGGCTGCAACCTGAAACCACCAAGGCCTGGTATGTACCCCTCTTAATACTCACAGGTATGCGGTACATCCCAGCTCGATCGGTGGCCCAAACCAATGTGCCCACCTCCATTACCAGGCACTGGTCCCAGAAATGCCTGGGCTCCCTGCAGCTCCAACAGACCAGTCCAGGCTCCACGCCCGCACCCATGACAGTGGGTCCACCACCCTGGGAGTGAGAGCGGAGATGGGCAGGGGAAACTGGTGGGTAGTGCAAGCCCTGGAGTCGAGGAGCCGGTATGGGAGGGTCAGACGGAAAGCAGGGCGGAGGAGGGGAGACAGGAGAATGAGAGAGAGAGAGGAAGAGAGAGAGAGAGAGAGAGAGAGAGAGAGAGAGAGAGAGAGAGAGAGAGAAGGGTCTCAGGGCTTGCCGGCTCCCGAATACGCCGCCACGTGGTCCTTTGCCAACTGGATAGCCGTTTGGAGCAACTCTGGGTGGTGGCACTGGACCCACTCCACCATCCCTCTCGGAAGTTGAGCGACGAACTGCTCCAGTACCACCAGATCGATTACAGCTTTGACGTCATGTTGCTCAGCCAGCAACCACCTCCGGCAGGGGTCCCGGAGCTGTTGGAATAAGGCGAACGGGCGGCCATGCTCGCCAATGGTCAGGGAGCGCAAGCGCTGGTGCTGCTTATCGGGTGTCCGGCCGACCCGTTGCAAGATGGCTTTTCTCAAGTCAGCGTACACCAGGAGGTTCTCCACTGGTAACTGCTGCACTGTGATTCAGGCTTCCCCGGACAGCAGTGGAATGAACCAGACTGCACAGTGGGTGCTTGGCCATCCGCATGCCACTGCCATCTGCTCAATGAGCTCCAAGAAGGCCTCCAGATCGTCTAGGGGGCCCATCTTGACCAGCGGATCCTGTGGTGGTGCAGTCACAGGGTCTGTGGTCAAGCGCGGTAGCACCCTCCTGGTGCAGCAAGCTCTGGAACATTTGTCGGTCCTCTGCTTTGGCCTGGAGGAGCACAATGAATCACTGCTCCTGTTCGGTATGCAGCTTGAGGATGGCCTGATGCTGTGTCTGGTGGATGATGGTGAGGGTCTTGACTATGTCCGCCAGAGGTGAGGGATCCATGGCTGCGTTCTTCCTCCCTTAATTCCTGGGTTTTGGCACCAGTGTAACAATGTTCACAGTAAGGGAATGTAGTCGGTTCGTGGGATCAAGCCCTATTCATTTAAATTGCCATTGGACGCATAGTTGGTGCGATGGACCGTACCCCTTACGTGGACGTCCACTTGCCCACTAGCTTGTAGGCCAGGTGGCACTTTCCTATTACTTTGGGGTAATGTTTGGTTTGCCCCTTATCTCGCCGTATGGACACCTCTAGGGGCACTCTTGCGTTGTCATGGTCACTTTGGGGTGGGTCCACCGACCCCCTACTGCCCACGGGGCATTTAGTAATGTAAACAGCGTCCACCGAGCCTCTTTTTAACCACCTTACCCACTATTCTTGTAAAGGGGCTTCCTGTTGTCCACGAACTCACTTCCTTTGACCCCTTTCCCACTATTCTTGTAAAGGGGCTTCCTGTTGTCCACGAACTCACTTCCTGTGACCCCCTTACCCACTATTCTTGTAAAGGGGCTTCCTGTTGTCCACGAACTCACTTCCTGTGACCCCTTATCCACTATTCTTCTATATGGGCCTCCTGTTGTCCACAGAACCACTGTCTGTCCCCTTACCCACTAAATACCACTTTGGCATGCCTTTGCCCCCAGTGTGGCCCCTGATGCCATACATCGCCCTAATTCGTGCCGGGCGGCGCCCAGGCGTCCCACACGCCCCCTCTAAGTGTGTTTTTATGCGTTCCTGACACCAATTATTTTTTGTTACATTTTTTAACACATTTCATCATGGGGCACACCGTGGGGGCCTGCTGTGCCCGCCCAGAGTCCTTTAAAGCCGTTTTCTGACGTTCGACCAGTACTTCACCGAAATCCTTGGCACTCTTAGTATGTCTTCAAGAGTCCCACGAGGGGTCACTATGTGAAATTTGGGGTCTCTGGGACCTCTGGGCACATTGCCAGGGCACATCCCATGTGCAATTTATACCATCCATTCCTATAGGTGTTTCGTGGACACCCCTCAGAAAGCTCCAAATGACTCCAATTTGAAATCTATATCTTCTCAGGGGCCCCTTAGACAGTGTGCAAAGTTTGAAGTCTGAATGACTTCGTTAAGTGCTTAATTGGCTGACTTGTGAAAGAAAAGTGACAGTTATTTTCCTTTAATATTTTTCTAGATTTTTTTTAAAGTACTTCCCAAACTCTGAGGGACACAGCTTTTTAATATGTTGTTTCTAAGGGCCCTACGATGAAGCATTCGAAGCCCCTAGGTCTTAGCACCTAATTTAAGGCGGTCCACGAAACACCTATGGAACTGCATTGGTTTAATGGTCAAGTGGGCCGTCTAGAAAAGGGGGTTCCGAAGGCCACAGGACCTTGAAATTTGAGATCCTCGACCGTCAGGGGCCCCCAAATCAGGATCTAGAATTTGGAGGCCGCAGGTGCTCGCTAAGTATTAAAGCTTCTGATGAATGTACTGAGGCACGTGGGCCTACGGAGCAGGCTGTCTCATTGAGTCCTATGACAAGCAGGGAGATCTGTTGAAAATAATGAAAAATATTGTTTTTCAGCCTAGGCTTTAGTCCCCTTAGTATGTCGATAAGGGGCACGCGACGTGTCAGCGTGTGACATTTGGGGTCTCTGGGACCTCTGGGCACGCTGCCAGGGCGCATCCCACGAGCAATTTATTCCATTCATTTCTATAGGTGTATCGTGGACAACCTTCAGAAAGCTCCCAATGACTCCAATTTGAAATCTAGAGCTTCTCAGGGGCCCCTCAGACGGTGTGCAAAGTTTGAAGTCTGAATGACTTCGTTAAGCGCTTAATTGGACGACTTGTGAATGAAAAGTGACAGTTATTTTTCTTTAATATTTTTCTCGATTTTTTTTAAAGTACTTCCCAAACTCTGAGGGACACAGCCTTTTAATATGTTGTTTCTAAGGGCCCTACGATGAAGCATTCGAAGCCCCCAAGTCTTAGCACCTAATTTAAGGCGGTCCACGAAACACCTATGGACCTGCATTGGTTTAATGGTCAAGTGGGCCGTCTAGAAAAGGGGGTTCCGAAGGCCTCAGGACCTTGAAATTTCAGATCCTCGACCGCCTGGGGCCCCCTAATCAGGCCCTAAAATTTGGGGTGTCTAGATCCTTCCTGAGCGTACATCCAAACCCTACCCTAGTTGTCTCTAATCTAACTCAAAAGGCTCTGTCGAGCTATGAGTGCAAGAGGCCTGTGTGTGAGAATCTTGCATAAACTGTCAAAAATACTATTACTCTTTTCTAGAGCCTTGTGCTCTCGATATGTCTTTCGAGGGTCATCGGGCTACCACCGTGTGAAATTTGGGGGCTGCAGGACTTTTCTAGAAAAGTTCCACCTGCAATTTATTCCATTCATTTCTATAGGTGTTTCGTGGACAACACCCAGAAAGCTCCAAATGACTCCAATTTGAAATCTAGAGCTTCTCAGGGGCCCCTTAGACAGTGTGCAAAGCTTGAAGTCAGAATGGCGCCGTTAAGTGCTTGATTGGCTGACTTGTGAATGAAAAGTGACATTTTTCTATAATACATTCTTGATTTTTTTCAAAGAACTTCCTAAACTCTGAGGGACATGGCTTTTAAATATGTTGTTTCTAAGGGCCCTGCGATGAAGCACTCAGAGCCCCCAGGTCTTAGCACCTAATTTAAGGCGGTCCACGAAACACCTATGGACTTGCATTGGTTTAATGGTCAAGTGGGCCGTCTAGAAAAGGGGGTTCCGAAGGCCTCAGGACCTTGAAATTTGAGATCCTCGACCGCCTGGGGCCCCCTAATCAGGCCCTAAAATTTGGGGTGTCTAGATCCTTCCTGAGCGTACATCCAAACCCTACCCTAGTTGTCTCTAATCTAACTCAAAAGGCTCTGTCGAGCTATGAGTGCAAGAGGCCTGTGTGTGAGAATCTGGCATAAACTGTCAAAAATACTATTACTCTTTTCTAGAGCCTTGTGCTCTCGATATGTCTTTCGAGGGTCATCGGGCTACCACCGTGTGAAATTTGGGGGCTGCAGGACTTTTCTAGAAAAGTTCCACCTGCAATTTATTCCATTCATTTCTATAGGTGTTTCGTGGACAACACCCAGAAAGCTCCAAATGACTCCAATTTGAAATCTAGAGCTTCTCGGGGGCCCCTTAGACACTGTGCAAAGCTTGAAGTCTGAATGGCTCCGTTAAGTGCTTGATTGGCTGACTTGTGAAGGAAAAGTGACATTTTTCTGTAATACATTCTTGATTTTTTTTTAAAAACTTCCTAAACTCTGAGGGACATGGCTTTTAAATATGTTGTTTCTAAGGGCCCTGCGATGAAGCACTCGAAGCCCCCAGGTCTTAGCACCTAATTTAAGGCGGTCCACGAAACACCTATGGACCTGCATTGGTTTAATGGTCAAGTGGGCCGTCTAGAAAAGGGGGTTCCGAAGGCCTCAGGACCTTGAAATTTCAGATCCTCGACCGCCTGCGGCCCCCTAATCAGGCCTTAAAATTTGGGGTGTCTAGATCCTTCCTGAGCGTACATCCAAACCCTACCCTAGTTGTCTCTAATCTAACTCAAAAGGCTCTGTCAAGCTATGAGTGCAAGAGGCCTGTGTGTGAGAATCTTGCATAAACTGCCAAAAATACTTTTCCTTTTTATTAGAGTCTCATGCTCTCGATATGTCTTTCGAGGGTCATCGGGCTACCACCGTGTGAAATTTGGGGGCTGCAGGACTTTTCTAGAAAAGTTCCACCTGCAATTTATTCCATTCATTTCTATAGGTGTTTCGTGGACAACACCCAGAAAGCTCCAAATGACTCCAATTTGAAATCTATATCTTCTCAGGGGCCCCTTAGACAGTGTGCAAAGTTTGAAGTCTGAATGACTTCGTTAAGTGCTTAATTGGCTGACTTGTGCACCTAAAGTGACAGTTATTTTTCCTTTAATATTTTTCTTGATTTTTTTTAAAGTGCTTCCCAAACTCTGAGGGACACGGCTTTATAATATGTTGTTACTAAGGGCCCTACGATGAAGCTTTCGAAGCCCCCAGGTCTTAGCACCTAATTTAAGGCGGTCCACGAAGCACCTATGGAACTGCATTGGTTTAATGGTCAAGTGGGCCGCCTAGAAAAGGGGGTCCCAAAGGCCACAGGATCTTGAAATTTCAGATCCTCGACCGTCAGGGGCCCCCAAATCAGGATCTAGAACTTGGAGGCCGCAGGTGCTTGCTAAGTATTAAAACCTCTGATGAATGTACTGATGCACATGGGCCTACAGGGCAGGCTGTCTCATTGATTCCTATGACAAGCAGGGAGATCTATTGAAAACAATGAAAAATGTTGTTGTTCAGCCTAGGCTTTAGTCCCCTTAGTATGTCGATAAGGGGCACGCGACGTGTCAGCGTGTGACATTTGGGGTCTCTGGGACCTCTGGGCACGCTGCCAGGGTGCATCCCACGAGCAATTTATTCCATTCGTTTCTATAGGTGTTTCGTGGACACCCTCCAGAAAGTTCTAAATGACTCCAATTTGAAACCTATATCTTCTCAGGGGCTCCATAGACAGTGTGCAAAGTTTTAAGTTTGAATGACGTCGTTAAGCGCTTAATTGGACGACTTGTGAACGAAAAGTGACAGTTATTTTTCTTTAATATTTTTCTTGATATTTTTTTAATTACTTCCCAAACTCTGAGGGACGCTAAATTTAAATAAGTTGTTTATGAGAGCACAAAGATGAAGTACTCGAAGCCCCTAGTTCTTATCGTAAAATTGAAGGTTATTTTCACCAGGTCACACAGGAAGTGCCCATGTACAATTGAATTGAATGGTGGCAAATACATGGTTCGTGGACAGCCATTCTTTTGCTAATTATACATTTTAAAGAGTTGTAAGTTGCTTAAGTGGGTTCTATTGAGTATGTTGAGTGTTATACAGGCTGTATTATTGATAATGTTTCATTTACATGCTACTAAAGTCATATAGAGACCAGTACCAATCGACTTGGTGCCGAGTCTCTAAGACGTAAATGGCACTTCTTACGAGGGCCAATCAGGTCGAGGCACTTGCCGACCTCGGAGAGACGCCATTGGAAAGAGCGCCCTCGAAAATGGGGGCGTAGGACTCGGTTTCGTGCCTCTGCCACCTTCCCGGCAAAGGTTATGTCTTTGTGCAATCCCACATGAGCGTGGTGGTTTTTATCCCTGTATCTCTAAGGCCTGACCCCAAGCCTGCCATGGGCCCCCCAAAAACCTCCCCACACACCTATACCGGTCGACTCCAAACGCTCCGAAACGCGCTCCTAGCACGGTCCCCCGGGGCGCCCCCTGGAAACCCACCCTCGCTGGACTTAGAATCCGGCTGTCAATTCTCGCTACGGCCCGCATCATATGTGGTGCGGGCCATAGCGGAGCCCCGTACAATTTATTTGCATTGCCTGAAATAGTCACTTGGTGGACATCTGTTTTTAATGTGTGGGATAGATTCATTCACTAAATATCATATTTAGGTGAGTGTTTGAACCCCCCTGAACAACATGCACCCTTCAAAACCTCAAAATTCGTCCGTCCACGAACCACCTAAAATTTTGAGTGGGATAAATTGTACGTGGGATTTGCATATCTCAGCTCTGAATTTGGCTAGGAAGTTGAAACTGGTACTTTAATTTTCATAATGGTATGAATTTCGAGGGGATCGGAGAAAGTCAAAAATTTCCTCCCAAAAAACCCAAAGCTTTGGGTTTTTTCGGACGAAATTTTTGACTTTCTCCAATCTTCTTGAAATTCATACCATAGATAGAGGAGACTGAGATGAGCATAGGAGTGCAGGTCTGAAGTGAATAAGTCATCCCAGTCTGGAGTTATGGAGATCCCACGTACAATTTATCCCATTCAAAAATTTAGTTGGTTCGTGGACGGTCGCATTTTGAGGTTTCGAAGGGTGCATGTTGTTCAGGGGGGTTCAAACACTCACCTAAATATGATATTTAGTGAATGAATCTATCCCACACATTAAAAACAGATGTCCACCAAGTGACTATTTCAGACAATGCAAATAAATTGTACATGGGCACTTCTGTCTTTTTCCTTATTCTTGTAAGGAGGTGACCACGTACAATTTATTTGAATGGTGGCAAATACATGGTTCGTGGACAGCCAATTTTTAGCTAATTATACATTTTAAAGAGTTGTATGTTGCATAAGTGGGTTCCAATGAGTATGTTGAGTGCTATACAGGGTGTTTTATTGATAATATTTCATATGCTTGCTACTAAAATCATATAAATACAAAGTGTGGCAATTTTTCCTCAAAAAATGTCAAAGTCCAAAAGTAAGGTCCCATCTGCAGCTTATTTAATAGAATTCAAATACAGGGTTCATGGACAATCACTTTAATGCAAATTACACAGTATTATGAGTTGTAACTTACTCAAATGGATTTCATTGAGTATGTGGAGTGCTATGCAGGGTGTTTGATGGATAATATTACATGCATATAGGAAGAAAAGCCATACAAATGACCGTCCACGAACCATGTATTTGCAACCATTCAAATAAATTGCATGTGGACATTTTTATGCCGTCTTGTCGGAAGTGCCCACCTACAATTTATTTGAATGGTGGCAAATACATGGTTCGTGGACAGTCATTGTTAAGCAAAATATACAATATTTTGAGATGTAAGTTGCATAAATGGGTTCCATTGATGATTTTGAGTGATATTCTTGATGATTTATTGATCATTTTGCATGCAAAGAACGAGAAAAGCCATATAAATGATTGTCCACGAACCATGTATTTCTCACCATTCAAATAAATTGCATGTGGGCATTTTTATGCCGTCTTGTCGGAAGTGCCCACCTACAATTTATTTGAATGGTGGCAAATACATGGTTCGTGGACAGTCATTGTTAAGCAAAATATACAATATTTTGAGATGTAAGTTGCATAAATGGGTTCCATTGATGATTTTGAGTGATATTCTTGATGATTTATTGATCATTTTGCATGCAAAGAACGAGAAAAGCCATATAAATGATTGTCCACGAACCATGTATTTCTCACCATTCAAATAAATTGCATGTGGGCATTTTTATGCCGTCTTGTCGGAAGTGCCCACCTACAATTTATTTGAATGGTGGCAAATACATGGTTCGTGGACAGTCATTGTTAAGCAAAATATACAATATTTTGAGATGTAAGTTGCATAAATGGGTTCCATTGATGATTTTGAGTGATATTCTTGATGATTTATTGATCATTTTGCATGCAAAGAACTAGAAAAGCCATATAAATGATTGTCCACGAACCATGTATTTCTCACCATTCAAATAAATTGCACGTGGGCACTTTTGTGCATTCTTGTGGGAAGTGCCCACGTACAATTTATTTGAATGGTGGCAAATACATGGTTCGTGGACAGTCATTTTTAAGCAAAATATACAATATTTTGAGATGTAAGTTGCATAGATGGGTTCCATTGATTATTTTGAGTGAAATACTTGATGATTTATTGAACATTTTGCATAAAAATAGCATGAAAAGCCATATAAATGATCGTCCATGAACCATGTATTTCTCACCATTCAAATAAATTGCACGTGGGCACTTTTGTGCCGTCTTGTGGGAAGTGCCCACCTACAATTTATTTGAATGGTGGAAAATACATGGTTCGTGGACAGTATTTTTTTAGCAAAATATACAATATTTTGAGATGTAAGTTGCATAAATGGGTTCCATTGATGATTTTGAGTGATATTCTTGATGATTTATTGATCATTTTGCATGCAAAGAACTAGAAAAGCCATATAAATGATTGTCCACGAACCATGTATTTCTCACCATTCAAATAAATTGCACGTGGGCACTTTTGTGCATTCCTGTGGGAAGTGCCCACCTACAATTTATTTGAATGGTGGCAAATACATGCTTCGTGGACAATAATTTTTTAGCGAAATATACAATATTTTGAGATGTAAGTTGCATAAATGGGTTCCATTGATGATTTTGAGTGATATTCTTGATGATTTATTGATCATTTTGCATGCAAAGAACTAGAAAAGCCATATAAATGATTGTCCACGAACCATGTATTTCTCACCATTCAAATAAATTGCACGTGGGCACTTTTGTGCATTCCTGTGGGAAGTGCCCACGTACAATTTATTTGAATGGTGGCAAATACATGGTTCGTGGACAGTCATTTTTAAGCAAAATATACAATATTTTGAGATGTAAGTTGCATAAATGGGTTCCATTGATTATTTTGAGTGAAATACTTGATGATTTATTGATCATTTTGCATAAAAATAGCAAGAAAAGCCATATAAATGATTGTCCATGAACCATGTATTTCTCACCATTCAAATAAATTGCACGTGGGCACTTTTGTGCCGTCTTGTAGGAAGTGCCCACGTACAATTTATTTGAATGGTGGCAAATACATGGTTCGTGGACAGCCATTCTTTAGCTAATTATACATTTTAAAGAGTTGGAAGTTGCATAAGTGGGTTCCATTGAGTATGTTGAGTGCTATACAGGGTGTTTTATTGATAATATTTCATATACATGCTACTAAAGTCATATAAATAAAGAGTGTGGCAATTTTTCCTCAAAAAATGTCAAAGTCCAAAAGGAAGGTCCCATCTGCAGCTTATTTAATGGAATTCAAATACAGGGTTCGTGGACAGTCATTTTTTTCCGAAATATTCAATATTTTGAGATGTAAGTTGCATAAATGGGTTCCATTGTTGATTTTGAGTGATATTCTTGATGATTTATTGATAATTGTGCATGCAAATAGCTAGAAAAGCCATATAATTGACCGTCCACGAACCATGTATTTTCCACCATTCAAATAAATTGCACGTGGGCACTTTTGTGCCGTCTTGTAAAAAGTGCCCACGTACAATTTATTTGAATGGTGGCAAATACATGCTTCGTGGACAGTCATTTTTTAGCGAATTATACAATATTTTGAGATGTAAGTTGCATAAATGGGATCCATTGATGACTTTGAGTGATATTCTTGATGATTTATTGATAAATTTGCATGCAAATAGCAAGAAAACCCATATAAATGACCGTCCACGAAGCATGTATTTTCCACCATTCAAATAAATTGCTCGTGGGCACTTTTGTGCCGTCTTCTAGGAAGTGCCCACGTACAATTTATTTGAATGGTGGCAAATAAATGGTTCGTGGACAGTCATTTAATACAATAAATTGGAAATGGACCTTTAGTATGTTGGTGGACTTAGATTAAATACATCAATACAATAAATTGAAAATGGACATTTAATGTGTTGGTGGACACAGGGGTAATAGACAGGTATAATAAATTGGAAATGGACCTTTAATATGTTGATGGACTTAGATTAAATACATTAATACAATAAATTGGAAATGGACATTTAGTATGTTGGTGGACACAATAGACCAATACAATAAATTGGAACTGGACATTTAATGTGTTGGTGGACACAGGGGTAATAGACCAATATAATAAATTGGAAATGGACATTTAGTATGTTGGTGGACTTAGATTAAATACATTAATACAATAAATTGGAAATGGACATTTAGTATGTTGGTTGACGTAGAGTGAATTCACCAATAAAATATATTAGAAATGGACATTTAGTATGTTGGTGGACACAATAGACCAATACAATAAATTGGAACTGGACATTTAATGTGTTGGTGGACACAGGGGTAATAGACCAATATAATAAATTCGAAATGGACATTTAGTATGTTGGTGGACTTAGATTAAATACATTAATACAATAAATTGGAAATGGACATTTAGTATGTTGGTTGACTTAGAGTGAATTCACCAATAAAATAAATTGGAAATGGACCTTTAGTATGTTGGTGGACTTAGATTAAATACATCAATACAATAAATTGGAAATGGACATTTAATGTGTTGGTGGACACAGGGGTAATAGACCAGTATAATAAATTGGAAATGGACCTTTAATATGTTGATGGACTTAGATTAAATACATTAATACAATAAATTGGAAATGGACATTTAGTATGTTGGTTGACTTAGATTAAATACATCAATACAATGTTGGTTGACTTAGACTGAATACACCAATAAAATATATTGGAAATGGACATTTAGTATGTGGGTTGACTTAGATTAAATACATCAATACAATGTTGGTTGACTTAGACTGAATACACCAATAAAATATATTGGAAATGGACATTTAGTATGTGGGTTGACTTAGATTAAATACATCAATACAATACATTGGAAATGGACATTTAGTATGTTGGTGGACACAATAGACCAATACAATAAATTGGAAATGGACCTTTAGTATATTGATGGACTTAGAGTGAATACAACAATACAATGAATTTGAAATGGACATTTAGTATGTTAGTGGACACAAGGGTAATAGACCATTATAATAAATTGGAAATGGACATTTAGTATGTTGGTGGACACAATAGACCAATACAATAAATTGGAAATGGACCTTTAGTATGTTGGTGGACACAGGGGTAATAGACCAATATAATAAATTGGAAATAGACCTTTAGTATATTGATGGACTTAGAGTGAATACAACAATACAATGAACTTGAAATGGACATTTAGTATGTTAGTGGACACAAGGGTAATAGACCATTATAATAAATTGGAAATGGACATTTAGTATGTTGGTGGACACAATAGATCAATACAATAAATTGGAAATGGACCTTTAGTATGTTGGTGGACACAGGGGTAATAGACCAATATAATAAATTGGAAATAGACCTTTAGTATATTGATGGACTTAGAGTGAATACAACAATACAATGAATTTGAAATGGACATTTAGTATGTTAGTGGACACAAGGGTAATAGACCAATACAATAAATTGGAAATGGACATTTAGTATGTTGGTGGACACAATAGACCAATACAATAAATTGGAACTGGACATTTAATGTGTTGGTGGACACAGGGGTAATAGACCAATATAATAAATTAGAAATGGACATTTAGTATGTTGGTGGACTTAGATTAAATACATTAATACAATAAATTGGAAATGGACATTTAGTATGTTGGTTGACTTAGAGTAATTCACCATTAAAATATATTGGAAATGGACCTTTAGTATGTTGGTGGACTTAGATTAAATACATCAATACAATGTTGGTTGACTTAGACTAAATACATCAATACAATAAATTGGAAATGGACATTTAATGTGTTGGTGGACACAGGGGTAATAGACCAGTATAATAAATTGGAAATGGATCTTTAATATGTTGATGGACTTAGATTAAATACATTAATACAATAAATTGGAAATGGACATTTAGTATGTGGGTTGACTTAGATTAAATACATCAATACAATACATTGGAAATGGACATTTAGTATGCTGGTGGACTTAGATTAAATTCATTAATACAATAAATTGGAAATGGACATTAAATATGTTGGTGGACACAATAGACCAATACAATACATTGGAAATGGACATTTAGTATGTTAGTGGACACAAGGGTAATAGACCTATACAATAAATTGGAAATGGACTTTTAGTATGTTGGTGAACACAGGAGCAATAGACCAATACAATAAATTGGAAATGGACATTTAGTATGTTGGTGGAAGGGTAATAGACCATTATAATAAATTGAAAATGGACATTTAGTATGTTGGTGGACACAATAGACCAATACAATAAATTTGAAATGGACATTTAATATGTTGGTGGACACAATAGACCAATACAATAAATTGAAAATGGACATTTAGCATGTTGGTGGACACAGGGATAATAGACCATTATAATAAATTGAAAATGGACATTTAGTATGTTGGTGGACACAATAGACCATTATAATAAATTGAAAATGGACATTTAGTATGTTAGTGGACACAAGGGTAATAGACCAATACAATAAATTGGAAATGGACATTTAGTATGTTGGTGGACACAATAGACCAATACAATAAATTGGAACTGGACATTTAATGTGTTGGTGGACACAGGGGTAATAGACCAATATAATAAATTAGAAATGGACATTTAGTATGTTGGTGGACTTAGATTAAATACATTAATACAATAAATTGGAAATGGACATTTAGTATGTTGGTTGACTTAGAGTAATTCACCATTAAAATATATTGGAAATGGACCTTTAGTATGTTGGTGGACTTAGATTAAATACATCAATACAATGTTGGTTGACTTAGACTAAATACATCAATACAATAAATTGGAAATGGACATTTAATGTGTTGGTGGACACAGGGGTAATAGACCAGTATAATAAATTGGAAATGGATCTTTAATATGTTGATGGACTTAGATTAAATACATTAATACAATAAATTGGAAATGGACATTTAGTATGTGTGTTGACTTAGATTAAATACATCAATACAATACATTGGAAATGGACATTTAGTATGTTGGTGGACTTAGATTAAATACATCAATACAATACATTGGAAATGGACATTTAGTATGCTGGTGGACTTAGATTAAATTCATTAATACAATAAATTGGAAATGGACATTAAATATGTTGGTGGACACAATAGACCAATACAATACATTGGAAATGGACATTTAGTATGTTAGTGGACACAAGGGTAATAGACCTATACAATAAATTGGAAATGGACTTTTAGTATGTTGGTGAACACAGGAGCAATAGACCAATACAATAAATTGGAAATGGACATTTAGTATGTTGGTGGAAGGGTAATAGACCATTATAATAAATTGAAAATGGACATTTAGTATGTTGGTGGACACAATAGACCAATACAATAAATTTGAAATGGACATTTAATAGGTTGGTGGACACAATAGACCAATACAATAAATTGAAAATGGACATTTAGCATGTTGGTGGACACAGGGATAATAGACCATTATAATAAATTGAAAATGGACATTTAGTATGTTGGTGGACACAATAGACCATTATAATAAATTGAAAATGGACATTTAGTATGTTGGTGGACACAATAGACCAATACAATAAATTTGAAATGGACATTTAATATGTTGGTGGACACAATAGACCAATACAATAAATTGAAAATGGACCTTTAGTATGTTGGTGGACACAGGGATAATAGACCATTATTATAAATTGAAAATGGACATTTAGTATGTTGGTGGAAGGGTAATAGACCATTATAATAAATTGAAAATGGACATTTAATATGTTGGTGGACACAGTAGACCAATACAATAAATTGAAAATGGACCTTTAGTATGTTGGTGGACACAGGGATAATAGACCATTATAATAAATTGAAAATGGACATTTAGCATGTTGGTGGACACAGGGGTAATAGACCAATACAATAAATTGGACCCACTGCCTCCCAGACACACACAGAGGGTCCTCAGACAACAGTGAGAAAGTGGTTCAATTTAGTGGGTAAATGGACAAGTAGCTGTGGTCAGCCCCGTCCCCTACTGGACACACTCCAGGGTCCTGTGGTCCCCCAGGGACAAAGTCTTGTAATATAGCGGGAAGGTGGACAAATAGTGTGTTCATGGTCAGCCCCGCCCCCTCCGTGACACCACCCCGCGGTCCGTGCGCCCCCAGGGACAAACTCCTGTAATATAGTGGGAATGTGGACAAATAGTGTGTTCGTGGTCATCCCCGCCCCCTCCCGGACACGCCCCAGCTGTCGGCCAATCAAAGGCTCGCTTCCGTGGGCTTTTCCCCAAAATAGCTTGTAAGGGGCCGTTTAGAGGCTACGTGGGTCGTTGGGGCGGTCCTTGGCACCCCGAGGGGGAAGTGACGCAATAAAGTGGCCATTTGGCCCTATGGGGTTTTCGTGGTCAGCCCCCACCTTCCCCCAAAAAAGAGCCCACCTGCGGTTTATTTGACTGGGGAGGGAGCCCACTGCAATAAGCCTGAGTTGGGACGTGGTGGCGCCACCCAGCGGTCGGCTGCAGGACTGCATGTAAATGCTTTCCGTTTTTGAACGCTCGTAGCGCGGCCACCGTGGGGCGCAGACGCTCGGGGACGCCTCTGGTTGTCTTCGGGGGACCCGCCGGTCGATGCGGAGCAGCGCTGCGCGTCGTCAAAAATCATCTAGGGGGCGTCGCGCAGCGTCCACGAACCAGCGTCCACGGAGCTACCGAATAAGCGCTCCGAGGACCTCCCGTCCTTACTACTTCCCTACTGGGGAAAAGGAGGAAGTGGGAGATGGTGAGATCCAACTGAAAAGGGTCTTTATATTTCCACACTTTTCAGTGCTTCACAAAACTCAAATAATGCTTTTCAGCGTAACAAGAAATGATGATCACACATCAACACACTGCTGTGTGCAAATCTCTCTTCCTTAGACTGGCATCTGGCTTGCTTTTAAAGCCCATCTCCACTCTCACTGCAATGACAAATAGCTGTTTGACAATCATTGCCAGGTGATGATCCTTACCGTTCTCATCTCGCTCGCCATTCACAAACCGGTGCCTTACCACGCCCCACCACCACAATGTGCAATTGGTTTAATTCAATATTTTTTTAGTAAATGCGATTGCTAACGTGGACATGCCATCCATGGTTGCTGGACTACTGTGTGTACTGTTATTTCTTTCATGTGCAAATAATTTACAAAAATTTGATGACTAAACAGAAATTTGAAGAAACTACTATCTACCATTTAAAATACAATATTATTTTATAGTTTTGTGTGAAATTGAGTAAATATAGTGCTAAATAAGAGTTCCCTATTTGTCACTCACTCAACGTTATGTCGATGTAGTGACACTAGGGGTCACTCTTGGGAGCCTGAAGCACCTCTGGTCTTTGAAAAAAGGCCAGTGAAAATTGGCGAGTGGTGTTTACATACCACTCCCCCGAACATATGGGAATAAAAGGAGCTGGTATACAACCACTCATTCAGATTTTCTCTTTGGAGCCAAACGGTCGATGCTCACTGAGCTAAATTCTTACGGCTGTTCATTCACCTCTGCTGGATCTGATGGCGCATTTCAGCGGCTTCTCCCCCTCTGCACTGGTGTACTGCAGAGAACACCCCTGGGCGCTTTGGCAGAAATAAAAGAGTATATTTCTCTAAAAGAGCGGCACACACGGAACGTCTTTTTAAAGATGGCCTTCCGTTTGTGTGTTATTCCTGGTTGCGGTCGTTATCTCTCGCCTTCTGATGGTCACGATCGCTGTCTTTCGTGTCTGGGCGCTACCCACGTGGAGACAGCGTTCATGGATGGATTATGTACTCATTCCGAGAACATGACCATGGCAACATTGCGGTTGCATCTTGCCTTCGTAAGAAAGCAAGCCACCCCAGCAGCTCCCCGCCTTGGCCCTTCTACCTATGGGTATGAGGCCAGCGCGGCTAGCACCGGGGGCGATTTGGGGACCCCAATGGGACCACCTCCGCCGGGTATCCCCCCATGGACCTCCCATTCCCCAGCACGCTCATCTGCCCTGATCGGGCTTCCGGATGAGTCCGCCGGCTCGTCTCATGGCGAGTTCGACCTCTTGTTCGGAGCCCTTGAAGGTGATGAGCTCTTGAGCACAGCATCAGAGAGCGGGCTCGTCCAGTCGGAAGGGAAGCCTCAGCTGGGCTTCCCACCTCAGGTATGGTCGCCCAGTCACAGGCTGAAGCGGAGATGACGGACATGCTTTCCCGGGCAGCCGCGAGTGTAGGGCTAGAGTGGAGCCCTCCACTCTCCCCTGAACCCTCATGGCTCGATGATTGGTTCCTGGGCTCACGGCGCCGCTCACAGCCACACCCCGCCCCAGTTCCTTTCTTCCCGGAAGTGCACGAGGAACTGACAAGGTCGTGGGAGGCACATTTTACTGCCCGGTCCCGATCTTTCAGCTCCCCCGCCCTCACTACCCTCGATGGTGGGGTGGCCAAAGGCTATTCGGCGATCCCCCCAGTGGATAAGGCGCTCGCGGTGCACTTAAGCGATATGCCACCTGGCGCGGGCGCCCAAAGCTCCCATCCAAGGCCTGTAGGTTTACGTCATCCCTGATGGCCAAGACCTACGATGCTGCTGGACAAGCCGCCTCCACCCTACATGCCATGGCTCCCCTGCAACTCCACCAAGCCAAGGCGCTAAAGGAACTGCACGAGGGTAGTTCCGCCCCAATGTTGGTGCAGGAGCTGCGCTCGGTGACCGCCCTTGCCCTCTGGGTGACGAAGGTCACGGCGCAGTCTCTCGGACGGGCGATGTCCACCTTGGTGGTCCAGGAGCACCTGCTTTGGCTCAACCTGGTCGAGATTGGGAGAGGCCAACAAGGCACGGTTCCTTGGCGCCCCCATATCCCAGGTTGGCCTGTTCGGCAACACCGTTGTGGACTTTGCCCAGCAGTTCTCAGCAGTGAAGCAGCAGACAGAAGCTATCCGACACATCCTGCCCCGGTGCGGCTCAAGATCCCGCACCCCGCCTGCTCGTCGCCAAGGGCGTCCTCCTGCGGTGACTGCACTGTCTCCACTGCAGCCCGCCCTCATGACCCGGCCCCGGCGTGGAGCCCACCACAGGAAGCAGACGCCACCCATCTCACGGCCGGCCGCCAAGAACCCGAGAAAGGCTTCAAAGCACCCCTGAGATGGGCGACCCAGGGACGAGGAAACCCGCTCACCCGGAGCTGGTAAGAAGACCACTCCATCCCCCGGTGGAGGGCCAGGAGGAGAATCTTTTGTTACCTTTTCATTTACTTTCGTCGCATGCCCAAGTGGCTGCGGTACCCAAGAGTTCAGAAAAAGAGCGGTTTCCTTGTTCCCTGGGTCACATACCTGGTGCACACGGCCATCATCATGACCACCGTCCACCATTCCATTTCAGCAGGTTTGGCGCTCCAGCGACGGTCTCCCCACCCCTGTGCGCCCAGCTGTGGCACAAATCCGCACCCGATGTGACGGCCTCCATGGGTCACGAGGACAGACCTCGTGGTCTCCGCAGTGTCTTCCCCTTGGGAGTGACACCCCCCCCCCCCGAACGTAGACCTGGTGGTCCTAGTCGGTTAACAAATGTCACTCTTTTTTTGGGGGAGAGAAAAAAAAAAGAGAGGATAAGAGGCCACGACTGGGCTAGCCTGTCTCTAACTTTTGGGCAGTCGACTTGTTCCTTAAGGGCTGTTCGACACTCATAACAGCGTTGGGGGAGGTTACGTGTCGGTCTGGTGCGCTGGTTACGAGGCACACAGTGGTCCGCCCGTCACACACTGCCAGTTCGCGTAACACAGTTCAGCTAGTTGTGGCGTTTCATATAGGGACCCCTAGTGTCACTACATCGACACAACGTGGAGTGAGTGACAGATTGGGAACGTCCTGGTTACTTGCGTAACCTCCATTCCCTGATGGAAGGAATGAGACATTGTGTTTTTCCTGCCACAACGCTGGACTACCCACTGAAATGGCCTGGACCTTGTCTCAGCTCCTCAGCACAAAACCTGAATGAGTGGTTGCATACCAGCTCCTTTTATACCCGTATGTTCGGGGGAGTGGTATGCGAATACCACTCGTCAGTTTTCATTGGCCTTTTTTCAAAGACCAGAGGTGTTTCAGGCTCCCAAGAGTGACCCCTAGTGTCACTACATCGACACAATGTCTTGTTCCCTCCATCAGGGAACGGAGGTTACGCAAGTAACCAGGACATTTAATAATATTATTTTTAGCAATTTTATGTTTGTTATTTACAATATAAAATTGTGTGATATATCTGCATTGTATCGGCCTATCGGCCACCCTGCTCTCTGGATATCGGCATTAGCCATTAAAAACCCATATCAGTTGTCCACTAATTTAAATATAAATATTTAGAATTATTTAATCATTATATATTGAATTCTTGTAATTTGAGGGGCTTTCTCAAATGTGATTAATTGCAATTAATTTGATTAATTAATTGGCATACCATGTAATTAATTGATTTAAATATTGTAATCGATTGACAGCCCTAATATATATATATATTTTTTCTAATTGCTTAATTACAAAATGTGTATAGGGTTGTCAGTCACCTTAAGTGATCCCTGTAATGCACAGCCTCTCATGAATTGTTCTTTTTCAGTATACTTGCTTCCATGATAAGGAAATTTCCAGATACTACCTGGAAACGTTGCATAACCCATTTGACCATGACAGCAGACAATATACTCTGCCTTCTATGCTTGCGCATATTTGAGATGACTTTACTTCCAGGGGTGTGCCTCAGGGAACCAGTCTAGGTACACTATTAATTTCAGTTGAAGTCACACCTGAAGATTATGCGGATTTTATGTTATAGGGGCCAAACAGAAAATAATTAAACAAAATCAGAAAATATTGTTAGTTATATACATACATATACAGTATAAATATGAATCCTAGATTAATACATTTATAGATCTGAATATAATGTATATCCTGAATATTTAATGTAACTCCTAAATGTATAGTTGTACACTACACACAAGTATGGAGCAGTAATATTACCAGTCAATTGATTTGCTGCAATGTGTGATTGGGCTCTGTTTTCATGCCATTATTTCAAGCAAGAATCTTGTTTTGTGCTTCAATAGAAGATTGTATGTGTAACACCTGATTTAAAGCTTTGATTTAAATGTTTTTGACATGCTTCGGTGTGTAATTGCACATGTGCCTCTTTGTAGGTTTTGCCATTTGAATCGCATCATTGTTTTATGCATAAACGGTTCTTTCATTCCCACAATGTTTCTGTAATGATCCACGAGCAGCATTTGTTTGTTTTGTTATTTGGTCTTTGTACTACTAGCCTCGATGCTTTCATTGTGGTACTTTATATATTGTATAATAATGAGCACAGTAAAGCTGCTCTTGGTTCGTATCATTTTGTTGCAAATTAACCAATGAGCGTTTAACATGAGTAATGTCCATGGGCAGGCAGAAGGCAGTGAATACTGCAGCAGCGTTGTTTTATGCAGTCATAATTGAGGAATAAGTCTTATGTGACATGTTTACCCATTAATGGATATGTCATGATTAAAAAAAGAGAAAATATTTTGTGCACTTCTCTACAGTAAATGTAGATTGTTTGTGGTTTGTATTTTGAGTTACCCATGCAGGCTGGCTTTAAACATTTGAATTTAAGAGTGATTTTGTAAATTTGCTTTCTTTGTCATTTGACACAGGGATTTCACAGCTGTGTCTGATTAAATGTCCCTGAAATGTCAGTCTGATATCTGCTATCTGACGCAGCATGCCACATCGGTTATCTGACATAATTCAAGCACCCGTAGGTCAAATATTTGAAGAAAATCATATCCCTTAGTGTCTTTGTCTGCGAAACACATCAACCTTGAACCTTTTTCTCTGTGATTGTTAAGATTTTTATATTGCATGTGCATTATTATATATAATGCTATTTTTTACTCTGGATGATTGTCACTTTTGATTTACTGATTATAGCGTGAGTGATTAACCAAACAGAAATATTTCTTACATCAGAACAGTTACTGTCTTTTTCACTGTGCTTTTTTGTCCGTTTCATGTGTTTATTTTGAGAATGCATCTAAATTTGGTGTCACTACTTCTTTGTTTTAATCATTGGTTTGGGGAAAAGATGAAAAATTAGCATCATCAAACTGACATTTTGAGACTGTGATAGGTGTAATAATAGCACTATTACTCATAGGACTTCAATTATATTTCTTTTTACTAATATGAACCGACTCTCTGTCATATTTATTATTTTGTGGGGGAGTTGCTATTATTATTTTTGTTTATTTATTTATTTATGTTTGAGATCAACACATACAACATATTATTATTTATCTTATTTTTTTAGAATTAAAAATAAACATTATTTTATTAATGAACCATTTTTCCAAATGTCCCCAAACTGTCATATCATATGGGGACAATTTTATTATACACAGTTTACTTCCTAAAGAAGCAGGCATTATTTTCTTGTTGATAACATGCTGTTGTTATGGGTTATATCATTATAATTACAATGACGAATAATCAGCCAGACCTACAACTCAGACACACTAAAGAAGGTTCAAATAACCGATTGTTACATTAGCTATCAATGGAACGACCAAATATAATATTTAAAGCATTATTGATCATGTTCTCATTCATTTTCTTTTCATCCTGCATGAACCAAGCACAAGCCTCAGGATGTACAGTTGGCAGAAGAAGTGCTGAAAATGAATTATTAGATGTAATGGTATGTAGAGGGAGAAAAGCAATGAATAAATAAGAGGTTATACAGTTGTGGAATTCAAATCAGTTGCAGATTCAATTTTAGGACAGAATAGAAATGTAGCGGCCAGAGAGAGAGAGAGAGAGGCCCGTGATTCTATCCACACAGCCAGCGCCACAGTGTGCTAATTCATGTTTCATGCTCCGCAAAAGCCGGCCAAATGATAGTTTTTTCAGCCCAACCCTTGGCGGCCAGGGATTTCTTCCATTTTTTTCCTAACCCTATCTGCTTGAAGGGATATTACAAAGCCCATACCTTCTTTAAAAATATTATCAGGGTTTCCAGATGGGAACCTAGTCTTTTAGTGTATTGTGCGAGTGCTCGAGGCCTGTTTTTACAGCCAGAGCATCTCTGTGGAATTTTCAAAGTGCCATGGTAGCATGACTGCAAATGTCTGTGGGTAAAAAGGCCTGGCGTAAATGCTGTCCTAATGACACTCAGCAGGGTTACCCGAGTATCTTTCATAAAGAAAGAGAATAAAGCCCAGCACCATTATGCCGAGTCCACACCAAATTTGAAAGCAGTGTTGGGATTCAACAAAGAGAATATCCATTCTGCCAAATGGGGTGTAATGGGACACATTAGTGTGTTATATGCCTTCCGGTGTACCTGGCAGTCAGATGTTGTTTTGTTCTTTTTGTTGTAGAGATTGTCTCTCCAGATGGTAATTAATGTAATTTTGAATGCCCGAGCGCAAACATGGGGATAAGCGTATGTTGCCCATCATGGATGGCTGTTTGGCTTTAAGAAGACATCAGTGAAATCTGCAGTTAAACTCTGTACGTCTGTTTAATGTAGCATGTTTGTGTAAGACTAGCATAAATGTTTGGATTTGCTTGCAAAATGTGATTTGCTTAGAAATGCATTTTACATGCCATTTTTTACAATTAATGTTATTTTTTCTTGTTCGCAAATTTTCGCATTATGAGGATACCATACATTTACCTGCAGAGGTGATGCGATGATCTTCCAAAAGGAGGAATGATCAAATAGGTCAATTTATCATACGTCCTATCTACACAGGACAAATGGGAAAAGAACAAATCAAATAGATTGACAAAACAGGTGTAGAAAGACAAGGAAAAAACATGGCAAATCCAGACATACCAAATAGCACAAAAAACATCTCCAAGACATCTATAAAATGTTTTCATTTTCATCTGGATTATAAAGTGTTTAGTCATCTGCAGTACATTCACATCTCTATTTGCGACGTGAAGTGTGTCATTTTTTTCTGTTGAAATACTTTCTCCTATCATAGCTTAATATGCAGCGACAACTATGGGTTGATTTACCTGAAAAGTGTAAACACTTTGACTCTGTGGCACAGTGGCACTTTCTGCTTTTTTGAGCATCCCAACCATCCTGACATTTGGTGTGAATTTGAGGCGGGGCTGTCTGTTTGGGAGTGTCATGTTCTGGAAACATTTTCATTTTTACAATTTCGATTGTGACCCTATAGTGATTCATAGTCATTTTCTGACACCCACAGAGATAAATTGGACCTTGAGGATTACATTCGGACAGCTATACACTGCACTTTTTTCATGATACAAATACTTATATGTTATATGTGTAATTCTGTTTTATTTTTTAGGTTTCAACATTGTGAATAATTTGTGTTAAAACATGTAGCTGACATGGAATTTCAAACAGTGACAGCTCGTAGTATTATATGTTAAATTTCATGGCATTAAAGGACAATTTCATGACAAAAAATGCATTGTACTTTTTAAAATATCATTTAAAAAAAAAGCTTACATTTGATTAAAATTGTTTAAAACGGAACATAAAATGAAATGTAAACTTTCATATACCAAGTACACTACTGTTCAAAAGTTTTGAAACACTTACTCATTCTTTATTATAATTTTTTTCACATTTTAGAATAATAGTAAAGTCATTAAAACTATGGAATAACATAAATGGAACTATGGGAATTATGTTGTGACTAAAAAAATTCAAAATAAATCAAAACTGTGTTATATTTTAGCATCTTCAAAGTAGTCACCCTTTGCCTAGAATTTGCAGACATGTACTCTTGACATTTTCTCAACCAATTTTTTGAGGTATCACCCTGGGATGCTTTTTAAACAGTATTGAAGGAGTTCCCATCTATGTTGGGCACTTATTGGCTGCTTTTCTTTATTATTTGGTCCAAGTCATCCATTTCAAAAACTTTTTTTTTTTTTTTTTTTTTAATTACATTTTAGTTTTGTAATGAAATAAATTAATATGGTGGCACAATTATATTTTTGACTACAAAACTAATTTCAAACATTTAGCATACGCCTTCAGATCAAAAGATTTTTAAGATCATGAGAAACATTTCAGTCAACTGTATCAAAACTTTTGACCAGTAGTGTATATCAGCCTGATCTCATGAAAATTATGTGATCGTGGCAACATTTTTGCAAACGAAATTACATGCTTCGTTACACGTTTGGCTGCAGTTTTCCAGTGAAATGACCATTTAAGGGTGCCAAAAGCGAGTGAAATGGTGTCGTAATGAGACAAGGTTTAATGTGAATGATAGGTGGAGGTTTTAATGAGTAAAATGAACCTCCCTAGCCTAAAACGACTAAACAAACATTCGTGATTTGTGTGAAAGTGAATAAAATGCACAGTTGTTGTAGCGCCTCTAGTGTTAATTTCACCAGTAAACTGCAGAGAAATATAGAACGTGGCACATAAAACACAGTTTGCAAAAATGTAGTTATATTAACATTCTTTCTATGAGACAAGGTTGAAGTATGTAGATATTTGTGTGTATGTGTGTAAGTATATAGTGGCATCCCATTCTCCATCCCAGTTTGAGACTTAAAAAAATCTGGTAACCCTTAACAGGATGGGTGTATGAAATGAGAATATGTCCAGAGTTGTATTACGGACATATTTTGAATGACTTTGTGTTGTCTCTTGGAGTTTTTATGACAGATGCATATCAGTACGTCCACAGTGTGAAGGTTGGATCTTTTGGATTTATGAATGAAGCTGTCTTGTTTCAAAACCCCTCCTCTTTACTTACAGTTGCTATGACATCCCCTGAACATATTAAACCATTCTTGATAACTTTTGGCAATTCGGCAACCTGGAAACCCACTTCGTTAGCTATCTATGCTTCGACATCAACGCCATAGATATCTTTGAAAGAAATCTCTACTCCAGAAGTTCAAAGACAACATTTTTAGGATGGTAGCATGCTAGTTTATCTGGCACATATGTTGGTAATGTTTGGGTGGGACGTATCAAAGAATTCTTATTTTATCAAAAGTTTTAAGAGTACCTTAGCATATAGATTGATTCAAAGCTCATAGACATGGACTAAAAACCACACAACTCTAATTATGATTTCATTTTAAGATTAAGAACGAATGTAATTCTCCTAAAAAATAAGACGTTTAAAATAGGCTGCTTTCTAGATGAGACATGTATGATCAATAGCTCTGTATAAAGAGCTCTTTGTGAAGTAAGCTTGAAGTAGCAGTTAGATGACCAGACAATAGAATGTGTCTAACTGATCAGTTCATATTGTCGCAGAAATAAGCCTTCTCTTCAGCTGGGCAAGGTGTGAACTGAGTATGAACTGAACTGACCACTTCCACACAATGACACCTTTGAGACTCATACAGAAAAAAAAATATATATATAATTGTTCCCCTGGCAAGCAGAAGATGGCATTTGCTAATCAGAAAGTCATCTGTCTGTGCGATGAGCATCAATCAAGGCACTTAAGTGGCTAATGATCAGTAAAAAAAAAAAAAACTAATGGGTCTATTTAAAGGTGGTATCTCACCTCTATCTGTCCAGCTCAGCATGTGTGCTCATGGAGAATGCTAATTTCATTTTGCTGTAGAAAAATCATCGCAGTAGTCCAAGGTCACCGCCACCTGTTACCTTAATCAACCTCATGCTGAACATTAGTTTGTGATTTTCTGTCGAACAATTAAGCCTTAATAAATTCAGTTGATAGTTAGTTCAGAGCACAGATGCCGATTTATGTTTCTGCCCGTGGGTGCCCTAATGAACCGGGGGTGGGGGTGTGGGGGGGGGGGTTGTTTCGTTAGGTGTTGCTATGAGAAGACATACTGCATTCCAAACAACATAAATTATGCCTTCACAGTGCACTTCGAAGGGAAAACTATAATGACGGTAACACAGTAGGATCATTACAAGACAATTTTCAATAAAAAATTACTTAAAAAGAGAGTTTAGAATGACCCTCTGACAGTGGAAGGTAAAATCTATGAGAGGCATATAGATTATCACTTCTGAATGGAACACACTCATTATGTCAAGTATGTTACAGGGCAGACAAAGCAGTGAAAAACTATTTTAAAATAATACAGACATTGGCTTTACTCACCCAAAGAGATGCACTCAGGTGCGATAACACACACAGGCTGCGAGCCACCACAATGCAATAAGGTTTAGAGTTTCATGCAATGCGGAACACTTTGAGCCCTTCAAATAAGTATGGGAGTCCTCTTCAAAAGTCTCGCTGTCAGACCCTTTTTTGCTTCAATACAGGACACAAACCCTTCAGTACGGGACATTAGGTGTCCTGTATGGCAGGGGCGGACTGGCCATAGGGAGAACCGAGACTTTTCCCAGTGGGCAGGCCGCGAAACTGGACAGAACGTGGCCGCACGGGCAGCAATAAGCTGAAACAGGCCGCCGCGTTATGCCAAACGGGCTAAAGTCAATACGGGATGTTAGGTGTCCTGTATGGCAGGGGCAGACTGGCCATAGGGAGAACCGTGACTTTTCCTGGTGGGCCGGCCGTGAAACGGGACCAAACTTAGCCAGACGGGCGGCGATAAGCTGAAATGGACTGCCGTGACTGGCTGAAGAGGGCTGCAAAATGTCGGCACAATATGCCAAAGGGGGCTTGTTGAGCGGGAAGGGGATGGATTTGGGCCAGCGACAAATCCATCCCCCGCTCAACAAGTTTTGGGCCGTTTCTATGTTAAATCCAGGGCCGGTTTCTCTTCCCAGTCTGCCCCTGCTGTATGGGATAAAATGTGGGCATCTGGCAAAAATGGGACAGTTAAATCATAGTTGCAATAAACATTGCATATGCCACCTCTCCCATTTTTTAAGCAGTTTTCTGTGAAGAATGTGTTAATATTTTGATGCCCTCATGAAATTCATCCATAACCTCTCACTCATGGTGATATGCAAGTTTGCATCATTACTATGACAACTAATGTGGACATGCTAGCAAAAGCGACTGCAGTCAGAACAGGAAAAAAAAAAAAAAAAAACTGTAGTTTGAACAGTCATGAAGTCAACAGACTTCAAATCATATTTGAAAAATAAAAAATCAGATTTTGCACGAACACTTCCATGCATGCAACAAATGCCCAATAACTATAGACATTTTTATCCTAAGTAATAGGAAGGAATATAAGATTGTGCATGCTCAGCATGAATTTTTTTCTCTGTGCAGCGGTGGGCTTGATGAATTCATTATTCAAGAGTTCAATCTGCAGTTGTGTCTCGTAAAAATAGTCCAGATCTCCCGCCAGAACCGCGATCTCTAAGTGAGATCCACCAATCAGAGAAGTTCCCAATTACCAATCACTTTTTTCGATTTTTGAAAAATTATTTGCTTCAAATAAAAGGTTTTAATGTCGTTAATTAATAATAGATATTTCTGGTTTATTTCAAGGTTGAGAAATATGTATTATTTTTTATTTATTTTTTTATGCCTATAGAGAAAATTAATGGGGAATATCTTGTGCTTTTCCGTGGGTGCTCGGGTTATGGTTCAGAGAGTGAGCAATGGCGTATATAAGCTCAGCAAATGTGATCTGAGGTAAAGAGTGTTTAAAATATTTAAAAGTTTTAAAATGATCAAAAGCTTGTTTTCTGAAAGTGAACTCAGCATTGGACAAATAGTTCTGATAGTTTATAGTCTTGAAAAAAGTGTAGAACATTCTGAGAATGTCATTCAGCCGACTTTTTTCGTCTACAGAATGGGGTAAAGCTCATTTAAGTTTGTGTAAAGAATAGGTCTAAAAATATTATTATTTTAATTTGGTTTTTAATTATTATTTTTTTAATGCTTTATTCATTTGGTAGGCTAATTTATTTAATTTAATACAGGGAATTTTTCTGGCATTTTTTCAAAAGTAAGCTAAACAATAATTTTATAGAATTGGGCTATATGTTAGTGTTCCAAAAAAGCCCACTGAAGCTTTTCTTCTAGTATTGTGTATTTATTTTTCATTTAAAACATCTTTGTGCACAGAAATGATATGTTTTTTGTATTATGGGCTGGTGCAACTTTAATAAATAAACGGATGTCTACCACAGTTAAATGAATCACAAACAGTGGCCGTTCATTTGTTCTCCGTGCACTTGTTGATGTGAATGATATGAGATATTTGTGTTGGCACTCCTGGAAGTGTCATAACGCAGATGTGTTTGCAGAGACCGGATCTTTATGCCGTTCAGATCAATCCATAATCACGTACAATAAATTGGCTTTCAAGGATGTATACTGTCGTTATGATTAACACAGGCTAACGATTGGGGTAAACTCTGTCATGTGACACTATATTTTTGCGTTAATGCCAATTTTCTCGACAAAAAGTGTTTCCAAACCAGTTTTTCGTGACATTTGAAGTATCGACATAGAGTTTTTGCACTAGAGTTAAACGGAAAAATATTATGTCGACACTTGTGAAATTTTGGTGATAATTTGCATTTCCATCAGCTTTTGATGCGCTAAAACTTTTTTCACAAAAAATCCTTGGATGGAAATGTAGTTAGTCACGTTGTGTCAGAGCATTAATTAAGAAAAAAATCATATTATGTTTGTAGTATTCTAGTTTCGATGAAACACCAGGGGACACCCCAAAATCAATTATGGAGGTTCTTGGACTCCACCTCAATTCAAACACTGATATTAACATGCACTGACAAATTGTTCACAATATTACCAGGGACATTTATAAGGGTAAATCTCACAAAAACTGTCAAGAAATGTACAGGTCACATTTTACCCCTAAATCAAATGAATGTTTTGCATAAAGAAAATAAACAATTTTAAAACCATTAAGATTTTTTTTTTTTTTTTTGCGTTGTTTTGCAAAAATAATTTTCTGGACAGGATGATTTTCAATCCTGACATTTTTTTTATCATTACAGTAATAAGAGTTTAGTAGGAGAATGTGCTTAATTGTCACAAGAATGATGCAAAAATAGTATTTTCTTATTGTTTCCCCTTTGATTTTGGGTGAAATATGACCTGATTTTTTATTTTTATTTTTTATTTTTTTTTTTATATTCAACCATTAAGACAGTAAATAGGGTTAATAAATTGTCTTTAAGTCAAAGTAAAGCAGTAGGTGGGCTGTACTGTTTGGAATCATGTGGAATATGTCACTGATGTCGGATGGTCACTGCAGTATGTAGATGTTGAGCTCGAATGACATTATCACATGTGGAGCACCAGAGTCTCTGACTGTTCGATTGAACCCCAGTGAAGAGTGACCCTGCTGACAGACGATCTTATTCAACACCTGCTCGACTCCACAGTAGCCTGTCATCAAACCTTCTCCACAACCCTACCTCACAGCAGGTTCACAGAGAACAGTGATCAGACAGAGTTTTCTCCAGAAAACCCATACTGCTCACATTTCAGGGTCAATTATGTGACACTTGTTTTTTTTTTTTTTTTCTTTTGCCAAGATCTATTAAGATATTTAACAGTACATTCAGAATGCAATTCACACAAATGAATTACTTGTATACACCTCTACTATGATGGATATGTTTTCATTTTCTGAGTTCAAAGTCATTTTGACATTTGTTCTGGTGCTTGAATTCAAATATGTAATGTGGTGTACCTGTACGTAGACTTAGACTAATTAAAAATAATTAAATAAATAAAACCTGAAATTCTTGAAAAATAATATTGCATTATTATTTCTTAAAAAAAAAGAAAAAGAAAAAAAAAATACATTAAAAAAAAGCAGTGAAGCAATTTTTTTTTTTTTAAATATTATTTTAAACATGTTTTGTCCACCAAATCAAAGTAAGATGGTGTAATCAACATGCAGGTAGCCATTTATGTATGCTTTGTCAAAAATGAATAAATAAATAAAACAGAGGACCCCATTTTTATGAAAAGGCACATTTGGTTCAGGTCAGGTAACCCTTAGGAAAAGTCTTGATACTCGTGACTCAAAAACGTATGACATTTGTTTAATACATTTTTTTTTTTACCCAGAAAAATATATTTGAAAACTTTTTTTAATTAATTATAAAGTTGTGTACACTTAAGGGTATTCAGTATGGAAGCCCTGAACCTAGGTTTATTTTTTATTTTTTTTATTTTTTTTTAGGTGTCTCAGTGCCTTCCTGAGCCTGAATCTTTTTTTTATTTTTATATTTTTTTATTTTTATTTTATTTTTATTTTAGATAAATGTTTGTAGGACATAGGCTCAGGAAGGCACTAAGACATCTAAAAACAATGCCACCTTGTGACTTTTTACGCTTCATTGAATTCTACCCGCTCAACACCAGTTTCATGTACAACAGTAAAGAGAAGACTCAGGGGTGCAGGCCTTATGGGAAGAATTGCAAAGAAAATGTCACTTTTGAAACAGAAAATCTAAAAGAAAAGGTTAGAGTGGGCAAAGAAACACAGACATTGAACAACAGATAATTGGAGTGTTATGGATCTTAACCCCATTGAGCTTTTCAAATCAAATCAAATCAAATCACTTTTATTGTCACACAACCATATGCACAAGTGCAACGGAGGTTGAAAGTCTTGGGTGCAGTTCCAAACAACATAGCAGTCATGACAGTGATGAGACATATACCAATTTACAATAAAAATCAGATTTACACAACACAATTTACATATCTAATATACACATAATTACACAACACAATAATAATATACAATGTACAGTATACAATACACACAATATAGAACACACATACACATAATATAGAATACACATACAATAAAAATAGTATATAAAGTATATATAAAATATACAGTATGTTGTATTGTGCTGTATTGGCATTCAGGCTGTCAGCTGATAGTCAGTTGCCAGTGTGTTGTTAAGAGAATATAATTTATGACAGTCCAGTGTAAGATTAATAAAGTGCAGTGCTGATATATGTTGATCATGAGCGATCAAGAGTTCAAAAGTCTGATTGCTTGGGGGAAGAAGCTGTCATGAAGTCGGCTGGTGCGGGTCCTGATGCTGCGAAATCGCCTGCCTGATGGTAGCAGTGAGAACAGCCCATGGCTCGGGTGGCTGGAGTCTCTGATGATCCTCTGAGCTTTTTTCACACACCGCCTGGTATATATGTCCTGGAGGAAGGGAAGCTCACCTCCGATGATGTGTCTGGCAGTTCGCACCACACTTTGTAGGGCTTTGCGGTTGTGGGCGGTGCTATTGCCATACCAGGCAGTGATGCAGCCAGTCAGAATGCTTTCTACAGTGCTGGTGTAGAACCGTGTGAGGATGTGGTTGTTCAGTTTGTGGGATCAGCTAGACTGTAAGGTGTGTGAGAAGTGCCCGACAAGACAGCCACATCTATGGCAAGTGCTACAGGAAGTGTGGGGTGAAATGTCACCTGAGTATCTGGACAAACTGACAGCTAGAATGCCAAGGATCTGCAGAGCTGTCATTGCTGCATGTGGAGGATTTTTTGATGAGAACTCTTTGAAGTAGTTTAAGAAGTTCTGAAAAAAAAAAAAAAAAAAAAAAGAAATCAAATTGTAACAGTAATTTTTCACATTATTAATGTCCTGACTATACATTGTGATCAGTTGAATGCCACTTTGTTGAATAAAAGTACCAATTTCTTTCCATAAGAGCAAAATCTGTACATTATTCCAAACTTTTGGCCACCAGTGTATGTATGAAACTAACATTTCTATAAACTTGATACATGTTTGTTTCTTTTTTAAACAGATTTATGAAAGATTTCAAATTTTTATCATCTCGGACAACCTTATTTTTCAACGACCCAACAATATGATATCATTAGAGTTCATAAGGTATTTGTACATCATGTGTGGTTGAGCACACAGACATTTTTGTTTTATGTTTGGAAAGACACAAATGTATAATATCAATGTAAGTTTCAGTGTCTGTCCAAGCATACAAAAATATACGTGTATTTACGAATATCTAATAATATAAATAAGATCGCCCTGCTCATTTACTCCAAGGATGCTCAATTTTACAAAGCAGTTAAATATCAGACACGTTCTATTTCTGAAAAATAGGCCCCTGTGTTTTCGCGAGACTCCCGCTCGGCCATCACAAGTGTCTCTCTCGATGTGACATGACACACAGATGTGAGGCAGGGACTCGCTGAAGGCGAGATAGAGGGCATATCGTGATATTAGGGCTTTACTCTTTAGGAACATGCCACCGTGTTTCTGGACAGACCTGCCAAAGGGGGCGACTTACCCACAGGGGTTAATTGCACCACTGGGGAAAAATGCCTTCTCTGATTCACCACACAATTGATTGGGTGGTTGGTGACAGACCGTGCTGCGTGTTGTGAGAACGCGAGCGCTGTCTGGAGGAGAAGAAGGCCGCTGAGAGCACGAGCTGAAAATAAGTCGAGCTGACAGGAAGTGCTCCTTTTGGAGGCAATTTCTCATTTGTATCCACTTTGACTTACTAAGCTGTTATTAAAGTGAGAGAAGGGGGCAAATGTTTTAACGTGAAGCGTCAGGGTTTGAGATGCATTTCTGTTTGATTGCAGGACACTCAGCTGGATTGCTGAGACTAAAGCAATCGCAGTGTTGTTTGTATAATTGATAAAGAAGGATTGGAAAGAACTGATGGAACAGAAAAGCGGTTGGTGGAAAAACATCCTTCTTGTTTTTATGCACAACCAGTGCTTGTTTGGCCAAGACGATAAAAGTTGAATCTTGGATTTTGTTATAAATATTAAATATTTGATATATATATATATATATATATATATATATATATATATATATATATATATATATATATATATATATATATATATTTATAAAAATGCATGCATTCATTAAACAAACCAGACCAATATACACTACATCGTATTTCAGCATCACTGGATGTAACAAAACTTGTCTCAAAAGAGGAATATGTTATTATTTTTATGTTATTATTTTTATCAACACAACTTTTACAGCTAAAGGCAAACTTCAGCTTTGGGACTTACCTGAACTGTTGCTTAATTAGATTTTATGATTATACAACATATTGCTCATTGTGTAGGGAACAGTTAAAGGAATAGTTCATCCAAAAATGAAAATTCTCTGATAATTTACTCACCCTCATACCATCTGAGATATGCATGACTTTCTTTCTTCTGCAAGACACTTTTGAAGATTTGTAGAAAAAGATCCAGTCTCAGCAGGTCCTTAGAATGGGAGAGGATGGTGATTAGATATTTGTAGGTCCAAAAAGCATAGAAAGTCGGCATAAAAGTAATCCATCCTATCTCCAGCGGTGACATTAATGTCTTCTAAAGCGAATCGGTCACATTGTGTGTGAAAAAGAATGATATTTAAGCACTTTTTAACTATAAAAGATTGCTTCCAGTCAGGCGTTCAGGAATGGCCGAATTTACCCAAGTGCTCCTGTGACACAAGCGCTTTTGCACGTTCCTTCAACTCATTAGCTGTGTGCCTGTCACGCATCAGTTCACATGCCATTGCGCTTATGTCACAGGAGCACTCGGGTAAATTTGACCATTTGTCAACGCCTAACTAGAAGTGAAAAAGTTAAAAAGTGCTTAAATATCATTCTTTTTCGCACACAAAGTGATCGATTCGCTTTAGAAGGCATTAATGTCACCGCTGGAGATAGGATAGATTACTCTTATGCCGACTATCTGTGCTTTTTGGACCTACAAATATCTAATCACCATCCTCTCCCATTCTAAGGACCTGCTGAGCCAGGATCATTTTCTACAAATCTTCAGAAGTGTTTTGCAGAAGAAAGAAAGTCATACACATCTCAGATGGCATGAAGGTGAGTAAATTATCAGAAAATTGTCATTTTTGGGAGAACTATCCCTTTAAGAAACTAAACATGAACAGTGGTACAGAAATCACAGATGGATAAAAAATGGGCTGTGCCAATGCAATAGCTATGTTTGGAATGTAATATTTTAGATTGTTTGATCAATATTGTGTATATTTTTATATTTATGTTTATATTCATATCATATCCACCAGTTCAGTTAATGTAAAAGCAGGTCGTCTACATAAGCGCAAACTCTGAAACCAGCATTTCTCATCACAGCCAGGGCCCCGTTTCCCAATAATGATTGATCTTACTTGTTAAGAGCATTTTCTACAAGTGATTTTACGAACATTCATTATTTTTTACGTGCTTTTCTCAAAGCTGCACTTAACACGAACGTGCGAGGACGCGCTTTAAGTGCTATTTAAGAGAGTCGCTGTCCATATTTGAAGTGCTGAAATGTGACAGTGTTGTGTCACTTGTCATTGTAACTTGACACCTTTATAACTTTATAAATACTTATCATTTACTTTGTAGGGAAATGTTAACATTTATTTTCTTAAATACACAACCTTATTAACTACATAATGAAATTTAGATTTGTGATAATTTTGTGCAGAATTAACGATTTACTACCTTTAGACAATCACTGCTCTGTTCATCAGATATACGTTTGCAATGTTTTGTTTTCACAAATTCTGCTGGTAGAGGTGCAAGTGTTTCCAGGATCAGTGAAGATGTGTTAATGGACTGCGGTTAGCCACTGAATGATCCTGCTAATGACCAAGCACATATTGAATATACAGACTGATATCATTAATATATGTAAATATTTGTACGTTAATATTTGTAACATTTAAACGTACATATTTGTACGTTTGGATAGAAACTAAAACGCACAATATGGATGTTTGAAAGCATCTAAAACGTAAACATTTGTACGTATTTACAGCTTTAGAAACATAAAATATTAGCAAATCGATTACAAATATATTTGTAAATTTTTCTATTTTATAGATATTTTAGATCCCTTAACCCTACCACAACCTCTAAACATAAACATAAACATTTTCAACAATATAAAAAGATGTAACAACTAGAAAACAATGCACATTGGCAATAATTTTTGTTGCAAAATATTAATTTATATATATTTTACAGCCGCTAGTCCCTCACCTACTCCTAAACCTAACCATAACCATTTATTAAGAATATAAAACACATAACAGGCAGACAGATGTAATCACAATAATTTATTCAGAAAAATGGTAGTCCATCGGGTGATGCGCCGCATCCAATGTGCTCCCTGACGGCATACAATAGCACTGTGTGAGGTGGAGAGTAGAATTTTAATTATTAATCGCTGTAAATCTTCTCCTGATGCACACTGTAACAGCGCTGTCATATCTCTCATTCAAACGAATATGTAATGTTGCAAATGGTCATGAGACACTTAAGAGCCAATGATGCGAGCATGCTACATCACTGCCATAAAACCTGTGGTCGTAATGTTTCTTGAGGCGGCAATTTTTTAATTTTGAAAACAAAACTAACGTGGGTTGATGGTTACGGCGGGCGTGATGGTGCAGCAATGGATGGAGATGGAGATCACTGAATAAACATTTGGGTCTGTTCTTCACAGAAAGCAATCTGAAGATTTGGATTATAGCTAACAAATGTATGGATTAATTTTATCATTGTTTTATGGTGCTTTTTGTGGTTTATTTAGTTTTTTGGCATATTCTCAAAACTCCTCTTATGTCCCGTGGCAAACAAAAATAAAATAAATAAATGCTTAATAAACGATTAAACAATAACAGAATTTTTTTATTCATTTTAAAATTTTAAAGTGTAGTCTTGGTTTAAGTGATACAATCCTTTAAAACATTGTAAAAGGCAGCAGAAATCACACAGAACAGTATGAAACCGTTAAAATGTCATATTATAATGTTAACTGCGTTAAATGTGATGCCATTTAACTTATCTCATTGATTATAAATTAAATGTAATTTACTGGTTAATTCCATGAATTCAACATTAATCGATTCAAACAGTACATGTAAACATTTGTACGTTTCTAAGCGTGTTAATACATAAAATGATGATGTTTCGATGTTGTAAATATATCAATATTGTACATTTCAGTCTATGCAAACTTAAGAGAATGTACATTTGCAAGAATCAAACTTTACTTTAGACTTTAGGAACATGCACCAACCAAGCAGAGGTCTGCTCTTTGCTCCCCAAAGTGATAACAGCCAATGTTGCACATTATATGGTTTGTGTGAGAGCGGAGAGAGTGCCCTTGAGTGTCTGAGAGGAATATGAGGAGATTGTAGAAGAAGAGGAAGGTGGGAAAATGTTTTGATGAGCCAAGATAGACAATATAATATTTATTAGTATAGACTAACATCTACATTCCCTCTCAATTTTATTTGCAAAACAATCATGATGCCACTTTGTACCAACTATGTAGTCGTGCACACAAATCTGTGTAGGTAATTTATTGATTTAGTCCTAATTATTATTCAGTCATTTATTTATCCATTTTATGCATTTATTTAAAACTATATAATTATATATTTATACATTAGATAGCCTAATAAAAAATATATAGGCTAACTGAGATAATACAGTAAGTATACCTATAAAATTACAGAATATTATATATAGATAAAAATAAACTACATCCAATTATGACACTGGAATGTGTGTATTGTATAGCTTGTTGCCGATACCAAGCCCTATTATAAAGTACTGTGCGGTGAAACCCCCTGAAAAAAGATTATTTATTTATTTTTTTGAATGTATTGATAGTAAAACATGTTCTGCTCAGGCAGTTGTATGTTTGGAAGTTGATTAGGTCTGACATGCACTGACCACATGATCCAAATACCCACAGAGCCCTCTCAAATAGCCGCCCATGATGAGGTTGAGCGGTGCTCCTATCATGGTCGTACTCCCCACGGCAGTAGGGCGGGCAGTAATTAATTTTCACATTTAACTGGGAGGCAAAACGCTGGTGTCCTGGGACGTGGCGCATGCCACCAACCCACATCCTGGATTCCGGGGATTAGGATAATTAGCCCCCGGAAGATTGCGTCGACAGATGGAGCAGACCCAGCCCTCCCACTTGCTCTAGCCTTGTCTCTCTTTCTTTCTGCTAAATAAGGGGTGTTGCCGCAGCACGCTGGAGGCTCAGCACGTGTCTCCTGTTTTCGCTTTCTTCTGCAGGGGTTCAGAGGTGGTTTGCTCATACTGGATGAAAAGACTCACGAGTATTGATTTGTATGATATAGTGAAGCTGTTTGCTTGTGAGCCTTATATACAGTATGGATCTTTCAGGCCTTTCATCTTCAGTGTAAGTGTGTATGCGAGGTACTCGTTCATTGAAATGCCAGTGATATCACAGCCAGCTCACAAGCAAGCAAATCCAATATAATAAGAAATTAAAAGAAAGACATGTAATATCTAAAATGTGAAAAAAAAAAAAAAAAAAAGCATAATGCTTTCATATTTCTGTTGCCACTGTTTTATAACAGCAATGCATTATAATTGCTGGAATAACACATGATACTGTATAATACATTAAATATGGTGTTGATTATGTGGTTTAATTAATTATATTCCTTAAAGGTGTAACCATGAAAAGGAATGTATTATAATTAGGGCTGTCAATGGATTAAAATTTTTTATCTAAATAATTACATGATGTGCCAATTAATTAGTCGAAAATTGTCGAATTCGACTCGACTAATGGGCTCGACTTGTCGACTATTAAAATTCAGTATTCGTGCAATCCCTACAACAGTAGACAAGCATTTAGACAATACAAAAATGTGGCTGTAGAGTCAAAATATTTTTGTTTTATATCCATATCATTTAATATAACCTTATTATTGGCCTACTTGTTTTAATTGTTAGTCTATGTACTCATCCATCAGATGGACGCTTTGGAAGAGTGACACTTCTGTACCATCACGTCTCACGGATTTTCAGTGTCTTTAGTCCTAAGCACTGTGTTTTTAGGATGCTGTGTCAAGTTATCCCTTTAATCTCTGAAGGTGCTTTTAAAGATTTCCTGTTTCAGTGGCATAGCTAAAATTAAAGGCTTATAACTCAACAACAACAACAAAAAAAGTACTTGGTATCATTGTAAAGAAAACTTTTCCAATTTTTTAATTATATAGATAAGGATACATTCTGAGACTATCAGCCTAAGAAACTGCTGAAAAATCACAAAACATTATGAGCCAAAAATGTACTTTTTTTTCTCTTATTTTTCTGATTTGACATTAAATATCTCTGGGTGTAAATAAGGTGGCTCCAAAAAACTGCTTTTGTTTTGTTCACAATCATGTCATCTGCAACTGAGAAAAAAATTGTGTTGATACGACAAAGCAATCACAAATTATAATAATTAAAATAAAATAATTCATAGTGTCTAAAAGCCTCTTCAAACAAATAAAACATAATAATTGTACATAAGAACTAATAACACATGCAAACACAACAATGACTAAAGGAATGCATAGCATACAGAAATGATTTTAGTCATGAGATTTCACGGAATGAGTGCATTTTGACTCAATTGAAAAAAGACTCATTGAGTTTGTGTCATTTTCTTGGCGCCATCTCCTGGTGGTCATATGTAACATTGTGCTTTGTGTGGATTATCTTATTATCAGTGCATCCGATTTCCTTGCGTGAGGGCTCCTTTGAAAGATAATCACCTCCTCGAAGTAATGTAATGTTATGTTTGTTTATGTTTTGTCAAGTTATACATGAAAATGCTGCATATAAGCAACACCTGTTTTACTTAGCTATACTTAGACATTACTTACTGTAGCTAAGCTATATATTTTTTAATTTTTTAAAACAAATAGGCTGGTTGTATTCTAATCGTTTTGGTCATAATGCCTGCATGCATTAGAAAATAGAGGTCAAGACTGTAGTTATTAATATTTTGACAATTTTTCTCGCCCATCTGACGGGCCCATCCGAGCTTAAAGGGATAAGCGTAATTTGACATGTGAAAAACAAGTCTTGAGATCCATGCATTCTGTTGTGCTCCTTCCAGCGCAAGAGGAAGGTACTCTGTAGAAAGTGTTTTGCCTGTACAGCTGGAGCTGCGCAGACTGGTCCCCACTGCCACAGATTTGCAAAAACAGTTCAATCAATTTTGAATAGCTCAGATGGGAGGAACATACCTTATTACAGAATTTACATACGGGCTGGGGAAATTATTAATTTAGTTCATTTATCCAACATATTATTTTTCATATAATTAACCACACTAAATTTACATTTTACAATGTATTATAACTGTGGGGAAAATTATTTTCGAAAACGTACTACTGATTAAGCTGTAGTATTAGGCATTAAGATAACCTTTATAATAAATTACTTTCTGTACACACTCTTTATAGAAAGTGTTACCAAAAAATAAATATATAACTAAAGGTTGTTTAGTCACACATCACATGTCTCATATTTCAAGCATGCTCTTCACTGACACTGTTGTCTCCTTGGTTACCATGTACACTGACTTTTGATGAAACCTAAATAGTGTCAAAATTGTTGATTGTTGTGGAAATGACACCACAATTGTGAGACAGTAGCAATTTGGGTAAAAAATTATATAAATTATTTTCACACAATAAATACTGAAATGTGTTTTAATTCACTCTTCGTTTAGATGATGATGTTTTAGAAATGTAATACATATTTTTATGATGGATTTTCATTAGTGCTGTCAATTGATTAAAACATTTAATTTAATTAATTACATGGCATGCTGATTAATTAATCAAATTAATCACATAAAACAATATTTACAGAATGTCTGTAACGTCTGAAAAACATGAATAACCAACACTCCTGGAAACATAATAAACAATTATATGACCTCTGTTCCCTGATGGAGGGAACGAGACGTTGTGTCGATGTTGTGACACTAGGGGTCGCCTTTGGGAGCCCCAAACACCTCTGATCTTTGAGAAAAGGCCAACGGGAATTGGCAAGTGGTATTTGCATGCCACTCCCCCGGACATACGGGTATAAAAGGAGCTGGCTTGCAACCTCTCATTCAGGTTTTGTGCTGAGGAGCCGAGTCAGGGTCCCGGCCATTTCAGCGGGTAGTTCAGTGTTGTGGCAGGAGGGACATCAGGGAACAGAGGTTACGAAAGTAACAAGGACGATCCCTATCTGTCACTCACTCGACGTTGTGCCGATATTAAAAAGGGAAATGGAAAATGCACACAGCAATCACGCTGGGGTATCAGGAGGTTAAAAATTGTGTCTCGAGATCCCTGCATTCTGTTGTGCTTCGTCCATCTGTTGTGTGACCGGCTCTCAATCTACGGCTTCGCTGCTTGTGAGGTTTGATGAGACACGCTGACTGCCCCATGCTGATGTGGCTCGTAAAAACACGATGCACTTCAAGCATGAATTGCTCCAATGGTAGGATAATACATACTTTATTACAGAATTTATGTACGGGTCAGGGGTAGTGATTATTTATGTTTGTATAATTGTTTATATAATTAAATAACATGTTAAATCGACATGCCTAATTGTCATATTTTAATTTTGAAATTTGAAATTTAATTTGAGGGTCTGGGACAAGTGGAATACACTTAAAATCTATATATAAAAGGCTTTTGAAAAGTAGCAAATATATATGAAGTCATGATACAAAGATTCCAAGGAACATAAAAGAAACTAAACTTCTGCACCCAGAAGAACTTAGGAGATGTATTCATTTTGTTGTATCATCTCTAGGCTTACACATGTCGAGATCCTCTTTGTAATACAGTGCACTGGAACAATGGAGCGTTGAGAATTATTATACGACACACAAACAATAACCGTCCAGGTGTAGACGATATTTCATCAAGAGCTGTCAGCTAACATCTCTCAGGAGAAGACAATAATAAATGATGTCCATCCTTAAAACGTTCCTTACAAACCAAACACTTGTCACCCATGGAGGCGACGAGTGGACGCTGTTTTCAGAGCTTGAACAGTCTGACGGTCAGACAGATGGTGGGCTTCAGTTTGTTTAGCAGAAAAGCCTGAGAAGCAAATCAAGCGGTGAACGCACATGCACGTCATAATATCTGTGCTAGCAGACATGCAACGGCAGCAATAATTTTGATTGTAGGATCAAACTGTATATTTTTTTATGTGTTTCTATAAGACACTGAGGGTAGATGTTGTTTGCACAATTTACCATTAAATCAAAGTGCTTGAGTTTGAGGCCTATTTCTGAATTTGTAAAACAGCTTATACAGTGTATTGTTAAGCAGTAAAGTACAAGACATCCTGCTATATTGTGAATATTGTCAAAACTAAATACCACTGTAAGACACAACATGCAGCAGGGTATATTCACAATATACAGTGGTAATGTATAGTATATGCAAGTAGTGGTTCCTATATAATTTAAACATTAATGACACAAATATTCATTTATTTACAAAGCAAATTCATTTATTGCTATCCTTCCACCAGCAGATATAGTCCCTGACATAAATAATAACAAAATGCTTAATATATGAGTGCTAATAATATTTATTTATCACCCCTCATTTATTTTAGATAAGGTTCCTATATATTGTTATTTACACGGGGCAAATATACTATTTATCAAATCTACTTTTATTACGTATCCTGTTTTAATGGGGATATAATTTATTACAGCTGACAGTTACGTGCACAAACAAGGTTTGAACATCAACCGTAACAAGATCAAACTCAAATTCACAGCTTTTTAAAACTTGTGTGTCAAATTTGAAGGCTGTTTATTGGATCAATACAGATAAATGTCATATTATGCAACTATGCATTACTTTACGGAGAGCTTACGACCTACTAGTAAGTCTTGCCTTAAGAACAGGTGGTGCAACTAAATTAAGCACTGACTTAGTTACAAACTAACTATAAGTTACTAAGCCCTTAGTGTGAACTTTACGTCCCAACTTACGCAAGACCTTACGCACAGCTGATGCAACCCTACCCAGGTGTTGTCCATCACATCTGTTACTATATTGTGTATTTTATTACTGCTGAAACATTGTATTGACCAACCAGCATCTAGAACCGGAACTTTCTGTTTCATATGAATGGCTTATTTCTTCTGTATTTTATGATAAAAAATACAACAATGCTATTTAAATATGTACAATAATATTACCTACATGAACGAAAATGAAAATTGTGGAAATTACATACTGTAAAATGTAATAATTTTACAAAATTGACAACGTTGCTGAATTTTTTTTTCCGTATTATTATATTTTTATTGTTGACCTCATTTTGAGTAGTACAGACAGACAGCAAAAAATTTACGATTGTTTGGTAACACTTTACATTTTGTTCTATTTCTTAAAGTTAAAAAAAGGGGCTTATTAATGACTAACAAGCAATAATAAAACAACTATTAAAAAAATTATTATAAAAAAAAGCAATAATTTTAATGCAGTTATAGTAACATACATAGAAAGGAAAACATTTTCATCCAATACTTTCCAAATAGTGAGCATTGTAATGTATATGTTTAAAATGCTTAATATATGCATAATAAATACATTTATGTATACTTGTATTAAAAAGAAAACATTAAATGCCCTAAATCATGATTTATGTCACAATGCCACAACAATTTGTTATTATATTGAGATTAACAGGAGGGATTATGTCATTTTGCGACAGTACACTTTGTGTTTATATTCATTACTGTAATGTCTTTACTCACTTTCCTTGTCACGTTGATGTCAAAAGAATGGTGATACTCCAGGTTCTGTCCAAACTTTCCTAGTTACTTAAAACCCTCTGTAAAATCACTTTTCAGTTCTTTATGATCATTCACAGCATACTGTACATCATATAACAATGCCTGATGACCAATAAACCATACTGAACTTTATGTACATAGGTTTCTAATGTTGGAAACTCCTTAATAAATGCTTTGTGTCCACTTTACATTAAGGTACATTTTCATAGGTTAGTAGTTTAAAGTTATATCTAATACCAGAAAAGCATATTGCTGCAATAAATGTCAAATTTTTCTCTGTCTCTGTCATTAACTCATGACTCGAGTCTTTTAAATCCGTTCACCAAAAAGATTTGTTCAGATTCGTACACTAATTCGTTCTGTGACTATGTAGGTAAGTCATACCTTTATGCCAGTAGGTGGCAACAAAAAAAATAATTAAGCACTGAGTCATTCACGACCGAAACAAATCTAATTATACATAAATTTTAATATGCTAGTTAAATGAAATCTACGAATAGCCTTTAGCAGAGTGTTTAGCATCATAAGCATTTTACCAACAAATGACAACAAAGCATATCTATCATTTTGTGAACTGATGTACATGACTATCAAGCTATACAAGCCCTCCTAAATAGGGTCTAGCAATGGCTATACATTAAACCATACTGAACTTTATGTACATAGGTTTCTAATCTTGGCAACTCCTTAATAAATGCTTCATATGTGTCCACTTTACATTAAGGTACAATTTCATAGGTAACTAATGTTGAATAAATGTTATTAAGTATTTATAATATGTGAGGTAACATGGCTCACTATTTGGAAGGTATTGTATGAAAGTCACCCTTTTTATTCATGTTTTTATAACCAAATATGAATTATTCATAATTAATCAGTATGGAAGAATTCCATTCTGAACACATCCAAAGTTTGTGATTTTACTCACTGCTGCATTAGATTGTACTTCAGCATCTTGATGTAGATATACTGAAGACCTAGTCTAGATCCTCAGTGGATAGCACTGCCGCCTCCCAGACAAACAAATACATATATTTTCCCTCACTGTAATAGTGATAAATCATGGTGGAAAAGGCCCAGAGTAAATTAGTATGCTTCCTGCTCAGTCTCTGCTGATCCGAAGACAAAACAAAACTAACCCCAGTAAGTAGCAGAACAGTATTAAAGGTCAGGTGTTTCAATGACCCGACTCTCATTGCTTATGGAACCGTTGACCGCAGAACACAAAGTGCAACAATCATTGATGCTTACAGATGCATGTATATATATATATATATATATATATATATATATATACACACTGTATACATAGGCAAGATATACTCATATTTTTGTCTGCAAATGTAAAAAAAAAATCTAATTGTATATCAAATTACCTTACATCTACAGTAATGCTTAATTTTTCCAGTTTCAGTAAATGTGATTCATGTGCAGGGAAAAGATTCAGAGGTTATTTTTTGAACAAGATGCACTTCAAAAACAGGTCGTGATGAGCTGCTCCATGTGTCTGAAAACACAAACTAGAACTGCTTATTATAGAAAACAATATTATATATATTACATTTTATGCCATTCTATACAGTATGTCGATATGAATGTATTTACTCTGAAATGGCTTAAAAGGTTGATTTTTTTGTTTTGTTTTTGTGGATTAAAGAAAAAAGCATTTCAAATATTGTAGCCATTGTAGCCAAGAACATCAAACATGTTGGTAACACTTATTGACTAATAAGTCATTTTCAAATGCATTATGAATAATTCATATTTGGTTATAAAAACATGAATAAAAAGGGTGACTTTCATACAATACCTTCCAAATAGTGAGCCATTTTACCTCACATATTATAAATACTTAATAACACTTATTCAACATTAGTTACCTGTGAAACTTTATCTTAATGTAAAGTGGATGCCTGTGAAGCATTTATTAAGGAGTTGCCAAGATTAGAAACCTATGTACATAAAGTTCAGTATGTATAGCCGTTGCTAGACCCTATTTAGGGGGGCTTGTGTAGCTTGATATTCATGTACATCAGTTAACAAAATGATAGTTATGCTTTGTTGTCATTTGTAGGTAAAATGCTTATGATGCTAAACACTCTGATAAAGGCTATTCGTAGATTTCATTTAACTAGCATATTAAGATTTATGTATAATTAGATTTGTTTCGGTCATGAAGGACTCAGTGCTTAATTGTTTTTTTGTTGCCACCTACTGGCGTAAAGGTATGACTTACCTACATGGTCACAGAACGAATCAGTGTATGAATCTGAATGAAACACAGTTTAAAAAACAAAACATAGCACCAGAGTGTAATACATTAAATGTGAACACTGTCATTGGGGCTGAGCTCCCCTATGATCGAAAAAAGTTAAATACAGCAAAAATCTACTTAAAAATAATTAAGGCAAGTCTTTCACTTTGTTTATCACTAGGTGAACACAATGAATAATTTTATTTAATCATTTTCATTTATATACACCATTATAACAATACATTGCAGTACCTGTGTAAAAACATTTTAATACATTAAAAAAATTTAACTGAATTGATTCGTTCAAATGAAAAGTTTGAACTAATTCATATAAATTAATTGAAGTGTTCTGTTTTGATAATTTATAAAAAAAATAAAAAATGTAAAAAAAAAAAAATCACAGTACAGATTATTCCAATCAGTAAAAACATCAAACTGATCAAATAGCCATGTGTCATATGTTGTCGGAAATCTCTCAAAGAGTAGAATACATCCAGCCTATTTGTTTTACTCACAGACAACATTATAGCGAGTAAATGTATACTGTATGTCTTTGACATTTATGTTGGTGTTGCTTATATGCCGTGTTTTCCCTTATAATTTCATGAAAAATAAACAGAACATAAAATATCACATACCATTACTAAGAGGAGGTGATTATCTTTCAAGCGAGCCCACACACAAGGAAATCGGATGCATTGATCATTAGAAAATCCACATGAAGCACAATGTTACATATGACCACCAGGAGATGGCGCCAAGTAAATAACACAAACTCAACGATGCCGACTTATTGAGTCAAAAGGCACTCATTCCGTGAAATCTAATTTCTAAAATAATTTCTCCATTCTACGCATACCTTTAGTCATAAGCCTAGTTTCCATCCACTTTTCGCACAATTTTATCGACAAAGAGAAAATGCGTAAAAACTTTTTTGCAAAATTTGCCGTCCTCTGCCTGTTTCCATTCAAATGGCATTTTATATAGAAAAAAAAATGGTGTGCGTGATGACGTCATGCCTAAAAAAACACTTTGTCACATAAGCTTTAGTTTATCGCATAAGAAATCGGCCCTTAAGCCATTTCCATATAGAAATTTGTGTATATCGCTGATTGTGTACCTTTTGCCTTTCAGATGTCCCTATTTTTTTTTTTTTTTCTGAAGTTTTGGTAAAATGGGGAGAGTATTGAGACAATTCATTGAAATTAGCCAGCTAAATGTCGTTTTAATTTCACAAATAAATGCAATCAGAAGACGAGGAATTGCAATCAAAAGGGAGCAGTTGCCCTTCTGATAGGACTGTAATATTGGTCCTGATGTTGCGCCTATCGCAGGTTGCCACCGGTTCTAACCCGAAAGCGAATCGTCATGGCCCTGTTCAAGCTGGCAACCTGCACCAAGTAATGGGGAAACTTTCAGTCTTAGTACAAGGAACGTCCATCGATGTATATATATTGTGTGCACAGCTATTAAAGAAACATTGATGCAGTGTAATATCAGGGTTTACATATGATACATTCCTGATATTCAATAGGCTATTTTAAAGAATCATCTAATCTAAAGCATCGCCATCACAACTGCATTATGTCCCACATATTTGTCCAGCAACTTTTAACGACCAACTGAACTTGATTTTCATTTAAAATTAATTTTAGCGTCATAATGCAATTTACATTTTCTGAAGAAGCTCAGCAAATGCGATCCGAGGTAAAGAGGGTTAGATTTCAAATATTTAAAAGATTTAAAATGTTCAAAAGCTCATTTTCTGAAAGTGAACTCAGCATTGGACAAATAGTTCAGATAGTTTATAGTCTTGAAGTGTAGAAATGTCATTCAGCCGACTTTATTCGTCTACAGAACAGGGTGCGGCTACTTTAAGTTTGTGAAAAGAAAAGGCATATACAGGTCTAAAAATATAGTTTTTTCATTTGGTAATTAATTATTTTATTTAATGCTTTATTCATTTAGTAGGCAAATGCATTTATTTGAATACAGGGAATTTTGCCGGCATTTTTTCAAAAGCTAAACAATAATTTTATAGAATTGGGCTGAATGTTCGTGTTCCAAAAAAGCACACTGAAGCTTTTCTCCTAGTATTGTGTATTTATTTTTCATTTAAAACATCTTTGTGCACAGAAATTATATGTTTTTTGTATTGTGGGCTAATTCCATTCTATTATTCTTAATGGTGTGGAAAAGCAACTTTAATAAATAAACGGATGGCTACCGTGATAAAATTAATCACAAACGGTGGCTGTTCATTTCTCCATGCACTTGTCAATGTGCATGTCTTGATACGAGATATTTGTGTTGGCACTCTTGGAAGTGTCATGATGTAGATATGTTTGCAGCATCGGATCTGTGCTATGCCGTTAAGACAAATCCATAACAGTGCGAGTAATGCTTCACGTACAATAAATTGGCTTTCAAGGATGTGTACCGTCGTTATGATTAACACAGGCTAACGATTGGGGTAAATTCTGTCATGTGACACTACATTTTTGCGTTAATGCCAATTTCCTCGACAAAAAGTGTTTCCAAACCAGTTTTTCGTGACATTTGAAGTATCAACATAGAGTTTATGTGCTAGAGTTAAACGGAAAAATATTATGTCGACACTTGTGAAATTTTAGTGATAATTTGCGTTTCCATCAGCTTTATTTTAATGCGCTAAAACTTTTTTTTGCAAAAAATCCTAGGATGGAAACGTAGTTATTGTTGTGTTTGCATGTGTAGTTAGTTCTTATGTACAATTATTATGTTTTTATTTGTTTGGAGAGGCTTTTGGACACATGGAGACATTTGTGGACACTATGATAAATTATTTTTGTAATACTATAACTTTTGATTGCTTTGTCATATCGACAAAGCTAAAAGGGCTTAAAAAAAAAACACCTTCAGAGCTTGAAGGGTTAACATCCATTATTGTTACTGATGTTTAAATCAGAATCACTATTAAAATATCTATACCTTAAAGCTCCTAAACTAGTGAGTTGTGAGACAAGGAAGAATCACAAAACTAGTCCACTGACACGCTCTTTAGAAATGTAATGGCCAAATAAAATAATAATAATAAAATGTTTCATTTATATATCATCTTTCCAAGGCTCAAGGTCACTTCAAAAGTACTAAAATCATCACAGTGTTTCTCATGTCCATTCCATGTGTGCAGGGACACAAACCGAGTTTCCTTAGCACTACAGCTGGGAAACTATCACAAACACACATAGGGCATGTCAAATGACTGGCTTCTCAGGAAAATGGGTATCATCCCAGACTCGAGCAGGAATATGAATATCCTCCAACATCCATTTGAAAGAGTAATGCGGAATATCAGCTGTGACATGTGTGTTGGTGAGGCAGGTAAGGCAGCGAATCTTGTGCAGGCAGCACACGAGAACAAAGAGCGTGGAGAAAAGTGTGCGTTGTGCCAGTTCGCCTTCCATTCAGCCAGAAAATTGTAGGCATCCAAATGGCTCATAATTTCAATTGTGAGGCGCACCCTAATCTTTGCTACTTCAAACATAGATTTCTGATGCTTTTGTGAGATTCATTTCATCTCACTGTATATTTCAACCTGTGCTGGCACAAACCAACAAAGAGCCCTGATTGTTGAGCATAATAGGAGTCTTTGTCAAGGTGTTTTTTTCTTGTTGAATACTTCAATTTATACTGCTGCTGTTCATGCGATATATCAGTGGGATATCAAGGCAACTTCATGGAGCATGACATGCATGCTGCTCATCATCTCCTAGACCAGATCTTCACATTTCTCTTGATCCAAGGTGCACCCTTGAGATGTGGATTTTAAAGCTGCTTCCCTACTGTACACCTGTCAGGGAGAACAATTAGGCCTGGAAGTTTTAATGGTATGAGCTGAAGTGATATATGATAAAAGCAGTGCTGAGGAGGACATGAGATGTGTGGACAATAAAGGCGGTCTCAAGACATTAAAAACATTTAACCTAAAAAATGTGCTTCATGTGGTAACATCTAAATAATCTGATTTGATTCAAGGCAGAAATATTATTTAACATCACTGAATCAAACTTAATACATTATGTTAAACCAACAAGCTACTTTTTAGGGTTATATCAAGTAGAAATAGCTTGTTAAGGTAACAATTGCAGTTTACCACTTTTTACAATCTATTTTATAAAATGGATAGTTGTGTTCTTGGATACTGATTGGTCAATTCAGCCGTTCAAATCCACTATATAGTAAGAGCTATGACAGTAAACACCTGTTCATCAATTATTAATCTTGGTGTTACATGTCGGAAGATGGCACTTATTGAATTTGCTTAATTAAAAGGAACAATTTTGTCCTTAATATTTTTATTATGAAGTAACCATTTTTAAAAGCAATAAGCCCCTCGTGTCCATTTTATATTTTGAATATAGTCAGTCCGTTGTGCGTCGAGTCTAACAGTGCTCGGTAACACTTTAAATGAATGTTCCCTTCATAAAATGACACATTTAAAAATGCATTATAAATTATTGATATGCAGTTATAACAACATAAATAAAAATGAACTGTTATGCAATACTTGCCAAATAGTGAGCCATTTTATGTCACATGCTATAAATGCGTAATAACACTTATTTGACAAAAGTAACCAATGAAAATGTACCTTATGTAAAGTGGACACATATAAAGCATTTAATAAGGAGTTGCCAACATTTGAAACCTATGTATATAAAGTTTAGTATGGTTTAATGGTCATTATATTTGCTGCGAATGAGCATGAAGACCTGAAAAGTTATTTTGCAGAGGACTTTAGGTAACTAGGACTAGTTAAGTGACAACACAAATTAGTCAAGATATTAAACTCACACACTGTATAAAACACAAAACGTGTAATGTTAAATGCTCACTATTTTGCAATTACTGCATAAAAGTCGGCTTTTTTATTCATGTTTTTACACGTTTACCAATAATTTACAATGCATTTGTAAATAACTTATTAGTCACTATTGAACTCTTTTATAAACCTTTAACAAAGGGAACATTAATGTAAAGTGTTACTCAGCTGCCTTTAGCCATGTCTATTTTACAATAAAGCACTGCCTTGTACTTTATTGCATAACTAAATATTGAGCTTTGGTGCTCGTGCACAAAATACAGTAAATACAATCAAAGAGAAAAACTCACTTATTGTTGTGCCTCAATATTTATTGCTTTAATTAATTTGCTAATCTGTAGATAGTATTAATAGTAAATCAATAATAATAATAATAATTATAATTTTTTAATGGAATTAATTACATGGTGTGCCGATAAATTAATCGAATGAATCGCAATTAATCACATGTATAAATATTTGCTGAGAAAGCCCCTCAAATAACAGTGATTCAATATATAATGATGAAATAATTATAGTTATACTTAAATAATTATAAATAACTACTCCAGCCAGGTGTCCTAAGCAACCAAATTGGCCCGGTTGCTAGGGAGGGTAGAGTCACATGGGGTAACCTCCTCGTGGTCGCTATAATGTGGTTCGCTCTCAGTGGGGCGCGTGGTGAGTTGTGCGTAGATGCCGTGGAGAATAGCGTGAAGTCTCCGCACGCGCAATGTCTCCGTGGTAAAGTGCTCAACAAGCCACGTGATAAGATGCGTGGATTGACGGTCTCAGACGCGGAGGCAACTGAGATTCATCCTCCGCCACCCAGATTGAGGCGAATCACTATGTCACCACTAGGACTTAGAGCACATTGGGAATGGGCATTCCAAATTGGGGAGAATAATTACAGATAATATATATATATATATATATATATAATCATGTCCCTGGACCGTAAAAAGGAAGGCTCCTGAGCAATTCAAGCTTGAAGTACCACCTTTTTTCTACAGGAGGCAGTAAGTGAAACTTCAGCTGTACAGGCAATGTGCAGCTTATACAGAGAACGAACCAACCCTTCAGCAGACAGCACAACACAAGGATGCATTCTTGCATTCAAAACATAGCTTGATGGAGCGCAAATCTGAATTTAGGGATCTCAAGAAGTGTTCTTCTAAGTATTTAACTACGTTTAAGTTGACACAGCGACCTAAAAATGTTATGTTTTTTAATGCGACGCAACCAAAGTGAGACGTTCCACAAGCATCCGTCTGACGTAGGTGTACATTGACGGGTGCTTATCAAGCTCTCATAATAAATTATAAAATATTATTCAGATAATTAAAATGCATTACATTATTGTAGCAGAGGAGTTAAGCATTGATAAGACAATGCAAAAAGTGGCTTTAAAATCCAATGTATTGTTTATTTGCATATTAAGCTAATCATTGGCCTATAGTTCACAGCAATCCATTTAGCAATTGAATTCATCAGTCAGTCTGAGATTTATTATGAGGGCTTTTCTAAGCTTGTGTCAATGTACACCTGCATCAGACGGACGCTTTTGGAGCATCTCACTTTGGTTGCGTCGCATCATAAACATACCATTTTCAGGTCACTGTGTCAAGTCTAACGTAGTTTAATACTTAGAAAAACATGTCTTGAGATCCCCAAGTTTGGATTTGCACTCCTTCAAGCTGTGTTTTGAATGCAAGAATGCATCCTCATGCTGTGCTGTCTGCTGAAGGGTTGGTTTGTTCTCAGTATAAGCTGCGCATTGCCTACACAGCTAAAGTTTCACTTACTGCCCCCTGGAGAAAACAGGTGGTACTTCAAGCTTGAATTGCTCAGGAGCCTTCCTTATTACGGTCCGGGGACATGATTAATTGCATACATTTTTTTTACACCTAATTTTTTATAGAATTAATCGCTCTGAATTATCACGTTAAATTGACAGCCCTAGTATCTCTCTCTCTCTCTCTCTCTCTCTCTCTCTCTCTCTCTCTCTATATATATATACTGTATATACGTATATACTGTATAATGTGCAAAGGCCCCTAAATAAGTAAATTTAGATCTAAACCTACTGATTAATTGCTGTACCTTCAATTTCAAAGCAATTTCAAACAAATACAGCTGTTAATATGATACAAATTATTGATTTGTATCAATAATTCACACTCATGTTTATTGAAATGCATTGTTAAAAGTTCTGACATTCAGCCGACCTGTTTATCACATTACCGGGTTGTGGTATTTGTGTTATTGTTCTCCTCTATGGCACTATTTTGAAAAATGTGACCACAGCTTTCCACATTTGTCACCAACGTGGTGGCCCATGCACGGTTGCACATGGAGCAATTGCAGAGGATAAAACAGCAGTAATATTGTTCCATCAAAAATCCAACAGCAGGGCGACTTCCAGTGGTAATGAACTTGTCAGCTGTGTGCCTGTAGAGTTCTGAGTCTGATGTGGCTGTTATTATTCAATTCAATATTGTGTTCACCCTACATTCCCTCGTCCGATTTCTCAAATGCCACACCAGGCCTCTTGTTTTCCAGTAACTCCTGTTTTCTGCATACTCCCTCTGGACTCCAGCTATTTTATTGGCCATTGTTTAAAAGAAATAATATTTGCTGTTTGCAGCACCGCTGTGAATTACCTCAAATGTTAAAGCTCCAGATAAATGTTAGAGGGAAATTAGTCACAGGGTTGCTCTTGAAAATAATTTACAATATTAAAATGGTTTTTATTCTGTTTCTTTTCTTTTAGTATGTATTTCAAAGTTTTGGTCCTTTGATTTACAATGATGCTGCATAAATGAAGCTCAGACGGACTAATATATAAGAGAATGTTTTCCAAGATAGCACACGTACATCTTCGAGATGTCTGTTTGAGATCTTTTTATTTGGAAAGCATCACAACATAATTAAAATCTGCTAAATATCTTAAAAAGATCATATTTGCAAACATTAAAAATCATAAACGTCCCAAAGCCTGTGATTGGTATAGGCAAATATTATCTAAATCTGTGCTAACCTATAAATGCTATTTTACAAACATTTCTTTCATTAAAGACCCCCTAAAATAGTTTGATATGTGCACTTTTCTTCCCTGTGCTGACATAGTTATTATTGAAATGGAAAATTTGGGCGGGACATCTTATGAAAATTATGTGACTGTGGCGACATTTTCATACAATTATTTTACATAGTTCATTACACGTATCATGGCAGTTCTGAGAAAAATGTCCACTGTGTGGTGCTAAAAGCAATTTAAAGTTTCTCCCAAACAGAAGAGATAATGTTTTAAATCAAGAAAACCTACCCTCCTACCCTAAACCTAACCAATAGTGTCATAAGAGCAAATGTGAGTTGAAAAATGCAATTGCTAAAGCAACCATATCTTTTTGTGGTGGTTCTATGATGCTTTTGGCTCACATGTCGACTCACATATTCTTCTAAGTAAGTAAGTCTTTAAGAACTAATAATCTTCCGTTTTACTCGTGATTTGTATGAAAGTATATAAAATTCATTGTTTTAACATCTCTAGTGTTTATTTCATCAGGAAACTGCCACAATACATATAGTAATGTGATTCTATGAGATGACCTCAAAGCTAATAAACATCCAAAACTCCAATTCTGATCCCATTTCATGGGCTCTTACTCAGATATCAAAATATAAACATACTGATGTCTATGTTGGACATAAAGCAACTTCCAATAGCTACAATATTTTGTAGAACTGCAGTACGCACATGCTAGTTTTGGTTTTTGGAGTGTCAGTGTTATTCAATGTTTTATGTGGGCTGAGCAGAGAACCTGCACTCTTCCAACAAAGAATTGCGGCATGCCAAGCATCAGATGTACGAGCTGACAGTTTAGTAGCCCACTGTATGTCTGAGACTAGAGAGAACAGGGTGAACAATTTGTGCTGTGCAATGAGCATGACTGCTGCTTCAAGAAATTAGTGAGAAAATGCTCACAGCCATATGGTTTATATGACACAGTGTCTGATGCTGAGCATATAATTTCCCACAATAACCTTTGATTATGGAATATAGATATACAGTGGCAAGAAAAAGTATGTGAACCTTTTGGAATTAGCTGGTTTTATGCATTGGTCATAAAATGTGATCTCATCTTCATCAAAATCACAAACAAAGACAAAGCAAAATGTGCTTAAGCTAATAACACAAAAACAATTATAAACTTTATTGAACACATCCCATTAAACATTAACATTTAGCTGTCACGGCTCTCATGAGGTGCACAGCATCTCTATTGGGTTAAGGTCTGGGCTCTGACTGGGCCACTCCAAAAGGTGGATTTTATTTTTTTGAAGCCATTCTGTAGTGGATTTACCTTGATGCAGCAGAACAATGACCCTAAACATCACTCAACTTCTCCAGAGCAGCAAAGCAGCCCAAAATCATGACACTCCCTCCACCATACTTACCGTTGTGATGATGTTTTCATGTTGGTATGCAGTGCCCTTTTTATGCCATTTGTAGTGCTGCGTGTTCTTCCCAAACAGCTCAACCTTAGTTTCATCAGTCCATAAAGCGTTTTCCCATTAGCATTGTCGAGTGTCAAGGTGGTCTTTCGCAAACTTCAGGCACACAGCAATGTTTTTGTGTTGTTGGCTTCCTTGGTGGTGTCCTGCCATGGACACCATGCTTGTTTAATATTTTCCATATAGTGGACTTATGAACAGAGATGTTAACCAGTTCCAATGATTCCTTCAAGTCTTTAGCTGTCATTCTAGGGTTCTTCTTTACCTCACTGAGCATTCTGCATTGTACCCTTTGAGTCATCTTGGCTGGACGGCCACTTCTAGGGAGAATAGCCACAGTACTAAATCATCTCCAATTATAGAAAATTTGTCTAACTGTGAACAGATGAATATCTAAACTCTTCAAGATAACTTTGTAACCCTTTCCAGCTTTATGCAAAGCAACAATTCTTGATTGTAGATCTGAAATCTCTTTTTTGCAAGGCATGGTCCATGTCAGCAAATGCTTCTTGTGAATAGCAAACTCAAAATATTTGAGTGCTTTTTATAAGTCAAAGTATCTCTAACCCACACCTCCAATCTCGTTTCATTAATTGGATGCCAGGTTTGCCAACTCCTGACTCTAATTAGCTTCTTTTTTTGTTGTTGTCATCTTTAGCCTAGGGATTTGCTTTTCCCACAGCACTGTTAATGTTTAGTGGGATGTGTTCAATAAAGACATGACAGATTATAATTGTTTGTGTATTGTTAGCTTAAGTGCATTGTGCTTTTCCTATACTTGTGACTTTAATGAAGATGAGGTCACATTTTATGAGCAATTAATGCAGAAAACCAGCTAATTCCTTTGTGGCTTTTTCTTGCCACTGTATATAAATCAGCAGCAGGTTGCAAGAAGCTCCTTAAATGAGTGAAAACACTTAGCGACACTAGCCTTAAAAATGTATTAACTTAAGGGACCTCTTGCAAGTGGGCCTAGACCATGTGTCTAATCAGCTCCTGATGTTATCAGATGAACCTTTTATTTGAGTACTTGATGAGTATCACAAAGGCAGTGTGTGAATTATGCAATGACTTTCAGGAGCTCAGTGTTTTTAAAATAATTACTTGTCATTTGTTGCTCCTATCACAGGTAGTCGCATATCATCTATATATGTTTTTAACAGAACACACATTTCGTGATTCATAAATCTTAATAAGGTGATGAATAATGACAGTATTAGTGTTTTGTTGTTACTGATCCTAATGGAAAGCACAAAAAAGCCTACTGTTATTGTTACCTTATCTCGCGAACGTGGTTTCTGTTTGCTAGCATTTGGCAGCAGTTTAAAATATGCATTGTAATTTAAAAACATTGTAATCTAACTTTTTTGTGGTACTGAAACATTATTTGAAAATGCTTTTGAGATGTTCCTTATGTAATATGAATTAAAACAGTTTCTAACAATAGTTTATGAAGCTTTAAAGATAGAAATACCGTGATCTCCGAGGTTGTTAATCAATGGTTTGTGCTTCTGTTGAAGCCATCAGTCCATGTTATTTCATCATAATATTTTTTAAATTGTGATTTATAGTACACTTCCTGGTGAAAAACGACTCTATCCATGATCCTGTGGGGGAAAATCAACCAATCAGAGAGTGGCAGCAAACAAAACAGCTATAACACACCGTGAATGACAGTACAACAATTTATATATTTTAAATATCGGAATATTTGGCAATAAACTTAAAATACATTGATTCTAAACATATAATACATAACTTTAAATCAATGGGTTTATATATGTCCATCATTTTTAGTTTAATTACATCATTTGCAATCAGTGATGACTTCTCAGGGCCAGCAAAGCCTTCTCTAATAAATAAATATTTTTCATCCTTTCATTCTTAATCACCTTTTTGCCTATGTATTTTTAATCGCTTTTCACTCTTAATTAATCTACAAACAAATAGAGAAAAACGAAAAGTTTATCCAGTCAGAATTTATTCCTTGATGCTTACAAGCAAAGTGTGACAACTGTTTCGCAAATCGCATGCCCGAAGCAGCGCGTGAGTCTGAGCTCCACCCCGTTAAGCCTTCAGAATTTCCACAGAATCCCTCAACAGTGCAAATGAATGAGCAACTAAAATCAGATTGTCAGATTCATCAGCCAATCAGATTGATTTATTTGTTCTTGGTGGGTGTGGTCTTTAGGATATGTCCAAATCGAGGCCTTCTAGCTGGCCTTGAGTGACGCAATCACGCTTTAAGTGATGTACAATTCAAGAGCGAAAAGCGCAAGATCTTGCTGACGAATCGGCTGTCATCACTGCCGGTATTGCCGTTGAGAAAGAGATCCTTATGGATTTAAAAACACGAGATGTTCTGCATGACCGTGTGATTGCTTAATTTATTAAACAGGAAAGGAGGACTGATTTTCACTTCAAGTAAACTGGTAAGTGCTTTTTGCATTGTATAGCAACATCAGGAGTTTTCTAAGTGTAAATTAGGCTGCTGGAGCATTAAGTGTCGGATCAAGTTTTGAAAAGTAGTGCTGCATTCCATTCAACTCGGAAAGTCAGATTTTACAACTTCCTACTAGGAAAAGTGCAATGGAATGTATCTTTAAATCAGAATTACAACTTGTAGGCTCCTGCAGAAATTCTCAACTCCGATTTCGCCGAGTTGCAGGGGCATGATGTCACACAAACATGTCGACACTCAGGGAGATATACAGAGTAAGTGAAAAACATTCACTTTATTAAGTAATATCGATAAATGAGTTTGTTTCCACATTACATGATATTAAAGCATGGAGTGTTGGTGGCATAGTGGGCTAAAGCACTGAACTGATACAGGTTGCTGGTTCGATCTCCACAGCCACCACCACTGTGTCCTTGAGCAAGGCACTTAACTCCAGGTTGCTCCAGGGGGATTGTCCCTGTAATAAGTGCACTGTAAGTCGCTTTGCCAAATGCATAAAAATGTAAAAAAAATGTAAAGCTTGTTTAACAAACGGCTGCAGAAACAGGTGTATAAACCATTATAATCTCTTTTGATAACTGTATACCTGAAGCACAAATGCTAGTGCTGCAGCATTGTTTATCAGCTGGGTTGCTAGGAGACATCTCTAATGAGAGTCAAACACCTGCTAAGCTAACGGGAGTGTTGCAGTTCCGAATGTCAGGGAATGGAATGCATTGATGGTCGGAGATAGCAAGTAGGAATATCCCACATACAACTTGAATGGAATGCAGCATAACTTCATACACTGAAGAAACTAAATTTATTGCAAGCAACATTTAAATCGCAAATATTATTAGATAGATTGTTCCAGGTATTATAGACCTCCTTGGTAGATTCATATGAAAAATTATGATTTTTTACTGTCTGTTCGGGAGACGTTCATTTCACAAAACAGTCATGCTGCAGTTAAAATTAGGCTTCTTGAGCATTAATTGTAGTTTCAAGTTCTGGCTTTCGCGCATGGGCGTGTTTTTAAAATGTCAGTTGGTATTACTAATTAGCTGCGACATAATGTATGATGCCCAAAGGCATAGGGTGTCTTATTCATTGTGAAACTGTTTTCTTAAAGGCATGAATCACACTGAAGGCCTAGACTTTAAATGCATGGCCGGCACTGTTTGCAATGCTTCATGGGATTGTAGTGCATTCCCTCTTAAATGCATGGTAATTTTACCAAACACTCTTAAATATTCGGGTCTTTAGAGACCCTGCACTTATATCTATCAAAAATGGTACAAAATGCACAGATAGTGTCACATTTTAAAAATATTTTCAAGACAATTAGAAAATAATAAAATACAATATTTTTGATATATTTTGATGTTTTATTTTTCATAAATCAAAGAGCTAATGCAACAGATCAGGACAAATCAAGAACATGATTCATTATTTTCACACTGAAATTTCATGAGATGCAACTGGCTGTCAAACACATATTGAGCTACATATAACACATACTCAAAACATAAGATACACATCAGATACACCTAAGTTACACATATCTTACACATATGTATTTTTACAGGCACTTATTGAGTCTAAATAGATGAACAACTTACATTATTTTAGTAGCACACCCAAATTACAATAGTTATATCATACTTTAATGTGTTCATGTGTACTTGTTATAGTTTACTTCAGTGATGTTTCTTTATCAGATATCAGTGTCAAATGCAAATCAAATCAATCATTGAAACATCAGCATCACCTTGAGTAAGAAATAATAAGTATAATATGTATGTGTGCACGCATACATACATATTACATGGCATTCCGGGCCGCGTCATCAGAGTGTGAATGAACCAACTGGCTGGTGTTTTTACGGACATTTTCAACCTTTCCCTCTCTTTGTCTGTAGTCCCCACATGCTTTAAAATGTCCACTGTTTTGCCTGTTCCAAATCAATCCAAAATCACTTGCTTAAATGACTGGCGTCCTGTTGCTCTGACCCCCATCATCAGCAAATGCTTTGAGAGACTAATCAGAGATTACATCTGCTCTGTGCTGCCTACCTCACCGGACCATTGCAGTTTGCATACCACAACAACTGCTCCACTGATGATGCCATTGCATCTACAATACACACTGCTCTCTCCCACCTGGAAAAAAGGAACACTTATTTGAGAATATGCGTGTTTGTAGACTACAGCTCAGCATTCAACACCATAGTGCCCTCCAAGCGTTATGTGAAACTCCGGCCTCTGGGCTTAAACAGCTCGCTGTGCAGCTGAATCCTGGACTTCCTGTCAAGCAGACGCCAGGTGGTTAGAATGGGCAGCAACATCTCCTCATCACTGACCCTCAACACTGGAGCCCCACAGGGCTGTGTTCTCAGCCCACTCCTGTATTCTCTGTACACACATGACTGTGTGGCAACACACAGCTCCAATGCCATCATTAAGTTTGCTGATGATACGACGGTGGTAGGTCTGATCACTGACAATGATGAAACATCCTACAGAGAGGAGGTGCACACTCTGACACACTGGTGTCAGGAGCACAACCTCTCCCTCAACGTCAGTAAGACAAAGGAGCTTGTGGTGGACTTCAGGAGAAAAGACAGAGAACACAGTCCCATCACCATCAATGGAGCACCAGTGGAGAGAGTCAGCAGCTTCAAGTTCCTGGGTGTCCATATCACACACAATATTGTGTGTATTGTATACTGTACATTGTATGTTATTATTTGTATATTGTGTTGTGTGTAATTATGTGTATATTAGATTTTAAACTGTGTTGTGTAAATCTGATGTTTATTGTAAATTGGTATATGTCTCATCACTGTCACGACTGCTATGTTGCTCGGAACTGCACCCAAGAATTTCACACACTATTGCACTTGTGTATATGGTTGTGTGACAATAAAAGTGATTTGATTTTTATTTGATTTGCATATGGGATACTGATAATTCACCATTATTGATAACTCATTATTGCACAGAAAATCAATGTGATATTGTGTTTATTTGTATGAATATAGTACTCATTTATCTTGTAATAAACCAAGAAATAGATATCCTGTGATAGTATACTTAAATAGATATGAAATAATCATAATATATATATACAGTATATATATATTAAAAAATATGTAAGTGTGAAAAAAAAAACAGACACTCTTACATGCCTAGGGACTCTATACACCCTTGGTACTTAAACCATTATATATATATATATATATATATATATATATATATATATATATATATATATATATATATATACAGGTGCATCTCAATAAATTAGAATGTCGTGGAAAAGTTCATTTATTTCAGTAATTCAACTCAAATTGTGAAACTCATGTATTAAATAAATTCAATGCACACAGACTGAAGTAGTTTAAGTCTTTGGTTCTTTTAATTGTGATGATTTTGGCTCACATTTAACAAAAACCCACCAATTCACTATCTCAAAAAATTAGAATACATCATAAGACCAATAAAAAAAAACATTTTTAGTGAATTGTTGGCCTTCTGGAAAGTATGTTCATTTACTGTATATGTACTCAATACTTGGTAGGGGCTCCTTTTGCTTTAATTACTGCCTCAATTCGGCGTGGCATGGAGGTGATCAGTTTGTGGCACTGCTGAGGTGGTATGGAAGCCCAGGTTTCTTTGACAGTGGCCTTCAGCTCATCTGCATTTTTTGGTCTCTTGTTTCTCATTTTCCTCTTGACAATACCCCATAGATTCTCTATGGGGTTCAGGTCTGGTGAGTTTGCTGGCCAGTCAAGCACACCAACACCATGGTCATTTAACCAACTTTTGGTGCTTTTGGCAGTGTGGGCAGGTGCCAAATCCTGCTGGAAAATGAAATCAGCATCTTTAAAAAGCTGGTCAGCAGAAGGAAGCATGAAGTGCTCCAAAATTTCTTGGTGAACGGGTGCAGTGACTTTGGTTTTCAAAAAACACAATGGACCAACACCAGCAGATGACATTGCACCCCAAATCATCACAAACTGTGGAAACTTAACACTGGACTTCAAGCAACTTGGGCTATGAGCTTCTCCACCCTTCCTCCAGACTCTAGGACCTTGGTTTCCAAATGAAATACAAAACTTGCTCTCATCTGAAAAGAGGACTTTGGACCACTGGGCAACAGTCCAGTTCTTCTTCTCCTTAGCCCAGGTAAGACGCCTCTGACGTTGTCTGTGGTTCAGGAGTGGCTTAACAAGAGGAATACGACAACTGTAGCCAAATTCCTTGACATGTCTGTGTCTTGATGCCTTGACCCCAGCCTCAGTCCATTCCTTGTGAAGTTCACCCAAATTCTTGAATCGATTTTGCTTGACAATCATAAGGCTGCGGTTCTCTCGGTTGGTTGTGCATCTTTTTCTTCCACACTTTTTCCTTCCACTCAACTTTCTGTTAACATGCTTGGATACAGCACTCTGTGAACAGCCAGCTTCTTTGGCAATGAATGTTTGTGGCTTACCCTCCTTGTGAAGGGTGTCAATGATTGTCTTCTGGACAACTGTCAGATCAGCAGTCTTCCCCATGATTGTGTAGCCTAGTGAACCAAACTGAGAGACCATTTTGAAGGCTCAGGATATCTTTGCAGTTGTTTTGAGTTGATTAGCTGATTGGCATGTCACCATATTCAAATTTTTTGAGATAGTGAATTGGTGGGTTTTTGTTAAATGTGAGCCAAAATCATCACAATTAAAAGAACCAAAGACTTAAACTACTTCAGTCTGTGTGCATTGAATTTATTTAATACACGAGTTTCACAATTTGAGTTGAATTACTGAAATAAATGAACTTTTCCACGACATTCTAATTTATTGAGATGCACCTGTATATATATATATATATATATATATATATATATATATATATATATATATATATATAAAACTAAATAAAGATTGTTGCAGTTTTTAAATTTTTATTTATTTATTTATTTATTTATTTTTTTTGTTACACTATTTATAAGAGATAGATTGAGGAATACTAAATAGGTTTAGGCACAACTCCAAAACAGGATGAGGTACAGGGGGTAGAATGAGGTCCCAGGTCTCTAAAGACCTGAGGTATGTGTTTAAGGGTCAAAGAAGTTAAGTAAACAGTCTTTTACCTTTAACTTTTTGTCCGATATTCAGACACTTTTTCCACTTCGAATCAAAGTTTGTAATGGTGTTATTCACCTCAGAGCTGGTTGGTTTGCATTTGGTAGAGAAGCATTTTATGAAATCTCTATGGACCCGACATCCTGTCAAAAGTTACATTCTGGTTAGTTTTTTAATAACTGGAATTTCTGATTTGTTTATATTGTTTTGTAATATTTCAATATAAGTGGATTAATCGTGAGCAGTTTGTGATGATGATTATTATTATTGTAGTTATTGTTGTTATTATAACCGGTATTTTTTTTTTAACTAAGTGTGTAGAAAAGGCTTTTATGAGCAGGTTTTAATAAAATCACAAGTTAATGGATTTGTCTCCTCTAAGTGGCTTAATGGTGTTTCTGGTGGTCGTCCAAAATACGTTCAGCGAGGCATACCAAAATAATTTCAACATTTAATGTTGTACTATATTTTACAACAAGGGCAAGGGACTATTAGCATTATCCTCATATGATGCATATGATGGGCATCCTGCGTTATCTGAGATTTTCTTTTCTTGTTTTGTGACTATGCGCTTTCATTTTTCTTTGGTGCTCAGCAGACGTCTGTTCTTGAAGACAGTTGAGCGCAGATAACTTATACACTTGTTTAAATTGACCTGAATGAAATATGTCTCTAAAGGCTTATGTTTTAAAGTAAATTTTAAATAATATCAAGTCATATTAAAATTCATTTTGCATGCCTGTGTGAAAAAAAAAAAAAAAACATGTTGGTCTTTTTTTTTTTTTTTTTTGCAATCTCGAGATCAGCTTTGAAAAGATGTTGGCAAATTTGCAGTATAGATGTCCAAGATAAACAATGAAAAGACTTTTGGGATGTTTGTGTGTTCTTCAGAGTATTTGACATGCTATGGCTGCATGAGACAAACCAAAATACTTATAAGTTAATTCACTATTGTCTTCTGTGTTTCCAAAATAGCTCATCTCATCCAGCCATACAAATTCTGTCATGATCGTCTAACTGAATATGGCCTAAATGTGAATGTTTGCCTGTTCCCTTTTAAGTCGGTAACATCGATGCTGCGTCAGTAGCTGATGCTGTGGGACCGCCTCCCAGGAGTGGAGACCTTTAAACCCTATACCATCACACCAACTTGTTTGGCTGGTGACGCTTGGCATTCTGCCCCAAGCCCGTATCATCGCAGGTATATAAGCTGGCCCACACCCTAAGAATTTTTCCCTTTTAGAGTCGCGTAGACATCTCTCGTATTCTGGAACCTAAAATCAATACTTCGCTGTTCTAATTTACACCTGGTCAGAGAGTGAAACTCCTTCTTCTCCCTGTGTGCTCCAGCAAGAAAAGCATATCCTTATAACACCTTTGTGTTGCAAGTTTGTGTACATTGTGTTTTTCTGACTGTTAAACTAAAAGAGCAGCATTTGCTGAAACACAACTTTTTAAATACGATAATGTTTTGTAAGTGTTTTCCACCTTATGAGCGATATATTCCTCTGTCCATCGGGCGAGAGCGCTGTATTTCATTTTTGGGCACACTGAAGCAGCGCAAGTGGGATCTGATTGTGTTCAATCAGGACGGGGTATAGGGTTTGGAGGCTATGAGGAGGATTTGTCACCGGCACAAGCCTTGTGTACCTCTGATTCTCTATATGCAGCATCTTCGCCTGTTCAGTTCATCCGTGATGTAGTGGCCTTTACAGTGCTGGATCGCACCGAGCTTAGAGGCTATACATGGCTTCCCACTGTTGAAGAGGCAGTAGCGTTCCACTTTTTCCCCTTCTTTTCTGCATTGCTATGGAAATCTAAGAAGGACTTGATGAGAATGGTCCAGACCCCGAGTCCTTCAAAAAGCTTCATCGTGCCACAGATTTGGCACTCCAGGCTTCCCAGGACATCGGCAGATCTGTGGGTAGCCTGGTATCTGCTGAGTGCCAAATCTGGCTCAGTTTGTCAAATCTGAGCAATAAGGCTTATTTGCTTGTTTCCTTGATGTCATAGCTGATAAGGATGCAACCCCAGTAGCCTGGACCCAAGTGTTTCCCAAGATGGGCAGATGCAAAGTTTACACCACGGACGCATCCAGTACAGGCCGGGAAGGCCTGTGCAACGAACATGCAGCATTTGGCACCTGGATAAGTGCACAAACTGTGTGGTACATAAATCACCTGAAACTGCTAGTAGACCTTTTGGCTTTGAAGCCTTTCGATCAGATGTGCATGAGTCTCACATTCTGATCAATTTGGACAGAAGGCAGTTGTTGTGTATATAAATCGGCAAGGAGGAGTGCGGCCCAATGCTGAACCCGGCGAGCCGAATTCTCCTATTGAGTGAGTTATGTCTCTCTATATGTGCGACAATGTCCACCCTCAGTAAGTTCAGATGATTTGGGAGGTATTTGGGGAAACCAAGGTGGACCTGTTTGCCTCCACAGACATGTATGGATGCAGGATTCAAGGTTTACGTTGCTGCCATAGTGGCCACTCATGTCCTATTTGAGAGCTTGTCTGTAGGCAAACACCTTCTGGTCAGTACATTTTTGCATGGTGTGAGACGGCTGAGACCCTTTCATCCCTCTACTGTGCCAGTCTGGGACTTAGCGCTGGTATTTAATGTGTTTACAGGTTCCCCATTTGAGCCACTAGAGGAGGTAAGCTTACACATACTCTCTTTGAAGACAGTGCTGCTACTCAGTTTGGCAGCAGTCAAACTTTCAGGCCCTTTCTGTCAGCGACTCATGCTTAGAGTTCAGACCAGGCTTGTTGAAGGCCATTCTCAAGCCCAGAGAGGGTTATGTGCCCACAGTGCTGGCAACCACCTTTAGGGCTGTGACCCTGGGCTTCGGCTTATGTTCCCGCAATGATGCCGATTTGGGGCGGAGAGCCAAGCATCACCAGCCAATCAAGTTGGCTTGATGGTATAGCGTTTTAAGATCACTGCCCCTTGGAGAAGCTACCAGTGCGTCAGCTACTGACGCAGCATCTCGTTCCTGCCTTTCAGGGAACCAAGGTTACATCAGTACCCGAGATGTTATTTTCTCTAGTTACCTAAAAACACATAACTTGTCTATGGAACTTCGAACGGTAAAAAGATTTACATTTCATTGGATGGTTGCATAATGTAGTTCTTTAGAAAATTTTAAAATGTGGTTGAATATGATGTTCAAGAATCCACACAAGGGACTGCAAACTGTCACATCCACATATCTACATTGCAAGGCTTATTGCAACAATTTACAAAAAACAGTTCATTTAAGAAAAAAGGAAAACTGGAGTGTTGATTATGCTGAGAAAGGCACATCCATACTGTATTAAAAGAGGGTTCTGAACATCTAAAGCCTCTTCAGTGATTTCCCAGTAGTCCTCTTAATGTAAACTGCACGCATAAACCACATATGCTTTACTACCCTAGTCACTAACTGTATTGATTATATGGCTGAGTTTCAAAAGTGTCATATGTGGAGTTGACTTTTTGGTATCCACACTAAAATGGGTATCACACTAAAATGATAAAACTTACATTCATCCATTATCAAAGCAGTGTTGGGAAGTAACTAGCTAAAATTGCTTACGCTATACTAGCTTAACTAAATTTTCCTGTATTGTTACATTAGCTTAGCTGTTTTCAAAATAATGTAGCTTTTGTGCAACCAAACCAGTTTAACCAAACATTTTTTGGCATATGATATATTTTGGTGAAAAAACAAATGTGTCTTAAAAAAAAAAAGAAAAGTAATTTTTTTCAGTGTAAATCTTGATGTCTGTTGTGCATTTATGAGTGCAGCGAGAGAAGCGCTTTCACAGTGGCTCGTGTGTTTAAATGAGAGTGTTGATTTAAGCACTAAACAATGCAAGTTCTTGCATTAATCACTTGGCACTACCCATTGCCATTGAATTGAATAAATGCCCTGTGATACTCATTAAAACATCTCCTTTTGTGTTGCGCATAAGCTTCTTCTATGTAGTTTGCAACTTTGTATTAGCTCATACTATATCTGGCTACTTTATAAAAGTGGTATCTTTTTTTGTTTTTGTTTTTATATAAATTATTGAGACTGTACTTTTATCTGCTTGTTACGTCTTTTATATTGCTGAAAATTGGTTAGGTTTAGGAGGAGGGGTGGCATTAGGGGCTCTAAAAATGTCAAAATAAAAGTGTAATGTAAATCAAATAATTGTGACTACATGTACCATCTGTTACATGTTTTATATTGTTGATAATTGGTTAGGTTTAGGAATGGGGTTAGGTTAGGGGATCTAAAATATCAATATGATTGTATAATGTAACTACATAACTACACTAATATATTTATAAGTATAATAAAACATATTGCAGTTAAATACAAGCCTAAGATTGACAGTGATGCTACCCTTGGTCTATATGTCATGTGCATTGGGAAAAATACGCCAGAGGGTGCTTTTGCCGTCTGTATGTAATGGCAGTCAGCTGGTAGGTAGCTGTGCAGTGCGTAAACCTCACTCTCCTGGCCTCAAGCGGTGCACTAGCGACTGACACTAGGGGCTGTAGCCTTTAGTCTCCTCATTAGTGCGCCTGCCTCCCATGCCAGAGACGCCGGTTGAAATCCCACCCAAAGCAGTGTTGAGTAGGACCGGTTACAGTGGTCCCGTGTCCTGGATGGGAGTGAAGTTTAGGGGAGTGAGTGTAACAGTAGTCAGCTGGTAGGTAGCTGTACAGTGTGTAAACCTCTCTCCCCTGGCCTCAAGTGGCGCACTATCGACTGACACTAGGGGCTGTAGCCTTTAGCCTCCTTGTTAGCATGCCAGCCTCCCATGCCGGATACCCCAGTTCAAATCCCGCTTGGAGCGGGTTGAGCAGGACCGGTTACATGTAGATTGTCACGCTCTTGCATAAGCAGTAGTATTTGACGTCTTCAGAGTGAGAACAGGTTCATGTAAAGTGTTACCTTAAAAAGAGTAGCTTAACTGTAGTTTAACCTCTTTAAATCATGAGTTACTTGTTACTTGACAAGCTACAGTTTTAAAGTAGCTTCCCCAACACTGTCTCAAATTGAGTATAAAATTGTAATGCCTTTTACGTTTTTGCAAATTCTAGTGCTTCTGCTATTTGTGAGTACAAAGTGAGTTGGGCAGAAGGTGGACCCAAAGTCATCCAGTCATTATTTGTTCCAGGGGGTGTGTGATCAAAGTAAGGCATGCTTAATTTCCATTTCAGTAGCTCCTGTCCTAGAAATTAGCCTAGGGTGTCCCAAATGACGTGCATTGCACCCTCTGTCCATTTGTATGCATGAAGTTTGCATGGCAATGGTCTCTTTAGTAATAAGTAGGCCAATTTTATATTTAGTCCCGTCCTCTTGCAACTTGAAAGCAGAGTAACCTGTTCCTTCGCCTGGGTTAATGTTGGCTCCGTCCCCATGCTGTAGTTTTAGGATATATGCAGTAAGTTATGGTATGTTTTGGGTGGCATACTATAAACCATATGTGATACAAACCACAATTTTTAACCTCACCTTCTTGACTTATTATTTGTTCAGGCTGCGAAAATATAAGCCATTTATACACAACCCTCACAAAAAAAGGACTTTGGTGTTACCATTACACAATAATGGTATCGCATGGTAATACCATGGCACTTTGTTATATACAATGGTAGTGAATGATATACAGTATAACCATATATACTATATAAATGGTAAGTGAAGAAACTTTAAAGAATACCATACCATTTTTTAATAACAGGCAACAAACAAAAAATACTGTGCAATACACTAGTACATAGCCTTACATTGTCCAGTAACAGCCTCCACCTACTGCGTGACAGCATGCACATCATCTTTTCTAAAAATACAAGGCACAATTGCTGCTGCTGACAGGCCATTTTTGTTCATCCAATAATAAAGTCCTTTGTGCAATGGTTCTTTCACATATATGCGTTGACTGTGTCAATTGATTTTCAATACTGAATCAATTTTTTAAACTCAAAGCTTGAAGTGACAGTGGCAGGGTTTCTACAGTAACACACTGTCCGTTTAACATTTCATTTATCACACTGAACCTGTGGACTTTGCAGCATGCAGCACAAATTTATGGACATTTTCACATCCACATTTCACACAACAGTAAAAGTGAAAATGTTTTGCCATTGAAACCTTTTATTATTTACTAACTTTAATGAATATAAATAATAGTGATGGTTAGGATGTTATGGCATTGTTTGCAAAGTCTCCAATAGGAAAAAGCCTGGGTAATATACAGTACATAAAGTTTTTTCAACATATTTGTAATGATTTTGCAGGCAATTTAAAATTAAGCTTCTTGGTGAATATTACGATGATTTCAGTGCACTTTCTATTTGTCTATTAAAGGGAAAGTTCACCAAAAAATGTAAATGATCTCATCATTTACTCATCCCCATGCCTTCCCATATGTGTATGACTTTCTTTCTTCTGCTGAATTCAAACAAAGATTTTTGGAAAAAAAAATCTCAGCTTTGTTTGGCCATACAATGCAAGTGAATGGTGGCCAGAACACTGAAGGTTCAAAAAGCACATAAAGGCAGCATAAAAGTAATCCATATGACTCCAGTGGTTAAATCCATATCATCAGAAGTGATAAGATAAGTTTTGGTGAGAAACAGGTCAATATTTTAAGTCCTTGTTTACTATAAATTATCCTTCCTGCCAATAGGTGGCGGTATGTACAAATCATTCAAATCACCATAACCAAAAGAAGAAGAATGTTAAAGTGAAAGTGGAGATTTATAGTGAAAAAGTTCTTAAATATTTATCTGTTTCTCACACACCTCTCATATTGTTTCTGAAGATATGGATTTAACTACTGGAGATGATTTGGCCAATGACAGGTTTCTGGAACATTCAGAAGCAACATGGTGACTTTCCATGTGATCATGTTGATGCTATGGCACGTTTAAAAATTGTTCTGTTTGTTTAAGCAACACTTCGAGTGCAACATAGCAACATTGGCTAAACCACTAGCAAAAGTTTGGGTTGTGAGTCTCTGTTAGTTCAACCGATGGCAGACTGAGGGTGTATTCAAAAATCTGTTTGAAAGCAACGTTTATTTTTGCAATTCCATTTAATTACACTAGTGTCGCAAAAATTACACACTTCAGCTTTAAGTAGCAAAAACTGTATCAGAATTAGTAAGTTTGATTTATTTCATTGAATCAGTTCAAACTGTCCATTTCAGTTAACTGAGACCCCGTTTTCACCTGGTATTAAGATGCGTTTCAGGTGATCCGATCATATGTGGTCAGCCCTAAATACAAGTGTAAACGGTGTCTAAAACATTATGTGATCAGATGACAGAAACCACTTATGAATGTGGTCAAAAACGCATGTGTCCACATCGCATTTGAGGTGTAAACACTAATCCGTCCTGAATGTGTCCCGGCAGCAGTGAAGCACCACCCCTCACCTGTAAATCAACCGCTGCTCTAAAACAAGAGTTTAAACTTTGCCAGTTAAGAGCGGCTTTAAAAGGAAATAACCGTCAGATCAGAAAATTTTAAAAAGTGGATACATACACAATCACGAGAGCTTCATGAATCTTCTTTAGTGTGTCTGATATCAACACAGATGACAAGCACAAACACCTAAAGCTCCTTTAATACAGGTAATCCACTAAAATAACTGATCATCGTTTGTGCTTAGATTAAATTTCAACCACATCTGGGAGAAACAGTGCACATTTTTTTTTTTTTTTTTTTGCGCTTTCTTTGTCTTTTCTGACTTTGTTGTGCTTTATTATCATGCAGTAACACACTGGCATAGTGACTGATGTATGTCGTCATGAAACAGAGACACTCCCCTCCAAATCCGAACACAAGTTGTCACAGGAGATGCATTTAAGTGACCAAGTGTAAACAGCGATGTGTCTCACCTGACCACATATGATCGGATCACCCGAGACGCATCGTAATACCAGGTGGAATAGGGGTCTGAATTACTTAGATTTAGTGATTGAACTATTAAAATGTTTTAGAAAAATGTATGTAGGTAAATGTTGCTGTTTATTATGATGTATTGTTAAATTGAGGAATAAAAAAATTATTAAATATCATTCTTTCTTTTGTTCATTTTGTGATGACCAGAGTGGAAATCATCCCTTTTTCATTATTACTTATTGCACTAAACATTTTGAATCTACTTGGCTACAATGACTGTTGGTGAAAAAATGGTAATTCTGATTGAAAAAGAATTTTTCTTTTTAATAAACTTCAGAGAGCAAATAGAAAAAAAGTCAAGATATATTTTGAATATCACCAAATGCTAGAAAAATATAGGAATTTTTTAACTATATCCCCAACACTAGTAAGGGTGAACTGCTACAAAGACTGACTATAAACACACACAGGAACCCGTTGGGTTAAAATGACTCACTAATCAAATGGAATGGATAAACAATGACACCCATCTCCTTGTAAAATTGTAAATGTTATTCATTGGCCCAACTCTGTCTAAATATTAATTGCTTCCCTAAGTGTAAAATCAATGGCAATTACACTAGCGAGAGTATTGGTAGTGCTTAGTGCTTATCTAACCTTGTGATCTCTGATTTGGAGATCCATTTTCATGGTGGGAGTTTTTGACCCTCAGGTAATGTCTAGGCCTTCTGCTGTTGGTTCGGGACTTGGGAATTAAAAGACCTCTTCTTGTCACCTCAATGAAAATGATGCCCTTAAGCGATGGGCGAGCCTATTACAATAAATCCTTACGCACACACAGCAGGTTCAGTTTCTTTTCCCCCCTCTTCTCTCTCTCTCTCTCTCTCTCTCTCTCTCTCTCTCTCTTTGTCTTTCCTCTGTCTCTTTCACACATATGTGGGCTTGTTTTCAACTTTAAACCTTTAAGCATTTTCTACCCTGTGAAACTAAACAATGACTTGTGTCCCAAGTGATTTTGCCAATACCCAGCTGGATGGAATGACAAATGTTTGAACTGTTAAGAGACTTAAAAATGGCTTGATAAATGATAGCAGAGATGCATAACACTGTGTCACCTGACTCTAAACCTCTGACAGAACCTCTGAACCTGTCAATATTAAAGGAATAGTTACCAAGAAATGGAAATTCTGTCATTATTTACTCATTCCTAATTTCGTTTCAAACTCATATGACTTTCTTTCTTCTGTGGAATGCAAGAAGGTCAAATTTTGAAGAATATTCACACTGCTTTTTTTCCTTTAAAAACTCAAAATTTAAGTCATTATTGACAAAAAAATGTCCTCCACTGTAGCTCTCAAATTTCATATTCAAATGTGCTGTGTGGCGCTCACTTACAATATACTTGAGAACCAATGTCGTTAAAGTCAAAACTGGTGTGATGTATCATGTGTGATAGAGATTTGAGAGTGCCACGGAGGGCAAGTGTTTCACTGTAAAATGATTATTATTATTTTTTTTTCTCAATCTGTTCCTTTCGAAGACTTGGAATATTGCAAATAAGTTGAATGGACTACTTTTATGATATACTGTTACTGTATATACTGTATATATGTTTTAATATGTGTATTATTTGATGCACTTCCAGTTTAAGCCCCAAACACATGCTGTTGCATTTTAGAATACAGATGCAGATTCATTTGCAATTGCAACAAAAAAAGATAATGGCTTCGCTGCAAACCCCTACCCTCCAGTGCCTTTTATCAAATGTTAACTGCATATTATTTATGACACATAAATGTTTTTTTATTTTTTTATTTTATTTTTTTATATAAAATAATAATAATTCATTAAGTGGCATCCTTCAACTAGAACATAGCTATCCTCTCTTACACATACACTAAGGTTAATAGCTGGTCTCTATGGTTGCTGCACAGTAATATATCTTAGTTGACTGACGTGTTTTTTCTCCTAGCTGTTGCTAATATATTGTGAATTTTAACAAGGCTGCAATGTAGTATCGATCAATCAGCATCCAGGACCTGAACTATCCAGTTTATAATGTGAAATTATAATATACTGTATGGGTGTTTCTTTAACTCAAGGGGCCTATTTTAACTCAAGGGGCCTTTAATCAGATTTTTATTTTATTTCAACGTTTTTATTTTTGCTATATGAAGATCTCATTAAAACTGAATTGGAAATGTTTTACAAGGACTTCATAATTTATTTTACGGTACTTTTCAAATGCCTTTTTATGTATAGATTTTATTGTTTTAATGTAGCGCTGTCCCAGAGTTAGGCTTTTAATATTTAACTAGGAAAATACATTATAAAAATACACATTATTACATGTTTAAAACTATGATCATTTAAACAAAGAATGAAATAATCATTGGCTGATATATATATATATATATATATATATATATATATATATATATATATATATATATCAGCCAATCAGCCACAACATTAAAACCACCTGCCTAATATTGTGTAGGTTCCCCTCGTGCCGCCAAAACAGCGCCAACCCACATCTCAGAATAGCATTCGGAGATGATATCTTCTCACCACAATTGTACAGAGCGGTTATCTGAGTTTCCGTAGACTTTGTCAGTTCAAACCAGTCTGGCCATTCTCTGTTGACCTCTCTCATCAACAAGGCATTTCTGTCCACAGAACTTCTGATCAATGGATGTTTTTTGTTTCTGGCACCATTCTGAGTAAATTCTAGAGACTGTTGTGTGTGAAAATCCCAGGAGATCAGCAGTTACAGAAATACACAAACAAATAAAAAATGTAATCTCAGTGATTAGGACCGTGGCATGATTGTTGGTGCCAGGTGGGCTGGTTTGAGTATTTAGATTACTTAATCAGATTACTTAATTTTAAAAGTAATGTTATATTTCTTCGTTACCACTGAATGTAATTAGATTACAGTACTGTGTTACTTTGTAACGCGTTACACCCAACACTGGTTATCATACACATTAGAGTGATGATTTTTTTCCCTATGTGTTGATGTGCTGTGAGTGTTACAATCAGAGTTTTGCACACAGAGATATTGCGATTGATGTCATTAGCTGTTTTCTCAATGGCCAGTGCTTCTGCAGTTAATTCAGGATTGACTTCAAAGAACTTAATCATTAATCTAACATTTCTTACAAAATCTTTGTTTAAACACTTACCCTTAACACTTACTTAGTTTACAAATTTTAAACCATGACCTGCACTGCACATAAATAACATCCTGGTTACTTGCGTAACCTCCATTCCCTGATGGAGGGAATGAGACGTTGAGTCGATGTATTGTAGGGGTCACATTTGGGAGCCCGAAACACCTCTGGTCTTTGATAAAAGGCCAATGAAAATTGCATACCACTCTCCCAGACATACGGGTATAAAAGGAGCTGGTATGCAACCACTCATTCAGGTTTGTGCTGAGGAGCCGAGACAAGGTCCCGGCCATTTCAGTGGGTAGTTCAGCATTGTGGCAGGAGGGACACAACGTCTCGTTCCCTCCATCAGGGAACGGAGGTTACAAAAGTAACCAGGACATTCCCTATCTGTCACTCACTCGACGTTGTGTCGATGTAGTGACACTAGGGGTCCCTATACAAAATGCCACAACTGGCTGATCTGTGTTACGTGAACTGGCGGTGTGTGACGGGCAGACTACTGTGTGCCTCGTAGCCAGCGCACCAGGCCGACACGTAACCTCCCCCAACGCTGTTATGAGTGTCGAACGGCCCTTTGGGGACAAGTCGACTGCCCAAAAGATAGAAACAGGCTAGCCCAGTCGTGGCCTCTTATCCTCTTTTTTCTCTCCCCAAAAAAAGGAAGTAACTGACTGGTGCCACCAGGTCTACGTCGGGGGGGTGTCCCTCCCAAGGGGAAGACACTGCAGAGACCACACCCCGCCCAGAAAGGGGGGGGGGGGTATTTTGAGTGGAAATACATCACATGGTCTTGCCGAACTTTGTCGGAAGTATGCCATGTGGAGAAGTCCCATGGTAGGTCCTACCCTACGGGGGAGGAGTTTCTACAAACATGGTGACTGGGGCAGAGGGGCCTCTGCCCAAGGAAGATGCAGTTTACCAACAGGGAAATGAATTAGCAGAAGATATACATCGCATGGTGTTACCTATGGGGAACCACCACATGCTGAGCACCTGCCACAGTACAGGGCTTAGTTAGCACATGTACTGAGCTGGCAACGAGTTTCTCTGCAAACTCGTCTGCCACAGGGCTCGGAGGAAATCATCCAGGGAACACAGTTTGTGAACACTACTGGGAGTCAACAGCGCACGTCTTCAGCTCAGGGGAGGTGAAAGGCGCTATGCGCAAGCGATACGCCCGGCAAGCTGTCCCAGATTTACCTGCTTGTGTGTGCCACTACACAGGATGAAACCGGTTCCACCCGGATATTGTAGAACCTTGCAAAGGTGTTGGGTGTTGCCCAGCCCACTGCTCTGCAAATGTCTGTTAGAGAGGTGCCACTGGTCAAGGCCCAGTAGGCTGCTACACCCCTGGTAGAATGGGCTCGTAGCCCTGCCGGAGGCGGCACGTCCTGGGCATGATATGCCATCGTTATGGCGTCAATGACCCAGTGGGTGATCCTCTGCTTGGAGACAGCACTTCCTTTCCACTGTCCACCAAAGCAGACAAAGAGCTGCTCAGAGACTCTAAAGCTCTGCGTGTGATCCAAATAGATGCGTAAAGCATGCACCGGACACAGCAAAGTCAGGGCATGCAGGTTCACCACCTGGTCCCTAAAAGGGGTCGTGGGAACCTCGGGCACATAGCCCGGTCGGGGTCTCAGGATCATGTGAGAGTAGCCTGGACCGAACTCCAGGCACGTTTCACTGACAGAGAACGTTTGCAGGTCTCCTACCCTCTTGATGGAAGTGAGCGCAGTCAGAAGGGCAGTCTTCAAAGAGAGTGCCTAAAGCTCAGCTGACTGCAAGGGCTCAAAGGGGGCTCTCCGTAAACCCTGAAGAACTACAGAGAGGTCCCATGAGGGAACGAGGTGCGGTCTGAAGGGATTCAATCTCCTGGTGCCTCTGATGATCAGGTCGTGCTTCCCTAAGGACTTACCATCTACTGTGTCATGGTGTGCCACTATAGTGGCTACATACACCTTCAAGGTGGAGGGGGACAGCCGCCCTTCCAACCTCTCCTGCAGGAAGGAAAGCACCGTGTGGCAGCGGGGGCGTGGTCAAGCATCTCTCCGGAGAGAGAAAGCGGTAAGGGCACTTACACCTGAGCTAAATTATGTCTAACACCTGTCTCTAATTTCAGTGAGCACGGGGAGAGCGGCATAAATAGAGCGACACAACACTCAGTCGAGAGAGAGACTGGATACGACAGAGCCGAGCCAGAGCAAGGATTTTTCTAGTAGTGAAAGTTTATTTATGAAAGCAGTGTGTGTTAGTGTCAGTTTAGTGTGTGAAGGTAAACTGTAAAGTGGTGTCGCCAAGAGGGGAAAATAAAGCCTCACCTTAAGAAGGAAAAACTGCTCATTGCCTCATCTTTTACACACCGATCCAACTGCGCATCTCTGGGGGTCTTCGCGTTGGGAAGAACACCACTTAGCAAACAGACGCCACTTAAAGGCATACAGGTGCCTCGTAGAGGGGGCCCTAGCCTGAGTGATCGTATCTACCACTGCGGGTGGTAGGCCGCTTAAGTTTTCCACATCCTGTCTAGGGGCCAGACATGGAGATTCCAGAGGTCTGGCCGTGGGTGCCAGATGGTGCCCCATCCCTGAGAAAGAAGGTCCTTCCTCAGGAGATTTCGCCAGGTAGGGGGCTGTCGCGAGGAGCGTGAGGTCCGAGAACCACGTCTGGGTGGGCCAGTAGGGTGCTACCAGGACGACCTGCTCCTCATCCTCCATGACCTTGCACAGGGTCTGTGCAAGTAGGCTCACTGGGGGAAACGCATATTTGTGAAGTCCAGGGGGCCAGCTGTGTGCTAGCACGAACAGCCGAAACCTCCACAGGGCGGGCAGAATTGCCAGCAACTCGAGGCAGTTAATGTGCCAACGTAGCTGCGGGCCCATCCATGAGCCGGCGGCTGCGTGCCCATTGTATACAGTGCCCCAGCCTGTTTTGGAGGCGTCTGTCATAACCACGACGCGCCTGGAGACCTGCTTTAGGGGAACGCCTGCCCATAGAAACATGAGGTCGGTCCAAGGGCTGAAGAGGCGGTGACAGATCGGCGTGATGGCCACGTGATGTGTCCCGTGGCGCTATGCCCATCTCAGGACTCGAGTCTGAAGCCAGTGCCGAAGCGGTCTCATATGCATCAACCCAAGTGGAGTAGCCACCACTGAGGATGCCATATGCCCCAGGAGCCTCTGAAACAGTTTCAGTGGAACCGCTGTCTTCTGTCTGAATGCCTTCAAACAGGTCAGCACCAACTGTGCGCACTCATTCGTGAAGCACGCCATCAACGAGACTGAGTCCAACTCCAAGCCGAGAAAAGAGATGCTCTGAACCGGGAGGAGCTTGCATATTTTCCCAGTTGACCCGAAGTCCTAGTCAGCTGAGATGCGAGAGCACCAGGTCCCTGTGTGCACACAATACATCCCGAGAGTGAGCTAGGATTAGCCAATCGTTGAGATGGTTGAGGATGCAAATGCCCACCTCCCTTAGCAGGGCAAGGGCTGCCTCTGCGACCTTCGTGAAGACGCGAGGGGACAAGAACAGGACAGGCCAAAAGGGAGGACCTTGTACTGATTCACCCGACCCTCGAATGCAAACCGCAGGAAGAGTCTGTGTCGAGGTAGAATTGAGACGTGGAAGTACGCATCCTTCAGGTCTACCACCGCAAACCAATCTCGCTAGAATGCGTTTTTGCATCAGCATCTTGAACGGGAGTCTGTGTAAAGCCCGGTTCAGTACTCACAGGTCCAAGATTGGCCGCAACCCACCGCCTTTTTTCAGTACAATGAAGTAGGGGGTGTAAAACCAAGCTCTGGGCGAGGGGGACCAAGCGGACAATCTCGTCGGATGTACCGGCGGGTGGTGCCTCACAGCGGGGTGGAGCCTGAGGTGCTACGCCGTGTTGTGGCCGTGCTGAGTTCAGGGACATCGAAGCACTTACCTGGCTCCTTGTGACCACCCCCAGAACAGCCTGGGATGGGGGAGGAAGAGGCCTGTCCTTGTGACCCATGGAGACTGTCACATCGGGGTTGGATTTGTGCCACAGTTGGGTGTGCAGGGGCAGGGAGACCGCTGCCAAACCTGCCAAAATGCAATGGTGGACAGTGGTCGTGATGACAGCTGTGCACACTGGGTATGTGACCCAGGGAACAAGGAAATTGCTCTTTTGCTGAACTCTTCGGTACCGCAGCAATTTGGGCATGTGGCGAAATTAAATGAAAAGGCAACAGAAGATACTCCTCCCGGCCCTCCACCAGGGGATGGAGTGGTCTGCTTACCAGCTCCAAAGCAGTGGGTTTCGTCATCCTTGGGTCACCCGTCTCAGGGGCACTTCGAAGCCTTTCACGGGTTCTTGGCGGCCGGCCGTGAGACAGGTGGCATCTGCTTCCTGCTGTGGGCTCCACGCCGGGGCCGGGCTGCAGGGGCGGGCTGTGGCAGAGCTGGTGCAGTCACTGCAGGGGAACGCCCTTGGCGATGAGCAGGCGGGGTGCGGGATCTTGAGCCACGCCAGGGCAGGATGTGCTGGATAGCCTCTGTCTGCTGCTTCACTGCCGAGAACTGCTGGGAAAAGTACTCGACAGTGTCGCCGAATAGGCCAACCTGGGAAATGGGGGCAGCAAGGAACTGTGCCTTGTCGGCCTCTCCCATCTCGACCAGATTGAGCCAAAGGTGGCTCTCCTGGACCACCAAGGTGGACATCACCCACCTGAGAGACCGTGCCGTGACCTTCGTTGCCCGGAGAGCGAGGTCAGTCGCCGAGTGCAGCTCCTGCATCAATCCCAGGGCAGAACTACCCTCATGCAGTTCCTTTAGCGCCTTGGCTTGGTGGACCTGCAGGAGAGCCATGGCGTGCAGGGCAGAGGCGGCTTGTCCAGTGGCACTGTAGGCTTTGGCCGTCAGAGACGACGTAAACCAACAGGCCTTGGATGGGAGCTTTGGGCGCCCGTGCCAGGTGGCGGCACTCTGGCATTGGTGCACCGCGAGCGCCTTATCCACTGGGGGAATCGCCAAATAGCCCCTGGCCGCCCCACCATCGAGGGTAGTGAGGGCAGGGGAGCTAAATGATAGGAACCGGGCAGTAAAATGTGCCTCCCATGACCTTGTCAGCTCCTTGTGCACTTCCAGGAATAAAGGAACTGGGGCGGGGTGTGGCGTGGCTGTGAGCGGCACCGTGAGGAACCAGTCATCGAAAGCATGTCCATCATTTCCGCGTCAGCCTGTGACTGGGCGACCGTACCCGAGGGGGGGAACCCAGCTGAGGCTTCCACGTCCGACTGGACGAGCCTGCTTTCCGATGCTGCGCTCGAGAGCTCATCAGCATTGCGGGCTCCGAACAAGAGGTCGAACTCGCCCTGATACGAGCCGGCGGACTCATCCGGAAGCCTGATTGGGGCAGACGAGCGTGCTGGGGAATGGGAGGTCCGTGGGGGATACCAAGCTGAGGTGGTCCCATTGGGGTCCCCAAATCGCCCCCAGTGCTAGCCGCGCTGGCCTCATACCCGTATGTAGAAGGACCGAGGCGGTGAGCCGCTGGGGTGGCTTTCTTTCTTACGAAGGCAAGCCGCAACCGCAACATTGCCATGGTATGTTCTCGCAATGAGTACATGATCCATCCATGAACGCTGTCTCCGCATGGGTCGAGCCCAGACACGAAAGACAGCAATCATTACCATCAGAAGTTGAGAGTTAACAACCGCAACCAGGAATAACACACAAACGGAAAGGCATCTTTAAAAAGACACATCTTTAAAAAGACGTTCCGTGTGTGCCGCTCTTTTAGAGAAATATCCTCTTTTATTTCTGCCGAAGTGACCAGGGGCGTTCTCTGCAGTGCACCAGTGCAGAGGAGGGAGAAGCCGCTGAAATGCGGCGTCAGATCCAGCAGAGGTGAATGAACAGTCAGTGGTTGCATACCAGCTGCTTTTATACCCGTATGTCTGGGTGAGTACCATTCGCCAATTTTCATTGGCCTTTTATCAAAGACCAGAGGTGTTTCAGGCTCCCAAGAGTGACCCCTAGTGTCACTACATTGACACAACATTGAGTGAGTGACAGATAGGGAACTAATATTGACATTATATTCATGCTGTTTAGCCAGAGGGGAACTGGCCCCCACAGTGAGCCTGGTTTCTCCCAAGGTTATTTTTCTCCTTTAACCAACATCTTATGGAGTTTTGTGTTCCTTGCCTCAGTCACCTTCTGCTTGCTCACTGGTGTTCTAAATACAATTATTATTTAATTATTTATTTTTATACACAATTTACAATCATATTTAATCAAACTACACAATGATGATTCTAAGACATTATAGATATTACATTTAATTTTTTTATTAATGCATGATTTTCTGTAAAGCTGCTTTGAAACGATGTGTGTTGTGAAAAGCACTATACAAATAAAAATGACTTGACTTGACTTGACATAGCATCTGCTAATGAAAAAATCTGGCTCTGCTCCTGCCATGCATTACTTCTCCTTTGTCTCTGGATGCATACGGATGCCAATGCCCAGATTCTGCTCCTGGGTTCTTTCTATGTGTGTGTTCATGTGTTTTGGGTCCATTATTTTATTTATTTATTTATTTTTGGCTCAAGCCCTGCATTGTTCTGCGGGGTTTGGCAGAGGTTAGTTGGCACAATCTGACCAGGACATCTGGCACCACAGTGAACCACCTGCATTCAACAACAGCATTGATATTGATATGATAAGGTAGAGGCTGTGGTGTAGTGGAGGAGAAGGGACTTTTGCAGTGTTTTAGAGCAGCACTATATTTCCATCCATCTCAAATTCACTCTTTATATAAGGGACACTGGTGCTAGGAGTACTGGGACACAGGTCCCCCATGAAGTAAAAAAGTGTATCCCATTACTGTTTTACTGTGTGAGAAGTCACTCCAAAGGACTGCAATTGAGCTGGTTGAACAGAATGATGTTTCAGGAATGTTCCATAACACATTCCATTCTGTCTAACAAAATTACACAAATCTATGTGGTAATATTTTTAACTTTTAAAAAGATGGTTTAAATATCAATATTAACTTCAAATTTGCCCCTCATGTAAACTAACTGTCAATCCGTCACTGAGCAAATTGTAACTTGGCTCTTTCTTTTAGCTATCTCAATCCTGTGTATTTGATTCTGGACAGAATCACAACAAAACAATGGTTAATAAAATACCTGAGCTTGATCAGAGCATATTTCTGATACATCCTTAAATTATGACACTTTTTTAAGTATATAAAGTTAGGAACAGGAACAACTCATATTGTTCTTCTTTGACTGTCCTTGTATTGTCGTTCTAACATTTTAATGTAACAGTGTAATGTTTCATGCTAGCTATATGAAGGGCGAGCTATACAGAATGCTGCATAGAAATACACAGGAAGCGTGCGAGAGGAAGTACGAAAGGGAGGAACAGAGAGTGAACACTGTGATAAATTGCAGAAGCGAGAGGACGAGTCACTTGAGCATAAAATTAGATTTTACAAATGTGTTGTTACCTGAGTTATTTGACAGAGAAGATATTGCAACACTGGAAGGAATATGAATATTGCTAATCATACAGAATAGACGAGAGCGTCAAGGATTTGATGGCGGCTGAGGGGCCGGATCTTAATTTATCCCTCTTTATCACCACAGACTTAAACTTGTGCTTGATTGGCTGCTGTCATTTATATGGTAATTTGAAATGTTCTGGAACAAACCAAAACCCTGGTTTTTAAAATCCACAAGACGCTACTGAGATAAGCAGCTGTAAAAAGTGAAGGTGTCTATTGTCATGTTAGAATGAGTGGAGAGTGTTTTTCAGCAGAAATAAGCGTTTGTGCTGTAAACTAGAGTATTTTACTGTGTGTTGTGGCTCTAGCTAATTTTAATGAGCTTATTAATGTTTGGCTCTTTCATATTTATTTATTTATTCATTCAGGAATTTATTTATTTTTTCCTGTTGATTTTTTTGCTTGTTTGCTCTGTCTTTTAGGGAATAATTATTAAAAATCAGTCCATTTCCTTCTTCTCATGGGTTTGATATACACTACTCATTCTTTATATATATATATATATATATATATATATATATATATATATATATATATATATATTTACATTTAGAATAATAGTAAAGTCATCAAAACTATGGAATAACATAAATGGTACTATGGGAATTATGTTGTGAATAAACAAAATCCAAAATAAATCAAAACTGTGTTATATTTTAGCATCTTCAAAGTAGTCACCCTTTGCCTAGAATTTGCAGACATGTACTCTTGACATTTTCTCAACCAACTTCTTGAGGTATCACCCTGGGATGCTTTTTAAACAGTATTGAAGGAGTTCCCATCTATGTTGGGCACTTATTGGCTACTTTTCTTTATTATTTGGTCCAAGTCATCAATTTCAAAAACTTTATTTTTTTAATAAAATTGTAGATTTATAATAAAATAAATTAATATGTTGGCACAATTATATTTTTGTCTACAAAACTAATTTCAAATATTTAAGCATACACCTTCAGATCAAAAGATTTTTAAGATCATGAGAAACATTTCAGTCAAGTGTTTCAAAACCTTTGACCGGTAGTGTATTGAAAATAATGTAAAAGAAGTTTTATTTCACATGAGTGTGAATAATGACATGCAAGAATAAGAATTTATGGATGCAAAATTATGGATGCAAAAAAGCTAATATTTCTTTCTAAACATAGACCAAATAATAAAAAGTAATAATAAAATAATAATAATAATAATAATAAAACAAAAAAACAAACAAACAAAAAAAAAAAACAATGTACAGTAATCTGTTAGTTTGTCCCATTATATTTACAGTATGCATTTACTAATTATAGAGCATAAAATACCTAAATATTGGTCTGAAAAATTATGTAGGTGATGTAAAAAAAATTTTCATAACGTGCTGCTATTAAGTCCAACAGCAAGAATGTCAAATCAAATCACTTTATTGTCACACAGCCATATGCACAAGTGCAATGGTGTGTGAAATTCTTGGGTGCAGTTCCGATCAACATAGCAGTCGTGACAGTGATGAGAGAGTACCAATTTACAATAACACCAAATTAACACAACACAATTTAAACATCTGATATACACATAGTTACACTCAACAATATACAAATAATAACATACACTGTATAGTATACAATATGCACTATATAGATACACATTATTCAATAAAAATAAAAAATATATAAAAAAGTATATATAGTAGTATATATAGTTGTTAAGAGAGAATATAATATAATAATAATATAATTTTTGACAGTCCGGTGTGAGATATAAGAGCAAGAGTAGTAATAATAATAAAGTGTGAGTGCTGATGTATTTTGATCGTGGGAGATCAAGAGTTCAAAAGTCTGATTGCTTGGGGAAGAAGCTATCATGGAGACGGCTGGTGTGGGTCCTGATGCTGCGATACCGCCTGCCTTATGGTAGCAGTGAGAGCAGCCCATGGCTCGGGTGGCTGGAGTCTCTGATGATCCTCCGAGCTTTTTTCACACACCGCCTGGTATATATGTCCTGGAGGGAGGGAAGCTCACCTCCGATGATGTGTCTGGCAGTTCGCACCACCCTTTGCGGTGCTTTGCAGTTGTGGGCGGTGCTATTGCCGTACCAGGCGGAGATGTAGCCAGTCAGGATGCTCTCTACAGTGCAGGTGTAGAACCGTGTGAGGATGTGGTGGTTCATTCCAAACTTCCTCAGCCGTTTCAGGAAGAAGAGGTGCTGATGAGCCTTCTTCACAACGACTTCAGTGTGGATGGACCATGTGAGTTCCTCAGTGATGTGGACACCCAGGAACTTGAAGCTGCTGACTCTCTCCACTGGTGCTCCATTGATGGTGATGGGACTGTGTTCTCTGTCTTTTCTTCTGAAGTCCACCACAAGATCCTTTGTCTTACTGACGTTGAGGGAGAGGTTGTGCTCCTGACACCAGTGTGTCAGAGTGTGCACCTCCTCTCTGTAGGCTGTTTCATCATTGTCAGTGATCAGACCTACCACCGTTGTGTCATCAGCATACTTAATGATGGCATTGGAGCTATGTGTTGCCACACAGTCATGGGTGTACCTTGTTATTACATGTCAGTGTAATAATTATAAAACAACTTTATAAATAAAAAAGTTAGGTGTGTGAGCGAAGCCATTATCTGTATCTTTTAAAGTGCCTCAAAACTAAATGAATATTGGTTACACTTTATTTTACAGTGTCCTTGTTACAGTGTAATTACACACTTAAGTACTGAGTAATATTAATTAACAAGTAATTACTATAGGTTAATGGTTAGGGTTTGGTTTAGGGTTAGTTGCTTGTAATTATGCATAATCTACTGTTATTACTATAGTTATTACATGTAATATGTATAACAAGCACACTAACATTTTTTTTTTTTTTTTTTTTTTTTTTTTGCATGCAGAACAGTGCGTAATTCACCATGTAGACTATTCAATTTATTTAATCACAGCCTTTTGCAGTTTCATAATCACATATGACTTCAGTAGCGGCTCGTGACCACATATATAGGTGGGGCAAATGTTGCATTTTTTTATTTTGTTTTTTTACATTATTTAAATCGTTCAAATCATTCCTCAAACACAAACATACTGACACAATATGTGGTGTCCTTGCATTATTCCACCACAAGGCAGCACCCTTAGAACATAATGTGTATTGTTGTATTCTTTATGTTATTAACAGTTTTTATTGATTCCATCCACGAGACAGACAAACACAACATAAAATATGGAATCAATTATATACATTAAACCCCTCCCCCCGAACATCCCCACCCCCCACCCAACACAAACTCACACTATAGTGGTCACTTACAATTAGAACATAAAAAAATAAAATAATAATAATAATAATAATAATAATAATAATATTAATAATAATATATATATATATATATATATATATATATATATATATATATATATATATATATATATATATATATATATGTACTTTCAAAAAACAAGAATGCACATACACATCAAACTAAAAATCCCTCTCCACTGCTCCTCCCCGTGAACCCTCCAAAAAAGCCAAATATCCACCCCACTTCCTATCAAACAAATCCCATTTTCCCAGCCTTCTAAACATCACCTCCTCAAATGCTGCCACCCTGCCCATCTCCCTGCACCACTCCTTAAAAGAGGGTGCCCCAGCCATCTTCCACCCCCTAAGGATAATTTGTCGGCCAACCATAACTCCGGCAAGGACCCAACTTTTTAAGTGACTATCCCCAATATTAATGACCGCCCCATTGCCTAAGATGCAGAGTCTGGGGCAAAATGAAAATTTAGTGTCCAATACATCACACATAAAGCTCTGAACCCTCAACCAAAATTCTTGGATCTTAACGCATCCACAAAATACATGGGTTGTGTCCCCATCTTCTGATTGGCATCGCCAGCAGGTGGGTGTGTCTTTAAGACCAAGCCTATACAATCTAGAGGGGGTCCAATAGAATTGATGCAAAATCTTAAACTGCATCAGACACCCTTGAATCTCTACATGTAAACGATGTTTTTTTTTTAGAATCCTAGCCCACACTTCCACCTCCAATACCAAGTTTAAATCTTTCTCCCATAATCTCTTGAGAGAAGTTGAAGCTCCATCCCCCAGACTCTGAATTAACAGGGAATAATACACTGATGTCTCATGATGTTTTCCAAAAGCATCACCACTTCTAGAGTATCTGCTGCTTTAGGGGGGTGTATGCTACTCCCAGAAATAGTACAGAGCAGGTGGCGCAGCTGTAAATTCCTAAAGAACTGAGATCTGGGAATCCTGAAATGTTGAACCATATTTTCAAAAGATCTCAACACTCCACTCTCATGCGTATAGGTCTCCCAGCGTATTAACCTTCCTCACAATCCACTCTGACCAGCAGAAAGGAGACTTATTAATACATAATTTTGGGTTCAGCCATATGCTCGAGGCAACACTTAAATAAATGTCCGAATTAAACACTCTGGACACTTTTGTCCATACCACATGCAAATGCGAGATAACGGGGTGTGACTTTCTCTGGTTAGTTTAATAGAAAGGCTTTGCAATGGCAAAATAGGGGCAAGAACTTCCTGTTCAATACAAAACCAGGGAGGGGCTGTCTCAGGTGGAAGCGACCAATGAGCCAAATGTCTGAGACCGAATGCATAGTAATAAAACAAAATCTTGTGTAGGCCTAGCCCACCTTTGTCAATCGACTTATGTAACTTATTGAAATGTAATCTGGGATGCTTACCATTCCAAATAATTCGCTATGCTTTTAAATTGCTTGAAATAAGAGAGGGGTACATCTACAGGGAGAGACTGTAGCAGGTAGTTGAATTTTGGAATACAATTCATTTTAATAACATTAACCTTCCCAATCATAGATAAATGTAATGAAGCCTACCTGCCCACATCGCTCAAAAACCTTTTTATTAAGAGGTCAAAATTAACTCTAACTAAATCAAAAATAATTCTGGGAATAAAATGCCCAAATATTTAATGCCCTGTTTGGGCCACTGGAAGGCGCCCGGCTGAAAAGCCGTTACTGGGCAGTACACTGTCAGAGCCAAAGCTTCGGATTTAGACCAATCGACTCTGTATCCTGAGAACTTAGAAAAGGAATTAATAATTCTGTGGAGGCAAAACATAGATCTATTGGGGTCGGAGATGAATAATAAAATATCATCTGTGTAAAGCAAAAGCTTAGGCGCCATACCTCCCACCACCACCCCTGGAAAATCATCTTCCTTTCTTATGCTAATGGTTCCAGGGACAGAACAATAATGGGGAAAGAGGGCAACTCTGCCGGGTGCTCCTGTCCAGAGTAAAATAATCTGAAATGAATCAATTTGTTTGTACTGCCACTACCGTGTGTCTATCAAGTAACTGTAACAAAGGTTAAGGATTGGAAAGGAGGAGGCGGGAACTGGCTGAACAGTTAAAATAATATTTAATTTAAACAAAAATGCACAAACACAAATACACACATGGCAGCTGCATGTGGCTCTCTCTCTCTCGAACTGCTGCGTCCCACTGCACTTATTCCTCTCCTTGGCTGATTAGCCTGATTGGGGTCCGGGCATGCATAGTCACGGCCCAGCCTCACCCTCCTCCTCGTCACAGTAACTTAATCTCACATATGTCTTCCTTTTTTTCCAGGTGGGAGAGAGCAGTGTGTAGTGTAGATGCAATGGCATCATCAGTGGAGCAGTTCTTGCGGTAAGCAAACTGCAGTGAGTCCAGTGAGGCAGGCAGCACAGAGCAGATGTAATCTCTGATTAGCCTCTCAAAGCATTTGCTGATGATGGGGGTCAGAGCAACAGGACACCAGTCATTTAAGCAAGTGATTTTGGATTGCTTTGGTACAGGCACAATGGTGGACGTTTTAATGCGTGTGGGGACCACCGACAAGGAGAGGGAAAGGTTGAAAATGTCCGTAAAAACACCAGCCAGTTGGTTCGTGCACGCTCTGATGACGCGGCCCGGAATGCTGTCTGGACCCGTGGCTTTGTAAGGCTTTACTGGTTGTTTAGATCAGTGTTACTGTCAGAAATAATTAATAATTATTTCTTTAGTTATTAATTAATATTTAAATTAATTAATTGAATCTAACTCATTAAAACCTCATATGGGGCTCCAGTAAATGTAGTGTGCTATGTTTAGGAGCAAGTTTGATTATTAGCAATAATTAATAATTATCAAAGATAATTATTAATTATTAAAATCAATAGAACATTGATGAGAATCAATGTTAGCTTTTTTTTTAAATCCTTTAAATCAACAATTATCAAAGATAATCTTTAATTGTTAACATCGATGAAACATTAATTAAAATTAATACTAGCTTATTGATCATTCAAATTCAATCATCAAAGATAATTATCAATTATCAAAAATCAATAGAATATTGATAAGGATTAACATTGATGGGGCACCACCCTGAAATCAGGGACTAATGACCAAATATTAAAACAGTCTCAATATTAGATTGTTTTCTTAGGAAAATTGACATCCGAAGAATATCGATTTTCTGAAGAAAAAAAACAATGAATGAAGGTTTGAATCCGAGCACTGACATCTCGTCAGCATGACACAGGCATATGCAGAACAAACCAAAACACTTCTCTTTGTAATATAAACAAAGTTTATTTATGCAGTAATATCAATTAATAATTAATACAATGCAGTCAATAAACTTCCGACTTACAACTACAAACTAAACAGTGATATGATTTGATATGGAAATAAAATAATCCTATAACACATAAGGTGTGTGTGTGACAGTGTGTGTGACAGTGTGTGTGTGTGTGTGTGTGAAATGGCGGACGTGACTCTAGTGGAGAGTATGTCACGCGAGAATTCCGGCCAGGGAATATGACCGTGAATGGGGGCGGAGATGGCGTCTACAAGTTACCGCGTGTATCCACTTGTACGATAGCTTAGGGACAAAGCCGGGCTTTAGCATTTAAGCTATCTATGAGCCAAAAATGTGTGCCAGAATGTTTGTGAGGGGTCGCGTGCGTGTATGTGTGCGTGTGTGGTTAGTACGAGAGAGAGAAGTGACGGCCCTAATGCCGATTTCGCAATCGTGGGAGAGAAAACAGCTGTTAGTTCATCGCTCAGAGACGCGGTGGACGGCTCGTAAACAGTCCTGCGTTATTTGACTCTTTAATGGATGAACTCAGTTGCTGTCTCACCCGCGATGGCGAAATTGCACAACAATCCAATTTGGTTGGACCACAATACAGCAAAACAAATTTGTGATAATTAATACACTGAGTATTAATAATGAGCGGACATGGCGGTCCGTAAACTGTACAAGCAAAAACCTTGAAACACAAGAATAACACACTATAATATTCTATCTCTGCCCAGACGTAAACCTCGTACTTGAATCGCATGAGGACACAGGTAGAATGTATTTTCCTCCATCCTTTAACTCTGACATGGTTCCTTGAGGCTCGGGTGATGACGGGAGGCCGTTTCCTCGCTCTGTCGGCGGGCGATACAGCTGTTGATTCTCGGCGGGCTGGCGGAGAACTCAGAAATGTCGACTTGATTGAAGATGGAAGAGAAATCTTTAATCTCTTCACTTCTGTAGGCAAACGGATGAAGATGCGGATTGCTCGGCGGTCTCCTTCAGATCCGTTAGAGTGTTCGGTTGAACACAGAGTAATCTCAACTCGTCCAGTGAGATGGAGATTGTATGGCTACAGTTTCAAGTCGGACGTTACTTCCTTGTGCCACGAGGTTGCACCTGAGAGCAGTGATAATCTATGTCTATACTCGGTGAACAAAGTCGCTGGAAGCAAATCCCGAAAGCATTTTAGAGGTATTTCAACTCCTGATGATGTCATGTTTGAGGGACGTTCTGTTGTGTGCCTCATCCAATAGGAGTTGAGAGTTTGATCCTTTAGTGAGCAAGGCTTCATAGGATTTGTAGTCTTTTTTGGACTCCCTTTGTTTGATTTTGGCGCAATTTTTATCAGTATAATTTACGACTTGGAATGTGGGGGCTTGAGTTAGGTTTTTACGACTGTGTTAGGCCTGCCTTTGTCTTCTATCTGAATACATGAGGCCCAACAGCTTTATGGATATTCGCCCGTCAGAAGGATCGGGTTACATCCACTACAGAGACGGAGAGTGAACTAACCCCTGTAGCTTATGTGTTATTTCCCTCGAAACGAGCATTAAAAGTATTAAGCTCATCCAGGAGAGAGGCAGCGGTGTTCACGGCAGAGTTTTTATTCCCTTTGAAGTCAGTGATGATATTAATTCCCTGCCACATGCTTCTTTGAGTCGGTGTTGAACTGTCCTTCAATCTTGTCCCTGTACTGGCGTTTGGCTGCTCTGATAGTTTTGCGGAGGGCATAACTGGCTTGTTTATGCTCCTCCGCGTTCCCAGACTTAAAAGCGGAGGTCCGCGCATTAAGTGCTGCACGGTTTCCTGCCAGCTTATACTCCCATACAGTTCCTTGTGGCAGGATGTACACAGCTGTGATAATGACCGCTGTGAATTCCCTCTGTAGCCAGAATGGCAGACACAGAAGCATGAGAAATTCCAGATCAGGAGAGCAGAAAGACTTGATAGAATGTACGTTCCTCTGATCAATCCAGGATTTGTTGATCATAAAACATACACCTCCACCTCTGCTTTTACCTGAGAGCTCTTTCACTCTGTCCACTCGGTGCACGGAGAACCTCACAGGTTTGATGGCTGAGTCTGGAATCTCCGCAGACATCCAAGTTTCTGTAAGGCAGATAATGCAGCAGTCCCTCGTCTCTTGTTGGAAAGAGATCCGTGCTCTCAGCTCGCAGAGCTTGTTGTCCAGAGACTGAACATTTGCCAGTAGAATGCTGGGTAGCGGGGGGTCTTAGTTTGACGAGAACGCCGGCTCTCCTTTCCCTTTTCCGGCTACGTTTCCGCGGCCTGGAAGTCAAGACAAAGGGCTCCGCTGTCGTGTTTGTAAACAGCGGGTTGGCATTGATGTATTTAAAGTCTGGTTTTCGGTGTGCTATTGCGGAACCAATGTCCAAAAGCGTTTGTCTATCACAGACAATAATCTGTTTGTGACATTTGAATTGTAGATGCTTACTTATCAATGTAATGACTCCCCTGCTCTTACTTGAGCCAGCACTAAAGAAAACACATCCACCCCATATATTCCCAAATTTTTCAGCTTCCTGTGAGGAAAGATGCATTTCTTGAAGAAACACAATATCATATTTCTTACGTTTAAGAAAATAAATAACCTTCCTTCTTTTTATGGGGTGCCCCAACCCATTCACATTCCACATGGAGAGAGACAATCCACTCATATTAACATTTGACATTTTGACATATTAGAAAAAATAGACTGTGTGTCAAAAATAAAGTTATAATGACCACATTCCAACATTAGTGTAACAATCAAACCCCAAACTACCTCCCGAACAGAGGTTTACCTCTAATTTGCCTCATGATACTATTTACAGTATTTCGAATAACATTCATAAAAAGAGTACAATTATGTGAAAGATGTTCTGTCCAATTTATTTAATCTAGTGTCTTTCTTAAATTGGTGAGCTCACTTTTTGGTATTCAGAAGTATACATGATGTTCTATTAAAAGAACAGTAATTAAACTGTTTTCTTGTTAAGTGTCAATTATGATCGGACAACCCTGTAATCATATTGAAAAACTTTACTACATGATCAGGTTTATTGCTAAAAATAAAATCAATTTGAGTTTAAGAAAAGATCCAATTATCCTTGTGGGTTTTTATTTTTTATTTTTTAAAGAAACAAAACACATTTTTTCTATGTATTTTATCAAACCAATTTATATTTAAATCACCAAGTAAAATAACTTAAGGAGATTATACAATTTATTATAAAAAATAATTGTTTGATGAAGGTGGTTGATAAATAGAAACTGTCATGTGTATTTTGTTGATTCTTGTATTTCATGTCTTTTATTTTGAAAATTCTAGTTCCTGGTTCATGTCATGTGATTCCTGTTTCCCTCCATGTTCATGTGTCTTGTTTTCATTGGTTTAATGTTTAATTATCTTGTTTAGAGTTATGTTTGTTCATTGGTTTGTTCTCCCATGTCCATGTATTTAAACCCTCATGTTTTCCATTGTCCTTTGTTCTAGTATTTTATATGTTTGGTCAGGTCAAGTTCATGTCAAGTTCATGTTTATGTTTTAAGTTTATAGTTAGGGTTTTATTGGATTTCACTTTTGTTTAATAAATTGCACTTGGGTTCTTTAATTCGTCTTCATCATTGCCAGTGCCAGCAGCTACCTAACATAAATCATTATAAAAGACATCTGTGGTGAGAGGGAAACATCTAAACCTATACATTCAATATCAAATTCATAAGCCAACTATATCTCAGTACATCTCATGCTGTCCTTAATGAAAACATAAAACATTTCTACTGTTAAATACATATTATTAAGCAATTACAACATGTGAGGTAAAATGGCTCATTATTTGGCAGGTATTGCATGACAGTCACCACTTTTATGCATGTTGCTCTAATTGCATATCAACGATTTGTTATGCATTTGTAAACTAATTATTAGTTATTAATTAACCCTTTTTATAAACCCTTCAAAAATAGAACATCCATGTAAAATGTTATGACTATGCCAACTATAGTCAAAAACCAAAATGAAAATAAAAAACAAATAACACAAGCATGAGATTAATCTTACAAGCCTTTTACTGACAAAGCTAATAATAATAAAAAAATTAACTTTTCTGTATTGTTTTTGTAAGTAATTAGCCCAGAAATGTATAAGCCAATTGTCATTATGTGATCTGCACATTGAAAGTCAGCATTATCAGTAATGCTGGTTTTTATTTAAGGAATAGACTGTCACAGTGACTTCTCTACAGAAAAGACAGATGGAATGGGATAACAGGCCAATGCAACATCCCTTAATTGGTCAGTGTTGTGCACAATGCTGGTTGTTTGCCGAAATTGTTTAGTTTGGACCATTGTCTGTTGCTCTCTCCTCTGCCATTGTGTAGCAAAATACCTCCAGCATCAGGGAGCAGTACAGCTATTCACAGGCGTGCTGGGAAGATGACCAGGGGAGTGGTGTGCTACAAAAGAGCTCCCTCAAGAACAGTACATTTATCCAAAGCATAATGATTCTGCCTCATTGTTGGGGGTTTTGGCTGAGCTGTGCGTGGTCCGGTGGGGTGTGAATACAAGCGTTGATAGTGGTGCAGTATATTTGGGTATGAGGCACCAATAGAACTAACAGACCACAGGGTCGCATTAGTTGACCCGCAGCTGTAAACTTGCCTTGTATATTAATGTATTAGTCTCATAAATAGACTGCATTTGTAACATTATGAAAAGTCATACAAAAATACACTGTTCACATCTTTCTTTCTTTCTTTCTTTCTTTCTTTCTTTCTTTCTTTCAGTGGAACTCTGAGAGGTGCATTGAAGCCATGTGACAGACAGTTATTAATTGTGTTGTTATTTACACCCCTGTTTTGTAGCTTTTTAAAATCTAGATGATTGCAAAGAGGCCTACTGCAAGCTGTATTTTTTAAGGTAGCAGATGTAATGAGCACATGTTTTCTGAATCAGGCTACAACCCAAGAGATTAATTAGGCTACTTTTGTAATGCTGTTTCAAAACAGGAAACAAGTTAATCACAACTGAATCTGACTGACATTAAAGATGTGCAAGAAATCACAGATCAAACATTACAGCTTAATTTACATTTGGCCCTTTAAAGACCCCGTTTAGCAAAGAGCTGCAGTGCTTCATACAATATAGCAACATAAATATCCTGTGCCATTAAAGTCATTAAAGCCAAAGATTGAGGAAGGGCTTGTGGTTGTTTTTGCACTGATTTGCACAGAATGGTAAAAAAAAAGACCTGAAAAATAAGAAAGTGTTTGGGGAGATTTGGGCAGCACTTAGCTTATATTAAAGCTGCTAACAGTTTACAATTGGATTGGCTGCTACTCACTGCTGCTTTCTGATGGGTAAGTTCCTCAAAAAAGTAATAAACTACAAATCTCATATCTAAAATTGTAATTGGATTACTTTACAAATTACTTCAGTGAAAAGGAATCACATTACTAATTAGTTTACTTTAAAGTTACTTTCTGAAACACTTTTCACAGAAAAGTTTGTGTTTTTCCGCTCAACACATGCAGAATAATGTATATATTTGCTCCATGTTCATACACTTAAAGCCGACTTATACTTCTGCATTGAATATACGGCAGAGGCCCCGCATAGTGGCCAACACATTGGTATGCATTTATAATTCTGCATTGAAGTAAACAGCCAAAAATGCTATTGTACTGAGAGAAAATGCCTTAATTTCTGAAATAATTGTACATTTCATAAATACGTACACAAAGGTAATGCAATGGTATTTGTGTGTTCAAAAGTATTTATTAAATTACTGAAGCATTAAAAACAAGTTCATCAAAGCATGTAGAATTTAGGTATATATTATTTATTATACGTGCTGCCTGCAATGCAAAGGCAATAAATCGGACATACACTGATGAGTCAAAACATTATGATCACCTGCCTAATATGCTGTTGGTCCTCCATGTGCCTCCAAAACAGCACAGACCCGCTAAGGCATGGACTATACATCTGGCATCAAGACATTAGCAGCAGATCCTTCAACTCCTGTAAGTTGCGAGGTGGAGCTTCCATGGATCAGACTTGTTGGTCCAGCACATCCCACAGATGCTCAATTGGATTGAGATCTGGGGAATTTGGAAGCCAGGGCAACACCTTGAACTCTTCATCATGCTCCTCAAACCATTCCCGAACAATGTGTGGCAGGGTGCATTATCCTGCTGAAAGAGGCCATTGCCATCAGGGAATACCATTGCCATGAAGGGTGTACCTGGACTGCAACAATGTTTAGGTAGGTGGCACGTGTCAAATTGACGTCCACATGAATGGTTGGACTCAGGGTTTCCCAGCAGAACATTGCCCAGAGCATCACACTCCCTCCACCGGCTTGTCGTCTTCCCACAGTGCATCCTGGTGCCATCACTTCCCCAGGTAAACGGTGCACACGGACAAGGCTGTCTGTGATGTAAAAGAAAATGGGACTCATCGGACCAGGCAACCTTCTCCTACTGCTCCAAGGTCCAGTTCTGACACTTGCGTGCCCATTGTAGGCACTTTCGAGGCTGGACAGGAGTCATCAATGGCACTCTGACCGGTCTGTGGCTAAGCAGCCCCATACGCAGCAGGGTGCGATGCACTGTGTTTTGTGACACATTCCTCCTTTAACCATCATTAACATTTTCTGTGACTTGTGCCATAGACCCTCTGTTGATTTGGACCAGAAGGGATAGCCTTCTTTGCCCTTGTGCATTGATGATCCTTGTTCGCCCAACACCCTGTCGCCGGTTTGTGGTTTGTCCCTCCTCGGACCACTGTCGGTAGGTACTAACCACTGTTGAGCGGGAGCAACCCACATGCCTTGCCATATTAGAGATGCCCTGACCCAGTCGTCTGGCCATAACAATTTGGCCCTTGTCAAAGTCGCTCCTGCCCATTTCTCCTGCATTCAACACACTGACTATGAAAACTGATTATTCGCTTACCATCTAATCTACCCAGACCTTGACATACAGTTGGCCTTGTTGGGAGATGATCAACGTTATTCGCTTCACCTGTGAGCGGTCATAATGTTTTGGCTCATTAGTTGTTTACTATATGCTTGCTTTTCAGTCGCATATATCATAACAAATAAATATTGTGGCATACTTTGACACTCCGTGCTGAAAAAAATAATCAAATTAATAAATAACTGCTTATCCAACATAAAAAGGGTGTTGTTTTAAATATTAGGATCTTTACAATGCATTTAGGGAAAATAACTGTGATGAGGTGGAGGGCAGTAGAACACACATCCCAGCCCTGAATCGGGCTAATCAGCCGGGAGGGGGGTTAAGACAAGCTTTCAAAAGAGAGAGAGCCACATGCGGCCACTGTGTGTGTGCGTCAATGTGTTTTATGTTATGTTCAGTTCTTTTATGTCATTAAAGTTATGTTGACTCTTCCGCCAGTTCCTGCCTCCTCCTTGCCCATCCTTTACCCTTTACAATTACCAACTCTTAACATGTTTTTTTTAATCTGTTGACAAATTAGAAGTGTTTAGCTTTCATAACTTATGAAATATGATCACACTCTACACCATACTGTCAAACATACGGTCAAAACATTATACAGATCGGAAAGTTCTGGATTAGAATACAACAAGTATTGTTTCACTCACATACCAGATGTAAAAAAACCAGAGAAAAAAGCACAGAGTTTTCAAGCTGTAAACAATCTTTTGTCACGTTTTCACTTGTTCGTGAAATAAACAGAATATAAAAACAGCAGATGCTCACAAAAAAACGAAACGAGTCCAAATACAATATGACACGATCACTGATCAGTGGATACATACGATACATAAAATAATCTTGGAGAAAATGCGCTGCTACCTCAAATATCAGCTGTCACAGAAACACAAACAGACATACATATGAACATAATTTATGTTTTAAATGTATAAATACATAAATTATATTATTTTAGAATTATGTTTAACCCAAGTTATGTACTTTAAAGTCAGTAATTTTATAACAATAATTTTAAATGCAATGCACTACATTACTTTAATTACTTTGAAAAAGTAATCAAATTACAGTAACTAATTACTTTGTAATTATATTACACCCAACACTGATTATTATATTAGTGCAAATATATACATGAAAATGATTAAATATAATTCTTCATTTTTTCATTTAGTAAAGAAAGTATGCCTTGATTATTTTTAATTGGATTTTAATTTACTTTTCTTCTTACATTTTAAATCTTATTGGCTACAGTGGCTGTTTGATTGGAATGATGGCTCCTTTGATTAAAAAAAAAAAAAAAAACACCTCCATAAGCCATATCAAAGCAGAAATATATTGAATATTGTATAAAAGTCTCAGTAATATCAAAATCTGATATTTTTTTCAGCTATATCACCCTAGACTGACGATTTATTCAAAAGAAAGGAAAGAAAACTTGTTCTCTGTGGTTTTATGGAGGAGTCACAAGCATTTTATTTTATGGCTTTCACATCTGGAAAAAACGGCAATAGAAATTAATTGTCGAGCGATGCAGGGCGTTTTTCTTCCACACAGCAGCAGATCTCCCCTTTTTATTAAATCTATTTTAGTGCTTCCAGGCAATGCACATTTTATCCTCTTAATAGTCAAATTAGTATATACTCCAGCAATTACTTAATGTACTCTAATGAGATTTCCTCACAAAACGGCAGAATTCATTTATTTTAATGCGTCAGGCTCTTTCCAGGGAGTTTATGCATCATGGCTCTTCAGAAGTCAAGCGGTGCCGGAGTCATAAATAGTGTGCATGGCTCGATGGCTGCGGCGTTACTCTCTGGATTGCAGGCCTGTGATCTCCCCTGCAGTCTCATACTTGAGCTTTTCTCCTCTGGGAGAACAACTGAGATGTTCAGGGTGCTCTTGACCTCTGTTGAGGGTCTAACTGAAGAACTCTTAAATATTCATGCGTTCATGGATTGAGCTGCGACGGTTTTTAAAGGCAATTGATATTTTACACCAGAATGTTAAAAAAGCCCAAGGGTCATTCTGTGTTTGGACTATGTATGTTTATCTGGTACGCTTACAGTGTATAAAATTCAATAACACTTTAAATCCCAAATAGCAGAACAGGATAGTATGTGAAATTGAATTCTGTACAACTGAACAAACATTTGGTCTTCCAATATTTCTCTCTGCTCATATGTCTTTGGCTCCGAGACCATCATATATTGCTGATATATACTGTAAGAAGATGAAGCAGGTCTAACGGTATTTATCCTCAAGGACTGAACATTGCTCAGCGTGCTCCAGATGTTATCATTTTATTGCTTTGATAGGGTTCCATTGCACATAGAAGTCAATAAACAATATATATATATATATATACACACACACACACACACACACACACACACACTCACTAGCCACTTTATTAGGTACAACTGTACACCAACTCATTCATGCAATTATCTTATCAGCCAATCGTTTGGCAGCAGTGCAGTGCATAAAATCATACAGATACGGGTCAGGAGCTTCAGTTAATGTTCACATCAACCATCAGAATGGGGAAAATGTGATCTCAGTAATTTGGACTGTGGCATGATTGTTGGTGCCAGACATGCTGGTTTGAGTATTTCCGTAACTGCTGATCTCCTGGGATTTCACGTACAACAGTCTCTAGAATTGACTCCAAATGGTACAATATATGTATATTCATCAATTGGTCAGTGAAAATGCTTAATCTTCAGTTAAAAATGTTGATCGCCATCCTCAAGAGGTCAAACTAAAAAATATATATTATATTTTAATATTTATTTTCTAATCATTTTTGCAACCCTGTTACCTAAATTTTGCTTTAAACAACCCGATCTCATGAAAATTCATACACATTTTATGAGTTGGCTATTTGGTATGATTTTCTTATGAATTTGTATGATTTCAACACGTTTAAATGCCCGGATGTGTAATGCGGAAGTAAGCACGAGTTCCACACACGAGGTGTCAAGGACAAGCTTATTAATATTATGCCCTTACCCAAACCCCTTATCTAAACCTAACAGATCAGTAGAGGGTGTAAACATGATAGGAAGCTGTTTTGTGTGACAAGCAAGTAATTGTTGCGTATTAGATGGAAACGATTTCAAAGCAATGTCATTGGCTGTAGTGAAAGTCGTACGATATCATACGAATTAACCAAATGTAGAAAAGTCATACGAATCCTTGCAATTTCGCTGTGAGAGTGTGTTGGTTTAAAGGAATATTCTAGGTTCAATACAAATTAAGCTCAACTGACAGTATTTGTGGCATAATGTTGATTACAACAAAAATGATGTTGACTCGTCCCTCATTTTCCTTAAAAAGAACTAAATTTGATGTTACAGTGAGGTTAAATTTGTCTGTTAAAACATTAAAACAGTTTTTAAAAGCACTTACATTTATTCTTCATCTAAAAACATTTTTTGGTTTTTTTTAGCTGTAATGTTTTTTATTTGATTTTATTTTTAGTTGTATAATTTGATATAACTTTACACAGAAAAGGTTCTAAAATCATGTTTACAAGCGTATTGTTTACATTTTATCACTGTACTTTTGAAACAGTGACATTTATGGACTGGCCTCATTCACTTCCATTTTAAGTGCCTTACTGTAACCCAGATTTTATTTTTGTGGTAATCAACATTATGCCAGAAGGGCTGTCAATTGAGCTTAACTTGTACTGAACATGGAATATTTCTTTAAAACCCTGGTTTATGATTTTGTCATTTTCTACCAATAAACATCAAATAAGCCTTCAAATCTTTACATTTAAAGAATAAAAAGGTAAATGAAATAAAAACTGTGTAACAATAGGTAACCGTGTTAAGTTGTCACTCAAGGAACTAGCTGGTTTATAAGCAAATGTTGGTTAGTTATTGATACAGTTAACTTATATTTCCCATAAATGCTAGAAGAACATTTATTTGGTCATTTACACTTTGCAACTTTGTTAACATGGTTGAATGGTTGACAATGAATTGACAAATACACTCAACACAACAATAAGTTTAAAATTTTTGAAAATGTAATTATATTACTTATTTGTCATCCCGCTATGCTGTCGAAAGAGTCCAAATGATGTTGCTTGTATGACTTTAATTGCTAGATACAGCCAAAAAAGTAAGACAGGCCAAAATTACCATTCTGGGGATATGGATATTTGTCCACACTACTTTTCAAACTAGGTTAATATTGTGCTAGATAATAGTTTATCTAACATACTGTATCTAATAGTTCTCAAATAAAAAAAATACAGGATTTGTGCCTCAAATAATTTAAAACAGGGACACCAAAGTCTATCCTATTTGTGAAAAGTGCCATAAAATGAGCTCACTGAAACTTTCAAACTTTCAAACATCTGTGCAGAAAGCTATAGACCTGCATATGAATCCATTTTTTTTTTTTTTTTTAGTAGTAGGGAATGAAAAGTGACCTGCAGGCCTTAAGGAGGCATGGTACCTTTGATGAGGCTATTTACTTCTCTCTCTCTGTCTCTTTCACTCTGCTCATCTCCATTATGGCCTTGAACTTTAAAAGCCTGAGCTGTTTCTGTCAGACACACTTTCTACTGAGCAGATCGAATAGAGGTTCTTGAAGTACACAAGCGAGCCAGCAGATCTAAATGCAAAACACCTCCAGAGGTTTGAATGTGCTCCTCCAGGTTCAGCTTTGGTTCATTTGACACTGAATCCATTTATCTTGTTTTTCAGGTGGGATTTTTGAACAAACCGATGGACCCGTGGCACTCGTGAGCTCCGAGGAGCTGGCCTTTAAATTTGCAGTTAATAATATCAACAGAAACAGGACATTATTGCCCAACACAACGTTAACGTATGACATTCAGAGGATCAATATCTACGATAGCTTTGAAGCCTCTAGAAAAGGTGAGTGCTGTGAGGGGAGAATATGACCAGAGGTGAGCGTCCGGTCAGTTCTTGTTTACATATTTTTGATAGTTTGTAATATTAATTGATGATATGGCTTACCTTTTACCTAACGTTCCTAAAGCAAAATCCACTATAAAGTCAACATGAAATCAAAACCCTTCTTACCTTCTGAACACACATAACTGGTCTTATTCTGAATGAATCATTGGTGAAAGAATGGGTGACTACTTTGAAGATGCTAAAATATAACATAGTTTTGATTTATTTTGGATTTTTTTTAGTCACAACATAATTTCCATAGTTCAGTTTATGTTATTCCATAGTTTTGATGACTTTAATATTATTCTACAATGTGAAAAAAATTATAGTAAAGAATGTTGATTTATTTTTTATTTTTTTATTTTTATTTGTTTACCTAGTATAACATACCACAGCTTTGTTTAGCTGCACAAAGAAATATTCCATGTGCAGTGACATTTCTGTTTTGACATTTCTTACCACATAACCTGGAATCTGCTCTCGCCAGCATGTGACCAGCTGTCTTTAGGTGTTGTTGCCATATTTGGGCCGTCTCATAGCTCCTCATCCAATGCTGTACAGTCCATCTGCAATGCCCTGGAGGTGCCGCATATACAAGTACGATGGAAACACCATCCAATGGACAACAGGGACACATTTTATGCCAACCTGTACCCCGATTACTCCTCTCTCAGCTACGCTATCTTAGACCTGGTGCAGTTCCTCAAGTGGAAGACAGCCACTGTGGTTTATGATGACAGCACAGGTGAGATATAATGCTTTTATTGTCATGTGTGTCATTCTAAAGTGTGTTACATGATAAATACCTTTAAGAATGCATTTTAGACTCTGTATTTCAGTGATAAGTAGCATAATTCTGTGAAGTTCGCCTTGCTATCAGAATGAGTCTTCAGGCAATGATATACTGGAAACTGTTTGAATCAAATAAATCAAGCAATGACAGGGAAGAGCTCTTTTTTCGAGACCACGCCAGCACAATGGCCAAGCATCTTATCCAATTTTCCTGAGAGCGCTAATTCTAAGCGCAATTTCCGTTCTAGTGCAAAGCACAAGTGGACGTTGTTGGGAGTGTTTGCGCTATCTGTGGGTGTATGCTTGCAAACTGTATTGCATGTTAATGAAGAGGCGCAAAGCGCAATTTGCAGAGAAATAAGCCTTATTTACTTAAAGTATCACTATGTGCCTAGCTATGATGTTTGTGTACATTAACTATGGATCATTGCTGTGGTTCATCAAATAATGGAAATTAAAAAAAAAAAAAAAAAGAATAGACAAGATGGTAGGTGGTTTTACAGCTGGAAGCTGGCTATCATGGTCATTAGCTGGTTGAAGCTGATCTAGATGGTTGAACTGCAAGTTGGTAGACCTGGTTTTGACCAGGTAAACCACCTTGGTTTAGCTAGTTAGAGCTGGTGATCCACCCTGGACCAACAACAAATCAGTTACCATGTTCCAAAAACCAGCTTGACCACCTTTAGCTAGCATACTGATGTTGTTGTTGTTAAATTACCCTGACCTCTTTTGTGCAGGATTAATCAGGCTTCAGGAGTTAATTATGGCACCGTCCAGGTATAACATCAGACTGAAGATCCGACAGCTCCCTCTGGACACCACAGACACCAGACCTCTGCTCAAGGAGATGAAACGGAGCAGAGAGTTTCGCATTATCTTCGACTGCAGTCATATAATGGCTGCACAGATTCTTAAACAAGTGAGTTCACACTCTGTGAAAGTGATACATGCTCATATCACGCTAGCTATCTCATGAAGTTCCTCAGAACCTGTTGTTCTGTTTGAAGAGTTTGAAGAGACAGTAGATCCTTAGTCCAGCTCCAGTAAAGCTGTATTAGATTTGGGAACTGAATTTACAAGTGAAATATGCCATATGATTTTTGCTGAAGATTCAGCCCAAAAAGTCTGAATGGTATTACAATAGATAAGACAATATTAAAACAATGTAGCATTGATATGATCTAGTTTACATACAGTGAATGATTAACTGATTTACTTGAGCCCTGTGCAGCCTTAAAGGAATTGTCTGTGGCTCGTTTTTTTTTTTTGTCAGCCCCTCCTGAACTTATGTTGGAGCATGTACTCCCCCTCAGGCCAGAGAGAAATGGGAAATGTGATGGAACACAGAGTCTGAGAGAGACGGCTTTGGGCCGAATCCCAGAAGTCTTTAATAGGCAGTCTACGCTTGTCGAAAGTGTATGTTTGTGAGTGACTCAGGAATATATAGAATACAGGAACAAACTGAAGGGTCTATTTCTGCTATCCAATGTAAGAAATGAAATAGTTGCAGACTCCTCAACAATCTTGAGTGATTATGGTCTGAAAGAATAAAGAGTTTAGCATAACCTTGAATTTTCCTCACGACAGATGGTATAATTAATGCAGACATATAAACACCTTGGGAATAAGCACATTTCAATGAAGAATGAGGTAAATGGATTGAGAAAAATAAGAATTCTTTCATCATTTACTCAGTTTCACGTCATTCCAAACCGTATGACTTTCTTTTTTCTGTAAAACACTAAAGGCAGAATGCAAATGTTAGGCAGAATGTTCAAATTGCTCTTTTCTGTGCAATGAAAGCAAATGGGGACTGACCATAAAAGTATAACATTTTCCTACTGTATACCGTATATATTTGTCATTAAGTCAAAAACAGACCGAAACTTATGTCGGTATTAGATGACAAGCTGCCCTTTCACTAAAGCGCTCAGATCTCATTTGTGTTTGTTAACATTCAGCTATGATGCGTTAAAATAATTTTCTGGGTTATATCAAAGTAAAGCTCAATCAACAGCATTTATGGCATAATGCTGATAATAATTAAAAAAAAAATAAATAAATAAAAAAAATGTATTTGATCAAGTCCCTCCTTTTCTTTAAAAAAAGCAACAATCTGGGTTGAAGTGAATGTGGCCAATCCATTAACGTTAAAATACTCACCATTTTAAAACTATTGCTGTAAGACGTGAACAGTGTGCATGTTAATATGATTTTAGTGTGACAAAATCGCTTATAACTTTACACAGAAAAGGTTAATATCTAATTTTACAACTTTGTTGCCATGATGACGTAATGCTGTAAACACTAAAACCCTGAAATAACTGTAAAAATAACAATTTAAACAACTTTACAGTTAAAATAATACACAAGTTCTAACAGAAAAATTAATGTAAGGGCTTTTATAAAATTATAAGCTTCACATTTCTGCCTTTTAAACCCTTAAAAAATTTGGCCCCATTGACTTCCATTGTAAGCACTTCACTGTAACCTTGATTTTTGCTTCTTCTTCTTCTTTTTTATGAAAATATTTTTTTGTGGTAATCAACATTATTCCACAGATGCTGTTGATTGAGCTCAAGTTGTATTATTCCCGGAATATTCCTTTAAGACACATTGCGTTGTCAATTAAGCCAATCACCATAGGTTGTCACTTGTAACTGATCATGATGCACCGGTTTGAATATGCAGAAGTTTGAGATTTGAGAGCTTTGTTAGAGGGTACAATTCTCAGTAAACAAGGACTTATGGCTTCGACACACTCACGGCAAAGTTCTTCTTCATTCTTTTCTCAGAGTGGGAAAGAAAGTCAAAACATTCGAACATTGGGACACCGGCCACCCGATGGGGCTGGCGTTCAGGAGAGCATTTAAAACGCATGCTGTCCTGTCAATTGACTACATGTAAAATATTAACCTTTACGACATTAAAATATGTTATCAATAACTACATATCTCATTATATGAGTATAATTTACATGAGATCAGTAACAGAAACTGTTTTAACCACTCCATGATGATTTAAAGTAATAAATATGCAGTGTATAATGTGCAATTTGTCATTTTTACATTCATGCTAATGTTAACGCTGACATGCTATACGTTGTCTTAAAGGAATGTTCTGGGTTCAGTACAAGTTAAGCTCAATCCACAGCATTTGTGGCATAATGTTGATTACCACAAAAAAAATTTGACTCGTCCCTCCTTTTCTTAAAAAACAAAAAGCAAAAATCTGGGTTTCAGTGAGGCACTTACAATGGAAGTCAATGGGGGACAGTGGGGGGGGGGGGGGGACAGTGAAAGTGACAGCTGTAAAATTGTATAAATTGTCATTTTTACAGTCGTTTTGGGTTTTAGGTTTTGTTGACATTACATCGTCATGGTAACGAAGTTGTAAAGTTGGCTATAACTTTACACAGAAAAGGAACCACTGGAATCAAGGTTTTTGCTTTTTTTAAAGAAAAGGAGGGACGACTCAAAATACATTTTTGTGGTAATCAACATTATGCCACAAATGCTGTTGATTGAGCTCAACTTGCATTGATCTCGGAACATTGCTTTAATATGGACAGGTTAGCATTTGTTATTTAAGCATTATCACACAAGCAAGAGTGAGATATGGCCCTACATCAGCACTGCTGTGATTCGGCCGCAGGCCGAGTGCCTTAGGTAATCACAGCAGTGCTGATTTAGGGCCATATTGCATGATTGCGAGTGTGATATTGCTTATATACAACAGTTCAATGAACAAGTAATTTTATTTATTTTTTTAATTTTTTTAGGAAAAACTGAGTACGGTCATAAAAACGCATTTGTGCATGGAACTGCTTTCTTACGGCACGGATCAGACTCTGCCATTGCTGGTTCAAACCAAATGATGCATCCAAGCCTCTCAAAAACATCACTTTAGAATTACTAGTATCACGGCTTGGGCTGTTTCTAACATGTTATCGGAGAAACAAGGATGTATGTGTGTGTGTGTGTGTGTGTGTGTGTGTGAGAGAGAGAGAGAGAGAGAGACAGAGAGAGAGAGAGAGATGGAGTGTGTGCAAGCACTTGTTGATGACGATAATGTCATTTTGGTGAAATTCATCCTATTTTCTCAGTGGAAAATAGCCATTCAAGTGGGGGTATTCCTCCCTGTTTCGCGGTAGCTGGTGCGCAAGTGTCTTTCACTATAGAAACCGCAATCTCCTCCATTTTGAACAGTATGTCCTCTCCAATGTGGAAACTCCGGTAAGACGTAAGCACCTTGAGTTTGTGTAATTAATCAGTCTGTTGTGTCTCTCAGCTGTGATTAGCCTTAATGCTGAAGTTGTTAGTTTAAAGCTGTTTAAAGCTATTTTCTAACTTTAGTAGTGTAGTAGTAATATGAGCAATCATGGAGTGCTGTTGAATGTAAACACTGACTGACGCTGACTTCACGTCACTAACTGGCTCATACTACACACAAAAACTGTCTTTTGCCTCCACCTTCTGGCTAAAATCTGTAATATCACAAAATGAAATGTAAAGAGACAGATAGCTATTAACACATCTGTACTGCTCTTACACTTTAGAACGGCACGAACACAAGCAGAGTGATACACACAGTGAAGTGTCCGAGTGCTGATGGTATGAGACCATCAGTACTCATGGAACATTTCTCGTCCAATCAGATTCGAGGACCGAAACTAACTGTTGTATATTGTATTTTATGATGAAATTTCTGACAAGAAATCCACAAAAGATCTAGAAAAAGGTTTTTATACTTGTTTTTAAATAAATACATCAAAACTACTGCAAAGATGAGTGTAAAATGTGGCAACTCTGCACTGTGTTCATGTTGACTGATCTTGACTGAGTAAAGAAATTAACCGGAAAAAGATGTTGGCATTAAAGTAGGTGGAGCACAGGGTCACACTCACCAATGAGTGGACCAATGGTAGTATGATGTTTAACAGCCAGTACAAAGTTTTCCTGAAAGTTTGTGCTGGAAAGCTGTTTCAAACCAGTGCAACAAACTTAAAAACACCTTCTTTTTGGCCAGATTTTGTTCTAAATTATGTCATACCCGTTCTTAATTTCGCAACAAGTATATTGGTATCGTTTAAATATCAGTCTGTTGTTCACACAAATCTACTGTATCAATTCAGAAGACTTGGAATATAACACAAGTCATGTCAACTACTGTTATGGTGCTTTTAAGTGCTTTATTGTCCTTTTTGGAGCTCAACCATTACAAAAAATCTAAACTAGCCGCTAACATGCAGCAAATTTGCCGCTTGTTATTTCACATGCAAATGAGCTTTTGATTCGCTGCAAATGTTTGCCAGAAGTTTGCAGCTCTTCACCGGTAGTGGTGAACCTCCGGCAGACCTTTGGCAACAATGGACAATTTGCTGCAAGTTTGGCACAAATCTCATTTGCATGTGAAAATGATCAGTGGTGAATTTGTGGCAAGTTTGCCTCAAATTTACCACGAACTCTCAATTTTCGTAAGGAAAATCTTTTGTCCCCATTGGCTTTTGTTGTACGGAAAACATCACCTGGGATATTCTGATAAATCTCCTTATCCTAAAAGTCCTTTTGTATATGGAAGACATAAAAAAGAAAGTCATATGAGTTCGAAATGACATGAGGGTGAGAAAAGGATGAAAGAATTTTCATTTTGGATGAACTATTCCTTGAAGGGCCCTTATCACTGCTAGAAAGCAAGCTGCAGGACACTCTGTTACCACGTATAATATCAGAAACACACACATAAGCCCTATTCGGACGGCAATTATTTTACATGGGGACGTAAGGTAATTCCAGCATTTACATGGGGTAGTCAGTGATTTTATTGCTGTCCTAATCCGAAATGTCTGTTTTTCTCCCACCTCCTGCGAGAAAATTCCTGGCCAAATTACCTACTGTTTTTTGACAAACACCAAGGTCGTGTGGTAATTTAATTACCGTCCGAATCCACATTTCTGAGTTTATAATCCAAAAGCCATTTTGGAAATCCTTTTTGACCACTGCTAAGTGCCGTACATTTGCGCTGCACATGGTAACAGCTCTGGCGGTAATGGACAGTTGTGAAAGTTGGAGGATTGTGTAACAGACATTTTTTAAATAATTCACAATAATAAAATTACGTCACCACTCCACCACAGTGAGTAGGAGTGGGAAAGAAAAACGAGAGCCAGATCACATAAACTTTTTAAATGGTCCATTATTATGGCAGCAATGTAATACAATTGTAATATATCACGTTTTAATGTAGAAACGTTTACTAAATACGTTTATACATAGGGATTGCATGACTACTCATTTATACGGGTCAAGTAGTCCCAGAAAAGTTGCCGGGTTAATGTCTATCTAATTTAAAAGCTTCTAAATCTTTACTGTCCTTGATATGCAGGCTTCTGTATCTCCTTGCGTGCGCTTATGAAAGAGCGCACAAACAGCGCAACTGAGGTGATGCGGGTGGCGAAACATACGTACCCCCATTGACAGATTTGTTTGGCTGTTTTGATAAATATTCTTGTCCCCAATTTCTTGAGTCGTTTAATTGCTCTTCGCAAGAATTTTGGCTTGTATGTGTTGTATCCGTATGTGAAAACGTACACTGTAATTGTCCGCAGCGCTTTGCAGCGCGGTTCCCTCATGTTTCAAAAATGTTATTTTTAATTTAGCATAATTCCAAACATATTTAAACGCAAATACAGTGGACACAGTTTGTGGATTGATGAATTTTCCATATAACAAGCGCATAAAATGTCTCGCTCGTCCCCCGTGATTTAATTGTCATCCGAATGCATGAGTTTTATCACAGACGAGCCATGAAAATATACTTTTACAGACATCACCCTGATAAACAATTGCCGTCCAAATACTGTAGGGCTATAGAGAGATGAGTGGTTCTTCATAGTTCCTCAATCCTGATGCAATCTCATTTGTTGTACCATTGTTTGTGTGTGCAGCCACTATGATTGCAAATGACTCTGACATGACATATTGACCTTCTTCATTGTATTCTCCCCCATTCCCCTTCTCTTTCTCCAGGCCCAGATGATGGGAATGATGACAGAGTACTATCACTACATCTTCACCACTCTGGTAATGTACTGCAGTACTAACAGCAAATTGAATGTCATTTGTTTTTGTTCTGCCTCTACTTTATTTTTTGATGAATGACTTTTAATTGCAGATGAGCTTTGGATCCAGTCTGCAATATCAATTTCACTTGACAAAACAGCCTTAATGGAGTTTCCGCCACCCAGTGTAAACATTAGCCGTTCCCTGAAGCTCAAATCAACTTAATGTCTTTGAAATGTCCCTACAAAGGCAATAGAGTGATTTTCAATTGTGTGTTGCGTTGAGATTTTGATGGAAGTTTAAATTTAAAGTTGTAGAATTTGAATCCTTGCAAACTATTTTAAAAGATTGTAAGACTGAAACACCACTTGTAGACTTTGTTCAGACAGGCAGCAAATATATATATATATTTTTTTTTTTTTTTTTTTTGCACTTCCGACTTTGGCATATCTGTTTGTTCAGAACAGCAAAATACCCGTATGAAATCTGATTTTAACAAACCAACCTCAAACCACATTTTTTGGTCAGTTTGAAATCCAATTTAAATCAGATTTTTGGAAAAACTTTTCAATTTGAACTGTCAGATCATATTTCATGTAGTTTATTTTTTATTTTTATTATTATTATTATTATTTTTTATATTTTTGCAGTAGTATCTAGGGCTGTTTCCCAATATAGTGAACTACTGTATATGACATCTAATACAGTATGTAGAGAATAGTGAATGAGTGAGCGGTTTGACACTTCATTACTACAGTAACAAATGTAGATACAACAGATATTGACTACACTGCCTGAACAAACAGATCTGATTTCATCACTTGTAAAACAGTGAGGAAAATCAGTCCTAAAGATCATATTTGAAAGACAAATTTTGTGCGGTGCCCTCTTGAACACATTTTGAGTGGCCTTTTAATGCACCTTAAATGTCAAGCATCTGAGTTGTGAGGGAGGCTTACTGAATCTTGCTAAAGGCTTGATTACTACCCCGCACACTATGAAAACCAATCAGCTGTGTGTATTTGCACCAAGATGCACTTTATTAGATTGCTATGATTATAATACATAAATTATCTATGATAGTTTCACACATTTATCACTCATGAGGACAAATAGACCATGTCTGTGACCCCCAAGAGATACATTTAATTTAGCTGCAAGGTAACAGAAGACAATTCCTTTGATGTCCATATAGCAGATATACAGATTGTACAAGTTCCACCATCTCAAACATCAATGATCTTTATAGATCATCACATTTAGTCATGCAAACTGATTAGCTGAAAAGCATTTGACCTGTAACTGTATCAATCTGCTGACTACCTGGACTACCTGGATTACTGGTAGCCAAGTAACCCCAAACATAGCAATGAGACTTTTGTGGAGGAACTACTTTTTTGGTGGAAGGGATTCTTTTTCACTTTGCAGAAGTGTTTTATAAGAGTGGTAGAACACTCAAGATATGTCATTGCAAATAAGATCACAGCCATAATAATCTACGGAACTCATTTATTTATGATAACAAATTAACTTAAGTTTTCTATTATATTTACACTGATGAGCCAAAACATTATGACCACTCACAGGTGAAGTGAATGACATTGATCATCTCCTAACAAGGCCACATGTCAAGGTCTGGGTAGATTAGATGGTAAGCGAACTATCAACTGTTGTAGTCAACGTGTTGAATGCAGGATAAATGGGTAGGAGCGACTTTGACAAGGGCCAAATTGTTATGGCCAGACGACTGGGTCAGAGCATCTCTAAAATGGCAAGGCATGTGTGGTGCTCCTGGTCAGCAGTGGTGAGTACCTACTGACAGTGGTCAGAGGAGGGACAAACCACAAACTGGCAACAAAGTGTTGGGCGCCCAAGGCTCATCGATGCGCGAGGGCAATGAATGCTATCCCGTCTGGTCCGAACCTAAAATTTTAATGATGGTTACGGGAAGAATGTGTCACAACACACAGTGCATTGCACCCTGCTGCGTATGGGGCTGCATAGCCGCAGAGCGGTCAGACTGCCCATGATGAACCCTGTCCACCGTCGAAAGTGCATACAATGTGCACGCGAGCGTCGGAACTGGACCTTGGAGCAGTGAAAGAAGGTTTTCTGGTCCGATGAGTCCCGTTTTCTTTCACATCATGTGGACGGCTGTGTACATGTGCGCCGTTTACCTGGGGAAGTGATGGCACCAGGATGCACTGTGGGAAGACGACAAGCCAGTGGAGGGAGTGTGATGCTCTGGGCAATGTTCTGCTGGGAAACCCTGGGTCTGGCCATTCATGTGGATGTCAATTTGACACGTGCCACCTACCTAAACATTGTTGCAGACCAGGTACACCCTTCATGGCAATGGTATTCCCTGATGGCAATGGCCTCTTTCAGCAGGATAATGCACCCTGCCACACTGCACACATTGTTCGGGAATGGTTTGAGGAGCATGATGAAGAGTTCAAGGTGTTGCCCTGGCTTCCAAATTCCCCAGATCTCAATCCTACTGAGCATCTGTGGGATGTGCTGGACCGACAAGTCTGATCCATGTTGGCTCCACCTCGCAACTTACAGGACTTGAAGGATCTGCTGCTAATGTCTTGGTGCCAGATACCACAGGACAACTTCAGGGATTTTGTCCATGCCTCGGCAGGTCGGCACTGTTTTGGTAGCACGTGGAGGACCAACAGCATATTAGGCAGGCGGTCATAATATTTTGACTCATCAGTATATGCACAAATGTATGAAGCTGAGGTGTGTTGACTCTTGGAACAGCTCATTCACACCAACACAGAAGAGTTCAGCTAACATATTTCACAAGAGTCACTTTCATCTAACTCTATCATTCAAATGTGATGGTGTGATGAAAGCATTGTTAGTTGTGTACCAATTTGTGCTTAATCCGGTAAATCAAACAAACACTGAAGACAGTTTATTGTAGAGTACACTACTGTTCACAAGTTTTAGAACACTAAGACATATCATTTTTGAAAGAAATTGATGCTTCTGTTCACCAAGGATGCATTAAATTGATCAAGAATTAAAGACATTTATAATGCTGCAAATTATTGTTTCTATTTAAATACATGGGTATTCTTTAAACTCTCTGTATATCAAATAATCCTCTACTTTCAGCAATGCAAGTGTTTGGCATGTACTGTTTATTGAAGCTACCAGTTTAGGACCTGTGAGGAGCCTATTTCTCAAACTAGAGACACTGTTGTACTTGTCTTGTTGTTGTTGTGCATTGGGGCTGTCTGCTTCTCTCTCTGCTCTGGTTAGATCCAGTATGATTTCTTCTTTCTTTTTGGCAATTTTTTTAAAATCTACATTTGACTTGCAAGGGTAAAGTGACTTGTAAGAAATGCAAGTGATACTCAATACCACAGCAACTGGAAAAAGACACTGTACTGCAATGTCCATACTTCATTAATTAGCACAGCCATTTTCAACTGTTCTAATAATAAGAAAAGTTCATCGAGTATCAAATTTGCACATTAGAATTATTTCTTTAGCTTTAGGAGACAGTAAATTCTTAGTAGACCGGTGCAATGACTGTTAAAAAATTGGACTTTGCTACAAACCGCAAGGTGAAAAAAATGCATTTGGTGAATTTACATTTTTTTTCTCAATAAATTTTGTTTTCTCTCTGAATATTTATTTCCTCTCTGAATTTTTTTCTGTCCTGTTTTAAGCACAAGATTTCATGCTTACTGATAGTGGCGCCTGGTGGCCGAGGTTGGCACCACATGCTAATTGTTAGCTAGCAAGAAAAATAAATATCATGCATTTCCTCTTGAGGAGAAAAAAAAAAAAAAAAAAAAATTCAGCAATAAAAAAATAAAAAAATAAATAAATAAATAAAAAATAAAAATTTGGAGAGAAGAAAAAATTCAGAGAGAATAAAACATCTGAGGGAAAAAATTCAGCGAGAAAACAAAAATCTGAGATTTTTGATTTGCTCATTTATTATCTTACCCGATAGACACTACATAAAGTGTAGAAAATAAGCTTTAAGACAGCTGTTAAGACTAGTATATTTTTTTATTATTTTTTTTTTACCTTGCAGTTCAGGGCTTCCATACTTTGCCATTATGGGAAACATTTAATTTTAAAATAAATACGATATAAAAAAAGTTATTTCAAACAGTAATAAAAATTTGTAAACATTTTAAAATGTAATAATTTATGCATCCTTGGTGAAAAGAAGCAATTTCTTTCAAAAACAAAAATGTCTTAAACTTCTAAACAGTAGTGTACTTTCAAGTGAATCACGCTTTACACCAATATGTTTGGGTTGGTATAGACACACATACGGCGTGCATGATGATTTTCAGATCATCATCAAAATAGGAGATTTGATGGAAACTTGAAAAACAAGGAAGGAAGTTTAATCAAATGTTCAAAAACAACAACAACCAATGTCCTGTAGTGTGGCTATTGAGTAATGAATACTAATTTGTGGCTTTAAATCCATTTATGATTTTGGAAGCTTTATGTGGAGTCATTTCCATCACAATCCTGTCTAAATTAAATCTGGTTTTATTCTTATCTATTGTATCATTCTTGACAATTTTATTATACCTAAGACAGAGCTAGTAAAGCATGAAAATTCAGCAGTGATGTGTCTGAATAATAGTTCATTATCCATTATGTTCCTTAGAAGGTCTCCCTCAACCTGAAGTAAGCCTCTATATACTGTACATACTACTCATGTTTGGTGTAAGATCCAGTAACAATTTACATGAATGTTTCCTTTGTTATTGGTTTATAAAGAGGGTAATGAATGACCAATAACTCATTTACAAAAGCATTATAAATCATTGCTATGCAGTTATAACAACATGAAAAAAAGGGTGACAGTCATGCAATACTAACAAATTGTGAGCAGTTTTTACATGACGTATAAATGCTTAAAAATACATATTCATCATTAGTAAACTATGAAAATGTACCTTAATGTAAAGTGGACACATATGAAGCATTTATTAAGGAGTTTCCAACATTAGAAAGCTATGTACATAAAGTTCAGTATGGTTTAATGGCCAGCAGGCTTTATTGCTGTATATGATAAATGCTGTGAATGATAATGCAGGTCTTCAAGGGTGTTTTTTTGCAGAGGACTAGTTAAGTTTGGACAGCACTCGGAATAGCACAATCATTTTGACATCAACGTGACAACACAAGTGAGTCAAGACGTTACAGTAATGAATATAAACACAAAGTGTACTGTTGCAAAATGAAATAATTCTTCCTTTCATTCTCACTATAAAAGTTTATTTTTGCTGCATTGTGACATAAATCATGAATTAGGGCATTTTATGTTTGTTTGTTTTTTAACTGTTGTTATTAATATAAGTCAGAAGAAGGGTATTTATTAAGCATTTATAACATGTAACTTTAACACAATAATTGGAAAATATTGCACGAAAGTCATCCTCTTTATTAATGTTGTCATAACTGCATATCAATGATTTATAAAGCTTTTTCTGTAAATGAGTTATTAGTCATTAATGAACCCCTTTATAAACACAACAAAGAGAACATTCATGTTTTTATTATTATGCTGTGGTGAAATTAATTATTAGCACAAAGTAGGGATGTGCCTGATTTAAGGGACTTTCATCTGTTTGCAGGCTATATTGATTTTATTTTCATTTCTTTTAATGTTTGAATTTGTATTTATTATTCACTGCAAAATATATGCTTGACATTTCACATTTTGTTTGACACCTCCTGCCTCCAGAATAATGTTGTTATACATGTACAGACTAACGAAGATTCTGTTTCATGCAGATATTAATATCTGAAATACCAGGAGAAACCACAACATATTCCACAGTTAATGTAGCCTACAAATTCAGCTTCATCGGTAAGGAAAAAAAAAAAAAAAAAAAGAATAAAATAATATTTTATTATTATTATTATTATTGTTATTATTAGGCTATTATTATGAAAAGGCATATACCAGGTATATTTTATTAACAGAAACTATAAATCTAAGAGTAACACTTAAAAATGGGCATTTTATTTAGTTTTGACGCCCTTCCCATTTCTGTCTGAATACAGAGACAGATAATCTTGTCATGTGAACAGATACAAATATGAAAAGATAATAGCTTCGCTGCACACCCCTAGCACAAAGACACTGTTTTCATTACTATAAGATAATTGTTTTCATTATTGTTTTGTTGCTGGTCATTAGGATTCACATTTCGTGACTCTGTTCTCCTTGTGCATTTTTTGACATAACCTCATCTGAGAGAGTGACATAAATAATTTAGCTGTTTGTGTAATGATTTTTAATATAATAATCCTCATTTAACTAGAATACATTCTTTTGCATTTCAGCATCAGCTCATCATTCATAATATGGTGCCACTGTTACGATGAAACAGCAAAACATTAAGATGGAAAATAGCTTGAAATGTACATTTAAGCAGAAATCATTTACGTTATAGTTCAAAAACGTGCTGTTTTTCGGGGCAAGCTTTATGTTTTGCACGCTCCTCTTCCCACAGTTCCAGCCCCACAGGGTGTTAATGAAATAGTCTATTATGTTCTACCATTATGTTTCTTCACCACCCCCACCTACCCAACATGTTATCATGTTTGGCAATATGTAGGCTGGTACAAGAAGCAAAGTGACTCTTCTCAGAATAACTGCACAGACAATGGCGCATGTAGTGTGGGTGTGTGTTGGTATTGTTCTAGAACGTTAATTAGCTTCTGCCGATTACAGTAAGTCTTTTCAATGAACACTGGCTTGCTCATTTTGCCATTCATTCTCGGTTTCACAGAAGCCCGTGTGAGATAGCCATGCCATCTCACTCTGCTTTGACCTCAACCGAAAATATCTTGATTCATTCGCACTTAATCTTAATGCCATTTTACACACCAGCAATTTCATTTTGGGAGGATTTGGTTGCACATCATGGCATTGAGAATGTGAAATTTGGATCCTTTTTTAAAATCCACGCTGTTAAAAATCATTGAATCCACAGACAGTGATACATTTCAGTGTCAGGGGCGGTATTCAGAGCGAAATGTTTACGGTTCAGTTCACCGGATAGCAGCAATGAACACTGGATTACAGAGGAAATAACTGTTTCACTCAGCCATTGTGCGGCTGACTTCTGGCTCACTGTCTATGATATCATACACGCTGGCACAGAGGTGTACATCCTACTACGTTTCATCTGGCTTTACCCAGGCGGCCTGGAAAGCATGGTATTATCCTTAATCTCTTTTATTTTTGCTCTGTCTATCTTCTTTTACCCCTCTCTCTATCTCTTGCTTTTTATCAAGGGACAAAAAGACAAGAAGGCTCTCACCCAACAACAACGAAGTTCGATTCGGGCTGATTAAATGAGATTTTCTGTCTCTCGCTCTTCCTCTAGGATCTCATGGCTATAAACCTGGAGCCGTATCGCTTCTGTGGTGTTAATATGACCGGATTCCGCATTCTAAATGTGGACAATCCTCAAGTTGCCTCCATTGTGGAGAAGTGGTCCCTCGAGAGACAGATTCCACCAAAACCGGACTCCGGCCTCCTTGAAGGGATTATGACGGTATGCTTCAATTTCCTCCAAGAACGTGACCCCTAGCTAACGAAAAGGAATTACAAAATAAACAATGACATAAAGCTTTCAAATAGTTCCACTTTCACTGTATGCAATCTAGAGGGGTGTTCACATGGACAGCGATTTGCAGCGACAAAGCAACCAGAAGTCATTCATTTTCAATGAAACTGGGATGGTCTTTTTTAACTTGGGGGAGTAAGCAACCGTATTGCAAACACTTAGTAGTGCCCTAGTATCCATAACAATAAATATAAAAACCTGACATTGCATAAATATTAACAAGTATCATAAAAATGCAATATTTTTTTAACTTATTAATTCATGCCATTTTGATAAAAAATTATTATTATTATTTTTTTTTTACAGTTTTACCTCTTAAATGGGTCAAAAATGACCCCAATATAACAGTAGAGTTAATATATTCCAAGAGTTTATTTCAGATGGATTAGGTTTCTGTAATAACTATTAGTATAATTATTAATATAGCTGCAAGCAGCAATGATTGGGGCCAAGCCCTAAAGCCATTCCCTAAGCACAATGCAAAGAGCTCCACCACAACAGTCACAACATTTATACCAGCTGAAGTGGGTTTTGAACCAGGGTTCACATAGTCACCCAGATCTCTAACCACTGCGCCACAAAATCGACAAGTTTGACTGACGTCAAAGAGGCATTCTTGGTTGAGAGTATACAACTATTTCTGAGAAAATAGTTACAGCTTAGTTTTTTTATTAAAGCAGGAATTACTCCGTTAAGAACATTATGCATTATAGTAAGCACAATATGAAGACTCAGAGATCAACAAAAGTACACATTTGAAAACTGCTCTTTCCTGGAATAAAAATCACAACCTTTTGACCTTTATTCCAATGCGTTACCCACTGGGCCATTCAGTTGACACAGCTCAAAGTGCCAAAGAAACATTCCAAGCAGAGAGCAGCAGGTTTTAAATTTAAAAAAATAATAATAATATAATAAATACATTTAGAAATGTATCTCTGCCAATTTCAGATTACTTACAATAAGGTAGCAATGATACATTAAAGGTTTTGTTTAAATTGACTAAACATTTAGACCACTATGTGGCGCTGTCTCCAAACTGATTAGGTACCCTCAGGACATGATGTCGAAGACCCCTTCCAATTTTCATTCAAATCGGACAAAGCATTTAAAATATACATTACTTTTTCATAAAATTCAAAATTGCGGAGAGGTTATATGACTGATGTTGTAAAAATATACAGAATAATTTTATTATACTTAGTCAGCCAGAGTAATAATAATAATACTAACGAACACAATAGGGGCTAGCCCCTTCGGGACGTGGCCCCTAATTATCCTGGTACATGGTACTAAAATACAGAATCTACTTTTATTTGCTCGGTAACTGAATAATTTAGATTGCAGCTCTTCAAATTATATAATCACAAATAGTGTGCCTGATACACTGCCATTGGATTTCCTTACAGTTGTACAGCTCGTTTAGCTATAAATGTATTCACAGCAGTTAAAATACTCTCACACTGTGCTGTACAATTCTTTGTAGAGGAGGACATTTTTTTAAATGGAAAAAGTTGGCTTTTAGTGCCACCATTTAATTACTTCCTCTAAATGGCCCTGTGTTCCATTAATATCAATATTAATATCAATCAAAACATATTACTACTAGGCCTTCTAGGTAACCATGCAATGCACCTTAGGTAGTATGACCGCATGGGGAACAGATAATAAGAGTGATGGTGGAGTTGTAATTCTTTTCATAGTGTCCCCCTTCTGTTGTATCAGTTTGTTGAGGTTTATTTGAGAATACTTTCACTTTTCCCAGCACTGTACCACCATATATAGCTCACATATCGCTACAGCTTTATAGTACAGTTACAAGAAGCCAACAGCAATGTCGGTGCATCTTTGAATGTCAATTCGCCTTCCAGTAGCTGAGAAGTGTACACATGTTTGGATGGACACTTGAGAGAATCTTCAGTCTTGAGGACCTCATGTCTTTAGGAGACTGTCAGGATGCATTACAGATAGCGCAAGTGGAAATTGTTCTGTTGATTTTTAATTTCATGCCCTGTCCATGTCTCACTCCAAAGCACACTTCTGCCATGGTATAGCAAATGAGTTTAGTCACTTCCCAGGTGAGCAAAGGTTAATGCAGCTTTCAAGTGTATTGGTATAACTGCACAAGGAGAGGTGATGTAGTGATCAGTGACAGAGGACCAAAATATGCAAATCTGTGAATCGTAATGTGTACTGGAGTTTTAAAGTTTTAGCCAAACAGGTTTGTTTTCCTAAAGCTGAGTTCAACCTAAAGTATTTGGATGCCAGGATGAAGCAGTCCATTAGATGCTGGAGCAGTTGCTCCATGACTGGTGACAGTAGTGTAGGTGGAAACAATCTTTTTATGGAGTACATGGAGTATATAATAATCATTGTATGTTCTTACAGAGAAGGTTGGAGCAAGGATTCATCCTTGCTTGAAGCTATGGTGGATGTTCAAATGATAACGTACTGACCAAGGAACAAACTGGACCAAAGTGAAACCTTGGTCAGGTTTGTGTAGTAGAAGGTTGTCACCTGTTTCAGCATTTTTCAGAGCTGGTGAAGATAGATCCTATCCACTGAGAGATCTTGCAGTGTGAGGGCTCTTTAGCTTGCTACGATTGTGCCTCTTGAGTGTTGTTCTGAGTAGTTGTCCACTTATCTCTGCATCTGCTTGCCTCTGTTAGGGATCAAGGTCAAGGGTATAATTATCATAAGCACATAAGATCATCATATAGCAGTAGCTACAATTATTATTTCAGCAATTTCAGCCGTAGTCAACTGCGTGGCTAAATCAGTTTTTTTCATTGTGTGCTTGAGGTGCTGTTTTGCTCTTGACAGAACCAATGGCCCTTTGAACTCTGTCATCTATCGCTCTAAGGTTTCCTGTTGCGCCTGTGGTCTGGATGTTTTTGCTGAGCTCTATCTAGTACTCTTTGGCTATTGACTTGAAAACTCTTCTGATTGACCTCAAGCCTTGGAGGATTTTCTCCTTGAGTGTAGCAGTTCTGTGAGGGAAGAGATATTTACCTTGAATGTAGGAATCATAATATTGGGCTCCCACTTATTTTGTAAAGCATTCTGGTGCAGGGCATTCCTACAGCACTTAACAATTTCTGCATTTTTTCTGAGGTGTGACTTGGTCACACAGAGATTGTGGAAAAAGCATAACTGAAATAGTCATAGTTGAATTGAATGCTGTACTTCCTTGATGGACACCTGCAGATAGACTCGCTTATGTTTGCCCAACCAAGTCTTCTTTCAACAATGTTGAAGAAAATGGCTGATACCCTATATGAGGTTGTGTCTAGAATGAAACCGTCGAGCTGGGAAAGTCTCATGAGAATCACATTTGCTGTTTGTAAAGTGAGGGTTAGGGGTAGGGCTAAGGTGAAGGGATAAGTTAAGGGGTAGGGGTAGATGTAGGTTTCTGTGGGACCCCAAAATTATCACAATAAAAACGTGCTTCATGTGCGACTCCCACAAGGCTTTTCCCAGCCTGACGGTTCCCTTCTGGACACGATCCATATATTAATTCAATGATCTGTTTATTATCATCTACATATATGTTTTATGATCTGTATATTGAACTAACTTACAATATACACATTTCACAACCCCCTGTGGAATCAAACACAACAATACATAGAAACAAGCAAGTGATAATGATGTTTTAAGTATTGTAGTAATAAAATGGAGACACATTTTAAAGCACAAAGAAACACTAAGCATTATGACAGGCTATTGGGACTATAGAAGTATTAGAAACAGTTGTAGCACTTGCTCAGTTCTAGCAATCACAGAACAATGCGCAATGCCTTATTTATAGCTCTGAGTGATGTAATTTGCAAATGAACAGATCACAATTCACTTGCTTAGCAGCTTATTTGCAAACCCTGATGCAATTGTTTAATCAAAAACAATTTCTTGCTTTTAAAAAAAAAAAAAAAAAATCTGGAACTTGGAAAGCATCACTAACCATTGGTAAAAGAGAACTAAAAATTCCAAAATACTACTAGGATATAAAATGTATTTTTATATTTACATCCTATAAACCATACAGTAACACTTTTTTATGAAGCCACTGGTAATTTTTGACCTGTTTAAAAGTTAAAAACAGTCTAAAACAAATCTTAATCTTGTTTTTGGTCAAAATGCCTTTGGATTATCCACAACAATTAATAAATGAATAAGTAAAATGTCAAATTGTATGACAATTTTATGATACTTATTTTTTTATGCAATGTCAGGGTGCTTTGGGTGTTGCTATGGCATTGCTAGAGTGTTGCTAGGTTGTTTTAAGATGGTACTTACTGGCTCCACAACATCCTGATCCCTATGTGTGGGGACCTTTTCAAAAGAAGTCTATAGGATTTTTGGCTCATTTTTCATCCGCCAGACAGATGTTTATATTATGAACTGAAAATATTTTTGAATAAATATGTGATTCTGTATTTGTTTAAAAAAGATACAGTTTGCAAGTATTCTAATTATAATCTTTTTTTTTTTTTTTTTTCTCAAAATGAAGGGTTTAGTTTTCTGTATATCGACTACAAAAGAATTGTACCACCATTGATGTATAAATGACAAGCATATGGCAATTTTCTTGTTTATAGTCAAGAGAGGTGTACTATACCATATATATATTCTGTACTCTACCAGGTCTTTTTTTTTTTTTTTTTTTTTTTTACACAAATAAAATTTTTATTTGTAATTTGCTTCCAATGGTTAAATAGCCTTACAATACACTTTATAATCAGTTGTATGTTCTAGTAAATAATTGTAACTCCTTATACCTTATAAGTTATACTTACTTATTCATGATTATAACAAGTGTAATGAATCAAAAAACAAGGTATGACACCAAATTACAGGCTGTGGATTACAGTATAGATTATAAGGCATCATGAATACCTTTATTACTAATTATGCACAGGCTTCACTAATTGTCCTGTGCATAATGAATTTTTAATTGGTCCTGTTGGTTCCAATGTTGCTCTACTTACAGCAGTTGAGTAGTTCTTTTTGTTCTCAGTATATAGAAAAAGACACAGAATAAAAATCATTTGTTTTGTCTTCATCCCTGCACCAGACCCTGTACTTCTGTCTGTTTTGATTCAAGTGTACAAATGGTCCTGAGCAGTGGCCCAGTTTGCTCTCTGGCAAGGTTGTCATTTGGTGAAGTCCTGCTCTCCTCCTGCACGTCAGTTCCTTTCAGCTGACATATCGCCCCCCTATTTATTCCAGACAGATGCTGCTCTGACGTACGACGCAGTCCACATCGTGTCGGTCTCTTACCAGCATGCTCCGCAGATGACTGTCAACTCACTGCAGTGTCACCGCCACAAACCCTGGAGGTTCGGAGGCCGCTTCATGAGTTTCATTAAGGAGGTAATGACAGTCGCCCGGGGCACCGATGTCACAAACACTTATGCTCTCCAGAGACAAGATAAGATATATAAGATATTGTTTAAATAACACAATACAGTATGAGCCGCTCTGCTGTACATTCATCATCGAAGCTTGCGCATCCCTTTTTATTATTTATTCAAATTGTGTCTTAGTATATAGACTGGCCCCCCAAAATAGAGGACACTGAAACAACACTTAAAAATGTATGAATGCCATTGCATGAGATAACAAAATTCCAATCCAAATAGCAACTATTTTAAAGAAAGATGGCACAACCATTCTTTTCAAGCTAAACATTTCACTAAAAGAAGTTTGACATCTTTGAACAACAGATGTGCCTTCAAAATTAAAATAATAAGTATTTGAACATTTTCTGGTTATTAAAGGAATATGCATATATATTTTTAAGTGTCACTTAAGTGATCAGATACTTTTTCAGGGCCACTGTGTTAGTCATTAGTGCTATTAGTATGTGGTTATCTTTGTTTTTAACGTTAAATCACACCTAATGAACAATCTCCAGACACTATCCATTTGAATTGCAAACTCTGAATGTAGCAGCTAAAGATGATCATTCACTTTTTTTCATTCTGGCCTTGGACTCGCAGTGTCCCACTTTCTCATCACTATGCGCTAGAGTGTGAGTGTGCATGGTGTAATCAGCTCTTATTTCAGCTCACAAGAGAGACTTTGATTAGAACGCATAATAGGCAGATTAGAGTTGTTGAACACAGCTCTGCGGAGCGTAGCATGCAAGAGAAGAGCAAAATGAGGGCCATGGAGTTGCTGTAGAGAGCATTGTCTCTCTTTGGCATTGTGGAGCACACACATTCCTGTGAAATGTCCTCACTCCTGAATACAAACGGAGGTGTTTCATTTAGAAGAGGTTACGGAGAGCACTCTATATCAGTGTGTTGTTTGGGGGAGTAGTTCTGTGGTTAGAGGACGAGGGAGGAATGGAGAGGAGGAGTTGCAGTGTAATTTTTTCTGTCTCTGGAGATTGTTGCAAGTGAGATGGTCGTTAATTAGGACGGAGGTCTGGGGAGAGGGAATGTCTTGGGCGCTGGGACGTAAAATTAAATTAAAAAGGAAATCAAGTCTGTGTGTGCTCATGAGGATGTGTATTGGTGTATGCATGTGTGTATGTGCAAATGTACAAGATTTTCCTTTTTTTTTTTCATTCACGTGTGTAAATTTGAATTAAATTGGCCACGCCCCACAGGATATTGAATTGGAATGTGAATTTCCACATTATAATGAATTGCATTTAAAAGAAATTCATTATTTTTAATATTTTAATTTTGCCATACAGCAACACAAAATGTCAACTATTTTGTTTCAGATTATTTTATTTGTACAGTATATTGAATAAATTAAAGCATTTAATGTAAAGTTAATGTATTAAATATAAAGAAACATAAATTAAATACACATTTTCATAAGTGGCATTTTAAGCATTGATTATTAAAATGTAATGTTTATAGAAATAATCATAGTTTTTAGGGTATGATGTAACATTTATTTATACTGAAAAATGAATGTATCATCAAAACAACACACAGCGGTTGAATTTCTTTGAACTTTTAGATTTAATTCTACTTCCTTAAGTTCACTTTAGAATTACAATTCTGCATTCTGTTCTCAATGTAAATTCAATTCAAATTCAGGAATTGAATAGCTATTTTCAATTCATTTCTGAATGTGGCACAGCCCTGGTGTGTCCAGGTGTGTTTTGTTTGTTGAAATCTCTCTCTATCTCTCCCTCTCTGAAGTCTCATTGGGACGGCCTGACGGGACGGCTGTGCTTCAACCGGACTACAGGTCTGCGCACCGACTTTGATCTTGACATTGTGAGTCTAAAGGAGGATGGCCTTCAAAAGGTAAAACATCACACAAACACATAACAGCTGCCTCAAATCAGACATAACACAACTAACCAAACAAAGCACATATAGCAACAATTTTGCTATGTCTACTTTTTTGCTTGCATTCACTAAGAACTATGCAAAGAGCTCCAGTAGGCTACAACAGAGGCACAACTGTAAGATTAGCCCCAGCGGGGTTTAAACATCCAGCGTTTTCCATCTTAATCCAGAATTTATCCATTGTGCCATATAACTGACAAATAGAGATGATGCCAAAGAGACATACCAAGTTGAGAGTACAAAACAACTGCTGAGAAAAATGTTTTACATCTAAGTAGTTTTGAACTCAAGCAGGAATTATGCACTGTATAACAACCAACATAGAATGATGCTGCCTTCAGGTGCTATCGGAATTATTTTAAATACGAGTTTCCCACTCTTATGTTGCACATGAACGACCCATCAAGTCATAATTATGACTAGGATCTCTGAGATCATTTTGATACCCGAGTTTCCGAGATGAGAGGAGACGTAAACTTTCAACATGGTGGAGGAGAGTATGGTTTCTGTAGTAAAAGACAGGTTTTATTAATTTTTCTAAATACAGCTAATTGTTAAAGGAATAGTTCACCCAAAAAATTTAAATTTGCTGATAATTTACTCACCCTCAGGCAGTCCAAGATGTATCTGAGTTTCTTTCTTCATCAAAACAGAATTTAAGATTTTCAGGATTTCATTTCAGGCCCTCTCCTTTAAACAATGCAAGTGAATGTACTCTTTTTTTTTGACGGTCCAAAATGCATATTTAGGGTGCATCAGAATAATCCACATGACTCCAGTCGACAAATAAATTTCTTCTGAACTCAAACGATTGATTATTTTTTAGAAACAAAACAATACTTATATACTTTTTAACTACAAATTTTCGCTTCCGTACATCTCTGTGATGACGTAAGCTCGTTGGTAAGGTCACGCGACCAGTACTTTTAAAATTTATCCAAACTTAGTCTTAAAGAAGAGGTCAGTTTCTCCATATAATACATATCCTTTACAATCGTTATCCACTCTTCTGTTGTTGGTGGTTCCTCATCCAGCCATTTCAATAGTTCTATCAGGAAGACTCGCAGACTTGAGTGAAATTTAAGATGACATTCCTTTGATGAATATAAAACAGAAATTTAATGTCTCTCTTTGGCATAAGCCCCATCTGGCAGTCCGAAGAAGTTGTACTCGGAACCGTTATATCCTGCTGGAGATAGGAGGCAGGGGTGAGGAGCCTACCCCCGTACAGGATGGGACTCAACTGGTGGCGGTGGGGTGGTGGAGGTTGCCATGTTAGCACACTGAAACGCAATGTGATAGATTGTGAGCAGACTTATAAAGCATTGGTTTACAAGTGATTGGCTAGGAGTTACCTAGCTAATGGTGTGATGATGTACAGCTGCTAGTCTTCCAGCTAGAACTACGCTGCACTTACATTTATTGCTTTTTTACTAGCTACCAGTAATACTTTAAGAAGGTACTTGTCCTGGGCAGTAAATTCAGTTGGCATATTTCCTAATTATATAGTGCAAAGCTGTGATCAATCTCAAAACCCAGTATTGATTCTATTTCTGTGACTACCTCTAACCAATAGGATTGGATTGCTGGACAGTTCCAAAATATGTTAAAGTAATCAGCTATTGAATTGTTACATCGTCTCCAGCTGTGGGCAGATTCCAGTCTACCATTCTGTAAATGTTTTCTTTTTGGGGTGATAAAAAATCTAATAATATTTTTCCATGAGAATTCTCTCCATAGTCACGAACTGGAGGTGGTAGACTGTTTTTTTTTTTTTTTTTACATATGTTAACCAGAACCAGTTTCTTGTGGATACTGCCCTTATTTGCATCAATAAAAATATTGATGAGACTCATTTCAGTTTCTTCATTACTTTTAATATTTCTATTAAAGTGATTCCTAAGCCTAAATATCTATAGAAATCCTGCTTATCTAAGTTGTGGGTGCCAGTAAGATGTTGGAAGCTTTCTAAATCTGTATCGGTTGAGACTGCGCAGTATGATGTATTGCCTTTCAACGTCAGTTGTTTAAACCTCAAATCCAGCTGTGCAGGCTTGAAATCTCTATTGTAGGCCACTCATCTTAACAGCCATGCTTTTCCCTCCAGCTTCAGATTTTTGCATTCTTTGAACCAGATATTGAACCATTGTCCAATAACTTAATTTGTTAGAATGCACAATCTTAGCGGTCTTATCTCCTAGTATGGATTGGAGAGGAAAGCCCAGTTGACTGAATTCTAGTTCTTTCCATTTTGCATAATACTCATCATTGCACCAGTAAACTAGATATCTTAATTGTGCTGCTTTATAATAATCCTCCAAGCAGGGAAGAGATAGTCCTCCTTTTTCATTTGGTAATTGTAGTGTTTTAAGTCTTACCCTAGGCTTCTGAATCTGGAAATCATTTGATTCCAATCGTTAAACTGTTTCTTTGGTATCTCTACAGGCAGTGATTGAAAAAGAAACAATAATCTTGGTAAAACATTCTTCAATCTTCAGTATAGTCTCTATTCAGTTATACATACAAAGGGTTAAGGGTATCCATCTGTCCAAATCTGCTTTTAGTTCCTTTGTGATAGAAACATAATTTATATTATAAATGTTAGTCAAATTCTTTGGTATATTAACACCTAGGTATTTAATATTATTGGTTTTCCACTTGAAATTATATTTTTTACGTATGTTCTCCTGTGGTGAATAATTATAAGAAAGGGTTTGGGTTTTATGTAAATTTAATTTATATCCTGAATACCAACCAAACTGTTCAAGGCATGACATGAGTTTAGGCAGGCTAGAATCTGGGTCGGAGATAATCATAAGAATGTCATCCGCATATAGTCATTATATGCTCTGTTTCTTTAAATGGAATTCCTGCATCTTCTCTAATTGCTTGAGCAAGTGGCTCTATGAATAATGCGAAGAGTGTGGGACTTAAGGGGCATCCCTGGCGGCATTCCCGTTCCAGAGTAATTGAGCCAGAGACATTACCATTTATTTTGATCTGGGCAGTTGGTAAGTGATATAGAGGTTTAAGACTTCCTATAACCTCATCATTAAAGACAAAACGTTGTAATACCAGATACATAAATTCCCATCACACTGAGTCAAAAGCCTTCTCTGTGTCAAGGCTAATTGCCAGAGATTTGGAATTATTTTTGCTCATGCTATCAATCAGATATAATGCACGTCTCATGTTATCTTGTGTCTGCCTGTTTTTAACAAATCTTGTTTGGTCAGTGTCAATCAACTCAGGAATTATATTTTCTAATCTTTTTGCCATTATTGAAGCATATAATCTGTAATCTATATTTAAGACAGAAATAGGTCTGTTGGAGCCGCATTCTGTCTTATATTTTCCAACTTTTAGGATCACAGATATAATAGATTGTTTCCAAGATAATTGGGGTCTCCCCCCAATTAAGAACATGGTTGAAACATTTTAAGAGCATAGGTATCAGTAATTATGTTTTATACCACTCTGCTGGATACCCATTTCTTCCTGGTACTTTATTTGTTTTCAGTCTTGATATGGTGCCATCAATTTCTGCTTCTGTGATTTCTTGTGTTAACAATTTGTTTTGTTCCACACCTACCAATGGTAAATCTAGAGATTCCAGGAAACTTTCAATGACTGAAGATTCTGCTGCTTCAGTTTGGGAGTATATCTTCTTATAGTATTTTTCAAAAGATCGTTGTACAGTATGTCTTCTGGTTTATAACACATTACATCAGTTTCGGGGTCTCTGATTTTGAAGATTGACCTTTCAGTTTGTTGTTTATGCAGTTTCCATGCTAACATTTTTTTAGATCTAGGCCCATTCTCGTAATAACTCGGTTTAATATATTTGAGTTTAATCTCCACTTGGTTGTCAAGTATCTTATTTACTTTTTGTGTTGTTGCTTTTATTTGTTCTAGTATTTGGGGATCATTTAATTCCATATGTTTTTGTTCCAGTGTTTTTAGTGTGTTCGTTAAATCGGTCAGTAGTTACTGTTTTTCTTTTCAGCACCGCTTTTGCCATAGAACACTTGGTGATATATCCTCATTATTATTAAATTCCATATAATTTTTCTTCACATTGACGATCATTTAGAAGACTAGTATTCAGTCTCCAGATGGTGCTCTTAGATTGGAGCATCTAAGAAGTCTTAAATACACTCCCACTTGATCGAATACATCTCTAGTTTCTATATCTCAATCTATAATTCTATGTCTCTCTGAGTTGAGCATAAACAAATAGTCAACCCTTGAGTAGACCGCATGAGGATGGGAGAAGGTAAACTGCCTCAAGGTTGGGTGGAGTTCCCTCCATATGTCAGTCATGCCAATTCCCTTAAGCATTTTTGTTACATACAGCGTCTCAGAATTAATCCTTTTTGTTGGATTCGTAGAGTCTGGGGTGGGATGCAGCTGTACATTCCAGTCCCCTCCGCAAATGAGAATGCCCAAAACTTCTGAAGCTATTATGTCAAATATTTTCTTAATTAGTAATTTATCCTGTCCTGTGGACTGTAAACATTAAGTAATGTTACTTCCCTAGAATTCTAGGATCCCTTTCACCTGAATATAACGACCTTTTTTATCAGCAATCTGGCTGGAGTCCTGGAAAGTCACTGTAACGATGCTGGCAATGACAGGTAGACGATGATGATGAAGTGTAGAACCCAAGTGCAGTTTAATACAAACGTGAACAAAACATAAACATGAACTTGACTTGACTTGACCTAACTTGACTTGACTTGACTTGACATAACATAACATAACATAACATAACATAACATAACATAACATAACATAACTTGACCTGACTTCACTTGACATGACTTGACTTGACTTGAAACGACGTTACGCCAACAATGTCACATTAACACAAAACATGAACAAAAACACATAAAACCATGACATACCCCCCCCCCCCCACTAGGGGCGGCTCCTGACACCCCAAAACAAAAACACAGAGTTCAAGAAGAAGCTGGGGTGGGGGTGGGGGGGTGGCATGGTGACTTGATGTGGTTACATGGCATGACATGGTAACATGGTATGGCAGGATCCTGACTTGCCCGTGGTAGGCGTGGATGCTGACTCATTGGCCGTGGCAGGCGTGAGCACTGGACTGTGGAGCAGAGGTGGGCCTGGACCGTGGAGCGGAGGTGGGCCTGGACCGTGGAGCAGAGGCGGGCCAGGACAGTGGAGCAGAGGCGGGCCAGGACAGTGGAACAAAGGCTTGCTTGTGACATGGCATGGAGCAGTCTGGGGCTTGGCTGAGGCATAACATGGATCAAACTGAGGTTCGGCTGTGACATGGCGTGAAACAGACTGAGGCGTTATTGTGACGGGCTCAGGTGTTGCAGTGACATGGCATGGAGCAGGCTGAGGTGTTGCTGTGGCATGGCATGGAGCAGGCTGAAGAGTTGCAGTGACATGGCATGGAGCAGGCTGAGGCGTTGCTGTGACATGGCATGGAGCAGGCTGAGGCATTGCTGTGACATGGCATGGAGCAGACTCAGGCATGGCTGTGACATGGCATGGAGCAGACTCAGGCGTGGCTGTGACATGGCATGGAGCAGACTCAGACATGGCTGTGACATGGCATGGAGCAGGCTGAGGCGTTGCTGTGACATGGCATGGAGCAGGCTGAGGAGTTGCTGTGACATGGCATGGAGCAGGCTGAGGAGTTACTGTGACATGGCATGGAGCAGGCTGAGGCGTTGCTATGACATGGCATGGAGCAGGCTGAGGAATTGCTGTGACATGGCATGGAGCAGACTCAGGCGTGGCTGTGACATGGCATGGAGCAGACTCAGGCATTGCTGTGACATGGCATGGAGCAGGCTGAGGAGTTACTGTGACATGGCATGGAGCAGGCTGAGGCATTGCTGTGACGTGGCATGGAGCAGGCTGAGGAGTTGCTGTGACATGGCATGGAGCAGGCTGAGGCGTTGCTGTGACATGGCATGGAGCAGGCTGAGGCATTGCTGTGACATGGCATGGAGCAGGCTGAGGAGTTGCTGTGACATGGCATGGAGCAGACTCAGGCGTGGCTGTGACATGGCATGGAGCAGACTCAGACGTGGCTGTGACATGGGATGGAGCAGGCTGAGGCGTTGCTATGACATGGCATGGAGCAGGCTGAGGAGTTGCTGTGACATGGCATGGAGCAGGCTGAGGCATTGCTGTGACGTGGCATGGAGCAGGCTGAGGAATTGCTGTGACATGGCATGGAGCAGACTCAGGCGTGGCTGTGACATGGCATGGAGCAGACTCAGGTGTTGCTGTGACATGGCATGGAGCAGGCTGAGGCATTGCTGTGAATACACTTTCACATTGTAAACCCCAAGTGACCTAAACATTATAACATAATTAACACAGAACATGAAAATAAGAAATGTACAATCAAACGAAACAACGACTTCTGTAATTGAGGTTTCTTTTAAAGTAGCTCCTATTTGGAAAGGAAAATCTTCGATTAACGAAGGGCCTCCATAGTACTGATATTATAAATCAGTGCACACTTAGTACGATATTTCTTCCTAAAACTCCCAAAAATAGAGGTCTTTTGTTTTTTTGGATCTATTATGGCTATAGCTCAACAAATCGACCCATAGTAAAACGAACCATCATTGGACGAAGAGTAAATATACAGATATTCTTTCATAACCTGTGTATGAATATTCTCCATATTGTATTAGTCTGTCTTTCTGGTAGTATAAACCCTGGAGTCTTTTCCGTGCTCTCTCTTGGTGTGCATCTCGGTTGCGGCACGTTTTTGCGGACACCGTCTCCCAGGAGATTTTACTCAGCCGCTCCATGGGTGCCGATGCAGTGGTGTTATCTTCTCTGATGCTCTCCGTGGTTAATCCTTTATTTTTTTAAGTCCTCCATTGCCTCTGTTGTAAACAATGGGACCTTCCTCAAAAAATACGCAAAGTTTTGCTGGAGGTGGTATCTGAAAACAGAGACCTTTTTCTTTGAGTAGTTTACTGATAGGGGTGTATGCCTTCCTCCTCCTTTGAGTCTCCGTGGGGTAATCTTGGTCAAAGTACACTATTTTCCCTTTCAAGTGAACTTCCCTCTTTTTCCATGCTGAACGGAGCACCAACTCTTTGATCTTATATTCGAGAAAGTAATTCACAACTGATCGAGGGTTAGCATTTGGCAGCAGCTTGGGGCTGAACGCCCTATGGCAGCATTGTATCCCAAGTTCAGTATCAGGGAGGGACAATTCCGTCTTGATGAAACTTTCAATAAACTCCTGTATGTTGTCTGCTTCGGCCTCCTCCAGAATTCCATATAAGCATATATTGTTTCATTGTGATCGTGCTTCGAAATCTGTCAGTTTTGTTCGAATATTTTGTTGGATGTCAAGGGCTTGACAAATCACTTCTTTAGCTGCAGTACTCCATTCTTCCAAGTCCGCCACCCGCTGTTAAGCTTCCTCCACTCTACCCAGCATATATTTCAAATCTGTGGCAATTTCATTCAGTTTAAGGTTGATGTCTGTTCTAAAGTTTGCCAAGTCATTTTTCATATCTCTGGAGAGGATTTGGTGAAAGTTGATTAGATCCGTCATCACATCTGATCGGATAACCTTTATCTCAGCGTGTATAACACCGATGCTAGTTTGCAGGGTGTCCGTGAACTCGTGTTAGCCAGCGTTGTCGTCATAGTCTTTTTCCGCTGCTTGTCTTTAATTTTTCTCGGGTCTCTGGGATAATTTGCCTCTAGCCTTTTGTTGCTTCTCCCCCTCCATATTTGCAAATTAATTTCAATGTGTAAAATTAAGTTAAATTAGGGGAGTATTATAGACCTGTCTGGGAGCTCTCGCTCTACACTGCCACTCGTCCCGATGCCACACCGGAAGTCCCAAAACAATTTCAAACACGATGTCAGAGGATTTTGATTTTAGAAGAGAAGAGGAGATAGAGTTTTTCACCCAACCCTACCTATTTGAGCCCGAATACACCTATGAGGATCTGAGGGAGATGGAGGAGGCTGCAGCAGCGGCGCAATCACAAGTCTCGGGGAGGCAGAGATCTATGGAGACATGGTGGTGCACATGTAGTAAATGCCAACCAATGCCAACAGAGGCAGAGAGCCTGTGCTGCCACGATTGGACCATAGCAATCCCACCTTTGGAAACAATTAGCGAAGCAGCCGGTGAGAACACTCCTAGTCCTAGCTGCATTACTGAACATAATGATTTTCCACATTACTGAGCCCCAGTGTTTTAGAGGTGTTTTTTCAGTTTGCCACGAATAAACTGGAAGCACTGTCCGAGGCCAGAAGGACCCAATGGCACTCTATCAGTAGAGTAAGTGTCATGTTTTTTTTTTTTTTTGCTATAGCTACTATATAAAAATATATAGGCTATATGACACATACCTCAGTTCGCTGGAAAAACAGCACAGGCACAGCCGATGAATTCAGATATCGACCCTTTGTTTCTTTCGATGGTTTGAAATCAGGGGTAAAATGTTCACAATGCACACCCTCCAATATTTGAGAGAATGTAGGGGTGTACTGATATCCAGGTTCAGCGCGATAAGCCAGAGCTTCAATCGCTCGTGATCATGTATAGGCAATTAATGAAAAGTTAATATTTTTCCCAGCATGCATTTTCTTTGGGGTTTCTGAAGGTTGAAGCATCCAGGATACACACCAAACGACACCAAATTTTGAACAATACACTTATACAAATACAAATTTACAGCAAAGACAATTAAACTTTTGTACAGCGCTCTTTCTCTTGTAAACAATGACGCGCTTCCTGCCTCCTCCTCTACACGTGACCTTACCAACGAGCTTATGTCATCCCTGTTATGAGCATGCATCACAGAGATGTACGGAAGCGAACATTTGTAGTTAAAAAGTATATAAGTAATGTTTTGTTTCTAAAAATAAGCAATCGTTTGGGTTCAGAAGAACTTTATTTGTCAACTGGAGTCGTGTGGATTATTTTGATGAACCCTAAATATGCATTTTGGACCATCAAAAAAAAATAGAGTACATTCACTTGCATTGTTTAAAGGAGGAGGCCTGAAATGAAATTCTAAAAATCTTAAATTCTGTTTTGATGAAGAAAGAAACTCAGATACATCTTGGATGGCCTGAGGGTGAGTAAATTATCAGCAAATTTAAATTTTTGGGTGAACTATTCCTTGAACGCAGTTTCGGTCATACACATTTATGTATATCGGCAACAATTTGATGCATTTTGTAAATTTTTAAATCGTGAAAATAGCTTGTGTTTAACCAAAATTCCATTATCGTCAGCAGGCTAACTGAGTAGTATTATGCTGTCATAATAAAAGTTCCTCAAAAATATGTATGAATGAACCTGGCCTCATCCATGTTTCCTATTCTTTCTGACAACAAAGCACTTGAACGCAAAATACTCGTAATTACCACTTTAGAATTGGTGAGTAGGATAATTCCGATAGCACATAAAGGCAGCATTAAGCACAACGTGAATATTTAAAAATCAACAGAAGTATAAATTTTGAAACCACCCTTTATGGGATTCGAACACCCAAACTTTGAGGTTGTAGTCCAGAGATTTACACACTGTGCCACTCTGTTGACTTGGTTTAATGAGTGCAATGAAATATGCCAGGTTAAGAGTAACACAAACACATTGCATGCTAAGCTAAAAGAGCCTACAGTTGACATGATAACCAATTAGCCAAAAACAGTTAGTTTCCTCAAAATAACGCAGAAGTTACAATGCCAAATATTATAACTGGGGTATTGTTGGAATCAGCATAAACCAAGGAACATAAAAAGAGGTGTAGGTGGCACTGTCACTTAACTTGGAAGGTACCCTCAGATCATGGTCAAAATGAAGCATTTCAAGTATCATTTTGATAAAACAGAGCATTGCCGAGACACCCTCACTTTCTGTTTTGCATCGACACCATTCACATTGGCGTAAATTTTCAACCAAGGTGAAAATCAAAATTCAGTCATACAAATAAAAAATCTGTAATTTCTATACAACTTGGTCTGAAGATCATCTGAGCCAATTTTGCTGCAAATTGAACAACATGTTTAGGAGAAATAGCGATAAAATGAGTAATGTCACAATCCAATGTAGCGGTCACAGTAATAGGTTTTAATGTAAGGGGTACATTACAAAGAACATAACACATTTTGTTTCAAGACCCAATGCTTCTAAAGTTCTAAAATTATTAGATAAAACTGAACCTTTCAACTGGTGTTCAGCCTAGACACCTAGACAATAGACACCTGAGTCTATTCCACGGGAAACTACTGATGATTCGATTTCAAATAAATAATGCAATAAAATGCTCTACAGAATGGAAATGTTCCTCCTCATAATACCACCTGTCTCTGATTACCAATAGCAATTCATAGCAATTGCAATCATGGTTCATGGCCGTGGCATAAACTACAGAATTTTGGCTATAAAAAAAATAAAATAAAAAAACTTCGATATCAGTTTTGCATTATTGATCATGCCAGAAACAGTACTTCCATTCTACCAAACGATGACAAAAATAAAAACAAAACAACAACAACAACTGCACAATTACAAGGATTTAATTGTACCCTCAAATAACCTTCCTGATCTACCAGTGTAGTTCTCTTGTACCTTGTCTCATTTGGTCACCATTGCTGTACAAATAAAGTGCAATCAATGTCTTACGTTTAATTTACCTCCTAACAAGGAAGCAAATGAGGTGTTTAAACATAAGCATAAGTTAGTGGATCATAAAGCAAATTGGATTAGGGTAAAAAGCACTGTTAATTGCAAGCGTTCGTTAATGATCAGATGAAGTTACACGTATCATGCTTTTTTGCTGTAATGAGGTGTATAAATATAGCTGCACTCTCTTTTATGAAAAAAGTGTGAGTACATTGCAAAATCATTTCTTAATCAGTGTTTTTGTTTTTCCAGTAATAATAGTAAATTTTTGCTTTTTTGAAAAAAAAAAAAAAGAATTATTTTTTGTGGTAATCAACATTATGCCAAAAAGGCTGTTGTTTAAGCTTAATTTGTATTGATCCCATTATATTCCTTTAAACAAGATACATTTACTTCAGAAGCAAAATTGCATAAAACATTGACCATGTTAACATGCACTCAAGAAACTATTTATTCCTGGGTTTTTGAAGAAAATGGCATTCTGAAACGTCATGTAAATGAGAATGTCAGTTTCCTTTTAGTGAAAGCGGCTTAACACACCCACGTTTCTACCAGAGAACACTGCTTATGAGGCCATGTAAACACATAAGCGGCGTTCTAACAGGTTTTTGAGGAGTGCGCATGTGCGTGAACAGACTGGATAACAAACGTCATAGGATGGAGCCCAACAACAAGTCAACACAGTGGAAAGAATTCAACATTTCTGGGAGTACATTAGTAAAAGCACAAACACTATAAACTATACCCATTTATAAACACCAATTTAAAATATTGACTGTCTCTTATGTTCACGTATATGTGCATGTACATTGGGGGAATCCTGGAGTTTTGTGTAAGAAGGAAACCCCACTGTTGCAGCGCAATTCTGCTGCAGGTTGCGACAGAAAGTTAATGAAACAAACACAGCAACAACTCTGGAATATCTGCAAATTAAGCAAAACAAAAGAAAAGAAAACAGTGCATGTATACGGGAGCAAAGAGAAAGCGGTAACATAGTCCATGTAAACGCATCAACCGATTTGAGCCTTAAGCAGCTTTCTCACAATAAACTGCTTTCTGGTGTCCATGTAAACATAGTCATTATGACTTGTTTTCAAATAACCAATACCTTAATATCCTATTGGTAAATAGTCGGATTTGTGCTTAAAACAGCTATTTACCAATTGTTTAAATATTTTTAATGGAAAACAAAACAAAAATAGTGATTATGACAAATTTTTTTTTTTTTTTTTTTTTTTTTTGTCAATATAATATAAGCGTAGCATTGATATTTTTTGATTAGATGAACTGTCACACTGTTAACACAAAATTCAAATTAGGCAATGCATTTTTGTGCAAGTAATATTAGAGGAGCCATTAGCAGACTAAACTGCACCAAACACCTTCATGAAAATCTGTACTTAATCATTATATGAAGATTTCCCCACAAATTCAGTAGCACATACATATGGATTTATTCTTTATGGATATCTAAAGTAGTTCCCAATCACAAACCCTGATTTCTCTGAATAGACATCAGCTTTTGAACTGTTGAAGCTGTTGAAATTGTAAATTGTAATGAAATTGTAGCCTGCATTTTGCATTTTAAAAAGAAGTTTCAAGGGCAGAAAATTCGCTTTACATCTGCATTAATTTCGAGGATACTAAGAAAGTCTTCTGTCGGCAATGTGAAGAACTGTATAATCAATTTTATTGAATTGAGTTAATTGCAGACAATGCGCAATGGAATAATATCACCCTGTAACTCAAACGTGCATTTTCTTGAATTTTCACGCCTCCACACAATCTGTAACTAACACACATCTCAAATCAAAAGCATAAGTTAGGCTTTGCATCAGGTTAGCGGTGTCATTGGGTGTTTAGTGCACCTGTGTAACTCTGAGAACCTCTGTTCTTGCGGCTTCATGAATACGAAAGCAGTTGTGGCAGTGTAGGAGGGGGCAGCACTGCATGCCCCCAGACAGAGATAGATGCCGACAGCCATGAGACTATTTGCGGTAATGATTATTTTTTTTATTTTTTTCAGCAGTGACCGTACAATATGCAGGATTCCTTTTTTTCTTGCTGGAGGGGATTGTTTGTGCAAAACTAGCCTAATTTGCTCAGATTTGCTTTGTGCTGATATTAGCGGGATTATTCACAGTGCAGCTACGTTATCTCCAGCTCGTGTTAGCCTCTGCTTTTTGCATGTATTTATTTAGCTTCAGATTGGTTAAATCTGACAAAACCTCCCTTTGGGGACATGCGGGGTAGTTCTCAATTGGAAAATTAATTCATAAATAAAGCAAATACTGTTTTTTGAAGACCCCTGGAAATCAATTGATGGTCACAGTTTTCTTTCCTGTGTTGCTGTATTTCCACCCTTATCTAACAAAAATTACTCGACTTGGCTACAATTTTGCAAAGGGATATTATGCGGTTCATTTTACGTATCACAGCAGTTTCGAGGTGAAATGTCCACAGTGTGGCGCTAAAAGCGAGTTTAATGTTCTCCCAAACAGATGAGGTTTTTAAGGTTATTGCTTTTTTAAAGTTTTAAATCAACGAAACCTACTTCCCTACCATAAACCTTAAGCCTAAAACTAACCAATAGTGTCACAAAAAGGTAAAAGGTAATGTGAGATAAAAAAACACAATTGGTGAAGCAACCACGGCATTTTGTTGTGCTTCTTTGACACTTCTGGCTTACGTGTCGACTTGCAAAGAACCGTGGAATGAGTCTTGAAAAGCATGCATCTCTCGTGTGATATGCATTTGTTCATGACATTTATTGGATTATAACACCATAAAGCTATGGTTTATTAAGCTGAACTATTGTCATTAAGCTATTCATTTTCATTTATCTTGACAATACATTTTTCTTGTATTTATTTTTCTTTTGATTTTACTTGGTGAATTTATCATCAGTCTCCGTGCCTCCCCTGACATGCTCCCCGGGGGGGGGGGTGCCTCCCAGTTTGAAAACCGTGGGTTTACCACATCAAAATAAAGCTGATGGAAATGCAAATTATCGTAAAAAGTGGCGACATATTATTTTTTCTTTTAATTTTAGTGCATAAATCCTATGTCGACATGTCAAATGTCATGAAAAACTAGTGTGGAAACACAAAATTAAATTTAAGCAAAGAAAAATCAAGAAAAATGACATTTAAGCAAAAAAAAAAGATAGTGTCACATGACAGAATTCACATCACATGTGTCCTCACAACAAACAGCATAGCAGAGAGGAACACTTGGAGTGATGAAGAGACTCGAGTTTTCCTCAGTTTATTTAAAGACAATGACATTACCTTTACTCTTCATGTAAGTTTTTCCAGACTTTTTATGGACTGCATGTTTGTGCACCGCAAAAGATCACGGCATCTTTTACCAAAACGACCAGTAAAAATAACCCCAAATTATATTAATCCCATGTGAATGACATGCTGTAAAAAAATAAATATAAAAAATACTGTGAATCTGTCCAGCCTATAAGCCCATTATTTATGGTTGTTTAAGTTATCCGAGTGTCTGAAGTGGATGTTGGCCAATGAAGAGACACCAGAAAAAATAACACGCTTTCTTTTTTATTGTGCTGCAATAACACACAGCAGTTTTCAGAACAGAAAAACAAAAAGAGAAATAAAATTCAGCGCCAAGGGGATTAAACAAAAGTGCCAAAATAATTCATATACAGATTAATAATAGACATAATAGAGAAAAGGTATATGGAGAAAGCAAAGAAAGTATAACAAATGTATAGAGACAGATAAATAAATTCATAAATAACAGAGCTATGGGGTCATATTATACCAAACGTTATATAAAGATACCGAAATTCGTTCACACATTCCAAATTTTTTTTTTTTTTTGGTTTTTTTGTGGAAGAGGTGGACATTTTTTATGTAAATTCCAACATCTCTTTGAAAAAATTACTGCAGAGAATGCTGGCTGTTGCGTATGGACTACTGCATGTTTGTCTTAAGCATTTCATGCTTATTTACCCATGTAAAAGAAAAAGAAGTGAGCGTGATTTCTTTTGGTTGGAAAAAGTAGCCTACGCAAGCAAAAAATTGTGTGATTTGAGCAGAGTGAAGAGGAGTGTTGACGTTTTATGTGTTGTTTGGACACCACAGCATCGCATTTTGCAACATATTTCTGGAGGGACAAATAAAATGTCAAAATGTGAACGGACTGTCCATATTTTTAATTCAAGAGTGTAATATAGGATTACAGGCTTGCTATAATGCCACCTGTTCTGTTGTATTTTGCCAAATTGAGTTCAATCAGTTTCTTCTAATAAACTAAGATACAGACAAGCTAATCCATTTTGACATCATTTTTTGATTCTTATGATTGCAATTATGTGAAATTAAAATAACAGTAAGCTGGCCAGTTTCAATAAATTACCTCAATACTATCTCCATTTTACACAAATGTGGGGACATCTTGGATTCGAAAGGTACAAAGTTTGCGATATACACAAAATTCTGTATGGACAAAGTGTTTGTTTTTCTTAAGAATGACATCATCACACACACCATTTTATCGGTAAAAGCATTTTCACTTTGTCAATAACAGAACAGCTCAAAAAGTGGATGGAAACTTAGTTCACTCGCCCTGCGAAGGCTTCGGCTGTTGATCCAGGGCAAGCACGTGGTCCGGACGGACAACACGCGATGGTAGCGTACATTAGCCGCCAAGGCGGCTTGCGCTCGTGTCACATGTCGCAATTCGCCCGCTGCCTCCTCCTCTGGAGTCAGCAGCGACTCAAATCGTTGCGAGCCACACACATCCCGGGCGACCTCGACATTGTGACAGGTCACACTCAGGGGAGAGTGGAGACTCCACCCCCAGGTGGTCCAGCTGGTTTGGAGTCGATTCGGTCAAGCGCAGGTAGGCCTGTTTGCTTCCCGGAAATCCTCCCACTGCCCGATCTGGTATGCCTTGACCGAGGTTTCCCTTGGCACAGACATGCTAGCACTCAGCTGGCCTTGGGGGCCATGCTAGTATGCGTTCCCCCCAGTGAGCCTACTTACACAGACCCTGTGCAAGGGTAGGTGCTCCACATGTGCTGGTTGCCGGTTTTAAACCCCGTGTGATGTCTTCCACGAGACAGAAGATTTCCCCATTGGTAAACCCGCATCTTCCTTGGGTATAGTTCCCCTCTGCCACCGGTCGCCGTGTTTGTAGAGCTCCGTCCCCTCTGGGTAGGACCTACCACGGGACTTCTCCACATGACATACTTCCGACAAAACTCGGTAAGACCATGTAATGTATTTTCACTCAAATACCCCCCTCCCCCACCTCCGGGTGGAGTGTGGTCTCCGTAGTGTCTTCCCCTTGGGAATGACACACCCCCGACGCGGACACTTATGGCCCATAGCTGAACAATTTCCATTCTTCTTTGGGGAGAAAAGAAGAAGAGAAGAGGCCACAGCTGGGATGGCCTGTCCCCATTTTGGGCAGTTGACTTGTCCCCGAGGTGCGGGGGACAGTACGACGTACGTAGGGGTGTTGGGGGAAGTTACGTGACGGCCAGGTGCGCTGGCTACGAGGCACACAATGGTTTGCCCGTCTCACACAGCCAGTTCACGTAACACAGTTCAGCTAGTTGTGGCATTTCGTATTGGGACCCCAAGTGTCACTACATCAACACTACGTCGAATGAGTGACAGATAGGGAACGTCCTGGTTACTTTCGTAACCTCCGATCCCTGATGGAGGGAACAAGATGTTGTGTCTCTCCTGCCACAACATTGAACTACCCGCTGAAATGGCCGGGACCCCGTCTCGAATGGAGAATGAGTGGTTGCGAGCCAGCTCCTTTTATACCCGCATGTCTGGGGGAGTGGCATGCAAATTCCACTTAACAATTCCCATTGGCCTTTTCTCAAAGTTCAGAGGTGTCTGGGGCTCCCAAGAGTGACCCCTAGTGTCACTGCATCGACACATTGTCTCATTCCCTCCATCAGGGAACGGAGGTTACGAAAGTAACCAGGACGTTAATGTTTAGGAGTATACTAGCATACAGAAAAGACATAAATTACGAGCCACAAAACTCCAAATTTGATTTTACGGGTCTTTAAAGTTCTAAAAATGCATAAAGGTTTTTTGAAGGGAATACTAAGTTTTGGTTAGGGTTAAACTATAGATTGTTTATGATTATACTGTATATTTAACTAGGCCTAGAATAAAATCACAGATGATACAAGCAGAAGTCATTACGGGGGCAGTTTTTGCTCCAAAATTTTGCATTTTGGGGGTAGTTTTGTCCATTTCGCTGGAATTTTTGCCCAGAGCCCCCGTTTATTTCTGCTCCTGGTCTGTAGTCATTACGAGCAATATACTTTAAGTCTATGTTATGTTATGTTATGTCCCCATTTAGATAGCTAAGTAAATGTCTCTCTCTCTCTCTCTCTCTCTCTCTCTCTCTCTGTGTGTGTGTGTGTGTGTGTGTGTGTGTGTGTACCTTAATTAATTGTAAGCATTTTTCATTGCCAATATCCCTGGAGGCAGATAGAATACTCTGGGCTGAAACAGATTCATTGATTGACAATCAACTCAATTGGTCCCACTGCAGAATTAAACAAATTAGCTTGCAGGGTAATATTGAGCCCAAACTCTTTTCACAAATGCTATTTTATACTTCGATTGGTTAGCAACCAAATTGTCCCACTTGTGACTGATATAAAAACACAGAAGTTATAAAAGCAAATTTGGAATGACAAAGCATTAAAAAAAAAAAAACATTTTGTAGCAAAAGTCAGTTGAAATTGCAGTCATTTATTCAACATTCATCCTAAAAGTAATTTAGCTCAACAAAGTTAAGCAATAACAATCCATCCCCTCCAAATGCATTTTGATGTATTGAACAAGGATAGAAAACAGTGCAATCTTTCACAGTCTTTAATAATGTTACTAAAACAGTGTTATCAGTTTGCAATTCATGCAATGGTAAGTTCAGCTTTTTCCTTTGTTCAACATTTTCTTTTCCGAAATTGAATTGAGAAGCAAACTCCTTTCATGAAATTGCCCTTTGTCTGATGTTAATGGATTCAGAGTGTATGCAAGAGCCTAGCTACTCATGAACACAACCACCAATCTATTGGCATAAAAACAGAGGAACCAATCAACTAATGCTTCTGGATGAGCTAAGACCAGGGCTGCTAATGCAGTCAGATGAGCCATTGCGATAGGGATGGGTGAAACAGGTAAGTGAAACACAATTTGACTACATAAATTTCATCTTTTCTAGGTGGGAAAGTGGAGTGCATCTGGAGGGCTCAACATCACGGAGGTTTCCCGGCAGAATGGCATGAACATCACAGACTCACTTTCAAACCGCTCACTGGTCATCACCACTATCCTGGTAAGGTCATTGCAAAGGACAATGCTCTTTCTAGGGGAATTCACTAAGACAGAATTGAGCTATTTATATACGCACTGTCTGCATTGTGCTAGCACTGATTCACCAAATGAATTATGTAAATTGGGTAACTTCGTAAACACACCCAAACATTTAGTGCTGAGCATAATTTGCATGGCGCAATTCCAGATCTTTCAGGTTATGGGTGCTACAGTAGGTTGTGGAGGATGCAGCAGACTTCAACGATCTAGTATACTTAACTCGTACTGTCCACCACTGCGATCTAGGATGTCGATTCTTTAAAATGCTAAAAATGTGCTAAACTACACTGCATGACTGTATATATGCAAGGTTATAACGATCTTTTCCATCATACATCCATTTTTGCTGCCATGATCAATAAAAAATTTACACAAACTGTTACAAAAAATCAAAACTAGCCGCAAACTTGTGGCAAATTTGCCACTCATTTTTTTCATATGCAAATGAGCTTTTGATTCACCACAAATGTTTGCCAGAAGTTTGCAGCTCTTTGTGGGTAGTGGTATACCCCCGGCAAACCTTTGGCAACAATGGACAATTTGCTGCAAGTTTGCCGCAAAGCTCATTTGCATGTGAAAATAATCAGTGTCAAATTTGTGGCAAGTTTGTGGCAAATTTGCCATGATCTCTTGATTTTCGTAAGGGAATATCTCTTTTAAAATTGGGCTTGCATTCCGTGAGCTGTAATAGTGCAACATTAATAGTGCCAGGTAAATAGTGCTGACTAATAAATATGATACATCTTTAATAAGCCCAATTTACTTAGAAAGGAGGTGTGTTTGCACTTAAAAGAATGACAATTAATTTAAATACGGTACAGCGTTCTTTCGATGTAAATACCACACATTAAAGTGAATGCAGCTGTTAAGTGACTTCACCCCTCTGTCTTTTGCTTTCTCTCTTTCAAATTCACTCTTTCTGTCTTACTCCACATTTCACTCTCTTTTCTCCTTTCTGATCCTTCTTTCAGGTCAGTGTTCAAGTTGCTTTTCAAGTAATGAAACTTACTTGCTCTAGATTCTCATTTCCTCTCACAGAAATGCCAAGTAGTGCAGTCCCTTGCAGTGTTTCGGTCCTTGAAATAAATTGACCTGGCTGAATCAACAACACAAGATGTCTTTCCCTGTTTCAAACTAAGTTTGAGCCTCAACCATCTCCCCTGGTTTGTGTTGACTTCTGTAGAAAGCAAAATTGAAAAAAGTACCAGCTGGGACCACAAATATCTAGATTTTTTTTCAGCCTTTTGATAATATTCAGTATACAGTGTATATTGATATTGATACATTTGCTCTGAAATCGCTTAAAACTTTAAATTTTGCACACAATCAGAGGTACCCTCCATCATAATTTTCTTTAATGGCCACATTAAAAGCACATTAAAATCATCACAATATTCACAATGTTGTTTTATTTTATATTGCCAGTAAGATAATTGCAAGAAAATAATGTATATTTGACCTATCACCAAGCCCTTGTTCCAGCACTCAACTGTGTTTAAAAAAAAATTAAAAAAAAAAAATTACTTTGACTTGTACTACTTGGCTTTGCACAGGGTTAATGAACTGCAAACATTTTAGTTTGGGTATGCCATTTCTTGGGTTTGGGAGGGTGCAGGTTAACATGTTAAATAATTCAGTTAACCCATTGGATATTGCCACTGACACATTCCAATAGAGCGCAACAGTGCCCGCCCATTGTTTCAGTATTTTTCCCATTGGGATTTCATAAAATCAGTCATAAAAGAGTTTTAAGCCATGGACCAAAACCAACCAGCTCTGAGGTGAATCACATCAAGGATTTGAAAGAAAAAAGTATTTGAAAATCTTAAAAAAAAAAAAAAAAAAAAAGACAAAGGTACAAGAACTTGTACTTAATGTCTTCAATGTAGGGTTGTGTGGTATACCCTTAATAATAAAATATTTACCAAACAATTTAAAATGGTATGATATCATCTTGTTGCTAACTCTGGTACCATACTACAGTATGTTGCTATTTGCTAAATTTTATGGAATGATTTTTGAGTTGAAATCAGTGACAATTTGACAATGGACCCTTGTCACACTTCCGCATTTGCAAAGAGGAAGTCGTCATAGTTGGGTAAATGCAACTATGGCCACTGCCAAGGTGTATGTGTTTTCACAGTTCTTAAAAGTTTTGCCAGCATTAACGTTTGGAGACATTGACCGCATCATCAAAATTAATTCATCAATGGTTAAATCAAAACTCAACAAAGGCTACAAGTTGTTTTTTCTGAGGGTATTCTGCACGAATACGAAGGTAAGTTATAAAAATGAATAACTGTTGAGAGGTTGTGAGTTAAATCAGTATGCACAAAATTGTTTATTAAAGGAGCAATCTCCAAATATGTCACCATAAATTGCAAAAAAAAAAAAAAAAAAAAAAAAAAAGGTGTACAGTTAAGAAATCTGTGAGTAGTAGTTGGTGAAACTAATACCTGATTGGGGGCAATGCAGGATGTGAAGGAGTTACAAAAAATTTAGATTTCTGGCAAACTAGCCTCAAACTTGCCACAATTTTGCAGCAAATTTGCCATTCACTGTTTTCACATGCAAATGAGCTTGTGATTGGCTGCAAATGTTTGCCAGAAGTTTGCAGTTCTTCGCCATTGGTGAACCTGTAGTAGACCTTTTGGCAACAATTGACAATTTGCCACAAAGCTAATTTGCATGTGAAAAAGTTCAGTAGCGAATTTACAGCAAATTTGCAATGAACTCTCGATTTTGTAAGGGTGGAGAGACCTATGTTCTGCTTCAACCCAGTCAAACACACACTCCCATGTTGGTTGTGATGTGTAATCATTCCACTGAAACTGTGACTGTACAGCTCAGTTCCCTATCTGTCACTCACTCGATGTTGTGTCGATGTAGTGACACTAGGGGTCACTCTTGGGAGCCCAAGACACCCCTGGTCTTTGATAAAAGGCCAATGAAAATTGGCGAGTGATATTTGCATGCCACTCCCCTGGACAAAGGGTATAAAAGGAGCTGGTATGCAACCACTCATTCAGATTTTCTCTTCGGAGCCAAACGGTCATGCTCATTGAGCTGAATTCTACTGTTCAATCACCTCTGCTGGACCTGACGGCGCATTTCAGTGGCTTCTCCCTCCTCTGCACTGGTGCACTGCAGAGAACGCCCGCAGTTCCCGTGCTCTCACTACCCTCGATGACGGGGCAGTCAGGGGCTATACGCCGATTCCCCTGGTGGATAAGGCGCTCGCGGTGCACCTATGCCCGCAGAGCGCCGCCACCTGGCGCGGAAGCCCTAAGCTCCCGTCCAAGCCCTGTAGGCTCACGTCGTCCCTGACGGCTAAAGCCTACAGTGCTGCTGGACAAGCCGCCTCTGCCCTGCATGCCATGGCTCTCCTGCAGGTCCACCAAGCCAAGGCGTTGAAAGAACTGCACGAGGGTAGTTCTGCCCCAGATTTGATGCAGGAACTGCGCTTGGCGACCAACCTCGCTCTCCGAGCGACGAAGGTCACGGCACGGTCTCTCGGGCGGACGATGGCCACATTAGTGGTCCAGGAGTGCCACCTTTGGCTCAACCTGGTCGAGATGGGTGAGGCCAACAAGACATGGTTTCTTGCTGCCCCCATTTCCCAGGCTGGCCTATTTGGCGACACCGTCGAGGACTTTGCCCAGAAGTTCTTGGTGGTGAAGCAGCAGACGGAGGCAATCCGGCACATCCTGCCCCGGTGCGGCTCAAAATCCCTCACCTCGTCTGCTCATCGACAAGTGCGTCCCCCTGCGATGACTGCACTGGCTCTGCTGCAGCCCGGCCCTTCGGCCCGGTCCCGGCGTGGAGCCAACTGCAGGAAGCAGATGGCACCCGTCTCACAGTCGGCGCCTAAGAACCCACGGAGGGTGTCAAAGCGCCCCTAAGACGGGCGACCCAGGGATAAGGGAACCCACTCACCTGGAGCTGGTAAGAAGACCGCTCCATCCCCCGGTAGATCGCCGGGCGGAAAAATCTTTTGTTGCCTTTTTGCTTGATTTCACCGCATGCACAAGTGGCTGTGGTACCCAACAGTTCAGCAAAAGAACGGCTTCCTTCCTCCCTGGGTCACATACCCAGTGTGCACGGTCGTCATCACGACTACCGTCCACGGGTTTTTTCTTGCAGGATTGGCGCTCCACCGGTGGTCTTTCCGCCCCTGAGTGCCCAGCTGTGGCGCACAGCTGCCCCCGATGTGACAGTCTCCACGGGTTACGAGGACAGGCCTCTTCCTCCCCCATCCCAGGCTGTTCCGGGGGTGGTCACAAGGAGCCAGGTAAGTGCTTCGATGTCCCTAGACTCAGCACGGCCACGACGTGGTGTGGCACCTCGAGCTCCGCCCTGCCGCGAGGCCCCACCTGCCGGTACATCTGACGATGTTGTCCCCTTGGTCCCCCTTGCGCGGAACTTGGACGCATGGCTTGCACTTTCCAATCCGTTGTGATGGCTGATCCGGACCGTCTGACTCGGCTACGCGATTCAGTTCGCCAGGCACCCGCCCAGGTTCAGCGGTATTCATTTCACCTTGGTCAAGAGCGAAAACGTTTCTAACTTACACGCGGAGATCGCTACCCTCCTACAGAAGGGCGCGATAGAATCTGTCCCTCCAGTCGAGATGAAGAAGGGGTTTTACAGACTCTACTTCATCATACCGAAAAAAGGCGGTGGGTTGCGGCCAATCTTGGACCTGTGAGTACTGAACAAGGCCTTACACAGACTCCCGTTCAAGATGCTGACACAAAAACGCATTCTGGTGAGTGTCCGGCGTAAAGATTGGCTCGTGGTGGTAGACCTGAAGGATGTGTACTTCCACGTCTCAATTCTTCCTCGACACAGACCCTTCCTGTGGTTTGCATTCGAGGGTCAGGCGTATCAGTACAAAGTCCTCCCTTTCAGCCTGTCCCTGTCTCCTCGCATCTTCACGATGGTCACAGAGGCTGCCCTTGCCCCGTTAAGGGAGGTGGGCATTCGTATTCTCAACTATCTCGATGACTGGCTATTCTTAGCTCACTCTCGAGACATGTTGTGCACACACAGGGACCTGGTGCTCTCACAACTCAGCCGACAAGGGCTTCGGGTCAACTGGGAAAAGAGCAAGCTCCTCCCGGTTCAGAGTATCTCTTTTATCGGTTTGGAGTTGGACTCAGTCTCCTTGACGGCGCGCCTTACGAACGAGCACGTCCAGTCAGTGCTGGCCTGTTTGAAGGCGGTCAAAAGGGGAACAGCGGTTCCACTGAAACTTTTGGGGCATATGGCATCCTCGGCGGTGGCCACCCCACTCGGGTTGATGCATATGAGGCCGCTTCAGCATTGGCTCCAGACTCGAGTCCCGAGATGGGCATGGCGCCATGGGACACATTGCATGGTCATCACGCCGGTCTGTCACAGTCTTTTCAGCCCTTGGACCGACCTCTCATTTCTATAGGCGGGTGTTCCTCTAGAACTGGTCTCCAGTCACGACAGACGCCTCTAAAATGGGCTGGGGCGCTGTTTTCTACCGGCACGCAGCCACTGGCCCCTGGATGGGTCCGCATCTGCATTGGCACATCAACTGCCTCGAGTTGTTGGCAATTCTGCTTGCCCTGCGGAGGTTCTGCTGTTGATCCAGGGCAAGCACGCGTTAGTTCAGACAGACAACATGGCAACAGTAGCACATGTCAACCGCCAAGGCAGTCTGCGCTCTCGTTGTATGTCACAACTCGCCTGCCGTCTCCTCGTCAGCAGCACTTCAAGTCGCTGCGAGCCACTCACATCCCGGGCAACCTCAACACTACAGCGGACACTCTGTCATGGCAGGTTACCCTCAGGGGAGAGTGGAGACTCCACCCTAAGGTGGTCCAGCTGATTTGGAGTCGATTCGGACGGGCACAGGTGGGTCTGTTCGCCTCCCAAGAATCCTTCCACTGCCCGCTCTGGTATGACCTCACCGAGGCTCCCCTCAGCATAGACATGCTGCGGTGGTAGACACAATCACTCAGGCTAAGACCCCCTCTACGAGGCGCCTGTATGCCTTTTAAGTGGCGTCTGTTCGCTAAGTGGTGTTTTCCCGACGGGATGACCCCCAGAGATGCGCAGTCGGATCAGTGCTTTCCTTCCTGCAGGAGAGGTTGGAAGGGAGGCTGTCCCCTTCCACCTTGAAGGTGTACGCTGCCGCCATAGCAGCACACCACGACGCAGTCGATGGTAAGTCCTTAGGGAAGCACGACCTGATCATCAGGTTCCTAAGAGGCGCCAGGAGGCTGAATCCCTCCAGACCGCGCCTCATTCCCTCATGGGACCTCTCTGTAGTTCTTCAGGGTCTACAGAGAGCCCCCTTTGAGCCTTTGCAGTCAGCCGAGCTTAAGGTACTCTCCTTGCAGACTGCCCTCCTGACTGCACTCACTTCCATCAAGAAGGTAGGAGATCTGCAAGAGTTCTCTGTCAGCGAAACGTGCCTGGAGTTCAGTCTGGGTTACTCTCACATGATCCTGAGACCCTGACTGGGCTATGTGCCCAAGGTTCCCACCACCCCTTTTAGGGACCAGGTGGTGAACCTGCAAGCGCTGCCCCAGGAGGAGGCAGACCCAGCCCCGTCGTTGCTGTGTCCGGTGCGCGCTTTACGCATCTATTTGGATCGCACACAGAGCTTTAGAATCTCTGAGCAGCACTTTGTCTGCTTTGGTGCACAGCGGAAAGGAAGCACTGTCTCCAAGCAGAGGATCGCCCACTGGCTCATTGACGCCATAACTATGGCATATCACGCCCAGGACATGCCGCCCTCAGTAGGGCTATGAGCCCATTCTACCAGGGGTGTAGTGGCTTCCTGGGCCCTGGCCAGGGGTGCTTCTCTAACAGACATTTGCAGAGCAGCGGGCTGGGCAACACCCAACACCTTTGCAAGGTTCTACAACCTCCGTGTGGAACCGGTTTCGTCCCAGGTAGTGGCACGCAACACAAGCGTATAAGCCCGGGATAGCCGGCTGGGTGTATTGCTTGCACATAGCGCCTTCCACCCTCTTTTGAGCTGAAGACATGCGCCATTAATTCTCAGTGTTCACAAGTTTGTTCCCTGGTTGAGTTCCTCCGAGCCCTGTGGCAGTCGAATTTTCGGAGAGATTCGCTGCCGGCCCAGTACACATGCTAACTAAGAGTCCTGTTCTGGGATAGGTGCTCCGCATGTGGCGGTTCCCTTTAAAGTAACCCCATGCGATGTATATCTTCCGCTAATTCATTTCCCTGTTGGCAAACTGCGTCTTCCTTGGGCAGAGCCCCTCTGCCCCAGTCTCCATGTTTGTAGTAACTCCTCCCCCATTGGGTAGGATCTACCTTGAAGACTCTCCACATGGTTGGAAAGACCATGTGACGTATTCTTCCACTTAAATATCCCCCCCTCTCTTTGGGCGAGGTGTGGTCTCCGCGGTGTCTTCCCCTTGGCAGGGACACCCCCCGACTAGACCATTGGCCTCTTATCAAAGACCTGAGGTGTCTTGGGCTCCCAAGAGTGACCCCTAGTGTCACTACATCGACACAACGTCTCGTTCCCTCCATCAGGGAATGGAGGTTACACAAGTAACCATGACGTTTTCAAAGCATTTCACAATTCCACATTTGAGTGACTGCTGTAAGTCCACATCTTGAAAATAATGTCCACAGACGAAAGTGCTTCCTCGTTTAATAACAAAGTTATCTCCTTCACATTTAACTGCCTGAACCCACCAAACTCATACAATGTTCAGCAACTTTTGGAAATTCATGGAAAGACACATCCGGACATTTTTTTTTAGAATGTGCGTAAATAGAAATACAGTGTAGTGGCACTGGTTATTACTGTTCTTCCCAATCGCCACCGTAGTTTATACCCAACTATGATGATTTCTGCTTCGTGATCGTGGAAGTGTGAAAAGGGTCCATTAATCAAATTCAAATCTCGAAATGGCAAAGTGTGATCACGAAACAGCAAAAGGATGTCATTTAATTAAATAATATACAGCCTGCGTGCACTGCATGCTTTAGAATGGACGAGAGGTGCCGCTGTGCTCTCTGTCATCTACTCCACACACACACACACACATACCCACACACACAGAGAGATTGCATGTGATCCTCATAGCGTTTGTTTTTACAGGATGAGTGGCTGTAAACTTCTTCTGTACAGCTCTGAGATTTCAACTTGCGAGTATTTCATTATTTCATTTGAAATGAGGAGCTTGTTTAAAACAACTGTCAAAAACCATAAGAACACAAGGTCCTTTAAAATAAAAGTCTCCCAAAATAAAAACTCCATTTAAATGGATGCCATTTAAATTAAAGACATTACGACAGAAAAATATTGCTACTGTATAAAAAATAATAATATTCAAAGTAGTAGCAATAATACTACTAAAACCAATCATTTAATATTAACACATTGTATAGTAATGGTTGTATAAGTTGTATGATAATAATAATAATAATAATAATAATAATAATAATAATAAAAAGAAGAATATTCAAGCACTATCAAAAAAGCAAGTGTGGCTACTGAGCATCAACACTCCCATGTTTCACTGCCCTCATCACTTCCATCTGTTCTTCATCATCCACACCTGTATTCCGTTCCCTCATTTAGCTCCTTGTGTTTAAATACCCTCTAGTTTGTTCAGTCATTGGTCAGTCCTTGAAGTGTTACATTGTGTTGTTAGTTAGTGATGTTTGGCTTTATAGTTTGTTCCACTCTAGCAATTACTATTGTTAAGCTTTACTGTTTGTTCCACTCCAGCGTTCATTAAAAGACTTAAAGTATCCACTCCTGCATCTCCTCTCTTCCTTTCTAAGAACCCAACTTTACAATTATAAGAATAGAAACAATATATTAGTGTAGTTCTTTACCAGAGATTCTGCTAAAAAGCACAATTTTAAAAAAATTAAGTTGCAGTAATGCTTACTGGTGGCTTCTGAAGAATCATATACCATTGATTAACAACCTCAGAGCTCACAGTAGGTCTGTAGGTTTATATGTTATATTTAAAAATAAATTTGCCTATAGAGAAAATGAATGATATTTTACTTCCGGAACCAGAATGTTGTACTCTATTAAAATCCCTTACGTTTTTAGAGATTTACTATGGACACATGGTCTTAAATTATTATTGTTAGGGAGATGCATGCTGTGTGCAATCTTACTTTACCCAATGTCATTTGCCAAATAACAGCACAAATTACATGTCTTAAAATAAATGTGTGTCCCATTCAACACTGCATTCTTACAGTTGCCTCCATCAGCGCTGCATTTATGCATGTCGCAAGAAAGTTTGGGGATTTTGTTGCATTGACAACACACTCCGTGGACTTATTTTGGACAGGCATATGAGTTATCACAGGAAGAAACACTGTCATTAAATGTGGATTGAACTGCAAGGCTATAATTATGAGTGAAGGTCTTGATAGGATATAATCAGAGCTTTTCTAGCATCAACCAGTGGACTTGCACTTTGTCGGCTTAAGAAAGTAACAAAGTATTTAAGTTTTGTGTTTTTATTTTTATTTTTTTTATTTTATTTTTTACCTAGAAATTTAAATTCCATCATAATTTACTGGCCCTCATGTCATTCTAAACACGTATGACTTTCTGTCTTTTGTGGAATACAAAAAGTGTCCTGGTAATTTTTTGTCCTAGACATACAGGTTTGGAACACATGAGAGAAGTAAATCTCTTTAAACTAGTATATTGAATGTGAAGTGAGTAACTCTGTAATGAATTCTAACCCAGCCATAAGTCATAAGAATTATGACTGACAGAAATTATGGTATTCTAATATCCTAGAGGTTCACTGACAGCAACTTATTCCTCCAGCAATCAATTCCTCTACCAAACAAGTCCGGAGATATCCAAAGCCTTTGCCTTCACTCCAAATGTAATGTTGTGGTACCCGGTAAGAGTGCATTATCATATTATTGCATCAGCTCACAAATAAGATACCTGAAACTTTTTGGCTGCTATTTGGCACTCTTTAAATGATTAAGACATTAATTAGCACATTCCTGCCTATTATTAATTAATTTTCTTCAGAGTCATCCTTCACTGCACTGGCTACTGTCGGCAACTGTTTACTTCCTTCTATGGATATTCATGCAAACAAGAGAGAAGGTACTTTTGCATGCAAACCTTTGGGAATTTTACAGAGTGGAACAGATGGTAACAACTGTTAGAGAAGGGATTTTTGCAACAAACTTTTTGATCAAGGTAATTGGACAACTAATGAAAAGTTTTGCTTTCAGTTCTATTCTACATGCACTAATGAAGATTCTATCGACTCATAGATTGATTTAGCATGCATGTTTACACCCATCAGAAGAGTTGTATTTTAGTATTATCATTGACATTTTATGCAAATATAGAATATTTAAAGAGAAGTAGAATGGTAAAGACAAAAAAAATCATATAAATATTAGAGCCCAGTGAAATCTGTTTTATTTTATTTCCAAATTGCATTTAATTTTTTTCCCAAATTCTGTGTTTTCCGTTTTATTCTCTCTGAATTCCGGGTTTAAAATTTTAATTACATTTTATCATAAAAATCAAATAATTTCATGGAAGTTTAATCAAATGAACAGAACAATTACTTTTTAACATACCATTGCATTATTTTTATCAAATGAAGAGTTTCTATACTGATCCTCACAGCACAATCCAAAACCCAAAATTAGATTATTATTATTATTATTATTACTATTATTTTGTCAAATACAGTGCTGCACTGTGGAGCATCACGGTATTAATGAAAGCAGTGATGAAACACTTGCTTGTGAGACATTGCTTAAATATAATGTAATTATTATTATAATTATTCCCACTACTACTACTACACTGAATATTACATTTTGCTATACAGAAGTAATATATTTCTGTCGCATTTTTCCAATTTCACGCGTTTAGTTAAATGGGGCTTTTATTTTGACATTTTACCGCAAAACCAGATGTTTTCGATGACCAGTGTTGGGTGTAATGCATTACTAAGTAATTAAATGACTTTTCCTTGAAAAAAGTAAAGTAAGGGATTACTCTTCATTTTTTCAGTAATTTAATTACAGTTAGTTCTAATGTAATTGAATTAAATACTGTATAGACTACAGAACAATTCTATATGAAACAATGGTGAATTTAAAATCGAAATTTAACATCTAATGTTAAAATGTATGTTTTCTAATTTATTGCTGCCCCCTTAAATTTTTTGACCAGTTGAAGAATAATTTATTTGTTTTGATCTGTTTTATTTGAAAGAATTAAAAGAACAGTTTCATGTCTATCCTTGTTCATCTGGTCGAGGCTGATATGGGTTTTAGAAAGTAATTAATAATAAGTAATTAAATTACTTTTCAGACAGAGTAATTAGTACAGTAATCTAATTACACTGTATAAGATGTAATTAGTAGTTAGTAATTAATAACTTTTTTAGAGTAACATACCCAACACTGTCGACGACTTCACTTCTCACCTCCGGAAAAGCCGTTTTCTATATGGGCTAATGTGCTTATTAAATAGCTAAAGGCTATGATTTAATTATATAAATATGTAGTATGCATGTGTTGCATATCACAGTGAATAAAATGATCTTCTCTTCGTCATTTATACACACACAGAATGCACGTGATTGTTAATGATGCGGTTAGTGTTTAAGCAGTGGCTTCACACACATTCACTTACTGTTGAAGTGAAGCTCATGCAAACTGTATATTAAATCTCAGCCTTTTATGTTTCAATCATCACATTAGGACATATTATTATTTTAATTTAATTAATTGTGCATTTATACATTCATTTTACATTCATATCCCAAATAAGTAAAATTTTGTGACATTCCGTGCTTTATAGTTAATTCAGGTTTTATGACTGGATTCCACGATTCTGTCTGTGTTTTCCGCAACGTGGAAATTATAGGGCCCTAAAATATCCACCTCATGAGTGTCATGGTTGTGCATCCAAGCACATAATTATTTCTTACAAGCACATGACAATTTATTTTGCATTAATGTAACTTAAAATTTTCTTTGATTTCATTTATGGGATGACCAGGGCTAGTTTTAACATGTTGTACTCCACATGCCTTATATAGTTTATTTTTGAAAGTGAGTTTCTGTATAAGCACACACATTAAAGTCTTAGGGGCCTATTTTAAGAGCGCTACTGCTAAGAATAGCGCTATACTTTAAGTCATAAGTGCAAAAGTCAGTGGGCATGGTCAAGTTTTGGAATTTTCGTGTGAGCGTGTGCTAAGTCTAGGCGCAAGTGGGTCTCGCAAAACTATGCGCGCAAAGCGATAAATGGACTGGGTCAAGTGCAATTTAACTCTGAGGTTCTTCTCTGGTAATTGCAGTATCTGCATCCTACTATATAGTCCATTCCCTCAAGCACCAATGATTTAAACAAAGACACACATTCATAAGAACTTGGAAGTGTAAAAATGGACTATATGCAATCAATTATATTTATTTAAAACAGAAATATGGATATACCTCTTTTAAGCATTAACTGCATCCATGTTGAATGTCAGGCATTTTTCTTTGACAGTGACATGCTCCTTTTATACGCATGGAAAATGTGGTTCTCGTCAGGATTTGTAAGCTTTGTTAAATAATAGAGAATGTAAACATCATTAATCGTTTTCATCTACTGACACAAATCATGGCTAGTAATAACAGTGATTGTATCAGCACGCACTTCACTTCTACCGGTCGAATTTAATTTTGAAAAATGTCATTCATTTATTTAAACACAAAAAAATTCAGCCAAAAATATTTCAAAATTGAATTTACACTTCAAACGGAACAAAAATATAATCAAAATAATGAAGTGGTTAAAAAATCATAGCAAATCCAAACATTTAATTTTTGTCCAACTTCTTCCACCGTCCCCTTTTGCAGTGATTTAAAATCCACTCTACGACAAATGGTGGAAAAATACCAATACAAATAAGATCATAAATACAATTGTAAATATAAACATTACAATAATAATAACTGAACAAAACATGACCTATAGATAGTTTAACACAAATCTAATACATTCATGTTTCATAACACAGCTTTTGTCAGGAACATAATTAGATTTTCCACTATATTTTCAGAGTTTGGACATTAACTTTATTATCATCTCCTGGTGGAGTTTCCAAACTACAAATGCAGGAACTGACTTTGGACTTTGAGCTGAGATAAGACCTGCTTTGGAAACCTCTTAGCGCAATGACCTATTTCTCAGGAAAATCGCAAATTGCGCTTTGCGCCACTTCATTACCATACAATACACACACACTTTACGTGCCTACACCCAAAGTTAGCGCAAACACTTGCACTCACGCACATAGATATATATACATTGACACCCCATTTGACCGCACCGGACATGTCAAAGCGTCCACCATCTTGAAACGTTCAACATTTTGGCAGCTTAGAACTCACACCAGCCACAATAATGCTTTTCACTGAAAATGCCACAACATTGTACTAACTATGGCAGTAAGAACCACAGAGATATTAATTCCAGACAAAATGGCATAATCTTTCACAGATGAGAATGTGAAGCTTAAGCAATCAGGCTGTTGGCTTCTCTGATAATTAATAATATTTATAAGAGCTTTAAGCGTTTAATATCTGTTTAAAGTCATTTTTTTATTTACAATATTTAGAATTGTTTAACATTAATGACAAACTAAATCTTGTGAAAATCAACTACCAAAGACTGTTGCAGGTGCAGGGTCAACTGCTTTTATGTGTATGTATGGACTTTGACCTTTCTAATATGGCGGATGGCTTATATATAGCAGCCCATAGGAACAGCCGTTAATAAGGCATCTATGTATGTACTGTATATCACGCCCACTTGTGCTTGCGTTGGCACAAAAATTGCACTTAGAATTAGCACTCTTCCGAAAATGAGATAAGACATTATGCACGGTCTTAGCGCATAGCGCTGTGCTTTGCGCACTCACGAAAATAAAGCCCTTAAATTATTTTCCACTTTTAACACCCAGAAAAATATGATATTAATATTAATAATATATAAATAAAATACATAAAAAAGGATATGGTTCATTGAACACATAGCATGTTGTCACAATATATGGGGTATATTGTCCTAATGAAAACCTGCTGTTCATTTTTTATATATAAAATACTACCTAAAAAAAGTAATCTTTCACAAAAAATCTGTATTTATTATGTATTATAGGCTAGTTAATATTTTTCAGCAAAATTTAAACAGTAAGACAATTATAAAACACATAACAATTAATGAGACTGCCCAATTAAAAAGGTTATACAGAAATATGAACAAATTGGATAAAATTGCAACATATAAAACATGTTACAGCTTTCCCTAATACAATTGGGATAACCTGTTACAACAGTTTTTTGTTTTGTTTTGTTTTATAAAACAATATTCTATTTTTGAGAACACAGATCAAACTGTCAATTAAATCCTACCTAAAAAACGAGTTTAAAAGTACCTAATGAGTTTACCTAATTAAAGACCCAATAAATACCTAATTATATCACAATGTATGAATTCAAGGATGACATTGACACTTCTTTCATCAACAACAAACAAAAAGAAACCGAGCCACCATGAGATGAGAACCTCATGATGAGATCAATCAAAATTGTGAAAAATAAAGCAATCTATAAATAAATCTTCTATAAAATCAATCCAGCCCTTTCCAATCTTTTTTCTTGAAACCCTTCCCCTTAACCCCTAAGGTTTTTTTCTTCTCCTGGCAACTAAGAGCCAATCACAGCCCTTCTAATAAAAAGGTGTGAGAACATGAAATTACTAATAACAGAATAACATCATAACTCTATATTTATACGATACATCATATGCATATTTTACACTGTGGAATACCCTAAAGAATCCCTGTTCAATATATAAATCTCCTTACAGATCCCACCTGAAACATTGGTCAAAAACTGTGCTGTGTGAAATGTAAGGAAAGCTGGCCACAGAGATAATGAAAGCTCTCCATGTACAGTATGGTTGAATGTTGCAAACTTAATATGCTTTATGTATTTTAAATTAATATGTTTGTCAGCAGTGAATACACAGCAACTCTCTGAAGAGAAAACCATGCAAATGGAAGCACTTTATAGCATCTGTTATTATTAAAGATTCTGGAAAGATAGAAAACTGCAATGAAACTGATTTCCAAATTTAGTTCAAGGATGAACACTCATGGCTAGCATTAGTTCTGTTCTCTGGCAACAGAATCCTTTGCATCTTCTCTCTGACTTGGAACATGTCATTTCCTGGCTAAAGTGGAAAATGCTGTCAGGGCTAGAAGGGTGTCACAGTATGTTTGATGATACACATGGATAGTGAGGGTCACTTTGACTAGGAGGTTGATCAGAAACACTGTACACAATAAATCGAGCAATCCTGAAATAACTACTGTACATATCTGCTGATTCTTCTGTTCTGATGTTCACATAATTGCTTCATCAAAACATCTTTATCTGCCTGCAAAATCAATTTGGCCAATGCTAGACTATGGCCAATAGGACATCAAATACTGTATATAAAATCACCTTTTGAAAGAATGTCTAAACTTAGTTTTAATGACATTCCTCCAATTACCTTTGATTTTGTCAAATGTGGAAATAAGTAACGCCTTACTTAATCACTCTAGGAGCTCACCCACTACTGGGTTGCTTTTGAATAACAAGACATTATTAGGTCTTTGGAAATGTGAGAATCTGAGAATGTTTTCTGGTATAGGAACTGAGACAAAGAGGCTGGAAGAAAAGCTCACTGATTCTTCAATGATTGAATGATCCATTAATTTCTACTTAATAACCCTGCAATATTTTACACAGAACCATTCTTAATAAAGAATGAAATGTGTGGTGTCTCGCTTGGGTTTGACCAGGTGTCACAGTGAAGACATCACAAAATGTGTTCCTATACATTTTTTGGTGAGGAAACTTTTTCATCCAAGTGGATGTCTTCTTGGGAAATTGTTGATTCCGCTTAAATACACTTTCAATCCTGCTTTCTTTCAGTCTGGTTGGTGGATTTGATATGTCAGTGGTCCCAACCTTTTATCAACTGTATGGACACAACCAAGAAGCCAAAAAATTGCCCCTCGATTTTGAAATCATGCTGCTGAGCAGCTTTGTCATAGGTGTGTTGCTGGACATATTGAGCATCCAGCATACTTTGATGGATCAGCAACATTACCCAGTCATTTATGTCTTTTGCTTATATTTTTCCAATGGGAATGCTCTCAAGGCTGGTGTCTGAAGAGTTATTCAATAGAAGAAAAGCCTTTAGCTGTCTTTGGTAACTCTTAGATGTTAAAGTAAGTGAATCACTGTGAGACTCCAATTGCACCCACTTTAATTCAGCATTTAATTCAACATGAGTTTTAGGTGGTATTGAAAGCCATTAAAAGGATAAAGTCTGGCTGGTTAATGCAGTGGTGCCACCAGGTCCATTTCAGTGGTCTTGTGGAGCTCTTCAATCATATGTAGAGGTATGGTAGGGCTAGGTGGTCTCAACGGTGTGGTACAACACTTCACATCATTGTCAGAAGTTACCGACCTCTGCATCCATCAGAAGTGGTCTTGGATTCTCCCTTTTCTCTAGATGTTCTGCCAGAATGGTTGCTGTTTGGTAACTCCATGACACATCTTAGAGCAAAGGGCATCATTTTCCTTTCCACAAAATCACATAATGCACTGTAAAATTTAAAAAATTAAAAATTAAAAATTTAAGAGATACTCAAGGCACCATTTGGGGTTCCTCAGCTGCCACACTGTGGAGATCCTTCAGAAACCCTTTAAAGGAGCCTCAGATATCCTATGTATGTACTCAAGAAACTACAAAATATATTTAAAGTGCCTTAAAGCCTTTCCCTTTTGATGGGCACACTGAAGGAACCATTAGGCCCTTTCCCACGTTCAGTCCTAGTACTTTTCCCTTAGTTACTTTCTAGATGAGAACTTTTTGAGGGTTGGAACAACTGTTGAGACTTTTCCTCTTTTGCATTCCGACTCACAGAAGTAACACTCGTATTGATGTCATCTAGTACCGACCATTTTTTGTGATATTATTTGCACGCCCGATTCAATAGCAGTGGCAACAACAACAAAATCAACAACACCGATGGAGGGATTGGAGCTACAATTTTGTTAGGGCTGTTTTATACGAGCTTTGGCTGCATTGGAAATACAGGCAGCTGTTCAGTTAATGGTTTAAACTACAGAGTTTTGTGATGAATGAAACTCTCTGAACAGTTTAAAAAGCACCTTATTTCATCCTATCTTTATCCATCCATATACAGCCTCCGAAGGCATTTTTGAGTTTTCTGACGCAGCCTGTGTCTTCAGGTTACAGTTTAAACTGGGCGCGTAAGGCTCACATAAATTGTCCCTGCAGCCAGAGTGAGAGAGGGACAAGGCAGCGACAGCACTCTTTAACCATGAACATGTTGAAAATGCACTATAAACCTATTTGTTCAATAAAGGCTCTTATGACTCAACATAAAATACTGTACTGAAATACTCATTTACTAAAAATGTCTTGATGCAAGTTAATCACACAGTAATAGGTAAAATTAGTTTACATATTTCCCTCATGTTAACTAGATTTCATGATGGTTTAGTGCATAATAGAGTTACCCACTCTCAATAAACATCTGATTATTTATATTCATCATACCAAGAAAGATTATATGAAGTAATCAGAAATCACTTTATTTTCTATACAGTCACACAGTACAAACAGTACAGATGTGATAACTCAAAGTGTGTCTCCTGATGAAGTCACACAAACACACACATACAAGGTGTGTAGTTTCTTCTAAGCTATACTTTTTGTATAGTTTGTTTGTTATGTGTAATTTCAGAAGGGAATGGTAAAATTAGTGCAGTCCTCTGAGTAGCAGACTAGCAGCTCAAAGTTAGTTTACTAATGGTGGCTGCGGACTCCTTGAGATTCTCAAAGATAGTGGTGTGTCATAGGTTTATGACCAATCACAGGCTGCAGCACCTCACACAATCTGCCACAGTCCATATACGCACCAAAAGTACCTACCCCGGAGAAGGAGGTAAAAATTTACCCTAAAACAGCTTTGAGGAACTATAATTCCTCAGGTGCAAAAGCGACGGAAAGTACTAGTCCCTTGGAAAAGTACCTAAAATGGGCTTTAGTACCGCCAGTGGGAAAGGACCTATTGACAATTCTTTATATTTCTTTAGAGTTCTAGGAACTAATTGTAAGTTATCAGAGAACTGTAAGGGTGTCTGGATGATCTCCAGAGGCATATGCCGGAGTAGCAGCTGAGGAACCCCCAAATGGTGCTTGGAGTTTCTTTCACTTTACAGTACAGGAATAAGCATTATCATAAATGATTACAAATTTTCTCAAAGATTACCCTCCACCTTCAGCATTTGACCCCAACAGTGTTACAAACATTCATCCTCCCACTGGTTATCACTGTTGCCTCACCATGGGCTTTTTGCCAACCATGGGCTTTTCTTTGTGGAGTTTACATGTTCTCCCCCGTGTTGGCATAGGTTTCCTCTGGGTGCTCCTGGATGGACTGGCCACCTTTTCAAGGTGCTCCCTTCGGTAGGATAAAATAATAGCCTTTAGGACACTATGCAAGTGACAACTTGAGTGTTCAACTGAAAGTTTTGATTGAATGTGTTGGTTTTCAGAAAGCAAGGACAGAACAGTACGAGTGGGGACTGGTTGGACTTGGAAGGGACAAAACTCTTTTGGGCTGCATAAATAATGTATATAATCAATGTTTCTTATGCTAACCTAGCAAATTATGAAATCATCCTGCCCAAAGCTCATGCCATTGGTTGAGCCAATGTTGCTATGCTGAGCCACTTAAACAAATTGTAATTATGTATGATGTCACTAGTGGCACAAATACTACAAACAAAAGCTTAAACATGAAGGTGAAAAATACAGTTAGCTTCACCATTAACATCAAAGAGCTGTATGTATCAAACTGTAATGCCACAACCAGAAAGCCTGTGTTGTCTATGAAACTTCCTTTACCCACTCAGTCATTTGTCAATTGGGATTACTCAATTAACTAACTTTACTAGTTAATTATTAAGCAACTTTACTCAATTAGGCACATGTGCACTGAGTAGTATGAAAAAAAAAAAAAAAGAAAAAAAAAAACTTGAAAATTTGAAGCTACTTCTCATCTGACATTTTGTATTTGTACAGGAGGAGCCATATGTTATGCTTAAGAAGTCTGACAAGGCACTTGCTGGCAATGACCGCTTTGAGGGCTTCTGTATCGACCTCCTTAAAGAGCTGGCCAGCATTCTAGGATTTTCCTATGAGATCCACCTGGTGCCAGATGGGAAATATGGTTTTCAAGATGACAAAGGCCAGTGGAATGGCATGATAAAGGAGCTCATGGAACATGTGAGTATTTACAATTGTGCAGCATCATAGCGGTTACATAACAATTACAAGAACCACTAATGCTGGTTCTATGTTCATGTATGGCTTTTAAAAAAAGAAAAAATATGTCACAATTTACCATCACTGTGTACAAACCTAAAGATCTAAACCTATTCATCACAGTATATAAGTCACAGAATACGAGGAACCAATGAAACCATGGATGACTCAAGATGTTTTGGAATAATGACAGCCTGTGTTTTTTTACCACATGATTTTGCTTCATTCATGAATGATGATGAATGGAAAACTGTGTGCTGCGTGACTGTGGTTCTTTCTAGAGGACCAGTACCACAGAGTATTGACTCAATTTGGTACCTGCGGTTTTTGTCTGCTGCTTTCAAACTCTCAAATGTGTGCACATGTCTGTGTGTGCTGTAAAGAGCGCTCATGTCGAGTTGCCACCCATCCAGGATTTCCTGGGATCGTTCCGGTTTTTAGCTGGTTCTCCTGGAAAAATAAATTTCCATTCGCAAATTGTCCCGAAATTTGAACATTTTCCTGATGCGTTCACCCATATGAGCACTTATTTATGTGCACACTATTCAAAAAGAAGACGTGCTTTCCTAAACCGCTTTCTCATATGAATCTTTATAAAGTCCAATTCATTTTAGTGAATCGGTTCGTTTGGATGAATCATGTATATGAAGCTCTCCTAAACTGTCCTCTTGCTCTCATATGAAGCATTGGGAAGTTTGAGTCATTTTAGTGAATCGGTTGTACATGATTGTATTAAAGGACTATTTATTTGAGTTTCAGGCAGATTACCCTACGCATTATTTCACTTCTTATTTGTTGCTGAATATTTAGTTAAATACTGCTCTTCACCACTGTTTCCAATTCATTTATTTACACTGAGCACTTTATTAGGAACACTACAGTCCTAATAAAGTGCACGCCGTGGTATTCTGCTATTGAAGCCCATCCGGCTCAAGGTTTAAGGTTCAACATATTGTGCATTCTGAGATGCTATTCTGCTGATTACAGTTGTACAGAGTGGCAGTGTTGGGCAAGCTACTAAAAAAATTTAGCTAGCTAAGCTACCAACAACTCAACAGAAACATTTGTTAAGCCAAGCTAAAAGCTACACTTCGGGAAAAGTAGCAAGTTACACTACAAGCTACACGCCAAAAGTAGCTGGCTACATTTAAGCTATTTCATTTTTTTCAACCGCAGTTGCACAGAGCATACTGTCATAGACAAAGCATTTAAAAGACTTATTCACATGATGTTTATCAAAGCCATGGTACAGTATATTACAGTTTAGTGCAATATGGTATACAAGTATACAGTAGGTGCATTAGGTAAATTCATATTTAGACATGTTACCTATACAAACTCATGTGTTCAACATATAACATCATTATTTTTACATTTTAGTTTTCATATTTATACCACTACCTCTACAAACCCATACCCATTTAAACCTAATTTAATTGGCACATTTCTGTATAAAAAACATACAGAATACTATTCATCTTATCCTGTAATTCTGTGTCTAGCTGTTGTATTTATGTATGTACTGTATCTTTTGATAAGATGAAATACTTTGCCAAATTCGTTGTGTGTGTGTGAGAACATCTGGACAATAACAATGTGATTTCTGATGGTATCAGATGGTAATACCATGGTACTTTGATATACAACTATTTATGCACCATTCTGTAGTTGCATGGTGCTTCAAAGTACTTCAAAGCATACCATGTTACTACTATGGTAATTTTATATATGATTACCATATTCATATACTATTGTATTTACATGGTGCGTCCAGGTAATGGTACATGTCCAAAAAACATGGTAATGTCATTGTACTTTTTAAGTGTTTTCATGTAAGCTAATAAGTGTTTTGATACTCTTTTGCTTGGAAAATTTCTTTAACTGCAGAAGTAATTTACATGCTGCACACGTATTGAACTTAATAAAGACTTTCTTCATCACTGGCAAATGATAGGACACATTTACAGGTTTGGTTTCCATTGATTGTAGATCCACTGCAACCAGCGTTATCTTTATTTTCCATGTTATAAAATATTCCATGAGCTTGTTGGCAAGTGAGAGCGCATGCCAAATGATTCAGCAGTGTGAGTGCAAGCTTTCTGAGTCATTTAGATTGAATAGCGAACCAATTCAGACCGCTTTCCTATCACATGTGACCAATTCATTGTAAAGAACCAACTCAAATGAGAGATTCATTTGTGATCAAACATCTTTAGTTCTGATTCAAAACTGGCATTAGTAAACACGGGGTACAAGGCATAATGTAGCAGTGTAGCTATTATCAACACTATGCCGCTACCTTGTCAAAAATATAGCTTCACTATTGAAAAGCGACTTGATTTTAAAACTAGCGAAGCTACCGTCTCGCTACTCAAAAATTTAGTTAAGCTATTGCAAAGCTACTGCCCATAACTGCAAAGTAGTTATCTGAGTTACCATAGCCTTTCGGTCAGCTCGAACCATTCTGGCCATTTTCTGTTGACCTCTCTCATCAACAAAGCATTTCCATTTGCAGAATTGCTGCTCACTGGATATTGTTTTTTTTTTTTTGGCACCAGACTAGAGACTGTTGTGTATGAAAATCACAAGAGATCAGTAGTTATAGACATACTCAAACCAGCCCGTCTGGCACCAACAATCATGTCACAGTCAAAAACACTGAGATCACATTTTTTCCCCATTCTGATTGTTGATGTGAAAATTAACTGATGCTCCTGACCCACATCTGAATGATTCTATGCACTGTACTGCTGCCACACGATTGGTTGTTTAGATAATCACATGAATAAGTAGGTGTGTAGGTGTTCCTAATAAAGTGCTCAGTGAGTGTATGTAATATTTTAAATATGTACATATATGGCTCTTACTCTTTATAAACTATAATTTTTCATGTTCATAAATGGCCATAGGCTACCTCAGATCTCTGTATGTGTATATATGCTAGTGTCGGAGCAATACTGGAGTGATCATGGAGTAAGAGACAACACAATTGCACCAATTAAAAAGAAAAAAAACTCAATACAAGCAAAATCATGTAATTCCACTTTCATTCCTCTCACATACTCTGTTGATGTCTAAACAAAATGTCAAGATGACACATTAATGTAATTAACTGAACACATTGCTTGCTCTAACCAGCAGCCATATCATCCTGTAGCTCAAGACTGGTTGCCCACTGAAGCTAAGTAGGGTTGAGCATGGTCAGTACCTGGATGGGAGATCTCCTGGGGAAAACTAAGTTTGCAGCTGGAAGAGGTATTAGGGAGGCCAGCAGGGGGTGCTCACCCTGTGGTCTGTGTGGGTCCTAATGTCCCAGTATAGTTATGGGGACACTATACTGTAAAAAGGCACTGTTCTTCGGATGAGATGTTAAATCTAGGCCCTGACTTTGTGTGGTCTGTGTTAAAAATCCCAGGACACTTCTCAAAAAGAGTAGGGGTATAACCCCTATGTCCTGGCCAAATGCCCCCCATTGGCCCTTATCAATCATGGCCTCCAAATAATCCCCATCCATTAATTGTCTCAATAACTCTATTCTCTCCTCTCCACCAATAGCTGGTGAGTGTACTGGTGCACTATGGCTGCTGTCGTGTCATCCAGGTGGATGCTGCACACTGGTGATGGTTGAGAAGAGTCCCCTGATCACTGTGTTAAGCGCTTTGAGTGTAGTGTCAGAAAAGCACTATAAAAATGTAACATGCATTCATTCATTCATTCATTCTAATACACCATCCACTCACCAAGAAAAAAACACTAGCTGCAAAGGTGACAGAACACTACTGGATTGCATTGACATGATACGAAGACACATCGGCAAATGCTGCCACAGCGAATACACGTTTAAACACCTCTAGCAAGTCAGCAGAACTATACAATTCTGAAAGCAGCTTCCCCTCAATGTTCCCCTAACCCATTCTCTAAAGTCTCAGTGCTGTCAGTCTGAATGTGTAAATCCCGTCACAGGGAAGGGCACTGCTGCGCTGGCTTCTCATCCCATTGCCCTTTCACTGTCCTCACCCTCTGAGGTCACCAGCAGCCCTGGGCACGAGAGATGTAATAGCTTAAGTGGCATTTAGTGGAGAAAGTCATATGGTGGGAGTCAATGGTGAGGTGCTGGAAGGGTTGGGAGAGGTGACTTGCTGCAGCGGCACATAATCTTCCTTGTGCTTCGGCCAGATCCGGCCCGAATGTAGTCACCTTGAGGGGAACAAAGAGATTATGGCTGGAAGAGTCAGAAATGGACACTTTTGGTTTGGGGTTTTACACTGCAAAAAATAATTCAGTATAGTCAGTAGGGCTGGGTAAAAATATCGATTTTTCGACGCATCACAATCTTCATTTGAACATTCTCAATATTGATTCTTAACTTCTGAGGTCAATTCTTTACTCTGCGCAACCCTCTACAATACGAGTAAATATTTTGCATATGCAACCAAAATTTGGATGCAATGCGACAAAAAAATTCTATGACTAGCCACTGGCTGGTAAATATTTCGATTTTACTAACTGGTGATTGAGAAGTATAGTGGTGAAGAAGTTGAGTACTGAGATCTTTTCACTGTGTGTTGAGAGCAGGGTATGAAATTAAATTTTCAGCCACAGTGGCTAGTGAATGCACAATTTTACCAGGCACTTTTTTTCATTTAATGTATAGGTTGTTTTTTCTACTACAGGTATATATACTAAATATAGTAGAAATAAACATAAATAGAGCATACTGTATATATGAGAGCATATATAACACATCATTTTACCATAATATTATTATTATCATAATGGTTATCATTTGCAACATACACATAGAGGCACAAAAGATAAATGTTTTGTTCAAGCACCATTTCTGAGTCTGTACTGAAATATTATGACTACACATGACAATTCACCTGAAGCCCCAATGTCACTGAATGCTCTTTGCTTCATATGGTGATGTATATAGCGCCACATATCTGGAATTATAATGTGAAAATACAGTGAACCTGCAGAGTAATAAGCTAATAAAACTAAACACAGAGCACTTCCTGAGATGGTAGGAGATCATTTGCAGCATTCATATCTACAACACTGTTCTTGCTAAATGTTTCCACATGACTGAAAAAGAAAAAAAGAGTGAAAAGTGAGAGATGCTCACGCTGTGCACGTGAGTGTTAGAGAGCTTCTGAATCTCTGAAAATGTAGCGAATCAGACACATGCACCGACAGCTTTTCTTTTCATCTATTCTTCATAATATAATTAGGTTTGTTTGTTCAACCACGAGTCTGTTTGTCTAAAGGGATTTATTTTCATGTGTCACTCCGAGACGTCTTACAGGTCCCTGGTTGAGAGTAAAAGTTTTTTTAATCGTTCCATGTAATGTGTGTCCGAAGATTAAATCCATGCAATCCATTTGTCATTTAATAATGTCTCTTTTACATTCTATCTGTTCTTTATAGTCAAAAACAACTAAAAATAAATAAATAATTCTAATCATAATAGCAAGGATGCGGTAAAGAAGCCACTCAACTCCACTTTCTTAATATGCTCTCAAAAGACTTTGCTGAACTGCTGCTATTCTTAAAGAGACAGTACTGCGTTAGTACATATTCTACATATCATGTTCTCTCTCTCTCTCTCTCTCTCTCTCTCTCTCTCTCTCTCTCTCTCTCTCTCTCTCATATATATATATATATATATATAGATTGTTTGTTTCTGCATTGTTTCGACAAACTTGTGCAACATCACAACATTTATTTCCGTCCAGATTTGCATTCATTTTTGGCCGAGATCTTGTACTGATGTTGGGTGAGTCTCCATAAAGTCTCCGTAAAGTCTTCTCCAGCACATCCCAAAGACTTTCAATGGGGTTAAGGTCAGGTGGCCAATTCATGTGTAGAAATGATTTCTCATGCTCCCTGAACCACTCTTTCACAATTTGAGCCCAATGAATCTTGGCATTGTCATCCTGGAATATGCCCATGCTGTCAGGGAAGAAAAAATCCATTGATGGGATAACCTGGTCATTCAGTACATTCAGATAGTCAGCTGACTTCATTTTATTGCCACATAATGTTGCTGAGCCTAGACCTGACCAATTGAAGCAACCCCAGATCATAACACTGCCTCCAGAGGCTTGTGCAGTGGGCACTATGCATGATGGGTGCATCACTTCATGCACTTCCCTTCTTACCTTGACGTGCCCATCACTTTGGAATAGAGTAAATCTATACTCATCAGACCACATTACTTTTTTCCACTGCTCCACAGTCCAATCTTTATGCTCCCTAGCAAATTGATTTAGTTGATTGTAGTTTTTTCTGATTAGCTTCACTAACAAGTGGCTTTCTTGTGGCCACACAGCTGTTTAGTCCCAATCCTGTAAGTTCTCGTCGCATTGTGTTTTTGGAAATGCTCTTACTTTCACTATTAAACATAGTCGTGAGTTCTACTGTAGTTTTTACGATGTGACTTCACCAAGCATTTTAGTGGTCTCAGATCACGAACATTCAAGGTTTTTTTCCGACCACATTTCTTCCATGAAGCTGATGGTTCACCACTATCCTTCCAGGTTTTAATAATGTGTTGGACAGTTCTTAACCCCATTCCAATGATTTCAGCAATCTCTTTAGTTGTTTTCTTTGCTTGATGAAGCATATTTATTTTGGTGTTTTTGTTTTTTCATAGAACAAACAAACACAAATCTAAGAACTACTACAACACAAACAAAAACCACAGAACAACTGAGGGACAAATGCATACAAAGACAAATTATCATTGGACAGATAATGCTACAAAATGCAAGCTTGTAAATGTTTGGATCATTCATTCAAAGAATTATATACTAAAATAATAATAGAATTTGTACAGCCTGTTCCCACATTTTGTCAAATACTTTAAGTCTGTCATTATTAATGTATCTCAACCTTTCCAATGCAAGCATATTTACAAGATCTTTAACCCACATTTCAAACATAAGCACTAAATCAGTTTTCCACATTCGCAAAATCAACCTCTTAGCATTTATCATTCCAAATAATATAGCTTGTCTTACCTGTATGTCTGTCGTCTTTAGATTACTAGATATACCAAGAATAGCTGTGAGCGGACAAGGTTCAATATACTTTTTGAATGCTTTAGAAAAACAGTCAGATACACTCTCCCAATATTCCTGTAGTTTAGGGCACAGCCATAATGTGTGAGTCAGAGATCCCTCTGCTACCTTACATCTGTTGCAGAGTGGAGAAACCTTTGGGAATAAGCTATGTAGCTTCACTTTAGATAAATATATTCTGTGCAAAGTTTTGAACTGAAATCAAATTATGTCTAACATTAACTGAAAAAGTGTGTATATTCCCAAGGCATTCTTCCCAACTATCTGAATTAATCTCTAAACCAAGTTCTGTTTCCCAGGCCTGTTTAGCCACAGTTGTATTTGTGACATCTTGCTTTAACATAATGCTGTTCATGAATCATGCTGATTCATCACACAAAAATTTGAAAGCTGTTTCTTCACAAAGTCCCTAACTTGTATGTATCTAAAGAAACTAGAGGTAGGCCCTTTTTAATTGCTCGAATGAGGCAAATTTCCCTTCTATATACAGATCCTTTATGTTTTGAATGGTTTCCTTCTCCCATTGTGTAAAACCTAAGTCAAGCAAACCAGGAGGAAAAGCATGATAATTACATATAGGGCTATCTTGATACATGTCAGGAGATTTTATATAAGTTTTAATTTGCTTCCATATTTTTAGAGCATTATTTATAACAAAGTGATTATCATATAAGGCTTTATCAATTTTATTAGAACTATTGAGAAGAGCAGCAAGAGATGTCTTATTGCAAAATGCTTGCTCCATCCTAAGCCAGGAAGGATCTTCATATACACTACCGGTCAAAAGTTCTGAAACACTTACTCATTCTTTATTGTAATTTTTTATTTATTTATTTATTTTTTACATTTTAGAATAATAGTTAAGTCAAAAGATTTTTAAAGTCATGGGAAACATTTCGGTCAAGTGTTTCAAAACTTTTGACCGGTAGTGTACATTAATGAGCTGTTTTTTCCACCAGGAGAAAATGCTTAGATTAGCTGCCCAGAAATAATATTTGAACTGTGGTAGGCTAAACCCTCCATCCTTCTTAGCTTTACACAGATGCTCTTTAGATATACGCACACTCTTATAATCCCACAAATGAGGCACAATTACAGCATCTAATTGTTTATAAAAACTTTGTGGGATAAAACAGGGAATTGCCAGAAAAATTTACAAAAATCGTGGGAGTACCACCATCCTGATCAAGTTAATCCTACCTGCCATTGACATGGACAGCGTCCTCCAAAATTCAATATTCCGCTTTAACTGATCTAATATTCGCTGCCAGTTTATTCTAAGTAGATCTTTGGGCTCTTTAGTAACTGTAACCTCGAGATACACAAAATAATTGTGTGCTTTTTTAAAAGGGGTGGAATTCAAGAATTGTGGGTCGATTCTTGTAATGGGCATTAATTCGCTGTTCTCCCAGTTAATTGTAAAGCCGGAAAACGTTCCAAATGTTTTGATCAAAGATAAAACTGAAGGGACAGACTTTTGAGGGTTGGAAATATATAATAAAATGTAATCTGCATATAATGAGAGATGGTGGGGGAGACCTTTAATATTTATAGGACTAATATCTAATATATAGAACTTGATGCTGCCTCATACTCACAGCCAGGGGCTCAGTAAGAATCGCAAACAAAAATGGTGAGAGGGGGCAGCCCTGTTGCGTTCCTCTGTATATCTTAAAGGGAGGAGACACATTCTGGTTTGTGATTACAGATGCAACAGGGTGAGCATAGATAGTTTCAATCCAGCCCTTAAAGACAGGCCCAAATCCAAATGCTTCTATGGTAGATCTCATGTATGTCCATTCTACCTGGTCAAAGGCGCGTTGCGCATCAAGAGAAATGATAGCTGTGTCTGTATAATGTTTGGCATATAAAATATTAAAAAGATGATGCAAATTAAAAAACATGTGTCTGCCAGGCATAAAGCCAGTTTGGTCAGGATGAATAACAGCGCAAATGTGACTTCTCAGACGATTTGCCAGTATTCTCCCAATAAGTTTTGTTTCTATTGGGATCAGCGAAATAGGACGATAAGATGAGACCAATAAGGGATCACGTCCTTGTTTGGGAATCAAAGTTATATTAAATTTCTTGAAGAATTCAATGGTAAACCCATCTGGGCCAGGGGATTTGTTATTTGGAAAAGAAAAAAAAAAATAGCTTTATTAATCTCTTTAAGGCTTATATCCGCATCTAAATGTTTTGGAAGATTCAAATTGGCTAGGAAATTAATTGCTGTGTTTGAAGTTGTATTCTCCTGGGACTGATATACAGCTTCGTAAAATTTAGCAAAACACTTATTTATATTAATAGGATCATTTAAGATTTAAGATTGCCACTATCCGATCTTATTGAGTGTATAGCTCGAGATGCTTGGGTATGTCTCAACTGGCGAGCATGTAGTTTTTGCAGTTTATCTTCTAGTTCAAAATATTGCTGCTTATCTTGGTTGAGTATTTTTAATACATTTTTAGACATGGGCACATTACATTCATATTTTAATTTTATATTTTTATTCAACGTTTCAGCACTCCGAGTGGCTCTATATTCCGTCTCCAACTGCATTATCATGTCCTCAATTTCTGTCTCATATGCTATTATATTTCCTCTTAAAACAGCTTTCATAGATTCCCAAAGAGTTGAAATGTGAACGTCTCCTTTATCATTTGTAGATATAAAAAATTATATTTTCTCCCTGAGATAATCACAGAACCGCTTGTCCTTTAATAGACTGTTATTCATTCGCCATGTATATTCTCCTTTAACTACGCCTAAATTAAAATCCAGTGAATGTGGAGAATGGTCTGATATTAACACATTATGATATTTTGAGGTGGTTGTCATAGATATTAATTTGGAATCAATTAGAAAATAATCAATTCTCGAGTAAGATTTATGCACAGGAGAGAAAAAGGAATAATCTCTGTCAGAGGGATGAAGTACTCTCCAGATATCTACTATACCGAGATTATTAATATAATTTGTAAAAGTTTTACAAGACTTTGACGCAGTTAACTGACTCGGTTGTTTGTCAAGAGCTGGATCTAAGACACAATTAAAGTCTCCCCCGATGATGACATTTGAGTCTTGCAGGTTAGGAAGAGTTTAAATTACTTTAGTAAAAAATTACAGATCATCGAAATTTGGGCCATATATATTGACTTACGTAACTGGGGTCTGAATGATCATCCCACAAACCACAAGGTATCTACTGTTTTGATCTGCAATAGTTTGCTTATGTATGAAAGGGAAATTCTTCTTTATAAGGATGGCAACACCTCTAGCCTTTGCTGAAAAATTTGACTGACATACGTAAATATAACCAGGCCGAAGGCATCTCTGTGCTGTTTGTCTCAAATGTGTCTTCTGAAGAAAATAATTATCTGCTTTAATTTTTTTTAGGTGTGCAAATACTTTCCCCCTTTTTAATGGGCTATTCAGACCCCGTATATTCCAGCTTACAAACCTAACTAACCCTTTGCTTTGGATACTCTGAGATGTAACCATCGAATAGTTGTTCTTGATAAAGTGCCCTTAAAAAGAAACAAATTTTATGTTACATAAATTAAGAATGCTGACATAATAACTGTTGCATAGTCCCTCATAGAACATAGAGAACACTTTCCCATACTCCCAGTAAAACAATCTTTCCCCACTACTTCACTTAAACCTAACATCACAGTATCGTTAACGTAGGTTACCATTTGTTACACCTCACGAAACAAAATAGGCTCCAATCAATCTTACCTCTGAACCATTAGAAAGTTCCAATTGAATAAGAAAATCTCACCATAGAATCTGGAACAAATCAGTCAGATAATGTAAAAGTGTTCATTCTGTTGCTCCTTTGCATTATAGTCCATTCCAATTACTCGGCACGATTGTTCAAATCTTCATGGTGTTTGACAGGCAACTGACGTGTCAACTACTATGTTACTCAGGAATTAGTTCGCCACCTCCGGGGTCTCAAACATCGCCGTGTTGCAGTCCACCGTTACAATGAATCTTGCTGGGAAGCAAAAGCCACACCGTATCTTCCTAGCTCTACATTTCTCTCTGATGTTGTTGAACACCTGTCACTTTTTCAAGGTATCCGTGGTCAAATCTGGGTAAATCGCTACCCATGTCCCCATGTAGAACAGCGGCTGGTTCTGCCTGGCTGGGCGTAGCACGAGCTCCTTGGTCTGATAATGATGAAGCTGGGCAATGATTGCTTTTGGTCTGCCATTAGAAGCCGGATTTAGACTACGGTGCGCCCGATCGACCTGTATTGGCTTTTGAAAATGCTCCTCACCCAAGAGCTTTGGAAGCAGCTTCTCGATGAAACGGGTAGGTTGACCTTGCTCCTCTTTTTCATTTATACCTACAATCTGGATATAGGGTGACTTTTTCTTTTTTTTTTTTTTTTTTTTTGGCCAGGCAGTGTATATCAATTTCAAGACATCATACTTACTGATGGAATACATGGATTTAAAAAAAAAAATAAAAATTAAAAAATTAAACGTTCGGGTCATTTTTGACCCAGGAGAGGTATATAATAATTTTTAAATACCACATTGTTTTTAGAATGGGAACCAAGCTTTGTTACTTTGTCAAGACTATCAAAATTTTTTAAAAAATATTTTTTTTTTATTATTTTTTTTTTATATTTTTTTAATAAAACTGTTTAAGAGATATAATCATTTAAAAAAGTGTTACAACTTTTGCGTTCATTGACCCGAGCATCAATTGTGGCTTTACACATGATATTGAGTAGTTTTTTGTACCTAAACACTTCACTTACATTTTGCCTCTTCCCTATACTCTCTCACACATTTATATGTCTCTCACTGTGATTGCATCTTGTTTACAAACATGCACACACACATAGAGCCACACACAGACACACACACATTCCTGTACAAAACAGATGTGACAGATGTAACAAACATAAGAAATAAACTAAATGATAGGTACTACTTTCTAAAGGGGGTGTGGCAAGAGCAAAAGTTCATGCATACATTAGTCTAAATAGGGCATGAAAGAGGAAATTGTCCACATTTTACTCTGCAGCCATCTGATGCCGAACCAGCTTACAGCATACTCACACATCAACATTCGGCGGTTCATGCAAGTAAATAGAATAGATTTTGCTTAAAAACATAGTAAAGAAGTATTAATGTTGTATACTTGAGTTGTACAGTTTTAATTTTTATGATGTTTAGTTGAAAAATAATACGTTGGTTTCATAACTTTTGACCACCAAGCTGTATTGAGCAGTTATGAGTAAAAGGAAATTCATTCAAATTACTAGTAATTATCACATTAGATGTTAATATAAATTGTATATTATGTTATATTTAGATACAATTTCACATAAATATAAATAAAAAAAGTATATTTTGAAATGTCAAAGAATTTATATATTTTATTATTTAAAAATGCATTTTAATGTATAACTTACTGTATATATTTGTCAGTTAACATGCCAAAAATATCGATCTTTTTACATTTTTGAACAGTTAAGAACTTAGTAATGACTTACAATGTAGTTTTAGATGAAAACCATCTGGTTATTAATGATTTATAAGCTTGAATTCCACCGGGTCAAAATTGACCCGCAAATGCAAAAGGTGTATACAGATTCTGAATGCAATAGGAGGGTTAAAAACTAAAATGTGATAAAAAGCTAATGATAAAATACAATTTGCAAAATTAATATTTTCATAATGGAGTTAGAAGCTCCCCTGTATAATGAAAAGCATTAGCTGAGATAATTTCTTTCATATGTAAGCAAGATGGACATTATATCTGAAACATACCCATATGAATCGGAATCTAATCAAAATGGAATTGAATCGAATCGAGAGCTTGTGAATCGAAATTGAGTCAAATTGGGAACCTGTATCAATACCCAGCCCTAATATTCAATAATACATATGTCAGTATAATCAGTAACAATCAATATTTCTGTCTTAGTTTCCTGGTAAAATATCTAAACATCCTTAAAACAAGATTAAATTTACATGAGAAGCAAATATATTAACACTGTATTATAGTATAATTATATAAAATAAAGAATAAGACATTATAAAAGAAAATGTAAGCATGACACTCTTTTGTCTTAAAGTCCTTTTTTATACAAATCTGTTTGGCTCAAAGAGTAATACAAAAGCATGATGGTCCACACACAGAAAAAAATATAATTTATACTTTTTATTTAATTCTACAGTTTTTGTCCCCTAGTGGAGTTTATTTTTCTTACCCCACTGGCAAATAGTTTTTCCTTGTTTTGAGCATATACCTCACTAAATGTTGTTACATTTATGCTTAAGACAAAATAATTTCCCGAGGGGTTTGAAAAAAATACATTTAATTCAAGATATATTCTCTGACAACTAGTCTTATTATCTTACACAATTTTGCTTCTTAAGTAAATGTTTCTTCTTTTTAGGACATTTAGACAATTTTGCCTTGGAAAACAAAACAACAATGCTAATTACATTTTGTTTTGTTTTTGGCTGGGAGTGAAAGCACATAGCTGTCTTGTCAAAAATGATAATCAAGCTAACTAATGATACCTGTAGCTACCACGACTAAACAGCTCACAATTCGACCTTGTCATGATTTCATGCCGTTTTAATGATTGCTTTTCTATAAATAATCTCTAAAGAGTTTTCTTGTCAAAAATCCTAAGCCTTAGGCTCAATGCGATGGATTTGGGTGTGTAGTATACTTGAGCCTTATCAGATGGCTTGCACAGTATCAAAGGTGTGGTGTGTATTTTTAGGAGCACTTATTTTGCGGCTGAGTGCCCTTCTTGCTGCTGTCTATATAGATAAGCTGATCGGGAATCAGCAGACCTGAAAAGCAAACTAAGAAACAAGCAGCGGGACCTGACCTCGGGCTGCCACAAGAGGCTGGGCTAGATAGACTGTTTTCATGCGAGTAAACTCAAAACCTTATCTCTGAAGAAGGATTTATGGACTCAGTGATTTCTCAACCGATTCTCACCAAATGTTGTGGCTCGAGTCCTTCATAAAAAAACAATTTAAGGCTTCAGCTTCGAAGGACATTTTAAAATGAAATGAGATTTCCAAAGTTATTTCCATGAACTTGGAATGGCTTTTTAGATTGCTTCGTCATTGAAAATACGCCAAAATAAACTGCAGGAAACATGCGTGCTGTTTGCAGTTACAGACAAGAACTTCGTTGTTCAAGAGTCCTTGTTGTGAGTGCCCAGGGAACACAGAGGCTGTTATTAATGGCCCTTGTCAAAGTTATTTATCAGCTCAATTTATTTTCATCAGTATTTTTTTATTAGCTCTTACAGAATTCTCATTACGTTGGTATTGTTCTTTACACGATGAGTGTGTTATTGCTGCTGTGACATGTATTGCTCATGTAGGGTCATCCAGTGAGGCCGCTGCATAGATTTAAAGAAGACAACAAGCAAATAATTTAGTATGAGGTTGTTTTCGCCCGATAAAGTGCCATTAAATCATAGGATGATACATTTTAACTGTCACCCTACATGTTCACATAAATCATAATTTCATAACTGAATTACCAAACGCCTTTGCCCTAGCACATCTATTTAATGCCACGCTGATCTTGTAGGTTTATCAAAATAAGTCAGGCCCCCTGCAAAACTATTTCAGAATAAAATTCCCACCCTGTCCTCAAGGAGCTCTGTACAATTCAAAATCCAAATTAACATTATGCATTGCATTTCCAATAAAAAAAAGAATAAATATATTAAAAAAATAATTAATTAAAAGGAGCTATTAATTATTGTATTCTGAATTTTGCCCAATCCTACTATGTAATAACATAATTTGTTAATAGATGCTATAATAAGCATACAATACACTTTCTGTTTTTGTCCCATTTTTATGCTGTTGTGTAACACAACATTGAAATAGTGTTATGGCTGCTGCAGTGACATTGATAGATTTGTGGGAGATTATGGATCACTCGTGGGAGTCGGAAAGGATATATTGATTTCCAGGAGATTCCCAGGATAAATGATGTCAAAAAGTTGGGACAAATCTGTGTTTATTTTGTAAGAATGGAGGGTTACAGTTATCGGCATCATCACCTTTCAAGACTTTCGTGTTAATGGGTTTAGGCTTTTTTCAGTTAGCTTCACTGCTAAAGTGCTTATTAAAAGTGAAGTGTGAACATTTTGGATGTTAAAATACTCCTATCCAAGCTTAATATGCAGAAACAACTATACTGTCTTGTAATGGTAAAACGCAGTAACTAAACGTTGTAAAATTGAAATTGGGTCTCTTAGACTATGATCTGTGATCGACTGGCTTCATTTTCTAGAAAACATCTGTTTATAGAAGAAGATATTAGATATTGATTAGTCTAATCCAATAAACCAGTTTCTTGGGGATTTCCCCGCTTGAGCACATAGAGACGAGTAGTGTTGAACGTGCTAAACACCAGCAAAATGAACCGCTTTAAAATGGGTTAACTATCTCACTCAGACGCATCCTATTTATACATGAGATTAATCACTATATCCACAACATATATGTTATATTACAACGTACATCTGCACCGACAATGAAGCGAGTGAACAGGTAAACTTGAACTAAGTAATGTGCTAATCATAATATGCATAATTTGTGTTATGAATATGTTGTTTCCATAAAAAACTTGCTACACGCAATGCAATATTCTTAACCAGCTAATCACATAAAATAAATAACAGTCTTTAAAGCATGAAGAATTCAGAATACAGTAGGCTAACTAAGAGTAGCTAATATTTCAGTATGTTCATTACAGTATATGCTATTATTTCAGGAGCTCAGGTTTTCACAACAAAGACAAGAGTAAAACTGACTAAAATTAATATATATATATGACATGACAAAATATTTACTAATTTTAAAGGACATTTCTACGAAATATTTACTAATTTTTAAAGGACATTTTTATAAAAATACTTATCTATAACTAAAACAAAAAACTTTGTAAAAATTAACACTGGTCGGGGGAATCCCAAAGTCTTATGTAAATGGTGTGAGTTTGTGGCGAGATTCCTGTTTGTTTTCACCAGTGTCATAAAGGGAGTGTGTTCGGGAAACGTTTTTTTTTCCACATTCAATTTGGTGACGCAAGTTGACCATAAATTAGGCTACACTTCAGCTTTAATCAAATACTGAGCTGAAAAATTAATTAATGTCATAAGTACTGCTGTGTCATGTAGGACTCTTACACTTTCTCCTTTTTTTTTGAAAGTGGCCACAATTTCCACTCCAGAGCTAAAGGTCAGGGTGGGGGAAGGCGCTAAATGATGCAACAGGCTGTAATAGACTAGATTTAGTTATAATTGATGACCTCATTAATCATCCAGTCATGCCAGTGTTAATAGCCACCTTAGCACGTCATTTCTCCTTGTTACTGTAATTAATCTTTGCTCTGGTGGATAAGCTGGAAGGTTATGTACCAGCGCTGGCACAGTGTCTCGCTGTACTAACTTTGACTTGGACAATGTAGGACCCTTTACTAAATTTCACAGTCCTGAGCACTTTGCCAAGCTGATTCAATGTTGTTATGACTTGACAAGCGAAGACAAACTCCTAAAAGGATTATCATGGATGATACTGACATATTCATTGTTCATGAGCAAGTATTAACAATATCTCTTAAACTCTGGTGTAACAACCTCTTACTCATGAAATTTGTTTGTTTTAATAAAATGGTGGACCCAGTATATGAAAAGTTCATATACACATCAGTTTTGGGGAAGCTACTTTGAAACTGTAGTTTGCTAAGCTACAAGCTACCCATAATGTACAGTAGTTAAACTACAGTCTCTTTAAATGGGCCATGACATACTATTTTTTTTATAATTTGGTTATCTTTCCTGAGGTCCACTTATAATGTTAGTACATTTATTTTTATTTTTTTTGCAGCAAACAGTCATAATTTATTCATAATGTATATAATAATTTGTATATACACATGTATACAATTTTATATACAATTTTTATATATATATGTCTCTGACCCTCTGTCTGAAATGCTCAGTTTTAAGCTGGCCTTTTAACACTTCAGTGCAAATGCCCACTGTTGTGACTGGCTAACGTCATGCAGCCCTTCCAATACAGCCATTTTTGAAACGCAATCCGAAGAAAATGAACAAACTCCACACAAAATTAAAACTACATTTCTGGGTTAACACAAAACGTACACCAAACACATTTCATCTGAATGTATCAAACAGTTCACTCAAGCAGCACCATAAACTATCAAACATTCAAGACATATGAAATATTCATGAATGAAACTGGTTACTTATGGTTTTTCGTCCAATAGTACAATTTTAACTGCCCCATCTTTCAATAACAGTTTCTTTGCAAAGCTTGAATCATATTGTGACTGTTTCACAAGCAATCCACACTGAAATCTTCTGAATACACAAATGTAATACAATCAACGGTGATGTTGGGTGCTTCAGCCAGCTTATACAGGCCAAAGCAGAGATGCTGGTGTTCACATCTCACATTTTCCCGGTTTGTTTACACACAGGACTGCATGTATTTCTCAAAGCCAGTGGCAGCAGCAGAATGAGACGTGTTTTTAAAAGTTGCGCTTGTACGGCTCTAATAATGCTGCACACATCCCCGGAAATGCATTAAAATGATCAAAGACGTCCTGTAGTGCATGTTTACAAAAGACCAACAATTAAAAATAGCTCAGATGAGTGTAAAAATGGTCCACAACGCCTTCAAAACAGCCCAAGACAGCGCATCTGAATGAAACACAATGGGGGATCCTTTTCAGAGTTATAACTTCCCATCACATCTTTTAAAAGTGGCACAAGATGTATGATAACGGTCAAAGCAGTTCGCGTTTATTTAGAAAAACTTTTAAATCCAGATAGGCACATGAAGGCTTCCTGTGTAAGTCGACTTTGGATGAATCTCCCATGACAGGTCCATCTCTCTCCTCTTCACCTCTGTGACTGACTGAGCACCAGTGGGCGGGGCCAAGGGTGTAATGATGGAAAAAATAGGCATTAATGTCTTGCTGAAGAGGTAGTCATGTGCAGATATATTTGGTCCTTCTGACATCACAAGATTCACAAATTCCAAATGAGCCATTTTTGTAGCTTGGTTTAAATATATGCTCTTTTTCTACTGAGGATGTTTTCAGTTCTGAAACTTACAGTATGTTTTTATAGTACAATGACCTCTTATACAGCTCTGGAAAAAATTAAGAGACCACTGCAAAATTATCAGTTTCTCTGGATGTACTATGTATAGGTATGTGTTTGAGTAAAATCAACATTTATGTTTTATTCTATAAAGTACTGACAACATTTCTCCCAAATTCCAAATAATAATATTGTAATTTAGAGCATTTATTTGCAGAAAATGTCAACTGGTCAAACTAACAAAAAAAGATGCAGTGTTTTCAGACATTGAATAATGCAAAGAAAACAAGTTCATATTCATAAAAAAAAAAAAAAAAAAAAAAACAAACAACAAAAACAAACAAAAAAACACAATATTAATGTATAACTTAGGAAGAGTTAAGAAATCAATCTTTGGTGGAATAACCCTGAGTTTCAATCACAGCTTTCATGCGTCTTGGCATGCTTTCTACCAGTCTTTCACATTGATGTTGGGTGAATTTATGGCACTCCTGGTTCAAAAATTCAAGCAGCTCGGCTTTGTTTGACGGTTTGTGGCCATCCATCTTCCTCTTGATCAAATTCCAGAGGTTTTCAATGGGGTTCAGGTCTGGAGATTGGGCTGGCCATGACAGGGTCTTGATTCAGTGATCCTCCATCCACACCTTGAATGACCTGGCTGTGTGGCATGGAGCATTGTCCTGCTGGAAAAACCAATCCTCAGAGTTGGGGAACACTGTTAGAGCAGAAGGAAGCAAGTTTTCTTCCAGGATAACCTTGACATGGCTTGATTCATGCATCCCTCAGATCATCACCTATCCTCCACCTGGTCATCTCATGAATAGACGGAGTCCTGGAGAGGCATTCAAGCCACAGTGTCTCGCACCCACTATGAAATTTGGTGGAGGATCGGTGATGATCATTAAATAGGTCAAATGTTATTTACAGTATTTGGAGCAATAATTTAAGCAGTAAAGGAGCATATTGCATATCTAATTGCAGTTGCAGTGTGTTAACCCGCCTATGGTATTGAAAAATGGCACCTCCCTTTGGGATCCACGGTCATTTTTGATCGGAAGAGTCAAACATTTTTTATTTCTTTTAATTTAAATTTTTATGATGATAATGATACAATTTCTTCTTCCCTGAAGTAAGAACAATAAAATTATGTATTTATTTAGGTATTTTATGCTATTTTGATCTTATTTACATGTACATTTCTAAATTTTACCATTAATTTGCATATACAAATAAGCAAATGTTTTTATTTATTTTTTATTCAGAACCTACACTTCTATAAGTTGAAACATTAATAAATTATGAGAATGTGACATAAATTGGAGGTGAACAAAATATAAATAACATGACTTGAAAACCATGTCATGCCAGTTAAAACATACTTTGAGTTGGGGGGAAAGGCAGGAAAACTTCTGGCTAGATATATAAAACAGAGAGAGTATTTTTCTACCATTTCCTCAGTGAAATATGCTGGTTGTGAAATATTTACCTCAGCCATTGATATTAATAATGCTTTTAAAGAATTTTATCTTGATCTCTATAGTTCCACATCTTCGTCTACTGATGAGGATATTAGAAACTTTGTGGAACCATTAGAACTTCCTAAACTGATGGCTGAGCAAAAAATATTCTCTTGATTATGAGATAACCTTGGGGGAGCTAGGCGAGGTAATTAAGGCCTTGCCTACAGGCAAAGCTCCAGGGCCAGATGGCTTTACTGCTGAGTTTTTTAGATCTTATGCTACAGAATTGGCTCCACTTTTGCTAGAAGTTTATACGGAATCATTAAAGAATGGAAAGCTTCTGCCAACTTGATGCAAGCCCGGATCAGTCTGATTCTTAAAAAGGACAAAGATCCAAGCGAGTGTAAGAGTTACTGTCCAATTTCCCTGATCCAGCTAGACGTTAAAATATTGTCAAAAATTTTGGCTAACCTATCAAGTAAAGTTATGACATCTCTTATACATATAGATCAGGTGGGGTTTATTCGGGGCCGTAGCTCTTCTAATAACATTAGGCGTTTCATCAATATCATGTGGTCAGTGGAGAATTATCAGACTCCAGTCGCTGCCATCTCACTTGACGCCGAAAGGCATTTGATATGGTAGAATGGGATTATCTTTTTAAGATTTTTGAAAAGTAGGGGTTCGGGAATACTTTTATTGGTTGGATTTATTTACTTTATAGACAACCGGTAGCGGCGGTACAAGCGAATGGATTAATTTCAGATTATTTTACTCTGTGATGGGGCACCCGGCAGGGTTGCCCTCTTTCCCCATTATTATTCTGTCTTGCCCTGGAACCATTAGCAGCCGCGATAAGAAATGAGGATGATTTTCCAGGGGTAGTGGTGGGAGGTGTGGCACATAAGCTTTTGCTTCACACAGATGATATTTTATTATTCATCTACCCTACCCTACTAGATCTATGCCTTGCATCCACAGAATAATTAATTCCTCGGGATACAGAGTTAATTGGTCTAAATCCGAAGCTTTGACTCTGACAGCGTACTGCCTGGTAACGCCTTTTCAGCTGGGCACCTTCCAGAGGCCCAAACAGGGCATTAAGTATTTGGTTATTTTATTCCCAGCAAATTTGAGTGATTTAGTCAGAGTGCATTTTGACCCTTTAATAAAAATGTTTTCGAGCGATGTGGGCAGGTGGGCTTCATTACATTTATCTATGATTGGGAAGGTTAATGTTATTAAAATTAATTGTGATCCAAAATTCAACTACCTGCTACAGTCTCTCCCTATAGATGTCCCCCTCTCTTATTTCAAGCAATTTGATAGCATAGTGAAGTCCTTCATTTGGAATGTTAAATGTCCCAGATTACACTTCAATGAGTAACATAGGCCGATTGACAAAGGTGGGATAGGCCTACCCAAGATTTTGTTTTATTATTATGCATTCGGTCTCAGACATTTGGCTCATTGGTCGCTTCCACCTGAGAGAGCCCCTCCCTGGTTTTGTATTGAACAGGAAGTTCTTGCCCCTATTTCGCCATTGCAAAGCCTTTCTATCAAACTAACCGGAGAAGTTAAGTTACACCCCGTTATCTCTCATTTGCACTCGGTATGGACAAAAGTGTCCAGAGTGTTTAATTCAGACATTTATTTAAATGTTGCCTCAAGTATATGGCTGAACCCAAAATTATGTATTAATAAGTCCCCTTTCTGCTGGTCAGAGTGGATTGTGTGGGGAGTTACTACACTCGGTGACCTATATGAGAGTGTTGCGATCCTTTGAACATTTGGTTCAACAATTTGGGATTCCCAGATCTCAGATTTTTTAGGTATTTACAGCTGTGCCACCTGCTCTGTGCTATTTTTGGGAGTAGCATACACCCCTCTAAAGCTGCAGACACACTGGGAGTGGTGATTACTGCTTATGAAAAAGGTCATGAAACATCAGTGTATTACTCCCTGCTAATTCAGAGTCTGGGGGACAGAGCTTTAACTTCTATCAAGAGATTATGGGAGAAAGATTTGAACTTGGTATTGGAGGAGGGAGTGTGGGCTAGTATTCTGAAAAACATCAAGTCTACATCTAGAGATGCAAGGGTGCGCCTTATGCAATTCAAGATTTTACATGGATTCTATTGGACCCCTCTAGATTATATAGGCTTGGTCTTAAAGACACACCCACCTACTGGCGATGCCAATCAGAAGATGGAGACAAAACCCATGTTTTTTGGTGGTGTGTTAAAATCCAAGAATTTTGGTTGAAGGTTCAGAGTTTTATGTGTGACGTATTGGGCAGAAATTTCATTTTTCCCCAGACTCTCTATTTTAGGGGTGATCATCAATATAGGGAATAAACACATAAAAAATTGGGTCCTAACTAGTCACGATCACCAGACAAATTTTTTTAAGGGGATGGAAGTTGGCTGGAGTGCCCTCATTTCAGGAGTAGTGCTCGGAGATGGGGAGGGTGGCGGCTTTCGAAGAAGGGTCATCTAGAAGACTGGGGAATTTGGACCTGTTTTTTTGGAAATGGGGCAAATATTTGGCATTTTTGGAGGGCTCTCAAGGAGGGGCAGTGGAGGGAGAGGTGTAGATGTTAATGTGTGTGATTATTATAATTTTTGTATGTGTGTGTGTGTGTATACTCATATGTTACCACAGGAAAGTTTGTTGAGGGTCATGGTGGGGTTGGGGATTGGGAGGGGGAGGGGTAATAGTGGGGGTTATATATTGATTCTGTGTATATATGTTTTGCTTTTCTTTGTTTAATATATGAATTAACAAAAATTTTAATCACAAAAAGTAAAATCTTTGTCCCCATGTGCACATGCAATCTGTAGTCTGGCTTATTTATGGCGGTTTTGGAGCAGTGGCTTCTTCCTTGCTGAGCAGCCTTTAAGATTATGTTGATATACGACTCGTATTACTGTGGATATAGATACTTGTCTACCTGTTTCCTCAAGCATCTTCATAAGGTTCTTTGCTGTTGTTCTGGGATTGATTTGCACTTTACGCACCAAACCACATTCTTCACTAGGAGACAGAATGCATCTCCTTCCTGAATGGTATTATGGCTGCGTGGTCCCATGGTGTTTATACTTGAGTACTATTGTTTGTACAGATGAACATGGTACCTTCAGGCGTTTGGAAATTGCTTCCAAGGATGAACCAGATTTGTGGAGGTCCACAAATTTTTTTCTGAGGTCTTGGCTGATTTATTTTGATTTTCCCATGATGTCAAGCGAAAGGCACTGAGTTTGAAGGTAGGCCTTAAAATACATCCACAGGTACACCTCCAATTCAGTACACCTCCTATCAGAAGCTAATTGGCTAATTGTCTAAAGGCTTGACATAATTTTTTGGAATTTTCCAAGTTGCTTAAAGGCACAGTTAACTTAGTCTATGTAAACTTCTGACCCACTGGAATTGTGATATAGTCAATTAAAAGTTAAACAGTCTGTCTGTAAAGAATTGTTGGAAAAATTACTTGTGTCATGCACAAAGTAGATGTCCTAAACGACTTACCAAAACTATAGTTTGCTAATATTATATCTGTGGAGTGGTTAAAAAATGTGTTTTAATGACTTCAACCTAAGTGTATGTTATCTTCTGACTTCAACTGTACAGTATGTATTGCAGCAGGATGGTCTTCTCAAAACACATTCGCAAGGTTTTACAACCTAAACAAATAGACAGAAAAATGCAGAATCAAACCAAATGGAATCACAATTTTTCCACCCGAATATTAACCCCTCCACCCCCACCTGACACAAATGAGCACCCCAGTGGTCAAAAACCAACTGACAAAGATACACATAGACAATAAAACAGCAGAAAATGTTTAGAAAAAAAAAACAAAAAAAAAAACACTAGCCTTCTCCACTGCCCCTCCCTGAGAGCCTTCCAAAAAGGCTAAATAGCTGTCCCATTTCCTGATGTACAAATCCAGGTTGCCTAACCTTCTACGACAATTGAGTGTCCACTACATCACACACAAAGCTCTGAACCCTCAACCAAAACTCCTGGATCCCAACACATTCCCAAAAAACATGGGTTGTGTCCCCGTCTTCTGATTGGCATCGCCAGCAGGTGGGAGTGTCTTTAAGAACAAACCTATACAATGCAAAATCTTAAATTGCATCAGACACACCCTTGCATCTCTAGATGCAGACTTGATGTTTTTTTAGGATCCTAGCCCACACCCCCTCCCCCAATGTCAAGTTTAGATCTTTCTCCCATAATCTTTTGAGATAATTCAAAGTTCCATCCCCCAGACTCTGAATTAGCAGGGAGTAATACACTGATGCCTCATGACCCTTCCCAAAAGCAGCAATCACCACTCCCAGAGTATCCGCCGCTTTAGGGGGGTGCGTGCCACTCCCAAAAACAGTACAGAGTAGGTGGCGAAGCTGTAAATACTTATAAAACTGAGATCTGGGAATGCCAAAAGGTTGAACCAAATTTTCAAAAGGTCTCAATACTCCACCCTCATATAGGTCACCGAGTGCATTAACCCCCCTCACAATCCAATCTGACCAACAGAAAGAGGACTTATTAATACATAGTTTAGGGTTCAGCCATATGCTCCTTTAAATAAATATCCAAATTAAACACTCTGGACACTTTTGTCCATATCGAATGCAAATGCAAAATAACGGGGTGCAACTTAACCTCTCCGGCTAGTTTGATCGAAAGGCTTTGCAGTGGCGAGATAGGGGCAAGGACTTCCTTTTCAAAACAAAACCAGGGAGGGGCTCTCTCAGGTGGAAGCAACCAATAAGCCAAATGTCTAAGACCAAATGCATAATAATAAATTAAAATCTTGGGTAGGCCTAACCCACCATTGTCAATCGGCCTATGTAACTTATTGAAATTTAACCTGGGATGCTTACCATTCCAAATAAAGGACTTCGCTATGCTATCAAATTGCTTGAAATAAGAGAGGGGGACATCTACAGGGAGAGACTGTAGCAGGTAGTTGAATTTTGGAATACAATTCATTTTAATAACATTAACCTTCCCAATCATCGAAATGTAATGAAGCCCACCTGTCCACATCATTCGAAAACCTCTTTATTAAGGGATCAAAATGAACTCCGACTAAATCAGACAAATTTTCTGGGAATTAAATTCCCAAATACTTAATTCCCTGTTTGGGCCACTGGAAGGCGCCCGGCTGAAAAGCCATTACTGGACAGTATGCTGTCAAGGCCAAAGCTTCAGATTTAGACCAATTGATTTTGTATCCTGAGAACTTGGAAAAGGAATTAATAATTCTGTGGAGGCAAGGCATAGACCTAGTATGGCCAGAGACGAATAATAAAATATCATCTGCGTAAAGCAGAAGCTTATGCGCTACACCTCCCGCAATCACCCCTGGAAAATCATCCTCCTTTGTTATTGCGGTTGCTAATGGTTCCAGGGCAAGACAGAACAATAATGGGGAAAGAGGACAACCCTGCCGGGTGCCCCTATCCAGAGTAAAAAAATCTGAAATTAATCAGTTTGTTTGTACCGCCGCTACTGGGTGTCTATAAAGTAGCTTAATCCAACCAATAAAAGTATTCCCGAACCTATGCATTTCCAAAACCTTAAAAAGATAATCCCATTCTACCATATCAAATGCCTTTTCGGCATTAAGTGAGATGGCAGTGACCGGAGTCTGATCATTTGCTACTGACCACATGATATTGATGAGACGCCTAATGTTATCAGAAGAGCTACAGCCCCGAATAAACCCCACCTGATCTATATGTATAATTGATGTCATAACTTTACTTAATCGATTAGCCAGAATTTTTGACAACATTTTTACGTCTAACTGGATCAGGGAATTTAGATGGTAACTTATACACTCGCTTGGATCTTTGTCCTTTTTAAGAATCAGACTGATCCGGGCTTGTGTCATGGTTGGCGGAAGCTTTCCATTCTTTAATGATTCCATACACATTTCTAACAATTGTGGAGCCAGTTCTGTAGCATAAGATTTGAAAAACTCAGCGGCAAAGCCGTCAGGCCCCGGAGCCTTGCCTGTAGGCAGGGCCTTAATTACCTCATCAAGCTCCTCCAAGGTTATCTCAGAATCAAGAGAACTCCTTTACACAGTCGTCAGTTTAGGAAGATCTAATGGTTCCACAAAGTTCCTAATATCCTCATCAGTAGACGAAGACGTGGAACTATAAAGATCAAAGTAGAATTCTTTAAAAGCATTATGAATATCAATGGCCAAGGTAAATATTTCACCACCAGCAGAATTCACTGAGGGTATGGCAGAAAAATACTTTCTCTGCTTTATATATCTAGCCAAAAGTTTTCCTGCTTTGTCCCCCGACTCAAAGTATGTCTGTCTTGTCCTGAATAACCAAAACTCCACTTTCTGTGACAAAATAGCATTATATATATATTTCAATCGGGTCAGTTCTCTGAGGCCATCAGATGACATATGGCGCTTCAGCTCTGCCTCGGCACTTTTAATATTTCCTTCCAACTCCACAAGTTCTTGTGCTTTGGATTTTTTGGTGAATGAGGCATACTGTATGATCCGACCCCTAAGAACCACCTTAAGTGCCTTCCAAGCCATGCCCACAGAGGATACTGAGGACGAGTTGGTCTCCATATAGACAATGATTTCAGCCTTTAGCATTTGTTGGAAATCAGGATTTTGCAAAAGGGACACATTAAGACATTGCTTGATTGGGACATGTAAATACTTTGCGACCGTCCTTCGTTTCTATTCTCAGTTTGGCCGGAAACATCAGAGCAAAAGTGAAAGTTTCCTTTGCTCCTCGCCTGGTGCAACGCAAGATCTTTATCGGATGATCTTAGAAATTTGGCCAGATTCGATCGGCGCCTTTCTCCCTCAGCAGATCTGCAAGCCGGGACTCTGTGAGCTCACTCGATTTCCAGCTTGTGGCCTGTTATGTCGAGCAGACTTGGGAAAAGCTCGTCTAGGAATTTCACCATATCTCTGCCCACCTCATGCTCAGAAATTCCAACAATTTGAACATTATTCCTGCTGCTTCTATTCTCAAGATCTTCAAGCTTTTCAAGGAGATGTTCCAAATCAACTTGGTCGCAGGCGGATTAGAGGTTAATTCCCTCTCCGAAGACTCTAGACAATCGATTCGTCTCTCAACATCAGTCACTCTTGTAACTAATTCAGAGAATTGTATTTCCATCACTGTAATCGATCGACGTATTACAGCGAGATCCTCCAAGTCAACAAGAACCTTTGTCAGCATCACCGACATGTTGGACAAGTGATGCTGGATCTCCTCTCCCGCCACGCCATCCAAATCGAGTCCCCGGTCTGTATCGAGTCCCCGTCTGCTTCTTGCATGTCGTCACGTGACCTCCACAATGCATTTTTGAAGCGTTTTACAAAAGCTGCTCTTCCACACTGAAAAGTATTAAAACGCTTAAATCCTCTTACTGCTCATGCAAAAAATCGCCATTCCATGTATGGTCTGAAACACAATTGTCTTCATGTTTCGTTGCCAGACAGCAATTCCAAGTAAACTTCTTGTCGCCTTTGAACAAATGCAATGTGAAGATTGAACAAAGAAACCATTGTCTTTAACAATGCTATCAAAGTGAATAGCTGGCACAACAATGCTGCAACAACATGGTCCGCCATCTTGATTGTTTTGGTTTGAATGGATCACATGACTGCGTCGCATAACAAAAAATACATCATGGTTTTCAGATATCTCCATTTTCCTTGTCCACACTACAATGTGAAGACGCTGTTTTCAAATTTATCCACTTTTATCCAATTTTTTACAAGCTCAATTTTCACTGGACAAAAATACTGTCTCAGTGTGGACGGATGGCCAAAACGTAGAGAAAAAGATGCGTTTTCAAATGAAAACGTATTAGTGTGGATGTGGTCTAATAATTAGTCAAGGCAGAATTAGTCAAAACAACTTGCGTTAGACTAAAGCAACTCCTTTGTTGTGTGATTTTTAATTTCTTTTAATTGCAATTTAGTGAATTAATCTTCCTTTCATTCTTATTAAAACTCCATTCAACATCCTGTGGTGAATGGCCAATTCAAATTCACAGTCATTTTATTCCATAACCACTTATTACATGAAACAGACCAAAGCCCAGACTGCAGGAGTGAAAGAACAATACAAAGAATGCCAATACAATTCATTGTCAAATCACCAGGACGGGTCACAGAATGAAATGTAACAGCAGTCTTGTGGTAGAAAGGACATCAAGTTATGATGAATATGCTCCATTCCATGATGGCTGGATTGCAGTATTTTGTAAGAGCAAAGTCTTAACCCCTTTGCGAGTCTCATCATGTTAGGGGGATGGACGCAGTGAAGCGTGCACCAAGCATCTGGTTTCATTAACCTCCTGTCCAACCCTGGAGAGAAGGAAGCAGGGTAAGGTGATGTAAATGGTGACCTTCTAAATATGCAGCCAGACACCAGCAAGTGAACGCCTCCCTGCTCTTACGATTCATAGAGAGGGATGGAATGGAATAGCAGACACAGAGGAAACTAGGCCACTTGTTTCAACCATTGAGTCACCTTGGCAATTCTGACTTTGAGCCTCTGGGGTGTGAATTTACCAATTTTGCTGAGAGTGCTTTTTAAGCTTTCAAATCTTTATTTTTGACAGATTTTCCCATATTATGTGGTTACTATGATATTTATACAGTATATATATATATATATATATATGTGTGTGTGTGTGTGTGTGTGTGTATATATATATATATATATATATATATATATATATATATATATATATATATATATATACACACACACACATACACACACCGATCAGCCACAACAATAAAACCACCTGCCTAATATTGTGTAGACCACCCTCGTGCTGCCAAAACAGCGCCAACCCGCATCTCAGAATAGCAGGGCTGGTTTGAGTTTTTCTGTAACTGCTGATCTCCTGGAATTTTCACACACAACAGTCTCTAGAATTTACTCAGAATGCTGACAAAATAAAAAAACATCCAGTCAGTGGCAGTTCTGCAGATGGAAACACCTTGTTAATGAGAGATGTCAACAGAGGATTGCCAGACTGGTTCGAACTGACAAAGTCTACGGTAACTCAGATAACTGCTCTGTACAATATTAGATATTTGGGTTACTATCACCTTCCTGTCAGCTTGGACCAGTCTGGCCATTCTCCTCTGACCTCTCTCTTCAACAAGGTGTTTTCGTCCAAAGAACTGCTGCTCGCTGGATGTTTTTTATTTAGAGACTGTTGTGTGTGAAAATCCCAGGAAATCAGCAGTTACAGAAATACTTAAACCAGCCCGTCTGGCACCAACAATCATGCCACGGTCTAAATCACTGAGATCACATATTTCCCCATTCTGATGGTTGATGTGAACATTAACTGAAGCTCCTGACCCATATTTGCATGATTGTATACATTACACTGCTGCCACATGATTGCCTGATTAGATAATTGCATGAATAAGTAGATGTAAAGATGTACCTAATAAAGTGGCCGGTGAGTGTATATTAGAGCTGTCAGAATTAACATGTTAATGCATGCGATTAATTAAAAAACATTTAACAAATTTAAAATATAAACAAAATTAAAACACGTACATTTTTCTTAATCGCAATTAATGCATTTACCATTAATAAAGCATAAACACTGGTGTGAAGGGCGGAACCTTTGTAATGTGTCCACCCAGGGTCATAACACTGATGCACACACCACAATCAGACACAAAACAACAACGCCAGAGCCCTTCTACCAGCCTTCAAGTAAGGCATTATATGGCATAATGTGGTGGTCCCATAGACATTCTATGGGCGGTACTGTCGTAACATGCTAGCTGACCTCCTATGATAGTGCCGCTGAGATTGTTATCTCAGTAAATAAAATCATCTCTGACAGCACTTCCCTGTCATTGATAAAATGTTGAAAAAAGGAGCTCTTAGCACAATTTGATGGACAAAACAAGCCCAGATGAGACATGTGATAGAAATCAATTATTGTTCAGCCTATGTCAGGCATATTTTAATTACCAGCGCAGCGCAAAGCGCAGACAAAAGTGAGTTCATGCGAGACTATTTAGCAGAGACTGGCTACTTCTATTAAAATGAATGGGAGAAATTGGTCAACGGATGTAGAAAGGAAGTCCCGCCTTACAGGTGAATCCGCATTAGCTATACAAACCAGGAAAATTGTGTTTTCTTTTAGCGTAATCTGAGGTAAAAAAGCACTATTTATGATTCCAGTTTTGCCAGATTTGACTGCTGACCTGATTTTACAACAGCTTCACGATTGCTGTAGGAAAGTGGATAGCCACAGTCTACTGGTGGATTAATATTGTGGAGGATGAGAGTTTAAGAGATTTAATGTTACTTGAATTGGTGATATTTTAGTGCATTTCTGTCTTTATAATGTGTAATGTTAAAGCATTACATTGTTACATATTATTTTGTTTTCTTTACTAAGATGAATATAAATGCATTTTGACAAGAAAAGAAGTATATATAGTGTTAAATTTCAGCACTTTCAAATCCTGTGATTAATCACGATTAATTACACAAAATTATACAATTAATGGCGTTTAAAAATATTAATTGAATGTCAGCACTTATATTGTATATGCGTATATATATATATATATATATATATATATATATATATATATATATATATATATATATATATATATATATACACACACACACATATATTAGGGCTGTCAATTGATTTAAAAATAATCTAATTAATTACAGTTGAAGTCAGAAGTTTACATACACATTAGCCCAGTGTTTCCCAACCTTTTTCTGCCACGGAACACTTTTTACAACTAAAAAATTCTACGGCACACCACTATCCCACATAGGCTTACCATCGTCAATATTTTTCCTATTCAATAACTTGTCCATGTTTTCTGTCCATCTTAGTAGCGTGTTTACTTGTAATGTTTGAAATTCGGCTATGCAAAAAAAAAAAAAAAAAAAAAAAATCACATAGGTAGGCTACGCTGTGTGAGGTCACAGGTGGCAAGAGCGCTAAATGGGTAATGAAAAAACAACAAATTTGCTTCTTTTCTAATTTGTAGATTTGTTTTTGCAATGCCACAACAAATTATAGAGATGCAAACTCATGAGGGGTGAAAAAGGTAAGACAATCACTGGTCCATGAACATTTTTTCTGGGGATATTTTTTTTTTTTAAAGAATAAGCTAAAAGCACCAATTCCAGCTATTTTAGTGATTCGAGTTTATTCAAGTTTATAATTGTGCAAAATTAGCTGCAAAATAAAGAGTATTTTGGTAAGGTTTGCTTCTGTTTCACAAATTTGTTCAATTTTATTAACTGATTAGTTCAGTGACCCCTTCTGGAAATGTCACTAGGTGGCGACAAATGAGCGTCTTATGTGCTATGAGTGAGTCAGTGAATCATTTTGAGTCGTTCATGACCAAAATCTACCAAGAGATTTTATAGTGTTTAAGCATTAAAAGAACAAAGAAGATCTATAGTTTTCCTTCAGTTTGAGCATGATTTTCCATCCAAAAAGACAACAATAATAGTCAAATAATAGTGAGTTTCAATAACGTTCTTACCTTCCCCTTTATTAAAACTTGCATGGCCACAAATCTACTGACTTCAGTATAAGAATTATAAACACAAAGCAGATCTATGGTATCATTTTCCTACAGTAGCCTATTTAAACTGCTGGGCATGGCTTTTATCAGAAAAGACCACAGTAATAGACAAATAATAATAATTTTGAGTTTCAATAATGTTCTTTCGTCATTGTAAATTGCATTTCACGTGAGTTGAGTCGAGGCGTCAATGCTCTGTTCAACGCCAGCGTCAAGCGCCGCATTGCCCTCCACATGACAAGAGTTGCATAAAGCGTCACAGAGGGGTGATTTTACGAGTTTGCCACATAAAAAAGCAGGAGGTGTGCACAATAAACATTGAAAACATGTATTTGGAAGAGAGAAAAAAAGCTTGCAGTTTCTTTTATAGCAGAAAGTAATAAAAGGACGTGTTTATGTTTAGGTCTAAGCGTTTTATTTGTGAATTTAAATTAGTTCAATAACTGGGGTCTCTGATATTCGGAAACGATTAGGTAATATTTAATTAAAAGAAATTATGAGACATTCAATGTCTCTTCACAAATTTGGACAGTTTTTAAATATTTCTTGTTACTAAGTACTCTCAAAGACATTATTTGTGAAGCAAAAATGTGTATGAAAAACACTTTGGTGTAAAGTGGCATCATTTCACAGACTTCAATGTCTGCAGCGCTGACGCAAGTCATGTGAAAGACCCTTAACGTGTATAAATATCAGTCACTTTTGCATATTAATCATTGCTCTTCACAATCACAAAAGTGACCAATTATGGTTTCAAAACGGCGAATTTCTCTGAAAGGTGAGGAGTTTGGATCCCTGAAATTATTATTTTATTCATGCATTTATTTATTTTGTGGAATTTGATAATTTTCCACGGCACACCTGACAATCTTTCACGACACAGTGGTTGGGAAACACTGCCTTAACCAAATACATTTCAACTCAGTTTTTTACAATTCCTGACATTTAATTGTAGAAAACATGCCCTGTCTTAGGTCAGTTAGGATAACTACTTTATTTTAAAAATGTGAAATGTCAGAATAATAGTAGAGAGAATCATTTAATTCAGCTTTTATTTCTTTCACCACATTCCCAGTGGGTCAGAAGTTTACATACACTTTGTTAGTATTTGGTAGCATTGCCTATAAATTGTTTAACTTTGGTCAAACGTTTTGGGTAGCCTTCCACAAGCTTCTCACAATAAATTGTTGTAATTTTGGCCCATTCCTCCAGACAGAACTGGTGTAACTGAGTCAGGTTTGTAGGCCTCCTTGCTCGCACATGCTTTTTCAGCTTGAGGTCAGGGCTTTGTGATGGCCACTCCAATACCTTGACTTTGTTGTCCTTAAGTCATTTTTCCACAACTCTGGAGGTATGCTTGGGGTCATTGTCCATTTGGAAGATCCATTTGTGACCGAGCTTTAACTTCCTGACTGATGTCTTGAGATGCTGCTTCAATATATCCAAATAATTTTCCTTCCTCATGATGCCATCTATTTTGTGAAGTGCACCAGTCCCTCCTGCAGCAAAGCACCCCACAACATGATGCTGCCATCCCCGTGCTTCACAGTTGGGATGGTGTTCTTCGGCTTGCAAGCCTCATCCTTTTTCCTCCAACATAACGATGATTATTATGGCCAAACAGTTCAATTTTTGTTTCCTGAGACCAGAGGACATTTCTCCGAAAAGTAAGATCTTTGTCCCCATGAGCACTTGCAATCTGTAGTCTGGCTTTTTTATGGCAGTTTTGGAGCAGTGGCTTCTTCCTTGCTGAGCAGCCTTTCAGGTTATGATGATATGGGACTTGTTTTACTGTGGATATAGATAGAGGTCCACAATTTTGTTTTTTTTTTTTTTTTTTTTTTCTGAGGTCTTGGCTGATTTATTTTGATTTTACCATGATGTCAAGCAAAGGGGCACTGAGTTTGAAGGTAGGCCTTAAAATACATCCACAGGTACACCTCCAATTGACTCCAATTAGACTATCAGAAGCTAATTATCTAATTGCCTAAAGGCTTGTCATCATTTTCTGGAATTTTCCAAGCTGCTTAAAGGCACAGTTAACTTGGTGTATGTAAACTTCTGATCCACTAGAATTGTGATGTAGTCAATTAAAAGTGAAACAATCTGTCTGTAAACAATTGTTGGAAATATTACTTGTGTCATGCACAAAGTAGATGTCCAAAAAGACTTGCCAAAACTATAGTTTGCTAATAGGAAATCTGTGGAGTGGTTAAAAAATTAGGTTTAATGACTTCAGCCTAAGTGTATGTAAACTTCTGACTTCAACTGTACATGATATGTTGATTTATTAATCATATTAATTGCAAACATTTTATGTAATCAATATACAATAACAACATACTTTGCATTATGGTAGTGCTTCAAGCTTAAATTGCTCTGATGGTAGAAAAAGTCCTTATTATGGAATTTTACATTCAGTTTAGGGGCATAATTAACTGATGTTAAATGTTACTTTTTTAACACATTATTATAATTTTTTTGTTCCATGCATGTATGCATTTGGCTGCCAACGATTTATGACAAATATACTGTATACACACACACAAATGTCCCGATTCTGGTAAAAAGTGGAATTATTATCAACAAGGGCATATGAGTATATTGCACAGATGCAGGTGACAACCCTGAAATCCATTTTTTACACATACCGATCATATTCAGAATATTGGTGTTAAGAAACTGCCATTAGGTGGAGGTAAGTCTGGTAATATAAAACCAAACATTATTACCATACCACAAGTCTAATTTTAATGTATCTTTCTCTGTTCATGTATATCTTATGCCTGCTGACCTATCCTGTATTTTGTGTGTGTGTGTGTGTGTGTGTGCGTGTGTGTGTGTGTGTGTGTGTGCGTGTATGTATGTGTGTGTGTTTCTGTTCTGTATTGCAATCTTCTGTTCCGATTACTTATTTACTTTAGGCATACAACATTTTAAAATCTGGTTAAAATAAACATATTAGTTCTTGTATAACTGGCTTACTGGTAGAAGAAGTGCCAGTCACATTCTCATTGGAGTAACCACCCATATATTGACTAGTTTCTGTATTTCCCTTGGCCTTAAAACAATGAGGAGACTCATGTGCAGACAGATTTTAGCAGAAGTACAGTAGGCAGAGGGCTCTGGGTGTGCCAAGGGAAAACAGGGTGTGCAAAAACTGAAGTGCAATAAAGTGACATACCATTAACAACCATTCCATTCATTTCTTTTTAGCTAATTTTTTTTTTTTTTTTTTTTTTTTTTCCTGAGCCATGTGTTACATAATAATGACTTCAGTAAATTAATACCACTTTTATCAAAGGAGTAGGTAGGTCTGTTTAGTCCTCAAATCTGAAATGCGGTCATAATTTAATAACATTATTTTGGAGCTAATTATTTTTCCAAAATATACTGAGGAAAAATGTAAATCGATGGATATTTGCAGTATATCGGAATATTGACAAAAATACACCAGGTTGTTACAATGACTGGCTCAAAACATTTATTTTGGATTAGAAATCAATGCTTTGGGCATTTTGGGGAGCAGAAGAGTGCATGTAGCAGTAAGAAGATTTAAAATATATACTGAGCATTTTTTTTTTTTTTTTTTTTTTTACAATTTAAGGAGTACATGGGGTTTGGTTTGGTTTTAGCTGTAACTGCCCTGTAAATATAAACAGAACAATGTCACATCATTTATTAAGGAAATATCAATTAAGGATAACACCATGGGCTCACATTGCATGTAATCTGAGATGGCCTCTTAACACATTGCGTTGTACTATAGTCTGACCTAACCTAACCCTAACCTTACCATTAATCCTAAACCTGACGTTAACCCAACCCTTACCCTTAGCCCTAACCCTACTCCTAAACCTACCGATACCTTATTCAGTAGCAGCAAATGTGATTCATGTGAGAATTTTGAGATGTGAGAACAACATGTAGTTACACAATAAGAACATTGTATTGTATGTATTTTAATGATAGTACATAGTAGTTAAAGACACTTAATATAAAGTGGGATCCTATACTCTTTATAATAGATTATTAAATTCCGTAATCGATGTATTAAATTATCATATGACATCAATGCTTTTTACAGCCCTAATATTAAAACACGTTATTTTATTTGGGTTGGGACATTTTTAGTGGCATTTGTACACCCTGGCACACTGGTGTGACACACCCTGGCACTGATCAGCAGATGTGGGATTTAGAGGCTGGCGGTGGGAAGTGAAGTATAGTAGCCTACAGGGAGTTGCTTAGAAGACAGTTACCCACTAAGAACCAATTATTTTTCATTGAGATGGGCAGATGGTCACTGAAGTTAAAGCAATCATGTAAAATCCACACAACTAGAGAACATTGCGCCTTTGCAAGGATCCTCCACTGTGACTTAAATGTACATAACGATGTCAGACTTTTTGTATAATTACATTTTATATAAATTTGGTTTCAAATGTTGTTTCAGTCCTAAATTGTTTGGGTAAAAATTGCCCATCTCTACCAATCTGTTTAAAACAATATATATGTTTGCAAATCCATGTGGTGATGCTAGAGGCACAGAAATTACACACTTCAGCTTAAATTAACATTTAGAGACATTAAACTGTGTCTGTTCCATGTTATTTGTCTCCAAACAATCCTTCAATCCGATGTTTTGTTTCCTGTCCTCCAGAGAGCCGATCTAGCCGTGGCTCCTCTCACGATCACGTTTGCGCGAGAGAAAGCTATCGACTTCTCCAAACCCTTCCTGAACACTGGCATCAGCATCCTGTACCGCAAACCCAACAGCACCAACAGCGGCTTCTTCTCTTTCCTGAACCCCATGACCCCTGACATCTGGGTGTACATCCTACTGGCCTATCTGGGTGTCAGCTGTGTGCTCTTCGTCATCGCCAGGTGGGCGAAACCTCATTGAAATATATCTTGAAACATTTGCTTTAAATTCACACAGGAACACATCAAAAGTCAATCAGAAATGTGTTATTAGAGGGGTTTGCTAAGGCAAGCATCACTATTAGTATTGCTTGAATTTAGAAATTTGAAAAAAACCCTAACCCTAAGTGTTTGTAACTTGTTCCGCATGCTTTGTGCTATGGACATGAATGATGCATCAACTTTAGCAGTTTTTTCACATTTCTGATGAATGTGATTTTTACTTGGTGGACGATAAAGTGGGCGACAAATGTCCCATAGACTTACACTGAAGTTGGGACCCGAGCCATTTCTAGAGAACAAAGTATCCTAGAGTATAGGTCGGTAACCTTTTTTACATGAAGTGCCATTTTCAATTTTCCTTGTTAATCACTGTGCCATTTTCCCTTAATTACATAGTTTGAAAGTCACCATCATTGTAGTTTTAGGAGTGGGTATGCTTGCATGAACATCTCAAACATTGAAAACGGTGTTCTCTTATTTGCATCATATGTTGCAAAAAGGAAAAAAAAGGAACCAATAAAACAAGAACATATAGGCTGTAATCTGTTCTATGCAACTGACACAGCTCACCGAAATTGAAGTGCTGTGCTATCAGCAGCTTTTGAAGCGCAAATGGTTTGCACGTGCAGCGCTCATCTGTTGTTTACTATGGCAGTTTTGTCATACTTTAATAGTGTTTAGCTTCGTATTCAACTCATAACTAAAAAAAAAACATTCTGCGTGATTATGATGAAAGATTACAACAAGTGGTAATTTGGCACACCACGTGTATGTGCGAGGGACTTCATTTATTTAAATATGATCCTCTTTCTTGCTGTTGCCCACGTGCCAATGGTGGCACATTTTCCATAGGATGCCGACCCCTGTCACAGAGACTTGGAGGAGGGCTCTTTTGACTTGGGCCAGCAAGTAACCACCCAAAAACCATCCAGGACACCTTAGCAACCGAATAGCAATGCACTAAAAACACTCAGAACACCTTACCTTAGCAACTGCATAGCAATGACAATTTTAATAAATGCCACATGGTTTGATATTTAATTTAATGCAATGTAATTCAGACATTTTTGAGTGTGGGTTAAGTGTCTAAAGGTCTTTTAGACCACTGTAAATAGTTTAAATATTAAGCATAAAATCTTTAAACTAGGTTGATTAGCTGGCACACTCTTTGTGAGATTCAAGTGTGCATAGAAACACTGCTCTTCAAATATTTATATATTTAAGTGTTTGGTAACACTTTACAATAAGGTTCCACTTCTTAACATTAGTTAACATAAACTAACATTGAACAATACTTTTACAGCATTTATTAATCTTGGTTAATGTTAATTTGAACATATAGTAATGTGTTTTTAAAATCAAAAGTTGTATATGTTAACATTAGTTCCCTATCTGTCACTCACTCGATGTTGTGTCGATATAGTGACACTAGAGGTCACTCTTGGGAGCCCGAGACACCTATGGTCTTTGATAAAAGGCCAGTGAAAATTGGCGAATGGTATTTGCATGCCACTCCCCTGGACATACGGGTATAAAAGGAGCTGGTATGCAACCACTCATTCAGATTTTCTCTTCGGAGCCGAACCGTCATGCTCACTGAGCTGAATTTCTACTGTTCATTAACCTCTGCTGGATCTGACGGCACATTTCAGCGGCTTCTCCCTCCTCTGCACTGGTGCACTGCAGAGAACGCCCCTGGGCGCTTCGGCAGAAAAAAGAGAGTATATTTTCTGAAAGAGTTTCTTCTCTAAAAGAGTATATTTCTCTAAAAGAGCGGCACACACAGAACGTCTTTTTAAAGACGCGTCTTTTTTAAAGATGCCTTTCCGATTGTGTGTTATTCCTGGTTGCGGTCGTTATCTCTCAACTTGGTCATGATCGCTGTCTATCGTGTCTGGGCGCAACCCATATGGAGGCAGCGTTCGTGGATGGTTCATGTTCTCACTGTGAGAACATGACCATGGCAACGTTGCGGTTGTGGCTTGCTTTCGTAAGAAAGCAAGCCACCCCAGCGGCTCCCAGCCTCAGTCCTTCTACCTACGGGTATGAGGCCAGCGCGGCTAGCCGGGTATCCTCCTGCGGACCTCCCATTCCCCAGAACGCTCGTCTGCCCCAGTTGGGATGCCGGATGAATCCGCCGGCTCGTCTCATGGTGAGTCTGGCCTCTTGTTCGGAGCCCGTGATGATGATGAGCTCTCGAGCGCAGCATCGGAGAGCGGGCTTGTCCAGTCGGACGCAGAAGCCTCAGCTGGGTTCCCCCCCTCGGAGACGATTGCCCAGTCACAGGCTGATGCAGAAATGATGGACATGCTTTCCCGGGCTCAAAGCAGTCACGCCCCGCTCCAGTGCCTTTCTTCCCGGAAGTGCACGAGGAGCTGATGAAATCGTGGGAGGCACCTTTTACTGCCCGGCCCCGATTCCACAGTTCCCCCGCCCTCACTACCCTCAATGGTGGGGCGGACAGGGGCTATACGCCGATTCCCCCAGTGGATAAGGCACTCACGGTGCACCTATGCCCGCAGAACACTGCCACCTGGCACGGAGGTTCACGTCGTCCCTGACGGCTAAAGCCTACAGTGTTGCTGGACAAGCCGCCTCTGCCCTGCACGCCATGGCTCTCCTGCAGTTCCACCAAGCCAAGGCGTTGAAAGAACTGCACGAGGGTAGTTCCGCCCCAGATTTGATGCAGGAACTGCGCTCGGCGACCAACCTCACTCTCTGAGCGATGAAGGTCATGGCGCGGTCTCTCGGGCAGACGATGGCCACATTAGTGGTCCAGGAGCGCCACCTTTGGCTCAACCTGGTCGAGATGGGTGAGGCCGACAAGACATGGTTCCTTGCTGCCCCCATTTCCCAGGCTGGACTATTCGGCGACACCGTCGAGGACTTTGCCCAGCAGTTCTCGGCGGTGAAGCAGCAGACGGAGGCTATCCGGCACATCCTGCCCCGGCGCGGCTCAAGATCCCGCACCCTGTCTGCTCATCGCCAAGGGCATCCCCCTGCGGTGACTGCACAGGCTCCGCCGCAGCTCGCCCCTTCGGCCCGGCCCCGGCGTGGAGCCCACCGCAGGAAGCAGACGCAACCCGTCTCACAGTCGGCCGCTAAGAACCCACGGAGGTCATCAATGCGCCCCTGAGATGGGTGACCCAGGGACGACGAAACCCACTCACTTGGAGCTGGTAAGAAGACTACTCCATCCCCCGGTGGAGGGCTGGGTGGAAAATCTTTTGTTGCCTTTTTGTTTGATTTTACCACATGCCCAAGTGGCTGCGGTACCCAACAGTTCAGCAAAAGAGCAGTTTCCTTCCTCCCTGGGTCACATACCCGGTGTGCACGGTTGTCATCACGACTACCGTCCACGGGTTTTTCCTTACTGGATTGGCGCTCCAGCGGTGGTCTTCCCGCCCCTGAGCGCCCAGCTGTGGCACACAGCCGCCCCCGATGTGGCAGTCTCCACGGGTTACGAGGACAGGCCTCTTCCTCCCCTGTCCCAGGCTGTTCCGGGGGTGGTCACAAGGAGCCAAGTAAGTGCTTCAATGTCCCTAGACTTAGCATGGCCACGACATGGTGTGGCACCTCAAGCTCCGCCCTGCCATGAGACCCCACCTGCCGGTACGTCTGACGACGTTGTTCCCTTGGTACCCCCTTGCGTGGAACTTGGATGCTTGGCTTGCACTTTCCAATCCATCGGGATGACTGATCCGGACAGTCCGACTCGGCTATACAATTCAGTTCGCCAGGCGCCCACCCAGGTTCAGCGGTATCCACTTCACCTTGGTCAAGGACGAAAATGCTGCTACCTTGCGCGTGAAGATCGCTAACCTCCTACGAAAGGGTGCGATAGAACCTGTCCCTCTGGCCGAGATGAAGAAGGGGTTTTACAGCCCTACCGAAAAAAGGCGGTGGGTTGCGGCCAATCTTGGACCTGTGAGTACTGAACCGGGCCTTACACAGACTCCCGTTCAAGATGCTGATGCAAAAACGCATTCTGGCGAGAGTCCGGCATCAAGATTGGTTCGTGGTGGTAGACCTGAAGGACGCGTACTTCCATGTCTCGAACCTTCCTTGACACAGACCCTTCCTGCGGTTTGCATTCGAGGGTCAGGTGTATCAGTACAAAGTCCTCCCTTTTGGCCTGTCCCTGTCTCCTCGCATCTTCACGAAGGTCGCAGAGGCAGCTCTTGCCCCATTAAGTGAGGTGGGAATTTGCATTCTCAACTATCTCGAAGACTGGCTAATCCAAGCTCACTCTCGGGACATGTTGTGCGCACACAGGGACCTGCGGTGGTAGACACGATCACTCAGGCTAGGGCCCCCTCTACGAGGCACCTGTATGCCTTTAAGTGGCGTCTGTTTGCTAAGTGGTGTTTTTCCCGACGGGAAGACACCCAGAGATGCGCAGTCGGATCAGTGCTTTCCTTCCTGCAGGAGAGGTTGGAAGGGAGGCTGTGCTCTTCCACCTTGAAGGTGTACATTGCCGCCATAGCAGCACACCACGACGCAGTTGACGGTAAGTCCTTAGGGAAGCACGACCTGATCATCAGGTTCCTAAGAGGTGCCAGGAGGCTGAATCCCTCCAGACCGCACCTTGTTCCTTCATGGGACCTCTCTGTAGTTCTTCAGGGTCTACAGAGAGCCCCCTTTGAGCCTTTGCAGTCAGCCGAGCTTAAGGCACTCTCCTTGAAGACTGCCCACCTGACTGCGCTCACTTCCATCAAGAGGGTAGGAGACCTGCAAGCGTTCTCTGTCAGCGAAACGTGCCTGGAGTTCGGTCCGGGCTACTCTCAGACAATGTCTCATTCTGCATATTCATGATAGTTAAGACTTAACCTGCTTCTGTGGTAATTAAATTGTGCCTTACAGAGGCTGCAAAGTACTTGATTTCTGTCACAAAGTCTTGCTTTGTACATACAAATATCGTTAAGATGTCCTTTCCCATCACTGTTGTGTGTATGCTTGGTGTGTGCGTCAGTGGAATGACTCCAGGCAGACACATCGACACATCACAAAGGTTCTGCCCTAGTACCACCAGTGTTCTTGCTGGTTTATGCTTTATTAACGTTAAATGCGTTAAATGCGTTAATTGCAATTAAGAAAAATAAACATGTTAAACTTTTTTAATTAATCTCATGCGTTAACATGTAAAATTTGCCAGATCTCATTTGAATTAATTACCAATAACAAAGGCTAATAAATGTTCATTGTTAGTTCATGATACCTAATGCATGTTAACAAATGGAACCTTATTTTAAAGTGTTACCAAGTTTTTGTAAAAATAAAAATAATGACATAAAAAAAATTTTTAACTTCAGTTCTTATGCTTCAGTAAATGTGTAATAATAGAAATTCTTTCCACCATCTTTCTGGTCTTATGTTCTCAGCAACCATCATGTCAGCCAGGTTTCCATTTTGTGCGAGATAGCGCTTCAGGTAGTTCAATAGCATCTGCGCTTAAGACCAATGAAGAAGGTAAATGGACTTAGTCTTAATCACAATCGCAGACAATATACAGAATATTGACTTTTATTCTGTCTTTCTACAATTGAATAAGATGAACAAATACCCATGATACATGATACTGGAGAAGAGGAAAATTAGTCATATTAGCAGTTTTATGTTGCTCTCAGTTATTTCCAATTTATTGGCTGGATTTAGGCAATGAGGTACGTCATTAGCTCACATAGTGTGCGGGAACTATGTATTCATTATCAAGGCTATTTTCTGTGACTTGAAATTTAGAAGTTTCACAGGTGAAGAGTCTAATTTTCTCGATGTTAAAATACCGTCTCAAATGCCAGCTTAATATGCAGAAATACGTAAGCCATTCCTGTGTTGACTTCGCCAAAATACATAAACACTGAGGCTCTGTGGTGCTATCATGAAATTGCTGTTTCAGCATCCCGACCAGCCTGACATAGCAACTTTGGCTCAGTCAGTGACAAGAGTTTGGGGTGGGACTGTCTGACCAAACAATGGCAGATTGGGGGAGTGTTTGAGAAAACTGTCTGAAAACAATTGCTATGTTCAGAATAACATACTACCATGCTACTTCCTTATGGAAGTATGCTATGCCAAACTTAGCCAGTCATTGCAGGGCCAAGCACCAAAGGCAGTTCTCCTTCTTATGATTATTCTTCCGTTTCTTGCTGGGAGTCAATGTCAGCCCATAGAACCGTATGGTAAGAAGTTGTGAAATTTGGACTTCTGATACAGGACAGTTCCTTGTTTCTTGAGTATACTTGTAGTAAATTCGGAGTCTAAATCAAACCCTCTAGCATCACCAACAGTTAAAATTTCAACGTTTTCTGAAAAAACAAAATTACTTTTTGGAAGTCCTCCTATGCCGTATGTCCGATTCAGATGAAATTTGGTGTATCATCTAGGGACACTCATGACAAAAAAAATTATCAAAAAGCTTTATGATAGACCAAACTGTTGTCATATAATGCTTCAAGGAATTTTATAGCAAGCGCGATGTAAAAACTTGGCAATGCTTTTGTGTAGTGAATTAAAACCTGGTCAGTGCCTCAGCTATCATGCCTTGAGGCTACCTAAGCAGTTTTGGCACAGCACCACCTACTGCTCAAGAAATATGAAAATTGCTTTTTTTTGTTTACAACTTAGTAGTTTGGCCTAAAATCATACAAAGTTAAATTGAATTAGTTGAATGATACCCAATGTTGGGCGTCAGCCATTTTGAAATTTGTTGCAAAATGCTATATTTTACAGAGGCATTGCCTTATCATTACGAATCTTGGTATGTCTGTGACACCATGCTCTTAAGGTACCTAAAAAAAATATGTGGCCTAGTAGTAAAAAATACTGTATAACAAAATGTTTAAAAAAGCTTATAACTTTTAATTATTTTTGGCCTATTTTCATGAGACTGGTCTCTTTACATTCCTTGGGTCATGCCGAGTACAATGGCCAATTTTACTATGGTCGACCATACTTCCTCTCTGCCATTTTGAATTTCAGTGAAAACCTAGTTTTTCAAACTCCTCCTACAGCATTCATCAGATCTTTCTCTAATTTGGGTCAGATAATCTTAGCACCTGGAAAAAGGTTATTAAAAGCTTTTTGCAGGTCAAATCTTTCTCTTGTAATGTTTCATTGAATTTGATGACATTATGCCAAAATGGACTTGAGGCTGTGTCTCAGCAATGCTTTAATGTTAATTCAATGACAGCACCACCTATTCGACAACATTTATAAGCAATTGTATCTAGGTTTAAGTAATTCTGCTTAGTGATAATTTAAGGCAATCAGTTATTACTGTCGATGTTGCTGTTGGTGTGCTTAGCCCTTCATTTGCTGCTTGGAGCAAAATAAATTTTTTCAAATCCATTTGGTGATGCTAGTGGCATAAACATAAAACACTTCACCTTTAAATACTTCTATTTAAAGGGATAATTCACAGTCATGTTTTTCCAAATTTGTATGACTTTCGTGCTTCTGTGGACTCCTTTCGTTTTCACGAAGAAATGAAGTCATAGTAAATTATGACAGAACTGTATTTTTTGGGTGAACTATCCCTTTAATATAATAGGACTGAATGTGTGATAAGTGGATTTATCAGGCATATACACTTTGTAAACAATTATAAAAAAGTATAATTCTTTTTTTTTTTTCCAGGACAAACAATTAGTGAAAGACATGCACTTAGACAAATGTACTCAAGCATAGTCATGCAAGGTGTCATCTTCTGCCAATTTCCTGCTGTGGTGCTTGTGCTCTGCTAACAAGTCCCCTGATGATACTTCTGTCTCACATCTCAGAAGGCATCTGCTTTGAGACGTTTCTTGTACTGTAGGTGTTATTAAAGGACAGCTGGTAAGGGATATTACAGACATCTGCAGTTTCTTGAAGTATCGAGAGTTAAGTATGTTATAGTTCAACAAGCTGTTGAAATGAGCTGAGATTGTTCACCCTTGACACCATTTGAGAATACTTGATTTGAGTGAAATATTCTAAAGTGATTAAACTTTAATTGATGTCCCTGTTGTTATTTAAGCCTTTAGTACTATTGTAGAGTCGGAAACATGCTTACACATAATATTAATGAGAGGAAACGTGATTAATTGGGGGAAACGTGATTAATATTCTGTATCATCTAACAATTTCGGAAGAACGTGCCCGCTGTTACTGTAAACTAAGAATTAATAATAAGTCATTGATGCAGCTTCTACCGACTCCTTTGAAGAGCACCTAGCTCTTTGTGCTAGTAACGTAAGAGTGTGTAGTATTAGCAGTGTGTAATATTCAATCTCACAGCATGAAATGTCATGTCAATAAAGCCAACTGGATTCTTACATTTTCTAAAGAATATGTGAGTGGTGCTTGTTCAGATTTTGCCACCATGACTTGGTTGCTTAGAAAAGTAATAGCATAATTTTCCTCAAGAAATAACATAAATGTATCAAAATGCAATGCGTTACGCTCCAAAAATGTAAAGATTTAGTCCGACATGCCAACTTCTGGCAACTTCTGAGTCTGGGGCAGGACTAACAGTTAGTCCAACCAATGGGAAACCTTGATCATGATTTTTTGGAATTTTGTTTGTTGCTGCTAATGGCACAGAAATTACAGACTTTGTAAATTAGTAGCAGAGGTAATGTTTTGCTCTCAATCTTTCTATAGGTTCAGTCCGTATGAGTGGTACGACGCCCACCCATGCAACCCTGGCTCCGATGTGGTCGAAAACAACTTCACCCTTCTGAACAGCTTCTGGTTTGGCGTGGGCTCCCTCATGCAGCAAGGTACAGTGCACCTGAACTTCTACTTGCCAAACACAACGACAAACAAACCAGAAAATTCCCCCCTTTACCTGTCAGCAGCGTGTGGAGTTCAGACTTGTCTGACAGGGGTAGGAAGTAGTCATCGTGCTTGTCAGTGAGGTGGGTATGAGTGCTGTCAAGCATGTGTCATACACACTGGCAGGTTAGAGTGATAACAGCTGTGTTTGTTTCCTGACACTCGGCTGCCTTCAGAGACCTTCTCGTTTGTGAGTTTAAGGTTTGGATGAAAGTTGACAGAAGACTGTCTTTATTTCAGCACATACACAGTGGCTCTGTGGTTCATCTCATCTCCGCTTGGCCATATGTCTCTATACGTTGTTCTCTTTTTTTTTTTTGTCCCATTTTCATACCTGCCCTGCCCACACTGTTCAGTTTTGATTTATTTGACTCGTTTCATTAATTTACTGCAGTTAGCTTCCATTATAAAATGACATTAGAGTTAGGGATGGTAATTGTAATGAAATTAATTATTCTGATTCAGATTGCAATTCCACTTAACACTTCCATTAACAAATCTTTTTGTTCTTTGATAAGCCTTCTATTCTGGAAATAATTTTACAAATGATATTATCCATAGGCATTTCAAAAACATTTGTAAAAAGAAAAAAAGAGACAAAGGTACAAGACTTTGTACAAAAATTATTTTATGAGTTCTGAACTATTACCCCATGAAACATTGCAAATTGTGTAGTTAAATCATGACAATACAATATAAAACTATTAACTATAAGTCATAAGTATAAAGACAGTACTGTATTGGGCAATAAAACAAATCTCGACCATGCCATGGAAAAATAAAGTTTTAAGCAAAGGAGCAAAACCCCTTTTAATTTGTCCATTAAGGTCTATATTTTATTTTTGGCACTTGTCAGTAACTCAACAGAATGTGGTAGATGTCAGGGTACTGGAACATTCTGTAGAAACATGGTGACTTCCCGTGTGATCATGTTGGCTATCTTATATCAATGTTAAATATGATGAACAAATGGTCTCCCTTTTTTACTTTAAACACACATAATGAGTTATGTACGTGGCACTTCATATTAAATCAAATGGATATCAATGAGAAAATCAAAAACCACCTCTGCTCATTCTTTTATCATGATGATTCCAATTGATCTCTGACTATTGCTTTGATTTGTGATGCTTTTCTATATTACTGCATTTATAGCCAACATTTAGGAAAGGATCAATTTGACAAACTATGCCATTTTGACTTAACATTTGATAAACATTCATATCCTAACATTGCTGCACTGCTCAGCACTTGTTGCACACACCCGCTAGAGAGCGCCGCTCGCTCGCACAGTGTTGACTGAAGCAGTAAATGCAGATTATATTTTTTAACGCAAACTTTTGCAGTTTAGGAATTGTGCAAGGCTATATTGCAATTTCAGTCTTAATTCAATCAATCATGCAGCCTTAATGGATACCATACTGATTGTTTTAGAGGTCAAAGTCTGCAGGTTTCAAAGTGTTTTGGATAGTTTTTCCTTCATCATTTCATCAAGTGCCTCTTTCACAACTATCACGTCCGTAACAGAGAGATGTCATGTCCATAATGCTGGTTTGTCCCCATTAATGTGAAAATAACAAATAATTAAAACTAAATATAACATGTTCTTAGGAGTGCCAACCCTTCTACAATTTGTGGCTATTATTAATTCTAGATTTTGTCTTTAAATTCAAAGAGTTTTTACAAAGTGTGACCACAATCAAAAACTCACGTCCATTTTTGTCACATTCGTAATGCAAGTTCATTTCCCGATCTAAATTGGAAAAAAATCTTGTCTACTATATTTTCCAGGAAATAAGTCATGCTTATTTTTTCATCATCTGAAATGTCTTGTGACTTATAGTCCAAAAAGACATAATGTATACGAAACTGATTTCAGCTAGTCAAACACACTTATACCAAAACGCATACGCTTACGCACAAACAGATGAAAACATCAGTCATAGAGATAATGTTTTAAAGTAGCCTTTTCAGAATATTTTGCCTTTAACAAAAGTACTTTATGCAAACAGTTTAAATACTCTGTCCCATCTTAAAATTATCGTTCTATCAAACTCTAGACCGCTGTCAAACGCAAACCCCCACATGCCCACAAAGTTCGGGTGGAGCTTGTTCATCTAGGTCTGCCAATCATATCCCAAGGATATATAAGCGGCTGCTTTCCTCACACCGGTGACGATTCTTCCAGCATTTGTTCACTCTTTGTAAGTTATGCCTTATCAGTGTAACGAATGCAGGAAGAAGTCAAGAGAGCAGGATCTAGGTGCAGCTTTGATTTAATAAGAAAATGAGTCCAGATACAAAACTTGGAAAATACAGGAACAAAACAAAACAAACACACGGGAACAGAACAGACGTCACATCCATGAGGATAACAGGAAACAACAACTGACCAAGACTAAGCAAACACAAGGACATTAAATACATTGGGGGCAGACAATGTAAACAAGAAACAGCTGGGAACAATAAGGGCAGGAACCAGGAACAGAGACACAAGAAGGTAAACAAAACTTCAAACTAAAAGTCTCTTAAACACCTAGCAACCTCTGGTGGCCGCTAGGACAAAATCTCAGGTGTGACAATCAGGCCTTCCTAACTGTTCTCTAAAGTTACATTCTAATCTACTTCAGGGCGGCTTGGCCTCGAGCTCGCTTTTTATTCACAAAAATGTCTTTTACTCCTCGTGACTGCGTACTAGTAATTAGTCAAAAGAAATTCGTAGCTGTTTTTCCTACTCCACTGCATAAATATTTTCCTTGCACAGCTAAAATGTATCCAATTAAATTCACAACTTCCCCATTTTTCGTTCTCCATTGCTTCGACTTATTTCCAGATGTCCCTTTGCAACTCATCATACGTTGCGCTGCTATAGTGCAGGTTTTCCTCTTATGTCATACTCCGAGATTCCCCCAGCATACATGCACATTCTCCTGTAAGAACGCTGCTTGTATTTACATGGTCTTCTAAGCAGCGTTCTCTGGCAGAAACCTATCCATGTTAAAAAGCTTACTTTTAACCCCTTTCGCGGTTTTAGCTTTTACGTGACGTTTCAGAACGCATCCTTCCTCAATCCTTGGAATATGCCTTTTTCTTAAGTGCATGTTAACAGAGTCAATAACATGGCTCATCCTGTTAAACGCCTGATAGCCTGTTGTAGCTGCTTTTTGATTCACAGGCTACAAATAAGTGTTTACTGCTCTGCTCCCTACATACTGAGGAGGGAATGTCTGTGTAAAGTTCGACTTCTGACAAATTTGTTCATTTGAAATGATTTGGTTTATTTTTCTGTCTGTTGTTTTATGACTCAAGCCAAGAGACCCAGTCAATACATTCTCATGATAGCGGTTCTTGAGTTTCAGGTATGCCATACGTTTAATATGTCATCCAGCGGTTTAAATACTGTATGTATATATATATATATATATATATATATGATTGTTATACAAATAATCCAGAGATTTAACCCAAGAACATAGTATAATAAGTTTTGCTTGCTCAGCTTTTCCCTCCCCAGCTTTACAAGTGTAAGAAGACGGAAAAATATTTTTCCACTAATGCAAACTATGCCTCTATTTATTCTGTTTTGACCCAGTGGTTGCTATGGTGGCTGCACCATCCTTTTTGTCAGATAGAGCTGCAAGTCCTGTTTTTTTTTTTTCTTCTCTAGCCACAGACCCCAGAAGCTTTGACCATATGATTTACCCCACAAATAAGCATAAGCAGTTTGTGGTTTTTCTCTCTACCAGTGCAAGAGCAACCCCCTCTCCTGCTGCCATGACCCGCAGAATGCCATGGTTCATAGTCCCTATAGTTGTTACTTTTTTCACAGATTTGTGATTTCACAAATGTTCCACTGGTTAAGGTGCATCTTATTGTGTCTAATTTGCTTTCTGTACAGAAACACCTGCGGTTATCTTTTTGCTCCTTCCTCCGTAGTATCAACAATATTACCTTCAGCAGGTGTCTATAAGAGTTACTTCCATTCTTTCTACAGGATGGTACAGTATGCAGGTTTCTTTACTGCTTTCTCTATATATGACTTTCCAAAAATGTTAATGTTCCCTCCCAAAGGAGCCCACAGATGCCATGCAACATACTTGTTCCCCCTACAGATATGTTTGCATACAGTATGTCAACCATTTCTTCCACAGTATTTTGTTATCTGTTTGCAAGTGTCTTTTGCCCCTTTCAGGCATATCAACATATATTGTTTACACTTCTTATCAGAAATGTTGATGTGTTTCCTTTTCTGCTTATCGGCTTAATATATCTACTAAGCAGTACAAATTTGCTGTCCAGGTGCCGCAACTGCGGTGTGTCTTTCGGCTGTGCAACTAAGCCTCACACAACATTGCAACTGTGGTGTGCTTTTTGCTTAACTGTTTAATAATATGCCATCTTCAATGCCATTACACTTGAGGTCCACATCTCCTCCTATCCATTTCAGTCTCCCTTATTTCCATCTCTGGGAAGACCCTAACGTGAGGCTGCCTCTGCAAGTGGCAACTGTCCAGTCTGTTTTCTGCTTCTTGCCATGTTAACGGTGGTCCCGGGGCCGTTCTTTATCCAAGATTTATCAGAGCTCGCATGGATGGTTATCACCTACATATGCTCTTTGAGGGGAGGTGTTGATGGTAAAATGTATTTACAACTGTTTTCCACCATCACAGACTTGTGATGATGGAGACGATTCTTCTGGCATTCCTCCACCTCCCCATCTGTACTTTTATAATTAATAACATTTATACCAATTATTTCAAAATTGTCTTTCTATTACTTGCTTTAGTCAGATAGTCCAGGGGGAGGGTTCTCAGAGCTCAATTCCAGTACTTTGCTTGAGCCTTTCCATTATGGACAGCACACCAAATACCTTAATGCGCTCAAAGACTATATGAACCAGCGAACTCGTGAAATGACGTTTCATCACACTCGTTGTAAAAACATTCAGTCAGTGAACTGGGTAATTTGTGCAAAGCAAAGAGGGTTGCAAACATCAGAAATGTCCACAGATAGACAGTCGGTAACATTAATAAATTAATAGAATCCAACTGACATATTGGTTTATTCACAGACTAAAAGCTGTTTATTTTAATACAGTATAGAGGTACATATGCAGTAAACAGATGTGGTTTATTTGTCTTTTTTTTTGTTTTCCTTTCCATGAAACATAAACTGAATATGAAAAACTGTTAAAGACAGTTCTTTAAAGCAGGTGCTCTCAATTAAAACAAGGCCAAATACTGTGTGATACAATGCGTAGATCCTATGGTAATCTTCATGGAGCAGGTCAACATGCTACTGAGCTGCTGAATGGGAAGTCGGGTGTCTGCTCTTGGGTCCTAATGCCTTCCATATGCTGTCTCTATCAGTGCTACTTATAAAGAGATGCGATTTTATCTTTTTTTTTTTTTTTTTCTCTCAACAACACGATTTTGACCAGATGTAACTTATATGGTAAGTGCTGGATATTTTTTTTTTTTTTTTTTTGGATGTCTAGACCTATCTGAAGGAGTTTATGATTAGACATATAAATGCTGTGATACACTGGTAATGAGTACTTTCTATTAGTATGTAAATTTCACTTTTTCACAACAAATGTCTGTAATGCTGGAATTGCCCCACTGCAAAGTTGTTTGTAAGAGTAAGAAGACTGACTACAGTATAAGAGGTTACGTCATTCGCAGTGTTTTTGGAAGTGGGCGTATGAAGAAATCATGATTCATCAATGGCAGTAAAATGTATTCTAAATTTATGAAAACATTTTGGAACAACTAAAACCGCACGTAGGCAAAAATCACATGCCTTATAAACATGGAATAAACACGAAATGAAAGAAATTATAAACACACACACACACACACACACATATATATATATATATATATATATATATACAGTATATACACACACACATAAAAAAATGTCTTATTATATATATAGTCTTATTTCAAAGTAAAACAAATTATATGCATTATAGCTCGAGCTGGGTTGTGGATCTGCCCATGCACACTCAGTGATAGAGCACAAAAACGCCCTTGGATGTGCAGCTGGTGGAATGGTCCTATACAGTCCGGAAAAGTTTGTCATATGGCTTTAGCATGTTGTGTTCGTAACACAATACTGACAGAAATTTTAACTCTTATATGGTGCTGGTATGGTGTCCCGTTCACAAAACAATCAGATGCAGCAGAACTGCCACTTCTTTTTTTTGCACTTCAATGACTTTGGAATAGGGCTGCAACAACTAATAGATAAAATCGATAATTATCCATAATGGAAATCATCAACAACTAATTTTATTATCGATTAGTTGGATATGTGTGGTGAGTATGGAGAAGCTCCGTCAGCGACTTCACTTTACAGCCCAGTGAAAATGTGTTGCATGATGAAACTCGTTTGAAAAACAACAGAGACCAGTTGAAGCGGAAAAAACAAGACCCAAGTTGTCCAGTGTACGAGAGCACTTTATAAACACTTTAAAGAAGATCATAGTAAGCACACAGTTTAAAGTGGAGTGGTTGCTGCACCAGGTGCATTGAAAGAGGCGTGTGCTGTTTGATGCACTTGAGAGTAGTTTCTCTCCAGTGCATGACTTACATTTTACTGCTATTTTCTATGTTTTAAAATGTATACATGTTATGAATTCAAAATCAGATGTGTTTTTTTTTTCACAAAACTTTTTGTTTTTACCACATGCGAGTTAAAGTTCACTAAGTAACGAGCGAGTGCATCTGCATCAATCAAACAAACCACAGTGGAGAAAAGGAGCACTATCATTTGGATTAAACTCCTGCAACATCATACCTCGATTTCAGTTTCAGTGTACTCAATTTTGTAGCTTTCATGGATGTCACACTGATATCTCAGAGGTCAAGGTGTGCTGGTTTTTAAAGTGTTTTAGATGATATATCCTCCTCATGCGAGCATGTCAGTGACAATACTATTTTAAAACTTACAATTTTGATTTGAAATACTTAAAATATATGTAATCAGTGACAGTGTACAAGCATATGTATTTAATATAATTAATTGAATGTATTTTTCAGTCGGGCAAAATTATTATTTCTATTTTGGTGTGACCATTGCCCTCTGCTGGGCATTTTTTTTTTGTCCCACACCATCCCTGATGAATCATCATCCAATGAACAGTACTTTTTGTGAAGTTTTACATGTAAAGGAAAGGAACTGCTTTGCATATATCTTGAAAGTAATAATTATAATAATAAATTCAGGCTTTGTTCAAAGTTTTGTGAGAGTATAGAGTCATGAATTCAGTACTGAAAATTGAACCAAATCCAAACAATAAATGCCCTTTATCATTTCTGTAAAAAAAAAAAAAAAAAACTTTAATATTTTAATAAAATACAGAAAATACAGATATATATATATATATATATATATATATATATATATATATATATATATATATATATATATATATATATATTTATTTTTTTTTTTTTTTCAACGATTAATTCAAGAAATAATCGAAGATTAATCGATTATCAAAATAACCGTTAGTTGCAGCCCTGCTTTGGACCACACACACACACACACACACAGTCTGAACCTGCCGCCAATGAGGTTCAGATAAATGGTCCTGCACAAGCAGCACTCGAAGCATGCCTTCAGTTCATCCAACATCTACAGTGATACATATTATAAAATCATTCTAAACTGTAATGCTGTATTGCACTGTTTTATACTATTTTGTTTTTTGGCTTTTTGCTTCGGCAGCATCTTTTTCAACACATTTACAAATGTACAAGTACGGTGGTGCTGAGAGCCCTTATATGGAAATTGTTTGGCCATGTTTTATGTAAATTCCTAACTTTGTGCACACATTCCTTCATTTAGGATAATCCGGATTCATTAACATTAAAACAAGGCTAAGAACAAATTTGTGTGTACGCACCTGTTGTGAATAAGGTGGAAATTGTCAGTGAAAATTTCCCTGTGCGTGTAAGTTTGCAAAATCCAAGTAATTATTAGTAAATGAGTCCCACTGACTTCTCTGATTGGTGAATCTCACTTAAAGACCCTGTGAAATCAAAATTAAAGTTTTGCTGCTTTTAGTCCATATCTCTCAGCTGTAAGGCCATTTATATGCTAAAGTACTTCTAAACTTTGACAAAATTCATTTTCATAGAGGACATCGGAATTGATGTGTTATCTATTTATTGTCTTTGTATTATGTCATGGCGCCTACTCTTTAAAAATAGGAACCAGTTCTGAATAAGAACCAGTTCATGATTCCCAACCTTAATCAAAATGTTATCTTTTACCTCATGTAAGGAGAAAAATAGAAAAGACTCTGCCCACAGTGAATCTTTGCCCACGAGGAGCACAAATCTACTTCACATTTCATTCCGTACGGAATCTCCACTGATCTGCATGGGATACCTGTCATTTTGAAATGGTTGTAAGAAACCAGCAGCTGTTCAGTCCTACAGTTAATGAAGTTCTGCATGATTCTCAAAGCTGTGCGATTTACTCCTGTGCGTGTTTGTTATTCTGTGTATTTTTTATTTCAAATTGCATAAATGATTGATATAATGAGTTATTGTATGAGATTAAATGGTCTGAGAGCATCAGCTACAGTAGTTTCAGTTGAATTAGAAATAAGACTATTGATGCACGAGAAAAATTAAGTGTTATTGCTGCTAGAGTATGAAAGCAGGTACAATCAGTTAAAAAGTAGTAAAAAAAAAAAAAAGGCCTACATTATAGCGGGTTTTTAAAAAAAATGTTTTTTTATTATTATTATAGCCTACGTTAAATTCATGAGCTATAACTTAAAAAAATAAATAAAAACAACTGGCAGCTGTGGTTGCCAGAATAATTATGGAAACAATACGTAAAAATTTAAACAACTTTACAGAACAACCTGTAAATTTTACAGTTTAAAGCTGTTGTAATTTACATGACCATGCTGGCACTGTAAAAACATTTACAGTAAAAAAATAAAATAAAAAACGCCAAAAAACTTGATATTAACATTCTAAAAACTACAAAAATCTGCTTTTTACTTTATAAGGTATTGTTAACCACCATAAAAATTACAGAAGCGCACATGATGACATGAAGTTCACCAATAGCGACTCTTCCAGGTGCAATTACCAATAAACATGTAGAGACAGTGTGCTCAGTGTCACTCACACAAACATTAAACACCATCAGGGTAACACATGTGAAATTAAAATAATGCAATAAACATTAACTAAACTACATTAAATATAACACAGAACACCCCAAGTACAAAACTGATATTTAAAATAAGAAGAAACATAACTATTCACATTAAATATAATGAAATGTAATGGGTCATGCAGGGAATTCTGGGAACGCCCGATTACTGTTTTTTTTCCCCATAATTTTAACAATAATTTACCGTAAAAACTACATGTACTCACTTGTTAAACATAATGTAAATTTTTGCCATTAATTATACAGGAAAATCATACTTTTTACATCTAAAAAATTTAATTTTTACAACATTTTATTGTAAAAACTACTGTGTTGTCTTTTAAAATATATATAAAACATGTACTGTTTGTTTTACAGTAAATACTCGTTAATCAATTAAAATTTTCTGTAGCATTTTTACAGTCTTTTACTGTTAAAATTACTGACATTTTTACAGTACCATTAATTCCTTGAATTGTTTGATCTCCATTTACAATTTCAAATGTAAAATAACATTTTACGTCACATGGTCTTACCGAGTCTTGTCAGAAGTATGTCATGAGGAGAAGTCCCGTGGTAGGTCCTACCCAAGGGGGAGGAGCTCTACAGATACGGTGACCAGGGGCAGAGAAACCTCTGCCCAAGGAAGACGCAGTTTACCAACAGGGAAACCATTTTGCGGAAGATACATCACACGGGGCTACCTACGGGGAACCAGCACATGTGGAGCACCTGCCCCAGTACAGGGCCTAGTTAGCACATGTATTGGGCCGCAGCGAGTTTCTCCGCAAACCCGCCTGCCACAGGACTAAGGAGGAATGTCATCCAGGGTCCACAACTTTGTGAAAACGACTGGGGGTCAAAGCGCACGTCTTCACCTCGGGGAGGGGAAAGGTGCTATGCGCAAGCGGTACACCTGGCCAGCTGTCCCAGAACTTACCTGCTCATACCAGACAACACACGGGACGAGACCGGCTCAACCCGGAGATTGTAAAACCTCGCAAAGGTGTTGGGTGTTGCCCAGCCCGCTGCTCTGCAGATGTCTGCTAAAGAGGCGCCATTGGTCAGGGCCCAGGAGGCCGCCACACTCCTAGTAGAGTGGGCTCATAGCCCCAAGGAGGGCGGCATGTCCTGGGCGTCATATGCCATTGTGATGGTGTTAATGACCGAGTGGGCAATCCTCTGTTTGGAGAAAGTGCTCCCTTTCTGCTGTCCGCCAAAGCAGACTAAGAGCTGCTTGGAGCTTCTAAAACTCTGCGTGCGATCCAAATAGATGCGTAAAGCACGCATCGGACACAGCAACACCAAGGCTGGGTGTGCTGCCTCCTCCTGGGGCAGTGCTTGCAGGTTCACTACCTGATCCCTAAACGGGGTTGTGGGAACCTTGGGCACATAGCCCGGTCGGGGTCTCAGGATCACGTGAGAGTAGCCTGGACTGAACTCTAGGCATGTTTCACTGACAGAGAACACCTGCAGGTCCCCTACCCTCTTGATGGTAGTGAGTGCAGTCAGGAGGGCAGTCTTCAAAGAGAGTACCTTTAGCTCAACTGAATCCAGGGGCTCGAATGGAGCTCCCCGTAGGCCCCGAAGGACCACAGAGAGGTCCCACGAGGGGATGAGGTGCGATCTGGGGGGATTCAACCTCCTAGTGCCTCTCAGGAACTTGATGATCAAGTCAAGCTTCCACAAATACTTACCTTCTACTGCATCGTGTTGTGTCGATATAGTAGCTACATACACCTTCAAGGTGGAGGGGGACAGCCACCCCTCCAGCCTCTCCTGCAGGTAGGAAGCACCAATCCGACTGCGCATCTCTGGGGGTTTTCGCGTCGGGAAGAACACCACTGAGCGAACAGACGCCACTTCAAGGCATACAGGCGTCTCGTAGAGGGAGCCCTGGCCTGAGTGATTGTGTCTACCACTGCAGGTGGTAGGCACTTAGGTCTTCAGCATCCCGTCCAAGGGCCAGACATTGAGGTTCCAGAGATCTGGTTGTGGGTGCCAGATGGTGCCCCGTCCCTGAGAAAGAAGGTTTATCCTCAGGGGAATTCGCCAGGGAGGGACTGTCACGAGGAGGGTGAGGTCCGAGAACCAAGTCTGGGTGGGCCAGTAGGGTGCTGCTAGGACGACCTGCTCCTTGTCCTCCCTGACCTTGCACAATGTCTGTGCAAGTAGGCTCACTGGGGGGAATGCATACTTGCACAGCCTCAGGGGCCAGCTGTGTGCCAGTGCATCTGTGCCAAGGGGAGCCTCGGTCAGAGAATACCAAAGCGGGCAGTGGGAGGATTCCTGGGAAGCGAACAGGTCTACCTGTGCTTGAACGAATCGACTCCAAATCAGCTGGACCACCTGGGGGTGGAGTCTCCACTCTCCCCTGAGCGTGACCTGCTGCGACAGCACATCCGCTGTGCTGTTGAGGTTGCCCAGGATGTGAGTGGCTCGCAACGACTTGAGCCACTGCTGACTCCAGAGGAGGAGACGGCAGGCGAGTTGCGACATTTGACGAGAGCGCATGCCGCCTTGGCAGTTGATGTATGCTACCATCGCTGTGTTGTCCGTCTGGACCAACACGTGCTTGCCCTGGATCAACAGCCGAAGCCTCCGCAGGGCAAGCAATATTGTCAGCAACTCGAGGCAGTTGATGTGCCAACGCAGTCGTGAGCCAGTCCAAGGACCAGCAACTGTGCGCCCGTTGCACACAGTGCCCCAGCCATGCACGGAGGCATCTGTCGTAACCAAGACGCGCCTGGAGACCTGGGCTCTAGGGGAACCCGCTGGGGTGACTTTTTCCTCTAAGGAAGCAAAAAAACTGTGACCACAACGTTGCCATGGTCACACTCTCGTAGTGAGAACATGACCCATCTTTAAAAAGACGCTCTCTGTTAATGCCACTCTTTTAGAAGGGAAAATATACTCTTTCAGTAGCAAGAATATACTCTTTTTGCTGCTGAAGCGCCCAGGGGCATTCTCTGCACTCCACCGGTGCAAGAGGGGGAGAAGCCGCTGTAATGTGCCATAAATCCAACAGCTTTTCAAGGTGAATGGAACGGCAGAGGATTCAGCTCACTGAACACAACCGCTCGGCTCTGAAGAGAAAATTTGAATGAGTGGTTGCGAGCCAGCTCCTTTTATAACCGTATGTCCGGGGGAGTGGCATGCAAATTCCACTCGGCAATTCCCATTGGCCTTTTCTCAAAGATCAGAGGTGTTTGGGGCTCCCAAGGGCAACCCCTAGTGTCACTACATCGACACAATATCGAGTGAGTGACAGATAGGGAACTCTCACATTCTTCCCTCTTAAAGGTGCAAAACAAGTGTCCCTTTTTTGGAAGTGATTTTGCAAACAAGTCTTGTGACTTGAATTTACAATTTTACAGTATCTACTGGGATATTTTATGGGATTTATTTTTTGTGCTTGTTTTATCATCAACTAGGTTAAAATCAGAAGTCTGATCACTTAGAAAACTAAAAGCACATCTCTTCTCAACAAGTCACACAATTTTGTCATTGATCACACGCATCAATATGCATTATACATTATGCATATCTGTAGCATAAACAGTTTGGGACGAGTTACACATAGACATTTAATAATTAGGGTAAGAGGTTTGTTCCAATTCTTAGCCCTAAGTAAGAGCAATAGTAAGAGTGATTCTTGCCTTGTTTCCAAATGTCATTCTATTCTAAAAATAGAATATAAATTCTATGACGACTTACCACTGCACTAACTGACACTGCACTAACTATTAATTCTGTGCTTGTAGTGCTGTACTAATTTGCTTGGTGTCCCTAATCTTGAATATACCTTTAGCTCTTTTCTATACTATTATTTAAAACATTATTGTGTTTTCACACACTGAAAGTGAAAAGGCTAAGTAGCAGCCTGAATATTAAATACTAGCCTGCGGCACTGAGCTGCGTTCTGGCTTTCTTCTTTACCAAATGTAGGTGGGAATGTTAAGTGCCGGTAATTATTCTCGCTGGGAGATGCTTTAACTTGGGCTGTGCTGATGTTTCAATGCTTGTGAAAGAAATAGCAGGACAGGGAAAAGCAGGTCATCATAATTAATATCACTCTGAAGCAAACCCATAGAGAATAACCCACAGCCGGCCACACTTTAGCAACTCTATTACTTTTTCCACACAGGTAAGCAGATGTTTGGCTTCAGCGTTGTGTTTGGTGTCAGCTGGTTGCTTGTCATGACATCAGCATTTCCTTAAAACTTGCACAATGAAACGTAATAAAGGAACATCCAAACAGCAAGACTGCAAACCAAAGACCCTCGATCAGAAGAGTGGATATGATGCTGTATGTTGTGACACAATTATTGTTATTAAAGAATTGAATATGTTAACTACATTTGTATTTTAGCTTGTGCAAATATGAGTAAAAGAAGTGAAAATTAAACAGCGTGTCTATGTACACTGAAAAAGTGATAACCTAATTAACTATTTCTACTTGATCTTACCGATTAATATCACTTTTGTTTGTATAAACTAATTTGGGACCCACTTTATATTAGGTGTCTGTAACTACTATGGACTGAAGTATTTGATACAATGTACTTATATATGTGTTGTTGCACTGTACTTACATTTAAAGTACCTGCATTTAATTACATCTGTGGTTACACTATTAGCCTTACCCCTATCCCAACCCTTACCCTAAACCTTAACCCTAATCTAAACCCTGACCCAAAAACTTCCCCGTACCACAACCTCAGTGGTAGCAAATGTGAATCTTGTGAGAATTTTGCAGAACAATACATAGTTACATAATAAGTACACTGTATTGTATGTTTAATGTTAGAACATAGTAGGTAAAGACACTTAATATAGAGTGGGACCATAATTTGTCAGGTAAATTTAGTCAAATTAAATAATATTTTTAATATCATAAAACCAGTTAATTTAGATGTTACCACATGAAGCAAATTTTTTACTTAGCTATAATTTGGGGACCAAATTATTCCCAGAAGTGAGTTAAATCTGACAAAACTCACCTATAAGGATGCCAGGTGACGCCCTAAATTAGAATATTGGTTCATAAATAAAATTATACTTTGTTTTCCTAAAAATTATAATTATAATTAACTTTATATGAAAACAACCAAAGACCACGGTCCTTATTTAGATTAGGTTTCACTTTAAGTTAATAGTTAATGTGCGTGTGAGTGTCAGGTCTACATTGTGTAAACCCTGAAATCACCAAGGAAAATGGCTCAATAAATGGCTCAGTAAAACGTCTTTATAAAAAAAAGTACGTCTTATTGATGTAAAGTTAGAGAAAAGATAATATCATTAGCTTGTTTGAAAACAATAGAAGGAAGTGTCCACCATGATAGAAAAATAAATGTGTGTACAATTAAAGTTTTCTAACGTTTAATTGCACGTGTTCCTGCCCTAAATTAAATCCCTGTTTGTCCAGTGTCCCTCTGTTTGTTTGATTTATTCTCTGTGAATTCAAGATGAGCTGTGGAATATATACACTACATGGCCAAAAGTACTGTATGTGGACACCCTCTTTTAATGAATGGTTTTGACTACTCCTGTAATTCACGTGATTACAAATGCTACGCCATACAATGACTAGAAATGGGCATGTTCGAGTAATTTTATAGTCGAGTATTCTAACCCACAAAAAGAGAACGGTTTCAAAATAAGATAACTTCAACAAACTATGCTCTTCTTTTGGCGGGGGAATAAATGCACAATATACATAAATAAATGGAATAAAAAATAAATAAATAAAAGGCTGCATCTGAAAAAGCAGGCAGCTTACTTGGTGTCTTATAAGTAGCTTGGTTACCATCCACGTATATTTAAATCCTGGATGGAAACATCAATATGCAAATAAAATCTGTGCAAAATCAACTAAATGTGTATAAAAAAATATACGCTTGCTTGAGGTGGATACATTTTTTATTCAATAAGAAGAAATGAGCATTATCTATGATGGAAACATGTTTACTGAATAAACTCCTATGGAATTTATTAGGAATAAAAGATGCACATCAAAAAAAGTAATGTGACTTAATAACTCGTTCATAACTGTATGAACTGTATGGTTCATAACCAGCGGACCAATCATTGCATCTGAAATGTTGCTCTGGTCATCCTGAAATAACAGTGTCTAGAAAATCCAAAGCCTGCATAGAGTTTGTAGAGCAAATATGTTGAATACAAACTTGAACTGTGCCGAAGGAACGCACGCACATAGTGCTGCCAGAACTGTATGATGTGTTGTCGCTCCCAGACATGAGACAAAGTTCTTTAGAGTTTTTGTCTGTGTGCTCTAAACCGTAAGTATTTGTAATAATAAAAGAGTCACAGTGGCTACAATTTCTCCGGAAGTGACGATTTTGTTCTTTTGAACACATAGGATGGCTATAGTCACACATTGTTTTTTGCGCTATTATGGTTTTGCGCATAAATTAATTTCGCAACTTGGATGGAAACATACCCTTACGAAAATTGAGAGTTCATGACAAATTTGCTGCAAACTTGCGGCAAATTCGCCACTGATAATTTTCATATGGAAATGAGCTTTGCAGCAAACTTGCGGCAAATTGTCCATTGTTGCCAAAGGTTTGCAGCAGGTTCACCACTACCAGCAAAGAGCTGCAAACTTCTGGCAAACATTTGCAGCAAATCGCAAGCTTATTTGCATGTGAAAATAACGAGCAGAAACTTGCCGCAAATTTACGGCAAGTTTGTGGCTAGTTTAGGGTAGCAAGTTAATGGCTTAACCAACAGTTTTTTTTAATGAATGGAACTCTTAAGGAAACTGGTCTCGGGACAGTTTGAAGAGCACCTTATTTTCATCCTACCTCCGTATACAGCCTTCGAAGGTAGCATTTTCCAGTTTTCGAACGCAACTAACATTTGCAATCACCCGGATTCTGCATAGAAACCAATACTGATGACATTAAGGTAATGCACACATCAAGTCTACAAGGCTTTGACATTTTTATAATTTCACATGTCAGAAAAACAAGTGGTGAAAGTTGGCTTTTTATAAAATGTGCTCTGTCGGTGTTCAGAGATTACACGCACATACACGTACTGGTGTGATAAGCTACTGAGTTTCTTGTGTCTTTCCACAATAAAAGCAGATCCTCATGGCCAGACTCCAAAAAGAACTGAATACAAGTAGTATTAAAGAGTAGAATTCAAGAAAAATAAAAAATATTGCAAGAATTGCTAGTGCTGCACTAGGCTTTGCTTTCAAAAGAACATACGCTATCATATCTTCTTCTCCAATCCAACACCTCGACGACAAGCATCCACAGTGAATTTAATTGTAACTGCAAGATTTGGTGAGAGATTCAGATGGAAAGTAGTCTAATGCAGCGCTGCTCACAACAGACAAATGTTAAAAGAAAATGAATGTTCTATATTCGGGTAGTGTTTTTAATAGTCGAGTAGCTGTTGAACAACGAGTACTCGATTAGTCGTGCATATCCCTAGCAATGGCATTTCAAGAACTGACATTCCAGCATTGATGCAATAGTTTTGTTGTCCTTTGCGTGTGCATTGCTTAAAATCAAATAAGAGGCATTTATTATATTTTCAACGTACTGTAAATAGAGTTTAACCCTAATACTTCCTACTTTATCCATCTATCTTCAATTACATCATACATTCTTTTGATTTTGGATGGTCATTTGGGTGCTGTGCTTCCTTTCCTTCTTCTCAGGTTCAGAGTTGATGCCCAAAGCTCTCTCAACCCGAATCATTGGAGGCATCTGGTGGTTCTTCACTCTCATCATCATCTCCTCCTACACTGCAAATCTGGCTGCCTTCCTCACTGTAGAAAGGATGGACTCACCCGTTGACTCAGCCGATGATCTGGCCAAACAAACCAAGATCGAGTATGGTGTAGTCAAAGATGGAGCCACCATGTCTTTCTTCAAGGTACAATCTTATTTATTCCTCATCACACTGAAATAATCATGATTTTTGGCACTTTCCACAAACATGGTACAGTTCGGTGTACCTATTACATTTTCCCAAAGCATTATAGGCACAAATCTCATGCTGATGAGAACTAAGTTAATTATTAGTGATGATTTTTGTAAAGCCTATAGTTTTGACAAATCATGACAGATTACTGAAATTATATTTCTACTTGTGTTAAATATTACATGTTATTTCTAGGGCTGTCAATTGATTAAAACGTTTAATCGAATGAAATACATGACATTAATCGCACTAAATCAACGTTAAATCAACAGCCATAATTATTTTATTATTGAAGCCTGAAGTAGGGATTTTTTTGTCTCTCGTGTTGAGAACACCTGCAGAATGTTAACATAAGATTTTTTGAAAGACAGCTTTAGCTAACTTTTCAAAAAAGATTCAATTTGTCTATTCTTGGGCTGCACATAGAGGGGGGAAAAAAATCTATAAAATTCCACAAAATAATTTTTTTAAGCCTTTTCCAGTTAGATCTTAATTCCCACTGTAAAAACAAATTCTCCAGCTCTCCCGCTTATCTGCCATGTTTGAAGTGTTCCTTCAAATTGTTTTTTTATTTATTATTATTATTATTATTATTATGATTATGATTATGATTATTATGATTATTATTATTTGTTATTCCAAAGTTTCAACTTTTGCCTGCAGGGTTTTACTTTTTTATTGCTTTGAGTACTCGCGATCAGATGCTGTAGAGCCGAGAAGAGAAAAATATCCAGAATTTCCACGAGAAATGTTCAACTGACCGTGACACAAAATCTAGGTGTCCTTAAACCAGTAATTACATATTTATACATTAATTCATATAGCCTACTTTTATGGTTTCTGCTGATTTTGTAGTATTTTCAAATATATGCTTCTTTATAAAAAAATTCTAAAAATGTATCTCAGCTTTTTGTTTATGTTTAAATCTAAAATTGCTTTCTAAAATGTATATCATTCCTGTAAAAATTTTACTTATTTATACTTCCAAAAACAATGTATGAATAAGATTTATCTGCAAAGACTTCTGTAGTGAGATTAGTTTCTTTGATTGTCTTTCCTCTTTTTCTCCTATGAGGTATGTGATTGCAGTATAAGAATGAAGATTGCAAAACAGGTGTTTGCAATAAACCATCAGGCTGTCGCTGCCTGAACAAATTCAGCTCTTTCTTGTTAGAGGAAAGAGGTTTCCTGAAACTTCAACTGTAGTACTGAAGTTTTCAGCAAGAAGACCTGAAACATAAAATGTTAATTTAACATTTTATCAAGATTAATCGTAGAGCATGTGCACTTGTTCATTGTCTTGGGTCACTTTAAATGTTTCACGGAATTAAGCCAACAATTATCCATGATTAGCTACGCTTTCTGATGTGACCTCATTTAAAAAAGCATGAAATGCCATTCAAACTGAGAGTTAAAAGTGATGTTAAAGCTTCATTATTATGAGACCGCAAACCACACACACACACACACACATGCTGGTGCAGCTATCCTTATGAGGACTCTCCATAGAAATAATCATTTTTATACTTTACAAACTATAGATTCTATCCCCTAACCCTACCACTAAACCTAACCCTCACAAAAAAATTCTGCATTTTTACATTTTCCTGATTAAATTTTTTTATTGATTCATACATATAAATCAAATCAAATCAAATCACTTTATTGTCACACAACCATATACACAAGTGCAATGGTGTGTGAAATTCTTGGGTGCAGTTCCGATCAACATAGCAGTCGTGACAGTGATGAGACATATACCAATTTACAATAACATCAAATTAACACAGCACAATTTAAACATCTGATATACACATAATTACACTCAACAATATACAAATAATAACATACACTGTACAGTATACAATACGCACTATATAGATACACATTATTCAATAAAAATATATAAAAAAGTATATATAGTATATATAGAATGTACAGTATTGTACTGTATTGACATTCAGGCTGTCGGTTGATAGTCAGTTGTTAAGAGAGAATATAATAATAATATAATTTATAACAGTCTGGTGTGAGATATAAGAGTAACGGTAATAAAGTGCAGTGCTGATGTATTTTGATCGTGGGAGATCAAGAGTTCAGAAGTCTGATTGCTTGGGGGAAGAAGCTATCATGGAGTCGGCTGGTGTGGGTCCTGATGCTGCGATACCACCTACCTGATGGTAGCAGTGAGAACAGCCCATGGCTCGGGTGGCTGGAGTCTCTGATGATCCTCCGAGCTTTTTTCACACACCGCCTTGTATATATTTCCTGGAGGGAGGGAAGCTCACCTCCGATGATGTGTCTGGCAGTTCGCACCACCCTTTGCAATGCTTTGCGGTTGTGGGCGGTGCTATTGCCATACCAGGCGGAGATGCAGCCAGTCAGGATGCTCTCTACAGTGCAGGTGTAGAACCGTGTGAGGATGTGGCGCTTCATTCCAAACTTCCTCAGCCATCTCAGGAAGAAGAGGCGCTGATGAGCCTTCTTCACAACGACTTCAGTGTGGATGGACCATGTGAGTTCCTCAGTGATGTGGACACCCAGGAACTTGAAGCTGCTGACTCTCTCCACTGGTGCTCCATTGATGGTGATGGGACTGTGTTCTCTGTCTTTTCTTCTGAAGTCCACCACAAGCTCCTTTGTCTTACTGACGTTGAGGGAGAGGTTGTGCTCCTGACACCAGTGTGTCAGAGTGTGCACCTCCTCTCTGTAGGCTGTTTCATCATTGTCAATGATCAGACCTACCACCGTTGTGTCATCAGCAAACTTAATGATGGCATTGGAGCTATGTGTTGCCACACAGTCATGTGTGTACAGGGAATACAGAAGTGGGCTGAGAACACAGCCCTGTGGGGCTCCAGTGTTGAGGGTCAGTGAGGAGGAGATGTTGCTGCCTATTCTAACCACCTGGTGTCTGCTTGACAGGAAGTCCAGGATCCAGCTGCACAGCGAGCTGTTTAAGCCCAGAGCCCGGAGTTTCTCATCTAGCTTGGACGGCACTATGGTGTTGAATGCTGAGCTGTAGTCTACAAATAGCATTCTCACATAAGTGTTCTTTTTTCCAGGTGGGAGAGAGCAGTGTGTATTGTAGATGCAATGGCATCATCAGTGGAGCGGTTGTTGCGGTATGCAAACTGCAGCGGGTCAAGAGAGAGAGGCAATACAGAGCAGATGTAATCTCTGATTAGTCTCTCAAAGCATTTGCTGATGATGGGGGTCAGAGCAACAGGACGCCAGTCATTTAAGCAAGTTATTTTTGATTGTTTTGGAACAGGCACAATGGTGGATGTTTTAAAGCATGTGGGGACTAAAGACAAAGAGAGGGAAAGGTTGAAAATGTCCGTAAAAACACCAGCCAGCTGGTTCGCGCACATTCTGATGACGCGGCCCGGAATGCCGTCTGGGCCCACGGCTTTGTGGATATTCACCCGTCGGAAGGATCGGGTTACATCCGCTACAGAGACGGAGAGTGAACTAACCTCTGTAGCTTCAGCCGCGAGAGCTCTCTCCGCGAGGGCGGTGTTATTTCCCTCGAAACGAGCATAAAAAGTATTTAGCTCATGTGGTAGAGAGGCAGTGGTGTTCATGGCGGAGTTTTTATTCCCTTTAAAGTCCGTGATGATGTTAATTCCCTGCCACATGCTTCTAGAGTTGGTGGTGTTAAACTGTCCTTCTGTCTTGCTCCTGTACTGGCGTTTTGCGGTTCTGGTTGTTTATGCTCCTCCGCATTCCCGGAATTAAAAGCGGAGGTCCGCACATTAAGTGCCGTGTGAACAACACTATTAATCCAAGGTTTCTGATTCGGATAGATCCGTGTTGTTCTGGTCGGAACCACATCCTCTACGCATGTTCTGATGAAACACATTACGCTATCAGCGTAAAGCTCGATGTCGTCATCAGAGGTGGACCGGAACATCTCTCAGTCCGTGTGATCAAAACAGTCTTGTAGCGTAGAATCTGACTGGTCCGACCAACACTGGATCGTTCTGAGGGTGGGTGCTTCCTGTTTCAGTTTCTGCCTGTAAGTGGGAGAAGCAGAATGGAAGAGTGGTCCGATTTGCCAAATGGTGGGCGGGGGAGGGATTTGTAGCCATCCCGGAAGGGAGAGTAGCAATGGTCCAAAACCCGGTCCCCTCGTGTGTTGAAACTAATGTGCTGGTGGTATTTTGGTGCGACTGATTTTAAACTGGCTTTATTAAAGTCCCCGGTCACAATGAACGCGGCCTCAGGGTGCGCGGTTTCCTGCTCACTTATACTCCCATACAGATCCTTGAGTGCCCGGTCTGTGTCGGCTTGTGGGGAATGTACACAGCTGTGATAATGACCGCTGTGAATTCCCTCGGTAGCCAGAATGGTCGACACAGAAGCATAAGAAATTCCAGATCAGGAGAGCAGAAAGACTTGATAGAATGTATGTTCCTCTGATCACACCAGGATTTGTTGATCATAAAACATACACCACCTCCTCTGCTTTTACCTGAGAGGTCTTTCGCTCTGTCCGCTCGGTGCACAGAGAACCCCGCGGGTTCAATGGCTGAGTCTGGAATCTCCGCAGACATCCAAGTTTCCGTAAGGCAGATAATGCAGCAGTCCTTTGTATCTCGTTGGAAAGAGATCCGCGCTTTCAGCTCGCAGAGATTGTTATCCAGAGACTGAACATTTGCCAGTAGAATAGTGGGTAGCGGGGGTCGATTTGCGCGGCATCTTACTCTGATGAGAACGCCGGCTCTGTTTCCCCTTTTCCTTTTGCGTTTCCGCGGCCGTGCTGCCCAGACAAAGGGCTCCACTTGCGTGTTTGTAAACAGCGGGTTGGCATTGAGGAATGTGAAGTCCGGTTTACGGTGTGAAATTGCTGAACCAATGTCCAAAAGTGTTTGTCTGTCATAGACAATAAGGCAGACAACATCCAAGACAAAAAACATAAGAATTGTGAACAAAACAAACAAAACACTACTATGTTGTGTCGGAGCTCGCAACGCAGCAGCCATACTCGGCGCCATCTTGAGTCGATTATAACAAAGAAAAACAAAACATATACACTGAATCAACATTTAACCCCCACTATTATCCCTCCCCAGTCACCAACCCCACCCTGACCCTCAACGAACATCCCTGTGGTCACATAGTATACACACACAAAAAACAAAACAAAAAAATATATATAATAATCATACACATTTAAAACTATACTTCTCTCTCCACATTCCCTCCCTGAGAGTCCCCCAAAACACCAAATAACTGCCCCATTTCGCATCAAATGTATCCCAGATCCCCAGCCTTCTACATGACACCTCCTCGAAAGCTGCCACCCTCCCCACCTCCGTGCACCACTCCCGAAATGAGGGTGCTCCAGCCGACTTCCATCCCCTTAAAATAATCTGTCTGCCTATCATAACACTGGTCAGGACCCAATTTTTTATTTGTTTATCCCCTATATTGATGACCGCCCCATCGCCTAAAATATAGTCTGGGGCAAAATGAAATTTGAGTGCCCAATATGTCACACATAAAACTCTGAACACTCAACCAAAATTCTTGGAACACACCACCAAAAAACATGGGTTGTGTACCCATCTTCTGATTGGCATTGCCAGCAGGTGGGTGTGTCTTTAAGACCAAGCCTATACAATCTAGAGGGGGTCCAACAGAATCTATGTAAAATCTTGAATTGCATAAGGTGCACCCTCGCATCTCTAGATGTAGACTTGACAATTTTAGAATCCTAGCCCACACTCCCTCCTCCAATACCAAGTTTAAATCTTTCACCCATAATCTCTTGATAGAAGTTAAAGCTCCGTCCCCCAGACTCTGAATTAGCAGGGAGTAATACACTGATGCCTCATGACCTTTTCCAAAAGCAGTAATCACCACTCACAGAGTATGTACTACTTTAGGGGGGTGTATGCTGGGGTGTATCCCAAATGTAGTACAGAGCAGATGGCACAGCTATAAATACCTAAAGAACTGAGATCTGGGAATCCCAAAATGTTGAACCATATTTTCAAAGGATCTCAACACTCCACATAGGTCATATAGGTCACTGAGCATGTTAACCTCCCTCACAATCCACTCTGACCAGCAGAAAGGGGACTTATTACATAATTTTGGGTTCAGCCATATGCTCAAGGCAACATTTAAATACATTTCTGAATTAAACACTCTGGACACTTTTGTCCATACCAAGTGCAAATGCGAGATAACGGGGTGTAACTTAACTTCTCCAGTTAGTTTGATAGAAAGGCTTTGCAATAGCGAAATATGGGCAAGAACTTCCTGTTAAATACAAAACCAGGGAGGGGCTCTCTCAGGTGGAAATGACCAATGAGCCAAATGTCTGAGACCGAATGCATGATAATAAAACAAAATCTTGAGATGCTTACCATTCCAAATGAAGGACTTTTCTATGCTTTCAAATTGCTTGAAATAAGAAAGGGGGACATCTACAGGGAGAGATTGTAGCAGGTAGTTGAATTTTGGAATGCATTCATTTTAATAACATTAACCTTCCCAAGCATAGATAAATGTAATGAAGCCCACCTGCCCACATCGCTCGAAAACCTTTTTATTAAGGGGTCAAAATAACTAAATCACACAAATTTGCTGGGAATAAAATGCCCAAATATTGAATGCCCTGTTTGGGCCACTGGAAGGCGCCCTGCTGAAAAGCAGTTACTGGGCAGTATGCTGTCAGAGCCAAAGCTTCTGATTTACACCAACTGACTCTGTATCCTGAGAACTTAGAAAAGGAATTAATAATTCTGTGGAGGCAAGGCATAGACCATGTAGGGTTGGAGATGAATAATAAAATATCATCTGCATAAAGCTCATGCGCCATACCTCATGCCACCACCCCTGGAAAATCATCCTTCTTTTCTTATCGTGGCTGCTAATGGTTCCAAGGCAAGACAGAACAATAATGGGGAAAGAGGGCAATCCTGCCGAGTGCCCCTATCCAGAGTAAATAATCTGAAATTAATCCATTTGTTTGTACCGCCGCTACCGGGTGTCTATAAAGTAACTTAATCCATCCAACAAAAGTATTCCCAAACCCGTATATTTCCAAAATCTTAAAAGGATAATCCCATTTTACCATATCAAATGCCTTTTCGGCATCAAGTGAGATGGCAGCAACCGGAGTCTGATCATTCGCCACGTTTTTACATGTTTTTTAAGCGATTTGAATTATGGGGACACTAGAAATGTACTCATAAACCACATTTATAGCATAATACCCTTGTAATTACCAGTTTGTAACCTAAAAACATTTCCTCGTAAACCACCCAAACCCGCTCACACACACACATATTTTGTTCCACTTCTAAATCAGAAAGAAATTATTTGGAATTTTTAAGGAGACTTAATGGCTATGTTCGGAATAGTATATATAGCATACTGGGTCATTCTGTGAACTCAACCATATGTCCCCAGCTCAAAATCCATCCGTCCATCCATCCATCCATCCATACATACATAACCTCCTGAGACCCCAGCTTTTTCCATTTCCCTTTTTGATTTGTAACAAGTAGCACCTAATAAACAAACAAACAAACAAACAAAAATTTCTGGAGCAAATAGTTTTCCTAAAAATTGATGTCCATATATGTGGACAGCGAGACTACGTTGTGAAATTTTAAATAACACCAAGCTATAGAAAGTCAGATTTGTTTTTCATTAATTTGTTTATGTTTCCAGGAGTGTTTATTATTCATGTTTTTGGAACGTTACAGACATTAAAGCTGATTTTCTGTACAGCTGAATAAATTATTCTTATTCAAAGTAATGTCCAGCATCATGCAATCACTGCCAACCATGTTAAAATAAAATGTAGCATTATAAATTCCAAATCTATGTATTGATTACCATTGTCCCATGTCTGCCAAACATGTTGAGTGATTCAAACATCATCTGCAGCCTGAAATGCACTTGAATGCACTTAGCTTCATAGAAAGTTATAGGATGCTCTCTTGCTCCCTGTTTAGTGAATGACTTAACCTCCAGTGTGCTGTCTGTCTGCACTGGTTTTAGAACAGTTTGAAATGCACCTTATTTTCATCCTAACTCAATATAAAGCCTCTGAAAGCAACATTTTTCAGCTTTTGGATGAACCCATTTATTCTCAATGTGAAAATGCACAGTAAATATATAGGAATGCATTACTAATGTTAATAAATCGTATTGTACAGTGATAACAAAAGAAAATATAACAAAATGCATATTAAAATTAAGCGACTGACCCACAGATGTGTTAATTTTGAAAGTTATTCAAAATAACTAGCGTTTTTCTATTTTTGAGGAAATGTGGTGCCAATTTCCACATATGTGGACATTATGTTTATCAGTGCACTAATGCACGAAAACTGTGAAACCAAACAGGTTTCAATGAAAAAAACGTAGAGATTTCTTACCAGAGGCACTTTTGTTGGCTCTGCATCCATTGGAGCACTTTAAGGAAATCGACGGCATGCTGTTGTGTCACGTGACTCGGTGCAGCAGAATTTTAACCCTTAAATGTCTAGAGTCTTGTGAACAGTATTCAGTTGGTTTAAATTAATTTAAATTATGCAATGCTTATTCACCTTACGTGCCAGAGAAACAAGTTTGCAGCCATCTTGAAAATTTTGTCTTTGAACTTCCATTCTAGCGGTTCTATATATAAATCTTTGGTGTTGATATCAAAGTGTAATTAGCTATCGAAGTGGATTTACAGGTTATAGAGTTGTCAAAAGTTATCATGAGTATTTTAAAGTGTTCAGGGGGTGTCATAACAACTGGAAGCAGAGCGGGGAGATTTTAAAGCAAGAGTACTTCCTTAAATCTAAATGATGATGAAAGCCAACATATTAAATGTGATTGTTCAGTATTTACTGAGTAATCAATTATTTTGCTGAGTGGTGTCAAAATTTTCGACTATGATTTTGAAGCAGAACACTTCAAGAGTAGCTCCATCCATAAATTGTTACATTTTACCCATTTTTAAGAGCCAGAAAACAAATTTGTCACATGGTATGAAGCAATTTTTTCTTGTCCAGCTAAACAAAGTTTTGAAGTACAAATATGTTTAAAATAGAAATACAGTAATGTCAAAATTTCGATGTCCAAGAGTCCAAAAATGCAGTATTAATAAAAATAAGCGACACATGGCTTTTCAGTGCAATACCTATTTTTAGTTTTTGGATTTCAGAAATGTACATCTACAAAGCTCTGGAATGCATCAAGGTGCCCAAGCACCAAATTAGCTGAAACTCTATTGTAGTTGTACTGATTTTCTCATTAGACTTCTCTTTCTGACATTTAAAATAAAAGTGTCTGGGTGTCAGAGACTGTAAATTGTAGAAATCCCACACTGGGTGGGATGGTCCCAGTATGCCATTCCATTCTGAACATGTCTACTACTGTATCTACAGTAGGACAAACACAGCTGTGGTAAAACAGATTATTATTATTATTAACTGCAATAATCCAGTGCACAGAGTGACTGTTTAATCTAGGAAGTGTCAGCTGTATCACTCCAGTTGCTTATTCATTCTTGTGCAGTCCAGTGTTGAAGCCAATTCCCAGCCACTTTTAATTAAATTGAGAGACACCAAGGAAAATAACATCTGAAGGGGGAGGCAGAATAAAAAGGTGCTCAAGGTTAAGAGAACAGCGGCAAAACCAGCACGCCATAGTGTGAAGCTGAAAGTCTCACCGTAATGGAGCCAAGACTCAGGAGGAAATAAATGTTCTTTATGACAGAGTGTGAGAATCCTGTGCATATGTGTGTGAACTGGACCTGGTGTATTTTCTACTATACCTTCTGATCTTTATGGCATGATCTTCTGTTGAATGACATTAAAGGAATGTTAAGGGTTCAATACAAGTTTAGCTCAATCAACATCATTTGTAACAATGTTGATAACCACAAAATTCAATTTGTTTATAAAAAAAAAAAAAAAAAAAAAAAAAAAAAGTTATAGTATGGCACTTTAATGGAAGAAAATAGGGCCAGTCCATTAACACAAAAATACACACTGTAAATAAAAGTTTAGCCACAAGACTTGAACAGTATACATGTTAACATGATTTTAGTGTGATAAAATCGGTATATTTGGTACCAGTATTTCAGGGTTTCCTTTTCATGACAACGAAGCTGTAAAATTTAATATATCATGTAATTTTACACAGATAAGGTTAGCAAGCGATTTTATCACACTAAAACCATGTTAGCATGTATAATGTGTATGTCTTGTTTCTATACAGTACTTTTGAAACAGTGTTTGTTTTGTTTTTTTATCCCCTTTTTCTCCCAATTTGGAATGCCCAGTTCCCACTACTTAGTAGGTCCTCGTGGTGGCGCGGTTACTCACCTCAATTCGGGTGGCGGAAGACAAGTCTCAGTTGCCTCCACTCCTGAGACCGTCAATCCGCACATCTTATAATTTGGCTCGTTATGCATGACACCGCGGAGACTCACAGCATATGAGGCTCATGCTACTCTCTGCAATCCATGCCCAACTTACCACACACCCCATTGAGAGCAAAAACCACTAATCGTGACCACGAAGAGGTTACCCCATGTGACTCTACCCTCCCTAGCAACCGGGCCAATTGGTTGCTTAGGAGACCTGGCTGGAGTCACTCAGCACACCCTGGATTCAAAATCATGACTCGAGGGGTGGTAGTTAGCATCAATACTCGCTGAGCTCCCCAGGCCCCCGAAAAAGTTTTTTTTTTTATTTTTTTTTTTACGTTTATGGACTGGCCCCACTTACTTTCATGTTATTGCAATTTTTGCTTCTTTTTTTTATATATATATATACAGGTGCATCTCAATAAATTAGAATGTCGTGGAAAAGTTCATTTATTTCAGTAATTCAACTCAAATTGTGAAACTCGTGTATTAAATAAATTCAATGCACACAGACTGAAGTAGTTTAAGTCTTTGGTTCTTTTAATTGTGATGATTTTGGCTCACATTTAACAAAAACCCACCAATTCACTATCTCAAAAAATTAGAATATGGTGACATGCCAATCAGCTAGTCAACCCAAAACACCTGCAAAGGTTTCCTGAGCCTTCAAAATGGTCTCTCAGTTTGGTTCACTAGGCTACACAATCATGGGGAAGACTGCTGATCTGACAGTTGTCCAGAAGACAATCATTGACACCCTTCACAAGGAGGGTAAGCCACAAACATTCATTGCCAAAGAAGCTGGCTGTTCACAGAGTGCTGTATCCAAGCATGTTAACAGAAAGTTGAGTGGAAGGAAAAAGTGTGGAAGAAAAAGATGCACAACCAACCGAGAGAACCGCAGCCTTACGATTGTGAAGCAAAATCGATTCAAGAATTTGGGTAAACTTCACAAGGAATGGACTGAGGCTGGGGTCAAGGCATCAAGAGCCACCACACACAGACATGTCAAGGAATTTGGCTACAGTTGTTGTATTCCTCTTGTTAAGCCACTCCTGAACCACAGACAACATCAGAGGCGTCTTACCAGGGCTAAGGAGAAGAAGAACTGGACTGTCACCCAGTGTTCCAAAGTCCTCTTTTCAGATGAGAGCAAGTTTTGTATTTGATTTGGAAACCAAGGTCCTAGAGTCTGGAGGAAGGGTGGAGAAGCTCATAGCCCAAGTTGCTTGAAGTCCAGTGTTAAGTTTCCACAGTCTGTGATGATTTGGGGTGCAATGTCATCTGCTGGTGTTGGTCCATTGTGTTTTTTGAAAACCAAAGTCACTGCACCCGTTTACCAAGAAATTTTGGAGCACTTCATGCTTCCTTCTGCTGACCAGCTTTTTAAAGATGCTGATTTCATTTTCCAGCAGGATTTGGCACCTGCCCACACTGCCAAAAGCACCAAAAGTTGGTTAAATGACCATGGTGTTGGTATGCTTGACTGGCCAGCAAACTCACCAGACCTGAACCCCATAGAGAATCTATGGGGTATTGTCAAGAGGAAAATGAGAAACAAGAGACCAAAAAATGCAGATGAGCTGAAGGCCACTGTCAAAGAAACCTGGGCTTCCATACCACCTCAGCAGTGCCACAAACTGATCACCTCCATGCCACGCTGAATTGAGGCAGTAATTAAAGCAAAAGGAGCCCCTACCAAGTATTGAGTACATATACAGTAAATGATCATACTTTCCAGAAGGCCAACAATTCACTAAAAATGTTTTTTTTATTGGTCTTATGATGTATTCTAATTTTTTGAGATAGTGAATTGGTGGGTTTTTGTTAAATGTGAGCCAAAATCATCACAATTAAAAGAACCAAAGACTTAAGCTACTTCAGTCTGTGTGCACTGAATTTATTTAATACACGAGTTTCACAATTTGAGTTGAATTACTGAAATAAATGAACTTTTCCATGACATTCTAATTTATTGAGATGCACCTGTATATATATATATATATATATATATATAAACGAGGGGCGCGTTGAAATTATTTTTTGTGGTAATCAACATTATACCACAAATTCTGATGACTACCTTATAACAAATGCTAATAGTAAGCTAATGCTAATAATTAGCTAATAAACGAATTAAAAGCCACAAAATTCCAATTTTCATTTCATGGGGTCTTTAAACTCTCCATTTTATACATATTTTATGTTATTATGTATGTAACTTTATGGAAAATATATTGCACCTGCTGGCCACCAAGCTGAACATCCTCCATGTACACCTAAATATAGCATATGATCAAAAGGAAACTATGTTGGTTTACTGTATGTTGCTTTACTCTTTCAGAAATCACGTGTGTCTACGTTTGAGAAGATGTGGGCTTTTATGAGCAGCAGACAGAGTACATCATTCGTAAAGTCCATTGAAGATGGCATTCAGAGAGTTTTGAAGTCTGATTACTCTTTGCTTATGGAGTCAACTACTATTGAGTACGTGACTCGTAGGAACTGCAATCTAACACAGGTCGGAGGCATTATCGACAGCAAAGGTTATGGAATCGGCACCCCCAAAGGTAAAAACCAGCAATATTACCAGCAGAATGAAATATAGTTAAATAGATGAAAAGAGCTGTAAGGAATAGTTCACCAATAAATGTATCCTGTCATAATTAGATGGATTTCTTAAATGAAATGTATAGCCCTTTAGGAAAAAAAAAAAAAAAAAAAAACCTCAAACACTTTAATCTCAGTAGATGAATTTCTAATAAATATGTTTCTAATTAATGTATTTGTTTCCCAGGTTCCCCATACAGGGATAAAATCACAATCGCTATACTCAGCATTCTGGAGGATGGTCGTCTTCACATGCTCAAAGAGAAATGGTGGAGCGGCAGCAGCTGCCTGGAGGATGAGCGGTATGAGACGGGTCCAATGGGCATCCAGAATCTGGGTGGCATCTTCATCGTGCTGGCGTCTGGTCTGGTGCTCTCAGTGTTTGTGGCTATAGGAGAATTCATTTACAAACTCCGCAAAAATGCAGAACGTGAACAGGTGAGCCTGATTGGAGGGAGAAATCCTAATGTGATGCCTGATAGGTGTGCTATTACTTTTCTAAGTGATTAGATGTATGGGTTATACATTTTTGCCTAATGGACAATAAAACAGTTGAGAAAATCCCATAGGCTTACATTAAAGGACAAACCATATCTAGAGACCAAAAGATCACAGACACTTGGGGGTGAGCTGCATAGCAACCACCCAGAACGCCCTATTGATCACCTTGCAATGCTCAAGCTACCACCTACCAACCAACCAGAACACCCTAGCAACCTCTTAGCAACCACTGAGAACACCCTACTGACCACCTAGCAATGCCCAAACAACCACCTACCAACCAACCAGAACCCTATTGAAACTGCTTAACAACCACCACGAACACCCTATTGACCACATAGCAATGCCCAAGCAACTACCTACCAACCACCCAAAACACCCTAGCAACCAATTAGCAACTACTTATAACACCATTGCAACCACCTAGCAACCAACCAAAAAGCCCTAGCAACCACCAATAACACCCCATTGACCACCTATCAATGCCCAAGTAACCACCTACCAACCACCCAGCACACCCTAGCAATCTCTTAGTAACCACCCAGAACGTTCTAGCAACCACCTTGCAATGCCCTAGCAACCACGTAGAAACCACCTGGAAATCCTGGCAACTGCTTAGCAACCACCCAGAACACCCTTTTAACCACCTTACAATTCCCTCTCAACCATATTAAACACCCTATTTTTCACATAGCAATGCCCTAGTAACCACCTACCAACCAGCCAGAACACCCTAGCAACCTCTTAGCAACCACCCAGAACACCCTCTTAAATGGGTGGTGATAAGTTTTGCATGGCCAAGCATGACTCAGAAAACTAGTAATATTGTCATTTATTGTCTTTCAGATGTTTAAGATGGATTTTTTTTATTATTATTATTTAAGCTAAAATTCTATGTATGAATAAGCCAAATACACCCATTCAGTACTATTACACATGCAGATTTTAGACATGCAAAATGAAGACATTCAGCAGGAAGAGTAAATCTGAAACACGTTCACACCTGATAACATCACAGACATTGATCTGCTATATAAGTGAGAGATGAAGAACTGATCAAACATCAAAAAGCACAACAAGCAAATCACAAAATCTCTCCCTTCTTATGTAGAAACATTTCACAGCCACTGCAGGAGGTTGACATTTAACCACATTCATCATGTGTGTAAGTGTAAAACCATGCTCTAGAATGAGAATATTTTTATCACACATCTCACCGAAATGAATTGCACCTTCTGATAGCATCATTTATTTGAATGCACTGTGTTGTTTAAGCGCCTGATTCACTAAAGGAATTCTACAAATCACATAACAGCATAAACACGACCTCAAAATATGTGCTGTACGCAATTTGCACAGCAAAATTCCCCATCTTGTAGACTGGAAACGGTAATAGCACAGACAAATAGCGCTGGCTTTTGTGAATAAGGTATAATAAGCCAAATTTACATAGAAAGCATTCAGCTAAAGTATGACAATGACTTAAATAATCAGGATGGAGGGCTGTACCAGCACTGATAAACCTGGTTAAACTAGATTCTGGGTGTTAAGTAAATTAAGATGCAGGTCTTTGCACTGAAATATTGTGCACAAAGGTGGTGCAAGAGTTTAGTGAATTCACCCATATTGTTTTTGTGCCAGAAAGACTGGCTCTGATTAAATTATGTATAGTATAAATTATACTGTATATACTGTATATCACATTTACATTCCAGAGGTTTTCAATGGTGTTCAGGCCTGGAGATTATGCTGGCCATGACAGGGTCTTGATTTGGTTGTCCTCCATCCACACCTTGATTGACCTGTCTGTGTGGCATGGAGCATTGTCCTGCTGGAAAAAAACAATCCTCAGAGTTGGGGAACATTGTCAGAGCAGAAGGAAGCAAGTTTTCTTCCAGGATAATGTTGTACGTGGCTTGATTCATGCATCCATCACAAAGACGAATCTGCCCGATTCCTGCCTTGCTGAAGCACCCCCAGATCATCACGATCCTCCACCTGGTCGTCTAATGGTTAGACTGAGACCTGGAGATGCCTTCACACCCTCTATGAAATTTGGTGAAGGATCGGTGATGATTTGGGAGTGCTTCAGGCCAATCAGGCAGATTCGTCTTTTTGAAGGATGCATGAATCAAGCCACATACAAGGTTATTCTGGAAGAAAACATGCTTCCTTCTGCTCTGACAATGTTCCCAACTCTGAGGATTGTATTTTTCCAGCAGGAAAATGCTATATATACTATATATACATATATATATATATATATATATATATATATATATATATATATATATGCCAAAACATTACAACCACCTGACACGCCGAGGCATGGACTCTACAAGACCCCTGAAGGTGTCCTGTGGTGTCTGTCACCAAGACATTAGCAGCAGATCCTTCAAATCCTGTAAGTTGTGAGGTGGAGCCGCCATGGATCAGACTTGTTGGTCCAGCACATCCCACAGGTGATCAATTGGATCGATATCTGGGGAATTTGGAGGCCAGGGCAACACCTTGAAGTCTTTCTAATGTTCCTCAAACCATTCCCAAACAATGTGTGCATTGTGACAGGGCGCATTATCCTGCTGAAAGAGGCCGCTGCCTTCAGGGAATACATTGACATGAAGGGGTGTACCTGGTCTGCAATGATTTTTAGGTAGGTGGCACATGTCAAATTGATGTCCACATGAATGGCCAGACCCAGGGTTTCCCAGCAGAACATTGCCCAGAGCATCACACTCCCTCCAGCGGCTTGTCGTTTTCCCACAGTGCAGCCTGATGCAATCACTTTCCCAGGCAAATGGGGCACATGGACACGGACATCCACAAAATGGACTCATCAGACCAGGCAACCTTCTTCCACTGCTCCAAAGTCCAGTTCCGATGCTCGCATGCCCACTGTAGGTGCTTTTGACGGTGGACAGTGGTCATCATGGGCACTTTGACAGGTCTGCGGCTATGCAGCCCCAGACGCAGCAGGGTGCGATGCACTGTGTGTTGTAACACAATCCTCCCGTAACCATCATTAAAATTTTCGGTGACTTGTGCCACAGTAGACCTTCTGTCGGTTCAGACAAGACGGGATAGCCTTCGCTTCCCTCGTGCATCGATGAGCCTTGGGAGCCCAACACCCTGTCACTGGTTTGTGGTTTGTCCCTCCTCGGACCACTGTCGATAGGTACTCACCACTGCTGACCAGGAGGGCCCCGCAAGCCTTGCCTTTTTAGAGATACTCTGACCCAGTCATCTGGCCATAATAATTTGGCCCTTGTCAAAGTCGCTCAGGTCTTTACTCCAGCCCATTTCTCCTGCATTCAACACATTGACTACATGAACTGATTGTTCGCTTACCATCTAATCTACCCAGACCTTGACATGTGGACTTGTTAGGAGATAATCAACATTATTCGCGTCACCTGTAAGTGGTCTTAATGTTTTGGCTCATCAGTAAATATATATATATATATATATATATATGTATACACTGGCGGCCAAAAGTTTGGAATAATGTACAGATTTTGCTGTTTCGGAAGACAATTGGTACTTTAATTCACCAAAGTGGCTTTCAACTGATCACAAAGTATAGTCAGGACATTACTGATGTAATAAACAGCACCATCACTATTTGAAAAAAGTACATTTTGATCAAATCTAGACAGGCCTCATTTCCAGCAGCCATCACTCCAACACCTTATCCTTGAGTAATCATGCTAAATTGCTAATTTGGTAAATCACCTGCCATTATATCAAACACAATTGAAAGCTATCTGGTTCATTAAATGAAGCTTAACATGGTCTTTGTGTTTGTTTCTTAAGGTCAATATTAGGTCAAAAATGGCAAAAAAGAAACAGCTTTCTCTAGAAACTCATCAGTTAATCATTGTTTTGAGGAATGTAGGCTATACAATGCTTGAAATTGCCAAAAAAAAATGAAGATTTCATACAAAGGTGTACACTACAGTCTTCAAAGACAAAGGACAACTGACTCTAACAAGGACAGAAAGAGATGTGGAAGGCCAGATTTCCAACTAAACAAGAGGATAAGTACATCAGAGTCTCTAGTTTGAGAAATAGACGCCTCACATGTCCTCAGCTGACAGCTTCATTGAATTCTACCCACTCAACACCAGTTTCATGCACAACAGTAAAGAGAAGACTCAGGGGTGTAGGCCTTATGGGGTGAATTGCAGAGAAAAAGCCACTTTTGAAACAGAAAATCAAAATGAAAAGGTTAGAGTGGGCAAAGAATCTCAGACTTTAAACAACAGATAATTGGAAAAGAGAGTTATGGATCTTAAACCCCATTTAGCTTTTGTGGGATCAGCTAGACTGTAAGGTGAGTGAGAAGTGCCCGACAAGACAGCCACATCTATGGCAAGTGCTACAGGAAGCGTGGGGTGAAATGTCACCTGAGTATCTGGACAAACTGACAGCTAGAATGCCAAGGATCTGCAAATCTTTCATTGCTGCATGTGGAGGATTTTTTGATGAGAACTCTTTGAAGTAATTTAAGAAGTTCTGAAATTTTTTTCACATTATTAATGTCCTGACCAGGGGCGATTTAGTGTATTTTTAATCGCTTTCCACTCATAATTAATCTACAAACAAACAGAGAAAAACAAAAAGTTTATCCAGTCAGAATGTATTCCTTGATGCTTACAAGCGAAGTGTGACAACTGTTTCACAAATCACATGCCCAAATCAGTGAGTGAGCCTGAGCTCCACTCCCTCAGGCCTTCAGAATTTCTACAGAATCCCTCAACAGTGCAAATGAATGCGCATCTAATGTCAGATTGTCAGATTCATCAGCCAATCAGATTGATTTATTTGTTCTTGATGGGTGTGATCTTTAGGATATGTCCCGGTCGAGACCTTCTAGCTGGCCTTGAGTGATGCAATCATGCTTTAAGTGACGTAATTTGAAAGCGAGCGTGAGATCTTGCTGACCAATCGGCTGTCATCACTGCCGCCATCGCCATTGAGAAAGAGATCCTTATGGATTTAAAAACACGAGATGTTCTGCATGACCGTGTGATTGCTTAATTTATTAAACAGGAAAGGAGGACTGATTTTCACTTCAAGTAATTGGTAAGTGCTTTTTGCATTGTTATAGCAACATAGGAGTTTTTTAAGTGTAAATTAGGCTACTTGAGCATTCAGTGTCGGATCAAGTTTTGAAAAGTAGTGCTGCATTCCATTCAACTGGGAAAGTCAGATTTTACAACTTCCTACTAGGAAAAGTGCAATGGAATGCATCTTTAAATCAGAATTACAACTTGTAGGCTCCTGCAGAAATTCTCAACTCCGATTTCGCTGAGATGCAGGGGCATGATGTCACACAAACATGTCGACACTCAGGGAGATATACAAAGTAAGTGATAAACATTCACTTTATTAAGTAATATCGATAAATGAGTTCGTTTCCACATTATAGGATTGTAGAGCTGAGGAGGGCGGGGCCGGGCTGGAATGAGACACACCCGGTCCCCAATCAGCCTAATGGGGCGCACAAGGGATAAAGGCGGCCGGGGACGACAGTTCGAGAGAGAGAGAATTACAGACAGCTGTGCTGTGTTTTTAGTTCTGTGTTTTTGGTTGTGTTTTTGGTTAATAAATTGTTATTTAAGTTGTCAAGCCGGTTCTCGCCTCCTCCTTTCCACTAAACCCCCTTACACTGGTGCCGAAACCCGGGAAGGAGGAGGGATTCCCGTCGCAGAGTCCTCGACACTGCCGTCCACCCAGGGGAGCGCCGCTGCCGTCCGACGGGGGACGGAGTAGCCCGACTACCCGGACGCGGGGAACGGCCGCCGTCCGCGAGGCAAGTGGGGACGGGACTCCCCGACCACCTGGAGCGAGGGAGCCGCTGCCGGGGGCGGAGGAGTGCCCTGCCGTCCCCCGGGAACGCGGAGGGGTCGAGAGAAGACCGCCGTCCGCGGGGGGAGGAGGGAAGCGACTCCCCGACCGCCTGGAGTGGTAGGGCCGCTGCCAGGGGCGGAGGAGAGTCCCCACGGGACGCCGGGAACGCGGAGGGGCGTTCTGTCCGCTGGGGGTCAGAGGTCTGACTCCGGTCTGCCCGGGGAGGAGCGGCTGCAGTCCGCCTGAGAGGGTGGAGTAGTGATCGAGGACCACGCGACGGCGCATCAGGTGAACCGGTGAGTTTCTTTTTCTCTCTCTCCTCTCTCTCTCTCTGCCGCTCCGTGTTGGCCTTTCCCTCGCCATTTTGTGTTGTTGTTTTTTCCCCTCCTGTCTCCTCCCAGGTCGAGGAAGGCGGGGAGGACCCGCCGGCAGTCGGGGCATAAGGCACGCCCCCCCACCCGGAGAGGAAGCGTGGGGGGGATGTACGTCATGCCGGGGGCTCCCCGGCCTGAGGCAACGCCGGGAGGAGTGTAGAGCTGAGGAGGGCGGGGCCGGGCTGGAATGAGACACACCCGGTCCCCAATCAGCCTGATGGGGCGCGCGAGGGATAAAGGCGGCCGGGGACGACAGTTCGAGAGAGAGAGAATTACAGACAGCTGTGCTGTGTTTTTAGTTCTGTGTTTTTGGTTGTGTTTTTGGTTAATAAATTGTTATTTAAGTTGTCAAGCTGGTTCTCGCCTCCTCCTTTCCACTAAACCCCCTTACAAGGATATTAAAGCTTGTTTAACAAACTGCTGCAGAAACAGGTGTATAAAACATAATAATCTCTTTTGATAATCGTACACCTGAAGCACAAATGCTAGCACTGCAGCATTGTTTATCAGTTGGGTTGCTAGGAGACATAATGAGAGTCAAACACCTGCTAAGCTAACGGGAGCGTTGCAGTTCCGAATATCAGGGAACGGAATACATTTATGGTCGGAGATATCAAGTAGGAATATCCCACATCCAACTTGAATGGAACGCAGCATAACCGTGTTTATTGCAAGCAACATTTAAATTGCAAATATTATTAGATAGATTTTTCCAGGTATTATAGACCTCCTTGGTAGATTCATATGAAAGCTTATGATTTTTGAATGTCTGTTTGGGAGACATTCATTTCACAAAACAGTCATGCTGCAGTTAAAATTAAGTGCATTAAGTGTTGTTTCAAGTTTTGGCTTTCATGCGTGGGCGTATTTTTAAAATGTCAATTGGTATTATTAGTTAGCTGCGACATAATGTATGATGCCCAAAGGCATATGGTGTCTTATTCATTGTGAAACTGTGTTTTCTTAATGGCATGAATCACACTGAAGGCCTAGACTTTTAATGCACAGCCCGTTAATGCACTGGTCCTGACTATACAATGTGATCAGAATGCCACTTTGTTGAATAAAAATACCAATTTATTTCCATAAGAGCAAAATCTGTACATTATTCCAAACTTTTGGCCGACAGTGTGTGTGTGTGTGTGTGTGTGTGTGTGTGTGTGTGTGTGTGTGTATATACCTTTTTTAAGGGTAGCTTGACAGCAGTGTTGGATAGTAACAATTTAAATGTGATTTGGATTATGTAATTTGATAACGGTGTGAGTGAGAGTGTGAATGTGTATGTCTGTGTATGTTAGCCCTGTGATGGACTGGCCATCTGTCAAGGGGTTTCCCTGCCTTTGGCCCGAGACAGCTGGGATAGGCTACAACACTACCCATGACCCTACATAGGACAAGCGGCTACAGATTACAATTTGATTACAAAAATAAAGTATTTGTAATTAGAATACATTACATTTTAAATGTATGTGATCAGATTACAGTTACTTTTCATGGACTACATGATTACATTATTTATTACATTACAAATCAGTCAACGGCAATGTAGTGTAGTGTGTAATTTACTGATTGTGCTCCTAAATTTTAAAAGAGCGGTCTGAGCCAGAGACTGAAATGTGTGTTACAGGCAGCCTGATCTCATGAACAGTAGGTGACTGTTGCAACAATTTTGCAAAACAAAATTACATGCTTTATTACATGTTTTGCTGCAGTTTCCCAGTGAAATGTCCAGTGGGGGGTGCCAAAAGCGAGTGAAATGGTGTCATAATCAGACGAGGTTTTTAAGGTGAATGTTAGACGGAGGTTTTAATGAGTAAAACATACCTCCCTAATCTAAAACTTTAACCTAAACCTAACCAATAATGTTCTAAATGCAAATGAGAGGTGGAGAAAACAGACATCCTTATCCTAAACCAATACCTAAACCTAACCGAATGTTTGGAGAAAGCAAAAAAGCTCATTTTCTGAAGCAACCACACCATTTTGTTTGCTTTCTATGACACTTCCTGTAAGTCTCACGCATTAGCTTGCGTGTTTGTCTGGGCTTCAACCTTGTTCCCTCTGAGTCCAAAGTCCAGCACTCTTATCAGCTGAGCTACCACGCAAGCTAATCATGATGAAATAAGTGTGTAAATGTAGGTGGGTCTGTAATACAAGCATTGAAATGTATAGTTTTTCAAATGATGCCTTATAGTAAAAGTGTTTCTATATCATAACATAGCAGTGTGTGATAAAAATACAATAAAAATAAGTGTTTATAAAGTCATAATCAGCCGTTGTTTTCGTGATTTGTGTAAAAGTGAATTAAACTGCAGTGAAATGTAGAATACGGCACGTAAAAGTCAGTTTGCAAAAATGTAGTTATAGTAACGTTCATTCTATAAAGCTAGGTTGGTGACAGGCCTATTCAGGCTATATATATACAGTACATACGTACATATATATTCCTTATTTCCTAAATAACAACAACTTTCTTAAAATGAAAAAAAGTGCATGTTATCATTGTCTAACGTCATCTAACATATGTTAGTTTTTTATGGCTCTTTAAATCCCTTATTTGTTTTAGATTTTAGATCAAACATAAAAAATAAAAATAGTAATCCAAAAGTATCTAAAAATAATAATATTATCACCTAATAGTGTCATCTTAAATATTAAGTTACTGTTTACATTTTTAGTTGTGTAATTGGTAATCAGTTCCAGATTACATATCAGAAGTAATCTACCCAACACTGCTTGACTGTAGTTTAACTACATTAAATGACAGACTGTAGCTTGTCAAGCTACAGTTTCAAAGTAGCTTCCCCTAAACTTCAATTGAAGCATTTTCTAAGAAAAAAAAAAAGATATTTAATGTGCTGGCACTCTAACAAAATGGCTTCCACATCTAACTGACGTGAATGTACTTACCCCCTCTTTTGTCTTTGTCCTTCCTCCCACCACCATGTGTCTTTTTTTCCATCAAGAGGTCTTTCTGCAGTGCGGTGATAGAAGAGATCAGACTGTCGTTCATGTACGAGAGACGAGTGAAACACAAGCCCCACCCCCAGCCGCCAGCCATAGCGAAGACAGACGCAGTGATCAACATGCACTCCTTCAACGATTGTCGCCTGCCCGGAAAGGACAACATGAGTTACAGCACCGCAATGACGCCCGTATTTCCATGACTTGCCTGGGCGACGGCCATCTAAGGCACGTTCCCGGCACTGTGCCGGAGAGCAGGGACTACGGTTCCGAAATGATCACAGCATTCACCATCAACCGTAGAGATATCCGACACCAAATGGCCAGTCAAAACGGTGGCAGTAGCAACAAACCAGGTAGTGACCACATCCTCAAACCAATGTATCCCACAATGCCATTGCGAGAGGGCGGCCGATCGGTATCCTTCCTGTGAGAGTGGCACGCCACGTCTCGGAAACAGATCTGCGCCAGAGTCTGATGTTTACAAATGGCACTCCAACGCAAAGCTTACAATCTGAAACGTGGAACTTGAAGGAGCCCCCCCCCCCCAATCTAAGTTTCTCAATGAAAATGTTGAATATAGGCTTTTCTGAATCATGGCAATAAATGAAACTACAGACAGACACAAAGGGGAGTAGTTTTCTTAGAGTATCATTTATAGCACATAAAATTCTTTTTCAAGAGTTCTGACAATTCATGTTTTTATTTTGTCAAACGCTGTAGCCGTTTTGCAGCGTTTCATAGGAGGCAATGTACAGTACAGTGTGTCGGACCGTAGGAGAATTTAGTTTAGTATGCTGTTCTTTAGCAGCCAATGTGATATTAGAAAACCCTTAAACTGCAAGTTCCTGAAGGCTACAGAGAGCGTAGCACCCTCCTTTGTTCATGGAAATGCAGAAATACACAGAGTTGATTTCATTCAAGCCACCTAAATAAATTGTAGTTCAAATAGCTAGACTTTTTGTTACCCTCAAACGAATAACAATTCTGCACAGCCTGTAAAGTCATTTCATAGTGCTTACAGGCAAGACTTACAGACATTTTGATTTATTTGCGCTTCATACTTTGCCAGCAGATGTTTTTTACACAGCAAGATTTAATGGTAATGACGGATAAACACAACAGTTGCCAAAGATCTGTCATCCAAATGGATTTAGATACTTGAAACGCAGCTTTCCCTGCAAACAAGAAAGCGAATGACACATTGACTCGGTTGTGTTCGTTAAATGATTTATTCCTGAGAATCACAGGCCTCATATCAAAAATATTCCCTTGTATACAGAGGATTTACGTACATATACAGAGGATTCTCAACAACAAGTTGGCTTTTGCAATCTGCATCAGTGTAGAGCCCCATCTATGTCAACTTGTTTGAAGTACATAATTCAGTGTGGCTTGGCCTTCATCTCAACATATAATGTGAATTATATATTTTTTAAATCTTTTGCTTTGTTGTTAAGAGTTGGGTTTGAGAGTTGTCAAGTAAATGGAATGAGTTGTTCCAATCACCACAAACAAACACAGTGTTTTTGCATAAAGGAGTAGTTCACCCCAAAGTCATCATTTGCTCACCCGTATGTTATTCCAAGCTGCTCTTTTCCATATAACAAAAGTGGTTGGTGATTTATACTGCTAAGCTACCAAAAGGCCAAAATAAACTAATCAAACAAAAGGTAAAAGTAGTCCATAAGACTCATTTATCATATTCAAAGTCTTCTAAAGCCATATGAAAGCTTTGTGTGAAAAAAATATTGAAATCTGAAGGGATAGTTCACCCCCAACTTCAGAACACTTGGAATATAGCACACAGGTTGTATGGACTACTTGTACAGTACTTTAATGGCACTTTACATTTCATGTTTTTACCCTTTTTTTTAAATTATTATTAACAACTTTTATTGATTCCATTCATAAGACAAACAAACACAACATAAAATACGGAATCAATTATATACATGAAACCCCTCCCCCCGAAGAATTCCCCCCCACCCCCAGCCGACACAAACACCTCTACAGTGGTCACCAACAATTACAACGTAAAAATAATAAAAATTAAAAAAAAAAAACATTTAAAAAGTATACTTTCAAAAAAACAACAAGAATGCACATACACATCAAACTACAAATCCCTCTTCACTGCCCCTCCCCGAGAACCCTCTAAAAAAGCCAAATATCCATCCCACTTCCTTTCAAATAAATCCCATTTTCCCAGACTTCTATGTTTACCTTTGTTAAGTGTAACACCTTACATTCATGTTTTTACCTTTGTTAATGGTAAATCTGAAAGTTTTTACCTTTGTTAAGGGGTTCATTAATGACAATTTAGTCATTTACAAATGCATTATAAATCACTGATATTTGGTTATAACAATATGATATTTCATACAATACTTGCCAGATATTGAGCCATTTTACCTAAAATATTATAAGTGCTTAATAACACTTATTTAACGTTAGTAACCTATAAAAATGTACATTAATGTATAGCGGACACATATGAAGCATTTATGAAGTAGTTGCCAATATTAGAAACCTATGTACATAAAGTTCAGTATGGCTTAATGGTCATCAGGCTTTATTTTATGAAATGTGCTGTGAATGTGCATGAAGACCAAAAAAAAAAAAAAAATTTTTTTTTTTGATTTTTCAGAGGACTTAGTAACTAGGACTAAGTTAGGACAGCACTCAAGTAGCACCATTCTTTTGACATCAACGTGACAAGGAAAGTGACAACAAAAGTGAGTCAAGACATTACAGTAGTACATATAAACACAAAGCGGACTGTAGCAAAATGACATCTTGCATCTAATCTTAATATAATAATATTGAATCAGACTATTTTTATGTTTTTGAATAAATCATGAATTTTATGTTTTTGATTAATATAATTATGTATAAGTGTATTTAGTAAGCATTTATAACATGTACGTTAAAATGCACACTATTCGGCAAGTGTGTTTCTATTCATGTTGTCATAACTGCATAATCAATGAATAATGCATTAGTAAATGAATTATTACTCACTAATGAACCTCTTAATTAACCCTTAATAAAGGGAATGCTAATGTAGTGTTAATGTAAAGTGTTTTTTTTTTTTTTTTCACTTCTGTTGTATGGAAAAGAACAGCTCAGACATTCTACCTAACATCTCATTTTGTGTTTCACTGGAGAAAGAAAAAATTACTGGGTCACAATGACATGAAGGTAATTAAATCATGACAAATTTTCATTTTTGGGTGCATTATTTCTTCAATAGTGTTTTTCTGAATGAGCAATTCTGGCAGAAAATTATTAATCAGCCCAACAGAAAGTTAACCCAAAATTGATTTTTTTAAAAATGCATTTTTAATTTTTACATATCTTTTTTATGTCATGCATAATATCACGACTAAAGCATGGCGATGTGACCATCAGAAGTTGTGAGCAGTTCCAGTGATAATATAGGTGATATATTAACACAATGAAGGGAACTCCAATAATTTAAAGTGTGTATATTTCATTTCAAAGCATTACTTGGTGTTGTCATATTCATTTTGCAGGACAGTTCTGAATGCTTTTAACAACTAAATGTGACATTAAGATGTACATCAGTAATATGAGACACTTTATGGCCATAAGGTTCCCTGCTTTGTGACTGACAGGCTGATCAATAAGGGTAGGATTAGGGGTAGGTTTAGGGTTCGGGCCAAAAGCCACAAAGCAGTGCACCTTCCACCAATAGGTGGTTATATGGCTTTCAAAATTGCATATTTGAGTGTTCATCAAATAATGAGAGTAAACAAATGCAGAGACACAACAAACTTGCAATATATGTGCGTTAGACATCAAAACTGCAATACAGATGTACTGGACCCTCTCATATCTGAACATGGTTTGTGTTCAGATGAACATTTAATGACAGTTCTCATAGATATTTCAAATACATTCAGCACTCAACTGATTTTATATGAAGCTTTTCCATGTGTCATGTACATGTGGGAAACTCTACGAACGAAGCATTCTCATGACGAGGAGTAGGTGCTACGAGTCTTCACCTGCTGCCTGCTCGTGGCAGCTCAACCAATGACAGGCCTCTGTGAGGTCAATCTAATGGACAGTGTCAGAAACGAGCAAAAACAAAAGAAAAAAAGCATTTTTGTGTTAAACGTTTTTATGGTGAATTATGTAATGACCAGAATAACTTCATGTGACTAAATGTTTCTTTGGTGAAAGCTCATTGTATATGTATTATTCAAATTCTGTGTAATTTTAACACTTTCTTGCAAAGTAGGGTATATATTAGATGAACAGAAAATTACTGTATTTTGCTAAATACTGATGATTTTTACCTGTATTTTTTTTCCTCAGCTCTTCTCGATAATTTGTGCAATGCTGTATCAAGCGTGATACATGCATATTGTAATATACTGTAGGATTTACTCTCAAGATACAACTAAATGGATTTAAAGAACAACAATTTAACACCCAAGGCCCAGAAGTCCAGCACATTCACTTCAATTTATATTGGGGGGTTGATATTAATACCATATGGAGTCATGTATGTTATTCTGCAACCTAATGTATTCATATCAGATGTATATAAATAATACTTATATCAGAATATTCAGAGCAGAATACGATGACTGATTCTGTGTCATTTCTAATCCATTTTCCATGAACACCGATCATGTATATTAAGCTTACTAATTTATTTATTTATGTCTTTTGTCTTCCCATTTCTATATTGTCAAATCCACTTGTTCAGTACTCTCTTCAAAAACAATTATTTATTACAACATACAGTGGGGTCCAAAAGTCTGAGACTTTAATTAAATACAACTTTTTTTACTATTACAAATTATATTATCAGCAAAACAATTTGAGTCAAAAGCAGAATTGAAAAATTAACATTTGAGAATACTCCAAAGAACATCTTGAGTGCTTCAATGAAAGCAAGAAAATCTTACCTTTTGTACAAAAGGAGTTAACACGATCAGCGTCACAAATGTGCTTATTTTAATAGTGACCTAGAAATAGTGCAGATTTAAAAATATTTCTAATGCATTTTACATCATAGTTTTAAATCTTTCAAAATCCTAAAAGTTTCTGTTCATTTTCAGATTTAAATGAAAAAAAATCTTAGATTGGTCGATGTTTTGGATCTCACTGTATATCATAGTGCAGTTCTTTAAACTTAAACTTTCTATGACATGGTGTCCAATTACAATTTTGTGACAAATATGACAAAACACAAACAGTTTGAACATAAAGCAAGAATGAAAACAAATATTAATAAATAATTACAACATTAGGGGAACTGTCACTTTGTATGTAGCACTTTGAAGACGTTGGGAAATTAATTATAGACTACAAATTATTATTTAATCTGATTAAATCTTATATTACACTGTGACACATTAATTGTAATTAATAACTTAGCATCTTTGCCGCAACACACAGTGAAATCCATATTTATTGTACATGCCTTCATATCTAACCAGAGGTGGGTAGAGTAGCCAAAAACTGTTCTCAAGTAAAAGTACAATTACAAAAAAAAAAAAGAAATATTATATTTTTGCTCCTTGAATCAACCACACCATCTTTTTCCAGAGCAGCCTGTATTTCTTCTGATGTTACCTGTGGGTTTTTCTTTGTATCCTGAACAATTCTTCTGGCAGTTGTGGCTGAAATCTTTCTTGGTCTACCTGACCTTGGCTTGGTATCAAGAGATCCCCGAATTTTCCACTTCTTAATAAGTGATTGAACAGTACTGACTGGCATTTTCAAGGCTTTGGATATCTTTCTTTTCCAACTTTATAAAGTTCCATTACCTTGTTACGCAGGTCTTTTGACAGTTCTTTTCTGCTCCCCATGGCTCAGTATCTAGCCTGCTCAGTGCATCCATGTGAGAGCTAACAAACTCATTGACTATTTATACACAGACACTAATTGCAATTTAAAAAGCCACAGGTGTGGGAAATTAACCTATAATTGCCATTTAAACCTGTGTGTGTCACCTTGTGTGTCTGTAACAAGGCCAAACATTCAAGGGTATGTAAACTTTTTATCAGGGCCATTTGGGTGATTTCTGTTATCATTATGATTTAAAAAGGAGCCAAACAACTATGTGATAATAAATGGCTTCATATGATCACTATCCTTAAATAAAAGACCATGACCAGTCCTATTTTCAAAATCAATGCCAAAATGTCACAATTTCTGCCAGGGTATGCAAACTTTTGAGCACTACCGGTCAAAAGTTTTGAAACACTTAACTGAAATGTTTCTCATGATCTTAAAAATCTTTTGATCTGAAGGCGTATGCTTAAATGTTTGAAATTAGTTTTGTAGACAAAAATATAATTGTGCCAACATATTAATTTATTTCATTATAAAACTAAAATTGAATTTAAAAAAAAAATAAAATAAATAAAAATTGAAATTGATGAGTTGGACCAAATAATAAAGAAAAGCAGTCAATAAGTGCCCAACATAGATGAGAACTCCTTCAATACTGTTTAAAAAGCATCCCAGGGTGATACCTCAAGAAGTTGGTTGAGAAAATGTCAAGAGTACATGTCTGCAAATTCTAGGCAAAGGGTGACTACTTTGAAGATGCTAAAATATAACACAGTTTTGATTTATTTTGGATTTTTAGTCACAACATAATTCCCATATTTCCATTTATGTCATTTCGTAGTTTTAATGACTTCACTATTATTCTAAAATGTGAAGAAAAAAATATATATATAATTATGAATGAGTAAGTGTTTCAAAACTTTTGACTGGTAGTGTATATATTGAAAGTGAATGGTGACAAAGAGTGTCTGTCCCTAACATTCTGTCTCACATATTTTGCGTTCCACAGAATACAGAAGGTCACACGGGTTTGGAACAACATGAGGGTAGGGAAATGATGACAGAATATTACATCATGGCTAAGCTATCACTTCTGCAGAACACAAATTAAGATTTTTAGAAGAATTTCCCAGCTCTTTTGGTCCATAAAATGCAAGTGAATGGGTGCCAAAATGTTGATGCTCCAAAAAGCACATAAAGGCAGCATTAAAGTAATCCATAAGACTCCAGTAGTTAAATCCATGTCTTCAAGTGATATGATAGGTGTGGATGAGAAACAGATCAATATTTGTAATTTTTTTGCGAGACATTCTTCTCCCTAAGAAGAATGTGAAAGTGATCTTTTTATCATCCACACCTATCATATCACTTCTGAAGATATGGATTTAACCACTAGAGTCTTATTGATTACTTTTATGCTGATTTATGTGTTTTTTTTTTTTTAACTTTAAAATGTTGGCACCCATTCACTTGCATTTTATGGACCAATAGAGCTGAGAAATTCTTCAAAAAATCTTAATTTGTGTTCTGCAGAAAAAGGAAGTCATACACATCTGTGATGGCATGAAGGTGAGTAAATTATGAGAGAATTTTGATTTTTGGGTACTCTATCCCTTTAAGGGCTCTTGTCAGATCTGGATGAATTTGTCAATAAGAAGAGAGGTTTGCAAACCTTTCTATTACAGTGAAAACGTGAACAATGTCCCACAGGGACATTATATATAATGCTGAAATATAATCTAAAGCAAGATCATGTTTTATTAATGCCAACTTTCACTATTTCATAGCTTTTAAAGTCCTGTGTGGATTCTTATTTCAGAATAGTTTCAGTTTTCTGTACAGCAGTACGGCCCTTCTCTAAGCGCAGTGTACGCAGCCTGCGTAGGCAGTGTTGAGGAGTAACGGAATACATGTAACAGGATTATGTATTTAAAATACAAAATACGTATTTAAAATACAAAAATAATAAAACTGTATTACACTACAGTTACAATTTAAATATTGGTATTTATAATACAGTTACATTCAAAAAGTATTTTGATTACTGAAGAGATTACTTTGGATTTTATTGTCATTTGTTTCATTTAATATTTAGTCCTTTCAGATGGAAAACATTTATACATATAAATGATGCGATTCAAAGTGCATTTGAACAGCGGTGAAACACTTTCTTATGAAGTGTTACATTCATACGAGCAGACACAGAAGTAAGTTTGAAGTAAGTTTGGAGCAGAAGAAATAGAAATAAACCTTGTGTAAATTGTCAGATTTACGCTAAGCTAAAATGCTATTTCTAGCCATTTTACATGCACGTTACCAGGCACGATTATATTTTTTTATAAAGAAAATTCACGTTGGATCATAATTTCTTTTTTTCTAGTAAGCCCTTTCATATTAGGGCAAAAATCTTATTCTTGATAATATTTTTTGTATTGTTTTCCTGTTAAAATATCTAAAAATCCTTAAAACAAGATCAATTTGATTTATCTTGTTTTAGAAACAACACTGCATAAGATATTTAGGTTTTTCAGAGAATGTATTTTTAACATGTGTATTTTGTCTTACTGTACTGGCAGAGTTTTTGTAGTCAAAACAAGTGAAAAAATCTACCAGTGATGAAGAAGTAATCCAAAGTATTTAGAATACGTTACTGACCTTGAGTAATCTAACGAAATACGTTACAAATTACATTTTACAGCATGTATTCTGTAATCTGTAGTGGAATACATTTCATAAGGAACCCTCCCAACCCTGTGTGTAGGGCACCAACCCCGGTCGTGGAACATTCGCTCTGTCTGAAACCACCCCCTATCCACTATATAGTGCATTATTTCGGGTGTCCGCCATTTCATAGGAGTGTCTGAATTCTGAGTAAGCCACTTGTTCCCTACTTTTGTTCACTCATTCTTACCCACAGTGCACTCTAATTTCGAATGTACAGTACATTTGATGTACACTCGACAATGGTTAATTGCCCATAATCCACCACAGTGAAAACATACGAGGTGGGAGTTTACTGCTTCCTTCACTCCTGCAATGTTTTATTTCATGCTGAATGTATTAAATTACTTTTTGAACAATCATTACTTGATTAAAATAACATAATAACATATAGAAAGGCAAAACATACAGATACATTTTAAAATGTACTCTTTATTTATTCAGAATTTTGCCATTAAGCAGAATTCTTTATTTATTAAATAATTCACTGAGGTGATATTATTTGAACTCAGAAGACTGCGCACAGTGGAAATTATAATTATGTGGATGATTTAAATATTCTGTTATAATATTTTAGGTTAGGTTATGATAATTTGGTCAGATGAGGGCGCTATGTGCCATGAAACGTTACCCAGCTTGTATTGAAGTTTAAAGATACTAAAGTATAACAAAATAAATACAATAATTTACATTTGATAAAATCTGTTTACTCTTTATATTAACATATATATTATTTGGCATACGATCGCCTCGCACCCGCACATCTCTCACATGCGCATTGCGCCCCTCACTTTGCACACGCAGAAATGCTGTCTGTTTGCACTCTAGTGGTCAATAACGTGAACGGCAGAGCAAAAGGCATTTATACTTAACTTGGATGCTTACATGGATTTATACAGTTAATCAGCCCGAAGTAGCTGCAATAGTTTCCAGTTCCCCTGCGAGGGCGCGGGGTAAATGCGTAAATACTGCTTATGACATGCGGGACAAAGCGCACTGATAAATTGCTGCAGATTTAAGAATGTACACTCAAAAACTGATGTCATAAGAGCCCATATTTACAGAATCACCCTGAAAATGACCATCACATTACACAGAAAAGCCCGCATTATCATTAGAGCCACAACTTACCTCAGAGTGCTGCCTTAAATTAGAGCTGCAGTTTTAATCTTGAAATACCCACTTGACTTGGTGTTAAGTGAAGGCATTGCATGACAAATCTATTCTTTTTTTACTGTGCAGAGCGAATAAAGTGTTTCACTTAGTTAGAAGAGCATGATGTTGCAGCAGTGATGGACTCGGCTTGAGTGACAGTCTGTGTCAGCCCGCGCAGCTGTGTGAAATTCCACTGTCGTAAAAGTCCCATTCAATAATCTCTCAATAAATTATACATTAAATAAAATGAAACCCAGTAATTTAACGACAGGAACACCGCCCATTGTAAAGAAGTAAAATATTTTTTTAATTCGAAATTTACTTAAGAGTAAAAAGTACCCACTTTCAAACCTACTCTCAAAGTACATTTTTCCCAAAAAACAAGTAAATGTAACAGAGTAAATGTAGCATGTTACTACCCACCTCTGTATCTAACTGTTGGAAAACCATGAAATATTCATTTCTATCTGTATGAAATGCATTATATTGAGCATTTACTTTGGTTATTGGTTCAATCAATCCTATTTACGGAACATAAACATCTATTAAAAAAAAAATGAATGAATAAAACAATGTGAACATTGCTGTTTTACAAAATTGTATGAAATGAAAATAAAACAAAATAAACAATTTTTACAAATTTTGTATTTTGTTGATATTTTGCTTACCTTTGGTGTTTATTCATATCCATTTATTTTCCCACATATATATATATATATATATTCTGCTGTGTCTGCAGTCAAATAATGAAAGAAGCCATGTTTTATCAGTTGGCGTGAACACAGAGCAATGTTTTGGAGAACTTTGGCTTGTGCAGGATGTTTTAATTTGTCTGTAGCAGAAGCAGTCTTTGAAGTGTGCGTCCACCTGAGTTCAGCATCTCTCAGGTAAAGAGACTCATGCGAGTAGAACCTTTCACCCTCACTTCAAAGAAACAACAGTGCTGCAGTGTGAACTGTGAAGTCCACACTTACATAGCATTGAAGGAAAGACACAAGGCCAAGTGCAATGTTCTGGGACACCACTTTGACACAGAAATTAGGTCTTATATTTATGACACAAAAACATTTAAAGGAATAGTTAAACAAAAAAAAGTTACTTCAAACCACGTTTTTTGCTGAAATGTTTCCATGCTCATTTCAGTACTTTGAATACCATTTCCCTGCAGCTCTAAAATGTCATATGTATTAGTGTATATTAAAATAATGAATATAGAAATAATTACTGTGATGTCACAATGCAGGCAACAGCACTTCCGGGTTCTTTTGAGCAGCAGATTTAAATAATCTTTTAAGCATTATATAATCATTAGTATCATTAGTAATAATCATCAAAGTTATTCTTAAGGGATATCTATGGTTTATAGTGAAGAAGTACATGTAGGTTCTTTCTCAACTATCAGCAAAATGTCCTGGTTACTTTCATAACCTCCGTTCCCTGATGGAGGGTTTGAGAATTTGTGTCGATGTAGTGACACTAGGGGTCACTCTTGGGAGCCCCAAACATGAGTGGAATTTGCATGCCACTCCCCTGGACATACGAGTATAAAATGAGCTGGTATGCAACCACTCATTCAGGTTTTGTGCTGAGGAGCCGAGACAAGGTCCTGGCCATTTCAGCGGGTAGTTCAGTGTTGTGGCAAGAGGGACACAATGTCTCGTTCCCTCCATCAGGGAACGGAGGTTATGAAAGTAACCAGGACGTTTCCTATCTGTCACTCACTCGACGTTGTGTCGATGTAGTGACACTAGGGGTCCCTATACAAAATGCCACAACTAGCTGAACTGTGTTAGGTGGACTGGTGGTGCGAGATGGGCAGACCGCTGTGTCTCGTAGCCAGCGCACCAGGCCATTACGTTACCCCCGAACGCTCTTATGAGTGTCGAACGGTCCTTCGGGAACAAGTCAACTGCCCAAAAAATAGGGACAGGCTAGCCTAGCCATGGCCTCTTTTCACTCCCAAGGGGAAGACACCGCAGAGACTAAACCCGGGGTTGGGGGTAGAAATACATCACATGGTCTTACCGAGTCTGTGCAAGGCCCAGTTCAGTACTTACATGTCCAATTTTGGTTGCAACCCACAGCCTTTCTTCAGTACAATGAAGTAGCGGCTGCAAAATCCCTTCTTCATCTCGGCCGGAGGGACAGGCTCTATCGCACCCTTCCGTAGAAGGGTAGTGATCTCCATACGCAAGGTAGCGGCGTTCTCGCCCTTCACCGAGGTGAAGCGGACGCCGCTGAATCTGGGCGGGTGCCTGGCGAACTGAATCGCATAGCCGAGTCAGACGGTCCAGGTCAGCCATCGCGACGGGTTGGAAAGCGCGAGCCACACGTCCAAACACCGGGCGAGGGGGAAAATCACGTCGGATGTACCAGCAGGTGGGGCGGAGCAGTGGGGTGGAGCCTGAGGTGCCACGTCGAGGGGGCTCGGACCCTGTGGCCATGCTGAGTCTAGAGACATCGAAGCACTTACCTGGCTCCTGATGCCCACCATAAGATTCGTCGAGGAGGGGGGAGGAGGAATATCGTCCCCGCAGTCCATCAGAACCAACCCGGTGTGGGCATGTTTGTGCCACAGCTGGGCACACAGGGGCAGGGGGTCTGCCACTGGAGTGCCAAACCTGCCAAAATGGGATGGTGGACAGTGGTCGTGACGATGGCCGTGCGCACCTGACATGTGACCCAGGGAACAAGAAAACCACTCTTTTGTTGAAATTTTGGATACCACAGCCTCTTGGGCATGCGGCGAAAAATTAAAGATTCTCCTCCCGGCCCTCCACCGGGGGATGGAGTGGTCTGTCCACCAGCTCCATAGAAGCAGGTCTCCTCGTCCCTGGGTCGCCCGTCTCAGGGGCGCTTTGAAACCTTCCTTGGTGCCAGGCTGCCGGGGCGGGCTATGGCAGAGCCAGTGCTGTTGCTGCAGGAGGATGCACTTAGCGACGAGCAGACGGGGTGCGGGGTCTTGAGCCGTACCGGGGCAGGATGTGCTGTATAGCCTCCGTCTGTTTCTTCACCGCCGAGAACTGCTGGGCGAAGTCCTCGACGGTGTCGCCGAACAGGCTGACCTAGGAAATGGGGGCGTCAAGGAACCGTGCCTTATCAGCCTCTCTCATCTCGACCAGGTTGTGCCATAGGTGGTGCTCCTGGACCACCAGGGTGGTCATCGCCTGCCCGAGAGACTGCGCCGTGACTTCGTCGCCTGGAGAGCGAGGTCGGTCACCGAGCGCAGCTCCTGCATCAATCCTGGGTCAGAACTACCCTCGTGTAGTTCTCTTAGTGCCTTGGCTTTGTGCACTTGCAGGAGAGCCATGGCATGCAGGGCGGAGGAGGCCTGTCCAGCGGCACCGCAGGCCTCAGTCGCCAGAGACGACAAAACCATACAGGCGCTGGACGGGGGTCTCAGGCGGCCCCACCAGGTGGCGCCACTTTGCGGGCACAGGTGCACCGCAACTGCCTTATCCACCTGTGGAATCGCTGAGTACCCCCTGGCAGCCCTACCATCGAGGGTAGTGAGAGCAGAGGAGCTCAGAGACTGGGTCCAGGCAGTGAAAGGTGCCTGCCATGACCTCATGAGCTCCTCATGCACCTCTGGGAAGAAAGGGACCGGGGCGGGGCGCGGCCGTGAACAGCGCTCCGGGCCCAGGAACCAATCATCAGGCTGTGAGGGTTCGGGGGGGTGGAGGGTTCCACTCCAGCCCGACACACGCAGCCTCCCGGGCAAGCATGGCTGCCAGCTGCGTGTCAGGCTGTGACTGGGCAACCACACCCGAAGGTGGGAGCCCAGTCGAGTCCTCAGTGTCAGACTGGATAGCCCGCTCTCCGATGCTGCAATCGAGAGCTCATCCACTTCACAAGAGCCGAAACGAGATCATGAACTCGCCCTGAGACGAGCCAGCGGTCTCATCCCAACGGGGCAAATGAGCGTACTGGGGAATGGGAGGTCCGTGGGGAGTTACCCGGTGGAATGGCTCCCATTGGGGTCCCCAAATCGCCCCCAGTGCTAACCGAAGCGGCCTCAAACACGTAGGTAGAAGGACCGTGGTGGGGAGCCGCTGGGGCGGTCTTTCCCTCTAACGAAGGAAAAACCACGACCGCAACATTGCCATGGTCACGCTCTCACAGTGAGAACATGACCCGTCCACAAACACTGTCTCCGCGTGGGCAGCGCCCAAGCACGTAAGACCGCGATCGTGGCCATCGGAAGAGGAGAGGTAATGACCGCAACCAGGAAATACACACAAACGGAGAGGCATCTTTAAAAAGACGCTCTCCATTAATACCACTCTTTTAAGAAGGGAAAATATACTCTTTTAGTAGGAAGATTATACTATTTTAGCTGCTGAAGTGCCCAGGGGTGTTCTCTGCACTTCACCAGTGCAAGAGGGGAAGAAGCCGCTGTAATGTGCCGTAAATCCAACAGCTTTTCGAGGTGAATGGATCGGCAGAGTAATTCAGCTCGCTGAACACAACCGCTCAGCTCCGAAGAGAAAATCTGAATGAGTGGTTGCATACCAGCTCTTTTATACCCGTATGTCTGGGGGAGTGGCATGCAAATTCCACTCGCCAATACCCATTGGCCTTTTTTCAAAAAGCAGAGATGTTTGGGGCTCCCAAGACTGACCCCTATTGTCACTATATCGACACAACGTCGAGTCAGTGACAGATAGGGAACCAGTTTTAACTTGGTTCATATGCCTGTATGACTTTGTCAAACGTGTAATAAATACACATCCTCACATGTTTAACACACTTCTAAAGCCTGAGAAATTTGGCACATAAAAATGAAAAGTACCATAAGACATGCAATATGTGCTTGAATTATTGATGCATTTTCAATAAACAATGATATTTTACTTAAATATCATCATATTCAATAAGACATCATTTTAGAAGTATTACATTATTTTATTTGCATATCCTTTCACAAACAGTAGCCTATGTGATGCGGCAGTGGAGACAGAGTCCCGTTCATCTGAATATATCTTACATGGTGGTATAAGATCATCGAAACAGTCCAGTTTGTGTAATTCCTTAGTGAAAAGTTAAAACCCACCAACAGGAGCTGTGGGGTAAGAGTGTTTTCACACTTGGGTCCTCTTTAAAATAACCAAACTCCAAACCCCTTTAAATGGACTAAAAAGAGAACCGAGTTAAAAAAGACCCAGTTCTCTTTGCATTCACACTATTTGTGACTTTGAAAGTGGGCTCAGATCTCTTTTTGGTCCACTTGACCCATTACAGATCTCTGTCCATTTTGCATTCACACCGTGTTGTTTTTGTCGAACCCAGACCTCTTTTTAAAAGACAAAATTGATGATAATTTGATAATTATTATTATTATGGCTATATTACAATTATATTACAAAAAGCTCTACATATTAATTTGAGATTATTAATACCCTTAAAATTAATAATTAGCATTAGTACAGGTGTCTTTGTTAAAAAAAAAAAAAAAAACATATTTTAATGATCTTCTGCATAAAAAAAAAAATATTACATTGTGTAAATATATAACATCTTGATTTTTAGCATTTAACAATGCATTGTATTTTTTATATTAATAATACTGTATTTAGAGGCAAAATTCAAGAAATTAAATCATGGATTATAGTAGATTAGTCATATTACCAACAAAAAAAATACAATTGATCATGGTTTTATCTATTGACAGCCTTGGGCAACATCCATTCATTGAAAATAGTAATATATTCGTATGGTAATCTCTTGTCATGCGCCATTCCATTGTGGTCTGGTTAAACCCTCGAGTCTTCATTTGTACAGAACACTCTAGAAAGTTTTTTGAGTTTGTTTTGCGAGGAGTTTAAATAGTTTCTATAAGCAATTTACTCTGCCATCTCCACAGAAACAGAATAAGAGGCTCATTGCGTCTTTTCTCTGCACGTCATCATTACTGGTGTACGATAACCTGCCAGATACATGTTTGGCATCTTGCGAAAAGGGAAAATCAAGTGAGCCCGGAGTGCTTTGTGTTCACAATGCACATTATTAGCGAAACCGAACTGCAAGCTGCAAGTGAACCGTACTCAAAAATATCGGGCCAAAAATGTCATGAACTGCGCTCAGACCCCTGAAAGGGACCAAGTGTCAAAACACCCTAAGTGGGTATTATTAGGGCAGGTGTGACACCAATGACGGTATTCCGTGAAATGTCATAAATTACTGTATGTCAAATCCTGAGTTTGTCCTGATCCACTGATCCTGATGAAAATCTAAAGAAGCCCAAATCTCCAATCATTTTTCAGAAACGCGGTCTTTCAACTCCACAAGCAACACTTTTTTGGCATTTTCAGCTCAATTTGCGCGAATCGATATTAAAAGCATTTTTTTTTCTTTTTTTTCTGGGGTGCCAATAGTAGAGCCACACGTTTGATTGTAAACAGTAAATTCGTTTATTGGTTTTTGTGTCTCGTAACAGTTTTTTGGAGTAATGACTTCAATTTCAGTCTGTTCCTCATATAAACTACCCTATGGCTTTAGAAGACTTCTTTTTGTTGAAATACAGCTGGATGTACAGCTACAACCTGGTTCATCCTGAGGTGATTGTTTTTTTGTTTTGTTTTTTAGCTTTTTTTTTGGAACAGCCCCCATTCACTTTCATTGTATAGGATAGAGCTGCCAGAATCTCCTTTTGTGTTTTATTAAAGGTGCTATATGTAAGATTGACAACAAGTGTTTGAAATGGGTACTGCAGTCCAAATTCAAAATATTGGAGAGTTGTCTGCCCCGCCTCAGACTCTAAGCTCATGCAGGTAGCCAGAATGTTGACACGCAAATTAGTCAACTCAGCATCAGTTTTAAAGGATTTCTGGGCTTTAAGCTGTCTCCATCTTCCAAAGGCATCTCCAATATTTATCCTCGTTTTACTACGCCTCTGGTCATGGTGGTTTTTAGATGGATGGCTAGGCTTTTTAGGTCAGGTGGAATCTGTTATCTCTGATCCAGTTCGTTTGCTGGCTTCCATGGCTGCATCACGCAGTGTTGTTTGCCTGCAAACATATTCAAATCTGGCAACCCAGTGGTGTCGAAATACTATTGGTGAGTGAGCAGTGGGTGGGATCACACAGGCCAAAACATAAACAGAAATTTCAAACATAGTCTATGCATCTAGGCAGTTCTGTCTCACATGAGCATGAATGAAGACTTTATTTAATATACCTCCATAGAGAAAAATGGGGCAGATAGACTGTTTTGGAGTGAATTTAACCTTGGCGTATCAAATGTCTCTTCAAACATTTAAAGGAGCTGTGGGACGTGCAGTGCAGGGTCTGTGAGTGCATAATGAGTGAAGAGGAGAAACTCCCTCATAATGAGACGATTTATTATCTCTCAACATCAATTACTCCCTGAGGGCAACAAAAGGCCAAGAGTAGAACAGACAGACAGACAGGCATACAGACAGACAAACAGAAAGGCAGACAGATAGATATCATACCCAGGAAAGATACACAGCATCTCCGTATGACCGTAACACTCGTGTGACCTTGAGCCTGGAGCATGTCCCTACAGTCTGCTTCAGCCGAGCAGCCATGCATCACTGCCCTGTTTTGAGTTAAGCCACTGTGTGCTGCATCTCTGAGGAATCACGGGTGAAAGGTGCAGCTGCACTGAAGCAGAGCAGCAGGTTTGCTCTGATAGAGGTGTTCACCTTGGCGCAGGAGGTGACTGAACAGGAGATATTGTTCCCAGCAGGGTTGCAGATGCGAACTTCACAGCAAACCTCCTCGGAGCCTGAAACAATACCTAACTCTTTGTGTACCAGTATACAGCATGTATCAGCAGTTTTTCTTAATGTTACCAAATAAGAAAACTATTATATATTAAAGAGATAATTCAGCCCAAAATGGAAATTCTGTCATTTACTCACCCTCATGTTCTGTATACACAGATTACGCAGTCTGCATAGGTCATCAACCCCCTAGGGGCACTATCTTACCCTAGGGGGGCACCAAAAGTCCACCTGCTGCCTGTCTTCGCACATTATAAGTGATTGAAGGACCAGTTAGCAGGCATGAAGCACTGTCCACATCAGATGATCACATGCTCGTGCTCACATTATTTTGCTGCGCAAAGTAACATGTTGCAGTATTCACATGACAAAAGTGCCCACGACATGTTATCACATTCCTACAAGTTCATATGTCATGGCCTCAACATACTGTACTATGATGTTCCCACGAGTTATTATGACAGATGACAGTAAACTACAGTAAGTGAACCGAACCCGTCCCTTCCCAGGCACCAGAAAAATGGACCGTAACCTATTTATCAACACAGTCCTTTGCTTGATGAAGCAACATAAAATAATGGAGTAAACTACAATTTTTTTTTATTAAAAGACAACGTATTTCTGGCTTGATACAAGTTACACACGCAGGTACACAAACAGTACTTTCTTTTTAATAAATCTGACTGAATGCAGACAATTTAAACAGTTTATGGCAATGTTCTAGGGTTTGGATTCCGTTCTGTGCAAATAATTATCATTTATATGTAAATTGAGTGTCTCTACTTAAATTACAATTCATTATGATCAAGTTTCTAATAATTCTCAATGGCCAACCACCGATAACCAATTTACAACCAATGGCCATAATCAAAGGAAATACTCAATGTTGTAATCCAGTAATCACTTTATTTTCTGTGTAGATCTGCAGTTGTGTTACTCAGCAGAAACACTGTTAGTGTTAAAGCACAATGTGAGTCCACTGTTGCAGTTACACTGCTGCACTGTTTACCCAAACTGTGTAAAACAGGCCTCATTTTTCTTTTTCCTCTGAGAAGGTTTAATAAAGATTGGTACAGTCATATGTAATGTAATAAGGGCATTGTATTTAGAGTTATATGAAATTATAAAACCTATTCAATCCGTGAAAATAATAATAAATCAGAAGGTAAGATTTTATAACTGTAATTTCAGATGTCACTCATTCCACCCAATATGAATATGAGCTATGGATTTTGGAATTATAAAATCAATGTTTAGTATTTTCATTGCTAAGCATATGGTTTCCGAGAATATTTTTTTATTTATCTCTTCATTATCCATCATAGCCACTTGGATACAATTAAGTGAATGTGGACTGTATTTATATACTTCCAGAGTTCAGTTCAGATCAAAAGAATATAGCTTCTACAAAAAAGTAAAAGACAAATATGTAACTATAATCATGTCTCTGTGAGTCCAATTGTAGAGCGTGCAGCAGCACTCAGGTGTGTGCTTATACTGAAAATTCATGAAATAAAACAATTAAATAAGACTTTATTTTAGTAAAAAATTACTGCCTGTAACTTGAATCATTCGTGAGTTTTTAAAAATTGCTCTCTGGAGGTCAAAGCACATGAGAACAAGTGAGAAATGTCTTGAGTCTGTATTTTTACTTTTACAGAACAATGCTTCTACACAACAGAAAGTCTGCTTTCAGGCATTCTGTATGAATTCACAAAAATGTAACAATTTATTTACAAATAAAAATAAACATAAAATAAGGTTATTATAGTTTTGAAAATGAAGTTTTCTATTGTAGTTGTTTTTTTGTTTTGTTTTTCTTTTCTTTTCTTTTCTTTTCGTTTTTATTTTTTTATTTTTTTTTATTTTTTTTTTTTGAAAACGACTGTGTGTTTTTTATTTCAGGAGATTTATTTTAGTTTTAATCACTTATACATCACAAATTGTTACATCTGTCTATCATAACACATACAGAAGCCTACTACACTTTATCAGAAAATCCACCATAATCCAAATAATCCAAATACTTCATCATAACACAGTCCACTGCAGTGCTTGCTAACAATGGCATGTGCTATTAATATGTAATTGCAGCTACATTTAGCAGCAAACAAAACCGTAATTTCCATCAGTAGCAATGTGGCGCATTTCATATTCAGCAATAGGATTCAGGCTTCAGAATCGCATAGGCCTACTATCATACTACTTTTACTCTTTCTGCTGTATGGTAAAAATAGTAAGAGTAGTCAACATGATCACATGGGAAATTGATATATTGCCATCGAATGTTTCAGTTACTGACAAGCACAGTCTCCCATTATACATTGTTGCATCAGTTCAAATTTTCCCTTTGTGAATGACAATTTCAGCCATACAATGACACAGCTCTTGTCTGCTGACTCACACCTTCCATCACTTCTTAAGGCCAAAGTATACTTTGATTTTCTGCATTTCAGATCAGATCACGCACAGCATGCATGACGCAAATTTCTTCAGCATAACAGTCTGTGCAGACCCAGTTTTTCCTTGACACACAAACAGTCCAAGCATGTGCTTACTGTTAGCTGTACTAAAAAATATCCCTCGTTGTAGTGTGAATGGGCAGTGGTGGCTCAGCAGTTAAGGCTCTGGGTTACTGATCAGAAGGTTGTGGGTTCAAGCCCCAGCACCACCAAGATGCCACTGTTGGGCCCTTGAGCAAGGCCCTTGACCCTATCTGCTCCAGGGGCACTGTATCATGGCTGACCCTGTGCTCTGATCCCAGCTTAGCTGGAATATGTGAAAAAAAAAGGATTTCACTGTATATGTGCAAATGTATAATGTGTGATAAATAAATAAAAATTAAATTAAAATTAATTGAATGTGTCAAATGCAAATCTGTATTCATTTACAATCAAAAGAGAATACTTTGAAAGGCTGAGCACTCAACCATATAGGAGACGAGACTAAAAAAAAGTATACCTTTTTGCCACTACAATTTCCTTGAATATCACAAATGACACACTTACAAACCATGAAGTCTGTGACACTGTCAGTACAAAGCATTCTGAAGTGGAGAACACAACAAAGCAAACGTTTTGACTTGTGAAGCCTTCATAAAAATTAAATGAGGAAGTGACAGCTGGATGGTGCTGGCAGTGTACACTGCTAGTATTTCAGGGAGAATACCAGAAGGTCAGATCAATTCATTTTGTCTTTAAATTGCTGTTTGCAGAAGTGGGTAGTAACACACTACATTTACTCGATTACACTTACTTGAGTAACTTTATAAAAAAAAAAAAAAAAGATTTTTTTTTACAGAAGTTACTTTTTACTCTTAAGTAAATTTGTAATCGCAAAAATGTACCCCTTTACATTTGGTGGCATTCCTCCCGTTACTGTGTTTATTTAATACATGTTACTATTAATTAATTTGTAGTTTTAATATTTACTTTATATCACTTGTAATGAGGTCAGAACTCAATTTGTCAGAGTTGCCATGTTCGCTTATTTTAAGCAATTTTGGTCCTTTTTTCCCAAACCAGTTGCTTGTTTCTTTTGCGAGATCTGGCAACACTTAATCACAAGTCTGATCGTGAACAGATGTGCCCTTCAAATGGAGTTGGAAATTTCGTAATTACGAGTTCTGAGCACATGAATGACCCCGCAAAGTCATATTAATGAGTGGGAAAGTCAGAATTCTACATCAGTGGTCCTCAACTGTTTTGCTGTGGGACCTAGGTTTTACACTGGACATCAAGTGGCGACCCACCATAGTAAAAAACATAACCTGCATTTAATGTATCCTGGATAGCATTTTCTTTTATCTTACATAGTTTTGTTCATGGTTTTCAAGTATAAATGCATTTATCAAGTGACATTATTTTTTTGTTGTTGATGTCAACAACAAAAAGAAGTTCTCTTCCCCCTGTTTAAAAGTTGATGAGCATGTTTATTTATATAAGCCCAATATATTTATAATCCAGTTTATTTCCTAATATCAAACATCATTCTAACAGAACATACACTCCAAACCATATAAACTTGAATGCTTATTGGATTCAATCATTTTCAGGTGGTATGTATTTGTGTAATGAGGGAGGGTGTGGCGAAAGTGACTAACACTTTATATCAAGGTGTGCATAATTATTAGGCAGCTTCATTACCTCAGGTCAAATGGGCCAAACAATAGATTTAACTGACACTGAAAAGTCAAATATTGTAAAATGCCTTTCAGATAGATGCAGCACTCTTGAAATAGCTAAACTATTGACGCGTGACCACCGGACAATCAAACGTTTTGTTGCGAATAGTCAACTGGGGTGCAAAAAATGCATGGAGAAGAAAAGGCGCAAATTAACTGCAAAAGACTTGAGAAGAATTAAACGTGAAGCTACCAGGAACCATTATCCTCCAATGCTACCATATTCCAGAACTGCAACCTACCTGGAGTGTCCAGAAGTAAAAGGTGCCAAGTGCTTAGAGACATGGCCAAGGTCAAGAAGGCTGAAACACGACCACCACTGAATTTATTCACAAGTTGAAGCATCAAGATTGGGCAAAGAAATACATGAAGACAGATTTTTCATGGACAGATGAAATGAGAGTGACTCTTGATGGACCACATGGATGGGCCCATGGCTGTATCACTAATGGACACAGGGCACCACATCGAGTCAGGTGCCAGCAAGGTGGAGGAGGGGTACTGGTATGTGCTGCTATCATTAAGGATGAGGTAGTTGGACCTTTTCGAGTTGAAGACAGGCTGAAACTCAACTCTCAAACCTACTGCCAGTTTCTGGAAAGTACTTTCTTCAAGCAGTGGTACAGGAAGAAGTTCTCAGCATTCAAGAATGCCATGATCGTTATGCAGGACAATGCTCCATCACATGCATCCAAGTACTCCACTGCTTGGCTAGCCAGCAAGGGCCTCAAAGATGCCCAAATAATGACTTGGCCCCCTTCCTCACCTGACTTAAATCCTACTGAGAACTTGTGGGCCCTCCTCAAACATGAGATTTACATTGAGGAAAGACAATACACCTCTTTGAACAGCATTTGGGAGGCTGTGGTTGCTGCTTCAGCGAAAGCTGATCATGAACAGATCAAGAAACTGACAGACTCCATGGATGGAAGGCTCATGGCAGTTATTGAAAAGAAGTGGCTATATTGGTCACTGAATATTTTTGAAAGGCCAAAAATGTTATTTAATTGTCATTTTGTGTTACTTATTTGTTGCACCTATTCTAAAAATTGAGAATAAACAATTGAGTTGGGAGAAATTATTTTTGTAATTTAGTTGCCTAATATTTGTGCACACTTATATATTCCCCTGAGAAAGACAAAACTCACTTTTTCTTTGTTAAACATTCAGGTTTGGGGTTCAATAACATTTTGGATTGACTGAGAGCATTGTGTTTGTTCAACAATAAAATTAATCCTGAGGAATACAATTTGCCTAATAATTGGGCACACAGTGTATATTACAAAGATGGAAAACTTTATTCATAATTTGTCCACAAGTCTTGGAGGTCCAGATTTTAAAGCCCTTTATTTATTTGGCCTTATATTTACAGTGTAATGACATATAAGTACAGGCATAAGACCATGATGGCCTTCATTACCATGGCTAGGTCAATCTAGATGTCTTTCTAATAATAATAATAATAATTATAATTATAATTATACTAATAATAAAATAATAATACTACATTATAGTGGTCATGAAAAATAGGATATATTCTACCTAATAGAGTATTTAATATGAAACTATAACATTTGTCAAAAGTTCACATTTACTGTTACTACTGTAAAATCGTGAAACATTTTTGTATGGGTAATGATGTAATTTTAAAAACAACAACTTTATTTTGGCACATAGCACAGTGTAGCTATGTTCCACCTCACTGCTGTATATAATGTCAGGGCTGCCTGTTTGAGAGGTTTGACTTCCTCCATAGTGATTTAAACAAGAAAAATTCTCACTAGAATTCAAATGGGCGTTGATGCGCGGCGAGTGCACGCACCAGAGATACAGTTGATCAGAGAGCAGATCATCGGCGCGAGTTGTTCCATTACATTCGTGCGAAAAACAAGCGTTGCAGATGAGAAGCCTTTTTGCGTGTATAAAGCCCTGAAATTTCACTTAGGCAGCTGGTGAAAATTGTTCAATGGGAGAACAATGGCATGTTCTTTCCCTGCTGTCTGCGACTCAGTCCGAATAGACCTGCAACCCCCTTTTGGGTCGCGACCCACCAGATGAGAAACACTGTTCCCCTTCTGTCACTCACTCGATGTTGTGTCGATGTAGTGACACTAGTGGTCGCCCTTGGGAGCCCCAGACACCTCTAATCTTTGAGAAAAGGCCAATGAGAATTGGCGAGTGGAATTTGCATGCCACTCCCCCGGACATATGGGTATAAAAGGAGCTGGCTCGCAACCACTCATTCAGATTTTTTTTTTGGAGCTGAGCGGTTGTGTGTCAGTGAGCTGAATTCCACTGCCGGTCCATTCACCTCAGATAGAAGCGTATGCTGTTGGATATACGGCGCATTCCAGAGGCTTTCTCTCCTTCTGCACGCTTAGTGCAGACTACGCCGCTGGGTGCTTCGATAGCGCTACTAAGAGAGTATATTTCTCTGCAAAGTGTAACGTCTGTGTAAGATCAGTGATGGCTAATTACACTTTGTTTGAAAAAAAACCTTTTAGCCTTTTGACATTTGCATATAAATTACTGACCTGGCCTCCACGTTTACATTTATATGGGTGCTAAATTGCAGATGGTCTTTATCACTATCAAAAGGATGCTAAAACAGGTCGCCTCTGGAGTGTCTCCATCAAGCTTCAAACACATTCCACAGAAAGGGGGGTGACCCCCCCCGTGCCAGGCACCAGAGCAGTTGTCTGTCTCCAGTAATTCCAATACATGTCACACACACACCTAAAGACATTTTCTCTATTTAGGCCATAGTAAGCAGTTATAAATGTATCTGCTATATGCATGTGTTGTATGTATATTCCCCTATGAAATTAACTTAGTTAAAACCCTTTACTTGTATTAGTTAGACGTTAAATGCCTATATTCAAGTGTATGAGTGTATCTCTGCTTTAATATCGTCTGGAGGTTACCTTCTTGGTATCAAAATGATCTTCCCTTTATTTCTCACACAATAATGTACACCATGTGATCGTGAAATGCATCGAACAATTCTTACTATGTTTTGAATTAAAAGCTGCACTAGCGGTCCAGATCAGCAATAAAAGGCGAATGGGCCATAAACGAAGACAAAGGATGTTTCTCCCGCTCAAAATGCATGCCTCTGATTGGCCACTCCACCCACAAAATGGGTGCGGCAATGAACTATCAAAACTCCAGAGCGCAGACTAATCATCGCTCAAAAACTCTTCTTCTTGAGACCAACACACTCCAAAACTCTCTCTTGAGTTTAACCTTCTGGCAGTGTTTACCTTCAAGTAACTTTGTGGATTTCCTGTGGACTTCTTCAACTCACTCCTAAAGAAATCGTCGAGAACCTCGTCTACCGCATCAAGACTCTTATTCAGCAACAAACCAATGCAAGTAACCATTTACAACTGATTAGATGCGCGTTTAAGTTTGAACCCCTTTTAAGGTGAATTGTGCCTCTGATGATTCTCATTTAGGTTGTGGTTAACTGACGTGAAATACTGCCTTCTTTGCTCTCTCTCTCTCTCTCTTTTCTTTACTTTCCTTCATTCTATATATGTATGTTTTGCTTAGTTTGTTTGTATGTTAGTTATAGTTTCATTTATTAAATCCCTTATATTCACAATTGATTGTCTCTGTGTTCCTCTCACAATTCAAAGTCACTGAATGTTGCTCCTTGCTACATGCTAAACTACTGCTAGCACTGTATAAGTAGGAAGGCTATTGTTCCTTGGCCAGGAAAGTAATCTTCCAAGAGTTGATAAATAATTACATTGTCTGCTCGCTGGACGGACAGATCAAGTAATTGTAATATCGATTCTGCTACAGTTAATTCTAAGATCTAATCTAAATATTTATTATTAATTATAACCAGTTATAATTAATTATAAATAATTCCCTTTTAAGCTAATTTGCTACAAAAGAGTATGTTTTCCTCTATTAGAGCAGCACATTGACGTGAACGTCATTTTAAAGATGCGTCTTTTTAAAGATGCTGTTCCGTATTTGTGTAATTCCTGGAAGCAGTCGTTATCTCTCCGCCTCCGACGGCCACGGGTGCTGCCTCATGTGTCTGGGGGGCTCACACTGAGGCTGCGTTTGTGGATGGTTCGTGTTCTCATTGCGAGAACACGACCATGGTAATGTTGCGGTCGCGGCTTTCCTTCCTCCGAGGGAAAGCAATTCCAGCCGCACCACCCCCCCCCCCCCACCCCCCGTGCTGCGCCCTCTACCTACGGGTACGAGGACGGCCCGGCTGGCGCTGGATGCGATTTGGGGATTTCAATGGCCGTGGTCTCGCCGGGTAATTCCCCATGGACCTCCCGGTCCCCAGCATGCTCGTCTGCCTCCATCGAGTTCCGAGATGAGACCAGCTCACCTCACGGCCAGCCTAACATCTCTCTCGGGGCTTGTGAGCAGGATGAGTCCTTGGTTGCTGCGTCGGAGAGCACACTGGCGATGTCAGATGCCAAGGACTCAACTGGGCTGCCACCTTCGGGTCTGCCCGCCCAGTCTGAGGCCGATGCAGAGCTGACCGCCATGCTTGCCTGGGCCTCCACGAGTGTCGGGTTGGACTAGAACTCTCCACCCTCCCCTGAGCCCTCGCGGCTAGATGACTGGTTTCTGGGCTCGGGTGCCGCTCACAGCCGCACCCTCCCCCGGTCCCCTTCTTCCTGGAAGTGCACAATGAGTTGATGAGGTCCTTGAGGGCACCTTTTTCTGCCCAAACTCAACTTCCCAGCTCTTGGCCCCAGCGTAGAGCCCCCCGCAAGAAGCTGACACCCCATGCCTCACGACCAGGCGCAAGGTACCGGAAGGCTCCTAACCGCCCCTGAGATGGACGACCCAGGGAGGGAGATGTCCGCTGCTACCATGAAGCTGGTATCCAGACCACTATCTGGATCCCATCCCCCAGTGGAGGGCCAGGAGTTAAATCGTGTTCCCTTTTTTTTTTTTGTGTTCGCCGCACCCTGAACTGGCTGCAGTACTCACATTTTTTTTAAAAGAGCGGTTTCCTCACTCCTTGGGTCACACGGTCGGTGTTTACGACCGGTGTTATCACGGCGACCGGACACTGAGCACCTGCGACTTGGATGTCACAAACGTGGGCCCGCCGCCTTCGTGCGCCCGACCGCACCACACTCACTCTCACAGCCAGGCAGTTGTGAAGAGTTATGAGGATGGGCAAAAAGTCCATCCTCCCCTTGTTTTTTTTTTTTTCCTGTTTGATATAAAGTACAGAAAACCAATCAAAAAGGCATTAACTTTTTGGCAGTGCCTGTTGGGAATTCAGGTGGAGAACCTAAAGCTACCTAGAGTCATTTTGCAGCTCTTGAATTACCTCGTGTCCTTTCTAAATGCTGTAGTCCTTGCACAAAATTTTGTATTCTACATACATATTTGTGTTTTATTGCCTTGTGTTGTGATGGATTTACTTTACCTTGCGTTGTGATGTTAGACTTGATAGATATGAGCATATACCTCTTCAGATGTTTTTTTGCACTATTTAATTGAATCATAATTATATTATGTTATTTATTCCATGTATTCTATGTATGCATTATGTATTACTTTTTGTGATAATAAAATAAACATGATTTGATTTCGTTCCCTGTTTGTCACTCAGTCGACGTTGTGTCGGTGTATTGACACTAGGGTTCGATCTTGAGAGCCCCAATCACCTTTGCTTAAAATAGAAAAGGCCAAAGAAAATTGGTGAGTGGAATTTGCATGCCACTCTCCGCCCCGGACATACAGGTATAAAAGGAGATGGCGTGCACCACTCATTCAGATTTTTTCTTCGGAGCCGAATGCATGCTTGTGTTCATCCTCTCAACTTTTGCTTACACTGCTGGATTTTACAGTGCATATCAGCAGACACCCTCACACGGTGGAGTGTTGCGTTTCCCCTGGGCGCTTCGGCGGCTGAGTCCGCGGGTGCTAAAAGAGTATATTTCCTCCTAAAAGAGCTCGCGCAAATGCTTGCCGTCTTTTTAAAGATGTCTTCTGCGTTTGCGCTACTGGATGTGGCCATTATCTCTCCCCTCCGGACAGCCATGAAATCTGCCTCAAGTGCTTGGGGCCCCAGCACGTCGAGGCAGCTTTCGTGGAAGGGACATGTTCTCATTGCGAGAACATGCCCATCAGAACGTTGCGTTTGCGGCTCACTTCCTTCTTTATGAAGCAAGGATCCACAGTGGTTGCTCCCCAGCCTGGTCCACCCTGGGCTGATGCTCAGCCGGCCGGGTTGGCAGGCACCATGAGCAATCTGGATGTGGACATGTGAGCATTTCCGCTGGATCATCTGGAATATTTGTCGAGCGATACAGGCTGTCCACCTCAGAGCAGATTTAATGTGTTGTTTGCAACGAGGATGAGATTTGGGTCACAGCATCGGAAGGTGGGACTCTGCTATCGGAAGCAGACGAATCTTCTGAGCTCCCGCCCACGGGCGGTAGAGCACAGGATGAGGCGGACGCTGAGATGGCAGCCGTGCTTGCCCGGGCAGCTGCAAACATCGGGCTATGTCGAACCCTCCACCCTGCCCTGAGTGTTTGTGACTGGATAATGGGCTTTTGGGCTCGGAGCGCAACTCAGCATTGCTTAACAGCATGCAGGTAAGGCTCCGCTGGTAGCCTCCTTGGGTAAGTGCCTCCTCCCACCTTAACGGGACTAGGGAGACGCCTTACATAACTTGCTGGAAAGTCACGACGTGGTTGAGCACTCGTTGCGAGGCACACAGCAGCTTGCCCATGTCCGCTCTTCCATACCTCGTGACACAGTTCAGCGCCTGCAGCATTTCCTATAGGCACCCCTAGTGTCACTACATCGATACAACGTTGAGTGAGTGACAGACAGGGAACGTCTGGGTTACTGATGTAACCTCTGTTCCCTGATGGAGGGAACAAGACGTTGTGTCCCTCCTGCTGCGGCGCTGAACCGGCCACTGACATGGCCGGGACTCTCTATCAGCTCCTCAGCATAAATCTGAATGAGTGGTGCACGACATCTCCTTTTATACCCGTATGTCCGAGGCGGAAAGTGGCATGCAAATTCACTCGCTAATTCTCATTGGCCTTTTCTATTTTAAGCAAAGGTGATTGGGGATCTCAAGATCGAACCCCTAGTGTCACTACATCGACACAATGTCTCATCCCTCCATCAGGGAACAGAGGTTACATCAGTAACCAAAACGTTTTCCAGTCTGTTTATTTCATTAGTAATCATAGTAATCACAAGTAACCATAGTAGTAACAATAGCAGTAATAAGGCTTTTAAAATAAATACAATTAAATTAATTAATTAATTAAAAATTTCCCCTTTGAGGATTGCTACTCTCTAATCTCTATTTTAATTCTAAAATATGTTTCCAGACAATGGTTGATGAGGTTCCTCAGGAAGCCTTGTGAGTTTCTCAGAGAACTGCTCTTTTTGAAAGGGTGCCTCAAGGTTCTTCCGAGAGTTCTGCCAGTGTGTCAAGCTGAGGAACCTCAAAAGGTTCCTCGAGGATCCTTTAGTTTTTACAGTGTAAATTTGATTTCCTGCCATAACATTGCTATTGGATTAAGTTGTAATGAAAGGCAACTGGAGGCACACTTATTTAGAAGCTTAAGGATGCATCTGTAGTTTATTTTTACTGAGTAGAGGGAGAGCACTGGCCCAAGGAAGCCAACTGGTTTGCAAAATAAGTCACCATTTGGAAGCATTCTAAACTCTGCATGCTGAGGATATATCTTGGTCAAAGGTTCAGAAAGACCTGTTAAAATGGGTTTCCACAACAAGAATTCTTATAATGACAGCAACATGATTGCAATGTTTACCTTTAATTGAAAAATCACTTTTCTCTTATAAGATGGTTCATGTGCGATTCAGACTGGGGTTGCATTTATTAGGGTAACCCCTAAACAAACATTTAGGTCATCCAGGCGTATCCTCAGCCATTGTGTTTTAGAACACTTTTGCATGAGTCAGGGACTACATCTGCCTTTGTTGGTGGTATAGTGGTTAGCTTCCTTCCAAGCAGTCGATCCGGTTTGGATTCAAATGCTTTGCCTTTGAATTAAGCTATTGTTATAACGAAAGGCTGGGGGACACACTTCACAAAAAGCATTTAGTTCCTCTGGGCTTGTACTAGGCCATTGTGTGTGTGTGTGTTTTCACACCATTGCAAAATGCATGGGCTTACTCTTATTAATCCTAGCCCCAAAAAAATTTGTTCTTGAGATTCATTCATAGGATTTACGGTTAAACTTTTTTAAATTGAGCTCAATTTCAATTAATAATTCAAGAGTTTATTTCAGTTTGGTTTCTAAAAAGCGGTAAGTGTTGTTGGGCGTAAGGGCAAATGTGAGTTTCATTTTCCATGTTTAATGTCCATGGAGGGGTGCCAAAAGCAAGTTGTGAAGCCAGTTGTTTTCAGCTGTACAGGCTGTAATACAGTGTAGCAGAATGCATATTTTATAAACTGTACCCCCCAACCCAAACCCCAACCCTAAACTTCATTGAAGTAAAAATATAATATTACAGGGGAAAATTTCGTACTTGTTACTGATTATGCAGACACAATTACTTCCTGGTTTTAACAAGGGATCCGACAAGTGTCTCCCACACTGCTGACGCAACATGCATCCGGTTGCACTGCAAGGGAAGATTCAAAAACTGGAGCCGATGAAAACATGTCTGATAGAAGAGGCCGCTCTTCAGTGAGTTGGCACAATGTGGTCGATCCTAGGGTACTGTAACTCTCGGAAACAACATGCCAACTTCCTGTGTGATCACGTTGCCCCAAACAGCAACCTCCTTTCTTCATATTTTGGCCCCACTGTGACACCCCTCTTTAAAAAGAAACATCTTAGAATCACCTCTGTAAGCAGGAATATACTAACAAATAATTCAACTGCTTTCTTGCTGCATGAAATTAAAGTAATTTTTCCTCCATTTCTGCTAACAATACAATTTATCAATAGATAATTAGTAGATTACACTTTATGCATGTCTAACTCTCAACACTTGATGACCATCAGTTAAGGAGACTCCACATATGAAAAGGCGAAAGGTCTTGAGCCTGCATGAATTTCATGGGGTGCCTTGCATCACTCCGATGTGTAGACATTTCCTCCCTTTCCCTTCTTCTTAAATTGAATCATTTGGTGGACTAAGTCAGATTGCTTGACTTGGATTAAATATGTAAATGTAATTCATAAACTGTATATTTTTTTTTTTATTATTGATCACATGAATGAGCCCAACATGAATTCCTCTGGAGCTCCAGATGGCCAGTCCAATACTGGATAACTTAATAGAATTAAATCACAGGTTGACTCGACAGAGATATCTGAGAACAGAACCATGCAAAGCTTTGCTGTGCAATAGTACAGCTAGTGTTGTTAACAACAAAGAGCATCACATGCACAAGTCACTCATAACAAGCATGAACCATCTGTCATGTCTAACTCAATACAAAGCCTCCCCTTTCTCCCTAAAAGCTGCTGTGACAATAAATGTTGCTTCCCTTTGCTAATGATCTAAGTGTACATGAGTAAGTCGCTTCTATTCTTCATAAGAAACCCGGAGGAGAGATATATACAGTATACAGTAGTTGCCACGTGTGTAGTTTAAACCTGTAATGAAGTTAAAGGTGAGCCGGCATGCCGGGGAGATTCTCTCTGGGGTAAAGGGACATATGGCATGGGGATGGATTAACTTGTTTTCCTGTGTAAGTAATCTCACGGGACCAGTTAAACAGTAATGGCGGTTTCAAATAAATGTGTGATGTCACAGTCCTACAGGTAGTGAAAAATCAAATGAGTTGATATCAATCAAAATAAGTTTGTTAATGCTTTTGGATTATTAGTGTTATTATTTTTATTTTAAAAATTTCATCAAATTTGCTTTGTCTAAATTAACATGAAATATTAACAAAAAATGGTGGATGCAATTGCTGTGTTTTCTTTAAAAAAAACAAACGCACACACACTTATTAATTGTTTGCCTAACTGTTAATTAAACCCATACACAAATGTGACATATGACCATATAGGAATCATCATTATATCTATAAATTTAATATCTATCATTTATAGTTCATATATATAGGCATGTATGTACAGTGCATTCAGAAAGTATTCAGACCCCTTCATTTTTTTGACATTTTATGTTGCAGCCTTGTGAAAAAATAAAAATATTTAAAGCATTTTAGAATATCAATCTACACTCCATGATGAGAAAGCAAAAATCAGATTTGATAACTTATTAAAAATAAAAAACTGAAATATCACATTGACATAAGTATTCAGGCCCTTAACTCAGTACTTAGTTGAAGCACCTTTGGCAGCGATTACAGACTCAAGTCTTTTTGTGTATGATGTGACAAGCTTTGCACACCTGGATTTGGGGATTTTCTGCCATTCTTCTCTGCAGATCCTCTCAAGCTCTGTCAGGTTGGATGGGGACCATCGGTGGACAGCCATTTTCAGGTCTCTCCAGAGATGTTCGATTGGGTTCAAGTCGGGGCTCTGGTTGGTCCACATAAGGACATTCACAGAGTTGTCCCTAAGCCACTATTGCGTTGTTTTGGCTGTGTGCTTAGGGTCATTGTCCTGTTGGAAGGCCAGTCTGAGGTCCTGAATGCTCTGGACCAGGTTTTTAAGGATATCTCTGTATTTGACCACTGGGTTCTTGGTCCCCTCTCCTACCAAGGCCCTTCTACCTCCGATTGCTCAGTTTGGCCGGGTGGCCTGCTCTAGGAAGAGTCCTGGTTGTTCCAAAAAGAATTATGGAGGCCACTGTGCTCTTAGGAACCTTCAATGCAGCCAAAAATATTCTGTAATCTTCCCCAGATCTGTGCCTCAACACAGTCCTGTCTCTGAGCTCTGCAGGCAGTTCCTTTAACCTCATGGCTTGGTTTTTGCTCTGATATGCATTTTCAGCTGTGAGACCTTATATAGACAGGTGTGTGCCTTTCCAAATCATGTCCAATCAATTTAAGTTGCCACAGGTGGACTCCAATCAAAGTGTAGAAACATCTCAAAGATGATCCAGAGAAATGGGATGCAACTGAGCGTCATAGCAAAGGGTCTGAATACTTATGTCAATGTGATATTTCAGTATTTCATTTTAATACATTTGCAAAGTTATTTAAAAAAATCTGTTTTTTACTTTGTCATCATGGGGTATGGAGTGTAGATTGATGTGAAAAAAAAATTAAATAATTTAAAGCATTTTAACATAAGGCTGCAAACATAACAAAATGTGAAAAAAATAAGGGGTCTGAATACTTTCTGAATACACTGTATATATTCAAATCCCACTAATATTTATGAAAATATATGTTTCAAAATTGAAAAATGGCATTTGCATTTTAAAATATGTTGCATATACTATGTACAAGTACAGTATGTGACTTATTTTATATCAGTGAAAAGCATGTATGTGTAATGAGTCAGAGGCAGACACCAAGTGAAGATCCATGTGCAGAGTTTAATGCAATCATAGTTAAACAGGCAGAGGTCAAAACCAGGTAAGCAATCCAAACAAATTAACAAATCAAAGTCGGTAAACAAAGGGATAATCCAAGGAACAGGCAACAATCAAACACAGGCAGGCAGTAGATTAAGATAATGCTCAGAAATGCAAGACAACAGATGAACTGGCAAGACTTTGCAATGAAGTGACATTTGAGTGAGGATTATATACACAGAGAGTCTGATGAATGAATGTCAATCAGGCGTGAGAGTCAATGGCAAGAAGAAGAGGGTTCTGGGAAATGTAGTCCGGTTATGGGTTAATACTCAGGGGAAGGAGATCTTGTGTTAACAGATTGGGAAGATGTGACAGTATGAGCATGCAAAATATATAATATACTGGATCTATGTGTTTTACATATATTGCCATATAACTGATTTATTCATATGGGGAAATTAAATTGAAATTAACAATGACAACAATTGTTTCATTTTGATTAATGATTACAGATAACTACAGTATGTGTCTGTTAGAAATAAACTAAATAAACAATAAATAAATACTTATTTGTCATTTTTTTTTTATAAAACAAAAGTTGTTCTTTCTGGTAGAACATGGACAGCCTCATCACATTAGCTAAATAATTGTATGTTCAAAACAATTATATGTATATTTCTCTGTTCTATTATCCATAGTCCTGCCTTGTTTAATAATAACAACAACAACAACAACAACAACAACAACAACAATAATAATAATAATAATAATAATAATTTATTATTTTACAACAATTTATAATTTTACAAAACACAATGTAAAGCACAGGGTAATATATATGAGAGAATCAGCAGAAGATCTGATTTTACCTTTTTTTTTACATTAAGTTGCAGGTATTTTAAGCAGCTCTTAAATGCAAAAATAAAGACAGTGATATATAATTGGTGTTGTGTTCACAAATATCAGTGTTTGAATGGAAGATCAGATCACTTCTGGTCAAAGTATGGAGGCTACTCAGCCTGAATTTAACATAAATTTTTCAGTGTAAGGTATGTGAGGAAAACAATGATACCATTCTTGAATGCACAGCATTTATCTGTTTCAATCAAAAGCTCATTTATATTATACAGAATAGGATTACACTGAGAGGTTATATAAATGTCGTGCTGTCATGCTTAATTGCTGATATTTCTGATGTGATAAAATAAAATAAAAATCCCACTTTTTTAAGATTTATGTTAATAACCGCCTAGCTAGCAAGTGTTGGCCTTTATGAACTACTTGAAACGCTTTGAAATGTAAGAACCTTCTTGCCACAGAACATATTTCACTTACATTATGAATAGATTAAAAAAAACCAACAACAACAAAAAAAAAAAAAAACAGCTGAAGCAATATTTTATATTTGGGTTGTGATAATATCTTCCGTCCAGGGCAGGGTACCACATTCTCTGTAATTGTATGGAAAAGAGCAGCATGAAAATTATTCACAATTCCTTCATTTTTGTCAAGTCAGAGGGATTTAAAAACAACATGAGAGTGAGTAAATGATGACAGAATATCCATGTTTGGGTGAACTATTCTTTAACTCATTGTATTCAGTATTCAGACTGCAAACTCACAACTCCATGTTGTGACGCTGTAGATTCAGAATAGTGGTGCAGTCACTACTAAATGGTCGCTATTAAAAATTAATAGACAGAAATATTGTCCATACAAACCTGCCATGATAAACATTTGGTGTTATTCATTCAAAATCAGGACCTTAAAGAGAGAAAATAAATGTGTTAAGAAAAGACCCATTGTGTCGAGCTGCAGTAAAGCAAGTCTGAGTCTGCAACCAACAACAGGCAGCTCCCTGCAGATATCAGCACATTATCAGCCCTTTCACACACTCTCTTAATCACAACACGTGCCGAAATCCATTACTAACAGTCAGTCTCCCTGCAACACACACACACACACATACACAGCGAGGCAGGCTGATCTCTATCATCCATTTGAATTTTGCTTGCTCTCTCTCTCTCTCTCTCTCTTGATTCTCCTTTTCCTTTTTTATACCATTATAACCTTTTTAGAGATACAGCTAAGACCATTGTATCTGGTGTAAACCATTCACTGCTTATATCCATTTCGTAAGTCTGGCTGGAAAAAAAAAATCTCAGCACACCACATCACTTGCTTATCTGTCAAAACCTTTTAATATGTGTTGCGGTGCTGTCAGTTACTGCTCCGACAAGTGCTGTATTTTAGTTTGAGTGCTGACATTTACTCTAGCAGCATTTCCACAGCCATGTTAAACTGTGCTTGTATATTATATGTAGATGACTACACAAGTCTAAATAAAGGTGTGGTGCTGATACAATGTGTTGCAGCCTCTTCAGAGTTTTCTATTATGTCTGTGGGTCATTCTGAAACATGTCTTTTCTATTTTTAAAAAAGTGATTTTTAAAGTCAATTCTATAAGATTTGCAAAATGTTATTAAATGTCTTTAATCATGTATTGCAGTGTGTTGCCTCTGTGTAACAAACCCATTTTCTTCACTTTGCAAGCACGTGATTCACAAGAAGGCAATTAAATGGTTAATAATGAAGGAATGACTTTATATTAAACAACAAATATTTCTCTTCTGTCTTTTTCTGTTTAGTGACTGCACGTTTTTGCTTTGTAGAACTGCCTTTAGAAAAGCAATTTTAATTGATTTTTCACACAACCAAAAAATAAATAATAGTAATAAAAAAAGTCTTAGTAAACTCAATTTTAACACATTTAGGGTAATATTTATTATTTGTATTAAGAGTTCCTTAAATATGCCTAGAAGCAACAATGAATGGAATGGATATATTTCGCCTGTGCAGTGATGTCACACATGCAGCCACTAGAATAATGCAGTTGTCATACAGTATGTTGTTTTTTTCTTTAGATTTTTATTTTTTATTATTATCTATTAATTAACCATCTAACTTTTTAAATTTAGGTTAAAAATTCCCTACGAGACAATTATTTTTCGATGTTGTCATATAGCGGATGCACTGAACAAAAATGACTAGTAAGATTTACTGTATTTTTGTATCGCAGGTTTTTGCACACAGTTTTTTTAATTTAATTAAGTATATTATACTTTTAATATATTATACCATTAAAATTGAATTAAGTCCGTTTTAAAGGTATAAACTGATTAAAGTGAGTAAATTTAACTTAAACATTTTAGATAATTTACTTACAAATCTGATGTACATGGTACTTAAATAAACGTAATAAAACTTGAATGAACATTTTATATGAACATTTTAAGTTTTCCTTATAAACACATCTAAGCATGTACTTCATGACGTATGCAAGCCTTTCACAGTGAAGCTTAATGCATGCTATCTAGTCTATTGGACAACATCACCTTGCATTACTATCAAAAGAAACAAATTACACAACTGCGCACACAGACTTCAACACTTGATGGACAAAACACGATGACTGTAACAATCAACATCATGAATTTTTTGATCATGAACCAGACAACAAGAAATTACCAAACCTAACATGAAACTCAACACTAAAAACTCTGTAGATACACTTGCAAACAGTAAAACCATGCAAGCTCATTAATTATTCGAGCACAGTGCATGCTGTGAACACCAGCTTCGAAAAGTAAAGTAAAATTTACTTTATTTTCCTGTGAAATTTACTCAGATTATCAAATAAAAATGCAAAGGTTTTCTACATTAGGATTGATATATGATGATGCATTTTAAAGATAACAAACAATCGTAAGCAAAATTTACTCATAGCAGGGGTCCACAACCTATGGCAGATGTGCCATCATTTGCACGTGAATTGGTAATCACTGGCACACGGCAGCAAGAGAGAAGAACTAGTATTTATATATATATAAATATAAGTCCCTTGCACATTCATGTCAGTCTACCTCTTCATGTAATTCTTCAAGTGTTTTATGAGGTTATGAACAGAATGGGAAGCTAAACACTATTAAAGTGTGATGAGACTACGCTCAGTGGATGAGCACAGAGCATGCAAACCATTTGCACATCATGAGCCTCTGATACTGAGGCACAGATCAATTCAGTCAGGGCTTGTATATGCGTCTGCGACCTTCATTTTCTTATTTTATTTGTTGCTTTTTGCTCTCAGATCAACACTTTATGTAAATAAGAAGATACGCAATCAATGTTTGAGATCTCCAACCCAGCTTACACGCTACTTACACAATGACACTCAAACTAAAACTATATAAATATGAAAAAAGAACAAACACACATTCAAAAGTCTGATTCAAAATCTAAATTAAACCTGGAAATGAATCAAATTTCAGTATTTAGAAAATTGTAATAAAATGAAATATTTCAGATTCCACACAATATCTAGGTGACTAATCATATAAAGATTTCCTTATTTACATTGAGGCCCCCATAATGCTATCTGGAACATTCATATATAATGCTAGATAACATGGATCATCAGGTTTTGGCCAATTTTTTTCACTCAAACCTTTTTCATGGTCGTCGGCACAGTGATTAGGAAGGACAATTAAGAATGGCACTTCATGTCAAAAAGGTTGCAAATGTAAAATGTACTTAATAAGTTCACGCTTAAACGTATTTATTCAGTGTGGAAAGTACTTAATCTTTTCTGTAATCAATTACAGTAATATTTAGTGTTTTAAAATGGTTTAGTCACCCATTTTCACAAATATTTAAATAAATAAATATCTGTCTTTGATTTACAGTGTCAAGGAAAAATATGTGAACCCTCTGGAATTAGCTGTTCCCTGTCTGTCACTCACTTGACTTTGTGTTGATGTAGTGACACTAGGGGTTTGATCTTGAGAGCCCCAATCACCTTTGGTTAAAATAGAAAATGCCAAAGAAAATTGGCGAGTGGAATTTGCATGCCACTCTCCGCCCCGGACATAAGGGTATAAAAGGAGATGGCGTGCATCACTCATTCAGATTTTTTCTTCAGAGCCAAATGCTTGTGTGTTCGTCCTCTCACCCTTTGCTATGCTGCTGGATTCTTACGCCGCATATCAGCGGTCACCCTCACATGGTTGAGTGCTGTGTTTCCCCTGGGCGCTTCGGCAGCCTGTGTCTGCAGGTGCTAAAAGAGTATATTAGAAAGAGTATATTTCCTTATAAAAGAGCTCACGCAAACGCTTGGCGTCTTTTTAAAGATGTTCTTCCGCGTTTGCGCCACTGGATGTGGCTGTTATCTCTCCCCTCCGGATACCCATGAAATCTGCCTCGAGTGTCTGGGGCGCCAGCACGCCGAGGCGGCTTTCGTGGAAGGGCTATGTTCTCATTGCGAGAACATGCCCATGAGAATGTTGCGGTCGCGGCTCACTTCCTTCTTCATGAAGCAAGGATCCACCGCGGCTGCTCCCCAACCCGGTCTGTCCTGGGCTGACGCTCAGCACCGCGGGTGATCTGGATGTGGACATGGGAGTGTTTACACCGGCTCAGCCCCCTGTCAAGCGATGCAGGCGGTCTGCCTTAGGGTGGGTTTAATGTGTCGTTTGTGACTCGCGACGAGGATGAGCTTTCGGTCGCGGCATCAGAGGGTGGGCTTCTGCTATCGGAAGCGGACGAATCTTCTGAGCTCCCGCCCACAGGTGGTAGAGCACAGGATGAGTCGGACGCTGAGATGGCAGCCGAGCTTGCCCGGGCGGCTGCGAACATCGCGCTGAAGTGGAACCCTCCACCCTGCCCTGAGCATTCGCGGTTGGATGATTGGTTTCTGGATTCGGAGTGCGACTCACGGCCGCACCCTGCCCCGGTGCCTTTCCTTCCTGGAAGTGCACGAGGAGCTAACGAAGTTGTGGAAGGCACCTTTTACTGCCCGTACACGCTTCGCGGGCTCGTCCACTCTGACTACCCTCAACGACGGAGCGGCTAAGGGATATGTCAAGCTTCCCCAGGTAGAGCGTGCCGTAGTGGTGCATTTATGCCCGCAGGGCGCAGCCACCTGGCGTGACCGACCAAGGCGTGAAGTCGGCTCCACCTGTCCATCAGCTGGCCCCCAAGAACCCCAGACGGGCTTCAAGAAGGTCCTGACATGGCCCGACAAGGGATGAGGCGACCGCTCCTGACTGGTCTGGCCTGAGACATCTCTCCAGCCCCACCATCGCCCCTGGGCCAGGGTGTGGTGAGTATGACATTGCCGAGTGCCCTCTGGGCCTCGGCACCCACATGGTCAATAAAAGAGCAGTTTCCTCATTCCCTGGGCCAGCGCACTCGCAACGGCCAGGCGCTGGAAGTCATTCTGGTCAATCAGGCGAACGCGATTACTTCCCGTTCCCTCATTCTCCATCGAGAGACAGCTGGTGAACAGGTAAGTGTGCTGGTCTCTGGGGCCGCTTGCCCGCCCCAGTCACCGGCCACCGTTGCGGGCTTGCAGAGCAGCACGTCCCCCCTGGGCTGTCTTCCAGGTGGGGTGCCTGCTCTGCCTTGCCGCGAACCACCCTGCCCGGGCACGGTAAGTCCAGTCGTCCCCCTGGTGCCGCTGTCATGGAGACTGGAGGCCTGATTAGAGCTCTCCAGCCCCTCACGTGGCTCATCAGGATGATTCGCCTCGGCTATGCGATCCAGTTCGCTAGACACCTGCCCTGGTTCAGTGGCATCCTCTCCACTACGGTGCAGGGCGAGGGTGCTTCCGTCCTTCGGGCTTTGATGAAGGGAGAAATAGAGCCCGCCCCCTTAGCCGAGTTGTGCAAGGGCTTTTACAGCCCTTATTTTATCGTGCCAAAGAGAGGGGGAGGGTCGCGCCCAATCTTGGACCTGCGTGCCCTAACAAGGCCTTACACAGGCTTCCGTTCAGGATGTTAATGCAGAAGCGCATCCTGGCGTCAGTACGACATCAGGATTGGTTCGCAGCCATCGACCTGAAGGATGCGTATCGATCCTTTCCTCGACAAAGACCCTTTCTTCGGTTTGCTTTTGAGGGACGCGCATACCAGTACAAGGTCCTCCCCTTTGGTCTGTCCCTGTCCCCTTGCGTCTTTACCAAGGTCGCAGAGGCTGCCCTGGCCCCTCTAAGGGAGATGGGCCAACGCATTCTCAATTATCTCGACGACTGGCTAATCCTAGCTCACTTGCAAGATCTATTGTGTGCACACAGGGATCTTGTGCTTCAGCACCTCGACCGACTCGGGCTTCAGGTCAACAAGGAGAAGAGCAAGCTCTCCCCTGTGCAGAGCATCTTTTTTCTCAGCATGGAGTTGGACTCGGTCACTCTCAGGGCACGTCTTACGACCAAACGTGCTCAGTCAGTGCTGACCTGCCTGGCAGAAGGTAGCGGCTCCTGGGGCATATGGCATCCTCGCAGCGGTTCTCCCCCTCAGGTTGATGCATATGAGACCGCTTCATCTCTGGCTACAGACTCGAGTCCCGAGGTGGGCATGGCGCCACGGCACCCAGTGTGTGACCATCATGCCACCGTGCCATCAGACTTTCAGCCCTTGGTCGGACCTGGCATTTCTACGGGCAGATGTTCCCCTAGAGTAGGTCTCAAGGTGCGTTGTGTTCATGACTGACGCCTCGAACTAGGGCTGGGGCGCCGTGTGCAATGGGCAGGCAGTGTCGGGGCTCTGGACGGGGCCCCGACTCCAATGGCACATCAACTGCTTAGAGTTTCTGGCAGTATCACTGGCCCTGAGGAGGCTCCAGCCGTTGATTCAGGGCAAGCATGTGTTGGTCCGAACCGACAACACAGAGACCGTAGCATACATAAACCACCAAGGTGGTGTACGCTCGTGTCGCATGTCGCAACTAGCCACGCCTCCTCTTTTGGAGTCAGCAGACCTTGAAGTCTCTGCGAGCCACTCACCTTCCGGGCGCCCTCAACCGTGCAACGGATGCGCTCTCACGGCAGGTAACGCTCCGCGGGGAGCGGAGACTCCACCCCCACATAGTCCAGCTGATTTGGGAGAGATTCAGGGAGGCACAGGTAGACCTGTTCGCCTCCCAAGACTCCTCTCACTGCCCCCTGTGGTACTCCCTGTCCGAGGCCCCCCTTGGCACGGATGCCTTGGTGCACAGCTGGCCTCGGAGGTTAAGCAAGTATGCATTTCCTCCTGTGAGCCTCATTGCACAGACTCTGTGCAAAGTCAGGGAGGATGAGCAGCAAGTCCTGTTCGTTGTGCCGTACTGGCCCAACCGGACTTGGTTCTCGGACCTGATGCTCCTGACAATAGCTCCTCCCTGGCGCATTCTCCTGAGGCAGGACCTTCTCACTCAGGGGCAAGGCACACTACAGCACTCGCGGCCAGACCTCTGGAATCTCCATGTCTGGCTCCTGGACGGGACGTGGAAGACCTAGCAGGTCTTCCGCCAGCGGTGGTAGACATGATCACTCAGGCCAGGGCCCCCTCTACGAGGCGGCAGTATGCCTTGAAGTGGTGTCTTTTCGCTAACTGGTGTACTTCCTGTGGGGAAGACCCACAGATATGCGCCATTGGGTCTGTGCTGTCTTTTCTTCAGGAAGGGCTGGAGAGACGGCTGTCTCTCTCTACCCTGAAAGTGTATGTGGCTGCCATAGCAGCTCACCACGATACACTGGACAGCAATCCCTCATGACAGAGCGACCTGATCAACAGATTCCTCAAAGGCATGAGGAGATTGAATCCTCCTAGACCGTGCCTGATCCCCTCTTGGGATCTCTCTGTGGTCCTACCTGCCCTACAGAGAGCACCATTTGAGCCCCTGGAGCAGGCCAAGCTCAGCACTCTTCGATCAAGAGGGTGGGGGACCTGCAGGTGTTCTCTGTTACCAGCGAATGCCTGGAGTTTGGGCCAGCACACTCTCATGTAATCTTGAGACCCCGGCCCGGTTACGTGCCCAAAGTTCCCACCACTCCTTTTCGGGACCAGGTGGTGAACCTGCAAGAGCTCCCTTCAGAGGAGGAAGACCCGGCCTTCTCGTTGCTGTGTCCAGTTTGTGCCCTGTGCATCTATCTGGACCACACGCAGAGCTTTAGATGCTCAGAGCAGCTCTTTGTCTGTTTTGGAGGACGGCAGAAGGGGAAAGCTGTCTCCAAGCAGAGGTTGGCCCATTGTATTGTGGATGCCATTTCTCTCGCATACCAGTCTCAGGACTTGACGTGCCCCTTGGGAGTCCGGGCGCACTCCACTAGAGGCGTTGCGTCCTACAGGGCCAAGGTTTTATAACCTACACATAGACCCGGTTTCGACCTGAGTGTTACCTGGTAACAGCAGGTAGACCAGGCAACTGGTTGGGTGTACCACTTGCATTGCACCTTTCCCCTTTTTTCAAAGGTGATAATATGCGCTTTTTGTCCACAACAGTTCCCCGTACCGGTGAACTCCGGATGCCTCTTTAATTCTTTAGCACTGTCCGGTGACGAACTCGGCAGAGGAGTAACGCCACCAGGCCCAGTACTCGTGGTATCCCCCTTTTCAGGTGAGCCCGTGTGCTTAGGCTCAGTGCTCCATGCATGGTGATTCACCTTTGGTAATCCCATATGATGAGTTTCCACTGTTTGGTTTCCCCTTAGGTGAAACCTGTGTTTCCCCTAGTCAGAGCTTTCTCTGTCTCGACCACTGTGCTGCATACCCTCTCTGTAGATAGGGTCCTCCTGTGGTATCATTCCATATGTGTACTTCCCCAATGGTAAGTCCATGTGAGGTATGCTCCACATGTTAACCTCCCTCTGGCAGGATGTGGTCTCCATAGTGCTCTCCATCCTGGAGAGGGAGGAGCACTTCCCAGCACTATTCTAGAAAGTGCTCGGTGGGAGATTGGGTAAGTGCCCTCTCCCCCCTTAACGGGACCAGGGAGATGCCTTACCTAACTCACTGGAAGATCATGACATGATTGAGTGTTCTTAGGGTTACAGAACTGCTTCAGCTCAACCATATTCGTAGGATGTCTGGTGTGAACGGCTCTCTTGAGGTGCACAGCATCTCTATTGGGTTAAGGTCTGGGCTCTGACTGGGCCACTCCAAAAGGTGGATTTTCTTTTTTTGAATTCTGTAGTGGATTTACATTGATGTTTAGGGTCATTGTCCTGCTGCTTCACCCAACTTCTACTGAGCTTCAGCTGGTGCAAAGCCACCCTGACATTATCCTGTAGGATATCTTGATAAACTTGGGAATACATATTTCCCTCGATGATGGCAAGCGGTCCAGGCCCCGAAGCAGCAAAGCATCCCCAAATCATGATGCTCCCTCCACCTTCTTTCACCATTGGGATGATGTTTTCGTGTTGGCATGCGGTGCCCTTTTTACATCATACGTAGTGCTGCGTGTTCTTCCCAAACAATTCAACCTTAGTTTCATCAATCCACAAAACATTCAAATGTCAAGTGCAGCAATGTTTTTGTTGGAAAGCAGCGGCTCCCTTCGTGGTGTCCTGCCATGGACACCATGCCTGTTTTAAGTCACAAAAGCACCTGTTTTGTAGAATGACCGCTGTAAGGTCTCTGTAAGGAAAAGCGATTTTCTTTTTGACACTGGACATTCATGTTCTTGCTGCAGTTACTCATATTATATGACCCTGTTTCTAACCAGCCAAAGGTGAGAAAGAGAAAAGTGTGAGACAAAAATAAATAAATAAAGCACACAAGCCGAGTGTGTTTGGATGGTTGTCACCACTGCTGTTGTCTATGCATGCTCTGAGGAAGACTATGTTTGCTTATGGAGAAATCAATAGCACTTGAGTTATCAAATCCAGTCTGTTTGGAGAAGAGGTGGAGGGTGCACTGCTATAAAAATCAATCTCAAGATGTTATTGAGCAGATGCTGTAAATAGCAGCATTATGATATTGAGTACTGCTGAGGTTATCAGGAGGATAGGAGGAGGTCAAGCAGCACCCAGTCTCTCTCTCTCAACACACATTGTACATGGTCACAGTTCACACATCTGTCTATTCTTTTCTGGAGTGAACACCATGAGATGTAGTCTCGTATATCCAGACATTTGACTATCAACAATAAGTTTGGTTCACATTCCAGTTTGTTCTGTTTGATTGACATGTAAAGTGACCAACCACTGTTTATTTATTTATTTATTTATTTCATTTTTTTAATTAAGTCTTATTAAGACTCTCTGCATGTTTTGAAAGTATTAGAAACTGAATCCATTTGTTTAGACAGTGTAATGTCCAGTATATCTACATCGGTTGCAAAAGCAATGAACAGCCGAATTCCACCTCCCGTTTGCATCAGAGTTCTGGTGGTGTTTAATTATTAATTATGTGAGAAGAAAGAAATTGCTGAACATCTGATTTGCACCTCTGTTTGGAATTTGGAGTTCTGTTGGTGTTTAGTTAGTAAATAGTGGCCATCTGACTGCTCATTATCAGTCTTGTTACAAGACTAGTTTCCAAATAAATAAATAAATGGGCATGAAACATTGAATTTTTTTTTTTTTTAACAGCTGTAAACACTACTTTTACACAAAGTTTTTAAGACGTTACAAGTAGGTTGCATCCCAAATAACAGAAAAATTACTTGGAATCTGATCAGGCTGTACAGACAGAAACGCATTTCCAGAAATTGAATTTTTATTCGGATTTCGAACCACATGCAAATTATTTCAAGTGTTTTTGCATTTCAGACTACAAACAACTAACACATTTGAACTCATTTCAACAGCTTGAAAACATATATATATATATATATATATATATATATATATATATATATACACACACACACACACACACACACACACACAGTATATATATATATATATATATATATATATATATATATAGTCTTGGGATCGATGCCTTTTTCACGCATCGATAATCGGAAGATTTTCCTGATGATTATCAATATATATAATTTTTTTTTTTAAAGATATAAATAGGGCTGCTCATTGCACAATAGTCTTTGTCTCTTCAGACATATTTCTCAACACAAGGTAAACTATGAGCGGCAGGGTTAATTAAAGAGGGTCGCACACCGGACGCATCTGGCAGACGACATGGCATAATAAAATTCAAAATTATTATTTATTTTCTACAAAGGTGCGTGCACACCGCCAACGCTTAGCATCAACATTCTGAAGTGCCACGGATGGCAAATTGCATAGTTTTCCATTAAATTCGACCCAAATCATTATCAAAGGACAAAGAATATTTACTTTAGTATAACTGGATGATATATTGTGTATAAGTATCTTTCATAGAGCCTACACAACGTATTTTCAGGTACAAGTATGACTTTTTGTGGTTTGACAGCTTGAATGGAAGAGCTATTCATGGCTACATACAGAGAAATTGCATAATAAACATTACGCAGCTACACCAGACCTGAAAACTCATCAACATCACTTTGTTCATACTTGAAGTAGTACAAAAACTTTGGACTGCCATCTGCGCTGCTTCAGCTCGTCCTATGTGTGTTTGTGTGGTGTGATCGTGACTGCAACCGGCTTCAGTAAATGGTATATCGCCCTCTTGTGGTCTCCCAATGCTATTACACCAGACTTTTAAACAGAGGCCAACTAGCTGTATTGGAAAGCACCCCAGTAGGGCTTCTAATTTAAATGTCGGCTAATTTTAATATATCAATGCCTCAAAAATATATTGATAAAATAACGTGCTGATCAATAATCGATATATCAAAATTTTATGACATCCCAAAATATATATATATATACACTGGGCTCCAAAATTACTGGCACCCCTGACTGGCAATGCACAAACAATACTTTAAAAAAATATATAAAAAATATAATTATAGAGATAAACTCAAAATACCAACATGTGAGAAATACTGTACTTTATTAATATGTCAATTGAACCAACCAAAATCATTTATTGATTTATTTAAAAATCAATGTCCTCCAAATCAGGGTTTCACAATTAAAGGCACCCTTAAAGATTATTGTAAATAACATCTACCATAATTAAACCAGGATTTAAATTACAGTTATTTATGTTTATCTAATTCTTAAGGAACTATATTTAGCCATTATATCACTTCCTGTTTCACTAGGGTATAAAAATGAGGTAACACGCATGCAATATCCCTTTGTCATCCAACACCATTAAGAACACAAAAGAACTGGCAGTTCAAAAGAGACAGTGTGTTGTAGACCTTCATTAATCTGGTAATGGCTACAAGAAGATCCACAAACGATTGAATATACCACTGAGCACTGTCAGAGCAACTATTAAAACATTCAGAAGATACGGAACAGTTGAAAACCCTCACGGGTAGAGACACAAATGCATTTTGCCCCCCAGGATAGGGAGGAGGATGGTGAGAGAAGCAACAAAATACCTAAGAATCACTGTGAAAGAATTGCAGGCCTTGGTGGCATCTTGGGGTCACAAGGTTTCAAAAAGCACCATCAGACACCACATCCACAACCACATGCTCTTTGGAAGGGTTGCCAGAAGAATTGCCTTTCTGACCCCAAGACACAGACGCAAGTGCTTGGAGTTTGTCAAACGTCATATCAATTATGATTTGGTGCTCTGGTCAGATGAGACCAAAATTTAAAGTTTTGGACAGATACAGCAACTGCATGTTTGGCGTCAAAACAAAGATGCATACAAGGAGAGGCACCTCATACCCATGGTGAAATATGGTGGTGGGTCAGTGATGTTTTAGGGCTGTTTTAATTCCTGAGGTCCAGGCACACTGGTTAAGATTGATGGCATAATTAATTCCACCAAGTATCAGACAATTTGGCTGACAATCTGGTTGCCTCTGTCAGAAGGCTGGGAGTTGGCTGTAGGTGGACTTTCCAATAAGACAATGACGCAAAACCTACCTCAAGATCCACAGAGATATGGTTCTGTGACAACAAAATCAATGTTCTGCCATCTCAGTCACCAGACCTTAATCCAATCGAAAACCTGTGGGCTGAGTTGAAGAGGGCAGTTGAAAAGTGCAAACCCAAGAATGTGAAGGATCTTGAAAGGATCTGCATAGAGGAATGGTTCAAAGTCCCTCCAAATGTGTTCCTTAACCTTGTCAAACATTACAGGAAAAGACTCCATGCTGTTATCCTTGCCAGAGGTGATTGCATAAAGTACTAAATGAGGAGTGCCAATAATTATGAAACCTTGATTTGGAGGACATTGATTTTTAATTAAATCAATAAATGATTTTGGTTGATTCCATTGAAAAATTAATAAAGTACAGTATTTCTCACATGTTGGTATTTTGAGGTTATCTCTATAATTATATTGTTTATATTTTTTTAAGTATTGTTTGTGCATTGCCAGTCAGGGGTGCAAGTAATTTTGGAGCCCACTGTATATATATATATATATATATATATATATACAGGGTTGGGGAGTAACGGAATACATGTAACAGGATTATGTATTTAAAATACAAAATATAAGTAACTGTATTCCACTACAGTTACAATTTAAATAATTGGTAATTAGAATACAGTTACATTCAAAAAGTATTTTGATTACTGAAGAGATTACTTTGCATGTATTGTCATTTGTTTCATTTAATATTTAGTCCTTTCAGATGGAAAACATTTATCCATATAAATGATGTGATCCAAAGTGCATTTGAACAGCGGTGAAACACTTTCTTATGATGTGTTACATTCATTCGAGCAGACAGAGAAGTAAGTCTGAAGTAAGTTTGGAGCAGAAGAAATAGAAATAAACCTTGAAGCAGACGGAGGCTATCCAACACATCCTGCCCCGGCGTGGCTCAAGGTCCCGCACCCCGTCTGCTCATCACCAAGGGTGTCCCCCTGCGGAAAGAACCCTAGGAAGGCTTCGAAGCGCCCCTGAGATGGGCGACCCAGGGACGAGGAGACCCGCTGTAAGCTTGGAGGTGGTGGACAGACCACTCCATGGAGGGTTGGAAAAATTTCAAATTTCCTTTGAATTTGATTTCGCCTCATGCCCGAGGGGCTGCGGCACCCACATTTTCAAAGAAAGTGCAGTTTCCTCATTTCCTGGGTCACACAGCCGGTGTTTACGGGCGTCGTTATCACAACAGCCGGACACCGAGCATTCACAGCAGGCATGGCGCTACAGAAGCGGGTTCCCCACCTTTGCGCTTCCAGCTGCGGCACACACACACCCATGCTCAAGCAGTTGTGACGAGTCACGAGGTTGTTCACCCTCCTCCCCCATCGCTGACCGATCCTATGGTGGGCACGGGGAGCGAGGTAAGTGCTTTGACCTTTCTCTCAGCACAGCTTGGGATGCGAGGCTCCTCACCATGGCAACTCCTGCTCCGCCCCACCACGAGGCCCCACCCGCAGGTACATCAGATGCGATTGTCCCCTTGGTGCCCCTCGCTTGGAGGCGTGGCTAGCGCTCTCCAATCCATCGCGCTGGCTGGCCAGGAGGATCCAACTCGGCTATGCGATTCAGTTCGCCAGGCGCCCGCCCAGGTTCAGCGGCATCCGCTTCACCTCGTGAGGGGTGAGAACGCCACTGCCCTGCGTGCGGAGATTGCGATCCTTCTGCAGAAGGACGCAATAGAGCCTGTCCCTCCAGCCGAGATGAAGAAGAGGTTCTACAGCCCCTACTTCATCGTGCCAAAGAAAGGTGGTGGGTTGCGGCCAATCTTGGACCTGGAAGTGCTGAACCGTGCCTTGTTAAAATCAAATCAAATCACTTTATTGACACACAGCCATATACACAAGTGCAACAGTGGGTGAAAGTCTTGGGTGCAGTTCCGAGCAACATAGCAGTCATGATAGTGATGAGACATATACCAATTTACAATAAACATCAGATTTACACAACACAGTTTTCATATCTAATATACACATAATTACACAACACAATATATAAATAATAATATACAAGGTACACTATACAATACACAATAGAGAATACACACAATATAGAATACACAGTATACAATAAAAATAGAATATATAAAATATACAGTATGTTGTATTGTGCTGTATTGACATTCAGGCTGTCGGTTGATAGTCAATTGCCAGTGTTTGTTAAGAGAGAATATATTTATAACAGTCCAGTGTGAGATATAAGATTATAAGGTGAATAAAGTGCAGTGCTGATGTATATTGATCGTGACAGATCAAGAGTTCAAAAGTCTGATTGCTTGGGGGAAGAAGCTGTCATGGAGTTGGCTGGCGTGGGTCCTGATGCTGCGATACCGCCTGCCTGATGGTAGCAGTGAGAGCAGCCCATGGCCCGGGTGGCTGGAGTCTCTGATGATCCTCTGAGATATTTTCACACACCGCCTGGTATATATGTCCTGGAGGGAGGGAGGCTCACCTCCGATGATGTGTCTGGCAGTTTGCACCACCCTTTGCAGGGCTTTGCAGTTGAGGGCAGTGCTATTGCCGTACCAGGCAGTGATGCAGCCAGTCAGGATGCTCTCTACAGTGCTGGTGTAGAACCGTGTGAGGATGTGGTGGTTCATTCCAAACTTCCTCAGCCGTCTCAGGAAGAAGAGGCACTGGTGAGCCTTCTTCACAATGGCCTCGGTGTGGACGGACCATGTGATTTCCTCAGTGATGTGGACACAGAGGAACTTGAAGCTGCTGACTCGCTCCACTGGTGCTCCATTGATGGTGATGGGGCTGTGTTCTCTGTCTTTTCTCCTGAAGTGCACCACAGGCTCCTTGGTCTTACTGACGTTGAGGGAGAGGTTGTGCTCCTGACACCAGCGTGTTAGAGTGTGCACTTCCTCTCTGTAGGCTGATTCATCATTTGTCAGTGATCAGACCTACCACCATCGTATCATCAGCAAACTTAATGATGGGATTGGAGCTATGTGTTGCCACACAGTCATGTGTGTACAGGGAATACAGGAGTGGGCTGAGAACACAGCCTTTTGGGGCTCCAGTGTTGAGGGTCAGTGATGAGATATTGCTGTCCATTCTAACCACCTGGTGTCTGCTTGACAGGAAGTCCAGGATCCAGCTGCACAGCGAATTGTTCAAGCCCAGAGCCCGGAGTTTCACATCAAGCTTGGAGGGCACTATGGTGTTGAATGCTGAGCTGTAGTCTACAAACAGCATTCTCACATATGTGTTCCTTTTTTCCAGGTGGGAGACAGCATTGTGTAGTGTAGATGCAAGTGGAGCGGTTGTTGCGGTATGCAAACTGTAGTGATTCCAGTGAGGGAGGAAGCACAGAGCAGATGTAATCTCTGATTAGTCTCTCAAAACATTTGCTGATGATGGGGGTCATATGCGAGTCATTAAGCAAGTGATTTTGGATTGCTTTGGTACAGGCACAATGGTGGACATTTTAAAGCATGTGGGGACCACAGACAAGGAGAGGAAATGGTTGAAAATGTCCGTAAAAACACCAGCCAGTTGGTTTGCGCACGCTCTGATGATGCAGCCGTCTGGACCCGCAGCTTTACGGATATTCACCCATTGGAAGGATCGGGTTATATCCACTGCAGAGACGGAGAGTGAACTAACCTCTGTAGCTTCGGCCATGAGAGCTCTCTCACTTGATCTTGAGCCCCCGATCGGGCTATGTGCCCAAGGTTCCCACGACCCCTTTTAGGGATCATGTAGTGAGCCTGCAAGCACTGCCCCAGGAGGAGGCAGACCCAGCCTTGTCGTTGCTGTGTCTGGTGCATGCTTTGTGCATCTACTTGGACCGCACGCAGAGCTTTAGGCGCTCTAAGCAGCTCTTTGTCTGCTTTGGAGGAGAGAAGGGAGGGCTGTTTCCAAACAGAGGATTGCCCACTGGGTCGTGGATGCCATCACTTTGGCCTTGACCAATGGCGCCTCTCTAGCAGACATCTGTAGAGCAGCGGGCTGGGCAACACCCAATACCTTCGTGAGATTTTATAATCTCCGGGTTGAGCCGGTTTCGTCCGGTGCGTTGTCAGGTACGAACAGGTAAGTATGCAGGGCAGCTGGCCGGGTGTACCGCTTGCGTACAGCGCCTTTCCCCTCCTGGAAGAGAAGATGTGCACTTTTTTCCCCAAGCGAGTTCACGAGTCGGTGAACCCTGGATGTCTTCTCAGCACTGTGGCAGGCGAATTTGGTGGAGAATTTCGATGCCGGCTCAGTGCGTGCACTAGTATAGTATGCCCTGTACTGGGGTAGGTGCTCCACATGTGCTGGTTGCCCGTGGGTAACACCGTGTGATGTATTTTCCGCGGTACGGTTTCCCTGTTGGTAAATCCACATCTTCCTTGGGCAGAGCTCCCTCTGCCACCAGTCGCCGTGTTTGTAGAGCTCCTCGCCCTCCGGGTAGGACCTACCGCAGGACTTCTTCCATATGCGATACTGCCGGCCAGTAAGTCCATGTGACTTATTCTCCACATATTACCTCCCCTTCGGGCAGGTTTGGTCTCCATGACACCCCCTGACGTGGACACATATAGCCCCAGCTGAATGATTTTCCATTTTTGTGGGAGAAAAAAGAAGAGAAGAGGCGACGGCTGGTGTGGACTCTCCCCACTATGAGTTCGTCTTGTCCCCAGGTTGTGAGGGGCCGTACGACATCCGTGGAGCATCGAGGGAGGTTACGTGGGAGCCGGGTGCACTTGCTACGAGGCACACAGTGGTCTGCCTTCACCTGCACTGCCAGTCCACGTAACACAGTTCAGCTGGTTGTGGCATTTCATATAGGTACCCCTAGTGTCACTACATTGACACAACGTGAAGTGAGTGACAGATAGGGAACGTCTTGGTTACTGTCGTAACCTCCGTTCCCAGATGGAGGGAAAGAGACATTGTGTCCCTCTTGCCACAAAGCTGAGCTACCCACTGAAATGGCCGGAACCCTGTCTCGGCTCCTCAGCCCAAAACCTTAATGAGTGGTTGCGAGCCAGCTCCTTTTATACCCGTATGTCCGGGGAGTGGCATGCAAATTCCACTCACCAATTCCCATTGGCCTTTTCTTAAAGATCAGAGGTGTATGGGGCTCCCATGAGCGACCCCTTGTGTCACTACATCGACACAACATCTAGTTCCCTTCATCAAAAAACGAAAAACATAAACCAAAGACATTTCTAAATTCAAATTGCACTTCATTGTATTGGCTATATATAAAGTGACCCTGCAGAGTTGTGCTCACAACAAATTGCTCTGTGGAAATAAAGCGATCTGAACTCAAAGCATCTCCTGAGCTGAGATAGTCTGAGATAATTTGCAGCATTTTCATAGGTGATACTATTCTTGCAAAAGATGTTCAGAAGACTGAAATGAAGAGTGAGAACCCTTTACATACGCGTGTTCCACGAGACTGCACGCCTCCAAACAAACAGCGCATCAGACATGCGCATAGATGGCTTTCTGTCATCTGTTCTTAAAAATATAATAAACTGTGTTTTTTCAAGTGTGTGTCTGTGTGTCTAACAGCATTTCTTGTGTCATTCCAAATCTGAGACGTCTTAGTTACCCACCATGCACATTATATTCGCTACCTGCAATTAAACGTCTTCTGTCAGTCTGTGTACTTTGCTGCCTGTGTAATTTGATACATTGGTAAAGAACATCTGGCTTGCAATGCATTATTTAGGTTCATTTATCATGGGTCACAAATTTTCATTAAGTAACTATTCTTTATTTAAGGCTATTCTATTCATTAGGCTATTGTATTAATATTGGAAGTTCCATTCATAATGTTCCCCCTTTTATCTGGTATAAAATTTCACACCGGTGTTATCCCTTGTCCCTTGTACCGAGTAAAATCGGTAACACCGTACACCGTGGCAACCCTAATTTAGACAGCATAAAAGAAAGAATTTCATCAAAAGAATGAATGTCTTCTGAAAGGTTTATGTAAAAATATAAATCTTTAATTAAAACTTTATTAACTTTTAAAAAACGCTTCCTGCTACCAGTCGACCCATCACAGAGCTGTTGCGTGACGTAAGCACAATGTCACGTTCACGTGAGAAGTCGGAATAACGTGCTTTATATACAACAGTGGAATGAACGTCATGCTAGATTTTAAAAATGTTACCAGTTCATGGCAAAATATTAAAGTTAAAAATGTTTTTATTAAAACATCGCCTTGTTTGACAAATCTGGATTTCTGCTGAGGTACACAAATGGTAGGCCTACTGCAGCCTCAGTTTTCTGTTCTTGGGTGACAGAAGTGGAACCCAACGTGGTTTTCTGCTGTTGTAGCCCATCCGTCTCAAGGTTCGACATTTTGTGCATTCTGAGATGCTATTCTGCTCACTACAACTGAACAGAGTGGTTACCGTAGCCTTTCTTTCAACTCGAACCAGTCTGGCCAATCTCCGTTGCCCTCTCTCATCAAAAAGTCATTTTTGTCCACAGAACTGCCGCTCACTGGATGATTTTTGTTTTTCATTGTGTGTGAAAATCCCAGGAGATCAGCAGTTACAGAAATATTCTATCCAGCCTGTCTGGCACCAACAATCATGCTACAGTCTAAATCACTGAAATCAAATTTTTCCCCATTCTGATGGTTGATATGAACATTAACTGAAACTCCTGACCTATATCTGCATGATTTTATACATTACACTGCTGCCACACGATTGGCTGATTAGACAATCGCATGAATAAGTAGATGTACAGGTGTACCTAATAAAGTGGCCAGTGAGTGTAATCAAATATTAAATCATATAACATGTGACCTTTAACAAAGAGGCTTTGTGCATTCTTCAGTATATAGTCTATTAACCAACATCACCTTATATCACTGGAAATAAGATACAGATCTGCACACGCAGACCTTAACACTTGTTGTGCAAAACACAATGACGGTAACAATAAACAGATTTATTTATTTTTTTAATAAAAAATAAAAATAAATTATGATTGAGTAGAAAATTAACTTCAGACTTTACAAAACAAGAATTTACCAAATTTGACAACAAAATCAACAATAAAATCTGTGTAAATAAACTTAAAAAAAAAAAAGTGTAACCATGAAAGCTCATTAATTATTCAAGCCTGGTGCATGCTGGGAACACCAGCTTTGAAAAGTTACATACAATTTACTTATTTTATTCACCAGTGAAATTTAACCAATTTACAGAATACATCTGACAAGCTGTTCTACTTTAGGATTGAAACATAACAACACATTGTAAAGATAACAAACAATCATTAATAATATTTACTTATAAGCTAGAGCACGGGTCAGCAACCTATGGCACACATGCTAGTATTGGCACATGGAGGGGTAATCACTGGCACATCAGCAACGGTGAGAGAGGAGTAGACTATTTTATTTATATTAAGTTTTTCGCACCTGCATTCCAATCTACATCTAGATGTAATCCTTTCTCATGATCACGCAACGTGTTTTCATGAGCTGAATGGGAGGCTAAACAAAAAGTTAAAATGTGACAAGACTGCAGTATAACCAACAGACTCGTGCAGCACGTGCAAGCCATTCGCGCATCACAAGCTGGCAAAGCTTCACTTTCGGTTAATTGCGTGAGTAAGGCTACGTTTCTACTGCCGCTTTGGGGCGTGTTACAGCAAATGTGGGCTGTCTTCGCAGTCACATACTTCCCATACTACTTTTATTGCTTCTGCCACATCAGTCTATGGCAGAAATAGCAAGAGTAGTATGTAGTATGCCATTTAGAACTCTCATCCCGTGATGGTTTTCAGCTCACGGTCAATCTACTCATCATAAATATGCGTGATTAAGCCAAAAAGATGCAAACATTATTTCCAAATGCCCAATGTATAAAAACTGCTTGATGTATTGTGCTTTTTCATCCAGCCACTGTATTTTCACAATGAATGTATACAGTCTTTATTTGTCAAGACTGTTTGGAGTCTCACTTTTTCTCGCCCAGCCACATAATTGTCACAATGTATGCGTGCAATCATCATTTGAAGTCCGTTGTTGATTAAAGCACTGAATCCAGCAGAAACTTCAGCATTATCCTCATATGTTGAAGCGCTTATGAGAGACGTCACTGTTTTCAGCTCACAGTCATTGGCCGGTGTCATGATAAATTGAGTCCGCCCAGTAAATCGAGTCCCCATGGGTGTAACTGTTTGTAATGCCTGAGCAAAAACCTATCATGGATCAACTGAAAAACACAAACAATTACACATCTTTAATTTCACACTTCAGTTATATACTATTATGTGTAACTTGTGGTTTAAAATTCATTAAATGATGTATTTACAAAGTTATATTGACATACATCATAAAATGATTTTAAAGGATTTCTACTCAGGCAATGAATATAGTACCCATTAATAGGTCCCTCAGCCAATGGAATTTCTGTGACGTCAGAGGGAGACCCAATTTTCAGAGGGGACTCGATTTCTCACGACACCGGCGCCTGGCATTTTTTGTTCCTCATTTGCATAAAGCAGAGGAATTTCAACTATTTTGATGCTCTCCACCACCCTCAACGCTTTCTCCACGCCGCTGTCAATCGCACAACCCACCTCGAGAGCGTGGCACTCGACTTCCATAGGAATGAACTGAAAACACTTGCTCACCTTGCGTCAGTGGTCACATACCGTAAACGCACCCACTTTGCTCCAGTCAGGCTGCGAGGATGACAGCCTACATTCCGTGTTTCATTTGTTTCTTTTTGCTTTCAGAACAACATGTCATGTAATAAGGAAAACACCACTATTAATCCTTGAGATTTCCAACCCAGCATAGAGGTACACCCTCCTTAAAACATAGTCACACTCAAAAATACATTAAACGATTAAAAGCGAAAACATAAACCCACATCGTGGGGTTCAAAATTCTGAGTTTATTCAAAATATAAATTAAACCTGGAAATAAAGTTTGAGGATTTTTCAGGTGCGATTCACCGAAAAGGTGAACGGCTTGTGATGCACGAGTATCGTCACACTTTAATAGTGTTTAGTCTCCCATTCAGCTGATGAAAACATGCTGCGTGATCAAGAGGCAGGATCACATCAAGATGTGGATTAGAATGCAGGTGAAAAAAATGTATTATAAATAAAATAGACTGCTCCTCTCTCGCTGTCGCTTGTGTACTAGTAATTACCCCTCTGCATGAGGGTGGGGGCATCAGCACAGCCATTGACTAGGAAAATAAAAATGGCACTCCATGTCAAAAAGGTTGCCGAACCCTGAGCTAGAGTTTTTTTGAATATAGTAAAAATTTAGAATTTACTTATTATTTTCCAGTACGCATTTAAACTAACATTTTCAATGTGAAGTACTTAATCTTTTCTGTTATATTTACTTTACCCAAAAAAAAAAAAAAAAAAAAATCAGTGTTGAGATAACTAAATAATCTATTGGCAAAACTGTTTAATTTAAATTATGTGGACAAGATTTGTTCTAATTTAAATATTGTGCCTTCTGGGTTTACCCAGGGTGCATTGCAGCACCCACAGTTTTAAAGTTTTGTGTCCTAATTAATGAACTCTGAATGATACATTTAAAAAGTTCCCTTTGCTGTTGGTTTCCATGAACATTTAGGAACAGATTATGGCATGTGTTTACAGTTGTTGGCTTTATGTGCTCACCATTTAGGAGTATAGTAGCACCAGACGTTGGGTAGCTACTGTACATCCAAGTCTGCAGATATTTACATTATTTTCCTTTACAGTTATGTTTTATTTTGTCGAACATTACAATAATATTAGCTTGTTCTAATATGCAACCACTATTATTGTTCAGAAAACCTGACTCATATGTCGAGTAGTGATGGGAAGTCATTTCTGCAAAACGGTTCTTTCGGATAGTTTGTTTCCATGAACTGGTTCAAAAACCAATTCAGTGGTTCTTTTATGTTAACACGTAATGACGTCTCTAGTACGTAATTCTAACACCCCAATTTCATGTCATGATTTTCATGCTCAAACATTTAAATAAAGACATATATGAATGCATATTGCTGATTATTACATTTTATTCAATTAATAATGGTGTTTATTGTCATCAGTGTTTCATTCTGTGATCCTGCATGTCAAATACAACTGACAAATATTGATTTCATCTTGGATAAGTGCACAAATGTGGCTGTTCTACATGTCTAAAGCATATGAAAGAGAATAAACTAGTCTTAATCAATTGACCAGAAACCATTATTCAGTTTATAACTATTTAAAATGTAATCTGCATGCACAATAAACAATAGTAAAATACATTTACATCTCTTGACTGAAACGTTTTTGCATGTTTCAATTTAAATATTATTTAATAAAACTAGACATAAGCATATTTCCAGTACGTTTTGTTTGTCATTAAAGAAACGTACATTTCGCCACAGGCACAAACGTGCTCATATCAGCAGCTCACTCATCAGACTCCTCGGTAATCCTCAGCAAACTTAGACAGTTCGTGGGACTGGCTCATTCGGTTCTTTTTGAGTGGGACACGACCGAAGATCTGCTTGTAGGTTTGATTCCTTCATTTCGAACGTGTTCTTGGTTCAGTTACTGGTCTTGTAACTCGTAAGCGCCGCACGCCTGTGTGAGTCCAACTCGTTCATTTCGAACTCGGTGTCAGTCTACTAGTCATCTGCATTTAGTGTTGTTTTAGTATGTTGTTGCTGATACATAATTTAATGAAATTCAGATTTCTTGAAAATGTCCATAACAGTTAGCTACATAAATTCTTTGTTTTGTTTTTTTATCCCCTTTTCTCCCAAGCTACACAAATTTTTTGTCTAATTAAAAAATACAAACACAACTAGAAAACTATATTATTAATATATTATTAATAAATTGTATTAGTTACATCGAGTAAAAACACCTACTTAAAGGGGTCATGAAATGGAGAATCAAATTTTCCTTGATATTTAGACATATAAGAGGTAACTGTACTATAAAAAAAAATATTGTAAATTTCAGAACATAAAACTTCCCAGTCTAAAAAGAGCATTTTATAGTTGCCACCCTGCTGAAATGTCTCGATTTGAAATCTGTCTGTTCATGACATCATGAAACATTGCTCATTTGTATTTACACATCCCACAACATGCGTCATCACACCCATTGCCCTGCCCCCTTGTGTGCAGTTTGAGAGAGGAGGCCTTGTGTGGCTAACTATTCCTAAAATAACACCTAAGGGGACCCATCTGGGCTATTTCAAATTACTTTGTATATAAACATGAACTAAGCAGACTCTTTGAACGCTGCCATGTATCTCGCTGCTTTTAAAAGACACAGTGTCAAGTTACAACTCTGAAAGGCAATTCTATGTGGCCTTGTTAGGAGATGATCAATGATATTCGCTTCACCTTAGAGTGGTCAAGATGTTTTGGCTCATCAGTGTATGTAAACATGTACTAAGATGGACATCTTTGACCATTTTGATGTGTTTCCAGTGATGTACACCTCAGTGCAGGATGATTTTGTATGTATGTGTGTCTAGTTTCATCGCTCTGGACTATGATGTGTGCTTTTTTTGGGGTGGGGTGGGGGGCTCATGTCAACGTGGATCGCTTGTGAACTGGACATAATACGATTCAAGCTTTGCAAAGGAACTGTTATTGAAGGATGAAACAGTTAAAAACACTTCAAAAACTTAAGTAAATCCTTTCATTAATGAATATTTCAAATGTCATGACTGTTTGATAGTTTATGGTGCTGGTTGTTAACAGTTATGATTGAGATTAACAGTATAATATATTCAGATGCAATGTGTTGTATGTGCATTATGTGTAAACCCAGCAATTTTGTTTTATAATGTTGAGGGGCTTGTTTATTCTCTTCCGATTGAGTTTGCTGAATTTGAGGGGCTGCACGATTTTAGCCAATCATAACAGTGGGCATTTACGTTGAATTTTTAAGGAGGTGCTTACGCCAAAACTGAGTGTTTCAGACAGAGGGCCAAAATGTATATTATTAAATTGTAACCGTTTTGGTGCAAAATAAATAAATAAATAAAACTTTTATTTTTTATTTATTTTTTATTTTTATTTTATTTTTTTTATAACATTATCATTGGACCTCAGGGAAGATAATTAAATTACCAAAAAAGCACTTCATGACCCCTTTAAGTCTCAAGACCTTCATTTGAAAATATTTGTAAATAATTCAAAAATAACACAGAAACAAACATATGTAGGTTTCTATATGTTTTATTCAGCTACTGCCATTAACATCTCAACACATAGCAAGTCCTCGTAATCCTCTGCAAACTTTGACAGTCAGTGGGACCAGCTCATTCGGTTCTTTTTGGGTCAGACAGTTGGTAGCCAGTACATGTACATCAGCTGTGCGTCTTATGTCATCAACCCGGAACTAAAGTTAAATTCAATTCGATGTTGTGAACCAGCTCGACTGGTTACTTGCTGAGAATCGGCTCAAAATAATAATTAGTTCAAGAATCGGACATCACTAATGTCAGTTAAACAAAGTAACATTTGATTTTGCAGAAGAGACTGCCTTGAAGGCAAAAGATGAATGTGCAATAGTCTTTCTTTTTTTCTTTGTTCTTTTTTTCCTTTTTCTTTTTTTTTTTTTTTTTTGAGGTACAAAGACCTTAAAAGACCTCAGTAATGGTGACCAATAACAAACATTAAATAAAATATACTATGAGACTATGAGACACAACCAATAACTAACAGTGATGACAAAACGGCAACATAAATATATACAGCAAAAAGCAAAACAGTAACCTATACCACTAACCATATTATTCATTCATGCTGCAATACATGTCGGGAGCTCGCAAATCAGCAATATTGTTCAATATGAAATTGTTTGTTAAGACAACTTTAAGTTAGATGGGACAGCTTTTGTGATATTGTTGGTCTAACGTGTTTTACTTAGATTCAAAGTAATTACAATTTCTTAGTGTCAAAGATATCACGATAAATGAGGCAGAGTTACCTGACACAGAATGTAGTTGATTCAACATGTGTTTTTGAATTGAGATTGCAACTCAACTTAAAATCAAATGTTGATACATTGAAAACAATGAAGACTTAACATTCTAAGATTCTGAAGGCAGTTAGTTGTTAACTCAAAAAATCATGTTGATACAACTAAATATGAAAATTATGTTTGACAGTGTAAACAAAAAAAATGACTTTTCTCACTGTAAAAATGGTAACCTGCAATTGATTTCTAACCCTTAATCACTTTTGTTGCTTTTTGTTGGTGTAATGTAATTGTTGGTGTAAGTCAGGTTGATTTAGTCATGTCGAATAATATTTTTTGACTTGAATAAAACCAGTTAATGTAGATGTAACTACACAAAGTACATTTTTAGGTTACCTGAAAAAGCAATGTGCACCAGTATATATCTGCGTGTAAATCTTAAATTCTTAGGGGCCAATTTTTTAAAAGCAGTATGAGGAACTGAAATCTCGTTGAAATACAGTTTTATTAATTTCCTCCATCTGTTGTAGGGCTTTGAATAATGAGTCCAGGAAACATCTGTCCAAGTCACCAGTGCCACAGATGGTTCTCAAGCAGAGGGTCACTCTCACAACAGGAACAGGACACAATGTCCCAAGGCTAGTGTGCAGGAAAGCTGGTTGGCACCAGAACACAAAACAAGCCACAGTCAGGACAAGACTACATCTTAGAATTATATTAGCGCTGCATGGCTGCTATTTTTATTTTTATTTTTTACTAGTCGACTAGTTGTTTAGAAAAGCACACTGTAAAAATGTTGTGGCAGATAACCTAATAAATGTGCTTCATGAGACAACATCTAAATTAACTGGTTTTATCAAGTCATATGTATTCAATATAACTAAATGAATCTCACTACATTAGGTTACACAAACATAAGTCATTTTGTTACCAGTATTTATTGTGCATTTTTAAACAGTCATGTCCCATTTGCTACTAGTTTTTTTCAGCCTTTGGACAACACCTCATTAGCTTCAGGGCAAGTCAAAGTGCACTGAAAAAAAGATAACCTACTAAATGTTTATTCAAGCTTTTATTCACATTTTAATCAAGTCACAAATATCATTTAACATGTTTCAATCAACTTGGCTACATCAGGTTACACCAACAAAATTGTTTTTAAGGGTTAGATTAAGCAGAATTATCTCCTTAAAGAAATATTCCAGGTTCAATACAAGTAAAGCTAAATCATGTTGACAGCATTTGTGGCATAGTGTTGATTACTACATAAAACATTTGACTCGTCCTTTTCTTTAAGAAAACAAAAGAAAAATCACAGTCACAGTGAGGCGCAATGGTTAACATACTATTATAAAAGTATAGCATTAAGACACAAGCAGTATATGTGTTTTTGTGTGATAAAAATCGCTTACTAACCTTTTCTGTGTAAAGTTATATCCAATTTGTACAACTAAGTTGCTGTAATGTTAGGTTCTTGGAGAGGAAGAGGAAGAGGAGACACAGGAATAAATACTTTAAATCATTTAATGACAATCGCTGGAGTGGAAGAAACAATAAATCTTAACGTCAAAACTTAACACAATGTAACACTTCATAAACACAACATAACACTTCATCCTTACAACATAACACTTTAAGGACTGACAAAGGAATGGGAAAAATTACAAGATATATACAAAAGGAGCTAAATGAGGGAATGGAAGACAGGTGAGTATAATAAGGAACAGATGGAAGTGATGAGGGCAGTGAAACATGGGAGATGTAGTCCAGAGGAAAACTTCAAAATAAGAGTTTAACAACTTTAGAGCTCAAATAATATACAAATGCTTTTATTAAATTCTAAGCTTCACATTTCTGCCTTTAAGCCCTCCAAAAATTTGCCCCATTCACTTCTTTTGTAAGCACTTTACTCTAACCTTGATTTTCTTTTTTTCTTTTCTTTTTTTAAGGAGAGACGTGTTTAAATTATTTTTTGGAGGTAATCAATATTATGTCGATTGAGCTTAACTTGTATTGAACACAAGATATTCCTTTATGATACTAATTTCAGGTTTACCACCTCTGACAGTGTATTTAGGCTTGTATGTAAACACTCTAAATAAACTCGGACCATCTCAGATGTCCACAGCACGAGTGTGGTTCACTCATAACGTGCTTTGTGAACACAAAACAGTCTGTGTTAACTTTAATTTCACTTTTGCGTAATTCCAAAGGCTGCTGTTACTTTTAAACTGTCACACAGGTAATTTTTCTCCTGCTTCATTTGTTTAGAACAAGTACAACTGAAGTCACATCTATTAGAAATGGGAGATCAAGGGCTACATCTCAGCATAAGGTTATGCGTCAAGTGTCGTTACACAAGTTTGTGTTTCTCTAGCGATGGTTTATATGTTGGTTTGAAACACCTAGTTCAGAACCCTCTTGAACAACTACAGTATATAAAGTAGATTTTAACCAAAAAGTTGAAGTCTTCTGAAGATAAGGATATTTTTCATAAATGTCCAATCAAAGCTAGTTGTCACATGTATTTTAAATGTCTAAATTTATATAATTAATCAATTTGATTTCTTGTTTTGTGTAATACGACTTCACAGCAGAAGGGAAGGAGGACACAGGGAAGCGGGTTCCAGGCTCAGGTAAGACTTTTTAATCAGCCACTTCAATACTTTAAAACTTCACAAACTCATCAGTGTCACAGACACGTAGTCACTTAAACACATTAGCTTCACAAACACAATAGGGTAAACACAACAGTTTCTCGAGCACCGTGGGCTTTCTTATGCCAGACTCTCTCTCCCTGTCTGCTGGTAGCGTGGCCGCTTATATGCCGCTCTCCCCGTGCTCACTGTAATTAGAGAAAGGTGTTAGACATAATTTAGCTCAGGTGTCAGCGCCCTTACCGCTTTCTCTCTCTCCAGACGGATGCTAAACCACGCCCCCGCTGCCACATATCCCCACCGCCCGACTCAGGCCAGGGAGCCATCCGGCCTGTCTACCACTCCTTTTAATTTATTGAAAAAGGCTGACATTCGAGCATTTTTTTCTGTATAACAACTCATGACTAAGCATTAACTTTAATGCTGCCAATAATTTTGCATTGTTAGATTGCCTTCTACACATCAAAATGTAAAAAATTCAATACAAATAATGTAAAAAATACAATACAAATAATAATATTAACAATTTAAACATAATAACTCTCACTTTCTTCACACTAGTAACTGATGGTGACACAAGTGTCCCTTTGCTGCAACTCGCAGTGATTTTGCGAACGAGTCTCACGTGTGAGAATTTAAAGTATTCACATGGCGGTACTCCACACGGTAAAGAGGATCAGTTTTGTTGAGTACCCACTGTAAATAATCCTCCCTGCCCAGAAGGTGGAGATATGCACGAAGAATGCGAATCGCCAAAAAAAAAAGAAGGTGAATGTGGAAGTGAAAGTGGAGATTTGTAGTAAAAAATAAAAAGGACTTAAATATTGATCTGTTTCCCACCCACATGTATTATATTGCTTCTGAAGACATAGATTTAACCATTGAGTCATATGGCTTACTTTTATGCAGCAAATATTTGCTTTTTGTACCTTCAAAGTTCTGGCCACCATTCACTTGCATTGTTTAGACCAGTGTTTCTCAATCCTTAACTGGAGTACCACTAACACTACACACGTTGCATGTCTCCTTTATCTAACACACCTGATTCTACTGAAAAGCTAATTAGCAGAGTGCTCTATGATCTGAATTGAGTGACAAATAAGGGAGATATCCAAATTGTGTAGTGTTAGTAGTGCTCCAGAGAAGGATTGAGAAACATTGGTTTAGACCTACAGAGCGGAGATATTCTAAAATTCTAAAAATCTTGGTTTGTTTTCAGCAGAAGAAAGTCATACACATCTGGGATGGCATGAGGGTGAGTAAATGATGAGATAATTTTCATTTTTGGGTGAACTATCCCTTGAAGTATCCGTTATATTCAATATTTTCAGTTCATTCACTTTGAACCATTGGTTATATAGTTACATGGATGTGCTAATGCCCTAAGGACAAAGCACATATTAAATAAAGGAAGGAAAGAAGATCTGATGCCAGATTTCATTGTCTCGTAATAGAAAGCTTATAGTTGTGCATATATAATGAGCTCAAATAAATGTGGTGTCTATCATGTTTATAGTGTCATCTGTTTTTAGATGGATTCACACATTAAGATGCCATATGGAGAATATAAATTATACAGCTAGCTATATCTTACAGAAGACAAGGTACATATATGGGTTGATCATTACATTTTAATTGGCAACAGTAAAACAGCTTCCAATGATAATGACAGCAGTGCACTTTTCATTGGACATTTATAGGGCTTATCATAAAACAATGAAATTTGAATAGCCTTGACATATTCATATTATGAGTTGATGCCTATCACCAATATTATCCTGATCTCAACCAGTGAGATAATGAAAACAGCAGTTTCAACACTTATAACTTCATACTGTTACTTTAATATTTGTAAGCATATTGATAAAGCTGGATAAACAATCCAATTTTCCAAGCGGTCATTTAGCTCGTCCTTTTATCCAACGTGACTTAGCTGTTATTATAGGGCCAGTCCCACTGGAGTAAACTGAGGTTGCATTCTTCAAGGTCACAATGATAATAACTCTCTCAGCTCATTCCTTGCAGGGACCAGCAACCCTTGTGGTTAGTACCCTTGAGCATACACTATGTCAAACCACACCACTATTCACTTTGTCACTTTTTGTGACAAAAGTAAATATGAATATCACGACTGTAGATAATTAAAGATGTTACGCTTAAGGTCTGTATCAAACATTAGTAAGCTGCCTACCAAGACAGTGTTTTAAAGACCACTTGTATTTGCATGAGTAGTGTAGTTTTCCCCAGAATGACAATCCCAGAATGTACAGCAATGAATATATTTACATATAATTCAATCTAAATAAATAAAAATAAACACATAAAATTTGGTCAATGTAATTAAAATGGACTATGTCATCCAATATTTGTGTGCTATGGATTTTTATGCTCTATAGATTATTGCCGTGCTAGCTTAGCAATATGCTAAAGTCAAACTATTGGAATCAATTATATGTCTCTTGTGCAACATGTATTAGTCACTTAGAAGATTATGTTTTGGATAGGATTCTGCCTTAGAAGGCAGTAAACAGAACTTAGAATCTTAGACCTTTTTGCACATAGATTGTAATGTAATCCTTATTTAAAAGACTTTCAGGAAATTGCCCTGGCAATAAGAAATCATGTTGCATACAAAAACTTATATTTTTGTGGCATTGAAATGAGAGGCTAATCAGTGTTGGGCAGTAGCTTCACTACAAATAGAAAATCTATTAGCTTAATTACATTTCTAAGTAATGAGGTGGTAACATAGCTAGTTTTTAAATCAAGTAGCTTTTTCAATAGTAAAGCTATATTTTTGATTAGGTAGTGGCGTAGCTTTGACAAAAGCTACACCATCATGCCGTGTACCCGGTGTTTACTATCGACAGTTTTGAATCGGAACTAAAAACAACTGCAACAAAATGCTTCATATAACTGGAGATCAGTCTTTTACAATGCTGTGCTGTAATTTTAGCCCACTCTTCTTTGCAGAACTGCTTTAGTTCAGCCATATTGGAAGGTTTTCAAGCATGAACTGCCCGTTTAATGTCCTGCCACAGCATCTCAATCGGGTTCAAGTCAGGACTTTGACTAGGCCTCTCCAAAACTATAATTTAGCTTCTCTTGAGCCATTCAGAGGTGGACTTACTCCTGTGCTTTGGATCATTGTCTTGCTGCATAATCCAGTTGCGCTTGAGCTTCAACTCATGGACTGATGACCGGATGTTCTCCTTTAGGATTATCTGGTAGAGAGCAGAATTCATGTTTCCCTCAATTATTGCAAGGCACCCTGGCCCTGAAGCAGCAAAGCATCCCCACACCATCACACTACCACCACCATGCTTGACCGTAGGTATGATGTTCTTTTTGTGGAATTCTGTGTTTAATTTACGCCAGATGTAACGGGACCCCTGTCTTCCAAACAGTTCCACTTTTGACTCATCAGTCCACAGAACATTCTCCCAGTAGGTTTGAGAATCATCACGGTGTGTTTTGGCAAAATTCAGATGAGCCTTAATGTTCTTCTGGGTTAGCAGTGGCTTTTGCCTCACCACTTTTCCACCTTTCTGATAGTGGAGTCATGAACATTGAACTTTATTGATGCGAGAGAGGCCTGCAGTTCTTTGGATGTTATCCTTGGCTTTTTTGTGACTTCCTGGATGAGTCGTCGCTGTGCTCTTGGAGGAATTTGGGAAGGTCGTCCACTTCTGGGAAGGTTCACTACTGTGCCAAGTTTTATCCATTTGGAGATAATGGCTCTCACTGTGGTTCTTTGGAGTCCCAGATCCTTTGAAATAGCTTTGTAACCCTTCCCAGACTGATGTATTTCAGTCACCTTTTTCCTCATTTCTGGAATTTCTTTGACCTTGGCATAGTGTGCTACTGGATGAGACCTTTTAGCCAACTTCATGCTGCTGAAAAAGTGCTATTTAGGTGTTGATTTGAACAGGACTGGCAGAAATCAGGCCTGGGTGTGTCTAGTCCAGCTGGACACCATTATGAATGCAGTTTCATAGATCTGGGGATTTAGTAACTAAGGGCAAATACTTTTTCACACAGGCCCAGTTGGTATTGGATAACTTTTTTTTTTTTTTTTTTTTTTTTTGCTTCAATAAATAACATTGTCATTTAAAAACTGTATTTTGTGTTTACTCAGATTGCCATTTTGTTTGAATTTTTAAAACAATTCAGTATGAGATCCACAAACAGAACAAATCAGAATGGGGCAAATACTTTTCCACAGCACTGTATATAAAATTGCCATGGTATACTTTGAAGCAACGTGTAAATACATGATGGTACACGAATAGTAGCCTAATTGTATATGAAAGTACCATGGTATTGCCATCTGATACCAACAGATATCACATTGTTATTGCTCAGATGTGCTCATACACAGATAAATCTGGCCTCTGATCAGAAGCTTCCAATACATACAGAAATACAACAGCAAGACACAGAATTACAGGATAAGATGAATAGTATATGTACACAATTTTTATTCAGGAATGTGCAATGGAAAATGTTCAAATGGGTATGGGTTTCTAGAGGTGGTGGTAGTAGTAGTATAAAAATGAAAAAAATGTACATTTTATATTGCACCATACTGTATTGCACTATACTGTACTATAATGTACCATGGCTTTGATAAACATCATGTGAATAAGTCTTTTAGATGCTTTGTCTATGACAGTGCTCCTTGAATCTGTTTTTTTTTTTTTTTTTAAAAAAAAGAAATGAAGCAGCTTAAATGTAGAAAGCAAATTTTTGGTGTGTAGATTGTAGTGTAACTTGCTACTTTCTCTGAAGTGTAGCTTTAGCTTAGCTTAACAGAATATATATATTCTTTTTTTTTAGTAGTTTAGCTAGCTATTTGCAGTTTGAGATGGAACAACAAGCAGCATATCTCAGTCTTGTGATGAGTACAATAATAGAGAACCTGTCATTTAAAAAAAAAAAAAAAAATATCTTGACAAATATTTTCCCAACAGCTGACTGTCTTTATTTTAACACATTAACATCAACATACAAAACATGTGTAAGCGCATACTTGCATGTTCTGAGCAATAACAAAGTCTTACTGAATTTTACTGTTGAACTTCAACAGTTACTGGCTCTCATGATTATCTGCAATGCCGTCTTGATCATATATTGGCAGTGATCATTTAATCTGCATGACTAAAAAGTTTCTCACAGGCCGCAGATGCTGGGATGGCTTTGTTACTTTTGAGAGAACTTCTTCAATTGTGAAAAGGAATGCAACATTTCTATACTTCCAGTTGACAGACATGAATGGTACCTCTCCAGCTCTCCTGCTTGTGTGAGAGTCTTCATGGACCCTTAAGAAAATCGAGTAATGACAAATTGCGGCAAATTGTCCATTGTTGCCAAAGGTTTGCCGGAGGTTCACAAATATCGGTGAAGAGCTACAAACTTTTGTCAAACATTTGTGGCAAATCAAATGCTCATTTGCATATGAAAATGAGTGGCAAATTTGCGGCAAGTTTATGGCTAGTTTAGATGGCCGCTGCTGTAAGAAAGGGCATCATTGTCCACGTTGGTGTCCAACTGAATTTAGTTAAGCCTTGTGTCTAGAAATATTTAAACACTTTAAAGCTGTACTATGTAAGATTTTTTTTTTTTGGTTAAAAATGAACAAATTGCCATTATTGATTGAGTACATAATCGGTGTTCAGAACTATTTCCTTACCCTGATTCACTACGGTAAACCTATAAAATTGATTTTGTATTTTGAGCTGTCAGGTTCGATTTGGTGCGAAATCGCTAGCTTATGACGTTCATCCCTGCGTTATTACATAATGTCTTTACACACAGGAAAGTGCCAGCTGTCTCATGTTCAGGCGGGAGAAACTAACTACGCTGTTCAGCTCAGTTTAGTAAAACACATAGTTTAGGGGCCGATTGCATAAACTTTTTTTAGACTAGTCTTACTACTTAGTCATCTAAAATTCTGCCCTTTTTCAGTCAGTTGCATAAAAACTTAGCTTGGTCTAATGTAAGACCAAAATGTAAGTGGTACACCTCTAGGCTAACTTTTGTTTACATTCTATGTTGCCATGAAAAATAACTGTCAGCTGAGCAAGTGGGGACTTCAGTTGAGGGATAGAATAGGCTTCAGTTAAAACTTTGTAGAAGACTTTGACTTCTATGATGGTCACAAAATGTATTGTTTATTATTATTTGGGTTAAAATCACTAAATTTGTTCATCAGAATCAATTTTGAAGCATTGTATTTCTCTAAGCAAATATTTTCAGAGAATGAAAACTGCATTGCTATTTTTTGTAAGCTGTTCAGTGTCTTACTTTTCCAACAATGCATTAAGAATTAAAATTAGACTGTCTTACCAAAGACAACTGTGAGCTTGTTTTATGCAACAGGCTTTCTATGATGTCTTTAGCTAGTCAGACTAATTGTTTGAAGTCTTAAGTCAATGGCAATGTTTATGCAACCAGCCCCAGACAGCATCTTTGCAGTATAGATGGATGTTTCTGTTATTCGTTTGACGAAGTTGTTTATCTGCTATAATACTTGGATATGTTGTCTGGTAGGGTTGTTAAAGATAATATTGCTTGTTATGCTTTTATGAATCGAACATTACTCGTGTGTTAACTGATCGCGATGTATCTATACGTTGTCTGCTGAAGTTACTGTGACATGTTTAATATGTATGACTTCTGAAATTGATTCTTGTAATTGTTATATTGCATATTTAAGCATATACTTTATTAAACGTAAAAATAATTTTTATCACCATCATTACTGAGTCCTTGTTTTATGTTTTTAGTTTACGATGTTATGGTGTGGTCATTGCATAGACATGCTATTGTAGTAACTGAGGCTGGACAACATAGTATAAAAATAATGAAGTCTTTTATTGAACTCGTATCAGCCATATCACGAGTTTAACCTCTTAAATTGAAAATTGTAGTACAATTCATACATTATTAGTAGATAAAACACTTGAATAATCATTAAGATTTACTCGTGATGGCTGAGGAGAGTCCCCTGTTCTCTGTTTTAAAGTGCATTGAGTGTTTTGTCAGAAAAGCAATTTAAGTGTAAATTTCATTCAAATATGTAAATAAGTGTTGTTTATCTTCACCAAAACAAGTCATATTTCCCTTTTCAAATGTTTAATTGTATAAAATATCAACATGAAAATAGCATGTTATGATTCCGGCTCCAGTAATGATCACACACGGGCGATGTCCAGTTAAACTCAAATTGGGAGATTCATCTGCCAGAAGTGCAGTGACATAACACGACTGACATAATATATTCTTCCGCAAATTGCTTGCAATTTTAAGTTTCAACCACAGATGTCGCTATGTAGTGCAGCTTTAAGCATGCAGGGTATTCCCATATACTATATCTACTGTATTTTCTACTAGTGTGTATTCTCCACTAGTAGTATTTCTACACACTACCAAGCCAGATTTAAAGAGATTTTGTAAATCTTGTTAAACTGTAATTCACCTCTAATAAAACTTGAGAGAACCAGTTTCATCAAGATAAAGTAAATAACTTTTGAGGTGACAATTTATTAATTGACACAGATGCATGACCAGCTTTTAAAATGTCCTCCTCTGATATCCAGTAGGGCCTCAAGGAGGGATTGACAGACTGCAGGTTGAATCCAGCCTCTTCAGCTTGTCTAGCAGTTGGTAAAGATCTGGCAGCAGAAAACCCATATGGTCTGACAATTCCCCTTGGAGTATATTGAGGGCCATGGCAGTAGGCTTCATTAAAGCAGTGTACTCAGCCAAATATATAATATCAGCTGGATTCAGCCTCCACCATAAAAACAAAAACACTAATAATAATTGCTTAAAAATGAACTACAATTATCACACAACCATCTTAAACAACTCAACATTTAAAACAGCAACTTACATTTTTATCTTTAATCATGTGCATATGTTTCGGATCGCTTGTTCCCTGTTGTTATGACCCCCTTTATGTCTAGGGGTAACAGGGGTATAACATTAAAAAAGATAGATGGTATACTATTTGAGTACTGGGAAGTAAGGACAGAACCAAGATGTACCAAAAATGAATGAGTTTATTATATACATTGAATTCAATGCTTCATAGGATTGTAGTTTGTGCCCTTATGAACGACAGTAAGTACACAGTCTTGTGCCTTTGTCTATTTGTCTGATTTTCACATTTTTTTTGTCTCATAACAAAGTTTGTAATGTTGTGATGCACCTCGGATCTGGTTGGTTTGGTTCATGGCTTGCAACTCTTTTATGGAGGATTTTACGTAAAGCCTATGCAAAAAAGTAATGTGAAAAATACTTCTGGATCCCAGACGATTGAAAAAGAGGGTGGGCACTGTTGCACTCTTGCTGCCTTCAAGTGGACCTGGGAAGCTTGTACCTCTGAGTTGAGCATTTGGTATTACGACATGTCATGCATTCAAGTGGTAAACAAAATACGGATGAAGCCAAACTCAACAAATACACAATGAATGATGATAAAAGCTCTTTTTCTGTTGTATTGTTGAATAAACAAATAAACTTGCATTACTTATACACAATTTATATAATTTATTAATGCATGGAATCTAACAAATTATGAATTTGCTTAAAGCAAACTGCAAAATATTTTTGAAATAAAGTACAGAAGTTAAAATAATTTTGCAAAATCATTGGTTTCCATCATCTTTCATGTAGACACGCCCTTACAAAGTCCCAACTCTGGAATCATCTAGAACGTCTCGGTTACTGTTGTAACCTTTGTCCTCTGATGGAGGGAAAGAGACATTGTGTTGATGTAGTGACACTAGGGGTCACACTTGGGAGCCCCAAACACCTCTAATCTTTGAGAAAAGGCCAACGAGAATTGGCTAGTGGAATTTGCATGCCACTCCCCTGGACATACATGTATAAAAGGAGCTGGCTCGCAACCATTCATTCAGGTTTTGTGCTGAGGAGCCCAGACAAGATCCCGGCCATTTCAGCAGATAGTACCACATTGTGGCAAGAGGGACACAATGTCTCGTTGCCTCCATCAGGGAACGGAAGTTACAACAGTAACCGAGACGTTCCCCTTCTGTCACTCACTTGACGTTGTGTCGATGTAGTGACACTAGGGGTCCCTATAGAAAAACGCCACAACAGCTGGACCGTGTTACGTGAACTGCCGATGCAGGTGCAAGCAAGCTACTGCGTGCATAATAGCAGGTGCATCGGTCCACACGTAACCTCCCCCAATGCCCCATAAGAAGTCATGTAGTTCCCCACATCCCAGAGGGGGAAAGCGACGTAACTAGCGTGGGAGCAGGCCGGGCCATCTAACGCTATTACACGTAGCAGGGAAGGTGTTATTTTCCCCCGCAGAGACCACATCCTGCCCGGAGGAGAGGTAACATATGAATATACGTCACGTAGGCTCAGTAGCCGCACATGGAAGAGGCGCAGTGGTAGGTCCTGCCTGGAAGGGGAGGAGTTCTACAAACACAGCGACCGGGGGCAGAGAGGGCTCTGCCCAAGGGAGACATGGGTCTGCCGACAGGGAGACCGTACCACAGGAAATACATCACAGGGGGTTACCGGAGTAACCGGCACCTGTGGAGCACCTATCACAGTACAGGGCATATTAGTACCCGTAGTGGGTCCAGCTGTGAATTCCTCCGTCGAATTCATGAGCCCCAGGGGTAGGGAGGAAGGACATCCAGGTTTCACGGTTCGTGAACTCGCATGGGAAAAGAAGCGCACGTCTTCGCCGGGGGGGGGTAGGCACTATACGCAAGCGATACACCTGGCCAGCTGTTCTGTATTACCAAACTTACCTGTTCGTACCTGACAAAACACGGGGCGAAACCGGCTCAACCCGGAGATTGTAAAATCTTGCAAAGGTATTGGGTGTTGCCCAACCCACTGCTCTGCAGATGTCTGCTAGAGAGGTGCCATTGGCCAGTGCCCACGAGGATGCCAGACTCCTTGTAGAGTGTGCTCGTATTCCAAAAGGGGCGGGCACGGCCTGGGCTTGGTATGCCAGAATGATGGCATCCATGATCCAGTGGGCAAGCCTCTGTATGGAGACAGCGTTCCCTTTCTGCTGTCTGCCGAAGCGGACAAACAGCTGCTCAGAGCGTCTAAAGCTCTGCATGCGATCCAAGTAGATGTGCACTGGACACAGCAACGACAGGGCTGGGTCTGCCTCCTCCTGGGGCAGCACGTCCAGGATCACCACCTGATCCATGAAGGGGGTCGTGGGAACCTTGGCACATACCCCGGCAGGGGTCTCAAGACCATGTGAGAGTCTACCAGACTGAACTCCACGCAGGTATCACTGACAAAGAATGCCTGCAGGTCTCCAACCCTCTTGATGGAGGTGAGCGCAATCAGGAGGGCCATCTTCAAAGAGAGGGCTTTCAGCTTGACTGACTCTAGTGGCTCAAACGGGGCCTCTGAAGGCCCAGGAGGACCACGGAGAGATCTCATGAGGCAAAGAGGCGTGGCCTAGGAGGATTCAGCCTCCGGGTGCCTCTCAGGAACCTGATGATCAGGTCGTGCTTCCCTAAGGACTTACCATCCACTGCATCATGGTGTGCCGCTACGGCGGCCATATACACCTTCAGGGTGGAGGGGGACAGCCGCCCCTCCAGCCTCTTCTGCAGGAAGGAAAGCACTGACCCGATCAGTGCATCTCTGGGGGTCTTCACCTCTGGAAGAACACCAACTCGCGAACAAACGCCACTTCAGGGCATAAAGCTGCCTCGTAGAGGGAGCCCTTGCCTGAGTGATCAGGTCTACCACCGCTGGTGGTTGGCCACTTAGGTCTTCCGCATCCCATCCAAGGGCCAGACATGGAGATTCCAGAGGTCTGGTTGCAGGAGCCAGATGGTGCCCCATCCCTGAGAGAAGAGGTCCTCCCTCAGGGGAACTCGCCAGGGAAGGGCTGTCATGAGGAGTGTGAGCTCTGAGAACCAAGTCTGGGTGGGTCATTAGGGCACCACCAGGAACGACTTGCTCCTCGTCCTCCCTGACCTTGCACAAGGTCTATTCAAGCAGGCTCACTGGGGGAAACGCATACTTGCGCAGCCCCCAGGGCCATCTGTGTGCCAGCACGTCTGTGCCAAGGGGAGCCTCGGTTAGGGCGTACTAGAGTGGGCAGTGGGAGGATTCCCGGGAAGTGAACAGTTCTACCTTCGCTTGGCCGCATCGACTCCAAATCAACTGGACCACCTGGGGGTGGAATCTCCACTCTCCCCTGAAAGTGACCTGCTGCGACAGCGCATCTGCTGCTGGTCCTTGAGGTTATCCAGGATGTGAGTGGCTCGCAACAACTTGAGTCGCTGCTGACTCCAGAGGAGGAGACGGCGGGCATGTTGACATGTGACCCAAGCATAAGCCACCTTGGCAGTTTATATATGCTACCATCGCCGTGTTGTCCGTCCGGACCAACACATGCTTGCCCTGGATCAACAGCTGTAGCCTCCGTAGGGCGAGCAATAACGCCAGCAACTCGAGGCAGTTGATATGCCTATGAAGTCACGGCCTTGTCCAGGAGTCCACAGCTGCATGCCCATTGCACACGGCACCCCAGCCTTGCTTGGAGGCATCTGTCGTAACAACGACACGCCTGGATACTTTCACTAAGAGGACCCCTGCCCGCCCGCACGCAGAAATGCAAGGTCCATCCAAGGGCTGAACAAGTAGTGGCAGATCAGTATGATGGCCATGCGATGTGTGCCGCGGCACCTTGCCCATCTCGGGACTCGAGTCTGAAGCCAGTGCTGGAGCAGTCTCATATGCATCAACCCAAGCAGCATGACTGCCGCCGAGGACACCATATGCCCCAGAGCTTCTGAAATTGTTTCAGTGGGACCGACATTCTCCGCCTGAATGACTTCAGGCAGTTCAGCACCGACTGCGTGCGCTCGCTCATGACACGCTATCATAGAGACTGAGTCTAACTCCATCCCGAGAAAAGAGATGCTCAGAACCGGGGAGAGCTTATGCCCCAACTGGCTGAGGTACCCAAGCACCAGGTCGCTGCGCACACACAACAAGTCTCGAGTGAGCTAGAATCAGCCAGTCATCGAGATAATTGAGGATGCGAATGCCCACTTTCATGAAGACGCGAGGCAACAGGGACAGCCCGAAGGGGTGGACCTTGTACTGGTATGCCCGGCCCTCAAAGGCGAACCGTAGAAAGGGCATGTGCCAAGGTAAAACCGAGACATAGATGTACGTGTCCTTCAGGTCTACCTCCACAAACCAATCTTGATGCCGGATGTTTCTGCGTCAGCATCTTGAACGGGAGTCTGTGCAAGGCCTGTTTCAGCACTCACAGGTCCAAAACTGGCCGCAACCCACCACTTTTCTTTTGCATGATGAAGTAGGGGCTGTAGAACCCTTTCTTCATCTCAGCTGGAGGGACAGGCTCTATCACGTCCTTCTGTAGAAGGGTCGTGATCCCCGCACACAGGGCAGTGGCGTTCTCACCCTTCACCGAGGTGAAGTGGACACTGCTGAACCCGGGCGGGCGCCTGGCAAACTGAATCGCATAGCTGAGTTGGATGGTCCTGGCCAGCCATCGTGACGGGTTGGAGAGCGCTAGCCATGCCTCCGAGCTCCGGGCGAGGGACACCAAGGGGACAATCACATCTGATGTACCTGTGGGTGGGGCCTCGCAGTGGAGAAGGAGACAAGGAGCCTCACTTCCCGAGCTCATGGCTGTACTGAGGGGAATATCAAAGCACTTACCTTGCTCCGCATATCCACCATAGGACTGGTCAGCGACGGGGGAGGAGGGAGACTGTCCTCGTGATTCATCACAACTGCCTGGGCGTGGGTGTGTGTGTGCTGCAGCTGGGGGTCTTGCCTCCGCAGTGCCATGCCTGCCGTGAATGTTCGGTGTCCAGTGATCGTAACAATGACGGCTGTAAAAACCAGGTGTATGACCCAGGGAATGAGGAAACTGCTCTTTCTTTGAAAATGTGGGTGCCGCAGCCCTTCGGGCATGTGGCAAAACCAAAATCAAAGGAAACAAAGGAGTCTCCTCCCGGCCCTCCACCAGGGATGGAGTGGTCTGTTCACCACCTTCAGACTTGAAGCGGGTCTCCATGTCCCTGGGTTGCCCATCTCAGGGGCGCTTTGAAGCCTTTCTAGGGTTCTTGGTGGCAGACCGTGAGACGGAGGGCATCAGCTTTCTGCAAGTATTTTTGTGTGTTTGCTGGTATTCAAGAAAATCTGCTTGCCAATTTACAGTATTAGTCTTACATATTTAATTGAGCAGGTGTGTGCAGTTATTTTGTTACTGGGGCCACATCAGTCATTAAGTAGAACATGGAACAGAGCAGATAAAAAGTTCTGCATAGTTTTATCTTTTAAGCCCAGACATGCACTCAATGAATGATGCACACTTTTCTGAAATGTATACTAATGGGACCATTCTGCAATTGCTTGAAGTTTTGCTGCTATACTTTCTATCATGTGTTAGTAAAACTGAATAAATGCTGACTAAAATTATTAATTGATTATTTACCATACTTCAATGCAATGGTAATTTAGTATTCAATTTAACACTCTATATCAGGAGTCTGGTTTAAAAGTAAAATAAAATATTCAGGAAAGAGATTTTAAAAGCTTATTTTAATGTTGGCCGCAAAGTGGACCCATTCACTTGTTTTATTCTCGGAACATTATCAACCTGTTTACATGCTCATGGGTCATGATGTGGGTCTTTTCAATGTTTGGCACTCCATTCAGCACACCACTGAATAAAACAGGCTGCATGACACTGAAAAATGATTACTGCCAGAGTAACATTCACATATAGGTGTGAGGGACTTCAGCATTTAATAAATATATTCCTCTCTCACTTGGTTTTACTCACGTGTCCCCTCATGCACTATTGAGCGCTAAGTTGATGTTTGTTTGTTTTCTGCGGAGAGAAAGCTCATGCTCAGCTCATGCATGTATGGTTGCCATATTGCATAAATTAAGTATGACATAAGGTGAAATATTTCCAATTTGTTCACGTATAAATCTCTGATTGGGGTGTTGCATCTATTATCTGGCAACCCTGAGCATATTAAAAGCTTGTGGATGTGCGATAGGTCCAAAAGCCAGATAAATGAAAGATCTAATAAAAAACGTTTATGATAAATCAACCCGCGGACAGTAGTTTGCCCTGGTCTGGAATTGAGGGTGCTCTAAGTTTCGTATAGTATAGTATAGGAGCGCATGATTGGCATGACCCGGAGGATTCTGGATGCAATGCTGCTTCAGAGGATATATGCTTACCCGACTCATGAAGTACTTTGCTCTCTAATGGCAGAGGTGTCAGCGAGCATAAATGCCAGACCAAAAGTCCCTGTCTAATCTGATCACTGTTCACTATTGCTACTGACTTTTAAAATGCTCTTAATCCAAAAGCCAGGGGAGCCTGCTACAATAGCTAATTACAGTGAAAAATATCTTCTGAAGTTTCAGGTAAGACAAGAACAAACACTGGTGAACCGCCACACAAAGCCCATCGGAATCTGCAAACTGGGGATGTTGTACTGTTGAAACAGACTCAGTCACCTAGAAATGAGTGGCCTATGGGGTTGGACACCTCAGTCTTTCCAAGCAGTGATGTGAATGTCAAGACATTTTTGCTACCTATTACTCCTTGCTAAAGAGGACAAAAGATAAATAAGCAAAGAGTTCATTTATTGTGGCATCAGTGATGCTAGGCAGGGAGTGTTCTGCTCTCTGGGTTTATTTATATTGGTTACAGTTGTTTACAAGACAGAAATGTGTTCTTTGGAAAATTATTTAATATTGTAAAAAAGTTAAGCTTCTATAGTTTATTATAGTATCGTTTTTACCATTCACTGTGAGAGCATTGGAGGGTTGAAATGTTTAAGTCATATTTATTGAAAATTCAGTTTGAAGTGATCTTACAGCAAGACTATCATGACTGTTCACCCTTCGAAGTGCCCTTTGGAGGCTGATTAATCCTGTGTATATATATACTTTATACAGTATATATACAGTGCATCTGGAAAGTATTCACAGCACTTCACTTTTTCCACATTTTGTTATGTTACAGCCTTATTCCAAAATGGATTAAATTCATTATTTTCCTCAAAATTCTACAAACAATACCCCATAATGAAGCCAAGAACCCAATGGTCACTCTGACAGAGCTCCAGCATTTATCTGTGGAGAGAGGAGAATCTTCCAGGAGAACAACCATCTCTGCAGCACTCCACCAATCAGGCCTGTATGGTAGAGTGACCAGTCGGAAGCCACTCCTCAGTAAAAGGCACATGACAGCCCACATGGAGTTTGCCAAAAGGCACCTGAAGGACTCTCAGACCATGAGAAACAAAATTCTCTGGTCTGATGAAACAAAGATTGAGCTCTTTGGCCTGAATGGCAAGCGTCATGCCTGGAGGAAAACAGGCACCTGTCATCACCTGGCCAATACCATCCCTACAGTGAAGCATGGTGGTGGCAGCATCATGCTGTGGGGATGATTTTCAGCAGCAGGAACTGGGAGACTAGTTAGGATCGAGGGAAAGATGAATGCAGCAATGTACAGAGACATCCTTGATGAAAACCTGCTCCAGAGCGCTCTGGACCTCAGACTGGGGCGAAGGTTCATCTTCCAACATGACAACGACCCTAAGCACACAGCCAAGATAACAAAGGAGTGGCTACGGGACAACTCTGTGAATGTCCTTGAGTGGCCCAGCCAGAGCCCAGACTTGAACCCGATTGAACATTTCTGGAGAGATCTGAAAATGGCTGTGCACCGACGCTCCCCATCCAACCTGATGGTGTTTGAGAGGTCCTGCAAAGAAGAATGGGAGAAACTGCCCAAAAATAGGTGTGCCAAGCTTGTAGCATCATACTCAAAAAGACTTGAGGCTGTAATTGGTGCCAAAGGTGCTTCAACAAAGTACTGAGCAAAGGCTGTGAATACTTATGTACATGTGATTTTTATTTATTTATTTATTTTTTTTTTGTATAAATTAGCAAAGATTTCAAACACACTTCTTTCATGTTGTCATTATGGGGTATTGTTTGTAGAATTTTGAGGAAAATAATGAATTTAATCCATTTTGGAATAAGGCTGTAACATAACAAAATGTTGAAAAAGTGAAGCGCTGTGAATACTTTCCGGATGCACTGTACACCAGTCAGCCACAACATTAAAACAACCTGCCTAATATTGTGTAGGTCCACCTCGTACTGCCAAAACAGTGCCAACTCGCATCTCAGAACAAAACTCTGTGATGTTTCACCACAGTTCAGTCCCTCCAGGATTTTAGCAAAAATCACAAGAATTCTTGCAAATTCAACCAATCTCCGCATTATTTGTGGTAGCTTGCAATTTTTTATAATTTCTGCAAATGTTCAGCAAAAAAAAATCAAATATCCCATTGCTTTCCTTCATGTCTAACAGCGGCAAAACAAATGCATGAAAAGCCTGAAGCAGTCACAACATATCCAAATGCACAGCTGCCATTGTATCATTGCCATAGAAACAGTGTAAACGTCTCCGCTCTTATCCACATTGTGCGTTCACTATCAAAATCCTTGTCTAAACTTCTGCAGGACCACAGATGGCACACATACATCACTGCAAGCATTTAATCATCACACTGAGTGCTGTGAATGAAACACAAAGTTTATACAAAGAATCCAAAACCCCATAATTTGTGTAGTAAAATGTGACCAGAATTTGAAGTGCTGTTAATACAGTAGGCTACAAATCTGAAAATGGCAATATATGCTGAACACAAAAATGCCAATTTATACAAATAATCCCTAACATTCAATGAAAAACCCCATTAGTTGTGTAGTAAAATGTGAATAGAATTTGAAGGCTATTAATACAGTATGCTACAAATCTGAAAATGACAATATATGCTGAACATATATTGCCATATATACAGGTGTGTATATATATATATATATATATATATATATATATATATATATATATACACACAGTTGGTGTGTATTGTGTTTTACCTAAATTATGATTAGTAATAAGACTGTTAATAATACTATTTAATAATGTCACTTGTACTTGTATTTCTCTATTTCAGAGAGACGACCAGTGCCTTACCCATTTCATTGCTTCACACTTCAGAAACACTAGTTTTTAGACAGTAATATTTTTTGCATTGTTGAATCTTTTCAGCTACATTTTTTTTTTTTTTTTGTTAAGGATTGTCTTTGCAGTAAATCCATCCCAAAGAGGCTCAAATACAGAAGACAGTGGTATACTTTTTGAGTATTGTAATGCCAAAATCTCAAGATAATGTTTGATATACTGTAGGGTGGAGTTAAAATAGAATAACCTGTTATTTCTTTATAATTCTAGAATTTACATTCATAAGACTTGATTTTATTATGGAATGACCCACTGTTGAAATGCAGTTTCACTGTGATTGATGCCTTTCTTTTACCTTTAGTGAAGAACTTCCCAACAGAGCCACATCACAGCACATCACTGAATTGTAAAGGCTTTCTCATCATTGATTACTATTTTCTACCTTTGCATGCTTACATGGTGCAGACCAAACAACAGATGTCAGTGGAAATAAATGTTGCCTGTACACCTACTGATGCACACAAATTACTTTGTAAAATATTTTGTAAGCCTGCTGATCATTTACCCTTAAAAGAGCAAGGGGGCCTGGGTAGCTCAGTGGTAAAGACGCTGGCTACCACTCCTGGAGTTCGTGAGCTCGAATCCCAGGGTGTGCTGAGTGACTCCAACTGGGTCTCCCAAGCAACCAAATTGGCCCAGTTGCTAGGGAGGGTAGAGTCACACGGGGTAACCTCCTCGTGATTGCTATATTGTGATTTGCTCTCGGTGGGGCACATGGTGAGTTGTGCGTGGATGACGTGAAGCCTCCATACATGCTATATCTCCACAGCAACATGCTCAGCAAACCAGGTTGACAGTCTCAGACACGGAGGCAGCTGAGATTCATTCTACACCACCCAGATTGAGGTGAGTCACTACGCCACATGAGGATTTAGAGCATATTGGGAATTGGGCATTCCAAATTGGGAGAAAAAGGGGGAGAAAATCCATGTGAGGTTCAGACGTGTGAATGGCGAGCTCTGCACACTTTGTTAGTTTTAATACTTTTTGTGTCATAAACCAGTGAGATTCGATACGAACCTGATTCTTAACTGTTCTAGGAAGACAATATGTCAAAGAATTCAAAATCCTCAGGTTCTGGAGACATTAAAAGACACTTACAGTACGTGCACAAGCTGAAGACTCCGAGCAGCAGGCCGCAAGCCCGGGAGCCGATTTGGCCGGTGAAGTGAGGGAAATTCAGTGAGAATTGATGAACATGCCGGCAATGCTGACGAAGGTCATTGCTGTCTTAGAGGATCTTGCTGTAATAAGTTGATCGATCACTGCCATGGAGACACAATTCACTTGAGATGGTTACAAGAGTGGCAGATGTCGAGAAACGGATAGATTATCTGGAGTCATCTGAGAGGGAATTAGCTGCTAATACGCTAGCAACCAAGGTGTATTTGGAGCACGTCTGGGAGAAGCTGGAAGATTTGGAGAACCGTAACCGGTGGAATAACATCCGAATTGTTGGAATTCCTGAGGAGGAAGAAGGTCAGGATATGGTGAAATTCCTGGACGGGCTCTTGTTACAGGGACAGTGTTGTTGATGAATCTGCATGTTCTTTGTGCTTATGCCTCCTATTGGTTGAAGTTTGTTTTGTGGAGTATTTCTTGCAGGACATTGGAGTGATTGGGTCATTTGTTGTACTCATGTAGCAGTCGAATGGGCCGGCTCACTGAACATTCGTTTGACTGCCCGAGGAGACTGAGCACCTTTTTTGTTTCTTTTTGTGCTGGTTCCCCTAGCGGCTTGAGTTTGTTTTGTGGAGGAACACACCTTCGGGACACTTATGTGGATGAATCTACACGTTCTGTGTGTTTATTCCACCTATTGGCTGGAGTTTGTTTTATAGATTATCTTCTGTTGTGTAATTCTGTCTCACAAAATTTTTATAGAAACACCCTACTTGAGCAATCCGATGGCAAAGTTGTCACAGGGGTTCTCGTAGACGTTCATGGACTGTTTGAGTTTAGAGGGATGGACGTGCTCTGGGTTAATGCGCATGTTTTTCTTTTTTTCTGTTTGTTTGGTTCGGGGGCAATTTTGGGCTTTGTTGCACTAATGTTGGAATGTTGTCTTTTTATTTTTGACACACAATCTATTTTTTCTAATATGTCAAAATGTAAAATGTTAATATGAGTGGTTTGTCTCTCTCCACTTGGAATGGGAGAGAGACAATCTTTTTTTTTCCCCATAAAAAGAAGGAAGGTTATTTCTTTTCTTAAACATAAGAAATATGATATAGTGTTTCTTCAAGAAACGCATCTTTCCCCACAGGAAGCTGAAAAATTTGGGAAGATTTGGGGTGGACATGTTTTCTTTAGTGCTGGCTCAAGTAAGAGCAGGGGAGTCATTACACTGATAAGTAAGCATCTACAATTCAAATATCTCAAACTGATTAGCAGCAGAACTGAAGTACCGAATGTCGTCTGATGGCCTCAGAGAACTGACCCGATTGAAATACAGATATAATACTATTTTGTCGTGGAAGGTGGAGTTTTGGCTATTCAGGGCACATATCTCACATTTGCACTCAGTATGGACAAAAGTGTCCAGAGTGTTTAATCCGGAGATTTATTTAAATGTTGCCTCGAGCATATAGCTGAACCCAAATTATGAATTAATAAGTCCCCTTTCTGCTGGTCAGAGTGGATTTTGAGGGAGGTTAATACACCCTGTGACCTATATGAGAGTGGAGTGTTGAAATCCTTTGAAAATTTTTTCAACATTTTGGGATTCCCAGATCTCAGTTCTTTAGGTATTTACAGCTGCGCCACCTGCTGTGTACTATTTTTGGGAGTAGCATACACCCCCCTATAGCGGCAGATACTCTGGGAGAGGTAATTACTGCTTTTGGGAAAGGTCACGAGGCATCAGTGTATTACTTCCTGCTAATTCAGAGTCTGGGGAATGGAGCTTTAACTTCTATCAAGAGATTATGGGAGAAAGATTTAAACTTGGTATTGGGGGAGGGAGTGTGGGCTAGGATTCTAAAAAACGTTAAGTCTGTATCTAGAGATGCAAGGGTGTGCCTTGTGCAATTCAAGATTTTACATAGATTCTATTGGACCCACTCTAGATTATATAGACTTGGTCTTAAAGACACACCCACCTGTTCACTTGGTGGCCAGACCTTTGAAGCTCCAAAACACAGATAAAGGCAGTATAAAAGTAATCCATTCGACTTTTGGGTTAGAATAAACCAAAATGTAACTCCTTTTTCACTTTACATCTTGCCATTGCAGGCATGATAATGATTTCTAGCTCGATTACACTTTCTAGTGCTTGATGCATGCACAGAGTGCTAGATCGTGTTAGGAAGTGTAATCGAACTTGAAATCATGAATCCAGAGGAGGCTGCTGATATCATGATTAATAATGAAAAAAAGAGTTATATTTTGGTCTGTTCTTGCCCAAAACTGATTGAATTGCTTTTTGGAGCTTCAAAGTTTTGGTCACCATTCACTTGCATTGTATGGACCTACAGAGCTAAAATATTCTTGTTAAACTTTTTTTTTTTTGGGGGGGGGGATTTTTCCCCTTTTTCTCCCAATTTGGAATGCCCAATTCCCAATGTGCTTTTTTAAGTCTTCGTTGTCGCGTAGTGATTCACCTCAGTCCGGGTGGCGGAGGACGAATCCCAGTTGCCTCCACGTCTGAGACCATCAGCCCATGCATCTTATCACGTGGCTTGTTGAGCACATTGCCACGGAGTCATACCGCTTGGGGAGGCTTCACGCCATCCACCGCGGCAACAACGCTCAACTCACCACGCGCCCCACCGAGAACGGACCACATTATAGTGACCACAAGGAGGTTACCCCATGTGACTCTACCCTCCCTAGCAACCGGGCCTATTTAGTTGCTTAGGAGACCTGGCTGGAGTCACTCAGCACGCCCTGGGCTAAAAAGTTCCTTTGTGTTCTGCAGATAAAGGAAAGTCATACACATCTGGGATGGCATGAGGGTGAGTAAATGATGAGAGAATTTTTTTTTAATTCTAACCCTTCAAGAAAGCCTATTGTCACAAAGGGTTTGCTTAACTTAAAGGAAAAGTTCTCCCAAAAATGAAAATTCTCTCATTATTTACTCACCCTCATGATAGCCTAGGTGTGTATGACTTTCTTCACAAGAACACATTTGAAGAAAAATAGAAAAACATCTCAGCTCGGTAGGTCAAGTGGATGGTGGTCAAAATTTTATGATCAACAATTTCAGACAGTCAACATAAACTCCAGCAGTTAAATTAATGTCTTCTAAAGCGGCACGATCATTTTTGTTGCGAAAAATATCAATATTTAATTACTTTTTAACTCTAAAGCATCGCTTTCGTTCAGCAGCTGTATACGCATTCACGAGAGCGCTGCGTACACTTCTCTCGTGACGAATTCGCGTTGGCATGTTACAGGCGTAATCTCACATTTTTCTCTCGGTTGAGACATCCAGGATAAGCACACAAATGCACCACTGTGAGTAAACAAACAGATAAATACAGATCTAAACCAAAACCAACTAAGCTTCTGTACAGTGTTCTCCTACTCATCTGTAAAAAGTACTGCTCTTCCATGTGTGTCGCACGTGCGTCAGTTCTCACGTGAACATGTCAATGTGATGACGTCACATGCGCATACTGTTGCTGATCGGAAGCAATGATTAGAGTTAAAAAGTATTTAAATATTGATCTTTTATTCACACCAAATGTGATTGTGTCACTTTAGAAGACATTAACCGCTGGAATCGTATGGATGACGTTTTTGCTGACTGAATGTTCTTTTTGGAGCTTCAAAAGTCTAATCATCATCCACTTGCATTATAAGGGTCATTATAAGAATTTTCATTTTGTGATGAACTAACTCTTTATTTTTGCTCCCTCGCAATAAATTAACCATGGTTTTACTTTAGTAAAATTGTAGCAAACATGACTTTAGTAACCATGGTAAATCTTGTAGTAATGGTTTTCAAATACCATGGTTAAACAGTGGTTTCTGTAGTGAAACAAAGTTTAATTTTCATGATGGATTTTTTTTTTTTTTTTTTTTTTACCAATAGTTAATTATGGTAGTAAAACCAGAGGCACCACAAAATTCAAATTTTATTACCATACTTTTCATTGTCCTTTGTTATTATACAATGGTTTCACTACAAGTGTCACAGTTAAAATATGGTTACTACTAAAACCATGGTAAGTTTTGAGGTTATGGTCTGACTACCATTACCACTGATCAACCATGGTTACTGTATTAAAACCACGGTTGTTTTTTTTTTTTTTTTTTTTTTTTTGCTTTTTTGCAAGGGAATGCAAAATATTTCAGGGGGGGGGAACTATATCAGCCACCATATCGGTAATCTGTGAATTTTCCCCCTCTAAAAATGGTATCGGTCTCAAAAATCCCATATTGGTCGGGTTCTAATCATAATCTTGACAAACCATTTGGAGATTGCAATCTTTCCCCATTCAAGTAGATTGGAGCTATACTTATATGTCGCTTGTATCCATAAAAAAAAAAAAAAGAAAAAAAGAAAGGTGCTCAGGAGCATTCCCAAGTGGACTGACCGCGCCTTGAAAGGAACTTTGGCGCCTTTGAGATCTCCAAATATCAGACTCCTAGTTTGGTGTTAAGACTTCTCAAGCATGTGAACTTTATAATGAAAGTAATTATAACAGTATTGGAATTTTGCGACCTCAAAAAATAACCTTTTTGCAAAATTCACACCATAACAAAATATGTATTAACAAACATCATGCCTTTTATAACCAGTGGTGTCCTTCAAACAGGTTGACTGAAATGCATCATCAATATTAATGTTTGGGTCTTTGAGGGTTAGACAAGTTGTCTTCATAACAGAGAGGGGAAAAAAATCTGCATCAAACATAATGTAATTGACTAGCTTTAACTCTTAAGAATGTTTGTGTTTTTGTGATAGAGTGGTAAATTAGACATTTAAATGAGAAAGAACAAGAAATGAAAAAAAACAACAACAAAAAAAAACAGGAAACAATTACAACTGAGCTGTCATGGTTTATGAGTAGTTGAAGCAAATACGTAATTCACATGCTTGGATACAGACAATCTACATTGCTGATGCACATCAATAATGTTCTGCTTGGCTTAAAAGATTTCTGCTTGGCTTATCTGCATAAATTCAGAAGTTGTAATATGGAAGTCTGACCATGATCTGACTTAACCTGAGATATAAATCCATAGAAATAAGAATTCAATCTTTTTTATATCTGCCTTGAGCTAAAGTTACCAAGCACAACACCTCTAATTATTTTAATTAAAAAAAAAAAAAAAAAAACACAGTTCAGAGGTATCAAATAAAGTGATTTCACAGAATGGTTAAACAACAGCTGCAGAAGTAAATGCATTGTTCTTTCAAAGGTTTTATCTCAGTTATATCTAGGTGTGTCCAAAATCGAAGCAAAGCCATTATCTGTATTTGTATCTGTATCTATTCATATGACAAAATTATTTGTATCTGTCTCTGTATTCAGATAGAACCGGGTGTGGGCGGGGCTTAAACCAGAAGTGTGTCAAAACTAAATGAAGTGCACATTTTTAAGTGTTACTCTTACATTTATTGTTTCTATTAAAACAATATGCCTTGTATATGCCTTTTCATAATAACAGTCTATTAATAATAATAATAATAATAATAATATACAATTATTATTTTTGTAAAATATTATATTATTATTATTTTTCTTACCAGATGAAGCTGAATTTGTAGGCTACATTAACTGTGGAATATATTGTAGTTTCTCCTGGTATTTCAGATATTAATATCTGCATGAAACAGAATATTTATTTGTCTGTGCATGTATAACAACATTATTCTGGAGACAGGAGGTGTCAAGCAAAATGTCAAGCACACATTTTGCAGTGAATAATAAATTCAAACATTAAAATAAATTAAAATAAAATCAATATAGCCTACAAACAAGTGAAAGTCCCATAAGTCTATCAGGAATTGTTATGGTAGGACACCATTATTTAGTTTAATATAATAATAATAATAATAATAATAATAATAATAATAATAATGTTAAATTTATATAGTGCCTTACCAGAGTTCAAGAACACTTAACATTTTCAAATTTAGCACAGTTTAAAGAAGAAGAAAAAAAATCATATTTCAGATTCTTCGTTTTACATAAGGAGGAATATTCCTAATAGATGAATACTCTATGGAGCATTTAAACCTTTATGGAGCATTTTAACTTTTTTTTTTTTTTTTCAGAATAAAGTCATAGCCAGTTAATTACCTTAATCACTGATGTGAATATAAATGTGATCAACTTTAAGAGACAGATGTGAAATCATCACTTCAATTCAGGAATTTAACATCATGCTCAGGTTTAGGCTATAAATAAATACATGAGAATCATGTGTGAATTGTGTGATAGACATTTCAAGAAGCTGAAAGTGTATATGATGTCGTATCTTAGTTAATGTTACACTTGATAAGCTCCAGATGCACACACTTAACAGAGACCTTAATCAGAGTCGAGACCGTGCACATCCGATTTGAAATCACAACGTGCACATTTTCATTCATACGGTTTACGCTTTAGAAATATTGGCTGCACAGATTCATAAATTTGTTGTAATTTTGGATATGTTTAAAATGTCACTTTATCCTTGTGCTTTTTGGATAATCAGTCAAAGAAATATTTTTTATATTATTCGGATGAGTCCATTATTCATTTTGAAGTCATTATTCGTGCCTTTCCGAATAAGGTATTTGGCTTCGGGCACATCCCTAGTGAGTAGTATGTTAACACTGAAGATGCTTTCACACTAGCACTTTCGGTGCATACCCGGGTTCATTTGGATGATGAAAACGCTGTTTACTGAACTTGGGTGCATACCAGCAGCCCACAACCGAGTCTGCTTAAAAAGGTGGTCTAGGGTTCATCTGAACTCTGATACAGTTCGCTGCTGATATGAACGCAATTGTCCTAAATCGCGGAAGTGAACTGCTATTGATGATGTATAATTTGTGCCTTACTTCAATACTTTACTTAACACAGTGAAGCTGATGTCTTCTCAAGTTGTTATCTTTATTTACAGTGGTAAACAGCTGCAGCTTATACTCAGGTTGATGATGATATTAGACTGTGGTTCGGACCCAAATAAAATGATATGAGCAGAGACCAGTAAGGGCACAGGGAGTGGGGAGGAAACGAACCCAGAAAACCATTAGTTTTCCAATTGGGACAATAATCCTCTTTGAAAATTCATACACAAGAGTGCATAGTGTATAGTCTGTCATTTGGGACAAAGCTTCTTTTTATATGTTGTGCCAAACCTGCAATCTGCAATCCCCGAACTTTAGTGACAAAGATAACCTGAACTAATCTGAACTCCTCTATCATTAATCTATAGATATTTGAGTTGTTCCATTTCTGTCAGTAGTTAAATTACCATCATGATCACAAACATGACTGTGACAGTTGAAAACCTTCAGATCGCAATGATAGTACATGTGGTGCTTGTCGCCTCCTATTAAGCACCTTTTTCATCATTGTCAGCAACAGATGTCAGGGTATCTCTGTGTTCTCCCTTATAGAGTTCTCAAGTTTCTCAGTTGCTGTATGGGGAAACACTAGGCAACATTGCACTTGAGGAACTCTGGCATGGTTGACCTTGAGTGAAACCACTGGATTTTGATGTAATGCTGAGAAAAGCTGAGCTCAATACTTTTACACTTATAGCCATGTGGGACTCAGACATATTGTGAATGTTACATCAACCTTATTAGTGATATGTTAACCAATAGCCAACTAGCTATAAGTGTTGTGGGGTAGTAAACTAAATGTTGCTACGCCACTGACTTAACTACATTTATCAGTAGCGTGACAGTATAGCTCAGCTATTTTAACCATAGTTCCCTATCTGTCACTCACTCGATGTTGTGTCGATGTAGTGACACTAGGGGTCACTCTTGGGAGCCCGAGACACCTCTGGTCTTTGATAAAAGGCCAATGAGAATTGGTGAGTGGTATTTGCATGCCACTCCCCCGGACATATGGGTATAAAAGGAGCTGGTATGCAACCACTCATTCAGATTTCTCTTCGGAGCCGAACGGTCAAGCTCATTGAGCTGAATTTCTACTGTTCATTCACCTCTGCTGGATCTGACGGCACATTTCAGCGGCTTCTCCCTCCTCTGCACTGGTGCACTGCAAAGAACGCCCCTGGGTGCTTCGGCAGAAAAAAAGAGAGTATATTTTCTGAAAGAGCTTTTCCTCTAAAAGAGTATATTTCTCTAAAAGAGCAGCACGCACGGAACGTCTATTTAAAGATGCGTCTTTTTAAAGATGCCTTTCCGATTGTGTGTTATTCCTGGTTGCAGTCTTTATCTCTCAACTTCGGATGGTCATGATCGCTGTCTTTCGTGTCTGGGCCACACGGAGGCAGCATTTGTGGATGGTTCATGTTCTCACTGCGAGAACATGACCATGGCAAAGTAGCGGTCGTGGCCCAGCAGCTCCCCGCCTCGGTCCTTCTACCTACGGGTATGAGGCCAGCGTGGCTAGCACTGGGGGCGATTTGGGGACCCCAAAGGGATCGCCTCCGCCGGGTATCCCCCCGCGGACCTCCCATTCCCCAGCACGCTCGTCTACCCCAGTCGGGCTGCCGGATGAGTCCGCCGGCTCGTCTCACGGCGAGTCTGGCCTCTTGTTCGGAGCCCGTGAAGATGATTAGCTCTCGAGCGCAGCATTGGAGAGCGGGCTTGTCCAGTCGGACGCAGAAACCTCAGCTGGGCTCCCCCTCTCGGGGACGATTGCCCAGTCACAGGTTGATGCAGAAATGACGGACATGCTTTCCCGGGCAGCCACGAGCGTCGGGTTAGAGTGGAACCCTCCGCTCTCCCCTGAACACTCGCGGCTTGATGATTGGTTCCTGGGCTCGCGGCGCCGCTCAAAGCAGCCACGCCCTGCTCCAGTGCCTTTCTTCCCGGAAGTGCATGAGGAGCTGACGAAATCGTGGGAGGCACCTTTTACTGCCCGGCCCCGATTCTGCAGTTCCCCCGCCCTCACTACCCTCGATGGCGGGGCAGCCAGGGGCTATACGGCAATTCCCCTGGTGGATAAGGCGCTCGTGGTGCACCTATGCCCGCAGAGTGCCGCCACCTGGCGTGGACACCCTAAGCTCCCGTCCAAGCCCTGTAGGTTCACGTCGTCCCTGACGGCTAAAGTCTACAGCACTGCTGGACAAGCCACCACTACCCTGCAGGTCCACCAAGCCAAGGCATTGAAAGAACTGCACGAGGGTAGTTCCGCCCCAGATTTGATGAAGGAACTGTGCTCGGCCACCGACCTCGCTCTCCGAGCGACGGAGGTCACGGTGCGGTCCCTCGGGCGGACAGTGGCCACATTAGTGGTCCAGGAGCGCCACCTTTGGGTCTACCTGATCGAGATGGGTGAGGCCGACAAGACACGGTTTCTTGCTGCTCCCATTTCCCAGGTTGGCCTATTCGGCGACACCATCGAGGACTTTGCTATCCGCAAAACACGGAGGCTATCCGGCACATCCTGCCCCTGTGCTGCTCAAGATCCCGCACCCCATCTGCCCATCTCCAAGGGCATCCCCCTGCGATGACTGCACCAGCTCCACTGCAGCCTGCCCCTTCAGCCCGGCCCCGGCGTGGAGCCCACCGCAGGAAGCAGATGCCACTCGTCTCGCAGTCGGCCGCTAAGAACCCACGGAGGTCGTCAAAGTGCCCCTGAGACGGGCAACCCAGGGACGATGAAACCCACTCACCTGGACCTGGTAAGAAGACCACTCCATCCCCCGGTGGAGGGCCGGGTGGAAAATCTTTTGTTGCCTTTTTGTTTGATTCGCCGTATGCCCAAGTGGCTGCGGTACCCAACATTTCAGCAAAAGAGCGGTTCCCTTCCTCCCTGGGTCACATACCCAGTGTGCACGGTCGTCATGACGACTACCATCCATGGGTTTTTCTTGCAGGATTGGTGCTCCAGCAGTGGTCTTCCCGCCTCTGAGCGCCCAGCTGTGGCACACAGCCACCCCCGATACGGCAGTCTCCATGGGTTACGAGGACAGGCCTCTTCCTCCCCCATCCCAGGCTGTTCCGGGGGTGGTCACAAGGAGCCAGATAAGTGCTTCGATGTCCCTAGACTCAGCAAGGCCACGATGTGGTGTGGCACCTCGAGCTCCGCCCCGCCGCGAGGCCCCACCTGCCGGTATGTCCGACGACGTTGTCCTCTTGGTCCCCCTTGTGCGGAACTTGGATGCGTGGCTTGCTCTTTCCAATCCATCACGATGGCTGATCCGGACCGTCCGACTCGGCTACGCGATTCAGTTTGCCAGGCGCCTGCCCAGGTTCAGCGGTATCAACTTCACCTTGGTCAAGGGCGAAAACGCTGCTACCTTGCATGCGGAGATCGCTACCCTCCTACGGAAGGGCGCGATAGAACCTGTCCCTCTGGCCGAGATGAAGAAGGGGTTTTACAGCCCCTACTTTATCGTACCATAAAAAGGCGGTGGGTTGCGGCCAATCTTGGACCTGCGAGTACTGAACGAGGCCTTACACAGACTCCTGTTCAAGATTCTGATGCAAAAACGCATTCTGGCGAGCGTCCAGCATCAAGATTGGGTCGCGGCGGTAGACCTGAAGGACACGTACTTCCATGTCTCTATCCTTCCTCGACACAGACCCTTCCTGCGGTTTGCATTCGAGGGTCAGGCGTATCAGTACAAAGTCCTCCCTACACCTTCAGGTGGTCAAGCTGATTTGGAGTTGATTCGGACGGGCACAGGTGGACCTGTTTGCCTCCCAAGAATCCTCCCACTGCCCGCTCTGGTACGCCCTGACCGAGGCCCCCCTCGGCATAGATGCGCTGGCACACAGCTGGCCCCCTGGCCTGTGCAAATATGTGTTTGCCTCAGTGAGCCTACTTGCACAGACCCTTTGCAAGGTCAGGGAGGACGAGGAACAGGTCATCCTGGTAGCACCCTACTGGCCCACCCAGACGTGGTTCTCGGACCTCATGCTCCTCACGACAGCCCCCCCCAGGGATGGGGCACCATCTGGTACCTGTGACCAGACCTCTGGAATCTCCATGTCTGGCCCCTGGACGGGACCTGCGGTGGTAGACACGATCACTCAGGCTAGGGCCCCCTCTACGAGGCGCCTGTATGCCTTTAAGTGGCGTCTGTTCTCTAAGTGGTGTTCTTCCCAATGGGAAGACCCCCAGAGATGCGCAGTCGGATCAGTGCTTTCCTTCCTGCAGGAGAGGTTGGAAGGGAGGCTTTCCCCTTCCACCTTGAAGGTGTACGTTGCCGCCATAGCAGCACACCACGACGCAGTTGACGGTAAGTCCTCAGGGAAGCACGACCTGATCATCAGGTTCCTAAGAGGTGCCAGGAGGCTGAATCCCCCCAGACCGTGCCTTGTTCCCTCATGGGACCTCTCTGTAGTTCTTCAGGGTCTACAGAGAGCCCCCTTTGAGCCTTTGCAGTCAGCCGAGCTTAAGGCACTCTCTTGAAGACTGCCCTCCTGACTGTGCTCACTTCTATCAAGAGGGTAGGAGACCTGCAAGCATTCTCTGTCAGCGAAATGTGCCTGGAGTTCCGTCCTTTGTCTGCTTTGGTACACAGCAGAAAGGAAGCACTGTCTCCAAGCAGAGGATCGCCCACTGGCTCATTGACACCATAACTATGGTATATCATGCCCAGGACATGCTGCCCCTGGTAGGGCTACGAGCCCATTCTACCAGGGGTGTAGCGGCCTCCTGGGCCCTGGCCAGGGGTGCCTCTCTAACAAACATTTGCAGAGCAGCAGGCTTGGCAACACCCAACACCTTTGCAAGGTTCTACAACCTCCGGGTGGAACCGGTTTCATACCAGGTAGTGGCATGCAATACAAGCGGATAAGCCCGGGATAGCCAGCCGGGTGTATCGCTTGCACATAGCGCCTTCCACCTCCTTTTGAGCTGAAGACATGCGCCATTAATTCCCAGTAGTGTTCACAAACTTTGTTCCCTGGTTGACTTCCTCCGAGCCCTGTGGCGGTCGAGTTTTCGGAGAGACTCGCTGCTGGCCCAGTACACATGCTAACTAAGAGTCCTGTTCTGGGGTAGGTGCTCCGTATGTGGCGGTTACCTGTAAGGCTAACCCCATGCGATATATATCTTCCGCTAATTCGTTTCCCTGTTGGCAAACTGCATCTTCCTTGGGCAGAGCCCCACTGCCCCAGTCTCCATGTTTGTAGTAACTCCTCCCCTGTTGTGTAGGATCTACCTTGAAGAGCCTTCACATGGTCAGAAAGACCATGTGACGTATTTTTCCACATTAATATCCCCCCCTCTCTTTGGGCGAGGTGTGGTCTCCGTGGTGTCTTCCCCTTGGGAGGGACACCCCCCGACTAGACCTGGCGGCCCAGTCAGATAATCCCCCTTCTTTTTTAGGGAGTGGAAAAAAAGAAGGGGAAAAGAGGCCACAACTTGTCCCCAAAGGGCCGTTCGACACTCATAACTATGTTGGGGGAGGTTACATGTCGACCTGGTGTGCTGGCTACGAGGCACACAGTGGTCTGTCCGCCACACACCGCCAGTTCACATAACACAGTTCAGCCAGTTGTGGCATTTCGTATAGGGACCCCTTGTGTCACTACATCGACACAACGTCGAGTGAGTGACAGATAGGGAACGTCATGGTTACTTGTGTAACCTCCATTCCCTGATGGAGGGAACGAGACGTTGTGTCCCTCCTGCCACAACGCTGAACTACCCGCTGAAATGGCCGGACCTTGTCTCGGCTCCTCAGCATAAAACCTGAATGAGTGTTTGCATACCAGCTCCTTTTATACCCGTATGTCCAGGGGAGTGGCATGCAAATACCACTTGCCAATTTTCATTGGCCTTTTATCAAAGACCAGAGGTGTCTCGGGCTCCCAAGAGTGACCTCTAGTGTCACTACATCGACACAACTTCTCGTTCCCTCCATCAGGGAATGGAGGTTACAGAAATAACCATGACATTTAGCTTTTCCAGTAACGATCCACATTTTCCAATGAGAAGTGCTGTAGCATCAAAAAACACTACAGTACATTTGTCTCATTGTATTTTGATGCAGCAATGGAGCCGAGGGAGTAATCAAATCATATATTTTATATTAAGATGTTGTGACCTTGTTTATTGGTGCACTCAGTAACTTTTGTCTTTGTGTCATCTTGGACTTACACTGACACCTAGCGGGTTGAATGCAGCATCATTTAAAATCAATAGTTTTCAGTTTCAGATGTCATTGTAGAAATTAAGTACTCATGGTCAGCCATGATTACTTTGATCATTGAGTGAAAGTGTCAAATAATAGGACAGTTACTGAGATTAAGCGAGTAGTATTCAGCTGGTCATGTGATTCTAATATGGCAGCCCCCATGTGCGGAACCTCTCCATGTAGAATAAAACAGTTTTTGTAAGGTTACTGATATGACTGGAGTCTATATTATAATGTGAGTGCTCATGATTTCCTACATATATTGCAAAATTACAATTCATGTCTTCAGGAATAATGAAGAAAAATTACTGAGTGCACTTTTAACCCGTACAAAATTTAACCATGGTTTTACTATAGTAATATTGAAGTAACTATGACTGTAGTAACGAAGGTTAATTTTGTGGTTACTATGGTTTTATTTCCAGAAAAAAAGGTTAATTTTCATCAGAATGTTATATATCTAAACAAGTTTCTTCTTTAAATATCGCCAATGTAGTGAGCTACTTTTTGTTAGTAGCTTGTAGTGTAGCTACATTTTTATTTTATTTATTTATTTATTTTTTTTTAAAAGAGTAGCTTGACTGTAGATTCACTTCTTTAAGTTATGAGTAAGTGCGTTTCAAAGTAGCTTCCCCAACACTACTAGCTATTTAGCCATTGTTTCAAGCTGCTGTTGTAGGTAATGCCTTCTGCATTCTTGCCAGTAGAAGTCTGGGTGATGTACGTGTGTATCAGGGAACTTATTAAAACCTGGAGCGATGTTGAAAGAACTTTATAAGAAAGATGCGACTACTTGTAATTTCTTCTTTTCACATGTCCTCATTTCATCTTCTTTTCATGTTTCTAGTCCCTTTACTTCCATTTCCTGACCCTGTTTTGAACCCAAGTCTGTTCCCTAGTTACCTGCTGGTTGAGTTCAATAGAAAATACCATGTGAAATGTTCTGGCGACTGAAGTTCACAGGCCGTTCCATCTGAGGACAGCTGGTCCTGGCCATTAGAATCTCGCAGGGTTTTAAGGTCAAACATGTATGCGGCTGTTATTGCTCGCTGTATTCCTGGGATTTGTATGAGGTTGTTTTGTGCAAACCTTGACTTCACTGAACTGTGAGGTGGCCACTATTGAATCAGATAGACCTCCTGCAGATAAAATGCTATATAAATATAGATTGCCTTGTCGTTCAATAGGAACTTAATCCACAACCATGACCTGGAGACAAGCTATTCTCAGAGCAGCAGAGCTCCTAAGAATGTCTTTGTTTGTCACACAAAAATACAAAGTGTTAATCCGGATAGATTGCCTCACTGTCTTTAAATCACATTTGACAAATATAAAAAAAAACAAGGCTAGTTGCTTTGGTTCCGATGTGCTATTAAAAATGAAGCACTGAACAAGAACATTTAATAACACTATGATCTCAACAGAATAAGTATTTGTGCATGAACTGTTTTTATTTTTTATTTTTTTTTTGGCACACATACATTTTTATATGTATGGATAGACACTGAAACGATATATACATATGGACAGTTTCTAAAACCCTATAAACCCTTTTACATATGTACAACTTGTACAAATGTTACTAGAAGTACAAATGTTTCTGAATCCTTTTAAGGTTCAATATTGAATTGATGGAATTCAGGTTAATTTTATTGTATTTATAATAAATTATTTATATTTAACTGTATCACTTTTACCACAGTAAACATGTTTTCTTAAAATAAGATTATACAAGTTATATTCTGTTCTGCGTGATTTCTAAATATTCTACATTGAAAAAATGTTTTACATTTTAGGTTTGCATTTCAGTGTCTATCCAAACATACAAATGTGTATGTACACTTTTTTATGTACACATACAATTACTTACAAATGCGGAATGAGATCATCATATCTGAAAGTCAAATCTGAAAGTAATAATTTTTAATAAAGTGAGTTGTCTTTTCTGTAATATAATTCAACGTATCCAGTTTAGGAGTGGTAAAAAAAAAAAAAAAAAAAAAAAAAATTAAATAAAATTCTAACAGTAAGCAGCACATACCAACACTGTGAGGAAAAACACTGATTCTCTTCAACAAGCGGAAGGATGATAGGTGGCCAGAGAGATTTTTGGACTGTACATCTTTAAGGTAGTATGTAATGCTGTAGGAATATTTCTAAGTGCAGATACTGGTGTACAGTAGGATGATTATTCACGTGAAAGCGTGTTCAGGGGATTCAGCCCCCTCACTTGCATAAAAAAGCACAGTTTGCTTATTTTTCACAAGCGCCTCAGGTGACTAGTGTGCTTGCTTTACGCTTCCCCTTCAATCCTGTAATATTCCTGTTGATTGTGTGGAATGTCCTCTAGCACATTAAAAAACAGAAAAAAACATACCAAATATGAGAATCACAAGCCATTTCAAAAACCTTACATGTGTGTATGTGTGTATATATATATATATATATATATATATATATATATATATATATATATATGTGTTCCTTTAACTATTCCCGAACAATGTGTGCAGTGTGGTAGGGCGCATTATCCTGCTGAATGAGGCCAGTGCCATCAGGGAATACCATTGCCATGAAGGGGTGTACCTGGTTTGCAACAATGTTTAGGTAGGTGGCATGTGTCAAATTTACGTCCACATGAATGGCCGGACCCAGGGTTTCCCAGCAGAACATTACCCAGAGCATCACACTCCCTCCACTGGCTTGTTGTCTTCCCACAGTGCATTCTGGTGCCATAACTTCCCCAGGTAAACGGCGTACATGTACACGGCCGTCCACATGATGTAAAAGAAAATGGGACTCATCGGACGGTGGACAGGGGTCATCATGCGCACTCTGACCGGTCTGCAGTTATGCAGCCCATAAGCAGCAGGGTGCAATGCACTGTGTGTTGAGACACATTCATCCCATAACCATCATTCAAATTTTCTGACTTGTGCCACAGTACACCTTCTGTCAGTTCAGACCAAACAGGATATCCTTGATTGCCCTCGCGCATCGATGAGCAGGGTTGGGGAGTAACTAAATATATGTAACGGGATTACATATTTAAAATACAAAATATAAGTAACTGTATTCCACTACAGTTACAATTTAAATCACTGGTAATTAGAATACAGTTACATTCAAAAAGTATTTTGATTACTGAAGAGATTACTTAGCATTTTATTGTCATTTGTTTCATTTAATATTTAGTCCTTTCAGATGGAAAACATTTATACATATAAATGATGCGATTCAAAGTGCATTTGAACAGCAGTGAAACACTTTCTTATGATGAGTTACATTCATACGAGCAGACAGAGAAGTAAGTTTGAAGTAAGTTTGGAGCAGAAGAAATAGAAATAAACCTTGTGTAAATTGTCAGATTTATGCTAAGCTAAAATGATATTTCTAGTCATTTTACATGCACGTTACCAGACACGATCATATTTGTTTATCAAGAAAATTCACGTTGGATCATAATTTCTTTTTTCTAGTTAGACCTTTGATATTAGGGCAAAAATCGTATTGTTGATAATTTTTGTATTGTTTTCCTGTGAAAATATCTAAAAATCCTTAAAACAAGATCAATTTGATTTATCTTGTTTTAGAAACAACACTGCATAAGATATTTTGGTTTTTCAGAGAATGTATTTTTAACATGTGTATTTTGTCTTACTGTACTGGCAGAGTTTTTATAGTCAAAACAAGTGAAAAAATCTACCAGTGCTGAAGAAGTAATCCAAAGTATTTAGAATACATTACTGACCTTGAGTAATCTAACGGAATACGTTACAAATGACATTTTACAGCATGTATTCTGTAATCTGTTATGGAATACATTTCAAAAGTAACCCTCCCAACCCTGTCGATGAGCCTTGGGCACCCAACACCCTGTTGCTGGTTTGTGGTTTGTTCCTCCTCGAACCACTGTCAGCAGGTACTCACCACTGCTAACTGGGAGCACCCCACAAGCCTTGCCGTTTCAGAGATGGTCTGACCAAGTTGTCTGGCCATATCAATTTGGCCCTTTTCAAATTCTTTGTTTAGGGCCAGATAACATTCCAATTTACTTTGGTTTTTACTTTTCCCAATGGTCCAAATATTATTTTTTGCTTTCTTTCACAATGTGCTTTATTCTAATTTGGTTTTGTTCAGCAGTGCTGGTCTGAAATTGGTGTTTGTTAGTGTTAGACAGTTCGGAAAGCAGAAACCGATTTTAACAGACCAAAAAAAAAAAAAAAAAAATTTTTTTTGGTATTTTCTGGTATGCCTATTTTTGTTGATTTTAAGTGTCTCTGAATCTGATACACCTATTTTCTGAAATTATGAAATTATGTGCTTCATAAAACGTATGGCTGCTCAATGATCAAGTGATGGAGAAAGGACCTCTTACAAAACAAACACAGATGGGACTAGTGAAAGAAATCAAGTACTTTGCAGCCTTTTTAAGGCAACATTTTATTTCCACAGAAGCATTTCAACGTCTAACCATTTAAATACACGGTAAATGGCACTGATGAGAGACTGCTGTGGTACAGTAGGCTAGCCTTTTCTTTCATATACAGTCTGTCGACCTGTCGCTCAGAGTTCAAATAATTTAAATTTGAACCCCTTGCCACTGACGTTTGGAAGCATCAGATAATAATTACCGGAAAATTCTGATAAAGTGTATTATTACGTGGTCAGTGCCAGCGCTAAAAACAGAACAAGATGCTGGACGTGTTCGGAATGTTATATTTTCATACTACTCTACTATTCTAAACTCAGCAAAAAAAGAAACGTCCCTTTTTCAGGACACTGTATTTTAAAGATAATTTTGTAAAAATCCAAATAACTTTACAGATCTTTATTTTAAAGGGTTTAAACAATGTTTTCCATGCTTGTTCAATGAACCATAAACAATTAATGAACATGCACCTGTGGAACAGTCATTAAGACACTAACAGCTTACAGACGGTAGACAATTAAAGTCACAGTTATAAAAATTTAGGACACTAAAGAGACCTTTCTACTGACTCAAAAACACCAAAATAAAGATGCCCAGGGTCCCTGCTCATCTGTGTGAAAGTGCCTTAGGCATGCTGCATGGAGGCATGAGGACTGCAGATGTGGCCAGGGCAATAAATTGCAATGTCTGTACTATGAGATGCCTAAGACTGCACTACAGGGAGACAGGAAGGACAGCTGATCATCCTCACAGTGCCAGACCACATGTAACAACACCTGCACAGGAACGGTACATCCGAATATCACACCTGCGGGACAGGTACAGGATGGCAACAACAACTGCCCGGGTTACACCAGGAACTCACAATCCCTCCATCAGTGCTCAGACTGTCCACAATAGGCTGAGAGAGGCTGGACTGAGGGCTTGTAGGCATGTTGTAAGGAAGGTCCATACCAGACATCACCAGCAACAATATCGCCAATGGGCACAAACCCACCATCGCTGGACCAGACAGGACTGGCAAAAAGTGCTCATCACTGACGAGTCGTGGTTTTGTCTCACCAGGAGTGATGGTCGGACTCGCGTTTATCATCGAAGGAATGAGCGTTACACCGAGGCCTGTACTCTGGAGCGGGATCGATTTGGAGGTGGAGGGTCCGTCATGGTCTGGGGCGCTGTTTCACAGCATCATTGGACTGAGCTTGTTGTCATTGCAGGCATATATCAACGCTGTGCATTACAGGGAAGACATCTTCCTCCCTCATGTGGTACCCTTCCTGCAGGCTCACCCTGACATGACCCTCCAGCATGACAATGCCACCAGCCATACTGCTCCTTCTGTGCATGATTTCCTGCAAGACAGGAATGTCAGTGTTCTTCCATGGCCAGCGAAGAGCCCGGATCTCAATCCCATTGAGCACTCCTGGGTCCTGTTGGATCGGAGGGTGAGGGCTAGGGCCATTCCCCCCAGAAATGTCCGGGAACTTGCAAATGCCTTGGTGGAAAAGTGGGGTAACATCTCACAGCAAGAACTGGAAAATCTGGTGCAGTCCATGAGGAGGAGATGCACTGCAGTACTTAATGCAGCTGGTGGCCACATCAGATACTGACCGTTACTTTTGATTTTGACCCCCCTTTGTTCAAGGACACATTATTCCATTTCTGTTAGTCACATGTCTGTGAAACTTGTTCAGTTTATGTCTTAGTTGTTGAATCTTTTTATGTTCATACAAATATTTACACATGTTAAGTTTCCGAAAATAAAAGCAGTTGAAAGTGTGAGGACATTTCTTTTTTTGCTAAGTTTATATAATAGTAAATACTATTACTATTTCTGCCATATATACTGTAGATATGACAGAAGCAGAAAGAGTAGTATGTCTAGTATTACCATTGTGAACTCACCCTTTTCTCTGCAGCGCTTTTCATGTGGAGTTCAAAGTGGTGCTTCACCCTGGATTTTAGGTGGATAGTCACATCCAGCCAGCTGATTAATATTGTGGAATATAAGGGTTTAAGAGATTTATTGCCTATTGCAATGAAATAAGTGGACACTGACTTGGAGACTCATGCGAAGGAAATGTCAAGGCAAAAGGTCACTCAGGTGAGGGCACTGTCAAGGCAACAGGGGACTTTTCTGTGGGCAAGGCAGCTGGGGACTCAGATGAGGACAAGGCAGCTGGGGAATCAGGAGAGGTCAAGGTAATAGGAGACTCAGGCGAGGTCAAGGCAACAGGGTACTCGGTAGCAGGTAGTGGAAGGGCCTCTATCGTGGGGACCTCCGGGACCACCAGAGCAGGGAGCGAAGGGGTCTCTGTCGTGAGGACCTTTGCAAGCATGAGAGCAGGGAGTGGAGTGGCCTTCTTCACGGGGACCTCCTGGACCACCGGAGCAAGGAGTGGAGGGGCCTCCTTCACGGGGACCTCCAGGACCACCAGAGCAGGGAGCAGTGGGGACCTGGAAAGGGAGACAGAACAAGAACCAAAAACAAGAATACATGTAATTCAAAATAGAAGTCATAATTCTCCAAGTTGCCTCTACTGGCCACTAGGATAAGGTCCATGTGGCTGGTAAATCAATTTCTTCAATAAGAGACCTTTAGCATCTACAGACTGACGTGTAGGGCATTGAATTTCTTAGGGATTAATAGAAATTTTGGCTGCCATAAAATTTCGGCCGAAAATGGCATAAGTTGCTCTTTTCGTTTTTCTTCTGAAAGAGAAAAATAAAGGCTGAAAATCTTGGCCAAAAATTTGATCAGAAACTTAGGGCCCTATGAAATCAGTTTTATTTTTATTTTTTCCAAATTCTGTTTTATTTTTCCCCAACTTCCGTGTTTTCCGTTTTATTTTCTCTGAATTCCGGGTTTTATAGTTTAATTACATTTTATCATAAAAAAAAGTCTAATCAAATTAATTTATAGCATTTTAATCAAATGAAAACAGAACGATTACTTTTCAACATACCATTGCATTATTTTTATTAAATGAAGAGCTTCTATACTGATCCTCAGACAATACAAAAAACAACATTTGAGGTTTATTTATTTATTTAGTCAAATACAGTGCTGAACAGTAGAACATCACATATTGCATATATTGTATAGCTATAATGTAGTAATGATCAGCCGTCTAGTTAAAAAGGACTTTAATTTTGACGTTTTGGCGGAGAACTGGATGCAAGATAGGAATATGCGATACCACTTATTTTCTTTTCGATCTGATACCAATAATTTCAAGTCCAATTTCGTCAATACCAATACCGATACTTATATTCAATTTCTTTTTTTTTTGTGATTTTTGGGATAAAATGGGTAATTTAAAATATTATTTTTAGTCATAATTCAAGTCATTATTTATTTATTTTACATTTGTGAGCCTAAACAGAAAATTATTAGACTTCTGTTTTGTTTAACCTTACAAAAATCAACCATGGTTTCACTACAGTAACTATAGTTTAACCATAGTATTTAGTTAAACCATAGTTACCACACAATTAACTATGGTTACTACTACAATATTACAGTATTTTTGTGTGAGGATCGATATTTTTGATACAACATCAGTACTGGAAGTATCGATACTTTAGGATCGGTCCACCCATCCATAATGCAAGACAAACATCTCCTCTCCAGAAAAGTAGTTCGCTCTATGGGCTAATGTGCTTATTAAACCACAAAATGCTTTGATTTAATTATATGAATATATACTCTGCATGTGTTGCACTTCACAGTGAATAAAGTGCTCCACTCGTTGTCATTTATACACACAAAGCGCACGTGATGTTAATGATGTGGTTAGTGTATAAGCAGCTCACATTCACTTACTGTTGAAGCACGCAGCTCAGCCGTACAGCTGTGTATTTGTTTAATTAAATCTCAGCCTTTTGTGATTTAATCATCACACTAGGACATATCATGATTTTAATTTAAGTTTGCATTTATACATTCATTTTATCCCAAATTGGGATTTAATTCCATTTTTATGACTGGATTCTGTGATTCCATTCATGTTTTCCACAATGCGGAAATCATAAGGCCCTAGAAACTGTAACTTTAAAATCTAGTAACATAACACTCACACAGAGAAAAAAAACAAAACAAAACATTTTTTTATGTTGCACATAAAAGTCCACATCCCCATAAGTGAAGTGATCGCTCTCTTGGTTATTAGTGCATTAATGAAGAGCTATTTACAGTGCTTCGATTATGTGTGTTATTGTGTGTCACATCCGTTATTGTCAGTCTCCAATGTTATATTAAAGAAGCATAAAGGCACCATTAAAGTAGTCCATATGATTCATGCATTATATTCAAAGTCTCTTAAAGCCATACAAAAGTTTTGTGAATCACTCATGAAGCACTGCTGTTTTTTAGCGCAGCTCAAAGTTCTTCCGGGAATGATCCTCCAAAATAAAAAAGAAGGTTTTAAAGTTAAGAAATCACAACTGAATTGTATTATTGTATAATATAACTTTATTATTATTGTTATTATTATTATTATTATTATCATTATTAAATTACAATATTTAAATTGAAAGAGTAATGTGATATCCTATCACAACTAAAATGGTGAAATGTGCCAATAGAACTGGTTTCACATTTAGAATTGTTTTCAGTTATTTCAAACAAAGCCTAAATTAAAATAATCATTTATGGTTTTTGGCCAAGTGTGTCCAGAATTTTTGGTTTCGGCATCACTAATTTTTTTTTAATGTTCATAAAGCTAGTTTCTTAAAACATCTTGATAATTTTGCTTGTAATTCTTTTGTTAATTTCTAAAGAAAGATGTATTATATATCGATCACACATTTAATTCTATGTATTTAATCATCTTTTCCTGTATCTGAAAGTGGGAAAGATGATGAAGGAGAAATTATATTTTGGGGTTTAATTTTCATTTTGAACTCAGCTACATTTATTAGTCCACAGAGGTTAATGAGGTTAAAGGTTAGTCGGGAGAATGCGTATGTAAACGCGCTCAGCAGGAGACGCTGATGTAAACATGGAGACAGATTTTGCTAATCATGCACACAGCATTTTAATCTAGAATTAACATATCAAAACATTTAACAAATGTATCAGATTCAAAGTTTCTTTGGAGTACATTTTCAGAGTTTGGCCTTCTCTGAGTAGAAATATTTGCTGAAGCATCACACAGATAGTGATGTTCATGCACACTACTTTAAACTGTTCAGATTCTTCCTCTTAAGGCCAAAGTATACTTTGGTTGTCCACGCTGCTGAGCAGATCTCCACAGTCTGCGTGGACTGTCCGCGTGCAGCCCAGATTTTCTCGCCACAAGGAAAGTCCTCGTCTATGCGCATCATCGGCATATGTACCTATCGTTGAATGTACTAAAAGAGTATCAAAAAGCAGTTGTAGTGCACATGCATCGAACACGTTTGTATTTGCTCGCGGTCAAAAGAGTATACTTTGAAAGGCAATGCGGTCGACCACGGATCCGGAGTGCAGAAAAACTAAGTATGCCCGGGCTTTTAGTGCTCATAAATCAAAAGTCACAATTCTTGACCTCGCTCCTTCAGCCTCAGCAAACTGTACAGAGGTGACACAAAATGTCAAAGAAATCATCCTGAAATATTAATTTATCCTCTCTGTGCTGTTTGTGTTTTTTATTGCATCTCTCTTTCCTGATTAATATTGGTGTGATTGTTTTTTATCATATTTATTCTGGAGCTCTGGATAGAATTCATTAGCCATAATTAAGCATTTACTTGATCAGAGCTTTGGGCAGACAGAAAAAAAAAAAGAGCACACCATTTAGAAGGATTATGTGTAGTCAGATTAAAGAAACAAAAGCAAAATGAAAATGGCAGATTTTCAAGAGCTGTCAGACTGTTTTAGCAGTTTTTTTTTTTTTTCACTCTGATCACAATCTCACTAGTGCTTTACTCATCAATCGTCTGTTTATGCTTACAACATGCCTGAGTTAATCCAAACTCTGCTGCTCTGCTGCCACCATTTTATGAAAGCAATAAGACACAAAAACAAACCACCCCTTACCCATGATAAAAATCACTGTAAGACACCTCCTCTTGTCTTGTGAATTATTGCATTAAACAGCACCAACCCGTTGTGACTAAATCCCGCCTTGTTCAGTCATCATATAATGATACACTTAAATCATATATGTTTCTCATTTTGTAGCAAGACTTGCGTAGGCTTTCAATAAAAGCCTTTTCACACAGAGCTGTCCTTTATGGTAATATTATCCTCAGAGCTTTTTGCCCTCATTGGTTGTTACACTGAAACTTAAAGCATTAAGTTCACCTGACAAATGGGAAAAAGACAAGAAGACATTAATCAAACAGTTCTTAAAGAATATAAAATGGGCATATGTTCAACCTTTATAAAATAGACTTGTTAGCATTTTGGAATTTCACTTAAGATGATTAAAGGGATCATGTCATGAGCAATCAAACTTTCCTTTATCTTAAGAGTTCATTGTACTGTAAAAACATACTGTAAGTTTCAGAACTCAAAGCATCCTCCTCAGTGCATAAAAAACATTTATTGAAACCAAGCTGCAAAAACGCCTTGTTCTCTACTTTCACGATTTAGTGACGTCACACTGGGTACTTATTAATGCATGACTGCCTCAAAAGCAAAACTTCAATGCCTACTTTTACATCCTCGCATCCCTTGGCCAGCCAACTGGCGCTCAGTCAGTAGGCTGGAGAGAGGGACTGATAGGCCTACTATTCCTGCATACCAAAGGGGACTAACACAGAACACCTCTTTGTGCCCATCTGGACCAGTTTTAATATTTTTTTTTATATATAAACATGCACTAGACAGACATCTTTGACTGTTGTCATGCTGTGTCAAGTGAACTCTTAAAAAAAAGACCCCCATTCTGTTTCATTCTGCTGTGCTTCATCTTGCTTTTAAAATAAGTATAAACGCGTCCTGGACACGTTTTTGTGTCTGCGCTATTTTTAATTGTTAGTCTATGTAAACATGCACTAGATTGATGTCTTTGATGCATTTCAAACGATGTACGCCACGTTTTAAAACTGGAACACGTTCAACTTTTAAAAATGCATCATGTTCTGCTCCATTCCACTGCTGCCCCTAGCTGAGAGAACTGCATGTGTAAACAGACATGGAATATGTGAGATATCACGGCTGTGAAGCCCAGCATCTCTGCCTTGTCCTTTGTCGAAGCATGCAAACATAGTAGACAGCCGCTAAAGTTTAACAGTTCCTGATCGTGTCAGTGCAGGATTATGTAGGTGGCACTTTTATGTGTCTGGCTCATTTGAGCTTGTATAATATGTTTTTGGCTCATGTCACTGTCATGTCATGGAACTGTTATTAAAAAATGGGGCTGTTAAAAACACTTTTGGACTTGACCGCAAAAAACATAATTAACCAATTCCATTCAATCTGGCATGACTGTTTGATATTTATGTTTTGGATGCAATGTGCTGGATGTGCGTTATGTGTAAACCCTGATATACACTATATTGCCAAAAGTATTCGCTCACCCATCCAAATAATTGAATTCAGGTGTTCCAATCACTTCCATGGCCACAGGTGTATAAAATGAAGCACCTAGGCATGCAGACTGCTTCTACAAACATTTGTGAGAGAATGGGCCGCTCTCAGGAGCTCAGTGAATTCCAGCGTGGTACTGTGATAGGATGCCACCTGTGCAACAAGTCCAGTCGTGAAATTTCCTCGCTACTAAATATTCCACAGTCAACTGTCAGTGGTATTATAACAAAGTGGAAGTGACTGGGAATGACAGCAACTCGTAAGGCCACGTAAAATGACAGAGCGGGGTCAGCGGATGCTGAGGCGCATAGTGCGCAGAGGTCGCCAACTGTCTGCAGAGTCAATCGCTACAGACCTCCAAAGTTCATGTGGCCTTCAGATTAGCTCAAGAACAGTGCGTAGAGAGCTTCATGGAATGGGTTTCCATGGCCGAGCAGCTGCATCCAAGCCATACATCACCAAGTGCAATGCAAAGTGTCGGATGCAGTGGTGTAAAGCACGCCGCCACTGGACTCTAGAGCAGTGGAGACACGTTCTCTGGAGTGACGAATCACGCTTCTCCATCTGGCAATCTGATGGACGAGTCTGGGTTTGGCGGTTGCCAGGAGAACGGTACTTGTCTGACTGCATTGTGCCGACTGTGAAGTTTGGTGGAGGGGGGATTATGGTGTGGGGTTGTTTTTCAGGAGCTGGGCTTGGCCCCTTAGTTCCAGTGAAAGGAAATCTGAATGCTTCAGCATACCAAGAGATTTTGGACAATTCCATGCTCCCAACTTTGTGGGAACAGTTTGGGGATGGCCCCTTCCTGTTTCAACATGACTGCGCACCAGTGCACAAAGCAAGGTCCATAAAGACATGGATGAGCGAGTTTGGTGTGGAAGAACTTGACTGGCCTGTGCAGAGTCCTGACCTCAACCCGATAGAGCACCTTTGGGATGAATTAGAGCGAACACTGCGAGCCAGGCCTTCTCGTCCAACATCAGTGTCTGACCTCACAAATGCGCTTCTGGAAGAATGGTCAAAAATTCCCATAAACACACTCCTAAACCTTGTGGAAAGCCTTCCCAGAAGAGTTGAAGCTGTTATAGCTGCAAAGGGTGGGCCGACGTCATATTAAACCCTATGGATTAGGAATGGGATGTCACTTAAGTTCATATGCGTCTAAAGGCAGATGAGCGAATACTTTTGGCAATATAGTGTGTGTATATATATATATATATAAATATATATATTTTTTTTTTTTTTTTTTTTTTTTTTTTGTGAGGCTGAACTGGTTCAATTGTCTTCTTTATTTTTTATTTTAACTTTACTTAACCAGGCAAGTCACTTAAGACTTAACAAAATTCTTATTTACAATAACAGCAACTCAATGTACTGTTGACTCGAGAGCTGTTGTCCCCAGATCATCATCATTGATAAAATGGTAATACAATCAAGTCATAAACATATTTCCAGTATGTTTTAATTGTTATACTTTCTACTGTTCAGCAAAATACATCAGAAACTGTTAAGTACATAATGTTAAGTCATATGTAAATAAACAAATTCATAAATAAATTACTAAGGCTAAATTTTAGTAGCTAGCCATAAGCTGATATTGTACACATTAGTGTCTATCCAAAAATAAATAAATTTATGTGTGAAAGTACTATATTTTACATATAGTACGTTGGCCCATAAAATATACACTATATTGCCAAAAGTATTCACTCACCTGCCTTTAGACGCATATGAACTTAAGAGACATCCCATTCTTACTCCATAGGGTTTAATATGACATCGGCCCACCCTTTGCAGCTATAACAGCTTCAACTATTCTGGGAAAGCTTTCCACAAGGTTTAGGAGTGTGTTTATGGGAATTTTTGACCATTCTTCCAGAAGCGCATTTGTGAGGTCAGACACTGATGTTGGACGAGAAGGCCTGGCTCACAGTCTTCGCTCTAATTCATCCCAAAGGTGCTCTATCGGGTTGAGGTCAGGACTCTGCACAGGCCAGTCAAGTTCTTCCACACCAAACTCGCTCATCCATGTCTTTATGGACCTTGCTTTGTGCACTGGTGTGTAGTCATGTTGGAACAGGAAGGGGCCATCCCCAAACTGTTCCCACAAAGTTGGGAGCATGGAATTGTCCAAAATCTCTTGGTATGCTGAAGCATTCAGAGTTCCTTTCACTGGAACTAAGGGGCCAAGTCCAGCTCCTGAAAAACAACCCCACACCATAATCCCCCCTCCACCAAACTTCACAGTTGGCACAATGCAGTCAGACAAGTACCGTTCTCCTGGCAACCGCCAAACCCAGACTCGTCCATCAGATAGCCAGATGGAGAAGCGTGATTCGTCACTCCAGAGACGCGTCTCCACTGCTCTAGAGTCCAGTGGCGGCATGCTTTACACCACTGCATCCGACGCTTTGCATTGCACTTGGTGATGTATGGCTTGGATGCAGCTGCTCGGCCATGGAAACCCATTCCATGAAGCTCTCTACGCACTGTTCTTGAGCTAATCTGAAGGCCACATGAACTTTGGAGGTCTGTAGCGATTGACTCTGCAGAAAGTTGGCGACCTCTGCGCACTGTGCGCCTCAGCATCCGCTGACCCCGCTTTGTCATTTTACGTGGCCTACCACTTCGTGGCTGAGTTGCTGTCATTCCCAATCGCTTCCACTTTGTTATAATACCACTGACAGTTGACTGTGGAATATTTAGTAGCGAGGAAATTTCACGACTGGACTTGTTGCACTGGTGGCATCCTATCACAGCACCACGCTGGAATTCACTGAGCTCCTGAGAGTGGCCCATTCTTTCACAAATGTTTGTAGAAGCAGTCTGCATGCCTAGGTGCTTCATTTTATACACCTGTGGCCATGGGAGTGATTGGAACACCTGAATTCAATTATTTGGATGGGTGAGCGAATACTTTTGGCAATATAGTGTATATTTAAAAGTTTTTTTTAGCACAAAATAATAATCTATAACTAATAATCTATAACTCTGCAAAAAATTGAATGGCATCTACGCTAATATTATTCTATTTGTTACCAGAGCCGGCCAGATCCAGCTCCGTTCCTGCTTGATGTCAGACCCCACTGCTATGTGTCTCTGAGTAATGATGACAAACTACAGCCGGTGCTAGCCAGACATCACTTCGGTCTTTTACGGTGGACTTCAGAGGATGAACTGATGCCAACTCCAACTGTAAGACATTGGATACTTCATATGCCACTGCCTGAACCTTGGACTTAGTATGGACCCCACCGAACTGACCTGCCGGTTGAACTGCGATGCACCTCATTGATCTCTGCCTGCATCACCTTTGTCTGTTGATGGACTACACTCTTGAAATAGAATACATGACTATAAATTAATTGCCAAAATAAGCCTTCATCAGCCAACTAACAAAGGACAATGCATCTATGTGAACTTCTGCAGTTAATCCAGGATGGACTTCAAAGACCTTAGTCATTAATCTTAAAGTTGATAAAAAAAATCTTTAACACTGGACCTTAACACTTACTTAGTTTACTAATTTTAAACCATGACCTGCACTGCACACAAATAACTAATATTGGCATTATATTCATGTTGTTTAGCCAGAGGGGAACTGGCCCCCACAGTGAGCCTGGTTTCTCCCAAGGTTATGTTTCTCCATTAACCAACATATTATGGAGTTTTGTGTTCCTTGCCACAGTCGCTTTCAGCTTGCTCACAGGGGTTCTAAATACAATTATTATTTAATTATTTATTTTTAGACACAATTTACAATTAAACAACGATGACTCTAAGATTTTATAGATATTACAGTTTCATTTTCTGTTAAAGCATGATTTTCTGTAAAGCTGCTTTGAAACGATGTGTGTTTTGAAAAGCACTATACAAATAAAAATTTCTTGACATATAACTCAGGTGAGACTAAAATTATCATAGTGTACTCAGACAGATGGGAAACCTGAGTTCAGATATAACAGATGGCATAAGAGAAGACAGTGAACAGGAAACATATCCTCTCAATATTTGCCAGGGCTTATTTACATATGTTCTATTGCTATAAATTACTAAACCATATGCTCACCTCATATGTTTGATTTGACAAGGTAGACAAAAGAAAACACATCAGATTTATTTAAACTAATGACCTAAGATAGCTATGTGTGCCAGTGCCAGATCTGGCAAAAGCTTACCTTGTCAAAAATGTGCTTCTATGTGTCATGGCCAAAAACCTTACTATGCAAGCTGATAGAAGAAAATACCCACAAACGCTTGAGCAAATAGCATTTTCAGAGAGAAAAAAAAATAAAACAAAAACAAAAAACGGCTTATCTCCAAAACTGAGGAATTTAAATGTTAGACAACAAGAGAGCTCAAGTTGACTGGCTTACAGATTGGTCTAAAGACCTCTCAGCTTACACCATGCATTACTGTGCAATGTGATCTCATAAGTATGGTAAATGTTATAGTAGTTTTATAGTATTATCAGTCTGTTAAATATACGTACAGTATATTTAATAATTGTTGAGTTTGATGAAAATTATCTTCAGCCAAGCAAAGAGTGTAAATGACTTTTTCATTTATAAATAAATTTGCCAATAAAATTGTCTTGTTCTGACCAAGTTTCTCCATCATTTACTCAGAAATTGTGAGTATCAAACTCTGTCATCTGCGGCAATTCCTGTTCCGAACTGTCTTCAGAGGATTCTTAAAGATTTCTTTAAATTGTCTTTAAAGTTGTACATATGTAAAAGCATTTGTGTTTCAGATGCTGTCAATACATTGTTATTGTATGTTTCAGTTTATCCAAACGGACAAAAATATCCACACTTTATGTATGAATAGGAATGGGATCACCCTGTACAGTGTCACAGTACACCTTATATAACTCAAACAAAGCTTTGGTAATGAAAATTGAGCATTTGGATGGAAATATACCTCTTGAACCATTCATCTCCATTACATCTTCTCTCAGTGCATTTACACGCCTTCAGTATGCTGTGTTAGGGTAGTTTGTTGGGGTGGTAATGGCTGCACATGCTGTATGTAAGATGCCCAATTTATACATCTTTGAAAACATGAAAGACTACTTTCTTCTGCCATCGCTTTGGTGTGTACGTCTTGTCTGAAAGTAAAATCACACTCCACTAGCAGTTTTAACCACTCGGCTTGCTCATAAAAGAAACACTGATCCTCTTTTGTGTTTGATGGCACAAGAAGGTATGCATAATTTTCGCTGTCTTTGATGATCAAGAAGGAACTGTCCACATAACCAGCTGTCTTCAACTTTATGCTCGCACTGGACTGATAACATCTCTAATTTGAAAGATTTAAAAACTAGCAGCTTGAGTTTAGTTGGTGCATGAATATTTTAAATGCAACACAAGGAATCAAATAAGCAGTTTTATTTACGTCATCCAGCAAGTCCTTGCAGTGAAGTTCAAAATGATTATGTATTTTAAAGGTGAAGTGTAACTTCAAACTGGTTTTCCAAACATTCCCCAATCGACTGTCATTGGTCAACTGGCTTACAAAACATTGTGTCCATTGTGCAAAATGGCACATTTTAACATAGTTCAATGATTTTGTGTTTCCCGAAACCGTAGTTCCAACGAACATTCGCAAACAGCATCGCAAAGTTGTATGGTTGGAACAACAGCTCTTTACCTGTGGTTAGAAGCTTGTTAGTTTGCTGTGTGGTCATCATTTCACTTGGCTGAGGCTTCTATATCTTTTATTTCATATATACTGTATCTTTCATTCTGTTAACACTTTGGCCACGTTTACATGCATTTAAGAATACGGCTTATTCCGGGGTTAAAAGCGCTGTTCTGAAACGTCACATAAACACGAATGCAGCCTGTGGCAGACAAGCCTCTTGTTCACTGGGAAAGGAGGAAGCAGGAACCGGGTTATCAACCATAAAGACTTTAATTACAACTTAAACACAACACGAACACTGACGCACACAGACAGTGACTGCGTCCGTCTCTCTTTCTCTCTAACTGGTGTCCCCAGCTCCTCTTTATCCCTCTCCCAGCTGATTGGGCATCCTCACGGCCTGGCCACACCCTCCTCCTTGTCACACAGCCATTTAAGGGATTAAAGGCTGTTAAGAGAAATCATTTTATCACACACAGTGATAATGTTTATGTTAAGGCATAAGTGGTGTTTATATGTTTTTGAAGAGTGCGCATGTGCGTATGTGCTCAAATGCATCTGGGAACCCCGAAGTTTGATGTAAAGGGAAACCCAACTATTTCAGCATATGTATCTACATAGTGCATGAAGCTTTCCTGTCATCAGCAGCTTTCTCACAGTAAACAGCCTTATGGTGTATGTGTAAATGAGCTTTTATAATTTAATATTCACAGAAGTTATTACTACACCCTATGCATAATGTCATTAACTACAGCTCTATGTTGTTGAACCAATGTGGTTTAAATTATGGATGTGCAACATAGTTACTATGGTTTTGTGAAAAAGTTGTGACTAGTTAGTTCATTTCTCCAACGATGCATCGTACTATGGTGGTAAAGCAGTGACTTATGTTGTTGTACAGGAAACACCCCCAATTTTTTTGATAGCACCACTAAGCCACAGTATTTACTCTCATTGGGAAAATTAACCAACCTATAGTGGCTTACTTGTATGTGCATATTAAGCCAGAATAAGAGAAAGTGTTTGGTAACACTTTACATGAATGTTCCCTTTGTTAAGGGATTATAAAGGAGTTTGTTACTGGCTAATAATTTATTTACAAACGCATTATAAATCATTGATATACGATTATAACAACATGCATACAAAGGGTGATAGTCATACAATACTTGCCAAATAGTGAGCCATTTTACCTTACATGTTATAAATGCTTAATAACAGTTATTTAACATTCGTAACCTATAAAAATGTACCTTAATATACAGTGGACACATTTGAAGCATTTATTAAGGAGTTGCCAACATTAGAAACCTATGTACATAAAGTTTAGTATGGTTTAATGGTCATCAGGCATTGTTATATGATATATGTTGTGAATGAGCATGAAGCTGAAAAGTGTTTTTGAACAAAACTTTACGTAACTAGGACTAGTTAAGTTGGGACAGCACTCGGAGTAGCACCATTCTTTGTGTAGCACCATTCTAGACATCAACTTGACAAGGAAAGTGACAACACAAGTGAGTCAAGACATTACACTACTAAATATAAACACAAAGCAGAATGTAGCAAAATGACATAATCCCTCCTTTTAATCTCACTATAATAGTCTATTTTTGCTACATTGTGACATAAATCATGAATAAGGCCATTTTATCTTTTGATTAAAATATGGATGAACAAGTGTTTAAAAAGCATTTATAACATGTAAGTTAAAATGCTTACTAATTGACAATTATTGCATGAAAGTCACCCTTTTTTATTCATCTTGTTGCAACAGCATATCAATGATTTACAATGTAGTTGTAAATGACATATTAATCATTAATGAACCCCTTCATAAACCCTTCCATTAAAAACATTGCCTCATAAGTTCAGGAATAAATGGTTAGAATAAAAGGGTGTCTGTTACATTACCATATAAAGAAGACAACAGCGGGATATTTTCCCTCAACCACCTCTTGTCTATTGTCTCGATAAACAACTACCAAAATAATATGCAACTCATATGCAAACCTCTTTTTTCCCAATTATTTTAGTTTCCTGGTGCCAGTGGGTGCATGATGACAGTCGATTGTTGGTTTAAGACAGTGGGACGCACTCTTTTAAACTGGCCAAACACAGATAATTATGGTGTCAAAGAGGCATGCTTGCAATAATATGAAAAGAACCGAGCTGCATGTATACAGGAATAAAGAGTACGCTGCTTATACAGCACATGTAAACTGAAATGCCATTTTCTCGCAAAATGCCACTTTCTGGTATGTATGTAAACATAGTCAGTGATTCCCAACCCAGGGATTCAAGAGGGGTCGCCAAGCTCTCTCTATTTGAGTGTTACAAGAAGAAGAATGGAATGTTTTGAAAAAATAAATAAAAATTCAACTACTGCTGTAAAAAAGCACAATCAACTGGGCCATTTTATGTATTTTAATAATATTTAATTGTGTGTAAGATGGGTGAAAAGACAAGCTTTATGTCTAACATAGGGTGTATTTTTAGGTGTGCATCTTGCGAGAGTGGGTATGGAAGGCAAAATTGCTCATTCTGATTGTACTGTGCAATGATAAAACAGGCTAGCTAGTCAAAACAAATGAATGACTATGGCAATGCAACAGGGAGAAGAGAAAAATGTATGTGGAAAAAGAAAACAAGGATTTATTTAGATAGTTATCTTAAATTTTGATTAATTGAGGCAAAGAACAAAGTTTTTTTGTGGTGAGAGAATAGGAAATGAAAGCAGAAAGCCCTACAACCTGAAGAGGCATCAGAGCACCAAACACCCTCAGATGGTGGGAAAACCCAAAGAGTTTTTCCTTTGAAAAAAATGTGTTACCAATAAGGCCCCAGCACATCAGGGCTGCTTTCTCTACTGAAAAGGCCAGCATTGATGGTCATCAGCTTATGTTGTGTCTTTTGTGCTGGTCCCCAAACATGGGATGCTGGTGAGCTGGTATTTTTACCAGGCTTCTTAACTAGCTTAACCAGCTTCACTAGAAAGACCATGCTAGTCAACCAACTTCACCAGCTAGAATGGACCAGCACTAAGCAGCATTAACCAGCTTAGACCTTCTTTTTAGGAGAGTTGACCACAGCTTGAAGCAAAAACAGGCAGGCAACGGATGCGTCCATCGTGTGTGCCCTCCAGACTGCCCAATCCAAAATGCCGCACACCATTGGGAAAACACTGATCAAACCCGCTTGTGTAAAAAAGGCTGAAATAATGTGCGAACACAGGTGGCTTCCAAATTTTAAACTATTCCTCTGTCCAATAATGCTGTGTAAGATAGAATTAACAAAATGGCAGGTGATGTTGAAAACACCAGTTAAAAATGTCTCGTTTTCTATCCAGCTGGATGAAACCTTCACTGTGGCAGATGAGGCAGTACTCACTTAAAATGGGCAGTACATTTAGGACGACAAAGTAAAGCAGGACATTCTTTTGTCTGCTAATTTGTCAACAACCACACGAAGAGAAGGTATTCTCCGTGCGATCAATACTTCACCAAGCAAAACATTTCCTATTATAATTTAGTTTCATGTTGCACATATGGAGCTGTATCATTGATGGTAAAAATAAGGGCTTCTATACTCATCTGAAGGAAAAGTGTTAAGTTAGCTTCATTCAACTCTAAGACAAGATAAAGTAATTCCTAAACCTCAGAAACCAGAAACTGTTAAGACGAAATGACCAATGAATTTCTTAATAGAACATCGTACCAGAATTTCCCATTGTGACGAGGAGGAGGGCATGGCCAGGCCGTGAGGATGCACGCCTGGTGCTGAGTTGCCCAATCAGCGGGAGAGGGATAAAGGAGGAGCCGGGGACGCCAGAGAAAGAGATGCTCGTGGCCGCTGTGTGTGTGCTTGTCTGTGTTTTTAGACTTGTGTCTAGACAGTGTTTTTTTTTTCTTTTCTCTCTCTCTCTCTCTTTGTCTCTCCTGCTTGCTCTTTCTCTCTCCCCTCTCCCTCCCTCCCTTTCAGATTCCCAGGAGGTGGGGAGGACCATTGGATGGCGCCCCGGCCTGAAACCTCGTGTGAGGAGGAGGAGGGCGTGGTTGCCCAATTAGCGGGAGAGAGATAAAGGAGGAGGCGGGGATGCCAGAGAGAGAGAGAGAGAGAGAGAGAGATTTGATTATAGTGGGATAGAAGTTTGCAGTTAGTTCACCCAAAAATGAAAATTCTTTCATTCTCAGAGATATGATCAGATTTCTTGATTCTAGTCAGCACTCTAGCTGCTGCATTTTGAAACTAACTGAAGCTTATTTTTTGAAGCGCATTACAATAATCTAGTTTTATGGTCATGAACACATGAATTAGCTTTTCGGCATCAGAAACAGAGAGCATGTTTCGTAACTTATCTATATTTCTGAGGTGGAAGAATGCTGTTCTACAAACATTGGAAATGTGATTTTCAAAGGATATATTGCTATCAAACATAACACCTAAGATCTTAACTATAGAAGACAATGTAACAGTACATCCAGCAAGAGATAAATTATATTCCCACATCTTATTTTTAGTATATAATAAAATAATTAATACCTCTGTTTTGTAAGTATTGAGATGAAGGAAATTTCTAGCCATCCAGTCTTTGATATCATTTATACACTCTGTTAACTTAGACAATTGGGAAATTTCACCAGGTCTTGAAGAAATATAAAGATGAGTAACATTGGCATAACAGTGGAAACTAATCCCATGGTTCCTGACAATGTCCCAGGGGAAGCATATACAAGGAGAAAAGCAGAGGACATAATACTAAGCCTGTGGCACTCCATACTTCTACTTGTTCTGAAAATTCCTTGTTAACATAAAGTGGAAGCGGTCGGATAAATAGGACTTTAATCATAAGGAGTAATATGAGACACTGTCTTCTGAAGTGCTGCAGCAGATGGTTGCATAAATTCAATTTGTTTTCTGATGGTATCAATTTAATTAGTAAAGAATATGAAGACTATGCTGCAAGGGAATATCAGGTTCAGTCGAAGCTTTGTTCCTTGTCAGTTCAGCCATGGTAGTGAATAAGTATCTAGGATTGTTGTGGTTATTTTCTATAAGTTTGCAAAAATATACAGACCTGGCAGCTTTTAGAGCCTGTCTGTAGTAAGAGACACTCCTTCCATGCACCGCAAAACACCTCTAATTTTGTACTCTTCCACATGAGTTCCACTTTCTGAGCTGCTCTCTTAAGAGGTGCGGATCTTTTCTATTTAACTTTCTTTAACTGAATGAGGGCAACACAATGTAGAGTGCTAGAGAAGATTGTATCAATATTTTTGGTGACTACATCAAGTTCTTCTGAACTTTTTGGCATACCAAGAATTTGAGACAGACCTGGAAGTTTATTGGTGAAGCAGTATTTAGTGGTCAAAAGAATAGTTCTACCAAATTGATAATGTGTTATAGATTGAGTGACCTTAGCTAAGTGCAACATGCAAGAGACAAGATCCTCTAATGATCTGAGATGTCATCGCTCCTGTGGCAGAATTGCTATATTATCAACATTAACTCAATAAGACAGAATTACATCTAGCGTATGATTATGCCGTTGAGTTGGTTCTGTCACATTTTGTCTGTCCCTAACAGTGTTGAGAGTATAGATAAATGCTTGTCCCAATTTATGATTTTCATTACCTATGTGAATGTTGAAATCACCAACAATCAAAGCTACATTATGTCCACAGTAACTACTAGATTCTCTAAGGAAATGCGTAGAGCCCTGGGGGTCTGTATATAGTAGCAAGAGCAAAAGACGACAGATTTTTTACTATTGTTGTACAATGTCATGTGAAGCACTATCACTTCCAAAGAATTAAAAAATTATCCTGACCTCTGAATAACACCAAGAACATCACTGTAAATTGTAGCAATACCTCCTCCTCGACCTTTCATGAGAGGCTCATGTTTTATAACAATAACCTGGGGGAGTAGACTCATTTAATGCTCTGGGGTCTGATGGTGTTTTGGGCCTTGGAGAAGTTTTGACATACCTTGACATTTGTGCTTTTTTCAGTTGCTTAAAAACATATTAATGGCTAAAGTCTGATAGCACTGTATTCAGCACAAACTGGGCTACAATAATATGTGAGAAACATGTATGTACATGTTTGTATTTTTGAGAAAATAACGTTTATGCGTGGTTTTTGAAATACATTACATTTTAAGTCACTGAAATAAGGCCATATAACACATACTAAAAATTTGTTCACAATACTTTTGAGAATTGGATCTTGTAGCCTAGAGTTTTTGCTACAAAATGATGTGAAAACCATCCTGATCACTCATTCATACAAAACAATATAGTCATTTAGCTTTTGTAAGACACTTTTAGTGTTAGAAAGGCCATATGCGAGGTGTGGATGATCATGAATATTGATGTGATTCACACCTGAGGAGACAAAGACCCCTCCCCTGAGAGAGAATGAATGTGAGGAGACTTAACGATTGAATGTATTTTTTGTAGCTTATTCACAAAATCAAGTTTAAGTTAAAAGAAGTAATCTGACTATACATTTTCTTTACATAAAGACTTTACTTAAAAACTTTAGACCTACACTACCGTTTAAAGTTTAAGATCGGTAATATTTTTTAATATTTTTAAAAGAAGTCTCTTCTGCTCACCAAGGCTGAATTTATTTGATCCAAAATACAGCAAAAACAGTGATATTGTGAAATATTTGTTCAATTTAAAATAACTTTTCTATTTGAATATATTGTAAAATGCAATTTATTCCTATGAATTTTCAGCATCATTACTGCAGTCTTCAGTACCACATGATCCTTCAGAAATCATTCTAATATGCTGATTTTTTAATATGGGCATATTTACAGCACATTTTACACATTTACACCTGAACAGATATTTGCAAGCACAAACTTCGTTGATGATAATGAGGCAGCATAAACACTAGTTCAAATATAATCTAAACAATCATATTATTTTTATATCATATTACATATCATATTTATATCATACAGCATACAATTTAAATACCTGCTTTAGCCGAAACAACATTTAAATGTAACTTAAACTTGCCTATTAAGACATATTTCAAATTTTAATACTTTGAATACTGGCTGGCAAGTCTGGAAATAGTCCAACTAGTAAAATATGTACGTTTATATAAAATAGCATGTCAACTAATGTAAGTAAATGAATATGAATAGCGCTCTCTGCTGGTGGGTGTGATCACATTAGCGATAATTAGCTGAGCCAGGAAAAACTGTATATTGCTTTGTTTCATACAGATTACATTGCAGGAGAATATTTGTTTTAAATTTGAATTGTTTTATTTAAAAGTAGACATTTTAAACTTTCTTTAGACATATGTTTCATGTTTGTGTAATAAGGATTCACGGAGTTTCAGTTCATTTTTGTGACATGTTTCAAAAAGATGCTCACGGAGACAGAGACATCAGAAAGCGCACCCTGTTTATTTACTTTATTTTACAAAAGCACAAGGTTTTGTTGTTATTGTGAGTGTACACAAATAAAAGTAGACCCTTTATAGTCTCTAATGATGTCTTTCACTTATCTGTATGCCCAAAAATGACGGAGTATTTTAAGTTGTTTCCGTTGTTATGAGGAAAAAAATCCAGCAGGACGCGCCGGCGCATCCGTCGACCCCAGAGGGTTAAACTAATATATGCATCTGATTTAAGCCAGGTGTCTGTTAAACAGAGCGCATCCAAACTATGATATGTAACATTTTATTTACAATTAGTGTTTTGGATGAAAGAGAACTAATGTTTAGTAGCCCAAACATTATTAGATGTTAACCTTCAATTTTTTGTCATTTTCTAGTTTGACATCAATACTTAAAAAAAGATTTTTTTTTTTTTTAAATGACTTAAAAGTTTTGTGTTTGGTAGTTCGGGGAACATACATGGTCTCTATATGATATCTAGGTAATACAGTCTCTATATGTCATAGTTTATTTTACCTGTGTGATGTCTCAAGGCAGCTAGATGACGATCAGTTTAGCCAGTATGTCTGCTTCCAGACCTAGGCCCGATGAGTCAAACACTAATTTAAGACTATGAGCCAAATTACTAGGGAGGAGAGTGACACCTTCCCTGGTGGAATTGAATCCGTCTCTCTTCAGCAGGTCTGGTCTACCCCAAAAACTCATCCAAATGTCTATAAACTCTATGCTATTCTCCGAACACCACTCAGACATCCAGCCATTCAATGACAATAATCTACTATATACACTATATTGCAAAAAGTGTTCGCTCATCTGCCTTTAGACGCATATGAACTTAAATGACATCCCATTCTTAATCCATAGGGTTTAATATGACGTCGGCCCACCTTTTGCAGCTATAACAGCTTCAACTCTTCTGGGAAGGCTTTCCACAATGTTTAGGAGTGTGTTTATGGGAATTTTTGACCATTCTTCCAGAAGCGCATTTGTGAGGTCAGACACTGATGTTGGACGAGAAGGCCTGGCTCGCAGTCTTCGCTCTAATTCATCCCAAAGGTGCTCTGTCGGGTTGAGGTCAGGACTCTGTGCAGGCCAGTCAAGTTCTTCCACACCAAACTCGCTCATCCATGTCTTTATGGACCTTGCTTTGTGCACTGGTGCACAGTCATGTTGGAACAGGAAGGGGCCATCCCCAAACTGTTCCCACAAAGTTAGGAGCATGGAATTGTCCAAAATCTCTTGGTATGCTGAAGCATTCAGAGTTCCTTTCACTGGAACTAAGGGGCCAAGCCCAGCTCCTGAAAAACAACCCCACACCATAATCCCCTGTCCACCAAACTTCACAGTTGGCACAATGCAGTCAGACAAGTACCGTTCTCCTGGCAACTGCCAAACCCAGACTCGTCCATCAGATTGCCAGATGGAGAAGCGTGATTCGTCACTCCAGAGAACGCGTCTCCACTGCTCTAGAGTCCAGTGGTGGCGTGCTTTACACCACTGCATCCGACGCTTTGCATTGCACTTGGTGATGTATGGCTTGGATGCAACTGCTCGGCCATGGAAACCCATTCCATGAAGCTCTCTGCGCACTGTTCTTGAGCTAATCTGAAGGCCACATGAACTTTGGAGGTCTGTAGCGATTGACTCTGCAGAAAGTTGACGACCTCTGTGCACTATGCGCCTCAGCATCCGCTGACCCCGCTCTGTCATTTTAAGTGGCCTACCACTTCGTGGCTGAGTTGCTGTCATTCCCAATCGCTTCCACTTTGTTATAATACCATTGACAGTTGACTGTGGAATATTTAGTAGCGAGGAAATTTCACGACTGGACTTGTTGCACAGGTGGCATCCTATCACAGTACCACGCTGGAATTCACTGAGCTCCTGAAAGCGGCCCATTCTTTCACAAATGTTTGTAGAAGCAGTCTGCATGCCTAGGTGCTTCATTTTATACACCTGTGGCCATGGAAATGATTGGAACACCTGAATTCAATTATTTGGATGGGTGAACGAATACTTTTGGCAATATAGTGTATCTTGTCACCGCGATAAACAGAGAAAGGGCAGAGCATATTATAGTGTCTGACATTGTTATTGCAGGTTCAAACACCTCTTTAACATAATCTATAGTGATCTCTGACTGGTAAAGCCAAACATCATTAGTGCGGATGTGAATACAAATCTTGGTAAATTTACCATTATTTAACATTAGACAGCACTTTTAAATTTGCTCTGATGTCAGGCACTCTCGCCCCAGGGACACATCGGATAAGGGCGGTAGGAGTCTCTTATTTCCACATTCCTTAAAGTAGAATCCCCTATATCCAGGGCACTTTTAACAAGATTCTCTGTGGGTACGTCAAGTGGGGAAAACCTGTTGGAAACCTTAACAGCTATGCCGCCAAGTCATCACACATTCGCCCTGCTGCTGGGGCTCTATTGCTGGAAACGAGGAGTGTACATGGCTCGCTGTACTGGCCTCATCTGAAAAAGTATCTATAGGCTTCTCTTTCTCACTGACAACTAATTTAAAAGATGAGATTTATTATTTGATTCCAAGTGACTTTGTCCTGCACACGGGTATCTGTGTGTGTGCACGCTGTTCAGTTCATAGTTCAGTTATGTCCTTGTAGCTGTGCTGACTGTCAATGTTTAGTTTCGTTTTCTTCAGCAATCTACGTAGCGCTGTTTGGGCTGAGTAAAGTTTACACAGTATATGTGGCTTCAACAGCCAGATGCATTTACACTTGACCGAGTTTTTTCTGGAATGCATCTCAAACCATCTCCGCAGGTTTGAGTGATCGGATTTATATCCATCTCAAATTCGTCTTGGAGGGCATTTACACTTGAGCTTTTTTTTATTGGATAGCAGTCCGATCAGCAAAAATGCATGAAGTGACCAAGTTTAAATACCCCCTAACTTAGTAATCTTCTCCATCAGCCAAACTAATTCCTTACTTTTATCACATGTGAATCCCTCACTGCTGATGGATGAAGCTGTGCAAAACGTGGTATGCAGTGCAAGAGAAGATAACGTGATGGTGCCATGACTTACCACAGTCGTTTGTTGAAAAAGGTGCTTATGGTTCCTGTTTGTGGTTCCTGAGCAGTGGGGGTTTGTAATCAATGCAATAATCCATATAAAAAAAAAAAATCGCAGAAGTAAAAATGTATGCATGCAGTAGAATCACAATAAATCGCAATAAAAAAGTAAAGTAGAGAAAAAGCAGAAAAGCATATACACACAATGAAATCGCAACAAAGCACTATAGAAAGTAAAGTGCAGTAATTGTGTTAATAGAAAGATAAAATAGAGAAGGTGTAACATTAAGGTAGGCAGACAAAGCCAGATGAGAACGAAGACGTAGAAGTGAAGAACTCAAGTCCAGTTTATTTACAAGGTGTGCAATCCAAAACGTGAAGAATATCCAAGACGTGAAACATAAACATGTACATGAACATGACTTAACTAGACTTGACTATGACTATAACAAATTATTTTATTATGTAAGAAGAACGCATAGCACGGAGTGCAAACAGACAATGGTGTAATACAACTAGTGGCTGCTGTCTCATCTATCTCATATTAGTCAGGACGTCCCATTTTTTGGCCGAAATGAACGCGTTGGGTTCTTGTGTTTGCGCTCCAAAGAGGTTAGCCAATCATAACACAGTGGGTGTATATATTGAAGCCTTAAAGAGGACAGCACAGAAAACTGCATGTTTCAGACAGAGGCCCAGAGATGGGGTGGAAAAAGGTAATTTAATACTATATTATGATTTAATTATTTTTTGAGTGTGCAAAAAACTTTACTAACATTATAAGTGAACCTCAAGGAATACAATAAAGTAAAAAAAAAATAAAATAAAAAAGGATGACATGACCCTTTTATACAGTACTGTACAAACGTTTTAGGCACTTGTGAAAAATGTTGCATAGTGAGGATGTCTTCAAAAATAATGCCATAAATAGTTTTCATTTACCAATTAACATCATACAATGTCCAGTAAACATAAAAAAGCTAAATCAATATTCAGTATGACCACCTTTACCTTCAAAACAGAACCAGTTCTCCTAGGTAGACCTGGATACAGTTTTTCTTGGTTGTTGGCAGATAGGATGTTCCAAACTTCTTGGAGAATTCACCACAGTTCTTTTATCTATTTTGGATGTCTCAATTGCTTCTGTCTCTTCTTGTAATCCCAGACTGACTCAATATTCAGTGGGGGGCTCTGTGGGGACCATGCCATCTGTTGCAGGGCTCCCTGTTCTTCTATTCTATTCTATTTACAAAAACAAATTTGGGAGTCTAAAATGTATATTTTCTATTGACACACTAAAGCTGAAAATATAAATAACCATATTAAGAAAAATGTTTTTGTGAAGCATCTTATGTGCCTAAGACTTTTGCACAGTACTGTAGCTCTACCAAACTCTATGCATCTCAGCCACGGTGACCACTATTTAAATTCTAAAAATCTGAGTGTATTGCTTAGGTTAACATCTTGTCTGACAACTCGTTAAATTATAAAAATGTCTCATTTAAATCAACATATCGAATTATTCTTTTATTTTTTAATAGGGATTCTCATAGGGATTCTAGGGGAGTCGTTTGTGCATCTGACATAATTATTCCATTCAAATAGGGTAGACAGTCCAGTTCTTTTGCGGCTAACAGCAGCACTTTTTCTGCAGCCCCGAACTCTTTTTTTCTCTCACCGCGATACCGCCATCTTTTTCCGCATTAATGTTATTAATGCATTAGAGTTGCTGAGTGCCGATGCAGTGACGCACTCAGTGAAGTAGTAAATTTAATGAATGTAGTATGGAGCAGAGACAACATAGCGAGTTACAACAAATAATTGAGCTGAGAAAGAACATGAGGCAACAGTGAAACTATTTCAAGCTCAGCCGAATCAGTAAAACTATGTTTGTGATGTGTGACATAAGTTTGTAATGTAAGAGAAACCCAAGAGAAATGAAAATATGGGTGAGATGAGGTCAAGTGTTAGGGGAGATATGCATTCAGGAGACCTTGAGGAATAACACTTGGAGAATTCATAAGTGCATGAGAAAGAACAAATATCTGATTCTTGAATGAAATTTTATTAATTTTTTAGTTGGATCTTGTCAATAATTTGCTAAGTCCAGTTCACAAAACCAAACTAAATATTTTTTCTCGAATATTACTGATCTGTTGAACTTACTGACTCAATTATTTGGTCGCAGCAGTTTTCTAGTTAAGAGCTCACTGATGGGAAGATTATCAGTGAATTACAACTTAAAATGCGGTCTGTTTCTCACATTAAGCTATTATAAGACTTGGAAAATAGTGCATGAGTCATATGGCGCACTTTGATGATTCTTTTATTATACTTGTATAGTCCTTTTGTGTCCTTTTAATGCTTCAAAGATTCAGTCCCCATACATTTTAATTGCATGAAATACAGTGTCAAATAGGCCTACATGATTCAAAATGGCTCCTTTTGTGTTCCATGGAAGAAAGAAAGTCATAAGGGTTTTGAACTACACAAGGGTGAGTAAATAATGACAGAATTTTCATTATTGAGTGAACTATTCCTTTATGACAACTTACAAATGTTAATGCATAATGTTGCCTTGTTTTTTTCTCAACTTCTCAACCATTCCTTTTTGCAGTGTTGCAAGATAGAGAAGGCAAATAACATTTTCAGCTGGGTAATGTAATACTGCTGGTGTAAGATTAATGGGTATTAAATCTGCTTCACTGCAGGGAGAAGTCACATTATGTTAAGTAATATCAAGAGCTCAATGCCTAAGGATTCAAAGTCTGGTGGGCATTTAATGTGACTCCAGAGGTGAAGAGGAACTCCAGCATAAGGGCCAAATAAAAACCTTGCAGCCAGCAAGCTGCGTTCGGGTTCCTCTAGCACAAACTGCCTTTCTCTTGGAGTTTATCGCAACTTACATGCGTCCAAGCTGTGATGAGACTAAATCTGTATTAATACAGGAGAGCTGCTAATTGAAAAGACGGGAAGGATCAGACCATTGAAAGAAGAAGCAGATATGGTAAAACGTTGATGTCTGATGGAAAAGCATGTAGGGTCTTGACTTGAAGAATCATGCATGATTGACTCTCTGAAAAGGAAAGAGGGATTCTTAAGGGGTTTACAAATGTATAGTTGCCATGGTAACCAGTGGTGGTTTGCTTTAGCATGGAGGCTCAAATCTCAGTTACAAATGGATAATTAGACTAAAGGTACTTGAGAGGAAAGGAAGCAGTAGATTCAATCAAGACGGAAGCAGCTGGGCTGAAGATAACTTTTTTCTTGATTTTTTTCTACTGATGCGAATTTGTGTAATTAAACTACTATAAAGAAGCAATTCTGAAAATGAATTATGAAATGTTTCAGCTGTGTGTGAGATTTTTTTATTTTTTATTATTCTAACCTCATATGCATGTATCCAGTGTGAAAAAGATTGTGTTGATTTTGTAATCAATAAAGGAATAGTTCACTCAGAAATTAAATTAAAATTCTGTCATCATTAACTCTAAACTGGAGTTCTTTTATGGTGCTTTTGTGTCCATTTTGAAGCTTGAAAGCTCCCGTCCACATTCTTTGTAACTGCATGGAAAATAATTCCCCTTTTGTGTTCCACGGAAGAAAGGGGTGGAACACGGTTTGGAACAGGGGTCCCACTTTATATTAAGTGTCTTTAACTACAATGCAATAACACTAAAATGCATACAATACAATGTATTTATTGTGTAACTACATGTTCTGTAAAATTTTCACAAAATTCACATTTGCTGCTACTGAGGTTGAGGTACAGGTAGGTTTATGAGCAGGGGTAGGGTAAGGGTTAAGGGTTAAGGGTTTAGGGTAAGGGTTGGGTTAGGGGTAAAGTTAACAGTGTAACAACAGATGTAATTTAATGCAGGTACTTTAAATGTACTTTAAAAGTACAATGCAACAACATGTATGTATATAATTAGTACATTGTATCAACCGCTTAAGTACATGGTAGTTAATGACAAATAATATAAAGTGGGTCCGGAACGGGTTTGAAACAACATGCGTGTGAGTAAATGGCAACAGAATTTTCATTTCTGGGTGAACTGTTCCTTAAATAGGCTTACCTTGGTTCTTTAGACAAAACTGGATAAGCAACCTGATCTCATTATTATTATTATTTTGCAATTCATGTGTAACATTTAAATTTTGTTTGAACATTTGGTTAGACACTGAAACTTACAATATTGATGTATTTTTTTTTCTCCCCTTTTCTCCCCAATTTGGAATGCCCAATTCCCAATGCGCTCTAAGTCCTCGTGGTGGCGTAGTGACTCGCCTCAATCCGGGTGGTGGAGGATGAATCTCAGTTGCCTCTGCGTCTGAGACCGTCAATCAGCACATCTTATCACGTGGCTTGTTGAGTGTGTTACCAAAAGAACAAGTTAAATATGGCACCAGAAATCACACAAAACAAAACCGTTATAATGTCCAATTAGGTTAATGTGCTAAAGAGGTCATGACATGAGGAATACAATTTTCCTTGATCTTTTGACATATAAGAGGTCATTGTACTATAAAAACATACTGTAAGTTTCAGAACTTCCTCCTTAATAGAAAAAGAGCTGCAAAAAAAGCTCGTTTGGAATTCGTGGAACTTGTGACGTCACAAGGATCAAATTCATCGGCATATGACTGCCTTTTCAGCAAGGCATCAATGGCAATTTTTCGTCATTGCACCCTTGGCCCCACCCACTGGTGCTCAGTCAGTCACACAGGTGAAAAGGAGAGAGACAGGCCTGTCATGGGAGATTCATTTACACCAAAGTGGACTTACACCAGACACCTTCATGTGCCTGTCTGGATTAAAATGTTTTTCAACGGACTTCCGGTTTGGCAGTGTACACAGGAGAGGGCAGCACAGGCCTCCTGACTGACTGATTGGTGCCAAACTGCATTAGAATAAAAGATAACAATTGTAATTTATTAATTAGCTTGTTTCTGTACTATCTGAATTTAAATTTGTGTCTTTTGATATTTGGTGGCGATTTTGAACTGTGTTTTAAATCCAGCTCTTGACCATTCTAACCCAAGAGCTGGATTTGGCACAAGCCTTTTTCCACATTTCTGACTCAAGTCAGTGGTATAGACCATTGGTGATTCCAGTTTCCCCAGAGTAGGGTCTACTCCTTTTTCTCACGTTCATCGTTCTTAATCAAGAATCAATCATTTCTTCATAGATAAAGCTCTTCTCCCTTTTGTTAAAAATATAGAATATTTAGAAATTGTAGAATAGATTCTTGAGTAAGAATGATGAACATGTGAGAAAAAGGAGCAGACCTTACTGTGGGGAAACTGGAATAGCCAAGTGTATATGGCCAAAGCCCTTGCATCACAACTAGAAACAGTAATGATGGACGTGATCTCAAAGGATCAGACTGGCTTCATTAAAGGCCATCAAAAAGGCTCTTTTACGAATATTCGGAGACTACAAGTTGTAATTCACTCTTCCTCTCTGTCAAAGGTTCCTGAGGTAATAATTTTATTAGATGCTGAAAAAGTATTTGACAGGGTGGAATGGAAGTACTTGTTCTGCATGTTTGATATATTTGGATTTGGACCCAATTTTATTTCTTGGATTAAGTTACTATACTCCTCCCATCAAGCATCTGTGATCACAAATAAAACATGCTTCCAACCTTTCTTCCTATCAAGAGGCATGAGAAAAGGATGTCCCCTTAGCCCTTTACCTTTGAGCCTCTATCAATTATGCTTAGAAGCTCGCAAAATTTCAGGGGTATTAACAGGAGGGGTACAGAACACAGAGTGTCGCTTTATGCAGATGACATGCTATTGTACATTTCTAATCCCATCTTGTGTGTCACTCACATAGTAGAGACACTACAGCTGTTTAGCAATTTTTCAGGTTATAAATTGAATTTTTCAAAAAGCATATGTTTTCCCATAAACAAGGCCCTTCAAATTAAGGATACAGACCTACTGTTTCACTTGAGTAAGTCTGGATTTAAAAATCTTGGTGTCAACATCACCTGTGGCTGTTCAGATCTATATAAAGAAAAATTTCTCCCTCTGAATATCGACCAGAGGGAGAAATTTTTCTTTATATAAATCTTTATATAAATTTGAAGGGCCTTGTTTATGGGAAAACATATGCTTTTTGAAAAATTCAATTTTATAACCAAAAATTGGTAGAATTAGCAGGAAGAATTAATTGTGTAAAAATAAATGTATTGCCCAAATGTCTGTATCTGTTTCAGTGTCTTCCAATTTTTTTAATCAAAGTCTTTTTTCCCAATCAATAGATAGACAGATCTCATTTATATGGGATGGAAAAACAGCTAGAATACATAAATTGTTTGTCCAGAGACAACAGGCTCAAGGAGGGTTAGCGCGTCCCAATCTTATATATTATTATTAGGCATAAAATATATCTAAAGTACTTTATTGGCTTCATAGCTCAAATGATGAATGGTGTAAGTCAGGCAAACTCCTGCTCATTATTGTCTCCATCTTCTCTTGTTTTATCTAAGATATCCATTTCACAGTACACACAATTGTAGCAAATACTCTTAAGATTTGGTTCCATTTTTGGCAATGTTTTGGTTTTTTATATTTCTCTATATGTGGTCCTATAAGTAATAATCATTTCTTCCTTCCATCTCAATTAGATACTGTTTTTACAAAATGGCACTGTTTAGGTCTAACTTTTAAAGGGGATTATTTATAATATATATACCACAATAATGTATTTTAAAACGATTACTCTTGATAAAATAAGATCAGATTGGATTAAACTTGGAATAGTGCACTGGCTAGAGTAAACTGAACAACTTCTTGTGCTCGGCTTGGTGTAATAAGAAGAAAAATGTTTGTCTTGAATATGTACTATGTATCCATGCTTTCCTGCAATATATATATTATATACACTACCGATCAAAAGTTTTGAAACACTCGAATGAAATGTTTCTCATGATCTTAAAAAGTGTGAAGGTGTATGCTTAAATGTTTGAAATTAGTTTTGTAGACAAAAATATAATTGTGCCACCATATTAATTTATTTCATTATAAAACTAAAATTTAATAAAAATTAAAAAAAAGTTTTTGAAATTGATGACTTGGACCAAATAATAAAGAAAAGCAGTCAATAAGTGCCCAACATAGATGGGAACTCCTTCAATACTGTTTAAAAAGCATCCCAGGGTGATACCTCAAGAAGTTGGTTGAGAAAATGTCAAGAGTACATGTCTGCAAATTCTAGGCAAAGGGTGACTACTTTGAAGATGCTAAAATATAAACACATTTTTTATTTATTTGAGATTTTGTTTAGTCACAACATAATTCCCATAGTTCCATTTGTGTTATTCCATAGTTTTGATGACTTTACTATTATTCTAAAATGTGAAAAAAAAAATTATAATAAAGAATGAGTAAGTGTTTCAAAACTTTTGACCGGTAGTGTATACAAAATGTTTCAACATGCATGGTTTTGACCGTTATCATAAATCTCGCGCCGCTTTTAAAAGACAAGTCAAGTTATAACTCTAAAATGGAGACCTCCATTCTTTTTCATCTTGCTGTTTGCTGTCTTGCTGTTGTGCTGCTTTGAAGGTGTCCTTGACCATTTTTGCACCTATCTGTGATATTTTTAATTGTTGTTCATGCACTACATGAACGCCTTTGATAGTTTTGATTAGTTTTCAGCGATGTGGGCCTCATTTTAAGAGTGGTACAAGTGCAACTTCAAAAATGCATCTCATTCTGCTGCTGCCACTGACTGGGAGAAACACATGCAGTTCTGTGTAAACAAACTGGGGAATGTGAGATGTCACTTTGGTGAAGACCAGCATCTCTACTTTGGCCTGTTGAAGCCGGTTGAAGCACCCAAAATCACTGTGGATTTTATTACATTTGCATATTCAGAACATTTCTGCGTGGATTGCTTGTGAAACTGTCACAATATTATTCAAGCTTTGCAAAGGAACTGTTATTGAAAGATGGGACAGTTGTTTTTTTTTTTGTTGTGATTTTTCTCCCCAATTTGGAATGCCCAATTCCCAATGTCCTCGTGGTGGCGTAGTGACTCGCCTCAATCCGGGTGACAGAGGACGAATCTCAGTTGTCTCCGCATCTGAGACCATCAATCTCATCATGTGGCTTGTTGAGCGCATTACCACGGAGATATAGCGTGTGTGAAGGCTTCACGCTATTCTCTGCAGCATCCACACACAACTCACCATGTGCCCCACCGAGAACCACACATTATAGTGACCACGAGGAGGTTACCCCATGTGACTCTACCCTCTCTAGCAACTGGGCCAATTTGGCTGCTTAGGAGACCTGGCTGGAGTCACTCAGCACACCCTGGATTCGAACTCGCAACTCCAGGGGTGGTAGTCAGCGTCAATACTCGCTGAGCTACCCAGGCCCCGAAAGATGGGATAGTTAAAATTGGACTATTGGACGAAAAACCAGTAACCAGTTCCATTCACTAATGTTTTTAAAATGTCATGACTATTTGATAGTTTATGTGGTGCTTGAGTGAACAGTTTGATACATAAAGATGAATATATGTTGGGTGTACATTATGTGTTAACACTGAAATTTAGTTTTATAATGTTGTGTGGAGTTTGTTCATTTTCTTAGAAATTTGTTTTAAATATGGCTGTATTGGAAGGGCTGCATGATGTTAGCAAATCACAACAATGGCCATTTACACTAAAGTCTTAAGGGCCAGACAGCTTAAAACCGAGGGTTTCAGACAGAAGGCCGGAGACAGGGTGGAAAATTATTATATATAACTAAATTATGTTTCAGTGCAAAAAAACAAACTTTACTAACATTATAAGTGGACCTCAGGGAAGATGGTAAATTAAATTATTTAAAAAAAAAGAGTATGTCATGACCCCTTTAAATAAATGTGATAAAAATTGAACATTTAATTAATCTCATTGATTATAAATTAAATTAAATCTATATTCAATATTCATTGATTCAATAAGGATTTTTAAATGCAATCAATATGTCAGTATTGTATGTTTCGGTGTCTATGCAAACGTAAGCAAATTAATGTCTACTAGAACCACACTATGTAAGGACACATACTGTATGAATAATCATGGGATCATCACCTTGTGATTAGCATTTAATGAAGGAAATACTAATGATGGGGAGCAATAAATAGAGTTAAAGTTTTAGGTGAGTTTACAGGGGGTTTTAAGTTTTTTTGAAAAAATAGCTAGCAGACCTAAGACTGACATTATTTGCAAAAACAGTCTGAATGGAGTCTGCACATTAAGCGGTTTGGGCTGAACACTGATATAAGGTTAGAGTAAGGGCCTGTGGATTTACTTGTACTTAAGGATTCCATACTTTTAGTTCCATTTTAGATTAACTGCCTGATTACCACATTGACACATATTGACACATTTTTTTTATTATTTTTTTTTTATAACAAATATGTCATGATATACTGTACACTTATCCAGTACAAAGCTGTCTTCTATGGCAAAATCCTTACTGAAATGATGCCTCATGAGAGCGATTTGGAACTCTCTTCGTAGTCCATGCTGCATTCAAATAGTGCTCAACTCCCAACTGATTTCAACAGAGGTGACCAGACGAACAATGCAATACTCCAATGAGCATAAATACACATAGAAAACTGACTATTTTACCAAAAATGTATGTGCACTATTACATTAAACAATCATTAGCGATACTTTTTAGTATTGAATATATTAGAGGTATATTTATAATCCAATTTTCTCTCAGGGAAGGATACATACCATGGGAACATAAAATTTGTCCAAAACGAGGTATCTTATGAGGCAGCATAATTAAGATACCTACATTTTGGAGCAGCCTTGACATCAGGAGCACATCTATGATGTCTTAAAATGCTGCCTCCGGAGGAAGCTCACTAGGTTTTGGAACAGACCAAATTTCCAAAGTAATGGTAGACTGTTTTAACATTTGAAGAACTTTTATTTTTATTATTTGAACAGCACAAATCATGTACTGTACATGAAACAATTTTTTGATAAATAAATATTAAAAATACTATTTTATCTGTTTGGCATGATTTCTCAATCCAAGCAAAAAAAAAAATAAAAAAAAAAATAGGCTTCTCTTTTCTTTAGCTGAACATTCTGATATGACATGATTCTTAAACATGTCAGGGTTTGCTTATTTAATTTAAAAATTTAGATTTAGCTTTCCATTGGATAGTGGAAATCTTTCTGGTGACTATATAATAAATATTTGCGTTGTCACAATACCAATACAAGTGAAATTTCACCATTCTCAATACAATTTTGATACCACATCAAAACAAATAATAACTACTTTATAACTAATTAATTAAGTAAATATTGTTTCAAATTCAACATTTTAAAGCAATTATTCATGACAGATAAACAGTCTGTAATATAATAAGACGTTCAAGTAATACAACAAATAAAGACAATCGAACAAAAATATAAATCAAGAGTGTTGTAACACACTAGTTGTAACACATGGTTTAAAAATTTCCACACGTGCTGGTATAACGAAACGCCATTGGTTTACCCATTGTCATATTAACAGTCTGTGGAGTAAAAATTACAGAACTCAGAAAACTTTTGAAGATATCACTGAAAAGTCATTTTAACATCTAGTGTAAGTAAAATTTCACACAGAAGTTCATTTTCATCCCTGTTTTTAGCTTCTTCTTCTTTTTTAAACAAGGCACATTTAGTATCATTTTAATATCCAACTTGTTAGTTAGCATCTTGCATAATCTTGTAATGCTAAGCTAGCAGACAAAAGTGATTAGCCAGGCTTAAAACTCTGTTGCGCTGGATGGGCACATTGAAACACTTTGTTACAACTTGCCCCACTATTCAGACCATGCTATTCGTGTAGTTAGCTTGTGTAATTCACATAATTCCTTTTATGAATTGTGTTTACTGCAGCATGAGAAACAGATAAAGAAAAAAAAAAAACAGACAGGGGAGTATGTGCAGAGGTCTTATTAATAGCAGGAAGCAAAATCAAGAGAGGCAAGTCCAATATAAGTGTGGCTGGGAGCTATGGAATTTCTCATGTAATGCTCCATAGATGTCATACTAAAGAAAAAATAAATGGCAGGAGTTTTGGAGAACCCCTATGTTGGTTATTCTCATCACCAGCAGGCTTTCAGTAAAGTGCAAGACAGGATACTCAGCCAGTGCCATGAGGCAGCATCTGCCATGTATTATGGCTTATGTTTAAGAGAGGTGGGCAATAAAGTAAAAGGATTATGCAAGCCTAGACTAATTCATAGATAACCTACACAAACAGACAGATAAATGAGCAGTAAATAAATACAAATATATGTAATTAATGTGCATGTTAGAAATTGTAAATAGACAAATGTATAGTTTAATATAATAATAAAAAATAAAATCTTAAACCAGAGAAATTTAAATCTAGCAACTATAAAATTAATGAATATTAATGTTACTATTTATTAAAACTACTAAAGCATTTCCTACCATCTGAAGGCATTTTGCATAACTGCGATAGAGATGATGTTTGAAAATATCAAACAGTTGACACAGTTCTACCAGTATATAATTTTAACTGATCCTGACTGGTTTAGCAATAACTAAATTATTATTATTATTTTATTTTATTTTTTGTCTCAAACGGCTCAGCTACACACACACACACACACACACACACACACACACACACACATACACACACACATGCGCACACACACACAAAAGTCCATACAGAATTATCCATGTTTTGTTTCTTCCAGTGATGGATAAAGTGAAAATTTAACACAGGTATCTCCGTGAGTGCAAGTTAAGGCTGTTGAGATGTTTGCACAGGCTCACCAAAACTGGACAGTTAAATACTGGAAAAACATTGCCTGGTCTGATGAATCTCGATTTATACTGAGGTACACAGATGGTAGGCCCACTGCAGCCTCAGCTTTCTGTTCTTGGCTGACAGAAGTGGAACCCGATGAGGTCTTCTGCTGTTGTAGCCCATCCACCTCAAGGTTCGACGTGTTGTGCATTCTGAGATGCTGTTCTGCTCACTGCAATTGGGGTTATCTGAGTTACCGTAGCCTTTTTGTCAGCTCGAACCAGTCTGGCCAGTCTGCAGAACTGCCGCTCACTGGATATTTTGTTTTGTTTTTGGCACCATTCTGAGTAATTCTGATTATTGTATGTGAAAATCCCAGGAGATCAGCAGTTACAGAAATACTCAATCCACCGGCCTGTCTGGCACCAACAGTCATGCCACAGTCAAAATCAACATGATCACATTTTTTCCCCATTCTGATGGTTGAACATTAACTGAAGCTCCTTAGAGACATAATTGAGACTGCCAGTTTTCAGGAGTCTGCTGCATACTCCAAAACCTAGCCCTCAAAACTGACCCATAGGATGGGAAATTGCTCAGTGCAAATTGCATTCAGCACAACATTTTAGGCCAGGTTTGCACCGTTAACTGATTTGCTTAATTTCCAAGGGAAACTGTGCTAAAACAACACAGACGAGTGCAAATTAATAACGCCTTCAGCGGGCACATTTCTTTCTTGATGAATTCCCATCAGTGTTTATAAACTGCATTGGTCCTCTCTAAGGCTGTCATCTGCAGGCACTGGCACTTGAGGATACTGTTTAAATTGCTGTCTGAAGTATTTTCAGAGGTGGAGAGAGTGTGTTAGGGGGCAGGTTTCTTTGACAGCATTGTCAACTAAAGTTGCTAAACCACACAGCATGCATGAAGCACATTTCACAGAAAGCTAAATAATGGCTCCAAAGACATTAAGCCTTCTGAGGACGTCAAAGGCACAATGGAGGTGGCAAATTGAACAGTTTAAACTGTCAGTCCATGTTGCTTGAAAATGTGGTCACATGTGTACGATAATATTCCAAGGTCATTGCACATTTGATTTGTCAAAGTTTTCTGGTGCTGACTTGCACGCTAGTTAAAATAAAATTGGGACATTACTTTTTAATGTAAAAATGGAACAGTGGAGTTAACATGCTGAACAAATAAATGTGTTGTATCTGCCTAATGTCTGAATTTTGAACCACCTATATCCATCCATAATTTAAAAAAATCAATCAATAAATAAAGTTTGTGTATTTTATCTAATACTATGGAACTTTCTTCAGGGCTAATTCTAAAGGAACTGCAAATTGTATTTGAAATTAACTTTTTCTAATTGTGAACTTACAGTACATGGTGACATAATCAGACTGATTTCACACTGAAATCAGAAAGAATAGGTTCACTTTTCTTAAGCAAAGTTCTGTGCTGACCAAAGATTTGATACACTGCCCCCAGTGGCCAAAGCGGTAAGTGTTGTTGGGTGCATGGGCATGTGTGAGCTCTATTTTGTGAGTAAAATATCCAGGCCAGTTGTAAAGCGAGCTGTTTTCAGCTGTACATGATGCAATACAGTGAAGAGAAATGCATATTTTATTAACTGTACACCCCAACCCAAGCCCCAAAACTACACCTAACCATTAGTGTGTGCACTCCTAACCCAGCAGTAATTGTGATGGTGTGAGTTTGTTTTAGTATGTTGTTCTTGTTCAAACAGAGGAAATATCAGTAGAAGTGGAGCAATGTATAGTCAAGTAGACTTTGCGGGCACAATAAATGCAATACAAGTACAAAAATAGATTTACTAGGGGTACATCAAGGAAAGGAAAAAAAGTCCTTCAAAGGTCAGATACAGTGGCAAGAAAAAGTATGTGAACTCTTTGGAATTACCTGCATGTACTGATTTAAAGCAGGGATATGTAATTTCTGTGACACTAGCACCACCGAAAGGAACTGCAAAAATAAATGTTGTTTTTAAAACAGCTTTCTGAATACGCCCCTTACCTGCAGTTGTTCAAACAGTCAGTTCCCTATCTGTCACTCACTTGACGTTGTGTCGATGTAGTGACACTAGGGGTCACTCTTGGGAGCCCGAGACACCTCTGGTCTTTGAGAAAAGGCCAATGAAAATTGGCGAGTGGTATTTGCATGCCACTCCCCTGGACATACGGGTATAAAAGGAGCTGGTATGCAACCACTCATTCAGATTTTCTCTTCGGAGCCGAATGGTCATGCTCACTGAGCTGAATTCCCACGACTGTTCATTCACCTCTGCTGGATCTGACAGCGCATTTCAGCGGCTTCTCCCCCCTCTGCACTGGTGCAATGCAGAGAATGCCCCTGGGCGCTTCGGCAGAAATAAAAGAGTATATTTCTCTAAAAGAGTATATTTCTCTAAAAGAGCGGCACACACGGAACGTCTTTTAAAGACGCGTCTTTCTAAAGATGCTTTTCTGATTGTGTGTTTTTCCTGGTTGCGCTCGTTATCTCTCGCCTTCTGACGGTCACGATCACTGTCTTTCATGTCTGGGCACTGCTCACGCGGAGACAGCGTTCGTGGATGGTCATGTTCTCATTGCGAGGACATGTCCATGGCAACGTTGCGGTCGCGGCTCGCCTTCGTTAGAAAACAAGCCACCCCAGAGGCTCCCCGCCTCGGTCCTCTTACCAACGGGTATGAGGCCAGCACGGCTAGCACTGGGGGCGATTTGGGGACCCTAATGGGACCGCCTCTGCCGGGTATCCCCCCGCGGACCTCCCATTCCCCGATCGGGCTTCCGGATGAGTCCGCCGGCTCGTCTCACGGCGAGTTCGACCTCTTATTCGGAGCCCGCGAAAGTGATGAGCTCTCGAGCGCAGCATCGGAGAGCGGACTCATCCAGTCGGAAGCCTCAGCTGGGCTCCTCCCTTCGGGGACGATTGGAGGAGCCCAGCGTCAGCTAGAGTGGAACCCTCTGCTCTTCCCTGAACCCTCACGGCTCGGCGTTTGGTTCCTGGGCTCACGGCGCCACTCAAAGCCATGCCCCGCCCCCGTTCCTTTCTTCCCGGAAGTGCATGAAGAGCTGACAAGGTCGTGGGAGGCACTTTTTACTGCCCGGTCCCGATCTTTTCAGCTTCCCCACCCTCACTACCCTCGATGGTGGGGAGGCCAAGGGCTATTCGGCAATCCCCCGGTGGATAAGGCACTCACGGTGCACCTATGCCCGCAGAGCGCCGTCACCTGGCGCGGGTGCCCAAAGCCCCCGTCCAAGGCCTGTAGATTTACGTCGTCTCTGACGGCTAAGGCCTACGGTGCCGCTGGACAAGCCGCCTCCGCCCTGCACAGCATGGCTCTCCTGCAAGCCTGCCAAGGCGCTAAATGAACTGCACGAGGGTAGTTCCGCCCCTGGATTGATGCAGGAACCATGCTCATGCGCCCAGGAGTGGCATGCAAATACCACTTGCCAATTTTCATTGGCCTTTTATCAAAGACCAGAGGTGTCTCGGGCTCCCAAGAGTGACCCCTAGTGTCACTACATCGACACAATGTCTCGTTCCCTCCATCAGGGAACGGAGGTTACACAAGTAACCATGACGATAGTCCCGCCCCCAGAGGTGGGTAGAGTAGCCAAAAACTGTACTCAAGTAAAAGTACAATTACTTAAAAAAAAAAAAAAATCATTACTCATGTAGAAGTAAAAGTACTATTATAAATAATTATTTGAACAAGAGTAAGAAAGTATCCAATTAAAAGAGTACTCAAGTAGTGAGTAATTTACTAATATTACTTTCACAAATGGCATAATAAACGTTAACTCTCCTATATTCCATTACATAATACACATTTAACATGTATTACAGAATTGTTATTAATGGAAATTCTGCCATCATTCACCATCATGTTGTTCCAAACCCGTATGACTTTCTTTCTTCCATGCAACACAATGAGATATTAGACAGAACGTTTGCCTGATTCACTATTTACTTTCAGTGAATGTTTGTTTTTCTCCATATTTTGAAAGTGAATGGTGACCGAAACTGTCAGTCCCTAACATTCAAACTATTTTGTGTTCCACATAATACAAAAGGTCACATGGGTTTGGAACAACATGAGGGTAGGGAAATGATGACAAAATATTAAATTAAATTCATTTAAATTCTCTCATCATTTACTCACCCTCATGCCATCCTAGATTTGGATGACTTCCTTTCTTCTGCAGAACATAAATTAAGATTTTTAGAAGAATATTTGAGCTCTGTAGGCCAAAATGTTGATGCTCCAAAAAGCACATAAAGGCAGCATAAAGTTAATCCATAAGACTCCAGTAGTTAAATCCACGTCTTCAGAAGTGATATGATAGGTGTGGGTGAGAAACAGATCAATATTTGTCATCTTTTGCTAAACATTCTTCTCCCTGCCCAGCAGGGGGCGATATGCAGAGAAGACTGTGAATCACCAAAAACACAAGAAGAAGAATGTGAAAGCGATCTGTTTCTCATCCACACATTCTCATATCACATCGCTTCTGAAGATACTGATTTAACTACTGGAGTCTTATGGATTACTTGTATGCTGACTTATGTGATTTTGTTTAGCTTTAAAATGGTGCCACCCATTCACTTGCATTGTATGGACCTACAGAGCTGAGATATTCTTCTAAAAATCTTCATTTGAGTTCAGCAGAAGAAATAAAGTCATACACATCTGGGATGGCATGAGGGTGAGTAAATAATGAGAATTTTAATTTTTGGGTGAACTATCCCTTTAAGGGCTCTTGTCAGACCTGGATGAATTTGTCAATATTCTGAGTGAGCCACTCATTCCCAACATTTGTTCACTCATTCTTACCCACAATGCACTCTAATTTCGAGTGTACATTTGAAAATTTAAAATGAACTCTTTATTTGATAAAATGTGTTTACTCTTTATATTAACACACAGTATATATTAAAATATATATATACTGCCATAGATAATGGATTTTTGTATCAGGGCACTTGATATATTGATTGCTGTCAGGATGCAAAGAGACTTTCAACCAGTACAACAAAAAAATGCTTCTGGTATAAATTCCATACTCTAGCATTAACTGGTTTAAATTTGTCCTAAAATGGGTTGATCTTCATTTAAGTTACAATAATGACTAAACACAATCTGTTGTAACTACTAACACAAATTATTGTTCTTATACATGTTGAATACATCATTCAAACATTCATATTGTAGGTTGGAAAAAGTAATTCAACCCCTAGACTAATGACATCAACAAAAGCTAATTAGAGTCAGGAGTTGGCAAACCTGGCATCCAGTTAATGAAACGAGATTAGAGGTGTGGGTTAGATGTACTTTGACTTTTAAAAAGCACTCAACATTTTGAGTTTGCTATTCACAAGAAGCATCTGCTGATATTGACCATGCCTTGCAAAAAATAGATCTCAGAAGACCTACGATCAAGAATAGTTGCTTTGTATAAAGCTGGAAAGGGTTACAAAGTTATCTGGAAGAGCTTAGATACTCATCTTTCAACAGTTAAAATAATTGTCTATATATGGAGAATTTAGTACTGTGGCTACTCTCCCTAGAAGTAGCCATCCAGCCAAGATGACTCAAAAGGCACACCGCAGAATGCTCAGTGAGGTAAAAAGAATCCTAGAGTGACAGCTTAATACTTGAAGGAATCACTGGAACTGGTTAACATCTCTGTTCATAAGTCTAATATACGGAAAACATTAAACAGGCATGGTGTACGAAGGAAGCCACTAATTTCCAACAAAAACATTGCTGCGTGCCTGAAGTTTGCCAAAGACCACCTTGACACTCCACAAGGCTACTGGGAAAGTGTTTTGTGGACTGATGAAACTGAGGTTGAATTGTTTGGGAAGAACAAGCAGCATTACGTATAGCATAAAAAGGGCACCACATACCAACATGAAAACATGAATTTTTAATGGCATGTGTTCAGTAAAGACATGAGAGATTAAAATTGTTTGTGTGTTGTTAGTTTAAGCACATTGTGTTTGTCTATACGTGTGACTTTGATGAAGATGAGATGACATTTTATGACCAATTAATGCAGAAAACCAGCTAATTTCAAAGGGTTCAAATACTTTTTCTTGCCAGTATGACCCGAGGGACTTTGACAAGGGCCAAATTGTTATGTGCAGATGACTGGGTCAGAGCATCTCTGAAACGGTAAGGCTTATGGGGTGCTTCTGGTCAGCAGTGGTGAGTACCTACCGACAATGGTCCAAGGAGGGACAAACCACAAACCGGCGACAGGGTGTTAGGCACCCAAAGTTCATCGATGCACAAGGACAACGAAGGCTATCCCCTCTGGTCCGAACTGACAGAAGGTCTACTGTGGCACAAGTCACAGAAGATTTTAATGATGGTTAGGGGAGGAATGTGTCACAACACACAGTGCATCACACCCTGCTGCGTATGGGGCTGCGTAGTTGCAGACCAGTCAGAGTACCCATGATGACCCCTGTCCACTGTCAAAGCACCTACAATGAACACGCGAGCATTGGAACTGGACCTTGGAGCAGTGGAAGAAGGTCGCCTGGTCTGATGAGTCCCGTTTTCTTTTGCATCACAAGGACAGCCATTTATGTGTGCGCCGTTTACCTTAGGAAGTGATGGCACCAGGATGCACTGTGGGATGATGACAAGCCAGTGGAGGGAGTGTGATGCTCTGGGCAATGTTCTGCTGGGAAACCATTGGTCCGGCCATACATTTGGATGTCAATTTGACACATGCCTTCTACCTAAACATCGTTGCAGACCAAGTACACCCCTTGATGGCAATGGTATTCCCTGATGGCAGTGGTCTCTTTCAGCAGGATAATGCACCTTGCCACACTGCACACATTTTTCAGGAATGGTTTGAGGAAGATGATGAAGTGTTCAGTGCATTGCCCTGGCCTCCAAATTCCCCAGATCTCCATCCGATTGAGCATCTGTGGTAGTGCTGGATCAATAAGTCCAATCCACGGCAGCTCCACCTTGCAACTTACAGGACTTGATGGATCTGCTTCTAATGTCTTTGTGCCAAATACCACAGGACACCTTCAAGGGTCTTGTAGAGTCCATGCCTCGGTGGGTCGTAGCTGTTTTGGCGGTACACGGAGGACCAACCACGGCATGTTATGCAGGTGGTCATAATGTTTTGGCTTATCGGTGTGTATATGTATATGTATGAATCATATTGTGTCGAATCATATGATGTCTTTTCGCCAACCAATCGATGCATTGCTGATCATGGTGTCAGGTATCAATAAATGTGCCCTATTTAGTTAACACAGAAACATGCAATTATCTCAAATAACTCAATCCAGATCTTCTAATCATTTGATTCATTTGAAGAACCAATGTAGCTAGAGAAATTTTCATGATTAGAAGATCTTGTGTACGTCATATGACCTCAGATATATTAAGAAATGTACAAAGAACAGGCCCCTAAAAACTGGTCTAACCTGAACAACCAAATTAGACTGAACAATGTGCAAAAGCGGAACATACTTATTCCAAATATTTTTGCAATTAATATTTATTCATTCAGTGTATTTCAGTTTCTATATTTGTTAAAATATACATAACAAAAATGTGACATTAAAATATATTTTGATATTTAATGACTTGAATTATATTCATATTTCAAATGAATACAATTCCAGATTTATAATTTGTAAAATGACAAAAATGTTTGCATGTAGGTGACAAAATGTATAGTCCATTCTCAATAGTACTAAATAATAAATTCTGCATAGTTGCATCAGAGAGTGGTTAGATTTACCCTTGAAGAGGAGACGGGTGAAAGGTTATCTTTCACTATATCAGACCGTATGGTGTTTACAATGGAGGCCAGTGATGTATGGCCTGCAAAGAAAAGCTGCACTGGGTAATTAACAAATGATGTCCCAACTAACAAAGAGTGCAGATGACAGCCGATGTATGGCTTTCAGAAGACCCCACAGCAAAGACCACCAGAGGAGCTGCTTTAATGTGCTGTGATGAATGGACTAACTCCTGCCCTGCGCAGGTGGATACACATGCACACACTCAGTCTGCAGTAGTTTCTCATCCTGCACAGGGGATTGTACAGCTGCAAGGTGAACGATGGCAAAGCAGAGGGCAATTATCCTCCAGAAAAATGACCCTGGTGGCCGCAGGCCTGACAATTAGTCCCACAAATCCCAGCTCACTCTAGCTGAATAATATGCACAACTCATGTCTCTTTATGTTGTTTTTTTCCCTCTTATTCTGAATTCTGTCATTCAGTGGTCTCTAGAATGCTACCTGCATTCATTTATCTAGAACTAAGCATGTTGCCATGTGGTAAACAGAAGTAATTTCCAAACATCTATAAAAGTGGTCACACTTTACATTAACGTTCCCTTTGTTACATAGTACGTGTTTATAAATGAGTTAATTCACGACTTAAAAGCATGCATTAAAAGTGCATAATAAATCATTGAAATGCAGTTGTAACAACATGAATAAAAAGGGCACTTTCATGCAATACTTATAATTGCTAAATTGTGAGCATTTTAACTTGCATGTTATAAAAGCTTAATGAATACACTTATTTATACGTATTGTAACAGGCAGAAGTTGATACTGCCTCTTTACTGTTTCCTTTTCCATTGAGCGCTCAGTCTACATAGTAATCGCAAGCTGTGCACACCACATGTCTGTGGGGCACGGGAGTTTTTCATATTTCTGTTGCTCTTTTTAGGTTATTTTTGTTTATTAAGTAACGCTGTTGACATTGGAGCATTTGCCAACTGCAATTTCATGCGAGACTGATGGTGAACTACAAATAAATGCCACCTGTGGAATGCCAGCCACATTGTGAGTCTCTGTCTAACTCTGCTGCAACTATTGGGTGAGCTATCCCCATTAAAAAGCGCATTACAAGTGGCGCCCAAACATTTTATCTCTGGCCTTGGATATACGGACATATCTGCACGGATGTACAATGTGTTTGAGGTGGCTGTTGTCGGCAATGCTGCGAGCCTCATGACAGCAATGAACGATGCTGCTGCTGCTAATTTGCATGCTTGTGAGCCTGACTACACAGCATAAGCAAATATTTTGTGCTTTAGACATGAGCGATTCAGCCAGAAACTTGAAAAGATTCATTCGGACACCAGCTATTCAGACAGACACGTAAGATTCATCCAGACATGTGCTAAGATTAATTCGGACACCAGCGATTCCTCAAGATGCATGAAGAGATTAATTGGGAGAATGAAAGATTAGTTTGGATATGGGAACCGATTATAAAAGGTTTACTGAACACTTCAGTTCATTGAGGTAAAGGAAAGTTTTCCTGTCTTTGAACTTAAACTTTGTTTCTGGTGATTTTCCTGCTCTTTTGTCTGTTTGCTCTTGAGAACTGCATGTATTGAGCCAGCGGATTTAAAATGAACGAACATTTTCTATACTGTTCTTGTCCATTGCATGGAAGTAAACGATTCATCTGGATTTAACTGGGATTCGAACTGAAATTAAATCGTTGCTTCATCATTTGAACTGTTCAATGCATGTAATTGCTGCAGAAGTACATATTCAACTTATAAAAAAAATTAAAAAAAGTTTGTAAAAAAAATAAAATAAATGTTTCTCTGTTTCTGTATTAATTGTTGAGATATATTGCACTGCTTTCATTAACTTTTTCAAGGGAACTTTCATGTAAACCAAATTGCTTGATTTATTGTTGATTTTCAAAGAGTGTTCAAATACTTTAATTGACTTTTTGCATTTGCTATTACGCCCTGCATATGAAAAGGGAACAGTTAACATTTGTTGAAACTACTTTGATTTACTGTTGCATATTAAGCTGATCTGTTATTCACTGTTTTGAGTACAATGGCCATATGTGTTGATAATCTGACTGATATGACAGATCTGACTGTACATTTTGAGTCACTAACCAGATGGAGAATTCCAAAACTGACTGATTGCTTTGAGACACAGGTTGAGTCACTACAAGCTGAAGTGGCTGTGCTGCAAAAATGCTTAAATGAGTCCCTTGATCTACAGGGATGTATCATTGACCGATGCACTCAAAATATGTACACGCCCACTTAAAACCCCTTACCCACACAGGCTGATACAGTAGCCTCTTCTACTCCATATATTCAGGCCCAACCTGTTTGCATGCCACAATCTCAAATAGTGGCCACAGACAGGAAAGTCAGACCTGAAAATGCGACATACCTTGCTCAAAGTTCTTTGGAGCTAAATAACACAACCAGAGCTCTAGCTTCAGTCCTGAATCAATCAAAACTTGAGCCCCCTGTGTTCATGAGTGATGGGAAAGTTTAACCTGATGATTGGCTTCAACTTGTGGAAGTCTACAGAACCTCCTTGGGCCTGACCGATGCTCAAATTATCCTTGAACTACCTTGCTTCTTAGCCAAAGAGCCCAGGAAGTGGTTTACAGTACTGAATGAAGACATCACAGCTTGGACACAATTCTGCACTCTCTTCAAAACTATGTTTCTTCCATCAGACAATCAAGAATGTGCCTTGAGAGGCATCCTTGACCATGTTCAAGCCCCTGATGAAACTTTTCCAATGTTTGTGGAACACTTATTGAGCAAATTCAAAAAGCTAAAGTCTCCCCCACCAGAACAAGAACAAATTGACCTCATTTGTAAGCATGCACTCGAGCGATACAGAATTGCACTTTATGGTACACAGATTTCTTTAGTCATAGACCTCCTTATGCATGTACATGAGCTTCATTCTGTTCTCTGCCCTGACAGCTGTCATAAGCTCTCGGTACCAAAAAACATACAAGTACGGGAAACGCACTGCTTTAAATGTTCTGCACCTGGGTTCAAGTCTCGAACTGTCCAAACTGCAGCTTTGTCCCACAAGCCAGTGCATTCCCTGCCATTGTAAATCAGAACTCTCAAATACCAAATGATGCACAAAAGCCCAGTCAAGTTTTGACCAGCAGAAGGGAAACTTCTGGAAGGAGGATTGCCTCTGTGAAACGTCCTCCCTCCCCTGAAGATAAATACGCCTCAACCTCCTCTTGTGCCCACACCTGAGCCACCTGTCCTTGGTCATGAAGAGGATCCAATGTCTCCATGCTTCAACCACTTCAACCTGATCTTTCTTCAGTACTCACCCTGGGGATGGATTTCATGTTAAGAGCATCAGTTAGCATTCATATTCCATCCAAGACTGTAACTCTCAGTGAAACAACCCCCCTTCCATGTGAGTTAGTGAGTGAGTAGATAGAGGAGCCAGAGGTTGGAAGCTTAATGTTTCTGGATGTCCATCCATCTGCTTTGCATGAGAAAGTTGAGGAGGCTTGCCTGAAGAAGGAGCAAATAACACAAATACTAAACCTTCTTGAGGACTTTGAGAGCTTTTTCGATGGTCACCTGGGCCACACCTCATTAGCAGTGATCGATACTGGCGATACTAAGCCTATCAACCTTCCACCCTACCGTACTTCCTCAGCCAAGAAACAAATCATAGAAGACCATATTCAAAGATGCTGGAGGAGAACATCCTCAAGATGCTAACAGACCGAGCACAGTTCAGAGAACTGCAGATTAAAGGCCCAGTGGTCAGTGATAGTCTCCATGACCTTGAGAGTAAAGAGAAGGAGAAACGGATGAAAAATATGTAATTCAAGATGTTCTTCTTTATTTCAAAGACTAAGTTGACTTGTGTCCTGCATCCAATGAAGCAGCTCAAACTTTATGCCCCAACAGCCATTCGAGGTACTCTGCTGAAATCCACCCTACAGCTGGCCATCTCATCTCGGCATCACAAAATCATTGACCAGGTTAAAGCTCAGGTTCTTTTGGCCAAAAATGGCAACAAATGTCAAAAGATACGTTGTTTCCTGCTCCATGTGTCAGTTTACAAAGCCGATCCCAAGAAAACCAGCAGGTCTAATGGTCCTAATCAAACCAAAGAAACCATGGGAATATACAGGAGTGAATTGTGTAGAACCTCTGCCTCGTTCACAGAATGGAAATGAGTACATACTCATCTTTGTCGACTATTTCTCGAAATGGGTCGAAGTAAATGCAGTAAGGACAGCGACAGCAGAAGTCACAGCAAGTAAATTCCTCAGCGAGATCTTTGCCCGCCACGGCACACCAACTTACCTGTTATCGGATCAAGGCACACCATTTGTGTGCAACCTCTTCGAATGTTTGGTGGCTGCCCTTGGTATGGAGCACAGGCTGACAATGGCATATCACCCAAAAACAAACACCACGGAGAGAGTGAAGCATACCTTGAAAACTGCCATGCATACTTTGGAGACAAACACACTTCATTGGTCAGATACATACCCCAGATCTGTTTCGCTCTTTGTACTGCACCTCATGAGAGCACAGGCCTAGCTCCGTCGATGATGTTATATGGACGTGAATTAGAGACCCCACTTGATTTAATCACACAACCAAGTGTTGATGGAATGGATGACCCCTATGTGCCTTACCCAGAGAGCTTGAGAGCTTCCTTTCAAGATGCTCATGATCATGTCAGAGCAGCTCTGGACTCCAGCCATAAGTGTAGAAAACACTACTACGATCTGAAGTGGCGTACAGTTTCTTATGCTGTGGATGACTTGGTCAGGGTGAAAACTCACCCCAGATCAGATGCTCTAGCAAACTTCACAACCAAGCTTCCTCTGGTATACTTGGGACCATGCTGTGTGACAAAGAAACTGTCTGGTGTTAATTACAGACTCTCAAAAGTAGACACAGGTGAAGATGCTGATGTGTTTCATGTAGTAAATCTACAGCCAATTCGCCCATGGGATACAGCCTTGTCCAAGAACATTTTCCATGATAATGACAATGAGCCACTATCACCGAAAGGAGATGTCAGTTTTCAGACCGACACAGGAGAATCTGTAAATGCTGACCCTAGAGTTAGTTAAGACTTCTCACATGAACTCTCAAATGAACACTTACCTGAACATTCACTTGAAATGACACCTGACGGTACTGATGTTGTTGCAGATTCTTATTCCTGTGACATGATACAGTACATGACACTGACAGGCACTAAAAGCTGCCAGGTCAGCATATTATAGCAAACTCATAGAAAATAACCACAACAATCCTAGGTGTTTAATCAGTACTGTGGCTAAATTGGTAAGGAATAAAACATCGACTGAACCAGATATTCCGCCGCAGCACAATAGTAATGACTTCATGAATTTATTTACTGATAAAATAGAAATCATCAGAAATAAAATTGGAATTATGCAATCAACTGTCACTGCAACACATAAAACAGTGTCTCATAAATTTCCTCACGAGCAACTTCAATCTTTTGCTGTCATAGGTCATGAAGAGCTAACAAAACTTGTATAAAAAAAATCAAAAGCCACAACATGTATGTTAGATCCAATACCAACTAAGCTCTTAAAAGAGGTATTCCCTGTAATCTCAGAACCTCTTCTTAATATTATTAACTCCTCGCTATCCTTAGGACATGTCCCAAGAAACTTAAAATGGCAGTTATCAAACCACTTATCAAGAAGCCACAGCTTGATCCTGGAGAATTGGCCTATTATAAACCAATTTCAAATCTCACATTTATGTTGCAAATACTAGAAAAGGTAGTGTCATCCCAACTATGTTCATTTCTACAGAGAAATTGTATATATGAATAATTTCAGTCAGGATTTAGGCCCCATCACAGTACAGAGACTGCACTTATCAGAGTTACAAATGTCTTGCTCTTATCTGATCGTGGCTGCATTTCTTTTCTAGTGCTTTTAGATCTTAGTGCTGCTTTTGACACCATAGATCACAACATTCTCTTGAATAGGCTGGAGAATTATGTTGGCATTAGTGGACTTGCATTAGCATGGATAAGGTCCTATTTATCAGACCGCTACCACTTTGTATGTGTAAATAATGAAAAGTTAAGTATGGAGTGCCACAGGGATCAGTTTTAGGGCATCTGCTTTTCTCATTATATATGCTTCCCTTGGGAGATAATATCAGGAATTGTGGAATAAGTTTCCACTGTTATACCGACAATATCCAACTTTATATTTCTTCTAAACCCGACGAAATTTCACAATTCCCCAAATTAAAATGTAATTTCCAATGTTTGCAGAACAGCATTCTTCCACCTCAGAAATATTGCTAAGTTATGACACATGCTCTCTGTTGCTGATGCCGAAAAACGAATTCATGCATTCATGACCTCAAGACTAGATTATTGTAATGCATTACTGGGAGGATGTACTGCAAGTTCATTAAATAAACTTCATTTGGTTCAAAATGCAGCTGCCAGAGTGTTGACTAGAACCAAGAAATATGATCATATTAGCCCCTTTCTATCATCGTTACATTGGCTACCTGTTAAATTTCATATTTATTTGAAAATTCTGTTAACTGGTGTGGCACCATGCGAGGTTCGGACGTGTGAATGGCGAGCTCTGTGCACTTTGCTAGTTTTAACACTTAATGTCATAAACCGGTGAGATTCGATACACACTGTTCCATAACTGTTCTAGGCAGACAGTATGTCAAAGAATTCAAAATCCTCAGGCTCTGGAGACATTAAAAGACACTTACGTGCTCAAGCTGACACTCCCCCGGAGGCCTCGAGCCAGGGAGCCGATTTGGCTGGAGAAGTGAGGGAAATTCTGCGAGAATTGTTGAACTTGTCGGCAATGCTGACGAAGGTCATTGCTGACTTGGAGGATCTTGCTGTAATAAGTCGATCGATCACTGCCATGGGACGAAATTCTCTGATATGGTTACAAGAGTGGGGGATGTCGAGAAATGATCGATTACTGGAATCATCGGAGAGGGAATTATCTACTAAACTGCTAGCGACCAAGGTGGATTTGGAGTGCGTCTGGGAGAAGTTGGAGGACTTGGAGAACCGTAGTCGGTGGAATAACATTCGAATTGTTGGAATTCCTGAGGCCGAAGAGGGTCAAGATATGGTGAAATTCCTGGATGGGCTCTTTCCGAGTCTGCTCGACATAACAGGTCATAAGCTGGAAATCGAGCGAGCTCACAGGGTTCCGGCTCGGCGATCCACTGAGGGAGACAGGCCCCGATCAATTCTGGCCAAATTTCTGAGATCTTCCAATAAAGATCTCTTGTTGCGCCAGGCGAGGAGCAAAGGAAAGCTTTCTTGTAAGAATCACAGCATTTTCTTGTTCCCAGACTTTGCGAATTCGACAAGAGAGAAATGTGATCGATTCAAGGAATTCAAGAAACTCTTACATCAACAGAAGGTTGCTTTTGCAATGATGTTCCCGTCCAAATTGAGAATAGATACTAAGGATGGCCGCAAAATATTTACATGTCCCCAGCATGCGATGTCCTTCATAAAGTCAGTGGAGTAAGTTATTTTGTGGTACTCATGTTGACTGTCCGAGGAAATTGAGTGCCTTTTTTGTTTCTTTTTGTGCTGGTTTAACCAAGCGGCTGGAGTTTGTTTTGTGAAGTAACAATCCTTTGGGACAGTTTATGGGTGAATCTGCATGAGTTTGTTTTGTGAGTATTTCTTGCAAGTCATTGGAGTGATTAGGTCATTTGTTGCACTCATGTAGCAGCCGAATAGGCTGGCTCACTGAACATTCATTTGACTGTCAGAGGAAAATGAGTGCCTTTTTTTTTAGAAAAGGAAATCATATGGTTGGCGCTTTAATGTATCCCTTTTGCAAAATCCTGAATTTCAACAAATGTTAATGGCTGAAATCAATTTTTATATGGAGACCAACTGGTCCTAAGTATCCTCTGTAGGCATGGCTTGGGAGGCACTTAAAGCGGTTCTTAGGGGCCGGATCATACAGTATGCCTCATTCACCCAAAAATCCTGTTACACCGGCAGCGCCTGCTATCTCTCCTGAACGCCACCAGAGGTCGCCATCTCCAGAGTACTAACCCTTCCTTCACGAACTACATTTCCCATAACCCTCTGCTCAGACTGATTACTCACTCGCCTGTTTCACATGATCTCTGTCTATTTAAGTTCCTGTTTAAACGCATTCATTGCAAAGTCTTGTTCTGCCTAGTCTGCAATTCTGAGTGTTATTTACCATTACTGTTTTCCCTGTGTTTTGACTCCTGCCTGTTCATCGTATTTCCCAGCCTGCTTGTGTGTTTTTGGACCTATTGCCTGTTTACTGGATTACCCCTCTGTCTCTCGGATTTACTTGGATTGCCTTTCTTGGACTGTCTTCCTGTGTACCGAACCCATGCCTGCTTTTTTTTTACCCTTTGATTTGCTACCTTGTTGTACTGTTTATACTTTTATTAAACTGCATATGGATCTTAACATTACTGCCCTGCCGTCTTCGCTACAATATAATCTAATTTCAAGTATTAGATTTTTTTCTGTAATCTCATTATGCAATCCAGATTACATGTAATCCATTACACTCCAACACTTGTTGTTCTGAATATCAGCACGGCTGTGATCCAACTGTAGGGAAGAAACCAAAGCATCAAACTTTGTGTCTTGCCAAGCAACGCATGGACTGGAGTGAAGTGAAGCTGCAGCAATTTCCTCTCCCTCTCAAAGCGTTCTGTAATGATTCAGCTCCAGCTGCATTTCAGATTTTCCATTTCCCACAATTACTAAATACCCATCAGAAATGGAGTGTGGAAGCTAACTGTTGTAAAATAAAAAATACAAATTGGGGCAAACTTTCCCTTTATTGGTATAGAATCACTTCTATGACTAAATATGAGGAGGATATTTAATTAAAAAAATATTGTATTATCAAAAACAGTAATAATTTATCTGAGAAAATTATGTTTTGATATTGATTAAAGGAGTGAATATTTAAATAAATTATTTTCAGTCAGAAAGTTGATGCAACCAAATAAAAATGACAAATGTAATTCACAATGTGAGAAACATTTTACGAATTTTGGAATAAATTCAGTGCTAATTTCCCCAAGGACTGTTTTTAATCAGACTATATTATCGTTTTCCATTTCTGCTTAATGAATCATGCGAGTTATAGTCATATTACAAATGGCAAAGCTTTGCAGGCTGTTAGTTTGTTTCTTTAGGCGTCTAATAGAAGACATGCTTCATTTAGGAGCCGGTAGTGTCCTAAAGCAATACAGAATGGATTGCATTATTTCCAACAGCTGCCATTTCCCAGCCATGTCTTCAGAAGTGTTGTGCTAATGTAATGCGCTCGGGTTAAGTTATTATTCATGGAAAGACCCTTTAGAATTCAGTGTAATGACATCCCCTCTCATGGAGGGGGCATTTTAACGTTGCTATCCAATATAGACATCCTTTTTTGAATTGTACCTAATTACAAAATGCATTTGGCCACTCTCTCTCTCTTATACATTTTATCCTAAACTAGCTTAGTCTAAAATGATTACTTTAACTTAATCATATTGGCAGGGATCATGGCTTTATGAAATTCCTTTATGTAAGTATTGCTGGTTTCATTTATCCAAGACAAGTGACATAATGCAAATGTCATAATGCTAATGTGTCTCACGATGTCTTATAAGAGTGAATAATTGAAAATGGTGTATTGGTCCATTTTCGGGTGCTTTATCAAACAAAGAGCATTTTGTTGTGGAATGAGCTCTGAATGTTCTAAACCAAATATTTAAGGCTCAATCTGTTAGAACCTGGCTCTTTTTGTGTTACTTTGTCTCTGAAAAGAGAACCAATGAATCAGAAGTTATTCCTTGTTTTGATGGTCACCCTGACCAAATTTGATTATATTGTAAATGTCAGTGTAAATTCAAATGTCATTTTGGAGTTTAATTCAACTTATTTCAGAGGATTCACTATCAAAGTGGATGTTGATTTTTACAGTCATCCAAAAAATGCCAAAAGCACCATGAAGGTATTCCATTCTACTTGTGTGGTATATTCCAAGACTTATGATAGTTATGTGTAGGAAACAAACCAAAATCTTGAATCTCATTCATAATCATTTAAACATTTAGATCTTGACACCTCAAGACCAGTGTTGGGCAAGCTACTCAAAAATGTATCTAGCTAAGCTACCAACTACTCAACAGAAAAATTAGCTAAGCTAAAAGCTACACTTTGGAAAAAGTAGCAAGTTACACTTAAGTAAAAAGAAGCTTGCTACATTTAAGCTAATTTTTTTTTTTTTTTTTTTTTTTTTTGCAACCAGATGCACAGCGGAGCATACTGTCATAGACAAAGCATCTAAAAGGCTTATTCACATGACATTTATCAAAGCCATGGTACAGTATATTACAGTTTACTGCAATACAGTATATAAGTATGCAGCTTTGTGCAATAAAATATGCATGTAAAAACCAACAACATGTAAATTCATATTTGTGCATGCTACCTCTACAGATCCATGTGTTCAACATGAAAAATCACTATTTTTAAATTTTTGGTTTCATATGTACACTACTACCTCTACAAACCCATACCTATTTAGACGTAATTTAATTTGCAAATATCTGTTTAAAAAACATACAGAAATACAACAGCTAGAAAGAATTACAGGATAAGATGAATAGTATACAGTATGTACTGGAAACTTCTGATCAGAGGCCAGATTTCTTGTGTGTGAAAGCACATCTGAGAAATAACAATGTGGGATCTGCTAATATCTTATGGTAATACCATGGTACTTAGAGATACAATTTCCATATTTATGTACGATTCTGTATTAACATGGTGTTTCAAAGTACTTCAAAGAATACCATGGTAATTTGATATATGATAACCACATTCATATACAATTGAATGTAAATGGTGCTTCAAGGTACAGTAATTCAAAGAATACCATGGTACTACTAAGGTACTCCACTATATGACTACCTTATTCGTGTAGGTTCTACTGGTTGTTTAGAAAAGTGTTACTATCAGAAATAATTAATAATTATTTCTTTAGTTATTAATTAATATTTAAATTAAATAATAGAATCGAACTCATTAAAACCTAATACGGGGCTCCAGTAAATGTAGTGTGCTACGTTTGGTTTGCGGGTTTGGTTATTAGCAATAATTAATAATTATCAAAGATAATTATCAATTATTAAAATCAATAGAACATTGATTTGAATCAATGTTAGCTCTTTTAATCCTTCACATCAACAATCAAAGATAACCATCAAATTCAATAGAATATCAATTATTATAAAAGACAATCATTAATTATTAAAATCAATGGAACACTGATTAGAATTAACACTAGCTTATTGATCCTTCAAATTCAACAATCATCAAAGATAATTATCAAAATAAATAGAATATTAATAAGGATTTATATCGCCAGGGCAACACCCTGGAATCAGGGACTAATAACCAGACAGTATAACAGTCTCAAAATTAAATTGTTCTCTTAAGAAAATCGACATTCAAAAGGAAAAAATGAAGGCTTGAATCTGAGCACTGACCATCCCCCTGCCAGCATTTGACACAGGTGTATGCAAAACAAACCAAAACACTTCTCTTTGAAATATAACAAAGTTTATTTATGCAGTAATATCAATTAATAATCAATACAATGCAGTCAATAAACTTCCGACTTACAACTACAAACTAATCAGTGACATGATTAGATATGGTAACCAAAATAATCCTATAACACATGAGAGGAAGGTGTGTGTGTGTGTGTGTGTGTGTGTGAATGGGTGTGTGTGTGCGTAAGGAGTGACGCGCACAAAATGGCGGACGTGACTCTCGTGGAGAGTACGTCACGCGAGATTTCCGGCCAGAGAATATGGCCGCGAATGTGGACGGAGAGAAGCCGGTTAATGGCGTCTTCCCGTTTACCGCGTGTCTCCGCATGTACGATAACCTAGGGACAAAGCTGCACTTTATCACAAAGTTATCTACTAGCGAAAAGTGTGTGCGAGAATGTTTGTGAGGGGTCGCGTGTGTGTGTGGTTAGTATGAGAACTTGACTTGAAGACTGCCCTCCTGACTGAGCTCACATCCATCAAGAGGGTAGTAGACCTGCAGACATTCTCTGTCAGCGACTCATGCCTGGAGTTCGGTCTGGAATGCTCTCATGTGGTCCTGAGACCCCGACCAAGCTATATGCCCAAGGTTCCCAAGACCCCGTTTAGGGATCAAGTGGTGAACCTGCAAGTGAAGCTGCCCCAGGAGGAGGCAGACCCAGCCTTTTTGTTGCTGAGTCCGGTGCGTGCTTTGCGCATCTACTTGGAATGCACGCAGAGCTTTAGAGGCTCTGAGCAGCTCTTTGTCTGCTTTGGAGGACAGCAGAATGGGAGCGCTGCCTCCAAACAGAGGATCGCCCACTGGGTCATTGACACCATCACTTTGGCATACCACGCTCAGGACGTGCTGCCCCCCTTGGGGCTTCAGGCACACTCCACCAGGAGTGTGGCGGCCTCCTGAACCAGTCGGGACCAATGGCGCCTCTTTGACAGATATCGGTAGAGCAGCAGGCTGGGCAACACCCAATACCTTCGCGAGGTTCCTCAATCTCCGGGTTGAGCCGGTTCATCCCGTGTGTTGTCAGGTATGAACAGGTAAGTTGGCGGGATAACTGGACGGGTGTACCGCTTGCGTATAGCGCCTTTCCCCTCCTGGAGGGGGAGACATGCGCTTGTTACCCCCAGCCGCATTCACAAGGTCGTGAACCCTGGATGTCCTTCCTTCTTAGCCCTGTGGCAGGTGAGTTCGTGGAGAAACTCAATGCTAGCCCAGTACGTGTGCTATTAGGCCCTGTACTGGGGTAGGTGCTCCACATGCGCTGGTTGCCTGTTTGTAATCCTCTGTGATGTATCTTCCGCGAGACAGTTTCCCTGTTGGAAAACCCGCGTCTTCTTTGGGCAGAGTTTCCCCTCTGCCACCGGTCGGCATGTTTTGTAGAGCGCCGTCCCCTCTGGGTAGGACCTACCATGGGGACTTCTCCACATGCGACACTTTCGACAAGACTCGGTAAGACCATGTGACGTATTTCCACACAATTGCCTCCCCTTCAGGCAGGATGTGGTCTCCGCAGTGTCTTCCCTTTGGGAATGGACACCCCCCCACCCCCGATGCAGACATTTATGGCCGCCAGCTGAACGATTTCCATTCTTTTTTGGGGAGAAAAAAGAAGAGAAGAGGCCACGGCTGGGACAGCCTGTCCCCATTTTGGGCAGCCGACTTGTCCCCGATGTGCGGGGGACCGCACGGCGCTCATAGGAGCATTGGGGGAGGTTACGTGATGGCCAGGGGCGCTGGCTATGAGGCATGCAATGGTTTGCCTATCTTGCACCGCCAGTCCATGTAATATAGTTCAGATAGTTGCGGCATTTCATATAGGGACCCCTAGTGTCACTACATCGACACTACGTTGAGTGAGTGACAGATAGGGAACATCCTGGTTACTTTTGTAACCTCCGTTCCCTGATGGAGGGAACGAGACGTTGTGTCCCTCCTGCCACAACCCTGAACTACCCGCTGAAATGGCCTGGACCCTGTCTCGGCTCCTCAGCACAAAACCTGAATGAGTGGTTGCGAGCCAGCTCTTTTATACCCATATGTCCGGGGGAGTGGCATGCAAATTCCACTCGCCAATTCCCACTGGCCTTTTCTCAAAGATCAGAGGTGTTTGGGGCTCCCAAGGGTGACCCCTAGTGTCACAACATCGACACAACATCTCGTTCCCTCCATCAGGGAACGGAGGTTACGAAAGTAACCAGGACGTTTATTTGGGTTACTGTCACCTTCCTGTCAGCTTGGATCAGTCTGGCCATTCTCCTCTGACCTCTGTCATTAACTAGCAGTTTTCGCCCACAGAACTGCCACTCACTGGATGTGTTTTGTTTCTGGCACCATTCTGAGTAAACTCTGGAGACTGTTGTGCATGAAAATCCCAGGAGATCAGCAGTTACAGAAATACTCAAACCAGCCCGTCTGGCACCAACAATCATGCCACGATCTAAATCACTGAGATCACATTTTTTCCCCATTCTGATGATTGATGTGAACATTAACTGAAGCTACTGAACTATATCTGCATAATTTTATACATTACACTGCTGCCGCCAAAAAATTGGCTCATTAGATAATCGCATGAATAAGTAGATGTACAGGTATACCTAATAAAGTGGCCAGTGAGTGTGTGTGTGTGTGTGTGTGTGTATATATATATATATATATATATATATATATATATATATATATATATATATACACACACAGTATATAGTTTAGTTAAATGCATTTGCCAGACAAGATTTGGCATGTCTGTGGAGTCTAAATGCAGTATACAATATAAAATTAAAGAGCCAGTTTGACTTTTGAAAGTTCATGATAATATTTTGTTTTCCTCTATTGAATGAAGTTCCTTAGAGGCAACCTGCTCAAAAACCATCAGAAGTCTGAGCACGCAGCTAAAAATCAAATTGCACTGGCTTACGTGCAGTTTTACACAGCAAGATTCTGAATAGAAAGAATGCACATTTTTATGGGTAATGAAGTCTGACAAAACTGTAATTTATCTTGTCTACATAATTCACCCATATCAAATAACCCATCTCCAGTTGTATAAGTCATCATCATCCGAGAGAGGCGTCAGGGTGTTGTGATAATAAACTTCATTCTGCTCTTTTGTTTTTGGATCATAACGGCCACTCACTGACTTGAATGGGAATAGATTGCTGTCTGATTGCTTAAATAAAACATGAAGGATCTAATGAACATATTCAGGCTGTGGCATATAACTCCAATACATGGCAGCAAGCATTGATTAAACCTCCCCTGTTTGGCATTTGGATAATGAACAAACACTGTAGAGAAATGGCAACTATTAACCTTTTCCCCTCGTTTTCCCCACTGCTATTGAAATAGTCCTGTTTTCATTCCCCTTATGAAAACTACTTAATTAGGACAGGCAAGGATTTTTTTTTTTTTTTTTTTTTTTTAATGTATATATTATTATTGCTTTAATTACAAAAGTTTTCCCACTCTTTCCACATCATTTCAAATCTACAGCTCTTAGATAAAAAAGCAGAAATTAATCCAAAAGTCATTTTTGGAAATCCTTTCTGACCACTGCCAAGTACCATTTGGTTGCTACGTGACACGTTGCGCTACGTGGTGATGTGTGTGTATTTAGATTACAATGTGGGATTGTATCAAATAAATGCTAAATATATAAATGTTAAATAAAATAATGTTGCCGCTCCACCACAATGAGTGAAAAAAGAGAGCCAAATCACATAAATCACATACCTTTGAAATGGGTCAATTTTTATGGCAGCAACTGGTACAGTACAAATGGTTCATATTTCAATATATAAACGAATATACATTTAAATTTGGAGTGGGGTTTACTTAAACAATTTAGGAAAATTGCTAGTAAATTTAACAGACCACATTTTCAAGGAAAGTTTACTTTGCAATCCTCTATTTTATATAAATTGTACTCACTCTTCGTAAAGACCTGAACACTGCACAAAACATGATGATGGTAACAATCAACAGGTTTTTATTTTATTTTATTTTTTATATAATTTTAAAAGGAATTTATTTGTAGAAAATAAACTTCAAACTTCACAAAACAAGAAGTTACAAAACTTATTTAAATTAACAATAAAAATGGTGTAAATCAACTTGAAAACAATGAAATCATGCAAGCTCATTAATTATTCATGTTTAATTAATGATTATGCATGAATGTGCATGCTGGGAAAACCCACTTAAGTTAAGTATATTTTACTTATTTACCTGTGAAATTTACTAAAATTTACTTCAGACTTCATAAAAAAGAAGTTACCAAACTTAACAACAAAATCAACAATAAAAATGGTGTAAATCAACTTGCAAACAATGAAACCATGCAAGCTCATTAATTATTCAAGCCCGGTGCATGCTGGGAACACCAGCTTTGAAAAGTTAAATACATTTTACTTATATTATTTACCTGTGCAATTTACTAAAATTATCAAATAAAAATGACATCAAGATTGATACATGATGACGCACTGTAAAGATAAACAATCCTAAATAATATTTACTTGTAAGCTAGAACATCAATTTTTACATAAGTGAATAGGGTACAAATGTAGAATTTACTTGATATTTTCAAGTTCATGCTTTAACTTATTCCATGTAGAGTACTTAATCTTTTCTGCTATATTTACTTCATCACAAAATAATGTTTTTCAGTGTATAAATTAGTGCTTGCACGAGTTCTCATAATTGCTAGTCATCCAGAAACAGCAGATCAGTGTTTAACTTATGTAAATTACAATGTAAATGAGGTTGTGTTAACATAACTTTTTCTGCTTTTTGCCACATTTTAAAAACATTGACGGATAATTCTAAATTAACAATTTAATCCATAGCATGTCAATTTGTGTGTGTGTGTGAGAGAGAGAAATAGAGAGAGAGAGAGAGAGCAACTGAGGTGATGCAGCACATATTGGCCCATTTCGAGCACTGCTTGTATGTGAAAGTAAACACTGTATATGTCTGCAGTGCTTTGCAGCGCTGGTCCCTCATGCGTGTGTTGTGAACGCAAAGCGCTCAATATTCACTTTATTTACACTTTAGCGTAAATCTAAATACTATATATTTGCATTTATTTAAACATGTATTTGCATGCAAATAAGGACACAGGACTTTTCCGGGGTTTTAGGACTACAGAACTTACTTGTCCCCTGCGAATTAACTGTCATCCAGGTGCGTGAGTTTTATCAGAGGAGCCATGCAGATTTTCCTTTATAGACGTCACCCTGAGAAACAATTACTGTCTGAATAGTACTATATTCACTAACCACCCAGAACTTTGTTTAACTTTAAATATGTAGAAATAGTGCAGGGCTGTGAGGTTTTAAAGTCTTTCACTTTATTTCTATGTTAACTAGGCTTATTACATATTATTAGCAAAAGTCAGTGCTCTTCGCCTGATGCAATTAACATCGCACTATTAAGTTTGTTTCAAATCACAAGTGTGAGCAGCGCATATGTGAAGCTTCAGTGCAACTGCAGCATAACTACAGCAGCAGACTTGCTAGGGCTTTAACAAAGGAAGCTGTATACTGAAAATAAAGTGAGTTCTATGTAACAACATTGAGTGTTTCCTTTATTAATGACTTAAACTTGTTATCCGCTGTGAGCTATTGATCAGTATTACACATTTGATCGTAACGAAATCTTATTTACATGGTCCTGGTGTAACCCACTGTAATCTTGTAGAATACTTTAATTTAGTGGCAGCCAACACAGTAAGCTCTGATCCATACAAACATTATAATTCGTTCAAGAATCTAGGTTTATACATGAAGGGGAGGGCAACGAGCCTTTGAATGTTGTTTTGCACAACACGGGATGCGATCACTTCGTTTGGATCGATCACTCTGCTTTATCATCTGAAATAAGTGTGAATAATAATGTGCATACACAAACCTGTTAACATGGGCGCCAAAAAGATATGCTCTGTTTGTGTACAGATTTTAAACAATCATGGCAGCAGCAATTCATGAAATGATGGATCTAGATGTGTGGTGTAATTTTCTGCTGAATTCTCCACAACCAAGCACTTAAAATGACCTACAGGATCAGGAATTGCACAGTGCAATTGCACTATCTGCACTATTTTTTGAACGTGTTTGCACTGTTACCTGATAAGTCCTAGTATGAAAACAATGCAGCCAGCGTGTGCCAATTAAAGGCACTTAGTGGACACACTTCATTCTTCTGAATTTCCCCCTATTTGTTCCAATATGATCATACGGGAAGTTGACGTTGCTACCGAATGTTCCAGTGCCCTTACATCAACCTGCTGAGTTGTTGACAAGCGCCATCTCCCATACAGTAAGACATTTTTATATCAGTTCATGCATGTTTACCTTCTTCTGTGGTGCGACTGATAGCATGTTGCATCAACAGTGTCAGAGAAATGGGTTCTTTTTCCACATTGAAACCCAGAAGTAACCTAATCAGTGATGAGCACAATTCAGAGGTTCCATCTTCCCTGTAAGATTGAATTTTTATTCTACTGATAGCTAGGTGTTGGGCTGAGGTTTGGATTTGGGGGTAGATTTAACAAAATATGAATTCCTCTTCGCTGTATTACATAATTTACAGCTCAAAACAACTTGCTTTACAACTCGCTTATGGCACCCCTCTGTGGAAACTGGAGCTCACACGTGCCCATACATTCAAAAACACTTCCTGCTTCGGCAACTGAGAGCAGTAGTTTGAGAATGAGTTTTGCTCAAGAACTGTCAACCAACTGTTGCTGAATTCACAGTGAGATCTGTCTGTTTCTTTGGCATTGATATTAGGACTTTGCAAAGTTGTAAAAGACTTTAATGTACCAAAAGGAAAGATAGCATTTGTGTTTGGTTTGTTTTCAGAATTTTTCTGTGACACTTTTTCTTTTCTTCACACTATTCACTCTGCAGGAGGCTATGAGTCTGTTTGTCTTTTCTTCTATAGTGTTTTTCTCTCGGTGCAGCTGCCCATCTCAGTGGTAGGTAAAGTCTGCTCGGGAGGGTGTTTGGCAGTCTTTCTGTCCCTGTAAACTGCTCAGTGCCCATGAAAGATTCAAGTCTTTGTAATTCAGTCTTTGAGAATTTCATCATTTTGCTCCCTTCTCACATTTTTACTCAATTTATGTATAACCTGTCTAATAGAGCCGGCCACCAGCATACACTACATAGCCAAAAGTATGTGGACCCTCGGACACCACACCCATATGTGCTTGTTTTGTTTTATGGGCTTTGAAAAGGTTAGTCAAGATCTTCCGAACCGAACTTAGCAAATCATTTTAGTGGTGGTATCCTATGACAGTGCCATGGTGTCAATCACTGAGCTTTTTGATACACATCATTCTACTTAAAGTGTTTGTCTTACAGTAGATGATGTCATAGCTATATGCTTGATTTTATGTACCTGTTACTAATTGGTGTAGCTGAAATATTCATCCATCGATTTTCTATACCCAATTATCCTGTGCTATCCCAGCTACCTTGTGTCAAAAGCTGAAATAGCTGAAATGGAGCCAAACCTGTTTATAGAAGGTGTCCTGATACTTTTGGCCATGTATTGTAGTGCTTGTTGTGTTTTAATTGCTCGTCCCCAGTGTGGGATGCTGGTGTGCTGGTTTATTCTCACTTGGTGGCATAATTAAGTTAACTAGCAAGACTTTAATCAACCAGTTTCACCAGTTTCAATAGAAGCACCATGCTGGTCAACCAGCTTCTTCAGCTATGTTTATGCTGATCAACAGCATGGATATATTGGTCCACCTACTGGACCAGCACCACACCATGAACCTGCATAAGCTGGCTAAGATCAGACTGGATTTATGCTGGTCTTTTCATCAAGGTATGTTGTTTTTCTTTTTCTGTGCAGAAGTCCTTCTGGCAGTATGATAGGGCATCATACCAATACAACAAGTGTAAAGCTTCCATACTTAGAAACCTAAAAAGTTTACAGTCTCTTCATATCTGGCATTTTTAAATAGTCTTATGGGCATTTACACTTGAAATGGCCTTTTTGTTGGCCCTTTTCACGAATCCACACTTGTAAATCCTTTCTAAAGTTTTTAATTCATATTTTTTTTAGCATATTTGCATATAAATTAATGACACTGATTGAAACACATGCATCATGTTTTAATAACTTCTTGTTAATCTGTGGAAATGTCCCAATCATTCCAGTTAACGCGTTTGCCATTAATGTTTTCCTCAGTTGCTGAAAATACACAACGCATTAAAGTTTATGCAAGTGTATAAAGCAAATGAATATTTAATAACGCAAGCACTGTTTAGTTTATGATAAGTTGTTTGTTGCTAAACAACTCACCGTAACATTCTAGCACTGCATCGATTCACATGGTATAACTTTGGCAATGCAATTTGGGGTTAGCACCACCAAGCAGCACTAATAGTAATCCTGCTCCAGAGCATGGCTTCACAGCTCAAGGTAAAAGTGACCTTTACCCGGTGGTAAAAAAGACACACCGGAAGGTATAGTGAGAAAAGCCTTTTGATGTACTCTACTTACACAGGTCTTCCTAATCAACCTGAAACGACGCAGTGCTAGAATGTTACGGTGAGTTGTTTAGCCACAAATCACCAATCATAAACGAAACAGTGATTGCGTTATTAAATATTTATTTGCTTTGTACAGTTGCATAAACGTTCATGCATTGTGTATTTTCAGTATCTGAGGCAAGCAGTTGTTGAACATTGATGGCAAACGTGTTAACTGGAATGATTGGGACATTTTCACAGATTAACAAGAAGTTATTAAAACACGTTGTGCTACTGTCTTCTTAAGAGAAGAAGTGTTACAACTATGGTTGCCAACTTTCCACCAGCAAAATATGGGACATTCCAGCTTTAAATACAGGACATTTTTTTTAAAGAGGTCAACCAAGAGCTTGTTAACATAGGAAAACAATTGAAAAACAGCACAGACAGATGCAAAAAAAAAAAAAAAAAAATGCACCAGTGTGAAAGGCCCATAATAAGCTTAAAATGAAAACCGGTTTAAAACAACTAACAGGAAGAACCACATTTCTATGAATCTTTCATACTTTTAATAAATACTTTTTGCTAAAAGAACATGGCTTCGATCAATGGAGAAAGATAATATTTTTTGTCAAGTGTTTTCTACCCCATAATTAAGCTTAACGAACTGGCTTTCCATTAAAATTTTATATTCCTATAGCTTAACTTGTAGAGCATGGCACTAGCAAAACCAAGTTCATGGGTTTGATTTCCAGGGAACACACAGACTGATACAATGTATACCTTGAATGCACTGTAAGTCGCTTTGGATAAAAGCTTTTGCCAAATGCATTAATGTAAATGTAGGGTAATCAGTCTGTAGACAGTATATGACTATTGTGGATTTTTATGGCATCTAAAACGCTTGACATGTAATGGTGTATTTCTCCTTGTATTACAGTGTTGTTGTTTTAGCAATAAATAGCTGTGATGAGGAGGAGGGCGTGGCCGGGCCATGAGGTTGCACACCCAGCGCTGAGTTGCCCAATCAGCAGGAGAGGGATAAACATGGAGCCAGGGACACCAGAGAGAGAGAGAGAGAGAGAGATGCACGCAGGCGCTCTGTTTGTGTGTGTTCGTCAATGCATCATTGTGTTTTCAGTTAAGCATTTGTGTTAATTAAAGTCTTGTTAACTGTTAATCTGGTTCACGCTTCCTCCTTTCCCGATAAATGAGAGGCTTGTCTGTTACAATAGTGTTTATCACAATGGATATGTAAGAAAATCACTTTAAGCGTTTAAAATAAACCTGTACTGTATTGTACTTTAAAGTGCTGCAGTTTTTCGCACCGTCATTTAGCTGAGACTCTCTTCCAGAGTGAGGAATGACAAATGCAGTGTAATGTAATGTAATGTAATGTCATGAATTACTGGTGTTTTTGGAATCACAATGGTGAGAAACAAAATCATCCACTCGAATGCTATATGTTTGACAAAATTCTCTTGCTTCTGACTGAAAACACAAGAAAAAGCATCTGCTGATTTTCATTGATCTTTCCCCTGACTGCTTCTGTCAAGTGTGGTGTCCATGTAACATTTAAAAGCCGATATCTCACACAACTCACGTGGACGGTGTTTGTTTTAGGTCCATTTCTCAAGGTTTGTTAAACATTCCTAGCAGTTTGGGTGTGAGGTGCTAAAGTATGCCTATGAATTTCATACAGAACGCACTTTTGTTCCCTCAAATAGGGGACGATTCCGTATAATATGGGATGGTTGGCAATCCTAGTTACCACACAGGTTTAACATCAGTCATGTGAAATGCTCATTGTCTCGTGACCAAATATGACATTCCATATTCCGTGATGTATTGTTTAAATGAGATACAGTTGTGCTCATAAGTTTGCATACCCTGGCAGTAATTGTGACATTTTGGCATTGATTTTGAAAATATGACTGATCATGCATAAATACTGTCTTTTATTTAAGGATAGCGATCATATGAAGCCATTTATTATCACATAGTTGTTTGGCTCCTTTTTAAATCATTATGATAACAGAAATCACCCAAATGGCCCTGATCAAAAGTTTACATACCCTTGAATGTTTGGCCTTGTTACAGACAAACAAGGTGACACACACAGGTTTAAATGGCAATTAAAGTTTAATTTCCCACACCTGTGGCTTTTTAAATTGCAATTAGTGTCTGTGTATAAATAGTCAATGAATTTGTTAGCTCTCACATGGATGCACTGAGCAGAATAGACACTGAGCCATGGGGAGCAGAAAAGAACTGTCAAAAAACCTGCGTAACAAGGTAATGGAACTTTATAAAGATGGAAAAGGATATAAAAAGATATCCAAAGCCTTGAAAATGCCAGTCAGTACTGTTCAATCACTTATTAAGAAGTGGAAAATTTGGGGATCTCTTGATACCAAGCCAAGGTCAGGTAGACCAAGAAAGATTTCAGCCACAACTGCCAGAAGAATTGTTCAGGATACAAAGAAAAACCCACAGGTAACCTCAGGAGAAATACAGGCTGCTCTGGAAAAAGATGGTGTGGTTGTTTCAAGGAGCACAATACGACGATACTTGAACAAAAATGAGCTGCATGGTCGAGTTGCCAGAAAGAAGCCTTTACTGCGCCAATGCCACAAAAAAGCCCGGTTACAATATGCCCGACAACACCTTGACATGCCTCACAGCTTCTGGCACACTGTAATTTGGAGTGATGAGACCAAAATAGAGCTTTATGGTCACAACCATAAGCGCTAGGTTTGGAGAGGGGTCAACAAGGCCTATAGTGAAAAGAATACCATCCCCACTGTGAAGCATGGTGGTGGCTCACTGATGTTTTGGGGGTGTGTGAGCTCTAAAGGCACGGGGAATCTTGTGAAAATTGATGGCAAGATGAATGCAGCATGTTATCAGAAAATACTGGCAGACAATTTGCATTCTTCTGCATGAAAGCTGCGCATGGGACGCTCTTGGACTTTCCAGCACAACAACAACCCTAAGCACAAGGCCAATTTGACCCTCCAATGGTTACAGCAGAAAAAGGTGAAGGTTCTGGAGTGGCCATCACAGTCTCCTGACCTTAATATCATTGAGCCACTCTGGGGAGATCTCAAACTTGCGGTTCATGCAAGACGACCAAAGACTTTGCATGACCTGGAGGCATTTTGCCAAGACAAATGGGCAGCTATACCACCTGCAAGAATTTGGGGCCTCATAGACAACTATTTCAAAAGACTGCACGCTGTCATTGATGCTAAAGGGGGCAATACACAGTATTAAGAACTAAGGGTATGCAGACTTTTGAACAGGGGTCATTTCATTTCTTTCTTTGTTGCTATGTTTTTTTTTTTCTGATTGTTCCAATTTTGTTATAACCTGCAGTTGAATATGAATCCCATAAGAAATAAAAGAAATGTGTTTTGCCTGCTCACTCATGTTTTCCTTAAAAATGGTACATATATTACCAATTCTCCAAGGGTATGCAAACTTTTGAGCACAACTGTATGATGCATTCACGGAGTGGATCAGGGGAAGATTTTATAAGATTAACAACTTAAATCCCACTCTCTACCTCACACAGAGCTATTGTATGCCATCAGACAGCACTTTAGATGAAACACATCGTTGTTCGGACTACTTTTGTACAACCTCTTGCCATTACTCTGAATAAATTATTGTAATATTTTTTTCAGGTGTCAGAAAGTTACCATAGGGATAACTGGTTTCTGGTAGCCAAGCGTTCATAGCGACATTGCTTTTTGATCCTTCAGTGTTGGCTATTCCTATCATTGTGAAGCAGAATTCACCAAGCATTGGATTGTTGACCCACTAATAGGCAAAGTGAGCTGGGTTTAGACCATCATGAGACAGGTTAGTTTTACCCTACTGATGATGTGTTGTCTGCTATATATATATATATATATATATATATATATATATATATATATATATATATAATATGTATATACACTATATTGCCAAAAGTATTCGCTCATCTGCCTTTAGACGCATATGAACTTAAGTGACATCCCATTCTTAATCCAGAGGGTTTAATATGACGTCGGCCCACCCTTTGCAGCTATAACAGCTTCAACTCTTCTGGGAAGGCTTTCCACAAGGTTTAGGAGTGTGTTTATGGGAATTTTTGACCATTCTTCCAGAAGCGCATTTGTGAGGTCAGACACTGATGTTGGACGAGAAGGCCTGGCTCGCAGTCTTCGCTCTAATTCATCCCAAAGGTGCTCTATCGGGTTGAGGTCAGGACTCTGTGCAGGCCAGTCAAGTTCTTCCACACCAAACTCACTCATCCATGTCTTTATGGGCCTTGCTTTGTGCACTGGTGTGCAGTCATGTTGGAACAGGAAGGGGCCATCCCCAAACTGTTCCCACAAAGTTGGGAGCATGGAATTGTCCAAAATCTCTTGGTTTGCTGAAGCATTCAGAGTTCCTTTCACTGGAACTAAGGGGCCAAGCCCAGCTCCTGAAAAACAACCCCACACCATAATCCCCCTCCACCAAACTTCACAGTTGGCACAATGCAGTCAGACAAGTACCGTTCTCCTGGCAACCGCCAAACCCAGACTCGTCCATCAGATTGCCAGATGGAGAAGCGTGATTCGTCACTCCAGAGAATGCGTCTCCACTGCTCTAGAGTCCAGTGGCAGCGTGCTTTACACCACTGCATCCGACGCTTTGCATTGCACTTGGTGATGTATGGCTTGGATGCAGCTGCTCGACCATGGAAACCCATTCCATGAAGCTCTCTACGCACTGTTCTTGAGCTAATCTGAAGGCCACATGAACTTTGGAGGTCTGTAGCGATTGACGACCTCTGCGCACTATGCGCCTTAGCATCCGCTGACCCCGCTCTGTCATTTTACGTGGCCTACCACTTCGTGGCTGAGTTGCTGTCATTCCCAATCGCTTCCACTTTGTTATAATACCACTGACAGTTGACTGTGGAATATTTAGTAGCGACTGGACTTGTTGCACAGGTGGCATCCTATCACAGTACCATGCTGGAATTCACTGAGCTCCTGAGAGCGGCCCATTCTTTCACAAATGTTTGTAGAAGCAGTCTGCATGCCTAGGTGCTTCATTTTATACACCTGTGGCCATGGAAGTGATTGGAACACCTGAATTCAATTATTTGGATGGGTGAGCGAATACTTTAGGCAATATAGTGTATATATATATATATATATATAGTATTGTTACACCTGCAGCGCCTGCTACCTCTCCTGAATGCCTCCAGATGTCGTCTGTTTACCGAACCCTTGCCTGTTTTTTATCTTTTGTTTGCTACTTTGTTGTACTGTTCATACTTTTATTAAACTGCACATGGATCTTAACACTACTGCCCCAGTGTCTTCGCTACAGAAAACTTAGATCCAGCAGCCTTCCAACAGAGCTTGTTGCAGCACAAGCAGCAATGCTTACCAGTCACCATCAACAGCTGTGCAAGCTCACCTCTATCACGGAAGAATTATTTAAATCCATGCAGCCAAAGCCGCAAGTATTTCCAATGGGGGTTTCCACAAGCAACTCAGCCAGCAGCACAACGCACTCTACAGCTGTTGTTAATCCTTGACTCTCGCTTCCTGAGAGGTTTGACAGATCACCCAGTAAGTGTCGAGGATTTCTTTTGAATGTGAGCTTTTTCTATCTCAACTACCTCAAATGTATCCCAATGGTGAAGCTTGTATTTCCTTTATTGTATCACTGCTGTCAGGAAAAGCACTAGACTGGGCTACTGCAGTATGGAGTTGTAAGAACATTTTAAAACGCTCTTTGTCTCACTTCCTAGCTCGTTTAAGGGAGGTTTTCAAACACTCTGAGGGTGGAAAGGACCTGGGAGAACTTCTATTGTGTTTAAAGCAAGGGAAGAAGTCTGCGGCTGAATTCTCTTTATTCTTTCACATACTAGCAGTGCAAACAGTGTGGGTGGAGGACACTTTAACCCCTGTTGGAACAACAGTTTCAAATCCTGATCTTCAAGCTGAACTAGCATGTCATGATGAGGGAAGATCTCTTGATGAATTCATCAAATTAGCCATTCCTCTAGATAACCTGATTAAAGCCCATCGTCCAGTCAGCTCTCTACAGACACTTCACTCTGACATCACTGCAACCAGTTATCATGAACCCATGCAAGTTGGTCTTTCTTCCCTCTCTTCCGAAGAATGGAGACGTTGTCTATGGGAGAGATTATCAGAATCAGAATCAGAATGATCTTTATTGCCAAGTATGCTAACACATACAAGGAATTTGTCTTGGTGACAGGAGCTTCCAGTACATAACAATACAAAAACAGCAAAAATACTTTTAAGAAATTATTAAAATTGAATAAAAAATAGCTAAATGTTGAAAAGAAAAAAGTATATATAGAATAAACAACAGACAATATATATATATACACACACACACACACATACACACACACACACACACACACACACACACATACATACTATATATATATATATATATATATATATATATATATATATATATATATATATATACACACACATACATACATACATATATACATACACACATACATATACATACATATACACATACATACACATATACACATATATGAATATATATATATATATATATGATATATATATATATATATATATATATATATATATATACACATACATATACATACATACATACACACACACATATACACATACGTAGTTCAAATCTAAATACAAATCGGTTATGTACAGTGCAAGGGAATGTAATGGCAGAAGAGGTAGGATGCGTTGGATAATATAAAAAGACTAAGCTGTGTTTTGCACATTAATTATTGCTCAAAGGGGCAGTTTTAACTGTTCATGAGATGGATAGCCTGAGGGAAAAAACTTTTCCTGTGCTTGATGGTTCTGGTGCTCGGAGCTCTGAAGCGTCGGCCAGAAGGCAACAGTTCAAAAAGGTAGTGGGCAGGGTGAATGGGGTCCGGAGTGATTTTTCCAGCCTTTTCCCTCACTCTGTGTATTATTATGTATAATTATGTATCTATTGCGGACAGTCGGGACATTTACTGGCTGCCTGCCTTACTCATTCCCCTAGGAAGGGGGACATGGTGGTGAGTTCGGAACTTTCTAACCTAATTCTTATCGACCAGTTTGAAGTTTCTGTTACTTTGCATGTTCTAGATAAGGAACATCATGTATCTGCCATTTTAGATTCTGGGGCTGCAGGTAACTTTATTGACCTGGGTCTCACCACGGGTCACTGGGTCTCTAAATCTGTCTTTTGTCCCTTGTGCCCCTCCTTTACATGTATCAGTGCTAGACGGACGACCTCTGGGAGCTGGCAAGATTCAGCAAATTACCCAACCCATTCATCTTCAAGTGGTCCTTCTTCATTATAAGGATATTCAGTTTCTAGTCACACATTCTCCTAAGAACCTGATTGTCCTTGGCCTGCCATGGCTGAGACTCCACAATCCTGAGATCTCACGGAGAGATGGACAAATCACTTGTTGGAGTACTTCCTGTTTCCAGTCTTGCCTCAAACTTCCTGAACCCATCTATCTTCCTACTGTAAGCACCATGACTATTCTTGCTGAGAGGGAGATGTTGAATCTCCAGGAGGCATTCAGAAAATCTACGCATCTTCCTCCACACCGTTCTTGTGACTGTGCCACTGACCTTCTGCCGGGTGCTTCTCCTCCATGTGGGCGAATTTACCCCTTATCAGAACCAGAAACTAAAGCTATGGAAGAGTACATATCAGAGTCCCTGGAAAGAGGGTTCATTTGACCATCCACTTCTCCTGCTTCTGCTGGTTTCTTCTTTGTAGGAAAGAAGGACGAGGGTCTTGACTACCGAGGCCTGAACACAGTCACCATCAAGTATCACTATCCCCTCCCCCTGGTACCAGCAGCATTAGAGCAGTTACGATGCACCAAGATCTTCACCAAACTGGATCTTCTTAATGCGACAACTTAATCAGAATTCGGGAGGGGGATGAATGGAAGACTGCCTTTTCTACACACACTGGCAACTACGAATACCAGGTGATGCCTTTTGGACTTTCCAACAGTCCATCTGTCTTTCAAGCCTATGTAAATGAAATTTTTTATGATCTAATTGGCAAATGGGTTATTGTCTACATCGATGACATTCTGATATACTCTTCTTCCCTTGATGAACATGTTCAACACGTCAGAGTGGTACTCAACCGCCTCGTTCAACATCAACTGTATGCCAAGATGGAGAAATGTGAGTTTCATCAATCAAAAATCTCTTTCCTGGGGTATGTCATCTCCCCCAAGGGGGTCACCATGGACTCCGCTAAAGTGCAAGCCGTGCTGCGGTGGCCACTACCTGTGTCTGTCAAGGAACTACAGCATGTCCTTGGTTTTGCCAACTTCTATAGACGTTTCATCCGAGGTTTCAGCTCGGTTGCTGATACACTCACCTCGTTGCTCTGTGGAAAAGCTCTGAAATTAATCTGGACACCTTCTGCTCATCAAGCCTTTGATGATCTTAAATTATGCTTTACGAATGTACACATTCTCCATCATCCAGACCCCACTTGACCCTTCATGCTGGAAGTGGACTCCTCTGATTCAGGAGTTGGTGAAGTACTCTCTCAACGACAAGGATTTCCCGCCAAATTCCATCCCTGTGCCTTCTACTCACGCAAGTTGTCAGCTGCTGAGAGAAATTACGATGTTGGCAACCGTGAACTTTTGGCCATTAAAGTGGCCTTCGAGGAGTGGAGACATTGGTTAGAGGGAGCTCGTCATCCTTTCCTGGTCATCACGGATCTTCACAACCTGGAGTAACTTCAGTCGGCTAAACAACTAAATCCCTCTCAAGCCCGATGTTCCCTGTTTTTCTCCAGATTTGATTTCACCATTACCTTTCAACCTGGCTCCAAGAATACCAAAGCAGATGCCCTGGCCCACATTTATAGTTCCACTAACTGCAACAACCTCATGATAATCCCACCAACCCTCATTGTCACTCCTGTACAATGGGACATAATGGCCGACATCACTCAAGCTCAGAATCAAGAACCCAGTCCCACTGACTACTCTCCTGATAAAGTCTTTGTTCCCAGATGCTTATGCAACAGAGTTCTTCAGTGGGTTCATGACTCAGCCTGCTCTGGGCATCCAGGTGCACAAGCTACTTGCAGGTTAGTGCAAAACCTGTTTTGGTGGGAGAACCTAGCGACAGAGGATGCTGACTATGTTAAAAACTGCAATGTTTGTGCCACCTCTAAATCTGTTTGACAGCTTCCTTCTGATCTCCTTCAGCCTCTGCCTGCCCCTCAGCATCCTTGCTCTCATATCGCAGTGGATTTAGTCATGGATTTACCCAACTTGCAGGGTTTCACTACCATCTTAACCGTGGTGGATCATTTAACTAAAGCTTGTAGATTCATCCCTCTGACCAAGCTCCCCTCGCCTAAGGAATGTGCTGAGAACCTGTTCCAGTATGTCTTCTGCTTCTATGGCCTACCAGAAGACATTGTCTCCGACCGTGGTCCTCAATTCACCTCCCGAGTCTGCAAATTCTTCAAATTGCTCAAAGTCAACGTGAGTCTAACCTCTGGATATCATCCTCAATCTAATGGACAAGCTGAACGCCTTAAGCAAGACCTAGATAAATTCCTCCGGGCTTACTGCCAAATGAATGACTGGAGCCGCTTCCTTCCCTGGGCCGAATATGCTCAAAACTCCCTGTTCAAACCAGCCACCGGAACCACTCCTTTCAAGTGCATTCTAGGTTTTCAACCCCCACTCTTCCCTTGGTCCGGGGAACCATCCAGTGTACCTGCAGTCGACGACTGGATGCAGCGCAGTGAGGCTATCTGGGATCAAGCTCACGTCCACTAACATCATGCTATTCGCTGACAGAGGGAGCAGGCCAATCTCCATCGGCAGCCTGGCCCCAACTATGCTCTAGGGCAGTGGGTTTGGCTGTCAACCCGAGATCTTCATCTTCGGCTCCCGTGCAAGAAATGGCTTCAGCTCCTTCAAGCTTCAACTCCCTGCTAATTACCATGTTTCCCCCACCTTTCATGTCTCCTTGCTCAAAGCCGTGGTGCCTCCGAGAGAGGTACACTTTTCGGGTACACAAACTTCTGGACGCTCGATGCCTCCAATACTTGGTTGACTGGGAGGGTTACAGCCCTGAGGAGCGTTCCTGGACCAACTTTGAGGACATTCTGGACCCTGCTCTCATCTCTGAATTCCACCACAATTTCCCTAATCGGGGGGGGGGCTTATCAGACTGATTACTCACTTACCCGTTTTATATCATCTCTGTCTATTTAAGTTCCCTGTTTACATACATTCATTGCGAAGTCTTGTTCTGCCTAGTCTGCAATTCTGAGCGTTATTACCATTCCTGTTTTTCCTGTGTTTTTGTCTCCTGCCTGTTGATTGTATTTCCCTGTCTGCTTGTGAGTTTTTGGACCTATTGCCTGTTTACTTGATTACCCCTCTGTCTCTCGGATTTACTTGGTTTGCATTTCTTGGACTGTCTCCTGTTTACCGAACCCTTGCCTGTTTTGACGTTTATCCTTTTATTTGCTACTTTCTTGTACTGTTCATATTTTTATTAAACTGCACATGGATCTTAACACTACTGCCCCGGCATCTTCGCTACAACTATATTGTAACTAAATTATTGTCACTTTACGTTTATCTGCTTGTTAGATTGTTTTATATATTGTTGAAAAGTGGTTGTGTAGGGGTTAGGGTAGGGTTAAGTGATCTATGAAATAGTAAAAATGTAACTATAAAATCTTTTATAATAAAAAGGATTCATAAATATTTAGACATTTCTGTTATTAACTATTTTTATTGATACCATTCATAAGACAAACACAACATAAAATACGTAATCAATTATATACATTAAACCCCTCCCCTCGAATTTAGTATCCTGAGATCTTAGAAAAGGAATTAATAATTCTGTATTATTATTATTACAGGGTGACAGGGTGTATTATTGCATAGATCTAGTGGGGTCGGAGACGAATAATAAAATATCATCTGTGTAAAGCAAAAGCTTATGTGCTGTACCTCCTGCCACCACCCCTGGAAAATCATCTTCCTTTCTTATCGCAGCTGCTAATGGTTCCAGGACAAGACAGAACAATAATGGGGGAAGAATCCTATCCAGAATAAAATAATCTGAAATTAATCAATAACTTGATAAATGTGTTTGTACTGCCGCTACCGGGTGTCTATAAAGTATCTTAATCCATCCAATAAAAATATTCCTGAACCCGTATATTTCCAAAATCTTAAAAAGATAATCCCATTCTACCATATCAAGTGAGATGGCAGTGACCGGAGTCTAATCATTCGCCACTGACCACATGATATTGATGAAACGCCTAATGTTATCAGAAGAGCTGCGGCCCCGAATAAACCCCACCTGATCTATATGTAGAAGAGATGTCATAACTTTACTTAATCGGTTAGCCAAAATTTTTGACAATATTTTTACGTCTAGCTGAATCAGGGAAATTGGATCTTTGTCCTTTTTAAGAATCAGACTGTGTTATGGTTGGCAGAAGCTTTCCATTCTTTTGTTATTATCCAATCATAAAACATACAAACACAAAATAAAAAACGGAATCAATTATTCTCATCAAACCCCTACCCCCGAACATCCCACCCCCCACCCGATACAAACACTCACTTCTGTGGTCACCAACAACTAGAACATAAAAAATGTACATTTAAAAATTATAAAAATAAAAAAACATTAAAAAAAAGATATACATTCAAACAACATCAATAATACACATACCCAACTAAACTACAAATCGCTCTCCACAGCCCTCCCCAAAAACCCTCCAAAAAAGCCAAATAACCCCCACTTCCTGAGAAACAAATCCCATTTCCCCAGCCTTCTAAAAAACATCTCCTCAAATGCCGCCACCTCGCCCATCTCCCTGCACCACTCCCTAAATGAGGGTGCCCCAGCCAACTTCCATCACCTGAGGATGACTTCTGTCAATCATGACTCTGGCTAGGACCCAACTATTTAAATATCTGTCCCCAATATTAACAGCCGTCCCATCACCCAGGATACAGAGTCTGGGGCAAAATTAAAACTGAGTGTCCAATACCTCACACATAAAACTCTGAACCCCCAACCAAAATTATTGGATCTTAACACATCCCCAAAAAACATGTGTTGTGTCCCCGTCTTCTGATTGGCACCGCCAGCAGGTGGGTGTGTCTTTAAGACCCAACCTACACAATCTAGAGGGGGTCCAGTAGAATCGATGCAAAATCTTAAATTGCATCAGACGGACCCTTGCATCTCTAGATGTAGACTTGATGCTTTTTAGAATCCTAACCCACACTCCCTCTTCCAATACCAAATTTAAATCTTTCTCCCATAATCTCTTGAGAGAAGACAAAGCTCTGTCCCCCAGACTCTGAATTAACAGGGAGTAATACACCCTTTTCCAAAAGCAGTTATCACCACTTCCAGAGTATCTGCTGCTTTAGGAGGGTGTATACTACTCCAAAAAATAATACAGAACAGGTGGTGCAGCTGTAAATACCTAAAGAACTGAGATCTAGGGATCTTAAAATGTTGAACCAAATTTTCAAAAGATCTCAGCACTCCACTCTCATATAGGTCACTGAGTGTAGTAACCCCCCTCCCAATCCACTCTGACCAACAGAAAGGGGACTTATTAATACATAATTTAGGGTTCAGCCATATGCTTGGAAGGCACCTGGATGAAAAGCCATTACTGGGCAGTATGCTGTCAGAGCCAAAGCTTCGGATAGACCAATTGACTCTATAACATGAAAACTTAGAGAAGGAATTAATAATCCTATGGAGGCAAGGCATAGATCTAATGGGGTCAGAGACGAATAATAAAATATCATCTGTGTAAAGCAAAAGCTTATGTACCACACCTCCCCCATCACCTCTGGAAAATCATCCTCCTTTCTTATTGCAGCTGCTAATGGTTCCAGGGCAAGACAGAACAATAATTGGGAAAGAGGGCAACCCTGCCGGGTGCCCCTGTCCAAAGTAAAATAATCTGAAATTAATCCATTTGTTTGTACCGCCACTACTGGGTGTCTATAAAGTAACTTAATCCATGCAATAAAAGTATTCCAAAATCCATATATTTCCAAAACCTTAAAAAGATAATCCCATTCTACCATATCAAATGTCTTTTTGGTGTCAAGTGAGATGGCAGCGACCGGAGTCTGATCATTTGCCACTGACCACATGATATTGATGAAACACCTAATGTTATTAGAAGAGCTGCAGCCCCAAATGAACCCCACCTCATATGTATGTATAAGAGATGTCATAACTTTACTTGATCGGTTAGCCAAACCTTTTGACAAAATTTTAACATCTAGCTGGATCAGGGAAATTGGACGGTAACTTTTACACTCGCTTGGATCTTTGTCCTTTTTAAGAATCAGACTGATTCGGGCTTGTGTCATGGTTGGTGGAATCTTTCCATTGTTTAATGATTCTGTATAAACTTCTACCAAAAGTGAAGCTAGTTCTGTAGCATAAGATTAAAAAAATCCAGCGGCAAAGCCATCTGGCCTTGGAGACTTTCCGGTAGGTAAGGCCTTAATTACCTCACCAAGCTTCTGCAAGGTTATCTCAGAATCAAGATAATTTATTTGCTCAGTCGTCAGTTTAGGGAGACCTAATGGTTCCACAAAATTTCTAATATCTTCATCAGTAGACGAAGATGTGCAACTACAAAGATCAAGATATAATTCTTTAAAAACATTATTAAGATCAATGGCAGAGGTAAAAATTTCACCACCAGCAGATTTCACTGAGGGAATGGTAGAAGAAGACTCTCTTTGCTTTATATATCTAGCCAAAAGCTTCCCTCCTTTGTCCCCTGACTCAAAGTATGACTGTCTTGCCCTGAATAGCCAAAACTCCACCTTCCGTGACAAAATAGTATTATATCTGTACTTCAATCGGGTCAATTCTCCGAGTCCATCAGACGACATTTGGCGCTTCAGCTCTACCTCGGCACTTTTAATATTCCCTTCCAACTCCACGAGTTCTTGTGCTTTGGATTTTTTGATGAATGAGGCATACTGTATGATCCGACCCCTAAGAACCACCTTAAGTGCCTCCCAAGCCACACCCACAGAGGATACTGAGGACCAGTTGGTCTCCATATAAACATTGATTTCAGCCTTTAATGTATCCCTTTTGCAAAATCCTGAATTCCAACAAATGTTAAAGTGCCAACTATATGATTTATTTTTCTCTATATGTGGCAACACCTCTAAACTAACCAGGGCTAAAAATCTAAAAATCTATTCTAGAATAAATCTTATGGACTGATGAAAAAAATGTATAGTCCCTACCAGATGGGTTCAAAAGTCTCCAAATATCTGTAAGCCCAAGATTTTTACACATCCTGTCAAGCTTCATTGTTGCTCTAGGGGGCTTACACATTTTTGCTACACATTATGATCAAAGACTGAGTCCATCAATAGATTAAAGTCTCCTCCCAATATTATATCATGAGGGGTGCCAGCAGCTTGCAACATCCCTTCAAGATCTATAAAAATGCCCTGATCATCAGCGTTAGGTGTGTAAATATTAGCCAAAATCAGACTTTGCCCCTGAATTTCTGCTAAAACAATAATGACTCTTCCTAATTTATCTTTAATCTGTTTGAGACATTTGAATTGTAGATGCTTACTTATCAGCGTAATGACTCCCCTGCTCTTACTTGAGCCAACACTAAAGAAAACATGTCCACCCCATATCTTCCCAAATTTTTTATCTTCCTGCGGGGAAAGATACATTGAAGAAACACTATATCATATTTCTTATGTTTAAGAAGAAAAAAAACTTTCCTTCTTTTTATGGGGTGCCCCCACCTATTCACATTCCACGTGGAGAGAGACAATCCATTCATACTAACATTTGACATTTTGACATATTAGAAAATATAGATTGTGTCAAAAATTAAATTATAAAGACCACATTCCACATTAGTGCAACAATCAAACCCTGAACCAAACAAACAGAAAAAAGAAAAACGTGCGCATTAACCCCACGCACGACAGTGCCAACTGGCGTCCATCCCTCTGGTCCATGTACACAACCAAAAGCGACCTTCCGTTGATGTAAGAGTTTCTTGCATTCCTTGAATCGATCACGTTTCTTTCTTGTCGAATTCACAAAGTCTGGGAACAATAAAATGCTGTGGTTCTTCCAAGAAAGACTTCCCTTTACTCCTCGCCTCGCGTAACACGAGATCTCAGCGGATCGCTGAGCGGAACTTATGGCCTGTTATGTCAAGCAGATTCAGAAAAAGCCCGTCCAGGAATTTCACCATATTTTGACCCTCTGTTCCCTCAGGAATTCCAACAATTCGTAAGTTATTCCGCCAGTTACAATTCTCCATATCCTCCAGCTTCTCCCAGATGCACTCCAAATGGTCATCTGGTCACTAGCGGATTAGCAGCTAATTCCCTCTCCGATGTCTCCAGATAATCTATCCGTTTCTCGACATCCCCCACTCTTGTTACCACCTCAGTGAATTTCGTCTCCATGGCCGTGATCGATTGATATATTACAGCAAGATCCTGACACGTTCAGCAATTCTCACCAAATTTCTTTCACCTCTCCGGCCAAATCGACTCCCTGGCTCGAGGCCTCCGGTGGGGCGTCAGCTTGAGCATGTAAGTGTCTTTTAATGTCTCCAGAGCCCAAAGATTTTGAATTCTTTGAGATATTGTCTTCCTAGAACAGTTATGGATCAAGGTGTATCAATTCTCACCAGTTTATGACACAAAAAGTATCAAAACTAGCAAAGTGCACCGAGCTCGCCATTCACACATCCGAACCTTGCATGGCATTACGTGACTGTCATATTTTGACATTTCTAATGCTGTAAATACACTGCCTTGCCAAAAAAAATCACATACTCTAATATTTTTTTGGACCGCCTTTAGCTTTGATTACAGCATGCATTCGTCATGGCATTGTTTCGACAACCTTATGCAATGTCACAACATTTATTTCCATCCAGAGTTAATATGTTTTTGACAGAGATCTTGTATCGATGATGGGAGAGTCGAACCACTCCGTAAAGTCTTCTCCAGCACATCCCAGAGACTTTCAATGAGGTTAAGTTCAGGACTCTGTTGTGGCCAATTCATGTGTGAAAATGATTCCTCATACTCCCTGAACCACTCTTTCACAATTTAAGCTTGATGAATCTTGGCATTGTTGTCCTGGAATATGCCAGTGCCATCAGGGAAGAAAAATCCATTGATGGGATAACCTGGTCATTCAGTACATTCAGGTAGTCAGCTGACTTCACTGTATTGCTGCATAATGTTGCTGAGCCTAGACCTGACCAACTGAAGCAACCCCAGATCATAACACTGCCTCCAGAGGCTTGTACAGTGGGTACTATGCATGATGCGTGCATTGCTTCATACGCTTCTCTTCTTACCCTGTCACGCCCATCGCTTTGGAATAGGGTAAATCTGGACTCATCAGACCACATGACATTTTTCCATTGCTCCACAGTCCAATTTGTATGCTCCCTAGCAAATTGAAGTTGTTTTTTCAGATTAGCCTCACTAACAAGTGGCTTTCTTGGGGCCACACAGCTGTTTAGTCCCAATCCAGTAAATTCTCATCGCATTGTGTTTGTGGAAATACTTTCACTATTAAACATAGCCGTGAGTTCTACTGTAGATTTTTTACTATTTTTTTACAAAATTCTGACCACATTTCTTCCACAAAGCTGATGGTTCACCACTGTACTTCCAGGTTTAAATAATGTATTGGACAGTTCTTACCCCAATTCCAGTGATTTCAGCAATCTTCTTAGTTGTTTTCTTTGCTTGATGAAGGCCAATAATTTGCCCCTTCTGAAACAGAGAAACATCTTTTCCACGACCACAGGATATGTCATCCTACATGTTTAAGAAATGATAAGCTACATATTGCATCAGTTTGGGTTAAAAGAATTGTTGCCAGCTGAAACATATTAATCACTGCAGCAAAGATCCAATCATATGCTCTTAAGTATCTGCTTATTTAAATCCAAACTGCGACTTTTTTTTTTTTTTTTTGGCCAGGCAGTGTACATAAAAATATTTTAAATGCTAACAATACATCCTTACTGTACGTTTCATCCTCTATCCAAATGTACAAACATTTATGTTTAAATGTTACATACAAATAGCTACATATAACAATGAGATCAGTCTGTCTCTGTCATAATATAAAGCATTGAAGACTGCAAGCAAAGGTACCACATATTTACTATGAACAACCCCCATGTGGATACATATTATTGGATCTACTCTAAATGATGAATAGGCCAGTGAGAAAACAGTGTTTAATGAACTTAGTAAGGTCTCATAAATGATTATGGCTTTCCAACTTAACAACTGTCCTAGATCAGATCATTCAAGTGATGCTTGACTAGTGAGGGCAGTTAATTGTATTGGGTCTAGCTCTAGTATTCCCATAATTGTGCAGTGTGGAACATTATTTATCTTTAATTATTTAACTTCCCGTGCACTTACAGCTTAATAGAAGAAATTATTCAACTAATGCAATATATTATCATTAACACAATAAAGATTAGTGGTCCTAGTACTGTATATCCTTAAACACATAGTCCCACTTATAATCATGCTACAAAGCATGCACATGACAACATTTTAGCAAACTCTTTAGGGAGCAACATGAAGATAAAAGTGCACAGAGTTTAGGAAGGCTACGTTCACACAGTCAGTGTTGGGGATTGACAACCGTATTTATAAAGAGGTGTGACTCTCGAGTTGTCCTGTTCATACAGCTTAAAGGATTGGATACAGTCTTTATAAACTAATAACCAAAGTTAAGCCCCTTTTCTACTCTTGCAATAGTCATTAATAACACTTGTAATCATACTAGCACCTCTGTATACTAATTCAGGATAATAATATTTTTCATAGGGCTGTCAATTTAACATGTTAATCAGTGTGACTCATTATTTAAAAAAAATAACATTCTAAAAAATGTATGCCTCCGGATGGTACCATTGGAACAATTCAAGATTGAAGTACCCCATTCATGTTTTTAAGAGTCTCAGCCAGCAGGGGGCAGTAAGCGCAACTCCAGCTGTACAGGCTATGTGCTTCTGTACAGACAACAAACCACAGCAGACAGCTCAAGATGAGGATGTTTTCTTGCGTTCAAACACAGCTGGACATAGGATAAGTCAGAATACAGTGGTCTCGAGACTTGTTTTTCAATTTTTAATTGAAAGGCGACCAAAAACGTTGTATGACAACGCAACGCAACCAAAGTGAGACGCTCCAAAAGCGTCTGTCTGACTCATGCACATTCACGCATCCTTAGAAATGCACTTATAATAAGACTATCTTGGACAGATTATAGAATTCAGTTGCAAAATGGATTACTGTGGACTGTAGTCCAATTATATGTTTATGTACAATGCTATGGATATAAACAATATATTTGCCCTCTAAAGCAACTTTTTGTATTGTCTAATTAGTATATTATTGTGTCAGATAAGTAAGACAATGTAAACAAAATATCTGAGTTATTATATTTATTATTTATTATATTTATAATTATTTAATCAATATATATATTGAATTATTTTATTTGGGGGGCTTTCTCTGCAAATATTGATATGAAATTAATTGTGATTGATTTGATTAATAAATCGGCATGATTAATGCAAATAAAAAATTTTATATATTGACAGCCCTAATTTTTCACACTTATCAAAAATAATAAAGCAACCAGAAGAAGTATCTTTCAGCAGTCCTTCTTCAAAATAAAAGGGACATTCATTGGTTCTTGAGAGCTGTAGGGTTGGTGCAGTGTATTTCCTGCATCTCAGACAGTAGAGTGGTTAAGCATTGACTGGACATAATGAGGCTGGGCCATGAGAGGAGTACAGTTCTTTAACAATATGAGAAATGTAGCTGCTCTTTCTCTGTTTGACAGCTCAAAGCCAAGTGTGTGACAGAACGGTGTGCTGTGTTCACTTCATTTCACACACAGACTCAAGCATCATCATTTGAAGCATTTCTTTATGTTCAGGTGCTGGACTGCAGAAATAACACTGGTATTGTAAAATACATGCTTCAGTGAAGTTTTCAAAAGATGTTATTAAGGTCCTCTTCAGTGGCCTTACATGCGATTCTAAGATTAAAATGTCCGCCAGTTTTGCTTGAATGAATGTTTCCTCATAATTGGGAGTTGTGAAAGGACATGGTTTTGAGATTCTAATGTTCTTTCTGTAAAAGTTAAAAGTTCACCTCTCTCACTCACACACACACACGCGCGCGCGAACACACACACACACACAACATGGCAGCTATTTTTTTTAATGTAATTTTTTTTTTTTTTTCAAAACCTACATTGCTGAGAGAACAGCTTAAACCAGCCTAAGGTGTTTGGCTGGTCTCTAAGGCAACATTTTAACTGTCATGGAAACTACAGTAGTAAGTGCAGTCTGATCTCATGAAAATGATGTGACTGTGGCTTTGTTATATGGTTCTTAACATGTATCGAGGCATTATCAAGGTGAAATGTCCACTGTGTGGAGAATGTTCTTCCAAACAGATGAGGTTTTTAAATCAACAAAACCTACCTACCTACCCTAAACCTATAAAATCGCAAGATGGAAAAAGCCATTGCTGATAACCAACCACATCATTGCTTCTATGACACTTTGGGGCTCTCATGTAAGCCCAGGTGAACTCAACTGCACAGCGGATGCTTTTGCCAGGACTTGTGCCCTGGTACTTTGGTACTTTGCATTGCAAGTGCAATCTGCAATTTGATTGGCTTGTAAATGTACCTGGTTATGTAATGCAAATATTAAAATGTATCACCTTACAAGTCATGTGCTATAGTAAAAGTGTTTCGATGTTATAAGATAGCATTGTGTAAGGAACAGAGTGAATAGTGTTCATTATATGATAATCTGCCATTTTACTTGTACTTTTCAGTCATTGTTGTTTTAGCACCTCTAGTGTTTATTTCATCAAGAAACTACCTACTAACCTACATGTTTTTTTATTTTTTTATAGTGTGGTTCCATTAGACCAGGTTGAATAAGTGACTGATTTGAAATGCTCTACATAAGCAGCATTGTTAACGCTAACAGCTGATTTCAACAGAGTTGACCTTTAGCATGTTGCCAAGCTAACAACTTGACAAATACTGTTTATATATATAATGTATGTATGTGCAGTGCATAAAATATACTGTAAATGCATTTATAATTGCTTTTTACCGAGCTGGGATTGCCTTATCTGTTAATGGTTCAAACTTTGGAATTAGCATGTAGCTAAGCCAACTACATGGTACTTTAATAAGCGCAAAATGCACAGCACACACTTTTAAAAATTTAAATTAGACTGAACTATTTTTATTGATTCTTTTCAGTAGTGATTGACATTTAAGTACACTCACTGAGCACTTTATTAGTAACACTATGGTCCTAATAATGTGCCCGATGTGGTCTTCTGCTGTTGTAGCCCATCTACCTCAAGGTTCAATGTGTTGTGCATTCTGAGATGCTATTCTGCTCACTACAATTGTACAGAGTGGTTAGCTGAGTTACCGTAGCCTTTCTGTCAGCTCAAACCAGTCTGGCCATTCTCCATTGACCTCTCTCATCAACAAGGCGTTTCTGTCCACAGAACTGCCGTTCACTGGATGTTTTTTGTTTTTTGCCACCAAACTTTAGAGACTTTTGTGCATGAAAATCCCAGAAGATCAGCAGTTACAGAAATACTCAAACCAGCCCGTCTGGCACCAACAATCATGCCACGGTCGAAATCACTGAGATCAAATTTTTTCCCCATTCTGATGGTTGATGTGAACATTAACTGAAGCTCCTGACCCGTATCTGCATGATTTTATGCACTGCACTGCTGCCACACGATTGGCTGATTAGATAATTGCATGAATCAGTAGGTGTACTGGTGTTCCCAATAAAGTGCTCAGTGAGTGTATATTTAAATTGACACTGCTCTCGCATCATCCACCATCTTGGACGGATATTTTTTTTGTTTTTTTTTGGTCTGAAAATTTGGCCAAAACAATGGATCTTAGAGGCAGCTGCCTATAATGTTTGGAAGAGGCTTCATCTTGTATAAATTAAAACATCTTAGAAATAAATCTAAGATATTTTGTCTGAAATGCATTGATGTTCAATCCAATTCCCTTTATGCTTCTGAAAGTAGTGACTGAGTGTATAGTTTTCACTGAACTGTACACACAATATGTGCTGCCTACGATGCATGATACAACTGTTGATAACTACTAAAACTCTATATTTTAAGACTCAGCCAGCCAGTAGTAAAAGGCAGATGGATTGCTTGACTCTGTGCATTTCATTTTAAGTGCTGTTAAACAATGACCTTGGCAGCTCATTAGCAATCAGCTGACAACAATTTTCAGCAAATGAGCAAAATAATAAGGGTAGAGTCTCAATTAATTGCAACCCGCTGCTAGTTAAACATGTTATGTATACTCTACACCCTCCAGGTGACCACTGCACATTGATCTCTCATAAACAAAAGCTTAACAGAAACACAACAACACTGCCCATTGGATAGGTTTAATTAGAAAATGTACTGTAAATATGGTGAAAATAAATCGTCTTGGTTACTGTTGTAACCCCCGTTCCCTGATGGAGGGAACAAGATGTTGTGTCAATGTAGTCATACTAGGGGTCGAACTTGGGAGCCCCAAACACCTCTGATATTTGAGAAAAGGCCAATGAGAATTGGCGAGTGGAATTTGCATGCCACTCCCCCGGACATACGGGTATAAAAGAGATGGCTTGCATCCACTGAGTCCCGGCCATTTCAGCAGGTAATTAAGTGTTGTGGCAGGAGGGACACAACGTCTCCTTCCCTCCATCAGGGAACGGAGGTTACAGTAACCAAGACGTTCCCTATGTAACGTCTGTGTAAGATCAGTGATGGCTAATTACACTTTGTTTGAAAAAAAACCTTTTAGCCTTTTGACATTTGCATATAAATTACTGACCTGGTCTCCACGTTTACATTTATATGGGTGCTAAATTGCAGATGGTCTTTATCACTATCAAAAGGATGCTAAAACAGGTCTCCTCTGAAGTGTCTCCATCAAGCTTCAAACACATTCTGCAGAAAGGGGGGTGACCCCCCCGTGCCAGGCACCAGAGCAGTTGTCTGCCTCCAGTAATTCCAATACACGTCACACACACACCTAAAGACATTTTCTCTATTTAGGCCATAGTAAGCAGTTATAAATGTATCTGCTATATGCATGTGTTGTATGTATATTCCCCTATCATATTAACTTAGTTAAAACCCTTTACTTGTATTAGTTAGACGTTAAATGCCTATATTCAAGTGTATGAGTGTATCTCTGCTTTAATATCGTCTGGAGGTTACCTTCTTGGTATCAAAATGATCTTCTCTTTATTTCTCACACAATAATGTACACTATGTGATCGTGAAATGCATCGAACAATTGTTTGAACTATGTTTTGAATTAAAAGCTGCACTAGCGGTCCAGATCAGCAATAAAATGCGAATGGGCCATAAACGGAGACAAAGGATGTTTCTCCCGCTCAAAATGCATGCCTCTGATTGGCCACTCCACCCACAAAATGGGTGCGGCAATGAACTATCAAAACTCCAGAGCGCAGACTAATCATCGCTCAAAACTTCTTCTTCTTGAGACCAACACACTCCAAAACTCTCTCTTGAGTTTAACCTTCTGGCAGTGTTTACCTTCAAGTAACTTTGTGGATTTCCTGTGGACTTCTTCAACTCACTCCTAAAGAAATCGTCGAGAACCTCGTCTACCGCATCAAGACTCTTATTCAGCAACAAACCAATGCAAGTAACCATTTACAACTGATTAGATGCGCGTTTAAGTTTGAACCCCTTTTAAGGTGAATTGTGCCTCTGATGATTCTCATTTAGGTTGTGGTTAACTGAGAGTTTTAAAAACCTTGAAATACTGCCATTCTTTGCTCTCTCTCTCTCTCTCTCTTTTCCTTACTTTCCTTCATTCTATATATGTATGTTTTGCTTAGTTTGTTTGTATGTTAGTTATAGTTTCATTTATTAAATCCCTTATAGTCACAATTGATTGTCTCTGTGTTCCGCTCACAATTCAAAGTCACTGAATGTTGCTCCTTGCTACATGCTAAACTACTGCTAGCACTGTATAAGTAGGAAGGCTATTGTTCCTTGGCCAGGAAAGTAATCTTCCAAGAATTGATAAATAATTATATTGTCTGCTCGCTGGACGGACAGATCAAGTAATTGTAATATCGATTCTGCTACAGTTAATTCTAAGATCTAATCTAAATATTTATTATTAATTATAACCAGTTATAATTAATAATAAATAATTCCCTTTTAAGCTAATTTGCTACACCTATCTGTCATTCACTTGATGTTGTGTCAATGTAGTGACACTAGGGGTCCCTATACACAACACCACAACCAGCTGAACTATGTGGATCGGTGGTGCAGGTGCAGGCAGGCTGCCTAGTAACAAGTGCACACAGCCCCATCGTAACCTTCCCAACGCCCCACATAAGTCGCATAGTCCCTCATACACCAAGGGGGGGACAAGACATACTTACAATGGGAATAGGCCGCACCAGATATTTTGACCTTTTCTCTTCTTTTTGAAAAAATTAAAATTCAGTTAGCTGGGACCAAGATACATTCGCGCCAGGGAAGGTGTTCTTTTCCCCACGGAGAAAAGACACAGCGGAGACCACATCCTGCCCGAAGGGGAGGTTAACATGTGGAGAATACATCACATGGACTTACCAAACAGGAAGTACCACACATGGAAAGGAGTCCCCATGGTAGGTCCTACCTGGAAGGGAGGAGCTCTACAAGCTCAGCTACTGGTGGCAGAGCAGAACTCTGCCCAAGGGAAGAAACGGGTTTACCATCAGGGAAATCATACTTTGGAAAATACCACATATGGAGCACCTATCCCAAGTACAGGGGCTGACCTGACAGGGCATACTTCATGAGTACTGGGCCGTATATTCACCTGCCGCAGGGTGCTGGGGGAGGAAAGACATCCAGGGTTCGCCGGTCCCGGGAACTCACATGGACAAAAAAGCACACGTTATCCCCTCAGCGAGGGGAAAGATGCTGAGTGCAAGCGGTACACCCAGCCAGCTACCCACATATTTACCTGTTCATACCTGCTAACACACGGGACAAAACTGTCTCAACCCGGAGATTGTAAAATCTTGCAAAGGTATTGGTTGTCACCCAGCCTGCTGCTCTACAGATGTCTGTTAGAGAGGTGCTGTTCACCAGGGCACAGGAGGATGCAACACTCCTAGTGGAATGTGCTCATCCTTTCAGGGGGCACGGCGCGCCCTAGGCCTGGTATGCCAAAGCGATGGCATCCACAATCCAGTGGGCAGTCCTCTGTTTGGAGACAGCCTTCCCCTTCTGCTGTCCCCCAAAACAGACAAAGAGCTGCTTAGAGCATCTAAAGCTCACTGTGCGGTCCAAGTAAACACGCAAAGCGCATACCGGACACAGCAACGACAAGGTTGGGTCTGCCTCCTCCTGGGGCAGAGCTTGCAAGTTCACCACTTGATCCATAAAATGGGTAGTGGGAACCTTGGGCACATAGCCCGGCCGGGGTCTCGGGATCACTTGAGAGTATGCCAGGTCGAACTCTAGGCACGTATCGCTGACAGAGAACAGAAAACGCTCGACTGACTCCAGGGGCTCAAACGGGGCTCCCTGTAGGCCCAGCAAGACTACAGAGAGGTCCCACGAGGGAATGAGGCATGGCCTAGGAGGATTCAACCTCCTGGCACCTCTAAGGAACCTGTTGATCAGGTCATGCTTCCCCAAGGGCTTACCGTCTACCGCATCATGGTGTCGGCCTCTGACTGGGCGATCGCACCAGATGGTGGGAGCCTGGCCAAGTCCTCAGCGTCAGACAGTAACAGCCCACTCTCCGATGCTGTGATCGATACATCATCCTCCTCTCGAGCCCCGAACGAGACATTAAGCCCACCCTGGGGCGGGCCACCTGACTCGTCCATGAACTTGACCGGTGGAATTGAGCGTGCTGGGGAATGGGAGGTCCGTGGGGATTCACCCAGTGGAAATGCTCCCATTGAAGCCCCCAATTCGCCCCCAGTGCTAGCTGTAGCGGCACGTAAGCAGAAGGACCAGGGCACGGAATGGCTGGAGTGGCTTTCTCTCAATGAAAGAAAGAAAGCCGCGATCGTAACGTCACCATGGTCATGTTCTTGCAGTGAGAACCTGAACCATCCACGAACACTGTCTCAGCGTGACTACGACCCATACACATGAGACAGCAATCGTGGCCGTCAGAGAACCCGCTGTAATGCTCCGTATATCCAACAGCCATTTACACTCTCACAAAGGTGAATGGAACGCCAGTGGATTATACACACTGATCGGCTCCAAAGAACAAATCTGAATGCATCTGAGTGGATGCAAGCCATCTCCTTTTATACCCATATGTCCAGGGGAGTGGCATGCAAATTCCACTCGCCAATACTCATTGGCCTTTTCTCAAATATCAGAGGAGTTTGGGGCTCCCAAGTTCGACCCCTAGTGTCACTGCATTGACACAACGTCGAGTGAGTGATAGATAGGGAACATATCTTAAATTGGAATGTTGGGAGTAAAATAGTCTTTGTCTCTTGGGCCCAAAACACACACATACGTTTACATACTTGTGTAAAGTATTAGACCCCAACTCATAGCGCAATGTAAGTACAGTATGCATTGCATTCTCAGGGTTGCCGCAATGAAGCTAAAGCGGGCCTCTTTGTAAACAGAAACATTTTACATAAATGTTCCCTTTGTTAAGGGTTTATAAATGGTTCACTAATTACTAGTAATACATTTACAAATGCATTATAAATCACTGATATGTGGATATAACAACATGCATAAAAAGGGTGATGTTCATGCAATGCCTGCCAAACAGCATTTTAACTTACATGTTATAAATGCTTAATAACACTTATTCAATTTTAGTAACCGATGAAAATGTACTTTAATGTAAAGTGGACGCATGAAGCATTTATTAAGGAGTTGCCAACATTAGAAACCTATGTACATAAAGTTCAGTATGTTTATTGGTCATCAGGCATTGTTATATGATATAGAGTATGCTGCGAATGTAAAATCAATTTTCAGTTCTTCATGCTCAGAGGGCTTTAGGTAACTAGGAATAAAGAAGTTGGGACATAATCTGGAGTATCACCATTCTTTTGACATCAAAGTAACAAGGAAAGTGACAACTCAAGTGAGTCAAGATGTTACAGTAATGAATATAAACATAAAGCAGACTGTAGCAAAATGACATAATCCCTCCTTTTAATATCACTAAATAGTAAATTGTTTCCTGTATTGTGACATAATTCATGAATAAGTGTATTTTTTAACCCTTGTGTGGTGTTCATGTTTTGTTATTCACCCAATGTTCACGAGTCTGACGGACCCACAACATTACTGGGTTTTTAAACAATACAGCCATAGCAATTTACGTAAAACCACTTATTTTAGCTGATGCCTTAACATCTTAGATATCAATTACAAGCAATATGGACAGAATGCATGGCTGGTTCTGGGTCTGTCTGCTGAAAGTGTCCACTCAAAAATGTGACACATGAACATGTGTTCTTTTACATGTTCTTCACATACTGTATAATGAGGCAAGGCCAATGAATCTCAGGTTAAATAAACCATTTATTGGATCCCTTTTCTTTTAACTTAACTTTATAGTGTTACTGTGTGAACTATCTACTTCTACGGTCAGTTTTCTCTTTCCGGTCAACTTTTGCAACTTCTGCAACCTGGTCTCATAGAATCATGTTACTATAACAAAATTTTAGCAAAATTAGTTTTATGTGCCCCGTTCTATGTATTGCTGCAGTTTTCTGCTGAAATGAACACTAGAGGTGCAACAACAAGGAGTTTTATTCACTTTCACAATTTGATAGTATTGTGTGAAGAACATAGCTAAGTGTTTCTGAAGTTTTATTCACTTTCACTCAAATCACAACTAAAACGGCAGAATAAAACTTCAGAAACACTTCGCTATGTTCTTCACACAATACTATCTTTCAAAACACTTTTAGCATAACAGATTTCAAAGACGACAAATTTGAATACTTGCATTACATAACGAACTACATTTACAAGCTTATTCAAGCGTAACTAACTTTCACGGTGGAGAAACTGATAAAGCATTAGACTTCAAACGCAGAAGACTGGGTAAGACGCCAGCAAAGCATGCTAGTCGACACAAGAGCCAGAGAAAGTATCACAGAAGCACCACGAAATGACATGGTTGCTTCAGCTATTCCGTTTTTTATCTCACATTTGCTTTTATTACACTATCGGTTAGGAATAGGTGTGGGATTTTGGGTAGGGACTAGGGGTGTGCAGTGAAGCCATCATCTGTATCTGTATTTGTTGCAATGGCAAAATTATCTGTATCTATATTCGGATATAACCGGACGTGGGTGGGGCTTTAACCATAAATGCTTCGAAACTAAATTAAAAGCCAGTTTTTAAATGTAACTCTGTTCTATTTATTTTTCCATATAGAAAATATGCCTTGCATAAAAAAAGAAGAAATAATAATAGTAAAAATAATAATTACAATAAAAGAAGACAATTATGGTGGCCCAACACAATGCAATTTACAAAGTGAACAAAAGTTCACAACACAAAGAAATTAAGGTACAACAAAATGAAATTAAGCCACAACACAAAGAAATTAAGCCATAACAAAAATAAATTAAGCCACAACACAACAAAAAAATAAGACACAACAAAGAAATTAAGCCACAACACAAAGAAATTTAACGCAACACAACAAAATTAAGCCACAACACAAAGAAATTAACCACAACACAACAAAACTAAGCCACAACACGAAGAAATTAAGCCACAACACAACAAAATTAAGCCACTACACAAATAAATTAAGCTACAACACAAATAAATTAACCACAACACAAAGAAATTAACTGCAACACAATTAAATTAAGCTACAACACAAAGAGTAAGAAAGTATTCATGAATGGGGTTTTATTTTGACACAGAAAGATACATTTTGTTATTTTGCCTGGAGGCAACACCATACCATAGATGGTTCAATACAGTACTCAGCATTCACAATGCACAAATGTCTTTGCCAAAATGTATAAAGTTAAATCAAAATCATAGCATAATCAGAACATAAATCTACTTTACTGGGAATGTCTTATTGTGTTCTGTCCTTCTCAAGTAAGCATGTAATACTGCCAATAAAGTTTTAAAAATCTAAACATTATTCACCAGGTCATCGTTGCCCCCTAGTGGCCGGGAGCATTTCTGTTGGTTTGTGGCTTGATTTCGTTGTGTTGTGGCTGAATTTATTTGTGATGTAGCTTAATTTCTTTGTGTTGTGGCTTGATTTCTTTGTTTTGTAAATTTTTGTTTTTTTTGTAAATGTAATTGTTTTGTGCACCTCTGGGCCACTGTAATTATATCTTCTTTTATTATTATTATTATTATTTTTATTTTTTATTTGTATTTATTTATTTATTGCATGTAGAACAGCGTTTTGTTCACTCTACAGCACACACAGACCATGTAGGCTATTAATTTCATTTAATAATAGCCTTGTGCGGTTTAATAATCACATATGACTATATCATTTGGCCAAATAAAAAAGCACATTAAAATAATTGTGATTTTCACAATATTTATTCATTATATATCGCCAGCGAAACATTGCGATGACCTTTAAACTTGAGATAACACCATGCACATTTTCATTAATAAAGTTTACCCTTTAGTCATATTAACTTCACAGACTTATCATTGCGTTGTAAGCTTACATATGTTTATTTAAAATATATTTTATACCTGTGCTTGTTGTTGCATAATCAATATCAATATTTCTTCTATTATCCTGAAGAATTAGTTTTGAAGTCAATATTCATGCCTTTGCGAAAAAAAAGGTATTTGGCTTTGGCACATCCCTAGTTGGGACTTCAGTTTTGTTTATAAAAACAAAATAAAAAAAAGAATTTTAAGGTTAATGCTCTACCATCTCAAATCTGCTTTTTATGACACTGTTGGTTAATTAAACGTTTAGGTTAGGGAGGTAGATTTTGTTCATTTAAAAAACATTGAGCATTAACCTTTAAAACATAATCTTTTTGGGAGAAAATGTAACTTTCTTTTAGTGCCCCTCAGTGGACATTTCACCTCGAAACTGCAGCGATATGTGAAGTTGCTACAGTCACATAATTTTAATGAGATCAGGTGGTTTTTCTGGCCTTAAAAGTAAACATTAAATAGTCTTGCTTAAATGACCAAAATCATAGTTCAAAGATTCATTTTGCATGCTTTCCCTTGATAATAAATTCACCATGATATTAATCAGATTTTTATCTTACTTCAAATACTTGATAATCTTAAAAAAAAAAAAAAAGATGTAAACCCCCCCAAATTTAGTTTGAGGCTAAATCAAACATTTAAAAAGGACAGAAAACAAGTAAACAAAATTACTGTCTCTTGTAATTATCCAAAATATTTTGTGTCATCTCACACTTTGTTACATGCCAAAAGGATGATTTAAATTAAATAAATATCTTATTCTCACACTCATCAGCGGGGGTCACATTATCATTCTTAAAATATTATTTAAATTATTTATATTTGGATGCAGTTCCTAATAAAAATGCCAGCCAACTGAGAATTAACTTTTAAGTTCCTTACATTAAGTGCTTAGTGAGTGTAAATTTTGAAGCCTGATCATTTCTTCACATACCCAGGAAGAAAAACCCATAGCCACATACTTCTTAAACCACCCAGCACTTCAAATGCTGAGGACTGCCTGACAAACAATCATCAGACTGTTTTCCTTTCTAGCTCTTTCTGATAATCCGAAGGTGCTGTCATGACTTTGACACTGAAGCCGTGTATCCTACAAATGCTGTGAGCAAAGATCTGACCCTGCTGTCTATCAGACTTTCACTTCACACTGGGGCTTGTGCTTTCATTAGTCCTCTTTATTGTCTTCATTCTGGGTGTGAATTCATCCTGCCCTGGGTAGAACCTGTGGCTGGTGTGGCTCCCTGAGGAAGTCCTAAGCAGATGTCACATCACATTAAAGTGCCAGTGAGAGTTTCTAGTGTGGAAGAGCTTTGAAATGCTTCTCCAGGCCGCCTGATGGGGGCATAATTAACTATGTCCTCTCAAAATGTCTCTGTCACTCTAAAGTTTTTTCTATTAATCTGCTAGGCAGTAGATGTGTGGTTGGTTTGCATGTTTTCTTCATGGATGGAACCCTGCAGTGTCTATTTCCAGAAGGTATATATGTCCATGGCACAGTGGCATGGTCGATGTCAGGCCACTGATATAGCATGGGGCTTGCAATCCAATATTTTCCTCACAATATTAACACACTGGGTTCATGCACCTTGCATTGATTAATGCTGTTTTCTTGCAGTGTGTAATTTATGTGCCTCTGGCAGCATCAAACTGTGTTGCAAGAATAATGACTGTTTTTAAGCGAGTTTTAAACACTGCCCCCATCTTCCATTGTGTTGACAAACAGGTAGCTCCACCCCAAACCCATAGCATTGGTTGAGCCAATGTTACTATGTCAGGCCATAAAACCATGGAGGACTGTAATACCTAGAAAGAGCTATCCATTTCCATTCACTTTCCCATTAATCTCAATGGCAGCAACCACCCTTGCATGACTGAAGTCTCCCTACACTTTCACTTTCAGATTTGCAAATATGTCAATATTTTGCAATGAAATAAAAATCTATTGTTTCTATACTTATAATAAACAATTTTAAATCAATAGTTTTATATTTTTCCGTATTTTTTAATTGTATAATGTCATGTGTTTCATTGGGAGTGCTTCATGGGATTGTAGTTCATTCACTCATTAAAGATGTAAAGATGCACTCAATAATTTTTTCCTCAATAAAAAAACTCCTACAAACATGAATTGTAATTTTGCAATATGTGTAGGAAATCATGAGCACTCACATTAAAATGAAGACTCCAGTCATATCAGTTACCTTATAAAAGCTGTTTTATTCTACATGGAGAGGGTCCGTACATGGGGGCTACCATGTTAGAATCACATGACCAGCCGAATACTACTCGCTTAATCTCAGTAACCATCCTCTTATTTGACACTTTCACTCATTAATTAATCATGGCTGACCGTGAATACTAAATTTCTACAATGGCATTTGTAAGTGAAAACTATTGATTTTAAATTATGCTGCATCCAAGCCACTAGGTGTCAGTGTAAGTCCAAGATGACACAAAGACAAAAGTTACTGAGTGCACCTTTAAGTACACAGTCTTGTATCTTTGTCTTTTGTCTAATTTCCAATACTTTTTTGCTTTAAATCAAAGTTGTTAATGTTGTGTGATTCACTTCGGAGATGGTTTGTTTGGTTCATTGCTTAGAATGCCTTTATAAAGGATTATAGGAAATCCACATGGGAAAAAAATGAAGGGGAAAAATACTTCCAGAACCAAGATGGCTGAAAAAGTGGGCAAGAACGGTTGCACTCTATTTTGTTTACTCAAGAAAGCACATGCACATTAGCTGGACCAGCCTGTAATTTTATTTTATTTTTTCCTTGTTTGAACGAAAGATTTATGATACCATTGTTGTTGGATTTTACTGATTATAAATATGTTATTGGAACATAATCTTTGCCAACAGTTTTGGAGATTGTGGTCCCCCATTACCAATATGGCCGATGAGTGACATGACTTGTCACTGGATTTTGCCCAAACCCTGACCCCTTGGTTCGGACAAACTCACGCCATTGGTGAGGCAGTGTTGCTATGTTGGACTGTTCAAATAAACAAACTGCAGTTCCGTTTGGGTCCCCTTTGGGTCACCTTTATTGCCGTTAATATATATACAGACACTGATGAGCCAAAACATTATGACCACCTGCTTAACATGCTGTTGGTCCTTTGCGTGCTGCCAAAATAGTGCCAACCCACCGAAGCATGGATTCTACAAGACCCCTGAAAATGTCCTGTGGTATCTGCACCAAGACATTAGCAGCAGATCCTTCAAGTCCTGTAAGTTGCGAGGTGGAGCCGCCCTTGATCGGACTTGTTGGTCCAGCACATCCCACAGATGCTCAGTCGGATTGAGATCTGGGGAATTTGGAGGCCAGGGCAACACTTTGAACTCTTCATGTTCCTCAAATCATTCCCAAACAATGTGTGCAGTGTGGCAGGGCGCATTATACTGCTGAAAGTGGCCCCTGCCATTAGGTAACATCATTGCCATGAAGGGGTGTACCTGGTCTGCAACGATGTTTAGGTAGATGGCACATGTCAAATTAACGTCCACATGAATGGCCAGACCCAGAACATTGCCCAGAGCATCACACTCCCTCCACCATCTTGTCATCTTCCCACAGTGCATCCTGGTGCCATCACTTCCCCATGTAAACAGTGCTCACTTACACGGCCATCCACATGATGTAAAAGAAAACGGGACTCATCAGACCAGGTGACCTTCTTCACTGCTCCAAGGTCCAGTTCTAATGCACGCATGCCCATTATTGGTGTTTTCGAGGGGCACTCTGACCGTTCTGCGGCAACGCAGCCCCATATGAAGCAGGGTGCGATACACTGTGTGTTGTGACAGATTCCTCCCATAACAATCATTAACATTTTCTGTGACTTGTACCACAGTAGACCTTCTGTCGGTTCAGACCAGACGGGATAGCCTTCTTTGCCCTCGTGCATCGATGAGCCTTGGGCGCCCAGCACCCTGTTCAAAAGTCTGCATACCCTTAGTTCTTAATACTGTGTATTACCACCTTTAGCATCAATGACAGCGTGCAGTCTTTTGTAATAGTTGTCTATGAGGCCCCAAATTCTTGCAGGTGGTATAGCTGCCCATTCGTCTGGGCAAAATGCCTCCAGGTCATGCAAAGTTTTTGGTCGTTTTGCAGCCGAGTATGGCTGCTGCGTTGCGAGCTCCAACACAACATTGTAGTGTTTTGTTTGTTTTGTTTACAATTCTTATGTTTTTTGTCTTGGATGTTGTCTGCCTTATTGTCTACGACAGACAAACACTTTTAGACATTGGTTCTGCAATTACACACCATAAACCTGACTTCAAATTCCTCAATGCCGACCCGCTGTTTACAAACACACCAGCGGAGCACTTTGTCTGGGCTGCCTGGCCGCGAAAACGCAAAAGGAAAAGGGGAAACAGAGACGGCGTTCTCATCAGAGTAAGACGTCGTGTAAATCGACCCCCGCTACCCAGTATTCTACTGGCAAATGTTCAGTCTCTGGACAACAAGCTCTGCCAGCTGAGAGCGTGGATCTCCTTCCAACAAGAGATGAGGGACTGCTGCATTATCTGCCTTACGGAAACTTGGATGTCTGCTGAGATTCCAGATTCAGCCATTGAACCCGCAGGGTTCTCCGTGCACCGAGCGGACAGAGCGAAAGACCTCTCAGGTAAAAGCAGAGGTGGTGGTGTATGTTTTATGATCAACAAATCCTGGTGTGATCAGAGTAACGTACATTCTATCAAGTCTTTCTGCTCTCCTGATCTGGAATTTCTCATGCTTCTGTGTCGACCATTCTGGCTACCGAGGGAATTCACAGCAGTCACTATCACTGCTGTGTACATCCCACCACAAGCCGACACAGACCGGGCACTCAAGGAACTGTATGGGATTATAAGCAAGCAGGAAACCGCACACCCTGAGGCCGCGTACATTGTGACCGGGGACTTTAATAAAGCCAGTTTCAAATCAGTCACACCAAAATACCACCAACACATCAGTTTTAACACACGAGGGGACCGGGTTTTGGACCATTGCTACTCTCCCTTCCGGGACGGCTACAAATCCCTCCCCCGCCCACCATTTGGCAAATCGGACCACTCTTCCATTCTGCTTCTGCCCGCTTACAGGCAGAAACTGAAACAGGAAGCACCCACCCTCAGAACGATCCAGTGCTGGTCGGACCAATCAGACTCTACGCTACAAGATTGTTTTGATCATGCAGACTGGGAGATGTTCCGGTCCGCCTTTGATGATGACATCGAGCTTTACGCTGATAGCGTAATGTGTTTCATCAGAAAGTGCTTAGAGGACATCGTTCTGACCAGAACAATACGGATCTACCCGAACCAGAAACCTTTGATTAATAGCGATGTTCACGTGGCACTTGATGCACGGACCTCCGCTTTTAATTCCGGGAACACGGAGGAGCATAAACAAGCCAGTTATGCCCTCCAAAAAGAATCAGAACAGCAAAACATCAGTACAGGAACAAGATTGAAGGACAGTTCAACACCACCAACTCTAGAAGCATGTGGCAGGGAATTAATATCATCATGGACTTTAAAGGGAATAAAAACTCCGCCTCTCTCCCGGATGAGCTAAATACTTTTTATGCTCGTTTCGAGGGAAATAACACCACCTTCGCGGAGAGAGCTCTCGCGGCCGAAGCTGCAGAGGTTAGTTCACTCTCCGTCTCTGTAGCGGATGTAACCCGATCCTTCCGAAGGGTGAATATCCACAAAGCCGCGGGTCCAGACGGCATTCCGGGCAACGTCATCAGAGCGTGCGTGAACCAACTGGCTGGTGTTTTTACGGACATTTTCAATTCTGTGGAGTGGTGGTGGTGTAGTGGACTAAAGCACTGAACTGGTAAGCAAAAGGTTGTTGGTTCAATTCCCACAGCCACCACCACTGTGTCCTTGAGCAAGGCACTTAACTCCAGGTTGCTCCAGGGGGATTGTCCTTGTAATAAGGGCACTGTAAGTCGCTTTGGATGAAAGCATCTGCCAAATGCATAAATGTAAATGTAAACTCTTTGTCTGTAGTTCCCACATGCTTTAAAACATCCACCATTGTGCCTGTTCCAAAACAATCCAAATTCACTTGCTTAAATGACTAGCGTCCTTTTGCTCTGACCCCCATCATCAGCAAATGTTTTGAGAGACTAATCAGAGATTACATCTGCTCTGTGCTGCCTCCATCACTAGACCCATTGCAGTTTGCTTACCGCAACAACCGCTCCACTGATGATGCCATTGCATCTACAATACACACTGCTCTCTCCCACCTTGAAAAAAAGAACACTTATGTGAGAATGTTGTTTGTAGACTTCAGCTCAGCATTCAACACCATAGTGCCCTCCAAGCTTGATGAGAAACTCCGGGCTCTGGGCTTAAACAGCTCGCTGTGCAGCTGGATCCTGGACTTCCTGTCAAGCAGACGCCAGGTGGTTAGAATGGGCAGCAACATCTCCTCATCACTGACCCTCAACACTGGAGCCCCGCAGGGCTGTGTTCTCAGCCCACTCCTGTATTCCCTGTACACACCTGACTGTGTGACAACACACAGCTCCAATGCCATCATTAAGTTTGCTGATGACACAACGGTGGTAGGTCTGATCATTGACAATGATGATACAGCCTACAGAGAGGAGGTGTACACTCTGACATACTGGTGTCAGGAGCACAACCTCTCCCTCAACGTCAGTAAGACAAAGGAGCTTGTGGTGGACTTCAGGAGAAGAAATAGAGAACACAGTCCCATCACCATCAATGGAGCACCAGTGGAGAGAGTCAGCAGCTTCAAGTTCCTGGGTGTCCACATCACTGAGGAACTCACATGGTCCATCCACACTGAAGTCGTTGTGAAGAAGGCTCATCAGCGCCTCTTCTTCCTGAGACGGCTGAGGAAAATTGGAATGAACCGCCACATCCTCACACGGTTCTATACCTGCACTGTAGAGAGCATCCTGACTGGCTGCATCTCCGCCTGGTACGGCAATAGCACCGCCCACAACCACAAAGCACTGCAAAGGGTGGTGCGAACTGTCAGACACATCATCGGAGGTGAGCTTCCCTCCCTCCAGGACATATATACCAGGCGGTGTGTGAAAAAAGCTCGGAGGATCATCAGAGACTCCAGCCACCTGGGCCATGGGCTGTTCTCACTGCTACCATCAGGCAGGTGATATCGCAGCATCAGGACCTGCACCAGCCGACTTCATGATAGATTCTTCCCCAAAGTAATCAGACTTGTGAACTCTTGATCTCCCACGATCACAATACATCAGCACTGCACTTAATTACTCTTACTCTTATATCTCACACCGGACTGTCATAAATTATATTATTATTATATTATATTCTCTCTTAACAACACACTGGCAACTTACTATCAACCAACAGCCTGAATGTCAATACAGTACAATACAACCTACTGTACATTTTATATATACTATATATACTTTTTTATTGTATAATGTGTATTCTATATCGTGTGTATTGTATACTGTACATTGTATGTTATTATTTGTATATTGTGTTGTGCTGTGACCACTGGAGGGTCAACTTGGCCTTGTGCTTAGGGTCATTGTCGTGCTGGAAAGTCCAAGAGCATCCTATGTGCAGCTTTCGTGCAGAAGAATGCATATTGTCTGCCAGTATTTTCTGATAAAATGCTGCATTTATTACGATGCTGGCAAAGACAATGATGAAGACAATGATGATGAAGTGACGAACCCAAGTGCAGTTTATTTCCAAACGTGATATCCAAAAACCCTGACTACAAACGTGAACAAAACAAAACATAAACATGAACATGAACGATTTGACTAGACTTGACTTGACATGACTTGACTATAGACTTGACCTAAACAAAACATGACTTGACTTAAACTTGACTTGGCTTGGCTACAAAAGATACAACAAAGTTACATACACAATACCTGACACTAGACAATGGCAAACATGAGGGCTTAAATACAAGGACATGGGTAACAGGTAAACAAGAGAACCAATCACAAGACTAAACTATAAACAAGATAACTAACTAAATGAACTTAAACCAATGAAAAGACAAGACTAATAACAAAGTAATCAAACAATGAACCAATGAAAACAGGACACATGAACAGGGGAAACAAATGAAAAGATCACACGAGGGAACAGGAATTCACATGACATGACAGGAACAGGAACTATACTTGAAAATAAAAAGACATGAAAACAAGAACAAAACACATAAATATGACAGCATTCATCTTGCTATCAATTTTCACAAGATTCCCCGTGCCTGTAGAGCTCACACACCCCCAAAACATCAGTGAGCCACACCATGCTTCACAGTGGGGATGGTATTCTTTTCACTATAGGCCTTGTTGACCCCTCTCCAAACATAGTGCTAATGGTTATGACCATAATGCTCTATTTTGGTCTCGTCACTCCAAATTACAGTGGGCCAGAAGCTTTGAGGCGTGTCAAGGTGTTGTTGGGCATATTGTAACCGGACTTTTTTGTGGCATTGGCACAGTAAAGGCTTCTTTCTGGCAACTCGACCATGCAGCTCATTTTTGTTCAAGTATCGTCCTATTGTGCTCCTTGAAACAACCACACTGTCTTTTTCCAGAGCAGCCTGTATTTCTCCTGAGGTTACCTGTGGGTTTTTCTTTGTATCCTGAACAATTCTTCTGGCAGTTGTGGCTGAAATCTTTCTTGGTCTACCTGACCTTGGCTTGGTATCAAGAGATCCCCGAATTTTCCACTTCTTAATAAGTGTTTGAACAGTACTGACTGGTATTTTCAAGGCTTTGGATATCTTTTTATATCCTTTTCCATCTTTATAAAGTTCCATTACCTTGTTATGCAGGTCTTTTGACAGTTCTTTTCTGCTCCCAATGGCTCAGTATCTAGCCTGCTCAGTGCATCCATGTGAGAGCTAACAAACTCATTGACTATTTATACACAGACACTAATTGCAATTTAAAAAGCCACAGGTGTGGGAAATTAACCTTTAATTGCCATTTAAACCTGTGTGTGTCATCTTGTGTGTCTGTAACAAGGCCAAACATTCAAGGGTATGTAAACTTTTGATCAGGGCCATTTGGGTGATTTCTGTTATCATTATGATTTAAAAAGGAGCCAAACAACTATGTGATAATAAATGGCTTCATATGATCGCTATTCTTAAATAAAAGACAGTTTTTTTGACATATTTTCAAAATCAATGCCAAAATGTCACAATTTCTGTCAGGGTATGCAAACTTTTGAGCACAACTGTATATATATATATATATATATATATATATATATATATATATATATATATATATATATACACACACACACACACTACCGGACAAAAGTTTTGAAACGTACTCATTCTTTATTTTATATATATATATATATATATATATATATATATATATATATATATATATATATATATATATATATATTATTATTATTATTATTATTATTTTTTTTTTTTTTCACATTTAGAATAATAGTAGTCATCAAAACTATGGAATAACATAAATGGAAATATGGGAATTATGTTTTGACTAAACAAAATCCAAAATAAATCAAAACTGTGTTATATTTTATCATCTTCAAAGTAGTCACCCTTTGCCTAGAATTTGCAGACATGTACTCTTGATATTTTCTCAACAAATTCTTGAGGTATCACCCTGGGATGCTTTTTAAACAGTATTGAATGAGTTCCCATCTATGTTGGGCACTTATTGGCTGCTTTTCTTTATTATTTGGTCCAAGTCATCCATTTCAGGTAAGTCTTTTTATGCAGAGGGGATGTGATAGCACTAGCAGCACAATTTCAACCTTGTTAATTATATAGAGAGACAAAGAGAGTGTGTGTGTGTGTGTATGTGAGCACATGTGTGTAGTGGGGTAGAGTGTGGGTTGGGTCAATGATGGCAGCATAATGAAGCCTGATTTTTGGCACTATGTTGCCCTGGCAACCGCACTCATTTGCAACTGTACAAATTTCAGTGCCTGGTTTTTAAAGCCCACTGTTTCATTTTACCCTTTTTAGCAGTAATGGGAGAAAATTGTTGTGAGGTCAGTTAAACAATTAGAGCTATTTATGATGAGCTGCTTAAATAATTTATTCCTTATTTCCCTGGACAACTAATGTGCTGTTTCTTTTGTTGCAGAGACTTCAAGCAGAGAGTGAGTGTGTTTTTCTGAAGAACATCATTGTTTTGGAGACCATTCATACATAACATCACCAAAGGGGAAGTTCATTAGATCTAAATCAAGATGACAGTGTTGTAATCTCAATGCTTTTTTTAAAACAGTCTTTAGGAATCTGCCAAAATAGGAAACAGATTCATTTTTGCTTCCCTTTTTCACCTGTTTAGGCATTTGTTCTTATAGCCTTTCTGCACCATTCACAGAAATACACAGACATTCGCAAACACACTATAGTTGCATTCCTCTGTAAGCACAGCTTATCAGTGTGAGCAGCATTGTAATGAGCTTTAGCTGATGAAAATTCGATGCTCAATTTCAGGTTAGATTAATGAATGAGAATCTACAAGGAGCATTCACACCATTATCTCTCCCAAGCATCTCTAATACTTTGAATAACTCTGGAATCTTTTACTCACCATTTGTAGATCAGCACTGCACTACAAGTGAGAATTAAAGGCTAATCTTGAGGTAGGTTTCTGGTTCTGGTGCAGCAAAAATAGATTATTATTATTATAGTGAGATTCAAAGGAGGAATTACGTCTTACATTTATTATATGATATATGCAGTGAATGAGCATGAAGAGATGAAAAGTGTTTTTGTAAAGGATTTTAGGTAACTAGGACTTGGTAAGCTGGGACAGCACCATTCTTTTGACATCAATGTGACAAGGAAAGTGACAACATAAGTGAATCAAGACATTACAGTAATGAATATAAACACAAAATGGACTGTAGCAAAATGATGTAATTCCTCAGTTTATATCATGGCGGTAACCACAGCAGACAATGAGGGGGCATGGTCCTACACACTATTCAGAACAGTGGACACCCCCATCCTTGCTTTAAATTAAACAATTTGAATGTTACATTTCAATAACATTTTTTACTTACACCATCAACAAGGTGTTTAAGTAATAAACAATTACTCATTTCCTCATACATATCTTCTTCAACAGTCATTTAATTAACAGTTTTAACATTTTTAAAACATTGCCAAGTAGAGGAACTGAATCTGTTCACTGGCAACTAGGGAAATTCAATCAGTATTATTGTACATTAATGTGGTGTAAGTGCAAACACAGAGTTTGAATTGGACTGGAAGTTGATTGGCACTTTCAGAATAGGTGAATCTCCTTATCATGTGTTGAGGTTACTTTATATTTAAAAGTAAATAAGGAAAAATAAACTTCACCATATGAACTACTTCCACATCATACCTGATGCACAGTGAAAGTGGCCGCATTGAAAACTCATACTCCAGAGAGCAGGTGGACGCTCAAGATTAGCCACAGTCGCATGGATTCTCCATCTTATCTCCTGCCAGCAATGGCTCTGTGAGATTGAATAGTCTGGAGGTGTTTGAGGGCAATAGTTCAGCCATCGGTGGGCTCTTAAAAGTAATTTGACAATGTACTATGTACTTTTACAGTTCATAAGCATAACCCTGGCAACACTATTGCATCCTCCACAGAGGTAAACAAAATTAGACTTTAAATGTTTTCATCAATGCAACCGTCCTCCAACACAATATTTCCTCACATAGTCCACAATAAATAAATGTATTAATTCCACAGTCCATATTTCCAATAACCCATAATATTTTGTCACTGAATTAGCTAAAGTTTGAGCTTGCACATAGTAAAATGAACAAAATTAGGTTATCTTAGATTTTTTCTGACTTCAATGGATGGACATATTTGTGTGGTAACAACCTCATTAGGTGCTAAAATGCAGAAACACCCACAATGGTTTCTTCTCCACATTAGATGCAGCTAAATTTGAAATCTTATTTGCAGTATCCTACTTTAGTCACTGGCAAGTGGTCATTAAAGGTAAGGCTGAGTGGGCAGCACTATTTGTGTGACAGGTCAATACACAGGCAGGGAAGTGATAAGATGAAGGCCCTTGAAGCAAGGCTAGCGGTAAATTGCCAGCGGTCTTAGAAGTTACCAGAACACACAACAATTTGTTGACACTTTTCTTTGATGAGAAGTCAAATCTAGCACTTGTTACAGTATTCAGCCTGTTCCTTAACATTAGACTGATATTTTCATCATTATTAACTGAAAATCTTCCCCTCGAACACAGTTCTCAAATGAAATATTGTGGCGTTACACTGTAATCACACAGGAAGTTCCAGTACCCTGACATCAACCCAAATCGATGTTACTGACAAGCGGCATCTCCCATCAGACATTTTTGCATCAATTCAAATGTGTCCTGAGGTGCGACTGATAAAGTGATGCATCAGCACCCTCTGAGACACAGGTTCTAGTCCCATTAAAAAACAGGAAGTGTTCACATGTCATGTTCACATAATAAATGATGAGTCCAATTCTGAGGTCGCTTTTCCTTCAAATATAACATTTTTACTCCATTGACGATTAGGTTTAGGGGTGAGGTTTTGGTTAGGGCATATGGTTAATAAAATATGCATTTCTCTTCACTGTATTTCAACACTTACAACTAAAAACAACTAGCTTTTGCCACCCATCTGTGGGCATTTTACCCGGAAACTGGAGCTCACGCCTGGAGAAAGGTCTGTCTGCGTCCTGCAAGACTACGCCCCGTTCAAATAACCGGTGAAATGCTGAGGTCTTGAAACAGCTGGATGTCACATTCATACACTGTGTTTGTTGTGTTTATCTGGAGTCCAGCAGCAACCCTACAACTATATCTATCCTTACCCCGAAATCTAACCACAACCCTACCCCTATACCTAACCACATTTAAAATGGAACAGTTTATAAAATTATTAAATATGTCGCAACTTTAAAGTTCTATAGAATACAATCATTTTGCCGTATCACTAGGTGGCGACAGTGAGGAGAAGAAACTATAATAATCTAATAGGCTAACCGGTTAGTTTGTAAACTAACTGGAGAAAACAGAACAGATAATTTTTTTATTTAACCATTTATATCTCCGGTTTAATAATGTTATATGTGACATAATTTAAAAGTTATTCTTTGTCATATTTACATAGTTAAGACAACATGAATCATACAGCAATTACATAGGAGTTTATAAGTTCTTTCAGCCAACAGAATCGCTTTGTGATCCAAGTGGGGCGTTACTTGGAGTGGGCGTATCATGTAGTGGGTGTTCCTTGTCGTCTTCAGGGACACAGACAGATACACTTGCACAACTGCCCATACATTCAAAAACACTTACGGTTTGGCCACTAGTGGCAGTGATTTGAAATTCGGTAAGCACAGACCGATTTCAGCTGAAGAACATTTGACCTACTGTCTCTGAATTCACAATGATATCAGTCTGCAGGTTTCCAGCAATAAGTAATTTGTCCACACTGAACACAAAACTTCTGCACAATTCGACACAATCATAGCCAATCAGAACATATCTTATGTTTAGTGTACAGTTATAAGCAAGATTTTGGACCAGTCAGATTTCATGGTGTCCGAGGCTATATGCCGCAGAAATATAAACCAAGGTCAAAAGAACAAAAACACAGCATTTGCTGGTGACAAGCTTTGCCAGTCTTTTCAATAGGGTATTCCTTTAAACTGCCTACAGAGGTGGTTTAAAATATGTAGTAAAAAAAAAGACTAGTTAATTGACAAACTCACCTATCAGGTATTAGTATAAAATAATAATAATCAATGAAGAGAAAAACTGTTTAGATTTAGAGTTATGAAACAGAGAAAGCCTCATCTCATGAAAATGATGTAACTATGATGACAGTTTTGCAAAATGATATTGCATGGTTCATTGCACAAATCGCAGAAGTTCCGAGGTAAAATGTTGACTGTTTGGTGCTAAAAGCGAGTTAAATGTTTTCCCAAACAGATGAGTTTTTTAAGTTTAATTATCTATCAAGTTTTAAATCAGCTAAACTTACCTACCTACCCTAAACCTTAAACCTAACCGTTAGTGTCATAAAAAGCAAATGTGAGTTGAAAAATGCAATTGCGGAAGCAACCACGACACTTTCGGCATACATGACGACTTGCGTGCTCTTCTAGACTTGTACCCCAGTTCTTTGCATTACAAGTGCAACCCCTATCAGTTGAGCTACTAAGGAATTTGGTTGTATATGAATAAGCTTGTAAATGTAGTTTAGGTTGTAGGTTAATATGTATCGCCTTACAAGTCATGTACTACAGTAAAAGTGTTTAGATGTCATAAGATAGAATTGTATGAATAGGGTGAAAAGTGCGTGTTTATAAACTTATGAACTGCCATTTTACTTACGATTTGTGTGAGGGAATAAAATACAGTACATTGTTGTAGCACCTCTAGTGTTCTTTTCACCAGGAAACTGTGATTCGTACAACGAGCCACGTAGAAATCAATTAAAAAAATGTATGTATAGTAACAGGATTTTATAAGATCAGGTTAAACAGCAAAGAGTATTGGAAATAGGAATTTACGTTATTTGTTGTACATTATGTTCCTATGAAACTTTTGACAGAATTCTTCAAATGCAGAGATTATAAGCACCACAAACCCATTTTAATGTGATACATTTAACTTAAAAGCTGGAGACAGCTGTTGTAGACCATACTTGTTCTCAAGCCATGGAAAGGTGGGCTGGGGCAGTGAATTCTTTAATTGTAAAGGTATATAGATCACAGAATGAAAAACTATGAAGTGTATGCGAGGGAAAGGAAACTGAACTTCGCTGTCACAGTACCAGTCAATCAGATAAATAAAGTTTATATAATTGAGTTTCGCTGTGTATGCATAATTCATCTTGTGGCCTGCTTTTTCTTTTGTCCCTTTTTGTACCTATTTTTCCAGATTGACTTTGCTGCCCAGAAAAAAGAAAAAAAAAAAAATCATCGTAGATTTAGAAACATTTTTGGAATTAATTTATGTCTCAGCGTTCTACGAATGCATCTATGCAATATAATAGATTTATCTTTAAGTTTATAGACAGATGTTCTGGTTTGAAGGACTTGGATGACTTCTTGAGTGACCCCAGAGGTATAGTGTGCAGATACATGAAGAAAGGCACTTATCCACTGCTTTCAATGGCCATTAAAATAAAGCCTATAATTAAGGACTTAAATTTGTAATTAAGTCTAGAGCAATTCATTCATCTTCAAGTTCAAGCATCATTTGATCAAATGTTACATTTGTTGCCCCTTTGAAGTCCATAATGACCTTCCTGTATGTTCTGTATGGAAGATATTTTCACTTATATTATGTGTGATTCTCTGTCCTAAACCTCACAACCTGGTTTACACAAGTAGGGCTTGGATAAACATCTTTGTTGGTCTTGGAAAACACTTCTATCAAACAATCCCTAACACTGACCCCCAACTAGCCTTGAAATGATTGTGTGATAAGACTGTATTGAATGAACTTGACATACTGAAGCAGCAAAATGCTTAAGGGGGATCATCCCAAGAAATATGCAAGCTACTTTATTTATTTTTGTGTAATATTCAGTGATAATGGTGGTAGACATGCTTCTATCTGCCTGTAGTGAAAGTGCTAGAACTGGTCTCACAACTGCCTCAGTCCACTGGCTATCAAATCTGATTTACTGCAGGAAAATATTGTTGTTCTCTGAATCAGCTTTAAGTTTAAAGTAGCAGACCACACGTTGTGAAATGAAACAGGCAGCTAAACTAAACAGATTGTCATTTGCCATTGTGGCCATTGTATTGATTTACTGCTTCACACTGATAGTTTCCTGGGGGTGCAAGGACAAAAAACCCTTAAAAATGTTCAAATGCAACAAAAGGTTCATGAGCTCTCTTCCCATGAGGCCAGTGGTCTGAACCACAGTCAGTAATTCAAGAAGTGAGAGGTGAAACCTGATAACCAGTCTGCAATTTGGACATTATGCTTTTTTATGATCAGTAATACAGCCAGTTATGCATAGTCTCAAATGGGTATGCATCTCATTTGAGAGCTTGTTACAACCTTAACCCAAACTTCTACTTCATTAAAGTAATTTCAAATCAAAAGGTGACTTAGATCCTGTTTACACCAGGTATTAAGATGCATTGTCACAATTGGACAGCACTAAATACAGGTGTATGCGCAGTCCAAAACGTTTTGTGATTGGACCACTGAAACCCCATACGTACAGCAATTAAAAACGAATGTGACCACAGTGCATATGAGGTGTAAACGTTATTATAAAATTTATATTTTCGGTCCTGGATGCTGACTGGTCAATAGCCGTGCTTTATTTACGATAAAGCACAGCTATGTCCATTTCACCAAGCTTCTATTTGTATCACTTCGCAGCACCCAAAGCCAGAGACTTTTTAACCCTAAGACTGAGCACTTGTATTAAAATGAATGGGAGCAATTGAAACGGCAAACATGGCAGATATAGAAAAGGAAATCCCACCTAATACACTTTCTACACCAACTTCTCCATTGACATGACGTGCCGCAATCGCTTGAGGCTGTCTACACTGGACACATCAATGCAAATTTTCTAAACCCTTTATTTGTCTTGTTGGCAGGTGTAGCACCAGCATGTGCAGCCCAAATAGGAATGGGACATTTGTTTACTGTTGCCGTAATGCGCTGCAATGGACGGTTCCAGTATAGACAGCTTCATTGTTTAAAATGGGATCTATTTGCTTTTTATGGATCGCAAAGCACCGTAGACAGGGTGTTACAGGTAAAAGAGCTAATTGCCTGCTAGTCAACTCGAGAACGCACATGCGTACAATTTACGAAGGAAGCATAATTTACGATACCATTGTTGTCAGATTTTACCGCTGATTTGAAATATGTCCTTTGATCGTAATCTTGATCAAATGTTTTAGAGATTTCAATCTTTGCACATTTAAGTAGATACATTTAAATACTTTTATGCCACTTGTATCCATAGAAAATAGTTGCTCTGGAGCATTTCCAAGATGGCCGCCAAGTAAACTGACTTGCCTTGAAAGGGAATTTGCCCATAGCTGACTGTTCTACTTGTTGCTTAGCAAAGTTCTGTTACTGTAAGGGACTATCGCTGTGTCCAATAGTATGCCAAATAAATAAAATAGTATGTCCGAATCCTTAGTATTCATAAAACAGTATTCGAGAAAAACTTGTATGACCTTTTCCCAGCGAGATTCTAAAGTGTGCATCCACTGAACACTGTACTTTCCCATCATACCACAGGAGCTGAGAAGACATTACGCTCAAAATGCTGGATTTAAAAAAACGGAGGAGAACTGCGAGTTGGATAGCTCTTTTCAAATGTAAGTGCTTGTGCAAAATGGTGCTTTTTTCATTAGTTTCCAGCTGCAGCTCCACATTACCAGAAGTTTCTTTGCAGAAGCGCTAGAGCTGCAGTCTCTGGGAGAAGCTGAGGCGGATTTAAATTCCTGCATCACCGCAGTGGGTTTCTGGTCCAGCCAGCAGTCGAGAACGAAAGTTTACATGGCAGAAGTAATCTATTTGTTTGGTTAAGTTTGTTTGGCTTACACGCTAACAGCTTGGATATGTTTTCTGTTAATTTTGTGGATGCTTACATTTGTCATGCTTCAGTGTATTGAATATTCCCCGGGAATATTGAGTTTACCATTCGGATTGGCAAAGTGTTTAGTAAAGAGGTTTTTCAGGCAAAACCAGGGACTAAAAACGGTTCAAGGAAAGAAAACAAAAACTGAAAACGAACAAAAGTTTTGGAAGAACATAACCGAAAATAGGAACAAAGTGATTTTCAATTGTTCCAGAGTGAAAACGTTATTTTTAAATGCTGGTAACTGGTTATAACTGGTTAATTTTGTTCCGATAATTTTTTCATGAAAACAAAGGCCAAAAGGTACATTACAGTACATTTTTCTTCAACTACACCACTTCATGTTGCCCGAAAAAATTAAACGTGCTTTGATCCTGAAGGAAACTGCTGCATCACACATTTCTTTGCCTAACTGCCTGTTGTGGATGTCACATTCTATGAATGAAGACCTTTTCAACAACTACAGTATGTGTAATTACTACACACACTGTACATGCACAGCTAATCCAGGTTCAAGGAAAACATTAAGAGATAAAAAGTACATTTCTCAGTTGTTTCCAAGTCTTCATTGCATTATTGTTAGATATGATGCAATAATACAGATATTGTCTATTATTACCAAAGTTTACTTGCACTGTCCGATAAAGCACACACTTATTTGAGTAAATCTTAGTCAAATGTGTTTTATATTGCAATCGAATAAAATACTTAAGTGAAAAGAGCACATCATAGCTCCTCCCTCGCTGTTGGTGTGGAGGGGCAGCAGCTGGATATATCTCGCTTGTTTAACAAAACCGTTGTAGATCATTTTTGCGGTTGTTTATACATCATATATTCTGGTCACGTGACAATGCCCATGTTCCCGGATGAAGTATGTCCAGAATCTATTCATACTACTCACCTGCATACCTAAAGAAGGTACTGCGTCCTTAATCAAATACAGTATATACTCTGACAGGACACGATTTCAGACGCAGCATATATCCTCTACTACGCTGTAAAAACTCCAGCTAATAGCATGTTGGAAGAGCAAAAATTGCTAAATTAAATCTGTATTTTGGTTTGGGTGTAGCTATGAAGACATATTATATTACGTTTGAAAAAATATATCACAAAAACATTGTGCGTCTTGACTGCATTATAATCTGACACTTCATTCACTGTCGAATGTTGACTGGACTAATACATGCAAATCCAGTCAACAGATCCAACATGCCTGCTATCAAGGACAAGGTCAGTAAAGCAATACAGATACTACATGCATACTTGTGATAAAACATCTTTAGGATAAGTGTATCATACATTTTCCTAATTTATTGGAGTCATCACATAAATTAACTCGTTCGGTGATAACTGATTAAATAATAACTTCGTTTAAGTGAGGGACTGGCCATTGTTTGCTAGCATCTGCATTTCTGCGTGTAATGTAATTCACAACATAGGGAGCGGATTGCACCCTTGGTCTTTTTTATTTTATTACTGTTTTTACGCTTTATCATCATGCAGTAACTTACTGAAACAGTGAGTTATTTATGCAGTCGTGAAATCACAGGCCCTCTCTTTGGTATTCAAACACAAGTGTCCACAGGAGATGCATTTGAGTGACCAGGTATAAACAGTGATCTGTCTTGCCTGTCCACTTCTGATCTGTTCAACAGAGTTATATCTTTATACCAGGTGTAAACACGACCCTAGTTGGTTGGCTGTCACCGTATGCAGCCAGCACTGGAAATAGTTAACAGGTTGGATTACTGAGTCTCCCATTCCATCTTTACCCATTTATGTCAGGCAATAAGCACATTGAACAGCAGTTTTTAAAGAATTATAGAATAATTAACTACTGAATTATGGCTGTAACAATTTATGAAGAGCAGCCCATAATGAATATGTGAATAATTCCTGGTGCTCAGTGGTATTTTGTGTTACTTATCTTTTTCCTTTTGTATTATTTATTCCTTTTTTAAGTTGTATTGGTACTGTATATCTGTTTATTTACTAAGTTGATAATCACCAGAATTAGTATTTCTGTCTTTTGTGCTCATGGTTATAGTGGAGGGTATACTAAATATGATCAACTTCTAAATGACTTGTATCAGTACTACCTAATGTTACTGCAGAGAATAGAAGTTGCATTGATTTGACACCCCTTAATTATTTCTCAATCACTATAGTCACCAGTTCACATACTGTTTTCTTTTTGCAGACACACTGAAAGCACCATCTGAGCAGAAGCTTTTGCTTTTCCTATTTACTTGTTTAATAATTTTGGTTACTTTGGTAGAGGAATATGCAGAGTACAAACTGTGTGTATCATGATTAAATAAAGTCCTCCAGCCACAAGACAAAGGCTAGCCACACGTCAGATAAAGTAATATTAAAAACTAAACAAATCATTTTACAGTATATAACCATGAGTGTTAGTGAATCAAATGGGGTTAGAATAAACATTCTGAAGAATAGCATAGGATTTATAGACAACTGGAAGAGTTTTGGTGGTGGACCTGACCTGCTAAAGAGAGACAGACTCCATCCCTCCAGAGAAGGTGCCAATATCCTCTCTAGTAATTTGGCTCATAGTCTTAATAATGATAGTATTTGACTAAATGTGGCCCAGGTCAGGAAGCAGACAAACTGGTTAATCAGAACATCTGCTAGGTGCCTTGAGACATCACACAGGTCACATAAACTACAACACATAGAGACTGTATCACCTAGATATCACATAGAGACTGTGTCTGTTCCCCGAACTACCAAACACAAAACTCTCACTAAATCATTGAGAAAAAATTTGATTTAACTAAAAAAAAAAAAAAAAAAAAAATTAAGATAAACATCATATAAAGGTAAGGTTACTAAACATTAGATCTCTTTCTACCAAAGCACTAATTGTAAATTAAATTATTACAGATCATAGTTTGGATGCACTCTGTTTCACTGAAACCTGGCTTAAACCAGATGAATATATTAGTTTAAATGAATCTACTCCCCCAGGTTATTGTTATTAACATGAGTCTCATCTGAAGGGTCGAGGAGGAGGTGTTGCTACAATTTACAGTGAAGTATTTGGTGTTACTCAGAGGACAGTATAGAAGTTTAAGTCTTTTGAACTAATAATGCTTAATGTAACAGTCAGATATAAATAAAAAATAATAATATTGTCTTTTGCCCTTGCTACAGTATATAGATCACCCGGGCCTTATTCTGATTTACTGGTGAATTTGCTAAAATGTTTTATCATATCTTGTAGTTACTGTAGCTAGAGCTTTATCTATGTGAATGTTGAAGTCACCAACAATTAATGAAAATGGCACACTGGGATTAGCATTTATCGATCTTCTCAAATCTATTGGAGTCAGACAAAACGTGACAGGACCAACTCATCACCATAATCATAAGCTAGATTTAATTCTGTCATATAGAGTTGATGTTGATACAATAGAAATTATACCGCAGGGCAATGACATCTCAGATCATTACCTCGTCTCTTGTTTGTTGCAATCAGCTAATGTCACTCAATCTACACCACGCTATCGTTCAGGTAGAACTATTCTTTCGACCACTAAAGACAGCTTCACTAATAATCTTCCAGAATTGTCTCACATACTCAGTAAGCCAAAAAGACTAGGAAGAACTTGATGTAATAACAAAGTATAAATCCAGTCTTCTCTAGCACTCAGTGTCGCCCCCTTCGATTAAAGAAAATGAAAGAAAAAAGCCTCACAACGTGGTACAATGATCACACTCATGCTCTCAAGAGAGCAGCTCAGAAAATGGAGCACAAGTGGAAGAATACAAAATTAGATGTATTTCACGGTGCATGGAAGGATAGTTTCTGTAGCTACAGATAGGCACTAAAAGCTGCCAGGTCAGCATATTTTAGCAAACTCATAGAAAATAACCACAAAAATAAAGCATCGAGTGAACCAGATATTCCGTCGCAACACAAAGGTAAAGACTTCATGAATTTCTTTACTGATAAAATTGAAATAATCAGAAATAAAATTGGAACTATTCAATCAACTGTCACAGCACCTCAGAAAACAGTGTATCATAATTTTGCTCATGAACAACTTCAATCCTTTGCTGTCATAGTTCATGAAGAGCTAACAAAACTTATCAAAAAATCAAAAGTCACAACATGTATGTTAGATCCAATACTAACTAAGCTCTTAAAAGAGGTATTTTTAAGAGTAATTTAAGAACCTCTTCTTAATATTATTAACTCTTCGCTATCCTTAGGACATGTCCCAAGAAACTTTAATATGGCAGTTATCAAACCGTTTATTAAGAAGCCACAGCTTGATCCTAGAGAATTGGCTAATTACAGATCAATTTCCCACCTACCATTTATGTCAAAAATACTAGAAATGTTAGTGTCATCCCAACTATGTTCATTTCTACAGAGAAATGGAATATATGAAGAATTTCTGTCAGGATTTATCAGAGTTACTAATGACTTGCTCTTATCATCTTATTGCGGCTGCATTTCTCTTCTAGTGCTTTTAGATCTTAGTGCTGCCTTCGACACGATAGATCACGACATTCTCTTGAATAGGCTGGAGAATTATGTTGGCATTAGTGGACTAGCATTAGCATGGTTTAGGTCCTATTTATCACACCACTACCACTTTGTATGTGTAAAAGAGGAATTGTCAAATCAAACAAAAGTTAAGGATGGAGTGCCACAGGGATCAGTTTTAGGACCTCTGCTTTTCTCCTTATAAATACTTCCCCTTTGAGATATTCCCCTTTGAGATATTATATTAGGAATCATGGAATAAGTTTCCACTGTTATGCCGATGATACCCAACTTTATATTTCTTCTAAACCCAATGAAAATTCACAATTCTCCAAATTAGCAGGGTGTATAAATGAAGTCAAAGATTGGATGGCCAGAAATGTACTTCTACTCAATTCCGACAAAACAGAGGTACTAATGATTGGACCAAAAACCTCTAAAAATAAGCAGCTAAAATATAATTTGACTCTCGATGGATGTACTGTTACATCGTCTTCTACAGCAAAGAACTTAGGTGTTATATTTGATACCAACCTGTCCTTTGAAAATCTAATTTCCAATGTTTGTAGAACAGCATTCTTCCACCTGAGAAATATTGCTAAATTACGACACATTTTCACTAGATTATTGTAATGCATTACTGGGAGGATGTCCAGCAAGTTCAATAAATAAACTTCAAATGGTTCAAAATGCAGCTGCCAGAGTGCTGACTAGAACCAAGAAATATGATCATATTAGCCCCATTCTATCGTCGGTATATTGGCTACCTGTTAAATTTCGTATTAATTTTAAAATTATGTTAACTACATAGAAAGCTTTGAATGGTCTAGCTCCACAGTACTTAAGTGACATCCTGACATGCTATATTCCATCATGTTCATTACGAGCACAAAATGATTAATATAAATTGTAAATTGTTAAAAATTCCAAAAATATCAAAATCCACAAAAGGAGGTAGATCCTTTTCATACTTGGCTCCTAAACTATGGAATAGTCTCCCTAACACTGTTTGGGATGCAGACATACTCACTCAGTTTAAGTCTAGAGTAAAGACTCTATCTATTTAGCCAGGCATACACCTAATGTATCCTTCAACTCACAATTAGGCTGCTTTAGTTAGGTCTGCCTGAACCAGAAACATCCATCATGATCTATAAGTCTGCATAAAATTGAATGGCATCTACGCTAATACATTTTTTTTTTTTTTTTTTTTGTTTCCATGTCTCAGCCTTGGGATTCATATCCCAAGATTACCAGAGCCAGCCAGATCCAGCTCCGTTCCTGCTTGGTGTCGGACTCCACTGCTACGTGTCACTGAAAGATGATGACATTGGGTAGAATACATGTTTAATTGGAATAATTTGTACAATAAAATGGTTAAGCGGGAGGGGAGGCCTGTGGAAGTGTTGCAATATCTCACGGGAGTTCTTCATGGAAAAGAGGGAAATTAGTGATGCAAACTATTTTTATTTTTCAGTGACAAAGACACATTTCCATTCAACGACCATTAGCATGATTAAAAGAGTCCATCACATTTTAAGCAAACCCATGAACAGAAAATAATGGTACCCTGGTTGGGGAATTGTTTCTGGCAGTGCCAGTGAAGCATCTACATTAAAATATGGTTCCAATTTTTTTCTTTAAACCATTATGTAGTGTGTATCAAGGGCGTCATGCACCTTATTTATTTAATTTATTTGTGGGGGTACAGAGAAAAATCCTGGATCTCTTCAGGGCCAGTTGTATCAGGAAGACTCACAAATTTGAGTAAAGTTTTAGATGACATTTATTTGATGAATATAAAACAGGAATGTAATGTCTGTAGTCCAAAGTTGTTGTACTCGGAACCATCAGATCCTGCCGGAGATGGGGCGAGGAGCCTACCCCCGTGCAGGACAGGACTCAACTGGTGGCGGTGGGGTGATGGAGGTTGCCGTGTTAGCACACTGAAACAGCAATGTGATACAGGTGCATCTCAATTAATTAGAATGTCGTGGAAAAGTTCATTTATTTCAGTAATTCAACTCAAATTCTGAAACTCGTGTATTAAATAAATTCAATGCACACAGACTGAAGTAGTTTAAGTCTTTGGTTCTTTTAATTGTGATGATTTTGGCTCACATTTAAAAAAAAACCACCAATTCACTATCTCAAAAATTAGAATACATCATAAGACCAATAAAAAAAACATTTTTAGTGAATTGTTGGCCTTCTGGAAAGTATGTTCATTTACTGTATATGTACTCAATACTTGGTAGGGGCTCCTTTTGCTTTAATTACTGCCTCAATTCGGCGTGGCATGGAGGTGATCAGTTTGTGGCACTGCTGAGGTGGTATGGAAGCCCAGGTTTCTTTGACAGTGACTTCAGCTCATCTGCATTTTTTGGTCTCTTGTTTCTCATTTTCCTCTTGACAATACCCCATAGATTCTTTATGCGGTTCAGGTCTGGTGAGTTTGCTGGCCAGTCAAGCACACCAACACCATGGTCATTTAACCAACTTTTGGTGCTTTTGGCAGTGTGGGCAGGTGCCAAATCCTGCTGGAAAATGAAATCAGCATCTTTAAAAAGCTGGTCAGCAGAAGGAAGCCTGAAGTGCTCCAGAATTTCTTGGTAAATGGGTGCAGTGACTTTGGTTTTCAAAAAACCCAATGGACCAACACCAGCAGATGACATTGCACCCCAAATCATCACAGACTGTGGAAACTTAACACTGGACTTCAAGCAACTTGGGCTATGAGCTTCTCCACCCTTCCTCCAGACTCTAGGACCTTGGTTTCCAAATGAAATACAAAACTTGCTCTCATCTGAAAAACACTGGGCAACAGTCCAGTTCTTCTTCTCCTTAGCCCAGGTAAGACGCCTCTGATGTTGTCTGTGGTTCAGGAGTGGCTTAACAAGAGGAATACGACAACTGTGCCAAATTCCTTGACATGTCTGTGTGTGGTGGCTCTTGATGCCTTGACCCCAGCCTCAGTCCATTCCTTCTGAAGTTCACCCAAATTCTTGAATCGATTTTGCTTGACAATCATAAGGCTGCGGTTCTCTCAGTTGGTTGTGCATCTTTTTCTTCCACACTTTTTCCTTCCTCTCAACTTTCTGTTAACATGCTTGGATACAGCACTCTGTGAACAGCCAGCTTCTTTGGCAATGAATGTTTGTGGCTTACTCTCCTTGTGAAGGGTGTCAGTGATTGTCTTTTGGACAACTGTCAGATCAGCAGTCTTCCCCATGATTATGTAGCCTAATGAACCAAACTGAGAGACCATTTTGAAGGCTCAGGAAACCTTTGCAGGTGTTTTGAGTTGATTAGCTGATTGGCATGTCACCATATTCTAATTTTTTGAGATAGTGAATTGGTGGGTTTTTGTTAAATGTGAGCCAAAATCATCACAATTAAAAGAACCAAAGACTTAAACTACTTCAGTCTGTGTGCATTGAATTTATTTAATACACAAGTTTCACAATTTGAGTTGAATTACTGAAATAAATGAACTTTTCCATGACATTCTAATTTATTGAGATGCACCTGTAGATTGTGAGCAGACTTATAAAGCAGTGGCTTACATGTGATTGGCTAAGAGTTACCTAGCTAATGGTGTGATGATGTACAGCTGCTAGTCTTCCCGCTAGAACTACGCTGCACTTACATTTCTAGGGTATGTAGACTTGTCATGTATATAGTAAATATTTAAATATTATAAGTCCCACTAACTTTTGTTTCAGCCTCAGATACGCTCAAAGATTACAAGTTGCATGTTTTAACACTATTTTAATCCCTTTTGGATTTCTGTAGTTTCTCTGGTGTTTTTAAGTTAGTTTGGAAGTCAACAGACTATAAATGGGCTACAGTAGGTGCTTAGGAGATAAAATAGTTGCTGGATTTGCTAAGGTTTGCGATGTTCATTGCATAAAGATATTTGGAAAAACAAATGTCCTGGCGGATGTCATAAATTTAGCAAATTCCTTGAGCATATCTTGTATATTACCATTGTAATAGTGTTATGTATCTAAATATTGGGTATTCATTCCATCAGGATGGACCAAGTCAATACAGTTTTCAAAATCTCACAAAGACAGGCATTTTGACAGTTTACACTCTAATAAATATTTTTCATTCATTTGGTAGCTTGATCCATACTGGTAATACTGTCTGTACTGGGATTTTGTTAGTCAGTGGATAAATAAAGGATCAGTAATGCATGCACCAAAATGACTGAATGGTCATATGGTAAAGTTTTTGCATTTTGTTGGGAAGGTGACCCCCCAAAACAAGATTGAGATTATGTTGGACAGCATGTTGTTGCTGAATTGAGATGGTATTTGGTATTACCAATACTTTAGTAGCACAACAGCTGATTCATTATGACAACCACTTCAGTCCCTCTTTGCTGGTAAATAGCATCATGAAAGCAGATCACACCAGCTAATAAAATCATGTAAGTACTGGAACCCCTACAAGATAATAAAAAACCCCTAGTGCCAACAGTGGTTTAGTTGGTGCCCTATGCATGATAACACCATTTTAAAAAGCAAATGACCAGCGGACAGTGCAACTCGACTGGACTGACCAAATTTAGACAAATAAATTGGATGATTTCCCCCATGCGTTTTAGATAAACAGTTTTGTTCTACAATAATTGTGTAATGTAGTGATTAAATTAGAACAAAATCCATTCAGAGTTGTCATGTCCACAATCATCATCACAATCACATTGGAGGACTTAATAACAGTAATGAGTTCATCCTGACAAGTTCAGGATTTGATGACAGAAGCCAATTTTTATTCTCTCTGAATGTTCTGAGTGATGTTCACAGCGAGTTGCAGAACATATTTTTATAATCACAAGTTTTACAAACATTAACAAATCTTTAACGCCACATTGAAACATAATCTTTTAGACAGTATAGCACTTGTAGAGGGGAGACAGGGGCTAGTTGTCACTTAGGGAAGCTGTCACAAGGGTTATGTCTCAGTAATGATAAGTTTTGAGTCCAATCCAAGTCCAATATTTTTTCTTGGGCAATAACAGTCAAAGTGTATAATAGTATTGTTTATAGGTAAGACTTTAATGTGCCAAAACAGAAGTGAACAGTCTCCTCAATCAGACTGACCTCACAGTGAAATCGGAAACAGTAGGTTGACTTTTTTTTAGCTATAATGAGTCTGTGCTTACTGAAATTTAGAACACTTCCCCCATGGCCAAAGCAGTAAGTATTGATGTGCGTATGGTAGAGGTCTGCACGGGTCTCGAAATGAAACCCGATCCGTACCCTGAGACCACGTGGCCCGACCCTACCCAGCCCGAACGATACCGTCAGATTGTAAGCCCGAACCCGACCCGAAACCAAAATCACTCACTGTCTTTATAATTTCTTCTCCTATAAAGTATTTTTGCAATAGGCTGTATTTTATTCTTGCATTGTAGCCAACATTTGTAAAAGTATTGAAACAGTAAGCATATACAGTTTTAACAAGGCATGGCAGCCCCTCAATACACTAGAGCAGAAGGAAAAAAAAACATTGCTTTACCATTTATCAAGCACTGAAACTTTGCTTGGTGCAGAACAATCTGGTATAATACGAAACAATGTAACAGTAACCTCTATACAGCCTGAACTTGTTCAGAATGTTGCATCTTTGTGACACCTGCACTAAAAATAATGTAGACGCAGCGCAACGGATGCAAACAGAATGCAGGTGTCTTGACATGCATTTTTGAAAACTTGAAGTTCTTTTTAACTTGACACGGTGTCTAAAAATGTGCCGGTCCTGTGCGAGATGCTGAAGAAACAGCAAGATGTGGTGCAACAGTCAAAGACATTTGTCCAGCATGTGTACCTAAGAAAACAATGGGAAAAATATTAATATGAGTGGATTATCTCTCTCCACATGGAATGTGAATGGGTTGGTGCACCCCATAAAAAGAAGGAAGGTTATTTCTTTCCTTAAACATAAGAAATATGATATAGTCTTTCTTCAAGAAATGCATCTTTCCCCACTGGAAGCTGAAAAATTTGGGAAGATATGGGGTGGACATGTTTTCTTTAGTGTTGGTTGGTTGGTAGGGGAGTCATTATACTGATTAATAAACGTCTGCAATTCAAATTTATCAAACAGATTAAAGATAAAATAGGAAGAGTCATTATTGTTTTAGCAGACATTCAGGGGCAAAGGTTGATTTTAGCTAATATTTACGCACCTAATGCTGATGATCGGGGCTTTTTTATAGATCTTGAAGGGATGTTGCAAACGCTGACACCCCTCATGATATAATATTGGGAGGAGACTTTATTGATGGACTCAATCCTTGATCATAGTGAAGCAAAAGTGTGTAAACCCCCTACAGCAACACTGACGCTTCACAGGATGTGTAAAAATCTTGGTCTTGCAGATATCTGGCGATTTCTGGTAGAGACTACAAATTTTTTCATCAGTTCATAAGATTTATTCTAGAATAGATGTTTTTTTGTTTTTTTATATCTAAATCCCTCATTTCATCTGTTGTTGACTGCTCAGTTGGAAACATCTTAACTCACCAGGGCGTGATCTGAGACTTAGAGGGTGTTGCCACATACAGAGAAAAAGAAATCATATAGTTGGCGCTTTACTGTATCCCTTTTGCAAAATCCTGATTTCCAACAAATGTTAAATACTGAAATCATTGTTTATATGGAAACCAACTGGTCCTCAGTATCCTCTGTGGGTATGGCTTGGGAGGCACTTAAGGCAGTTCTTAGGGGTCGAATCATACAGTATGCCTCATTCATCAAAAAATCCAAAGCACGAGAACTCGTGGAGTTGGAAGGGAATATTAAAAGAGCCGAGGCAGAGCTGAAGCGCCGAATGTCGTCTGATGGCCTCAGAGAATTGACCCGATTGAAATACAGATACTATAATACTATTTTGTTGCAGAAAGTGGAGTTCTGGCTGTTCAGGGTGTAAGGGGGAAGTCACCCACTGGTCCAAGGACGGTATCCAATGGCGTGGCTGAAGGTCTCCTGTGTGTTCTGTCTTATCGTGCATGACATTAAATAATACTTAGATTATTTGATTTGAGTTCCATGTTTTATTAATCTTATCATTAATTATTTTCTTTTTCATCTGACTCCAATTATGAAAAACCTCGTTGATGTATCTATGCTCTGAATTTGAGTAATTCTCTCTTCTAGACTGCATTTGTTATTTCAATGTTATTTGGGTCCTGTGCCGGCCAGACACAGGTCCTTTAACTACAAATTCATCAGTTTCAGATATTAGTAAGTTTTAGACTAAGTCCTTATAGGTTCTTGGCTTTATCCGTTTAGTCTTATTTGGCTAAATTCTATAATAGATTCTCGGTTTACCGTTTAGCCCCAGTCAATTAAGTCCTGTTTTACAGATTCTCGGTCCTACCTTTAGTATTCCCATTTAATTCTACTTGGCTAAGTTCTATTATAGATTCTCGGTTTACCGTTTAGCCCCAGTCAATTAAGTCCTGTTTTACAGCCCCAGTCAATTAAGTCCTGTTTTACAGATTCTCGGTCCTACCTTTAGTATTCCCATTTAATTCTACTTGGCTAAGTTCTATTATAGATTCTCGGTTTACCGTTTAGCCTCTTACATACTTAACTAATGGGTTACTTCTGAAGTAGCTTAATTAAGCCAACTCTGACCATAGATTTGTAGTTAACAAGAAATATACTAGAAAACAGTCCTTCAGAATGAATCATAATAACAATTTATTTACCAGGTAATAGTAATACATTCAAACAATCCAATTAAAATAATAAATCAAACTCAAAGCTATCAGTGAACCAAGCATAATAATATAATTAAAGTTGTATTCCATTCAAACATTTACCAAACATAAGAAATACAAATTGCAATTACCTGATAGTGAAAAAACTACATGCAAACAACGAAGCATGGGAGATCTGATTTACAGATTCCACGAGCTTCTCTGCCATCCTTCCTTAAGTACCAAACGATTCCATTGTTATTTCAGATGTGTGTGTTTGATGTTATTTAGGATTTGGTTAACAATTTAGGGAGTTGTAAGTCAACCTTTGATTGAGTAGGTTGTTTGATGTTTACAAAGAATACACCTAATCTGCATACAGCATCTGGTCTCTGTGTGAGACTTGAGAGGGGCATGCCCCGGATAGAATACTGTATTTTATTAAGTTCTGAAATCTTACTTGTGATTTGACTTTGCTGAAAGGGAATGAGACCTTTTACCAGTTGCACTGAGACCTCTTGAATGACACCAAACATGTATGATCAGAAAACCTTTTACATTACAGAACAGGATAAGTCATAACTTAGTTTTTAGTGTCCTTAAAGTGACCTAAGGTGAGAGAGAGAGAGAGAGAGAGAGAGCAGATGTGAGTGTGATTTGCGTTTTATGGTCCCCAATCAGTGGGGTGTGTTTTCTCAGGTGGAGATGCTGCTCTGTGTGAGAGTTTTATGATGTTGGTTCTCACAGAGTTCTTTGACTTTCCCGGAAGTGATGCAGATAATTTCTGCATCAGATCTTATGCTACAGAATTGGCTCCACATTTGTAAGAAGTTTATACGGAATCATTAAAGAATGGAAAGCTTCTACCAACCATGACACAAGCCCAGATCAGTCTGATTCTTAAAAAGGACAAAGATCCAAGCGAGTGTAAGAATTAACGTCCAATTTCCCTGATCCAGCTAGATGTAAAAATGTTGTCAAAAATTTTGGCTAACTGATTAAGTTATGACATCTCTTATACATATAGATCAGGTGGGGTTTATTCGGGGCCGTAGCTCTTCTGATAACATTAGGTGTTTCATGTGGTCAGTGGCGAATGATCAGACTCCGGTCGCTGCCATCTCACTTGATGCAGAAAAGGCATTTGATATAGTAGAATGGGATTATCTTTTTAAGATTTTGGAAATATACGGGTTTGGGAGTACATTTATTGGTTGGATTAAGTTACTTTATAGACACCCTGTAGCAGCGGTACAATCAAATGGATTAATTTCAGATTATTTTACTTTGAATAGGGGCACTCGGCAGGGTTGCCCTCTTTCCCCATTATTGTTCTTTCTTGCCCTGGAACCATTAGCAGCTGCGATAAGAAAGGAGGAGGATTTTCCAGGGGTGGTGGCGGGAGGTATGGCGCATAAACTTTTGCTTTATGCAGATGATATTTTATATTCGTCTCTGACCCTACTAGATCTATGCCTTGCCTCCACAGAATTATTAATTCCTTTTCTAAATTTTCAGAATACAAAGTCAATTGGTCCAAATCCGAAGCTTTGGCTTTGACAGCGTACTGCCCAATAACGGCTTTCCAGCTGGGCGCTTTCCAGTGGCCCAAACAGGGCATTAAGCATTTGGGCATTTTATTCCCAGCAAAATTGTGTGATTTAGTTAGAGTTAATTTTGACCCCTTAATAAAATGGTTCTCAAGCGATGTGGACAGGTGGGCTTCATTACATTTATCTATGATCGGGAAAGTTAATGTTATTAAAATGAATTGTATTCCAAAATTCAATTACTTGCTGCAGTCTCTCCCTATAGATGTCCCCCTCTCTTATTTCAAGCAATTTGATAGCATAGCGAAGTCCTTCATTTGGAATGGTAAGCGTCCCAAATTACTTTTCAATAAGTTACATAGGCCGATTGACAAAGGTGGGCTAGGCCTACCCAGGATTTTATTTTATTATTATGCATTTGGTCTCAGACATTTGGCTCGTTGGTCGCTTCCACCTGAGAGAGCCCCTCCCTGGTTCTGTATAGAATAGGAATTTCTTGCCCCTATTTCACCATTGCAGAGCCTATCAAATTAATCGTAGAAGTTAAGTTACATCCCATTATCTCGCATTTGAACTCGGTATGAACAAAGGTATCCAGACAGTTTAATTCGGACAATTTTTTTAAAATGTTGCCTCGAGCATATGGCTGAACCCCAAATTATGCATCAACAAGTCCCCTTTTTGCTGGTCAGAATGGATTGGGAGGGGGGTTACTACACTCGGTGTCCTATATGTGAGTGGAGTGTTGAGATCATTTCAAAATTTGGTTCAACTTTTTGGGATTCCCAGATCTCAGTTCTATAAGTATTTACAGTTGTGCCACCTGCTCTGTACTGTTTTTGGGAGTGGTTTACACCCCCCTAAAGCGGCAGATACTCTGGGAGTGGTTATTACTGCTTTTGGAAAAGGTCATGAGGCAACGGTGTATTACTCCCTGCTAATTCACAGTCTGGGGGATGGAACTTCAGCTTCTCTAAAGAGATTATGGGAGAAAGATCTAAGCTTGGTATTGGAAGAGGGAGTATGGGCTAGGATTCTAAAAAATGTCAAATCTGCATCTAGAGATGCAAGGGTTCGCCTTATGCAATTTAAGATTTTACATAGAGTCTATTGGACCCCTCTAGATTGCATAGGCTTGGTCTTAAAGACACACCCACCTGCTGGCAATGTCAATCAGAAGATGGAGACACAACCCATGTCTTTTGGGGATGTGTTAAGATTCAAGAGTTCTGGTTGAGGATTCAGAGTTTTATGTGCGAGGTTTTGGCCTCTCAAATTTTATTCTGCCCCAGACTCTGTATTTTAGGAGATGGGGCAGTCATTAATTTGGAGAATAAGCACGTGAAAACTATCTAGTATTATGATTGCCAGACAGATTATTTTAAGGAGTTGGAAGTTGGCTGGAGCGCCCCCATTTCAGGAGTGGTGTTCAGAGATGGCCAGAGTGGCAGCTCTTGAGGAGGGGATATCCAGAAGACTGGGGAGTCTAGACCTGTTTGGGGAGAAATGGGGCAAATATCTGTCTTTTTTGGAGGGCTCTCAGGGAGGGACAATGGAGAGAGGTGTAGGGGATGTGTGTGATTAGTTTATTATTTATTTATATTTTTGTGTTTGTTGTGTGTCTATAATTATGTGACCACTGGGGAGTTGTTGGGGGTCAGGTGGGGGATGGGGGTTGGGATATTTAGGGTTAAACATTGATTCTGTATATATATGTTTTGCTATTCCTTTCTAATAGATGAATCAATAAAAATGTTAATCGCAAAAAAACAAAAAAATAATAATGGGAAAACAGAACAAACGCACACAAAAACACGTTGGGTGTTGAAGGATTATGTGTATTTTAACTGTCTTTATTCAGATGACATTACAATATGACTGTGTCACTGTATTGTATCTATGTTTGTCAAGTTTCATTAACCCTACAATGGTTGGGTTATCCTGAGGGGGGTTTCTGTGGGACCACAGAAGTTTGTTGAGATGTTCCCAGGACATTTCTGGGATTCACACTTATAGTTTTGTCCCTAAAGGGTCTCCTGTATGTTTAGATAACACATTTGCTCAGGTATATAGGTCTGTCACACAGACAGAACTTGGTGTTAAGACTCAGAAGAGCAATACTACATGATCGTCATCAGTAAACTCTTTTTCCCACGAGCACTTGGTTTTGCTTACTCTTCTTTATGTATTAGAAGAACTCTGATTCATTGGCAAGCCACCCGATATCTGGTCAACCAAATACAAAAAGATCTAACAGTGTGAACGGCCCCTAACTTATCTGTTACCGTGTGCGTTTGTGAGTGAGAGGCCAGTTTATTTTTTTAATTAATTACAAAACCAAACCCAACCAGAACTTGAAAAACTGACCCAAACCCGGCCTGAAACCCGATGGGTTCTCGGGTCCTGTCGGGCCCAGGTTGGGTTGCAGACATCAAGCTTATGGGGCACGTGTGAGCTCCATTTTCCAGATGGAATGTCCTCGGAGGGGTGCTAAATGCGAGTTGCAAAGTGAGTTGTTTTCAGCTGCACGGCTGCAAGACAGTGAAGAGGAATGCATATTTTATACCCACCAACTCAAATCCCAAACCTAAACCTAACCATCAGTGATGTAAAAATGTAATGTTAGAGGGAAAATACAAGCTCCGAATCCTGCTCGTCACTGATTATGTGAACGCCTCAATGCCATGTGGCAAAATTAAAGCATACATCTAAAATTATTCTGGACTATTTAGGAAAATTATGTATCTATTCCGCCCCAAGCAACCAGATTGTCTAGACAGAATATTAATTATTCAGATATGATCACACTATCAGTAACAGATCGTTATTAGTCATAGATTTTGTTTGGGTGAAGACACAGCCAGATTTTGTGTGTTATGCACACAAACACCTCCAGAGCTCTCAGAGGGAGTAAAGATATCTCCCACATATGTGCTGGAAGATCAGGTGAGGATTAGAGTGTGGATTATCAAAAATGAGAACTTCTCACTCTCCTCTTTCCATTTGAAAAGGGATTAATATTACCAAGAAAGATTGATGGTGACTGGATCACATTTTAACACTTTACAGATGTACATTGCTTTGTACAGTTTAATATCAATGCTAAATCTAAATTACTTTGGGGAGTTGGAGTTAGGTGAATATGTGCTCTGTTTCATAAGAGTGTTTAGCTTTGCAGTGGTATTTCAGAGTGACTCTCACAAAATCTATCAAGAAAATGTCTGGGTCATTTTTAACCACATATCAATACAAAAATGAAAAATATGAAATTATAATGAGTGTATTGTGGACTATATTGTGGACCATTAAGACTGTTTGCATTGTGACATTATTTTCAGGGCATTTAATTTTAGCTCAAATTCTCATTACCATTACATTATTATTAATATTATATTAATATTTTAAAAAAAAATACATAGTTTAAATATTACGGATATATATTTTATTTATGTCAACATGGACAGGTTGTGTGACATGTCCTCATCCTCAAAAACCATAAATCAGAAGCATCTAGACTTTGTGTATTTGTTTAGGGCCTAACGGCTTTGTTTATAACAATAGGAGTGATCTAGCTCGTTGCGTCACAACATGTATGCCCTGTTTAGAGGGAGGGACTGGCCTTGGATATTCTGCAGTGCATGTTTTTTATATTGAATTCTTTAATTCTTCAACCTAAAATTTCAAGTTACTTTAGATAGAAGTGTCTCCTAAATGAATAAATGTAAATGTTCTTCAAGTGATGACCTATTTTGGGAAGTTAGATCTATTTCAACCTTGACAATTTTCACAATATGGCATGGCCTCAAGTGACTTTTTACTTTTATAAAATGCTTACCACATAAAACAAATATTGAGGACACGTTTATTAAAATGTTTTTTGTTAAAGTATTGTTCTAATGATTAAAGGGATAATTCACCCAAAAATCTTCTCATAATTTTTTCACCCTCATGCATACCAGATGTGTATGACTTTCTTTCTTCTGATGAACACGAATTAATATTTTTAGAAGAATATTTCAGTTCTGTAGGTCCCCACAATTCAAGTGAATGGGTAGCAAAATTTTGAAGCTCTAAAAGCACATAAAGGCAGCATAAAATTAATCAATAAAACTCCGGTGGTTAAATCCACTGAAAAGCCATTTCTTTACTATAAATTCTAAATATTTAAATATAAAATCTAAAGAATAAGAATGTGAAAGTGGAGATTGATAGTAAAAAATTGATCAATTAAAACTGATCTGTTTCTCCTCCACACTTATCATATTGCTACTGATTATATGGATTTAACCACTGGAGTCATGTGGATTACTTTTATGCTGCCTTCGTGTCATTTTGGAGCTTCAAAATTTTGGTCACCATTCACTTGCATTGTGAGAACCTACAGAGCTTAAATATTCTTCCAAAAATCTTTGTTTGTGTTCAGCAAAAGAAAGAAAGTTATACACATCTGGGATGGCATGAGGGTGAGTAAAGGATGAGAGAATTTTCATTTTGGTGTGAACTATTCCTTTAAATGCCTTAAAATAAATAAAGGCAGGTAAAATGTCCCATTGAAAAGAAATAAGGGGCTCCATTTTCGTGAGTGCGCTACGACCGTGAACCTCTTATCCAATTTTCGTGAGTGTGCTAATTCTAAGTGCAATTTTCATGCCAGTGCAAATAGCTGTGGGTGGGAGTGTTTGCGCTACTGTGGTTGTAGGCGTGCAAACTGTGGGTGTATTGTATGTAAATAATGTGGCACAAAGCACAATTTCTATTTTCCTGAGAATTTGGTTGTTGCGCTAAGACGTTACAATACCACATCTTAACTATCTTAAATTCAGTTCCTGCATTTGCAGTTTGGAGATTTCCACCAGCAGGTAGTAATAAAGTTAATGTCCAAACTCTTAAAATATAGTGGAACATTCAATTAAGTCCCTGACAATCACTGTCATAACAGTTTTGTGAAAAAAATAACAATTATGAGATTGTGTTAAACTATCTAAAGGTCATGACTTATTTTTCAATTATTATCATTATGTTTATATTTACAATTGTATTTATGATCTAATTTATATTGGTATTATTCTTTTTTAGTGTTTTTTTTTTTTTTTTTTTGTTATTAACAATTTTTATTGATTCCATTCACAAAATAAATAGACATAACAGAAAATATGCAATCAAATTATATACATTCTCCCAAAAAAAGTACAGAGCAGGTGGCACAGCTGTAAATACCTATAGAACTGAGATCTGGGAATCCTAAAATGTTGAACCATATTTTCAAAGGATCTCAACACTCCAGTCTCATAAGGTCACCGAGCGTATTAACCTCCCTCACAATCCACTTTGAACAGCTGAAAGGGGACTTATTAATACATAATTTTGGGTTCAGCCATATGCTCAAGGCAACATTTAAATGTCAAAATTAAACACTCTGGACACTTTTGTCCATACAGAGTGCAAATGCGAGATAACGGTGTGTAACAATTTTTATTGATTCCAGTCACAGATTAAATAAACATGACAGAAAATACAGAATCAAATTATATGAATTTAAAACCCTTCCCTCCGAACATCCCCCCCCCACCCAACACAAACACGCAACTCAGTAGTCTGATAATAAATTAATAATAACACATAAATCAACAATAAATCAACAAAGTATTTAGAAACAAAAAAACAAAACAAAAAACAATAAGAATGAACACACACATTTAACATTGACTATCTCCCTCCACTGTCTCCCCCCGAGAGCCCTCCAAAAAATCCAAATAACTGCCCCATTTTTTATTAAATAAACCCATGTTGCCCAGCCTTCTATATATCATCCCCTCAAATGCTGCCACCCTGCCAACTCCGTGCACCACTCCCGAAACGATGGTGCTCCGGCCGACTTCCATCCCCTAAGGATGACCTGTCTTCCGATTATGACACCAGCCAGGACCCAGTTCTTTATGAACCCATCCCCTATATTAAAAACCATCCCATCGCCTACTACCCCTGGAGTTGCGAGTTCGAATCCAGGGCGTGCTGAGTGACTCCAGCTAGGTCTCCTAAGCAACCAAATTGGCCGGTTGCTAGGGTGGGTAGAGTCACATGGGGTAACCTCCTCATGATCGCTATAATGTGGTTCGCTCTCGGTGGGGCACGTGGTGAGTTGTGCGTGGATGCTGCGGAGAATAGCATGAAGCCTCCACATGCACTATGTCTCCGCGGTAACGCGCTCAACAAGCCACCTGATAAGATGCGCGGGTTGATGGTCTCAGACGCGGAGGCAACTGAGATTCGTCCTTCTCCACCCGGCTTGAGGTGAGTCACTGCGCCACCACGAGGATATAGAGCACATTGGGAATTGGGCATTACAAACTGTGGAGAAAAATAAATAAATAAATAACCGTCCCATCACCTAGAATACAGAGTCTGGGGCAAAATGAAATTTGAATACCCAATACATCACACATAAAACTCAACCAAAATTCTTGGATTTTAACACATCCCCAAAAAACATGGGTTGTGTCCCCATCTTCTGATTGGCATTGCCAGCTGGTGGGTGTGTCTTTGAGACCAAGTCTATACAATCTAGAGGGGGTCCAATAGAATCTATGTAAAATCTTAAATTGCATCAGATGCACTCTTGCATCTCTAGATGTAGACTTGATGTTTTTTAGAATCCTAGCCCATACTATAAATCTTTCTCCCATAATCTCTTGAGAGAAGTTGAAGCTCCATCCCCCAGACTCTGAATTAAAAGGGAGTAATACAATGATGCCTCATGACCTTTTCCAAAAGCAGTAATCACCACTCCCAGAGTATCTGCAGCTTTAGGGGGGTGTATGCTACTCCCAAAAATAGTACAGAGCAGGTGGCACAGCTGTAAATACCTATAGATCTGAGATCTGGGAATCCTAAAACGTTGAACCATATTTTCAAAGGATCTCAATACTTCAGTATCATATTTGTCACCGAGTGTATTAACCTCCCTCACAATCCACTTTGAACAGCTGAAAGGGGACTTATTAATACATAATTTTGGGTTCAGCCATATGCTCGAGGCAACATTTAAATGTCAGAATTAAACACTCTAAACACTTTTGTTCATACAGAGTGCAAATGCGAGATAAAAGGGTGTGACTTAACTTCTCTGGTTAGTTTAATAGAAAGGCTTTGCAATGGCAAAATAGGGGCAAGAACTTCCTGTTCATTACCAGGGAGGGGCTCTCTCAGGTGGAAGCGACCAATGAGCCAAATGTCTGAGACTGAATGCATAATAATAAAACAAAATCATGGGTAGGCCTAGCCCAACATTGTCAATCGGCCTATGTAACTTATTTAAATGTAATGTGGGACATTTACCATTCCAAATGAAGCACTTCACTATGCTATCAAATTGCTTGAAATAAGAGAGAGGGACATCTACAGGGAGAGATTGTAACAGGTAGTTGAATTTTGGAATACAGTTCATTTTAATAACATTAGCCTTCCCAATCATAGATAAATGTAATGAAGCCCACCTGCCCAAATCACTCAAACTTTTTATTAAGGGGTCAAAATTAACTCTTAAGTATTTGGGCATTTTATTCCCAGCAAATTTGTGCCACGATCTAGAGTAAAATAATCTGAAATTAATCCATTTGTTTGCACCGCCGCTACCGGGTGTCTATAAAGTAACTTAATCCATCCAATAAAAGTATTCACAAACTCGTATATTTCCAAAATCTTAAAAAGATAATCCCGGGGCCTGGGTAGCTCAATGAGTATTGACACTGACTACCACCCCTGGAGTTGCAAGTTCAAATCCAGGGTGTGCTGAGTGACTCTAGCCAGGTCTCCTAAGCAACCAAACTGGCCCGTTTACTAGGGAGGGTAGAGTCACATGGGGTAACTCCTCATGTTTGCAATTAGTGGTTCTCGCTCGCAGTGGGGTGCGTGGTAAGTTGTGCATGGATCACGGAGAGTAGCATGAGCCTCCACATGCGGATAAGATACGTGGTTTGGCAGTCTCCGAAGTGGACGCAACTGAGACTTGTCCTCCGCCACCTGGATTGAGGTGAGTAACCGCACCACCACGAGGACCTACTAAGTAGTGGGAATTGGATATTCCAAATTGGGAGAAAAGGGGATAATTTTTATTTTTTTTAAAAAAAGAGAATCCCATTCTACCATATCAAATGCCTTTTCAAGTGAGTTGGCAGCAACCGGAGCCTGATCATTCACCACTGACCACATGATATTGATGAAACACCTAATATTATCAGATGAGCTGCGGCCCCGAATAAACCCCACCTCATCTATATATATAAGAGATGTTATAACTTTACTTAATTGGTTAGCCAAAATTGTTGACAATATTTTAACATCTAGCTGGATCAGGGAAATTGGACGGTAACTCTTACACTCATTTGGATCTTTGTCTTTTTTCAGAATCAGACTGATCCGGGCTTGTGTCATGGTTGGTGGAAGATTTCCATTCTTTAATGATTCCGTATAAACTTCTAACAAAAGTGGAGCCATTTCTGTAGCATAAGATCTAAAAAATTCAGCGGCAAAGCCATCTGGCCCCGGAGCCTTGCCTGTAGGCAAGGCCTTAATTACCTCCAAGATTATCTCAGAAACAAGATCATTTTTTGCTCAGTCATCAGTTTAAGGAGTTCTAATGGTTCCACAAAGTTTCTAATATCTTCATCAGTAGACGAAGACGTGGAACTATAGAGATCAAGATAGAATTCTTTAAAAGCATTATTAATATCAAAGGCCAAGGTAAATATTTCACCACCAGCAGATTTCACTGAAGGAATGGTAGAAAAAGACTCTCTCTGCTTTATATATCTAGCCAAAAGCTTCCCTGCTTTGTCCCCTGACGACAGCCAAAACTCCACCTTCCGTGACAAAATAGTATTATATCTGTATTTCAATTGGGTCAATTCTCTGAGGCCATCAGACAACATTCGCACTTCAGCTCTGCCTCGGCTCCTTTAATATTCCCTTCCAATTCCACGAGTTCTTGTGCTTTGGATTTTTTGGTGAATCAGGCATACTGTTTGATCCGGCCCCAAAAAACTGCCTAAAGAGCCTCCCAAGCCACGCCCACAGAGGATACTGAGGACCAGTTGGTTTCCATATAAACAATGATTTCAGCCTTTAATATTTGTTGGAATTCAGGATTTTGCAAAAGGGATACATTAAAGCACCAGCTATATGATTTCCTTTTCTCCATATGTGGCAACACCTCTAAACTCACCAGGGCGTGATCTGAGACTAAAATGTTTCCAATTGAGTAATCAACAACAGATGAAATGAGGGACTTATATATATACACACTATTCTAGAATAAATCTTATGGACTGATGAAAAAAAATTATAGTCCCTACCAGATGGTTCAAAAGTCTCCAAATATCTGTAAGACCAAGATTTTTACACCATCCTGTGAAGCGTAAATCTTGCTCTAGAGGGCTTACATACTTTTGCTTCAGTATGATCAAGGACTGAGTCCATCAATAGATTAAAGTCCCCTCCCAATATTATATCATGAGGGGTGCCAGCGGCTTGCAACATCCCTTCAAGATCTATAAAAAAAAAGCCCTGATCATCAGCGATTGCTCAAGTCGTGTTTCTATACAAATTTTGTGAGACAGAATTAAACAACAAAAGAATCTATAAAACAAACTCCAGCCAATAGGCGGAATAAACACAAAGAATGTGTAGATTCATCCACATAACTGTCCCGAAGGTGTGTTCCTCCACAAAACAAACTCCAGCTGCTAGGCAGAACCACTACAAAAAACAAAAGGTGCTTAGTTTCCTCGGGCAGTCAAATGAATGTTCAGTGAACTGGCCAATTCGGCTGCTATAATAGTGCAACGAATGACCTAATCACTCCAATGACTTGAAGAAATACTCCACAAAACAAACTCCAACCAATAGGAGGCATAAGCACAAAGAACATGCAGATTCATCCACAACACTGTCCCTAATGAGTGTTACTCCACAAAACAAACTCCAGCCACTAGGCAGAACCAGCACAAAAGGAAACAAAAAGGCGCTCAGTTTCCTCAGACAGTCAAGTGAATGTTCATCGAGTCGGTCCACTTGGCTGTGTAAGGGGGAGGCCCCCACTGGCCCAAGGACCGTATCCAATGGCGTGGCTGAAGGTCTCCTGTGCGTTCTGTTTTCTCGTGTGCATTAAGTTTAAGTTATTTCATTCCAATTAAATAACTATATTATTCATTTTATGATCCCCGTTTATTTTATCTGACTCCAATTATGAAAGTTTCCAAGGATATATTAATGTTCCAATCTTAATTATTATTGTTAAATTTGGTTTAACATTTGATCATGGTATTTAACTCTATTTTATATTAGAGGGCTTTACTGGTTGTTTAGATCAGTGTTACTATCAGAAATAATTAATAATTATTTCTGTAGTTATTAATTAATATTTAAATTAATCAATTGAATCCAACTCATTAAAACCTCATATGGGGCTCCAGTAAATGTAGTGTGCTATGTTTAGGAGCAAGTTTGGTTATTAGCAATAATTAATAATTATCAATGATAATTATTAATTATTAAAATCAATAGAACATTGATGAGAATCAATGTTAGTTTTTTTTTTAATCCTTTAAATCAACAATTATCAAAGATAATCGTTAATTGTTAACGTCGATGAAACATTAATTAAAATTAACACTAGCTTATTGATCATTCAAATCCAATCATCAAAGATAATTATCAAAAATCAATAGAATATTAATAAGGATTAACATTGACGGGGCACCACCCTGAAATCAGGGACTAATAACCAAATAGTAAAACGGTCTCAATATTAGATTGTTTTCTTAGGAAAATCGACATCCGAAGAATATCGATTTTCGGGAAAAAAAACAATGAATGAAGGTTTGAATCCGAGCACTGACATCCCGTCAGCATGACACAGGCGTATGCAAAACAAACCAAAACACTTCTCTTTGTAATATAAACAAAAGTTTATTATGCAGTAATATCAATTAATAATTAATACAATGCAGTCAATAAACTTCCGACTTACAACTACAAACTAAACAGTGATATGATTAGATATGGAAATAAAAATAATTCTATAACACATAAGGTGTGTGTGTGTGTGTATGTGTGTGTGTGTGGTTAGTACGAGAGAGAGAGAGATGACGGCCCTAAAGCCGATTTCGCGTTCGTGGGAGAGAAAACAGCCGTTAGTTCTTTGCTCAGAGACACGGTGGACGGCTCGTAAACAGTCCCACGTTATTTGACTCTTTAATGGATGAACTCAGTTGCTGTCTCACCCGCGATGGCGAATTTGCACAACAGTCCAATTTGGTTGGACCACAATACAGCAAAACAAATTCGTGATAATTAATACCCTGAGTATTAATAATGAGCGGACATGGCGGTCCGTAAACTGTACAAGCAAAAACCTTGGTACACAAGAATAACACACTATAATATTCTATCTCTGCCCAGACGTAAACCTCTTACTTAAATCGCATGAGGACACTGGTAGAATGTGTTTTCCTCCGTCCTTTAACTCTGACCCAGTTCCTTGAAGCTCGGGTGATGACGGGAGTCTGTTTCATCGCTCTGTCGGCGGGCGGTACGGCTGTTGATTCTCGGCGTGCTGGCGGAGAACTCAGAAATGTCGACTTGATTGAAGATGGAAGAGAAATCTTTAATCTCTTCACTTCTGTAGGCAAATGGATGAAGATGCGGATTGCTCGGCGGTCTCCTTCGGATCCGTTAGAGTGTTCGGTTGAACACAGAGTAATCTCAACTCGTCCAGCGAGATGGAGATTGTATGGCCACAGTCTCAAGTCGGATGTTACTTCCTTGTGCCACGAGGTTGCACCGGAGAGCAGCGAAGAGCTGCGTCCACACGCTGCAAACAAAGTCGCTGGAAGCAAATCACGAAAGCATTTCAGAGGTATTTCAACTCCTGATGATGTCATGGTTTGAGGTGACGTTCTGTTGTGTGCCTCATCCAATAGGAATTGAGAGTTCGATCCTTTAGTGAGCAAGGCTTCATGGATTTGTAGTCTGTTTTGGACTCCCTTTGTTTGATTTTGGCACGATTTTTATCAGTAAGATTTACGACTTGGAAGGTGGGGGCTTGAGTTAGGTTTTTACGACTGTGTTAGGCCTGCCTTTGTCTTCTATCTAAATACATGAGGCCCAACAATATTGTACTCGTTCATTCGGATTCCTGTCACTTAGAGAGTCTCGTGCCGGCCATGTACGTGGCTCTCACAGTCACAAATACGCCAGTATTGGTCATTAAATAGTAATTGACTAAATACTAATTGGATGGATGCTCATGCTTGCCCTTTTATCTAAAAGTATTTTGTTTAGTCCCCTTAGATAGTAAACACTTAATTAGAGTAACATTATTTCTACCCAGAGGTCATGACCACTAAATTTACAAAGACAGACCAACAATACCTAAGTTAAAATAGTTTTACATAATCATGCCATAGTTTCCTATGTACACTTAGCTAGAAAATATTACAATAACCAGAGGTTTAGACTTCATCCAATTTAGGCTTGGTGGACAACTTCATGTTGTCCTAAACGGAAATTCCATAACAAGCCTATACACTCTAAGTACATTAGAATTAATGCCAATTTGTTAGTCGGAGCTCTAAAGTCTCAGTCAGTGTGCCCCATGCTCCACACAGAACTGAGCTTTAGTCCGCTACTAACCTGGTCGTAGATTTGCAGAAACATGGACTTAACATAATCTAATAAAGACAATAATTTCAGAATAAATCAGAATAAACTCAAATGTAACTATTCATTTACCAGGTAAAATAATACATTCACCATTTCCAATTAGACAATAATAAGTCACATTTAAACATTTATCAAAACATAAGAAATAAGAATTGCATACCTGGTAGAGAAAACTTCACACAGCAATTGTGTGGGATATCTGACTAAAGATTCCCCAAGCTCTTTGCCAATCTTCCTTAAATATCCAAACAGAAAACACTGTGTACCACATGGTATTATCTTTTGAACAATGAGAATTTGGGGGTGAATGGGTTCTTGACTTCCTGGGATTTAACCTTACTTACATACAAGAGATAATTTAAATTGTAGGTCAAGGAGGGGGATAGACTTCCAGAATAATTCAGTATCTGACAAAGACCTTATAACTTTGTCACCATTAGATTTACCAACATGGGAAAAAGAGGGTACCGGAAATGGTACCTTTTGGGCGTAGACATCCTAGTGCCAGCCTTACAGTTACAATGCGAGTACCACAAAATAACTTACTCACTCCATTGACTTTATGAAGGACATTGCTTTCTGGGGACATGTGAATGTTTTACGGCCATCCTTAGCATCTATTCTTAATTTGGCTGGGAACATCAGTGAAAAAGCGATGTTCCGTTGATGTAAGAGTTCCTTGAATCGATCACGTTCCTCTCTTGTTGAATTAGCAAAATCTGGGAACAAGAAAATACTGTGGTTCTTCCAAAAAGACTTCCTTTATTTCTTGCCTTGCGTAACACGAGATCTTTATCGGATGATCTCAGAAATTTGGCCAGAATTGATCAGGGCCTCTCACCCTCTCCGAGTCGGAACCCTGTGAGCTTGCTCGATTTCCAGCTTATGGCCTGTTATGCTGAGCAAACTCGGAAAGTGCCCGTCTAGGAATTTCACCATATCCTGACCCTACCACCAAATCCACCTTGGTCACTAGCAGATTAGCAGAAAATGTCTTCTCCGATGACTCCAGATAATCAATCCATTTCTCAATATCCCCCAATCTTGTAACTACCTCAGTGAATTTTGACTCCATGGCAGTGATCGATCGACGTATTACAGCAAGATCCTCCAAGTCAGCAATGACCTTTGTCAGTATTGCCAACATGTTCAACTTTTCTCAAAGAATTTCCCGAAACTCTCCGACCAAATTGATTCCTGGGCTCGAGGCTTCCGCTGGGTTGTCAGCTTGAGCACGCGAGTGTCTTTTAATGTTTCCAGATCCCGAGGATTTTGAATTCTTTGCCATATTGTACTCCTAGAACAGTTATGAAACAGAGTGTATCAAATCTCACCGGTTTATGACATTAATAGTGTTAAAACTAGATAAGTGCGCAAAGGAAGTTGGACAGAGTAAAATGTTTGGATTTGGTATGATTTTTTTTACCACTTTGTTAATTTTATTATATTTTCGTTTCGTTTGAAGTGTATTTTGAATTTAGAAATATATTTGGTTTAATTTCTTCATGTTTCAATAAATTAATATAATTTTTCTAAATCAAAATCGAATGGTAGAAGTGAAGTGCATGCCGACAGAATCACTGTTAATACTAGCCATGATTTGTGTGTCAGTAGATGAAAATGATTAATAATACTTGCATTCTGTATCATTTAAAAGATCATACATTCAAATTCTGATGAGAATCGCATTTGCCATTAATATAAAAGGAGCGCGCCTGGCATTCATCAAGGATGCAATTAATGCGCAAAAGAAAGTTAAAGAAAGGAAGTCCATATTTCTACTTATTTAATTCATTGCATTCTGTCCATTTACACTACCAACTTCGTATGAATGTGCTGTCTTTGTTTAAATCGTTGGTGTTTGAGGGAATGGACTACATAATAGGACACAGACACTGGAATAACCAGAGATTAAATTGCACTTGGTCCAGCCTTTAGCACATTGCATGCATGATTTCGCCAAATCCACTTACACCTAGACTTAGCACACGCTTGCATGAAAATATAAAAACTTCATGGCCATGCCCAATGACTTTTTGATTGTGACTTATGGCATTGCGTTGCGCGCAATGCTTGTGCTCTTAAAATAGGGTCCAAGACCTCATTAATTCCTCAGTTATTACTCCTAGACGGCAATGAGATTAAACTGAGAACTGGGCAACATGATTTGGACAAAAACTCATGTTGCAATTATTTCAAAAATAATAATAATAATAATATATATTATATATATATATATATATATATATATATATATATATATATATATATTGCTATTGCAAACTGAACTGTGATACTGCATGATAAACAAATAACTAGTAGACATATCAAGTCATACACATCTGCAATGACATAAGGGATGAGTAAATGATGAGAGAATTTTCATTTTTGGGTGAACTACCACTTTAAATGCCATCCTTCCGCTAGAAGATAGGTTGTTTGAAAATGCATTAATTTTGCTATGTTTACGCCTTTCATCTACACTAGAATGCCGTTTTCCTCCACCTAACACAGAATGTTTTAAAAATGCTCTCCATTACTGCACACATTGAATAACATTGACGTTAGGAAACGTCCTGGTTACTTGCGTAACCTCCGTTCCCTGATGGAGGGAACAAGACGTTGTGTCGATGTAGTGACACTAGAGGTCACTCTTGGGAGCCCAAGACACCTCTGGTCTTTGATAAAAGGCCAATGAAAATTGGTGAGTGGTATTTGCATACCACTCCCCCAGACATATGGGTATAAAAGGAGCTGGTATGCAACCACTCATTCAGGTTTTATGCTGAGGAGCCGAGACAAGGTCCGGCCATTTCAGTGGGTAGTTCAGAGTTGTGGCAGGAGGGACACAACGTCTCGTTCCCTCCATTAGGGAATGGAGGTTACACAAGTAACCATGATGTTCCCTGTCTTTCACTCACTCGATGTTGTGTCGATGTAGTGACACTAGGGGTCCCTATACAAAATGCCGCAACTGGCTGAACTGTGTTACATGAACTGGTGGTGTGTGACGGGCAGACGACTGTGTGCCTCGTAGCCAGTGCACCAGGCTGACATGTAACCTCCCCCAACTTAGTTATGAGTGTCGAACGGCCCTTTGGGGACAAGTCACTACCCAAAAGATAGAGACAGGCTAGCCCAGTCGTGGCCTCTTTTCCCCTTCTTTTTTTCCACTCCCTAAAAAACATGGGGGATTATCCGACTGGGCCACCAGGTCTAGTCAGGGAGTGTCCCTCCCAAGGGGAGGACACTGCGGAGACCACACCTCGGCCAGAGGGGGGGGGTATTTAAGTGGAAAATACATCACATGGTCTTGTCAATCATGTGGAGAAGTCTAACGGTAGATCCTATCCAACGGGGGAGGAGTTACAACAAACATGGAGACTGTGGCAGAGGGGGCTCTGCCCAGGGAAGACGCAGTTTGCCAACAGGGAAACGAATTAGTGGAAGATATACATCGCGTGGGGTTACCTTACAGGGGACTGCCACATGCGGAGCACCTACCCCAGAACAGGGCTCTTAGTTAGCATGTGTACTGGGCCAGCAGCGAGTCTCTCCGAAAACTCGACTGCCACAGGGCTCGGAGGAAGTCAACCAGGGAACATAGTTTGTGAACATTACTGGGAATTAATGCCGCATGTCTTCAGCTCAGAGGAGGTGAAAGGCACTATGTGCAAGCGATACACCCGGCCGGCTATCCAGGGCTTATCCGCTTGTATTGCATGCCACTACCTGGGACGAAACCGGTTCCACCCGGAGGTTGTAGAACCTTGCAAAGGTGTTGGGTGTTGCGCAGCCCACTGCTATGCAAATGTCTGTTAGAGAGGCACCCCTGGCCAGGGCCCAGGAGGCCGCTACACCCCTGGTAGAATGGGCTCGTAGCCCTACCGGGGGCGACATGTCCTGGGCGTGATATGCCATAGCTATGGCATCAATGAGCCAGTGGGCGATCCTCTGCTTGGAGACAGCGCTTCCTTTCCGCTGTGCACCAAAGCAGACACAGAGCTGCTCAGAGATCCTAAAGCTCTGTGTGCGATCCAAATAGATGCGTAAAGCGCGCACCAGACACAGCAATGACAGGGCTGTGTAATGTCTGTGTAAGATCAGTGATGGTTAATTACACTTTGTTTAAAAAAACCCTTTTAGCCTTTTGACATTTGCATATAAATTACTGACCTGGCCTCCGCGTTTACATTTATATGGGTGCTAAATTGCAGATGGTCTTTATCACTATCAAAAGGATGCTAAAACAGGTCGCCTCTGGAGTGTCTCCATCAAGCTTCAAACACATTCCACAGAAAGGGGGGTGACCCCCCCGTGCCAGGCACCAGAGCAGTTGTCTGTCTCCAGTAATTCCAATACACGTCACACACACACCTAAAGACATTTTCTCTATTTAGGCCAAAACTCCAGAACGCAGACTAATCATCGCTCAAAACTCTTCTCCTTGAGACCAACACACTCCAAAACTCTCCTCTTGAGTTTAACCTTCTGGCAGTGTTTACCTTCAAGTAACTTTGTGGATTTCCTGTGGACTTCTTCAACTCACTCCTAAAGAAATCGTCGAGAACCTCGTCTACCGCATCAAGACTCTTATTCAGCAACAAACCAATGCAAGTAACCATTTACAACTGATTAGATGCGCGTTTAAGTTTGAACCCCTTTTAAGGTGAATTGTGCCTCTGATGATTCTCATTTAGGTTGTGGTTAACTGATGTGAAATACTGCCTTCTTTCTCTGCTTCTCTCTCTCCTTTCCTTACTTTCCTTCATTCTATATATGTATGTTTTGCTTAGTTTGTTTGTATGTTAGTTATAGTTTCATTTATTAAATCCCTTATATTCACAATTGATTGTCTCTGTGTTCCGCTCACAATTCAAAGTCACTGAATGTTGCTCCTTGCTACATGCTAAACTACTGCTAGCACTGTATAAGTAGGAAGGCTATCGTTCCTTGGCCAGGAAAGTAATCTTCCTAGAATTGATAAATAATTATATTGTCTGCTCGGTGGATGGACAGATCAAGTAATTGTAATATTGATTCTGCTACAGTTGATTCTAAGATCTAATCTAAATATTTGTTATTAATTATAACCAGTTATAATTAATTATAAATAATTCCCTTTGTAAGCTAATTTGCTACATATTTATATTGGACGGACAGATCAAATAATTGTAATATCGATTCTGCTACAGTTAATTCTAAGATCTAATCTAAATATTTATTATTAATTATAACCAGTTATAATTAATTATAAATAATTCCCTTTTTAAGCTAATTTGCTACAGCTGGGTCTACCTCCTCCTGGGGCAGTGCTCGCGAGGAGAGTGAAGTCCGAGAACCACGTCTGGGTGGGCCAGTAGGGTGCTACCAGGACGACCTGCTCCTCGTCCTCCCTGATCTTGCACAGAGACTGTGCAAGTAGGCTGACTGAGGGAAACACATATTTGCACAGGCCAGGAGGCCAGCTGTGTGCCAGCATGTCTATGCTGAGAGGTGCCTCGGTCAGGGCATACCAGAGCGGGTAGTGGGAGGATTCTTGGGAGGTGAACAGGTCTACCTGTGCCTGTCCGATTCGACTCCAAATCAGCTGGACCACCTGAGGGTGGAGTCTCCATTCTCCCCTGAGGGTAACCAGCCTTGACAGTGCATCTGCTGCAGTGTTGAGGTCACCCGGGATGTGAGTGGCTCTCAGCTACTTGAAGTACTACTGACTCCAGAAGAGGAGACAGCAGGCGAGTTGTGACATACAACGAGAGCGCAGACTGCCTTGGCGGTGGATGTATGCTGCCGTGTTGTCTGTCCGATCTAACATGTGCTTGCCCTGGATCAACGGCCGGAACCTCCGCAGGGTGAGCAGAATTGCCAGTAACTCGAGGCAGTTTATGTGCCAACGCAGCCGCAGGCCCGTTGCAAACAGCGCACCAGCCCGTTTTGGAGGTGTCTGTCATGACCTCGACGTGCTTTGAGACCTGCTCTAGGGGAACACCAGCCCATAGAAATGAGATGTCAGTCCAAGGGCTGAAGAGACGGTGACAAACCGGCGTGATGGCCATGCGAAGAGATGATGACAGACCAGCGTGATGGCCATGGCGCCCATGCCCATCTCAGGATTTGAGTCTGAAGCCAGTGCTGAAGTGGTCACATATGCATCAACCCGAGCGGGGTGGCCACTGCTCAGGATGCCATATGCCCCAGGAGCCTCTGAAAGAATTCCAGTGGAACCACTATTTTATGTTTGAACGCCTTCAAACAGGTCAGCACCAACTGTGCGCACTCGTTCGTGAGGCACGCTGTCAATGAGATTGAGTCAAACTCCAAACCAAGAAAAGAGATGCACTGAACCGGGAGGAGCTTGCTCTTTTCCCAGTTGACCCGAAGCCCTAATTGGCTAGGGTGCGAGAGCACCAAGTCCCTGTGTGCACACAACATGTCCCGAGAGTTAGCTAGGATTAACCAATCATTGAGATAGTTGAGAATGCGAATGCCCACTTCCCTTAACGGGGCAAGAGCTGCCTCTGCGACCTTCGTGAAGACGCAAGGGGACAAGGACAGGCCGAAAGGGAGGACCTTGTACTGATACACCTGACCCTTGAATGCAAACCGCAGAAAGTCCTTCAGGTCTACCGCCGCAAACCAATCTTGATGACAGACGCTCGCTAGAATGCGTTTTTGCGTCAGCATCTTGAACGGTAGTCTGTGTAAAGCCCGGTTCAGTACTCACAGGACCAAGATTGGCCGTAACCCACCGCCTTTTTTCGTTACGATGAAGTAGGTGCTGTAAATCCCCTTCTTCATCTCGGCCAGAGGGACAGATTCTTTCGCACACTTCCTTAGGAGGGTGGCGATCTCCGCGTGCAAGGTAGCAGTGTTTTCGTCCTTCACCAAGGTGAAGTGGATACCACTGAACCTGGGCAGACGCCTGGCGAACTTAATCACGTAGCTGAGTCGGACGGTCCGGACCAGCCATCGCGACGGATTGGAAAGCGCAAGCCACGCATCCAAGTTCCGCATGAGGGGGACCAAAGGGACAACGTCGTCGGACATACCGGCAGGTGGGGCCTCGCGGCGGGGCGGAGCTCGAGGTGCCATGCCATGTCGTGGCCGTGCTGAGTCTAGGGACATCGAAGCACTTATCTGGCTCCTTGTGACCACCCTCGGAACAGCCTGGGACAGGGGAGGAATAGGCCTGTCCTCGCAAACCCGTGCAGACTGTCACATCGGTGGCAGATGTGTGCCACAGCTGGTCGCGCAAGGGTGGGGAGACCGCCACTGGAGCGCCAATCCTGCAAGGGAAAAAAGGTGGAGGTTATGACGACCGTGCACACTGGGTATGTGACCCAGGGAAGGAGGAAACCGCTCTTTTGCTGAACTGTCGGGTACCGCAGCCACTTGGGCATGTGGCGAAATCAAATGAAAAGGCAACAAAAGATTCTCCACCCGGCCCTCCACCAGGGGATGGAATGGTCTTACTACCAGCTCCAGTGCAGTGGGTTCCGTCGACCCTGGGTCGCCCATCTCAGGGGCGCTTTGACGAACTTCATGGGTTCTTGGCGGCCGGCAATGAGACGGGTGGCGTCTGCTTCCTGCAATGGGCTCCACACTGAGGCCGGGCCGAAGGGGCGTGCTGCGGCGGAGCCGGTGCAGTCACCACAGGGGGATGCTTGGCGACGTGCAGACGAGGTGTGGGATCTTGAGCTGCGCCGGGGCAGGATAGGCCGGATAGCTTCCTTCTGCTGCTTCACCGTCGAGAACTGCTGGGCAAAGTCCTCGACGGTGTCGCCGAATAGGCCAGCCTGGGAGATGGGGGCAGCAAGGAACTGTGTCTTGTCGGCCTCACCCATCTCGACCAGGTTGAGCCAAAGGTGGCGCTCCTGGACCACTAATGTGGACATCGTCCGCCCGAGAGACCGCGCCGTGACCTTCGTCACTCCGAGAGCGAGGTCGGTCGCCGAGCACAGTTCCTGCATCAGATCTGGGGCGGAACTACCCTCGTGCAGTTCTTTTAGCGCCTTGGCTTGGTGGACCTGCAGGAGAGCCATGGCGTGCAGGGCTGAGGCGGCTTGTCCAGCAGCGCTGTAGGCTTTGGCCATCAGGGATGACGTGAACCTACAGGGCTTGGACGGGAGCTTTGGGCATCCGTGCCAGGTGGCGGCGCTCTGCGGGCATAGGTGCACCGCGAGTGCCTTATCCACCAGGGGAAATCGCCGTATAGCTCCTGGCCGCCTCGCCATCGAGGGTAGTGAGGGCGGGGGAACTGTGAAATCAGGACCGGGCAGTAAAAGGTGCCTCCCACGATTTTGTCAGCTCCTCGTGCACTTCCGGGAAGAAAGGCGTGGAGCGGGGCGTGGCTGCTTTGAGCGGTGCCACGAACCCAGGAACCAATCATCGAGTCGCAAGTTTAGGGGAGAGCGGAGGGTTCCACTCTAGCCTGATGCTCGCGGCCATCCGGGAAAGCATGTCCATCATCTCTGCATCAGCCTGTGACTGGGCAATCGTCCCCGAAGGGGGGAGCCCAGCTGAGGCTTCTGCGTCCAACTGGACAAGCCCGCTCTCCGATGCTGCGCTCGAGAGCTCATCAGCTTCGTGGGCTCCGAACAAGAGGTCGAACTCGCCGTGAGACGAGCCGGCAGACTCATCCGGAAGCCCGATCGGGGCAGAAGAGCGTGCTGGGGAATGGGAGGTCTGTGGGGGGATACCCTGTGGAGGCGGTCCCATTGGGCTCCCCAAATCGAGGCCAGTGCTAGCCGCACTGGCATCAAACCGTAGGTAGAAGGACTGAGACGGGGAGCCACTGGGGTGGCTTGCTTTCTTATGAAAGCAAGCCACGACCGCAACGTTGCCATGGTCATGTTCTCGCAGTGAGAACATGAACCATCCATGAACGCTGCCTCCGTGTGGGCCGCACCCAGACACGAAAGACGCGTCTTTAAAAAGTCGTTCCGTGTGTGCCGCTCTTTTAGAGAAATATACTCTTTCAGGAAAATATACTCTCTTTTTGCTGCCGAAGCGCCCAGGGGCATTCTCTGCAGTGCACCAGTGCAGAGGAGGGAGAAGCCATCAGATCCAGCAGAGGTGAATGAACAGTCAGCTCAGTAGACATCGACCGTTCGGCTCCGAAGAGAAAATCTGAATGAGTGGTTGCATACCAGCTCCTTTTATACACGTATGTCCGGGGGAGTGGCATGCAATTACCACTCGCCAATTTTCATTGGCCTTTTATCAAAGACCAGAGGTGTCTCGGGCTCCCAAGAGTGACCCCTAGTGTCACTACATCGACACAACATCGAGTGAGTGACAGATAGGGAACTGAAAACAGAGGTTTTAAACTTAAATGGATTAGTGTGCCATGTTTCCTGACAGTAAACAGAACGTTACTATGCAAAAAGAATAATGGCCAAGGGGTGCTCACACTGCACTTCGTACTCCATTCACTCCCGTTCAAACATATCCAAATGCAGGAGTGGCTTAATCCTGGCCACCCCATTGACCACCCCTCTCACAATTGCCTTTGTAACGTCTGTGTAAGATCAGTGATGGCTAATTACACTTTGTTTAAAAAAAACCCTTTTAGCCTTTTGACATTTGCATATAAATTACTGACCTGGCCTCTGCGTTTACATTTATATGGGTGCTAAATTGCAAATGGTCTTTATCACTATCAAAAGGATGCTAAAACAGGTCGCCTCTGGAGTGTCTCCATCAAGCTTCAAACACATTCCACAGAAAGGGGGGTGACCCCCGTGCCAGGCACCAGAGCAGTTGTCCGTCCCCACCAATTCCAATACACGTCACACACACACCTAAAGACATTTTCTCTATTTAGGCCATAGTAAGCAGTTATAAATGTATCTGCTATATGCATGTGTTGTATGTATATTCCCCTATTATATTAACTTAGTTAAAACCCTTTACTTGTATTAGTTAGACGTTAAATGCCTATATTCAAGTGTATGAGTGTATCTCTGCTTTAATATCGTCTGGAGGTTACCTTCTTGGTATCAAAATGATCTTCTCTTTATTTCTCACACAATAATGTACACCATGTGATCGTGAAATGTGTGTGTGTGAATGTAATGGCAAAAGACTTTGCCTGGTTTGCGATAGGAACTGTTTTCAGTCTTGGCACTCAGCTGAGTGTGACCAGTTTCACAAAGAGGCCTAGGTTGGGCTGTGTTTACTGATGTTGTTGTCCTCCCCCTCCCCTCTTTTCTCCCTCTCTTCTCTCCACAGGTATTGCAGTAGTTGAGTATTTATGAATTTATATATATTCAGTTCTTGCACTCTTTATTAAAAATTTATTTACTGTAGATAGTTCGAAAGTTTGATTTTGTATGTTTTGCTGTGTAATTCATGTGTAATTCTGATGTTCAAATTAAATAAAGTGTGTGTTTTATTGAACACATAAAATGTATATTTCAGTGTTTGTGTCCTTCAATTTCAGATGCAATCTCAATTAATTATTACAGGTGCTCAAAAGGAGTATTTGAGGTGTGCTCATGTGAAATGTATTGTAACATTCTAAATCTTTGTTTTATTCCGTTTTCCCACTAATCACTAGAATGGTCATAACTTTTAAACAATAGACTGTATTTCTAATCTGTCTGCTATTCTACATTGCCCACAAAATTATGTATATTTCATACACTCCAAGTTTCCCTCTAGATGTAATTAAAATGGTTGAAAATGCAGTTGTCTGATGCAGTTGGCCGGAGAAGATTTATGTAAAAATTGCTGTGTGAAATCTTATTGATAAAGGATGATTAGCCTTAAATAATCAAACATATATTTATATAATTTGAAAGCCCTAGTTCTTCTCTTCAATATGGTATATCCATTCAGGTGTGTGATGTTATATGAATGTGAATGTAATATGAATACGGATATGAATATGAATATCATATTCTGGCACAGAATGGAAATGTTGGAATTTTGGGCTCAGGCTTTAAAGGGTTAACATGTACTGTAGGCCTACACTTTACCGTGTTTTCAGCGTGCAAGCGGAGGAGTCCATCTTTGGAGCCTGACACAATTGCATTAGTGATTGAACATGTGAGACCTGCACACAAATACGTTGTGACATATGAGCTAATAAAATCATATGGAAAAAGAATTATTTTGATTCCAATGTTTCAAATTTAGTGATGGTTTAACCATATTCCATATCTTGAACGAAACAGCAGTTGGAAACTATTTAACTTCGAGTGTTGTAAAATTAAGTTGTTGTTAATCATTTTTAACATGACATGTTTAATACAATGTTTTTACACATAAACAATACCAGTGTAAAATTAATAAATTTGTATTGTTATTTTAAGAGTAGCAAGAAGTAACCAGCTGACTCTTGAGACACAGGAGAATGACAGGGAGGGTGAGCAAAAGAAGGTAAACCACCTATTGTCATGTTTATGTATTTTGTTCTTGTTTTCATGTCTTTTATTTTCAAGTTTAGTTCCTGTTCCTGTCATGTGATTTCCTGTTCCCTCATGTGATCTTGTCATGTGTTTCCCCTGTTCATGTGTCTTGTTTTCATTGGTTCATTATTGTTATTAGTCTTGTCTTTTCATTGGTTTAAGTTAATTTAGTCTTGTGATTGGTTCTCTTGTTTACCTGTTACCCATGTCCTTGTATTTAAGCCCTCATGTTTGCCATTGTCTAGTGTCAGGTATTGTGTATGTAACTTTGTATCATGAAGTCAAGCCAAGTCAAATTTTAGTCAAGTTATGTTTTGTTTATGTCAAGTCTATAGTCAAGTAATGTCAAGTCTAGTCTAGTCTAGTCGTTCATGTTTATGTTTCGTTTTGTTCACGTAAGTAGTCAAATAAATGGAAATAAACTGCACTTGGGTTCATCACTTCACCATCGTCTCTTCGTCTGCCTGTTTCCAGCATCGTTACACCTATCACACATACATGTTACTTTGTAAGATTTCTAAATAATTTTTCCCACTCTGAATTTACATAAGTCTTACTTTCTCAAGCTAATTTAATAATCTGGATCAAAATTTAGATTTAGAATAGGAAAAATATCCAGTTCAGCCCAGTAGCTTCAACATCCAGGACCGGAGCTATCTGTTTTATAAAAGTTGTTATGAAATTGTTGTTTTTGTAATTTTTTTATTATGTACTATTATTATACAGTATACTCAGCAACTTTAAATGTATAGTTTAAAGACCTTAACACAGTTCACTGATCTACAATATACTGTATTGACGATGGCATCATAACACTGAAGCCACTGCGCCACCATATTTATTTATAGTTTATTATACAATATTAGTTTATCTATTTAAAGAAATACATTTTTTCTTGTACCTTTGCCCATTTTTTTTTTTTTTTTTTTTTTTTTTTTTATCTGCATGGAAAAAAAATAACAATGGGGAAAAATACTTCCAGGAACCAAGCTGGTTTCAGCAGTATCTTGCAGCATGACATGGCATAATTTAACTACAACTATTTTAAACTTTATTTAATTTATTTTGTCAACTCCTCTATAATTAATTTGCATCCAGCTTTTTGATCTCATTATATTGGGAGACTTCATTAAATATTCTGTATTTTTTGTCATTCTGCAGGACTATTTAAAATGGACTAGTGAAAACTAAAAGGTGATTAAAAATGTATTACATATACCAAAACTTAAAAGTTATACAGGACCGAAGTACATATTCTCGTAAAAAATAATGTAATGTAATGTAATATACATTTTAACCAAAAGTCTTGATTTTATATATATATATATATATATATATATAAGCTAACACATTAAATTAATGTTCCCTTTGTTAAGGGTTTATTAAGGTGTTTATTTATGACTAATAATTTATTTACAGATGCATTTTAAATAATTGTGGTTATAACAACGTGAATAAAAGGGTAACTTTCATGCAATACTTGAAAAATAGTCAGCCGTATTACCTTGCATGTTATATGCTCAGTAACACTTATTCGACATTAGTAACCTATGAAAATGTATCTTAATCCTTAATGCAAGTACACTTGTGAAGCATGACAAGGAAAGTTAGAAGGAAATAATATATATATATATATATATATATACACACACACTACCGGTCAAAAGTTTTGAAACACTTGACTGAAATGTTTCTCATGATCTTAAAAATCTTTTGATCTGAAGGTGTATGCTTAAATGTTTGAAATTAGCTTTGTAGACAAAAATATAATTGTGCCACCATATTAATTTATTTCATTATAAAACTAAAATTTAATAAAAAAATAAAAATAAAAAAACAATTGTTGAAATTGATGACTTGGACCAAATAATAAAGAAAAGCAGCCAATAAGTGCCCAACATAGATGGGAACTCCTTCAATACTGTTTAAAAAGCATCTCAGGGTGATACCTCAAGAAGTTGGTTGAGAAAATGTCAAGAGTACATGTCTGCAACTTCTAGGCAAAGGGTGACTACTATGAAGATGCTAAAATATAACACAGTTTTGATTTATTTTGGATTTTGTTTAGTCACAACATAATTCCCATAGTTCCATTTATGTTATTCCATAGTTTTGATGACTTTACTATTATTCTAAATGTGCAAAAAAATAAATAAATAATAATAATTATAATAAAGAATGTGTAAGTGTTTCAAAACTTTTGACTGGTAGTGCATATATATAAGTATGATAAGTGTATTTATTAAGCATTTATAACTGTAGTTATAATTGCATATCAATGATTTACAATGCATTTGCAAATGGCTTATTACTGATTAATGAAACCATCTATAAACACTTAACAAAGGGAACATTAATGTAAAGTGTCACCAAACAAAACAAAAAAGTTAATGGACATGTTATTTGTCAAACTACTTTTTTTTCTTTGTCCTTCAACTCTGTTTTACATTACAAATACAATATTCTTTCATTAAGAAATCCCTCACTGTTTTAAGAGTACCTCCTTGGCACAGATAATTCATTCAACATTAAAGTAACATTTAGAGAGAGCTCCTCGAAAACTTTAAAAATAGGAAGTGGAAATACTGCCCACAAGTGTTCAGTCTCTGATGCTGTGAGTATAGGAAACATAAAGATGATGCACAAGAAGGACCATATTTCATGACCATATTTTATGAACTATTACTTTATCTAGTTGCATTTATATAACTTCAAATTGACCACATACAATTCAATCAATAGTGAGACAAGCATCAGATTTCTATTCTTATTGTTGCCATGTTTAATGCATTGAAAGAGTGAAAAAATGTCAATACATCAGAAAAAAATAAAAAATAAAAAATAAATTGTGTGTGTGTGTGTGTGTGTGTGTGTGTCCTGAGGCTCTATAATGTCAAGATTCTACAGAATTCCCAAGAAGCACATATGAGCTCAAGTGAGAGTGAATGCGGTTATAGTTTCCGATGAGTCAGCACTTGCTAAAGAACATCTTTTGAAGACGGGCAAGCCATCCGCTCTTTATCTAATGGCCCAAAACCCCCATAACTCGTGTGTCAACATCAAATGGTGCAGATAAATGAAATTGGTTATTCAGAGCTGATAGTTCTGACACTGATGGGGAGTTAGATACAGAAACACTAAAGGTATAGAATCCATTGTGCTGATAACAGCACAGAAGCTGCAGTCTGCTACTTTTAACCATACAAGTATGCAAGAGCACTATTGAGCAATTGGAATAAAGTTGGAGAAATTGAACTATCCAGCTGTGTGGAAAAAAGAAAAGAAAAAGTTTAACAAAAAGAAAAAGACTTTTAAATTTTATTAAGGATGTTAAGCAGTGGCCTTGCATTATCATTATGTTCATCATATGAAACATTTAATCTGCCTTTTAAAATGCTGCCTAATGACAATTAAACACTGCAGAAGATAATGAAGTTGGATTCAATTAAGGCCAATAAAGACGCCTTGGTGTTTAGTTAGACTCAAAATTGAATTGCTGAAGGATGTCACATGACAGTGTCTCTGTTCCAAAATGTGAACAGCCTATCTAGACAGTATTTTAGGAATGATAGGCATGCTGCCAATGACAAAGCTGTTCTTAAGAAGACAGCAAAATTATGCTGCCTTATTCACCTTATTCGCCAGAGAAAGTAGCACACAGCCATCTTGAAAAGTTTCTCTTCAAACTTTTGGTGTAGCAGTTGCTGTGGTCTTGATGTCAAAGTTTAGTTAGCTAGTGAAGTATACTGACAGGTTGCAGAGCTACCAAAAGTTATCACGAGTAGTGTCATGTGTTCTGTCAGGAGATGCCAACAACTAGAAGCATAGGGGGGAGATTATTGCTTCATTTATAATTCCAAAATATCCAAAAGTTGTGTAGCACCACACAATTTGCATCCGAGGGAGAAAAGAGTTTTTAATTTTGATCGACTGTTTTCAATAGCTTCAGCACAAACTGGAAGTTAGAAGACAAAAGCTGGAAAAGCAGAACCCTCAAAAAGGGCAGGGCTGAAAGGTGAATAATAGACCTTGCTTTGGCCAAAATAGTTGATTATAAATATATTTTATTATCTATTGAGAGATTTTGTATGATGGTGTTTTAGTGCCACGGAAAAAAATAAATAAATAATAATAATAATAATGTTTTGAGAATATAGTCAAATTTTGAGAATAAAGTCGTAGCATTATGAGATTAAAGTCGTGATATTTTGAGAATAATGTAAAAATTATGAGAATAAAGTCATAGCATTATGAAAATAAAGTTGTAATATTTTGAGAATAAAGTCAAAATTACGAGAATAAAACAATATTTTGAGAATAAATCGTGAGGAAAGTAACATCAAACAAGGCGCAAACACCGCTACTTTCTATGTAAATTAGGCTCATTGTATATTGCGCTTCATTCACAAAAATTGCCTGCCGCAATTTAGATTGCGCTATTACCACAAATAAAAGTATTAAAATGAATTTTATTTAAAAGAGATGATTGTGAAAATGTTCAAATCATATCAGCAGTAATTCATCAAACACTAATGATGGAGAATGTTATAGCTTAGCATATATCCACATGTGCTGTGTAATCAAACACACTTTTTTTAATTTTTTTTTTTTGCAGTTATTGAATTTAATCAGGGCAAGGCTACAAGTGCACAGTGCCTAGAACTGTAACCAGATCTGTTCATATTTACATAGGTCTATAGTTCAGTACTGATGTCCGTCATTTTATTCCTGTTCTTTGTGCATCTATTCAGGTCCCAGCCAAAGAAACAACTTTAGGCTACACATCACACATCACATGCATTCATGTTACGTGCATTTCTTGCGTCACTTTCATTAATCTCTATGAAGCTGAGAACTATTTGAAACCCTGTCTTAATTAAGCCATTATTATTTCCATAATTAAATTCTGTAATAGTTAATACATTTTGGTGCTTTGGCAAGGTTACAAACAACTTCCATGTTTGTCAGTATTTCCACATTATTTTCATTTTTAGGAAGCCAAACTCCTGGAAATATTTGTCAAAATTTCAGCACCTTTGGACCTGCGTGCTGGTTTGGGAAACAGCCGTTACTCCATCTTAAAATAACAAGCAACATTAGTTAAGACGATCGTAAATGCTTAAGTTGCAATGTTATTGGGAAACCCAGACATGGTCTGCTTTTTTGTTGGTTTTTGCTCTCAAAACAATACCATAACTGATAGGTTGCCACATTCACTATAAATGAATTGTGCCAGGTAAATGTGCTATTTATTAGCACGCTGCAAACCACCGAATTTGACCTTGTCTAGACTGTACATGTCCACTGTGATCCAGACACCTAAATCATCTCTTAAATATGCAGAAAAAGTGTGCTAGACTACACAGCGCATCTTGGATAGGCTATATCCCATGCTATAACGCACTTCTCAATCATTTAATCAGTGTTTGATGAATTAATGCTGATATGATGAGTTGAAAATGTTCTCAAATATCTCTTTTAAATAAAATTCATTTTACCGCCTACTTTTATTTGCGGTAATAGCGCAATCTAAATTGCACCAGGCAATTTTTGTGAATGAAGCGCAATCTACAATGAGCCTAATTTACACAGAAAGGAGCATGTTTGCCAATGACAACGACTTCTTTTAAATACTAAAGACGCAGCGCAATTTCAGTGCTGATTGCGCCTGCTAAAATAGATTGCAGGTGGTTAATGAATAAGATGCAGGTTTTTGCACTGAAATACCATGTGCAAAAGTTGCGCAACTGTTTAGTGAATCTGCACAATGTCTTGAAATAGACCTATATAATTCACAACAGTTCCAATAATTTTTCGCTTCACTTGAGAGCAAGCCTGTATCTTGCGCCTCACTTGACAGGCTCCCACAGGTGTACTAATTTATACAGAGAATGACATAATTACACCTCTCATATGATATTTTAAATTTTCAATGTAAAATTCATTTTGACGTTGTTTATCATTTATTTATTTATATATTTTTGTCAAAAATGTCTAGTTGGAGTGTCCTGAGATTGTAAAGTCTCTCTCATTTAAAAGTACTATATATATATATATATATATATATATATATATATACATATATATATATATGAGCCAGAACATTATGACCACCTGCCTAATATGCTGTTGGTCCTCCGCATGCCACCAAAACAGCACTGAACCGCCGAGGCATGGACTCTACAAGACCCGTGAAGATGTCCTGTGGTATCTGGCACCAAGACATTAGCAGCAGATCCTTCAAGTCCTGTAAGTTGCGAGGAGGTGGAGCCGCTATGGATCAGACTTGTTGGTCCAGCACTACCACAGATACTCAATCAGATTGAGATCTGGGCAATTTGGAGGCCAGGGAAACACCTTGAACTCTTCATCATGTTCCTCAAACCATTCCCGAACAATGTTTGCAGTGTGGCAGGGCCATTATCCTGCTGAAAGAGGCCACTGCCATCAGGGAATACCATTGCCATGAAGGGGTGTACCTGGTCTGCAACAGTGTTTAGGTAGGTGGCACGTGTCAAATTGATGTCCACATGAATGGCCGGACCCAGGGTTTCCCAGAAGGACACTGGCCAGAGTATCACACTCCCTCCACTGGTTTGTCATCTTCCCACAGTGCATCTTGGTGCCATCACTTCCCCAGGTAAACAGTGCTCACGTACAAGGCCGTCCATGTGATGTAAAAGAAAACGGGATTCATTGGAGCAGGCAACCTCCTTCCACTGCTCCAAGGTCCAGTTCCGATGCTCATGTGCCCATTGTAGGCACTTTAGACAGCGGACGGGGTCACTATGGGCCCTCTGACCGCTCTGCGGCTACACAGCCCAATACGCAGCAGGGTGGGATACACTGTGTGTTGTGACACATTCCTCCTGTAACCATCATTCAAATTTTCTTGTGCCACAGTAGACCTTCTGTCAGTTCAGACCAGACTGGAGAGCCTTCGTTTCCCTCAATCATCGATAAGCCTTGGGTGCCCAACACCCTGTCACAGGTTTGTGATTTGTACCTCCTCGGACCACTGTCGGTGGGTACTCACCACTGCTGACCAGGAGCACCCCACGAGCCTTGCCGTTTCAGAGATGCTCTGACCCAGTCGTCTGGCCATAATTTGGCCCTTGTCAAAGTCGCTCAGGTCTTTACACCTTCCCATTTCTCCTAAATTCAACATGTTGACTATGAGGACTGATTGTTCGTGTACCATCCAATCTACCCAGACCTTGATATGTGGCCTTGTTAGGAGATGATCAAGGTTATTCGCTTCACCTGTGAGTGGTCATAATGTTTTGGCACATCAGTATAAATACATATATTATATATATATATTATATATATATATATGTGTGTGTGTGTGTGTGTGTGTGTGTGTGTGTACAGGGTAGTAGCAAGGAATTCTGGGCCCCCTGACAATATATTACTCTGGGACCCTTAACTAAAAAAATAATAGTTTCAAATTTGTTGTGTGCCCCCTTGGACCTTTGGGCCCCTAGAATCATTCCACCTTTCACCCCAGTAGCTACGGTCCTGTGTGTGTGTGTGTGTGTGTGTGTACAGTATTTAAACATTATATTTTTATACAGCTTCAAATGTTTCATTAAATCAAAAATGAAAATGGAATATACATTTATTGGCACATGCACTTTAAACTGCATTTTAAAAATATTTCTTCTTCTGTGACATCCTAATTTGTATAATTTTGTATGCATTGCCATGTTTACAGTATGTAAGCAAACTTAATGCAAGAAGGCACATCTCTGAATTGTGAATGGATGCAATTTATGTGGCATTGAGTCAAAGATGTGATACATCTTTTCAGAGTTGGCCATCAACTAAATGGGTTTGTAATAAATAAACAGATGTAATTTTCAATTAAGTTCTCTTATCATATCTCACTTATACATGTGTGGTGCCCCGTTCATTTGAAGACCCAACACAACGTTCAGGGGAGACATTTAAATGTATAAACCTACTTCTAATGAGCAAGTGGAGACACAGTATTTTCTTATGTTAAGTCCCTGAAACAGCAGCTTCAAATCTTTAAAGATGAATGTTCTATTGATTAATGCTGTTTAATAATTCTCTTTTAGACAGATTGCTGTCTTTGGTTCACTTTTGCTTGGTTTCTTCAGATGTAGATGTCAGTATCTTTTCAACCCCTCACTGTGGGCTATGAAACAGAATGGGGAACCAAAACATCAATGATTTGGCTATATTCTGCAATACGCTTTGCATAAAGGCAAAGGCTGGTTCCCAAGGCCAAAGAAGAGGACATTAAGAATATGAAAGTATGTAGCTCCCTCAATTTGATTTAAGTGTTCAACATTTATTGATTTCTGGATGATTGTTAGATCCAGTTAGATGCTGTTCTGATTGGTGGCCAACATAAAACATCACTGAAGACCCAAGAGGTGCAACTCAAAGGTTTAATTTGAGTTTATCAAGAGCCTTTTCGCTCTTGCTACCATACACCAGAAAGCACACGTAAGTCTCTGAGATGTCTGTTTTAGATCTTTTCATCTGGAAAGCATCACAATCTAATTAGCACCTACTTAAAACTTAAAAAGTTCAGATTTACAAAAATTCGAAATCATAAACTGCTCAAGATAGCTGAATGTCTCATTGACATCTGAGACATACTTATTGAAATATTTCTTATAGATGTATTGCAGATGAGCAAACAGCATTAAAAATACATCTTCCAGATGTAAACACACACATCATATAGACTTCTGGGTGTTGTATGTGTGCTATCAGGGCAGTGTACCAGAGGGTTATATATGTATTATGCAACACAGTGCAGCACCTTGACATTTTTTGCATTCCAAACTGATGCAACTTTTGTTGGGCTTGAGATTTTTGTTTAATATTTTCCCAATGTCAGGCAGACCCTTCTGAAAAGTTCCTATATAAGATTTAGTCTGATTTCATTATGAAATCTATAGAGACATTCTTCAATCATAAATAATGCATCCACAAGCAGCATTAAATTATATATATAAATAACATTAAACATTAAGATCCAGAAGTCTTAGCCCACACTGAAAATCTCATCATTAACCCTGCTATGGGCAAGTTGCACAAGACGCCATGTTTGATTTCTGGTTTAGAGAGTGTGCACATAGCCACTTCTGGTTTCGCTAGCCGCCGGTCTAGAGACCACTGAAAAATTTTTTATATGAGGTGTTTACAGAAAAGGGATTTAAAATTTGCAATGAAGACAGGAGGCAGATCTCAAACAGTGTGTTTATATAAGGCTGTTGTTGGCCACAACCACGCCGTACACTCTGTAATTGTTAGGTGAAACACACTTGAAACAGCAGTGAATCCCTTCTGCACACAGCCTCCCCCTTTACACATGAAACATTCAGGAACAGCTCTCAATGCAAGCCAGTCAAATGCATAACACAACAAATTTCTCTTAACATTTCAACACGTTACAATATGTATGCAGTTTCATTGATGACTATGAAGGTAAGAAATTATAATAAACATCAGAAACAGCAGTAGCTCATCTAAGTTTCTGTGAACGTGAATAAACAATGCTAGGCTTGGATACAGATTTGGTAAGATATACAATTTTAAGCTGGATATACAACAGCAGTGTAAATAATGTCAGAGAAGTCATCTGCATGACAACAACCATGTTTCTGTTAACGCCTTACTTCTGATTACACACATATGCAACTTTAGTCACTTTTTTGGTTACACTTTATTATAAGGTTTAATTAATAAAATGTGGTGAATGTATTTGGTATAATGAACTAACAATGAAAACATTTTTACAGCACTAATCTAGGTTGTTTCATTTAAATAAACTATTGTTCATTGTTAATTACTGTTCATAATATATTGCCTCATGTTATGATATAAACATTAATCAAGATTAATACATGCTGTAAAAGTATTGCATTTTGCTATTGCATATTGACATATAGAACCTTACTGTAAAGTGTTACCCACAGTTGTAACACTATTTACTTCATACCGTTGGTCAGCTCCTCGCTGCTGGTTGAGACACACAACACTGTAAAGAGGATGTAATCTCCAGTCACTGATGAACCACTCTCCTCTCTTTCTTTACTTGTAAATATGCTCAAACTGGTCTCAACCAAAGTCTTTAACAATTCTCCTTTGGAAGTCTGTTCTCAAAGCAACAATAAAGCCCCGTTTACTGTGACTAGTTCTTTCAATTAGTCAAACTCCCACTTAGACTTCAGGAAATGTTTGATGTGACTTGAATTGGTGACAATATAAAAATATAATTGCACTAAAATATCACCAGTTCAAGTCACATTAAACTTTTCCCAAAGTCTAAGTGGGAGTTTAACTAATTGAAAGAACTAGTGCCCCCATAGGTTGCATATTCATTGCAATGGGCATTAAATAATTTCAAATTAATCTGTGATTAATTGCGATTAACTAAAAAAAAAAATATGCGATTAATCGTGATTAAAAATTGATATCAACTGACAGCACTACTTATAAATCATTCATAACCCGATGGTTTTCATCTAAAACTATATTGTAAGTCATTGATAAGTTCTTAACTGTTCTTACATGTAAAAAGATTTATATTTTTGGCATGTTAACTGACAAATATAAAAAATTTTAATTAATATGCTTTTTTTTTAATAATAAAATGTATAAATTCTTTGACATTTCAAATTTAACTATAGCAACAGCAGTGTGATACATGTGAAGACATCTTTTCTATTCAAATTTATGTGAAATTTTATCTAAATATAACAGATACAATTTATATTAAAATTGTATTATAAGATACAATTTATATTATCATCTAATGTGAGAATTACTAGTAATTTGTAAGCTGGTTCGGCATCAGATGGCTGCAGAGTAAAATGTGGACATTTTCCTCTTTCATGCCCTATTTAGACTAAAGTGTGCATGAACTTTTGCTCTTGCCACACCCCCTTTAGACAGTAGTACCTTTAGATTTAGTTTATTTGTTATGGTTGTCACATCCGTCACGCCTGTTTTGTACAGGAATGTGTGTATGTGTGTGTGCATATTTGTAAACAAGGTGCAATCACAGTGAGAGACAAAAAAAGTGTGTGAGAGAGTATAGGGAAGAGGAAAAATGTAAGTGAAGTGTTTATAAGAAAAAATCAACATAATGTCATGTGTAAAGCCACAATTGATGCCCGGGTCGAAATTGACCCATGAACGCAAAAGATGTCTTTTCTTTTTTATTATTATTATTATTATTATTATTATTTTTTTTATGGTTATATCTCTTAAATTTTTGTATTAAAAAAATAAATAAACAATTTATAGTCTTGACAAAGTCACAAAGTTTTGATCCCATACTCAAAACTATGTGGTATTTAAAAATGATCACCTACCTCTCCCGGGTCAAAAATTACGCGAACACATTAGGATGGTTCAATAAATTTGACATATTTACCACATTTACATGCACATAATTTTCTGATTAATGCCCAATACTCTGGTTAAGCCTTTATTCTGAAACTGTTATTATTGCATTATTCCTGTATTGTAGAATTACATTCATTTGAATATTTGCAGATATAAATGAATGTTCGGTTACAGTGGATATTCAAAATAAGATGTTTAAGTGACACAAAAGTTTGATTAATAAAAGCATATGCCAGTTGTCTTGTTCAGATTTCTAGACATTTCCTGAAATCAAGAAACTCAGTTGATACTGAAATATAAATATAAACTGATGAGCCAAAACATTATGACCAGTCACAGGTGAAGCGAATAATGTTGATCATCTCCTAACAAGGCCTTCGCCTTATTCAGTTCAAGATTTTACATAGATTCTATTGGACCTCCTCTAGACTGTATAGGCTTGGTCTTAAAGACACACCTACCTGCTGGCGATGCCAATCGGAGGATGGAGATATAACCCATGTTTTTTGGGGGTGTGTTAAGATCCAAGGGTTTTGGTTGAGAATTCAGAATTTTGTATGTGATGTCTTGGGCACTCAGGTTTCGTTTTGCCCCAGACTCTGTATTTTGGGAGATGGGGCAGAAATCAATGTGGATAATAAACATGTGAAGGATTGGGTCCTAACCTGTGTTATGGTCACCAGGCAGGTGATTTTGAGGGGTTGGAAGTCGATTGGAGCACCCCCGTTTCAGGAGTGGTGCTCGGAGATGGGGAGAGTGGCAGCCTTAGAAGAGGGGTCTTATAGAAGACTAGGGAATCCGGATTTGTTTGTAAGAAAATGGGGTGGATATTTAGCATTCTTTGAGGGTTCTCGGGTGGAATAGTGGAGAGAGAGGGGTAATTGTCAGTGTGTGTGATTTTTATATTTTATATACAGTATATGTATTTTTATTTTTATTTATTTTTTCTCTTTTTTCCTCTTTTAGTTGTTTGATTTTTGTTTTTGTATTCTTTTATATGTGTTCATCTAAGACCACAGGGATGTTTGTTGAGGTTTGGGGTGGGGTTGGGGTTGGGGAGGAGGAGGAGGAGGAGGGGTGGTAGTGGGTGTTAAAAGTTGATTTTGTGTATTTATAATTATGTTTTGTTTTTCTGTGTTTTAATAAATAAAAATGTTAATTATAAAAATAAAAAATACAAAAATAAAAACTGGAACATGTTGTTAACTTTGGTTTCTCCTGGTATTTCTGATATTAATATTGGCATGAAACAGAATTTTCATTTGTCTGTGCATGTATAACAACATTATTCTGGAGGCAGGAGGTGTCAAGCAAAATGTGAAATGTACACATTTTGCAGTGAATAATAAATACAAATTCAAACTGATATAAATAAAAATAAAAATGAAAATAAAATCAATATAGCCTGCAAACAGGTGAAAGTCCCTTAAATCTATCAGGAATTTTTTTATGACAAGACACCATTATTTAGTTAAATAATAATAATAATAATAATAATAATAATAATAATAATGTAAAATTTATATAGCGCCTTACTAGAGGTAACAGTTTAAAGAAGAAGAAAAAAAAAAGACGGAGCATGTTTCAGTTTCTTCGTTTTACGTGAGGTCCTCATCACTTCAGGTCAGGAATTTAACATCGCGCTCAGGTTTAGGCTATAAATAAATACATGGGAATCACGTGTGAATCGTGTGATACACTAACATAGACATTTCAAGAAGTGGAAAGTGTATATGATGTCATATTTTAGTTAATGTTACACTTGAAAAGCTCCAGACGTGCACAATTAACTGAGACCACAAACTAAGTCGAGACCGCGCACATCCAATTTGAAATCACATGCACATTTTCATTCATAAAGGTTACACGTTACAAATATTGGCTGCACAGATTCATAAATTCTTTGTAATTTTTTAACTTGTTTATTTAAAATGTCGCTTTATCCTTGTGCCTCTTGGATAATCAGTCATATGAATATTTTTTATATTATTCGGATGAATCCTTTATTCTTTTTGAAGTCATTATGCGTGCCTTTCGAATAAGGTATTCAGCTTCGGGCACATTCGTAGTGAGTACCTTCCGACAGTGGTCTGAGGAGGGACAAACAAACCGGCAACAGGGTGTTTGATGCCCAAGGCTCATCGATGTGTGAGGACAACGAAGGTAATCCGGTGTGGTCTGAACTGACAGGAGGTCTACTGCGGCACAAGTCACAGAACATTTTATGATGGCTACGGGAGGAATGTGTCACAACACACAGTGCATCACACCCTGCTGCGTATGGGGCTGCGTAATAAACCTCTTTATTGCAGATATACCTTTATTACCTGTATATTATCTTAAAACATTTAGCTTTCAAAACTTTCAGAGTGCCCATGATGACCACTGTCCACCATATAAAGCACCTACAATGGCACGGGAGCGTCGGAACTGGTGTCCTTCATGGAATCCTGGGCATGAGCAGAGCAGAGCAGAGCAGAGTTGACCCAAACAAAGCTTGAGATGAAATTTTACTCCACAACAATAGAGATAAATAGCAATCCATTAATCTATCTGTATCTAGCCCCCACCCAAACCACTGTTTGGCTCAATAGTTCCAAAACCATTAGCATAACATATAGAACAGCTACATGATCACTAACAAATAGCAAACGATGCAAAGATTAAAGGTGAAGAGTATTTGGGGAGAAAGAGAACCTGACCTCTGGTTTTACGATATATGTACATAATACAATATTATTTAGCAGACTGAGCAAAAACCGATCGGCACACGTAATTTTTTTGGCCTCTTCCCCCTTTTTACTTTGCAAGCAAACATTACCAGCGTTATTACCGGCATATAACATGTGCGCAAGTGTTGTGCTCATACCCATTTACATTTCAACGTCAAAAGCAGAGAATAATAAGTGACATTTAATCAAGGGTTTCTTACGTTGTCAGATTTTTGAATAAGCTTGTTTTTGTTACTTACGAGCATCTTGCTCCGTGTCATCTGGGAGAGGCTGGATGTTAAATGCAACTTTGCTGCTGCTGTTTCTGCCTCACAAATCCACCGATTTGTGCGGTGATGTCGGCATAAATAAAACAACATGTTTGATGTACTGTAGCACAAGGACATGACACCATAGTTTGGCAAATTGGACAAGCTGTAATGCTACAATCTACTTGCCGTTTGCCATCGATCTACTCACCTACGTACTGTAGATATGTTGCTCTGTTTTTCCTGTGAGCAAGGACGGATTAAGAACTGAGAAGCCCATGGGCCGGTACATCATGGAGGCCCCCCATGCATGTCACGTGACTACGTTCACTTTTATGCACTACAGGATGCTTGCCAGATTTGGTTGGATTTTTCAAATTGACAGAAGGAAAGTTTGAAGCAATATCTTACACGGCCAGTTATATGTACTTTTTAATTATGAACCGATCCAAAATCATGCGTTATTAATAGGGATGTGCATGGTATTCAATTACCAAAATCACTATTCGGTTATTCTGCACGTGTTTTGTCAGAGTTTTTGCTTTAATGTTATATTTTGGCCACTAGAAGTCCCTATGGTACTCATGTCTATCTTGTGCCTCTTGTAATCAGTGCCATTGTTTTCACATGTGCCTTGTTCTGGGCTGTGTATTTAAGCTGATCACTTCTTTTTGTTTCTTTGCTTGGTTACTGATGTTCCTAGCCAGTTGCTGCCGTAAGTCTGCTCTAGTTCTAAGTACTAAACTTTGAAAGCCTTTTGGATTTTTTTTTCCCTGTGTTTATTTTTGTTGTTTTTTGGTGTCTTTTTCCTGAGTTCTTTGGAGATTATTTTTTCCTCCTTTTGGATCCTTTTTGGATTAAAGATTTTTCTGTTTTGTGGTTGTCAGTAAGAAATTGCTTTTTGTACCCTTTTTGCTATTTTTTGTTCATTTAAGAACGCATCTGACTATTGAATTCAACTCCCTTCTGTGGCTCAGTGGTGGAAATTAAGACTCTTGTGCCAGAGACCCAAGTTTGAATCCCAGCTCTGACAGTGTTTAGAGGTCTTTCACCTGATCTGAGTCAGACGGTGCCTGACAAACCAACAGGTTTTGTGCCAGGTTCAGGTCAGTTTTTCAAGCAGGCTATAGGATTACGGACTGTTCACACGTGCGTCGAGGCCATTTAAACACACTGGACGGATGTCTTTGATCGTTGTGCCAAAACTCACTGTTAAGTTTATAAGAACTTTAATATTTAGGAATGCATCTCAAGACCTGCATTCTGTTTTACAATTCATTGTGCAGGACCGACAAATTTTTTTAGACACGGTTAACTTAAAAAATAATACCAATATTTATTAACGCATCTCGAGACACCTGTGCTCTGTTTCACCATTTGTTGCACTGCATCAAGCTTTTTCAGCACTGGTGTCACATATCGACATTCTGTTGAAGTTCAGGTTGCAAAGAGGACTTAATGTGACTGTTAAACATGATTCCAGATTGTTTTTCACCTGGCAAAGTCTCAGCGCTTGGTAAGTGAATGTTTTTTTCCCACCTTTTGGTCTGGTGTGCAGACAATAATTACACAAGTTAAATGCTGAATCATTTAAAAGATCAAAGCATCCTGAAGAAGTCCTATAACCGTAGTGTTCGCTGCCTCATGGAAAATGAACCTGCCTGGGCAGAATTACTCATTTTCCATTGATTAAGAATAGGCCAATTATGTTGCAGGCAGTGACAGAGATTCTTTTTGTTTGACTTTAATGTGATTTTATCATTTGAAGATCTATGTATTTTTCTATTTAGGCTCATAGCTCACTGTGCACTGTATTTCCTGCTATCTGAGATTGTGTTTGATGCATCCATGGCAATAAACATTCTTTATTCCCGATTCCTGACTCCCAAAAAATAACACAATAACCGTTCATGAACTCTCGTGGTTAACCAAATATTACAAAAGGTTACCGTGCACATATTTAGGGTATTAAGGCACCTTTCTCTTTATCATTAAACATTAAATGCATGCAGGACTTAAACATTTTAAAAGTTCTCTATTCTGTTGCACAAATTCTGTCACTTATGTTTTATACCTTTGTAGACAGCCAGGGTAAACTGCACCTGTTTGGAAGCATTTTGTAAATCAGATGCTGTTCTCTGTAATCCTTCAAATAAACGTGCTGCACTTGTGATACGCAGATTCCCTGATTGCGCACTTGAGTGCTTGTGCTCGCGCTGCTGTCGTCCAGCATGTATTTCGCTGAACAAATGGTATTTCACATAAGGCTGACATTTACGTGGATTTATAATAGGTATCTCACAATAAATAAGTAATTGATTTAGAGCTCGGGGCCCTTTGGGTTGAGGCCCCTGAGAAATGGCCCAATCGGCCCTTTGGTTAATCCGTCCCTGCCTGTGAGCGCTAAGCACCCCCCCCCCCCCCCCCCAACCGTGAAGGAGATTGTTTTGCAGTTCTCAGTGTTGCGCGGCTTGGTTTTAATTACACTATAATGTGTTTATGTAATGTACAATATATATTTTATTGAATCGTGAGCGTCGTATCGTACATTATAATATAATACAATATTTTTTTTACACCCCTAATAGATAGATAGATAGGAAAATCCACTGGAAAAACACGCTATGGATTGTCAGACGATGTACGATCTGGAGAGGGCATTTATAATTTGATAGATGATTCTGCTGATGGAAGACAGAAATTCGAAATTCATCCGTGCTACACAGTTTCCTTTTGATGTGGCCAGGGAGCACAGAGTTGTCAAAACCTTTATGTCCGATGTAATTGGGTTGTTTCAGTTTGTGAGGTAACTGCATATCTATCTAAGTTTACAATAATACAAACAACATCGCAATTCAGACAATACTGTTTTAAAGGTCAGTGTCAACATGCAAATTCTTTTTTGATGGCTGTGTTAATTGATTTGACAGGTTTTAACTTATTTTAGATAAATATATCATCTAGCTGAGAAAATATTCTTCATTTGTCAAAATTAATTATGTAATTATGTTAAGTTGCAAAACTGAGGCGTTGAACTAATGAAATCTTATGTTGTGTGACTGTTGAATTGATTTACTGTAATTCACAGTAAAAGAGTAAAGTCCTCTTTCTGTCATCCCAATTCAAATTTAAATTCAGCATCCTGTGGGACATGAATAGTTCAATTCAAATTCTAGCTCATAAATTAAAAGGGAAGCCAGTTGTTAAATTCTAACTTTTACCCAGCACTCATGTGTAATCATTGTCTTATAATATATGCACTCCATCACAAACACTCAGTTTCTTTTTTCTAAATGACATTAATGTAATCAAGTGTTCAATCAAAATGGCATGTGTACAGCATGCGATTAAACACCAATCGACAGGAATTTCTCGAGGGAGACCGGTCTGTTCTGTATTCAAACTGGGGGTTAAAGTGAGCTCCTTCCCATTACACGCTAAGCCTCTGGACTTTGAGCAGCGTGGAAAGTCCTTATCAGTGGTGGGCAGGTCTGGATTTAGCACAGCGGCTTGTGTGCATCAGAGAGGCAGAACGCAGGAGAGCTGCAAGACAGAACTTCACAGATGTCATTCACTTTTGCCCTTATATTCTGACTTGTTTGTTTTGTGTGTCACTCGAAGAATATTTTTTTTTTTTTTTTTTTTTTTAAATAATACAATAGTTAATGTAGACTGAGAAATGGCAAAGCACAAAGATAAAAGGACATTTTAGAATGCTTTGTTGTTTGTTTGTTTTTATTTTGATGAAAATATAAGATAAAAAGGGAAAATTAAGATAGAGAAAATATAGTAAAACATAATACATATGGAATATAAATGCAAAAATTACAAATAATAATAAGTTTTCATTTTCTGTGTGATTTTTTTTTTCTTTTCACCCATTTTATCATATGCCAGAGACTTGGAAAAGTAATAGCATTCCTCAACAGGAAGAACTACAGGCCAGTTTAAATTTTACATGACATTTTTTTAGTTACAAGCAGTATCGGACATAATTGAATTTGAAAAACTGTTTTGTAAAACTGCACAGTTGTTTAGGGAGGACTATATACACAGTGACTAAATGTAGCTCTAGTCTCTGCACATCTGTGTGGCCCCTTTTATTTTCAAGGACAGTCACTAATGACTGTAACGGACTGATGTGACTAAAAAGCTCTGAGGGAAGAGCGGCCAGAGAGCGTCAGTCTGAGTGGAGTGCAAGAGGTCTTTCCCCCGGGGCATTAATATTGCTGCATGTGGGTCATGCTCGCCACTGATTTAGAAAATCCCCAAGCTAACTGTGGTGACAACTAAAACACAACCTTATTTTGTTGGGTCTCTTAGGGTCACTGTAGCACTGCTTGTGAATATATATATATTAGTCAGACTAGACCTGTGAATAAATGCAGACTAAATATCTAATGGATTCTAGCAATAAATTCAGCATTTCAATGGCTGTTTTAAAGAAAGGGGAATTAACTACACCTAAGTAAAATAACGAACATGCTTTCATTTCATCATAAAAGCACTTAAGACTCACAAATGGCAATTTGTTTAAAGGAATAGTTCGACCCAAAATGAAAATTCTCTGATCATTTACTTACCCTGATGCCATCCCAGATGTGTATGACTTGCTTTGTTCAGCAGAACACAAACAAAGATTTTTAGAAGGACATCTGAGCTCTGTAGGTCTATACAAAACGGGCACCAAAAATTAGAAGCTCCAAAAAGCACATACTGCCATCATAAAAGTAATCCATACAACTTCATTGTTTTAATTAATGTCGTCTGAAGCAAAATGCTAGGTTTTTGTAAGAAAAAGATCAATATTAAAAGCACAGAGGAGGAATGTTGTACAGAAGCTGAAGTGGTTTTGCTATAGATTTTTATTTGTATCTGTTTCAAAATGGTGCTTGCGTGTGCTGGTATCCTGGATGCTTCAACCTACTGAAAAACTTTAGATTACGTCCACAGGCATCATCACAAGAGGAAAGACTAACTTTTCACAAATTAATGATCCTTAGTGACTGAAGCTATGGCTGCTTGCTTTTCACTGGGATATCAATACACCTATTGAGTCACTCAAAATATTGAGGGTGTGCAATGAACAATTTTCCCCTGACGATTTCAGACAAGCCAAGGGATCAGACGATATCAACATGCCTACATGCTTACTTCACACACCTAGCGTTTCAATTCAGAAGACATTAATTAATCCACTGGAGTCATATAGATTACATTTATGATGGCTATATGTGCTTTTTGGAGCTTCAAGATTTTGGTACCTGTTCACTTGCATTGTATGGACCTAAAGAGCTGAGATATTCTTCTAAAAGTCTTCGTTTGTGTTCTGCTGAGTAAATGATGAGATAATTTTGATATTGGGTCAACTATCCCTTTAACTGCCTTAAAATGGAGATAACATGTTCTGTTGAAAAAAAAATAAGATCTCTTTAATTCCTCAGTTGTTATTTTGGAAAAATAGTGCTAATGTGATTTGAACTGTGATACTGTATGATAAACAAATAACTAGTACGTGACCAACATTTAGTAATGTTGTGCCATGTTCTACTGCCAGTAAAAAGACTTAGTCTACTCTTTAAGGATCTTGGTTCTCTGAAAAAGAACCAAACTCAGACTTTTTTCACTTCAGCAAAAAAATAAAACATTCAAACAAAGAGAGAGAAAAAAAAAAAAAAAAAAATCTTCTTCATATTCACGGCGTACCTTTCCACTGTGTACCTGTTTTTGTACACTTTGTTATAGTGTCTCAGCCCACTATTCATTACCATTATTTTTTGGAACCCAGTCAACTTAAATATTATATTTTTGTAATGTTATAATATTATATATTATTATAATTATTATTAAACCTTTAATCTCTGAAGGTGTTTTTAAAGATTTCCTGTTTCAGTGTTATACCCAAAAGTAAAGGCATATATGCCACGGTTCCGGTGAGTTCGTCGGTCTGTTCTGTTTATTTTATGTCTTTCTCTCATGTGTCTCTGGCGCTGTTGACATGCGTGATCAGTGTTTCCATGGGAACACTGATTGTTCCCATGGGAACGTTGATCATGCCACTAATTAGCGCGTTAGCAGCACCTGTCTCTCCACTAATTCATTGCCCATTAGAGCCCTTCGCATACACTCGCCTACGAACACACTCTTCACGAAGGATTCCTTACGAATCTGCTCACTGCGCGACCAGCGCGCACTCATCGACAAACACACTCCTCCTACTGCAGTCGGTGCCGGGATCTCCACACTTCACCTGGATCTGCTGAAGTTATCATTTATTGTTAATAAATCATTTGAACTGTTCCTCCGCTGTTAGGTCTCTTTGTCTCGCCTTTGTGACAGTATAAAAAAACAAACAAAAAAAAATTTGGTATTAATGTAAAGAATACATTTCAAATGTTTTAATGATATAGATTATGATACATTCTTAGATTCTCAGCCTAAGAAACTGCTGAAAGAAAAAAAATGTAGCCTAAAATTTAGTTTTTTTCTTGAGATTATTATCTGAATGTAAATAAAGTGGCTCCAAAAATCTGCTTTTGTTTTGTCCCCAATCATGTCAATTGTATCTGAGAAAAGTTTTGAGCTGAGATGACAAAGCAATCAAAAGTTATAGCATTACAAATATAATTTATCATACTGTCCAAAAATGTCTCCATGTGTCCAAGAGCCTCTCCAAACAAATAAAACATAATAACTGGCAACAATGGACAATTCCTGCGAGTTTGCCGCAAAGCTAATTTGCCTATGAAAATGAGCTCTTGATATTTGTAAGGGTAGCTAGCACTAGCTAGCTCTTCTAAGTATCTTTAAAATATACTATAGAATAAAATTAGCCTTCAGGTTCAAAGCTAGCTAGATTTGGATACACTATCATGCCGTCGTAATGTCTATGTGAGCCTGGTGGAGAGAGGGGAATCGAGAGCTTGTTGAGGCCTTAAACTCCACAACCAAAAGCTCAATGGCCCAAGTGGGGATCAAACCTGCGACCTTGGCATTACTAGCACCACGCTCATACCAACTGAGCTAACTGACCAAAAATCATTTTAAACACATGACGAGATGTTGAACCCAGGACCTCTCGCACCCTAAGCGAGAATCATAACCCTAGACCAATAAGTCACCGGGTACTGCTCATTGGGCATCATGGGGCCATACAATTCAATCTGCATATGGCTTCAGACGCAAAGAGGGCTCAGACAACCTATGTCAACAACTGAAAAATGGAAAAGACAGCTCCTATGGCATGTGGTTTGATTAAATTTGCGCTTACTTGCCACATTGGTTTTATGAAGCAGTGGGGGCAAGTAGAGAGTAAACGTATAGTTTATGGGCATCATACATATGTCGTCATTTTTTTTTATAGCGCTTACAACACATCATTTTAAAGCAGCTGTTATATCTGTAATGTCTTTGAGTCATAATAGAGCAGTTAAATAAAAAAAATATGACTGTAAATTGTGCCTGACGATAAAAAAAATTAATTAAATAAATAAGTAAATAATATTTGTAATTTGACCCCCAGTGAGCAGGCTAAAGGCAACTCTGGCAAGGAACACAAAACTCCATAAGATGTTGGTTAATGGAGAAAAATAACCTTCGGGGATACCCGGCTCACTACATATACATATGCATATGCATATACATATACATAAGCGTATTGCTACCTCCCCACAATCGTCATAAAAGGTCCCACCGAGAGTCCAGAGTGCAAACCACCACACCACTAAACCAGTTGAGGAAGCACACCACTGCTGATAACCAGGATTGAACCAATGATCTTTAGATCTTCAGTCTGACACTCTCCCAACTGAGCTATTTCAGCCACGCTAACTTACTCCGATGCCCAATCCCTCCAGGATTTTGCAACCAATCTCCGCAATATTTGCAGTAGCTTGCAATTTGATATCATTTCCACAAATGTTCTGCATAAACCGTGAATCTGAGGTATGTCCATCACTTTCCTCCATGTTTGACAGCAGCAAAACAAATGTTTAAAAAGCCTAGAACAGTCGCTACATTTCCAACTGCACAGCTGCCATTCTATCATCTCCACAATAACAGAGTTGGTGTCTCCTCCTTGACTCCGCCTCTATGTAACTGCATGTCCTTAACCCTGCATGTATGAACCCGCAAAGGCCAAGAACATTTGCCACTGCATGAATGTGAAATTTGAGGGAGCTGAGAGAGAGGGCTGATGTAGGATTACTGTACAATGTAAATTATCCTTTGTGTATCTACAGGCCCCCTGATGCATTTTAGTTCTATGTTCTAGTCCACCCCTCGTTCATTTATGACTTCTGGTGTAGTATGGAGTGAAGCAGTTCTGGCTCAGAGGGTGCAGTTCTCTGCTGTTCTCATGAGTGAACAAACTGAAGGTCAATTTTGAGGCATCAGAAGTCTCCAGTAAGTTCCTCCCTGGCGGATGTTCATGGAACCTGTCAACTCCCAAAGTCCAGTTCCAGGAGTTCACCATGATCGCTTTCTTCCTCCACTTCCATGGACTCACACTCATTCTCTTGCTCATTCACTTCCATGGGCATTTTCTCCAACCCTGTGTTTAGGAGCTGGGTGAATATGCCTCTTGGAAGCTTTGCTTGCTTGCTTTGTTGCATTCCTCCATTTTGCCACTTGTGAATACCACAATCAGGATTCTTTAATTTGGTAAACCTTGCAATATAAGGATGGGTTATGACCCGGGCCAATGGTGCCAGTGCCCTGAGGCCTTTGACTGCCAGAGAACACCAGCAGAGAGCCTGACACCCTTAAACAAGGCACTGTAGATTTACAAGGTGGCTGGTACTCTGGGATCTCATTAGAAGTCTGCACATGCATTAAAATAATGGCAAACTCAGTCCAAGACCATGTGACCAGACCAGTACAATCAAATTAAAAGCCTGAACCAAACCTAAAATCGCTCACTTCAAAATATTTTCTCCAAGCAAGTAAATTTGTTGAAGTAGGCTGTATTTTATTAAAGAATCGCAGGCAACATTAATAACAGTATAGTAACAGCAAAGACATGGCAGTCCCTTAGCAAACCAGAGCAAAAGGTAAAAAACTAGCTTACCATTTATCAAGAACTGAAACTTTGCTGGGTGCAGAACAATCTGGAATAATGTGAAACAGTGCAACAGTTACAAAAAGTCCTATTTGAAACCTGAATTTCATCAGAACATTAAATGTTTGTGACCTCCCACAAAAAAAAAAAAAAAAAAAGAAAAGCTAGACGAAGTTCCACGAATGAAACAAAACATAGGTGTCTAAAGAAGCATTTTAAAAAATTAAAGTTGTTTTCATCTTTACACTACAAATGTGGCGGTCCTGCACGAGACACTGATAATACAGCAAGATACAGTGCAATGGTCAAAGATGTCCACCCAGCATATGTTTACATAAGAAAACAATTAAAAAACCGTGCAGACGTATGCAAAAACATGCTTAGTGTGAAGAACAACTAACTGTTATTTTTGTGCGCGTGTCTGTGAGTGACAGTTTATGTGTGCTTCATTAAAATTTAAAATAATATTGTATATTATATAAATGTAGCCTATATATATATAAATGTAGCCTATATATATATATATATATATATATATATATATATATATACATACACACACACACACACACACACACACACACACACACACACACACACACAGTTTATAAAAATCTTTTTTTTTCCATTAATAAATCACAAACCTTGGGGAGTCACATGGCGCCATGTGGGGGTCGGATGTGTGAATGGCGAGCTCTGCGCACTTTGCTAGTTTTTAATTCTTTTTGTGTCTTTTTTGTGAACTGGTGAGATTCGATACATAACTGTTCTATGAAGTCAACATGTCAAAGAATTCAAAATCCTCAGGCTCTGGAGATATTAAAAGACACTTACATGCTCAGTCTGATACCCCAGACAGGGCTGCAGACCAGGGACTCAGTTTGGCCAGTGTGGCGGGAGAGATTCAGCGGCAACTGGCGAGCATGGCTGTAATGCTGGCGAAGGTCATGGTGATGGAGACGAAATTCTCTGAGTTGGTTACAAGAATCGGGGACGTCGAGGAACGGATAGATTATCTGGAGTCATCGGAGAGGGAATTAGCTGCTAACCCGCTAGCGACCAAAGTAGATTTGGAACGCGTTTGGGAAAAGCTGGAAGACCTTGAGAATCGTAATCGGCGAAACAACGTCCAAATTGTTGGAATTCCTGAGCATGAGGAAGGCCGATATATGGTAAAATTCCTAGACGAGCTCTTTCCACGACTGCTCGACATAACAGGCCATAAGCTGGAAATCGAGCGAGCTCACAGAGTTCCGGCTCAGAGATTCGCGGAAGGAGACAGGCCCCGATCAATTCTGGACAAATTTCTGAGATCATTCGATAAAGATCTCGTGTTACGTGAGGCGAGGAGTAAAGGAAGGCTTTCTTAGAGGAACCACAACATTTATTGTTTCCAGACTTTGCGAATTCGACAAGAGTGAAACATGATCAATTCAAGGAATGCAAGAAACACTTACATCAATGGAAGGTTGCTTTTGCACTGATGTTTCTGGCCAAATTGAGAATAGATACTAAGGATGGCTGCAAAATATTTACATGCCCACAGCAAGCATTGTCCTTCATAGAGACAATGGGGTGAGTAAGCCATTTGGTGATTTTCATGTTGCTGCATAGTGGGCCTGACTCACTGAACATTCACTTAACTGTAAGAGGAAACTGGGCGCCATTTTGTTTCTTTTTGTGTTGGTTCCGCCTAGCGGCTGGAGTTTGTTTTGTGGAATAACACTCCTTCAAGAAATGTTTGCATTGACGGAGGGTCACTTTGCACTGAAGTTCCCGGTCAGGTTGAGAATTGATGCTTTGAATTGATGGCCGCAAAGTATTTACTTGTCCCCAGCATGCGATATTCTTCATAAAGCCTATGGAATGAGTAAGTCATTGTGTGGTGCTCACTTTGCAGTCTAGTGGACCTGACTCACTGAACATTTACTTGACAGCCCAAGGAAACTGGGCGCCTGTTTTGTTTCTTTTTGTGCTGGTTCTGCCTGGTAGCTGGAGTTTGTTTTGTGGGGTGGCACTCCTTTCGGGACAGTGTGTGGGTGAATCTGCACGTTCTTTGTATTTATGCCTCCTATTGGCTGGAGTTTGTTTTGTGGAGTATTTTTTGCAAGACATTGGAAGGATCAGGTCATCTACTGCACTCATGAACAGCCGGCTCACTGAACATTCGTTTGACTGTCCGAGGAAACTGAACAGCCCTTTTTTTTCTGGTTGGTTCTGCTACAGGCTGGAGTTTGTTTTGTGAAGGATCACACCTTCGAGACAGTTGTGCGAAGGAATCTACACATTATTTGCGTTTATCTGCCTATTGGCTGGAGTTTAATGTGCACATTTTTCTTTTTTCTGTCTGTTTGGTTCGGGGGGAAGTTTGGGGTTTGATTGTTGCACTAATGTTGGAATGTGGTCTTTATAATTTTATTTTTGACACACGATTTTTTCTCATATGTCAAAATGTCAAATGTTAATATGAGCGGATTATCTCTTTCCACGTGGAATGTGAATGGGTTGGGTCACCCCATAAAAAGAAGGAAGGTTATTTCTTCTCTTAAATGACGGAAATATGATATAGTGTTTCTTCAAGAAACACATCTTTGCCCACAGGAAGCTGAAAAATTTGGGAAGATATGGGGTTGACATGTTTCCTTTAGTGCTGGCTCAAGTAAGAGCAGGGGAGTCATTATATTGATAAGTAAACAGCTACAATTCAAACGTCTCAAACAGATTAAAGATAAATTAGGAAGAGTCATTATTGTTTAAGCAGAAATTCAGGGGCAAAGGATGATTTTGGCTAATATTTACACACCTAACGCTGATGATCATGGCTTTTTAATAGATCTTGAAGGGATGTTGCAAGCTGCTGCACCTCTCATTATATAATACTGGGAGGAGACTTTAATCTATTGATGGATTTAATCCTTGATCATAGTGAAGCAAAAGTGTGCATGACCTCTAGATCAACACTGATGCTTCACAGGATGTGTAAAAATCTTGGTCTTACAGATATTTGGGGACTTATAAACCGATCTGGTAGGGACAATAAATTTTTTTCATCAGTCCATAAGATTCTAGAATAGATTTTATTTTTTATATCTAAGTCCCTCATTTCATCTGTAGTTGATTGCTCAGTTGAAAACATATTAGTCTCAGATCATGTCCTGGTGAGTTTAGAGGTGTTGCCACATATGGAGAAAAAGAAATCATATACAGGTGCATCTCAATAAATTAGAATGTCGTGGAAAAGTTCATTTATTTCAGTAATTCAACTCAAATTGTGAAACTCGTGTATTAAATAAATTCAATGCACACAGACTGAAGTAGTTCAAGTCTTTGGTTCTTTTAATTGTGATGATTTTGGCTCACATTTAACAAAAACCCACCAATTCACTATCTCAAAAAATTAGAATATGGTGACATGCCAATCAGCTAATCAACTCAAAACACCTGCAAAGGTTTCCTGAGCCTTCAAAATGGTCTCTCAGTTTGGTTCAATAGGCTACACAATCATGGGGAAGACTGCTGATCTGACAGTTGTCCAGAAGACAATCATTGACACCCTTCACAAGGAGGGTAAGCCACAAACATTCATTGCCAAAGAAGCTGGCTGTTCACAGAGTGCTGTATCCAAGCATGTTAACAGAAAGTTGAGTGGAAGGAAAAAGTGTGGAAGAAAAAGATGCACAACCAACCGAGAGAACCGCAGCCTTATGATTGTCAAGCAAAATCGATTCAAGAATTTGGGTGAACTTCACAAGGAATGGACTGAGGCTGGGGTCAAGGCATCAAGAGCCACCACACACAGACATGTCAAGGAATTTGGCTACAGTTGTCGTATTCCTCTTGTTAAGCCACTCCTGAACCACAGACAACATCAGAGGCGTCTTACCTGGGCTAAGGAGAAGAAGAACTGGACTGTTGCCCAGTGTTTTTCAGATGAGAGCAAGTTTTGTATTTCATTTGGAAACCAAGGTCCTAGAGTCTGGAGGAAGGGTGGAGAAGCTCATAGCCCAAGTTGCTTGAAGTCCAGTGTTAAGTTTCCACAGTCTGTGATGATTTGGGGTGCAATGTCATCTGCTGGTGTTGGTCCATTGTGTTTTTTGAAAACCAAAGTCACTGCACCCGTTTACCAAGAAATTTTGGAGCACTTCATGCTTCCTTCTGCTGACCAGCTTTTTAAAGATGCTGATTTCATTTTCCAGCAGGATTTGGCACCTGCCCACACTGCCAAAAGCACCAAAAGTTGGTTAAATGACCATGGTGTTGGTGTGCTTGACTGGCCAGCAAACTCACCAGACCTGAACCCCATAGAGAATCTATGGGGTATTGTCAAGAGGAAAATGAGAAACAAGAAACCAAAAAATGCAGATGAGCTGAAGGCCACTGTCAAAGAAACCTGGGCTTCCATACCACCTCAGCAGTGCCACAAACTGATCACCTCCATGCCACGCCGAATTGAGGCAGTAATTAAAGCAAAAGGAGCCCCTACCAAGTATTGAGTACATATACAGTAAATGAACATACTTTCCAGAAGGCCAACAATTCACTAAAAATGTTTTTTTTATTGGTCTTATGATGTATTCTAATTTGTTGAGATAGTGAATTGGTGGGTTTTTGTTAAATGTGAGCCAAAATCATCACAATTAAAAGAACCAAAGACTTAAACTACTTCAGTCTGTGTGCATTGAATTTATTTAATACACGAGTTTCACAATTTGAGTTGAATTACTGAAATAAATGAACTTTTCGACGACATTCTAATTTATTGAGATGCACCTGTAGTTGGCACTTTAATGTATCCCTTTTGCAAAATCCTGATTTCCAACAAATGTTAAAGGCTGAAATCAATGTTTATGTGGAGACAGTATCTTCTGTGGGCGTGGCTTGGGAGGCACTTAAGGCAGTTCTTAGGGGTCGGATCATACAGTATGCCTCATACATCAAAAAATCCAAAGCACGAGAACTCGTGGAATTGGAAGGGAATATTAAAAGTACCGAGACAGAGCTGAAGCACCGAATGCCGTCTGATGGCCTCAGAGAATTGACCCGATTGAAATACAGATATAATACTATTTTGTCGTGGAAGGTGGAGTTTAGGGCAAGACAGTCATACTTTGAGTCAGGGGACAAAGCAGGAAAGCTTTTGTCTAGATATATAAAGCAGAGAGAGTCTTTTTCTACCATTCCCTCAGTGAAATCTGCTGGTGGTGAAATTTTTACCTCCGCCATTGATATTAACCTGTTGATGCTCATTGACCCCACCCCTGGGTTTGACTTTACTTTGCTTAAATGAGTTCACATTTACTATATAGTGTGCTGTTCAAAATTGTTCATAATGTTGACAAATTATACATCTTTATAATTTGTCAACATTATTAACTCTTTTTTTGACTAGACTATATAGTAAATGTGAACTAATTTAAGCAAAGTGACATCAGTTCTGGGGGGGGGGGGCATGCACATCAACAGGTTAAAATTATTTTAAAGACTTCTATCTTGACCTCTATAGTTCGACATCTTCGGCTACGGACAAAGATATTAGAAATTTTGTGGAACCATTAGAACTCCCTAAACTGATGAATGAGCAAAAAAAAATTATCTTGATTCTGAGATAATCTTGGAGGAGCTTGGCGAGATCCAGGACCAGATGGCTTTGCCACTTAGTTTTTTTAGATCTTATGCTACAGAACTGGCTCCAATTTTGTTAGAAGTTTTTACGGTATCATTAAAGAAAGGAAAGCTTCCGCCAACCATGACGCAATCCCAGATGAGTCTGATTCTTAAAAAAGACAAAGACCCAAGCGAGTGTAGGTGTTATTGTCCAATTTCCCTGATCCAGCTAGACGTTAAAATATTCTAAAAAATTTGGGCTGACCGATTAAATTATGACATCTCTTATACATATAGATCAGGTGGGGTTTATTTGGGGCCGCAGCTCTTCTGATAACATTAGGTGTCTCATCAATATTTTGTGGTCAGTGGCAAATGATCAGACTCCGGTCCCAGCCATCTCACTCGATGCTGAAAAGGCGTTTGATATGGTAGAATGGGATTATCTTGTTAAGATTTTGGTAATATATGGGTTCAGGAATACTTCTATTGAATGGATTGAGTTACTTTATAGACACCAGGTAGCGGCGGTACAAACAAATGGATTAACTTCAGATTATTTTACTCTAGATGGGGCACCCGGCAGTGTTGCCCTCTTTCCCCATTATTGTTCTGTCTTGCCTTGGAACCATTAGTAGCCGTGATAAGAAGGGAAGAGGATTTTCCAGGGGTGGTGGCGGAAGGTGTGGCGCATAAGCTTTTGCTTTATGCAGATGATATTTTATTATTCGTCTCCGACCCCACTAGATCTATGCCTTGCCTCCAGAGAATTATTAATTCCTTTTCTAAGTTCTCAGGATACAGAGTCAATTGGTCCAAATCTGAAGCTTTGGCTCTTACAGCGTATTGCCCAGTAACGGCTTTCCAGCCGGGTGCCTTCCAGTGGTCCAAACAGGGCATTAAGTATTTGGGCATTTTATTCCCAGAACATTTGTCTGATTTAGTTAAAGATAATTTTGATCTCTTAATAAAAAGGTTTTCGAGCGATGTGGGCAGGTGGGCTTCATTACATTTATCTATGATTGGGAAGGTTAATGTTATTAAAATGAATTGTATTCCAAAATTTAAATACCTGCTACAATCTCTCCCTGTAGATGTCTCCCTGTCTTATTTCAAGCAATTTGATAGCATAGTGAAGAACTTCATTTGGAATGGTAAGCATCCTAGATTACATTTTAATAAGTTACACAGGCCGACTGATAAAGGTGGGCTAGGCCTACCCAAGATTTTGTTTTATAATTATGCATTCGGTCTCAGACATTTGGCTCATTGGTCGCTTCCACCTGAGAGAGCCCCTCCCAGAAAGTTCTTGCCCCTATTTTGCCATTGTCAAGCCTTTCTATCAAACTAATCGGAGAAGTTAATTTACACCCCGTTATTTTGCATTTGCACTCGGAATGGACAAAAGTGTCCAGAGTGTTTAATTCAGACATTTATTTAAATGTTGCCTCGAGCATATGGCTGAACCTAAAATTATGTATTGATAAGTCCCCTTTCTGCTGGTCAGAGTGGATTGTGAGGGAGGTTTCTACACTCGGTGACCTATATGAGAGTGGAGTGTTGAGATCTTTTGAAAATTTGGTTCAACATTTTGGGATTCCCAGATCTCAGTTCTATAGGTATTTACAGCTGCGTCACCTGCTCTGTATTGTTATTGGGAGTAGCATACATCCCCCTAAAGCGGCAGATTCTCTGGGAGTGGTGATTACTGCTTTTGGAAAAGGTCATGAGGCATCAGTGTATTACTCCCTATTAATTCAGTGTCTGTGGGACAGAGCTCTGACTTCTATCAAGAAATTATGGGAGATAGATTTAAACTTGGTATTGGAGGAGGGAGTGTGGGCTAGGATTCTAAAAAATGTCAAATCTGTATCTAGAGATGCAAGGATTCGCCTCATACAATTTACGACTTTACACAGATTAAATTGGACCCCCTCTAAATTGTATAGGCTTGGTCTTAAAGACAAACCCACATGCTGGCGATGCCAATTTGAGGATGGAAACACAACCTATGTTTTTTGGGGGTGTGTTAAGATACAGGGGTTTTGGTTGAGGGTTCAGAGTTTTGTATGTGACGTCTTGAGCACTCGGGTTTCGTTTTGCCCCAGACTCTGTATTTTGGGTGATAAGGCAGTCATCAATGTGGGGAATAAACATGTGGAGGATTGGGTCCTAACCAGTTTTATGGTCACCAGACAGATGATTTTGAGCGGTCTGAAGTCGGCTGGAGCACTCCCATTTCAGGAGTGGTGCTCGGAGATAGAGGGTGGTGTCTCTCGAAGAAGGGTCATATAGATGAATAGGGAATTTGGATTTGTTTGTTGGGAAATAGGGCAGATACTTGGTGTTCTTGGAGGGTTCTCGGGGTGGAACAGTGGATAGAGAGGGGTAGTTGTTGATGTGTGTGATTTTTATATATATACATTTTTTGTGTTTTGTTTTTTTTTTTTTCTTTCTTTTGTATGTGCTCATGTGTGACCACAGGGTTGTTTGTTGAGGGTCAGGGTGGGGTTGGGGATGGGGAGGGATAGTAGTGGAGTTAAATGTTGATTTTCATGTATTTATATTTTGCTTTTCTGTGTTCAAATAAAAAAATAAAAAAAAGTTAATTATAAAAAAATATATATATATATATATATTTTTTTAAAATCACAAACCTTAAAAGTGTGGTGCAATTTTAGCTGTTCTGAATCTTCCACCAGACTACCCGATGAATTAGCCATGCACGCTCTTTCCAAATCCATGGAACTTATAGACCATGTAGTGAATGCCTTTCTACCATACTACTCTTACTGTTTCTGTTATACATGTGTTTGGCAAAAACAGTGAGAGTAATATGGATATTATGCCATTGTGAACACGGTCATAGACTTACGAGCGCGGGACTCATGAATCGGAGTGATGCCCGATCTATGAAGAAATAATCACTCTTTTGAGTCAGTTCTTCTCAATGAATTTGCCTAAAGTGTGGGCTGAATCGTTTGAAGCACTTTGTCATGCAGTAAAACAGTAATGGAATGCTTTAGAAGACAGAGAACAAAAACAGCACTGAATGAAGTGGATATTTACTTAGAATTAATTTAAACAAAACCTGCAACTGCATTCAGTCATTTGCCAGTGATGGAGGTCATGTGCATCTGCAGCCTGTGAACGATTGTCTACTGCAGGTAAATACATTATATAAGTAAAAGTGTATCAAAATACTAACATTACATGAAAGCACTTAAAAGGTACCATGTTATTACAATATTTTTTAAACATGGTCCGTGGTAACACCATGTTTTTAACATGTGCTATAGTAAAACCATGGTATTTTTGAAACTGTTACCTTGGTAGCATACATGTCCAAAAACTGGTAATACTATAGTACTTTTTTTTTTTATTTTTTAAGTAATTATTCTAATGGATAATTAGTAAACAAAAAGTAAACCGACTCTGGCTGAATCAGATAGCTCCTTCAGTTTATGACAGTATTCTACGAAAGACATACTGAATTTCTATTTATCTACACTGAAAGAGACCTGAGCGCTCCCATTATAATTAAATAAATCTGTCTACATTGCAAGTGTGCGATGTCGGAAATGTGGTAACAATTGAGGTTTTTTTTTTTTTCTTGGGTGACCATACATCCTCTTTTTCCCGGACATGAAAAAAGCGTCTGGCCAGGATTTCACAATCGGCTTAAAATGTCCGGAATTTGGTTTCATAATTATGTGCTCTTTACAATTAGGAGTATAATACATTCTGTGTGTTTGATACTGTGATTCGGTTTTCACGTGTTTCCTTATGTGATTATTCTGGCTTAGAGCGCCAGAGCGCACACTCTTTTAAAGTACTTTTTTTACTCACTATCTCTCGCCTGCCCACTCGCTTGCTCTCTGCGTGCACTGTATGTGTGTGTGCGGGAGAACGCCAGAGCGCTCCGCCTAGCCTAATAGAGTGCTCAGTGAGTGTAGGCCTAATGGTAGTACCATGGTATTGAAGTACTTTGAAGCACCATGTACAGTAAATACAATTATATGTGAAAATGGTAATCACAAACTCAATGAGCACTTTATTAGGAATGCCTCAAGTTTCTATGTGTTGTGCATTCTGAGATGCTATTCTAATCTATACAATTGTACAGAGTTGTTATCTGAGTTATCATAGCCTTTCTGTTAGCTCAAACCAGTCTGGCCTTTCTCCGTTGACCTTTCTCATCAACAAGGCATTTCCGTCCACAAAACTCCCGCTCACTGGATGTGTTATTGTTTCTGGCACCATTCTGAATAAACTCTAGAGAGAAAATCCCAGGATATCAGCAGTTACAGAAATATTCAAACCAGCCCGTCTGGCACCAAAAATCATGACACGGTCCAAATCATTGAGACTACATTTTTTTCCACATTCTGATGGTTGATGTGAACCTTAACTGAAGCTCCTCACCGGTACCTGCATGATTTTATGCATTACACAGCTGCCACACAATTGGCTAATTAGATAAATCACATGAATAAGCAGGTGTACTGGTAATAAAGTGCTCAGTGAGTGTATATCGAAGTACCATGCACATCTACTCGTGTTATACATTTGTTCAAAACCCTGCATGTTATGAATGAAATGTGATGACATCAAAACGCTCCAAGAGTCTGTATAATGCAAGCAAAAACACAAATCCCAACCAACAAAACACATTATCAGCCTGATCCATTATAACAGCAATAGTATTAATATTAATAATATATGGTGATAAAAAACATTTAAGATCAATAAAGATGTTTATTAAAAAAGTGATACAAAGGCAAAGATGCCACATTATATGTTATATTAAACATATAAGAGAACTAAAGTAAGATGTACAAGAGAAGAGAACCCATATGATCATTTATTTATTTTTTCTGTTTTTAAGGCAGTTGATGAAAATGAAATACACATCCTCAGCTGGTTCAGGATTTCCTTTTTGTGTTACTTCAGCATTGTCAAAAAAAAGCTTTTTGTGCTTTAGCGCCACCAGCTGTGCTAGTTTCCGTAACTGCAGTGGCTCCTGACATGTGATCCAAAGCTCATATTTTATTGGTCAGGACATTTCATCGCCGGGCAAAAAAAAATAAAAAAAGACACTCAATGTAAAATACAAAACAAACCTAGCTTTGTCGGCACAAATGTTCACTCCAGGTGTAAATGGCTTTATAGGATTCCATTGTTTCTATTCTAAATGTTAATCATGGTAAGAAATCGCAGCAAAAAAAATGCTTGTGGGAAAATACGTTAATGAGGACTCTAATGAGTGTCTAATGAGGGGTTCTGTGATATTTTGACCTCTCGGAGTCAGATGATGAGCAGGATGACATCGAGTTAACATGTTTGCACAGTGATGAGGGAGGAGGAAAAGGATGTAAGGAGTGGTAAAGACAGTGGCCCTAGAAGGCCAAATTATTATTATTTTATTTGTTTTTGTTTTTTGTGATATAATGATACAGTATGTGATAAGTGATATGGATAAAAACCAAAAACACTCTCTCTTCCTCATATTAAAGCTATGAGGGATATCTGTAGTTCTTTCGAACAGCAAGATGCCAAGGTGCCTTTCAGTATGTTTGGCAAGCACCAGTGATTACAGGCATTTCTAATGGTGCAAAGTCACAGCATGTAGAGGCCAGTTACTGCATGCAGCTGACCCAATGAGGGATGTGTCCTCCAACACTGGACAAGGAGTGTTGGCTTACCACTATCATAAGTTTAATTACAGAATAAGAATTTCCATGTGCTTATCCCATTTGTGCAGTCGATTACATTTCACTGGTGATCACTCCATCCTCACAATGGCATCCCATAAAGGTGGCATAACGTACAGAACACATTTTTATATTGCATCTTATTTTTGCAACATTTTAGGCCCTTGCAGTATTGGGGAGTTGTTAACTAAAAGTAGTGATGCTACTAAACTACATATTTCAGCAGCATGACAGTAGTTCAGCTATTTTCACAAAATTGTAGCTTTTCCTACAACAAGTTTTTTTCCAATAAGTAACGCTGTAGCGTCACAAAATGCTACATTTGTCACATTGTATTACAAACACAGCAGTTGAGCTGATGGAGTATTCAAACACGCTTACCTAAACTGTTTCCTCTCTCTCATGTAGTGCTGGGGAAAACCAATCATTTAAGTGAATCAGTTCTTTCAGAAAGTTCATGTAAATGAACTCGGGCCCCGTGCCACCTTAAAGGGACTTTGCTTTCTACTTCAAACAAAAGATGTATTACATTTCTGCTGTTTATCGCTATATTTCGATTCAGATATATAAAATGGGGTGTTTTCTAGCTTTTATTAGTTTATATAAAAGGAATATTTTAGGTTCAATACAAGTTCAGCTCAATCAACAGCATGTGTGGCATAATGCTGATTTCCACAAAAATTACTTTTGATTTGTTTGTTTGGGGTTTTTTTAAAAGCAAAAATATTGATTACAGTGAGGCAGTATCCATATTGTAACGATAATACTGTATCCATATTGTAACCATGGTTTTACTACAGTAATATTATAGTAACTATATCTTTAGTAAGCATGGTTAATTTTGTGGTTTCTACAATTTTCTACAAATACCATGGTTAAACGATGGTTACTGTAGTAAAACCATGGTTCATTTTTGTAAGGGAATGTCACCCCACTTACAGTTGAAGTCAGAAGTTTACATACACTTAGGTTGAAGTCATTAAAACTCATTTTTTAACCACTCCACATATTTGATATTAACAAACTATAGTTTTGACAAGCCGTTTAGGACATCTACTTTGTGCATGACATGAGTAATTTTTGCAACAATTGTTTACAGACAGATTGTTTCACTTTTAATTGACTACATCACAATTCCAGTAGGTCAGAAGTTTACATACACTAAGTTAACTGTGCTTTTAAGCAACTTTTTCATTCCAGAAAATGATGTCAAACCTTTAGACAATTAGCCAATTAGCTTCTGATAGGAGGTGTACTGAATTGGAGGTGTACCTTTGGATGTATTTTAAGGCCTACTTTCAAACTTAGTGCCTCTTTGCTTGACATCATGGGAAAATCAAATTAAATCAGCCAAGACCTCAGAAAAAAAATTGGTGGGCCTCCACAAGTCTGGTTCATCCTTGGGAGCAATATCCAAAGGCCTGAAGGTGCCACGTTCATCTGTAAAACAATAGTATGCAAGTATAAACACCATGGGACCACGCAGCCATCATAGAGCTCAGGAAGGAGACACATTCTGTCTCATAGAGATGAATGTAATTTTGTGAGAAAAGTGAAAATCAATCCCAGAACAACAGCAAAGGACCTTGTGAAGATGCTGGAGGAAACAGGTAGAAAAGTATCTACATCCACAGTAAAAACTAGTCCTATATCGACATAACCTGAAAGGCTGCTCAGCAAGGAAGAAGCCAATGCTCCAAATCTGCCATAAAAAAGCCAGACTACAGTTTGCAAGTGCACACAGGGACAAAGATCTTACTTTTTGAGAAATTTCTTCTGGTCTGATGAAACAAAAATGGAACATTTTGGCCATAATGACCATTGTTATGTTTGGAGGATAAAGGGTGAGGCTTGCAAGCCGAAGAACACCATCCCAACCGTGAACCATGGGGGTGGCAGCATCGTGTTGTGGGTGTGCTTTGCTGCAGTAGGGACTGGTGTACTTCACAAAATAGATGGCATCATGAGGAAGGAAAATTATGTGGATATATTGAAGCAAAATATCAAGACATCAGCCAGGAAGTTAAAGCTCATTGCAAATGGGTCTTCCAAATGGACAATGACCCTGAGCATACCTCCAGAGTTGTGGCAAAATGGCGTAAGGACAACAAAGTCAAGGTACTGGAGTGGCCATCACAAAGCCCTGACCTCAATCTGATAGAAAATTCATAGGCAGAACTGAAAAAGTGTGTGTGAGCAAGGAGGCCCACAAACCTGACTCAGTTACACCAGTTCTGTCTGGAGGAATGGGCCACAATTACAGCAACTTATTGTGAGAAGTTTGTGGAAGGCTACCCAAAACGTTTGACCCAAGTTAAACAATTTAAAGGCAATGCTACCAAATACTAACAAATTGTATGTAAACTTCCGACCCACTGGGAATGTGATTGAAGAAATAAAAGCTGAAATAAATAATTCTCTCTACTATTATTCTGACATTTCACATTCTTAAAATAAATTAGTGATCCTAACTGACCAAAGTCAGGGAATGTTTTCTACAATTAAATGTCAGTAATTGTTTTTAAAGAGTTTAAAGGTATTTGGCTAAGGTGTATGTAAACTTTTAACTTCAACTGTACATAAACAATATAACTGATTGCAGAATTAAATAATATCATTCAATTGTTTTATATATAAAAGTATTTTCCCTCGTGGCTTTAGAGACCCAGGACCTCATTTCACCCCCTGTACCTCATCCATTTTTTTTAATTGTGCCCACACCTCTTTAGTATTCCTCAATCTCTCTCTTATAAATAGTGTAACACAAATATTATATATATATATATATATATATATTATTATTATTATTATTATTATTATTAGTGTAGGTTCCCCTTGTGCTGCCAAAACAGTGCCTTCAAAAACAAAACAGTTGACCTCTCTCATTAACAAGCCATTTCCGTCCACAGAACTGCCCCTTATTGGATGTTCTTTTGTTTTAGGCACCATCCGGAGTAAATTCTAGAGACTGTTGTGTGTGAAAATCCCAGGAGATCAGCAGTTACAGAATTACTCAAACCAGCCCGTCTGGCACCAACAATCATCCATGCGATTATCTTATCAGCCAATTGTGTGCCAGGATTACAGTGCATAAAATCATTCAAATAGGGGTCAGGAGCTTCAGTTAATGTTCACATCGACCATTAGAATGGGGAAAAAAAGTTATCTCAGTGATTTGGACCATGGCATGTTTGTTGGTGCCAGACGGGCTAGTTTGATTATTTCTGTAACTGCTGATCTCCTGGGATTTTCACACACAACAGTCTCTAGAATTAACTCAGAATGGTGCCAAAAACAAAACAAAAAACATCCATTGAGCAGCAATTCTGTTGACAGAAATACCATGTTGATGAGAGAGGTCAACAGAGAATGGCCAGACTGATTTGAACTGACAAAGTCTATGGTAACTCATATAACCACTCTGTACAATTGTGGTGAGAAAAATAGCATCTCAGAATGCTATTCTGAGATGCGGGTTGGCACTGTTTTGGCGGCACAAGGGGAACCTTCACAATATTAGACGTGGTTTTAATGTTGTGGCTGATTGGTGTATTTACATTTGCATGTATTCATTTGGCAGACACTTTTATCCAAAGCGACTTACAAAAGAGGAAAACATAAGTGAATCATCTTAGGAGACAGTGGTATGAAAAGTGCTGTATTACAAAGTATCACTAGGATCATAATAGTATTCAAAACAGAATAAAGTGCTACAGAATTGTTTTTTTTTTTTTTTTAAATGACTGAGTTTTATATATATATATATAATTTATAATGGTTTAAGTACCAAAAGTGTATAGGGTCATTAGAAATGTAATAGTGTCTGTTTTTATGTCTGTATCTTATGTGAAGCTTATGGGTTATGTATAGCTCAAAATGTCTTTGACAGCCAGTTGCGTCTCATAAAATTTCAGTGTGAAAGTAATGAATCCTGTTCTTTATTTGTCCTGATTTGTTGCATTATCTCTAATGATATATAAAAAATATAACATCAAAATATATCAATATATATATTTAATTATATCATTTTTTAATTGTCTTCAAAATATTTTGAAAATTTTACACTATCTGTGCATTTTGTACATCCATTTATTATAATTATACGTGCCAGGTCTCTAAGTTTGGTAAAATGTCTATGCATTTAAGGGTTAAATAGCTTAAATGTACAGTTCTTTTTTTTTTTAAAAAAAAGAATAGCTTCACTGTAGTTTAACTACTTTAAGTTTTAAGTAGCTTGTAACTTGGGAAGCTACAGTTTCGAGTAGCTTGTCCAACAACTGTTTATTATTTGCTGTGTTTGTGATGTTGTGTTGCCTCAGGGCAATGCTATGCAGTAGTTCATAAATCTCCACTTTCACTTTCAGATGTGAAAGTGAAACTAAACAGGCGCCAAATGTGGCTTTCAGACGTGAAAGTGGAGATTTATAGTAAAAAAAGAATTAAATATTGATCTGTTTCTCAGCCACACTTATCATATTGCTTTTGAAGATATAGATTTAACTGCTGGAGTCTTATGGATTACCTTTATGCTGCTTTTAGGACCTTTAGATTTCTGATCACCATTCACTTGCATTGAAAAGATCAACAGAGCTGAGATGTTCTTCTAAAAATCTTCATTTGTGATCAGCAGAAGAAAGTCATACACATATGCAATGGCATGAGGGTGAGTAAATGACGAGAGAACATTCATTTTTGGGTGAAATATCCCTATAACTAAGTGCAAAAGCATTAGAACAGCATTGTAAATCAGACTCCCTAAGCCAATAGAGAGGTTTGTTCCAGCTGTGTCCCCTTGAAATGACAGAGCAGCAACCATGACATATAAAACTGCTACTGTAGGTGAATCACATCATTAGATGGAACTGATTTACAGCTTCATGAAAATGTTTATTACTGCCACCACTATTTGGCCTGATGTCTTCATGAGAGAGCCAGTGTACCAATTACATTCAACGTACAATGTGACCTGCAACTTAAGAAAACATTTTCTGTCAGACAAAACTATTCTTAAAATTACATTTGGACCAGGGGCTCCATAAAAGCATCATAAAAGTAGTCCATACAACTATATTCCAAGTCTTCTGAAGCCATATAACTTTGTGAGGAAAAGACATTAGTAAATTGTTAGTCATTGAAAATCTTGCTCTTCCACCTTGGTCTCGATTCAGTTCAGTTGTTTAGAAAAGAGCATATTTTCATAATTTTGTGTGAACTATTCTTTTAACATTTGTTTAGTCAATGTTATTGTCCTATGCTTTGCCAAAGGATTGTAGAGTGATTGTCTTACTGATGTACAACATATTGTTTGTTTTGTTAATGTAACAATCTGGAAGGAAGTCACCAGAGCTGGATCTAGGTGTGGCTAAGGAGTTTAATGAGAAATAAACAAGTACAAAATAATGGGTAAATACAGGAACAAAATAAAACATCTACCACTGGCACTGGAGGTCAAAACACATAACAACTGACAAAGAACAAGCAAACAACAGGGCATTATATACACAAAGACTAATGAGTTAATGAAACACAGGTGAGGACAATCAAGGACAGCTGGCAGTGATGAAGGCAGGGAATTATGGGAAATGTAGTCCGGGAGGAACAGATGACGGGGAGAAACACAAGGCAAACAACAGTGAATCATGACAAATAATGTCTTTTGTTGGGTCATCTCGCTGTTAAATGCCAAATATACTAGTATGTTATATTTGGCTATAGAAGTGTCTATATAGTGAAGTGTCTCTTAACCTAGAGATTTTCTGCAACACCATCCACTTCCGGAATAATGTGCACATAAGATTTCTACACCAAATTCATTCAATAAAAGATTGCAAGTCTCATGAGTTTGTATTGTGTGAATGAATTACAAAATTCAGACAACTGATGAAGCCATTTGTGAATGATGACATGTCTTAAACAAATGGAAACCAAACCAAGTTGCTGTTAACCAACATTCTCAGACATTTAACTCATGCATAAGAAACAAATTGCAGTGCCTTCACTGCTTGCACAGTTCTATAGCAAGAAACTCCCTTAGCAATTTAGCCTTATTTATATTCTTTAGGTGTCATAATTCTCCTAAATATCTAATCAAAGGTTTTTTTTCCCTGCATTAATATGCTGCTGTTTAACTACCTTTTGCTGTCCTGCAGTCTGTGGCTTTTACTGCACTTTAAGAAGCTTAACAGATGGATCGTCTGTGACTAATATCTCAAAATAGCTGCCATCATGTGCAATCAGACTGAGCAGGGATTACAAGTGAAGTGGATCATAAGGCATAGTGTATAAACAGGGAGGAGGTGCTATCTCAAACAATTTATAGACCAACAGCTGCTAATTTAATACTGTTGCATTTGTTATTGACAATGAGTATGTTTACATTACATGCATAATCATACACTGATTATGCTTAAAGGAACAGTTCTCCCAAAAATTTAAGTGAGTCACTATGTATTGGCAATGTATTGAATTCACCCACCTTGGACATTCTTTAAATTAATTCCTTTTGTGTTCTGCAGAAGAAAGAAACTCTTACAGGTTTGAAATGACATGAGGCTGAGTAAATGATAACACATTTTTTTTTTTTTTTCATTCACGTGCCTTCAGAATAATTGTAAATAAGAGTTTGCTACTTGGAAGTTGCACATGAACAACCCCCTCAAGTCATATTTTTTTCCCCCTCAAGAGATAATTTTTATATAGTTGGGAGTAGACATAAACTTACAACATGGTGCGGGAGAGTATAGTTTCTGTAGTGATATGGTTTTATTTATTTATTTTTTAAATTCAGCGTAAATTCGGTCATATTCATTTTTATGCAACTGTTAGTTCCGTTCCTCAAATGTGATTAGACGAGAAGCGTTCCAGGACTGCTGGTAAGAGAGTAATATCAGCACTGGAATGCTTCACTGTATATCTATGTATGTGTTCGTCACATTCCAAACTTAAGTTTAGGAGCAGTGCAAATGTCTAAGAGCAGCTAAATGTGGGGATTTTTATTCACCCCTGTGACATTTAAGATTTCAGCCAGCAGGTGAATTTTCACGTGTTATGAGCAGTCAGTGAGAGGGTTTTTATTGACATCATCTCATTCCATGATTACTACTGCACTATAGCTGAGAAATACAGTTGAGCTCTTCGCACGTAAAATCAAATCAGTGAGATTACACTAGGCTGGGCTCAGAGGCATGTGATCAAACTGGTGTGATCTGCATTTGCGATGCTGTTTACCAGGAAAGAACTGAAGCGGGTGTCACAATGAAACAGCTGCTCAAATAGTCTTTTCAACATCACAATATCTTTATTTGTGTATGTTACAAACATTTAAATCACAAAATAAAAACGTATAGCTGTTACCGTCAGAGCTGACTGACAAAGAATGTATAAACTAGTTAGTCCAGTTGAGCCTCTTCCCATTCCGTCCATCACTCATTCTCACCATTCTCATCATCCAGTGCAACAAGTGGAAGGGCTAGGTTCTGAGAACCTTCTATGCTTGACAAACTCAGAATCCCATGCTGCATTGCAATGTAAACAACATGGCAGTGCACATGGCTGGCCAATTGCGTTCACGATTTATCATAATCAATCATAATAAACATCTAAAAATCCCATTATATGTTCGATAATACTGTATATAACCTGTTCACTGCATCTGCATAAGATGATTTTATTTTTATTACAGTGTGCATTAATGAACTCACGCTAGTGGATCAGTCAGCACAGGAAAAACTCACGTGCGAAAGGGTTAACCCTCTGGAGTCGGAAGTAATCCTGGAGATGTTTTGACATGCCCTGACATTTGTGCTTATTCAGTTATGTACACCATATTAATTGCTAAAGTCTCATTACACTGTATTCAGCACAAATTGTGCTACTATAATATGTGAGCAACATGTATGTACACCTTTTATTTATTTATTTAAGAGAATAAAGTTTAAACTTGGTTAGAAAAAAATAATATTAAAAGACACTGAAATAGGGCCATAAAACACATACTAAACACATTTGCTGAATTTTGTAGATCAGAGTCTTTGCTACTACATATTGTGAAAACCATCCTGTCCATTCATTCACATTAGACAATGAATTGATTTAACTTTTGGAAATCACCTTTTGTTTTAGAAAGTCTGTATGCAAGGGAGTGTCAGTGGTCATGTATATTGATGTTGTCACGGATCCATCTGACCCTCCTGCCACATTCACTCAACCCTCTCTCTCTCCTGATTACTGATCACCTGCACCTGCCTCTCATCACCACGTCAATCAGCTCCTCTACTTAAACCCCATTCTCCTTTCAATCATTGTCTGGTCTCGATAAAGAATACAGACTCACTTACCTGTTCCTCCAAACATCCTCCTCGCAAGACTCCAAGCAATTCCTCTCCTCCTCCACACCAGCAATCCCTATATCATCCTCTCCTACGTAAGCACCCAGTTGTATGTTCGCCACCTTAAGAATATCCATATCAAGAATTAACTCAGTCCTTCAACACTGCTCCTTTCTACACGTCTGAACCAATCCGTTCGATTACCACTCACCTGTTTTTTTTTTTTTTTGTGTGTTGCAATAAACTCCTGCTGTTGGGTTCAACACCATCTTCGAGTCTGAGTATTCCTGACAGAAGACCAGACCGACAAAAGCCATGAACCCAACGGGTTCGGACCCGGTCCAGGAGCTGATTGACGCTCTCCGATGAGCACTCACCCCTCAGGCAAATCCCTCTGACTCTCCGACCTTGCCTAGCACTTCCGCAATTTCTTCACCGGTCTATTCCGCCAGTCCCATGGTCAATCCAGAACCCTACTCTGGATCGGCGGAGGACTGCAGCGGCTTCTTACTTCAATGTTCGCTCGCCCTAGAGTTGTAGCCACATCGATTTCCCACGGAGCGGGCAAAGGTAGCCTACATCATCTCCTTGTTGACCAGATGAGCGCTACAATGGGCCCATTCACTCTGGGATCAAAACAGCCTGGTAACCCAGTCTCTGGATAGCTTCATCCAACATTTTAAGGAAGTGTTTGGATGTCCTGAGGGTGACACTTCAGCTGCTGAACAGTTCCATAATCTCCATCAGGGTAACAGTTCCATCAATGACTATGACCTCAAGTTCCGCACTCTGGCAGCATCCAGTGGTTGGAATGAGGCCGCTCTTCTCACGACCTATCGCCTGGGCTTGAACCAAAGCTGCGGCTGCACCTCACAACCTACGATGACACCATGGGGCTGGAGCACTTCATCCAGCTCTCCATCCGAATAGCCAATCGAATAAAGAATTGCCTTGATGAGTTGCCCGCCAAACAGTCTCCGCCTTTCCCTCCATGGAAGTCCCCATACCACTTTCCAGAACCTGATGGTGAGCCCATGCAGATGGATGCTTTTCGGTTTTCCTCGGCAGAGCGCCAGCGTCAGCTGAACCAGGGTCTGTGCCTGTACTGTGGCGGTAAGGGACACATTATATCTGCGTGTCCCGTTTGTCCTTCCCCGTCCACTGGTAAGTCACGTAAACATGACTAAAATCTGCGATTCTCCTTTGTTTACTAGTCTAACGCTTACTGCTCTTGGTTTCTCTCTATCAGTACCCTCATTCCTCGACTCTGTCTCAGCCGGCAACTTCATCTCGGCTGCGCTCTACCACCAGCTCCAACTCCAAAGATGTTCATGTAACCCCAAGCTCCAAATACACCCGTAGTCGGCAAGCCTTTAGGAAGAGGCATTATACATTACTGTGTGGGTCCCATCAAGCTCCAAATAGGATGTTTGCACACCACTGACATCATTTTGGGACATCCTTCCCACTCCTAGACCCAAGGTTTCTGTCAAGAGAACTCTCCATCTCAGTCTCAACACAACCTCCATCGAGAGTCCTACCAGTTCAATTCCAGTGGAGATCCCTTCCTGCTATTCCCGCTTTCAGGATGTCTTCTGCCCCCTACGTGCTTCACAACTACCTCCTCATCAACTATGGGACTGTGCAATAGATCTAATCCCCAGTGAGCCAGTGCCTCTTGGCAAGATCCATTCCTGAGCAAAAGGCCATGGAGGAATACATTGAGGAGGCCCTCTATCAGGGTTACATCCAGCCGTCCACTTCCCCTGCTGCTTCAAGCTTCAACATAGCTAAGAAGGACAGAGGTCTAAGACCCTGTATCGACTACCACTCCCTCAACAAGATCACGGTTAAGTTCTGGTATCAACTTGCCCTCGTCCCTGCTGCTTTGGAACTGTTGAGAGGAGCCACTATTTCATCAAAATTCCCTCCAGTTCCTAGGTTACAACATCAACCCGGAGGGCATTCAGATGGACGAGGGGAAAGTGAAGGCTGTGCAATCCTGGCCCACACCTACCACCATCAAAGGTCTCCAATGCTTCCTCAGTTTTGCCAACTTCTACCACCGTTTCATTAGGAACTACAGTATCCTCTCGACTCCTTTAGCCTCCCTTCTCAGATCTAAGCCCAAAAGACTATCATGGAACCCCGAGGCTTCTTACACCTTCCAACTTCTTAAGGACGCTTTCACCTCAGCTCCACTCCTTGTACACCCAGATCCAAACAAGCCATTTATTGTAGAAGTTGATGCCTCCATGAACGGCATAGGAGCCATCCTTTCTCAGCAGCAGGGGAAACCATCTCTACTTCATCCATGTGCCTTCTTCTCCAGAAAGCTCTACCCGGCAGAGCAAAATTACAACATCAGAAAACGGGAGCTTTTGCCAATCAAATTGGCCCTGAAAGAGTGGTGACATTGGCTAGAGGGGGCTCAACATCCCTTTTTGGTGCTGACTGACCACAAGAATCTTGAGGTCCTCAGAGATGCTTGTCGCCTCAACCCCCACTAGGCACGATGTGCCCTCTTCACACGCTTCAATTTCACCATCTCCTGTCGTCCAGGTGACAAGAATTCCAAAGCGGATGCCCTTTCCCGCCTCTACACTCCTGAGGAGAGTCCCAAGGAACCTAACACCATTCTTCCTCCTCACGTCGTAGTAAGCCCCATCCGATGGTCCCAGGATGATAGCATTCGTGAAGCCACCAACACTGAACCAACCGTCAGGATGCCCCGCCAACATAACTTATGTGACTACTTCCCAACGATTAACACTCGTTAACAGTCCTCCTTAGGCATTGGCCACCCTGGGACCAATAGGACCCTCTTGCTTATCCAGGACCGGTTCTGGTGGCCACGCATGTATAAAGATGTCCGAAGGGTCATCCAAGGGTGTCCGGAGTGTTCAATATCTCAAACCCCATGACAACTGCCAACCGGTAAACTCCTTCCACTGCCCATCCCACGCCGACCCTGGTCGCATCTAGGGGTCGATTTTATCTCTGATCTGCCATCTTCTGAGGGAAACACCTGCGTTTTGGTGACCGTGGATCGTTTCTCCAAAGCCTGCAAACGAATCCCTTTCAAAGGACTTCCCACCGCCCTTGAAACTGCAGAGGCGCTCTTCAACCACGTATTCTGAAATTATGCATTCCAGAAGACATAATCTCCGACCGAGGTCCCCAGTTAATCTCCAGAGTATTGAGGGCTTTCTTTTCTCTCTTGGGAGTGACCATCAACCTTTCATCTGGGTACCATCCGCAGAGCAACGAGCAGACAGAAAGGAGGATCCAGGAGATCAGCCACTTCCTCAGAACCTTCTGCCATCACCACCAGAACCATTGGAGTCGTTACCTGTCCTGGGCCGAGTACGCACAGAACTCCCTATGTCAGCCCTCCACCAACCTTACACCTTTCCAGTGCATACTCAGCTACCAACCTCCTCTCTTCCCCTGGTCTGAAGAACCATCTGATGTCCCAACTGTTGACCATTGGTTTAGAGAAAGTGAGAGGGTCTGGAACTTAGCTCACCACCACCTGCAGCGAGCTGTGCATCGCCAGAAGATCCATACCGATGCCCGGAGATCCAACTCCCGTGGGCAGAAGGTGTGGCTCTACACGAGGGACATCAGGTTACGCCTTCCATGCAAAAAGTTAAGTCCCCATTACATTGGTCCCTTTACTATCACCGGACAAATTAATCCTGTCACTTACCTACTCCAGCTCCCCCCATTATGGTATTCACCCTACCTTCCACGTCTCCCTTCTAAAACCTTACCACCAATCTCTCTCCTCACTCCTCAGAACCTCACTCCCCCCCCCCCCCCCCCCCCAGCCGCTTATCCTAGAAGACAGACCGGTCTACACAGTCTGAGACATCCTGGACTCCTGACGCCGCAGGGGTCATCTCGAATACCTGGTAGACTGGGAATGTTATGGTCCCGAGGAAAGATCATGGATACCTCGAGACGACATCCTGGATCCGACCCTACTCTCCGACTTCCACGACTCTCAACCTAACTGACCAGCTCTGCGTGAACAGGGTCGGCCATGGCATCGGGAAGCTCGTCCCTCTGGAGCGGACCGTGGGGGGGGGGTAATGTCACAGATCCTTCTGACCCTCCTGCCTCATTCACTCAACCCTCAATCTCCTGATTACTGATCACCTGCACCTGCCTCTCATCACCACATCAATCAGCTCCTCTACTTATACCCCATTCTCCTTTCAATCATTATCTGGTTTCAATAAAGAATAGAGACTCGCTTACCTGTTCCTCCAAATGTCCTCCTCGCAAGACTCCAAGTGATTCCTCCATTCCAGCAATCCCTTTATCATCCTCTCCTATGTAAGCACTCAGTTGTATGTTTGCCACCTTAAGAATATCCATATCCAGAATTAACTCAATCCTTCACCACTGCCCTTTCTACACGTCTGAACCAATCCGTTCAATTACCACTCACATGTTGGTTTTTGTTGGTGTTTGTGTTGCAATAAATTCCTGCCATTGGGTTCAACACCATCTTTGAGTCTGAGTATTTTTGACAGATGTATTTCACAACTAGGGTGATAATGGCCCACCAACTAATGGGGCTATCAGTGTGAAATGCCACTGTGAGAAGACTGAAGAATGTTTTTAATTGACAACATAGTTCACAATATAATTTATATAACTATTACTAACAATACAACTTTTTTTTTTCCTTGAAATAGTGTCAATATTATGGAAATAGTTATATGGCATAATTTGTCAAATATTGCAAATAAGAGACAGCATGATGCATCTAGAGTAACAATTGAAGGTAGTTCTTCAAAATAAAACTTCAGAAAAGATGTGCCATTTCTTGTTCATTTCAATCATATTTGATGTTTCATTACCTCTCAAGTATTGTATAAACAAATAAACCCCTATTGTAATTGGAATAATATATTTGAAATAATATATAGCATGGAATAAAAATTATGCTATTTAGTGTTTTAGGAGAAAATAATTGTACCCTATTATCACACAGTATGTAAACAATGAATAAATGACTTACTCATCAGAAATTATATCCTCCGTTGGATCAAGTCGATATTTAAAATGCAAGCGTTTCTCATCAGAGTCAGAAAATTTGATTCTTCCTCACTGTTCAGGATGTCTGTGTAGTGTGCCATCATTCAATAGCGATAGCAAATAGATGAATCTGATGAAGTCTGATGCCATTTTTACAACATTGATGGGGGCGTCAGATCATTACTGTATGAATAGCGGGCTCTGTGAATGGGCGTGCCTGGACCAGCACTAATGAGCTGAGACGGAAAAACTGTACCTCTCATGAGTTTCATATGCATTACATAATCAGAGAATATTTGTTTTGGATTTGAATCAGTTCACTCAGAAGTAGACATTTGAAGGTATCTATAGACAAATTTATCATGTCTGTGCAACAATTATTCGCTGAGTTTCGGTTAATTTTCTGATGTGCTCCAGACAAAGGTTCACGGAGACAGAGGCAGCAGATAGTGCATCCTGTTTGTTTTCTGTATTTTACAAAAAGCACATCGTTTTGTTTTTGTTGTGAGTGGACACAAATAAAACCCATTACAGTTTCGAATGATAACTTCCTCTTATATGTATGACCATAAATGACGGAGTATTTTAAGTTGTTGCTGTTGTTATTAAAAAAAAAAAAAATAGTCCAAGTGATCGCGCCAGCACCTCTGTCTTCTCCAAAGGGTTAATATGTATTGTACATTTTACACAGAGAAAATACAATTTGACCAAAATGCTATTATTGTCAGCAAGAAATACATGTATTATGGTGTCAAAAAGAGCTCCAAAAGAAATATGCAAAAATGAAGATGCCATCCTCCACATTTCCTTTTCTCTCTGACAACAAAGCTTTTTAACGTGGCATACACGTAATTACGACTTTAGAAGTGGGAAGTAGGATAATATCGATAACACATGAGGGTAAGGTCATGTAAACGTCTTAAACAGTGGTCTTTTATTGAGGAAAAATAAAAGGAAACATTTTAGGCCACAGTCATAAACAGTTTAAACCAAACCTGATTTTCACACATAGATTTTTGCCTGTCACCCCAATTTCCCCATTTGTAACACCCACAGTGGCCAGACCTATGTAGCCTACTACTGTGTTATTCTGTGGGATACTACTCGGAGTTAAAGGATACTTTGCACCTCCTCAGAATCCAGATTAAACCACTTCAAGCCACTCTGGCCTCACAGGCAGCCATATTAGCAGCTCAACACAAACAACTAGAACCTGCTCACATAGAAGAGTTGGTTAAGTTTTTTTCAAGCCTCACCACATGCCGCTGCTGTCCTACTCACCCCACAACCTGCCGCTTTAACACCTCCAACCCCATAATAAACATACCCCTAAGTGCTTTGACTTGACAGAGGCATTTAATAAAGTTCTGGCCTCTCAATTTCCATCACATAGGGCATACGACTGTGCTATTGATCTATAGCCAGGGACAACCCCACCCAAGAGCAAAGTTTAATTTCTGTCAGCTCCTGAGACTTAGGCCTTGGAGGACAATATCAGAGACACCTTGAATAGCGGCTTTATCTGGTTTTCAACTTCCCCAGCAGCGGAGGGGTTTTTCTTTGTTGAAAAGAAGGATGGGGTCTTAAGCGATGTATTGACTATCATGGTCCAAATACCATAAATGACAAGTACTCGTTATCCCCTACCTCTAGTGCCCTCCACCTTGGAACAACTGCACACAGATCAAATTCTCTACACTGGATCTAAGGAATGCCTACAACACGATCCGCATTCACTAGGGTGACAAATGAAAGATGTCAGTCCTCACACATAATGGGCACTATGAATATTGTAGTGTGTATGTGTGTGTGTAAGGAGGGATGCGCACAAAATGGCGGTGGAGAGTATATCACGCGAGACTTCCGACCAGAGAATATGACCGTGAATGTGGGCGGAGAGAAACCAGTCAATGGTGTCTACCAGTTTACCTCGTGTATCTGCTTGTACGATAGCTTAGGGACAAAGCTGAGCTTTATCACGAAGCTATCTACTAGCCAAAAACATGTGTGAGAATGTTTTTGAGGGGTCGTGTGTGTATGTGTGCATGTGGTTAGTATGAGAGAGAGAGAGAATTAAGTGACGGCCCCAAAGACGGTTTTTGGTATTGTGGGAGAGAAAGTAGCTGTTAGTTTATCACTCAGAGACGTGGTGGACGGCTCATAAACCGTCCCGCGGTCTTTGATCCTTTAATGGATAAACTCAGTGTGCCGGTCTCACCCTTGATGGTGGAAATGCACAACAGTCCAATGTGGTTGGACTACAATACAGCAAATCACATTCATGATAATTAATACCCTGAGTGTTAGCCGCAATGAGCGGACTTGGTGGTCCGTAAACTGTACAAGCAATAACCTTTCCCTGCTCTGTCGGCGGGCGGTATGGCTGCTGATTCTCGGTGGGCTGGCGGAGAAATCAGCGATGTCGACCTGATTGAAGATGGAAGAGAAATCTTTTATCTCTTCACTTCTGCAGGCAAAACGGATGAAGATGCGGATTGCTCGGCAGTCTCCTTCAGATCCGTTAGTGCTCGGTGGAACACAGAGTAATCTCAACTCATCCAGCGAGATGGAGATTGTATGGCCACAGTTTCAAGTCGTACGTTACTTCCTTGTGCCATGAGGCTGCACCTGAGAGCAGCGATGAGCTGGATCTACACACGGCGAGCAAAGTTGCTGGAAGCAAATCCCGGAAGCATTTCAGAGGTATTTCTACTCCTGATGATGTCATGGTTGAGGTGCGTTCTGTTGTGTGCCTCATCCAATAGGAGTTGAGAGTTTGATCCTTTAGTGAGCAAGGCTTCATGGGATTTGTAGTCTGTTTTGGACTCCCTTTGTTTGATTTTGGCACGATTTTTATCAGTAAATTTATGACTTGGTATGTGGGCCTGAGTTAGGTTTTATGACTGTGTTAGGCCTGCCTTTGTCTTCTATCTGAATACATGAGGCCCAACAATATCTTGTCATGCCTTTGTCCAACTTACTTTCAGTGTTCCAGGCATTTGTCATTGACATCTTCTGATATATGATAAACATGTATGTCATTGTTTATTTAAAAGTTATTATAATTTACTCCACCACTCCAGAGATTTATGCACAGCATTTACGCAGTGTCCTCAAGCATCTGATAGATAATCAGTTATGTGCCAAACTAGGGAGTTCCATAGCCTCACTTTTTCATTCCTTGGGTATTTCTTGAATGCTAATGGTGTTGCCATGGATTTTTCCAAGCTGTGCAGGCCCCAACCTAACTGGCCCCAGCCTAAGTCTATCAAGGAGCTTCAGCATTTTATTGAGTTTTGCCAATTTCAATCGAAGGTTCATTTGCATTTTCAGTGACATTGCCACCCAACTAACGTCCCTCTCAAGGTAATCCTCAGAAATTACTGTGGTCTGGTGCAGCTGACCAGGCTTTTAAAGAATTGAAGACTTGATTCACCAGTGTGCCCATTTTAAAACACACTGTGGTGATGGGGGCATGGTCGTGTGTCTGTTTATGAGAGAGAGAGAGTGGTGTGACTCAGCTAGCAGCTGACAAGCCACACCACTCCCTCTCTCCCACAAACAGACACACAACCACACCCCTATCACCACACACCCCAAACCTGCTCAACATTTCATCATAGAGGTGGATGCCTCAGAGAGCAGCATAGGAGCTATCCTCTCCCAGGAATGCGAACCCTCTCACAAGGTACTCCCACAAGTTAACCTCCGCTGAACAAAATTATGATGTGAAAAATTGAGATTTACTAGCTGTTAAGTCCGCATCCGAAGGGTGACATCTCTGGCTGGAGGGTGCTCAAGATCCCTTTCTTGTGCTAACAGAATCCCTGACAGGCATGCAAGACACTGTTTTTCTCAAACTTTAACTTTGTATAACATACAGATCAGGATAAAAGAACACCAAAGTCGAAGCCCAAAGGTAAACACGCTGTCACAGGAAGATACATCAGCTGACACTATCCTTTTATACTCCTTGATTCTCACTCTAGTGTGATGGAAGAAAATGGATTAAAATCACCATGTCCAGCGCTCTGACTCCACACCAGGAACATGCCCTGCAGACAAGACTTACATCTCTCAGTATGCTCAGTTAATTCTATGGGTCCATTCCTCCCCGAGTACAGGCCATCCTGGCATACAGTGAACCATAGGCCTTGTTGAGAATAAATTCTGGAGGCCCACATTAAGATCTGATTTAACTGCTCATTTTAAAGGCTGTTCTGTTTGTGCCCAGTCCAATTCTACAAAACAGTTTCCTGTCTCCTCGAGCCACTCCTCCATCTCCTTCATCACTGACCTCTCACTATCACAAGGTAACACTACGATTTCTGTGACTGATGATCAAGGCTTGTCGCCTCATTCCCGTGAAGAAACTTCCTGGTACTATGGAAATGCCAGAGACCAATTTCCATTATGTGTTTAGTTTCTATTGGCTACCAGAGGACATTGTGTCTGGGGTCCACAATTCATCTCCCATGTATGGAGAGCTTTTTCTGAACAACTAAACATTAATGTAAGCCTTACCTCTAGTTATCATCCCCAGTCAAATGGCCAAGTGGAGAGGCTTAACCAGGAGTTCGGATGATTCCTGTGCAACTACAGCAGCACTCACAAAAATGACTGGAGTTGCTATCTACCTTTGGCCAAGTGTGCACAGTACTCTTTGGTTAAGTCCTTAACACATTTGCTTTATTCTGAGTTAACAACCTCCCCTCTCCCCATAGTCCGGTGAGCCCTCTGAAGTTCCCACAGTAGATTACTGGGTTTCTAGAAGTGAACAGACTTGGAACGTCATCCATGTTCACCTACAAAAACCCATTAACCTTCTGGGGTCGCCGGACGTGCTGGCATGTCCTGCTGGACTTTTACCGCATAACAGCGGAAACAACTTAAAATATTCTGTCATTTTTGGGCACACAGATAAGCGTAAGACATCATTAGAAACTATAAAGGATCTACTTTTATTTGTGTACACTCACAATAACAACAAAACCTTGTGCTTTTGTAAAATAAAGAAAATAAACAGGGTGAGCTTTCAGCCGTCTCTGTCTCCGCGAGCATCTTTCTGAAACACGTCACAAAAATGAAGTGAAACTCTGCGAATACTTATCACACAAACATGAAACATATGTCTAAAGAAAGCTTAAAATGTCTACTTTTAAATAAAACAATTCAAATTTAAAACAAATATTCTCCTGCGATGTAATCTGTATGAAACAAAGCGATGTACAGTTTCTCCTGGCTCAGCTCATTATCGCTATTGTGATCCCATCCACCAGCAGAGAGCGCTATTCATACGGTAATGTGCTGAGGCGATCAATGCAAATGGTAAACACCCCCAACAGTGCCTTAAAAAGCATCAAGTTCATCATCAGATTCATTCAGTTTCCTGCGTGTTTGGAAGATGGCACGCTACACAGGTGAGGAAGTTCTACAGATGGTCCTGGATAGTGACGAAGAGTTCACATTTTCCTTAGAAGAAGAGCGGGACTCCGACGATGAACGTTTGCATTTTGAAGAGCGACTTGATCCAGCCGAGGATACTGTAGCAAATTAGCTTAAAAGAGAATTATTTATAATTAATTATAACTGGTTATAATTAATAATAAATATTTAGATTAGATCTTAGAATTAACTGTAGCAGAATCGATATTACAATTACTTGATCTGTCCGTCCAGCGAGCAGACAATATAATTATTTATCAATTCTAGGAAGATTACTTTCCTGGCCAAGGAACAATAGCCTTCCTACTTATACAGTGCTAGCAGTAGTTTAGCATGTAGCAAGGAGCAACATTCAGTGACTTTGAATTATGAGCGGAACACAGAGACAATCAATCGTGAATATAAGGGATTTAATAAATGAAACTATAACCAACATACAAACAAACTAAGCAAAACATACATATATAGAATGAAGGAAAGTAAGGAAAAGAGAGAGAGAAGAGCACAGAATGGCAATATTTCACGTCAGTTAACCACAACCTAAATGAGAATCATCAGAGGCACAATTCACCTTAAAAGGGGTTCAAACTTAAACACGCATCTAATCAGTTGTAAATTGTTACTTGCATTGGTTTGTTGCTGAATAAGAGTCTTGATGCGGTAGACGAGGTTCTCGACGATTTCTTTAGGAGTGAGTTGAAGAAGTCCACAGGAAATCCACAAAGTTACTTGAAGGTAAACACTGCCAGAAGGTTAAACTCAAGAGAGAGTTTTGGAGTGGGTTGGTCTCAAGAAGAAGAGTTTTGAGCGATGATTTCTTTGCGCTTTGGAGTTTTGATAGTTCATTGCCGCACCCATTTTGTGGGTGGAGTGGCCAATCAGAGGCATGCATTTTGAGCGGGAGAAACATCCTTTGTCTCCGTTTATGGCCCATTCGCATTTTATTGCTGATCTGGACCGCTAGTGCAGCTTTTAATTCAAAACATAGTAAGAATTGTTCGATGCATTTCACGATCACATGGTGTACATTATTGTGTGAGAAATAAAGGGAAGATCATTTTGATACCAAGAAGGTAACCTCCAGACGATATTAAAGCAGAGATACACTCATACACTTGAATATAGGCATTTAACGTCTAACTAATACACGTAAAGGGTTTTAACTAAGTTAATATGATAGGGGAATATACATACAACACATGCATATAGCAGATACATTTATAACTGCTTACTATGGCCTAAATAGAGAAAATGTCTTTAGGTGTGTGTGTGACGTGTATTGGAATTACTGGAGACAGACAACTGCTCTGGTGCCTGGCATGGGGGTCACCCATTATGGTGTGAGAAATAAAGAGAAGATCATTTTGATACCAAGAAGGTAACCTCCAGACGATATTAAAGCAGAGATACACTCATACACTTGAATATATGCGTTTAACGTCTAACTAATACAAGTAAAGGGTTTTAACCAAGTTAATATAATAGGGGAATATACATACAACACATGCACATAGCAGATACATTTATAACTGCTTACTATGGCATAAATAGAGAAAATGTCTTTAGGTGTGTATGTGACGTGTATTGGAATTACTGGAGACAGACAACTGCTCTGGTGCCTGGCACGGGGGTCACCCCCCTTTCTGTGGAATGTGTTTGAAGCTTGATGGAGACACTTCAGAGGAGACCTGTTTTAGCATCCTTTTGACAGTGATAAAGACCATCTGCAATTTAGCACCCATATAAATGTAAACGTGGAGGCCAGGTCAGTAATTTATATGCAAATGTCAAAAGGCTAAAAGGTTTTTTTTCAAACAAAGTTTTTTTCAAACAAAGTGTAATTAGCCATCACTGATCTTACACAGACATTACAATACAATTCCGGATGAGTAAGTAATTTAGTTTTACTTGCATTAGTTGACATGCTATTTTATATAAACATGTACATATTTTACTAGCTGGACTATTTCCAGACTTGCCAGCCAGGATTCAGAGTATTGAAATTTGAAATATGTCCTAATAGGCAAGTTTTAGTTACATTTAAATGTTGTTTCGGCTAAAGCAGGTATTTAAATTGTATGCTGTATGATATAAATATGATATGTAATATGGTATAAAAATAATATGAATGTTTAGATAAGATTTTAACTAGTGTTTATGCTGCCTCATTATCATCAACGAAGGATGTGCTTGCAAATATCTGTTCGGGTGTAAATGTGTTAAATGTGCTGTAAATATGCCCATATTAGAAAATCAGCATATTAGAATGATTTCTGAAGTATCATGTGACACTGAAGACTGCAGTAATGATGCTGAAAATTCAGCTTTGATCACAGGAAGAAATAGCATTTTACAATACAGGTGCATCTCAATAAATTAGAATGTTGTGGAAAAGTTCATTTATTTCAGTAATTCAACTCAAATTGTGAAACTCGTGTATTAAATAAATTCAATGCACACAGACTGAAGTAGTTTAAGTCTTTGGTTCTTTTAATTGTGATGATTTTGGCTCACATTTAACAAAAACCCACCAATTCACTATCTCAACAAATTAGAATACATCATAAGACCAATAAAAAACATTTTTAGTGAATTGTTGGCCTTCTGGAAAGTATGTTCATTTACTGTATATGTACTCAATACTTGGTAGGGGCTCCTTTTGCTTTAATTACTGCCTCAATTCGGCGTGGCATGGAGGTGATCAGTTTGTGGCACTGCTGAGGTGGTATGGAAGCCCAGGTTTCTTTGACAGTGGCCTTCAGCTCATCTGCATTTTTTGGTCTCTTGTTTCTCATTTTCCTCTTGACAATACCCCATAGATTCTCTATGGGGTTCAGGTCTGGTGAGTTTGCTGGCCAGTCAAGCACACCAACACCATGGTCATTTAACCAACTTTTGGTGCTTTTGGCAGTGTGGGCAGGTGCCAAATCCTGCTGGAAAATGAAATCAGCATCTTTAAAAAGCTGGTCAGCAGAAGGAAGCATGAAGTGCTCCAAAATTTCTTGGTAAACGGGTGCAGTGACTTTGGTTTTCAAAAAACACAATGGACCAACACCAGCAGATGACATTGCACCCCAAATCATCACAGACTGTGGAAACTTAACACTGGACTTCAAGCAACTTGGGCTATGAGCTTCTCCACCCTTCCTCCAGACTCTAGGACCTTGGTTTCCAAATGAAATACAAAACTTGCTCTCATCTGAAAAGAGGACTTTGGACCACTGGGCAACAGTCCAGTTCTTCTTCTACTTAGCCCAGGTAAGACGCCTCTGATGTTGTCTGTGGTTCAGGAGTGGCTTAACAAGAGGAATATAACAACTGTAGCCAAATTCCTTGACACGTCTGTGTGTGGTGGCTCTTGATGCCTTGACCCCAGCCTCAGTCCATTCCTTGTGAATTTCACCCAAATTCTTGAATCGATTTTGCTTGACAATCCTCATAAAGCTGCGGTTCTCTCAGTTGGTTGTGCATCTTTTTCTTCCACACTTTTCCTTCCACTCAACCTTCTGTTAACTTGCTTGGATACAGCACTCTGTGAACAGCCAGCTTCTTTGGCAATGAATGTTTGTGGCTTACCCTCCTTGTGAAGGGTGTCAATGATTGTCTTCTGGACAACTGTCAGATTAGCAGTCTTCCCCATGATTGTGTAGCCTAGTGAACCAAACTGAGAGACCATTTTGAAGGCTCAAGAAACCTTTGCAGGTTGATTAGCTGATTGGCATGTCACCATATTCTAATTTGTTGAGATAGTGAATTGGTGGGTTTTTGTTAAATGTGAGCCAAAATCATCACAATTAAAAGAACCAAAGACTTAAACTACTACAATCTGTGTGCATGAATTTATTTAATACACGAGTTTCACAATTTGAGTTGAATTACTGAAATAAATGAACTTTTACACGACATTCTAATTTATTGAAATGCACCTGTATATTCAAATAGAAAACAGTTTATAATATTTCACAATATCACTGTTTTTGCTGTATTTCGGATCAAATAAATGCAGCCTTGGTTAGCAGAAGAGACTTCTTTTAAACACATTAAAAAATCTTACAGATCTATAAACTTTTAAAAGTCTCCTCACATTCATTCTCTCTCAAGGAATGGGTCTTTGTCTCGTCAGGTGTGAATCACATCAGTATTCATGATCATCCACACCTCCTCGCATATGGCCTTTCTAACACTAAAAGTGTCTTACAAAAGTTAAATGACTATATTGTTTTGTAGGAATGAGTGATCAGGATGGTTTCACATCATTTTTGTAGCAAAAACTCTAGGCTACAAGATACAGTTCTCAAATGTGTTGTGAACAAATGTTTAGTATGTGTTATATGGCCTTATTTCAGTGACTTACAATTTTTGTTTTTTTCAAAAACCATGCATAAACATTATTTTATTAAAAATACAAACATGTACATACATGTTGTTCACATATTATTGTAGCCCAGTTTGTGCTGAATACAGTGTTATCAGACTTTAGCCATTAATATGTTTTTAAGCAACTGAAAAAAGCACATATGTCAAGGCATGTCAAAACTTCTCCAGGGCCCAAAACACCCTAAGACCCCAGAGGGTCAAACATCAAGAGATTCTATAGCACCCACAGAGGCCACAACTCACCACCAGAGGTCTCTCTCGCTTGAATATTGAGTGACATGCACACACCTGTTACTCATTGCTAATTACCTGCTTGTGTATATATACCAGATTGTTTGTATAACTCCTTTTAGCAGCATATCACCCTGCAGCTCTCACCTGGTTTCCCACTGAAGCTTAGCTGGGTTTCATGGTATAACACATTCAACTCTCTGTGGTCATTAAAAATGCCAGGACAATTCTTGGAAAGAGTAGGGGTGTAACACCGTTGTCCTGGCCAAATTTGCCCATTGGTCTCTATCCATCATGGCTTCCTTATAATCTCATATATATATGAATTATACCCCGCCCTGACCCCCAACAAACATCCCTGTGGTCACACATGAGTATATACACACTCACACAAAAAGCAAACAAACACACACACAAATATATATATACATATATATATATATATATATATATATATATATATATATATATAATAATCAAACGTATTTAAAACTATACTACTCTCTCCACCACTCCACCCCGAGAACCCTCCAAAAATTCAAAATAGTTGCCCCATTTCCCAACAAACAAATTCAAGTTACACCATCTTCCAAATGACACCTTTCAAAAGCCGCCACCCTCCCCATCTCCGTGCACCACTCCCGAAATGGTGGCACTCCAGATGACCTCCAACCCCTCAAAATAATCTGCCTGGCGATCATCACACTGGTTAGAACCCATCTCTCTATGTGTCTATTCCCCACATCGATGACCGTCCCATCGCCCAAAACACAGAGTCTGGGGCAAAACGAAACCCGAGTGCCCAACATGTCACACACAAAACTCTGAACCTTCAACCAGAATTCCTGGATCTCAACACACCACCAAAAAACATGCGCCGTGTCTCCATCCTCCATTTGGCATCGCCAGCTGGTGGGTGTGTCTTTAAGACCAAGCCTATACAATCTAGAGGAGGTCCAATAAAATCTGTGTAAAAGCTTGAATTGCATAAGACACACCCTTGCATCTCTAGATGCAGACTTGACATTTTTTAGAATCCTAGCCCACACTCCCTCCTCCAATACCAAGTTGAAGTCTTTCTCCCATAATCTCTTGATAGAATTTAAAGAGCCGTCCCCCAGACTCTGAATTAGCAGGGAGTAATACACTGTTGCCTCATGACCTTTTCCAAAAGCAGTAATCACCATTCCCAGAGTATCTGCTGCTTAGGGGGGTGTATGCTACTCCCAAAAATAGTACAGAGCAGGTGGTACAGCTTTAAATACCTATAAAACTGAGATCTGGGAATCCCAATATGTTGAACCAAATTTTCAAAAGATCTGGACACTCCACTCTCATATAGGTCACCAAGCGTATTAACCTCCCTCACAATCCACTCTGACCAGCAGAAAAGGGACTTATTAATACATAATTTTGGGTTCTGCCATATGCTCGAGGCAACATTTATATAAATGTCTGAATTAAACACTCTGGACACTTTTGTCCATATCGACTGCAAATGCGAGATAACGGGGTGTAACTTAAATTCTCCGGTTAGTTTGATAGAAAGGCTTTGCTATGGTGAAATAGGGCAATAACTTCCTGTTCAATCAAAACCAGGGAGGGGCTCTCTCAGGTGGAAGTGACCAATGAGCCAAATGTCTGAGACCGAATGCATAATAATAAAACAAAATCTTGGGTAGGCCTAGCCCACCTTTGTCAATCGGCCTATGTAACTTATTGAAATATAATCTGGGACGCTTACCATTCCAAATGAAGGACTTCACTATGCTATCAAATTGCTTAAAATAAAAGAGGGGGACATCTAGAGGGAGAGATTGTAGCAGGTAGTTAAATTTTGGAATACAATTCATTTTAATAACATTAACCTTCCCAATCATAGATAAATGTAATGAAGCCCACCTGCCCACATCACTCGAAAAACTTTTTATTAAGGGGTCAAAATTTACTGTAACTAAATCAGACAAATTTGCTGGGAATAAAATGCCCAAATGGGCAGTATGCTGTCAGAGCCAAAGCTTCGGATTTAGACCAATTGACTCTGTATCCTGAAAACTTAACTTAGAAAAGGAATGAATAATTCTGTGGAGGCAAGGCATAGATCTAGAAGGGTCGGTGACGAATAATAAAATATCATCTGCATAAAGCAGAAGCTTATGTGCCACACCTCCTGCCATCACCCCTGGAAAATCATCATCCTTTCTTCTTGCGGCTGCTAATGGTTCCAGGGCAAGACAGAACAATAATGGGGAAAGAGGGCAACCCTGCTGGGTGACCCAATCCAGAGTAAAATAATCTGATATTAATCCATTTGTTTGTACCGCCGCTACCGGGTGTCTATAAAGTAACTTAATCCATCCAATAAACGTACTCCCAAACCCATACATTTCCAAAATCTTAAAAAGATAATCCCATTCTACCATATCAAAGGCCTTTTCGGCGTCAAGTGAGATGGCAGCGACCAGAGTCTGATCATTCGCCACTGATCACATGATATTGATGAAACGCCTAATGTTATCAGAAGAGCTGTGGCCCCGAATAAACCCCACCTGATCTATATGTATAAGGGATGTCATAACTTAATCTATTAGCCAACATTTTTGACAATTTTTTAACGTTTAGTTGGATCAGGGAAACTCTTACACTCGCTTGGATCTTTGTCCTTTTTAAGAATCAGACTCATCTGGGCTTGAATCATGGTTGGCGGAAGCTTTCCATTCTTTAATGATTCCGTATAAACTTCTAGCAAAAGTGGAGCCAATTCTGTAGCTTAAGATCTAAAAAACTCAGCGGCAAAGCCATCTGGCCCAGGAGCCTTGCCTGTAGGCAAGGCCTTAATTACCTTTCCAAGCTCCTCCAAGTTTATCTCAGAATCAAGATGCATTTTTTTTGCTCAGTCATCAGTTTAGGGAGTTCTAATGGTTCCACAAAGTTTCTAACATCTTCATCAGTAGATGAAGATGTGGAACTATAGAGATCAAGATAGAATTCTTTAAAAACATTATTAATATCAATGGCCGAGGAAAAAATTTCACCACCAGCAGATTTCACTGAGTGAATGGTAGAAAAAGACTCTCTCTGCTTTATATATCTAGCCAAAAGCTTCCCTGCTTTGTCCCCCAACTCAAAGTATGACTGTCTTGCCCTGAATAGCCAAAACTCCACCTTCCATGACAAAATAGTATTATATCTGTATTTCAATCAGGGCAATTCTCTGAGGCCATCAGACAACATTCGGCGCTTCAGCTCTGCCTCGGCACTTTAAATCTGAAATATTTTTTTATGAAAGAGGCATACTGTATGATCCAGCCCCTAAGAACTGCCTTAAGTGCCTCTCAAACACCCACAGAGGATACTGAGGACCAGCTGGTCTCCATATCAACATTGATTTCAGCTTTTAACATTTGTTGGAATTCAGGATTTTGCAAAAGGGATATATTAAAGCGCTGTAGGGCTTTACTGGTTGTTTAGATCAGTGTTACTATCAGAAATAATTAATAATTATTTCTGTAGTTATTAATTAATATTTAAATTAATCAATTGAATCTAACTCATTAAAACCTCATATGGGGCTCCAGTAAATGTAGTGTGCTACGTTTAGGAGCAAGTTTGGTTATTAGCAATAATTAATAATTATCAAAGATAGTTATTAATTATTAAAATCAATAGAACATTGATGAGAATCAATGTTAGCTTTTTTAAATCCTTTAAATCAACAGTTATCAAAGATAATCGTTAATTGTTAACATCGATGAAACATTAATTAAAATTAATACTAGCTTATTGATCATTCAAATTCAATCATCAAAGATAATTATCAATTATCAAAAATCAATAGAATATTAATAAGGATTAACATTGATGGGGCACCACCCTGAAATCCAGGACTAATAACCAAATAGTAAAACAGTCTCAATATTAGCTTGTTTTCTTAGGAAAATTGGCATCCGAAAAAATATCGATTTTCGGGAAAAAAAACAATGAATGAAGGTTTGAATCCGAGCACTGACATCCCGTCAGCATGACACAGGCGTATGCAAAACAAACCAAAACACTTCTCTTTGTAAAATAAACAAAAGTTTATTTCTGCAGTAATATCAATTAATAATTAATACAATGCAGTCAATAAACTTCCGACTTACAACTACAAACTAAACTGTGATATGATTAGATATGGAAATAAAAATAATTCTATAACACATAGGGTGTGTGTGTGTGACAGTGTGTGTGTAAGGAGGGATGCGCACAAAATAGCGGACGTGACTCTCGTGGAGAGTATGTCACTCAAGACTTCCGGCCAGGGAATATGACCTCGAATGGGGGCGGAGATGGCGTCTACCAGTTACCGCGTATATCCGCTTGTACGATAGCTTAGGTACAAAGCTGGGCTTTAGCATTTAAGCTATCTACGAGCCAAAATGTGTGCCAGAATGTTTGTGAGGGGTCGCGTGCCTGCGTGTGTGTGTGTGTTTGTGTGTGGTTAGTACGAGAGAGAGAGAAGTGACAGCCCTAAAGCTGATTTCGCGATCGTGGGAGAGAAAGCAGCTGTTTAGTTCATCACTCAGAGACGCGGTGGACGGCTCGTAAACAGTCCCGCGTTATTTGACTCTTTAATGGATGAACTCAGTTGCTGTCTCACCCGCGATGGCGAAATTGCACAACAATCCAATTTGGTTGGACCACAATACAGCAAAACAAATTTGTGATAATTAATACCCTGAGTATTAATAATGAGCGGACATGGCAGTCCGTAAACTGTACAAGCAAAAACCTTGAAACACAAGAATAACACACTATAATATTCTATCTCTGCACAGACGTAAACCTCTTACTTGAATCGCATGAGGACACAGGTAGAATGTGTTTTCCTCCGTCTTTTAACTCTGACCCAGTTTCTTGAGGCTCGGGTGATGACGGGAGGCCGTTTCCTCGCTTTGTCAGCGGGCGGTACGGCTGTTGATTTGGCGGGCGGTATGGCTGTTGATTCTCGGCGGGCTGGCGGAGAACTCAGAAATGTCGATTTTGATTGAAGATGGAAGAGAAATCTTTAATCTCTTCACTTCTGTAGGCAAACGGATGAAGATGCGAATTGCTCGGTGGTAAAACTTCGGATCCGTTAGAGTGTTCGGTTGAACACAGAGTGATCTCAACTCGTCCAGCGAGATGGAGATTGTATGGCTACAGTTTCAAGTTGGACGTTACTTCCTTGTGCCATGAGGTTGCACCTGAGAGAAGCAAAGAGCTACGTCTATATTCGGTGAACAAAGTCGCTGGAATTAAATTCTGGAAGCATTTCAGGGGTATTTCAACTCCTGATGATGTCATGTTTGAGGGATGTTCTGTTGTGTGCCTCATCCAATAGGAGTTGAGAGTTCGATCCTTTAGTGAGCAAGGCTTCATGGATTTGTAGTCTGTTTTGGACTCCCTTTGTTTGATTTTGGCGTGATTTTTATCAGTAAAATTTACGACATGGAATGTGTGGGGGCTGAGTTAGGTTTTACGACTTGTGTTAGGCCTGCCTTTGTCTTCTGTCTGAATACATGAGGCCCAACAGCGCCAACTATATGATTTCTTTTTCTCCGTATGTGGCAACACCTCTAAACTCACCAGGGTGTGATCCAAGACTAAGATGTTTCCAACTGAGCAGTGAACAACAAATGAAATGAGAGACTTAGATATATATAAAAAAAATCTATTCTAGAATAAATCTTATGGACTGATGAAAAGAATGTATAGTCCCTACCAGATGGGTTCAGAAGTCTCCAAATATCTGTAAGACCAAGATATTTACACATTCTGTGAAGTGTCAATGTTGCTCTGGGGCAGAGGTTCCCAACCCTGTTCCTGGAGGCCCTCCAGCAATACACATTTTGGTTTTCTCCCTAATCAAACACACCTGATTCAACTCATCAGATCTTTAGTGGAGACTCCAAGACCTAAATTTGGTGTGTCAGAAAACGGGGCCTCCAGGAACAGGGTTGGGAACCACTGCTCTAGGGGGCTTACAGACTTTTGCTTCACTATGATTAATGACAGAGTCCATTAATGGATTAAAGTCTCCTCCCAATATTATATAATGAGGGGTGCCAGTGGCTTGCAACATCCCTTCAAGATCTATAATAAAGCCCTGATCATCGGTGTTAGGTGCTTAAATATTAGCCAAAATCAACCTTTGCCCCTGAATTTCTGCGAAAACTACAATGACTCTTCATAATTTATCTTTACTCTGTTTGAGACATTTGAATTGTTGATTCATTGAATTGTTTACTTATCAACGTAATGACTCCCCTGCTCTTACTTGAGCCAGCACTAAAGAAAACATGCCCACCCCATATCATCTGAAATTTTTCAGCTTCCTGTGGGGAAAGATGCTGTAACGGGGTAAAAGGGAAAGGAAGAGGCGAGAACAGGCTTAACAAAATAAATAATCATTTAATGATTAACTTAAAACATAAAGACAAAACACAGGGCAGCTGCCTATAGCACCTGCCCTTCTGGCCCCGCCTGCCGGCAGGTCTTCCCTGGCTTCTCGGACCTGGGAGGGAGACAAGGGGAAGGAAAAACAAACAAAAAAAGAGAGGGAAAGGCCAACATGGAGCAACAGTGGGAGAGAGTGGAGAGAGAAAAAAACACTCGTCAGTTCTCTGATACGCCGTAGCCTGGTCCTCGGTCACTCCTCCACCCTCTAGTGGATGACAGCTACTCCTCCCCGAGTGGATCGGAGGCAGTCCTCTGGCCCCTGGCGGACGAACGCCCCGCCGCGTTTTGGTGAATGGTAGGGGTCGCTTCTGCCCCTGGCAGCAGTTCTCCCACTCCAGGTGGTCGGCATTGAGCCCCTCCCCGCTAGCGGATGGCGGTCTTCTTTGACCCCACCACGTTTTAGCAGCCGGTAGGGGTCTCCTCTGCCCCTGGCAGCAGCCCGACCACTGCAGGCGGTCGGTAAGGAGCCCCTCCTCCCCTCGCGGTCGGCGGTCTTTCCTCCACTTTCAGGTAACCGGGCTCCTCAGTCCCCCGGTGGATGGCTGCAGCTGCTCCTTTGGGGTGGATGGTAGTGGCGAGGACTTTACTACGTTGCATCCCTCCTTGGGTTTTACCCCATTACATTGGTTTTGGTACCAATGTAATGGGGTAAAAGGGAAAGGAATAGGCGAGATCCGGCTTAACAATATAAATACTAATTTAATGATTAACTTAAAACATACATACAGACAAAATACATACAGGGCAGCTGCCTGTAGCTCTTTCTCTCCCGAACTGCCACCTCCGGCTGCCTTTATCCCTCTCGTCGGCTTGATTAGCCTGATTAGGGACCAGGCATGCATCATCACGGCTTGGCCCTGCCCTCCTCCTTGTCACAGATGCATTTCTTGAAGAAACACTGTCATATTTATTTTGTTTAACCTGTTGTTGCTCATTGACCCCACCCATGGGTTTGACTTTGCTTAAATTAGTTCACATTTACCATATAGTGTGCTGTTCAAAATGTTTCATAATGTTGACAAATTATACATCTTTATAATATGTCAACATTATTAACTCTTTTTTTGACTAGACTATACAGTATATGTAAACTAATTTAAGCAAAGTGACATCAGTTCTGGTGGGTGGGTGGGTCATGCACATCAACAGGTTAAGAACATAAATAACCTTCCTTCTTTTTATGGGGTGCCCCAACACATTCACATTCCACGTGGGAGTGTCAATCCAGTCATATTGACATTTTGACATATTAGAAAAAATATATTGTGTGTCAAAAACAAAATTATAAAGACCACATTCCAACATTAGTGTAACAGTCAAACCCCGAACTTCCCCCAGAACCAAACAAACAGAAAAAAGAAAAACGTGTGCATGAACCCCACGCACGACAGCGCAAACCGGCGTCCATCCCTCTAAACTCAAACAGTCCATGTAAGACGAAAGCCCCGTGACAACATTGCCATTGGATTGCTCAATTCCGGTGTTTCTATACAAATTTTGTGACAGAATTACATAACAGAAGAAAATCTATAAAACAAACTCCAGCCAATAGGCAGAATAAACACAAAGAACGTGTAGATTCATCCACATAACTGTCCCGAAGGTGTGTTCCTCCAAAAAACAAGCTTCAGCTGCTAGCGTAACCAGCACAAAAAAAAAATAAAAATAAAAAAGCTGTTCAGAGTCCTTGAGCAGTCAAACGAATGTTCAGCGAGCCGGCTGTTACATGAGTGCAACAGATGACCTAATTCCTCCAATGTCCTGCAAAAAATACTCCACAAAACAAACTCCAGCCAATAGGACACATAAACACAAAGAATGTACAGATTCATCCACAACACTGTACCGAAGGAGTGTTACTACACAAAACAAACTCCAGCCGCTAGGCGGAACCAGCACAAAAAGAAACAAAAAAGGTGCCCATTTCATCAGACGGTCAAGTGAATATTCAATGAGTCAGGCCCACTCGGCTGCAACGTGAGCACCACACAAAGACTTACTCATTCCATTGACTTTATGAAGGACAATGCTTGTTGGGGACAAGTAAATACTTTGCGACCATCCTTAGCATCTATTCTCAATTTGGCCGGGAACATCAGTGCAAAAGCAACCTTCCACTGATGTAAGAGTTTCTTGCATTCCTTGATTTGATCAGGTTTCTCTCTTGTCAAATTAGAAAAGTCTGGGAACAAGTAAATGTTGTGGTTCTTCCAAGAAAGCCTTCCTTTACTCCTCGCCTCACATAACATGAGATCTTTATCGGATGATCTTAGAAATTTGGCCAGAATTGATCGGGGCCTGTCTCCCTCAGTGGATCACCAATCCGGAACCCTGTGAGCTCGCTCGATTTCCAGCTTATGGCCTGTTATGTCGAGCAGACTTGGAAAGAGCCAATGCAGAAATTCCACCATATTCTGATCCCTCTGCTCACTCAGGAATTCCAACAATTCAGATGTTGTTTCGCAGGTTACGCTTCTCAAGGTCTTCCAACTTTTCCCAAACGTGTTCCAAGTCCGCCCTGGTCACTAGCATGTTAGCAGCTAATTCCCTCTCTGATGACTCCAGATAATCAATCCGTTTCTCAACATCTGCCACTCTTGTAACCAACTCAGCAAATTTAATCTCCATGGCAGTTATCGATCTACAGCAAGATCCTCCAAGTCAGCAACGACCTTCGTCAGCATTACCGACATGTTCGACAGTTGACGCTGAATCTCTTTCACCACACCGTCCAAATTGAGTCCCTGGTCCAAGGCCTGTTAATCAGGGGCTTCAGCTTGAGCACATAAGTGACTTTTAATGTCTCCAGAGCTCGAGGATTTTGAATTCTTTGACATATTGTCTTCATAGAACAGTTATGGAACAGGGTATATCGAATCTCACCAGTTTATGACACAAAAAGTATAAAAACTAGCAAAGTGCGCAGAGCTCGCCGTTCACACGTCCGAACCTCGCATGGTGCCACGTGACTCCCCAAGAAAATATTTTAACATAAAAAAGTTACACACTTTAGCTTTAGTGCTGTTTGTTTATTTTTCTTTTAAATAGGGGTTCCTGTAGCTCAACTGGTAGAGCATGGCACTATCAAGATCATGGGTTCAATTCCCAGGGAACTCAAAAACTGATAAAATGCATACCATGGATGCACTGTAAGTTGCTTTGGATAAAAGCATCTGCCAAATGAATAAATGTAAACAAAATCACAGAAAAGGGGGGGAAAATTGTTGTCCAGACATTGTAGTTTAAGCTAGAAAGTGTCTGTGCTAAAGCAAGTCCAGACAAATACTTTCTTCAACACAAATCTGAAAACCACAGATTATCTTTACCTCAATCCTCAGCAAGGCCCTATCAGTGGTTTTATTTAAAAATAGTGTATCAGTAATCCAGGATCCAGCGCTCAGACATTGATTGCTTAACATGTTTTGTGTCCACTTACTGTTTTCTCATGGTCTGTTTTAGTGGCTTTATGGAAATAAATGTGGAAACACTGTGCATGGTATTCTAGGTCATAGCTGGATTAGATAACTCATTACAGTGACCGCAGTGAGGCTCTTACCGGCACCTGCCAATTCTTTTCCAGAACCAGTTGGACAGGACTGACCTCGATATAGAAGTAATGGATATTAGAAAGTTTGCATACTGTGATTGGAGGGATTGAGTGACAAAGAAAGAAAAAAAGGCACACAAAGGGGAGACAGATACTTTCTTAAAGACACAATGCTAGGGCACTCTTACACAAAGACAAGACTCTTATTTTTAAAAGCAAAGATGACAATATCCTGTATTATTTTCAAACATCAATCTTAAAAAGTTCTAAATTAAATTTAGAAAGGACACTAGTTCATCTAATCCTATCAATCATTACACTAGAGTATATAAACCGCTGTTTACCTCACTACCATGACAATTCTTCTGGCATTCCTCAGTCACTTTATCTCCTGCTTTATTTTTATCCATGCATTACTAACTTAATTTATGAAGTAGTCCAGGATGGCTTTAGAGCTCGAGACGAGTTTTGAGCCCTCTGTCTTGGACAGCAAGCCAAATCTGTTACCTTCACCATATTCAAGGATTATATGAAAATGCTATATAAAAGGTTTACTTGATGCTATTAAAAAGGTCCACTGATAGCACATGTACATCACCCAGACATCTATTTGATGTGTGTGTTTACATCTTGAAGATGCATTTTTAACATTCTTTGCTCATCTGCAATACATCTAAAGATGTTTCCTCTCAGATGCCAATAAGTCTTTGAGACGTTTATGATTTCGAATTTTTGTAAATGTGATCTTTTTATGATGTTTATCAAATGTTAATTAGAATGTGATGCTGTCTGGAAAAGACATCTGGAAAGCATCACAATCTAATTAACATCCAATAAACATCTTAAAATGATGAAAATTAAAAACATTCAAAAAGATAAACTAGCGACTAGTCAACATTGACCCAATCCGTCAACTGGTGGCAGAACTAATGCACTAGCTGACTAATCGGTCCAACCAATATCATATGATATGATCATCTGGGTTGAATCCTTTGTCAGGGTTTGATCATAAGAGAGAAATATGATTGTGGCATGGGGGGGGGGGGGGGGTGTTGTCATGTGTCTGTCTGTGGGAGAGGGAAAGTGGTAAGGCTCGTCACCTGGGTTGTAATTATTCTAACACCTTCTCTCATAATAGTGATGGAAGAGGGAGACCTGTTAAGGCACGCCAGAGCATCAGAGGGGGAGAGAGAGTAGCCCAAGGAAGTGGTGTGTGCATGAAATGGCAGCACCATATCAAAAAGGCTGCAATTATATTTGAGTCGGCTACTGAGAGCCCATTTTTGCAGCTGTTGACATCTGCCCCGCGTCTTGATGATGCAGACGAGGGAATTCCCGTACTCAGGGGCTTCCCTGATGGGGATTTCCCTCTGGAGCAGTCATGTGATGAGTCCCTCAAGCATATCTTCAACCAAGTGAAAGTATTTGATGGTCAACAGCTCCAGCCTAATGTTGTGCTCACACATCCATACTTTTCTATTATTAAAAAGCGGTTGTATCGAGTGATGCAGGACACTAAGGCCAAAGAAAATACATCTCAGCTATTAGTACCAAACAGCTGTCGGGAAACACTCTTCCAGGTGGCTCACTATAACCAAATGGCTGGACACTTAGGTCACGGAAAAACGTTGAACCGTATAATGGCCCATTTCTTTTGGCTGGGTATTCACAGCGACGTACGCAAATGGTGTGCAGCATGCCGTGAATGTCAGTTAGTGAATCCACTGGCCACCCCAAAAGCGCCGTTGCGCCCTCTGCCGTTGATCGAGGTTCCCTTCGAGAGAATTGGTATGGACCTCGTCGGGCCATTAGAGTGGGCTGCACATGGCCATCACTTTGTTGTGTTCTGGTGGACTATGCAACATGATATCTGGAAGCAGTGCCTCTACACAACATCTCAGCACGTTGTGTTGCGGAGGCACTCTTCAAAATTATCTCCCGAGTGGGGATTCCAATGGAAATCCTCATTGACTAAGGCACAACATTCATGTCATGTGCACTATGCGAACTGTACTAATTATTAGGCATAAATCGATTCGCGTCCGCAAACCGATGGGTTGGTTGAACGATTTAATAAGACTTTGAAAAACATGATTTGTAAGTTCGTACACGAAGTGGCTTGAACCCCTGTTGTTTGCAGTACGAGAGGTCCCGCAAGCCTCCACAGGGATTTCCCCATTCGAGCTTCTGTATGGTCATCGCCTCCGCAGCATGTTCGACATCATATTGGAAGCTTGGGAGGAAGGACCATTGAATAGCAAAAAAACAAATTCAATACATTCTTGACCTTAGAGCAAAACTCCACATTTTGGGGCAGGTAACACAGGTGAATTTGCTCTAAGTGCAAGAACGGTGACTGTACGACAGGGACACTCGACTACACGAATTCGCACAGGGAGATAAAGTGTTTGTATTGCTGCCCACTTTGAGCTCCAAATTACTCGCCAAGTAGCAAGGACCCTTTTTAGGTCACACAACGAGTTACGAGGTTAGGTGAACGGATAGAGGAGGAGCACATCAAATCTACCACCTCAATCTCTTCAAACCATGGAAGGAGGCGGTGCCTGTATCCTTGGCGATGTTAGTTCCGGAGAGGGCGGAGGTGACTCCCAAACCAAATTCATTCATCCCGGTCCCTTGTGGGGACCACCTCTCACCATCACAGCTTACAGACATTGCCTGGTTGCAAGCTGAATTCACGGATGTGCTTTCACCCATTCCCAGTCTCACGAACCTTGTATAGCACCATATTGAGACCACCACGTGGGTGGTGGTTCGTAGCCGCCCCTGTCATCTTCCTGAACACAAGAAAAAGATTGTTCAGGAAGAATTAGAGGCAATGCTAGAAATGGGCGAAATACAAGAGTCGCACAGTGATTGGGCCAGCCCGGTAGTTCTGGTACCAAAGAGCGGGTTGTAATTATTCTAACACCTGTCTCTCATTATAGTGATGGCAGAGGGAGACCTGTTAAGGCACACCAGAGCGTCAGAGTGGGAGAGTAGCCGAAGGAAGTGGTGTGTGTATGTCTGGCAGCACAATATCAAAAAGACTGCATTTATATTTGAATCGGCTACTGAGAGCCTATTTTTGTTTATATTTGTGTATGTGTGTGTGTTTGTGTGTGTGTGTGTAATAAAGATGCACCTCAGCTGTTCGCTGTCTCCTGACTCCTCCATTGCTCATGAACTTAGAGTTATCACAATGATTTTTAAGGTTTTTCAGCCAATAACAGGACAAGATTAAAATCTGAGCACTGCTGCCTAATGCTATAACCAGACATATAAATGTCATCCTGGAAATTGTTATTAGAAAGGAGGGAAATAGATATGTCTGATAACTGTGATGAAGGAAAATTTGACAGGCTCTGTTAGTGCTAGATTGTTAAGATTCAGGGTTCCCACTCTTTTCAAGGCACAATTTTCCAGGACATTTCAAGAACATTTCCAGGACATTTTATGCATTACACTAGGACATATCACAATTTTAATTTGATTAATTGTACATTCAATCATTCATTTTCGTCCAAATATGTCATTTTATACAACATTCTGCATTTTATTGCTAAATGCATTTTTATGACTAGATTCTATGTTTTCCGCATACTACATGTGGTAACCGCGGTATCAGCTGACTCCGATCATTGAATTATTGAAAATTAATTCACATCACGAGGTATTAAGGCTGAATCACCACGCTACCAACCCAGTGTGAATTCATTTGGGAAAAAAATCAGTGGACCGTCTGTCATCATTGTCTAAAGTTTGTAACTCACAGGGATGCAAACTCATGAGGGGTGAAAAAGTTGAGACTATCATTGATCCACAAACATGTTTTTCAGTTTTTTGTTTTTTTTTTAAGAATAAGATAAAAGCACCAACTTAAGCTATTTTAATGATTAAATTATAGCACATCATCTGCACAATTAAAGGATAAAAATAAAGGGTACTTTGTTGTGGCTTGCTTCTGTTACACAAATTTGTTCAGTTTCATTAATTGACTAGTTTAGTGACCACTTCTGGAGATGCCACTAGGTGTAAATAAAAGTCTATGAGCGAGTCATTTAATCATTTTGAGATGTTCAAGACTTAAATATGCCAAGAGACTTTATAGCAGTGGTTCTCAACTGGTTTTGCTTTGTGACCCAGATTTTACATTGGAAATCAAGTGGTGACCCACTATAGTAAAAACGTAATCTGTATTTAATATATCCTGGGTCGCATTTCCTTTTATCTTGCATAGTTTTGGTTTTCAAGTATAATGGCATGCATCAAGTGGCATTATTTTTGTTGTTGATGTCAACAACAAAAGCTACAGGAATTTTTTCCTCCTCCCTTTTAAAAATTGAAGAGCATATTTATTTATAGGCTATGAGCCCATTATTATCACGTTTGTTTCCTAGTTTCAAATACCATTCAAACAGAACATACATATTACACAGGAGAAAAGGCTCCTCATTTCCATGGTTAGGTCAATGTAGCTAGTCTTAAATAATAGTAATAATAATAATAAGAAGAAATTCTGGTATTGATGAAAAAAAACATATATATATATATATGTAAAATCGTGAAACTTTGTAAAGGTAATGATGTGTAATTATTTTTATTTAATTTTATTTATTTATTTATTTATTTATTTTTTAGCGCATAGCACAGTGTTGCTCTTTTCCTCCTCAGTGCTGTTTGGCATATCGGGGCTGCCTGTTTGATGAGTCTGACTTGACTTTCTCCATCACGCTTTAAACTAGAAAAGTCTCACTAGAATTCAAATGGGTCACATCAGTTTTGAGGTCTGTGAGCCGCAATATTGAGGGAAGCCCTGTTGTTGCGCACGTGCATCAGAGAGCAGAACAGATCATTAGCATGAGCTGGTACCGTTACACTCGCGCGAAAGCTTTAATCGCACTGCGAAAATATCACAGTACAGATTAGAAGCCTTTATCTGAATGTGAGATTATCATTAAATCTCTTCATTAAACATTATATTATCATTAAATAATCTCTATCACTTGGGCAGCCGCTGAAAAATCTTCAGTGGGAGAACCATGGCACTGTTGCGACTCAGTCCAAATAGACCTGCGACCCACTTTTGGGTAGTGACCCACCAGTTGAGAAACACCGCTTTATAGTATTTAAGCATTATAAGAACAAAGCAGATCTATAATTTCCGTTCAGTGTGTGAACTGCCGCTGCATAACTTTTCATCCAAAAAGACAATAATTGCTTAATAATAATAATAATTTAGAGTTTCAGTAATGTCCTTTGGTCATTGTAAAGCACATTTCACATGAGTTGTGTAGGGCCTTGGCCCACTTAAAATGGCAGCAGAGACCGCATGGCCCTTTGTTCTATGATCAAAGGAGAGACACTGAACTCAGTTTCCCAGGATCCTTCACAAATTCACAACTGGATGCGAAGTCCCGCCCATGGACCCAGTCTCAAACACCACTGGTCGAAAGAGGCCTACGACCGATGACGTCATCTTGTCAATAAAACCAGCGGACAGATGAAGTTCGGCCTCTCTGTGCTAAGCTCTGCCTGGCTGTTAAGGGACATCTGTACTGTGCACGTACTGAAGGAGTTTTCCCTCCGTTTTGGACTGAGAACAAAGAGACCATGTTTTTCTAACCTCACCATTTGGCCACGGTACAGTAAGATTAACTTGGCTTTGTTCAAGTCTTATAGTATACTTATATCAACTGGTTCAGTTTCACTGTATAGCAACATTGAATTTATTTTGAAAAACGGAAAGGTGACCAGTTTCCCTTCTCCCTCTTTTTCATTCAACGTTGACTACTTTCTGCATTCTTCTCCATTGCTGGATCCGAAGAATAAAGCAGAGACGCATCTTTTCACTGATGAGCGTAAGACAAGGGACCATCCAGACCGTTTCTCCTGACCGCTCAATGCAACAGGAATTCCACGGACAACCTTACTGAAATCACACAGGATTTCCCAAGTAAGGCTTGATATCTGGGCAGATTTAGTTTAGAAACTGTGATTTTTCGAAGTCGTATTTTTGATTCTAAATGCTGATGTTTTGAGTATATTTGTATGTTAAACTCTGCTCGCTGCTTCAAGTTGGGAGATTTGTTTTAGTTTCTTTTGGGGTTACTTTTGTTTTGTTGAGTGATCTGAACTAGTAATTCAGTCCCGCTGTTACGAGCGGTTACCCTTAATTAAATTGTATGCACTTTTCCTCTCTCTCTTGCTCTCATTCTCTCTCTCTCACTGATATTCACTGAGTGAGCGGCACCGCGGTTTGTGTTCGACTCAGGCTGGTGAACCAAATTCTCCCGCCTGTTTCGTCAGTTCCTTTTTGTTTCCGCTCATTTCCACCCTCACGTGGTATCAGCTCCATTTTGGATTTAACCCTCCATTTTGAACCTGATCCTCCATTTTGATTCCTTTGTTACCACATCTGGACACACACACACACACACACACACACACACACACACACACACACACACACACTAGCATATAGCTCCACTGTTAGTTTAGGGTTTCCTTGATTTTATTTTTGGATTATATTCGGAGAGTATTGGCTGTGTTCACTACTGCATAATTATAATAAATCTTGTTATATTATAATAAGTACTCCTGATTGTTTTTGTTTGAATATTGTGTTGAAGTCAACCTCTGCCACGTGAAGAACTCCCAAGTTACCTCAGAGTACTATTATTTTATTGGTGTTAGAAACTAACTGTAACTAGATTACTATTAGATTTGTATACCAATAATTTAACTAGTTTTTCCCCTTTTTGATTATTTTGATTAACAATTAAGATACTCAACCTACAGGGTAGATTTTGTTTTATTATCATTTTTCTCTTTTCAAAGAGTGGTGCCCCGAGAATAGAGTTTAATGAGTTAAATTCTATTTAATTACTATTTAATTGTTATTTGATTATTCCATAATTAATAACAACTAATTATTGATTATTTCTGATAGTAAAACTGATTTAAACAACCATTAGCACCTACAGTTGAGTCTAGGCGTCAACGCCAGCGTCCAGCAGCGCTTTGTCCTTCCACTTGACAAGCATTGCAGGAAGCGTCACAGAGGGGCAAATTTACGAGCTTGCCACACAAGAAAGTGGGAGGTGTGCACAATAAACATTGAAAACATGTATTTGGAAGAGAAGAAAAAATGGCAATTGCTTCGATTGCAGAAAATAAAAAGAGGACTTTATGTTTAGGTCTTTTTTTTTGGTAAATGTAATTACTGTAGTTCAATAACTGGTGTCTCTGGATACTCGGAAATGATAAGGTAATAATTAAAATAAATTATGAGACATTCAATATCTCTTCATAATTTTTTTTCTCGCCAATTTGGAATGCCCAATTCCCAATGCGCTCCGAGTCCTCGTGGTGGTCTTATCATGTGGCTTGTTGAGCATGTTACTGCAGAGACATAGCGTGTGTGGAGGCTTCACGCTGTTCTCCGCGGCATCCATGCAGAACTCACCATGTGCCCCACCAAGAGCGAACCATATTATAGCAACCATGAGGAGGTAACCCCATGTGACTCTACCCTCCCTAGCAAGCGGGCATTTTGGTTGCTTTGGTGACCTGGCTGGAGTCACTCAGCACACCTTGGATTCGAACTCGTGACTCCACGGGTGGTAGTCAGTGTCTTTACTCACTGAGCTACCCAGGCCCCCAGTTTGGACAGTTTTAAAATATTTATTGTAGCTTTGTACTCTCAAAGACATCATTTGTGAGGCAAAAATGTATGTGAAAAACATTTTGGTGTGAAGTTGAAGCCGAGGTTGCGCTGACACGTCACTTCATAGACTTCAATGTATTCGGCAGCGCTGACGCAAATCATGTGAAAGCCCCTCAACGTGTATAAACATCAGTCACTTTTACACATTAATAGCTTTTCTGCCCTTTTCTATCTGTGATGAACAAGGTAGGCTCACATGCCGATGCTTAAGTAAATGAACAACATGCCCCTCTTAATCAGTTGGTCGTACATGCACCAGGTCATTCAGTTTGTTTATGAATGAGAAGATTCTCGAGTGCCGCTTCTCACTGTGCACGCACCAAGCACGCGTTTGGCTGTAACCAATCAAGCGATCTGCATCTGTTGGACTGCGATTGCCAAGCACGTGATTGGACACTGCTGTAATCAATCACGAGGGTGTAACGCCCTTAACTGTTGACGTTGTTTCACAATGCACTGCCGCTGGCAGTGACAAAACAATACAAATTTGTGTATTTGACTCCTATTCCGAGTCCCGATCATTACCATGTTTTTGTACATGTAACAAAAACCTTGCTAACAACACAGTCAAACTAAAATATTTTCCAGGACAAATAATTATTTTCCAGGACATTTAAGTATTTTTCTAATTTTCCATTACTGAAAAACTGCATTGCAAAAAAGTTTGGCACATCTGGGTTTTTCTGTTTTTGAGATGTAAAAAGAACTAATATTTTATTTTAAAACATTCGCTGGAAATGTGATAAAATTAACGGGAAGAAGGTAAACTAATGGTGTTTTTTTTGAGCTGATATAATTACCTGATCACCAGACAGAATTAACTTGTATGGTCAATGCCTCCCAGCTCTTCCAGCAATAGACACCCTTGACATTTCATTATGAATTTAATCTGCCCAATCGATTGTAAAAGAGCTCTTAATTACATATTAGGCTTCTAAAGTCAAGTTATCTTTAAACTCATCATCTTACTGCAAAAAAAGTTGATGATAACTGTTCCAAAATATAATTTCATTGCCTGCTTTCATTTGAGACTGCTTTAAGGAAAACTGCCAATTACACACCTGTGGTAATAGTTTAATTACTTTCTGGTGCAAAACCAAATCAATATGTTTAGCAAACTGGTAATGAAACTGCAAATGAAATATATGGTTCTTTTATAGACAAAAGCAGGACATGAATTGGATGTGCACTATTTTTGTAAATGTCAGGCCACAGAAAATCAATTGGTAAGCAATGTGCCATTTTTGTTTAACCTGTGTTTATAAGCCAATCACATACTGTATAAATGCTGTGTGAGAGCCATGATGGAAGGCAGGATTATGTTTGAAAACTACTAAACTACATTTTTGTCTGTTCTTCACACAAAGTTATTGTTGTTGCTCAGAGACAGTGGGGTGTTAGAATCCAAATGCAGTATATGTTAGGGCGTTTGCTCTGTTCCGAAACGGGGACTAAATTGTTACAATGTTGCATTTTCTTCTTAGTTCGGTTCACTTTCACAAGGCAACATTTCAAAACAGACCAAAACTATGTCAATAAAAGTCACATGTGAGCAAGCTGTCCCCTTATTGGTCAATATGTTTGTTCGCTGTTCCAGGATTAATCTCATCCATTGATATACTGGTTAAAATTATATGCCTGTAAAAAATTTGTCAACCATCACATATTTTAGAGAATTTTAGAGAACAGTTAGAGGTTGTGCTCCAAATACAAATTATCCCCCAGGCGGATGCATATGAGTTGTAAAGTTTCCATCATGGTTATTTTTATCTGTCATTTGTTGCTTTTGCATTATTTCTCCACTGAAACATGCCTGTTCTCACAGATCTCTCTCTCCCTCTCTCGCACATACACACACGCACACACAAACAGCAGAGTAAAGCCACGTAAAAAAAATAAAAATAAAAAAAAAAATTGGTCAAAAAGTTGCTAACGTCGTCCTACCTTTGTTCTACTGATATCCAAATGAGAGAAACAATCGTACTAAAATTACCTCAGGAATTAATTTTTTTTAAACAGCTCCTATTTTAAACATGCAATTACATCTAATATAGTTGCCAAAAGGCTATATCCATGTTTTGATGATGAATTACAGAGAAGTGCTAATCTATAGATGTCTTCAAAGATCCCTCAGTTAAGTTCATGATTTTTGTAGGGATATTATTTGGTCCGTTGGTCCACTGGGTTGGTTTGCATTCTCACCACGAGCGAACCGCTCCAGAGTTAATTTGCAATCGGTTCGAGACCACCTCGTTCAGGCAGTCTCGGACCAATGTTTTGGTGCAGATCCGAACCGAACCAAGGGAGAAAACGCACCAGGTTCCGAAACAAACGCTCCAAATGAGCTAGGTGTGAAAACGCCCTTAAACAAAGATGGCAAAGGCACAGCAATACAGTGAACTAACAGCCATAATCGAGAACAAGAACATAAACCAAACTGACTGCTACAGCCATAAATGGACAAGACCAGACAATGAACAAGAGAAAACATGAGGGCTTAAATACCTATGAAGCTATCTAGACACACCTGGGAAATCCTACTGTGTGTTTCATGCACATTAGAAAATAATACAGGGTCTGAACAAGAGGACATAAGGGTGAGAAAATGTTTACAGAATGTTAATTTTTTGGGGCCAACTATCCTTTTAATTAAGAATTTCTGAATCATAACAGTCAATTTAATCTTTCCTTCATGCTTCTTTCTGCAAGCATACAGATGGGCAGCATCCTCTCAGTGTGTCTATCACCACACATCCATTAATCATCATTGTCTGACAACATCATCTGATGAAGCAGCTTCCTATCACTACGACTGAAGTAATGGCTCGATAGCGTTCTGAACTGTCTGAACATACAGGGTCTCTGCTGTCAACAACGTGAGCGGTGCTGAAAACAGAAGCCAGGCATGAGCATTATAAAGTTTGATGAAACTTGCTACATGAGAAATGCCTCATGCTGCATGTGTGTCACCACAAGGTTGAGAGTATGGCAGTATATTCCATCAGTAGACTACATGCACACTGTCATTTCACAAAGCATTTAGTCATTTAATAATATAACAATATCATCAGCCTAACAATTTGAATTTGATTAACTTAAATTTGAGCATGTCTTAGTATTTGGTATTTACCCTTTTTGCTTAATGACTGAAATCATTTGAACTGGCATAAACAAAACCTGATGATCATGTGATCCAGCATGATTTGAGAATGTTTCTAAGAGTACCTTGTGTGCTTCTCATTTTGTACAAAGTAGTTAACTTAGTCAGTGTCATTAATTTTGCTTGTAGCGATGTAGACAGGGTTGGGGAGTAATGGAATACATGTAACGGGATTATGTATTTAAAATAGAAAATATTGGTAACTGTATTCCACTACAGTTACAATTTAAATAATTGGTACTCAGAATGCAGTTACATTCAAAAAGTATTTTGATTACTGAAGAGATTACTTTGCATTTTATTGTTATTTTATTTCATGTAGTATTTAGTCTATTAAGTTGGAAAACATTTATCCATATAAATTATGCAATCATAAGAAAATGTTATTGTGTACACTCTGTGGGGTTTTGAAGCAAGTTTGGAGCAGTAGAAATATTAACCTTGTGCAAATTGTCATGTGAACATTTAGCTTTATGATAAGCTAAAATGCTATTTCTGGCCCTTTTACATGTACCTGTTACCAGGCACGATTATATATTTTTTCTATCAAGAAAATCCACGTTAGATTATATATTTGTTTCTCTCTAGTAACACATTTAATATTAGGGCAATGATGTACTGCAAAACTCTTACAAAATCTTAAATCCTTAAAACAAGATAAATTTGATTTATCTTGTTTTAGAAGCAACCCTGCATGAGATATTTAGGCTTTCTTGAGACAATGTAGTTTTAATATTTTATTGTACTGGCAGATGTTTTTTTTTTTTTTTTTTTTTTTTTTACTTGTTATTAACTTATTTATAGTCAAATAAATAAATAAATCTGCCAGTATTGAAGAAGTAATCCAAAGTATTTAGATTACATTACTGACCTTGAGTAATCTATCATAATATGTTACAAATGAAATTTGTCAGCATGTTTTCTGTAACCTGTAGTGGAATACATTTTACAAGTAACTCTCCCAAACCTGGATACAGAAATAGTGCAAAATCATAAATATGGTAACACCTATATTAATATTCCCTCTGTGAAGGGTTTATAAAGGGGTTAAGTAATGACCAATACGTTATTTACAAATGCATTGTAAATATTTAATATCCAATTACAACATTATTTAAAAAGACCTATTTTCATACAATACTTTCCAAATATTGAGCCTTTTAACTTGCATGTTATAAATGCTTACAAAATATACTTATTATATAGATCAAAAACATAAAATGCCCTAATTCAAGATTTACAATCACTAAGCACTTTATTAGCAACACCAGTACACCTACTTATTCATGCTATTATCTAATCAGCCAATTGTGTGGCAGCAGTGCAATGTACAAAATCAATCAGATATGGGTCAGGAGCTTCAATTAATGTTCACATCAACCATCAGAATGGGGGAAAAAAATATGATCTCAGTGATTTGGACCGTGGCATGATTGCTGGTGCCAGACGGGCTGGTTTGAGTATTTCTGTAACTGCCGATCTCCTGGGATTTTCACGCACAGCGGTCTCTAGAATTTACTCCGAATGGTGCCAAAAACAAAAAAAATCCAGTGAACGGCATGATTCCGTTCTGTGGATGGAAATGCCTTGTTGATGAGAGAGGTCAACAGAGAATGGCCAGACTGGTTTGAGCTGACAGAAATGCTACGGTAACTCAGATAACCTCTCTGTACAATTGTAGTGAGCAGAAAATCATCTCAGAAAGCACAACACATGGAAACTTGAGGCGGATGGGCTACAACAGCAAAAGACCACGTCGGGCACTTTATTAAGACCATAGTGTTCCTAATAAAGTGCTCAGTGAGTGTTTGTCTCAATTCAGCAAAAATAGATTATTATGTTGAGATAATAAAAGGAAGGACCATGTTATTTTGTTACAGTCCACTTTGTGTTGATATTAGTATTGACTCACTTGTGGTGTCACTTTTCTTTCTGTGTTAATGAAATAAATATATATATTTTTTAGTTACCTGAAGTCCTCTGCAAAACACTTTTTAGATGTTTATGATTATTCACAGCATTTAATAAGGCCTATGAGAGTATGTTGTTATAACTGCATATCAATGATTTATAATGCAATTGCAAATGAATAAGTTATTATTGAACCTCATTATAAACCCTTAACAAAGGGAACATTAATGCAAAGTGTTACAGTAAATATTTGTTATTAATTTAACGACATTGTCAAGTTTCTTATACATTTTTAAAATTCCTCAAACATTAGGTTTATTTCCAGCTTTAAATTAGACTGTCAATGTTGACACATTTTTTTTTATTTATTTTTTTTTACATTTTTTATTGATTCGAACAAACAGGATTACACAAACAGAGCATACACACACTGAATCGATTGATAAAATTGTATGTCCCTTCCCCTAAACACCCCCCCCCCCACTAACAAACAACCAGTGGTTCGACACAAAACGAAAATAACCACATATATATTCACAGACAAAAAAAAAAAAAACACTTAAGAATGTTTATATATATATATATATATATATATATATATATATATATATATAAACAATCTAATTTAACAAAGATATATCCAAACCAAACAAAATGTCTCTCTCCACAGCCCGTCACCGAGCACCCCCAAAAAAGGCCAAAAACCTGCCCCATTTCTTATCATATGCAGCCGAATTGCCAAGCCGTCTATATGACATCTCTTCAAATGACGCTACCTTGCCCAATTCGGTGCACCATTCATAAAAAGAGGGAGCACCCATTGACTTCCATCCCCTCACAATTATCTGTCTCCTGATCATCACGCCGGTGAGGACCCACCTCTTTACATACCCATCGGCTATATGCATAACCGCCCCATCACCCAACACACAAAGTCTGGGACAGAACAGAACCTGAGTGCCCAGGACCTCGGAAACAAAATTGTGGACTCTCAACCAAAACTCCTGAATCCTTGAACAAGACCAGAAGGCATGTATTAAATCTCCATATTCCAACTGGCATTGCCAACAGGTGGGTGTGTCTTTTAAACCCAGCCTATACAATCTAGAGGGGTTCCAATATAATCGATGCAAAATCTTAAATTGCATCAGACGGACCCTTGCATCTCTAGATGTAGACTTGATGTTTTTTAGAATCCTATTCCACACTCCCTCCTATAATACCAAGTTCAAATCTTTCTCCCACAATCTCTTGAGAGAAGTTGAAGTTCCGTCCCCCAGACTCTGAATTAACAGGGAGTAATACACTGATGCCTCATGACCTTTTCCAAAAGCAGAAATCACCTCTCCCAGAGTATCTGCTGCTTTAGGGGGTGTATGCTACTCCCCAAAATAGTACAGAGTAAGTGGTGTAACTGAAGATACTTAAAAAACTGAGATCTGGGGATCCCAAAATATTGAACCAAATTTTCAAAGGATCTCATCACACCACTCTCATAAAGATCACCGAGTGTATTAACCCCCCTCACAATTCACTTTGACCAACAAAAAAGGGGACTTATTAATGCATAGTTTGGGGTTTAGCCATAGGCTTGAGGCAACATTTAGATAATTATCTGAATTAAACACTGTGGACACATTTGTCCATATTGAGTGCAAATGTGAAATAATAATGTGGTGTGATTTAACTTCTCTGGTTAGTTTGATGGAAAGGCTTTGCAATGGCAAAATAGGGGCAAGCAGTTCTTGTTCAAAGCAGAATCAGGGAGGGGCTCTTTCAGGTGGAAGCGACCAATGAGCCAAATGTCTGAGACCGAATGCATAATAATAAAACAAAATCTTGGGTAAGCCTAGCCCACCTTTTGTCAGTCGGCCTATGTAACTTACTGAAGTATAATCTGGGACATTTACCATTCCAAATGAAGGACTTCGCTATGTTATCAAATTGCTTGAAATAAGAGAGGGGACATCCACCGGGAGAGACTGTAACAGGTAGATAAATTTTGGAATACAGTTCATTTTAATAACATTAACCTTCCCAATCATCGATAAATGTAATGAAGCCCACCTGCCCACATCGCTCGAAAATCTTTTTATTAAAGGGTCAAAATTAACACTAACTAAATCAGACAAATTTGCTGGGAATAAAATCCCCAAATACTTAATGCCCTGTTTGGGCCATTGGAAGGTGCCCGGCTGGAAAGCAGTTACTAGACAGTACACTGTCAGAGCCAAAGCTTCGGATTTAGACCAATTAACTTTGTATCCTGAGAACTTGGAAAAGGAATTAATAATTCTGTTGAGGCAAGGCATAGATCTAGTAGGTTCAGAGACAAATAATAAAATATCATCTGCGTAAAGCAGAAGCTTATGCACCACACCTCCCACCACCACCCCTGGAAAATCATCCTCCCCCCTTATCGCAGCTGCTAATGGTTCCAGGGCAAGACAGAACAATAAAGGGGAAAGAGGGCAGCCCTGCCGAGTGCCCTTATCCAGAGTAAAGTAATCTGAAATTAATCCATTTGTTTGTACCGCTGCTACAGGGTGTCTATAAAGTAACTTAATCCAACCAATAAATGTACTCCCGAACCTATACATTTCCAAAATCTTAAAAAGATAGTCCCATTCAACCATATCAAATGCCTTTTCGGCGTCAAGTGAGATGGCAGCGACCGGAGATTGATCATTTGCTACTGACCACATGATATTGATGAGACACCTGATGTTATTAGAAGAGCTACGGCCCCGAATAAATCCCACCTGATCTATATGTATAAGAGATGTCATAACCTTACTTAATCAGTTAGCCAAAATTGTTGACAATATTTTTACATCTACTTGGATCAGGGAGATTGGACGGTAACTTTTACACTCGCTTGGATCTTTGTCCTTTTTAAGAATCGGACTGATCCGGGCTTGTGTCATGGTTGGAGGAAGCTTTCCATTCTTTAATGATTCAGTATAAACTTCTAACAAAAGTGGAGCCAGTTCTGTAGCATAGGGTCTAAAAATTTATGCGGCAAAACCATCTTGTCCCCGGAGCCTTGCCAGAAGGTAGGAACTTAATTACCTCGTCAAGCTCCTCCAAGGTTATCTCAGGATCAAGAGTGTAGGGCCTTGGCCCACTCAAAATGGCAGCAGAGACCGCATGGCCCTTTGTTCTATAATCAAAGGAGAGACATTGAATTCAGTTTCCCAGGATCCTTCATAAATTCACAACTGGATGCGAAGTCCCGCCCATGGACCCAGTCTCAAACGCCATTGGTCGAAAGCGGCCTATGACCGATGACGTCATCTTGTCAATAAAACCAGCGGACAGATGAAGTTCGGCCTCTCTGTGCACGTACTGAAGGAGTTTTCCCTCCGTTTTGGACTGAGAACAAAGAGACCACGTTTTTCTAACCTCACCATTTGGCCATGGTAGAGTAAGATTAACTTAGCTTTGTTCAAGTCTTATAGTATACTTATAACAACCGGTTCAGTTTCACTGTAAAGCAACAGTGAATTTATTTTGAAAAATGGAAAGGCGACCAGTTTCCCTTCTCCCTCTTTTTCATTCAGCGTTGACTACTTTCTGCATTCTTCTTCATTGCTGGATCCAAAGAATAAAGCAGAGACGCGTCTTTTCGCTGACGAGTGTAAGACAAGGGACCATCCAGACCGTTTCTCCTTACCGCTCAATGCAACAGGAATTCCAACGGACAACCCTACTGAAATCACACAGGATTTCCCAAGTAAGGCTTGATTTCTGGGCAGATTTAGTTTAGAAACTATGATTTTTCTTGTGAAACTAAATCGTATTTTTGATTCTAAATGCTGATGTTTTGAGTATATTTGTATGTTAAACTCTGCTCGCTGTTTCGAGTTGGGAGATTTGTATTTAGTATTCTTTTGGGGTTACGTTTGTTTTGTTGAGTGATCGGAACTAGTAATTCAGTCCCGCTGTTACGAGCGGTTACCCTTAATTAAATTGCATGCACTTTTCCTCTCTCTCTTGCTCTCATTCTCTCTCTCTCACTGATATTCATTGAGTGAGCGGCGCCACGGTTTGTGTTCGACTCAGGCTGGTGAACCAAATTCTCCCGCCTGTTTCGTCAGTTCCTTTGTGTGTCCGCTCATTTCCATCCTCACTTGGTATCAGCTCCATTTTGGATCTAACCCTCCATTTTGAACCTGATCCTCCATTTTGATTCCTTTGTTACCGCATCTGGACACACACACACACACACACACACTCATATATACACACACACACACACACACACACACACACACTAGCATATAGCTCCACTGTTAGTTTAGGATTTCCTTGATTTATTTTTGGATTATATTCGGATAGTATTGGCTGTGTTCACTACTGCTTAATTATAATAAATCTTGTTATATTATAATAAGTACTCCTGTTTGTTTTTGTTTGAATATTGTGTTGAAGCCAACCTCTGCCATGTGAAGAACTCCCAAGTTACCTCAGAGTACTGTTATTTTATTGGTGTTAGAAACTAACTGTAACTAGATTACTGTTAGATTTGTATAGCAATAATTTAATTAGTTTTCCCCTTTTTGATTATTTTGATTAACAATTAAGATACTCAACCTACAGGGTAGATTTTGTTTTGTGAGACTCAATCAGTAACTTGCTATCATTTTTCTCTTTTCAAAGAGTGGTGCCCCGAGAATAGAATTTAATGAGTTAAATTCTATTTAATTATTATTTAATTACTATTTAATTGTTATTTAATTATTCCATAATTAATAACAATTAATTATTGATTATTTCTGATAGTAAAACTGATTTAAACAACCAGTAGCACCTACAAGAGAGGTTTTTTTTGCTCAATCGTCAGTTTAGGAAGATATAATGGTTCCACAAAGTTTCTAATATCTTCATCAGTAGACGAAGACGTGGAACTATAAAGATCAAGACAGAACTCTTTAAAGGCATTATTAATATCAATGGCTGAGGTAAAAATTTCACCACCAGCAGATTTCACTGAAGGAATGATAGAAAGAGACTCTCTCTGCTTTATATATCTAGCCAAAAGTTTTCCTGCTTTGTCCCCTGACTCAAAGTATGACTGTCTTGCCCTGAATAACTCCACTTTCCGTGACAAAATAGTATTATATCTATATTTCAATTGGGTCAATTCTCTGAGGCCATCAGCTGACATATGGCGCTTCAGCTCTGCCTCTGCACTTTTAATATTCTCTTCCAACTCCACAAGTTCTCGTGCTTTGGATTTTTTGATGAATGAGGTATACTGTATGAACCGACCCCTAAGAACCGCCTTAAGTGCCTCCCAAGCCACGCCCACAGAGGATACTGAGGACCAGTTGGTCTCCATATAAACATTAATTGCAAAATGGACACATTAAGGGACATCATTAATATGATTTATTTTTCTCTATATGTGGCAACACCTCTAAACTCGCCAGGGCATGGCCTGAGACTAAGATATTTCCAGTTGAGCAATTGAGGGAAACTGTGAAGCCAAAAAGAAACTAAGTCCTCCATGAACCGCAGACTAAATTTACCCTGACACGCTTGCTGCAACCAACCGCTTGACGTACCACTGCACAGTGAGATTAAAAGTTGATTTATCAGCAGGAAGTTTAATTACTAACCAAAAATACTTTTAAATTATGGGGCTGGTGATAGAGACAAACAACTGAAGTAGCTACTGTTAATGTGCTTATTTATGATGGAGTTTCTTTGGGGTTGAAAAAAGAAGCAACAACATGCCAGACTCCCTCAGCCACTCACAGATCAATAAGACATAATAGGGTGTGAGAATGAAGAGAGAGCTGGGTCAAAGGTGTCAATGAATCTGCTTATCTGCATGCACCTAGCAGCGAGACGTATACCTGTAGATGTGTGATACTGGAGTGTTGTTTGTTGAGCTCTGGACTAAAGAGCAGGATATCACAGATATCAGTAGTCTCAGCTAGAGCTACCAGGGCAGAGGGCAAATGTTTTAGAGAGTGCAAAATAGATAATTAGACAAAAGTTCTGTTCCAAAACCTAGTGAGCTGCCTCCGGAGGCAGCAATGTAAGGCATCATATGAGGAGGCATTTGACTAGTCGTGATGTCATCCTCTCCAATTCCCAGAAATGCCCCACTCATTGAATATTAAAGTATACAAAAGAAAGATGTACTTTCAATACAATGTAATTTTGTTGGTTTTGCTAGTTATATGTAATTTTTAAAAAACAGCAATGGAACAACATGTCATCGGGCATTAGATTGACAGCTATGTTGTGCCTGGGGTCCTATAGTTTGCCATGGAAACACAAGGGGAACATTATGAGCAATGGTCTGAGTGTTGTTTTGTATGTGAACTAGGTCCAACGGAATAAACATCAACTATTATGTTATCTCCTCATAAGCACCTTTTTATTAAAAATGCGCAACAATAGGTAGGCATACATCAAGCTGTAACATAACTAAAAGTTAACATAAGTGTTTGAACAAATTTTTGTGTACCATGGACCACCTGTAGCAGCAGGTGGTTCCCCGTCCTCTTGCAGCCACCTGTAAAGATGATTTCAGGTGGTTACGGGATCTAGCATACAGGATTGGGTTGCATTCCATCAAGTCATCCTCCTCCAACTTGGAAAAACTTTTGTAATTGTCGCTGAATCGCATTCTTGAAGGACCGAACAGCAACCAGGTCAGATATCCAAACACACAAAGTTGTGCTGATCGTGTGGAAAAACACTACAGTGCTAGCGCTTGCCTTTTTTAATTATTATGCACATCACTAGGATTTCTGTTATATTTGAAGACCACTTTGCATATATTGGAGGTTACTGTAGCATGTGTGTCATCTAAAAGTACATCTGAGCCACTTCACTCTTTCAGTGCAGAGCCATCGGCCTCCACGCCTCCTGGCAAGTTTCCGACATGTAGGATAGCAGGGGAAGAGTAATTTATATTCATGAGTAAAGCGATAACTGATTGGACAATTCAGTAATATTCATCAGGAATGCGCTACTGGATTGGTCAGAGAAACTATAACCAAACCCCTAAACCTAACCCTAACAAATCAGGTAGAGCCTTCCTCATTAATATGAACGTGTCTTCCCTTGCCGTCCTGCGTTTTGGAAATCTCCCACTCGCGGTATTTCCTACAGACGTGTTATGTTAATCACATGGAAAGTGACACTAGTCATTAGTTAAAACATTATTTATAGTTGACTTGTCTATGCAACCTCTACTTACTAACCTATTCTTTGTAAATTTATATCCAAATTTACAACTTTGTTGCCATAACTACGTTAAGCTCTAAACCCTAAAACCCTCAAATGACTGTAAAAATGACAATTTAAACAACTTTACAGCTCAAATCGTACATGAGTTTTAACGTCTTGGTTACTGATGTAACCTCTGTTCTCTGATGGAGGGAACGAGATGTTGTGTCGATGTAGTGACACTAGGGGTTCAATCTTGAGAGCCCCAATAACCTTTGCTTAAAATAGAAAAGGCCAATGAGAATTGGCGAGTGGAATTTGCATGCCACTCTCTGCCCCAGACATACGGGTATAAAAGTAGATGGCGTGCACCACTCATTCAGATTTATGCTGATGAGCCAATAGAGAGTCCCGGCAGAGCGGTTATCTGAGTTGCCATAGACTTTGTCAGTTCAAACCAGTCTGGCCCTTCTCTGTTGACCTCTCTCATCAACAAGGCATTTCCATCCACAGAACTGCCTCTCACTGGATGTTTTTTGTTAATGGCACCATTGTGAGTAAATTCTAGAGACTGTTGTGTATGAAAAGCCCAGGAGATCAGCAGTTACAGAAATACTCAAACCAGCACATCTGGCACCAACAATCATCCATGCGATTATCTAATCAGCCAATCACGTGGCAGCAGTGAAATGCATAAAATAATGCAGATATGGGTTAGGAGCTTCAGTTAATGTTCACATCAACCATCAGAATGGGGAAAAGTGTGATATCAGTGATTTCGACCGTGGCATGATTTTTGGTGTCAGACGGGCTGGTTTGAGTATTTCTGTAACTGCTGATCTCTTGGGATTTTCATGCACAACAGTCTCTAGAATTTACTTAGAATTGTGCCAAAAACAAAAACATCCAGTGAGCGGCAGTTCTGTGGATGGAAATGCCTTGTTGATGAGAGAGGTCAACGGAGAATGGCCAGAGTGTTTCGAGCTGACAGAAAGGCTACGGTAACTCAGATAACCCCTCTGTACAACTGTAGTGAGCAGAATGGAATTTCAGAATGCACAACATGTTGAACATTGAAGCAGATGGGCTTCAACAGCAGAGGACCATGTCGGGTTTTACTTCTGACAGCCTAGAATAGAAAGCTGAGGCTGCATTCGGCCTACCATTTGTGTACCCCAGCAGAAATCAAGATTCAACAGACCAGGCGATGTTTTTCCAGTCTTTAACTATCCAGTTTTGGTGAGCCTTTGCCCACTGCAGCATCAGCTTTCTGTTATCTGTTCTATCTTGCTAGTTTCCATTTAGTAAACATTCCTCACTGAACAGTACACTCAAAGTAAAGTCACTCATAAAAGCATCACAGCTCCATCACATCCAGGTTTCTAAACAAACATACCTTCTCATGTCCTTCTCCAGGGGGTATTTCTGAAAGCACGGTTAACCAACTCTGACTTAAACCCTGATCTCTGAGTTGATTTAACCACACATTGTTTATTTGTGGTTACTGGTTCCAGAATACCCGTCTGGGTTTAGTTCACTCAGCTCTGAGTTTGAAACTTAAGAGTTTATGCATGTTCACAGTGAACTCAAAAGGGCATTTTCAGCAGTGCACTGAATATATGAGTCATCGTGGTAATGGACGCTAAGAAGAAAAACATGTCCATTTTCAGTGACACAGAAATTTGTTTCAATGCCTGCTAACAATGATTATAAAGTTGTCTTCACTCGTAGTAGTGATAGGGGCTGCATTAGAGTTTTTAAATTCATAAAAGTAGAAGCCTAATTTAACATTTATATCAGACCTCTGTTGCCCACACTAATGTTTAATATGTCAACCGTTATATAATTTGACTGCACCAAAAGAAAATACAATGAACATGTCTGGAACGTTGTGCATTTACATGAATTAAAGTGATATGAATTCAAATATCTTACCTCTATGCTATATTTGTTGTCCATGAGATTAACACATATTATTTAGTTAGTGAAAAAATTATAACAATGAATTGCGTTTTATTGCTTAAACTTTGAGTTTTGGTAATCATCACCTGCATAATGGTACTATGGAATGTAATTTTATAATTAACATATTAACATTAATTGACTGAAGGAACTGTAAAAGGAATGTGGGTTCAAAATTTTAAATCTATGACATTTGTTAATTTATTAATAATATTAATATCATAAAATACAATTATTTATTAGAAATGCTAAATATAACATCTACATTTATCCACTTGGCAGACGCTTTTATTCAAAGTGACTTACAATGCATTTGAGGCATACGTTGTATCAGTTTGTGTGTTCACTGAGAATCAAACTCATGATCTTGCCGTTGCTAGCACCATGCTCTACCAGTTGAGCTACAGGAACGCCAGTATAAATATAAATGCATGAAGTCCTCTCTTTACAGTTAAGAGTGTGGAGGTCTTTCCAGTGTGTTGACAATGTTACAGTATAAAAACCTTCCCATTTAAAAAAGGTTAGGAAAAAAGACACAGCACAATGTACTCAATTTGTTCACTTTTTAATGCAAACCCACATGTGTGAGACTGGAAATGCCTGGCAGAAGATTTGTGAGAGAAAGTAAAGATTGCAGTATATCATAATAATGCTTTAACCTTGAGAGACCCCACGTCCACATGTGTGGACATTACCTTTTGGCTTCGCTATAAGCTATTGTTACGTCCCTAGAGCTGTGTTTGTCAGTTGTGTTTTTCTCACATTGTTTTTCTCTGTTTCTTCACTGTCACATCTCTCAGGACCTGCTATTGGACACTCTCCCTATCAATCATCATCTGCCATACTTGCGTCATTCCTTCTGTGCACCAATCAGGAAGTGCTCCCAGCGTATAAAGACCCGGGTTAGCGAGGAACAAGGGAGATGACCTTACGCTCATTATTCGTTTGGCTAGTGTGTGTTAAAGTCAACATCCGTTGTTGTTGTTTTTGTCTTGACTAGTTATTTGTGCTAAACTTCGATTGTTCGCTTTTGGTGTGTTTTTGTTTTCTTTACTTCCTTCAACTGTTCATCCAAACTGGCCTACTTTCCCAGACCAGAGCGGAGTGGACAGGGAAGTACATCACGTGACCTACATATTGCAACACGTAGTGGTTTGTTTGTATAGACACATCAGGTAAGGAGCGAGCGCTACTCTTGTAAGTTTTGTTCTGAGTAGCTAGTGTAGTTTAGATAGAGTGCCACGGGCGCTGCAGACTATTTTCTTTCCTGTGTTGTTTTCATTTCTAGACAGGTTAGTGGGTTATGGGAGACTGAAGTTAGTGGGCGTTTTTGATTGTTCTTTGATTTGACGCCGCTCATGTCCCTCCTCCCTGTGTTCTGCAAGCTGTCTTGTTTTGTATATATTGTATATAGCCACTCTGGGTTTTCACAACCTCAAAATTACTAAATCTTGTGTATACATTTATGTCACTTTTTGTAATAAACATCACTTGTAATTTTCACACGGTATCGTTCTCTATCTTATTCAATCCAGCACACTCCCAGTTAGAGTTCCTGTGTCCCACATTATTTTTATGTGCATCCCTCCATACCCCTAGCTTAATTCTAGAGGGTCGTAACAGCTATGCTTAATTTAATTCCTTTAGAACCAACTGATCTCAGTTCAGGAGACTCTAGGCTGTCATTAAAGGGTTAAACTTTCAGTGCACTGAGTTATGTGACAAAACAACATGGTGCCAAACTCAGCCAAGTTTGTCTTTGGGAAAAACCACAACAAAACTACATCTGGTAAGTTTTCACATTAAAACCTGTTTGAGTCAAAAGAATAGAGTCTCTAGTTTCATCCGATATGCCATTTTAAAAATTGCATTGATTATTCACGAAATGGCACACAGTAAAACACAATGTCCATGTATGGGACAATAGGACTAACTTTCCATAAAAATAATATATTCACTGTGCATTATCACATTGAGATTCAATGGATGCATACATACGCTGTAAAATGTTGATTTCAGAGGCTGTATTCGGAGTTAGGATGAAAATAAGATGCATTTCAAACTGTTCTGAAACCAGTGAAGACAGACAGCACTCTGGAGGTTAAGTCATTCTCTAATTAGGGAGTAAGGGAGCATCCTATAGCTTTCCTATGCAGCCAAGTGCATTCACTCCTTACATCTGGTCAAAAGTTCAGTTTCATGCTGCAGATGATGTTTGCAAACATCAACATGGTTACTAGTTACAAATCAAAAAGGGGAATAGAAATTGCAAACAGCAGTCAAGCTCGGGTCTCAGAAGGTTAAAATTATAATATTGTGCGTAATCTGAGCTTCCACAACCATGTGTCAACCTCTGAAACTTAATGACATTAGCATGAAATAAATTAACTCTGGAACATAAACTGCACCAGAGCAGGTTAGGTTCACATAGTAATCTTCTGTGGTTACTTACATACTCTGAAAGATACTCATGTTTTTGGAACTGTAAATTAAGGTTAACAGCTTACTCTGTATTAACTTACACGGTTTAGTTGCTGACTAGAATTCCGTACTGGTGTCACCTCAGCATGACTCTATAGTTGATTTTCAAGCATAAATAAATTTTTTCTATGCCATTTCATTTTCTCTCTCTTGAGAAGTGGATTGCACAAATGCCATTGGAGTTTTTTCTTCAATTGTCTAATTTATAGGGTTAAAACCAATGAAAGCTCTTTGTGTGGACTCAAAGTGCAGCCAATCAGTGACACTCTGTCTCATTTGCAAGGTCAGACAGTATAAACAAACAAAACAGAGAAAATTAAGAGAAAATTAGAATGAAAATGTGAAGAGAAAATGAGAAAATGTTACTTTGTTGTATAAGATCACAAGGAGTTAAATGATGCAAGAATTCAGGATCTTTTTCATCAGGCTATAAAATAATGTTTCTAAGTTTCTCAACCAATAGGATAAAAGCCCTGGACTCTAAAGACAGATTTGACCAATAATATATAATAATAATAATAATAATAATAATAATATAATAAACACCAAATGTAATATTAATTCTGCTGTAGTTTGACATATTTAATGTGCAAAAATTAGGTATTTACTAGTTCAACAGAAATGTATTTGCCTCTTAACTATATTCTAAACACATACACACACACTGAATCTGAAGGTTATTTAAGGGACAATAATCAATAAGTTTCCTGTAACTCCCCCTAAATCACCATAATGAACTTCATTGCTAATTATTCACAGTACAGCAGGAAGTGACCACTGCCTGTAAAGCCACATCAGTATTACACTCTCCAAACCACATGGACTACTTAATAATTTACAAATGTTAGAATTGGATGCAAAACCGTTCTGATCCGTAAAGAAGGATTTCAAATACTCATTTCAGTACTCAACACAACTAGAAATGCATAAATGATATGAGGTCCAGGGTGTATGGAAGCACACATTTCAGATGGCAGCAAAAATGAGACTTCTGGTGAATTTAACATAATTCACTAGTGATTCTACATAAATTATATCACGACTTTCTTTGATGTTCAACTTAAAAAACAAAAATAAAACATTCTTTAGGTGTTTCTTGAGGCAGTGTTTCCTAAACTATGGCAACCCAAAGTGGGTTGCATAGCCATACTGTCACGTTCTGTCTCCCTCCTGTTTCCATGGACTCCCCTGGACTCCATTTCCCATAGTGCACTGCCCTTATCACTTCCATCTGTTCCTGATTATCCTCACCTGTCTTCCATTCCCTCATTTAGTCCCTTTGTGTATAAATACCTTCCAGTTTTGTTCATTGTTTGTCAGTTCTCGTCCATGTAAGGCTTGTGATAGTTTGTTTATTTAGTTTATGGCACTCCACATTGTTCTATATGTCCTTCATCTTCATTAAAGTCTGCAAATAGATCCATCGCCTCTTCATCTTCACTACCAAAACTCATGACACATATATGTTGGATCGTGAAGTATTTTAATAAATGTGCAGTAATTTCCTGGGTAAGAGTGAATTAAATTGCTAAGAGCAAATTTGCTCTCTTCAGTCCAGTCTTCCACGCTGCTGTGCTGACCGATAGTCTTTCGAATGTTTTCTTATGATGATTTGATAGGCATGCTCTCTCTCCATGATATCAAGCAAGGTGGAAGCGCTGTTTCTTAAGCTTGACATTTTCACGACACCTCGGTTACCGTTTGTGTCGGTTTTGCGCAGACCATTTTTGTAAGTATTACAAAGAGCGAGGTGCACACTGCTTTTTGTGTTATGTAGGCAAGTTCAAAGTAATGAGTCTTTTAAAATGTCAAAATAAGATGAAATCTCATGCAGCAGCACCCACAGCGAAAATTCTTCTAGTAAGAAAAGTACATTTATTAAACCGCAAAAATAAACAGTATTGACTATTGAAACTGGGATAAGCAAGTTGCTTAGTTACAATAGCTCTGTACTGTTTGTACTATGTACTGTATGTCATGCCATTAATTTTTCATAGTTCAGTCCTAAATAAATAGTAATATATCAGTATGATGAATAATGGTCAGATTGAAACTAAATTAATTGATCTTGGCTGGGTTTCCCAAAGAACTAAGTAGAAAGTTAGTAGCACTTAGTAGTACTTAATCTCTACAGTGCGTTTTCCAAAAGCATCGTTATCTATGTAGGTTGTAAAAATGCTTGTAAATGAATGAGACTTTATAATTAGTTTGAATTACTTCAGTCCAAATGTATCTTTCTCGCATCTTTCTCAGTTTAAGAGAGACAAAGTGACTGAATAAATTACATGAATATATTTTGATCATTCGAAAGCCATTGTACACTGTTTTAGAGGATAAAAAAGTGTGAAAAAAATCGGCATGCAATATGATAGGTCTAAATTAGGTCCAAAGATAGATATAAATTTACATGACACAATACAGTATAATGTTTTGTTTGCCGTATTTGATAATCATAACTATGATAGCAATAGAAAGATTATCTTATTTAACAAATGTCTTAAGACATATGTGAGTAGTGACCATGTAGTTTAAAACTGTAGTTTAAAAAAAAAGGCTTAAATAAATAAAATATGGTGAACAAAGGTTGGCTAAGGAACGTTGCCTTGTTGTACCAACACAAAGAGGCACCAAAACACTTTCCCGGACTTTCGGCTTCATCGTACCACGTTGGTGGAATGACCTTCCCAACTTCATCCGTGAAGCTGACTCACTTTCTGTCTTCAAAAAATGTCTAAAAACACATATTTTCCATGAGCACTTAACCAGTCACTAAAAAAAAATAAAAAAAATCTTGTGCACTTTAATCTGTTTTGAATACTACTATTCTGATGCTAGTGAAACTTTGTAATATGGCATTGTTTCGTACCACTGTCTCCTTAAGATGATTCGCTAATATGTTTCTCTTTTGTAAGTCACTTTGGATAAAAATGAATACATTTTATTATATCGATAGGTTTATGTAAGAAACAAGTCGATAATTAAAATGTTTATCGGCGCTTCCATCCAGGGCTCTGGTGCAGTTTGAAATGGCCGAACTCTCTTCCGAATTCTCGCGTGAACTCGCCGAAGCACTTACATCACGCTTTGCGTCAGCTACTGGCAGGAAACGCTTTTTAAAAGTTAATAACTTTTTAATTATCTATTTATTTTTTACACAAACTTATAGTTCGCTTCAGAAGACATTCATTGATCGACTGGAGACTTGTAGATTACTTTATTGCTGCCTAAATGTGACTTTTGGACCGTCAAAGTGCTAGCACCCGTGTACTTCCGTTACAAGGACATGACAGAGTTCTATCTTCTAAAAATCTTCATTTGTGTTCTGCTGAAGAAAGACAGTCAAACACATCTGGTATGGCATCAGGGCAAGTGAATAATGAGAGAATTTTCATTTTTGGGTGAACTATTCCTTTAAGTTCAACTTTATAACGAGCGATCTACGTACTGGTTTGAGAAACAGGCATTACTCCAACATAAAATAACAGGCGACGTTAGTTAAGATGATTGTAAAAGCTTAAGTTGCAACGTTATCAGGAAACCCAGCCCTTGTCTGTTCTATTGAAACTATTATTCATAATTCTATGAACCTTTTACCATGGTAACCATAGTTTCTCCCAAAATATCATAGTTACTGCAATTATTCTTATCAGGCCTACTATAAACTTGAAATTCATATGGTATCACCTGTGTAAAAAGCTTTCAGATGCTTTTTATCTTTTCAAGTAAGTTGCCACCAGTTTTAATTTTTTGTTTAAATACGTATTTTTAAAATCGTATTAACAATAATTGTAGTCACTGTGGTATTTTTTGCAGAACTATGGTTGCCATGGTAACTGTTTGTAGGGGTTAAAAAATATGATGCTTTCAGTTTAAATCTGGATGCAATTGATTTTCAGTTTCAAAATATATTTTTGTCTTTATTTCTTCCATTCGAGAGTGTGCATGATTGTGTGCTTGTTCAAATGATTAATTTCAATGAATTTTTTTTTTTTTTTTTTTGAGTCTGTGAAATAATAATAATGATGATTTCTGTAAGAGTCTGTCTAAATTAGAAATGTTTAAGTCTAAAAATTAGTTAGTTTTAAGCTTATAAATTGCAATGAAATTTACTCTGATTTTACATCTGGGTTACACCCTCCCCTCTTAAAATTATTCAAGTCCCATTGCATACCACCTGAAGGCATGTATCCATGGACTGCAGGGTGAACCACTAAAGAATAGTCTTGCAAGGATTCTGAAAAAGCAGTATTCAGACCTTGGAGAAGAGTTTTTATGATTGTTACTAAGGGATTTCCTAACTCAGGATAAGTTAAAATTTTAGGCTTCTCCCTGTATCTTACTGACCTTCTCAACTCCACATAATCAGAGTTTCCTTCCCTTTCAGGTGTTTCTGAACCACTTAACACATCTCCAGAAAGATTAGATTCAGGTAAGGACATTTCTTTAGTTCTACCTGGACACTGCGTTATCAAGGTAGCGGAACGACTGTCTCCCACAGGATTTTCTTTCACAGGGTTTCCTTTTACAGGTTGAACTTCAGAATTTTCAGGTGAGTTTCAATACCTTCAGGTTGTTCACTGAGAGATTCCTCAGGAATTTAAGACTCAACAGCAGGTAATTTGTTCATCACCTGGAACTCTGTTTCAGGCAGATTTTTCATAAATTTCTAATTAACTAATGGGACTGGATTAGGTAAGTGAACATTTTCCTTATTCCCATCCGATTTTGTTACATCAGCAGTATGAATTGTGTAAGTCTCACTCACAACATCGAATTGAGGTTGTGAGTAATATACTTCCTCACCATCAGAATTTGAATATTCAGCACTCTCCTCAATTTCAGGATTTTCACAAGCAGTTACACTACGAGTCTTACGTTTTGTGACTAAGCGTTGAGACTTAGCATCTCTCATTTCTGATGAAAATGTTCCGCAAGGAAGTAATAAATCACAGTGCAGTGTGCAGGTAGGTCCTGCCTGTTGCTCAGGACAAACTTTATACACCGGAAGTTCTCCATGTTGGTCTACAACCACATGAACAATTCCTTCCCATTTATCTGCCGATTAGTTTTTCCCTCTAAGTCTGACATTTCTGACTCTGTCTCCTTTTTGTAACAGATACGGTTAATTTATCAAAATGAGTTTTGTTTTTCTGCCAGCTTTTGAGAGTTTTTGGTTGCGATACAAAAACTCAATGTTTTCTTTGAGATTCTTCACATACTGTGAATGTGGAACTTCTTTATCTTTCAAAGGTAAACCAAAAACTAAGTCCACTGGAAGTCTAGGTTGTCATCCAAACATGAGCTCGTAGGGACTGAACCCAGTAGTCTCATTCTTGGTGCAGTTGTATGCATGTACCAAGGGTTTTTTCAAATTACTTCCAATTACTTATTTTTGTGTTCAAGGGTTCCTAACATGCCTAGTAAGGTTCTGTTGAAACATTCAACAGGATTTCTTCTAGGATGATAAGGCTTTGTTCTGATTTTTCACACTCCTGCCATCTCACACAACTCTTTAAGTGAGATTCAAAATCAGGCCCTTGATCACTGTGCAAGCGCTCCGGATAGCTGTAATGACAGATAAACTGCTCCCAGAGACACTTTGCTACAGTTTTCGGTTGGGAGTAGGAATGGCAAGTGCGTATTTCATGAAGTGATCGGTTATCACTAGCACATCCTTGGTGTTACTACTGTCCAGTTCTAATGTGAGAAAATCCATGCACGCTAGTTGCAAGGGACGAGTAGTCGTTATGTTCATGAGTGGAGCTGCTTTCTCAGGAGGAACTTTTCTCTGGAAACAGTGACCACAAGTTCTGATATCCTGCTCAACATCTGAAGCTAACTTGGGCCAATAGAACCTTTGTCTGACCAAGTCAAGGGTTCGTTCAACACCCATGTGCCCAAGATCGTCATGCAGATGCTTTAGGACTTCCGCATGAAACTTTGCTGGTAGAACCAGTTGGTAAGTATCTTTGTCAGCTATGCTAGAGAATCCCGTCATGGAACTCTAGACGGTCCTTCTCCCGAAGGAGGTAAGGTAACCTAGGAAGCTCATTTCTAACTGTACTTGAAGGAGATTCTCCAGTTTGGAGTAAAGCAATAACTTCATGGATACAAGGGTCGGCTAATTGTGAATTTCGGATTTCAGAAAGAGAAAGGTGAGTAATTATAGGTAAACCTCCACATTGCTCTTCCTGAGTATAGACATCAGGCACAGCAGTTGCTTGCATTGCCAAGGAACTGATGAAGGGAACGGGTAAATCACTCAAACCTTCAACCTACTGAATGAGACAACTGTCACAAATAGCTTGTAACACATCATCCTGAATTTCCTGACCATCAAGATGTGTCATGAGCTTTTCAGTAAACTGTAAGATATGACTTTGCTCTTCTTTAGAGACATTGTCAACTGGAACTTCTGCATGGGGTCTATGGGATAACCCATCAGCATCAATGTTATATTTTCCTGACTGGTACTGCAGCTTAAAATTATAAGTTGACAGAGCAGCTAACCACCTATACCCCGTGGCATCCAGTTTGGCTGTGGTAAGCACATAGGGAAGGGGATTACTGTCTGTTACCATAGTGAAAGTGCTACCGTACAGGTAATCTTGAAATTTTTCTACCACTGCCCATTTCAATGCCAAAAATTCCAGTTTATGAGCTGGGTATTTGGACTCACTGCATGACAATCCCCGGCTTTGTTCCTGATACAAAGCAGCACCTAAGCCTGACGTGCTTGCATCCGTGTGTAAGATGTACAGCAGTCTTAGATCGGCAAAAGCCAACAGCGGCGCAGCCGTGAGTTCTTTGATTAATTTGAATGCTTCTTGACAAGTGGCTGTCCACCTGCCATCAAAAGGATCCTTAGGATTTCTGTAAGGAGCATTATTCGCTACCTTAAAGTTCTGATGGTTAGGGGGATACCCTGAGGTTAACTCATTCAAGGGTTTTATTTTCTTTGCGAAATCTTTGATAAAACAACGGTAGTACCCGACGAATCTGAGAAAGGAAAAAGTTCTTTCAAGTTTTTAGGAACTGGCCAGGTTTTGACTGTGGCTACCTTCTCAGGATCAGTTTGAACTCCTTTGTCAGACACTATGTGTCCAAGGTATTTGACCGAAGTCTGTGCGAAAACACATTTTTCTGGAGCAAGTTTGAGACCATATTCCTTGAGCTGGTTTAAAACTCGGCTTAATTGGTCCTCGTGCTCTTCCAAAGTTTTGAAAAAAAAAAAAAACGATTGTCATCAATAAATATTAAGACTTCACGTAGGTTTATGTCAGCCATACACTTTTCCATTAGCCTCTGAAAAGTGCTTGGAGCATTTGTGACTCCTTGTGGCATACGATTAAATTCATAGAAGCCTAAATGACATACAAAGGCCGTTTTTTTCTTTATGTCTCCTCAACTTCGATCTGGTAGTACCCAGATTTCAGATCAAGTACAGACCCAGTTAAGGCCATGAATGTGTCCAAGCTTAGGAAGTGCGTAAGCATCTTTAATTGTCTGCTGGTTTAGCTTTTGGTAGTCGATACACAACCGAATGTCACCGCTCTTCTTCCTTACCACAACTAAGGGCGAGGAAAAAGGGGATTCAGATTTACGAATGACCTTAGCATCAAGGAACTCTTGGAGGTGTTTCTTTACAGCCTCTAGATCCTCAGGATGGATGGGTCAGGATCTGTGCTTGAAAGGGGTTTTATCCGCAAGATTAATTCGGTATTTGACTTTATCAGTGTATCCGAAATCTTGGGAATGCAGAGAGAATACCTCTGCCATTTCCTGCAACATTTTTGTAAGTCTGCCCTTCTACTCAGATGGAATGGGTGAATTCCCAAAGTCAAATTCCAGAGCTGGGCTCTCAGTAACATTTGCTTCTTTGATACAGCTCAGCTGTTCACCAGGAAACACAGACTGTACTGCCTTTAACTTAGCAACCACACATCTGAGAGGAATTTTGACATCATAAGCTGTAGGATTTACAACTACGGGAGGTAAGTGACAGATCCGAGTTTCTCCCAGATTGACGACACACGCCTCAACTATTAAGCCACTAGATAAAGGAGAAAGAGACGTATGTTCAACAACTATACACTTATCAGAGTGCGATCCGCAGACATCAGTAGTACCGCAGAGAACTACGCTTTGACCAGCTGGAATTACTTGCACCAGTCCAACATTTCCTTCTACACTTTGCTTCTGGTGCAATTCCAGGGTTTTAAGAACTTGTTTGTACCCATAAGTAGGAGAGAAATAATGAGTTTCTTGCTATGAGAAATCCTTGTACAAGTCGTCCAAAGTGTTCGTGCCAATCAGCACAGATGGCTGAAGAACAGAAGAAAAATCAGGAACAATCAGAGCTAACGTGGGTATCTCAAGTTTCAAGTTTTATTGGTCACATACATAACCATACACAGAATGACATGTAGTGAAATTCTTGGTATGACTTTTCTCCCTACAGTTTACACAAATAATAATAATAATAATAATAATAATAATAATTATATATATATATATATATATATATAGATAGATAGATAGATAGATAGATAGATAGATAGATAGATAGATAAAGAGTAGAAATAGAAGTTAAAAAAAATCTAAAAATTTAAGATTAAGAAAAAAAGATTAAGAGATTATGGGAATATATAAAACACAATAAAATAGGAGAAAGAAGAAATATATACTGTATGTACAAAGTATGCATATGAGTATGAAATAGTGCATAATGTCAGATGTAGAGGTGGTAGCAGCAACAGTTGACTGGCAATATGTACATTGTGCAAGGTAAAGTGCAATTGTGCAGTAATGTTGACCTGCACAGGTTGATGTTATAGAGGTGATGTTGTAGATGTATAATAATGATAATGCAGAGTGTAATATTGTTTCAAGTGTGTGGTGTTGAATAGTGAAACTAGTCCTGATGTTGTCCTTGGTTCAGGACACGGATGGCCTGGGGAAAGAAGCTCCTTCTCATTCTCTCTGTTCTCATTGTTTCTGGCTTTGGTCCAGCATCGTTTGCTGTAGATGGACTGCAGGTCAGGGAGTTTGATGTGGGTGATGTGCTCAGCTGATCGCACCACTCTTTGTACAGCCAGTCTGTCTTGTTTTGTGCAGTCTCCAAACCAGTCTGTGATGTTTCCTGTCAGGATGCTCTCAATGATGCAGGTGTAAAAGTTTTTTAGCACCACAGAGGGCAGTTTAAAGTCCTTTAAGCACCTGAGGTGGTAAAGACGCTGACGGGCCTTCTTCACCAGGGTGTTAAAGTGGCATGTCCATGATGGATTGTGTGAGATGTATGTGCCAGGATATCGGAAACTGTCCACTCTCTCCACTATGGCCCCATTGATCATAATGGGGTGGTAGTTCCTCGCCTGCTTTGTGCTAAAGTCCACTATCAGCTCCTTTGTCTTGCTGACATTCAAAAGGAGGTTGTTCTCCTGGCACCAGTCCTCCAGGCCTTTGATCTCCTGCAGATAGGCCCTCTCGTCATTATCAGAGATCAGGCCCACCACAACAGTGTCGTCAGCAAACTTGACAATAGTGGTGGAGTTGGAAATGGCCACACAGTCATAAGTGTACAATGAGTACAGCAGTAGGCTTAGAACACAACCCTGGGGGGCTCCGGTGCTGAGGGTGAGACATGTCTGCCCACCCTTACTGCTTGTGGCCTGTCAGTCAGGAAGTTGTAGATCCACTGACACAGAGATGGGCTAAATCCTAGGTCCTCCAACTTGGTGGTGAGTTTAGAGGGAATTATAGTATTAAAAGCTGAACTGTAATCAACAAACAGAATTTTAACATAATTTCTCTTCCTCTTGCCCAGATGATCTAGGACTGTGTGGAGATGTGTAATGGCATCGTCAGTTGAGCGATTTGGATGGTACGTGAACTGTAAGGGATCCAGGGTGTCAGGTAGTGAGGAGGTGATGAAGTCTCTGACCAGTCTTTCAAAGCACTTCATCACAATTGAGGTCAGTGCTACAGGACGATAGTCATTAAGGCAGGAAGGCTGGGGTTTCTTCGGGACAGGAACAATGATGGACTGTTTAAAGCAGGTTGGAATTACTGACTGTTCCAGGGAGAGGTTGAATATCTCTGTGAACACCGGTGCTAGCTGGTCAGCGCAGGCTCTGAGGACCCGACCTGAGTTCCATCTGGTCCTGCTGCCTTCCTGATGTTCACTCTCCGGAAAGTCTTTCTCGCGTCGCACTCTGTGATGGTGAATGCGTTTCCGGCGTTAATGCTTTCCGCATACAAGCAGACGTTATCACTATTGGCGCTGTCAGCACTGTTAGTGCGGTAAACTGCAGCCTCGAAGCGAGCATAAAAAGTGTTCAGCTCATCTGCGAGAGAAGCATCAGCGTTCGCAATTTTGGGGGCTGGTGTTTTATAGTCCGTTATCATTCTCAGTCCCTGCCACAGTCTTCTAGAGCCACCCTGTTGAAACTGTGACTCCAATTTCTTCCCGTAGCACTGCTTTGCCTCCCTCACCGCTCTGCGTGTGTTGTAAGATGCGATTTTGTAATTGTCCATGTTCCTGGTGGCGAGCCCCACTTTATAGGGAGTGGTGTGGGACGACAGAGTGTCGCGGATGGATTTATCCACCCACGGCATCTGGTTGGGAAACATCCTGATGGTGGTTTTGCACACTGTATCATCTACCAGTTTCCTGATCATTCCCACGACTGCTTCCGTAAACATGTTGATGTCATCAGAGCTGTGCCAGAACATGTCCCGATCTACGTCATCTAGAGTGTCTTGCAGAGTGGCCAATGATTGGTCTGTCCAGCGTGCAACCTCCCTCTGAACCGGAGCTTCTTGTTTGAGCATTTGTTTGTATTTAGGTATGAGGAAGATGGCAACATGATCCGATTTCCCAAACAGTGGTAGAGACTGTGCTTTGTAGCTTTCTTTAAATGGGGTGTAACAATGATCTAGAGTCATGCTGCCTCTAGTAGGGCAGGTAATGTGTTGGTGGAAGTTTGGCGCTGCATGCTTTAGGTTGGCGCTGTTAAAGTCCCCCTTACAATGAGCGCAGCGTCCCATTGATGAGTCTGATGCACAATGAGAGCCTCATGTAGTTCACATAAGGCAGTTTCCGTGTCCGTCTGAGGTGGTATATAAATGGCACTTACTATGATCGAGGTGAATTCTCGAGGAAGGTAGAAAGGGCGACATTTGATGGTCAGAAGCTCCAGGTTGGGTGTGCAGGAACGTGTGACAGGAACAATGCTCGCGCTGTCGTACCAGCTGTTGTTAACCATCAGACATACACCACCTCCCCTTGATTTCCCTGACTCCACTGTTCTGTCCATGCAAAAAACCGAAAAGAATTCGCCTGGCTGGATGGCTTGGTCCGGAATCGCTGGGTTCAGCCATGTCTCGGTGAAGCAGAAGAGGTTACAGTCTCTAAAGTCCCTTTGGAACTTAACCCTGGTCCTGAGGTTGTCCAGCTTGTTCTCCAGTGACTGAATGTTGGCTAGCAGAATACTAGGCAGGGGAGCGCGGTGGGCGCGAGTCCTCAGTCTGTTCCTGACGCTGGCTCATTTCCCTCGGGGCCGCCGTTTCGGGTCGCGTCCTTTGTTCTTTCTTAGAATCTCGCTTGGCCAGCATGGGTCCAGTGTTAAAAACGATGATGGGTGAGTAATTTGTAGACCAGTAGAGATAAGAGTATGTCTGTCGTAACTGATAGTAACCATGGTGTGAAATAAGAAAGATTAAAAAAGCAAACTGTGGTCAGAGCAGTCGTGATGGCAGCCTAACTCACCGGTACCAAAAATGCAATCTGCATGTCAATTCCAACTAAGTCCCTTGGGAAAGTGATGGTTACTTCCACGTAGCCAAGGTAAGGAACGTTTTGACCATTTGCTCTCTCGATTTCCAACAAGTTATCCAAAGAGTGATTTTGTTGGTCATACAAGTTATTATTGTAGAAGGACTGCGTAACTGTAGTGACCTGTGAGCCTGTGTCATGCAAACAGTTACATATCACTCCTGCGATGTCTATTGCGCAGTACATTTTATTCCATCTTGTCCTTTTGGCAAAGAGGAAGGTTTCAGTTTTGCTTGTGCCTGAGATAATAACACTTTGCTGAGTTTGGGACGTTTGCATGCAGTCTCAGTTCCTGTTTGTCCCTCAATAGGAACTGCTTTCAGTTTAACTGCGGTTTGGGGTTACTATTTTGCAAGTCCCACTCGCTCTGCCATTTCAAAAGTTGCTTCCGCTTTTCTGCTACTAGTGCGGGGTTAGGATCATAGGTGCCCATCTTCTCTGCAAATAAAGCAATGACTCAGCATGGGTCTGGCTGCTTGTGGTTTGTCTGGGACTCGGGGTTCCTCTTTAGAACTGTGCTCTTTCTGAACTTTGACAGTGTGAACCTTGGGCTTTGACTTATCTTTGGTTTTCGTTGTAGCTAACACGGCAAGTTGATCGTGAAGCCTAACTACCTGACTCGCTAGTTCCACTGTAACTGAACTGAGCAAAGTTTCTTGATCATTTTCCACGGCTGTTTGCAGGTGCATCATAGAACATGGATTAGCGTTCCCCAAGTGTTGCCTCATGCGAGCACTTTTGGAAGCTTGCATATTCTCCTAGGTTCGGAGTAAGGTCATCAGTTCTGCGAAGGATGGAGGGGAGTGTTTTCTCTGTTCTAGTTGTAACTCTGAAATCAAAGAGCTCTCCCAACACCCTCTACAGAACTGCCTGAGCAAGTGCTTATCTACTTCAGAACTATCCACTCTGCCTTGTCACAGGGCGGATTGCAATGTTACATGTAGCCGTTGCAGGTAAGTGGACGGTGCTTCACTTGAGTTTTGATTGGTGCAAAAGCAGAATCAAGAAGTTGGAGGTAAGTGATTGGTGATGCCATCGACCCTACTGACTTAATGATGTCAGCCGCCGGAGGCAAGAGATTCTACGCACTTGGTGAAGTTGGAAACCATTGGATCTAAAAGTAGTAAATCAATGCTAGCGTGCCAAGTATCAAAGTCAACTTCGTTGGAAGAACGAGGAATTCGGCAAGAAAACTTGGAAAGTCACAATGGCAAGTTTCCACGAACTGCCAGATCATTGTTGTGCACAAGGTGTTCCACTACAAATTTCTGTATAGCAGGTGGGTTCAAGTTACTGATTGTAACAGATGAAACTTCTGGATTCGTGATGGTTTGCGCCAATGGAACAAAGGGATGCTCTTCAGAGCTGGCTGTTCTTTGTGGCTGCTCAGACCTGAAATCAGCCAAAGACTGCTCAACTGAGTCTGCAGGTAAAGTATCACTGACTGCCGTATCAACAGACACCGGACTTCAATATGCATTAGCATGCCCTTTTAAGACATCCTCAAAGGTTTCCCCACTGCACTTAGCTAACTGTTTTATTTCAGCGAGGTAAGTTTGAGTTGTGTCTTTTCCCAGTTTCTGAATATAAACATTGGACAGAGCATCAACATAGTAAGAAACATCAGGGTTGCTCTCAGACTGTTGGACGTAAGGCAACATCGGCTGCAAATTTTCACTGCTTGTCAAAAGTTAAACTCAACTATCAACAAACCTTGTGATTCTGCACTGGAGTTTTTGCATAGGATAATTCTATGAATTGCCCCATATTTTTTCACAAAGTTGAGTATTTCCTCATCAGTGATGCCAGAAATTGAGATGGCATTCTGAATTTTTACACCTTTCTCTTCTACAACATCAATTTTGTTTCAGATTTCTCCGATTTTCTTTTAACAAAGGCTAAATTGAGCTGTTTACGCAGGAAAGTTCTAGATTTGTGAGTATTTACATTGATTGTGTAAGCCACTCTGCCTCCTGGCTGGCTCGCCAAAAGATTTTTGCAGAATGTGGCATGTAGCACGTGTGAAGGCATCTGGGGCAGCAAAGAGTTGGGCCAATCAGAAGATAGCTAGGGTACGTGAAGGAGGCAAAAGGTACACATACACACTCAACAAATGACTTTTGTGAAATAACCGATTTATTTTGAATAACATAAACTTAACAGATAAAACAATAAACGATACAACAATTAAATATTGAATAAAATACAATAAACACAATTAGATATTTTAATTCACCAGTTGACTTAGTTCTATTTCCTTTTCACAAATATATCTCCCTTTTAGTTATTTCAATTCAATATTCTTTCTCTTCAATTCCATTAATCTAATTACGCCTATTTAGTTTAGTGGAAGCTAATAAAATGTTTATCGATTTTAGTTCCTAATCTATTATCAAAATTAACTCTTTCGTAATTCTTTTTCCAAATAAACTAAATGAAATGTAATTAAAACCAAACAAATAAAATTACAGTTACCTATTAGTTACCTATACAATTCAAATAAACAATTATACAATTAACCCTTTCCAGCCGGAGCATTCAAATTTGGGAACAATTATTCCCATGGTTCCTGTCTCAATATCTTTGCCGTCCAATCACCAATTTTATTTCTGAAAACTGCAAGATACTCATAACAATATAAGCTATCTGCAGATGGACATTCTGCTTAGTCTGCAAGCCTTTGTTGACTATTTTGTGTATGGATTTGTGAAGAACACACTGCTGGCTACCAATTGTGTACTTTTTTTCTGTTGTAGAGATGGATAGAGACTATGGCTCCCTGCTTTTGAGGGCATGAGCACACAGGAGGAAGATCTGTTGGACCAGGAACCACTGCAGGAAGACCCGGACCACGAGGAGATGGAGGATGAGATGGAACCTGATCCCCAGCCAAGACCATCAACTGGTTATGTATGAATGTGTATGTATTGTTTGTTTCTATTTCTCATATGACTGATACTCACAGTAACACTAACACTGTTACTTTTATTATTTTGGGTATGGCTAGCCATTCTTGCACAGGTCCCAAGTCAGCTAGAAAGCGTAAACGCTTCCCTGACTCAGTTTCTTATCCCTCGTACTCTGATATCGATTCACAGGCATCAAAACCTAGCCCATATAAGCCTAGCCGTCCATTCGGTATTGACTTAGATAGCGTGTGTCAGGTTGTGCGGTCAACCTCCAATATGATGTTGCGAGAAATTGACTTTTTCATGCTGTTTTTCACTCAGGCTGTAGTTGCTGAGATATGCAGCTTTACAAACCATCAGGGGTGGGAGCTCATCCTAAACTGTCCATCATATTCCAGCTAACAAGGAGCTTGGATGGAGGTGACCCCCGATGAATTTTACAAATTTCTTGGGTTGCTCATTTACATGGGGTTTTCTATTCTACCTGATTCCCATCGTCATTGGGGAACCAAGTCACTTCAGGGCTCGTGGGCGAGGGAATTTATGTCGCGTGACCGCTACAAGGCTCTTTTAGCAGCTCTACATGTTGTAGACCCTACCACAGAGGATAATCAGGATCGAATTAGGAAGTTGCGTTATCTTATGGACCACCTCAAACAAAAATGCCAGTAGCTCTTTCAGCCTGACCAAAATCTCGCAATAGATGAATGTATGGTCAAGTCTGAAGCTCGGTCAGGATTTAAACAATACATGAAGGGCAACCCTACTCAGTGGGGTTTTAAATTATGGGTAATTGCAACATCAGACTCAGGGTATACTCTCGACTTTAATGTTTACACAGGTAGTCACGATGGGCATGTCACTGACTTGGCCACCAAAGTAGTTGAATAGTTACTGCAGCCATTCAAAGACCAGGGCCACAATGTTTGGTTTGACAACTTTTACACATCCCCAGCTCTTATGGTTAAGTTGTTAGAAATGGGAACTAATGCCTGTGGGACATGCAGGGTGAATCGTAATCTGTTTCCTGCAGAATTTATAGACATCAAAAATGGGAATGCAAGACAGCTCGTTGGGATATGAGGTGGTGTAGGATTGAGGGGAATATACTTGTACTTCAGTGGAAGGACACGTGTGCAGTTACATGCCTCTCCAATTTCCACAATGCGAATGGCTCAACTGAAATTACTAGGTTTGTAAAACATTATGACGACTGGACAAAAGAAGAAGCCCTCCAGCCCACTGTCATCAGCGATTATAACAAAAACATGGGCGGTGTTGATAGGTCAGACCAAATGATAAAATCTTACAATGTCCTACAAAAAACTCAGAAGTGGTGGAAGACTCTTTTTTTTTTTTTTTGCACTTCATAGACATTGCCATCATCAATAGTTTCATATTGTTTAAGGAATGGCAACACATTCATGTGGCACAAGGGGATGAGCGTAGACAGGTGAACTTAACCCAGATAGATTTCAGAGAAAACCTGGCTCGTCAGCTGGGAGGTATCGATATTCACGCAAGTTTCCCTTTGCATACACTAAAACCTGTAGTCCCTCCTTCGTCATCACTCCACACAGCCCATGTCCCTAAATTTGAAGAGTCCTCTAAGAGATGTTGGCTATGCTATCGGAAAAGTAGGACTGAAAATAAAACAAATAAAAAAAATGTTGTTGCACGGCAGAATTTAATGGCAAAATATTGCTTGGTTCACGATAGGAACAGTTTTCAGTCTTGGCACTCAGCTGAGTGTGACCAGTTTCGCAAAGAGGCCTAGGTTGGGCTTTGTTTACTGGTGTTGTCCTCCCCCTCCCCTCTTTTCTCCCTCTCTTCTCTCCACAGATATTGCAGTTGTTGAGTATTTATGAATTAATATATATTCTGTTCCTGCACTCTTTATTAAAAATGTATTTACTGTAGATAGTTCAAAAGTTTGATTTTGTATGTTTTGCTGTATAATTTGTATGTAATTCTAATGTTCAAATTAAATAAAGTGTGTGTTTTATTGAACACATAAAATGTATATTTCAGTGTTTGTGTCCTTCAATTTCAGATGCAATCTCAATTTATTATTACAGGTGCTCAAAAGGAGTATTTGGTTTTCTTGAGTAATAAATGTAATTTTATGGTACTTTCACGCTAGCACTTTTGGTGTGCACCCGGGTTCGAATGACGTCAAAGTTCGGTTCGTTTAAATGATGTGAACCTGTTTTCCGAACTTGCATACCGTATCCGAGTCTGCTTAAAAATGTGGTCTGGGGTACGGTTCATGTGAACTCTAGTTGATATGAACGCAGTCCTACTAAATCGCGGAAGTGAACTGCTGTTGATTGCGTACAATTTGCATCTTTGCAGACTCCCGATCGCAATTATTATGGTATCATTTTTCATACCTGCTCCAAATAAATAACCCTTCAGACAACAGCTCCCATTCTTCACATCTCTTGCAATGCATCCGCAGGCTCGCAGCAAACAAAACGTAACATTCTTCACATCATTGCACATTTTATGCATCTGTGGCAGACAAACACAAGTGTCGTTCTGTGCTTGTAAAGTTTTGGTGGTAAATCTAAAGAGATGAATACTTCAATAACACAGTGAAGCTGATGTCTTCTTGAGTAGTTACCTAGTTTCAGTGGTCCACAGTTGCTCCTTGTACTCACATTTATGGTGCAATCAGACCGCAGTTCTGACCCAAATAATATGATGTGAAAAGAGACCAGCAAGGGGAGGGGGGAGAAAAAAAGACTTGGGTTCGTTCCAAGCAATCAAACTAAGTGTGAAAGCACACTTAGTCCCACAAAGATTTGTGGTGACTTGTGCAGTACTAGTATTTTTAAACATCTTTACTCACAAAATTGAGCAGATTAAAGGTGCTATTGTTCCTTCACAATTTAATACAAACAATTTAATCATCTAATACCTTTCCCTTCCAGCTCCCTGACTCACTTTCAACCAGTTTCTGCAATTTGCATATCAAGCTTCTAGGGGGTAGAGGATGCAATCTTGACTGTATTGCTTCTGTTGCATTCTCACTTAGAGAAACCAAAGATTCATGCTAAAGTTTTATTTGCAAATTTCTCATCCACCTTTAATAGTATTTCCCCTAGTACATTAGCAGTTATATTGGCAAAACAATTTTTACTTGAAAGTAAGCTGATTACATGGGTGACTGATTTCCTCAGTTTTAGAACCCAGCAGGTTAAGATAGGTGGGTCTACTTCTGATAAAATGATTACTTCAATAGGATCACCTCAGGGATGTGTTTTATCACCATTATTATTTATTTTTTATACTAATTCCTGTTTAAGTACTTTTACAAATAGATATATCATTAAGTATGCAGACGATACTGCTTTAATGAGCCTCTTGCAATGATGGGGAGGAAGAGCATGGGCCTGTCCTTGAGTTTTTTTTAAACTGGTGTGAGAAATCAAATCTTCTCCTAAACATCTCCAAAACAAAGGAGATGTCTATTGATTTTAGAGAGCAGAAAATATCACATCCTATATTAATTAATGGGGAGCCAATTCAATCAGTTACAAATTATATATACCTCGGTATATTGCTTGACCACAAGTTTAAATGGGACATGTGGACCGATTATATAAGAAAAAGACACAACAGAGAATGTATTTCCTAAAGAAATTACTCTCCTTTAATGTCCACAACAGAATGCTTATGATGTTTTATGGTGCTTTTATTGAAAGTGTTATGACATTCTGTATTATTTGTTGGTATGGTAATGCTACTGAGCTACATAAGTAATCAGTAAGGAAAGTGGTAACAATGGCAAGTAAATTGCTAGGAATTACATTACCGAGTATAGAAAGTATTTATAAAGAGAGAGTGTTAAATAAGGCAAATAATATTGTGAGTGACAAGAGGCATCCTCTGGCCTCTGCTTTGAATTGTCATTTGGCCGACGGTATTGTGTTCCCCGTTGTATGAAAAACAGGTCCAAATGATCTTTTATCCCTCAAGCAATTAAATTTTTAAATTCTTCTTTTAATAGTTGTTAACTGATGACCAGCTGGTCTGGTCATTCATTCATTCATTCATTCATTCATTCCATTCATTATTCCCTTTTTTTTTAATACATATTTTTTTTATATTGTGTATGTTGTTAATATATGCCAATCGTGATTTCTGATGTCTGTGTGATTATGCTGCAAACCCATTTTCCCTACGGGGACAAATAAACGAACTAACTAAAGTTACTAACTAAACTAAGTTACGTCAGCACAGTTAACAGATGTAATCTCCGAGATGAAGTGTTCCAGTTACAAGCTGGATATTCTTTCTCCACGCCTTCTTAAAGATGTTTTCATAACTATCAGTTCCAGTGTGACAGCAATAATTAACAGCTCTTTAGCAATTGGAGATGTTCCAAGTAGTTTTAAACATGCAATTCTACATCCTTTGTTAAAAAAATAAATAAACTTTTTTGGATCCGGCAATACACAACAATTATAGACCAATCTCCAAACTGCCTTTTATTTCCATGATTTGGGAGAGAGTTGTTTATTCGTAGCTCTACTCCTATCTAAATACATTTAACATTTCAGATACATTTAAGTCTTGCTTCAGACCCTTGCACAGCACTGAGTCTTTATTGCTGAAGGTCACTAATTATATTTTTTTCTCCATGGATTCAGGTTCACCTGTTGTCTTAGTTTTAATAGACATCAGTGCCATGTATCATATTCTTCTCAATTGTCTTGAGTGTATGGTTGTCATCCAGGGTATTGTCCTCCAGTGGTTTGCCTCCTATCTAAAAGAAAGTATGTTCTCTGTAAATTTAGGGAATTTTTCTTCTACGTCAGCTCAATAATCATGTGGAGGGATCAAGGGTCGATTTTAGGACCCTTACTATTTTCCCTGTATATGCTTCCACTGAGCTCTATTTTCCAGAGGTACCGCATATCTTATCACTGCTATGCTGACGATTGCTTGTCTGTTATGCTTGTCTGTTATGCTTGTGTTCATTTGATAACGCCCTAAATTGCTTCAAAGTTATTAAACATTGGCTGGCAAACAATTTTTTACAATTAAATGAAAGCAAAACCAAAGTTCTGATTTTAGGTTCCACCATGTACTCCTTACCTGGCCTGGTTGCCCAGTTAGGTCCTCTGTCGTCGAATGTACAAGATCATGTAAGGAGTCTTGGAGTGATTTTAGACACCTCATTACTTTTCAATAAGCAGATCAGTGCTGTTGTCAAGGGTAGCTTTTTCCACCTGAGATCTATCGCTAAAGAATTTTTTTTTATTTCCGATAAAGACCTGGAAATTGTGATCCACTCACTAATTTCATCAAGGTTACACTATTGTTACTCATTGTACATTGGTCTCCCTCAAATTGCATTATCCCTCCTACAGCTGGTTCAAAACACAGCAGCTATTCTTTTAACAGGGTCAAGAAAGAAGAATCACATTTCCCCTGTTTTAGTGTCTGTAACAAGGCCTTCTGGCCCCGCCTGCTGGCAGGCTTTTCCCCGCCTTTCTTGGGAGGGGGACAAGGGGAGGAAAAACAAAAACAAAAAAAAACAGGAGAGGGAAAGGGCAAGGCGGAGTGACAGTGAGAGAGAGAGAGGAGAGAGAGAAAAAAACTTGCTCGCCGGTTCCCAGACACGCCGTCGCCTGGTCCGCGTGGCTCTCTCTCTCTCGAACTGCCACATCCCGCTGCACTTATCCCTCTCCTCGGCTGATTAGCCCGATTGGGGGTCAGGCGTGCGTAGGCCTCACCCTCCTCCTCGTCACAGCGTCTCTACACTGGCTTCCCATGAAATTCATGCTCAGTTTTAAAATCCTGCTTTATGTCTACAAGGCACTATCTGGTCTCACTCCCCAGTATATCAGTGAACTTCTTCCCCCTCCCTTACTCCCCCACTAGAGCGCTCAGGTCTTCTGATCAACTTCTTTTGAGGGTTCCTCGTTGTCACTATAGGTGATCGTACCTTTTCTGTGATAGGTCCTAATCTCTGGAACAGTCTCCCTTTCCATATGAGGTCAGCTTCTTCGTTAGCCATTTTTAAATCTTCTTTGAATTTTTTTTTATTCTGTAGCTTTTGAATAGGTCCTTGAATAGGTAGAAATAGGTAAAAACATGATGCTGTATTTAAAGGTATTTTATTTATTTTTTTATTATGTGTGTGTATATATATAATATTATATATATATATATATATATATATATATATATATATATATATATATATATATATATATATATATCACTCTGTATATTTATTTGTTTGAGCTGTAAAGCAGTTTGGGTCAACTTCTGTTGTTTTAAAATGTGCTCTATAAATATAGGTTGACTTGACCTTACTTGGAATTTATAAGTTGGATGTGAAGAAAATATTTGAAAAAAACAAACACTTTCTGATATCTTTAGTGTTATCTTTGATAAGCAAAGCCATATCTGGCATGACTGTGTTTTAATGTTTTGGTGCAAACAACTTATCTTAGTATGACACATCTGTTCAGGGTATTATGAATATTGTTTTAGATGTTTGAAGATGTGTAAGTTGTTTAATTTGATGAAAAAGAGATTAATGTGTCAGTAAAGATTAACAACCTGTGAAATATTTGTTGATGTTGAGATGCTGTTGTAGTGGCATAGTTATCTCAAATACCAGCAGGCTGGTGATAGTGATATCAAATCTACAGTCTATGATATCAAATGTATCCTCTGTCAGATGTTTCCTTCAAATCTCATAAAAGGCTTGACTGTCAGGAACAACCATTAGTTTGTATAGAAAGAGTGGAAGGCAAGAATCAGCCTGATGCAGGCCAATCTCATAAGGGACCATTGCTGTAGCAATATATGGATGTTAAAAGTACCAGTACTTTGGTCCCAAATGTATACAAAAATAGTAATAGTGAATAATGTGAAGTAATGATACAGGTCATTGTCAGTAATAACAAATAAAGACTCAATTCATTATCCACATGCTATCTTACTGATGGCTGCTTTTCCAGCATTTTTGCACACATGCAAGAAGAGCAATTGCAGTTGAGAGATTCTTTTGTGTTCCACTTAAGACAGAAAATCAAATTGGTCTGGAAAGCGGGTGATATGATGATTTTAAATGATAACAGAATTGTAATTTTAACAGTAAGGCCATGTCCACACTAATCCATGTTGGTTTGAAACCTCATTTTCAGATTCCTTACGCCACTGTTTTCAAAAGTATGCGAATATGGAGAACGTTTTTGAAAGGAAAACATCGTTCTTGTGGGATGAGCAGAATAAACATAGCAAAACTTGCAAAACTACTGCATTTTGAAACAAAAAATGATTAATGTGGACATGGCCTAAAAGTAGGGTGACCAGACATCCCGAAAACCCCCCCAAAACAAAACTGAACAGTCCTGATCAGGGCTGCAGTTAGGAATTCTTGGGCTAGGTACAAAATGTGGTCATCGGGCCTCCTTCCAGTACACTGTCTGACAGTAATGCATCTACAGTACATGCTTTACTCAGACAGCTTTCACAGTTGCGTGCTGTCTCCATGTTTATATCCGTGTCTCTCGCTGAATGCGTTTAGATGTGCCCAACAATATGGAATAGCCTTTCTGTGGAAAGGTCTGGGACCAGGGGCGGGTTTACGATTTCTGAGTACCCAAGCAACCAAGGGGCACCATTTTGAAAATGCATGCTTAAAAAATTACATAAAATTGATTTTAAATCATAATTTTAAATTCATTCTATCAGCTGTTGTAGCCAAGTACATTCAAAATGTTAAAGAAATAAAAATCTAGTTAAAGACAATTAATGCATGTTTTCCAGTTTTTCCACAATACCTTGATAAAAAACATATATATTTTACATATTTACATATATTTTTACAAAACATTTACAAAACATCAGGGTGTAATTCAGTTGTTATTTATTAATATGATAATCTGACAATTATTTATTGCTGTCCAGTTTGTCATTATAATATGATACACTATTACTATTATTACTTTGAGGATTTGTTGTATACAATAGTAATATATTCCTGTCTTATTTTCTTTACTTTCACCTGGAGCTTAATGTAAATTGTGATGCTGCAGTGTATTGTTCATCAATGTTGCAAAAGTCTGTATTTTTTGTAAGCATCATAGGCAACATTCGGAACAGTATTGTAACAGTAAACATACAAGGCAAGCCCGGGCCCAGGACAAAAGGTCCAGTTGTCCCCCCTTATCGGCGGCCCTGATCCTGATTTTACAAGCTGTGTTTGCAACTGTTCCTCCGTTTGTCCAGTTAATCAGTGTAAGCTGAAATGTTTTACAAAACTGACTCTCACTGTGCTTTGTGCTTTTTCTGTCATGAGAAACAAGCGATGAGTATAACGTGAGAATAGTTCATTTCTGCAGGCATAATCAGTGGTACTTTCTCTGAGCAGCTCCCAGCCTGTGTTAAACTTTCCCCCTAACCACCCTCTCTCACCTCTGATGCTGTCTGTCTGCCCTTATTAAAAGTCTCCTCACCTGCTAGACGGCAAAAACCGGGGATGGATAGGTGATAATAGCGCCATACAGAACAGGTCAAGATAATCAAATGGCAAAATAAAATGGTCCTCAACAATAGGCCTACTACATCCTCTCCTCTTACATACTGCAGGCAACAGTCAGTAGAATCGCACACATGGACCAAATGAGCCATATGTACATTTTTCATTTTCTTTAAAACAACTTTACAGAATAGCAACCTTATCTTGGAGCTGTGTGACGGAATGATCCACCTGCTCCCTCTTGTCATCATTAACCTGCCTCTTAGGGCCATCCTTCAGCTGCTGCCCCTCACGCCGCGGACCACAAAGACCCCTCCCACACCCTGGACCATTCCTGCAGACACTATCCCTTCCTTCACAAAACCCCCCTTCACCATGAAGATGCCAGATTACCCTTTATTTTGGACACTAATTCCCCCATGGACACTTTAATTTCCACATTTTTGAAATGTAATTATTATTTCCAATAAATGCCTCTCCGAGGCCTAATGCCACACACAATGTGTCCGTGTCTTGCTCATCAAGCAAAAGTAGTGGAAAATGCGGGTTCTTTTGTGGGCAGAGGCGGTGCAGTTGGGCTCCAACAGCGACGTCATGCCCTCTCATTTGACGGTTAGATGGAAATCCTAGAGCAGAGAATCCACAGGGATGGCTTCCCAACCACCAAATAGGTAAGTGCCACTTAAGAATTTACCCTGCGATTGGTTGAGGTTGTTATATTTAACCCGTGTTTTCTCTGTCTCTGACCAGGTGCTAGTGAGGGGGTAAGATGGCCCGGAGAGGTATCCCCTACATGCTCACTCTGACCGTAGGGTCTGGTTGAGGAAGTAGCATTCCCGTGTAGGCAGTTAAAGAGTGTGCACCTCCAGCTCCAGACTCCGTGTTCGGATAGGTTCATGGGAGGAGGTGCCATTGTGGCGACGCTTAGGGGGAGGGAATGTGGTGGAACGATCAACCCCTCCCTCTCATCATCATCGCTCCGCCTCTTAGGACTGTCCTTCAGCCAGGCTAACAATGGGAGAGGGCTGGAGAGCGGAGAAGGCTCAATTTTATGAGCCTTATCTGGGCAGCAGATGATGAGGCACACCTAATGTGAGTGGAGCCTCATCAATGCTGTCATAAAATCACAGAGCGCCCCTCTTCTCAGGGAGCCGGCTTTTATCTCCATGTGTGCATACACTAGCATCCTCGAATGTCCAGGAAGAGAGTGGAGAGGGTACCGTCCGAGATAGATGCATGTCGGACCAGCACCTCCAGACTCTCGGCACGAATTAGATGAGATGCCGGGAGATTGGAGCCTGTGTCACGGCCAATGGGCATGGATGCTGGGCCGCCCTTCTCCTCACACTTGCTGCGGCTTTAACCACAGTAGCCCCCCTTCACCCCGAGGATGCCAGATTCTCCTTTATTTTGGACATGAATTCCCCCGTGGACACTTTATTTTCCCCATTTTGAACATTTTATGTTTATTATTATTTCCAATATACGCCTCTCAGAGGCCTGATGCAACACCCACTGTGTCTGTGTCTTGCTCATCCTGCCACAGCTGTTACTGGTTTATTCATCACTCTCAAAAAAATGTGCAGCAAAAACAGAAAGTATATTGTGTGTGCTGGGATTTGCTTGTACTGTAAGCTAATACTGGGGAGCTGTTAATGTGAAAACAGGAGTTTCAACCAGTAATTTATTATTAATATCAACAGCACAAGTGAATACATTTACGTGGAGTTTAATGACTATTTGATAGAATAATATGCAACGAATATGAGGCTTTGATATATTTATTGTATAAAGAGCATACAATTTAAAAAAACAATTTTTTAATTAATTTTAGGACACATTTTAGTTGTGCATATGTCTGCATTTATGCATCTGTGTAAATTCAGCACAATATTATGGGGCAGATTCAGTAAGAATGAATTGCGCATGCTAAAAGCGGCATTTTTTTTGCATGTGCTAACTGCAGTTGCGGTCACAAAATTGCTGCTGAACACAATTTGCATGCACAATTCTGATCTTGTGGTCCAATTCTGAGCACAGTATAGCCGAAGATGCCGCAGACCACCATATTTGACCCACCCTGCCGGGACTGAACAGCATCACTTTGATCCAAACACCTGGATAATCTCTTAATCATGCAGAAAGTGCGCTTGACAACACCGCACATCTGGGTATATGCTAGGTTATATTATTGGTACAATCTTCAACATCATTTGATGAGTATTTGATTAATTACTGCTGAAATGATTGGTTGAAAATGTTCACAAAAACCTCTTTTAAATAAAATTTATTTTACCACATACTTTCATTTGGTGGTAATAGCGCGATGTAAATTGGGCAGGGAAAATTGCACTGAGTTTTGTGAATGAAGCCCAATCTTTAATGAGCCTAATTTACATAGAAAGGATGCACGTTTGCGCGGAAAGAAATGACAATGACTTCATTTAAATATTGAAGACGCAGCACAATTTCAGCACTGATTGCGCCTGCTAAACTTGATTGCAGGTGGTTAATGAATAAGACGCAGGCATTTGTGCTGAAATACCATGTGCTAAAGTGGCGCAACATTTTAGTGAATCCGCCCCTATGTTTTTGTCATGTATAGTTCTGTACCTTATCTCCTGCACACACTCTATTTATGCTTAATTTTTCCATCACAGAAGAGCGAAAACAAGAAACCAACTTTGTTGTATTTAGTAATCGTTTTTAACTAAGGATTTGACACTTAGAAGTTTGTGCAAAACTACAAACTTTCACGTATATTGGCTGATTAAATATTTGACAGGTAATTGTATAGACATACAGTAGATGATTTGTTGGTGGGGGGGCGGGGGGGGGCATCCCAATTTTTTGTCATGGTCATCTAGTCGCCTGACCTAAAAGTGTACTGTAGCTTTGAGTAAAGTAATGGAATCCTTCAAAACATGTTGAATACAGTACAGCAGTCACATTTTGGTAGTGCAGGATTAAAGTCACTGAAGTGATGTTTCCTTATGAGTGAGTTGTCTGGTGATGAAGACCATTACTGCATTTAAAATAAACTATCAATTCTGTTCTTGTCCTAATAAAGGACAATGATCACCAGGAGGTGAAGCCATTACTGAGAAGGTGATGTCCAGCCTATGAAGTAAGCTAATAAGTGTCCTTTTCTATTTGTCACTAGTAGTGTTAGACACCGTATAGAGGTGTTTTGGAGATGAGGGGGAATTATCTATCATCTATCTTGAATGCAAGCCAAAGGGCAAAACATGCAGCCGGAAACATCCTCCTGAATGAGCAATCACCTGAACAAGGGTTCTCAACTTCTGCTGAGAGGACACTTAGAATGTGCACAATAAGACAGTCTGCACTACACACACACATATCTCAACTCGGATGAGAACATTCTTAAAATAACCTATAAAGCAACATGTCTCACTAAATGGCAGTCGTCATGGTTACTTGTGTAACCTCCATTCCCTGATGGAGGGAACGAGACGTTGTGTCGATGTAGTGACACTAGGGGTCACACTTGGGAGCCCGAGACACCTCTGGTCTTTGATAAAAGGCCAATGAAAATTGGCGAGTGATATTTGCATGCCACTCCCCCGGACATACAGGTATAAAAGGAGCTGGTACGCAACCACTCATTCAGGTTTTATGCTGAGGAGCCGAGACAAAGTCCGGCCATTACAGCGGGTAGTTCAGCGTTGTAGTTCAGCGTTGTCAGACACAACGTCTCATTCCCTCCATCAGGGAACGGATGTTACACAAGTAACCATGACGTTCCCTATCTGTCACTCACTTGACGTCGTGTCGATGTAGTGACACTAGGGGTCCCTATACGAAACGCCACAACTGGCTGAACTGTGTTATGTAAACTGGCGGTGAGTGGTGGGCAGACCACTGTGTGCCTCGTAGCCAGCACACCAGGTCGACATGTAACCTCCCCCAACATAGTTATGAGTGTCGAACGGCCCTTTGGGGACAAATTCGACTACCCAAAAGATAGAGACAAGCTAACCCAGTCATGGCCTCTTTTCCCTTTCTCTTTTTCCACTCCCTATAAAAGAAGGGGGATTATCCGACTGGGCCGCCAGGTCTAGTGGAGACCACACCTCGCCCAAAGGGGGGGAGGGGGGGCGGATATTTAAGTGTAAAAATACGTCACATGGTCTTTCCTTCAAGGTAGATCCTACCCAACAGGGGAGGAGTTACTACAAACATGGAGACTGGGGCAGATGGGCTTTGCCCAAGGAAGAAGCAGTTTGCCAACAGGGAAACAAATTAGCAGAAGATATATATCACATGGGGTTAGCCTTACAGGGATCCGCCACATGCGGAGCACCTACCCCAGAACAGGACTCTTAGTTAGCACGTGTACTGGGCCGGCAGCGAGTCTCTCCGAACACTCGACTGCCACAGGGCTCGGAGGAAGTCAACCAGGGAACAAAGTTTGTGAACACTACTGGGAATTAATGGCGCACGTCTTCAGCTCAAAAGGAGGTGGAAGGCGCAATGTGCAAGCGATACACCCGGCTGGCTATCCCAGACTTATCCACTTGTATTGCGTGCCACTACCTGGGACGAAACCGGTCCCACCTGGAGGTTGTAGAACCTTGCAAAGGTGTTGGGTGTTGCCCAGCCTGCTGCTCTGCAAATGTCTGTTAGAGAGGCACCCCTGGCCAGGGCCCAGGAGGCCGCTACACCCCTGGTAGAATGGGCTCGTAGCCCTACCGGGGGAGGCATGTCCTGGGCGTGGTATGTCATAGTTATGGCATCAATGAGCCAGTGGGCGATCCTCTGCTTGGAGACAGTGCTTCCTTTCCGCTGTGCACCAAAGCAGACAAAGAGCTGCTCAGAGATCCTAAAGCTCTGCGTGCGATCCAAATAGATGCTTAAAGCGCACACTGGACACTGCAACGACAGGGCTGGGTCTGCCTCCTCCTGGGGCAGCACTTGCAGGTTCACCACCTGGTCCCTAAAAGGGCTCATGGGAACCTTAGGCATATAGCCTGGTCGGGGTCTCAGGATCACGTGAGAGTAGCCCGGACCGAACTCCAGGCACGTTTCGCTGACAGAGAACACTTGTAGGTCTCCTACCTTCTTGATGGAAGTGAGCGCAGTCAGGAGAACAGTCTTCAAGGAGAGTGCCTTAAGCTCAGCTGACTGCAAAGGCTCAAAGGGGGCTCTCTGTAGACCCTGAAGAACTACAGAGAGGTCCCATGAGGGAACGAGGTGCGGTCTGGAGGGATTCAGCCACCTGGCGCCTCTTAGGAACCTGATGATCAGGTCGTGCTTCCCTAAGGACTTACCTTCGACTGCATCGTGGTGTGCTGCTATGGCGGCAACGTACACCTTCAAGGTAGAAGGGGACAGCCTCCCTTCCAACCTCTCCTGCAGAAAGGAAAGCACTGATCTGAGTGCACATCTCTGGGGTCTTCCCATAGGGAAGAACACCACTTAGCGAACAGACGCCACTTAAAGGCATACAGGCACCTCGTAGAGGGGGCCCTAGTATGAGTGATCATGTCTACCACCACAGGTGGTAGACCGCTTGGGTCTTCCGTGTCCCATCCAGGGGCCAGACATGGAGTTTCCAGAGGTCTGGTCGTGGGTGCCAGATGGTGCCCCGTCCCTGAGAAAGAAGGCCCTTCCTCAGGGGAATTCGCCGGGGAGGGCTGTCATGAGGAGCGTGAGGTCCGAGAACCACGTCTGGGTGGGCCAGTAGGGTACTACCAGGATGACCTGCTCCTCGTCCTCCCTGACATTGCACAGGGTCTGTGCAAGTAGGCTCACTGGGGCAAATGCATATTTGCGCATGCCAGGGGGCCAGCTGTGTGCCAGCGCGATTATGCTGAGGGGGGCCTCGGTCAGGGCGTACCAGAGCGGGCAGTGGGAGGATTCTTGGGAGGGGAACAGCTGCACCTGTGCCTGTCCGAATCGACTCCAAATCAGTTGGACTACCTGAGGGTGGAGTCTCCACTCTCCCCTGAGGGAAACCTGATGTGACAGCGTGTCCGCTGCAGTGTTGAGGTCACCTGGGATGTGAGTGGCTCGTAGCGACTTGAGGCGCTGCTGACTCCAGAGGAGGAGACAGCGGGCGAGTTGTGACATGCAATGGGAGCATAGACCGCCTTGGCAGTTGATGTACGCTACCGATGCTGTGTTGTCCATCTGGAACAACAAGTGCTTGCCCTGGATCAACGGCTGGAACCTCCGCAGGGCGAGCAGTACTGCCAAAACTCTAGGCAGTTAATGTGCCAACGCAGCCGCGGGCCAGTCCAGGAGCACTGTGTGGCCAGTGCATACAGCGTCCCAACCTGTCTTGAAACATCTGTTGTAACCACTACGTGCCTGGAGACCTGCTCTAGGGGAACCCCTGCCTGTAGAAATGCAAGGTCGGTCCAAGGGCTGAAGAGGCGGCGACAGATCGCCGTGATGGCCACGCGATGTGTCCCGTGGCGCCATGCCCATTTCGAGACTCGAGTCTGAAGCCAGTGCTGAAGCAGTCTCATATGCATCAACCTGAGCGGTGTGGCCACCACTGAGGATGCCATATGCACCAGGAGCCTCTGAAAAAGTTTCAGTGGAACCGCTGTTCTCCGTCTGAACGCCTTCAGACAGTTCAGCACTGACTGTGCGTGTTCGTTCGTGAGGCGCGCTGTCATCGAGACTGAGTCCAACTCCAAACCGAGAAAAGAGATGCTCTGAACCGGGGAGAGCTTGCTCTTTTCCCAGTTGACCGAAGCCAACCCACAATCTTGTCAGCTCCTCATGCACTTCCGGGAAGAAAGGAACAGGGTGGAGCATGGCCGTGGGTGGCGCCCCGTGCCCAGGAACCGTTCGTCGATCCGCGAGGGTTCAGGGGAGAGTGGAGGGTTCCACTCTAGCCCAACGCTCGCGGCCGCCCGGGAAAGCATTTCCATCATTTCCATCAACGTGAGACTGGGTGACCGTTCCCGATGGAGGAAGCCCAGCTGAAGCCTCTGTGTCAGACTGGACGAGCCCACTCTCCAATGCTGCGCTTGATAACTCATCGTCTTCCGGAGATCCGAACGAGAAGTCGAACTCGCGCTGAGACGAGCCGCCGGTCTCGTGCAAGAGCCCGATCAGGGCAAACGAGCGTGCTAGGGAATGGGAGGTCTGTGGGGGGATACCCGGCTGAGGTGGTTCCATTGATGTCCACAAACCCGTAGGTAGAAGGACCGGTGCGGAGAGCCGCTGGGGTGGCTTGCTTTCTTATGAAAGCAAGCCGCGACCACAACGTTGCCGTGGTCATGTTCTCACAATGAGGACATGACTCATCCACGAACAATATCTCTGCGTGGGCAGTGCCCAGACACGTAAGACAGCGATCGTGACCGTCAGAAGCGATCAGAGAGATATCGACCGCAACCAGGAATAACACACAAATGGAAAGGCATCTTTAAAAAGTGTGTGCCGCTCTTTTAGAAAGAAAATATACTCTTTTTAGAATATACTCTTTTAGTTGTTTCTGCCGAAGCGCCCAGGGGCATTCTCTGTACTCCATGGGTGCAGAGGGGGAGAAGCCGCTGAACTGCGCCATAGAATCCATCAGATGAGGTGAATGAACTTCGCGGATGAATTCAACTTCAATGAATAGAACCGCTCGGCTCTGAAGAGAAAATCTGAATGAGTGGTTGCATACCAGCTCCTTTTATACCCATATGTCTGGGGGAGTGTATATATACCATGGGTTTGTTAAATGCTTGATTCTGATTGGTTCACGGACGTTCTAAGGCGTGCAATTATTTTTCAAGTAAATGCACAGCTATGAAGTAGTTCCAGGTCTTGACTAGATAACGGTTCCATATCACTTCGCCAAATTATTTCATTATTTCAAAGAGCCCTATGGGCTACCACAACAAAATAACCAATTAAAACAAAGACATTGGTTAAAGTAAATAGTTTGTTTCAATGTATTTTGCCCTAATTGCCTCACATAGCTATAGTGGAAAGCACCGCCAGTTACCCATCTCTTTCGCTCTCAAACAAACTCTCTCAGGAGCAAAGTCAGTGCACCCCCGCGATTCACTGAGATTGTAAACAGTTGTTTAGCAATGAAAAACTATATGCAAGAATGGCGACACTCGCTGCTGCTGAGACTTAAACTTACACTTTGGCAATTTGTAGCGATGTTATTCCTGACGAGAGCCACTCTAAACACAGGCAATTCAACTCCTGATCTCTCTCAGTTTCTCTCTTTCGCTCACACACATACACACACACCTGCACGAACTACCTTGGAGCGCATACTCCGTTGATAGTTCTAAAGTAACATTTTCAAACTAGCAACAAAGGCTTGAGCTGTGTCAAAGCTAGATAAACTTGTTTATGTATTATCTGAAATATCTTTGGGAAACACCCTTGCGCTCCCCCTCCCCTTCTCTTAAGCTCTCACACATGTGGACATATATATATATATATATATATATATATATATATATATATATATATATATATACACAATGCACACACACTTACTCATGAGTGGAAAACAGAGCCGTCATGTAAGCACTCCGTTGCACATCGTGACCGCATTACCACCTCAGGTGTGCATTATTTTTCCATAATTGAACGGTCCATCATCAAATATTCCTTACTTACACCATGGTCTGTTCGAATACTCGATTCTGATTGGCTGGAATGCGTGCGATTCAAACCACTGAATGCACAGTTAGTTCCGGTCAGTTTTAATCAATTTGATATTAATGCGCTGTTTGTAACCCTAGCAACATAACATTACAGAGCAAGCAGTGTGAGCTATAGCAACTAAAAACATTTCCTAACCACTTTCAACAGCATAGCTTATATAATAGAATTCAGTTTGTTTTGCACGGAGGGTGAGAGAAGGAAATCAGGACCTATTAAATGCATCTTTCACTGTCTGGCAAGGCAATGCAAGATCATCTAAACTGTAATGTGTTGTGTATGTTATGTGCTGAAGTGACATATATAGCCACTATAGCCCCCCCAATATATATATTGCTTTTTTATTTGATTTTTTTGTAAGTTTTGATATATTATTGTATGGTTTTATGAAGCTATAATGCACATTAAGCACACGTATGAGAATATACAGTATATAAAAGAAATGTGCTATCACAGTTTTTGAAATATCTGTTATAAGCTGGGTTTCCATCATAACGTTTCGCATTTTTAATGTGCATTTCTAAAAATTCGACTAAAGAAATTGTGAAACACCGTGCGTTTCCGTGAACTGTAAATGTGCATTATCTTGAGTGAGCCCCCCTTTTTTCATGGAGCAGCTGAATGACCTCTTTGCTTCAGGGAGAGTTGTATTTGCTGTAATAAAGAAATTGTACATTATGTGATTAAATGTTGCCAGGAGATGTCACAGAATAAGTGCAATAGCTCACATAATGAGGGCTCAAATGGCATTCGCTGACAGCCTCCATATACCTGGGAGCGCCCACAATCAAAACCCACTTTAACAATGATCTGTGGGTGAAGCACTTTCGACTAACCAGGGCTACGTTTGTAGAAATGTGTGCCATGGTCGGGCCTTTCGTTGAGCAATTCACGAAATAATACAAAACTCTAGAAAATCCACCTCCCCGGGGGCCTGGGTAGCTCAGCAAGTAAAGACGCTGACTACCACACCTGGAGTCACAAGTTCGAATCCAGGGTGTGCTGAGTAACTCCAGTCAGGCTTCCTAAGCAACCAATTGGCCCGGTTGCTAGGGTGGGTAGAGTAATGTTGGGTTAACCTCCTCGTGGTCACTATAATGTGGTTCTCGCTTTCGGTGGGGCATGTGGTGAGTTGTGCGTGGATGCCATGGAAAATAGCATGAGCCTTCACACATGCTAGGTCTCCGCGGTAACGCGCTCAACAAGCCACGTGATAAGATGTGCGGATCGACTGTCTCAGATGCGGAGGCAACTGAGAATCCGCAACCCGGATTGAGGCAAGTCAGTATGCCACCATGAGGACTTAGAGCACATTGGGAATTGGGCATGCTTAAATGGGGAGAAAAGGGGAGAAAAAAAGAAAAAGAAAAAAGAAAATCCACCTCCCCCTAACATATTAAATTTTCTGCGAATTTTGAGAGTTTATTCACATATCAAGTGTTTCCATTCAGGAGTCACATTATTTCACATTTCTCACCCACACTTATCATATTGATTCTGAAGATATGGATTATCCCTTTCTAGTCTTATCTTTGTAAGTGATATCCAATATTACAATTAATTTGTCATGACAATGAAATTCTGTAATCGCGGTATTGGAAATAACTTTACACAGATAAGATTAGCAAGAGATTTTATCACACTAAAATCATGTTAACATGTACAGTATAATGTTTACGTTTTGTGGCTATACTTTTGAAACAAAGTGTATTTTAATGTTTATGGACTGACCCCATTCACTTTTATTGTAAGTGCGTTACTGTAACTGTAATTTTCACCAGTTTTTAAATAAACAAGAAAGCCAATTATTTTGTGGTAATCAAGAAAATAAATTAAAAAAATGAGACTTAAATCTTTTTAATGATACTGTATGTAGTTTGTCAAGACTAATTTTAATTTTGTCACTGTACAATATAAAGTAAATGTAAACAAGTGTAAATAAACAGACCTCGGGACCGAGAATATGGATCTCACCAAAGGCTTACATGCGATGAGTCAAGCTTAAAAATAAACAAATATTTTGTCTCCTTTTTATTGACAGTAACCAGCCTTTACCCACAGTAGCTTGTGATGAAAGAGAAGCCAACAGTGACACATGAAATTGGATGATACAAAAGCAAGACTGTTTGAAGTAACGCTGCTCACTGTTCTACTCAGTCAATTGTGAATCAGCTGACCTGACACATGCTCTTATGAGACTCAACATTAATTTTAAACAGTTGAAAACCAATTTTTCTGTCAACACACCACCAAATAAGATAAAAACACAGATGACAGATCACTTGAGAACATCTAATGCTTGCATAATTCATGTTCATACACTTCTGCATTCAACTAGCTTTGCAGAATAGTAATAACTTGTCATAATCTGCACTTAAAGTACCCCCTGTAGCTCATGCGGATCTGGCGTGTAAAAAAAAAGACCACATCAGTGTAATTCTACCTGTCATTTGTATTATTTTCATCATTACACTTCCCCTTTCTTTAATCCTGATTTGAAATTCCAGTGCTTTATTGTGTCTGTTTTCTTCTCTTTATCAAAACATGCAGCCTGTTTGCTCAAGGGGTTGGTATTTATAGACCAAGAAATATACATGGCTTATTTACTGCCATCATATCATCTGAGCTGTCAAGTAGCATCTTTTGCAGACTAAACCTTTCCTGTCTCTGTGTACTCATAATTGATTCTGTGTTATATCACCACCAAAATACCATGGAGATTACAGTGCTGCTGTGTACACCGCTCAAAAGCCCCTGAGAGATCGGAAACACTGTCACATCTTATTGCAACTTTTTGAACAGCAAGATGGGGTGGGTACAGAGTAAAAACAGTGTGCTTTGCTAAAACTCTATAGCATTGTGTTACCATGGAAACCATCAAAAGGCATGAACAGGCAGAGCACTCAACAATCAAGGGGTGTAATATGAGGTTTAGTAAAGAAATGGTGGATACCCTAATATGAGGAGGTATAATTTTTGGCTTTGCTCTCTGAGTAAATGTGCAGCAGAAACTATTTCATGACTGATGAAGCCTTGGAAGCTCTGATATAAACTGTATTCACTTAAATCTGTAGTGGTATTCCAGGTGGTATAAACAAAACCCAGCGCATTCATTTGTGATTTCTGATCTAGAATTTCAAAGTACATTTGTAATGAATTATTTTCTATGTGGTACTGTTTTCATAACATATCTACAGTCTAAAGTTCTATTCACAAGACTACTTTAAAAAACAACAACATAAAAATAATGACAATATGGAGGCTGTTGGCGAATGCCATTTGAGCCCTCATTATGTGAGCTATTGCACTTATTCTTCGAAGTCTCCTGGTAGCATTTAAAAATTCTGATTTGAATGAAAATTGCCATAATAACTCCTTCCTCTCTGCTTTTTTGTAGCTGCATTTATTGGCATATATCAAATAATTTCTTGTTCTCAAATACCAAAGAAAAGAGCATCTCCACACTTATATTTAATGCCAGTTACTAGTTGTTCTTCTTTAGTTGTTTAAATGAATAGTTCACCCAAAAATTAAAATTCTCTCATTATTCACTTACCCTGATGCCATTCCAGATCTGTCTTTCTTCAGCAGAACACAAATGAAGATTTTTAGAAGAAGATAGAGCTCTGTCAGGTCCTTATAATGGAAATACACGGGTGCCAGCACTTTGACGGTCCAAAAGTCACATTTAGGCAACAATAAAAGTAATCCACATGTCTCCAGTCGATCAATGAATGTCTTCTGAAGCAAATCGTTAGGTTTGTGTAAAAAACAAGTCGATAATTAAAATGTTAACTTTAAATCGCCGTTTCCATCCAGGGCTCTGATGCAGTTTGAAATGGCCGAACTCTCGCATGATGTTCGTTCTTCAGTTGTAAGTAAGCAGCGCTTCCGAATTCTCACGTGAACTCGCCGACACACTTACGTCACTCTTTGTGTCAGCTGCTAGCAGGAAGTGCTTTTAAAAGATAATAACGTTTTAATTATCGATTTATTTTTACACAAACATATCGATTTGCTCTGGTAAAAAATCCTGACGTGAGCATTGCCATAGATAGTGTTCTTTTCAAACCCTCTTGAACCATTCATAATCTGGGTGTCATTCTTGACTCATCCCTAACATTTAAAGCTCACACTGGTTCTCTTGTTAAAGCTGCGTTACACGTCTCCACCCACTGTTAAGCCAGAAAGACAGTGAATCTCTGGTCCCTACATTTAAATCATCTCGTATTGATGATTGCAATTTTCTCTTGATTGGCTTACCTGCTAAAAAAGGCCAGAATGCAGTATGTTCAGAATTATGAAGCACGAGTACTCACCCACACCAAACGATCTGCCCACAATACTCCCATTCTCTGTGATTTACACTGGTTGCCTGTCTCATCCACTACAAAATCCTTCTTCTAACTTTTAAATGCCTCAATGGCCTTGGACCTCGCTATCTCTCTGAGCTATTGCAGCCTTAAACACCTGTGCATACTCTTACACCTTGTCTTAACCAGACGTGATAAGATTCCAGCGACAAGCAATCTGTCTGTCCACACTAGACATGACACATCACGACACCATGATATTCATACACTAAAATAAGAATAATTGACAATACAATTTAGAGCAATCACAGACGGAACAGTCTGTTTATTGAACGCAACTCACTAAAGCTGCATATGGGCATATGCTTTCTAAGGCAAACTCCCAGGGCATAAATACACAATCACAAACATACACTGGGCAAATTTAGTTTATGAATCGTGTCCAAATTCAGTCTATTACCATTGTTTATGTTCACATGATACTTCTGTTGTTATTTTACCGATCTCCATGTGACAGAGAAGCAGAGAGAAAGTCAGAAAGAGCCAGTATGTCAAACTCTGCCATTCTGAACCGGTGTGTGTGTGTGTGTGTGCACAATTTACCTGTATATCCAACTTTTGTCAACTATCCATTATGGCAATTAGACATTTCAATCTACATTAAAGTGCCATCTTAACTGACCAGTACAGATCAGACAGGAGATTGGTCTTCATGGCCCTATCGTGTCAATTATTCAGACACATGTACAAATTGTCTAATGTACTGTGGCAAGAGTCACCAAGAGAGAAACATTTTACCCTTGAAGAAGTGCCCTAAACAGGCTTATAGTGCAACCATATTACTGTTATCAACAGTATGACTTAGCTGTATTAATAAATACACCTTAATTATTAGCCATTATACAAACTTCACTAAATTTAAGAGAAATGTAAAAGAGATAAAATTTTATGACATGTATAATTATATATATATATATATATATATATATATATATATATATATATATATATATATATATATGTATAAAATGTTAATGTCAAAAACCATGTTTGAGCTATTTATGTATTTTTTATATCAGAGCTACTAAACTTTGGAATGCTCAGGGGCCACAAGGCTGGATCCCTTTAGCCTCGAGGGCCACACTCTTAATTTAATAGTAATTGTAGTATAAAACATAAATATCCATTTATTTATGTAATGTGTAATATATATTATATATATATATATATATATATATATATATATATATATATATATATATATATATATATATATACACACTACCGGTCAAAAGTTTTGAAACACTTCACTGAAATGTTTCTCATGATCTTAAAAATCTTTTGATCTGAAGGCATATGCTTAAATGTTTGAAATTTGTTTTGTAGACAAAAATATAATTGTGCCACCATATTAATTTATTTCATTATAAAAAAATAAAAAAGTTTTTGAAATTGATGACTTGGACCAAATAATAAAGAAAAGCAGCCAATAAGTGCCCAACATAGATGGGAACTCCTTCAATACTGTTTAAAAAGCATCCCAGGGTGATACCTCAAGAAGTTGGTTGAGAAAATGTCAAGAGTACATGTCTGCAAATTCTAGGCAAAGGGTGACTACTTTGAAGATGCTAAAATATAACACAGTTTTGATTTATTTTGGATTTTGTTTAGTCACAACATAATTCCCATAGTTCCATTTATGTTATTCCATAGTTTTGATGACTTTACTATTATTCTAAAATGTGAAGAAAAGTAAGTGTTGAGTAAGTGTTTCAAAACTTTTGACCGGTAGTGTATATATATTACCGTAAATACTCCTGAAAATGGACACTTCACAATTTATACATTTGATTGACTAATAATAAATATATTTTTGATGATGAAATCATAATGCAGGCCACAAAAAATGACTCAATGGCCTCTGATTTACATATATAAAGCCTACAGAAAATCATCATACTCCTTCAGAATAATCACTTCTTTTTGTCTTACAGCCTGAAATCAAAACCCATATAAAACATTTTAAAATATGTCCTGCTTTATTTACAAATTTTGCCTTACCACATTCAAGTAATGAAAAAAGGCAACAGTTTCCAAAAATTTATAATATAAAGAAAAACTACAATAACAAGGTTTGAAAAGTGATCATACACCTAGATTTAATATTTCATAGAGCTACCTTTTGCTTTAATGAAAGCCATTAGTCTGTTTGGATAGGTCTCTACTAGCTTCGAGCACCAAGATTGGGGAATATTTGCCCAATCTTCCATGCAGAATAATTTGAGTTCAGTTAAATTGTGGGGTCAGCAGTGGTGGACTGCTCTCCTCAAGTCCATCCACAGGTTTTCTCTTGGATTTCAGTTTGGGCTCTGACTTGGCCAATCAAGAATTTTGACCTTCCTATCCTTAAGCCACTGTGTTTTTGGCAGTGCTTTAGGGTCATTGTTATGCTGAAAATTTAACCACCTGCCTATCTTCAGTTGTCAAACAGAGGGCTACAGATTTTCCTCAAGAATTTGGGTGTATATGGCAGCATCCATTTTCCCTTCGCTGAAGCCCCCACAACATGATGTTGCCACCACAATGCTTCACAGTAGGTATTGTATGTTCTGGGTGGTGTGCTGTGTTTGGTTTTCTCCAAATGGAAGTGTAAGCATAGTTCTAGAAGGAAGACTAAGGATATTTATGCATTCTTTCAATTCAGGCATCTCATCCAATCACAATCCAGCCTCTGTCTTTCATCGCTTGCATGCCTCCATTGTTTTCACTAATGCGCATGTGAGTGAAACACACAGTCATGTCACATGCTATGCCTCGCTTTTCCAAACAGTCACTTCATGTTGGATTATACATTGTGGTCTACTCACCGTGATGTCATACTCCTCAGCACAGCTGGTCTCCATCAGGAAAATATGCTAAATTCTCTGTCAATTCTTCTTTGAGGAATCAATCTTCAATGCATATAGTTAGTGGTTGTTGGGATTCTAAGCTTTCTGCTATCAATGTTCTCAATTCTCTGTTCATCATATCCCTTATACTGCATCAATATCGCTTTTCAAGTGACATTGTTTCAATTTGCTAAATCTCAGTTCTTACCGATCATGTTAGGTTATCTGCCAGCCATGGCAGCTGCGTCATGCAGGTAACCGAGTTCAGGTTCACATTGCTCATCTGTTTACAACAGTGTTTGCCTGAGTGTACTCCTGCACTGTTGAATCAGGATCCAATGTTCATGCATGTCATTATGAATAAATACTAAAGTGTATGGGGTCTGATTACATCCATTCATTTAAGATGACGCTTCTCATGTTCTGCTGATCGCTCCATCGCATGTTAAATCATTAAGTGTTTTCTTGACTTCATATGTCTACATCCGCTGTTCTCTCTCTTAAAGGGGAAGTATCATCCATTGCTGTGTGCCCTCTGACACCTAGTGGTAGGCATTGCTCAATACATTTCTGTATTTCATTAACAGCACATGCATATTGCTGCTCTAATACAGGATATAATCAAATCAAAACAAGGGGGTACTAATTCCTATATCACAGTTGTGTTGCAGGTTTTCTGGCATCATTCGGTGAAGAGATATTATTATGGTTCCTGTAATCCAGTGTACATTTTGTATATCTCCCTTTTCTGAAACACCCAATTCAGGTCTTGGAGTCTCCACTAACAAGCTGATGAGTTGAATTATGTGTGTTTGATTAGGGAGTTATACAAAATGTGTAGTGTTGTGGGGGCTCCAGAAACAGGATTGAGAACCACTGCTGTAATCTATCATTTGTTTTATTAGTGACAGGACTATGAAGCTTTCTAAACAATGGGGCTTTATCAAAAACATTTTGAAATTCCAAAGCTTCATTACTCAAGTTTCTGCAAACTGTTAAATTTTCTGTATCTGCTGGTCAAAACATAAGTTCCCTATTAATGCTCAAATACCTTAGCTTAACAGAATTATATTTTATTTTAAGTTATCAATGCAATTTGGTCATTTGGCTCTGTTCACTATATATGTGCTTGTGGTTGGGGCAGTAATATTTAGTAGCAGTTAAGTAAGTTATTGGCAGTACTTTACTGGGATAATACCTGTGCTGGATTAGTGCTTCTTTTGAAGCAGATACCGAATATTCAGAACGACTGAAGCTTCACACATCATGGATCATGCATATGTGTTGCTGATTTGCAACAGTCTTCAGCAGAAACTTTGGTATTAAATAATACATCATTATTCACTATTACATATTTGCCCTCTTGATCTGCATCTTATTTGCCAGTCTCTCTTGTCTCATATAATACGCAGTGTGCCAGAAACCTGGGCGTCCTATTTGACAGCAGCCTAAAGTTTGACTAAAAGTTAACTGCTGTTGTCAAGTCTTGTTTTTTTTTTCATCTTCACCTTCTTTCTAAAGTTAAGCCCTTTTTATCCATGAGTAATTTTGAAACCATAATCCATGCCTTTGTAACATCTCAGATAGACTACTGTAACTCGCCGTTTCTCATCTGCAGCTAGTACAAAATGCAGCTGCTAGGCTTCTCAAAGGGAAGTGCAAATATGACCATATTACACCTATTCTAATTTCTTTGCACTGGCTCCCTGTCAAGTACAGTATTGATTTAAAATCGTATTATTTGTCTACAAAGCCCTCAATAATCTGGCTCCTCAATACTTAACTGATTTATTGCTCACGTATACTCCTTCTCGAACCCTAAGATCGTGTGACAATGGCCTACTCACTTGGCCTAGAGCCAAACTTAATCGAGGTGATCGCGCCTTCACTACCGCTGGTCCGAAACTTTGGAATAGCCTTCCTCTTTATATCAGACATGCTCCATCCATCTCTGCATTTAAATCTTCTCTTAAGACTTATTTATTTTCCCTGGCTTTTAACATCCCCTAACTATGTTATTTTGGGGGCTTTTATATTCATGATTGTTTATTGTTTGTTTATTTTGTTTTTATTTTTTGTCTTTGTCTTAATTTATTCCTTTTATTCACTGTACAGCACTTTGGTTAACCTCATTTGTTTTTAAATGTAATTTATAAATAAACATTGATTGATTGATTGATTATGGCATTTGCCAGTCCTTGACCTATCAGTAGTCTAAAAATATCAAATAGTAAGATAACCATTTAAGGCATTTTCCATTCCTAAACCTTTATTAATGATTGATTTGGTTGTGTTTTTCCCCTTTCTTCTGGAACACCACTCTATGACATTACAGTTTCACATTTTTCCCTCTGTTTTTCAGTAAATGCATCTATGCTTGCCATTTTTTCAAAGGCCATACAAAAGTATGAAGCCTCTCGCAGCTGAAAGTAGCCCGACTGTGCAACTGCAAATCTCCTTCTCTACCAACACATTCATACTACCCTGGCACTCACTGATATATTCTTTCCTCGGGCAGTGTGTCTAAGACTTGAGACACTGCAAACGTGGCACTCCTGCTAGTGGCTCAATCCATCTCCTAAGCAGTGCAAATGTGCCGTCCAGGCACTGCAACTGAGGTATGTCTTTCTGGCCGTGTGACTAAGCGTCTCGCCACACCGCAACTGTGGTGTGCTTTCTACTATTGGCTCAGTACACCTCTATCTCCTAAGTACATCTCCTATGTGTTGTCTAGGTGTCGCAACGGCGGCATGTCTTGGGCATCTAAACATCCCACGACACCATAGATTTAGTTGATAAATAAGAAAAAAAAATTCCATTTGTCGTGGAACCTTTGTCTCTAATGTAAAGACTCACTCTTAAAGTCTTGGGTTTTGATGCCATAAGATAAGACTTTATTGAAAACATAACAAAGCCGAGGTGGTCCATGGAGCATCTGAAGTTACATTTTTATACAGTTTCTGCTCCCCTTAACTCTTTGAGGGATGGGCTCTTCATCCAATGAAATCGTCTATGCCTCCCTAGTTTCCTCTTTGCAGTCTCCCTTCCAGCTGGTTATCTTTGGCCCCAACTTGCAGTTTCATCTTAATGCTAGCACTTAGGAGCGCACATATATCGTTTGCTTGTTTTAGTAATCTTGGCATTATCTGCACCAGTCCTGCTCATTAAATTATCCTTTCAATATCCACATGTCCACCTCCCTTTGGGCCCTACAAAGTTTGATAGAAAGAAGCTGTAATTCTTTCCAGAGAAGCCAAGCTGCTACAGGTGGTGTTCCTTACCTAAAACTCCTTACTCATTCGCTTGACACAGGCATCCCGTCTCCAAGGTCTCCTACTTTCTATATTACATCAATTCATTTCCCCTTGACACAAAAGCCTTACACAGAGAGAGAGAGAGACTGCAAGCTAAGCTGTTTTCTGCACTTTCAAACTGTATCTAAATAGAGTAAATCAGAGTATTAAATTAATAAAAGAATGATTAAATATGTAACATACTGAATAATAATAATAATAATTAATAATAATTTTCTTTATTTATCACACATTATACATTTGCACATATATGGTGAAATTCTTCTTTTTCACATATCCCAGCTAGGCTGGGGTCAGAGTGCATCAATAACATTGATAATGCAGCTTATCATAATACATTGTTTGCACATTGTCATTTTAAGATTATTGCATATTGCATACAAATTAATTTAATTATCAAAAACAGATTAACTGAATGATTAAATAAAAATATTCCATACCTTCACATGGCAAAGCATTGTTTATCTTTGCAGGAGTATTACACAAACAACGTCACCCTTATTATAGGGCTCAAATGTAAAACGTGGTTTATCCTTTTGCAAGGAAATTGCACAAACCATACTCACCCTCATCACAAGAGCCCATACACAAAGCATTGTTTATCCTTTTGCAAGGGTATTACACAAACTATGCCCACACATTTCATAAGGGCTTAATCACAAAGCATTGTTTACCCTTCTCCAAAGATATTGCACAAACAAGGCTCACCCATACACAAGTGTTCATCAGTTCTCATAGGCCAGCCTACCCTTCTGCAGGGTATGACACAGTAGTATTTTTTGACAATCATATACAGGCTTATGTTTGCATCATTCATTTTTATTTCTTATTTTTTCAGATTTTCCCTCACCTTCTGAAGACTTGGTTGTTGTCCTGAGTCTAATTAATTGGTTTTGTATTTTACTTTTGGGGGATAACACCTCCCCTGCCATCATCGCCTTTTGGCAGGATCTGACATTTTGAGCAAATATCTGAGCGCTGAACCAAATAAACTAAATATCTCTACATTCGTATTAATTCCAATCATTCTGAGTCTTTTCTGATAGAAATGAAAGTGTAAGCATAGTTCTAGCAGGAAGACTCAGGATCTTTACACATTCATTCCATTCAGGCATCTCATTCAATTACAATCCAACCTCTGCTTTATAAGCTCTGCCCAGCTGTCTTTCATCTTTAGTATGCCTCTGTTGTTTTCACCCCCCTCCACCCCATCAAAACCAGTTTAGGTCTTGTCCTGCTGTGGGTGTCAGCTTCTCTCCCCTGCAGTCATCATGAACTCCAAGCACTATATTTGGAGAATCCCAAACACAGCACACCACCTAAAACATACCATAATTACTGTGAAGCATGGTGGTGGCAACATTATGTTATTGGGGTGTTTCTCTTCAGCGGGGACTGGGCAGGATTGAAAAAAAAATGGATGATGCCATGTACACCCAAATTCTTGAGGAAAATCTTTGGTCATCTGTAGATGACTGTGATTAAAGCAAAAGGTAGCTCTACGAAGTTGTCATGAATCCCGCCTCTGTAGTTCCTCCCACTCACCACCAAAGGGCTCCATCACCCAAGTATTGACTTTAACTCTCTGAACTCCATTTCCCATAATCCCTGTACCTGGCACTGATTATCTTCTCACCTGTTTCTCATAAACTCGGCTATTTAAGACTCCCTCTCACTCCCTGTCATTGTGAAGTCTTGTTTTGCCCTGGTTGACATTTCTGAGCGTTATCTAAGTTTACTGCCTTACCTGTGTATGATCCTGGACTGTTTACCCTGTTTTGACCAGTTGCTGCCTGCCTACTGTTACTGCTTTGTTTACCTGGATATAACCTGTGATTGTCTGCCGCCTGCCCTGACCTCTTGCCTGTTTATTGACTACCTCTCTGGATTGTCTTGGATATTACTATTGCTGGTGATTGACCCCTGCCTGTCTGTATTACTATGTTTATTGTTGTTAAAGCTGCACATGGATCTCAACTCTGTTGACTCATCATTACAGAAGTACTAAATCCAGGGGTATGATTACTTTTGTATCCCTGTTATTCTAGTTTTTCAACATTTATATATATATTTTTTTTATTACTTGAATGTTGTAAGGCAAAATTTATAAATAAAGATGGATTTTTTTTTAATGGGTTTTGATTCCAGGCTTTAAGACAACAACAAAAAAACTACTATTCCAAAGGAGTAGGATGCTTTTCTATAGGCACAGTGTATGGAGCATAGTCGCATGACAATGGGAGGGGGGGGGGGGGGGATATCTGTGTGCCCCAGTTCTGCCCCTGTGGGTAAGAAATTAAAAGCTGCTGGAGTTGGTCTCCCCTCAGCAGTCACCTACATGACCACAGAGCATCAAATTAGCTTTAAAGTAGCCTGTTTTGCCTAGGTCAGATTGAAATAGTTACATTTATCTTTAATAAATCCAGTGTTAGGTAAGAGTTTGTTCACAAGCTAAGGTATGGATGCTAAGCATGACAACATCCAGGACACCATCAGTGATGCTGCTGTATGCTTCACCCATCATGTTATGCTACAAGCCAAAGCCTGTACACTTTACTAGCACAGTTGTGGACTTGCTTGGCTTTTTGGCCACAATAAACACAAAGTGGCCCCAAAAATTATTTGGACACTTATGCCACAAATATCACTGCTTTTAGATAACAATGTCAAACCAAGTGGCATTTATAAAAAAAATAAAAGTCAGTACAAGTCCTGTTTTTAAGCAAAACCTTTCACTATATGATTCATTTAAATGAGATATGCATACATTTATTCCATACATTATCAAATCTAATCCAGAACCAGGAATCAGATTCTATATAGAATGTCCTTGTTTCCTTGAGGTTATACCATCCTACACAGGACAGGATTTTAAATTAGCATCAGGAGAGAGCACACCTTCTGGTGAAGAAGGAGAGAGAAAACACATACACACTCCAGGTACGTTTACACGACAACGATGTACTAAAAACGGAAAAGTTTTTCCTTTGCGTTTTTTGAAAAGTTTTGTGTACAGACGACAACATTGTCTAAACGATCCCCGTTCACACGGATCTGCGAAAATGACTAAAAACACTGTATTATGCATGCCAGGCCAGTAGTTGGCGATGTTTAGAATGCACATAAGCATTCTTCCACAGAGCGGTGAATACAAACAATGAAGATGGCGAAAGCATCAAGCAATTTTGTCTGGATGGACGATGAGATTGCTTTATTACTACAATTCCTTTGCTGGAGAAGGGTCAAGAAACTCAATCTTGAGCAGCACAAACACAGTCCTGTAGTCCGCCATTGTAGTTTTGAATGTCTCATGCGTTGTTTTGAAGTACTCACGCGCATGCCTATAGGCTGAACTCTCAAGATTATTCAATAAACTCTGCTCATTTTTACCATCACTTTGTCTCCTGCCTTCTTCTGTATTCCCCCTGTTGACTCTTGGGCTGGTAGGAGAGTAAGTTAACATAACAAGCTGTTGATGTTGACTGGTTTTGGATATCAGACAGAACTCTGATATATGGATATCTTCTGACGGAGAGAGAGGTCTTGTGTACATTGGATCTAACATGCATTTTCACTGCCTCATGTTTTCATATTCTAAGCATATCATTGAATACTGTACATGGCATCAGATCTCTGTCTGTAGGCTATATACATAAGCAGTGGGTGAATGAATTGCAGGGTAAAGGTACATCAAATAAAATTAAGTAAATCAATAAATAACATTTAAAATACAAATATATTATTCCCATCTGAATCCATACATTCATTTCAAGATTTTCAAATTGCAGGTTCTGCCTACTGTACAGTGTTCACACTCCATACAAAACACTCCAAATAAATAAATTGTTGATTATTGTTATTTGCACAGACACCAGTATTCATACTGATAATTATACATCTCAAATTGATACCTATCAATCCATCATTCTTTATATATCATGTAATACGCGTGCGCATGACATCATCATTTTCATAAATTCGCGTTTTTGTATGTTTACAAGGAGATGATAACGGCATCGTTTTCAAAAACTTGCACTTTGAAACTCATTTTCAAATGTTTGCGTTTTCAGACCCCAAAACGCCGTTGTCTTGTAAATGAACAGCAAAAATGCATTAAAAGTTTTCCGTTTTTAGTTGAAAACTTTGTTGTGTAAACTGCCCCTCAGATTAAAAGTAAAATTGTGAACTTAAATGACAATTTCTATTGGCCTTTTTGTCATATTGTTATTGTGTGGTGTTATTGTGCACTTCATGTCATGAAAAGGGTCATATCTTGACAAATTTAATTTTCCTAAATCTTTTGAAATAAAGTTTAATGTATTATTTATACATACATTAACTTTAATAACTGTAAAGAACTCCCAGCCATTTATTAAAACTAAGCTGCAAAAAAAACAAATTTTTTGTGACTTTAATGAAAATATTACTGGAACACATGACTGCTTCATGTGAACAATGTCTATTAAGTGATTAGAAACTTGGACCACCCAGCAGTGGCAGGCCGTGCATTAAAAGTCTAGGCCTTCAGTGTGATTCTTGCCATTAAGAAACAGTTTCACAATGAATAAGACACCCTATGCCTTTGGGCATCATACATTATGTCGCAGCTAACTAATAATACCAATTGACATTTTAAAAACACGTCCACGCAGGAAAGCCAGAACTTGAAACGACACTTAATGCTCAAGCAAGCCTAATTTTAACTGCAGCATGACTGTTTTGTGAAATGAACGTCTCCCGATCAGACATTCAAAAATCATAATTTTTCATATGAATCTACCAAGGAGGACTACAATACCTGGAAAAATCGATCTAATAATATTTGCAATTTAAATGTAGCTTGCAATAAATTTTGTTTCATCAGGGTACACAGTTATGCTGCGTTCCATGCAAGTTGGATGTGGGATATTCCTACTTGATATCTCTGACCATAAATGCATTCCATTCCCCGATATTCGGAAGATGATGTTTAAGGAAACAAAACTGCAATGCTCCTGATAGCTTAGCAGGGGTTTGACTCTCATTAGAGATGTCTCCTAGCAACCCAACTGATAAACAATGCTGCAGCGCTAGCATTTGTGCTTCAGGTGTACGATTATAAAAAGAGATTATAATGTTTTATACACCTGTTTCTGCAGGCATTTGTTAAACGAGCTTTAATATCATTTTTATCAATATTACTTAATAAAGTGAATGTTTATCACTTACTTTGTATATCTCCCTGAGTGTCGACATGTTTGTGTGAAATCATGCCCCTGCATCTCGGCGAAATCGGAGTTGAGAATTTTTGCACGAGCCTACAAGTTATAATTCTGACTTCAAGAAGCATTCCTTTGCACTTTTCCTAGTAGGAAGTTATAAAATCCGACTTTCCAAGTTGAATGGAAGGTAGCACTTCTTTTCAAAACTTGATCCGACACTGAATGCTCCAGCAGCCTAATTTACACTTAGAAAACTCCTGATATTGCTATAACAATGCAAAAAGCACTTACCAATTTTCTTGAAGTGAAAATCAGTCCTCCTTTCATGATTAATAAATTACACAATCACACGGTCATGCAGAACAGCTCAAGTTTGTAAATCCATAAGGATCTCTTTCTCAATGGCGAAAGCAGCAGTAATGACAGTCGGCTCGTCAGCAAAATCTCACGCTCTTCGCTTTGAAATTACGGCACTTAAAGCGTGATTGCGTCACTCAAGGCCAGCTAGAAGGCCTCAACCAGGACATATCCTAAAGATCACACCCACCAAGAACAAATAAATCAATCTGATTGGCTGATGAATCTGACTTTAGTTGCTCATTCATTTGCGCTGTTGAGGGATTCTGTGGAAATTCTGAAGGCCTGAGGGGGTGGAACTCAGACTCACGCGCTGCTTCTGCTAATGAGCTTGGCTTTGAGCATGTGATTTGTGAACAGTTGTCACGCTTCGCTTGTAAGCATCAAGGAATAAATTCTGACTGGATAAACTTTTTGTTTTTCTCTATTTGTTTGTAGATTAAATAAGAGTAGAAAGCGATTAAAAATACATAGGCAAAAAGGTGATCGAGAATGAAAGGATGAAAAATATGTATTTATTTGGCATGTTAAGCCAGCAGAGAAGGCTTTGCTGGCCCTGAGAATTTGCCACTGCCACCCAGATACTATTATTCTTTAACACCAGAAAAAAGGCCCACTGTTCCTGACCAACATGATCACACAGAAAGTCATCATGTTGCAAAGAAATGTTCCACTACCCTTAGAGTGGTCCCATTATGCCCAGTTACTGACAAGCGCCATTTCCAATTACACATTTTTGCATCAGTTCAAATGTTAACCTTCTCCTGTGGTATGACTGATAGGCATGATACTGAGGTTCCATTTTACTTATAAGACTATGTTTTTACTCCACTGATGGTTAGATTTATGTTTGGGGTTTGGGCCTAGGGATAGTTATAAAATATTAATTCCTCTTCACTGTATTACATCATACACAACTAGAAACAACTCACTTTACAACTCGCTTTTGGCACCACTCTGTAGACATTTCACACAAAAACTAGAGCTCACATGTGCCAATATGTTCAAAAACACTTCAGCCACTGGGAGCAGTAGTCTGAATTTCAGTAAACACAGGAAGATCCCAATGTCCCTAATATGTCTCTAATCATGCCAATCTGACATTACAAATTTGAGCAGCATATTTCAGCAATGTTTTGTGGATCTGTTACAAAGTAATGCAGTCTTTGCAAAGAGGCAGTTATTGATGACTATATTAGTTCCAACAGCAAGTGTGCAGTCTGTAAGTAAGCCTTACTAGTTTCACATACAGAGAGGTTAGCCAATCTTAAAGCTAACCTTGCTAATCTGAAGGCATTTACAAAGAAGCCCTAAGAAGAATAGAGAAAAAAAAAAAAAAAAAAAAAAAAACCTGTTTACTTGTGATGGTCAAAGGGAGGGTGGAAAATTGTCATCAAAAATAACAGTTTTTGGTGTTAGACTGACTAACATTATAATCAGACCTCATGCAAATTTTGAATTTAATGAAAATAAATAAATGAACAAATATACAACAACATAAAAAATATTTAAAAAAAAGTCTATAACTGCCTTTTCTAAAATCTGTGATATTCCATATTACTCCTGATTTGAAATTATTTTGATATGTAACACTTGTTACCTAAAGTAAGGTAGTGTGATTTAACATTTATAATTCATTTAAAAAATAAGATTTACTCCTGATATTTTATGGTGTGAAATTGGTTACTAGAATACCACGAATAAAAGCTCCTTGCCCGTGCACAAGGGAGCCTTTGCTTAAACTATCTCTGAGTGAATTAATAAATACTTAATTTCTTCAGAGGACCTGGCAAATGTAAGAGTGAAAAAAAGAAAAACGTCCTGGTTACTTGCGTAACCTCCATTCCCTGATGGAGGGAACAAGACGTTGTGTCGATGTAGTGACACTAGGGGTCACACTTGGGAGCCCAAAACACCTCTGGTCTTTGAAAAAAGGCCAATGAAAATTGGCGAGTGGTATTTGCATGCCACTCCCCCGAACATACGGGTATAAAAGGAGCTGGTATGCAACCACTCATTCAGGTTTTGTGCTGAGGAGCCGAGACAAGGTCCTGGCCATTTCAGCAGATAGTCCAGCATTGTGGCAGGAGGGACACAACATCTTGTTCCCTCCATCAGGGAACGGAGGTTACGCAAGTAACCAGGACGTTCCCTATCTGTCACTCACTCGACGTTGTGTCGATGTAGTGACACTGGGGTCCCTATACGAAACGCCACAACTGGCTGAACTGTGTTACGTGAACCTGAGGTGCCACGCTGTGTCATGGCCATGCTGAGTTCAGGGACATCGAAGCACTTACCTGGCTCCTTGTGACCATCCCTGGAACAGCCTGAGACAGGGGAGGAAGAGGCCTGTCCTCGTGACCGTGGAGACCGTCACATCGGGGGTGGATTTGTGACACAGCTGGGCACGCAGGGGAAGGGAGACCACCACTGGAGCGCCAAACCTGCCAAAATGGAATGGTGGGCAGTGGTCGTGATGACTGCCGTGCGCACCGGGCATGTGACCCAGGGAACAAGAAAACCGCTCTTTTGCTGAACTCTTGGGTATCGCAGCCACTTGGGCATGCAGCAAAATTAAATAAAAATGTAACAAAAGATTCTCCTTCCAGCCCTCCACCAGGGGATGGAGTGGTCTGCTTACCAGCTCCAGAGCAGCGGGTTTCATCGTCCCTGGGTCACCCGTCTCAGGGGCGCTTCAAAGCCTTTCGCGGGTTCTTGGCGGCCGGCCATGAGACGGGTGACGTCTGCTTCCTGTGGTGGGCTCCACGCCGGGGCCGGGCCACGGGGGCAGGTTGCGGTGGAGCCAGTGCAGTCACCGCAGGGGGATGCCCTTGGCGATGAGCAGATGGGGTGTGGGATCTTGAGCCGCGCCGGGGCAGGATGTGCCGGATAGCCTCTGTCTGCTGCTTCACCGCCGAGAACTGCTGGGCAAAGTCCTCGATGGTGTCGCCGAACAGGCCAACCTGGGAAATGGGGGCGCCAAGAAACTGTGCCTTGTCGGCCTCTCTCATCTCGACCAGGTTGAGCCAAAGGTGGCGCTCCTGGACCACCAAGGTGGACATCGCCTGGCCGAGAGACCATGCCGTGACCTTTGTCACTCAGAGGGCGAGGTCTGTTGCCAAGCGCAGCTCCTGCATCAATCCCGGGGCGGAACTACCCTTGTGCATTTCCTTTAGTGCCTTGGCTTGGTGGACTTGCAGGAGAGCCAAGGCATGCAGGGCGGAGGCGACTTGCCCAGCGGCACTGTAGGCATTGGCCGTCAGGGACGACGTAAACCTACAGGCCTTGGACGGGAGCTTTGGGCGCCCATGCCAGGTGGCGGCGCTCTGCGGGCATAGGTGCACTGCGAGTGCCTTAACCACCGGGGGGATCACCGAATAGCCCTTGGCCGCCCCACCATCTAATGTAGTGAGGGCGGGAGAGCTGAAAGATCGGGACCGGGCAGTAAAAGATGCCTCCCACGACCTTGTCAGCTCCTCGTGCACTTCCGGGAAGAAAGGAACTGGGTTGTGGCTGTGAGCGGCGCTGCGAGCCCAGGAACCAATCATCAAGCCGCGAGGGTTCCACTCTGGCCCGACGCTCGCGGCTGCCCGGGAAAGCATGTCCGTCATCTCCGCGTCAGCCTGTGACTGGGCGACTGCACCTGAGAGGGGGAGCCAAGCTGAGGCTTCCGCATCTGACTGTGCTCAAGAGCTCATCACCTTCGCGGGCTCCGAATAAGAGGTCGAACTCGCTGTGAGACGAGCCGGCGGACTCATCCAGAAGCCCGATCAGGGCAGACAAGCGTGCTGGGGAATGGGAGGTCCGTGGGGGAATACCCGGCGGAGGTGGTCCCATTGGGGTCCCCAAATTACCCCCAGTGCTAGCCGCGCTGGCCTCATACCCGTGGGTAGAAGGACCAGGGCGGGGAGCTGCTGGGGTGGCTCGCTTTCTTACAAAGGCAAGCCGCGACCGCATTGTTGCCATGGACATGTTTTCGCAATGAGTACGACCAATCCACGAACGCTGTCTTCGTGTGGGCAGCACCCAGACACAAAAGACAGTGATCGTGACCATCAGAAGGCGAGATATAAGGACCGCAACCAGGAATAACACACAAACGGAAAGGCATCTTTAAAAAGACGCTCCGTGTGTGCCGCTCTTTTAGAGAAATATACTCTTTTTTTTTTTTTTCTTTTTTTTTAGAATATACTCTTTTATTTCTGCTGAAGCACCCAGGGGCGTTCTCTGCAGTGCACCACTGCAGAGGGGGGAGAAGCCGCTGAAATGCGCCTTCAGATCCAGCAGAGTTGAATGAACAGCCGTGGGAATTCAACTCAGTGAGCATCGACCGTTCGGCTCCGAGGAGAAAATCTGAATGAGTGGTTGCACACCAGCTCCTTTTATACCCGTATGTTCGGGGGAGTGGTATGCAAATACCACTCACCAATTTTCATTGACCTTTTTTCAAAGACCAGAGGTGTTTCGGGCTCCCAAGAATGACCCCTAGTGTCACTACATCAACACAACGTCGAATGAGTGACAGATAGGGAACTGAGTTTCTTACTCACTCAAAGCTTAATTTTAAGATACCCAACATGATCTATAATTTGTATTCATAGATATTATACTAAGTAAAGTGTAATGTTACTATATGTTAACATATGTGTTTCAACGTTTGGACACCAAACATACAAAATCAATGTATTGACTACTGATATATATAAATAGATATGAAAATATAGCGGTAGTTCTGTCAGAAGACTTGTAGTAGCATTACACCATTCATTCAATTCAGGCATCTTATCCAATCATAATCCAGCATTTGCTTTATCTGCTGTCTTTCATCGCTCGTTATGCGTATTGTTATTGACACTAATCAGTCATTTGTATTGTACAAATAAATATATAATGAGTAAACAATTTTGTTCACAGACGTTTCCTTTCTTAATATAAAGTGTAGGATAGGAGCCTAGATAACATTTGATGCCTGTATTGTATTGATTTGAAATTCTCTTTGTTGATTGGTTGGTATAAAAGTTTGTATGATAACTAACAATTTTGCAAAGTTGTCATGAGACTATTTTGGCTTTGATAAATACATTTAGCCATACAAATAGTGCAAATGACTTTTCTTAATCCCATTTGGATTTCATTTTCAAATATGGTGTTTCTCTGATAAAGTTTCTCAATAATCATGATAAATAAAAGTCCTGCTATTGTGCCTGAGACAGAACTACATCACCTGCGGCAGAGCCCTCAAAAAAAATGTTTTTCATGCGTAAAAATATTTGTATTTTAGATGCCGTCAATACATTTATATTTAACGTTTCAGTGTCTATGTAAATGTACAAAAATGTATGTGTACTCCTGAGGTACGAATACCTATGACGCGTGAGATCACTCTATCTGTTTTGCTACACCTGGATCCAGGCCAGCTGTTGTTGTGGCTCATGGGGATGAATCTCTATGCAAATAACAGAGAGGAATGAATTGCGTGACAGCAGAAGTTTAAGCCATATGCAGGAGACACACAGAGGCGATTAAGTGTGTTGGGTTCATCAATAATGCCACATGCTGCCACACCATCATCCATGTTTTAATGAGAGATGTGTGGGCAGCAGTGGAGGTGTGACCGCTTGGATGACTTTGACAGTCAAACCTCCAGTGCTGCAGGAGGGCCTGTGCTTCACACATGACCCAATACACATATGCTGATAACCTTGCCATCCATAGCAGCTCGAGCACATGCTTTCCAAGAGTACTCACTGCTAATTAACATGTTGTGTATTTATATAATGCTTAGAAGTTATACTTATATTACTTGTATAAAAAGTTAGAATTAGTTATTTGGTTGTTTGCTCTAAAAAATGTATATCCTGTTAGAAAAAAAAAAAAAAAAAAAAAACTTGCAACTGTGATTGCCATATATTGACTGTAAAATAAATAAATAAATAGTGACATTTGTTCAAGCATTATGGGATGTATTTTTGGTGCCTGTAAATTGTACAATTAATAACCATGTATGGGTGTTTCTTCAACTTTCATATCCCACACTGTAAAAATAAATAAATAAATAATAATAATCTAAATTTTATGGAAAATAACTCTTTTTATTATTATTATTATTATTATTATTATTATTGTATATAAAACTCTGTAAAATTATGGGCATTATCTGTACATTAACAACCCAACTGTTATTTTAAGTATTATGCCGATAATGACAAATTTATTTCTCATTTTTGTACAGAAAAATTACTATATTATTTCTACAGTATTTTTTCTGCTTTCTTAAATTACATAAGTTTTGTAAAATTGCAGTAATTATCTGTAATGAAATATGTAGCTCATTATATAAAGGTTTATGTCCATACTAACAATTTAATGTTTTTCTCTGTAATTTTAAGGTAAATCTTATTAGTTTTATATTTATGTGTACTTTTACATTCAAATTCTGCAATTCTGGATACAAATTTAGCAAACTTGTTTCATTACATCAAACATAATGCATATTTTATTTTTATTTTTTTTTATTTTTTATTTTTTTTTTAAAGAGTACAAAGCTGCACTGTTCCCGAGGTTGAAACTTTCAGGCATGTTGCGCCTCTAGCCACACCCAATCAGTGATGTCGCAGTGAGTAAAAGCACATACATGCCAATGAATCTGACAAAAGTAAAATGAGTAAAGGCAAATTCAGGAAACAATGCATTGCAATTGTCCATGCAGGAAGTAGTAGAAGCAAGAATGATAAGCTTTAAGTCCTTTAGAGCAGCAACATGCTTGAAAATTTCAACCTCAAGAGAGCAGTGCAGCAAAACCTTTTTGCCATATGTGATTTAGTGTAGAATTCCTTTTGAAAGTGTTCACAATAGGCAAGGCTTCAGAACGGAGAATGACACAAATGACAGTAAAGCAACAAACACCCTTTATTTTAGTCAAAGCCTTGGCAGAAAAGGCATTACAAAATAAAACCTTCTTATATTTACATTTTCTTGGTGTTAACACTCCTAGATAAACCAGGGAAAATCAAGGAACACGGACAAACAAATATAAATATAGCTCTCATGCTGTTAACACTCCTGGCCAAACTGGGGGACATCAAGGAGTATCAAGAAACAAAAACAGCTCTCATGGCAACATCCATAACATCCATATTGTGCTTCTGTATTGTGTCATACAGGGGCTTGGGGGGTCCAGGGAGAGCCTCTTTACAAAACTCTTTCAAACATCAGATATCTGTAAGGAAAGAGAAGAACTGAGTTTGATTACACCACAGTTTTAAAATGGTTGTTTCTTTCCTCTACACAAACCGGTGTTTTATATCAGAAAGTATTTTTCATGATTTTATCAATGCCAATACACGATTAGTAGAGGTCATCCCTGAGACGTAGTCCAAGGTGTTCCACTCATAGTAGTAGGTGAAGATGATTGCTATAGTTTACATCAATCAATCGAAAAATCTTCAGTTTAACTCTCAATTTCCTAGAGCCACTCTGTGTGGATGAACATTAAATTATTTCAATTGTCCATTAGATGTCACTATAGAGCCCTGTAGCAACCAGTAATGTAATAACTACCATTAATGTAATAACTGCCAATAATGTAATACATTTTTTTTTTTTTTTTTTTTTATTAACCCAGCCAATAATGTAATAGCCAGCCAATAATTTAAGAACTTATTACATTATGGGCAAAAAGTTATTACGTTATTGGTTCAGAAATGTTATTACATTATTGGTAAGTTATTACATGATTGACTTTTATACATTAAGAATGGAAAATGTATTACGTTACATTAATGATAGTTATTACATTATTGGATGCTACAGGCCCCATACAAGTAATCGATCACCTTCAGCTGATCTTAATATGAAATACCACACACCAGTAATTCTGGAAACTTTGACAGGTAAATCAGAATTCTACTTCATTCTCTAGAATGCCAAACAAAGCATATCACTTCTTTAAAATACAACAGGTACCAAGCCAAACTATCAGGCCATTACCATAATAAACATTAAATGGTTCCACTGATTTTCCAAACAATGCACCCATTGGAATGGCAGCCATGTACACACTTCTACATTTATAGAAAAATTAATGTATGTTTTTCCATGTTGTCTCATTTAAGTATTGCATTCAGTGCCTTTACATGCACTTTAATAGTCTGTTTAAACCCCACAATTTCTGAAATGCCAAGTAAACAAGAAATATGATTTCCATAATCAGGTTAAGGGATTAAGAGAACACCGGTTAGTACAGGTAGGTTTCTGCTGGAGAAACATGATCACTGGTCCATGGAAACCCTTAATCACATTTCTGAATGGCTTTTGCATGTGAGCATGTGCAGGAAAAGAGAGCGGATAAGGAAACTGACACAAAAAAAAACAAAAAAAACACTGTTAACACACACCATTTAATGTTTGGGAGAATAAAAACTTAACTGACTGTTCTACATGTTAAAGTATGTGTAATAATTTTATGTAATTTTATGTAATGTTACCGTTGATGAAAAAAAAAATTCTAGCAACTTGCTTCACTTACTAGTCCAAATATACAGTGGCTGTAAAACCTTTTCTGTTGCTCACCAAGCTGTCCAACCCAGTTCTAAGAAGCTGCCACAAAAGGCCGGTTATTCAGTGAGTTTCTCCATTGAAAGGACTTGGCTTAGTTTGGTTCCGAGACTAGTTGTCTCTCTCTACTATTGCTATCAAATAAAGCAGAAATGCCAAAATAATAATCTTTACAAACACAACTTTTTCAAAACTATTGAAGCATTTAATGAATCCAGATTTATCCTCACATCACAAGCCATTCCACTCTTGAAGCATAACCAGTCTCAAGTTATGGTGAATTTGGCCTGATCTGAAGCCCAGCTAAATTTCTCATAGAACCTGCTAACCAGCAATTATGTACCCACTTTCCTGCTCAAAATGAACAGAAAATTCCTAGGCTGTTTCTAGGGTGTATCAGATGGTTGCCAGGGTGTTTCTACGTGGTTGCTAAGGTGTTTGCATGTGGTTGCTGGCTGTAGTCAGTGGTTGCTAGGGTGTTCCTAAGTGGTTGCTAGGGTATACTAGGCGGTTGCTGTGGTGCACTAGGTGGTTTCTAGTGTGTATTAGGTGTATCAAAGTACAGGTGATTACTAGGGTTTTCATTAGTAGGTGATAGGGTGTTTATTAAGCAATTGCCAAGGTGTCAACATTTGGTGATTGCTGTTTCCAGGTGAACGCTAATATGTTTATTTGTGGCTGCTAGGATGAACAACTTGGTTACCAGGGTGTTATAGGCCCAAAAAAACAGCCAGTAATATTAAGTTCAGTGTCCATAACAACCACAGTACATCCCATTAAAAAAATAATCTGTATCCAAATCAAATCAAATCAAATCAAATCACTTTATTGTCACACAGCCATATACATAAGTGCAATGGTGTGTGAAATTCTTGGGTGCAGTTCCGATCAACATAGCAGTCGTGACAGTGATGAGACATATACCAATTTACAATAACATCAAATTAACACAACACAATTTAAACATCTGATATACACATAGTTACACTCAACAATATACAAATAATAACATACACTGTACAGTATACAATACACACTATATAGATACACATTATTCAATAAAAATAAAAAAAATAAAATATATAAAAGTATATATAGTATATATAGAATGTACAGTATTGTACTGTATTGACATTCAGCTGTCGGTTGATAGTCAGTTATTAAGAGAGAATATAATATAATAATAATATAACTTATGACAGTCCGGTGTAAGATATAAGAGTAAGGGTAATAAAGTGCAGTGCTGATGTATTTGATCGTGGGAGATCAAGAGTTCAGAAGTCTGATTGCTTGGGGGAAGAAGCTGTCATGAAGTCAGCTGGTGCGTGTCCTGATGCTGTGATACCGCCTACCTGATGGTAGCAGTAAGAACAGCCCATGGCTCGGATGGCTGGAGTCTCTGATGATCCTCCGAGCTTTTTTCACACACCGCCTTGTATATATTTCCTGGAGGGAGGGAAGCTCATTCCAAACTTCATCAGCCGTCTCAGGAAGAAGAGGCGCTGATGAGCCTTCTTCACAACGACTTCAGTGTGGATGGACCATGTGAGTTCCTCAGTGATGTGGACACCCAGGAACTTGAAGCTGCTGACTCTCTCCACTGGTGCTCCATTGATGGTGATGGGACTGTGTTCTCTGTCTTTTCTCCTGAAGTCCACCACAAGCTCCTTTGTCTTACTGACGTTGAGGGAGAGGTTGTGCTCCTGACACCAGTGTGTCAGAGTGTGCACCTCCTCTCTGTAGGCTGTTTCATCATTGTCAGTGATCAGACCTACCACCGTCGTGTCATCAGCAAACTTAATGATGGCACTGGAGCTATGTGTTGCCACACAGTCATGTGTGTACAAGGAAGACAGTAGTGGGCTGAGAACACAGCCCTGTGGGGCTCCAGTGTTGAGGGTCAGTGATGAGGAGATGTTGCTGCCTATTCTAACCACCTGGCGTCTGCTTGACAGGAAGTCCAGGATCCAGCTGCACAGCGAGCTGTTTAAGCTCAGAGCCCGGAGTTTCTCATCTAGCTTGGAGGACACTATGGTGTTGAATGCTGAGCTGTAGTCTACAAACAGCATTCTCACATAAGTGTTCTTTTTTTCCAGGTGGGAGAGAGCAGTGTGTATTGTAGATGCAATGGCATCATCAGTGGAGCGGTTGTTGCGGTAAGCAAACTGCAATGGGTCCAGTGATGGAGGCAGCACAGAGCAGATATAGTCTCTGATTAGTCTCTCAAAGCATTTGCTGATGATGGGGGTCAGAGCAACAGGACGCCAGTCATTTAAACAAGTTATTTTTGATTGTTTTGGAACAGGCACAATGGTGGATGTTTTAAAGCATGTGGGGACTACAGACAAAGAGAAGGAAAGGTTGAAAATGTCTGTAAAAACATCAGCCAGCTGGTTCGCGCACGCTCTGATGATGCGGCCCGGAATGCCGTCTGGGCCCGCGGCTTTGCGGATATTCACCCGTCGGAAGGATCGGGTTACATCCGCTACAGAGACGGAGAGTGAACTAACCTCTGTAGCTTCAGCTCTCTCCGCGAGGGCGGTGTTATTTCCCTCGAAACGAGCATAAAAAGTATTTAGCTCATCCGGGAGAGAGGCAGCGGTGTTCATGGAGGAGTTTTTATTCCCTTTAAAGTCCGTGATGATGTTAATTCCCTGCCACATGCTTCTAGAGTTGGTGGTGTTAAACTGTCCTTCAATCTTGTTCGTGTTCTGGAGTTTTGCTGTTCTGATTTCGGAGGGCATAACTGGCTTGTTTATGCTCCTCCGCATTCCTGGAATTAAAAGCTGAGGTCCGCACATTAAGTGCCGCGCGAACATCGCTATTAATCCAAGGTTTCTGATTCGGATAGATCTGTACTGTTCTGGTCGGAACCAAGTCCTCTACGCACGTTCTGATGAAGCACATTACGCTATCAGCGTAAAGCTCGATGTCGTCATCAGAGGCGGACAGGAACATCTCCCAGTCCGTGTGATCAAAACAGTCCTGTAGCGTAGAGTCTGATTGGTCCGACCAGCACTGGATCGTTCTGAGGGTGGGTGCTTCCTGTTTCAATTTCTGCCTGTAAGCGGACAGAAGCAGAATGGAAGAGTGGTCCGATTTGCCAAATGGTGGGTGGGGGAGGGATTTGTAGCCATACCAGAAGGGATAGTAGCAAAGGTCCAAAACCCGTTCCCCTCGTGTGTTGAAACTAATGTGCTGGTGATATTTTGGTGCGACTGATTTTAAACTGGCTTTATTAAAGTCCCCGGTCACAGTGAACGCGGCCTCAGGGTGCGCGGTTTCCTGCTTGCTTATACTCCCATACAGTTCCTTGAGTGCCCGGTCTGTGTCGGCTTGTGGGGGGATGTACACAGCAGTGATAATGACCGCTGTGAATTCCCTCGGTAGCCAGAATGGTCGACACAGAAGCATAAGAAATTCCAGATCAGGAGAGCAGAAAGACTTGATAGAATGAACGTTCCTCTGATCACACCAGGATTTGTTGATCATAAAACATACACCACCTCCTCTAGTTTTACCTGAGAGGTCTTTCGCTCTGTCCGCTCGGTGCACGGAGAACCCCGTGGGTTCAATGGCTGAATCTGGAATCTCCGCAGACATCCAATTTCCGTAAGGCAGATAATGCAGCAGTCCCTTGTATCTCGTTGGAAAGAGATCCACGCTTTCAGCTCGCAGAGCTTTTTATCCAGAGACTGAACATTTGCCAGAAGAATAGTGGGTAGCGGGGGTCGATTTGCGCGGCGTCTTACTCTGATGAGAACGCCGGCTCTGTTTCCCCTTTTCCTTTTGCGTTTCCGCGGCCGTGCTGCCCAGACAAAGGGCTCCGCTTGCGTGTTTGTAAACAGCGGGTCGGCATTGAGGAATGTGAAGTCCGGTTTACGGAGTGAAATTGCTGAACCAATGTCCAAAAGTGTTTGTCTGTCGTAGACAATAAGGCAGACAACATCCAAGACAAAAAACATAAGAATTGTGAACAAAACGAACAAAACATTACTATGTTGTGTCGGAGCTCGCAACGCAGCAGCCATACTCGGCGCCATCTTGAGTCCAATCCCTCAACAATCTGTCTTGTGAATCTTTTCTACTGTTTTACTGCATTTCTATAGCCTGTTAAGACAGATGACAGCGCAAAGCAAATCATCACAATAGGACAAATAATTAACAGTCAATAACTCCAGAATCAAGAACCAGAATTCAAATCTGCACCTTGGCTTGCTATTGTTCCCAAAACTAACACAGGGCACAGGAGCTGGTTTGGGACTGAATGATGTATTGATTTTATAGCTTGAATGATGATTGTGTTAGTTTGGTGAGGGAGTGATCTTACCCTGTACTCTCTCCACTCAAAACTGGCAATTTTGGAAATGAGGCTCAGTGCCCTTGTGTTGACAGCGTACTGGCATCCCTTTTCTTTTCATGTGACTTTGGTCCCTTGATCTGTGTTGATTTTGAAGATGCATCTGTTGTAATTTTACTTTAAACTTAAAACATTCAGAGTTATAACTAATCCTGGCATTAAAAAGCCAGTGAAACAGCATCTATAGATACAAAGTTAACAATTTAAATTTTCTTAAAGCTGCACTAAGTGATTTCTGACCACTAGAGGGTGTTGAGAGCTCAAACTCTGTTTGTAAACACACAGCCGAACAAAATAGTTTTTGGTATGGAAATGAGGAATACAATTCAGTCTTACAATCCTGTTGGATTATTTTGTCTCTGAGCTCCAATTTGAAAATGTGGTGAAGCTGCAGACTTTCAGCTACAAGGTAAACTGCTTTGAATGAACTTTTTCTGTTGCCGTAGTGCTGATTGCAGCGACAGAGGCACTTGTGCCATTGATCTGAAATTTGGATACGTTTATCTGCAGAATGTGATGTTTCAGAGGTCCTTGTGGCAGTGGCCTTCAGCGTGGAGTGATCGCTGGTGACAGAATCATCACTGTCACTAATGAATGAATCTTCGCCAGCGCTTGAAACTTCAGGTAGGCTAGTAGCTATTGAGGAGGAATCATCCTGTCCTCTCATCACTGAGGGTAAACCTAAATAACACAAAGACGCATTCATATCATTCAATATCATTCACATATAATTTTCACTTAATCTTCTGTCCAGTTAGTCAATCATACCTAAAATGTTCTCTACTGACTTTGAGAATATTTGCTTTATATAAAGACAGTCATGCTACACAACTAGATAGGGCCACGTAGAACCAGTAACAGACATGGATCCATGTATTATGTAAGTCTCTGAAAGATGTCATGCATGCTGCTTAGAACTGTATACTTACATGAAATTGTGAATATTTATCAGCTGCTCATGGCTATTATTTTACTGAAGTTTAATGCAAGCCATAACTTTTCTGATTTCTACTGGCTTCAGGACACCTGCAATGTCATCTGCCTCCACATACTTCAGGGCATCAGCTGAACCACTACTCTCTGTATAACATCCTCTTGGCTAAACACAGAACTGAGGGATAAGGTTAGGTCACTCACCAATCAATCCATGGCTGCAAGAGGGGGCGATAGATGAGTTATTGTTGCAGGGGTGTCAAACTCGGTTCCTGGAGGGCCACAGTCCAGCAGAGTTTAGCTCCAACCCTAATTAAACACACCTGAAGCAGCTAATCAAGGTCTTCAGGAGTGCTTGAAGATTACAAGGAGGCATTTTGGAGCAGGGCTGGAACTAAACTCTGCAGGGCTGCAGCCCTCCAGGAACTGAGTTTGACACCCCTGGTTTAGTGGATATCAGATTGTGGATTACACATTACACCACAATTACCATATGTTACCATGGCTAATATACTAATATTTTCCCATATAACTAGTCAAACATTTTTACGCTAAAATTCAACTAGTACCAAAAATAATTGTGAACCTCAACACTGATCAACAGCACTGTGCTAAAGAGAAATGACTTCATGTCCATTCAGACTGTACAGAGAGAATGGGTAGAAATCCAGGCAGTGTTCTGCATTTATGCAGTGCATATCCTCAGCTGCTTGTTTGACGTCATAGAATCCATACTCTGACAAATACAACAAAGTGTGTGGTGTCACCAGAAAGCACACCCCTTTTTCATCTTTAATCAAAACAAGCTCATTCTGACCAGACTTGATTGGCTCATCAGACTCAGGTTTTAGGCAGAGAAAAGATCCCTTTTTGAAAAGGGTGCTCTTAAAATTTACCTCAATGGACACAAAATCTGGTTCTGTATACATGTGTGCTTCAACTGCATTGCACACTGCATCACTGTACAGGTGATATGGATATGGAGCATAATATGGAGTTGAGTTTTTTACCTCAGCACTGGTGCAAAAAAGGAGTTCGAACTGAGGGTTGTTTGGAAGAGAGTTGGTGCTGGTTTGCGAGAGACTGGCATGTTTTCTTAATGTTTTGTATCCTCCTCACATACCTCTTTAAGTAGGAGTGTTTCCTCTCAAATCTCATTGTCCTTAGCCATATTAGGTAGCCCAGTTTGAGGATCAATGATGCATAATGGAGAAGATAATGGTGATTGGGTTTTAGATGATCAGAAGGAAACACTGTTTTTCTTGTTTCTAGATATTCAACCACAGCAATGTTGAGGTAAGCAATCTGGGCAGTGGTGATCATGAGTGCACACACTAGTTCAACAAGTGCTTTCAAAGTGATCACTAGTTGTCACGCTGGGTCATGAGGATCAACTTTATCGTCAATAATGACAGGCAGGAGTCTAAGAGACACCAGTTCTCGGCTGCTTGGCCACCTATTGTTTTGGCCTTTTTGCTCACCTGACAGGGAGATGAGCTGGAATCGGAGTCCTTGTAGGCAAATTGTATGATTTGTCTGTTCAGCTGAGAGCATGTGAACCAATACTTGACCTTTATAAAGTAGCACAGGTAAATGGCTAAGTCATAAGCTATAACTCCCTCAAACAAGTCATGCCCTTTGCATGGAGGAAGGCCTGGCTGACATACATGGAAATATTTCAGAGAGTTAAAGACTGAGTCACAATATATGCCTTTGACATCATCCACATCACTCTCCTGCAATGACTGCACTGCTCCTTTGTAGGTATCAACTGTTCGTACAGTAAAGCTCAGATTCACATTCTCAAGTTGGTCTCTTTGTACCTCACAATACCTGCAGAAGTACTTGGAAGTGCTGACATTTTTTGTGTAGCCACCAATGCAGTGTGACCCCAAATTGTCACCTACAAATAGATATTATTGTTGCTCAAACCACATGACCAGAAGTGGTCACAAGTCCATGTTCTTCAAGCTGTCTCAGGTCTGACAACATTCTAGAAAACACTGTGTACTGACCAAAGGATTTAAAGTCTGTTTCTTTGCACAACATTACTAAACGAATATTGTCAATACTGGAACAATGGAATGGCTTAAAGTCAGCAAGTGTGAATTATACTCCCACAAGCTTGTGTTTTTTCTTGGCTGACCCAAGTGGGTTGACACTTGATCCTGATACAAGTTCAGTTTTAAGATGATGTCACCTGCTTGCAGAATCAGCTCTGTGGATTTAAAGACTGAGCCATCACAAATATCACTTAAGATGCCATCAGAAACTAGATGATTTTGAGACTTAACACACTCTTGCCACACAATAGGATCTTTTAGAGTAGCTCTTAAAGTGTCAGACAGAGGTGTTTATTGTGCATAATTGTCTCTTCTATGTTAACTGGTGCCCAGGTAAACATTTTATGTGTACACATAGGCAAAGTTCTTCTGAAAATACTGCTGTGACTAGGAGGAGGGTGGGGCCAGGCTGTGAGTCTGCACGGCCAGCCCCCAATCGGGCTAATCAGCCGAGGAGGGGGATAAGGCCGAGCTGGATGCGGCTGCTGCGTGTGGCTCTCTCTTTCTCAAACTGCTGCTTCCAGCTCGGCCTTATCCCTCTTCTCGGACGATTAGCCAGATTGGGGGCTGGTCGTGCAGACTCACGGCCTGGCCCCGCCCCCCTCCTCATCACAACTGCCTTCTGGTAAATTCAGTGGTGAGATGAGAGCTACATGCAGCATGCAAATCAGTTTCCTGAAGACTCTGAAAAACTGAATCAATCTTGGTATCTGACATTAACTCTAAGTGTCTCTTCAATATTGTCTTTTGTGTACTGATGACAAATGTCATTCAAACCATTGATCTCTTCAACAATCATTTGAGTAGTTGATGATGGAACAAGATACTTTGCCTGGAGTTGCATGTAAAACAGACACAGATTTCTCATGTACAAAGATCTAATATCAATATCTTCTGTAACCTGAGACTGATTTTCACTTTGGTCCATTCCAATTTCATTGGGCTCAATACATGACAGTGCTCAAAAGAGTCTGTTTAGTTCATGTTTATATACAAAATAATTCAAAATAGTCCAGATGGGTCCCCTTTGGTGTTCAGGAATAGTTAGCCACACATGGCTAGCTCTCCCAAAATGAGCGCCAGTGGGCGGGGCCAAGGGTGTGATGACGCATGTTGTGAGATGTGTAAATACAAATGAGCAATGTCTCATGATGTCACGAACAGACAGGTTTCAAAACAAGATGTTTCAGTAGGGTGGTAACTATAAATGCTCTTTTTAGACTGGAGAGGAAGTTTGGAGTTCTGAAATTTACAGCAAGTTTTTATAGTACAGTTACCTCTTATATGTCTAATTATCAATGAATATTTTATTCTCCATTTCATGACCCCTTTAAATAATCCTGCGGTGTGACAAAAAGATGTTTACATGCACAGATATTATATGGAGTCTCTCAGTTCATATTTGGTCATAAAACTGTATAATAATTATTAAAGTATAAAAAAAAATGATTTTTTTTTCTTAAAAATTCCTCTTAAAAATATTTAAAAGTAATTTTTATGTGTATAGTGCTTTTCATAATTTCAAAGCAGCTTTACAGATAATCATGCTGTAGTGTCTTCAAGGCTTTGACTCTGGCCTTCAGGACAGCCAGTGGTAGTGCGCCCTCTTATTTCATATCCCAAATCGCACTCTTTGATCAATGAACTTTGAGTTTAGAAATATTTTTGGTGTACATTTTTCGTGTTTCAAATAATGAATTTCATTTTTAAAGCAAAATCGACTGGTAGAAGTGCGTGCAAAAATCCACAGCCTAACCTGGAAGGCTATTACAATCACTGTTAATACTAGCCATGATTTATTAATGCACTAAAGAACACAAGTCCATATTTTTATTCTTATAATTTATTGCATACAGTCCATTTCCACTACCAAATTATTATGAATGTGCTGTCTTTGTTTATATCGCTGGTACTTGACAAGGAATGGACTAAATAAGAACCAGAGAAGAACCTCTGAATTAAACTGCACTAGACCCAGCCCATTAGTGCTTTGCGGGCACAATTTTGCCAAACCCAATTGCGCTTAGACTTAGCGCATGTTTGCACAAAAATAACAAAACTTCATGGCCATGCCCACTGACTTTGCACTTATGACTTCTGGCATAGCACTACACTTAGTGCTAGCACTTTTAAAATAGGGCCCTAAATATAAATGTGTCCGTAATGTTTTCAAAGTCTTAAAGTCCACATAGGGCAATTTCATTGAAAAACATAATTAAAATTCCTGCCTTGATGTTTTTGTCTTTATGCCCCCACTAAGCGAGCCAAAGGCGATTGAGGCAAGGAACCCAAATCTCCATAAGATGTTAGTTAATGAAAATAAATAAATAAATAACCTTAGGAGAAACCAGGCTCAGCTGGGGGAGCCAGTTCCCCTCAGGCTGTACAGCATAAATATAATGCTAATATTAGTTATCTATGTGCAGTTCAAGTCATGAATTAATTAAATAAACTGAGTATATTTTTGATAGACGATATTTAAAACTAAAACATATTAAGTGAACTGTATTAGATTAATGATTAAGTGTATTTGAAGTCCATCCCAAATTGACTGCTGGGCCGCAGGTAGATGTAGTTTCCTTTGCTGTTTGGCTAGTTTAAAATTAATGGATTACAGATGAGGTCACTCAGCAGTACACTTCTCTGAATTTCATGTAAACTGCCTGTTTACTGTAGCATTTTTACATTTGACATCATTTAAAATTGCTAACATTTAGCCTTTGAACAGTTTCAATATTTGTCTGACATCAGTATGCAAATGTTATATTTGAACAGTGGCTTGAATGAATTTCCTCTTTCATCCCTGGCTTGAGATTCTACTGACCATTTGACCATCCGCATTTACAGCTGGACTCCTGCAGTGATGTTGACAGTGCACTAGACTTTTTAAGTTAATTAAACACAAACACTCAAATAATCAAGGCTCTTTTCCTTTAACATTAACAAGCCAAACAGTCACACATAATGAAACACTAGTCTGTGAAAAAGTTGTTTTGAAGGCAGATGAAAACAAAATTGCCATAGGCTATGTTTACACAGGCAGAAAAAAATCAGTTTTTTTTTCGACGCTGTCACTCAAATCCATTTTGTCTGAACAGGATAAAAACACATTAAATCATAAAACACATTTTACAAGCCTCATCCAAACCACATTCATAGGTGGTTTGGAATCCGATTAAAGTCAGATTTTTATTATGCGTCTCAGTCTGAATGGTCAGATCGGATTTCATGTGGGGTTTTTTTTGTTTGTTTATTTTTTTGTCATTTGCTGTGCACGATGGTTGTTATATGTCAGGTTTTGCGACGAGAAAACATACTGCGCTCCGAACGGCATAATTAATGCCTTCACAGGGCACTTCGAATTTAATACAACAATGACGGCTTTGCAGTAGGATCATTACAAAAATGTTCAATAAATATGACTTCAAAAGTGAGTTCAGCCTGATTTATTACACATTTCAGCCCTACAAAACTCTCACAGTGGAAGGTAAAGTCTATAGGGGACAGGGCTTAGATATCATCACTTCTGAATGAAACATCCATATGTCCTCTTTTAATAATACAGACGTTACCTTAACATACCCAAAGAGATGTCCTAAGGTGCAGTAACCCATACCAGTTGCGAGAAACCACAACGTAATAAAGTATTGAATGTCACGCGAATACGGGATGCTTGAGAAGTGCTTCATCACAGGACGCGGGTCCTCGTCTCACTGTCCAACCTATTTATGCTTTAATGACACAAAGCCTTCAATAGGGGATGTTTCACTCTCTGCTAAAACGCAGGACCCCAAGATAAAATACGTCACGTATGAGACGTCGTAATTTTTGTCAAAATACAGGACGTCCCGCTAAAACGGGCAGCAAAAAAACTAGCAGCAACAAACATTGCATATGCCAACTCTCCTATTTTTAAGTCTTTGTCTGTGAAGAATGTTCATATTTGGATACTGCCTCATGAAAAGCAAAATCAATGGTAGAATATCCATCACTAAAATCTCATGCATGGTGAATATACGCAAGTTTGCTGCATTACCACAACGACTAATGTGGATGAATAGCAAAAGCGACTGTAGTCTGAACAGAAAACATCTGATCTGGCCACATATAACTTGCAGTTTGAACAGTCACTCAAAAAAATCTGATTTGAGGAAAAAATCTGATTTTTCCTGTAGTGTGAACAAAGCCTTAGACAACTTGTCAAATACTTTTGTGCTACACTATTGTTAATACTGGGTAGTAACACATTACATGTAATCTGGATTATGTAATCAGATTACATGAAAACAAGTACTTGCAATTGTATAACATTACATTTTATTATGTGCATAATCAGATTACAGTTACATTTTTTGGATTACATGATGTCATAGGGTTCATGGTGTGGGCAAGGAGGAAGTGGGAGTCAGCGAGTTCCAACACAAAAAGGTATTTTATTTGATTTATTTGATTATTTTTATTAGTTTATTTTTAACAGAAAACTTCACTTCTTTAAACACTCTAGTCTCTGTGGGCACGTGGTAGCTCTCTCCCCTCACTGGCATCTGGTTCGCTCTTAAATCCGTCTCCAACTCTCACTGCAATGACAAACAGCTGTTAGAGACAATCATTGCCAGGTGATGATCCTTATTGTTCTCATCTCCTGATCTCACTCTCCATTCACAAGCCAGCACTCAACCATGCCCCCACCACCACACATGATTACATTCTTAATCACATCACTTAATCAGCCAAAGGCAATAACTAGTGCATAATTAACTGATTATGCTCCTAAATTTGAAAAGAGCGGTCTGAGCCAAAGCCTGAAATATGTGCGAAATAAGGCCTAACCAGATAGAACTACATACATTGAAGACAGTGCACTCACGTTCCTCATTTAATCACATGAAATAATAACTTGACTTTCAAAGAGACACAACATTAATTAAATGAGCAATGCAATCTTTGATTTACATATATATATATATATAGACTCCACATCCAATCATAAGAAGCATTTGGAGGTTCTGTTGTTGCACATTGCAGAGATGTCGGTCACACACAGCTTTGTTCTTTGGTACCATGTACAGGTACATGCACATCAGCCCATTCTTCAGGATGGCAGAAATCTTAGGTTAAGGTCATCCATACCTTCTTATGAATAAATATGTAACGTCTGTGTAAGATCAGTGATGGCTAATTACACTTTGTTTGAAAAAAAACTTTGTTTGAAAAAAAAACCTTTTAGCCTTTTGACATTTGCATATAAATTACTGACCTGGCCTCCACGTTTACATTTATATGGGTGCTAAATTGCAGATGGTCTTTATCACTATCAAAAGGATGCTAAAACAGGTCTCCTCTGAAGTGTCTCCATCAAGCTTCAAACACATTCCACAGAAAGGGGGGTGACCCCCGTGCCAGGCACCAGAGCAGTTGTCTGTCTCCAGTAATTCCAATACATGTCACACACACACCTAAAGACATTTTCTCTATTTAGGCCATAGTAAGCAGTTATAAATGTATCTGCTATATGCATGTGTTGTATGTATATTCCCCTATTATATTAACTTGGTTAAAACCCTTTACTTGTATTAGTTAGACGTTAAACGCATATATTCAAGTGTATGAGTGTATCTCTGCTTTAATATCGTCTGGAGGTTACCTTCTTGGTATCAAAATGATCTTCCCTTTATTTCTCACACAATAATGTACACCATGTGATCGTGAAATGCATCGAACAATTCTTACTATGTTTTAAATTAAAAGCTGCACTAGCGGTCCAGATCAGCAATAAAATGCGAATGGGCCATAAACGGAGACAAAGGATGTTTCTCCCGCTCAAAATGCATGCCTCTGATTGGCCACTCCACCCACAAAATGGGTGCGGCAATGAACTATCAAAACTCCAGAGCGCAGACTAATCATCGCTCAAAACTCTTCTTCTTGAGACCAACACACTCCAAAACTCTCTCTTGAGTTTAACCTTCTGGCAGTGTTTACCTTCAAGTAACTTTGTGGATTTCCTGTGGACTTCTTCAACTCACTCCTAAAGAAATCGCCGAGAACCTCGTCTACCGCATCAAGACTCTTGTTCAGCAACAAACCAATGCAAGTAACCATTTACAACTGATTAGATGCGCGTTTAAGTTTGAACCCCTTTTAAGGTGAATTGTGCCTCTGATGATTCTCATTTAGGTTGTGGTTAACTGATGTGAAATATTGCCATTCTGTGCTCTTCTCTCTCTTTTTTCCTTACTTTCCTTCATTCTATATATGTATGTTTTGCTTAATTTGTTTGTATGTTAGTTATAGTTTCATTTATTAAATCCCTTATATTCACAATTGATTGTCTCTGTGTTCCGCTCACAATTCAAAGTCACTGAATGTTGCTCCTTGCTACATGCTAAACTACTGCTAGCACTGTATAAGTAGGAAGGCTATTGTTCCTTGGCCAGGAAAGTAATCTTCCTAGAATTGATAAATAATTATATTGTCTGCTCGCTGGACGGACAGATCAAGTAATTGTAATATCGATTCTGCTACAGTTAATTCTAAGATCTAATCTAAATATTTATAATTAATTATAAATAATTCCCTTTTAAGCTAATTTGCTACAAATATGAGGAGGCACAAATTGGACATCTCTAGAGACATTCTCTCATTATTGATTTCAAAGCTGGATAATAAAATGTCCAATCCCTATTCCTTATTTCCTAAAAAAAATATTATTTTAAAATTAAAAATACATGCATGTTCTCATTTATCTTGCGTAACATCAATTTTTATGACATTTAAGCACCTTTTTTTTTTACAGATAGAAAGTTTCCATTTAAAATATGCTCTAAAAATGCTTACTAATGTTTAACGAAAGTGTTTATTGGTACATTGATATATTTTTATCAAAATATGCAATAGGATTAGATTAGCTAAAATTATTACCTAAAATATTACTTAACAGATTACAATTAAATTTGTGTAATCAGTACTCGATAACAGTTAAGAAGTAATCTACCCAGCACTGACTACATCATATATCTTGACCTCATCACTGGACTTCCTGTTCCTGTTGCTGACGGCACGCTGCACGTGTTTGTAGCCTGCTAGCCTGCTTAGCATTGCTTATTCTTATTCTCATATATTCGTCGTTTTATCCTTTGTCATTTTACCACGTGTTTCGGGTTTTTCCGCTTTTCTACTGTTTCATCTGTGTGTATTTTACCTGTTGCTGCTGGCGCCTAGCTCGAGTCTGTGTTTGTAGCCTGCTAGCTTTTTTTTAGCATCACTTATCTATCTGTTTTCAGCCTTTAATCCTTAACATCTGCCATTTTTCAGCACGCATCGGGTTTTCCCACGCATTATTCTCTTATCGCGATTCAACTGCGTGCATTTTCCACGTGCATCCGCTTTCTATTTTTATCGCATTTAAACTGCATGCATTTTACAGCGCGCACCCATTTTCTCCTCTGTGTTACACGGATTATTGCATCGATTTCAAAGCACCACTTATCAAGAACCATAACAACAAACAATTGCGTGAGGGGCTCACATCGATCTCCAACTCTCACCGCTCAGGAACAACCAACAACAACAAACAATTGTGGTAATTCACAATTCAATATCATTACAATAGCCTCTTCCATCAGCAGTGAGGGATTCACATGTGATAAATGTAAGGAATTAGTCAGGCTGACGGAGAAGGTTAATGAGTTAGAGACATGCATCCAAATGATAGTGGAGGTCAGTGAGAAACAGAAGCCGGTAGATACTGTTTCAGATGCGGGCAGCACAGAGAGCAACACACACACTTTGGTTCCGGCTGTAGATCTCCCGCAGCAGGGCATTTGGTTGACGTCTCGGCAGCATACTTGCTCAGCAAAGCGACACCACTCTCCCATTCCTGTTTGGGTTTCCAATCAATTCTCCCCACTCAGTGATGCACCCACTGAGAATCATGTTGAAGGGCCCTTGTTATTGGTGATTCTATTGTAAGGAACGTGGAAATAGAGACTCCAGCCACTATTGTTAAATGCATTTCGGGTGCCAGAGTGTCTGACATCAGATCAAATTTACAAGTGCTGGCTAATTCTAAACGTAGATTTTCTAAAATTGTTATTCATGTCGGCACTAATGATGTCCATCTTCTCCAGTCGGAAATCACTGGAGATAATGTTAAAGAGGTGTGTGAATTTGCAAAAACGATGTCAGACACTGTAATATGCTCTGGCCCCCTCCCTGCTCATTGCGGTGACGAGGTTTATAGTAGATTAGTGTCACTGAATGGCTGGATGTCTCAGTGGTGTCTGGAAAATAGAATAGGATTTATAGACAATTGGAAGATTTTTTGGGGTAGACCTGACCTGCTAAAGAAAGACGGACTCCGTCCCCCCAGGGAAGGTGCTGCTCTCCTTTCTAGTAATATGGCTCATAGTCTTAATGATAGTATTTGACTAACTGGGTCCCAGGTCAGGAAGCAGACAAACTAGTCAATCTGAACGTCTGCTAGCTGCCTTGAGACGTCACACAGGTCACATAAACTATAACACATAGAGACTGTATCACCTAGATATCATATAGAGACTGTGTCTGTTCCCCGAACTACGAAACACAAAACCCTCACTAAATCATTTAGAAAAAAAAATTTGATTAAGGTCAAACTTGAATAAAACAAACAAATTAAAGATAAACATCATATAAAGATAGGGCTACTAAACATTAGATCTCTTTCTACCAAAGCACTAATTGTAAATGAAATTATTACAGATCATAGTTTGGATGTGCTCTGTTTGACAGAAACCTGGCTTATAATGGATGAATATATTAGTTTAAATGAATCCACTCCCCCAGGTTATTGTTATAAACATGAGCCTCATCTGAAAGGTCAAGGAGGACGTGTTGCTACAATTTATAGTGAAGTTTTTTGTGTTACACAGAGGACAGGATATGAATTTAAGTCTTTTGAACTAATAATGCTTAATGTGACACTGTCAGAAATAGATATAAATAAAAAAAAACTCTGTCGTCTTTTACCCTCGCTACAGTACATAGATCACCCCAGCCTTATTCTGATTTCCTTGGTGAATTTGCAAATTTTTTATCAGATCTTGTAGTTACTATAGATAGAGCTTTAATTGTTGGTGACTTCAACATTCACATAGATAATGCAAATGACACATTGGGATTAGCATTTATTGATATTTTCAACTCTCTTGGAGTCAGACAAAATGTAACAGGACCAACTCATCGCCATAATCATACGCTATATTTAATTCTGTCATATGGAGTTGATGTTGATAATATAGAAATTCTGCCACAGAGCGATGACATCTCAGATCATTACCTCGTCTCTTGTATGCTGCGATCACCTAATGTTACTCATTCTACACCATGCTATCGTTCAGGTAGAACTATTCTTTCAACCACTAAAGATAGCTTCACTTATAATCTTCCAGATCTATCTCATACACTCAGTAAACCCCAAAGCCTAGAAGAACTTGATGAAATAACAGGAAATATAAATAGTAATCTCTAGCACTCTTGATAGTGTGCACCCCCCCCCCCCCAACCCCCCCCCCCAGCACCATGGTACAATGATCACACTCATACTCTCAAGAGAGCATCTCGGAAAATGGAGCGCAATTAGAAGAATACAAAATTAGACGTATTTCGTGGTGCATGGAAGGATAGTGTCTGTAGCTACAGACAGGCACTAAAAGCTGCCAGGTCAGCATATTTTAGCAAACTCATAGAAAATAACCACAACAAACCTAGGTGTTTATTCAGTACTGTGACTAAATTGGTTGGGAATAAAGCCTCAACAGAACTAGATATTCTGTCGCAGCACAAGAGTAATGACTTCATGAATTTCTTTACTGATAAACTTGAAATAATCATTGGAATTATGCAATCATCTGTCACAGTACCTCAGAAAACAGTGTCTCATAATTTTCCTCACGTGCAACTTCAATCCTTCGCTGTCATAGGTCATGAAGAACAAACAAAACTTTTCAAAACATCAAAAGCCACAACATGTATGTTAGATCCAATACCAACCATGCTCTTAAAAAAAGGTATTCCCTGTAATCTCAGAACCTCTTCTTAATATTATTAACTCCTCGCTATCCTTAGGACATGTCCCAAGAAACTTTAAAATGGCAATTATCAAACCGCTTATTAAGAAGCCACAACTTGATCATGGAGAACTGGCTAATTATAGACCGATTTCAAATCTCCCGTTTATGTCGAAAATACTAGAAAAGGTAGTATCCTCCCAAATATGTTCATTTCTACAGAGAAATGGTATATATGAACAATTTCAGTCAGGATTTAGGCCTCATCACAGAACAGAGACTGCACTTATCAGATTTACAAATGACTTGCTCTTATCATCTGATCATGGCTGCATTTCACTTTTAGTGCTTTTAGATCTTAGTGCTGCATTCAACATGATAGATCACAACATTCTCTTGAATAGGCTAGAGAATTATGTTGACATTTGTGGAGTTGCATTAGCATGGTTTAGGTCCTATTTAGCAGACCGACACCACTTTGTCTATGTAAATGAGGAATTGTCAAACCAAACAAAAGTAAAGTACGGAGTGCCACAGGGATCAGTTTTAGGGCCTCTGCTTTTCTCCTTGTATATGCTTGCCCTGGGAGATATTATCAGGAATCGTGGAATAAGTTTCCACTGTTATGCCAATGATACCCAACTTTATATTTCTTCAAAACCTGATGAGATTTCACAATTCTCCAAATTAGCAGTGCATCAATGAAACAAAAAATTGGATGGCCAGAAATTTCCTTCTACTCAATTCTGACAAAACAGAGGTACTAATTATTGGACCAAAAACCTCTAAAAATAAATCGCTAAAATATAATTTGACTCTCGATGGATGTATTGTTACATTGTATTCAACAGCGAAGAAATTAGGTGTTATATTTTATACCAATCTGTCCTTGTAGAATGTTTGTAGAACAGCATTCTTCCACCTAAGAAATATTGCTAAATTACATTACATACTCTCTGTTACTGATGCCGTAAAACTAATTAATGCATTCATGACCTCAAGACTAGATTATTGTAATGCATTACTGGGAGGATGTCCAGCAAGATCAATAAATAAAACTCCAATTGGCTCAAAATGCAGCAGCCAGAGTGCTAACGAGATACAAGAAATATGATCATATTATGCCCATTTTATCATTGTTACATTGGCTTCCTGTTAAATTTCGTATTAATTTTTAAATTCTGTTAACTACATACAAAACTTTAAAGAACTGTTTCGCCGCACCTAGATCCAGCTCTCATGACTTCCTTTCACACGTTACAGAACAACTGACCGCACAAATGGATCTAGGTGGCGATGTTCGTCCAGTTGAGTCAGGAGGATTTGCCCATAGGGGAATACTTCCTTCGTTTCAATGCCATTGCCAGCTTCTCAGGATTTGTGGACTCCAGTATTAAGTCGATCTACCGGATTGGACTATTAACTCACCAGTGGAGGGATATGCCAGAGAAGGGAGACCACACTTGGAGAGAGTACGTGAGGTTAACCCAGGAAACTCTCGCTTCTGAGGATCCTCCTCTCTCTGTCCCGATCCCAGTTTCTGAGCCTTCCATGCCTGAGTCCTCTCCACGCCATGTCACAGCCACGCCTGAGTCTGCTCGACGCCATGTCACAGCCTCTGTGACAGAGTCTCTGTCTAAGCCCACGACCACAGAGGTCGTTCCCGAGTCTCAGTCCATCCCCACAACCACAAAGGTCGTGCCCGAGTCTCCGTCTACCTCCACAACCACAAAGGTCATTCCTGAGTCTCAGTCCATGCCCACGACCACAGAGGTCGCTCCCGAGACTCTGTTAATGTTCTTGACCACTGAGGTCATTTCCTAGTCATCCTGGACTCTTAGCCTCGAGTCTGCCACGGCTCCGCCTTCTATGGCTTCGCCCCCTCGAGCCTCCCATGACTCCGCCTTTCATGGCTTTGCCACTCGAGCCTGCCACGGCTTTGCCCCTCGAGTCTGCCATGGCTTTGCCCCTCGAGCCTGCCACGGCTTTGCCCCTCGAGCCTGCCACGGCTTTGCCTCTCGAGCCTGCCACGGCTTTGCCCCTCGAGCCTGCCACGGCTCCGCCTGCCACAGCTTTGCCCCCCCGAGCCTACTACAGCTCAGCCTTCCATGGCTCCGCCTGCCACGGCTTTGCCCCCACGAGCCTACTACAGCTCAGCCTTTCACGGCTCCGCCTGCCACAACTTTGCCCCCCGAGCCTACTACAGCTCCACCTTCCACGGCTCCGCCCTCTGAGACTTCCATGGCTCCAGTCTCTAGTCTGTGGCCGCCACCCAGACCTCCTGATCCTGTTTCAGCCCTGTGGCCACCAACCAGGCCTCCTGATCTAGTCCTTACCCTGAGGTGGTCTTCTGGGTCTCTTGGTTGTCCACCTGATCCGCTCTGGTATCCTTGGTCTCCTGGCTGTCCGCCTGATATACTCTGGTCTCCTGGGTCTTCTTGCCATCCACCTGATCTGCTCTGGTCTTCTGAGTCTCCTGGCCAGCCGACTGATCTGCTCTCATCTTCTTGGTTTCCTGACCATCTGCCTGATATGCTCTGGTCTCCTTGGTCTCCTGGCCGACCACCTGATCTGCTCTGGTCTTCTGGGTCTCCTGACCGTTCGCCTGATCTGCTTTGGTCTCCTTGGTCTCCTGGTTGTCCGCCTGATCTGCTCTGGTCTCCCTGGTCTCGTAGCTGTCTGCCTGATCTGCACTGGTCTCCTTGGTCTCTCAGCCATCCACCCGATCTGCTCTGGTCTCCCTGGTCTCATGGCTGTCCACCTGATCTGCACTGGTCTCCTTAGTCTCTCGGCCGTCCATCCGATCTGCTCTGGTTTCACTGGTCTCCCGGCCTTCCGCCTGTTCTGCTCTGGTATCTTTGGTCTCAGTCTCCATCTTGGCCCTGCCTCCCTGACCAGCCTTCCTTGGGCTTCAGGAGCTGCCCATTGGGGGGTGGGGGGTGGGTGGGTGGTCTGTCATGATTCACTGTTGTTTGCCTTGTGTTTCTCCCCGTCATCTGCTCCTCCCGGACTACATTTCCCATAATTCCCTGCCCTCATCACTGCCAGCTGTCCTTGATTGTCCTCACCTGTGTTTCATTAACTCATTAGTCTTTGTGTATTTAATGCCCTGTTGTTTGCTCATTCCTTGTCAGTTGTTATGTGTTTTGACCTCTTGTGTATACCTGTTCTCATCGTGGATGTTTCCTTTGTTGCTGTGCTCTCCCATCATGGTTGTTTACTTTGTTCCTGTGTTTTCACCATTACTTTGTACCTTGTTTATTTTATTAAAGATCTGTTTCGCCACACCCAGATCCAGCTCTCGTGACTTCCTTTTACATGTTACATTATCAAAGGCAGATCATATGGCACAGGTGATGCTGCTGTATGTTTAATGGATGGCTTCTGCATGTTTAGCCGAAAGACGGGTATTACGTTTATATGTATAAATGTTTGTGATAGGGTCTTTCTTTGAGATCTTTTTCAAGACTGTGTGGTATAAAGGGATAGTTCACCCAAAAAATAATATTGTCATCATTTACTCACACTCATTTTGTTCCAAACCAATATACATTTCTTTTGTGCAGCACAAAATAAGTTTTAGAGAATGTTCAAGCTGCTCTTTTCCATACAATTAAAACATACAGTGACCAGGGGATGACAAGCTCTAAAAAGGACTATATATAATTACATAGCATAACAAAGCTTAAAAAACAACATTAAAAGTAGTCCATATGACCTGTGCTCTATATTCCAAGTGTTCTGAAGCCATATAATAGCAGACTGATATGACACCAAATGCCATTGGTTCTAGCATGTCAATTTATGCTTTTGTTGTATGGAAAAGAGCAGCATGAACATTCTTCAAAATGTCTCTGGTGAGTTTGGAATGACATGAGGGCAGTAAGTGATGACAGTTTTAATTTTTAACTATTCATTTAAATAAGCAGGTATTTTCACAACAAGTTGAAGTGCTGCTATATGAATGGTGGTGCTATGAACATTTTATGGTTGGATATTTAACAAATTATTTTATTTTAGTATTTATTTTATTTATTTATTTTAATTTAGAATTTTGGCCTCAACAAAGGCCCTATGAGATTTATTGTTGTTTAACACTGCCATCTAAAGTTAATCTGCATCCAGACCTGTTATTCAGTAAGCAGTTGAACTGAGCAAACATGCAGATTGATTTTCTGATGATTACAGCCATTACTCTGTAAATCAGTCATTAGAATTAATCATATACTGATGAACAAACTAATGACATTTAACATTCTCATAAAAATTCACATGCATAATGTGGACTTGCACAGTTATTTTTTTTTTAGCAGCACATCTTAAAGGAATAGTTCGCCCAAAAATAAACACTCTGCCATTATTTACTCAACCTTGTGTAGTTTCAAAACCATATTCTATTCAACCTAGAATGAAACACAAAAGTAGACTTCTGAAGAATTTTCATGCAGGTCTATTCCATAACCTCCATTCAACAGTAGTTCATAGTGATCATATCTGTTAAGCAAAATTACACAATAAAGGTATCCATAAGACTCAGGCGCTACATTCCAACTCTTCTAAAGTCATATGATAGATTTGCGTGTAGAACAGACAAAAAAAAAAAAAAAAAAATCACATTACTGTTCCCTTTATTAAGGGTTTATACAGTAAAATGGTTCAGTAATGATTAATATGTCGTTTACAAATAATATGTTAAAATAATTCATATGCAGTTATAACAGCATGAATAAAAAAATGAAGACAATATTTGCCAAATAGTGAGCCATTTTACATCACATGTTATAAATGCTTAATAACACTTATTCAACATTAGTAACCTATGAAAATGTACCTTAACACTCATGTATTGCTTGGGTCATTTTTGACCCATTTTAATTTAGTTTATTTAATAAAAATGGTATCCTTTATCTGAGTAGTACAAGACTTCGTGACTTTTCCTCCACACATACACAAAATCTGGTTGTAAAAGTTATCATAAAAAAATAAATAAAACTGGTTGTAAAAGTGGTTGTGTGTATATATATATATATATATATATATATATATATATATATATATATATATATATATATATATATATTTAAAAAGGCAATACATGTAATTTTATAGTAAAATGTTGTAAAAATGACCTTTTTTAGATGTAAAAAGTATGATTTGACCGTATAATTAACAGTACAAATGTATATTATGTTTAACAAGAGAGTACATGTACTTTTTAGAGTAAATTACTGTTAAAATTATGGTAAAAAATGTTTTTATAATAATCGGCTGTTCCCAGAATTCCCTGTGTGACCTATCACATTTCATTATATTTTATGGGAATAGTTATGTTTCTTCTTATTTTTAATATCACTTATCTACATTGGGGTGTTCTGTGTTATATTTGATGTAGTTTAGTTTCTTAATTTCACATGTGTTACCCTGATGGTGTTTAGTGTTTGTGTGAGTGACACTGTGCACACTGTCTTTACATGTTTATTGGTCATTGCTCTTGGAAGGACCACTATTGATGAACTTCATGTCAACATGTGCCCTTCTGTAATTACTACGGTGAGTAACAATACATAATAAAGTGAAAAGCAGATTTATACAGTTCCAGAAGGTTAAAGTATTAAGTTTATATAATTTAATAATATAAACGGTAATGTACCGTAAAATATACAGGCATCAAAATTACATCCAGTAAAGTCTGAAGCGTGGATACCGTATTTTTTACAGTGAATTTCTGGCAACCACACCTGCCAGTTTTTTTACTGTAAATTTAACAGGACTTTTTTTTACAGTGTTGTATTAAGATGTGTCTCGGGTGATCCGATCACATGTGGTCAGGTGAGACACATGGCTGTTTACACCTGGTTGCTTAAATGCGTCTCCTGTGACCACTTGTGTTCAGATTTGGAGGGGAGGGTCTCTGTTTCATGATGACATATTTGTATAAATCATTATATTAGTGTGTTACTCCATGATAATAAAGCGCAACAAAGTCAGAGAAGACAAAGAAAGTGCAAAAAATGTCGTGCTGTTTCTCCCAGATGTGGTTGAAATTTAATCTAAGCACAAACGCAACATGTCAAGCAGAATTATCAGTTATTTTAGTGGATTACCTGTATTAAAGAAGCTTTAGGTTGTTTGTGCTCGTCATCTGTGTTGATATCAGACACACTAAAGAAGATTCATGAAGCTCTCGTGATTGTGTATGTATCCGCTTTTTTACATTTTCTGATAGGACGGTTATTTCCTTTTAAAGCCGCTCGTAACCGGCAAAGTTTAAAATCTTGTTTTAGTGCAGCAGATGATTGACAGGGGAGGGGTGGCGCTTCACTGCTGTCGGGACACATTCAGGACGGATTAGCATTTTCACCTCAAATGCGATCTGGTCACATACATTTTTTACCACATTTGTACACTGTAAATAAAATCCTGTTAAATTTACAGGAAAAAAACTGGCAGCTGTGGTTGCCAGAAATTCACTGTAAAAAAATATGGTAACCACGTTTCAGACTTTACGGGATGTAATTTTGATGCTTGTATATTTTATGGTGCATTACCGTCGTTTATATTATTAATAATAAACTTGATATATTAACCTTCTGAAACTGTAAAAATCTGCTTTTCACTTTATAATGTATTGTTAATCACCATAGGAATTACAGAAGGGCATGATGATATGAAGTTCATCAATAGAGGCCCTTCCTGGGGCAATGACCAATAAACATGTAGAGACAGTGCTCAGTGTCACTCACACAAACACTAAACACCATCAGGGTAACGTGAAATTAAAATAATGTATTAAACATGAACTAAACTACATCAAATATAACAAGGAATACCCCAAAGTGCATAACTGATATTAAAAATAAGAAGAAACATCACTATTCTCATAAAATATAATGAAATGAACTATGTCACACAGGGGATTCTGGGAACACCTGATTATTGTTTTTTTTTTACCATAATTTTAACAATAATTTACTGTAAAAAGTACATGTACTCTCTTGTTAAACATAATATAAATTTTTACTGTTTCTTTATATATATATATTTTATATATATATTTATATATAATATATATATATATATATATATATATATATAAATGTTTACAACATTTTAACGTAAAACTACATTGTCTTTTTAAATATATTACATTTTTTTACTGTATATTTTAAGGTAACTACCCATTAACCAATTAATGTTTTTTTACTGTAGCATTTTTACAGTCTTTTACCATTAAAATTACAAACAATTTTTAAAGTGTATTCACAAAACGTTTTAGGCCCCATTTAGACCTGTATTTAGGGCTGACCCCATGTAATCGGATCACACGAAACACATCTTAATACCAGGTGGAAATGGGGTCTATTAGTGAGGACATCTCATAGACTTCCATTGATTTCATATTTGGCTAAATATATTTTCTATTTCCTAACTTTACCCCTAAAACTAAACTTAACCATCACACAAACATGTGCACATCACTATATTTAAAGATCAACATTATCTGACCCATTTAGGGGCTTTTGTTTTATTTATTTTTTTTACTAATGAGTACATGTGGCCCTCATAAGTGTAGACAAACCTGTCCACACATACCAGACATACCACACAAGTCTGAGTCTGGCCCCTGTGTGACAAAATTTATGCTAGAAATTTGATGTTTGTTTTTTGAAATAAATGACTAATTAGTCTGTCTTTTCTTTGTTGCACAGTCAGATTTGAGAAATAGACTCTGATGTGCTTATCCTCTTGTTTAGTTGTACATCTGGCCTTCCACATCTCTTTCTGTCCTTGTTAGAGCCAGATGTCCTTTGTCTTTGAAGACTGTAGTGTATACCTTTGTATGAAATCTTCAGTTTTTTGGCAATTTCAAGCATTGTATAGCCTTCATTCCTCAAAACAATGATTGACTGACAAGTTTATAGAGAAAGCTGGTTCTTTTTTTGCCATTTTTGACCTAATATTGACCTTAAGACATGCCAGTCTATTGCATACTGTGGCAACTCAAAAACAAACACAAAGACAATGTTAAGCTTCATTTAACAAACCAAATAGCTTTCAACTGTGTTTGATATAAAGTGATTTTCTAGTACCAAATTAACAATTAACATGATTAACTTTGGAGGTATGCTTGGGGTTACTGTCCATTTGGAAGACCCATTTGTGACCGAGCTTTAATTCCCTGGCTGATGTCTTGAGATGTTGCTTCAATATATCCAAATAATTTTCCTTCCTCATGATGCCATCTATTTTGTGAAGTGCACCAGGCCCTCCTGCAGCAAAGCACCCCCACAACATGATGCTGCCATCCCCATGCTTCACAGTTGGGATGGTGTTCTTCTGCTTGCAAGCCTCACCCTTTTTCCTTCAAACATATCAATGGTCATTATGGCCAAACAGTTACATTTTTGTTTCATTAGACGAGGGGACATTTCTCCAAAAAGTAAGATCTTTGTCCCCATGTGCACTTGCTAACTGTAGTCTGGCTTTTTTTATGGCAGTTTTGGAGCATTGGCTTCTTCCTAGCTGAGCAGCCTTTCAGATTATGTCAATATAGGACTCGTTTTACTGTGGATATAGATAATTGTCTACTTGTTTCCTCCAGCATCTTCACAAGGTCCTTTGCTGTTGTTCTGGGATTGATTTTCACTTTTTGCATCAAACTACGTTCACTTCTAGGAGACAGAATGTGTCTTCTTCCTGAGCGGTATGATGGCTGTGTGGTCCCATGGTGTTTATGCTTGCATACTATTGTTTGTACAGATGAACATGGTACCTTCAGGTGTTTGGAAATTGCTCCCAAGTATGAACAGACTTGTGGAGGTCCACAATTTTTTTCTTCTGAGGTCTTGGCTGATTTCTTTTGAATATCCCATGATGTCAAGCAAAAGGCACTGAAATTGAAGGTAATATATCCACAGGTACACTTCCAATTGACTACAATTAGCCTATCAGAAGCTAAATTAGGCTTGACATCATTTTCTGGAATTTTCCAAGCTGCTTAAAGGCACAGTTAACTTAGTGTATGTAAACTTCTGATCCACTGGAATTGTGATATAGTCAATTTAAAGTGAAACAATCTGTCTGTAAACATTTTTTGGAAAAATTACTTGTGTCATGCACAAAGTAGATGTCCTAAACGACTTGCCAAAACTATAGTTTGCTAATAGGAAATCTGTGGAGTGGTTAAAAAATGAGTTTTAATGATTTCAACCTAAGTGTATGTAAACTTCTGACTTCAACTATATATATATATATATATATATATATATATATATATATATATATATATATATATATACTGTTTATTAGGGGTGTAATGGTACATGTATTCATCCCGAACCGTCACGGTACTGATGTCACGGTTCGGTGCATGCAGTCAGACGAAGAATACATCTGAGTCAGTCACAGGCAATCCACTCCAATCCAGAAGGGGGCACGTGTGGTAATGCACCACTGTTTGCTAACCGCCACAACAGGAAAAAGAGCAGGAGAAGAAGAGACCATTTATGCACCAACCCAAAACAAGAATGGCTTCTCCTAATGCACAAGTTTTATTTTTCATTATTCTATTTATTTTGTACTTTTATAACACAATATATGCTTTTCAGTTTTGTAGCTGATTGTGACCAAATACCTTTTGTTTTTTTATCAACCCTACAAAAAAATATGGCCTATGCAAGAGTGCATTCTGTTTACTGCTTAGTGGTTAATACACTAAAGGAGGCTGTACTGTACTCAGGGGGGACTAAATGCCACTAGGTGGAACAAACTGTAATTTGCACTACTGTCTGTTCAAAATAAATGAAAAGAAACCTAGCATTTGGGATGTGTTGCTTTCTCCTGTTGTACCGAACTCGTATCGAACCGTGACCCCAAAACCGAGGTATATACCAAACCGTGACTTCTGTGTACCATTACACCCCTAATATATATATAGGCATACATGGATAATTAAGAGAATGCGATTCATGACCCTAAACATCCAACTGATGCTGGCATTAATAAGATGACATGCTGTATTTTACATTTACAAAATTACTTTTTCACTAAAAAAGCACTTCTTGGCCAAAAATGTCAAATTCAAAATACTCTATGCTCTTGTGACATTTCATATTTGCTGTGGGTCTGTGCTGTGACTATTTCTGCAAAAGCAGCCATCTGAGAGATGACTAGGGGTTACCTGTGATGGTGCCAGTCCAGACCAGCGTTGAGACATACTGGGTGTATATGGGAGCCAAGGCTTTAACTGCAAACTTGGTTTGATTATTCAAACACTCTTTTCAAGCAGTTATGGCTCAAGATACTCTCTTGGCTGACTCCAGAGTCTTTTAGATGCAAAACATAAAATACATCATTTCAATATAGTAGCATTTTTGGTTTGATTTAAAGCTTAAGTGTATCATTTCTGTGCCACTAGCACCACCAAATGGAATTGCAAAAATACTTATTATTTTCAAACAGGTTTCCCTAAGTCCCTTAGTTTGCTGTTCATAGAAAGACTCTGCTTAATGTTTGAATTATTCTGTGGTTTTCAATATAGCCACTTCCAAAGTTAAAATATAATATAAAGAAAATAATAATATAATGATTACACTTTTTCATAGTATCAGCATGACATTTGAGTTTGTCTTGTTTGTATTGAGCTTTACTAAATTAATTACTTTACTAACTTCAAACCAAAGAAATAATGGCATTGACTGGAGTGAAATATAAAAATCTGGCTATGTTGAAGTGATTAATAATCAGCACACAGTTTGCCGTGCTCTCAGTGTTGAAGCAGACTCAGTGAGACAGCTGTTCATGTCACAATGTGCTGATTATGTCAAAACTACAAGGAGTACCACTCCACCAAGCATAGCAGTGCAGTAATATACACAGTAAACACTTATCATGCTGCAATTATGACAACCTGCATTGAATAGGTTGCACCTCTCAGAGTTCATTGAAACCTGTATAAAATGGTCCCATCTGTACTCAGTCAGAGATCTAAATTAGAGTGCATGGGTGGCAATAAATAAATACAAATTGTTTTTTGGCTAACTCATGCGTGTTTGATTGTGGTATATGTTCTTTTTTTCACAACACTTTTTATTTATTTTGACTTTCATCAGATACTGCAACTAAAGCTAACCTTTTCATTTCTGTGTCTAGTGCACCTTCATTTTGGATTTAGTGGTTAAAAGTTTCTCCAAGGTGATAAAAATTGAAAACTTTTAAAAATCTAGTTTAAAACATGTCACGTTCTTAGCAATGTAATCTTTTTTTATTAGTATTATTATTATTTGTACATGCAATACATACATTTTTGAAAGCCATTTTCTACACACAAAAAAAAAAAGAAAAAAAAAAAAATCACAAGTAGTGTAACCGTCCAGTAAAAATACATTCCTTGCACCTTGAATACATTGAGAGTGTACAGAACCTAATTATGAATTTCAAGTTTTCAAACACATTTTCCAGATACAAATAAGTTTTACAAATATCACGATTTTTTTGAGTCAAGAACATCAAGACATTTTGTTAGGGTTACTCCATATGACCTCAGGGCCGACACCAGCTATAGGCAGTTTAGCAGAGTAGGCAATTGCCTTGGGCCGATGCATTTTGTAATTAGTACAAGAAAGTCTTTCATAATAATGACAAACTAAGTCATAATTATGGGAAACTAAGTCATTATTATGAGATATATAATTATGAGTCCCAATCAGTACATTAACTTTCAAAAATGTTTTGTTTAGTTATATTTCTCTATAGTCTGAAATGTTAATGTTATGTTAATGTATTATCTAGCCACCGTTGCTTCATTGATCTCTTTCTGGGGCATACTGGAATTTTTGGCTCAAAGAAGATCTTTTAGCAGCATTATAAAAAACCCATTTCAGTGTCTGAGCTGGGGATTGCACAAGAATATTTGATGATTAAACCAGTCCTCCACTGCATTAAGATCACATTAAGAATAACTCTAGGATACAGTGCCTGAAGTTCAGAAAGCATTCACTCCTTCACTTGACTGTTATGAACTTATTCAGGTTAATAAATTGATTCTAGGTAAAGTCATGATGAATCTAAAGTTCTTGCACTGGATAATAATGGAGGTCACTGCTCTTTTGGGTACCTTCACTGAAGGTAGTAGCCCCATGGACAAGTAGATTTGCATAATGTGCACAGATGTATTGTTAAACAGATGGGTATATACAACATGATAAAAAAAAAAAAGAAAAAAAAATTAAAAAAGAAAAATCTGTACAGAGATCATTAAAGCATCATCACTTCCAACAAATGCACATCAATTCACATATGCAGTTCACATAAGCATTTATTCACTCCCATCTCACTCACTAACTTCCCTCAAATACACTGTGAGGAATAACTGTCTTATACACACTTTTGTAAACAATATAATTCATAATTTCATACTACATGTCAATTTGTATTTGTAATTCAATGCATAAATCCTGTACTCTGTCTTGAAAGTTTACATGCAGTTTTGTATTTGGTAATACTTTTGAGGCAAAGCACAAATACAAATGGCTCACAATTATGATATTTTTGCATTAAATAACTAGAATTTGCACAGTTTGTATTTGTGGAAACTTATAAGCCCAATAAAACATTTGTATCTGCATAAGACATGTTTTATGGAATGATAGAATTTGGTTAAATGTCGTAGTTTGTCTATACTAATTATAATAAGTAGTGTATTATATAATCTACTACATATTATAGTTAGTTTTTATAATCATTAATTATATAATCAGTAATTACAATTATTATTATTATTATTAGTATTTTGAATATGCAAACTTTTTTATTATTATTAAATAACAAAATTAAATAGTAAGTGCCATTAGTGTGGACTGGTTAAGTGTTCAAGAAAGAGATGTTTTTTTAGCTGTTTCCTGAATGTTGAGATGGTTTTAGCAAAGTGGATGGAGGTTGGAAGCTCATTCCACCACAGAGGAACAGAACAAGTGAATGATTGTAAAATGGACTCTGTGCCTCGTTGCAATGAGACCACCAGGCACCACTCTTCATTGACCGCAGAGAGTGAGTGGAGAAATAGACCTGGAGGAGTAAGTTGAAGTAAGATGCTGCTGTTCTATTGGCTATAATGAAGGCCAGAGTCAAAGCCTTGAATTTGATGCAGGTAGCTACAGGAAGCCAGTGGAGTGAAATCAAGAGGGGGTGACATAAACCCTCTTTGGATGATTGAAGATTAGATGTGCTGCGTTCTGGACCAACTGCAGCGGCTTAATCACTGTAGCTCTGAGGCCGGCCAACAGAGCATTGCGGTAGTCAAGTCTTGAAATGACTAGAGCTTGGACCAGGAGCTGTGCAGCATATTCAGACAGTAAAGGTCTGATTTTCCTGATACTGTAAAGATGAGATGTTGGCAGTGAAGTTAAGCTGGTCATCAACTACAACTCCAAGGTTCCGTGCTGTCCTTGTTTTTAGTGTAGTTCAACCAAGAAGAATGGTGAGGTTGTGGTCACAAGGACTTGAACAGATGGATTGGCAGGGATCTCAGTTCTGTCTTGGCAAGGTTGAGCTGAAGGTGGCATTCCTTCATCCAGGCCGAGATCTCTGAAAGGCAGGCAGAGATATGAGCAAGACAATGGGGTTGTCAGGCTAGAACAACAGGTAAAGCTGTGTATCATCTGCATAGCAGTGGTAGTAAAAGCAATGTGCCTTTACGATTGGTCAGATTAATGTTGTGTAGATTGAGAAGAGGAGGGGTCCAAGCACTGATCCCTGAGGAACAGCAGTGGTTAAATAACTATGTGTAACTTACTATTCTTGTGTTTGACCTTGAAGGATCTGCCTGTGAGGTAAGACTCAAACCATCCAAGCGCAGTTCCTGTGATGCCCAGGACAGAGAGGGTGGACAGGAGCATCTGGTGGTTCACTGTGTCAAAAGCAGCAGACAGGTCAAGGAGAATGAGGACAGATGATTTGGTGTTAGCTCTTACCAGTTGCAGGGTTTCAGCTTCTGACATGAGGTCAGTCTCCATTGATATCCTTTATTGAAGCCAGACTGGTTTCTGTTGAGTAGGTTGTTCTCCATAAAAAGCAGACAACTGAATGGAGTCACTTAAGAGTTTTAGCCAGGAAAGTTAGGAGAGAGACCTCTCTGTAGTTATTGACTACTGTGGGGTAATGTGTTGTTATTTTATAGCAGTGGGGTTACTCAAGCCTGCTTGAATGTGTTAGGAAAGTTACCAGTTGTAAGAGATGTGTTGATAATGTGCGTGAGTGCAGGCAAGATTAATGTTGAGACATCTTGCAGAAGATGGGAGGGGATGGGGTCAAAGGGACAAGTGGTAAGACAGTTAGAAAAAGCACTTTGGAGACCTCAGACAGAGGAGAGAAAGAGGAAAACAGAGGATGGGATGAGTGTATAGAGCAGTTGTGGGTGTGTGGTGTGGAAGTCATCAGCTGTCATAAAAGTAGTGGGCAGAAGTGGTGGGGGGGTAGAGAAGAGAAAGTTGAGTACAGTTTGAAGGGATCTGAAGTGTTACTAACTATTCTGGTAATAGTCCACCTAAACACTAGAGGAAAAGAGAAGAGATTGATACTTGCTCAAGTCAGCAGGGTCTTTTGACTTACGCAACTTTCCACAGCCCTGAGCTTAGTGCGGTGTTCACAAAGTATTTCCGACGGCCAGGGGCTAGAGAGTGTGGCATGTGCTATCCTGGAAGTACGAGGACTGACACTATCAAGGCAAGAACTTAATTTTGAGCAAAGAGAATTTGTAGCTTCATTTACATCAAGTGAAGATACTGTAAGTTGTTAGTGGAGGGAAGGGATGCAGTGATGAAAAACGAGAAGTGAGTGGGGAGATAGAACAAAGGTTAAGGTGGAAGTAGACCAGATGAGGAGTGGCTGGTAGGGAAGAAGGGAGAGTTACAGAGAACTGGATGAAATGGTCAGAGAATGCAGAGGAGTAAAAAGAGCATTATTAGAGATACAGTTATGGGTAAGGATGAGATCTAGCTGTTTTCCTGCTCTGTGTGCAGGGGTGCACATTCTTGTAAGGCTGAGTTCCATTCAGCTCAGATGTGGGATATTCCTACTTGATATCTCCAATCTCTGACCATAAAGGCATTCCATTGCCAGATGTTTGGAAGATGGCATGTAAGGAAACAAAACTGCAGTGCTCCTGTTAGCTTAGCAGGGGTTTGACTGTCACCAGAGACGTCTCCTAGCAGCCCAACTGATAAACAATTCTGCAACGCTAGCATTTGTGCTACAGGTGTAAGATTATGAAAAGAGAGTATAATATACCATGTTTTATACACCTGTTACTGCAGCCGTTTGTTAAACAAGCTTTGATATCATTTAATGTAGGCACTTTGTTTCATTTATACATACTACTTAACAAAAGTGAACGTTTATCACTTAATTTGTATATCTCCCTGAGTGCCAGCATGTTTGTGTGAAGCATGAGCTGCATCTCGGTGAAATCGGAGTTGAAAATTTAAGCACAAGTTTCCCAGTTGGAATTTTGACTTCAAGTGGCATTCCATTGCACTTTTCCTTGTAGGAAGTTGGAAAATCTGACTTTCTGAGTCAAACAAGGTCAGAACAGCTAGAAAGTCAGCCTCTTGAGGCTTGTCCAGTTGGATGTTGAAGTCCCCAAGTATCATCAGCGGAGTGCCATCTGCAGAAATGAGGACAGCAGCACATCAAGCTCTTGGATAAAGTTGCCTTGTTGACCTGGAGGACGATAGATGACCAGAAAGTGAATTCACTTTCTGGTCATCTGTCGTCACCCCCCAGTCAGACAAAGTGTGTGGGTGATGTCGGTAGAGAGACCAAAGAATTTGCAGTGTTGTCTGTGCCGATCCATGTCTCTGTCAGTGCCAAAGCACTGAGTTTTGACTGACTGGTAATTAGCGTAATGGATGGAGACTTGTTAGTGTCCTTGCTCAGTGGACTCACACAGGGAGACTCACAGGTCTTTACCAGAGTTAGGTCTTCAAACAAGAAATGATGCTTTAGTGTTAATCACTAATTAAGTACTAATTGCTAATTGCTGCATAGCCGAGACCCCTTAACGTAGCAATTCAAATTCTAAAAGTGACTAAAATTGTAATGTGCCTGTAACCCTTTTGGAACTCTAAACTAGCCACTTATAGACAAAAATTACCTTAACATTGAGTGAAGGGCAGTACAATTACCTGGCTAACAACAGCTTCTAGTCCAGTACACCAGAGAAACAGCTAGCAAGCTACAGCTACTGTTCACTCTGACAGACAGAAATGCATTAATTTTGATCTTTCATACTATTCAGGATAGATACTATGCAAATTAGGATGCATACTAGTAAGCCTACTTGAGAACAAACTCAAAGCTTTGCTCTCCACCTCATTCTCTCAGTTTTATCTGGGCACTAAAAAGTATAGATTTAAATCATCTTAACCAGACAATTGGGATCTGTCTGCCATTTTTAATCAATTATGTGCAAACAAGCAATCAGTATTTAACCCAATTAGCCACACCTGTGAAACATAACGCATCTGGTTCCTGCTTCGTAAAATGCATGAACTTGTATTGAGCATATAACAGGAATAATTGCCTTGTCAGAGCTAAAATATCAGTGATGTTATGCAGCACATTAGATTTACAGCAATGTTTTCTGTGTAGGAATCTAACAGCCCTACCTCTCTCTCCAAATCATTGCACACTTGCAACTACATTAACTAGATTGAGTAAAAGACACTATAAGTGCTATAAGAGACACATTAACTGCTAACATCACCTTGAAGGTCCCATTCACTTGATCTTCTACTTTTCAACTGATTCAATGGGTTTTGTTATGGACTCTGGCACATTACTTAAAAAGTCATTGCTGACAGTAACAGTTATGTTTTCCTAATACCACTGGACAGCTTGATGATGGATTGTGATGTTCAGTCTAAAAAATAAAACAGGACTTTTAAAAAAAAAATAATTCAGAAATTACAAGGCCCAGGGAAATCTCTTCTTTAACCTGTCACTGGTAATGAAGTTTATAATACATGCGGAGCGCTATCTATTCCCTGATAGCACACGTACATCACCTAGACATCCATCTGATGTGTGTGTTTACATCTGGAAGAAATATTTTTTAGGTTGTTTGCTTATCTGCAATATGTCTATAAGACGTTTCCTCTCAGATGTTAATAAGACATTCAGCAGATGTCTTTGAGACGTTTATGATTTTGAATGTTTGTAAATCTGATCTTTTAAGATGTTTAGCAGATGTTAATTAGAATGTGATGCTTTCCAGATGAAAAGATCTAAAAAAGACATCTCAGAGATGTAAGTGTGCTTTCTGGCTTAGCATTCCCATTGGCAATTGCTCAGCTGGCGCATGCACCCCAGATGTAGGTGACCTGAATGCTGCTATCTTTGCTCATGTAGTGAACGTACTTACACATATTTTGCACACCACAATACTGGTAACATTGTAAACCATTTTATATGAAATAATGCTTGTCATTGGCAGGGTCATAGAATCAGTACGTAAATGAATTAACGTAAGATATTAGCTTTAATTTACCTTGGAGAAAATGTAGGTGTCCTTGCTGATGTTAAACATGTTCAGTGGGTAACCGCATCCTTTACTGACCCTGGAAGCTTGCACTTTTGACCCAGAGAGGAATTTGTTAAAACATTACATATGCACTTGATTCCAAAACTATATGTTATTATGTAGTTAAATAGGTTGTGTATTTAAGAAAATAACTTTAAACATTTCTTGTAAATGACCCCTCCACAAAGGCCGCCACCCTTCCCATCTCCGAGCACCATTCCTGAAAGAAGGGTGCTCCAGTCGACCTTCAGCCCCTTAAAATTATCTGCCTGGCGATCATGACACTGGTTAAGACCCAACTCTTTATGTATCTATTTTCAATGTCGATTACCGCCCCATCGCCCAAAATACAGAGTCTGGGGCAAAATTATACCCAAGTGCCTAATACATCGCACACCAGACTCTGAACCTTCAACCAAAACTCCTGGATCTCAACACACCCCCAAAAGACATGGGTTATGTCTCCATCCTCTGATTGGCATTGCCAGCAGGTGGGTGTGTCTTTAAGACCAAGCCTATACAATCTAGAGTGGGTCCAATAGAACCGATGTAAAATCTTGAATTGCATGAGGCGCACCCTTGCGTCTCTAGATGCAGTCTTGACGTTTTTTAGAATCCTAGCCCACTCTCCTTCCTCCAATACAAGTTTAAATGTTTCTCCCATAATCTCTTGAGGGTGGCTGAGGCTCCATACACCAGACTCTGAATTAACAGGGAGTAATACACTGATGCCTCATGACCTTTTTCAAAAGCAGTAATCACCACTCTCATAGTATCTGCTGCTTTAGGGGGTGAATGTTATTCCCAAAAATAGTACAGAGCAAGTAGCACAGCTGTAGATACCTAAAAAACTGAGATCTGGGGATCCCAAAATGTTGAACCAGATTTTCAAAGGATCTCAACACACTACTCTCATATAGGTCACCAAGTGTAGTAACTCCCCTCACAATCCACTCTGACCAACAGAAAGGGGACTTATTAATACATAGTTTAGGGTTCAGCCATAAGCTCGAGGTAACATTTAGATAAATATCTGAATTAAACACTCTGGACACTTTTGTCCATACCGAGTGCAAATGCGAGATAACTGAGTGTAATTTAACTTCTCCGGTTAGATTGATAGAAAGGCTTTGCAATGGCAAAATAGGGGCAAGAACTTCCTGTTCAATACAAAACCAGGGAGGGGCTCTTTCAGGTGGAAGCGACCAATGAGCCAAATGTCTGAGACCGAACGCATAATAATAAAACAAAATCTTGGGTAGGCCTAGCCCACATTTGTCAATCAGCCTATACAATTTACTGAAATGTAATTTTGGATGCTTACCATTCCAAATGAAAGACTTCGCTATGCTCTCAAATTGCTTGAAATAAGAGAGGGGGACATCTATAGGGAGTGACTGTAGCAGGTAGTTGAATTTTGGAATACAGTTTATTTTAATAACATTAACCTTCCCAATCATCAATAAATGTAATAAAGCCCACCTGCCCACATCGCTCGAAAACCTTTTTATTAAAGGGTCAAAATTAACTCTTAACTAAATCAGACAAATTTGCTGGGAATAAAATACCCAAATACTTAATGCCCTTTTTGGGCCACTGGAAGATGCCTGGCTGGAAAGACTTTACTGGGCAGTACGCTGTCAGACCAAAGCTTTGGATTTAGACCAATTGACTTTGTATCCTGAGAATTTAGAAAAGGAATTAATAATTCTGTGGAGGCATGGCATAGATCTAGTAGGGTCAGTGACGAATAATAAAATATCATCTGCGTAGAGCAGAAGCTTATGTGCCATACCTCCCGCCACCACCCCTGGAAAATCATCCTCCTTTCTTATCGCGGCTGCTAATGGTTCTAGGGCAAGACAGAACAATAATGGGGAAAGAGGGCAACCCTGCCGGGTGCCCCTATCCCGAGTAAAATAATCTGAAATTAATCCATTTGTTTGTACCGCCATTACAGGGTGTCTGTCTATAAATCCATCCAATAAATGTACTCCCAAACCCATACATTTCCAAAATCTTAAAAAGATAATCCCATTCCTTTTTGGCATCAAGTGAGATGGCAACGACTGGAGTCTGCTTATTTGCCACTGACCACATGATACTGATGAAATGCCTAATGTTATCAGAAGAGCTGCGGCCCCGAATAAACCCCACCTGATCTATATGTATAAGAGATGTCATAACTTTACTTAATCGATTAGCCAACATTTTTGACAATATTTTAACGTCTAGCTGGATCAGGGAAATTGGACGGTAACTCTTACACTCACTTGAATCTTTGTCCTTTTTAAGAATCAATGATCTGGGCTTGTGTCATGGTTGGCGGAAGCTTTCCGTTCTTTAATGATTCCGTTTAAGCTTCTAACAAAAGTGGAGCCAATTCTGTAGCATAAGATCTAAAAAATTCAGTGGCAAAGCCATCTGGCCATTTGGCCCTTAATTACCTTGACAAGCTCCTCCAAGGTTATCTCAGAATCAATATAATTTTTTTGCTCAGTCATTCATTTAGGGAGTTCTAGAGGTTTCACAAAGTTTCTTATATCTTTATCAGTAGACGAAGATGTGGAACTGTAAAGATCAAGATAGAACTCTTTAAAAACATTATTAATATCAATGGCTGAGGTAAATAGTACACCACCAGCAGATTTCACTGAGAGAATGGTAGAAAAAGACTCTCTCTCTACTTTATATATCTAGCTAAATGTTTTCCTGCTTTTCCCCCGACTCAAAATATGACTGTCTTGCCCTGAATAACCAAAACTCCACTTTCCGTGACAAAATAGTATTATATCTGTATTTCAATCGGGTCAATTCTTTGAGGCCATCAGACGACATTCGGCACTTCAGCTCTGCCTCAGCACTTTTTTTTAATATTCCATTCCAACTCCACAAGTTCTCGTGCTTTGGATTTTTTGATGAATGAGGCATACTGTATTATCCGACCTCTAAGAACCGCCTTAAGTGCCTCCCAAGCCACGCCCACAGAGGATACTGAGGACCAGTTGGTCTCCATATAAACATTGATTTCAGAATTTCAAAGGGATACATTAAAGCACCAACTATATGATTTATTTTTCTCCATATGTGGCAACACCTCTAAACTCACCAGGGCGTGATCTGAGACTAAGATGTTTCCAATTGAGCAGTCAATAACAGATGAAATAAGGGACTTAGATATAAAAAAAAAAAATCTATTCTAGAATAAATCTTATAGACTGATTAAAAAAATTAATAGTCCCTACCAGATGTGTTCAAAAGTTGCCAAATATCTGCAAGACCAAGATATTTACACATCTTGTGAAGCATCATTGTTGCTCTAGGGGGCACACTTTTGCTTCACTATGATCAAGGACTGAATCCATCAATAGATTAAATTCTCCTCCAAATATTATATCATGAGGGGTGCCAGCAGCTTACAACATCCCTTCAAGAGCTATAAAAAAGCCCTGATCATCAGCGTTAGGTGCATAAATGAGCCAAAATCAACCTTTGACCCTGAATTTCAGCTAAAACAGATAATCGATCCACCTCTCGACATCCGACAATCTTGTAACCAACTCAGAGAATTTTGCCTCCATCGCTGTAATCAATCGACGTATTACAGCAAGATGCTCCAGGTCAGCATCAGCCTTCATCAGCATCACAGACATGCTCGCCAGTTGCCGCTGGATTTCTCCTGCCACACCGTCCAAACCGAGTCCCTGGTCTGCAGGCCTGTCTGAGGTATCAGCTTGAGCATGTAAGTGTCTTTTAATATCTCCAGAGCCCAAGGATTTTGAATTTGAATTGAATTCTTTGCCATGTTGAATTCATAGAACAGTTATGTAGCAGGGTGTATCGAATCTCACTGGTTTATGACATAAAAATAATTAAAAACTAGCAAAGTCTGCAGAGCTCTGCATGGCGCCATGAGACTCCACCCAATATGGGTTTTTTAATGGCCGATGCCGATATCCAGAGAGCAGTGTTGCCAATAGGCCTATACAATGGTATAGGCCGATACATCACACAATTTAATATAGCAAATAACAAACATAAAACTGCTAAAAAAATTATAAACTTTTATTTACCACTATATTTACTCAATTTCACACAAAACCTTAACTTAAAAACAATAAGATTGTATTTTAAATGGTAGTTAGCAGTTTCTTCTGATTTCTGTTTATTCATCAAATTTTAGTAATTTATTTGCAAATTAAGAAATGTTTAATATATTAGGAAGAAGGAAATATTGTAACAGTACACTAGTAAAGGGAAGTCTGATTATTTTCCACAAACCGGTTCTTTCGGATGGTTCGTTTCAATGAACCGGTTCAAAAACCCGATTCACTAGTTCATGTCATCGCTAGGGTTGCCAACCATTCCGTATAATATGGAAATGTCACGTATTTGAGGGAACAAAGTTAAAATCGGTAACATCTGGAAGGAAGTCACGAGAGCTGGCTCTAGGTGCGGCGAAACAGTTTTTAATAAAATAAACAAAGTACAGAATAATGGGGTAAACACAGGAACAAAAGAAACATCCACGATGGGAAAACACAGGAACAGAGAAAACATACACAATGGGCACTGGTCATACACAGGAGGTCAAAACACATTACAACTGACAAAGACTAGGCAAACAACAGGGCATTAAATACACAACAGATAATGAGTTAATGAAAGACAGGTGAAAACAATTGAGGACAGCTGGCAGTGATGAGGGCAGGGAATTATGGGAAGTGTAGTCTGGGAGGAACAGATGATGGGAGAAACACAAGGCAAACAACAGTGAATCATGACAGAACCCCCCCCCCCCCCCTCTAATGGGCAGCTCCTGAAGCCCAAGGAAGGCTGGTCAGGGAGGCAGGGCCAAGATGAAGCCGGAGACCAAGGATACCAGAGCAGGGGTAGAAAATCGGAAATTTCCTCTGTGGTTGTGTACATGGGCAGAGACTCAGAAACGACCTCCGTGGTTGTGTACATGGGCAGAGACTTGGAAACGACCTCTGTGGTTATGAACATTAGCAGAGACTCGGAAACGACCTCCATGGTCGTGTACATGGGCAGAAACTCGGAGATGACCTCCGTGGTCATGAACATGGGTTGAAACTTGGAAACAGAAGCCTTTCTCCTCCTCCGTGAGGCCGACATAGGCAATGTGGGCTCTGGGATGAATGAGGCTGGCAATGCTGGCTCTGGGACAGACGAGGCTGGCAACGCTGGCTCTGGGACGGACGAAGCTTCCAGCTTGTTAACCGTGGCAGGCGTGGGTGTTGGCTCGTTGGCCGTGGCAGGCAGAAGTACTGACAAGCTGTGAGGAAGGGTCTTTGTGGCCTTACACACCGACATCAGTGGTGGATAATTCAAATTGGAGACAAGGGCCGAGAAGAGCTTCAAGCAGGGAGTCACGGAAGGCAAGGTTATGACATGGTGTGGAACCAACTCAGAGTTGACTGGGACATGGTGTGGAGCAGACTCAGACTTGACTGGAACATAGCGTGGAACAGACTCAAATTTGACTGGGACATGGTGTGGAGCAGGCTGAGGCGTTGCTGTGACATGGAGCAGAATCAGACGTGGCTGTGACATGGCATGGAGCAGACTCAGGCCTGGCTGTGATGTGGCGTGGAGTGGATTCAGGCGTGGCTGACGCAGAGGCCGGGATCGGGATTGATTGAGGAGGATCCACTGAAGCGAATGTCTCTAATACAAGTGTAGCATATTCCTCCCATGTGTGATCTCCGGTCGCCTGCAACTCCTTCCACTGGTGAGCAATGAGACCGACTTTATACATGGACTTCAGGGTTGAATCAGAAAAGTCTGTGTATGGGAATATTCCGGGATGGGTAAGTTCGCTCGGGTTAGCTGAATGAAAGAAGCCGCTAGATCCATTTTGTTGTCAGTTGTTCTGTAACATCTGGAAGGAAGTCACAAAGCTGGATCTAGGTGCGGCGAAACAGTATTTAATAAAATACAACAAAGCTAGTCACGTGGGCAACCGAAACTACGGTTCGGGAACAAATACAAATTCAGTACACCGCAAATAAATTATGCTACACTTTAGCAATAAATAATACTCTAAAACAGGTAAAGCACTGTTTATAGACACTAAAAACAACAATGGTTTTACACACACCGGACAAACAACTCTAAATCTAGCAGTGAATCATACTTCAAATTCGTCAATGCCGACCCCGCCTCGGCGGAGCCCTTTGTCTGGGCAGTCCGGACGCGGAAACGCAGAAGGAAAAGGGGAAACAGAGCCGGCGTTCTCATCAGAGTAAGACGCCGCACAAATTGACCCCCGCTACCCAGTATTCTACTGGCAAATGTTCAGTCACTGGATAACAAGCTCTGCGAGCTGAAAGCGCAGATCTTTTTCCAACGAGAGACGAGAGACTGCTGCATTACCTGCCTAACAGAAACTTGGATGTCTGCGGAGATTCCAGACTCAGCCATTGAACCCATGGGGTTCTCCGTGCATCGAGCGGACAGAGTGAAAGACCTCTCAGGTAAAAGCAGAGGTGGTGATGTATGTTTTATGATCAACAAATCCTGGTGTGATCAGAGGAACGTACATTCTATCAAGTCTTTCTGCTCTCCTGATCTGGAATTTCTCATGCTTCTGTGTCGACCATTCTGGCTACCGAGGGAATTCACAGCGGTCATTATCACAGCTGTGTACATCCCGCCACAAGCCGACACAGACCGGGCAATCAAGGAAGTGTATGGGAGTATAAGTGAGCAGGAAACCGCGCACCCTGAGGCCGCGTTCATTGTGACCGGGGACTTTAATAAAGCCAGTTTCAAATCAGTCGCACCAAAATACCACCAGCACATTAGTTTCAACACACAAGGGGACCGGGTTTTTGACCATTGCTACTCTCCCTTCCGGGATGGCTACAAATCCCTCCCCCGCCCACCATTTGGCAAATCGGACCACTCTTCTATTCTGCTTCTGCCCGCTTACAGGCAGAAACTGAAACAGGAAGCACCCACCCTACAGGACTGTTTTGATCACACGGACTGGGAGATGTTCCGGTCCGCCACTGATGATGACATTGAGCTTTACGCTGATAGCGTAATGTGTTTCATCAAAAAGTGCGTGGAGGACGTCGTTCCGACCAGAACAACACGGATCTATCCGAACTAGAAGCCATGGATAAATAGCGATGTTCGCGCGGCACTTAATGTGCGGACCTCCGCTTTCAATTCCGGGAATGCGGAGGAACATAAACAAGCCAGTTATCAGAACAGCAAAACGTTAGTACAGGAACAAGATTGAAGGACAGTTTAACACCACCAACTCAAGAAGCATGTGGCAGGGAATTAACATCATCACGGACTTTAAAGGGAATAAAAACTCCGCCATGAACACCGCTGCCTCTCTCCAGGATGAGCTAAATAATTTTTATGCTCGTTTTGAGGGAAATAACACTGCCCTCGCAGAGAGAGCTCTCGCGGCCGAAGCTACAGAGGTTAGTTCACCCTCCGTCTCTGTAGCGATTGTAACCCGATCCTTCCGACGGGTGAATATTCGCAAAGCCGCGGGCCCAGATGGCATTCTGGGCCGCGTCATCAGAGCATGCGCGAACCAGCTGGCTGGTGTTTTTACAGACATTTTCAACCTTTCCCTCTCTTTGTCTGTAGTCCCCACATGCTTTAAAACATCCACCATTGTGCTTGTTCCAAAGCAATCAAAAATAACTTGCTTAAATGACTGGCATCCTGTTGCTCTGACCCCCATCATCAGCAAATGCTTTGAGAGACTAATCAGAGATTACATCTGCTCTGTGCTGCCTCTCTCTCTAGACCCATTGCAGTTTGCTTACCTCAACAACCACTCCACTGATGATGCCATTGCATCTACAATATACACTGCTCTCTCCCACCTGGAAAAAAGAACACTTATGTGAGAATGCTGTTTGTAGACTACAGCTCAGCATTCAACACCATAGTGCCCTCCAAGCTAGATGAGAAATTCCGGGCTCTGGGCTTAAACAGCTCGCTATGCAGCTGGATCCTGGACTTCCTGTCAAGCAGATGCCAGGTGGTTAGAATAGGCAGCAACATCTCCTCATCACTGACCCTCAACACTGGAGCCCCACAGGGCTGTGTTCTCATCCCACTCTTGTATTCCTTGTACACACATGACTGTGTGGCAACACATAGCTCCAATGCCATCATTAAGTTTGCTGATGACAAGACGGTGGTAGGTCTGATCACTGACAATGATGAAACATCCTACAGAGAAGAGGTGCACACTCTGACACACTGGTGTCAGGAGCACAACCTCTCCCTCAACGTCAGTAAGACAAAGGATCTTGTGGTGGACTTCAGAAGAAAAGACAGAGAACACAGTCCCATCACCATCAATGGAGCACCAGTGGAGAGAGTCAGCAGCTTCAAGTTCCTGGATGTCCACATCACTGAGGAACTCATATGGTCCATCCACACTGAAGTCGATGTGAAGAAGGCTCATCAGTGCCTCTTCTTCCTGAGACGGCTGAGGAAGTTTGGAATGAACCGCCACATCCTCACTCGGTTCTACACCTGCACTGTAGAGAGAATCCTGACTGGCTGCATCTCCGCCTGGTACGGCAATAGCACAGCCCACAACCGCAAAGCACTGCAAAGGGTGGTGCGAACTGCCAGACACATCATCAGATGTGAGCTTCCCTCCCTCCAGGACATATATACCAGGCGGTGTGTGAAAAAAGCTTGGAGGATCATCAGAGACTCCAGCCACCCGAGCCATGGTCTGTTCTCACTGCTACCATCAGGCAGGCGGTATCGCAGCATCAGGACCTACACCAGCCGACTCCATGATAGCTTCTTCCCCCAAGCAATCAGGCTTTTGAACTCTTGATCTCCCACGATCAAAATACATCAGCATGCACTTTATTACTCTTACTCTTATATCTCACACCGGACTGTCATAAATTATATTATTATTATATTATATTCTCTCTTAACAACTTACTATCAACCGACAGCCTGAATGTCAATACAGTACAACACAACCTACTGTACATTCTATATATACTACTATATATACTTTTTTTTTTTATTATTGAATAATGTGTATCTATATTGTGTGTATTGTATACTGTACAGTGTATGTTATTATTTGTATATTGTTGTGTGTAATTATGTGTATATTAGACTTTAAATTGTGCTGTGTTAATTTGATGTTATTGTAAATTGGTATATGTCTCATCACTGTCACGACTGCTATGTTGATCAGAACTGCACCCATTGCAACTGTGTATATGGCTGTGTGACAATAAAAGTGATTTGAATACCCTGGGACAAGTCAAAACAGTATAGCACACACACCAACACACGTTTAAGCGATGCGAGTTCAAGACAGTAAACAAACAGTACAAGTCTAGCAATGAATACCACTCTACAAAAAAGTAAAACAATGAAATAAACACACTTACACGCAACTGCAGACTCCTGTAGATAAATCGCTTCTCCTCTTCAAATGGAATACATATACTTTCAATTAATTGCCAACAAAAGCCTTCATCAGCCACATCAACCAACTAAAAAAGGACAAAGGACATGCATCTATATGAACTTCTGCAGTTAATCCAGGATGGACATCAAAGATATTAGTCATTAATCTTACAGTTCATGCAAAATCTTTGTTTAAACACTGGCGCTTAACACTTACTTAGTTTACAAATTTTAAACCATGACCTGCACTGCACATAAATAACCAATATTGGCATTATATTCATGCTGTTTAGCCAGAGGGGAACTGGCCCCCACAGTGAGCCTGGTTTCTCCAAAGGTTATTTTTCTCCTTTAACCAACATCTTATGGAGTTTTGTGTTCCTTGCCTCAGTCGCCTTCAGCTTGCTCACTGGTGTTCTAAATACAATTATTATTTAATTATTTATTTTTATACACAATTTACAATGATATTTAATCAAATTACACAATGATGACTCTAAGACTTTATAGATATTACAGTTTCATTGTCTGTTAATGCATGATTTTCTGTAAAACTGCTTTAAAACGATGTGTGTTGTGAAAACATTTGTATTTTATACAAATAAAAATGACTTGACTTGAGTTGTGGGAGTATTCAACCCATGACCTTTCACATTTAACTCTCCTGTTATCTTCAAGTCATGTTTGATCCATTTAAGAGTTAAAAACTTTGAAAAAATAATCTTAGACTGAAATCCTTGAGTTGTTCCTGATTTGATCATCATAATCTCATGAAAACTCAGAATTCCTACAAGATGGCGAAATCGTAAGATATTGTAGAACTTGGCTTGTATGAGAAGGTACGACTTTTATTCCCATAAAGACCCACCTATTAACAAACAGAATTTCAAGTCGATACAAGCATCAAATTTATAATAGCCTCCTATCCAACACTTTATCTTAAAGGTGCGATATGTACAATTTTCATCTAATATTTGCCTTTTTTTTTGCCAATGTTTGAACGGCTTGTAACGCAACTTAAAAAATGATCCCTTCCCAGACCTAGGTTGCCTATTAAAGCCTGTAGACAGATTTTCATGTGAAGGGAGTGGGTCGCTTTTGCCAGGAAAATCCAAAGGATGTGATGTTTATGCGCACTCCCGAGAGCCTTGCCTCAGACAGTAATAGCTTCCCTTCCATGTCAACAGACAGTCTGCAACACTAGGTAACGTTATCTTAGATATGGAATCCAGCAAACGTCCAGCTCCAAGCACAACACCGACTCCTACACAAACTCCGAGTAAGCCAAAAAAAATAAAAAATAATAATAATAATTTATCTACTGAATCCAGTCTGGCTAAGCGGGAACGTGATCGTGGTCGAGCGAAAACTAGAATGAACATCAGTAGGGCATTTGATTCCTGGAGTTTTGATTCGTTCTGTTTTGCGGATCAAAACCGACCCTGAATTGGCATTCTTCTTATTGGACAGGTAAGCTTACATAACTGCAAAGCATGTGAAATACAGTGCCATAAGGATTGATCTGTGTAATTTTAGCTAACTTGATCTTGCCTGCTAATGCTGACGAATTGCAAGCTACCTATAAATAATTTAAACTATCTTCTCTTTATATTAAAAGTCAGGTATGCTGATTCACAGTAACTGACATAAACAGTGTTAATCTGTAATTATTCAGCAAAGTAAACTACAATAACACATGAAATGAATGCTAGACAATGTTCAAGATAATGCAGAAAGACCCATTCATTAGTGTAACGTAACTTGGTTATACAGAAAATATATACATTCTATTATTTTAAAACAATGGTGCATCGATATATCAAAATGACAGTTGTGATGAAATCACATCAATACTGAATTGTGTCAACATATTTATAATGTAAAGTCTATTTTATAAACAGCTACTGTCATCATCCACCAAATTTAGCTAACAGCTATTGATAAAGCTGGCTAGCTAGCTAACGCCGACATAGGCTATCGTATAAATGCAGTCAATGTATCATGCAAAGAAAAGTGATTACTTCAAACTACAGTCTCGCATAGTCAGACCTATATCCACACTTTGTTTTAACCCTGTTCCAGCACTGGAGAGTCAAATATAATATACAGTCTTAAAGTTTGTAGTAAAACAATCATAACTGTGTAATTATGCTACCTCATCTGTCAGCATGATGCTGATGGATCACGTTCAGTCTCTTTATACGTCACGTCATTGTTTTGGATGCTCACTCGCTCGCGTCCCTATGGAGTGTGTGCGCGAGCACGAGCAACAGGCAGCTGGCTGCAGTTCACTTAATGGCCACAGGTGTCATTAATAACAAGGGTTTCTGAATCATACATACTGCACCTTTAAGAAAGGAAATGTCAGTGAACAAATTTGGTTACTCAATCCTTATTTATTTATGCAGTACAAACAGGGCTCGAGTTGGGGGGATGCGAGGCTATGCCATCCCCCTTGTTGCAAGAAATACCAAAAAACATACCCTTTGTAAAACCATCATCCCCTTTAGCTCAATTGTGTCATGTATTACTTAGAACGAATTATGCAAGTAAAATATTAAATTTTCTACGTTTGATAAATAACAGACTTTAAATAAGGGTGATTAACCGGTCAGAATTAGATTTCGACATTTGTGAGTTTGCAAGATTTCTATAGGTGGAATCCCCCAATCAGATCTTGACACTTGTACAGTTTGGATATATTCTGCCTGGGTGACACTTTAGTCATTCAATCTGGCAACCTTGAGCATGCGAACTCTCTCTCCTTTAAGAAAAGACGGCGGTTTTCTGAATACACTGGCAAACAGGTATGTCAGAGTTTAGCGATGGGTTGACTTGTCCTTCCTAGTGTTCCCATGAAACTTATGCCGCTGAAGGTAATGCAAATTTTAAAAAGTTTCACGCACATACAAAAATGGCCAAGATAACAGTTCAAGGAAATATTATCTTTAATATAAGAAGACTGAAGATATTGCTATGATGAGTGTACAGTTTTTAATTTAAACAATTTTCATGTTTTTAATTCAAACAATTTTCAGGGTTTCGCCCATAAAACACTTTTGTGTGTAGAACAACTTTTTTTCACCACTGTTTAAGCATCATTCAGACAGCCCAAACTTCCTTTCCAAGTTCATTTTTCAGATTAGAAAAACTGTGACAGTGAACAAACGATTTAGAACAAAAAAAGTTTTTATGATCATAACATTTCATGATTCTTTTCACAAAATTCATCATAAAATAAAATTACAGAGGGTAACGGGTGCATTTTATGGCCATGTGTCCTAAGGGTCAATGATGTGATGCTCATTTTTGTCCAGATCTATTAAAAAAAAAATGCTTAAAAAAATAGGTAGCCATTTTGTTATGTTGACCATAAAAACCATAAAATAGTGGACACCATTAGACCCTCAAGACTGAGGGTGAAGTTTAAAAAAAAAACATCTGATATTTATTTTGACATTTTTATGAAAAAGCACATTTTGTTCAAGTCATGTTGTGTAACCCTGAGAAAACGTACTGATATTTTTGACTAAAAAATTCATAATATTTATTTAAAAAAAATGTTTTTTCCCCTTGAAAATGTGTTTGAAAACTTTTTAGAAATTAATGATTAAGTTGTTTATACTCATGCATTCAAGGTGCAAAGAAAGTATTATAATATGTTTTTCTAGATGGTTACACCACTTGACAATTTTAAATGTTGAATTTTTATTGTAGAAAATGCTATAAAGGTTTTTAAAAAAATGTATGAAACCAAACTGGATACAAAGATTATATGTCTGAGAACATGACGTGTTTAAAACTAGATTTTTTTAAAGATTTCAAATTTTAACACATTGGACAACCTTATTGGACAACATTGGACTCATAAGTATTAGAAAATGAGCCAATTTGGCAATATACCTGAAGTTGGTCAGTCAGGAGAAGGCGTTACAACTCACACAATCTATGAATGCTTAGTGTTCATGATTCCTATAGCATGCACACAAAGAAATATACTATTCCATGTTGGCCATTTTGTTCTCTGATCTTTAACCAAACCCTTTGCCATGCCCATTTTTTATTTTTTATTTTCTCTGTTGCTGCCACATGGAAAGCAATTTCCTCCTCTGACTCCATGAATATAGCGAAAATTCATGAAACTGCATCAGAATTCACCAGGTCATAAAGTCGTGTCATGTACCACTGCGTTTGTACGATTATCAGAATAACTATGATTATCAGAAGAGTATCAGAACTTGCACTGTGTACACACAGCCTAAAATAGCAAAGCAAAGTGGCTCTTCAATGTTATAATACTGTAGGTGGCCATGGCTTCAGTGTAGTTTGTAAAAAAATAAATACGTTTCGTCACCCAAAAGTATTCTCTGGAATTTAGAGAAGAGAGGGTAACTTTTTGTGGCTGGTGCAATTTGTTTGAGAAAAGTGCCACATGCAACTAGGTTCTGCCACCCTACAACAGGACAGCAGAAGTTCCAGTACATTACTATAGACATTTCTGTGCCAATCCATCAGCATGCAGATTAAAATGTGGTGTTGGACTTTGAGCATGGAAGCCTCTGCCAGTAGGCCTCTAAGCAGATTTGATGTTGTGGGTCCTTGGACGAGAAAATCTTCTCCAACCAAAAAGTCGATTAAAGCCGGCAGCTGTGTTTCAGGCTGTGCCAGGCGTCTGCCTGAGACCCCCACAACTCTATCCTCCATCTTCCATACTTCTCTCTCCTATTTGACTTCAAGAAGCTGGGGCAATTGTCCAGAGAGGCACAGTGAGCCAAAGTGAGCAGCATCTTCACACTGAGACAACCTCCCTTAATCATCTTTCAGAAATGAGCCTTGTTGCACTCCCATGGCCTGTCCCATCAATTACAGACAACTTCTCAGAGGTTTCCTGGCATTGAATGCATTTGTGAACGGCTCATTAAAGAGCACACCTGGTTTGCCTAAGAAAATTACCGTCAAGAAGATCAAAGGGAAGAATAGACAAAGACGAGGCATGTTTTAGCATGCAAGAATTTGAATTAATGTGCACTTAATTGGATGTGGGTTGTATTTTCAGGACTTTTTCCTATATGGTGATTCTCGCTAGATCATTATTGTTCTACATGAAACACGAAGCAGTCTTTGTTAACTCTTTTCATCTCCTGCATTAGCCTCTTGTAATATGCCCTTCGATTTGTGTTTTCTCTTTCTTTGTTACAGTCACTATGGGCTTTTTAGTCCAGTTTATCCCATACCAATATGACGTTCTTTCTTCCGTGAAACACAAAAGATGAATTTTGGAAGAATACCTCGGCAACTCTTTTTCATATAATGAAAGTGAATGTGGACAGGGGCTGCTCTATAATTCTTGAATGACATGTGGATAAGTAAATAATGACAGAACTTTCAATTTTGGGTGATTCATTCCTTTAAGAAGATTTCATACTCTTCAATGACAGTCTCTGGTTTAGGAGTCTCTGAATGTGTTCATGTGAAATGGTCCACATTCCTCTGAATTCACCAAATAAATTTCCATCAGGGATGTGAAATCAATACTTGCATTTGTCTTTAGCCTCTTTTAGTCTCCTGGCGGAATCTCCTCTCTGACTTTTAAAGTATGTTAATGCAATTTATTGAACCTCTTTCCTTAATCACACACATTGACTCTGATTACATTCTTTTTCAGCCTCTAGAGTTCTAATTGCGAATGCCTTTCCTGGAGTTTGTCTTCTAATCCTCGTGTAATTACACCGAAAAAGAAAGAAAAGTACATTGCGGTTCCTTTCAGATGGACGTGATTTTTTTAGAGTGAAGGAGGTTCAGCTATAACAGCCCTTTCTCTATGATTTCTCCACTACAGTTGCCTCTTTGCAAACAGACACATACTAGATCTGTACTTATGTATACTAGCATACTAGTACATGCACTATACCATATTAATCTCCCTGTTGGAAAAATAAAAATAAATGCTGGTTCAGCTGACCTCCTGGGCTTACCAGCTGAGAGCTGAGAGACTGATTAAAGCTGTTGTTGTTGTTTTCAGCAGGCAATATCAAGTTGACTGTTACATCTCATTGGAAAATAATAATAATAATAATAATAATAATAATATATATATATATATATATATATATATATATATACACACACACACACACACACACACACACACAACAGTTAGTTCCGGTCCTCCAGAAAAAGAACAGTGTTCGAGAGATGTTCTCACACCATCAGCACTCGGACACTTCACTGTGTGTAGCACTCCGCTTGTGTTCGTGCCATTCTAAACTAAAGTGTGAGATTGGTGCATATGTGTTAAGAGCCATCTGTCTCTTTTCATTTAATTTTGTGACATTACATGTTTTAGACAGCAGGTGGTGGCAAAAGACCATTTTTGTGTGTAATGTGAGCCAGTTGGTGACGTGAAGTGTGTCAGCATCACTCAGTGTTTATATTCAACAGCACTTCCGTGATCGCTCGTATTATTACTACACTACTAAATTTAGGAAATAGCTTTAAATGGCTTTAAACTAACAACTTCAGCAATAAGGCTCATTACAGCTGAGAGACACAACAGACTGATTAATTACACAAACTTAAGGCACTTACCTCTTACCGGAGTTTCCACATTAGAGAGGACATACTGTTCAAAATGGTTACGATTTCCATAGTGAATGACTCTTGCACACCAGCTACCGTGAAATAGAGTGGAATACCCCTGCTTGGACGGCTATTTTTCCACTGAGAAAATAGGATGAATTTCACCAAAATTACATTATCCTCAGAAAGCTGACTAACACACTACAGCATCTCTGCTTGGGAGAGACAGGTAATCACATATGCTCCATCTCTCTCTCTCTCTCTCTCTCTCTCTCTCTCTCTCTCTCTGCGCATGCGTGAGCATCTGCTGAGCGAGTGTGAGGAGCATGTGGTGAGTGCGATTGGTTTATGCCCGCTGTGACAAAAACAATTGCTTTCTCTTTCAATTATTTTCTATTTCTTTTCTTTTTTTGAGTTTTGATATCTGTGGTGTATCGAGTGGTGACACAAGTTTCCACTATAGGAGTTTTCGGGTGTCGGCAACCAGTGTATCACTGGGAAGCATGGCAGTCCAAAACACAAATTCTAGTTTAGATTCACTCACACGGCGCCACGGAGTGAAAGTGGTGTCCGTGGTGAATGTGGAAGAATGCATTTTGGCCGTTGGGGATGTTGTTGGCCTTGAATGTATTTTAGCGGCATCAAAAATGAACAACGCTATTGTTTTGTTTTTTTAATTCAGTTGAGAAAGCAAACGAAGAAGTGGAGAAAGGAGTAGTAATTAGTGGTTTGTTTACCCCAGTGCTTCCCCTTTCTAACCCCTCTAAGAAAGTCACTTTGTCTAACATTCCGCCGTTTATTAAAGACGAAATGTTAACAAAAGAACTGTCACGCTTTGGAAAGGTAGTCAGTCCTATGAAAAAAATCACTCTCGGAAGTAAATCGGACTTGATTAAGCATGTAGTATCTTTCAGGAGATTTACTTACATGATCCTGAAAGATAACAGAACTGAACTGAACTTGAATTTCAAATTCAAAGTTGGTGACTTTGATTATACTGTCTTTGTAAGTACTAATGTGATGAAGTGCTTTGGCTGTGGAAAAACTGGGCATTTAGCTCATGCTTGTCCAGATAATAATGGTACAAACATGCAACAAGATGTCTCAGGTGAAAACGTCATGGTTACTGGTGTAACCTCCGTTCCCTGATGGAGGGAACGAGACGTTGGTGTCGATGTAGTGACACTAGGGGTCACTCTTGGGAGCCCGAGACACCTCTGGTCTTTGATAAAAGGCCAATGAAAATTGGCGAGTGGTATTTGCATGCCACTCCCCCGAACATACGGGTATAAAAGGAGCTGGTATGCAACCACTCATTCAGGTTTTACGCTGAGGAGCCGATATAAGGTCCGGCCATTTCAGCGGGTAGTTCAGCGTTGTGGCAGGAGGGACCAACGTCTCGTTCCCTCCATCAGGGAACGGAGGTTACACCAGTAACCATGACGTTCCCTATCTGTCACTCACTCGACGTTGGTGTTGATGTAGTGACACTAGGGGTCCCTATACAAAACGCCACAAGGCTGAACTGTGTTACGTGAACTGGTGGTGTGTGGTGGGCAGACTTGCTGTGTGCCTCATAGCCAGCGCACCAGGTCGACACGTAACCTCCCCCAACACAGTTATGAGTGTCAAACGGCCCTTTTTGGGGACAAGTCGACTACCCAGAGATAGAGACAGGCTTAACGCAGTCGTGGCCTCTTTCCCCTTCTCTTTTTCCACTCCCTAAAAAAGAAGGGGGATAATCTGACTGGTCCGCCAGGTCTAGTCGGGGGGTGTCCCTCCCAAGGGGAGGACACCGCGGAGACCACACCTCGCCCCAAGAGAGGGGGGGATATTTAAGTGGAAGAATACATCACATGGTCTTTCCAACCATGTGGAGAGCCTTCAAGGTAGATCCTGCCCAATGGGGGAGGAGTTACTACAACATGGAGACTGAGGGGCTCTGCCCAAGGAAGACGCAGTTTGCCAGTAGGGAAACGAACTAGCGGAAGATATAGATCGCATGGGGTTAGCCTTACAGGGAACCCCCACATGCGGAGCACCTACCCCAGAACCGGGCTCTTAGTTAGCGCATGTACTGGGCCGGCAGCGAGTCTCTCCGAAAACTCGACTGCCACAGGGCTCGGAGGAAGTCAACCAGGGAACAACTTTTGTGAACACTACTGGGAATTAACAGCGCATGTCTTCAGCTCAAAAGGAGGTGGAAGGCGCTATGTGCAAGCGATACACCCGGCCGGCTATCCCGGGCTTATCCGCTTGTGTTGCGTGCCACTACCTGGGACGAAACCGGTTCCACCCGGAGGTTGTAGAACCTTGCAAAGGTGTTGGGGGTTGCCCAGCCCGCTGCTCTGCAATGTCTGTTAGAGAGGCACCTCTGGCCAGGGCCCAAGAAGCCGCTACACCACGGGTAGAATGGGCTCGTAGCCCTACCGGGGGCGGCATGTGTTGGGCGAGACATGCCATAGTTATGGCGTCAATGAGCCAGTGGGCGATCCTCTGCTTGGAGACAGCGCTTCCTTTCCGCTGTGCACCAAAGCAGACAAAGAGCTGCTCAGAGATCCTAATGCTCTGCGTGCGATCCAAATAGATGCGTAAAGCGCGCACCGGACACAGCAATGACAGGGCTGGGTCTGCCTCCTCCTGGGGCAGCGCTTGCAGGTTCACCACCTGGTCCCTAAAAGGAGTGGTGGGAACCTTGGGCACATAGCCCGGTCGGGGGTCTCAGGATCACGTGAGAATAGCCTGGACCGAACTCCAGGCACGTTTCGCTGACAGAGAACGCTTGCAGGTCACCTACCCTCTTGATGGAAGTGAGCGCAGTCAGGAGGGCAGTCTTCAAGGAGAGTGCCTTAAGCCTGGCTGACTGCAAAACTCAAAGGGGGCTCTCTGTAGACCCTGAAAAACTACAGAGGTCCGATGAGGGAACAAGGCGTGGCCTGGAGGGATTCAGCCTCCTGGTGCCTCTTAGGAACCTGATGATCAGATCATGCTTCCCTAAGGACTTACCGTCGACTGTGTCATGGTGTGCTGCTATGGCAGCAACGTACACCTTCAAGGTGGAAGGGGACAGCCTCCCTTCCAACCTCTCTTGCAGGAAGGAAAGCACTGATCTGACTGCGCACCTCTGGGGGTCTTCCTGATGGGAAGAACACCACTTAGCGAACAGACACCACTTAAAGGCATACAGGCGCCTCGTAGAGGGAGCCCTAGCCTGAGTGAACGTGTCTACCACCGCAGGTGGGAGACAGCTTAGGTCTTCCACGTCCCGTCCAGGGGCCAGACATGGAGATTCCAGAGGTCTGGGCGCGGGTGCCGGATAGTGCCCCTTCCCTGAGAAAGAAGGGCCTTCCTCAGGGGAATTTGCCCGGGGGGAGCTGTCACGAGGAGCGTGAGGTCCGAGCACCACGTCTGGGTGGGCCAGTAGGGTGCTTACCAGGACGACCTTCTCCTCGTCCTCCCTGACCTTGCACAGGGTCTGTGCGAGCAGGCTCACTGGGGAAAACGCATATTTGCGAATGCCAGGGGACCAGCTGTGTGCCAGCGCGTCTATGCCGAGGAAGGCCTCGGTGAGGGCGTACCAGAGCGGGCAGTGGGAGGATTCTTGGGAGGCGAACAGGTGCACCTGTGCCTGACTGAATCGACTCCAAATCAGCTGGACCACTTGAAGGTGGAGTCTCCACTCTCCCTTGAGGGTAACCTGTTGTTACGGCACGTCCGCCGGAGTGTTGAGGTTGCCCGGGATGTGAGTGGCTTGCAGCGACTTGGTGCTGCAAACTCCGTTGGAGGAGACAGCGGGCGAGTTATGACATACAGCGGGAGCGCAGACCGCCTTGGTGGTTGACATATGCTACCGCTGCCGTGCTGTCTGTCCGAACTAGAACGTGTTTGCCCTGGATCAACGGCCGGAACCTCCGCAGGGTGAGCAGAATTGCCAGTAACTCGAGGCAGTTGATGTGCCAACGCAGCCGCGGACCCGTCTAGAGGCCGGCGGCTGCGTGCCCGTTGCCAACAGTGCCCCAGCCTGTTTTGGAGGCGTCTGTCGTGACCACGACGCGCCTGGAGACCAGTTCTAGCGGAACACCTGCTCGTGGAAACGAGAGGTCGGTCCAAGGGCTGAAAAGACGGTGACAGACCGACGTAATGGCCACGTGATGTGTCCCGTGGTGCCATGCCCGACTCGGGACTCGAGTCTGGAGCCAGTGCTGAAGCGGCCTCATATGTATCAACCCGAGCGGGGTGGCCACCGCCGAGGATGCCATATGCCCCAGGAGCCTCTGAAAATGTTTCAGTGGAACCGCTGTTTTCTGTTTGAACGCCTTCAAACAGGCCAGCACCGACTGGGCGCGCTCGTTCGTAAGGTGCACCGTCAAGGAGACTGAGTCCAACTCCAAACCGAGAAAAGAGATGCTCTGAACCGGGAGGAGCTTGCTCTTTTCCCAGCTGACCCGAAGCCCTAGTCGGCTGAGGCGTGAGAGCACCAGGTCCCTGTGTGCGCATAACCCGTCTCGAGAGTGAGCTAGGATTAGCCAGTCGTCGAGATAGTTGAGAATGCGAATGCCCGCTCTCCGATGCTGCGCTCGAGAGCTCATCACTTTCGCGGGCTCCGAATAAGAGGTCGAACTCGCCGTGAGACGAGCCGGCGGACTCACCCGGAAGCCCGATCAGGGCAGATGAGCGTGCTGGGGAATGGGAGGTCCACGGGGGGATACCCGGCTGAGGCGGTCCCATTGGGGTCCCCAAATCACCCCCAGTGCTAGCCGCGCTGGCCTCAAACCCGTGGGTAAAAGGACCGAGGTGGGAGCCTCTGGGGTGGCTCGCTTCCTTACAAAGGCGAGCTGCGACCGCAACGTTGCCATGGACACATTCTCGCAATGAGAATGTGACCATCCACGAATGCTGTCTCCGCGTGAGCAGTGCCCAGACACGAAAGACAGTGATCGTGACCGTTAGAAGGCGAGAGATAACGAGCACAACCAGGAATAACACACAATCGGAAAAGCATCTTTAAAAAGACGCGTCTTTAAAAAGACGTTCCGTGTGTGCGCTCTTTTAGAGAAATATATACTCTTTTAGAGGGGAAAAATGCTCTTTCAGAAAATATACTCTCTAGTTTTTCTGCCGAAGCGCCCAAGGGCGTTCTCTGCAGTGCACCAGTGCAGAGGAGGGAGAAGCCGCTGAAATGCGCCGTCAGATCCAGCAGGTGAATGAACAGTAGTATTCAGCTCAATGAGCATTACCGTTCGGCTCCGAAGAGAAAATCTGAATGAGTGGTTGCATACCAGCTCCTTTTATACCCGTATGTTCGGGGGAGTGGCATGCAAATACCACTCGCCAATTTTCATTGGCCTTTTATCAAAGACCAGAGGTGTCTCGGGCTCCCAAGAGTGACCCCTAGTGTCACTACATCGACACCAACGTCGAGTGAGTGACAGATAGGGAACGGTGTGCAAGTCAGGGATGGAGGAACAGATAATGTTCCTGAACCAACCCAAACTGAACCCAGGCCATCCACTAGTGGCTCAAATGATGTAATGCCTCATTCACAGACAGAAGAGGTGAATCAAGCCATAGTTGAAAATAATGGGGAGAATGATTTAGTTTTCCCTTTAACTGTCAGAGATCAGTCCAAGTTTAACAAACCTGATGAGAGCATGGATTTTTCACATGTCAGTGTAATGTCTGACACAAAGTCTCCTTCAGAGAGTGATAATTTAATAATGGATATAGAACAGGCCATTTTCAAAGTACCCTTAAAGAGGAAAAAGAATGACAAGGTTTCAGAATCAAAACAAGCTAGAAAAACAGAAAATGCAAAGGAGTCTGATGTTTATGATATCGGCAATGAGAGTGATTTCTCTGATTCTGGTGCTTCTCGTGGTTCCCAGAATGAATGGACATGTCAAGAAGTTTTTAAAACTGACAAAAAATCTGAGGGGGGTACAGGTTGTTGATTATTTTCCAGACATCAAACGTTTTGTGGAAAATACTAGAACTTTGATGAGTGAGGGATGTTTCACAAACAGGGAGGTATATCGTTTGAAAAAATTTGTGACCAAAAACTCCAACAATAACTGAATAATTGATGGCAGTAAACTGGCTTAATTTTTTGGCCCTTATTGGCTGCTTTTTTCTTTATGGTTTAGTTTTTTACTTTCACATGGGTGACGTTCGTATTGCATCCCGGAATGTAAATGGAGCTTGAGACTGTATAAAACGTACAGCAATATATGAAATCATGAATCAAAAGCAACTTGATGTTTTATTTGTGCAGGAAACACACAGTGATACAACAAATGCTATTGAATGGGCTAAAGAATTTAAAGGTTTCTCTTTTATAAGTCATAAAACCTCACTTAGTGGAGGTGTTGCCATTTTATTTGTAAATAGTTTTATTCCTATCTCTTGTGAAATGGAAGAGGTTGTGAAAGGCTGACTGCTAAAGATTCGAGAACAGTTTGAGAACCATATCTTTGTTTTTATTTGTGTGTATGCCCCAACCCTACTAGCAGAAAGAATGGTGTTTTTAGATACTCTATAACTTTGGATAAATATAATGGTGAAGAGCATTTATTTCTGGGTGGAGACTTTAATTGTGTCGAAAATAATATGGACAGAAATCATGTAGAACCACATTTGCTTTCTCAAAAACAACTCATTCAGATGATTGAAACAAATGATTTATGTGATGTATGGAGGAGTTTAAATGGGAACTTAAAGCAGTACACATGGGCACATGCCCGTGACAACATATTGTCATTAGCAAGACTAGATAGATTCTATAGTTTTAAACATCATCTTAGTTTTTTTAAGAAATGTTTCATAACCCCAGTTGGGTTCTCAGATCATAGTCTTGTCATATGTACAGTAACTTTAAACTCTGTGAAGCCTAAAAGTGCTTATTGGCATTTTAATACAAATTTACTAAGTGACGCACATTTTAAAGATACATTTAAATTTTGGGGGGAAAATTTTAGGAATGAAAAAGCTCAGTTTCAGTCTTGTAAAAATGGTGGGAGTTCGGTAAAACACAAACTAAGCAATTATGTCAACAATACACTCACAATGTCACAAAAGATATGATTAAATCTATAAAAGTTTTAGGAAAAAAGGTGATGCGAGAGACATAAAGAACTGGCGACCCGTATCTTTATTGTGCTGTGACTATAAATTGCTCTCAAAAGTGTTAGCTACCAGACTAGGAAGAGTTTTGGAGGAAGTAATTCACTCTGGTCAGTCCTACTGTGTACCTGGAAGATCAATTTTTGATAATATCCATTTGTTAAGAGATTTATTTGATGTTTCTAAAATTATGGGTGTAGATATGGGTTTGATTTCCTTAGATCAGGAGAAAGCATTTGATCGTGTAGAACATGACTATCTGTGGAAAACTTTACAAGCATTTGATTTTATAGGTTCTATTAAAATTTATACAATGACATTGAGAGTTTACTGAAAATTAACGGTGGCTTATGTGCTCCTTTTAAAGTATGTCGTGGGGTAAGACAGGGGTGTTCTCTGTCAGAGATACTTTACACATTGGCAGTAGAACCACTTTTAAATAAATTGAGAAGAGTTTTAGAAGGGGTATCTTTACAAGCCTGTACAAGCACTTTCTGTTTATCAGCATACGTTGATGACATTATCATAATACTTAATAAACAAAATGATGTGGATTTATTATTAAAAACATTGAGAGACTTTGGAACTATTTCTTCAGCAAGAATTAACTGGGATAAAAGCGAAGCAGTGTTAGTAGGAAAGTGGGAAAGAGCGATACCAATACTCCCAAATGGTTTAGTTGGAAAAACGATGGTTTAAGATATTTAGGAGTGTTTTTAGGAGATGACACGATTGTTCAAAAAAACTGGGAGGGAATAATTGAAAAACTTAAAGGTTGTCTTATGAAATGGACATAGATTGTTAAGAATTTATCATATACAGGACACACTCTGATTATTAATAATTTGGTGGCCTCTTCTTTATGGCACGACTGGCTTGTATTGATCTACCTGCATGATTACTTTTAATAGATTTGTTTTGGGAAAAAATGCATTGGATACCTCATAATGTTTTGTATTTACAAAAAGAAGAAGGAGGGCAAGGAATTGTACAGTACATTTGCAACACTACAATTCATACAGTGATTTCTCACTGGGCCAGAGAACTTAAGCTGGAGACCAGTGGCCAGTATGATTTTAAAGACTGCTGAAGGACTTTGTCTGGATAAATCTGTTCTTTTTAGATCCCAAAAAAATAAACGCGTCCAGGATGCCGAAGTTTTACAGGAATCTTTTTAAAGTATGGGCCCTCTTTCAAGTGAAAAGGACTGATTCTACACTTACTTTATTCTGGTTATTGAAAGAACCTTTGATCTACGGCTCATGTTTGGACATTCTAGGCGCATGTGGGACAATGACTACAGCATTCATCAAATCCAAGATCACAACACTTGGATGTTTAATAAAATTGGCTGGGTTTTCCAAGTTTTGGAAAAGTCAACGATGTACCTGATTTTTTAAGGGTTAAATCCATTCGAGTTGTTGCACATGTACTACAGAAACTATAGTCTGGTTTTACAGCAGAAGAAAACAAATTGCTTCAAGGTTACAGTAAAGAAAATTTCATCCCTAATGAAAAAGACAGTTTTCCAAATCTGCTTCTTTCACCAAATTTAGGTGAATACACTGCATTTTTTTTTTTTTTTTTTTTTTTGGAATTTGAAAAGTTGACAGATACGGATTTGCATGAAAGTAGTGGTAAAAAAATTGTATAAAGCTTGTGTAAAATTTTTAACAAAAAAGGTTTAAATGGAAGAGTTGATACACCATGGCGTGATGTTTTTAAGATGAGTAACAATGTGTGACCAGAGTGGAGAGCACTTTACAAGCCACCATTAATTAAAAGAGCTGGAGATTTACAATGGCGAATTCTACATGGTATTATTGCGGTTAATGCTTTTAATTCTGTTTTAAATCCAAGTGTTGGTCAAGATTGTCCTTTTTTTCCAACGAGAGACTGTTTTTCACACTTTTATGCATTGTTTAAGGCTGAAGCCTTTTTGATGTTTTGCAAAATCTTTTTAACTGTTTTAATGAGGAGTTTTCTGTACAAACTTTTATTTTGGGGTTTAAATATGTTCAAAAACGAAAATGAGTGTCAATTGTTACATTTTATTTTGGGTAAAGCCAAAATGGCCATTTACAGTGCATCCGGAAAGTATTCACAGTGCTTCACTTTTTCCACATTTTGTTATGTTAAAGCCTTATTCCAAAATGGATTAAATTCATTTTCCTCAATTCTACAAACAATACCCCATAATGACACAACGTGAAAGAAGTTTTGAAATCTTTGCAAATTTATTTAAAAAAAAACAAACAAAAAACATATGTACATAAGTATTCACAGCCTTTGCTCAATACTTTGTTGAAGCACATTTGGCACCAATTACAGCCTTAAGTCTTTGAGTATGATGCTACAAGCTTGGCACATCTATTTTTGGGCAGTTTCTCCCATTCTTATTTGCAGGACCTCTCAAGCTCCATCAGGTTGGATGGGGAGCGTCGGTGCACAGCCATTTTCAGATCTCTCCAGAGATGTTCAATCGGGTTCAAGTCTGGGCTCTGGCTGGGCCACTCAAGGACATTCACAGAGTTGTCCCGTAGCCACTCCTTTGTTATCTTGGCTGTGTGCTTAGGGTCATTGTCCTGTTGGAAGATGAACCTTCGCCCCAGTCTGAGGTCCAGAGCGCTCCGGAGCAGGTTTTCATCAAGGATGTCTCTGTACATTGCTGCATTCATCTTTCCATCGATCCTGACTAGTCTCCCAGTTCCTGCCTCTGAAAAACATCCCCACAGCATGACGCTGCCACCACCATGCTTCACTGTAGGGATGGTATTGGCCAGGTGATGAGCGGTGCCTGGTTTCCTCCAGACATGATGCTTGCCATTCAGGCCAAAGAGTTCAATCTTTGTTTCATCAGACCAGAGAATTTTGTTTCTCATGGTCTGAGAGTCCTTCAGGTGCCTTTTGGCAAACACCAGGTGGGATGTCATGTGCCTTTTACTAAGGAGTGGCGACTGGCCTCCAACTGGCCACTCTACCATACAGGCCTGATTGGTGGAGTGCTGCAGAGATGGTTGTTCTTCTGGAAGGATCACCTCTCTCCACAGAGAAACGCTGGCGCTCTGTCAGAGTGACCATCAGGTTCTTGGTCACCTCCCTGACTAAGGCCCTTCTCCCCCGATTGTTCAGTTTGGCCGGGCGGCCAGCTCTAGGAAGAGTCCTGGTGGTTCCAAACTTCTTCCATTTACGGATGATGGAGGGCACTGTGCTCATTGGGACCTTCAATGCTGCAGACATTTATCTGTACCCTTCCCCAGATCTGTGCCTCGATACAATCCTGTCTCGGAGGTCTACAGACAATTCCTTGGACTTCATGGCTTGGTTTGTGCTCTGACATGCACTGTTAACTATGGGACCTTATATAGACAGGTGTGTGCCTTTCCAAATCATGTCCAATCAACTGAATTTACCACAGGTGGACTCCAATCAAGTGGAAACAGGATGCAACTGAGCTCAATTTTGAATGTCATGGCAAAGGCTGTGAATACTTATGTACATGTGATTTTTATTTATTTTTTTTTCGTTTTTTATTTTTGATACATTTGCAAAGATTTCAAACAAACTTCTTTCACGTTGTCATGATGGGGTATTGTTTGTAGAATTTTGAGGAAAATAATGAATTTAATCCATTTTGGAATAAGTCTGTAACATAACAAAATGTGGAAAAAGTGAAGCGCTGTGAATACTTTCTGGATGCAATGTACATTAGTAGAAAAGATAAAATTGAGCAAAACAGAGAACATAATGTTGAAAAGGTATTCGCAGCTTTGATTAAATCAAGACTTTCAATTGATTTTCATTTTATACAAAGCTATGGTCTCTCTAATCGTTTTTGAAGGAATATGGTGTCATAAAGGAGCTTTGTGTTCTGTTATTGAAAATGAACTTCACTTTGCACTCTTTTTTTAAAATGGATTTAAAAATATTTTTGTAAAATATTTTTGTATTGATTTTATGTAAATAATTTTTTTGTTAAATAAAGATTTTGAAAAATCAATCAAAATCTCTCTCTCTCTCTCTCTCTCTCTCACACACACACACACACACACACACACACACACACACACAAACACACACACACACATCCTTGTTTCTCCAATAACTTGTTAGAAACAGCCCAAGCCGTGATACTATTTCTAAAGTGAAATTTTTGAATTACTAACGAAGGCTTGGATGCATCATTTGGTTTGAACTAGCAAAGGCAGATTCTGATCCATCGCATAAGAAAGTAGTTCCATGCACAAATGCGTTTTTTTATGACCATACTTTGTTTTTCCTATTTCTTTTTTACTTTTTTATTTACTTGTTCATTGAACTGTTGTATATAAGCAATATCACACTCGCAATCGTGCTGTATGGCCCTAAGTCAGCACTTAGTGCTGTGATTATAAAAATAAATCCTGCAGCTGAATCACAGCAGTGCCGATGTAGGGCCATATCGCACTCTTGCTTGAATGAAATTGCTTAAATATACTGTATGTATATATACTGTTTAAGACTTTGAAAACCCCTGCTGTAGGTAAAAAAAAACAAAAAAAAAAAAACATTTTAAACAAATGACTCTTGCCTCACCTAGAATTCATTTTCTCATCAACAATAATTAGCACAGTTCAGCTCTGTGTGTGAGAAATTGGTTTGGTGCTTTTGATTGCTCTCTAGTGGTATGATATTCTGATATTTTGGAAGGGTGCTTTCTATATTTTTTTTTTATTTTTTTTTTGCTTCTCTGTTACTGAACTTGCTGAAACATGCAGTGAACTTTTTATTCAGCGAGGTTTATGAAGGATATTGATAAACTTGCTTTATCCACCCATCTCACTGACTCACACATACACATCACATGTATTTCCCAGCAATAAAGAATATTATTGTAGAATAGACAAACTTCTATCAACATTGTGATAACATTTATTAATTGTGTAGTGAAAACAGGTTCCAAAACATAGTGAGCCGCCTCACTGCCTATATAGGCAGCTGCCTTCTGAGGCAGTATCCAAACCAAGATGGAACCTGATTTGGAGCATTGTACATATAAGCAGCAACACCATGTGACACAAATAGCGCTTCATTTATAGGACACAACCTTTTAGACCTTCTGAGTTGTGGTCACCACTTGCATTGTGAGGACCAACAGAGCTGAAATATTCTACCTAAAAATCTTCCTTTCTGTTCACCGTAAGAAAGTCATACACCTCTGGGATGGCATGAGGGTGAGGAAATGATGAGATAATTTTCATTTTTGGATAAACTAACCCTTTAACGATCAACCTGTCAGGCACAGGACACCTTTCTGAAATAGACATGTTGCGTTAATAAACATAAGTATATAGCACAAACAATCTAATGTAAAATAATCCACTTTAATTGAATTGAACTACTTTTATCATACAGTACATATTCTGTATTAAATGAATTGCAAGTATGTTTATAATAAACATTTCTCTTGCTTGGTCTGTCATCTTGGATTTATTTTAAGTTCATTACTGTGCATTTTGTAGATTGCCATCTCCATAAAAGATACATGATGTTGCCCATGATTTGGCCAAATGAAACAGCCTTTACATGGGGAGTGTGCCTATGAAGACTTAAAATTCTGCCTCTGTAGCTCACTAGGGTTTGGAACAATTTTAGATTACTGTTGTTTAGAGCCATTAATTAAGGTTCTGCTTATGTTGTCTGGGCAACCACTGGAGATAATGTGTCAAGGTCCTGAAGCACAAAATTTCCTCAGTTATTTTTGATGGTTGGTCTGTCTGAAGAAATTCTGCTGTGGTTTATCAAGCTAAGATATCTCAGAAAAATTAGTCTGGTAAGTAATGATCCAAAATGCAACACCTTTAATTTAGGACTGTAACATATTATTTAATGATTCTGTTAACAAACTGACTTATTACAAAGGCTAATTTATTTTTTTATACCATTGACTAGCTCATTGTACTTATGCTGCATTCCATTCAACTCCGAAAGTCAGATTTTCCAACTTACTACTAGGAAAAGTGCAATGGAACGCCACTTAAAGTCGGCATTCCAACTTGGAAACTTGTGTGGAAATTTTCAACTTAGGCGCGTGATGTCATACAAACATGTCGGCACCTAGGGAGATATTCAAAGTGATAAACATTCACTTTTTTAAAATAATAAATAATATAATATATAATAATAAATTAGTCAATGTTTTTACATTACATGATATTAAAGCTTGTTTAACCCCTTACACCCTGAAGGCGTTTTAATTGTTTTCATGATTAAATGACAATGTATATATCTTTTCGCGATCAGCTCCCCCTCTCGGCCCGGTATCAGGCCGCTCCGAGTGTAAGAGGTTAACAAATGTTTGCAGAGACAGGTGTTCAAAACATGGTAAATATACTCTCTTTTAATAATCGTACACCTTTGGCACAAATACTAGAATTGCAGCATTGTTTATCAATTAGGTTGCTAGGAGACGTCTCAGTCAAACCCCTGCTAAGCTAGCCGGAGCGTTACAGTTTTGTTTCCCTATACATCATCTTCCAAGGATCTGGCAATGGAATGCCTTTATGGTTGGAGATCGGAAATATCAAGTAGGATTATCCCACATCTGATTTAAATGGAGCGCAGCATAACCTAGTCATCTAAAGTTAACTTGCAATTTGCAAGTCCAGAGACTGCAATTCACATATATCCTCTGTAGAGAATTTCTCTCTGAAAATAAGAGGCCATATATTTCCCAATGTTTTGAGTTCTAGTGTATCTTGGGCATTGTGAATGTGTAGAAATAAATGTAGCAGCCACATTACCACCACATAAATGTGTGCTGGATTGTGTGTGAATAGGCACTGTTTTATCTGCTGTTTTTGACAGTCATGTTTGTTCCACATCAGTTTGCACCATTTAGCAAGACTCACAAACAGTTTTCCATGTTTCACTCAAAGTAGCCATGTTGAGAAAAACTGTTTACTGTCATTACTGTGAAAGCATTTGGAGCTGTGTGTAAGTGTGACATGTTGAAGCCCATATTGCATGGCAAGTCTGTAAATGCCAAACTCAAATATGAACACAAGAGTTTTCTGCTATGACTGCTGCTATGATCTTGCCATTTCTGAGAGCATTTAAGATTTTTTTTTTTTTTTTCTAAATGTCATTTGGTTTCCTAGACAGATAGTCAGGCAAATAAATAAAATAATGTTAGTGATAACAATAAAAGTGAAACATCGGCACCATTTGCCAAATTGGCACTTTATAGAAGCAGTGGGAAGCAGGAACATTATGAGAGCTTTGCTGCAGCCTACTGCGAGGGTAACTGACTGTTTCTGATGCCAAATGAAGCTCCCCAGAATGTTTTGAGCACTCTGTGTGAGTCTCACAGGAAATAATCCTCCATGTTATTTATTATTATGCTCCCTGTGTCATTTATCCACAATGTTCATCTGTGAAACCACAGCAATCTAGACTTCTACTCTGAGCTCTCATCATCAATGATATACAGTCTGAATTTATAGTAGGGATGAGCGAGTACACCATTATCTGTATCTGTATCTGTTCAACCAACTAAATTATCTGTATCCGTATCCGTACTCAGAATGGGCGTGGCTTAAACTAGAAGTGGGCGGAGCAAACCAGACATTTTTAATTTAAGCCTGAAATTGATATGGGTTGATCAGAAGTTGCTATATTTAGTAAAAAACTATTTACAGAACAGCCTCAGAATTGAGCTTCAGAGCAATGTTTTTGATCACAAGAGTAAGAGAACTAAGTAAAAAGCATGAACTACAGTTTTTATAGTCAACATAACTTTCTTTTTTTTACTCTTTAAAAATGTAATTTAAACAGTGTAATGTTTCTGTGTGTGATCACTTTTTTTCACTGCCTAATGTTTTTATTTGGGGAGGAATGGTATTTTTTATTTCTACACAAAGTAAAACACAATGTTAATTAATTATTTGGTGTGTGTGTGTGTGTGTGTGTGTGTGGTGTGCAGTCAAACACGTAGGCTATATATATATATATATATATATATACAGTTGTGCTCAAAAGTTTGCATACCCTGGCAGAAATGTTAAAATTTTGGCATTGATTTTGAAAATATGACTGATCATGCAAAAAAACTGTCTTTTATTTAAGGATAGTGATCATATGAAGCCATTTATTATCACATAGTTGTTTGGCTCCTTTTTAAATCATAATGGTTACAGAAATCACAAAAAATGGCCCTGATCAAAAGTTTACATACCCTTGAATGTTTGGCCTTGTTACAAACACACAAGGTGACACACACAGGTTTAAATGGCAATTAAAGGTTAATTTCCCACACCTGTGGCTTTTTAAATTGCAATTAGTGTCTGTGTATAAATAGTCAATGAGTTTGTTAGCTCTCACGTGGATGCACTGAGCAGGCTAGATACTGAGCTTAGGGAGCAGAAAAGAACTGTCAAAAGACCTGCGTAACAGGTAATGGAACTTTATAAAGATAGAAAAGGATATAAAAATATATCCAAAGCTTTGAAAATGCCAGTCAGTACTGTTCAATCACTTATTAAGAAGTGGAAAATTTGGGGATCTCTTGCTACCAAGCCAAGGTCAGGTAGACCAAGAAAGATTTCAGCCACAACTGCCAGAAGAATTATTCAGGATACAAAGAAAAACCCACAGGTAATCTCAGGGGAAATACAGGCTGCTCTGGAAAAAGACGGTGTGGTTGTTTCAAGGAGCACAATACGACGATACTTGAACAAAAATGAGCTGCATGGTCGAGTTGCCAGAAAGAAGCCAATGCCACAAAAAAGCCCGGTTACAATATGCCCGACAACACCTTGACACACCTCACAGCTTCTGGCACACTGTAATTTGGAGTGATGAGACCAAAATAGAGCTTTATGGTCACAACCATAAGCGCTATGTTTGGAGAGGGGTCAATAAGTATTGTGCTCCTTGAAACAACCACACCGTCTTTTTCCAGAGCAGCCTGTATTTCTCCAGAGGTTACCTGTGGTGTATTCTTTGTACATATAATAATGTACTGTACTTGTATGTTCAGCAAATAATGTGTGTGTTTGGGGGGTGGGGTGGGGGCTGGTTTTTATTATTTTCATAAATGAACTGATGGGTTGAAGCTGGGTGATTTATGCACAGCCTTGCGGCTGTATTCTTGAAGTCAGAAGTTTTACCGAGGTAGGAGAGTGCTGAAAATCGAATTAACCGGTAGAAGCAGTGAGAGTCACGAGCTGTAACTTGCAACTGCACCGTGTCCAGTTCGAGCCAAGTTCTCAAAGTAACTCGGCTGAATTTACAAGAGATTACCTTTAAGAGAGAAGAGTCGCGAGCTGACAGAAAGGCTGCCTGTGATGATGGTGAGATTGTGTCTGTGTGGGCAGCAGAATTCCAGAAGTCTGTGTAGTCGAGGAGGCGGAGCTCTGTGTGTAGCTGGCCTAATCACAGAACGATGTGGACAGACAAAGCTAGCAGCTGGTAGTACTACCCAATGAGAATTTTTCTTCATCACGAGTACAGATATTGACACATTTCACTCGGATGATACTCGTGCTCGTAAAAAGTACATTATCCATACCGGATTCTTGTTTCAGCCAAGTACTCGCTCAACCCTAATTTATAGACTATAAATAAAATTTAGAAAATTAGGTATGTGCGAAACTACATATTTTCAAAATCAGCTAGTCGTGGGTTGCAGGATGACCGGTCCAATAGTCGTTTCTCAGAAAGACTTGGAATAATTTGGTTTCTTATGGGCTGTCCACATAGGACGCATTCTCATCTTAAAAAACAGCTGGATGGAGCGCAATGAAATGAAATGGAAAGCAGGGATCTCAAGACACATTTTTAAGTTTGAACTGTTTTTAACTTTACACTCAAGCAAGAGCTGCAATGCAATGGCCAAAACCATTCATCTGAATATGTTTGGCTGTATTGGTGATGCTTTAAAGGGGATGAATTTAAGGATGAAACTTAAAAACGTATTAAAAAAAAATCTAAAACTAGTCAGCCCCTCTTATCGACTGGCTAGATTTTGGATGACTATTCAACCTTCGTGACCCAACCATATTGAAAATACACTAGCTTCATAGAGTTTTTGTAGCAGGCCATTATTGCTTATGGATCTTATGCAATGTACATCTAATTTTTGTAATAGCTGATGTTTAAACAAACAAAAGAAGAAGAAGAAAAAAAAAAGAAAGAAAAAAAAAACACTGGCATACATTCAGTCCAGGATCAACTATATAATGAAGGTAGATTTCAGCAAAGAGTTAAACTGTGTTTTTATGTTATAATTCTAAACTATTTTTGTATTTTATCTTTTAAAAAAAATTCATGAATGTTTCATGTTTCATTAACTGTTTTATATTTCATAATTGTTATACAGTTTTAAAATTGTGCCTTTAATACTTTAATAGGCTGTTTAATGGCAGGTTCCATTGTGACAAAAAAATATCCAGTATTTCCCCGTTGTGGCAACATTCCCTGCTATAGAACTGCATCGTCTTTTTACCTTGGGCAATAACTGATCTTTTGGAAGTGTGTAGTATGACAAAAAAAGAGCCAGAGGCTAAATAGTGTGCTAAAGGTCCTTGCGCTCCCATGCTGTGCCAACATCCCTCTTCCTAATTGTTGTAATTAACCAGCTTTCCTAAACTGTTATTCATTTTTCAGATCTTGAAAGTTGTTGACAGTGAGCATTCTGATCTCAAATGCTCAAAGATCTAAACTTCACAGAAGGCAAAAATAGTGGAACACTACAAGACATTAGCAGACTGTCAACATGCAGACCCCTTCCCAGCTGTAAAAGTCAAAGTCCCAGACATGAGATAGATTGATGGAGGGTCCCTCTCAGTATCTTCAGTAGCCAGATGGCCAGCGGACATCTATCAGTGTCTCATGGTTAGTTGCGGCCACTGTGGTAGGCCAAGTCCTGCATCAAGTCCTCTCCTCAGCATAAGGGGGTGACCTAATACTGATCATAGGGTGGAGAAATGCATCCAATATAGCTCTCATTAATGCAATTTGCAGCATTTCAATACTTGTGAGGAAGAAGGTGCAATCCCAGAGAATGATGATGACTGATGTTTTCAGCAGCTACTCAAAGAAGAACATCCTACATTTTAAGAAATTTCTAAGGCCACTTATAATGTTAGTCAAAATTTCTTGTACCAAAAATAGTCATACTAAAATTTTCAACCCTCCCTCTGAAAATTATACAGGCTGTTTTGTGAATGTACCTTTAAGACTTCTAAATGTAAATAAAATGTTTTGATTGGCTAACCCCTGCATAATTCACACAGCTGTTCATTGGGTCAGGTTAAGTTGCTGAATACTGAGTATGTTTTGATAGCGTATTGTGTGAGCAGCCTCAGAGACCATGCTGTGAAACCAGGAAGTAAATGCTTCACAAAATCAAGTTCTTTTTTTTTTTTTTTTTTTTTTTTTTTTTTTTTAACAGCACTTTTCACAACACACAAAGCAGCTTTCAAAGCAGCTTTACTGAAAATAATGCTGTAATGTCTGTAATCCCTTACAAAAAAATCTAAACTAGCCGCAAACTTGCTGCAAATTTGCTTGTTATTTTCACATGCAAATGAGCTTTTGATTCGCCGCAAATGTTTGCCAGAAGTTTGCAGCTCTTTGCCGGTCGTGGTGAACCTCCGGCAAACCTTTGGCAACAATGGACAATTTGTCGCAAGTTTGCCGCAAAGCTCATTTGCATGAGAAAATTATCAGTCGTGAATTTGCAGCAAATTTGCCATGAACTCTCCATTTTCAAAAGGGATGTCTTGAAGTCCTCATTGAGAGGTTTAAATAAAAAATGTGAATCATGCTTAAAAATTATTTGTCTTTAGGCCCCCAGTGAACAAGACAAAGGCGACTGTGGCAAGGAACCCAAAACTTCATAAGATGTTAGTTAATGGAGAAAAAGAAAAACAACAACTCAAGGAAACCAGGCTCAGTTCCCCTCTGGCAATACAACATTAATAAAATGCCAATATTTATTATCTATGTGTAATACAAGTCATGTATTAATTGAGTTAACTGAGTAGATGTTGGTGGGCAATGTTTAAAACTAAAGGATATTGATTGAACTGTAAGATTAATGATTAAGTGTCTTTGAAGTCCACTCTGAATTGATTTTTGAAATGCACACAGATGCAGTGTCCTTTGTGCCTCACAGTCCGATTGGAAGCTTGTATCAGTTCATTTCCAGTTAAGTCAATCCTAAGAGCTAGGTGGAGGCAGTGGCCAGTGAAATATCCCTTGTTGTACATTGAAGTTGGCAGTAGTTCATCCTTTGTGATAGATCATCGTAATAGATTGAAGTGATGCAGTCAGTGATCATCGAAGCACCCCTTGCTGTCTGGTTGGCACAGGCTGCAGTTAATATTCATCGCTCAGCACACATAGCTGGAGTCGAACATCGGGCTGGACCGGAGCTGGATTTGCCAGGCTCTGGAAAACTCGGGATATGTATCCCAAGGATGAGACATGGAAAAAAATAATAATATTAGCAAAGATGCCATTCACTTTAAAGCAGAGTTATGGAATATGAGAAATGTTTCCGGTTTCAGCAGATTTGACTAATGCAGTACAACTATGTGTTGAGGGATAAATTAGGTGTATGTCTGGCTGAAGAGATGAGTCTTTAGTTTAGACTTAAACTGAGAGAGATTGTGTCTGAGTACTGAAATGTGTTAGGAAGGCTCTTCCATAGTTTAGGAGCCAAATAGGAAGAGAATCAATGTATTGGAAGAGCATCAATATTGTGGATAAACATTGTAGTGGTATTAAAACTGGACTGATATGATTATATATATTGCTTCTAGTCAGCAGTCTAGCTGTTGCTTTTTGAAGCTAACTGAAACTTATTTGTTGAACCTGAAGTACATACACCCAGTACTGCATTACAATAATCTAGTCTTGAGGTCATGAACACATGAATTAGCTTTTCGGCATCAGAAACAGAGAATGTCTCATAACTTATCAATATTTCTGAGGCAGAAGAATGCTATTCTACATTCATTTGAAATATGTTTGATAATCTATACTTTGAAAATCACAACACCCAAGTTCTTAACTGTGGAAGACAGTGTAACAGTACATCCATTGAGAGACAAATTATATTCTAGCATCTTATTTTCTAGCCATCCAGTCTTTGATATCATTGATACTCTCTGCTAACTTGGAGAATTGGGAAATTTCACCAGGTCTTAAATAAATATAAAGCTGAGTATTGTCAGCATTACAGTGAACTAGTACTAATACTGACCTAATACTGAGCCATGCAGCACTCCATACTTCTACTTGATCTGAAAATTCCTTGTTTACACAAACCAAGTGGTAGCAGTCAGATAAATAGTACCTAAACCATGCTAATGCCTGTCCATAAATGCCAACATAATTCTCAAGCCTATCCAAGAGAATGTCATGATCTATGATCTGAGGCAGCACTAAGATCTAAAAGCACTAGAAGAGAGATGCATCCACGGTCAGATGATAAGAGCAAGTCAGTTGTAACTCTGTTGTAAGTGCAGTCTCTGTACTATGATGGGGCCTAAATCCTGACTGTAATTCTTTTCAGATACCATTTCTCTGTAAAAGTGAACATAGTTGGTAAGACAGTACCTTTTCCAGTATTTTACACATAAATGGGAGATTTGAGATCGGTCTATAAGTAGCCAACACTCCAGGATCAAGCTGTGGTTTTTTAACTATTAATTTTTTAAGTGGTTTGATAACTACCAGCTTGAAAGTTCTGGGGAAAGTTCTGTCCTAAATATATTGAGAAGATGTTCTGCGATTACAGGAAACACCTCTTTCAGTAACTTAGTTCCCAACCTTTTTTCCTTGAAGCACCCCCCCCCCCCCCCACGTGTATATACTGTATATATATATATATATATATATATATATATATATATATATATATCTTATTAGAGCTGTCAGAATTAACATGTTAATGGCATGTGATTAATAAAAAAATCGCGATTAACACATTTACCATTAATACAGCATAAACCAGCAAACACTTGTTGTGAGGGCGGAACCTTTATAATGCGTCCACCCGGAGTCATTACAGTGACGGACCCACCACAAAAGCGCTTCACTGTCAGTGATAAAATGATGGAGAAAGATCTTCTTAGCACTATTATTTGATGTGCAAAACAAGGCCAGATGGGACTTATGATAGAAATCAAGTATTTTCAGCACATTTTAATTACCACTGAAACATGCCAAGTCTTCAACTATTACACGTTTCCCGTGGAGTTCAAAGCAGCGCTTGACACTGACATTGATGCTCTGATGCGAATCATGAACGCAGCTTCACACTTGCTGTAACAAAGCAGATAGTCACAGTCTACCGGCAGATTAATTTTGTGGAGGATGCGAGTTTATGATATTTAATGCCCATTGCAATGAATACTAAACCAATGGGGACTAAAGCGATCTTTACACAGTAAAGGAATAGGTGATATTTTAGTGCATGTCTATGTTTATATCATGGAAAGCATTAAAAAAGCATTATATTGTTAAAAAATAATAATAATAATAATAATAAATCTTTCCTAAAATGGAAATAAATGCATTTTGACTGGAAAATAAGAATATATGGTGTCAAATTTCAGCATTTTCAAAATCTGCGATTAACTACAAAAGAATATGCGATTAATTGCGATAAAAAAACATTTAATCGACTGACAGCCCTAATACTTAAATGTGTGTGTGTGTGTGTGTGTGTGTGTGTGTGTGTGTGTGTGTGTGTGTGTGTGGGCAGGTTTAAGTGGATTACGAGGACATTTTTTTTTAGGTTATAAACTGGTAATTTCTAGTGTCCCAATAATTCAAATCGCTTAAAAAACAACAAGTTTTTTGTGAGAGTTAGGTTTAGGGGTAGGTTTAGGTTTAGGGGATATAATCTATAGTTTGTACAGTATAAAAATCATTATGTCTATGGAGAGTCCTCATGATGATAGCTGCACCAACATGAGTGTGTGTGTGTGTGTGTGTGTGTGTGTGTGTGTGTGAGAGAGAAAGCACTATCATCCAAGGCTGTGAAAAATGCAACAGTATAGTGACTGATAACAAATTATATGATGATTATAATATAATTACTTTTATAACGGGCGGGATTTTCCATAACCGCAAAAGAAAGATACTTGAAAATGTGAAGTGGTTGACATATCTACTGGTATATCATTTTGGTGATTATCAACGCAGAGCCCTGCAGCTGATTGATGGTCTTATTATAAAGCATTAACAGGTCAAGAAGGTATAAAGTTTTTAGAGGTTTTGAAGTTTTGTTGTGCATGGTTATAAAGTTGCAGAAATTCCATGCATTTTAAGGATCCAAGAAAAATAAACTTACATGCACTTGGTGCACTTTATCTTCATGCAGTTGGATGCTCGTGTTGTTTGAGCGATATTTAATTACGTTTTGCTACTGTTGCCTTGGTGTCAAGGTCTTTGGACAGTTTTTTTATGATTATGTTCAGATTTTGAGTTAGACAAGGGAGCAGACATGCCGTCTTACTGGTGTAGTGCATTTTATGTATCTTTGACCGTCTCAAAGCGTATGAGGCTCCACGCCCCCTTAGGGGGGTCTAGTATACATGTTTTTTTTTTTGTTTTTTTTTGATGCTTTAAGTTTTGTTAGCTCTTCCTGACCTGTAATAGCGAATGACTGAAATTGCTCATAGGTCTTCTGAAGTGCTGTGGCAGATGGTTGCATAATTCCAATTATGTTTCCTAATGGTCTCAATTTTATTAGCTAAGAAATTCATAAATTCTTTACTACTGTGCTGCGAGGGAATATCTGGTAAGGTCAAAGCTTTGTTCCTTGTCAATTTAGCCATGGTACTGATAAAATACTTAGGATGTTTGTGGTTATTTTCAATGAATTTGCTAAAAAATGCAGACCTGGAAGCTTTAAGAGCCTACCTGTTGCTAGAGACACTATCCTTCCATGCACGGTGAAACACCTCTTATTTTTTACTCTTCCACTTGTGTTCTCGATCAATAACATGTTGTAGATTAAGTTACTTTAGCCACATGCAAGAGAAGAGTTAATGATCTGAGAAGTTATCTGTCTGTGGCAGAATTGCTACATTATCAACATTAACTCCATAAGACAGAATTAAATCTAGCATATGATTATGGCAATGAGTTGGTCCTGTCATATTTTGTCTGATCCCAACAAAGTTGAGAATATCAATAAATGCTAGCCCCAAATGTATCATTTTCATTATCTATGTGAATGTTGAAGTCACCAACATTAAATCTCTCACCACAGTAACTACAAGATCTGACAGAAATTTTGCAAATTCTCCAAGGAAGTCTGTATATAGTCCTGGGGATCTGTGTACAGTAGCAAGATCGACAGACGACAGAGATGTTGTACTTATATCGGACAATGTCACATTAAGCACTATCACTTTAAATGAATTTATTTTGTATCCTAACCTCTGATAAGATTATCACTGTAAATTATAGCATCACCTCAACCCTTCAGGCGAGGTTCGTATTTATAACAATAACCTGGGGGAGTAGACTTATTTAAACTAATATATTCATTAGAGCCCTACCGATATGGGATTTTTAAGATCGATACCGATTTTACAGGGGGGAAATTCACAGATTACCCATATGGTGGCCGATATAGATCATTTTTGAGCTGGAACGAAAACAGACCATTTCTATGTGGATTTTGCACTGATATGACTATGCAAAGGTACTCAGAAGGCTGCTTTCTTAAACAAATATTTTTATCAAAGACTATTTGCGTAATGTTGTTTGCAGTGACAGGCAGATGATGGCCATGGTGACTTGACTACATGGCATGACGTGGTAACATGGTATGGCAGGATCACTGACTTGGCCATGGTAGGCGTGGATGCTGACTCGTTGGCCGTGGCAGGCATGAGCACTGGCTCGTGGAGGGGAGGGGGGCCTGGACCATAGAGCGGAGGGGGGCCTGGACCATGGAGCGGAGGTGGGCCTGGACAGTGGAGCGGAGGCAGGCCTGGACAGTGGAGTGGAGGCGGGCCTGGACAGTGGAGCGGAGACGGGCCTGGACAGTGGAGCATAGGCGGGCCTGGACAGTGGAGCAGAGGCGGGCCTGGACCTTGGAACTGAGGTGGGCCTGGACCATGGAGCAAAGGCTTGCTTGTGACATGGCATGGAGCAGTCTGGGGCTTATCTGAGACATGGGATGGAGCAGACTGAAGCTTGGCTGTAATATGGCATGGATCAGACTGAGGTTCGGCTGTGACATGGTGTGAAGCAGACTGAGGCGTTATTGTGACAGGCTCAGGCGTTGCTGTGACATGGTATGGAGGAGGCTGAGGCGTTGTTGTGACATGGTATGGAGCAGGCTGAGGCGTTGCTGTGACATGGCATGGAGCAGGCTGAGGCGTGGCTGTGACATGGCATGGAGCAGACTAAGGCGTGGCTGTGACATGGCATGGAGCAGATTGAGGCATGGCTGTGACATGGCATGGAGCAGACTGTGGCGTGGCTGTGATATGGCATGGGGCAGACTGAGGCATGGCTGTGACATGGCATGGAGCAGGCCGAGACGACATGGCATGGAGTAGATTGAGGTGTGGCTGTGACATGGCATGGGGCAGACTCAGGTGTGGCTGTGACATGGCATGGAGCAGGCCGAGGCATGACATGGCATGGAGCAGGTTGAGGCATGGCTGTGACATGGCATGGAGAAGACTCAGGTGTAGCTGTGGCATGGTATGGAGCAGACTGAGGCATGGCTGTGACATGGCATGGAGCAGACTGAGGCGTGGCTGTGACATGGCATGGAGCAGGCCGAGGCGTGGCTGTGACATGGCATGGAGCAGACTCAGGATCTGGGGGAGAAGGTGGCACAAGCTCTGCGACCATGACACGGGACCCTGGCTCGGCGACCATGACGTGGGACCCTTGCTCGGCGACCGTGACGTGGGATGCTGGCTCGTCGATCATGATGTGGGACCCTGGCTCATCGGCCAGGACGTGGGACGCTGGCTCGTCGGCCATGACGTGAGACTCTGGCTCGGCAGCCATGACGTGGGACTCTGGCTCATTATCCGCCTCCCCCACAGTGAACGGTGAACCACTTATCTGTAGGGCAAGGTCGATATACTGAGTCAGGCTGTGTAGGTACTCCAATCGTCAGGCATCAGGGAGGAGACCGGCTCATTCAGTCCTAAATGGAAACAGTCCTTGAGGGCAATCTCATTAAAGTCGACCCTGCAGGCCAGAGCACAGAAGTCCTCTACATATTTCTCCAGGGGACAATTCCCCCGACGTAAACGAAGAAGCTGAACTGCTGGGTTCATTTTGCGGTCAGGTATTCTGTAACATTGTTGGCAATGACAGGCAGACAATGATGATGAAGTGCAGAACCCAAGTGCAGTTTATTACTAGAAGTGTGAAAACCAAAAACCTGACTACAAAACATAAACATGAACTTGACTTGACTAAACTAGACTTGACATGACTTGACTTGACTTGACATAACATAACATAACATAACTTGACCTGACTTGACTTGACTTCCAAACAATGTTACAACACACAATACCTAACAAGAGACAATGGCAAACATGAGGGCTTAAATACACAGACATGGGTAACAAGTAAACAATGAACCAATGACATAACAAAGCTAATAATAAGACTATAACCAATGGGAACAGGACACATTAACATGAGGGAAACAGGATAATCACATGACTTGACATGGAAACGGAATCACATGACATGGTAGGGAAACAGGAAATGACATGGAAAAACTTTTCAAAATAAAAGACATGAACACAAAACTTGAACAAATACACACCTTGACAGTTTGACATTATTATTATACATTGTCAACCAATTCTAGAAATGAACACTGAGAAAATAAAGAATAAATAAAAATACAATAAATAGCTAAATAAACATCAGTACTGTATGTTCAGTATCAGTCAATGGCTGACCATTTAAACAAAGAATAATTCAAATAAATTAAATAGCTAAATAAAAATCAGTACTGTTTAGTATCAATCAATTGCTGAACATTTAAATATAGAATAAATAAAAATAAAATATATAGCTAAATAAACATCAGTAGTACTGTTTAGTATCAGTCAAATGCTGACTATTTTAATACTGTCAGTCAATTAGAAAAAAAAGAAGCATTTACAACTGCCGAGTAAAGAGACAAACAGCGACAGCAGTGTTACACCTTATTCTGCTATACAAGTTCTGGGGAAACTTTCAATGGTGGAAAACGTCTTGGTTACTGTTGTAACCTCCGTTCCCTGATGGACGTTGTGTCGATGTAGTGACACTAGGTGTCGCCCTTGGAAGCCCCAAACACCTCTGATATTTGAGAAAAGGCCAATGAGAATTGGCGAGTGGAATTTGCATGCCATTCCCCCGGACATACGAGTATTAAAGGAGCCGGCTTGCAACCACTCATTCAGGTTTGTGCTGAGGAGCCGAGATTTCAGCGGGTAGTGCAGTGTTGTGGCAAGAGGGAACGGAGGTTACAACAGTAACCAAGACACTCAATGCTGTGTCGATGTAGTGACACTAGGGGTCCCTTAACTAAATGCCACAACCAGCTGAACTGTGTTACGTGGACTGGCGATGCAGGTGCAGGCAGGCCACTGCATGCCTAGTAGCAAGTGCACTCGGCCCCCCAAGAAGGGGAGGTTAATATGTGGAGAATACATCAAATGGACACGGTTTTGCCGTCAGGGAAACCATACCGTGGAAAATACATCACATGGGGTTACCCACAGGCAACCAACACATGTGGAGCACCTATCAGAGTACAGGGCATACTAACGCAAGAACTGGTCCTGGCATCAAATTTCTCTGCCGAATTCGCCTGCCGTAGGGCTGAGGAGGAAAGACATCCAGGGTTCACCAGTCTCGGGAACTCACGTGTGGGAAAAAGCACACATTTTCCCCTCGGGGAGGGGAAAGGTGCTGTGTGCAAGCGGTACACCCAGCCAGCTGCCCGCAAACGTACCTGTCTGAACCTGCCAACACATGGGACGAAACTGGCTCAACCTGGAGATTATAAAATCTCGCTAAGGTATTGGATGTCGCCCAGCCCGCTGCTCTACATATGTCTGCTAGAGAGGTGCCATTCGCCAAGGCCCAGGAGGATGCCACACTCCTAGTGGAGTGTGTTCGTACTCCCAGGGGGGATGGCACACCCTGGGCCTGGTCCCCCAAAACAGACAAAGAGCTGCTAGGAGCATCTAAAGCTCTCCGTGCGGTCCAAGTAGATACGCAAAGCATGTACCGGACACAGCAACGACAAGGCTGGGTCTGCCTCCTCTGGGACAAGCTGTGTGCCAGCACGTCTGTGCTGAGGGAGGCCTCAGCCAGGGAGTACCACAGCGGGCAGTGGGAGGACTCCCGGGATGCAAACAGGTCTACCTGTGCTTCACCAAATCGACTCCAAATCAGCTAAACCACTTGGGGGTGGAGTCTCCACTCTCCCCTGAGCATCACTTGCTGTGACAGTGCATCCGTTGTGCAGTTCAGATCGCCTGGGATGTGAGTGGCCTGCAACGACTTCAGTCGCTGCTGACTCCAAAAGAGGAGACGGTGGGCGAGTTGCGACACGCCTTGGCGGTTTATGTATGCTACTGTTGCCATGTTGTCCATCCGGACCAACACATGCTTGCCCTGGATCAACGGCCGAAGCCTCCGAAGAGCCAGCAATACCGTCAGCAACTCGAGGCAGTTGATATGCCAACGCAGTCGAGGTCCTGTCCAGGAGCCTGTGGCTGCGTGCCGGTTGCAAATGGTGCCCCAGCCTGACTTGGAGGCATCTGTCATGATGACAACACGACTGGACACTTGTTCTTAGGGAACCCCTGCCCATAGAAATGCAAGGTCCGTCCAAGGGCTGAACGTGTGACAACAGATCGGTGTAATGGCCATGCGATGCATACTGCAGAGCCATGTCCATCTCGGGACTCGAGTCTGAAGCCAGTGCTGATGTGGTCTCATATGCTGTTCTTCCCCCTGAATGATTTCAGGCAGTTCAGCACCGACTGAGTGCGCTCGTTCATGAGGCGCGCTATCATATCAACTGAGTCCAACTTCATCCCAAGAAAAGAGATGCTCTGCACCGGGGAGAGCTTGCTGAGGTGTCTGAGCACCAGGTCCCTGTGCGCACACATTAGATCTCGAGAGTAAGCTAGAATTAGCAAGGTGTTGAGGTAATTGAGGATGCCCACTTCCCTTAGCGGGACAAGGGCTGCCTCTGCGACTTTTGTAAAGACACGAGGCGACAGTGAGAGACCGAAGGGGGAGGACCTTGTACTGTTATGTCCGGCCCTCTAAAGCGAACCGAAGAAATGGTCTGTGTCGAGGTAAAACCGAGACATGGAAGTACGCGTCCTTCAGGTCTACCGCCTCGAACCAATCTTGATGCCGGACGCATGACAGAATGCGCTTCTGCGTCAGCATCGTGAACGGGAGTGTGCAGGGCCCAATTCAGCGCTCGCAGGTCCAAGAATTAGCTTATAAAACAGTGTATAATTTATTTGTTCATTTTGTTACAAGCAATTGTGAGAATTTTTGATGCTGTTAACTGCATTAATGAAATAAAGCTGAGTGACTTGGATCAGAGAGTTTTTGTGTTCGCTCCCTCTTCTCCCCTCACTCCGCTACTGATCACGCCCATTTTGGCTGGCATTTTGTGAGAACTCAACTGTTCTGAAACAGGGAGTGTCATGACTCTTTTGTGTTGTAGTTTAAATGACCTGTGTGATGTCTTAAGGCAGCCAGCAGACAGTCTGTTTAGCCAGTCTGTCTGCTTCCTGACCTGGTTAGTCAAACATTAACACTATTAAGACTATGACGCAAATTACTAGAGATGATAGCGGCACCTATCCTGGAGGGATGGAGTCTATCTCTCTTTAGCAGGTCAAGTCTACCCGAAAACTTGTCCAGTTGTCATGTCTAGAATGTATGTAACATTTCCTATTATTAAGGTTAGGGTAATTTAGAGGTTAGGTTTAGGGGTAAGATCAGTGGTGGACTGGCCATTTGGAGAACCGGGACTTTTCTGGTGGGCCAGCCTCAAAATGGGGCTGCATGGGCCACCGCGTTATGCAGAACGCGCCACAAAATGGCGCCACGATATGCAGAAATGGACAGCAACCACAACTTTTGGGCCAGTTTCTATGTAAAATCCCGGGCCGAATTTTCTTCCCAGTCCGCCCCAGGGTTAAGGTGAAGGGTTTCTGTGGTACTCCAGGTAAACATAAATAACGCAGTGTATGAATGTCACATGCAGTTTTCATTACTTTTTTGATGACTTGAGTTGCAGATCGAGAGTTCCCTTCTAGACACCACCAGGGTTCATGATTAAAGTTAGCAAAATGGCTGAAATCATTTACAGCTCCTTTAATGTGTGCTCCACATAGGTTTTCTATAGAAAATGCTGTGTAAGTGTTTTTAGCAGTCTGGGCCCACATTCACAAAGCTTTTTATGTTACCACTTGGAGTTCTCCAAAGAGTTCCTAGTTAGCAGTTATTGCTTAAAACCTATTCACAAAACTGCTAAGAGCAAGTTTTACTAAAGAAATCTAAAGATAAGAGTAAGGTGGAGTTGGCCTCGTTGCTATGGATGACTTCACACTTTATGAGTGCTCTCTTTTAAATTGCCTACAGTGATTGGTGGACAGGGAACCGCTTTTTGTCAGTGAAGACATACAACGATATATATATATATATATATATATATATATATATATATACTGTATATATGTATATATATACTGTATATCAGGCACGTGCTGTGGGCTTTGAGACTGGGCAAGCATCAAAGATTTTTAATTCATATTATTAAACGCTGTGCCCAAAACACACACAGTATGGGTGAGTGTTATTTCACTGACGTAAATTTTTGCCTTATAACCAACCAGTCAATGGAAACTATTGTCACAGTGGCAACTTCATGACTAAATTGTTTTAAATTCAGGACAGTAGGCTAATATTGCTCATATAACACAAATTAAAGATTGTCATATATTCCGCCAAGCATGTTTATGTCCATTAAATCATACAATGAACCATAGTGCCAGAAGACATTGTTTTGACATACAACAAAAAGAAAAAAAAAATATTGCTAGTTGCTTGTTTCATCATAGGCCTCACAAGTCACTCTTCCCACAGTTCAGAACCACTGGAATGGACAGTGGCAATTAACTAATCTGACAACCATCGTAACCTGAATGCACAAGGCAAATGTAACGTAGACACGGCAGTCTACATACCTTAATATTTTTTTTTTAAACTTAGAACTATAAAACAGACAGAGCATAACACAAGGAGGACATGATTGCCAGATCACCAATTCATAGCCTCAGACTAACCAGAAACAATGACCTAATATCTATGACCTAGTATCAATAAAACCGATTTTTTATAAATATATTATCTTAACTTTACTAGAACACAAAATCCATGCATCTCTCCTTGCGAATGAACATCTCCGTCACTTTGTTTTAAAAGTCACCTGCTTGTTGAAGTTTTGATAGCCTCTCTTTCTCGATTCCATTGAAATCAACTTTGCAAAATCCCCATAGGTTGGCGATGCTTACACTATATCCATTTTAATGGTTAATAACGCGTAAACTTGAATGTGTTGACTCGAAACAAAAATCTAGCCATTCAGATAGCATGACTGAAGGAAGGAGCATTCTGATTGGCTTTCTCATTTTGGCAAGCATGCTTACTTTGGCTATTTGTAGTAGCGGGCGTGATTCCATTTGAATGAACGTACAGTGTCCAACCTCTATACTCTGGGCATCACAGAAACTGTGCTTGACTGGTTTAATTCCTATCTCTCAGGTAGGTCCTTCAAGGTAGCCTGGAGAGGTGAGGTGTCCAAGTCAGTTTAATCCAGTGAAGACTGAGCTCCTTGTCTTTCCAGCCAATCCTGCTGTTGAACACGACATCACCGTGCAGCTGGGTTCAACTACAGTAACACCTTCCAAAACGGTCAGAAAACTAGGGGTAACCATCGATCACCAACTCAGTTTCACAGACCACATTTCAAAGACAGAACGATCAAGTAGATTTACACTCTACAATATCAGGAAAATAAGACCCTTCCTTTCTGAACATGTCAGACAACTTCTTGTTCAGTCACTTGTCATAACTAGACTGGACTACTGTAATGCTCTCATTGCAGGCCTCCCTGTATGCACAGTTAGGCCCCTGCAAATAATCCAGAATGCAGCAGCACATCTGGTCTTTAATGAACCAAAGAGAGCGCATGTTACACCACTCCTTGTCTCTCTTCACTGGCTGCCGGTTGATGCACGTATCAAATTCAAGGCTCTGATGCTGGCATACAGAACAGTCACTGGGTCTGCTCCAGCATACCTTAAATCATTTCTGCAGAGCTTCGTTCCCACAAGAAGCCTGCGGTCAGCTAAAGAGCGGCACCTTGTACCAACACAAAGAGGCACCAAAACACTTTCCCGGACTTTCAGTTTCACTGTACCTGGTTGGTGGAATGACCTCCCCAACTCCATCCGTGAAGCAGACTCACTACAATGGCTAAAAACACATCTTTTCCATGAGCACTTAACCATTCACTCATAAAAAAATTAATACAAAATTATATATATTCTTGTTGCACTCTAATCTGTTTTGGATACTACTATTCTGATGCTTGTGAAACATTGTGATGCAGCACTTTTTGTACCACTGTATCCTTAAGATGAATCGCTTATGATGTATTATTCCTTTTTTGTAAGTCACTTTGGATAAAAGCGTCTGCCAAATGAATAAATGAAATGAATAAATGAAAGGGTGGTAAACAATGAATCAGGGAAAGCATAAAATAAAGTCGGTACTGCTCAACCGAGATAAAAGATGACGAATTTGAGCGAAAACAGTAGTTTATATTAACAATTTTATTTAAATATTTCATTGTGTCATTTTTCTTTTCACCCTTCTGTTAGGTAAGCACTGCTTATATGGACGTAACGTCTCTCATATATATATATATATATATATATATATATATTTACACTGGTGGCCAAAAGTTTGGAATAATGTACAGAGTTGCTTCTAAATTTCCACGTTAGGAGCTACTTTTAGCCTTAAGATTTTTTGTGAAAATGGGCCCAGGTTTATACTGTTTGCAGATTATGATTAAATGACCACAAATTGAACTGCATTAATTTATATACTTGAATCATACCACTAAGCATAAAGGTCTTTTAAAGGGATAGTTCACCCAAAAATGAAAATTCTCTTATTTACTCAACCTCATGCCATCCCATCCATCAAGATTTTTAGAAGAATATCTCAGCAGTGGTTAAATCCATATCTTCAGAAGCGATATGATAGGTGTGGGTGATAAACAGATCAAAATGTAAAACCTTTTTTACTCTAAATCCCCACTTTCACTTTAAGATGAAACACACAAATGACTTTCAAATGTAAAAGTGAAAGTGGAGATTTAGAGTAAAAAAAGGAATTACATTTTTATCTGTTTCTCATCCACACCTATCGGATCGCTTGTGAAGATATGGATTTAACCACTGGAGTCATGTGGATAACTTTTATGTTTCATTTATGTGATTTTTGGAGCTACAAAGGTCAGGTCACCATTCACTTGCATTGTGAGGACATACAGAGCTGAAATATTCTTTTAAAAATCTTTGTGTCCTGCTGAAGAAAAAAGCCATACACATCTGGGATGGCATGAGGGTGAGTAAATGATGAGAGAATTTATATTTTGGGGTGAACTACCCCTTTAAAACACAGTAAAGTTTTATTTTTATTTTTTTTTATCTTGAGTGATATTATATTTCTGCTGGTTTCTGTTGTTTAAGAGACCTGAGTGTCTGGAGGCCTGAGTGTCCTGTACATGAATTTTGAAAACCATGCATGTCTATTGGAGTTTATCAGTAAATCAAAGGAATATACTTAAGCAATATCACACGAGCAAGAGTGCGATATGGCCCGCATCAGCACTGCTGTGATTCGGTAATCATAGCAGTGCTGATTTAGGGCCATATATCACGGTTGTGAGTGTGATATTGCTTATATACAGCAGTTCAATGAATAAGTAAATTTTAAAAAATGAGGAAAAACTGAGCACGGTCATAAAAAATGCATTTGTGCATGGAACTACCTTATTACGTGACCGATCAGAATCTGCCGTTGCTGGTTCAAACCAAATGATGCGTCCAAGTCTTTGTTAGTAATTCAAAAATGTCACTTCAGAAATAGTATCACAGCTTGTGCTGTTTCTAACAAGTTATTGGATAAACAAGGATGGATGGATGGATGGATGGATGTGTGTGTGTGTGTGTGTGTGTATGTGTGTGTGTGTGTGTGTGAGAGAGAAAGAGAGAGAGAGAGAGAGATGGAGTGTGTGCGATCACCTGTTGCCACACAGAGATGCTGTCAGCTTTCTGAAGATCAGCTTTCTCAGAGGAAAGTAGCGGTCCAAGTGGGGGTAATTCTACCTATTTTCAAGTAGCTGGTGCGCAAGAGTCGATCACTATAGAAACCACAATGTCCTCCATTTTAAACAGTGTGTCCACTCCAATGTGGAAAGTCCGATAAGAGGTAAGTGCCTTCAGTTTGTGTAGTTAATCAGTCGGTTGTGTCTCTCAGCTGTGATGAGCTGTAATGCTGAAGTTGTTTGTTTAAAGGCATTTAAAGCTATTTCCTAGCTTTAGTAGTAGTAATACAAGCAATCATATAGTGCTGTATGTAAACACTGGCTGAAGTGGATTCACTTCTCCTCACCTAACTGGCTCATATTACACAAAAAAATGATCTTTTGCCACCACCTGCTGTCTAACATATGTAATGTAAAAAAAAAGACAAACTGTAGCTCTTAACACCTCTGCACTGCTCTTACACTTTAGTTTAGAACGGCACGAACACAAGCAGAGTGATACACACAGTGAAGCATCCGAGTGCTGATGGTGTCAGACCATCAGTGCTCATGGAACGTCTCTCGTCCAATCAGATTCAAGGACCAGAACTAACTGTTGTATATTCTCTAATAATATCTTACAGTTTTCACTCCATTACTTTAACTTCCTACATGTATCCCAAGTGTAGAGTAAAAATTAAAATGAAGTAGTATAACACCGCTCAGTTCAAACTAGACTTTTCACTGTCCCACCGAGAGAGTTAAGTGCACATCGTATTTTGTGTCCCTGAGCAGAGAGGTAATTCACAACATCAGCTGTTATGGTGGGAATTGCTCTGCCACCAAGAGGAGAGTAAGTGTTTCTAATGGAGCCCACATCACTCAAAATGTCTTCAACAGGCCCCCTGGCATTGCCAAACAGACTATGAACTCCCAGAGAAAGAAATAAATGTCAGAAAAATGTTTCCCAGCCACTCAGGTTGAGAGCTCTCTGGTGCCTGTTTGTTTTCAGTGTTGCACAAAGACTTTTAGCTCTGAATTGGCTGGTTATGATTCTTTACTGAGCCTTTGCTGTTTTATCTGGATCATCTGTCTGTCTGTGAACTACATTAAATTATGCAGGTGAGAGTAATACAGGTGAGAGTAATACATTGTGTGTAGAAACAAGTTTAGCTTGTTATAAAATGTTTTAATTGTGACACTGGCCACATTTACACTCTTAAATAACTCTAACCTAAACCTAATCATATAGTATAACCCCTTACGCAAACCCTAAACGCAACAATGATTTTAATAGGAAAATCACTTTTGTATAGCACAAAAGAAAGACAACTTGGGTTTGAAATGAGATGAGGGAAGCATATTACGGGTTATTGACAGGCATGTATATTGTATAAATAGATATGGAATGAGTAGAAAAATTAGTTTACATATGTTTTCTTATGTAAAGTGTTGGATAGGAGGCTAGCAAAAATTTTATGCCTGTATTGTATCGATTTGAAATTGTGTTTGTTGATTGGTTGGTCTCTATGGGAATAGAAATGCACCTTTTCATACGAGCCAAGTCGAACGATATCTTATGATTTCGCCATCTTGTATGAATTATTACATGTTATCTATGTTGAAATCCTCAGTTAAATCCCTGTGACTGACTAGTATAAAGCACTGTGTGGATTAGCTTATTCAGAATTCATGATTTCATTTAATTGCGTGTAAAAATACAAAGATCAATATTATAATTAAAATTACAAACATTTCCTCATTGATTTCTCACAACATGTATGGGTTCTCAGACTTTTCATGTTAACTGAGAACCAGTAACAAATGGCTGCTTTTAAGCAATTTGTGTTTCTGCAACCATTTTCTTTTTGACTGGAATGAAAACATTCTGGTCATTGTTTTGTTCTGAAGGATATAATTGCAGCACGCCCAGATGTTGTACTGTGAGACAGATGAGCTGAGACTGCAAAACCCTCCTACCACTGACACACAGCTACACGATACCGTGTGCACCTCAGAGAGACACATTGCTGACAGCATGTCATGAGACACACCTGCTGTCTATTGTGCCAGAAAACCAATGTTGTGTTTCTTCTCCAGAGTGAATCACACCAGCAAGAACAAGGGTGTCCTTGAGGTTCAGAACAGAGCAGCACATACAGCGGGCTCTTACCTGATGATCCCTAGCCCTTTTCTACTAGACCAGCCCTGCACAAAACACAGACATCATATGCTTTTCATAAGCACCCTTATAATGCAATAAGCCACAAAAGGCCATGCATTACACCGATTTGACCTCATTTAAAGCAACAGTTCACCCAAAAAGGAAAATTGTGTAATTATTTAGGCCTTGTCTACACCAGTCTGTTTTCCTTTGAAGACGCATTGATTTTGACACATTTACTGCTCTTATCCAACACTGGTGTTTTCCTCCATCAAAAATGGATACTTTTGAAAATGCTCTCCATAACCACATGCATTGGAAATCGATGATGTTTGAAAACTGAAAACTGGGAGTCACGTGACGCCATGCGAGGATCGGACGTGTGAATGGCGAGCTCTGTGCACTTTGTTAGTTTTAATACTTTTAATGACATAAACCGGTGAGATTCGATACACTCTGTTCCATAACTGTTCTAGGAGGACAATATGTCAAATAATTTAAAATGCTCGGGCTCTGGAGACATTAAAAGACACTTACGTGCTCGAGCTGATGCCCCAAAGCAGGCCGCAAGCCTGGGAGTCAACTTAGTCGGGAAGGTGCGGGAAATGCGGCGAGAGATGTTGAACATGTTGGCAATGCTGACAAAGGTCTTTGCTGACTTGGAGGATCTTGCTGTGATATGTCGATCGATCACTGCAATTGAGGCGAAGTTCACTGATGTAGTTACAAGAGTGGGGGATGTCCAGAAGCGGATCGATTACTTGGAGTCATCGGAGAGGGAATTATCTGCTAATCCGCTAGCGACCAAGGTGGATTTGGAGCATGTCTGGGAGAAGTTAGAGGACATGGAGAACCATAGCCGGCGGAATAACGTCCATATTGTCGGAGTCCCTGAGGGAGCAGAGGGACAGGATACGGTGAAATTCCTGAATGGGCTCTTTCCGAACCTGCTCAACATAGCAGGCCATAAGCTGGAAATCAAGCGAGCTCACAGGGTTCCTGCTCGGCGATCCGCGGAGGGAGACAGGCCCCGATCAATTCTGGCCAAATTTCTGAGATCATCCTATAAAGATCTTGTGTTACGCGAGGCAAGGAGTAACTTTCTTGGAAGAACCACAGCATTTTCTTGTTCCCAGATATTGTGAATTCAACAAGAGAGAAACGTGATCAATTCAAGGAATGCAAGAAACTTTTACATCAGTGGAAGGTCACTTTTGCACTGATATTTCTGGCCAAATTGAGAATAGATGCAAAGGATGGCCGTAGAACATTAACATGCCCACAGCAAGCGATGTCCTTCATAAAGTCAATGGAGTAAGTCATCTTGTTGTACTCACGTTGCAGCCGAGTGGACTGGCTCACTGAACATTTTTCCACTGTTTGAGGAATCTGCGTGCTGGTTCCGCCTAGCAGCTGGAGTTTATTTTGTAGAATAACACACCTTCAGGACAGTTTTATGGATGAATCTATATGCTCTTTGTGCTTATTGTGCCTATTGCCTGGAGTTTGTTTTATAGATTATATTTTGCTGTGTAATTCTGTCTCACAAAATTTGTATAGAATCACCAGACTTGAGCAATCCGACGGCAAATTTGTCGTGGGGTTTCGCGTAGGTGTGCATGGACTGTTGAGTTTGGAGGGACAGACACCAATTGGCGCTGTTGTGTGCAGGGTTAATGTGCACGTTTTTCTGTTTGTTTGGTTCTGGGGGATGTTCGGGTTTTTTTTGGGGGGGGGAATTTTTCCCCTTTTTCTCCCAATATGGAATGCCCAATTCCCAATGCGCTCTAAGTCCTCGTGGTCGCATAGTGATTCGCCTCAGTCCAGGTGGCGGAGGACGAATCCCAGTTGCCTCCGCGTCTGAGACAGTCAACCCGCGCATCCTATCACGTGGCTTGTTGAGCGTGTTGCCACGGAGACATAGCGCGTGTGGAGGCTTCACGCCATCCACCGCGGCAACCACACTCAATTCACCATGCACCCCACCGAGAACAAACCACATTATAGCGACCACGAGGAGGTTACCCCATGTGACTCTACCCTCCATAGCAACAGGGCCAATTTGGTTGCTTAGGAGACCTGGCTGGAGTCACTCAGCACGCCCTGGGATTCGAACTGGCGACTCCAGGGGTGGTAGTCAAGCTTTAGAATTTTTATAGGTTAGAATTGTTTGGATACAATTGTTTTAAATAGGATAAACACAGGCATTATTTACTGAATTTGGAAAGTTATAAAATCCGGAAAGTATTTATAAAATATTAACTCCAGGGGTGGTAGCCAGCATATTTTACCACTGAGCTACCCAGGCCCCTGATGTTCGGGTTTTGATTGTTGCACTAATGTTGGAATGTGGTCTTTATAATCTTGTTTTTGACACACAATCTATTTTTTCTTATATGTCAAAATGTCAAATGTTAATATGAGTGGATTGTCTCTCTCCATGTGGAATGTGAAAGGGTTGGGGCACCCCTGGTTTTGTATTGAACAGGAAGTTCTTGCCCCTATTTCGCCATTTCAAAGCCTTTCTATTAAACTAACTGGAGAAGTTAAGTTACACCCCGTTATCTCGCATTTGCACGTGGTATGGACAAAAGTGTCCAGAGTGTTTAATTCAGACATTTATTTAAATGTTGCTTCGAGCATATGGCTGAACCCAAAATTATGTATTAATAAGTCCCCTGTCTACTGGACAGAGTGGATTGTGAGGGAGTTTAATACGCTCAGTGACCAATATGAGAGTGGAGTGTTGGGATCCTTTGAAAATATGATTCAACATTTTGGGATTCCCAGGTCTCAATTCTTTAGGTATTTACAACTGTGCCACCTGCTCTGCACTAATTTTGGGAGTAGCATACACCCCCCTAAAGTGGCAGATACTCTGGGAATGGTGATTTACTGCTTTTGGAAAAGGTCATGAGGCATCAGTGTATTACTCCCTGCTAATTCAGAGTCTGGGGGATGGAGCTTCAACATCTTTCAAGAGATTATGGGAGAAAGATTTAAACTTGGTATTGGAGGAGGGAGTGTGGGCTAGGATTCTAAAATATGTCAAGTCTACATCTAAAGATGCAAGGGTGCGCCATATGCAATTTAAGATTTTACATCGATTCTATTGGACACCCTCTAGATTGTATAGGCTTGGTCTTAAGGACACACCCACCTGCTGGTGATGCCAATCAGAAGATGGGGACACAACCCATGTTTTTTGGTGGTGTGTTAAGATCCAAGAATTTTGGTTGAGGGTTCAGAGTTTTATGTGACATATTGGGCACTCAAATTTCATTTTGCCCAAAACTCTGTATCTTAGGCGATGGGGCGGTCATTAATATAGGGGATAAATACATAAAAAAATTGGGTCCTAGCCAGTGTTATGTTTGGCAGACAGGTCACTCTTAGGGGATGGAAGTCGGCTGGAGCACCCTCATTTCAAGAGTGGTACACAGAGATGGGCAGGGTAGCGGCATTTGAAGAAATGTCATATAGAAGGCTGGAGTTATTTGGTGAAAAATGGGGCAGCTATTTGGCCTTTTTGGAGGGCTCTTGGGGAGGGGCAGTGGGGAAAGATTTGTAGTTTTAGATGTGTGTTTTTGTTTTGTGTGTATACTTTGGCTTTGACCACAGGGATGTTTGTTGGGGGTCAGGGTGGGGTTGGAGATAAGGAGGGGGAATGATGGGGGTTGAAAGTTGATTCTGTGCATATATGTTTTGCTTTTCTGTTTCATTTGTTAGAATCAGTAAAAAGTGTTAATCTGAAAACTGAGTTATTAAATGGAAATTAATTAGTGTGGACATACTACTCACTCATATGGCTGCTATTTTTTCGTGGAACACAAAATTGCTTTTTTGTTTTTTTTTAAGAATGTATATGCAGCTCTCTGCCATACATTGACTGTTCATAGTGACCAATGTCTGTCGAGCTCCAAAATGACTAAAGCACCATAAGCTCATATTACTCATATGTGCACTATATCCCAAGTCCTCTAAAGTGATACAATAGCTTTTTGCAAGGAACAAGCCCAAACAGAAGTCACTACTAGCTGATAATCTGCCCTTCTGACTGAACGTTCATGTTTTGGTGTACTATCGAACTAAAACAGATTTATTTATAAAAACACTAAAAGTAGTCCATATGACTTATGATCTATATTGCAAGTTTTTGTGAGGAAGAGAAAATAAGTTGTTATTCAGTGCTAATGTTTCCTTCCACCAAAGCTATGAAATGTAATGTGTTCAGATTCCAAAAAATGGCATGTTGAAGTGTTGATCTAGGTTTGACATCAACAGCAAACTCCATTTGTTCTTGCACGTGTCATAACCCAGGCACGGCCAGTTTAACTATACTGAATGAAGAATGAGATTTAAGAGCTGATTTGAGAGCTGCAGTAGCTAGGAAGATTGGTGAATCATGGCTTCAATTTTGGTCTGTTTCTCATGTAAAACAATCGTATGGCTTCAGAAGACTTGGACTATAGCAGAGACTATTTAGCCCGAGACGGACCACTTGTATTGAAATGAATGGGAGTAATGGGAAAACCCAATACAGCAGATGTAGAAAAGGAAGTCGCACCATACAGGTAATAGAGCCAATCACCTTTTAGATTCAGCCATAGCATGTCAGTTAACTAGAGAACACGCATGCGCATTAGCTGGACCAGCAGCCGAATGGACTGACTTGCCTTGAAAGGGACTTTGACTGTAGCACATGCGTTGTATGGACTACTTTTATTAGGGCTATTTGGAGCTTGACCGACATAGTAACTATAAACTCTCTTTGTATGGAAAAAAACTGAATCGCAAAATCTTTTGTGTTACACAGAAAAAACAACCAGCATATTGGTTTGAAATAACACATGGTTAAGAACATAATGACAGATTTTTCTTTTTTGGGTGAACTATCCATTAAAAAGCCCACATTTCTCATGCATGGATCTCATTCAAACATCTAAAATCTTTTATTATGTTGTGTAGTGCATGGCATGCTACACAACTAAAAAGATTGAGTAATAGTTTTCACTTTAGCAGCAGCATCACAGGCGGTAATCTCAGGGGCTGGGCTCCATGTCAATGGCCTGCAGGGCACAGGGACGCTCAGAGCAGCAATACTGACCCCTTACTGTGGCCAGCCAAGCAGAAATGTGCTGCTGTCCTCTACCCATGTGCACTGCAATCATCAGGAAAACAACCTCAGCCAACAGCACACAATGACTGTCATTTACACACAATATGTGCGTTGCTTGGTTGGGTGTGCATTTAAGAGTCTGCTTCTCTCTCCCATTCTTTCACCTTTCAAGGGCATGACTTTGTTCTGACAGCCATCTGCTAATTTAATCATAATTGGGCAATGACATATTTTAAACATGTACAATATACAGTGTATTGCATGTAACAATAACATTATATGTGTATTACAAGACACTGGACTTGGAGTTTTAGCATCCACATGCAGAAGTTTAGCATCCATTAAGCTGGCAGTTATCAAACCGCTTATCAAGAAGCCACAGCTTGATCCTGAAGATTTGGCTAATTATAGACCAATCTCAAGTCTCCCCTTTATGTCAAAAATACTAGAAAAGGTAGTGTCCTTCCAGCTATTTACATTTTTACAGAGAAATGGTATTTGTGAAGAATTTCAGTGGCTGCATCTCTCATCTAGTGCTATTAGATCTTAGTGCTGCCTTCAACACCACAGATTACAAAATTCTCTTGGACAGCCTTATTGGCATTTGTGGACAGGCATTAGCATGGTTTAGGTCCTATTTATTCGACCGCTACCACTTTGTGTTAACAAGGAATTTTCAGATCAAATAGAAGTAAAGTATGGAGTGCCACAAGGCTCAGTTTTATGTCCTCTGCTTTTCTCCTAATACTGTATGCTTCCTCTGGGACACATTATCAGGAACCATGGAATTAGTTTGCATTGTTATGCTGACAATACTCAGCTTTATATTTCTTCGTGACCTGGTTAAATTTCCCAATTCTCCAAGTTAGCAGAGGTATACCAATGATATTAAAGGCTGGATGGCTAGAAATGTATATCTAAGTATATTAAACTATTATATTATATTAAAGTATAAACCCGATAAATGGCAAGTCTTTGCAAAGCATTAAATTAACCATATTGCCTTAAATACAGCATAACAGGAAGGATACCACAGTTGAAGTAAGTAAATACATTAGTGTTGTGTTGAGCTAATATTCAGATGAGAGTTCCTTCTGGTGGGCTGGAGAAGAAACTGGAGACCCAGACATCACATTACATTTTAATAGTTAATAAAAATCTAAAATATTGCACCACTACTGCACTGTTCATTCAAGTAACGTGATCAGCTATAGTCATCATGAATATGTCTGTACAAGTCAGTGGACACATTTTCTGTGTTTTCTAGTTTGTTATTTTAGTTGTAGTATATTAGGGCTGCCATATATGTTTAGCACCATTAAATTTGTCAGGGCCCTGTATTATTGCTATCCAGTGTCATTTTGAAGGTGGGTTGTAAATTTACATCTTGACATTTGTAAAGACAACTTTACAGTTGTTCTTTATTTTATTATTTTATTTTGTTTTACTAATGAAGCAAGGGTTGTTACACCAGTGACATCTGAGACCGTCAATCATTGTCAATAGTTTTCCTTTTCAAGAACTTGTCCGTGTTTTCTGTACGTCTATGTAGTGTGTTTACTTGTAATGTTTGAAATTCGGCTATGCAAAAAACACGTCAAATAGGTATGCTGTATGAGGTCACAAGTTGCAAGAGTGCTAACTGGGTAATGAAAAAACAACAAATTTGCTTCTTTTCTAATTTGTAGATTTCTTCTTACAAATTAGTTCTTGCAATACCACAGCAAATTACAGGGATGCAAACTCATAAGGGGTGAAAAAAATGAGACAATCACTGGTCCACGAACAATCACTGGTCCACGAAGCGATTTTAGTGATTCATGTATATCAAATTAATCGAATTAGCTGCAAAAATAGAGTATTTTGGTGAGGCATGCTTCTGTTTCACAAATCCTTCACAATTTTTAAAATTAAACTGATTATTTCAGTGACCCCTTCTGGAAATGTCACTAGGTGGTGACAAATGAGCGTCTTATGTGCTATGAGTGAGTTATTGAATAATTCTGAGTTGTTCACGACCGAAATCTACCAAGAGATTTTATAGTGTTTAAGCATTAAAAGAACAAAGAAGATCTATAGTTTTCCTTCAGTTTGAGCATGATTTTCCATCCAAAAAGACAACAATAATAGTCTTATAATATTAATGAGTATCAATAATGTCCTTAGCTTCTCCTTCATTAAAACTTGCATGACTGCGAATCTACTGACTTCTGTATAATGTTTAAGAATTATAAACAGAAAGCAGATCTACAGTATCATTTTCCTACAGTATTTAAGCTGAGCATGACTTTTATCAGAAAATACCACAATAATAGCCTAATAATAATAATTTTGAGTTTCAATAATGTTCTTTCATCATTGCAAAGCGCATTTACATGAGTCGAGGCATCAACGCTTCGTTCAGCGCCAGCGTCAAGTGCAGCATTGACCTCCACATGACAAGCATTGCAGAAAGCATCATGGAGGGGCGATTTTACGAGTTTGCCATGTAAGAAAGCAGGAGATGTACACAATAAACATTAAAAACATGTATTTGGAAAAGAGAAAAAACTGGCAGTTTCTTTTATAGCAGAAAGTAATAAAAGGACGTGTTTATGTTTAGGTCTAAGCGTTTTATTTGTGAATTTAAATTAGTTCAATAACTGGGGTCTCTGATATTCGGAAACGATTAGGTAATATTTAATTAAAAGAAATTATGAGACATTCAATGTCTCTTCACAAATTTGGACAGTTTTTAAATATTTCTTGTTACTAAGTACTCTCAAAGACATTATTTGTGAAGCAAAAATGTGTATGAAAAACACTTTGGTGTAAAGTGGCATCATTTCACAGACTTCAATGTCTGCAGCGCTGACGCAAGTCATGTGAAAGACCCTTAACTTGTATAAACTCACTTTTGCATATTAATCGTAGTTCTTCACTATCAAAAAAGTGTCTGATTATGGTTTCAAACTGGCAAATTTAGTCGAAAGGTGACGAGTTTGGATCCCTGAAAAATTTTTTTTTGCGGAATTTGATAATTTTCCACGGCACACCTGTAAGGTGAAGGCCAGCCACTGGCCCAAGGACGGTATCCAATGGCGTGGCTGAAGGTCTCCTGCGCGTTCCGTCTTATCGTGCGCATTAAGTTTAAGTTATTTTGTTCCAATTAAATAACTATATTATTCATTTTATGATTCCCGTTTATTTATCTGACTCCAATTATAAAAGTTTCCAAGGATATATTAATGTTCCAATCTTAATTATTATTATTAAATTTGGTTTAACATTTGATCATCATATTTAACTCTATTTTATATTGTACTCGTTCATTCAGATTCCTGTTGCTTAGAGAGTCTTGTGCCGGCCATGTACGTGGATCTCACTGTCACAAATATGCCAGTATTGGTCATTAAAACAGTAATTGACTAAATACTAAATAGATGGCTGCTCATGCTTGAACTTTTATCTAAAAGTATTTTGTTTAGTCCCCTTAGATAGTAAACACTTAATTAGAGTAACATTATTTCTACCCAGAGGTCATGACCACTAAATTTACAAAGATAGACCAACAATACCTAAGTTAAAATAGTTTTACATAATCATGCCATAGTTTCCTATGTACACTTAGCTAGAAAAATATTACAATAACCAGAGGTTTAGACTTCATCCTATTTAGGCTTGGTGGACAACTTCATGTTGTCCTAAACGGAAATTCCATAACAAGCCTATACACTCTAAGTACATTAGAATTAATGCCAATTTGTTAGTCGGAGCTCTAAAGTCTCAGTCAGTGTGCCCCATGCTCCACACAGAACTGAGCTTTAGTCCGCTACTAACCTGGTCGTAGATTTGCAGAAACATGGACTTAACATAATCTAATAAAGACAATAATTTCAGAATAAATCAGAATAAACTCAAATGTAACTATTCATTTACCAGGTAAAATAATACATTCACCATTTCCAATTAGACAATAACAAGTCAAATTTAAACATTTATCAAAACATAAGAAATAAGAATTGCATACCTGGTAGAGAAACTACACACAGCAATTGTGTGAGAGATCTGACTACAGATTCCCCGAGCTCCCCTGCCATCCTTCCTTAAGTACCAAACGATTCTATTGTTATTTCAGATATGTATGTTTGATGTTATTTAGGATTTGGTTTACAATTTAGGGAGTTGTAAGTAGACCTTTGAAACTTGTGATTGAGTAGGTCGTTTGATGTTTACAAAGAATGCACCTAATTTGCATACAGCATCTGGTACCTGTGAGAGACTTGGGAGGGGCATGTCCCAGATAGAATACAGTATTTTACAAAGTTCTTAAATCTTACTTGTGATTTGACTTGCTGAATGGGAATGAGACCATTTTACTAGTTGCACTGAGACCTCTTGAATGATACCAAACATGTATGATCAGAAAACCTTTTACATTACAGAAAAGGATAAGTCATAACTTTTTGGTGATCCTAAAGTGACCTGAGGTGAGAGAGAGGGCAGATGTGCATTTTATGGTCCTTAATCAGTAGGATGTGTTGTCTCATGTGGAGATGCTCTTGTGTGTGAGAGTTTTATGACGTTGGCTCTCACAGAGCCTTTTGGGTGCAGACATCCCAGTGCCAGCCTTACACACCTGACAGTCTTTCACGGCACACTAGTGTGCCGCGGCACAGTGGTTGGGAAACACAGGCTTAGGAGACCTGGCTGGAGTCACTCAGCATGCCCTGGATTCGAACGCGTGACTGCAGGGGGTAGTCAGCATCAGTGCTCACTGAGCTACCCAGGCCCAACAAACATTCTTTTTAAAATATTTAAATGATTAATTACTTATTTTGTTTTGCTTTTTGCACACGTGTTAGCCCTTGCACTAATGCTTGACCTGAGAAAACAAAATGAGTAAAAAAATAAACACTAAACAAACAACTGTAAATGTTATAGAAGTGATGTACCAGATGAAGTGGGCAAGTTTTTTTTTTTTTTTTTCTTCAGGCGATTGATATATTCAAAAATGTTTTCTAAAAAAAAATTTGTAAAACAATATAGAGTCAGTCCATTTCGTATTATTCAATAAAATGTTAGGTTATAGAATGATGCCTTTTAAATGTGGTTTCTTGACTATTTAAAAAAAATAATGACATACTTGGCACCATATTTTGATAGTGACCCTGTTCCAAAAATACCCATATTCTCATTACTGTACACTGTCAAATAGTAGACCTACGGCAATTAGCACTGGTCTATTTTGGGGCCAGCTCCTCCTTGTAAACTCAAGAGATTCCTGAGAAAGAGGTATCAAATGACACTGGTGTTTGTGAAAAAATGGTTTGGTAATTTGGCCGTGAATTTCCTCCTGAGTGGTGAGAAAAAACACTGACATTTCCAATTCAGACAGCAATAAAATCACAGACTAGCACCTGGAAATGCTGAAATAACCTCACGTCCCCATGCAAAACATTCACTGTTTGGATAGTGTAATGTTTGGAGAAAATTTACAATATGCTCAAATTTGGAGCAATTTACATATAAGAACAAAAAGAGTATGCAAAGATTTTATTATTTCCAGGTAAATATTAAGATTAGTTTCCTCATATCCCTGATATATATTACTTTACAAATTATTAGTAAAGTAATAGATAAAGGAGGCAACAACTGGCTTGTATAGCTATGACTGTAGACTACAGAAAAGCAAGGTGACAATCCAGGCATGAGGGTGCAGAACTGTGCAAACTTTTGTTCATTTTATATCTCAAGAAAATAGACGTGTTTATACTGAATTTTTACAGCAGCTATTTGACACAAAACATGGAGAAAATATAGATACATCTATAAGATACATATGTACAGTAGATACAGTACATGCTATATACAGGTTTGTGCTACTGAAACATGAGAAGAGATGTTCCTCAAGTGAATATATGCTACATCCCAAAACCATTTCATACCCAGCCTGTGATCAATATGGAACAGGGGTAAAAAAATATAGCTTCCTTTGGAAATTTTGAGGAAAATTTAGTTAACCATAATTTTGTGAATTTTTAGAATAAAACAGATAACTTAATTTACAATGTATCTGAAATTCATCAAAATAAAAATGTGTATTCCCAGTCCCAACAATACCTGTATCCTGGTCTGGGTAACTATAACTAGAACAAACATTTACACTGTATTAACTGTGTCTATGTACTAAGACAAAAAAAAATTACTGAAATGAGAAAATTGCCTCTGTAATTACAAGTGTGCTTCTCTGTGCAATTCAGCTGTGTGCTGCAAACGTGACCTCTACTCTTTCCCCTTTCAGTCAATAATTACATTTCTGTCTCAAACTTATTTCCACACGTATCCCCTCAAGCTGCTGCTGAGCAAGTGCTATGCTGTTGTTTTGCCTTGACGTCAGTGTGTTTTTCAGATGCTATGTATAGCACTGTCTCTAGCAATGAACCTGAGGTTGTGAGTGAGAGTGTGTGCGAACAATGTTCCCAGGGTCACATAGAGGTCCATTCACTCCAGAGGCGGTCATATTGGCATGTGCATTTGTCATTGGTGCTGACTCTCGAGGATGTTCTTTAACAGACACTGTTCTGCATGTCTGTCTGTATAAACGCTTTGCTGATGTGCTTCAGAGGATGTACACTATACATCTAACTCTCATGGATTGTTGCTGTATCAGAACATGACTAGCTTTTGCATTTTTTTAAATCTGTAATACATTTAACAGCTGTAGTTTCACTTAATGAACACACTGATTATGCAGGGCTGATTACATATTTATCAAATTGGTCCCGTGATGTCTGTTTTTAAGGCAATTGCATGACAATTGTTTTACAGTAGTATCTGCTGCACAGTAATACAAATGTGCTTACAAAGAACAAAATCTTTGAACTGGGATATACATTATATATGATTATAGTTAATAACTTTAAGAACTGGAATATTTAGATTCCATTCATTTTGCTAACTTTAACCTTCCTATGGTATTTAGTCATTTTTGACAGAATAAATTTGTAACATTTAATAAAAATGGTTTCCTTTATCTGAGCAGTAATAGACTTGGTGACTTTTCCTACATTTACCATCTGAACATAAAAAAATCAAAATAAAAAAAGGGCTTCATTGGACAAGTTTAAGTGGTCATTAAAAAAAAAAAAAACATTAACCAACCACTGAAAATGAATGGGAAAGACCAAAAAAACAGAGCAATTTTTATTTCATTTTTGTTATCTGTCAAATACAATCAATAAATCAGCCACAATGCAGACAGAAATTACAGGGTGGGATTGTAAAACATCCTCAATGCAAAACATACACACCCACTCTCACACACAAACACACTTACATATACAAAAATGAACTGGTGTGACAATAACAAAACACTTTTTTTTAACATTTGTCAAATAAAACAATGAAATCAGCCACAATGCTGAAAACACACACTCAGAAATGAAGGGTCGAGATGATAACACACTCACAATGCAGAGCACACACACACACACACACACACACACACACACAGAACCAGCGCATCAATAAGTGGAGCTCTGCAGCCATCTTTTGGTCACTGTTAGCATTACAAGTCATCTGTTGCAATCAATCTGATGACAGCAATCAGACACACTCACAAACATAATTTGCCAAATACATTTTAACTATAGAAAGTTTGAAATTGCATTTATTGACATTATTATGGATTTACTTTGAGTTATTACATTTTTGTGTATGAAATAAATTATTGGTAGAAAAATGCTTATTCTGTGTTTTCTTTTTGTAACACCATGGTCAGGTTTGATGACAAGCATAATGACATAAACTGCAAAAACTGACACTTCATTTCAATTTTAAAATGCCCAACTTTGACAAATAATAGTTTGATAATGTCTAAATGTATATCCAAATGCATATATTGTGATAAAATAGAAAATTAGGTTACAACGAGGCATCAGACTACACAGTAGGTGGCTAAAGCCATCTACTGGCTGTTACTGGCATGACATGGTTTTCTAGTCATGTTATTTATATTTTGTTCACCAGAGGGCAGCAATCTGCCTCCAATTTATGTCACATTCTCATATTTTCTTCAGGTTTCAACTTATAGAATTTTTTTTAAATTTTTTTGAATTAGAAAAACTTTCTGATTTTTTATGTTTTTTTTTGTTTGTTTTTTTTTAATTTGCTTATTTGTAAATGCAAATTAATGGTACAATTTAGATGTAAATAAGAATCCACATTTTATTTGTTCTTCAGGGAAGAAAAAATGGTATCATTATCACCAAAAAAAAAAAAAAAAAAAAAAAAAATTACACCAAATACCCATAGGAGTATTTGCCATTTTTTAATACCATAGGAGGGTTAACCACACACCCACTCTTCAAAATCCCACCCTCCAAAAACATCAGCCAACATGCAAAATGCATTTGTGAATGTTTAGTTTTCTGATTGGCTAAAAAAAAGTGTGGGCCATCCCACTGAATTTCTTTCTTTTATTTATTTATTTATTTATTTATTTATTTTCTGGTGTTGTAGAGTCTAGAGCTGTTACAGGACATGTATGATTTCTTATGACACCTATTTCAAGTGATATCTGTCAGGTAGTATGGACAATTTATGCATTGTATTCCACACAAATACAGCAGCAACAACAAATAACTCTATAAAAATATAATTTTATTTGTGCCACTCTTGCATTGCAATATTACAATAATGTGAATAAAATAGAAATAATGAGGGGGGGCCTGGGTAGCTCAGTGAGTAAAGACGCTGACTACCACACCTGAAGTCGAATCCAGGGCGTGCTGAGTGACTCCAGTCAGGCTTCCTAAGCAACCAATTGGCCCAGTTGATAGGGTGGGTAGACTCACATTGGGTTAACCACCTCATGGTAGCTATAATATGGTTCTCGTTCTCGGTGGGGCGCGTTGTGCATGGATGCCGCGGAGAATAGTGTGGGCCTCCACACTCACTACGTCTCCACGGTAACACGCTCAACAAGCCACATGATAAGATGTGCAGATTGACAATCTCAGACACGGAGGCAACTGAGATTCGTCCTCTGCCACCCAGATTGAGGTGAGTCACTACGCCACCACAAGCACTTTGAGCGCACTGGGAATTGGGCACCCCAAATTGGGGAGAAAATAAAAAAATAAAAATTATACTGCAGTGGAGAGTGGCCAGGAACATAACTTGTCATTTGCTGTTAAGAGAGTTATGTACCCCTCATTCCGAAGATCATATTTTTTTTCCTCTGCCAAGATTGACAAGAAATATACAAAGAAAGGAAACACACACTTAAAGTCATCAATGCATGTTTTCATTTCAGTGAAGAATTGGACTGTTATTATATCTTAAACAAAATGTCATTTCATATCATTGGAACATACTCTGTTCGATTATAGACATTTGGATTTATACAGCAACTCAGAATCTGAGAATAATTACCCATATACTCACATTTAAATGTTACAAACACCTGATGTACACATGTCTTCATAACAGTGACGTTTGAACTGTTAAAATTATAATACATTTGTAATTCTTGAACATTATTGCTTTATTATTTTCATTGCGTGACATGTAGAAAGATGGTACTAATTACAAATGCATTTTTAAGATGGATTAATTACATGTATCTTTATTATTGTGGTAGAATTAGACACATTTTTGTTATTGCTCAAAAATTCAACAGTCAACTTTAGATAACACATTTCAATAAAACATTGTATTTTACAATTCGTTTAGCATTAGTAATTAAATGTATGGGAATTCCAAGGCTGTCATGTTCAACAAAATTACAGTGTAATATTCCAGACATCTGCTGAGACTGGAAAATATATTCAGTGCTCTAGTTCTGTTTTTTTATTTTTTTTTATTCTGAATAAACATAATATGAACACATTTATGCTGTGACATTTAATCAACAGGGGACACCCTGCCTCATGAATTGGATTAGTAAAGTGCTACTGTGAGCCACAACATTGTGATTGATTCTATTACCATAATACCGCATAAACAGAAATGCATTCACTAAAGATAGAGTTAATGTTTTGTATTGCAATAGTCCTCTCAGACAGTGGAAAGGGGGAAATGTTGAGGAATAATCAAATGGCTAAAAGAGCCTAATGGCCGTTGTTTGAGGGTTACAGGGTTTTGCTTTAGTGGAATATTACCTACTACAGCACTCTCTCTAATACACTGCAGTTCTAGTGTAGCAGTAAAACAGGGTTTATTTCACATCATTTTTAACATATGGGGGTAAAAAAAGAGACTTTATGAATACCATATGGATTTTCATGCATTATTGTAATGTGAGGGGACAACAAGATTTATATTTAATCCTGTGAAAGTAGTCTTGGGGTTTAGCTGTATGTATGCTCGAGACTACGGCTAGGTTCGGAATAACATACTTGCATACTGTTTTTACTATTTCTGCACTATATAAAATGTATAATGTGCATATGAACCAATTACTTATATTATTTGATTTTTCCTAAGTTTAACCCCCTAACCCAAATCTAACCATGATTTTAATAGGAAAATAAGTTTTGTGTATGACAGAAGAAAGAGAACATGGTTTGGAAGCAGATGAGGAAAGCGTATTACAGGTTATTGAGATAGATCAGTCATTTGTATTGCATGAATAAATATGGAATGAGTAACCAAATTTGTTCACAGATGTTTCTTTTCTTAAAATAAAGTGTTGGATTGGGGCCAGCTAAAATTTAAGGACTGAATAGTATCAATTTGAAATTCTGTTTATTGATTAGTTGGTCTAAAAGCTATACCTTTTTGTGCGAGCCAAATCATATGATATCTTACAATTTCGCCATTGTGTGCAAAATATTACAAGTTAAAATCTAAAGTCATTACCCTTACTTAATTGAACTGTAGCAAGTTTGTTTTAATTAAGTAATTGGTAACACTTTATTTTGATGGTCCCAAATAGATATTTAACTGACTATAACTGACTTATCAATTGGCTTGCTTTAGTTAGTAAATAGTGTTTCAACAAATATTCTGTAGACTTTCAATAGCCTGTATAACAGCAGCAAAATAACAGCTAATTGACTGACTTGCTGTAGGTAGTAAACAGTGTTTCAACAAACATTCAGTAGATTTTCAGTAGCCTGTATATAGAGCTTTATTAATGACCACTTTTATTAATGATTTATTAATGATGTTCTCAACAATAATGTAAGTAGGTCATTAATAGAGATCTATATACAGGCTACTGAAAGCCTACTGAATGTTTGTTGAAACACTGTTTAATAGCTATAGCAAGACATGATACCTCATCTTGAGCTTCCCTCTTGCTCATGAAATGGGTGGGGTATGACGTTTGTTAATCAGAATTAAATTAAATCTTAACATTGGCTTTATAAACCTTTGTTTTATTGACAAATGTTTATACATTCTTTCAATTAGAGAGCCATAGTTTGTTGATTTTATTGTATTTATAATACATTAAATTAATAAAATATGTTTAATGCCATCACATTTGTTTAACACAGTTAACGCATTTACCTAATTTAACATTGTAAAAGTTTCATTAATTCTTTCTTAAGAATGGTCATAAGCATTGTAACAGCACACACACAAACACATTAGAAACTGAGTGAAACGCACATTAATGTTACCTCGTAACATCGACTGTTTCACTTATATTTCATGTCTGTTGAGCTTTGATAATATTTCAAATGAAACATACAAAGAGTGCATACATTACATCTATTACTTTTATACTTGTATTATTATGTTATACAGTACATTGATATTGTACGTATCCATGTCTGTAAAAATGTGCAAAAATTTTTCTGTGTCACATGCAAATTCTTAAGAATGTGGATGAAACCACCCTGCTTTATCAGAAAGGTGATGGGCATTAGTTTTTGGATAAACACAAGATTTGATTGTTGCATACCCTTTCCTCAGAGGCTGGCAGATAGTATTGGCAGCAGCATCATTTCATTCTCTGCCGATAGAAATTGAAAATCATCTCCTGAAACGAATGACGAATCATCTGCTGTCTTGTTGAGAGTGCTGAGATGCATGAGCTGGATTTCTGAAATTCTCTTTCACCTATTCTATCTTTTCTCTCTCCTTCCCTCCCCGTTGTGCTCACCCTCTCATTTCTGCTCTCACACACACACACTCGAACACACGTGTATGGATATATAGCTGACTTCTGAGTCTCCTGTGATAAGTTTACTGCATAAGTCAGCTAATAATTTCTTAAACTTTGGTTATTTAAAAAATGAAGCCATTCTGTAAGATTAGCAAAACCTAGAAGAATATTTTATAGTTTAGAGTTCTTAGTTATTTTGCATTTATGTATCAACTTGATTAAATTTGAATGGTAGAAATAAAAATGATTGGGAGAAATAAAAATAGATATAAATGAAAAAAAAAAACTGTACACACAGAGTGTGCATGGAGTTATAGCATGACTGTGGATGGCATAGCTCAGATAATTTGGTATTTAATTAAGATAAATTGTAAAATTTAGATTTGAAAATATGTTGGGGAAATTTTTTTTTTAACTCTAATCTCAAATATCTTACAATAAAAAGTTTATAAAAACTGAAAATATATTGCACACTCAAAACTGAAATTATTGACAGTACAAAGTTTAAAATATTAAGCAGTTAAGTATGTTAAATGGTTTACGCTGTATGAATTAAGTTTAATTCTTAGGGTTAGTGCTTAGTGGTTTTGGTTTTGATCAACCAGAACAAACCTAACCAGAATGTTTGAGTGCTAATTTTCAAACACTGTAATTAGAGACTGAGAGAGGTGCAGCTAGATCCATTAAGAACCAGAACATCTGCACTTTCTTGTGTAAGGTGCTTACTGTGCTTAAAATCTGAAACTACTAACAATACAATATTTATGTGGTGTCCAGAGAAGATTTTCTTCCCAAGCGTGTCATTTATTTGTTTTATTGTAATATTGCTATTATTAATCATATTTTTTCATCAATGAAATAAGAATTTCTGTAATCAAGTGCCATTTTATTGCTCTACAGAAAGGTACTCAAGACACTATTAGTGTGATTACACAAAAAACTAAAATGAAATACTATAATGAACTAAATAACGCAATAAACACTATGTATTATTAAAAAATGAATAACAAAGCTAAAAATAACTATGTAAGGGATAATGTACAATCAGCTGGTCATTATTGCAAAATAAACCTTATAGGGTTATCAGAAGATCGATGCAAAATGTAGGTGTGTGTGTGTGGAGGTGGGGCTTGGATTCTTTTTTCCACTTATTACATGGCTACCTACCAAATAAATAAATGAACAAGAAATATTGATTTGCATTGAAATTGTTATATGAGAAGGAAGAAATCGCAGAGTCTCTCTAAATAACTAAATAACGCAAGTGATACAAAAAGCAGAAAAGATGAATCACAATTAATGTTGAGTGTATCGGATTACAAAGTAATTTTTTACTGTAAACTAACTGAGCGGAGAACTTAAAACCTGTCTAGGAAAATAATTAGTAATGTGATTACTTTTTAGATGAAGTAATAATTAAAGTAATCTGATTACATTTTATAGAATTAATTAATTATTTGTAGTGGATTACTTATTTTGAGTAATTTACCAAACATAATACTGTTAATAATGTTAATAATACCCTGATGACTGGCCTGATAACACATCCCCAGATGTGCGGATGTTATTCAGAATTATCAGACATATAATTCACCAATCAGAATCAAGTATTCCAGAAAGCCGTGTAATAATTCAAAATAAATGTCCAAAAAGTTTATGGGACATTCCGAAACCACTAAAGCCTGTTAGGACTCAGCAGTAGTTTTGAACCTCTTCAAAGATGAGGCCCTTAAGATTTTATATTTTCTTTCAATTTGTGCAGTTTGTGAGTACCAATGTTGTTAAATTTCTTTTTCACGCTTTGCTAAGTGTATAAAAGTTAATATCCTGTACTATTAATTTTAAATCGTTGTAGGCAACAACCTCTTTGACATACCAGTGCATAGATTTCGTTACATATTTGGTAACTCGTTGTTTTTTATTGTTTTAATAGGTTCCCCACTGATGCTGGCTGAGGGTGTTTTTTAACACGTTTATTCATTTACTGTACAGTAGTTAGAAAGAAACTAATTTCATATCTACTTTTCTTGGTTCGCTCCTTCAATATAAGAGTTTTTTTTTTTTTTTTTTTTAACTGAACGCTTATAAAAGCACACGTTCTCAATAATCTGCACAATTAAAGGTAAAATTCATGTCTGTAGCACAAACAGTGGGGGACGTCTTAAGTTTAACACATAGGGCTCTATTTTCGTGAGTGTGTAAAGCACAGTGCTACGCGCTAAGTCCGCGCACAACCTCTTATCCAATTTTCGTGAGTGCTCTAATTCTAAGTGCAATTTTCATGCCAGCGCAAAGTGCAAATAGCCGTGGGTGGGAGTGTTTGCACTACTGTGGTTGTAGGCACACAAACTGTGGGTGTATTGTATGTAAATAAAGTGGCGCAAAGCGCAATTTGCTATTTTCCTAAGAATTTGGTTGTTGCGCTAAGACGTTTCAATACCACGTCTTAACTTATCTTAAATTCAGTTCCTGCATTTGCAGTTTGGAGATTCCACCAGCAGGTAGTAATAAAGTTCATGTCCAAACTCTTAAAATATAGTGGAACATTAAATTAAGTCCCTGACAATCAATGTCATAGCAGTTTTGTTAAAAAAAGTATAATTATTAAGAGATTTATTAAGAATTATTAAGAGATTGTGTTAAACTATCTAAAGGTCATGGCTTATTTTTCAATTATTATCATTATGTTTATATATATATATATATATATATACACACTACCGGTCAAAAGTTTTGAAACACTTACTCATTCTTTATTATATTTTTTTTTTTCACATTTTAGAATAATAGTAAAGTCATCAAAACTATGGAATAACATAAATGGAACTATGGGAATTATGTTGTGACTAAACAAAATTCAAAATAAATCAAAACTGTGTTATATTTTAGCATCTTCAAAGTAGTCACCCTTTGCCTAGAATGTGCAGACATGTACTCTTGACATTTTCTCAACCAACTTCTTGAGGTATCACCCTGGGATGCTTTTTAAACAGTATTGAAGGAGTTCCCATCTATGTTGGGCACTTATTGGCTGCTTTTCTTTATAATTTGGTCCAAGTAATCAATTTCAAAAACTTTTTTTTATTTTTATTAAATTTTAGATTTATAATGAAATAAATTTATATGGTGGCACAATTATATTTTTGTCTTCAAAACTAATTTCAAACATTTAAGCATACGCCTTCAGATCAAAATATTTTTAAGGTCATGAGAAACATTTCGGTCAAGTGTTTCAAAACTTTTGACCGGTAGTGTGTGTGTGTATGTATATATAATATAATATAATATAATATAATATAATATAATATTATATATATATATATATATATATATATATATATATATATATATATATATATATATATTAGTCACTGCAAAAGGGGCCAGTGGAAAAAGATGGACAGAGTAAAATGTTTGGACTTGGTTTGATTTTTTTTTACCACTTTGTTATTTTTATTATATTTTCATTTTATTTTAAGTGTAATTTGAAATTAGAAATATATTTGGTTTAATTTGTTCATGTTTCAATAAATTAATTAATTTTTGCAAAGTTAAAATCGACCAGTAGAAGTGAAGTGTGTTCCGATACAATCACTGTTAATACTAGCCAATATTTTCGTGTCAGTAGATGAAAATTATTAATAATAATTGCATGTTCTATAATTTAAAGGAGCATACATCCAAATTCTGACGAGAATCGCATTTGCCATTCATATAAAAGGAGTGCGCCTGGCATTCATTAAAGACGCAATTAATGCGTAAAAGAAAGTTAAAGAAAGTAAGTCCCTATTTCTACTCTTTTAATTCATTGCATACAGTTCATTTACACTACCAACTTTGTATGAATGTGCTGTCTTTCTTTAAATTGTTGGTGCTTGAGGGAATGGACTATATAATTGGATGCAGATGCTGGAATAACCGGAGAAGATCCTCAGAATTAAATTGGACTTGGTCTAGCCTTTTGCACGTTGCGTGCTTGATTTCGGCAAACCCATTTGCGCCAACACTTAGCGCATTGACTTTTTGCTTATGACTTAAGGCATTACGTTGTGCGTAACACTTGCACTTAAAATAGTTTCATTAGTGTTAGGGGGTTGTTCAAATTAGTATGTGTATTACTAATAGTGACGCCTGCCTTAGCAAACACCACTAATAATGACACTTGGATGTAAATATGCGTGTGACACTGAAAAAATTACATGAAAGTAACAAAAAATGATTACCATCTATTTCAGTATAAAAACCAGTAACACAATCTAATTTGCCATCAGCGATGAATTGAGAAAGAAATTAGTGAGTGAGATTGTCCTGCTGTTACCAGGTAGGAACTGATGAATCAAGTGATTGGTCAATTATTCCGCCGAGCAGATGGTGACACTTCTGCTGATTGTACCTACTGACTGTTATAGAAGAAACATGAAAACTGAAAAACAGAAAAAGAGAAAGTAGACTGTCTGAAAGTGCAAACTGTAGCTGTGTTTGCATTCCCGTACTATCAGAGTATGTACTGAATTCAATGAAGGGCTTCTCGACCATTGATGATTCTTTAGGTTTGCAGGTGTGCAGTAGACATACTACATCCACCATGTTGGCATTGTCCATTGACTTCTTTGTTATGTTCTTTGACCTATAAACCTTTGACTGGGAAAGTGATTTACTCTGGTGCTGTTAAATACAATTTAACCACAAGGAGCAATTTTTTTTTGGAATGAGTCACCCTGCTCACGGTTCTCAGCTGTGTGTTTTTTTTTTTTTTTTTTTAATTCAAGATGCCCAAACAAACAGAGCAATGTTTGATGGTGCTACAGTGTAAACACACTACACATTTAAATAAACCTACAAATGGCTTACTTATAATTGTTTCTGCATATGAAGTTGGGATAGGAGAAAGTGTTTTAACATCAATAAAATGACCACCATGGAGGTCATCATTTTCGTAGCTCTTGAATAAATACTGGCAGTGTTTTCTTCTGTGCTCAGGACCATTCTTTGGTCTTCAATCTTCTGTTATATTTTTATATTTGCACACTTTTGTGGTTTGTGTTTTTGAGTCATATAGATTTTCTGCACATGCCGTATACCTCTGAGAGTATTGCATTGTTTCAACTTAAATGTCATATAAATGTATTCAAGACACACCAGTGAGAATTTTCAGTGTAAAATTGGCATGTTTTTAATTCCCTCTGGTAAGTGACTGATCCATATTTTACACCAATAATAAACCATCAAAGTATGGGACATCAAAGTGCACCATTCCCTCAGTCACAAGAAAGGAGCTGATTGAAATGCCCTTCTGTTGTTGTGTTGAAAGAATCTCTTCTCTAGAGACTAAAAAATATCCCCAGCTCTCCTACAATTTCCAAATATATATTCCTCCAGGTGAATTTATGAATCTGGTTTGACGAGGACATATTTTGATAAATGAAAATTTACTTGGGAACTTTATTAACATGCAGCTCTTTGTTGTAAATTTAATAGCAACATTTCATCTTTATTGTTCTAAAAAACTGCATAATCTGTAATCCTTTTATGATAGATTCAACATGGAGACAGTTGGTCAGGTTGGTTGTGATGTTTTTTCACTCTCTTAGGTCTGTCACAGTAAACTCAACCCATAAAACTCTTGATAAGGTTACTGCTGCAATAATTCGACCTTCAGTGAATCATTTAATGTATTTGTAGTCTGCAAACATTCACATTTATTGTTTTAGATTGTTTTCACAATGACAGCTAGAGCAGGCAACATAACAAAAGTAGATTTCAGATATCATAAGTCTTAACTTGTATCTCTCTTGCCAGTCTGTAGGTGATGAAATGGTAAAAATAGATAACCCTGTGTGACAGAAAGTTTGTATGAAGTATAAGCCAATGCATCATCATGTCATATCAACTGTAGCAGCTACTCCACCAGATAGAGAGGAGTTATTGGGCAACAAACAAATGTTGTTTTGTAGACTTGTGGCTTGACCTTATTTACATCTCCTGCCTATTGACCAATTAATTGCTATACAATTGGGTATGCACATTCCATTTACAGTTGACAACATTATTATTATTATTTTATTTTTTTGCAAAACAGATAGAATTACTAATTACTAATCCTGCACTGTAAGCACATACAACAGAGATCACCTCCATGATTATGCTAATGATATATTGTATTGCACTTGATGTGACTCATAAAAACGCAGGAGACAGTTAAAATTGCTTTGACGATTGCGGTACAAAAGGCAACAGCTATGTGATGCATTTTCAGTGGTGGTTCTAGACCATTTTAACTTAGCAGGCCAGGCTGGGGCTAGGTGTGTTTGTAGGGGGGCTATTATATCTTAAATGTCCTCTATAGAAGTATAAAACAACATATTCTATTTTAATAGAATTTGCTAAAATAATACTATTTTTTGATGAATATCAAAGATTTATAAACCAAAATTGAGTAAAAATTAGGATGAACAAAAAGGCTCATGACAAATGTTAATACACCCTAATATTATGAGTTTTTCCACAAACTCTAAGCCATCTTGCCATGTCGTTCTTTAGAATGACAAATGCGGTAAAACTGATTGCATAAAATCAATGAGTTATCAAGAGTTTAGGTTAGAATTTATGCAGTTTAAGGAATGTGAACAGATCTGTAAATGGTCACCATTTCTTTTAAGATTGTCTCCATTTTTAACATATTTTAAACTTCACTACTTCATTTTACTGTAAATGGTCTTGCAGTGTAACAAATTAATTTATAAAAATACAAATAGTATTACATGAAGAATCTCAATTATTATGAGATCATAAAAGCTGTATGCATAATATTTATACACAAATTTTTAAATGTTGTTTAAAGGGTTTAAGATGGCGTGTCACATGTCACACCACTGGACATGGCAACTTTTCAAAAGTATTTTGTGTCAGAAAAATTTTAGGCTACTGATCATATCATTGTACAGTGCAAACGACTTCAAATGACAGTGGATGTTTGGCGAAAAATATCTCATTATATTAGCATTACTCTGTACGTTTGCCAAGTTTTAATTTATGAAACGGCATGTAGGTATAAACAAAAATATTACATGAACGCTTGCCAACAGTGATGGTCCTAGCCTTTTGGGGGCCCTAAGCAAAACTTTGTTTGGGAGCCCCGCATCAGTGTGCCCATAACCCCCAAACTGATCCCCCCACCCCTTAAGCCTGTCTCAAAGAGCAGTTTCGCAGTAAACAAACAGCATACAGTGAGTTAATTCTAAGGAACATTAGTATTATTTTTATACTGACAATAAGCCAACGGTATATAAGGTGGCAATTTTCAATATATAAAAGGAAAAGGAACAAAATGCTGGGTCAGTTGGCATGGCACTTGCCTGCTATACATTATTGTGGTCTGCACTTGTAACTGCATTAGCTAGCTGTACATTACCGCCATCTCGCCGATGAACTGATGAACTTCAGAATTGTGCCTGAAGGCAGACAATAAAACAGTTTGATACTTCATTTAAAATGGCCTAATACAGCAACAGTGCAAAGTAGTGGTATTTGTTAAGTTTACAGACTAGTAATTTCAAAGTTTTTGCAAACAATGAAACAATGAACAAGAGTAAATGAATGAAGACTGAAAGACAGATAAAATTATATATATATATATATATATATATATATATATATATATATATATATATATATATATATTAAAATGGGAGTAAGACAAATTAACTCACTAATAGCTCACTAATTTTGTGAGGATTTTTTCACCCAGGTTGGCCAGGCAGGGGTCAGCAATCAGTTTGTGGTGGCCAACAATTTCAACAAACTTCATTGTCGGAAGCACGTGGATACAAAAACGGATAGGAGTGGTGGATACAGGACACCATGGATGGAGAGGTGCGGCTTTGAGTGGGGGTGGCCAGGCTTCTGTCCAGGGCTGGTCACCCCTTGGCTCCGCCCCTGGCATACATGTTTTTCTGTTCCATCTTGGACCTTTAGTAAAAAATTTGTATCTCTTGTACATCTGTGTAAATGCTCAGTTAAAATAAATTGATTCTTGAATTTACAACACTAGCATTCTGTACTTTGTTTACATAAAGCAGTCTGAACTTGGCATGCATCAGCATGTAAGCTTGTTTTCAAATCTTGTGTTAAGGCTCTTATTTATTGAATACTCCAAAACAATTAAGTGTTTGAATGTGTCTCATTTATTACATTTATTTTCAAACAGGCAATGTTTCATTCAAAGTAATAAAAAACTTGGCTTGGTCTCATTTTTAAGTAAACACTCTCAGTCTTTGTAAATACAGCAGCACGTATCAGCGACGACAAATCTATGAAACTATGAATAAAGAGACCCTTCTTACCTCGATTCACTACGGTTACCCTATAAAATTGATTTGTATTTTGAGCTGTCAGGTTTGATTTGGCGCAAAATCGTTGGCTTATGACATTCCTCTTTGCATCATTACATCATGTCCGCACACACAGGAAAGAAGTGCCGGCTGTCTCATGTTCTGGCTGGAGAAACTAACTTCGCTGTTCAGCTCAGTTCAGTAACTCTCACACAGTTCAGGACAGCATCACTGCAGTCTAAATGGATGTTTATCTGTTATCTGTTTGGCGAAGTTGTTTACCTGCTATAATGCTTGGATATGTTTTCTGGTAGGGTTGTTGAAAATAATATTGCTGGTGTAGATTCTACTGGTTGTTTAGATCAGTGTTACTATCAGAAATAATTAATAATTATTTCTTTAGTTATTAATTAATATTTAAATTAAATAATAGAATCTAACTCATTAAAGCCTCATACGGGGCACCAGTGAATGTAGTGCACTACGTTCAGGAGCGGGTTTGGTTATTAGCAATAATTAATAATTATCAAAGATAATTATCAATTATTAAAACCAATAGAACATTGATTTGAATCAATGTTAGCTCTTTTAATCCTTCACATCAACAATCAAAGATAACCATCAAATTCAATAGAATATTAATTATTATCAAAGATAATCATTAATTATTAAAATCAATGGAACATTGATTAGAATTAACACTAGCTTATTGATCCTTCAATTTCAACAATCATCAAAGATAATTATCAAAATCAACAGAATATTAATAAGGATTAATATCACCGGGGCACCACCCTGGAATCAGGGACTAATAACCAGACAGTATAACAGTCTCAATATTAGATTGTTCTCTTAAGAACATCGACATTCAAAAGGAAACATTGAAGGCTTGAATCCGAGCACTGACATCCCCTGCCAGCATTTGACACAGGTGTATGCAAAACAAACCAAAACACTTCTCTTTGAAATATAACAAAGTTTATTTATGCAGTAATATCAATTAATAATCAATACAATGCAGTCAATAAACTTCTGACTTACAACTACAAACTAAACAGTGACATGATTAGGTATGGTAACCAAAATAAGCCTATAATACATGAGAGGATGGTGTGTGTGTGTGTGTGTGTAAGGAGTGACGCGTACAAAATGGCGGACATGACTCTCGTGGAGAATACGTCACGTGAGATTTCCGGCCAGAGAATTTGGCCGCGAATGTGGGCAGAGAGAAGCCGGTTAATGGCGTCTGCCCATTTACCCCGTGTCTCCGCTTGTACGATAACTTAAGGACAAAGCCCAGACGTAAACCTCTTACTTGAATCGCATGAGGATGCAAGTAGAATGTGTGTTCATCCATCCTTTAACTCCAACTCAGTTCCTCGAGGCTTGGGTGATGACGGGAGTCCGTTTCCTCGCTCTGTCGGTGGGCGGTACAGCTACTGATTCTTGGCGGGCTGGCGGAGAAATCAGTGACGTCGACTTGATTGAAGAGGGAAGAGAAATCTTTTTCTCTTCACTTCAGGAGGCAAACGGATGAAGATGCGGATTGCTCGGTGGTCCCCTTCGGATCCATTAGAGTGTTCGGTGGAACACAGAGTAATCTCAACTCGTCCAGCGAGATGGAGATTGTATGGCCAGTTGGATGTTACTTTCAAGTCGGATGTTACTTCCTTGTGCCACGAGGCTACACCTGAGAGCAGCGATGAGCTGCGTCTACACATGGCGAGCAAAGTTGCTGGATGCAATGCCCGGAAGGATCTCAGAGGTATTTCTACTCCCGATGACGTCATGGTTGAGGGCCGTTCTATTGTGTGCCTCATCCAATAGGAGTTGAGAGTTCGATCCTTTAGTGAGCAAGGCTTCATGGGATTTTTAGTCTGTTTTGGACTCCCTTTGTTTGATTTTGGCGCGGTTTTTATCAGTAAGATTTATGACTGTGTGTGGGCCTCAGTCAGGTTTTACGACTGTGTTAGGCCTGCCTTTGTCTTCATGAGGCCCAACACTGGTCATGCTTTTATGAATTGTACATTACTGGTGTGTTAAACGATCACGATTGGCCGCAGATGTCACTTGAGAGCACAAAGATACGTTGTCCAACTTTAAGTTTATCTTTATATTATCTTCCCGTAACATCTTCGTGAAATATTATCCAGCATTTCTATATAAACTTAAATGTTTTTTTGCGGTCACAATGTTTTGAATTTCTTTCTTATCTTGTTGGTACTGGAGAAACACAGTGCTTTGTGCATCATGGCGGCAGGGGTGTGTTTGATGACATAATCAAATACTAGCTATACATTTGTTTTCAGTTTGTGTGTTCCCTGGCAATCAAGACGATGATCTTGGCATTGCTAGCACCATGCTTGACCAGTTGAGCTACAGCAACCATAAAGAATGTGTATTTAAGAACTACATGTGTTCTTGCTACATGTGCTAAATCGCAGTCACCATCTCAGAGCTTAGTTCAGAATAGTTTGTGGACATAACTGAAAGAGATTAATTAGATAGTTAGCTATAGCTATATCATGCATGCAAATTGCTCAGCACTCATATGTTTAGGGTCAATAAATTTCTCTGTACCAGGGTTAATTTGCCTGTGATCACAAAGCTTATTAAAAGTCACCCAAGAAAGCACAATTCTCTCCATTAAGCTAACTATTACCCCTGGGCGAAATGCAAAGGGAGTTTGTTCAGCCAGTGTGTAGTCAGCCATCATTTGCCACTTTTGAATAAACATTTAACAATGTGATCATTGAAATGTGGAAGCAATCCTGTTGTTCTGATAAATGTCATAGGATTGATAATCATATTAATCCATGATATGCCTTGTGTTGTATCCCATTTATTTCTCCCCGTAACTAATGTGAAATTTGCCATTTTCAATGTGGTTTAATTTATGATTTTTCAGACATAATGTGGTTTGCCGTAGACTGATGTTATAATTCATAATTCTAAAAAATACAATTATTTTCATATTTTTGCATGGAACAAAGCCCACAACAGGAAAGAAGCCATTTTAACTCTAAATACTAGAATGTTTATGCATTAAAAGAAAAATTAAAGGGGTCATGAAATGGAGAATCAAATTTTCCTTGATATTTAGACATATAAGAGTACTATAAAAACATACTGTAATTTCAGAACTCAAAACTTCCCAGTCTAAAAAGAGCATTTATAGTTGCCACCCTGTTGAAACGTCTAGTTTTGAAATCTGGCTGTTCGTGACGTCACAACACATTGCTCATTTGTATTTACACATCCCACAACATGCGTCATCGCACCCTTGGTCCTGCCCACTGGTGTGCAGTTCAAGTCAAGAGAGCAGGCCTTGTATAGCTAACTATTCCTAACATAACACCTAAGGGGACCCATCTGGACTATTTTGAATTATTTTGTATATGAACATGAACAACATAGACTCTTTGACCACTGCCATGTATCTCGCCACTTTTAAAATACGCAGTGTCAGGTTATAACTCTGAAAGGAGAAGCAATTCTCTTTCATTCAGCTGCTGCCTCTTGTTGTTTTGAGCACAAACGCATCATGGATGCATTCTTTTGCCCATCTGTGCTATTTTTTAATTGTTAGTGTATGTAAACATAGGACGTCTTTGACAATGGACGTTTTTTACCGTTTCTGTGTTTCTGGCAATGTACACCTCAGTGCGCCTACAGTATGCGTGTGCATTATTGCACTGTTCTTTGTACTATGATGTGTTAATTTTTTTCGGCTCATGTCAGTGTTGATTGCATGTTAAACTAAACGAGTCAAGCTTTGTAAAGGAACTGTTATTGAAGGATGGGGCATTTAAAAACACTTCAAAAATGTAAGTATACCGATTCATTCATGAATATTTCAAATGTCATGACTGTTTAATAGTTTATGGTGCTAAGTGTTAACAGTTGTGCTTGAGATTACAAGTTTAATATATTCAGATGCAATGTGTTGTATGTGCATTATGTGTAAACCCAGCAATTTTGTTTTATAATGTTGAGGGGCTTGTTTATTCTCTTCCGATTAAGTTTGCTGAATTTGAGGGGCTGCACGATTTTAGCCAATCATAACAGTGGGCATTTATGTTGAATTTTTAAGGAGGTGATTATGCCAAAACCGAGCGTTTCAGACAGATTGCCAAAAACAGGGTGGAAAATTAGCATATATTACTAAATTGTGACTGTTTTGGTGCAAAAAAAAAATATATTTATAACATTATCATTGGACCTCAGGGAAAATTATACAATTATACAAAATGGCACTTCATGACCCTTTTAATATAATCCAAACCAACCTGTGAGCATCACCCATTATCTGCTCTTGGTAATCAATCTTAAAGTCTTAATTACCCGTTGGCTTTAGAGCTAGTAGTGTAGAGATTAATGAAATCTCATAGGGGTTCTCACTGCATAGCTGAAACAAGACAAGTCTTAGAATACTGTGCTTCATTAAGGAATGCTACAAACAATGGGATAATTGTTGAAGGTTGTGTCTCAATTTAACATCTCACCATCAATGCATCTCTGGGTTTTTGACTCTGCCAATGATTAGGTGAGTCACAACATTAGACATGCACAACCATTGTCTCTGATTATGTGTCTTCTAATCAATGGATGGTGGCTTCTTTATAAAGGAATAATGTGTTGGTCTCAGGGTCTTTGATTATTATGTGGTAGGTCCTCATTAGGTGCAGTGGAAGACTTCCTCTCTAGCCTTTAAATGAGCAGATTGGTTAAATCAACCAGCATTTCCAGCATTATTGGTCAGATTATTGTCTTTCAATACAGATAATGTAATTCATGCCAGCTTCACTTTAGCACTGTCTTTCTTCTGTACAATACACATCTCCTCTACATTTCACTAAAGATTGTTTACACACAGAGGACATCCATATGTCTGAGCAATATTTTTGTGAGATCACACTTCACACCTAATCATAGCTTGATGCAGGCTGATTAATCAAGGGCATAGGTTTGGTTAACTGTAACATTAGTAGGGACATTTAAAATCAATCAGACTTTATACAGGCAAATTTTTTTTTTCAATTACAATGTAAAATTGCCAGTTTCCTATATGTCACTCACTCGACGTTTTGTCGATGTAGTGACACTCTTGGGAGCCCCAAACACCTCTGCTTTTTTGAAAAAAGGCCAATGAGAATTGGCGAGTGGAATTTGCATGCCACTCCCCCGGACATACGGGTATAACAGGAGCTGGTATGCAACCACTCATTCAGATTTTCTCTTCGGAGCCGAGCAGTTCTATTCATTGAAGATGAATTCATCCACGAAGTTCATTCACCTCATCTGCTGGATTCTACGGCGCATTTCAGCAGCTTCTCCCCCTCTGCACCTGTGGAGTGCAGAGAACACCCCTGGGCGCTTCGGCAGAAACAACTAAAAGAGTATATTCTAAAAACAATACATTTTCTTTCTAAAAGAGCGGCACAGAACTTCTTTTTAAAGATGCCTTTCCGTTTGTGTGTTATTCCTGGTTGCGGTCATTATCTCTCCGCTTCTGACGGCCACGATCGTTGTCTTACGTGTCTGGGTGCTGCCCACGCGGAGACATCATTTGTGGATGGGTCTTGTCCTCATTGCGAGAACATGACCATGACAACGTTGTGGTTGTGGCTTGCATTCGTAAGAAAGCAAGCCACCCCAGTGGCTCCCCGCCTCAGTCCTTCTACCTACGGGTATGAGGCCATGCCGGATAGCACTGGGGGTGATTTGGGGACCTCGATGGGACCACCTCTGCCGGGTATCCCCCCACAGACCTCCCATTCCCCAGCACACTCGCTTGCCCCGGTTGGGCGCTCGGACGAGTTCGCCGGCTCATCTCAGGGCGAGTTTGACATCTCGTTCGGAGCCCGGGAAGAAGACGAGATAACGAGCATGGCATCAGAGAGCGGGCTCGTCCAGTCGGACGCAGAGGCTTTGACTGGGCTTCCTCCTTCGGGAATGGTCGCCCAGTCCCAGGCCGATGCAGAAATGACGGACATGCTTTCCCGGGTGGCCGCAAGCATCGAGCTAGAGTGGAAACCTATGCTCTCCCCTGAACCCTCGCTGCTCAACGATTGGTTCCTGGGCTCGGGGCGCCGCCCACGGCCACGCCCTGCCCTCGTTCCTTTCTTCCCGGAAGTGCATGAGGAGCTGACAAGATCGTGGGAGGCACCTTTTACTGCCGGTTCCGGTATTTCAGATCCCCTGCTCTCGCTACCCATGACAGGCCATAAAACACATCCTGCCCTGGCACGGCTCAAGACCCCGCACCCCGTGCAACTACAACACCGGCTCTGCCGCAGCCTGCCCCTGTGGCCCGGCCCCGGCGTGGAGCCCAGCGCAGGAAGGAGATGCCACCCGTCTCACGGCCGGCCGCCAAGAACCTGAGGAAGTCTTCGAAGCACCCCTGAGACGGGCGACCCAGGGGCAAGGAGACCCCCTTCACCGGAGCTGGTGAGCAGACCACTCCATCCCCCGATGGAGGACCGGGAGGAGAATCTTTTGTTTTATTTTCATTTAATTTCGCCGCATGTCCAAGAGGCTGCAGTACCCAAAAATTCAACAAAAGAGCGGTTTTCTTGTTCCCTGGGTCACATGTTCGGTGCGCATGGCCGTCGTCATGACCACCGTCCATCTTTGCAGGTATGGTGTTCCAGTGGCGGTCCCCCTGCCCCTGTGTGCCCAGCTGTGGCACAAACATGCCCACACAGTATTGGGGCCGGTGGACTATGGGGACGAGACTCCTCCTCCCCCGTCCTCGGCCAATCTTATGGTGGGCGGCAGGAGCCAGGTAAGTGCTTCGATGTCCCTGGACTTAGCACGGCCATGGGGCTCGAATCCCCTCGATGTGGCACCTCGAGCTCCGCCCCGCCACGAGGCCCCACCCACCAGTACATCCGATGTAATCATTCCCTTGGTCCCCCTCGCCCGGAGTTTGGGCGCGTGGCTCGTGCTTTCCAACCCATCGCGGTGGCTGACCTGGACCGTCCAACTCGGCTATGCGATTCAGTTCGCCAGGCGCCCGCCCAGTTTCAGTGGCGTCCGCTTCACCTTGGTGAAGGGCGAGAACGGCTCTACCTTGAGTGCGGAGATCGCTACCCTTCTGTGCAAGGGCGCGATAGAGCCTGTCCCTCCAGCTGAGATGAAGGGCGGTGGTAGACACGATCACTCAGGCTAGGGCTCCCTCTACGAGACGCCTGTATGCCTTGAAGTGGTGTCTGTTTGCTAAGTGGTGTTCTTCACGATGAGAAGACCCCCAGAGATGCGCAGTCAGATCAGTGCTTTCCTTCCTGCAGGAAAAGCTGGAGGGCGGCTGTCCCCCTCCACCCTGAAGGTGTATGTAGCTGCTATTTCGGCTCATCACAATGCAATAGATGGTAAGTATTTGGGGAAGCACAACTTGATCATCAGGTTCCTGAGAGGCACTAGGAGGATGAATCCCTCCAGACCGCACCTTGTCCCCTCATGGGACCTCTCCGTAGTCCTTCGGGGTCTACAGGGAGCTCCCTTTGGGCCCTTGGAGTCAGCTGAGCTTAAGGCACTCTCTTTGAAGACTGCCCTCCTGACTGCGCTTACTTCCATCAAAAGGGTAGGGGAACTGCAGGCGTTCTCTGTCAGCGAATCATGCCTGGAATTCGGTCCGGGTTACTCTCACATGATCCTGAGACCTTGACCGGGCTATGTGCCCAAGGTTCCCACGACTCCTTTTCAAATCAAATCAAATCACTTTTATTGTCACACAACCATATACACAAGTGTAATAGTGTGTGAAATTCTTGGGTAAAGTTCCAAGCAACATAGCAGTCGTGACAGTGATGAGACATATACCAATATACAATAAACATCAAATTTACACAACACAATTTAAAATCTAATATACACATAATTACACACAACACAATATACAAATAATAACATACAATGTACATTATACAATACACATAATATAGAATACACATTACACAATAAAAAATAGTATATATAGTATATATAAAATGTACAGTAGGTTGTATTGTACTGTATTGACATTCAGGCTGTCGGTTGATAGTCAGTTGCCAGTGTGTTGTTAAGAGAATATAATTTATGACAGTCCAGTGTGAGATAATGAGATTAATAAAGTGCAGTGCTGATGTATATTGATCGTGAGAGATCAAGAGTTCAAAAGTCTGATTGCTTGGGGGAAGAAGCTGTCATGAAGTCGCTGGTGTGGGTCCTGATACTGCGATACCGCCTGCCTGATGGTAGCACTGAGAGCAGCCCATGGCTCGGGTTGCTAGAGTCTCTGATGATCCTCCAATCTTTTTTCACACACCGCCTGGTATATATGTCCTGGAGGGAGGGAAGCTCACCTCCGATGATGTGTCTGGCAGTTTGCATCACCCTTTGCAGGGCTCTGCGGTTGTGGGCGGTGCTATTGCCATACCAGGAGGAGATGCAGCCAGTCAGGATGCTCTCTACAGTGCTGGTGTAGAACCGTGTGAGGATGTGGCGGTTCATTCCAAACTTCCTCAGCTGTCTCAGGAAGAAAAGGCGCTGATGAGCCTTCTTCACAACGGCCTCAGTGTAGACGGACCACGTGAGTTCCTCAGTAATGTGGACACCCAGGAACTTGAAGCTGCTGACTCTCTCCACTGGTGCTCCATTGATGGTAATGGGGCTGTGTTCTCTTTCTCTTCTCCTGAAGTCCACCACAAGCTCCTTTGTCTTACTGACGCTGAGGGAGAGGTTGTGATCCTGATACCAGTGCATCAGAGTGTGCACCTCCTCTCTGTAGGCTGTTTCATCATTGTCAGTGATCAGACCTACCACCATCGTATCATCAGCAAACTTAATGATGGCATTGGAGCTATGTGTTGCCACACAGTCATGTGTGTAAAGGGAATAGAGGAGTGGGCTAAGAACACAGCCCTGCGGGGCTCCAGTGTTGAGGGTCAGTGATGAGGAGATGTTGCTGCCTATTCTAACCACCTGGCGTCTGCTTGACAGGAAGTCCATGATCCAGCTGCACAGCTAGCTGTTTAAGCCCAGAGCCCGGAGTTTCTCATCAAGCTTGGAGGGCACTATGGTGTTGAATGCTGAGCTGTAGTCTACAAACAGCATTCTCACATAAGTGTTCTTTTTTTCCAGGTGGGAAAGAGCAGTGTGTATTGTAGATGCAATGGCATCATCAGTGGAGCGGTTGTTGCTGTAAGCAAACTGCAATGGGTCCAGTGAGGCAGGCAGCACAGAGCAGATGTAATCTCTGATTAGTCTCTCAAAGCATTTGCTGATGATGGGGATCAGAGCAACAGGACGCCAGTCATTTAAGCAAGTGATTTTGGATTTCTTTGGTATAGGCACAATGGTGGACGTTTTAAAGCATGTGGGGAATACAGACAAGGAGAGGGAAAGGTTGTAAAAACACCAGCCAGTTGGTCTGTGCATGCTCTGATGACACGGCCCAGAATGCCATCTGGACCCACGGCTTTATGTATATTCACCCGTCGGAAGGACTGGGTTACATCCGCTACACAGACGGAGAGTGAACTAACCTCTGTAGCTTCAGCCGCGAGAGCTCTCTCTGCAAGGGCAGTGTTATTTCCCTCAAACCATGCATATAAAGTATTTAGCTCATCCGGGAGAGAGGCAGCGGTGTTCATGGCGGAGTTTTTATTCCCTTTAAAGTCCGTGATGATATTAATTCCCTGCCACATGCTTCTAGAGTTGGTGGTGTTAAACTGTCCTTCAATCTTCTTCCTGTACTGATGTTTTGCCGCTCTGATAGTTTTTCAAAGGGCATAACGGAACAGCATCCTCTACGCACTTTCTGATAAAACACATTACGCTATCAGCGTAAACTTCGATGTCATCATCAGAGGCAGACCGGAACATCTCCCAGTCTGCGTGATCAAAACAGTCTTGTAGCACAGAGTCTGATTGGTCTGACCAACACTGGATTGTTCTGAGGGTGGGTGCTTCCTGTTTCATTTTCTGCCTGTAAGCGGGCAGAACAGAATGGAAGAGTGGTCCAATTTGCCAAATGGTGTGCAGGGGAGGGATTTGTAGCCATCCCGGAAGGGAGAGTAGCAATGGTCCAAAACCCGGTCCCCTCATGTGTTGAAACTGATGTGTTGCTGGTATTTTTGTGTGATTGAATTGAGATTGGCTTTGTTAAAAGTCCCCGGTCACAATGAACACTGCCTCAGGGTGAGCGGTTTCCTGCTTGCTTATACTCCCTTACAGTTCCTTGAGTGCCCGGTCTGTGTCGGCTTGTGGGGGGATGTACACAGCTGTGATAATGACCGCTGTGAATTCCCTCGGTAGCCAGAATGGTCGACACAGAAGCATGAGAAATTCCAGATCAGGAGAGCAGAAAGACTTGATAGAATGTACGTTCCTCTGATCAAACCAGGATTTGTTGATCATAAAACATACACCACCACCTCTGCTTTTACCTGAGAGGCCTTTCGCTCTGTCCGCTCGGTGCACGGAGAACCCCACGGGTTCGATGGCTGAGTCTGGAAGTTTCTCTAAGGCAGATAATGCAGCAGTCCCTCATCTCTCGTTGGAAAGAGATCCGTGCTCTCAGCTCGCAGAGCTTGTTGTCCAGAGACTGAATATTTGCCAGTAGAATAATGGGTAGCGGGGGTTGATTTGTGCGACGTCTTACTCTGATGAGAATGCTGGCTCTGTTTCCCCTTTTCCTTCTGCGTTTTCACGGCCTGGCAGCCCAGACAAAGGGCTCTGCTTGCGTGTTTGTTAACAGCGGGTCGACATTGAGGAATTTGAAGTCCAGTTTACGGTGTGTAATTGCAGAACCAATGTCCAAAAGTGTTTGTCTGTTGTAGACAATAAGGCAGACAACATCCAAGACAAAAAACATAAGAATTGTAAACAAAACAAACAAAAAACTACAATGTTGTTACGGAGCTCGCAACGCAGCAGCCATTCTCGGAACCATCTTGAGTCCAAACTTTTAAGGATCAGGTGGTGAACCTGCAAGCGCTTTTGGCGTTGCTGTGTCCGGTGCGAGATTTATGCATCTATGCAAATGCCCTTGGAAATGCCCTTGGCGTTGCTGTGTCCGGTGCGAGCTTTACGCATCTATTTGGATTGCACGCAGAGCCTTAGAAGCTCCGAGCAGCTCTTTATTTGCTTTGTTTGGAGACAGCGCTTCCTTTCCGCTGTCCACCAGAGGATCGCTCACTGGATCATCAACGCCATCACAATGGCATATCAGGCTAAGGACGTGCCACCCCCTGCAGGGTTATGAGCCCACTCCACCAGGAGTGTGGTGGCCTCCTCAGCCCTGGCCAGTGGCGCCTCTTTGGCAGACATCTGCAGAGCAGCGGGCTGGGCAACACCCAACGCCTTTGCAAGGTTCTACAATCTCCGGGTTGAGCCGGTCTCTTTCCGTGTAACTGGCTGGGTGTACCACTTGCACATTGCACCTTTCCCCTCCCTTGAGGTGAAGATGTGCGCTCTTGACTCCCTGTCATGTTCACAGACTGTGATCCCTGGATGAATTTCCTCCTTAGCCCTCTGGCAGTTGAGTTTGCAGAGAAACTCGCTGACTGGCCCAGTACAGGCACTAGTGAGCCCCTGTACTGAGGTAGTTGCTCCACATGTGCTGGTTCCCCAAAGGCGACCCCATGTGATATCTTCTGCAAAATCATTTCCATGGCGGCAAACTGCATCTTCCTTGGGCAGAGGCCCCTCTGCCCCCGGTCGCCATGCTCTGTAGAATCTCCTCCCCCTTCAGGTAGGACCTACCATGGGACCTCTACACATGAAATACTTCCGACAAGACTCGGTAAGACCATGTGACGTATTCCACTCAAAATACCCCCCCCCTTTTTGGGTGGGGTGTGGTCTCTGCAGTGTCTTCCCCTTGGGAGGGACACCCCCTGACGCAGACACTTATGGCTCCCAGTCAGTTAACAAATTCCACTCTTTTTGGGGAGAAAAAAGAGGGAAAAAAGGCCTCGGCTGGGCTAGCCTGTCCCTGTAGTAGGGCAGTTGACTTGTTCCTGATGGACCGTTCGACGCTCATAAGAGCATTGGGGGAGGTTACATGATGGCCTGGTGCGCTGGCTACGAGGCACACAGCAGTCTGCCTGTCACACACCGCCAGTTCATGTAACACAGTTCAGCTAGTTGTGGTGTTTTGTATAGGGACCCCTAGTGTCACTACATCGACACAATGTCGAGTGAGTGACAGATAGGGAACGTCCTGGTTTCTTTCGTAACCTCCGTTCCCTGATGGAGGGAACGAGACATTATGTCCCTCTTGCCACAATGCAGAACTACCCGCTGAAATGGCTGGGACCTGGTCTTGGCTCCTCAGCACAATACCTGAATGAGTGGTTGCATACCAGCTCCTTTTAAACCCATATGTCCGGGGGAGTGGCATGAAAATTCCACTTGCCAATTCTCATTGAACTTTTTTAAAAAAAAGCAGAGGTGTTTGGGGCTCCCAAGAGGAATGGAGGTTACGAAATTAATCAGGATGTTTTGGACATTTACCTTAATTTCAGTAGAGACAAGTCTTAAATGTAACGACTAATAAAGACATTCTTTAAAAAAAAAATTATCCCCTTTTCTCCCCAATTTAGAATGCCCAATTCCCACTACTTAGTAGGTCCTCATGGTGGCGCGGTTACTCACCTCAATCTGGGTGGAGGACATGTCTCAGTTGCCTCCGCTTCTGAGACAGTCAATCCGCGCATCTCATCAAGTGGCTCAATGTGTATGACACTGCAGAGACTCCCAGCATGTGGAGGCTCATGCTACTCTCCATGATCCACGCACAACTTTCCACACGCCCCATTGAGAGTGAAAACCACTAATCGTGACCACGAGGAGGTTACCCCATGTGACTCTACCCTCCCTTGCAACCAGGCCAATCTGGTTGCTTAGGAGACCTGGCTGGAGTCATTCAGCACACCCTGGATTCGAACTCGCGACTCCAGAGGTGGCAGTCAGTGTCAATACTTGCTGAGCTACCCAGGCTCCCTTACAAAAACATTCTTGTGAATTGTATGTTTCCAATTTTGTGGCAACGTTTTGGGGAGGACTCTTTACTATTCCAGCACGACAGTGCCCCATGTGCACAAAGCAAGGTCCACAAAGAAATAATTTACTGAGTCTAGTGTGGAACAACTTTACAGACCTGCACAAAGCCCAGACATGAACCCCACTGAACACCTTTGGGATAGATTGGAACACCAACTTTGAGCCAGTACAATACCATAGCAGTAACCACATAATTTATTTATGTCATGGTGCATGCTGGAATCTCATATGAACATTTTAACTCTACAAATGATTCAGCCAGTTAAACCCTGTATAGACTTACTATTAAGATGCATCTAGGGTGATCTGATTACATGTGGTCAAGCAAAACACATCGCTGTTTTCACCTGGTCATTTCAACGTGTCTCCTGTGACCTCTTGTTCAGATTTCAAGAGGAGGGTCTTTGATTTCATGATGGCATACATAAATCAATTTACTGTGTTACTACATGATAATAAAATGCAAAAACAGACAAAGAAACCATGAGAAAAATGGCACACTGTATATTCCAGATGCAGTTGATATTTAAGCACAAACACAGCACTTGGAGCAGAGTTCTTCTTCATTTTAGTGGAGTACATGTATTAACTGAGCTTAGGATGTGCTTGCTTCTCATCTATGTAACTGCATGTTGATATCAGGCACACTGAAGTGGTTCCGTGAATTTCATGAAAAACTTGCCAGTCCGTACAAGCAAAACAACCCTTTAATGTTTCAATACAATCATCTGACTACACAGCCACTGTCTTAGTCTGTGGTTTACTGCTCTTTAAGATAGTCCTATATAGGGACTAAATTAACTGTGTTGTGATTGCAGTTTGACAAAAGGGGATTTGACTATGCAATGTATGCATTCTTTACTTTCCCATAACACTTATTTAAGATCTTGTTACCTCGAGAATCACACTTGACGTATTGTTCATACTCAGGGAAGGAGAGTTCTAACCTACAGTGATTAAAATCACAGAAGATGAAGATGGAAGCTCCTGGTGTGTGCTTCAGTTGCTGGTGAACACAATCTGTTATACAGCTTGCGGCTTTTACAGCATTCCCTCCCAGTGGAACATATACTGTATAAATTATAATGTTCCCAAAATCCCTTGTAAGATTAAAGGGTCTCAACGATAAACACAAAAGTTCAAAATCAGGACTACACACTGTCTCTCTCACTGTGTTCTGACTGCACCAGTCATCTCTTACATAAACACAGATGCCTCCACCTCTGCTCTTCCCTGATGTTTCATTTCTGTCTACCTGAATGAGGGGAAAAACCCTCAAGTTCAATCATCAAGCTGGGGACATCACAATGCAGCCATGTCTCGGTTAACACCATCAGACAGGCATCTGGCTGAATTTCAGTGGTGTCCGGAGAATAGCATAGGATTGATAGACAATTGGACGAGTTTTTGGAGTAGAACTGACCTGCTAAAGAGAGGCGGATTCCATCCCTCCAGGGAAGGTGCTGCTCTCTACTCTAGTAATTTGTTTCTTAGTCTTAATAGTGATAGTGTTTGACTAACTGGGGCCCAGGTCAGGAAGCAAACAGACTGGCTAATCTGAACATCTGCAAGCTGCCTTGCGATGTAGCACAGGTCACATAAACTACAATACATAGACTGTATCACCTAGATATCATTTAGAGACTGTGTCTGTTTCCAGAACTACCAAACACAAAACCCTCATTAAGTCATTTAGAAAAAAATAAAAATATTGCTGTAAAACTTGAAAATAACAAAAAAAAAAAAAAAAAAAAAAAAAACATAAGATAGGTAGGGCTACTAAACATTTGATCTCTTTCATCCAAAAACGAATTGTAAATTAAATTATTACAGATCATAATTTGGATTCACTCTGTTTGACTGAAACCTGGCTTAAGCCGGATGAATATATTAGTTTAAATGAGTCTACTCCCCCAGGTTATTGTTATAAATATGAGCCTCACCTGAAAGGTCGAGGAGGTGGTGTTGCTACAATTTACAGTGATGTTTTTGGTGTTACTCAGAGGTCAGGATATAAGTTTAATTCTTTTGAACTGAAAATGCTTTGTGACATTATCTGACATAAATACAAAATCTCGGCCATCTTTCGTTATTGCTACAGTATATAGACCACAAGGGCCATTTCTGATTTCCTTAGAGAATTTGCTGATTTTCTGTCAGACCTAGTAATTACTGTGGATAGAGCTTTACTCACTGGTGACTTCAACATTCACATAGATAATGAAAATTATACACTGGGATTAGCATTTATCGATATTATCAACTCTGTTGGGTTCAGACAAAATGTGACAGGACCAACTCATCACCATAATCATACACTCGATTTAATTCTGTCATATGTAATTGATGTTGATAATATAGCAATTCTGCCACAGAGCGATGACACCTCAGATCATTACCTCGTCTCTTCTATGTTGCTCTTAGCAAAGGATACCACACTATCGATCGGGTACAACTATACTTGACCACTAAAGATAATTTCACCAATAACATTCCAGATTTTTCTCTAATACTCAGTAAGCCAAAAGTTCAGAAGAACTTGATGTAGATATAGAAAATATAGATACAGTCTTCTCTTGCTCTCTTGATAGTGTCGCCCCCCTTTGATTAAAGAAAATTAAAGAGAAAAGCCCCACACCGTGGTATAATGATCACACTCATGTTCTCAAGAGAGCAGCTCGAAAAATGGAGCGCAAGTTGTAAGTACAAAATTAGAGGTCTTTCATGGTGCATGGAAGGATAGTGTCTCTAGCTACAGAAAGGCTCTAAAAACTGCCAGGTAAGCATATTTTTGAATTTAACAAAATAACAACAATAATCCTAGGTGTTTATGCAGTACTGTGGATAAATTGGTAAGGAATAAAGCTTTGACTGAACCAGATATTCCATCGCAGCACAGCTGAAATGACTTTATGAATTTTTTTTTACTGATAAAATTGAAATCATCTGAAACAAAATTGGTATTATGCAACTGTCTGCCATAGCACCTCAGAAGACAGTGTTTCATATTATTCCCTATGAGTAGCTTCAGTCCTAGGCCAGGAAGAGTTAACAAAACTTATCAAAACATCAAAAGCAACAACATGTATGTTAGATCCAATACCGACCAAGCTCTTAAAAGGGGTGTTTCCTGGAATCTCAGAACATCTTCTTAATATTATTAACTCCTCAGCATCCTTAGGGCATGTCCCAAAAAAAAAATAAAAAAAATAAAAATAAGATAGTAGTTTTTAAACCACTTATCAAGAAACCACAGCTTGATCCTGGAGGGTTGACAAATTATAGACCAATCTCAAATCTCCCATTTATGTTGATAATACTAGAAAAGGTAGTGCCCTCCCAACTATAACACACTAAGACACAAAAAACTCACTTGAAAACACATACATGAAAACACACTAAGACACAAAAGGAATAATTTAAATATCCAAAAAGGACAATTGCTAATATTAGATTTACTTATAGGCAAGACTATCCAAAACATTTACAATTACTATCTAAAATGCTTGTTAATAATTGTTTAACCTGTTAACGTTTTTCAGGCCGCCTACTCCCTGAAGTGTTCTTTGTTTACATTTGTTCAAAGTTACTCTATAATTTTAATGTAAAGAACATAATTAATCTTGAAAATCTAAATATCAATAAAACGCTCTAAGCCTCAGGCATCGATGTAAGACCACTGTTTTACAGTAGAAATGTTTCTGCCAGTGTATTTTCTTAATGTATTTCAATATGTCAAAATATCAAAGCGATATGAAAATGAAACCTAATAAAGATTCACTTACCTATTGAATGATGTAAAACTCCCTTTGTTTTGTCCCAAGCAGGTTTCACAACATCCAATAGAACATTTAGTCCAAAAGTGTGCACATTTACAGAAATATTGATGGATTCTCATATTTTCTTCATGAAGAATTATTATTTATTTCCATTTTCCACTAAATTATGTGATGTGATGCACTGACATACTGTAATACTCTCATATGGTGATTGACAATCCTCCAGGAAGCTAGAGGCACAAGTTAATTTCTCTTTCCTAATCTTTTTTTTTTTTTTTTTTTTTTTTATGAAAACTGCGTCACATTTAAAATGTTGAGACATATTGCATGTTCACAAAGATTTAATTTACAAATCAATATAGAAATCACAGAATTACACTGTTTAACTTGAAAAAGAAAGGAAGAAAAAAAAAGAATAATCATTAAATAATTAATCATTTCACCCTATGTAAACAACTAAAGTGGCAAATATAAAATAAAAGTTGGGGTCTTTGCAATACAAAGAATTTCTCAATAACATTTAGTAAAGTTTCATTCTTCTTATTGCCAGTGAATTAAGGATTTTATTTCAAATGCACCATTTCTAACAAAAATAAATGAAACTTTGGTTGGCAATTTGCTAATTTTTGTTTATAGATATACTATTTGACATGCAGAACATACTCCACACTCTTATTCTTATTATTATAAAAACATATGACATCTTTCAGAGATAAATTGTAGACAATTTTTCATGGGTCAAATAAGTAGGAGCTAACATCAAACCAAAGTTTTGAGGACACATCACAGTTATAAAGAAAATTAACTAAATCTTCCTCATTTACACCACAAAATGCACATTTGCTATCAATATCCATATATTTACACTGGTGGCCAAAGGTTTGGAATAATGTACAGATTTTGCTCTTATGGAAAGAAATTGTTACTTTTATTCACTAAAGTGGCATTCAACTGATCACAATGTATAGTCAGGACATTAATAACATGAAAATTTACTATAACAATTTGATTATTATTATTATTTATTTATTTTATTTTTTTTTTTCAGAACTTCTTAAACTACTTCAAAAGTTCTTAACAAAAAATACTCCATGTGCAGCAATGACAACTTTACAGATCCTTGGCATTCTAGCTTTCAGTTTGTCCAAATACTCAGGTGACATTTCACCCCACGCTTCCTGTAGCACTTGCCATAGATGTGGCTAGGTACTTCTCACACACCTTACAGTTCAGCTGATCCCACAAGAGCTCAATGGGGTTAAGATCCATAACACTCTTTCCCAATTATCTGTTGTCCAATGTCTGTTTCTCTTTGCCCACTCTAACCTTTTCTTTTTGTTTTTCTGTTTCAATAGTGGCTTTTTCTTTGCAATTCTTCCCATAAGGCCTGCACCCCTGAGTCTTCTCTTTACTGTCATATATGAAACTGGTGTTGAGCGGATAGAATTCAATGAAGCTGTCAGCTGAGGACATGTGAGGCTTCTATTTCTCAAACTAGAGACTCTGATGTACTTATCCTCTTGTTTAGTTGTACATCTGGCCTTCCACATCTCTTTCTGTCCTTGTTAGAGTCAGTTGTCCTTTGTCTTTGAAGACTGTAGTGTACACCTTTGTATGAAATCTTCAGTTTTTTTGGCAATTTCAAGCATTGTAGAGCCTTCATTCCTCAAAACAATAATTGACTGACGAGTTTCTAGAGAAAGTGGTTTCTTTTTTGCCATTCTTGACCTAATATTGACCTTAAGACTTGCCAGTCTATTGCATACTGTGGCAACTCAAAAACAAACACAAAGACAATGTTAAGCTTCATTTAACTAACCAAATAGCTTTCAACTGTGTTTGATATAATGACCTGATTTTCTAGTACCAAATTAGCAATTTAGCATGATTACTCAAGGATAAGGTGTTGGAGTTATAGCTGCTGGAAATGGGGCCTGTCTAGATTTGATAAAAAATTACTTTTTTCAAATAGTAATGGTGCTATTTTTTACATCAGTAATGTCCTGACTATAGTTTGTGTTCAGATGAATGCCACTTTGGTGAATTAAAGTACCAATTTCCTCCCGAAACAGCAAAATCTGTACATTACTACAAACCTTTGGCTGCCAGTGTAGATAAAGCTGCCTTACAGGGGTAAATTGTGTGTAGGACTTTAAAGTGCACATCTTTAACTTTGTTTGAAATACAAGAAATTCATAAGGATTTAACCAAGCTTTTTTCAAATCAATGTCAGAGATATGAGCATTCCAAAAGAATTTCCCTTTAGGAGAAATGTTATGCTTAGAAATATTTGTCGAATACATATGTTGTTACAGGGGGAACTGAATAACTCGAAGCCATCTACTCCGGCATTATCCTTTCATTACTTCCAAAATTTAGATGGCTTTCCGTTAACTGTATAATACCATTTGGGATAGCTTTTACAACCGATTGAATTCTTTAAATGGTACTGGAAAATTGTATGAAAGCATCAAAAACTCATAAGACATAATATTTCCAGTTTCATCAAATACATCTATAGCAAAGTTTACATCTCTCCCAAAACATTTGCGTAAAAATAAAGATTTATTCCTTGAGGTAATATGATTACTTGTTCCAAAGAAGAATTCTATGTGGAGAGAAGTTGTGATGGAAGCAAAATTTCCACGACAGTAATGCTTGCTGGTGAAATCTTGACAATTTAACTGGCAATTTTTCAGGAAGAAAGTTGCATCTCAAAATAAATGGTAGACCTTCGATCTTCTTAAATGCAATGTGGGATGAAGTACCATAGAGAGTTTTAATTTTTCTGGCAATGTCTTAGCCAATTAAGTTTAAAAGTATACATAAAAAATCTAACATTTCTAAGGCACTGTCTGCTCTTTTACCAGATGAAGTCTAGAAAAATGTATTGATTTCTTTGGCAGTTACATCGCTGACATATAGGGATAAGATTGGGTAAGCAAATCTAGAAAGGCTTTCAGCTTTGGACAATAACACTCTTCCCAAGATAGAGAGATCTCTTTGTAGCCATTTTTTAAAATATTTTTTGTTTTCTTAATTTTAGGTGTGAAATTCAACTGTTATTTTTGGAGATCTGAATGCCAAGATATTTAACAGAGTCCTTCACCGGTATATTTTCAGTTAAGACATCCTTAGATTCATGAATGTACAATATTTCACATTTATTAAGATGTAACTTTAGACCTGAAGATTCTGAGAAATTAGAGATGGAGTTTAGGGCTGTTTTAATTTGATTTCTGTCTCTTTTATTTTTCTTTTCTTTTTTTATGCAGTGTCATCAGCCAGTTGAGAAATGTTGATTTTTCTTCAAATATCTTCAATCCCAAGATTCTTGGATCTGTTAAAATATGAATTGAGGAGTTCCGCAACAAATAAAAACAAAAAAGGAGAAATTGGGCATCCTTGACGTGTGCCGCGATGGATACCAAATCTTTTAGAAGTTTACATATTTAGGAAAATTGAACTATTAATGTCCTCATAGAATATTTCAATGACATAAAAAAAATGATTACCAAAACCAAACACTTTTAATGAGCGGAGTAAAAAGCAGTGTTCGATAGTAACAAAAGATTTACAAAAACCCAGAAACAAGATAACAGGATCCATCTGATCAGAGTAGTCTAGGAGATCAAGAACAAAAGAAATGTTACAACTAATATGTCTGTGTTTCAAAAAGCCTGTTTGAGTTTCATGAATAATTTGGTGTAATCCCGATTTCAATCTTCTAGCGTATACCAGCGCAATTAATTTGTAATCAATATTTAAAAGTGTGATAGGCCTCCAATTATCAGTTGTGAGAGGATCTTTATCCGGCTTAGGTATCAGGGAGATTAAGCCTTGTTTCATAGTGGTGAGCATTTCCTTTTTATTAATACATTCATTAAACATTAAAAAAAATGTTTGATTCTCTAATATCTCCCAAAAATATTGATACAGTTCTATCAAAGCCCATCAAGACTGGGACTTTTGCCCTTATCATAGATTAGAAAGCTGATTGCAATTCTTTAAGTTCAGAACCACATAGCATTTTAAAGTCATTGCTAATTAAATGAATGGAATCTTGGATGTTATCCGTGAAGCATTTGCTTGTTATTGTTATAAAGTTTGACTGATATAGCTTTTCATAAAAAGAGCTGACAAAATCTGAAATCAGTTTAGGGTCTTTGCATAAAGAACCATTAATATGTAAAGAAGACAGTGACTTCCTTTTAAAAATCCTTTTTTAAAGAGCGAAAAAAAACAGGCTGTATTACTCTCACAATTGTTTATCCATTTTTCTCGAGCATACAAAGGCCCCATTGGCCCGTTTGATATACAAGTCATCTGTTTCCAATAACAAAGACCGAAGCTCACTGTGAGAGAGAGTATCTGAATTTTCAAGAGAGTATCAGTTTTAGCTAACAGTTCTTTTTCAATAAGGTTCCTTTTTTTAATTCCTTCGTTTAATAGCTAAATCTCTGGCTTTGAACTTAAAAAACTCCCATTTAGATCCATAGTCAGACACCTCTGTGCTGAAGACATGGTAACAAGGGTTTTGACACTCATCTCAGTGAAAACAATATCCCCAAGGAGAGAATTATTGAATTACCAATAGCCATGTAGGCTGTTAGGTTTACAACCAGTCTGTAAGACTATCTGAATCAAAAGATGATGCGAAAAGGGGGTGTAAAGATGAAAAATATTTTGAACATGTAATAAGTGTAACATTCTGGCAGGCTGAAGACAGGAACAGACAGCGATGAAGTAACTGAAGTGTGAACCCAAGTGCAGTTTATTTACAGTGCTGGTAACAGAACAAAACAAACATAAATGTCTAGACTTAACTAGGAACCAAATAGACAGGACAAGGAAACAAAGTTACAACCAAAAATACTTGACAACCAATGACAACACTTAACTAATAACAAGATAACAAGACTATAAACCAATGAGAACAAGACACATGAACATGAGGGAAACAGGATATCACATTACAAGGAATACACAGAACTACAAACTAAAAGTGAGTCGTGTGGCGCCATGCGAGGGTCGGATGTGTGAATGGCAAACTCTGTTTCTGAATTGTTGGAATTCCTGAAGACGAAGATGGTTGAGATATGGTGAAATTCCTAGACGGGCTAGCTCACAGAGTTCCGGCTCGGAGATCCATGGAAGAAGAAAGGCCCCGATCAATTCTGGCCAGGGGGAGGTACATATAATTTTATAAATTGATTCTGTGTATGTTCTGTTTGTGTAATCCTGTTTTTCGAATCAATAAAATGTTAATATCAATAAAATTGCAAACTAAAAGTCTCTAAACTCCTAGCAACTTATGGTGGCCGCTAGGGCAAAAGTTTCAGGTGTTACAATAAGATGGTTGAAATAAAAAAATAGATCAACCCTAGATTTAAACATTTTAGAAGTATTTCTCCACGCAAACTCAGATACATTACCGTTAAAATAATGGCAAGTGTCTACTAAAGAAAAGTCTTTATATAAGGAATCAATAATGTTAGGAATCAAAAAAATTTTTTTGTGGAAATCTTTCCTTCAAAACATCAGACACTTCGTTGAAATCCCCAGCAATTATCAGTTTTGCATCCGAGGTTGTTTCCTGCATTTTAATTAAGGTTTTAGAAAGATCGCTAAAAAAAGATTTGTTTTTGGTTTGAGAGTTATGGCCAAAAACATTACAAATAATAAAAAGAGCATTATCAAATTTAACAGTTAGTAGAACCGATCTACCTTCTGAGGAGGTTTTAAAATTGAAAACAATATCTCAAATAATAAATAACAACTAAAATAAGAGCACCAGCTGTTTTATTTTTTCCATGACTAAAATAAACCATATCTCCCCATTTAGCTTTCCAAAATTTTGAATCAGAAACAGAGGAATGAGTTTCTTGTAAAAAAATAAAATAAAATCTGCATTGTAATGCCTTCCAAAAAAAAAAAAAAAAAAAAAAAAAATTATATATATAGCATTTATTTTAGTATTATCTCTTAAGCCCCTTGCATTCAAAGAAACAATGTTCAAAGAGTTAAATTAAAAACTGTACATTTGGTAAATAAATCAAAAAATAAAAAAGGGTGTTAAAAACACTTACCACTAAGAGTACAGTAAATACCTAACTAGGCACTTCTGTAACACTGCCTTTTTAGGAAAAGAAGGAATATGGTCAACAACGTCCTCCAGCTTGTCTCTGATGCACGGGACCACTCTGGCAAGGTGATTAATAGTCATTGACCAAACATTTTAATCCTCATGCTCTTTCACTCCAAGTAGTTTCAAGCACCATCTGCGACTGTACCTTTCCAACTCCTCCACTCTACATTTGTGCAGCGCAATCTCCTGTTGTACACACTGTAGCGATGCTTCGGCTTTTCCAATCTTTTTGCCATGGGTAGTGACATCAGAAAGTAGTTGGTTAACGGTGTCAGATAGAGAGTTTACAGCAGCTGTTGTAACCTCGATTGAGCTCTCAATGTGGGTGATTTTCTGAAAAACCGCATCTTGCTCGGAGTTGAGTGACTGAATAGCATCAAAAATTTCAGCAAGAGATATGCAGCTGTTGTCTCTCTTCTTTTTCCAAGGAGGAATTTTGCTTGGTGTTGCAAGCAAAGAAGCATCTACACCTACTCTGTATTCACCTTGTGAGTCAAAAGAAAACTCTCCATGTTTGGATAAGGAGTCATCCATGACTTTGCAAATTGAGTCACACGCCAGTTTCCTGTCCAGGTTCCACGAGGCACACAGGTCCTTGTTAACTCTTGTCTTGCCCATCAAAGCTTAAGTGGCCATATTCCGCAATAATCAGGAACTGTGACCAAACTACACATCAAAAGTTTTAACAAAAAAGCATAGTACCAGTCCGCCAACCAAAATTCCTTATTAACGCGAGCAGGTAAAGATAACACGTCTGTTCAGCAAGACGCCATCTTGGCCTCCTCATTCCTTATATCTTCAAGCGAAGAAGACTTGCTATGACATCATGCCTACCTCAGTGCCCATATGACAAGGGACTTCCCCATACCATGCCATAGTATGATAAATTATGTATAACACATAAAAATAATGAGTTAACTGTTGAGACTTGTTGTAAGTATATAGAATACAAAATACACAAATATATTGTTTTTTCTATTATTTCCATGCAGTCTCTGATATATTGTATATGTTTATTGAAGGTTCTGTAGCTGTCAGTGCAGAAGAGCTAAACATCTGCTATCAGCTTCAGGCTGGATATTCTGTAAATATTCTACTTTCTGCACCATTATATTAATGGAATCCACATGACATCAGTAAAATACACTGCTACAACAACTCGATAATGATTGGAAGAAATATGCACTAGATAATGTGTATTTTGTCATGTTTACCATAATGCATTTAGGCACTAATGCTAACAGCTAATGCTATCTGTGGCCAGAATCTCATGACATGATCTTTTAGTTATCATCATCAAATTTTAAATAGAACATTATCAGACTTGTGCCTTTAGCTTCATTGTGTTTCTATGCCTAAAGAAGGTCAGAATCATATATTATTTTAAATAAATATGTTATGGAAATAACTTGTGGATAACTTTACAATATATTTTAGCTATTTTAACTATTTTTCCTCATGACTTTTATTAATTCTGACTGTTGGACAACAAACATTCATATGTCTTCTTTCAAAAGAGACCAAGGTTATGTTTTTAATACAAAGGAGTGATGAACTACAGCCCTTGAATTTTGAGTTGGAATTTTTGGCTTGTGGTCAAACAAAGGGGAACAGGTTAACAGGTTAAAAGCTGAGACAGAGATATAAGTAACAATTTTCACTAATTTCTGCAAGTTATTCCAGTCATTTGGAGCACTTGTGTGTGTGTGTGTGTGTGGGGGGGGGGTGTGGGGGGGGGGACAATACAAAATTATTATCAAGAATATGATTTTGGCCCTAATATCAAAGGTCTTACAAGAAAAAAAGAAATTATGATCTAACATGAATTTTCTTGATAAAAAATATGATCATGCCTGGTAACGTGTGCATGTAAATGGCTAGAAATAGCATTTTAGCTTAGCGTAAAGCTGACAATTTACACAAGGTTTATTTCTATTTCTTCTGCTCCAAAATTACTTCAAACTTACTTCTCTGTCTGCTCGTATGAATGTAACACATCATAAGAAAGTGTTTCACCGCTGTTCAAATGCACTTTGGATTGCATCATTTATATGGATAAATGTTTTCCATCTGAAAGGACTAAATATTAAATGAAACAAATGACAATAAAATGCAAAGTAATTTCTTCAGTAATCAAAATACTTATTAAATGTAACTGTATTCTAATTACCAATGATTTATATTGTAACTGTAGTGGAATACAGTTACTTATATTTTGTATTTTAAATACGTAATCCCGTTACTTGTATTTCGTTACTCCCCAACCCTGTATAAGACATATAAGACTAAATGTTCAGGGGCACCTTTGTGTGCACATTAGTTTTTTAGCAGACGTGGTAAAAGCACATCTATTATGGTATAAAAAACAAGTCTAGAATTCACCTGCACCTGTAAATTTGTACAGTGAGTAAAAAATGACAGAGTGCTGTTGAGCCAAATCCCAAGATACTTATAGAAGGTAACAGTCTCAAGTTTTGTACCAGCGGTAGTAGTAATTATATATATATATATATATTTACAGTAATGTATAGTAATAAATGTTTTGTTCCTTCCAAACCACATAACTTTAGTTTTTGAGCTGTTCAAAACAAGATTCAAATCTGAGAAGGCCTGCTAAATACTATGAAAACTATCTTGGAACGATCCTAAAACATAATCATATGAGGATCCTGCGGAATACAAGATTGTATCATGCATAGAAGTGAATATGAATATGCTTATTGTTAATGACATGAGAATTATTATTTTTAAAAAAAATTGTAAAAAGAGTAGAAGGTAACACAGAGCCCTAAGGAACACCTCTGCTGGTAGCTAGGGGTTCAGAGAGCTGATGTTCTATATTAACACATTGTACCTATTAGAGAGATAATTTCCAAACTAGGAATGAGTAAAACCTGAAACAACAATACATCGTAATCTAGATATCAAAACTGAAAGCAGAAGAAAATCAACTAGGACAGAGTCCATAACACTGTTCAAGAATGTTCTCGAATTAGACGAACAAGAAGAAAAATTCTTCTTAAAATACTCTGATTTAGCCTTTCTAATGGCTTGGGTACATTTATCTGGAAGCGGAAGTCTCACCTGACCCATGTGTAGGTGGAATTCTGCATTAGCACTCTCGCGGATAAGCGTCTATACATGCTTTTCAACTGAAACTGGATAGGTGAGTGACAGGGCAGCCCAGTTAATTTCCTCGATCATGACAATAATGACAAAAGAGACATATACAAGGAAAATATTAGAGGTAATTGTTCATTTCTCCATTGTTTCAAAGTGACTGATTGGTTAATTAGATATGATGCTTTATTACAGATTTGTTTTGACTGGAGTTTGCCGGAGAACCAGACCTGTAATTAAAATTATTTGGGCAGTTTATTTTTATTTCAGTTGGTTTATTACAGCTAATAAACCAGCACAGAATGGATTTTTGACCAATGAATTTCCATGCCTTTTCCTCATTAGAATATAACTGACGCAAAAGAACGATTTGCTGACAAATGAGACTTTATTATGGATTGGCAAGTTGTACTCTACACATAAGCAATTTCAAGCTCATAAAATATTTAGAGTAGAGAAAAACTGTATATATTCATTATACATTTGTAATATTTTAATATTCCCTGTAAGAGCAATGAGTGTGTCCTCCCTTTTGTTTTATCCCAATATCCATTATTAAACAAGGTTTAACTAAACATTATCTACCCGCATAACGTGATGTTTAGTCCAAACCTGCTACCAAATGCTGATCTATGCTGATCAATGATTAAGTTCATGATATCCTGCATAAGAACCCACCAACCCCAGCAAATGCAGGCTATGAAACAGTGATCAATCTTATCATTTTAAAAAATGTAAGATTGATACAAATCTGGAGAATTTGTAAGAATAAAATCTAAAAGAGTAGCTTTATCTGGATTCATACAATCATATCTAAATGGATTACAAATGATTTAAGTAAGATTTAAAGAGTCAAATTGGCGCACTACTTGATCTGGAGGATTTAACATATTCCAATTTAGATCATCCAAAATAATACATTTAGAATTGGTATAAGAGGCAGGAACAAAACTTAGGATGATTAGAGCACAAGAAGAGGCCGAATGAGGACGATAACATCCAGCAAGCATTATAGGACTATTGGCTAGTTTAATACTTAAAGTCAAAATGTCAAATTGTTTAAGAACTGAATTATATAAAATATGTTCTTTTACAAAAAAAAAGCTACCCCGACACCCTTGATGAAAAAGATTATAACAGGAAATAGCAAGCACGGAGTCAGAAATACTTTTCCTAACAATGGCTGTGTCTCGTTTGGAAGGCTTTGTCCTCCGGAGGTTGCATTTGTCGGCCGCATACATCATCAAGGCTGTTTCGTTTCAGAAAAGCGAGTAGGACACTTCGAATGCAGCCTTCGAATGTGTCCTTCTTCATGGGAATTTGGAGGATGCATGAAGTGTATCCTTCGTGGGCACTATAACCCACAATTCTTTGCTTCAACGGAAATGTCAAAAAAAAAATTATTATGCCAATTTGCCCGTAAATATGATGTTCAAATGCAAGTAATGTTAATTCCCAAGTTGAAGTACCTCAGTAGATGGGTGCAGAGTATATAATATGTATAGTTATATTAATATATAATTAAAATAAATTATTAGACAAAGTACACCTGTAAAATCTATTTTCTTTTCTCTTTACATCATTATAACTCAACTAAAATGTACCTCATGCATTCCCTTCCAGAGGGACTTTGTTCCCTTCTCACTCAAAGCGCTCGCGCTTGTTAAAGAGTGGCATGCTGTCATAGCAACCATGTTACATTCTGTTTCCTTTTGTCCTGCGAAGGCCATCACGTTTCAACGAGGCTTGTTTAAAGGAGGACACTCGGTATATTGCAGCCTTCAAAGGACGCATCCTACCTAGCATGCAGCCTTCGAAACGAGACACAGCCATTGTCTCAGTAATAACAAACACTTCTGGTTTCGTGTTTTTGACCCATACTTTCAATTGGTCTAATTTGGGGTACAAGACTTCTTGAGTTCACATGCAAAAAAACTAGATTTTTATAAGAAAAAAATGTCTAAAACCTAGTTCCATTGTGGGCCTACAAGGTGGAAGATTTGAAAGAGGCCCAGGGTGAGCATGTATATTTTCAGATATAACTAATAATAAGACAAAATTAGAGCTTGACTGTGGGTGGCAACATTACAATTATATTTCTTAACAAAAGTCTTTTTATTAGAGATGTTGGAGGGTACAATAATCATGCCCATGAGTAGACTCATTAAATAACATGAGTAAGAGGCCTCTGGGAAAAGGATAAATTAGTTACTATTACAGGTTGTCCAAAGGAACAAAGAAGACTTTGTATATCGACAGCTGGAAAAACAGTTGATAAAAATGTCTGTCCCACTGTAGCATGTTTGCCGAAGTTCAATGTACTTTGGGTTTGTGTTTGAAAAATTAAATGCCTGTAAGACGATGTAGAAGACAGAATAGTACCAGAAAAAATAAACAGTATTTTGTATGCTACAATAACATACTGTCTCTTCTAACCGATAAGTTGGAGTGTGAAAGCTCACTGCCCAGGTTCAAATCCTGGATGAGCGCTGCTTTCACTATGATGCTTTGGTTCGCAAAGGTGGCTTGTTGAAGTGGCTTCTTTGGCATGAACCCATCGACATAAATTATTGGTGCTGTAGATCCTTTTGGACCTCATCTGGTCAAGTGTTTAACTTCATTTACAGACAGTCAACACAGAGGTTGGACAGTTAGCTCAGTTGGATAGAGCGTGGTGTTAATCAACCTATGGGCCATTAAACATTTGAAGACAGTGTTTAAAGCCTCAACAAACTCACTCTTCCCTTTGTTCTGTGTCTAACACTCTAACATCGACATTAAGACAGCATCAAAGCCAGCCAGCATGGCCAAAATAGCTCAGATGAGAGAGCATTAGACTGAAGATCTAAAGGTCCCTGGTTCAATCCTGGGTTTCTGCAGTGGCGTATGGGTTCCATGGTGTAATTGTTAGCACTATGGATCCAAGTTCAAAGTGGGAACTTTTATGGCGACTGGGGGAAGGTAGTAATACACTTATATGTATGATGACCACAAACTATACGTTTCCTCTCTGCTAGCCCCCTCTGCTTCATAAAACCAATGAGGCAAGTAAGCACAGTTTTAATCAAACCACATGCCATAGGAAAGTAAGCTCAGTTTGGAGAGCATTTGACTGAAGATCTAAAAGTCCCTGGTTCAGTCCCAGGTTTCGGCAGTGCCATGCGTCTTCCATGGAGTAATGGTTAGCATTCTGAAACCAGCAATCCCAGTTCAAATCATGGTGGGAACTTTTATGGTGAATGTGGGAGAATTGCAATATGCTTTTATCTATGATGACCACAAACTACACGTTTACTCTCTGCTAGCCCCCTCTGCTTTATAAAACCAATGAGGCAAGTAAGCACAATTTTAATCAAACCACATGCCATAGGAGCTGTCTTTTAGCATTTTTCACTTGCCGACATTAGTATTCTGAGTGCTTCTGTGCTTCTTGAATCTGAAGCCATGTATAGTTTGAATTGTGAGGTCAGGCAATGCCCATTGAGCAGTACCCATTGGCCTAGGGGTATGATTCTCGCTTAGGGTGTGAGGAACCCGGGTTTAACCCTGACCCAGGTTGTATTTTCTTTTAATGTGTTGCTAAAATATTTTAAACATTAGTAGTTTAGCAGGAAAGTTATCAAGGATTACAAATCCAATTAGCTCAGTTAAGGGAATAGTTCACCCAAAAATGAAAATTCTCTCATCACTTACTCACCCTCATGACATCCCACATGTGTATGACTTTCTTTCATCTGTAGAACACAAACAAAGTTTTTTAGAAGAATATTTCAGCTTTGTAGCCCCATACAATTCAAGTGGATGGTGATCAGCACTTTAAAGCACCAGTCAGTATAAAAGTAATCCATACGACTCCTGTGGTTAAATTAATGTCTTCTTATTTTGGGTGAGAAAAAGCTCAATAAAAAGATCTAGGCATGACACTTCCTAGCGCTTGATGCATGCGTAGAGCGCTAGATGACGCTATAGGAAATGTGATCAAGCTTAAAATCATTATCAACAAGGAGACTGCAGATGAAAAGATGTACAGTGAAAAATAAGTTATATTTGGACTGTGCTCACCAAAAACCAATTGGATTGCGTCAGAAGACATTGATTAAACCACTATAGTCTTATGGATAACTTTTATTCTGACTTTATCTACTTTTTGGAGTTCTGGTCTCCATTCTCTTGCATTGTATGGACCTACAGAGCTGAGATATTCTTTTAAAAGTCTTAATTTGTGTTCAGCAGAAGAAAGAAAGCCATACATATCTGGACTGGAATGAGGGTGAGTAAATGATGAGATCATTTTTTTTGAATGAACTATTTAAAAAGGGTATACAATTCAAATAATCATACCATTGCATTTATATCAAGTTGCATTAATTTAAACATACTACTGCTGTAATGTTTAGTACAGTGTTGCCATTTTACAATTTTAATATGGAAAATGCAATGTATGTTTCCAAATATGTTTGAATTGATTAGTAGCAATTAAAGATCATTCCATTTTAGGTCAGGACTACATCAGAGGCCATCTGGAAGAAGATATCACATCAGGCCCGGTTCTACAGGGGTGCTTGAGGGTGCTAAGCACCCTAAAATGAAACTTGGAGCACACTCAATTGCAGACCAGTGCAAACTGCTGCCTGCGGGTCATGAACGTTTTTTATTAGATCTTTCATTTATCTGGCTTTGGGACCTATCGCGCATCCATAAGCTTTTAACATGCTCGGGGTTGCCAGATAATAGATGCAACACCCTAATCAGAGATTTATACTTGAACAAATAGGAAATATTTTGCCTTATATCATACCTAATTTATGCAATCTGGCAACCATGCATGCAAGTGCACGCTCTCTCTCTCTCCTCTTCGGAAAAAACCTTAAAGTGCTAAATTGTGCAATATTATGCTCAAAGAAAAGTGTGATGCAGTCACTCCCTGTCCATTCGTGATGCTGCGTGTGCTGTTTAGTGCCAAGTCTGCGAGCAAACCTTTTCAGTGATGAAATTTAGTAAAATCCCAATAGATCTTCGCATCATTCGCACACGGAGGGTCACGTGAGTAAAACCAAGTGAGACAGGAATATGTTTGTTCTTTGTGTTATTTGTAAAATGCTGAAGTCACTTACACCTGTATATGAATGTTTTTTTTTTGTGATTAACATTTTTATTGATCAGCAAAACATATATATACACAGAATCAATATTTAACCCTAACTATCCACCCACCCCCCCACCCCCCCAATCCCTCACCCGACCCCCATCAACACCCCGGTGGTCACATAATTACAGACACACAGCAAACAAACAAAAAAGTATATAAATAAATAAATAAATAAATAAAAAATAATAATAAACTAATCACACATATCCCCTACACCTCTCTCCACTGTCCCTCCCCGAGAGCCCTCCAAAAAAGAAAGATATTTGCCCCATTTCTCCCCACACAGGTCTAGACTCCCCAGTCTTCTGGATATCCCCTCCTCAAGAGCTGCCACTCTGGCGACCTCTGAACACCACTCCTGAAATGGGGGGCGCTCCAGCGCTTTTCCAACTCATTAAAATAATCTGTCTGGCAATCATAATACTAGTTAGGACCCAGTTTTTCACATGTTTATTCTCCAAATTAATGACTGCCCCATCTCCTAAGATACAGAGTCTGGGGCAGAATAAAATCTGGGAGGCCAAAACCTCGCACATAAAACTCTGAATCCTCAACCAGAACTCTTGAATCTTAACACATCCCCAAAAGACATGGGTTGTGTCTCCATCTTCTGATTGGCATCGCCAGCAGGTGGGTGTGTCTTTAAGACCAAGCCTATGCAATCTAGAGGGGTCCAATAGACTATATGTAAAATCTTAAATTGCATAAGGCGAATCTCTAGATGCAAATTTGACTTTTTTTTAGAATCCTAGCCCACACTCCGTCCTCCAATACCAAGTTTAGATCTTTCTCCCATAATCTCTTTAGAGAAGCTGAAGTTCCATCCCCCAGACTCTGAATTAACAGGGAGTAAAACACCGATGCCTCATGACCTTTTCCAAAAGCAGCTATCACCACTCCAAGAGTATCTGCCGCTTTAGGGGAGTGAAAACCACTCCCAAAAACAGTACAAAGCAGGTGGTGCAACTGTAAATACTTATAGAACTGAGATCTGGGAATCCCAAAAAGTTGAACCAAATTTTGAAAGGATCTCAGCACTCCACTCTCATATAGGTCACCGAGTGTAGTAACCCCCCTCCCAATCCAAGCCGACCAGCAAAAAGGGTACTTGTTGATGCATAATTTGGGGTTCAGCCATATGCTCGAGGCAACATTTAAATAAATGTCTGAATTAAACACTCTGGATACTTTTGTCCATACCAAGTTCAAATGCGAGATAACGGGATCTAACGTAACTTCTCCAATTAATTTGATAGAAAGGCTCTGCAATGGTGAAATAGGGGCAAGAACTTCCTGTTCTATACAGAACCAGGGAGGGGCTCTCTCAGGTGGAAGTGACCAATGAGCCAAATGTCTGAGACCAAATGCATAATAATAAAATAAAATCTTGGGTAGGCCTAGCCCACCTTTGTCAATCAGCCTATGTAACTTATTGAAAAGTAATTTGGGACGCTTACCATTCCAAATGAAGGACTTCGCTATGCTATCAAATTGCATGAAATAAGAGAGGGGGAAATCTATAGGGAGAGACTGCAGCAAGTAATTGAATTTTGGAATACAATTCATTTTAATAACATTAACTTTCCCGATCATAGATAAATGCAATGAAGCACACCTGCCCACATCGCTTGAAAACTGTTTTATTAAGGGGTCAATTAACTCTAAATAAATCACAATGTCCAAATACTTAATGCCCTGTTTGGGCCACTGGAAGGCACCCGGCTGGAAAGCCGTTACTGGGCAGTACGCTGTCAAAGCCAAAGCTTCGAATTTAGACCAATTGACTTTGTATCCTGAAAACTTGGAAAAGGAATTAATAATTCTGTGGAGGCAAGGCAAAGATCTAGTAGGGTCAGAGACAAATAATAAAATATCATCTGCATTAAGCAAAAGCTTATGCGCCACACCTCCCGCCACCACCCCGGAAAATCCTCCTTTCTTATCGCAGCTGCTAATGGTTCCAGGGCAAGACAGAAAAATAATGGGGAAAGTGGGCAATCCTGCCGAGTGCCCCTATTCAAAGTAAAATAATCTGAAATTAATCCATTTGATTATAGACACTCTGTAGCGGCGGTACAAGTAACTTAATCCAACCAATAAATGTACTCCCGAACCCATATATTTCCAAAATCTTAAAAAGATAATCCCATTCTACCATATCAACCGCCATTTCGGCATCAAGCGAGATGGCAGCGACCGGAGTCTGATCATTCACCACTGACCACATAATATTAATGAGATGCCTAATGTTGTCAGAAGAGCTGCGGCCTCTAATAAACCCCACCTGATCTATATGTATAAGAGATGTCATAACTTTATTAATCGATTAGCCAACATTTTTGACAATATTTTTACATCTAGCTGGATCAGGGAAATTGGACAGTAACTCTTATACTTGCTTGGATCTTTGTCCTTTTTAAGAATCAGACTGATCCGAGCTTGTGTCATGGTTGGCGGAAGCTTTCCATTCTTTAATGATTCTGTATAAACTTCTAACAAAAGTGGAGCCAGTTCTGCAGCATAAGATCTAAAAAATTCAGCGGCAAAACCATCTGGCCCCGGAGCTTTGCCTGAAGGCCTTAATTACCTCGTCAAGCTCCTCCAATTATATCTCAGATTCAAGATCATTTTTTTGCTCAGTCGTCAATTTAGGGAGTTCTAATGGTTCCACAAATTTTCTAATATATTCATCAGTAGACGAAGATGTGGAACTATAGAGATCAAGATAGAACACTTTAAAAGCATTATTAATATCAATGGCTGAGGTAAAAATGTCACCACCAGCAGATTTCACTGAGGGAATGGTAGAAAAAGACTCTCTCTGTTTTATATATCTAGCCAGAGCTTCCCTGCTTTGTCCCCCGACTCAAAGTATGACTGTCTTGCCCTGAACAACCAAAACAGTATTATATCTGTATTTCAATCAGGTAAATTCTCTGTGGCCATCAGATGACATTCGGCGCTTCAGCTCTGCCTCGGCACTTTTAATATTCTCTTCCAACTCTACGAGTTCTTGTGCTTTGGATTTTTTGATGAATGAGGCATACTATATGATCCGACCCCTAAGAACTGCCTTAAGTGCCTCCCAAGCCATGCTCACAGAGGATACTGAGGACCGGTTGGTCTCCATATAAACATTGATTTCAGTTTTTAACATTTGTTGGAAATCAGGATTCTGCAAAAGGGATACATTAAAGCACCAACTATATGATTTATTTTTCTCTGTATGTGGCAACATCTCTAAACTCACCAGGGTGTGATCTGAGATTAAGATGTTTCCAATTGAGCAGTCAACAACAGATGAAATGAGGGATTAGATATATATTTAAAAAAAAAATCTATTCTAGAATAAATCTTATGAACTGATGAAAAAAAAAAAAGTGTATAATCCCTACCAGATGGGTTCAAAAATCACCAGATATCTGCAAGATCAAGATTTTTACACATTCTGTGAAGTGTCACTGTTGCTCTAGGGGACTTATACACTTTTGCTTCACTATGATCAAGGATTGAGTCCATCAATAAATTAAAGTCTCCTCCCAATATTATATCATGAGAGGTGCCAGCGATTTGCAACATCCCTTCAAGATCTATAAAAAAGCCCTGATCATCAGCATTGTGCGTAAATATTAGCCAAAATCAACCTTTGCCCCTGAATGTCTGCTATAACAATAATGACTCTTCCTATTTTATCTATAATCTGTTTGAGAAATTTGAATTGTAGATGTTTATTTTTCAGTACAATGACTCCCCTACCCTTACTTGAGCCTGCATTAAAGAAAACATGCCCACCCCATATCTTCCCAAATTTTTCAGCTTCCTGCCGGGAAAGATGCGTTTCTTGATCATATTTCTTCCGCTTAAGAAAATACATAACAGAAAATACTCTGTAAAACAAACTCCAGCCAATAGGCAGAACAAACACAAAGAACGTGTAGATCCATTCACAGAACTGTCTTGAAGGTATGTTCCTCCACAAAACAAACTCCAGCTGATATAAAGCCATTCAGTTTCCTCAGACAGACAAACATTTGTTCAGTAAGCCAGCTGTTATAAGTGATGAAATCATTCCAATGTCCCTTAAAATTACTCCACAAAACAAACTCCAGCCAACTGGAGGCGTAAGCACAAAGAACGATCGGATTCATCCACAGCTGACCCGGAGGAGTATTATTCAACAAAACAAACTCCAGCCGCTAGGCGGAGCCAGCACATAAAGAAATAAAACAGGCATCCAGGTTCCTCGGATGATCAAGTGTGTATTGAGCGAGTCAAATTCACTCAGAGGCCGCAAAAAAAAAAAAAAAAAATACATCATGACTTACTCAGTCCGTCAACTTTATAAAAGACGTTCTTTATGCGAGCATGTAGATATTTTGCGGTCATCCATAGTGTCCATTCTCAATCTGGGAACTTAAGTGTAAAAGCTATCTTCCGTCAATGCAAAAGTTTCTTGGAGTGTCATGCCACAAAACAAACTCCAGCCGCTAGGCGGAGCCAACGCAGAAAGAAACAAAAAATGTCACCCAGCTTCCTCAGACAATCGAACAGCGAGTCAGTCCACTCACATGCAGGTGCATCTCAATAAATTAGAATGTCGTGGAAAAATTCATTTATTTCAGTAATTCAACTCAAATTGTGAAACTCGTGTATTAAATAAATTCAGTGCACACAGACTGAAGTAGTTTAAGTCTTTGGTTCTTTTAATTGTGATGATTTTGGCTCACATTTAACAAAAACCCACCAATTCACTATCTCAAAAAATTAGAATATGGTGACATGCCAATCAGCTAATCAACTCAAAACACCTGCAAAGGTTTCCTGAGCCTTCAAAATGGTCTCTCAGTTTGGTTCACTAGGCTACACAATCATGGGGAAGACTGCTGATCTGACAGTTGTCCAGAAGACAATCACTGACACCCTTCACAAGGAGGGTAAGCCACAAACATTCATTGCCAAAGAAGCTGGCTGTTCACAGAGTGCTGTATCCAAGCATGTTAACAGAAAGTTGAGTGGAAGGAAAAAGTGTGGAAGAAAAAAATGCACAACCAACCGAGAGAACCGCAGCCTTATGAGGATTGTCAAGCAAAATCGATTCAAGAATTTGGGTGAACTTCACAAGGAATGGACTGAGGCTGGGGTCAAGGCAACCACACACAGACGTGTCAAGGAATTTGGCTACAGTTGTCGTATTCCTCTTGTTAAGCCACTCCTGAACCACAGACAATGTCAGAGGCGTCTTACCTGGGCTAAGGAGAAGAAGAACTGGACTGTTGCCCAGTGGTCCAAAGTCCTCTTTTCAGATGAAAGCAAGTTTTGTATTTCATTTGGAAACCAAGGTCCTAGAGTCTGGAGGAAGGGTGGAGAAGCTCATAGCCCAAGTTGCTTGAAGTCCAGTGTTAAGTTTCCACAGTCTGTGATGATTTGGGGTGCAATGTCATCTGCTGGTGTTGGTCCAATGTGTTTTTTGAAAACCAAAGTCACTGCACCCGTTTACCAAAAAATTTTGGAGCACTTCATGCTTCCTTCTGCTGACCAGCTTTTTAAAGATGCTGATTTCATTTTCCAGCAGGATTTGGCACCTGCCCACACTGCCAAAAGCACCAAAAGTTGGTTAAATGACCATGGTGTTGGTGTGCTTGACTGGCCAGCAAACTCACCAGACCTGAACCCTATAGAGAATCTATGGGGTATTGTCAAGAGGAAAATGAGAAACAAGAGACCAAAAAATGCAGATGAGCTGAAGGCCACTGTCAAAGAAACGTGGGCTTCCATACCACCTCAGCAGTGCCACAAACTGATCACCTCCATGCCACGCCGAATTGAGGCAGTAATTAAAGCAAAAGGAGCCCCTACCAAGTATTGAGTACATATACAGTAAATGAACATACTTTCCAGAAGGCCAACAATTCACTAAAAATGTTTTTTTTATTGGTCTTATGATGTATTCTAATTTGTTGAGATAGTGAATTGGTGGGTTTTTGTTAAATGTGAGCCAAAATCATCACAATTAAAAGAACCAAAGACTTAAACTACTTCAGTCTGTGTGCATTGAATTTATTTAATACACGAATTTCACAATTTGAGTTGAATTACTGAAATAAATGAACTTTTCCACGACATTCTAATTTATTGAGATGCACCTGTAAGAAACACCCAATGGTTTACTCACCCATAGTTTGTATGAAGGCCAGTGCCTTTTTGGGGCATAAAAATACTTTGCTGCCGACCTTGGTGTCCATTCTCAGTTTGGCCGGAACATCAGTGCAAAAGTGATCTTCTGTTGATGTAAGAGTTTCTTACATTCCTTGAACCGATCGTGTTTCTCTCGTCAAATTTGCAAAGTCCGGGAACAAGAAAATATTGTGATTCTTCCAAGAAAGCTTTCCTTTGCTCCTTGCCTGGTGCAACATGAGATTTTTATCCGATGATCTCAGAAATTTGGCCAGAATTGATCAGGGGCCTGTCTCCCTCAGCAGATCTGCGAGCCGGGACTTTGTGAGATCGCTCGATTTCCAGTGTATGGCCTGTTATGTCGAGCAGACTCAGGAAGAGCTCGTCCAGGAATTTCATCGTATCTCTGCCCTCTTCATGCTCAGGAATTCCAACAATTCGTATGTTATTCCTTCGGTTCATATTTTCGAAATATTCCAAGATGTGTTCCATGTCTGTTTTGGACGCGGCAGATTAGCGGATAATTCCCTTTCCGAAGACTCCAGATAATCGATTAGTTTTTCAACATCTGTCACTCTTGTGACCAACTCAGAGAATATTGTTTCCATTGCCGTAATCGATTGACGTATTACAGCGAGATGCTCCAAGTCAGCAACAACCTTCGTCAGCATCACCGAGATGTTGGACAGTTGATGCTGGATTTCATCTCCCGATGTGCTGTCCAAATCGAGTCCCCGGCTCACAGTCCCGTCAGAGGCCTCTACGTAACACATAAGTGTCTTTTAATGTTTCCAGAGTCTGAGGATTTTTACTACTTTGCCATGTTTACCTCATAGAGCAATATGGGTGTATCGAATCTCACCGGTTATAACATGAAAATAATAAAAAAAAAACAGCAAAATGCGCAGAACTAGCCGCTCACACGTCTGCTTCTCACATGGTGTCATGTGACCTAATCACCTGTATATTAATGTTACTATGGCAGCAATCATTTATCAGTGTCATGCAGCCTGTTTTATTCAGTTGTGTGCTGAAAGGGATTCCAAACATTGACGAGACTCACATCATGATCCATGAGCGTGTAAACTGGTTGATAATGTTCTGAGAATAAAACAAATTATTCAGCCAACATTAAAATAAGCCTTTAGAATCTATAATTTAAGAATATTTTGTTTTACTATTAAACCAAACTCCTGATGTACAGTTAAATTGAATACTAAATTACTACTGCATTGAAGTATGGTAAAATAAACAATTATTAATTATACTCAGTCTTAATTCAGTTTTACTAACACGTGATAGAAATGTAGCAGCAAAACTTCAAGCAATCGCAGAATGGTCTCATCAGAATACACTTCAGAAACTTGTGCATCATTCATTGAGTGCATGAGTGCACTATTACTTCTGGGATTAAAAGATACAACTATGCAGAACTTTTTATCTTCTCTTTTCCGTGTTCTACTTAATGGCTGATGTGGCCCCTGTACCAAAACAATTGCACACCTCTGCTCAATTGAATATGTAAGTCTAATACTGTAAATTGGCAAGCAGATTTCCTTGAATCCCATCAAACACACAAAAATCCCTGCAGTTTGTGAACACAATTGCTGCATCAAAACTTATAAACGTGCATGATTGTGCAAATCAGTGTTCTAATCTGCATGCACAGCATTTTGCGGTCATTTTCAGCAACAGATCATGTGTAAAAAAACAAAGCAATAAATGTTTGAAAAACAACTAATACTGAAGTTTTTTTTTTTTTCTCCCAATTTGGAATGCCCAGTCCCCAATGTGCTTTTAAGTCCTTGTGGTCATGCAGTGATTCACCTCAATCTGGGTGGTGGAGGACAAATCCCAGCTGCCTCTGCATCTGAGACCATCAACCCATACATCTTATCATGTGGCTTGTTGAGTGCATTGCCATGGAGATACATGGGTGTGCGTGGTGCATCCATGCTCAACTCACCATGCGCCCAACCGAGAGCAAACCACATTATGGCGACCACAAGGAGGTTACCCCATGTGACTCTACCCTCCCTAGCAAGGGGGTCAATTTGGTTGCTTAGGAGACCTGGCTGGAGTCACTCAGCACACCCTGGGATTTGAACTAGTGAACTGCAGGGGTGGTAGCCAGTGTCTTTACCACTGAGCTACCCAGGCACCCCAATACTGAAGTTTAACAAAAGAATGTGCTTCTTTGTTTTAACAGTATACCACAGTTTTCTTGGTTCTCCTGTTCTTTTCTGTTATAATTTGACCTCATGAGTGGTCAGTTTTTTTCAAGCATAAATTATGTTTATATACTATGTTTTCACAACACACACACACGCAAAGTGTTATGTATGGCGGTTTTTTCATAATCAAATGCTCGGAACTATCTGTGTTTGTGACATTAGTCCACTCTCTCCTTAAATAAGCCAGAGTATACAGCATGTTGAATTGCAAAATAAATATTACTGTAAACAATAGCTGGTGGCATGGGGCCTCAGTGGGTAGCACTGTTGCCTCATAGCAAGAAGGGCCCTGGTTCAAGTCCCGGCTCACCCATGGCCTTTCTGTGTGGAGTTTGCATGGGTTTCCTCCGGGTGCCACTGTCCAAAATCATGCAGGTTAAGTGAAATGAAAACTCTAAATTGCCCGTAAGTGAGAGTGTGTATGTCTGTGTGTGTTAACCCTGTGATTATAGGCCACCTGTCCAGGGTGTTTCCCTGCTTTTGGCCCAAGAGGGCTGGGATAGGCTCCAGCACTACCTGCAACCCTGCATAAGACAAGTGGCTATAGAAGATGGATGGATGTAAACAATAGCCCTAATGGACCAGTGCCATGTATCACAAAGAATGTTGATCAGGTTCAAGGATTGGTTTTAGTTTGATAAAACCCACCAAATCCAATCAGGCTTCTTTAGGGTTAAATGGTATCAAGATGTTCGTAATCAACTTTCTCTATCAACTCAGAGTTTGATCCTGAGTTTATGATTACTTTACGAGCACGTTCACATAAATGACACGAACAGCCAATCACATGCAACATGGAGTGAGATGCACGATACACTTCTCGTGAGAGAATCAGCAAGATTTACTTCTCTGCTGAAGATACTGTTTATGAAAACTGTGAAGAATTTAAACACAGTTACACCACTTGATGACGTTATAAAAATGTGATGGATGAAAACACATTTACACAAGATGAATGATCATTATGACATTATGAATAATTATAATACACATACACAGCACAGAGGATCACTATTAAATGATGAAGAATTTAAAGATGTCTGATTTACACAGCAAGAAGCACTAGACTAGAGCATGCGAGGACTGTCGAAAATGTGATGATAAAATATAAAAATAGCTGATATATCAATGTAAAAGTAACTTTATATAGGTCCACAACAAAGAGCACCTATTATGGTTTTTCAAATATTACCTTTCATGTAGTGTTACATAACTGTTTGTGAATGTAAAAAAAAGTTTACAAAGTTTCAAAAATCAAAGTGCACGACAAATGGAGTTATTGATTCCCAAAAGAAAGAACCAATTCTGAACACCTGAAACAAGTCATTAGTAATTCCAGACTTACTTCCTGCACTAACCTACATAATTTGGCAACAAAAAAACCCACCTCTGGTCTTCATTGGCTGCTCACAAACAGCTTTTACCCGCCCTCAAACAATACACTAAGTGGTAGACCAATCACAACAGACTGGGACATCTGACCATTCAGAGCAGAGTAGGCTCTCTGAAAGGAGGAGTTTAGAATGAATCCTTTAGAACGGATCATTGAACGAGTCGTTTTTGACACTGGGAAAAAAAAGGTAATGCTGCAATTTAAATTATGAGCAAATGAAAGTGTTTTTTGACCTTGGATGTATGAAAATCTATTGTATGAGACCTTTAAAACAAAATTAGGCATGTTTAAAAACCATAATAGGTGCTCTTTAAATGATTAATATATTGATTTGAAATAATAAAAAAATCTTTAGTATTAATTTAAATTATAAGCTTAATATAATTTAATGCTATGATTAAAACACTATTGACTAATAAAAATGTGAGCAATTGGAAAATGAGTAGATGCACTAACAACACTTAAAGACACTTAAATGACACACAATAAAGACATATTTGGTGTGCCAATGTGCTTTTATTGATATATCAATATTGGGAAGTTTTTTTTTATATTTTAAAATGATGATAGCTCATTATTGATATGCATTGTATTCATCTTTTTTACTTTTAATTATGTAATTATTTTAGGTTTATTTTTTCATTGATATTTTATGACCAGTGTGGGAAAAATGATTGGGGATTGGGGGAATTATTGTAGATTTCTCAAATATAAAATCAATTTCTAAAATTGTATCTTTGTATTGCACTTTAAATTGGAGTGAGAGATAGAGGTGGAGTGATTGTCACTTTGCTCACAGCTGATTGGTCCAGTATCTTTATGAGATCTCTGATCGGGAACATAACCTGACCCGGAGCAGGTTAACCGTTTAGCGTATGTTACAATGGTGATGAACCTTGATGAAAACCTACCCACCTTACTGGTACAGCGAATTCAGAGTTTGTTCAAACTAAGGGTACGTTTACACAACAACGATGTACTAAAAATTGAACGTTTTTCCTTTCATTTTGACGACAACGTTGTCAAAATGATCCCCGTACACAGGGATCCGCTAAAACCACAAAAAACGCTGTATTATGCATGCCAGGCCAGTAGTTGGTGATGTCACTTTGTAAAGAAACACTATGCGCCTGCGCACATAAGCATTCTTCCACAGAGCGGTGAATACAAACAATGAAGATGGTGATCGCTGGTCGTAGTAGTGATGCGGTAAATCTACAATTTGCTGGAGAAGTGTCAATAAACTCAAAATCTTGAGCAGCACAAACACAGTCCTGTAGTCCGCCATTGTAGTTTTGAATGTCTCGCGTGTTGTTTTGAAGTACTCGCGCGCATGCCTATAGACTGAACACATAATACGTGTGCGCATGACATCATCGTTTTCACAAATTCACATTTTTGCATGTTTACACGGAGACGATAACGGCATCGTTTTCAAAAACTTGCACTTTGAAACCCGTTTTCAAATGTTTGCGTTTTCAGGCCCCAAAATGCCGTTGTCGTGTAAACGAACAGCCAAAACGCATACAAAGTTTTCCGTTTTTAGTTGAAAACGTTGTTGTGTAAACGGCCCCTAAGTTTCAACATACCTAGCTAGATGCTAAATCTTGCTTTGTGACATAGACCACTTGGCTCATGGTATTAAGCTAGTTTTCTCTTGGCCAACAAAACAAAAAGATCTGAAGTTCAAATAATGTTGAAACAAGAAATGTACCTTTATCTGTTTTGGCAAATTCCTTGATGATTTACTGATTCCCAGTCAGGTATAGGAGTTTAACTCACTTGGTTTATCACAGGACCAGTTTCATCATAAATCCAAACTCAGTTCAAAAACTTCAAAAGAACATAATATAATCCATCTTTTCATGAAAAACAGAAGTGGTTTGAAAACTGTGTCTCTACCCATTGGAACACTCTCCTCGCTGATTAGGTACAGCTGATATTAGTTACTCTACGGTGCAGTGACCTGTATGCCCAGTAGGTGGCAGGAAGGGAAAGGTAGATAGAGAACAGAAAAATAATAATAATTACATTTTGAATAGAGGCTCCAACACTCCCCTAATTGTGGTGTACACAATTACAATACAAAAAATAGGGAGCCGATAAATGTAAACATTATAGTTTAAACTTAAATAAATTCATAATTTTCCATAAATCATGATACACATTAATAAAATTTAAATAGTCCAAAAGCAAATTCTTTTTTTTGTGGGGTCAGAGGTTGCCAGCACGTGACCTGCCGCTTGCCCTTTTCATGAGGGTTTTCCAATAGCAGGCAAAGTTTGCTGATAGGTCTTTGCAGTGTGCTTGTCTTGGTTTTTACTACAGCAGTTCTCACTAGACCTAGGCTATCTGGCAAAGTCTTGATGATCCTTCCCATTAACCATGAATTTCTTGGAGACGTGTCATCCACGATCAGCACCAAGTCACCGGGTAAGAAGTTTTTTTCTTTTATGTTCCCAATTACTCCTTTTCTACATTAGTGGAAGATATTTTTTTATCCAGTGTTTCCAGAACAGTTCTGCGATGTACTGTACTTGCCTCCATCTTCGTCGTGATTATAGATCCTCTTTCTGGAAACATCATGGCAGCAAAATTGGTTGCCACTTTTGCTGAAGGAGGTGGCTGGGAGTAAGAGGTTCCAAGTCATTAGGGTCGTTCAATACAGATGTAATGGGTCAGTCATTTAAGATAGCTTCCACTTCGCACATTGCTGTCTGTAGACTTTTCTCGTCCAGTATTTGTTCTTTGGTTTCTGAATGCAGAACCTTTTTGACTGATCGGATTAATCTTTCCCAGTCTCCGCCAAAGTGTTCTGCAGAGGGAGGGTTGAATATCCAATTAACTCGAATTTCAGACAATATGTTTTGAATTTTGTTGTAATTAAAAGTTGCAAGACTTTCCTGTAGTTCTCTCTGTGCACCAATAAAATTAGTTCCATGGTCTGTTCTAATTGTTGTCACTGGACCTCTCCTGCATATAAATCTCCTTAGTGCATTTAAACAGGAATTTGTATCAAGGGAACTTGCCACTTCAAGTTGCATAGCACGTGATACAAGGCAAGTAAAAATAACTCCATATCTCTTTACATGGACGCAACCACTTTTAACCTCAAAAGGGCCAAAGTAGTTGATTCCTGTATGTGTGAAGTGTGGCAAATCTGGGATTATACAGTCTTGTGGCAGATTGGCCATTTTAGGTTCTCCTACTTTCTTTTGGACATGTCTGCAGAAGGAACAATGGTGAGTCATGCTACTGACAGATTTGATTCAGGTCTTTTATAAGTGTGGTTAGAGTTTTGGTCAGAAGCTATTTAATTGGCTGCAAGTTTCATTTTCAGTCTTGATTTGAGGAACTTCTTGAATCTTATAATCCAGGCTACAGCTGTTTTAAGATTGTTCCACTGAGAGTAATATTCAATTAACATAGTTGTAGGACCTTTTGGCTCTTCCTTTAGAGCAAGTGCATTGACAAGTGGGGTCCTTTTGACCTCTGGGTCATTTGAGTCAATAGCATATGTTGCTAGGGGGTTACACCAGTCCTCCTCATCCAAATTTATGAAATCTGGGCCATGTAGCCAGCATTTCGCTTCTAGAAGTGCATTTGCATCCAACCCTCGAGATGCGTAATCTGCTGGATTGTCCTTTGAATTTACGTGTCTCCAGTGGCTTGGTTTTGACAGATCTTGGATAATGGACAGTCTGTTTGCCACAAAAGTGTAGAATCGAATCTTTTCATTGTTTATGTACTTTAGCACTGTCTGGAAGTCAGTCCAAAATTTAGACTCTTCTAAAGGCAGATGTAACTCTTTCCTCAGCATTCTATCAATGTGTGATACCAGTGTAGCTGCAGTGCGTTCTAGCTCTGGGATGGCAATCTGTTTGAGTGGAGCTAGTCTTGCTTTGGCAATAAAAAAGGATACATTCACTTGATTCTTGCTGTTTCTGTATCTTAAGTAGCTTACCTTTCCATAGCCACACTCACTTGCATTGCAAAAATGATGAAGTTGAATAGCTCTGAACTCTCCAAAACCCATTGGCTTCATACATCTATGGATTTGGAGATAGAGCAATTGTGTCAGATCCATAAGCCACTTCTCTCATGGACGAAGCAGGGATTCTGGAATCGTTTCATCCCAACTACAGCCTGACTTGCAGAGTTCCTGCATAATCTGTTTAGCTTTTAGCATGAATGGGGCCAAGAAGCCAAGTGGATCATTGTGGCATGGGGGGCATGGTCATGTGTCTGTCTGCGGGAGAGGGAAAAAGGTAAGGCTCATCACCTGGGCTGTAATTACTCTAACACCTGTCTCTCATTATAGTGATGGTGGAGGGAGACCTGATAAGGCACGCCAGAGCATCAGAGTGAGAGAGAGAGTGGCAAGGAACTGATGTTTGAAGGACAGAGACTACACCTTATAGTTCCCTGAGCCTTATACGAGTTGACCACTGAGAGCCGTTTTTGTTTTTTATTTAATCTGATTGTGTGGAGTAAATAAACACTCACCTCAACTATTCGCTGTCTCCTGACTCCTCCATTGCCCACGAACACAGATCTTTTACAAACATTGACTGAGTTTACAACAGAAAGAATACCTCTTCTGGTCAGAGTCCTATGTGTTATATTGATGTTGAATGTAAATGTGTCATCTTTGGTATTCCACTGTACACCCACCAAAGAGGTGGACTTTCATCCTGTATTCTTCCAGTCTTTTATCAAGGTTACCATTTGGCCACCACAAGAACCTGATAGTATACTCGGGATGGACTCTAACTTGATGAAACATACCTTGAATATCTGCCATAAATGCAGTTTGTTCTAGGTGGAATCTTGTGCATTTTGTGCATTTGCTAGATCTGGACCCTGTAGAAACACTGTATTAAGGGACACATCTCTGAATGATGAAGTGCAGTCAAACACTACACATATTGTTTCCTTATGTTTGTGATGCAACCTGTGATGTGGTATGTACCAGACTTTTCCATTTGACCTGCCAAGCTGTTCTTTGGGGACTTTCTCTGCATATCCTCTTTCTACCATATCCTCCATGAAACCATTGTATTCTTTATGATAAGCTTTGTCCTTTTTCAGCCTTTTAAGGAGACTTGTTGCACACTGTAGTGCCATCTGCTGGTTGTTGGGCATGATCACATCATCTTGAAGAAAGGGCAAAGGTCAGTATTAATGATTATCTTTTAAGGTTATGTTGTTGGATACAATGTTCATAAACCTTTTATCTTCCATGGAAATTTCCCTTTTTTCATCAAAGTGTTTCAGTAAAGTCCTGGTTGTACTGCTTGACAAGTAATTCTTGTAAATTTGCAACTGAAATTCAGTTTGCTGTCACTTTAGATTGACCTGCTTCCCCACTTTCAGTGCAATCAAGAGGCCCATTGACTACCCACCCTAAGATTGCTATTACGGCATAAGGTCCATTGTTCTTTCTGTTTACTATTTGCCAGGGCTCATTGCTTTTGGTTTATTAATGGCAATTAAAAGTTCAACCTCAACATCAGTTATTTTAACATCTTGCAGGTGGTGCCATTTTGCTAGATCTTTAACGGTGAAAATGTTCTCTTTGGAAACAGGGATGATGTTTTGTGTATACACTCTGCGTAAAAGAAGAAATGCATTACCCTCTACATCACTAACCTCCAGATCACCTTCCTCTTTGGTTGTGACTGTTTTTCATCCATTTGCATGGATGAGTTTTTTCATCAAGATCTCAGTGCAGAGAGTGGCTGAATTACCCGGATCTAAAAAGGCATATGTAGCAACCATCTTAATAGCAAGCGAACATTCATTTGCTGCCCAGTTACACTCATTCGGGCTTAGGGAGACTTAAGCACTGCTTACTGCTGCCTTATCCTGACAGTCTTTACCTGACCTCCAGTCACTCTGTGGTTTCACAGTTTGAGTTAGTCCCTTAGTTTTTCCATTTCTCTTTTCGTTTTCCTCACTTAGTTTGGCTGTTCCTTCAATTGCTGACAGTTGGTAAGTAGGTGGTCACCAGTGCAAAATAAGCAAGATGTACTGACATATTTGTTAGGCTCTCTGTATGACAGTTTTACACCTTTATTTGTCTGTGGTTTGAAGTAACTGTTGTCTGCTCAAAATATATATGTAAGAGATTTTAGCTCATGAAGGGAATTATGATTAATTCGAGGAATAATGAAAGAATTAAGGTGTATGTCTGATCACCCGGCCACACTGAGGTGATATGATGCATATGTTAACTCTTTAGAGTAATATTATTCTCATGGCCATTGAAAATAATATCACAAATATGTTTAAATATTGTTTGAGCACGGAGCATAGACCTTTAAGAATCAATTTACGAGATTATCAAAATATACCACAGTCAAATCCTCTTTGAATACAAACTAGACTTTATTTTAATTCTGCAACATAAAAACTAAACTAACACACAGACAAACATTCAAACAGATTGGAGAATGAGCTGTTACAGAAGGTGAATGGAAATGACCTGTAATGGAGAAAATTTAACTTTCTGGAGTCTATAGGCCAAGCCCTGAGAACAATCAATACTTCATTTATTATACCTCGATTTGCAGTCGAGTTACCCAAAGTATTTAAATAAACACCATCACTTTCTAGCAAAAGTCTGGAGGTGTACTTGCATTGTGTTGCGTTTCATTGCGTTGCTTTGGTTCTTTGGCTCTTTGATTGGGTCCATAGGAAATCCTGGTTGTTCTCTGTCGATGTTTTGGTCCTCTGTTAAGATTGTGATGCTGGATAGTTTGGTGCTGGAATGATCAGGCGGGGCTTTGAAGTGAGGCCTCCCGTAAAGGAGACTCACGACTCCCTGTCACATGTGTAAGTCGTAGTGCAGAGGAGAGATAAGAACCTCCTCAGAACTTTGCATTCCAAGCTTTCTTGGAATCTACATTGTGCAGAACCTGGGCAGAGGGGAAACGAATGCGAAACCAGTCGAAGAAGGGCTAAGAGCCAAGAGGGAAGAAAAGAGTGGAAGACAGCGTTCGTCCTAGGCGGGGAGGTTTTGTTGAGTTGAGGTTGGCCGTACCCCAAAGGTGCCTTGAGCCAATCAGAAGTGTCTTTTCAGATATCATGTGATAATCTCTCTGTCCCTCCTTCTGAAGGTGATTCTTTGTTGTTAAGGTTTCTGTTTCAGGCTCAAAATTGGGCAATGTTTAATCATGAACTTTTATATAATGAAATCCCTAAGAAATATTAGAAAATACCTGTCATTAGCATTTGAGACATGCAAAATGAAACTCAACAATAGTAAATATGACATACTTTCATGAATATTCACATGCTAGTTATAAAACATGAAAATACCTGATCATAATGGTTAATTCATTGGTTTTACAACATGAATAATACATTACACGTTATGAGAAACATAATTGTCAGGGTTATTATCAGGTTAAACCTTGAATGAGAAACATTAATGTCAGGGTTATTATCAGGTAGATCATCGGATTTATTATTATTGGATAGATCTTCCCTTTGTATTTCAGACAGTTACACTGACTAGATGTAGGTCAGCTCAGACTCCTTGGCGCCAGTCCGAATTTCTAGCTTTTGTTTTGTTTTTTTTTATTAAAATTTTTATTGATTCAAACAAACAGGATAACAGAAACAGAGCATACACACTGAATCAATTTATACAATTATATGTCCCTTCCCCTGAACACCCCCCCACCCCCACTACACACAACCAGTGGTCTGACACAAAATGAAAATAATATATAATATATATATATATATATAAATAAAACAATCTAATTTAACAAATATATATCCAAACCAAACAAAATGTCTCTCTCCACAGCCTGTCACCGAGCACCCCCCAAAAAGGCCAAAACCTGCCCCATTTCTTATCATATGCAACCAAATTGCCAAGCCGTCTATATGACATCTCTTCAATTCGGTGCACCATTCATAAAAAGAGGGAGCGCCCGTTGACTTCCATCCCCTCACAATTACCTGTCTCCCGATCATCACGCCGGTGAGGACCCACCAATTTACATACCCATCAGCTATATCCATAACTGCCCCATCGCCCAACAAACAAAGTCTGGGACAAAACAGAACCTGAGTGCCCAGGATCTCGGAAACAATATTCTGGACTCTCAACCAAAACTCCTGAATCCTCGAACAAGACCAGAAGGCATGTAATAAATCTCCATCCTCCAAATGGCAACACCAATAGGTGGGTGTGTCTTTTAAACCCAGCCTATACAATCTAGCGGGGGTTCAATATAATCAATGCAAAATCTTAAATTGCATCAGATGGACCCTTGCATCTCTAGATGTAGACTTAATATTTTTTAGAATCCTATTCCACACTCCCTCCTCCAATACCAAGTTCAAATCTTTCTCCTACAATCTCTTGAGAGAAGTCGAAGTTCCGTCCCCCAGACTCTGAATTAACAGGGAGTAATACACTGATGCCTCATGACCTTTTCCAAAAGCAGAAATCACCTCTCCTAGAGTATCTGCTGCTTTAGGGGGGTGTATGCTACTCCCAAAAATAGTACAGAGCATGTGGCATAACTGAAGATACCTAAAAAACTGAGATCTGGGGATCCCAAAATATTTAACCAAATTTTCAAAGGATCTCATCACACCACTCTCATAAAGATCACCGAGTGTATTAACCCCCCTCGCAATCCACTCTGACCAACAAAAAGGGGACTTATTAATGCATAGTTTGGGGTTTAGCCATAGGCTCGAGGCAACATTTAGATAATTATCTGAGTTAAACACTCTGGACACTTTTGTCCATACTGAGTGCAAATGTGAAATGATGGGGTGTGATTTAACTTCTCTGGTTAGTTTGATGGAAAGGCTTTGCAATGGCAAAATAGGGGCAAGCAGTTCTTGTTCAATGCAGAACCAGGGAGGGGCTCTTTCAGGTGGAAGCAACCAATGAGCCAAATGTCTGAGACCGAATGCATAATAATAAAACAGAATCTTGGGTAGGCCTAGCCCACCTTTGTCCATCAGCCTATGTAACTTACTGAAGTATAATCTGGGACGTTTACCATTCCAAATGAAGGACTTCGCTATGTTATCAAATTGCTTGAAATAAGAGAGGGGGACATCTACCAGGAAGATTGTAGCATGTAGTTAAATTTTGGAATACAGTTCATTTTAATAACATTAACCTTCCCATTGATAAATGTAATGAAGCCCACCTGCCCACATCGCTCGAAAATCTTTTTATTAAAGGGTCAAAATTAACACTAACTAAATCAAGTAAATCAAGTAAATAAAGACAAATTTGCTGGGAATAAAATCCCCAAATACTTAATGCCCTGTTTGGGCCATTGGAAGGTGCCTGGCTGGAAAGCCGTTACTGGACAGTACACTGTCAGAGCCAAAGCTTCGGATTTAGACCAATTAACTTTGTATCCTGAGAACTTGGAAAAGGAATTAATAATTCTGTGGAGGCAAGGCATAGATCTAGTAGGTTCACATACAAATAATGAAAGCTTATGCATCATGCCTCCCGCCATCCCCCCTGGAAAAATCATCCTCCTTTCTTATCGCGGCTGCTAATGGTTCCAGGGAAAGACAGAACAATAAAGGGGAAAGAGGGCAGCCCTGCCGAGTGCCCCTATCCAGAGTAAAATAATCTGAAATTAATCCATTTGTTTGTACCGCTGCTACAGGGTGTCTATAAAGTAACTTAATTCAACCAATAAATGTACTCCCGAACCCATACATTTCCAAAATCTTAAAAAGATAATCCCATTCTACCATGTCAAACGCCTTTTCGGCATCAAGTGAGATGGCAGCGACCGGAGACTGATCATTCGCCACTGACCACATGATATTGATGAGACGCCTGATGTTATCAGAAGAGCTACGGCCCCGAATAAATCCCACCTTATCTATATGTATAAGAGATGTCATAACCTTACTTAAACGGTTAGCCAAAATTTTTGACAATATTTTTACATCTAGTTGGATCAGGGAGATTGGACGGTAACTTTTACACTCGCTTGGATATTTGTCCTTTTTAAGAATCAGACTGATTCGGGCTTGTGTCATGGTTGGAGGAAGCTTTCCATTCTTTAATGATTCAGTATAAACTTCTAACAAAAGTGGAGCCAGTTCTGTAGCATAAGATCTAAAAAATTCTGCGGCAAAACCATCTGTCCCCGGAGCCTTGCCAGTAGGTAAGGACTTAATTATCTCGTCAAGCTCCTCCAAGGTTATCTCAGAATCAAGAGTTTTTTTGCTCAATCGTCAGTTTAGGAAGATCTAATGGTTCCACAAATCTTCATCAGCAGACAAAGACGTGGAACTATAAAGATCAATATAGAATTCTTTAAAGGCATAATTAATATCAATGGCTGAGGTAAAAATTTCACCACCAGCAGATTTCACTGAGAGAATGATAGAAAGAGACTCTCTCTGCTTTATATATCTAGCCAAAAGCTTCCCTGCTTTGTCACCCGACTCAAAGTATGACTGTCTTGCCCTAAATAACCAAAACTCCACTTTCCACCACAAAATAGTATTATATCTATATTTCAATCGGGTCAATTCTCTGAGGCCATCAGCTGATATACAGCGCTTCAGCTCTGCCTCTGCACTTTTAATATTTCCTTCCAACTCCATGAGTTCTCGTGCTTTGGATTTTTTGATGAATGAGGCATACTGTATGATCCGGCCCCTATGAACCGCCTTAAGTGCCTCCCAAGCCACACCCACAGAGGATACTGAGGACCAGTTGGTCTCCATATAAACATTGATTTCAGTCTTTAACATTTGTTGGAAATCAGGATTTTGCAAAAGGGACACATTAAGGCACCAACTATATGATTTATTTTTCTCTATATGTGGCATCACCTCTAAACTCACCAGGGTGTGATCTGAGACTAAAATGTTTCCAACTGAGCAATCCACAACAGATGGAATGAGGGATTTGGATATAAAAAAAATCTATTCTAGAATAAATCTTATGGACTGATGAAAATAATGTATAGTCCCTACCAGATGGGTTAAAAAGTCTCCAAATATCCGTAAAACCAAGATTTTTACACATCCTGTGAAGCGTCAATGTTGCTCAAGAGGGTTTACACACTTTTGCTTCACTGTGATCAAGCATTGAGTCCATCAAAAGATTAAAGTCTCCTCCCAGTATTATATCATGAGGGGTGCCAGCGGTTTGTAACATCCCTTCAAGATCTATAAAAAAGCCCTGATCATCAGCGTTAGGTGCGTAAATATTAGCCAAAATCATCCTTTGCCCCTGAATTTCAGCAAAAACAATAATGACTCTTCCTAATTTATCTTTAGTCTGTTTGAGACATTTGAATTATAAATGTTTATTTACCAATATAATGACTCCCTTGCTCTTACTTGAGCCAGCACTAAAAAAAACATGTCCACCCCATATCTTCCCAAATTTTTCAGGTTCCTGCGGGGAGAGATGTGTTTCTTGAAGAAACACTATATCATATTTCTTATGTTTCCTCTTTTTAAGATAGTACACTCATATAAACATTTGACATTTTGATATAGTAGAAAAAATAAATTGTGTGTCAAAAACAAAATTATACAGACCACGTTCCGCATTAGTGAAGCAATCAAACCCCGAACTTCCCCCCGAACAAAACAAACAGAAAAAAGAAAAACGTGCGCATTAACTCCGCGCACGAAAGTGCCAACCGGCAACAATCCCTTTAAACTCAAAAGGTCCATGAACGCCCTCGAGCCCCCATGACAACTTTGCCATCGGATTGCTCAATTTACATAACAGAAAATACTTTGTCAAATAAACCCAGCCAATAGGAAGAATGAACACAAAGAATGTGTAGATTCATTCACAGAACTGTCTCAAAGGTGTGATCTTCCACAAAACAAATTCCAGCTGATATAAAACTGTTCAGATATGTTCAGTGTGTTGGCTGTTATGAGTTCAACGGATGACGTAATCATTCCAATGTCTCGTAAAAAAACTCAACAAAACAAACTACAGCCAGCAGGAGGAATAAGCACAAAGAACAAACAGATTAATCCACAGCTGTTCCAAAGGAGTGTTATTCAATAGAACAAGCTCCAGCCGCTAGGTGGAACCAATGCAAAAAGAAACAAAACCGGCATCCCGGTTCCCCGGATGGTCGAGTCAATTCACTCGAAGGCCGCATAAAAGTATATACCATGACTTACACAATCCGTCAACTTTATAAAAGACATCCTTTGTGTGAGCATGTAGATATTTTGCGGTCATCCGTAGTGTCCACTCTCAAACTGGCCGGGAACTTCAATGCAAAGTAATCTTTCATCAATGCAAAAGTTTCTTTAGGGAAAAGTGTTATTCACAAAACAAGCTCCGGCCGCTAGGCGGAGCCAACGCAAAAAGAAAAAAGAAACCAAAATGACGCCCAGCTTCCTCAAGAGTAAGTACAGCGAGTCGACCCACTTATATGAGAAACACCAAATGGTTTACTCAGCCATTGATTCAATAAAAGACATTGCCTGATTGGGACAAGTAAATATTTTGCAACCGTCCTTCATTTCTATTCTCAGTTTGGCCAGAAACATCAGAGCAAAAGTGATCTTTTGCCGATGTAAGAGTTTCTTACATTCCTTGAACCGATCGCGTTTCTCTCTTGTCGAACTCGCAAAGTCCGGGAACAAGAAAATATTATGGTTCTTCCAAGAAAGCTTCCCTTTGCTCCTTGCCTGGCGCAACACAAGATCTTTATCGGATGATCTCAAAATAAAAAATAAAAAATTAAATCACTTTTATTGTCACACAGCCATATACACAAGTGCAATGGTGTGTGAAATTCTTGGGTGCAGTTCTGTTCAACATAGCAGTTGTGACAGTGATGAGACATATACCAATTTACAATAACATCAAATTAACACAACACAATTTAAAGTCTAATATACACATAATTACACACAACACAATATACAAATAATAACATACACTGTACAGTATACAATACACACAATATAGATACACATTATTCAATAAAAAAGTATATATAGTATAAAAAAGTATATATAGTATACTCAAAAATCTGGCCAGAATCAATCAGGGCCTGTCTCCCTCAGCAAATCTGTGAGCTGGGACTCTGTGAGCTCGCTCGATTTCCAGCTTGTGGCCTGTTATGTCGAGCAGACTCGGGGGGAAAAGTTGTCTAGGAATTTCACTATACCTCTGCCCTCCTCATGCTCAGGAATTCCAACAATTCGAACGTTATTCCTGCGTCTTCTATTCTCAATATCTTCAAGCTTTTCAAGGAGATGTTCCAAATCAACTTTGGTCGCGGGCGGATTAGCGGTTAATTCCCTCTCCGAAGATTCCAAAAAATCGATTCGTCTCTCAACATCAGTCACTCTTGTAACTAGTTCATAGAATTTTATTTCCATCGCCATAATCGATCGACGTATTACAGCGAGATTCTCCAAGTCAGCAAGAATCTTTGTCATGGATCTCCTCTCCCTCCGTGCCATCCAAATCGAGTCCCTGGTCTGTAGGCCTGTCGGGGCTTTCATCCTGAACTCGTAAGTGTCTTTTAATGTCTCCAGAGCCCGAGGATTTTGACTTCTTTGCCATGTTTTGCATCAAAGATCAAATGTGTAACTGGGTGTATCAAAATTCACCAGATTATAACATGAAAATAATTAAAAATATAGTCCCTCACACGTCTGCTCCTTGCATGGCGTCAAGTGACCCCCCCCCCCCCGCCCGAATTTCTAGCTTCTAAATGCTTAGAGGAAGTTCCTGGACTTATAGGCCATCTTGGTGTAATTCTGTATTAATTTCCTTCTGCCTGGCTGCTTAGTTCGTACATATCCCCCCTTCGAGCAGAAATCGTCGAAATGTGGGCATTTACAATCACTGAAACATAGGCAGATGAAGCAGAAAAACACAAACAAACAATAAGACAACACCTCCATCAAAGCTAAAGCACTGGTGCAGAATAATTAATTATTCAGTAGGTGCTCTAAGATCCAGATTAATCTTGAGATGTTTAGTGCTATTTGGACTCTTTTACAATTGTTCGGGGTTTTAGAGTCATCTTTACCCTTTACTGGTTTCCGAACCACTAAGGATAATTAATTTTGATTTGATTGGGGTGAATCATCGTGAATACAACTGATCGTTTGTGAAATTGAATCGATTAGAATCAGTTCAGTTAAGTGAATTCCTTCTGCCTCGTTTCTGTCGTGATTCAGAACCAAGGGTGAAGGAACAAAAATCATAGTGTAGGGTGGCTTGGGTTTAAAATAGTGTTGGGTGCTTTATCTATAAGGAAAACAGTTTGATATTTTCCTATAGTGGATAGATGTTTTAGTAGTGTACTGTAAGAACAGTTCGAAATATGTCAGACTGTTTTAGATGTGTGTCAGACAGACAGTTTCAATCTCCCCCCTTTTCTGGGCTTTCAGAGCTCATCTGTCGACTTGGTTTCAGTGGACCCATTTGAAGATTGGCGCTTTGTGTCTTGGCTAATCTGGATGCTCTATGTGACTGTGGGTGCTGATAAAGCCACAGTCCATGGAAGTCTTTCACACAGTTCTTGATATATGCATATAGTTGTGCTCAAATATTTGCATACCCTGGCAGAAATTGTGAAATTTTGGCATTGATATTGAAAATATGATTGATCATGCAAAAAAACTGTCTTTTATTTAAGGATAGTGATCATATGAAGCCATTTATTATCACATAGTTGTTTGGCTCCTTTTTAAATCATAATGATAACAGAAATCACCCAAATGGCCCTGATCAAAAGTTTACATACCCTTGTTACAGACACACAAGGTGACACACACGGGTTTAAATGGCAATTAAAGGTTAATTTCCCACACCTGTGGTTTTTTAAATTTCAATTGGTGTTTGTGTATAAATAGTCAATGAGTTTGTTAGCTCTCACATGGATGCACGGAGCAGGCTAGATACTGAGCCATGGGGAGCAGAAAAGACCTGCGTAACAAGGTAATGGAACTTTATAAAGATGGAAAAGGATATAAAAAGATATCCAAAGCCTTGAAAATGCCAGTCAGTACTGTTCAATCACTTATTAAGAAGTGGAAAATTCTGGGATCTCTTGATACCAAGCCAAGGTCAGGTAGACCAAGAAAGATTTCAGCCACAACTGCCAGAAGAATTGTTTGGGATACAAAGAAAAACCCACAGGTAACCTCTGGAGAAATACAGGCTGCTCTGGAAAAAGACGATGTGGTTGTTTCAAGGAGCACAATACTTGTTGACCCCTCTCCAAACATAGCGCTTATGGTTATGACCATAAAGCTCTATTTTGGTCTCGTCACTCCAAATTACAGTGTGCTAGAAGCTGTGAGGCGTGTCAAGGTGTTGTCGGGCATATTGTAACCAGGCTTTTTTGTGGCATTGGCTTCTTTCTGGCAACTCGACCATGCAGCTCATTTTTCTTCAAGTATCCTCGTATTGTGCTCCTTGAAACAACCACACCATATTTTTCCAGAGCAGCCTGTATTTCTCCTGAGGTTACCTGTGGGTTTCATATTTGATAATGCCTGCCCTTGGTTTTGAGAGATAACTCAAATTATTTGCTTAACATAAGCCTTATGTGCTATGCCACGCAGTTGTTGAGCTGTCATCATGCAAGGACAAGGTGTGACTCCTAGATGGTTGCTCACCATGGGATGCAGGTTTCAGAGGAAGATGGTTTTGAAGTTGATTTCTTCTTCCATCTCAGGTTTGTTCCAGGACTTTAAGTAGGCTTGCTTTAGTTGATTGTAGTAGGCATGTATGGTCTCTTTCCGACCCTGCTTGGTGTTCAGGGCAGTAAACAGTTCTTGCTCAGACTCTGGGTCTGAAAATTCTTTAATCAGGGCCTCTCTTAGAAGTTGGTAATCAGACATTGTGTTGTCTGGTTGTCTGTCATGAAAACTTTGCACCTCAAGACTGGATGTTATCCATAGTAGGTGGAAAGAGTCTCTGTTAGTCATCTGAGTCATATCATTACCATCAGCAGGATTTGGCGTGAACTTGTCAGGGTTCCTTGCCAGCTCGTTGAGGTCTTTAAAATCCATTCCAGGTGCTGCTTCAGGGTTCGCTGGGATGTTTACCCTTTCACGGTTGTTGGCGAGTGTGTCTTGAAAGAGGGCTGGTGAGGTTTTGTGCTGAGGGGCCCTCGTTTCTTTCATCATATGGCAGCTTTTGGTTGGAGGATGCTGCTTTGTTGAACTGGGGTGCAGCTATGGGATGCCAGTCCATTTTATACTCTTGCCTTAACTCGTAAGAATGTTTCAGTTCATCTCTGACCATGTCAAGCTCATCTTTGGTAAGGTCAAGTTGTTGGGTCAGGGTTTCAGCTTCAGTTCTGGACATTTCCAGATGGCCTTCCAAGGCCTTGTTTCGAGAGTTCATGTCTTTCAAATCAAATCTGGATTTTTCCAGTTGCGCTTCGGTGTGCTGGAGTTTCTTTTACAGGTCCTCTTGGGCAGCTTTAGCCTGCTGCTCTCTGTGCTTGGCAGCTGTCAGGGCTTTCTAGAGCTGTTTGATGTCTCTCGTTGATGCTTGTTCCAGTTGTTCGATCACCTTGCATCGATCTTGGGCTTTAGCTTCTAGCTGGTCTATGCGGCACATGGCATGCGTTAGCAACTTTTGGGTCTTTGTGGACTGCAGCTTTAGGTCATTTACTTCCTGTGTCAGATGGGTGGAGTTCTTGTAGCTCAGTTTCATCTGGCCTATGAGGTTGTGAGCCAGGGAGCTGGTAATATTTTCCAGCATAACACTCAGTCCCACCTCCAAGTCTTTCTAGTGGGCCGTGGGGTCAGTCTTCAGCATCACGTTGGCACATTGTAGTGGAAGACTAGGGAGAGAGCTGACACAAATCTGCACAGGGTTAAGGGCCTAGGTGTAGTGTTACAGCTAGGTGTTGGCTTCAGTGTCTGGAGACACAAATGAAGGGTAGTAACAGCTAAGTGTTGTTTTCAGTGAATGTGGACAACTAATGAAGTGTAATTAAATGTATTTTAAGTCTGGCAGGATTGACACCATATATCTGTTTTCTGCAGTACAGTTGAACTGCTTTCCACAGATGCCTCAAAGGCACGCTCAGGGGCTGGTGATGGTTACCTGGTGCATCTCTCTGTGATTTATTTCCAGACATGGTTGCGTTTGGATGCCTGAATTTGGATTGTGTTGATTGTAGTGAGAATCACCCTGGCACCAACTGAAATTAACTGGGCCTCACACAAGAAACCAAAATATGTGGTGATTTTTGATCACACTTCACTTCAGGTGTATGTGTGTGTGATTATTAATATCAGACAGCCCCTCCCTCCATCCTCAGGGCACCACTAAGGAGTTTCACCTTAACAGTAAAATAAATATGTAAATTGCAAGGAGTTGCTCATCTGATTAATCTGAAGGTTTTCATAAAATTCAGCCTAACCTTTAGAGCTTTTCTGTATCATCAACACAAGGAACACACAGTTTTAATTAAATTAGTTTTATTTTCAAAAAGATAAACAAGAATATCTATTAAAACTACAAAATGGTACTAATATGCTAAAAGATCAAATAAATTAATAGGTAAATAAAGTGCATAGGATAGAAAGATGTAAGTGGCTGAACTGGATGAAGCAATGGCAAAGTATGACTGTTATCTAATGGAAAGATAAATAGCTGTTTCTCTGTTAATCAATAAGGTGAAAACCTTATTTCTATTTAAACAAATAACTCAATTTATTTGCTAGACATTTGATACACAGGTTATACAATCTAAGGAACATTAGATTATCATAAACTGATAGTATACACTAATGCCAAGGTCTCTGTAAAGAGGTTTAGTGATGATATTTACGTTCTCCTTTATCGATTGATGAGTCTGGTGAGAGCGATGTCTTCCACTGGGGCTCAGGGCCACATTACAGTGGGGAAGGAGCTGGATTCTATTTAACAGCCTTGGACACGAAGGAGCTGAGGAATGCTGATCTCCTGGAAGATTTCTTGGAGTGGGTTCTTGAAATCTGGAACGCACAGATATATAGCCCTTATGTCGGTGCAAGATTCATCATCTGGAACACGCAAATGCACGAAACTTGAAGAGAAAGTTTGCTCGCCAGAATAATAATAATAATATTCTGTTACATATCCTACCACTCAGGCCAGAGATTCAGAATGTTCATTATTATTCTGTTATTGCCTCTCTCTCGTAGAGTGAGACCAGAATAAAGGTGTTTTTCTGTTGTCCTGTTAGTATCTTTTTCTGAGACTCAGGACAAAGGTGTTTTAGAAGTGTATTCTGTTAATGACCTTCTGGACAGGGTGGACATTGATTATTATTCTGTTATTGCTCTCAAACTTGAACAGCTGGGAACTCAGAACGAAGGTGTGGCTGTTGTAAGGATGCTTTATACCTTCCTGATGAGGAGATTTCAGTTTGGCACCTTCCTGTTTCAGGGTTGTGACTGGCTGCTGACACCTTCTCTGTGTGGAACATTTGCATATTTTAAAGTACAGAGTTAGAACAATGTATTTAAAAACTCAATGCATTGTTCCTTTTCCAAACCTCTTCAAAAATAATCTTAGCATTTTTCTGAAAATATAGACCAAATATGATATCGAAAGATTAAATATTACGTATGCATTAATTTATACCACCATAATTCAGTTTGTGTGAACTTTTGTACAAATTGAACAACTGCAATTTACATAAACAGTTCTTTGAACAAACATGGATGTGTTGCAGTTGGTGTCCACGTTAGGAATAACAGTTTGTGTGTTAAGATTTGTCTTTGTAGCTTCTTTGTTTCAGCTTTTGCCACATGGAAAGTTAATGCTGCTTCGAGAGGTCTTTTATGGAATTTTATGGTCCTTCTCACCTCTTGATGTCATTAAATGAGTCTGCTTTTTTTTATTCCATCCATTACTCCTGGTCAAAGTCTTCCATAAATATTTAATTTACACATAGGTTTAAGTCCTACCTAAATTTAATGGTGCAACACTCAAACATTTAGAAGTGCGTAAATTGTGACTTAGTGCCCATTTACACCACAACTAGGCTAAGTCGTAACGTACGTATAGCTGGTGCAACCGGTCCCTGATCACTCGGCCATGCTGAGTTGATATGATGCATCTGTTAACTCTTTAGAGTAATACTATTCTCCTGGCCATCGAAAATATTATCACAAATATATTGAATATACCACAGTCAAAAATACAAACAAGACTTTATTTCTAATCTACAACATAAAAACTAAACTAACACACATAGACAATCATACAAACAGGTTGGTGAATGAGCTGTAACAGAAGGTGAATGGAAATGACTTTGTAACAGAGAATATTTATCTTTATGGAGTCTATAGGTCAAGCCCTGAGAACCATCAATACTTCATTTATTATACCTCGATTTGCAATCGGGTTACCCAAAGTATTTAAATAAAACACAGGCACTTTCTAGCAAAAGTCTGGAGGTATACTTGCATTTCGTTGTATTGCATTCTTTGGCTCTTTGTCTGGGTCCATAGAAAGTTCTGGTTGTTCACCGTCAATGTTTTGGATGTCTGTTACGATTGTGGATGCCGGATAGTTTGGTGCTGGAATGATCAGGTGGGGCTTTGAAGCGAGGCCTCCCGCAAGGTTGACTCGCAACTCCCCCTCACTTGTGTGAGTCGTAGCGCATAGGAGAGAGAAGAACCTCCTCAGAAATTTGCATTCTGAGCTTTCCTGGATTCTACATTGTGCGGAACCTGGCAGAGGGGCGCAGAAGTGAAACTAGCCGAAGAAGGGCTAAGAGCCAAGAGGGAAGAGAAGAGGGCAGAAGAGAGCGTTCCTCCTAGGTGGGGAGGTTTTGTTGAGTTGAGGTTGGCCATACCCCAAAAGTGCCTTGAGCCAATCAGAAGTGACTTTTCAGCTACCATGTGATCATCTCTCTGTCCCTCCTTCTAAAGGTGATTAATGAGACTTTGTTCTTAAGGTTTCTGTTTCCCACACAAAATTGGGCAATGTTTAATCATGAACATTTATATAATGAAATTGCTAAGAAATATTAGAAAATACCCTTCATTAGCAGTCGAGACATGCAAAATGAAACATGACATACTTTCATGAATATTCAAGTGCTAGTTACAAAACATGAAAATACCTGATTCAAAATCATAATCGTTAATTCACTGGATAATACATTACACGTTATGAAAAACATAATTGTCAGGGTTATTATCAGGTCAAACCTTGAATGATAAACATAATTGTAAGGGTTATTATCAGGTTAAACCTTGAATGAGAGTTCTAGGCATTTTGGCAGATTATGTGCAGGATAAAATTACAGTAAAGTAAATTTTGCGATTATATCAAAATTCCTGGATTAAGATGAGATGTCCTGATATGTGTATACACTTGAAAAGTTAATTTTGTACATTTGAAGTTATGAGTAGAGCATTAGTTTTGTGTCCTGCTAAAAATTGTATACAAAGGGATCATTTCAAATAAAGCCTGCTTTCTTCAAGTCTTCAAGCTCTTTTGTCTTGGATGAGTTTTTTGCATATGATGGTCAGGTGTTCCACGGGAAATGTCTCATGCTCCCTTATTAGTCTAATTTAAGTGTTGCAAATCGAAAAACAAAGGATTGTCTTAGATTTCCATGGCAACCATGGGGTTTCTTCAGAAGAGTGTTTTGCAGATGGTGAGATGGCCATGTTATGTGATGACCATTAAAGGTGTGTGTGTGTTACATTGGCCAGATGCAGGTCAGCTCAGACTCCTTGGTGCCAGTCTGAATTTCTAGCTGCTTAATGTTTAGAGGAATTTCCTGGACTTATAGGCCATCTTGGTGTAATTCTGTCTTAATTCTTCTTAATTTCTTTCTGCCTGGCTGCTGAGATCCTACACTACTTATCTCTATTTTTATTTTATTTTATATGGCAGATTTGAGAGTATGATCTTGAGATTAGAGGAATTATCAAATTCATCCATATAGCTGAGCTCTTGCATGACATTACAATATCCTCTCAAATAAAGAGCATAAGCATGTGGTGCTTGATTATCCTCTGTTCTAATGTTTGGCTAATTCACTGCCCTTTCGATATAGCCATTAGATATTCTTATTTCATCACCAAAGTTTTCTTTAAGCAGTTGCTTTGCCATTGAATAAACTCTTCTTGGATCCATGTGCAGGCAACTACGAACTAAGTCTCTAGGCTGACCAGGTGTATACTGTTCAAAGTAGTAGAGCCTGTCTTTGTTATCTTGGGTTTACTTTCAATTGCATGCTCAAATGTTCTCAAATATGACATAAAATGAAGAGGATTACCATTAAAAACTATAATCGTAAAAACCGGAGTAAAGACAGGTTCTGCTGCCTGAGCAAGATTTTAGCCAGGTCATGTTGCTGTCCAGGTGTTGCATTAGAGGCAGTATGCAAGTCTGTGACATCCACACCAGTCCTAAGTGAATCTGTTACCCCCACTGTATCTAATAACTTCACCTTTACTTCCTTTTCCTTTTGAAAAATATGTGGTGGTTGCTCAAGCATTGTCCTTTGAAGGGGAGTTTTAGTAATAGCCTCATATCATCTCCCTGTGCTGCTGCATCAAAACTCTAAAGACATTAATTTTAGCATTAGTTGATAGAATGTCAGTATCCAAAACTAATTTCTCCTTTAATGCTTTTAACTTTGTTTCTTCCATATCTAGTTGTTGTTTCCTATCAAGGGCAGCAGTGCGTTCCATTAAATTGGCCTTTTCATCTTCAGCGTTTATGTGTGCCAAGGCAGTAGATGATGCTGAAGAGGACAAGCTGCTAGATTTGGATTTAGATACGTTTGACGGTGCCTGCTTACGTATAATCTCAGACACACTATCATCGGGGTTAACACTACTTTCAAGATCCCTCAATATAACAGACTCAGGATGCGGAATTTTGATTTCCCTGTGAATTTGAGATCCCTTTTCAATCCAAGCTTTTGTCTCGTTAAAAATTCTTTAAAATGTTCCATTTTAGGCTTGAACCAATTTTCTTGTTCATCTTTTCTTTCATCCACAGGTTGAAAAATATGCAATGACTCATTCATTTGTTGAAACTCATCAAAAGAATTGTTAAATGCTTTTAGGAGTCACTTCACTTCGTTAACATCTCCGGTTTCATTTTGTATTGCTTTAATTTCATTCATTTTACGGGTATGATATACGATCTCAAACACGTTTTATGTCCTGTATGATGATAAAAAACAACCTGAATTCTTATGATAATTCAGATTATGACTGAAAATCTAAAGAAATCCATATAAACTAATCAGATTTCAAATGACATAGAAATGCGATTTGGATTGGATTTGCAAACATTGTATAAAGCAATACATTTGGATATAGGCTGGCAGTTTATGTAAGATGAAGAGAGAGCTATAACATCACTAAATATTGCATGCTTATCTTAGATTTTGTCTATTTTTAAATGTGATCATTTAAATGTATGATAATTGTGTGTTCCTATGTGGGTGTGCATGTGTGCGTATCATATGCATGCCTAACCACACATCGTAGCATTTGATCCAGTGTCATGAGGGAGTACCACCTTTCTAATACATTGTTATTATTGCTGAATTATCATTATGTTTGAAGTCATAGTCCATCCCCTCCACAGGAACCTGCAAAAAATTGAGGAACCAGAGGGCAAACCACACAGACATCTAAACCCCATTGGGGAAGAAATCTCTGGAGGACACAGTATTATTTTTTTTAGAGGACAATGATGAATGAGATGGCTTCACAGGGGACGGTTATTAATGATGGTATACACAATGCTAGAAGACATACTCACACTATGACAAGTTCTCTCTCTCTCTCTCTCTTTCTCTCACTCTTTTTTTCACTGTAATTTATTTTTTGTTTATTTATTTTTGAAGATGCAGTGTCAGCTGACTTGTAAAGATTTTGCACACTAAATCTTATCTGATGGGTCAGACAGAATGTCAAATTGTCAATTGCAGTGACTCATCTCTTGAAGAATAACTTTTTTATGTCCCACATTAAGTCTGTTCTGTATCTTTCAATACACAGTAAGTAAATTTAGTTCATTCAGGCCAAATCCTTTTTAATTGGCGTTATAAGTTGTATTTTGACAATATAGGGCAATGCAAGACAAACAACAGAATTAAAAAAACAACAATAACCGTTGTTTGTACTTATTAAAGAAGGAAATCTGTTCAAGTTATAAGAAGTCATGGAAATCCATTTAAATAAAGTATATACATTATTTGTAAGTCAAATGAACTCCAATGATCCTGCAGTGCTCCTGTCAAAACATTAAAATTGTTAACAAACTCAATATAATAAATGCCAAATTATTCTTTTAATAAAAGGAACAGCCTCCAAAAATCTCTCTCTTTTTTTTTTTTAGTGTAGTCTTAACTGTTCATGCACTGTGCCATGGCCTGATTAGGGAATGGTTGGTAAGAACTGTGAAGTGACTTCTATTCTCAAAGTCTGCTAAATGAAATAAAAACAAATGTCATGATTCAACTATCCCTTTAAGTGCATATGAGATATGCTATCGATTGGTGTAACTGAAACACCAATGCAATGCAAGCAACAGTTGAATCAGGGACTGAAAACGTTTCAAGAAACGAAAACCGAATACGAACAGTGTTTACTGCAGAGTTTAACTGGAAACAGGAACGAAGACCCTTTCAATAGTTCCAGAGTGAAAACATTATTTTTAAGTGTTGGTAACCGGTTATTAACAGGCTAATTTTGTTCTGATCATGCTTTTCATGAGACCAAAGTCTACATGGTTTATTACAGTAAATTTTCGGAATTAAACTAATTACTGTTGCACCAAAAATGAGGCTTCTCTCTTTTTAGTTGAACATAAGCATGTGCATTGATTCTGAAGGAAACGGCTGCATCACACATTTGTTTGCCTTAATGCACATTGTGGATGTAGCCTTCTGTAATATGCTGAAGACCTTTTTGATAACTATATATAATTACTATGTATATATGCATTATTAATCCAGATACAAGGACAAATATTCAAGGGTAAAATATAAATTTCTCAGTTGTTTCCAAGTCTTCACCTAATTATTGTTAGAAATGATGCACTGATACAGATTTGATGCTGGCAGGGTCTGAATGAGAAGCAGATTTTTAAAGTGCTGAAATTTGACACTATATATATTTGTTCCTGTTAAAATGCATTTATTTCCATTTTAAGTAAGAAAACAAAATAAAATGTAACAAAATAATGTTTATTAACATTTTCCAAACAAACCCTTCCTCAATATGAAGATAGAAATGCACTAAAATATCACCAATTCAAGTAACATTAAATGTTTCCTAAAGTCTAAGTGGGAGTTTGACTAATTGAAAGAACTAGTCCACACATAGGTTACATAGTCATTGCAATGGGCATTAAATCTCTTAAACTCTCATCCTCCACAATATTAATCTGCCTTTAGACTGTGGCTATCCACTTGGTTACAGCAATCGTGAAGCCGTGTTCATGATTTGCATCAGGGCATCAATGTCAAGGCCGCTTTGAACCTCACATGAAGAGCGCTTGCAAACAAAAACATCTCATTCTGTGTTTTGGTTATAGTTAAGACTTAACGTGCTTCTGTGGTAATTAAAATGCGCCTTACATGGCTGAAAAATACTTGATTTATATCACAAGTCGTATCTGGGCTTGTTTTGTACATCAAATAGCATTAAGAGGTCCTTTCTCCATCATTTTATCGTGGAAGCATTTGTGTGTGTGTGTGTGTGTGTGTGTGTGTGTGTGTGCAGAGATTAGTTTGTTTACTGAGATAACCTCCGCAGCTCTATCATAGCAGAGAGTGTAACGGTCAACTAGTGTGTTATGCCCACTGAATGTCAATGGGACCGCCACGTAATGCTATTTTATGCTTAGCTTGTAGGCTCACCTTGGTAGAAAGGCTCTGGTGTGTGTTGTGAAGTGTGTGTCAGTGTAATGACTCTGGGCGGACACATTACAAAGATTCCACCCTTCCTAATATGTTATGTTGTATTAACGGTGAATGTGTTAATCGCGATTAAGAAAAATTAACACTTTAAGCTTTTTAAATTAATCGCATGGTTTAACACGTTAATTCTGACAGCTTTAATTATTACAAGTTTAAACGAAAATAAAATAAAAAATGGTCCTGCATTAGTCCAAACACGCCCAAGCAGTGTGTGCTTGCATGCAGGAAAGAGAAATTTTGGTAATCAATTGATTTTAGATGGCTAGATGTATTTTTTTTTAAATATTTTTAAATATTTTGTGGAATATATTTAATATTAAGAATACATTTAATGAAAATATGTTATTTTATACAGGTGCATCTCAATAAATTAGAATGTCGTGGAAAAGTTCATTTATTTCAGTAATTCAACTCAAATTGTGAAACTCGTGTATTAAATAAATTCAGTGTACACAGACTGAAGTAGTTTAAGTCTTTGGTTCTTTTAATTGTGATGATTTTGGATCACATTTAACAAAAACCCACCAATTCACTATCTCAAAAAATTAGAATACATCATAAGACCAATAAAAAAAACATTTTTAGTGAATTGTTGGCCTTCTGGAAAGTATGTTCATTTACTGTATATGTACTCAATACTTGGCAGGGGCTCCTTTTGCTTTAATTACTGCCCAATTCGGTGTGGCATGGAGGTGATCAGTTTGTGGCACTGCTTAGGTGGTATGGAAGCCCAGGTTTCTTTGACAGTGGCCCTCAGCTCATCTGCATTTTTTGGTCTCTTGTTTCTCATTTTGCTCTTGACAATACCCCATACATTCTCTATGGGGTTCAGGTCTGGTGAGTTTGCTGGCCAGTCAAGCACACCAACACCATTGGTGTAATTTAACCAACTTTTGGTGCTTTTGGCAGTGTGGGCAGGTGCCAAATCCTGCTGGAAAATGAAATCAGCATCTTTAAAAAGCTGGTCAGCAGAAGGAAGCATGAAGTGCTCCAAAATGTCTTGGTAAACAGGTGCAGTGACTTTGGTTTTCAAAAAACACAATGGACCAACACCAGCAGATGACATTGCACCCCAAATCATCACGGACTGTGGAAACTTAACACTGGACTTCAAGCAACTTGGGCTATGAGCTTATCCACCCTTCCTCCAGACTCTAGGACCTTGGTTTCCAAATGAAATACAAAACTTGCTCTCATCTGAAAAGAGGACTTTGGACCACTGGGCAACAGTCCAGTTCTTCTTCTCCTTAGCCCAGGTAAGACGCCTCTGACGTTGTCTGTGGTTCAGGAGTGGCTTAACAAGAGGAATACAACAACTGTAGCCAAATTCCTTGACATGTCTGTGTGTGGTGGCTCTTGATGCCTTGACCCCAGCCTCAGTCCATTCCTTGTGAAGTTCACCCAAATTCTTGAATTGATTTTGCTTGACAATCATAAGGCTGCGGTTCTCTCGGTTGGTTGTGCATCTTTTTCTTCCACACTTTTTCCTTCCACTCAACTTTCTGTTAACATGCTTGGATACAGCACTCTGTGAACAGCCAGCTTCTTTGGCAATGAATGTTTGTGGCTTACCCTCCTTGTGAAGGGTGTCAATGATTGTCTTCTGGACAACTGTCAGATCGCAGTCTTCCCCATGATTGTGTAGCCTAGTGAACCAAACTGAGAGACCATTTTGAAGGCTCAGGAAACCTTTGCAGGTGTTTTGAGTTGATTAGCTGATTGGCATGTCACCATATTCTAATTTTTTGAGATAGTGAATTGGTGGGTTTTTGTTAAATGTGAGCCAAAATCATCACAATTAAAAGAACCAAAGACTTAAACTACTTCAGTCTGTGTACATTGAATTTATTTAATACACGAGTTTCACAATTTGAGTTGAATTACTGAAATAAATGAACTTTTTCACGACATTCTAATTTATTGAGATGCACCTGTATAGGCTACTGTTGTCACATATTCCCTGTTTTTGTCTTGACTTTTATGTTGAAATTCTGGTTTAGTTCCCTGTTCCAGTTAGTTTTGTAGTCCTTTGTAGTTTCTTTTCATGATTGGTTTTCCCCGATTGTTTCCCCAGGTGTTCCTCGTTCCCTTGTTTTCCCTTGTATATTTAAGCCCTTGTTTTCCACTGGTTTCTTTGTCAGTCTTCATCTGTATTATGCTGTGCTTTGTTCCCTGTGTTTTGTTTCATTATGTTCTGAGTTACCTGGTTTACTTTTGTTTTATTAAAAAAGGCTGCATTTAGATCCTCATTCCTTTCCTGACTCGTCACAACTGTATACTTTGCTTGTTATGATTTCTATGCTGATAATTCCCCCACATGGTGAAATATATATATATATATTATTGCTTATCAATTATTTCCCTTATTTTGAGTGTGTTTTTCCAGAGCAGGTCCCTTTTTTTGAGAGAGAGAGAGAGAGAGAGAGAGAGAGAGATCTGGTAACACTGTGCTAAGGGTGGGTGATGTACCATATGCAGAGTACTGTCATTTTAAATAAAGAACGTTATTAACCATTCTTTAATTTCATTCAAACTGGTTACAAATTGGAAAGGAGGCAGCGGACCGCTGGGACTAGAATGAAAAAATATAGCTTCTGCTCAGAATGAACCAAAATGAAAAACATTTAATTTTCTATTCCCTGAGTTGAATTACCATGTTCTTTGGTGAAAAAGCTTGTAGTGAATCCAAGTAACCAACTAATCTAATCAGGGTTTGCAGACTTTTTAGCCAATGATTTTTCATGACCTTTCAATTACCTTTCCAGTCATTTGTGAGTACAAGTTCAACTGATTAATTGAGAAAAATAAAAAAATAAAAATATTTTGCTCACAAATCAGGAATCACTATTGCTTGTGAGCATATTTTACTCTCCACAAGTGCTTTTTTTTTCTTGGTTAATGATATAAAATGATATTCCCTGATATTTACATGTTTTCTATGACCATTGGAACCCTGTCTAAGTAATCATTTGCAAAAATATGGCCCCTGTTTTGGCAAAATAAGCACATTCATTGGTTAAGAATACTATCATTATTGGGGTCTGGGTAGCTTAGTGAGTAAAGACACTGACTACCACCCCTGGAGTCACGAGTTCAAATCCAGGGCGTGCTGAGTGACTCCAGCCAGGTCTCCAAAGCAACCAAATTGGCCCGGTTGCTAGGGAGAGAAGAGTCACATGGGGTAACATCCTCATGGTCACTATAATGTCGTTTGCTCTTGGTGGGGTGCGTGGTGAGTTGTGCGTGGATGCCACGGAGAATAGCGTGGGCCTCCACATGCGCTATGTCTAACGCGCTCATCAAGCCACGTGATAAGATGCGCAGACTGACGGTCTCAGACAAGGAGGCAACTGAGATTCATCCTCCGCCACCCGGATTAAGGCGAGTCATTACGCCACCACATGGATTTAGAGAGCATTGGGAACTGGGCATTCCAAATTGGGGAGAAAAAGGGGAGAAAAAAAAAAAGAATACTATCATTATTTGAATTCCATGATGGTAAATGTGGAATGGACCATTGACTTCATATTATTTACGGTGCCCGCAGGACCAGACCGATGCCCTTGAAAACACCACAATAAGCCAATGTGAATATAGGGATTGGGGGAAAATGAATGTCTCCACACAGGCCTGGCTTTCAAACAACGGAGTGCAATTTCAATTATTTACTTGTACATGCATCCTGCCTGTGGGCTGACCGCACAATCTAAATGGTAATAGCAGCACATTTTATTTTATTTCATTCTATTTCACCAACATTCTATGGCAGAATTTCATTGGCTACTCACAAGGTGGGTCTAGCACAGCCATAGTTTCATTATAATAGAGCCAGAACTGTTAACTTAATGATTATATTTAATCCTCAGCAGACCCAGTGCTCATCAAGTATGCAGTATCAATGTAACCATAGCCATAATGGGAAACATAAGGACCTTGATTATATATCACATGTAAACTCATAAGGAGTTAGAATAAGAGGAAATGATGGCTGCTCTAATGTCTCCTGAACATTGAGTCCTTTGGGATTGTATCAGACATATTTAATGTTATCATTTTGATTTTTGGATGTCATGAAGAATCCTTCGGTATGAAGAAATGTCCTGGTCATAGTTCATAGCTTGTGCTGAATTGTGACATAAATCATGAATTAGGCTATTTTATGTTTTTTGATTTGATTAATAAAGTATAAGAATGTGTTTTTACTATTTGGAAAGTATTGTATGAAAGTTGCCCTTTTTATTAATGTTGTTATAACTCATAAATATAAACTGTTATAAATATAATTATTTATAATGCATTTGTAATGACTTAATAGTCATTAATGAAACTTAAAGAGAACATTAATGTACAGTGTTATCAAAAATCTTCATGGCACTAAAAAAAATCATTTTCTTTATGCAAAATATAATTTATTTATTTATTTTGATTTTGTGGTAAAATGTGACCCAGACATGTTCGTTACAGTTTCAGGGAGATTCACCCTTTTAGCAAAGCCTTTTTATATTATAAATATCTTGTCCCGTAATTGTCATTTAATTATGCACTTTTATTATAAACTATTTCTGAAGAGATTTTTAAAAAACAGATCCAGAGCAGCATTTGTTCTTCTGGCGTTACATCCCAATGTGTTCTAAATTTCTTCCTTTTTATGTAATCTCTGTCTAACAGATCAATTGGCTGTCTAACAGATCAACTGACAAAATGCAAATGACACGTCACATAAAGAAATTGTTTCAAATCTAAACTTTTCATTCACACCTGTCTTGGAATTGTTTTGGTTGTCCCCTTCCAAAAAAGCAAAGTAAACCATTGCAAAGAGAAGGAATAAATCTAGCATTACCCTGCAATCTTCCTGATGTCAAAGTAAATTGCTTTCATCTTAGCTGGGTTCCCCGGGTTTCTTTGTAGCAATGTGACAAGGCTACTGATTAAACCAATGGGGGATCAATAACATACTGGGTCCGACTCAAAACTATAGGTGAGAAATCTCCGCCCAGACCTCACAGAGCTGCTACTGATAGAGTTCACCTCACAGTGGGCCCAGCTGTGTGAGACAGGGTCCTCTAGCTGTCTCTCATCCCACATTTTCCACTGGAGTGCAATGAAGATTTGAGCTGCTGATTTGCATCTTTTGATTAACAGTTTGTTAGATCATGACTAATTAGGGCTGAAAAACAGTGTGATTGACATTGACAAGGGCTGGTGGAGGAGGGCATAACAGATCTCACTGCCATTTATAGCTAAATAAATGGTTCAATGGAAATGATGAGGGTTTGCATCTTTTTTTTTTTTTTAAAGTAAAAAAAAAGAAAAAGATTCATAGGTTTGAATTGGCTCAGATAAATGGAACATAAAGTGGGAAATTTAGTTTCATTCTTTCAATCTCATATAGATATGCTCAGGAAATAGTGCATGTTGGATTTTTTCTGGTTATTGGCATTTTTTTCTATATATATTTTGAGGTTTTGGTGCAAGATATTTGGAAACACGCATATAATGTACATACTGTGGTTTGCTTAAAAAGTCTTTTCTCAACTCTTTGATTTATAGCATCCATGGATATCACTGTACTTGCTGTAGAGGTCTGCAACCCGACCCGGGCCCAACGGGACCCGAGAACCCAATGGGTTTCGGGCTGGGTTTGGGTCAGTTTATCAAGCAGGACTTCGGGTTTGGTTTATAATTAATGAAATATAAACAGGCTTACCGAACTTGTTTCGCGCACGTGCTCTCACTCACAGACACATACGAATGGACGAGTTAGGTGCCATTCACACCAAACGTGTTTTTGTACATCTGTTCTGTTTTCCCATTGTTTTCCTATGTAAACACATGCTGGACGAATGTCTTTGACATTTGCACCGTGTCTCGCTTTTTCTTTAGCGTCTCGTGCAGGACCGGCACATTTTAAACACCATGTCAAGTTAAAAAGAACTTGAAATTTTCAAAAATGCATGTTGAGACACCTGCGCTCTGTTTCATTCTTTGCACTGGGTCTAGATTGTTTTTAGTGCAGCTGTCACAAAGATTCAAAATTCTAAAGAAGTTCAGGCTGCATAGAGGGGACTGTTGCATTGTTTCATATTATTCCAGATTGTTCTGCACCAGGTGAAGTTTTAATGCATAAAATGCATTAAATGCATTTTTGTTAAAACTGTGTATGTTTACTGTTTCAATACTGTTACGAATGTTGCCTATTTGATTACATAAAATATAGCCTATTGCAACGGTACTTGCTAGGAGAAGAAATTAGATATGAAATATGCAATTTCGGGTTCGGGCTTAAAATCTGACAGTATCGTACGGTCTCAGATACGGGTCAGGTTTCATTTTAAAGCCTGTACGGACCTCTAGTACTGTATTGTGAGCTTACAAAAAAAATTAATAAAATGTAATACATTTTTTTGCATTCTGTTGCATGCAACTCAAATCTGCCATGTGCATCAGTGAGAGGTTTTGATAATATTTAGAAGCTATAATTAGTCAAATTGCTGAAATTCAGGGGAATCATGACATTTTAAAAAGGGTTGATGGATCTTTTGTTTATTGCTGAGGTGAGAGTGAGTTCCTCTTTTTGACCTAAGAGGTCACCCTTGATTCCCCCCAGGTAACTGCAATAAGGATATTCACAACCACACAAATAAGAAAACAATAGCTTGAGATCATAACCACAATTCATCTAATCCCTGTTCATGTTTTTATTCACATTTCTACCATGACCAAGGGCTTTTTCATTGTAGAGAAAACCTTAAGCTAGAGAAAAGAAAAAAAAAAAAGAAAAAAAATCTAGATTTAACAGTTACCTGAACGTTATGACAGCATCAGGCTTTGACATGAATAATTGAGATCACATCTGCAGTCTTAATAAATAACACATTCTATTGGGAACTTGAGGTCATATTTGTTTAATGCTTCAATTGCAGAGAAGTTTAATGGCATCATGAAAAGGTTTAGTTAAAAAAATAATTCAAAACTGATGCTTATATACCTACAAAACCCAGAAGTCTTGGTTAAACTAGCAGGCAGTATGACTCTTTTGGCTAAAGTGTGAGCAGTGATGGCTTTGTGTATGTTTACAGCTAACACCATGTTTATCATCTCTGGGTGAGATCATCTGACAGACTTACCTGCCCTTGAATGATAGAATGATGTGGCTATCTCAACTGACGGCATTCAGATGGCCCAGTAAGACTTCACCCGAGTGAGCATTCCTGCACTGACCCTTTGAAAAGATGAGTTACAAATAAACACTAAATAATTACACTTCACACTCTTTCAGTTGTTAATGCACAACACAGTGCACTTTGGAGATACAGTCAACTTTGAACAGAGCTGCATCTCACCTTTATATGTGCAGAGCATTGATGTACTGGTATATTCTGTTTGCTGAGAAATTTCTCTTTTGCAATAATGCTGAGACTGAAAACCCTGTTAAAAAGACCAGCATACTGTAGCTTATCACCAGCATATTTTGCTTTTTGGATGGTGGTGTGATGGTGTGCACCAGGCTTTTTAATGAGCTTAACCAGCAGGCTTGCTTGGTCAACCAGCTTCACCAGAAAGACAATGCTGGTCAATCAGCTTCACCAACTAAGTTTTGCTGGTGAACAGCATGGTAATGCTGATACACCATCAAAACCAGCACTCACAAGCACAAACCAGCTTGGAAATTCATTCTTGTCTTATCTGATCGTGTTCATATGTAGATTTAAAGTAATTTACATTTCTTAGTGTCAAAGATCTCACAATAAATGGTGCGGAGTTACCTTAATGCAACTTAATTAATCAGTGTGTCAGTGTACATTGTACAATGTACAATAGCAAATATGCTTGTTAACTCAACTTAAAAACAAGTTGATACAATAACAACTTAACATTTAAGTTTTATTGTTTTACGTTTTTGAAAACGGTTTGTTGCGTCAACTTAAAAAAGCATGTTGATACAATTAAACATAATTTTTTTTTAGTGTACATTAACTGCTTATTATTTTAGCTACTATATTAACTAAGTGGATATGCTTCATGTGATGGGCTCTACTTTTGTGAGTGCACAATGCGCAGTGCTACACGCTAAGACTGTGCGCAACGTCTTATCCAATTTTCGTGAGAGTGCTAATTCTAAGCGCAATACTCGTGCCAGTGCAAAGCGCAAGTGGCCATGGGTAGGAGTGTTTGCGCTATCTGTGGATGTATGCGCGCAAACTGTGGGTGTATTGTATGATAATTAAGTGGCACAAAGCACAATTAGCTATTTTCCTGAGAAATAGGTCATTGCACTAAGACGTTTCAAAAGCATGTCTGTTTGCAGCGCAAAGTTAAAGTCAGTTCCTGCATTTGCAATTTAGAGATTCCACCAGCAGATGGTAATAAACTTCATGTCCAAACTCTGAAAATATAGTGGAACATCAAATTATGTCCCTGACAATAGCTGTTTTATGAAACAAATAATGATTAGATTTACAATTGTATTTATGATCTAATTTATATTGGTATTATTATTTTTATTTTTTATTTTTTTTTTGCAAAAGGGGCCGGTGGAAGAATTTGGACAGAGTAAAAAGTTTGGATTTGGTATGATTTTTTGACCACTTTGTTATTTTGATTACACTTTCAATTAGTTTGAAGTGTAATTTGAATTTAGAATTATTTTTGTTTTAATTTTTTTCGTGTTTCAATAGATTAATGTAACTTTTCAAAACCATAATTGACCGGCAGACTGGTACAATCACTGTTAATACCAGCCGTGATTTGTGTGTCAGTTGATAAAAATGATTAATAATACTTACATTCTCTATAATTTAACAGAGCTTACAAATCCTGACAAGAACCACATTTTCCACGCACATAAAAGGAGCATGTCACTGTCAAAGAAAACCTGGCATTCAATAATGCATAAGAGGTAAATCCATATTTATTTTCTTCTAATTAATTGCTTATACTACCATTTACACTACAAACTTCTTATGAATGTGCTGTCTTTTTTTTTTTTTATATCGCTGGTGCTTGACAGGGAATGACCTATATAATAGGATGCAGATGGTGGAATAACCCTAGAAGAACCTTAGTATAAAACTGCACTTGGCCCAGCCTATTAGCGCTTTGCGCATGTAATTTTGCCAAACCTACTTGCGCCTAGACTTAGCGCATGTTTACGTTCCTGTGTGTGTCATTCTGCGCTGTCTCTGGCTCGCCGTACCTTCATGTTCCCAGACACTTCCCATTGGTTGCTTCCACTGTAAATACCCTATGGCGTCACCATTTCCTCCACCAATTCCGATAGACCGCCTAGTTCAAAACTCCGGCAAAACCCGCTGAGCTTCAGCTTTTGCTGTATTTATCCGTTTGATTCGCTAGCCATTATGACATCCATCGTTTTATTTGTTATTGTAAATCTACAATCTCATTTCCTTGTCCCCTTTTCATTATTATTTGTTATTTGGTTTATGTTTGCCCCATTTTAGTTATTGTTATTTTGTTGTCATATTGGGAAGAAGCAGACAGGTAAGAGGTCACATGATGTAAACCGTGAAAGTCTATTTTTGTATAGACACACCAGGTAAGGAGCGAGTGCCAACTGCTGTAAGTTTTATGTTTGGCTAGACAGAGTAAATAGGGCATCTTGGACGCTGAAGACATTTGTATTTACTCTTTTGGGTTTCTACTCACTTTAGAGGTTAAAACATTATAGCTAGAGGGTGTTTTGTTTTGTTTTTATTTTGCTTGTTTGGCACCGCGAGTCCCTTTCCACCCTCCTTCTCTGTGTCTTGGTAATTACCAGGTATTGTAAATATTACATATTTATTTTAATTTCACTTTTCACCAATCACTTATCACTTTACACTTTTGTATATAATAAATCACTTATTATTACACTGTATTTTCCCTTGTTTGTTGTAGGGATGCACCGATCCAATACCTGGATCGGTATCAGCTCCGACACTGACATTTTTAAATGCATCGGGTATCGGACCGACGAGCCCGATCCAAATCTGATACTGTGTGTTAGTCATGTTCGTTATTGTCAAGCTCAAAAAAATGACATAAAAGAACCATTAAAACACAATTAAAGTAGTTCATATGACTCATGCATTTTATTGAAAGCCACTTGAAGATGTGCGATAGCTCTGTGAATCACAAAAGGCTGTGTTTAATAAGTAAACATATAAAATGCACATGCAGCTCCAGCGCGTTATTGAATGGCGCTGCTCTGTTACACACACCCGCAGATATTTTTAGCCTTCACAGCGGTGCGCAATATTTGAGCACTACTCACAAACAGCATCTCAGATGCTCAATAGTTTGGTTCACTTATATGCATTTAGAACGGCACCGGGGATGCATTTTTACCAGAAGTTGAATAAGAAGCTAATTAAACTACTGTGAATTTTCCTACAAACAGACAAATACAGGACTTCCTGGAGAGTTCAGAATGTCAAAATAAAAGTGTGAGGGTTTTAAAAGTTAAAGGTGTCACAGAGAGACTCACGGAGGCAGAGATATGAACTCAGTAGCAGGGTTTATTGAACAAATGATTGAAACAGTGTTGTAAACATTGTGAGTAAATCCAGTTGGGTATAGACACGATGAACAGATAACTCACAACAGTCTTATGATACTTGCAGTCAATAATGAAGACACAGGTATGTTTGACATAGTAGAAAGGCATAGAGTCTCAGAAATACTATCGATGGGAACAGACAAAGAATGTGTGTGAAAGCCGGGTATATATGCAGTCCTTGATTAGCCACTAATGATATGCAGGTGCGTGTAATCAGAACTCAGGGGAGAGTGAGCACTGATGGCAGTGAGGAAGAGAGAGAGTGAGAGAGACCGGTGGACCCATGACAAAAGGTGCACGATTGAGATATATTACTATATATTACTATTATAATATATTATTATCATTTGTTTACAAGTTGAATGGGTTCCAAAAAATAACTGTGTGAGTGAAAATTGAGCTGATATCTTACAACTAAATTGAACAAAAGTCCAGATACAAGTTGAAAAATGTTTGCAAAAAAAAAAAAAAAACGGCTTCTTTTCTACAGATGACTTATACTGGAATTACTGTTAATTTTGCTCCCACATTATCCAGTATACTAGTTAACAATAAAGTTTTTCTTAATAAGCTATACATTTATATTGAAATAATGTGTAGTTAGAGGTTTGTGTTTCTTTACATATTAATCCACACAAACCACACAATAATACAAAGGTATTCTAAACTGATTATGCAAAAAAACAACACTGGTATCGGATTGGGTTCTGTATCGGCCGATACTGAGATTTCCGATATTGGAATTGGAAGAGAAAAAGTGGTATCGGTGCATCCCTAGTTTGTTGTCATTTGTTTCAGCACACAGATAATTGCAATATCTATATTTAATGTTACACCCTTACACACTAGACCATCTTGGGGTCGTAACAGCATGCTTGTACGAAAATACCAAAACTAGCACTCGATGTGTGTCACTTTATGTTATATCAGGCATTGATAACCGAAGACGTTCCATGAAGATGTTGTGCATATATATGGGCTTTTCCAAATTTCTTTTCAAGTTTAAAACCCTCTTTTTTGTGACAAGTATGTAGATGGTCCTTTGCAGTTGGAGCCTGATCTCACAGTGAAAGAGCAGACCGACTTTTCTTTTGTCAAAATCGGTATTCGTTGACCAAAATTTCGAAACACTGCCCCCAGTGGCCAAAGCCGTAAGTGTTGTAGGGCATATGGGCACGTGTGAGCTCCATTTATGTCCAGAAGAGGTCGCCAAAAGCTAGTAATGAAGCAAGTTGTTTTCAGCTTTACAGGACGTTATACAATGAAGGGAAAAACTTATATTTATAGATTCTATCCCCCAAACCCAAACCTTACCTTAACCATTAGTGGAGTAAAAAAGTAATATTAGAGGGAAAAGTGAATCCTCCGAATCATGCTCGTCATTGATTATTCAAAAGTGGTTACTGCCTGGCTTTGAACCCTAGTCTCCAATGCAGCTGATGCAACGTGCTGCCAATCACACCAGGTGGAAAGGTAAATACATCGAAGCCACTGCAAACATGTCTGATAAGTATGCTGCATGTCAGCGCGTCGGCATACAGTCGCCGTTCCTCTATCGGAAACATCATGCCGACTTCACGTGTGATCATGTTGGCAGTTGCCCAGGACGCATCAACACATTTCACGTTTACACTACAAATGTAATGTGGTTTGAGTGATCCAATCACAAACCGGTTTAGACCCTATGGTTTACACCTGTATTTAGCGCTAATTTATTTAGGGATTGCCCAAATCGGATCTTGATACAGAGTGTAAATGTGGTCTTTGGATTCTGTAAAGAAAGAAAGACAGAGTAAGATTTTAAAGCTTATGTAACTATTTCTATGTTTCTTTCTTCTATCCCAACCTAATATGCAGAGAGAACTATAGTATAAGTTAGCCATTTGTAGGTTGATTTCCTTGAAAACTATGAACAATGTTTCTTTGCAGCACTAAAAAATATTTGTTGACCCGACACAGCAACACTGACTCAACCAGCGTGAGTTTGGTGCGGGAATATCTGGCGGGAAAGCTGTTTAAAAACAATGCAATAAACTATTTATTTTTGCAATTTCGTTAGAAATTACACACTTCTTATTTAAAGTTTTTATGCCCAATAATCTCAAAAAAAATGTCCTACCCATATCTCAGTTTTTTTTTTGTTGTTGTTGTATTAGAACGTCCTGGTTACTTTCATAACCTCCGTTCCCTGATGGAGGGAACGAGACGTGTGTCGATGTAGTGACACTAGGGTTCGCTCTTGGGAGCCCCAAACACCTCTGCTTTTTTGAAAAAAAGCCAATGAGAATTGGAGAGTGGAATTTGCATGCCACTCCCCCCCGGACATGCAGGTATAAAAGGAGCTGGTATGCAACCACTCATTGAGGTATTGTGCTGAAGAGCAGAGACCAGGTTCCGACCATTTCAGCAGGTAGTTCATCGTTGTGGCAAGAGGGACACAATGTCTCGTTCCCTCCATCAGGGAATGGAGGTTACGAAAGTAACCAGGATGTTCCCTATCTATCACTCAGATAGGGATGTTCCCTATACAAAACGCCACTACTAGCTAAACTGTGTTACGTGAACTGGCGGTGTGTGACGGGCAGACTGCTGTGTGCCTCATAGCCAGCGCACCAGGCCATCACGTAACCTCCCCCAACGCTCTTATGAGCGTCGAACAGTCCATCAGGAACAAGTCGACTGCCCAACTATAGGGACAGGCTAGCCCAGCCGAAGCCTCTTTTCCCTCTCTTTTGTCCCCAAAAAGAGTGGAATTTGTTAACTGACTGGAAGCCATAAGTGTCTGCGTTGGGGGGTGTCCCTCCCAAGGGGAAGACACCGCAGAGACCACCCCCCCCCCCTTTTTGGGCGGGGTGTATTTTGAGTGGAATACGTCACACGGTCTTATCGAGTCTTGTCGGAAGTATGTCATGTGTAGAGGTCCCATGGTAGGTCCTACCTGAAGGGGGAGGAGTTTCTACATAGCATGGCAACTGGGGACAGAGGGGCCTCTGACCAAGGAAGACACAGTTTGCCAGAGGGCTAAGGAGGAAAGTCATCCAGGGACCACAGTCTGTGAATATGACTGGGAGTCAAGAGCACACATCTTCACCTCAAGGGAGGGGAAAGGTGCTATGTGCAAGTGGTACACCCAGCCAGTTGTGGCTGCCACACTCCTGGTGGAGAGGTCTCGTAACCCCGCAGGGGGTGGCACGTCATGAGCCTGATATGCCATCGTGATGGCGTCAATGACCCAGTGAGCGATCCTCTGTTTGGAGACAGCGCTTCCTTTCCGCTGTCCACCAAAGCAAACTAAGGGTGGTAGGCCACTTAGGTCTTCTGTGTCCCATCCAGGGGCTAGACGTGGAGATTCCAGAGGTCTGGTCGCGGGTGCCAGATGGTGCCCCGTCCCTGAGAAAGAAGGTCCTTCCTCAGGGGAATTCGCCGGGGGGGGGGGGGGCTGTCGCGAGGAGCGTGAGAGCCGAGAACCACGCCTGGGTGGGCCAGTAGTGTGCTTCTAGGATGATCTGCTCCTCGTCCTCCCTGACCTTGTACAGGGTCTGTGCAAGTAGGCTCACTGGGGGAAATGCATATTTGCGTAGTCCAGGGGGCCAGCTGTGTGCCAAAGAATCTATACCAAGGGGTGCCTCGGTCAGGATGTACCAAAGCGGGCAGTGGGTGGATTCCCGGGAAGCAAACAGGTCTACCTGTGCTCGACCGAATCGACTCCAAATCAGCTGGACCACCTGAGGGTGGTGCCTCCACTCTCCCCTGAGGGTAACTTTACATTACAGCACGTCTGCTGCGGTGTTGAGGTCACACCTGGGACGTGAGTGGCTTGTAGTGACTTGAGGTGCTGCTGACTCCAGAGGAGGAGACGGCAGGCGAGTTGTGGCATGCAATGGGAGCGTAGACTGCCTTGGCGGTTGATGTACGCTACCGTCACTGTGTTGTCCATCTGGACCAACATGTGCTTGCCCTGGATCAATGGCCGAAACCTCCACTGGGCGAGCAGTACTGCCAAAAACTCTAGGCAGCTGATGGGCCTTATCCACCTGGGGGATCACCGAATACCCCCTGACCACTCCGCCATCGAGGGTAGCGAGGGCAGGGGAGCTGAAAGACCAGGACCAGGCAGTAAAAGGTGCCTCCCACGATCTTGTCAGTTCCTCATGCACTTCCGGGAAGAAACGAACGGGGGCAGGGCGTGGCCGTGGGCGGCGCCCCGAGCCCAGGAACCAATCGTCGAGCCGCGAGGGTTCAGGGGAGAGCGGAGGGTTCCACTCTAGCCCGACGCTCGCGGCCACCCGGGACGCCCAGGGGTGTTCTCTGCACTCCACGGGTGCAGAGGGGGAGAAGCCGCTGAAATGCGCCGTAGAATCCAGCAGATGAGGTGAATGAACTTTGCGGATGAATTCAGCTTCAATGAATAGAACCGCTCGGCTCTGAAGAGAAAATCTGAATGAGTAGTTGCATACCAGCTCCTTTTATACCCGTATGTCCAGGGGAGTGGCATGCAAATTCCACTCGCCAATTCTCATTGGCCTTTTTTCGAAAAAGCACAGGTGTTTGGGGCTCCCAAGAGTGACCCCTAGTGTCACTACATCGACACAACATCGAGTGAGTGACAGATAGGGAACTGTACTTTTAGATGTTTTCCACATAATAAATGTGAAACTGATGAAGAGGTTTCTAGAGTGGCACACTTATTCAAGAATATGACATCTGTCTCTCAAAAGTGTGCTTGAGTAGTCCTTACATTTAGCCGTATTTCCTGTATTACATTTCTTCATTATTCTGTGTTTAATGACCCACAGGCATGCCCAATAAAGCTATGTTATAAACTGAATTTCTTTGAGAAAAAAATAAAAAAATAAAAAAAAATAAAACTAAAGTTTGCAGTTTTCCAAAATGGTGTTCAGGTCCACATTGTAATTTTTAATTGCCTCTTTTGGCTGTTTACTAAAAAACAATCAATCTCCACATATTAACTTTTCACCACATTAAAGTTATTTTTTTATTTTATTTTTTTATTAGTCTATTGATTAATATACAATGTCAGTATCTCCTTTCAGATACCAAGAACCGTTTTTAAAAAAACAGTCTTGAAGAATCTTTGTGAACATGGAGTGTGTTGGTTAGATAAGAGGGGAGGGGAGGGGTGGGGGGATCTGTGGTTTCTTATCAGCATTCAGAGCTGCCAAACACCACTGAGACAATTAAAATGGTTTATAAGGGATAAGGATTAACTGGCTAGGATATTTAACCTTTTTTGGATCAATTTGATCTCACTGCTAAAGCAATGCAAAAATATTTAAAAAAGCAGAATGGAAAGACAAAAGAAGAGTCCCATCTCTTTTCTGTATTTTCAGTAAGTCTCACAATACCTGTTAATAACATGTCCTGGTACTTTTTGCTTAAAGAACACTATTTTTAAGATCACTTTTTTGCATTGTGACATTATTGCTATGAAAATTAATAAATTTCCCTCATCAATTTTCATTACCCTATCGCCCCATTACCTTAATAAAGGAATATCCTGGGTTCAATACAAGTTAAGCTCAAAAATAATTTTGACTCATCTCTCCTTTTCTTAAAAAAAAAAAAAAAATCAAGGTTACGGTGAGGATACAACATAGAAGTGAATGGGGCCAATTTCTGTAGGGTTTAAAGGCAGAAATATGAAGCTTAAAATTTTCTCAAAGCACTTACATAAAATCTTCTGTTAAAACGTGTGTATTATTTGAGTTGAAAAATTGTTTATATCAGTCTTTTAACGGTCATTTTAACTTTTCACAGAAAAGTTTAGCAAGCATTTTACCAGACTTGTATTGAACCCAGGAATATTCCTTAAATGTGAAAAATCATAGGCCTATTTAAATTATGAACTATTATAATATCATGGTAGTGTTTGTTGTACTGCCTGCAATTAATGCTGATTTTAATTCATAAAAATGTATGCATTACAGCATTTGTTACCCTGATACTGTAAAAAAAGATAATAATTGAAATAAAAATATATATATATTAAAGAAAAGCCTTCCTTTTTGCAAAATATTTATTTATTTGGATTTTGTGGTGATATGATATTCACCCATTATATACTTACCCGAACCCAAACTTGACCTGTTGGCAAGTAAAACACTCATCAATCGAGAGTTAGAAGTACTCCCTTGAACAGAATAGTAATATTTGACTATTATATTTTATGCTTTCTAGCACATCAGCCAAGAGGAATTGTGTGAACCCTCACATGTAGTCAAGTCATATTATTGTGGAACTTTCCATGAGGATAAATGTGACCTTCTGAAGTGTGGTGATGACATTTACAATGATAGTGACAACAGCAGCATATTCCCAATGCAAGGACTGTGATGTATTAACACAAACCATAATATGTCTCAAAAACATTCAGGTGTTAATGTTCCAGTATATGAAGAACATTCCAGTTAAAAAAAATCATTTTACCTCCAGACTCTCAGAAAGGGAGAGGATATCTTTCTCATCTAGAGGTTCTTTGGAGTTTTTCAGCATTTTTAAATTGAAATCGAACAGCTGTAAATGCCATATGACTCACTTTGTTCAGGATGTCCAGAGAACGTCAAAAGTAAACTTTCCCCCAGTTGAAGATAAGATGATGAGCAGGGCTCCAGAACCCGAGCAGGATTGGAATTAAATGAGGCATTCAAGTGTGCTGCACGATATCTGTGCGGATCCGGCCTGACTGACAACTGGCTTCGCCGCTTTGAGCCTCAGCACTCACAGCGCCACAGTGACATCTAGAGGTAACGGGTGGAACTGCAGCGCTGTACCTCGTTCATAGTAAATGGATGTGTGTGTATTGTGCAGGTGCTCTTGTAAGGGGGTGGCAGCAGCGGGATGCGAAAGTGGCAAGATTGTGGTGGAGCAGGAGTGTAGTGTCACTTTGATTGCTGATTCTGAGCTCCCTGTTAGCCTAATTTGCAGTGCTCTGAAAAATGTGATGCAATCAACAGCATGCTGTACAAAACTCCAGTCACCTCAAAGCAGGATTTAAAATGAACAGATTTCCGGTAGCCTCGGCTATGCTCTTTTTAGTGTGGTTGGTTCATTCTGGTAAAGTGGTGCAGGAAAGATTTTACGTTTTATAATTTTTATTTTAAATGGTTACTGCTGAAATGTGAAGAAATCATATTTTCCAACCTCAGGCATAAAGTACCAGGACAATTACTGCCATAGACATTGGGTGACCACATTACTCATTAATCAGAGTCAAATACAAAAAGATGAAATTTAGTATCTAGTTAATAATATACTGACAAGTCATGGGGAAACAAATTGTAAGCACTGTTTCCAAAAAAAAACAAAAAACAAATTGTACCATGAACAGTACTTTAACATTTTGTGCTTCAGTCCTTTTCTCTCCCCAAAGTCATGAGTCTTCATGTAAAAGGTTCTTCATTAACTCTTAAATGCATGAGAATTTCACCAAACCCAGCACTTATAGCTATCACAAATGGATCTACAAAATGCACAGATAGTGTCAAATTTTCAAAATATTTTCAAGACAATTAGAAAATAATAGAATAGATATATTTTGATGTTTCATATTTTATATATCAAAGAGAAAAAATAAAAAATCAGGACAAATCAAGAACAGGATTCATTATTTTCACACTGAAATTTCCTGAGACGCAACTGGCTGTCAAAAACATTTTGAGCTACAAATAACACATACGATACACATAAGATACACATAAACAACACATATGTATTTTCTCAGGCACTTATTGCGTCTAAATAGATTTGACAACATACAATAATTTTAATAGTACACCCAAATGGCAATAGTCATATCATATTGTTCATGTGTTGTACTTGCTATAGTTTACTTCCATGTTGTTTAATTATTAAATAGCAATGTCAAATGTAAATCAAGTCAATCGCTGAAACAACAGAGCCACCTTGAGTAACAAATAACATGTATAATATGCACTGTATGTGTACACGCAGATGGAACACTGATAAATCAACATTGTTCATTGTTGCCCTGAAAATCAACCAGGTTTATATATATATATATATATATATATATATATATATATATATATATATATATATATATATATATATATATTTGTATGAGTATGAATATAGTGCTCATTTCTCTTGTAATAAACAAAGAAATAGATATCATGTAAACTTATATAGATATGAAATAATAATAAAAAAATATATATATTATTTTTGGAAGTGCAAAAAAAAACAAAAAACAACAACATAAATTTACATACCTAGAGTCTTTAATGAGCATATACACTTTTGGTACTGAAACCATTATTATTATTATTATTATAATTATTTTACAATTTCTGAGATTTTTTTTTTTACACTGTTTATAAGAGAGAGATTGAGGAATACTAAAGAGGTGTGGGCACAAATACAACAAAATGGATGTGGTACAGGGGATGGAATGAGGTCCCGGGTCACTAAAGACCTAAGGTATGCGTTTACGGGTTAAGAAAAATCGTTGTGACTTTTTTGTTTGACCACAGAATGGTAAAAATGCCAAAAGATGCTTCACTTTATTTACACGGCTGTTTTTCTTTGTTTTGCACAATAATGGCTGTTTCTCAAGCATTAATCTAGACATTTATTTAACCTCAATCTTGACCTGATGTATCCCACCCTAGCACAAAATTATCTCATTTTAAACAAGAGAATATTTGCCTCTCCTTTGACTATATTAAAAGTATGTGTCTGGTTGTGAAGGAGGTGTAAGGGTGGTATTTGTTCCAGATTTATTTGCAATTATAGTTTAGAGCTCTGAAATGCTAAAAGATCATTCATGCTGTGGCAGTGGCATTTGAGAGAGAGATTTCTTTCCTTTGGCATGAAATGAGTTTAGTCTTGCATGAGCAACACTGACAAAGAAATACCAGATAATTATTTAACAGGAGGAACAATGAACCTTAAGGGAATGTTGGGCAGAACCTCAGTAGAAAAGTGACTGCAGAGCTGATAATGTTAATTGGTCAATTTTAAAAGAATTGTTACTGGTGCAATCAAATTGCCAAGACTGTCTTCTCATCCTTGTTGAATTGTATCTACCTTGGTAGTTTGTAATGTAATATTTTGCTAGTTATTTGTCTGGAAAACAGAGGCAACATGAGAAAGCAAATACGTCCAATATTCATTACCTAACTTTTACTGTCAGCACAAATAAAATGCCTTTCATTGTTTATTTGGTCAACTTTATTACTGTCTTGGTCATCAAGTTTATAATCTTGAAAGCTTTGGAGTTATTGGTGCCCTTGTGTTTTAAGTGTTTTTATTTGGTTTATCACCTGCAAGTCGTTTGCATTTTGAATTCGGCAGTTCACAAACATGGGCATGCTGCCAGATACTGCATTTACAGTATTTATTTGTCTGTACAAGTCCATTTTGAAGAGTTCAGACTTGTAACTATTCCAAATAAGAAAAAATAAATACAAATAAAATAAACAAATAATAATTTATATGGACGCATTTAACATTTCAACTGAATACATGACTTGTATTACACATGCTTTATAGCTAAAGTATATTGTCCTATATGGGGTCTTTATAACATTTTAAGACATTAGGCCTTCTGTTAAGTTGCTTTTGAAATGTTTTTTTGTTTTTGTTTGTTTGTTTGTTTGACTTCGTATGTTATTTCTTGAATGGCAGCTTTACCGGATCAACTGTTCCTCCTCTCCCACTTCTAACTTAAAAGGGGTGATGCCGTGTGACCTGATACAAAGGACGCTTCCAGTGTAAACAACCTCGCTGATTATGGGAGCTATTTAGTTAACGTACACTCACCAACCACTTTATTAGGTACACCTGTACACCTACAGTACTTATTCATGCGATTATCTTATCAGCCAGTCGTGTGGCAGCAGTGCAATGTATAAAATCATGCAGATATAGGTCAGGAGATTCAGTTAATGTTCACATCAACCATCAGAATGTGGAACTGAGGCACTGCAGTTGCTCTTGGCTGACAGAAGTGGAACCGGACATGGTCTTCTGCTGTTGTAGCCCATCCGCCTCAAGGTTCAACGTGTTGTGCATTCTGAGATGCTATTCAGCTCACTACAATTGTACAGAGTGGTTATCCGAGTTACCGTAGCCTTTCTGTTAGCTCGAACCAGTCTGGCTATTCTCTGTTGACCTCTCTCATCAACAAGGCATTTCAGTCCGCAGAACTGCCGCTCACTGGATGTTTTTTGATGCACCATTCTGAGTAAACTCTAGAGACTGTTGTGTATGAAAATCCTAGAATATCTGGGGGATATTTCTTACCTTTAGGTTTAGCTGTAGTCTTATTGGGTGCATTGGCTGCACTTCTGCAGTGCCCCATCTCTGCAGGCTCTGTCTGATAGATTTAGGCAGAAAATGGTTGACGGGAACGCAGCCCAAACACTCCTTCCATGTAAAGTTATCAGGCTCTGGAGGGGAACATGTTGACCCTAATAAGCTGCCCTTACAAACTTCACCACACATACAATAGGGTGACCATACATCCTCTTTTTCCTGGACATATCCTCTTTTTAATGTCCGGGATTTGGCTTAGTATTCATATTGACGTACTCTCTGCAGTTAGGACTATCCTACATTCTATGTATTTGATATTGTGCATCAGTTTTCGCGTGTTAACTCGTCCTTAAGTGATTATTCGCGGCAGAGCATGCACTCTATCAAAGTACTTTTTTTGCACCCTCTCTCTTGCATGCACACACTATCGCTTGCTATCCATAGCAAATATTATGTGACAAGTACAAAACTTGATGTGTTCAACACTGATGAGAGTGAATCACAGTGATGTAGAGGCACTGACTCCTCTCATGTGAGTTTATGCCTGCATTTCACGGTTATGAAATATGGTTAGCCTCAAATTAATGCCTTGCTTTAGGATCTCAATGAGAATTCAGTGAGCTCAAGAGAGGCAAAAGTGATGGTGGCTTAGTATGAAACTTTCTTCGCTGGTGTCACTATTGGACAGTGTTACTTTAGAAAAAAAATATATAATCTGATCTCATATTTTGTCATATTTCTCATTCTGTTGTTGTACTGTCAATTAATTTCTCATCCGAATTCTGAAAAAACATGCACCTAATTTTTTTGAGGGGGCACCAAAGGTCAACACATCGATCAGATCAGACTGGGCTTAACTGAATAAATAAAAGCTATATGCCAGCTGATTAAAGTTATCTCAGTGTGATGGTCAATAACACCCAGCAGCCGTGAAAAAAAAAAAAAAAAAAAAATACAAAGTGGCTGATGTCTCATTAATAAGCTTGACAAATGACAAATTCATCCACTCACACCGCTTTTCTTCCATTAAAAATACAGAACCTGTGGCTACTGAGGAATCATGTAACTGCCTTTTGTTTCTTTAAAGTTTTTATAATGACTGAAAAGGAGAGGATTCACACTGAAATAAGATGAAACCACTGCTTTCTTTAAACATTAAAGGTGCACTCAGTAACATTTTTGTTTTTGTCATTTTGGACTTACAGTGACACCTAGCGGTGTGGATGCAGCATCATTCAAAAACCAAGTTTTCAGTTAAAGATGCAATTGTAAAAATTCAATATTCACAGTCAGCCATGAATACTTTAATCAATGAGTGAAAGTGTCCAATAACAAGATGTTTGCTGAGATTAAGTGGGTTGTATTCGGCTGGTCATGTGATTCAAACATGGCAGCCCCCATGAGGGGACCCTTTCCATGTAGAATAAAACAGCTTTTATAAGGTTACTGATATGACTGGAGTCTTAATCTCATGTAAACTGTCATGATTTTATATATACAGTATGTTTCAAAATTATAATTTATTTATTTAGAAGTAAAGCTTTTTTAATAAGGAAAAATTTACTGTGTGCACCTTTAAGAAAAGAAAGTTTAAAGATGCCGCAAAACCTTTCAAATGCTTTTTAGCACCAAAGGAAATGAACAGCGACCGATCAACAAAAACATAGACATAATCTATATTAGACTAACTGATTGACTGTTCCCTAGAGATCAGATATAGTTGGCAAACATTAACCTCACTGAAGTTAATGCAATTACTTAGTTTTTATTACCATAACACCGCGATCTCTGAAGCAGCCACAGGACGCCGCCTAAAGTGTAACATGTGGCTTGATTGGACTGACAAAATTTAAACATGTGAATAAAGGTTTCTGCCACAGACATTCTTTTTTTACAGGCAACAATCATTTTATTAAAATTATCTAAAAGTACAAACACGTTTTTGGAATTTCATTGTTAAATAATCCAATCAAAATCCTCTTGGCTCAAAAATTTAAGGGGCACATGCCCCCTCAGTCTGAATGGGCATGATGCCTCTGCCTGACATAAACACATAAACTTGTGTATCCATAATAAAAATAAAAAAAAAACAGCTCAATGCCATTTGCTCTTTCCCTTACATGTGTGCATTTGAGTTGATATTCTAGCAGTGCACAAGCCACCAATACACCCAAGATCAGTACTATATCAGAGGGGAAAGTTTTAACGAGCACAAGAACACCTTGCACACATCATTCTCTTTATTGTAGCACAATCCCCTCATAAATGTATTATCAAAAGCAGCCTCGGACTGAAATGTACAGAATTTGGACAAGAGCTTGGCCAGATTGATGCACCTTCATAATCTCTCTCAGATCAATGGGATGTCAATCAAATTGATGGGAGGCAGAACAGGCAAATCCCGCATTGGGCAGTGGGCATCTTCTGGCAGGTTGTTCTTTCTTGTTTGAGGTTAACTTCCCAGCAGTCTCTCCACAGTTGTAGCTCAGTTTCATATTTGAAAGGATCACTCAAACCTGAGCAAATAACTTTTGGCAAAAAAAAAAAAAAAAAAAAAAAAAAAAAAACTAAACTGGAGAAATATTGGTTGCATACCTAAATTTCTCCCGAATGGCAACATACCCCAATGAAATGCTTGTGAATTCAGAACTGTAACAACCTGAATATAATCATGTGAAGCCTGGGGATTTTACTCTTCTCCAAACCTAGAAATTAACAAAAAGTTTAAGCATTTTGAAGCAAAGAAAAGTGATGACATAAAGTGACTAAGAAATATTTGAGATTCTCCAACATTTCTTGGTCGCTTATCAAATATAAGCAAATCTGTGACATTAACCATGTGAACCAATAAAAGGTCAGATTTCTTTGCTTGCATTGAAGCACACAAGATGAACATTCTCAAATCATCCTCAAAACGGCAAAAATATAGGGTTTTTGTCCAAAAAGTGGACACTGTAGACTGGGGGTATTTAAAACATTCAATGAATAGTAACATTAATACATTTAATAATGACCATAGAAATAAATACAACATAAAATAAAATCAGAAAGTATCATTTTTATACTACTACACTTCACACTTTTCAGTTCATCTGCTGTGGCCAGTTGTACTTCCATGAAGAACACATTTGTATGACATAATATTTAGTATGGACAGTATGTGAATACTAGAGAGACCCAGGGCTTGTTTCTCCCCTCACATGACCTGACATGTGTACTTGTTCATTGTATTTTCTGACTTTTTTGCCGTTGACATGCAAGCGCCATCTTTACAGGTCACATACAGAGGTTATGCTACAAATATCTGACGGACTGAGTTGTAAACTTTCCACCATGATTTTTATCCATCATATCAGTTTAAATTTTCCTGATACATAGTATATTTGATGTCTTGATATAGTAAAAATTTGTAAGTTAATAAACTCTGGTGTATTTTTGGGCTGCCGCACACAATTGTTCACATACAAATTTAAAAGCTCACCATTCACACATACTTTGGCAAATTGCAAAAAATTGGTCTAATTTTTCAGAGAACCGCAATTATTCATAAATAATATTGTATGTGTTTATAATCCTATGATAAACAGGATTTAAAAAAAAAAAAAAAAAAAAACTTTTTTTTTGTAGTCCTAACTTTGTAAGCAGGTAATTCTGGTTCTGTTCACTCAATCTCACTTTGAAAATTCTCATTTTATTCCACTAGGTGGCAGAAAGTACTTTAATTTTTTTTTCTCAGTCGCATTCCATCACAATATACAGATCTTAAATGTAGGTGGCGCTGTAACACATTTTAACCCTCACAGATGTGCTTGTCCATAGACATTCAGACAAATTTTCAGTTCAAGCACCACCCTTGCTGTTTCATTGAATATCTTAGCCTCTGAGTGGACTAGAAGTTCAATCTAGGTGTCAGTAGAAAGCTGAGATCCTCCTCTTTGCGATGATATACAGTATATAATATAGAGTATAAACATTTTATCATCAATAGTCGAAAACCTATTTTCTGATGACTATTTGTGGCTTACAGCAGCAGTTTTCGGAGCATAAAAGAGACATTTGTATTTGATGACTTACAGAAATCATATTTTACTTTGTGATTCTTTTGAAAATCTTTCAAACTATGGAATTAGGGCAACAAAATTAACTATACAGTCACATTCCTAAAAGTGAGAGCTTTCAATTGATACAAGACTTGTCCATTTATGTGCTATGTGAAGGACTTTTATTTTTATATAAATATTTCTACCCCATTACCTCTGGGTGTGCTAATTATTCAACGCAAATGTTTTGAGGCCTTATTTTGTTGTAACATAAATGGAGAAGTGATGTTATCTCTGAAAAGTTCAGATTCTAAGCATTCAAATGATACCTCATATGCCTGACTTATGTATACGGAGACTTTAACGTTTTATGTGTACATTTTTCACGATATAGCGCCCCCCTTTAAGGGGTTAACCCCTTAACTGGCACCGTCCCATATTTGAGTCATTTTTCTGCCTTTTTTTTTTTTTTTTTTTTTTGTATGTTTATTGGACTATATTACCTTCAAATCCAACTTTAATATTGACAAACCTTATATCGTTTGAAAGATACAAGTCTCTAGCTTCGAAATATGGCCACTATTTTGTGATCTGAATTACATCATTACAGTAATGCGTTAAAATACTGAAAGAGTAGATTTTAAAACATGTGACGTGATCTGTATTACTTATCTGTTATATCTTCTGGTTTTGAGATCGGATGATGGTAGGCAATACCAGCATACAATCCGTGGTAAGTATCAATGATTGAAAAAAGACTCTGCCATTTTATCCAAAACAGCGAAAGTTAAGGAAAAAAATGACTGATCATCCTTTGCTTGCGTCATCACGTAATATATAATGTCAATTATCAATAAAACATTGATTATAAAGCTTATTTCATCAAGGTCTCTGCTATTCTGGTGAAACTTCCATGTTGTTTGAGCTCACCCAGCAGTCTCTCTGTGATTCACAGGAGCTGTCAATCATACCAGATCAAAGGCTCCTTGGCCTCTCCAAAATGCACATAGGCTGTTTCAGTGAAAAAATCCAGCCAATGGATCTCTAGTCAAGATTTGACAGGTCATATAGCCATTGGTATGACGTTTCTATGGTTACAGGGGTTGGCCTTGTTCATTACATAACAGTGATGTCACCCTAGTGTTCGTTTGGAGAGAGAACCAAAAGGCCACCATTATGGCTCTGCGCTTTCTGCTGTTTTTGATGACCGATCGGAGCTGAAATATAACCTTTTGCTGCTTCTTTCGATGGATCTATGCAAAAACACTATCATTTGGATAGATTTGAGTGCTTTGGAATAAGTTCCATGCCATTTGGATGAGGAACAAATGCTAAAACGGCTGGAATGCATATTCGGTGCTGGGACTGAGAGCAGCTATAGGCTAAAGCTACAAGCACAGGCGCTCATCCATGTGAATGAATGGGCTCATTGGATCATTTATGATTTTATTTAGAGGTATAAACAAACTATTATAATTTTATGGCAGAAGAATATTAAATATTAAATGTTTGTTAGAAATGTGAATAGTTACTGGCTTCCACTGCTAACAATGCTAACATTGTAACCATGCATTAAAAAAATAATTATAATACTTATAATCTGTAATGAATCTTATATAATATTTTACAATAAAATAGTGCGTACTCATGTGGTTTGAGTGGTGTTTCTGAAATTAGTTTTTCAGAAATTAGTTTTGTTCATTCTTGCAACAATGGAGCTTTGATGTTATCCTGTGGCTACTTTTGGTACTGCGCCTAATCAATATCTGATATAAATGCAATTTTATAACTTATTTACTTCAGATTTGGGACACAACTTGGTTTGACATATGGCTTTAATTTTCTATCATTTTTTGGGTTGCCACATATTTTTTATATATTTTTTATAAAGGAAATTAAAGTTTAGTGCATTGCATTTTCATTGCAATAAACCTAAACTTCTATAACTTTTTTTTAAATTAACAACTGTTTACACTTGCACAATAATCTCCCAAGTCTCTGCTTTAAAAAGAGAACAACATTAGGTCTGTAGTCCTAAGCATTCAAGAATTACAGGCATTTAAATCTGAGTATGTCATTTTCTAGTAAATGCTAAAAAGGAGGGGTGCCAGTTAATTAAATTGAGTGAGTGTGTCTGCATCCCGAGCAGTGTTAGGGAGACTATTCCATAGTTTAGGAGCCAGATAGGAAAAATATATACCTCCTTTTGTGGATTTTGATATTCTAGGAACTATTAACAAGCCAGAATTTTGTGATCATAATGTCACTTAAGTATTGTGGAGATAGACCATTCAAAGCTTTGTATGTAGTTAACAGAATTTTAAAATTAATACGAAATTTAACAGGTAGCCAATGTAACGACGATAGAATGGGGCTAATATGATCATATTTCTTGGTTCTAGTCAACACTCTGGCAGCTGCATTTTGAACCAATTGAAGTTTATTTATTGAACTTTCTGGACATCCTCCCAGTAATGCATTACAATAATCTAGTCTTGAGGTCACGAATGCATGAATTAGTTTTTCAGCATCAGCAACAGAGAGCATGTGTCGTAACTTTGCAATATTTCTGAGTTGGAAGAATGCTGTTCTACAAACATTGGAAATTAGATTTTCAAAGGACAGATTGGTATCAAATATAACACCTAATTCTTCACTGTAGAAGACGACATAACAGTACTCCATCGAGAGTCAAATTATATTTTAGAGGTTTTTGGTCCAATAATTAGTACCTCTCTTTTGTCAGAACTGAGTAGAAGGAAATGTCTGACCATCCAATCTTTGATTTCACTGATACACTCTGATAATTTGGAGAATTGTGAAATTTAATTGGGTTTAAAAGAAATATAAAGTTGGGTATCATCGGCATAACAGTGGAAACTTATTCCACGATTCCTGATAATATCTCCCAGGGGAAACATACACCGATCAGCCACAACATTAAAACCATCTGCTTAATATCGTGTAGGTCCACCTCGTGCCACCAAAACAGCGCCAACCCGTATCTCAAAATAGCATTCTGAAATGCTATTCTTCTCACCACAATTGTACAGAGCGGTTATCTGAGTTACCGTAGACTTTCAGTTCGAACCAGTCTGGCCATTCTCTGTTGACCTCTCTTATCAACAAGGCATTTCCGTCCGCAGAACTGCCACTCACTGGATGTTTTTTTGTTTTTGTTTTTGGCACCATTCTGAGTAAATTCTGGAGACTGTTGTGTGTGAAAATCCCAGGAGATCAGCAGTTACAGAAATACTCAAACCAGCCCATCTGGCACCAACAATCATGCTACGGTCCATATCACTGAGATCAAATGTTTTACACATTCTGATTATTGATGCGAAAATTAACTGAAGCTCCTGACCCATATCTGCATGATTTTATTCACTGCACTGCTGCCACACGATTCACTGATTAGATAATCGCATGGATGATTGTTGGTGCCAGATAGGCTGGTTTGAGTATTTCTGTAACTGTTGATCTCCTGGGATTTTCACACACAACCGTCACTAGAATTTACTCAGAATGGTGCCAAATACTTTAGGTCCCCACTGTATAAATACAGACTGCTAGATATTCTGTGAGGTAAGCCCTCAGTGGTTGGCAGCTGAAACATTTCTGTAAGTCATATTATGACAGAGCACAGGTGGACACATACATTTTGTTTACATGCCCATCAGATGCTGAAGTGTACGACCAAGAAGAATGTGATTTGTGCATACATAGGTTCTTCTCTGACTTCTCAAAACCCAACCTCACCCCCAGCTGCTCTGTGGCTGATACCCAGATTTGTATTTATATTATTAATCATTGCATTTTGATGACCTCTTTGTAAACAATAAACAGTCTCTATAAAATATACTTTAAGATTTCCTTTGTTATGGTTTATTAGTTTGCACCATTAATAGTGAATGCACCAGTAGGCACAGTGTGAAGTGGAGTTTTGTTGTTCACTGTTGGCAAGCAGCACTGCAACTTGAAGAATTAATATAGAGTAGAATAACATTAATGTCACAGGTGTGTATATATCAGCTATTTTAAAACAGCCTTGAATGTGGCTCATCCATTTAGAATTTAAGAGTTAGAATTGATTCAATATACCACACTGATGAGCCAAAACATTATGACCACTCACAGGTGAAGCGAATAACATTGATCATCTCCTAACAAGGCCACATGTCAAGGTCTAGTAAGATTAGATGGTAAGTGAACAATCAGTACTCATAGTCAACGTGTTGAATGCAGGAGAAATGGGCAGAAGTAAAGACCTGAGTGACTTTGACAAGGGCCAAATTGTTATGGCCAGACGACTGGATCAGAGCATCTCTGAAATGGCAAGGCTTGTGGGGTGCTCCCAGTCAGCAGTGGAGAGTACCTACCGACAGTGGTCCGAGGAGGGACAAACCTCAAACCGGCGACAGGGTGTTGTGCATCCAAGGCTCATCGATGTGCAAGGGCAACCAAGGCTATCCCGTCTGGTCCGAACCAACAGAAGGTCTACTGTGGCACAAATCACAGAAAATGTTATTGATGGTTACGGGAGGAATGCGTCACAACACACAGTGCTTTGCAGAGAGCCCATGTTGACTCCTGTTCACCATCGAAAGTGCCTACAAGGGGCACACGAGCATCAGAACTGAACCTTGGAGCAGTGGAAGAAGGTTGTCTGGTCCGATGAGTCCCGTATTCTTTTACATCACGTGTACGGCCGTGTACATGTGTGCCGTTAACTTGGGGAAGTGATGGCACCAGGATGCACTGTGGGAAGATGACAAGCTGGTGGAGGGAATGTGATGATCTGGTCAATGTTCTGCTTGGAAACCCTGGGTCAGACCATTCATGTGGACGTCAATTTAACTTTTAAGTTTAAGTACTTTTCATTTCTAAGATATTTACTTCTCTGATTTTCCAATAATAGGCATTTGTAACAAAGATGCTGGACTTGGAGTTTTGGAATCCATATGCAGAAGTTTATTAAAAATATGCAAAGTTACAGTCCAAAATACAAAAGTGTAGTCATACAATAGGCCAGGGTCAAACACCACACAGTCAGAATAAATCAGCAAACTAATCCAAAACGAGATACAAAAGGGCAAAACCAAACAAGAGATCAATAACATAACCAAACCGGATGAACAGCAATACTTCACAAAGCATTATATGAACCATAGTGCCATTCAAGTCATGTCAGAATGATCGTATTTACAAGCGCACATGAACACCACCACAAAATTACAAGTGGTTAACAAGTGGTATTTTTCTCCTTATTAAAAAGTTTTACTGCTTAAAAAATGAATATACCATCCACCCCTACTATTCATAAACTGTATTTTCTCATTCTTTTACATTTAAAAGTTTAAACCATTAAATGTAAAAAGTTTCTCTTACAGCTACAAACTGTATAACAGTTTGTTTTGGACATTGGGCCCTTTTCCACTGCAGAGACTAAAGCCCATTTAGGTACTTTTACCTGGAACTAGTACTTTTCATCGTTTTCAGACCTGAGGAACTATAGTTCTTCTTAAACAGTGTCTGCTCCGGGAGCGTCCGTTGATGTGACATGATGCAACAGCTTGAAGCTGTCTACAATGGACACGTCGACACGATTGTTCTAAACCATTTATTTGTGTTGTTGGCAGTAGTACAGCAGCGCGTGCAGCACAAAATGGAACTGGACACCCGTTTACTGTCAGCACTATGGACGTACCACAACGGACGCTTCCAGTGCAGACAGCATCATTGATTATAATGGGGCTCTATTGCTTTTGACGCACCACTCGCGTCCAGTGTAGACAGGATGATAGTACCATTAAGAGGGACTTTAGACATACTTTTTAGGTACTTCTACCCCAGAAGAGGGACTGCGGGAGGTGCTGCAGCATGATTGGTCAAACACATATGACACACAGAGCAATGAGAAATGCGAGGAGTCGGCAGCCACCATGAGTAAACAAACTTGTAGCTGCTAGCCTGCTATTTAGAGAACTGAGCTAATTTTCCAATGTCCTTAACAGAAATAACAGAAAACCAACAAAGTTGGGTTGGGTTTGTTTTACATTTTCTTACCTGTACTTATGCTCTCTATACTGAATTGTCTTTTCAATAAAACAACTGTTCACAAAAAAAACAAAAAACAAAAGTGTTGTAATCTAGAAAGTTATTAAAATGGTAAATTACCAGGACTGTCTGTGGGAAAGGGGCTATTTTCCTTTCAGTGTAGATTGATCCAAGATTCTGTAATGGTGTCCCTTGATTTTCCATCAAAGCATAAATGTTTCATGTTTAAACCACAGTCACCAGGTACCAGTTGTGAGTAGTTTAATTTAATTAGAGAGGACCTCGCCATGCCCAAACACTGGTCACATGGTGTGGCACAGCACGCCAGACGGGCACATCCTGTCTGTGACGTCTGGAATATTAAACACGACAGATGGCTCATGAATCATGTAGGTGCACACATTAACAATAGAGACTACTTCCATGTGTGTATGTGAGAGAGACAGAGAGAGATAGAGAGAGAGAGAACAACACAGCTTTGTTTGATATACTACACTGACGTAAAATATAATTCACTCCAAACACAAATTATAATTTCCTAGGATGTGTTTATCATCAAATAATTTTTTTGTGGTTGTAGTTAAAGTTTCCAAATGTGTTCAGGCTTTTAGTTTTTTCACAACAAATGCAATAGTTTATTTTTTAGAAAGACTACATTGCAGACTACATTGACCTTACCTGTTGTTATGGCCTTATTATTACAAATGCATTGTTAAACAATGGAAGAACAATGGTAAACTTTCATAAGGTCAGGTCCTGTACAATTTTGAATGAATGGAAATAAAGTGTGGACTTCCATAAATTATAGACAAATTATTGACAAAGTTTTCCTCCTGTTCTATCCTACCCCTGATCTGATTGGTCATGTTTGCTTTTAGATATTCCAAGAAATTACTTAAATCATTGGGCCTAACAGGATCAGTTATTTATTTGGAATAAAGTCAGACATGGTGGGATCAGTGGTTATAATCTACCAGAGGCCTTTAAAAAATTTAGTTTTTTAAAAACATTCTGTTGTGCTGAGGGAAGTGAATGTCTGGATGAGAATTTGAAGAGAGTTGTGGCCCGGCTTTTTCATGCCCTCCATGTACCTTGAGGATACATTGTGCATGCACAAAGGAAACTAGTCCCTTGAAGTGGAGCCTTGCTGCTGCCTTTATGGCAGTGGTCAAGAGGTGCTATTAACTTTATCACCCCCCCGGGCTTCGACTCTATCGGGCCCTAGACCCAGCCATGACCAGTCCACATCTCTTGACACATCTTCTGTTTTGTATACTGCAACAATTTCATTATTTGGTTTAATCATCATCTATATTTTTTTATTAATTTAACTTGTCACAATAATATCAATTATGTTCTTTTAATTATTCATGTTACAGTCATGTCTACGCAATGTTATAAATGTTTAGAATTTCAACTTGATTTTCTTTGTCAGAAATGTAATTTAGTGATTGTAACTTTGGCCCCAGTTTGATTTGACAGATGATCACAGATGTAAACAAACATGGATACGGCAACTGGCTGCTGTTGTTGTTCCTGCTACTCTGTGTTCCGAGTTGGAAAAGAAATGGGCCAAACGCATTTAAGTGTGGTCTTGTGTGGGACCACATGGCCAGTATGGCCTCGAGAGACTGCAACGCAAGTTGGAGGTGAGTGGTGTTTAACTTCACTTGAGTGCTTGTTCGTTTCTCCATTTCTTGAGCTTCATGGCAAGTGTTTGATGTCCATGAAATAACTTTTAAATAAGTGCTCACAGTATAACTTCAGATTTGAGTAGTGGAGTATCATAAACTAAGGGTGGGTTGCACCAGAAAGGATTAAATTAAGCAGAGTTTAGAGCTAATCCAGGATTTGTTGATCCAAGTTTTTTATTTGAGTTGTATTGCACCACTTAATTTTAAATACAATTTAACAAATCAGAGATTAAACTTTAAACCCGTGATTAAAATGGTCACCAGCAATTAATTTTGTCGCCATGATGGATTCTGAATTTAGCTGTAAAACGTTAGTACACAGGGCCGATCAAGGAGGTTAAGAAAATGTCACAGCAGTGTGTACAATGTCACAAGCTTTTTATTTTCTATATATATATTACTTTCTTTTAAAGTTTGGTGCAACAAATTTATCAGATAAACCTTGATTTAATCTAAATGTAAGATTAATCCTTGTTGGTGCAACCCACCCTAAAAGATTTCCTCTGCAGTCATGGATAGTCGGCTTGAAAATATCAAACATGTTTGATATCCTCCAACTAGATGGAATCATAATCAGAGGGTAAGAGTCGGTACCCATCATATAGTACAACATTTTCTGTGAAATTTGTCATCTCCGACTGGCCAGAAATCTGCAGTGGAGTCAAATAGCACTGGCTCGAACTGACTGAAAATCTGGGCTAAAATCAGTTTTAATGCCATCGTAAGCAGGATTTGATGTAACGGTCAGAAGTTATTTCAATATTAAACAATTAAAATTCATAATAATGAATGAACAAATCATAATAATGATATTTGTTAATACAGTCATTTTATTGCAGCCGTATATAAAGTGGCTGTAGTAGCTGTGCAGAGTGAAACAAATAAGAGAATGGTGTCAGTTGAATGCACATGCCACCAAATGATTACCAGTCCCACAGTCCCAGACAATTCATGTTAATTTTTCATCTCGCTAATATAATTCGCCATAAAACTGAATTGAAATAGAAAAAAATGCGAAATAGAAGCATTTTCAATAGTGGTCTCAGATTTTTGAACAATGAACAAGTTGTCATTATTGATTGAGTAGATAAACAATCAGTGTTCAAAACAATGTTCTTACCTTACCTCAATTCACTACGGTAAGCCTACAAAATGTATTTGTACTTTGAGCTGTCAGGTTTGATTTGGCACAAAATCGTTGGCTTATGACGTTCATCCTTGTGTCATTATGTCATATCCGCACACACAGGAAAGAAGTGCTGGCTGTCTCATGTTCCAGCTGGAGAAACTAACTACGCTGTTCAGCTCAGTTCAGTAACTCTCACACAGTTCAGGACAGCATCACTGCAGTATAAATGGATGTTTATCTGTTATCCATTTGGTGAAGATGTTTACCTGCTATAATGCTTAGAAATGTTTTCTGGTAGGGTTGTTGAAGCTTATGTTGGTTGTCAAGCTTTTATGAATCGAACATTACTCGTGTGTTACCTGATTTGCAATGAATCTAAGTTGGCGGGGGAAGATACTGTGACATATTTATGTGTGATTGTTATATTGCTGTTTAAGCATATTATTTTCATGTTTAACAAAGTATATTTTATCCCCATCATAATTGAATCCTCGCTTTATGTTTTTCATTTACGGTGTGATTGTGTGCATTGCATATAAATACGATTGCAGTATTATAGTTAACTTGCATTACGAACTGAGGCTGTACATTATAATATAAAAATAATAAAGTCTTCTATTGAACTCGTATCAGACATAGCATCTACTAAATTGATAAGTTTAGTACAATACAAACATTAATCGTAGATAAAACGCTTTTAAAATATACAATATACTGGTAACTGGTTTGATTGAGTCCTCTGTTCTCAATGTAAAAGCGCTTTGAGTGTAGTGTCAGTAAAGCGCTATAAAATTCATTCATTCAAAATATGTAAATAAGAATGTTGTTTATCTTCATCAAAGCAAGTAATATTTTAATTTTAGATGTTTAATTATATAGCATTATAGCAACATGAAAATAGCACGTTATTTTCATGTTGCTATGTTTTGTGTTTGTCTCTCGCGACCTCTGGCGCGGTTCGCGTTGTGCTCGATTTGTGCTGTGCATCCAGGTCGCGATCCGTTGTTATGTTGTGCTGGAAACCCTCGCACAAATGCAGGGGTGGGTAGTAATGCGCTACATGTACTCCTTTACATTTACTTGAGTAACTTTTTTGGGGAAAAAATACTTTTAGAATAGTGTAGGGCTTTACTGGTTGTTTAGATCAGTGTTACTATCAGAAATAATTAATAATTATTTCTGTAGTTATTAATCAATATTTAAATTAATTAATTGGATCTAACTCATTAAAAACCTCATATGGGACTCCAGTAAATGTAGTGTGCTACATTTAGGAGCAAGTTTGGTTATTAGCAATAATTAATAATTATCAAAGATAATTATTAATTATTAAAATCAATAGAACATTGATGAGAATCAATGTTAGCTTTTTTTTAATCCTTTAAATCAACAGTTATCAAAGATAATCGTTAATTGTTAACGTTGATGAAACATTAATTAAAATTAACACTAGCTTATTGATCATTCAAATTCAATCAAAGATAATTATCAATTATCAAAAATCAATAGAATATTAATAAGGATTAACATTGACGGGGCATCACCCTGAAATCAGGGACTAATAACCGAATATTAAAACAGTCTCAATATTAGATTGTTTTCTTAGGAAAATCGACATCCGAAGAATATCGATTTTCGGGAAAAAAACAATGAATGAAGGTTTGAATCCGAGCACTGACATCCCGTCAGCATGACACAGGCGTATGCAAAACAAACCAAAACACTTCTCTTTGTAATATAAACAAAGTTTATTTATGCAGTAATATCAATTAATAATTAATACAATGCAGTCAATAAACTTCCGACTTACAACTACAAACTAAACAGTGATATGATTAGATATGGAAATAAAAATAATCCTATAACACATAAGGTGTGTGTGTGACAGTGTGTGTGACAGTGTGTGTGACAGTGTGTGTGTGTGTGTGTGTGTGTGTGTGTGTCAGTGTGGTTAGTGAGAGAGAGAGAGAGAGAGAGAGAGAGAGATGATTAAGTGACAGCCCGAAAGCTGATTTCGCGATAGCTGGAGATAAAACAGCCATGTTCATCACTCAGAGACGCGGTTTTACGAGCGGGGCTCGTAAAAGTCCCTTGTTATTTGACTCTTTAATGGATGAACTCAGTTGCTGTCTCACCCGTGATGGCGAAAATGCACAACAGTCCAATTTGGTTGGACCACAATACAGCAAAACAAATTTGTGATAATTAATACCCTGAGTATTAATAATGAGCGGACATGGCGGTCCGTAAACTGTACAAGCAAAAACCTTGAAACACAAGAATAACACACTATAATATTCTATCTCTGCCCAGATGTAAACCTCTTACTTGAATCGCATGAGGACACAGGTAGAATGTGTTTTCCTCCGTCCTTTAACTCTGACCCGGTTCCTTGAGGCTCGGGTGATGACGGGGGCCGTTTCCTCACGCTGTCGGCGGGCGGTACGGCTGTTGGTTCTCGGCGGGCTGGCGGAGAACTCAGAAATGTCGACTTGATTGAAGATGGCCAACGGATGAAGATGCGAATTGCTCAGCTGTCTCCTTCGGATCCGTTAGAGTGTTCGGTTGAACACAGAGTAATCTCAACTCGTCCGGCGAGATGGAGATCGTATGGCTACAGTTTCAAGTCGGACGTTACTTCCTTAAGCCACGAGGTTGCACCGGAGAGCAGCAAAAAGCTACGTCTGTGTTCGGTGAACAAAGTCGCTGGAAGCCACTTTGGAAGCATTTCAGAATTATTTGAAGTCCTGATGATGTCATGTTTGAGGGACGTTCTGTTGTGTGCCTCATCCAATAGGAGTTGAGAGCTCGATCCTTTAGAGGGCAAGGCTTCATGGATCTGTAGTCTGTTTTGGACTCCCTTTGTTTGATTTTGGCGCAATTTTTATCAGTACAACATCTGACTTAGAAGGAGGGGGCTTGAGGAATGTTTTTTATGACTGTTAGGCCTGCCTTTGTTTTCTATCTGAATACATGAGGCCCAACAATAGGTTTAAATGTGGGTACTTCTTACTCTCACTCAAGTAAATTTTTAATGACATTTCTTTACTTTTACTTCTTTACAATGGGCGGCGTTTCTGTCCTTACATTACTGGGTTTAATTTTAATTAATGCGTAATTTATTGAGAGATTATTGAATGGGACTTTTATGAGAGCGGAAGTTCACACAGAGGCGTGCGTTGCTGTCATAGACTGTCACTCAAGTCATCAGTGTTGCAGCATCAAACTCTTCAAAGTGAAACACTTTCTTCACTCCGCACAGAGAAAAAAGAATAGTTTCGTCATGCAATGCCTTCATTTAACACCAAGACAAGCTGATATTTCAAGATTAAAATTACAGCTTCAATTTAAGGCAGCACACTGAGGTAAGTTTTGGCTCTAATCCTAACGCGGGCTTTTCTGTGTAATGTGATGGTCATTTTAAGGGTGATTCTGTAACTGGGCTCTTATGACATCAGTTTTTAAGTGTACATTTTTAAATCAGTGCAGCAATATATCAGTGCGCTTTGTACCGTGTCCCGCATGTCATGAGCAGTATTTACATATTTACTCCGCGCCCTCGCAGCTACTTCAGGCGCATTAACTATAAATCCATGTAAACATCCAAGTTAAGTGTAAATAAATGCCTTGGCTCTGCTGTTCGCGTGATTGACAACTGGAGAGTGAACAGACAGCATTTCTGCACGTGCACAGCAAGGTGCACGGGGCACGCGCGTGTGGGATGTGCGGAGCAAGGCGATCGTATGGCAAAGAGAGTGGCTGTGTACAAAGTCGTTCACTCATTCACTATTTCCTATATAGTGAATGGCAGTGAGTGCACTATATATCAGCAGTGAGTGAACGAAATGAGTGAGTGAATTCGGACGCTGACGTATACACAAAGCGTCAGATCTCTGGGGCTGTCACAGAAACAACATCACATATGAACTTTTAAAATACTTGGGCCCTACTTGTTATTCTTAATAAATAATATATTAATACAATAAATCTTCATTCTGTTTGTCATTTTTAATATATACTGTGTGTTAATATAAAGAGTAAACATATTTGATCAAATAAAGAGTACATTTTAAAATGTATCTGTATGTTTTGCCTCTCTGTATGTTATTATGTTATTTTAATCAAGAAATGATTTGTCAAAAAGTAATTTAATACATTCAGCATGAAAGAAAACATTGCAGGAATGGAGGAAGCAGTAAACTCCCAGCTCGTACGTCTTCCCCGTGGTGGATTGTGGGCAATTAACTGTCGTCGAGTGTACATCAAATGTACACTTGAAATTAGAGTGCATTGTGGGTAATAATGAATGAACAAAATTAGGGAATGAGTGGCTCACTCAGAATTCAGACAATGCTACAAAATGGTGGACACTCGAAATAGTGCACTATATAGTGAATAGGGGGCGGTTTCAGACACAGCGAGTGTTCCACAACTGGGGTTGGTGCCCTACACAGGCTGCGTACTCTGTGCTTAGAGAGTGGCGGTACTGCTGTACAGAATTAATGATCTAAATTCTTTCAACACGGAAAACTGTAACTACACTGAAATAAGAATTCACGCAGGACTTTAAAGGCTATGAAGTAGCAAAAGAAGGCATTAATAAAGCATGATCTTGCTTTGGTTTATATTTCAGCATTATATATAATGTCCCTGTGGGACATTTTCACGTTTTCACTGTAATAATTACTAGACAAACCTCTCTTATTGACAAATTCATCCAGATCTGACAAGAGCCCTTAAAGGGATAGTTCACCCAAAAATTAAAATTCTCATTAAAAGATGACTTTCTTTCATCTGCTGAATTCAAATGAAGATTTTTAGAAGAATTTCTCAGCTCTGTAGGTCCATACAATGCAAGTGAATGGGTGGCAACATTTTCAAGCTAAACAAAATCATATAAATCAGCATAAAAGTCATCCATAAGACTCCAGTGGTTAAATCAATATCTTCAGAAGTGATGTGATAGGTGTGGATGAGAAACAGAGAAACAGATCACCTTCTCTGTATATTGCCCCTGCTGTCTAGCAAAAAATGACAAATATTGATCTGTTTCTCACCCACACCTATCATATCACTTTAGAAGATATGGATTTAACTACTGGAGTCTTATGGATTACTTTTATACTGCCTTTATGTGATTTTTGGAGCATCAGTATTTTGGCCTACAGAGTTAAATATTCTTCTAAAAATCTTAATTTGTGTTCTGCAGAAGAAAGGAAGTCATACACATCTGGGAAGGCATGAGGGTGAGTAAATGGTGGGAGAATTTTTGGGTAAACTACCCCTTTAAAGTGATAGCTCAGCCATAATTTAATATTCTGTCATTATTTCCCTACCCTCATGTTGTTCCAAACCAGTGTGATGCTTTGCATTATGTGGAACACAAAATATGTTAGACAGAATGTTATGGACTGACAGTCTCGCTCACCATTCACTTTCAACATATAGAGGGAAAAAAATTAACTGAAGGTAAATAGTGGGCAGCTGTTCAGCAGTGGGGTCCTTTGCAGTGCAGACATTCATGTACAGGGAGAAGAGCAGTGGAGAGAGAAAGCATCCCTGAGGAGCACCAGTGCTAATAGTGAGGGTCCCGAATGTTAGTTTCCCCAGTCTCACTAGCTGCTGCCTATCTGTCAGAAAGCTGGTGATCCATTGACAGATTGGGGTGGGTACAGAGAGCTGGGTCAGTTTGGTTGAGACAAGATCAGGCATTATGGTATTGAAGGCTGAACTGAAGTCCACAAATAGGATCCTTGCAAAAGTCCCAGGTCTGCCAAGGTGTTGCAGGATATAATTCAGTCCCATATTGACAGCATCATCCACAGATCTGTTTGCTCGCTAAGCATACTGAAGGGGGTCCAGCAGGGGTCCAGTGATGTCCTTCATGTAGGCCAAAACCAGTCTCTCAAATGACTTCATGACCACAGATGTGAGAGCGACAGTTCTGTAGTCATTAAGTCCTGTGATTTTTTTTTTTTTTTTTTTTTTTTTTGGGTGACCGGAATGATGGTGGAGTGTTTGAAGCAGCAGGGAACTTCACACTGCTCCAGTGATCTATTGAAGAATCAGGACTCGAGTCAAGTCTCGAGCTCCGAGCCCTCCAGTATACGGACAGCAAGCCAGATACGTTTACTGCTTCAACACAAGATTACATTAACATACAAACTTCTGTTTGATTTTGCACTAGGAGAAATGTCATATCTTTCCCTTAAGTTCGCTCATGGTTGAATGGCAATAAGGCAGAGCAAACTGAGCAGAGACCAAGAGCAACAGAACTGTGAGTCTGATTATTAACTGTTGTGTGGGCAAGCAGCATAGTTTGACAACAAATAAGAAGCATCTTTGATCAATATAAATTATTTTGGCTCTCCACATAAGACAAACAGAGGACAATGCTGAAAATGAGATGGCTTGAGGTATTCTCCTCTGGTCTGTCCTGGAAGACCATGCCAATATCACAACCCTCTGCCTGCTGATTGGCCATTGAACGGCTCCAAATGCACTGCAACAAGGGAGAGTTCAGTGAAAGAGGCTATGTCCAAGAAATCTGTCACAATTAAACATATGCCTGGCTGTTTTATTACAAATGAAATAATTGCTGGGATTGAAGCAGTTTACTGAAGGAACACTAGGGCTTTTAGCCTCTTTGAGAGCAATTCTAGGTACTTACAGGAAAGATGATCACTTCAACAGCATAAACAATTTGAAGGAACTGAAAGCAACTGAATGAAGAAAAAGCTGATCCTGACAGTTCTCAGAAGTGGTCAGTGTTTCGTCATGTTTTGTGTTCTGAGTAGAACTATTCTTAAACAGATTTGTCATGTTTTATGTAATAAAATGTTATGGGTCCAAGCATCTGAGACCACATAGAAAATATTCATTTATTGTATATTAGTAATGAAGAGCAATGCTCAGCTTGAACAAGGCAAGAGTTAAAGGAATAGTTCACCCAAAATTAAAAATGTCATGTCGTTCCATCTGGTATGCTGTTATTGTTTTCCTAGAAACACACACACACACACACACACACACACACACACACAAAATCAAACAACAGCACTTCTATAGTGACCACCACATCTGTTAAACTTAAAAAAAAAAAAACATGACCATTTACCAAATTACTTCTGTGTGCTATATTCAAAGCCACATGTTATTCACTGATAATCTTCCACTCTGCCAAAGCTCTGAAATCTCATTTCCATTCTACATACTGGCATGTTACATTCGGATAAAACACATCTAAGAACTAAATGTACCAATGGGATTTTGGCGTCAGTCACATCAAACTTGGCTTGGCATGTCATTTGTTTTTTTCTTTTGTTTTTAAATGTGAACATGGACACAAATTACATTTGTATATCGGTGAAATTGGTATTGGTGGAATGAAGATTATCAGTGAATAACAGCTTTAATTTTAGTGCATTCACCACACAAAGCTATCATATGGTTTCAGAAGACAGAATGTAGTTCGCGAGTCATATGGACAACTTTTATGGTACTTTTGTCCATTTGACAAACATGAGACCTAGTCAGACATGATTTGTTTTCAGGACATAAGTCTGTAAAGTAATTGCTACTGTGGATGTCTGTATTAAATATTACTTAAATATTTATATTTTTCTCACCCACACACCATATTGCTTCTGAAGACATGGATTTAACCACTGGAGTGATATGGATTACTTTTATGCTACCTTTATGTGCTTTTTGGAGCGTCAAAATTTTGGTACCCATTCACTTGCATTGTGAGGACCTACAGAGCTGAAATATTCTTCTAAAGAAATGTGTTTGTGTTCAGCAGAAGAATGGAAGTCATACACATCTGTGATGGTATGAGGGTGAGTAAATGATGAGAGAATTTTCATTTTTGGGTGAATGATCCCTTTAAAGGGCTCACAGGTAGGACAGCACAGATCACTGTATGGAAAAGGTCTGCATGAAAATTCTTAAATTCAACTTTTGTGTCCCACAAAACAAAATAACTGCATGAGGGTGAGTAAATAATGACATATTTTTAATTTTCGTGGTGAACTATTCCTATGGTGGAAAATCAATGCCAATAATCCACGTGTGTTATTGACTCTCACACGTGCGATAGATTACTCCTGCAACTTGGCCTAACATGCATGAAAAGAGAAACCATTATTACATAGAAACATAGAAAACTAAATGGCAAGTACACAGCATGTGCAGTATATGGTATAAAATGGTGAGAGAAATAATTAGTGAATACTGGCTTACTGAAATACAATATATGCCTAAAACAAACATGAGCCAAGATACTACAATACATGTAATAAGGTGTTTTAGGATCAAAAGGACAGGATCAAGCAGATGACCATACAAAATGAATAATGTTAAACTAAAATGTTGACTAACCAGCAGCCTATGTTCCCTGCACGTACCTCCTCTGCCATCTTGCTGAATCAGCTGTCTTGATTTGCCACTTATTACTGGAGTAATACAATTTATAAAATATAAATTGTTCTATGTAGTTCTACCTAACATCACAAGAATGCAACAGCTAGCTAGTAAACTGTAGAAAACTTACTGTTTTTTTAACGTGTCTGGCAAAGATAAACTTTATATATTATGAAATCAGCCCTGTTAAATGAAAAAAAAAAAAGCAACAAATAAAGTAATAATGACTTGTATGCAGAGGGTCCCTTGATTAAGTCATGTCTCACAAAGAACAGGTGAATTTTTTATTGGTCTTCATAATAAAAGGGAGCAAATCACAACTGATTTCCGGGAAAGGGGAATAACCAATGATATTTGAGGTTACAGACAAAACAGCAAGAGCCCACCCCACGACTGACAAAACTTAAGGTGTTCGCGCAAGCAAAGTTTGAAGAATGATTTTGCTTGTGCGGCAGAGGTTTCTTCACACGTGAGAGCTTGTATTGCATGCGCAGGAAATTTTGTGCAGGTGAGGATTTAAAAACGAGTGCGCAGGTTCTTCACGTTTCTACACGTGAGGGTTTAAAACACGTGCATTATTGTTCCTTGCGTGGCTTTAATGCATCATGCGCACGAGCGTCAATAACGCACGCAGATTATTGCCATTGATTTGCCCCCATATATTCCATTTAAGCCCTCTTTTCATATTCTGATGACTAACGTTGACACAGTCAATAACCCCGGAATTACCTGGAAAGTTCTTCTGTGCACATCAATATACAATAAAAAAATGTCTTTAGGTGTTGAAGATTTCACGGAGTAAATTGCAGTCATTAGAAAGTTAGAGAAAGAAACTAAAGGATGTTTAGCTTTGTGTTTGCCTTTAATCAGCTACACATTGTTTTAGCCAACACTGTGTGCGCAAGGTATGACATAGAGAAATCACAGCATTTGTTCCTTCTAGAACATTTCTTTTACAAAAAGCGTTTGTCATTTCCATTTCGTCAAACCAAACCACAAGTCCGAAATAAATGCAACCATTTGCAAAGTCGTTGCCTCAAGACAAAAGAAATCATAGCTCACACCCTCTCCAGTGTGCAATAATTATGGATATTTCATAATGGAGGCTGCTATTGTCGCAACCATGATTGTCTCACTTTGAAGCTCGTTATGTAAGGATTACTTTACAGCAAACAACGCCTGTTTGTGATTGTTCATCCAAGCTCCCGTTTAGTTATTGTTATGCCCCCATTAGTATAGGGGTGATGAAGGGGCATAAACAAACTAGAGCAGATTAGCTAGAGCAATCTCATACTAAATAAACTCAAGAAGACCACGAAACAAAAGGCTTGAAGAGCAATCACCAAAGTGTTTAATAGTGCTTGAAGACATTTACATATTTACAATGGGATCAAACATGATCCAAAAAAGCAATCATTAAATAAAAGATAAAGAAAAAAAAAAAGGAAAAAAAAAAAAGGAGCAAAGGGGAAAAGGGAACTAGAGTGTTGCCAAAGCAAAGAACACATGCACAAACAATCCAGCCAGCCAAAAAAACTACTATCTTCTGCCATCTTGGATCTTCATATATGGTTGGAAGATCTCAGGTCCCCACACGTGATTGGTTGCTGGTCAAGAGCCTGCCTGTGAAGCAGGTACACTCTGTTGAACCAATGGGATGGAGGCACCTGAAGCAGGGAATACACACACACACACACACACACACACACAAGAAAATACCACAAGATACACCTGGAGGGCATAACAGTTGTCATATGGAATGAATCTATACAAGTCCCAGGCCTTTATAATGTTATATCACCAGTTTATGATACACCTTCTATCAAATATACATGACAGATAATGTAATTTTCAAAGAAATGCAGTAAATTGGAATTGATGCATGTTCCAAACAAGTTAATATATTACTGCACATTCAGTGCTTTTATACCTCAGTATGTAAAAAGTACAAACATGCAACAAATATTGAAAAACACTGATGAATTTTCAACCGATGCATGATATGATGTGAAAGATTAATTTAAAATCATATGTCTCTTTTGTTCTCCAATGGTTTCTGTTAGCTACACACCTGCAGAGGGGCTGTAATGCAGGTTCGCCTTTAATTTAGCAGTTCAGTGAGCATGTCTGAAATAGGTTTTGAAGTCTTGCATGTAAAATGGTTAGCATGTCAGACTTTCTTAAAGGTGCAATATGTAAGATTCAGAAACCCTTGTTATTAATGACACCTGTGGCCGTTAAGTGAACTGCAGCCATCTACCTGTTGCTCGTGATTGCATGCAGAGGGACGCGAGAGAGCATCGACCAAAACAATTACGTAACGTACAAAGAGGCTGAACGTGATTCACCGGCATCATGCTAACAGATGAGTTATCATAATTAAAATTACACAGTTATGATTGTTTTACTACAAACTTTGAGACTGTATATTATATTTGACTCTCCAGTGCTGGAACAGGGCTAAAACAAAGTGTGGATATAGGTCTGACTATGCGAGACTGTAGTTTGAAGTAATCACTTTTCTTTGCATGATACATTGACTGCATTTATACAATAGCCTATGTCGGTGTTAGCTAGCTAGCCAGCTTTATCAATAGCTGTTAGCTAAATTTGGTGGATGATGACAGTAGTGGTTTATAAAATAGACTGTACATTATAAATATGTTGACACAATTCAGTATTGATGTGATTCCATCACAACTGTCATTTTGATATATCGATGTGCTATTGTTTTATAACAATAGAATGTATATATTTTCTGTATAACCAAGTTACGTTACACTAATGAATGGAGCTTTTTGCAATATCTTGAACATTGTCTAGCATTCATTTAATGTGTTATTGTACTTTACCTTGCTGAATAATTACAGATTAACATTGACATTAACTTGACTTGTAGTATAAAGAGAAGAACGTAGAAATTATTTGAACGTTACAAAGCAAGGTAGTGTAGGGCTTTACTGGTTGTTTAGATCAGTGTTACTATCAGAAATAATTGATAATTATTTCTTTAGTTATTAATTAATATTTAAATTACTTAATTGAATCTAACTCATTAAAACCTCATATGGGGCTCCAGTAAATGTAGTGCGCTACGTTTAGGAGTGGGTTTGGTTATTAGCAATAATTAATAATTATCAAAGATAATTATTAATTATTAAAATCAATAGAACATTGATGAGAATCAATGTTAGGTTTTTTAATCCTTTAAATCAACAATTATCAAAGATAATCACTAATCATTAACATCGATGAAACATTAATTAAAATTAACACTAGCTTATTGATCATTAAAATTCAATCAAAGATAATTATCAATTATCAAAAATCAATAGAATATTAATAAGGATATTGCCGGGGCACCACCCTGGAATCAGGGACTAATAACCAGATAGTATAACAGTCTCAATATTAAATTGTTTTCTTAGGAAAATCGACATCCGAAGAATATCGATTTTCGGAAGAAAAAAAACAATGAATGAAGGCTTGAATCCGAGCACTGACATCCCGTCAGCATTGGACACGTGTATGCAAAACAAACCAAAACACTTCTCTTTGAAATATAACAAAGTATATTTATGCAGTAATATCAATTAATAATTAATACAATGCAGTCAATAAACTTCCGACTTACACTACAAACTAAACAGTGATATGATTAGATATGGTAATCAAAATAATCCTATAACACATGAGGGTGTTTGTGTGAGAGAGACAGAGTGTGTGTGTGTGTAAGGAGGGATGCGCACAAAATGGCAGACGTGACTCTCGTGGAGAGTACGTCACGTGAGACTTCCGGCCAGAGAATATGGCCGCAAATGTGGGCGAAGAGAAACCAGTCAATGGCGTCTACCAGTTTACCACGTGTATCCGCTTGTACGATAGCTTAGGGACAAAGCTGAGCTTTATCACGAAGCTATCTACTATCCAAAAATGTGTGCGAGAATGTTTGTGAGGGGTTGCGTGTGCGTGGTTAGTACGAGAGAGAGAGAGAGAATAAAGTGACGGCCCCAAAGCCGATTTCGTGATCGTGGGAGAGAAAGCAGCTGTTAGTTTATCACTCAGAGACGCGGTGGACGGCTCGTAAACCATCCCGCGGTCGTTGATTCTTTAATGGATAAACTCAGTGTGCCGGTCTCACATGCAATGGTGGAAATTCACAACAGTCCAATGTGTTTGGACTACAACATAGCAAATCTCATTCGTGATAATTAATACCTTGAGTATTAATCGCAATGAGCGGACATGGCGGTCCGTAAACTGTGCAAGCAATAACTTTGATACACAAGAATAACAAACTATAATATTCTATCTCTGCCCAGACGTAAACCTCTTACTTGAATCGCATGAGGATGCACCTAGAATGTGTGTTCATCTGTCCTTTAACTCCGACTCGGTTCCTCAAGGCTCGGGTGATGACGGGAGGCCATTTCCTCGCTCTGTCGGCAGGCGGTACGGCTGCTGATTCTCGGTGGGCTGGCAGAGAAATCAGCAACGTCGACTTGATTGAAGATGGAAGAGAAATCTTTTATCTCTTCACTTCTGCAGGCAAACGGATGAAGATGTGGATTGCTCGGTGGTCTCCTTTGGATCCGTTAGAGTGTTCGGTGGAACACAGAGTAATCTCAACTCATCCAGCGAGATGGAGATTGTATGGCCACAGTTTCAAGTCGGATGTTACTTCCTTGTGCCACGAGGCTACACCTGAGAGCAGCGATGAGCTGCGTCTATGCACGGTGAGCAAAGTTGCTGGAAGCAAATCCCGGAAGCATTTCAGAGGTATTTCTACTCCTGATGATGTCATGGTTGAGGTGCATTCTGTTGTGTGCCTCATCCAATAGGAGTTGAGAGTTCGATCCTTTAGTGAGCAAGGCTTCTTGGGATTTGTAGTCTGTTTTGGACTTCCTTTGTTTGATTTTGGCGCAGTTTTTATCAGCAAGATTTATGACTTTGTATGTGGGCCTGAGTTAGGTTTTAGGCCTGCCTTTGTCTTCTATCTGAATACACGAGGCCCAACAGTAGCTTACAATTCGTCAGCGTTAGCAGGCAAGACCAAGTTAGCTAAAATTACACAGATCAATCCTTATGGCACTATATGTATGTAAGCTTACCTGTCCAATACGAAGAACGCCAATTCAGGGTCGGTTTGATCCCCAAAACCGAACGAAGTTTCCACCAGGAATCAAATGCCCTGCTGATGTTCACCCTAGTTTTCACTCGACCACGATCACGTTCCCACTTAGCCAGATGGGATTCAGTAGATAATTTTTTTTTTTTTTTTTTTTTTTTTGCTGACTCAGAGTTTGTGTAGGAGTCGGTGTTGTGCTGGGAGCCGGCCGTTTGCTGGATTCCATCTCTAAGATAACGTTACCTAGTGTTGTAGACTGTTGTCGCTCTTGAATAGCGGAAGAGAAGCTACCGTCTGAGGCAAGGCTCTCGGGAGCGCACACAAATGTCTCATCTTTTGGATTTTCCCTGCAAAAGCGACCCGCTCCCTTCACATGAAAATCAGTCTACAGGCTTTAATAGGCAACCTAGGAAGTCCGGGAAGGGCAAATTTTTTAAGTTGCATTACAAGCCGTTCACACATTGGCAAAAAAAAGGCGAATATTACATGAACATTTTTACATATTGCACCTTTAATTAAATGCTACCTATTTCTGTTAGATTTCAGATATTGGATAGGATATGTGAATAAATGAAAATGGGGTTAAAGGTAGATTGTGTAAGATTGTTAAGAGAGCAGGGTTGTGCACCATTCAGAATGCTAATTTAATTCCAATTATTTTCCTGAATTTGAATTTAACTTGAATTGAGGCAGCTAAGCAAACAGGATGAAGAATTGCAATTATTGAATTGAAGGAAGTAGAATTAAAATGGACTGAAAATGAAATTCAGAGAAATTCATATGACTGTTAAGTTTTGTTTTTTAATTATACATTAGATTTTTACAGTATTGTAACATATTATCATACACACAACATATCTGCCATTTCCATTAAAAAAAAATATACTGTGAAAAATTATTGTTAGATCAAATAATTCTGGTAATTCTAATTCTTAGAAAAATCAATGAGTGGTTTGGTAGATGAATGCAGTTTTATTATTATTATTATTATTATTTATTTAAGTCACACCAAAAACCATAGAAGGGAGTTTGATAAATGCATTTGAGTTCAAACTGGCCTACACAAAATTTTTATGTGGCTCACCCTCTTTGCAGCATGTACTGGGGCATGAAAAAGATTGCATTGACCTTTTGCACAGTTTTATTTACATTGTTGTTCATTTTGTTGTCATGCTTAATAATTTGTCGTCTAGTGATGTCAGGATGAGTTTGTTCCTTGATTAAAAATATCACTTTCTTGATTGTTACCATTGTTATGTTTCATGCATCAAGTGTTGAGGTCTGTGTGCTATTTTTAAGTTCTTCATTATATATATATATATATATATATATATATATATATATATATTTTTTTTTTTTTTTTTTTTTCTCACAAGTACATTGAGGAGCTGCAGAAGTGCTGGGCTAATCCTAAGTCCCTTACATACCACACTAGTGCAAACAGGGCTATTGTGGCAATGCAGGAGGAAGATGCTTATGGCTTGGGTCAGATGCCTAAAGTGGATCCACTTATTGCCTCTTTTGTTCTTTCTCTGGACGAGGCTTTGAGACCAAATACTTGCTGCCTGCGGCCTCAGTACCGAATTACTGATGATCTCTTCATTCAGGCTTATAAAACAGCAGCACACATGGGTCGCATTGGAAATTCTCTCTCCCATCTCATGCTAGCACTGTCTCAGTCCCTTCAGCCTTTGGGAGGTGATCCTTCAGCCCGTAGCCTAAGTGATGCTTCACTACAGGCATTTGCTTTTATTTCAAGAGAGCTGGGCAGACTCATGTCATCACTCACTCAGGCATGCCATCAAGTCTGGCTGGCTCAATCACCACTGTCCGAAGCCTGTAGAAGAACACTTCGGTACCTTACGGTAGTTCTGGGAAAGCTCTTTGGTCCAGCAGTGCAGCAGACACTGGAACGCAGTATCCAAGTAAACCAGACCAGACAGCAGTTTGCTGACCTCAGGAGAGATCCATCGTTTTGCTTTCAGTATCGACAGCCCCCAGTGGAGTGTGATCTGGCTCGCTCACAGTCATTAACGTTCACAGACACTGCTCACAGAAACCAATCAAAGCATTTAGAGCGATCTGTTCAGCGTCCCTGGGCAAGGGGACAACAACCAATTCAGGCACCAAGGGGTAAAACGCCTGGCCAGTGGCCCCCCCAGGGATGCTAAAGGCCAGGGCTGCAGAACATGGTCTGGGGCCAGCCGCCGGATGTTTTTCACATAAGCAGCTCAGTACTAGTGGAAAACCACCTCAGACCCTTGGGTGTATAGCAACGATGTTTCAAGGGTACAAGCTGCAGTTTCGGCGACTGCCCCCAGCTTTAAATGGGGTCAAGATGACCATAGTCACAGATAACAACGGTTCCCTATCTGTCACTCACTCGACGTTGGTGTCGATGTAGTGACACTAGGGGTCACTCTTGGGAGCCCGAGACACCTCTGGTCTTTGATAAAAGGCCAATGAAAATTGGCGAGTGGTATTTGCATGCCACTCCCCCGGACATACGGGTATAAAAGGAGCTGGTATGCAACCACTAATTCAGATTTTCTCTTCGGAGCCGAACGGTCATGCTCATTGAGCTGAATACTACTGTTCATTCACCTCTGCTGGATCTGACGGCGCACTTCAGCGGCTTCTCCCCCCTCTGCACTGGTGCACTGCAGAGAACGCCCCTGGGTGCTTCAGCAGAAAAACTAGAGAGTATATTTTCTGAAAGAGCATTTTTCCCCTCTAAAAGAGTGTATATTTCTCTAAAAGAGCGCACACACGGAACGTCTTTTTAAAGACGCGTCTTTTTAAAGATGCTTTTCCGATTGTGTGTTATTCCTGGTTGTGGTCGTTATCTCTCGCCTTCTAACGGTCACGATCACTGTCTTTCGTGTCTGGGCACTGCTCATGCGGAGACGACGTTCGTGGATGGTCATGTTCTCATTGCGAGAATATGTCCATGGCAACATTGCGGTCGCGGCTCATCTTCATAAGAAAGCGAGCCACCCCAGAGGCTCCCGCCTTGGTCCTTTTACCCACGGGTATGAGGCCAGTGCGGCTAGCACTGGGGGCAATTTGGGGGCCCCAATGGGACCGCCTCCGCCGGGTATCCCCCCGCGGACCTCCCATTCCCCAGCACGCTCGTCTGCCCCGATCGGGCTTCCGGGTGAGTCTGCCGGCTCGTCTCACGGCGAGTTCGACCTCTTATTCGGAGCCCGCGAAAGTGATGAGCTCTCGATCGCAGCATCGGAGAGCGGGCTCGTCCAGTCGGAAGCCTCAACTGGGCTCCTCCCTTCGGGGTCGATTGCCCAGTCACAGGCTGATGCGGAGTTGACAACATGCTTTCTTGGGCAGCCGTGAGCGTTGGTTAGAGTGGATTTCACTGCTCTTCCCTGAACCCTCGTGGCTCGGTGATTGGTTCCTGGGCTCGCAGCGCTGCTCAAAGCCACGCCCTGCCCCCGTTCCTTTCTTCCCGGAAGTGCATGAAGAGCTGACAAGGTCGCAGGAGGCACTTTTTACTGCCCGGTCCCGATATTTCTCAGCTTCCCCGCCCTCACTACCCTCAATGGTGGGGCGGCCAAGGGCTATTCGGCAATCCCCCAGTGGATAAAGGCGCTCGCGGTGCACCTATGCCCGCAGAGCGCCGCCACCTGGCGTGGGTGCCCAAAGCCCCCGTCCAAGGCCTGTAAGTTTACGTCGTCTCTGTCGGCCAAGGCCTACGATGCCGCTGGACAAGCCACCTCCGCCCTGCACACCATGGCTCTCCTGCAAGTCTGCCAAGGCACTAAAGGAACTGCACGAGGGTAGTTCCGCCCCGGGATTGATGCAGGAACTGCGCTCGGCTTGGACAACTACCTCGCTCTCCGAGCGACGGAGGTCACGGCGCGGTCTCTCGGGCGGACAATGGCCACACTAGTGGTCCAGGAGCGCCACCTTTGGCTCAACCTGGTCGAGATGGGTAAGGCCGACAAGACACGATTCCTTGCTGCCCCCATTTCCCAGGCTGGCCTATTTGGCGACACCATCGAGGACTTTGTCCAGTGATGGTAGAGCAGTAGATGGATGCTAGCCGGCATATCCTGCCCCGGCGCGGCTCAAGATCCCGCACTCCAACTACTCATCGCCAAGGGCGTCCCCCTGCGGTGACTGCACCGGCTCTGCCGCAGCCCGCCCCTTCGGCCCAGCCCCAGGGTGGAGCCCACAGCAGGAAGCAGACGCCACCCGTCTCGCGGCTGCCCCTGCGGTCTCCCGCCCCTGAGCGCCCAGCTGTGGCACAAATCCGCCCCCGATGTGACAGTCTCCACGGGTCACGAGGACAGGCCTCTTCCTCCCCGTCCCAGGCTGTTCCGGGGGTGGTCACAAGGAGCCAGCTCCGCCCCGCCGCGAGGCCCCACCTGCCGGTACGTCTGATGACGTTGTCCCTTTGGTCCCCCTTGCGCGGAACTTGGACGCATGGCTTGCACTTTCCAATCCGTCACGAGCGCTGGTCCGAACCGTCCGACTCAGCTGCGCAATTCACTTCGCCGGGCATCCGCCCAGGTTCAGCGGTGTCCACTTCACCATGGTGAAAGACGAAAACGCTGCTACCTTGCACGGAGATCGCTACCCTCCTACGGAAGGGCACGATAGTACCTGTCCCTCCAGCCGAGATTAAGAAGGGGTTTTTCAGCCCCTACTTCATTGTACCGAAAAAAGGCGGTGGGTTGAGGCCAATCTTGTACCTGTGAGTTCTGAACTAGGCTTTACACAGACTCCCGTTCAAGATGCTGATGCAAAAATGCATTCTGGCGAGCGTCCGGCATCAAGATTGGTTCGCGGCGGTAGACCTGAAGGATGCGTACTTCCACGCCTCGATCCTTCCTTGACACGGGCCCTTCCAGGAACAAGATGATCAAGATTACAGCGAAGTGCCTCCTGACCCTAAGGCCATGGAGGAGGAGGTCTTATCTGATCAAAGGGATTGCCCTGGGCATGATTCCCTCTTGCCGGGAGCTTGTTCAGATCTACGCATCACTTACAGGCTGGGGGGCGGTCTGGCAGCACAGAACAATTAGGGGACACTGGAATCCGAAAGCATAAACACTCTGGAGCTACTAGGAGTGCTGTTAGCTCTGAAGCACTTTTGGCTAGTCCTGAAGGGCAGGCATGTCCTTATCAGGTCAGACAATACATCAGCGGACTATCACATCAACCATCGGGAGAATCAGGTTCAGCCAATCCCTACAGGTGGCACAGAAATGTATGACTTGGGCCTTCCCTCAGTTTGCGAGCATCAGAGCTTTGCACCTCCCAGGTGTGTCGAATGTGGTGTTAGATTTTTTGTTGCACCACAAACCTCCCTTGGGGGAGTGGAGACTCAACCCGAAAGTGGTAGAGATGGTTTGGCAACGGTTTGGCAGGGCGAAGGTAGACCTCTTTGCATCAGCGTCCTTAACCCACTGCCCCCTCAGGTTCTCCCTGATGGAGGAATCCAGCCCTCTGGGTCAGGATGCGCTAGCTCATGCCTGGTCAGACCTGTTGCTCTATGCCTTTCCTCCCACCCCTTAATCCTGCCAACTCTTCACAGTGTCTTCCAGGGACACCACAGACTGCTCCTAGTGGCACCGAAGTTGGTTTTAAATACTACACAAGCACCTAGAGGGGGAACCCTGGAGCCTTCCCAGCAGGAAGGATCTCCATCAGTTAGAGGGTCAGATTTGGCAACCAGATCCAGACCGTCTGCAACTGTGTGTGTGGAGGCTTCACGCCATCCACCGCGGCAACCACGCTCAATTCACCATGCGCCCCACCGAGAACAAACCACATTATAGCAACCACGAGGAGGTTACCCCATGTGACTCTACCCTCCCTAGCAACCAGGCCAATTCGGTTGCTTAGGAGACCTGGCTGGAGTCACTCAGCATGCCCTGGGATTCGAACTAGCGAACTAGCGAACTCCAGGGGTGGTAGCCAGCGTAAAAGTGTTTAATTCAGACATTTATTTAAATGTTGCCTCGAGCATATGGATGCACCCAAAATTATATATTAATAAGTCCCATTTCTTCTGGTCAGAGTGGATTGTGAGGTTACTGGTGACATTTATGAGAGTGGAGTGTTGAGATCCTTTGAAAATTTGGTTCATTCCCAGATCTCAGATTTTTTTAGATACATACAGCTGTGCCACCTGATCTGTACTGTTTTTGGGAGTAGCATACACCCCCCTAAAGCAGCAGACACTCTGGGAGTGGTGATTACTGCTTTTGGAAAAGGTCATAAGGCATCAGTGTATTACTCCTTGCTAATTCAGAGTCTGGGGGACGGAGCTTTAACTTCTATCAAGAGATTATGGGAGAAAGATTTAAACTTGGTATTGGAGGAGGGAGTGTGGGCTAGGATTCTACAAAACATCAAGTCTGCATCTAAAGATGCAAGGGTGCGCCTTATGCAATTCAAGATTTTACATCGATTCTATTAGACCCCCTCTAGATTGTATAGGCTTGGTCTTAAAGACACACCCACCTGCTGGTGATGCCAATCAGAAGATGGAGACACAACCCATGTTTATTGGTTGTGTGTTAAGATCCAAGAATTTTGGTTGAGGATTCAGAGTTTTATGTGTGACGTATTGGGCACTCAAATTTCATTTTGCCCCAGACTCTATATTTTATGGTTGCCAGATGAATTATTCTTAGGGGGTGGAAGACAGCTGAGGCACCCTCATTTCGGCAGTGGTGCGGGGAGATGGGCGGGGTGGCAGCATTTGATGAGGCGATTTTTAGAAGGTTGGGAAAATGGGATTTGTTTAATAGGAAGTGGGGTGGATATTTGGCTTTTTTGGAGGGTTCTCAGGGAGGGGCAGTGGAGAGTGATTTTTAATTTTTAGTTTGTGTATGTGCATTTTTTTTTTTTTTTTATATTTTTTTAGGTTTAAAAAAATTAAAAATTATGTTATAATTGTAAGTGACCACTGTAGATCTTTGTCCTTTTTTAAGAATCAGACTGATCCAGGCTTGCATCATGGTTGGTGGAAGCTTTCCATTCTTTAATGATTCCGTATAAACTTCTAGCAAAAATGGAGCCAATTCTGTAGCATAAGATCTAAAAAAAACTCAGCGGCAAAGCCATCTGGCCCCGGAGCCTTGACTATAGGCTAGGCCTTAATTACCTCGCCAAGCTCCTCCAAGTTTATCTCAGAATCAAGATAATTTTTTGCTTAACCGTTAGTTTAGGAATTTCTAATGGTTCCACAAAGTTCCTAATATCCTCATCAGTAGACAAAGAAGTGGAACTATAGAGATCAAGAAAGAATTCTTTAAAAGCTCTCTCTATATATCTAGCCAGAGGTTTTCCTGCCTTGTCCCCCGACTCAAAGTATGACTGTCTTACCCTGAATATCCAAAACTCCACATTCTGCAACAAAATAGTATTATATCTGTATTTCAATCAGGTCAATTATCTGAGGCCATCAGACAACATTCAGAGCTTCAGCTCTGTCTTGGCATTTTTAATATTCCCTTCCAATTCCAAGAGTTCTTGTGCTTTGGATTTTTTGGTGAATGAGGCATACTGTATGATCCGGCCCCTAAGAACTGCTTTAAGTGCCTCCCAAGCCATGCCCACAGAGGGCACTGAGGACCAGTTGGTCTCCATATAAACATTGCTTTCAGCCATTAACATTTGTTGGAATTCAGGATTTTGCAAAAGGTATACATTAAATGCCAACAATATGATTTCCTTTTCTCCATATGTGGCATCACCTCTAAACACACCGGGCGTGATCTCAGACTATCCAATAAACCAAACAGACAGTCCAACCAGGCAAACAAAACAAAGGGTAATCCAAAAAGCAGTAAATCCAGAAAAAAAGGCAATGGTCATAACATGAATCAATAAACAATGGCAATGGAAAAACGCTCGGTAAGGCAGGTTAAACTGGCAATACTTTGCAATGAACAATGGAACTCCATGACTATATATACATGTGGTAAACAGGAAATGAGCAGGTAACAACCTCAGATGTTACAAAAGGCTTACAGAAAGCTAATTTTTGCTAGTATCACCTTCAAATTTTAAACATAGCTTGGTACGACTTAGGGCTTTAGTCTGTTGTGTTTTTAGGTGCCTATACCACAGCATTGTGTATTTATTTCATATTAAGTGTGAAATATGATTTTTTTTTTGTGTTTGCACTTCTTTATCTCTGTGTTAGTAACAGATTGAGTAATGTTGAAGATTTCATAGTAAAATCTCAAGTGTTAACTTTCTAAAGATACCTTGATTATGTGTGTAGTCAGAGGGACTCATGAGCAGTAAACCTTTTATTTTGGGTATGTCATTTACCCCATTCTTCACCAAAGTGGGGGTGCTGGGAAAAAAGTTAAGGCATCGTCTACAGACTCCATAAAGTTCCTTTTCTCTGTATCGATCATTTCCCTCCAAGTCACTCTGTTCACTTTACTGACCAACCTGATTCATGTTTGTATGTGTTAGATTAGCTTTATGTTTAGATTAGCAATAAAGTCATGTTTGTATTCAAAGATAATTTGACTGTGGTATATTTTGATAAATAATCTCGTCACTTGTTTTTTTTGTTGTTGTTGTTGTTGTTGTTTTTTTAAAGATCTGGCCCTAAAAGCTATACCTAAAATATGCCATGAAAATAAGCCATGAAAATAATATATCTCCAATAAGTGAATTAATCATAATTCCCTTATTAAAGCTAATTCCTTACAATAGAAATTGTGAGCGGATACAAGACATTGTATTACAGTTTTAATGGTGGAGAATTTTATTCAGACAAAATAACCTTACAAATTATTTGTCATTTATCTTTCTTATAATGGTTGTCGAATGTGGCTAATTTAATTATAAATAGACATACTGTTCCCTACATTATAATGATGGAGTTACGTGGCACTTTAAGCCGTACTGTGTACATCTACATTAACCGAAATTCCTACAATAATCAGTGGGTTTTGCACACATTTTTCACTCAAACTTATGCTGATAATATAATTTGTAATGAAAAATACATTTAATTAGAAATTAGAAAAATGCTAAATAGAAATATTTTCACAAGTGGACCCAAACATGCGCATGTTTTTTTTATTTTTTTTTTAGGAAAATGACCACAAAAAAAAAGGCACTCCATGTCAAAAAGTTTGCCGACCCCTGCTGTAGGTAATACACACTTAACAGCAGTGGAGCAAGATCCTTCCATGGGCAGAATAGGCACATAATTCCCTTACTCATTCTGACATTTTTTCAGTGTTTTCTTAGATACTAATCCTATTATTTCCATGGACCAGTGAACCCTTTTATAACTGGTTATGTCACAGGTTGTGACATTATGGCCAATGAGCCATCAACCCCAGAGGCTGAATGCCAAAAGAATGCTGACACCAACAAACACCTACATACCAGTGGCGGCTGGTGCTTATCAAAAGTGGTGAAGCACAGACTATTGTTTTTGATATCTGAAACGTTGCTCCTAAAAGCTGCTTAAACAAAAATTTCTGAATGGATATAATTAACTTAGCTCAAAATGTTTTTTGCAACAAAGTGGTCAAAATATATGAAAGGCTGAAATAAATGTGTTGTTGTAATGGACTCGACATGGAGGCGAAGGTAGAATCCATATGCAAGAAGTTTATTACAATCAGTAGACAAATCCAAGACACAAGGCAGAGACGTAATCGTTGAAGTAGGCAAAGTAGTCGTTACACAGGTAATCAGTCAAACCAGGCAAACAGAGCAAAACAGTAATCCAAAATCGGTAATCCAGTAAAGCAGGCAAAATGGTCATAACAAGTAGGCAATAAACAGGCAATGAGAATAACGCTTGGTAAGGCAGTGAAACTGGCAATACTTCACAAAGTCATAATGGAAGTGCATGGCTATTTATATGGTTCAGACAGGAAGTAACCATAGAAGAAACGGTACAGTGTCAGTATTCGGGAGAGGGCTCCCTCTGGTGGTTGGCTGAAGGGATACCAGCCTCATTCATTACAGTTGTGTGTACGTCAGATTGAAAATTACTGCTCGTGTGTATCTCCAAGCCACCGAACACTTGACAGCTCAACAGCATTGCTTTAATATTGCATACGCTGTGAATGATGTACATCACTGTTTCAATTGAGAGCTTGACCAATTATCAAACAGAGAAGACTTGCTTTTAGGCAGGACAAAAATACATATATATTTTTGGACATATATTAAACTTGTCATAACCGCATTTCTTTTTTTTATTTTTTTTATTTTTTTTATTTGGAATACCCAATTCCCAATGCGCTCTAAGTCCTCACGGTGGCGTAGTGACTCGCCTCAATCCGGGTGGCAGAGGACAAATCTCAGTTGTCTCCACGTCTGATACCATCAATCCACACATTTTATCTCGTGGCGTGTTGAGCGTGTTACCTAGCACATGTGGAAGCTTCATGCTATTCTAAACGTAATTGTGGACTTTTTCTTTTGCTCTTGGAGCAAATGGGTAAGTGAAAATAATATTTGCTGTGATCTCCCATTCACTCCCATTCACCGCTGTTGAAGTTTACCCTACAAACATTTACTTCCACGTTCCAAAACCCTATTGAGGTGAGATGAACAGACCCCTTTTCTCTGTGTGGTAAGCAGGGGGTCTGGCCGAGCGATGATGAGGGATGGCTGAGGGAGAATAATCGCAATCAGCTAGAAGAGGGATAAAAAAGTGGAGCCGGAGCCGCAGTTCAGGAGAGAGCGTGAGATGCACGAAGCCTGTGTGTGTGCGCATGCGTGTGAGTATGTGTGTATGTCTTTATGTTTATACGTAGCTGGCCAAAAAGCAATGTGTGTTTTTATGTAGTGCTAAAAAGAACCCCGTTTTGTTATACACTGAAAAGTGTTTATTAAATGTCTTACATGGATTGTTCACCTGGCTCCCGCTTCCTCCTTTCCACATTGAGAACTGATCTGCCTCACTCCTGTCTCCTTATTTTCTCCTGTTTTTACAGATAATTCTCATCTGTTGAGTTGGCCTCCTGGGCGAGGTCTGCAACACTAGCCTGTCAAAGTATACTCCAAAGTATACTCAGTATATATTACTGTATGTGCATACACAGGCAGTTGCCGCATAAGTGCTATGACTGCTATGAGAGACTTCACTATTTATCTTCAAGAGTTTAGACCCATAAAGACGTCTTTATATTCCCTCAGACTTGAATAAACAAATGCAGGTATCTCCTCACCTCCTCACACAGGTGATGTGCACATCCACTGTTGTTTGTATACTTTGTATACAAAGTATGTTCACTGTCCACTGCCTGCATTCCCAGCAAACACAGAATGTTCCCCTAATGTTAGCATTTGGTTCCCGTTTGGTTATTTTTTGGGAACCAATTCCTAACATTCTAGGAAAGTTCTCGTTAGATTCTATTTTTTTGCAAGCATAAACTAACGTTCCCAGTACGTTGCAGGGAGGTTTTTGTGTGACAACCTAATAAGAACCTACACAGAATGTTCCCTAATGGTTATTTTTAGGTTTTATTTTTATAACCATAAACTAACCTTCCCAGAACGTTGCAGGGAGGTTTTTGTGGGATAACCTAAAATAACTTATACAGAACATTCTCTAATGGTTATTTTTATGTTTTATTTTATTTATTTTATTTTTACCATAAACTAGCATTACCAGAAAGTAGCAGAGTTTTTGAGGGATTCATTAAAATGAACAGATGTGCACTACCTACCTATTCTGCGTCTAATACATGCACACGCATTTGGTCCACACGCTTTATTCGGGCGTCTTCCAAATAGCGTCTTCCAAATAGCTTTTTTGTGCCCTTGAAGGCCACTGCAAGAAGAGGATGCAACTCGAAAGGTCGTTCCTAATTGAAGTAAGAAAATATTTATTTTCCATGAAGGGCCTTTCCACAAGACTGCTAGCGAAGAGTACATTCATACAGTAATGCCATGCTCCCTTCAGAGTGTCCTTTGGAGTGAATAGGGCATAGGGAGGATCACTTTCAATTGGAAATTGCCCTTGCTCTATGTAAATCCGGAGTAACTCACTGACTGACATTCATTTGTCGATTTCCTCAATAAATAATTGCTTCTAAATGTGAGATTCAATAAATATGTTACTGATTTGACAAAGATTTGACTCATATAATCAAAAAGAACATGATGTAGGAGTGTAACCGAGAAGTTTTTCTTTTTTTTTTTTTTTGTAATTAACATTTTTTATTGATTCAAGGAAAAAACACAACAGAGAAAAACACAACATATACACACCGAATCAACATTTAACTTTTAACACTCATTAACATCCCTCCCCAAACACCAACCCCACCCTACCTCAAAGAACACCCCTGTGGTCACATAAAATAATACACACACACAAACAATAAAATACAAAATAAATAAATACAAATAAATACAAAATAAAATATATAATAAACATACATAGTTAAACTAAACATCTCCCTCCTCATCCCTTCCCCTAGAGTCCTCCAAAACTGCCAAATACCTAATCCACTTCCTGAAAAATATGTCCTCCAGCCCCAGCCTTCAATCTATCATCTTCTCATAAACCGCCACCCTCTCCATCTCCACACACCACTCCGGAAATGGTGGCGCTCCATCTGACTTCCATCCCCTTAAAATAATTTGTCTACCGATCATCACGCCAGTCAGAACCCAATTTTTTATATATTTGTCACCGAATTTATAACTTCCCCATTGCCCAAAATGCAAAGTCTGGGGCAAAGTAAAATTTCAGTGCCCAGAATGTCACGCAAATAATTCTGAATCTTTAACCAAAAATCTTGGATCTTAATGCATCCCCAAAAAACATGGGTTGTGTCTCCAACTTCTGATTGGCATCTCCAGCAGGTGGATGTGTCTTTAAGACCAAACCTATATAATCTAGAGGGGGTCCAATAAAATCTTCGTAAAATCTTAAATTGCATAAGGCGAACCCTTGCATCTCTAGATGCAGACTTGACATTTTTCAGAATCTTAGTCCACACTCCATCCTCCAATACCAAATTCAAATCTTTCTCCCATAATTTCTTAATAGAAGTTAAAATTCCATACCCCATACTCTGAATTAACAGGGAGTAGTACACTGATGCCTCATGACCTTTTCCAAAAGCCGCAATCACCTCTCCCAAAGCATCTGCCTCCTTGGGGGGGGAGGGTTGTGCTACTCCCATAAATAGTACAAAGCAGGTGGCACAATTGTAAATACCTATAAAACTGAGGTCTTAGGATCCCAAAATTTTGGACCAAGTTTTCAAACGATCTCAACACTCCACTTTCATATAGGTCACCTAGTGTAACGACCCCCCTCACAATCCACTCTGGCCAGCAGAAAGGGGACTTGCCAATACATAATCTTGGGTTCTGCCATATGCTCAAGGCAACATTTAAATAAGTGTCCAATTTAAACAATCTGGACACTTTAGTCCATACTGAGTGTAAATGCGAAATAACGGGGTGTAACTTAACTTTTCCGATTAGTTTGATAGAGATGCTTTGTAATGGTGAAATAGGGGCAAGAACTGCCTGTTCAATAACATACCAGGGAGGGGCTCTCTCAGGTGGAAGTGACCAATGAGCCAAATGTCTGAGACTGATCGCATAGTAATAAAACAAAATCTTGGGTAGGCCTAGCCCTCCTTTGTCAATCAGTCTATGTAACTTATTAAAATGCAATCTGGGATGTTTACCATTCCAAATGAAGGACTTCGCTATGCTATCGAATTGCTTGAAATAAGAGAGGGGGACATCTACATGGAGAGATTGTAGCAGGTAATTAAATTTTGGAATACAATTAATTTTAATAACATTAACCTTCCCAATCATCATTTTATTAAAGGGTCAAAATTGACTAACTAAATCAAACAAATTTGCTGGGAATAAAATCCCCAAATGCTTGGGCCATTGGAAGGCACCCGGCTGGAAAGCCGTTACTGGACAGTACGCTGTCAGAGCCAAAGATTCGGATTTAGACCAATTAACTTTGTATCCTGAGAACTTGGAAAAGGAATTAATAATTCTGTGGAGGCAAGGCATAGATTTAGTAGGCTCAGAGACAAATAATAAAATATCATCTGTGTAAAGCAGAAGTTTATGCGCCACACCTCCCGCCACCACCCCTGGAAAATCATCTTCCTTTCTTATCGCGGCTACTAATGGTTCCAGGGCAAGACAGAACAATAAAGGGGAAAGAGGGCATCCCTGCCGAGTGCCCCTATCCAGAGTAAAATAATCTGAAATTAATCCATTTGTTTGTACCGCTGTTACAGGGTGTCTATAAAGTAACTTAATTCAACCAATAAATGTACTCCCGAACCCATACATTTCCAAAATCTTAAAAGATAATCCCATTCTACCATATCAAACACCTTTTCGGCGTCAAGTGAGATGGCAGCGACCGGAGTCTGATTATTCGCCACTGACCACATGATATTGATGAGACGCCTGATGTTATCAGAAGAGCTACGGCCCTGAATAAACCCCACCTGATCTATATTTATAAGAGATGTCATAACCTTACTTAATCGGTTAGCCAACATTTTTGACAATATTTTTACATCTAGTTGGATCAGGGACATTGGACAGTAACTTTTACACTTGCTTGGATCTTTGTCTTTTTTAAGAATCAGACTAATCCGGGCTTGTGTCATGGTTGGCAGAAGCTTTCCATTCTTTAATGATTCAGTATAAACTTCTAACAAAAGTGGAGCCAGTTCTGTAGCATAGGATCTAAAAAATTCTGCGGCAAAACCATCTGGCCCCAGAGCCTTGCCAGTTGGTAGGGACTTAATTACCTCGTCAAGCTCCTCCAAGGTTATCTCAGAATCAAGGAAGTTATTTTGCTCAATCGTCAGTTTAGGAAGATAAAATGGTTCCACAAAGTTTCTAATACCTTCATCAGTAGATGAAGACGTGGCGCTATAAAGATCAAGATAGAACTCTTTAAAGGCATTATTAATATCAATGGCTGAGGTAAAAATTTCACCACCAGCAGATTTCACTGAGGGAATGATAGAAAGAGACTCTCTCTGCTTTATATATCTAGCCAAAAGCTTCCCTGCTTTGTCACCCGACTCAAAGTATGACTGTCTTGCCCTGAATAACCAAAACTCCACTTTCCACGACAAAATAGTATTATATCTATATTTCAATCGGGTCAATTATCTGAGGCCATCAGATGACATACGGTGCTTCAGCTCTGCCTCTGCACTTTTAATATTTCCTTCCAACTCCACGAGTTCTCGTGCTTTGGATTTTTTGATGAATGAGGCATACTGTATGTTCCGACCCCTAAGAACCGCCTTAAGTGCCTCCCAAGCCACGCCCACAGAGGATACTGAGGACCAGTTGGTCTCCATATAAACATTGATTTCAGTCTTTTACATTTGTTGGAAATCAGGATTTTGCAAAAGGGACACATTAAGGCGCCAACTATATGATTTCTTTTTCTCAGTATATGGCAACCCTTCTAAACTCACCAGGGCATGATCTGAGACTAAGATATTTCCAATTGAGCAATCAACAACAGATGAAATGAGGGATTTGGATATAAAAAAAAATCTATTCTAGAATAAATCTTATGGACTGATGAAAAAAATGTATAGTCCCTACCAGATGGGTTCAAAAGTCTCCAAATATCTGTAAGACCATGATTTTTACACATCCTGTGAAGCATCAATGTTGCTCTAGGGGGTTTACACACTTTTGCTTCACTGTGATCAAGGACTGAGTCCATCAAAAGATTAAAGTCTCCTCCCAATATTATATCATGAGGGGTGCCAGCGGATTGCAACAACCCTTCAAGATCTATAAAAAAGCCCTGATCATCAGCGTTAGGTGCATAAATATTAGCCAAAATCAACCTTTGCCCTTGAATTTCAGCTAAAACAATAATGACTCTCCCTAATTTATCTTTAGTCTGTTTGAGACATTTGAATTGTAGATGTTTATTAATCAATATAATGACTCCTTTGCTCTTACTTGAGCCAACACAAAAAAAAACATGTCCACCCCATATCTTCCCAAATTTTCCAGCTTTCTGCGGAGAGAGATGTGTTTCTTGAAGAAGCACTATATCATATTTCTTATGTTTAAGAAAAGTAATAACCTTCCTTCTTTTTATGGGGTGCCCCAACCCATTTACATTCCATGTGGAGAGAGATAGTACACTCATATTAACATTTGACATTTTGATATGGTAGAAAAAATAAATTGTGTGTCAAATACAAAATTATACAGACCACATTCCCCATCAGTGAAACAATCAAACCCTGAACTTCCCCCCAAACAAAACAAACAGAAAAAGAAAAACGTGCGTATTAACCCTACGCACGAGAGCACCAACCGGCGACAATCCCTCTAAACTCAAAAGGTCCATGAACGCCCACGAGCCACCATGACAACTTTGCCATCGGATTGCACAATTTTGCCTCACAAATTTGTGAGGCAAAATTACATAACAGAAAATACTTTGTAAAATAAACCCAGCCAATAGGAACAATGAACACAAAGATTGTGTAGATTCATTCACAGAACTGTCTCAAAGATGTGATCTTCTCAAAAAACAAATTCCAGCTGATATAAAAAATTCAGATATGTTCAGTGAGCTGGCTGTTATGAGTTCAATGGATGACGTAATCATTCCAATGTCTCGTAAAAAAACTCAACAAAACAAACTACAGCCAGCAGGAGGAATAAGCATGAAGAACGAACAGATTAATCCACAGCTGTTCCAAAGGAGTGTTATTCAATAGAACAAGCTCCAGCCGCTAGGCGGAACCAATACAAAAAGAAACAAAACCGGCATCCCTGTTCCCCGGATGGTCGAGTCAATTCACTCGGAGGCCGCATAAAAGTATATACCATGACTTACACAATCCGTCAACTTTATAAAAGACATCCTTTGTGTGAGCATGTAGATATTTTGCGGTCATCCGTAGTGTCCACTCTCAAACTGGCCGGGAACTTCAATGCAAATGTGATCTTTCGTCAATGCAAAAGTTTCTTTAAGGAAAAGTGTTATTCACAAAACAAGCTCCAGCCGCACAGTGGAGCCAACGCAAAAAGAAAAAAGATACCAAAATGTCGCCCGGCTTCCTCAAGAGTAAGTACAGCGAGTCGACCCACTCACATGAGAAACACCCAATGGTTTACTCACTCAATGATTCAATAAAAGACATTGCCTGATTGGGACATGTAAATACTTTGCGACTGTCCTTTGTTTCTATTCTCAGTTTGGCCGGAAACATCAGAGCAAAAGTGATCTTTCGCTGATGTAAGAGTTTCTTACATTCCTTGAACCGATCGCATTTCTCTCTTGTCGAACTCGCAAAGAAAATATTATGGTTCTTCCAAGGAATCTTCCCTTTGCTCCTCGCCTGGCGCAACACAAGATCTTTATTGGATGATCTCAGAAATCTGGCCAGAATTGATTGGGGCCTGTCTCTCTCAGCAAATCTGTGAGCTTGGAGCTGTCTGCTTGTGGCCTGTTACGTCGAGCAGACTCGGGAAAAACTTGTCTAGGAATTTCACCATATCTCTGCCCTCCTCTTGTTCAGGAATTCCAACAATTCGAATGTTATTAGATCTATTCTCAAGATCTTCAAGCTTTTTCAAGGAGATGTTCCAAATCAACTTTGGTCACGGGCGGATTAGCGGTTAATTCCCTCTCCGAAGATTCCAAAAAATTTGTCTCTCAACATTAGTCACTCTTGTAACTAGCTCAGATAATTGTATTTCCATCGCCGTAATCGATCGACATATTACAGCGAGATCCTCCAAGTCAGCAAGAATCTTCGTCAACATCACCGACATGTTGGACAACTGACGCTGGATCTCCTCTCCCGCCGCGCCATCCAAATCAAGTCCCCGGTCTGTAGGCCTGTCGGGGCTTTCATCCTGAACACGTAAGTGTCTTTTAATGTCTCCAGAGCCCGAGGATTTTGACTTCTTTGCCATGTTTTCCATCAAAGAGCAAATGTGTAACTGGGTGTATTAAAATTCAACGGATTATAACATGAGAATAATAAAAAATGTAGCAACGTGCGCAGAGCTCGTCGCTCACACGTCTGCTTCTTGCACGGCGTCACGTGACCGTAACCGAGAAGTTTTTGATTATTGACTACAAATGAAGCGAAGCATATGTATCCACTAAACTATACACTTCAGTGGTAAGAAATGACTAAATTGTTTGCCTTTTAATGGTAATTAAATTTTTATTAAATTTTTAATGTCTGTCAATACATTTCTGATTTTAAAAACCCTGGACTATGTTGAAGTCATTGGTTATTTGGAATAATTTAATTCAATATCTGTTTATTAGCCTTATGTGCAGTGCTGAGGTAGCTGAGGGAATGAAAAATTTAAGGCTCAGTTTTCAGTATGGTACAATGTTAAATAAAAAATACCTGTTTTAAAAAATCTTACACATTAATGGAAGAATTACATTTTACATATTATTTTATTCCAAATGTTCAGGGAGTTTCTCTGTCTTAATTCGGCCTGAGGTAGCTGGGATAGGCTCCAGCACCTTCACAACCCATAGGCTATATAGGATAAGCAGGTAGAAAAAAAAGGTGGATGGATGGATATTAATTTATCCATTACTCCATTATATTTGATGATGTGTTTAGCTTATTCTAATAATTAATTCGTTAAATAATGGATCAGAACAAGATATGGATTGTAGATTTCTTGACGTAAAATAGGGTTGCAGAAAGGATATCAGAATATAAGAGGTTATGATAATGTTTGAGGAACAATAGGAGAAAGTTCTCCAAACCTGCAGGGAACATTCTATTTCCATAAAGAAAACTTTCCTGGCAAACCAAGAGAGAACATTAAAATGTTTGTTCTCGGAACCAAGGTAAGCTGGGTCTCAGACTTTGGATGGACTTCATCGGAAATTAACTGCCAAAATCTTCCAATCGGTCTGCGAAGCACACCTCACTGACCTCTGCTTGCATCTTCTTGGTCATAGGATGGACTACACTCTCTTAAAATGGAATATATAGACAATAAATGAATGCCAACTAAAGCCTTCATCAGCCAAATAACAAAGGAAACTGCATCTACGTGCACTTCCACAGTCAATTCGGAATGGACTTCAAAGACCCTAAATCACTAATCAGTTCATATAAAATCCTTAAGTTCTAAACATTGCCCACCAACATCTACTCAGTTTACTCAAATAAAACAAGACTTGAACTACACACAGATAACTAATATTGGCAATACATTCATGCTTCATGCTTCACACACTATTGCACTTGTGTATATGGTTGTGTGACAATAAAAGTGATTTGATTTGATTTGATTTGATTTGAGGGGAATTGGCTCCCCCAGCTGAGCCTGGTTTCCCGCAAGGTTATTTTTCTCCATTGATTAACATCTTATGGAGTTTTGGGTTCCTTGCCATAGTCACCTTTGGCTTGCTCACTGGGGGCTTAAAGACAATCATTTTTTAAGGCATGATTTTCAATCGCATTATTAGTTTAAACGGCACGAGGATTATAGACATTACATCATAATTTTCTGTTACAGCATAATTTTCTTTGAAGGTGCTTTGAAAAGATGTGTGTTGTGAAAAGTGCTATACAATTCAAAATATACACACAAATTTGTAAAAAGCCCACATGATGAATAAACAAGAAGCATGAAAGCATCAAACTCGGATTAAAATCCACATTACTGTGAACGAAAGCTATGTGGTCAACATTCAGCACGTCACTAGCCGTGTACAATAATTAATTATACAATAATTAAGTTTGTGCAGTTTGGTGGAGCCCAGTAACAACATGCAACATCTTTGCCTTCTATCTCTTACTTTGTTGTCATGAATAAACAGTTAATAAGTGCTCACTGTGCACTGCTGCAGTGCTATATTTCTTTAGAAGCCATATTTGAGCTCACAGAGCCTTTGAATTTGAAACTTTCCTTTGAATTTGGAACATATAGAGGACATGAGACCTGATTAATTAGTCCCCAGACCCAGGCTGATACTCAGGGCCACTGGTGTGGTACCACACAGATGCACAGACTGTCAGCATTTAAATTAGCTGTCATACGACACAGCATCACAATGCTCACTGACACAAATATGCCATGTAGCCATATCAATTTGAAAGATATTGTTTGCAATGTATGCCAAAAGTTTTTTTTTCCCCCTAATTAGAAAAGATCATAAAGGTGGCATCACATTGTCACAGTTAATTATAATGCTATTATGTGTCTCTCCTGTATTTGTTCTGTCTCTCTCACCTTTGCCCAGTGTGCCAGGACATGGGAACAGAACAGTCTGCTGTTGAATCACTCTGCATGATCACAGCAGGGAAATGGATGGAGACTTTTTAAATGATTTTTTAATTTCAAAGACAAATTGCTCTTAAGTAATTAATGTCTGTTGAATTGTGTAAAAGGAGAACAAGCTATGCATATTAACATGTTATTATAATACCTTATAATTGAATTTATTTGTCAGGATACTGTATATGCATTTGATTTTGTGACAGTGAGAATATTTATACTCAGTGTTGGGTAAATTACTCAAAAAGTAATCCATTACAAAGCACTTCTCCAAAATTGTAATACTTTTACTTTATTGATTACCTCATAAAAATTAATCACATTACAAATTATTTTACTTTAACTGTAACAAATTAGCTTAAAAAGGGAATTATTTATAATTAATTATAACTGGTTATAATTAATAATAAATATTTAGATTAGATCTTAGAATTAACTGTAGCAGAATCGATATTACAATTACTTGATCTGTCCGTCCAGCGAGCAGACAATATAATTATTTATCAATTCTAGGAAGATTACTTTCCTGGCCAAGGAACAATAGCCTTCCTACTTATACAGTGCTAGCAGTAGTTTAGCATGTAGCAAGGAGCAACATTCAGTGACTTTGAATTGTGAGCGGAACACAGAGACAATCAATTGTGAATATAAGGGATTTAATAAATGAAACTATAACTAACATACAAACAAACTAAGCAAAACATACATATATAGAATGAAGGAAAGTAAGAAAAGGAGAGACAGAGAGCAAAGAAGGCAGTATTTCACATCAGTTAACCACAACCTAAATGAGAATCATCAGAGGCACAATTCACCTTAAAAGGGGTTCAAACTTAAACGCGCATCTAATCAGTTGTAAATGGTTACTTGCATTGGTTTGTTGCTGAATAAGAGTCTTGATGTGGTAGACGAGGTTCTCGACGATTTCTTTAGGAGTGAGTTGAAGAAGTCCACAGGAAATCCACAAAGTTACTTGAAGGTAAACACTGCCAGAAGGTTAAACTCAAGAGAGAGTTTTGGAGTCTGTTGGTCTCAAGAAGAAGAGTTTTGAGCGATGATTAGTCTGTGCTCTGGAGTTTTGATAGTTCATTGCCGCACCCATTTTGTGGGTGGAGTGGCCAATCAGAGGCATGCATTTTGAGCGGGAGAATCCTTTGTCTCCGTTTATGGCCCATTCGCATTTTATTGCTGATCTGGACCGCTAGTGCAGCTTTTAATTCAAAACATAGTAAGAATTGTTAGATGCATTTCACGATCACATGGTGTACATTATTGTGTGAGAAATAAAGGGAAGATCATTTTGATGTGTATTGGAATTACTGGAGACAGACAACTGCTCTGGTGCCTGGCACGGGGGTCACCCATTATGGTGTGAGAAATAAAGAGAAGATCATTTTGATACCAAGAAGGTAACCTCCAGACGATATTAAAGCAGAGATACACTCATACACTTGAATATATGCGTTTAACGTCTAACTAATACAAGTAAAGGGTTTTAACCAAGTTAATATAATAGGGGAATATACATACAACACATGCATATAGCAGATACATTTATAACTGCTTACTATGGCCTAAATAGAGAAAATGTCTTTAGGTGTGTGTGTGACGTGTATTGGAATTACTGGAGACAGACAACTGCTCTGGTGCCTGGCACGGGGGGGTCACCCCCCTTTCTGTGGAATGTGTTTGAAGCTTGATGGAGACACTCCAGAGGCGACCTGTTTTAGCATCCTTTTGATAGTGATAAAGACCATCTGCAATTTAGCACCCATATAAATGTAAACACGGAGGCCAGGTCAGTAATTTATATGCAAATGTCAAAAGGCTAAAAGGTTTTTTTTTCAAACAAAGTGTAATTAGCCATCACTGATCTTACACAGACGTTACAGACTCCCCCTTTTTGGCTGAAGATGCTCTGAATTGAGACATCATCAGACAACAGTGGATCATGATGGTTAAATGGCAGGTGGGTGGTGAAGGCCGGATGGCAGGTGGATCCTGATGGTTAGATGGCAGGTGGATCATGAAGGTTAAAAGGCAGCAGTGCACCTGTTCATGGACCTTTGCACCCCGTTGACTCTGTTAAACAGGACAAAGGCAAGGCTGAGTGTCAGGGTGTACCCAATTGCTGTGGCGAGGCTCGGCGCCCTCTAAGGCAAGTTCTGAACTCTGATTAGTGACAGGATAGATTGTGGGGGGTTTTCCCATCTTTTCAGAAGCAGTTCTTTGTTTGGCATAGGCCTTATGGCTTAAGTCTCGCAGCTGTTGGGTGGACATAGTCCGTGGGCAAGCCAGAACCCCCAAATGGTGACTCACTGTTGGGTGCAGGTTCCGGAGGAACAGAGTTTTGAAATTGAATTCTTCTTCCATTCCTGGCTCATTCCGTGCTCCGAAGTATGCTTGTCTGAGCCTGTTGTAGAAAGACTGCGTGGTTTCCTGTCTGCCCTGTTTAAGGTCCATGGCCGTAATCAGCCCTTGCTCTGATTCTGGGTCAGAGAATTCTTTAATCAAAGCCTGCTGCAGTTGCTGGTAATCCACTTTGACTGTTTCTGGCTGTCGGTCTAGAAAGCTCCGGACTTCACGGCTGGCGGTGATTCTGAGCAGGTAGAGTCTGTCTCGTGTGGTAACATTGGCAACAGTTTGCAAGTGAAAATCAATGTCTTTTAAATAGTCGTGCACATCGTGGCCTCCTGCAGGGCTTGGAGTGAAAGTGGGAATGTTTCTAGCCAGCTTATCCAATTCTTTAGGTGACACACCGTGACTAGAAGACAGCCTTTGGAAAGGCTCCCACCCCCTTTCTGCTGCTGGGGGTTCTGGGATGCTGGCAGGTGATGTCTTGAGCAGTGGGCTCTCTTGTCTAGGAGGTATCAGTCTACTGGTTAGGGGAAATTCTGTGGTGTGCATTTCCCTTTCAGAGTCACTTTGCAGTCTATATGAATGTTTAAGCTCTCGGTGAACTGTGTCACGTTCTTCTTTCAAATAGTCTCTTAGTTGGGCCAGGGCACTGACTTCAGCCCGGGCACTTTGCAGGTGGCCCTCACAGACCTTGGCCCTGGCTTCTCTTTCTTTAAGTTCAGTCTCTGCTCTCCTCAGGAGAGCCTCAGCTTGCTGGAGTTTTTTACTCAGCTCCTCTCTGGTGTCCTTTTCCTGCTGCTCTCGTCGTGCTGTATCTACACGGAGATCAGTCAGGGCGTTCTGGAGTCTCTCTACTTCCTCCTGCAGCTCTGGGTCCTTTTCGTCCGCTGTCCTGTGCTCGTGCTGAGTCTCCGAGGTTAGCTGGTCCAGTTGACTCTGAGCGCGCATCCAGTTTCTCTGAGCTTCCTCAGCCTGGAGCTTCAGCGCTGCTGCTTCCTGTTCCCGGCGGGAGATGCTTGCTTCACTCAGCTTTGCCTGGCCGAGGAGGTTATGGGCCAGTGACCCGACGATCTTGGCCAGCTCTTTGTGGCTGTAGTCCTGTGTCGGATCGTGGGCCATCAAGGTGCTCAGGTTGTCGTCGAGCTGTTCCCGGCTCATGTTCTGCAGGTCCCCGGCGGCTTCAGGAATAAGGGTGCTAGTCAGGGCACTCAGCCAGGTCTCTAGTCGATCCCAGTGGGCATCAGGGCTGGATGATCGAGACATGTTGGCTCACTGGTGAAGAGAGAGAGGGAGAGAGAGAGAGGGAGAGAGGGGGAGGGACAGCACACAGGCCAATGCAAGTTCTATAGTGTTAGCAGGCTACAATTATAGTAATTTTTATGTTCTATGCTTGGTCTGTTTGATGGATACAAACAGTTAACGGAGGGTAGACTTGGCACCTGTTATCTCAGCCGTGAATGGCAAGGTGAGTCTAATTGTTGTGGGGCACCGGAAAGGATCTAACAAAAGATTGTTGATGGCGTGATCATCTAAAGACTTTGGCAGCTTGGGTCGTCAATCTATTACTCGGCTTTCTCTGATGATTCTCAAAGGTTCGGTCTCTTAAAGGTTGAGGAGAAACCTGATTTGGGGGTTTCGCTAGTTGGAAGGGTCAGTATTCTATGGGTTAGGCTTAGTGATGGATCGAGGTGATCCAGTCGGGATCCCGTGGCAGCTCACTGTGATCCGCCGTGGGGGCCACCGTCGCTTCACCAACTAAGCACTAGAGGGAGTGTTACCTATAGGTGCACACAAATGGCTAGAATACAGAGATTCATTTTACATTTAAATTCAAACACTGTTTGAACTAAATTTAAAAGTGGGTGGCTAAGGCAAGAGAGAAAGAGGCCTGAATAATACAGAATGATAATAATAATATAAAAAAAAAAAAAATAAAAATTAAAATTAAAAATTAAAAATAAAAAAAATTACAAAACAAAACATTTTTTTTTTTAAATAAAACAAAAAATTAAAATAAGAAAATAAAAGGAGAAGAATAAAACTTATGATAATAAAATAAATTAAAACAAACCAAGGAAGAATTGGAATAAGTTTTTCAAATGCAATGACAGGGAAACCAACCTACTGAGAATGGCCACAAGGTGGCGTGGGTGAGCCACCCAAGGTTCAGAGGAAAACAAAAGGGTAGAGGTGAAATTTGAGAAGTGCTAGACACTTAACTAAACTGCCCTCTAGTGTTAACCAAAGGTACTGTGATTAAATCTGAGCGCGTCTAGTGTGATTGCTCTCGCTCTAGCGGCTGATTTACTGCAACGATCACAAGTACAATGCAATTTGATCCGAACCGAATTTTAGTTTGTGCAAATTAACTGCACAAAGGTGTGTGGCAGGGTTTCTTCGCTGCCTGTTACACAATAACAATTATAACAACAGGATTTCTTCGCTGTTATTACACAAATTATCAATTATAACAACAGGATTTCTTCGCTGTTATTACACAAATTATCAATTATGAACGAACAGGGTTTCTTCGCTGTTGTTACACAAATTATCAATTATAACAACAGGATTTCTTCGCTGTTATTACACAAATTATTTTCTAAATAATTTCTAAACATTTCTTTCTAAAACACTTTTCCTGAAAATTCTAAATAATTTCAAGTTCCCTTACGACTCAGCTGTCAAAAAAATTCAGTGAACGTAATTTGAAATGTTGTTTCATGTATTTGTAGTTAAATGAACAATAGTTTTAAATGCATTCTATGAATGCAATATAAACAAATAAAAAACAAAAAAACAACAACAACAACAGATAAGGTGGAAACGTTTCTTTTGTAATGTTTGGTCATTAGTAATAAATCATAGTACTTCAGGTTGCTTCTATTTTTATTGCATGTTGAACACTCTTAACATACAAACCAACAATTGCATAAAATGTCAAATACGAACAGGAAATAAACATTAAAATCAAATCAAATCACTTTTATTGTCACACAGCCATATACACAAGTGCAATGGTGTGTGAAATTCTTGGGTGCAGTTCCGATCAACATAGCAGTCATGACAGTGATGAGACATATACCAATTTACAATAACATCAGATTAACACAACACAATTTAAAGTCTAATATACACATAATTACACACAACACAATATACAAATAATAACATACACTGTACAGTATACAATACACACAATATAGATACACATTATTCAATAAAATAGTATATACAGGTGCATCTCAATAAATTAGAATGTCGTGGAAAAGTTCATTTATTTCAGTAATTCAACTCAAATTGTGAAACTCGTGTATTAAATAAATTCAATGCACACAGACTGAAGTAGTTTAAGTCTTTGGTTCTTTTAATTGTGATGATTTTGGCTCACATTTAACAAAAACCCACCAATTCACTATCTCAAAAAATTAGAATACATCATAAGACCAATAAAAAAAAACATTTTTAGTGAATTGTTGGCCTTCTGGAAAGTATGCTCATTTACTGTATATGTACTCAATACTTGGTAGGGGCTCCTTTTGCTTTAATTACTGCCTCAATTCAGCGTGGCATGGAGGTGATCAGTTTGTGGCACTGCTGTGGTGGTATGGAAGCCCAGGTTTCTTTGACACTGGCCTTCAGCTCATCTGCATTTTTTGGTCTCTTGTTTCTCATTTTCCTCTTGACAATACCCCATAGATTCTCTATGGGGTTCAGGTCTGGTGAGTTTGCTGGCCAGTCAAGCACACCAACACCATGGTCATTTAACCAACTTTTGGTGCTTTTGGCAGTGTGGGCAGGTGCCAAATCCTGCTGGAAAATGAAATCATAAAAAGCTGGTCAGCAGAAGGAAGCATGAAGTGCTCCAAAATTTCTTGGTAAATGGGTGCAGTGACTTTGCTTTTCAAAAAACACAATGGACCAACACCAGCAGATGACATTGCACCCCAAATCATCACAGACTGTGGAAACTTAACACTGGACTTCAAGCAACTTGGGCTATGAGCTTCTCTACCCTTCCTCCAGACTCTAGGACCTTGGTTTCCAAATGAAATACAAAACTTGCTCTCATCTGAAAAGAGGACTTTGGACCACTGGGCAACAGTCCAGTTCTTCTTCTCCTTAGCCCAGGTAAGACGCCTCTGACGTTGTCTGTGGTTCAGGAGTGGCTTAACAAGAGGAATACGACAACTGTAGCCAAATTCCTTGACAGGTCTGTGTGTGGTGGCTCTTGATGCCTTGACCCCGGCCTCAGTCCATTCCTTGTGAAGTTCACCCAAATTCTTGAATCGATTTTGCTGGACAATCATAAGGCTGCGGTTCTCTCGGTTGGTTGTGCATCTTTTACTTCAACACTTTTTCCTTCCACTCAACTTTCTGTTAACATGCTTGGATACAGCACTCTGTGAACAGCCAGCTTCTTTGGTAATTAATGTTTGTGGCTTACCCTCCTTGTGAAGGGTGTCAATGATTGTCTTCTGGACAACTGTCAGATCAGCAGTCTTCCCCATGATTGTGTAGCCTAGTGAACCAAACTGAGAGACCATTTTGAAGGCTCAGGAAAACTTTGCAGGTGTTTTGAGTTGATTAGCTGATTGGCATGTCAAAATATTCTAATTTTTTGAGATAGTGAATTGGTGGGTTTTTGTTAAATGTGAGCCAAAATCATCACAATTAAAAGAGCCAAAGACTTAAACTACTTCAGTCTGTGTGCATTGAATTTATTTAATACACGAGTTTCACAATTTGAGTTGAATTACTGAAATAAATGAACTTTTCCACGACATTCTAATTTATTGAGATGCACCTGTATTTATTTATTTATTTATTTATTTTATGTCGGGCTATCACCTGGCAGCGTACAGATGCAGATGACTCAAAAAATATATTCTCAGTTACTGATGCCATTGTTTTCATGTCATTGATGTAATTGTAAGTGAAAGAATCAAATAACACAAGGATTTAAAAAAAAAGACTGCTCCAAGGGGCAGCCCAGCTCCATAAGTAAGATTAAATAGCTTTTATAACAGTACTGATATGACTAGAGTCATAGGATGAGGCAAGGATCCAAACGCAGTATTTATTAACTCAGAAGAGGATGTAATGAAGATGAAAACAAAACACTTGGGCAAAAGGAAAACAAAACATCACAGCAGTTTGCTGGCTAACCATGTAACAAGCAAGCGAACAAACAAGCAAGAACCGACGAATACTAAGGGAAACATGAGGGACAGGGACACGGACACACGGACACAGACACAGACACAGACACACACACACACACACACACACACACACACACACACACACACACACACACACACACACACACACATACACACTAAGACTAATGACTAAACGAGAGACAGCTGGAAACAATGAGGGATGAAATCTGGAACACAGGCTCGACAAGGAAGGCAAAAATACTGGAACATTTCAACATAAGAGGCTCTTTGGACACAGAAAGACGACAAAAGGGGTTCACACTGTGACAATCTCATGTAAGTGTAAATTATTGTAAACATGTTTTTCAAAAGTACTAGTTTCTTTATGAGGACATTTTTTTTTTGAATGACTGACAAATTACTGAGTGCACCTTTAAAACTGTATGGAGAAAGTTCTACAGTGCTCCACAATGGCTGCATTTATACATGAACTATTCACTTCTGCCTCAGTTTATGGAAATTCTTTTGGCCATTGTGAAGACTGATCAAAGCCTATATCCAATTTAAACTTTTAATATATGCAACAATTATTTTTTTTATGTTCCTGTGCTGGTTATGATTGTCATGAGGTGACTTGGCCAAAGCTCCTGTCCTCATCTAGATTTGTTTGAACTCATTTTCTGGCTGTCATTAAGCTCTAGTGAGTCGTGACTCTATGCAGGAGCAGCTGGTGCATGCTAATGACAGGTTACTATAATAGGGGATAATCAGGATAAAGGCAATAATATAATTTCACTGAAGCTTAAGCTGAACCTTTGTTTATCTTTGCCCAGCGCATCTTCAAACTGGAGATAGATGATAATTGAAGACAGGAGAACTTCAGGTGTTTGAAAAGGTATAGCAGATAACCTTTTATAAACCTGCAATCCTTCTTTGTGCTTCTATCCAAATATTGGCTCCAAGTCTCTCTCTCATAAATACTCTCTTCATATTCAAACCTTTCTTAAAACATCTCACAACTTTTTATGCTTTGCCATTCCTGTTACCATTCAGCTCAATGGCAGTTGCTTGGCTGGTGCATGACCTCTAAATGTACGGGACCTGCTTACTGTCAAATTTTCTCATGGGCACTCAATTCTGGGCACACATTTTTTAGCCAATTTTTTAATCAAATAAATGAATAAGAAATATATATTTCTTATTCATTTATTTGATTAAAAAAAAAATTATGTGTTTGTGTTGGCAGAGTTGTTAAAACATTTCATGTTACCATCAAACATGGAAATTGCCCTTATTACTGTTATACAGTCTTTTTTACACTGTCAACCAAAACTACTACTACAACCATTACAAAATTGATTATTAATCAAATTAACATTATAGTTAATTTACTTAAATAAATTAATAAATAAATAAACCTAACCATTACAGTACTGAGACCAAAACAGCATTCTTTCACTTACTTCTTTAAATGGATATAACATGAAAGGTACAGCACGTCCGGTTTTCAGAAATATTTGAGTAGTAATTACATAAATATACTCCTAATCTTACCCAAACCCTAAACGTAACCCTAAAAGTACTGAACCACAGCGTTCTTTCACTTACTTCTTTGCTAATGTAGCATCTGGGATGTGATGTCAAAGGCAAAGCATTCGGAACTAACATGGCAACTAACACGGAAATTTCCCATGTGATCATGTTGGACTAGTTTAAAACATTGCAGTGTATAAAGCGGCTCAAGAATTTTGACCCTCTTGGCTGAGAGAATGCAGAAGACTCTGTAAAAAAACTATTAACAAAAGTTTCCACTATAAATGAGCTTGCAAAAAAATTGTAAAGTATGAAAGGAAGAACTGAACCGCAGTTTCACATTCAAATCTAGTTTAAAACTAAAGCAAATTACCAGCTGAAAGTAGGTAAAGCAGAAGTTTGAAATAGTTGTACTAAAGGAAATACTGAGGATTCAGTGAGAATTGCAGACTTGGGCTACACTCACTCGCATGACACCCGTGACTCCTCTATTCAGCTCTACTGATCTGCCTGTGAAATGCAAGTTCTTCTTGCTCCTCTGACGAAAGCAGTGATACAGACACTGATGATGAGGAAATAGGGTTGGTTTCAATGAAAAATGAGCAAAGCCAGAGAAGATAAGAAAAGCAAATTACGAGACAAGTAACGTACAGCTCTTATCTGCTCTCAAGCTAAGAGATGGTAATCCAAATACATTCACTTCATGTTCTGGCTGAACCAGAGAAAAGAGACAAGATGTCTAAAGAAGGAGAGCATCAACAACATGGGTTGAGCTCCATCGCATTAAGTCTATTTCTGTTCTCCACACACTTGATGCTTTGCAAATGTGTGCTACAATGGTGCCATTCAGCTAAATCACATTTTATTTCTGTAGCACTTATCGTAATGCATATTGTTACAAAGCAGCTTTACTGAGATCAGAGCTTTAATAACCCCAGTGAGCAAACCAAAGAAGATAGAGGTGAGGAAAAACTCCATAAGCAAATATGGGTAGAAGGAAGAAACCTTGGTTGGAACCAAGACTCAGCAGAGGGAAACTATCCTCCTTTGGGTAGCACAAATTCAAGTTCGGAATGAGAGAATAAATATAACAGGGAATTTCAGTATTCTTGAGGCCCACTGGACATAGGTTTTATCATAGATATCTATTATCTACACTGTAGATTCTACAGTATATTATTATTGATTTATATATGGGTTTCATATGCTATGTTGCGCATGAATAGAATTGATCAATCCATGCGTCATGATGTAATTGACACCTAATAGATATTGTAACAAAAATCAACATACAACAGAATTTACTCTTGTGATTTTTCTCTCAGGTGCTTTTCTTTATTCAAGAGCTGATGGGGGAAATTAGGCTAATAGCAATAATGAAAATAAGTTTAGCTGATCAGGTCTGTTTTTTAAGAACTTAAGAGTAGAAAAACAACTATCACATGCCACATTGGTAACTGGCAGAGTTATGAACTTCTAGACAAGCCCAGTGACATTGTACTTAACAACTAGCGCAAACATTTAATGCTTTTGATGCACTATTCAGTTCACACCGAATGCATATTTGCATCACATCTCAATGTTTTTTCATTCTCGTATGGGAGTACCACAAATTCTTTAGAGCCCGTGTCAAGTTTAAAAGAACTTTGATTATTAAAACAGCCTCTTTTGTGTCACATTACTGATTTATATTATAAGGGTATGTTTGTTAGCTAACTCTTAGCTAGCAAAAGCATGCTAATGGATAGCACACGTACATCACACAAACGTCTATTTGATGTGTGTGTTTATAGCTGACATATTTTTTTAGGTTGTTAGCTCACCCTTACAAAAAGTGAGAGATCTTGTCAAATTTGAGGCAAATTGTCCATTGTTGCCAAAGGTTCGCTGCAGGTTCACCAATACTGGTGAAGATCTGCAAACTTCTGGCAAACATGTGCGACGAATCACAAGCTAATTTGCATGTGAAAATAATTAGTGGCAAATTTGGGTCAATTTTGTAGCAAGTTTGCAGCTAGTTAGCCAGAACTCTATATTTCTTGTAAGGACATCTGCAATACATATAAGACATTTCCTCTCGGATGTCAATAAGTCATTCATCAGATGTCTTTGAGACATTTATGATTTAGAATGTTTGTAAATCTGATATTTTAAGATGTTTAGCAGATGTTAATTAAATTGTGATGCTTTCCAGACAGTGTTGCCAACTATTTATCATGGGAAGTCACCAAAGGCTCGCTGAAATGTTGCTAAAAGTAGCAAAATCACACGATGGCGTCATTTACATATGTAAAGAAATTTGTGTAACGAGCTACAGCAATTCCTTAAAGGTGTATTGTTGAAGAACCATCATGATTTATTTCTTTTTATTTTTTTTATTAACCAATCATTTAACTATTAGTATTTAACTACTAATCATTTAGCTATTACTAAATTAACTTCTAAAACATTCAGCAAGATGTGGTGGGCAGTGGCATAGATTTATGTACATATATATATATGTAATTGAACTGGATTATTGAACAACAGCAAGCTGGCCAAAATTATCCTAGCAATAGCAATCAGGGGTAGGCAGTGGTGTTGTGTTGGGCATGTTTTTTATTATTATTATTGTAATTGAACTATGCTGAACATCAACAAGCTGGCAATTTCCTGATAGTGTTGTAAACATTAAATCATAAACATGGACAATACTAAGAGGTTTTTGTATGCCTAATAATGCCTCACATGGAGCTGTATTGGACAAATAAGTAATATTTGTATGTGTGTCTGTACGTATGTGTATAATTATTTTTTATTATTACTATCTATGTCTTGCTGCTGTTTTTGTATGGTTGTACACTGGAAGCTTCTGTCACCAAGACAAATTCCTTGAATGTGTAAGCATACTCGGCAATAAAGCTCATTCTGATTCTGATTCTGAATATATCGTATTTTTGAACATATCTGGTGTGTGATGCTGTACCATCAGTTTTAATTACTTGTGCCAATGATTTTTGACAGTGACACCTCATCTGTTCATATCACTTATCTTTATACTTTATTATAGATCAGGGGTTCGTATCCATTCTCTCTCAACCTGCTAGATACTTTCTCAGCGCTCTTGTATTGTTGTAGACTGATTTTTCTTCCCTAAACGGAGAGTATGCATGTAAATTGAGGTTGAAACTGTCACAACAAATACCAACAACATGAAAGCTTGTATTTATAGAGCATTCGTTTGCACGTACGTCCAACTGCTGATGGTATGCAGGTCAATAGCCGCTTTTCCACTATCGGGCCAGAGCTATCAACTGGCCAGCCAGGGACAATAGCCTCGGACCTCGAGCTGTGAGACCAAAATCGATCTGCGTTCCCACTATCAGGCCAATAGCCCCACAATGTTGCCCTAAAACCCGCCCTTAACATGCCGCCCTGGTGCCAACATCACACACCCCATCCATTTCACAAGCAAGAGGGAAGCTCAAGCTGAGGTATCTTGTTATCTGTAATATCAAGTTTTTATAATTTGTAAACATTAACTAGCTAGCAAAAGTTAGACAACTCACCAACTGTAACATCCATGGTGTCCCCAGTGGTCTCTCCACTAACAGTGGGATGATGTCCCAGCACACCATCCATGATCTTGAACCATGATCTTTGGGCACTGCTTTTTCCATTGTGCATTTTAACAGATTTTTACTGTACCCACATAGTGGAAACGTGGCTTATCATATTAACTGAAACATAGACTAGAACACCGAGAAAATTTCATGAGACGTCATTCACAATAGAGCTAATGTTTTTTTTGTCACCAAATGTGGAAGAATGTCACTAAATAAGCACACTACAAAAGTCACTAAAATTGTCAATCAGGGGTTGGGGTGAAAAGCACCACTTTTCACCACAATGGTAACCCAGCATAACAGAATTGGTTCTAAATCCCAAAATAACAACATTAAACACTACTCTTAAGTCTCCTTTTCTCATCTTGCTCAAAAATGCATAAAATAACAATTAATATCAAAATTATTACTCTCCGCATCAAGTACCATGCAAAGCATGATAGAACTACAAATCCCCTTTCCCATGTTGTCGAACATACTTGATTGGTTCACATTCGCCCTACATAATGTAATCTAGTAGAGTGCATATTAGAGAATTACATTAATCAAAAGCAAAGAAAACAAGTTTAGAAGAAAAACTCCTTTGTGTGTGTGTGTTTGTAGGTCACAAATAATATGATTCAGTAAATTGGATAACCTGCATTTTTCCCCATTTTTTTCAGTGTAGTAAATGCCATTGCAACATCATACGTTTGTGTGAAAAAACGAATCGCTAATTAAAACTTTATTAACTTAACCAGAGAGGAACGTACATTCACGTGAGAGTTAGGTCAATTCAAACAGCTACAGAGAGCTGGCAGAAGTGCCAATTTAAAGTTAAAATCGTTTTAATTAGCAACTTGTTTGTCACACAAACGTATCGATTAACTTCAGAAGACATTACTTAATATATGCTTTTTGGGCCGTCAAAAATTGGTATCCATTCACTTGCACTGGATGAAACTAAAAACCTGGGATACATTCCAAAAAATCCTAAATCCTGTTCTGATGAAGAAAGAAGGTCATATACATTTTGGATGGCCTGAAGGTAAGTAAATTATCAGCAAATTGTAATTTTTGGGGTGAACTATTCCTTTAAACAGGCAAATGTTTTTTTTTAAGAATCTTTCATTTCAAATCATTGTTTTGGAGTATGTATCAGGGCGCTGTACTTTTGTAGGTATTCCTACTTTACCACAGTATATCCAACTGTATTAGGCAGTGCATCAGATGAGGTCCACTGTCTGCTCTCCCATTAGTACTGTAGTCACCACACTGAGTTGCTGCTTATTTGGATAACATTAACCTCTGCCAACTTTGTTCCATCACTAACAGTTGCCCATGTCAACTCAAATCACTTAGTCCCATTGAAAAAAAAAAGAAGATTTCTTGCCACTATGTTGCTGCAATCGCTGCCATTGTGAATGCCCCCTTATGGTTTATAAAAACTGAATTGAGCAAGTTTGATGCCGATCCACAGTCACTGATTTCAGATGTCCTGCTCATCACCTGTAGTGATATATTTCCAAAATACACAATAAAATGATAATTAGTGGTTTTTCACACAGGATAGAGACTTTTTATGATGATATTTGATGTTGAGTTTTGTAAAACTGGATGTAGCAATAAAAAAAGAACAAGATGCTATGTGGGACCATTTTGAATTTGTTGGACACTGTCTTGTTTAGTGCATGATTTGTGAGCAACAACTATCCTGCCACAAAGACACTTCAATCCAAGAAGAAGGACCTTGATCTTCATCTGACAGGCCTACAACAGCTGAATCTAGATCTTCACATTCCACAGGAGGGCCGTTTTGTTGTTTAAACAAAAAAAAAAAATCTGTTTAACACTGAAAGGTCTGTATAGGCCTACTAAATATTGTTATAACTATAAAGAAAACACACCATATTAAATTCTTCGAAATAAAATTAATTGAATAAATGCTTCACGTGAATTTCAAATAATGCAGTTTTTCTTATTCATTATAGAAAGACAAAAGGATCTCAATGAAGCTGTGGTGGACAGTCGTGGAAGTTTAGGGGTTGTGGGCCTTCACCCAGAAGCTTGACATGACTATGTGCTTCCAACAAGGCATGCAATGAAGGGTATGATTGCTACGAGATTAAAGAAAACAAAAGAAAAGGTGATAGCAGATGTTTATTATCAGATATGTTGTCCTTTATGAACCTAGATGTATACCTTGCAGTAACTCAGTGATGACACAGAGTTGCTGAAGAATCATTGGAATCTGATCCAATATGACTTCCATGTAACACAAAGACAAAAAAAAAACACATACTTAGTCCCTGATTCAAGGTCATGGAATTTTGTAGTGACTCAAAAGCCGACTTATTGCACAACACTGGGCTCTTTAGGATCCATATCTTCATCTGAATCATCCCAACTGTCAATTTACAGCAGGACAGCCTGGTGATGGGAATGGGAAAGACAACCTCTGGGATCTTTTGGACTGTAAAATTGGACACAGAAAGTCCAGAGTTTCACTGCTCATGCCACAGTGGATGTTCAGTGAGTGCACCATCAGCAGAACAAATGGTCCACTGGAATACTGGACAAGACACCAGATCATCCATTTGGGAAAGAAGTACCTTACAATCCCAATTTCTAAAGCTGAGTTCTGTGCAAAAAAAGCAATCTTTTAAATGTTAAAATGTTCAAACTACTTACTTTTCTTAATAAAAAATCCTAATAAAATTAAAAAATGACTTGTCACACACACACGTTTACCTATTCTATCTAAATGAAGACATACCTATATTGCTGTCTTCTATTGTTTTTTTGTTTTTTTCCCCAAATCTAATTACAATTTCTTCAGACCAAATTCACAGGTGCACTCAGAAAAATGCATGTTTGTTGTCATTGTAAAATTCTCCTGTTTGCAGTCAGTCTTGATTAATTTATTTCACAAGTGAAAGTGTCCAATCACTGGTGGTTATTGAGACAAAAAAATATATATATGGCTGGTCATATATGATTGTAATTTTGCAGAGCTCATGAATGTGCACCCAGCACCATATGTAGATTAAACAGCTTATTCTCATGACTATCATGAGTCTCCATTTGTGAGTGTTCAATATTTTTCAAAAATACTATCCAACTGTTAGTATTTCTTTCTGTTTAAAAGTTTAGCAATTAGAAAAAAAGTTACTGAGTGCACCTTTAACCCTATCCCAACCCTGAAAGAAAACTTTATGCATTTTTATAATAATAGAAACCATTAAGAAATAATTTTTACCTTTAAGGATGTCCCTAAAGATTACTTTTGTCAGATTCGGCTAACTTCTGGGGACGATTTTGCATGATAAATTGGTACCAAATTTTGGCACAACAGTCACTGTTAATGTAAAAAAAAAAAAAATAATAATAATTACATCTTATCAGCTACCTTTGGTTCAGAAGACAATTAAACAAATGTCAAAAACAAGTACCTAAATGTACACTGCCAATTGCACAATGCAATTGTATAGATAGTATTTATAGTATTTATGACTATCCCAGTAGACAATTTGCATATTGCAAAGTTTTGTTAAAGCATTATTTTTTAATCATACTGGCATATTTAAAGGGTTTAAAGTAAATAAATATAAATAAACAGAGTCAATTTGTACTTGACATTTAAGATAAAGTTGACCTATGTTTTTAAGTCCTGAAACCAGAGACCAGAGAATTAACCTTGGCTTGTTAAAGGACTATTCTGGATTCAATACAAGTTATTCTCAATAGACAGCATTTGTGGCATGATGTTGATTACCACATAAAATAATAACGACTCTGTTGTAAATAGTGTTTATCATAAGGGAAAAGTAAGAAAATCACATTAAGTGTTTTAACTAAACCTGTACTACTGTACTTTTATATTGAATTAATGCAGTAATGCAGTTTTCTTTTCTCTGTCTCTCTCTTCCAGAGTGAGCTCTGACATATGCAATAAAATGCAATGGCATATCATGAATAGGTGCGTTTACTAGTGTTTTAATATCCCAGTGGTGGGAAACAATTAACATGCACTTAAATGCTAAATGATTTTGACAAAATCATCTTGCTTCTGACAGAAAACATGACAGAAGACATCCACTGATTGTCACTAACCTTTCCTTCAGCCGTTTCTGTCAAGTGTAGCGTCTGTGTAAAGCAACATCCGATATCTCACACAACTCATGCAAAAGATGTGTGTGTGTGTGTTTCAGGTCAATTTCTCTCGATTTGTGAAACATTCTCAGCATTTTGGGTGTGTAACGCTAAAATTCAGAACAGACGGCATCACGTATGGATTTCATACAGAACACAATTTTTCCCTTAATTACGGGGTGATTACTTACTTTACAGGACGTTTGGCATATTTTGTTAATTCATTTAACCTGATACTGCTTCAGTGTGAGGGTGACTCTCTCTCTCTCCACTCACTGTCATAAATTCCCTCAGTCAATGATGGCGATGACAACGGTTGTCAGGGGCGGGGAATGGTAGAATTCAATTGATAATGCACCAATTACAACAAACTATCTCCAGTTTCACAATACAGCATCCAATACAGTTAAAGGAAGCTAACACGATAGTAGATTATAGACTTCTGAATCAGCAAAACAAGTGGGTATACCAAGGGTATATGCAAATATTGATCCTTAGAAGTCATTATACGCAAAAAAGTAAGCATACAGCGAATACATGCGCATGGCCCAGACTACACCACTGGTCATCCTGGCAACGAAGTTGTAAAATTGGATATAACTTTACACAGAAAAGGTTAGCAAGTGTTATTTATCACACTAAAATCATGTTAACATTCATATTGTTTAGGTCTTGTGGATATACTTTAAAACAGTGAGTATTTGAACGTTTATGAATTGGCCCCATTCACTTCCATTCACTGTAACCCAGATTTTTGCTGCTTTTTTTAAAAAAAAAAAGGAGGGGCAAGTCGAAATAAAATTGTTGTGGTAATCAACATGCTGTCGATTGAGTTTAACATGCATTAAACCCAGAATATTCTTTTAATACTGCAATTCCGCGCAGAGGTTAGGTGATTGTATTAAATGCGGCATGCAGTTACATGTGCTATGACAGTCTCTTGTTTCCAAACAGCCATTTCTCCAAATTGTTCCATGTTATGGTGAAATAACAATGGCACCATTTGTCCTTACTGTTGTAATCCCATGACAAACCATAATCTCACACGGAGCAAAATGGAAAACTGTCAGATATATCCAGTATATGTTTGCTTACTACCCAAGATTGTGGAGTTCACAATAGGGTTTTTGATTAATTACAGCAGGCTTTTCCTGCTCTTTCAGACTGCCAGCTTCAAACCAGTCCAGACATACATTTCTGCCTGAAAGGCCCTTTCAAAATAAAAAAAAAGAAATAAAAAATGATAAATTTGGTGGATCAAAAAGGTTATGCCGAGCAGTTCATAAATCAATTTCAATGAAAAGGAAGCTGGTTTAAAACCTTTCTCCTTAGCGCAAATGGAACAGTAATTGACAGAACAAAGTGAACCAATTAACTGTTTTCTTATAAGAGTGAATATGGAACGGCATGGCCATTCATCACTGTATGTCAGACTGGTGGTTGCGTGAGGGAGCATGGAAAGTGGGGTGGATTATTATCAACACGCTTGGTGTTTTATTTGGCTGTTATAGTAAATGTAAGGGATTGAGCTCTGCCTGATTGTTAATGAACGTAAATGAAATGCCCACCTTGCACCCAACATTTCTCTAATATAATGTTTACTTTCTGAAACAGACGCAATAGGTTATGGACACAATGTAAAACTGAATGGCTGCAACATTTGCAGGCCCGAAACATACTCTAAACAAGTACATGAACAAAAAATGCTTCTAGCTATCCAAACTCAAATACACAATATTATTGTGTTCAGAAATGTGAGTTTATTACACAACATAAGAACGTTGCATTCTCAGCTTTTACACAAAGGGCGATATTAAGAAAATTAGTGTAAACTGTCTCCTACTCATTCCCCATTTTCTCATTCAGATTGACTACTATCATCGTGGCAGAGCAATAGTTTGAAGAGACTCTTGCTGTTTGTCAACATGTTAACAAGCTACCTGTATTATAAAAATGGTTTATTGGCACAGTCATTTGAAGGTCTGTGGGCTTGCGTCTAGCGCTAGACCGCAGCATTTTATAGACAAAGTGTCAAGTTAAAAAGAACTTGAATTGTTAAAAAAGCATCTTGACCACCCAGATTGAGGACCTACTAAGTAGTGGGAATCGGGCATTCCAAATTGGGAGAAAAGGGGATAAAAAATAAATAAAAATAAAGCATCTTGAGACACCTCTGTTTCATTCATGTGTGCCATGATGCTGCTGGCTGTTTGATGGTCCAAAAGGCATATCTCGCATGATGTTCCTTCCTCTGTTGTATACAAAGTGTGCTCTTCCGACTTCTCGCATGAACACGTCATTGCGCTTACGTCACGCAACAGCTCCGTGATGGATCGACTGGTAGCAGGAAGCATTTTTTAAAAGTTAATAAAGTTTTAATTGTCGATTTATTTTTCACACAAACCTATCGATTTGCTTCAGAAGGCATTTATTGATCTACTGGAGTCATGCGGATTACTTTTATGCTGCCTAAATATGCCTTTTGGACCGTCAAACAGCCAGCAGCCTCATGGCACCCATTCACTTGCATTGTATGGACAAACAGAGCTGAAATGTGCTTATAAAAATCTTCACTTCGGTTCTGCTGAAGAAAGAAAGTCAAACACATCTGGGATGGCTTAAAGGTGAGTAAATCATGAGAGAATTATCATTTTCGGGTGAACTAATCCTTTAAATGTTTAGAGAACAAATAAACATGATTCAGACACCTGGATGGTTAAAACAGTCAAATGTATAGAAAGAAGAACATACATCTCACACACTGCCGTAGATTGCAAAAATCATTATATTTATACACACAGCCACACTTCTGCAGGTATATATATTGCCGGTAGACCAAACTTTGCTATTTAAATAAATATAATTAATCTTAAAAGCTACAGGATATGTGCAGGAACATACTCTCTCATATCTTAATGTTTTAGAGACTCACAATAATATTAAAATCCTCTTTGAAACAAAGATAACAAAGGTTTAGTGTTAGATTACTTACCTTTAAGAATGTAAAACTTTCTCAAGAAAAACTATTTTATGAAAACTGGAGTAATTCTCTGGACAACTGAATAAAACAAAGGTTTGAACCAAATACACATCAGACTAAAAAGTGATACTATATACACAAGAAAAGCAAGTGATCCATAACTGATAATCATGAAAAAAATTATTGAAATCAATATTTATTCCGCAAATGACATCGCCACAGCCACCATTTTTTTTTCCTCCAGCAAAGAAACTTCAGTCTGCTGTGATTGGTCAAGAGGATCAGCAGCGGGGACTGTTGTGTAGTAGTCCGTGGGGCTTGCACTGATGCGGGCTTAGCCGAAGGGCACATTGATGCCGCAAAAGGGGCACTCGTGAGCACCCCTCTGAGCATAAAAATGTCAAATGTGACAGCCTACGGTCTCGTGGACTTCGTGGAAACATGCAAATGAAGGCCACGAGACTGCAAGTTCACATCAAGTGTGCCATTTGCGACAGGGCCAGAAGGGTGAGTGAACACAACAACTGTCTGATCCAGTCACTCAGATTTATTTCACTCATACAATTAATAGTAACAAAGATTCTCACAATTGCTTGTAACAAATTGCACAAATAAATTATACACTGTTTGTAAGCTCACAACAAATTTCACTGAAACACACTGATCTTTTTATAAATGTAATTTAATGTGCAAATAAATGCCAAGCCCTGTACTCTGTATTGAAAATATGTGTATGCTTTTTACATTTTTTATAACTTTTGAGACTTATTCCAAGACATTGATTCACAAATATAAGTGCCCGGTTAACACACTCACATTAATTATGAATGGATCAATAGCGTTTGTGTCTCAGACTATCAGTGACTCAAAACAAGACCCAGTCTACCTCAGAGAAAATCACCGTCCATCTGTCAGCACTGCAGAGAAGTCATGCGGTCTTGAACACTTCCGGCCAGGGATGAACTCACTCACTGAAGAGTCTGAAATGCTAATTTTATGAGAATGTTACGTTGTGTTATGAATAATTATTTAATCATTAAATAATAATGAGATAGCGCCATCTCACAGGATAAGACCATGCAGTCTCATGAATAATTATGAGACACTGATGATGTGCTGATGCACTATAGTAAGTGAAAACGTTGCATCCTGTGACATTGACTCGATGTTGATTTTAAACCCGCAAGACAAAAACAGCGCAAAAAATCCTTAAATTCCTCCTAATATTGAAATTAATGGATGCTAAGATTGTCTTTTATCATTTGCAACACATACATGTCTGTTAACATCTCAGAAAATGTAGTTTAGTGTTTGATGAGCCTTTAGCTGAGTAGATGTTGGTGGCCAATGTTTAAAACTAAAGGATATTGATTGAAATGTAAGATCAGTGATTAAGTGTCTTTGAAGTCCATCCTGAATTGACTGTGTAATTGCACGTAGATGCAGCATCCTTTTTTATTTGGCTGATGAAGCCTATGTTTGGCATTAATTTATTGCCTATGTATTCTATTTTAAGAGTGTGCAGTCCATACTATGACCAAGATGATGCACGCAGAGGTATTGTATTGTTGTATTGTAATGTACACTCACCATCCTCTTTATTAGGTACTCCTGTACACCTACATATTCATGCATTTATCTAATCAGCCAATCATGTGGCAGCAGTGCAATGCATAAAATCATTCAGAAACGGGTCAGGAGCTTCAGTTAATGTTCACATCAACCACCATAATGGGGGAAAAATGTGATCTCTGTGATTTCAACTGTGGCATGATTGTTGGTGACAGACAGGCTGGTTTGAGTATTTCTGTAACTGCTGATCTCCTGGGATTTTCACATACAACAGTTTACTCAGAATGGTTCCAAAAACAAACAAATTCCAGTGAGCGGTGGTTCTGTGGATGGAAACACCTTGTTGATGAGAGAGGTCAACAAAGAATGGTCAGACTGGTTCGAGCTGACAGAAAGGCTACGGTAACTCAGATAACCCCTCTGTACAATTGTAGTGAGCAGAATAGCATCTCAGAATGCACAACACATCGAACCTTGAGGCTAATGGGCTTCAACAGCAGAAGACCATGTCGGGTTCCACTTCTTTCAGTCAAGAACAGAAAGCTGAGGGTGCAGTGGGCACAGGCTCACCAAAACTGTGAGGTTATCTGAGTTACCGTAGCCTTTCTGTCAGCTCGGACCAGTCTGAACCAGTCTGGCCATCTCCAATCATGTAAGATCCAGTATACTTGTCATTTGATGGCTTCACTAAACAACATCCATTAAATCCTTTAGTCCAAAAGTGTGCACATTTGGAGAAATTATGATGGATTTTTACAAGTTTTCTTCATGTTTCTTTAGACATAAACGTAATTCATGTGAATTTTCTACCAAATTATGTGATATGAAGCATTACAGCACTCTAATACTATTATATAGTGTGTTCCATTTAACCAGGAAGACAGAGGCCATTAGCACTCAAGATATGAGAGAAAACATAACAGCTGTTCCTTATCCCTTACCATAGATTAAATTACTCTGACGTCACACCGCATGCAACAATGCTTCTGGGTTCTGTTGAGCAGCAGATTTCAATGGTGGATAAAGGCAGCACTGCAGTTTTAATAATATTTTGAGCATAATATAATGTTAGAATGTTTTTGTTGTTAATAAAAGTTACTATAAAGCGATATCTATGGTTTAAAGTTAAGAAATATATGTAAGAACCATCAGCAAAACAAGTTACAAGTTACAACTTAGTTCATAAACCTGTATGATTATGTCATAGATGTAACAGGTTCATGAATATGCATCCTCACATGTTTAACACACTTCTAAAGCCTGAGAAATGTGGCATATAAAAATTAAAACTACCATGAGACATGCAATATGATGTACAGCTTAAATTATTGGTCCACATACAGTAAATAACAATCTCTTCAATATCATCATATTCAAACATAATAACAGCCATTACCGAGTGAACAAGTTCCTTACTGCATTCAAAATACAGTAAATTCAAAAACATAATTTTAGCTGTATGACATCATTTTTATTTACTTATCCTTTCTCAAAGAGTATTCAATGTGTGGTGGTTAAGAAAGGGTTGTTCTTCCTGTTAGACCTTCCATGTGTTTTGTTATTATACACAGCATCGTTAGGTCAAATTTGCTCTCATATTAAAAACAGCCATTTGTGATCGGAGTTTGTGCAGTTACTTTGTGAAAAGTTCAAATCCACTAACAGCTGCTGCGGTTCAATTGGGTCTAATAGAGAAGAGGCAGTAACAATGACAGTGATCTGTGAAATATCATAAATTATGTCAAATCCTGTGTTTGTCCTGGCAATCCTGATAGAAATGTAAAGAAGCTGGGGTGTTGAGTTTCCGGGGATGCCATGTGACAAGCAGACGTGTGAGACACGAGCTCTGTGAACTTTGCTAGTTTTTTAATTATTTTCATGTTATAATCTGGTCAGATTCGATGCACCCAATTACATACTTGCTCTTTGAGGTAAACATGGCAAAGAAGTCAAAATCCTCAGACTCTGGAGACATTAAAAGACACTTACGTGTTCAAGCTGAGGCCTCTGATGGGACTGCGAGACGGAGACTCGATTTGTACGGCACGTCGGTAGATGAAATTCAGCGTCAACTGTCCAACATGACGGTGATGTTGACGAAGGTTGTTGCTGACTTGGAGGATCTCACTGTAATACGTCGATCGATTACGGCGATGGAAACAAAATTCTCTGAGTTGTTTACTAGAGTGACAGAAGTTGAAAAATGAAACGATTATCTTGAGTCATCGGAAAGGGAATTATCCACAAATCCGCCCGCGTCCAAAACAGATTTGGAATTAATTTCGGAAAAACTTGAATATTTTGAAAATATGAGCCGAAGGAATAATATACGAATTGTTGGAATTCCTGAGCATGAAGAGGGCAGAGATATGGTGAAATTCCTAGAGGAGCTTTTCCCAAGTCTGCTCGACATAACAGGCCACAAGCTGGAAATCGAGCGAGCTCACAAAGTCCCTGCTCACAGATCTGCTGAGGGAGATAGGCCCCAATCGATTTTGGCAACATTTCTGAGATCATCCGATAAAGATCTTGTGTTGCGCCTGGCGAGGAGCAAAGGGAAGCTTTCTTGGAAGAACCATAATATTTTCTTGTTCCCGGACTTTGCTAATTCGACAAGAGAGAAATGCAATCGGTTCAAGGAATGTAAGAAACTCTTACATCAGAAAAAGATCTCATTTGCTCTGATGTTTCTGGCCAAACTGAGAAAAGAAACACAACTTTCCCCACAGGAAGATGAAAAAGTTGGGAAGATATGGGGTGGACATGTTTTCTTTAGTGTTGGCTCAAGTAAGAGCAGGGGAGTCATTATATTGATTAATAAACATCACCAATTCAAATTTCTCAAACAGATTAAAGATAAATTAGGAAGAGTCATTATTGTTTTAGCTGAAATTCAGGGGCAAAGGTTGATTTTGGCTAATATTTGCGCACCTAACGCTGATGATCAGGGCTTTTTTATAGATCTTGAAGGGATGTTGCAAGCCGCTGACACCCTTCATGATATAATATTGGGAGGAGACTTTAATCTTTTGATGGACTCAGTTCTTGATCACAGTGAAGCAAAAGTGTGTAAGCCCCCTAGAGCAACACTGACGCTTCACAGGATGTGTAAAAATCTTGGTCTTGCAGATATTTGGAGACTTTTGAACCCATCTGGTAGGGACTATACATTTTTTTCATCAGTCCATAAGATTTATTCTAGAATAGATTTATTTTTGATATCTAAGTCCCTCATATCATCTGTTGCGGATTGCTCAATTGGAAACATTTTAGTCTCGGATCACGCACTGGTGAGTTTGGTGATGTTGCCACATACGGAGAAAAAGAAATCATATAGTTGGCGCTTTAATGTATCCCTTTTGCAAAATCCTGATTTCCAACAAATGTTAAAGACCGAAATCAATGTTTATATGGAGACCATCTGGTCCTCAGGATCCTATGTGGGCGTGGCTTGGGAGGAACTTAAGGCAGTTCTTAGGGGTCAGATCATACAGTATGCCTCATTCACCAAAAAATTCAAAGCATGAGAACTTGTGGAGTTGGAAGAGAATATTAAAAGTGCAGAGGCAGAGCTGAAGTGCAGAATGTCATCTGATGGCCTCAGAAAATTGACTAGATGGAAATACAGATATAATGCTATTTTGTCGCAGAAAGTGGAGTTTTGGTTATTCAGGGCAAGACAGTCATACTTTGAGTCAGGGGACAAAGCAGGGAAGCTTTTGGCTAGATATATAAAGCAGAGAGAGTCTTTTTCTACTATTCCCTCAGTGAGATCTGCTGGTGGTGAAATATTTACCTCGGCCACTGATATTAATAATGCTTTTAAAGAATTCAATATTGACCTTTATAGTTCTACATCTTCGTCTACTGATGAAGATATTAGAAACTTTGTTGAACAATTAAAACTTCCTAAACTGACGACTGAGCAAAGAAATTGTCTAGATTCTGAGATAACCTTGGAGGAACTTGACGAGGTAATTAAGGCCTTACCTACAGGCAAAACTCTGGGGCCAGATGGTTTTGCTGCTGAATTTTTTAGATCTTATGCCACAGAACTGGCTCCACTTTTGTTAGAAGTTTATACAGAATCATTAAAAAATGGAAAGCTTCCTCCAACCATGACACAAGCCCGGATCAGTCTGATTCTTAAAAAGTGCAAAGATCTGTGTGTGTGTGTAATAGTTACTGACCAATTTCTCTGATCCAGCTAGATGTAAACATTTTGTCCAAAATATTGGCTAATCGTTTAAGTAAGGTTATTACATCTCTTATACATATAGATCAGGTGGGGTTTATTCGGGGCTGTAGCTCTTCTGATAACATCAGGGGTCTCATCAATATCATGTGGTCAGTAGCAAATGATCAGTGTCCGGTCACTGCCATCTCACTTGACGCCGAAAAGGTGTTTGATATGGTAGAATGGGATTATCTTTTTAAGATTTTAGAAATGTATGGGTTCAGGAGTACATTCATTGGTTGGATTAAGTTACTTTATAGACACCCTGTTGCAGCGGTACAAACAAATTGGCTAATTTCAGATTATTTTACTCTGGATAGGGGCACTCAGCAGGGTTGCCCTCTTTCCCTTTTATTGTTCTGTCTTGCCCTGGAACCATTAGCGGCTGCGATAAGAAAGGAGGATGATTTTCTGGGGGTGGAGGCGGGAGGTATGGCGCATAAGCTTCTGCTTTACACAGATGATATTGTATTATTCGTCTCCGACCCCACTAGATCTATGCCTGCCCTCCACAGAATTAATTAATTAATTCCTTTTCCAAGTTCTCAGGATACAAAGTCCATTGGTCTAAATCTGAAGCTTTGTCTCTGACAGCATTCTGCCCAGTAACAGCTTTCCAGCTGGACGCCTTTCAGTGGCCCAAACAGGGCATTAAGTATTTGGGGATTTTATTCCCAGCAAATTTGTCTGATTTAGTTAGAGTTCATTTAGACCCTTTAATAAAAAGGTTTTCAAGCAATGTGGACAGATGGGCTTCATTACATTTATCGATGATTGGGAAGATTAATGTTATTAAAATGAACTGTATTCCAAAATTCAACTACTTGCTACAGTCTCTCCCTGTAGATGTTCCCCTCTCTTATTTTAAGCAATTTGATAGCATAGCGAAGTCCTTAATTTGGAATGGTAAACGTCCCAGACTACATTCCAACAAATTACATAGGCCGATTGACAAAGGTGGGTTAGGCTTACCCAAGATTTTGTTTTATTATTACGTGTTCGGTCTTAGGCATTTGGCTCATTGGTCACTTCCACCTGAAAGAGCCCCTCCCTGGTTTTCTATTGAACAGGAAGTCCTTGCCCCTATTTCACCATTGCAAAGTCTTTCTATTAAACTAACCGGAGAAGTTGAGTCACACCCCGTTATTTCACATTTGCACATTATTTGGACAAGAGTGGCCAGTGTATTTAATTTGGACATTTATTTAAATGTTGCCTCAAGCATATGGCTGAACCCAAATATGTATCAATAAGTCCCTTTTCTGTTGGTCAGAGTGGATTGTGAGAGGGGTTGTTTCACTCGGTGATCTGTATGAGAGTGGAGTGTTGAGATCTTTTGAGAATCTGGGTCATCATTTTGGGATTCCCAGATCTCAGTTTTATAGGTATTTACAGCTGCGCCACATGCTCTGTACTATTTTTGGGAGTAGCACACACCCCCCTAAAGCGGCAGATGCTTTGGGAGAGGTGATTACTGCTTTTGGAAAAGGTCATGAGGCATCAGTGTATTACTCCCTGCTGGTTCGGAGTCTGGGGGATGGAGCTTTAGCTTCTATCAAGAGATTATGGGGAAAAGATTTGAATTTGGTATTGGAGGAAGAAGTGTGGACTAGGATTCTAAAAAATGTCAAGTCTGCATCTAGAGATGCAAGGGTTCGCCTTATGCGATTTAAGATTCTACATAGATTTTACTGGACCCCCTCTAGATTATATAGGCTTGGTCTTAAAGACACACCCAACTGCTGTCATTGTCAATCAGAAGTTGGAGACACAACTCATGCCTTTTGGGGGTGTGTTAAGATTCAAGATTTTTGGATGAAGGTGCAGAGCTATTTGTTTGACGTTTTGGGCACTCATGTTTTGCTTTGCCCCAGACTAAAAAATTGGATTTTAACAAGTGTTATGATTGGCAGACAAGTCATTTTAAGGGGTTGGAAGTCGACGGAGCGCCATCATTTCTAGAGTGGTGTACAGAGATGGGGAGGGTGGCAGCGTTTGAAGAAGGGGTATCTAGAGGATTGGGTAATTTTGACTTGTTTATGGGAAAATGGGGCAAATATTTGGCATTTTTGGAGGGCTCTCGGGGAGGGACAGTGGAGAGAGAGATGTAGAGGTTATGTGTGTGAATAATTATATTTTATTAATTATTTTATTTTTTAATATTTGTTTTTGTGTGTCTATAATTATGTGGGACCACTGGGATGTTGTTTTGGGTAGGATTGGGGGGGGTAGTAATAGAGGGGGTTAAGTATTGATTCTGTTTGTATATGTTCTTGCTTGTATGTGTTAATATAGGAATCAATACAAAATTTTAATAGAGAAGAAGCTGGGATGTTTCAACCTCACAAACAGCACTTTTTGGGCAACATCAGCACAATTTGAGCGAAGTGCCCATTGAAAGAAGTTCTATTCTTGGCTGCCAAAAGAACCTGGAAGTGTCTCCACCTAGTGTTTGTTTGTAAACAGTAACTTCATCTATAGTAAGATTAAATGTTTAGACTGATAAAAGATTTAGTGAAGAAATTAGACGTTTATGAAACTATATGGTTTGTCTATATTTTCCAAATGATCACTGCCATTTTTATAAGTCTGTATACTTGAAGTTCTTCATCTGTTACTGAACCTGTTATTTGCTTCAGGCTGCATATTCAATAAATGTTATGCTTTCTGCTTGATTCTATGAATGGAATCCACATGAGATCAGTAAAAGAAGCTTTTATAACCACTCGATGATAATTGAAAGTAAGATTTATGCAGTAGATTTTGTGTATTTTTTTATGTTTACTTGCTGCAGTCATGGAGCTAATGCTAATGCTAGCATGCTAACCTTGGTATGCACCTGTTACACTTTTGATATTTTATTTATGATGAAATCTGTGAAAAGAATCTACGTAAGATCATGAAAACATTTTTTTAATACTTCTTTTTAAAGTCCACGTGATGTAAAAAAAAGCAGGACTCATCGGAGCAGGCAACCTTCTTACACTGCTCCAAGGTCCAGTTCTGACCCTCGCGTGCCCATTTTAGGCAGTTTCAGTGGTGGACATGGGTCATCATGGGCACTCTGACCAGTCTGCAGCTACACAGCCCCATACGAAGCAGGGTGCGATTCAGTGTGTGTTGTGACACATTCCTTCCATAACCATCATTACAATGTTCTGTTACTTGTGCCACAGTAGACCTTCTGTCGATTTGGACCAGACGGGATATCCTCTGTTGCCCTCGCGCATCGATGAGCCTTGGGTGCCCAACACCATGTCGCCAGTTTGTGGTTTGCCCCTTCTCGAACCACTGTCAGTAGGTACTCACCACTGCTGACAGGGAGTACCCCACAAGCCTTGCCGTTTCAGAGATGCTCTGATCCAGTCATCTAGCCATAAAATTTTGGCCCTTTACTCCTGCCCATTTTCGTTCATTCAACACGTTGACTACCAGAACTGATTGTTCTTACCATCTAATCTACCCAGACATTGACATGTGGATAGGATAAACGTTATTCGCTTCACATGTGAGTGGTCATAATGTTTTGACTCATCAGTGTAGACAAAAGAATAAAAATTAGAGTTACATCAATGTGTCTCAGGTGTGAATGGCTTACAGACTGCAGACAAACACATGAATGGAGCAGCATATAAAAAACAGGGTGAATGGACTGCATTTTTGTGTGTATTTGAGTAGATGTCATTCCTTTTGTTAACTTTATTTTGTAAATCTAAAAAACCACATGGCATGGTCTTAAATAATGTGTCATAAAACTCTTGAGTTTTAAAGTTATCATCCTCAGATTTGGAATATATCATTATCAGACTTGTGTTTTCAGCTCCACTGTGTTTCTAGGCCCTTTTAAGGCCAGTGTCATATGTAATTTCATAAAAAATATATTATGAAAATAATTTGCAGATAACTTTCCTATACATTTTAGCTTATATAATAATTTTTCTTTATGAATTTAATAAATTTTGACATATGGGCAACAAACTTGACACAAAAGTGTCTTCTGTCAAAACAGACCACTATTATGACTGTGAAAAAGTGATGAACTACAGCCATTATTATTCAGTATGTCCTACTCAGGCCTGAGCTCAGAAAACGGGGCAGTGTGAACAGGTATTGATATAATATAATTCTATTTTGTAAAATTAAGTGGGGGGCCAGAGCAGTATCCATCATGTTGTTTGTGAGAGTTCTGGTATCCAAGGATCGGCAACATTATGCTAACTCGCTGACCAATGACATCTCTTATCAAACAATTTTGCATTGGCTCAAGGGTGTTTACCTTCCCCTGTGGTGCATCCGGAAGTGCAATGTGTCAGCAGTGTGGTGGACCAGGGTTCAGTTCCCATGTTGAAAACAGGAAGTAATCACGTTCTAATAAACAGTGACAAGCACAATCCCACAACTCACTTTTGGCGCCCCTCCGTGGACATTTCACCCGAAAATAGAGCTCACAATTTCCCATACACCCAACAACACTTACCACTTTGGCCACTGGGGACAGTGTTTCACATTTTGATAAGCACAGACTGATTTTGCTAAAGAAAAGTCAACCTACTCTTTCCGATTTCCCTGTGAGACCATTTTGGTTGGGGAACCAGAGAATTAGCAACAGCCCGAAGAAGTTTTACAATTAACAGTAGTTTTTACCATTTGTACCATTGTTTTTTCAATCCATTTGTACGTTCAATCCACCTGAAGTAGCAAAATTCAAGCAACAGTGTTCTAAAGTCCAAGTAAAAATGGTTATTCTGAGTAGCCAATCATCAAATAAATCGATTCCATATCTCAGAACTAACACAAATCTTCTCACAGCCTTCTCTCTCTCTCTCTCTCTCTCTCTCTCTCTCTCTCTCTCTCTCTCTCTCTCTCTCTGTTACAATGCTTTGCTGATCTGCCATGGTTAATTAAACTGTATAGTTTCCTCACTCTCACTCCTCTGTGTTGTACGCCGAACTGTCCTCCCCCTTACGCCCTTCCCAGCCCTGCCATCACCACTGACCTGTGCTAAGCAGGAGATCAATAGTCAATTCCATTTTGTGGCCGGCGTGTGACAGCTATTAGATAGGAGTAGATTGGAACTTGTAAGCAGCATAAGCGTGAATCTGAGTGTATCTGACCCCTCCTCCTCTGCTGTCTCGGCCTGTTCTCATCAAGACGACCGTCAAGCGCATAGAGACTCTTTTCTGTTTCTCAGCCCTACCGCTCGCTCACAGATATGCAGCAAACTCTAGATTATACAGAAGACATATTTTGTGGTAACAAACTGCTGTTCTCTTCTGCATGGAGTCATTGACTTTGAAATGTTGTGTTTTGATACCAAACAAACTGAGACCTTAAATTTTAGAGATATTTATGGCTGTTTGAACAAAGATGACTAGCATACTGTATAGTCAGATTAATTTTCCTCAGTGAACCACATTGTTCTTTTCATGCACCAACCTGGAAACTCATTTTCGTCACTTTGTTCATTTTTGAAGTACATCTGTATGGTGATTAGATTCACTGTTTTGGACTGCCAGCTCTATGCACCATCCAGACACATTCTGTGTGTGATAGTTGTGCTTTGTTCAACATGTGACACAACATGCCATGGTGCTTCTTGTCCGCTGTGCAACCCCCTTTGCTGTATATAAGCAAGCTGTGATTTTATATTGTTTTGGCCTTATTCGAAGATTGATGAGATTATATTTTAGAACCCAAAAATCACACACCCATTGCTGTTTTACCACAGGGACCCCTGGTCTTGCCACACTTCCTGTTTTTATCCCACAGCTTTGCCCAGCTTAATTTCTCAAGAGTTTACAGAAAATGCTTAATGCTAAAGGAATGGAAACAGTTTTCATCCACCCAAGGGCATGACAGTAAAGACTAAACTGTTTTTAGAATTTGGTCTTTTGATAAAAATAACATCACAGTTGCTAAATGTTCTTGGCTTTTCAGCATTTTTCCTTTTGTTTCCCCAGAATTTTGTCACATAATCTTTTATTTTCAATTTGTCTTTTCAGTTTAGATTAAGTTGTGTTATTTTTCACTCTGACTGTTCTAGCTGTTGTTTTCCAGTTTCACTTTAGTTTTAGTTTTTCAGTATATTTAGTTTTTATTTTAGTTTTAGTATTTTAGGGCTGCAAAATTAATGTGTTAACTGATAGTATTTGTTGAATATGTTTAACTGCGTTACATTTACCAAGACCATCTAATGTTATTGCTATCTGGTGACATTTTAGTGAAAGTACGCCGCTGTCCGTCATCACTCAATCGACAAAGCTAGTCACCTTTGTCTCTGGGAATCATGTGGAGCAGTTTTCCTTCTACCTTATCCAATCTCCATCAGCACCGGTAGTGTTGGGGCATCCTTGGTTGGTAATGCACAACCCACACATTGATTGGTCAACCAACACTGTTCTTGCTCCGTGTTGTTTGTCGCACTGTCTTAACTCTACAGTTTCCCCTGTCCAGTCTTGTGTTTTGTTGCAGGATGAACTGGTGGACTTATCCAGAGTACCGCTGACATACCACGACTTGAGGGCATTGTTCAACCGGTCCTGTGCCATGACCCTTCCTCCTCATCGCCCTTACGACTGTGTGATTGAACTGCTTCCTGGCACTTTGCCGCCTCGGGGACGGCTGTACTCACTCTCGGCTCCCAAGCAGGTATACAGTTGTGCTCAAAAGTTTGCATACCCTTGGACAATTGGTAATATATGTACCATTTTTAAAGAAAACATGAGTGAGCAGGCAAAACACATTTCTATTATTTATTATGGGATTCATATTCAACTGTAGGTTATAACTGAATGGCACAATCATAAAACAAAACACGGCAACAAAGAAAAAAATGAAATTACCCCTGTTCAAAAGTCTGCATACCCTTAGTTCTTAATACTGTGTATTGCCCCCTTTAGCATCAATGACAGCGTGCAGTCTTTTGTAATAGTTGTCTATGAGGCCCCAAATTCTTGCAGGTGGTATAGCTGCCCATTCGTCTTGGCAAAATGCCTCTAGGTCATGCAAAGTCTTTGGTCGTCTTGCATGAATCGCATGTTTGAGATCTCCCCAGAGTGGCTCGATGATATTAAGGTCAGGAGACTGTGATGGCCACTCCAGAACCTTCACCTTTTTCTGCTGTAACCACTGGAGGGTCAACTTGGCCTTGTGCTTAGGGTCATTGTTGTGCAGCTTTCGTGCAGTAGAATGCAAATTGTCTGCCAGTATTTACTGATAACATGCTGCATTCATCTTGCCATCAATTTTCACAGGATTCTCCATGCCTTTAGAGCTCACACACCCCCAAAACATCAGTGAGCCACCACCATGCTTCACAGTGGGGATGGTATTCTTTTCACTATAGGCCTTGTTGACCCCTCTCCAAACATAGCGCTTATGGTTGTGACCATAAAGCTCTATTTTGGTCTCGTCACTCCAAAGGCGTGTCAAGGTGTTGTCGGGCATATTGTAACTGGGCTTTTTTGTGGCATTGGCGCAGTAAAGGCTTCTTTCTGGCAACTCGACCATGCAGCTCATTTTTGTTCAAGTATCATCATATTGTGCTCCTTGAAACAACCACACCATCTTTTTCCAGAGCGGCCTGTATTTCTCCTGAGGTTACCTGTGGGTTTTTCTTTGTATCCCGAACAATTCTTCTGGCAGTTGTGGCTGAAATCTTTCTTGGTCTACCTGACCTTGGCTTGGTATCAAGAGATCCCCGAATTTTCCGCATCTTAATAAGTGATTGAACAGTACTGACTGGCATTTTCAAGGCTTTGGATATCTTTTTATATCCTTTTCCATCTTTATAAAGTTCCATTACCTTGTTACGCAGGTCTTTTGACAGCTCTTTTCTGCTCCCCATGGCTCAGTACCTAGCCTGCTCAGTGCATCCATGTGAGAGCTAACAAACTCATTGACTATTTATACACAGACACTAATTGCAATTTAAAAAACCACAGGTGTGGGAAATTAACCTTTAATTGCCATTTAAACCTGTGTGTGTCACCTTGTGTGTCTGTAACAAGGCCAAACATTCAAGGGTGTGTAAACTTTTGATCAGGGCCATTTGGGTGATTTCTGTTACCATTATGGTTTAAAAAGGAGCCAAAGAACTATGTGATAATAAATGGCTTCATATGATCACTAGCCTTAAATAAAAGACACAATTTCTGCCAGGGTATGCAAACTTTTGAGCACAACTGTACACTCGACGATGGTTAATTGCCCACAATCCACCACAGAGAAGATGTACGAGCTGGGAGTTTACTGCTTCATTCATTCCTGCAATGTTTTATTTCATGCCAAATACTTTTTGACATTACTTGATTAAAATAACACGATAACATATAGAGAGGCAAAACATACAGATACATTTTAAAATGTACTGTTTTTTTGATAAAATGTGTTTACTCTTTATATTAACACACAGTATATATTAAAAATGACAAACAGAATGAAGATTTATTGTATTAATATATTATTTAATAAGAATAACAAGTAAGGCCCAAGTACTTTAAAATGTCATATGTGACATTGTTTCTGCGACAGCCCCAGAGCTCCGACATTCGTCAGTGTCCGAATCACTCATTTTGTTCACTCACTGCTGAGATGTAGTGCACTAACTGCCATTCACTATATAGGAATTAGTTAATTAGTGAACTATTTTGGACACAGCCACTCTCTTCGCAATACGAATGCCTCGTGCCCGCACATCTCTCACACGTGTGCACGCACAGAAATGCTGTCTGTTTGCTCTCCAGTTGTCGATCACGTGAACAGCAAAGAAAAAGGCATTTACACTTAACATGGATGTTTACATGGATTTATACAGTTAATCCACCAGAAGTAGCTGCAATAGTTTCCAGTAAATGCGTAAATACTGCTCATGACATGCGGGACAAAGCGCACTGATATATTGCTGCGCTGATTTAAAAATGTACACTTCAAAACTGATGTCTTAAGAGCCCAGTTACAGAATCACCCTGAAAATGACCACATTACACAGAAAAGCCCATGTTAGCATTAGAGCCAAATCTTACCTCAGAGTGCTGTCTTAATTTGAAGTTGTGATTTCAATCTTGAACGACAGAAATGCCACCCATTGTAAAGAAGTAAAAGTAAAAAACTTTTACATGAGCGAGAGTAAAAATACCCACTTTTAAACATACTCTAAAAGTACATTTTTTTCCAAAAAGTTACTCAAGTAAATGTAACAGAGTAAATGTAGTGCGTTACTACCTACCTCTGCAGAAAAATAATAATAATAATCCTTACAAATACAATAGGGTTTCAGCCCTTCGGGCTTGAACCCCTAATAAGTATGCAGTTATTCTTGGTTTGTCATTCCCTTTTCCCCCACAATTGCTTGATTGTAAAAACAAATATATAAAATTACGCTACTTTATTGTTTGCCATTTTTTATTGGGTCCTATTGAGCAACTAAGCAAAATGACTGTATCACACTTGTGTTTGTATTTGGTTACAAATGTGACCAAGAATAAATCTCATACTTTCACTAACTTTAAAAAGTAAAATACATGTGCCCACTCAACTGGGAAAATTTTGGGATTAAACGGACTAAATTTACTAATTACAGTTTAATGTTATGATTATTATACAACTCTTCATTTTAATACAAGAACAGTGTGTAGAAGTGAGTTGTGTTTCACTTGTATTAAGACTTAAGTTGTTTAATCCTAGAGTCTTTGCCTTACCTGATGCACATTTTAAATAAAATTTGATTGATTGGTTGACTGAAAAAAAAAAAGGCTTGATTTTGAGCCAGAATATTTACTATAGTAAGGGTAGCACTAAACACATGAAAAACAGAAAGAAAAAAGGACCAACAAAAGTATTTTGCTTTTGGTAAAATAATTATTTATTTAGCTTTTCTTTGTGGACATTATTGTGTTTTGAATGGTGCAAAATGAAATAGGTTTACAGTTAATTATAAACAACTGTTATACTAAAATATGCTCAGGAGAAATCCATTTTAAAATTAACACGTATCACGATATGTATCGTATCGTGGCCTCTGTATTGTGATGTGTATCGTGACGTTGTTGGTGATACCCAGCCCTACCGTTACAGAGACAGGTGTGATATTTCATCGCACCTCTTTCAATGATATCTGACAGGTAACACAGATGTTTTCTGCATGTCATTTAATGTAAAATAAATAAATAAATCACTTTATTGCGCAAGATATTGCGCACTTAGTCAGAACAATATGAAATTCTCCTTCATTATTCAGTTAGAAAAATATATATTTTGATTGTCATATTTTTTGAGAATGGAAAAGGAAAAACATTTCCTTAATGGGGCATTTTTCCCCAATGTACCCATTATTCATTATAATGTCATTAAAAGTTTGTAATTAACAAAAAACAAATGCAATGTGAGAAATGCAGTCGCTGATCACAAAAACGTGCAGGAACATGGGGCACATGTAGAGTTTCACAAGAGTTTCTCATTTCCTGCTTCAGTTTGTGCTTGTGGTTCAGGATGGAGAGAAGGGTACACAACATAAGACAGGCAGCACAGAGTGACTCGTACTCAGAACGCCCGCTGGTCAGGCTCACTTCAAGAGGGTTTTAGTCTTTCTTTTTTAAAGAAAACTTCAACTGTACACCAGACCTCACTGGACAGAAACTAAAAAGAAGTGTAAATGTGACTCCAACCTCCTACAGATGCCTTTTTAAACACTTTAAAGTATGTACCATATTTTTTTGTATTACCTTAATTATTTTAATTAGAATTATTGGTAACACTTTAGAATAAATTTAATTAATGAGTCATTAACAGTCCAAACATTATATTTTGCTTAACACATCAGTTCATGTACATTCAAATGTGAATATATGTTGAAATCAATATAAATCAAAGTTTGACATTTTTAACTGCTTAACTGTACATTAACTAAATAAGTTAAGCTTAACTTAACTTGTCACAGTGGTCATTTTGGTAACACTTCACAATATGATTGTATTAGTTAACATTAGCAACCTACATTAGTTAAGATGAACTAACATTGAACAGTACTTTTTCAACACTAATTATCTTAGTTAATGTTAATTTCAACATATATTAATACATTCTTAACATGAAAAACTGTATATGTTAACATTAGTTAATATTTCTTTAACTAAAATGACTAACAATTGTATATTTATAATTTATTGTTATTCAAGATTAATAAATGTAGTAAAAATATTGTTTATTCATGTTTAGTTCAATGCAATAGATGTATAATTGAATAGAACCTTATTGTAGGGATGTGCACTTCAAAACGAATAACGGATTCATCCGAATAATATACAAAATATTGGTATGACTGATTATCCAAGAGGTACAAGGATAAAGCGACATTTTAAATAAACATGTAAAAAACTTACAAAGAATTTATTAATCTGTGCAGCCAATATTTCAAAAGTGTAAACCTTATGAATGAAATTGTGAACATTGTGATTTCAGATCTTATGGGCGTGTCTCAACTTTGTTTGAGATCTCTGTTAATTGTACGTGTCTGGAGCTTATCAAGTGTAACATTAACTAAGATACACATCATATACACTTTCCACTTATTGAAATGTCTATTTTAATGTATCACACGATTCACACGTGATTCTCATGTTTTTATTTATAGCCTAAACCAGAGCACATTGTTAAATTCCTGACTTGAAGTGATGATTTCAGGTTGGAGCTCATCTATCTTTTAAAGTTAACCACATTTACATTCACATCAGCGATTAAGGAAATTATCTGGTTAAGACTTTATTCCGAAAAAAGTTAAACTGCTCCATAAAACTTTAAATGTTCCATAGAGTATTCATCTATTCGGAATATTCCTGTTTATGTAAAACGAAGAAACTGAAACATGCTCGTCTTTTTTTTTTTCTTCTTCTTCTTTAAACTGTGTTACCTCTGGTAAGGTGCTATATAAATTTAACATTATTATTATTATTATTATTATTATTATTATTATTATTATTATTCAGCTAAATAATGGTGTTTTATCGTAAAAACATTCCTGATAGATTTAAGGGACTTTCACCTGTTTGTAGGCTATATTGATTTAAATATAATTTCTTTTCATTTGTATTTATTGTTCACTGAAAAATGTGTGCACTCCAAAAAAATAATACTTTAAACTAACTTAGTTCAATTATGGACAGTGGTTCCACACAACCAAATGAGTTTTTATTAATATTAAAGGATTTTTTTTTTTTTTTTATCTATGCAAACTCATTGTGTTGTGACAACACAATTGAATGAGGAAGAATCTATGTGAAATAGTAATGTTCAACCAAATCAATTTAATCACTTCCCTGTAACTTAAACTGGTTACATTTTCTGAACATGTTTTGGTCTATTAAAAACTCTCCAAATATTTTACACTCAACCGACATAATATGATTTAATTCAAACAACTTAATTCAAACAACTTCAATTGTTTCTATTTAAAGTTAGTCTATTCAACCATGCAGTTTTTTTTTTGTTGTTGTTTGTTTTTTTGTGATTGTCTTGTAATGAGTCATAAAAAGACAACAAAGATATATAACAAATGCTCAAACAGGGGTCGGGAACCTATGGCTCGCGAGCCACAAGTGGCTCTTTGTTAAAAATCAAGTGGCTCGCGGGGTGTATCACTATTCACCAACACATGATCGTTTAAAACTTTCTAGAGATCATTTTCCTGCAGAAAGTGTGGGTGTGATTGCAAAACTTGAAGTCATAGGCACTGTTTTGATTTCCTTTCTCCCTTTTATGTCGTAGAGCCTACTCCTGGTGAACAAGGTTTGAAATTAACACCTGCCAAATGCGGATTTTTCATGTGCAGTGGCGGGTAAATTTGCTGATGTACCAGCCACTGTGGGGGGAGACCCACTTCTCGGAGTGATATATGATAAGAAATTAAACACAAAGACATGCGTTTGACGACACGTGTGATTATATTTTGAAGAACAGACATAAGAAAAGCCACTGATGCATGTCTGATTTGATATGTGAGCTCTGCTGTTCACGAGTGCAATGAAAGCACTTTTCCAAGTATGCACATGCATAGAGTTCTGGGCCTTGTTTCCCAATAACTACTGATCTTAGCAATTAAGCATTTTCTATGAGCGAATTTACGAACATTCGTTTTTTTTTTATTTTTTTTATGAGCGCCCAGGGTGTGAAATAGCACCCGCCAAATGTGACAAGGCTCAATCCATTTCGCGAGCTCTTCATTCAAATGCAGGTATTTCATGCGCGAGTAATTTTGCTCATCTACCCAACAGGCGGGTGACATGTAAGGCATCTTGGAGTGACACATGACAAGAAATACTGTTAGTCACAAAAACACGTGCTTGAAGAAACTTTGTTATATTTTTATTATATAAGAACTGACAAAAGAAAAGCCGTCAGTGCTCATGTCTGATTCGCTGTTTGTTCGGAGGCGTCCGGCGGGACCCTGTCTCGTGGAACACGCGCATGTAAAGAGTTATCACTCCTTTTTCTCTGTTTCATTTGTCAAACTTTTTTTGCAAGAATAATATCATTAATATATATATATATATATGTATTTGTATTAAGAAACAATGACGATAGTGATTAAATCATAAAATGAGTTATCACTCCTTTTTCTCTTTCATTTGTCAATTTTTTTTTTGCAAGAATAATATCATTAATATATATATATATATATATATATATATTTGTATTAAAGAAACAATGACGATAGTGATTAAATCATAAAATAGTATGACACATTGAACCTAAAATTTAAAGAAAAAAGTTTTATTTTATTTTATTTAGGCAGCATTAACTGTATTACCAAAATGCAATACAAACACATTTGATAAGAACACACATTTGGCAGCATTTTTTTTGGGAACACATGGGAATTTATTAGGCTTATTTATTATGATTATGATGATTATTATTATTATTATCATTACATTTATTATTGTCTTTAGTTCTTAATTTGTAGACTATTAGTAATTTTTCAAATGTTGTCGTTGATGGATGCTTGTGTGATGGCAAATGGGGCTGTTGGAGACGGTAAATGTTTGGATTTGGGGAAGTGGTTATATATAAGATTTTTTTATCACTTTGTTATTTTAATTGCTATTTTGTTTAATTTAAAGTGAAATTTGAATTTAGAAATGTATTTTGTTTACGTTTTTCGTGTTTCAATAAATTAATTAAATTTTAAAGCAAAATCAATAAAGAAAAAATATTCACTGACCCTCGGCAGGGGGGGTTGATGATATAATCGGATATCGTGATATTTTTTAAGGCGATTATCATTAAAATATTTTTTACATATTGCCCACAACTTTTTCATGAACAATTGTTAAATGAAGTAATTGTATGGAGACCCACACAAACGTGTACTCAATTCCATATGGCAACATGTTTCCTATTTATTGTTGCATATTTATTTTCTTTTTTGTGTTTTTGAGTAGTCTATGGGCATAATAAACATTTTATTTTATTTAAAAACTTTGTTTTTTGAAAATAGTAAATTATTAGTTTGTGCTATGGCTTTTTCAAAAAACTGCATCAACCAAAAATTAAACAATTGGCTCCTTAGTGAAAAAAGGTTCCCTACCCCTGTGCTAGACACAAATTTTACTGAAAAGTAAAGATATGCCGAGCACCCTCCAAGAAATGGGCAGCTTGCAGATCTTACTTCTTCCAAAAAAACAAATTTAAACAAATAACATGTTTGCTCAAAAATCACTTTTAGAGCCATCAGACTTCTTAAGTCATGACTTCTATGCAAACTCATCACTGAAGCTGAAAATTACTTTTACATTTCTATAAAGGTAAATAATAGTTCTCAAAAATAATACTATTAATAAAAGCCAATACATTAAAAAAAAAAAAAAAGTCAAAAAGTACAGATGGCAGAGTATAATTTAGACTAAGAACTGGCATCTGACAATTATCAAATGACAGGTATCACTGCTAGAAACTACTAGATGTAACTTTTACTGAAAATTTTTTCAGCAATTTTGAACATGGATAAAGTTACCCATATTAAAAAATTGCACAACAAAACGGCAGAATGTCAAACTATTGCCATTTTCTAAAACTTTGAATTTACAGGTAACCAATCAAAACTTATTCAAGGAACATTCCTTACTCTAGCACATCAGTGATGAACTTGGTCTTCAGTGTTTGTGCTTTATTAGATAGCTTGTTGCCATCTAGATCCAGAAATAACTTCTGCAGTTCTCAAGTTCAGTGCATATATCAGTCCCAGCAACATGGCTGTGGCATATGGTAAATTGCTGAGATCCTGAAGAACTTTTAGACCTTCCAATACCACTCCAACATCTGCTGGGCTGTCTTCGATGTCTGCACCTTCAACTTTTATCACATAGATTCCCAAGACAGTCTTCTGGATTGCCTCCTGAGTGCTGGCTACATCTGTAACCTACAGAGGATAAATAAAAGGATAGAGTACTCATAAATTCCTGCATATTAACTTTACCACAGCATTTAACATCCTTGAAAATACAGCAAAATGTAAAAGGCACATACACACCATATACTCCCTAATAAGACTGCTAGGGTCTTCATTCAGGTAGACACAGAGAGATTCGAGTATGCATTCTCTCTTCATATCAATGTCGTCAGACTAAAGATGCAAATACCAAACAATATTAAAGAATTATAGCCTTTACATTTTTTCCCCCAAATTACAGGCACACATTTAAAAATATGAATCGGGCCCTGCACAAGCTCCCGTTCAAAATGCTGATGCAGAAGCGCATTCTGTCATGAGTCCGGCATCAAGATTGGTTCGTGGCAGTAGACCTGAAGGCTGCGTACTTTCATGTCTTTGTACTTTTCATGTCTCACGCGCTTTGCGTGTTTACTTGGACTGCACAGAGAGCTTTAGATACTCTGAGCAGCTCTTTGTCTGTTTTGGGGGACAGCAGAAGGGGAAAGCTGTCTCCAATCAGAGGATTGCCCACTGGATTGTGGATGCCATCACTTTGGCATACCAGGCCCAGGGCGTGCCGTCCCCTCTGGGAGTACGAGCACACTCCACTAGGAGTGTGGCATCCTCCTGGGCTCTGGCAAACGGTGGCTCTCTAACAGATATCTGTAGAGCAGCGGGCAGGGCGACACCCAATACCTTTGTGAGATTTTATCTCCGGGTTCATCCCAAGTGTCAGCAGGAATGGACAGGTAAGTATGCGGGCAGCTGGCCGGGTGTACTGCTTGCACTTAGCGCCTTTCCCATCCCCGAGGGGTAAAATGTGCTTTTTTCTTCCAAGTGAGTTCCCGGGACCAGCGACCCCTGGATGTCCTTCCTCCCCCAGCACCCTGCAGCAGATGAATTCGGAAGAGGAATTCGATGCCAGGCCCAGTACTCATGAAGTATGCCTTGTTAAGTCAGCCCGTGTACTTGGGATAGGTGCTCCATATGTGGTGGTTCCTTGTCGGTAACCCCATATGAGGTGTTTTCCATGGTACGGTTTCCCTGACGGTACACCCCTGTCTTCCCTTGGGCAGAGTTCTGCTCTGCCACCAGTCGCTGCGCTTGTAGAGCTCCTTCCTTCCAGGTAGGACCTACCGCAGGAACTCCCTTCCATATGTGGTACTTCCTGGTTGGTAAGTCCATGTGATGTATTCTCCACATGTTAACCTCCCCTTTAGGCAGGATGTGGTCCCCGTGGTGTCTTTTCTGCGTGGAAAAGAACACCTTCCCCGGTGCGAATGCTTGGTCCCAGCTATGTGAATTTGTTTTGTTTTTTTCAAAAAGAGAGAATGGGTCAGAACAGCTGGTGCGGCCTATTCCCATTGTAAGTTCACTGGTCCCCCCTTGGAGTACGAGGGACTATGCAACTTATGCGGGGCATTGGGAAGGTTCCGATGGAGCTGTGTGCACTTGTTACTAGGCACACGGTAGCCTGCCTGCTCCTGCACCGCCGATCCACATAACACAGTTCAGCTGGTTGTGGCGTTTTTTATAGGGACCCATAGTGTCACTACATCAACACAACGTCGAGTGAGTGACAGACAGGGAATGTCTTGGTTACTATTGTAACCTCTGTTCCCTGATGGAGGTAACGAGACGTTGTGTCCCTCCTGCCACAACACTGAACTACCCACTGAAATGGCCGGAACTCTGTCTTGGTTCCTCAGCACAAACCTGAATGAGTGGTTGCAAGCCGTCTCCTTTTATACCCGTATGTCAGGGGGAGTGGCATGCAAATTCCACTCGCCAATTCTCATTGGCCTTTTCTCAAATATCAGAGGTGTTTGGGGCTCCCAAGTTCGACCCCTAGTGTCACTACAGACACAAGTGTCTCGTTACCTCCATCAGGGAACGGAGGTTACAGTAGTAACCAAGATGTTATCCATCCTCCTTACTGTATTTTCTTAAGCTTTAAGTCAACATATTACATTGTTTTATAAGCTAATGCATTTGTAGCATCTGTCAGTTTGTATTAATACTATGCATTTTGTATTTCTTGTATTTCTCATGTTAATTAAGTTAATTTTATTACATCTGTGTCTTTCTTGTGTGCTCATCTGTGATCATAACCCCAAAACTTAAAAAAAATAGTTCACCCCAAAACAGCAATTCTCATCAATTTACTCATCTTTGTGTCATCTCAAACTCATCTTTCATGGAACACAAACAAAGGTATATTAATAGATATAGGTTGTGTTTATACCCATACAACACAAGTGAATGGGGAGCATAAAGGTAATCCACACGACTCCAGCTGTTTAATCGATGTTTTCTGAAGTGATCCAGTCAGTTTTGTGTGAGAACAGACTAAAATGTTACTCCTTTTGCACTGTTCTCAGCCCAAAATGATTAGATCTCTTCATAAGTCATTTGATTAAACCACTGGAGTTGATTGGAATACTTTTTTTTAAATTATTTTATTTTTGATTTTATCCCCTTTTCTCCCCCATTTGGAATGCCCAATTCCCAATGTGCTCTAAGTCCTCATGGTGGCGTAGTGACTCACCTCAATCTGGGTGGTGGAGGACAAATCTCAGTTGCCTCCGCATCTGAGAACGTCAATGTGTGCATCTTATCACGTGGCTTGTTGAGTTCATTACTGTGGAGACATAGCGCATGTGGAGGCTTCACGCTATTCTCTGCGGCATCCACGCACAACTCACCACATGCCCCACCGAGAGCGAGAACCACATTATAGGACTTTCCAGCAAGACAATAACACCAAGGATACATCCAAGTTGTCCAAAATCTGGTTCAGGGATAGGTTGTGGAATGTCCTTAAATGGCCCTTTCAGTCCATCATTAAAATCCCATTTCAAACCTTTGTTGGGATTTCAAGGAAGCAGTGGCAGCACAGAAACCAAAGAATGTCAATGAGCTCGAAGCTTTTGCTCATGAGAAATGTGTAAAAATTCTCATAGAGAGGTGTCCGAAGCCTGAGAACACTTACCTGAAACATTTATTTGCTGTTATTAAGGATAAAGGATGCTCCACAAATGCTTGACTTTGGGGGTTGAATAGTTTTGACATGACATTTGTGGAGAGAATTAATTATTTTTATTTTAAAATTTGGGTAAACTGAACTCTTTGTTCTCAAAATCACTCAAATGTGTATTAACAACTTACTTTGACTGTTTACTGAGGTTTTAGTTGATGTGTTTTGATTCACATCACCAGAATGGTGGCTGGTCAGGGGGGTTGAATAATTTTGATTGCAACTGTAGTTGGCAACATTCAGGCTGAACAGGTGCAGAAATGAGTGCGAGTCTCTGGTTTTTATGGTAACCAGAGATTCTAACAGCAGCTGCAGTGACGCAACGACTTTACCAATTGCCGATTAGCTTGTTTATCTTTTTTCTAGGCGGGACTTCCTTTACTAGAGCGGCCATATTGAGCATTGCACTTTCTCCCATTCATAGTATTACAAGTGAACCATCTTGGTATAAATACAATCTTTGCCAAAACTCCATTATACTTTCAGTGTGCCAAGCTGTGTGATGTAACAAATGTTGGTGAATTTTTTATTCTGTTTATAAATCTTAAAAATGTAATACTGCTCTTTGCCTACCAGAGCCAAAACGTTGTTTTTCCTTCAATAAAGTTGTATTTAAAGTGACACGCCTTAATTTATCCAAAGTTAGGCAGTGATGAAGGGGGAGAGCTGTGATGAAACGCATGTTGTACACAGATGAATGACGGATAAAATGCTTAAATGTCTGCAAAAGTCAAATGTGGCATTTTTTAAAAAAAAAATATATATATATATATATATATATATATATATATATATATATATATTTTATTTTTTATTTTTTTTATTTTTTTCTTGGATTTTTCCCCTTTTTCTCCCAATTTGGAATGCCCAAATCCCAATGCGCTTTTAAGTCCTTGTGGTCGCGTAGTGATTCACCTCAGTCCGGGTGGCGGAGGACGAATCCCAGTTGCCAACCAATGCATCTTATCACGTGGCTTGTTGAGCACATTGCCACGGAGACATAGCACCTGTGGAGGCTTCACGCCATCCTACCGCGGCAACCACGCTCAACTCACCACTCGCCCCACCGAGAACAAACCACATTATAGCGACCGTGAGGAGGTTACCCCATGTGATTCTATGCTCCCTAGCAACCGGGCCAATTTGGTTGCTTAGGAGACCTGGCTGGAGTCACGCAGCATGCCCTGGGATTCAAACTAGCGACATAGCGAACTTCAGGGGTGGTAGCCAGCGTATTTTACCACTGAGCTACCCAGGCCCCCTCAAATGTGGCATTATTTGTACTTCAGAGCTTTATCCACCTTTACTGGGACTAGGCATTAATCAAAAGCAAGTTTTTTATGTTTTATTTGACATCGTTTCAAGATAGAGATTGTGACCTCTGCTGTATAGTATAAATAGTGTAGAATAAAGCAAGAGCTTTTAATGATTTAAGGGTAATTTATTTTATCATCACATTTAAAATTTAAAATATCTAATTTTGCCTCGATGTGGATTGTATTGTTTTTGGTTCGTGATATTTCCAAATTCGTTATATCATTCCCCAGTTGTCTCACAATTCGTTTCGATGTACGATATGAAGTTCACCTTATGGTACAATCTCAAGTAATTATAATATCACTTGGATGGATATTACGAAATGGTGGATGGTTATTCAAAACATTATTCAGTGAAAATTGGGTTTGTAGATCTCATCTTTGCATCTTTGATAATATACTCATGGAAGAAATATTTCGTTTTAACTTAAGGTTAAGTTTAAAAAGGCAAATTTTTAGGTATTCCTGTGCTTAAAATTCAAAAGGCTGAATTCAAGCATTTTAAGAACTGTGTGTGATCCCTGTAAGTAGCTTAGAAAAAGCACAGAGAGTTTTTGATGTTTGACTGCTCATTTCATTACTTCAACTGAAAACAGTTTGAAATATTGTCCCATCCTTTGTTCATGAAATCATCCATTAATTGTGAAATAAAGCAATCATACACAATACTCGACTGCTAAACAAAACATTAAAAGCACCACAAAAAACAGCAATAAATTCAAGACTTTGACTGAACACAAAAAAACGTAGGATTTTTTTACTTGGTACTTCTCACTCTGGCGTCACTTCCTTCGTGCCGTCTTCATCAAAATCGATGGAAATCATCACATCCAGATTTTTGAATGGTAAAATTAAACCCATTACATGAGTTCGCATATGGAATTATACCACTGGGAGGACCCTATCTACGGAGAGGGTATACAGCAACAGTGGCCGAAGCAGAGCAAGGCTCTGATGAGGGGAAACACAGGGTTCACCAGAGGGGAAACCGAACAGTGGAATGCATCACACGGGATTACCCAGAGGGGAATCAACACGTATGGAGCACTTAGCCCAAGTACACGGGCTTACCTGAAAAGGGGCATACCACGAGTACTGGGCCTGGTGGCATCACTCCTCCGCCGAGTTCGTCACCGAACAGTACCTAAGGTTTTAGAGAGGCGTCCAGGGTTCACCAGTTATGGGGAACTGTTGTGGACAAAAAAAACGCACATTAACACCTTGAAAAAGGGGAAGGGCTTAATGCAAGTGGTACACCCACTTTGGCCTACCTGCTGTTACCTCGTAACACTTGGGATGAAATCGGTTCTGTGCGTAGGTTGTAAAACCTCGCAACGGTATTGGTTGTAGCCCAACCTGCAGCTCTGCATATGTCTGCTAGAGAAGCTCCCCTTGCCAGTGCCCAGGAGAACGCAACACCACTAGTGGAGTGTGCCCGAACTCCCAAGGGGCACGGCAGTCTTGTGACTGGTAAGCCAAGGAAATGGCATCCACAATCCAATGGGCCAGCCTCTGTTTGGAGACAGCTTTCCCTTTCTGCTACCCTCCAAAGCAGACACAGAGCTACTCCGAGCATCTGAAGCTCTGCGTGTGGTCCAAATAGATGCGCAGGGCGTGAACTGGACACAGCAACGACAAGGCCGGGTCTTCCTCCTCTGAAGGGAGCGCTTGCAGGTTCACCACCTGGTCTCAAAAGGGAGTGGTGGGAACTTTGGGAACATAACCGGGCCGGGGTCTCAAGATCATGTGAGAGTGTGCCGGCCCGAACTCCAGGCATTCGCTGGTGACAGAGAGCACCTGTAGGTCCCCACCCTCTTGATGGAAGTGAGTGCCACCAGACACAGCTCCAGCCCTTCCTGTAGGAAAGACAGCACAGACCCGACCACGCACCTCTGTGGGTCTTCCCCATGAGAAGAACACCAGTTCACGAAGAGATGCCATTTCAAGGCATACAGCCGCCACGTAGAGGGGGCTCTGGCCTGAGTGATCATATTTACCACCGCTGGCGGAAGATTCGCTAGGTCTTTCACGTCCCATCCAGGAACCAGACGTGGAGATTCCAGAGGTCTGGCCATGGGTGCCGGAGTGTGCCCTGCCCCTGATTGAGAAGGTTCTGCCTCAGGGGAATGCCAGGGAGGGGCTACTGCCAGGAGCATCAGGTCTGAGAACCATGTCCGGTTGAGCCAGTACGGCGCAACGAACAGGACTTGCTGCCCATCCTCCCTGACTCTGCACAGTGTCTGTGCAATGAGGCTCACTGGATGAAACGCATACTTGCGTAGCCCGAGGCCATCTGTGCGCCAGGACATCCATGCCGAGGGGAGCCTCGGACAGGGAGTACCAAAGGGGGCAGTGAGAGGACTTTCGGGATGTGAACAATGTCTACCTGCGAACAGGTCTACCTGCGCCTCCCCGAATCTCTCCCAAATCAGCTGGACTACGTGGGGGTGGAGTCTCCACTCCCCACGGAGCATTACCTACCGTGAGAGCGTGTTCGCTGCACGGTTGAGGACGCCTGGAAGGTGAATGGCTCGCAGAGACTTCAACATCTGCTGACTCCAAAGGAGGAGGCGGTGGGCGAGTTGCAACATGCGACGTGAGCGTACACCGCCTTGGCGGTTTATGTACGCCACGGTCGCTGTGTTGTTGGTCTGAATCAACAGCTGAAGCCTCCACAGGGCCAGTGATACTGCCAGCAGTATGTGCCATTGGAGTCGGAACCCTGTTCAGAGCCCTGATACTGCTTGCCCATTGCACACGGCACCCCAGCCCGAGTTCAATGTGTCTGTCGTGACCATGACGTGCCTTGAGACCTGCTCTAAGGAACGCCCGCCCATAGAAATGTGAGGTCTGTCCAAGGGCTGAAAGTCTTACGGCACTGTGGCATGATAGTTACATATGCATCAACCCGAGGGGGAGAACCACCGCCGAGGATGCCATATGCCCCAGGAGCCTCTGAAATTGTTTCACTGGTGCCACTACCTTCTGCCTGAAGCTTTTCAGGCAGGTCAGCACTGACTGTGCACGCTCGGTCGTGAGACGTGCCGTGAGAGTGACCGAGTCTAACTCCATACCGAGAAAAGAGATGCACTGCACAGGGGAGAGCTTGCTCTTCTCCCAGTTGACCTGAAGCCCAAGTCGGTCGAGGTGCTGAAGCACAAGGTCCCTGTGCGCACACAATAGATCACGCGAGTGAGCTAGGATTAGCCAGTCGTCGAGATAATTGAGTATGCGTATGCCCTTCTCCCTTAACGGGGCCAGGGCAGCCTCTGCGACCTTGGTAAAGATGCGAGGGGATAGGGACAGACCGAAGGGGAGGACCTTGTACTGGTATGCTCGTCCCTCGAAGGCAAACCGAAGAAAGGGTCTGTGTCGATACGTGAAATTACGTGTCCTTCAGGGCGATGGCTGCAAACCAATCCTGATGTCGTACTGATGCCAGGCTGCACTTCTGCATTAACATCCTGAATGGGAGCCTCTGTAAGGCCCTGTTCAAGGCACGCAGGTCCAATATTGGGTGCGACCCTCCCCCTCTCTTGGGCGCAATAAAATACAGGCTGTAAAAGCCTTTGTGTAACTCAGCTACGGAGGCACCCTCCCCACACCAGTGGAGAGGATGCCACTGAACCTGGGCAGGTGTCTGGCGAATTGGATCACGTAGCAGAGGTGAATCATCCTGACGAGCCACCACGAGGGGCTGGAGAGCTCTAGCCAGGCCTCCAGACTCCGTGCCAGTGGCACCAAGGGGACGACTGGATTTATCGTGCCCAGGAAGGGTGGTTCGCGGCAAGGCAGAGCAGGCGCCCCACTTGGAAGACAACCCAGGGGGGACGTGCTGCTCCGCAAGCCTGCAACGGAGGCCGGTGGCTGGGGCAGGTGCGTGGCCCCGGAGACTAGCATACTTACCTGTTCACCAGCCATCTCTCGACGGAGAAGAGGGAACGCGATGTACTCCCATCCGACTGGTTGTCTTGTGCTTGGCTGTTGTGAGCGCGATGACCCAGGGAATGAGGAAACTGCTCTTTTATTGATCATGTGGGTGCCGAGGCCCAGAGGGCACCCGGTGATGTTATACTCACCATACACTGACCCAGGGGCGATGGTGGGGCTGGTAGGTTCACCCTGGCCAGACCAGTCGGAGTCAGATGTCTCATCCCTGGGTCGCCTGTGTCAGGGCCTCCTCGATGCCCGTCTGGAGTTCTTGGGGGCCTGCTGATGGGCGGGTGGAGCCGCCTTCCTACTGGAGGATTTTCTTCTCAAAGACCGCCGTACGGGCTCCGATGGTACGGGAGCTGGGGCCGGTGCCACAGGAGGACAGCCCTAGCGAGAGGCAGATGGGGCATGGGACATTGGAGGCCTGAAGGCGGCCGAGTCGCGGCGCGGCAAGATATGTTTGATCGCCTCCGTTTGCTTCCTCACCGTCGAGAACTAAAGAACAATGAGAACATGACCCCTCCACGAAAGCTGCCTCGGCGTGCTGGCACCTCAAGCACTCGAGACAGATCTCATGGTAATCCGGAGGGGAGAGATAACAGCCACAATGGCGAACGGTCCAGTAACAGTCCAGTAGCACAAAGGCGAAAGTCTTTTTTGTAATTAACATTTTTTATTGATTCAAAAAGAAAGCACAACAGAGAAAAACACAACATATATACACAGAATCAACATTTAACTTTTAACACTCATTAATATCCCTCCCCAAACACCAACCCCACCCTACCCAAAGAACACCCCTGTTGTCACATAAAATAATACACACACACAAACAATAAAATAAAAAATAAAAATATATAAAAAATAAAATATATAATAAATATACATAATTAAACTAAACATCTCCCTCCTCATCCCTTCCTATAGAGTCCTCCAAAACTGCCAAATACCTACCCCACTTCCTGAAAAATAATTCCTAATGCCCCAGCCTTCCATCTATCATCCTCTCATCTCGGCACACCACTCTGGAAATGGTGGCGCTCCGTCTGACTTCCATCCCCTTACAAAAATTTGTCTACTGATTATCACGCTAGTCAGAACCCAATTTTTTATATATTTGTGACCTGAATTTATAACTTCCCCATTGCCCAAAATGGAAAGTCTGGGGCAAAGTAAAATTTGAGTGTCCAGAATGTCACGCAAATAATTCTGAATCTTTAACCAAAAATCTTGGATCTTAACGCATCCCCAAAAAACATGGGCTATGTCTCCAACTTCTGATTGGCATCGCCAGCATGTGGGTGTGTCTTTAAGACCAAGCCTGTATAATCTAGAGGGGGTCCAATAAAATCTTTGTAAAATCTTAAATTGCATAAGGTGAACCCTTGCATCTGTAGATGCAGACTTGACATTTTTCAGAATCTTAGTCCACACTCCATCCTCCAATACCAAATTCAAATCTTTCTCCCATAATTTCTTAATAGAAGTTAAAATTCCATACCCCATACTCTGAATTAACAGGGAGTAGTACACTGATGCCTCATGACCTTTTCCAAAAGCCGCAATCCCCTCTCCCAAAGCATCTGCCTCCTCAGGGGGGTGTGTGCTACTCCCAAAAATAGTACAAAGCAGGTGGTGTAAATACCTATAAAACTGAGATCTGGGGATCCCAAAATGTTGGACCAAGTTTTCAAACGATCTTAACACACCACTTTCATATAGGACACCGAGTGTAGCAACCCCCCTGACAATCCACTCTGGCCAGCAGAAAGGGGACTTGCCAATACACAATCTTGGGTTCTGCCATATGCTCGAGGCAACATTTAAATAAGTGTCCAATTTAAACAATCTGGACACTTTAGTCCATACTGAGTGTAAATGCGAAATAACGGGGTGTAACTTAACTTTTCCAATTAGTTTGATAGAGATGCTTTGTAATGGCGAAATAGGGGCAAGAACTGCCTGTTCAATAACAAACCAGGGAGGGGCTATTTCAGGTGGAAGTGACCAATGAGCCAAATGTCTGAGACTGAACACATAGTAATAAAACAAAATCTTTGGTAGTCCTAGCCCACCTTTGTCAATCAGCCTATGTAACTTACTAAAATGCAATCTGGGACATTTACCATTCCAAATGAAGGACTTCACTATGCTATCAAATTGCTTGAAATAAGAGAGGGGGACATCTACAGGTAGGGACTGTAGCAGGTAGTTAAATTTTGGAATAAAATTCATTTTAATAACATTAACCTTCCCAATCATCGATAAATGTAATGAAGCCCACCTGCCCACATCGCTCGAAAACCTTTTTATTAAAGGGTCAAAATTAACACTAACTAAATCACACAAATTTGCTGGGAATAAAATCCCAAATACTTTATGCCCTGTTTGGGCCACTGGAAGGCGCCCGGCTGGAAAGCCATTACTGGACAGTACGCTTTCAGAGCCAAAGCTTCGGATTTAGACCAATTAACTTTGTATCCTGAGAATTTAGAAAAGGAATTAATAATTCTGTTGAGGCAAGGCATAGATCTAGTAGGTTCAGAGACAAATAATAAAATATCATCTGCGTAAAGCAGAAGTTTATGCGCCACACCTCCCGCCACCACCCCTGGAAAATCATCCTCCTTTCTTATCGCGGCTGCTAATGGTTCCAGGGCAAGACAGAACAATAATGGGGAAAGAGGGCAGCCCTGCCGAGTTCCCCTATCCAAAGCAAAATAATCTGAAATTAATCCATTTGTTTGTACCGCTGCTACAGGGTGTCTATAAAGTAACTTAATCCATCCAATAAAAGTATTTCTGAACCCATACATTTCCAAAACCTTAAAAAGATAATCCCATTCTACCATATCAAACACCTTTTCGGCGTCAAGTGAGATGGCAGCGACCGGAGACTGATCATTCAACACTGACCACATAATATTGATGAGATGCCTGATGTTATCAGAAGAGCTATGGCCCTGAATAAACCCCACCTGATCTATATGTATAAGAGATGTCGTAATATTTTTACATCTAGTTGGATCAGGGAGATTGGACGGTAACTTTTACACTCACTTGGATCTTTGTCTTTTTTAAGAATCAGACTGATCCGTGCTTGTGTCATGGTTGGCGGAAGCTTTCCGTTCTTTAATGATTCAGTATAAACTTCTAACAAAAGTGGAGCCAGCGTAAGCGTTGGTGACAGGGACGAACACACATTCGTTCGTCTCCGAAGAAAAAATCTGAATGAGTGATTTACGCCATTTCCTTTTATACCCGTATGTCCAGGGCGTATGAGTGGCATGCAAATTCCACTTGCCAATTCTCACTGGCCTTTTCTATTTTAAGCAAAGGTGATTGGGGATCTCAAAATCGAACTCCTAGTGTCACTACATCGACACAACGTCGAGTGAGTGACAGACAGGGAACCCATTTTTTTAGTGTTGTTGACATTTCACTTTTTGCTTGACACCTCCTGCCTCCAGAATAATGTTGTTATACATGTACAGACAAATGAAAATTCTGTTTCATGCAGATATTAATATCAGAAATACCAGGAGAAACCAAAGTTAACAATATATTCCACAGTTAATGTAGCCAATCAGTTCAGCTTCATCTAATAAGAAAAAAAGAATAAAAGAATATTTGTTTAAATAATAGTTGTATAATAATAATAATAATAATAATATTAATAATTATTATTATTATTATTATTATTAGGCTATTATTATGAAAAGGCATATTTTATTAATAGAAATTATAATTGTAAAAGTAACATTTATAAATGAGCATTTCATTTAGCTTTGACCCACTTCCGGTTTAAGCCCCGCCCACAGCCGGTTCTGTCCGAATACAGAGACAGATAAATACAGATAATGGCTTCACTGCACACCCCTAAATGTCATTTCTACATGACTTTAAGAGGATTTGGAGTTTTAACTTGGTTTTCTTCATCAGTAATTACATTTAAAAATGGTTGAATGATCAGACTTTGATTTTATTTAGAAATGTAAGACAGCAATTAAACTTAAGTTTTAAACTTTAGTTGGCTAAAAAAAAAAAAAAATTTAGAGTGTGGTATTATTAAAAGTCTATTTAATATACATATATATATACATATATATATATATATATATATATATATATATATATATATATATATATATATATATATATATATGTTTTATTGTTTTATTTGTCTTCCTTTCTTTTTTGTAATTTTTAAGTCTTGTCTTGGCTGTGAAAAACTGAATGCTTTGTCATTTAAAGATGTTACACCTCTGAAACCATGTCGAAATATAACGTTTTTTCTTTCAGTAAAACATGGCTTCAGTCTGGCTTGTATTGGTTGTCCTATGGATACATATGATTGCCTTGATTAAAGGTAAAATACCTTTTATCTTTACACCTTTTACAATCACATGATATTGAAATAATTTTTCATTGTTATCACATTCATTCATGTTTTAAATATATTGTTTTTTAACTATAAAAACATCTACAAAATGCATCTACAACAATATTCAACATTTCTTATCATTCATGTTTTAAAGATATAAAATTGTGAAAACATCTTGTAATCTCAAATATGGATCAAATACATAACACTTAGATCATTTGTTGAGTCTCCAGTTGGTTAGAACTGTTCATGTTTTTGTTTTTGTTTTGTTTTTTTGTCATGTGAAACTCCCCACCTATTTTGACACACTGTAGGTTTGTGTAGGAGGATGTTGTCGGGAAAATGTAATGCAATGCTGTTTCACAACACTTAGGGAGTGGACTGTGGTAGCTGACTTATAAGTGAATTCAGGGAGAGAAAATAAGACTTAAATAATATGACATGATACAAAACTGTTGATGTTACCATTAAGGCTGTCAGTTTAACACAGAAATTTAGTCCAGTTAATTCTAAATAATAATAATAATAATAATGTGATAAACAATAACACCTGCCCCCTGACCCATACATTAATACTGTTATAAGGAATTTCCATTCAATCTGAGACATTCAAGTTGGAAATATGAACAAAGAAATTGTTTTTTGCGAATTGCAGTTAGCGCAGCCCCACCTGACAATATGCCTCACCAAACCACACATACTGAGAGCAGACAGCACAGAATGACTAAGGAACCTTTCATACAGGAGGCACGGCCAAAGAAGTCCATCTGACGAATGTGTACATAAACCAACAATTACAAAATAGTGCAGATGGGATACAAAAACAGGTCCTGTGTGAACGGCTCCTAAGACAGTTTGTCAAGCATGACTGTTGGCCAGTAATAGTGTTATGTTCAATGATATGGGAATAAAATAAATTAATTAAAGACTTTTAAAACAACTTTTTGTAATGCCTATTCCATGATTCACCTGTCTGCCACAATAATGCAATGTCTTAAAGGGATAGTTCACCCAAAAATGAAAATTCTCTTATCATTTACTCACATTCATGCCATTCCAGATGTGTATGACTTTCTTTCTTCTGCAGAACACAATTGAAGATTTTTAGGAGAATATCTCAGCTCTTTTGGTCCATACAATCCAAGTGAATTTTGAAGCTCCAAAAAGCACATAAAGGCAGTGTAAAAGTAATCCATTACACTCCAGTGGTTAAATCCATGTCTTCAGAAGCAATATGATATATGAAACAGAAATAGATCGATATTTAAGACAATTTTTGCTAGAAATTCTTCTCTCTGCCCAGTAGGGGCATATGCATGAAGAATATGAATCACCAAAAACACAAGAAGAAGAATGTGAAAGTGACATTTAAAATGGAGATTTTCTGAGCAGGGAGGAGAATTTATAGTAATAATTGACTAAATTATTGATCTGTTTCTCACCCACACTTATCAAATCGCTTCAAAATTTTGGCACCCATTCACTTGCATTGTATGGACCAACAGAGCTGAGATATTCTTCTAAAAATCTTAACTTGTGTTCTGCTGAAGAAAGAAAGTCATAAATATCCGGGATGGCATAAGGGTGAGTAAATGATGAGAAAATGTTCTTTTTTTTTTTTTTTTTGGGTGATTCATTCCTTTAAATTATATTCATTCTGTGATTTATAATATCTATATAATATGCAAATATTGAAATATGCACTAAATTTGATGACTACATTTTGCATTTCATGTAATTAATTGGATTGCAATTTTTAATTGATTGACAGCCCTAGTTACCTTCCTTAAAATAATTTTTTCTCCCACAGTGGTTGAAGCATCTTCATGTGCTGAGGTATACACTCCAGCATCAAAACTGCCTGTCGGCTCGCCCATATCAGTGCGCTGCCACATTAAAGATGACTGCCAGTTCACCAAACGCTCAGACGTGTGGCGTGTGAAGTGGGAACTTAACAGCCAGTCCCTCCATAGTAATCTCTCTTACCAGGAGAGTAATGGAAAATATGGTGTACGCATCCCCAACTTCACAGATACAAGGGCAGCTGTCGCTTGCTGTGTTTGTGACGAGGACAAATGCTATGTAGTCGGTGAAGTGATCGTCGACTTGGGATGTAAGGCTGATTTTCAATGATGATTAATTACTAACTAAATTACTAATGAACAAAGTTCAGCAATGCAGCTCTATGTGGCGTAAGCTGATAGGTTCTTTGAGCTTGTTATCTTTTAGCCAATTGGCTTGCTCACATGTCACATTAAAGGTGCACAAGTGGCTTGGATGCAGCATCATTTAAAATCAACAGTTTTCAGTTTCAGATGCCATTGTAGAAATATCCACAGTCAGCCATGATTACTTTAATCAACGAGTGAAAATGTCAAATAACAGGATGGTTACTGAGATTAAGCGAGTAGTACTCGGCTGGTCATGTGATTCTAACATGGCAGCCCCCATGTTCGGACCCTCTCCATGTAGAATAAAACAGCTTTTAGAATGTTACTGATATGACTGGAGTCTTCATTTTAATGTGAGTGCTCATGATTTCCTACATATATTGCAAAATTACGATTCATGTCTTTAGGAGTTAAACTTTTTTAATGAGGAAAAAATTACTGAGTGCACCAATCGGCTTGTATGAATCAAAATCAAATCAAAACAAATCACTTTTATTGTCACACAACCATATACACAAGTGCAATAGTGGGTGAAAGTCTTGGGTGCAGTTCCGAGCAACATAGCAGTCATGACAGTGATGAGACATATACTCATTACAATAAACATCAGATTTACACAACACAATTTACATATCTAATATACACATAATTACACAATAACAAATAGTAATATACAATGTACAGTATACAATACACACAATATAGAATACACATTATACAATAAAAATAGTATATATAAAATATACAGTAGGTTGTATTGTACTGTATTGACATTCAGGCTGTTGGTTGATAGTCAGTTGCCAGTGTGTTGTTAAGAGAGAATATAATTTATGACAGTACAGTGTGAGATAATACGATTAATAAAGTGCAGTGCTGATGTATATTGATCGTGAGAGATCAAGAGTTCAAAAGTCTGATTGCTTGGGAAGAAGCTGTCATGAAGTCGCTGGTGCAGGTCCTGATGCTGCGATACCGCCTGCCTGATGGTAGCAGTGAGAGCAGCCCATGGCTCGGGTGGCTGGAATCTCTGATGATCCTCTTAGCTTTTATCACACACCACCTGGTATATATGTCCTGGAGGGAGGGAAGCTCACCTCCAATGATGTGTCTGGCAGTTCGCACCACACTTTGCAGGGCTTTGCGGTTGTGGCCGGTGCTATTGCCATACCAGGCAGTGATAAAGCCAGTCAGGATGCTCTCTACAGTGCTGGTGTAGAACCGTGTGAGGATGTGGCAGTTCATTCCAAATTTCCTCAACCGTCTCAGGAAGAAGAGGCGCTGATGAGCCTTCTTCACAACAGCCTCAGTGTGGACGGACCATGTGAGTTCCTCAGTAATGTGGACATCGAGGAACTTGAAGCTGCTGACTCTCTCCACCGGTGCTCCATTGATGGTGATGGGGCTGTGTTCTCTGTCTTTTCTCTTGAAGTCCACCACAAGATCCTTTGTCTTGCTGACATTGAGGGAGAGGTTGTGCTCCTGACACCAGTGTGTCAGCATGTGCACCTCCTCTCTGTAGGCTGTTTCATCATTGTCAGTGATCAGACCTGCCACTGTCGTATCATCAGCAAACTTAATGATGGCATTGGAGCTATGTGTTGCCACACAGTCATGTGTGTACAGGCAATACAGGAGTGGGCTGAGAACACAGACCTGTGGGGCTCCAGTGTTGAGGGTCAGTGATGAGGAGATGTTGCTGCCTATTCTAACCACCTGGTGTCTGCTTGACAGGAAGTCCAGGATCCAGCTGCACAGCGAGCTGTTTAAGCCCAGAGCCCAGAGTTTCACATCAAGCTTGGAGGGCACTATGGTGTTGAATGCTGAGCTGTAGTCTACAAACAGCATTCTCAAATAAGTGTTCCTTTTTTCCAGGTGGGAGAGAGCAGTGTGTAGTGTAGATGCAATGGCATCATCAGTGGAGCGGTTGTTGCAGTAAGAAAACTGCAATGTTTCCAGTGAGGGAGGCAGCACAGAGCAGATGTAATCTCTGATTAGTCTCTCAAAGCATTTGCTGATGATGGGGGTCAGAGCAACTGGACGGCAGTTATTTAAGCAAGTGATTTTGGATTGCTTTGGTATGGGCACAATGGTGGACATTTTAAAGCATGTGGGGACCACAGACAAGGAGAGGGAAAGGTTGAAAATGTCCGTAAAAACACCAGCCAGTTGGTTCACGCACACTCTGATGACGCGGCCCAGAATGCCGTCTGGACCCGTGGCTTTACGGATATTCACCCATCGGAAGGATCGGGTTACATCCGCTACAGAGATGGAGAGTGAACTAACCTCTGTAGCTTCATACTCGAGAGCTCTTTCCGGGAGAGAGGCAGCGGTGTTCACGGCCGAGTTTTTATTGCCTTTGTAGTCCGTGATGATATGAATTCCCTGCCACATGCTTCTAGAGTTGGTGGTGTTAAACTGTCCTTCAGTCTTGTCCCTTTACTGGAGTTTGGCTGCTCTGATACTTTTGCGGAGTGCATAACTGGCTGTTTATTCTCCTCTGGAGTTCTGCGCATCAAGTGCCGCATGAACATTGCTATTTATCTATGGCTTCTGGTTGGGGTAGATCCGCTATCAGCGTAAACCTTGATGTCGTCATCAGAGGCTGACCATAACATCTCCCAGTCCGTGTGATCAAAACAGTCTTGTAACGTAGAATCTGATTGGTCCGACCAGCACTGGATCGTTCTGAGGGTGGGTGCTTCCTGTTTCAGTTTCTGCCTGTAAGCGGGCAGAAGCAGAATGGAAGAGTGGTCTGATTTGCCAAATGGTGGGCGGGGGAGGGATTTGTAGCCAACCCAGAAGGGAGAGTAGCAATGGTCCAAAACCCGGTCCCCTCGTGTGTTGAAACTGATGTGTTGGTGGTATTTTGGTGCGATTGATTTGAAATTGACTTTGTTAAAGTCCCCGGTCACAATGAATGCGGCCTCAGGGTGCGCGGTTTCCTGCTCATACAGTTCCTAGTGTGCCTGGTCTGTGTCGGCTTGTGGCGGGATGTACACAGCAGTGATAATGACCGCTGTGAATTCCCTCGGTAGCCAGAATGGTCAACATAGAAGCATGAGAAATTCCAGATCAGGAGAGAAGAAAGACTTGATAGAATGTACGTTCCTCTGATCACACCAGGATTTGTTGATCATAAAACATACACCACCACCTCTGCTTTTACCTGAGAGGTATTTCGCTCTGTCCGCTCAGTGCATGGAGAACACCGCGGGTTCCATGACTGAATCTGGAATCTCAGCAGACATCCAAGTTTCCGTGAGGCAGATAATGCAGCAGTCCCTCACGCTCTCAGCTCGCAGAGCCATTTGCCAGTAGAATACTGGGTAGCGGGGGTCGATTTGTGCGACGTCTTACTCTGATGAGAACGCCGGCTCTCCTTCCCCTTTTCCTTCTGCATTTCCGCGGCCGGGCTGCCCAGATAAAGGGCTCCGCTGCCGTGTTTGTAAACAGCGGGTCTGCATTGAGGAATTTGAAGTCCGGTTTACAGTGTGCAATTGCAGAACCAATGTCCAAAAGTGTTTGTCTATCATAGACAGTAAGGCAGACAACATCCAAGACAAAAAACATAAGAATTGTAAACAAAACAAACAAAAAACTGCAATGTTGTGTCGGAACTCGCAACACAGCAGCTATACTCGGCGCCATCTTGAGTCCGGAAGTAATGAAGTAAGCTGATTGGTGCTTTGACATGTATTTGGGTAGCTAATCAACATGTGTCTCTCTCTTTGTCTAATATGTATCACCGTTGTACACCATCATATAAAATCATGTTAGTAAACTTATTTACTCACATATTATTTGTTCAAAACTGTAAAAAAAATAATAATAATAATAATTTTGAATTCACACATTACTCTGTGTGTGTTTGTTTATATTGACTGAAGTATACGATATGCATTTTTTAATGCTTTGCAGAGACTTTTCACCAGTTTCATTCCAGTCCAAAGTTCATCCGACTTTTGTCTCTTTCATCTACAATCCTTTTACCTTTACAGATCCTCCGGACGTCCCTAAGAACCTGAGTTGTCTCCTGAATGTAACAAATCCAATCAGACTGCTGTGTCAGTGGGATCCTGGTCAGGCAAGCAAATCAGCAAGCAGAAATACAAACTATACTCTTCACGGCAGCAGAAAAATGTACTTATTTCTGCTGACATTAACAAACCTGTTGCATGTTTATGCATTTATCCCATAAAAACATGTCCAGGTCATGTTTCACTCCAAAATAAGAATTTATATTTTGCATAAAGAGAATTTTAGGACCAGTAAAATATTTTTGCATTGTTTTAGGGTGTTTTCACACCTGGCTCGTTTTGAGCGTTTGTTTCGGAACCTGGTGCATTTTCTCCCTTGGTTCGGTTTAAGCATATATGAACACAACAATCGCACTCGGATCTGCACCAAAACAATCAGTCTGAGACCGCCTGAACGAGGTGGTCTCGGACCGATTGCAAATGAACTCTAGAGCGGTTTGCTTGAGGTGAGAATGCAAACCAACCCAACGGACCAAACAATGTCCCTACAAAAACCATGAACATAACCGAGGGATCTTTGAAGACATCTATAGATCAGCACTTTTCTGTAATTTATCATCAAAACGTGGATATAGCCTTTTGGCAACTATATTAAATGTAATTGCACGTTTAAAATAGGAGCTGTTTTATAATTCCTGAGGTAATTTTAGTACGATCGTTTCTTTCTTTTGGATAGCGGCAAAACACAGGTAGGACAGCGTTAGCAGCTTTTTGACAAATAAAAAACATTTTTACATGGCTTTACTCTGCTGTTTGTGTGTGTGTGTGTGTGTGTGTGTGTGTGTGTGTGTGTGTGTGTGTGTGTACATGCGAGAGAGGGAGAGAGAGATCTGTGAGAACAGGCACGTTTCAATGGGGAAATAATGCAAAAGTGGATAATTTGCAGATAAGTGACGGATAATTTGTATTTGGAGCACAACCTCTAACTGGTGATGCTCGAAAATTCTCTAAAATTTGTAATGGTTGACAAATGTTTTACAGGCATAATTTTGTCATGTGTATTCTGTTGATTCATGTCTTTTATTTTGAAATGTTTAGTTCCTGTTTCCCTTGTCATGTGATTCCTGTTTTCCCTCCATGTTCATTTGTCATGTTTTCATTGGTTTATTGTTTAATTGTCTTGTGATCAGTTCTGTTTGTTCATTGGTTTATGTTCCCCATGTCCATGTATTTAAGCCTCATGTTTTCCATTGTGTGGTTGTCTAGTATTGCATGTGAAAGGGTATGTGCAAAGTCTAGTCTAGTCTAGTCTAGTCTAGTCTAGTCTAGTCTAGTCTAGTCTAGTCTAGTCTAGTCTAGTCTAGTCTAGTCCATGTTTTGTAGTTAGGGGTTTGGATTTCACGTTTATTTAATAAACTGCACTTGGGTTCTTCATCTCATCATCGTCTTTGTCATTGCCATCATTGCCAGTTCCAGCATACGTTACAAATTTAAACCAGTATATCAATGTGTGAGCTTAATCCTGGAACAGCGAACAAACATAATAACCAAATGTTGCCTTGTGAAAGCGAACCGAGCCAAGAAGAAAATGTAACATTGTAACAATTTAGTCCCCATTTCGGAACAAAGCAAACGGTCTACAGGTCTGAAAATACCCTTACTTTACTTTAGATTAATATCTATAAAACTGTAATATAATTTTTTATTATTATTTAAATTGGCATACATTAGCAAAAGTACAACATATAGTAACATGATTCACAATCTAAATAATGTCATTTTTTTATTTTATTTTTTATAAAAGGTAATACAAAAAAAAAAAAAAGAAATGGGGGTGAAATATAAGCTGGACATGTTTTTGTTAGGCTTGGTAAGATTCAACCTTATGGTCATTTAGAGTAAATTCAGTTTGATTGGTGACATACTTGTAAGAAATTTGTCCAGACACATTACAAGGGGACTAGATGGGCAACTCGTATACTTTACATATGAACGAGAGAAATCCACTTAATCAGCCTAAACAATTATGCTTTTTGGCATAATTTGAGCTAAATAAGCATAATTTATACCATTGTAGATTTTATTGTTGATTTGAAATATGTTATATGAACATAATATTGACAGTTTGGAGATTTTGGTCTTTCCCTATTAAAGTAGAAAGGAGCTGTACTTGTATGACTGCCCAAGTGACCGGACTTGCCTTAAACAGACTTTGCTTTATTATAATTTCCTCAGGTTTCCTCCCGGGTTTCACTATGTGCCCCCTCCTGGTGTGCACTTCCAGTGGATTCCACGTAATAATTTGAGTTTACTTTCTGAGATGGAGTTTTATGTTACGGCAGTGAATGCTTTTGGAAACAGCACTTCAGCACCTCTGTTGTTAACCCCTATGAAATATGGTATGTAGAGTGATCTGCTTTATTTCATTATTTCATTTTCATTTATTTATTCAGCAGATGCTTTTATTCAAAGCAACTTTAGAATACTACAAGCAATAGCAATTAATCCAGGGACAACCCGAAGAGCTGCAAGAGGCTCTTTTATAAGCCTTTAATAAAATCAATGGTGTAAGAAACTCTTGCATACTACAAAATAGTTCAGGAATTAATAAATAGGCAAAGGAAGGCTTCTTAAAAAATTGTTTACCCAAAAAAATGAATATTCTGTCATCATTTACTCCTCATGTTGCTATAAATCCACACAAAAGAAAAATATTCTTAATTTTTTTTGCTATACAGTACAATGAATGTGAATCTTTACACAGGCAAGTATCACTCACATTTGTTTCAGAAAATGTAAAGGTCTAGTTATTTTTTGCTATTTTTATTTATTTATTTATTGCACAAAAATCACAAACTTCACCTTTCAGTGGTTGTCTTGTTGTCTGGGTTGGAGAGTAACGAAATACATGTAATGGGATTACGTATTTAAAATACAAAATATTAGTAACTGTTTTCCACTACAGTTACAATTTAAATCTAATTTAAATTTAAATTATGCTAACCAAGGAGTGTTTGAACAGTGAAACACTTTCTTATTATGTTATACATTCATACGAGCAGACAGAGGGCGCTTTCACACTGTTATGAATGAAGAGGTGGATATGATGTTATACAATCAGAAGATTATGTTATTGTGTACACTCTGTGGGGTTCTGAAGTTTGGAGCAGCAGAAACAGTTAACCTTGTGTAAATTGACACGTGAACACTTAGCTTTTTGTTAAGCTAATATGCTATTTCTAGCCATTTTACATGCACCTGTTACGAGGCACGATTATATTTTCTTCTATCAAGAAATTTCACATGATGAGAAGAGTCGTGTAGCGCCATGTGAGGGTCAGACGTGTGAATGGCGAGCTCTGTGCACTTTGCTAGTTTTTAATACCTTTTGTGTCATAAAATGGTGAGATTCGATACACCCTGTTCCATAACTGATCTATGAAGACAATATATGTCAAAGAATTCAAAATCCTCGGGCTCTGGAGACATTAAAAGACACTTACGTGCTCAAGCTGATACCCCAGACAGGGCCACAGACCAGGGACTCAGTTTGGGCGGTGTGGTGGGAGAGATTCAGCGTCAACTGTTGAGCATGTCAACAATGCTGGTGAAGGTCGTAGCTGACTTGGAGGATCTTGCTGTAATATGTCGATCGATCACTGCCATGAAGACAAAATTCTCTGAAGTGGTTACAAGAGTGTCGGACATTGAGAAACGGATCGATTATCTGGAGTCATCGGAGAGGGAATTAACTGCTAATCCGCTAGCAACCAAGAAGACTTGGAACGCATTTGGCCAAAGTTGGAAGACTTAGAGAATCGTAGCCAGCGAAACAACATCCGAGTTGTTGGAAATCCTGAGAGCGAAGAAGGCTGAGATATGGTGAAATTCCTAGATGAGCACTTCCCGAGTCTGCTCGACATAACAGGCCATAAGCTGGAAATCGAATAAGCTCACAGAGTTCTGGCTCTGAGATCCGCTGAGGATACAGGCCCCGATAAATTCTGGCCAAATTTCTGAGATCATCCGATAAAGATCTCGTGTTACGCGAGGCAAGGAGTAAAGGAAGTCTTTCTTGGAAGAACCACAGCATTTTCTTGTTCCTAGATTTTGTGAATTCGATAAGAGAGAAACGTGATCGAGTCAAGGAATGCAAGAAACTCTTACATCAACAGAAGGTCGCTTCTGCACTGATGTTCCCAGCCAAATTGAAAATAGATACTAAGGATGGCCGCAAAATATTTACATGCCCATAACAAGCGATGTCCTTCATAAAGTCAATGGAATGAGTAAGTTATTGTGTGACACTGTCTATGCAGCCGAGTGGATCTGACTCGCTGAACATTCACTTGACTGTCCGAGGAAACTGGGCGCTGCCTTTGTTTCTTTTTGTGCTGGTTCCGCCTAGCTGCTGGAGTTTGTTTTGTGGAGTAGCACTCCTTCGGGACGGTTTGTGGATCAATCTGCACGTTCTTTGTGCTTATGCCTCCTATTGGTTGGAGTTTGTTCTGTGGAATATTTCTTGCAAAGCATTGGAGAGATTAGGTCTTTTTTTTTTTTCTTTTTCTTTTTTTTTTTGCACTCATGTAACAGCCGAGTGGACCTGACTCGCCGAACATTCACTTGACTGTCTGAGAAAACTGGGTGCCTTTTTTTGTTTCTTTTTGTGCTGATTTCGACTTAGCGGCTGGAGTTTGTTTTGTAGAAGAACACACCTTCGGAACACTTATGTGAATGAATCTACACATCTTTGTGTTTACCCCACCTATTGGCTGGAGTTTGTTTTATAGATTATTTTCTGTTGTGTAATTTTGTCTCACAAAATTTGTATAGAAGCACCGGACTTGAGCAATCCGACGGCAAAGTTGTCACGGGGGCTCTTGTAGGCGTACATGAGTTTAGAGGGATGGACACCAGTTGCCGCTGTCGTGCACAAGGTTAATGCACATGTTTTTCTTTTTTCTGTTTGTTTGGTTCAGAGGGAAGTTCGGGGTTTGATTGTTGCACTAATGTTGGAATGTGGTGTTTATAATTGTATTTTTGACACACTATTTTTTCTAATATGTCAAAATGTCAAATGTTAGTATGAGTGGATTGTCTCTCTCCATGTGGAATATGAAAGGGTTGGGGCACACCATAAAAAGAAGGAAGATTATTTATTTTTTAAATGTAAGAAATATGATATAGTGTTTCTTCAAGAAACGCATCTTTCCCCACAGGAAGCTGAAAAATTTGGGAAGATATGGGGTGGACATGTTTTCTTTAGTGCTGGCTCAAGTAAGAGCAGAGGAGTCATTACATTGATAAGTAAACATCTACAATTCAAATGTATCAAACAGATTAGTAATAAATTATGAAGAGTCATTATTGTTTTAGCAGAAATTCAGGAGCAAAGGTTAATTTTGGCTAATATTTACGCACCTAACGTTGATGATCAGGGCTTTTTTATAGATCTTGAAGGGATGTTGCAAGCCACTGGCACCCCACATGATATAATATTGGGAGGAGACTTTAATCTTTTGATGGACTCAATCCTTGATCATAGTGAAGCAAAAGTGTGTAAGTCCCCTTGAGTAACATTGGTGCTTCACAGGTGTAAAAATCCTGGTCTTACAGATACATTTTTTTTTATCAGTCCATAAGATTTATTCTAGAATAGATTTTTTTAATTTTTTTTATATCTAAGTCCCTCATTTCATCTGTTGTTGATTGCTCAGTTGGAAACATCATAGTCTCAGATCACACCCTGGTGAGTTTAGAGGTTTTGCCACATATGGAGAAAAATAAATCATATAGTTGGTGCTTTAATGTATCCCTTTTGCAAAATCCTGAATTCCAACAAATGCTAAAGGCTGAAATCAATGTTTATATGGAGACAAACTGGTCCTCAGTATCCTCTGTGGGAGTGACTTGGGAGGCATTTCAGGTGGTTCTTAGGGGTCAGATCATACAGTATGCCTCATTCATCAAAAAATCCAAAGCACAAGAACTCGTGGAGTTGGAAGGGAATATTAAAAATGCTGAGGCACCAAATGTCGTCTGATGACTTCAGAAAATTGACCCGATTGAAATACAGATATAATTCTATTTTGTCGCGGAAGGTGGAGTTTTGGCTGTTCAGGGCAAGACAGTCATACTTTGAGTCGGGGGACAAAGCAGGGAAGCTTTTGGCTAGATATATAAAGCAGAGAGAATCTTTTTCTACCATCCCCTCAGTGAAAACTGCTAGTGGTGAAATATTTACCTCGGCCATTGATATTAAAGGTGCAGAATGTAAGATTCAGAAACCCTTGTTATTAATGATACCTGTGGCCGTTAAGTGAACTGCAGCCAGCTACCTTTGCTCGTGTTCACGCTCGCGCATACACTCCATAGGGACGCTAGCGATCAAGCATCAGCCAAAACAACGATGTAACGTACAAAGAGACTGAACGTGATCCACCGGCATCATGCTGACAGATGGGGTAGTATTTTTAAAATTACACATTTATGATTGTTTTACTATAATCTTTGAGACTAAACTAAAACTACTTATCAGCTAATATAGCATACAGATACACACATACAGCTACATACTACCAAAATATACCAGACAATTTACTGCTTCACTGCACTGTTATGTTGCACTATTGAATGTTTTGTATGTCATATGTTGTGCTATGAGCAAGAAACCAGCATATTTGCTTTAATTTATCCTGTATACTTGACTGTGAAGGACTCCACAAACAGAAGGGAAGGAGGACACAGGGAAGCAAGTTTTTCCAGACTCGGGTAAGGCTTTTAATTGGCCACTTCAATGCTTTACAACTTCACAAACTCAACAGTCTCAGAGGCACATAGGCACTCAAACTCATTAGCTTCACGAACGTAAACACATTAGCTTCACAAACATAAACACATCAGCTTCCACGAGCACTGTAGGCTCCCTTGTGCCAGACTCTCTCTGCCTCTCTGCTGGTGGCGTGGCCGTTTATATGCCCTCTCCCCATGCTCACTGGAATTAGAGATAGGTGTTAGACATAATCTAGTTCAGGTGTAAGCGCCCTTACCGCATTCTCTCTCTCCGGACAGATGCTTGACCATGCCCCTACTGCCACATATCCCCACCGCCCAACTCAGGCCGGGGACCATCCGGCCTGTCTATCACTCCCCCCCCCCCCCTCCCATTTCTGGAAAGGAAGTCTCCGACAGCCATCTGCACCCTCGTTCTGTAGACCACCTTGAATTTAAAGAGCTGGAGAGCCAGATACTACCGGGTGATTCGCATGTTGGTATCCTTCAAGCGGTGGAGCCTTTGGAGTGGGACATGATCTGAGCAGAGGGTGAAGGCCCACCCCATCAGGTAGTAACGGAGAGTTAGGACTGCCCGCTTGATGGCCAGACACTCCTTTTCCACAGTGCTGTACTTTGTTTCCCTCAAGGAGAGCTTGCGGCTGATGTACAGCACAGTGTGCTCCTCCCCCTCCACCACCTGCGAGAGTACGGCCCCCAGCCCTCTGTCTGAAGCATCCATCTGCAATATGAAAGGGAGAGAGAAATTAGGTGCATGTAAAAGCGGCCCCCCGCAAAGTGCGGCTTTAATCTGTGTGAACGCCTGTTGGCCCTGCTCCGTCCACTGGACCGGGTCTGGAGCCCCTCTTTTAGTGAGAACAGTCAGTGGGCTGGTGACGTCCGAATAATTAGACACAAACCTCCTGTAATTGCCAGCCAGCCCCAGGAACTGTCTCACCCCCTTTTTGGTCTTGGCTCTCGGGCAGGTCGCAATCGCAGCAGTCTTGTCAATTTGGGGATGCAATTGGCCGTGGCCCAAGTGGAACCCCAGATACCGTACCTCCACCTGTGCACTTCTTGGGGTTTGCTGTGAGCCCTGCCTGACGCAGCGACCTCAGAACCGCCTCAGATGCTGCATATGACACTACCAATCATTACTATACATGATGTAGGTATAGGTCTGGGGATTCTGTCCATGAGACACTGAAATGTGGCCGGGGCTCCGAACAAACCGAACGGAAGTGTCACTAATTGGTATAGTCCAAATGTTTTTTTCACGGGAAATTGGTATCAAGGGGATCTGCCAATAACCCTTTGTCAAATCCAATGTCGAATAAAATCAAGCAGTGCCTAACCGATTGAGCAACTCATCAATGCGAGGCATTGGGTATGCGTCAGATTTAGACAACGCGTTGACTTTTCTATAATCCACACAGAACCGTACAGACCCGTCGCTCTTAGGAACTAGAACAATTGGGCTGGACCAATCGCAGTGGGAATCCTCTATTACCCCCATATCGAGCATTGCATCCAATTCTTCCTGAACTATTTTCTTTTTGTGCTCAGGCAAACAATAGGGACAGCTATGTATCACCACCCCTGGCTCGGTCTCGATGTGGTGCTGGATGAGGTTCATACAACCCAGTAGAGGGGAAAACACATTTGCAAATTCCTGTTGCAACTTGGCAACCTCTGCGCCTTGTTACGGTGAGAGGTGGTCTCCGCAAGTGAGCGGGGTGATATGATTAGGTTTTGTATTCACCTCCGGCCCGAGCTCTGCCCTCTCCAGAACTACCATAGCCAACGTCACAGGGACCACCTCCCTCCACAATTTCAGGAGGTTGAGGTGATATATTTGACGTGCGCCCCCTCTATCGGTTCACTTTACCTCATAATCGAGATCCCCCACTCGTCGTGAGACCTCAAAGGGTCCTTGCCACTTGGCGAGTAATTTGGAGCTCGATGTGGGAAGTAATACGAGTACCTTATCTCCCGGTGCAAATTCCTGCATCCGAGTTCCCCTGTTATACAGTCGGCTCTGTCGTTCTTGAGCTTGGAGCAAATTCTCCTGTGTTAGTTGTCCCATGGTGTGGAGTTTTGCTCTAAGATAAAGAACGTATTGAGTTTCATTCTTACTGGCTGAAGGTCCCTCCTCCCAAGCTTCGCATATGACATCAAGCACGACGTGCGGGCACCGCCCATACAGCAGCTTGAATGGGGAAAACCCAGTGGAGGCTTGCGGAACCTCTCGTACTGCAAATAACAGGGGATCGAGCCATTTATCCCAATTTCTAGCATCCTCGTGCACAAACTTACATGCTCATGTTCTTAAGGGTTTTATTAAATTGCTCCACCAGGCCATCTTTTTGTGGATGGTAAACGCTGGTGCGAATTGACTTAATGCCCAATAATTCATAAAGCTCACATAGTGTCCGTGACATAAAGGTTGTGCCCTTATCGGTGAGGATTTCTTTTGGAATCCCCACCCGGGAGATTATTTTGAAGAGTGTCTCCACAACACTACATGCTGAGATGCTGCGTAGAGGCACTGCTTCCGGATATCGTGTTGCATAGTCCACCAGGGCTAACACAAAGAGTTGTCCACATGCTGATCGCTCTAATGGCCCAATGAGGTCCATGCCAATTCTCTCGAAGGGGACCTTGATCAGTGGAAGGGGGTGCAATGGCGCTTTTGTGGTGGCCGGTGGATTCACCAGCTGACATTCGCAGCATGCCGCACACCACCTGCAAACATCGCCACCAATGCCCGGCCAATAAAAACGGGCTATTAGTCAGTTCAGTGTTTTCCTTTCCCCTAAGTGACCCGCCATCAGATTATAATGAGCCACCTGGAACACCATTTCCCGGCAGCTCCACGGTATTAAGAGCTGGGTTCTATCTTCCTTTGTTTGAGTGTCCTGCATCACTCTATACAACCACTCATTTATAACTGCGAAATAGGGATATGAAAGTGCGACACCCGGCTGGAGCTGTTGACCATCGATCACTCTCACTTGGTCAAAGGCGTGTTTGAGGGTTTCGTCTCACGACTGCTCCAAAGGGAAATCCCCTTCGGGAAATCCCCTGTGGATGGGAGCGGCCGCAACCTCTCCCCCCCTCAAGTCATCCTGTAGATGCTGGGGGTGGTGCAAACCCCTGTGCGCGGGGAACTGGATTCGGTGGTGGGGCTCCTCACCCCCATGGGGCAGAAACGGGCTCTGGAGAGAGAGCAGAGTGAGAGGGAAGAGGGGAGGGGGAAGAGAACGGGGAACACACAGGAGGAGTGGAGAGAGAGTAGGAGAGTTCTTCTGCCCTCAGGTACGCCACCATATGGTCCTCTGCCAGTTGGACAGCTTCCTCCAGTGACACCAGGCGGTGGTACTGGACCCACTCTGCCGTTCCATTTGGCAGTCAATGGATTAGCTGCTCCAGCACCACCTGGTCGATCACTCCCACTCCCATTTCCAGCATGTGTCTCGGAGCCATTGGGAGAAAGCAAATGGGCAGCCGGTCCTCTCCAGTTTATGGATCGAAAGAGCTGGTGGTACTGCTCTGGACTGTGGCCAGCCCACTGCAGGATGGACTTCTTCAGGTCCTCATAAGCCAGGAGGTTAGCTGCCGGCAGTTGTTGAGCAGCAAGCTGGGCTTCCCCGGACAGCAACGGGAGGAGCCTGGATGCCCACTGGTCACACGGCTGGCCCCAGATCTCCACGGTTCGCTCAAAAAGACCGAGGAAGGCTTCTGGGTGGTCTTCTGCCCCCATCTTCAGGAGCGTGGGTGGGGTCAGGGGGCTGTGGTTGTCCGGGGTCGCGGCCGGTGCTCTCTCCTGGCTGAGGAGGCTCCAGATTGCATGCCGGTTCTCTGCTTGAACTCGTAGGATCTCAAAGAACTGCCGATCTTGGTCTTGGCGAAGCTCAAGCAGGGATTGTTGGTGGGACTGGTGTAGGCTGGCGAGGGACTGGAGGATCTCTGCCAACTGCGAGGACTCCATGGGGCATACTTCTTCCAACTTCAATCCCGGGGTTCGGCACCAGTGTAAAGGACTCCACAAACAGAAGGGAAGGAGGACACAGGGAAGTGGGTTTTTCCAGACTCAAGTAAGGCTTTTAATCGGCCAATTTAATGCTTTACAGCTTCACAAATTCAACAGTCTCAGAGGCACGTAGGCACTCAAACTCATTAGTTTCACAAATGTAACACATTAGCTTCACAAACATAAACACATCAGCTTCCACGAGCACTGTAGACTCCCTTGTGCAAGACTCTATCTGCCTCTCTGCTGGTGGCATGACCGTTTATATGCCGCTCTCCCCATGCTCACTGGAATTAGAGACAGGTGTTAGACATAATAATTAATAATTTATAATAATTTAATAATTAATAATAATTAACAATTAATAATAATTATAATAATTAATAATTATTTTATTTATTTATCACACATTATGCATTTGTACATATACAGTGAAATTCTTTTTTTCACATATCCACAGCTAAGCTGGGATCTGGGAACATAATCTAGCTCAGGTGTAAGCACCTTTACCACTTTCTCTCTCTCCGGACGGATGCTCGACCACACCCCTGCTGCCACATTGACTTTTAGTGGTGATTACTGCTTTTGGAAAAGGTCATGAGGCATCGGTGTATTACTCCCTGTTAATTCAGAGTCTGGGGGACGGAGCTTCGTCTTCTCTCAAGAGATTATGGGAGAAAGATTTAAATTTGGTATTGGAGGAGGGAGTGTGGGCTAGGATTCTAAAAAGCATCAAGTCTACATCTAGAGATGCAAGGGTCCATCTGATGCAATTTAAGATTTTGCATCAATTCTATTGGACCCCCTCTAGATTGTATAGGTTGGGTCTTAAAGACACACCCATCTGCTGGCAGTGCCAATCAGAAGATGGGGACACAAACATTTTTTGGGGATGTGTTAAGGTCCAAGAATATTAGTTGAGGGTTCCGAGCTTTATGTGTGAGGTATTGGACACTAAATTTCTATTTTGCCCCAAACTCTGTTTCCTGGGTGATGGGATGGTTGTTAACATTGGGGATAGATATTGAAAAAGTTGGATCCTAGCCAGAGTCATGATTGGCAGAAAAGTCATCATCAGGGGATGGGAGTCAGCTGGGGCAGTGGTGCAGGGAGATGGGTGGGGTGGCGGTGTTTGAGGAGGTGATTTTTAGAAGGTTTGTCAGATAGTGTGTTGGGAGAGGGGGGGGGTTATTTGGCTTTGTTGGAGGGTTTTCGGGATGTTCTAGTTGTTGGTGACCACAGAAGTGCGTGTTTGTGTCGGGTGGGGGGTGGGATGTTCAGGGGGAGGGGTTTAATGTGAATAATTGATTCTGTATTTTATGTTGAGTTTGTATGTTTTATGATTGGAATCAATAAGATATTGTTAAAATAAATAAAAAAATTCCACATGATAAAATGATAATTTTTTTCTCTAGTAAGATCTTTTAAATTAGGGTAAAGATGTACTGCAAAAATCTTATTTGTATTGTTTTCCTTTAAAACTTTCTAAAAATCCTTAAAACAGGATACATTTACTTTACCTTGTTTATTTTTAATATAAGATAATTTATTTTTTATATAAGTATATTTAGTTTTACTGTACTGGAAGATTTTTGATTGTTTATAGTCAAAACAAGTGAAAAAAATCAGCCAGTGCTGAAGAAGAAATCCAAAGTATTTAGATTACATTACTGACCTTGAGTAATCTCACGGAATACATTACAAATTATATTTTAAAGCATGTATTCTGTAATCTGTAGTGGAATACATTTTAAAAGTAACCCCCCCCAACTCTCCTTGTTGTATTGGGCCTGTCCAATGTAAGTATTATGATTAAACTTGTGTATTTTATTTTTATTTTTTTCAGCAAAGTTTGAGCATCCTGAGATTCAGTGGGTTGAAGCACATAAGTTTGGATGTTTTCGGTACAGCTGGTGGCTTCCAAAGACTCAGTGGCTGAAGGTGACCTGCAAAGTGGAGTTGAGACTGACAATAGTGCAGAACAAGCTTGACACAGAGCTGGTGAGTGATTGCGTTTCACAGTAATATTGACTATTTGTATAATAATGCCTTTGTGGAAGTAATAAAAATTGTCTTTTTAATAGTGGTCGACTGATATATCGCAGAGGCCTATAAATCGGCAGATATTCGTAATTTTTAAATTCTCTGTATTGGCCGATAAATGTTCTCATTTGGCCGATTCATTTCTCAAGTCGCGATGGTGCCAAGAATCACCTGCTTGCACATGAAGGAGCTCTCAAAAACATGTGACCAATCGTTTTGTTGTTTCGTGCCATCGTGTTACCATAGTAGTAGACGGTCCTGCATATCAGAGCTGTGAAAGATGCAAATGAGCTCATGATGTTTAAAGTTCTCTGGTATTTCATTCTCTCTTTCTCTCTTATCAACAGTTCCCTGTAACTGTTAACTGTCTTGACTAATGATAAAAAAGCAAATATCAATAAAACTTTTATCATATATCATATGTTAAAATAGATTTAATTCACAAACCTCACCTCATTAAAATGCCATTTGCCTCATCAAAATTCATGGTTGCTGGACTACTGTGTGCACTGTTGTTACTGTATTTCCTTTTTCCTAATATATTACAATTTCTTAATGTTCAAACAATTACTAAAATGGGAAGATTAACAACCCCCACCCCCCAAAAATATTTTTATCTACCATCTAAAACACACAAAATCAAGATTTTTGTATTATTATTTTTACAAAGTTAAAGTTTTTTGGTGAAAGTATGAGTAAATATAATGTAATTTTCTTTTTGCCAATTTATGTATATGTCATTTAATATGATATATCAGCATTATATCAGCATATCTGCCACCCTACTCTCTAGATATCGACATCGACCATTAAAAAAAACTCATATCAGTCGACCTCTATTTTTTAATTTATGCTATTTCAGGTTTTCCTCAGGGAGGCACCACCACTGAAAACAATCCAGGTGTGTGGACTTCTTCATGGTACAAATTACAGCACCAAAATGCGAATGAAGTATTCCAACGGATCATGGACTGAATGGAGTGAGCAGAAAGTAGCTACCACGCTTATAAAAGGTATGTAACAAGTACTGGTTACTAATTTATGTTCAACCCATTTACTATACTGTACACTTAAATGTGAAGTGTGTACTTTATTCAATAAAAAAACTTTTTCCTACCCACTTTAAAATACAGAGAAAACTATAAGCCATTTAGTATAAACACTGTTACTCAGTGGCACTTTCAAACACATTGCTCTGTTTGTTTGAGCATCCCAACCAGCCCGACACAGCTACACAGACTCAACCAATGGAATGGGTTTGCCTGACCAATTTCAAATGGGGGAAGTGTTTGTTAAATATGTTTGAAACAATCATTAATTTTGCAGTTTCATTGGTGACACTAGTGGTGGTTTCTTCAACTACCCTGGCCTTTATTTTTGTATGTTCTCTATTTTCTGGGTTCTTTCATATTGAAATTCTGTTGTCTGATAAAGATTGGAAAAAAGAAAAAACAATACACTAGTGCCACAGAAATTACAAACTTTACCTATGACTCAAACAAAATTAATGTTATTTTATCATTTTATCAAAACCCATTATAAAGGCTTTTTTCCCCCATTCAGCTCATTGTAGAATGTTCCCGAAAAGTAAATAAAAAGACTGCTAGACTTTACTTATGAACTTAAAATACTTTTTGTCCTTTTTTGTTGTTGTTGTATGAAACCTAAGTCTATGAGAATGCCGGCCAGTGGCATAACTTGGATCTTAGGGGTTCCACTGCAAAGCACCAATCGGCATCCCCTTGTTAGTCACCCTCAGTCGTTTTCACTGGCAGAACAGTAATGGTTCTCACCATCAGGCCCTCTGCCATTTTCAGCATTGTCGTTTTTATCTAAGTTATTCGAGTGCATGTTACATATTTTGTGAAAGGAAAATTTACTGCTTTTCCTTAAGGAAAACTATTTTACTGTTAAATACAGTATTAGGTAACAGTGTGAACTAAAATTATTAAAGAAATTTAAGAACTTATTTTCCTTGTGTATATTTTAACCATTTTGTATGTACAGTATTTAACAACCCAATAAATATATTTTTCTTCAGTGTATATTGTAAAATGAAATGGTAAAGGAATGTCCGTTATGACGAATTTTGATGTTGGCTTGACAAGATGTACCCCTCTGTGGAACACCTTTAGAGTTTGTTTTTTTTATATATATTTATGAAACAGAATCATCTCTTCAAATTGTGTCTAAAGGCTTCAGTCCTTTGGGAATGGCAACAGTCTTGTTGTCCTGAAGTATTCACAACTGACTGCTTCTTTTTCAGCACCGACTGGCCGTCTGCACACATGGCTGAAAGTACAGGACAATAATGAAACCGCACATCTGTACTGGAAGGTGAGAGTCCATCGGACTGCACTGAAATACTTTTGAAAATTATGTTTCTCTAATCTGATATTATAAACCTATTTAGGATTGGATATTTTGTGTTTATATACATACATAAAACATCTTAAATCTTAATCTAGGAGTAATCTTATTGTGTAAAATGCATTGATATTTCATTTGTCAGGGTCATTTGTTACAGGAATGTTCGAGTTCAATACAAGTTATGCTTTATCGACAGCATCTGTGTCGATTACCAAAGATCACTTTGACTCATCCCTCAATTTGAGTAATGTTCTTACAATAGAGGTCTATTGTGCAAGGCATTGCAAAAGGATAAATGTCACAATTCACAGTGTTTGTATATAACCACAGGAATTCTATATTACAGTATATTTATTAAAATGAGATGTGTGATAAAACTGCTTACTATCCTTTCCTGTGCAAAGTTATATTCAATCTTTCAATTTCTTTTATGACCATGACCAATAAAGCTGGTAACCCGGTAACTTTCACACAGTAGGCACAAGGATGCCAAAAAGAGGCATGAAGTAGCTATCCGTAAAGCACTGTTTACATGATCACGTATAGGAATTACATCAGTAACACATAACTTGATGTTCATCCACTTAGGAAAGTAGTACCACCTCAGAGCAACAATTTAGACAACTTTATAGCTCAAATAAAAATAAAAAATTCCCCCTGAAAAATGATTTAGAAAATATTAGCTGCATATTTCTGTATTTAAACCATTCGATACACTTGCCCCATAGACTTTCATTGTTACTCTATTACTGTAAACATGATTTATGAGGAATGAGCCTAAATTATACTACCGATGGAGCTTAAAGAGATAGTTGACCCAAAAAAATTACAATTCTGTCATCATTTACTCTCCCTCGTGTAGTTCTTAAAGGTGCTCAAATAATTTTTTCCTCATTAAAAAACTCCTAAAGACATGAATTGTAATTTTGCAATATATGAAGTAAATCATGAGCACACATTATAATATAGACTCCAGTCATATCAGTAACCTTATAAAAGCTGTTTTATTCTACATGGAGAGGGTCCACACATGGGGGCTGCCATGTTAGAATCACATGACCAGCTGAACACTACTGGCTTAATCTCATTGATTGAAGTAATCATGGCTGACTTTGAATACTACATTTCTACAGTAGCATCTGAAACTGAAAACTATTGATCAAATGATGCTGCATCCAAGCTGCTAGGTGTCAGTGTAAGTCCAAGATGACACAAAGACAAAAGTTACTGAGTGCACATTTAACTTTCATTCTTCCATGGAACACTGAAGACAGCTTCAAAAGTGAATGGTGACTGAGACTAACATACTGAACATTCCACAAAAGAAAGAAAGTCATACAGGTTTGAAACAACATGAGGAATAAGGAAATGATAACAGATTTTTCATTTTCAGTTGAACTATTCTTTAACTTCGTTTGAACATAGAGAATTCAGTTAACTCTCTGTCATTATATAATTTCAGCCATCACCACAGTTTCATGCCAATGGCTGGAATCTTTCATACATTGTTGAATCAAAGGAACCTAAAAAGATGTTGTGTGTTACACAAGAAAGCCACTGCTCTGTCATACTCACCAAGAGGCTTAGAAAGATCTACCTGAGAGCTACTAATGAAGCAGGAAGCTCCAATTATACCATAGTGCCTGTGTATCGGAAAAAAGGTATTGAATGTTGATCCCTGAAAATCTCATTCAGTGTTTTGTGATACAGAGTTCAGTCCACTGTGTTTTACCAGTGAACCCTACATAATGTTAAATTACTTCTTATTTTCTTTTTTTTTTAGTACTGGAGGCCGTTTTTAATTTCAGTGTGCGTCCTCAGTCGGAGACATCTCTGCTGATCGCTTGGGAGCGTCCGGTGTCTTCCCAGGAGAAGGGGTACGTGCTGGAGTGGAGATCTCTGATCGAGAAAGATGCAGCTCTCCTGTCATTTGCACTGTTGGACAAAAACAACTTGAGTATTGTAGTAACAGGTAAGGCAATACCGAACTAACCTAGGTTGAAAAATCTTTTTCATGTTGTGCTTGCTTCTTTTATAAGAATAATAATATATCATGCCCCCAACTCATACGTACATTTTATAATAAGGAACGGTCCTATTGGAGAAATTCTAGCTTTTTTATTCTAAACATTTTTTATTGATTCATATATACACAAAGAAAAATCCAAACACATATACAATGAATCAACATTCCCACAACCCCAGCTTTCTGCTTGCCACCTCCTTGAAAGCAGCCACCCTCCCCATTTCCACACACCACCCCGAAAATGAGGGCACTCTGTTCAACTTCCATCCTCTTTAAATTATTTGCCTGCCAATCATGGGACTGGTCAGAACCCAATTTTTTATGTGATTATCCCCCAAATTTATGACCGCCCCATCACCCAAAATACAGAGTCTAGGACAAAGTCAAATTTGAGTGCTCAAATGTCACACATACAACTCTGAACTTTCAACCAAAATTCTTGAATCTTAACACACCCCCAAAAAACATGGGTTGGGCTCTAATAGAATATATTATGAATTGCATAAGGTGCACCCTTGCATCTCTAGATGCAGACTTGACATTTTTTAGAATCCTAGCACACACTCCTTCCTCCAACACCAAGTTTAAATCTTTCTCCCATAATCTCTTGATAAAAGTTAAAGCTCCGTCCCCCAGACTCTGAATTAACAGGGAGTAATACACTGATGCCTCATGACCTTTTCTAAAAGCAGTAATCACCTCTCCCAGAGTATCTGCCGCTTTAGGGGGGTGTGAGCTACTCCCAAAAATAGTATAGAGCAGGTGGCGCAGCTGTAAATACCTATAGAACTGAGATCTGGGAATCTCAAAGTGTTGAACCAAATTTTCAAAAGATCTCAACACTCCACTCTCATATAGGTCACCGAGTGTAGTAACCCCCCTCACAATCTACTCTGACCAGCAGAAAGGGGACCTTTCAATACATAATTTAGGGTTCAGCCATATGCTCGAGGCAACATTTAAATAAATGTCTGAATTAAACACTCTGGACACTTTTGTCCATACCGAGTGCAAATGCGAGATAACGGGGTGTTTAATAGAAAGGCTTTGTAATGGCAAAATAGGGGCAAGAACTTCCTGTTCAATACAAAACCAGGGAGGGGCTCTCTCAGGTGGAAGCAACCAATGAGCCAAATGTCTGAGACCGAATGCATAATAATAAAACAAAATCTTGGGTAGGCCTAGCCCAAATTTGTCAATCAGCCTATGTAACTTATTAAAATGTAATCTGGGACATTTACCATTCTAAATGAAGGATATTGCTATACTATCAAATTGCTTGAAATAAGAGAGGGGGATATCTACAGGGAGAGATTGTAACACGTAGTTACATTTTGGAATACAATTCATTTTAATAACATTATCCGTCCCAATCATAGATAAATGTAATGACGCCCACCTGCCCACATCACTCGAAAAACTTTTTATTAAGGGGTCAAAATTAACTCTAAATAAATCAGACAAATTTGCTGGGAATAAAATGCCCAAATACTTAATGCCCTGTTTGAGCCACTGGAAGGTGCCCGGCTGGAAAGCTGTTACTGAGCAGTACGCTGTCAGAGACGAAGCTTCGGATTTAGACCAATTGACTGTATCCTGAGAACTAATTAATAGGAATTAATAATTCTGTGGAGGCAAGGCATAGATCTAGTAGGGTCAGAGACAAATAACAAAATACCATATGCGTAAAGCAAAAGCTTATGCGCCATTCCTCCTGCCACCACCCCTGGAAAATCATCCTCCTTTCTTATAGCGGCTGCTAATGTTTCCAGGGCAAGACAGAACAATAATGTGGAAATAGGGCAACCCATCTATCCAGAGTCAAATAATCTGAAATTAATCCATTTGTTTGTTCCACTGCTACCGTGTGTCTATGAAGTAGATTAATCCATCCAATAAATGTTTTCCCGAACCCGTATATTTCTAAAATCTTCTAAAAGATAATCACATTCGCCTTTTTGGCGTTAAGTGAGATGGCAGTGACCAGAGTCTGATCATTCGCCACTGACCACATGATATTGATAAAACACCTAATGTTATCAGAAGAGCTACGACCCTGAATAAACCCCACCTGATCTATATGTATAAGAGATGTCATAACTTAATCAGTTAGCCAGAATTTTTGACAATAATTTTATATCTAGCTTGATCAGGGAAATTGGACGGTAACTCTTACACTCGCTTGGATCTTTGCCCTTTTTAAGAATCAGACTGATCTGGGCTTGTGTCATGGTTGGCGGAAGCTTTCCATTCTTTAATGATTCCATATAAAATTTGAACAAAAGTGGAGCCAGTTCTGTAGCATAAGATCTAAAAAATTCAGCAGCAAAGCCATCTGGCCCCGGAGTCTTGCCTGTAGGTAAGGCCTTAATTACCTTGTCAAGCTCCTCCAAGGTTATCTCAGAATCAAGAGAATTTTTTGCTCAGTCGTCAATTTAGGGAGATCTAATGGTTCTACAAAGTTTCTAATGTCTTCACCAGTAGACGAAGACGTGGAACTACAAAGATCAAGATAGAATTCTTTAAAAACATTATTAATATCAATGGCCGAGGTAAAAATTTCACCACCAGCAGATTTCACTGAAGGAATGGTAGAAAAAGACTCTCTCTGCATTATATATCTAGTCAAAAGCTTCCCTGCTTTGTCTCCAACTCAAAATATGACTGTCTTGCCCTGAATAACCAAAACTCCACCTTCCGCGACAAAATAGTATTATATATGTATTTCAATCATGTCATTCTCCATATGTGCAACACCTCTAAACTCACCAAGGTGTGATCTAAGGGTGTGTTCACACTTGAGTGAACCGAACTACAAGTGTGAACACACCCTAAGACTAAGATGTTTCCGATTGAGCAATCAACCACAGATGAAATGAGGACTTAGATGTAAAAAAAAAAAAAAAAATCTATTCTAGAATAAATCTTATGGACTGATGAAAAAAAAATGTATAGTCTTTTACCAGATGGGTTTAAAAGTCTCCAAATATATATAAGACCAAGATTTTTACACATCCTGTGAAGCATCAATGTGGCTCTAGGGGGCTTGCACACTTTTGCTTCACTATGATAAAGAATAGAGTCCATCAAAAGATTAAAGTCTCCTCCCAATATTATATAATGAGGGGTGCCAGCGGCTTGTAACATCCCGTCAAGATCTATAAAAATCCCTGATCATCAGTGTTAGGTGCGTAAATATTAGCCAAAATCAACCTTTGCCCCTGAATTTCTGCTAAAACAATAATGACTCTCCCTAATTTATCTTTAATCTGTTTGAGACATTTGAATTGTAGATGCTTATCAGCATAATGACTCCTCTGCTCTTACTTGAGCCAGCACTAAAGGAAACATGTCTACCCCATATGTTCCCAAATTTTTCAGCTTCCTGCGGGGAAAGATGTGTTTCTTGAAGAAACACTTTATAATATTTCCTTCATTTAAAAAATAAATAATCTTCCTTCTTTTTATGGGGTGCCCCAACCCATTTACATTCCACGTGGTGAGAGACAATCCACTCATATTAACATTTGACATTTTTACATATTGTAAAAAATAGATTGTGTGTCAAGACCACATTCAACATTCACATGCAACAGTCAAACCCTGAACTTCCCCCCGAACAAAACAAACAGAAAAAAGAAAAATGTGTGCATTAACCTCACGCATGACAGCGCCAACAGGTGTCCATCCCTCTAAACTCAAACAATCCATGTATGCCTATGAGAATCCCCATGACAACTTTGCCATCAGATGCTCATGTCTGTAGTTTCAATACAAATTTTGTGAGACAGAATTTCATAACAGAAAATAATCTATAAAACAAATTCCAGTCAACAGGCAGATTAAACACAAAGAATGTGTAGATTAATAATAATAATAATAGTAATAATAATAATAATAATAAATAAATAAATAAAAAATGCTCAGTTTCCTCAAGCAGTCAAATGAATGTTCAGTGAGCCGGCTGGCACTGAGCTCAGCAGATGACCAAATCTTTCCAATGTCCTGCACAAAATACTCCACAAAACAAACTCCAGCCAATAGGAGGCATAAACACAAGGCACGTGCAGATTCATCCACAACTGTCGCGAAGGAATGTTATTCCACAAAACAAACTCCAGCCGCTAAGCGGAACCAACACAAAAAGAAACAAAAAGGGATTCAGCTTCCTCAGACAGTCAAGTGTATGTTCAGCGAGTCAAGCTCACTTGGGGGCAACATGAAAATCACCAAATGGCTTACTCAACCCATTGTCTCTATGAAAGACATCACTTGCTGTGGGCATGTAAATATTTTGTGGCCATCCTTAGTATCTATTCTCAATTTGGCTGGGAACATCAGTGCAAAAGCAACCTTCCGTTGATGTAAGAGTTTCTTGAATTCCTTGAATCAATCAAATTTATCTCTAGTCGAATTCGCAAAGTCTGGGAACAAGAAAATGCTGTGGTTTTTCCAAGACATCCTTCCTTTACTTCTCGCCTCACATAACACAAGATCTTTATCAGACGATCTCAGAAATTTGGCCAGAATTGGGGCCTGTCTCCTTCTGCTGATCTCCGAGCCGGGACCCTGTGAGCTCGCTCGATTTCCAGCTTATGGCATGTTATGTCGAGCAGACTTGGGAAGAGCTCGTCTAGGAATTTCACCATATCTTGGCCTTCCTCATGCTCAGGAATTCCAACAAGTCTTTGGAAGATTACTTTGCCGATTACGATTCTTGAGGTCCTCCAATTTTTCCCAAATGCGTTCCAAATCTATTTTGGTCGCTAGTGGATTAGCAGGTAACTCCCTCTCCGATGACTCCAGATAATCGATCCGTTTTGAATTCTTTGACATGTTGACTTCTTTGAACAGTTATGTAGCAGGGTGTTTTGAATCTCACCGGTTTAAGACACAAAAAGAATTAAAATCGATCAAAGTGCGCAGAGCTCGCCGTTCACACGTCCAACCCCCGCATAGCGCCACGCGACTCTCCTCTGATGTACTACCTTGATGAACAGGCAACATACTTTGTTAAACCAACGAGAGCAGCAGAGCCTGCCACAGATGACGCGCTCTTGATTTAGGTTTAATTCACTGTCTACTGATGCTTAATTTTACTGCACCCAAAAGGCAAAAAGCAGTAGTATTTTGTCAATTTTAAGTTATTACCAAAATAATGGGTCTCTGTCTCTCTTGTTAAAAGACGTGTTGGCTCAACTTTGCTCAGATTCAGGGAAAACGAAGACTATATACAGTTGTGCTCAAAAGTTTGCATACCCTGGCAGAAATTGTGAAATTTTGGCATTGATTTTGAAAATATGACTGATCATGCAAAAAAAAAACTGTCTTTCATTTAAGGATAGTGATCATATGAAGCCATTTATTATCACATAGTTGTTTGGCTCCTTTTTAAATCATAATGGTAACAGAAATCACCCAAATGGCCCTGATCAAAAGTTTACATACCCTTGAATGTTTGGCCTTGTTACAGACACACAGGGTGACACACACAGGTTTAAATGGCAATTAAATGTTAATTTCCCACACCTGTGGCTTTTTAAATTGTAATTGGTGTCTTTGTATAAATAGTCAATGAGTTTGTTAGCTCTCACATGGATGCACTGAGCAGGCTAGATACTGAGCCATGGGGAGCAGAAAAGAACTGTCAAAAGACCTGTGTAACAAGGTAATGTAACTTTATAAGATGGAAAAGGATATAAAAATATATCCAAAGCCTTGAAAATGCCAGTCAGTACTGTTCAATCATTTATTAAGAAGTGGAAAATTTGGGGATCTCTTGATACCAAGCCAAGGTCAGGTAGACCAAGAAAGATTTCAGCCACAACTGCCAGAAGAATTGTTCAGGATACAAAGAAAAACCCACAGGTAACCTCAGGAGAAATACAGGCTGCTCTGGAAAAAGATGGTGTGGTTGTTTCAAGGAGCACAATACGACGATGCTTGAAGAAAAATTAGCTGCACGGTCGAGTTGCCAGAAAGAAGCCAATGCCACAAAAAAGCCCGGTTACAATATGCCCGACAACACCTTGACACGCCTCATAGCTTGTGGCACACTGTAATTTGGAGTGACGAGACCAAAATAGAGCTTTATGGTCACAACCATAAGCGCTATGTTTGCAGAGGTGTCAACAAGTATTGTGCTCCTTGAAACAACCACACCGTCTTTTTCCAGAGCAGCCTGTATTTCATAGCCAAACAACTATGTGATAATAAATGGCTTCATATGATCACTATCCTTAAATAAAAATAAAAATTTTTTTGCATGATCAGTCATATTTTCAAAATCAATGCCAAAATTTCACAATTTCTGCCAGGGTATGCAAACTTTTGAGCACAATTGTATATAGTTTTATATAGTTATAGTTTTTAAAGTTTTCATTTGGCTTTGTAGGGCAGTCTGGCAAATTATTGGTATGTTTAATGTTAATTTTGATATTGTTGTTGGTCTAGTCTTACTGTCGAACGTATTTGTGCATTTGAGTTGTACTGAAAGCTACACAAATGAGTGGCATCCACATATAATATTTGTCAACATCATGAACTATGCATACAGAAAGTCAGCATCTTCACTGTGTTTCTGTCATTTTATTTATTCAGTACACTTCAGCAACTTAAATATCTTTGGTAATCACATGATTCACCAAATCTAGGCTGTTAATGGTGTGCATGACATTTAACTCAGCCAAGATCTGCGTAATAAACTACCCATACGCAACAAATTTATACGTTTAATAGCTAATATAAGAACTGTCAACAAAGTGATGGACAAAAAATAACCATTAATTCAAAAGACATTTATAAATGTTGTCAACACTTTCCAAAAGCTGCATTTTCAATTGGTAGTGTTAAACAATAGTCCTCAGTTAAAGCTGTTATATCAGAATATGACAATCCCCAGTGATTTTATAAAAGAAAATAACTGAAGTAAACCAAAGACAACATTCCAGAAGCTTGGTTTTATTTTAAATATGTTCAGTTTTACCTTTTTGCTAACGCTTTCAGCAGATATAACATTGGTGTTTTTATTATGGAGGAGGAAAAATCTTCTTACCCTCAAGCATGTGAGTGATTGGCTACTGCCAACGGCAGACTCTCCCACTTCCAGTTATTTTGGCAGGTACCTCCGGCCACTGTTGCCAATTTAGCGACTTTGTCGCTAGATTTAGCAACTTTTGTCTCCCCTTAGCAAGTAAATGACCCATCTAGCAACTAGCAACAATTTTAGCAACTTTTGTAGTCTGCCTCAGTGACATTCTTCCTCATCTGGTGACAGAAAAAAACGTTAGTTCTAATGTGAAAGACGTCTCCTGAATGCGCCCCCCTATGTTTAAAGTAACATGACTGACCTGCATGCCATCAGCAGTTGGACTTAACAGATGTACTATAAATCGAATGACTGACAAGCTTTCATGTTGTTGGTATTTGTTGCGACAGTCTCAACCTCAATTCACGTGGATACTCTCCGTTTAGAGAAGAAAAGTCAGTCTACAGCAATAGAAGAGCATTGAGAAATTATCTAGTAGGGCGAGAAAGAGAGAGAGAGAATGGATATGAACCCCTGATCTATAATAAAGTATAGAGATAAGTGATATGAACAGATGAGGTGTTACTGTCAAAAATCAAGTAATAAACACTGATGGTTCAGAATCACACACCAGATATTTTCAAAAATAAGATACATTACATATTATCTCCAAAACAGCTCCATGTGAGGCATTGTTAAAAAAAAAAAAAACTGTTACATTTAACTATGTTAAAACAACAACAACAACAACAACAAAAAAACATCCCCAACACTAAACCACTGCCTATCCCTGGTTGCTAATGCTAGGATAATTTTGGCCAGCTTGTCTATGAATGTTCGTTAAAATAGTTTTATTATTGTGGCAAAAAACAAACAAACGAACAAACACACACACACAACATCTATGCCACTGTCTACCACAACTTGCTGAATGTTTGATAAGTTAAATTAGTAATAGCTAAATGATTAGTAGTTAAATGATTAATTTAATGCTTTACTTCTCTGTTGCCACAATATACAGTATGTGCTGTAATATACAGTATTTTAATGACCTGAATTATAATATTTATTATACTGTATATTATATTTATAATTATTTTAATTATTACTAAATTAGCTGTATTTGGATACCTTTCAGTAAAAATGGATATAAACAATTAGTTGCGATTATTTCAATTAGTCGGCACATCGCAATTAATTTGATTAAAAATTGCAATTGATTGACAGCCCTTATAATAATTGATTTTATTTGTATAGCACTGTTCATGCAGCTCAAATTGTCTCAAATATAAGATATTAAACATTATTAAATATTAAAAAAGTGATTGCACTCAAAAAAAACAATGAAAGTGTCAAATCATAAAAAAAATAAAATAAAAAAAAGGGAGGTTCAAATTAGAGAGAATAAATAATATGTACCATAAATTTGTAGGCTACAAATATGTAAAATATATTCATGTAGAGTGCATTCTTACATATTTACATGGTCTGCATTTGGGCTGGGCTACTGGGGCTTAAGCCACGAATGTTTTATGTAAAGCCCCAAATGTTATCATCTTGTAGTGAGATCAAAAGTAACAAAAGTACTAGAACATATATTTTAACAATACACTCACTGACCACTTTATTAGGTACACCTGAACACCTACTTATTAGTGCAATTATCTAATCAGTTAATGTTCACATCAACCATAAGAAAGGGGAAACATTTTTATTTCAATGATTTAGACCGTGGCATGTTTTTTGGTGCCAGACGGGCTGGTTTCAGTATTTCTGTAACTGCCAAAAACAAAAAGCATCCAGTGAGCGGCAGTTCTGTGGATGAAAATGCCTGGTCTACGTAGAGTGGCCAGACTGGTTTGAGCTGACAGAAAGGCTACGGTAACTCAGATAACCCCTCTGTACAATTGTAGTGAGTAGAATAGCATCTTAGAATGCACAACATGTTGAACCTTGAGGCGGATGGGCTACAACAGCAGAAGACCATGTTGGATTCCACTTCTGTCAGCCAAGAACAGAAAACAGAGGCTACAGTGGGCTTACCATCTGTGTACCTCAGCAGAAATCAAGATTCATCTGACCAGTCTGTTTTTCTGGTTTCCTTTAACTGTCCAGTTTTGGTGAGCTTGTGCCCACTGCAGCCTCAGCTTTCTGTTCTTGGCTGACAGAAATGGAACCTAACGTGGTCTTCTGCTGTTGTAGTTTGACATGTTGTGCCATGAACCCCGCAAACGACAAATCAAATATAGGCTTCAAAACTGTCGATTGTACACAATGTGCGTTGAACTATCAAAAGGATGGAACCTGGCAAAAAAAAAAAAAAAAAAAGATTATTATATGCTGTCCTGCCAAATTAATCAAGGCAATTTACAAAAATATCAAGCCACTGTCTTGGCCAATTTTTTTTTTTTTTTTTTTTAGTAATACATTGTTTAAATTTATGACATTTAAAACATTTGTGACAACTTGCCCCGACCACCATTTATAAAAAAATACTCTTGTCCTGAAAACAACTGCCTTCAATATGTATTGTAGTTGTAGTTGACTCTAGCCTGAATGTATGCTAGCATGGTTTTATTGTATTTACTTGTCTACCCAAAACCTATTACAAAAATATAATGATATTGAAATTTTTGTTTGGAGTACAGAATTCATAAAAATTATTCAAATGTTAGAGGGTTTTGAACTTGAAATTTAAAACCAACAAATAAAATCACTGCCAGAGAAAACACAAATTTGTGTAATTGGACTTTGTTACTGAGATATAGCTCTTGTGATAGTTAGCACTGGTTTCCCCTATGTCTTATGATGCTTTTTAAATGTGAATGCTGGAGCTTGTCCCTGCTGAAAAGAGCAGTGTAGACCAGCATGAATTTCTATGCTGGTACAAGATGATTTATACTGGTTTGGTGCTGGTCTAGCTGGTGGACATATAACAAGCATGGCAGAGAAATATTGTGGTCTTTCAAGGTCTTTCGAGGCTTGCGGGTTAAGCTAGTTAAGCAGCCTAGTTGGGCACAAGGAATCGAGCTTCCATTGCTTGAGACCAGCATCCAAAAAAAAAAATATGCTGGTCTTTTCAACAGGAGTCTAATTTCCGTTAGTAGAAAGTTCTAGGTCACATCCACACTAATACATTTTTGTTTGAAAACGCATTGATTTCGCTGTGTGTATGCCTTTATACCCCGAAAACCGAGTGTTTCGAAAACAATGACATTAGGAAACTGAAAACTGAATTACTCTCATTCAGTGACATCATTCAATGCTTTTAAAACATCCTGTACTTAATAATTTATATTCTTATTTGTTGCTTACAGAGTTCATTCAAATCTAATCATGGCTGTTTTATTTCAAATTTCAGGTATTAAGCCTTACAAGCCCTATGAGATTTCTATTTATCCCAAATATGCAGGCGGGATTGGACGTCCTTTTACTGTGACAGCATACAGCAGTCAGAAAGGTTAGTACTATCAGATCTTGGATATATGAAGGCTTCCTGTAAACTGAGGAAGTGATTTGTATGCGCTAAAGCAGAGCTGAATAATGATACAATACTTCCCTCTAGTGGATTTATCTGTGTCTAGTTTTAACATGCTGACAAATGTTTTCATATATATCAGCACCCTCCGTGGCTCCAGAGTTGATATTTGGTCAGTTACATCATTCACAAGTTAATATTTTCTGGGAAGAAATCCCCCTGGAGCAGAGAAACGGGATTATTCAAAAATATACCATTTACTTCTGGGATGACAGAGGAAATAATCAAGGTATTTTTAAGGATTTGGATTTGGTAATAGGTTTTTCAGTGGAAGATTTCTAAATTTTTGTATTAACCAAAATGTTTCTTTATTGTTTCAAGTTAAAGAGACAAATCAGACAGAAGTTTTGGTGAATCTTCAGCTAAATTCTACATATTACTGCCTTATAACGGTTCATACATTGGGTGGAAGTTTGAATGGATCTGTCACAATCCTGAAACCTGGACATATTGGTGAATGTCTATGATCACACTATTCAAATGAATTTAATTATAATTGATAACAGAACAATAAATAATTTTTCCACCCTCGAGTCATTCCAAACCTGCATGCTGTTATTTTTCAGTGGAACACAACAAAGAAAAAAATGAGAAATCTTCACACAGCTCTTTTCCGTATGACAGTAGTTCATAGTGACCACACCTGTCAAGCTCCAAAAAAATACAAAAATTAAATAAATATATATATATAATACACACACACACACACTACCGGCCAAAGTTTTGAAACACTTACTCATTCTTTATTATAACTTTTCTTTTTTTTTTCTTTTTTTCACATTTTAGAATAATAGTAAAGTGATCAAAACTATGGAATAACATAAATGGAACTATGGGAATTATGTTGTGACTAAACAAAATCCAAAATAAATCAAAACTGTGTTATATTTTAGCATCTTCAGAGTAGTCACCCTTTGCCTAGAATTTGCAGACATGTACTCTTGACATTTTCTCAACCAACTTCTTGAGGTATCACCCTGAGATGCTTTTTAAACAGTATTGAAGGAGTTCCCATCTATGTTGGGCACTTATTGGCTGCTTTTCTTTATTATTTGGTCCAAGTCATCAATTTCAAAAATGTTTTTTTTTTTTTTTTTTATTATTATTACATTTTAATTTTATAATTAAATAAATTAATATGGTGGCACAATTATATTTTTGTCTACAAAACTAATTTCAAACATTTAAGAACACGCCTTCAGATCAAAAGATTTTTAAGATCAAGAGAAAAATTTCAGTCAAGTGTTTCAAAACTTTTGACTGGTAGTGTATATATATATATATATCTCTATATATATATCTATATATATATATATATATATATATATATATATACACACACACACAGAACTGTACAAAAGTCTTAGGCACATAAGATGTTTCACAAAGACATTTATCTTAAGATAGTTATGTATATCTTCAGCTTTAGTGTGTCAATTTGAAATATAAATTTTAGACTCCCAAAAATTCCTTTTGTAAATAGAATAGAATAGAAGAACAGGGAGCCCTACAACAGATGGCATGGCCCCCACATACCCCCTACTGAACATCGAGTCAGTCTGGGATACATGAAGAGACAGAAGCAGTTGAGAAAGCCTAAATATATAGAAGAACTGTGGCGAATTCTCCAAGTAGCTTGAATCATCCTATCTGCCAACAACCAAGAAAAACTGTGTCCAGGTGTACCTAGGAGAATTGGTGCCATTTTAAAGGCAAAAGTGGTCACACCAAATACTTATTTAGATTTTTTATGTTTACTGGACTTTGCATGACATTAATTGATAAATGAAAACTATTTATGTCATTATTTTTTAAGACATCCTCACTATGCAACATTTTTCACCAGTGCCTAAAACTTTTGCACAGTACTGTGTGTGTGTATGTATGTGTGTGTGTGTGTGTGTGTGTGTGTGTATATATATATATATATATATATATATATATATATATATACTGTACTTTGTGTGAGGAACAGTAATGTTTTAATTCACCAAAAAGTGGAAGATGAGTCAGTAAATGACTACTTACATTTTTGCCTCATATGGACTACATTTATGATACTTTTATGGTATTTCTGATAACACTTTACAATAAGTTTCCATTCGTTAACATTAGTTAGTGCATTAAGTATGGCGTAACAATGAACAATATATTTTTACAGCATTTATTAATCTTTGTTAATGTTAGTTCATACAAATACAGTTGTTCATTGTTAGTTCATGTTAGTTCATAGTGCATTAAATAAGGTTAACATATATATTTGTATGAACTAATATTTTTGGCCCATGACAGGCATGGTTACTATAAACTGTTGTTGAAAAGAGTTGTGTTAAGATTTCTCCTTGTGTGTTCCACAGAAAAATTAACAGCAAATAGGTTTGGAATGACCTGAGTGTGAGCAAATAACGACAGCATTTTAATTTTTGCATGAAGTATTCTTACATGATTTTTAATTGTCATTCTAAAATTAGATTGAAATTCTGAATTGGTACTAAATATAACATAATATTAATTATTAATAATTATTGCTGATGTTTTTCAGATGGCATTGAGATGTTGCTCATCGTAATTCCTGCATGCGTTGGCTTCTCACTTCTCATGATCATTACTGTGTTTACCTGTTTTAGCAAAAATGAATGGTGAGCATCCACAGGCTTGTTATTAAAGTAAAGGTTTGTTAGGCCTGTAATAGTAGTTTAATTAGGGGTCAAGCACCGGAGGTTCGTAGGCACCTATTGTGTTTGTTAATGTTCTTTTTATTATTATTATTATTCTGTATATGGTTCCCATGGCAGCCCATAGAACCGTTCACAGGAAAGTAATGAAATTTTGCACACAGGTAGAGGAGAGTCTGAAGTGCTACCATAGCCAGGGTTGGGAGGGTTACTTTTTAAATGTATTCCACTACAGATTACAGATTAAATGCTGTAAAATGTAATTTGTAACATATTCCATTAGATTACTCAAGGTCAGTAACGTATTCTAAATACTTTGGATTACTTCTTCAGCGCTGGTAGATTTTTTCACTTGTGGACTCTGACTTCAAAATAACAAATGTTCGGTATAGTATCCCCTTAACTGGCACTCCCCTTTTTTAGCATTTACCATAACAATTTTTGAAGACAGTTTTGAAGACGCTGCATTCTGCTCCATTTAGCTGCGCTCTGTCTAGCTGTTTGAAACACTCGCCTGCTGTATATGCGTTGAGTCCACTGCCACACACGCCTGGTGTGTGTGTGTGTTTGTGTGTCCAAGTGTTCACTCCTGTGGGAAAGCTGTGATGCTCCATATTGTTGTTGCTGTGATAGTTCATGAAGCATTCTATTCAACTCTGAGAGTCTGAATTTCCATCTTTCAACTGAGGAAGCTGCAGCGGAATGACACTTTATGTTCTAACTTGGAAACTGGTGAGGAAATCTTCAACTCCCATTTCGACGAGATGCAGGTGTGTGTTACATCACTTAGGGCAGGGAGGTTTACAGTCAGTGAAAAATATTCACTTTTATTGAATAATATCCATTAACGAGTCAAAGTTCTTACATTAAATGATAATAAAACGTGTTTAGCAAACGTTTTGCAGAGACAGGTGTTCAAAACACGGTTAATTACAATCTCATTATTTTGATTATCATAATGATAGCATTGTAGCGTCGTATAAGTTTGGTTGCTCTGAGACGTCTCTGACAATCAATGTACCCCTCAAAACCACAATGAAATCAATCTCAACATTTTTGTTATTAACATTTTTTATTGATTGCAAGACAGACAAAAATAAATGTAACCACAAAATTCTACATTAGGAATCAACCTGTAACCGTTTATACCCACATATAAACAGACACACAAATAGAAACACATAAGTACATAAAAAAAGACAAAGTTCAACAAAAAAAACAATTGTCTCCCTCCACTGCCCCACACTAGGACCTCTCCAAATGAGGCAAATAACTGCCCCATTTTCTGCCATAACTTGACATGTTCCCCAGCCATCTGGAAGTCATCTCCTCGAAAGCTGCCACTTTACCCAACTCAGTGCACCACTCACGAAATGAGGGTGCATCAGTTGACTTCCATCCCCTAAGGATTAGCTGTCTGCCAATCATCACGCTGGTTAGGACCCAGGTTTTCATGTATTTATCTCCTGTATTCAGGACCCCTCCATCACCCAAAATACAAAGTCTGGGGCAAAATGAAAACTGAGTGTCCAGTACGTCACACACAAAACGCTGGATCCTCAACCAAAATTCCTGAATCTTAATACAAACCCAAAAAACATGGGTTGTGTCCCCATCTTCTGACTGGCATCGCCGTGTGTGAGTCTTTAAGACCAAGACTATACAATCTAGAGGGAGTGAAGTAGAACCGATGCAAATTCTTAAATTGCATCAGATGGATCCTTGCATCTCTAGATGCAGACCTGATGTTTTTTAGGATCCTAGCCCACTCTCCCTCCTCCAATACCAAGTTTAAATCTTTCTCCCATAATCTCTTGAGAGAAGACGAAGCTCCATCCCCCAGACTCTGAATTAACAGGGAGTAATACACAGAAGCTTCATGACCTTTCCCATAAGCAGTAATCACCATTTCCAAAGTATCTGCCACTTTAGGGGGGTGTACACCACTCCCAAAAACAGTACAGAGCAGGTGGTGAAAAACCTAAAGAACTGGGATCTAGGAATTTTAAAATGTTGAACGAAATTATCAAAAGATCTCAGTACTCCACTCTCATATAGGTCAACCCCCTCCCAATCCACTCTGACCAACAGAAAGGGGACTTATTCATATGTAATTTAGGGTTCAGCCATATGCTTGAGGCAACATTTAAATAAATGTCCGAATTAAACACTCTGGACACTTTAGTCCAAACCATGTGCAAATGCGAAATAACGGGGTGTGACTTAACTTCTCCGGTTAGTTTGATCGAAAGGCTTTGCAATGGCGAAATAGGGGCAAGGACTTCTTGTTCAATAAGAAACCCGGGAGGGGCCCTCTCAGGTGGAAGCGACCAGTGAGCCAAATGTCTAAGACCGAACGCATAATAATAAAACAAAATCTTGTGTAGGCCTAGCCCACCCTTGTCAATCGGCCTATGTAACTTACTGAAATGTAACCTGGGACGTTTTACATTCCAAATAAAGGACTTCGCTGTGCTATCAAATTGTTTGAAATAAGAGAGGGGGACATCGACAGGGAGAGACTGTAGCAGGTAGTTGTACAATGAATACAATTCATTTTAATAACATTAACCTTCCCAATCATAGATAAATGTAATGAAGCCCACCTGCCCACATCGCTCAAAAACCTTTTAATTAAAGGGCCAAAATTAACTCTAACTAAATCACATAAATTTGCTGGGAATAAAATGGCCAAATACTTAATGCCCTGTTTGGGTCAATGAAAGCTGCCCGGTTAAAAAGCCGTTACTGGGCAGTACGCTGTCAGCGCCAAAGCTTCGGATTTAGACAAATTAACTCTGTATCCCGAAAAAATCTGTGGAGGCAAAGCATAGATCTAGTAGGGTCGGAGACGAATAATAAAATATCATCTGTGTAAAGCAGAAGCTTATGTGTCACACCTCCTGCCACCACCCCTGGAAAATCACCATCCTTTCTTATCGCGGCTGCTAATGTTTCCAGGGCAAGACAGAACAATAATGAGGAAAAAGGGCAACCCTGCCGGGTACCCCTATTCAGAGTAAAATAATCTGAAATTAATCAATTTGTTTGTACCGCTGCTACCGGGTGTATATAAAGTAACTTAATCCATCCAATAAAAGTATTCCCGAACCCATTTATTTCCAAAATCTTAAAAAGATAATCCCATTCTACCATATCAAAAGCCTTTTCGGCGTCAAGTGAGATGGCAGCGACTGGAGTCTGATCATTTGCTACTGACCACATGATATTGATTATATGCCTGATGTTATCAGAAGAGCTGTGGCCCCGAATAAACCCCACCTGATCTATGTGTATAAGAGTTGTCATAACTTCACTTAATCGGTTAGCCAGAATTTTTTACAAAAGTTTTACATCTATCTGGATCAGGGAAATTGGATGGTAACTCTTACACTCGCTTGGATCTTTGTCCTTTTTAAGAATCAGACTGATCTGGCTTGAGTCATGGTTGGGGGAAGCTTTCTATTCTTTAATGAATCCATATAAACGTCTAGCATAAGTGGAGCCAATTCTGTAGCATAAGATCTAAAAAATTCAATGGAAAAGCCATCTGGCCCTGGAGCCTTGCCGGTAGATCAGGGATTTGTGATGGCCACACCAATACCTTGATTTTATGCCATCTATTTTGTGAAGTGCACCACTCCCTCCTGCAGCAAAGTACCCCACAACCTGATGCTTCCACCCCCAAGCTTCACAGTTGGGATGGTGTTCTTCGGCTTGCATGCCTCACCCTTTTTCCTCCAAACATAACGATGGACATTATGACTAAACAGTTCAATTTTTGTTTCATCAGACCAGAGGACATTTCTCCAAAAAGTAAGATCTTTGTCCCCATGTGCACTTGCAAACTGTAGTCTGGCTTTTTTATGGTGGTTTTGGAGCAGTGGCTTCTTCCTTGCTGAGTAGCCTTTCAGGTTATGTTGATATAGGACTCATTTTACTGTGGATATAGATACTTGTCTACCTGTTTCCTCCAGCATCTTCACAAGGTCCTTTGCTGTTGTTCTGGATTGATTTGCACTTTTCGCACCAAACTACATTAATCTCTAGGAGACAGAATGCATCTCTTTCTTGAGCAGTATGATAGCTGTGTGGCCCCATGGTGTATATACTTGCGTACTATTGTTTGTACAGATGAACATGGTACCTTCAACCATTTGGTAATTGCTCCCAAGGATGAACCAGACTTGTGGAGTTCCAAAAAATTTTCTTAGGTCTTGGCTGATTATTTTATTTATTTTTTTGTTATTTTCCCATGATGTCAAGCAAAGAGGCACTGAGTTTGAAGGTAGATCGTAAAATGCATCCAAAGGTACACCTCCAATTGACTCCAATTAGCTAATTGCCTAAAGGCTTGACATCATTTTCTGTAGTTTTCCAAGCTGCTTAAAGGCACAGTTAACTTAGTGTATGTAAACTTCTGACCCACTGTCTGTAAATAATTGTTGGAAAAATTGCTTGTGTCATGCACAAAGTAGATGTCCTAAATGACTTGCCAAAACTATAGTTTGCTAATATGAAATCTGTGGAGTGGTTAAATTAGTTTTAATGATTTCAGTCTAAGTGTATGTAAACTTCTGACTTCAAATGTAAAAAATGCTAAAAAAGCATATGTGGGACGATGCCGGTTAACAGGCTAAACTAGCTCTTCAGTATACTTACTGTCTGATTGTTCTTATGACAACTAAAGAAAACATTTGCAACATTTTGTAAGGAATTTATTTAATTTTAATTTATTGTATTTAAAATGTTTTAACAATTTTATTATGAAATGAAAAAAGAGTTCACATCTATCTGAGTGTGTATTTTGATAAAATAATTGAAATACGATAAGATGTCTCATGCTGCATCAAGGCTTATTTTGTAATCAAATCACATCAAATGTAAATAATTTGTGTTTGGTTGTCACAGGTTGAAGATGTATTTGTGGCCCATAATTCCCGATCCAGCCAAAAGTAGTATTAAGAGGTTGACCACAACTGAATCATTGCCAGTAAGATCACTTTTTCATAATTGATTGGAGTGATTGATATCTGAGTTGTATTTTAATTGTTAATACTGTTTGATAAGCTGGACCCTGTTCTATATATGTAATTTCTCCTTGCGCATGTGATTGTACATAGCTTTTGGGAATCAAGTTTATTTTGACAGCCAACCTACTGTAGAAGCAGACATAATTTTCGCTGTGTCTGCTCTTTTTTTAAATTATTATTTTATCTAAATTTCAGCCAGTTCAACTGAAATTTAAAAGGAAGAAACAATGTTTTATTAGAAAATAGAAATGAAGTCAAGTTGCATCTAGTTAAAGGTGCATTCAGTAATTTGGGGCTAATTTAAAACATTTTACACATTAACAAATGAATTGTGTTTTTGTGATGAGTGATCTGAATGGTGTACACTCACATGAGTTGAAGACTGTACTCATAATAGTTTTCTATAAAAAGCGTTTTTATTATACATGGTGCGGGTCACCCCTTCAATATGTTTCGCCAGGTTGAAATGACATGGTCCGCTGTGTTTCACTAAACATCGAAGAAGAAAATCCTCGTGCTCATTGGCTGCCGACTGTGTAGATAGATACGCTTAGCAATGCTTTGTGCAGTGTAGTTTGGTGACGTGAAGAGCAAAAAGAACACAATGGAACATACTCATTATAGTGCTTTAGAAGCAGAGACAACAGGAGATTCAGTAGCTGTAATGCCGAAGAAGCGAAAAAGGTCTGAAGACAGAAAGTCCGGCAAAGGCAAAAAACTAGAGTAAACATCAGTACGGTATACTGCCCTACAAAGGCAAAAGACCTTAACTCGCTAGAGTGTGGAACTGAGAAAAATGACTTTAAAGTTTTTTAGTTGTCCAGCCAAATGTATTATAGGTAGGACACTGAAAATCTGGCAATTAGATGTTTTAGTAATGAAATTTATCTACATAAAAAAATCTTGAGCTCAAACTTTACTTTTGACTCCTATTTTGAAGTTACTGTACTCTGCCTTTGTATTGTCTGCAAAAAGTGAGAATTCACGCCAAGGCAAAAGGCAGTAACTTCCACATTATCAATATTTTGTCGCTGATCACCATTTACAAAATCATTATAGTAACACCTGTATAAAATCTAGTGATCATGGCATTTATTTTGGATGATTTACAATTACTTATAGCCATGTACTTATTGCTATCCTGTGCTTTGGTTGTATTCTGATGGCATTTTAATACATTAGACATGACACATACCTCCATAGCGGTAAAGAATACCTTCAATTGGTGTGCAGCAAAACTAACAGGTTGACTGCAGATAGGTGACACTTAATTATATGAATAAATACAAGATAAGCATATTTCTAATGAGTAAACATAATTTAATTAATAATGGAATGCAAAGATATAACAAATCATGTACAAATTTAAAATGCATGGATTGGAATAAGAGATAATAAATACAGCCACAGGCCTACAAGTTAGTGCCACAGCTGGTTAATCAAGGGTTAAATTTAGCTACCATGCTCCAATGCACAGCTCTCTGACTGGTGGACTGGACTGGCCAATCTCAAAGGCTATAATATAGAGTATGTGACTATATTTATTGTTTTTCTGTATCTGACCGTAACTGACATCCAGACAAAAAGATATACATGTGGTTGGATACCGTTTTGAAACCAATTTATTTATTGCAGTGTTCACTAACGTAAAAGGATACAAGACATAAGTTAGCCTAAGTGCTTTTACATTGAATTGAATGAAAGTAGTCTAGCCTAAAAGATCGACTTGTGGATTGATGTGAACGCCAGCAAGTAGGAATAATGCTCAGAAATCAGAATGCTTGTGGATTGTTGTGGATTAAACATCTGCGATGACGTTCATTGCCATGGATTTTATCAGGTTACCAGAAAAGGTAGGACAGATTTAATTGCGAACTGTTACCATTGATTTTATGTGTGATCATGCTACATGCTACGCTGTCATGGCATCGAGTCCACACTCGTGCAACTAGTGGGCAGCCCCAGACTCACTGACACTGATGTTGACAGCAGTCACTGATAGGCTGGCACTGACTGAATAATCTGCATTATGAAAAAAAATAAAAATAAAAAAAATAAAAACTTTGAGAATATTTACGATTACTTATTTCTGGCAAGTTATCCAGTCTTTGCTTGTTTACAGTGCTTTGTTATATGGAGCAATTTGGTAGCCTATTCATTGGATAGCCGAGTAGCCTATTTATGCTATAGGCTGCTAGCTAGCTAAATGAAGTAGATTGCGATCTATCTATCTAATTAGTTTGTCTAATGCATCTTTTGTGTTACACACTTACTTACCTTGACCTTTATGTCGGCATTTCAAATCCATCTCAACCATCATTTTCCCTTAAACGCTATAGAAAAACACTCAACAATATTTGTTTACTACACTTTTATTCAGGTATCGTGTGTGTCAGATTGCTTCAATGACAGATGTATGGCAGTACACAGGCTACACCGTAATTTAAACGTGGTAAACTTTAATGTAAAAACAAAGGCAGAGTACAGTAACTCCATGCCGGCACAGTAACTTCATTTTGACGCACGGCTAAACAAAGGCAGAGTACCCTAACTCAATTTGAGCGTTCCAAAACAAAGTCAAAGAGCGGTAATTGGAGTTACGGAGTTCTGCCTTGGTTTCTCTTGGGCTTTTGGAAGTTACTGTTAAGACAACCCATTATTTTCTCGAAAAAACAACGGAATTGACTCAAGATAATTATCCACATGATAAAGGAGGTCTTGAAAGTCTCAAAAATATCAATAACTCATTTTCGACCAAAAACGAAGTTACGGCCTTTTGCCTTTGCACGGCAGTATACACAAGGTGGAAAGATTTGATGATGGAGAAAAACATGAGTAGTGATGCCGATGTTGCTTCTTTTTTGTTGGACAGGTAAGACATTATTCATTGTTTAGACCACTCTCTAAAATAGTATCAGTGGAATTTACAGAAAACTCAAACTTTTTAAAATTACATGTGTAGTCAACGTATGTTAGTAATGGACAGTTTTCAGCGGTGTTTACAAATGCACGTGTAATTTTATTTTATTTGTTATCACAGCTATAGTAAGGGGGCCCCATCTACCTCCACCTCTATGAAATGGCATACGTCTTCATTTGTTTAGAAGCTTGGCACAGCGATTGTTGTGGATTTTGTGTAAACCATGACTTTGGTTGCTTGGAAGCAAAACAAGTTCTTCAAATACAGTCTTCATGGACATTCTAAAACTGAACATTAAATACAATTCTAATCTTTCCTTTACCATAACATTCTGTATCGCTAGATAACTGAGGTTTATTTCGAGCTAAGTGGTTCTCTAAGAAAGGTAATAACTGTCTTTAGAAATAACGTGAAACACAGACAGTCTCCAAAGATTATTGATATGAGGGACAATAATAATCTGTCCTTAACAGTAGAAGCATGTTCACTTGATTTCTGACATTTGTTTTTAGACAAAGAAATTATATTATAGTAGCAATAAATAACTTTAGAAATTACCTCAAACTCCGACATTTTCCAGATGCAAATGATATTCCAGAGCTGGCGGGGACAGCAGAGACGATCATGCTGATCCACGTCGATAGATGGCAGTACAGCGTCTAACACCACTGTCACATCGGTACTTAAATGTACGCGAAGAAAAGCAATGCTAACGCTAGCTAGAGAACTACTGAATGGCCCTTTAACTCAAAAGGTTAAATTCACAGTAGGTGGAAATTGTTATTGACTCGAACTCCATGTCAATCAAACTAATTTTAACATTGTTTTTTTTTTTTAAGGGCATGCCCCTCTTTAAAGATGACAAGGACCCTGTGCTGGTGTATCTGTCCCACTTCAGTCTTCTAGATCTCTCTGAGAAAGAGCAGTACAAGAGTGATTATGTTAAAGAGAACCTGTGGTCACATGACAGCGGCAGCAATGTTGAAGGTCACGACTCATTGCAGGCCTTCAGCAGTTACGACTCAGAGCAGGACAGGGACTCTATCCCTTATGCCACTGTTGTGTTTGGGTGTCCGTATCAAAGCCAGCAGTCCCCTCCACCGGTCTACCTGCGCTCAGAGTCCACTCAACCCCTCTTAGGGGTGGAAAACCCTAGAAGTCCCCCACCCTATGAGAATATGCCACTCGGAGGGAGTGTTTCTGAAGTTAACGACTTCAATAGATTCCCTCAGGGTTCCGCTGAAAACGAGGAGAATCAAGCAATTTGGGAAGATTTTCCAATGCTCAGATCCTTGGAGTTTAGGGAGACTGACCACATCTCAACTCAAAGTCAATAAATGCCTGTTTATGTGCTTCTTATATAAGGATAAGATTTAATGTGTGTTTCTTCTTTGGTTGCAATTTGAAATATGGAAAGAAACATGCAGTGGCCCTAAAAGTATTTGTACACTTAATACACTTAAAACATTTGAATGTTATTGCAATATATTACAAATATCAAATTAAGGGGCATTAAAAAGAAGAAGACAACAGCTCAAGCACACTTCAAGTAAAAATAAGTTTTTGGGTTTGAAATGAAGAAATAATACATAAATGTTCAAAATGAAAATCTGAAGTATATAATGTGATATGAATTATTATGAAAAGTGAATTCTACAATGAATCTAATATAGTGACATGCAGACATTTTAAGTGTCGCTACAGTGTCTACGTAAAGGGAATACGTTAAGGATAGAATCATGCTTTAATGTATGTTTATTTATTTTTTTTGAGTAAATCATTTGAATTAGAATATGGAAAGACGCTCATTACAAAAGGAGCACAAATGAAAATTGCAATGGAATATTGGTGCTTTTTTAATGGAAAGAGAGGTTTTTCGACATGTAACGTGGTAATCGTTTGTGAAAGTCATTCACAGTTACTTATTATTACTTTATAAATGGTACATGTTTTTGCTGTATTTGTTCACTTTTTGTTTGTTTCATGGTGCATAAAATTCAGTGTTTTTATGCATGTGAATATTTAGAATAAACAATGTGGTTACATCTGGCAATGTAGCAACTCCTCTGGAAGGACAATAAGAAATTGTGACACAGGATTTAATTGATGTTAAAACTGTTGTAACAATATAGGAAAACCAAAACAATGGCAAACTATCATTAGTTTTATCATTAGTAACACCATGGTTGAAATAATGGTTCTAAAAACTTGAATTTGTATACTTGTACAATGAAGTAACCATGGTGTTACTATAGTAAAACTTTTTTTTATTATTATTATAATTTTTTTGGCAGAATTATTGTGATTTTTATTATTATAGATTTGTTTTTTCAGTATTTTTACTGTAGTTTTACCACAAATATCTTGGTTAAAATATAGTTGCTGTTTGTAAATTTGCTGCCATTGTAAATTTTGTGGTTAATATGGTTTTACTACAAATACTGTACAATACTTCAACTATAGTTACTGTAGTAAAACCATGGTAAATTTTCATAATGGATAAAGGAATTTCGAGGAACGCTACTGCAAGGAACCCCCAAAACTTTTTGTGAGGGAAAGCTAAACTATTTCAGATAGAAAATAAATTCCCTTCCTGTCAGGTTGACACCCCTGAGAAGGCCGCGGACCAGGGAGTCGAATTGGTCGGAGAGTTGCAGGAAATGAGGCGAGAGATGTTGAACATGTCGGGAATGCTGACGAAGATTATTGCTGACTTGGAGGATCTTGCTGTAATATGTCGATCGATCACTGCCATGGAGGTGAAATTTACTGATGTGGTCACAAGAGTGGGGGATGTCGAGAAATGGATCGATTATTTGGAGTCATCGGAGAGGGAATTATCTGCTAATCCGCTAGTGACCAGTGTGGATTTGGAGCATGTCTCTGAGAAGTTGGAGGACATGGAAAACCGTAACTGGCAGAATAACATCCGTATTGTGGGAATCCCTGAGGGAGCAGAGGGACAGAATATGGTGGAATTCCTGGATGGGCTCTTTCCGAGTCTGCTCGACATAACAGGCATAAACTGGAAATCGAGTGAGCTCACAGGGTTCCGGCACAACGATCCATTGAGGAGGACAGGCCCCGATCAATTCTGGCCAAATTTCTGAGATCATCCGATAAAGATCTTGTGTTACGTGAGGCAAGGGGTAAAGGAAGGCTTTCTTGGAAGAACCACAGCATTTTCTTGTTCCCAGACTTTGCGAACTTGACAAGAGAGAAACGTGATCGATTCAAGGAATGCAAGAAACTTTTACATCAACGGAAGGTCGCTTTTGCACTGATATTCCCAGCCAAATTGAGAATAAATGCTAAGGATGGCCTTAAAACATTCACATGCCCACAGCAAGCGATGTCCTTCATAAAGTCAGTGGAGTGAGTGGGTCGTGTTGTGGTGCTCATGTTGCGGCCGGGTGGACCAGCTCACTGAACATTCGCTTGACTGTTTGAAGGTTCTGCATGCTCTTTTTGTGCTGGTTCCGCTTAGCAACTGGAGTTTATTTTGAAGAGCAACACACCTTCGGGATGGTTTTGTGGATGAATCTACATGCTCTTTGTGTTTATTCTGCCTGTCGGCTGGAGTATATTTTGTGGAGTGTTTCTGGCGAAGTCATTGGAGTTAGTTATTTGCCTGTTCATGTGTCTTGTTTTCATTGGTTCATTGTTTGATTACTTTGTTATTAGTCTTGTCTTTTCATTGGTTTAAGTTCATTTAGTCTTGTTATCTTGTTTATAGTTTAGTCTTGAGATTGGTTGTCTTGTTTACCCATTACCCATGTCCTTGCATTTAGCCCTCATGTTTGCCATTGTCTAGTGTCAGGTATTGTAAATGTAACTTTGTTGTATCATTTGAAGTCAAGTCATTTTATGTTTAAGTCAAGTCAAGTCAAGTCATGTCATGTTTAAGTCAAGTCTAGTTCATGTTTATGTTTAGTTCATGTTTATAGTTAGGGTTACTGGATTCCAAGTTTGAAAAATAAAACTGCACTTGGGTTCATCACATCATCGTCATCACCTCATCGTTACAGCTGGCACCCCTCATGATATAATATTGGGAGGAGACTTTGATGGACTCAGACCTTGATCATAGTGAAACAAAAGTATGCAAGACCCCTAGAGTAACAGTGACGCTTCACTGGATGTGTAAAAATCTCAGTCTTACAGATATTTTGAGACTTTTGAACCCATCTGGTAGGGACTATACATTTTTTTTCTTCAGTCCATAAGATTTTTTTTAATATATCTAAGTACCTCATTTCATCTGTTGTTGATTGTTCAATTGGAAACATTTTAGTCACAGATCATGCCCTGGTGATCATACAGTATGCCTCATTCACCAAAAAATCCAAAGCACAAGAACACGTGGATTGGAAGGGAATATTAAAAGTGCCAAGGCAGAGCTGAAGCGCCGAATGTCGTCTAATGGCCTCAGAGAATTGACCCGAAATATAGATATAATACTATTTTGTCGCGAAGGTGGAGTTTTGGCTATTCAGGGCAAGACAGTCATACTTTGAGTTGGGGGACAAAGCAGGGACGACTTTACCACTGAATTTTTAGATCTTATGCTACAGAACTGGCTCTACTTTTGCTAGAAGTTTATACGGAATCATTAAAGAATGGAAAGCTTCCGCCAACCATGACACATGCCGGATCAGTCTGATTCTTAAAAAGGACAAAGATCCAAGTGAGTGTAAGAGTTACAGTCCAATTTCCCTGATCCAGCTAGATGTTAAAATACTGCCAAAAATTTTGGCTAACCAATCAAGTTATGACATCTTATACATATAGATCATGTGGGGTTTATTTGGGCCGTAGCTCTTCTGATAACATTAGGTGTTTCATCAATATCATGTGGTCAGTGGCGAATGATCAGACTCCGGTCACTGCCATCTCACTTGATGCAAAACACCCTTTTGTCCTCCTCACCAAACATTTGGACTTTCTTTATAGATGAGGCTCCTTCCCTCCATATTCAAACAGTCCAATGACAACCCTCAGTCAATCACAATCTAGATATGCTAAGTTTAACATTAATATTAGGAACATTTCCACTTTATTCTACAAACATCAATCATAGCATCTTCTTCATCATACTGTATTTCAACCACAAAAGCCCCATAAGCATTTTAAAACACATGCATTCAATGCAAAAACATTCTCAATTCAACTCCTCCCCCTCAGGATGGTATATATGTGGCTTCCTGTTTGCGGGCCTCTCCTATTAGAAAGCTCAGAGGAGAAGGTAAGACAAAAGAAAACCATTATTATTAAACCAAGCACTGTTTGTCTACTTGCAATTCATGATTTCTTGTTTACAAAACCACAGATACAGAGAATAACAAACATTAGTCACACTGGAATGTGCACCTTCCATGTGACTTTGATCTGTGGAAAAATAAAAATGAATAAACTTATCTTGTACAAAACAGTGTTGTGTAGTTCTTTAGATTGAATGATTTATGTCCCAAACACTCCTTTATCACAGTGGTGATTACTGCTTTTGGAAAAGGTCATGAGGCATCAGTGTATTACTCCCTGCTAATTCAGTGTCTGGGGGACAGAGCTTCAGCTTCTCTCAAGAGATTATGGGAGAAAGACCTAAACTCGGTATTGGAGGAGGGAATGTGGGCTAGGATTCTAAAAAAGGTCAAGTCTACATCTAGAGATGCAAGGGTGTGCCTTATGCAATTTAAGATTTTGCATTGATTCTATTGGACCCCCTCTAGATTGTATAGGCATGGTCTTAAAGACACACCCACCTGCTGGTGATGCCAATCAGAAGATGGGGACACAACCTATGTTTTTTGGTGGTGTGTTAAGATCCAAGAATTTTGGTTGAGGGTTCAGAGTTTTATGTGTAATGTATTGGGCACTTAAATTTCATTTTGACCCAGACTCTGTATTTTAGGCGATGGCGCGATCATTAATATAGGGGATAAATGCATACAAAAATTGGGTCCTAGCCAATGTTATGATCGACAGACAGATTGTTCTTAGGGGATAGAAGTCGGCTGGAACGCCCTTATTTCAAGAGTGGTGCACAGAGATGGGGAGGGTGGCAGCATTCAAGGAAATGTCATGTAGAAGGCTAGGCAACTTAGATTAATTAAAAAATGGGTCAGCTATTTGGCCTTCTTGGATGGCTCTCTGGGAGAGGCAGTGGAGAGAGGTGTAGTTTTTAATGTGTGTGATTATTCTTTTAAATATATATATATATATTGTATGTATACTCAAGTGTGACCACAGGGATATTTGTTGAGGGTCAGGGTGGGGTTGGGGATTGGGAGGGGGAAGGGGAAAAATGGGGGTTAAATGTTGATTCTGTGAATATATGTTTTGCTTTTCTTTTTCAATTGTGTGAATCAATAAAAAGTGTTAATCAGAAAAATAATTAATTGATTAGACACCATTTTGATGATTAAATCAAATTAAACTTTAAAACATGTTCTGGAAAATAATAAACTATAATTATTAAAAATGACTAAACTTATGTGTTCAATAGCACATTGTCACATTAGCATGTATTTGCTGTGGTATCGAAATTGGTATCGTGAACTGTGAAATTTCACTGGTATCAGTACTGACTACTGGAATTTTGGAACCGTGACAACACAACATTGGCTACAGATTCTCTTCCCTGATGTGTTAAAAGTTGCTTTGGTGCTCCTAATTTGTAAACGAAATCAAGGATGCACTCTGTGACCTCTTCGGCACTCTGGGACTTATGTGAATAGACTTCAGGCCACTTAGTGAAATGATTAACCATCACACAAATATATTGGTGGCCGGTTTCATTTGCTGTATGCTTCCAATCAGATCCATGCAAACTAATTCCAGAGGCTTTGTGACCTGAAATGGAAATTAGTGTTTGTGACATTCAGGACAATGTCAATGTCAGTTTATTTATAGAGCACAATTAACAACAACAACAGTTGACCAATGTGCTGTACAACAATTACAGTAGACAAATATAAAAGGTATATTAAAAATACATATTCAAAAACAAGGTAAAATACAAAATACATTCAAATGTCACAGTAGATCAGGGTTGATTTATAAGCTAAAGTAAAGAGATTAGTTTTTAATTTTGATTTAAAGTTTTGTACTGTAAAGGCAGTTCTAATAGAAATAGGTAGGCTATTCCAGAGCTTGGGTGCTGCTACAGCAAAAGCACAGTCACCTCTCAGTTTCAGTCTAGACTTTGGGACAGTTAAAAGTCTCTGGTTGGAAGACCTAAGAGATCTCACTGGCTGGTGTTCAGACAATAGATCATAGAGGTAAGATGGTGCTAATCCGTTTAGGGATTTAAAAACAAAGAGTAATAACTTAAATTCAATTCTACAATGAACTGGCAACTAGTGCAGAGAAATTAAAATAGGTGTAATGTGTTTACATTTTCGTACATCACTCAAGAGCCTGGCAGTAGCATTCTGAACCATTTGGAGCCGAGCAAGAGATGATTGGTTAATGATTGATTATATAGAGACAATTACAGTAGTCAAGTCTTGATGAAATAAAGGTATAGATCACCCGTTTCAAAGTTCTTGAAAGAAAGAAGAGACTTAACTTTAGTAAAAACACATAGATGGAGAAAAAAAAATAGATTTGTCAACAGAATTAATCTGTTTGTCAAATTTATTTGGCACTACCAAATAAAACACCCAGGTTTTTCACAAATGGTTTATCATAAGTGGACAAGTCACCAGAGAATCGAGGATAGTTGTTTTAGAGGCTTCAGAAGGCCCAAACACAATCTCAGTTTTATTCTCATTGAGGTTTACAAAATTTAGAGACATCCAAGACTTTATATTAGATAGACAGGCCAGTAGGAATTCTAAACCACACTTATTTCAGTAGTTCATATGTTAATGTAATCTTGTATAGAAGAGGTAAACGTATTTGGCTTGCTGTCCATACACTGGAGGGCTCCATGATTACCCCCCAAAAAGGCGTTAAGGTGAAAGATCAGTATGATGACAATGGCAGGAAATATTTAGGACAGTGAGATGGCAGCAATCATATATGGTAAATAGGCTTAGCGAAAATGTGTTCTTCCCCCCAAAAAAGCTATGTAGAGAGAGTGCTTTACGTGTTTGTTTGAAGGTGCGTACTTGTACGATGGCTGGTCGAGAGGGGCTACACTGCGATTCGAATGGGAGACCTCCACTAAGCATAGAAGTGGATGGGCTCATGGCATTCGAATGGGGAAGGTGAGAATGAGAGTTGGCTCGTGCTGCGTTCGAAAGGGAGGGCTCATGCTGTGATTCGAATCGGAGACTGCTCTAAAGAGAGAGTGGTTTAGTTCACGGCATTCGAATGGGGGTCCATTCTGCGTCCGAAATGGAAAATCCCATCCATCGCCTCGAAAGGGAGAGCCCGTGATAAGAAGACGTGAATGAGCTTGCGTGGCATTTGATCAAAAGGAGCTACACAGTGATTCGAACAGGAGACCTCCACTAAGCATAGAAGTGGATGGGCTTACGGCATTGAAACGAGGTAAAGTGAGAATGGGAGTTGGCTCGTGCTGCATTCAAATCGGAGGGCTCACGCAGCAGTTTGAATGGGAGACTGCTCTAAAGAGAGAGTTGTTTGTCTCATGGCATTCGAATGGGTAAGCCCAGCATGCATCCGAACGCGGATCCACTCTGCATCCGAACGGAAAAGCCCACTCAGTGCTTCGAAAGGGAGAGCCCACTATACGTGTGAACATGGGTGGGGTCACGCAGAATTTGAACAGGAGGGATCTTACTGTGATTCAAACGGGAAGACTGTAGGTTTAAATACATATATATGGTCAGAGGCATTCTGGTGCCTGAGCGTTTAATGAGCAGAGAAATTGAGGGGTTATTGATTGCTGGGGCGGTCTTGCTGAATATTGATTTATGGAAAAAAGGATGCTGCTCAGATAGCCTATGGTGGTATCTGGTTAAATGTATTTGAATTGGTTTAGGAATTAAATTAATGGTTAAATGGATCATATGCTGGAGTAGAAACATTATTAAGTGCAATATATATAACCCCCCAAATTTGGTGAAAGAAACGCCAAATCGAAGGCTGACAGAAGTGCTAGATTGTGGTAAACAGCATTGGAACAGCCAGCTTTTGGAGGCAGCCTCGTGTGAGGGCCTGCTCTGGTGGAAGGTTTAGATTAAAGGATGCATGTGACACTGGCGAAGATGCGGGTGCAAGATGAGCCGGAGGCCTTTCTGGAGCTCTTCGAGAGCACAGCCCAAGCTCTGGAATGGCCGCGGGTGTAATGGGCAGTCCACCTCTTACCGCTGCTGACCGGGGAGGCCCAACTCGCAGCCCAACATCTCCCGGTCGACAACCTCTTGAGGTACCCTGAGCTGAAGAAAGCCATCCTGCAGCGGGTCAGCCGCAGTCCCGAAGAGCATCGCTGGCAGTTCCGAATCCTGATGCTGAGCGAAGTCGGCCGCTCGTTTGCCTTTGTTCAACAGCTCTGCGATGCCTGCCGGCAGTGGGTGCTGGACGAGGAGCCCAGCGACATCGGGGGCATCATTGATCTCATGGAACTGGAACAATTCATCACCAAACTACCGAAAGGAACTGCGGAGTGTGTCCAGTGCCACCGACCAGCGTCACTGGATGAAGCAGTGCAGTTGTCCCTCCCCCTCTCCTCCTTTCGAACCTGTCCCATTATGGGTGGTGAGGTGTGTGCATGGGGATATTTACGATTATCCTGCAGTGACCGTCACTATTCTATTTTGGGGTCAAAAGCATAACATTGAGGCTGTGGTTAGTTCCCACCTCGCCATCCACTAATTTTGGGTACTAATTGGACAGCTTTTCCCGAATTGTTAAAGAGGTTGTGTGTGGATGGGTCCTGTAATACAGTGGGACGGTGTGGGGTGTGCAGTGCGCTGATGTGGGAAGCTGAGCTGGGACCGTCTACATTAGCTTCGCATCAGGATGATGTTAGGGAGCCCTTTCCCGCTGGGGATTTCCCTCTGGAGCAGACACGAGACAAGACTCTTGCACGCATTTGACCAAGTGAAAGTAATTGATGGTCAGCGCCTTCAGCCGCGCATTGCACTCACATATCCGTATTTCTCAATTATAAACGATCAGTTGTATCGAGTGACACAGGATGCTCAGACAAAAGAACCAATCTTATGGCCTGTTTCTATTGGACGGGCATTCGCAGGGATGTTAGTCGGTGGTGTGCGACATGCCGCGAATGTCAGCTGGTGAATCCGCTGACCACTCCAAAGGCGTCATTGCGCCCTCTTCCGTTGATCGAGGTTCCCTTTAACAGAGTTGGCATGGACCTCGTCGGGCCATTAGAACAGTCAGCACGCAGGCATCACTTTGTGTTGGTTCTGGTGGACTACGCAATGCAATACCTGGAAGCAGTGCCTCTTTGCAACATCTCATTATGTAGTGTTGCATTTATTCATTCATTTGGTAGACGCTTTTATCCAAAGCGACTTACAAAAGAGGAACACATAAGCGAATCATCTTAAGGAGACAGTGGTACGAAAAGTGCCATATTACAAAATTTTCACTAGCATCAGAATAGCATTCAAAACAAATTGAAGTGCAACCAGGAAATAATTATATATATATATATATATATATATTCAAGTGCTTATGGAAAAGATGTGTATTTAGCCGTTTTAAGACAGAAAGTGAGTCAGCTTCAAGGATGGAGTTGGGAAGGTCATTCCACCAATGTGGTATGATGAAGCTGAAAGTCTGGGAAAGTGTTCTGGTGCCTCTTTGTGTTGGTACAACAAGGCGACGTTCCTTAGCAACCAGAGGCTTCTAGTGGGCGCGTAGCTCTGCAGAAATGATTTTAGGTATGCTGGAGCAGACCCAGTGACCGTTTTGTATGCCAGCATCAGAGCCTTGAACTTGAACTTGCATCAACCAGCAGCCAATGAAGAGAGACAAGGAGTGGTGTAACATGCGCTCTCTTTGGTTGATTAAAGACCAGAAGTGCTGCTGCATTCTGGATCATTTGCAGGGGTCTAATTGCACATGCAGGGAGGCCTGCAATGAGAGCGTTACAGTAGTCCAGTCTATTTATGACAAGTGACTGAACAAGAAGATGTGTGGCATGTTCAGAGAGGAAGGGTCTTATCTTCCTGATAGTGTAAATCTACATGATCTTGCGGTCTTTGAGATGTGGTCTGTGAAATGTAGTTTATTATCGATGGTTATTCCTAGATTTCTGACCGTTTTTTAAGGCGTTACTGTAGTTGCGCCCAGCTGCACGGTGATGTTGTGTTCAACAGCAGGGTTGGCTGGAAAGACAAGGAGTTCGGTCTTGGCTGGGTTAAGTTGCAGGTGGTGTTCCTTCATCCAGGCCGAGATATTTGCCAGGCAGGCAGAGATTTGAGCAGTCACTGTAGTGTCGTTGGGCTGGAAAGACAAGTAGAGTTGCATGTCATCAGCAGTGGTAAGAGAAACCATGTGCCTGAATGATGAGTCCCAATGATGTTGTGTATATCGAGAAAAGAAGTGGCCCAAGCACTGAGCCTTGAGGTACCCCAGTAGGTAGCTGATGTGACTTGGACACCTCACCTCTCCAGGCTACCTTGAAGGACCTACCTGAGAGATAGGAATTAAACCATTCAAGCACAGTTCCTGTGATGCCCAGCGAAGAGAGGGTGGAGAGTAAGATCTGATGGTTGACTGTGTCGAAGGCTACAGAAAAGTCCAGTAGAATCAGGATGGATGATCTGGATTCAGCTTTCATCTGTCTCAGCGTCTCAGTGACAGACAGCAGGGCAGTCTCGGTGGAGTGTCCACTTTTGAAGCCTGACTGATTGTCATCCAACAGCTTGTTCTGTGAGAGATAGGTGGAGATTTTATTGAAAACTGCCCTTTCAAGTGTTTTTGCCATGAATGGGGTGAGAGAGACTGGTCTGTAGTGTTCTATTTGTGTGGGGTTAAGTGCTGGTTTCTTCAGCAGTGGGGTTGAAGCACAGAGAAGTGTGTTGAATGTTCTAAACAAGCTGTGAGTGTCTGTGTGCTGCAGAGGCACTTTTCAGAATAATCTCCCGAGTGGGGATTCCGAAAGAAATCCTCACTGATCAGGGTACTACTTTCATGTCACGTACGCTATGTGAGCTTCACTTCACTTTTATTGTCGCACAATCATATACACAAGTGCAATAGTGGGTGAAAGTCTTGGGTGCAGTTCTGAGCAACATAGCAGTCATGACCGTGATGAGACATAGATGAGACATATACCAATTTACAATAAACAGATTTACACATCACTATTTACATATCTAATATACACATAATTACACACAACACAATATACAAATAATAATATACAATATACAGTATACAATACACACGATATAGAATATTGTACAGGATAAAATACACACAATATAGAATGCACATTATACAATACAAATAGTATATATAGTATATATAAAATATACAGTAGGTTGTATTGTACTGTATTGACATTCAGGCTGCCGGTTGATAGTCAGTTGCCAGTGTGTTGTTAAGAGAGAATATAATTTAAGACAGTCCAGTGTGAGATAATAAGATTAATAAAGTGCAGTGCTGATGTATATTGATCGTGAGAGATCAAGAGTTCAAAAGTCTGATTGCTTGGGGGAAGAAGCTGTCATGAAATCAGCTGGTGCGGGTCATGATGCTGCATTGCAGTGAGAGCAGCCCATGGCTTGGGTGGCTGGAGTCTCTGATGATCCTCCGAGCTTTTTTCACACACCGCCTAGTATATATGTCCTGTAGGGAGGGAAGCTCACCTCCGATGATGTGTCTGGCAGTTCGCACCACCCTTTACAGGGCTTTGCGGTTGTGGGCAGTGCTATTGCCGGACCATGCAGTGATGTAGCCAGTCAGGATGCTCTCTACAGTGCTGGTGTAGAACCGTCTGTGGATGTGGCGGTTCATTCCATACTTCCTCAGCCGTCTCAGGAAGAAGAGGAACTGGTGAGCCTTCTTCACAATGGCCTCAGTGTGGATGGACCATGTGAGTTCCTCAGTGATGTGGACACAGAGGAACTTGAAGCTGCTGACTCTCTCCACTGGTGCTCCATTGATGGTGATGGGACTGTGTTCTCTGTCTTTTCTCTTGAAGTCCACCACAAGCTCCTTTGTCTTGCTAACGTTGAGGGAGCGGTTGTGCTCCTGACACCAGCGTGTCAGAGTCAGCACCTCCTCTCTGTAGGCTGTTTCATCATTGTCAGTGATCAGACCTACCACTGTCGTATCATCAGCAAACTTAATGATGGCATTGGAACTATGTGTTGCCACACAGTCATGTGTGTACAGGAAATACAGGAGTGGGCTGAGAACACAGCCATGCGGGGCTCCAGTGTTGAGGGTCAGTGATGAGGAGACATTGCTGCCCATTCTAACCACCTGGCGTCTGCTTGACAGGAAGTCCAGGATCCAGCTGCACAGCGAGCTGTTTAAGCCTAGAACCCGGAGTTTCACATAAAGCTTGGAGGGCACTATGGTGTTGAATGCTGAGCTGTAGTCTACAAACAGCATTCTCAAATAAGTGTTCATTTTTTCCAGGTGGGAGAGAGCAGTGTGTATTGTAGATGCAATGGCATCATCAGTGGAGCAGTTATTGCGGTAAGCAAACTGCAATGGGTCCAGTGTTGGAGGCAGCACAGAGCAGATGTAATCTCTGATTAGTCTCTCAAAGCATTTGCTGATGATGGGGGTGAGAGCAACAGGACGCCAGTCATTTAAGTTGGGGAGTTTGTCATATGGCCCAAAAGATGCTGTGGTTTTGGCACCTGGACAGCCCATTTGTGCTGCTTAGGAATGTTTTGAGCCAAATGGTAGGAGCACCGCAGTTGTGCTTTCTAGCAACTTAAATGTTTGCCGTCTTTGTCTCCTTGGAAGGTAACGGTGAAGTCTTGGAATGATACCTAGATAGCAAGAGGAAAACCTGTGAACAATCCCATGGAAGAAATTTTAGATGGGCTCTCGTAGAGATCTGCTGGAGATAATATTGGTGAAACCCTTGTGGATGGCACAATTTCAGGCATTTCTGTAGAAACTACAAAATATTCATATTTAGGTGAAACTTATACACATTTCACAACCCTAAGAAATCTGTGAACAGATTAGATCCATGGCCACTGGAGTGTGGGATGCACTTGCACCGGTAGAGAGGTAACCTCAGACTGCTAATGCTTATTAGAGGGAAAGTATGCAGTCAAAGTTTTGGGGACATGAGTCTAGAGAGAAGAGAAAATAAATATTAGTAACATTTAGAAACAATAATGTGACCAACAGCATAATTATCTAGGAATAAATAGAGTTGCAGCTCTGCACTGCATACGGAAATGCAGGAGAAATGTGCTGGGAAATACAGCTTAATAAACAATGTGAAAAAACAGCATAAAATGACCTGAGAAATAAGAGTTTTGGCTCTGCACTGCTTACTGAAATGCAGGAGAAATTGACTTGTGATAAGTATTGAAGGATTCACTTCTGGCCATTCGCTCCTTAGGATTATGACTGCCACCTGCTGTACAATATACATCTTGCATAGGAAATGCATCATATAGCAATAGATGTGAATAACAGCATAATTATCTAGGAATAAAGAGAGTTGCAGCTCTGCACTGCATACAAAAATGCAGGAGATATGTGCTGGGAAATATATCTTTATAAACAATGTGAAAAAACAGCATAAAATGATCTGAGAAATAAAAGTTACAATTTAAGGACCTGTGCATGGACTTATGAAATGGTATCACTAGTATATGGTGAAGCAGTGGGTGGTCTTGCGGAGGCAGCCTTGATGCAGTTGGATCTTCTTCAGCGAGTAATGGTTAGAAAGGAAGAAAGCAGAGTAGAATAACCACCTGCTGCTTTAAAGTGGCAGCTGCCATATTACGATGTCTGAAAATAGTGAGCTGCTGTGGCAGCTTCCATTGAATAATGTAATGATTGTGATAAAATGGCTTATCTGATGAGGAGGTCGAATGCTTTAAGCAGAGTAATAGGATGTTGCATGTTCTGTTTTGGATGGGCGGTGCCAATGCCAGAAAGACTGTCAGGAGAATTATCACGGGAAGCTGGTAAGTAGCGGCTTATGTACTCCTACTCGCGGGCCGTGATTTGTCCAATTAAAATTAACATGCTCCTCCCGAACCTCTGTTAATTAACATTTTGTTTCAACGGCAGATAGATTTGAGTGACATCCTCATAACAATTAAAAGACATACCGTGTTTCTAAAAGAATAGAACCTAATGGATGCATATACAAGGAAAACAAAATGGGAGCAAGAATAGAGCACTGAGGCATCCCACAGGAAAGAGGAGCTGCAGAAGATGAGAAACTACCTATACTGACTGAAAAACATATATTTTTTAAATAAGATTGATACTCGGATGCCCGCACATTGCTCTAGACTGGACATGAGAACAGCATAGTCAACTGTATCAAATGCTGTGCTTAGATATAAAAGTACAAGTATTGCAGAATCCCTGAAAACAGTTAATAGTATATCATTAAAAACTTTCAGAAGTGCAGATTCAGTACTATGATGTGTCCTAAAACCTGACTGAAATACTTAATCTTATTTCCATCCAAAAAGCTCTGTAGTTGTTGAAGGACTATTTTCTCTAAAATTTTAGAAATAAAAGGGAGGTTAGAAATAGGTCTAAAATGAGACATGACTGTAGGGTCTAGGTTAGGCCTTTTAAGAAGGGGTTGTACAGTACCATGTTTTAAAATAATGTGGTACAGTACCAGTTACAAGGCACTTATTAATAGTTAGTAGAATACCAGGTCCAACAGCCTCAAAAACATGTTTAAAGGAATAGTTCACCCAAAAATGTAAATTTGCTGATAATTTACTCACCCTCAGGCCATCCAAGATGTATCTGAGTTTCTTTCTTCATCAAAACAGAATTGAAGACTTTTAGGATTTCATTTCAGGCCTCCTCCTCTAAATGCAAGTGAATGTCCTCCATTTTTGATGGTCCAAAATGCATATTTAGGGTGCATCAAAATAATCCACACGACTCCAGTCGACAAATAAAGTTCTACTGAACGCAAACGATTGCTTATTTTTAGAAACAAAACAATACTTATATACTTTAACTACAAATGTTCACTTCTGTACATCTCTGTGACGTGCGCTCATGAGAGGGATGATATAAGCTCATTGGTAAGGTCATGCATCACGTGGAGGAGTCAGGAAGTGCATCATTGTTTACATTGTTTTTTTTTTATTATTATTATTAGGAAATTATTTTTATTTTATTTTATTTTATATTGTTTTGGACTGTTTTGGTTTGTGAACAGCACAAGTTTCTCTTGTAAACAATGACGTGCTTCCTGGCTCCTCCTCCACGTGACGCGTGACCTTACCAACAAGCTTACGTCATCCCTCTCATGAGTGCACATCACAGAGATGTACGGAAGCAAACATTTGTAGTTAAAAAGTATAAGTAATGTTTTGTTTCTAAAAATAATCAATCGTTTGCATTCAGAAGAACTTTATTTGTCGACTGGAGTCGTGTGGATTATTTTGATGCACCCTAAATATGTATTTTGGACCGTCAAAAAATGGAGTACATTCACTTGATTTGTTTAGAGGAGGAGGCCTGAAATGAAATCCCAAAAGTCTTAAATTCTGTTTTGATGAAGAAAGAAACTCAGATACATCTTGGCCTGAGGGTGAGTACATTATCAGCAAATTTTCATGTTTGGGTGAACTATTCCTTTAAGAAGACATGAGGGAATAACATAGAGACCAATCATTTCTTGGAACAACGATAAAGAAATAGGTTCACACTAGTGCAAATAGAAGGGACAGAGGGATCATATGCAGATGAAACAATATTCGGTCTTATATTGCTTATCTTGACAATGGTTACATGTCTTGAAGTTTTCTAATACTTGCATACAAATTTTAACATCTTCTCTTATTTAATAATGTTATTTGCTTGAGCAGCCTTCTGGGTAAAGGTTATGCTAAAATAAGTTTCTTATTTCCCTTACTTAATGAGAATCCAATTACCTTTTTATATATTTCTTTATATATTTAGGTAACTCAGAAGAAAGGCCTCCTATCAAACTGACTCTTAATTTATAGGCCTCTCAATCTGTGCAGCTGATAAGTGAATTGCACACAAATGGCATGATGAATGAGGTGAGAGATTTGAGATTTGTTTGCACACCTAAACTTAAGACACTAATTGGCACAATTCAAAGTTGCATTATGTATGAAGAGATCCATGTGCAATACATTTGATTCAAAATCAAATGCAGCGTCACATAAAATTTTCAGAAGCCTGATAAAGATTGTTGGGGGAAAACCATTTGTGTGGCACCTGCAAATGAATGCCACATTGTTGGCAAAAAAAAAAAAAAAAAAAGCAAATAACCACAAAGTTTTCCCCATACTACTTAATATTTGGAAGAGATGCATGGTTTCCTTGAGATGCCAAATGATTATGAGGTTAGTGATGTGTACTATGTTTTGGAATGACAAGTGATCTTAAAGGTATATATAAAAATTAATCATGATTTTGGATATGTTCTGGTTAGGTCAGTCATGGAATTCAAGCAGCACAAAAGTATTGCTCCTATCTACTTGTATCGGGAAAGACTGAAATCTCCAAAACTGTTCAAAATAGCGATCAAAAGAACATTTCAAATCAGCAACAAAAAGACAATGTTATCATAAATTGTGCTTCTTTAGCTCAGATCACACCAAAAAACTATTTTCAGGCTGGTTGAGCTAATGCGCATGCACGTTCTCAAGTTGATTGACTGGTGATATCTATATATAAAAGGTGAAATGCTGTTTTACCTGTATATTTACATTTATGCATTTGGCAGACATTTTTACAGTGCATCCGGAAAGTATTCACAGCGCTTCATTTTTTCCACATTTTGTTAAGTTACAGCCTTATTCCAAAATGGATTAAATTCATTATTTTCCTCAAAATTCTACAAACAATACCCCATAATGACAACTTGAAAGTAGTTTGTTTGAAATCTTTGCAAATTTAAAAAAAAAATAAAAAATAAAATAATAATAATATATATATATATATATATATATATATATATATATATATATATATATATATATACACTATATTGCCAAAAGTATTCGCTCACCCATCCAAATAATTGAATTCAGGTGTTCCAATCACTTCCATGGCCACAGGTGTATAAAATGAAGCACCTAGGCATGCAGACTGCTTCTACAAACATTTGTGAAAGAATGGGCCACTCTCAGGAGCTCAGTGAATTCCAGCGTGGTACTGTGATAGGATGCCACCTGTGCAACAAGTCCAGTCGTGAAATTTCCTCACTTCTAAATATTCCACAGTCAACTGTCAGTGGTATTATAACAAAGTGGAAGCGATTGGGAATGACAGCAACTCAGCCACGAAGTGGTAGGCCACGTAAAATGACAGAGCGGGGTGAGCGGATGCTGAGGCGCATAGTATGCAGAGGTTGCCAACTTTCTGCAGAGTCAATCGCTACAGACCTCCAAAGTTCATGTGGCCTTCAGATTAGCTCAAGAACAATGCGTAGAGAGCTTCATGGAATGGGTTTCCATGGCCGAGCAGCTGCATCCAAGCCATACATCACCAAGTGCAATGCAAAGTGTCGGATGCAGTGGTGTAAAGCACGCTGCCACTGGACTCTAGAGCAGTGGAGACGCGTTCTCTGGAGTGACGAATCACGCTTCTCCATCTGGCAATCTGATGGATGAGTCTGGGTTTGGCGGTTGCCAGGAGAACGGTACTTGTCTGACTGCATTGTGCCAACTGTGAAGTTTGGTGGAGGGGGGATTATGGTGTGGGGTTGTTTTTCAGGAGCTGGGCTTGGCCCCTTAGTTCCAGTGAAAGGAACTCTGAATGCTTCAGCATACCAAGAGATTTTGGACAATTCCATGCTCCCAACTTTGTGGGAACAGTTTGGGGATGGCCCCTTCCTGTTCCAACATGACAGCGCACCAGTGCACAAAGCAAGGTCCATAAAGACATGGATGAGCGAGTTTGGTGTGGAAGAACTTGACTGGCCTGCACAGAGTCCTGACCTCAACCCGATAGAGCACCTTTGGGATGAATTAGAGCGAAGACTGCGAGCCAGGCCATCTCGTCCAACATCAGTGTCTGACCTCACAAATGCGCTTCTGGAAAAATGGTCAAAAATTCCCATAAACACACTCCTAAACCTTGTGGAAAGCCTTCCCAGAAGAGTTGAAGCTGTTATAGCTGCAAAGGGTGGGCCGACGTCATATTAAACCCTATGGATTAAGAATGGGATGTCACTTAAGTTCATATGCGTCTAAAGGCAGATGAGCGAATACTTTTGGCAATATAGTGTATATATATATATATATATATATATATATATATATATATATATAAACACATGTACATAAGTATTCACAGCCTTTGTTCAATACTTTGTTGAAGCACCTTTGGCACCAATTACAGCCTCAAGTCTTTTTGAGTATGATTCTACAAGCTTGGCACACCTATTTTTGGGCAGTTTCTCCCATTCTTCTTTGCAGGACCTCTCAAGCTCCATCAGGTTGGATGGGGAGCGTCGGTGCACAGCCATTTTCAGATATCTCCAGAGATGTTCAATCGGGTTCAAGTCTTGGCTCTGGCTGGGCCACTCAAGGACATTCACAGAGTTGTCCCATAGCCACTCCTTTGTTATCTTGGCTGTGTGCTTAGGGTCGTTGTCCTGTTGGAAGATGAACCTTCACCCCAGTCTGAGGTCCAGAGCACTCTGGAGAAGGTTTTCATCAAGAATGTCTCTATACATTGCTGCATTTATCTTTCCCTCGATCCTGACTAGTCTCCCAGTTCCTGCCGCTGAAAAACATCCCCACAGCATGATACTGCCACCACCATGCTTCACTGTAGGGATGGTATTGGCCAGGCGATGAGCGGTGCCTGGTTTCCTCCAGGCATGACGCTTGCCATTCAGGCCAAAGAGTTCAATCTTTGTTTCTCATGGTCTGAGAGTCCTTCAGGTGCCTTTTGGCAAACTCCAGGCAGGCTGTCATGTGCCTTTTACTGAGGAGTGGCTTCCGTCTGGCCACTCTACCATACAGGCCTGATTGGTGGAGTGCTGCAGAGATGGTTGTTCTTCTGGAAGGTTCTCCTCTCTCCACAGAGAAATGCTGGAGCTCTGTCAGAGTGACCACTGGGTTCTTGGTCACCTCCCTGACTAAGGCCCTTCTCTCCCGATTGCTCAGTTTGGCCAGGGGGCCAGCTCTAGAGGAAGAGTCCTGGTGGTTCCAAACTTCTTCCATTTACGGATTATGGAGGCCACTGTGGTCATTGGGACCTTCAATGCTGCAGAAATTTTTCTGTACCCTTCCCCAGATCTGTGCCTTAATACAATCCTGTCTCGGAGGTCTACAGACAATTCCTTGGACTTCATGGCTTGGTTTGTGCTCTGACATGCACTGTTAACTGTGGGACCTTATATAGACAGGTGTGTGCCTTTCCAAATCATGTCCAATCAACTGAATTTACCACATGTGGACTCCAATCAAGTTGTAGAAACATCTCAAGGATGATCAGTGGAAATAGGATGCACCTGAGCTCAATTCTGAGTGTCATGGCAAAGGCTGTGAATACTTATGTACATGTGATTTTTTCGTTTTTTATTTTTAATAAATGTGCAAAGATTTCAAACAAACTTCTTTCATGTTGTCAATATGGGGTATTGTTTGTAGAATTTTGGGGAAAATAATGAATTTAATCCATTTTGGAATAAGGCTGTAACATAACAAAATATCGATAAAGTGAAGCGCTGTGAATACTTTCCAGATGCACTGTATATACAAGGTGACAGTGCATTCAAAACTGTTATGGGTCTACTTTTATTTGTGTCCACTCACAATAAAAACAAAATGGTGTGCTTTTGTAAAATACAGAAAACAAACAGGTTGCACTTTCTGCTGCTTAAATCTCTGTTTACTTTTGCTAAGAGCACATCACAAAAATGAACTGAAACTCCGAACCGAATAATTGTCACACAGACATAATAAATATGTCCATAGAAACCTTGAAATGTCTACTTTTAAATGAGCCTATTCAAATCCAAAACAAATATTCTCAGATTATGTAATGCATATGAAACTAACAAAAGTTTCTGTCTCATCTCATTAGTGCTGTTCAGGACTCATGGTTCACACGGTAATGACCTGGATGAGATTTACAAATATGGTAAACGCCTCCATCAATACTATAAAAACGGCATTGAGCTTTATCAGATTCCTTGATTTTTCATTGCTTTTGGAAGATGGCACGCCACTCGCATGATGAATTTCTCCTGCTGATCCTTGACAGTGATGAAGAATTCACTTTTTCATCTGAAGAAGAGTGCGACTCTGATGATGAACGGTTGCATTTTGAAGAATGGCTTGATCCAGCTGAGGATATCATTTCTGATGAGTAAGTCATTTATTCATACTTACATCAATTAACATGTTGTTTTAGATAAACATGTACATATTTTACTAGTTTGGCTATTTAAGACCTATAACCAGATTGAAATCAACTGGTTTGTAATATTTTGAGTATAATCTAAATGTCGTACAAATAGAGTATTTAACTTTTAGTTTTGTCTAGCTCATGACCAGTGTTTACTGTAAAATACTGCCTCATCAACCAAGCTTGTACTCGCGAATATCTGCTCAGGTGTAAATATTTGGAATGTGCTAAAAATGTCTGGTGTCCTGAAAATATATGCTACCTATCAGGATGTGCTACCAATGCTATATTCACATAGCTTTAGGGTTGGGATTAGGGTTTGGGGTAGGGCTTTGTACAGCCTCACACCATATCACACTACATGATAGTTATGCTGGTAGCACATCCTGATAGGTATTATCTGCCTGACAAGATGTGCTACCTAGGTTTTTAACAAATTTCATGCTGTCGTAGTACATACCGACAGGTTCTTCCGTGCCCCCTGACATGTGCTACCCATGTTTTAACTTTACATATCACATGGTAGCACATCCTGAGCTGGTAGCACAGATTGTCAAAACACCGGCAATGGCCCATCAACAGATACAGTGCACTTCCATACCAATTTTGATATGTTTTTATATTGTGCACTTATAACTAAGTAAACTACCAAAACAAAATGTGTGCTCCAATGTGCCCTTGACCCTCATTATTTATATTTTGATTATGTTGTGCACTTTGTTGTAAATAAACTACAAAAATAAAATGATATATTTCTTTTAAGTCTCCTCACATTCATTCTTTTTGTTTCCTCACAGTGGCATTCCACTTTGATAGCCCCATTAATGGGTGGGCCATTATCAGCCAAGGTGTTGAGTACATCAATATTCATGACCATTGACACTCCCTTGAATAAATCAAATCAAATCAAATCAAATCACTTTATTGTCACACAGCCATATACACAAGTGCAATGGTGTGTGAAATTCTTGGGTGCAGTTCCGATCAACATAGCAGTCGTGACAGTGATGAGACATATACCAATTTACAATAACATCAAATTAACACAGCACAATTTAAACATCTGATATACACATAATTACACTCAACAATATACAAATAATAACATACACTGTACAGTATACAATATGCACTATAGAGATACACATTATTTAATAAAAATAAAAATATATAAAAAAGTATAAATATATATATATATATATATATATATATATATATATATATATATATATATATATATATATATATATATATATATATATATATATATATATAGAATGTACAGTATTGTACTGTATTGACATTCAGGCTGTTGGTTGATAGTCAGTTGTTAAGAGAGAATATAATATAATAGTAATATAATTTATGACAGTCCGGTGTGAGATATAAGAGTAAGGGTAATAAAGTGCAGTGGTGATGTATTTGATCATGGGAGATCAAGAGTTCAGAAGTCTGATTGCTTGGGGAAAGAAGCTGTCATGGAGACGGCTGGTGCGGGTCCTGATGCTGCGATACCGCCTACCTGATGGTAGCAGTGAGAACAGCCCATGGCTCGGGTGGCTGGAGTCTCTGATGATCCTCCGAGCTTTTTTCACACACCACCTTGTATATATTTCCTGGAGGGAGGGAAGCTCACCTCCGATGATGTGTCTGGCAGTTCGCACCACCCTTTGCGGTGCTTTGCGGTTGTAGGCGGTGCTATTGCCGTACCAGGCAGAGATGCAGCCAGTCAGGATACTCTCTACAGTGCAGGTATAGAACCGTGAGGATGTGGTGGTTCATTACAAACTTCCTCAGCCGTCTCAGGAAGAAGAGGCGCTGATGAGCCTTCTTCACAACGACTTCAGTGTGGATGGACCATGTGAGTTCCTCAGTGATGTGGACACCAAGGAACTTGAAGCTGCTGACTCTCTCCACTGGTGCTCCATTGATGGTGATGGGACTGTGTTCTCTGTCTTTCCTTCTGAAGTCCACCACAAGCTCCTTTGTCTTACTGACGTTGAGGGAGAGGTTGTGCTCCTGACACCAGTGTGTCAGAGTGTGCAACTCCCCCTTGTAGGCTGTTTCATCATTGTCAGTGATCAGACCTACCACTGTCGTGTCATCAGCAAACTTAATGAAGGCATTGGAGCTATGTGTTGCCACACAGTCATGTGTGTACAGGGAATACAGGAGTGGGCTGAGAACACAGCCCTGTGGGGCTCCAGTTTTGAGGGTCAGTGAGGAGGAGATGTTGCTGCCTATTCTAACCACCTGGCGTCTGCTTGACAGGAAGTCCAGGATCCAGCTGCACAATCGGTAGCCCGGAGTTTCTCATCTAGCTTGGAGGGCACTATGGTGTTGAATGCTGAGCTGTAGTCTACAAACAGCATTCTCACATAAATGTTCTTTTTTTCCAGGTGGGAGAGAGCAGTGTGTATTGTAGATGCAATGGCATCATCAGTGGAGTGGTTGTTGCGGTAAGCAAACTGCAGCGGGTCAAGAGAGAGAGGCAGCACAGAGCAGATGTAATCTCTGATTAGTCTCTCAAAGCATTTGCTGATGATGGGGGTCAGAGCAACAGGACACCAGTCATTTAAGCAAGTTATTTTTGATTGTTTTGGAACAGGCACAATGGTGGATGTTTTAAAGCATGTGGGGACTACAGACAAAGAGAGGGAAAGGTTGAAAATGTCCGTAAAAACACCAGCCAGCTGGTTCACGCACGCTCTGATGACACGGCCCAGAATGCCGTCTGGAGCCGCGGCTTTGTGGATACTCACCCGTCGGAAGGATCGGGTTCCATCCGCTACAGAGACGGAGAGTGAACTAACCTCTGTAGCTTCAGCTGCGAGAGCTCTCTCCGCGAGGGCGGTGTTATTTCCCTCGAAACGAGCATAAAAAGTATTTAGCTCATCCGGGAGAGAGGCAGCGGTGTTCATGACGGAGTTTTTATTCCCTTTAAAGTCCGTGATGATGTTAATTCCCTGCCACATGCTTCTAGAGTTGGTGGTGTTAAACTGTCCTTCAATCTTGCATAACTGGCTTGTTTATGCTCCTCCGCGTTCCCAGAATTAAAAGCGGAGGTCCGCACATTAAGTGCCGTGTGAACATCGCTATTAATCCAAGGTTTCTGATTCGGATAGATCCGTATTGTTCTGGTCGGAACAACATCCTCTACGCACGTTCTGATGAAACACATTACGCTATCAGCGTAAAGCTCGATGTCGTCATCAGAGGCGGACCGGAACATCTCCCAGTCCATGTGATCAAAACAGTCTTGTAGCGTAGAATCTGATTGGTCCGACCAGCACTGGATCGTTCTGAGGGTGGGTGCTTCCTGTTTCAATTTCTGCCTGTAAGCGGGCAGAAGCAGAATGGAAGAGTGGTCCGATTTGCCAAATGGTGGGCGGGGGAGGGATTTGTAACCATCCCGGAAGGGAGAGTAGCAATGGTCCAAAACCCGGTCCCCTCGTGTGTTGAAACTAATGTGCTGGTGGTATTTTGGTGCGACTGATTTTAAACTGGCTTTATTAAAGTCCCCGGTCACAATGAACGCGGCCTCAGGGTGCGCGGTTTCCTGCTCACTTATACTCCCATACAGTTCCTTGAGTGCCCAGTCTGTGTCGGCTTCTGGGGGAATGTACACAGCTGTGATAATGACTGCTGTGAATTCCCTCGGTAACCAGAATGGTCGACACAGAAGCATAAGAAATTCCAGATCAGGAGAGCAGAAAGACTTGATAGAATGTACGTTCCTCTGATCACACCAGGATTTGTTGATCATAAAACATACACCACCTCCTCTACTTTTACCTGAGAGGTCTTTCGCTCTGTCCGCTCGGTGCACGGAGAACCCCGCAGGTTCAATGGCTGAGTCTGGAATCTCCACAGACATCCAATTTTCCGTAAGGCAGATAATGCAGCAGTCCCTTGTATCTCATTGGAAAGAGATCCACGCTTTCAGCTCGCAGAGATTGTTATCCAGAGACTGAACATTTGCCAGTAGAATAGTGGGTAGCGGGTCGATTTGCACGGCGTCTTACTCTGATGAGAACGCCGGCTCTGTTTCCCCTTTTCCTTTTGCATTTCCGCGGCCGGGCAGCTCAGACAAAGGGCTTCGTGGGCGTGTTTGTAAACAGCAGGTCGGCATTGAGGAATGTGAAGTCCGGTTTATGGTGTACAGCCTTTCTAAAACAAAAGGTGTCATACAAAAGTTAAATCAATGTAGTATTTATGTGAATGTATGGACAGGATGGTTTTCACAACATGTAACTATGACTCTGGCATACAAAATCCAGCACTCAAAAGTCTTGTGAAAAAAAGTTTAGTATGTGTTTTATGGCCCTAAATCAGTGTCCTTGTTTTTTTTACTTGCCATTTTTAAACTTAATTTTCTCAAAAATACAAATGTGTACATACATGTTGCTCACATATAATTGTAGCACAATTTGTGCTCGTCATGAACTGCCTTGTGTTTTTTCCCTCACCTTCAGTTCAGTTCAGTGACTGTTTAGTTTTCCCCTTTGTTCATGGACTACACTTCCCAGTGTTGTGTGCTACGTTCAGGAGCAGGTTTGGTTATTAGCAATAATGAATACTTATCAAAGATAATTATTAATTACTAAAATCAATAGAACATTGATTAGAATCAATGTTAGCTTTTTAATCCTTTAACCCTTTGGGGTCTGAGGGTGTTTTGGGCCCTGGAGAAGTTTTGACATGCCTTGACATTTGTGCTTTTTTCAGTTGCTTAAAAACATATTAATGGCTAAAGTCTGATAACACTGTATCAAGCACAAACTGGGCTACAATAATATGTGAACAACATGTATGTACATGTTTGTATTTTTGAGAAAATAAAGTTTATGCATGGTTTTTGAAAAAACAAAATTGTTAAGTCACTGAAATAAGGCCATATATCACACGCTAAACATTTCTTCACAAGACTTTTGAGAACTGGATCTTGTAGCATAGAGCTTTTGCTACAAAAATGATGTGAAAACCATCCTGATCACTCATTCATACAAAACAATATAGTCATTTAACTTTTGTAAGACACTTTTAGGGTTAGAAAGGCCATATGCGAGGAGGAGTGGATGATCATGAATATTGATGTGATTCACACCTGAGGAGACAAAGACCCCTCCCCTGAGAGAGAATGAATGTGAGGAGACTTAATGATTGAATGTATTGTTTGTAGCGTATTCACAAAATCAAGTTTAAGTTAAAAGTAATCTGACTATACATTTTCTTTGTATAAAGACTTTACTTAAAAACTTTAGACCTACACTACCGTTTAAAGTTTTAGATCTGTAAGATTTTTTTAATGATGTTTTTAAAAGAAGTCTCTTCTGCTCACCAAGGCTGGATTTATTTGATCCAAAATACAGCAAAAACAGTGATATTGTGAAATATTTTTACAATTTAAAATAACTTTTCTATTTGAATATATTGTAAAATGCAATTTATTCCTGTGATCAAAGCTGAATTTTCAGCATCATTACTGCAGTCTTCAGTGTCACATGATCCTTCAGAAATCATTCTAATCTGCTGATTTTCAAATATGGGCATATTTACAGCACATTTTACACATTTACACCCGAACAGATATTTGCAAGCACAAGCTTCGTTGATGATAATGAGGCAGCATAAACACTAGTTAAAATATAATCTAAACATTCATATTATTTTTATATCATATTACATATCATATTTATATCATACAGCATACAATTTAAATACCTGCTTTAGCCGAAACATTTAAATGTAACCAAAACTTGCCTATTAGGACATATTTCAAATTTCAATATTTGAATACTGGCTGGCAAGTTTGGAAATAGTCCAACTAGTAAAATATGTACGTTTATATAAAATAGCATGTCAACTAATGTAAGTAAAGACTTACTCATCCGAAATTGTATCCTCGGCTGGATTAAGTCACTCTTCAAATGTTCATTGTCGGATTTCCACTCTTCTTCTGAGGAAAATGTGAACTCTTCATAACTATCCAGGTGCTTCCTCACTTGTGTAGCATGCCATCTTCCAAAGGTGCAGAAAAGTGAATGAACTTGATGCTTTTAAGGCACTGTTGGGGGCGTTTACCATTTGCATTGATCGCCTCAGCACATTACGGTATGAATAGCGCGCTCTGCTGGTGGGTGTGATCATATTAGGGATAATTAGCTGAGCCAGGAGAAACTGTACATCGCTTTGTTTCATACAGATTACATTGCAGGAGAATATTTGTTTTAAATTTGAATTATTTTATTTAAAAGTAGACATTTTAAGATTTCATTAGACATATGTGTGATAAATATTCGCTGAGTTTCAGTTCATTTTTGTGACGTGTTTCAGAAAGATGCTCGCAGAGACAGAGATGGCTGAAAGCGCACCCTGTTTATTTTCTTTATTTTACAAAAGCATAAGGTTTTGTTATTGTGAGTGTACACAAATAAAAGTAGACCCTTTATAGTCTCTAATGATGTTTTACACTAATCTGTATGCCCAAAAATATTTTATTTTGTAAAATGTTGATTATTTTAAGTTGTTTCCGCTGTTATGACGCCGGCGCATCCATCGACCCCAGAGGGTTAAGTCAACAATCAAAGATAACCATCAATTATCAAATTCAATAGAATATTAATTATTATCAAAGATAATCATTAAAATCAATGGAACATTAATAAGGATTAAAATCGCTGGGGCACCGTCCTGGAATCAGGGGCTAATAACTAGACACTATAACAGTCTCAATATAGGATTGTTCTCTTGGGAAAGTCGACGTCCGGAGAACATCAACATTCAAAAGGAAAACAATGAAGGCTTTGAATCTGAGCACTGACATCACCTGCCAGCCATTGACACAGGTGTATGCAAAACAAACCAAAACACTTCTTAAAGTATAACAGTTTATTGATGCAGTAATATCAATTAATAATCAATACAATGCAGTCAATAAACCTCCGACTTCCAACTACAAACTAAACAGTAACATGATTAGATTTGGTAACAAAATAAGCCAATAATACACAAGAGGAAGGTATGTGTGTGTGTGTGTGTGTATGTGTGTGTGTGTGTGTAAGGAGTGACGCACACAAAATGGCAGACGTGGCTCTCGTGGAGAGTACGTAACGCGAGGTTTCCGGCCAGAGAATGTGGCCACGAATGTGGGCGGAGAGAGGCTGGTTAATGGCGTCTGCCCGTAGCACGTGTCTCTGCTTGTATGATAACTTAGGGACAAAGTTGAGCTTTATCGCCAAATTATCTACTAGCCAAATGTGTGTGAGAGAGAGAGAACAGGATGATGGCACCAAAGCCGGTTTTGCGATCACGGGAGAGAAAGCAACTGTTAGTTTATCACTCAGAGACGCGGTGAATGGCTCGTAAACTATTCCCGCGGTCTTTGGTTCTTTAATGGATAAACTCAGTGTGTCGGTCTCATCTGCGATGGGGGAAATACACAGTCCAACGTGGTTGGACGACAACACAGCAAATCTCATTCGTGGTAAAAGTACGTTACAGTAATACCTTAAGTATTATTAGCAGCAATGAATGGACTCTGCGGTCCATAAGCAATAACATTGATACACAAGAATAACACACTATAATAATCCATCTCTGCCCAGATGCTGCTGGCGCTCAAGACCACGGAGGTCATTCCCCAGTCGCTGCTGGCGCTCCTGACCACGACGACTCCGCCCTCTGAGTCTTCCTCGACTCCGCCTGCTCATCTTGTGACTCCTCCTGTGGCTCTGCCTCCCACGGCTCCGCCCACTCTGGTTCATCCTCCTGAGTCTCAAGTCCCTGCTCTTCTTGCAGCTCAACCCACATTGACTCTGGCTCCTCCTCCAAAGACGACTCCTCCAGCGGGTCCGTCTGCTTTTCCAAAGACTCCTCCCCCAGCGGTTCTGTCCGCTATCCCAGAAACTACTCCTGTGGCTTCGCCCACTCCACCTCCGAATCCTCCTCCCGAATCACAAACCTCTGCTCCTCCTGCGGCTCCGCCTGCTCCACCTCTGGATCCTCCTCCCGAAACACAAACCTCTGCTCCTCCTGCGGCTCTGCCAGCTCCACCTTCGGCTCGCCTCCTGAACGAACTGTGGCTTTGTGGCCACCTCCCAGGGCTCCTGACCCAGTCCCTGCCCTGTGGCCACCTCCCAGGCCTCCTGACCCAGTCCCTGCCCTGTGGTCACCCTGACCTGATCATCTGCAGGCTCCTCCCTGGCCACCTGACTGTCCGCCAACTCCTCCTTGGCATCTTAATCACCTCCAGATCCTTCCTCGTCTGCCTTCCCATCCATCTTTGGGCACCATGAGTCGTCCCTTTGTGTGTGTGTGTGTGTGTGTGTGGGGGGGGGGGGTTCTGTCACTAACTGCCTTGTGTTTTTTCCCTCACCATCAGTTCAGTTCAGTGACTGTATAGTTTTCCCCTTTGTTCATGGACTACACTTCCCAGCATGCACCTTTTTTTTTTACACTCACCTGCCCTCCATCTTCCTCAGCTATTCCCTGTTCCCTCATCATTCTTCTGTGTGTATATATATCTTGTTTCATTCACTCATTGTCAGTTCTTGTACTTATGTGCATATGATCAGATGTAGCATTTATGTGTAATGAGGTGCAAGTAGCTGAAATAAGCACAAATGTCAGTGCATGTCAAAACATCTACAGGATCCAAAAACAAAATGCCTCAGACACCAGAGTTTGTATATCTACATGATCAGAGATAATGCATTATCTAATAATCACACAGTTAAGATTATGTACTGTAAGTAATTTAAGTAGTTATATTTTTCATTAGATTACTACTAAATTTGTAATGGCTTTTGTTACTAAAAACCTTTCTCTGTTCTCTATTTTAATACTATCTCTTGAATAATAACTTTAAAAACTTGAAGCAATGTTTAGGAGAAACACTTCAAGGCTATATTATTAAAATTTAATTTGTTAATATTTACATCAATTAGACTTTACCATATCACCCAGTAGCTCTAGACTGGTTGCCCACTGAAGCTAAGCAGGGTAGAGCCTGGTCAATACCTGGATGGAAGACCTCCAGGGGAAAAACGTCCTGGTTACTTTCGTAACCTCTGTTCCCTGATGGAGGGAACGAGATGTTGTGTCGATGTAGTGACCTTGGAAGCCCCAAACACCTCTGATCTTTGAGAAAAGGCCAATGGGAATTGGTGAGTGGTATTTGCATGCCACTCCCCTGGACATACAGGTATAAAAGGAGCTGGCTCACAACCACTCATTCAGGTTTTGTGATGAGGAGCCGAAACGGGGTCCTGGCCATTTCAGCGGGTATGTAGTTCAGAGTTGTGGCAGGAGGGACACAATGTCTCGTTCCCTCCATCGGGGAACGGGGGTTACGAAAGTAACCAGGACATGCTTGCCCTGGATCAACAGCCGAAGCCTCCGCAGGATGAGCGATATTGCGAGCAACTCAAGGCAGTTGACATGCCAATGCAGTCGTGGCCCTGTCCCGGAGCCCGCGGCTGTGTGCCTGTTGCACACGGCGCCCCAGCCACGCTCGGAGGCGTCTGTCATAACCACGACGCACCTGGGGTACTTGCATTAAGGGGACTCCTTCCCACAGGAATACAAGGCCCGTCCAAGGGCTGAACAGGTAGCGGCAGATCAACGTGATGACCACGCGATGTGCCACAGTGCCATGCCCACCTTGCGACTCGAGTCTGATGCCAGTGCTGAAGCGGTCTCATATGCATCGACCTGAGCAGCGTGACCACCGTCGAGGATGCCATATGCCCCAGGAGCCGCCATGCTCTGTCTGAACAACTTCAACACTGACTGCATGTGCTCGCTCGTGAGGCATGCCATCGTGGAGACTGAGTCCAAGTCCAACCCGAGAAAAGAGATAGTCTGTACCGGGGAGAGCTGCTCTTTCCCCAGTTGACCTGAAGCCCCAACCGGCTGAGGTGCCAGAGCACCAGGTCCCTGTGCTCACACAACAAGTCTCGAGAGTGAGTGAGCCAGCCAGAAGATGCAGACGCCCACTTCCCTTAGTGGGGCATGGGCTGCCTCTGTGATTTCCGTGAAGATGCGAGGTGACAGGGACCGACCGAAGGGGAGGACCTTGTACTGGTGCACCCAGCCCTTGAAGGCAAACTGAAGAAAGGGCCTGGGAGAAACCGAGAAGTTGAAGTACGCATCCTTCAGGTCTACCGCCGCAAACCAATCCTGATGCCGGACACTTGCTAAAATGCGTGGGATCTTGATCCATGTCATGGCAGGATATGCTGAATAGCCTCTGTCTGCTTCTTAACCGCTGAGAACTGCTGGGCAAAGTCCTCGACGGTGTCGCCAAATAGGCCGACCTGGGAGACGGGGGCGTCAAGGAACCGTACCTTGTCAACCTCCCTCATCTCGACTAAGTTGAGCCATAGGTGGCGCTCCTGGACCACCGGGGTGGACATCGCCTGCCTGAGAGTCCACGCTGTGACCTTCATCGCCCGAAGGGCGAGATCGCCGAGCGCAGCTCCTGCATCAATCCCGGGTCAGAACTACTCTCTTACAGTTCTCTTAACACCTTGGCTTGGTGCACCTGCAGGAGAGCCATGGTGTGCAGGTCGGAGGCGGCCTGTCCAGCGGCACTGTAGGCCTTAGTCGCCAGAGAAGACGTACAGGTGCTGGACGGGAGTCTCGGGTGGTTCCACCAGGTAGCGTGGAATCACCAAGTACCCCCTGGCAGCCCCACTGTCGAGGGTAGTGAGAGCGGAGGAGCTCAGAGACCGGGTCCGGGCAGTGAAAGTTGCCCACCACGAACTCGTGAGCTCCTCATGCACCTCTGAGAAGAAAGGGACCGGGGCAGGGCATGGCCGTGAGCGGCGCTCCGAGCCCAGGAACCGATCATCAAGCCGCGAGGGTTCAGGGGGGAGTGGAGGATTCCACTCAAGCCCGACGCTCACAGCCACCCGGGCAAGCATGGCCACCAGCTCCGCGGCGGCCTGCGACTGGGCCACCGCACCCAAAGGTGGGAGCCCAGTCGAGTCCTCAGCATCAGACTGGACCAGCCCGCTCTCTGATGCTGCAATCGAGAGCTCATCCACTTCGCGAGCGCCGAATGAGATCGAGAACTCGCCCTGAGACGAGCCAGCAGTCTCATCCCACAACTCGACTGGGGCAAATGAGCGTACTGGGGAATGGGAGGTCCGTGGGGAGTTACCCCCCAGTACTAACCAACGCGGCCTCAAACCCGTAGGTAGAAGGACAGCGCCCAAGCACGACAGCAATCGTGGCCATCGGAAGTGGAAAGGTAACAACCGCAAGCAGGAAATAAACACAGACAGAAAGACATCTTTAAAAAGATCAGTGTCACTCTTTTAGTAGAGAAAATATACTCTTTTATCACAAGAATATATACTCTTATAGACTGTCAAAGTGCCCAGGGGCATTCTCTGCACTCCACCGGTGCACGAGGGGGAGAAGTCACTGTAATGCACCGTAAATCCAACAGTTTTTTAGAGGTGAATGGAAGGCAGAGGATTCAGCTTGCTGAACACAACTGCTCAGATTCAAAATCTGAATGAGTGGTTGCGAGCCAGCTCCTTTTATATCCGTATGTGTGGGGAGTGGCATGCAAATTCCACTCCCCAATTCCCATTGGCCTTTTCTCAAAGATCAGAGGTGTTTGGGGCTCCCAAGGGCGACCCTAGTGTCACTACATCGACACAACTTTGAATGAGTGACAGATAGGGAGCTAAAGTTGCTGCTGGAAGAGGTGTTAGTTAGGCCAGCAGGGGGTGCTCACCCTTCAGTCTGTGTGGGTCCTAATGCCCCAGTATAGAGATGGGGACACTATACTGTTTAAAAAAAAAAAAAAAAAAAAGGCCCTGTCCTTCGGATGAGGTGTTAAACTGAGGTCCTGACTCTCTGTGGTCATTAAAAATCCCAGGACACTTCTCATAAAGATTAGGGGTGTAACCCCGGTTTCCTGGCCAAATCCCCCCCCCCCCCCCCAAATTCCCCTTGGCCCATATCAATTATTAATCATAGCCTCCTAATAATCCCCATACTTGAAGTGGCTCTATCACTCTACTCTCTCCTCTCCACCAACAGCTGTGTGATGAGCGTACTGGTGCACTATGGCTGGTGTTGCATCATTCAGGTCGATGCTAATCACTGGTGGAGAGTCCCGTTCACAATAAAGTGCTTTGAGTGAAGTGTCAAAAATGTACATATAAGTGTAATTTATTTGAAACTACACCAAGATGTATTCTCATACATGAATAGGACACATGATAACAGTATACTAACAACACATAATTATTGCTAATAACCAAACTTGCTCCTAAACGTAGCACACTACATTTACTGGAGTCCCATATGAGGTTTTAATGAGTTAGATCCAATTAATTAATTTAAATATTGATTAATAACTACAGAAATAATTACCAATTATTTCTGATAGTAACACTGATCTAAACAACCAGTAAAGCCCTACATAATCACACGAGCCTCAAGGAACTGGGTCAGAGTTAAAGGACGGAGGAAAACACATTCTACCTGTGTCCTCATGCGATTCAGGTAAGAGGTTTACGTCTGGGCAGAGATAGAATATTATAGCGTGTTATTCTAGTGTTTCAAGGTTTTTGCTTGTACAGTTTACGGACCGCCAAGTCTGCTTAGTACTCGGCGTATTAAGTATCACAAATTTGTTTTGCTGTATTGTGGTCCAACCAAATTGAATTGTTGTGCATTTTCGCCATCGCGGGTGAGACAGCAACTGAGTTCATCCATTAGAGTCAAATAACGCAGGACTTTTATGAGCCCCGCTCGTAGAACTGCGCCTCTGAGTGATGAACACGGCTGCTTTCTCTCCAGCTATCGAGAAATCAGCTTTCGGGCTGTCACTTAATAATCTCTCTCTCTCTCTCTCTCTCTCTCTCTCTCTCTCTCTCTCTCTCTCTCTCTCTCTCTCTCTCTCTCACTAACCACACTGACACACACACACACACACACACACACTGATACACACACACCTTATGTGTTATAGGATTATTTTTATTTCCATATCTAATCATATCACTGTTTAGTTTGTAGTTGTAAGTCGGAAGTTTATTGACTGCATTGTATTAATTATTAATTGATATTACTGCATAAATAAACTTTGTTTATATTACAAAGAGAAGTGTTTTGGTTTGTTTTGCATACACCTGTGTCATGCTGACGGGATGTCAGTGCTCGGATTCAAACCTTCATAAACCTTCATTGTTTTTTTTCCCCGAAAATCGATATTCTTCGGATGTCGATTTTCCTAAGAAAACAAGCTAATATTGAGACTGTTTTAATATTCGGTTATTAGTCCCTGATTTCAGGGTGGTGCCCCGTCAATGTTATCCTTATTAATATTCTATTGATTTTTGATAATTGATAATTATCTTTGATTGAATTTGAATGATCAATAAGCTAGTGTTAATTGTAATTAATGTTTCATCGATGTTAACAATTAACGACTATCTTTGATAATTGTTGATTTAAAGGATTAAAAAAAAGCTAACATTGATTCTCATCAATGTTCTATTGATTTTAATAATTAATAATTATCTTTGATAATTATTAATTATTGCTAATAACCAAACTTGCTCCTAAACGTAGCACACTACATTTACTGGAGTCCCATATGAGGTTTTAATGAGTTAGATCCAATTAATTAATTTAAATATTGATTAATAACTACAGAAATAATTACCAATTATTTCTGAAAGTAACACTGATCTAAACAACCAGTAAAGCCCTACATAATAATTGGTGCCCCGTGTGAAGCATCCTACGTGCCAGTTCTGTCACAGTGTGTATGCATAAGAATCCAAAGTAATAACTTGAAATCCTTACTTCAAAGTTTGGTTCTGTTTGACAATTTACTTCTCAAAACTTGCCAAACATAAGCCAGTGTGGTGTGAATGTGCTCTTAAGAGTGAATTAGGGGTTGGTAAATTTACTATAGTCTGCTTAAAATCTGCTGTTGTTATTTAACTCCTAACGCTTTCATCTAAATGTTACAGAGAGGTGCCAAGTCACTTCACTGACATCCACCAAAGAGAGAACGCAGTGAAATTTGCACATTACATAACAGTAGACCGTAAGCCACAGGTTGAAGCCTCTCAACTGTGCTTTTGTGCTAACATTATATCAACTGTAAAACAACAAGCTGTCAGAGCCACTATCACAAGAATTTTTATGGCCCCAGTAAAATGAGTCACCAATCGCCCTGCATGATTGGAGCTAAAGCTCCACAGAGGTTAGTCGACCCAGCACTGCAAGATGTAGTTGCTGCTGTCCTCCGTCTCTCCATAGAGGAGAGAAATAACCTTAACGGCTACAATGTTAGTCGTTGTGATGAAGCATTGCAGGAACTAGTTGATTATGTCAACAACCCGGTCGGGAAGCCAATGCGCACAATCCTGGACCTTGTGGGCCAAATGTTCCTTCTTCATCACCACAAAACCCAACTGCAAACCGCCGAGACCTTTGTCTTTTTGTCCAATTTTGCACATACTTTTTGCTTTAAATCAAAGTTTGTCATGTTGCAATTCACCTTTGAGCTGGTTGGTTTGGTAAATGGCTTAGAACACTTTTATGAAGGATTTTCTGAAAAGCCTATGGGAAAAATACGTCTGGAACCCAGACGGCTGAAAAGGGGGGTGGACACAGTTGTGCTGTGTAAAGTCACTCCCCCGTATCTGTCGCTTCAATTTAAAGTGCACTTCAAAGAAACAATTTTAGCTTTTAATGATAATTAGGCCTTTTATCTTTTTTTTTTCTTGTTTTTTTTTTTTTTTTTGACAAATAGAATTTTCGTACAGTACAGTCGCACCAAAATACCACCAGCACATTAGTTTCAACACACACGAGGGGACCGGGTTTTGGACCATTGCTACTCTCCCTTCCGGGATGGCTACAAATCCCTCCCCCGCCCACCATTTGGCAAATCGGACCACTCTTCCATTCTGCTTCTGCCCGCTTACAGGCAGAAACTGAAACAGGAAGCACCCACCCTCAGAACGATCCAGTGCTGGTCGGACCAATCAGATTCTATGCTACAAGACTGTTTTGATCACACGGACTGGGAGATGTTCCGGTCCGCCTCTGATGACGACATCGAGCTTTACGCTGATAGCGTAATGTGTTTCATCAGAACGTGCGTAGAGGACGTGGTTCCGACCAGAACAATACGGATCTATCCGAATCAGAAACCTTGGATTAATAGCGATGTTCGCGCGGCACTTAATGTGCGGACCTCCGCTTTTAATTCCGGGAACGCGGAGGAGCATAAACAAGCCAGTTATGCCCTCCAAAAAACCGCAAAACACCAGTACAGGAGCAAGATTGAAGGACAGTTTAACACCACCAACTCTAGAAGCATGTGGCAGGGAATTAACATCATCATGGACTTTAAGGGGAATAAAAACTCCACCATGAACACCACTGCCTCTCTCCCGGATGAGCTAAATACTTCACTCTCTGTCTCTGTAGCGGATGTAACCCGATCCTTCCGACGGCTGAATATCTGCAAAGCCGCGGGCCCAGACGGCATTCCGGGCCGCGTTATCAGAGCGTGCGCGAACCAGCTGGCTGGTGTTTTTTCGGACATTTTCAACCTTTCCCTCTCTTTGTCTGTAGTCCCCACATGCTTTAAAACATCCACCATTGTGCCTGTTCCAAAACAATCAAAAATAACTTGCTTAAATGACTGGCTTCCTGTTGCTCTGACCCCCATCATCAGCAAATGCTTTGAGAGACTAATCAGAGATTACATCTGCTCTGTGCTGCCTCTCTCTCTTGACCCGCTGCAGTTTGCTTACCGCAACAACCACTCCACTGATGATGCCATTGCATCTACAATACACACTGCTCTCTCCCACCTGGAAAAAAAGAACATTTATGTGAGAATGCTGTTTGTAGACTACAGCTCAGCATTCAACACCATAGTGCCCTCCAAGCTAGATGAGAAACTCCGGGCTCTGGGCTTAAACAGCTCGCTTTGCAGCTGGATCCTGGACTTCCTGTCAAGCAGATGCCAGGTGGTTAGAATAGGCAGCAACATCTCCTCCTCACTGACCCTCAACACTGGAGCCCCACAGGGCTGTGTTCTCAGCCCACTCCTGTATTCCTTGTACACACATGACTGTGTGGCAACACATAGCTCCAATGCCATCATTAAGTTTGCTGATGACACGATGGTGGTAGGTCTGATCACTGACAATGATGAAACAGCCTACAGAGAGGAGGTGCACACTCTGACACACTGGTGTCAGGAGCACAACCTCTCCCTCAACGTCAGTAAGACAAAGGAGCTTGTGGTGGACTTCAGAAGAAAAGACAGAGAACACAGTCCCATCACCATCAATGGAGCACCAGTGGAGAGAGTCAGCAGCTTCAAGTTCCTGGGTGTCCACATCACTGAGGAACTCACATGGTCCATCCACACTGAAGTCGTTGTGAAGAAGGCTCATCAGCGCTTCTTCTTCCTGAGACGGCTGAGGAAGTTTGGAATGAACCACCACATCCTCACACGGTTCTACACCTGTACTGTAGAGAGCATCCTGACTGGCTGCATCTCCGCCTGGTACGGCAATAGCACCGCCCACAACCGCAAAGCACTGCAAAGGGTGGTGAGAACTGCCAGACACATCATCGGAGGTGAGCTTCCCTCCCTCCAGGAAATATATACAAGGCAGTGTGTGAAAAAAGCTCGGAGGATCATCAGAGACTCCAGCCACCCGAGCCATGGGCTGTTCTCACTGCTACCATCAGGCAGGCGGTATCGTAGCATCAGGACCCACACCAGCCGACTCCATGATAGCTTCTTCCCCCAAGCAATCAGACTTCTGAACTCTTGATCTCCCACGATCAAAATACATCAGCACTGCACTTTATTACCCTTACTCTTATATCTCACACCAGACTGTCATAAATTATATTATTATTATATTATATTCTCTCTTAACAACTGACTATCAACCGACAGCCTGAATGTCAATACGGTACAATACTGTACATTCTATATATACTATATATACTTTTTAATATATTTTTATTTTTTATTTTTATTGAATAATGTGTATCTATATAGTGCATATTGTATACTGTACAGTGTATGTTATTATTTGTATATTGTTGAGTGTAATTATGTGTATATCAGATGTTTAAATTGTGCTGTGTTAATTTGGTGTTATTGTAAATTGGTACTGTCTCATCACTGTCACGACTGCTATGTTGATCGGAACTGCACCCAAGAATTTCACACACCATTGCACTTGTGTATATGGCTGTGTGACAATAAAGTGATTTTGATTTGAATTCATTGGTAGAAAGACAGACACACAGATATGTTTTTATGGATGTATGGATGGATGATTAAGCAGCGGTAATTATTTTGTTAAGTGGATTTAGTCCAAAAATAATATTGTAAATGTGTAGTTTTGTTTGTTTGTGTGTTGTCGCATCAGGGTTAGACTTTTTCTAGCTGATGTGTTAGAATTGCACATATATGCAAGCATTACACATTTTCGAAAACAATCACAGTGTATAAAATGTGTTAGTATATTTCACTAGGAGTCTATCTTGTGTGATTGCTCATGTTTCGAAATTACTATCCTTTTTTTTTTTTTTTTTTTTTTTTTTTTTTGTGAAACTCTTTTAATGAGGAAAACATTACTGAGTGCACCTTTAAGACAATTTCATTTTTCAGTATTCTGTTAGTTTGTTTGCAACCCGCCAGTAAACCCACAAAAGAAGGTCTATTGTGATCATAAACTGATGATGTTCAGCAGGTGGCGGTAATGCTCGTAAAGTGTGAACGGCTGTTAACCAAGAAGAAGAAGAAGAAGAAGCTGTTTAGTTTCTCGCCATCTTGCAAAGAGAAAACAGTGAACGCTGTGGGCTGAAGATTAATTAATTTTAAGTAAAACTTTCAGAGGAGTTGTGAGAACAAGACATTTCGACGGATATTTTGCTTAATACAAAGCCGGTGCGTGTCTCTTTTTTTCTGAATTCATTAAAGCTTGTGATGTACCTAAAGAACAATTGTGACTAAAATAAGAGCAATAAGTGTGAATTGAGGAACAAGTATTGAATTATGTACATTATACAACACAGTCAAATTGCTATGAAAGAACCTGTTTTGCTCAGTGATCAGATATTTTGAATGAGAGTGAGTGATAACGAATTCTCTGCATTTATGCTGGTCGGTGTTTTTTTGTTTTTGTTTGAGTGTCTTTTCTTCCATCAGATTCACGCGATTTCACAGCATCTGCCATCGGATTACATCTGGATTGCATAAAGAGTTCATGGATACAGACAAGAGGTTCACCCCTTTCTTTTCATTGGATTTTAAAGGACTGATAATCGATTTAACAGTTTTTTTCACCTTTTCCGTTTTATTTTAATTTTCATATACAGGACTGATTGTAAATTGTATTGCATACTCTGTATTGAGTTTTGAAGTATATGCAGAATAAGCGGTTACATTGGTTTTTCTATCCCATACATGTTGTGTGTTTTGCTTTTGTGCAGAGCCACATTTATGCACTGAGCCCATTCATCCTGACAATTATCTATTATTTTTTATTCACACGGGACATTACATTAAGTAAAACTAGACGTTTTTATATCACGCTAATATTGGGTAAACTATTCAAAACTTATTTTTTAATTTATAAGTATTTTATTATTGGTGTACGCATGACCTTTTTGTCAAGATGTTTGAAAATGGTTGGGGTGACATGTTGGGTACTTGAACACGGTGCGTTATTGGCCACCATAATTCACACCTTTGTGTAACCCCACCCACTTTTCCACACCTATAGCCTAGGCCTGCTTAAGACCCTGTCACACCAGATGACTTTCCCTCAGATTTTCGGTCTGAAGCTTTTGTTTACATAATCGCTGGACTTTCTGGACTTCTGCATGCTACACATTTTTCTACAAGAAGTATGGAGTCCAATCGAAAGTACCACTGGACGATACAAAAGGAGGAAAAGCTCATTGCTCTTTGGAGCCAACATGACTGTTTGTATGACAGAACCAGCATGTCATTTCACGACAAACTCATAAGAGATAAGAAATGGATGGAGATTGCTGACGAACTAAATATACCCGGTAAGGAACTATTAAATACATTAACGATTATAGAATAAGGAGCTAGTTCATTGTTCCCCATTTCCAGTGATTACTCCATTATTACTGTAATTGTTTATCGACCGTTACATTTCTTATCCGCCTGTCTTTGAGAAAGCCTTTCTCATATGTGGATCATTGACTTGATGCTGATTTTTTGTCCAGATCTATTAACACACCTCTATTAATGCACTTTGATGAACATGTATTGAGTTCAAATCGGAGCTCGACCAATAGTGGATGTTACAGATAACGATAACTAAAGTGGTGAAAAAAGCTGATAACTGATTAATCATATGATGGTTTTAAAAAATGTTTTATTCAATCATTTAAAAAAAAAAATCTTAGTCTTTCATTATTGTTATAGCCACAGACATAAAGGCTACAAGAGTCTGAAATAAATAAAACCCCATATGCAGTTTACTGTGCAACTAAAATACCAATAAAAAAAAAAAAAATGATGTTTTAATTTGGTGCAAAATGTGGGACTTTAAACTATAAATGAGGCCGCAGTGGTGGAAAGAGTACTGGAACTATTTACTTAAGTAAAACTATTGCCACTGAAGAAATAATTCACTTGAGTAAAGTAGAATTAGTCATCTGGGTCTTTTCGCAGCTTACACAGGAAAAGAACCGCCCATTTAGGCAAGAAAAGCCATCTAACTGACATGTAAAGCGACCAATCTCAGTGGGGTTATTGGAGATATATCATGCCATAATAAAAGATAGGCTTGGGAAAATAATTAATATAATGGCGCACGAGTCTCTGCAGGCAATTGCACAGAAAACCATCCATCCATTTTTAAGTCAAACATTTTGCTTTATTGGTTAAAGCAAAGTCCAATTCTTTTTGTGTACCCCCTGGAACCTGCGTACGCTAACCTCTGGTTGGCAATCACTGGTAGACTAATGCAAACATGGTGTTACTTTTGTAGGCCTGCTATTGAGGAAAATGCATAAAAATAATTAAAAGTCTCATTAAAAGCTGAAATTCTTACAAAAGTTGTCATGAGAAGCACAGAAAAATAATTTATTATTATTTCTTAAAATGCAATGGAACAATTCTGTTTTAAAATGTTTTCATATTTATTCTAAATCAAATTCAGGTGATGTAACTGGTAGCCATGTTGTTGTCAAGTATGATAAACAAAAAACAGATAGGACCCCTTTAGAAGTTTAAAATATATAGTTTGTCATTTAATTGAATATCAATAATTTGACATTTTTTATGAAAAAGCACAATTTGTTCGTCATTTGGTGTAAATCTGAAAAACTTGATTTTCTTGACTAAAAAATTCATGATATTTGTAAAAGGTTTGACAGCTTTGTTTACACTCTTGTATGAAAGGCGCAAGGAAAGTATTTTAATAGCTTTTTCAAGATTAGATTTCAATAAATATGGCGTGTGTTAATCTACATTTTTAAAAGATTTGTAATATCACTTCGTACAACCTTTTTTGTCAATGACCCATATATTTGAAAAGGTTTAAAAGTTTTGCCTTGCTGTTCTTGCTCTGTATGTTTATCAGTGTTTCCCCTAGGATTTATTTCAGCAGCGGTGCTGTTGTGCGCGCGTCCACAAGCCCACAACGCCGGACCTGTAGCAACATGCGTTGGTCGAAGAATAGCTTAAAACAGGGATGTCAAACTCCATTTCAGCCTGAGCCACATCAGGGTTTATTTGTGCCCTCAATGGGCCTGTTGAAAATGTGGCACCAGCACCTGCTTTTGTAGCACCTATGCAAATAATATGACGTTATGTGAATTGAAATGCACATTTGACAATAAAGCATTGATTTTGAGGTTGGGATGCAGATGAAAATTATGATATTGACAACAGTAATGTTTGTGGGGGAAAGTGAACACCTAATCTGATATTGCTAAATTGAGATATTCTGACAGTGTGACTAAATTGGGTCTCTTTTACAGATTCCTTTCATCAGGCTCCTACTGATTAAACTACAGTTATCTCTTGGAATTTCTGATGGCAAACAAAACAACTTCCATTTTCAGAGAGCATTGCAAGAGTGCAGATTTTACACAGATGGAAAACTGATAGCTTGGTCCATAATAATTATGAAAATTGACCAAAGTCCTTCCATAAAATCCATAGTTTTAACAATGATATTTGTATTATTTCATGGTAACATTGGTAAAACCATGCATGGCTCCTCACTTCCATGATTAGCAACTATGTTTTCTATATAAAAATCTATGGCATTTATGTAACGAAAAAAGAGCAGCAGTCTAAATACATACCATAGTTAATACAGTACAGTTAGTGTTACTACAGTAAATCCATGGTACATTTTTGTAAGTGTTGTGATCTGTGAATTGAAAAGTCTTCTGATTTAAGTTTTCTCTTGTTTCCTTTGTCAGTGTCGTTTAGAATGTGGGGGCTGTTTATTTCTCACTGGTTCACAAGTGCATTTAAAATAGTCTGTTCGCTTGAGACCAGTCCGTGAATTACAGCACCTGCTCTGCGCTCGTGCTGCTTGATTCATGATAGAGCTGTGTTGACAATTGCTCTGTGTAGTGCTGTTTCATCCACTTCTGAAGCGAGCAAAATACACTCCAAAACATACAGATGACAGGGGAAGGCTCATTAATATTCAGGAGGAAAACGTTGCGATCCCCTGCCATCCTTCGTTTCAGAAATGAGCTCACAGGCCACTTGAAATGAAGCGAGTTTGACGCGTGTGTTATGCGGTGACGTCACTGTGAGTGTGTTTGTGTGACAGGGTCTCTTTCTCAGTGTACAAAGTGCACAGCTGACTGGGGCTGGCAATCATTATGTTGCGGCAAGAATATTAAATGAACGACATGAAATCCCAACAGCGGCACTCATAATGCATTTAGGAGAAACACTGTTTATGGACTAGTGGTTTGTTTTTGCTGCTTTTTAGTTTGACTTTTTAAAATTGTTTATATTATAATAATATATAATATTATAATACTTTTTAATTTCAGTTAAAGATGTTAAACAAAGGGCTGGATCAATAAGGACACAATACTCCAGGATTCTGAAGCCACATGCAAATAGCAGCTGTGGCAAACCTTTAACATCAAAACAACTCTGGCTCCTGGACAAATTGGAGTTCTTGAGGAGACATTACGTCCCGCGGATCAATGAAAGTAGTTTGAATGTAAGTACATACAGTAGGCTGCCAGTACTGACACCAATGAGCCAAAACATTATGACCACTCACAGGTGAAGTGAATAATGTTGATCATCTCCTAAAACGGCCACATGTCAAGGTCTAGGAGGATTAGATGGTAAGCGAACAAACATTTCTTGTAATCAACGTGTTGAATGCAGGAGAAATGGGCAGAAGTAAAGACTTCTTATGGCCAGACGACTGGGTCAGAGCATCTCTGAAACGGCAAGGCTTGTGGGGTGCTCCCAGTCAGCAGTGGTGTGTACCTACTGACAGTGGTCTGAGGAGGGACAAACCACAAACCGGCGACAGGGTGTTGGGCCCGAGGCTTATCGATGTGCGAGGGTAACGAAGGCAGTCCCGTCTGGTCCGAACTGACAGAAGGTCTACTGTAGCACAAGTCATCGAAAATTGTAATGGTTATGGGAGGGATGTGTCGCAACACCCAGTGCATCGCACCCTGCTGTGTATGGTCTGCGTAGTCACAGACCGGTCAGAGTGCCCATGATGACCCCTGTCCACCGTCGAGAGTGCCTACAATGGGCACGTGAGTGTCGGAACTGGACTTTAAAGCAGTGGAAGAAGGTTTCCTGGTCTGATTAGTCCCGTTCTCTTTTTACATCATGTGGACGGCCATGTACAGTGATGTGAAAAAGTGTTTGCCCCCTTCCTGATTTCTTATTTTTTTGCATGTTTGTCACACTTAAATGTTTCAGATCATCAAACAAGTTTAAATATTAGTCAAAGATAACACAAATAAACACAAAATGCAGTTTTTAAATGAAGGTTGTTATTATTAAGGGAAAACAAAATCCAAACCTACATGGCCCTGTGTGAAAAAGTGATTGCCCCCTAAACCTAATAACTGGTTGGGCTACCCTTAGCAGCAACAACTGCAATCAAGCGTTTGCGATAACTTGCAATGAGTCTTTTACAGCGCTGTGGAGGAATTTTGGCCCACTTATCTTTGCAGAATTGTTGTAATTCAGCCACATTGGAGGGTTTTCGAGCATGAACTGCCTTTTTAAGGTCATGCCACAGCATCTCAATAGGATTCAGGTCAGGACTTTGACTAGGCCACTCCAAAGTCTTCATTTTGTTTTTCTTCAGCCATTCAGAGGTGGACTTGCTGGTGTGTTTTGGATCATTGTCTTGCTGCAGAACCCAAGTTCGCTTCAGCTTGAGGTCACGAACAGATGGCCGGACATTCTCCTTCAGGATTTTTTGGTAGACAGCAGAATTCATGGTTCCATTTATCACAGCAAGTCTTCCAGGTCCTGAAGCAGCAAAACAGCCCCAGACCATCACACTACCACCACCATATTTTACTGTTGGTATGATGTTCTTTTTCTGAAATGCGGTGTTACTTTTACGCCAGATGTAATGGGACACATACCTTCCAAAAAGTTCAACTTTTGTCTCGTCAGTCCACAGAGTATTTTCCCAAAAGTCTTGGGGATCATCAAGATGTTTTCTGGCAAAAATGAGACTAACCTTAATGTTCTTTTTGCTCAGCAGTGGTTTTCGTCTCGGAACTCTGCCATGCAGGCCATTTTTGCCCAGTCTCTTTCTTATGGTGGAGTCATGAACACTGACCTTAACTGAGGCAAGTGAGGCCTGCAGTTCTTTGGATGTTGTTGTGGGGTCTTTTGTGACCTCTTGGATGAGTCGTCGCTGCACTCTTGGGGTAATTTTGGTAAGCTGGCCACTCCTAGGAAGGTTCACCACAGTTCCATGTTTTTGCCATTTGTGGATAATGGCTCTCACTGTGGTTCTCTGGAGTCCCAAAGCTTTAGAAATGGCTTTATAACCTTTTCCAGACTGATAGATCTCAATTACTTTCTTTCTCATTTGTTCCTGAATTTCTTTGGATCTCGGTATGATGTCTAGCTTTTGAAGATCTTTTGGTCTACTTCACTTTGTCAGGCAGGTCCTATTTAAGTGACTTCTTGATTGAGAACAGGTGTGGCAGTAATCAGGCCTGGGCGTGGCTAGAGAAATTGAACTCAGATGTGATAAACCACAGTTAAGTTATGTTTTAACAGGTGGGGCAAACACTTTTTCACACAGGGCCATGTAGGTTTGGATTTTGTTTTCCCCTTAATAATAACAACCTTCATTTAAAAACTGTATTTTGTGTTTACTTGTTATCTTTGACTAGTATTTAAACTTGTTTGATGATTTGAAACATCTAAGTGTGACAAACATGCAAAAAAATAAGAAATCAGGAAGGGGGCAAACACTTTTTCACACCACTGTATGTATGTAACCTGGGGAAGTGATGGCGCCAGGATGCACTGTGGGAAGTCTACAAGCTGTTGGAGGGAGTGTGATGCTCTGGGCAATGGTCTGCTGAGAAACCCTGGGTCCAGACATTCAAATGGATATCAATTTCACACGTACCATTTACCCTAAACATTGTTGCAGACCAGGTACACCCCTTCATGGCAGTGGTATTCCCTGATAGTGGCCTCTTTCAGCAGAATAATGCGCACTGCCACACTGCACACGTTGTTCGGGAATGGTTTGAGGAGCATGATGAAGAGTTCAAGGTGTTGCCCTGGCCTCCAAATTCCCCAGATCTCAATCCGATGAAGCATCTGTGGGATGTGCTGGACCAACAAGTCCGATCCACAGAGACTCCACCTCGCAACTTACAGGTCTTGAAAGATTTGCTGCTAATGTCTTGGTGCCAGATACCACAGGACACCTTCAGGGGTCTTTTAGAGTCCATGCCTTGGCGGGACAGCACTGTTTTGGTGGCATGCGGAGGACCAACAGCGTATTAGGCAGGTGGTCATAATGTTTTGGCTCATCAGTGTTTATGTAAAGGTTTCATGTTAAAATTAGTGCTGTCGGTCAATGACACTTTTTTTTTTTTTTTTTTTTTTTACTCGTGATTTATCCCATAACTTTGATCTCGATCAATCGCAGATTTTGAAAATGCTGAAATGTCATGCCAAAATGCATTTATTTCATTCTTAGGAAAGAAAACAAAATAATTTGTAACAATAATGCTTTAACATTTTCCAGACAAAGATTATCCAGACACAGTATAAAGATAGAAATTCACTAAAAGAGCACCAATTCAAGAAACATTAAATGTTTCCCAAAGTCTAAGAGGATGGTTGACTAATTGAAAGAACTATTTGCCCCATTGGTTGCATGTTCATTGCAATGGACATTTATTCTCTTAAACTAATCCTTCTCAATATTAATCTGCCGGTAGACTCTGGCAGTAGTAGCAGACGTGCTTCTGTGGTTATTATATTGCGACTTACAGAGGCTGCAAAGTACTTGATTTCTATCACAAGTCCAGTCTGGGCTTGTTTTGTACAACAGTTTACAACAGAGGTACTTTTGTAGCCATCAATTTATCATTGACAGGGAATAGGTGTGTGTGTGTGTTATCGCAAACGCTCTGCCCTACTCAAACCAGTGTTTATGCTTTATTAATGGTAAATGCATTAATCACAATTAAGAAAAAAAATCTAGTTAAACTTTTTTTTTATTGATCGCATGTGCTGATGCATTAATTTCGACAGCTCTAGTTAAAATGAGTTTTCTTATTTAGGACTTTTTGTCTTTACAGCTTGCTGCAGAACAGCCGGGTGTCAAACAGGAGCCAGTTGATGTTGTTGTTGTAGGCCAGGCATTCACTGATGAAGACGGAAGTTTTTCAGACATGTCTGCAAACACTCTGGACTCTGAGAGTGTACAGATTGCTCCAGAGCAGCCGGATGTCAAGCCAGGGCAAGTTGATGTTGTTTTGGACCAGGAGTTTGCTGATGAAGACGCAAGTTTTTCAGACATGTCGGAAAACACTGTGGACTCTGTGAGTGTACCACAGCAGTCGACACCCAAGCCACCTCAGGGCAAAAAGAGAAAGGGTTCTGACAGCGATACTGAAGTGGAAGCGATCAATTTGCTTAGAAAGATGTCAGCCACTGTAATGACTGGCTTGAACCAAGCAAATGATTCTGAGGCCATTTTTGGCCAGCAGATTGCATCCGACCTGCGTGAAATTCAAAATCCAGTGTTGCGGAGAATGGCCAAAAGGAAAATACAGATGTTGGTCTATGAATATCAAGACAAAGACCAGCTTGAGAGAGGGAAACCGTGAACAGGACAGTTAGCTTTTTTTTTTTTACTTTAACAACATTGTGTAGCATAATGTTTACCTTTTGTTGTACTATTCAGTTGTGTCTAACACCTTGGGTGTGTCATTGGTAGGTTTTATTTCAGCTTTGTAAAGTTTATATTTATTACTTATAGTGCTGTATAGCATTGTATATAACTTTTTATAAATGTACATGTAGGCAGGGCCGTCATTAGGGTGGTGCAACCGGTGCAGGAATCTCCCACATTCGACCTGGCCATGGGCCTGCCCGGTACGTATATTGCAATTGTGTAGTTATATTATGCATTATTAATTTTCCATATAGATTAAATGCTTTACAATTTTGTAATTATATATTTTTTACTTTAATTTATTTTTATACTTTTAAACAGTGTTTACTTTCTACCAAGTAACATTTCTGTTGGTCAGCTCTTTGCACAATGTGACAATAAATGTGAAAGTTCTTATGGAGTATTTGGTCTTTTATTGCATTATTTATTGTACAGTACATAGCTTTACATTGTAGAAGTATATCATAGACTACATTAACATATATATATATATATATATATATACAGGTGCATCTCAATAAATTAGAATGTCATGGAAAAGTTCATTTATTTCAGTAATTCATCTCAAATTGTGAAACTCGTGTATTAAATAAATTCAATGCACACAGACTGAAGTAGTTTAAGTCTTTGGTTCTTTTAATTGTGATGATTTTGGCTCACATTTAACAAAAACCCACCAATTCACTGTCTCAAAAAAGTAGAATACATCATAAGATCAATAAAAAAAAACATTTTTAGTGAATTGTTGGCCTTCTGGAAAGTATGTTCATTTACTGTATATGTACTCAATACTTGGTAGGGGCTCCTTTTGCTTTAATTACTGCCTCAATTTGGCGTGGCATGGAGGTGATCAGTTTGTGGCACTGCCGAGGTGGTTTGGAAGCCCAGGTTTCTTTGACAGTGGCCTTCAGCTCATCTGCATTTTTTGGTCTCTTGTTTCTCATTTTCCTCTTGACAATACCCCATAGATTCTCTATGGGGTTCAGGTCTGGTGAGTTTGCTGGCCAGTCAAGCACACCAACACCATGGTCATTTAACCAACTTTTGGTGCTTTTGGCAGTGTGGGCAGGTGCCAAATCCTGCTGGAAAATGAAATCAGCATCTTTAAAAAGCTGGTCAGCAGAAGGAAGCATGAAGTGCTCCAAAATGTCTTGGTAAACGGGTGCAGTGACTTTGGTTTTCAAAAAACACAATGGACCAACACCAGCAGATGACATTGCACCCCAAATCGTCACAGACTGTGGAAACTTAACACTGGACTTCAAGCAACTTGGGCTATGAACTTCTCCACCCTTCCTCCAGACTCTAGGATCTTGGTTTCCAAATGAAATACAAAACTTGCTCTCATCTGAAAAGAGGACTTTGGACCACTGGTCCAGTTCTTCTTCACCTTAGCCCAGGTAAGATGCCTCTGACGTTGTCTGTGGTTCAGGAGTGGCTTAACAAGAGGAATACGACAACTGTAGCCAAATTCCTTGACACGTCTGTGTGTGGTGGCTCTTGATGCCTTGACCCCAGCCTCAGTCCATTCCTTGTGAAGTTCACCCAAATTCTTGAATCGATTTTGCTTGACAATCCTCATAAGGCTGCGGTTCTCTCGGTTGGTTGTGCATCTTTTTCTTCCACACTTTTTCCTTCCACTCAACTTTCTGTTAACATGCTTGGATACAGCACTCTGTGAACAGCCAGCTTCTTTGGCAATGAATGTTTGTGGCTTACCCTCCTTGTGAAGGGTGTCAATGATTGTCTTCTGGACAACTGTCAGATCAGCAGTCTTCCCCATGATTGTGTAGCCTAGTGAACCAAACTGAGAGACCATTTTGAAGGCTCAGGAAACCTTTGCAGGTGTTTTGAGTTGATTAGCTGATTGGCATGTCACCATATTCTAATTTTTTGAGATAGTGAATTGGTGGGTTTTTGTTAAATGTGAGCCAAAATCATCACAATTAAAAGAACCAAAGACTTAAACTACTTCAGTCTGTGTGCATTGAATTTATTTAATACACGAGTTTCACAATTTGAGTTGAATTACTGAAATAAATGAACTTTTCTATGACATTCTAATTTATTGAGATGCACCTGTATATATATATATTACACATATATATATATACACACACACACTGGCTGCCAAAAGTTTGGGATAATGTACAGATTTTGCTTTTATGGAAAGAAATTGATACTTTTATTCACCAAAGTTGCATTCAACTGATCACAATGTATAGTCAGGACATTAATAATGTGAAAAATTACTATTACAATTTGAAAAAAATGTTCAGAACTTCTTAAACTACTTCAAAGTGTTCTCATCAAAAAAACCTCCACATGCAGCAATGACAGCTTTGCAGATCCTTGACATTCTAGCTGTCAGTTTGTCCAGATACTCGGGTGACATTTCACCCCACGCTTCCTGTAGCACTTGCCATAGATGTGGCTGTCTTGCCGGGCACATCTCACGCACCTTACAGTCTAGTTGATCCCACAAAAGCTCAATGGGGTTAAGATCCATAACACTCTTTTCCAATTATCTGTTGTCCAATGTCTGTTTCTTTGCCCACTCTAAACTTTTCTTTTTGTTTTTCTGTTTCAAAAGTGGCTTTTTCTTTGCAATTCTAAGGCCTGCACCCCTGAGTCTTCTCTTTATTGTTGTACATGAAACTGGTGTTGAGCGAGTAGAATTCAATGAAGCTGTCAGCTGGACATGTGAGGCGTCTACTTCTCAAACTAGAGACTCTGATGTACTTATCCTCTTGTTTAGTTGTTCATCTGGCCTTCCACATCTCTTTCTGTCCTTGTTAGAGCCAGTTGTCCTTTGTTTTTGAAGACTGTAGTGTACACCTTTTGTATGAATTTTTTTTTATTGATTCAAAGAAAAAAAAAACAACACAAACATACACACACTGAATCAACATTTAACTTTTAACCCTCATTATTATCCCTCCCCAAACACCTACCCCACCCTACCCCAAAGAACACCCCTGTGGTCACATAAAATAATACACACACACACACACACACACAAAAATAAAAAAATAATAAACATGCATAATTAAACTAAACATCTCTCTCCTCATCCCTTCCCCTAGAGTCCTCCAAAACTGCCAAATACCTACCCCACTTCCTGAAAATTAAGTCCTCCAGCCCCAGCCTTCCATCAATCATCTTCTCAAAATCCGCCACCCTCCCCATCTCTGCACACCACTCCGGAAATGGTGGCGCTCCGTCTGACTTCCAACCCCTTAAAATAATTTGTCTGCCAATCATCACACCAGTCAGAACCCAATTTTTTTATAAATTTGTCCCCCGAATTTATAACTTCCCCATCGCCCAAAATGCAAAGTCTGGGGCAAAGTAAAATTTTAGTGCCCAGAATGTCACACAAATAATTCTGAACCTTTAACCAAACATCTTGGATCTTAACGCATCCCCATAAAAACATGGGTTGTGTCTCCAACTTCTGATTGGCATTGCCAGCAGGTGAGTGTGTCTTTAAGACCAAGCCTATATAATCTACAGGGGGTCCAATAAAATCTTTGTAAAATCTTAAATTGCATAAAGCAAACCCTTGCATCTCCAGATGCAAACTTGACATTTTTCAGAATCTTAGTCCACACTCCATCCTCCAATACCAAGTTCAAATGTTTCTACCATAATCTCTTAATAGAAGTTAAAGCTCCATCTCCCAGACTCTGAATCAGCAGGGAGTAATACACTGATGTCTCATGACCTTTCCCAAAAGCAGTAATCACCTCTCCCAAAGTATCTGCCATTTTTGAGGGGTGCGTGCTACTCCCAAAAACAGTACAGAGCATGTGTCGCAGCTGTAAATACCTATAAAACTGAGATCTGGGAATCCCAAAATGATGACCCAAATTCTCAAAAGATCTCAACACTACACTCATAGAGGTCACCGAATGTAGCAACCCCCCTCACAATCCACTCTGACCAACAGATAGGGGACTTGTTGATACATAATTTTGGGTTAAGCCATATGCTTGAGGCAACATTTAAATAAATGCCCGAATTGAATACTCTGGCCACTCTTGTCAAAATCATGTGCAAATGTGAGATAACGGGGTGTGACTTAACTTCTCTGTTTAGTTTGATAGAAATGCTTTGCAATGGCCAAATAGGGGCAAGAATATCCTGTTCAATAGAAAACAAGGAAGGGGCTCTTTCAGGTGGAAGCGACCAATGAGCCAAATGCCTGAGACCGAACGCATAATAATAAAACAAAATCTTGGGTAGGCCTAGCCCACCTTTGTCAATCGGCCTATGTAATTTGTTGAAATGTAGTCTGGGACGTTTACCATTCCAAATGAAGGACTTCACTATGTTATCAAATTGCTTAAAATAAGAGAGGGAGACATCTATAGCGAGTGAGTGTAGCAGGTAGTTGAATTTTGGAATACAGTTCATTTTATTAACATTAACCTTCCCAATCATCGATAAATGTAATGAAGCCCATCTGTCCACATCACTCGAAAAACTTTTTATTAAATCAAAATTAACACTAACTAAATCAGACAAATTTGCTGGGAATAAAATCCCCAAATACTTAATGCCCTGTTTGGGCCACTGGAAGGCACCCGGCTGGAAAGCCGTTACTGGACAGTAGGCTGTCAGAGCCAAAGCTTCAGATTTAGACCAACTGACTTTGTATCATGAGAACTTGGAAAAGGAATTAATAATTCTGTGGAGGCAAGGCAAAGATCTAGTAGGTTCAGAGACAAATAATAAAATAACATCTGCGTAAAGCAGAAGCTTATGCGCCACACCTCCTGCAACCACCCCTGGAAAATCATCCTCCTTTCTTATCGCGGCTGCTAATGGTTCCAGGGCAAGACAGAACAATAAAGGGGAAAGAGGGCAACCCTGCCGAGTGCCCCTATCCAGAGTAAAATAATCTGAAATTAATCAATTTGTTTGTGCCGCTGCTACAGGGTGTCTATAAAGTAACTTAATCCAACCAATAAATGTACTCCCGAACCCATACATTTCCAAAACCTTAAAAGATAATCCCATTCTACCATATCAAATGCCTTTTCGGCGTCAAGTGAGATGGCAGTGACCGGAGACTGATCATTCGCTACTGACCACATGATATTGATGAGACGCCTGATGTTATCAGAAGAGCTACGGCCCCGAATAAACCCCACCTGATCTATATGTATAAGAGATGTAATAACCTTACTTAATCAGTTAGCCAGAATTTTTGACAATATTTTTACATCTAGTTGGATCAGGGAGATTGGACGGTAACTTTTACACTCGCTGGGATCTTTGTCTTTTTTAAGAATCAGACTGATCCGGGCTTGTGTCATGGTTGGAGGAAGCTTTCCATTCTTTAATGATTCAGTATAAACTTCTAACAAGTGGAGCCATTTCTGTAGCATAGGATCTAAAAAATTCTGCGGCAAAACCATCTGTCCCCGGAGCCTTGCCAGTAGGTAGGGACTTAATTACCTCTTCAAGCTCCTCCAAGGTTATCTCAGAATCAAGAGAGTTTTTTTGCTCAGTCATTAATTTAGGGAGTTCTAGAGGTTTCACAAAGTTTCTAATATCTTCATCAGTAGATGAAGATGTGGAACTATAAAGATCAAGATAGAACTCTTCAAAGGCATTATTAATATCAATGGCTGAGGTAAAAATTTCACCACCAGCAGATTTCACTGAGGGAATGATAGAAAGAGACTCTCTCTGCTTTATACATCTAGCCAAAAGCTTCCCTGCTTTGTCCCCCGACTCAAAGTATGACTGTCTTGCCCTGAATAACCAAAACTCCACTTTCTGCGACAAAATAGTATTATATCTATATTTCAGTCAGGTCAATTCTCTGAGGCCATCAGCTGACATACAGCGCTTCAGCTCTTCCTCTGCACTTTTAATATTCTCTTCCAACTCCACGAGTTATCGTGCTTTGGATTTTTTGATGAATGAGGCATACTGTATGATCCGACCCCTAAGAACCGCCTTAAGTGCCTCCCAAGCCACACCCACAGAGGATACTGAGGACCAGTTGGTCTCCATCTAAACATTGATTTCAGTCTTTAACATTTGTTGGAAATCAGGATTTTCAAAAGGGACACATTAAGGCACCAACTATATGATTTCTTTTTCCCTATATATGGCAACACCTCTAAACTCACCAGGGCGTGATCCGAGACTAAAATGTTTCCAATTGAGCAATCAACAACAGATGAAATGAGGGATTTGGATATTAAAAAAAAATCTATTCTAGAATAAATCTTACGGACTGATGAAAAAAATTTATAGTCCCTACCAGATGGGTTCAAAAGTCTCCAAATATCCGTAAGTCCAAGATTTTTACACATCCTGTGACACGTCAGTGTTGCTCTAGGGGGTTTACACACTTTTGCTTCACTGTGATCAAGGACTGAGTCCATCAAAAGATTAAAGTCTCCTCTTAATATTATATCATGAGGGGTGCCACCGGTTTACAGCATCCCTTCAAGATCTATAAAAAAGCCCTGATCATCAGCGTTAGGTGCATAAATATTAGCCAAAATCAACCTTTGCCCTTGAATTTCAGCTAAAACAACAATGACTCTCCCTAATTTATCTTTAGTCTGTTTGAGACATTTGAATTGTAGATGTTTATTAATCAATATAATGACTCCCTTGCTTTTATTTGAGCCAGCACTAAAAAAACATGTCCACCCCATATCTTCCCAAATTTTTCAGCTTCCAGCGGGGAAAGATGTGTTTCTTGAAGAAACACAATATCATATTTCTTACATTTAAGAAAAGTAATAACCTTCCTTCTTTTTATGGGGTGCCCCAACCCATTTACATTCCATGTGGAGAGAGATAGTACACTCATATTAACATTTGACATTTTGATATAGTAGAAAAAATAAATTGTGTGTCAAAAACAAAATTATACAGACCACATTCCCCATTAGTGAAACAATCAAACCCCGAACAAAACAAACAGAAAAAATAAAAATGTGTGCATTAACCCATGCACGAAAAGGCAGCTGGCGACAATCCCTCTAAACTCAAAAGGTCCATGAACGCCCACGAGCCCCCACGACAGTTTGCCATCGGATTGCTCAATTTTGCCTCACAAATTGTGAGGCAAAATTACATAACAGAAAATAAACCCCAGCCAATAGGAAGAATGAACACAAAGAACGTGTAGATTCATTCACAGAACTGTCTCAAAGGTGTGATCTTCCACAAAACAAATTCCAGCTGATATAAAACCGTTCAGATTCCTCGGACAGGCAGACGAATGTTCAGTGAGCCGGCTGTTATGAGTTCAGTGGATGACGTAATCATTCCAATGTCCCGTAAAAATACTCGAAACAAACTCCAGCCAGCAGGAGGAATAAGCACGAAGAACGAACAGATTAATCCACAGCTGTCCAAAGGAGTGTTATTCAATAGAACAAGCTCCAGCCGCTAGGCGGAACCAATACAAAAAGAAACAAAACCGGCATCCTGGTTCCCGGATGGTTGAGTCAATTAACTCGGAGGCCACATAAAAGTATATACCATGACTTACACAATCCGTCAACTTTATAAAAGACATCCTTTGTCTGAGCATGTAGATATTTTGCGGTCATTCGTAGTGTCCACTCTCAAACTGGCCGGGAAATTCCATGCAAATGTAATGTTTCGTCAATGCAAAAGTTTCTTTAAGGAAAAGTGTTATTCACAAAACAAACTCCAGCCGCTCGGCGGAGCCAACACAAAAAGAAAAAAGAAACCAAAATGACGCCCAGCTTCCTCAAAAGCCAGAGTAAGTACAGCGAGTTGACCCACTCACATGAGAAACACCCAATGGTTTACTCACCCATTGATTCAATAAAAGACATTGCCTGATTGGGACATGTAAATACTTTGCGACCGTCCTTCGTTTATATTCTCAGTTTGGCCGGAAACATCAGAGCAAAAGTGATCTTTTGCTGATGTAAGAGTTTCTTATATTCCTTGAACCGATCACGTTTCTCTGTTGTTGAACTTGCAAAGTCCGGGAACAAGAAAATATTATGGTTCTTCCAAGAAAGCTTCCCTTTGCTCTTCACCTGGCGCAACACAAGATCTTTATCAGATGATCTCAGGAATCTGGCCAGAGTCGATCGGGGCCTATCTCCCTCAGCAAATCTGTGAGCTGGGACTCTGTGAGCTCACTCGATTTCCAGCTTGTGGCCTGTTATGGCGAGAAGACTCGGGAAAAGCCCTTCTAGGAATTTCACCATATCTCTGCCCTCCTCATGCTCAGGAATTCGAACAATTCGAACGTTATTCCTGCGGCTTCTATTCTCAAGATCTTCAAGCTTTTCAAGGAGATGTTCCAAATCAACTTTGGTCACGGGCGGATTAGCGGTTAATTCCCTCTCCGAAGATTCCAGACAATCGATTCGTCTCTCAGCATGAGTCACTCTTGTAACTAACTCAGAGAATTTTATTTCCATTGCCGTAATCGATCGACGTATTACAGCGAGATCCTCCAAGTCAGCAACAACCTTCGTCAGCATCACCGAGATGTTGGACAGTTGATGCTGGATTTCTTCTCCCGACGAGCCTTCCAAATCGAGTCCCCGGCTTGCAGGGCCGCCAGAGGTTTCAGCTAGAGCACGTAAGTGTCTTTTAATGTCTCCAAAGTCTGAGGATTTTGACTTCTTTGCCATGTTTACCTCAAAGAGCAAATATGTAACTGGGTGTATCGAATCTCACCGGATTAAACATGAAAATAATTAAAAAAATAGCAAAGTGCGCAGAGCCAGTCACTCACACGTCTGCTTCGCGCATGGCATCCTGTTTGTAGTCCTGAAATCTTTTTTTAGCAATTTCAAGCATCGTATAGCCTTCATTCCTCAAAATAATTATTGACAGACAAGTTTCTAGAGAAAGCTGTTTCTTTTTTTGCCATTTTTGACCTAATATTGACTTAAAGACATGGGAGTTGCCACAGTATTGCATACTGTGGCAACTCAAAAACAAAAACAAAGACAATGTTAAGCTTCATTTAATGAACCAAATAGCTTTCAGCTGTGTTTGATAATGGCAAGTGATTTTCTATTACCAAATTAGTAATTTAGCGTGATTACTCAAGGATAAGGTGTTGGAGTGATGGCTGCTGGAAATGGGGCCTGTCTAGATTTGATCAAAAATGACTTTTTTCAAATAGTGATGGTGCTGTTTTTTACATCAGTAGTGTCCTGACTATACTTTGTGATCAGTTGAATGCCACTTTGGTGAATTAATGTACCAATTTCCTTCCAAAACAGTAAAATCTGTACATTATTCCAAACTTCTTGCCGCCAGTGTATGTATTTCTTTCATCAGAAACAAAATGATCAAAAACAAAATTTCGAGCCAGTAACCTCCAGTTGAGTTGACACGGAATGACCCAATAGTGGTCTCACATAGCCAGACCTATGACTACGGCTTCATTTGGCCAAGAACCACCCATTTAAATAGGAAAAGCCATATCTGACATGTTAAATGGCCGATCATAGTCTGTTTTGTCATTACAAGGTGTTTAGGGGCGGGGTTATTGGAGATGTCAAGTCAAGTCAATTTTATTTGTATAATGCCTTTCACAACACACATCGTTTCAAAACAGCTTTACAGAAGATCAGGCATTAACAAGATAAAACTGTAATATCTATAATGTCTTAGAGTCATCATTGTGTAGTTTGATAAAATACGATTGTGAATTGCTTAAAAATAAGTAATTAAATAATAATTGTATTTATAACCCCAGTGAGTAAGCCAAAGGCGACTGTGGCAAGGAACACAAAACTCCATAAGATGTTGGTTAATGGAGAAAAATAACATTGGGAGAAACCAGACTCACTATGGGGGCCAGTTCCCCTGTGGCTAACATCATGAATATAATGCCAATATTACTTATGTATAGTGCAAGTCATGGTTTAAAATGATTAAACTAAGTAAGTGTTATGGGTCAGTTTTAAAACAAAGATTTTGTATGAACTGTAAGATTAATGACTAATGTCTTTGAAGTCCATCCTGGATTAACTGCAGAAGTTCACATAGATGCAATTGTCCTTATTAGTTGGCTGATGAAGGGTTTTGTTGGCAATTAATTGATAGTCTATGTATTCCATTTCAAGAGTGCAGTCCATCATTAGACCGAGGTGATGCAGGTAGAGATCAGTTAGGTGCATCGCAGTTCAACCTGGATGGTAATTTCGGTGAGGTCTATCCTAAATCCAAGGTTCAGGCTATGGCATATGAAGTATCCCATGTCTTATGGTTGGAGTTGGAATCAGTTCATCCTCTGAAGTCCATCGTAATAGACTGAAGTGATGTTTGGCTGGCACCGGCTGATATTAGTCATCATCACACAGCGACACGTAGCAGTGGAGTCCAACACCAAGCAGAAACGGAGCTGGATTTGGCCGGTTCTGGTGACCTCAGGATAGGAGTCCCGAGTTTGAGACAGGGAAACAAATAAAATAATATTAGCATAGATGCCATTCAATTTATTGCAGAGTTATAGATCATGATCACTGTTTCTGGCTCCAGCAGACCTAACTAAAGCAGCTAATTGTGAGTTGAAGGATAAATTAGGTGTATGCCTGGCAAAATAGATGAGTCTTTAGTCTAGACTTAAACTGAGTGAGTGTGTCTGCATCTCGAACAGTTTTTTGGGAGACTATTCCATAGTTTAGGAACCAAATATGAAAAGGATCTTCCTCCCTTTGTGGATTTTGATATTTTAGGAACTATTAACACGCAGAATGCAGAATTTTGCGATCGTAATGAATGTGATGGACTATAGCGTGGTAGAAGGTCACTTAAGTACTGCGGAGCCCATTTAAAGCTTTGTACGCAGTTAATTAATTTTAAAATTAATACTAAATTAAACAGGTAGCCAATGTAATGATTATAAAATGGGGCTAATATGATCATATTTCTTGGTTCTCATCAGCACTCTGGCTGCTGCATTTTGAACCAATTGAAGTTTATTTATTGATCTTGCTGGACATCCTCCCAATAATCTAATCTTGAGGTCATGAACGCATTAATTAGTTTTTCGGCATCTGCAACAGAGAGCATGTGATGTAATTTAGCAATATTCCTTAGGTGGAAGTATGCTGTTCTACAAACATTGGTAATTTGATTTTCAAAGGACAGATTGGTATCAAATATAACACCTAAATTGTTCGCTGTTGAAGATGATGTAACAGTACATCCATTAAGAGTCAAATTATATTTTAGCGGCTTATTTTTAGAGGTTTAGAGGACCTCTGTTTTGTCGGAATTGAGTAGAAGGAAATTTCTGGCCATCCAATCTTTTATTTCATTGAAACACTCTGCTAATTTGGAGAATTGTGAAATCTCATCAGGTTTTGAAGAAATATAAAGTTGGGTATCGTTGGCATAACAGTGGAAACTTATTCCACAATTCCTGATAATATCTCCCAGGGGAAGCATATACAAGGAGAAAAGCAGAGGCCCCAAAACTGATCCCTGTGGTGCTCCATACTTCACTTTTGTTTGGTTTGACAATTCCTCATTTATATAAACAAAGTGGTAGCAGTCTGCTAAATAGGACCTAAACCGTGCTAATGCAACTCCACAAATGCCAACATAATTCCCCAGCCTATTCAAGAGAATGTTGTGATCTATTGTGTCGAATGCAGCACTACGATCTAAAAGCACTAGAAGTGAAATGCAGCCGCGATCAGATGATAAGAGCAAGTCATTTGTAACTCTGATAAGTGCAGTCTCTGTACTGTGATGAGGCCTAAATCCTGATTGAAATTGTTCATATATACTATTTCTCTGCAGAAATGAACATATTTGGGAGGATACTACCTTTTCTAGTATTTTCGACATAAACGGGAGATTTGAAATCAGTCTATAATTAGCCAGTTCTCCAGGATCAAGTTGTGGCTTCTTAATAAGCGGTTTGATAACTGCCATTTTAAAGTTTCTTGGGACATGTCCTAAGGATAGACAGGGGGTCATTACCTTAATACCCTAGCCAAATAAGGATACTCTGTCACTAGACAGGTGGAGACCCATAACTTTATTAAACAAGTTATTTTTTCTTATTTTTTCCAGCATATTGAAATTAGGTTTGAGTTCTCTCATTGATCGATCTCAGTCAGGTTTCAAGAAAGAGAGGCATATATGCAACAACATTCATCTCATTCTTGATCTTATCGATTATAACCACCTTCTAATCTTGTTTATTGATTTTAATAAGACTTTTGACACAGTAGATCACATGTTTATGTTCAAAATATTGGAGTACTTTAAATTTGGAGAGTTTATTAGAAATGCAATAACAACCCTGTACACAGATTGTAGCAGCTCTGTTAAAATGGTTCATGGGACTTCTGGTAGATTTCTTTTTTCTAGGGGCATTAGACAAGGCTGCCCAATTTCACTGTTTATTTTTCTGCTTGTCACACAGGTTCTTTCTTGTTATGAACATATGAATTTCTTCCAGGGCATTAAAATTTTTGGGAATTCATAAAACAATTGTCAGTTGGCAGATGACATCACATTGTTTCTTAAAAAGGTTAGAAAAGCAATTTGTACCATAAATAATTTTTCAGAGGGATCTGGTCTCAACCTAAATACTAGCAAATGTCAGTTGTTTCCTCTTAAGAATGTTATCTTTAATTAAATTGAAGGGATCCCCGTTAAAGAGGTTGTTGCATAATGTACCTTGGTGTAAAACTTTGTAAAGATGAAACATCTCATGTCTCTCTTTTGGTACCATCAAGATAAGAAGTTTAGTTGTTGGATCCAAAGAGTTCTGTCCATTTGGTCGGGTTTTACTGTCTAAATCTGAAGGTTTGTCGTGGTCTGCATATATTTCCCAGGCTCTATTTGTACCAAAGGCTTTTACCAAAGATTTTGAGAAATTGTAATTTGATTTTGTGTGGAAAAATAAGCCTCATTACTTAAAGAAAAATATTATTTGCAATCCCCATGATCAGGGTGGTTTGAATGTTTTGGATTTCACAACGTTGAATAGCACTTTTTAGATAAATTGGCTAAAGAACTTTGTTAAAAACCGTTGCTCTGTGTGGAATGTTTTCCCTAACCACTTATGATGAGGAGGGCATGGCCAACGCTGAGTCAATAATACAGCGGGAGAGAGAGATAAAGGGGAGCCAGAGATGCCATTTGGGGAGAGAGAGAGACACACGCAGCTGCATTGTGTGTGTTTATGTTTGTTTAAGTTCATTGTTTAAGTTCATTTATGCATTAAAAGTTTATGTTGATTGTTCAGCTGGTTCCCACCTCCTCCTTGCCCATCCTTTACATTGGTGCTGAAACCCGGGAGGCCGTCCGCCAAAGTAGCAGCCACGACCATCTGCCTGGGGCCGGAGAACTCGCTGCCGTCTGCCGGGGGATGAGCAAGCTTTCGTCCGCCAGAGGGCAGAGGAGCGGTTGAGGACCGGGCGATAGTGTGTCTGGGAACTGGCGAGCAAGTTTTTCCTCTCTCTCTCTCCTCTCTCTCTCTCTCTCTCTGTCACACTGCCTCGCTCTTTCCCTCTCCCCTTTCCCTCCCCTCGTCTCTCCCAGGGCTCCAGAAAGTCGGGGAAGACCTGCTGGCAGGCTCGGCCGGAAGGGCAACGCCCCCCCTCCAGGAAGGGAGGGGAGGGGAGTGCGTCATGCCCCACGGCCACACGGCCGGCCCTGAAACAGGCTAATCAGCCAGGTGAGGGATAAAGACGAGCTGGAGGTGCCAGTTCGAGAGAGAGAGAGAGACACATGCAGCTGTTTTGCATGTGTATCTGTGTTTGTTTATGTTTGTTTTAAGTTAAGTTTGACATTAACACTTTGTTTACTGGTCAGCCGGTTCCCGCCTCCTCCTTGCCCATCCTTGAACTGTTACACCACATATTTGAACAACTTGGTGACATTAACATTTTTCTTAGTTTTGATGTTAACAAAATACCTCTTAAATTATCTCCTTCTGACTTGGTGCTTGATTTTTAAACATAATTTTTCTCCACACTCTTTTTACATCTGGAACAATAAGTATATCACACACCGAAATAGATCACTGTTTTTTTAGATAGTAGTTTGACTCTGATATATTATTAGTTGGTCAATTATTTAAATCTAATGGTCTGTTTTTAAGTATTAATGAACTGTGTCGTAAATTTAAGTGTCATATTTCAGTTAAAGAATACTGTACTGTCGAGAACTGTTCAGAGGTCAAAGCACATGGTGTAACATGGTAGGTAGTAAGATTTCTAAACATTTGTTTTTGGATAATATTCATGTGATTAATGACAAGTGAAGAAATCAGATGATTAGATCTCTCTTTGTTAATATTTCTACCCCTCCATCAAAATATGTGTGGATAAATATGTTTCCCTTGTTTGTATGGAAAAATATGTGGTGAGTTTTTAATCTTTATTGTGTAACCTTTAAGATTGCTCACAAAATATATCCTGTGAAAGAAACACTAGAGCGTTTTCATCTGGATATAGACTACAACTGTTCTTTTTGTAATGGTGAAAAATAAACTATTGTCCATTTATTATCTGAATCTCCCTGTTCAACTTCCTTTTGGCATGAGATGTTACAATTTCTCAGTTTAAAAATGAAAATGAATTTAGTCCTCAAAATCCCAACAGTTTTACTTCACTCAAATACATATGACATTTCAAAAAGAAAAATGTATATTTTTGTTTTGTTTTTGTTACTAGGAAAATATTATGTTCATCAATTTAAGTGGAGTGAATTAAAACCCAACTTTTCTCATTTCCAAACAGCCCTTATTATTTATTTTGAGTCTATAAAATTATCAAAAAACAAAGAAAAGTAGAGATACGTGACATCACGCAGCACAGGCAGAGTAAAGGACCCCTCAGCACCACCTACTGACAAAGGAGCTCCTTGCCAAAGTTGCCATCCTTATTGCCAGACTTCATTCTCGTCACACTTCAGCACAATAGGTGGCGGCAGATGTTCCTATTTAGTTTGTTTGCAACCCGCCAGTAAACCCACAAAAGAAGGTCTATTGTGATCATAAACTGATGATGTTCAGCAGGTGGCGGTAATGCTCGTAAAGTGTGAACGGCTGTTAACCAAGAAGAAGAAGAAGCTGTTTAGGTTCTCGCCATCTTGCAAAGAGAAAACAGTGAACGCTGTGGGCTGAAGATTAATTAATTTTAAGTAAAACTTTCAGAGGAGTTGTGAGAACAAGACATTTCGACGGATATTTTGCTTCATACAAAGCCGGTGCGTGTCTCTTTTTTTCTGAATTCATTAAAGCTTGTGATGTACCTAAAGAACAATTGTGACTAAAATAAGAGCAATAAGTGTGAATTGAGGAACAAGTATTGAATTATGTACATTATACATCAGATAGGACAGTCAAATTGCTATGAAAGAACCTGTTTTGCTCAGTGATCAGATATTTTGAATGAGAGTGAGTGATAACGAATTCTCTGCATTTATGCTGGTCGGTGTTTTTTTGTTTTTGTTTGAGTGTCTTTTCTTCCATCAGATTCACGCGATTTCACAGCATCTGCCATCGGATTACATCTGGATTGCATAAAGAGTTCATGGATACAGACAAGAGGTTCACCCCTTTCTTTTCATTGGATTTTAAAGGACTGATAATCGATTTAACAGTTTTTTTCACCTTTTCCGTTTTATTTTAATTTTCATATACAGGACTGATTGTAAATTGTATTGCATACTCTGTATTGAGTTTTGAAGTATATGCAGAATAAGCGGTTACATTGGTTTTTCTATCCCATACATGTTGTGTGTTTTGCTTTTGTGCAGAGCCACATTTATGCACTGAGCCCATTCATCCTGACAATTATCTATTATTTTTTATTCACACGGGACATTACATTAAGTAAAACTAGACGTTTTTATATCACGCTAATATTGGGTAAACTATTCAAAACTTATTTTTTAATTTATAAGTATTTTATTATTGGTGTACGCATGACCTTTTTGTCAAGATGTTTGAAAATGGTTGGGGTGACATGTTGGGTACTTGAACACGGTGCGTTATTGGCCACCATAATTCACACCTTTGTGTAACCCCACCCACTTTTCCACACCTATAGCCTAGGCCTGCTTAAGACCCTGTCACACCAGATGACTTTCCCTCAGATTTTCGGTCTGAAGCTTTTGTTTACATAATCGCTGGACTTTCTGGACTTCTGCATGCTACACATTTTTCTACAAGAAGTATGGAGTCCAATCGAAAGTACCACTGGACGATACAAAAGGAGGAAAAGCTCATTGCTCTTTGGAGCCAACATGACTGTTTGTATGACAGAACCAGCATGTCATTTCACGACAAACTCATAAGAGATAAGAAATGGATGGAGATTGCTGACGAACTAAATATACCCGGTAAGGAACTATTAAATACATTAACGATTATAGAATAAGGAGCTAGTTCATTGTTCCCCATTTCCAGTGATTACTCCATTATTACTGTAATTGTTTATCGACCGTTACATTTCTTATCCGCCTGTCTTTGAGAAAGCCTTTCTCATATGTGGATCATTGACTTGATGCTGATTTTTTTGTCCAGATCTATTAACACACCTCTATTAATGCACTTTGATGAACATGTATTGAGTTCAAATCGGAGCTCGACCAATAGTGGATGTTACAGATAACGATAACTAAAGTGGTGAAAAAAGCTGATAACTGATTAATCATATGATGGTTTTAAAAAATGTTTTATTCAATCATTTAAAAAAAAAAATCTTAGTCTTTCATTATTGTTACAGCCGGTCTGCACAGACATAAAGGCTACAAGAGTCTGAAATAAATAAAACCCCATATGCAGTTTACTGTGCAACCAAAATACCAATAATAACCTGAAAAATAAAATCATCTGTCTATCCATCTGTCTATCCATCTATCTAATTAGTAATTGTTAATTGACTTGCTTATGCCCCTGTGCATCTACAAATCACTGCACCATTATGCTGAGTATTGTTTATAAACACCTGCCTGGACACACAGTAAACTGTGAAGCAACTTGGAGTAACTTGTCCTTGTTCCTTGAGTAATAAACCGCATCCCTCTCTGCTATGAAATACTTCATCCTATTGCTTCCACATGCATCAATGGGACAATAAAGTAGGCAAAGAATCGTACTGGACTCTATGTTCTTGTCGACAGCCCTGCTGGAATAAAACCAGACATTTACTCCTCACAACTAAACTCCTTAACATGGTCCTTCAAGCTGGATTGATTGATTATCAGCAGGATATGTCCAGTCATTCTTTGCCATCCCTTTCACACATTGATCAACCACGCCATCAGGCTCAGCTCCCTGTTTGGTATGATGGCTTTGTGGTACAACACCCTGCCCCATCGCATCACACTTTGACCGGTGGGGAGTTCACTCCTGAGGATTGTGCTTCACCGTATTGTCCACGAAAGGAGGAAGATGTGGAGGAGGAACTATTGCTTGAGGAAAACAGTTAGCCTACCTCAAACCTTTTAGTATTTACAGAACCTTACCGTCAATCTGAGCTTCTTTAGCAGTTGATTACAGAAAGCGGAAGACTAATTCAACAGTGCATGGCTGTGGGTGGATCGTCATGTACTTCAAGGTCCTCCACATATGAGCATTCCACTCCCCGACTGTCAGAGCAAGTTTCTGTTCAACTGATCGGTTCTGTTTCAGTCCCTAACCAGATTGTTCTACAACTTTCACCTCAGGTCCAAGATTCCCTTCAGCTTCTGTTTCCACCCCCCATAAATTGTAACTCCTCTGCCCTGATCCTACCTTCAGCCTCATCTGTTGGTCCTAATTTGTTACAAGCCACATTCCAAGCTTCCTATGCTTCTTCATCTTCAGCCCCTGTCCTTCAGTCCAATTCACATCAGCCTCTGCGTATACCAGCTCCCTTACCAGCCTGCTGTGCAATTCCATCACTTGCCTAGCAATGTTCAATACCAAATACTACAGTTGAAGTCAGAAGTTTACATACACATAGGTTGGAGTCATTAAAACTCATTTTTTAACCACTCCACAGTTTTAATATTAGCAAACTATAGTTTTGGCAAGTCGTTTAGGACATCTGCTTTGTGCATGACACAAGTAATTTTCCCAGCAATTGTTTACAGACAGATTGTTTCAATTTTAATTGACTATCACAATTCCAGTTGGTCAGAAGTTTACATACACCAAGTTAACTCTACCTTTAAGCAGCTTGGAAAATTCCAGAAAATGATGTCAAGCCTTTAGACAATTAGCCAAGTAGTTTCTGATATGTGGTGTACTGAATTGGAGGTGTACCAGTGGATGTATTTTAAGTCCTACCTTCAAACTCAGTGCCTCTTTGCTTGACATCATGGGAAAATCAAAAGAAATATGCCAAGACCTCAGGAATTTTTTTTTTTTGTGGACCTCCACAAGTCTGGTTGATCCTTGGGAGCAATTTCCAAATGCCTTAAGGTACCACATTCATCTGTACAAACAATAGCATGCAAGTATAAACGCCAATGGGACCACGCAGTCATCATACCACTCAGGAACAAGACGCATTCTGTCTCCTACAGATGAACGTAGCAAAGGACCTTGTGAAGATGCTGGAGGAAACCGGTAGACAAGTATCTATATCCACAGTAAAACAAGTCCTATATCGACATAACCTGAAAGGCTGCTCAGCAAGGATGAAGCCACTGCTCCAAAACCGCCATAAAAAAGCTAGACTACAGTCTGCAAGTGAACATGGGGACAAAGATCTTAATTTTTGGAGAAATGTCCTCTGGTCTGATGAAACAAAAATTGAACTGTTTGGCCATAATGACCACCGTTATGTTTAGAGGAAAAAGGGTGAGGCTTGTAAGCCGAAGAACACCATCCCAACCGTGAAGCATGGGCATGGCAGTATCATGTTGTGGGAGTGCTTTGCTGCAGGAGGGACTGGTGCACTTTACAAAATAGATAGCATTATGAGGAAGCAAAATTATGTGGATATATTAAAGCAACATCTCAAGACATCAGCCCGGAAGTTAAAGCTCGGTCGCAAATGGGTCTTCCAAATGGACAATGACCCCAAGCATACCTCCAAAGTTGTGGCAAAATGGCTTAATAAGCTGCCAGTTCCTTCCTTGGCCTTTAGTGGTAGCCAGCTGCCAGTCCCTTCCTTGTTCTCTTGTGGTAGCAAGCTGCCAGTTCCTTCCTCACCCTTTAGTGGTAGCCAGCCGTCAGTACCTTCCTTGTTCTCTAGTAGTAGCAAGCTGCCAGAGCATCCTTCATTTCCTTCCTTGTCCTTTAGTGGGAGAAAGCTGCCAGTCCCTTCCCTGCCCTTTAGTGGTAGCCAGTCACTAGTGCAGCCTTTAGTCCCTTCCTTGCCCTCCAGTGTAGTTGAGCTGCTAGTGCAGCCTTTGGTATTTGTCTTGCCCCCTAGTAATGACCAACTGACACTAAAGACCCTTTATTTTGCCTTGTGCCCTTCCTCAGTCCCCGCTTGCAGAGAGAAGCCAGCGCAGCCTTTACATCCTGTTTCGGCCCCTGCTCACACTGAGCAGCCAGCCCAGTTGTTGCACCTTGCCTGTGGGTTAGGGCACTACAGTTCATCCTGGTAAGGATGGTTGAGTCAGGATTGCTGAGATTTAAGGACAAGAAGTACCTTAGACCTGTTGCCTGTCTTGTCCCTGTCTATGCTGATTCCCTTTAAGCCATTTCTTTGGACATGTTACAAATTTGTGATACAAATTTGGGGGCGGCTGTATTAAAGTTTTGTAACAGGGTTCAGGATGGGCGCAGTGGGAACCGGCAGAACAGTCAACATTAATGACAAATCAACTTAAACACACAGACCCACACAGTGGCCGCGTGTCTCTCTCCCTTGAACTGGCACTTCCGGCTCGTCTTCATCCCCCTCCTGGCTGATTACGACAATTCAGCGCTGGGCGTGTGTCCTCATGACCTGGCCATGCCCTCCTCCTAGTCACACCCGATTCAGGCCAGGGAAACCTCTGGCATGATGTACTCCTGTTCTTGGAGAGGAGGTGTTGCCCTTCCCGCCGGCAGGGCTTCCCTGCCTCTCGAGCCCTGGGAGAGACGATGGGAGGGAGTAGGAAGAGGGAAAGAGCAAGGGGGAGGGAGAAAAACTTGCTCGCCGGTTCCCGGACACGCTGTCGCCTGGTCCTCAGCAACTCCTTCACCTTCTGGCGGACGACAGCAGCTCCTCACCTGGCGGACGGCAGCGAGTCCTCCAATCCCTTGCGGACGGCAGCGGTTCCTACGACTCCCGGCAGCGGTGACTCCATCCCCTGGCATACGGCCGCGACTCCTCCCCTGGCGGACGGCAGCAGCGAGGACTCCAAGACAGCGCATCCTTCCTCCCTCCCGGGTTTCGGCACCCGTGTAACAGGGTTCAGGATGGGCAAGAAGGAGGCGGGAACTGGCAGAACAGTCAACATAAATCAACTTAAACACAGACACACACAGCGGCCGCGTGTGTCTGTCTCTCTCTCGAGTTGGCGCTTCCTGCTCGTCTTCATCCCCCTCCCACTGATTAGGACAATTCAGCGCAGGGCTTGCATCCTCATGGCCCGGCCACGCCATCCTCCATCACAAGTTTGTTGTTTGTTGGTTACCTTTGTCAATTTATTTTCCTTTTTCTTATTTACCCTTTGCCACATCTCTAGTCAGTGTGGTTTTCTAAGCCCTAGTTTCTCTAATTAGTAATTGTTACTTGACGCTCCTGTGCATCTACCAATCATTGCACCATTATGCTAATAAGCATTGATTATAAACACCTGCCTGGACACACAGTAAACTGTGAAACAACTTTGATTAACCTGTTGTCCTTTTGCATGTTCATGAGTAATAAGCCGAACCGCACTCTGCTATGAAATACCTCTTCAAGCTATTGCTTCCACCTGCATCAATGTGATAAAGTAGGCAAAGAATTGTACTGGACTTGTCAACACCCCTGCTGGAATTAAGCCAGACATTTACTCCTCACAACCTAAGTCCTTAACACTCTCTTTTATGTAAGGTGAAAGGAAAGTATTTTAATACCTTTTACTTGATGGTTAAACCACGACATTTTTTAAATCATTAAATGTATTTATTTTTTGTAGAAAATGCTATACATTTTTTAAAAAGATTTGTAAAACCAACATGAACCCAAAGATAACATTTCAACAAATTTGACACTTGTGTTAAACTAGGTTTTTAAAATTTCAAATTTGTATCACCTTGGACAACCATTTTTGTTAATGACCCATATATTTGAAAAGGTTGAAAAGTTTTGCCTTGCTCTTTTTGCTATTTTTGTAAAATTGTTACCTTTTTTAAATTTCAGTTAAAGATGTTAAACATAGGGCTGGATCAATAAGGGCACAATACTCCAGGATTCTGAAGCCGCATGCAAATAGCAACTGTGGCAAACCTTTAACAGCAAAACAACTCTGGTTCCTGGACAAATTGGAGTTCTTGAGGAGACATTACGTCCCCCGGCTCAATGAAAGTAGTTTGAATGTAAGTACATACAGTAGGCCGCCAGTAATTGTATGTAAAAGTTTTGTTAAAATTAAAGCTGTCAGTCGATTACATTTTACAGTCGTGATTTATCGCATGACTTTTCATAGTTGATCTCGATTAATCTCAAATTTTGAAAATGCTAAAATGTCCTGTCAAAATGCATTTATTTCCTTCTTAGGAAAGAAAACAATTTGTAACAATAATGCTTTAACATTTTCCTAACAAATCCTTCCACAGTATAAAGATAGAAATTCACAAAAATAGCACCAATTCAAGAAATATTCAATTAGTCAAACTCCCACTTTGACTTTGGGAAACATTTAAAGAACTTTTCACCCATAGGTTGCATATTCTTTGCAATAGACATTTAATCTCTCAAACTTAAATCCTTCTCAATATTAATCTGACGGTAGACTGGCATTTCACTTTACTACGGCAGTAGTAGCAGTAGCAGACGTGCTTCTGTGGTCATCAAATTGTGCCTTACAGAGACTGCGAAGTACTTGATTTCTATCACAAGTCCCATCTGGGCTTGTTTTGTACAACAATTAGCATTTAATAGGTCCTTTTTAACCATCATTTGATCATTGGCATGGAATAGCTTGTTGTGCGCATGTGCGTGCGTCATTGTAATGGCTCAGGACGGACACATCGCAAAGGTTCCGCCTTACTCCAACTAGTGTTTATGCTTTATTAATGGTAAATGCATTAATCACGATTAAAAAAAAAAAAAAAAAAAAAAGAACTCAAACATTTCTTTTAATTGATCGTATGCGTTAGTGTTAATTTCAACAACTCTAGTTAAAATGAGTTTCCTTTAGTTTTTGTTTTGTATTTCCAGCTTGCTGCAGAACAGCCGGGTGTCAAACAGGAGCCAGTTGATGTTGTTGTTGTAGGCCAGGCATTCACTGATGAAGACGGAAGTTTTTCAGACATGTCTGCAAACACTCTGGACTCTGAGAGTGTACAGATTGCTCCAGAGCAGCCAGATGTCAAGCCAGGGCAAGTTGATGTTGTTTTGGACCAGGAGTTTGCTGATGAAGACGCAAGTTTTTCAGACATGTCGGAAAACACTGTGGACTCTGAGAGTGTACCACAGCAGTCGACTCCCAAGCCACCTCAGGGCAAAAAGAGAAAGGGTTCTGACAGCGATACTGAAGTGGAAGCGATCAATTTGCTTAGAAAGATGTCAGCCACTGTAATGACTGGCTTGAACCAAGCAAATGATTCTGAGGCCATTTTTGGCCAGCAGATTGCATCCGACCTGCGTGAAATTCAAAATCCAGTGTTGCTCAGGATGGCCAAAAGGAAAATACAGATGTTGGTCTATGAATATCAAGACAAAGACCAGCTTGAGAGAGAGAAACAGTGAACAAGACGGTTAACATATTTTTAGTGTATATATTTGTACATTTTGTTTTAACATTTGTTTATGGTCTTGCACTGCTGCTGCAACATTGTGTAGCATAATGTTTACCTTTTGTTGTACTATTCAATAGTGTCTAACACCTTGGGTGTGTCATTGGTAGGTTTTATTTCAGCTTTGTAAAGTTTATATTTATTACTTCTAGTGCTATATTACATTGTAAATAACTTTTTACAAATGTATATGTAGGCAGGGCCGTCATTAGGGTTATGCAGTTGGTGCAGGAATCTCCCACATTTGACCTCACCATGGGCCTCCTAGTATATTACATATATTACAGTTGCATAGTTTTGTGTTAATTTTCCATAGTTATAGATTATATAAATGCTTTACAATTTTGTACTTTTAATTTATTTTTATAATTTTAAACAGTGTTTAAAATTACTTTCTACCAAGTAACATTTCTTTTGGTCAACACTTTGCACAATGTGACAATAAATGTGAAAGTTCTTATGTAATACTTGATCTTTTATTGCATTATTTATACATGTACAGTACATAGCTTTACACTGTAGAAGTATATCAGACTACATTAACAAACACACACGTGTGTGTATATATATATATTATATATATTTCTTAGTAGTTTTTACTTTGTTTAAAAGATGCAACAGTGTTTCCTCTCTACCATATGACAAAAATGTATGTTGCCCAGCTCTTTGCACAATGCAAGTAAATATGTGAAACCTTTACAAAAGGATGGTAAAATGAACATTAGCAGAAGCTGCAGACTGTTGGACCATTAAACAACAACACCCGTGTGTTCGGGGGGAATGTACCTGTAACAGTCTCTTTAGCAGAACAATGCAGTCAAGTAGCAGTAGCTTAATTTGCAGGCTATTAAACCATTCTGTGAATAATACCAGTGTATTTGTGACTGCTTTTTAACACAAAGGCAATACTACACTAGCACTATATCTTTACCAGTTAAAGAGTGTTGAACCATTAATGAAAAACACCTGTTTTCAGGTTGAATGCATTTTTAACAGTGCTTTTTAAGCAGACCGGTTGCGGTTGGAAGATCTTGCAGATAGTTGGACCATTACTGAAAGTCCCATTTTTAATTAACCACAACAAAACCCTGAAATCTTTTTAGAAAATACCTCTGAATGGAAGTTCACCTCAAATGAACACCATCACTAACCTAAGATGATGTTTTGAGGATTGTTAAATGTAGGTGTTAGTAAAAGTTTAATTTGTCTTTAACATTGTGCAGGATCAGGAACACAAATAAGTTAAATCCGCAAAATTGCTGATTAAAAAATAATTTATGATAGTACCTACGAGTTAAAACCCTAAACCTAACCATAACAGAGTTGAGACCAAAACAGTTATTTCAGTTAATTCCAGTGAGAATCAACTTCGTGAGTGTGGCACTCGCTTCGCTCACCACGCGCCAGTTGACAAGTACGGTCACCGAAAGAAAATAAACCTCACTTTGTCGACGTGCAGATTTTCGCTCCAGGTATTAATGGCTTCATAGAAATACATGGTTTCTATTCAAAGTTTTGATCATGGTGAAAATTCACATTCAGTGTGCAAAGGCCTTAAATCTGAATTCAGGCAGCTCATCTGGACTCAGCTTTAGTCTCACTGGTCAACGGATGACTATGAGTTTTTTACAGCAAAAGATTAAACCTGTGTTTTTTTTTCCCTCTCCAACTTTCCGATGCATTATCCCCATTGACATTAATGCATTTACAGCTTTCTCTGAAGCAGCGTAAAAATCTAGTGTGTATGTCGGCACCCTAAATGTAAATTGAGAAAGATGCTTTTTGTTATCATAATGGCATAGTTACAGCATCTTCCAGCAGGGGCAAACTGCTGATGCGAACCAGCCAAACCCCTGCCCTAAAAAAAAGTTTTCAGCTTCTTTGTGTCAGTTCCTCGACTATAGCAGACATGAATCAGGCAATGTTGATGCCAAACAGATCTGAGGAACACTGCATTCAGCATTTAAGTCCATAATCGCAATATCAACACCTTAAATATTGAGTCTAATACTGCCACCACCGCTAGTTAACTCTCAAATCATTGTGTGATGTCAATGAACTTTTTCTTCTAGAAATAAATATTTGGTTAACTCTAACATATCAAACACATTTTATCCAAAGCAACATACAGTAAATTTACTGGTACAAATAGATCTCTCCATTTACCCTCTAATCTGACATCAGACCTGTGACATTTGACATTACAGCCCAGATAATTGGGATGCCACCACATTTCAATTTAGCTACAATGCTCTCAGAGGCAGGAATCAGATTTAAGAAGTTAACATTTGTGTAAAATTGTGGTCCAGTTACATCTAATTTAACATATTGGAACATTTTCTGTACAAATGTACTGAGACATCTTGATTTCTCTAGAAACTCATAATTTGGCAGTCAGATCAAAATTTCCAAACAGTAATAAGTAACAGCTCGTTGTTAATTTGCCCATGTATTGCATTCAAGCCTGATGAATTGGTCATTCAGAATATCTGCTATATCAGGATGCAGCAACAAAATGGCTTTCTTTTCTGTTGTTTTGCTTAAACTTTCCTTGTCTTTCTGGACAGTCAAATATGTATGAAGAAATATTCAATGTTGCAAGTCTCAAACAGTCAGCTGGTATTTGCCAGGTTTAGTGACAATGAAGCCAATGGGGGGAAAAGCCTAGAATAGAAATGCTGGGAAAAAGTGCTTCTGTTGCTGGTATGGGTAGTTGTCTCTCTCTGTAGAGAACGGACAGCTTTTGCCAATGTCATAATTGCGTTTGATATGCATAGAGATAGTTTGCAAGAAAGAAACTCCAATGATCCCATCATCCTTGAAATGCATGAATCTCCTCTTCACTGAAGTCCAACTGCCTGACATACCTGTAATTAATTCATGAAAAGAACTCATTTATTGCTTAATGCAATAATTAAATCCGGATGTATTAACTCGAATAGCTTCTGATTTATCATGAAAGTGTGTGTTTGGTAAGAAACACTCACTGCACTGCTAGCTCTGTGAATGCAGTGGGGCCGCACACACACACTAAACACTTGGAGTTTTCTGGTTTCTCCAGGAAGTTCTGCAGCATATGAGAGTCTATCCGTCCTGTTGTGCCCGTCCATGAGTCTGCAGGCTCTGAAAGAACATACTCTACCTCAAACCTGCCAAACACACAGAAAAACAAGCTAACAAACTGCCAATGACAGTAGAAAAAACTGCTGAGAATTGAAATATAGAATTCAGAAATGCGATGTTCCTGATAAAACCAAGAGTGATGTAATTAATTTTTTATTTTTTTTTTACCTTTCCTCTTTCATACACAACTCATCCAGCTCAGAGCGCCAGAGTATGTCCCTCTCCTGTCGATTGAAGAAAATCAGCTTGGTTTTTCTAAAGAAAGACACAACATGTTAGACACTTACACTGTGAAAATACATCCATCACAAAACAGCACGTCAAAAATGTAGAGTTCACCCTTAATATAAGTACAAAATGTAATATCTACAATCAGTTTATGATGAGGACTATGATGTAGAGGCAAAAGTAAAACAAAGCAAACTTGAATAAGCACTAAACATTTCAGAATAGTTTTTAAGAAGCAGTTTTTTTCCCATTCTCAATGTCAATGCTCATGTTTGCTCTTTGTTTCGTATGATTATAGTTAAATGAAGTTTATTTCTGCAAAAAAAAGAATCACTTAATATCTAATTATAAACCATCTCGATATAAGAAACTTCCCAAGCTGGAATTGTGTTAATACTTTTTCTGACAGAAAAAAACATAAATGATGATCAAAGCAAACAATATTAAATGCAATGGATTATTATTTACAGAGTAGGCACTCCTTTAACATCATAAAACACACAAAAAAGTGTTTCTTCCACTTACCATTGACATACAATTCAACAAGGGGTGCTTAAGTCTTCTGATTTTAGTAATAGACCTGCCTATCCTCTTATATAAAATAAAATTATGACGTTGCCACCTTTCTAAGGTTATTCTTTTGACCTTTAGTTTTGCCAAAATGTTGATCGCCAAATCATAGATGAAAATGGTAATTTTACCCCCCTTTACAATACAAGATGATCACTGTCAGGCATTAAATCCTCTGCTGTGAGTAATGTTCCCTTATTAGTGAGGTGATTTTTGCTAATTCTGTCTGACTATGCTTAGATAAATACTTGCGGTAAAAAAGCTTTAAACTGCTTGATGCCGTGAACTAGATGTGTAATTTTCTGATTTCTTTGATGGTTTTGTGCAATTAGATGTTATAGTTATTTAGCCTGTTTATTTGTTGAATATCTGTTAGTTACAATGTTGAAGTGCTGCACTTAGCATAGCCAAATCCCTTTGAAACGCATCTGGTCGGGGTCACGTGAACATAACCAAGCTTATTTATATATTGGTTCCTTAACACAAACTAGTCATTCAGACAACCCAGTGACTACGGTAGTCAATTATGAAAATGTGTTATTTTGGCACATTTCTAATGCATTCTAATCACAACAATTGCATTTAGTTGTAGGTTAGTTAAACAATTGAGTTGAACTTATTTCAAATGAAGCAGAATCTTGTGCATGTTCCAGCATCATGACTACATTAAACAGGACAGGAACAATGAATCTGTTGATTCTGTTATTGAGATTTCTGTGATGTAGACCTGATCGAGGTGAGGTCCTGTAGGGCCAGGTGTACGAGACGAGTCATGGGCGTGAATCCTGTGCCGGCTGCTAACAGGTACAGATGAGTGACATCACGCAGCACACGCAGACTAAAGGACCCCTGAGGACCACCTACTGACAGAGGAGCTCCTGCCAGAGACAACAGAAAACACAGATGATAAAGACTGAATAACACACAGGAAATGCATTAAAGCTCAGTCAAATTACACTAACTTCTAAGATATTATTATATACATGCAATCCACTTTCAGTTAAAAAGGCACCAAAAGTGATATAGAATAACATTTTCCAGGAGATTCAACATTTCTGAAGAATTCATTTATGAAATACTTTAATAATTAAACATACTTCATTGCATTCAGTGGTGTTTTCTCCGAGGAGGCAAGGGAGGCAGTGCCTCCTCCAAAATTTGGGAGAGAAAATAATCCACTGTACATAAATAATACAAAAGAAATATAACAAAATGTGAGCTCAAATGTGTATAGCAGTTATATTCCCAAAGTGATACTGTCCAACAGTGACACCAGCAGATAAAGTTTCAGAGGGAGGAATCGACTCACTTTAAGTTAAAATCAAATGAACTTAAAATGACTTGAAACATTATTGCTCTGTGAATGAGCCGGCTTTTAGTGTGCACTCATTCATAAAGGTAAAGCTTTGTTTCATCATGACACCTGCAGTGTTAACGGCGTAGATGACTGATCCGAAACTAAGTTGACTTAAAAAAATAAATAAATAGGCGAACATATAAGATACATGAAATATGCTTCTTGCTGTGTAGATTTTGAAGCAGAATAAAAATAATAATTAGAATAAAAATGCCTTAACTTGAGTCTTTGACTTGATTTAATAAATAGTCTGTTAATATGAACATACAAAAATACTATAATGTACTGTATGCTTATTAACAGTGTTAAATCTTATATATGGCCATAAACATATATAAAACTACAGTTCATATGTTTGGGCATATATGTATTCTGCATACTCCAATTCCACTATGACTTGGGAAAATATTTTACATATATTCAAAACACTACAAAAATGGCTTTTTTCATATATGTTGTTGCATATACTGTATGTGCAAGTATGTGTATACTGTATACAGTGATATATGAAATTTATTTATGGAACTGAAGTATGAATAATAATAAATAGAATAAAAACCTGAGATAGCATATTGGCTCCTCATTTTAGAAGTCTCATTAAATTATTTTCACTTCCTATTTGTAACTTGAAAGATTTCAATTAAAAGGCAAAAAAGGTTCATAAATTTTTTTTATTTTGCATTAGAGCAAAAACAGCTTCACATATAAGACTTAAAACTGTAAAAATGTTTTATAAAATTGATCGTTCGGACTCCAAATTCTAAAGGCACGAGATACTTTAGAAATGCACCATGGTCACCAAAAGGTTTGATGGCAGACACTAAAGCATGAGTTCTAAAAGAAATAAGGTGTCGCGGGCCGAACCGTTGAAATAATATTTAAAAAAAGGCTAGATGCCACTACTGCATCATCTTTATGTTGTATGCTTAATATTATGCAAGTTTTATTCACATTTTCTGTTAGCCTAATAAAGGATATTTCCTTCAACAAGAATGCTTGTAATAGTTCAGTTATGCAGGGTCAGAAATTAAGGTGGGATCAGGGGGAAAATACCCTAAAGTTCAAAATGTGGGGGCAAACAATGCCCTTGTTTTTTTATTTATTTATACCATCTGATATAGTTCTTAAAATTCTACTTTAACAGTAGCATTACACATTATCACAAAAAAAAAGAAAAACAAAATTTGAATAAGAGAATGACAGTACATTTTTCTCTGTTTAGAAAAAATGCCCTCATAAACAAAAAAAAATCCCCTGAAAATTATATCAATAGGGCAATAATTGGCCCCTTTATGGAAAAGTTAATTTCTTAAAAAAACTTCCCAGCGTTGCAGAAGACTCGGCTCTCTGTGCACGCTCATTCTCGGCGCAGCCTCTCGCGCTGCACAACGGCAGCTCTACTCAGTTGTACGATGTATGGTATCAGGACATTTTGTCGAGAATGAGTACATGAGCAAAGTCTCTAACCCGATACCAGTCCTATAACCAGGGGCGGTTTTACAATTTCTGAGGGCCCAAGCAACCGACCAACCCGGGGCCCCATTTCGAAAATGTATGCTTTAAAAATTACATAAAATTGATTTTAAATCATAATTTTAAATTCATCCTATATCAGGCATTGTAACCAAGTACATTCAAAATGTTTAATGAAATACAAATATAGTTAAAGATAATTAATGCATGTTTTCCAGTTTTTCCACAATACATTGATAAAAAAAGCAATATTTACCTACATATATTTTTACAAAACATTTTTTTCTTTTTTTTTGTGAACAGGGTGTAATTCAGTTGTTATTTATTAATATGATAATCTGAAAATTATTTATTGCTGTCTAGTTTGTCATTATAATATGATACAGTATTACTATTATTTGTTATATACAATAGTAATATGTTTCTGTCTTATTTTCAACTGGAGGCTGCAGTGTATTGTTCACCATGTTGCAAAAGGCTGTATTTTATGTAAGCATCGTAGGCAACATTCGTTACACTATTGTAACAGTAAACATACAAGGCACGGTAGCCCCTCAGCACACTAGAGCAGAAGAAAAAACATTGCTGTTTGTCAATTGCTGAAACTTGGTGCAGAACAATCTGGAATAATGTTAAACATTGTAACAGTTCCCTCTTTGTAAACTGAACTTGTTCAGAACGTTAAATCTTTGTGACACCTGCGCTAAAAACAATCTAGACGCAGCGCAACGCATGAAACAAAACGCAGGTCTCGACGTGCATTTTTGAAACCTGACGTTCTTTTTAACTTGACACAGTGTCTAATAATGTGCCGGTCCTGCGTGAGGCATTGAAGAAACGGCGAGACACAGTGCAGCAGTGAAGGACGTTTGTCCAGCGCGTTTACATTTGAAAATAATGGAAAAACAGAGCAGACACATGCAAAAACACATTCAGTGTGAACAGCCCCTCATCCATTCGCACATATGAGTGAGAGCACATGGGCAAAACTATTTCAGAAGGCCTGTATATTTTTTCAGAAATTACAAACCTGAACCCAAAGACCTACTTGAAAAACTGACCCGAACCCGATGGCTTTTAACGTGAACAGCTCTGAGAGCACGAACAGCGTATTCGTGCGTGTGCCCAGAACAACATGTCACTCCTCAAGCTGTTTTTGCGGAGCTTTCCTACCGGGGCGGGCCACCCGACATCCGGGGCCCCACGCAATTGCGTGATTGCGTGTTGGTAAAAACCGCTACTGTCAATAACTAATGCATCATTCTTTTTGCGTGGCACTTCATCCGTGGAAATCTGGAGGATTCCAAACTCCTGAACTCTTTCAATGAATGAAGCTGGTGGCAACTAAAGAGAACACACAACTGGAGACAAATGCACTGTTTAATGTGGCTGTACGTGACAGCGACACCCAGTGTTCAGAATACGAATTTTATATAATTTCTCAAATTATGTTCTATTTCCAAAATCTCTCGCAGGCTGCATCACAGCAGTTGTAGTTTGCACACCCTTGCACTAAAGAATGAAACAACATCTTATTCTTGTATTGATTCCCGGATTGAATATCTAGCAACCTTCAAAAATAATATGAATAGGTCAAATACGGGAGAAAGTACTATAAAGACTGAATGAGGGAAAAGGACTTGAAGGAGATCAGTCCAAATGATAACAACATTTTTAATATCTATATCTCACTTTTTAAAAAACATCTCATACAAAGTGATTCATAAAAACAAACAAAAAAAAAAAAAGGTAAAGAATCAAAAGCACCCAAAAATAAAAATGTCAGTCATTTCAAATAATGAGTTAAGATGATTAAAATGTTTAAATCAAATTTAAAATATTGTAGCTGACCACAAACTTTGTATTTGAAAACCATTAGTGTCCAACCCCACAAATAATTTAAAGAAATTAGCTATTCAGATTAAGTGGAGATGTAGCAGTTCAAAAAAGTCCAATTCTGCCTTTATAAATATGTATTCTAAAATTATTCTGCATACGTCACTTTTTATGTGATTACTTTAATATTATTCATTAGTATTCAGCCCAACCATGTTTGGCAGTGACACAGCTGCACTGAATATTCACAAATGACAAGGACAAAATTTTAGCAACTAGTTTCTTTTTAACTTCACTCTCACAGAGTATAGGTGCAGCATAAAAAGAGTTTGCTTGGCAATTCGTTTTTTTGCTGGTTTCACATGCGCTCAACATCCACCACCGCCTTCTTCGCCAGTGGAATATCGCCATGCAAAGGTAAATGTGACCGTGCCTTAACTGGAAGAGCCATATTCAAAGCAGTTGTACAACAGGAAATATACGCTCATCAGTGACCATACGTCAGTTGAATTCTATACATGCTGCAAGCTGCGATGAAGCGGCGATACAACAAAAACTCTGCTTCACATGCCATTCTGTATATACAGTATATCTAGCGCAGTAGCAAAATCTCTACAGGTTGTTTTTACCACTGAATAAACAGTTACTAACCAATGGGAAGGTTGGCAAGATGAGGTGTCAACACTCCATCAGGATAGATCTTTATCATGAGATGTATATATGAGCCTATTTCCACACTGGATTGTGCAGGAGGCATTAGAGTGTGATCCACTGGTGTGTAGGGCTTCACAACATCTGCACCTGCTCACCGAACACACAAACACACAGCCTGCTGAAAACTCCATTAACACCTGAATCTCCATTCATGACGCATGACGTGATGTGATAAGTTACCCTGAACAGAGGCTTTGAGGTAGACGTGTCTGCCCACAGGAACATGCAATCGTGAACAGGGAGGAAGTTGCAAACGAAAGATCTGTGTGTCATGTGTGACTTCTGTTTTCGAAACCAACACACATTCCCTGTAGAAGAGGCCTGCAAGACAAATGTCATCAGGTGTTATTATTAACTCTTTATTTTTTACCAGGTAAATCCATTGAGATTTACCGGAGTAGGGTTTCTAATATTCAAAAAACATTAAAAAATGTTATATGTCGAAGTTGGGTTTCTAATATTCAAAAAACATTAAAAAATGTTATATGTCGAAGTTGGGTTTCTAATATTCCAAAAATATTTTAAAATATATGTTGAAGTTGGGTTTCTAATATTCAAAAAATATTTTTTTAAAAATGTACGTTGAAGTTGGGTTTCTAATATTCCAAAATATTTAAACAATTATTTGTTGAAGTTGGGTTTCTAGTATTCAAAAAATATGTAAAAATGAATATGCTGAAGTTGGGTTTCTAATATTAATAAATATATAAAAACAAATTATATGTTGAAGTTGGGATTCTAATATTCATAAACTGTTTCATAAAATGTATATGTTGAAGTAGGGTTTCTAATATTAAAAAAAAATTATAAAATGTATATGTTGAAGTAGAGTTTCTAATATTTAAAAAAATATTAAATATCTCTGAATGTGTTTCTTTACTTTTACAAACACAAACGAGAGTGATCTGAAAAGTAGATCTTTCAATCTGCCATATATTGAGTTCAGGTTTGTTACTCACCATGATCCTTACTCTGAATAAATGAATCATGAAGTTCAAGTGGTTGTCCCACTCGTGTCCACTTGTCTTTGACCGATTTGTGCAGACATACCTGAACATTTCCATCCAAGTTGGCTTTCTGGACTATGTGCAGAGAAAAAACACAGAAGCAATTACCTAAAAATATGCAAAATAAGCATTTGGTTTCATTGTGGTCATTTCTGCTTTTCTCCTTTAAATAGTAAAGTACTGTGAGATATATCTAATCAACGAGATATAAGTAGTATTTATGTCCTCCACTATATATATATATATATATATATATATATATATATATATATACAGGTGCATCTCAATAAATTAGAATGTCGTGGAAAAGTTGGTGACATGCCAATCAGCTAATCAACTCAAAACACCTGCAAAGGTTTCCTGAGCCTTCAAAATGGTCTGTCAGTTTGGTTCACTAGGCTACACAATCATGGGGAAGACTGCTGATCTGACAGTTGTCCAGAAGACAATCATTGACACCCTTCACAAGGAGGGTAAGCCACAAACATTCATTGCCAAAGAAGCTGGCTGTTCACAGAGTGCTGTATCCAAGCATGTTAACAGAAAGTTGAGTGGAAGGAAAAAGTGTTGAAGAAAAAGATGCACAACCAACCGAAAGAACCGCAACCTTATGATTGTCAAGCAAAATCGATTCAAGAATTTGGGTGAACTTCACAAGGAATGGACTGAGGCTGGGGTCAAGGCATCAAGAGCCACCACACACAGACATGTCAAGGAATTTGGCTACAGTTGTCGTATTCCTCTTGTTAAGCCACTCCTGAACCACAGACAACGTCAGAGCCGTCTTACCTGGGCTAAGGAGAAGAAGAACTGGACTGTTGCCCAGTGGTCCAAAGTCCTCTTTTCAGATGAGAGCAAGTTTTGTATTTCATTTGGAAACCAAGGTCCTAGAGTCTGGAGGAAGGGTGGAGAAGCTCATAGCCCAAGTTGCTTGAAGTCCAGTGTTAAGTTTCCACAGTCTGTGATGATTTGGGGTGCAATGTCATCTGCTGGTGTTGGTCCATTGTGTTTTTTGAAAACCAAAGTCACTGCACCCGTTCACTGACCAGCTTTTTAAAGATGCTGATTTCATTTTCTAGCAGGATTTGGCACCTGCCCACACTGCCAAAAGCACCAAAAGTTGGTTAAATAACCATGGTGTTGGTGTGCTTGACTGGCCAGCAAACTCACCAGACCTGAACCCCATAGATTCTCTATGGGGTATTGTCAAGAGGAAAATGAGAAACAAGAGACCAAAAAATGCAGATGAGCTGAAGGCCACTGTCAAAGAAACCTGGGCTTCCATACCACCTCAGCAGTGCCACAAACTGATCACCTCCATGCCATGCTGAATTGAGGCAGTAATTAAAGCAAAAGGAGCCCCTACCAAGTATTGAGTACATATACAGTAAATGAACATACTTTCCAGAAGGCCAACAATTCACTAAAAATGTTTTTTTTATTGGTCTTATGATGTATTCTAATTTTTTGAGATAGTGAATTGGTGGGTTTTTGTTAAATGTGAGCCAAAATCATCACAATTAAAAGAACCAAAGACTTAAACTACTTCAGTCTGTGTGCATTGAATTTATTTAATACACGAGTTTCACAATTTGAGTTGAATTACTGAAATAAATGAACTTTACCATGACATTCTAATTTATTGAGATGCACCTGTATATATATAAAAAAAATAAAAAAAAATAAAAAAAACGTACAAGAAATTTACCATGATTTTATGGACATTTACCATTGTAATATGATGGCTTTATATGCACCATGGTAACTGAATGTAAATGTAAATAGCAATCTTTCAATTCTATATCATATTCAGTATATTATAGTACCACAGTATTATCATGTGATACCACAGTACCACCGCAGTACTTTTTTGTAAATGGTCATTTGCAATACAATTCTAGATAAAACAAAAGATAAAATATGCAATTTAACATAGCACTGACCATCAACATGTCCTTGAACTTCACTGGACAGGCCTGAAAATAAAATAAAAATCAATCTAATAATAAAAGATACAGACAGAGCAATACAAAACAAAGTTCATGTGTGTGTGTGTACTTGAAGAAATCCATGCAGAAAGACTCACGCCAGTGAAGCAGGTATGACATCTTCCCCAAAAGCATCTCAACTCGAAGGGTATCACCCTGCAAATCCACCACCGCACAGCCAGAGCTGGGAATCTGGTGCAGGAAAACCAAAAGATTGCTTGGACTGACCTTCTTTCTTTTTCCAGTTTTATGACAAGACATGAACATGAGCTCTGACGCTGACCTTTCGTTTGGTGTAAACAACAATGTTGACAGTGGCATCTGTCTGGAACCAATCATACCTAAAGTTGAGGTACAAAAAAAGACTGTGTTCTTCATTCAATGCTACTTGCTGTGTAAACAGGCAGCCATCAATTCATGTGTGCATTGTTGGCTGACAGACATATAGTCTTGCAAAGCCAGAAGTGACCAATCACAGTTTGTTAGTTTAAAAAAAAATATAGATATATTTTTGGAGTCGTGTGGTGCCATGTGGGGGTCGGACGTGTGAACGGCGAGCTGTGCACTTTTTGCAAGATTTTTCATTCTTTTTGTGTCTTAAACCAGTGAGATTCGATACACCCTGCTACAAAACTGTTCTAAGTAGTCAAAATGTCAAAGAATTCAAAATCCTCGGGCTCTGGAGATACTAAAAGACACTTGTGTGCTCAAGCTGATACCCCAGACAGGGCCGCAGACCAGGGACTGAGTTTGGAGGTGCGGTGGGAGAAATTCAATGTCAGCTGTCCAGCATGTCTGTAATGCTGGTGAAGGTCTTTGCTGACTTGGAGGATCTTGCTGCAATACATCGATCGATCACTTCCATGCAGGCGAAATTCTCTGAGTTGGTCACGATAATCGGCGATTATCTGGAGTCATCGGAGGAGGAGTTAGCTGCTAATCTGCTAGCGACCAAAGTAGATTTGGAGCACGTTTGGGAAAAGTTGGAAGACCTTGAGAATTGTAATCGGTGAAACAACATCCGAATTGTTGAGCATGAGGAAGGCTGAGATATGGTAAAATTCCTAGACGAGCTCTTCCCGAGTCTGCTCAACATAACAGGCCATAAGCTCGAAATCAAGTGAGCTCACAGAGTCCCGGCTCAGAGATCAGCTGAGGGAGACAGGCCCCAATCAATTCTGGCCAAATTTCTGAGATCATCCAATAAAGATCTTGTGTTACGCGAGGCGTAAAGGAAAGCTTTCTTGGAAGAACCACAAAATGTTCTTGTTCCCTGACTTTGCGAATTCGACGAGAGAGAAACGTGATCGATTCAAGGATTGCAAGAAACTCTTCCATCAATGGAAGGGCGCTTTTGCACTGATATTTCCGGCCAAATTGAGAATAGATGGCCACAAAATATTTACATGCCCACAGCAAGCATTGTCTTTATTTACATGCCCACACCAAATTGCCATTTGGTGATTTTCATTTTGCCCCCAAGTGAGCTTGACTCACTGAACATACACTTGACTGTCTGAGGAAGCTGGGCACCTTTTTGTTTCTTTTTGTGTTGGTTCCGCCTAGTGGCTGATATTGGTTTTGTGGAATATCATTCCTTGAAGAAATTTTGCATCAACAGAATGCAAGAAACTCTTACATCAACGGAAGGTTGCTTTTGCACTGATGTTCCCGGCCAAATTGAGAATAGATACTAAGGATGGCCGCAAAATATTTGCATGCCCACAACAAGCGATGTCTTTCATAAAATCAATGTACTGAGGAAGTCATGGTGTGTTTCTCACATTGCCCCCAAGTGAGATTAACTTACTGAACATTCACTTGACCGTCCGAGGAATCTAGGCGCCTTTTTTGTTTCTTTTTGTGCTGGCTCCGCTTAGCGGCTGGAGTTTGTTTTGTGGAATAACACATGAATCTGCATGTTCCTTGTGTTTATGCCTCCTATTGGCTGGAGTTTGTTTTGTGGAGTATTTTTTGCAGGACATTGGATGGATTAGGTCATCTGCTGCACTCATGAACAGCCGTCTCACTGAGCACTCGTTTGACTGTCAGAGGAAACTGAAGGGATTTTTTTTTTTTTTTGTGCTGGTTCTGCTAGCGGCTGGAGTTTGTTTTGCGGAGGAACACACCTTTGGGACAGTTCTGTTAATGAATCTACAGGGTCTGTGTGTTTATTCCGCCTATTGGCTGGAGTTTGTTCTATAGATTATTTTCTGTTATGTAATTCTGTCTCACAAAATTTGTATAGAAACACCGGACTTGAGCAATCCAACGGCAAAGTTGTCACGGGGACTCTCTCAGGCGTACATGGACTTTGAGTTTAGAGGGATGGACGACAGTTGGCGCTGTCATGCGCGGGGTTAATACGCACGTTTTTTTTGGTTCAGGGGGAAGTTAGGGGTTTGACTGTTGCACTAATGTTGGAATGTGGTCTTTATAATTTTATTTTTGACACACAATCTATTTTTTCTAATATGTCAAAATGTCAAATGTTAATATGAGTGGATTGTCTCTCTCCACGTGGAATGTGAATGGGTTGGGGCACCCCATAAAAAGGAAGGTTATTTCTTTTCTTAAACATAAGAAATATGACATAGTGTTTCTTCAAGAAACACATCTTTCCCCGCAGGAAGCTGAAAAATTTGGGAAGATATGGGGTGGACATGTTTTCTTTAGTGCTGGCTCAAGTAAGAGCAGGGGAGTCATTAGACTGATAAGTAAGCATCTACGATTCAAATGTCTCAAACAGACTAAAGATAAATTAGGAAGAGTCATTATTGTTTTAACAGAAATTCAGGGGCAAAGGTTGATTTTGGCTAATATTTACTCACCTAACGCTGATGATCAGGGCTTTTTTATCCCTTTTTTAAGTCCCTCATTTCATCTGTTGTCGATTGCTCAATTGGAAACATCTTAGTCTCAGATCACGCCCTGGTGAGTTTAGAGGTGTTGCCACATACGGAGAAAAATAAATCATATGGTTGGCGCTTTAATGTATCCCTTTTGCAAAATCCTGATTTCCAACAAATGTTAAAGGCTGAAATCAGTGTTTATATGGAGACCAACTGGTCCTCAGTATCCTCTGTGGGCATGGCTTGGGAGGCACTTAAGGTGGTTCTTAGGGGTTGGGTCATACAGTATGCCTCATTCATCAAAAAATCCAAAGCACGAGAACTCGTGGAGTTGGAAGGGAATATTAAAAGTGCCGAGGCAGAGCTGAAGTGCCGAATGTCGTCCGATGGCCTCAGAGAATTTACCCAATTGAAATACAGATATAATACTATTTTGTCGTGGAAGGTGGAGTTTTGGTAATTCAGGGCAAGACAGTCATTCTTTGAGTCGGGGGACAAGGCAGGGAAGCTTTTGGCTAGATATATAAAGCAGAGAGTCTTTTATTTTTACCTCGGACATTGATATTAATAATGCTTTTAAAGAATTCTATCTTGATCCCTATAGTTCCACATCTTTGTCTACTGATGAGGATATTATAAATTTTGTGGAATCTTTAGAACTCCCTAAACTGACGACTGAGCAAAAAAATTATCTTGATTCTGAGATAACCTTGGAGGAGCTTGGAGAGGTAATTAAGGCCTTGCCTACAGGCAAGGCTTTGGGGCCAGATGGCTTTGCCGCTGGGTCTTTTAGATCTTATGCTACAATACTGGCTCCACTTTTGTTAGCAGTTTATACAGAATCATTAAAGAATGGAAAGCTTCCGCCAACCATAACACAAGCCCAGATCAGTCTGTTTCTTAAAAAAGACAAAGATCCAAGAGAGTGTAAGAGTTATCATCCAATATCCCTGATACAGCTAGACATTAAAATATTGTCAAAAATTTTGGCTAACCGATTAAGTAAAGCTATGACATCTCTTATACATATAGATCAGGCAGTGTTTATTCAAAGCTGCAGCTCTTCTGACAACATTAGGTGTCTAATCAATATCATGTGGGCAGTGGCAAATGATCAGACTCCGGTTGTGGCCATCTCACTTGACACTGAAAAGGCATTTGATATGGTAGAATGGGATTATCATTTTACGATTTTGGAAATATACTGGTTCGGGAATACTATTATTGGATGGATTAAGTTACTTTATAGACGCCCGGTAGTGGCAGTACAAACAAATGGATTAATTTCAGATTATTTTACTCTGGATAAGGGCACCCGGCAGGGTTGCCCTCTTTCCACATTATTGTTCTGTCTTGCCCTGGAACCATCATCTTCCCTTTAAAAAGGGAAGATGATTTTCCAGGGGTGGTGGTGGGAGGTATGGCACATAAGCTTTTGCTTTACGCAGATGATAATTTTATTATTCGTCTCCGACCCCACTAGATCTATGCCTTGACTCCACAGAATTATTAATTCCTAAGTTTTCAGGATACAGAGTTAATTGGTCTAAATCCGAAGCTTTGTCTCTGACAGCATACTGCCCAGTAATGGCTTTTCAGCTGGGCGCCTTCCAGTGGCTCAAACAGGGCATTAAGTATTTGGGCATTTTATTCCCAGCAAATTTCTCTGATTTATTTAGAGTTCATTTTGATCCCTTAATAAAAAGGTTTTCGAGCGATGTGGGCAGGTGGGCTTCATTACATTTACCTATGACTGGGAAGGTTAATGTGATTAAAATGAATTGTATTCCAAAATTTAACTACCTGCTACAATCTCTCCCTGTAGATGTCCCTCTCTCTTATTTCAAGCAATTTGATAGCTTAGCGAAAAACTTCATTTGGGATGGTAAGCGTCCTAGATTACATTTTAATAAGTTACATAGGCCGACTGACAAAGGTGGGCTAGGCCTATCCAAGATTTTGTTTTATTATTATGCATTCAGTCTCAGACATTTGGCTCATTGGTTGCTTCCACCTGAGAGAGCCCCTCCCTGGTTTTCTATGGAACAGAAAATTCTTGCCCCTATTTCACCATTGCAAAATTAAGTCACACCCCGTTATCTAGCATTTGCACTCAGTATGGGCTAAAATGTCCAAAGTGTTTAATTTGGACATTTATTTTAATGTTGCCTCAATCATATGGCTGAACCCAAAATTATGTATTGATAAGTCCCCTTTCTGCTGATCAGAGTGGATTGGGAGGGGGGTTACTACACTTGGTGACCTGTATGAGAGTGGAGTGTTGAGATCTTTTGAAAATTTGGTTCAACATTTTAGGATTCATAGATCTCAGTTCTATAGGTATTTACAACTGCGCCTCCTGCTCTGTATTGTTTTTGGTAGTAGCATACACCCCACTAAAGCGGCAGATAATCTGGGAGAGGTGATTACTGCTTTTGGAAAATGTCACGAGGCATCAGTGTATTACTCCCTGTTAATTCAGAGTCTGGGGGATGGAGCTCTAACTTCTATCAAGAGATTATGGGAGAAAGATTTAAACTTGGTATTGGAAGAGAGAGTGTGGGCTAGGATTCTAAAAAATGTCAAGTCTGTATCTAGAGATGCAAGATTTTGCCTTATGCAATTCAAGATTTTACATAGATTCTATTGGACCCCCTCTAGTTTGTATAGGCTTAGTCACACCCACCTGCTGGCGATGCCAATCAGAGGATGGAGACACAACCCATGTTTTTTGGGGGTGTGTTAAGATTCAAGTGTTTTGGTTGAGGGTTCAGAGTTTTGTATGTGACGTCTTGGGCACTAGGGTTTCGTTCTGCCCCAGACTCTGTATTTTGGGAGATGGGGCGGTCATCAATGTGGGGAATGAACATGTGGAGGATTGGGCCCTATCCAGTGTTATGGTCGCCAGACAGGTGATTTTGAGGGGTTGGAAGTCAGCTGGAGCACCCCCATGGGGCGGGTGGCGGCTTTAGAAGAGGGGTTATATAGAAGACTGGGGAATTTGGATTTGTTTGTTGGGAAATGGGGTAGATACTTGGTGTTCTTTGAGGGTTCTCGGGGTGGATCAGTGGAGAGAGAGTGGTAGTTGTGTGTGATTTTTATATATATAATATATTATTTTTTTTATTTTTTTTATTTTTTATTTTTTTTATTTTTTTTATTATTAGTTGTTTTGTTTTCGTTTTCTTGTATATGTGCTCATGTATGACCACAGGGGTGTTTGTTGAGTGTCGGGGTGGGGTTGGGGATGGGGATGGGTGTTAGTGGGTGTTAAAAGTTGATTCTGTGTGTTTATGTTTTGATTTTCTGTGTTTGAATAAAAATTGAAAAAAATAAATACATTTTTAACATTGGATAATTCAGATATGTAGAATCACTCAGTATAATTATAATTATTATATAATGAAAGTCAAACGCACCGAGGGCGATGATCTTTGGATATGGGGGCAGCAGCAGTCGAAGGCTCCAGTCTCGAGGGTGGAGGAGGAGGCAGACCTGATAAGAGGAGTATCACATAAAATTACTCCTCATGACTGAAATAAACAATAATATTCACTCGACAAGTCTCACTATTACAATTAGACATTGATGTCATTTTGATGTCGTACCGTTCACATGAGCATTCTCCGTCTTTGATATCTGAACTGCAGGACTCAAAAGAACAACAGTTTAGAGACCAAATTACAAATTTCAGAGTCAGCCATGTAGGGATCACATATTTGAGCTTGGTTGTGAATGCAAGGTAGACTTTTGACAATCAGCATAAAGTCTGGTCCACTTTGAAGCTGATTCCGGCCAAGAACCTCCCACTTACAGCGTCTGACTGATATGTAAAATTGATGACACTAGAACAACACACCACCAATTATAGCTATGTTTCCATTCAAGTTACAAATTTAATTTATGTTAAAAAGGTTAATATCGCAATAAAATTTGGCGAATAAAGCAGCATTTCCATCCCATTCCAAAATGGAACATTTTACTACTGTGTGTAGTCAGAGAGTTTACTGGAACCTTGAGGAGCAGGGTTGGGCTTTGTTGCCATCTTCCCCACCACGCACTCCTTCAGCATGGACTCATAATTCACCCACCGGTGCACCTGATGAACCACATGAAACATCAAGGCTTGGATTGACAAAATTTGTTTATGATCAAACTCCGTTCTCTTATCCTAATTTACCATTTGTGATTTCAAATGCCTCACTCATGAAGCGTTTACCTGGTCAAAGAGGTCAGTGCTGTCAATCCCAGCAGCCCTCATTAACTCTGCCTCTCCACCGGGATGGAAATCCATGTAGGCACTCACGTTATACACCACACCTGCAGAAAATATACACATAAGGAGTCATCCCTGGTCCAAAATTTACTTTCACAAAGTTACGAATTTAAGCGAAAAATCTGAATAATCACAAAAACAAATACTGCGAATAAAGCTTCCAAGTTTCCATGCCATGTGTTTAATAAGAGGACAAAATCATCACTTCTGGGGAAACTGGAACAAAATTAAAGTTAAAGCCACTGTGGCTCTTTAATTAAATGTAATGAATTATTTATGGTTTAGAGCATGCAACATTATTTTCAGTAGATTGCAATTTTGTATAATAACGGCAAATTTCTGCATGAACTGTGAATCTGAGGTAATCCGATCGCTTTTCTTCATGTTTGACAGCGCCAACACAAACTGCTTGAAAAGCTTAACAGTTGAGACATACAGTGACAAGTAAAAGTATGTGTACCCTTTGGAATTACCTGCATTTCTGCATTAATTTTTCATAACATTTGGTCTGATCTTCACCCAAGACCTAATAATAGACAAACATAATCTGTTGACAAAGTAATGACAAACAAATAATTGTAGTTTTCATTTCTTTATTGAATGTGTTGTTTAATTATTCACAGTCCATGCTGGAAAACTGTGAACTCTTATATTTAGTAACTGGTAGAACCTCCTTTAGCAGCATTAACCACCACCAGACGTTCCCTGTGGCTGTTGAGCAGCCTTGTACAATGCTCAGGAGGGATTTAAAGCCAATCCTCCAAACAAATTCAGTTCATTAATATTTCAAGGATTTCTTGCAAGAACAGTCCTCTTCAGGTCAAGCCATAACATCTCAATTGGTTAAAGGTCTGGACAATGACTTGGCCTTTTATAAACACAAATTGTCCTTTTCTTTAGCCATTCTGTTATTGACTGAGTGTTTTGGGTCATTGTCTTATTGCATCACCCAACCTCTTATATGTATCAGATGACAGACCGCTACCCTGTCATTCTCCTGTAAAATCTCTCAATACAATTTTGAACTCATTGTTCCTTAAATAGCCACATCTCCACTATCTGGCCAAATAAGGGTGTGCTAGTGCATCCCAGGGCCAGTAGCCTTCACACTGTCACTTCCGGGGATTCATCATGCCTCCTTGGAGCTTCCTTGGGGCCAACGGCCAAGCGCTTTTGGCCCGCTGATTATCCTAGTGCCAAATAAGGGTTGCTCCAATACCAAAACTTTGGCTTCGGTCCGATACCAGCCCTGGTACCTCAGTATCAATACTAACTACAAATAAAAAAAACTGTGATGAAATTACACAGAAAATTACTTGTCTAAAAGAACGGCATAAAGTCTTATAGATACAAATGATTTCTTTTCTGTTTTCTGAATTCCATGTTAAATGTTTTAATTAAATGTTATGATCAAATTGTGTTTAATCAAATACATACTGTACAGCTTTAATCAAATGAAAATATAATACTTTTCAACTAATATATATATATATATATATATATTTATAATAAAAAAAATTTAAAAAAATGCACAACAGAGCTTTACAGTGTTCATGAAAACATTAAATGAAAACAATCTGATTACCTGAGGCAAAAGGCTGCCATGGCTGAATCACAACATGCTGATATTCAGTACACTTGCTTATGTGATATTGCTTACAGATAATAATCTAATATAAACATTTAATATTATATTATTTAGTGCCGATATTAGCCTTTCACCGATATATCGGTATCGGCGTATATTTTACCGATTGCGCCGATATGAAAACTTTTTTTCAGAACATATAATGCAGAAAACAATTCTTTAGAATTGGTGTCATAGTGTAGTTTGTCCAGCAGAGCGCCTCTGTTTACAGAGCTGACTCTGAGCTGACAGTGGCTCTGCAGACAGGGCGGAGTTAAATGGTGTCTCGGTAAGTTAACTAATTTGTGAAATACATACTAGAAACTTAATAAACAATGACCCCATCATTTTCCCTTATCAATATAACTAATATAACATTAACCTTGTCCCTGACAACCATGTCACTCATGTTTATTGCATCTGTTTGCTGTTAGCCAGCTTTAGTTGTCAATGCATTCAGTAATGTAGTAGACTGAAAGGTAAACATCAGAGCATCTTTTTGCAGCTCAGCAGACAACAGTGCGGTGGTGGATTGTGTTTGATGTGTGTTGATTTCATGCTATGTTGTTACGTAGATGGTGAGACACAATGCTGGAAAGTAAAATAAACAACGTCCGTCTTTTACTCTCCGTGACAACGAGCTTATAGCTAACTAGTTAATCACGTAGCTACTTTCAGTAACTATGTTTCCATTCAATGATTTTTTTGTGAAAAAAGTTTTAGCGCATCAAAATAAAGTTGATGGAAACGCAAATTATCACTCAAATTTCACAAGTGTCGACATAATATTTTTCCATTTAACTCTAGCGCATAAACTTACCCCAATCATAGTGTTAATCATGACGACAAAGGTATAGGATCCTTGAAAGCCAATTTATTGTACGTGATTATGGATTGATCTTAACGGCATAAAGATCCGATCACTGCAAACATGACACTTCCAGGAGTGCCAACACAAATATCTCGTATCAAGACAAATGAATGGCCACTCTTTGCGGTAGGCATCCGTTAATTTATTAAAGTTGCTTTTTCACACCATTCAAAATAATAGACAGCAGTCACGGAATTAGGCCATAATACAAAAACATATAATTTCTGTGCACAAAGATGTTTAAAATTAAAAATAAATACACAATACTAGGAGAAAAGCTTCAGTGTGCTTTTTTGGAACACTAACATATAGCCCAATTCTATAAAATTATTGTTTAGCTTACTTTTGAAAAAATGCCGGCAAAATTCTCTGTATTAAATTAAATAAATTACCAAATTAAAAATGCATTAAATTAAAAATAAATAAATTACCAAATGAAAAAACTATATTTTTAGACCTATATATGCCTTTTCTTTACACAAACTTATATTAGCCATACCCTGTTCTGTAGACGAAAAAAGTCGGCTGAATGACATTTCTACACTTCAAGACTATAAACTATCTGAACTATTTGTCCAATGCTGAGTTCACTTTCAGAAAATGAGCTTTTGAACATTTTAAATCTTTTAAATATTTGAAATCTAACCCTCTTTACCTCGGATCGCATTTGCTGAGCTTCTTCAGAAAATGTAAATTGCATTATGACGCTAAAATTAATTTTAAATGAAAATCAAGTTCAGTTGGTCGTTAAAAGTTGCTGGACAAATATGCGGGACATAATGCAGTTGTGTTGGCGATGCTTTAGATTAGATGATTCTTTAAAATAGCCTATTGAATATCAGGAATGTATCATATGTAAACCCTGATATTACACTGCATCAATGTTTCTTTAATAGCTGTGCACACAATATATACACATCGATGGACGTTCCTTATACTAAGACCGAAAATTTCCCCACTACTCCTTGCAGGTTGCCAGCTTGAACAGGGCCATGACGATTCGCTTTCGGGTTAGAACCGGTGGCAACCTGCGATAGGCGCAACATCAGGACCAATATTACAGTCCTATCAGAAGGGCAACTGCTCCCTTTTGATTGCAATTCCTCATCTTCTGATTGCATTTATTTGTGAAATTAAAATGACAGTTAGCGGCTAATTTCAATGAATTGTTTCAATACTCTCCCCATTTTACCAAAAAATTAGGGACATCTGGGATGCGAATTAGCGATAAACACACATTTATGTATGGAAAATAAAAAAATGCATGTGACCACAACACATTTGAGGTGTAAACACTAATCCGTCCTGAATGAGTCCCATCAGCAGTGAAGCACCACCCCTCACCTGTAAATCAACCCCTGCTCTAAAACAAGAGTTTAAACTTTGCCATTAAGAGCGGCTTTAAAAGGAAATAACCGTCAGATCAGAGAATTTTAAAAAGCGGAGACATACACAATCACGAGAGCTTCATGAATCTTCTTTAGTGTGTCTGATATCAACACAGATGACAAGCACAAACACCTAAAGCTCCTTTAATACAGGTAATCCACTAAAATAACTGATCATCGTTTGTGCTTAGATTAAATTTCAACCACATCTGGGAGAAACAGTGCACATTTTTTTTTTTTTTGCGCTTTCTTTGTCTTTTCTGACTTTGTTGTGCTTTGTTATCATGCAGTAACACACTGGCATAGTGACTGATGTATGTCGTCATGAAACAGAGACACTCCCCTCCAAATCCGAACACAAGTTGTCACAGAAGATGCATTTAAGTGACCAAGTGTAAACAGCGATGTGTCTCACCTGACCACATATGATCAGATCACCCGAGACGCATCGTAATACCAGGTGTAAATGAGGTCTCGCTGTCTCCTGCCTACATAAGCAGTGTCCTCTATGGCAGCATACTAACTGAAATGGAGCCTCATTACAGATTTGGAACACTCTTCATAGGTAGCAGCTTCAAGTGTCAATCAAATAGCTTTCCTCACTCGCAACACACAGGAGACTCGCAACTGCGTTCAATACAGGCGTCGCGAGAGAAACAACGCGACACACTGAGCATAAATACGCATAGCACACACACATTTTGGGTTAAAATTATGAGTTTTCTATCATATTAAACACATTTTTATTCATATTTTACAGTACTGAATGGATTATAAGTATATTTATAATCAAAATGTATCTTGCTTCGTCCACAATCTTGGATTTTCTTTTTTTTTTTTCACAGATTTTTCCATCACGGTGCATTCTGGGATTGTCTACTTTTTCCTTGTTACATATGTAGGATTTCAGATAGATACTGTTAAATTTTAAGTAAATCTGATGTTCAACAACAAATATTTGATTAAAACATTTTTTTTTTTGTAAAAAAAAAAATTGTGGAACTTCCCTGTATGCTGCAACCCATTGGTTGACATGCTTTTGTTGCATTCACTCTATTTTAAGTACAATGACTCGCTGTTAGGAGAAGCTGTTTTGCGAAACAGAAACTTTTGTGACTTTGAGTTTATAATATTTACAAATAAGAATAAATCCATCATGGGCTGGGGATAAACATGTCTAAAGGTAATTAATAGCAGAAGAAATCTGTCAAAGCACTTGACATCCCACATGAAACTAGCGTTTTATATAAATGCTGGAATGCTTTGGACAACTTGACTCGTGCTCTTTTCAGCTGCAGCTCTGTACCATTTTTCAAATGTGTTTTTATCCAAAGAAATGTGTACTAAGTGACGTCACTGACAGAGGTTCTCCATACCAAAGCGCAGACATCTAACTATTCCCTTTTTTTTTTTCTTTTTTTTTACAGCTTTTGACCACTAGGTGGCACTGTCCTGAAACTTCACATGGAAACTCAGGACATGATCATGAGGTCAAATACCAAGGATGGTATTGGTTTCATGATTTTAGCCAATGTATTCAAAAGTTCTAAGCAATTTTCCAGATTCAGCACCACTAGGTGTCGCTGCACCTAAACTGCTCAGGTACTCTCAAGGCATTGTTGTGTTAAGATATACCAAGTTTCGAGTAGCAAAGTTACGTTGCGAGATACAGCTTCAGATCCTTTTTAAGGGTCATGACAACTGCTTCGCTGATTAATTATTTGTGAACCGTCTTGTCAAACAAAAAGCTTTTGAATCATTTTTGTTGCGAGTTCCCCCGATGATACATGCCAAATTCCATGTGAATCACACGCATGGCCTAGGAGAAAAAGTAGGATTATGTTGTGCAATAATAAATAAAATTTGGATTTCTCATTTGATTAATCAAAGAAATAATCAGCATTTAAACTTATCATCAAATTGAAGAACTCGGTCCACTCGTGAACACGCATAGGAGAGCTGGTGAAAGTGTAAATTTATAGTAAGAAGGACCTGTACCTGTTTCTCACCCACACTTATCATATTGCTTCTGAAGACATATTTAACCACTGGAGTTTTATGGATTAATTTTATGCTGACTTTGTGCTTTTTGGAGCTTCAAAGTTCTGATCACCATTCACTTGCATTGTGTGGAATTACAGAGCAGAGATATTCTTATAAAAGCTTTGTTTGTGTTCAGCAGAAGAAAGAAAGTCATACACATCTGGGATGGCAGGTTTAGATAAATGTTGAGAGAATTTTCATTTTTGGGTAAACTATCCCTTTAAGACACAGATGGAATTCTATCAACTTCTCTTCACAGTAACAGCAGTGACGGATCCTGTACGTGGTCCGTACTCAGAGCAGCTCCTGGAGAATGAGTGAATATTAAATTCTAGCTGTTATGTACGGTCCAACGCAAGTTTGGACAAGAATTTTGAAATTGAACGCAAAGCCCTCCCGTTTCACTTTAATTTAACATTTGTGTAATGGCAAATGTTCTTGGTCGAAGCAGGTTCATTCATGCAGTGTTAATAACATGCAGTGACACAGAGGAGATGAGCTGCCCTGTTGCACCTGAAAATGAGACACAAAAAGCAGCGTTTCTGGCCTTTCGATATTTGCTTAAAATTCTCTTATTTGGATAGTGAAATGTAATTAGAATTTAAAGTGCTCAATAATCGGTTCAATCAAATGACTGTGATCAGGCGATGAAATCGCTCCGCATTTGTGTTTTTAGTTTACAGTTTTATTGTACAACCACACCGCTGCACACCCTCAGAGCGGCAGACCTCTCTGGTGTTTTGGGTGGTATTGAGCAGATTTCTTCCGCTCCAGTGGACACATAGAGCAATATAATACCTCTAATGCACGTCCAGCAGTCGTTTCTGGTGTTGTGTTTCTTCAGCTCATCTTCTGTCACCTCAATCAGTCTTCCTCTCAGTCCGGTTAGATCCCGTCCACTCTTGGTCAGTCGGATCCAGTCCAGGAGACTGTGGCCTGGCTTCAGTACCACCTATATTCAATACAAAATATGCACAATTCATTACATAACGTAAAAAAACATGCACAGTCTATATTCATTACACACAAAGTTGCACATTGACTGTGCTGTACTCACAATAAGTTACATTTAAACATTTAGCTAACACATATCTCCAGACGATAAAGAATCAAGGACCTTGTTTCTGGACTGTCCGGCTGGTGCGATTCTCTGCTGGGATCCAACTGCAGGAAAAGACTGAGACGGGACATTCAACATCTCTGATCCTTTCAAACAACTCCAGCTCCGAAGTAAAACTGCCCCAAACACACCGAATATGACTGGTCAGAGTTTATTCATGAGGAAGTGTCTTAAGTGTGACTCTTCCTTATAATATGCGACTTTCTCATTTTGGCAGGTTGATTTGTTTTTGTGAGCTATCCAACATGACAACAGAATCCAGTTCAGCTGCTCTGAAACATATACAATATACATAAACAAAGAAACTATGTAAGTACTAGCGATGCAGCTGCTCTGTCATCACCAAAACAAGGAGTCGCAAAAATATGACGTCAAGAGCGAAATACACACATATTTCATAATAAAAGACGAATACATGGAGGAATAAATACATTACAATACTTACACTTACATGAGCATAACTGGATGAAATTGTAAATTCACTATAAACATTCCGATACATTTTAAAAATGTTATTAATTTACAAGATTTTTCCAGACCTGGAATGCAAAATTTTAAGTATAATGTTTGGCAGTCGTGGTAAATTAATTGCCTGTTGTTGGCGTTTAGACTTGTGTCTAATTAGTTTAATTAACACATTTTATAAACTGCTTACAAACAGCGCCAATTGTGCATTATAATTTTTTTTTTTTTCAGGCGTGTGTGTGTGTGTGTGTGTGTGTGTGTGTGTGTGTGTGTGTGTGTGTGTGTGTGTGTTCGCATGCATAAGTGAATTTGATGACTGGAATAGTTTATTTAATAGGCCTATGTATAAATAGTAATATATGTGATGACCGTCCACTCTAGATGTCTCAGACAGTGATGCATGTCTTTGTTACTTTGGGTACTAGAGTGGGGAAATGTCCAGAATTATCTGTAATGTGATATAAACGTTTTTCATTCTACTGAAGTTAATTTGATTCACTTAGATAGGGTGACCATATTCTGGTTTACCATGCATACTTTTTATTAAATCTAAAAGGCATGTTAATTTAGCATTCATGAAACACTTAAGAGGAAAACTCACCTGGCACAACATCAGAGATGACAGAAAAGACAGCTGAACATGTCCCTCTGTTTTCAGCTCCATAATCTTCCTCATCTTCCTCCTCAAAGTCCTCGTCATCCTCCTTTACCATTCCAATTATATAACTTTTACGATTAGAGATATGAAACTATTAAACCCAATTTTTAAATCAAATAAATGAATGGGTTAGTACACTGATCTGGTGGGACTTTTATGTAGAACTAATCTGATTATTTTGACTGCAGAGTAAAAAGTAAAAGTCTCAAGTTGAATCTTCAAAATAAATGTCTCAAGTTTAAACTGCATAGTAAAAGTTTCAAAAGCATACATTATGCCATCTTGTTTTTGTTGTAAATTGACTGTGTGTGTGAGATGAATGCTAGATTGCAGATCTCTGTATAGGCCCTTCCCACTGCTGGTACTAAAGCCCATTTTAGGTACTCTCCCTGGGACTAGTACTTTTCGTCGCATATTCTCACCTAAGGAACTATAGTTCCTCAGAACTGTTTTTGGGGGATTATTAGCTCCTATACTGAGTAGGTACTTTGGGGTCGTATCCACGATTTTCACAGGCAGCGAAATGACCCATTATGCTTAGCAAGTACTCCCAACGTGGATGCTACAGACTTTCGGTTCGCAACTTATTCACATTACCAAGCGTTGAAATAATCACTAACGACAGTCAAAAACGATGGAACACTCCCTGTTAACTTAACGTAAATCCCTTTCTCACTAAAATCTGTGTATGGATGCTTTCGACGGCAATCGCTGAATAAATAAGTACAAAATCACACACATTTACATGGTAAACTTACTACACTGGAATCTCACACTTTCTGCACACATCCTGTGTGTGTGTTTGTGTGTGTGTGTGTGTGTGTGTGTGTGTGTGTAAAAGAGAGACACACACAGACATTCAGCATGCAGAGAGAGAATTCACATTTATGATGCGCTAGATTTCACCAGGTTTCTTGTTACACACATAATGTATGATGATGATGATAGAAAGCACTTCAATATGAAAACGGACAAATCTGGGAATCTGAATCCAACCGGATGCTTTTTAAGGTAAAAAGAAAATAGGACATGTATGTGAAAACAGGACGTATGTTCTCCCTAGGTTTCATTTTAAAATCAGCAGATTTGAGGGACATATCATTTGAAATGATCCGTAAGTGTTTAAAAAAAATACACAATTGATGGAGAATTGTTAATGCAACTTCTGCTGATTGCATCTGGTGCAACTAAAATTTTCAGGCATTGACAGCTTTTGGATGGGTTTATTGTTGTAACATTCATTTTCCAGTAATTTTTTAAGCCAACAGTAGTTGTTATAACATCCTGTAATAGCACATATTCCAAAAGACTCCAATGATCGTTATCACCAGTAATGTTTGTCTAGCTCTAGCGTACAATAACAACAACTAAGAGGAAGTGCGGAGCATCCAAGAGGATGTAGCTCGCCGTAATGGCGCCGCCCATGGAGAATTCAGGGAAAAGGTGGATAGGGACTGTGGGAGACTGTGGGAGTCCACAGCCGCCATAGGTAAACACTATGCTAGCATGCTACTCAGAGGATTTTACAATTCCCTTAACAGAAATAAAATAAAACCAAAGTATACAAAGAGGATCACCCGTTTCACAAGTGTGTTTGTGTGACTTCATCGGGAGACACGCTTTGAGTTTTCATCAAATCTGTACTGTTGTACTGTGTGACTATACAGAAAATAAAGTGATTATGGTTAGGGTTAGGGTTAAACTGTAACCTGAAGACAAAGACTGCGTCTGAAAACAGGAAAATGCTGCCTTCGGGGGGGCTGTGTAAGGAGTTAGGATGAAATAAAGTGCTTTTTAACTGTTCAGAGACCAGTTTCCTTTATAGTTCCATTCATCCAAAAATGCTGTAGTTTAAACCATTAACTGATATGGCAGCTGCCTACATTTTCGGATGCAGCCAAAGCTCATGTAAAACTGCCCTAACAAAAGTTTAACTCCGATCCTGGCATCCTCCATCGGTGTTGTTGATTTTGTTGTTGCTACTGAATTGCGCGTTCCAACCACGTCAGAAAAAAATTGGTCGATACTAGATGACGTCACTACGGTGGTAACTATGTGAATGCGAATGCAAAAGGGGAAAAGTCTCCTCAGGTGTCCTGTTCCTCGTAAGAGTTCTCATCTAGAAAGTCACTAAAGGAAAAGTACAGGACTGTAGGTGGTAAATTGCCTATTGGAGTGATATCTTGGGCCCAGTTAAATAAGTAATTTACAAATAAAGAGTTCCTAGAGAATATACTCAAGACTTACGGTGCATTCCATTATGAAATGATCATCCCTATGCCCTTCGAAGACTTTACTATCCACTGTGAGGGGTTTGGAGAGTTGAAAGGTGTTGGGCTTAAAAATAAAGTTTATTCGAAACTCACCTTTTAAGTCATTTTTATTGGAAATTCAGTTTGAAGTGATCTCACTGCATGGCAATCATGGGCTGCGTACCCCTTCAATATGTAATCCCCTTCCCTCGCTAACTTCCCTCTGTCTCATGGACTCAGATGTATGTCATTCCTTACGTTACAAAATTACACTTCCTTATGAATAAACTCTGACCAGTCATATTCAGTGTGTTTGGGTCAGTTTTTCTGATCATTGATATTCAGCGTTTTTGCGGCAGGTTTTCTTCAGAGCTGGAGTTGTTTGAAAGAATCAGAGATGTTGAATGTGCTGTCTCAGTCTTTTCCTGCAGTTGGATCCCAGCAGGGAATCGCACTGACCGGACAGTCCAGAAACAAGGTCCTTGCCATTGTTCTTCTAAGGATTTTTAGAGGTCCAAGCACCGAAGGTGCTGGAACCCTATTGTATCCATTAGAATTTTCTTATTAGGGGGCCAAGCACTGAAGGTGCTGGAACCCTATTGTATCCGTTAGGATTTTTAGGGGGCCAAGCAGCGAAGCTACTGGAACCCTATTGTAATTGTACTGATTTTTTTCTGCCCTAAAAGTATCTGGGCATCAGAGACCGTAAGTCGTGGAGACACCAAACTTGGCAGGATGATCCCAAATCTTCCCCACTACTCAGGGGCACAAACTTACACCCATCTGAAACCTAGGTGGCACTATAATAAACACTTTTACGTTCTGACTCGTATCTCTGCAAATGTAAGGGCTTGTACATTAAACAAAGCACAACAGGCACAGATTTCTTATTCCGAAAGGACAAAAGAAAATAACTTTTGCTCACCAGGATGCAGCTACCTCCTCTTCCATTTGCATCAACGAGGTCAGAGAAATAGTTGGGTCAAGTTCAACGGCATCTTCGGATGGTGTCAAAAACACAATTACACCTACACAAAAATGCAGCAATTGTGTTCCAAATTATTTAAACAGGGCAAATCCTAATCAGCCGGCTCTGAAATCATACCCCGCGAACTCTTCTCGGAGGGAGGGAGAGATGTTTTTCGGCCGCTTAGTATCAGTCACGACCATTTCTTGAATATTCTGTAGAGCGCTACGCATGCTTTTTTTTTTCCATGTCGAGTATTTGGTGTTGCTTTCTCCGAGAAGGATACTTTCATTTTGACAGATTTTAGTCGAACATGACCGCGGTCTTCAAAAACATGCTTGTAGCCAGGCTCATTTACAAGCCTCAACTGCGTGGGCAGAATTTCGCCGCCGACAGGTGTCAGGGGAGACCGTAGCATGTTTACTCAGCCCCCAACAGATATAAAAGAATCGATATTACATAAAAAGAGTGGCAGATGCTGTGAAATTTTTAGCAGTCATTGAGCTTCCACTACGTGGAGATTGGGAAACATTTGACAATGTGGAGGATTGCATAGCTGCAGGGCTTTATGCCAAGCTGTTTAAATACACGTTGGAAAAATATAAATTCCTTGCTGACATTACATCAAGTTTCCCAGAATATGCAGTACTCTTCCAAAACCATCCAGAATGAAGTGATTTAAATTTTGGCATCCATGGTTCTGAAAAAAATAAAACAGTAATATGACACTGCTGATTCAACTGCATTCTGTTTAAGAAGTGATGACACAAGGGATCGGTGCAACATTGAAGATTTGTCTGTTGTAATCCGCTTTGTGTGCAATGGTGTGCCAGAGGAACATCTCACTGGCTTGTTAGAACTACAGCAGCTTGATGCAGATTAAATCACCACCGAAATATTAAGACACTTGTCTCATGAGGTCACATGACACCATGCGAGGAGCAGATGTGTGAGCGACAGCTCTGCACACTTTGCTAATTTTTTTATTATTTTCATTTTATAATCCAGTGAGATTCGATACACCCAGTTACATATTTGTTCTTTGAGGTAAACATGGCAAAGAAGTCAAAATCCTCAAGCTCTGGAGACATTAAAAGACCTCTGTCGGGCCTGCTGACCGGGGACTCGATTTGGATAGCGCAGTGGGAGAAGAAATCCAGTGTCAACTGTCCAACATGTCTGTGATGCAGATGAAGTTTGTTACTGACTTGGAGGATCTCGCTGTAATACGTCGATCGTTTACGGCGTTGGAAACAAAATTCTCTGAGTTGGTTACAACAGTGGCATGTGTTGAGAAGAGGATCGATTATCTGGAGTCATCAGAGAGGGAATTATCTGATAATTTGCTGGCGACCAAAGTTGATTTGGAACATGTTCTTGAAAAACTTGAAGATCTTGAGAATAGGAGCTGCAGGAATAACATCCAAATTGTTGGAATTCCTGAGCATGAGGAGGGCAGAGATATGGTGAATTTCCTAGACGAGCTCTTCCCGAGTCTGCTCGACATAACAGGCCGTAAGCTGGAAATCGAGCGAGCTCACAGAGTGCTGGCTCACAGATCGGCTGAGGGAAACAGGCCCCGATCAATTCTGGCCAAATTTTTTAGATCATCCGATAAAGATCTCGTGTTGTGCATGGCGAGGAACAAAGGAAAGCTTTCTTGGAAGAATCACAATATTTTCTTGTTCCCGGATTTTGTGAATTCGACAAGAGAGAAACGCGATCAATTCAAGGATTGTAAGAACTCTTACATCAATGGAAGATCGCTTTTGCACTGATGTTTCAGGCCAAACTGAGAATAGATGTGAAGGATGGCCGCAAAGTATTTACATGTCCCAAACAAGCACTGTCCTACATAAATACATTGGAGTGAGTAAGCCATTTGGTGTTTTTTATGTGAGTGGATTGACTCGCTGAACATACACTTAATTGTCTGAGGAAACTGGGCTCCATTTTTGTTTCGTTTTGTGCTGGTATCGCCTAGCAGCTGGAGTTTGTTTTTGTGGAATAGCACTGCTTCGGGACAGTTGTGGATGAATCTGTTTGTTCCTTGTGCTTATGCCTCCTGTTGGCTGGAGATTGTTTTGTGGAGTACTTTTTGCAGGACATTGAAATGATTACATCATCTGCTGCACTCATAAACAGCCGGCTCACTGAACACTTGTTTGTCTGTCTGAGGAAACTGAATGGCTTTATTTCGGTTTGATATAGTTTTGTGGAGGAACACACCTTCGAGGCAGTTCTGTGAATGAATCTACACGTTCTTTGTGTTTATTCTGCCTATTGGCTGGAGTTTGTTTTACAAAGTATTTTCTGTTATGTAATTTTGCCTTACAAAATGTATGCAGAAGCATCAGACTTGAGCAATCCGATGGCAAAGTTGTCGCGGGGGCTCTTGTACGCGTACATGGACCTTTTGAGTTTAGAGGATTGACGCCGGTTCGCGCTGTCGTGCGCGGGGTTAATGAGCATGTTTTTCTTTTATTTAATTAAGCCTCATTTAAACAAGACGGCCTTCGTAGGACAAATGGAAACGGAACGTAACATGGTTGCTATGACAGCACGCCACTCTTTAACAAGCGTGAGTGCTTTGAGTGAGAAGGGAACAAAGTCCCTTTAGAAGGGAATGTATGAGGTAAATTTTAAGAGAATTATAATGATGTAAAGAGAAAAGAAAATAGATTTTACAGTTGTACTTTTAGTCTAATACTTTATTTTAAATATATATTAATATAATTATACATATTATATACTCTGCACCCATCTACTGAGGTACTTCAACTTGGGAATTAACATTACTTAAATTTGAACATCATATTTACAGGCAAATCTGCATTTTTTTTGTTTATTTCCATTGAAGCAAAGAATTGTGGGTTGTGAGTGCCGACAAAGGATACACCTCATGCATCCTCCGTATTCCTGTGAAAGAAGGTCACATTCGAAGGCTGCATTCGAAGTTTCCTACTCGCTTTTCTGAAATGAGACATCCTCGATGACATATGTGACCAACAAATGCGACCACCGGAGGACGCATCCTTCCAAACGAGACACAGCCAGAGTTTCTTCAAGAAACGCATCTTTCCCCACAGGAAGCTGAAAAATTGGGAAGATATGGGGTGGGCATGTTTTCTTTAGTGCTGGCTCAAGTAAGAGCAGGGGAGTCATTACATTGATAAGTAAACCTCTACAATTCAATTAAATTAGATTAGATTAGATTAAAGATAAATTATGGAGAATCATTGTTTTAGCAGAAATTCAGGGGCAAAGGTTGGATTTGGCTAATATTTACATGCCTAACGGTGATGATCAGGGCTTTTTTATTGATCTTGAAGGGATGTTGCAAGCCGCTGGCACCCCTCATAATATAATATTGGGAGGAGGCTTTAATCTTTTGATGGACTCAGTCCCTGATCATAGTGAAGCAAAAATGTGTAAGCCCCCTAGAGCAACACTGACGCTTCACAGGATGTGTAAAAATCTTGGTCTTGCAGATATTTGGTGACTTTTGAACCCATCTGGTAGGGACTATACATTTTTTTCATCAGACCATAAGATTTATTCTAGAATAGACTTTTTTTTATTATATCTAAGTCCCTCATTTCATCTGTTGTTGATTGCTCAATTGGAAACATCTTAGTCTCAGATCATGCCCTGGTGAATTTAGAGATGTTGCCACATATGGAGAAAAACAAATCATATAGTTGCCGCTTTAATGTATCCCTGTTGCAAAATCCTGATTTCTAACAAATGTTAAAGACTGAAATCAATGTTTACATGGAGACCAACTGGTCCTTGGTATCTTCTGTGGGCGTGGCTTGGGAGGCACTTAATGCGGTTCTTAGGGGTCGGATCATTCATTATCCCTCATTTACCAAAAAATCCAAAGCATGAGAACTCGTGGAGTTGGAAGGGAATATTAAAAGTGCCGAGGCAGAGCTGAAGCACCGAATGTCATCTGATGGCCTCAGAGAACTGACCCAATTGAAATACAGATATAATACTATTTTGTCACAGAAAATGGAGTTTTGGTTATTCAGGGCAAGACAGTCATACTTTGAGTCAGGGGACAAAGCATGGAAGCTTTTGGCTAGATATATAAAGCAGAGAGTCTTTTTCTACCATTCCCTCACTGAAATCTGCTGGTGGTGAAATGTTTACCTCGGCCATTGATATTAATAATTCCTTTAAAGTGTTCTATCTTGATCTTTATAGTTCCATGTCTTTGTCTACTGATGAAGAGATTAGATAATTTGTGGAACCATTAGAACTCCCTAAATTGACGACTGAGCAAAAAATTTATCTTGATTCTGAGATAACCTTGGAGGAGCTTGGAGAGGTAATTAAGGCCTTGCCTACAGGCAAGGCTCCGGGGCCAGATGGTTTTGCCGCTGAATTTTTTAGATTTTATGCTACAGAATTGGCTCCACTTTTGTTAGAAGTTTATACAGAATCATTAAAGAATGGAAAGCTTCCCCCAACCATGACACAAGCCCGGATCAATCTGATTCTTAAAAAGGACAATGATCCAAGCGAGTGTAAAAGTTACCGCCCAAATTCCCTGATCCAGCTAGATATAAAAATGTTGTCAAAAATGTTGGCTAACTGGTTATGACATCTCTTATACATATAGATCAGGTGGGGTTTATTCAGGGCCGTAGCTCTTCTGATAACAGGCGTTTTATCATTATCATGTGGTCAGTAGCAAATGATCAGTCTCCGGTCGCTGCCATCTCACTTGATGCTGAAAAGGCATTTGATATGGTAGAATGGGATTATCTTTTTAAGATTTTGGAAATGTATGGGTTCGGGAGTATATTTGTTGGTTAGATTAAGTTACTTTATAGACACACTGTAGCAGCGGTACAAACAAATGGATTAATGTCAGATTATTTTACTCTGAATAGGGGCACTCGGCAGGGTTGCCCTCATTCACCATTATTGTTCTGTCTTGCCCTGGAACCATTAGCAGCCGTGATAAGAAAGGAGGATGATTTTCCAGGGGAGATGGCAGGAGGTGTGGAGCAAATTTGTCTGATTTAGAGTTAATTTTGACCCTTTAATAAAAAGGTTTTTGAGCGATGTGGACAGGTGGGCTTCATTACATTTATTGATGATTGGGAAGGCTAATGTTATTAAAATGAACTGTATTCCAAATTCCATCTACCTGCTACAGTCACTCCCTATAGACGTCCCCCTCTCTTATTTCAAAAATTTGATAGCATAGCGAAGTCCTTTATTTGGAATGGTAAATGTCCCAGACTACATTTCAACAAATTACATAGGCCGATTGACAAAGGTTTGTTTTATTATTATGCATTCAGTCTCAGGCATTTGGGTCATTGGTCACTTCCACCTGAAAGAGCCCCTCCCTGGTTTTCTATTGAAAAGGAAGTCCTTGCCCCTATTTCGCCATTGCAAAGCCTTTCAATCAAGTTAACCGGAGAGTTAAGTCACACTGTGTTATTTCACATTTGCATGTGATTTGGACAAGAGTGGCCAGAGTATTTAATTCGGACATTTTTTTAAATGTTGCCTCGAGCATATGGCTGATCCCCAAATTATGTATCAACAAGTCCCCTTGTTGCTGGTCAGAGTGGATTGGGAGGGGGGTTACTACACTTGGTGACCTATATGAGTGTGGAGTGTTGAGATCCTTTCAAAGTTTGGTTCAACTTTTTGGGATTCCCAGATCTCAGTTCTATAAGTATTTACAGCTGCGCCACCTGCTTTGTACTGTTTTTGGGAGTAGTTTACACCCCCCTAAAGCAGCAGATACTCTGGGAGTGGTGATTACTGCTTTTGGAAAGGGTCATGAGGCATCAGTGTATTACTCCCTGCTAATTCAGAGTCTGGGGGACGGAACTTCAACTTTTCTTAAGAGACTGTGGGAGAGAGATCTAGACTTGGCGTTGAAGGAGGGAGAGTGGACTAGGATTCTAAAAAAATGTCAAGTCTGCATCTAGAGATGCAAGGGTCCGCCTTATGCAATTTAAGATTTTACATAGAGTCTACTGGATCCCCTCTAGATTGCATAGGCTTGGCCTTAATGACACACCCACCTGATGGTGATGCCAATCAGAAGATGGAGACACAACCCATGTCTTTTGGGGATGTGTTAAGATTCAAGAATTTTGGTTGAGGATTCAGAGTTTTATGTGCGAGGTTTTGGCATCTCAAATTTTATTTTGACCCAGACTCTGTATTTTAGGAGATTCATTTGGAGAATATGCACGTGAAAAATTGGGTCCGGACTAGTATTATGATTGCCAGACAGATTATTTTAAGGAGTTGGAAGTCGGCTGGAGCGCCCTCATTTCAGGAGTGGTGTTCAGAGATGGCCAGAGTGGCAGCTTTTGAGGAGGGGGTATCCAGAAGACTGGGGAGTCTAGACCTGTTTGTGGAGAAATGGGGCAAATATATTTATTTTTTGGATGGCTCTCGGGGAGGGACAGTGGAGAGAGGTGTAGTGGATGTGTGTGATTAGTATATCGATATATATACTATATATCTTTAGGGTTAAATATTTATTCTGTATGTATATGTTTTGCTGTTCTTTATTTAATAGATGAATCAATAAAAATGTTAATTGCAAAAAAAAAAAACCCGTCTCATACAGGATTCAGTTCTGACAATATACTGAGCCAGTGTTAGATGGAGCATCAGTGATGAGTGGGGTGCGAGGCGGTGTTCAGGCTTTATTGCAAAAAAGGTTGGGCAGGCATATGCCCTACATCCACTGCTATAACCACCAGCTTCACCTCTCCATCATACATGCAATTCAAAGTGAACCTTGTGCCAAAAGATTCTTTGACTTGTCAGGCTCCCTGTACTCTTTTTTCAGGCATCATTTTGTCTGTCAGAGGTACAGTTGCCCATATCTCAAGAGGTTGTTAGAAATCTGCTGGACAAGTCATTTTGAAGTTAATAAATGTCACATTCTTTCCAAGGTTTCCGATGATGACAATGCCTCGGCTGACCTTGCAAAAGAAGCTTCTGGGTTTCTCTCTCAGCTGAAGTGATGCCATTTTTTTTAAATTGGCAAATGTTTGATTCATCTTCTTGCCATTTTGAAACCAGCCAATGCCATCCTACAGTCTCACCATGTTGATTTGTGCAGTGCAGCTGAAGTACTGCAGGTATCTCTTAGTGCACTGAGAAATCTCAGAGAAAATGACAGTCAATTGCAGCAGTACTGCACTGGCATGTCTGCTGCTGAGCCCTCACCAAAACATCTAAGGACTATTAATCCCTTCTATGCTGACTCTGTCATTTTATCACCTATAGGGCAAGAAGGGCAGTCAGGCTCTGAATGTTCCACTGAAGCTCTAAGGCGACAGATGTTAAACATTGTTGATACAGCTGTATCAGAGATGGAAAACAGGTTTTCCACAAAGAATTTAGAGCCGATGCAAGCCCTCTCATGTTTGATGCCAAAATCCAACAAATGTCTTGACATTCAGCTGCTTAAGCCTTCCTGTAGTCTTGCAGGGGTTGCAAAAAGTGAGCTGCATAGTGAAATTCTTGTTGCCAAACCAATACTGACTGTTCAGCTGTTTGCAAACTCCTGCAGGAATACAAAGATGCATATCCAGGACTTCATAAACTGTATGTGTCTGCCCTGGTCATGGGTGTTTCTACTGCTTCACTTGAGAGCTCATTCTCCACTCTGGCAAGCATTTTTACACAGTTTCGCCGCACAATGCTTCAAGAGAGGAAAAAAAAATCTTATGCTTTTAGCTCATGAAAAAGCAATAACACATGAACTGGACATGGATGAGTTTTTGACCGGATTTTCTAAAACAAGCAGAAAGCTTATGTTGTAAATATTATAGTAGTGATATCAATAGTTCGATGCACAGTCTCGGACCTGCACCTGTTGTGATAAAATCTACAGTTACTAAATTGTTACAAAATCTGTTATAGAGGACAATAAAAGAATATATATATATATATATATATATATATATATATATATATATATATATATATATATATATATATATATAACCTGTAAATCAGCACATTCAAGCGATGCTGGTTAACAAAATGTAAACACTGTGGAGTTCACTCCACGAACATACATAAGATTGTAGTTGGGCTCTCTGCGTCATTATTCAAAACTGTTTGCATCCATATGACCAAAGTAACTTCATAGTTGTTGCTTTTTCCCCGAATACAATTTAATATGTTAATATTGCGATTGTAGATTTTTCACTCACATGTGACACATATCTGTTAAATGGTTGATCGTGTGAACAGCCAAAAGATATATGTGGAATTAAATCGGAAACGTATCTGATTTTTTCCAGTGTGTCTTCGGTGTGAACAGCCAGGTCAGATTTAATGTGACTTTTACATTCAACATTTGTCATTTGCACGTTTGATTTCCAGTGTATACACCTGTTATATTTATAAACTTTTAAGTGCAAGTCATATCTGTCTAGTTAATGCATTCAGTTTCTTTTTAGGAAAGAAAATAAAAGTATAGGCTTCAATAGTTGGGTTCAGCGATTGTTTGGATTACACGTTAAATATGCATATGAAAAGATACAGATGTAGATTTATATAACGGCGCTCTTTGCAGAAAACACAGTTTCTATATTTCTCGAACTGTATCAAAAGACGAATGCATGCCAGTCAATGGAAATATGAAATAAATAAAGATAACTCTTCTTACCTTACATATACGTAATGCCGTTTTTCCTGCTGTCTTTCGATTTTATGGTTTCGCTCGTAGGTAATATTACGCATGAACTGTGCTGCTGGTGCACACAAAGTTACCTTTGGTTTGATACTTCATTATGGGCAGACTCATTTCAGGCCCATTGCATCTCAATGAGGGCTCGTTGCAGTACCATATTTGACCACAGATTTCCACTGGGAAAATAAGGGGTGCTGTGTTGTTTACAAGGGCAGCAGTTTCTCTGCCCCACATGCACATATCTCTATCATACAAAGTGTAACAAAGTTTACAGATAAATTATTTCAGACTTAAAAAAAAAAAATATTGGAGGCCTGCTTTTAAATACATATTTCAGTATTTTGAACACATTACGGGTTAACAAATTACATTATTGGAAATTTCTAGTATGGGTCTATGTTTTCAAATGGATGAATATTTAGGTGGGGCTCTGCCCTACCTTCCCATATATTCACATTCATTGTGCATATCGCCAGTAAAGAGAATTTATAGTAAAAAAAGACTTAAACATTGATCTGTTTCTCACCCACATGTATCATTTTGCTTCTAAAGATATGGATTTAACCACTGGAGTCATTTGGATACATTTTATGCTGCATTTATGTGCTTTTTGCAGCTTAAAAATTTTGGTACCCAATTCACTTTAACAAATTTAATTTAGGCAGGATCTATTCTGTCTGTTCGTATTATTTGGTATCCACTGGATCATTTCTGTCAATTCTGATTATTTTGGTCATTTCTTCACATGTGCTTGGACCCCAGTGATTGCCGCTTGCAGTTATATTTATTATTATTATTCTTTTCAAGGTTTTCGGTACTTTTGGGGTACTTAACATGCGTGAAAACTCTTGAAAATTTGCACACACATCAGAGTCATCGGCCATTAGTGCGGGGGTGGGGGGGTTGGGGGGGCATGTAAGGAGGGCTCTGTAGCACACCCATTTTTACCTACAGTCACCAAAATCGGTAAATATTTAGTTCTCATCAAGCCAAACAGCTTTCATACTTACAGTCATTAGCTAGGGGACTCATGTGACTAATTTGTGCAACATCATCAAGACATTTTAGATGCTAAATTGCAAACAGATATTTGATATTTTGAATGGTGTCACCATGACGAGGCATTAAATTAATGGTGAAAAATGTGAAACAGGAAGATCCTTCCTATGTGCATTGTATGATTTTGATGAAAATTCACCTGTATGTTTGGTAATGAGGGCTGATCACATTGATGTGGCTATTATGGGTCACGGTCATAGCATCACCAACTGGCAGCAGGAAATCTGGCACTTTTAATAGACATTGAAATTGACCTCTTGTGTTTACATGAATTGCTTCAAAATTCTTTAGAATAATGACAAGACACTGCTGATAAAATTGTAAAGGAATATTTCATATCTTAAATGCTGTTGCTATGGCAATGCATTAATTGTTATTTTTCCTTTCTTTGTATATTTGGGATTTTTTTGCACTTGGCATTCTTAAAATTTCTTGAAACTTTGCACACACATCTGAGTCGTCGGCCATCAGGGCTGGGCAAAAGGTGCAGGGGGTGACGAGTGGGGGGGGGGGCTCTGGAGTGTCTCCTTTAAAAATGGGCATGTAAGATGGCCTCTGTAGCACCCCCATTTTCACCTACAGTCACCAAATTTGGTAAATATATAGTTCTCATCAAGTCGGATAACTTTCATAATTATAGTTGTAGGGCTTTACTGGTTGTCTAGATCAGTGTTACTATCAGAAATAATTGATAATTATTTCTTTAGTTATTAATTAATATTTAAATTAATTAATTGAATCTAACTCATTAAAACCTCATATGGGGCTCCAGTAAATGTAGTGCGCTACGTTTAGGAGCGGGTTTGGTTATTAGCAATAATTAATAATTATCAAAGATAATCATTAATTATTAAAATCAATAGAACATTGATGAGAATCAATGTTAGCTTTTTTAATCCTTTAAATCAACAATTATCAAAGATAATCACTAATCATAAACATCGATGAAACTAATTAAAATTAACACTAGCTTATTGATCCTTCAAATTCAACAATCATCAAAGATAATTATCAATTATCAAATATCAATAGAATATTAATTAGGATTAATATTGCCAGGGCACCACCCTGGAATCAGGGACTAATAACCAGATAGTATAACAGTCTCAATATTAGATTGTTTTCTCAGGAAAATTGACATCCGAAGAATATCGATTTTCGGAAAAAAAAAACAATGAATGAAGGCTTGAATCCGAGCACTGACATCCCGTCAGCATGTGACACAGGTGTATGCAAAACAAACCAAAACACTTCTCTTTGAAATATAACAAAGTATATTTATGCAGTAATATCAATTAATAATTAATACAATGCAGTCAATAAACTTCCAACTTACAGCTACAAACTAAACAGTGATATGATTAGATATGGAAACCAAAATAATCCTATAACACATGAGGGTGTGTGTGTGTGAGAGAGAGAGTGTGTGTGTGTGTGTAAGGAGGGACGCGCACAAAATGGCGGACGTGACTCTCGTGGAGAGTATGTCACACGAGATTTCCGGCCAGAGAATATTGCCGCGAATGTGGGGGGAGAGAAACAAGTCAGTGGCTTCTACCAGTTTACCGTGTGTACCCACTTGTACGATAGCTTAGGGACAAAGCTGAGCTTTATCACGAAGTTATCTACTAGCCAAAAATGTGTGCGAGAATGTTTGTGAGGGGTCGCGTGTGTGTGTGTGTTTGTGTGGTTAGTACGAGAGAGAGAGAGAATTAAGTGATTGCCCCAAAGCTGGTTTCGCAATCGTGGGAGAGAAAGCAGCTGTTAGTTTATCACTCAGAGACGCGGTGGACGGCTCGTATACCGTCCCGCGGTCTTTGATTCTTTAATGGATAAACTCAGTGTGCCGGTCTCACCCGCGATGGTGGAAATGCACAACAGTCCAATGTGGTTGGACTACAACACAGTAAATCTCATTCATGATAATTAATAATGATAAAAATTAATAATGAGTATTAATCGCAATGAGCGGACTCGGCAGTCCGTAAACTGTACAAGCAATAACGTTGGTACACAAGAATAACACACTATAATATTCTATCTCTGCCCAGATGTAAACCTCTTACTTGAATCGCATATGGACAGAGGTAGAATGTGTGTTCATCCATCGCTCTGTCGGCGGGCGGTACGGCTGCTGATTCTCGGCGGGCTGGGGGAGAACTCAGCGACGTCGACTTGATTGAAGATGGAAGAGAAATCTTTAATCTCTTCACTTCTGCAGGCAAATGGATGAAGATGCGGATTGCTCGGCGGTCTCCTTCGGATCCGTTAGAGTGTTCGGTGGAACACAGAGTAATCTCAACTCGTCCAGCGAGATGGAGATTGTATGGCCACAGTTTCAATTCGGACATTACTTCCTTGTGCCACGAGGCTATACCTGAGAACAGCGATGAGCTGTGTCTATGCACGGCGAGCAAAGTTGCTGGAAGCAAATCCCGGAAGCATTTCAGGGGTATTTCAACTCCTGATGATGTCATGGTTGAGGTGCGTTCTGTTGTGTGCCTCATCCAATAGGAGTTGAGAGTTCGATCCTTTAGTGAGCAAGGCTTCATGGGATTTGTAGTCTGTTTTGGACTCCCTTTGTTTGATTTTGGCGCGGTTTTTATCAGTAAGATTTATGACTTGGTATATGGGCCTGAGTTAGGTTTTATGACTGTGTTAGGCCTGCCTTTGTCTTCTATCTGAATACAGAAGGCCCAACATAGTTGTTAGCTCCGCCCAACAGGAAGTTGGCCATTTTGGATTTTCTGAAAATCGCAGGCTCTGAACATTTAAATACTCCTGCTAGGGGACTCATGTGACTGGCACCAAATTTGTGCAACATCATGCCTGTCGTGTATTTTGTTGGTTCATGTTTTTCATGTCTTTTATTTTGAAATTCTAGTTCCTGTTTCATGTCATGTGGTTCCCTTGTCATGTGATTTCATGTTTCCCTCCATGTTCATGTGTCTTGTTTTCATTGGTTGATTGTCTTGTTATCTTGTTTAGAGTTCTTTGTGTTTATTGGTTATCCTTGTCATGTATTCTCCCATGTTCATATATTTAACCCTCATGTTTTCCATTGTCCATTGTCAGGTGTTTGCTGAATGTAACTTTGGTTGTGAGTTTCAAGTTTATGTCAAGCCAAGTCTATGTTAAGCCAAGTTCATGTTTATGTTTGCTTCATGTTTTTAGTTAGGGTTTTTTCCTTCATCAGAGGGAAAGCCACCCCAGCAGCTCCCCACCTCGGTCATTCTACCTACGGGTATGAGGCTGCGTCAGTTAGCACTGGGGGCGATTTGGGGACCCCAATGGGAGCCGCTCCGCCAGGTAACCCCCCACAGACCTCCCATTCCCCAGCACGCTCGTTCGCCCTGGTCGAGTTCTGGGATGAGACCGCCGGCTCATCTCAGGGCATGTTCACGGTCTCATTCGTGAACTCGCGAAGTGGATGAGTTCTTGATAGCAGCATCAGAGAGTGGGCTGGTTCAGTCTGATGCTGAGGACTCGACTGGTCTCCCACCTTCAGTCGCAGGCCAACGCGGAGCTGGCGGCCATGCTTGCCTGGGCAGCTGCGAGCATCAGGCTGGAGTGGAACCCTCCATCATGCCCTGATCCCTCGTGGCTTGATGATTGGTTCCTGGGCTCAGAGCACCGCTCACGGCCACACCTCGCCCCCGTCCATTCCCGGAGGTGCATGATGAGCTCACGAAGTCGTGGCGGGCACCTTTCACTGCCCGGACCTGATCTCTGAGCTCCTCCACTTTCACTACTCTCGATGGTGGGGCTGCCAGGGGGTACTCAGCAATTCCCCAGGTGGACAAGGCGGTTGCAGTTTCAAAAGAAATGAAAGAATCAGAATCATTACAACTTTGTGTGGTGTGGCTGCGGCTGGTTTTGTGCGTATGCTTGTAAAATTTATATTTGAAAGGCTCATTATAACGGTTAAATATGCTCTGTAATGTAGTCTGTATAAGTGTAAATGTTAGCAATGTTATTTATAACATTCTTTCTCAGCCCGGAGCTCAAACCATTTTCTGATGCCCCCCCCCCCCCCCAAAAAAATTATATATTTAAGTAATGAAATTAATATAAAAAATGTGGGATGACTAGTCGACTAACTGCTTGAAATTAATGACTACCCCTAGTTTAATCGGCTATCTTAATTTTGAATAGAAATAATGCAAAACTAGCTATTATTATTTTTATTATTGCATATTAATTAACAACAACAATCATCATGGATATTATATAATATGCTTATGGAGATTTACGGATTTAAATTCTGATAAATTGAATTGTGTAATTATTTTATAAAATTTAATAAAACAATTATTTTTGTAAAAAAAAAAACAAACAAAAAAAACAAAAAACAAAAAAAAAACATTTTTAATTAAATTTTGTTTTGAAACTGAATTCTGTAAATCTTAAAAATAGGATAAGACATTTTTAATGGTACAAAAAGAATTATTTTACATATATTTAACAACATATTATTAATTACATGTGTAATATAGTTGTGTATTACCTGTCTTTGTATCATGCGTTGAGTAAAGTGGCAACAGAGTAAAGTGGTTCATCTTCGACGTGATCAAATAGTGCATTGAATGAAATGGCAGAGGAGGTTGGATGTGTTGGATAAATATAAGAAAGACTAAACTGTGTATTGCACATGGTTATTGCTCAATGGGGCAATTTAACTGTTCATGAGAAGGATAGCCTGAGGGAAGAAACTGTTCCTGTGCCTGACGATTCTGGTGCTTAGAGCTCTGAAGCGTCAGCCAGAAGGCAACAGTTCAAAAAGGTAGTGGGCAGGGTGAGTGGGGTCCAGAGTGATTTTTACAGCCTTTTTCCTCACTCTGGAAGTGTATAGTTCTTGAAGGGGTGGCAGGAGGCAACCAATAATCCTCTCAGCAGTCCGAACTGTCCTTTGTAGTCTTCTGATATCGGAATATCAAAGAAACCATTTGATTGATACATCAATCCAGAAAGCAGGGATATCAGTCTTCTCCAGTTGTTTGGAACACGCTAGCACCATCTGGCATCAGATCCAGGTCGCCAAGAAGGAGGGAACTGACCTTCATGTGGTGTTCCTGGACCTCGCCAACACCTTTGGCTCAGCACCTAATAACCTCCTCTGGACAGCTTTTGACTTCTTCAGGGTCCCAGTAGCCCTCACAAGCCTCATCAAGGCTTCCAGGATATCCAGCTATGCTTGACAACATTAGAATACACCACAGCGTGGCAACATCTGGAAGTGGGAATCATGGCCGGCTGTACCATCTCCCTGCTGGCCTTCACCATGGCTATGGAAGTGATCATTAGAGCATCTCATTGGGTGGTGGGAGGACAGAGCTTGAGACCTGGCCTGAGGCTGCCACCTGTCAGAGCATACATGGATGACCTTGCAACACTCACCACAACCAAATCTTGTACGGTACAGCTGTTGAGAAAGCTTCAAGACAACATTGAGCTGGCTCAGATGAAGATCAAGCTGAGCAAGCCCAGAAGCATCTCCATCATCAAGGGGAAGCTATCAGACCAACTCTTTTAAATTGCCGATTAAATGATTCCAACAGTCTCTGAGAAGCCTGTGAAGAGCCTAGGTCGGTGGTACAGCGCATCCCTCAGAGACTCAGAGCAAGTAGATCAGCTCAGGAAGGATGTCGTCAGTGGCCTGAAGAGCATTGACAGAACCACACTCCCTGGCAAGCTGAAGCTCTGGTGTATGCAATTTGGGCTATTCCACGCTTCATGTGGCCACTAACCCTATATGAAGCTCCAATCTCAAAAGTGGGAAAACTGGAGAGACTGATCAGCTCATACGTAAGGAAGTGGCTTAGTCTTCCTAGGTGCCTCAGCAGCTTAGGGCTCTATGGCAAAGGATTCCTAGAGCTACCCATTTCCAGTCTCTCAGAGGAGTACAAATGCGCCAAAGTAAGACTAGAGATGATGCTAACAGAGTCGAGTGATCCATTTGTAGCCAAAGCTGCCCCCATCCTGGCTACTGGGAGGAAATGGACCCCAGCAGAAGCATCCGAGCAGGGAAAGGCAGCGCTCAAGCACAGAGACATCGTGGGCCGAGTGCAGCAAGGAAGGGGTGATCTTGGCCTTGGGACCAACACACCAACCTGGAACAAGGCAACTCGGTCTCAGAGGTGCAGGCTCATGGTGCAGGAAATATGTCAGCAGGAGGAGACAGTAAGGTGTGTAAAGGCCATTGCTCAGGCAAGGCAAGGGCAATGGACGAGATGGAGGGAGTGGAGAAGAGAAAGATCTCCTGGAAAGAGCTGTGGGAAATGGAGACATTTAGAATAAGCTTCATCATCAAGGCTGCCTATGATGTCCTGCCATCTCCCAAGAATCTCAGCCAGTGGTACGGAGAAGACCCCACATGCTCCTTCTGTTCGAGTCCAGCAATACTAAAGCACATCCTGGTGGGCTGCAAGACCAGCCTCACTCAAGGCCGATACACCTGGCGGCACAACCAGGTGCTACGATGACTTGCAACAGTGCTGGACGGTCAGCGGATGAGCATCAATGCCCTTCCTCCACCTTCATCCCACCAGCTGGCAATAGCATTTGTCCAGGAAAGTGAGGGTCAAGCCAGACCCGCCTCATCAAGACCAGACACTGGGTGGCTAGGCGGGGCACGCAATTGGAAGATGGTGGCAGACTTACTTCACTCCATCTCATGTACATCATCGAGCTTACAGTGCCCTGGGAGGATGCAGTGGACGAAGCCTATGAGCGCAAGAAACTGAGGTATGCTGAGCTTGCAGCCGATGCACAACATCGCGGCTGGAAAGTAAAGGTCCGGCCAGTTTAAGTAGGCTGCAGAGGGTTTGTGGCCACATCAATGTCAAGGCTACTCCAAGAGTTGGGAGTATGAGGGAAGGCCCACTGGCAAGCAGTCAAAGAACTCTCTAGAACTGCAGAAAAGGGTAGTCAGTGGCTTTGGATGAAGAGAAAGGACTCCACCTGAGCCCTCAAGTGAGTAGATGGCATTGAGGGGGTGAGCCTGGGATGCTGGGATTCACTGCTGAACCCTCTGGAGGTGTCGTGGGCCTATCAGCGAAACATAGAGGAAAGAGGGCACCTACTTGATAACCCAGAAGGTGCCATCACTCACTTGACCAAGCTTAGGCAGCATGTCTCATGTGTGCAATTAAGGGATAATAACAGCTTGCCAAAGCAGATGCTTTAACAACAGAGTATCAGAGAAATGCGCTTTGGAAACTTTTCATGATTTCCAGCCAGTTTCTCAAGAGATTCACATGACTGTGTGGTCACTGACCTCCACAACGTTCGCATTCCCACTCATCCAAATGCGCCACCCACATTTGTACGCCAGCACAAAATCCCCCTTGCTGCCTATGAGTTGATACAAGGGATCCTCTACAAGCTTTTGCAAAAGCAAATCATTCAGAAATGCAACTCAACCTACAACTTGCCTATCTGGCCAGTGTTAAAGCTGACTGGCAAGTGGCGTCTCACCATTGTCTACTGCCCTCTGAATAAACAGGTACCACTTTCTTGCTAGCCCATGATCCATTTGGACCAAGAACTGGCCAAGGTCAAAGGACCCACTTCTTCTCTACTGTGGACATGGCCAACGGCTTCTGGACAATGAGAGTTGACCCAGCTGACCAGTACAATCTGGCTTTCTCTTTTGGTAACCACCAGTACACATGGAACCGTTGTCCATTCGGATATTCGACCTCCCCAGCCGAGTTCAGTATCTTCCACCATAAGGCCATGAGTGATGCTGTTGCCCATGGTAACCTCATCTACGTGGACAACATCCTTATGCCAGACCTTTGAGGAACACTTGACTGAGATCCAACATGTACTTAACCAATCTCCACTATTGGAGCCAAGCTTGTACTAGCCAAGGGCCAGTGGTGCCACACCAAGGTTGCGTATGTGGGTCCAACATTGAGTGCAGATGGCATCGAACCCCAAGCTGGGAGAGTTCGAGCCATCCATGACATCAAAGCTCCAACAGGTTTGTTAGAACTCAGAAGCTTCCTAGGTGTCTGCAACTACTCCCGACAGTTCATCGAGGACTATGCAGAGATAGCCAGACCCCTCACAGAACTACTCAAAACAAAACATTCAAATGGGGAGAGCCCCAGGAACAGTCTTTCCGCCAGATGAAAGACAAGATCAGCTCTGCGCCCTGTCTGGCCTACCCAGACAAGGATAAAGAGTTCCACCATGAGGCAAGCTTCTCATCCCACTTTCTCAGTGCCTCCCTGACACAGAAACAAGACACAGACAAACGTGTCGTCGCCTATGCGAGCCAACCTCTTAGTGTTGTTGAGATAAAGTTCTCTGACTGTGAGAAGGCCCTCCTGTCCACTTTATGGGCTGTAGAACACTTCTGTAGCTACATTGGGGGTCAAAAGACAGTCATTGAGTCTTGTCACCAACCTGTCACCTTCCTGAACAGCCAGCGGCTGAGGGAGGGGCGGGTATCCAACAGCCGCATTGCCACTGGGATGATGGCACTGCAAGGCTACGACATTGAGGTCAAGTATGCCCAGAACCATAAAATGGCCTTGGCTATGGCCTGGCTGAATGCCAACACTGTGACTGCGAAGGGCAACCGATCCCAGAACCCATACTTGTCACTACTCCGCTGCTCCCGTCAAATCATTGTTACTATGATGTGAATACCTGTGCAGATCTCCCAAGGGCTTACATGGATGGCTGTTCATTCCGCCATGAAAGTCAGACTCGTGCAGGAGCTGGTCGATGAACCAAACAATTACCGACTGGGCAACAAGACATGCCAGTATGCAGAGATTGCAGCAGTGCTCATCACGCTCTAGCAAGCCACCAAGTTGAATGTTGAGCAACTGACAATCTGTTCTGACTCAAACTATGCTCGTCATAGTTTTATCTCACTTTCCCACATGGAAAGAGATTGGCATGAGGAATGCGAGAAACAAGGAAGTCAAGCACTTGGAACACTTCCTGACTTGCGACCGACTTGGGAATGACAGTGTACTGGAAAAAGGTCATTCCCAAAACTCCGGTCCCGACAAAGACGCTAATGATGAAGCTGACCACCTAGCCAAGCTAGGTGCGGAACAGGGAATGGCCTGGGAGTTCCGAGATGAGTGTCTTCCAATTACCCAAAAATGTATGGTAAATGCAATCACTCGTCGGCAGGCAAAAGAAAGGCGAGAAGACCCGCAGACCTGCCCACAGACTCTGCACCTGGGACGGATACCCGGCGATGCAGATCTGATCACCATGCGGAGCAAGACCTGGCCATCCAAACCATAAAGCAGCGGGTAGCATTCCCTGCAACACAAGGGGCATCTCAAACCCCACGGTGTGAGTCGGAGGAGCTACATGCTTTCCTTCACGACCAGCCGTGTCTTAAACTGCAGAAAAGTTTGTTGGTCTATACCCAAACCGATCAGGGTCCAGCTCGCTGGGTTGTCCCAACCGATCATAGGGGGGTGATGCTAGCCCACGCTCACGACTCTCCTGTCGGAGGCCACTGGGGTTACAAGGCCACCCTTGAGACCCTCCAGCAAGCCGTTAATTGGCCATTGATGGCCCGTGACACCTGTTCCTATATCAAAGGATGCCTGGTCTGTAGCCAGTTCCAGCAGTCCAGACCGCTGGATCGGGGCCCCACTCCAGAACCGAGGGATCACTATATGGCATACCAATACGTGATGGACCTGCGCGACCATCTTCGGGTCACATTCGTGTGGGCCCATAAGAACTTGGAAGCCAGCATCAAGGGATCCATTGATGTGGTCGAGCCCGGCCCACCGACCGGCATCGTCCTACAAGGGACACCTGGGCTCTTGATCACCCGTTGCAACCTGTACACCCATAGAATCTACATGCGTTTAGATCCCTGGAATGTATATAACAAACACATCCGCCTACCCACATGATTGACTGAAGGCAGGCTAAGTGGAACCCAAACACACGAAACAGTCGAACGTGCCAAGCAGACAACTGTTCACACCCTTGAACACCTGTAGAAATTCCTAGTGACTGAGGAGGATCTCAGTGGCCAGACACAACCAAAACGATTTCTCGGTGACCTGCTTGCTGCGGCATCAGCAATCGGGTCACTGTTCTCCATTGGCCTTTCAGCTGCCAACTCTGTCAGCATCAGTGCGCTTCAAAGGCATGTGGGTTAACTCGATGAGGAAATGCCAGAAATCAAACAGAGACTCCTTCTCCAACAAGAACAATTACAGGGCCTGGGTAAAACCCTTCAGGGTGCTATAGTCACTGTAAATGTGCACTCTGCTCTATTCAATAACTCTTTGCATGCTCTAGGGAATTTGTCATAGGTTGTCAGAGAAGACATAACTTATGTGTGTATCGTTAGTGTTGGGCCTCATGTATTCAGATAGAAGACAAAGGCAGGCCTAACACAGTCGTAAAAACCTAACTCAAGCCCCCACATTCCAAGTCGTAAATTATACTGATAAAAATCGCACCAAAATCAAACAAAGGGAGTCCAAAAAAGACTACAAATCCCATGAAGCCTTGCTCACTAAAGGATCAAACTCTCAACTCCTATTGGATGAGGCACACAACAGAACGTCCCTCAAACATGACATCATCAGGAGTTGAAATACCTCTGAAATGCTTTCGGGATTTGCTTCCAGCAACTTTGTTTGTACTGTGTGGATGCAGTTCATCGCTGCTCTCAGGTGCAACCTCGTGGCACAAGGAAGTAACGTCTAACTTGAAACTGTGGCCATACAATCTCCATCTCGCTGGACGAGTTGAGATTACTCTGTGTTCAACCGAAGCAGACCGCCGAGCAATTCACCTCTTCATCCGTTTGCCTACAGAAGTGAAGAGATTAAAGATTTCTCTTCCATCTTCAATCAAGTCGACATTTCTGAGTTCTCCGCCAGCCCGCCAAGAATCAACAGCCATACCACCTGCCGACAGAGCGAGGAAACGGCCTCCCGTCATCACCCGAGCCTCAAGGAACCGGGTCAAAGTTAAAGGACGGAGGAAAACACATTCTACCTGTGTCCTCATGCGATTCAAGTAAGAGGTTTACGTCTGGGCAGAGATAGAATATTATAGCTTGTTATTCTTGTGTTTCAAGGTTTTTGCTTGTACAGTTTACGGACCGCCATGTCTGCTCATTATTAATACTCAGGGTATTAATTATCACAAGTTTGTTTTGCTGTATTGTGGTCCAACCAAATTGGATTGTTGTGCAATTTTGCCATCGCGGGCGAGACAGCAACTGAGTTCATCCATTAAAGAGTCAAATAACGCGGGACTGTTTACGAGCCGTCCACCGCGTCTCTGAGCGATGAACTAAACAGCTGCTTTCTCTCCCACGATCGCAAAATCAGATTTAGGGCTGTCACTTCTCTCTCTCTCTCGTACTAATTACACACACACTGTCACACACACACTGTCACACACACACACCTTATGTGTTATAGGATTATTTTATTTCCATATCTAATCATATCACTGTTTAGTTTGTAGTTGTAAGTCGGAAGTTTATTGACTGCATTGTATTAATTATTAATTGATATTACTGCATAAATAAACTTTGTTTATATTACAAAGAGAAGTGCTTTGGTTTGTTTTGCATACACCTGTGTCATGCTGACGGGATGTCAGTGCTCGGATTCAAACCTTAATTCATTGTTTTTTTTCCTGAAAATCGATATTCTTCGGATGCCGATTTTCCTAAGAAAACAATCTAATATTGAGACTGTTTTACTATTCGGTTATTAGTCCCTGATTTCAGGGTGGTGCCCCGTCAATGTTAATCCTTATTAATATTCTATTGATTTTTGATAATTGATAATTATCTTTGATGATTGAATTTGAATGATCAATAAGCTAGTATTAATTTTAATTAATGTTTCATCGATGTTAACAATTAATGATTATCTTTGATAACTGTTGATTTAAAGGATTTTAAAAAAGCTAACATTGATTCTCATCAATGTTCTATTGATTTTAATAATTAATAACTATCTTTGATAATTATTAATTATTGCTAATAACCAAACTTGCTCCTAAACGTAGCACACTATATTTACTGGAGACCCATATGAGGTTTTAATAAGTTAGATCTAATTAATTAATTTAAATATTAATTAATAACTACAGAAACAATTATTAATTATTTCTGATAGTAACACTGATCTAAACAACCGGTAAAGCACTACACCGTTTCAGAGATGCTCTGACCCAGTCATCTGGCCATAACAATTTGGCCTTTGTCAAAGTCGCTCAGGTCTTTACTCCTGCCCATTTCTCCAGAATTAAACACATTGACTATGAGAACTGATTGTTCGCTTACCATCTAATCTACCCAGACCTTGACATGTGGCCTTGTTAATAGATAATCAACATTATTCGCTTCACCTGTGAATGGTCATAATGTTTTGGCTCATCAGTTTATACAGTTTATCAGCATGTGTGTTCCCTGGGAATCAAACTAACTACCTCAGCATTGATAGTGCCATGCTCTACCAGTTAAGCTATAAGAACCAGTAGCATGTAGCTATATATCTATTACAGTTATTAAAGTCAGTATGAAATGAAAGTTGCGACTAACTTCTATATTGTGACGTATTTCTGAATGAAACAGCTTATCGAACAAGAAAAATATTTAGGGCGAGGATTTGAGCTTATCCATTGGTTGTTGATTTGATTGTGAAAATATGGCCCTTGCATAGCGAAACGGTGGCAGATCTGAATGCCAGTTTGCAGTGGACACACCCCTACCACCGTGGTGCTCGAGTCAGTGCTGGTTATCGGTGAAATTGAGCAGCTCAACTATTATTATTATTAAACTGACAACATAAACACATGAGCACATCACAGTCTTTGCTTACGAAGAGACTGTAGCCATTGAAAAATGAGTGAGTAAAAGATAACCACATTTTAATGTTTTGAACCACAATACACTAAATATAAAGGAAAAAACACTTACTCATGATGTGCATCCCAAGATAACTGCATTCAAAAATATAAATAAACTCCAGAGGCATCTGAAGCGTTGTATTCATTAGTGATCACCTCAGCAATTCAGGCGTGAAATGTCTTGAACACAACTGCGAATTCACCATTATTCCTGCTCATTCGAAATGTAAATTCAAGCCAGCTGACCCATAACCAAGGAAGTTTGGGTTAAGGAACGATAGTTTTGAAGGAAAACAGATGAAAATACACCTTTTCATCTTCACCAACATGTGATTGACGCTTCATTCAACTCTACGCAAGGTTGTGGTATTTATAAGAAAGGGGCAGGGTTTTAGCAGACTAAATGATTGGAGAAGTACTGCATACATCAGAGAGAAGTCTGTCGTTGCACCGAAGATTGAGTTATTACATTCTGATGAAAGATTACGAGGTCAGAAAAAGAAAAAAGAAAACATATGAATGGATGAATTGTTCACAATAAGATCAATAACATGCATTTAGAAAAATAGATAGGGTGAATTTTCATTTCATGCCGACTTAAATAGGTTAAATAGATAAATAGATTTTTTTTAAACTGAAGTATAATATCATATCACTTACAGTGTTCCACGGGTGCCTCTTTGTCTATGTCCTTTGAACTACAGAGTTTTATTATGAGTATGGCAGCTGAACATTCCAGTGATCCTTCAAACTGTTCATGCATGCATTGTATATTGTATCTTAGTTATGAGACTTGATACCTCACTTCTTTACTTTTTTATGCATTAATTAGCTCCAAAGTGAATCTGGAGGAATTTAATTGTTTGTGGCTCAGTCGAGTTTGGTCTAATTACGTCTTTAAAAGATATTCTATGTAAAGGACACTTTTAGAATAAAATATTACATTTTTCATTGAAAAGGGATCGTTTGAGGCATGTAATATCTTTATACGTGTGAGCAAGACCATTCTTTACAAGTCTAAAAAAAAGTATTTCCCTTCAAGACATCACATCAATATTAAAAAATGTTCTTAATTGGCCCCATGTCTGAGTAAAGCATGTATTGTTACCTGATCTAACAAACAGTGTCTCTAGTGTCTGAAATTTTGAAATTCACATACTATTCACACATGACATGTAGCAGGCCTGTAGACTTCAACTCTGCACCTTTTAAGTTGAGTTCAAATTAAATATTCCAAAGTTTTAAATGCTGATGTTAGGGTAGATCATTGCTTAAAGATCACGGATGGAAAAGGCACACTCACACACGGACAGTAAGCAGAGCTTGAGAGAGTTGGGGAATGGACAGTTGGGCAGTAATGAAGAGGAACTTGCTGACGAGAGCAGCACCTGTTCACAGCAAGTGGTCAGGATGCACAAGACATGGCTACTGAGCGTAACTACTCCAGCCTTCTGCTCTGAAACACAACAGGAGCAGAGATTCCACTGCAGTGTCTCTTCGACTTATTAGTCTTTATTTTATTGGAGAGTCGAAAAAGAGACAGGAAAGTTGTTTTATAATAGTGCTTTTATGTTAAACAAAAAACAAACCAAAACTATCCTTGACTGCATGCTCTACACAATATCATGAAAATACAGAGAATGACAATGAAACAGAGAAACAAATTAAAGGGACCATAAAATAAAGTAAATAAAACAACACAAAACAATCATGATTCATATTGATAGCATGTCAAGTGATACCAACAGACAAATAAATTAAAATAATTAATAATATTAATAAAACTAATTGACAATTGATATAAATATGCTTGAACAGCCCATCTTTTGGTGGAGGTTTAAGACAGGGTTGCTGCACAGGTTTTAAAATGAATGGCCTTTTAAGTCCTTTTTTAAGAAATATAATACATTTTAATATATACAGATGAAATTAATAACATATGTCCATACAAGAACAAATCTAAAAAAAAAAAATAATAATAATGTATCACAGGCTGCAGGCAAGCATTCAACAAAACCTTAATACTGCTTATCAGTAAAACAGGGTATCTATAAGTTTAAAATATTCAAGACATGTTTTCATGTCTGTATATACTGGCAGCCAAAAGTTTGGAATAATGTACAGATTTTGCTCTTATGGAAAGAAATTGGTACTTTTATTCACCAAAGTGGCATTCAATTGATCACATTGTATAGTCAGGACATTAATAACGTGAAAAATTACTATTACAATTTGGAAAAAAATGTTTAGAACTTCTGAAACTACTTTAAAGAGTTCTCATAAAAAATCCTCCACGTGCAGCAATGAGAGCTTTGCAGATCCTTGGTATTAGCTGTCAGTTTGTCCAGATACTCGGGTGACATTTCACCCCACGCTTCCTGTAGCACTTGCCGTAGATGTGGCTGTCATGTCGGGCACTTCTCACACACCTTACAGTCTAGCTGATCCCACAAAAACTCAATGGGGTTAAGATCCATAAAACTCTTTTCCAATTATCTGTTGTCCAGTGTCTGTGTTTCTTTGCCCACTCTAACCTTTTCTTTTTGTTTTTCTGTTTCAAAAGTGGCTTTTTCTTTGCAATTCTTCCTATAAGGCCTGCACCCCTGAGTCTTCTCTTTACTGTTGTACATGAAACTGGTGTTGAGCAGGTAGAATTCAATGAAGCTGTCTGCTGAGGACATGTGAGGCATCTATTTTTCAAACTAGAGACTCTGATGTACTTATCCTCTTGTTTAGTTGTACATCTCTTTTTGTCCTTGTTAGAGCCAGTTGTCCTTTGTCTTTGAAAACTGTAGTGTACACCTTTGTATGAAATCTTCAGTTCCCTATCTGTCACTCACTCAAGGTTGTGTCGATGTAGTGATACTAGGGGTCGAACTTGGGAGCCCCAATCACCTCTGATATTTGAGAAAAGGCCAATGAGAATTGGCGAGTGGAATTTGCATGCCACTCTCCCGGACATACGGGTATAAAAGGAGACGGCTCGCATACACTCATTCAGATATGTTCTTCGGAGCCGATCAGTGTTGAAAGCCAATCCACGGGCATTCCATTCACCTCTATGAGTGTTTAAAAGGCTGTTCTCCCTTCTCACATAGATAAGTGCAGAGAATGCCCCTGGGTGTTTCAGAGTTTATTTTCTCTAAAAGAGTAAGCACTGATGGAAAGTGTCTTTTAAAAGATGCCTTTCCGTTTATGTGCAGTTCCTGGGTGCGGTCATTATCTCTCTTCCTCTGATGGCCACGATCGCTGTCTCACATGTATGGGTCATAGTCACGCTGAGACAGTGTTTGTGGATGGTTCATGTTCTCACTGCGAGAACATGACCATGGAGACATTGCGATCGTGGCTTTCTTTCTTTCATAGAGGGAAAGCCACTCCAGCTGCTCCCCACCCTGATCCTTCTACTTACATGCACAAGGCCGCGGTGGCTAGCACTGGGGGTGATCTGGGGGCTTCAGTGGGAGCATTTCTGCCAGGTGAATCCCCACGGACCTCCCATTCCCCAGCATGCTCGTTTCCACTGGTCGAGTTCATGGATAAGTCAGGCGGCTTGCCCCAGGGTGAGATTAATGTCTCATTCAGGGCTCGAGATAAGGATGAGGTATCGATCACAGCATCAGAGAGCGGGATTTTGCAGTCTGATGCTGAGGACTCAGCCGGGCTCCCACCATCTGATGCGATCACCCAGTCAGAGGCCGACGTGGGCTGACAGCCATGCTTGCCCGGGCTGCCACGAGCATCGGGCTGGAGTGGAACCCTCCACCCTGCCCTGAGCGTTCACAGCTGGACGACTGGTTCCTGGGCTCTGAGCACCGCACACAGCCACATTCTGCCCCAGATCCTTTCTTACTGGAGGTGCATGAGGTCCTCTACCCAGCTGCGACACACACATATCCATGATCAGGTGTATGTGATGTGCCACAAGGACGCCCAGCCTCCTCTCCCATTGCAGACCGATCCTATGGTGGGTACGCGGAGCGAGGTAAGTGCTCTAACATCTCTCTCAGCACAGCCACAAGTTCGGGACGCAAGGCCTCTCGACGTGGCAGCTCCTGCTCCACCCTGACACGAGACCCCATCCGCAGGTATGTCAAAAGCGATTGTTCCCTTGGTGCCCCTTGCACGGAGTCTGGAGGAGTGGTTAGCGCTATGCGATTCAGTTTGCCAGGCGCCCACCCAGGTTCAATGGCATCCATTTTACCTCGGTAGCAGGCAAGTGTGCCACTGTTCAATTTCAGAGGCTCCCAGGGCATATGGCGCCCTCAGCGGTGGTTACGGCGCTCGGGTTGATGCATATGAGACCACTTCAGCACTGGCTTCAGATTCGAGTCCTGAGATGGGCATGGCGCCGATCTGTCACAGCACGTTCAGCCCTTGGATGGACATTTCTATGGACAGGGGTTCCCCTAGAACAAGCGTCCAGGCGTGTCATTGTCACAACAGACGCGTCCAAGTCAGGCTGGGGTGCCATTTGCAACAGGCATGCAGCCTCGGGCTCCTGGACAGGATCTCGACTGCACTGGCATATCAACTGCCTCGAGTTGCTGGCGGTATTGCTGGCTCTGTGGAGGTTTCAGCCATTGATCCAGGGCAAGCACGTGTTAGTCCGGACAGACAACATGGCAGCGGTATATATATATATATATATAAATCGTCAAGGCAGTTTACGCTCACGTCGCATGTCGCAACTCTCCCGCCATCTCCTCCTTTGGAGTCAGCAGCGACTGAAGTCATTGCGGGACACTCACATTCTAGGTGAACTCAATCGCACAGCGGATGTGCTGTCGCGACAGGTGATGTTCAGAGGAGAGTGGAGACTCCACCCCCAGGTGGTTCAGCTGATTTGGAGTCGATTCGGCAAAGCACAGGTAGATCCTCCCACTGCCCGCTATGGTACTCACTGACCGAGGCCCTGCTCGGCACAGATGCGTTGGCACACAGCTGGCCCCTGTGCAAATATGCATTTTCCCAGTGAGCCTGCTTGCACAGACTCTGTGCAAGGTCAGGGAGGACAAAGAACAAGTTGTGTTGGTGGCAACACCCAGACTAGGTTCTCGGAGCTCACGCTCCTCATGACAGCCCCTCCCTGGCGAATTCCCCTAAGGAAGGACCTCCTTTCTCAGGGATGGGGCACAATTTCGCACCTGCGCCCAGACCTCTGGAACCTCCATGTCTGGCCCCTGGACGGGACGTGGTAGACCTAAGTGGTAGACACTATGACTCAGGCCAGAGCTCTCTCTACAAGGCAGCTGTATGCCTTGAAGTGGCGTCTGTTCGCCAATTGGTGTTCTTCCTGAGGTGAAGACCCACAGAGATGCGCAGTCAGGTCTGTGCTTTCCTTCCTGCAGGAGAGTTTGGAGGGGCAGCTGTCCCCCTCCATCTTAAGTGTATGTGGCTGCCATAGCGGCACACCACGATGCGGTAGACGGAAAGTCCTTGGGGAAGCATGACCTGATCATCAGGTTCCTTAGAGGCACCAGGAGGTTGAATCCTTCTAGGCCACGCCTCACTCCATGCCTCATTCACATTGTAGATGGCTCTCCTGACTGCGCTGACTTCCATCAAGAGGGTTGGGGACCTGCAGGTGTTCTCTGTCAGCAATACGTGCCTAGAGTTCAGTCCGGCATACTCTCACATGATCCTGAGACCCTGGCCGCTCTATGTGCCCAAGGTTCCCACTACCCCTTTTAGGGATCAAGTGGTGAACTTGAAAGCGCTGCCCCGGGAGGAGGCAGACCCAGCCTTGTTGTTGCTGTGTCTGGTACGCACCTTGCGTGTTTACTTGGACCACACAGATAGCTTTAGATGCTCTGAGCAGCTCTTTGTCTGTTTTGGGGGACAGCAGAAGGGGAAGGCTGTCTCTAAACAGAGGATTGCTCACTGGATTGTGGATGCCATCGCTTTGGCATACCAGGCCCAGTGCGCGCTGTGCCCCCTGGGAGAACGAGCACACTCCACTAGGAGTGTGGCATCCTCCTGGGCCCTGGCAAAGGGCGCCTCTCTAACAGACATCTGTAGAGCAGCAGGCTGGGCGACATCCAATACCTATGCGAGATTTTACAATCTCCAGGTTGAGCCAGTTTTGTCACGTGTGTTAGCAGGTATGAACAGGTAAATATGCGGGCAGCTGGCTGGGTGTACAACTTGCACTCAGTGCCTTTCCCCTCCCTGAGGGGATAACATGCGCTTTTTCATCCATGTGAGTTCTCGCGACCGGCGAACCCTGGATGTCTTTCCTCCCCCAGCACCCTGCAGCAGAGAATTCGGCAGAGGAATTAGATGCCAGGCCCAGTACTTGTGAAGTATGCCTTGTCAGGTCAGCCCCTGTACTTGGGATAGGTGCTCCATATGTAGTTGTTCCCTGTCGGTAATCCCATATGCGGTATTTTCCACATAACAGTTTCCCTGACAGTAAACCTGTGTCTTCCCCTTGGCAGTCTCTGTGCTTGTAGAGCTCCTCCCTTCCAGGGCGGACCTTCCGCAGGGACTCCTTTCCATGTGTGGTACCTTCCAGTGGGTAAGTCCATGTGATGTGCTCTCCACATGTTAATCTCCCTTCGGGCAGGATGTGGTCTCCATGGTGTCCTTTCTCCTTGGGGGAAAAGAACACCTTCCCCAGCACAAATATATATTGGTCCCAGCTAAGTGAATTTTCATTTTCAAAAAAGAGAAAAGATCAAAACAGCTGATGCAACCTATTCCCATTGTAAGTACGTCTTACATAGTCCCTCGTATCCCCCCCCCACCTCCCTTGGGGTACGAGGGACTATGCGACTTATGTGGGGCATTGGGATGGTTATGATGGGGCTGTGTGCACTTGTAACTAGGCATGCGGTAGCCTGCCTGCATCTGCACCGCCGATCCACGTAACACAGTTCAGCTGGTTGTGGCGTTTTGTATATGGACCCCTAGTGTCACTACATTGACACAACATCGAGTGAGTGACAGATAGGGAACGTCTTGGTTACTGTTGTAACCTCCGTTCCCTGATGGAGGGAACGAGACGTTGTGTCCCTCCTGCCACAACACTGAACTACCCACTGAAATGGCCGAGACTCAGCTCCTCAGCACAAACCTGAATGAGTGGATGCAAGCCATCTCCTTTTATACCCGTATGTCCGGGGGAGTGGCAATCAAATTCCACTCGCCAATTCTCATCTGCCTTTTCTGAAATATCAGAGGTGACTGGGGCTCCCAAGTTCGACCCCTAGTGTCACTACATCGACACAATGTCTCGTTCCCTCCATCAGGGAAAGGAGGTTACAACAGTAACCAAGAAGTTTTTTGGCAATTTCAAGCATTGTATAGCTTTCATTCCTCAAAAGTTTCTAAAGAAAGCTGTTTCGTTTTTGCCATTTTTGACCTAATATTGACCTTAAGACATGCCAGTCTATTGAATACTGTGGCAACTCAAAAATAAACACAATGTTAACAAGGAAAATGTGTTGGAGTGATGGCTGCTGGAAATGGGGCCTGTCTAGATTTGATCAAAAATTACTTTTTTCAAATAGTGATGGTGCTGTTTTTTACATCAGTAATGTCCTGACTATACTTTGTGATCAGTTGAATGCCACTTTGGTGAATTAAAGTACCAATTTCCTTTCCGAAACATCAAAATCTATACATTACTCCCAACTTTTGGCTGCTAGTGTATATAAATATATATATATATATACCAATAACTATGAATTAGAGGTCGACAAAGATTCAATTTTGCTGATACCGGAAATTAGTTGTTGGAAGAAAGCCTATAACCATTTAATTGACTGATAGTTTTTAAAATGGATATATTGAATATACCAGACTTTAAGGAATATCTTAGACTTTCCTTACTGTGACAAGGAATACTGTAGCAAAGGAATTCAGGGCCTCTTGACTGTATATTGGTCTGGGCCCCTTTCACATTAAAAAAATACAGTTTAAAATATGTTATTGGCCCTCCTGGATCAATGGCCCCTAGAGTCTTTACCACCTTTCACCCCATTAGCTACAGCCCTGGGCACAGACATAGAGGATACAAGAGTCACAATTGAATGAAATCCGAGATGCAGTTTATTGTGCAACCAAAATACCAATAATAATCAGGAAGATTTGGTGCATAACAAAGGACTTCTAAACTCGTGTTGCGCCTTCACTTTGAAGTGTGCAGCACATGCAGACTATATATTTACAGTATATGCATATATATCAAATGTCATTGGCTCTCACGTCACGAGGCCGATTGTGACATTCTAGGGCCCTATTTTAAGAGCACTATTCCTTAAGCATCATATTCGCAAGGAAAGTAGGCATGGCCATACACTACGTCTAAGCGCAATTGGGTTGGCAAAACCGCACGTGCAAAGTGCTAATAGGCTGGGTCAAGTGCAAATTCTGAGGTTCTTTTCCGGTTATTGCACCGTCTGCGTTCTATTCATGTCCAGCAACTTCGATATTAATGAAGACAGCTCTTTCATAAGAATTTGGTAGAGTATATGGGCTGTATGCAATGCATCCCCTCACTATCGTCCTCTCTGGGACGTTTGGCTCTCATTCCTCCTCACCTGTGTCTCACCTGCTTGAAATATGGTTTCCTTCTTCCATTATTAGTTGTTTTGTAATGTTTATTTGTTATATATTTCTCTGTTTAATGTTTACTTTCTGTATAGTGTCTTTGAGCTTTGGAAATGTGCTATACAAAATAAAAATATTATTAATCTGTCTGCTGGTGGAATCCCCAAACTGCAAATGCAGGAACTGATTTTTTAATTGTAATTAATTTTATTTATTTATCACACATTATACATTTGCACATATACAGTGAAATTCTTTTTTCACATATCCCAGCTAAGCTGGGGTCAGAGTGCAGGGTCAGCCATGATACAGCACCTGTGGAGCAGATAGGGTCAAGGGCCTTGCTCAAGGGCCCAACAGTGGCATTTTGGTGGTGCTGAGGCTTGAACCCCCGACCTTCTGATCAGTAACCCAGAGCCTTAATCGCTGAGCTACCACTGCCCCTATGAACTTTAGTACTGTATTTGATGTGCTTCTCAAGAATCTTATATGCCTATTTACCTATTATACCTATTTCTCAGGAAAATAGCCAATTGTGCTTTGAGCCACTTAATTAACATACAATACAACCACAGTTTGCACATATACACCCACAGATAGCATAAATACTTCCATCCACGGCCACTTATGCTTTGCGCTGGCAAGACAATTGCGCTTAGAATTAGCGCATTCATGAAAATTGTAAAAGACGTAGCACACGGTCATTGCGCTTAGCACTGTGCCTATTGTGAGATGTGACTTAATAGAGACACCTTCAGTTTCACTCTGTTAATCACATGGAGCTATCTTATACTTTCAGAAGACTTCAAATGCAACATTTGGAGTTGTTTGGAATACGTTTATTGTGCTTTAGTCACTTTGTATGATGAAAACCCCATTATGACACCATAAAGACCCCATTATGACATCATAAAAATGCTATTATGACACCATAAAGACCACAATATGACAACATACAAATCCTTTTATGACATCATAGAGGACCCGTTATGACAGCATAAAACCCAAACGTCCCTGTATGACATCAAAAAGACAACATTATGACATCATAAAGACCACGTTATGACACCATAGATACACAATTATGACATCATTGTGAAATTATGTATGCTATTTACTTGTACTTTTGATACTTAAGTACATTAAATATCAGTTACTTTAACAAAAGTTTTTCTTATGAACTACTTTGACTTTCATTTGAGTCAGTTTCAATAAATGTATCTTTACTTTTACTTAACAATTGGATACTTTATACTGCACTGGTTCTTGTCCATTTTGTTGTTCTGTTGGACTAATGAAATTCCTCTGTTGTGGACTGTCTTGAATTCTTTGAATTGCAATTCTGTAAATTCTTCTTCTGTAATTCCAAATCAAATTCCATTTCAACATCAGTGTAGCATATTGCTAATTAAATTCAAATTCCAACTCATGAATAGAAAGGGTGCCAATGATTAATTTCTTTTCCCTAACCAATTGTATTTTTATCCGTATCCTTAAATACTTATAAGTGTGATACTGTTCTCTGAGCAGAAGGGGGCAGTAAACCACTGTTAGAGATTTATTGGTTAAGATGATGTTGATTTTATCTCAAGATTCATTGTTCAGCCAGAGACATTGAAACAAGAGCCATTAAATTGCCTTGAGGCTCTAAACTATTTGTTCAATTTGATCTTTTTTTTTTCTCTCTCATTTAAACAGCAAAACAGTGGCCCTCGTGATGTATTTGATGTGTTGCCCTGTGTGCATGGGCCTTGAAGTGTTGTTGATTTCAGTCTGTGTGGTGATGAATATGCATTACTTTCACTGTTGTGTCATATTTGCTATAGCATAAGCAGAGGGGGATTTATTTATTTATTTATTTTATTTTATTTTATTTTTTTACGTTGTTCTCTAGCACACTAAAGTGCTTGAGCATTGTAACACAGGTAAGAGTGGAAGTGGTCAGGTCAAGTGTTTATGCTAGCATGAGAGCGGTCTTTGCTCGTATCCTCTTTGTCTGCTCTTACCCAGAGATCAGAGAGCTCACACATGAATCCTGCTAAAATGATCACAACAATGCTATCACTCCACCAGTGAGAAAACTTTCATGGCTTTTCTTTTTAAAATAACAATTTGTTTTTATAAAATACTTCATCACCGTTATCTTATTGACTCTACCATGATCCTTTCTCTCTTATTCTGTCTCTATCTTTATCCTTCACACACACACACACACACACACACACACACACAAGATTGAGGCGTAACAGCACAGGGTAGATAATTACAATTTCAAAATCATTTGCCAGATCATTACCAGCTAATCCGCTGTTTCATCTTATGAGTCACGCGTCTCATTTGGCATGGTGCTGGACAGCTAACAGGCTTTTTTTTCTCACAAACAAGCACTGTCTCTCATTTTCTGACCAAGAAAGGCCATGAAGGGCCAGTGGAAGGAGATACACATGCACAGACACCAACAAAATGCATATAAAGAAAAATGCAACAAGTTTTTCCCTTGTATCAAAGGGTTTAATATTTTCAAAATCTCAGATCCTATCATTATTACTATAGTTCAAAATATTTTGAATGATATTCAGATTTTCTAAAAATATAAAAATCTGTTTTTACTGTAACAAAAATTGGTTAATGTTTTTTGTCTTGTCCATTTACTGATATTTTGGACTATGTTTACACACAATGATTGTTGATTTTGGATGTAATAAATGTATGTTTTAAAAGCAGTGTTGGGTAAGCTACTTAAAAATAGAAATCCACTACAAATGACAGTTTCTCTAAAATTTTAATAATTATTGTAGATGTTTTTTACTGATAACTTCATAAAAAAGGAATCACATTACTAAATACTTTACTTTTAAGTTACTTTCTAAAACACTTATAACAGAAACATTTTTGTTTTTCAAAATAATGTCTATATTTCCTCCTTGTTTGTCGTCACCCTTCAGCATCAATGAATGAATGCATATAAATTAATATTTTAAATATATTACACATATTTTACAAATATATGTATATGTACTTAAAAGTAATAACTGTAATTGAAAGTCAGTAGTCTGTTTAGAAAAATTTGAAATTTGACAAAATTTTTTGATGTAAAAGTAATTAGATTACAGTAATCACTTTGTAATCAGATTACACCCAACACTGTTTAAAATGTATCCTTTTAAATCCATTACATTGTATGTACTTCCATTCATTCAAGTCAGCTTGTCTCCATAGCAACAGAACTGAGCATTTAACTTTTTCCATCTTTTCTTTGTCTGGCACTGATAATTTCCTTGTCACTTTGCTATTGTTTTGACTAAATGAGTTAATTTTAATACGATGTAATCATTGATATTTGCAAACCATCAAACACAATGAGAATGTGTTATGTCAGATGGCATCAGCCATTTACGTAACAGTTCAAGCATTTTTTTTTTTAGGTTGTATATACATTTATATACAGTAGGTGTAAAGCCACGGTGTCCCAGGTCCTTTGATACAGATGGTCTCGACCCGAAAGGGCACACCAGAGCCAGTGACTCAGAAGGTCAGAACTCAATAAATCACATTTGACTTGTGACCTGCAGTTCAGGGTGGGATGACAGATCAATGCCCAGTCAATGGTACTGAACAACACCTCTGCAATTGCACCAGGCTGGATTTGATTGGAGTGGAAAAGTTGTTTAAATTGAATTAGTACAGAAGCTGTCATCCCATGGTAAAATCACGTTCCAGTTACAGTAACAATACATATGGACAAATGAGGTGTACAGAATCAGGAAGTGATGTGATGCTGTCCTGGAATCATCTCATGGTTGTTGTGCGACATGGACTGTTCTAACAAGTGTGCAAAACTTTGTCGATGTTAAACTGCAGAAGGTGAGGGATAACTGGGGTTTTGAATGATGGAATTTATTTGACTAGAGGAATCCTGTATTTGACTATGTGTACAGAAATTGTGCCCGCAGAATTCCACAGAAACCTCCACAGATTTCAGCTCTACTGAACACATTTTACTATGTTAATACATATTTGTGCAGAACCAGAAAAAACACATTCTTTCTGGGCCTGTCTCTATCCCAAAGTGTGTAATTTCTTTGCCACTAGCAATACCAAACAGAATTGCAAAAAATATTCTTTACAAATAGGTTTCCTGAACACTCCCTCCATCTACCAGTGGTCGCTGAAACAGGTAGTCCCGCCCCAAACTCACGCCATTGGTTGAGTCAATGTTGCTGTGTAGGGCTGGTCGGATTTCAAACAAGCAGAGCTACAATGTTTACACTAAGGGGAATCAACCTACATTTGGCTTATAGTTGACTCTGCAGAGGTCAACAGTATGTACAGTAAGATACAAATAAAAAAAAAAAAAATATGTCAACATTAAAACCTTACTTTGTAACACTTTACATCAATGTTCCCTTTGTTAAGGGTTATAAAGGGTTCATTAATGACTAATAATTAATGTATATGCTATGCATTATAAATAATTGAAATGCGGTCATAACAACTTGCATAAAAAGAGCGACTGTTATGCAATAGTGAGCCACTTTACCTCACATATTATAAATGCTTAATAACACTTGTTCAACATTAGTAACCTACGCAAATCTACCTTAATGTAAAGTAGACACATATGAAGCATTTCTTAAGTTGCCAACCATAGAAACATATGTACATAAAGTTCAGAATGGTTTAATGGTCATCAGGCTTTATTTATGATATATGCTGTGAATGAGCATGAAGATCTGAAAAGTGTTTTTGTAGAGGACTTTAGGTAACTAGGACTAGTTAAGTTGGGACAGCACTTGGAGTAGCACCATTCTTTTGACATCAGCATGAAAAGGAAATTGACAAAACATGTCAGTCAAGACATTATAGTAATAAACAAACACAGTGAGGACTGTAGCAAAATTACATAATCCCTCCTTAATTTCCCTATAATAGTCTATTTTTACTGCATTGTCACATAAATCATGAATTAGGGTATTTGATGTTTTTGATTAAGAGAAGTATTTATTATGACATGTATGTTAATATGCTCATTATTTGGAAAGTCAGCTATAGCAATGACTTTAATCAACAAATTAATTTTTTATTAATTAAAGTAATTAATGATTCCCTTTATAAACCCTTAACAAGGGGAACATTAATGTAAAGTGTTACCCCTTGTCTTGTCTGAAAGCATTATGGTCAGACCTGTCGTAATTCAGAAGATCGTGTTCTGTCATTGATATTCGTTAATGTTTTTCACTGAAAATTAGCTGGATAACTAATATAATTGTTTTGCAGACAGTTTCCCATCAAATTTCTCTCAAAATATTTTTATAGTGCTGTGTGTTTACTTGTTGAAGCATGGTGTCAGGATGACAATCTGACAGGCGATTGTGTGTTGAGATTACTGTGAGGTTAGATGGATTGAATAAACAGTTATGTTTTGTTGTAATCCCTGTAAACCGGGCTTCAGTTGGATTCCTCTGTGGAGATGAGCGCTGTCACTCACTCCCATAATCCCTCGCTCTCCTCCGCCGCCCACTGATCCGCTCCTTAATGCAGCTAATTTCCTTTGTGTGTGTATGTGTATTGAAAAAAAGGTTCGCACAGACACACACTCGTATTGGAATGAGTAAGACAAGTGAAAGATAAATGGTGTGTGTGTGTGTGCATGTATGTTTAGTGGTAGACGAATGGGTAGAATTGAAAGAAGTAAAACTTAAGAACAAATATACACTGTAACAAGTGTAAATCTACCTGATCTAACCCTTAAAATTTATTTTGTTGGTGTAACCTAACGTATTCAGGTTGATTCATTGATGTTAAATAATATTTGTCTTGAATTAAACCAGTTAATTTAAATGTTACCACATTTATAAGTTAACATTTTTTTCGGTCAAATATATGAATGGGATAACTTTGTATATTCTGCAATGAAGCACTAAATTTGAGGGTATGAGGGTGATGATATTAGCATATTTCATATTAGCACTGAAGAAGTTAAAACTAGCGTATACAATAACTGAGCACTTTATTAGGTACACCTATACACCTACATATTCATGCAATCATCTAATCAGCCAATCATGTGGCAGAATTGCAGTGCATAAAATCATTCAGATACGGGTCAGGAGCTTCAGTTAATGTTCACATCAACCATCAGAATGGGGGAAAAATGTGATCTCAGTGATTTGGACCGTGGCATGATTGTTGGTGCCAGATGGGCTGGTTTGAGTATTTCTGTAACTGCTGATCTCCTGGGATTTTCACGCACAACAGTTTCTAGAAGTTACTCAGAATGGTGCCAAAAACAAAAACAAAAACATCCAGTTAGCAGTTTTGTGGACAGAATGCCTTGTTGATGAGAGAGGTCAACAGAGAATGGCCAGACTGGTTTAAGCTGACAGAAAGGCTACAGTAACTCAGATAACCCCTCTGTATAATTGTAGTGAGTAGAATAGCATCTCAGAATGCACAACATGTCGAACCTTGAGGCGGATGGGCTACAATAGCAGAAGACCACGCTGGGTTCCACTTCTGTCAGCCAAGAACAGAAAGTTGAGGCTGCAGTGGGCCTACCATTTGTGTACCTCAGCAGAAGATCAGATTAATCAAAGCAGGCGATGTTTTTTCAGTCTTTAAATGTCCAGTTTTGGTGAGCCTGTGCCCACTGCAGCAGTGTGGGTGACCCGGGTTTGGATCCCACATTGAAACCAGAAAGAAATCGCGTTCGCATATTCAGTAATGTGCACAATTCAAAGGTTGCATTTTTCCTTCTAACATAACAATTGTACATTTTCACATGCAAATGTGAAAATAGTGGTGGACCTGCAGCAAACCTTTGGCAACAATGGATAATTTGCAGCAAATTTGCCACAATAATCAGTGGTGAATTTGCGGCAGATTTGCAAAGAACTCTTGATTTTTGCAAGGGTTATTTTAGTGGAGTACCTGTATTTGCTGAGGGTGCTTCTCATCTGTGTCCCTGCATGTTGATATCAAGCACACAGAAGAAGATCCATGAAGATCCATGAAGTTCTCGTGCTTGTGTATACATTCGCTATTTTTTATTTTTTTTATTTCCGATCTGACGGTTATTCCCTTTGAAAGCCGCTTGGAACCAGCAAAGTTGTAACTCTTGTTTAAGTGCAGCAGATGATTGACAGATGAGGGGTGGTGCTTTACTTCTGTTCCAGGACGTATCAGGACGGATAGTGTTTACACCTTAAATGCACCTCCGTATGTGTTTTTTGTGATCGGATCACAAAACATTTTGCACCCCGTTTACACCTGTATTTAGACCTGACCGCTTGTGATAGAATCACCCAAAACTTATCTTAATTCCAGGTGGAAACGGGATCATTATTACATACCTCTGTTCTTTAGTGACCGGGCATGTACAGTATATCTATCACAAATGGATCTACAAAATGCCCAGATAGTGTAAAATTTTCAAAGCATTTTCAAGTCAATTAGAAAATAATAGAATATAACATTTTGTTATATTTAAATGTTTTGTTTTTCATATATCAAAAAGATAATGCAACAAGTGATAGAGCAGGATTTATTACTTCCATGCTTAAATTTTATGAAATGCAACTGGCTGTCAAACACATATTGAGCTACACATATGACATAAGATACACATGAGCAACAATTTTCTCAGGCACTTATTATGTCTAAATAGACGTACAACTTACAAGAAGAATTTCAGGAATATTTTCTTTTCTGTAATTCTGTCTCACAAAATTTGTATAGAAGCACTGGACTTGAGCAATCCGACGGCAGAGTTGTCGCGGGGGCTCTTGTAGGCGCACATGGACTGTGTTTAGAAGGATGGACGCCGGTTGGCGCTGTCGTGCACGGAGTTAATGCGCACATTTTTCTTTTTCTGTTTGTTTGGTTTGGGGGGGAAGTTTGGGATTTGATTGTTGCTCTAATGTTGGAATGTGGTCATTATCATTTTATTTTTGTTATACACTCTATTTTTTCTAATATTTAAAAATGTCAAATGTTAGTATGAGTGGATTATCTCTCTCCACGTGGAATGTGAATGGGTTGGGGCACCCCATAAAAAGAAGGAAGGTTATTTATTTTCTTAAACGTAAGAAATATGATATAGTGTTTCTTCAAGAAATGCATCTTTCCTCGCAGGAAGCTGAAAAATTTGGAAAGATATGGGGTGGACATGTTTTCTTATTCTAGAATAGATGATGTTGTTTGAAAGTATATCATTTATTTTTTTTTGTTTATTTATTTATTTTATTTATTTTTTATGTTCTAATTGTTGGTGACCACTGTAGTGCGTGTTTGTGTAAGGTGGTGGTGGTGGTGGGGGGGTTAATGTATATAATTGATTCCGTATTTTATGTTATGTTTGTATGATTTATGTATGGAATCAATAAAAACTGTTAATAGCAACAACAAAAAAAACAAAACAAAAAAAACAAGAAGAAATTCAGTAGTACACCCAAATAACAATAGCCAAATCATACTGTTCATGTGTTGTACTTGCTGTAGTTTACTTCCACATTGCTTCTTCTTTAAATAGCAATGTCAGATGTAAATCAATTAAATCACTGAAACAACAGAGCCACCTTGAGGGACAAATAGCATGCATAAAATGTATGTTTACACATAAGGGGTACTGATAAATTACAATCATTGCACAAAAATTTGATGTGATATAGTAGTCATTTGTATGAATATAGTACTCATTTGTCTTGTAATAAACAAAGAAATAGATATCTTATGATAGTAAACTTACTATATAGATATGAAATAATTACAAATATATATAATGACACTATTACATATCCCGGGTCACCAATGACCCTTTTTTAAAAACAATATTATTATTTAAGCTTTGAACTAGGTGCAAGAGAGGTGCAACTATTTTTACTGAGATATAGCCATTCTCATGTTGAATAACTGAGTGCTGTAAGGGTTAAAAGCAAAGATCTAACCCATGAGAGACTGACACTTGCCCCTGAGGAAGATTAAAGATCAGCCCTCTCAAACTTCTCAGTCAGTATATTTTTATATACAGCTACTTTGCCTTTGAACTGAAACAACACATTGTGAGCGTCTAGTCAAAGCACTTCCTGGTACATTTTTTAATTAGTGAAGCTAAAACAAAACACCAAACCTTTGCCATTTCTCAACCCTCATGATTTAATTGCTCATTACTCACTACAATATTTCCTGCCCGCTAGGACAAAGGAATGACGTTTTCTTCAAGAGGGTTTATGTATGTAATTATTGATTGTCATTAAAATAGTACACAGTTTCATTAGCTAAACAATATTACCGTCTCTAAATATTCAAGTCTTTTACTAATAAGATGAGACTGACATATCTTATTACTACGAGTGCAGCGTGCATACTTGCTAAAAGGCCTAATCAAGAGCACAAGGCCTAATAATCAGCCATACTAATGAAATTATTCTCCCTGCATACTTGCTCTCATAATCTCACTTTCTAGAATGAGAAATACTACTCAGGGTGCAAGCAACATCAGGTACTTTCAATCTAACCAGTGTTAATGAAGCGCTAGCCACTAACTGTAAGTCTTTGGTGTCTTTGATGTTTTAAAATTAGCATTTAAATAAAAGGGAAAGAATAGATGTGGGGGTGCTGGGCTTTATCTGGAAAACTTGTCCATCACTTGATTTTAAGCCATGCATGTGGTGGATTGAAGTCACACATATGGTTTGAGGAGATCTCGACTGGACACGCCACTCACAATTACTGTAGATTACAGGACCACTGGTTCACTCAACACACAGCCATCACAAATACAGAACTGTGCCTGTCAAAGAATAGAGCAGTGCTTCTCAACTGGTTTTCCTATAGGACCCAGATTTGACACTGGACATTGAATGGTGACACAACACAATACCAAAATTGTTCATTGTATAAAAGTAAACAAAAAAAGTCCTTAAAATTAGACATTGAAATGCATTGTAATTAACATTGACTGCAAATGCCCAATAATATGCGATTAAACCTGTATTTAATGTAGCCTGGGTCATATATTATTGTATTTTACCTAGCATATACACTGCAAAAAAGGGTAACACTTTACATAAATGTTCCTTTTGCTAAGAGTTTATAAATGAGTTCATAACATCATACACAAAAAGGGCTACTTTCATGCAATACTTGGCAAATAGTGTGCATTATAACTTGTAACTTAACACGTTACGCTCTCTGTCATCTACAAAACAAGAGCGAACGTGATGTTCATGATATGGTGTTTTTATTATGAGCAGCCAGATTCACACACTCACTTTAAAGTGCGCAGCACATGCAGACTGTATATTTAAATACATCGCATTAAATCGCAGCCTTTGCAGTTTAATACTTACACTAGGACATACTGCAATTTTAATTTGTGTGCTGAATGTTCATGCAATGACATTCGTATATCAGATGGTATTCGTTTTTGGTATCGAAGCATTTTTATGAGTATGAGTACCAGTATGTGAGCACATTATCGGACCCTATATTGGAATCTGGACATCCCTACTATTTACCAATTAATATTGATCAGTAATGACCAAGTAATTGCAACAACCATGATGAAATAGTCTGTAAGTATATTTGCAAAAAAGTCGTAGGTATTCACACAAGTCATTTGAGAACACTAGAGGAGTCTTTTCCTTTCAATTAATTAAGTCATTAATCATTTGGTGTGCCCAATTTGTGTAAATTATTCCCAGTGGTCTACTTGTAAAACAAGTGCAGCAGAGTAAAACCGCAGAGTACAGCAGTTGTCTGCCCAGACTCTCGGGGGTGAAATGTACATCATTTGCATTTAATTGCAATAAATGCATGCAGCTGGAAATGTTTGGGCATATTAATTCAGCTCCAGATGAACATTATTTTACATATTTATATACTTGCACTTTACCTTTGCCCTCATTTTGCAGCAAATGGAGCCTGAGACGTGGTTTGCAGGCACCCAAAGTCATACATGAAAGAATTTACTATTGAACAAAACAAACATTTTGTCACAGTGTAAGTCTGGCAGGAATGGTTTGTAACCTGGTGAGATTTATGCTCAGAGGGCACAAAGCCAAACGGAGGGTTAATGTGAGTGGTGTGGATGGGGTAGAAGCACTGATATCTGCTTATACAGCATCAATGTGTTACAGCCAGCCATAATCCCCTGGTTCAGCTAACCATCTCTTTGTCTGTTCTAGTGCAAATATCCCTTAAAAACAGGCTGTCTAAGCACAGCTTTCTTACAAGTGATGTTTCTGGTCCCCTCCATGTGTAATATGTTTGGACACACTTGACTGAAATATTTTCTCATGATCTTAAAATATTTTTGATCTAAAGGGATGTGCTTTAACGTGTGAAATTAGTTTTGCAGACAAATATAAATTGTGCCTACTTATATACACTGATGAGCCAAAACATTATGACCACTCACAGATGAAGCGAATAATGTTGATCATGTCCTAACAAGGCCACATGTCAAGATCTGGGTAGATTAGATGGTAAGCGAACAATCATTTCTTGTAGTCAACGTGTTGAATGCAGAAGAAATGTGCAGGAGTAAAGATCTGAGCGATTTTGACAAGGGCCAAATTGTTATAGCCAGACAACTGTGTCAGTGCATCTCTGAAACAGCAAGACTTGTGGGATGCTCCCAGTCGTCAGTGGTAAGTACCTGCCAACAGGGATCCGAGGAGGGACAAACCACAAACCAGCGACAGGATGCTGGGATCCCAAGGCTCATCAATGCACGAAGGCAACAAAGGCTATCCCATCTGGTCTGAACTGACAGAAGGTCCACAGTTGCACAAGTCAAAGAAAATTTCAGTGATGGTTACGGGAGGAATGTGTCACGACACACAGTGCATCACATCCTGCTGCGTATGGGGCTGCGTAGCCGCTGTCCACCATCGAAAGCACCTACAATGGGCATGCAAGCATCGGAACTGGACCTTGGTGTAGTGGAAGAAGGACGCCTGGTCCGATGAGTCCCATTTTCTTTTACTTCACGTGGGCGGCTGTGTACATATGTGCCATTTACCTGGGGAAATGATGGCACCAGGATGCACTGTGGGAAGATGACAAGCTGGTGGAGGGAGTGTGATGCTCTGGGCAATGTTCTGCTGGGAAACCCTGGGTCCGGCCATTCACGTGAACGTCGATTTGACACGTGCCACCTACCTAAACATCGTTGCAGACCAGGTAAACCCCTTCATGGAAATGTTTTTCCCTGATGGCAGTGGCCTCTTTCAGCAGGATAATGCACCCTGCCACACTGCACACATTGTTCGGGAATGGTTTGAGGAACATGGTGAAGACTTCAAGGTTTTGCCCTGGCCTCCAAATTTACCAGATCTCAATCCGATTGTGCATCTGTGGAATGTGCTGGATCAACAAGTCCGATCCACGACGGCTCCACCTCGCAACTTACAGGACTTGAAGGATCTGCTGCTAATGTCTTGATGCCAGATACCACAGGACTCCTTCAGGGGTCTTGTAGAGTCCATGCCTCGGCAGGTCGGCGCTTTTCTGGTGGCACACAGAGGACAAACAGCATATTAGGCAGATGTCATAATGTTTTGGCTCATCAGTGTATTTGTAATATTAACATTTTATGATATTGCATAATCAGTACAATGTATATTGAAAATTCCAGTGTCAATGAACTCACCATGAGGAGAGAAAAAAAAAATTATTCTACTAGGCCAAAGGGTTCAAAAGTTATAAGCAAAAGAAAAGTTAAAATGGTGGCTGATGGTGGTTCAGAGGTTTGCTCTGGGAGACCCAAAAGTTGGTCAGAACTTGAAGCCCACATCAATCATTGTGCCAAATTTCACAATTTTCAAAACGGTTCTAAGGGCTGCCATAGACTTCCATGGAAGAGGAATAATAATAATAATAAAATCACTGCAAGCAGTAATTATGCGGCTAAGCACAACAGCACCAGATCTGTAAATTTAATAAGACTTATCATCCAGACAATAACTTTAGGAACAGTGGTTTAAAAACCATCCTTAAAACATTATACAATTGCTTATAACATTTGACCAGTAGGTGGTGTTATCACCATATTGATGTTGTATTGTTAGGGCATGGTTACAATGACACATGTACAGTTTTATGTCAATATGCCAAAGTGTTGGTGAAATACAGTCTCAGATATGCTTTGGCACCTTGCCATCAAATTTTTTGATGTGTTAAATGAGAATGTTTGGCCTATCAAAAAGATTTCCATAACTTTTGGCCAGCATGTTCTAAAGATGATCTTACCCAAATTTGGGAAAGATCCGATGAACGCTGTAGGAGGAGTTGCAAAGAGTACATTTTCAATTAAATTCAAAATGGTGGCCAGGAAGTATGGCAGACCATGTTAAAAATGGTATCAATGACCCAGTCTCATGACAAAAGACCAAATTAAACAAAAGTTTAAAAAAAATCTGTTATCTTTATTGAAAACTAGGTGGCTGTCCCCAAACATTTCAGGTACTCTTAGAGCATGGTGCAGATAAAATACTGTATATCAAATTTTGTAATGATACACTAATGCATTTTTTTTTTTTTTTTTAAACACAACATTTACAACAACATTCAAAATGGCGAAGCCCAGTATGGCTGACAAAGGGAACATTGGGTATCATTTGACTCTGTATGCCCCTAGGAATATAAAGAAACCAGTCTCATTATTTTAAGTCCAAGTATTCTGAAGTTAGAGGGAAAACAAAATAACTGTTCATATTTCTTGACCAGTTGGTGGCACTGTGTCAAAACTGCTTAGGTACACTCAGGGCATGATGGCTATGATATATATATATACAAAGATTCCTTTGAATATGCCAAAGCATTACCAAGATATAACTTCAAGTTCTGTTTCACATGCTCACCTTCAGATTTGTGGATGCATTATATGAGTATGGTTTGGTCTATTAATATGAATTCCATAACTTTTAGTCATGAGTATCCCTAGATCATACATATCAAATTGTGTGTGAATCAGACATATGAACTAGGAGGAGATAAAAATTTTATTTCATTTTTTGTAGGAAAATTCTAAATGGCGGAAAATCTAGTCAGGCAGAAATTTTGTTTCTAGACTTTACAGTACAAAGGTTATAAGCATAAGTGCAACTTTGAGCTTTTGGTGGCACTAGTGGGTTAGATATCGAGACCCAAAATTTGCTGTACAGTATGTAAAAACTCCTCTATCAGTGTGCCAAATTTCATAACTTTCCTACCAACGTTTCAGTGGGCTGCCATAGACTTAAATGGTGGAAGCAGAAGAAGACTAACTAAAAATGGACTAACTGAGTTACTTCCATTTGTGATATTTTATAGTTGTGATGACTTTACTATTATCCTAAAATGTAAAAGTAAGAGAAAAAAGAAATAATTAAGAGTGAGTAGATGTGTAAGTGATTGGTAGTATACTAAAAAAAAATCCAACACTTTGAAACTGCTGCTGCTATCTGCCACTTTCCATCTCCCAAAGAGCAAATACACTCTTATCTCTGCTTGTACTAAGGAATCTGTCTCTGATAGCTATACAGTTTGTATTAGCCCACAATTAGGGCTGAAATTTCACACCTGTCTCTGGGGTAAATACTCAGAGGCTTCCAGTGCAGGGGCATGAACAAGCAGGTAAATAGGTTGACATTGTGAGCACAGCTGAGAGCGCTTAGCTCTGCGCTTGCTCGCTGCACAAGCTCGCTATTGTTCACCATCGCTGCCGATGGCTATTTCCATCATGATAATTAGGGCTCATTTTACTAAACATGAGGCTCTAACAAACAGACTAGAAGGCAAACTCTGCAAATATACCTCCCCCAAATCCCCCGTTATCACAGCTAGCTTCTCACTTCTTCACTTCCATGGCTTCCCTCCTTGAGTCGACTCTTCAGAGTCTACTATATGTACAGTTTAACAAGGGATGGACAAATAATGGAAACACCACATGATAAAAGAGTTAAAGGTGCTGTAAGTGATTTTTGGAATGCAACAAATAAAATGTCTACCTGACAGATATCAGTGAAACAGGCTTCACTGGACTCTGTAAATAGTAAAAAAAAAAAAAAAAGAATCTAAAAGGGGCTTGCACTATTTTAGCCAATCAGACACGTTCTCTGCCTGTCAATCATTTTGTGTGTTCAAGATTGCTAAACCCGGTAAGCTGATATTAGAGGTTGACCTATAGTGGATTTTGCCAATATGATAATTAAGGTGGTTGAATAAGCTGATAACCTATTAATTGGTCGATAGAATGTTAAAAACTTTTCTTAGTCTACCCTTACTACGACAGACACAGAAAGAGGCTACAGGAGTCCAAAATTAACAAAATTCCAGATTCAGTCTATTGTGCAACCAAATCCCAATAATACCCAGGACATTTTTTAAATACTTTTAACTATAAACATGCCCGAAATACACGTATTTATTTCGGGAGCCTTATTTTGAAATGATGGAGAATTGGCTTATTTAGAATGCTCTATATTTAAGTATTTACCAAATTAAGATTTTGTATTCACCAGATGAAGTATTTTATATAACACTAGGTGAGTTTTTTTTATTAGTATTCAGAAGAAAGTTGGAGACACAATGTATGTACCACGGGGCACATTTCTATATAGTCGCATTTTACTTTGCATGCTCTCGCTTCAATTTAGAACACTTGCTGATTTATCTAATCAAAATGACAAAATATGCATTGAAGTGAGGATAAAAATATGGATGAATATTATCAATGACAAAAGATTTAGATATAATAAAAACCCCACAATGTGTTAGTAATTGTTTTTTATTTCACTTCTAGAGGCTGCTGTTATATTGTAGGAATTAAAAATAAACTATCGTAAATATCGGCTTTCATTTTTGCTCCACAAAGCAACTATCTGCACCAATTAATCAGTAAAACCAATATATTGGTCTACCTGTAGCTGACATTTCTTTGGAGGGCAGGGTTTTGAAGTGTGGCCAAGTTACAAACTTCCAAATCCTAATATTCAGTACCAGAATGCATCTGTCACAAAAACTGCTGAATTATTAGAGACACCATAAAATTGCTTGATAAAAGTTTGTGATAATTATGGTTTATTTAAATCGCAAAGGTGATTTGCTACTTGGCAGGTGGTATTAGAGGGAGGGATCCCAAAGTGGATCTTAACTTTTAACACCATTTATCTCCAACACACATTGCATTCTTTGTCATCCTACCCAAGGCCGTACCCAAATGCGTTTCGCCCGTTTATTTGCAACCCTGAACACAGAGTAGCAGCAACTACAAAAGCAGTCAGTTTCTATATCCATGTTTGTTTACATCTGTCATGCGTTTCCTAGAATGGGAAGGCGTGTTTCTGCATGAGATTATGATTGGATCGACTTTACAGTTGGTGAGTGTGTGACTCTTAGTCGATTGGTGTGTGATGCCATTTTAATTTTTTATTTTTGTCTATAGTGATTTACAAAGTCAGTAAGTGTGTGATATCCGTTATTACCTTCCACCATTGTTTCACATGTGTTAGCTATTTAGCTAGTTTATTTCTGTGTATATATATGCCCTCACTTCCATTCTCTTTGTCAGTTCTTGTTATTAACATTTTTATTGATTCCATTCATAAAAAAACAATAGACACAACATAAAATATGGAATCAGATATATAAATTAAACCCTTCCCCCGAACATCCCCCCCACCCGACACAAACACGCATTACAGTGGTCTCTTACAATTATAGCAAAAAATTAGAAATAAACTAAAAAAAAAAAAAATACTTACAAAAAGCAAGAGTGCACATACACATCAAACTAAAAATTAAAAATCAAACCCCCCCCCCCCACCTTCCTATTAAACAAATCCCACTTTCCTAACCTTCTAAGGATTGCCTCCTCAAATGCGGTTGTCTCGCTCATCTCCCCGCACCACTCCCGAAACGAGGGTGCCCCAGCCATCTTCCACCCCCTGAGTATTATTTGCCTGGCCACCATAACTCCAGCCAGGACCCAACCTCTCAAGTGGCTATCCCCAAAATTTATGACTTCCCCATCACCCAAAATGGAGAGTCTGGGGCAAAATGAAAACCTTGTGTCCAACACATCACACATAAATCCCTGAATCTTTAACCAAAATTCCTGTATTTTAACACATCCCCAAAAAACATGGGTTGTGTCCCCGTCTTCTGATTGGCATTGCCAGCAGGTGGGTGTGTCTTAAAGACCAAGTCTATACAATCTAGAGGGGGTCCAATATAATCGATTCAAAATCTTAAATTGAATCAGACGCACCCTCGAATCTCTAGATGTAGACTTAACATTTTTTAGAATCTTAGCCCACACTCCCTCCTCCAATACCAAATTTAAATCTCTTTCCCATAATCTCTTGATAGAAGTTAGAGCTCCATCCCCCAGTCTCTGAATTAACAGGGAGTAATACACTGATGCCTCATAACCTTTTCCAAAAGCAGTAATCACCACTCACAGAGTATCTGCCTTTTTAGACCCCCCTAAATATTATGCTAAGAGTATGCTACTCCCAAAAATAGTACAAAGCAAGTGGCGCAGCTGTAAGTACCTGAAGAACTGAGATCTAGGAATCCTGAAATGTTGGACCAAATTTTCAAACAATCTCAACCCACCACTCTCACATAGGACACCGAGTGTATTAACACTCCTCTAAATCCACTCCAACCAACAGAAAGGGGACTCACCAATACGCAACTTTGGGTTTAGCCATATGCTTGAAGCAACATTTAAATAAATGTCTGAATTAAACACTCTGGTCACTTTTGTCCATTGCGCGTGCAGATGCGAGATAATGGGGTGCGACTTAACTTCTCCAATAAGTTTAATAGAAAGGCTTTGTAATAGTAAAATAGGGGCAATAACTTTCTGTTCAATTCCAAACCAGGGAGGGGCACTCTCAGGTGGAAGTGACCAATGAGCTAAATGTCTGAGACCGAATGCATAATAATAAAACAAAATCTTGGGTAGGCCTAGCCCACCTTTGTCAGTCGGCCTATGTAACTTGTTGCAATGTAACCTGCGACGCTTTCCATTCCAAATGAAGGACTTCGCTATACTATCAAATTGCTTAAAATAAGAGAGGGGGACATCTACAGGGAGAGATTGTAGTAGGTAGTTGAATTTTGGAATACAATTAATTTTAATAACATTAACCTTCCCAATCATCGATAAATGTAATGAAGCCCACCTGCCCACATCACTCGAAAACCTTTTTTATTAAAGGATCAAAATTATCTCTAAATAAATCAGACAAATTTGCTGGGAATAAAATTCCCAAATACTTAATTCCCTGTTTGGGCCACTGGAAGGCACCTGGCTGAAAAGCCTTTATTGCGCTGTCACAGCCAAAGCTTCGGATTTAGACCAATTGACTTTGTTTCCTGAGAACTTGGATAAGGAATTAATAATTCTGTGGAGGCAAGGCATAGATCTAGTAGGGTCAGAGACGAATAATAAAATATCATCGGCGTAAAGCAAAAGCTTATGCGCCATACCTCCCACAATCACCCCTGGAAAATCATCCTCCTTTCTTATTGTGGCTGCTAATGGTTCCAGGGCAAGACAGAACAATAATGGGGAAAGAGGGCAACGCTGCCAGGTGCCCCTGTCCAGAGTAAAATAATCTGAAATTAGTCCATTTGTTTGTACCGCCGCTACAGGGTGTCTATAAAGTATTAAAGATAATCCAATTCTACCATATCAAATGCCTTTTCGGCTTCAAGTGAGATGGCAGTGACCGGAGATTGTTCATTCGCTACTGTCCACATGATATTGATGAGACGCCTAATGTTATCAGAAGAGCTACGGCCTCTAATAAACCCCACCTGATCTATATGTATAAGAGATGTCATAACTTTACTTAATCGATTAGCCAGAATTTTTGACAAAATCGTTACATCTAACAGGTCAGGGAAATTGGACGGTAACTTTTACACTCGCATGGATCTTTGTCCTTTTTAAGAATCAGACTGATCCGGGCTTGTGTCATGGTTGGGGGAGCTTTCCATTCTTTTATGATTCAGTATAAACTTCTAGCAAAAATGGAGCCAGTTCTGTAGCATAAGATTTGAAAAACTCAGCGGCAAAGCCATCTGGCCCCGGAGACTTGACTGTAGGCAAGACATTTATTACCTCGCCAAGCTCCTCCAAGGTTATCTCAGAATCAAGAGAATTTTCGTCAGTTTAGGGAGATCTAATGGTTCCACAAAGTTTCTAATATCTTTATCAGTAGACGAAGATGTGGAACTATAGAGATCAGAGTAGAATTCTTTAAAAGCATTATTAATATCAATGGCCGAGGTAAATATTTCACCACCAGCAGATTTCACTGAGGGAATGATAGAAAGAGACTCTCTCTGCTTTATATATCTAGCCAAAAGTTTTCCTGCTTTGTCCCCCAACTCAAAGTATGACTGTCTTGTCCTGAATAGCCAAAACTCCACTTTCTGCGACAAAATAGTATTATATCTGTATTTCAATTGGGTCAATTCTCTGAGGCCATCAGATGAGCTTCAGCTCTGCCTCTGCATTTTTAATATTTCCTTCCAACTCCACAAGTTCTCATGCTTTGGATTTTTTGGTGAATGAGGCATACTGTATTATCCGACCCCTAAGAACCACCTTAAGTGCCTCCCAAGCCACGCCCACAGAGGATACTGAGGACCAGTTGGTCTCCTTATAAACACTGATTTCAGTCTTTAACATTTGTTGGAAATCAGAATTTTGCAAAAGGAACACATTAAGGTGCCAACTATATGATTTCTTTTTCTCTGTATATGGCAACACCTCTAAACTCACCAGGGCATGATCTGAGACTAAGATATTTCCAATTGAGCAATCAACAACAGATGAAATGAGGGATTTGGATCTAAAAAAAAAAAAATCTATTCTAGAATAAATTTTATGGATTGAAAAAAAAAATGTATAGTACCTACCAGATGGGTTCAAAAGTCTCCAAATATCTGTAAGACCAAGATTTTTACACATCCTGTGAAGCATCAGTGTTGCTCTAGGGGGTTTACACACTTTTGCTTCACTGTGATCAAGGACTGAGTCCATCAAAAGATTAAAGTCTCCTCCCAATATTATATCATGAGGGGTGCCAGCGGTTTGCAGCATCTCTTCAAGATCTATAAAAAAAGCCCTCATCATCAGCGTTAGGTGCATAAATATTAGCCAAAATCATCCTTTGCCCTTGAATTTCAGCTAAAACAATAATGACTCTCCCTAATTTATCTTTAGTCTGTTTGAGACATTTGAATTGTAGATGTTTGTTAATCAATATAATGACTCCCTTGCTTTTACTTGAGCCAGCACTTAAAAAAAAACATGTCCACCCCATATCTTCCCAAATTTTTCAGCTTCCTGCAGGGAGAGATGTGTTTCTTGAAGAAACACTATATCATATTTCTTACATTTAAGAAAAGTAATAACCTTCCTTCTTTTTATGGGGTGCCCCAACCCATTTACATTCCATGTGGAGAGAGATAGTACACTCATATTAACATTTGACATTTTGATATAGTACAAAAAATAAATTGTGTGTCAAAAACAAAATTATACAGACCACATTCCCCATTAGTGAAACAATCAAACCCCAAATTTTCCCCCGAACAAAACAAACAGAAAAAAGTCCCGTTTATGTCCCGTAAAAATACTCAACAAAACGAACTCCAGCCAGCAGGAAGAATAAGCACGAAGAACGAACAGATTAATCCACAGCTGTTCCAAAGGAGTGTTATTCAATAGAACATGCTCCATCTGCTAGGCGGAACCAATACAAAAAGAAACAAAACCGGCATCCCGTTTCCCCGGATGGTCGAGACAATTCACTCGGAGGCCGCATAAAAGTATATACCATGACTTACACAATCTGTCAACTTTATAAAAGACATCCTTTGTGTGAGCATGTAGATATTTTGCGGTCATCCGTAGTGTCCACTCTCAAACTGGCCGGGAACTTCAATGCAAATGTAATCTTTCGTCAATGCAAAAGTTTCTTTAAGGAAAAGTGTTATTCACAAAACAAGTTCCAGCCACTCGGCGGAGCCAATGCAAAAAGAAAAAAGAAACCAAAATGACGCCCAGCTTCCTCAAAAGCCAGAGTAAGTACAGCGAGTCGACCCAGTGGTTTACTCACCCATTGAAGATATTGCCTGATTGGGACATGTTTCTATTCTCAGTTTGGCCGGAAACATCAGAGCAAAAGTGATCTTTCGCTGATGTAAGAGTTTCTTACATTCCTTGAACCGATCGCGTTTCTCTCTTGTTGAACTCGCAAAGTCCGGGAACAAGAAAATATTATAGTTCTTCCAAGAAAGCTTCCCTTTGCTCCTCGCCTGGCACAACACAATATCTTTATCGGATGATCTCAAAAATCTAGCCAGAATCAATCGGGGCCTATCTCTCTCAGCAAATCTTGAGCTGGGACTCTGTGAGCTCGCTCGATTTCCAGCTTGTGGCCTGTTATGTCGAGCAGACTCGGGAAAAGCTCGTCTAGGAATTTCACCATATCTCTGTCCTCCTCATGCTCATGAATTCCAACAATTCGAATGTTATTCTTGTGGCTTCTATTCTCAAGATCTTCAAGCTTTTCAAGATGTTCCAAATCAACTTTGGTCACAGGCGGATTAGCGGTTAATTCCCTCTCCTAAGATTCCAGACAATCGATCCATCTCTTAACATCAGTCACTTTTGTAACTAACTCAGAGAATTTTATTTCCATCGCCGTAATCGATCGACGTATAACAGCGAGATCCTCCAAGTCAGCAAGAAACTTGGTTAACATCACCGACATGTTGGACAACTGACGCTGGATCACCTCTCCCGCTGCGCCATCCAAATCGAGTCCCCGGTCTGTAGGCCTGTCGGGGCTTTCATTCTGAACACGTAAGTGTCTTTTAATGTCACCAGAGCCCGAGGATTTTGACTTCTTTGCATGTATTGCCTCAATGAGCAAATGTGTAACTGGGTGTATCAAATTTCACCAGATTATATCATGAAAATAATTAAAAATTTAGCAAAGTGCGCAGAGCTCGTCGCTCACACATCTGCTTCTTGCATGGCGCCACGTGACCTCTCCTTTGTCAGTTCTTGATCGTTGATCTTATGTACTTATGTTAAGATGTAACAAATTTGTATATTTAGTTCTTTGTTCTCCTCTGTTTATTGTATCACCTTCTTCATCGTCTTCATTAAGCAAGCCTGCAATTAGATCCATTGCTCACTCGCCTCATCTCAGCATAACGTTACAACTACACTTCTCAATTTAAGAGGTGAAACTCTGGATATGGCTAATATGAGTTCAATTGAAGACACTTATTTTTATATTACAATCTACAGCCACAGTGGACAATGCAAGTAAACCATAATAATAAACTAGTAGATCTGTGCACTGCAAACAATAAGACTGTAATTTCAGTAATTGTTTTGTGGATTCAGTAATGATGAAATATACTTTGTTAACATTAAAATAATATGCAGAAATATGCAATAATTACAATAAGCAGTTTCTTTGGAAGTAAAGTTATAATAGAAAGATGGTTACATGCAGGGACTTTGACAGACGTGTTTGTTTTGGTCGTATGGCTATTTTTCAGCATCTGTGCTATATGTGAAGAAATTAAATGTTTCTTTTGTTTTAGACCATAAAGAATAAAGATGAAATTAAAGAGAGACATTATTATTCTTAGATCTTGTCTTTGGACTTGCATTACTCGGAAAGACTCAAATCAAAACTTTACTCAAAGCATTCAGTGAAAGATCTCAGAGCTGAACTTCACCACTATTCTAAAACAATGGTGAACGAAATCTGAACATTTACTAACCAGTGGCAATTCACAGACATTTTTCCTCACATATTTGAGTGATTTACGCTCATTGTAGAGGATAGCACTGCTTATAGAATAAAAAGAGTGTTCTTAGGATTTTAAGAATCGACACCAGGGTCGTTCAAATTAAGGTTGTGATTAAGTGGAAAATCAATATTTTTGCCTTGGTCGAGTCCCAGCGTGTCCGCGAGAGAAACAGACTCAGTTTTAGTCTCTCTCACACCTCATAGAAGCGTCTCTGACTGCACTGACTAACACAGCTTTCAAAGGTTGCACTTATTTAGATGATCTGCTTCTTCTTTATTAAAAAGATGGGCATGATATGAAAGCACAGATAACTGAATATACTGTAAATATTAAAACATGGACTTAAAGTATTGGAATATATTGATATTTGATTGTATTGAAACAGCCCTTCTATAAACTATACCCATCTATACACTCCAATGTAAAATATCGACTGTCCCTCACGTTTGCATATATGCAATTGAACATTGGCAGAATCCCAGAGTTTTACGTAAGAGGGAAACCCCACTATTGCAGCACAATTCCACTGCAGGTCACGATAGAAAGGTAAGGAAACAAACAACAACAACTTTGGAATATCTGGAAATAAAGCTAAGCAATTGGATGGCAGGTTTGTTATTTACATAAGCATAGCGGGGAAATTACATTGCTGTGGAGAAAGATGCTTACTGACTAAGGGGCATATATACGAGAGTTAAGAGTATACCACTTATACAGGGCATGTAAACGGGAACGCTACTTTCATGCAATAAACTGCTTTCTCACATTAAGCCGCTTTCTGATGTCCATGTAAACGTAGTCTGTGATAGCACTAGACTGTGTAAACAGCAAAAAACAAAAACTGACCTCAGGCCGTGGACACATTCTTTTGATTAGCCAATCAGAAAACTTTGATGTGCTTTCTGCCTGTCAATCATATTGCCTGTTCTCATAGTGTAGTAGTTAAAGTGGATCATTCAGGTTTTATGTCATATTCGGATTCATACCATTTTCAGCTGAGGGCGCTAATTTTCTACTGTTGTGTTTGACAACCGTGAGATGATGCACTGCTATACTGTTCTGTGGTCTCAATATTATCTTTGGAGGGTGGTGTTTTCGAAAGAGGGGCTTTGTCTAACATCTCAGTGTCATGGAAGTTCCAGAGAGGCTAAAATCGTTTACACCACATTTAATGCTTTATGGATTTTTAAATGAATAAAAAATACCTCCCTAACCTAAATCTGCAACATAAACCTAACCAATAGTGTCATAAAAAGCAAATGTGAGATGATGGAGTGTTAACCTTAAAGGGGCATTCAGTAGTTCCCTATCTGTCACTCATTCGACGTTGTGTCGATGTAGTGACATTAGAGGTCACTCTTGGGAGCCCCAAACACCTCTGCTCTTTTTAAAAAGTCAGTGGGAATTGGCGAGTGGTAAAAGGAGCTGGTATGCAACCACTCATTCAGATTTTCTCTTCGGAGCCGAGTGGTTGAGTTCAGCGAGCTGAATTACTCTGCTGATCCATTCACCTCGAAAAGCTGTTGGATTTATGCCGCATTACAGCGGCTTCTCCCCCTCTTGCACTGGTGAAGTGCAGAGAATGCCCCTGGGTGCTTCAACAACTAAAAGAGTATATTCTTCCTACTAAAAGAGTATATTTTCCCTTCTTAAAAGAGTGGCATTAACTGAGAGTATCTTTTTAAAGATGCCTCTCCGTTTGTGTGTATTTCCTGGTTGCGGCGTTTGTGTGTATTTCCACGATCGTGGTCTTACATGCTTGGGCGCTGCCCACGCGGAGACAGCATTCGTGGACATGTCATGTTCTCACTGTGAGGGCGTGACCATGGCAACATTGCGGTCGTGGTTTTTACTTCACTAGAGGGAAAGACCACCCCAGCGGCTCCCCGCCTCGGTCCTTCTACCTACTGGTTTGAGGCCGTGTCGGTTAGCACTGGGGGTGATTTGGGGACCCCAGTGGGAGCCACTCCACTGGGTAACTCCCCACGGACCTCCCATTCCCCAATACACTCGTTTGGAATGAGACCGCCGGCTCGTCTCAGGGCGAGTTCGCGATCTCATTTCGGCACTCACGAAGTTGATGAGCTCTCGATTGCAGCATCGGAGAGTGAGCTGTCCAGTCTGATGCTGAGGAGTCGACTGGGCTCCCACCTTCGGGTGTGGTCGACCAGTCGCAGCCTGACGTGCAGCTGGCAGCCATGCTTGCCCAGGAGGTTTCATGTGTCAGGCTGGAGTGGAACCCTCCAACCCCCTGAACCCTCACAGCCTGACAATTGGTTCCTGGGCCCAGAGCGCTGCTCATGGCCGCACCCTGGCCTGGTCCCTTTCTTCCCGGAGGTGCATGAGGAGCTCACGAGGTCATGGCGGGCACCTTTCAATGCCTGGACCCAGTCTCTGAGCTCCTCTGCTCTCACAACCCTCGATGGTGGGGCTGCCAGGGGGTACTTGGCGATTCTCCAGGTGGATAAGGCGGTTGCGGTGCACCTGTGCCTGCAAAACGCCACCACCTGGCAGGGCCGCCTGAGACCCCCGTCCAGCACCTGTAGGGTTCTGTCGTCTCTGGCAGCTGAGGTCTGAGGTGCCACTGGACAGGCTGCCTCTGCCCTGCACACCATGGCTCTCCTGCATGTGCACCAAGCCAAGGCGCTAAGAGAACTGCACAAGGGTAGTTCTGACCCGGGATTGATGCAGGAGCTGCGCTCAGTGACCGACCTCGCTCTCTGGGTGACGAAGGTCACGGCGCGGTCTCTCGGGCAGGCGATGTCCACCCTGGTGGTCCAGGAGCACCACCTATGGCTCAACCTGGTCGAGATGAGAGAGGGTGACAAGGCACGGTTCCTTGACACCCCATTTTCCAGGTCAGCCTGTTTGGCGACACCATCGAGGACTTCGCCCAGCAGTTCTCGGCGGTGAAGAAGCAGATGGAGGCTATACAGCACATCCTGCCCTGACGCGGCTCAAGACCCCACACCCCATCTGATCATCGCCACGGGTGTCCTCCTGCAACAACAGCACCGGCTCCGCCGCAGCCCGCCCCTGCGACCCGGCCTCGGCGTGGAGCCCATCGCAGGAAGCAGACGCCACCGTCTCACGACTTGTCGCCAAAAACCCAAGGAAAGCTTCAAAGCGCCCCTGAGACGGGCGACCCAGGGACGAGGAGACCCACTTCTATGGAGCTGGTGGACAGACCACTCCATCCCCCGGTGAGGGCTGGGAGGAGAATCTTTTGTTTCATTTTTCGCCGCATGCCCAAGAGGCTGTGGTACCCAAAACTTCAACAAAAGAGTGGTTTTCTTGTTCCCTGGGTCACATGTAAGGTGTGCACGGCCATCATCATGACCACCGTCCACCGTCCCATTTTGGCAGGTTTGGTGCTCCAGCGGCGCACCCCCCGCCCCTGTGCGCTCAGCTGCGGCACAAATATGCCCACACTGGGTCGGTTTCGACGGACTGCGGGGACAAAATTCCTACTCCCCCCTCCTCGACCAATCTTATGGTGGGTGTCAGGAGCCAGGTAAGTGCTTCGATGTCTCTGGACTCAGCACGGCCATGGGGTTCGAGCCCCCTCGACATGGCACCTCAGGCTCCACCCCACTGCCCCGCCCCACCCGCCAGTACATCCGACGTGATTGTCCCCTTGGTCCCCCTCACCCAGAGTTTGGACGCGTGGCTCGCTACCCTTCTACGGAAAGGTGCGATAGAGCCTGTCCCTCCGGCTGAGATGAAGATGGGGTTTTACAGCCCCTACTTCATCGTACCGAAGAAAGGCGGTGGGTTGCGGCCAATCTTGGACCTGCGAGTACTGAACCGGGCCTTGCACAGACTCCCGTTCAAGATGCATTTTAGCGAGCGTGATGCATCAAGATTGGTTTGCAGTGGTAGACCTGAAGGACGCATACTTCCAAGTCTCGGTCTTACCTCGACACAAACCCTTCCTGTGGTTTGCTTTTGAGGGCCGGGCGTACCTCCTCCCCTTCGGCCTGTCCTTGTCCCCTCGCATCTTCACAAAGGTCGCAGAGGCAGCTCATGCCCCGCTAAGGGAAATGGGTGTCCGCATCCTCAATTATCTCGATGACTGGCTAATCCTAGCTCACTCTCGGGATGTGTTGTGCGTGCACAGGGATCTGGTGCTCACGCACCTCAGCCGACTGGGGCTTCGGGTCAACTGGGAAAAGAGCAAGCTCTCCCTGGTTCAGAGCATCTTTTTTCTCTTCTTGGAGTTGGACTCAGTCTCGATGATGGCGTGCCTCACGAACAAGCGCGCACAGTCGGTGCTGAACTGTCTGAAGGCATTCAGACAGAAGACAGCGGTTCCACTGAAACTTTTTCAGAGGCTCCTGGGGCATATGGCATCCTCAGCACTGGCCACACCCCTCGGGTTGATGCATATGAGACCGCTTCAGCACTGGCTTCAGACTCAAGTCCCGAGATGGGCATGGTGCCACGGGACACATCGTGTGGTCGTCACAGCGATCTGTCACCGCCTTTTCAGCCCTTGGACCGACCTTGCATTTCTACAGACAGGGGTTCTGCTAGAACAGGTCTCCAGGTGCATCATGGTTACGATGGACGCCTCCGAGATGGGCTGGGGCGCCGTATGCAATGGGCACACAGCCGCCGGCTCCTGGACTGGCCTGTGGCTGCATTGGCATATCACTCGGGGGTCTCACAGTACTGCTTGCCCTGCGGAGGTTCCGGCTGTTGATCCAGGGCAAGCAAGTGTTGGTCTGGATGGACAACACAGCGACGGTACGTACATCAACCGTCGAGGCGGTCTACACTCCTGTTGCATGTCACAACTCTCCCGCCGTCTCCTCCTCTGGAGTCAGCAGCACCTCAAGTCGCTGCGAGCCACTCACATCCCGGGCGACCTCAACACTGTGGTGGACGCGCTGTCATGACAGGCTACGCTCAGGAGAGAGTGGATAATCCACCCCCAGGTGGTCCAGCTGATTTGGAGTTGATTCGGTCGAGCACAGGTAGACCTGTTTGCTTCCTGGGAATCCTCCCACTGCCCACTTTGGTATGCCCTGACTGAGGCACCCCTCGGTATAGATGCGCTGGCACACAGCTGGCCCCCGGGATTACGCAAATATGCATTTCCCCCAGTGAGCCTACTTGTACAAACCCTGTGCAAGGTCAGGGAGGATGAGGAGCAGGTCGTCCTAGTAGCACCCTACTGGCCCACCCAGACGTGGTTCTCGGACCTCATGCTCCTTGCGACAGCCCCCCCCCGGCAAATTCCCCTGAGGAAGGACCTTCTTTCTCAGGGATGGGGCACCATGTGGCACCCACGACCAGACCTCTGGAATCTCCATGTCTGGCCTTTGGATGGGACGCAGAAGACATAAGTGGCCTACCACCCGTGGTGGTAGACATGATCACTCAGGCTAAGGCTCCCTCTATGAAGCGCCTGTATGTCTTGAAGTGGCGTCTGTTCGCTAAGTGGTGTTCTTCCCTACACAAAGACCTCCAGAGATGCCAGTTGGATCCGTGCTTTCCTTCCTGCAAGAGAAGCTGGAGGGGCGGCTGTCCCCCTCCACCTTGAAGGTGTATGTGGCCGCCATTTCGGCACATCATGATGCAGTGGATGGTAAGTATTTGGGGAAGCATGACTTGATCATCAGGTTCCTGAGATGCGCTAGGAGGTTCCCTCCAGACCGCACCTCATCCCCTCGTGGGACCTCTCTGTAGTCCTTCGGGATCTACGGCGAACTCCTTTTGAGCCCCTGGAGTCAGTTGAGCTTATGGCACTCTCTTTGAAGACTGCCCTCCTGACTGCGCTCACTTCCATCAAGAGGGTAGGGGATCTGCAGGCTTTCTCTGTCAGCAAATCGTGCCTGGAATTCGGTCCGGTTTACTCTCACGTGATCCTGAGACCCCGACTGGGGTTACAAGCCCACTCTACTAGGAGTGTAGCGGCCTCCTGGGCCCTGACCAGTGGCGCCTCTTTGGCAGACATCTGAAGAGCAGCGGGCTGGGCAACACCCAACACCTTTGCAAGGTTCTACAATCTCCAGGTTGAGCCGGTTTCATCCCGTGTATTCACAGGTACGAGCAGGTAAGTTCTGGGACAACTGGCCGGGTGTACCGCTTGCGCCTAGTGCCTTTCCCCTCCCTTGAGGTGAAGACATACGCTTTTGACTCCCAGTCATGTTCACAAGCTGTGATCCCTGGATGACTTTCCTCCTTAGCCCTGTGGCAGACGAGTTTGCAGAGAAACTCGCTGCCAACCCAGTACATGTGCTAATTAGGCCCTGTACTGGGGTAGGTACTCCACATGTGCTGGTTCCCTATAGGTGACCCCATGTGATATCTTCCGCTAAATCGTTTCCCTGTCGGTAAACTGCATCTTCCTTGGGCAGAGGCCCCTCTGCCCCGGTCACCATGTTTGTAGAAACTCCTCCCCCCTCGGGTAGGACCTACCATGTGAATTCTCCTCATGACATACTTCCGACAAGACCCAGTAAGACCATGTGATGTATTTCCACTCAAAATGCCCCTCCCCCCTTCTCTGGGCAGGGTGTGGTCTCCACGGTGTCTTCCCCTTGGGAGTGACACCCCCCCGATGTAGACATTTATGGCCCCCAGTCGGTTAACAAATTCCAATCTTTTTGGGGAGAAAAGAGGAAAAAAGGCCACGGCTGGGCTAGCCTGTCCCTATATGTTGGGCAGTTGACTTGTTCCTGATGGACTGTTCGACGCTCATAAGAGCGTTGGGGGAGGTTACATGACAGCCTGGTGTGCTGGTTACGAGGCACACAGCGGTCTGCCCATCTCGCACCGCCAGTCCATGTAACACAGTTCAGCTAGTTGTGGCATTTTGTATAGGGACCCTTAGTGTCACTACATCGACACAACGTCGAGTGAGTGACAGATCGGGAACGTCCTGGTAACTTTCGTAACCTCCGTTCCCTGATGGAGGGAACGAATTGTTGTGTCCCTCCTGCCACAACACTGAACTACCCGCTGAAATGGCCGGGACCTTGTCTCGGCTCCTCAGCACAAAACCTGAATGAGTGGTTGCATACCAGCTCCTTTTATACCTGTATGTTCGGGGGAATGGCATGCAAATTGCACTCGCCAATTACCATTGGCCTTTTTTCAAAAAGCAGAGGTGATTGGGGCTCCCAAGAGTGACCCCTAGTGTCACTACATCGACACAACATCTCATTCCCTCCATCAGGGAACGGAGGTTACGAAAGTAACCAGGACGTTCTCTAGCTAGCATTAGCATTGCTCTTCTTAGTGTACTTTAAGTACCGATACGAAAGTTAGATGCTGTACTGTCATCTATCTGTGTGGATAAGCATGATCATCTCTGCTGCCTCTGCCAGCTTTGGAATATCATTCGCATCTGGAAAATGTTGGAGTTTGAGGTAATTTCTGAAGTTATGACAAATGTCAGAATTCAAGCGAACAGACTTCTACAGTTACGGACAGATTATAATTGTCCCACAAATCAATCATATTTGGAGACTGTCTACGTTTCACGTTATTTCTTAAGACAGTTATGACCTTTATTAGAGAACTGCTTAGTGTGAAATAAACCTCAATTATCAAGCAATATAGAATATTATGTTAAAGGAAAGATTAGAATTGTTTTTGATGATTAAATTTAGCATGTCCATGAATACTGTATTTGAATAACTTGTTTTGTTTTCAAGCAAACCAATGTCATGGTTCACTCAAAATCCACAACAATCGCTGTGCCAAGCTACTAAATGAATGATGACGTATGCCATTTCATAGAGGTGGAGGTAGATGGGGCCCCCCTTACTATAGCTGTGATAACAAATGAAATACATTTACATGTTGCTTTCCAGTTACATTTGTAAACACCGCTGAAAACTGTTCATTACTAACATACATTGACTACACATGTAATTTTAAAAAGTTCGAGGAAAACTTGTATGAATTTTCTGTAAATTCCACTGATACTATTTTAGAGAGTGGTCTAAACAATTAATAATGTCTTACCTGTCCAAAAAAAAAAAAGAAGCAACATCGGCATCACTACTCAGGTCATCAAATCTTTCCACCTTCTGTATGCCGTATTGATGTTTACTCTAGTTTTACTTTCTCTCTTCTTGCTTCAGACCTTTTTCGCTTCTTTGGCAGTACAGCAACTGCAATCTCCTGTTGTCTCTGCTTCTAAAGCACGATAAAGAGTATGTTCCACTGTATTCTCTTTGCTCTTCACATCACTAAAAAAACACTGCGCTAAGCATAGCCAAGCGTATCTACATAGGCGGCAACCAGTGAGTGCAAGGAATTTCTTCTTCGATGTTTAGTGAAACAAAGCGGACCATGTCATTTCAACATGGTGAAACACACTGAAGGGGTGACCCGCACCATGTACAATAAAAACACTTTTTATAGAAATCTATGAGTACAGTCTTCATCTCATGTGAGTGTACACCATTCAAATCACACTTCACAAAAACACAATTCATTTGTTAACGTGTAAAACTTTTTAAATTAGCCTCAAATTACTGAATGCACCTTTAAAAACCTCATACATTTTTCTAGTTTTAAATAAACAAAACTGATGTCCTTACCCTAAACCTGTAACCTAAACCTAACCGATAGTGTCATAAAAGCAAATGTGAGATGAGAAACACAATAGCTGAAGCAACCATGTCATTTCATGGTGCTTCTATGACACTTTCAGGCTCACGTGTCGACTCACGTGCTCTCCAGGACTCATACCCTGGTCTTCTGCATTTAAAGTGAAACACTCTATCAGTTAAGCTACCACGCAAGTTAGTCACAATGTAATCTGCTTGTAAATGTAGATGGTTATGTAATGCAAGTATTAAAATGTATCATCTTTTAAATCATGCGTTATCATAAAATAACGCATTATTTTGCATTGCAGGGCAGTGGTGGCTCAGTGGTTAAGGCTCTGGGTTACTGATCAGAAGGTCAGAGGTTCAAGCAGCACCACCAAGATGCCACTGTTGGGCCCTTGAGCAAGGCCCTTGACCCTATCTGCTCCAGGGGTGCCATTTCATGGCTGACCCTGCACTCTGACCCCAGTTTAGCTGGGATATGTGAAAAAATAAAATAATTTCACTGTATGTGCAAATGTATAATGTGTGATAAATAAAAACTTATAAAAATTATAAATTAAAAGTGTTTCGATGTCATGAGATAGCATTGTGTGTGGAACAGAGTGAAAAATACATGTTTATGAACTGTTAATCTGACGGTTTACTCAAGATTTATGTAGTGAATAGATTTATTCAAAGTGAATAGAACACTTTGTTTTTGCTCCTCTAGTGTTTAAGAAAGAAACAGAATCTTGCTTTTTTGTAATATTTGCAAAAGATTATGTATATAACAAAAGATGTATATGTCTCTTGGTTTTGAATTCCTTTATTTCTTACTTCATTGCCATAATTACAGCCCTGTAAACCCCTTACATTTAAAGTGCTGTGGTTATAAAAAGGGTATCAGATGGTGATACCATGGTACATTGATACATACCATGGTACTACAGGGTACTTTAAAAAATACCATAATATTACTATTGTACATGTCTGAAACAGAAAACATGCTATTAACATGAAACCATATCAAATATCTTGTATTACCAGAAAATGCATGGTAATACCATGTTACTGGTAGTTCTTTTTTAATGACCTTAGACATTCAGTTTACAAGATCCAACAGGAAATGATCTGAAATGTCTTTTATCCTCTTCTACAGCAGGTCCTAGAAATGTAAGTCACTTGTACATTAGCATTATTTTGTGACAGGATTGGAGATTTGGGAGGAATGTGATCGCATTTTCATCAAAGTCACAAACACAATATGCTTAAGCTAACAACAAACAATTATAATCTTTCGTGTCTTTATTGAACTCATCCCAATAAACATTCACAGTTCTGTGGAAAAGTGAACATACTTGTGACTTTACTGAAGATATGATCACATTTAGCTAATTCCAAAGGGTTCACATTCTTTTTCTTGCCACTGTATATTTTATTAGTAATAATGATACACCCAACAAATACAATTGTATTCTTATGCTTGCGTTTTAACTCTATTACAGTATATACAGCACTTTTAACTATCTTGTGCTTCATCCTAAAAGCTTCAGTTCATCTTGGAATGCTGACAATTCTGATCTGTGCATTTGGAAATCTTTTGCCATGTTTAAAAAGCATTAAATTCTTTGGGATTCATATTCCTTGGCAGTAATCCGGGCATGCGGGGAAATCATCAGAACTAATGACTCCCGTGAGATGAGAGCCTTTATCATCACCGATCCCCCACCATGTTTAAGAGCTGGCAACAGTACTTGTGGGTTGAAGAAATCTACTGGCCTTTTTCAAACATAAACCCAAGCAGATGTAGGAAATAAGTTGAAAGGTTAATGCTGGGCGCTTTGTTCAGGAGTGGGTTTATTTATAAGCAGTAATTAATAATTATCAAATATAATTGTTAATTATTAAAATCAATAGAACATTGATTAGAATCAACATTAGCTTTTTAATCCTTTAAATCAACAATCATCAAAGATAACCATCAATTATCAAATTCAATAGAATATCAATTATTATCAAAGATAATTATTAATTATTGAAATCAATAGAACATTGATTAGAATTAACATTAGCTTATTAATCCTTAAAATCATCAATCATCAAAGATATCTATCAATTATCAAAATCAATAGAATATTAATAAGGATTAATATCGCCGGGGCACCACCCTGGAATCAGGGACTAATAACCAGACAGTATAACAGTCTCAATATTAGATTGTTCTCTTAGGAAAGTCGACGTCCGGAGAACAAAAACATTCAAAAGGTGAACAATGAAGGCTTGAATCTGAGCACTGACATCCCCTGCCAGCCTTTGACACAGGTGTATGCAAAACAAACCAAAACACTTCTTTTTAAAGTATAGCAAAGTTTATTGATGCAGTAATATCAATTAATAATCAATACAATGCAGTCGATAAACTTCTGATTTCCAATTACAAACTAAACAGTAACACGATTAATGTGGTAACAAATAAGCCTATAATACATGAGAGGAGGATGTGTGTGTGTGTAAGGAGAGAAGGAGGGCACAAAATGGCAGACGTGGCTCTTGTGGAGAGCATATCACACGAGGTTTCCGGACAGAGAATGTGGCCGCGAATGTGGGTGGAGAGACTGGTTAATGGTGTCTGCCCATTTAACACGTGTCTCCGTTGATACAATAACTTAGGGACAAAGCTGAGCTCTATCGCCAAGTTATCTGCTCGGCAAATGTTTGTGCGGGTATGTTTGTGAGGGGTCGTGTGTGTGTGCGGTTAGTACGAGAGAGAGAGAACAGAGTGACGGCACCGAAGCCAGTTTTAGCAATCATGGGAGAGAAGGCAACTGTTATGTTACTACTCAGAGATGCAGTGAACGGCTTGTAATTCATCCGCCAAGGTTGTTGGTTCTTTAATGGATAAACTCAGTGTGCTTCACCCGCGATGGCGGAAATTCATAAACAGTCCAACGTGGTTGAACGACAACACAGCAAATCTCATTTGTGGTAACAGTGAGTTCCAATAATCCCTTGAGTATTATTAGCAGCAATGAGTGGACTCGGCAGTCCATAAACTGTACAAGCAATAACATTGATACCCAAGAATAACACACTATAATAATCTATCTCTGCAAAGAATTAAACCTCTTACTTGAGTCACGTGAGGACGTGGGTAGAATGTGTGTTCATCTGTCGTTTGACTCCGACTCGGTTCCTCGAGGCTCGGGTAATGACGGGAGGCCATTTTAAAACAAGAAAAAAAATCTGCCAATGGGGTAAGCAAAATAAACATAATTCTGCTTACCCCATTGGCAGATTTTTTTTCTTGTTTTAAGTCTGAAGTTCACAAATTTTGTCAGATTTATCTTAAAACAAGACTTAATATCTTATCCCATTTTCTTGACAAGTAAATAAATCATGTTTTAAGAATGTTTAGATAATTTTACAGGAAAACAAGACAAAAATACTTTCTTGAAAATAATTTTTTGCAGTGGGTGGCTGATTCTCGGCGGGCTGGTGGAGAAATCAGCGAAGTCGACTCGGTTGATGAGGGAAGAAAAATCTTCTTCACTTCTGCAGGCAAATGGGTGAGACGCGGATTGCTCAGCGGTCTCCTTCGGATCCATTAGCACGCTCGGTGGAACATGGAGAAATCTCAGCTCATCCAGCAAGAAGGAGATCTTATGGCCAAAGTTCAGGTACGTATGTTACTTCCTTGGGCAACGAGGCTACACCTGGGAGTAGCAGGGCTGCAACTAGACAAGGCACATACTGTCGCTGGAAGCAAAATGTAGATGGAATTTCCAGGTTTTATACTCACGATGACGTCATGGTTGAGGGATGCATTCTGTTATGCATTTCATCCAATAGGATTTGAGAGTTCGATCCTTCAGAATTTCGCACATAGGTGTAAAATGAGCAAGGCTTCATAGGATCTGTAGTCTGTTTTGGACTCCCTTTGTTTGATTTTGGCGCCTTTGTTGTGGCTGTGAGGCTTCTAGTGTTCCTATAGGCCGCAGTCAGGCTTTATGACTGTTTGTAGGCCTGCCTTTGTCTCATATCTGAGTACATGAGGCTCAACATTAATCATCAGGCCATATTTTTTTAATTTTCAGGCATCTAGGTTTTGTGCTTTTCATACCAGGTTATGAGTTGGTCTTAAATACCAGAGATGTTTTAAAGCTTCACCACGTAATATCTTTTTGTTTACAATTAACAAATGTTCATTATTAAATCTTAAATTAAAAAATCTGTGTTCAAACCCCTGTCTTTGTCTTACCCCGATTCACAATGGTAAGCCTACAATAATGATTTTCATTTATCATTTGATTATTTTATTTAGAGCTGTCTGGTCGGATTTGGAGGGAAATCACAGGCTTACGTCTTAAAATGCAGTTTCGAGATTCGTTAAGTGTGTGTGTGCTACCGTTTTCTCATTGATTTTAGCCCAGTCACAGAAATGCACTAGCTGTTGTCAATGTCCATTACCATTTTAGCAGATACTCTGTTTAAACAGAGTGGACAATTGCATCTATAAGTCACTATAGGTACAAGGTAGATCCCCATGAATGTGTACTCATCTCAAATTGTTTATAATGTATCGATTACAAATTCAAATACGATTAAAATATCGATATATCGTGATGCTTCTATGAGATGCAAGTGAGGCTGAACTGAGCCTGTTTCTCTCGTAGACACACTGGGACTCTCGCACACGTTTGTCACTAGGGCCGGGCAAAAATATTGATTTTCTGCTTAATCACAATCTTCATTTGAATGAATGTTGATTCTTAAAATTCTAAGATCGCTCATTTTATTCTATGTGCAAGCAGCGCTATCCTCTACAATGTGCGTAAATCATTCACATATGCGACTGAAAATGTCTGTGATTTGCTACTGGCTGATAAATGTTTGAGTAGTATAGTGGTGAAGTTCAGCTCTGAGATCTTTTCACTGCATGCTGTGAGTAAAGTTTTGTTTCATTCTTTCCAAGTAATGTGATTCCAAAGACGAGATCTACGCATAATAATGTCGCTCTTTAATATCATCTTTGTTCTTTACAGTCAAAAACAACAAAAGAAACATTTAATTTCTAATCACACATAGCACAGATGCTGAAAAGTAGCCATTTGACCAAAACAAACACTTCTGTCAAAGTCCCTGCCACTGGTCTTAAAGAGACAGTAACGCATTAGCTCTTGTTCTACATATCAGTGTGAATAATTGTAAATAGTACAAATTAGGCATGCAAACAAAAAACATGTTACAGTATACGTATATATACATGCAGTATAATATATTCAATTTCAAGACATCCTATTCACTGATGGAATACATGGACTTTGTATATTTTAAAAAAGCTAAAAATGTGACCAAAAAGATGAAAAACTAATGATAAAATAACATTTGTCAAATTAATATTTCTGTAATTTACCATGTTAGAAAGTCCCCTGTTAATCAAAGTATTGGCTGAAAAAGAATTTCTTTCATACTTTATGTAAGCAAAATGGGCATTATTACTGAAATATACACAAATTAATCGGAACTGAAAGCTTGTGAATCGGAACTGAATCATGATATCGTGATATATCGAATTGTGACATATGTATCGTGATGTACTATGATGTATCGAATCGTGACTTGTGTATCACAATATTTATTATATCATGAAGTTGCGGGCGATACCCAGCTCTAGTTTATAGTGTATGTTTTTCCCATTGTACTCCCAGAAATTTTAAACTCTTTCTGTTGTGTCGACTTGTTGTTGGGCTCCATGCTATGACATTATTTGGTCTGTTCACGTACATGCACACTCTTCAAACACCCATCAGAACGGCACTTATGTATTTACATGGCCACATTAAGCCGCATTCTCGAGGAGAAACCTAGGTGTGTTAAACCACTTTCTCTTAATCCCTTAAGCGGCTTAAGGAAATCGGCTTTTGCTTCAGAACATCGTTTTCGGCAAAAACCCTGGAATAAACCATTTTCTTAAATGCATGAAAATGTGGTTACTGAGACCGGTGAGATATCTCAGGACACTTATTTCAGTGATACCTGTCAGGAAAAAGGCACATTTTCGGCATACCATTCTATAAAACAAATCGCTTACAGCACCTTTATAACAACCTAATATTTTTTCTGAGAGCATTTAACTTGCTTTTAGTGTTAAAAGCAAAGAGAAATTCCCTCAAAGGGACCAACATAACACAACATCTTTTCTATTTTTCTAGGAATTTTTGACTGGCAGAAAAACTCCCAACCTGTCATTGTTGGTAGTCACAGTTCATGTCCTCCTAAAGCTTTAATTAAACATGGCCTCAGGGTCAACAAATTGGATGACATGTCTCAAACTAGTTTATTTCACGTGACCCAAGTTGTTATGCCATGAATTATCTCAAAGAAGACCAACTATGGGATTTTTTAGAGTCCATCTCTTTCTTTATTGTCAGTCTGATGAGATTCATCAACATGGTCCTCATCATGCAAGGCTTGAACAGGTAGATAGATAGATAGATAGATAGATAGATAGATAGATAGACAGATAGATAGATAGATAGATGACTGGATGGATGGACTGTCACACTTGAGTGAAATCTTGTAGTTGAAAAGAGAAGAAACATCACTTCCACATAAGGACATTGACTGACAATAATGGGGCAATCCGTCCAGCTCCATCAAACTTCTCCATCTGTCAGCACTGACATTTCAGAGTCCTGTTTTATTTCTCCAGCATCCTCTTTCTTCTCTTCATCCACAGCTCTCCACCTTAACAAATGTCAATACAAAACAAGTAGACAGATGAGACCAGAAACACAGTGCACCCCCCACCCCCCCATTCCTCTAAGACACATCCAATGGATGGGCCGGTCCAGTGCGGCTCAACTCAACAGCAAACACATGCCTGCTAATCAGCTTAGTGTTTAAGAACAACACTCTCTCTTTCTCTCTTCCTCAGCTTATCTCCCCCTGCACGCCACACACACTTACTCCTACACACACTCACTTACACACTTCTGCCGCATCACAGCAGGATTAATATCTAATTATGTCAGGTCACTCGTCCAGATGGACCCTCGCTCATCCCATTGTGTCTGTCTCACCTCTCACGTGGGCCCTCTGACCTCCCACCGTGTCGCCCTGGCAACACGTCTAGTGTCCCTCCTGTGGCATTGCGGAGCGATGCTGCTTTCAGTCCCTCGCGCTCCAGGAAGAGCTCCGGCACTCGTGCACTTGGTATTCTGTGCTCATCACATGCCTGGTTAAGCCTCATGAATGGATCATGTTGGCATGGTGGGCGACCATGGCCATGGCTCTGTGTGTGTGTGATGCCAGACAGATGGTACAAAACACAGAAAACAAGCATGCATCTGAAGAACATCAATGGCCATAATGTGCTCTTTTTTCTCTCATTAATGTCAAAGAACATAATGGTGAACAAAAAAGGATTGGTGTGTGAAAGGAAGGCGTCTGTGAGAATTTGCACACTATGTGAAAAGGCGACACTTCCTTACAAGTGTGTGTGTGTGTGTGCGCACATTTAGTTACATAATAGAGAGGTAAAGGTAGTTTTTACATTATTGAGCCATTTGTATTGCAACTTCATAAGCAAATTTTAAGCAAGTTTAAACACATTTTTGGAGAGTTTTTATTGGAGTAGTTGACATGAAATACTTGGGAAAAGTTGGACTGTGATGTGTTATATTCCATCTAAAAGCTATTTTAAACAGCATTTTGCTATTTATTTATTTGTAATAATTATTATACAAGCTTTTATAAATTCATATTAATAGCCTAGAGTGCAACAGACTGGTTTCGGAAGTAAAAACCCCAATTAATGTTTCCATAGGCGAATAAATTTTTAACGATAACATGTAAACCTTTTAAGACAGACCTACTGTGAGCTCTGAGGTTTTTAATCAATGGTATATGCTTCTGTTGAAAACATCAGTCTGCATTATTTCAACTTAATTAAACATTTTTAATAGAAGAATTCCTGGTGAAGAGCTACACTATACATGATTTTAAAGGGAAACAATCCACCAATCAGAGAATCACGGCCAACAAAGTGCACCAAAAGAGCTCTGCAGCGACCGCCACCTCCAATGACGCACTGTGTATTTCTATTATTTTTATTTCCATTTTATTTTTATGCTTCATGGTTATTGTAGTTCATTCCCTCTTCACAGATGTTTAGTACACAGTCTTATACCTTTGTATTTTGGTCTGATTTTCAAATACTATTTTTTTATTTTTTTTTTGCTTCAAATCAAAGTTTGTAATGTTGTTATTCACCTCAGAGCTAACTGGTTAGTTCATGACTTAGAACTTTTTTATGATGGATTTTATAAAAATCCCTTTGAAAAAAATTAATGGGAAAAATACTTATAGAACCAAGGATGAAAAATTGGTTGGGCACTGTTGCTAAATTAATTTGTCACACTGCAGAACAACTTAAAACACCTTTCTTCACCTTCTTTAGTGTTCTTATTTAAGCTTGTTTAGATTACAAGAACTCTGATTGGAAAATGCAACCATCACTCTTCGTAAGATAAGTTGCTTTCTCAAAGTAACAGCCATTTCGTAGAAGGATAACCCATATTCAATTTTAAAGTCTTTGGAGTTACATTGACAGTATTGGCTTAAAATCTCAGATCCACTGAATGTCCATTTAATTAGATTTTAATTATTTTTATTGAATGTAACTGAGTCAAATTTGTTTCTCATGAGGAAAGGTAGTCTCTCATGTGAAACTGTATATCTCTATTACAAACTGATGGGTCAAGATAGTTGTGGTTATTATGGTCCAGTTACCCCATGCTGGTAGATACCGTAACTACACCATCTGGCTGCAAAAGACATCTTTCTCCATTGATAGACTTTCAAAAGAAGCCATGTTTTTTTGACAAAATAATTTTTTTTTTTTTTTTTGACAGACATTTTTTGAGGGACTGCTGCCTTTGGCATCACAGCTCGGATAGGTGCTTGTGGAGGGTTTGGGACTATATGTTTTTTTATGGTAGCATCAGCCAATCAGTGTTGTCATGATGCCATTTTCCTCTAGATTCACTGGTCACGTGGCATTTATGCTTCAGGTGATTGACTAAAAAAAAAAAACCTGGCAACAGAACTTCAAAATTGTTTGTTTCTGGGGGAGTACTGCGACTGTCAAGCAACTGCTATTGAGATGAAGTTGAATGCTACCAAATAGCTTTCTCCAGGGTATTATAGACTTCCTTGTTTCAAACGGGGTAGCAAGGCTGATTGAATATTAGGCTACAAATGTAATCGCTCATTGATAAGCACCCATACATACCAAATGTTACACCAAACCCCAAATTAAACAAAACGCAACAAGTCACAGACCCTTCATACGTGCAAAGTTTCAGTAATTAAGGATAAAAAGTTCTTTTAAGGGTAAAAAGTGAGGAATAATTATAATAATAATAATAATAATAATAAGGCAAAGGATTTATACTTAACAAGGGCTTTATGTTTTATTCCATAATATTGTAATAAATAAAGAAATCATATTCAGTGGTGTGTATTTGATGTCATTTAGGGAGGTATCTGTCACCTGATACTTAATTGTGAGACTTTACTATACATATTCAGCAGGGAATATTAAAGAATAATAATAATTATCATCTTCTCAAAAACAAGTTAAAATAAGTATTTCAATGTCTGTTAGAGTCTAGTGGATTCACTTTAAATGTTTTAAGCAAACAGGCACCAAGCTTTGGCAGACATCCCAGAATTTTGTTTGATGATGTTGTCACTTGAGGACATGCAGTTTACTGTGGCTGGAATTTTGGAAAATATGACCAATATCCAAAACTTCCAAAGGCAAAATTTCTAAGGAATCCTTGTTACAGTGCCATAGACATACTGTGATAGAAAGCTGAGCATACAAATTCCAGATTTTTGCCAGTTGTATCCAGTCTCCATAGATATGGCAGTTTTGCATACCCCTTAAGAGCTGTTAAAATATATAGATATAGAGTCCATGGTGCCACACAATAGAAAGTAAACTTTAATATATTCCCTAATTTAACTTATGAAGATTTTTTTTTAAGAAACACCAAGTAAATTATTAAATTTGTTTAATTCTTAAATACAGAGGCCACTATCACATCTTACCCCACACTTCTCTAATGCTAATCCAGTGACATGGTAAAGTATGTTTGATTCATGTGTGAAATACTAGATTTGCCAGATGTAATCCACACACCTTATAATTATTATCATTTATCACTTTTATTTGCTACAAGATAAATGTGATGTTCTTTGAAGAATGATGGATGAGCTCTCTGAATCTGTCCTGCCATAACAGACCGATTCCAGTAGTAATTAATTCAGTCTTGACAAACCGAACATCCAAACCTTCCTCTATGTACTTTTACAGCATGAATTCAGTTTAGAATATTTAGTTAGTCTGTTGGTATCTATCTATCCATCCATCTATCCATCCATTGCATCGTGAGATTAAACATGACTATCAGTCTTGCTGGATTTATGCCAGTGTGATTTTTACATGACAGAAGTAATCTGACTGTAGGATAAAGTGAGGTGGAATTTGATTGGCTGTGGAGATACTGAAGCAGTAACTGGAGTCGCAGCATGTTTGCCTGCTGCACTCATGCATTACACATGAGTCCACGGGTTGAAAAAATGTTAGCAATAGAGCTGTAATTCAGGGCTAGATGCATTTAACCGAAGTTTGATATCTGTCGGCATGCGGATGCTTTATTCAAACTAAAAGTGGCAGACAAATATCAGACTTTGCTTGTAAAACCTCTTGTCTTGAATTACACATAACAAAATTAACTAGATTATTACATTTTTAAGAACATGTGAGGAGTGCTTACCCTTGCAAAACTCCATCACGATGCTAGCGTGTTGTGGATGGTTGACAGAGTGTTGCTTAGGTGGTTTGAGTGGCTGTGCACGCATTGCAGTGTGGTTGTTAGTGTGTTATTGGTGGTTTCAAGGAAATTTGTAAGTGGTTGCTTACTGGCTCGGGTCCCTCCTTCAATGTAAAGGAGGTCTATGTATGTATGTCTATACGATTATTTTTCCATATAGTCTTGTATTGTTTTGTTTGTATAGTTAAAAAAAATTCACAAAATGATACTCATGCTTTGCTGCCACCTTCTGGCGCAAATTCGTAATTTGCAGAAATGGTCACTGAACGAACCAGTTAACAGATCTTTTTAGTGAATGGATTCAAAACAATGGGATGTCACTGGGATGAATCAAAATCCCCACCACATGTTTAATACTTTAGTGTGAGTAATAGTGATGATGACTGGCTTAACAAATATCTGGAAATTGAGGCTATATACTAGTGTACTATTAAATGAAAACAATCCAAGCTCATACAAGCATACAAACATTTTCAGTTTCATTTTGAAAAAATATACAAATTACATTCAGAATCATCCCACAGTTGTTTTATAGACAACAGAGGCTAAAAATACAGGAGACTGACAGAAAGGACAGAAAATAAAGAAGTCATTATGGTTTGGTTTTCCCCTTGTTTTACGGCACATACATTTCCAAATCTTGTCCAAATGTTCAGGCACAGGGTTGTTGTGCTTTTTTATATGGGCTGAGCAGCGCTTCTGATTTCTAAACCTCTCTGCATTATAGACAGCTTCTTGGACATTCAAGCCAAGGTTAAAATTTCCATTGCTAATATGAACTTTGCATAAGTGCTTATAATGGTAGTATCCCGTCTGCCTGGTTATTGTTTTTCCACTGAAATGAAGCAAAGCCCAGAAAATTCCTCAGCAAATATAAACTTTGCTTAAGTACTTATATGGCTGTTTTCTCTCCCCCATATGGCAGCCAAAGGCACAAAGCCCAGAGAAAATACAAAGCAGCTCTGCTAAGCCAGTCTCCACCCACAGACAAAAGACAAAGCTCTTCACAGGAGGAAAGTCCCTTTAAACAGTTAACAGGAGTGCAGATCTCTTAAACGTGACAGTGTTTGACAATGCTTTGATTCTCGTCTCTGTGGCTGAGCGTCTCACACGATGGAGCTGCTGGAAACCGAAATGATGAACTGTGACATGTACTGAGCTTATTTGTTTTTATTTTGTTGTTGTTTAACTATGAAAGATTCTCTGGTCTTTTCATAATCATATTTTGAGAGACAATGATTGAACAAATGAAATATTTATAGATTAAACCATGCTGGTTTAATGAATTATGGCGTAGTCTTTAAAATCAGACACTGATTGTAGAGCATAACTTCAGATAAACTCTGATATACTGTGTGTTTGTAACGATGGCTGGCAAGGCAATGACAGGCAGATGAAAACGAGATGATGTGAAGAACCCAAGAGCAGTTTATTACAAACGTGAAAAAAACGGACATAAACAACTTGACCATAGAACCAACATTACACAAACACAATACTTGACAAAGGACCATGGCAAATATGAGGGTATAAATACATGGACAAGGGTAACAAGACAACCAATGAACAGACAGAAATATAAACAAGATAACAAGACTAATAAATTTAAACCAATGACAAACTAGAACTGATAACGAGTTAACAAAACAATAAAACCAATGAAAACAAGACACATGAACATGGAGGGAAACAGGATGATCACATTACTTGACATAGAAACAGGGAATCACATGACATGGCAGGGAAACAGGAAATAACACGACATGGAACCACATGACCTGAACAGGAACTAAACTTAAAAAAAGACATGAAAACAAGAACAAAACACATAAACATAACATATACCCCCACTAGGGGTGGCTCCCGACACCCCAAAACATAAACACAAAGTTCACTGTGAGGGAGCTGGGGGGGGGGGGCGGCCGTGGTGACTTGACGTGGCTACATGGCATGACGTGGTAACATGGTATGGCAGGATCCTGACTCGTTGGCCGTGGCAGGCGTGTGTGCTGGCTCATAGAGCGGAGGCTGGCCTGGACCGTGGAGCAGAGGCGGGCCTGGGCCGTGGAGCAGAGGTGGGCCTGGACTGTGGAGCAGAGGTGAGCATGGACTTTGGAACAGAAGTGGGCCTGGACCATGGAGCAAAGGCTTGCTTGTGACATGGCATGGAGCAGTCTGGGGCTTGGCTGAGACATGGCATGGAGCAGACTGAAGCTTGGCTGTGACATGGCATGGAGCAGACTGAGGTTCAGCTGTGACATGGCGTGAAGCAGACTGAGGCGTTGCTGTGACACGGCATGGAGCTGACTCTGGCGTGGCTGTGACACGGCATGGAGCTGACTCCATAGTTAACTTTAACTTACAGTGAACAAATCTTTATCACGATTTGTTAATCTTGGTTAATGTTAATTTCAACATATTGTAATATATATATTTTTTAAATCGAAAGTTGTATATGTTAACATTAGTTAATGCACTATGAATTAACATGAACTTACAATGAACATTTTTATTTTTATAAACTAACATTAACAAAGATTAATAAATGCTGTAATATTATATTGTTCAAGTGTTAGTTTATGATACCTAATGCATTAACTAATGTAAATGAATGGAACCTTATTGCACAGTGTCACCAAGACAATATATGTTTAAATATGTTTTATGTTGTAAAACAGCACATTGTTTTTAAAATAATTTGTGATTTGACTTTTTTTTTTAAATGCAGTTCACATTGTTGGTTTCATATATTTGTCCAGTGTTTCCTGTTTGGGGTGTCACATGACATGTCAGCCCGCTCCCTCAGCGAGATTGTTAATTAGCCTGTTAATATATTAGAGCACTGCATCGATAACATGGCTAATCCTATCACAGTACTGCATTGATCTCAAACTGAGCATGCTGACAATAAGTGCTTTCAGCAGCGAGCCGCTCAATAGTGCTCACACAATTGGCTGTCTTGCAGCTAATTTGCTAAAATAAGCCAAACATTTTGATTTCTCTCTCCAGCTTAGATCAATGACAAGCTTCGCTGCTGAATTCAGATGACCTGTTTCTCTCCACATATTTAATCTGCCCTCATTTTGTTTGATTTAGCATACTACCATTTTTCTTATATTTTACTATTTCTGCAGTATATGTATACTGTGCATAGGATGCATTTTTCAATGCATAGAATACCCAGATGACCGAATACATTTGCCAAAATGTGGAGTATACAACAGTACACACTGTCTGAAATAGTATATACCACAATGCAATACTGAAATTCATCTTCATGTCCAATGTGATGAACCAGAAGTGATATCAAACCAGTTTTAAGGAGGGAGGTTTGGCTGGTTAGCTTTAGCAGTTAGCCCTTGCTAGTATATGTCATAACTGCAGTTCACCAATTATGTGGGCAAAAAGCATCTTTCTCCATTGACAGCCATTCAAATGTATCCATGTAATAGATATATTTTTTCAAAGCAACATATAAATTGCAAATATTTCATATTATAGTAGATGTTTCTTTCGGAGCCCCTTAGAGGACAAGGCGGGAATTTTTTTCTGAAACATTGCGTGCCCTCGCAAGAAGTTTTACATTCCCTCACAATAGGTTTTGCGTTCCCTCACAATAGATTGTGTTCCCTTACAATACGTTTTGCGTTCCCTCGCAATAGTTTTCATTCCCTTGCAATAAGTTTTGCATGCCCTCACAATAGTTTGCGTTCCCTCGCAATAAGTTTTGCGTGCCCTCGCAATAGTTTGCATTCCCTCACAATAAGTTTTGTGTTCCCTCACAATACGTTTTGCATTCCCTCACAATAAATTTTGCATTTCCTCGCAATTGTGTGTGTTCCCTCGCAATAAGTTTTACGTTCCCTCGCAAAAGTTTGCATTTCCTTGCAATAAGTTTTCCATTCCCTCGCAATAGTTTTCATTCCCTCAAAATAAATTTAGCATTTCCTCGCAATAGTTTGCATTCCCTCGCAAAAACTTTTCTGTTCCCTCGCAATAGTTTGTGTTCCCTCGCAATAAGTTTTGCGTTCCCTCCATGCTATTTGTAGTAAAACCATATTGACCACGAGAATTAACATGTTTAATCTTAAGTAAAATCAGGTACTATATGGATACACTATACTGGATTATAACCATGGTTTCTGCTAAAAAAAAAAAACATGGTTACTTAACTACATTTTCATAATTACTGCAATATTACTATAGTAAAAACATGGTTAGCCTACAACAGTCCTGGTTACTACAATATTACTATAGTAAAACCAGTTAAACTATGTTACTTGTAAAGTAAAACAAAAATAACCACACAAAAGTTGTTTTCGTCCTCCTGTATTATCACTATGGTTTCATTTACAATTATCATGGTTAAATTATGGTACTGTAGTAAAGCCATGGTAATTCTATGTGAGGGAATGCAAAACTATTTCAGAAAAAATATACTCGCCCTGAAATCTAAGGGGCTTAGCGGCTTGTCACGCAAACATGTCAGCACCCAGGGAGATGTGCAGAGTTAATGATAAAAATTACCATTTATTAAATAAAATCTATCAATTAGTCAAAGTTTTTAAAACTTGTTTAGCAAACGTTTGCAGAGACAGATGTGTAAAATGTGTAAAACAGCGTAAATTTAATCTATTTTGATAATTGTGCACCTGTAGAACAAATGCTAACATTTCAAAAAAATTATCAATTTGGTTGCTAGAAGATGTTTCTGTTGACAGTTGAACACCAGCAAAGCTAATGGGAGCGTTGCAGTTATGTTTGCTTATACGTCATCTTTCGAGCAACAGACAATTGAATGGCTTAATGGTGCTGTATGTGATTATTTTTTTTCATGGAATGGTAGGTAGAAATTGTTCATTCTCCCTGAAAGTTATCAATGAATGAAGTGTCCTGAGATATCTCACTAGTGTCTGTGACAACACAAGACTGTGTAAACAGCAAACAAAAATGTGACTGTGGGCTGTGGACACATTCTTTGATAAGCCAATCAGAAGAATTTGATGTGCTTTCTTTCTACCAATCATTTTGCAGGTTTTCATAGTGTAGTAGTTGAAGCGGATCATTCAGGTTTAATGTCATATTCGGATTTATACAAGTTGTCAGCTGAGGGTGCTATTTTGGTACAGTTGTGTTTGACAACCATGAGAAGATGACGCACTGTTCTACTGTTCGGTGACAGTCTCAACACTGTCTTTGGAGGGTGGTGATTTGTCAAGAGGGGTTTGTCTAATTTAACAGAGAGCCTTGTGGAAGTTCCAGAACACATAAAATAATTTACAGCACCTTTAATGCTCAGACTTCCAACTTTAAATAGAATGCAGGATAATACAGCTTAGCAGCGTAGCTTAGCTGATTGGTTAAAAAAGGTCTCTGGAACTGGGGCCTGGGTAGCTCAGCGAGTAAAGACGCTGACTACCACCCCTGGAGTTGCGAGTTTGAATCCAGTGTGTGCTGAGTGACTCCAGCCAGGTCTCCTAAGCAACCAAATTGGCCCAGTTGCTAGGGAGGATAGGGGAGAAAAGGGGAGGAAAAAAAGGTCTCTGGAACTGAGTAACCATGAACCAAAGATGGCAGCATTTACAAAAATATTGGCACCCTTGGTAAATATGAGAAAAGAAGGCTGTGAAAAATAAATCCTTATTGTTTATCCTTATGGTCTTTCATTCAAAATATTCACATCTATCCTCAAATATATATCAAACAATTCCAAACACAACACAAGTTTTATCAAAAATCAAATATTTTTGTCAAATATGTGTGTGACATAATTATTGGCACCCTTGTATTCAGTACTTTGTGCAACCTCCCTTTGCCAAGATACCAGCTCTGAGTCTTCTCCTATAATGCCTAATGAGGTTGGAGAACACATGGCAAGTGATCTGAGACCATTCCTCCATACAGAATCTCTCCAGATCCTTCAAATTAAGAGGTCCATGCTGATGGACTCTCCTCTTCAGTTCACCCCACAGGTTTTCTATGGGGTTCAGGTCAGGCGACTGGGATGGCCATGGAAGGACCTTGATTTTGTTTTCAGTGAACTACTTCTGTGTTGATTTTGATGTGTGTTTTGATCATTGGCCTGCTGGACTATCCAACCACAGTCCATATTAAGCTTTCTGGCAGAGGCAATCAGGTTTTTATTTTTTTATCTGTTGGTATTTGATAGTCCATGATGCCATGTATCCGAACAAGCTATCCAGGACCTCTGGCATAAAAACAGCCACACAACATTAAAGATCCACCACCACATTTAACCGTGGGCATGAGGTACTTTTCTATATGGCTACCTCTTTGTGTGCGCCAAACTCATCTCTGGAGTTTTCTGCCAAAAAGCTCTATTTTGGTTTCATCACCATAGAACCCTGTCCCATTTGATGTTCCAGTAGTGTCTGGCAAAATGAAGATGCTTGAATTTGTTGTTGGATGAGAGCAGAGGCTTTTTTCTTGAAACCCTTCCAAACAACTTGTGGTGATGTAGATGACATCTGACTGTAGTTTTGGAGACTGATCCCAAGACCCAACTAATTCCTGCAATTCTCCAGCTGTGATCCTCTGAGAATTTCTGGCCATCCTCCTCACCGTGCATGGAGACAATATAGACACATGTCCTCTTTCGGGCCGATTCGTGATATCTCCAGTTGATTGGCACTTCTTAATTATTGCCATGATGGTGGAAATTGGTATTTTCAATTATTTAGCTATTTTCTTATAGCCACTTCCTATTTTGTGAAGCTCAACAACCTTTTGCTGCATATCAGAACTTTATTCTTTGGTCTTACCCATTGTGATGGATGACTAAGATAATTTGGCCTGTGTGTTACCTCATATTTATACCTATATGAAACAGGAAGTCATGGCTGAACAATTTCATGTTCCTTGTCATCCAGGTGTACTAAAAAATGTAAAATATGAATAAGAATATATTTCAGATATATTTTACTCATAAGAATTTCTGGGGTGCAAATAATTGTGGCAAGTGTGTTTTGGAGAAAAATATTTATTTAATTATGAGATCCCCCCCCTCAATTAGTTTACTTCAATTAAAGGTTCGAATTTTGTGAATAGTTTGAATGAAAGATCAAAAGGATAAACAATAAAGACATTTTTCACAGCCTTCTTTGCTCATATTTACCAAGGGTGCCAATATTTTTGGCCACAAATGTAGGTCATGTACTTTTGGGGCTGCATGCGCCACCAACTCCCATTGAGAAGAATGGTATTGCTAATGGCTAGCTAAGGTTCCATAGCTCTGTGATGCTATCAAATATTGCTGTTTGATATATTTGTGCATTTGTGACTCATTTTCCTCTTCTACCTGAACTCTCCATGTCTCTCTCTGTTTCACCTCTCTTTTCCCTTATTTCTCTCATCTTCATCTGTGTCTTGAAGGTGCATCTGAAGTGCAGCTGGCAGCTGAATTAGTGCAGAGCAGCTGAGGCTCATAAATCAGGTCGAGCAGCAGAATTCCATGTGTGGCACTGGCATGCACTCTGTCAGCCATGAAATAAAGACATAGCGATGCAGGGGGTCAGAGGTGCCAGTTCTCAGCCAACTCACACCCTCCCCGACCCCTCGGTAAACATACGCCAGTCACTCCAAATCCCCATCATCCTATCATCTTGTTCACCCCTCCACTGGTGACATGGGTGCAGGATGTACCCGACTTAGGCCCTGCGGTTTCGTTTGTGTGGTCTTCTCTGCTCTCCCCCCATCACGGCTCATGGGTCGCCTCTCTCTGTGTGACAGTAACCCAACACTGAGACAGTGTGTCTGTAATGATGTCAAACATGTTCTGGTTCTGTGGCCTCTGCTAGGATCGCACCTGCTTCTAGCACCACACTTACATTCATCACAGACAGTTGTTCACTCATGCACTCGACTCATTTTGATTGATGTTTGTCTGTATTTTGGTTCAGAATAGCATAATACCATACTTCTCTTACAATATCTGCAGTATGTACAGTATACTGTGCATAGTATGTGAATTTCTTGTATGCATATAAATTCCTGGTTGACAACTACATATGCCAAAATGTGGAGTATTTAACAGAGCACACTGCCTGAGATACTGTATACAACGCAACACTGAAATTGATCTTCCATTTCCAATTTTGCGGGAATCAACAAAATTGTTCTTGTACATATTGAATACATCATTAAAACATTCATAGTGTATGTTGCAAAAAGTATGTGAACACCTAGGCTAATGACGTCAACAAAAGCTAATTAGAGTTAGGAGTTGGCAAACCTGGCATCCAATTAATGAAACGAGATTGGAGGTGTGGGTTAGAGCTACTTTGACTTATTAAAAGCACTCAAACTTTTAGAGTTTGCCATTCACAAGAAGCATCTGATGATGTGGACCATGCCTCGGAAAAAAAGAGATCTCAGAAGACCTATGATCAAGAATTGTTGCTTTGTATAAAGTTGGAAAGGGTTACAAAGTTATCTCATAGAGCATAGATATTCATCTGTCCACAGTTAGACAAACTGTCTATAAATGGAGATGATTTAGTACTGTGGCTACTCTCTGTAGAAGTGGCCGCCCAGCCAAGATGACTCAAAGGACACACCGCAGAATGATCAATGAGGTAAAAAAGAAACCTAGAGTGACAGCTAAAGACTTGAAGGGATCATTGGAACTGGTTAACATCTCTGTTCATGAGTCTACTATACGGAAAACATTAAACAGCAGGACACCATGGCAGGACACCACGAAGGAAGCCGCTGCTTTCCAACAAAACAGTTTGCCAAAGACCACCTTGACACTCCACAACGCTACTGGGAAGATGTTTTGTGGACTGATGAAACTAAGGTTGAATTGTTTGGGAAGAACATGCACCACTACATATAGCGTAAAAAGGGCACCGCATACCAACATGAAAACATCATCCCAACGGTGAAGTAGGGTGAAGGAAGCATCATGATTTGGGGCTGTTTGTGGCCTGGACCGCTTGTCATTGAGGGAAAAAATAATTTCTTAAAAAGATGGCTTAAAAAAAAGAAAATCCACCTTTTGGAGTGGCCCTGTCAGACCTTAACCTAATAGAGTTGCTGTGGAATGACCTCAAGAGAGCTGTTCACACAAGACATCCTAAGAATCTTGCTGAGCTGAAGCAGTTCTGTAAGGAAGAATGGTCCAAAATTTCTTCCCGTTGTGCAGGTCTAATCCACAGCTACCGGAAATGCTTGGTTGAAGTTATTGCTGCCAGGATCGACTAGTTATTAAATCCAAGGGACCACTTACTTCTTCCACAGAACTGTGAATGTTTACTCGGATGTGTTAAATAAAGACATGACAGATTATAATTGTTTGTGTGTTGTTAGCTTAAGCACATTGTGTTTGTCTATACTTGTGACTTTGATAAAGATGAGATCACATTTAATGACCAATTAATGTAGAAAACCAGCAAATTCCAAAGGGTTCACATACTTGACTGTACTATTTTGGGTAACAATTAGTCTGCAAACCTTAAACACACACCTTTCCACCTAGAAGAAAATTGTATTTCTCTGAGGTTTTTCTTTCATAGATCACAAGGCTTAACGGAGTTCTCAGTCATGTGTCATTGAATGAACTTTATTTTAAACAGGGACAAGCACATTCAAAAAAATGCTTCATGACACTTTGAAAAACCTTTGCGAATCTTTTGTTGTGAACCAGTGCTTCGGAGTGCATATTAAACTGGCCAAGTCACATGATTTCAGCAAATGAGGCTTCATTATGTCATACTGTTTCAAATGGCTAACATTTTTCGTGGTTTGACAATAGGGCCGCTTGATCTCGCAGTGAACCCCTGAATCAGTGTCAAATGCATAGCCGAACTGGTCTTGAGTCAGTTTAGCAATAACGTAGGTTCATACAATCTTTCTGATTCAAACAAGATTTGCTGATTGCCTTGCGTTATGTTCCCAACGAAATATACAACAAAAATCTAAATGTTGTTTATGAGAAAGATACATATGAAAGGACATAGATATTTTGTGATATTTAAAGAGACCTCTTTGGTCTCCAGAAAGTGAATCTAGGATTTGGAACATCTAGTGTCAATGATAACACCTACACACTCTTAATCTATAATGTAAACCTAATTGCACGTTAATTCAAGTGCCACGTAGCCTAGTGGTTAACGTATTAAAAACGTTACTTAAACATTTCATATGAAACATATACACCGAGCATCGGAGAGGGCATGGGAGCTGTCACAGAAACAGCTTCATCACATATGTGCTTACATCTTACACGTAGGACAATAATAATCATCATAATAACAACAAAAATATTAAATAAATCAACATGAAGAAAAGATTGCAGATATGAAGGAAGCTGTAAACTGGTCTCTCTCTCTCTCTCTCTCTCTCTCTCTCTCTCTCTCTGTCTCTCTCTCTCTTTCCCGCTATTATGGGCAAGATAGGGTCAGTGAGTGTACAGCAACGTACCCACTGACCCTATCTTACCCATAATGTACACTGTACACTCTAAATCAGGTTTCATTGTGGGTAAGAATAAGTGAACATATGAAGGGAATGAGTTGTTCACTTAGAATTTGGACTCTACTACAAAATGGCTGACACCCAAAATAGTACACTAATTAGTTGATAGGGGGTGATTTCAGTCACAGCTATTGCACATATACAAAGCTGCTTTTCACTCATGTCTTCCCATTAAATTTGCGTGCCTGTACACAACAGATACAGTATACTGAGCATGCAGTGTTTTGTGTGCTTTGAAAACAGGGAATAATTTCGAGGAATAATTGGTTAAACTGATTTGAAGTTCTGGAAAGCAATGGCGTTTTTAGACTTTTAAGCCCCCCTAAAATTTATCTCAGTCCTCCTAAAAATCTGTGGCCCTGCAATCAGCACGCATATCTTTTAAACAGCGGCAGCCGCAGCACTGCACTAGTTTGAAGCGCAGTACTGCTTCGGTGTCTTTTCCCACCTGTAAAGACTGACTATGGCATGAGCCAATAGCATTCAATGTGGGCTATGAAGGACCATATCATTGGTTTGATCCACTGAACGAATACACCCCATTTCCCCATTCGATTCGTGAATGAGCGAGGAACAGCGTCTGTTGACTGACTAAAGGAGAGGAAGAGGATTGTCATTCGTTTAGTTCGGTAACCTCTTTCAACAAGAAGAGAATGGGGCTGAAAAAATTCTGAGTAAAAGTGATCAAAGACATTATAATGACATCAAGGGCCCTATTTTAAGAGTGCTATGCCTTAAGCGCAGCGCTATGTGATACATCATACATACAAAGTCAGTGGGCATGGCCATGAAGTTTTGATATTTTCATACAAGTATGTGCTAAGTCTAGATGCAAGTGGGTTGGCGAAACACATGCGCAAAGCGCTAATGGGCTGGGTAAAGTGCAATTAAATTTGGAGGTTCTTCTCCGGTTATTGCATCTGCACCTATTGTATATTCCATTTCATGTCAAGCAATGTCAGTATCAATGAAGACAGCCCATTCATAATAATTTGATAGTGTAAATGCGCAGTCTATACATTGAATCCCCTGCTCTGTGACTGTATTGTTGCATGTGCTGCTCCGGACCACGATGTGTTGTATGTTCTCTATCGGCCTCTCTGGGACTGTTGGTTCTTGTCCTGCTCACCAGTGTCTCACCAGCTTGAAAATTGCTTTGCTTCTCTCCCTTTGTAAATTATTATATTTTGTTTTTTTATGTTTCTCTGTATAATGTTTAATTTATGTACAGCGTCCTTAAGCTTCCGAAAGGCACTATACAAAACAAACTTATTTTTATTATTATTATTTATCTACTGACACACAAATAATTGCAAGTATCAATAATAAGTAATCGATAGCTCTAAGATATAATCTGCTGGTGGAATCTTCAAACTACAAATGCATTAACTAATTTTAGACGTTGCACAGAGATTAGATGTGGTTCACAAACATCCTAGCGCAATGACCTAATTCGCAGGAAAATTGCACTTTGTGCCACTTCATTAACATACAATACACCCAGTTTGTTTGCATACACCTACACTCCCACCCACACCCCTTTGCGCTTTGCGCTGACACGGAAATTGCGCTTAGAATTAGTGCTAGCAATGCGCCTAGCACGGTCATGAAAATACAGTCCCAGGACTAATTGAATTACTTATATCTATTTTTAGGCTAATATTGTTGTCTTTTTGTATAGTCATAAACAGCATATCACAAAATGAAAGATATTCTTTGTTGTCATTTGTGGTTAAATGCTTATGATGCTTAAGCACTCTGTTGAAGTATAATTAGACTTGTTTCGGTCATGAAGGACTCTTTATGATGCTTTATCAATAGTTTAATGACAAATTAAAAACACAAAAAAGTCGTTCAATAATTGCCACCTACTGCCATAAAAGTGTGGTTTACAAAAATGGTCACTAAATGAATAAGTGAACAATTATGAACTACTATTTTTTTATTATTATTTTATACCTTTATTTTACCACATTTGTCTTTTGATATTAAAATCTGTTTTCTGAGGGATTTTCTCTTTTGAACGAATTCGACACTCACTAGTCATGACTTAGTCACTAGTTAATGACACACACAGAAACATCATCTGGAGTTAATTCACTTCACTAAATAATGACCAAGCTAATGTGACATTTTTTTGTAATAATAGGGTTTTGTGGTGTTTGATAAAACTTTAATCTATAGAAGTTATGAAATTATTGATTCATGTTCTACAATGTTTGTTTATACATGAGAATAAATTAAATGATTCTTTGAATATTTCTTTAAGAGTTTTTAGTTATTTATAAGTGTTTATTATAGAAAATGATAATATTCTGAATGAATATTATCTGGCTATCTTGAATGATGTAAATATATATATATATATCTGTGCAACAAAGTAGACTACATTAAATTTTCACAAAACATAATGGTGTCTTTTCAGCAGGGCAGAAACCTTTTGATTGTACATACTCTATACTTATGGTGTTTTTCTCATATAAACTGAGAGCATTGTACTCCTTATTTCAATGAGTGGAGTAAGTAATTATTTTTCTCTTCCTGATTGGCTGTTTTCTTTTTGGTGAGGAAATAAGCTGTGGTGAGAGAGATTTGATTTAACCTCATTCACTCTCTCTCCCACCATAGAGGTTTCTCTCTCTCCCACCATAGAGGTTTTTGACCGCAGTAGAAAAGCATATTTATTTATGATAGCGGACTTTTTTAACATTGAGGTTCTGATAACAGTGACTAAACAAGTTGTTAAGCAACTCTTGTTAAAAAAGCTTGTTGATTTTACCTGAGCACTCTGCCACTGATGTGGAGGAACAGCCTGGAGCTGCAGCTGAGACTTTTGCAAGAGAGGTTCTTCCTGACACTGCAGCGGCTGAGTCTTCTGGTGATCCTATGCTAGCTCTCAGACTGAAGGAGTTAGAACTCCTAATAAAGCAACAAGAGTGTGAGGCGTTGTTAATCAGGCATGTGTTGTCGAGGCGGAAGCGGATGGAGATGTTAAATTACGCCAATTGGAATTAAAGGCTCAGGAATTAAAGGGTAAACCTGTTCCTTTGCCTCGCTCCAGAGTTCCCTCCACTGTCTGCCCTACATACTGTATATATGCCTTATTACCGTGCCTCAAAGTTCTAATTATGTCATCACGGGCACAGACTTTGATGTTGGCGAGTACCTTAAGCTGGTACTGCCATTTAGGGAAGCTGAAGTCGACTCGTATTTTGTTGCCTTCGAATGTGTCACTATGAAGTTGCGGTGGCTGAAAGATTTGCGGGTGCTGTTTTTACAGTGCAGCCTCTCGGGTAAAGCGCAGTAAGTTTGTTCTGCCTTACCAACAGATCAATCTCTCTATTATGACGTAGTGAAAAATGCTGTATTAAGAGCATATGTGTTGGTGCCTGAGCCATATCGGCAAAAATTCCGGTCACATTTGAAAGCCAGACAGACTTATGTGGAGTTTACGAGAGAGAAGAAGACCCTTTTTGAAAAATGGTGTCTCTCCAGCAAGGTCACAACTCTTGAACAACTTCAAGAACTGCTCTTGCTGGAGGACTTCAAAAGTTGTGTACCCGAGAATGTCGTCATGCATTTGAATGAGCAGAAAGTATATTCCCTTTCTGACGCAGCGGTGTTGGCCGATGAATTTGTGCTGATGCACCGAAATGTGTTTCCCGGAATGCGTCATAATGTGACACCTCCGGCTGGTGAAGGCCTTGTTAAGGAGGCTCCCCGCATTTTCTCACGCAATGCTAGAGGTGAGGCTCAAACAAATTTGTGCTGTAAGCCTTCCGCGGGTGAAAAGCAAGCTTGCTTTTACTGTCTTGATCCCAGTCACTTAATCTCTGACTGTAAGGCGTGGAAGCAAAAGAATTCCGCTTTGAAACATAAGAGTGTTGCACTTGTATGCACTGCATAAGAGGTAAAGAACATGGATGTTTCATCTTATCAGCCTTTCCTTCTGACTGGCTCTGTGTGTCTTTCAGCTGATTCCGAGTGCAGACCCGTCATGATTTTAGGAGACACTGGGTCAGCTCAGTTGTTTATCTTAAAGGAGCCGCTGACCCTCTCAGATGAAACTTACTCTGGTGCAGACACCCTTATATGCGGAATTGGAATGTGTTGTATAAACATTCCCCTTCATGTCATGTATTTAAAATCAGACCTTGGAACCGGTACTATAAAGCATGGTGCACGCTCTCAGTTACTTGTCGAGGGTGTCCGAGTTATCCTCGGGAATGACCTTGCTGGAGATGAAGTTTTTCGTAGACCAATTCATAACCCTAGTGTCAGTGAGCATCTTGACCTTGCACGTCAGTTCCCAGCAGCCTTCCCTGCATGTGAAGTGATGCAATGACTAAGTGATGCAGTAACTTCTCCTGACTAAAATCTGTGTCTAAATTTTGTAGGTCATGCGCCGTATGTCAATGTGTGAGGAAGCCAAACCAGAAAGTGCCAATTGCCCCTCTCCAGCCAATCCTGGTCATGAGAAAACCCTTTGAGCACCTACTTGTTGATTTGTGTGGGACCCTTGCCAAAATCCAAGTTGGGACATGAATATATTCTGACTATTATGTGCACAGCGATGCACTATCCGGAAGCAATACCGTTGCACTCGATCAAAGCTCAAGTAATAATCAGAGAATTGGTAAAGTTCTGCATTACCTTTGGATTGCCATGTGTGGTGCAAAGCAATCAAGAGCCAAATTTTACGTCAAAAGCATTCACGCAAACACTAGCTAAGTTAGGAATTAAGCATCAGCTGTCAAGCATGTGCCACCCAGAGTCGCAGGGTGCACTTGAAAGATTCCATCAAACCCTTAAATCGGTGCTACATGCCTACTGCATTGCCAGTGGAAAAGACTGGGCTGAAGGTCTTCCGTTTCTCATGTTTGCAATTCCAGTATCAGAGCATGAATCTTTTGGTTTTAGCCCTGCTTACCTCGTTTTTGAACACACTGTTCGTTGGCCTCTAAAACTGTTAAGCGAGCAGTTGCTAGCTAAGAACTCCTCCCCTGTTTCTATACTTGACTATGTCAGCTCCTTTGTGAGCAGCTTCATAAGGCCTGTGACATTGCTAAGGAGCATTTGGCCACTGCTCAGTCAAAAATGAAAATCTGTTACGATAAAACTGTGTATCGTAGCTTTCAACCTGATGACCACATGCTTGTCCTCCTACTTGACCCTGGTTCTGTGTTCTGAGCTACATTTTTGGGTCCATATGAGGTCAAGGAAAACTGACTATGTCGTTCATTCCCCTGATCGCAGGCGTAAAACCTGTGTGTGTCACACAAACATGTTGAAGAGGTTTGTTGTGTGCAATGAGAGGTCAGCCCCCTCATCTGTTTCTGTGCCTGTTGTACCTGTTGTTGTCTCTTCCGCTGGTGATGTGCTGGAAGATGACAGGTTAGATTAAAAAAATGCCCAAGTTTCTGCTAAGTGCTTATAAACCTTTACGATACTAAGTGACTTACAGAATTTTCTAACTCATTTGTCAAAAAAACAGAGAGAGCAGATTATCCAATTGACACATGAGCACCCCTCCCTCTTTTCTGATGTGCCTCGCAGAATGACCATGTTAAGTCATGACATCGATGTAGTTAACTCTTCCCCAGTCAAACAACATCCCTATAGAGTAAAGCCTAGAAAACATGACGTGATGAGAACCGAGGTGGAGTGTATGCTACAACATGAACTGGCTGTACATAGCCAGAGTCTGTGGAGTTCGCCTTGTTTGCTGGTAACGAAGTCTTATTGGCAAGTGCCCTTTACTCCACACGTGTCTGAGATCTCCGCATTCGTCACTCCAGAGCATTTCCTGCAATATACGGTGCTAGTTTCGGCATGAAAAAATGCACCTGCAACGTTCCAACTCCTCATGCAGATAGTTTTAGCAGGAGTGCTGAATTGTGATGCATACTTAGACTATGTGATCATCAATTGAAAGACCTGGGAAGACCATGTGAAGACCCTTAAATTAGTGTTTAATCATTTGACTAGTGCCTCCCTTACCTTAAATCTTACCAAGTGGGAAGTTGGTAAAGCTGTAGTGACTTATCTGGGAAAACAAGTTGGTCATGGTTGTGTCAAGCCTGTTGAGGCTAAGGTGTCTGCCATTCTTGAGTTCCCCATGCCACGTAACAAACGTGAGCTACAACGATTCCTGGGGATGAGTGAGTATTACTGAGGGTTCTCTCAGAACTTTTTGACAGTAGTGTCACCTCTTACTGACCTTCTCAGTATGACCAAGAGTTTTATGTGGAACCACGAGTGCGAAAACGCATTCCTTTCTGTGAAAGATCTTCTTTGCTATGCTCTGGCGCTGTCTGCTCCTAATTTTGACCTACCTTTAAGTTGCAAGTAGATGCCAGTGCCTTTGGTGCTGGAGCTGTCCTGATGCAAGTGGACATTTGTGGTATTGACAACCCGGTCTCCTACTTCTCAAAGAAGTTCTTGAAATGCCAACAACGCTACAGCATGATCAGGAAAGAGACCCTCGCCCTGCTGTTAGCCCTCCAACACTTTGAGATCTACTTGGGAAATAGTGCTGTCCTTATTATTGTTTACACTGACCATATCCCCTTAATCTTTCTCTCCCATATGTCCAACTCCAACCAGCGTTTAATGAGCTGGGCCCTTATTGTTCAAGAATACAATCTCGAACTATGGCACATACGTGGTGCAGACAACGTAGTGGCAGATGCGCTCTCTAGGGCTGTGGATATGGAACGTTGAGTTGGTTCATGTTATTATATAATGTTGGTGATTACACTAATAGTGCAGTGCCATAAGTAGCCTATTTTACAATCTTGGGTTGTAAAATTAATGGTTATGGTCTTACATCCTAAGATGTATTAATAATAGTAATGCTGTTGTTGTTTTTTCTTTGTTTTCATGTTACCTCTGTGGATGTATTGTGTTTCTGTTATTTGTTGTTGTTTCTCTTTGTTTCCATGGTTTCTGCTGTGTTACCACTCTACTCTACAGGTGCTGATTGTGTTCACCTGCTGCTAATTGGCTGCCTAGCAACCTCACCTACACTGATTTGCTCCTTAAAGGAAGGGCCAACATAAAAGCCAGCCAATGCCTGACAAAGAGAGAGGTGAAAGAGGGATTCAGATAACTTGTCTCTCCACTGGAATGATTTTCTCCTACCACAGACTATCTTGATGTAGTTTATTGTTGTTGGGTGTTAGACACCATTATGCTAAATTCAGTATCTTGCTAGTAATGTGAGTTGATTATATGGTTAATTCTGTGACACCAATTTGCTGCTACTAATGTGAGTACAGTGCTCTGTAGAATTGAAGTTGTATTTAAGAGGACCTTTCTTGTTCTATGATTGAGGAAACCAGTAAGAAGGTGGGTGCCAATTTTGTTGGGAAACCTTTTCTCCTGTTTATCTGGGTTAGCCAGGGAGATAGGGCAGTTTTATTGTCATTTAACTCTTTGTTTGGATTTTAGGGAAGTTACAGGTTTAATACCAATATGGATATCTTGTTTTGTTTCTTATTTTGGCCTTGCCTATTATTAGAGTATTATATCATTACATGAGATTAGAGGTCTTAAGAGAAAAATCTGAAAGAGACTTCGCCAAAGTGTGCATTTGCATCCCATGTTAAAGAGATGTCATTTGTGGTTCTTCCCCATAGGTACCTCTAAGGAAAAAATAAATAATCTGACTTAAACACATCGCAAATGATCACAACTTTTGGAATGAGAAAATATTACGTATGTTTGTCATGAGAGTAGAATGAAGACCATAAAAACTGAACACTGCAGAAAAATATACAGTATATTAACTGTAACAGAAATATCAGTTGGACAGTATTTGTGCCATATCTCAGCATATTAAAACCACATTTTATCTTCAGAGAGAACTGAAAGGTTGAAAGTCATACGGGCTTGGAATAACATTTGGGTGAGTAAACGTTGACCAAATTTTTCATTTTTTTTTAGTAAAGTTTTCCTTTAGAACATTACACAGAAGTGTTATATTTTGTGCTTAAATATGCCATCTACATTGACTAAGGCCCTTAGCAGATAGTTTTTCATAGACTAATGATAGTGATGGTAGTACTGTAGAGGGCAGCAGCATTACCCGAGACATTTTCTTAACCCCCAATGCCCCGTCTCATGTTGTCTTGCTGCAGTAGCATTATTGTCAATGCTGGGTTAGTTGACTACTGGCTGAGTGGGGTGAGGTCAAACGAGGTATGGGGCTGTGTTATACGGCTTTAAGTTGTTAACTTTAATTGTATGTATGGCTTTAGTATGTCAACCAGTGCACTGTTTACAGTGTCCCTTTCTGTGCCTGACTGTAAACCTTCTAGTACTAATAGCACAAGTGACCACCAACACAAATGTGAACAAACAGTCAGCTATTTACTCACTTTTACTCTAACCAGTCATATATTGTCCAAGTCAACAAAATGATGAAACACTTTCCTTTACTCTCTCTCACACACACAGCTGTGGTATTATTGTTAATGAAAACATTTCTGGGTAACACTTATCTTGTATTTATTAACATTAGTTAAAAATTGCAATATTTGTGGACTAAAAATCAATACTTTTACAGCATTAATTTTGGTTGATGTTGATTCAATATCTTATATGTATATTAACTTTTAGTGTAAACAATGAATAAGTAGAAGTTAATGCAGTATGATCTAGCATGAACAAACAATGAAGAGTTCATTGTATTTTATAAAAAAAAAAAAAAAAAAAAAATTTAGTATGAGTAGTAGTTTTGATGCCTGTGCTTGCCTGGTTGACAACTTGTACTAAACATTCATGAGCGATAACAACCAATCATAGCATATCCTAAGCATTGCAAACATCCCCTGCCCCAACTATTTATCTAAAATTACACTACTCATTTTAAAGTACAGAATTGGATCCAGCATAATGACACATTATAATCAAACTTAAGTGTCAATCACTCAATTATTTCCATGTAGCAGTTCAATACACTGTGTTCTATATCACAATTACCTGTATGTCTGCTGAGAGAAAAATAATCAATAGTAAATAAGTCAAAGTTCACATCAAAAAGCAACACTAAATACCATAATGTTGACATCAAACACAAACACTATTATTACCACAATGCAGTGCGTTTTTTTTTTTTTTTTTTTATTTTATTTTTTTTTTATCATTTTTATTTATTAATATAACGGTAATTTGTTTTGTTATAACAGAAAATTGCCTAGCCTTCATTTATTTTGCAGTAAAATTCTGAAAAGAGTATTTTATTGTAAGAAAGTACTGTTAAATCTTATAAAATCCTGGCCTTTGATTTTGATAAATTAACATTTACCAAGATAGTAAAAACTGTAAGAAATCATCAGAATCAGAATGAGCTTTATTGCCAAGTATGCTAACACATACAAGGAATTTGTCTTGGTGACAGGAGCTTCCAGTACACAACAATACAAAAACAGCATCAAGACTTTAAAAAAAATAATTAAAATTGAATAAGAAATAGATAAATATTGAAAAGAAAAAAGTATATATAGAATACACAATAGACAATATATATATATACACACACACACACACACACACACATATACATACGTAGTGCAAATCTAAATACAAATCTGTTATGTACAGTGCAAGGGAATGTAATGGCAGAAGAGGAAGGATGTGTTGGATAATGTAAAAAGACTAAGCTGTGTATTGCACATTAATTATTGCTCAAATCATTGACCATTGTTAGTTTATTATACCTCAGGCATTAACTAATGTTTACAAATAGACACTTATAAATATACTGAATATACTAAAACTAAACTGAAATTAGAAAATACAAAACTAAAACTAACAGTCATAGAGTGAAACTTAATGAAAACTTTTAAATAAAATAAAAAACTAAATAAACTATAATAATCCTGATTCTCACACAAACACCTGTCATATTATCCAGTACAGCCAAGACATGGTGCGACATGAACGGTAAAAATTAAACAACAACTGAGAGTCTGTCTCCAGTTTAATGGCTGATGAGACAAGACTAAATCAGGGTGAGAGAACTAAAAGTGAAATTCCACACTGTAAAACTAGTGCTGTATTTCACCCTCTAACCTCTGCTTTGAAGATGAACCAAGGAGTGGATTGTCACAGGGATAAAGTAATTGAGAAGAGAGACGTCTCGCCCTCACAAGAGAAGGAAGACCATATGAGCTCATCTGACATCCAACATCTCATTGCTGGTGTCCTGCAGAACATGCTATACCTCATTCTTCAGTGGAGGGCTTGGAATAAATGTGTCAACCACATTGCAAAGATAACCAACTGTTATACAAACAAAAGTTCAAAATGACATTCAGGGGCATCATCGGGGTGTGGCGGGATGGGTTGGGTTGGTGGCTGGGACGGTTTGGGGGGTAAACCTGCAACATTGTCCCGAGCCCTCTGACAAGGGGGGCCCACTAAGGTTCTCTATGGTTGCCTCTCGTATTGACAATCCATAAAAATTTTGCCACAGGCCCCGTGAATTTCAGTTACAGCCCTGGTGACATATACTTCTTTTCTTAACTTGCCAACAAACTAACATGGCACAACATAAGCTGCTTTCCCACCATTGGGCCGAATGGTTCTCACTGCGGAACCATACCGTTCTATACTGATCTGACTCATTGGCACGGTTATGGTTTCTTTTTTTAATAATAGTGCTGCAAAATCAGGATTAAAATGGAATAACTGAGCAAGTGACCAATCATAAGTCGCCACATCACTATATGTGTTCCACCAGCCAGGAAAAGTGCTTTTAGTCTTCACAAGTTTACTCCTAGATTTAAAAACATAATTTAACATCCAAAGCAGCTCAAAAAATTCTGTCAATCAATTCACTCATATAATGACAAAAATGTAATTTTATTTTGAGGGTGAAATAAAGTGGCATAAATAGCTGTTCAGTGTGACAAAAAAAAAAAGAAGCGGGATGTCCATCAACTGAAAGTGCATCATGCCGCATCAGGCTCATCCAGTGTAGACAACTTCATTTATTGCAAAAGAAGCAATCTAGTTTTGTTTGATATAGCTTAGTTTTGCATCAATCTAGTTCAGGGGTGTCAATCTTGGCTCCTGGAGGCCACCGTTTTGCAGATTTTAGCTCCAGCCAAGGAGCTCTAAAATACCTAGAGAAAGCTATCCATTAGCATGCCCATTTATTTTAATAGCATCTGCTCAGCAATTAAAGACGCTGACTACCACACCTGGAGTTGCAAGTTCGAATCCAGGGCGTGCTGAGTGACTTCAGTCAGGCTTCCTAAGCAACCAATTGGTCCGGTTGCTAGGGTAGGAAGAGTCACGTTGGGTTAACCTCCTCGTGGTCACTATAATGTAGTTCTCGCTCTCGGTGGAGCGCGTGGTGAGATGTGCGTGGATGCCCCAGAGAATAGCGTGAAGCCTCCACACATGCTAGGTCTCCACTGTAATGCGCTCAACAAGCCATGTGATAAGATGCATGGATTGACTATCTCGGAAGCGGATGCAACTGAGATTTGTCCTCCGCCACCTGGATTGAGGCGAGTCACTACGCCACCACGAGGACTTGGAGCGCATTGGGAATTGGGCATGCCACATTGGGGAGAAAATAGTATCTGCTCAGCTAGCCATTGTACAAAGGTGCCTGGATTTGTTCCTGGCAGGCAGCAGATGCACTAACACCACCCCCATCGCTAATCCTAACCATATGGAGACTGTAAGGCTGACTAGCCTGCCAGGAACAACCTCAGGCATCTTTCTACCTGTTCAGCTAGCACAGGGTTCCCTGGAAGTATGTGAAATGGAAGCAGCTATCTTCCCTCAAGGGTGCTTGGTTTCTGGATCGGGTGTTATCAATGGGAGCAGATAAGAAATAGTCAATTTCACACTTTTATGAGCCGTTCAAAAACAATCTGTCCCTGGAAAAATATTAACTTTAATGTCATAAAATAATTGGTATTTAAATGTTTCTTGGAGCCCACATAGAATAAGTGGGTATAGTAAATGGATGGATGGATGGTTGCTTCTTGGAAAAAAAAAAAAAGTATTTTTGTTAGAAAACGACTTTTGAATGGTTGTCAATGGAGAAACATGCTTTTTGCCATCGTAGGGTGTAGTTCCAGCATCTACCAGCAGGGGCTAACGGGGACCTGCTAACCAGCTAATTCCTGAACCCTGGTTCCAGCCCTGCTTTAACACACCTGCCTTTAATTTTTAAGTAATCATCAACACCTTCATAAAATGGTTCAATTAGGGTTGGAGCTAAACTTTACCGAGGGGTAGCCCTCCAGGAGCAAGAATGGCTACCCCTGGACTGGTTGTTGATGTATTGAAAACCCCCCCGTCACTGACATTATCAATTTCTGTTCTGTGACCAGGGTTTCAGAAGCCAGTGCAGAGCCAATTTTTCTGGATCAGAGCTGTCTTCAGTGTAAATGCACTGGGCACCGCTCCAGCACCACATTGATGGAAATGGTAATTTTAGACTCACCTCTACAGGCAAACTGATTTCACTCAGATTTCTTCATCCGATTGGATGTTGTTTATGAGGCAAAATTATATGAGGCCATTTTATACTTGGAATTTGTTCATGAAATAAGAGAGATGCACATTAAGAATGGAATGAAATGTGGGACACTAGAGAGGTTCACCTTGTTAGTTCCTGTCGCTTGTTGTTGGAATTTAGGATGTGGCAAAATGCACCCTGCATGCAAATGCGATGGTGAAATGTCAGTGACAGTTTTAATGTCATGTGGTTCGGTACGTCCTGGGCCCACACTTCATTTTCGCTGCTGTGCAGCTGTTACTTTACCAGCAATTAATGACCATTCGCATGGCCAGTGTGATTTGATATGCCTACTCTAAAGAAAGAGGAAGGGAATGTAAATTATAAAGTTTAATGAGGCCTCTGATTTTAATAACTGCTGCACATTCCCTCCACATCTGCCAAGTCACTCAGCGCAATGCCTTCTGTGAAACAATGAAGCTTCCCTTACAGGTATAACAAGACATGCCAGACTGCAGCCAGCTGGCACATAAACTGTGATATACTGTGATACTGTGCTCTACACAGAGATGGTATAAGGAGGAGACAAATTTGTAAGAAAAATTTACAGGAGTCCCATCTTTCAATTATAAGAGCCAGTCGCGTTACCGATAGAAGCATTGCCTGGCCTTTTCACTCTAGAACTTGTGCATTATCCCTATTGAAAGACCAGCTTAGGCCATTTTCTTTCTGGTTTAGGATAGCTTATGATGGTTTGGTGTTGGTTTAGTTGGTGAATCAGCCTCTACTGAAGAAAACAAAATAAATCAACCAAAGCTGATTTGCTGTTCTCAGCTGGTCTCTCAGCCTATTCAGGCTTGACAGTTGGCTGGTTTAAGAGAGGTTCTGGGTTTTTAGCAGATGAGGCTGGGATGCTAGCTAAACACCAGTTTGGCCAGGCTTGTCAACCTCAGATAGCCCTTTTCCACCAAAATTGCAATGGTTCTCGTGCTGAGCCTGTGCTCGGCTGGTTCATGGCCTATGCAATCTGGAGCCTATAGCAAACTGGCCGTACCTTTCCACTGACCTGAAACCTGAATGGTGATGTAACTGGTTAAGTGGCTACGTGTTAGTTTTACATGACTCGCCGCTGATCTCACCTGCCCATAAACAAATATGGTGCTCCACAGTGTTTGTGTACAGCTTTTAATTCTGTTTTTGAGGACATACTGTATTTAAACAAATAGAGAAATTAAATCCAATGTTATTACATTACGATTGCCAGAGACAGAATTATTATTTTGTAACTTTTTAATGTGGCTTAACTTGCTAATTTCTATAAACTGTAACAGTGGAATCGTTATTAACATTGGTGTAGCAGATGGTTATATTTAGATTTTTGCCATAGCATATAATATTATGTTTACTTCTTGATTGAGACTCCCACTGGTTTACTTAACAGAGCTGCAATCTTCCTGATTGAGACTCCCACTGGTTTACTTAACAGAGCTGCAATCTTCCTAATTTACTGAGTAGCTGGTCAAAAATGAGAAAAGTGTAAGGAAAGCTAACAAAATTGGCAAATCTAATAACTTATTAAGATCTGCTTCAGAAAACGTCCTGGTTACTTGCGTAACCTCCATTCCCTGATGGAGGGAACGAGAAATTGTGTCGATGTAGTGACACTAGGGGTCACTCTTGGGTGCCCGAGACACCTCTGGTCTTTGATGAAAGGCCAATGAAAATTGGCAAGTGGTATTTGCATGCCACTCCCCCGGACATATGGGTATAAAAGGAGTTGGTATGCAACCACTCATTCAGGTTTTATGCTGAGGAGCCAAGATAAGGTCCGGCCATTTCAGCGGGCAGTTCAGCATTGTGACAGGAGGGACACAACGTCTCATTCCCTCCATCAGGAGGTTACACAAGTAACCAGGACGTTCCTTATCTGTCACTCACTCGACGTTGTGTCGATGTAGTGACTCTAGGGGTCCCTATACAAAACACAGCAACTGGCTGAACTGTGTTACGTGAACTGGAGGTGTGTGACAGGCAGACAACTGTGTGCCTCGTAGCCAGTGCACAGGCCAACACGTAACCTCCCCCAACATAGTTATGAGTGTCGAACGGCCCTTTGGGGACAAGTCGACTACCTAAAAGATAAAGACAGGCTAACCCAGTCGTGGCCTCTTTTCCCCTTCTTTTTTTAAACTTCCTAAAAGTCGAGGGATGTCGCTCCTAAGGGGAGGACACCACGGAGACCACACCTCGCCCAAAAAGAGGGGGGGAATTTAAGTGGAAAATACGTCACGTGGTCTTGCCGACCATGTGGAGAAGTCTCATGGTAGATCCTACCCAACGGGGAAGGAGTTACTACAAACATGGAGACTGTGGCAGAGGGGGCTTTGCCCAAGGAAGACGCAGTTTGCCAACAGGGAAACGAATTAGAGGAAGGTATACATCGCATGGGGTTACCTTACAGGGAACTGCCACATGCGGAGCACCTACCCCAAAACAGGGCTCTTAGTTAGCATGTGTACTGGGCCGGCAGCGAGTCTCTCCGAAAACTCGACTGCCACAGGGCTCGGAGGAAGTCAACCAGGGAACATAGTTTGTGAACACTACTGGGAATTAATGGCGCACGTCTTCAGCTCAGAGGAGGTGAAAGGCACTATGTGCAAGCAATACACCCGGCCGGCTATTCCGGGCTTATCCGCTTGTATTGCATGCCATTACCTGGGACGAAACCGGTTCCACCCAGAGGTTGTAGAACCTTGCAAAGGTGTTGGGTGTTGCCCAGACCGCTGCTCTGCAAATGTCTGTTAGAGAGGCATCCCTGGCCATGGCCCAGGAGGCCGTTACATCCCTGGTAGAATGGGCTCGTAGCCCTACCGGGGGCGGCACGTCCTGGGTGTGATATGCCATAGCTATGGCGTCAATGAGCCAGTGGGTGATCCTCTGCTTGGAGACAGCTCTTCCTTTCCGCTGTGCACCAAAGCAGACAAAGAGCTGCTCAGAGATCCTAAAGCTCTGCGTGCGATCCAAATAGATGCGTAAAGTGCGCACCGGACACAGCAACGACAGGGCTGGGTCTGCCTCCTCCTGAGGCAGCACTCGCAGGTTCACCACCCGGTCGCTAAAAGGGGTCGTGGGAACTTTGGGCACATAGCCCGGTCGGGGACTCAAGATCACGTGAGAGTAGCCCGGACTGAACTCCAGGCATGTTTCACTGACAGAGAACGCTTGCAGGTCTCCTACCCTCTTGATGGAAGTGAGCGCAGTCAGGAGGGCAGTCATCAAGGAGAGTTCCTTAAGCTCAGCTGACTGCAAAGGTTCAAAGGGAGCTCTCTGTAGACCCTGAAGAATTACAGAGAGGTCCCATGAGGGAACAAGGTGCAGTCTGGAGGGGTTCAGCCTCCTGACACCTCTCAGGAACCTGATGATCAGGTCGTGCTTCCCTAAGGACTTACCATCCACTGTGTTGTGGCAGAAACGTACACCTTCAAGGTGGAAGGGGACAGCCGCCCTTCCAACCTCTCCTGCAGGAAGGAAAGCACCGATCCGACTGCGCATCTCTGGGGTCTTCCCGTCGGAAAGAACACCACTTAGCGAACAGACGCCACTTAAAGCATACAGGCGCCTCGTAGAGGGGGCCCTAGCCTGAGTGATCGTGTCTACCACCATGAGTGGTAGACCGCTTAGGTCTTCCGCGTCCCGTCCAGGGGCCAGACATGGAGATTCCAGAGGTCTGGTCACGGGTGCCAGGTGGTGCCCCGTCCCTGAGATAAAGGTCCTTCCTCAGGGGAATTTGCCAGGGAGGAGGGCTGTCGCGAGGAGCGTGAGGTCTGAGAACCACATCTGGGTGGGCCAGTAGGGTGCTGCCAGGATGACCTGCTCCTCGTCCTCCCTGACCTTGCACAGAGTCTGCAAGTAGGCTCACTGGGGGAAACGCATATTTGTGTAGGCAAGGAGGCCAGCTGTGTGCCAGCGCGTCTATGCTGAGAGGTGCCTCGGTCAGGGCATACCAGAGCAGGCAGTGGGAGGATTCTTGGGAGGCGAACAGGTCTACCTGTGCCTGTCCGAATTGACTCCAAATCAGCTGGACCACCTGAGGGTGGAGTCTCCACTCTCCCCTGAGGGTAACCTGCTGTGACAGCGCATCCGCTGCACTGTTGAGGTCGCCCGGGATGTGAGTGGCTCTCAGCGACTTGAAGTGCTGCTGACTTCAGAGGAGGAGACAGCAGGCGAGTTGTGACATACAACGAGAGCGCAGACCGCCTTGGCGGTTGACATATGCTACCTTTGCCATGTTGTCTGTCCGAACTAACACGTGCTTGTCCTGGATCAACGGCCGGAACCTCCACAGGGCGAGCAGAATTGCCAACAACTCGAGGCAGTTGATGTGCCAACGCAGCCACGGGCCCGTCCATAAGCCGACAGCTGCGTGCCTGTCGCAAACAGTGCCCCAGCCCATTTTGGAGGCGTCTGTCATAACCACGACGTGCCTGGAGACCTGCTCTGTGGGAACACCTGCCCGTAGAATCTAGATGTGAAAGTACGCATCCTTCAGGTCTACTTCCGTGAACCAATCTTGATGCTGGACGCTCGCCAGAATGCGTTTTTGCGTCAGCATCTTGAACGGGAATCTGTGTAAAGCCCAGTTCAGTACTCGCAGGTCCAAGATTGGCCGCAACCCACCACCTTTTTGCGGTACGATGAAGTAGGGGCTGTAAAACCCCTTCTTCATCTTGGCCGGAGGGACCGTAGGAGGGTGGCGATCTCCGTGCGCAAGGTAGCAGCGTTTTCGTCCTTCACCAAGGTGAAGTGGATACCACTGAACCTGGGCGGACGCCTGGCAAACTGAATCGCATAGCCGAGTCGGACGTTCCGGACCAGCCATCGCGACAAATTGGAAAGCGCAACCCACGCATCCAAGTTTCACGCTAGGGGGACCAAAGGGACAACGTCATCAGACGTACTGGCAGGTGGGGCCTCATGGCAGGGCGGAGCTTGAGGTGCCACACCATGTCGTGGCTGTGCTGAGTCTAAGGATATCAAAGCACTTACCTGGCTCCTTGTGACCACCCCTGGAACAGCCTGGGATGGGGGAGGAAGAGGCCTGTCCTCGCAACCCGTGGAGACTGTCACATCGGGGGTGGACCTGTGCCACAGCTGGGCACGCAGGGGCGGGGAGACCGCCGCTGGAGTGCCAATCCTGCAAGGGAAAAGATGGACGGTGGTCATGTTGACGACCATGCACACCGCGTATGTGACCCAGGGAAGGAGGAAACCGCTCTTTTTCTGAACTGTTGGGGTTGCGGTCAGCCACTTGGGCATGCGGCGAAATCAAATAAAAAAAGGCAACAAAAGATTCTCCACCCGGCCCTCCACCGGGGGATGGAGTGGTCTTAATACCAGCTTCAATGCAGTGGGTTTCATTGACCCTGGGTCGCCTGTCTCAGGGGTGCTTTGACGACCTTCGTGGGTTCTTGGCGGCCGGCCGTGAGACGGGTGGCGTCTGCTTCCTGCGGTGGGCTCCAAGCCGGGGCCGGGCCGAAGGGGCAGGTTGCGGCGGAGCCGGTGCAGTCACCGCAGGGGGACGCCCTTGGCGATGAGCAGATGGGGTTCGGGATCTTGAGCCTCGCCGGGGCAGGATATGCCGGATAGCCTCCATCTGCTGCTTCACTGTCGAGAACTCGGGAAAGCATGTTCGTCATCTCTGCATCAGCCTGTGACTGGCAATCGTCCCCGAAGGGGGGAGCCCAGCTGAGGCTTCTGCGTCCGACTGGACAAGCCCACTCTCTGATGCTGCGCTCAAGAGCTCATCAGCTTCGCGGGCTCCGAACAAGAGGTCGAACTCGCCGTGAGACGAGCCGGCAGACTCATCCGGAAGCCCGATCAGGGCAGATGAGCGTGCTGGGGAATGGGAGGTCCGCAGGGGGATACCCGGCAGAGGCGGTCCCATTGGGGTCCCCAAATCGCCCCCAGTGCTAGCCGCGCTGGCCTCAAACCTGGCGACCGCAACGTTGCCATGTTCATGTTCTGTCAGTGAGAATATGTACCATCCATGAATGCTGCCTCCATGTGGGTCACGCCCAGACACGAAAGACAGCGATCGTGACTGTCTGAAGTTGAGAGGTAACGACCGCAACCAGGAATAACACACAATCGGAAAGGCATCTTTAAAAAGACGCATCTTAAAAAAGACGTTCCGTGTGTGCCGCTCTTTTAGAGAAATATACTCTTTCAGAAAAATATACTCTCTTTTTTTTTGCCGAAGTGCCCAGGGGCGTTCTCTGCAATGCACCAGTGCAGAGGAGGGAGAAGCCGCTGAAATGCGCCGTCAGATCCAGCAGAGGTGAATGAACAGTCGTGAGAATTCAGCTCAGTGAGCATGACCGATTGGCTCTGAAGAGAAAATCTGAATGAGTGGTTGCATACCAGCTCCTTTTCTACCCATATATCCGGGGTAGTGGCATGCAAATACCACTCGCCAGTTTTCATTGGCCTTTTATCAAAGACCAGAGGTGTCTCAGGCTCCCAAGAGTGACCCCTAGTGTCACTACATCAACACAACGTCGAGTGAGTGACAGATAGGGAACCTGCGTGCATCATTTCTTGCTGTATCTCCTTGTAGTCTCTTTTTTCTTTGCAATATCTCTAGTTTATCTCGGATCTCCGTAGAAGACCATTTTGCGAATAGAGTGCTCATTTCGTCCACGTTTTCTGTTTTTTATTTATTTTTTATTTTATTTTTGTTATAGAGTGATGGAGTACTCCTTGCTGTAGATGGTAGCTACTGTTGTTTGTAAAACTTAGGTGATGAAACGTTATCCTGCCCTCTGCCCCCTGACGTAATCAGTTCCTGTGTAGACACCAGCAAGCTTTTGGGGCCGGTGCAAAACCAGTTTTTCCGCTCCAGAATGGCCTTTTCTGCAGTGGAAACAGTTTGAGAACCCGCGCCCCCGAACAATGTGGGTGGAAAAGAGCTAAGACTGAACACTGTGAATTTAGCAACAGTAGGTTGAAAGTTCTTCTGCTGAAATCATTCTATGCTTACCGAAATTTGAACCACTGCCCCCCAGTGGCTGAAGTGCTTTTGAACATATGGGCATGTGTGAGCTCTATTTTTATTTGTAAATGAGGTACAGTCAACAGAAATGCATATTTTATTAACCCTACACCGTAACCCAAACCTCAACCCTAAACCTAACAATCAGTTGAGTAATTTTAGATTGAAAATGCAACTTCTGAATCGCGCTCACCATTGTTTATGTCAACGTGATTACTTCCTGGTTCCCATGGTACCAGAACCCATGTCTCAGAGATTGTCCGCGCAACAAGCTATCAGAAGTGCTAGAGGGAAATCTAGACAAAAAAAAAAAGACATGTTCGCTACTGAAATTTAATTCAAAGCCATACTGTCAAACATCAATTTTGAATGATTATTTTAAGATTTATGAAATCAAATTTAGCAACAACAAATAATTTGTAAAGATTACTGTCCATGTTAACAGTTCAGATATGCATTTGATTCAGTAATTGGCTACTTTTATAATTTAGTTTGCTTTTTATCAATACCTACTGAAAAACAAATGTGCCATTTGCAGTTTATGTGGAGTTAATTATGAAAGGGGGTCTATAATTTATTATCATATACACTTTATTTTCACTTACATTCATCTCCATAAATTCCGAGATGATGCATGTGGAGATGGTACATCAGGTTTGAAGTGTTTCCTGCCTGAGCCAGCACTTTTTTTTGGACAAACCTTACAAACTACATAACTGAGAAACATTGTGGGTCTAAAATTGAGTGATGGTTGAATGTAAAAAGAGGGAGTCACAATTTAGAGAATTATTTTATCATTTCAAATTTGATGCTGTGCAAATGTAGTCAATTCTGTCTTAATTTAACTTATTTGGATTTTAGAAAAGTTCAGGAAAAAAATAAGACTTTATATTCATGCAGTACCGTGAATGAGATGATGTCAATGGTACATAAACCGTCTGTTTTAAAACCAAGGTACATTTACATTTATGCATTTGCAGGGTTGGGAGGGTTACTTTTGAAATGTATTCCACTACAGATTACAGAATACATGCTGTAAAATGTCATTTGTAATGTATTCCGTTAGATTACTCAAGGTCAGTAATGTATTCTAAATACTTTGGATTACTTCTTCAGCACTGGTAGATTTTTTCACTTGTTTTGACTATAAAAACTCTGCCAGTACAGTAAGACAAAATACACATGTTAAAAATACATTCTCTGAAAAACCTAAATATCTTATTCAGTGTTGTTTCTAAAACAAGATAAATCAAATTGATCTTGTTTTAAGGAGTTTTAGATATTTTTACAGGAAAACAATTCAAAAATTATTATCAAGAATATGATATTTGCCCTAATATCAAAGGTCTTACTAGAAAAAAGAAATTATGATCCAACGTGAATTTTCTTGATAAAAAAATATGATTGTGCATGTAAAATGGCTAGAAATAGCATTTTAGCTTAGCGTAAAGCTGACAATTTACACAAGGTTTATTTCTATTTCTTCTTCTCCAAACTTACTTCAGAATGTAACACATCATAAGAAAGTGTTTCACTGCTGTTCAAATGCACTTTGGATCACATCATTTATATGTATAAATGTTTTCCATCTGAAAGGACTAAATATTAAATGAAATAAATGACAATAAAATGCAAAGTAATCTCTTCAGTAGTCAAAATACTTTTTGAATGTAACTGTATTCTAATTACCAATAATTTAAATTGTAACTGTAGTGGAATACAGCTACTTATATTTTGTATTTTAAATACGTATTCCTGTTACATGTATTCCGTTATTCCCCAACCCTGTGCATTTGGCAGACATTTGGCAGAGTGCATTTAACGTATCAGTTTGTGTGTTCCCTAGAAAATGAACCCATAATCTTGACGTTGCTAGAACCAAGCTTTACCAGTTGAGCTTCAGGAACCCCCATATACTGTATATACATCCCTAATTTCAGGGTATATAAACTTTTTGAAGCAACATATCGATGATGTTGCAGCTAGATCAGCTGAAGACCAACAAACCAGAATAGGCTGGTTTAAGCTCCTTTTGTAGGGGCTCGTCCTTCATCTAGACCAGCACGAATCAGCATTGCTATCCCGTTCACAAACATGGTCTTTCGAGTAAAGCTGGTTGACCAAGCAGGTCTTACTGGTAGGTACACCAGCATTGAAAACAGCTTATGCTGGTGACAAGCAGTGCAGACCTATTCAACATGGATGTATGTCAGACTTTATTGGTGATTTGACATATTATTATATAACTGTTAGCTTAGTTTTTGAGATTTAATTCTTTTCCTATTCAAGTAGAAAGTACATGAATGACTAGGAGCATTAATAAAATGGCAACTGAGTAAACTGACTTGCCTTAAAGGGACTTTTGCTCAATAGTGACTTCTAAATATATTTCATACTGTACTATCATATATGTATATATACATAATATCATACTGCTAATAATGACTCTGAATGCTGTTTGGGACCATGTTATCCAGAGGTGACAAAACCTTATTAGTCATGTAGCATTGCAAGCTCCAAATCAAATGTGTGTTACTATTCACATGACTATCACCACCATCTTCACCTTCAAATCTATCACTGCTAGATCTATCACTGTCTGTAGAGAGCATTATATAAATGCTGATATTTGAACCAATCCAGTGATCAAAGTAAACACTCGCTCTGTGGAATCAATCAGAAACTCAAGTCCTCGGGTCAGGGCCAGCTCACATCTCCAGTGCCGGCGACAGGTCCGAGCAGCAGACGGCCACAATCGATGGACCTGGAATGATGTTTGGATATGGGGGGGGTTATGGATTGTGTAATTAAGGAGGTTGGAATGGACAGTGGTAAATGAACAGAGGCCGGGGGTGGTATTAATATCTTTGTATCAGTATCACACTCATAAAAACTAGAGCCAGAGAGCTTTGAAATGCTCCTTTTATCTGCACTCAAAAGACATTGCTAACCCAGTTACTTATTACAGAGGTCAGCCTGTTAAATCTCTCTCTCTCCAGTGTTAAACTCATACAAACGATTTCTAGACACATTAACAAACTCATTAGCCAAAAACAAAAGCTTGCACTAACTAACAATGCTTTCAAATACGCAGGGCAACACGCAGCTTTTTTAACAAACGAACATGGTGTCCTAGCTAGACAAAATTAGTGCTGGGGAGTAACTAACTAAATGTAGCATGGCAGGTGATCAGCTATTTTCACAATAGTGTAGCTTTTTTTTTTTTTTTTTTTTTTTTTTTTTGTAACAAGCTACATTTTCCAGCGAGTAGCAGTGTAGCATCACAAAACACTAAATTTGTCACACTGTATTGCAAACACAGGAATGGAGTCGAGGGAGTAATCAAATACACACATCTAAACTGTCCTCTCTTTATCATGTAGTGCTGGTGAAACCAAATCATTTAAGTGAATCGGTTCTTTCAGACGCTTCATGTAAATGAACTAGCTCACATAAATGATTCACTTGAGCCCTACGCAGCCTTAAAGGGGCTTTGCCTTCTTTTTTTTTTAAGCAAAATATTTAACCCTTGTGCGACCTTCAGGACATTTTTGTCTTTTTTATTTTTGTTTTTTCTATCATTTTGCCAAAGGTGTGTAGTTTTTGGGGAATTTTGATATTTCAACCTCAGTTCCTATATATAATACATCTATAATACACTGTGTACACAAAATAGTTACACTCAGGACCTTAAGTATAAAAATGTCCCCATTGAAACCCATTAAAACTGCAATATTTGATCCCAGTGCCATTAAAGCATAAAATCATGAATTCTATGATATTATGCTTTCATTCCGGAGCCCAGGCTTAAAAAATAAATAAATAAAAAATAAATAAATAAAGATATGTGTGTGTGTGTGTGTGTGTGTGTGTGTGTGTGTATATATATATATATATATATATATATATATATATTTTCCACCAGATGGTGCCATTTTTCTCATGTTTAGCCTATGGAGCAAATACATGCTTTATTCCTATTTTCTGTTTGCTGTATTATAGAGCACTGTTGACCAGACCAGTTAAATAAATGATGCAGCTAAAATTGTGTGGGTGTGTTGGTAGGGATGTCAGAGTGTGTTTTGTATTTGTGTATTGAGAAATGTGTGTGTGTGTGTGTGTGTGTGTGTGTGTGTGTGTGTAAAAACAACAGTGGCATTATGTAAACAAACTGGCATTTAAAGGGTTAAAATCCTGAAAATTAATGAATATTTGGTAGTTATGATCAGGACTGATGTTTGTTAATTAAATTTCACTTTAAGGGAAAGTGGAAAATAATATTAATATATAATATTATTATGGCAGTTTTTTGACGTGGACATTTTCATCCTCTAAGGACCTCTGAGTAACTTTTTTAAATTGACGCACAAGGGTTAAGCTACTTTATTTTATTTTTTTCAACTGCAGTTGCACAGAGCATACTGTCATAGACAAAGCACCTAAAAGAGTATTCACATGACTTTCATCAAAGCCATGGTACAGTATATTACAGTTTAGTGCAATATAGTATACAAGTATACAGTAGGTGCATTAGGTAAATTCATATTTAGACATGTTATCTATACAAACTCATGTGTTCAGCATATAACATCATTATTTTTACATTTTAGTTTTCATATTTATACCACTACCTCTACAAACCCATACCCATTTAAACCTAATTTAATTAGCACATTTCTGTATAAAAAACATACAGAATACTATTCATCTTATCCTGTAATTCTGTGTCTAGCTGTTGTATTTATGTATGTACTGGAAGCTTTTGATAAGAGGCCAAATTCGTTGTGTGTGTGTGAGAACATCTAGACAATAACAATGTGATTTCTGATGGTATCAGATGGTAATACCATGGTACTTTGATATACAACTATTTATGCACCATTCTGTAGTTGCATGTGCTTCAAAGTACTTCAAAGCATACCATGTTACTACTATGGTAATTTTATATATGATTACCATATTCATATACTATTGTATTTACATGGTGCGTCCAGGTAATGGTACATGTCCAAAAAACATGGTAATGTCATTGTACTTTTTAAGTGTTTTCATGTAAGCTAATAAGTGTTTTGATACTCTTTTGCTTGGAAAATTTCTTTAACTGCAGAAGTAATTTACATGCTGCACACGTATTGAACTTAATAAAGACTTTCTTCATCACTGGCAAATGATAGGACGCATTTACAGGTTTGGTTTCCATTGATTGATTGTAGATCCGTGTTATAAAATATTCCATGAGCTTGTTGGCAAGTGAGAGCGCATGCCAAATGATTCAGCAAGTCTGAGTCGTTTAGATTGAATTGCGAACCGATTCAGACCGCTTTCCTATCACATGTGACCAATTCATTGTAAAGAACCAACTCAAATGAGAGATTCATTTGTGATCAGACATCTTTAGTTCTGATTCTAAACTGGCATTAGTAAACACCGGGTACAAGGCATTATGTAGCGGTGTAGCTTTTGTCAACGCTGTGCCGCTACCTTGTCAAAAATATAGCTTCGCTACTGAAAAGCTACTTGATTTTAAAACTAGAAGTTACCCTCTGACTACTCAGAAATTTAGTTAAGCTAATAGCTTCATTATTTGTAGCAAAGCTACTGCCCATCACTGGTTACGGCACAGCGTAACAGAGAAAAAAAATCAGTCAATTAAAGCAGTTTTAATGTAAAACTTAAGTTTATCCAGTGCTTATAGCAATTGTATGTGTTCCTTACAATGCTTCCAATAACATATGAATGATCTGTATGTTATGAGAGACACACTAGGTGTGAATATTATGCTAACGTGTTTGCATATGCGTGTGGAGAAAGTAGCTCACCCTGAACCATATTTGGCTCATGCCTCATCAGATGTCTCAGCAATGCAGACATCCTGTCTGGACTGGAACATGTCAGATCCTTAGAGGTCAACTTCCCTTCGTGAACTTGTTAACACCTATTGACTCCCTGAATCACTCAGGAAAAAGTCACTTTTCTGAGTATTCTTATGCTGAATGACACGTGGAAAAATCTGGCGCATCTCAGGAATCTCCAGGCACCCCGTCCAGTGCTTCTATTGCTTCAGTAAATTTGTACCACAGCTTTCACTATATTTACTCTGATCTGCAACCCCCCCCCCCCACTGGTCCAATGTGACACCTAACATATCATGTTATAGGAAAAACACATGGGCACAAAATGCATGGAGGAAACAATAGCTTTATTTTCTAATGTTTTCAGATTGTTGTTTTGAAGTTGCTTATTTCTGTTTTTTGCTGTGTGAGTTTTTATTTTAATTCCTCAGTTTCTAAGTGTCCAAGATTTCTTTTTTCACTACATTATTTTTTAATAACTTAAATATTTGTAATCTCTCTGGAATACTTGATGGTGATTAGTCAATCACAATTCCGTGGTCAAATATGTTTTCTAATATGAATTAGAGATATCTTTAATTCAATTTTCAGTATTTAAGATGCTTATTCTTGAGATCAGCAATGGAATTACTGCTAGTAAAAATGCTCATTTTTGTCATCAGCAATTAGGTTTGCATTATTATAAAAAGTTAATTCTTGATATAAAAAATTATGTATAACTCACCGATATACACATTCTTTATATACATTTTTTTAATTTCAACTTGTAAAAGACTAGTAATTATTGATATCTGTAACTGCATTTTCAAGAGTAGAAATTCACAATGATCTGTCCTTTTCAAATCATAATTACAGAAATATCTATAATTAATTTCATACTAGTTGAAATTCCAATTTCATATACAGTATCAGCTATTTAGTACTTACATTTTTAGATACCAACATTTTGGCTTCAGTACGATTCCAGCCCTGGTACCTCGGTATCGATACTAACTCGATACTTAGGCAACAAATAAAAAATAAAAAAACTCATAAAGTCTTACAGATAAAAATTATGCCTTTTCTGTTTTTTGGATTCCATGTTAAATGTTTTAATTAAATGTTATGATCAAATTGTGTTTAATCAAATACATATTTTACAGCTTTAATCAAATGAAAATATAAAATTAAAAAGTATTTACTGATATCAAGAATTAGCATTTTCACTAGTTGTTATTCCATTGCTGATATCAGTAATTGGCAGTTTTTTCTATAGTGAAAATGTAATTTTAAATATCTAGATTTAATTTCATGCACGTGATTAAATGTTAAAAGGGGCTTGCAATTAAATGTCCGCTAAACTGTATAACTGACTGTTGTCCAAGGCAACCTACATAGAGAGTTTTATCTATCTCAGATAACATTGTACAGTTTGCAGTCATTATTAAAAAGTAAATACTTTCAGGGTGAAACAAGACCCCTGAGCTTTGCAGATCACCCTGTTGGGGTGTATTTTGCAAAAATGACTTGCTATACATTATCCCTTATAGCATATATTCTTACATTTGTCTCCACATAAGTCAACCAAGTATTATTTTGATTTACAAGAATTTTAATAATCACATTTTTGTATGACATTGTAATTATTAACCCAATTGCCCCCTAGGAAATATAACACACTTGATCTTTGTCCAATGTCCATGCTAGTTATGTAAAGTCTAAAGTCTGTGTGTCCTGCATACCTCTAGTGTTCAGGTTCCTCTTCCACCTCAGAGGACTTTGTTAGTAAAGTGACATAAGTATAAAAGACTAGTGTTTGGACAGGTGAAATGGCCTGTTGTCAGGGCAGACATAAGTCTGCAAGAAACCGGCCCATGTTCACACCCAACTCAAGGGTCATTCAATCACCGCTGCTTCTGCCTGACCTCAAACCCAGACCCTTGTGTCCATTCACAATCAAACTTTATGATCAAGAAAAAGGTTGAAGCTTTCAGTTTTTCACGGTGATTTACCAAAGTGGTGCCCAACTTGCTTCAGGATCCAGATTTTACATTGGATACTGTAGCAAGACAACACAGTACCATAATTGTTAATCACACAAAAATAACAGAAATGTGCTTAAAATCTAACATGACACTTCTATTTCAAATAATATACTGTAGAAAGTTAATAAGATTACATAAGATGGGTTTCTATCCAAATGTTTTGCATGTTTAAACCATTTCTAATAATTAATTTGTGAATCAAAATGAAAAGAAAAATCAAATCATTGCACGTTTGATGCCGCAGAATGAGTGTAATATCTCAAATAATGAGGGCTGAAATGGATGCTATGCCCATACGCCTGCCAGTCTCCGTAGACCTGGGAGCGTCCACGCTCATAAATGTTCTGGCAGATTGTGAGGACACACTTTAACAACCAGCTGTGGGTTAAACACTTCTGAATGTGAAGGGCTATCTTCAAAGAAATTTTGCCAAGATCTGACCTTTGTTGGGCAAGTCACATCAAGCTATTGCACACCCATAACATGTGCATAAATGGTTAAAACACATCTTTTCCATCACCTTAATGCACATTTTGACTTCTTCGAAAGTCTAGAAATTCCACCTCTGCCTAGCTTATAAACTTTTAAGCAAAATTTAGAATAAAGAGAAAAAATAGAGTTTATGTGAATATGAAGAGTTTCCATTCAGGTTTTCTTAAGCACAAATTGAACTTTTGCGTAACAATAGTTGGATGGGAACCCAGCAATAGGCTAAATAGGAAAACCGAGAATTTTGTAAATGTGTAATTAACAGTGCAAATGTGATTTACCAGCCTAACGCATAGAACAAACACAAATACTGCATTAGACATATTACCAAGTGTCAAAAACGGGGATTATTTGATTGGATGTATTGCCTTTGACGTCACTAACAATCAGACAGTAGCAAAATTTTTGGCAAAAAATTCCTTAAGCCCAAAGTATGCTTAGTTTTTGATGCAAATGCTTAGCATCTGCATACAGTCAATTGCTAGCCTTTCAAGTATACTTTGTATACTTGAAATTGTCTATGTGCACACATACACAGGCGGTTGGCGCATGCGGGCTACGACTGCTATAAGAGACAGGACTCATTTCTCTTCAAGAGTTTAGACCACTAAATTTGTTTTATATTCCTTCAGTCTCGAGTTATACAAATGCTGGTATCTCCTGACCTCCTTTTGACGTGCACATCCACTGTTGCTGTATCCACATTTGTCTCCTGTTGTGTACCACGATTACATCTTCTTCTAGTGCTCTCTGTGACAGCAACAGCTCAACTGTGAGTGTCGCATGCATTCTGTGCTTGAGAACTCTTTTGATGACGAAATTTGGGTCACGAGTCCTGTTGACATCTAGCGTTCTGTCTGAAGTTTAATTTGGGCTAACATGTACCATGGCAGTTCTTAGGTGAAATGTCCTTGGTGTGGCGCTAACAGTAAGTTAAATGTTCACCCAAATAAATTAGGTTTATAAGGTTAATGCTCTATCACAGTGGTTCCCAACCCTATTCCTGGAGGCCCCCCAGCGCACATTTTGTATATCCCACTTATCTGACACACCCAATTCAGGTCATATAGTCTCTACTAAAGAGCTGATGTGTTGAATCAAGTGTGAATATTAGGGAGATATCCAAAATATGTAGTGTTAGGGGGGCTCCAGGAACAGGGTTGGAAACACTGCTTTATCGAGTTTTACATCAATAAAACCTACCTTAAACCTAAGCCTCAGCTTTCTGTTCTTGGCTGACAGAAGTGGAACCCAACGTGGTCTTCTGCTGTTGTAGCCCATTTGCCTCAAGGTTCGGCATGTTGTGCTTTCAACAGAACTGTAGCTGCTGAAATCCCAGGAGGTCAGTGACTTGCCTCAATCCGGGTGGTGGAGGACTAATCTCAGTTGCCTCCACTTCTGAGACAGTCAGCCTGTGCATCTTATGACGTGGCTTGCTGAGGGCATTACCGCAGAGACCTAGTGCATGTGGAGGCGCAATTTACCACGGCATCCACTCACAACTCACCACGCACCCCACCAAGAGCGAGAACCACCTTATAGCAACCATAAGGAAAGTAACCCAAGTGACTCTACCCACCCTAGCAACCAGCCTAGAAGGAGTCACTCAGCACACCCTGGATTCAAACTCACGATTCCAGGGGTGGTAGTCAGCATCTTTGCTTGCTGAGCTACCCAGGCCCCTAGTGTTAATTTCACCATGACACGATACATACAACATGCCACATTGTTTTTCTCCTCCTTTTTTAGACTTGATAAGACAATTTGTTTTACCATCCTAACTGTGCATTTAGTAAAGTTAAATGCATTTTATTATTTGGATTCTAATTGGGGGTTTTTTAGAACCGACCTGCAACCTACCAGTTGTAAAGCTCTAATTTAAAGAGTTGAAATGAAGAGTTTTACAGTTCAGGCGAAACTAATGCTGAGGACATATTTATAAAAAATACTTGTACAGAAAAAGTAGAGTTTGAGAGATATAATACTTAGAGTTTGCAAATAGACATGTTTTGGCTATTCTTTTTTCTAAATCTGGAATGAAACTCTGATAAGCAAGGCAACTTGCTAATGTATTTTACAATCAAATTAACTGCTTTTCTTCAACCTTAGAGTTTAATTTAACTTTGTGGAACAGATGCCCCCTTTCCCAGCTGTTTTCTGCTCGTTCTGCTCAGTCCCCATCATATATCAACATTGTCTGTGGGTTTGTCTGTTAAGTATTGAGGGAGAGAGGAAGTGGAAGGTGGAAATGGCCTGAGGTGCGGGTGACCTCAGGTTTTTCACTCAATAAAACACGGCACATGCTATAAAGCCCATTTACACACTCCCTCACTCTCACAAATGCTTAACCTGACATATTAACATCTCATAATGGACACATGAAAACAGACACTTTTGAACATTTGTTATGTTGTGAATTGTGTTGCCAGTGGGAATTGAAAATGTTCATGTCTTTTTTTTCCAGTGAACTGCCTGAGGTGCTCAGATCGGGCAAGAATAAACGTTCTCTGCTTATCCTCTGTGAAATGAGGCTGGCTATTTAACCATTTACAAGTGTGTGCGCGAATATCTCTTCACGTACACACAGCTGGTCACAAGGTGTGAGCTGGGCAACTGTGGGTACCTAGGCTAGGTAAACAGTGATGGCGTGTGGGCTGCTAACCTCCCTTTTCTTACCTTTCCCTTTTAGTCCAACAAAAGCAAGACAAACACATGGCCTCTCATCTGGAAGGGTTTGCCTGAGAATTGTAATTTTCTCGCAGTTATTTGTCTACTTCAAAATGTACAATGTTGCTGTGTCCTGTTTACACCAAGAGTAAAGAAATAGTTAAGAAAAGCCTGTGAACAAAAACAAGATACACTCATTACAAAAGCTCAGTTTAATACGAAAATATCCATCATAAACTAACATAAAGTGTATGTATATTTTGTCCTTGTTAAATCAAACAAAAATAACTATAATATAATATAATAAATAGGTCTGTCACTCAGTAATAACTAGTGCATTTCTGTCCACATCTGCCAGTCACAGGGTTTGTTTAGGCTCTCACTGTAAAAAACTAAAATTGCCAGGTAACCAAAAAATTTGTTTCATGTAGCAACATCTAAATTAACTGGTTTTATTCAAAACCAATATGTAATTAAATCTGACTAAATCAACCTTACTAATTAGGTTACATCAATGAGTCATTTTTATGGGTTAGATCAAGTAAATAGGTCCTTGAGGTAAGAAATGATGGTTGCCAGGTTCTTCCATGTGAACACATGCTAAAAAGAATGTAGTGTATTTGTGAAGCAAGCTTTCTGCAAACATGCAGAGTTGTTTCAGTATTGCTTAGAAGTTATGTTTACTGATGTACAGAAGTAACCTTTTTTAGATGTTTCTCCTAAAATTTCTTAGGAGAAATTAAATCTTAATGTTTCCTTTTTGCTTTAGTGCATGAAACTCAAAATGTGTTGCAGGTCACTGATGTTCTTTTCTGAAACTAAAAAGGACACATTTGAGATACATTTGTATTTATTTATGTTTTATTTTTCTCAAGAGAAATATCTGAGAAAGCAAGAGACTGTTCATTTGCTCTCCATTTCATCTTATTGTCTCAGAGAAGCAGTTGAGATATTAAAAAAGATAACATTTTCTTTCATGTGGGTATTTGTCATAATCTAAATTAATATTAGCAAACTGACCAACAATACAGTAAAGTCAATTTACCAGGGTGTAATTATATTATTTTATTTATATGCCATATATTGATTTCCATATTCTGTATTAACCCTCAGAAACCTAAGCATTGAAATTGATGATTAAAATACAACTCCTTACAAAAAAAGAGAAGAACTTCTTGAAATAAACCTTATTAAAAGTTTTTTAGGAAGTCATTGGATATTTAAAAAAAAAAAAAAAAAAAAAGGTTATTTTTATGCATATTTGGTTTTGGGGTGAATTTTGAACACTGTAATTGGAAATTCTGAATTCACAACACAAAAGAATATGAAAAAGAATTTATTAAAAACAGGGAGTGTAAATTCGTGAACAGTTAAGAAATTTGACTATTTTAAACTAATAAGGACTATTAACCCCATGTCCACATGAGTGGACGTTGTATTTTGACTTCGCAATAAAAAACAACTGAATACTGTTTACAAGACTCTAGACTGTCATTTAAAGGGTTAACATCTGCCACACGGGTCACTTGACACAACAGCATGACATCGATTTCCGTGAAACTTTCCTATGCACGCAGTGTTAAAAAAAGTGCCTCTGGTAAGAAACCTCTTAGAAAGTTTTTCATTGAAACCTGTTTGGTTGTAAAGAGTAGCGTCTCTAGTTACGTTTGATATGCTGCTTTAAAAAATCTGTTCATTTTTTGCGCATCAGCGCCCTGATAAACACGATGTCAACATATGTGGACACTAGCACCGCATTTCCTCAAAGGTTGAAAAAAACATGTGCTTTACTTTGAATAACCCTCAACCCTAACACATCTGTGGGTCATTTCACTTCATTTTAATATGCATTTTGTTATATTTTATTTTATCACTGTACAATACGTAAATGCATTCCTGTATTTACTGTATATTTTCACATTGAGAATAAATGGGTTCATCCAAAAGCTGAAAAATGTTGCTTTCAGAGGCTTTATATTGAGTTAGGATGAAAAAAAAAGGTGCATTTCGAACTGTTCTGAGACCAGTACAGACAGACAGCACACTGGAGGTTAAGTCATTCACTAAATAGTAAGCAAGGGAGCATCCTATGACTTTGTATGCAGCTAAATGCATTCAATCCTAAAATCTGACCAAAAGTTCAGTTTCAGGCTGCAGATGATGTTTGGATCACTCAACATGTTTGGCAGACATGGGACAATTGTAATCAATACATAGATTTAGTATAATGTATAATGCAAAATTTTATTTTAACAGTGATTGGATGATGCTGGACATTACTTTGAATAAGAATTATTTATTCAACTTTACAGAAAATCAGCTGTAATGTCTGTAACGTCTCATAAACATGAATAACCAACACTCCTGGAAACGTAATAAACAATTTGATGAAAAAAATCTGACTTTCTATAGCTTGGTGTTATTTACATTTTTACAATATAGTCCACATATATGAACATACATTTTTAGGAAAACTATTTGCTCTAGAATTGTTTGATTTTTTTATTGTTTATAAGGTGCTACTAATTTCAAATCAAAAAGGGAAATGGAAAATGCATGCAGCAGTCATGCTCGGGTCTCAGGAGGTTAATATTGATGATATATACCATGAACAAACATTATTATTGAAATGACAGAGCAGCTCAGAAAACAGCTGAAAATCATTTGGCATAGTTTATCTATAGTAAATAGGCTCTGTTGTGTTAATTTAGAACAAGTTTTACAGCTAATGTCTAGCCTTGCATTCTTGCTACAAAATTGTCTCAGACTTATGAAAGTTAATATTTTTTGGGGATGTAATTATTTTAAAATCAGTAAACATGGGGGGCCTGGGTAGTTCAACGAGTATTGATGCTGACTACCACCCCTGGAGTCGCGAGTTCGAATCCAGGGTGTGCTGAGTGACTCCAGCCGGGTCTCCTAAGCAACCAAATTGGCTCGGTTGCTAGGGAGGGTAGAGTCACATGGGGTAACATCCGCGTGGTTGCGATTAGTGGTTCTCGCTTTCAATGGGGCGTGTGGTAAGTTGTGCGTGGATCGTGGAGAGTAGCATGAGCCTCCACATACAGAGTCTCCGTGGTGTCATGCACAACAAGCCTCATGATAAGATTTGCAGATTGACCGTCTCAGAAGCGGAGGGAACTGAGACTTGTCCTTCGCCACCTGGAGTAACCACGCCACCACGAGGACCTACTAAGTAGTGGGAATTGGGCATTCCAAATTGGGAGAAAATAATAAAAAAAATTAAAAAAAAATATATATATATATATATATTACATGCCAAATACTTACTTGAAAAACAGCTAAATTTGTTCAACTAGCCATGACCTTTTTTGTGACTAAATAGTTTTCCCATTAAAGACGTTGTTGTGATACAGGTCAGCTATTGTTATTTGTATTTTTACCCATTTTTAATGAATATTAGATATAATTTAATTGATTTAAACAAACATTGCAATTCTGCTATGCTGAGGGTTAAAGAGAACAACAATCAAGAACAAATCAACTTATAAAACAAAAGTACAATGATTGTCATTTGCTTATTTATTGTAACTTCTGTAAAGATTTGCTTTAGTTGCATTTTAATTATTTTTCATGTATACTTTATATTTCAAACCATATGCATGAAGGAAACAGTATTTTGAAAGAGAGCATAAGGGCTCTAACAGATTTGTGGAAAAAGTGTTTGCATTTTCAGATGGCAAATCCACTTGTTGTAGATGTTAAAATGTAAGCCACATAGCCCCTTGTGGCCCCTGCGGTAGCACTGAGGAGAGAAAAAAGCCCTTAATGTGATGCAATCTCTCTCGAGCTAATCTCTAACCAGAATCAAAGCAGGAAAAAAACACTGAGAGCTTTGAACAAGCAGCACCAAATGGTGTGTGCAATTAATCTCACATCCTCCAGCACAAAAAAGCAATTTGTATGTTAAAGAACGGGAGTAGTGGTTCGGCGTTCTGCCGCAAGTCAAAGGATGACCCCACAGGTACTCTCAGCACCAATCTGTTGCGTGCTAAACACGGGCTTTAATGAGGGGCCATGTGAAGAGACGGCCATCTCAGTCAGACAAGACAACACACACACACACAGAGTGCAGATGAAGAGCCCCTTCTTTTGTCATCCATTATCTCCTCAAGCATGCGTCTGCCCTGGCTGCTGTCACCCAGTCCGCTCTGCTGGTCTGACAGATGGTCACGAGTACTTCACCACCCATACACTCCAAACCAAACAACACACACACACACACAAACACACATAATTTTTTCAAATGTTGCCCAGACATTTTCATTTTCTGCTATCCAAAACTGTGCTCAGTGCAAAAATCAAATTGTTTTGTATGCAATTTATTTCTCAATTGTTTCTCCTGGACAGCAATGAGATTAATTTGAAAGTGAATGGAAAAGTCTCATCTGTGTCTATCTATAGTTTCAGAAGAGATTTCAACAATGTCTAAACTGTGCTCAGATCTGCTAACATAAAAACTCAACAATCTAAAGTCAGATATCTTAATTTGAACACCAAAACGTCTCATACATTTGTTCCAAGACCAAATTAATTTGATATCCAACCCAATCTCAAGACAAGTCAAAGTAATAGTACTAGATGGTGAACTTGTACAAGTTGCCTTTTACAAAAACGTACAACTTTTACTCCTATAAACAAAAATATACAAACCAACAAACAATGTTATTATGATTATTCCTAAGTTTAACCCCAAACCCAAACCTAAACCTAACCATAAAGTCTAACTCCTTACCCAAAGCCTAAACCTAACCATGATTTTAATAGGAAAATACATTTTGTGCACCACTGAAGAAAGAAAACATTGGGGTTTAGAACAAGATGAGGGAAGTGTATTACAGGTTATTGACATATATCATTCATTTGTATTGCAGAAATAAATATGCAGTGAATAACCAAATTTGTTTACTTTTCCTTTCTTAAAATAAAGTGTTGTCTAGGAGGCTATCTAATATTTGATGCCTCTATTGTATCGATTTGGAATTCTAGGGGTTGGTCTAAAAGTTGTCACTTTCCTTATGAGCTAAGTCATCTGATATTGTACAGTTTCACCATCTCGTACGAATTACTACGAGTTGTCATGAGACTGTTATCTCTATACTCTATCTGTATGTCAACAATAGACATTGACTAGTGTCTATTTTGATGTCTCCAAAGGAATTTTAGCAGAAACATCTGAGATAAAGATAAAGAATTACTAAGAACTCCATTGAGCTCTCCTATGAAAAGTCTCCTTTGAAAGAGCATTTTTTTCCCTATGGGTTACTTTAAAGGTACAGATGGTGAGAAGGGGCATGTGCCACTTTAAATAATCCAGCAGTAGGGCTCATTTCTCCATATGCCCAGTCAAGAGCTGTTGTGTACTTCAGATCTGCATTTGAGCAACAAGAGCTGCCCTCTTCTAGAGAAAGGCCTATTCATAAGTACCGACAAACAAAATCGCCTGACAAATGCTTATAGTTTCATTCAAAATCCTACTGTCCCTCAAAGAAATCATGTAAAAATATTACTCAATAAATAAACGATATAGCTGGTTTTGAAAACTATTAGTTTTCATAAATGTGTTAGCCTATAACAGAGCTTCAATTGGTGGATGCAACAAGTAGACAAAGCTTTGGAATATAAAGTGCGCTCCAAAAGTCTGAGACCAAATCTGATATTGTAAATCTAATTTAAACCTGGAAATAAACAGAAATTATGATGTAAAATGGAAAAGAAATAGTTTCTGCAATGTGGTTGCTAATAAAATAAGTAAATTGGTTACATCGAGCACATTAACTTCATTCTACAAATTTCCTTGTTTCCATTGATGGTCATAATTTTTCCATTTAACCTCTCACTCAAATTTTCAAACAGATCATATAATTTGTAATGAATTAAAAAAGAAAAAAAAAAAGAAAATTGTTATGAACAATTTTGGGACACTTTTCATTGATTTTCTCTTTGCAAATATTTGATATAGGCTTCACCTAATTTCTGCATCTTACAACTAATTTGGGCTTTCTTGCACCCACATAACAAAAAGGCAAGCTCCACCACTGCTGTTAGTTTTATTGCACATAAGAGGAACATTGATATACTTTACATTAATGTACACTTTACATATCGTATTGTTTTCCTGTAAAAATATCTAAATATCCTTAAAACAAGATCAATTTGATTTATCTTGTTTTAGAAACAACACTGCATAAGATATTTAGGTTTTCCATTCACTTTCAAATTAGTCTCATTGCTGTCCAGGAGAAACAATTGAGAAATAACAGTAATGTATTGTAAATACTTTGGATTACTTCTTCATCACTGGTAGATTTTTTCACTTGTTTTGACTATAAAAACTCTGCCAGTACAGTAAGACAAAATACACATGTTAAAAATACATTCTCTGAAAAACCTAAATATCTTATGCAGTGTTGTTTCTAAAACAAGATCAATCAAACTGATCTTGTTTTAAGGATTTTTAGATATTTTAACAGGAAAACAATAAAAAAAAATTATCAACAATATGATTTTTGCCCTAATATCAAAGGTCTTACTAGAAAAAAAGAAATTATGATCCAACATGATCCAACATGATCCCACCCTTCAAGAACTATACACTCCCAGAGTGAGGAAAAAGGCTGGAAAAATCAATCTGGACCCCACTCACCCTGCCCATTACCTTTTTGAACTGTTGCATTATGGCCGACACTTCAGAGCTCTGAGCACCAGAACTGTCAGGCACAGGAACAGTTTTTTTCCCTCAGGCTATCCATCTCATGAACAGTTAAATTGACCCATTGAGCAATAACTATGTGCAATACACAGTTTAGTCTTTCTTATATTTATCCAACACAACCAACCTCTTCTGCCTTTTCATCTGTCTAAAAAAAAGAAAAAAAAGAAAAAACATTTGCACTGTACATAACAGATTTGTATTTACACTGTACATAACAGATTGTATTAGATTTGCACTACCCATGTGTATGTATGTATGTATGTGTGTGTCTGTACGTATGTGTATAATTAGTTTTATTTTTTATTCTTATCTATGTCTTGCTGCTGTTTTTGTATGGTTGTACACTGGAAGCTTCTGTCACCAAGACAAATTCCTTGTATGTGTAAGCATACTTGGCAATAAAGCTCATTCTGATTCTGATTCTGATTGTATTTTAAATATGAAATCCCATTACATGTATTCCGTTACTCCCCAACCCTGGGCTTTACAGCACTGTCCTGCAGTTTAGAGTTGAATTTTAATAGTAAAATGATTCTCTCTGGCAGCAACAGAAAGTCATTGAAGAACTGAATGAAGATCTGATCAGATGACAAACTCTCCTCCTGTTCAATCACAATACACATGATCAAACATTATCGTTCATTCACATTAATACACATTACTAATTGAATGATCATTTGAATACACAACACAAAGATATCTTACAATCTGTTATGGCAACTCAGAAAAAATCCATCCTATATATTTTTTTTTATTATAGGCCACAGCACACTACAATAATGTTCAAGCATTGCTAACAACTGTCATCTCACTGCATGTTGTTAACATATGTTTAATGTGATACGAGAGCTTTTAAAAATAGATGCTTTATGTGGGAGCAGAACTATTCACACAAGGAGAATTTAATAGGAAATAAAAGTCATGTTTGGATCACACTAGTACAAGCAAGCTCAAATAACTGTGTTTTATTTATGGTGTTTCTCTTGTCCTGATCGAACATTACACCCTCCCACCCATGAAGACCAATAAAAGCATTGCAGTGGATAAGAGGGTTTTTCCCGCACTATCAGACTTAAGCCGTGCTTTGATGCGCTGAGAGAGCGAGATGAGTCTGCTCTGCCTTGAAAAAACACAAACGAGGTGTTTCAGGATACACTGGTATTAGAGAGAAAAGGTTGTGAAAACAAGCCGCAGGCACAAGCTGTTTAGAAATTGTGCGTGAAATTGGGAACAGAGGGATCAATGAGACTAAAGAATCAAAGACACTTAAACACACAGACACATCACTGATATATGAGCCAAGAGAGCAGCAATTGCCCTTTAGTCACATCTCACACATGCAACACATAACAAAAGACACCATGAGGAACTATTGCATGGAAGAATGGAAATGTAATAATGTTACAAACATTTTAGTAAATACATTTGTATTCTTAAAAACAAAATTTTTAGTCTGGATTGGTCCAGTTTCCTATTATATTCTGTCTCTAAAAAGGCTCAAAATAAAATGTGTATTTTCTAATTACAAAGCAATTTATTACTGTAATCTAACTACTTTTAGTACAGTAGTAAGTAGTGTAGTGCATTGCATTTAAAATTCTTGTAATCAGATTACAGTTACTGAGTTTCAATTAAGTTAATTTCTTGTAAGTACATTACTTAGGTTACACATATTTCTTAAATAATATTATTTATGTAGAATACATTTAAAACAAGAATTATGATAATATGTATCTGTTTGTATTTCGGTGACAGCTGAATGGCGTACGCTCCCTAACAAGTCAATGAACAAGGAAATATAGACATTATTTTGAATTTGTTGAGAGGAAAAACGAAAGCTTTTCTGAGAAAAGTGTTTTAGAAAGTAATTTTAAAATATTAAGCAATGTGATTACTTTTCCAATTAAGTAATCAGTCAAATTAGTAATCTGATTACACATTTTGAGAAGTAATTAGTCATTTGTAGTGAATTACCTTTTTGAATAACTTACCTAACATTAAATTACCAAGATTAATAAGTGCTTAAAAATTCATTAACTTGGGGGCCTGGGTATCTCAGCGAGTAAAGACGATGACTACCACACCTGGAGTCGCAAGTTCAAATCCAGGGCGTGCTGAGTGACTCCAGTCAGGCTTCCTAAGCAACCAATTGGTCCGGTTGCTAGGGTGGGTAGAGTCACGTTGGGTTAACCTCCTCGTGGTCGCTATAATGTGGTTCTCACTCTCGGTGGGGCGTGTGGTGAGTTGTGTGTGGATGCAGCAGAGAACAGCATGAGCCTCCACACGTGCTAGGTCTCCGCGGCAATGCACTCAACAAGCCACGTGATAAGATGCGCAGATTGACAGTCTCAGACGCGGAGTCACTACGCCACCACGAGGACTTAGAGCACATTGGGAATTGGGCATTCCAAATTGGGGAGAAAATAAAATAAAATTAATGAATTAATTAACGTAATCAAATACAACTTTAATATAAAGTTTTACCCAATTTCCCTTACATGTTCATAGAAATTTTTACATAAAATCTTGATGTTGATTAAAAAATTCCATGGTCAATTTATGTGTCAACTATCCATATACATATTTATCAAATAAACACAAACTTTTGAGATGATCAGTTGATGGCTGGGCTTGACATAAAAATCCAACATCTATTGGCCTGTTTTGGATGGAATTTCTTTCAAACCAATATTATCTTTAGAATTATATTTCTATCCACCAAAATGAAGATCTTTAATGTTTACTTTGACATTTTGTGACATTTAAGCATATAGAATGTAGCTGTCGCAGCCAGAGCTAAAATGATCGAACTAAGTGAGATAATCCAAAATACAAAGGGTGAACTTGTGTTTTATTCAGAACGATTGATATGATAGACTGACTGCACTTTTCTTGCATTACCATCAAATAGATGATGAAAAAGAATTGTCCACCTTGACATACCTACTTGGTGTTGTCACTTCTCCATACTGGCAAGTAAATATGTAGTGTGATGCTTTCTGTTTTGGAACATGTATGTATGTGTAAAAGCATATGAGTTAGAAAGCATTTAATATTAATCAATGTGTGTGTATGTTGGTGTGGAGTATGTAACACATGTTGTTTTTTTAATGCGAGTGTTTTTTGGTTTGTGTGCCACACACACATGTTTAAAGGCACCAGCAGGGCTTCACCTGTCTGGGCTGAGCTACAACAAGGCTCTCTGGTTTCGGTGGGGGACATGCTCTTAAGCCTGGCCGTAAACGCTACAGGATTAGCCAATCTGCATTTGCGCCTTCTTGTCTTTCTATGAGGGTGACAGCAGGAAAAAGTGCAGCTCTGTTTGTTCACTTAGACGTGTTTAACAACTGCAGTGATACTTCAGATGTAGACCTGTGGTTCTTGTATTGCTTTAGGACCCAGATTTTAAATTAGACATCAAATGGCAACCCAATACAATACTACAATTTTTTGTCAGACTGATATTCAGTTTCATCAATCATTTTGGTGGCAACATTTTGACAAATGTGAAGTATGGCAAACATTTGTCTTACAAAGGTAAAATAGAATTAAAGGTGCATTCAGTAATTTTTCCTCATTAAAAAAGTTTAACTCCTAAAGACATGAATTGTAATTTTGCAATATATGTAGTAAATCATGAGCATTCACATTAAAATGAAGACTCCAGTCATATCAGTAACCTTATAAAAGCTGTTTTATTCTACATGGAGAGGGTCCACACATGGAATCACATGACCAGATGAATACCAGATGTTAATCTCAGTAACCTCAGAAGGCAACAGTTCAAAAAGGTAATGGGCAGGGTGAGTGAGGTCCAGAGTGATTTTTCCAGCCTTTTTCCTCACTCTGGAAGTGTATAGATCTTGAAGGGAGGGCAGGGAGCAACCAATAATCCTCTCAGCAGTCCGAACTGTCCTTTGTAGTCTTCTGATGTCTGATTTCGTAGCTGAACCAAACCAGACAGTTATTGAAGTGCAGAGGACAGACTCAATGACTGCTGAGTAGAACTGTATCAGCAGCGCCTGTGGCAGGTTGAAGTAATCTTGTTATTTGACACTTTCACTCATTGATTAAAGTAATCATGGTTGACTGTGAATACTAAATTTCTACAATGGCATCTGAAACTGAAAACTATTGATTTTAAATGATGCTGCATCCAAGCCACTAGGTGTCAGTGTAAGTCCAAGATGACACAAAGATAAAAGTTACTGAGTCCACCTTTAAAGACAGACTGATAATCACTTTGATCAATATTTTTGACCGATATTCAAACTTGTGTACTAAATCGTTTTTTGGTTAATTCTCTAATATCCGGTGTACTGATAAATGTCAAAATCTTGACAAAAGTGGAATATGATAAACAGTTGTCATACAAATGTAAATCAAAATAAGAGACAGACTGATATTCACTTTAACCAGCATTATTGACCAATATTCATACATATTTGTACATCGGTTATCAGTTTTCATTAATATCAGGTGTAATGATAAAGGGCAAAATCTTGACAAAAGTGGAATATGAAAAAAAAATAAAAATTCATGTATAGGTAAACCAGAATTAGAGACAGACAGTTAATCACTTTGATCATCATTTTTGACAGTAATTCGTACTTTTGTACTTAATCGGTTCTCGGTTCCCTAATATAGGATGTACAGATAAATAGCAAAATCTTGATAAAAGTGGAATATGATAAACAGTTGTCATACAAATGTAAATCAAAATAAGAGACAGACTGATATTCACTTTGACCAGCATTATTGACCAATATTCATACATATTTGTACTTATCGGTTATCGGTTTTTATTAATATCGGGTGTACCGATAAAGGGCAAAATCTTGACAAAAGTGGAATATGAAAAAAAAATAAAAAATTCATGTATAGGTAAACCAGAATTAGAGACAGACAGTTAATCACTTTGATCATCATTTTTGACAGTAATTCGTACTTTTGTACTTAATCGGTTCTCAGTTTCCTAATATAGGATGCACAGATAAATGGCAAAATCTTGACAAAAGTGGAATATGATAAACATTTATCATACAAAGGTAAACCAGAATTGGAGACAGACTTATATTTACTTTGATCAATATTTTTGGCCAATATTCATACTTTTGTACTTAATCAGTTAGTGGTTCCCTAATATCGGGTGGACCAAGAAATGTCAAAATCTTGAGAAAAGTGGAATATGACAAACATTCCACTTTGTCATAATTGTTTGTCAACAATAAAATTGTAATTGCTTTAATAATAATTGTATGAAATTGTTCATGTTTTTATTGTTGTAGTCTAATTATCATTTAGTTATTCTGTCAATATGCAGAAATAAAACAATAATTTAAATTTAGACATACTGAGACATAAAAATAGTTGTTATCTGTATCAGTCACCCTCATAAAAGAACAATATTGGCCAATCTCTGACAAAAACGTCCCTAAAATCACACATTGAAATGTATTAATATTTCCATGAATTACATAGGCCTAATATATATAAAAGATGTGTTTAACCACTGCAGTGATACTTCAGATGTAGACCTGTGGTTCTGGTTTTGTTTTGGGACCCAGATTTTAAATTAGACATCAAATGGCAACCCAATACAATACTACAATTTTTTGTCAGACTGATATTCACTTTTATCAATATTTTTGATCAATATTCATACATTTGTACCCAATCGGTTATTATTTCCCTAATATCCGGTGTACCAAGAAGCGGCAAAATCTTGACAAAAGTGGAATATGGAACATTTGTCAAACAAAATTATACTAGAATTTGAGAGAAACTAATAATCACTTTTATCAGTATTACTGACTGATATTCATACTTGTGTACTTATCGGTTATCGGTTCCATATTATCAAATTTGATATCTCTGTATACACATTTCCTTTTTAAAGTTCCTGAAATGGACAAACAGATGTAACTCCAAATGTGAATTGTTTTTTAATATGATCACACAAAGGAAGCCTTCTAAAAACAGGGAAAATAGATACAAATAAAATTATAGGGATAAAAAAAAAATTATGTATGAGAGAGAAAGTGTTAAGGTGAAAAACAATGAGGTGTTCATCATTAAAGCTTACTCTGTGAATGATTAAAGGCTTGTGTTATGGATGGATGAGAAGAACTCACCTCAGCTCTAAGCATAGGTGAGAAACACAAAGTGTTATTACTCAGCACTTTCACGCATTGATGCAGTTTAGGTGGATGTGCTGTGAGAAGCAGTAAAATTACTCTCATTTCCTTTGTCACACAATTAGAAAACCTAACCAAGCAGAAACACTGCAGTCAGTTAGAGCCATGATCACATTTATGTGACAAGGAAACACTCGGAACCCCTGTCTGAGACTTAATACTCAGACGTAAAGGTTAGATTTTCCAGAGCGGTTCCTGGCTCTGACCAAGACACGCGTTTCCTCATCTATGGGAGTAAATTCTGGTGTATATTTAAAGAGATGTGTCCAAGGCAATCACATCTCTAATGCAGTCTAAGGGTTGCACACTTCACTCACATAGCAGTGGTTGAAACCATAACTTATAAACATGGAAATGCTCTGTATCCTCAGTCTATGACATTACATTTGCAGCATTTTCTGAGTCTGGAAATTAAATAGCTCGTGGATTTTTTGTCTGATCTTCTGTTTTTATGAACTATTACTGATGTGTTTGCACATATTATGCATCAAAATACTTTCTTATACTTATATCCTTATAACTGTCAAATCATTTGCAGATGCATGTTTAAATATAAATGTACTACCCGCTAGTCAAATTTGAAGGGCCCTTATCCAGACCATACAACTCTTTGTTTTTTTGCATTTCTGGTGCATGTTTTCCCTTACCGTAAGGAACTAAAATCGTGTAAAGGAGGATCATTACATCAGCTGTATACAGTGATCCTAAAAAGTATTTGGACACTTTAGCCACAATTAAAAATGTATGAATGTCTTTTTTGCAAAATAGCAAATGTGACTTTTATGATTTTTAAAGATCAAAGATTTTGCTTTTCAAAGTTTGTTAGGTTTCAAATTATAAAACTATAAAACAATAGACTAAATAAAGTTACTCTGCATATTATACTGGGACAGGAGAAAGTATTTTAACACGTTACTAAATTGTGAATTAAGTGTCTAAAAATCGGCAAATATTTTGATGGGTCCACCATAACTCAACATCAAATACACCAAATTCACTTTATTCTTCCAATTGAATAATAATGTAATCCAAATATCATCACTACTTGTCAAGTAAGCAGATTATGCATGATGCATCGTAAACAACGACTGAAATGTGTCGTCTTTGGTTGAAATGGTGACGTTATATTGAGGGTTCTTTTATATTGAGTCAGGAGTGAGCACAGACTGAAGCAGCTGTGATTAAGCACCACACACTGTCTGTGTTACTCACTGTTGCCCAGCAACACACCTGTCAGGATGGCCAGGGGTTTACCTGAGCTTCCTTTACAGCACACATCAAATACAGAGGGGGAAAAAAACACTACAAAAACTCGCCAAGAGCCCTTTCTGATGGTTTTTCCTCTAAAATGATGATGCTCTTGACAGGGTCACGATTTGATGATTTGCAGCTGACAAAAACTTCTACAGCAAAAGGAAACCACCATCAGTGGAAATAGTACTGTAGGCTACATACATAAATACAGACACACACATAACTACGTGAAACAGGAGAAAATTGTTGGTCTTGCAGATTACATGAATTTGTTCAAATTATTCACTAAAAATGACTAGAGCAAACACACTATACACCTATATCATGACATATGAGATATTCTTATTATACATGAGAGTGTTATGGGGTGATTTATGAAGGATATGATCTCCATTATAGAGAAACATTTATTAGTTGTTTTCAGGTGGTAAGTGCGAAGACAAAGATTATAGACATTAAAAACACAAACCAAAATATATACGTACATCTAATATATGTCCACATTTATCTTATTTAGTCATTCTGGTTGAAATGCAGAAATGTCTCCATGGTTGTAGTAGTTTTCTTACAAAACAAAGTTTTTATTAGGTTTAAATAGCTGGGTTTTATTGAATGTATGTTGTATGCACTAGTCCTTTCAGTTATATCTTTAGATATATTCTGCTTTGTTATAAACGTCATGTATTAGTCGATGAATAGACTCAAATTTAGGAAACCAGATTTTATTCCTATAACTTCAGATTACAACTTTCTTCATTTGTTTCATGTGTATATTTAAATCCCAGTGGTCTTTTGTACATATAATTATAGATTATACATTATACAATTATATGATTATAATTACAGCGAAAATGATAGAAAAATGCAAGTGCTATTAACATTATTGTAGGCCGTGTGCACAGAAATTAGTTCTTAAATTAAAGGTATTCACAAATATCTAAAACATTCAACAAAATTAATATTCAACTGTATGTATATACGTATGCATGTGTGTACATGTGTATGTATATGTGTATATATCGTTTTATTTTTTATTATTATCTGTAACTTGGGCAGCTCATGGGCATCTTTCTGTATATAGTTCATTTGATTTGTGATATATACGCTCTTGTTCAAACTCAATAAATATATTGATCACAAAAAACAAACAAACAAACAAAAAAAAAAAAACAGGTTAGAATCAAATTTTGTTACTATTTTTTATTTACTTTATATTTTACTTGAAAATTGTATTGATTTATATAAAAAATAAAAATGCCTTAAAACATGACTTGAGTTAAATTATTTAAAGTCAGTGTACTATATAAAATGTTTAATTGAATTAATTACATGATATGCCGGTTATTTAATCAAATTAATCACAATTAATTGCATTTATCAATATTATCCATGAAAAGACCCCTAAATAAAAATAACTTAATATGTAATGATTATATTATTACAATTATATTTAAATAGTTATATAAATATAAATATAATAATTCATAGAATTAATTTACATTACATTATTGTGGCTGAGTAATACATTGATTAGACTAAGATATATTGTTTATTTCCATATCATTTAACATATGCCTATTATTGGCCTACAGTCCACAGCAATCTATTTAGCAACTGAATTAGTCAATCTGTCCAAGATGGACTTATAAGTACATTTCTAAAGACACATCTATGTACACATGTCAGACGGACGCTTTTGGAGCCCTCATTTTGGTTGCATTGTGTCATAAACACAACATTTTTAGGACGCAGTGTCAAGTTAGACGTAGTTTGAAACGTAGAAAAACAAGTCTTGAGACTCCTGCATGCAGAGTTGTGCTCTGTCCAGCTGTCTGAGTGCAAGAAAACATCCTCAACTTGTGCGGTCACTAAAATGTGTTTTTTTTTGCCTGTACAGCCAGAGTTGCGCTAACTGCCCCCTAATGTCTGGGACTCATAAAAGTATGAAGGTGGTACTTTAACTGTAAATTGCTCCGATGGTAAGAATATATCTTTTTACGTTCCAAGGGAAAAATAATTTTTTATACAATTAATCGCACTGAATTAACGCATTAAATTTGACAGCCCTAGTATTAATATTCAAGAAATAATAAGGAGCCATGCAGCCATTCAATGCATGAATGATTCTTTGCAATCATTTATGAATTTCTCAAGTGAGTATGAAACATCATATTAAACATGAAGCAAGATTAGTGCAAATAGATCTTTTTCACCTGAGTTCTCCAAGATTTCACTGGACGAATAATGTCAAGATTGAAAACAAATGCAGAACCAAATTCAAAATAACAAATTATATTATTCTGAACAGTTATACAACAGTATGGAAAAAATATTACAATATTTTTAATTTATTATATGTGCAGAAACACTAATGCATAATACCATTTAATTTTGATGTGGAACTGAAAAATACAAATAAACACACACACATTATTTGTGATAGGAACTTTTTTTTCATTCACATAATAAATAAATTTTGCAATGTTTGCATTGCTTTATTTGGTAAGAGTGGGTGAATTTTGAGTATAAGTACATCATAAATATTTTTTTAGAATTTCCTTCACGCCAAAAGAAACTGCTTCCCAAACGGAGCCGGTTTCTGTCTTATAAATACATGGAGCTGGAATAAGGAAAAGGGGGTAAAGTCTCTCAGAAAAGCTCCCCTTTGATGTCCATATTAGACTTTACACTCTTCCAGTGTGGAACCCCAAAACACAAAACAGCAGCACGACTGAAACCCAACCAGGGTCCCTCTGCATCACCGCAGCACAGTCACTCTTTATGCCAAAAGCACATCTCCACATCCTCTGTTACTGCTTACCAATCCAGCGCATGTATCTCAATAATGAAGCTCATTTCTATTGTTATTCCATTTTTTTTAATAAAATCAAACGTCTTTCATAATTGCATAATCTTAGTTTTCATTTGAAAGGTTGACATGTTAAGAGGCTTGACAGAAAAATTATATATTTCAAAATCATTTGTTCAAGTTAATAACATATAATGTGCTCATCAGTGTTTTACATTAGAAAAATAAATAAATAAAAGATGTAAATTGAATTTTCAGCCTGTGACTTAAAAGACTGAATAAGGTTCAGATAGAGATGGACAGCATGTAATTACAAAACTTTATTCCAGGACAGAACTGAGCCAAGATTCAATTTTACAATATGATAACCATAAACAACTTTAAACAATAATAATTTAATGCTGCATTTTGCTTAAGTAACCATTTAAGATCTGTGATATGTCAACATGCTACTTCTATTTTTATTGTACCAACTATAGAGGGCAAATAGTATGACCTGAATGGAATCTGAGGCTACGGGTGTAGAAATGCTCTAAAACATAATAATAATAATAATAATAATAATAATAAAAATAGCTTAATCCACAAAGTATCTGTGACCCAACAATTCTGTTACCTAGAGCCAAATGTGATTTGCAAGCAAAAATATTAAATAGTTTAATACTGTTTTACTGTTTATACCTTTTGAAACCACCATATTAATGTGCTCTTATGGTTTGAAGTGGAGATCATGTAATTTCTTTCTTATCAGTAATTTCTTCCCCTTTTTTCAGAAATGATTTTCTAAGTCCCATTCATTCAGGCAACATCAAAATAGTGGTTAAGAAACAAAAGTGGTAATTTGGAATAAAAAGTACTTGACAAACCCTTTCATGGAGTCCTCATTTGTGAACACATGAATGGAGTGTCCCTTTCACAGATATCTAGAACACACATCCCTTAATATTAATAGGAATGAAAAAATATCCTCCAAACAAATGATAATAGGCTAGCTTGAGTGAAATGCTGAAGTACTGAATGATGTTACATGATTTGATAAGCATCAGCTGCCGTTGGTTATAATGACGGAGGTGCCTTTATGGCTGGGTGCTTGTTCCGCTTGCATTCGTAGATGAGAGGCCATGTCATAATGGGAGGAACCAGGGCAACCCAAGGAGTATCCTCTGAAGCTGTCAGCCTCGTACATATGTTCTAGTGCGTAGCTGGTGAGTGAGTAGGCTGTGTGTTTTTCCAGGTACTGGCGTGGGTGTGATGGGTACAGTGCTGGAGTTGGAGAAACAGCACATGTGCCCATCAGGGGCAGTGGCTGCTGGTGTTGTTGAGAAGAGAGCTCATTTTGCAGGAAGTCTTTACTTTTGCAGAGTCTGTCAGGGTTGGGGCTGCTGAGGCGGGATAGAGGAACAGGACTAGGAGCGGGGCTTATCACATGAGCTGGCCCCCGGCATACCACACCCTGCAATGTTGACTGGGGAAACTCGGTACCAAACGAGGGTCTGTGGCTCTTGGCCAGACCGTTAGTAAGCTCCAAAGGTATCTCTGTAGGAGCCTTTTGCAGCTGCAGACGACTTTCCTCCTCTTTTATCATCTGTTGTGTAGCTCGAATCAATGTCTCAATCTTGCTGGGCTCTTGAGGACTTGCACGGCATTGGTCACCACGGTATCGGTCCCCAGAATCGCTTGCTGAGCCTCCATCAGGTGAGCTGACCACACTGTCCTCATCCCAGTGACCCCTCACTGAAAGCAGGAGAAATCAGTGTTATAAATGCACTCCTTTAATAATTAAAAAAAAAAAGATACATTGAAATGGAACACTCACCTTGCAGGCTGTGGACAGAGGCAATGTGGGGCATCACACCTTCAAAACTGTCTCCATTTTCAGGTGAGGACTTGGATAATGGGAGGACAGAGCGGGCTGCACCCCACCATGCATCCCGTCCAGGCTGAGGAGTGCCTAAATAGTATCGGCCAGCCTTGCAGCGCCCCCGCTCACAGGACTCAGAGTGAGCATGGCCATAGACGTCACTGGTGGTGTGGCTATCATCTGTCAGTGGTAGACTGTAGCACAGTGGCCGTGGCTCCGAAAACTGGCGGTACACACATGAGGAGTCTATGCCTTCACACTGCTCCAGAAGCTGAGGAGAAGCAGAGTCAGTGAGAGGGCTCCCACCCCATGGACTATCCTGATCCGACTCGGAGCGATCTGTAGGGAAGCCTGGATACTGCACAAAAAAAGTAAATCAATAATCAGCCTATTTCTAACCTTATTACTAAAGGCGAGGCTGACCAGAAAACAGCAGAAAGATGAAACTACACTCAATATGACTGTATTTACACAAGTAGGACATATTCCTGGCACAACATAAAACATTTTTATCCAATCAAAGCCCTAAATCTATCCCTAATCTATCCCATCAGTGCACAATGATCGGCTGAAAAGATAGTTAAAACAAACCCTAAACATGGTCCTTAACCTAACTCTACCCCTAAAAATTATAGAGCAATTATTGGTTGATAAGAATGTTGACCCAGGCCCTAACCCTAATAAAAAGGCAATGTTATTACTAAACCCTAACACTCACCCTACCTCTACAATAAGAGGGCAATATTGTTTTGGAGTAGAAATAGGTACGTTGGCCCTAACCTTTTCCATATTCTACCCCTAAAATACAAGAGCAATTATTGGTTGATGGGAATGTTTTTTTCAGGCCATAATCCTTTCCCTAACCTTAACCCTACACTGTCAGAAAAAAATGTGTGTGAAAATTGTACCTTTAGGGGTACAACAGCTTGTCTACCTTACTCCTTAAGGTACTAGTACAGTATGTGCCCTTTTGGTGCAGAAAAAACACTTAAGGTACTACTAATATGTACCCTTTACCACATTCCAATTGACATGTAAAGGTTACACTTTGAGGGTACTTCCCCAGTGACAAGCTGTTTTACCCCTTAAGCTACCATTTTTGCACATTTATTCTTCTGTGTACCCCAAATGCATATGGTAACGATTGATTAAATATATTTTATTTTCCCCAGACCCAAACCTCTTTCCCCAACCTTACCTCTAAAATCAGTGGGCAAGGGTTGGTTTATAGGAATGTTTTCAGGAAATCAAAGGATTTTGGTCCAAGAACATGTTCTACTTGTATAAACCACATTTAGCAAGAAACCTACCCAGAAACAGAAGCCCTTCCTAGATAAAGCTTCCAATATACAAATGATCAGCCAAAATAAAGGCTTTTTAGCACAACACAAACACTTACCTGTGAATAGGGAGAGAGTCTCGTCTTGGTCTTGGTACGGGAGATTCTGCTTTTGCCCACTCTTCTGTTCTCACTGATGGGGTTGGAGGGGCTGTCGTAGGTGAAAGAGGGCTTGGTGGATGTCACCTGATCTAAGGACAACTGTAGTCCTTTATACTCTGTGTCCCTGTGGAGAATGAAAACTACATTGAGCCTTGAACCCAATAGTACATAGAGGATTAAACGCAATGTTCTAATTACACACTGCTCTTTGGGACAGTGGTGTGCAACTGTTTGTGGGAACAAGTCTCTACAGTATTTTTGTACGTGTACTGTTTCCTTTTCTTATTTAACCAATGCAAGAAATGTACAAAGTAACATTTTCAGGCTCCATTCTCATTGGCAAGGCATTGAGTATTTGTGGGTGCATGTGTGTGTGATAGAAAGAGAGAGAGAGAGAAAATGAATTGCATTGTTTCTCCTGCAGGATTGGAACAAGGCTCCTACAAGCATACAACAGAGGGCTGGAGGCTCTGTTCAAATACACAGTGAGATTAGGAGCTATGTCTGGCTAAATCAAACCCACACAGGGATCACCACATAAGGAATAACTAGGAAATGGGAATTGATTTCTCAGTAAAGTGCTGTATGGATTTCTGTTCCCAGTGATGTATAACTTTCAGAAAACTGTGGTTAGAATGTATGCTAGCCAGACGCAGTCCCCAGCTCCCCTCCTGAGGTCTAGCAGCCTGGCTCAGACAGCAGACTAATAAGATTGCACGCAGATGGTAACATCTTTGAAAAAGATCGACGTACGCTTTCTCACATGCACTCACAAAATCGCATAATCTGATCCATGCAATTGTTGTGATGTTCACGCCCTCATCTGGGTGTATGTTCTGTTCTTTATATAAACAGAGAGACAAATACACTTTATAGCTTTGCCAATTTTGCACACAATATTCAATATGCTAAAAGCCTTATAAAGTAACCACCCGCAATCCACTTTAATCAGGTATTAAATGTGCTAATAATAATGCAGCACTGCGAGTATTTAAATTATCACACACCTCCTTTATATGTAAATTATGATCATTATATATTGTGCTTTAGTCACAGAACTAGAACTATTTGCCTGGTGAAATTAACGGCACCCTTTTTTGGGACGTGTTTGTGCCATTAGCCAAGTTATATAATTCCTTTAGTGAATCGTGTTTTAAAAGAAATGTAGATAGCATGTGCAAGTAAACAATGATATCAGCTGGAACAATTAATTCTTAGTGAATCCTCCCCAGTGAGTTTTATTTGGGGTCAAGGCTTGTGGAAAGAAGCCAAACCATTAAGGTGATGTAACAGGTTCACCAGTCTCAATGGCGTAACACTTACAATCTCATTCAGCTGAGCAGCAATTCACACACACACACTTATTTCACACCTCAAGCCCGTGTGAGCGGACTCTGAAAACACCCCGATAAGATGCCAGACATATAGTTTCTTTTTCTCACTAAACACTGGTTCACCTATAAATCTCACACTCATGATGTCTACACTGAAAATGTGCACTTCTCACACTGCAAAAAAAAAAAAAAAAAAAAAAATTCTTGCACAGTATTCTTTGTTAGGTTTAAGGATGTTCAGGTATTTTTACTGAAAAACACCTAAACATCCTTAAAACAAAATAGATTTATTTGAGATTTAAGTCTTATCAAATAAATGTAACTACAATTTTGTGCTTAAAATAAGAAAAAAAGGCCAATGGCCAAAAATTGCCAATGGGTAAAAACAAAAATAAACTAAAAATAAAAGGGCAAACACATTTATTTTCTTACCTTGATGGAAATTAGTTTTAGTTTTTTCTTGTTTGAAGCATAAACTGATAACACTAAAATACTGTTCCCTTTGTTAATGTTTAATGAAGGGTTTTTATTAATGACTAATAAGTAATTTACAAATGCATTATAAATCCTTTATATATCGGTTATAACAACATGCATAAAAAGGGTGACTTTCATGCAATACCTGCTTAGTAGTGGGCCATTTTACCTCATGTGTTATAAATATAATATATAACAAGCTTAATAACATCAGTAACCTATGAAAATGTACCTTAATGTAAACTGTAACTGAAAACCTGTAGAGTTGAAGTCAGAAATTTACATACACCTTAGCCAAATACATTTAAACTCAGTTTTTCACAATTCCTGACATTTAATCGTAGAAAACATTCCCTGTCTTTAAGAATGTGAAATGTCAGAATAGTACAGAGAATGATTTATTTCAGCTTTTATTTCTTTCATCACATTCCCAGTGGGTCAGAAGTTTACATACACTTTGTTAGTATTTGGTAGCATTGCATTTAAATTGTTTAACTTGGGTCAAATATTTTGGGTAGCCTTCCACAAGCTTCTCACAATAAGTTGCTGGAATTTACTGAGTCAGACAGAACTGGTGTAACTGAGTCAGGTTTGTAGGCCTCCTTGCTCGCACACGCTTTTAGCGTGTTTTGCCACAACTTTGGAGGTAATGCTTGGGGTCATTGTCCATTTGGAAGTCCGATTTGTGACCAAGCTTTAACTTCCTGGCTGATGTCTTGAGATGTTGCTTCAATATATCCAAATAATTTTCCTTCCTCATGTTGCCATCTATTTTGTGAAGTGCACCAGTCCCTGCTGCAGCAAAGCACACCCACAACATGATGCTGCCATCCCCATGCCTCACAGTTGGGATGGTGTTCTTTGGCTTGCAAGACTCACCCTTTTTCCTCCAAACATAATGATGGTCATTAGGGCCAAACAGTTACATTTTTGTTTCATCAGACCAGAGGACATTTCTCAAAAAGTAAGATCTTTGTCCCCATATGCACTTGCAAACTGTAGTCTGGCTTTTTTTTGGAGCAGTGGTTTCTTCCTTGCTGAGCAGCTTTTCAGGTTATTTCGATATAGGACTCCTTTTACTGTGGATATAGATACTTGTCTACCTGTTTCCTCCAACATCTTTACAAGGTCCTTTGCTCTTATTCTGGGATTGAGTTGCACTTTTCGCACCAAGCTACGTTCATCTCTAGGAGACAGAATGCGTCTCCTTTCAGAGCGGTATGATGGCTGTATGGTCCCATGGTGTATATACTTGCATACTATTGTTTGTACAGATGAACATGGTACCTTCAGGCGTTTGGAAATTGCTCCCAAGGATGAACCAGACTTGTGGAGGTCCACAATTGTTTTTCTGAGGTCTTGACTGATTTCTTTTGATTTCCCCATGATGTCAAGCAAAGAGGCACTGAGTTTGAAGGTAGGCCTTAAAATACATCCACAGGTACACCTCCAGTTCAGTACACCTCCTATCAGAAGCTAATTGGCTAATTGTATAAAGGCTTGACATCATTTTCCAGAATTTTCCAAGCTGCTTAAAGGCACAGTTAACTTAGTGTATGTAAACTTCTGATCCACTGGAATTGTGATATAGTCAATTAAAAGTGATACAATCTGTCTGTAAACAATTGTTGGAAAAAACAACTTTCCAAAACTATAGTTTGCTAATATGAAACCTGTGGAGTGGTTAAAAAAGTAGTTTTAATGACTTCAACCTAAGTGTATGTAAACTTCTGAATTCAACTGTATATAAAATGTATGTTTGGTTATAAAATGTTAGGACTTTAGGTAACTAGGACTAGTTAAGTTAAGACAGCACTCAGAGTAGCACCATTTGTTTGACATCAACGTGACAACACAAGTGAGTCAAGGCATTACAGTAATGAATATAAACACAAAGCGGACTTTAGCAAAATGACATAATCGCTCCTTTTAATCTCACTATAATAGTCTATTTTTGCAACATTGTGACATAAATCATGAATTGGGGTATTTTATGTTTTTGGAACATATATAACATGTAAGTTAAATGGCTCCCTATTTGGCAGGTTTTGCATGAAAATGTCCCTTTTTATGTTTGAATAACAGCATATAGATTTACTTATAATGTATTTGACTTATGACTTATTAGTTATTAATGAAACCTTTGATAAACCTTTAACAACATTTATGTAAAGTGTTATCCATAAACCTTAAAATTTTGGTTAGATTTCTCTAATAACATGGCTTAATATCTTGTCTTACTTTGTATCTCAGGTAAATGTATTTTGATTTGAGGATGTTTAGATACATTTTCTGGAAAACAAGACAAAAATACTGAGTAAGAATTTTTTTTTTTTTTTTTTTGCAGTGCAATCCTGCTTTTCTAAAGGAACTGAAACTGAAGCATGGATGATGATGGAGTATATTATATGGAAGAGGATTACAAAAAAAGAGAACTTCCTTCATGGACACTCTTAGCAAGCTGTGAGCTATAAACAGTCATCATCTTTACAGCCTATTAATTAAACCTCATAAACACTTTTCCTTTATGGCTATGTTTGAAGAGCTTTCTGACACTCACAAGCCATTGGCAGACTAGCATATTAAAACGTATCCACTCTTTTCTAATGAAGGTTTTTATGGCACGCAATTCATTTACATCTGTAACAGACAGATAGAGAGGGAGACAAAGAGACAGGGGTGGGTGGGGGTGAGTTTCCAGATGCTGGCATTAGTTCTAAATGGTCTTTCTGGAAGTGTGCACACAAATGCTCTTCCATATGACCCTCGCTCAAAGCCATAGTGTGAGCGATGGCTCCATTGCTCAATCCCACTTCATTCTTTCCAGAGACTTCCAGTGGAAAGTTCACTGTGGTAATGCACAGAGTTTGTCAGTACGAATGCATGACAAATAAATCTTGCATAACCCCTGTCTCCCATGTAGTTCCTGTATGGTCAAGCACGCAGCTGGTATATTATATACAGTAAAGCAAGAGCAGAGAATGACACCCCAAACTGACTGATGAGTGCACAGGCAGCTTTGACACGTTCAAACACTGCCAGGGCCAGACATTTTGCAAACACCATCAATTTTGACTTGCTGTGTAATAGTGAGCAATTCAATATAACTGTGGGCAAAAGCTTGAGGAAATTATGTTGGGTTAAGAATGTTTATTTAATTGCATTATTATGATTATTTTTGAGGATATAATTGAAGTAGTTTGTAATATACTGCTACGGTATTTTTAGTTGAGCGATCATTGATACAGTTTTTACAAAGCAAAATTTAAGCAATTTTGAAAATCCAAAATAGCTATATTATCATATTGTTAAGTGTAAGAAATAAACTTTAGCTACTGGAATCTTTCACAAATAAAATCTGATCTGAAACACTTATGATAATATTATGTACATTTGTACAGTGTCTGTAATTATTGTCTTGAGATCTGGAGACACCGTTTTTCTACCATGCTGGGGGGATGCATAGGGATTTAGTGTACATATAGGGGCAATTGCAATAGGACACAATTTGAGACAGCAAGATGCTTTTGCAGTGACAAAGGGGGGGCTTTTGCCCCTGCAACAACTGGGCTTATTGCCCCAAATATTATCCTTTCACTTATTGGCCAGTTATTGAAAAATATTTGATTTAATTATCTTGAACAAAACTGAAAATGACAAATAAGTATATTGTCTCAAACTAAATGTCATAATTTCAGGGATTCTCATTAGCTACATTAATTTGCATCAGATTTGCAAAAGTTGTAAAATGTTAGATGAAATTAAGTCAAAATCAACCTTTAGGCATTGTGCTCGATGACATTTTGGATCAGGAACATTTTGCAGTGCTTAGTGACAAACAGCTGTTTAGTTTTTGTTGCTTTTTAGTGTTTTGGGAGAAAATAAAGTCAAAAGTACCTTTTTAAATGAAATGAACACAAGCCCTGTGAAATGAATACATTTTCTAAATACAAATTAAAAAAATCAATGCATTCTGTTTTTAATCGGGATTAATTGCTTGATTTCATTTAATACAAAATGAATAATTGAAAACTTAATAACTTATGCATTAGTGTGACTGTGATCTCAACAGCATATAACGATCTTATGTATACACTCAGTATTTTTGAAGCTTTAGTAACATACAGTATATGTTACATACTGTATATATAGTTAGATGGGTGTATGTACTTACGTGAGGACATAGTTAACGCTGACTATGCAGTGCGGTCTGGATGATCTGCTGTTGTGAACGATAGTAGCATAACTCTGCACCCAAACCCAGCCACCCTGTTTGGCCAGGAATCGGTAGTATTTGGTGGTGACCTGTCCCTTTACCAGCACTACACACAGAAAAACACAATCAAGAAGTCAGGGTGCTTGTGACAGTTCTCTTAACATCCACTATTCTTGTTGTAAGACTCTTCAAAAAACTGGTTAATTTACTGGTAAATCCATTAATGACATTGTGATTAGATGTAATTTAATGAAGTTTTAACTTGAGATTTGCTTTTGGCCTTTTTACGTGTCCATTATTATTTAATTGTTTCAAGTCAGGAAACTCGAATTACTGTTTCATTTGAATGTTTCAACTATATGCTGTTGTTTCTCTTGCTGCCTAATTACTATTTATATCAAATAATATCAAATATTGTGTCTCTCAGTAAGCTGTGTTGTGCTGCAATCAGTAACTGTGAATACTAGAACATTTTATTTTTAAGGACTAAACACATTATATCAAATTTATCACGTTTCTTTAAACACCCCATTTCAATCTACTTCACTAATTTAGTTACTAATAGATTGCGTCTAATCTAAGCCCATGCTTGAATCAGTATTTTAATGCAGCGAGATCATGTTTGTCTCCTTTAACGTGGTATTATCAATTACCGTGCTATGTTGCACCCTGAAGACATTCATAACAGTTAGAGGCATCACTAACTCTGCTGTTATATTTAGTCGCGGTAAAGGGCGATATGACCAGAGGAATGAGAAAAAACAAACCTAACTCACACAAGTGGTGCGCGCAGCGGAGATGGAAAGTGTCACAGCTGTGGACGTGATGATAAAGTGTCTTCTCTATTAAGTCTTGCGGCTCGTATCCAGTGAGCTCTGCAACCCTGACAAACACAAACACACAACGGAATAACAATGGTGCTGGCGTCCACACAAACACCTATCCACACACACGCACATGTGAGCACGGAAGGACAAATCTGCACAAATGGAAGCCCAACATGCAAGCTTGCTCAACACAGCTGTTTACAAAGAGTAAAATATGTGTATAAACAAAGCTGCATTAACACAATTATAGAGACTTTTTTAAATATTCTTCATTCAATGTATGATATATTATTATCTTTGATAACCTAACAACACATAAACATACAATTGGGTCCATAAGTCAGAGACCACAAGTGAATACATTTTCCCTTTGTAAAGGGTTTATAAATGGGTTCATTAATGAATAATAAGCCATTTATAAATATTTAATAAATCATTGATTTGCAATTATGAAAATGTTAATAAAATGGAGACTTTCATGCAATATCTTCCAAAATGGTAAGCAAATTTTACCACACATTATAAATGCTTAATAACACTTAATATTAGTAACCTATAAAAAAGTACCTTAAATGTAAAGTGGACACCTGTTAAGCATTTATTTTTATTTTTTTTTTTATTTTATTTTTTCTCCCCTTTTTCTCCCCAATTTGGAATGCCCAATTCCCAATGCGCTCTAAGTCCACGTGGTGGCGTAGTGACTTGCCTCTATCCGGGTGGCGGAGGATGAATCTCAGTTGCCTCCGCATCTGAGACGTCAACCTGCACATCTCATCACGTGGCTACGTTGAGCGCGTTACCGCGGAGAATAGCGTGAAGCCTCCATACGTGCTATGTCTCCGCGGTAACGCGCTCAACGTAGCCACGTGATAAGATGCGCAGGTTGACGGCATCCACGCACAACTTACCACGCGCCCCACAGAGAGAGAACCACATTATAGCGACCACCAGGAGGTTACCCCATGTGACTCTACCCTCCCGAGCAACCGGGCCAATTTGGTTGCTTAGGAGACCTGGCTGGGGTTACTCAGCATGCCGTGTATTCAAACTCATGACTCCAGGGGTGGTAGTCAGCGTCTTTACTCGCTGAGCTACCCAGGCCCCCTGTTGAGCATTTATTAAGGAGCTGTCAACATTAGAACTGCATTCTTCCATTTAAAAAATATTGCTAAATTACGACACATGCTCTCTGTTTCTGAAGCCGAAAAACTAATTCATGCGTTCATGACATAAGAGACTAGATTATTGTAATGTTCTACTGGGAAGATGTCCTGCAGGCTCAACAGATAATCTTCTGTTGGTTCAAAATGCAGCAGCTAGAGAGCTGACAAGAACCAAGAAATATGATAATATCAACACAATTTACCATCGCTATATTGGCTACATGATACGTTTTGTATCAATTTTAAAATTCTGCTAACTACTAACAAAGCTTTGAACGGTCAAGCTCAGCCGTACTTAAGCAACCTTCTATCACCCTATAATCCATCAAGTTCACTACGATTGCAAAATTCCGGCCTGTTGATAGCACCTAGATTATCAAAATCCACAAAAGAGGTAGATCCTTTTCCTATTTGGCTCCTAAACTATGGCAAAGTCTTCCTAGCATTGTTTGGGACTCAGACACACTCTTTCAGTTTAAGTGTTTAAGACTAAATACTCATCTTTGCAGACAGGCATGCATTTAATTTATTCTTAAACCTTAGTTATGCTGCATTCGTCAGGTCTGCCGGAACCAGAAACACTTTTCATATTCTATAACAATGCTATAAAATTAAGTGAATGGAATTTTCACTAATATTATTCCATTTCTTTCCATGTCTCATCTCATCATGATATGTATCCCGAGGTTACCAGAGCCTGCCAGATCCAGCCCAATGTCTACTAACTACTACTAACTCCAGCCTGTGCCAGCCAGACAACGAAGGCCACTTTGATGATCACTTTCTGCTACACTTCTGTCTACCACGATGGACATCACAGAAGATGAACTACTGCCAACTCCAGCCATACAACAAGGGATACTTCAATACTGCCTGCACCTTGGCCTTAAGATTGACTTCAACGAAAATTAACTGCCACAAGCTTCCAGCCGGACTGCAAAGCACTCCTCACTGACCTCTGCCTGCATCATCTTGGTCTTATGATGGACTACACAGCGGATAAACTGCTTTCAACTGCAATCCAATCAAACAGCAGGTAACACTCCTCTGACCACAGCTTGGATCACTTTTCTTTAAAATGTAACACACAGACAATAAATTACTGCCAACTATCAGCCAAATAACTAAGGACACTGTATCTACATGCAGTTCCGCAGTCAATTTCGGATGGTCTTTAAAGACACAATCATTAATCTTAAAGTTCAATCAATATTCTTTAGTTTCAAACATTGCCCACCAAAATCCTACTGAGTTTACTCAATTAATACATGACTTGTATTAGATATAGCTAACTGATATTCCCATTATATAAATGGTATATAGCCAGAAGGGAAATTGACTCCCCCAGCTGAGCCTGGTTTCTCCCAAGATTATTTTTCCCCAATAACTAACATCTTTTGGAGTTTTGGGTGCCTTGCCACAGTCGCCTTTGGCTTGCTCACTGGGAGCCAAAAGGCAAATAATTTTAAGGCATAATTGTCAATTACATTTTTCAATGAAGGATCAATGAGGACTCTAAGACATTTGAGAAATCATATTATGTTATATGATAGTGGAATTTAGGAGGAACACCCCAACATTAACCCCGCTCATCATTCTAAACAGCACTGTGGCAGCAGTGGAGTCATTCAGGTTCCTGGGCACTACCATCTCACAGGACCTGAAGTGGGAGACACACATTGACTAAATTGTTAAAAAGGCCCAACAGAGTTTGTACTTCCTTCACCAGCTGAGGAAATTCAACCTGCCACAGGCGCTGCTGATACAGTTCTACTCAGCAGTCACTGAGTCTATCCTCTGCTCTTCAGTACCTGTCTGGTTTGGTTCAGCTACAAAGTCAGATATAGTCCGGACTGCTGAGCGGATTATTGGTTTTCACCTTCCCACCCTCCAAGAACTGTACACCTCCAGAGTGAGGAAAATGGCTGGAAAAATCACTCTGGACCCCATTCACCCAGCACACTACCTTTTTGAACTGTTGCCCTCTGGCTGCGTTACAGAGCTCTGAACCGTAAGGCACAAGAACAGTTACTTTCCTCAGGCCATTCACCATATGAACAGTTAAAACTGCCCCCAATACTCTCCATTGTGGCAATACAATCATATGCATATTCAACTGTTCATTCATATTTATATTCCATTTATATTTATTTGACATATCCTACCTCATCTGCACAATACATTAAATCACTTTACACATAACTGTATATCTGTATATAACATATTTGAACAACATATTGCCCTTCTGTAGTTTCCTCTATATTTGTCTGTTGTATCTTATTTTTCATTCTTATTTCACTGTTTACGTTTATATGTATATATCAATGTTTGTATGTATATGTTGTATATGTATATTTTTTGTATTCTCTTTGCTCTGGAAGCTTCTGTCACCATGACAAATTCCTTGTGTAAGCATACTTGGTAATAAAGCTCATTCTGATTCTGATTCTGAAATTACAAATATTACAGCATAATTTTCTGTAAAGCTGCTTTGAAACTGTGTGTTGTGAAAAGCGCTATACAAACAAAAATGACTTGATTAGAAACCGATGTACATAAAGTTCAGTTTAATGGCCATCGGTTTTTATTATATGATATACAGTATGCTGTGATTGAGCATGAAGATCTGAAAAGTGTTTTTGTAGAGGACTTTAGGTAACTAGGAGTTAAGTTGGGACAGCACTCGAAGTAGCACCATTTTTTGACATCAATGTGACAACACAAGTAATTACAGTAATGAATATAAACACAAAGCGGCCTGTAGCGAAATTACATTATCCCTTCTTTTAATCTCACTAGTGTATTTATTAAAGGTTTATGTCATGTAAGTTAAAATGCTCACTATATTGCAAATATTGCATAAGTTACCCTTTTTATTCATGTTGTTATAACTGCAAATAAATGACTTATAATGCTTTTGTAAATGATTAATTAGTCATTAATGAACCCCTTTATAAACTCATAACAGAGGAAACATTACTGTAAAGTGCTGCCACAAAACCTGATGATCATGTTATCCAGCATGATTTAAGAATGATTCAAAAAGCATCTTGTCAACATGATCAATGTCATAAACTTGTTTACATTTGACTTAGAAATAGTGCAGAATCTTAAATGTTTACATCATAATGTTCATTTTTATTTTTTATCTTTCAAAATCCTAAAGCTGTTTTCATTTATTTCCAGATTTACGTTCAATTTTGAATCCCAGATTTCCAATATGGTCTCAGACTTTTTGCCACCACTGTATATTTTAGTCTATTTGTAGCAGAAGAACACAATGTACCTCGAGTCCAGGAAGATAAGCTTCATGTCCAGACTGGCTCTGAACATGAACATATTGCTGTGGAGCTTGATTTCGGTTACTGCGCTAGGCGGGAGCGAGTGACCTACAGCGACTAGACCCACATTCTGATAACAGCCGTCAAACGGGGACATGTCTAAGCTGTACTGGCGGATCTTCAGATAGCCACTGCAGTGAATTACCTGCAGGAGATCCCACACACACACACACACACACAGATAAAGACAGATGCATCTGTTAATGTTAAGTGAAGGACAAAAAAACCTACTCTTCAATTTTAATAAATCTCTTTCCTATATTCTGTTATGGCTTGCAGGTAAACATTATTGGCCTTGGCTTACACACAAATAAAATACACCAAATCTGAACTGCTGTAAAGTCCAAATAATGTAGTATTGTAATAAAAACACAACCATAAAAACAAGAAAACCATAACTTCTTACCTTATAACCACCACACGTCAAGCCTGCATTTCTTTTTGCAAGGACGCATTTCATTCTCAAAAAGAAAGACCTCTCCATTTCATATTCTAAAATTTAAAAGAAGAGAGAATAGAAAGGAGTCATTTGAGGAAGGGTAAATTGGTTTGGGTAAATAGGTTTTCAGTGAATGTCTTACCATGGACAAAGTGTGAATGATAGGGCTGGTGTGCCGTGAGTACCGCAGTCATTTCATCATGATCTGCGGGGTGGATGTATTCATAAATGCTGTTCCCCGTCAGCTCTACCTGTTAAAATGAACTTTTGTCACCACAGTCAAACAAGCCAGAAACATTGTGACCAAAGCTGTGTATTAATAGGTTAAAAATAAAACCAATCAGTTGCTCTTGTGTTGAAATTAATTCACCCAAATCTTGATACTAAAATATGCACTTTACCTGTGACAGTCCTAAATGCACTGACGCAGTCTCAGAAATATACATGATCTTTCCATCAGGAGCCACAACAAAAACGAAGCCATCCAAAGTCTGAAGAAAATTTTTTAAAGAAAATGTATTTATTTGAATTTCAGTAGCTCTTCTAAATGAATTATTTGTCATATGCTTAAACGTTCTCATGGCTATAATTCATAATTTTGGTCTAGAATGTAATTTAAATCAAATAATAATACGATTTTGTATTCTACTTTTAATAAGTAGCCTAAATATATAAATAGACTGAGGTAACATAATATAGATATATTATTTTTTCTTATTAAAAAACAAAAATGAACTTATATTATCCTATATATATATATATATATATATATATATATATTAAAGGAAAGTGTTAATGGAATGTGATACAAACAAGTCTACAAATAAATCTAGAACAAAATAATCTACCTTCTCAATCATATAATCATGCCGTATATTTTAAGCATTATTTAGACGGCCCATGAGATGAGTTTATGGTACGATGGCGGAATACTCCAATTCAAACAGAACTGTAATTGCTATATCTGTGTACACATCATTAAAAAAGCGAAACAAGGCAAATTCATGCAAATTCGATATCATTTATATTATTAAAACAATTTAAATAAATAAAAAACAAAAATACTACCCTAGACTATTACTACTAATACAAATGATATTATTATTATTAATAATAATAATAATAATAATAATAATAATATAAATTACGTACTATTGTGGTTATATTTATAATTTTTTATGAGTAATTTTAAAGAGTGTACCTGGAGCAGGTGTGATCCTAACTCTCGACCCACATTATCCAGAGAACTCGCTCGACTCACATGGCCCCAGGATTCACCAAGACCTGCAGAACATATTCATATATGTCACCATCATTTCTTAGAATTTTTTAGAAATAAAAAAATAAACTGAATTATTAGAAATGAACCTCAAATGTAATTTCTAATAACCCACCAGTTATACCAAATCTTAGTTCGTTACTGAACAATTCGTTATGATGACAAAACAACAACAACCATAGCAGCACCAAAAACAAAATTATCAACGCTAATAATAATAATAATAATAAAACAACCACAGCGGTAAACAACAGCAACAACATTATCAACGCTAATACTAATAATAATAATAATAATAATAATAATAATAATAATAATAAAACAACAACCACAGCAGCACCAAAAACAAAATTATCAACGCTAATAATAATAATAATAAAAATAATAATAATAATAAAACAACCACAGCGGTAAACAACAGCAACAACATTATCAACGCTAATAATAATAATAATAAAACAACAACCACAGCAGGACCAAAAACAACAACAGGAATAATAATAATAATAATAATAATAATAATAACAATAGGCTATCGTCATCTGACAATTAGTTGGTCAATATTTTACCATAGAAACACGCAGAATGTAAATGAGGAGTATTATGATCCGGTACAGGCGGTGAAACTCGATAAAGCAAACAGTCTCTCACACACACAATCCTTATTGAAATGCAAACCACACGAAAACAAACATGAGATGAAAGCAAAAGCTCTGATTCTACTTTAATATTAAACAAACACGGAGTCCGCGTTTATCCAGCAGAAACAATCAGATTACTCCTCAAACATAACCACATCTTTACATCTCTGAAATACCTGCGGCATTTTATCCGAATAAAATGATCAAATATCTTTGCTTTTATGATCCATATTTGAATGAAAATAGAATAGAATGCTGCATTCAAATACCTCAAAGAGAGATACCGTGACGGGAACCGTGCATTGGATGAGCTTTAAAGCCCAATTACAGATTATGTTATATTCTTAAACCTTATTTAGCTTTATAATGCTAATAATAATTCATTCTAGGCATATTAGTATGTTACCACAACAATAGGCTACTAATTGCTCTAAAAACATTGTATTATGTGAATCTCTTTTAATTGGCTATTTAAAATCTCAAGAATCTATCACACGCTTGATCTTTATTTTATAGTGTCGAAGTTAAAGTTGTGCTATTCATCAGGGAATTACTGGACAATATGCTTTTCTAAAGCACAATAAAGCAATAAGAGCTCCTGTTCTAGAGTCCGCTTGAAGCACCTTCCACACAACAAGAGTAGAATCAGATTCAACTGGAAAACTCCAGAAACTCGATTACAGATCTATCTGTATATGATACATGCGATAAACAGATATTATAGGTTACAAGAAAGCCAAAGGAAAAACTGGAACGAGAATCACGACAAGAAGATCTGCAGAAAAATACAAAATGAATAAAGTATGGGCTAGCTTTTAAATGAAAACACTAATACACATGTATTTCGTGATGTGACAGCTGTTATTCTCCTCACAAAACCACCTTCACTTTTCTTCATTTTACGGTCTCATTTCCTCTGACACTACATGCGAGCTGCTTTTACTTTGACCTTTCACCCGGACGAGCTGTTATTCACGCAATGTTTAAAAACATTTATTAACAATGCAACGAGTAAAGCGCATGCTACACTTGAGTATGCTGTCTGTCCATGTGTGTTTTACATTCAGATGAATGTAGATATATCAGCCATTTGTGTAGTCTATTATTTGACTTCTGTTTCTCACGATGTGTTATAATAGACTCAAACATTCTGTGATTCAATTACAGGTCAACAGATGATTTAATTCCACTCCTCATGTGTAGATGATATTCACGTATCAAACACCGTTAACAGATTGCTTTTCACTTATTCATTTCTTTCCGAGATCATCAATAGCGCACAGAAACTGTGAGATAATGTTCCTGATCCACAACATAAACCTGACAGCATGTCCACAAAAAAAAAAAAAAAATAAAATAAAACACCATCCGGCCATTCTTCTTTTGTAACTTTATGAACGTGTTTTACTACAACAACGGCAACAAATAATCCTGCTATAATAATAATGCTGATTTGCCCGTTTATTTAAAGAAGTTATTGTGAAAGTCACGTCGTGTTTCATGTGTTGATAATTGGCGCAGTTCGTCTTCAGTCACGCAGACAATTATGAAATACATCATGATGTAGTTTGACTTTGTGTCAGTGTCGGGAACTACACTTATCTACGAATAAAATGAGTCTAATTGTCTTCCGAAAATATTATTTAATTGTAGATACTTTTATTTAAAAAATGCTGCAATGTGGCCCGTATCAATCTCAAAACTCCCGACCGCGTTTTGCGCGTTTTTTTAATTTATTTTTTTTAAACTGATACTAGGCTATAATTCTGTATTTGATTTTAAATCCTCTTATTTATTTTTTATGTTAGACTATACCCTGAAGCATCGGTAAGCTTTTTGGTGATTGTTTCACGATATTTGCTGCGAATTCTGTTCATGAGATCTTTAGTAAAACTCTTCCGTAGTGTTTTTAAATGACACACTAGAAATAAATAAATACATGAAAACAAATAAAATACATAAGATTTACGCATTTCAATTTCATAAACCGTTTCCATAAAATTGAACTGAGTAATAACTATTTACACATTTTAATTCAAAATATTAATATATATATATATATATATATATATATATATATATATATATATATATATATATATATATATAAATATTTTAAGTTTTATGAATATTATTTGGCTCAAGATGACAATTCAATTTGATGGATTTTTTTGTAAATGCGCACGTCTTCAAAAATGGCTTATATATTATTATTATTATTATTTTTTTTTTTTTTTTTGTAAGAGTGCATATTGGAGCCTAGACAAGAGAGATACCATTGAGATAATAATAATAATAATAATAATAATAACAATAACAACAACATTAAATTAAAATGATTAGCTTGATGCACGGTTATTTCTGAGTAACCAAAACCAACAACAACAGTTGACATGAATAATAATGTTGCTTCATATAAAACAATATGAATCATTATAGCAAGAGAAGCATATATTGATTACATATTTTCTATTTTTCTCGCGTGAACGTGTTTTTAGGAAGCTACTGATAATAAGAATCTTGCTTTTAAGCAAATGTTGTTTTGGGGTGAATTTTGTGTGAGAAAACAGGGGCAGTCAATAATGGGAAGATCTGGATTTTGAAGTAGGCTACATTTTGCTGAGGTGATTGTGAGACTTTCATTATGCATTTTCCACCCACCAAACTGTTGTTGTGACAAAGTGCAGAGTCAGCCACTTATTTTACTATCACTGAAAATAATCATAATAATACATCTAGGTGATTTAATAGCAATTCTGCAAAACTACGACAAACATTGTTGAATGTAGCCTAATATTAAAATGCCGTCGTACCTTCTGGGAAGACTATCCTCATCTTCAGGTAGCTGGTGGTGAGTCTGATGATGGAGGCTTTGTCCAGCTGTGAGGTGATGGCTGACGGCAGAGGCAGAAGTTTGGCCAGCTCATAAAACTCACTGTTCTCCTTCTCTCGGCGCGTGCGGGCCGCGTTCTTCGACTTCTCCTTCATCTTCACCTTCACCTTCACCACTGAAAGGTGCCCGACACCCTTCCGCTGTTCAATTCAACGTCGCCGCAGCAAAAACTCAACTTCATGCATGGGACGCTTTCAATGACGTCCGCGTGAGACTGTTGTTGCCATTCCCAATTTCCAACAATTTACTGACGCTCCTGAGATGTCTGACACGCAAGGATATAAGACATATAAACCTTCATGACAATGATTTTGATTATTTTCATCCGATGCGAGTCGCGAAATCCACTTGGGCCCAGAATCTGTTCATGAGTGAAGATCCATTCATCCAAACACATCCCTGAAAACAGCAGACTGCACGTTAATGTCAATTGAAAACAATTCGTCCATCCAAATATTTCATAATGTCAAACTGATTTCTGATGGACTGCATGTTTATGTTATTTACAAAACTCGATATTTACTCCATATTAACACATGGCTGAAGTATTTGAGCACATTGCCTTTATATTTGATTTGTTTATTTATTTATTTATTTTTTGTGTGGAAGAAAAAGGTCTTATTAGCAAAAGTTTCCAAAGGTTAAAAGTTCCTTGTGTTCTTACCTTACAGTATCAGATCTCACCGCAAACATGAGTCCATAACTCCACAATGAAAATATCCAGACTCTTTTCTCCCGTTAATTCACGCTCAGTTCCACAGCAAACACAAGAAACACGGCACCTTTGCATCCAGAAGCATCTTGTTTGGAGGAGAGTTTGTTAAAGTCTTTCTGTGTGTGAGCTGCACACGGATCCTCCCCCTGAATCACAGCTCATTGGACACTGAAGGAGCCGACAGGGGTTTCCCATTGGATATTCACCAGTGGCCGCTCCATGTGAAACTGGGATTTGTTAGAAATGCTGACCCTTGACCCATAACAGACTATGAATAATATTTGCATTTAATGTTAAATCTGTCTATCTATCTATCTATCATGAAGCAAACATTTAAATTGAATATAGTCTAAATATAAATGCAATTTAATAAAACATTATTTTTGACATTTATAAATATAGAAATTAACATGAAAATAAATACATACTTATTGTGGTTTGTAAATGCATATTACATGGAAGGATTTCTGTTCTGCTGTTCTTGGTAAATGGTTTAACTATATGGATTCGGCAGCAATACACTAAAACACTTTTCACGATACGTGAAGTCCTCATGAGGGACTCATCATATGACAGAGCATTAAAACCACTACAATTCAAGTTTTTAATTACTGCACAAGTCAGGGGCATCAAAACGGACTATTTACATGTAGACTGGAATGAAGGGATCCTGCAGAAATACAACCACAGACATGGCAGAATACAACAGTGTTGATTCAAAAATAAGAAAATAAGTGATTATGCTAGTGATTTTCACCACCATAATGAAATATCATAATGAGAGCGAGCAATTCATTTGCGTCTGCTGTAGGTGACTTCAGTTTATTGTTAATACGTTTTTGATTCGTACATGACAATGTTTTTAGTCTTGGTCTGTGATCAGAATGATAATACTTATATTTGAAATTATGATCATATAATTTCTTCTTATTAGACACAAATTATAAAAAAAAAAAAAACATTTTTAAGAAGAGATGCTGATGTACAATGATGTACAAAAATCTAAAAGGCAAAAGCTGTCTTGTTTTTTTGTTTTTTTTGTTGTCTGTGTCTCGGGAGGGCAGCAGTCTGTGTGTAATAGGAAATCACCTGCAGCAGGAGAAAATGAGAGCGGATGCGCCCTGCACACGAAACGCTTGATGCTGCTTTAACCTTTTCCTAAAGCCTGAATTTACTGCTGATTAAACGGCGTCCATGGAAAAGAGAACAATCGAAAATACTTTACAATATATGAAGTCCTCAGGAGGGACTCAAAATATCAGAGAATTAAAACCGCCGGCAATAAATGTAAGCTTTTCAAACAATTAAACAATTGCAGTTTTTAATTACTGTATTAGTCAAAGACATCAAAACAAAACAGCCTACTTACTGTCTATTCTAGAAAAGAGCTCTTGTCAAAAATCACTAATACGACTAACATAAGACTGAAAAACAAATGTTATATGCTGAAATCCTTCTGCTATGTAAATGAAGCCAGTTAAGAAAAGGCCAGAAACACAATTGTGCTGCAATCATGCATTTTTATTTTGCATTTAACAAAACAGTACTGACATTTACTGATGATGAAGAACACTGTCGTAAACAAAAAAGGAATAATAAAACATTTATTTATTCGTTTTTATCATCAGACAAATGTTAATTTATTTCTCAGAAATTAATCTTTGCATGTTGTTTCGTGTGAACTTAAGAGAAGAGAGAGTGTAAGGCAGGTATGGTGAACGTCTCATAGGAAACAGATGTGTTCTCAGGACGTTCCTGAAACCTGCACAAATGTTCAGCTGCAGCTCAAAGCTTCAACACAACCATCTGATCTCTCATTTTCAAATGTTAGTTATGATATCTATGAGCAAATAGATTGTTTTGCCACATAGTCCTCATCTGAATGTTTGATGATTGAAAAAAAAAAAAAAGATTGTCATTTAATCACCCAAAACCATATGACTGTCTTTCTTTCATGGAATTCAAAGGACGTTAGGCCTCAATCTCACCATTCACTTTTATTTTATAGAAAAACAATGCAATGAATGTGAATTGTGACTGAGGCTATCATTCTGCAGAACTATTTTCTATTGTGTTCCATTGGAGAAAGTAATGCAGATTTGGAACAATTTGAGGGTGAGTAAATGATAGAATTTCATTTTTGGATTACCTTTCCCTTTAAACAAAACTGGCACTCATCCCGAGTAGTTTTTCCTGACATTTAAAAAAAATTTTTATTTGAACCTATCCACATCAGCTAATCAGCATGCGGTCACTTCAGGACCATTTTACCCACACCATCCGTTATTTCAGTGTTGGTCTGTGCAGAAATGCTGGCTGGGAGAACGTTCAGATGGATGTCGTACTGCTGGTCCAGGCCCAGATAACTGTCACTCATCAGGTACAGTGTGTAGATACACCTAGAGGACCATTCAGAAACCATCACACTGAGTAGATGCTTAAAATGCTGTTAACACTTTACAATAAGGTTGTATTTCTTAACATTAGTTAACTACATTAGTTAACATGAACTAACAAAGAACAATACTGGGTTAATAATACTTGGTAAATCTTGGTTAACATTAATTTCAACATATACTATTACATTTTTCAAATGAAAAAAGTTGCATATGCTAACATTAGTTATTACATTATGAACTAAAATGAACAATGAAAATTTTATATTGATAAATTACCATTAACCAAGAATGTTGAGAAAATACAGTATAGTGTTCAGTGTTAACTTATGATACCCAGCGAATTTAGTAATGTTAACAAATACAACCTTATTGTAAAGTGTTACTAATCAGTGCTGTGTTGTTTATTAGTGAAACTGTGTTAGTTCATGTAAACTATTAACTAATGTTAAAGGTGCACTCAGTATCTTTTGTCATTGTGTCATCTTGGACTTACACTGACACCTAGTGACGTGGATGCAGCATAATTTAAAATCAATAGTTTTCAGTTTCAAATGCCATTGTATAAAAATTCACTATTCACAGTCAGCCATGATTACTTTAATCAGTGGGTGAAAGTGTCAAATAACAGGATGGTTACTGAGATTAAGCGAGTAGTATTCGGCTGGTCATGTGATTCTAATATGACAACCCCCATGTGTGGACCCTTTCCATGTAGAATAAAACAGCTTTTATAAGGTAACTGATATGACAGGAGTCGTCATTTTAATGTAACATGATTTCCTACATATATTGCAAAATTAAAATTCTTTAGAAATTAAACTTTTTTTAATGAGGAAAAAATGACTGAGTGCACCTTTAAGAACCTCACTGTAAAGTGTTACCAAAATGCCAGTACAAAAGCTGGTTCAAACTGCCCCAACAAACACCAACATTTCAAACATTGCAAAGTTGGCTGTTGGATTAATAATGCTGGGAAACATCCAGGCGACATCCACACTATTACGTTTTTGTTTGAAAACACTAGAACTGCATTTTCCTCCACTGAAAATGGAGCGTTTAGAAAACGCTCTCCATAACCTGACACTGAAAATTGAATTTTTGAAAGGAAATGGATTAGTGTGGACGTGGCCTCAATGTGTCCTTTGTCACACTGACTCAACAAACATCAACAGGTTTAACACGCTCTGATCCAACAAAATACGTCAACCATGTTTGTGAATTGGCCTTAAGAGTATGGAAGTGGACGGCACTTACTTCCCCATCTTCTCGGGTGTATAGAAGGCCACAGACACGGCACTGCGATTGCGTACATATCCCACACGTTTGATGGCCAGCAGTTCTTTCTTCTCAACTTCTCCGAGCACGAGAAACCAGCCTTCGTCTTTGGGTTTCGGGAAGCGAGGCGCCTGAGCCCTGCTGTCTTGCTTCCTCTGAAACGACCAAACGGAATCAACTGAATAATAATCAACATTGATTTACGACAACGGTTAGGCAATAAAAACTCAATGAATAAAGGGTCTTGCACTGCATGTTGGCTGACTCACTCTTTGCTGGCCTGTGTTGAGGCGGCGTAAGGAAACCTGTAGAACGTACTCCTGGTCTGCGTGCAGCGGCAGCCAGCTGGACTCGTCCCTGATGTTGGTGACGTTAGTGGGCAGAGCACGCTCAGTTTGCTCCACGCAACCCTCCCACCAGCCCTTCACGCTCATAGCGACCTCGACGACAGGCAGGTGACTCAGATAACCCCATGCCTGCAAAAGAAGGAACGGTCAAATCAGCAAAACGAAGCGGATGTGCTTTTTCTCAAATATGAATGATATTGGACAAATTTAGTAATACTAGTTACGTTTTAAGTTCTAAATGCATCTTAGCGTTGCTAATGTTAAATTTAACAATGGAAACAGAATAAAATATAAGGAATATAAAACATTAAGAACAAATATAAGAACTTTTGTGTGTGCAGCAAAGAACTATGATGGTGTTTGCTTGCTGTGGATCTGTTAGTAGGGCTGTTACGATTACGAAATTTGGCTGACGATTAATTGTCTGTTTTAGGGCTGTGACGATTAATTGTCATATAAATTGTCATATGTTTAAGCTGTGCTTTTTTTCTGCATGTGTGCTTCATACACCATAAGAAGATTTAACTTCAAATATATGAATCAAATAATAAAATAGGAATAAACTATAATTTTCTTTTAAGGATTTAAAAACTCATAACATGAACATTAATGTTTTAAGTATCAAAATATTTCTAAATACTTAAAATAGGCCTCTCTTTTCAGTCAACTTTAGTTTTGGTCAATTTTACATTTACACTTATTTTTTAAATAAAAAATAAAATCTATTATTTATATATATTCTTATATTTATATTACATTTTTATTACACTATGCAATATTAAAATATTTATTTCCTAATTTCTTCACTTTCACACATTATTTTAATGCTCTGATTAAACCCACCAGTCCTTATCTCTCATGAAGTAAAATGTCATCATTTTATCACTCCACAGAAACAGAGCAAGTGTGCATCTCCTCTTTGTCACTGCGTGTCATTAACACTGCATGTATGAATCAGGAACATTCGCCATTACACGATCATTTAAAGTGAAACCAGAGCGCTTTGCGTTCACTATCACAGTTTATACTTGTTCGTTTATATTTTCGTGGGAGTTTGACAGGAGCCTCTGGCTGACCTCCACGGCTCAGCGACGCTTGGACGCCGAGTTCAACTGAATGTCACACAAACGCACATTCATGGCATTTATACAGTATATTCCCTTAAAATCCTAAAATATGATTGGAATTTGAATGTCCAATAACCACGGTTAGATCAAATAAGCGCGATCAGACGGTTATTTAATAAACAGACCTATCTGTTAGTATTAGAGTCATGGGAGAATGAGGAAAAAAAAAAAAACGGTGTAGATCACCCTCACACAGCTATTTATGCAAGGATTACGCTTCCTTAGTGAATGAGACGAGGACGCGGCGGCGCATGTGCTTATTTAATTAGCAGGGAGAAGAGAAAGGGGGGTTTCGCTGGAATACTGATGGGGAACGGCCGCTGAGCTCATCGCTGGGCTCGGACGCTCGCATTACCGCTGCAATTAGCACTTAGATTGGAGCTCTAAACCCTCTCATTTGGGAGGTAATTGGGGATCTTGGTGCTACCTGAGACCACCGTGACTGTCTGATGCTTTCTGCAAATCATGCTCGTGAATCAGTGCGTGTGTGTGTGGGCAGTGCCTAATGTGTGTAGAACTGGCATTTATTTGAATGTTTATGTTGTTAAGAGGTGATTCATCGACCAACTATAGTCTTAACTTTATTTCAGTAGGGATGGGAACTGAAAGCCAGTTCTTATTCAAAATGAAGACATGAATTAAATGTTACCACATTTTTGGTTTGTTTAGTAATTTTATTTAGTACGTATACTATATGGATAAATATACACTGTAAAAATTCCTACTAAATTTAAGAAAAAAAAAAAAAAAAAAGAAAAAGAAAAAAAGGCAGCTGTGGTTGCCAGAAATTCACCATATATAATTAGAAAAAAAAAAAAAAATAATAATAATAACCATAAAATAAGACAAAACATAAATATAATCAAATGTAATGGGTCACACAGGAACTTCTGGGAATGCCTGTTTATTGTTTTCACCGTCATTTTTAATGTATTGTCTCGATTAGTACACGTTTTCAAAGGTAATAAGGTAAATCATACTTTTTACTTCTGAAATATTTTTTTCTAACAATATTTTAATGATTTTAAAATTGTTAAATAAAAAATTATTTCTCCCTGTAAATCAATTAACTTTTTTTTTTTTTTTTTTCACCATAGAATTTATCTTATTTTCTGTTAAAATTATGCTAATTTTTTACAGTGTAGGGTGCATTTTTAAGGATTGCATTTATGCTGCCACTAAATCATTTGTGAAAAGTGTGTAAACATTAAGTATTACAGAATGGACTGCTGAGGGCAGTAAATGCAGTAAGAATTGAATTTCTTTTATCCAAATATTTCTTTCTCAAAAGTACTAAAAGAACCATTAATGAAACTGTTAAGAAATCTGAATCGTTAAGAAGAATCTGACCCCGGACGCCAAAACAGTGTTGACCCTCCAAGCAGGGGTGGATTATGACTAGCAAGGGCCCCGGGGCCAATTTTCTTTTAGGGCCCCCCGGTCCAATTATCTTTTAAAGTTGAGATCTACATAACCGATTTTCATTGATTTAAGTGTCTTTTAATACCTGTTCTGTTATTTACAATCAGATTAATTCAAACACACAGCACGGATGTGGTACAGAATCCACTCAACGGAAACAAGTTTATTTATATATTTAAAGGGGCCATAATACATTATGAAATATTTTAACTTCATCAAACACTTTAAATATTGATGAATTTAACAAATACCGTCGGCTCCTGCAGTATCAGTGCAAGGGTTTGGTGAAATTCGGCAAAGAGTTCAGGCAGTTCTGGCTCGCGCTGCTACTGTATATCTTTTCAACCCATCTGAATGATGGGATGCGTTCTGTTCAGAAGTGATCATCCCTTCTTTACCCTCCGTTGTGAGAGCTTTGAAGGGCTGAAAGGTGTGGGGCTCAAAAATAGTGGTCATTTGGTCATTTCTTTGGGAAATTCTGTTTGGAATGACCCTATAGCTTTGCTACCATTATTATTCTTCCATTGAAAGGCCCCGCTAAGGCATAATTTAAGCCTTTTCAAAGTTTCCAAAAATCCCATGTTAAAAAAAAATCTCATGTTAAAATGATGTAAGAGTCTGTTTAGGAATGTTCGTAATTTCAAACTTCAGCTGTCAAAATTTACACACAAGCCCTTTAATCTGCTTTAAGATGCTCTCTTCTTTCTTTCTTTCTTACTGTTAAACCTGTAAAAAAAATTTAACCAAGCATTTAAAACTATTTTAAACTTTCAGACAAGGTTTTGTCAGACCAACATTATAGTTTGTCTCAATAAACTTTATGTATCTAGTTTAATCTGTACTTTTAAACCACACAAAGTAAAATATCAATATTTTCTTTTTCCCAACCAGCCAAGTTATTTTTTGTAATGTAGGGCAAGCATGCAGTTATAGCAATAACTAATAAACATCTTTGTTTGACAGTCCTTTATACAAAGAATAAAGCTTAACCATATAAAGCCTAACATATGAAATTATATTATGAAAATTATATATTTTTTTAACCTGTTTAAACCTATTTTTCTATTAAATAATGAAATTGTAAGCACATGTTGCTTGAATTTAATAAATACTAATTTTGAAATATCAGTAACAATATAAACAATATTGTTAATTTTACTTTATCAAAATAAGCAAAGATTTCACATAAAAAAGATTTCAGTTCCAATGCTCTCATGCCCACTGTAGGCGCTTTCGACGGTGGACAGGGGCCATCATAGGCACTTGGACTGGTCTGCGGCTACGCAGCCCCATACGCAGCAGGGTGCGATGCAGTGTGTTGTTAAACATTCCTCCCATAACGATCATTACAATTTTCTGTGACTTGTTACACAGGAGACCTTCTGTCAGTTCGGTGCCCTCACGCATCGATGAGCCTTAGGCTCCCGACACCCTGTCGCCTGTTTGTGGTTTGTCCCTCCTCGAAACACTGTCGGTAGGTACTCACCACTGCTGACCGGGAGCACCCCACAAGCCTTGCCGTTTCAGAGATGCTCTGACCCAGTCGTCTGGCCATAACAATTTGGCCCTTGTAAAAGTCCCTAAGGTTTTTACACCTGCCCATTTCTCCTGCATTCAACACGTTGACTATGAGTACTGATTGTTCGCTTACCATCTAATCTACCCAGACCTTGACATATGTCCTTGTTAGGAGATGATCAACATTATTCACTTCACCTGTGAGTGGTCAAAATGTTTTGACTCATCAGTATATATATATATATATATATATATATATATATATATATATATATATATATATATATCGTGAAGCCTCCACACGCGCTATGACTCCGTGGTAACGCACTCAACAAGCCACGTGATAAGATGCACGGATAGACTGTCTCAGAGTCACTACACCATCACGAGGACTCAGAGCGCATTGGGAATTGGGCATTCCAAATTGGGGTGAAAAGGGGAGAAGGAAAAAAAAAAATATATCATCACACACAACAGTCTCTAGAATTTACTCGGAATGGTGCCAAAAACAAAAACATCCAGTGAGCGGCAGTTCTGTGGACAGAAATGCCTTGTTGATTAGAGAAGTCAACAGAGAATGGCCAGACTGGTCTACAAAGTCTACGGTAACTCAGATAACCGCTCTGTACAACTGTGTTGAGAAGAATATAATCTCAGAATGCTATTCTGAGATGCGGGTTGTCGCTGTTTTGGCGGCACGAGGGGGACCTACACAATATTAGGCAGGTGGGTTTAATGTTGTGGCTAATCGGTGTATATATATATATTTAAGTAGTTTGAGAGTGTAGGGAGAGCAACTCGACTGTATCATTCTCAGTGCGTCATGGGAGTAGGCGATCGCTGCAGAGCTCTTTTGGCATACTTTGTTCACAGCAATTCTCTGATTGGTGGATCGTTTTTCTTAAGATTCATGGGTAGTGTGGTTCTTGACCAGGAATTCCACTATTAAAAATGATTAAAAAAAAAAGACATTTAAATAACATGGACTGACATATTCAGCTTATACCATCCATTAACAACCTAAGAGCTTATGGTAGGTCTGTCTTTAAAGGTTTATAAGCTATTGTTCAAAATTGAATGCAATTTTACACCAGGACAAGACTTGCACTCTATACTGACGCTTGACATCTAAACACTGTTTACTTTGAAAGTTGTGTATGTAAAGGAGACACACCTGAGAGATCTGGTTGGGTTGAAGCACTTCCCTCACCATCGACGTAAAGTTCTCCTCTTTACCACTGCAGGCAGACATTAGCTCAGGAAGCCCTTCGATTGGCCCTTGATAGCCGCCTCCACCCCTCGCACCTTTGGAACTCCACCTCCTACAGCCAAAAGCAAGAGAAAAGGCAATCATGTGATAGTGCCTTCAATCAAGCAAAGGTTGGCAGAGCTCCTGTTCCCTGCTTTCACAGCATGATGGATCCTTCCCGCCCTAATCCCTCTCTTACCATTTTTATTGTGTTTCCACCAAATTACACTCTCTGTGGGACACAGCCTCAGTGAAATTTGTTATGGGCAAGAGAAAATCCAATGACAGGGATGTTAGTGTGTGCATGTGTGAGTAGCAGGTTGAGGACTAGAGTTTGGGGACGGGTGGGTGGGGGAGCTGTCCCACTGATAAATGTTACTGATGGTGTTTGCATTATGAGATAAGAGATGGTGTCAGTGTTAGCTGCTAAGCCATGTTACACCGTTATAATCAGAGCTACAGGTCAGACGCAATGTACCCCTTTAACACTGTTGACAGGAAGTGAACACTCGCCTCGCTCTGTGACAACGTGTTAGGAGGCGCTCAGACTCAGGGAAGCGGAAAACACACAGGTACAGGAGCACAGGAGGTAAAAAATGTTCTACAATAGTAAAAAAATCTGTTGTAATTGTTTGGTGTAATAATTATGACATTAACAGCGGGATCCAAAAGTCTGAGACCACTAGTCAGGGCTATACAGTGAGACAGTTTTGCACACATTTGCGATTATAAATTATAACATTGGATGTCAAATTTTAACCCATTTTTCAGTGGTCTATTCTTAAACCATTACAATGTACATGTTAATAAAATTATTATAAAAAAGTATTAGCCTGTTGTTATTTTTTTAACCACATAGCAGGAAATACACATTCTGTGGTGCTGGAGACAAATGGCCAGTCAAGGAACTTACAACACCCTGATTTATCTTGTGATGAATGTTTATAGTAATAAAATATATCCTTATTTCAAATACGTCATTAAATATGAGATTGTATCAAAATTGTGTTACTGACATGGGTATCTTGTAACTTTAGTTTTAGTTGCTGTTGTCTTAAAGATTATTGAGGGTGATTATTTGAATGAGCTACCACTGTATTGACGTTCAAACCACAGTAATAGTAGTAGTAGTAAAATAGTAGTGGTAGCAGTGCTGGACAGATTACTTCTGAAATGTAATATGGTACTGATTACAATTTACTGTAATGTAACCAAGTAATGTACTCTTTTAGAATACACTTTTTAGGTGATCTAATATGAATACTTCAGGAAATTAAGAATAGGGATTGAACGTTTTATGATAGATTTGAAATCAATAATGAGTGAATGTTTCTATAGATATGATATAGAGATGTATGATATATGATATGATTCTAATGAAAGTCTCAATTTATGTTAAGCAAACTAAACAATCGAGCATCTACATCTGAGATGTTGTTCGTGTGTAGCGCAACATATTGTGTGCCGCTCTAAGAGCTGAAAACAGCAGTGCTATGTGTGTGTGAGACACAACAGAGCAGTGCTCTTTTGCAGGTATCGGACTGGTACATCCCTAATTTGTACCTCCTTATGATTATTCATGAGAAGGTGTGGCCTTCATCTATGAATTTAATCATGTAATCCATAAAATCCAGGGTTGCTCACACTTCTATTGCATGAGATCTACTTTTTCATAATGCCATTATAGCACGATAAATCATGCATTGTAGGCAGTGTTGTCACGATACAAAAATTTCAGTACCAAGTGAAATTTGATGATTCTCGATACAAAAACTAATACTAACTTGTTAACGTTTAGTTTGTTAATTAGGTACAAATTTTACATTTTAAAAAGTAATAAGACAAGTACATAGTCAGTAATAAAATAAGAACAAAGAAACAAATTCAGATAATAGTGCATAAAGTTTCTCACAGCAATATCAATTATTCAAGTAAACATTTAGAAGTTGAATTTTTTTTTTTTTTAAATGTAATATAAAACCACATAGAAAACACTTCTTCACTGCACTATTTTTCAAGGCAGGTCTATCAGGCTGCATTTACACTGCAAAATTACTGATCTGATATTTTGACTTAAATAGTTTTTTTTTTTTTTTTGTCCTGGTGTTTACGTTTACTTTAGACATAACTGAATGTGTTTCTATTAATATCTCACCAAGACAAATATTTTGAAGTCACACAGGCGCATATCTGCATTACTGTGAGCACACACAGAAAGACGATGCCTGTCAGCATGATAGGTGAATTTCCGAAACGTAGGATGGCCGGAGGAAGAGTCATTCATATTCGTGAGAAAAGCAATACCTGATTGGTTGGGAAAAACTACAACCCAACCCTAACCCTAAACCTAATGCTATCCAGTCTTCCCCTGCCATTATACGGAAATCCGTGAGCGGGGGAAATAAAAAGTGATCTTCAAGATTCTCATTATCTGTGTAGTTTCTAGGGGTGTGCTGATTCTCTGACAACGATTCGATTACGATTCTTTACCTAATGATTACGGCTTGGAATTTATTTATTTTGGAACGATTCTTAATTATTTTCAAAAATATGCCGAAAAAAGATTTAAAGTGTTTACTGAACATTTGTAATTTAGACAGCACAGAAATGCACCAGACTTGAGCACTAATGTCACAGACGCATTTAGGACCAAGGAGGTTTAACTTATACTGTATGTTTGGCTGCATTTATTAACAAAATATGCATTACATTGTATGCACAATAGATATAATGTTACATTTAGACATAATGTGGTACACATAGCTATGTTACATGCATAATAGATATCCGATACTAATAAAGAATAACAATGTCTGATGTAACACAATGACTCACACATACAGACAGTAAACTGTTAAATAAGCATAATAGATTTGCATATCATGTAACATTAAGATATTGCACCAATAAGTAAAGATGAAATGCCATGTGCAGGCAGATAAAATCAATTTTTAAATCAAGCAGGGTCATTGATTTAAAAACTGTCTATTAGTAGTGTGTAAAGGCGGTTGTGGTATGTAGTAACCGAATTCCCTATTCATTTTGGGATAGGGAGAGAGGTGTGGGGCGGCTAAATGGAGGCGCCGTTCAAGCTCGTTTATGAGAATCCATTTGCATTTTCATATAGGACTGTTTGCGGCACACACTGCGAAAGATAAAAATGCTTTATATTTTCGTGGCTGTCGTGTGACATTGACCAATCAGAGGTGACTATAATCAACCAGTTCCCTTCAGAACAGTCAGAAATCGCTCCCATATTCCCCGTAGCATTCTCTAATAACTATAAAGAGAATGAAAGAATGAGTGTTTTTGTTCACAGCCAATGCTGCCCACCTATCACATTTATTTAAGCTAAGTTCTATTTGTGTTTTAACTGTTTTGTGGAGAAATCACACATATTTTATTTCAAAGTGCGATTTCTTTCTCTTCAATCTCGCATGCCATGCTCCGTGTTTGTTCCGAGAAGGTTCAGGTAATATGAGACGGTCACATTGGGTATTAATATAGTAATGATAATCAATGCTTAAATTCCATAAGCGATGCATCAATGCATTTTCACACCCCTAGTAGTTTCTCTCTCTACTCCCTTTCTCCTTTGACCTATTAAAAGATCGACCAGTGGTTCATGTTGGAGTGGTGGTGGCGTAGTGGGCTAAAGCACAGAACTGGAAAGCAGAAGGTTGCCAGTTCGATCCGCACAGCCACTACCATTGTGTCCTTGAGGAAGGCACTTAACTCCAGTTTGATCCGTGTAGATTGTCCCTGTAATAAGTGCACTGTAAGTCACTTTTGAAAAAAACCATCTGCCAAATGCATAAATGTAATGAGCACCCCTGCTGTAATCTAAATATACACATTACACAGTTTAATGAAATCCAATTAAAAGTCATTTTTATAATCCAACTGGATTACACAATTCAGATTACATGTAATCAGTTTCTACTCGGCACTGAGTAGTAGTAGTAAATTGCAATAGTGATAAAAATAGTACTACATAACTAGAAAATAACGATAAAACCATTTTGACCATCAAACTCTTCTGTGTGCTAACACATTTTATTTGTACTAATGCATTTTTTAATTCACTATAGCACTAGTGCTACTACCCAAGATAAGATACTAAGATACAGCCCTGCCTCTGAACATGCTTCTATTTTGCATTTTTCTAATTTAATAAAAACTACTTCAAATTATATTATCTGCATAAAGTTTGGGGTAAAAATTTGAATTGAATAATACAAATGAACTTCCCCTTTTTGAACTTGAGTTGGCATTAACAAAGCCTGATGATCCATGTTTTTCCAACATGATTTGAGAATATTCCAAAGTGCATGGCATCTTGGCAAGATATTTATGAGTTTTATTTGAGTTAGTAGACAATAAACTACAAGTACTAGCAAGTTTGTTGATGGCATATGGGAAAAGACTGCTGAGGCATTATTTGAATGAGCTACCACTTTTTTTTTTTTTTGAAGTCTTATGCACCCCTATATGCCACATAAAAAATGCAGTTAGTCATTTTACATAGTTAGTCAGGCCAGAATAAGCTACAACACGCATCAGACTTTATGACAATTCTCAAAACTCTGGCTTGCTCCAGTGGGACCATCCTTGTAACTCAACATGGTTCTGTTCAATGTCGATCGCATGCAGTAAGTAGCTTAACAAATTCTGCTCTATTTTGGTTTGAGGCAGCAGAAGCTGTGATGGACTCATCAGCAGTGCTGTCAGGACCTCTTTACAGATAAATAGCTCTTCCGCTCCACATCATATATCATAGAGGTGAGATTGTGCAGCATATCATCAATCTGTTGTATGAGAGGCAACATGACCTGACCCTACAGCAGAACAATGGCAGACCACCCACATACTGTATGCTGTGGTCACAGCTGTCCTGAGGTATGTTCAGGTGATGTCCTGATTGTCTTTCTCTGGCCTAAACACCACACAGCACCTTTGGGACACCCATGATCAAACCATCTGGATATGTGACCCTTTGGACAAACATCTAACTGCTTAGAGCACTTTTTATTTGTACCTGAAGACATAGAGATCCTGTTTTTCAATGTGAGGCAGTGTGAGCAGAGAGGAATCCTGGAGCCATCTACCCTGAATGATCATCTGTACCAGGTTACAAATGCCGAGAGCAGACACCAGCCAACCTTCATTAGACACCACGTCCAGCATCGCCTGTAGAAACAACAACATCAGCTCAATCAAAACACTCATTTCATAGAAGTTCACAGGAGCACTCTTGGGTCTGCAGCAAATTTCACCAAAACAATATATGATACAGCATGACAGGTAGGAACAGAAAGGGATTTCCTCAAGATTAAGAATACACATGACTTTCTAGAACATGTTATAGAGCTGTTGGTTTATAGAGCTGTTTTTCAATCACTTTTGGTTACAATTTTAATTGATAGGACTAAGAAAGCTGTTGAAACTTCTGTGGCTCTAACAAAAAGTGACAAAACTTTGGTGGGTGTTGATATTTAATCTATAGTTAAATGTGGTGATACTCTTGGAAATTAAAAGATATGTTGCTGCTACAAAGGTATCTATTCTCAATGGGTGATATTAGACCATTAAGAGTATGAATGACTTATGTACTTGTGTAGTATCTCATTTACTCATCCTCTCTGTGGTCCCATCACTCGCTCTTCCTCTATGTAAGGTTAAAGTTTGCTAAGCTCAGCCACTCTAACAAACTTCATTAATGATAAAAGTCATTTCATCTGTAACTATGAGTAAAAATCACCTGAAGTGCAGCGGAAAGCCCAGCGAGTTAATCAAAATGCTAATGCGCTACAAATTAAAGTTGTGATTAACATTTCACAGTAGCTGCTTGAGTAAATTGAAGACAGCAACAGCGTGATATGACACACAGAGAGAGCGAGAGAGCGAGAGAGATTCAGAGAGAGATTTTGCAACAAATGACAAAGGACTGAAAGTAAATGATGATGGTCAGCTCTCTGGTAAATGACGTTGACAAATGTTTTCATTTAGATTTTTTTTTAGCCGGTTTGTTTTAATATTTAAGACAGAATATTACGGGGGCCTGGGTAGCTCAGTGGTAAAAGACGCTGGCTACCACCCCTGGAGTTCACTAGTTCGAATCCCAGGGCATGCTGAGTCACTCCAGCCAGGTCTCCTTAGCAACCAAATTGGCCCGGTTGCTCGGGAGGGTAGAGTCACATGGGGTAACCTCCTCACGGTCGCTATAATGTGGTTCGTTCTTGGTGGGGCGCGTGGTGAGTTGAGTGCAGATGCCGCAGTGGATGGTGTGAAGCCCCCACGCGCGCTATGTCTCCGTGGCAACGCGCTCAACAAGCCACGCGATAAGATGCACGGGTTGATGGTCGCGGAGGCAACTGGGATTCATCCTCCGCCACCCGGATTGAGGCGAATCACTACACGACCAAGAGCACTTAAAAGCGCACTGGGATTTGGGCTTCCAAATTGGGTGAAAAAGGGGAAAAATCCACACACACAAAAAAAGACAGAATGTTAACATTGAGTTTAAAGGAGTTTTATTTATCGTTACAATACAAACTCTCCTTGATAGTCAATACAACATTTAGTTCCTGTCCTCAAAACTAATTGGATGAGAGGCATAACAAGGTTACTGATATAGGAGTACAACAGCACTGGGACGCTTTGCTGTTTGTATCACTCCACTTCTCCATGTTTGTGGCTTTCCAAATAGTGGTGGGGATTTTGATTCAACTTTTGTTTTGATTTTATTCACTGAATCATTTAGCGACCATTTCTGGAGATTGCATATTTACGCAAGTGGCGACAAATGAGCGTCTTTTATGTTTAAATGAGAGTCATTGAATCATTGACAACGTTTACATGTATTTAAGAAAATTGTTTATTCCAGGGTTTTTGAGGTTTTCTGAAACAAAGTAAACGAGAATGAAGTTTTCCTTACACCGTACAGGGATTAAGAGAAATTGGTTTAACACGCCTAAGTTTCTCCTGTCGAACGCGGCTTAATGTGGTCATGTAAACACACATTAAGTGACGTTCTAACAGGTTTTTGAAGAGTGCGAATGTGTGTGAACAGACCGGATAACATATGTCATAGGGACGGAGCCCAACAACAATTCATCACAGTGGAAAGAATTCAACATTTCTGTAGGGCTGGACGATATGACAATACATATCGTGGCGATGATATAAAGTGTCAATCGATAGAGATTTTGCTATATTGTATATATTACAATATGTAAATATCCATGTGCGCAGCGTGGGTTTATCTATCAGTGGGCAGGGCTTCACGTGAGACTGAGAGAATTGAACATTTTTCTGCGGCCGCCAAAGCAACTTAAATGACCTTCATCGCGCGTTTACCGCTTTAAAAGCGCTAAATATTCTTCTCATCTGATACGCAATTTTTTCATGTTACTGTGACGCACACTGTCTCTCTTGAGCTCCAAAGTGCGTGCATATCCAGCAGGCTTTCCGATATTTGTGCTCCAGAGACAGGAGTGCTCAGAGCAGGATCATTCGAGCTACCCAATCATTTCTGACACAGGAAAACCCCAAATGGAGAAAGAAATCTCCACACAACGGGACGACTCCCAAACAGGTCAAGAAAATGAAGAGCTTATTATTATAACAGATGCAACATCTGTGGTTCGCATGATGATAATCACTCGTAATACAAGCAATACTACCACCTTAAAATGAAGCACGCAAAAGAATATTATGAAAGCCAAAAGATTAACTATATTAAAAAAAATTTATTTATTTTGCAAGAAGTGATAATTATTTGATATTTATTTTTGCTGGATATTAAGTTTCTTGTGTAAAGTTTATAATAATAATAATAATATTGGTCAACAACATTTTAAACTGAAATGTGGCATACTGTTATATTTAGCATTTTGGTAAGGTTGATTTTTGAAAACAAGTTGATTTTTATTTATTTATGTATTTATTTACTTAGTGTTTGTCTTATTCCAAATAGAGAGGAAGTAGTTTGTGTATATGCGCTCGTACATGAGGGAATCCCGGAGTTTTATGTAAGAGGGAAAACCCACTATTGCAGCGCAATTCCACTGCACATCGCGATGGAACGTTAAGGAAATAAACACAGCAACAACTCTAGAATATCTGGAAATAAAGTGAAGCAACTGAGACTAAAATAGTGAAGTCTTCCTTGGATTCCAGGTTTGTTATTTACACCAACGTCATGGCGAATTTATGTTGCTGTGGAGAAAGCTGCTTAATGACCAAGCTGTATGTATAATGGAGTAAAGAGTACGCAGCTTATACAGTGCATGTAAACTGAAACACTGCTTTCTCGCAATAACCTGCTTTCTGGTCTCCATGAAAACTGCTTCACTGACCCCATTTACATTCACTTAAGAAACGGTTTTTGCAGAAAGCAGCATTGAGAAATGTCATGTAAACACTACTACTGTTTTCTTTAAGGGATTAAGAGAAAGCGGTTTAACACACTTAGGTTGCTGTCCATGTTAATGCACAAGTGGCGTTCTTAAAGGTTTTTAAAGAGTGTGCATGTGCGTGGAACAGACAGGATAACTAACAACATAGGATGAAGTGCTACATCATAGCAGAAAGAATTCAAACATTACTGGGAGTACAGTAGGAAAATGCAATATCCCAGCATATACTATAAACTATACCAATTTATACACCAATTAAAAATATCAACTACTGTCCCTCACGTCCACGTATATGCACTCAAGTATGCTGTAGGAATCCCAGAGTTTGATGTAATAGGGAAACCCCGCAATCGCAGCACAATGAGACGGCAGGAGCGATGGAAAGTTAAGGAAACAAACACAGAAACAACTGGAATATCTGGAAATAAAGCCAAGCAAAAGAGAATAAAAAATAGCATTTACATCTCCGTCGTGGGAAAATCACAAGCTGCTTACTGACCGAGCTGCATGTATATGAGTGTAACGAGCAAACTGCTAACATAGTGCATGTGAACCTGTACGCCACTTTTGTATCTAAAGCAGCTTTCATGCAATAAATGTCTTTTTCAGTTATCAATGTAAACAAGCTCATTAAGAAACTTGTTAAGAGTTGTTCACCACTGAAAAATTTGAAGTAAATGAGAAGAACTCGTTCACTTAAAAGATTCGTTCAAAAACGGCAATCTCTTGTTTCACCACTAGTTCAAACCCAGAGTATGAGAGCACAAACTAACTGGCTAATTTTTGTCTGAAATTCAAGTATTATTTACTTGTTAGTTGAACTGTTGTATAAAAGCAATATCACACTCGCAATCAACATGGCTGTGATTCAGCCGTAGATATACTACACAACAGCATTCTTACTAGTGTGATATTGCTCAAGTATAATATATTATTAATATAACATTATGTTCATAATTCAGGGTTTACATCACCTTTCAAAAGCCCTATCGACCAATCTTTTGGCAACATCACCATTTACGTCACACAGAAGTGGTGGCAAAAACCGTGACCAAACAGTAAACTTTTATCAGATTCCGTTGTTGAAAAAATGATTTTGAGGGTTCACACAGACAGCTGTAGCTTCAAGCCATCAACAGAGCTGACTGAACTGAGGAGATAATTTCAAGTCACGGCTTTGCAGTGAACATTATTACAGGTATGTAATTAACTTATAATAATAATTGTATGGCTAAATGTTTTTTTGTCATACTTTTGTTTAATCGTCTAATCTGTTAAATCTAACAGAACAGTTTGCCGGCTTTCTGCCACCACTTACTGCGCATGCACTGACATTTTTGTAAACAATGGGACTGGTCTATACACAGGATTAAGGCACAGTCACATGTACCTTTGCACTGCAAAATTCTATGGGCGAAAAAGGCGTGGGTGGATGTTGAGCGTGTGAGAAACCAGTAAAAAACTAATCTCCAAGAAGCCGCTTTATAATTCTGCACTTTATACTCTGTGAGAGTAAAATTAAAAGGAAACTTGCACGCTAAAATTATATCCTTGTTAATTGTGAATATTTTTAGTGTAGCTGTGTACGAAGCACTTACCATACAAAGGTCATTGCCAAACTAAGCAACTTCCTATTGGTCAACAGGTCAAATTCGCCAGTCAAAGTTCACTAAACTTGAGCTCCAAGTGAAATACGCGAAGGGAAATTCTTCACCACAGGAAGTTTATCATGCGAAATTCACGATTGCACGGATTCCCATTAAGATGACACTTTGTCCATCGAATTTCAGTGTGTGAAGGTAAATGTGACCGTGCCTTTATGCTATGACTGTCAGCATGCTAAAAGATCATGCTGTGTACAACGTTTCCATTACGCATAATCCGTAAATCTCTGTTCGTAAGGGCTTAAACCTATTGAAGGGCTGTTCTTAACGTCCATATATCACTAATAAACATGTCTCAGGTGGAACAGGACTTCCATAGCAATGACTAGTCATTTAGGCTACATTCACACTGCAAGCCTTATTGCTCAATTCAGATTTATTGCTCATATCCGATTTTTTTGTTTGGCTGTTCACATTATTTTTTAAATGTGGCCAATATCAGATTCCAGTGTGAACTACTCACGGTCCTGAACTAACCCGCATGTGCAAAAGAACATTAAGAAAGACGTCACATGCATCACGCTGTCATACGGAAGCAAGGAGGCCACTGAAGTCAGCGTTTATGCATTCATTTATAAGTTGATGTGCAGCGTGAGCAGGTGATAAGGAGGATGAGGATGAGGAGAAAGAGAGCAAAATTTTCGCTATGCTCTCAAACACAGACCGGTTACGATATGACCCCACAAGTTTTGCTTTTATAGAGCTGTCACCCCAAATACTTATGAATTCTAACACCTCACTGTCCCTCCACTGACTACTTTTGCAGCTTTCCACAGAGTGACCAAAGAACTACCACAGTATAAAGATAGAAATGCACTAAAGTAAAATCTCTGGAGTGACTCCTGCCAGCGCAGCATTGTGACGAATGTCGAGAGTGACGTGAAATTCGCATGAATTCCAATATGACTGTTCAGACTGAGGTCGCATTGCAAAAAATCAGACCTGTATCTGATTTATGACCACAGATGGAAGTGGCCCAAATAAGAATAGAAAAGATCAGATTCCATGTGGTTTGTGCTGTTCACACTGTTATGAAAAAGCAGATCTAAGTCACATATGAGCAAAGAAATCAGATTTGGGCCACTTTTGCCTGCAGTCTGAACATAGCCTTAGTCGTTCAGACAACCAAACATTACAGGTAGATAATGAAACTCGGTAATTATGCACATAGACACAAACACAAATAAAAATGCCAACCTGAATTCTGGACTCAAAGTTTGCAGATGTTCATGTAATTTACACTCATGTAACAACTCGCACTGCTGTAATTTATAATTCAACTCCAGAATTACAGATTTTTCCAGAAAGCAAATAACCATTCAAATGTAATCAGCATGTCATCATGGGAAGGGTTCATTCACTGACATCACTGTCTGAACGCATGCGGCTGCCAGCGGGACGGCCACAGCGGGAACCAACAAAAGTAACCACATGTACAAGCATGGCCAATAAGATATAGACCTGCACACATTGGCAGATTGCCAGCGTGGACAATCTGTCCGTCCCCTGCCAAAGCATATCAAGTGCGCTGTCTCAGGCATGGCCAATTGCAAACAGATTCAGAGGTGTGCCAACAGGCATAAACAATCAACATCAGGTTGTCTGGCTGCCTCAGACAGTGCAGGAATGAGCAATGCAGGGTTTTTATGGCTGTCCTTGCGGCCAGAAGGTTTATGACGGTCCAAAGGACCTCAGAGATAGATATCCATAAATCATATCCACACTTCAGCCACTCTGCAATCACTGGGATTATGTGTTTACACACGGCAGGATAACACTGAATGACAGAGTGCTACCACACGCACACACCATCCATTTAGTACTGCACAGACATCGTACTGGTGTAAATAATGTCTAACTATGGACCTTCTTTTGCTTTTAATTCTTGCTCAATACTGTAAAAAAAGTGGTCATAAATTAGCAGCCTGTGAGACATCATGACAATGGTTGCCCCATCTCACCATTTCTACACTTTAAGGTCCCGTTTCCATGCATCGTAATACCAGGTGAAAACAGAGCCTAAGTGAGGAGCGCGACAAAACAATGGAGCTGTGTATGCTGCAAGCATTCACGGGCATAGATGGCACTGACCTTTCAGCACTGTAACCTCAAATGTATTTTTCTCTCGTAACGAACACTCTTCATTTATACCCTATACCGCAAGCTCCGCCCCCCTTGGTTACTGTTGCTTGCACAGACAAGCTTTGCAGAACTTCTCAGGAATCATTGGGAGATTGCTGTGTATGGTGCGGCTTTTGCAACCCTCTACGGGAGCACTAGAGAAAGAAATGCTATTGGCTAGTCTATTTTTTGGTTTACTCAGCAGAGTTTTGACTGTAAATGTATGCAACTGACAAATATATTAAGCAAACCAGGATGGGGTGTAAAAATACATTATTCACATATATTATATTCATAACAAGCACTAAATCATTACAGCCTCTTTAAGAATACCGGCAATTCAGTGAGTGTCTCACAGAAGTGTTTCGGTTGAAAGGTTTCTTTACCGCATATGTGTCATGTGTGATTAGAATGAATGTTTTGGCAAAATATGCACATAAACTGATGGATATAAATTTTATGTGGTCTGCAATAAAGCAAAGCATTGCATTTTCTTTAAAGAAATTGCTAAATTGCAATGAAATACGATTAAAACTATAGAGACTGTGATTTAGAAACAAATCAAACGATTATCAAAGTCACCTGAAAAGTCAATTAATAGCGATAACACACCTGATAATATAATGTAAGTGAACAGAATTTCTCATAGCATCTCATAACACTAAATATGATTCTGTGAACTCTTTATTTACTATTGCCTCTACTATTACCTTAATCAAAACATAAATTAATTAACATTAAGATCTTAGCATTCATTTAGAGCAAATGTAAGTGTCCTTGATAATGTTGTACATGTTCATTTGTGAATAAGGACCACAAACACACACAACAGCGATTCAGTGATCAATTAATAGATAAAAGGACCTCTTAACGCTATTTGTTGTACAAAACAAGCCCAAATGGGACTTGTGACAGAAATCAAGAACTTTGTGCAATTTAATTACCACAGAAGCAAGTTAAGTCTTTACCATCACAAAACCATTGTCTGCAGCGCTTTTCATATGGAGTTCAAAGCGCCATTTGACACAGGCGTTGACGCCCTGATGTGATTTGTGAATGCAGCTTCATGACTGTTGTAATGAAGTGGATAGCCACAGTCTGCCGGCTGATTAATATTGTGGAGGATTAGAGTTTTGAAGAGTTTTAAAAAGAGCATTGTAATGAATAAGCAACCTATGTTCTTTCAATCAGTCAACCTCCCACTTAGACTTTGGGAAATGTTTAATGTTACTTGAATTGGTGCTATTATAGTGCATTTCTATCTTTATACTGTGGAAGGCTTTGTTTGGAAAATGTTAATAAAGCATTATTGTTACATATTGTTTTCTTTACTAAGAAGGAAATAAATGCATTTTGACAGGAAAAGTAGTATATAGAGTCACATTTTAGAACATTCAAATCTGCGATTAATTAACTATGAAAAATTATGCAACTAATCGTGATTAAAAAAATTTATCAACTGACTGCACTAATTAAAACAAAGTTTAGATTTTTTTCAAAATCAACTTACAAATATTTAAAAACAGAAATTGTGCATTATCTATTGACTTTTGGTAGATTTGTGGGTAGTCACTGGGAATCTGGCAATTAAATCACACTGACATTGTGGCTTCTAAGTCTGTCTAGAAAAGTTTATGTTAAAATTTCACTATGGTGATTTTAAATGGCATTTTTACCTCTGGAACAGTTGAGCTCTATAAATAAAAACAAAATGAATATTTTTTAACATGATGTTCACTTATAAGAAAAACAGTGTTGTAAAAAACAGACTGAGCAAAGTGTTTGAGTGTGTGTGGATCGGTGCTGTGTGATCTAGTGTTGAACGCCACTCGGTCGTCTCTGCGGTGTCGTAAGTGTCTGTGCTAACACTGTATTTATAGTCATCTGGACACAGACACATTAAAATCCTGTGATGCATTCAATATAAGCAACAGCAAAGCTTTGACCCTGTAATAAATTCAAGCACAACAAAATGTCAACAGTCTAAACAAGGAAAGAGCCATAGTTTTTGTCTTCATTTAAAGGAATGTTCTAGGTTCAATACAAGATGAGCTCATTTAACAGCATTTTTGCCAAAATGTTGTTTACCACAGAAAACATTTTCGACTCATTCTTCATTTGTTTAAAATAAAGCAAACATTGCAGTTACAGTAATGCACTTACAATGGAAGTGAATTTGGCCAATACCATAAACATTAAAATACACACAGTTTCAAAAGTATAGCCACAAAATGTAAATATTGGACGTTATGTTAACATGATAAAATAGCTTACTAACCTTATCTGAGTAAAGTTATTTCCAATATTACAATTTTATTGTCATGACACAGGTAAACCCTGTAATCTGGTAAACAATGTAATACTAGTAAACCCCTGATTTTATCACACTAAAATGATGTTATCACGTATAAAGTTTACGTCTTACATATTTTTAACAATGTGTATTTTAGTGTTTATGGACTGGCCCCGTTCATTTCCACTGTAAGTGCCTCACAGTCAGGGTTGGGAGGGTTACTTTTGAAATGTATTCCACTACAGATTACAGAATACATGCTGTAAAATGTAATTTGTAACATATTCTGTTAGATTACTCAAGGTCAGTAATGTATTCTAAATACTTTGGATTACTTCTTCAGCACTGGTAGATTTTTTCACTTGTTTTGATTATAAAAACTCTGCCAGTACAGTAAGACAAAATACACATGTTAAAAATACATTCTCTGAAAAACCGAAATATCTTATGCAGTGTTGTTTCTAAAACAAGATCAATCAAATTGATCTTGTTTTAAGGATTTTTAGATATTTGTACAGGAAAACAATATAAAAATTATCATCAAGAATATGATTTTGGCCCTAATATCAAAGGTCTTACTAGAAAAAAGAAATTATGATCCAATGTGAATTTTCTTGATAAACAAATATGATCGTGTCTGGTAACGTGCATGTAAAATGGCTAGAAATAGCATTTTAGCTTAGCGTAAAGCTGACAATTTACACATTTTATTTCTATTTCTTCTACTCCAAACTTACTTCAAACTTCTCTGTCTGCTCATATGAATTTAACACATCATAAGAAAGTGTTTCACTGCTGTTCAAATGCACTTTGGATCACATCATTTATATGTATAAATGTTTTCCATCTGAAAGGACTAAATATTAAATGAAACAAATGACAATAAAATGCAAAGTAATCTCTTCAGTAATCAAAATATTTTTGAATGTAACTGTATTCTAATTACCAATGATTTAAATTGTAACTGTAGTGGAATACAGTTACTAATATTTTGTATTTTAAATATGTAATCCTGTTACATGTATTTCGTTACTCCCCAACCCTGCTCACTGTAACCATGATTTTTGTGGCAATCAACATTATACAACACATGCTGTCGATTGCGTTTAACTTGTTTTGAACCCAGAACATTCCTTTAACAAAGATTAGAACAAAATATGATACTTCTTGATGAATTTCAAATGGTGTATTTGAAACAAATAAACACTACCACTAAATGTTTGGACAGATTTTAATTTATGCTTCTCATGGTCTTAAAAGTATTTTGATCTATATGTTTATTTTTAATTGGTTTTTATAGAGACAAACTGTGCCTACATATACGGTAAAACAAACTTAAATTATTATGCAAAAGAAGTCATAAATGTTAAATGAAGTGGAGACTGAAGGAAAAGCTGAAATCTAGACAAAGGGTTGCTAGTAAGAAGCTAATGTATAAGATCATTTTGGTTGAACTTTTTTGGTCACTACATAATTCACACACATGTATTTATTTATTCATTTTATACATTTACTATGTAATACATTTATTATTCCAGTTAGTTCACACTTTTGACGACTTTACTAATATTCTAAAATGTGGAAAATAGTAATACACATGAACACAAACACGCACCTGGCAGATGCGGATGGCGTTGTCCAGTACGGTCTTTGTGTCGGTGCCGTAGTCACTGCAGGGCAGTTGTGCGTGGCTGAAGTGGGCCTGCAGTAGCAGGTGTGTTTTCGTGTGAGCGCTGTCGTACGAGTGAGGGTTGACCTGTAGGGGGAGCCGCTGGGCCAGCTCGCTGTTCTGTTGGTCCTCATTGTGGCGTACAGGGAGCTCGGCGTACTCCTCTGCTTCCTGTGAACACACACAGAGAGCATCCTGTCAACATCTGCCACCACACCAATGCCAGTCACTCACTCTTATGTATAATAACATAGATAGCCACTTATCCACTTCCTGTTATATCATACTGCATTTAAGACTGAAAAGGCTGTGTTTTTCAGTTGTAGAAATACAACTACTAGTGAAAATGCACATTTTTCATATGAATAACTAGGTTTGCACTAGTAAAAACTACAGCAAGGCAAATTGAATTAATCATTTGCAGGATATGAATTGTTGAAATCAAGAATGGAATTACTACTAATGAAAGTGCTCATTTTTTATATCAGTAATTATTAAAAATAATGTCATAATTTGCAGAAATACACATTCTTAGTATCAAAAATTTTATATTTTCACTAGTAGAATTCCACTTTAATTGGACCAAGTCATCCACTTCTATTTAAAACGCATACGGATATTCTTACTAGATGAAATTCCAATTTCACATATCAGCAATGCACTTACATTGTTATTATTGTGAATGTCCATTTATTGTTACTATTGCAAATGTCCATTTGTTGTTACTATTGCGAAGTCCATTTGTTGTTACTATTGCGAAGTCCATTTATTGTTACTATTGCAAATGTCCATTTGTTGTTACTATTGCGAAGTCCATTTATTGTTACTATTGCAAATGTCCATTTGTTGTTACTATTGCGAAGTCCATTTGTTGTTACTATTGCGAAGTCCATTTGTTGTTACTATTGCGAAGTCCATTTATTGTTACTATTGCAAATGTCCATTTGTTGTTACTATTGCGAAGTCCATTTGTTGTTACTATCGAAAATGTCCATTTAGTTACTATTGTAAATGTCCATTTATTGTTACTATTGCAAATGTCCATTTATTGTTACTATTGCAAATGTCTACAATTGAATTGCAACTAGCAGAAATGCTCATTTTTGATATCAGTAATCTGGTCTTCACTATTGCCAATGTAATTTCAGACATCTGTAATGTGATTGTAACTAGGGATGAACCGATACCACTTTCCCGATCTGAGTCCAATACCTGAACTTTTGGTATGGGCTAATACAGATCCGATACAAGTGTTGTTGTTTTTATAATCAGTTTAGAGTATTTTTACCTCACTGTGTGGACTTACTGGGAAAACTCTCTTACATGTAAAGAAACACAAAAATCTAAATACACATTATTTCAATATAAATGTGTAGTCAATTAAACAAAAACTGTAATGTTAACTAGTCTATTGGATAATGCAGGGGTGTAATTTCAGTGAAAGTCTTCAGCACATTTTTCTTTTTCAGCTTGTATCTGGACTTAAAAGGGAACAGATCTCTTTTTTGTTCACTTAAGCTGTAATTAGGGATGTGCAAAACTACCAACTTTCATAATCGACTAGTCATTCAGTTGCTTAATCGACGAGTTGACTAGTTGATGTTAAGGATTATGTATGTTATGGTCACCTGACTCTGATCAGACGTGTTTGAGGGATATAAGCAAGCAAAATGCAGCACTTCAACATGGTAATGAACAGATACCCAAAAAAAAAAACACAGGCTTAATATAACTATTACATCTTAATACACAAAACTATCAAAGTAAAAAAAGTAAGAAATAAGTAAGGCTCCAATAATGAACAGCACAAAATCACTTATGCAAATCCTGAACGCAGAATGACGCACTTCAACGTAACCAGAGTGCCTCAGGGCGATCCTCGCTGCGCATTGGAAAGTGCAGAACTGCTAGATAATATTGCAGGTACACATGTAGTTCACGACATCAAGCAGTTTTTAAACCTTTTTTATTTTTTAAGCAGTGTCAGACAGAATCAGCAAAAGACTTAATGTCCAACAGTGATCATCTTGAAATGTACTGTTGATGCAGCACTTTGATGGCTGTAATAGCAGCTCTTAAAAATACTTTACCTAAAGCATTCAAGAGACGAAACGTCTTGCAGAGGGTTTTACTGTGTTGACTGTTATTCACTGTTAAGCAAAGCAAGCTATAATCATGCAAAACCCAGTCAACTTAACTGTTATTTTAATTTGTACACAAATAATATTAATTATTATTATTATTATTATTATTATTATTATTATTATTTCTTAAATTTTAGAATTGTATTATACAATAGTAATATATACCAGTTGTGCCTTTTATTTTTTTGGCGAAATACTCTGGTAACTCCTCTGAGTGTGTGTATGTACACTGCATCCGGAAAGTATTCACAGCGCTTCACTTTTTCCACATTTTGTTATGTTACAGCCTTATTCCAAAATGGATTAAATTCATTATTTTCCTCAAAATTCTACAAACAATACCCCATAATGACAACGTGAAAGAAGTTTGTTTGAAATCTTTGCACATTTATTAAAAAAAAAAAAAAAAAATTAAAAAAATAATCACATTTTTTTATATTGTTTTTAAATTGTTTGGGACTGTTTTGGATTGTGAACGGCACAAGTTTCTCTTGTAAACAATGACGCGCTTCCTGACTCCTCCTCCACGTGACGCATGACCTTACCAACGAGCTTACATTATCCCTCTCATGAGTGCACGTCACAGAGATGTACGGAAGTGAACAGTTGTAGTTAAAAAGTTTTTAAGTATTGTTTTGTTTCTAAAAATAATCAATCGTTTGCGTTCAGAAGAACTTTATTTGTCGACTGGAGTCGTGTGGATTATTTTGATGCACCCTAAATATGCATTTTGGACTGTCAAAAAATGGAGGACATTCACTTGATTTGTTTAGAGGAGGAGGCCTGAAATGAAATCCTAAAAGTCTTAAATTCTATTTTGATGAAGAAAGAAACTCAGATACATCTTGGATGGCTTGAAGGTGAGTAAATTATCATTTTTGGGTGAACTATTCCTTTAAGCCTCTTTCTCAAAAAAATAAAAAAGGGCTTAGAAATTAAGTCAAATTAGTGTTACTTCTTAACAATAATTTTGCTTCATTTACCACTTGTTTCCATATGTTTAAGAAACAAATATTGTTTGAATGTTTGAGCGTACACTGTAAACACTACAATATGTTTCAAAATTGTTGTATGATTTCCATTGTTGGATACATCCAAGAAGGTCAAGACAACTCGAGAGGATAAAGACATCTGATGTGTTTAAAACTAGCTACTTTTCATGCTGTGTTATTGTAGTGTTAGATACGTTTATCAAATTTTAAATAGTAGATAATCTAACAGTTCTCTCTCTAAAAACAAGTCATTTGAGCTTTTATTGCAGATTTTATTATTAAAATCTTCTAACTGTGAGCAGTGCTGGAGTTCTGCTGTAGCTGTGTGAGGTGGGCTTGACTCTGTGTCTCTTTATGAACTGTCCCGCGGTAATTAGAGGACAATGAGGGGCTGATGGGGGTAGAGTCATGGGGAGGGGTCATTTGTTGCTATTGAGCAACTAGTTTGTGTGAAACTGGAGGGTCCTGCCCGCCACATGTCATGCTTTTGTTAAACGATCAGCGTGAATGTTAGACACCGTCACATAATGAGAGAATAATAAGTGGGTAATCAAGCAGAAAATGTATAAATGTGAAGATCAGTGATTTATCCCTGCTGCTGCGCGGATCATCGCCACATTAACACGCACACACAGACACGCGCGCACACACACAGACACGCGTGCACACGCACACATTAAAATTCACAGCCATGTACACACTTTCAGCCAAACATGTCTAAATGACACTGCACTTACAACAATTTCTCAAACCGTTCAGATTCTGACTAATTCTGCAGATGAATGATCTGTGGTGATGTATTTAACATCAGTGAATCTGAGATTTGACCAGCAGTAGTTTGTTTGTCCAGGTCACACAGAGGTCACAGGTCTCTGATAACATGGCTAGGAGGGTTAGGGCTACAGTAAATCTCAGGAACGACTGGCAGTAAAATCATTTGATTGCTGCTTTTACAGCTATAAACCAAGAGCAACAACTGAGAGAAAGTTGACGACATTATATTCCAGATGTACCTTTAATAGGACTTCATTTTAACTTCCTTTATTTAGAGGATTTACAAGACAATTTCCTCAAGAACTAATTACACTTAATAAACAAGAGATTCTCACAGGCAATACCGTCTTTTAAGTTTAGCACCAGAGCTACAATTTTAGTTTGAAAAATCAAAAAAGTGAAAGGAGGTGCTTAACTTTCAGAAAACGCTGATTTAGGTCAAACTAAATAATATACGAGTACATTTAATTTCTTACTTTTTTTTTCTCACTGTTTCTTATTATTACGTTAATTCATTTATCAGTAAATTATAAATACATTTTTACAGTATTTATTAATTTGTATTTTATCATATATATATATATATATACACACACACACACAAACACAGTATATATATATATATATATATATATATATATATATATATATATATTACATTTATAATAATTTTTCATGTATGATTCTTTTAATTAAATTCAAATATTAATTAATTATTACACTATTTATTATTTTGTATTATTTTATCATTCCTTAAGCCTTTTTATCATTATTTAATTTAATTATATATATATATATATATATATATATATATATATATATATATATAACACACACACACACACACACACACACACACACACACACACACACACACACACTATATAGATATATTATATAGGGTAGATACAGTACATAGAGTAGATACAGTATATACAGTAGATATATGTGTGTAATATATAGATATTAATTTTAGAACTCTTTAGACTTCTTTAATGTAATTTTGTAAACATTACATAAACAGTAAAACAAATGTATATATATTTATTTTTGTTTTCACTGTGCTGTAGAAAGTGTCCAAATAATGTTTCTTCTTGAGTGTCACAATTAAATGAAATTGTATTTATTTGTTATATTTTAAATATGGGGAAAATAATTCAGGTTGCAAAAGGGAAATGGTTAAATATTACATATTTTGGTAATTAAGTAATTAAGTTAAATAAATGCTAATGAAGTTTTGGCCTCACTTTATATTAGGTGTTTTTAACTACTATGCTCTAACATAAAAAAAAATAAATAAAAAAAAACTTTAAGCATTTAATACAGCATCCTAGTTATGCACATGTATACTCATGCTGTTACTGAGGTTGGGGTACGAGTAGGGTTAGGAGTATATTTAGGTTAAGGGGTAGGGTGTTATTACAGTTGTTTTTACATGCAGATACTTTAAATGTAAGTACAATTTAACAAAATTTTACCTTTTAAATTTAAGTACATAGTAGGTGGAGTGGTGGTGGCATAGTGGACTAAAGCACTGAACTGGTAAGCAGGAGATTGTTGGTTCAATCCCCACAGCCACCACCATTGTGTCCTTGAGCAAGGCACTTAACTCCAGGTTGCTCCAGGGGGATTGTCCCTGTAATAAGGGCACTGTAAGTCACTTTGGATAAAAGCGCTTGCCAAATGCATAAATGTAAATGTAAATGTAGTAGGTAAAGACTCCTATTATAAAGTGGGTCCAGAGAAGTCCAAGACCTCCCCGGTGGGACAGGCCAAAATCAGTTTAAGGGGGTTAGCGACAGACATTAGATGTATTTAATACTAGCTACTTGTCATGCTAAGTTCATTGTATTTTAGATCATTATTTATCTAACACATGTAATAGATCATGGGATTTGTGCTTTTTTGCTTTAAATTTGTACCCTAACTCTTAAAAGTGTCAAACAAATTTGATTTACTCTTTCTGATCAACCAGGACTGATTTATAAAAAGCGTTTAAGAACATGTTTGAGCAATATTCTTTAACAGTTTTTGTTGTTTCAGCAGGGCGTCTAGTGTGAGACAGATGTCAGGTCGTGTGGACATCAGTGAAGTGTGAAAAGCCTTTATGTCTCAATTATGGCCGTGATCAGTAAGAGGGGCTGAGAGGGGCAGCACTCTAATGAGGCGAACGTAAAAAGCTGCTAATTTTCACACCAACCCACAGGGGTTCAATTATGTGTGTGTGTGTGTGTGTATTTGAGTGCTCAGCTGTATCAAACTCAACTGGACTCATGGTATAATGATTAACCCTGTGAGGGTGCTGATGCATTGCTGTTTAAAGTGCACGTCCTGCACGCATCACTGATCAGAGGATGAAAAGAGACAGAGGATGCTTCCAGAATGAATGTTTACTCACCGACAGGATGGCCAGCAGCTCTGCGATGGGCAGCTCTGGCTTCAGTCGCTCTTTGAACATGCGGATGGTCTGGTGTTTCAGGTAATAGTAGGACGCGATGCGGCCGTAGGTTAGTGGCTCTATTGTGCGTTCATCCTGAAGGACAGACGACAGTCACTGATTAACACACCAGAGGTCAAAATACAGAGTTACAGTGGACGGGCCAAAGAGGACATTCCACATGATGCATGACTGATTACACTTCTGCTGCCTACTGTTTGAAACAATCTTCACGAGCATCCCAATGATACCTACAAAATGTTGCTCACCAGTGTTTGGAACAGAGCTGACAACTGTTTGCTCTGTACATGTAACATACTTACGACTGCACAATTAAACAAGGAAATAATATTGAAGCAGTAAGAGTAACTGTAGTAGGAGCAATATGAATGAATTAAAATATTATCGTAAGATAATTATACCTCCTTTATTTCCATGCAGTAAGAGCATTCCAGATCCCTCAGACTCATCTCCACCAGGTTTGAAAGGTATTTGTTAATGGTCTCACGGTTGATGTCATCCAAATTATAGTAGCTATATGGGAGAGGAAAGAGAGAACAGTGTTGCTTAAAAGTGGGACGAAAATTACACAAAGAATATATCTGCAAAATTCAATACAAATTGAGAACTTCTTTGTTTTTACAGGATTTTGATATTATACATTAATAACTGGAACACATTGTTAAAAATGTAGGCCAATACGGATATTATAAATGTAGTTTTGTCTGTTTTTTTAAAACTTTTACAACATGAGAACACAAAATAAAAAAAGCTAAATGACAAAACCAAACATTATCATGTAGAGCAGACAAGATTACATTTTGGTGCTTTTGAATAGGGTATGCTATGCAAATTTGTAAACTAAATAAATATAAAAGTGCTGATATTGGCTGCTTTCAATATCGTAATGAAGAGATAAGAAAAATACATTTTAAAATATACATATTATGGGTTAAGGAAAAGGAAATAATTATACAATTTCTGAATATATTTGTATAAATTCAAAATATATAGTTCTCAATACAAATATATAATTTACTCTAAATATATATTTATAAATAACCTCAGGAGAAATACAGGCTGCTCTGGAAAAAGATGGTGTGGTTGTTTCAAGGAGCACAATACGAGGATACTTGAACAAAAATGAGCTGCATGGTCGAGTTGCCAGAAAGAAGCCTTTACTGCACCAATGCCACAAAAAAGCCCGGTTACAATATGCCCGACAACACCTTGACACGCCTCGCAGCTTCTGGCACACTGTAATTTGGAGTGACGAGACCAAAATAGAGCTTTATGGTCACAACCATAAGCGCTATGTTTGGAGAGGGGTCAACAAGTATTGTGCTCCTTGAAACAACCACACCGTCTTTTTCCAGAGCAGCCTGTATTTCACCTGAGGTTACCTGTGGGGTTTTTCTTTGTATCCCGAACAATTCTTCTGGCAGTTGTGGCTGAAATCTTTCTTGGTCTACCTGACCTTGGCTTGGTATCAAGAGATCCCAGAATTTTCCACTTCTTAATAAGTGATTGAACAGTACTGACTGGAATTTTCAAGGTTTTGGATATCTTTTTATATCCTTTTCCATCTTTATAAAGTTCCATTACCTTGTTACGCAGGTTTTTTGACAGTTCTTTTCTGCTCCCCATGGCTCAGTATCTAGCCTGCTCAGTGCATCCACGTGAGAGCTAACAAACTCATTGACTATTTATACACAGACACTAATTGCAATTTAAAAAGCCACAGGTGTGGGAAATTAACCTTTAATTGCCATTTAAACCTGTGTGTGCCACCTTGTGTGTCTGTAACAAGGCCAAACATTCAAGGGTATGTAAACTTTTGATCAGGGCCATTTGGGTGATTTCTGTTATCATTATGATTTAAAAAGGAGCCAAACAACTATGTGATAATAAATGGCTTCATATGATTGCTATCCTTAAATAAAAGACATTTTTTTTGCATGATCAGTCATATTTTCAAAATCAATGCCAAAATTTCACAATTTCTGCCAGGGTATGCAAACTTTTGAGCACAACTGTATATATTCGGATTTACTATTATAAATTCACAATTTATAGCTAAATATTCAGATTAAAAACTATGTATTTTAATTTACAACTATATACTCAGATTTACAAATATATATATATATATATATATATATCAGAATATATAATTGTAAATCTGAATATATAGTTACAAATCCTGAATATTTTGTTATAAGTCTGAATATATAGTTGTAAAAACTGATAAATCTTAATGTTTATATTTGATACACAGTATATATTCAGATTTATAACTGTAAATAAATATATAATCTATCAATATAAGCAAATCATGCATTTAATATAAACACTGACAGGGATGTGTGCATTGACACACAAGCCTGCTCTGCCAGCACAGGTGTGTGTATATACATTAACACACATCTCCAGAGAGCCACTGCTGTGTCAAATCACTGCCAGCTGCTGGAGAGATTCGTTGGAGAGCTCAAATCACTTCCTTCCTCAACACAACTCTAAGAGCAACCACATGAGATCCACACACAACTATGCACTTCATAAACTCTGAGTGACGGCAAACATTTCTTTTGCTCTTGTATCTGTATGTGTGTGTAAAGAGTAAAGAAAGGTAACTCATGTTCTTCTGATTAATATATCACGTACACACTTTTCTTTTTTCAGCACTCAACATTTGTAGAGAACACAATCTGTATGTGTGTTAATCATTTGCAAAAACACAACTTGATGACACACAAAGACAGATTCAGATGCTAATGTCCATTCACACACACACACACAGTTATGCCGTGTTGGGGAGGATAATTTACAAGGCCGGTTTCAGCTGCATGCTGGGCAACGTGAACGTCTCTAACCAGTTAACAGGTGGAGAAAGTGTCATGAAGATAATTGCCTGGCAGGAGGCCTGATGCGTGTGTCTGTGTGCGTGAGGACAGGTCTACTAGTCTACAGTGAGTAAAAGGCCATGTGGCCACAGACTGTTCTTGAATTTTTCATAGCATTAGATTATAAGAGTTTAACAGCACATTTTAGACAAACCAATGAGAGAGAGAGAGAGAGAGAGAGAGAGAGAGAGAGAGAGAGAGAGAGAGAGAGAGAGAGAAATGCACTGGCTGTGTCAAACAAACTGCAACATTGTATCTTCCATATTTATAGATATATTGTTTGTCATATCTTACTTGCAACCCCTCCCTGAGGTCCACTTACAATCTGTGCTGGGTAGATTACTTCCGAAATGTAATCAGGTACTGATTACAAACTACTAGAGTTGTCGAAAAGAACGTGTTTACGCATGTGATTAATTTGAAAAGTTTAACGAGATATATATATATATATATATATATATATATATATATAAACACCGATCAGCCACAACATTAAAACCACCTGCCTAATATTGTGTAGGTCCCCCTCGTGCCACCAAAACAGTGCCAACCCGCATCTCAGAATAGCATTCTGAGATGATATTCTTCTCACCATAATTGTACAGTGTGGTTATCTGAGTTACTGTATACTTTGTCAGTTCAAACCAGTCTGGCTATTCTCTGTTGACCTCTCTCATCAGCAAGGCATTTCCGTCCACAGAACTGCTGATCACTGGATGTATTCTTTTTTTGGCACCATTCCGAGTAAATTCTAGACTGTTGTGTGTGAAAATCCCAGCAGATCAGCAGTTACAGAATTACTCAAACCAGCCTGTCTGGCACCAACAATCATCCATGCGATTATCTAATCAGCCAATCGTGTGCCAGCAGTGCATAAAATCATGCAGATACGGGTCAGGGGCTTCAGTTAATGTTCACATCAACCATCAGAATGGGGAAAAAATGTGATCTCAGTGATTTGGAGCGTGGCATGATTGATGGTGCCAGACGGGCTGGTTTGAGTATTTCTGTAACTGCTGATCTCCTGGGATTTTCACACACAACAGTCTCTAGAATTTACTCAGAATGGTGCCAAAAACAAAAAACATCCAGTGTTCAGCAGTTCTGTGGATGGAAACGCCTTGTTGATGAGAGTGGTCAACAGAGAATGGCCAGACTGGTTTGAACTGACAAAGTCTACAGTAACTCAGATAACTGCTCTGTACAATTGTGGTGAGAAGAATATCATCTCAGAATGCTATTCTTTTTTTTTTTCTCCCCAATTTGGAATGCCCAATTCCCAATGCGCTCTAAGTCCTCGTGATGGTGTAGTGATTCGCCTCAATCCAGGTGGCGGATGACGAATCTGAGTTGCCTCTGCATCTGAAACAGTCAATCCGCGCATCTTATCACGTGACTTGAGTGCGTTACCGCGGAGACCTAGTGTGCGTGGAGGCTTCACGCTATTCTCCGCGGCATCCACGCACAACTCACCATGTGCCCCACTGAAAGCGAAAACCACATTACAGCAACCACGAGAAGGTTAATCCAACATGACTCTACCCACCCTAGCAACCGGGCCAATTGGTTGCTTAGGAAGCCTGACTGGAATCCTTTGTGATGTGTCAGGGGTCATTACACAGACACACACACCAGAAACACACACACACAACAGTGCTTCTGTGTCAGTTATCAAGTGATGGAGAAAGGACCTCTTAACTGTAATTTTTGGTACAAAACAAACCCAGATTAGACTTGTGATAAACTGCATTCACATGACCTGCTGGAGTGAAGCATATGCATTTTGTCCATTTTTCCCCCACGATTAACTATGAATGATCATGGGATTAATAGCGATTCAATATTTAAATTCACTGACAGCACTACAAATTCCATTACTTAAAGGGGTCATGAAATGCTCTTTTTTGTAGTTGTATTATATTCCCTGAGGTCCACTGATAATTTTAAGTTTTTTTTTTTTTTTTTCACCAAAACAGTCATAATTTAGTAATATATGATCATTTTCCACCAAGTTTTTGGCCCTCTGTCTGAAACGCTCGGTTTTGGCATAAGCGCCTCAAAACTTCAATGTAAATGCCCACTGTTATGACTGGCTAAAATCGTGCAGCCCCTCAAATTCAGCAAACTCAATCGGAAGAGAATGAACAACCCCACAATGTTATAAAACTACATTTCAGGGGTTACACATAACACACATCCAACACATTGCAATCTCAAGCACAACTGTTATCACTCAGCACCTTAAACTATTAAACAGTCATGACATTTGAAATATTCATGAATGAAACTGTTTACTCACTTTTGCGATCGGGTCCAAGTGTTTGTTACTGCCCCATCCTTCAATAACAGTTCCTTTACAAAGCTTAAATCGTATTATGACTGGTTTACAAGCAATCTACGCTGATAAGAGCCGAAAAAACATACAAATCACATATTCACATGACGCACACAGCATGGTGAAATGATGTACACACATACTGTAGGCGCACATCGCCAGAAACACATCTAAACGATCAAAGGCGTCCATCTAGTGCATGTTTCATACACCAACAAATAAAAATAGCGCAGATGGGCAAAAGCATGCTTCCATGATGCGCGTTTGTGCTCAAAATAACAAGAGGCAGAGCAGCTGAATGAAAGATAATGGCTTCTCCTCTTCAGAGTTGTAACTTGACACCACGTCTTTTAAAAGCGGACCGAGATATGTATAAAGCAGTCAAAGACATCTGTCTAGTGCAAGAATATATACAAAAATAATCCAAAATAGTCCAGATGGGTCTCTGTTGGTGTTCAGGTTGTAGGCCTATGTCCTGCTCTCAGAGTACGAATTGAGCACCAGTGGGTGGGGCCAAGGGTGCAATGATTTTAAAAGGTGTTGATGTTTTATTGCTGTAGAGGCGGTCATGAATTAATGTACCCCTAGTGACGTAGGGCAGTCATGGATGTAGAGAACGAGGCGTTTTTGCAGCTTGGTTTCAATAAATGCTTTTATTGCATTGGGGATTAAGTTTTGTAGTAGAAAGACCTCTTATATGTCAAAATATCAAGGAACATTTTATTCCTCAGGACATGACCCCTTTCAAATTGTAATCTGTAACAATTTTTTTTAGATTACATTTTAGATAATTTAATCGGATTAATTCTGTATTACTTTTGGGTTACCCATAGCATATTTGATAAAAATCTAATAATAATTTTAAATACATACAAATTCGATTGAACACTTCTTACATGAAACATTACTAAACATAAAATTAAACAGAAACTTGATATTTGTCAGTTGCTGAGTAAAGAAAGGTGCTTAACCCTTCTATTGTCTTAAGAAACTGTGCCCTCCTCCTGTCCTTTGGGTCATTTTTGACCCGCTTTGAAAACCATTAAAAATGCATACATTCTTGATTAGTGTACAATGGCACTATAGGCCATTGTACACTAACAGCTTTTGTGAATATGTGAATATATCCATACAATGCAAGTCAATGGGGTCTAAAATTTTCAATGCTAAAGGTAATCCATTCGACTCAATATTTTAATCTATATTCAGAAGCGATCGAACATCTCAAGGCATGTAATTTTGGTTTGCAGAAATGTTGCCATGGTCACGTAAATTTCAAGAGATCAGGCTGGTATTTTTGTGCTCAGAGTATTTTTGAACCATTAGCTCAGCAACATGCTTATGTCAAACTATATTGAAATCAACAGAGCACAGTGGCTCTGTAAGTAAAAATCCCATTAATTTTTTTCTATAGGGGAATTGATTTTTTAAAATAACTTCTAAACATTTAAAGACAGACTTCGAGGTTAAGTGAATTCATCAGTCTGCGTTATTTCATCTTCATTTGAAAAAAAAAAAAAATCTTGTTTAATTGCAGAATTTCTGATGTAGATCTACACTACCCCTGATCCTGAAGAGTAGCAATCCACCAATCAAAGAGTCACAGCCAACAGCGATCAACCACTCCCATGCCACAATGTGAATGAAGTAATCGAGCTGCTCTCCCTACACTCTCAAACTACTTATATATTTGTATATATCTGATTAGTATGCAATAAACTTGAAATATACAGTTTTTATCCATAAAATCAACAACTTTAAATCAATAGTTTCATATTTTTCCACCGTTTTTAATTCTATTGCGTCATTCACTATGCTTCACGGGATAGTTGTTGATTCCCTTAATGCAAGACGTTAAGTACACTGTCTTGTACCTTTGTCTTTTTGTCCGATTTTCAAATACTTCATATCAAAGTCTTTAATGTTGTGATTCACCTCAGAGCTGGTTGGTTTGGTTAATGGCTTACAACTCTTTTATGAAGGATTTCATTAAATGGAAACAAAAGGAATGGGAAAAATACTTCCGTAACCAAAACGACTGTTGCGCTCTATTGCGAGTCTAGTCTGTTGTACACTTCATGTGAGGAGTGATATTTGTATGACAAATGGAGATGCTGTCTATGTCCACTTTGGTCATTTCTGAGGTTCCATTTCAGTTCATCTCACTAGGTTTTGCCTCCTGCAATTATCTATCGTTAATATCATTCTACGCAGCCAATGTTGCAGCTCTAGTTGCAGTGATGTGCTCCTGTCAGACTGTTGTGGGTATGATTGTTGTGTGTGATTAAATCACTGTCATTACCATTAGCATCATTTAGCTCCCGCGGGTGTGAGCGGTTGATGTGGGTCTTTATGAGTCCTCTTATGGCCTGTGTCTGCTCGCAGAGCGACTGAGCAGGGGTGAATCATGGCTCATGTCAAGGTGACTGAGCCACATAACAGAGCTTTAAAGAGTTGCTGGACAGAGACAGATGAGCACAAGCAGAACGCCTTACACTCCCCACCAGGACAAATCACCTCAATCCCACGCACGCACACGAGTGCACACACAGACCATATCCCTGGAGAACCTCGCCAGTCAGAGCCAAGACATCATATTATTAACATACAACTGTACTGTTTTTGAATGCCTTGGTATGTGCTATCAAATATATACTTACCACAAAGAAACAAAAAGTACCATGGTAATACAATGCTTTCTGGATATGGTAATCAATAAATCATTTAGTAATCATTTTGTAATATAACCTAAAAAGTCAAAGCAATAATTTCATGTCCACTCATTTTTATTTATTTAGTCAATAACGGTGTAATGAGCAGGATGTGCCGGGGTCCTGATCACCCTTTTGGGGTTTATTTAGCAAAAATGTCCAGCTAACTGTACATTACTTTTGTATTTCATGAGACTGCAAAAATATATATTTTATGGAGGTATTTCAAGCAATTACTCCATTCAATCGATTCACATTTTTTAAGCAAATTTCAAAAAATGTGACAATGGAAATTCGGAATGGATATAGGCAGCGCAGCAGTTTGAGTAATCTTTTAAGCTTTATAGAATATAATAATGTCTGTTAATGTTAATAAAAGTTATTATAAAGGAATATCTATGGTTTACAGTGAAGAAATTATCTGGGTTCTTTTCTGAAATACCAGCAAAACAAGTTTAAACATGGTTCAACAAGCCTTCGTGATTTATGTTGGACATGTCACAGGTTAATGTATACACATCCTCACATGTTTAACACACTTCTACAGCCGGAGAAATGAAAACTACCAATATGTGTCGAACTGTTTAAATTATTAACCCACATACAATAAATAATAATATTTTACTTCAATATGATCATATTCCAAATCAAAACTTAACAGCAGTTTTTGATTTACTGCATTCAAAATAAATGCAAATCCATCATTTTAGCAGTATGGCATTATTTTTATTCACATCCTTTCACAAACAGTAGTCCATATTCTGAGGTGGTGGAGAAGGGTCCCGTTTCTCCTGTTATATCTTATATGGTGGTCTTGAACACATAAGATCATCGTTAGATCATATTTGACCTCATATCTATCACAGCGACAGCACTTTGGAAATGAAATGAAATGTCATTTGCAATTAGAGTTTGCGCTGTTTCTTGGTAAAATTTGAGCAGACGCGATAATGCCGGTGACCCATGAAATATCATCATTTATGTAGAATCCTGTTTCCTGATGCAACGATCTGGTGGAAATTTAAAGAAGCCCTATTCTCCAATAATCTGTGGCAACCACGCAAACAGCACTTTTTGGGCAGTTTCAGCACAATTTGAGGAAAGTGCCCATAGACAGCAGTTCTTTTCTGGGCTACCAAAAGAACCCGGAAGTGGCGGGGCAGAGTGTTTGTTTGTAAACAGTAACTTCATCTATACCTGGGAGCGCCCGAGCTAAAAACTGTTCTAGTGGATTTTGAGGACACTTTTTAACGACCGGCTGTGAATTAAACACTTCTGAATGTCCTCCTCATCAGACCATTCCTAGTGTGTTGTGTCCTCCGTCGCAAACTTCGAAACATATGCACAATTGGTCAACAGCATCGTTGTGTGAATAAATCATTTCTATCATCTTAATGTGCATTGTGACTAATGCAAAATTCTAGCAAATCCACCTCTGCCAAGCAAATTGAGTTTATGCGCATATAAGCGTTTACATAAATATAACATGATGGAATATTGACTAAATGTAAAGGATATTTTCATCAAAAGACAAAAAATATGACAAACAAAGAACTGGAAATTAACACTGGACTCTACACACAGAAAGTAAGTTGCATTGTGGGTTCTTAGAAAATCACCAATGAAATCAGATGATGTAAAGGGCTCTTATGATGGTCTTTACAAACAAATAAGTGTTTGATGTAGTGCTGTGTGTAGGCACACTCTAACATTCACAATACACAACATCATACCCAGTCCACTAACACCATAAACTGCAAAAACGGTTCTTGCAGAAATCATTTACATTTGAACACCAAATCAGTATTCAGCAACTTGACCCCACAGTGTGGTAAGCCAATCATAAGAGGTCATTAACAGACATACAGTAAATCTTAAAAGTACAGTAGAACACAAACTCTGAACTGTATAGTTCACAGAGAAGGTGGAAAATGGTCACGAAAAACTAAATGAAGGCTGTTTTTGCTGCAATAAACCTTGACTAAAATTATAAGTGGACCTGTGGGAGAAAAGGAATGATAAAATGTCAAGAATACAGCCTCCTAAAAGTGTTTCATTACCTCAGTGATTACAGTTGAATGGAAGTACTTGAAGAATTAGTGTGTGTTATTGAGGGTGTTTGTAGTAGGGCGAGGGCACACACAGGTCTTTATGTTTAATGTGAGCTGACAGGCGTGCAAATGTCAGTGGAATGTTCTAGAGTCATCTTCTTCTATTAATCACAGATGTCTGCGCTGCCCTGTACGACCTGTGTGTGCGTTTGTGTGTGTGATCTCCCAAACCCTGTTTTGTGATGGAGGTGTAAACTGTCGGTCTGGACTGCGGCCACTGTGGCCAGCGATGACGTTGCCATGGAAACACAGTGAGTAATGATGCTAAAGATGTGTTTGTGACTTTTACTGCAGTTCAGTCACTGTGCTTCAACAGAACAGCTTGGATTTCCCTCATGGCTAATTAAAAAAGCAACTAATAGTTATAATTTTCATTTCATTCCCGTTGTGTTTATTTATATTAAGAGTCATATAATATCATCTCTTGAAATCAAAACACATGGAGTACATGCATTAGTAATAGTTTTCTTAGAGAAAAATAATAAAAAGAAAATGATGAAATTGAATTACATTTCTAGAAGTATTTCTAGATGGATATACTGTATATCAAACAGGCAGATTAATTAGCCAATATTGAATCAATTTGAGATTATCAGTATCGGCTGGTAACTGTGCACATTTGGTCAATTAACATGGTAGTTCCCCTTATTTGACTTACAAAATCTACCGACAGCACTGACAATTAATTTTCAATCTCTTTGAGTTAGTTTTAAGTAAATATTGTGTGAAATTAATGTTCGTTTCATTTCAGTAATGGTGTGCACATCTCATTTGATGTCATTAAAAAGTGTTCTGTAAATATTAGCTAATAGTCAACCGATATATTGCTTTTAACAGCTGATACCAATATCTAGAGAGCAGGGCGGCCAATATAATACCAATATACATATAATACAATGTAACAGAGGTTGCTCGATAATGGATTTTAAAGATAATGATAACTAAGGTGGTGGAAAAAGCTGATAACGGATTAATTGGCCGATAGTTTTTAAAATGAATTTATTTATTTCTAAAATCACACCACCTCAAGAGGCTGCGGTCACACTCTGGAACCCTCCAAAGCCATCCACGGTGAAAACAGTGAAATATCAGCATTCATTTCTGCTGATAATTTATTGTTTAAAAGCAGCTATCGGCACCGATTAATCAGCAAAAACGATATATCGGTCAACATGTTAAATTTAATGATGCCAAATGAGATGCAAACGAAAATCCTAAAATAAAACAAGCACTTATTTCACACAATATTTACTTGAAATTCACTAAAAACAGAAAACGTTTTATATCCATTGAAAAAGCTGTTGGTAAACTGGACTTTGATACAAGGAACTAACAACTGTCAATCAGTTGAGCTGGCAAATATATAGGATGGTGCAAATAATTTCAAATTATTTGCACCATCTGGTGCTCCATTGATGGTCCCATCACCATCAATGGAGCACCAGTGGAGAGAGTCAGCAGCTTCAAGTTCCTGGGTGTCCACATCACTGAGGAACTCACATGGTCCATCCACACTGAAGTCGTTGTGAAGAAGGCTCATCAGCACCTCTTCTTCCTGAGATGGCTGAGGAAGTTTGGAATGAACCGCAACATCCTCACACGGTTCTACACCAGCACTGTAGAGAGCATCCTGACTGGCTGTATCTCCGCCTGGTACGGCAATAGCACCGCCCACAACCGCAAAGCACTGCAAAGGGTGGTGCGAACTGCCAGACACATCATCAGAGATGAGCTTCCCTCCCTCCAGGAAATATATACAAGGTGGTGTGTGAAAAAAGCTCGGAGGATCATCAGAGACTCCAGCCACCCGAGCCATGGGCTGTTCTTACTGCTACCATCAGGTAGGCGGTATCGCAGCATCAGGACCCGCACCAGCTGACTCCATGACAGCTTCTTCCCCAAAGCAATCAGACTTCTGAACTCTTGATCTCCCACGATCAAAATACATCAGCATGCACTTTATTACTCTTACTCTTATATCTCACACCGGACTGTCATAAATTATATTATTATTATATTATATTCTCTCTTAACAACTGACTATCAACCGACAGCCTGAATGTCAATACAGTACAATACTGTACATTCTATATATACTTTTTTTATATATTTTTATTTTTATTTTTTATTTTTATTGAATAATGTGTATCTATATTGTGTGTATTGTATACTGTACAGTGTATATTATTATTTGTATATTGCGTTGTGTGTAATTATGTGTATATTATGTCTATTGTATCTGATGTTTATTGTAAATTGGTATATGTCTCATCACTGTCACGACTGCTATGTTGATCGGAACTGCACCCAAGACTTTCACACACCATTGCACTTGTGTATATGGCTGTGTGACAATAAAGTGATTTGATTTTTGATTTGATTTTGAAATTGGCCAAAAACATCTTATTTGAAGTCATGAAGTATTATGTAAATATCGGCTAGTAGTCAACCGATATATTGTTTTTAATGGCCGATACCGATATCTAGAGAGCAGGGTGGCCAATATAATGCCAATATAAACATAATACAATGTAATAGAGGTTGACCGATATTGGATTTTACCGATATCGATAACTACGGTGGTGGAAAAAGCCGATAACTGATTAATCGGCCGAAAGTTTTTAAAATTTATTTATTTCTAAAATCGCCACCACTTCAAGGGGCTGCAGTCACACTCTGGAACCCTCCAAAGCCATCCACGGTGAAAACAGTGAAATAACAGCATTAATTTCTACCGATAATTGACTGTTTAAAAGCAGCTAACGGCATTGGCAAAACCGATATATTGGTCGACATCTTCAATTTAATGATGCCAAATGAGATGCACACGAAAATGTTAAAATAAAACAAGCACTTATTTCACACAATATTTAACTGAAACTCACTAAAAACAGATCCATTTTTTATATCTATTGAAAAAGCTGTTGGTAAACTGGACTTGATACAAGTAACTAACAATTATTATTTTTATTTATTTATTTATTTTCCGTTTTTCACCCAATTTGGAATGCCCAATTCCCAGTGCGCTTTTTAAGTCCTCGTGGTCGCACAGTGATTCGCCTCAATCCGGGTGGTGGAGGATGAATCCCAGTTGCCTCCGCCATCTTATCACATGGCTTGTTGAGCACGTTGCCACGGAGACATAGCGCGTGTGGAGGCTTCATGCCATCCACCGCGGCATCCGCGCTCAACTCACCACGCGCCCCACCGAGAACGAACCACATTATAGTGACCACGAGGAGGTTACTCCATGTGACTCTACCCTCCCTAGCAACCGGGCCAATTTGGTTGCTTAGGAGACCTGGCTTGAGTCACTCAGCACACTAACAATTGTTAATCAGCACGAATGGCACAAATATAGGCCGGTGCTAATAATTTCATACTGGCCAAAAATTGGTGGTTTAATATGCCTGGCCAATATATCGACACTATTGCTAATATTGCCATTATATTGACCACCGTGCTCTCTACATATCGGCCATTTGGTCATATTGGGTTGGCTGACCACTACAAATATGTTTTGGCCATATAACCTCACTGATAGAGTCATAACTAAGATTTGCACCTCAGGGAATTATGGAAACCTCCCAGGATGAAGACAGTGATCCTGATGTGAGTGCAGTGTGTGTGTGCAGTACCTGGGGTTCATGACAAGCCTGCGGAAGAAGTACGTCCAGGTTATGTAATCCATAGCGTCCTGCTTTGAGGTGATGGTGCCTGCTGCTATTTCTGCATTCAAGTGATCGGAGAGCACGCTCAGAAGACTGAAGATTCAGATAAAGATGCACATCTCAGTCAACATTACAATCATTTTCAAACTTGAAACAGGTTTAAACCTGTATTTTAAACTGTCCGCTCGTGATCGGATTGCTGGAAATGGTTAATAATACAGGTGTAAATGGGCTCACTGCTGTGCACATACCTTGACTCCACAGGGAAGGGCTCGTACAGAAACTTCTTATAGAAATCCTTCTTGATGTCGTGAACAAGAATCACAGCCTTTCCCTGGTCATCAAACTGAGGTCGTCCGGCACGACCCATCATCTGAAGAACATCTGGAGATGACATCACACACACAGTCAGCACCAGCACATGCACATAGACAGACACATAAAAACAGATGTTACCTGTGATGGGGTAATCCACGTAGCGCCTTGTCTTTCCATCATAGTACTCGGTGCCCTTCACGACCACCAGGTGGGCAGGGAAGTTCACACCCCAGGCCAGTGTGCTTGTCGCAATTAACACCTTGTAGAAAGCCAAAGGTGGACTTGTGTAGGGTGAAACCATCTCAATTTTGCTTTTTTTCCAAGTGTCTTTATAGGTAAATATGCTGTTTAATACTTAATACCATAAATCTGTAACTACTTGACTCAAATACAGTGGCTGCAAAAAGTGTTTGGACACTTAACCCCTTCAACTCTGGTGCATTTTTGGTGTTTATAATATTATGATAAACAGAAAAAAAAAGACAAAAAAAAAGAAAAAAAAAAACTTTTTTTTTGGTTGTCCTAAATTTGTAAATGTGTAATTCTGGCTCTGTTCACTCTGCCTCACTTTGAAAAGTCTAATTTTATTCCACTAGATGGTAGCAAGCACTACAAAAATGATTTTTTTTCTCTATCACATTTTATCACAATATACAGATCTGAAATGTAGGTGGTGCTCTAGAGAATTTTAGCCCTCACAGATGTGCTCGTCCATAGACATTCAGTCTAATTTTCAGTTCAAGCACCAGCCCTGTTGTTTCATTGAATATCTCGGCCTCTGAGTGGACTAGAAGCTTACTCTAGGTGTCATTAGAAAGCTGAGATCCGCTTTACGATGATATAAAACATTTTTATCATCAATAGTCGAAAACATATTTTCTGATGATTTGTTTTGCATGCTTTTCCTTCAGGATAGCATATTTCGTTCTGGACATCTAAGATATAACATTGGATTATTCAGCTAAGCAAGCTCAGAGACAAGTAAACATTGGCTTATTTTTTTAAAGAACATCCTAAGGTAAAAGCAGATATAAAGTTTTTAGCTATTTAGGGCTTACAGCAGCAGTTATCGGAGCATAAGAGACGTTTGTATTTGATATTTCACTTTGTGATTCTTTTAAAAATCTTTCGAACTGTGGTATTAGGGCAACAAAATTAACTGTACATTCACATTCCTGAGAGTGAGAGCTTTCATTTGATACATGACTTGTCCATTTATGTGCTATGGGAAGGAATTTTATTTTTATATAAATATTTCTACCCCATTACCTCTGGGGGTGCTCATTTTTAATGCAAATGTTTTGAGACCTGATTTTGTTATATGAAGTAACATAAATGCAAAAGTGATGTTATCTCTGAAAAGTTCAGATTCTAAGCTTTCAAATGATACCTCATATGCCTGACTTATTTACGCGTAGACTTTACAGTTTTAAGTGTAAACTTTTTTCACGATATAGCGCCCCCCTCTGGACCCACCGGCGGGTCAACAGAGTTTGTTACACACTGAAAAAACCTATTTCTGGTTGTAAAAACGTTAGTGTATAATGTTCATTACAAACTAAGGACTACACATGTGGTTAACCTGCTAGGACACCTGTGTGAACTTGAGGGAAACTTCCACATGAACTTGATCATCCATCCACTAAAAATCACCTCATTGCAAAAAAAGTGAATTTAGCTCTGAGAAAAGCTCTAGCAGCATTTGTTTGCAGATGGCACTGAATTGATATTCAGAAATTTTAAAGTGTGATTCGAGTGTCCATGCACTTTTTGGGGCCACTGAATACTAACACTGTATTAAGGTGTGAAATATTAGATTCAGTCTTAAATTAAACATTATTCAACAGAACCAATTGGTTCACCATTCAGGCATCACTAACAGCAGGTCTCACCTGGATCTTACAGTTGACAAACAACTCCTCCACAGTCTTCCTGTCTCTCTCATGAAGTCCAGCGTGATGCATCCCTATCCCAAATGCCAGCGTCAGCTTAAGATTTGACTCTCTTATAGTGGCTATGATATCAGTCATCTAAAACAACACACATTCACAAATCTACATGGGTGAGCAGTCTCAAATATTATTTCACTGTACAAGTAATTTTTATCAACATATATTTAGTTTTGCAAGGGAAACTGGTTTATATATTTAACAACCATGTAGTAATGCCTATTTATTGGATCATCCAGTGAATTACTGTAAATACTTACAAACGATCTCTTTGATTATTAGCTCTTTTTATTTGGAACTTGATGGGCGCAAAGCAAAATATTATTTATAAAATAATTAAAATAGTAGTAGCTAGTCACTTGATGTTGCTTGATTCACATTCTGCTCTGTATTTTCACATTGATCCATGTTTTTTTGTCGCTCTCATGTGTAAATAACGTAAAACTGTCCTGCCCAATTATAGCTGTGTGGAATTATATATCACAGCATAAATGCTAGAGCAAAATCTTTACTGGCTGACACATTTCAACCACCTTATGATATATACCATCATACCGCCCAGCCACAGACAACCACTATCTATTTTGCACCAAAAAAGCAAACAAACTAAACAAAAAGCAGGAATAACAGAGATGGAAATATATGGACAGTGAACGATGGACACAAATAGAGGATTTCAGTGAGTGCTCTGAGGCGGACAGCGGACGGCAGCCGGCTGTCACTCAAACAGCAGGGACTCTGGTCGTTACACGCTCCAGTTCAGTAAAACAGCGGGACACCCCGTATATCACTGGAACACAGTATACATGCAGCAGCTATATGCACATGATGCTCACGCTAGTGTATACTGCCTTCTAAAGGGCCTGAGAGTACTGCACACTACAGGAACAGAGACTTCAATCAGCATCATATCCTGCTCACAGAGAAGTCATGTTACATGTGTAATATCCTTTATTGGCTCTTTAACTGGGCAGGTTTGGCTAGTCTCATAAAGACAGACATTAACATGCTTTATGGGGCTGCTTTCCTGAACACACGATCAGTGTGTTGATGGAAATATAGACCGCAAACATCCCATAGCTGCCTCATAAATGGCCAGTATTCCTAATACAAGTCAAAAAGGCCCTAATATATGTGTTCCCTATTATATATACAGTATATATATATAAACTCAGCAAAAAAAGAAACGTCCCTTTTTCAGGACACTGTATTTTAAAGATAATTGTGTAAAAATCCAAATAACTTTACAGATCTTTATTGTAAAGGGTTTCACCAGGAACGCACAATCCCTCCATCAGCGCTCAGACTGTCCGCAATAGGCTGAGAGAGGCTGGACTGAGGGCTTGTAGGCGTGTTGTGAGGCAGGTCCTTACCAGACATCACCGGCAACAATGTCGCCTATGGGCACAAACCCACCTTCGCTGGACCAGACAGGACTGACAAAAAGTGCTCTTCACTGACAAGTCACGGTTTTGTCTCACCAGGGGTGATGGTCAGACTCATTGTCGAAGGAATGAGCGTTACACCGAGGCCTGTACTCTGGAGCGGGATCGATTTGGAGGTGGAGGGTCCGTCATGGTCTGGGGCGCTGTTTCACAGCATCATTGGACTGAGCTTGTTGTCATTGCAGGCAATCTCAACATTGTGCGTTACAGGGAAGACATCCTCCTCCCTCATGTGGTACCCTTCCTGCAGGCTCATCCTGACATGACCCTCCAGCATGACAATGCCACCAGCCATACTGCTCGTTCTGTGCAAGATTTCCTGCAAGACAGGAATGTCAGTGTTCTGCCATGGCCAGCGAAGAGCCCGGATCTCAATCCCATTGAGCACTTCTGGGTCCTGTTGGATCGGAGGGTGAGGGCTAGGGCCATTCCCCCCAGAAATGTCCGGGAACTTGCAAATGCCTTGGTGGAAGAGTGGGGTAACATCTCACAGCAAGAACTGGAAAAATCTGGTGTAGTCCATGAGGAGGAGATGCACTGCAGTACTTAATGCAGCTGGTGGCCACATCAGATACTGACTGTTATTTTTGTCTTTTTTTGCTTATTTAGTTTATATATATATATATATATATATATATATATATATATATATATATATATATATACACATACACAGTATATTTACATACACAGTATGTATGTATGTATGTATGTATGTATGTATGTATATATATATATATATATATATATATATATATATATATATATATATATATATATATATATATGTATGTATGTATATATATATATATATGAACACAAGCAGAGTTGTACACACAGTGAAGTGTCCGAGGGATGATGTACTGAGACATCAGTACTCATGGAATGTCTCTCGTCCAATCAGATTCGAAGACCGTAAGTAACTGATATATATATATATATATATATATATATATATATATATATATATATATATATAATTCATACATTTTATTTCATTTAGTTTTCATTAATATCTCATTTAACCTCCTAAGGTTGGTGACGCAAACATGATAAAAAAAAAAAATAAAAAAAACTATTTCAGGCCATATTTTGTACCTTATCCATAAATAAGTGTTATGCATTGTAACAGACACTTACACGATAATGGGAGTTCCAGTCAAAGAAGGCAGTTGGTTGACATGAATATGTGTATGTGTTCATGCGGACACATTAAATGTGTTTCTCTACTATATAACATGTTTGTGTGTGTTTGTGTAACTCTGTGCATCTACTATTAAATAAATTATCACCTCTGCAAGGCTGCAGGTTTTTACAGTATGTGATTACTGTCTGAGTAGAATAAGAGCATTTTTCCTCTGAATAGCTCTGTAATGGAGTGCTTTGAAAATAAGCGCACATCTGCGATGGGAAGAAGAAAAAGCTGTTTGTTCACATCTTGAAATGATCGAAGCATGCAGTGGAATGGAAAGAGAAATTTAATGGGAGATGACACAGGCTTTTTCACTAGAAGCTGTGCTGAGTCTTACTGTAAACGCTGTTGAACAGATACTGAGCTTCTTCAGGTTGTGGATGAGGAAGAGGGAGATAGTCACAACAGTAGCAACACAAAAGAGCAGAGAAGTGAACATGTAAAGGCCTATTCACACCCAAACTATTCAAATTCAGTGCAATTTCATCAGTCGTGCCTATCAGCACTCTTTAGCCATGACTATTTTAACAGTATAGCATGGCCTCAAGGGCCTTATTGCTTTCATACATCCCATCACTTACTGTGTAACTGATATGTTGTCACTCTCATGGAATGGAACAATGACAGACAAATTGTAGTGTGAGGATGTGATAAAGAAATATATTAAGAGTATAACTATAATAATAGTGGTTAACCGTTAGTAGTAATAATAACATCTGTTAGAATAAACACAGCTCTAACCTAGTATGTGTGTATATGGAACTCATTCCTATTTTGTCAGCAATTGCTCTCCATCCAAAACACTAGTAATCAGAGACCAGAAATAACAACTATATGTCTATCTGAAATGCAAGATCCAGACAAAAAAGTAGGGCTGAATGATTAATCGAAATAAAATTAAAATCGCAATACGACGTAGTGCGATTATCAAACTGCAAAGGCTACAATTTAATCAAATAAATAAATAAATAGTCTGCACGCGCAGCACTCTGCACTTACTGTAGTGTACAACTCTGTTCTCTGTAATGTTACACTTACTCAAAAGCACGTGTGAGGCTCATGAGCTGAGCGCGATAAATTTACAATGCTCTAGATTCACTACTTGCACATTTGTGTAATTCCAAATGTTTTGCAGCGAAAGGTTACTGTCCAAATCTAAAGTAACCTGATAACACAGTTTTTTGTGAACAGAAGAGTGGATGAGGGTATTTTACTGCATTAAAAGGCCATTGTCAACTCTTTTACAAAGAGAAATGTCTTTGTTCAGTGTACCGTCAAAATAAAAGCTTCTGCCAAAATAAAGTCCCCACTTAGCTATGCCGCATACAGGTTAAGAAAATAAATCAAAAACATGGTAATGTTTAATAATATTAATAGGGCTGGGAAATTTAAAGGGGTCATGACATGAGGAATCAAATTTTGCTTGATCTTTTGACATATAAGAGGTCATTGTACTATAAAAACATACTGTAAGTTTCAGAACTCAAAACTTCCTCCTTAATAGAAAAAGAGCATTTATTTGAACCAGAGGTGCCCAAAGTTGGCCCGTGATGACCTTTGATTTGGCCCGCCTTGCCATAGATGACGAGGGAAAAGAATAAAAGGAAAAAAATATGGCATTGATGCAGCTCTTTGTTTTTAATTAATCTTTTTGTTTGAACATTTTTTGCTTTATTTTTGCATTATACAAACTTTAGTTTATTTGATAAGTAGAGAGTATAAGTGATTCCATTTTTAAATATGTATATGCGTACTTCAATGACTTCAATGATAAATAAGTGCTGTCTGAAAGCTCGCTCCATTGGCCATCCCAGGTGCCACCCCAAAATCTTCACTATGATTGGCCAGCTACAAATTCGGAGGTGGGCATTCAATACCGCCAGACAGAACCTAGTTGGTATAAAGAGCACCTATTGTGGTTTTTAAACGTGCCTAATTTTGTTTTAAAGGTCCCATACAATAGATTTACAAGCATTCAAGTTCAAAAAACACTTTCATTTGCTCATAATTTAAATTGCAGCATTACCTTTTTTTCCCAGTGTCAAAAACGACTCGTTCAATGATCCGATATAAAGGATTCATTCTAAACTCCTCCTTTCAGAGAGCTTACTCTGCTCTGAATGGTCAGATGTCCCAGTCTGTTGTGATTGGTCTACCACTTAGTGTAGTGTTTGAGGGTGGGTCAAAGCTGTTCGCGAGCAGCCAATGAAGACCAGAGGCAGGGTTTTTATTACCAAATTATGTAGGTTAGTACAGGAAGTAAGTCTGGAATTACTAACGACTCGTTTCAGGTGTTCAGAATCAGTTCTTTCTTTTGAGAGTCACTCAACTCCATTTGTTGTGCACTTTGATTTTTGAAACATTGTAAACTTTTTTTACATTCACAAACAGCTATATAACACTACATGAAAGGTAATATTTGAAAAACCATAATAGGTGCTCTTTAAAATGGAGTGGGAACTGAAGCAGTGTCAAGAAACGACAAGTAATTACGTGGACTCGCAGAACAGTGCATACAGTCATCCAAAATGAAATATGGCTTGAACACGCACTATACACTGTGCAGCATTTCATATCCACGTGAACACAACCACTGAAGCGCACCTGTGAAGTGGGCTTGATAAAGTCAGGTGAGGGATCATTTCAATATAAACAACGGTTCCATTCACTCCAAACACCACACAACATTACAACAAGTGCTATAAGTCAATAGACCAGTACTCTCAAAAATCTCTTTTCTGCCCTGCCAGCTAGACAAAAACGGTAATGCAGTAAACTAATTCTTCATGTTTCATCTTCTTATTCTGAATAAAACCTGTTTTGGGGTTTGTATAACACCTGTGTGCATCATATTGTAATTCGTTTGTCAAATGTGAGGATATCTCGTCTAAAAACAGATAGCTGCAAGTTTTTTAATAACCATAAGATACAATGCCATATTTCGGCAGGTTCTTGATCATAATCATATTTTGGAGTCAACAAAATTAATAGGCCTCTCAATTTTTTCATTTGCAGAAATGTGTGTCATAGCTTTTATTTCCTTTTATAATGTAATGCATTCAGCATAATCGCCTCTTCAATTCAAGTTTTTAATATCACAACAGGAAAACAGTTTTAATGTCAAATAAAAGCAGACTAAATGCATTAACTACGTAAAAACATTTTACAGCATTGTTTAATTAAATAATCCTGTTACATTTGGCAGTCCCAATAAAATGTAATACTGAGTGAAATCCAGGACAATGTGTAGCCTAGACTGATAAGAAATATCTTTAATATCTTTGTCACAAAACAAAACAATATCCTACTTCATAGTATTGTCATGCCAGTGTATCTTCATTTCTCCAAAACTGCACAGAACTACCATGTGTTCAATGCGAGGAGATGCGCTGTTCTTAAAGAGACAGTAAGCATGTTTTAAGAGATGCTTTCATTTAGTCGTTTAGCAGACATTTTATGTCACGAATGAGAAAGAGCCACAACATACATACAAATTATATTGAAATCAGTTATGTGCATTGTGCAAGTATAGGACACTTGATAATTTTAATTTTAGAGTTCTGTGTGTTTTGCGGTATTAATATTTAATTTTAAAATAATACAGTTTGATATATGCAATGTTTACTTTTGGCCCACTGCCCTCAATCAAGTCTGATTTTTGGCCCTTCATAGGAAAAATTTTGAACACCTCTGATTTAAACCAAGCTGCATAAACGGCTCGTTTGGAATTTGTGGAACTTGTGACGTCACAAGGAGCAAATCAATCTGCATATAACTACCTCTTCAGCAAGACATTAATGCCTATTTTTTTTTTTTTTACCTAAAAAAAATGTAGAAATGCTTTGAACGTTATCATGCATCTCGCACCGCTTTTAAAAGATGCAATGTCATGTTATAACTTTAAAAAGGATACCCCATTCTGTTTCGTCTTGCTGTTTGCTGTATTGTGCTGTTTTGAAGGCGTCCTGGACTGTTTTAACACCCATCTGTGCTAATATTAACTGTTGGTCTTTTGTAAACTTGCACTAGATCAGCATCTCTGCTTTGGCCTGTTGTAGCCGGTTGAAGCACCCCAACATCACCATGGATTGTATTACGTTTGTGTATTCAGAAGATTTTTTGCATGGACTGTATGTGGTTTTGTGCTCATATCAGCACGGATTGCTTGTGAATCAGTCACAATATGATTCAAGCTTTCACTGAAAGATGGGGCAGATAAATTGGACCATTAGTCCATAAAAAAATTTAAGTGACCAGTTCCATTCACAAATATTTCATATGTCTTGACTGTTTGATAGTTTATGGTGCTGCTTGAGTGAACAGTTTAATATGTTCAGATGAAATGTGTTTGGTGTATGTTGTGTGTAAACCCTGAAATGTAGTTTTAATTTTGTGTGGCATTTGTTCATTTTCTTCGGATTGTGTTGTAAATATGGCTGTATTGGAAGGGCTGCACAATGTTAGCCAATCATAACATTAAAGTCTTAAAGGGCCAGACAGCTTAAAATGAGCATTTCAGACAAAGGGCCAGAGGCAGAGTGGAAAATTATTATATATTACTAAATTATGACTGTTTTTGTGCAAATAAAATAAAAAATAAAAAAATAATAATAAAAATAATAAAAATGAATTAATAAATTAATAAAAAGATAATAAAATTATTTAAAATATATATATATATATAAAAGAGTATGTCATGGCCCCTTTAATTTCTGTGATTAATAGTTGACTGTTTAACACACACACACACAAAAAAAAAAAAGAAAATAATAATAATAATAATAATTCAGTATCCGTTTTTTTTTTTTTTTTCACTTCCTGAAACTTCACTCATTTTTTTTTACCCACTTCCTATGGCTAAAATTGCCATGTATTAATTTCCAGGTTGTACATGCTCAACTCGACTGCACATTCTAGCACAGAAACTGATTGTGTGGAGCAGTGCATGCTTATTCATTATGCGTAATGCATGTTCTGGGCATAATAAAGACAGGAGAAGATATACTGTACAGAGAATGGAGACTTAACCCGAATGTGTGGGAGAGATACAGGCAAGCTGCATCTGAACCAGTGTCAAAAGCAAAACCGAGTGTGAACGCGATAATTACAGCATCTTTATGCGTACAACATCCACTGATTTTATGGCATTGCTTGTATCAAACATTTATATCTGTAAAAATGTATCTAATTTAATTCTATCTGCAAAAAAACATATGATAATAATTAAAATTGTGACTAACCAATTTCTTGCAAGTTTTTTGAGACAACGTATAAGCAAATATGTACATGATTATGTTTTAATGTTTGTTTTAATGTACCATGATTAATCATGATTAATCGCAGAAAACTGTGCAATTAATTAGTTAAATATTTTAAATCGATTCACAGCCCTAATAATAGCTGTTGTTGTTAATATTACACAAAAATATATAACTTATTTTTGGGTTCCAAAAAATGATGATGAAAAGTGTGCTGAGACCTTATCATAAAGTAGACAAAAACAGGTACACAGTGAACAGATACAGTGTCAAGATGATGCAAATCCCTCTATGTTTCACTGTATTTTTGTCAATTTTTTTTATTTAGTCTGGTTATTTTAAAGATGACTCAAGTTTGAACGCCCACATTCAGGCATACACAAAAGATTCTTAATTTTTGGTGAGTGGTTTCGGTGTGAAAAAAAACAAAAAACATAATCGGAAATCTTATCACAGTGTGAATTTGACTAGATATAAAGGCCGTTCAGTTTCAAATTAAAATCTGGAATAGTTCACACAAAAATGAAAATTCTGTCATCATTAATAGCAACGCTGCTCAACACGTGTCCCTCGATATATCTTTTTGTGGCTGACATTATGCTGTTATCAACAACATATACTATATATATATATATACACACACACCCCAATCAGCCACAACATTAAAACCACCTGCCTAATATTGTGTAGGTCCCCCTCGTGCTGCCAAAACAGCGCCAACCTGCTATTTTTCTCACCACAATTGTACAGAGCAGTTATCTGAGTTACTGTAGACTTTGTCAGTTCAAACCAGTCTGGCCATTCTCTGTTGACCACTCTCATCAACAAGGCGTTTCCATCCACAGAACTGCTGAACACTGGATGTTTTTTGTTTTTGACAACATTCAGAGTAAATTCTTGTGTGTGAAAATCCCAGGAGATCAGCAGTTACAGAAATACTCAAACCAGCCCATCTGGCACCAACAATCATGCCACGCTCCAAATCACTGAGATCACATTTTTTTCCCCATTCTGATGGTTGATGTGAACATTAACTGAAGCTCCTGACCCGTATCTGCATGATTTTATGCACTGCACTGCTGCCACACGATTGGCTGGTTAGATCACATGGATGATATATATATATATATACCAAAAGTGTTTGACTAGTCTAAAGTGTCCATTTTCAAGGGGATTTACAGTAATTCTCTGTATCGCGGTATAGTTAGAGATGGTCTTTGCAACACAAATTAATTAAACAACAAAACAAAAATACATTTACTTGAGGAGTGAAAGGTCGCCTAGAGAAATCTAACAAAATTTAGTGAGGTTTATGCTTAAAAAAATATTTATATATTTGTCAATGTGGTATGAAAAATAAATCCTCTTTGAAATAAGTTTAGATTAGTTGCATTTGTTCGAAAACAAGATTTAATCTTATGCCATTGTGCAAGTAAATGTATCTGTTTTGGAAAACAAGTGAAAATACTGAGTAAGAAAATTATTTTTTTGCAGTGTGGAGTTTTGAAGTGTAATATCATTTGATTGAGGTGGTGACCTCTGACCTCTCTCTCATCCTGGTGCAGCCACTGTTTGGGGTCATCCTCTGTGGCCAGGAACGCGATGAGGTCCAGAGCCGTGAGGCGCGTCTGTCGCCGTGACGACACAAAGATGAGGACAGGCTTGGCGGGAGAGTGAGAGCGGATGGCTGCCGGACAGCGGAAACAGAGAGCAAAACATTAAGCTTATGAATTTTCATTACAATGTACTTGTATGAAAAGCCTATAGAAACAAAACAAAAAGCAAACATAGGATCCTAAAACGGGATAGAAGTCTGATTCTATTTTTACAGCTCTCACAGGAGCTCTCAAAAAAAATTGCGTATCTCTGTGTTTCCATCCAGCACTTTTATGAGATATCCCAAAATCAAGGTTAGTAATAAAATCACTAGGAGTTCGTATTTACAGACCAATCCCATTGTTTCAATTTAATGTATAATTGATATCATAGATTCATTGTTAGATTTGACAGATTAACACGAGCTTGTTCCTCCAAATACCACTTAAAGATAATATAGAAAAAAATTAGCCTTCAGGTTCAAAGCTAGCTAGCTTTGGGTACACTATTACTAGTAATACATCTAGTTATAATCATCAATTACAGTTACGACACAAAGCCATCATATATACAGACATTTTCTTATCTATACTATTATTATAATAACATACCTGTAATAAAAACAACTGTTAATTAAAAAGTGGATCTTTGTAGAAATATTAGCATTGAATTCTCTTTCCAATAAACACATTGTAGTGTCACGACCTTGAGCATAAAGGAACTGTACAACTGTCAACCCTGCTACTTTTTTTTAAAGTCATAGCTATATCCAAACATATGCAGCGGCAAGAAAAAGTATGTGAACCCTTTGGAATTAGCTGGTTTTCTGCATTAATTGGTCATAAAATGTGATCTCATCTTCATCAGAGTCACAAGTATAGACAAACACAATGTGCTTAAGCTAACAACACACAAACAATTATAATCTGTCATGTCTTTCTTGAACACATACTATTAAACATTCACAGTGCTGTAGAAAAAGTGAACCCTTGTATTTAATAACTGGTGGATCCTCCTTTGGCAGTAATAACCACAACCAAGCATTTCCGATAGCTGCGGATTAGTCCTGCACAATGTTTAGAAGGAATTTTGGACCATTCTTCATTACAGAACTGCTTCAGCTCAGCCATATTCTTAGGATGTCTGGTGTGAACGGCTCTCGAGGTCATTCCACAGCATCTCTATTGGGTTAAGGTCTGGGCTCTGACTGGGCCACTCCAAAAGGTGGATTTTTTTTTTTTTTAAGCAATTCTGTAGTGGATTTACTTCAATGTTTAGGGTCATTGTCCTGATGCATCACCCAACTTCTACTGAACTTCAGCTGGCACACAGCCACCCTGACATTATCCTGTAGGACATCTTGATAAACTTGGGACTTCACTTTTCCCTTGATGATGTCAAGCGGTCCAGGCCCTGAAGCAGCCCCAAATCATGATGCTCCCTCCACTGTACTTCACCGTTGGGATGATGTCTTCATGTTGGTATGCGGTGCCCTTTAATGCCTTACGTAGTGCTGCGTGTTCTTCTCAAACAATTCAACCTTAGTTTCATCAGTCCACAAAACATTTTCCAAGAAGCACTGTGGAGTGTCAAGGTGGTCTTTGACAAACTTCAGGCATACAGCAATGTTTTTGTTGGAAAGCAGCGGCTTCCTTCGTGGTGTCCTGCCATGGGCACCATGCATGTTTAATGTTTTCTGTATAGTAGACTTATGAACAGAGATGTTAACCAGTTCCAATGATTCCTTCAAGTCTTTAGCTGTCACTCTAAGGTTCTTTCTTTTTTTTGGTTTTTTACCTCATTGGGCATTCTTCAGTGTGCCCATTGAGTCATCGTGGCTGGACGGCCACTTCTAGGGAGAGTAGCTACAGTACTGAAGTCTCCATTTATGAACAATTTGCCTAAATGTGGACAGATGAATATATAAACTCTTCGAGATAACTTTGTAACCCTTTCCAGCTTTATGCAAAGCAACAATTCTTGATCATAAGTCTTCAGATACATATTTGTTTGTGAGGCATGGTCCACGTAAGCAGATACTTCTTGTGAATAGAAAACTTAAAATGTTGCTGTTTTTTATTAGTCAAATTAGCTCTAACCCACACATCTAATTTCGTTTCATTAACTGGATGCCAGGTTTGCCAACTCCTGACTCAAATTTACTTTTGTTGACGTCTTTAGCCTAGGGGTTTGCTTACTTTTTCAACAGCACTGTGAAGTTTTGATGGGATGTATTCAATAAAGACATGACAGATTATAATTGTTTGTGTGTTGTTAGCTTAAGCATATTGTGCTTTGTTTATACTTGTGTCTTTGATGAAGATGAGATCACATTTTATGAGCAATTAATGCAGAAAATCAGCTAATTCCAAAGGGTTCACCTACTTTTTCTTGCCAATGTCGTAAACATACAATTTAGCTTGAGATGACAGTGTGCAATTATTTACACAAAGACATTATTTGCCTGAATGTTTAAAATCACATTTTAGAAATGGAAAAGGCATCAATTTTGCCAATGGAAAAGGCACCTCATATGATCTCAACATGTTGGCTCCTTTTATTACACTCCTGATAGGACATGATTCTTCATCTCATGTAAGTGTACATTACTCTTCAGAAGTACCATTCATTGCTTTATATGTAAAATGTTATAATTAAGAAATAAATACTGAGTGCAGCTTTAATGTGTGTGCATGTTACTGTAGTTTCATACCCTGGAAGACTGGCTTGTTCATACTGGCCATTCGAGGACAGTAATGCTGCCCCGGGAAGCCCTGGATGTGAACCTCCAATGGAACCGGACGAACCGAGGGCCGAAAATTAAACAGTCCCACCTGAAAGACAGACAGTGAGAAAAATAAGGACAGGGCGACAAAACCGGGTAAGAAACACACGGCCAGAAAGTAAGTAGTAATGAAGAGATAGATGAAGAGCCCAGCTGGCCATGTGCCTGACAGAGTGGCCCATCTGGGCGTAATTACAGCCCGTCATTGTCCTCTTTCCCACCACCGCGCTCTCACAAAAGTGGCCCGGGGCCCGGGTGCGTGCGCGCACATACTTAAAGGGCTTGATAATGGATTGGGCAGCTAGGGGCGCGCTTCAATCCAAACAGCACACGTCAGATTTATGGAGACCTCCAACCCCCCTTTCCCCGTCTGTCTAGCAGAATGACATTTCAGCAATAGTAAAACAACGTTTACATAACCACCGCCACCCGTCCTGATGCAGACATGTCCGACTACAGCTCTAACATGCTGCTACACGACGGGAGAGGGATGGTGGTTATTTATAGCCCTGTGATTGCACGTATACGCACACACAAAGACATATACACGCACAAAAACTGACATCATACGGTTTGCTATCATTTCCATTGTGTAATGCGAACAGTATGAAAACGATGGTATTGTTAGTACTGTGTTACCGATAATATTGTAATTCTGCTCGTTTGACTTGCCAAGATGCTACAAAACATCTCTAATCATTATGACTGCAACTGTGGCATGTTTCCTCTGAAACAAGACCCATCAATTACATCCAAACCCAGAAACTGAACACAGCGTTTGGGGGCCAAGATTTCTGGGTTGATTTAAATTGCTTTAAATCATATGTAAATCATATCAAACCTGAGAAGAGACAAGAGCACTGAACCTGAACATATTATTTTGACCATCAATAACAGCTTATGGATGGTCTTCAAGAAGAAATTAGAATATCAAAAGTCTTTCCTCGCAGTGGTTCTCAAGTCTGCATAGTAGCAGACTGACCAGTAACCAGTCTTTTCCAGACAATTCTAGACAGACAGGATGGATTTTGAGCTTGGCTACATCAGTGATTCCCTCCGGGGGTGCGTGAGCATGTTCCAGGGGGTACGTGAAAAGAATTGGATTTTGCAATGTTCAACTTAAAAAATATATATATATATTAATCGCAACCTTCATTTGAATGATCTCGATATCCATTCTTAAAATCCCAAGATCAATCTTTTAATAAAACAGTTAAGCAGTTTGGTTTGACTCATCTGTTGTGTTCAAAGACAAGATCCACGTAATAGACCTTTTTCACAGACTGTGTTGACGCGTTTCCTCTTTATTTAGCAGTGTAAATCTAGCAAAATTTTATATGATCATTTTTGTAAATATTGTGTGCAAGTTTATAACATTATTCTTTGTGTTATATTATCCTGGTATTAGTTTTTAAAAATGAATTACCACAGCTGTGAGGGGGTTTCGATTACAGCTACTGAAAGAGTGACAGTAAATTTGGCATCTTCTCCCATCTGAATGTCTTATCCACCGCTCTATATTTATTCATTTTTTTCTTCTGGAAAGTCATTCAAACGGAATAGTGGACTTTTTCTTTTGCTCTTGGAATAAATGGGTAAGTGAAAATAATATCTGGTGTTGTCTCCCATTCACTCCAATTCACCGCTGTTGAAGTTTACCCATCAAACGTTTACTTCCGTGTTCCAAAACCCTGAGTGTGAAAAAGGTCTATCCATTTGTCATTGATAATGTCTCTTTAAATAATCCTTTCTGTTCTTTACAGTGAGTTCAAAAACAACAAAAATGTAAAATTATAGTAACGCAGCCAAGCGACTTCATTAATATTTGCTCAACCAAAACAAAACGCGTAACTGCTACTGATATAGATCAGTGGGAATTGTTGGTTTTCTTAAAGAGACAGTACTGTTTAGTGTTCATTCTACACATCAGTTTAAATAGTACAAACATGGAGGCCTATATATATATATATATATATATATATATATATACACACACACACACTTTATCCTACATGTTTATTGTTTTTACATGTAAATATACCATCTACCAAAATTATGAAAAACTAAATGATAAAATAAAATTGGTAATTATATAAGGTAATAATTGGTAATAATTAAGTCTGTACTAATTGTGCTTTTCATGGCTCATTTGGCCTGGTTTTGTTTTTGTTGTTGTTGAGAAATAAACGATTAATTATATTTCTATATAAATTATATACACTGATGAGCCACAACATTAAAACCACCTGCCTAATATTGTGTAGGTCCCCCTCGTGCCGCCAAAACAGCGCCAACCCGCATCTCAGAATAGCATTCTGAGATGATATTCTTCTCAACACAACTGTACAGAGTGGTTATCTGAGTTACTGTAGACTTTGTCATTTCAAACCAGTCTGGCCATTCTCTGTTGACCTCTCTCATCAACAAGGCATTTCTGTCTACAGAACTGCTGATCACTGGATGTTTTTTTTTTGTTTTTGGCACCATTCAGAGTAAATTCTAGAGACTGTTGTGTGTGAAAATCCCAGGAGATCAGCAGTTACAGAAATACACAAACCAGCTCATCTGGCACAAACAAACATCCATGCGATTATGTAATCAGCCAATCGTGTGGCAGCAGTGCATAAAATCATGCAGATACGGGTCAGGAGCTTCAGTTAATTTTCACATCAACCATCAGAATGGGGAAAAAAATGTGATCTCAGTGATTTGGAGTGTGGCATGATTGTTGGTGCCAGATGGGCTGGTTATTTCTGTAACTGCTGATCTCCTGGGATTTTCACACACAACAGTCTCTAGAATTTACTCCGAATGGTGCCAAAAACAAAAAACATCCAGTGTTCAGCAGTTCTGTGGACAGAAATGCCTTGTTGATGAGAGAGGTCAACAGAGAATGGCCAGACTGGTTTGAACTGACAAAGTCTACGGTAACTCAGATAACTGCTCTGTATAATTGTAGTGAGAAGAATATCATCTCAGAATGTTATTCTGAGATGTGGGTTGGTGCTGTTTTGGTGGCACGAGGGGGACCTACACAATAATAGGCAGGTGGGTTTAATGTTGCGGCTGATTGGTGTATATATACAGTATATATAAAGTGGCTATATTTATTATTTATGGGTGTTTATTCAACTTTGGGCATTTTTATGTCTCGGGGTTGATTTTTAATAAAACAGCTTTCAACTTTTTAATTTTTTTATATGAAGGACACATTAAAACTGACGTTGAAACTTTTTTTTTTTTTTTTTAACCAGGCTTTAACCATTTATTTTTGGTGCTTTTCAAATGCCTTTTATGTATAGATTTTACTGTTTTAGCCTTGCCTCAGACCTAGACATCCAATATTAAATTAAGAAAATCCATTATAAGAAATACAAATGATTACAGGTTTAAAACTATTATAATCTAAACAAAGACTGAAATACACAAACTATTTCAATATTTATTGTGGGAAAATGACTTCTATAAATAAAAAAATAACAAAATGTTGTCGGCTATCCCACAGTTGTGATGTCACTTCCACCACACCAATTTTGCCACTAATAAAGTTTTTCTTTTCTTTTCCAAAAGTTAGTGTACTTGTTTACAAGTCAAAAAAAAATAAAAATAAATAAAAGTCAGTAAAGACCATGCTTGAGATGAAATATGAGACAAGCAATGTTTGGAGAAAACTTCATTTCCAATCAAGCTGTAATTTTGTAAAGTGTGAAAACTGTATTTAATTGTGTGCATTAAGAATACATAAAATGCTAGCTATTAGCCTTAGCAAGACAAAAGAGTCGGCCATTTTATTTCAAAAACATTAAAAATGTCATTTCCATCAGTGTCTATGCAACAAAATACAGAATTTAAGATGTGCTGGAAATGACATTGTAATTGGAATATTCATGACAAAAATGACATAAATCTCCTGTGATGCATGGCCATTCGCTGTTAGACAAACAAAAAAAAATTCACTAGAAATTCACAGTGCTAAAAGTGCCCAAAGCTGAAGAAACAACCTTGACTGTATGTTTGAATTGGACTGCTAAATTTGCATATCAACTGTAATCACACCGTAATCCTTCCTAAATGTTATATTGTGGTGTGTGTGTTTTTAGAAGGATGTGTAGGCTGATTTTGGTAAACAGTGTTGATGGAGGTGAGCTAACAGGGGCAGGTTGTGTATTTCAGTGGGTTTCTGACCTGTCCGATGCCCAGCCAGTCTGCTAGATCCCGGGCATTAGCCAGCGCTGTAGACAGTCCAACCACTCTCACTGTTTTAGAGGTGTGCGATGAGATAAAGTTGGTTCTGGACACAATGACCTCTAGAACCGGCCCTCTGTCCTCACCTGTGAACACACACAGTCATTGTACCTGACATTACACAAGTTAGTCAACAGTTGTACAACCTGTGTTATTTATCATTCTTTTATGCAATTAAGTTACATGCAGGGATGTCAAAAGTATCAGTATTTCAGTACCAAGTTGATACCTACATAAAAAAAAATAATTAACAATACAGATTGTTTCTACAGTATTGGTAATATTGACTTAATTTAGTGCACACGTGGCAAAAACATGACTCCTACTATGGAAAAGCTCATGCATATTCATTTGGTCATGCTCACATTGCTTCATACCCTTCCTGGGGTATCCAATCACATTACGTAATTAATATTCACAAGCCAAGCCCATAACATATTACAATTCATTAATTTGCATGTCAAGCACTACATATTGACATACTTGGGGTTAAGAGCTACATGCCATTGTTTTAATTTAATAATGATGCAATTAAAAAAATAAGCATTTTAGTATTTGTTGTGGTATCGAAATTGGTCACAAGAATCGTCACATTTCACTGATACTGGCATCAGCTACAGAAATTGACCCTAGTTTTACACTGCACAAACAAGCACTTATGAAGAATTTGGACAAAACAATTCAACTTAACAGGAACAGTTCATTGATACTGAAATACGCAGTCCTGAAAAGTGTGTAAGAGGACATTTCTACATGACAACATAATAGTGTTCAAAAACACTTTTGAATTAGTTTAGCAGTGCCTATAGGGGTATTAGAATTGTTCTCCCAATACACAGGGGTAAATTCACTAAACAGATGAACCACTTTTGTCTTATTCACTTAACACACTCACAATAATTTTAACCAGGTGCAATCTGTGCTAACAGTGCACCAGGAAATTACGTCATTAAGTGCTTTTTCACCACTGGCCTGGACGGTTCTAAGCACGCTGAGTAATGGTTCCAGTAGAATTTCCACTTGATCACGGTTCGCTATGGTACAATTAAAAACTGTTCCCAGCACAGATTTCTTAGCACAGTAGCTAACCGTCCTCAGGACTGAGAACCATTCTTGTGGAACACCTGTAGTGATGTGTCCACTCACGATTATGCACTTGCACAGGCAGTCCATTCCAATCCTGAATTTGCAGCACCACAATGAAGAAGAAGAAGAAGAAAAAAAAAAGTAACCACGTCAACAATTCTGGATCGTTACGGAACGTTACAGTTCTGCAACGAGAACCATTCGGTCCGATGGTGGAAAAGTGCCTAATGTCATTCATTTTTCCTGCCGCAAATGATGTTGTGCCACTGGAAAGCAGTTGGTAAACAATCTTATTTCCAAGAAATATCTGTATATGGTCTAGTGATCATGAAAGCAGTAATTTATCAAATGTTGATCAAATGATTGAGCGTTATAACCAGGCATTTTTCCAGATGTAAAGTGTAGTCAATAGCATTTTAAGGAGCCGATTCAGATGCCTGCATCAGAGTTGGACTGATCCTCTACAATCCCAATAAAGTGCACTAGATCATGGTAGTCTGCTGCATTCTACAACTAAACACTCAAAACTCGAGGTGGGTAAAAATATAGATTTTCTGATGCATTGAAATCTTAATTTGAACAATCTCGATATCGATTCGTAAATCCCAAGATGGATCTTTTACTCTATGCGCAACCCTCTACACAACAGGCCTCATTCTTGAAATACTAGCAGAACAACATTTTGTTTAAATCATTCGTAAAGCCATTCTGACGTAAACTGTTGGATTCAAGAAAGTTTTGGTATTTTCAAAATGTTCGTTGGTACGAACGAAATGTACTCCCGACCACATGTAAATCATGCGTAAAACATCCAAACGTGTTGTGTTTTTTCAGGCAAACTGTCATCATTGCGTTTTGATATAAGTGAAATTAAATAAGTAATGAAAACATTAACTAATAATTAAATGAGTGATAATAACCTTAAAAAAATAACAAATTAGTAAAAAAAAAAAAAAAAGCAAAAAGGGAAATGGAAAATGCACAAAGCAGTCACGCTCTGGTTTCAGGAGGTTAAACCATAGCCTACACTTATTTAGAAATGTTTCTTTACTGCTTGAATTTATTTTTTTTTAAAGTATCATTTTTCCCCAACTCTGCTTATTGTTTTTCCAGCAGAAATGCTTGATTTTTCTCAAAAAAATTAATGCTCTCTAACGTGACTGGTTAGGCAGTTTTTTTTTTATTTAATATGAGCTCTATAATTTAGGTTTAATAATTTAATAGGCATCAATAAATCATGTTCAGTTGATAACATATGGTCAATGCTAATGCTGTTAAATCTATAAATAAACACATGTGGACAGGTGTGTACACTATACAATGGGGAAAAATAGAAAAAGCCTGCCCACACTGTCAATCTTTTGGCCAAAGTCCTTATTAAGGCATTCTATTAATTTCTCTGAAGATTCTGATACTATCATGATCTACACAAATGATGCTGGCGATGCGCTGTGAACTGAACTGAACCAGAGAAGGTTAATGGTGGTGGACATTCTCCTAGCGGCATGAACTGAAATTTTTTTACACTCATGTCAAACCATTTTGATTGACTTCTTGAAATGTTTGATTCACAAAAGAGCCTCCGATGACAGCAAACACAAGCAATGACCGGAAGTGCTCTCTGTCTTTCAGACACTGTTGTGTTTGCTAAATCAAAGTTTTACGACATGAATGTACTTCATTCAGAAAAACGATTTAATTACTGTTCTGCATAGATGTTAACAGCATTTACTAATGAGTCTGGTGCCTTCGTTATATGCTGTTTTTATGGGCGTGGATTATGATAATTGTGAATGAATATGCCCAATTTACGAATGTTTGGAACTCACTAACATGCGTACGTTTTACTAACAAATCTGGGGAGTACAAAGTGTTTGTGAATCCGGCGGAAAGTTTTCGGGAAGGTCCATTTTACATACAAATTACTCTGAAATAACTCATATATTTACAAAAGTTTCATGAATGAGGCCCAATGTGAGGAAATCACTCGCATTTGCTACCAAATTTTGCACTAAGCGATTAAAAAAGTATATGATTAGCCACTGACTGATAAATGTTCAGATTTCACTCACCAGTGATTATGTAGTATAGTGGGGAAAAATTTCCGCACCGAGATCTGTTCACTGTGTGTTGAGAGTAAAAATTTGGTTTGACTCATTCCAATGAGTGTCCAAAGATGTGATCCATGCAATCCATTTGTCATTGAATAATATCTTTCTAATATCCTTTCTGTTCTTTATAGTCAGTTGTTGATCAAAAACAACAACAAATAAACATTTAATTCTAATCACACATAGTACGGATGAGGTAAAAAGTCAATTGAGTCCTTTCTTGTAAATATACGCTAATTTACAGAAGATCTTTACAGAATAGCCGGTTTTCTTAAACAGACAGTACCGTAGGGGGCCTGGGTAGCTCAGTGGTAAAAGACGCTGGCTACCACCCCTGGAGTTCGCTAGTTCGAATCCCAGGGCGTGCTGAGTGACTCCAGCCAGGTCTCCTAAGCAACCAAATTGGCCCGGTTGCTAGGGAGGGTAGAGTCACATGGGGTAACCTCCTCGTGGTCGCTATAATGTGGTTCGTTCTCGGTGGGGCGCGTGGTGAGTTGAGCGCGGATGCCGCGGTGGATGGCGTGAAGCCTCCACACGCGCTATGTCTCCGTGGCAACGCGCTCAACAAGCCATGTGATAAGATGCGCGGGTTGATGGTCTCAGACATGGAGGCAACTGGGATTCATCCTCTGCCACCCGGATTGAGGCGAATCACTACGTGACCACGAGGACTTAAAACAAAAGCGCACTGGGATTTGGCCATTCCAAATTGGGTGAAAAAGGGGAAAAATCCAAAAAAAGGGACAGTAGCGGTTTTGTTCATTTTTAAAAAGCTAAAGTGTGACCAAAATGATGAAAACTAATAAAACATTATTAGTCAAATGAATATGTCTGTAAAATACCAAGTTAGAAAGTCCCCTGAATAATTAACAGCATTAACTGGGAGAGAATTTCTTTCATATGTAATCAAAATGGACATAATAACTGATACCCATATGAATCGAAAGCTTGTGAATTGGAATCGAATCAGGAAATCTGAATCAATACCCAATCCTACTCAAAACCGACCAATTCCAGCATGCAAATTGTGCTGTTACCTGATTTGCATGGTTCTTTAGTAACATTGGTTGCTAAACCAATGCAAACGGTGTGTGCAAATAAATGACACTATCAGCAACTTCAATTCATTCTTTGTGAATTCCCCCTAAAATGTTTATTTTAAATTGACAAGGCTGTATACGTACTGTAGAATTGATACAATGAGGAACTAACACTTGGATGAAATCAACCAGTCAGCCTGGTTTACACAGCACTGTGCAAAAGTCTTAGGCACATAAGATGCTTCACAAAAACTTTTGTCTTAAGATGGTTATTTATATCTTCAGCTTTAGTGTGTCAATAGGAAATATACATTTTAGTCTCCCAAACATTCCTTCTGCAAATAGAATAGAAGAACAGGGAGCCCTGCAACAGATGGCATGGCCCCCATAAAACCCCCCCACTGAACATCGAGTCAGTCTGAGATTACATAAAGAGACAGACTAAAAAGACAGAAGAACTGTGGTGAATTCTCCAAGAAGCTTGGAACATCCTATCTGCCAACAACCAAGAAAAACTGTGTCCAGGTGTACCTAGGAGAATTGGTGCTGTTTTGAAGGCAAAGGTGGTCACACCAAATACTGATGTAGCTTTTTTTTTATGTTTACTGGACTTTTTATGACGTTAATTGATAAATGAAACATACTGATGGTGTTATTTTTGAAGACATCCTCACTATGCAAAATTTTTCACAAGTGCCTAAAACTTTTGCACAGTACTGTACTGTACAAGCAATTCATTTTTAGTGTTTTCCAACACAGAGTTCAGGACTTATGTTTCCAGGAAGAACTGAAGCATTAGGTCCTTGACAATAATATACTGATTGTAGAGACATTAGCGTGTATGTAAGTTCAACCATTTACCCAAAAGATGGATCTCATCGATGATGAGAATAGCCACTTTCTGCACATAGCTGCGGTTCTGCCAGCTGCGGCTGATTCCATCCCATTTTTCTGGTGTAGTGACGATCAGATCGGCCTGCGCTATTGCCCGCATGTCTGGAGTCACGTCACCTGTTAACTCAACCACCCTAGAGAGAGCGAGAAAGAGGGAGTATGGTAATGAGCAAATAAAGGTCAGGGTATCATAACAGATACATATTTGCCAGAGGAATCTATAAACACACTCACTTCCTCCCAAGCTTCTCCTCTATTCTGATCTTCCAGTCTTCAATCCTCTCTCTGACCAAAGCTTTCAGAGGAGCAATGTACACCACCTACACACAAACACACCAGTTGAATAATCGGTGCAACCCTTAGCCACAAGAACTAAAACTAAACCCTAGCAGGTGGCAGAGGTTCAGACCTTTGAGGTGGGGTACTTGTTGAAGACTCTGAACATGGCCATCTCTGCAGCAATGGTTTTGCCGGAGCCGGTGGGCGCTCCCAGCAAGACGTTGGTGTCGGTGTGGTAGAGCGTGTGGAAGATTTGTGTTTGAATGGGATTAAAGTGCGTGAACTTGTACAGACTCTCATACTCTCTGTTTCCCAGCGCGGTCACAGGCAACGGCTGAAGATCCAATAGCTCTGGAACCAAACAAATGAAAATAACCAAAACAAGCCCTAGTAGATCAGGAACGGTTTCTTAGAGTGACGTCTGTAAAAGAACATTTACATGGCTCCTCTGTGATTAAAATTATGTGATGTTCTGTACTCACAAGCTCAAGTTACATGTCAACTCCTAATGAGATTTAAGTTGGGTGGGTACAGACAAAAGTAACATACAAAAGGTTTTCACACTTCTTCAAAAATAAACATTGAGTATGTATGGTTGACCTAAGGGAGAAAAAAAAAAAAAAAAAAAAAAAAAAAAAAGACTATATTTTGAATATGCAAATCTGCCCAAACTGAATTTTGTTAACATCTAGTACAATAGCATGACTTAACTGCTAAGTTAACAGACATAAACTAAAAGCCACAAAACTCTGGTTTTAAAAGATATTGCTCTCTGATCAACAAAGTATTTGCAAGGAGGGTTGTTGACATTTGAAAGTCAGCTGGCATATACTGTATGTATGTGTGTACGTGTGTGTGTGTGAGTGTGGGCAGGTTTAAGTGGTTTATGAGGACATTTTTTAGGTTACAAACTGGTAATTACAAGGGTATTATGCTATAAATGTGGTTTATGAGGACATGTCTAGTGTCCCTATAATTCACATACTAAAGGATGTTTTATTTAAAATGTAAAAATGCAGAAAGTTTTTTGTGAGGGTTAGGTTTAGGGGTGGGGTTAGGGTTAGGGAATATAATCTATAGTTCATACAGTATAAAAATCATTATGTCTATGGAGAGTTCTCATAAGGATAGCCGCATCAACATGTGATCAACAAAGTATCTGAAAGGTGCGTGTGTGTATAGCGGCCTCACCTGTGTGTGGTGGGTGTCTCTCGGGCAAAATGAGATGTTGGAAGTTGATGATACAGACAGCCTCAGAGCCCAGCCAGCGGTCAGACACAGCTCTGATGTAATACTGAGAGGGCATGGGCTCGAAGATGGGTATGGTGAAGACTACCTGTTGGGGCTCTCCACTCACCACCTGACCACATCACAGAGACACTGACCATAACAAAACTTCACGATCTTCAGCTTATTATTTCCATCTTAAAGCTGAAGTGTGTAACTTTATTGGTGTTAAAATACTTTCTCACAGCAACACTGGCTCAACCAATGGAGTGAGTTTGGGGCAGGGCTATCTGTTTGATCAACCAATGGAAGTCATATAAGGGAAGCAGTTAAAAATAAAATTTGCAATTCCGTTTGGTGGCGCAAAAATTACACACTTCATCTTTAGAGCCTTTTTGTTGTTGTTGTTGTTGTTAAATTTAAAGGGTGAGTTATGTCATTTGTAAGCTACTTGCGACACCAAACAAAAATAAAATAATGACTAATGCTAATAAAAACCAAAAAATAACTATTTCCAGATGAACTATTTCCTGCCCCCCCCCCCCCCCCCAACCCTCTTCTGTTGTTTGGACAAACAGACAGTCCCTCCCAAAACTCAAATAGCTCCAATGAACAGTAGTTATTCTTCGATAGTGGCTTGCAATGTAGCCAACTACAGTTTTAAAAGGGTATATTTAAATTATAGTTTGTTATAGCAATGTTTTGAAAGCGTCACAGATTACACTCAGGTCTAATAGTTTACACTTGTTTACACTCTAGTTTTAAATATTGATACTATTCAGAATGTAAAGCCGCACATGTCTTCATGCAGTGCTCTGGTGCTGAGAATATCTTCACCTGTTTCTTCTGGAGGAGGAAGTACTCAGAGTGGTAGATGTGGTCATTGATCGGATCCTCCACCCACAGCCACCAGGGCTCTCCAACTGAACCATGGACCTGTGTAATAACCACACGTCTAGTGTCAAAACAGTGGTACTGTGAGGATATGAAGAACTACATTTAATACTTCAAATGCATGTCCATTTAAGATCTGCATTTTTTTGGTTGAATCACCACAAAAACAACATTTACCTCAATGAAAGTGGACCTTACTGTGTCCATGGCCAACCTCACATTGTGTACAGTGGAGAATTTATATATTAACATGTATTAATAATTATCAGTAAAGCCAAGAAGACAAAACCAATTAAGAGAACTAATAAGCCAAATAACATTCTAAACTGAAATAAAACTTGAGCGAGAATGCAAAACACAAAGCACGCAAAATTTCTCTCCCTTCACAACTGGCACAACAGTTTAATAATTTTTTTACTTTTTTGTATTAAATAAACCAAAGATATCACATACTTCAGTGCATCTTGATTATTAGGATTTATTATGAATATACTAATTTACAAGTTCAACAACATAACAGCAAGCACTCCAATGTAACGCAGCTGTGCAAAGACGGTGCTCTAAAGTGAGCTAAGATATTTTACAAATGCACCTTGCTTTGAATCCACCGTCCTCATTTCCTGTCCTTTTCATTCTTTTGAAGGGAAGAAATGACTATTGGAAGGAAGGATGGAAAAGAAAAAAGAAAGGTAGGACAGTAGGAAGGATGGATGGAAGGAGGGACAGAAAGGAAAAAACAAAGGAAGGATGGAAGGAACAAAGAAAGGAAGGATGGAAAGATGATGATGATTTATTTATTTATTTTTCTCCCCAATTTGGAATGCCCAATTCCCAATACACTCTAAGTCCTCGTGGTAGTGTAGTGACTTGCCTCAATCCAGGTGGCGGAGGACGAATCTCAGTTGCCTCCGCATCTGAGACCATCAATCCACGCATCTTATTACATGGCTTGTTGAGCGCGTTACCGCGGAGACATAGCTCGTGTGGAGGCTTCACACTATTCTCCGCGGCATCCACGCACAAATCACCAAGCACCCCACGGAGAACGAACCACATTATAACCACCACGAGGAGGTTAACCCATGTGACTCTACCCTCCCTAGCAATCGGGCCAATTTGGTTGCTTAGGAGACCTTACTCACGACTCCAGGGGTGGTAGTCAGCGTCAATACTCGCTGAGCTACCCAGGCCTCAAGAAGACGATTCTTAAAATGTCTTTGGAGTATGCCATGGCCACATCATGATTTGGAAAAAAAAACAGATTCCTTCATTCTGTGGGTAAACTAATTGCTCAAAGCATATTGATTGATCTGGTATTGACACACACTATGAAGCCTCGAGCCACTGAAGTGTGCAAATGTGCAGCACACAGATCCTTCAAAGATGTAATCTCTTTGAGGACATATTTGGAAAAGTAGGAACTGTGTTACCCATTATAATGGTGATTTTGATGACATTGATCCTATGGCAATGCTTGATAAACCTCTTGCGTTCATTAATCGTTAAAACTGTGCACTCTATAACTACCCCTGAAAGTCAGTATGTTATGATGGTAAGAAATGGGAAGGATGACGGAAAATGCACTAAGTGGGCTTCAGAATATGGTTTTATTGTGGAAGATAGTTGGAGTAAGGATAGGGTTTAGGGAGTTGGTAAAAGAAATGATTAAATGAAGCGTGCATAGACAGGTGATCATTTCATGATCAAAGGAGGGCAATATGGAAGTATGTGTGTATGTGTATAGAATACACAATCAGCAATGTGCTGAGAAAAAAACACAGATAAGGTGGACTGAGTACAGGACAGAGAAAGAGATGGGAGGGGGTGAAGCATAAAACTTTTAATTTAGCCTTGAAGTTTAACAAATATGGAACAAACACTCTCTTCTAAACTTTTCCACTGCATCGCCTTACACCTAACCACCCAATAAGAGAATGAGTTTGTTCTGACCAATTATATTCTGCCACAAGCATTTTACTGATGTTAGATAACAAAATAATAATGTTTTGTGCCCTTTGTCTTGTTGACACTTCTGTTGTGAACTCTCCCTGCTACAATTACATTCTGGAAAAGAGAACATTTGACTCCAAGCATCATTCTAAGAAATTATTTCAAAGATGGAAAGGAAGGTAGGTAGGTAGGAAGGAAGGAAGGACGGACAGAAGGAAAGAAAAGAGGGTAGGACAGAAAGGGAAAAAATGAAGAATGGACAGAAGGAAGGGAGGATGGAAAGGAAAGAAAATTTTAAGGAAGGATGGAACTGAAGGAAGAAAACATGGAAATGAAGGGTGGAAGAAAGGAAGGAAGGAAGGACATGGGGAAAGAATGAATAACAGAAGGAAGGAAAGACATGAAGGTAGGATGTAAGAAAAAAGGAAAGAATGAAGGACAGAAGGAAGCAAGGACAAAAAGGAAGGACAGAAAAAAGGAAGGAAAGGAAGAAAGGGAAGAATTAGGAAGGAAAGAAGGAAGGATGGAAGAACATAGGGAAGGAATGAATGACAGAAGGAAAGAAGGATGTAAGGAAGGAAGGAAGGACAGATGGAAGGATGGAATTATAGGAATGAAAGAAGGTAAAACGGAAAGGAAAAAAGGAAAGAAGGACAAAAAGGAAGGAAGGCAGGCAGGAAGGACGGAAAGGAGGTAGGAAGGAAAGGAAGAAAGGGAAGAAGTTAGGATGGAAAGGCTGAAATGAAAAAGAAGGATGGAAGGAAGGACATAGGGAAGGAAAAAAATGACATAAGGAAAGAAGGAAGGTAGGTAGGTAGGAAGGAAAGGAAAGAAGGTTGGATGGAATTGAAGGAAGGACATAAAGAAGGATGGATGGAAAGAAAAAGAAGGTAGAATGGAAAGGAAAAAAGGAAAGAAGGAAGAACAGAAGGAAGCAAGGACAAAAAGGAAAGTAGGACAGAAAGGAAAAAAGAAAAGTAGGACAGAAAAGAAGGACAGAAAAAAGTAAGGAAGGAAAGAAGGAATGAAAGAAAGGCTGAAGGAAGGATTGAAAGAATTAGTGATCTTCACAATGACAGACCTCTTTGGTTTCCAGTCCACTGTATGCGCAGCCTTAAACGTAAAGTAAAAACACTCCCTTGCATAGCTTGCCCATTATGACCATCGTAGTGTCTACAGTGACACAAAGAATGCCTTCTGTTTTAATGAAATATGGAAATTAGGTGTGTTTATCAATATGCGTATGAAGTTACATGTATTTATTCAGACTTACCTTTATATATTCAAAATTATGCACAACACTAAATAAAGATTTATTCAGTACCAACTATAAACTGTATATTCAGGTTTTACATATTCAGCTTTATAACTATATGTTTATATGTTTATAATTTATCATTATATATATCCTGATTTATATTTAATATAAATCTAAGTGTATATTCAAATGTTTCAATATATATTTAGATTTCAAACTATATATATTCCAAATGTATCATTATATACATTTGTGCTCAAAAGTTTGCATACCCTGGCAGAAATTGTGACATTTTGGCATTGATTTTGAAAATATGACTGATCATGCATATCTTTTATTTAAGGATAGTGATCATATGAAGCCATTTATTATCACATAGTTGTTTGGCTCCTTTTTAAAACATAATGATAACAGAAATCACCCAAATGGCCCTGATCAAAAGTTTACATACCCTTGAATGTTTGGCCTTGTTACAGACACACAAGGTGACACACACAGGCTTAAATGGCAATTAAAGGTTAATTTCCCACACCTGTGGCTTTTTAAATTGCAATTAGTGTCTGTGTATAAATAGTCAATGAGTTTGTTACCTCTCACGTGGATGCACTGAGCAGGCTAGATACTGAGCCATGCAGAGCTGTCAAAAGACCTGCGTAACAAGGTAATGGAACTTTATAAAGATGGAAAAGGATATAAAAAGATATCCAAAGCCTTGAAAATGCCAGTCAGTACTGTTCAATCACTTATTAAGAAGTGGAAAATTCTGGGATCTCTTGATACCAAGCCGAGGTCAGGTAGACCAAGAAAGATTTCAGCCACAACTGCCAGAAGAATTGTTCAGGATACAAAGAAAAACCCACAGGTAACCTCAGGAGAAATACAGGCTGCTCTGGAAAAAGACGGTGTGGTTGTTTCAAGGAGCACGATACGACGATACTTGAACAAAAATGAGCTGCATGGTCGAGTTGCCAGAAAGAAGCCTTTACTGCGCCAATGCCACAAAAAAGCCCAGTTACAATAAGCCCGACAACACCTTGACACGGCTTCTGGCACACTGTAATTTGGAGTGATGAGACCAAAATAGAGCTTTATGGTCACAACCATAAGCGCTATGTTTGGAGAGGGGTCAACAAGGCCTATAGTGAAAAGTGTGAAGCATGGCGGTGGCTCACTGATGTTTTGGGGGTGTGTGAGCTCTAAAGGCACGGGGAATCTTGTGAAAATTGATGGCAAGATGAATGCAGCATGTTATCAGAAAATACTGGCAGACAATTTGCATTCTTCTGCAAGAAAGCTGCGCATGGGACGCTCTTGGACTTTCCAGCACGACAATGACCCTAAGCACAAGGCCAAGTTGACCCTCCAGTGGTTACAGCAGAAAAAGTTGAAGGTTCTGGAGAGGCCATCACAGTCTCCTGACCTTAATATCATCGAGCCACTCTGGGGAGATCTCAAATGTGCAGTTCATGCAAGACGACCAAAGACTTTGCATGACCTGGAGGCATTTGGCCAAGACGAATGGGCAGCTATACCACCAGCAAGAATTTGGGGCCTCATAGACAACTATTACAAAAGACTGCATGCTGTCATTGATGCTAAAGGGGGCAATACACATTATTAAGAGCTAAGGGTATGCAGACTTCTGAACAGGGGTCATTTAATATTTTTCTTTGTTGCCATATTTTGTTTTATGATTGTGCCATTCTGTTATAACCTACAGTTGAATATGAATCCCATTAGAAATACAAGAAATGTGTTTTGCCTGCTCACTCATGTTTTCTTTAATGGTACATATATTACCAATTCTCCAAGGATATGCAAACTTTTGAGCACAACTATATATATATATATATATATATATATATATATATATATATATATATATATACACACACACACACACTATAAATCACTATATTCTGGTTTATAAATGTATAGCCGGATTTATAACCGATATGTTTCCTGTTTAGCCCCCTATAATGAATATATATTGATGTTTAAATTTACATGAATTAGTGGATGTGTTAAGTATTGTGTTATGTGTGTTAATGACTCGATGTGTGAGCGCGCGGGTGTGCTCACATTAAGAACGTGTGTGTGTGTGTGTGATGAGGTGATTAGTGTGTGCTGATGGTCATCCAGCTGTTGTGTGTCATGGTGGAGGAGTTACGGTCACAGCAGAGCTCAGGACACACAGACGCCCATCTGTGGCCCATCACTGCAGCAGCTCTCAAGGGAACAATAGCAACAGATCTGAGCCCATTCAAAGCTTTGTGTGCTTAAACACAGGGGAGGAGACACACACATGAATGACTGCCTCAACCCTTTCTTTGTGTGTGTGTGGTAGTGTGGCGTTATATGGAGTTGCGAATACTATGTCCAACACAAATGTTTGTCACAAAGTTTGTTTGTGTAGATCAGTGGTGTGCAAACTTTTCAGACCACACTATTTCACCTAAATAAATATATCAATAATAATAATAATGATAAAAACTTACAGTAAATCAATATTTGTAACCACTCTATGATTCTACGACTATATTCCGATTGGCCTTCTATTTTGTATTTATTTGCATACTGAATTGTGATTGGTCTTTTTATTCTTGCACATACTTGCCTATCTTTACATTTGAGAATGATTTAAAGCTCACACTAGTGAACGGTTGCTTTCAGTAATACTTGCAATGTGAAATTTAACTTTACAATAAAACACAGACATGAGGGACATCAAGCAGCCTATTTCAAACATGTGCATTTCTAAAGTACATTTTCCACCAGCATTTACAGTTACAGTATTGCTTGTCCACAGTTTGGGATGTGCTGGTATTTAGAAGTCAAAATATAGACTCCAGTGTGTGATGGCCTGGCTCTGGTTGCCATGGTTACCTGGTCATTCCACCTGAAGTCGGGGGTGACGGTGAGACGAACACGCAGGACGGTACGTGTGATTGGCTGAATGCTAGACTCCATGAGGATGGCTGGAATCTGATGAACACACTGTTTCACCTTCAGACCGATGTTCACGTGGTGTAACATGTGACCTATGGACATACACACAAACACACACACACACACACACACACACACACACACTCTCTATCATCACAGCATATTTGACCTTAACTGTTCAAAAACAAAGAGTAAAACCACAGACACACTGAAGGTAGCAACATGTCTAATATGACAATAATACATGCTAATTAGGGCTGTCAGTTGATTAAACATTTTAATCAAATTAATACAATGAACCACAAATAATTACATATTTCAATATTTGAAAGCACCCAAATAAATATAATTCAAAGTAATTACATTATTTTGTTAGACTAAGGTTTTTTTTTTTTTTTTCACAAAATGCACTATAGCATTCTGTCTGCGCTATTAAATTTAAGACTGTGTGTCAGACGGCTGCCTTGCTGTATCACGTCTGGCAGTTTTTCGGTGTCTTGCTTTTCATAGGTGCTACTAACGTATGTTGCACACAGCATGCCTTTTTTTTAAATTTTTTTTTTTACTGTAAATTCTCCTCCCTGCCCAGTAGGTGGCGATATGAACCAAGAATATGAATCGCCAAAAACAAAAGAAAAAAGTAGAAGTGAAAGTCGAGATTGATAGTAAAAAATGACTTAAATATTGATCTGTTTTTTACCCACACCTATCATATTGCTTTTGAAGATATAGATTTAACCACTGGAGTTTTATGGATTACGTTTACGTGGCCTTTATATGCTTTTTGGACCTTTTCATTTCCATTGTACAGAACTGAGATATTCTTCTAAAAATCTTAATTTGTGTTCAGCAGAAAAAAATAGTCATGCACATCTGGGATGGCATAAGGGTGAGAAAATGATGAGAGAATTTTCCTTTTTGGTAGAACTTACCCTTTAAGCAATATATAATTTCAAAATAATTTCTATTTTTGGCATTTAACACCCCACCCCCCACATGCTCTAATTAATACAAAAACACACAAGATTACAAATGTATTCTCTCCAATTTGTCATTTTCCGTGTCAACTCATATTTGTTATGTCCATCAACAGTGCGCTGTCACTTTAAATCAGCGTGAGAAGCGCAGCAAATGTACACTCATATATAATTAATCGTACCAAATTAACATGTTAAACTGACGGCCCTAGATACTACATTATTATAATGCTGCACACATGTGCCTGACTGTGTAACACTGACCGATCTCATCTTTGCCCATGTCTCTGAGTTTGTCTACAGTCAGGTTCTTCTGCTCCAGTCTGGACAGCACTGATGGTGACAGCACACTGAACTGACGCAGAGGATGAGCCCAGCCCCACAGACGCTTGTCAATCACTTTACACAGATTGAGCAGACGATACGTCATCGCCGGCCAGCGCTTCCTCAGAGCGATCTCAAACAGAGCCCGCACGATACGAGCTGCATTCTGCACAGAAACACAAATACATGAACTCTTAACAATCATGTCAAAATAATATATATATATATATATATATATATATATATATATATATATATATATATTAATCTTTTCCTTAGATTGCTGTTCAGCAAAATCATGGCAATGCATATTAGAACAATTGTGTTCTGAATTTATATAATGCAAACATTTTATTTAAAGATGGAATTGTAAAATGAATGACTTTTCATTTACATTTATGCATTTGGCAGACGCTTTTAACCAAAGCGACTTACAGTGCACTTATTACAGGAACAATCTCCCCGAAGCAACCTGGAGTTAAGTGTCTTGCTCAAGGACACAATGGTGGTTGTTTTGGGGATCGAACCGGCAACCTTCTGCTTACCATTTATGTGCTTTAGCCCACTACGCCGCCACCACCACTCCAACAGGTTTTCAAACAGGTTTCCCGAACACACCCCCATCTTGTATTGGTAGGAGCAACAGATAGTCCCGCCCCAAACGTATACCATAGGTTGATAAAATGTCGTTGAAAGTGCACTTGATACATGCATGATCTTACACAATTATCCTTAATAAGCTGATTTAGACAAACCTGACTAACACATCTAGATTTTTGCCTGTTACCCCAATTTTGCTTTGCGTGTACACACTGAATACCTTTCTGACAGCTTATTCAATGCACAAGTCTTATTACGTCGTTTTCAGTGTTGGGGAGTAGCTAACTAAAAGTAGAGACGCTGCTAACTTTATTTTTCAGTAGCATGACTGTAGTTCAGCTATTTTCACAATATTTGAGCTTTTCCAGTAACAAGCTACATATTCCAGCAATTAGTGTCACAAAATGCTACATTTGTCACATTGTATTGTGAACGCAGCAGTGGAGCCATGGGAGTAATCAAACACGCTCACCTAAACTGTCATTTCTCTTTCATGTAGTGCTGGGAAAACCAAACAATTTGCTTATATTTAGCATTGGGAACTCAGATTATATTAAGTGAGTCAGTTAGTTCATACGGTTCATGTAAATGAACTAGTTTCCATAAATGATTCACTGATTTACTTTAAGGTGCTGTAAGTGAAGTCTCCGTGACAACACTAGACTCTGTAAACAGCTGTTACGCCCTCCAGGCGTATCTTGTGGTATTTTCTTGTGTGTATTTATGTTCCCTGCTACAGGTGCCTCCATCCCATTGGTTCTACTGTGTGTACCTGCTTCAGCCAATCAGAATCAGGCTCTTGAACAGCAACCAATCAAGTGTGGGGACCTGGGATCTTCCAACCCTATATAAAAACCCAAGATGGTGGAAGATAGTAGTTTGTTTGGCTGGCTGGATTGTTTGTGCATGTTTTTATTTTTATTTATTTTTTTACTGCTCCATACTTTGCTTCCTCTCGTTATTGGACTAAGTCTTCTGACCTTTTTGAGTTGTTTTTTCCTTCTTTTTTTTTTACAAAAAACCCCCAACTTGGTTCAACTGAGTGTACCTGCTTCAGCCAATCACAGGCAGGCTCTTGGCCAGCCAAACAAGCTACTATCTTCCGCCATCTTGGGTCTTTATATAGGGTTGGAAGATCTCAGGTCCCCACACGTGATTGTTTGCTGGTCAAGGGCCTGCCTGTGATTGGCTGAAGCAGGTACATTCAGTTGAACCAATGGGATGGAGCACCTGTAGCAGGGAACACACACACACACACACACACACACACACACACACGAAAATACCACAAGATAGGCCTGGAGGGCGTAACAACAGCAAACAAAGCTGTTTTGCAGCTGTTGCTTTTAACAACCATTTCTGCTCTCAATAAAGCTCATTTGGTACCTTTTGAGTTCAGGGTTTTGGAAAGAGGGGGTGTGGCAAATCAAACAGCTCAGTCTTATGGAAGTAGAATGGCTGAAATCACTTACAGCACCTTTAAGACCTGCGAAGCATTAAAGTGAAACATTTTGTGTATTGCTGCTGTTTATCAATATTTTTGATTCAGTTATATAATATAGGGGGGTTGTCTAGTTTATTAGTGTACACCAATCAGCCACAACATTAAATCCACCTGTCTAATATTGTGTAGGTCCTCCCTCATGCCACCAAAACAGCGCCAACCTGCATCTCAGAATAGCATTCAGAGTGATATTCTTCTCACCACAATTGTACAGAGTGGTTATCTGAGTTACCGTAGACTTTGTCAGTTCAAACCAGTCTGGCCATTCTCTGTTGACCTCTCCCATCAACAAGGCATTTCTGTCCACAGAACTATACAGAAATATAGAATTTTTTTTTTTTTTTTTTTTTTTTGCTTTATCAGCCAGATCTACACTCTACCCATCAAGCATACAGCCATTTGGTTTGTGGGTCTGATTTATACTGCCAGCAATCAAAGCAAATGCACATTAAAGTCAATAATTCCATAAAATGTGTTCTAGACAATTAATAATATTGAAATATGCCCTTTAAAAAAGTTTTACCCCTAAAAAATGAATAGCACTTCTACAGTTCTGTTAAACATGATGCACACTCACATAAGATGAATATTTTGAGCAACTATATTCCCCAGCACTCATTCTAACATAGTTTTCTCCTAAACAAATTCTCACTTATACTCCAGTGATATACAAACATTTTGTGAATCAGTTCATTAAAATGAACCAGCTCAACAGAATACTTTCTTCGTGGATTAGATATCACTACTTAGTTTTGAGCACTAGATCTTTTCTCATCATATGTTACCAACCTCTCCTGTCCTCTTCAATCAAAGTTCAGAGCCACTTCTGAACATATGCAAAAACCATTGACAGAATCCCTCTTATTGTATGTATACAAATACATATACATCTGAAATCTCTGAAGGATGACAGAGAAAGATATCACAGACCTGAGAATCAGAGAGGGTCTGGATTTAAAATCAACATATGTCTGACACGGACATGATCCCCGATGCCGGATTCCAGCTGTACATTTCAAATCAGCCAATTTAAGACCAAAGAGGGAATTTCACTGAGCTATTTCAACTATATGAGCACATGGAAGCTGTTCTACCGGAATCACAGATATCAGAGATAGATGACTTCCACAGAGAATGAGAAGACATCTCATCCCAGACCGAACCACACCAGGTTTGAATGTGCAAAAGCTTGAATGAAATTTGAGAACAACGGTGAAGGGGAAGATTTTTTATTTTATTTTTTTTATTATGGACTGTTCCTCACACAAAGCTTTCATATGACATCAGAACACTTGGAATATAGAGCATGAGCATGGTGCTTTTTTGTCCTTTTGGAGCTTGACAGCCCTTAGTCATTATATGCTTTCACTTGGATTTATTATTGAAATACAAGCAGAAAAAATGTGGGTGTAAATTTTAAGTAAAAACATTCTTACACAAATTGTCCCAATGAATTCAATGGGACAATTTACATGAGAATGGAATCATAAAAATATAAATAAATAAATAAATAAATAAATGTGTAAGACACATCTCCTTTTGTGTTTCACAGAAGAAAGTCAGTCATACTGGTTTGTGATGACATGCGGGTGAGTAAACGAAGACATAATTAAATTTTTTGGTTACTTACCCTTAACACCCTGTTTAAATCAATTGATTTTCCTTACACAGAACCATGTGTGTATGTTAAAACCTCTTCAACTCTGCTGACCCATCGGCGGAACCAAAATGTTGCAATAAAATGTTACCATTAAAATGATCAAGTCAGGCAAATTTGGTATCGTTTGAAAGTTTAGAATCTGAACTTTTCATAGATAACCATGACTTCTGCATTTATGTTACATAAAATAACAAACAAGGCCTGAAAACATCTGCGTTGCAAATCAGCACCACCTCGTGGTACAAATATGAATATGAATATAAAAGTCTTTCAAATAGCACGTAAACAGACAAATCATATATCAAATGAAAGCTCTCGTTCTCAGGAATATGACTGTACAGTTTATTTTGTTGCCCTAATACCACAGTTCGAAAGATTTCAAAAGAATCAAAAAGCAAAATATGATTTCTGTAAGATGTCAAATACAAAAGTCTCTTTAATGTGCTGATCACTGCTGCTGTAAGCCCCAAATAGCTAAAAGGGCTATATATCTGCTTTTACTTGTCTGTGAACTTGCTTGTGTAAATAATACAATGATATATCAAGCATACTAAACAAATCATCAGAAATGCAAGTTATCAACTATTGATCACCGCAAAGGGGAGGATCTCAGCTTTCTAACGTCACCTACATTGAGCTTCTAGTCCACTCAGAGGCCAAGATATTAGATGAAACAACAGGGCTGGTGCTTGAACTGAAAATTAGACTGAAAGTCTATGGACGAGCACATCTTTGAGGGCTCTGTGAGCGCCACCTACATTTCAGATCGTCATTTTGTAACAGCATTTTTTTTCAGTACTTGCTGCCAGCTAGTGTAATAAAACAAGACTTTTTGGAGGGATAAATCTGCCTCCGAAGGGCACTTAGCAGTGGGAATGATTGTGGCTGCCATGTTGAAGGTTCCTTCCAAACTGAAGGGCTTATAAATAGCTGCTTCACAGGGCCCTTCTAAACTGGCATTTCTGTAGAGTTCAACAAATGGACACTTCGCTGCCAAGCGAACCGGACCCAGAGCATACGTCACAAATATGGAGGTATGCCAAGTGTAATTTAGTGTACATTAAACCAGCTGCAAACCAGTTTCTATAAACAAAAAACATGTGACATCCATTCATCTCCATAGTCTGTAAAAGCTTTTAATTATTATAATGAACTTTTAAAAATGATTTCAAACCCCTGGCTTTTTGTTTGAAACTGGTTAATGCTTGTGTTATATTTAATGTAAATTAGCTGGATCAGTTATTCCTAAGGAGTTTAAATAAAAGAATAATACAAAATGGCATTTTACTTATTTAACAAATGTACCATACATTTGTTTATTGGTTTCTTTTTTTTTAAATAAATAAAAAAAAAAAAAATTAAACATGAAGCTTACATTTTTCATAAAGTCAAAGATTTAAATAAATTATTTTCAGTTTCTATTCTGAAAGCAGTTAGAGATTCAAAATCATGTGTACATATTTCTGATTAGGTGCAGGTGATGTTCATTAGTGTCAGCCTGTTTGTGATGGCAGTGGCTCCATTGGCTTGGATAGATGAAGCTGAAATGCGTTCCGAATTACTGGTATTTTTGATCCCTACATCCTTCAACCCTCCGAAGCTCTCACTCTGGAGGGCAAACCCTTTCCATGAAATGTTTTGCATGGAAAGTTTGCTTGTGATGTCTTTCATTGAAATAAATGCCATTTGCCATTTTGATGTTTTGCTACAAAGACTTTAAGCCACTGTGTGTATTCCTCTCATGAGATGAAACTGAATGTAATGATGTCAGACTGTACAGTTCTCTTTGCAACTGTGTGTCTCACCTGTGCTACATAAGACAGATCAGATATGAGGGAGAAGCTGTCCACCTCCCCACGGCCGATGTACGTCTGCAGGAGGATGTTGATCTTGCCGTAGCCATTCTCCACGCCTCCCGCAGCTGGCAGCTCACAGAAATTACACAACATCTGCTCCAGCTCCTCCAGCTCCTCATCTCGAACCTGTGCAGGTCACACACAGCACATCAACATACATCTGTAACATACATACACTGTATTCACACCATACTAGTGGAAAAACAAGAATCTGTCTGTGTACTGGATGAGCTCTCACTTTGATCTGCTCAAATTCTTCAGCTTTTGAAACAATGCTCAGAATATCTGCTTCAGTTTTCTGTGAGTTGAAAAGCTCATTGAATGTCTGTGGAATTTAAAGAGAGAATGTTAAAATAGTCATATATGCAAAGTCCAAGACCATATTGAAAATCTGGGATTTTTTAAACCTTGTAAACATTTATGGATTTTGAAAAAATGTAAAAGAAATAAAAGATATGACATTTAAAGAAATATTTACAATTCTGCACTATTTATTGGTCATTAATTAAATAATTTTAGGGTTAGGGTAAAGGGTCATATTTTCTTTCTTCCACTACAGCACACAAGATGCTCTTTGGAACATTTCAAATCATGATGATCAGGTTGTGTCTATACCTGAGTATTGCTATATGGCTCCTTGGGTGTTCTGGGTGGTTACTTACTGGTCCAAGTCAAAAGAGCCCACTCACAAGTCTCTATGATATTCTGATCTCTAGATATACAGTTGTGGCCAAAAATATTGGCACCCTTGGTAAATATGAGAAAAAAAGGCTGTGAAAAATATGTCTTTATTGTTTATCCTTTTGATCTTTCATTCAAACTATTTACAAAAATCGAACCTTTAATTGAAGTAAACTAATTGAAAGGGGGGAAAAAAATCTCATAATTAAATAAATATTTTTCTCCAAATTATTGGCACCCCTAGAAATTCTTATGAGTAAAATATATCTGAAGTATATTCCCATTCATATTTTACATTTTTTTAGTGCACCAGGGTGACTAGCAACATGACATTGTTCAGCCATGACTTCCTGTTTCACAGGCATCTTCAGTTTGCCAGACACAACTGGAACTTCAAATGCAAATGAGTAGAGCTTTTTGGGGGGGCCTAGGTAACTCAGTGGTAAAGACGCTGGCTACCGCCCCTGGAGTTAGCTAGTTCGCTAGTTCAAATCCCAGGGCATGCTGAGTGACTCCAGCCATGTCTCCTAAGCAACCAAATTGGCCCGGTTGCTAGGGAGGGTAGAGTCACATGGGGTAACCTCCTCATGGTCGCTATAATGTGGTTCGTTCTCGGTGGGGCACGTGGTGAGTTGAGCATAGTTGCCGCAGTGGTTGGTGTGAAGCCTCCACACGCGCTATGTCTCCGTGGCAACGCACTCAACAAGCCACGTGATAAGATGCGCGGGTTGGCGATCTCAGAAGCGGAGGCAGCTGGGATTCATCCTCCGCCACCCGGACTGAGGCGAATCACTTCGCAACCACGAGGACTTAAAAGCACATTGGGAATTGGGCATTCCAAATTGGGAAAAAAATGGGAAAAAAAAAAGAGCTTTTTGGCAGCAAACACCAGAGATGGGTTTGGTGCACACAGAGAGGAACCATATGGAAAAGTCGCACATGCCCACGGTTAAATATGGTGGTGGATCTTTAATGTTGTGGGGCTGTTTTTCTGTCAGAGGTCCTGGACATATTGTTCGAATACATGGCATCATGGACTCTCATGACTCTCATGAAATACCAACAGATAACAAATCAAAACCTGACTGCCTCTGCCAGAAAGCTTAAAATGGGCCATGATTGGATCTCTCAGCAGGACAATGATCCAAAACACACATCAAAATCAACACAAAAATGGTTCACTGACCACAAAATCAAGGTTCTGCCATGGCCCTCCCAGTCCCCTGACCTGAACCCCATAGAAAACCTGTGGGGTGAATTGAAGAGTGGACCTCTGAATTTGAAGGATCTGTAGAGATTTTGTAGGGACGACTGGTCTCAGATCCATTGCCAGATGTTCTCCAACCTCATTAGGCATTATAGGAGAAGACTCAGAGCTGTTATCTTGGCAAAGGGAGGTTGCACAAAGTACTGAATACAAGGGTGCCAATAATTTTGCCGCACATATATTTGACAAAAATATTAGCTTTTTTGATAAAACTTGTGTTGAGTTTGGAATTGTTTGATATCCATAAAAGGTTAGATTTTTGTGAATATTTTGAATGAAAGATCAAAAGGATAAACAATAAAGACATATTTTTCAAAGCCTTCTTTGCTCATATTTACCAAGGGTGCCAATATTTTTGGCCACAACTGTAGCTCGGGTCTCTCTATAAATGTCAGTCTATGAGATTTTTCCACTCGTTTTATCGTCCGCCAGGCAAAAATTGTAAGTAATATCACATCTCTCCTTAACACTTTTGTTCTCTTTGTGGCTCAAACTCTTCATGCAGTGAATAAACTTTACATGTCAACCATGCTAAAAATAAATAAAAATAAAATTAACTCTAAACAACAGGTAAGGAACAATTCCCATCCCATATCTTACCTCAATGGTGTTGTACTTGATGTAGAAGTGACTGGCTGTTCTGCCAAGGTCAGTAGATGCAAAATATCCTGTCCTCTCATCAAAACGGATCATGTGAGCCTTATCCAGCTTCCTGCCAGACTCCACCACCAACTCCTTCCTGTACAGCTCCAACTGAGGGTCCATCTGAAGCACACAACACCACATACATTCATTCAACTGTCACAATAAGAAAACAAAATTAACACTCGCCAAGCAGTAGCCAGTGACTTTATTAGGAAAAGAAACATAATTCATGATTTAATTCGAATTGTTAAAATGATAGTCTGACCGTCGCTGATGTTAAGAGACATGCATGATTCAGATCAAATATATATACATACTGTCTACTGAAGAAAACATCTGTCACAGCTTAAGCTTTAAACAATTTTACCATCAAAAGATTATTTAGGATGCCTAAAGATTCAATTTTTTAGAGAGATTGAAACTGCACCCAGCTGAGGCACACTCTGTCACGGGTCGCTCATCATTCAAGCACGCGCGCTTAATGCAGCTAGATTATAACTCGATGGTAACTTATTGAATCATAACATATGTCACTGTGCATTTCTTATCGTGAAGAAAATTGGCAAAACGCATCTTTATTAATAAGAGAGAGTTTTAGAGTTAAAGATGGATTGAAGTGAACAGAAAGGTGAGAGAGTGTAGTCTTCGCCCCATTATACACGGCAACAAAATACATTTTTGATTTGTTTTGGCTTGTTTTCCAATATAAATATCTAAAACTCCTTTAAAACAACGTACATTTACTTTAGCAGCTATACTGCAGAATATGTTTATTTTTTATCTGAGAATGTTGAATATAATATTAAAAATACAAGATGCACTTACCTGAGAAACAGCATATAAGATATTTAGACTTGCTTTTAGAGAATAGATCTTGAATATAAGTATATTTCGTCTTTACTGCACTCGCAGAAGTATAACCAAGTGAAAAAATACACTTAAAGTCTAAATATCTTATGTTACTTCTCAAGTAAATGTGTCTTGTTTTAAGGATTTTTAGACAATTTTAAATGGAAAACAAGACAAAAACACTTGATAACAATAGGAGTTTTTTGTAGTGAAATTTTTACTGAATTAAACATAATAAAAATATTTTTTCCCTTTAATTCAGTGAATGTCATTTAGAGGTATTTTTAAAAGATGATTTTGTCCTCTTTATTGTTAGTAAGCACGTTTAATACAACCTTTTATGTCATGGCACAAGCTGAATAATCGGTTTAGAGCTAATAATTAATCGTTGCAATAATCGCAGAAGTCGAATAATCGTTCTAATAATCAAAAGATTAATCGATTATCAAAATAATCATTAGTTGCAGCCCTAATTCATAGTAAAACCACAATATAGTATCAATATAGGAAAACCAAAACTATAGTAATAAAACTCATAATCATTAGATAAAAATAAATAAATAAAAACATGTTTTGTTTTTCTACAGTAACACTGGTTTCCACCCCCCCCCCAAAAAAAAAAAAAAAAAAAAAAAAAACTAACCACAAATTAACTATGGTGTTACTATCATATAATAATAATTATTATTATTATTTTTTTACAATAATTTTTATTACCATAGTTTTGGTTTTCCTGTATTATTATTATACTGTTGTTTTACTATGAATATCATGTATGGTTACTGTAGGTAAACAATGGTTAATTTTCATTAGGGATGGATAAATCTATTGCGAGGAAACCCAACATAATCACAAAGGAACGCAAAACTATTCCCTCCCTGTCCTCTAAAGGGACTTTTTACATATGAAATATTATTTGCATTAGTGACCAAATAAGAATATTTTAATAACATCACAATATGTTTTCACATTTTTTTTTTTTTTTTGGTTATTATCATTTTTATATTAAAATAATAACAATAACAACAACAACAATAATAATAATTATACAAAAGTTCCATGGCTGGTGAGAAATATTAATGGCAGGACCATTTTCTAAGCAAAATGTTACTTTTGAACCCTGATCAAAATTATCCATGAAGCTTCTGGCTGTATAATTAGTGAAAATACAGATATTAGATATTTACAATAATTTACAAATAATGCCATCAGAATGTTGACAATGTGATCAAACTTCAGTGAGTGGCCTTTTAGCAGAAATAAATGCGGTACAGTAGAGAATGAAAAAACAAACAAACAGATTAATTCAAGCAGATATCAGATCAGGTGAAATTCACATGAGGGAGTGTGAGAAATACAGTGAACACTGAGGAAAGTGTAAGTGTACCTGATAGGCCTTGTGGTTGATTCCATAAACGAGTGGATTGGCTCTCATTCGCACATACAAGTATGTGTAACTCATCCACCTCACAGCTTCATCAACATTAGTGACTGTCCCAAGAGCTATCTGCACAACACAACCAACAACAGACTCTCTTAGAACAAACAAATCATATTTATTCTCATTTTGGGTGAGCTATCCCTTTATAGTGACAAAAAGTACAATCAAACCTGTCCACCTGAACACTAACATGAACAGCATGTGATCAAGGAATCCTGAAATAACATGCACAATGTGTGGCCTCTTGGTGATTCCTGATGTTACATCTCCATCTAGTGGACAGCTTGATATTGGAATAAAGTTGTTAGAGCACTTGCCTCCATCATGTGGTAGAGTGGGAGACTGCACATGATTTTTTTCAACTGAATCTCAGCAAATGTATGACTTAAGCTAGAGCTAATTTAATTATTCGCTGTATTTATATATTTTTTATTATTATTATTGAAATTGTCATTGTGTTTTGGCACAAGTCTACATAATATGTATTGGGCTTGCACCCAACATATTCTATTCCTCTGATTTATTAATTCAGTTAGAAATTGAATAGAGTAATAAAGTGCAATAAATTGAAATTGAGGAGACATGGAGAGTGCTGATTTGTACAGATTCATTCTTTTTGAATCATTAGCCGAGTCTAGTGTTAGTATCTGTGTTTAGTCATCATGGTATAACGAGTGCAAGATTTTCAAGAGCAAACTGCCAATCACTCATCACAATAAACTAAAACCAAAAGTGCTGCACATTGCTTTGCTATGCATATAATGATTGTGCAGTGCATTACAAATAATGGACGTAAACCATGACATTATCAATTTACAACATTATATGTTATTTTTCGAATAATCAACGAGCCTCATTTCTATTAATCTATTTAATTTACTGTCAAATACATTTGAAAACCTCTCTCATCTCCATAATAGTCATATAGTCCTGGAATGAGCACGAGTAATCGAGTGGGCTACTTTTTCTGCACCAGCTAGTCAACTATTAAAAACACTACTGTGCTTGAATATAGCACATTTATTTTTCTTTGTGCATTTGCCTGCTGTGAGCAGCGCTGACTACTGTACTTTCCCTCTGAATCTCTCACCAAATCACCAAACAGTTATAACTGAGTCCACTAAAGGGTGCTGTGGATGTGTGTTGTTGAAGTGTTGGATGCAAAAAGTAGACATGATGGCATCTTCGCCACTGTGTCTGGACAAAAAAGTTAATTTCATACCCTTATAAAAACACTGGCGGCCAAAAGTTTGGAATAATGTACAGATTTTGCTCTTATGGAAAGAAATTGGTACTTTTATTCATCAAAGTCGCATTCAACTGATCACAATGTATAGTCAGGACATTAATAATGTGAAAAATTACTATTACAATTTGATAAAAATGCTTATTAAACTACTTCAGAGAGTTCTCATCAAAAAATCCTCCACATGCAGCAATGACAGCTCTGCAGATCCTTGGCATTCTAGCTGTCAGTTTGTCCAGATACTCAGGTGACATTTCACCCCACGCTTCCTGAAGCACTTGCCATAGATGTGGCTGTCTTGTCGGGTACTTCTCACGCACCTTATAGTCTAGCTGATCCCACAAGAGCTCAATGGGGTTAAGATCCATAACACTCTTTTCCAATTATCTGTTGTCCAATGTCTGTGTTTCTTTGCCCACTCTAACCTTTTCTTTTTGTTTTTCTGTTTCAAAAGTGGCTTTTTCTTTGCAATTCTTCCCATAAGGCCTGCACCCCTGAGTCTTCTCTTTACTGTCATATATGAAACTGGTGTTGAGCGGGTAGAATTCAATGAAGCTGTCAGCTGAGGACATGTGAGGCGTCTATTTCTCAAACTAGAGACTCTGATGTTCTTATCCTCTTGTTTAGTTGTACATCTGGCCTTCCACATCTCTTTCTGTCCTTGTTAGAGTCAATTGTCCTTTGTCTTTGAAGACTGTAGTGTTCACCTTTGTATGAAATCTTCAGTTTTCTGGTAATTTCAAGCATTCCTCAAAACAATGATTGACTGATGAGAAATTGACTGATGATTTCTAGAGAAAGCTGTTTCTTTTTTGCCATCTTCAGAATGCTATTCTGAGATGCGGGTTGGCGCTGTTTTGGCGGCATGAGGGGGACCTACACAATATTAGGCAGGTGGTTTTAATGTTGTGGCTGATCAGTGAATATACAGTATATACAGCTCTGGAGAATATTAAAAGACCACAGCAAAATTATCAGTTTCTCTGGATTTACTATTTAAAGGTATTTGATTGAGTAAAATGAACATTCCATTTGTCATTGATAATATATCTTTAATAATCCTTTCTGTTCTTTACAGTGAGTTCAAAAACAACAAAAATTTAAAATTATAGTAACGCAGCCATGTGACCATTAATATTCGCTCAACAAAAACAAAATGCGGAATTGCTACTTATATAGATCAGTGGGAATTGCTGGTTTTCTTAAAGAGACAGTACTGTTTAGTGTTCATTCTACACACATGCAGGCCTATATATATATATATATATATACACACATACACACACACACACAACCGGTCAAAATTTTTGAAACACTTGACTGAAATGTTTCTCATGATCTTAAAAATCTTTTGATCTGAAGGCGTATGCTTAAATGTTTGAAATTAGTTTTGTACACAAAAATATATTTGTGCCACCATATTAATTTATTTCATTATAAAACTAAAATGTAATAAATATTTTTTTATTTTTTTTTTTTTTTTAAATTGATGATTTGGACCAAATAATGAAGAAAAGCAGCCAATAAGTGCCCAACATAGATGGGAACTCCTTCAATACTGTTTAAAAAGCATCCCAGGGTCATTTCATATTTTTCTTTGTTGCCATGTTTTGTTTAATGATTGTGCCATTCTGTTATAACCTACAGTTGAATATGAATCCCATAAGAAATAAAAGAAATGTGTTTTGCCTGCTCACTCATGTTTTCTTTAAAAATGGTACATATATTACCAGTTCTCCAAGGATATGCAAACTTTTGAGCACAACTGTGTATATATATATATATATATATATATATATATATATATATATATATATATATACACACACTATATTGCCAAAAGTATTCGCTCATCTGCCTTTAGACGCATATGAACTTAAGTGACATCCCATTCTTAATCCATAGGGTTTAATATGACGTTGGCCCACCCTTTGCATCTATAACAGCTTCAACTCTTCTGGGAAGGCTTTCCACAAGGTTTAGGAGTGTGTTTATGGGAATTTTTGACCATTCTTCCAGAAGCGCATTTGTGAGGTCAGACACTGATATTGGACGAGAAGGCCTGGCTCGCAGTCTTCGCTCGAATTCATCCCAAAGGTGCTCTATCGGGTTGAGGTCAGGACTCTGTGCAGGCCAGTCAAGTTCTTCCACACCAAACTCGCTCATCCATGTCTTTATGGACCTTGCTTTGTGCACTGGTGCGCAATCATGTTGGAACAGGAAGGGGCCATCCCCAAACTGTTCCCACAAAGTTGGGAGCATGGAATTGTCCAAAATCTCTTGGTATGCTGAAGCATTCAGAGTTCCTTTCACTGGAACTAAGGGGCCAAGCCCAGCTCCTGAAAAACAACCCCACACCATAATCCCCCTCCACCAAACTTCACAGTTGGCACAATGCAGTCAGACAAGTACCGTTCTCCTGGCAACCGCCAAACCCAGACTCGTCCATCAGATTGCCAGATGGAGAAGCGTGATTCGTCACTCCAGAGAACGCGTCTCCACTGCTCTAGAGTCCAGTGGCGGCGTGCTTTACACCACTGCATCCGATGCTTTGCATTGCACTTGGTGATGTATGGCTTGGATGCAGCTGCTCGGCCATGGAAACCCATTCCATGAAGCTCTCTACGCACTGTTCTTGAGCTAATCTGAAGGCCACATGAACTTTGGAGGTCTGTAGCGATTGACTCTGCAGAAAGTTGGCGACCTCTGCGCACTATGCGCCTCAGCATCCGCTGACCCCGCTCTGTCATTTTACGTGGCCTACCACTTCGTGGCTGAGTTGCTGTCATTCCCAATCGCTTCCACTTTGTTATAATACCACTGACAGTTGACTGTGGAATATTTAGTAGCGAGGAAATTTCACGACTGGACTTGTTGCACAGGTGGCATCCTATCACAGTACCACGCTGGAATTCACTGAGCTCCTGAGAGCGGCCCATTCTTTCACAAATGTTTGTAGAAGCAGTCTGCATGCCTAGGTGCTTCATTTTATACACCTGTGGCCATGGAAGTGATTAGAACACCTGAATTCAATTATTTGGATGGGTGAGCATATACTTTTGGCAATATAGTGTATATATAAACACACACACACACACACAGTATATATGTACATACATATATATATATATAAATAATTAGTAATTATGGCATTTTAAATTATAATCCAATTTATAATCCAATGCATTAAGTACTGCAGTGCATCTCCTCCTCATGGACTACACCAGATTTGCCAGTTCTTGCTGTGAGATGTTACCCCACTCTTCCACCAAGGCATTTGCAAGTTCCCGGACATTTCTGGGGGGAATGGCTCTAGCCCTCACCCTCCGATCCAACAGGACCCAGAAGTGCTCAATGGGATTGAGATCCGGGCTCTTCGCTGGCCATGGCAGAAAACTGACATTCCTGTCTTGCTGGAAATCATGCACAGATCGAGCAGTATGGCTGGTGGCATTGTCATGCTGGAGGGTCATGTCAGGATGAGCCTGCAGGAAGGGTACCACATGAGGGAGGAGGATGTCTTCCCTGTAACGCACAGCTTTGAGATTGCCTGCAATGACAACAAGCTCAGTCTGATGATGCTGTGACACACCGCCACAGACCATGACGGTCCCTCCACCTCCAAATCGATCCCGCTCCAGAGTACAGGCCTCGGTGTAACGCTCATTCCTTAGATGATAAATGTGAGTCCGTATGTACCATGGTACTGCTGCAGTATTTTATTAGTAAGGGTAGACTGCAGTAAGACAGTAGAAAGGTCTCTTTAGTGTCCTAAGTTTTTATAACTGTGACTTTAATTGCCTACCGTCTGTAAGCTGTTAGTGTCTTAACGACCGTTCCACAGGTGCATGTTCATTAATTGTTTATAGTTCATTGAACAAGCATGGAAAATATAGTTTAAACCCTTTAAAATAAAGATCTGTCAAGTTATTTGAATAAAATACAGTGTCCTGAAAAAGGGACGTTTATTTTTTTTTCCTGAGTTTAGAATATAAACAATGTTATTTTTAGAATATAATATATAACATATAATACCAAGCTATAATTATTATTATAATGATAATTTTGCATACATACAAATGGAGGCTAAAGAGCAGGCAAGCACAGAAGAGAAACTTCTTGTTCAAGAACCTTTACTGAGAATGTACTGAATTATGACACATAATGCAATTCACCTGTAGTCCCAATGTTGACGCATCCTGAGATGGTCTGAAATCATATGCAGCTTTCTGATAGGCCACATACACACGGCAAATAAATTCTGTTGTCACTTCATCCTTTAATTGCTCAATCCTGTTCTGTACCCACAACCGCAGTCTGCAACCAAATTAACTCCCGAAAAATGCAGGTAGTGACAACCATATTCTCAAAAATGTAATGTAGTGTGTATAGAGCCGAACTCAACAACTAGTTTTTAATGACGTGATCAATGGAGCGAGTGAGATGTGTTGATCTTCTCCTGATGCAAATCACACTCACAGAGTTATGTGTGTGTCTTCTCTCATTCATTCATTCCAGTCTGTCACTCCTCTATAGTTTCTCTCATCAGCCCTGTGGTCCGGGGATAACCGGTACATTACAGCAGAAACTATTTGATTACAGTCCAGCAAAAGCGCGCAAGCTGTTTAACAGCAGACACTTAGAAGCGTGTGAACAAAACACAGTGATTCCGTTAACGGCAGCTAACTAAACATTGTCGGATCTGTGGTACGTAATCTCTTTGCTCAAAAATGGGAAATACAAAAGGGTTAAGCTGGTGGCATTCACGTGTCTTGTTCGCAGGTGCAAGACGCTGCACTGTTGCTATGGTTATCACTTGTCAATCAACGCAATTGTGAAAGTCAGTCCTGTATTCCGTACACATACATGGAATGAATATTTAGGGGATTCACTCCTGCATTTAAATGCGGATGTCACACCCGAAAATGTGTAGTGTGTACGTGGCCATAGGTGACAATTCTTGCAAATTGTTCCCAGGTGACTGACAGGGAAGAAATAGTGAGAACGTCATATGCGTGTTCAACGAGACAGCTCGCGCCGTGCTCTTGAGTGCCAATAAACCTCTACACACAGCGAATCCAACACGCACATCGACGGCTTTTCTGTCATCTGTTCTTCAAAATATAATCAAGTGCACTTCTTCGAAACACGCGTCTTTGTGTAAAATGGTATTTCGGCATATTTTTTTAAATATCTGAACACAGGCAATGCACACTTTATAAAAAGCCAACTTTCACAACATGTGAGTAATTTGTTGAGCCTTTATGTAGACTTATATATGTGCATTACCCTAATGCAGTCAGCATTGGTGTGTATGATTCTAAGCTGCAATGTCCACCCCCCCCCCCCATTTATATTAATGCATTTTGTTCATTACATTTTTCTTTTCCCTCCAAAAGAAAAGTGAAGTTTGTTGAAGTTACCTTATTTTGAAACTGTTCTTGGTAAAGTTTTTGAATAAAACAAAATATAAATTTCACTTACGTGTCATACATGTTATTTTTAACTTACATTTTCATATACGAGTAATCAGTTACTTGTGTTTTTGTAGTTTCGAGTACTCAACTAGAAAATGCCCATCCCTACCGCAAGCCAAGCAGGAGTTATCAGTAGTGTTATACGAGTTCAGTACCTCAGCATTAAGATTGTCAGCTAGGCTCTGCTGAAACTGGCTCTCGATGGGGTTCTGTTGAGTCAGCAGCGTCAGGTAGTGGCTCAGCTTGTCATGGGTTGTGATGATAGTTCCCTCACCGTACTTGTCAAACTGCGGTCTCCCGGCCCGACCGAAGATCTGCATCACATCCAGGATACCCAGATCCACCAGAGCACCACGCTTGGCATCATAGATATTAGTGCCCTTATACCAAAGAGACATTGGAGTCATTCAAAGATGATCCTACAACACCATAATCCAGAGGTTCCAGCATGACGTTAACATGAAATCCAAATTGCAATTTCTGAGTGACAGGATTTTTTTAGAAAAAAATGTAGGATGGGACTTTTTATCCATCAGGAATTGATTGGAAGATAAAAAATGTCAGCCTAAATGCGAGTTTGCCAAAAAACAATGACTTAACAGCTATTATACTGATAAAAAATAACCCTTGCAACCTCAGTGATGTCACTCATAAAGGAAAGCCATTTCAGAGTTTTAAAGTTTGAATTAAGATTACAAAGACAAAAGTTTTTCTTTGAAAATACTTACACTGATGAATCATTCTCAGTACGACCAGTGCATTAAGAAGGTAAATAGGGTTTCATGTTGACTTTATGGTATAGTTCACCCAAAAATGAAAATTCAGTCGTTGTATACTCACCCCTGTGTTGTTATAACCCTATATGACTGACTTTCTTTTTCTTAACACAAAGGGAGAAGTTGTGAACAAATATGCTCAGTGATGTCATACAATGGCAGTTTATGGTGACTACCTCTTCAAGCTTCAAAAGGACACAAAAGTATAATTCAGAAGTCTAATAATTAATTGTATGCACCTCATGCCTTGTTCTGAAGCCATTAAATGGTCTGAAAACGAATGTATTATTTAGTGAAACTCTTGACCAACCATTGATCTCTTTTGCGCGTTTATGAGAGTGCACAAGAGCTGCAGTTTGCGCAGTCCCTGACTTTTCCCCCCAAGTTTGTGACTTGCGAGATGTGGCGTTCAAGCAAGAAACTGCTTTGTTTTGCTTTAACCGGACCAGCAGCGATATTAACAACAAAACACACAACACAGCTGCACACAAACTAGAAAACAGAACTTACAAAACAAGTCTAAAACCTTTGAAGTTGACTTTTGTTTGAACCAGAGTACTCGGAAATTAAACAGGAGATCAAAGGTTGGTCTGTTTCTCACCAAACCTTATCGTATGGCTTCAGAACAAGTACGAGTCGCATACAAAAATTTATTAAACTTCTAAATTATCCTTTTGCGTCCTTTATGAAGCTTGAAGAGGTGGTCACCATAAACTTCCATTGTATGACATCACTGAACACTATTTATTTTTTTCACAATTTCTCCCTTTGTGTTAAGAAAAAGAAAGAAAGTCATATGGGGTTATAACAACATAGGGGTGAGTGAACACTGACTGAAATTTCATTTTTGGAACTATCCCTTTAGCGCAGTGTTTCATGCACACACACACACGTAAGATCACAGCAATGAGCTCTAACCTTGATGATAACCGCGTGAGCGGGTAAGTTAACGCCCCAAGCCAGTGTGGCTGTGCACACCAGCACTTTCAGGTAACCTCTAGAGAACATGTTCTCCATGAGCGTGCGGTCCTGTCGCAACATTCCGGCGTGATGAATCCCAAAGCCGTCAGGAAACATCTCCCTCATCTGCTTGTTTCTGGAGCGCTGTACCTGTGGAAACACATCACAACGCATGATAAACAACAAACTGGCCAGGAATAAGTGCAGCTCATCTGGTGAGCACTTATACTCAGTTTGATAAATGAAAAATTTTGAGATTCTATATTTTAATACAAATTGCTTAATTGATTTACTTGCTAAAATTAGATTGAGTATTTGATTATTCGATTGTATTAGGTGTGTCATTCACATATTACTAATACAGTATGTTAATGTTTATTTATTATTCAATTTTAATTTTCATTTTATTTTTGGTATTTTGCCACTTTTATTGAGAGGTACAGTAAAGAGAGGACAGGAAATGATCAGGAAAGAGGAATTGGATGACTCGATTTTGGGTCTGTCAAATGAAAGCAGCTCAACGTAGCACACGACGTGTGCTAACCACTAGGCCACAGCTCTAACATACAACAATATTCATATTTTTATAACATATTAAACATTGGTGCTGCCGTGTTAATTCGTTTGTGACTGTGCATAAGAACCAGTACTAAAGAGGGCTTCTGCTAAATCAACTTCTCAGTAAACAAATGGCCAAGGCTGGGGTGGAACTACATTTGTCCATACAATCGAAGATGGAGATACTGAAAAAAAAAAACAGTCATTATCTTTGCAATTTCATTAGTGTCGCAGAAATTAAGCACGCAGAATCTGTCTTGAGTATTCAACAAGTTTTGAACCTATCCAGCAGAACATTTGCACACACACTGTGGTGTGAGATGTGTGTTGTGTTGACTGTTGATGAGGGTCGTGACCTGTGCTGGCAGTAACGTCTTCACCATCAGACGTTTTGATCTCAGTCTGACTGAGTCTAAATGGAGGTCAACAGCAACAAGCCCCAGTGCTGTAGAAAACAGCCTATTACAGACAGTTTGTCCCTCAATAACACACACTGAATACCAACTACACACAAAACCTGCCTTACTGCAGTCTACCCTTACTAATAAAATACTGCAGCAGTACCATGGTACAGTGAGGGTATCAGTGGTACTCATGGTACTGAATAATTACTATATCCATATGCCATAGAATTCATGTGGTGGTACTACGTTATTTCAAAGAATACCATGGATTACAATAACACATGTCCAAAAAACATGGTATTTCTATAGTGCATAACCAAAAATACCTATGGTAGTTCCATGTTTAATGTCCAAAAAAAAAAAAAAGAAGAAAACTTTTTATTGCTTTCTTACGGAATGTTCCTTTGAGAGTTTGTTTTATTTTAATGCATACCATTCTGTTCTGCTTAAGAATATTTTCCTGTCGGGGCCTGGGTACCTCAGCGAGTATTGACGCTGACTACCACCACTGGAGTAGTGAGTTTGAATCCAGGGCATGCTGAGTGACTCTAGCCAGGTCTCCTAAGCAACCAAATTGGCCCGGTTGCTAGATAGGGTAGTTCCATGGGGTAACCTCCTCGTGGTCGCCATAACGTGTGGTTCTCGCTCTCGGTGGGCGTGTGGCGAGTTGTGCGTGGATGCAGCGGAGAATAGCGTGAAGCCTCCACATGCGCTACGTCTCCGCAGTAACGCGCTCAACAAGCCACGTGATAAGATGCGTGGATTGACGGTCTCAGACGTGGAGCCAACTGAGGTTCGTCCTCCACCACCTGGATTGAGGCGAATCACTACGCCACCACGAGGACTTACAGCGCATTGGGAATTGGGCATTCCAAATTGGGGAGAAAAAAAAAAAGAATATTTTCCTGTCTGGAGATCAGTATACACTGTGATTATAAAGGCGTTTTGAATAACTATGATGGCATTCACTAAATGTTACATATCACAGGTGTAATCCATCCGATGCGATTTAGATAAATTACCGTTGGTTTACCACTCATTATTTTAACGCTTTAATGAATTGCTCCATCATAAGAGGTTCGGATCTAAAAAATCTCTTCTATTTGCGTTCATCTGTTAGTTCATTCAGGTCTCTGATCAGCAGGTCTCTGTGGATGTGATGATTGTATCAAAGTTATTATGAGAGCTCTGCTTGTGAGATGTAATGTGACCTGTGACATAGCGACAGTGTTTGGGGAACAGAGAGGACTATACTAACTGAACTACATCTGACTTTTCTAAATGTACCTGCAGCTGGTTTTTGAACACACAGCCAACATACACGTATTCTGACACTCAAAGGAGGGATGCATCATTGTCCTATTAAACCATGCTATGGCAAAACATCACCAGTACACAATTTGCTCTCTTTACCACCATGGGGCCCTTTCAAATGTGATGTAACAAAGGTAGGCTTTAATTTATATGACTGAAGCAGTCATAAATGCAAAATAAAAATGATAAATTATTATAATGAACTACATTTTAACCTTTTCTGAAGAAAATGTGAATGGTGCTTGTACATACAAAACACACCTCCACAACGCATAGGTGTTGTGGGTGGTTGCCAGGGCATTGTTATGTGGTTGCTAAGTTGTTCTGAGTGTTTTTGATATGTTGCTATGTGGTTCTTTGATGTTCTAATTGGTTTCTAAAGCACTAAGTGTTTGCTAAGGTTTTCTAAGAGGTTGTCAAGCACATTGCTATGCAGTTGGGAATTCTAGGTTGCTGCGCAGTTGTAAGTAGTGGTGGTAAGCATATTGCTATGTGGATGCTAGGGTGCTGCAAGGTGGTCGCTTACTACACTTCATTTTACTTTATTTTACTGTGTCCTTGTTACCCACATTACATGCTTCTGTAATTAATTACTTTAGTTATAACAATACCTAATGGCAGCTCCACAAAACAAGTACTAAGTAAGTATTGTGGCGGGGTGTGCAAGAAACAGACACAGTGGGTGTGGTGTCAGGCCTTGCAGAGGCATTTATTTAAAATAATAAATTACATAAAGTGTTCAAAATAAAGGGCAATCTGGCATCATCGCGGTGAATGGAGCTATGTGAAGGAAAGGTGGTGATGAGAGGGTAAGGTCAAGGTATAATGGGCAGGATCCGGCAGCCGCATGCGCTCCCCTTCTGGGTCTGGGGCGCTTGAGGGGAAAGGCAGCCCAGCTTCCTGGCCCGTCGGCCATGACACGTACTCCAGTCCCTGGTGTTGCATCTAATTCTTGCCTGGGGTCCGGAGTGCGGATCAGGCGACACATCTAATTCATGCCCGACCCTTCCCGCTCCATTCCTGGACCTGCGAGGATATCGGCGTGAAGAGACCGGTCTTTAAAGGCAGCGGTGATGAGGCTCTCCGTTGACTTCATTTGTGCTTCATCACGTGCTGCCAAATGGGGAATAGTCACTGCCCACTCCAGTTGTGAGTCTGGCTAAAAAATGGCTCTCTGAAGATTTGGGGCGATGATGATCCAAGAGAGGGGTGTGTCATTCCGTCACAGTATATTAAGTTTGGAGATTGCATAAATATAGGAGATTGTTATTTCCGGCGCCATCTCGGGTGGCTACCTACCAGTGTTGCTCCTTTTGCTCTTTTTTTTTTTTTGCTTTATTTCTTACTGTCTTGTTATAGTAATTTATTATACTTTAAAGCAGGAGTCTTCAACCATTTTCAGGCCAAGGACCCCTTGGTGGGTAGAGAGATAGAGCCTGGACCTCCGTTACATGTTGCATAAAATTGAGTGTTGTGCTTTATGCCTATAAAAACATGTATGATGGTAGGCTACCATATTATTGTATGTACACACTCCATGATGTTTACATTGCAAAGCCATTGAAATAATCATTAAATGCTTCCCTGCTGAAAAGACCAGCTAAAACCAGCATAAGCTGGTTGGCTGGTTTTAGCTGGTAGTCCAGCCTGGTCATAACTAGTCAGGCTGGTTTTAAAGGGGTTTTGAACACTTTTTTAGCTGGTCATGCTGATCTTAGCTGGTCAGGGTGGTCTTAGTTAGTCAGGCTGGTCATAGCAGGTCATGGTGGTCTTAGCTGGTCAGGAAGGTCTAGGCTGGTCAGGCTGGTCTTAGCTAGTCTCCTAGCCTGGCCAAGCTGGTTTAAGCTGGGAGGCTAGCTGGTCTTCCAGCCTGAGCAGCTAAAAAGTGTTCAAACCCCCTCTGAAACCAGCTTACTGACCAACATGGCTAGGCTGGGCGACCAGCTAAAACCAGCCAACCAGCTTAGGCTTGTTTTAGCTGGTCTTTTCAGCAGGGACAGCAGGGGTCTGCAACATTTCTGACATGAAATTACATTTTTAAATGTCCTTGTTAATCCCTGTGCCAAACCTCCTCCAAAAAGAAAGAAAAAGACAGACAGACAGATAGATAGACAGACAGACAGAAAGACAAACAGACAGACCCTGTAGGCTGTCCTCTGCTCAACCGCACAGTGCGACCAACGCAAAGCAGACATATATACTCACGCGACCCTCCACTGCAGCGCTGCTTAACCTGATGTGTGTCGCGCATTGAGCAGCTCTTGATGAGCAGTTGTCGTGTGAAGTGTTCGTCCGGGCTGCGTGTTTCTACTGACGTTAAGATTTGGCATGCAGCTGCGAAGGACTTCAACATGTGGATAGACAAATTCATACTCCTCTCTCTCTCTCTCTCTCTCGCTGTTGCTTGCGTGCGAGAGTGATTATTACAAATGCCAACAGTGGATCAAACAATTTGCGGACCCCTGTTGAAGACCCTTGCTTTAAAGTATTTAGTGGACAATGAGGTGGAATGAATTGGTTTCACATCCACTTTTAGTTTTCTTGTTGCTGGAATTCTGTAATTGTGCCATAGCCTTGTCATGGCAGAGGTGACTCAAGGATCTATTATTTACACCAGGGACCAGCTAATGAGCATCCGACAGTGTGGTATGGCCAGGGTGAGTTTGGAAATCCCCAAGGAATTGAAGAGGAAATATTGTGGATGCAGGGCCAATGCCAAAAGTAAATTAGGTACAGACCGTATCTTCCATCTATTATAATGGGAAATGTGAGATTGCTGGAGAATAAAATGGACGAGTTAATATTACTCATGAGAAGCAATAGGATGTTTTGTGAGTGATGTGTTATGTGTTATACTGACACCTGGATGCATGAAAATATACCAGATTCTAGTGTGAGTTTAGCTGGCTTTCAACTGTTCAATGCGGCAGGAATCGCACCGAGAGTTACAAAGGATAAAGAGGGGGAGTAGCGATTTCACATAACTGTGAACGAGCATGTGTGCAACCCTGACATTGAACTGTTAACATTAAGTCTCCATCCATTCTACTTAACCAGAGAATTCTCCCAGTCCATTTTGTAATTTTTTTAATTCCTTCTGCAGCTAATGCTTCGCGGGCCACTGATGTCATCAACATGGTGGTCGCAAGGCTACACACAAGCACTTTCAAAGTGATATCTGGGGATTTTAAATCACGTTAAGCTGACAACGACTTTACCCACCTTTGCCAGAACAGGGAAAATGAAATCTTGGATCTATTGTTTGCAAATTTTAAAGAACTCTATAGTTCTTCCCCCTCTGGGTGGATCAGATCATAATCTGGTCTCACTTAAGCCAAATCAACATACCTGAAAGTCAAGTGACAATTAGTGATGATTAAAACTGTCCACAGATGGATGTGGGAAGCTGAGGAGACTCTCCAGGGCTGTTTTGAGGCAACAACCTGGGATGTTCTTTGTGACGCTGATGGGGAGGATACATATGCACATACAGACTTTGTTACTGAATACATTATTTTCTGTGTAGAAAATGTAGCCCCAGTGAAGACTGTGTGCTCTTTCCCAACAATAAACCGTGGGGGACTAGGGACATCAAGGCAGTATTGAACAAAAAAAGGAAGCCTTTAAGAGTGGTGATGAGGAGGTGAAGAAAGTGCAGAAAGAACTGAAAGTAAAGTTCATTGAAGACAAGGAGTGCTACAGAAGGAAACTGGAGCAGAAATTCCATCAAAGGGACATCAGGGAGGTGTGGAGTGGTATGAGAACCATCACAGGCCATGGAAAAAAAGCTGACCATATAATAGAGGGGAACCTGTATACGTTTTTTTTTTTGTTTTTTTTTAACAGGTTTGACAAGATGAATTGTGTCCAATCTCCACCCAGTTTCTCCTGTGACTCCCCTTCAAAGCCCAGTTCTCCCAAACTGCCAACCTCCCAGTTCTTCACTATGTCTCCTTGATATCTCCAAGGGCTTTTGCACATCCACATCCACCTCCACCTAAACACTCTCCCCGTTCCCCACTTTCTACATCACGGCTCTTTACCAACTCTGCGGAGTCAAAAATTACTGCATAGGAGGTAAGAAGAGAACTGTGTCCAGGTAAGGCTGTGGGACCTGATGGACTGATGTGCTCAGGGATATGCAACTCAGATGTGTGGGGTTTTTCAACTCATCTTCAACCTAAGTTTGCACCTGTGGATGGTACCTGTTCTTTGGAAGACATCATGCCTGGTTCCAGTTCCCAAGAAACCACAACAACCACTCCTAGTGACTATAGACCAGTGGCGTTGACTTTGAATGTCAAAGTCACTTGCAAAGCTGTGTATGCACCTACGTTCCTTAGCTGCGCCATCACTGGACCCTCTGCAGTTCGCCTATCAGGCATGTATTGGAGTTGAAGACACCTTTACTTTTTTGCTGAACAGGGTCTGTGGCAGGAAACCCTGTGAAAGTCATGTTTTTCAAATCCTCCTGTGCTTTTAACACCCTACGACCTTACTTACTCAGCAATACACTCCTGGGTATGCAGGTGGAAGCTCCAATGGTGGCTTGGATTACCAAATATCTTACTGGTCGGCCACATTATGCGAGGCTGCAGAACCATGTGTGACACCGTGGTGAGTAGCACAGGGGCACCAAAGGGGACAGTCCTTTCTACTTTCCTGTTGATTCTTTACACCTCAGACTTTAGTTTTCAGATGACTCTGCTATTGTGGGTTGTATTAGTAGGGTACAGGAGGATGAGTACAGGAGTGTGTTGGACAGTTTTGCGGAGTGGTGTGAGCTGAATTACCTCAAACTAAATATCACAAAGACTAAGGAGCCGTTGTTGATTTCAGGAGGCAGAGAACCTTCCCAAGTGCAGTGAGTATCAGGGGAAAGGTGGGGGACATTGTTGAGGAGTACAAGTACTTGGGTGTCTACATTAATAATAAACTGGACTGAAAAAAGAAACAAAGAAATAGACTGGACTAAAAACATAGAGGCTGTGTACAGGAAAGGTGAGAGCCACCTGTACTTTTCTTTAGGAGACTCAGACCATTTAATTTCTGCAGACCCATGTTGCTAATGTTCTATCACTCAGAGGTTGATAGTATCATCTTCTACACTGATGTGTGCTGGGGCAGACAGGTAAAGGAAGCCGATGCCAATAGACTTAATAAGCTCATTAGAAAAGCTGGCTCAGTCCTCTGAATGGAACTGGATTCTTTGATGGTGGTGTCTATGAAGCGGATGTTACAGAAGCATCTCAGTATCATGAACAATGCCTCTCAACACCTGCATGCCATGAGTTATATTGAAGCACCTTCAGTTGTGAATTAAGACCACCTAGGTGTACTCCTGAACGTTATAGGATTACCCTGTGGGATTAATAAAGTTTTACCCTTACCCTTGTTAGTATTACTCAGTAACCAACCATTAAAATACACATTAACATGAACACTGTGAACTAAAAAGTATGACCATAAAGACATTAAAACGGCCTAAAATAATTTGCTAGTCTTAGTTGGTTTAAGATGTCCAAGTTGGTGTTCAGCTAGTTTAGCATTTCAGTCAGATGGTCTCGATTTGACCAGCTGAAAAGGGCTCAAAACCCTTTTAATCCAGCAAACCAGACAAGACTTGTCCAGACTGAGAGACCAGCAAACCACCTTAAGCTGGTTTAAGCTGTTTTTTGTTTTTTAGCAGGGATGTTTTTCCTTGGTGCAAAAAGAGAAAGTTAGAAACATGTATGTCTTTATTTTCGCTCAATGTGGTTTGTTCACATCAACTGCAACATGACCAGCATGTAAAGCCATTGTGCTTCAGCTTCTATACCACACATTCCCTGCATTCACTGGCAGCTGAAAATTCATCATGCTGAAAAATCAGTAAATATTCACAATAAATAAGAAGGTAAACTAAAGAAAAGCACAAAAACGCATGTGAGAGCATGTTTAAGATGTAGAGGAGCAGCATACATTCTCCAGGGCACAGCGAGGCCATCAGAGACTTTAATTGAAACGCTAAGGTTTGCTTTGAGGTGTCACACTGTATTAACGTGCTGCTCGGCGAGTGTAAGTTAAAGTGAGGCCAGGGCAGCCGCTCGCGTTCAGAGGTTGGATTTGAGATGGCAGCATATCGGCTCTGTGATCAGGCCTGATTAAGGGCCACTGAAGAGAGATTATTTCCCCGTGCACTAAGCAGAAGCCGTGGCTGCCTTCTGCCGGCCATGGCAGACAGCGCTGATTAGCCATTACTCTGCCTTAACACAAGCAGACAGTAGCCATACCGCACGGAGACAGAGCACGCACCCCGGGTACTGAAACTTGTCGAGATGTGGGTGCGAGCAGCCTGCAGCCATCGCAAACGCAACAACCTGTTTCTCAAATAACACCCAGGACCTTGAGAAACACAGTGTTCATGAGCAATGCCATTAATTCTGCTAAATGAAAGAACACAAGCTCATTTGTGGCTCAAAGACATTACGAGTCTTCATAAATTTGATTTGACAGAGACATTAACTGTGCATTAGTTTTGACACTCAAATGTCTGTCATTTTGTCTCTCTCTCTCTTTGCTTTTGACACTTTGTTATTTTTATAACTTTCCCAAAGTGCATTTTTAACCTTTGCTGCCTCTCAGTATTCAAAAATGCTTATTTAACTACACATTTCATTTATGGGAAATGGCCCCAACTAGATTGACAAAGCAATCTCAGAGATCTGTCACTTGCTTACTCAGCACTTGATTACTAGTTTCTCACTAATCCAGAATTAGGTTTAATTTACAATAAAGGAAAGGAAAGGAAAGGAAAAGGAGCAAAGAAAAAAGGTAAAAGAAAATGGAAGGGGAAGGGAAAAGGAAAAGCAAAGTAAATGTAAAAGAAACCGGCAAGGATGAGGAAAAGCAAATGGAGCACAGGACGGAAAATAACAAAATGGCTAAATGAAATGGAAACATTCGGCGAGAAAGGGAAGGAAAATGAAAGCAGACGAAAGGACGAGAAAAAGGAAAAGAAAGAGAATGAGAAAAAAGAAAAGGGGAAAAGAAAAATCAAAGGAAACTGGAAAGGGAGAGGAAAAGGAAAGGGGGGATGGGAAGGGGAAAGGAAATTGAAAAAAGTTAAAAGGGAATTGAAATGAAAGTAAAAGGGAAAAGTAAAGAAAAATAAAAGGATAAGAAAAAAACATAAAAGGAAATTGAGAAGGAAGAGGACATAGAAAAAAGGAAAGTGGAAAGAAAAAAGGAAAGGAAAAAAGACAGGAAAGTAAACAAAAAGGAAAGGATGAGGAAAAGAAAAGGGGAAAGGGAAGGGAAAAGGAAATGGAAAAATAAAACAGGGAAAGGAAATGAAAGAACAAAATGAATTGGAAATAAAAAGGGAGGAATGAAAGGGGAAAATGAAAAGCAAAGGAAAGTAAAAGGAAACTGAAAACAGATGAAGAAAAAGAGAGGGGGAAAGGGAAAATGAAATGGAAAAGGGAAAAGAAGTAAAAGGAAATTGATAAGAGGAAATAGAAAAAAAGTGGAAAGAAAAGAGGAAAAGAAGAGAAAAAGACAGGAAAGTAAACAAAGGAAAGGATGAGGAAAATAAAAGAGGGAAAGGGAAGGAAAAAGGAAATGAAAAATTAAACGTGGAAAAGGAAATGAAAAAAGGAAAGAGAAAGAAAGAGAATGAGCAAAAAGAAAGAAAAAGAAGGGGAAAGGAAAAAGAAAGAAAAGGAAACTGGGAAGGAAAAGGGGAAAGGAAGGGGAAAGGAAATTGAAACAAGTTAAAAGGAAAAGGAAATGAAAGGAAAAGTAAAGAAAAAGAAAAATATAAGAAAGGGGGAAAGAAAAAAAAACAAGAAAAAGAAAGGGGAGGAATGAAAGGGGAAGAGGAAAAGCAAAAGAAAAAAGGAAACTGACAAAAGATGAAGAAAAGGGAAGGGAAAAGGTAATGGGAAAAAATGAAATGGGAAAGGGAACATAAAAGGAAATTGAGAAGGAAGAGGACATAGGAAAAAAAGAGAGTGGAAAGAAAGAGGAAAGGAAAAAAGACAGGGAAGTAAACAAAAAAGGAAAGGATTAGGAAAAGGGGGAAAGGGTAGGGAAAAGGAAATGGAAAACAAACAGGGAAAAGGAAAAGAAAGAAAAAAGAATGGGTAGAGGAAAAAGACAAGCAATACGGAAGGGACAGGAGGATGAGGGGGGAAAAGGAGGGAAAGGAAGAGATATGGAAAAGGAAAGAGGAAAGAAAAGGAACAATTTATCTCAGTTTCGATGTCTGCTTTACCAGTCACAACAACTGAAAAATGTGATTTCTAAGGTAAAACCTAAATGATTGAAAATCAAATCAAAGCGGTTTTGGAAAGAAGAGCTTTACTTCCACATGCCTACACAGAGACTTGGTCACTGCTTGGTGGTCTTAGTTTTGTAGATGAGGCAATAAAGCTTTTCAGCACACAATAATGACAGAGAAGATAAACAATAGAAATTAATTAGCAAAATCCTGTAGACATGTCCCAAAAGAGAAACTCTCTCCCGTCAGTGAGAGAAGGCCTGCTGTCATACCTGATGTTGCTTTTTCCGAAAAACAACAAATCCTTCTCAACTCCTGACGTTCCGGTCGCTTCTAGTCTTAATGGGCTGAGACAGCTTTATTCATCAGCACACACATCAGCAGCACAACTATTCTACTAATTCTTCTTTTGTGTTGCCCAGAAACAGCTAACAGCATATGGGTTTGAAACCATGTGAGGGGGAATAAATAATCCCAGAATTTTCATTTTTGGGTGAACTGTTTCTTGAGGACTGACATGTAGTGCCTGAATCTCTAGTGTGTGACATAGACTGAGTCTGTTTGCAGTACCACCTGTGAGCACTAGGTGTCTCCTTTCATCCACCATTGAGACAGAGTGTGTGTACAGTACTGATGCAGAGAGAGAGGGCAGTGTGGTGGGCTGCATGAGCATAACAGAGGGGCTCTAGTATGAACGAGTTTTGTCTTGGGGCATGACAGAGCTGACACAGGCCACGTGATGTTTGAAGCAAGAGACCGGTCATGTTTTAAACGCTGAGCTGAGAAAATGCCTTTCTTTTGATCTCTTTAAGTAGTCTTGCTCGTATTTTCTCTAACCTTGCATAGATTTGTTCAAGGTTTTACATTTTGAGGATTAGGGCATGCCACATATCCTGTCCATGATGGCATCTGTATAAATTGGCTAGCTTCTCTCAAGTGACATGAATCTGTGCCAACATACTGTATGCATTGATTTTCCCCTGCTGATTGTGACCCTATCAAAACAAGGCCGCAACCTTACAGCCATGACGTCAATTTGTAGGCGAATTTTGTTCTACAACATAAATGACACATTTTCATACCTCAAACGTGAATTTTGAAGCCACCGTGTTTTTAAAAAAAGTATACAATTCAATACGGCTTTAAAATTAACGTTTGAGGTATAACTGTGTGTAATGTATGTTGTAGAACAAAACATCCACGTGTTTACCACAGACCTTATTTTACTCATAAGTTCAAAAACCCCATTATAAAAACCCATTGGAAAATCCTGAGAGAACCCATGGCGAATTAGACTTCCGGGTTTGTGGACTACAAGCTGAATAGCTCTATCAAGTACTATGAAACAGTAATGACACTCTGTTAGTTTTAAACTGTAAATACTGACGTCTCTGATGTAGCTGGTTATGTTTGTATACTTTTCTATACTATTGGTATGCTATACTGCTGGCTACAAAAGCATCATAATAGTTGAGAAACACCTCATATACAGTCAGGTACAGTCGCCCTAATACTGTAATGTCACACTACTGATGAATGGGATATGAATACTGAAAGGGCATCTGATAGGATCTCTATCCATCATTAATAGATCGAGTCCTTCACACAGATCACCCTGAACACTGGACTTCTGCATCTGCCCATCTATCATTTAAAAACTTCAGCACAAGAACACGGAACTTTACAATCCACACACAAACAAGAACAATATTCACCATCAAATATCAATATAAAACATACTAACATACTAATGACACTAATTAAATTAGCTTTTATACTGAGCTAATAAAAACCATCACATCTGTTGTAGGTGGAAGCCAATTAGTGTGACGTGTGATCTGTGTAAGGATGTATCGATAGTACTTTACTGCTGCAATATACATTTCTGCACTGACTACAGAGTTCCCACTACATTTAACCAACGAATTTCTATGACTTATCATGTCATTCATGATTACTGGATAAGGATTTAGAAAAATTATGTTAAAGAGATAGCATTCAGAAAGAGCTAATTCTGGTAGATTATTTTATTGTTGAGCCTGAATAAAATATACAAAAAAATAAATAAATAAAATATTGAAATGATATATATATTCATTGAAATTCACTTCCATAACTTAAAAAATCCCCCGAGAGTTCCTGTTTTCCATGACTGGGGGAACCCCAAGAACATTTTAGAAAATGATTTCCATTTTGCTAATAATAATTTAATCAGAGTATTTTTGCAGACTAAGTGTTTTTGTTCATTATCAGAACAGCCCTCTGACTGATATTAACAAACCATATACATACTTAACCAGTTGTCACACACACCCGCAAACACACACTCATTTGGAGATTTGTGCTCTTTAGCAGTAAGCGCTTGGAGTCGCAGGCCGAATGAAGTGCTTATAGAGGCTCTTATCAGAGAGAAATGCATTAAGATATCTGAGCCTGATTGACAGCCTCTACAAACACACATCAAGCACTTTAATGGGCTATAAACAATCCCACTTTACACTACTGACCTTACAGGTGATCTGCTACCCCCTCCATATTCATATGTGGGATTAAAAGAACATAAATATTAATGAAGGTGATTTTCATGAGTAAATAAGCTGTGTATTATCAGTGGGCGAGTGGTAAGGTGTGAGGATGTTTGTGTGGTGAAGGTTTAAGCAGAGATATAGCGATCTTATAGAACACGTTAACTCACTTTAATCCTCACAAACACACTTAAACTCCAATACCCTTATCTGAACTATCAGACTTGGGCTCTTTGCTCCTGAAGAGCGACAATCTACAACATATCAACCAAAAAAAAAAAAAAAAAGAAAAAAAAAGAGGAAAAAAACAAATGGTACTCGCAGGTAAACTTCTACAGATGCACGTCATCAGCTTTTCTGTCTTTTAATCTATCAATATAAATTTATTTTTAAACATGATCACACAGGATGTGTTGTTTAATGTTATGTTACTTGTATAATGTGTTATAATGCACTTTATATAATCAGATTACTTTTTGAATGTTACTTTTCTGGGAACAGTTGTGTTACTTTCGTAACTGTTGTGGTTACAGTTATGTTATTTTGTAACTGTTGTGGTTACAGTTATTTTACTTGTGTAATTGTGGTTACAGTAGTGTTACTTGTGTAACTGTTGTGATACACTTGTGCTACCTGTGTGATAGTTGTGGTTACAGTAGTGTTACTTGTGTAACTGTTGTGATACAGTTGTGTTACCTGTGTGATAGTTGTGGTTACAGTAGTGTTACTTGTGTAACTTGATACACTTGTGCTATCTGTGTGAAAGTTGTGGTTACAGTAGTGTTACTTGTGTAACTGTTGTGATACACTTGTGTTACCTGTGTGATACACTTGTGTTACCTGTGTGATAGTTGTGGTTACAGTAGTGTTACTTGTGTAACTGTTGTGATACACTTGTGTTACCTGTGTGATAGATGTGGTTACAGTAGTGTTACTTGTGTAACTGTTGTGATACACTTGTGTTACCTGTGTGATAGTTGTGGTTACAGTAGTGTTACTTGTGTAACTGTTGTGATACACTTGTGTTACCTGTGTGATAGTTGTGGTTACAGTAGTGTTACTTGTGTAACTGTTGTGATACACTTGTGTTACCTGTGTGATAGATGTGGTTACAGTAGTGTTACTTGTGTAACTGTTGTGATACACTTGTGTTACCTGTGTGAAAGTTGTGGTTTCAGTAGTGTTACTTGTGTAACTGTTGTGATACACTTGTGTTACCTGTGTGAAAGTTGTGGTTTCAGTAGTGTTACTTGTGTAACTGTTGTGATACACTTGTGTTACCTGTGTGATAGATGTGGTTACAGTAGTGTTACTTGTGTAACTGTTGTGATACACTTGTGCTATCTGTGTGATAGTTGTGGTTACAGTAGTGTTACTTGTGTAACTTGATACACTTGTGCTATCTGTGTGAAAGTTGTGGTTACAGTAGTGTTACTTGTGTAACTGTTGTGATACACTTGTGTTACCTGTGTGAAAGTTGTGGTTTCAGTAGTGTTACTTGTGTAACTGTTGTGATACACTTGTGTTACCTGTGTGATAGTTGTGGTTACAGTAGTGTTACTTGTGTAACTTGATACACTTGTGCTACCTGTGTGATAGTTGTGGTTACAGTAGTGTTACTTGTGTAACTTGATACAATCGTGTTACATGTGTGATAGTTGTGGTTACAGTAGTGTTACTTGTGTAACTTGATACACTTGTGCTACCTGTGTGATAGTTGTGGTTACAGTAGTGTTACTTGTGTAACTGTTTTGATACACTTGTGCTACCTGTGTGATAGATGTGGTTACAGTAGTGTTACTTGTGTAACTGTTGTGATACACTTGTGCTACCTGTGTGATAGATGTGGTTACAGTAGTGTTACTTGTGTAACTGTTGTGATACACTTGTGCTACCTGTGTGATAGTTGTGATTACAGTAGTGTTACTTGTGTAACTGTTGTGATACACTTGTGTTACCTGTGTGATAGTTGTGGTTACAGTAGTGTTACTTGTGTAACTTGATACACTTGTGCTACCTGTGTGATAGTTGTGGTTACAGTAGTGTTACTTGTGTAACTGTTGTGATACACTTGTGTTACATGTGATAGTTGTGGTTACAGTAGTGTTACTTGTGTAATTTGTGATACACTTGTGTTACCTGTGTAATAGCTGTGGTTACAGTAGTGTTACTTGTGTAACTTGTGATACACCTGTGTTACCTGTGTGAAAGTTGTGGTTACAGTAGTGTTACTTGTGTAACTGTTGTGATACACTTGTGTTACCTGTGTGATAGATGTGGTTACAGTAGTGTTACTTGTGTAACTGTTGTGATACACTTGTGTTACCTGTGTGAAAGTCGTGGTTACAGTAGTGTTACTTGTGTAACTTGATACAATTGTGTTACATGTGTGATAGTTGTGGTTACAGTTGTGTTACTTGTGTAACTTGATACACTTGTGCTACCTGTGTGATAGTTGTGGTTACAGTAGTGTTACTTGTGTAACTGTTGTGATACACTTGTGCTACCTGTGTGATAGATGTGGTTACAGTAGTGTTACTTGTGTAACTGTTGTGATACACTTGTGCTACCTGTGTGATAGTTGTGATTACAGTAGTGTTACTTGTGTAACTGTTGTGATACACTTGTGCTACCTGTGTGATAGTTGTGGTTACAGTAGTGTTACTTGTGTAACTTGATACACGTGTGCTACCTGTGTGATAGTTGTGGTTACAGTAGTTTTACTTGTGTAACTGTTGTGATACACTTGTGTACATGTGATAGTTGTGGTTACAGTAGTGTTACTTGTGTAATTTGTGATACACTTGTGTTACCTGTGTGAAAGTTGTGGTTACAGTAGTGTTACTTGTGTAACTTGTGATACACCTGTGTTACCTGTGTGAAAGTTGTGGTTACAGTAGTGTTACTTGTGTAACTGTTGTGATACACTTGTGTTACCTGTGTGATAGATGTGGTTACAGTAGTGTTACTTGTGTAACTGTTGTGATACACTTGTGTTACCTGTGTGAAAGTTGTGGTTACAGTAGTCTTGTGTAACTTGATACACTTGTGTTACCTGTGTAATAGCTGTGGTTACATTAGTGTTACTTGTGTAACGAGTGATACACTTGTGTTACCTGTGTGATAGTTGTGATTACAGTAGTGTTACTTGTGTAACTGTTGTGAATACAGTTGTGGTAGAAGTAATTTTACATGCACGATATATCGGTAGCCAATATATTATTGGCTGATAACTGGGAAAATAAAAATATTTTTATCGTGCCGATAGTGGAATTGCCACCAATATTTTTGCAGATAATTTGTTTTGGTTTATTTAGAATCTCTGACTGCCTGCGGCTTCTCTACTTCAGGCATGGACTCTGGATCATCTTCTGTAAGTAACAACATGTCAATTTCCATTTTCTGTTTACCATATGTTTTATAAAGCAATAAATGAAAACGCAAAAACATGTATGTTTTTATTTTTTATTTTTTATTCCCTTTTCTCACCAATTTGCATGCTCAATTCCCACTGCACTCTAATTTCTCATGGTGGAGGAATTCGCCTCCGCTTCTGAGACAGTCAGCCCGTGCATCTGATCACATGTCTTGCCAAGGGCGTTAGCGCAGAGACGTAGCGAGCATGGAAGCTCACACTATTCACCACGGCATCCACACACAACTCACCACATGCCCCACAGACAGTGAGAACCACCTTATAGCGACCACAAGGAAGGTAACCCACGTGATTCTACCCACCCTAGCATCCGGCCCAATTGGTTGATTAGGAAGCCTGGCTAGAGTCATTTTTGCTTCTTACTTCATGAAACAAACAGAATATGGAAAATAGTGTTTTGTTACTTACTGCATCACAATCAAAACAAGCCTAAACACAATGTAACATGGTGCATAGATCTTGATATAATTCTCACAGAGTGAACCGAGATGGCTAAAAACACTAGTTTGTGAATGAAACAAATGTGCTATTTTAGGAGCTGAGACTTTTCTAACATTATGATTCATGACTATTAGATCTGTTCGATGTTACCTATTCCCATTATGATTACTGGTCCTCATTCATGAAACATGAGCAGAATTTTTTTTTGTGTAAATCGTGCATCAAGCCGTTCTGATGTAAACTGTCGGATTCATGAAAGTTTTCGTATTTTCAAAATGTTAATTAATACAAACTAAATTTACACCTGCTCCCAACCACGTGTAAATCGTGCATAAGACATCCAAATGTGTTCTTCTTTCAGGCAAACTGTCATGACTAGGTTTTGCTAAGTAAAATTAAATAAGTAATGAAAAACAAATATTAACCATAAAAAATAAATTAGTGGGGAAAAAAAAAGAAAAAGCATAAAAAGCTTTGTTTTCTTTTTAAATCATAGCATATTCTTATTTAGAGACGTTTTCTTTACTGTTTGAATACATTTTTTCAAAGTATAATTTTTTCCCTGTGCTGCTTATCATTTTTTCAGCAGAAATGCTTGATTTTTCTCGAAAAAATGAATGCCCTCTTACGTGACTGGTTGGACAGTTTTTATTTATTTATTTTTTATATGAGCTCCATAATTTAGGTTTCATAATTTAATAGGCATCGCTAAATCACATTCAGCTGACAATGTATGGTCAATGTTAATACTGTTAAATTCATAAACAAACAAATCGCAGGCAGGTGTGTACACAATACAACAGGGAAAAATTGTAAATGCCCGCACATTGTTGTATATCTTGCAAATCGGTAATATCTTACAGCGTTTTGGTCAAAGATCTTCTTCTGGCATTCTATTAATTTCTCGAAAGATTCTTCCAGTTGCAAGTATATCACTGTTACCATCAAGATTTACCCAAGATGATTCACGCTGGCGATGTGCTGCGAACTGAACCAGAGAAGGTTAATTGTGGTGGACATTCTCCTCCAGCGTGAACTGAACATTTTTTACACTCATGTCAAACCATTTTTATTGACCTCTTGAACTGTTTGATTCAAAAAAGAGCCTCCGATGACAGCAAAAACATGCAATTTACTTTAAGTCCTCACTTTCTTTGAGACACCGTTGTGTTTGCTAAATCAAAATTTTACAATGTGAATGCACTACATTCAGTTCTGCATAGATGTTAACAGCATTTACTAGCGAGTCTGGTGCCTTCCTTATGGCATTTTCATGGGCATGGATTATGATAATTGTGAATGAACATGCACACGCCCCCTATTAACGAATGTTTGGAATTCACTAACATACAGTTGAAGTCAGAAGTTTACACACACTTAGGTTGAAGTCATTAAAACTAATTTTGTAACCACTCCACAGATTTCATATTAGCAAACTATAGTTTTTGCAAGTCGTTTAAGATAGTAATTTTTCCAACATGACTTCATGGGAAAATCAAAAGAAATCAGCCAAGACCTCCGAAAAAATAAATAAAAATAATTGTGGAGCTCCACGAGACTGGTTCATCCTTGGGAGCAATTTCCAAACACCTGAAGGTACCATGTCCATCTGTACAAACAATAGTATGCAAGTATAAACACCATGGGACCACGCAGCCATCATACCGCTCAGGAAGGAAACACATTCTGTCTCCTAGAGATGAACGTAGTTTCATGAAAAAAAGTGCAAATCAATCCCAGAACAATAGCAAAGGACCTTGTGAAGATGCTGGAGGAAACCGGTAGACAAGTATCTATATCCACAGTAAAAAGAGTCCTATATCAACATAACCTGAAAAGCTGCTCAGCAAGGAAAAAGCCACTGCTCCAAAACCACCATAAAAAAGCCAGACTACAGTTTGCAACTGCACATGGGGACAAAGATCTTACTTTTTGGAGAAATGTCCTCTGGTCTGATGAAACAAAATGTAACTGTTATATAAAATTTAACTGCCATAATGACCATCATTATGTTTGGAGGAAAAAGGATGAGGCTTGCAAGCTGAAGAACACTATCCCAACCGTGAATCATGGGGGTGGCAGCATCATGTTGTGGGGTGCTTTGCTGAAGGAGGGACTGGTGCACTTCACAAAATAGATGGCATCATGAGGAAGGAAATATATGTGGATATACTGAAGCAACATCTCAAGATATCAGCCAGGAAGTTAAAGCTTGGTCACAAATCAGTCTTCCAAATGGACAATGACCCCAAGCATACCTCCAAAGTAATGGCAAAATGGCTTAAGGACAACAAAGTCAAGGTATTGGAGTGGCCATCACAAAGCCTGACCTCAATCCGATATAAAAATTTGTGGGCAGAACTGAAAAAGCGTGTGCGAGCAAGGAGGCCTACAAACCTGACTCAGTTACATCAGTTCTGTCTGGAGGAATGGGCCAAAATTCCAGCAACTTATTGTGAGAAACTTGTGAAAGGCTACCCAAAACATTTGACCCAAGTTAAACAATTTAAAGGCGATGCTACCAAATATTAACAAAGTGTATATAAACTTCTGACGCACTGGGAACGTGATGAAAGAAATAAAAGCTGAAATAAATCATTCTCTGTACTATTCTGACATTTCACATTCTTAAAATATAGTAGTGATCCTAACTGACCTAAGACAGGAAACGTTTTCTATGATTAAATGTTAGGAATTGTGAAAAACTAAGTTGAAATGTATTTGGCTAAGGTGTATGTAAACTTCTGACTTCAACTGTATCTAGTTCATTTTAAATAGTCTGGTGGTGTTTCTGACACTGAGTAAATGCTACATACTCTATGTCTGTCAGTACATGTCAAACTGTGTTTTAATCAACTGTACACGTTTAAAAAAAAAAAAAAAATCTGGGGGAGTACGAAGCGAAAGTTTTTAGGAAGGTAAATTTTACACGCAAATTATTCCAGATTTACTCATATATTAATGAAAGTGTCATGATTGAAGCCCACTGTTCACATTTCATAAGTTATACAGTGGAACTGTCACAGATGAGCTCTGTAGCAAGCGTCTGTGAATGAGACACGCATGAGCACAATGTAAGCACATACAAAACACACACACACACACCACCGTTGCACTCACAGTCTGGCCGCTAGCATAAATATTACACCATGTATACAGAGATTAGGGTTTGTATTGTGTTTTGTTGTTTAATGTTCGTTATATCCTTTTAATTTATCGTGTCATTTTGGATTAACGCATTACATCTGTTAGAAGTTTGTATTCTCTTTCTGTTAGTGATTCATCAGGATTTCCATGGGTACCATACAATTTATGCAAGTTTATTCATTTATTTATTTTTATCTTTAATTATTTAAGTGTGTCATTTATTTCTCATTTAAATTAGCATACATCTGTAAAATAGGCACATTTCTGGTTCATGTTACATCTGCCAAAGCTTAAACAGCAGCAGTTAAGAGTTGGACAGATTGTCAAATCCAGATTCCAAGTTTTTAAATAACACCTATTTTTCAAATGAGGAGCTTTAATTAATTAGCTAGCAGTTCAAGGTAAAAGGTTATAAATTAAAACTTAATTAATAATAATAATAATAATATATTATATATTGCTTCTGAAGATTTAACCACTGGAGTCTTATGGATTAATTTCTGGATTGCTTTTTGGAACTTTAAAATTTAGGTCAACATGCACTTGCATTGTGAGTACCTACAGAGCTGAAATATTCTTCGAAACTAATAACTTAATTTGTGTTCAGCAGAAGAAAGTCATACACATCTGGGATGGCATGAATTTTAATTTTTGGCTGAACTATGCCTTTTAAAAGTAAACATTTCCCAACACTACTCATCACTTCACATTTATACACATAAGTAGCACACAGTATCACACACAAATGTTTTCATTGCACCAAGGTTGAATTTACAGTATTTATACCACAAAGCATTGCCTCGTTCTCTCTATACTGTGGCTTTGAGGAGGCAAGTGCTATAGTCTGATGTATTTATATCTGCTTCACATAAATGGGGTGTAGATTAGAGACACATCTGTCTTGGCCAAGCCCGTGGGAACCGCAGAAAGGTTACTAATGCATCACTCCACCTTCTGCAGGGAGATTTAAATATGGAGTTATAGTGTGGCAGCAGTCTCCAGAGATCAACACCTCCACTTCTGTGTGTTCACATATCCCTCAACTCATCTATAACACACACACACACACACACACACACACACACACACACACACACACACACACACACACACACACACACACAAGAAACAACCTCCTTAAGTCTTTAAGAGATGGCAGGGCTAAATGGGGATATATACCATAACCGTGATATAAACGTACTCGTACTGCGATGTTCGATTTTGGTCATACCGCCCACCCCTAGCAGATGGTTAACCACAGCAGCTTGAGCTGTTCAGACAAATTTCATGCATAAAAACTCCACCAGTCTATCTTGGATCCAAGACCTGTGTGAATCCAAGATCTCGAACCCTCCAGCCTCAAAGAACCAGATCTCTTGCCTGTCTTGTGCTGCCAGTATGCAGTGTTAACAAGAGGAAGTGCCCTAGCACTGCAGCAGTCCAGCTGTTTATTGATCTTCTAAGGTCAGGATTGGTCCATTCTACAGCAGGTCTCGTCTGATCGGCCTCACACTCCTCTTCAACTAATAAAGCCTAAACACTCAACAGCAGACAGGTGGTACTGGCCATAAACCCCCTGTGCCCTGTCAAACCTCAACCTTCTGCACCTCTGACTTCCTCAAAGCAGACCTGATTACTGAATCTGTGTGAACATCACCAATACTGATAGAGCAAAATAACATCATACCAAACGGCAGAGAAAGAATGGTATCTTGATTACGATTATGATGTCACAACCATAAGCTCAATAAAATATGACTGTCCACATTTACATATCACCCTACGCAGCAGCTTGTCCCGGCCTGATGGAGTGCAGCATGACCTACACTAGAATACAGAGGTTATCAAATCCTAACAAAAGTCGATTACATACAAAAGGTCATAAAGTCGAGATGTAACAGCATTCGCAACTCATTTTACTTCCATAATGTGACATATAATGTAATATCTCCAATTGAAAAATTATGTTTAATGAGAATAAAATGTAGAGTTGGACGTGATTTTATCCACTGGGAAATGATTAGATGGTGGTTGGAAGGACAGATTGAAAAATAAAAGGGCTTGGTGACATTCAGACCAGGAATGTGTATTAGGGTCAATGTTGACTTTAAAGGTGCAGTAGCAAAGAACGTCCTGCTTGGACATTTGTCAGTATAGACGCCATATTTTAAGGAATATTCCGGGTTCAATACAAGTTAAACTCAATCGTCAGCATTTGTTTTTACCACAGAAAAGATTGACTCTAATTTATTATAAAATAAAATGGAAATGGAGCCAGTCCATAAACATTAAAATACACACTGTTTCCAAAGGATAGCAACAAGACCTAAACATTATAATGTTAACATTGTTTCAGTGTGATAAAATCTCTGTTCTACACGATTTTAGTGTGATCAAATCATTTAAACTCTGTCTCCATCGGACGTGAGTGGCGCGTTGCATAGTATCAAAAGCATATCTTTCCCATTCTTATCAATGATGCTGCCTACACTAGAAATGTCTGTTAGCACCAACAGTAAACATGAAAAAAAGAAAAGTGGGGTTTACTTAAAAAAACAAACAAACAAACAAACAAAAAAAAAAAACTAGGAAACAATTTGCACACAAATTGCTAGTAAATTTAACAGATTATATTTTCAAGTAAAGTCTACACACAATTATTGGTGGCTTTAATTAGATATTCTTAAGTTAAGTTTACTTGGCAATACTCTGTTTCAAGTAAACTTTACTCACTCTTTGTTTGTACATTTTACTTAAGCAATGTAGCACTGAATTAAGCCATGCTTTTAAAAGTGTTCTAGCATTTCAATGCATTTTTAACATACTTATTCATGTACCACATGGCACACACAAACCTTCCACAGGGAAGCTTAATACATGCTATGTAGTGTATTAGACAACATCACCTTGCTTTAATGGCTTTAATGTCCAAGATCCAGAGCTACGCACATAGACCTCAAAACTTGGTGCACAAAACACAATGACGGTAACAATCAACAGACAATTTTTTGATCATAAAAATTTAATAATGGGTAATTTAATTTTTTTTTTCTCCCTAATTTGGAATGCCCAATTCCCCATGTGCTCTAAATCCTCGTGGTGGCGTAGTGATTCGCCTCAATCCGGGTGGCAGAGGAGGAATCTCAGTTGCTTCTGCATCTGAGACCGCCAACCCGTGCATCTTATCACGTGGCTTGTTGAGCGTGTTGCCACGGAGATAGCATCCACGCTCAACTCACCACGCGCCCCACCGAGAGCGAACCACATCATAGCGACCACGAGGAGGTTACTCCATGTGACTCTACCCTCCCTAGCAACCAGGCCAGTATGCAAGCTTATTAATTATTCAAGCCTGGTGCATGCTGGGGAATGCCAGCTTTGAAACGTTAAGTAAAATTTACTTATTTTATATACCAGTGAAGTTGACTCAAATTAGCAAATAAATATAACCAGGTTTTCTATAATGCATTATAAAGATAACAAACAATAATAAATAATATTTATGAGCTAGAGCATGTTTAATAAATGTAGAATTTACCTAATATTTTCAAGTCCACACATAATTTTTTTCTGCTAAATTTACTTCACAATTTTTTTTTTGCTTCAATGTATTCGGTTGCTGACGTGCTGCAGGGCTTCTCCAGCCACTTTATTTCTCGAGCTCACAGCTGACTGGCCCATGCTGTCTGCGCATCATTTAGAATTTCACTTCAACGCTTTTAGTGTAGACAGCCTCAAGCTGTTGCATCATGTCAACGGACGGGTCCAGTGTAGACAGGGTGTTGAAGGGTTAACGGCATTGAATTTTCATGTCAACAAAATATTGGATATAACTTTACACTGATATGGTTAATAAGCCATTTTATCTCACTAAAATCATGTTAACACATATAATGTTTGTGGCTATATTTTTGATTTATTTTAATGTTAATGGACTGGCCCCATTCACTTCCATTGTAAGCAACTTGCTGTAACTGCTATTTTTGCTTATTTAATAAACGAGGGATGAGTCGAAAAATATGTTTGTGGGAATCAATGTCGATTGAGTTTAACTTTTCTTTAACTTGAATAAAAAATAGGCTTTAAAGGATAAGTTGAACAATTGCACGGTCCTTCTGATGTTTAATTTTTACAATCCATGTTTTTGTGCACTGAAATTTTTTGGGAAATTATGCACTTTCAAAGTTCCGACGACCTACAGTAATTTACACACAAAGTACAACCTATTGAATGCACTGTATTTATATCCCTCACAGCCTTGTTTTCCTTCACATTAAATTCAATATGCTCTCTACTCTGATTAGTGTCTATTGTAAGGCCATTGTAAGGGTCAGAGAGAGTAAAATTTTTTTTAAATTGACTGTTTTTGAAGAAAGAAACCTTGACTAACATTAGAAGTGGACATGCCAGCCCCTTTGGATATGCACTGTCTGGTAAAAAGTATACCACCTTATAATTATCAGGTTTAGCTATAGCAGTAATTCTAGTAAAAACCATGCTACACCATTCAGTGACATACTGGAGAACTGTGCACTTTCAACTTTGTTGTAACAGTTTAGGAAAGACCCTTTTCTGTTCCAGTATGACAATGCACCTTTACACAATGCAAGGTCCAAATAAAAATTATTTACTGAGTCTGGTGTGGAAGAACATGACTGGCCTGCACAAAGCCCAGACCTGAACACCACTGAACACCTTTAAGACGAATTAATACAGCGAGCTTGGCCCCATCACCAAACATCAGTATCTGACCTCACTGAGGCTCTTGTGTAGAGTTGAACATGTAATTTCAAAAGCATGGGCATTTATCCATCCCTTTGCTTCTTTTACAGCTTCAACTCTTCTGGTTCAGCTTTCCGCTAAGTGTTGGGATTTGCTTCTATTCAAACACACGATCATCAGTGAGGTCAGGCACTGATGTGGGCCTGACTCATGTTCCAATTTATCCTAAAGGTGTTCTGCAAGTATTAAAGTGCAGTGGTCTCCACCACCACGAATCCTCTGAAAACACTGCACATGAATTGGTTCTGGTTTCATCTAGTGTGTCTCTGAGAATCTTGAAGCATGGCAGCAGCTGTACTGCATACTCAAGCACTGTTTGAATGTCAGACTCTGCAGGAACTCTAATTGCACGCCCACTCCATCTAATAGGGCAGCAAGCTGAAGTTTAGTGCAGCTTCGCCTTCAGGTTTCATTTCAAAGCCTCCGCACCAGTTTGGCCCTCGCAGGTACGTCTCCTGGCTGTGTTTACTATTCTCTCAGAAAGCGCCTCAGGTAGCACAGGTGACTGACCTCAATTTCTCTCACTTTTTGCCCCTGCATAGCTTGTGAATAACCGCTCATAAATAACGGCACTTTGTTTGGCTGCGTCTGAGCCTGGCTGGAGAGACCCACTCTCAAATTCTTTGTCCTGAGGTGCAACATAGGTTCAGTACGATGGGTACAAAACTCAGGAAAGAGAACGCTGAATATATTATTTAATTTATTCAAGGACCGAGACAGAGAGTGTCCAGAAAGATTGTGAAACTTTTATAGAAACGGCACTTCATTTGTACAGAATTCGGACCACATTTACCATTTTTAATAATGACGAGCACAAATGGCTTGGAAAGCACACGATTAAAACACAGTTTGATATGTACTGACAGACATAGAGTATGTAGCATTTACTCAGTGTTGGAAACACCACCAGACTATTTAAAATGAACTAGATACAGATGAAGTCAGAAGTTTACATACACCTTAGCCAAATACATTTAAACTCAGTTTTTCACAATTCCTGACAATTAATCGTAGAAAACATTCCCTGTCTTAGGTCAGTTAGGATTACTACTTTATTTTAAGTGTGAAATGTTAGAACAATGTCAGAATGTGAAATGTCAGAATAATAGTACAGAGAATTATTTATTTCAGCTTTTATTTCTTTCATCACATTCCCAGTGGGTCAGAAGTTTACATACACTTTGTTAGTATTTGGTAACATTGCCTTTAAATTGTTTAATTTGGGTCAAAAATTTTGGGTAGCCTTCCACAAGATTCTCACAACTAAGTGGCTTTGTGATGGCCACTCCAATACCTTGACTTTGTTGTCCTTAAGCCATTTTGCCACAACTTTGGAGGTATACTTGGGGTCATTGTCCATTTGGAAGACCCATTTGCGACCGAGCTTTAACTTCCTGGCTGATGTTGCTTCAATATATCCACATAATTTTCCTTCCTCATGATGCCATCTATTTTGTGAAGTGCACCAGTCCCTCCTGCAGCAAAGCACCCCACAACATGATGCTGACACCCCCATGCTTCACGGTTGGGATGGTGTTCTTCGGCTTGCAAGACTCACCCTTTTTCCTCCAAACATAACGATGGTCATTATGGCCAAACAGTTCAATTTTTGTTTCATCAGACCGGAGGACATTTCTCCAAAAAGTAAGATCTTTATCCCCATGTGCACTTGCAAACTGTAGTCTGGCTTTTTTATGGCAGTTTTGGAGCAGTGGCTTCTTCCTTGCTGAGCAGCCTTACAGGTTATGTTGCTATAGGACTCGTTTTACTGTGGATATAGATACTTGTCAACCTGTTTCCTCCAGCATCTTCACAAGGTCATTTGCTGTTTTTCTGGGATTGATTTGCACTTTTTGCTCTAAACTACATTCTTCTCTAGGAGACTGAATGCGTCTCCTTCCTGAGCGGTATGATGGCTGCATGGTCCCATGGTGTTTATACTTGCTATTGCATATATTGTTTGTACAGATGAACGTGGTACCTTCAGGTGTTTGGAAATTGCTCCCAAGGATGAACCAGACTTGTGGAGGTCTACAAATTGTTTTTTTTTTCTGAGGTCTTGGCTGATTTCTATTGATTTTCCCATGATGTCAAGCAAAGAGGCACTGAGTTTGAAGGTAGGACTTAAAATACATCCACAGGTACACCTCCAATTCAGTACACCTCCAATCAGAAGCTAATTGGCTAACTGTCTAAAGACTTGACATAATTTTCTGGAATTTTCCAAGCTGCTTAAAGGCACAGTTAACTTAGTGTATGTAAACTTTTGACCCACTAGAATTGTGATATAGTCAATTAAAAATGAAACAATCTGTCTGTAAACAATTGTTGGAAAAAGTACTCATGTCATGCACAAAGTAGATGTCCTAAACAACTTGCCAAAACTATAGTTTGCTAATATTAAATCTGTGGAGTGGGTAAAAAATGAGATTTAATGACTTCAACCTAAGTGTATGTAAACTTCTGACTTCTAAGTTTAAAAAAAAAAAAAAAAAAAAAAAAACAGTTACAGGTCCTAAAATATGCACTTTCCCTTATACTTTCAAATAAAAATGTAACCTAAAATCTTGTTAATAAAAAAAATAAAAAAGTAAACTGACATGTTATGAGACAACTACCCACATACAGATACACTATATGGCCAAAAGTTTGTGGACACCATATGTGCTTGATGAACATTTGATTTCAAAACCTTAGGCATCAATTTCGCCCTTTGCTGTAATAACAGCTTCCACTCTTTTGGGAAGGCTTTCCACTATACTGTATGTAGTAACATGACAGCAGGGATTTGCTCTCATTCAGACACAAGGCTATCAGTGAGGTCAGGAACTGATGTTGGTCGAAGGGGCCTGACTTACAGTGGCTTTGTGCAGGCCAGTCAATTTCTTCCACACCAGACACAGTAAACCATTTCTTTATGGACCTCACTTTGTTCACAGGGGCATTGTCATGCTGGAACAGAAAAGGGCTATCCCCAAACAGTTGCCACAAATTTGGAAGCACACAAAGCTCAAGATTCTTTAATGTTTACTTAAAGAATCATTAAGATTTTTCTTTACTGGATTTAATGGAGTAACCAAATTTGTAAATTAGAAGGGGGTGTCCACAAACTTTTGGCCATATAGTGTATCTTACGTGTTGCTGGCTATGGTTTCTAGAGGGTCATAAAACCCATACTACATAATAATATAGGCCTAAAACAGAATACAATTAATTATAAAATGGATAGTTTCAGTCCTGGATGCTGATTGGACATGTAGCCTTGTTCTAATTACGATAAAGCAGAGCTATGAATTCTTCACCGGGCTACTATGTGTATCACTGCGTAGTACCCATAAATGACAGTGGCTGTTTATCAGTATGCATTCTTATGTGTTCTTATGTTCCAAGTCATCCACCTCTGAAAAAATAAAATAGATACGGGGCTCTGCACAAAGGGCAGCACTCTGCTGTAACAGCATGCGCAACGTCTTGTCCAATTTTCATGAGCGCTAATTCTAAGTGTAATTTTCGTGCCAGTGCAAGTGGGTATGGGAGGGAGTGTTTGCGCTAATGTGGGTGTAGGCACGCAAACTGAGGGCGTATTGTATGAAATAAAGAGGCACAAAGCTCAATTTGCTATTTTCCTGAGAAATATGCCATCGTGCTAAGATGTTTAAATACCACGTCTTAACTCAGCGTAAAGTCCAAATTCAGTTCCTGCATTTGCAGTTTGGAGATTTCACCAACAGATGGTAAAGTTCATGTCCAAATTCTGAAAGTACAGAACATTAAATAATGTCCCTACAATCGCTATTGTCGAAACAAAATATTATGATACTTGTGATACATTTTGTGATGGTTTATTTTTTCAATTATTTTTATTATTTTTGTTATGTTTATATGTATTATTATTATTGTATACCATTTTTAGCCTGATTTAATTTGTAGCCTACTAGTAATTTTCTACCTGTTGTCATAAAGTGATTTTTAAGCCACTTCAAAAGGGGCCGCCAAAAGATGGAGAGAGCAGAAATGTTTAGATTTGGTATGATTTTATTTTTTTTTTTTTACCACTTTTCGTTTCCTTTGAAGTATAATTTGAATTTACAAATATTTTTGGTTTAATTTTTTGTGTTTCAATAAATTATTTTAATTTTTCAAAATCAATGTTGACCGGTAGAATTGAAGCGCGTGCCGATACAATCACTGTTAATACTAGCCATTATTTGTGTGTCAGTAGATGAAAATGGTTAATAATACTTACATTATCTGTAATTTAATGAGCCTACTTCCATATTCTGAACCACATTTTCCATGCGTATAAAAGAAACATGTCCCATTTAACAAGGACATACAAAATAATGTAAATCCATATTTTTATTCTTCTAATTCATTGCATACAGTCCATTTACACTACACACTTCTTATGAATGTACTGGATTTGTTTATATCGCTGGTGCTTGACAGGGAATGGACTATTTAATAGAACAGAGATGTTCCTTCATCCAATTAGCCTTGACCACGCAATTTCATCAAACCCACTTGTACCTAGACTTAGCTTACGCTTGCATGAAAATACCAAAACTTCATGGCCATGCCCATTGACTTTGCACTTATGAGTTAAGGCGTTGTGCTGAGCTTAACGCTTGTGTGCTTAAAATAGGGCCTATGATGTTGTTGAATCTACAGGCATGTACATATCACAGCACATCTCAAAATTCACGTAGATGCGTTTTACATCCTCCTGTCCTTCCAAATTCGCTCTTTCAGGGTAGCTAGGCAAGACTGATTTTCACAACGTGTTCATTAGCAAGTGACAACGGAATGACACGTGATGTTTAGCAAATTAAATTAGTAAAAATTCTCAAAAAAGCACATGGCTCCATTAGTGCCAATATTTCAGAGAGTCGCAATGACCATTTTTTGACAGTGCCTCATTCCTCAAAGTTTAAGGAGTGGATGGATGATGTGAAGCTATGAACCAAGGTAAGTTACATTGATATTAAAAACTACTTAGAGTTGTTATGACAGCCACAAGTTGTGCCTGAACTAATTTTTACTCCAACTAACACTTAAAATGGTTGTTGTTCTCCATCTGGAACACTCGTATTGGTAGTTTTTACATTGCCAGCGATAATCAGAAACATCATGGTGGTATCATCCTGGTGGATGCTGCACACTGGTGGTGGTTGAGGAGAGTCCCCTGTTCACTGTGTAAAACGCTTTGAGTGTAGTGTCAGAAAAGCGCTATATAAATGTAACATTCATTCATTCATTGGATATCTGTGGATAGAAACTCTGCTTCGCGTCATGCCTAATAACCCCCTTCAGCCGTGACTATATTCACAATATAGTCTCTCGTACCTTATTTCTTGAATAGATAATATTTTTTATCTGTTATTTTTAATTTATGAAATGTAACACACACACACTTTAAATATCTAGGCCATTCTTGTGTCTTTCAGTGGCATTTTGCCCCCAAGCCCAGGTTAATTTCTGACCTGTTTCTCACACTGGCCGTAGTCTGGACCCTGGTCCACCTGGAAGAAGGACATCTCTCCGCGGTTCTTGGCCATCTCGATCAGACTCATGGCGGTGCGTACAGTGGAGTTGCGAGCATGTACAAACACCATCACCTGAAACAAATTCAAAGTACATTTGTACAAATGGTGTTCAAACTCACAACATTGGTTGGGTCAGCAATTGAAATGTCAGACAGAGCAGTGCTTTGAAAGAGCCAACATGTTTACACTCTTTAGGAAGACAACCTGCAAATGCCTTATAGTTGACTCTGAATATTAAACTAAGGTAGGTGTATTTTAACATCCAACCTTAACAATACTTTGTTAAATTCACATTGACAGTCTTTACATACACAGTCAAAATGTTTATATTTTGAATTTTTCTAATTTAATAATGAATTGTTCTGAAGAGCATCTTGAGTGCTTTGATGGAAACAAGGAAATATGTACAAAGGAGTGAACATGGTCAATGTCAAAAATGTGCTTACATTTGATAGGTGACCTAGAAATAAGACTCATCATAAGAAATACATTTTTTCCCCAAATCACTAAAACGGTTTATTTCCAGGTTAAAATGGAATTTTTAATACCAGTCTTTCGATTTGGACCCCACTGGACCCTTAAACAGTAAGGTATGTGGTTTAAATGCACAAGTGAACTAACACACAGATGTTGATAGTTCCCTTTCAGCAGATTTATAAGTAATGAGCTGTATCACATGAGCAGAAGGGCAGAGCTCTCTGTGTGCTGTATCTGTCAAAGGACAAAAGAGGGGAGTAATTTTCCTATTATACTCCGCCTGCCCTTGCAAACCAGTCAATACCCCAGACAAAAACAATCAATAAGAGAAAAACAAGACAGTTATGAGATGGCAAAAAGTATTCTCTCTCACTGTACTTTCTGTCCTTCAACTGAAAGTATTGATTCCAAAAACTTTTAAAAGACTGGTCTGTTAACACTTACATAATCCAAACACAAATGTAAGTATTATATAACCTAATGGGAATCCCAAACGAAACCTAAAATGCAGCCTGATCTCATGAACATTACATGACAGTGGCAACATAAAATTAAATTACGTGCCAAATTACACGTTTGGCAGCAGTTTCCCAGTGAAATGTCCAGTGGGGGGTGCCAAAGGCAACTGAAATGCTGTCGTAATCAGACGAGGGTCTTTAGGTGAATATTAGACGGAAGTTTTAATGAGTAAACATATCTCCCTTACCTAAAACTTCAACCTACACCTAACCAATAGTGATGTAAAATAAAACGAGTCACAAAACAGACATCCTTACCTTTAACCAAAAACTAAACCTAACCGATAGTGTCCAAAAACACTAGTCTTCCGAGTCCAAAGTTCAACACTCTATCGGGTGAGCTAACGCGGAAGCTAATCACATTGGAATAATAATGTTAATGTAGGTGAGTCTGTAAAACAAGAATTAAAATGTGTTGATTTTCAAATGACACATCATTGTAAAAGTGTTTCAGTATCATAACATTGCAGTGTGCGAGTAATAGTGTGAAAAATAAGTGTTTATAAAGTCATAATCAGCTGCTGTACTTGTGATATGTGTGAAAGTGAATAAAACGCACAGTTGTTGTAGCACCTCTAGGAAACTGTGACAAAACGTAGAATTTGGTTCGTAAAAGTCAGCTTTTCAAAAATGTTGTTATATTAACGTTCATACTATGAGACTAGGTTGCTAAGATACTCAAGTTACTTTAAGCAGCCTGGAAACTGTGCACCATGACTACCGGAAATTGCGTAAAGCCAGCCAATCAGATTGAAGTAGGCCAAGTCTGACCTGTCATTTCCCATAGAAGCCTAAGGAAGGGGAGAAATCCATGTAAACACAGCAAAGTAAAATAATTAAGTAAAAATTACAACTTGCCATACAAGAAACCCTAGAACGTCTCCACGTGTCTTTTTGTTTTCAACATATTTTTTGTACAAAAATACTATTGCTAATTCTTGATTTTTACTTTATTAATAAAATCAAAATGTAATCATTATTTTGTTTCTTCCTTCATTGTTTTATCTTGCCCTCTTCTTTAACTTGCACTGACTTCATGTTCCACAGTGAATTACTTGTGTCTGAGAGCAACAATTCTGCTTTAATACTCATGAGGAGAAAATTGGAAAAGAGGGAATATGAGAACAAGATGAAATCTTGCAGAGATTAAACTAGAATGAAGAGTCAATTTCCAACTGAGAGATAATATGAATCTAATGATGTGGATGAGATGTTACATTACAAATACTGTTAACACAGAATTCATCACATAATTACTTGTATTACATTCAATACACACAATATGCCAAATGATGAAATTCACTTTCAAATTCACAACAGAGAACAACTCTAGACGACTAAAGTAGGTCTTTAATCGCCGTTTCACTGACAATGACAATCGACAGCCATTTCCATTTCGAATGCATTGGAATGTTTAAACTTGTGCGATAGCCGGTATGTGACCGTCTGACCGTATGTGAGGTATCAAAACTATAAGCGCAAAATGAAAAATAAAAATTCAAACTTTTTGCTAAATGCCTACTACTACTGTAGAATAGACAATTATAAATAAATAATAAATAATTATTTATGATGTTTAACACTGTAGCCTTGGGAAACTCATTTAACTTTCCCTCAAACTACTGGTGGCAATGTACATTTTTCAGTTTTTTTATTTTATTTTATTTGTCATAATTTTTGTCTTTTGACAACAATATTCACAATTTAGTCAACATTTCAACATGACATATTCATCAATTTCCTCTGACTAAAATGGTACATAACTTTAGTTGACAGAAGTTGACAATAATGACAAAATGTGCCAAACTGTAACAGAACATCCTTAGAGACAGTTGACCCAAAAATGAAAATTCTCTCATCATTTACTCACCCTCATGCAATCCCAGATGTGTATGACTTTCTTTCTTCTGCTGAACACAAACTAAGATTTTTAGAAGAATATTTTAGCTCTGTAGGTCCACACAATGCAACTGAATGGTGATCAGGCCTTTGAAGCTCCAAAAAGGGGATAAAGTCAGCATAAAAGTAACCCATATGACTCCAGCGATTTAATTAATGTCTTCTAAAGTGATCCAGTTGGTTTTGGGTGAGAACAGGCCAAAATAAAACTCCTTTTTCACTGTACATCTTGACAGCAGTCTCCTTGGCGATCATGATTTCAAGCTCGATTACACTTCCTACAGTGTCATCTAGCGCTCTGTGCATGTGTCAAGCACTAGGAAGTGTAATCGAGCTTGAAATCATGATCATGTCTAGAGACTGCAATGACAAGATGTACAGTGAAAAAAGAGTTATATTTTGGTCTGTTCTCACCCAAATCCCAAGATATTGATTAAATTACTGGAGTCTGACTTTATCTAATTTTTATGCTGACTTTATCTAATTTTTATGCTGACCTTATCTAATTTTGGAGCTTCAAAGGCCTGATCACCATACATTTGCATTGTGTGGACCAACAGAACGGAGATATTCTTCTAAAAATCTTCATTTGTGTTCTGCAGAACACAAAGTCATACACATATGCGATGAGTAAATGATGAGAGAATTTTCATTTTTGGGTGAATTATCCCTTTAAAGAAAACAAAACAATATGCTACATTATTCCTTTATTAACATTTTTCAAACAAAGCCTTCCACAGTATAAAGTCAGAAATGCACTAAAATAGCACCAATTCAAGTAACATTACACATTTAAGTCTAAGTGGGAGGTTGACTGATTGAAAGAACATAGGTTGAGTAATCATTGCAATGCACAATAAATCTCTTGATCTCTAATCCTCAACAATATTAAGGCTGTGGCTATCCGCTTTGCTACAACAATCGTGACGCCATGTTTATGATTCGTGTCAGGGCATCAACGCCAGCTTCCAGCGCAACTTTAAACTCCATATGAAAAGCACTGCAGATGTCTCATTCTGTGATAGTTAAGACATGACATGATTCTGTGGTAAATTGGTAATTAAATTGTGCATTTCAGAGGCTGTGAAGTACTTGATTTCCACTTTGGGCTTGTTTTGTACTACAAATGGCGTTCAGAGGTCCTTTCCTCATTATTTGATCACTGACATGGCTGTTGTGTGTTTGTGGTGTGTGCATCAGTGCAATGACTCCAGGCGGACACATTGCAAAGGTTCTGCCATACTATGAGCAGTGTTTATGCTGGTTTATGCTTTATTAATGGTAAATGTGTTAATCGTGATTAAGAACAATTAACGCATTAAACGTTTTAAATTGATTGCAAGCGTTAACGCATTAACTTTGACAGCAAAATTTTTTTGATTATCGTCATTATGCATCTTTTTCGTCTCGTCTTTGTTGACAAAAAAATAAACCTTCACAAACTAAATCACTGATGAAAATGTTTGTTGAGAGAGTTTTTGGATTTTGTCAACGATTAACACTGTTTGGTGGTCATTCGTTTATTATCGTCAAAATGTGGAGAGTAAATGCTTTTGCTGTTGTGTTACTTTCCTTGAGATGCAAACGGTGACGTCTCAGTCTGTACATGGTTAAAGAAACTGAAAGTTCATTACAACTGCCACTAGGTAGATATCAAGAGATCGCAGACAGTGAAAAGGCGGCTTTTAAAGCCAGTGGAGAAGTGATTTTAGCGCCACAGTGAATGTGGAGATGTGCTGAGCTTCTGTTTGTTTTGGGTTGTGTTCTGCCGCGGTCACTACCTGGAAACAGAGCCAGCACTTTGGCATTCATCACAATTGTTTGGGCCTGTGGATAATTGGTAGCTAATTAATTCATGATTGCTAATTTGAGAACAGCCTTCCAAAAAACACAAACATGTCCTTGAACAGCTGCCAACATGTTTCTCACCAGCGCTCGCTGCAATCTGCTGTTCCTCAGAGTGCAGAGAGAGAGAGAGACACAGAGAGAGAGAGAGCAAAGAAGAAAAGGAAAGATGGGAAATCGGGCTGTTTGGGGCTGGAAGGATGTGGATAGACTCTTCAGAAATGAGATTTAATGAGCTCATCACTGTGACAAAGAAAAAAGTTCTATCAGAAAAATAAACGACAATGAAGGACAATGTGGACCATGAATGAGGAATGAGTTTATTTAGCCGTTCTCTAACTATACACTATTTTATTGATCTGACAATGATTCCTGCTGGCCCCATGGTGTTTTATACTAATACTATTTTTGTATTATTATTATTATTATTATACAATAGCATATATATTTCTAGAATATCATGTAGTATCACTGTAATAAATGGATTGGACTTGTATGGGGCATTGCTATGCGGTTCAGTTAAACCAATGAGTTTTGTTCTAACCAATTGATTTGTTTCTTACACCAACCTATCAATTTGCTTCTGAAGACATTAATTGATCAACTGGAGTCATGTGGATTACTTTTATTCTGCCTTAATATGCCTTTTGGACTGTCAAATAGCCAGCAGCCTCACGGCACCCATTCACTTGCACTGTATGGACAAAACGAGCTGAAATGTGTTTATAAAAATCTTCGGTTCGGTTCTGCTGAAGAAGGAAAGACATACACATCTGGGATGCCTTACAACTGAGTCAATCATGAGAGAATTTTCAATTTTGGGTGAACTATTCCTTTAACATCTCCTCCTTTGTACCTCCCGGTGGTATGGGGTGTATTATTTGAATGAAAACACTGTACTAATGCACTAAAACAATACAGACAGGACAGCACACATAAACTTTGAAGCAAGCAACACAAGCAGACTATTTATTTATTTAATGAAATCGTAGCCTTTTGCAGTTAAATAATCGCACTAGGTCACATCACGATTTCGATTTAATTTTGATTAATTGCGCAGCCTTAATATACACACACACACACACACACACACATATATATATATATATATGTATATATATATATACACACACACATATATACATATATATATACATATATATACACACATATATATATATATATATATATATATATATATATATATATATATATATATATGCATATTTATATATACATACATATACATATATACATATACATATATATACACACACACACACATATATATATATACATATACACACACACACATATATATATATATATACACACACACACAGACTACTTTGAAGATGCTAAAATATAACACCGTTTTGTTACAACATAATTCCCATAGTTCCATTTATGTTATTATAATAAAGCATGAGTGTTTCAAAACGTTTGACCGGTAGTGTGTATATGTATGTATATACTGTATGTGTATATATAAATTACACTTGTTAAAAAGTGTAATTTCTAATGTTACAAATGACTATTTCTATTTAAATTAATGCTGTATTCTTCAAACTTTGTTCATCCACGAATCCTCCACTTGCAGCAATGATACCTTTCTGCATTCTAGCAGTCAGTTTATTAAGATATTCAGATGAAGTTTCATCCCATGCTTTCAGTAGCAGTTCCCAAAGATGCCATTTTTTTGTAGGACACTTTTCACAGACCTTATGATCAGACTCTTCTACTTGTCTTCTTGTTGTCATGCTTCTGGGCCGCCCACTTCTCTCTCTGTCCTGGTCAGGTCCAGTTTGCTTTATTTATTTATTCATTCCAAGTCGGTAATGCATAGAACAGCCTTACTCTCTCAAAAGAATAGAATTACTATTTTTAGAGGAATTTATTACTTTTTGGCCATTTTTCAAATCAAAATTTAACTTGGAAGTGCAAAGTGACTTGCAGGATATGCAAGTGTACCCAATACTTCAGCAACTGAAAAAGGACACTGTATTGTGTTGTTCAGACGTCATTAAATAGCACTGCCTTTTTCAACTGTTCTAATAACATGAAAAGTTTCTTGAGTACCAAATTAGCACATTAGACTGATTTCTTAAGAATTAGGTGACACAGTATTTTCTTAATAGACTGGAGTAATGACTGCTGAAAATGGGCTTTGGTATCATGGGCAAAAACTGAATTTTAAAATATTTGAATTAAAAATTATAAAACAGCTTTTTCAAACAGTGATAATTATTTTCAACATTGCTAGTGGTTTTGGCTGTATTTTTTATTTTTATTTTTATCAATTTAATGCATCCTTGGTGAACAAAAGTATAATTTTTTTTTTAAGAACAAAAATGTCTAAGTGATTTAAACGGTAGTGTGTGTGTGTATATATACAGTATACTATATTTATTAGGAACATCTGTACACTTACCTATTCATGTGATTATCTAATCAGCCAATCATGTGGCAGCAGTGCAATGCATAAAATCAAAAAATGTGATCTCAGTGATTTGGACCATGGCATGATTGTTGGTGCCAGATGGGCTGGTTTGAGTATTTCTGTAACTGCTGATCCCCTGGGATTTTCACGCAAAACAATCTTTAAGCACAGAGCATTTAGACACCCAATTCCCATGTTGCATGATAGATTTTTATAGCAGAAAATTTTGTGTAGAATTCAAATGGGTTGTGCGACTGTCCAGTGAGCGCAACTCACACACGGAGCAGGTTTACTGGTGCTTTTTGGTTAAGACCGATCCACAAGCACATGAACAAACCCACTCTGTGCTTGCTACATGCTGTGCATTGGGCATGCTGCACTGTTTCATAACACTTTTGGAGTGTTTGGCATTTGGTGTTTCCCATATGCAGCAGAAAATGGAATCGCTTCATAAGTCTGAGTGCAATACTTCTGTAGTCGCATCGGTGCGACCTCTATCAAAATTAAGTCACACCAGCAGGAAAAATGGTTGCAAAATGCATTTAGTCTCAGTCTGGAGCCCTAATAGGTACATACAGGCCAGAAAATGTTCATCAAACCCTGTTCATGAGGTGCTCAATGCAACTATTTCTTCATTCATATTCTCCATTTCTTTATTTAAGATCCAACGTTTCACATCTTATCAACGTACAAGGTCTTCGCATACTCAAGCATAACTTACCTGAATATTGAACCATCCATTGTACTACCTCTGACTATAAGACTTTCAAAGAGGCTTTTCACAAGGAACAAATCTGCATTGTTCATTCAGTACATTTATTTTCTCAAGACTTCCCTAAAACTCTTAAAGACACTATCTGAGAGAAATCCTTGACAACTGCATTGCTTTAAACAAATCATCACCCTCCAAAGACGAAATAAATGAAAAATAAGTTGTTAAACTGCCTCTCCATGACCAACATCAGCGAAATGATACACTAAAATGATACAGAACAAGAAATAAAGATGTAAATCCAATCTACACTTTGTTGTTCTTCTTTTGTCCATTTGCATGCCACTTGAGTTTGTAGAATTTGAATTTGCGCATACAGATACAATCAGTCAAACTATTAATCTTGTCGAGCATATGCATTGAGATTGAATTCCATCTCTCTCCGGCATTCCTTTATATTCCATTCTTCTCAGATGGCACAGAGCAGTCCTACACATATCCATTGAGACCTCTGTAGCAAATATTATTTATTAGACTTTTTTCATCATTGTAAAGCTGTAAGAAAGTGCAGTCTCCAGTAACCACTGCTTCCATAAGCATATTAAAGTTCCATCTGCCTGCTGTCTGCAGCCACTGGCCCGACAGGGGGGCTAAGGGGGCATTTCATAAAGAAAATTCAATCCATCATGCTCCCACATGAAATTAATATATGTCACAGCCACTTCTGACAATTTAATATCAAGCTGTGAGAGACGCTCCCCACTGTACCTGCACTGGCACTATGCTAGAAAGAGAACGGCCAATAATCGCTTCAACTTTGAGTTACAATTCACCAAATCTCTTCCCATTTCAATTATAAATTTTAACAAGACTCAAAGTTTAGTTCCAAATACAATTTAATTGAGAATCATAAAGTACAACTAAGATCTTATACCAAAGATTACTTTGTTATATCAATGTACACAAAAAGGATGCTTATTTTACAAGTCTTCTTAAACCATACAACCACTTTGTATGATGTACAAACCAAAATTCTATATTCACTCACCTAATGACAATTTTCATTTAGGGTAAACTTTTCCTTTAAGCTATGGATTTATGAAAACAATGATTATTTCCCACAAAGTCAGGGGAGGGACAAAGAAACTGAAGGGGAAGGCTACAGCAATGACTGAATAGCCGCTTTTCCACTATTGGGCCAAATGAGGGCGTGCGAGGCGTGCCAGGGCCAGTTGTGTTCCCCCGTCACTTCCGGGGCTTTCTCTTGGCCAACGGCCAATGGCCTTTGGCCCCCCGATTACCCTTGGGCCAAACAAGGCCAACTGGGGATTGAGATGGGGCGATGTCAAAGGCGGAGTTCACCGAACTTGCAGACTGTCTATACAGCGCACAATGGTACATATTCGGGAAAAATTCAAAAATTGCGGGTACAGTACAAATTCGTTAAAATGCACAATGGACAAAGTGGTGCCCAAAGAAATAACTTTCCATGGTTTGAGATCATTGATAGTGTGCTGGGACATCATCCCGCTGTTAGTGGAGAGACCACTCGGGACACAGAAATCACAGCTTATACAAATATATACATAGCCTTACTCACAAGAGATTTTCATCCCTACGATGTTGCTGATATACTGTATGTACTGATGCATCAAGAAAATTTTTTTTATCAGGATGTACACTAGGATTCTCAACCCCTATTACAGTTCAGATTCTTAAATATTATTGGATGAGCCAGGTTTATAATACATCACGTTGCCACAATCCATTGAAAACTGTAAACCACTGTGTAGAGCCGAGGAGGGCGGGGCCGGGCTGGAATGAGACACACCCGGTCCCCAATCAGCCTGATGGGGCGCACGAGGGATAAAGGCGGCCAGGGACGACAGTTCGAGAGAGAGAGAATGACAGACAGCTGTACTGTGTGTTTATAGTTGTGTGTTTTGTTGAAGTTATTTATTAAATTATTATTTAAGTTGTCAAGCCGGTTCTCACCTCCTCCTTTCCACTGAACCCCCTTACACTGGTGCCGAAACCCGGAAAGGAGGAGGGATTCCCGTCGCAGGGTCCTCAACACTGCCGTCCACCCAGAGGAGCGCCGCTGCTGTCCGACGGGGGATGGAGTAGCCCAACCACCCGGACGCGGGGAACGGCCGCCGTCCGTGAGGCGAGTGGGGACGGGACTCCCTGACCGCCTGGAGCGAGGGAGCCGCTGCCGGGGGCGGAGGAGTGCCCTGCCGTCCCCCGGGAACGCGGAGGGGTCGAGAGAAGACCGCCGTCCGCGGGGGGAGGAGGGAAGCGACTCCCCGACCGCCTGGAGTGGTAGGGCCACTGCCAGGGGCGGAGGAGTGTCCCCACGGGACGCCGGGAACGCGGAGGGGCGTTCTGTCCGCTGGGGGTCGGAGGTCTGACTCCGGTCTGCCCGGGGAGGAGCGGCTGAAGTCCGCCTGAGAGGGTGGAGTAGTGATCGAGGACCACGCGACGGCGCATCAGAGAACCGGTGAGTTTCTTTTTCTCTCTCTCCTCTCTCTCACTCTCTGTCACTCCGTGTTGGCCTTTCCCTTGCCATTTTGTTTTGTTGTTTTTCCCCTCCTGTCTCCTCCCAGGTCGAGGAAGGTGGGGATGACCCGCCGGCAGTCGGGGCGTAAGGCACGCCCCCCCCCCGGACAGGAAGGGCGGGGGATGTACGTCATGCCGGGGGCTCCCCGGCCTGAGGCAACGCCGGGAGGAGTGTAGAGCCGAGGAGGGCGGGGCCAGTCTGGAATGAGACACACCCGGTCCCCAATCAGCCTGATGGGCCGTGCGAGGGATAAAGGAGGCCAGGGATGACAGTTCGAGAGAGAAAGAATGACAGACAGCTGTACTGTGTGTTTATAGTTGTGTGTTTTGTTTAAGTTATTTATTAAATTATTATTTAAGTTGTCAAGCCGGTTCTCGCCGCCTCCTTTCCACTGAACCCCCTTACACACTGTAACAACCTCTCAATTCCCGCTAATAAGTTTTTTACACATTAGATTATGCATAGTATACAGTACATAAGAGTTTGATGTTGCATAGTGTATATAAGACACACCAAGCAGTTCTTCATCAGCAGAAGTTGATATTGAATTTAAAGTTAAATATGTATTTAAAATCCTCTAAAAAGTCAGACAGTGTAAGATTAAACCATATATACTGCTCTTTTGCCCATGACCAGGACGTTCAGTTAAATGTACAACTCGTCTAGCCTTGACGGCAAGAGAGAATATGGGCAGCATCTTAAAACTACACCAAAAAACTTAAATAAATCAAAAGGTAAGATGCAAGCACTGGAAGCACGGAGCATTTGCAATGTGGAAGGTGATACAGAGGTAAGAGTCCGCTTGTTTGGAGATTTATGAGATATAGAAATTGAGTTCAGGATGAGGCAGAGGGCACGATATAACACAGCATAGTGTAGCTACCGCAGAGTCTGTGACCTTCAGCAGTGGAATACAGCAATGATAATTTTCAATTAAAGTGCTAAACCTTCCTGAGAGGACCTTGGTCATGGCCTTTCATTGTGTTTATCCTTGAGGAGACTCTTCCTGGACATACTTCGAAAGACAAATGATGATCATGTCCACAGATCACAGTGATACACACAGCAGAACAATGGATGTGGATGTGTAGAAATGAGGGACACAAAATGTGGACTGGGCCGTTCAAGGGCCCGTCCCTCACAGCCTGCACAATGAGGTCACCACATTCCATAATGTTAACACCCCCTGGACATTAACAGCCTCAAACTGGACACATTCCTCATCACCTCTTCTCATGTGTATTTTTGATCAACAGATTAGGTCCACTATTGGTAATGTCTAGATTACCACATGAGGTTTACGATTAGGATCTGGACTGGGGTTTAAAGTTTGGGCTAGGAAGAAGGGTGGGGGCAGGGGTTAGGATTTAGGGCTGGACATGGGGGTTTAAACTACTAGGAAAAAGGACAGTTTTTAGGATTTCAAGGTTGATGTTAGGATTGCGGTTAGGAATAGAGGTTGGGGCCAAGGGTTAGGATACAGGTTACATGAAGGGGTCATAGCTAGGACTTAGAATTAGAGGTTAAGTGTCAAGGTTAGAATTTAGGGTGTAGGTTTGGAAGTTCGTGGTTGGGGTTGGCATCAGAGTTAGGTGAAGGGGTGGGTCATGGGCAGGATTTACAATTGAAAGCTAGAGTTCAATGTTAGCCCTTTTCCACCAACATGGTTCGGGGCTGGTTCCTGGGCCTGTGCGAATTCTCGGAATGTTCCGTGTGCTTCCACCGCAGAAAAACTGGTTCCGCACCAGCCCCAACAGCTTGCTGGTCTCTACACAGGAACCGATTACATTAGGGGGCGGAGGGTGTGATTAAGTTTTGTCACCAAAGTTCTACAAACAACAACAGTAGCTACCGTCTGCAGCGAGGAGTACTTCATCACTCTATAACAACAAAAATAGCAGGAAACATGGATGAAATAAGCACTCTACTTGCGATATGGTCTTCGATGGAGATCCGAGAGAAACTAGAGAGATAGCAAAGGAAAAAAAAAGTAGATACGTACAACAAGAAATGTTGTATGCAGGTGTTCTGAAGCTGATCTCTAAGTTGATAGATTTGCAAATTTTGTTAGCTTTCCTTACACTCTTCTCATCTTATTTTGTGCATTGTTTTGTTCAGTAAAGGGATTTTTGACCAGCTACTCACTAAGTTAGGAAGATCATGGCTATCTGTTATGTAAACCGGAGGGATTCTAAATCAAGACGTAAAAATAATATTATATGCTATGGCAACAATTTAAATATAACCATCTGCTACACCACTGTTAATAACTAATCCAATGTTACAGTATATAGTACTTTGCAAGATAAGCCACTTAAAGTTAATACATAATAATGTAATTGTTACTTGTCGTCTTGAGGGTAGTATCATCCGTGGCAATCTTGTTGAGCATTGTAATTATGTTGTATTGCATTTCTCTATATGTTTACATATACCAATCAACCACAACATTAAAACCACCTGCCTAATATTGTGGAGGTCTCCCTCATTCCACCAAAACAGCGCCAACCCGCATCTCAGAACAGCATTCTGATCTGATATCCTTCTCAACACAACTGTACAGAGCAGTTATCTGAGTTACTGTAGACTTTGTCAGTTCGAACCAGTCTGGCCATTCTCTGTTGACCTCTCTCATCAACAAGGCATTTCCATCCACAGAACTGCCCCTCACTGGGTGTTTTTTTGTTTTTGGCATCATTCAGAGAAAATTCTAGAGACTGTTGTGCGTGAAAATCCCAGGAGATCAGCAGTTACAGAAATACTCAAACCAGCCCATTTGGCACCAATCTTTCCAATTAACATTTTTTATTGATTCAAAAATACACAACTGAGAAAAACACAACACATACACATCAAATCAACATTTGACATTTGGAAATGCCTTGTTGGCGCTGTTTTGGTGGCACGAGGGGGACCTACACAATGTTAGGCAGGTGGTTTTAATGTTGTGGCCGATCGGTTTATGTCCTCAAAAAAAAAAAAAAAAAAAAAAAACAAATCAGGAGTTAAAACTGTAGGCTACATAAACACTGTGAAGTGCCATGTTTGTTTATGTTTGAGGTAGTCATGCAAAACTACCACGTAGCCATGCAACTTGTTACGTCACCGTTCGGCTCTCAAGTCAGTGGAAAAGTGTGGCCGATTTATGATAGGCTCCAGATTGACCTGGCTGTGAATCAGCTGAGCACAGGCTCGGCATGAGAACCATCACAATTTCGGTGGAAAAGGGCTATGTTAGAACAAGGGATTGGAGTTAGGATTTAAGGTTGGGAGTTGGGGTGGTGGTTAGGTGAAGGAATTAAGGTTCTGGGTTAGGGTTAATGGAAGGGTTAAACATTGGTTGGGGTTAGAAACAGGAGGTAGGGCCAAAAATTAGGATCAAGGTTAGATCAAGGGGTGATTAAATTAGATGTGGAGTTAAGATTTGGGGTTAGTTAATCAGGGTGGTAGTTTGGAGTAGGAATTAGGATTATGGGTTAGGATCCGCATTAGATGATAGTGGAATGGTCAAAATATGGTTGGAGTTAGAAATTAGGGTTGGAGGTTAGGAGTGTAATTGAAGTTGGAAGTTAATGTTATATCTTTGGGCTCAGGGTTAAATTAATCTTTGTATGATGTTCTATCGTTCATGTAGGCCCACTGGAATTTTTGCTTGGAAATGTATTTTTAGTTTAGTGTTTCTGTAGATCAACTGGTAGAACATGGGGCTAGCAACACCAAGGTCATGAGTTTGATTCCCAGGGAACATACGTATACCCTGGATGCACTGTCACTTTGGATAAACGCATCTACCAAACACATAACTGTAAATATAGTTAAATCAAGGCTCTTTGAGGGGTGTCACTGTTAGAAACTTTGTTAGGGGAGTGAATGCAGACATACTGTATATGGAGTATATACAAAAAGTGTCTGGATAAGGATCTGAGCTGCTTACAGGTTGCAAGTTTGGCACTATATCAGACTGACCCATGAACTGGACAGTCGTTACTGTAGTGTGTTTGCAATCCAACCTCATGCTGTCCTTGAGCAAGTGTCTTTAGCCTAGACTCTATGCTGTTTATATAAATGAGTCTACGAAATGACAAAGAGGGGACAAAAACTCACACTGTATAACACGGTGTACTAACCAAGCATGAAAAAGCGAAAAGCAATAAAAACTTTAGTATTAACCAGCTGCATCACGCCAAACAATGACTGATTGTGTTGACTGTTTGGTTTCACACTGAAAAGCCCTGCCCACCTTGAAATCACATTGGTCCAAAATCCAGCTCCTCATAACTGTACATTAAACATCAAATATGTTCTGATTGGCTGTGTTTATATCATACTGCGCAGCAGTTTTGTGTTCAATATAGACAAATTACTTGTCGCATCTGGTTAGTATATAGTGTACCCACACACACACATATTACCTGGTGTCCCGCTCTGATCTGCTCCAGGACTTTATCATAACAAACCTCCTCCATGTCATGCAGCTGCTGGACCTGTGACAAGAACATTTACAAAAACAATTACAAACAATGGCATTTCTATTTTTGAGTAAAATAAATTACAAAAAAATGCACTATACTGGCATAGACTGATATCATTTGGCTGTTGGGCACCTTGTTTGTAGTCTTGATGCCCACAAAGCTCTGGCCAAGGGGAACAGGGCGGAACCGACTGTCAAAGTAGAACAATCCAATATAAGGGTTCACATGCAGGAACGATGCCACATCCAGGTAATTTGGCAGAGTTGCAGAGAGACCAAGTATTCTTATCATACTTTGAGTCGACTCCACCTACAGAAACATGGAATATAACAGGTTTGAGTGAATTTTAAAAAGGGTAATGCTTTTCTTAATGAAAGGTCTGTTGCATTCCTATAGACACATACTGAACAGCTGTGTACATATTTGCTTGGTACCAAAACATTGTGAACTGCCTTTCTGTCTACTGCCTACATAGACAGATACAGTACCTTCTAAAGCAGCAACCTAACTGAAATGGAACGTAAAAGTGATCGATTTGGAATGCTCTACACCAGCAGCAACTCTTACTCATGTAAAGCATGACAAGGTTTTTCAATACATTGTGCTGATGGGCTATTCCGTTTCAACTAAATTAAAGAAATAAATGAATATCAAAGCCAACATATTCATGTGCTGGATTAATGCTTACTGTATAATACATCATTTTGTAGAGGGGGTCAAAATGACAATTTTCACCAATGATTTGGAGAAAAACTATAGTTCACAAATGAGATACTAAAGAGCCACGTGTCGCTTATTTTTATTAATAGTGTATTTAAGGAATCTCGAAAATTGAGATTTTGACATTCATGTTTTTATGTGGATAAATAAGGGTGGAATTCTAGTTTCAGCAGAATTGTTTTTCATACCTTTATTTTGTTGGACAAGCAAAACTAACTTCATACCATGTGACCCACAGTTGGTTTTCGACCATTAAATATGGGTAAAATTGAACAATTTATGCATGAAGCCAAATTGAAAGCCCCATATTTCTGGGATTTAACTATATAGGGCCTTAAAATATTTAGATTTTCAAAAGGAAAATGTGTTCTGAACAAGAACCTAAAATTATATTAAGATATGTTTAATACTTCTTGAGTTATAGGCAAGCCAGCTGGGGGAGAACATTTTGTTCTTCTAATTTTAGGACTGTTCTGAAGTCAACTGATTTTAGCAACAGATCTACCTATCTCTGTGTAAAAAGATAAAATGATGTTGCCACCTTTCTAAGGTTATTTTTTTGACCTGAAGTTTTACTCTAAAATTATCATCGGAAATTGTCATTTGGACCCCCCTCTGCAAAAAGAATGACTCAGTAAATATTGATCCATGGCAGTTAATATCACGGCTTTCATCATAAGAAATATGTTTATCTTTCTTCAGAAAAAACAAAAACAAAAAAATAATTCAGCTAGGGACACTTCCGAAATTTGGTTTATATCACATGGAATAACCCTGCTAGCATGTTGCTAAGCAAACAAAGAAATACTCTAATAAGCAATAAAACATAGCACACTCACATATTGGCTAAAAAAAATAAAAAAATAAAAATTATGAAATTGTATTATTTGTATTAATAACATTCAAGAAAAAAGGTATCTTAGAAGGAAGTATAGAGTTGCTGTCTAACTTTTAGAAGAGTCGTTGAGTCGGGAGCACTCCTATGGTGCCTACAATTTCTGTCCAGGTGCCTCTTCAATAGGTTTAGATACAGAACTATTTTTAGAGGTAAAGTATGTTCACATTTATACCCAACACTGCAATTATATAATGAAGTAAGGATGACAGTATATGGCAGCTGTCATGCTAATACTCATTTTGACAAGTTTCCACTGTCTCAGACTGCCAGATGTGCTATTTTGAAATAAATTATAATGTAAAAAAAATATATATATACCTTCTGAGAGTGTGTGTGTGAGAGAGAGAGAGAGAGAGAGAGAGAGAGAGCGAGAGAGAGAGAGAGAGAGAGAGAGAGCTATCTCTGGTGGTCCTGTGGAGCGGCTGACAGGTAAGATTGGTAAGGCCTTTAATATGATGCAGTAGCTGTCTGTCCGGCTAATCTAGATATCACACAGCAAGTCTCTATTTGTGGTACAAAGAATGATGAAAACACTCATAGAGAGTCCTTTTCTCAGACTCTGAGAGAGCTCAGGTCACCTTGAGCAGACTAGCAGATTTATCCATTCATGAACTTCAGCTATACACAACTGATCTCTGGCGTCAGACACACACTCTACAGTACAAAACTGAGGTTTATAACTGGAAGGTAGGATTAAGGCAAAATCACAGAGAATATGCTCATGAAGTAAATCACATATATAGGCTGAAGACATCCCACTGTCATCATTTTGAGGCAATGTAGACAGGCTCATTTCCCAAACAGAAAAAGTCCTCTGGTGGTACCATGGTACAGTGAAGGTATAAGATGGTAATACCTAAGGTGTTTGAAATGTTTGTTTGTTTTTTAGGCCACGTCCACACCAATACGTTTTAGTTTTAAAACACATTGAGTTTGCTATGTTTAAGTCTCTTAAGCACCATGGAACAGCATTTTCCTCCACCGAAAACACTCCGTTATTGCATACTATGAAAAGCAATGATATAAGCAAACTGAAAACGGAGTTTTCAAACAAAAACCTATTAATGTGGACATGGCCTTCGTGTGTGCTTTGCTGTCGCATAGTGATAATGATGCTGGGCTTTAGCAGGCAGACGGTCACATATCCTGGCCACTAAAAACACCCAACAGTCGATTAGTGAGTTTTCTCTTGCCATCTCGCTCTTTTTTTCAGTGTCTCAAGTTAAAAAAGTATGTAAAGTTAAAACTGATTTAACCCAAAAATGAACATGTTCACATGAGACAGTGTTTTTTTAGCACCAAAAACAATGCAAGTTCTCAGGTGAAATCTGAGTTTAAAATTTACACACGACTTTCCAAGTTGTAATTACGACTTCAAGTGGAGTTTCATTACACTTTTCCCAGTAGGAAATTGGAAAATCCGACTTTCTTAGTTGAATGGAATGAAGCAAGAGGCAGATTGCTAACATTAGCTAGCTAGCTTTGCTAGCATCACTTACACTTAGCTAAACATTTTTTATGCTTCCTTTTTAAGTGCCAATAAAAGTTTGATATGGTTCGAGCCATCTTGGTTAGCATTGCATTACAGAATTTATAGACTGCTGTGTGTTTTCTTTTGGATGCTTTATTGCAGATGAACTTTTTGTGGTTTAAGTCAGTGTTTCCCACATTTCTTTCTGCCACGGCACACTTTTTACGATTAAAAAATCCCATGGCACACCACTATCCCAGATAATAACCATCGTTGATAGTTTTCCTTTTCAAGAACTTGTCCATGTTTTCTGTCTGTCTTAGTAGTGTGAACTCGTAATGTTTGAAATTCGGCTATGCAAAAAACGCAAGTAACATAGGTACACCGTATAATGAGGTCACAGATGCCATGAGCGCAAATAGGATAATGAAAAACCAACAAATTTGTGTTTTTTCCAATTTGTAGATTTGTTCTTGCACATTAATTCTTGCAATGGCACAGCAAAAAAAAGTTATTATTTATTTATTAACTATAGTTTTCGCAAATAAAGTCGCACCGGGTCAAAATTGCGTTGTTGGTAGAGGAAAAAAACAAACAAAAAAACAAGTCGCACTGACAAAAGTTGGATCCGGCAGGCACTAGGACCCGAGAGCAGCCGCCCGGCCTCCATTCACTGGTTCAGATGTCAAATGCGCTCAGTGAAGATTACAGTACCTCAGAATCTACACATCGTATCATGGTGTTTTTGGACTTAAAACAGGAGAATTTGCTTTTAGTAATCGTATGTAACAATTTCTCATATTCTTTTTATGTTTCATGAGAGAAATGCGACAAGTAAGCCACATCTGTTCATAACATCTGTAACTCTATGCTGTGCACAAATAAACAGCTTTTAGTCTTTGAGTAAAACAATACACCTGTTGTATATTCTATTCATGTATTCGGTTCACTGACTGAATGTTTTTACTACATGTGTGATGATGAAGCATCATTTTGTGGGCATGTGAGGAGTTGCGATTGACAGCGGACTAGAGTTTGTTTGAACAATAATGGACAAAATATTTATTCTGGTTGCATAAAATACTTTGTAATGGAAAATATACTGAATTGTCAACTTTAAAACTCTTCTACCATCTCTATGCCTTCACTAAAATACCGGAAAAAAACTGTATTTATTTATTTTGAGGAATTTGACAATTTTCCATGGCACACCTGACAATCTTTAAACAGGGGTATAAATATGAGGTAACACACAGGCCAAATTCCCTTACTCATCCATCACAATGGGTAAAGACCAAAGAATAAAGTTTTGATGCACAGCAAAAGGTTATAGAGCTTCACAAAATGGGAAGAGGCTATTTAAGCAATATCACACGAGCAAGAGTGTGATATGGCCCTACATCAGCACCGTTGTGATTCGGCCACAGGCCAAGTGCTGTAGGTAATCAGCAGTGCTGATTTAGGGCCATATAGCACAATTGCGAGTGTGATATTGCTTATATACAACAGTTCAATGATCAAGTACATTTAAAAAAATGAGGAAAAACTGAGTACGGTCATAAAAACGCATTTGTGCATGGAACTACTTTATTACATGACCGATCAGAATCTGCCGTTGCTGGTTCAAACCAAATGATGCATCGAAGCCTCTGTTAGTAATTCAAAAATGTCACTTCAGAAATAGTTTCACAGCTTGTGCTGTTTCTAACAAGTTATTGGATAAACAAGGATGGATGTGTGTGTGTGTGTGTGTGTGTGTGTGTGTGTGTGTGTGTCAGAGAGAGAAACAGAGAAAGAGAGAGAGAGAGAGAGAGAGAGACACGGAGTGTGTGCAATCATCTGTTGCCACTCCCAAGCAGAGATGCTGTCAGCTTTCTGAAGATCAGCTTTCTCAATGGAAAAATAGCCATCCACACGGGGGTATTCCTCTCTATTTCACGGTAGCCGGTGCACAAAAGTCTTTCACTATAGAAACCGCAATCTCCTCTGCCATTTTGAACAGTATGTCCTCTCCAATGTGGAAAGTCTGGTAAGAGGCAAGCGCCTTGAGTTTATGTAATTAATCAGTCTGTTGTGTCTCTCAGCTGTGATGAGCCTAATTGCTGAAGTTGTTCGTTTAAAGCCATTTAAAGCTATTTCCTAGCTTTAGTAATGTAGCAGTAATACGAGCGATCGCGTAGAGCTGTTGTATGTAAACACTGACTGATGCGGATTCACTTCTCGTCACCTAACTGGCTCATATTACACACAAAAATTATCTTTTGCCACAACCTGCTGGCTAACATATGCAATGTAAAAAAAAAAAAAAAAAAAAAGACACATACAGTAGCTCTTAACACATATGTACTGCTCTTACACTAGTTTAGAATGGCACGAACACAAGCGGAGTGATACACACAGTGAAGAGACAGAGTGCTGATGGTGTGAGAACATCAGTACTCATGGAACGTCTCTCGTCCAATCAGATTCGAGAACTGGAACTAACTGTTGTATATAAGAAAATAGCTAAAGAACTGAAAATGCCAGGTATCGGAGCATCCCTACTATGTAGCACTCTGGTTGAGCTGTTTGAACCTGGCACTGCACGACATAACTTATGGTATGGACTACTTTTATGTTATTTGTGTGATGCTTCTTTGGAGCTTAACAGCCCCTAACCCCTGAAAGTCATATGGGTTTGGAAAGACATAAAGGTAAATAAGTACCTTTTGCATTTTACAAGCGGATTTGTAATCCTTGATCCACTCAAATCCAAAAAAAGATATCTTGAAAAGAACAAATGAAGGGTTATGGATCAGATAAGTCAAAGGCCACATCTTAAAGCTATAAATGTTGTTAAGGGACTTGAAGCGCTCACTTCATTTAGCACCATGTACGTGATACAGGAGAAATTATTTCTGAATGATGAAATTTCCTGCTAAATGTGCGGAAAACACACAGTTTCAAGAGGTTATAAAATAAAAGCTTTCAGAACTCTATCATCACAGAGTTTGTCCTCTGTGGAATATGTGACACTTTAACAGAGGGTCCACTTTAAAAGACAGGCTCTTTCTTGTAATAAACGACACAGTGGAGTGCTCTTTTATGTCTGTGAGGTAACAGTAATGATGTGCTGAGCAGATATGTCTCACTGCCCTTGCAGAAGACGACAGTGATAGAGTGGTGTAAAGTAACAGCGTAAAAAATACACATGCGAGAAAGTGAGAGCCAGCATTAGGATCATTTATTCTGAAAGAACTTTGGCACATTTGCAAATATGACAATTTGGGTCAAAATGTTACTAAATGTCGTTTAATCTTCCAGGTATTTTCTGATGAATATAATCTATATCTGTGGCCCTCAACTCATGGGTTGCATCAGGTCTGTCCTTGTGGACAACAGGGAAAACAATACTAAACACAAATAATAAAAAGCAACTAACCATCTAATCAAGCATAATTAGGATAGCAAAATCCTTTTATTGGATGACTCATCAACTTTTAAAACTTTGTTGTCCAAGGCCATACGTCCAATCAAACTCCATGGTATTTTAGTGCAAATTCACTTGATTGATTCTAGCCAAATGAGACAGATGACAAAACACAACCCAGACTGTTAAATACGGGTTTGCTCACAATGGGGATAAACATGATTTGTGTATTGAATTATTAGCTGCCGAGAGCATAAAAAATATTGAAATTCGAGATATTTCGAAACCAAACATGCAATATTTTTGCATATTCTTGGCCCTATGCAGTTCATGGTAAAGTTATTAACTTTCAATATGTAATTTTATGGACAGTTTTGTTTACATTTGTAGGATGAACAGTTTTGGTACTGTTTTGGGTCACAACTAGATGTCCAATATAAAATCTGGGTTCTGACTTTCCCAAAGCAAAACCAGTTGAGAAGCACTGATCTATATACAGGCTTTTTTGGGTGTACTAATTCTTTATCTCTATTAAAAATTATCATAATGCAACCATCCCACAATCAATTCTGCTTCCCTTGGGGAAGCTTTCTTTAGACCGCAATGAGGCAGACTTTCTGGCTAAAATAAGCAACACCATCTTCACTGGCGTTTAATGTCAGCGTTTGTCAACGGCAGTCAGTGAGACATTCAAAGAAAGAGGTGGGACTGTAGTCGAAACATGACTTTTGGTTTGTAAGATTCGACAAGCATAATATATCAACCTTGTTTTTGTTTTTCTTCCTTTGAGTAAATCTGCTCCTCCTCTCCTCCACCATCTTTTATTAATGATGCTCCTCATTTTGCTACTTCCACAGGCCACAATTTTGCTTACTGTGCTGAGGTCAATAATTCACAGTCTCCTTAGGACAGAAATACCTTCAAATTAGGTTGACTTTTGCCTCTACTAGTGTGCACACACCGTAATTAAAATAAGAGACACAGGAAAACAGTTCTGCTGGGCTGCTGGGAGAACTTTCATTTTGTGGCATTTAAACATTCTCTTTCTCTGTAAACAAAGTCAGAATTGTCCGCCTCTCTGCTCAGTATGACAAATCAATAGAATGGACCCATTTATTGTCGGTCGTATGAAAACGAATACGTTTTAGTGGAAAAAAGACTAAACCACAGATATTCCAACCTTCAAAAAAAGGGAGTAGGGCCTAAGACTGAGCCCTGGAGAACACCCTTATTGATAGGCAAAGGTTGATGTTTGTTGATATTTTTAGGACACTTTGCTCTATGACAGTGGTTCGCAAACTGTGTGCCAAGGGTGCCGCGGAATCTCTGCTTTGTTCAATATTGTAATAGTCACCAATTCTGAAAATACCAGCAATACCTGCGTGGTGTTTGACAACAGCCGGCTGCTTTCAAACGCTCACATGCGTACTGTAATTCTGCGCATGCTCTATAGAGCGCCCATGTCTCACGGTGAATGCAGCTGCGCATGTGAACAGTCAAATGCACCTTTTGGTAAAATTGCCCCTCGATATTAATGTAAACACAGCCGCTAATGTTATATGACAGCATAAGACGATGGGACAAAAATATGTGCCATCTTGATGTGACAGCTCATGAAAACATTTTCACAGAAAAATAACTTTAATTTCATAGTGTTTAACAAAAACCTATTATAGGCCTTCAGAAGACTTGAAACATGACACACAAGTGTCATGGACTACTTTTATGATATGCTGAGTCCTTTTTTAAGCTTTGAAGTGATTCATCTGTCACCATATTTAATTGCTATTCATTAAAACATCTCTTTCTGTGTTTCACATAAGAAAGTCATACATACAGGTTTTGAACAACATTAGAGTGATAAAATTGACAAAATTTTCATTTTGGGGTAAACTACTCCTTTAAACCTTATGCCTTGGTCATTACTGAATCACATTACAGTTGTTTCCGGTGTAATTTTCTATTTACTAATTTATTTACCTATGTGACCTTGAACTTGACATTGAACATTTACTTATTTCTCAAATACTGAACCAGTCCTCATAAGTCATATACTGTTTGAAAGCTTAAAGTCTCAAGACTCAAACAGTGGTTTCCTTTTTAAAAAATGTAAAAATATATGAAAACCAGATGAAATTACAAGTATAAACACTAGGTGGCTGCATAGAGCTATTTATTCATCCCTGGTTGAAGAGAAGATGATTTCTAGATTTTGACACTCCGCTCAATAACCCCTCCATGTGTGTGCGCTCCGCTCAGCTGCTCATAGCCCAAGCGGACGCTCCGCTCAAGTACTGCTCACGCTCACCGGTAAAAAGCGTTTGCTCAAATCCCGCTCCGACATTAAATTTCTCTGTAGTATACTTGGTTCAAACAGGTACACAGGGGGTAGCTACAGTGGCCCAAGCAACTGCCCCTTTGCCCACATGGGCTGAGGTGCCCCTCTGGGTGAAATATAGATTATAGGCTGACATTTATTAAATTATCAAATGATTAGTAATGTACACATCTGAAATTATGTGATTGTATTGTTGCGTTTTTGTATATAAAATCTCACTGTTTATTTTGGACTGGTTTACAACTGCTGTTAGATAATCGGGTCTACCAGACCTTTATTATCATTTGTAATCAGTCAAATATTTCTCTGTTAGCACATATCTCATTGAACATCTTCAAACAATGCCTTAAAAAATTCAGTTCTAAATTAGTTATAAACAAGTCATCAAACACGCCTCTACAAGTGATAAAACATATGTGGGATGGCACGGAAACTCGCATACGCGCAAATTTGCGCTTTTCAATTTAAACTGGACCCGAGTTGTACAACCGACCTAGAAAAACACAATCTTTTCAACTATAAAGTTTTTTCAAGTCATTTATGGCAATAATGAAAACATGGACTGGTACCAGGAAAAATATTGCGGGTAAAAGTGAAATTCATAATTGTTCTTCAGTTGTCTCCACGGAATGATTATACTGTAGATTTGATACATTAAGATGTTTCTGATTTAATGCTATCAGACTTTGGGTCTGTAAATTAAAATGAGCAATTTCTCATCTTAATTTTATGTTCAGTTTTAAAGGGTGTATTAAGTTATCTAGAAAACAGCAGTGAATATTTTTCTCTTTTTCAGTGTTGTTGCTTTATTAATATTCCCTACAATTGTATATGTACGAATCATACACAATCTAAAGGACTGTGGTTATTTATATAATAATTATTATATTAGTAGATACCATGTGCCCCCTTTGTTTTTCCTTGATATTTTTAAAGCATTATAAAATGAATCTGGACTTTATATGCGTCAAACGTCTTGTGCATGCACTCTTTATATGTACAGCAAGGTTTAACCATGGATTTAACAAATAAAAAATATTTTGTCCTGCATACAGTGAGATTTTGTCCAATATATATTCGATGAAATCATGTTTAATGATCCTAAAACAAATAAAAATTAAGTTTTTTTTTTTTTTTCTAATGTACAATCATTTATAGTTTTTCTCTGTGCATGAATGCAGCATGTTATCTGCAACCACTAATTTAGAATAATTTTTTTTAACGTTTCACTTCTCGTTAAGGTGTTGATTTGGCTTTGGGAAACTGACCAGCAGTTATGTGCCACTTTATCCCGAAGCAGATATCGGAAGCAACAGGCGGTCGATTAAGTGAGATAATTCTACTATGAAATTCTCTATGTGAGAGCGGAAATATTTACTAATCAAATGCTCAATTGTACAATAGAGGCATGAAAGCAGAACGCTCCACCTACAAATTAGGACACACTGATCTGCAAGATCATACGTTTATTGGTTCTGATGCAGGGAATTTTTGTGTGTGTTCACCGGGATTCAAGGAAAAATGCTTTGCCAATATACAGTATTATTAAGCTTACATAATCAATTGAGGGTGCTCTAACGTTCGCAACTCTGCAGAACCGGGCTCACATCTATCTGGCAGCTGCACTGACATGATGACAAAACAATAAGATACATTACTTATATATTAATTTATTATTGAATAATAGTGTAGTCTACTAGCTCACCTTTTGCTGCACTACCATCGCGTAGCACATCCTCGTGCTCTCTGGCAATGTGACACGTACGATTCCAAAAGGAATATTTGGTAATTCTCACGGTCTCTCCACAGTGCACACTCCTTTTCGATTTCCTCATTCTTAACTTTGATTTATACTTTGCATTTATTTAGGTTATAAGGTTTGCAACTTCACTAAAACAATGTTAGAGCTCCATAACCTCAGGCCTATTGCTTATTTCGCAGATTCCCAAACCAGCATATCACGAAGCGCATTCTGGGTTGAGCGAGCGGCACTGAGCGGCCTTTTTAGTGTTAACTGTAGTAACCATTTAATTAACCATGTCTCTGTTGTAACCAACACATCAGGGGTAACTGATAGTTTCACTTGATAAGGTCTGGTTAGTAAAAGTTTTGTTTATATAGAAGAAACCTAATTTCTACACACACACACACACACACACACACACAAAGAAAAAAAAAAGATGTGAATTAGTATATTCAAATTCTCTACAGCTAACAACTTGCTGCAGTGTCATCATGACATTTGCCAAAGTAACAGATTGTTATCTTTGAGTTTTTTTAAATTGAAATTAAGTTCAAAGATTGCATTTAGCATAAAGGAGCCGAAGAAACTAAAGCTGACATTGAAAATCTAGTGCACAGTATGATCTCAAGTGATAATAAGATGGGCTCTGCTCTTGAAGAGAACACTCAGCCTCAGTTAGCACTTCAAACGAGTAGAGTATGGACACGGTAAACAGCAGTCTCATTTGAAGTCACTTCCTTCCACATTTTCACCACTCAACGCTACTGAACGCTTCTCTTAACTCTATTCCTGAGAGTAAAACTAAAAAATGAAGAAATGTGAGAAATACAAGAGAACAGGGATGTGCAAAACAAAAAGTTTTAAATCAAATAGTCTGTGGATTATCTGAAGGACTAGTTGACTCTCGGCCTTATAGGGATGATTTCGGGTTCATAATTCTGTACATGATTCTCAAGGGATATTTAAGGGTGTTTCCACACTCGGTCCATTTCAGGGGTCTGAGCATGGTTCGCGTGACTTTTGGTCCATATGTGAATAATTCAAATGATCTCAGACCCCTTTAAAACAAACCGAACCGATAACATCTCAGGAGGTGGTCTGAATTCAGTTTTCTTGCAGCCTGCGGTTCGGTTTGCTAATAGCATGCACTGTGAACACAAAGCGCTCCAGGCTCACTTGATTTTCCCTTTCGCATAATTCCAAACATGTTTGACCCTGACAGGTTACCGCACACCAGTAATGATGACGCGGAGAAAAGAGACACGACGAGCTGCTTATTCTGATTCTATGGAGATGACCGAGTAAGGGTGCATTCCATTCCAAAGGGCTCATCCCTATGCCCTAGAGGCTTAACCCTCTAAAGTGAGAGCTTTGGAGGGTTGAAGGATGTAGGGATCAAAAATACCAGTAATTCGGAACGCACTTCAGTGTCATCTATCCAAGCCAAAGGAGCCACTGCCATCACAAAAAGGCTGACACTAATGAACATCACCTGCACCTAATCAGAAATATGTACACATGATTTTGCAAGCTTTTACAGACTATGGAGATGAAGGGATGTCAGGTGTTTTTTGTTTATAGAAACAGATTGCAGTTGCAGCTGGTTTAATGTACACAAAATTACACTTGGCAAACCTCCATATTTGTGACGTATGCTCTGGTTCCGGTTCGCTTGGCAGCGAAGTGTCCATCTGTTGAACCCTAAAGAAGCAGCTATTTATGAGCCCTTTGGTTTGGAACGACCATTCAACATAGCGGCCACAATCATTCCCCCTTCTAAGTGCCCTTTGGAGTCAGATTTATCCCGTTTGGAATGCAGGGCAAGTTGCTGATGAAAACTATTTAAACTGCTCACAAAACAAACTCAAAAAACTTTCTACAGTGTTCTGTACAAATTAAGACTCGAGGGTTTAACTGGATCGCATTGGAATGGAGAGTGACAGATAAGAGATTACCATATGAATATTTTACTATTGTTTGTTGCCCAAGGCTGTCAATACATAAAACCATGATCAATCATATTTTTTGTTGGCAATATGACTAATCTACCATAATCCATGATTTAATTTCTTGAATTTTGCCTCTAAATACAGTATTATTACTATAAAAATACAATGCATTCAGTTTAATGCATTGCTTTTCCCTCTTAATTTATAAAAAACAAGATGTTATATATTTAAAATGTGTAATACAGTTCTTTTTCTTTTTATGCAGAAGATCAATAAAATATGTTTTATTGAACAAAGACACCTGTACTATTGCTAATTATTCATTTTAAGGGTATTAAACATGTTTAATAACCTCACAAGTTAATATGTAGAGATAACTGCACTCTTTTAATATAGCCAAAATAATAATTATCATCATCAATTGTGTCTTAAAAAGTGGTCTGGGTTCCACAAAAACAACAGTGTGAATGCAAAATGGACTGACAGGTCAAGTGCACCAAAGAGAGATCTGAACTCACTTTAAAGGTTACAAATAGTGTGAATGCAAAGAGAACTGGGTTCTTTTTCACTCGGTTCACTTCTTGACCCCTTAAAGAGGTCAGAGTTTGGTTCATTTAAAGAGGACCAAAGTGTGAAAACCCCGAAAAGATGTGTTCTTGCATTTAAAAATAGCTGTTCTTAAAAGTCTGCGTTTTTTAAAAGTCCAAAAAAAAGTCAGCTACTGTTATGTGTAGCTTCTAACTTTTTTGATGAAAAGTAGAATATAAATTTGAAATATATCCTAATAGGCAAGGTTTAGTTACATTTAAATGTTGTTTCGGTTAAAGCAGGTATTTAAATTGTATGCTGTATGATATAAATATGATATGTAATATGATATAAAAATAATATGAATCTTTAGATTATATTTTAACTAGTGTTTATGCTGCCTCATTATCATCAACGAAGTATGTGCTTGCAAATATCTGTTCAGGTGTAAATGTGTAAAATGTGCTGTAAATATGCCCATATTAGAAAATCAGCATATTAGAATGATTTCTGAAGGATCATGTGACACTGAAGACTGCAGTAATGATGCTGAAAATTCAGCTTTGATCACAGGAATAAATTGCATTTTACAATATATTCAAATAGGAAAGTGATTTAAATTGTAAACATATTTCACAATATCACTGTTTTTGCTGTATTTTGGATCAAATAAATGCAGCCTTGGTGAGCAGAAGAGACTTCTTTTAAAAACATTAAAAAATCTTACAGATCTATAAACTTTAAATGGTAGTGTAGGTCTAAAGTTTTTAAGTAAAGTCTTTATGTAAAGAAAATGTATAGTCAGATTACTTCTTTTAACTTAAACTTGATTTTGTGAATAAGCTACAAATAATACATTCAATCGTTAAGTCTCCTCACATTCATTCTCTCTCAGGGGAGGGGTCTTTGTCTCCTCAGGTGTGAATCACATCAATATTCATGATCATCCACTCCTCCTCGCATATGGCCTTTCTAACACTAAAAGTGTCTTACAAAAGTTAAATGACTATATTGTTTTGTATGAATGAGTGATCAGGATGGTTTTCACATCATTTTGTAGCAAAAACTCTAGGCTATAAGATCCAAAAGTCTCAAAAGTCTTGTGAACAAATGTTTAGTGTGTGATATATGGCCTTATTTCAGTGACTGACAATTTTTGTTTTTTCAAAAACCACGCATAAACGTTATTTTCTCAAAAATTCAAACATGTACATACATGTTGTTCACATATTATTGTAGCCCAGTTTGTGCTGAATACAGTGTTATCAGACTTTAGCCATTAATATGTTTTTAAGCAACTGAAAAAAAGCACAAATGTCAAGGCATGTCAAAACTTCTCCAGGGTCCAAAACACCCTCAGACCCCAGAGGGTTAAAGCACTGCCTTTAAATGCCACAAAAAAAAAAAAAAAAAGATAAACTAGCCTACTTACCTAATGGACTTGGTCAATTGTTAAACGACTAGTCAACCACTGTGACCCATCACTACAAGAGAAAGTCGCATGTATTTACACTTTGACAAGTGTCTTGTGAAAGTGTCTTGAAGGTGAATATGACTGCTGTAATTTAGCTGTGTAGTTCATCACCTTGTAGATGTGTGTTTTGCTTGAGCTCATTTTGGATATTTGTGCATGATTGACAGCTGATGCTCTACAGAACAGAACGTGGATATGGGACAACCCCGTAATGCGGCCACCGTCTCTCTGGCTGTCAGGATTTGCATAATCACACTAATATCCCAAATGGCTGGAGTGATTCTAGTAGAGGTGGCTGTCAATCATTATCAGGGGCTCCAGTCAATCACACAAACTCTTATGCATCTAATGGAGGAATTACCTAAAAACTGAACCTCAAATCACAATCAAACTAACTATTGGCCTACTATTTTTACATATATCAAGTAATAGTTTGGAAAGGCCTGAAAAGCATTACCAAGTTGTTGGGCCTCAGGTACTCAGATAAGAGACAAAGGCAGGCCTACACACAGTCATAAAGCCTGACTGCTGCCTATACGAATACTCAAAGCCTGATAACAACAACCACACCAAAATAAAAAAGGAGTCCAAAACAGACTACAGATCCCATGAAGCCTTGCTCACTTTACACCTATGTGTGAAACTCTGAAGGATCGAACTCTCAACTCCTATTGGATGAAACACACTACAGAACGTGTCCCTCAACCATGATGTCATAGAGAGTATAAAAACCTTGGAGATCTTTCTTGGCATTGCTTCCAGCGACAGTATGTGCCTCATCTAGATGCAACCCTGTTGCTCCCAGGTGCAGCCTCGTTGCTCAAGAAAGTCACGTACGTACCTGAAATTTGGCCATACGATCTCCATCTCGCTGGACAAGTTGAGATTTCTCTGTGTTCCACTAAGCACGCTAACGGATCTGAGACCGCTGAGAAATCCACGTCTTCACCCTTTTGCCTCAAGAAGTGAAGAAAGAAGCTTTCTCTTCCTTCTTCAACAAAGTCGACTTTGTTGTTTTCTCCGCCAACCCGCCGAGAATCAGCCGCCGTACTGCCTGCCGACAGAGCGAGGAAATGGCCACCCGTCATCTCTGGCCGGAAACCTCACATGATGTACTCTCCACGAGAGCCACGTCTGCCATTTTGTGCACTCCACTCCTTACACACACACACACCTTCCTCCCATGTATTATAGGCTTAATCATGTTACTGTTTAGTTTGAAGTTCGAAGTCGTAAGTTTATTGGCTGCATTGTATTGATTATTAATTGATATTACTGCATTAATAAACTTTGTTTACTTTAAAGAGAAGTGTTTTTGTATTATTCTGCATGCACCTGTGTCCAAGGCTGGCAGGGGATGTCAGTGCTTGTATTCAAGCCTTCATTGTTTTCTTTGAATGATAATTATTAATTATTGCTAATAACCAAACACGCTCCTGAACGAAGTGCCCAAAAAAGTATAAGACACCTCCCCCTCGCTCTGTAGAGAATCAACAAATAGCTGATGAACTGAATGTGTTTTACTGCAGGTTTGAAAAGCCCAGTTTCACACTCCTCCCCCGCTCTGATCTTCACTTTGCACACACACCAACACCTCCTTGAACCCCCCTCCTCCGCCTCCTGCTACTCAACCTGCACTTATGGTCTGTGAGGAGGATGTGTGCTGGGTCTTTCAGAAACAAAAGTCTAGGAAAGCTTCAGGCCCAGACAGTGTCTCACCTGCCTGTCTGAAAGTCTGCCCTGACCAACTGGCCCCCATCTAAACACAGATCTTTAACAGATCACTGGAGCAGTGTGAAGTTCCTGCTGCTTCAAATGCTCCACCATCATTCCGGTACCCAAAAAACCCAAAATCACAGGACTTAATGACTACAGACCTGTCACTCTCATGTCTGTGGTTATGAAGTCATTTGAGAGACTGGTTTTGGTAAACCTGAAGGACATCACTGGACCCCTGCTATACCCCCTTCAGTTTGCTTACTGAGCAAACAGGTCTGTGGGTGATGCTGTCAACATGGGACTGCATTATATCCTGCAACACCTAAACAGACCTGAGACTTATGCAAGGATCCTATTAGTGGACTTCAGTTCAGCCTTCAATACCATCAAGCCTAATCTTCTCTCAACCAAACTGACCCAGCTCTCCGTGCCAACCACAATCTGTCGGTCGGTCAACAGCTTTCTGACAGACAGCTAGTGAGACTGGGGGAAATCACATCTGAGACACTCACTATTAGCTCTGGTGCTCCTCAGGGATGTGTTCTCTCTCCACTGCTCTTCTCCCTGTACACGAATGACTGCACTGCAAAGGACCCCTCTGTCAAGCTCCTGAAGTTTGCAAATGACACCACGGTCATTGGCCTCATCCGCAATGGTGACGAGTCTGCATACAGATGGGAGGTTGAACAGCTGGCTGTCTGGTGTGGTCACAACAACCTTGAGCTGAACACACTCAAAACAGTGGAGATAATAGTGGACTTCAGGAGAAATCCCCCCCGCACTCCCCTACTCACCATCCTGAAGAGCACTGTGGCAGCAGTGGAGTCATTCAGGTTCCTGGGCTCTACCATCTCTCAGGACCTGAAGTGGGACACCCACATAGACTCTACTGTGAAGAAGGCTCAGCAGAGGTTGTACTTCCTTTGCCAGCTGAAGAAGTTCAACCAGCCACTGGAGCTGCTGACTCAGTTCTACTCAGCCATCATTGAGTCTGTCCTGTGTACATCTATAACTGTCTGGTTTGGTTCGGACGGACAATCAGGACTGCTGAGAGGATTATTGGTGATCCCCTACCCACCCTCTGATACCTGTGCATCTCCAGAGTGAGGAAATGTGAAGGTAGAATCACTCTGGACCCCACACACCCTGCCTACTCCCTTTTAGAACTGTTGCCCTCTGGCCGGCGCTACAGAGCACTCAGCGCCAGGACAACCAGGCACAAGAACAGTTGTTACCCTCAGGCCATTTACCACATGAACAATTAACTAACTTCAGGACTCCCATAGAGCAATAATGTATAAATATGTCATGTACATTTGTAAATTCACTCATATTTAATTCAATAACTATCCATAACCCTACCTTGCACATATATTACCACTTGCACATGTACAAACGGCATTCTATGTTATATGTCCTATTTTTTTGTATGTCTATTTATACTCTTACCTTGTTTTATATTCTGTGTCCCACCATAATGTTCTGTGTGCACTTTCTTGCTTGTTTCTCCTATTACCAAAAAAAGGCCTTGTGTACGTGAGCACACTTGGCAATAAAGCTAATTCTGACTCTTGTAATAATTTATTACAGAAAATGACTACAATATCATTCTCTCTCTGTACTAATGGTAACACATTTACAAGGTTCTGTTTTGCCTGTTAAGTGCTTTTAAAGGAATAGTTCACCTTAAATGAAAATTCTGTCATCCTTCTCACCCTCATTCCATTCTAAACCATATGACTTTCTTCTGTGGAACACACAAGGTGACACTTTGAAGAATGTGCTGAATGTACATTCTTCAAATGTCTCCTTTTGTGTTCCACAGAAGAAAGTCCTACAGGTTATAGTTTATCATGTATCGTGGAGTATTGCATTACCTGACGTAGTGTCCGGGCCACCAGACTCTCCAGAACGGGCCCTCTATCCTCATGGAGAAGATGAACTTCATCCAGAATGAGCAGTCTAACGATCTGAGACAGAGCCACGTCACCCACACTCTTTCTGGTCACCACATCCCATTTCTCAGGAGTCGTCACCAACATCTGCACAAAACAATACAGTTATTAGGCAATTAAGGTCTTGAATATGTTGTCTATTTTCATGAATTTGTTGTCAGTTACATGATTTGCATATGTATTGTACAATGCACTGGCAAGAAAGTGTATAAATTAAAATGTAAATAAAAACCTGCAAAAGTGCATACTCATGTGGAGAAGACACAAACCATGGGTAATTTGTGAAGAGTATTATTTAGCCTTAAATGCATACCTCGGTTCTTAAATGACCCGACACCTCATTTCCAAACCCACTTTGACCAGGGCCACTTTGATGTAATGTCTGATTTCACTAGTACATTTATATAATGGAAAACATTATTTTACTGGATAAACAAAACAAGAAGCATGTAATAAGTGAAAATACTATTTTAAAAACTATAATATTAAAATACTTAAATGTATATAATCAGTGACAGCGTACAGGCATACTGTATCTAACATAATTATGTATTTCTGTTCTCGTGTCACTATTGCCCTCTGCTGGGCTGATTTTTTTTGTCCCACTCCATCCCCAATGGATCATTTTACTCTTTAATGATGAGCATTTTTCATTAAGCTTTACAAGTAAAGAACTGTTTCGCATATGTCCTGGAAGTAATAATAATAAAAAATTTTGTTTGAGTATAGAATCGTTAATTCAGTAAAGTAAAGCAAACCAAATCCTTACGCCCTTTATCATTTCAGGTTTTTAAAAAAATCATATTTTAATAAAATACAGGAAATAAATTACATTTTAAACCGATTAATCAATTAATTGTAGAAATAATCAAAGATTAATAGATTATCAAAATAATCATTAGTTGCAGCCCTAATATGTATATGTATATTTAAAAAATCAAAATAGATAGCCTACTATTCTTTTATTCACTATTTGTCTTTAAAATGGTTTGAACATTTGACACTGTCTGGGCATTCTGTAGATAATTTGTGATAGATACATGTACCCAGGTCATTCGAGATGTAATAATGCTTATGTTTGGCAGGGGAGTGATTGATTGAAAAATGTATCTACAGTATCTATGTATGTCTATAGGTTTATTGACTCCTTGTAATATGTGATGTGAGCAGCTGTGCTACAGATTTTCTTTTTTCTGCAGAACACTAAGGGAGAAAATTTGAATATTTGGGTACACTTATTCAATACAACGCAGTGGATAGTTACTCTGCTTTCAAGCTTCAAAACAGATGCAAAAATGTCATACAAGTGCGCATACTTGCGTGAAAATACCAACACTATTTGGCCATGCCCACTGACTTTGTGTGAATGGCATATCGCATACCACTGCGATTAAGACGTAGCGTATTTAAAATAGCACCCTTTGTTTAGAGGGTTAGGGACCTTCAAAGAAGATATTTTGAGATTACTTCAAACAACCATTCTAAAGAATGCTGGTGTCATTACCTGTTCTTGCATATAATCTGAGGTAGGGAAATCTCATACATTACAGAAAAATATATTGATTTAACAATATGCCCATCTCTTCAGCCACCATACCACAACTGGACAAACACACACTGTTTAATGACTACTCATAGATGCACCACACATATATGGAGCAATATTTGGGTTTTATGACAACTAAGTTACACAAATCTACAGAAATCCCACCAATGCCAACCATCTTAAGATTGTAATCATTCAAGACACCAAGTATGATTATTTTGACACCATTAACCAACATTTTAGAGAAGAAACAATGTACAATGCATAATTAATGGTCTGAGGGCTGTTTACCAACCTGTCTGTGAGTGGTGAAATTCCTATTAAACACTTTCAGTAAAAGCAGTTCATTAAATCTTCTCTCGTTTGCATTTAAATCAATCTGCCCAGCCATTAGAGACTGGCTTTGGAACGGAAAATGCACGTCTGTCGTTAATTAGACCCCCGCTAATCTAAATGGAAGCTCTGGCAAACAGGTAGCACAGCTAAAGTGCTCATTTTAATTACAATAAGAAGCCGAGAGGGGGAAAAAACTACATAGATGCCGACTTGGTTTTCTAACTCACGTCAAACCCCTAGTGAACGATAACAATGTCAATCTCTTATGATGGTATCTGTCAACCTTCTTGGCATGAAAAATGCACAAATGCATTTGCGTTAAAGAAATAATTTGCCCAAAAATTATTGGAAAATAATGGATGAACTATTCCTAACTATACGGAAGTGCGGTTTGTATCTGCAGTCCTGATATCTCAGCAACAGCATGCATCCAGGAGCGGGCGAGTGGTTTTATTGGGGATTGTGGGATTTGTGTTTACAATGAATGTGTGCAGGCTGGTGGGCAGGCGTAACTCGTTACCAGGTCTAGCCCAGCAACAAGACTCGTATCTTAATTACCATGGCACCTGTGAAAAATGCTGCTGTTGCGAGCGGGCTGCCTTTCTGTCATTATGCTAAGCAGCACATACACACCTTCTTCAGACCTATGCACACAAATGCACCATTTCTGTGGCTGCTAAAACATTTGCCTCCTCCCTCAGTTTCCATGGTAACTGTCATCACTCGGAGTGGGTGGTAGTGGGGCGAGTGGAGGGCTGTTTTGCTGGTTGTGGTGGCTTATAGGTGCGCAAAATCAAAATACAATTGAGCCACAGCCACAGAGAAACACCTCCAGTCTTTACATTTAAAGCCCTTTTTACTTTAATACACATTCCTGGTCTTATTGTGAACTATTCAGTGATTTACGGAGCCCATTAGAGTACAGGGAGGGAATTTATTTTCTGAAACAGTTTTGTATTCCCTCACAATAGATTTGCATTCTCTCACAAAAAAGTTTTGCATTCACTTGCAATACCTTTATCCATCCCTTAAGAAAATTAACCATGATTTTACAACAGTAACCACAGTTAATGTAAAAATACCAGACTTATGGTATTTGTAGTAAAGCATACTAACCACAAATTTCACTACAGTAGTCATATTTTAACTATGATATCTGTAGTAAACCATATAGTAATAATACACGAAAAACAAAATTACAAAAATCAATCACTCTGCCAAAAACATGGTCACTACATTTTTACAGTGCATCCGGAAAGTATTCACAGCTTTTCACTTTTTCCACATTTTGTTATGTTACAGCCAATTTTACAGCACTGAAGGTCCCAATGAGCACAGTGGCCTCCATCATCCGTAAATGGAAGAAGTTTGGAACCACCAGGACTCTTGCTAGAGCTGGCCGCCCGGCCAAACTGAGTGATCGGGGGAGAAGGGCCTTAGTCAGGGAGGTGACCAAGAACCCCATGGTCACTCTGACAGAGCTCCAGCATTTTTCTGTGGAGAGAGGAGAACCTTCCAGAAGAACAACCATCTCTGCAACACTCTACCAATCAGGCCTGTATGGTAGAGTGGCCAGACGGAAACCACTCCTCAGTAAAAAAGGCACATGACAGCCTGCCTGGAGCTTGCCAAAAGGCACCTCAAGCACTCTCATTCCATGAGAAACAAAATTATCTGGTCTGATGAAACAAAGATTGAACTCTCTGGCCTGAATGGCAAGCGTCATGTCTGGAGGAAACCAGGCACCGCTCATCACCTGGCCAATACCATCACTACAGTGGCAGCATCATTCTGTGGTGATGTTTTTCAGGGGCAGGAACTGGGAAACTAGTAAGGATCGAGGGAAAGATGAATGCAGCAATGTACAGAGACATCCTTGATGAAAACCTGCTCCAGAGCGCTCTGGACCTCAGACTGGGGCGAAGCTTCATCTTCCAACAGGACAACGACCCTAAGCACACAGCCAAGATAACAAAGGAGTGGCTACGGGACAACTCTGTGAATGTCCTTGAGTGGCCCAGCCAGAGCCCAGACTTGAACCCGCTTGAACATCTCTGGAGAGATCTGAAAATGGCTGTGCTCCCCATCCAACCTGATGGAGCTTGAGAGGTCCTGCAAAGAAGAATGGGAGAAACTGCCCAAAAATAGGTGTGCCAAGCTTATAGCATCATACTCAAAAAGACTTGAGGCTGTAATTGGTGCCAAAGGTGCTTCAACAAAGTATTGAGCAAAGGCTGTGAATACTTATGCACATGTGATTTTTTTTTCTTTTTTTTTCTTTTTTCTTTTTTATTCTTTCCTGAACTGACCTACTGTACCATACGTTCAAAATCTACTTTATTCCAACAAACTGTCTTGCAGCACAGAATGTGCCAGACATCAGGCATTCTTTTAGCTGCTTTTCCAGAGAAGAAAAAAACAAACAAAAAAACAGTTGATTTCCTTGGGTCAAAGATGGCTAATACAAACTAACCCCAATACACTTTAGACAAGGCAAGGCAGGGTTTTGTGTTTCCTCTGAGCAGATATCAGAGAAAGGGATGAGGGCTGGGCAGAGAAATTCAAGGATGAGAGGTCAGTGCGTGCACCCTCGATTAGGTGCTAATTAAACACAGTGTATAAACATAGAAGAATCTCACTTGGCATAGAGCACTGTGCCCTACCTCTTCTGAATAAAGAAGAGTGTAAATAAAAAAGTAATTTAAAGGTTCTGTGTTATAATTTTCTGTGTTTAAACAGTACTTTTTACAGATGTATAAAATCATGTATACTAACAAAAGTTGTTTTATTTAACATGAGGCAATCGCCTCATGAGGGCTGACATGTTGAGATCTATGACCATCCCAAAACTGCTCACTTACTCTCAGGCCCACTCTTACATGTTTTCACAGTTGAAAACACATTTATTTTGCTTGGTTCACACCTCTCATCCACACTGAACAGTGTTTTCTTCCACCGAAAAGAGAATTTAAAAAAATACTCTCTAGCACTGCATACTTTGGAAAATTATGACTTAAAGAAAATCCGTAAACACACCTCCTTTCTATGTAAATTAGCCTTATTATAGATTACGCTTTGTCCACAAAACTGCATGCTATTTGCCCGGCACAATAAACATTGTGCTTTACCATCTGATGAAAGAAAGGCAGTGAACTTTTTTAATTTGTAATTTTATTTTTTTATGTTTGTGTTCAAGCTCTTGTGATCATGGCAATTGGATTTAATCAAATAATGATTTAAATGATGGAGAAAAGTGTTATAACCTGGTGTATTACACAGGACCATGGAATACTCTGTTCTGATTGGTCAATGGTGGCATCTAGCGTTCTGATATTTCTGAGTAACAACTTGACATCCGGGGATTAAGACATATCAGACAGGTCATCCAGGTATTGCGAGTTACTCAGCGATCTCTACATGTAAGATAATAATTTTAAATCAATGTATAATATTTAATTTACTTATTTATTAAGTAGTATTGTAATAAGCTGTATAATAAGCAGTCAGATGGTCATTTTCGCAAAATAAACACCAACAGGTCTCCGACGCATATTGGAGGTGGAATTCAGCTGTTCAGCGATGTCTTTTTTTTTTTTTTCACATAACATAATTTCAATGCAAATCAATAGTTCATGTCTATTAATGTATTTATTTGGTTAATAGCCATGTAATACGTGGGGGAAATGTGTGAAAATGTTATTGCAAAATAAACCCCTTCAGGGTTATACAACACCTGATCACACTGTCAGGGTTTATTTTGTGAAAACAACCAGCTGACGTGTGGTGTAGTCAACACATTTTCAGCATGTTAAAGAGATGATTCAGGTGTCTGGATCAAGGTAGTGGAGGGATGCTGTAGAGGTCCGACAGAGTAAGCCAGATCGAGTTGAATCTCTGCTGCATTCTGTGCTATAAAGTGTGCAGAATCGGCCCACAAGATCAGGGATTGCGAGTGAAAATAGCATTCAGCACAGATTTTGTGGGTGTGTTTGCACAACTGCCTGATCTGCATAATTCCTTTAGTGAATCAGAAACGAAACCAGCACAGACGCAATTCATTCTTAGTGAATTCATCCCTGAGTTTTCAACCGTAAAAATATTAGTGTGGATGTAGCCTCAATAATGGTATGTTTCTGATACATTTCATTATTTTTGTGCTTCTGTTTGGTGTCGTTAATGCTGCCGAAATCACACACTTCAGCTTTTAAGTTGACTTCAGTGTTAAATTTGTTGGTTTATGGTATAATTTACATACACCAACCGGGGAAGTTATCTGGTGAGATTGGTCCAACTTCCAACATCCAGACTGGATATTAACCAACCCTTCCCAACTCCAAGTTTAGTTTAATTTTATATGCTGCATTACTGCTACAACTGTCTGGGAGGGCTAGGGCTTAAATCCTCTAAAACAAAATTATATTAAAACAAATTCAGGTATAAGATATTTAAAGGTCAGTAATTTGAGTTACTAGTACAGCAATTAAAAACATAATATTCCCCTTCTAATTAATGCATAACACTTTAAGATTCAAGTTCTTCTTGTATCTAATATTAGTCATACTAATGTATCTTTGATGGCTACATAACCAAACTAGCAGGGTAGCAATCTTATAACCCATGCTCTTTCTTATTTAAATGCCAGCACCGCCTCTGACAGCACAAATTTAGTCTTCAATAAGGTTATTTGCACGGTTGTGTGTTCTATGTATTAGGCACTTTACTGTACAGTGGTTACTATGGCAACAAGAAAATAAGATGACAAAAAAGTGCTATGATCCAAGCAGCAGAAAGTGACAGGCTCACTGAAACAATTTACTGGGGTGTGTGTGGTGTGGGGATGTTGAATGACCATTGGGATGGTTGAAATCAAATTATTGCTTTAATATAACATATTATATGTAGCGCAACCTCTGACTGAAATGTACGTTCCTTTCCATGCAGCGGCATTTTGCATAATCATGGTATAAAGGATATTTGCTAATTTGATGTGTTTTTTGGGGTGGTTTTGTGGTAGATAAATATATTTTGAACTGATCCTGGTGTAGATAAATGTGTTTTGGGGTGGTGTTGGGGTAGATAAGTGTTTTTGGAGGTGGTTTTTTTGGGGTAGATAAATATATTTTGGACTGATGTTGGTGTAGATAAATGTGTTTTTGGGGTGGTGTTGAGGTGGATAAGTATGTTTTGGGGTGGTGTTTGGGGTATGGCAAAGATGTGTATATTGGGTGATTTTGGGGTTGATGTGTGTGTACTGGGATGATTTTAGGATTGATATGTGTGTATCAGGATGATGTTGGGATAGATTATTACAAAATTATTAAAATGAATAAAAAAAGTAAAAGAATACAGAAATAATGATGCAGTGCAATCAGTAACTACAGCACAGTGCTCAGTGAATAAATGCACAGCTAAACAGATGTGTTTTCAGTCTGGAATTGTATGTGGCTACCGTTGGAGCACACCTGACCTTCTGGAAGCTGGCTGGATCTTCTGGAAGCTGGATTCAGCTGCGTGTGGCATAATAGCTAAACGCAGTCTCACCTTGTTTTGAGTGAACCCTTGGAATTTCTAACTGACTTGATCCTAATTATCTGAGAGGTCTGATAATTTATATTCAACAAGCATATCTGCAATGTAATTAGGTCCTAGGCCATTGAGTGATTTAAAAACAAGTAATAGTACTTTAAAATCAATTCTAAATGTAACTGGAAGCCAGTGTAAAGACATGAGGACTGGAGTAATATGCTCAGATTTTTTGGTTCAGATGAGAATCCTTGAATGAGCTGCAGGTGTCTGACGGTCTTTTTGGGAAGGCCGGTGAGAAGTCTTTTGTAGTAGTCCACCTTACTGGTGATGAATGCATGAACAAGTTTCTCTAAGTCTTGACTGGGTACAAAATATCTAATTCTCGCTATATTTTTAGATGATAGGCTTAGGCTTATTTAGTAATTGATTTGATGTGACTACTGAAACTAAGGTCTGACTCCAAAATAACACCAAGATTCCTTACTTGATTTTTTGTCTTTAGACCCTTGGAGTCAAGGTATGTGTTCACCTTGGGAATTTCACCTTTGTTGCCAAATACAATGACCTCTGTCTTGTTGTTTAACTGAAGGCAGTTTTGCACATCCAACTGTTAATTTCATCAATGCACTTGCACAGAGAGTCTATAGGGCTGTAGTCATTTGGCGATAGGGCTAGGTAAATCTGGGTGTCGTCTGCATAGCTACGGTAATGGTAATAATTAGTACCATAGTTTGGATTAGTGGGAGCATATACAGTTTGAACAGGAGTGGTGCAAGTATTGAGCCTTGTGGGACCCCACACATCATGGATGTCCACTTAGATTCATAGTTCCCTATGTTCACATAGTAGCCCCTCCCTACTAGATATGACCTGAACCAGCCGAGGACCATCCCAGTGAGCCTTACTCAGTTTTCCAGTCTGTCTAGGAGAATGTTGTGGTCAACAGTGTCAAAGGCAGATCTAGTAATACCAACACTGATATTTTGCCTAAATCAGTATTTAACCGAATATCATCGAGTATCTTTATGAGCGCCGTCTCTGTGTTGTGATGCGGTCAGAAACCAGATTGGAAATTGTCCAAGTAGCCATTTGAATTTAAGAATTTGTTCAGCTGATTGAAAACAACCTTTTCAATGATCTTGCCTATGACAGAAATATTTGAGATTGGTCTGTAGTTGTTAAATATGGAGTTATCCAGATTGCTCTTTTTTAGAATGGGCTTGACAGCTGCAATTTTCAGGGACTTCGGAAACGTGCCTGAAAGGAGTGAGGCATTGACTATTTCTAACATATTTTTTATTTAATTTTTTCAGACAGTTAAACACATTTTTGAAAAATAAAGTAGGGAGTGTGTCAAGACAGCAGGTCGACGTTTTAAGATGCTGTACTATTTCTTCCAGGGTTTTGCCATCTATTGCCTCAAAATCAGAGGGTGTTGTTTATGTTGCTGTTTATAATGTTTGAGAAGAAGGTCTGCCTATCTGTGCCTTGTTCCATATTGAAAGCATGAAGGCTGTCTTTATAGATATTATAATGAACTTCAAGTTTTGTTTTCTATCACATTCATTCTGCTTTCCTGTATTTTATTTTCATGCTTTGTACTGCCGTTGTGTTTTCCATGGTGCTTTACGCCTGGCAGTAATCTTCCTGACCTGTACAGGACCAATGTCATCAACAGCATTTTTAACTTTTGAGTTAAAGTTATCGAGAAAAACATCAACACATTCTGCGAATATACTTGGTGTCATAGATACAGCCTTCATAGATTGCACATCAGTATTCTCATTTATGTACCTCTTTTTGACAGAGACAGATCTAACTTCAGTGGTAGGAGAAATCAATACATCAAAGAAAATACAGAAATGGTCAGATAGTGCTACGTCCTTAATAAGGGTGGATGAAATGTTCAGACCATTAATAATGAGCAGATCCAATGTGTCCATGATTGTGTGTGGGTCCATTTACATGCCGAGTCAGATCAAGTGTTTAAAACTGTTGTGAGTTCCTTAGCAGTGTTGTGTTCAGGATTATCTACTGTATATGAATGTGGAAATCCCAAGCAATAACAAAACAATCAAATTCAGAGAAAGTTGCTGATAATAGTTCGGTAAAATCATCAACAAAGGCTGGAGAGTATTTTGGAGGCCTGTAAATAATTAGAAATAGAATGCGTTGAGCACCTTTTAGTAAAATACTTAGACATTCAAAGGTCAAGTAATCACCAAGTGACACTTGCTTGTATTGAAAGAAATCTTTAAATATTGCAGCTAATCCTCCACCTCTCCTAACAGCTCTACAGACACTCATAAAAGTAAAGTTTGGAGGGGCTGATTCATTGAGGACTGTTGCACTGCAGCTGTCATCTAGCCAAGTTTCATTTAGAAACATAAAATCCAGGTTGTTTGCAGTGATGAGGTCATCAATTAAAAATGACTTGTTGTTAAATGAGCAGATGTTTAAAAGTGCTAACTTGGCAGTATCTGTTTTTGGCCCCACAGCAACCTCAGATTGACATCTAATAGGCAACAGATTAGATACAGTAGGTTTGCCATACACCTTGAGAATGCCTTAGTCTTTCTGTCATTTAATCAAACAGATACAGAGAAAGCTACAGCCACATCAGGTTCCCGCTTGTTCTGTGTACATTTGTGAATGCGACTGCTACCATAGCGTGGACCGACACACATCACTGAGAGCAGTTATCAGTTGTTTGTTCTTCACCAAGAGCAGAAGGAAAACGATGTGTGCCCTGGCATTGTGGCAACGGCCAAAGAGCTCTCTCAGAAGGAGGGGGATGGCGAGCTGGGTCCGCAGGCTTTGGTGGTAGAGAGGCCCATCGTTTTTTTGGTTGGTATCTAGAGGCTTGCAGCAATGGAGTGGGAGAGCTTTCTCCCAGCATACATGGGGTGATGTTGGGGCATACATGTGTGTATTGGGGTGATTTTGGGGTTGATGTGTGTGTATTCACATATTTGGGGTTGATTTCACAAAAAATTAAACAATGTAATATCTGGAGTCATCATTGTGTAATTGTAAATTGTGTATAAAAATAAATAATTAAATAGTTAAATAATATTTGTTTTTAGAACACAAAACTCCATAAGATGTTGGTTAATGGAGAAAAATAACCTTGAGAGAAACCAGGCTCACTGTGGGAGCCAGTTCCCCTCTGGCTAAACAACATGAATATAATGCCAATATTAGTTATTTGTGTGCAGTGCAAGTCATGGTTTAAAATGTGTGTGTACTGGGGTTATGTTAGGGTAAATATGTGTGTACTGGGGTTATGTTAGGGTAAATATGTGTGTATTGGGGTGATATTGGGATAGATTTGTGTAAATTGGGGGGATGTTGGGGAAGATATGTGTACATTGGATGATGTTGGGGTGTAAATGTGTGTACTGGGGTGATGCTGGGGTAGATTTGAGTGTATTGGGAGATTTTGGGGTTGATATGTGTATATTGGGGTGATGTTAGGGTAGATATGTGCTTACTTGGGTGATGTTGGGGTAGATATGCATGTATTGGGTTGATGTTGGGATAGATACAATATATTGCCAAAAGAATGTGGAAAACCAAAATAATTGAGTTTAGGTATTTCATTGCTAAATGGTTAATTAAATCCAGCATATAGCAATGTAATCTCCATTAACAAACATCGGCAGCACAATGGGTGATCCTGAAGAACTCAGTGACTGTTATAGAATGACACCTTTGCCACAAGTCAGTTCGGGAAATTTCTGCCCTATTAAATCTGCCCCGGTCAACTGCAAGTGCTATTACTGTGAAGTGGAAGCATCTAGCAGCAACAACAGCTCAGTGGGGCCGTCAAGTGCTGAAGCACGTAGCATCGCCTATAATCAGCAAATTGCCTATAATCTGTTGTATCACTTACTACAGAGCACCAAACTGCCAAGCACAAGAACTGTGTGTCAGGGGCTTCAAAAAATGGGTTTCTATGGCCAAGCAGTTGGGTAACGGAAGATGCCAGGAGAAGGCTATCTGCCGGAATGCATAGTGCCTACTATAAAGTGTGGTGTTGGAGGGATAATGGTCTGGGGCTGTTTTTCAGGGTTAGGCTTATAAATTCCAGTAAAGGGTAATATGAAGGGTAATGCTACCAGATATAAAGACATTTTAGACAATTGGGTGCTTCCATCTTTGTGGGAACAGTTTGGGAAAGGCCCTTTCCTGTTCCAACATTGCAGTACCCCTGTGCAACTCCATATTAATGCCCATGGTTTTGTAATATGATGTCCAACAAGCACATATAAGTGTGATGGTCAGGTGACCACAAATATTTGGCCACATACTGGCCATATACATACTGGGTGTACTGGGTGGTGTTGGGGTCGATAAGTGTATTTTAGGTATACTGTATAAGCGATGAAAAGAAATAGAATGATTAAAGTGGACAACAATGAAAGGAATGTGTAATATGGAAATGAGAGTGCTGGTGGAGAGATAAATTAGGAGGAAGAGAAAGTGAAAGATTAAGAGACAGACAGACAAAGGATAAAAAGAACAAAAGCCTTCACTGCGATGAAAGGAAATAAACAATAAATAATAGAATAGTTAGGTTGTAACCTGCTGTTCACTTTAGGCAGCACTGGGAGATACAGCTCTCCAGATCCACCAATCAATATCTAATGACCACCTCAAGGGTCTCAACAAGCCACGACACACCACCTTATGCTTGCTATGCCATTGTGTGCAATTAACTAAAATAACATGTACAACACACTGTGTGAATAGCCAAACACACAACACATGCAGTGACACATCCTTTCTGAGCTCCATGAGTCAGTCTACATTAATGACAACCTGTTTTTCCTGTCTCAGCATCTACCACACACCACAGAGACATCTCCAACAATGCAATTTTTTTCCTCAGTATTTTTGTCTTGTTTTCTAGAATTCCTGTAAAATATATTAACATCCTTAAAACAAGATACATTTACTTGGGAAGAGAAACAACATCTGAGAAATCAGAAAAAGTTTAGTGACGTTAATGCATAAAACAAGAAAAAAACCACCTACCATTCAAGTAAGAAAAACTCAGTTCAAGGGAAATCAATTTTATTTCTCTTACCCTATTAAGTGTGCCGTCTGCCGTTTAGATATGTTTACTGGAAAACAAAAATACTGAGTGGAACAAGAAAATAATTGTGGCAGTGAAAATAGGCAAGATCCTTAATATTCTCCCAGCTAACCACTGCAGAGATCGTCATTTTTAAAGAACTGTGAAAAAGCCTGTCGCTGTTCAAAACACGTATCTGAGGGGGCAGTAAAGCACTACTTTCAGCATGAGAGAAGGTGTGATGGCACCTTATTATTCTACAACACATTCCCTCACTTCATATCTCTCAGTTTTTGCTTTGTTTGCTCTGCTGTTGGGAAGGTACAGTGAGGGCACTCAATTGATGTGGTCAGAGGACAGTGAGTTTCCTGTGGGAGAACATGAGGACTGTTTTCTTTTATTCAGCCATTGATATTACATTCTTCACATCACTCGAACCCTGACCCCTTCCTGTTCTATACAATCCACTAAACCTATTCCTCATATCCTCACTCGTTTTAACAATTAACTGCTCTCAGAAGTCTCTGTTTAGCCATTAATACATGAATCTACAGGGAAGAGAATGTGAGAAAGAAAATTTTCTTTTTAAAGGAACACCCAAAATAAAAACACACAACGGAGGTCAAGATGTTCACAGAAAAAGGACTTAAATATCGAGTTTTTCCTCACCTATTGAATGCCTTCAGAAGACTTACAATATGACGCACGAGTCACATACACTATTGTTATGACACTTCTGCCTCCTTTGATAAGCGCTATCGACTGCCATTGTATTGAAAAAACAAACCAAAAACACAGCGTGCGCACATACCTTTCTATATACGCACGTGCACACTCACCGCCGCTGTCATGCAACATCAGCTATGCTCAGATATTCGTTGATGTTTATTAAATTCGTTACATCCTTTTAATTCTTGAAAATGGACATCTCACAATTCATACACATTTGATAGGCTATTGATAAATATATTTTTTATGATGAAATCATAATGTGGGCCACAAAAGATGGCTCGAGGGCCGCATGTTTTCTAGCGCTGCCCTAGCATGTACATATCCGTGTTCACTGTCTAAGAGGCCAGTGATGTGGAATGTGTAACTAGTATGAAGCGTTTAGAATAATTATTATTATTATAATATTTTTAAATATTATTATTATTATTATTATTTTAGGTCAAAGCCACAACCATTCAGGCTGAGGATTTAACACTGTAATTGGACAACATGTTTGCTTTTAAATGACTACACCTAAAATCCTCATAAAAGTAATAAAATGCTCCTGAAAATCAATTTCACGGGGCAAATATCGCCCCTTAACAAGTGCCAGGAATAATATTTATGTTTTGCATTAAACGTTAAGTTATATATATATATATATATATATATATATATATATATATATATATATATATATATACACTATATTGCCAAAAGTATTCGCTCATCTGCCTTTAGACGCATATGAACTTAAGTGACATCCCATTCTTAATCCATAGGGTTTAATATGATGTCGGCCCACCCTTTGCAGCTATAACAGCTTCAACTCTTCTGGGAAGGCTTTCCACAAGGTTTAGGAGTGTGTTTATGGGAATTTTTGACCATTCTTCCAGAAGCGCATTTGTGAGGTGGGACACTGATGTTGGATGAGAAGGCCTGGCTCGCAGTCTTCGCTCTAATTCATCCCAAAGGTGCTCTATCGGGTTGAGGTCAGGACTCTGTGCAGGCCAGTCAAGTTCTTCCACACCAAACTCGCTCATCCATGTCTTTATGGACCTTGCTTTGTGCACTGGTGCGCAGTCATGTTGGAACAGGAAGGGGCCATCCCCAAACTGTTCCCACATAGTTGGGAGCATGGAATTGTCCAAAATCTCTTGGTATGCTGAAGCATTCAGAGTTCCTTTCACTGGAACTAAGGGGCCAAGCCCAGCTCCTGAAAAACAACCCCACACCATAATCCCCCTCCACCAAACTTCACAGTTGGCACAATGCAGTCAGACAAGTACCGTTCTCCTGGCAACCGCCAAACCCAGACTCGTCCATCAGATTGCCAGATGGAGAAGCGTGATTCGTCACTCCAGAGAACGCGTCTCCACTGCTCTAGAGTCCAGTGGCGGCGTGCTTTACACCACTGCATCCGACGCTTTGCATTACACTTGGTGATGTATGGCTTGGATGCAGCTGCTCGGCCATGGAAACCCATTCCATGAAGCTCTCTACGCACTGTTCTTGTGCTAATCTGAAGGCCACATGAACTTTGGAGGTCTGTAGCGATTGACTCTGCAGAAAGTTGGCGACCTCTGCGCACTATGCGCCTCAGCATCCGCTGACACCGCTCTGTCATTTTACGTGGCCTACCACTTCGTGGCTGAGTTGCTGTCATTCCCAATCGCTTCCACTTTGTTATAATACCACTGACAGTTGACTGTGGAATATTTAGTAGCGAGGAAATTTCACGACTGGACTTGTTGCACAGGTGGCATCCTATCACAGTACCACGCTGGAATTCACTGAGCTCCTGAGAGCGGCCCATTCTTTCACAAATGTTTGTAGAAGCAGTCTGCATGCCTAGGTGCTTCATTTTATACACCTGTGGCCATGGAAGTGATTGGAACACCTGAATTCAATTATTTGGATGGGTGAGCGAATACTTTTGGCAATATAGTGTATATATATATATATATATATATATATATATATATATATATATATATTCACTGGTAAATGATGATGAAAACCTACTCATTCTGATACCATCCTCACTATTTTGATAATACTGTAACTCATCTGTTAGCCAGTTAGATATATTGTTTACCTTGGTGGAAAGTTTAAATCAGCAGAATAAAAGGGGCCTGGGTAGCTCAGTGGTAAAAGACGCTGGCTACCACCCCTGGAGTTCGCTAGTTCGAATCCCAGGGCGTGCTGAGTGACTCCAGCCAGGTCTCCTAAGCAACCAAACTGGCCCGATTGCTAGGGAGGGTAGAGTCACATGGGGTAACCTCCTCGTGGTTGCTATAATGTGGTTCATTCTCGGTGGGGCGCATGGTGTGTTGGGCGTGAAGCCTCCACACGCGCTATGTCTCCGTGGCAACGTGCTCAACAAGCCACGCAATAAGATGTGCGGATTGATAGTCTCAGACGCGGAGGCAACTGGGATTCGTCCTCCGCCAACCGGATTGAGGCGAATCACTACGCGACCACGAGGACTTAAAAAGCACACTGGGAATTGGGCATTCCAAATTGGGTGAAAAAGGAAAATAAATCCAAAAAAATAAATAAATAACCATGTTAATCCAAAGTGATGTTTAATGCATTACAGAATTCCACATATTGTAACTGTTAGCGACAGCACTGTCCCGACAGTGCAAGTGACAGTTCCATCAACTGGCCCAACACTTTCACTCTGGCCCTCACAATCACTCTGGAAGTTTCATTCCTGTTGTAATTTTGGGCTGGAATAAAATTGCAGAACATGCAATAGAGCCACAATGACCTCAAACCAAACAAGTTATTAAACACTACTGCAAGAGCATGCTCAAAAACACTCCCATTAAAAACAGCCTGTACATTAAGGCTATGCAACGGATGCAAAAGATAAAAACAGAATGCACTGATCAGTACCTGCAATTTGTTTCCTACCCTGGACTCAAACTGATATCGTGTTCCATCATAAAATCATTATCAGTTCAAGAGTTGCTGACAAACTCAACTTTCAAAGACGTGGCAAATGCCTCTAAAGCCTAGTGTACACAACTCGAGCTCGTCTCCTTTGATGTTCTGAGTCGGCAACTGGTCTGCGACAAGAAGTCTTGGATCTCAGGACGAACGGTCTTGTTGTGTGTGCACTCCTGCGACAGGCTGAGACGAGTCCCGGACGCTACAACTGTTTTCAAAACTGCCTGATATCCAGACGTCTTGTCATGTGTGTGCACTGTCCCGACGAGTGAAAGACAGACAACGAGCAACAGCTAATGAAATATAGAGAGAGCGCAAGAGGAGGCCCAAGTATTAGGAAGCAGAAGACAAAAACTGACAAAAAAAGACAATGAAACTTCACCCGCATCTCCCTATACTCTCTGTCTTTATTATTTTAATCTCTTTTTCTTAAATGTTTCCTTTTGCAAATAGCAAAATGGGTACGAGCCGTTCTTTTATGTTTGTTGAAAGAGGGGAACAAGATTTGGGTAGCAGGAGACAAAAAGAATAATTAAAAAAATAAAACCTCACCTACTTCTCCCTACCCACTGTTTTTTATTATTGTCAGCTGTTTTTATCATTTTTTCCTTTGCAAACGGTGCCAATAAAGCACGAAAACAGGCGAGAGACAGTCTTTAATGTTTTTTTTTCATGTATCAAGAATAAACTGCGCAAGTTTGTGAATGAATTTCGAATTTTAATTTTAAGATGCATTTTTGGTGATCCGTTTCAAACGGGATGATGCTAAGGGCAGCTGAAATGGCCGGTTTTTCGCAGGTTCTATGCGGATTTCAAGGGAAAAAGAGAATTTTTAAAAAGCAAATGCAAGATCATGTACAACAGGGACACAGATATGAGCAGCATACACACTAGAAGCTCAGTTACAGGTACTGCATTAAAATAACTCAGAATTTCATTCTAAACACCACTTTTGGAATATTAAGAGAAACTGTGCACCGGTTAGCTATTTTCTTTCTCGTCTTTTACTTTTTTGCGCTTTATTAACATTCAGTAAAACACAGAAGTAGCGATTGATGTATGTCCTCATGAAATCAAAGACTCTCTCCTCAATATACCAACACAAGAGGTCAAAAGAGACGACCAGGTGTAATGTTGATGTCTCACTCGTACATTTGTGATCGGATCACCCAAAACACATCTTAACACCAGGTGTAAACCTGACATGAATGGTCATGTTCTCGTGTAGCTGATACACTACAGTCCTGAAGTGTTCACACCAGCATGACGAAAAACCAGACTGTGAGTCGCAGGATGCTGTCTGCATGTCGTGTAGTGTACGCTTGGCTTAAAAGTCCTGAATGCCTGTTGCTCCCTAAACTTACTTTATGACAAACAGCAAGAAGGTTACAGACATGTAAAGAGGAGAGTAGAGCATCAGAGCATGTAGCAGAAGACTCAGAATTTTCAATAATTCCGTTTCAGATTCCTATAACATTTCAAAACTAGAAGTTAAACCTGTACACCTAAGCAACCCAGAAAAAGGTTTAAACCCAAGCAAGAGTGAACATTTCAGCACAACTTCCTGGTTCCACAACCATTTATAAAGCCACATCACAATTTTACTACCACAGCTTAAAGACTTGTGTTTCTTTACCTTGGGACACCTAGTGTTTCAAAGCAAAGTAACACATCACACTTCAGTAGATTTGGATCATCAGTTTGAAGTCCTTAGGGTTGAGGCAAGGGTAACAGTCTGGGTATTACTCCTTGTATTCAGTGTTCTTCACCACTTGTCACATATACACACTTCCATCCTCAAACTGGTGGCCTGGAACTGTGCGTGCCGCAGCATTGTAAATGGATGTGTCTCAGTTGTACAATCGTATTGATCGGTGAGACAAGAGAATCGCTCTATAAGAGCATGGCCTTACAGACTTCATCAGGCAGCCCTGAGCTGTACACCTACATTCACAACAAGAGCACTTTGTTTTAGGACAAAAATGTACAGATTTGAGACAAAAAGAGGTTTGGAAGAGGGGTGAAAGAAAGTCATCTATGGGAAATAACAACAGACATTCTTAAATGAGTTGAGAAGAGAAAGAACTCAAGGCATTGATGATTAAGCTCATAATTGAAAAACAATAGAAACAGCATAAAAGAATAGCAGATCACTTGAGTACGTTAACTGGGCTTCTCTCGATATCGCAGCACAGACCACAAAACGTATGTAACCCGTTTGAATTATAATTTTATTTATAATTTTCTAAGTTTCTGTATTTTCTACTTTAAAGTGCTATGGAGGTAGTTAACCTCTCAAGCAGCTAAACAGCTCTGACATTATAAACAGTACTGACGAGGAAAAAGAGATGACACTTTGCCATGCGCCAAAATACTAACATTTCAAATTAATTACGTAGAACTTATTAGTCTTCTTTTATTTTTTTACAACTGTGTCAGTTATTGTTAAAGTTTCTAAATGAGCTTAGTACTATCATTTATTTTTTTAAAAAGACTAGCTACATTGACCTAACTACAAAAATGAGGAGCCATCCATGGTCTTACCTGTGCTTATACACTAATGATCCAAAACATTATGACCACCTGCCTAATATGCTGTTGGTCCTCCATGTGCCGCCAAAACAGTGCCGACTCGCCGAGGCATGGACTCTACAAGACCCCTGAAGGTGTCCTGTGGTATCTGGCACCAAGACATTAGCAGCAGATCCTTCAAGTCATGTAAGTTGCCAGGTGGAGCCGCTGTGGATTGGACTTGTTGGACCAGCACATCCGGCCTGGGCAACACCATGAACTCTTCATCAAGTTCCTCAAACCATTCCCAAACAATGTGTGCAGTGGCCGGGTGCATTATCCTGCTAAAAGAGGCCACTGCTATCAGGGAATACGATTGCAATGAAGAGGTGTACCTGGTCTGCCACGATGTTTAGGTAGGTGGCACGTGTCAAATTGATGTCTACATGAATGGACGGACCCAGGGTTTCCCAGCAGAACATTGCCCAGAGCATCACACTCCCTTCCACTGGCTTGTCGTCTTCCAACAGTGCATCCTGGTGACATCATTTCCCAGGTAAACGGTGCATACATACAGGGCCTTTCCACGTGATGCAAAAGAATACGGGACACATCGGACCAGGCGACCTTCTTCCACTGCTCAAAGGTCCAGTTCCGACGCAGGTGTGTCCATTGTAGGTGCAATGCACTGTGTTGACACATTCCTCCCGTAACCAAAAATACATTTTTCTGTGACTTGTGCCACAGTAGACCTTCTGTTGGTTCGGACCAGATGTGATAGCCTTCGTTGCCCTAGCGCATCGATGAGCCTTGGGCATGTAACACCCTGTCGCCAGTTTGAGGTTTGCCCCTCCTTGTACCACTGTTGGTAGGTCCTCACCACTGCTGACCGGGAGCACCCCACAAGCCTTGCCGTTTCACAGATGCTCAGACCCAGTCATCTGGCCATAACAATTTGGCCCTTTTCAAAGTCGCTCAAGTCTTTACTCCTGCCCATTGCTCCTGCATTCAACACACTGTCTACTAGATCTGACTGTTCGCTTACCATCTAATCTACCCAAACCTTGACATGTGGCCTTGTTAGGAGATGATCAATGTTATCCGCTTCACCTTTGAGTGGTCATATTTTGTCTCATCAGCGTATATAAATATAAGGGCAAGAACATGAAGAGCTTTGAAGTCTGGACCTCCAAATCTTATGGACAAATATGGACAACGTTTTTCTGAATGATGCTTGGTAAATAAATTGGCATTGTTTGCCTTCAGATATTCCTAAAGATTACTGAAATCATTGAGTCTGATCAAATAAAAATAATATATGTTATGGAGTAGGGACAACATTTTCACTAGAGCAGTCCCAACCCAGTAAAGTGGTCTACTCATGGGTACAGTCAGAATATTATAACTAGTCATATAGAGGTAAGGTGTTAAGTTTGATTTCACATAACATATTAAAGTCTAATTTAAAAGGTTCCAGATGCTTAGATGATAAAAAAAAGAACTCATAATCAATGTAAAAATAAAATCCAAATAACATTAAATATTAATTAATTGCAATTATGTTATAAACCAAATTCGATCATGAGTATATATCAGCCTCCACCGAAGACTATTACTGACTCAGGAAAAACACTTGTTGACAACACAAGTACATCAGGGCCAGGAAGTTAACTTTAACACACTGTTTTAAAAGTACAACATGAGACTAGTCTGACTAACATCAACTTATTAAACTTTGTTTTTATGATCACGGAAGACGGTAAAGTCACAAACTGTAATTTTCGCATGATACGAGCAATAACACCAGAAAGGGACGTAATGTAACAATCTGTAAAGTAATGTTTACATAAAGCAAACTCCACTCACAGGAATAATGTTGGTTTATGCATAACCAGAAGTTAAACTAGAAAAGTATTCCTACCTCAAAAAGGACAATATACAGAACTTTACAGCTCAAACTGTAAACAGGGTTTTACTGAATAATTAATGCTAATTATTCAGTAAAATCTTGCATTAAACAAAACTACAAGTTAAAGATTTTGGCTTTTAAACCCTTCCAAATGCTTGCCCAGAAAGAAAGTCATACGAGTTTGAGACAGCATGAGGGTGAGTGAATGATGAGAGAATTATCATTTTTGAGTGAACTATTTCTTTAATATATACAACTTCAAATTTTAACCCTGAGACACCCAAACATAGAGTTTGATGATGCATTTTATTTTTTAATCCTTGAACATCTTTTTCAGGAAGCCACTGATAAAAAAAAAAAAAAAAAAGCAAGCCAGGACAATCAATGTGTAATATATATTTTTTTGTTTGTTTGTTTTTTGCACCAACCTGTTGTTGTTATACAGTTCAGGGTCAGCTACTGTTTTTTTTTTTTTTTTCCTTCATTTTAAATAAATAAAAAATAGGTATTGTTTAGTTGCTGTATTTTTTTTTTTTTTTTTTTGCAATAAGCTGATGTGACTCAGTTGGATTGAGTAAACTTGCTCCCTCAAATTAATTGAGTTACAGTATTTCCAAAACTTGTGTAAGTTAAGTTACCTAAAGGTGCTGCAAGCGATTTTTTCATGGAAAAGCATACAAAAATGTTCCTACTCCCTTAATGATATTAATGAAATAAGTGTCCTGAGATATCTTACAGGTCTTTGTGACAGCTGTAGACTTTGTAAACAGCAAATAAAAATGTGTCCGCGGACACTGACGCTTTTCACCAGACAATAATTTTGCTCGTTCTCATGGTGTTGTATTTGAAGCAGATCGTTGAAGCTACGATTTATAATGTTTGCCAATTGAGGGCGCTATTATGCCTCTGTTGAATTTGACAGCCACAGGAACAAACAATGCTGCTCTTTTGCTCAGTTTTGGTCTCAAAATTATCTTTGTAGGATGGGGTTTTAAAATCTGGAGGCGTGGCTAATTCAACGGCTCAGTCACGTGAAAGCTTCAGAACGCTAAAATCACTAACAGCACCTTTAACTTGGTAATCTTAAAGAACCTTATCTGTTCTTCGGATGAGACGTTAAACCGATGTCCTGACTCTCTGTGGTCATTAAAAATCCCAGGACACTTCTCATAAAGAGTAGGGGTGTATCCCGGTGTCCTGGCCAAATTCTCCCAATTGGCCCTTATCTATCATATCCTCCTAATAATCCCCATCCCTGAATTGGTTACATCACTCTACTCTCTCCTCTTCATCAATAGCTGGTGTGTGGTGAGCGTACTGGCGCACTATGGCTGCCGTTGCATCATCCAGGTTGATGCTGCACACTGGTGGTGGTTGAGGAGAGTCCCCTGTTCACCATGTAAAGCGCTTTGAGTGCCTAGAAAAGCGCTATATAAAAGGAATAAAAAAATCAATGAATGTATTTAACTATTTAAGCTAAGGCAACTAGAGGCAAGTAGACTTAAGTCAGATTTGCTATTTAAATGTTGTAGCTTCTACTTAATAATTTTAATTGAATGGACTGAAATTTAGGTCATACAAGAACACATCTTAAATAAAGAAGATTATAACGGGTTTTAGGTGAATCATTAAATAAACGTATTTCTCCACAGAAATGCATAGACTCCTGTACTTCAGTAGCACATTCACAAGGAGAACAGACATAGTGTTAACAGGGTACACAGATCACCCTAATGGTGACGTCACACAAAACAACTATTTGCATGAAAACAAAATAATTAATCCTACAAAAGAGCTAAAACCTCTGAGGATTGTTTAAAGGAACATTCCTTTAAACAATTCCTTTACAACTGGTTTTGTTCTCCTGGAGTAATCTGAGGTTAAGAGTCTGGGTCAAGGACACTATGCTGATGGTTCATGTGTCAACGCTTGTGGCAACCTACAACCTTTCAGTTACCACTCTAGATCTTTAACCCGTCAGTTACACTACCCCTACAATGCTTACAGCAGCTCTTTCTCAGGTAATCCTCAGGATAGCTGAGTGTCACATGATGTGATGATATGAAAACGTCTTCATTGTGGATCCACCACTGGCGGACAACTATGAAATCACTTGGATGATCAGCTAAATGTATTGGGTTATGTTTAGCCATGTCCAAGTCCAGTGTAGAAAGCCAAGTCCAGCCAATATTACACTCTTTTTGACAGCCCAAAGTGTTATGTTTGTGTTTGTTTATGTGTACTCTACCTGAGTGCGCAGGATTTCTCCTTTGGTCAACTGCATGTCTCCCGTCAATTCTTTGACAGCGATGCCCAGTGACTCCAATCGCTTACTGAAGTAATTAGTCATCTCAGCTGCCAGGGCCTTCATCGGAGCCACATATATGATCTATAGAGAGACAGGACATGCTCATGATAAATGAAAAAACAGCGCAGTACCATTTGCTCTCTGGCAACCAGTACAAATAACAATTTAAGAAGAAATATGAAGCCTGCTGCTTAAAGTGAACAAGTTTAATGGTGATGTATGAAGACTGTCTATCATCGTTGAAGCTGGCGTGAACGTGTTAGAATGTGCGTCACGAAACAATATGTCCGTTTACATCTGCAAACTACGGTAAAACTTCTTGACACATATTTAATGCTAAAGTCTATTCTTGCTTGTCGTAAATGATACAAACGCAGCCAATCAGGTTGTGTTGTATCTAAAGAATGAGGATTGGTGCAGAGGTGAGTAATTGGCTGACAGAAAGCCATACAGCTTACTCAACACAAGATAAATGAAACACAAACCCAGATGCAGTATGGTCTCTGAGTTTGTATACCTTGAACTGGTCCTTGCGGATAACACCTCCAGGCTGCAGGTGCTGGCGGATCTCGTGTAGAATGGTGAGCATGGCGATGTTGGTCTTTCCTGCACCGGTGGGTGCACAGATGAGCAGGTTTTCATTGGTGTTATAAGCCGTTTCAAATACTATAGACTGGATTCTGTTTAACCGCTTCATGCCCTTGAACACCAACTGGCCAATCTGCAGACACACAAAGCATTGTATTAAAACCTTAGGCCTGTTCACTGCAAGTCTGGTGTGACTATGTGGCAATATAAAATAAATAAAAAAACTGCAACGATTCACACTCTCACAGTCTAGTGCTGTATTATTTTTATTTATAGAATTATATAATATATGACTTAAAAATTGAAACTCAACATAGCACAAGCTGTTCCTTGAACTTGTTTTCTGTTAGCCAATCAGCTCGCATGGTGTAAGCTGATAGGTCCTTTGACTTGTAGTCAGTTAGCTAATCAATGTGCATACACTCTCTTTGTCTAACATTTAAATTGTTCAATTTTTCAGATAAGATGGTTTAACTGCAGTGCACTCAGAGTTTTTCTCGTAAACCTCCTCATCCCCAGCACCACAGGTCTAGATCTGCTGCATGAGGATTGCATTTATGTCTAATTGTGCAGCAGCATGTCCTACATGCTTTTAAAACACACTTTGCTTTCCAACAAATGTGAATAACTGGGTTCGTAAACAGCAGTCCATATGACTCATTTGCTGTGTTCCATGTTTTCTATAGTCACACAACAGATTTATGAGAGGAACCGACCAAAATTGCAAATGGGTCATTCTCAAAACATTTTGAATTTCCAACTTACAAAATATTGCAATTTTCCATTTAGTTCAGTTTTTTTAATGTTGACATTAATTTGTACTCATAAAGGACAACTTGGCTGTTGTTCTTTCTTTTATTATTTAATTTTGTTTCATGAATGAAGCAAGTTAACACTAAGTTAACACTAATGAGGGTTAAATGGGTTACAACACCACATTTTGAGGGTTCAATGGGGTACAACACAAAATATTTTTGTGTGAAAATATTAGTTAAAATGTGAATAACTTTTTAACATGCTGGGAAAAATCACTATATGCATATTTAAGTAGCCTCTAACCTTAAACCTTAAAAATTATTTTCTATAACTTTTTATATTTAAAAAAATGTAAAAAAAAAAAATAAATAAATAAAAAAAACATTGATAAAACCATTAACATGAAATCATTGGCCTTGCACTAATGCTTTTATTAAAAATAAGTACAAAATAAATACACAAATAACTTACATGTCACAGAAGTGGTGTACCAGATGAAGGGAACAAGGATTTTTTTTCAGGCAATTAAAAATTTCAAATATATTTTCTAAAAACATTTGCAAACAGAGTCAAGCCATTTCATATCATTAAAGGTTAGGTTATAAAATTATAATTAAAAAAAAAACAAAAAAAATTTTTTTTAATACACATATTTTTTTTTGTTGCTGTTGTTGTTGTTGTTGTTTTTCCCGCTATTTGAAAGCTTTTTCATGACTAAAAAAGTCAAGGGATATGTTTGTCAACATATTTTGATATTGACCCAAATGTTGTCAGAAATATCCTATTTTGTGAGACAAAAAGCTTTCTTTACAGAAGTGGGCACTAGACGGCTCACAATAATGAATCCTCCATTGATCTGCATTCAAATCTCAGAATGTTTTACATTTCATTTAATTTTGGAGAGTAAATTTTAATTAAAACTGATAGTTGCAAGGATTCATACTTGTTAAATCCGCAACAAGAGCAGTATCTATAAAATATATATTTTTAATCCTCCAGTAACAATTGATTGTGATTGGCCCATTCTGAACAGCTCTGCCAAAAGTAACAGGTGTCACGCGACAGCGCCGTCTATGCGCTGCCTGCTTGAGCAGTGGTCTAGTGATCTGTCGTTGTGTTTTTCAGAAAATAAATAAATACATTTCATTTAATAAATGATTTAAGCAACATATTTTAAGATTTTCTATAATTCAAGAACTTAAGCACTGCTTGGTAAAAATAGCTATTTTCAAGGGTTTTCCAGGACTTAAATTTGAAAAAGCCAAATTCAAGTACTTCAAGCAATTCAAGCACCTTGGGTAGAGCTGGATATATATTCTTTATGTAGGCTACACATCCAAAACAAGTTGAGAAATGTTTCTGAATTACTTTACTGCTATTTTCATGGGTGCCCAAGGCTCACTGATGCACGTGGGGAGCGAAGGCTAGCCTGTCTGGTCCAATCCCACAGAAGAGCTACTGTACCACATATTGATGAAAACTTAATGCTGGCCAAGATAGGTGTCAGAACATACAGTGCATCGCAGCTTGCTGCATATGGGGCTGCGTAGCCGCAGACCAGTCAGAGTGCCCATGCTGATCCCTGTCCACCGCTGAAAGTGCCTACAATGGGCACTGCATACCTGGAACTCCACACAAGACCTGCCGTTTCAGAGATGCTCTGACCCAGTTGTCTAGCCATCACAATTTGGCCCTTGTCAAAGTCGCTCAGATTCTTACACTTGCCCATTTTTTCTGCTTCCATCACATGAAATTCAAGAACTGACTGTTCACTTGCTGCCTAATATATCCTCCCTTGACAGGTGCCATTGTAATGATATAATCAATGTTATTCACTTCACCTGTCAGTGGTTTTAATGTTGTAGCCGATCAGTGTGTGTGTGTGTGTGTGTGTGTGTGTGTGTGTGTGTGTGTGTGTGTATGTGTATATACACACACACACACACACACACACACACAGTGTTGGGGAGTAACGGAATACATGAATGGGAATACGTATTTAAAATACAAAATATTAGTAACTGTATTCCACTACAGTTACAATATAAATCATTGGTAATTAGAATACAGTTACATTCAAAAAGTATTTTGACTACTGAAGAGATTACTTTGCATTTTATTGTCATTTGTTTCATTTAATATTTAGTCCTTTCAGATGGAAAACATTTATACATATAAATGATGCAATCCAAAGTGCATTTGAACAGCGGTGAAACACTTTCTTATGATGTGTTACGTTCATATGAGCAGACAGAGAAGTAAGTTTGAAGTAAGTTTGGAGCAGAAGAAATAGAAATAAACCTTGTGTAAATTGTCAGCATTACGCTAAGCTAAAATGCTATTTCTAGCCATTTTACATGCACAATCATATTTTTTTATCAAGAAAATTCACGTTGGATCATATTTCTTTTTTCTAGTAAGACCTTTGGGCAAAAATCGTATTCTTGATAATTTTTTTTTATTGTTTTCCTGTACAAATATCTAAAAATCCTTAAAACAAGATCAATTTGATTTATCTTGTTTTAGAAACAACACTGCATAAGATATTTCGGTTTTTCAGAGAATGTATTTTTAACATGTGTATTTTGTCTTACTGTACTGGCAGAGTTTTTATAGTCAAAACAAGTGAAAAAATCTACCAGTGCTGAAGAAGTAATCCAAAGTATTTAGAATACGTTACTGACCTTGAGTAATCTAACGGAATACGTTACAAATGACATTTTACAGCATGTATTCTGTAATCTGTCGTGGAATACATTTTAAAAGTAACCCTCCCAACCCTGCTGACAATGATGTACATTACTGTTTCAACTATTGGCCGTTTACTGAAAAGTACTTCCCATTTAAGAGTTCGACTAATTATCATATAGAGAAACCAGGCTTCAAGGTGGGATAAAAATTCATTGATTGAAAGTCCATGTCCAACAGGCAATCAGATGCAGATCCAATGAAGAACCCTCATGAAGCTCCCATAAACTCCCAAAGAAGGACGGTTTCCAGGCTAGACCCAAAATTACGTTTTTAGAGCCTCTCGTACATTAAAAGTTTATCTTTTGCGGCTTGATTTGAATGGTACAGCTATCTGCCATAGACTCCAGTTGAAGCTCGGCTTCAGTGGCACTCTATGGGCCGTGTGTCCACTGACTTCTATAGACATATTGATGTAGAAAAAAGCAAACCTAGTTACAAACAGTGCAATAGTGATGTGTGATAAAATAATCAAATGCACAAAGAGTGATATGTCATTTATACAGTATATAGTTTATTTGTACATATATTTAACTTTTCATTGCTGCATTTCCAATGAAATTTAAAGGGAAGCTGTGCTTTTGATCTCCATGTATCACAACTGTAATGCTTATTTGTCATAATTTGCTAATACTGCTGTAAAGTTTATAACATGAATTTTAACCGGCTTTAAATCACTGTGTTAAAATTGCATTACACTCCACGCCAGCCAAAATAGATATGTGGCAATTGGTCAACATTAAGGTCATAAGTCAGCCGCAAAGGGAAGTCATTTTATCGGAAGGTAATTACATTTTGATGAAGATTACAAAGACAAGCATGTTGCGTTTGTTTTTGGTTTGTTTCTTCTTTGTGCATCAATAAATCATGTGCAATAAAAATAACTGAACCTAGGCTCATATTAGCATCATGACTGGAAACGGTGTCATAACACTGAAAAACACCTTACTCAATATCTTCATCTGTTCTGCCAGAGTCATGGCCAAGCAGTCAATGCACATGCTTTTACACGTTGAGCCGGGTTGCTTATGTGGGCCGCTGGAGTTTGAGTCTGGCAAAAATCATTTTCCAATCAAGTTCCCCCTCTTCTACCTATCATTCTGAGTTCTCTTTTGACATTTCCTTCCAATAAAAGTGGCAAAAAGGCCAAAAAAAAAACACCATCCATGTGAGTCAATGTAATGCAGCATTCAAGCCACTGAATACACAGAGTGTGTACAACAGATGTGCTGTGGTTACATGTGTGATTAAGACACATATGGTCAGATGGACAGAGCACCAGCAGCCAAAACTTAATGAAGCCACTTTAATGTGCAGTTAATGAGTGACTCAGGTCTGCACAACTCAATCATCCATTACTCTACCTAAATGAATCAATCAATGTCAGCCACAGTCAAAGGATGCTGAACCCAAAGCAGAGCTGGCCTGTAATGAGATACTACAGATGCCATCAGATCCACAAGACACTGTTTGGACTTGAACACTTTATGAATGGTTGAGTGTGTACGGGGGTTTCGAAGAGTGTGAATACTAAAAACCTCACAAAAGGCAACCAGCAATATGGAGGGTGAAACTCTCTCCAAGCTGTGTCACGAGCTGTCAATCAATCCACCTACGCTGGCCAACTCACACTGGGGTTGACAGATGCCTGTCTCACCAGAGTTCTGATAAAAGACCAAAAAAAAAAAAAAAAAAAAAAAAAGGTACTTTAGAGCTATTGCAGATTGCAGTTGGGCAATAGAGCTGGATATATATTCTTTATGTAGGCTACACATCCAAAACAAGTTGAGAAATGTTTCTGAATTACTTTACTGCTATTTTATTCATCAGTAAATCAAAACAGTGCCTGAATTGTCAACTTCACATTGGCCCTCATAACAGCATGAAAACAAAACTGTCATTCAAATATACAGTATATTTGTATATACACACTGGCGGCCAAAAGTTTGGAATAATGTACAGATTTTGCTGTTTCGGAAGGAAATTGGTACTTTAATTCACCAAAGTGGCATTCAACTGATCACAAACTATAGTCAGGACATTACCGATGTAAAAAAAACAGCACCATCACTATCTGAAAAAAGACATTTTTGATCAAATCTAGACAGCAGCCATCACTCCAACACCTTATCCTTGAGTAATCATGCTAAAGTGCTAATTTGGTACTAGAAAATCACTTGTCATTATATCAAACACAGCTGAAAGCTATTTGTTCCACTAAATGAAGCTTAACATTGCCTTTGTTTTTGAGTTGCCACAGTATGCAATAGACTGGCATGTCTTAAAGTCAATATTAGGTCAAATGGCAAAAAAGAAACAGCTTTCTCTAGAAACTCATCAGTCAATCATTGTTTTGAGGAATGAAGGCTATACAATGCTTGAAATTGCCAGAAAACTGAAGATTTCATAAAAAGGTGTACACTACAGTCTTCAAAGACAAAGGACAACTGACCCTAAGTACATCAGAGTCTCTAGTTAGAGAAATAGACACCTCACATGTCCTCAGCTGACAGCTTCATTGAATTCTACCCGCTCAACACCAGTTTCATGCACAACAGTACAGAGAAGACTCAGGGGTGCAGGCCTTATGGGAAGAATTGCAAAGAAAAAGCCACTTTTGAAACAGAAAAACAAAAAGTAAAGGTTAGAGTGGGCAAAGAAACACAGACATTGGACAACAGATAATTGGAAAAGAGTGTTATGGATCTTAACCCCATTGAGCTTTTGTGGGATCAGCTAGACTGTAAGGTGCGTGAGAAGTGCCCGACAAGACAGTCACACCTATGGCAAGTGCTACAGGAAGTGTGGGGTGAAATGTCACCTGAGTATCTGGACAAACTGACAGCTAGAGTGTCAAGGACCTGCAGAGCTGTCATTGCTGCACATGGACGATTTTTTTGATGAGAACTTTTTGAAGTATTTTTTATTTTTTTAAATTGTAATAGTAATTTTTCATGTTATTAATGTCCTGACTATACACTGTGATCAGTTGAATGCCACTTTGGTGAATATAAGAACCAATTTATTTCCATAAGAGCAAAATCTGTACATTATTTCAAACCTTTGGCAGACAGTGTGTGTGTGTGTGTGTGTGTGTGTATATATATATATATATATATATATATATATATATATATATATATATATATAAAAGCAACATCACACGAGCAAGAGTGCGATATGGCCCTACATCAGCACTGCTGTGAGTCGGCCGCAAGTGCTATAGGTAATCACAGCAGTGCTGATTTAGGGCCATATATCACGATTGCGAGTGTGATATTGCTTATATACAACAGTTCAATGAACAAGTACATTTAAAAAAATGAGGAAAAACTGAGTACGGTCATAAAAATGCATTTGTGCATGGAACTACTTTATTACGTGACCGATCAGAATCTGCCGTTGCTGGTTCAAACCAAATGATGCATCGAAGCCTCTGTTAGTAATTCAAAAATGTCACTTCAGAAATAGTTTCACAGCTTGTGCTGTTTCTAACAAGTTATTGGATAAACAAGGATGGATGTGTGTGTGTGTGTGTGTGTGTGTGTGTGTGTGTGTGTGTGTGTGTGTGTGTGTGTGTCAGAGAGAGAAACAGAGAAAGAGAGAGAGAGAGAGAGAGAGAGAGAGACACGGAGTGTGTGCAATCATCTGTTGCCACTCCCAAGCAGAGATGCTGTCAGCTTTCTGAAGATCAGCTTTCTCAATGGAAAAATAGCCATCCACACGGGGGTATTCCTCTCTATTTCACGGTAGCCGGTGCACAAAAGTCTTTCACTATAGAAACCGCAATCTCCTCCATTTTGAACAGTACGTCCTCTCCAATGTGGAAAGTCCGATAAGAGGTAAGCGCCTTGAGTTTGTGTAATTATTGCTGAAGTTGTTTGTTTAAAGGCGTTTAAAGCTATTTCCTAGCTTTAGTAGTGTAGCAGTAATACGAGCGATCGCATAGAGCTGTTGTATGTAAACACTGACTGATGCGGATTCACTTCACGTCACCTAACTGGCTCATATTACACACAAAAATTATCTTTTGCCACAACCTGCTGGCTAACATATGTAATGTAAAAAATAAAAAAAAAAGACACATACAGTAGCTCTTAACACATATGTACTGCTCTTACACTAGTTTAGAATGGCACGAACACAAGCGGAGTGATACACACAGTGAAGAGACGGAGTGCTGATGGTGTGAGAACATCAGTACTCATGGAACGTCTCTCGTCCAATCAGATTCAAGAACTGGAACTAACTGTTGTGTAATATATATATATATGTTTTGTTTGTTTTTTTGACATATCTATTATTGGTAAATGCCCCATTGCTGCACAAAACTTTGTCAATCAATTTTTAAATTTTTGGTGCAACGGGAGTAGACCTCAATGGAATGCTGCAATTGAGACATTTCATAATTAGTTAGCTGTAATTGTAATCTTGATTATATATTTGATTAATTGTGCATTGTGTAGAACTAAAACAATAAAAAGTAAAAAATAAAATAAAGAAAATATCATCAAGATGTTTTCCATAATATTTTTCACTAAAAGAAAACAAGAAAATAAGATTTCACATTTAATTAGCAGTACTGTGCAACAGTCTTAGACATTTGTGAAAAATGTTGTGTGTGTATATATATATATATATATATATATATATATATATATATATATAACTTATTTCTTTTAAGTAATGCCATAACTACATTTTTTTAGCAATGTACTTAATTCAAAGTGCAGTAACAAATAAAAACAACTAAATTAATATTTAGTGTGACCACCATATGCCTTTAAAACAAAACAAACATTCCATGGTACACGTGTGTGCAATTTTTCAAGGTTGTTGGCAGATAGGTTGTTCCAATAATCTTGAAGAACTTCCACAGTTGTATTTATTTATGCTCAATTGCTTCTGTCTCTTCATGTAATCCCAGACTGACTCGATGACCTTGAGATCCGGGCTCTGTGGGGGCCATACCATCTGTTGCATCCAGGACTCATTATTCTACTTCTATTCTATTTGCAAAGGGAATGTTTGGAAATCTAAAATTGATATTTCCTATTGACACACTAGAGCAGAAGATATAAAATATCCATCTTCAGACAAATGTTTTTGTGAAACATTAAACGTGCCTAAGACTTTTACACAGTATAGTACATGCACCAATATAACAATACAAATAACAGCAATTTTTAACTACATACATTTTTACTAACATTATTACAATTCTTAAGAAATTAAAAACAGCAATATTGCAAAACTGCAGTATTTAAATACATATGTTTTTGCTAAATCATTGAGTCACACAAAAAATTACTGATAATGTAAACTAATCATTAAACCAGAGCTTTGAATTGATTAATTGAAACAGACAGTCTGAACTGATTCACTGAAATTGTATTCCAAATTGCATTTCAAATGTACCAACACTAAGGCCATCTTTGCAACAACAGTGTAAATCAGAAATGCTATATGTCTTAATGCTTTTATACTCACAAGTCAAGAGACAAGAAAACCACAAAACTAGTCCAAAAATGGCCAAATAAAAACAATTAAATAATGGTGATATTCACAACGTGCTTTATTTTAAATTGGAATAAAAATGTTCTGAAATATATTGCCTAACCCTAACCTAACCCTAACCCAGCCTTACTGCTAAGCACTGCTATTATCACAGCCATCCTCATTAAAGTAGTTAACTGAAATTATTAGATCATGGGGAGTAAAGGACTCGACCCAACACAAAATAAAAGAAATCCAGAACGGTTTAATTTATTTGTCTTTTTGCTTTTCTTTCTGACGTATCCAACTTTCTGCATCCCTCATTCATGTGATGGAGTCCTAGATCTGGGGATCGGGATTAATTAACAATGCTTTCGCTCTCTTCCTTTACCGTTCTGCTCTGGCAGGCTTTGAATTAAAAAAAACAATTAGGCTGAGAGAGTTATTATAGAGCTCTGATCTGATTTAAAGTCAGAACTGAAAAGTCAAACGGAAGGGCTTATTATTAGCTGAAAGACACTTTGGAGCACATCAGTATAAGAAACAGACGGATCTACAGCAGTGAACTTCATTATTACAGTGAGGAAAAATCAAGTTGTTTAGAGAAACAATGATTGTTAATCTAAAAATAAAATTGGAAGCATTGGTCAATCCAAATGGCACAGCCCTGAAGTCATACCACACAACTTCTTGTTCAGTCACCTGTCATAACTAGACTGGATTACTGTAAAACTCTGCAAATGATCCAGAATGCAGCAGCAAGTCTGGTCTTCAACGAACCAAAGACAGCGCATGTTACACCACTCCTTGTCTCTCTTCACTGGCTGCCGGTTGCTGCATGTATCAAATTCAAGGCTCTGATGCAGGCATACAGAACAGTCACTGGGTCTGCTCTAGCATACCTAAAATAATTTCTGCAGAGCTACGTTCCCACCAGAAGCCTGCGGTCGGCTAATGAGCGGCACCTTGTTGTACCAACACAAAGAGCACTTTTCGTACCACTGTCTCCTTAAGATGAATCGCTTATGATGTATACTTTGGATAAAAGTGTCTGCCAAATGAATAAATGTAAATGTAAGTCCAAAAAAGCATGTCCCATATGTCATTATATGGTTCGAGGGGGTCACAAAATAAACAGCCTTGTAAACAATGCACTGACAGAGACTTCACAGTGGTACTATCCAAAAGTCAGACTGACATATCATCTTGAACAATTATAATGGAAGGGAGTTTTGTTGCAGAGAAACAAGATAATATTCTGAATTCTGAAGTCATCATTTACTCTACATTGTGTCATTACAAACCCAAAATTTAAGTCGTTGCTCACTCATTTAACATTTAAGCCATATTGCACCAGGTTTTACGTCAATGATGGCAACCTTCTTGCTTCAACGGATCACGCCACGTTTTAAATATGTGAGAATGACATCAGCGTAGCAGAAGAGAGCAAGATTTTTATAGAATAGCTCAACATGTTGAACATGGCACTAGTAATGCCAAGGTCATTGTTTAAAAATAGATAAATGTACACGATGACTTAAATTTTAAATACGCTCCTCACACAAAGCTATCATATAGCTTCAGAAGACTTGGAATAGAGATGAACAAATGCTTGGTGTCAGAATTTCTGGGTTCTTTTAGCACCACAGAAGAGAACTGATTTCAATGGGTGCTTCATTCAAACTGAGCTAAAAATGGCCCAAAAGTGCTGTTTGTGGGGTTCAAATGCCCCGTTTATAGAAGATTATTGGAAATTTGGGTTTCTTTACCCAAATTCAGACAAACTGGACCCCGTCTCCAGCACCGCAGTGCACACTTACTGTTTGTGATATGATATGCCAATAAAAATAATGTAATACTTTTAAAATACACTATATGGCCAAAAGTTCTAATTAAAGGGCTTGGCTCTTCCAGTAGTTCCTGTGTGAACAAAGCTTAATACATCTCCGTACATTGACTTTCTTGCAAACTGTGTGATTCAAACTTTGTGGCAACAGTTTGGGGGTGAACACCTTTGGGATGAATTGGAATGCTGACTGAGTCATATCCCACTGCCCAACATCAGTGCCTGACCTAATTGATGCTCTTGGATTTGAAAATGGGAGCAAATCCCAAAACCTTCCCCCAAAGAGTGGAAGCTGTAATAGCAGCAAATGGAGGGATTGATGACTTTTTTAAATTGAAAGTTTAACACCACATATGGGTGTGATGTTCGGGTGTACACATATTTCTGGCCACATAATATATGCCTTTGCATTTACACATTAAAGGTGTGGCGGGGTGAGCAAGAGACAGACACAGTGGGTGTGGCGTCAAGCCTCAGAGAGGCATTTATTGGAAATAATAATAAACATAAAATGGGGATGAATTAGTGTCCAAAATAAAGGGGAATCTGGCATCCTTACAGTGAAAGGGGGCATCGAGCCGGATGGGGAGTATCCAGAGGAGGATCCAGGACATGGAGGGGGTCCGATGCCTGCACACGCTCCCCTTCATGGTCCATGGTGCGAGAGCTGGCTGCTCCTTTGGTGGCCTGTCTTCCCTGGAGCCACGACGAGTGTGAGGTGTAGGTGGCCCGGCATCCATGCCCTTCAGCCAGTACGCATGCTCCAATCCCCCGGCATTACATCTAATTTGCGCCGGGAGTCCAGGGGTGTGGGTACGGCACACATCTATCTCGGCTGGACCCTTCCCGCTCTGCTCCTGGATCTGTGAGGATGCCAGTGCGTGCACACAAGGAGGTTGAAGCCGGATCCTTGAGAAGAATGTGCGCTCTGAGTTTTTATGGCAGCGTTGATGATGCCCCATCCAATTCAGGTGAGCCTCATTGTCCGCTACCCCAATGAGGCTTAATAATTATGCACCTCTTCTCCTGCCCAACTCCCATTGTGGGCCTGGCTGAAGGATGGCCCTAAGAAGTGGGGCGACGATGACAAGAGGGAGGGTGGGTCATTCCGCCACACAGGTTTGAAACAGAGCCATTCATTTAGGAGAAGAAGAATACTAGGTGATGGATGGGCAAGATTGCATTGGTGGCAACGATTACTAAAATGATGACTAAAAATGTTAATTCATATTTTCATGATGGATTATTTTATATGAAGGATCGATTTGTTTTCTAAATATGAAACTTCATCAGCTTTCATGACCCATGTGTGCCAATAACAAATTAAGCTTCCATATAGCTTTTAGTGCTTAATTGGTGGTGGCTGTCTCCATATAACATCACCTTCTGTTGACTGGCATGCATTCTCTAAAAACAGAAGAAGGTTTATTCATCTACTCTTCCCATCAGGATGGCATCGTCAGTCCCAGCCGCTCTGTCTCATATTCCCAGGGTGGGTCTTTGGAGGACCAACTTATAAATATTCATGAATAATTAGTAGCTCTCTTCCTCTCCTACTGAATGGTTGTCACCTCGGTAACCAAACTGCTGGACTTGTTTTAAGAGCCCTCTTCATTTTGATTTATCAGCTTTGTCTGTAAAGGAGTGCAAGTCCCCGCAGACCTTAAATATGCAAATGAATGCAAATGTATGCATGCCCCAACATTCACCTCGAAGTAATGCGTACATGTAGCAAACATGGAGTTGTCATTACTTAATGATCTCGGAAAATGTCTCGCATTCTGTTAGTTTCATTTGAAGCGCATTTTTGACGCACGCTCGTCAAACTACATGAAACCGTGATGTGGTTTGAAACCATGATGTGTGCCAACCCCCACCCCCCGTGCTAGTGTACACTCGGCACAGTAATGTAGCCCTGAGGTAATCCATCAGTCTACAAATAGAGTGTACAACACATTTTAAAACAAGCCTGGCAAACCCCCAGTCAGCCGTGTTTCAGTAGAGGGCTTTTAATCTATCTTTACTGGCTGAATAAATGTAAAAATAGTGGCAGTAAACAGGTTTTTTAATCAAAGTGTGTGAATGGAGTGATTGCCACACTCACTGAGTATCAGCTCTAGAAAAAATCTGCCATCATCAGACCAGCTCTGATTCAAAACTTCTAGTGGTTGAAATAATTTGCACCTTAAAGCACAATCTAAGCTTAACCCCACTATCTTGAATATATATAATACATTCCATCACCCTATTTTTTCCCGGAGGCAGTTTTTTCCTTTAAGACTTCTGTGCAAACATCCTCTACACATGTGAAAAGAGCACTAGTGCTTTGGCCCACTCACACATGGTTGTGAGTTTGCTGCCGGGTCCATTGTAGCTTTTAACTTTTAGCTTTTCCATTCTTCAATATTTGCCTCTTTGCAAAGCTTCAATACATTGTGATAGATTCATAAAACAATTTGCACTGAAATGTGCCGCTCAAACTGTTAAGATCAGACTGAAATGATCAGGGATCCCAGTTAAAACTAAACTACAGCCACTTGTTTCTAAAGGATCTGCAGAAGGGGGAGATATGGTAGACTTTACTACATTCTATTATTTATCTTTGTTCTTATTCTTCTGGTTTTTAAGAATATTAATCTCTTTTCTACTTGCGAATATGCTTCAATGACGTGTAAATGTGAGTGCCACATTCGACTATTCGACTTTCTGCCATCAAAAACTATTTCTGCCATCTGACTGTACATTATCCTACCTATTACGACTAAGCAAATAAATAAATGGCCTACTCATATATTTGAAAGATGTCAAATTAAAATGTGAAATTTCAAAATGAGTTGAATTCACATAAATTCACATAAAAATGCACATTCAAACACTAAAACTTTGCATTTGAATTTTAAATGTGTGCCAAGCACTGACAATGACTTACCTCATCTCAAACTCATATGACTTTCTTCTGCGGAACACAAGCAAAGAAATCTTTATGGAGATATGAAGCGTATACGCAGGGCTTGACATAAAGCATTGTCATGTGCTTGTCCTTCGAACAAATAAATTGGTCATTCACTTTGTCCAGAGAGAAAAAAGTGCATTTAAGTAATAGTTACATGTTAAAGTAACATGTCAAAGTTTCTGTTGTATGTTTTAAAAAATTACGACAGATGCCCAACCTAATAGTATGAAATTTGATGATTCTTGATACGAGCTCTATACCATAACACATATCAACACTAACTCATTTGTTATTTGTAAACAGTCAGTAATAAAATAACAATAAAAACATAAAATAATAGAACAAAAAATACAAATTAAATCAAATGTTTTATGTTTTATTGTATTTTTTTCAGTACATAAAAATACTACGGGCCTCCACTGTATGATTATAATACATTTATACTTTTTTAAAGCTACTGATGTTATCCAGCCAAAAGCAGTGAGTGGTTTTCTCGTTTTCTTGTTATAGTTAATTCATATTAACAACACACCGGACAGCAGCAGGTCTGTTAGATTACATTTACATTTAAGCCAGCGCCACACTAGCAGACTGAAAACAACTCATTTTGGCAGAGGCTGTCACACATGCAGGCTATTTTGCTGAGATCCAGCTCTCTTCAGTCCGAGGAATGACATACTTGCCGATACAAAATGGTGGAGGGGTGACACACATACCAAATCACCGCAACTCACTCTCTCTCTCTGATTCCGTCACATGCAGCTCGCCGAAGATAACAACAGGAGTACCGCGTGAGAATAAACAATTGTAAAAGAGTGATTTAGAAAATGATTCATGGAGTAACATACCTTATGAAAGTGTGTGATTGAATATTTATCCCTTTGAAGCCTTCTGTAGACTGTGTATGTCTATGTGCAGCTTTCAATTAGTATAGAAATTACTTCAAATAAAACCAGACTGTTGTGCCTCTGCTTTCTGATTTCATTAGTTTTTTTTTTTTTTTTTTAGGGAAAAAATGCGTGGTGACAGAATCCTATCATTACAATCAGCATTTTTAATGAAATGCAGCTGAGTGCGATTACAGATTAAAACATTCAGATCAGCTTGACATCTTATCTGTTTTTCAGTAAAAGAAGCAGCTCATTGGTCACTTACGAGAACACAAGAGCCCACCTCGGCAACAGAACGATTTTTTCTGTCATGTTGGATCCTTTTTTTCGTTGCTGGAACTAGGTATGCACAATTAATCGCAATCGCTAAAAAAATCATGATGTGAGCATGTGCAATTTCTAAATCACAGAAAGCTGCAATTTTATTATTTTTTTACTCCGAATTCTGTGATGTTAAATTTGCCATTTTGATTGTTGCACATCTTTTGCACACTGACAAAATCTCACTAAGAATGTGCTGCACAAAAAAAGTTACCAGTTAGAGAACAGAACAGAAATTGGGAAGGTAAATAAAGAAAAAACAAATAGGCTATAATCTAACATTTATCCAAAAACAATTTTTCTCTCCTGAAATTTATTTTTTAATGTAAAATGCGTGATTAAGGGAAAGCATTTGCTAAAATCGCAAAAACCATCAAAAAAATCACGTTATGACTTTTTTGTACATATTGCACAGCCCTAACTGGAACTATAAACTCAGCAGGGAGTCCTTTGGGTTAAGTGATTAACGACCTCCCGCTAGCAGACGCTAATGCGCGCTTCATCTCCCTCCGCCTGGCCGCCGATTGTTTTAATGAAGCTCGCACCTGAAAATCACTGGAAAATAGGCTAGTGTGACACTGGCTTTATAAGTCCGATACTTTGATACAAATCCACTTTTCCCACTGTTTGCATTCACTCTAAACATAGCTTACTGTGTTTACATGAATACCTTACCAAGACGGGCATTTTGGCGGATTTTGAAATGTATCTGACCCTTTAGGCGGTATCCGCATTACCACGAGCGTTCTTAGGAGCACACGTTCATGTTCAGTGCATGCACATAAGCCGCTTGTCAGTCACACAGTGTGCAGCTATTACAAGAATAAAGTTCAGTGCTCTCAATTATTTTTAACAGCTTGCCGATCACTTTTATCTAGACTCTCCGAACGATTTTGATCGAATCGCCCCTAGCTCAAACATCAGAGCACTCCGAGCAAAACTCAGCGGTGAGTTTAAAGGGAATGTTCACCAAAAAAAATGGCAATTCTCTCAATTTACTCACCCTCATGCCATATAAGAGGTGTTTGATTTCTTTATTCTGCTGAACACAAAGATTTTTAGAAGAATATCTAGGCATGTTCATGATTTCAAGCTCGATTACACTTCCTAACAGAGCGCTAGATGGCACTAAAGGAAGTGTAATCGAGCTTAAAATCATGATTGCCAAGGAGCCTGCTGTCAAGATGTACAAGAAGTTTGTGGTTTCTTTATCCGTGCTGTGTGTTTGAATTAATCTGACTGTAACTAACAGAACAGGTATTAAAAGACACTTAAATCAATGAAAATCGGTTATGTAGATCTCAACTTTAAAAGATAAAAGAAAATTGGCCCCAGGGTTTATGTGGGTTGATATGGCCAAAGATACAGACTTTAGCAGATTTAAATGTTCTTCCTCAGTTTTCATGAACAATAACCCTACATTGCATGTTTTTATTTTCAAAGTAAAGTTATTTAAAACCTATTTGTTATTTGAGGGTGTGAGGTCATGTTTGTTCTTCAGCCAAATCTTAAGAAGGAATTTATGGCCAGCCCTTAAATTTATTCAATTCACCTGACTATTTTTTACGTAAATAAACATTTGTCATGTTAACATGAAAGTGTTAGGTAAAATAAATGTTGAAAAATGTTGGCCCCCGTTGAGTTTTCATCTGGATAATCTGGTTGTATGGATTACTTTTCTGCTGCCTTTTTCTTTTTTGGAGATTGGACCCCATTGGCTTGCAATGTATGGACAAAATCACCTCATATCTCCATCAAAATATATTTATTTGTGTTCCGCAGAAGAAAGTCACACAAGTTTGAGATGGAATAAGGGTAAAGAGTAAACGAAAAGAGAACTACTATTTTGGGGTGAACCATTCCTTTAAATCCTTAATACTTTTTCAAGCAAATTACTTTCAGAATCTGTTTCCAGTTAATTTTGTTTGTATGATATTCTAGCAGTCACAAATACTGTGGCAATGGCACGGTTTCCAGGACAGAAATTCGTGCTCCTCCTACACTAACTGTGTTCAGTACGCTCTCGTTCTGTGCCCACAGAACCCTTAACACTCAGTCTGTCAGTCTTGCAGCTTCTCTAAACTAGCGGCGAGTGAAACTGATATCAGCAGGGGAGTCACAGATAACTTGACCACATTTCTTCCCAACACCCAGAACAAAAGCACATTTTTTTAGGCACACTAAATATATCTGCAGACACTGCTATCATTTAAACAGATTAGATGAAGTGGATGAAATTTCTTTGCAGGACATATGGCGAGCACTTGACGGTAACAAACAGCTCTAAAAGTGTGAACAGCAGAGATCTGACCACCTGTAAATGGTGGAGGAGGGTTCGTTCAGTCGGCTGTGAGTCCGATAGATCCTGACAGTCTAATTAACTCTGTGGATGAAGGGCCCTCGGCCATATGTGCTGACTGGGTGAACTGGGAACACAGCAGAAACTCACCCGTGACTTTAAACACACTAATTGGACCAACATAGCCCTCAGCAATCATTTCACCGCAACATCTAAATACCTGCACCGTTTCCTCACTGTCCTGGTTTTAAAAAGCTAAGAGAGATGATATGCACACAGCACAGAAGGCAGCAGTAACCAGTATGTTTATCTTTAGCAAGTCTGTGTGCTTATGTGTGTATGTATGTGTGTGTGTGTTTGTGCGTGCATGCATTTATGTTAAGGCAGCGGCAATAATGAAATTCACAGCGCTGGTAATAGAAAGCTAAACGATATAATTGTCATTTGCACGCTATCCTTTTAATTACTTTTTGGTTCCATTTCATTCCATTTGAACTGACAGCATGATCAAGTTTTAATCGTTAGTTTTAGCAAACAGCTTATCTGCCCGCCTGGAGCCCGCACGGCAAGAAATTACCGGCTCGAGAAATACAAACACAACACAGATGCGCACACACAACAGACTGAAGTATATTTATTCAAACAACAACTCGCACACCTACAAGCAAAAATATTTCAGAAGTAACAGATGCAGATCCGGCCAATTTATTTATTTATTTTTTATTCAATTTTAAATTTAATTCTCTATACATCTCATAATTTTCATTTAAAATATTGGTAACACTTTACAATAAGGTTGCATTTGTTAACATTAGTTAATGCCTTAGTTAACATTAGTTAATGCATTATTTAACATGAACTAACAACGAACAACGTCTCTTTAAAGTGTTTATTAATGTTAATTTATATGAAAGCCTATAAGAATGCATTTCTTAACATTCAAAAGGTGTTTAAGATAACATTACTCAATGCATTAGTTAATGTCAACTAACACTTAAAAATGACACATCTTTGCAGTGTGTACGTGTCTTGTGCAATATTAATAATATATGTTACATTATACACAGTTGTGCTCAAAAGTTTGCATACCCTGGCAGAAATTGTGACATTTTGGCATTGATTTTGAAAATATGACTGATCATGCAAAAAAACTGTCTTTTATTTAAGGATAGTGATCATATGAAGCCATTTATTATCACATAGTTGTTTGGCTCCTTTTTAAATCATAATGGTAACAGAAATCACCCAAATAGCCCTAATCAAAAGTTTACATACCCTTGAATGTTTGGCCTTGTTACAGACACACAAGGTGACACACACAGGTTTAAATGGCAATTAAAGGTTAATTTCCCACACTTGTGGCTTTTTAAATTGCAATTAGTGTCGGTGTATAAATAGTCAATGAGTTTGTTAGTTCTCACGTGGATGCACTGAGCAGGCTAGATACTGAGCCATGGGGAGCAGAAAAGAACTGTCAAAAGACCTGCGTAACAAGGTAATGGAACTTTATAAAGATGGAAAAGGATATCAAAAGATACCCAAAGCCTTGAAAATGCCAGTCAGTACTGTTCAATCATTTATTAAGAAGTGGAAAATTCGGGGATCTCTTGATACCAAGCCAAGGTCAGGTAGACCAAGAAAGATTTCAGCCACAACTGCCAGAAGAATTGTTCGGGATACAAAGAAAAACCCACAGGTAACCTCAGGGGAAATACAGGCTGCTCTGGAAAAAGACAGTGTGGTTGTTTCAAGGAGCACAATACTTGTTGACCCCTCTCCAAACTTAGCGCTTATGGTTGTGACCATAAAGCTCTATTTTGGTCTCGTCATTCCAAATTACAGTGTGCCAGAAGCTGTGAGGCGTGTTGTGTTGTCGGGCATATTGTAAACAGGATTTTTTGTGGCATTGGTGCAGTAAAGGCTTCTTTCTGGCAACTCGACCATGCAGCTCATTTTTGTTCACGTATCGTCGTATTGTGCTCCTTGAAACAACCACGCCGTCTTTTTCCAGAGCAGCCTGTATTTCTCCTGAGATTACCTGTGGGTTTTTCTTTGTATCCTGAACAATTCTTCTGGCAGTTGTGGCTGACATCTTTCTTGGTCTACCTGACCTTGGCTTGGTATCAAGAGATGCCCGAATCTCTTGATCCACAAATGCATGTTCAATGCTTCACAAGGCCATTTTGTGTTTAATTTGGAACTTCTTCCTTTGGTTAGACATGCAAATTGTGTTATATTTATAAAAAAGGAAACATTTGTATTCACAAATATGTCTCTATTTGCACAAATAGGTGCACATTCATTTAATTTGGAATTTCACACACACAAGTTGAAAGGCATTTGTGTGTGGATAGTAAGATGCATGTGTGATATTTATCGAACTGATGGATACGTTTTTTATGCATTTGTGAATAATTTTTATACTATATTCATCCCATACAAGAAAACTTAAAATAATTTGTACAGGGTAGTGAAATCATAAAATATAGTTAAACTTGCCTCGTACAAAAAGGTGTGATTTTTATTCTCATAAAGATAAACTAATAAACAGAATTTAAAATCAATTCAATACAGCCATCAAATGTTAACTAGCCTCCTATCCAACACTTTAAGAAAGGAAATGTCTGTGAACAAATTTTGTTACTCATTTAATATTTAATCATGCAATACAAATGACTGATGTCAGTAACCTGTAATACACTTCCCTCATCTCATTCCAAACCTGACATTTTCTTTCTTTTGTCATACACAAAAGTTATTTTCTTTTAAAAGTCATGGTTAGGTTTAAGCTCTGGGTAAGGGTTAAAGTTAGGAAATTATATAATAACAATTGTAATTGTTAAATAACAATAACAACAATGTAATAGCATTGTTCAATGCTTAGTTTACTTTTCTTTATGGGAGTAAAAGTTGTGTTTTTGTACAAGCCAACTCGTTTGATCTTTTATGATTTCACCATCTCTTACAATTGTTATGACTTCTCATGAGACTGGGTTGATTGATATTTTTCATTAAATATTAAGCTTTCTTTATGAAAATAAATAAACGCCAAATAAGCTTTTAGCTTGCAAAAATAACTGGCTTGATATACAGCTATAATGTAACTCCATAATGGCTATATTAACACACAATGTTTGCTGGAAAATGGTGACATATGATGCAAAATATTAATGGCAGGTTTATCATTTTTAACCAGTCTTATCTGATGCTTTCAATGGTATTTAGAGCCTGACCGATATAGGATTTTTGAGACCGATTTTAGAGGGGGCAAATTCACCAATTATCGATATTGGTGGCCGATATAGATAATTTTTGAGCTGGAATGAAAACAGACCTTTTCTATGTGGATTGTGCACCGATTTTGCACCAATATGACTATGCAAAGGTATTCGGAAGGCTGCTTTCATAAACAAATATTTTTATCAAAGAATATTTGACATTATTATTATTATACATTGTCAACAAATTTTAGAAATGAACACTGGGAAAATAAAGAATAAATAAAAATACAATAAATAGCTAAATAAACATCAGTACTGTATGTTTAGTATCAGTCAATTGCTGACCATTAAAATAAAGAATAAATAAAAATAAAATAAATAGCTAAATAAACATCAGAACTGTTTAGTATCAGTCAAATGCTGACTATTTTAATACTGCCAGTCAATTAGGGGCAGGATGTAAAACAAGAAGCATTTACACCTGTCAAGGGATAAACAGCGGCAGTGGTGTTACACCGTATTCTGCTATACAAGTTCAGGGGAAACTTTCAACGGTGGAAAACCAAACTTTTAAATATTACATTTTATAAATGCAACGACTGGAACTGTTCGGTTGAAGGGGGTACAAAACTGTGAATTCTGAACAAAACAGTTTGGTGAATACATGTTTACACATTAGCTTCCACTCAGCTGACAAGCAATGAAAGTAGCTATGTGGTTAGCTAGTTAGCTATAATCTTGTTGTCATGGAGAGTAAAAGATGGACCAGCATTGCGTCTCACCAACTAGGTAACAACGTAGCGTGAAATCAACACTTAACAGACACAATCCACCAATGCACCATTGTCTGTTGAGCTACAAAACGATGCTCTGATGTTTACTTTCAATCTACTACATTACTGACTGCACTGACAAATTCTAGCTGGCTAACATAGCAAACAGATGCAATAAACATGAGTGACACGGTTGTCAGGGACAGGGTTAATGTTATATTAGTTATACTGAAAAGGTAAAATGATGGGGTCATTGTTTATTAACATTCTAGTATTTATTTCACAAACTAGTTAGCAACTTACAGAGAAGACACAGCTTAACACCGCACCACTTAACTCTGCCCTGTCTGCAGAGCCACCATCAGTTCAGCTCTGTAAACAGTGGAGTTGGAGCGCGCTCTGCTGGACAACCTATGTTATGACACCAATTCTAAAGCACTATTTTCTGCATTATATGTTCTGAAAAAAGATTTCATATCTGCGCATATCAGTAAACATATATGCCGATACCGATATATCGGTCGGGCACTAATCGTATTTCAAACAAACTCGAGAAAACCTCATTTACATTAGCCAGCTGGATAAATTACCTTGGTGACCAGGCTAAATCAGGTGGAATTCAAAAGAACCAAAAATGTTTATATGTTTGCAAGACATTGAAACACGTATAAGATCAACAAATGTAAGATAATGGCAACACAGCACTAGCCCAATAGGGCAAATGACATTACTGTCAAATGGCCAGAAGATACAAAGTCACACAGGTTTAGAATGAAATGAGGCTGAGTAAATGATGACAGAATTGACATTTTTGGGTGAACTAATCCTTTAACCAGGAGGCTATCATACAACATGACAATTCATTAGTTGCAGCAAGAATAATATCTGCATAATATACCAATATATTTACAGGCAGATCTTTAGGGCGAGTTCATATCAAGAGAGATGAATGTGTCCGTTTATATTCAACACATCACAAACACTGGTGTAAGAGAGGGCAGGCATCATCAGGGATTAATCAGAGATGTTTCTGTCTTTCAGTATGTACAATGAAAGGACTGCAGAGATATTTTCCACTCCTGCTAATAAAGAGAACGCTTGTAATTTGATTCACATCACTGGAGCTTTCACAACCTCCCAAAGTGATCTCTCATTTTCATGCAAGACTTTAATTGTTCAAAACAACAATTACAAAAATACTTGTTAAACTTTTCATTGTGTAGGTCTGATACAGCAATGCAGTGTATGTGGTCTCCATTGATCAAAGTGATTGATAGACAGCAGTGACATCATTGTAGAATTTGCATACTGAATTCTGTTTGCTCTTATTTCTAACATCTAAAGTATTTGGATGGTTAATTGTTAGTTTTTTCTTCTTGCATCTATTTAAACATCCACAGTCGCCTATACACTGAAAAGGTGTTGCATTGTGTCACCACAACGTCAACATCTAAAATCTAAACTTACCTTAAATTTTAACACTATTTTTTGATGCCATGCAAGCTTTGCTATTTATTTCAGCAAATGCAAATCTAGTTATTACTATGTTCTATTTGAAGCATTTGACAATGGATATGTATTAACAATGCATTATTTGTTAGTACTCTCATTTGAGAGCAGACGTATGAAAATCATGATGGCATATTAAACGGCAGCACAGCTGCACAAATTTACTATGCTTTTTATTCATATTCCAAGAGAGCATCTGCGTTCATTTAGGTTTTAACAGCATTACAAGATGGAGATAAAACAAGCAATTTGCAAACAATGTCAGTTGAATGTCACCTATCATGAAAAAAACACTTACTGCAGTCAAATGAAAAAGAATAATTCAATACACACTCAAGACAAACTGAACTCACAGTGGATTCAGAAACAGTAAGTAAACTTCTAAACTTTTTCAGTGCTTATCGAAATGGACATATGGGCATGTGTGAGCTTAGTTTCCCAGTGAAATGCCCACAGAGGGGCGCCAAAAGTGAGTTGTAATAATTTTTTTTTAGCAGGAAATGATGTAATACAGTGAAGAGAAATGCATGTTTTATTAACTCTACCCTCAAACCCCAACCCTAAACCTAACTGTCAGTGGAGAATGTAATCTTAGATGGAAAATGGAACCTCTGAATCGTGCTTGTCACTGTTAATGCTAATGTGACCACTTCCTGGTTTTAACATGGGACGAGAACTTGGGTCTCCCACGTGGCAACGCACTTCCAGTCGTAACACAGGAGAAGGTAAACATATTCGAACCGAAGCAAGTCTGATGGGAGATGGTGCTTTTCAGTAACTCAGTAATATAGGATGATGTCAGGCTCCTGGAACATCTGGAAACAACATGCCAACTTTCCTTGTGAATAAGTTGCTTAAGAATAGAATTGCAATGTTTTATCCATCACGACAAGAATTGCAACATTTATAATACTATGATTAAAGGGGTCATGTCATACTCTTTTTTTTTAAATAATTGTATTATCTTCCCTGAGGTCCACTGATAATGTTAGTTCAAAACTAATTTAGAAATATATGATAGTTGTCCACCTGTCTGAAAATAATTGTTTTTTGCCTAAGCACCTCCTTAAAACTTAAATGTAAATGCCCACAGTTATGATTGGCTAACATCGTGCAGCCTCTCGAATCAGCCATATTTGAAATTTAATCGGAAGAGAATGAACAAGCTCCACAACATTATAAAACTAAATTTCAGTGTTTACACAAATTGCCCATCCAACACATTGCATTCGAATATATTAAACTGTTCAATCAAGCGCAAAAGCACTTATGGTTTTGCTATCGCGTCCAAGTGTTTGTAACTGACCCATCCTTCGATAACAGTTCCTTTGCAAAGCTTGGATCATTTTATGACTGGTTCACAAGCAATCCATGCCAAAAAAAACGCACATACATAGTCCAAAGCACAGTGAACTAGATGCACACATATACAGTATCATCCTACACTGAGGTGCACATTGCCAGAAGTGCATCAAAACGGTCAAAGACTTCCATCTAGTGCATATTTCCATACACCATCAATTAAAAATAACGCAGATGGGCACGAGGAGGACACAATTGTGCTCAAAACAGCAAGATGCAGAGCAGCTAATGAAACAGAATGGAGTCTCCTTAACAGAGTGGTAACTTGATACCAATTCTTTTAAAAGTGGCGCGAGACACAACGGTCAAAGATGTCTGTCTAGTGCATGTTTATATATAAAAATTAGGGATGCGCTTTTCTTTTTGTTTTTCTGTTTCAAAAGTGTCTTTTTCTTTGCAATTCTTCCCATAAGGCCTGCACCCCTGAGTCTTCTCTTTACTGTCATATATGAAACTGGTGTTGAGCGGATAGAATTCAATGAAGCTGTCAGCTGAGGACATGTGAGGCGTCTATTTCTCAAACTAGAGACTCTGATGTACTTATCCTCTTGTTTAGTTGCACATCTGGTCTTCCACATCTCTTTCTGTCCTTGTTAGAGCCAGTTGTCCTTTGTCTTTGAAGACTGTAGTATTAAAATTTTCGTTGTCAAATAGTGGTTTGATCTTAACATAACATAAGATCATATTAAACTCTAATGATTGCACACAAGAACAGCACTGCAGCTCGCGCCTGACTGAGGAGAGGAAAAAAACAGCTCACAGTCCAGATGCACTCTAAACTTTCCAAACAACTTCAGGTGATGTAGATCGCAAAGTATGAGGGAGATTATAATTATAATTAATTATAATCTTGTTGTGGAATAAGCAGAGCCTGAGCTGACGCTCATCTTAAGAAAAACTTGCGTGTCGAGCGTCTTTAAAGGAAACACCCCAGCGTTACATCTTAAATGCAGTTATATTTAATGCGTTATAACATTATTAAAGTTCAAATAATACGGAAACTGGCATTTCTCTGTGCGGTCAGCGCCTCTACTATTTATATATTAAAAATACAAGATGCACTTACCTGAGAAACAGCATATAAGATATGTAGACTTGCTTTTAGAGAATAGATCTTGAATATAAGTATATTTCGTCTTTACTGCACTCGCAGAAGTATAACCAAGTGAAAAAATACACTTATATACAAAATACACTTAAAGTCTAAATATCTTATATGTTACTTCTCAAGTAAATGTGTCTTTTTTTTTTTAAGGATTTTTAGACAATTTTAAATGGAAAACAAGACAAAAACACTTGATAACAATAGGAGTTTTTTGTAGTGAAATTTTTACTGAATTAAACATAATAAAAATATTTTTTCCCTTTAATTCAGTGAATGTCATTTAGAGGTATTTTTAAAAGATGATTTTGACCTCTTTACTGTTAGCAAGCACGTTTAATACAACCTTTTAAGTCGGGGCACAAGTTATAGTCGGTTTAGAAAAATAGTCGGTTTAGAGCTAATGATTAATCGTTGCAATAATCGCCCGAATAGTTGAATAATCGTTCTAATAATCATTAGATTAGTCGATTATCAAAATAATCGGTTATCTGAGTTACCGTAGACTTTGTCATTTCAATCCAGTCTGGCCATTCTCTCTTGACCTCTCTCATCAACAAGGTGTTTCCATCCACAGAACTGCCGCTCACTGGATGCTTCTTGTTTCTGGCACCATTCTGAGTAATTCCAGAGACTGTTGTGCATAAAAATCCCAGGAGATCAGCAGTTACAGGAATACTCAAACCAGCCCGTCTGGCACCAACAATCATTCATGTGATTATCTAATCAGCCAATCGTGTGGCAGCACTGCAGTGCATAAAATCAGGAGTGTCAGGAGCATCAGTTAATGTTCACATCAACCATCAGAATGGGGAAAAATGTAGACTGTGGCATAATTGTTGGTGCGAAATGGGCTGGTTTGAGTATTTCTGTAACTGCTGATCTCCTGGGATGTTCATGATATCTAATGCATTAACTAATGTTAATGAATGGAACATTATTGTAAATTGTTACCAAATAATTATATGGATGAAGCTTCAATTGATCTACAGCAGTGGTTCTCAACCATGTTCCTGGAGGCCCCCCAACACTACACATTTTGTATATATCACTAATCAAACACACCTGATCTCATCAGCTCGTTAGTAGAGACTCCAAAACCTGAACTGGGTGTATCAGAAAAGGGAGATATACAAAATGTGCAGTGTTGGGGGGCCTCCAGGAACAGGGTTGAGAACCACTGATCTACAGTATGTTTCAAGCAAAACAATGTACAGCTGAACTTATTAGTTTCCACTAATAAAAGCATTGCGTGTCATCACTCTGAATCAATGTGTGTGTTCCACACTTGATTTTCACACGACTCTGATGTATAAGTGTTTTGCGGAGGCAACCCTCCCATATATTTCTTCACAGAAATGAGAAAGGCTTTTACCGTGTGAGGAGAGCATTACAGCAGCGCTCAAGATTCATTAGTTAAAAGGCTTCCTAATAAATTCCCCGCTTTTAATGTTTCACACAGCTATTAAAGGCCTGTTGAACGGCTATGTCTCTGTTGCCCATTACGGCTTTCAATAAATGACAATCGCGCAGCACTTAGAAAAGAAAAAATTCAGAGCGGCTGCAGGCCTGCCGCTCAAAGGACCCTTGTAGCACAAAGACTTATTAGCTGTTTCGTGGTGCGGTTTTATAAGAGTGAAACACCGCTTATGTCAATCTCTAGCGTTCAATCCAGATGCAGAAAGTGATCTGCTACAGCTGTGGATGACAAAAAATAACAAAAGACAAATACAACACAATTCTGATGAAACTGATGTGAAATCCTGTTGGTTCTGTGTGGGTGTTTTTGCAATGTTTGCTCTAGCTGTGATGTATAGTCATGTAGACTTTAAAAGAAAAAAATAAACAAACAAATAAATAAATAAAAGGAGAACAGCTTCCATGCAGTCAAATTTAGGGCGAACGGTGCACCATTGATTATGCTGTGAAGCTCGGCGCTTTAATTAATGGTTTCCTGAAAGGGAGAAAACACACGGACGGAAATGAGCCCCACGGGGGTCGGAAATAAATCTGTGCTGTCCACTCTTATATTTACCCTCTTACTGAGTAAATATAGATATTCTGCTCGCTTTCCTCAATGATTGTTTCTTCAACCACATGCTCATTTATGTGACGGGATGATTTTTATTAAAACAGATTTCAACTTTTTTCTTTTTATTTATGAAGGTCACATTAAAACGGTCTTGAAAACTTTTACAATGCCTTCATTAATTTGTATTTACAGAAAAAAAATGCATGTACAGATTTCATTATTTTATCCATGTCACAGAGTCAGATTTTTTATATTCAACTATGAGAATCCATCATAAAAATATTATTGGGCAATTTTGTGTCAACTCAACCAGAGGTCCCTGGCTCAAAATATTTTATTTTTATTTTCTTTCTTACTGGTAAAAGAAATAAATGAGGATGAAAGCCAATATAATGTATTAAATGGCATGGATCAATATTATTTTTTAAAGGGGGGTCAAAAATGTTCTCCTATGATTTGGAGCAATCTACAGATTAAGAAATAACCTAATAAAGGTGGCAGTGTCATAATTTAATTTTTACACAGGGATAGGTGGGTATATTACTACAATTAGTGCCTATAACTACAGAAGTATTAAATGTATCTAAATATAATTTTAGATGACGTTGCTTTAAAAACGTTCATTTTGTATCTTCATTTTAAGGCACTATAAGGTTAAATTCAAGAGATAAGGGGCTCTCAGAGTGACTCAATTGTACACATTTTCACTGGTCAAAAAACCAATTTGGGTCATATGGTGTTTATCTAGTTTTTCTTGTCCAACAAAACAAAGGTCTGAAGAACAAATGTTTTATGAAGAATAGAAATGTATTTTTGTTAATTCAAATAAAAACGGTCAAAATCTGATAAGCTCTAGAATACATTATTCATTTTCTTATAATTCTTTTTCTGCCATGAAAGTGTCTGGTTGTGAAAAAAGTGTGAAATGTTATTTAATTGCACGTATTTAAGATACATAAAATGGTTGCAATGACATCTTCCTTCACAAGACAAAGGAGTCAGCCATTTTATTTCACAAATGTTTACATTTTAATTTCCACCAGTGAATAGTGACTTCAGACATTGTTGTTTAAACAAAAAAACAAAAAAATAAATGGCAGAATTATCTTTTTTTGCATGTATATCCACTGTTGAACAATGTTAGCATATAAGCATGAAAAATGTAAAAAGTCCACAGGGCTGAAAGTGTTCATAGTTGAAGAAACACCCATGTATACAATCCAGAAATGATCCTCAGTGCCAAGGGACGAGTTCAAGCCTGAATCCAGATGCTGTTGTGTGAGTCAGGGACAGGAAATGACTGATGATGTGAGATGCTGTCCTGTGATAAAAATGGAGACAGGAGAATTCTCTAGCTTTTGTTTGCTGGTTGGGTTTCTTCAAATGGGCAAGTCAAGCGTACTTTTGTCTCCATTAGGGCAGTAATTTGACCCTTATGCTTTTAAACATCTCTCAGAGCAGTTATTATGTTTGACACCAGTGGCAGCCACTAAAAGCCTCAGTGAGGGAGGCAGGGGCGGAGCGAGGACGGAGAGGAGCGAGGCTGAGGTGTGCACCTGGGGCGAATGATCTCGCCCAGCTGTGAGTGATGACGGCATGAGTAGGCGGGGGATAAATCCAGGAGCAGAGCTGCAGTCGGGAGAGAGACGCCAAGAGAGAGAGACTCCTTGAAGCTGTGTGTGTTTATGATGCTATGTTTTCAGTTTAATGTGGTGTATGGATTAAAGTTCGTTAAATGTGCATCCGGCTCCAGCTTCGTACTTTCCCGGCCGATCAGAGGTCTTTCATACTCAGCTTCAAATGCTGTCAGCTGTTCCACTGGAGTGTGTGGCATTTACACACACACGTGGGGCCCGTTTAGTGGACTTGAGAGCGAGCAGGAGGACAGATATAGATGTCACAAAGGAAATACACTGATGAGCCAAAACATTGTGACCATCTTTTTAATATGCTGTTGGACCTCCGCGTGCCGCCAAACAGCACTCTTCCCCAGGTAAATGGCGCACACATACAAGGCCGTCCACGTGATATAAAAGAAAACGTGACTCATCGGACCAGGCAACCTTCTTCCACTGCTCCATGGTCCAATTCCGACGCTCGCGTGCCCATGATAGGTGCTTTTGACGGTGGACAGGGGTCATCATGGGCACTCTGACCAGTCTGCGGCTACGCAGCCTCTTACGCAGCAGGGTGCGATGCACTGTGTGTTGTGACACATTCCTCACATAACCATCATTACAATTTTCTGTGACTTGTGCCACAGCAGATCTTCTGTCAGTTTGGACCAGATGGGATAGCCTTTGTTGCCCTGGCGCATCAATGAGCCTTGTGCGCCCAACACAGTCACCGGTTTGAGGATTTTCCCTCCTCGGACCACTGTCAGTAGGTACAAGTTTGGGCGATCTTCTCCATAGTCAGATCGTCCTATCGTCAGCCTGTGAGATTGCCAATACTTGATATGATCACATACTGGGGGGGTGAGGTGTTCACGTTCAAACCAACAAACGTATTACCACTGGTTGGATGCTAGGTGGCACTATGGGGCAATTTTCGTTAAGCAGGGTTAGGGTTAAGCCTACACAATAAACAAGACACCTTTATTTCAACCTTTGAACTATTTTTTTTAACAAAAAATATAAATGAAAATGGAAAAAAAAAAAATTAAGTGTAATTCAAATGTGTGTTGCGAAGGGCAACATCTCTCTGGTAAAGAACCTACTTCATATGTGCATTCTCTACTGGTTGGGTATTTCGTCGTCCAGGAAAATACATTATGTGTGTGAACAAATTCGTTTTGTTCCCTCCTTCACATTTATCCAGCATTCAACATGGTGACTACAAGAACCGATTGTTCGCTTACCATCTAAATCTACCCAGACCTTGACATATGACCTTGTTGGGAGATGATCAACATTATTCGCTTCACTTGTGAGTGGTCACAATGTTTTGGCTCATCAGTGTATATCTCTCTTTTTCAATGGATTCAGAGTGATTTACATTATTGTAACATATCCTAAATAGTATGTTTAGAAATGGAAAACTGATTAGGCACTTTTTAAAGAGGACATTAGGGACAATATTGATGCAAACACAATCTTCATGATTATGACAATACAACCAGCACTCAAAAATGTTGTATTGTAAAATTGTACCACCTTAATGGCCATGATGCAGAATTTGGCATTGTTTTTAATAAAGAATACATTTCAGTCCTTACAGAAATAGGATTATTAGCCATTTATTTAAAACAAACAGATTGTGGTGTCTCTAACAGCATCACATATGAGATGAGCCAGTCCCAGGTAAATCCACGCTTGTCACAAAAATATCAAGACATATTGTGATTTTTAAAGACGATTTTTACTCATATTTGGCCCTTGGTGCTTATTTTGGATGCTAAACACCACCATGAGTTTATAAACATATATAACCACTAGAGGTTAACCAGCAGATTAATCGTGTCAACAGCTACTTTTGGAACTATCGGTTTTCACCAGAAATTAACGCTGATTGTTCACAGATACCCCCCATCCCCAAAAAATGAGCGGCGTTGGAGGGAGTACAACCAAAGTCTCTGGAGGTTAAACAAACAATCACTGACAACTTGTGGAGATTTGCAGTGTCTAAATCGGTCCTCACTGACAATATTCATCCATATTTATATCTTCACTTTAATGCATATTTTGTTATTTTGATTAGAATATCATCAAGTGTTCTAATTTTAAGCAAGGGCATGCACAGGAAAATGCAAGTATACGGAAATGTGCCCAGTCAGCACAAACATTATATGTGGTGAGTAATAAATGTAAAAAGTCACCTGATGAATGTAAATTTATATAAAAACCATTCATCTGGTGAATATATAGGAATACTTACATGTAGTGCATTGTAAAAGAGTTAAGTCTCCATCACTGTTTATGGACTAACACATTATTAATATGAGATGGTGTTATAGAAAATACACAAATGAAGATGGACATTATTAATCATTAATTTATATAACTATTATTGATTGCTGAGTTCATGTTAATTTTGATAGGAGGGGAAAAAAGTATTTTTGAATGATACCGGATTACCAGAAAAACTGACATTTACATGGCAAATGTTGCTGATAATCTGCTATTCATGAATGACAGCTTGTTGATGGTTTACTATTTATTATATGACAATGTTTACTCTATAGTGTTTCTATTGTAATACATTGCAGATGATTGTAAGAGTGATATTTTTTTTCTTTATCGATTGTGTGAGCAGCTAGGAACACAGACATTTCAAAAGAAGAGTCATCAGGGTTTGTTTATAGTTAAAAGTCTTGCGTTGTGCACCAAATCTTATTCCAGCTGGGACGATACTACACTTTCCCACAAATTCATACACTTCATGAGTGCATAGTGTATATTATAAGTGCATAGTGCATAATTTGAGGCACATCTTAAAGAAAATGTTCTAAGAAACAAAACACATTTAATAAAAACAATTTAAAAAAAAATATAGCTGCAAGCAGCAATTACGGAGTCAAGCACACCAACGGCATGTACGGAACTGTCACTGGACATCAGTGATTATGACTAAGAAAAGCAGCATAAAAAATACAATTAATTATAACTTTTGACCAATAGGTTGTGCAGTCACCAAATTTACCTGGTGAGGTCAGGCTGTGGTCATTATGACACACACAAAGTTTCATGAAAATACAGCAAAGCATTGCAGAGAAAAAGCCTCAGGTGCTTTGTGGCGACTTACCATCAAATTCATTAGTGCGCTATTCGAGATCCGTTTTGTCTGTCATAAAGCTTTTGATAACTTTTTGTCGTGAATGTCCATAGATGATACACAACAAATTTTGTGCAAATCAGACTTGCGGGCTAGGAGGAGTTAGAAAAAGTAGATTTTCAATGAAATTCAAAATGGCAGACAGGAAATATGGCCAACCAAGGAGAATTGGGTATCACCATACTCGGCGTGAGGAATCTATAGAGAGCAGTCACAAAATGATAGGTCAAATTAATCAAACGTTATAAACATTGCATTATAATTTTTGACCTAAACTTTATAGGTACCCTCAGGGCATAGTGCTGATGATGCATACCACATTGCAAATGCTGTATAAATACAGCATTTTACAACAAAATTCTAAATGTCCAACGCCCAAAATGGCCGACATAGAAGAATTGGCTCAATCATTCGGCTCAATATGTCCCAAAGAATCTAAAGAAACCAGCCTCATAATTTTAGGCCATACTATTTATAAGTTATAAGCAAAAATATGACCACTAGGTGGTGCTGTGCCAAAAACGCTGCAGGTACCCTTAAGTCATGATGGTTATGTCATATACCAAGTTTCGTGTCAATATGCCAAAGCATTGCGAAGACACAACCTCACGTCCATTTTGATGTGCTCGAGGTCAAATTTGTTGAAGCGTTATTCGAGAACGGTCTGGTCAATCAAAAAGCTTTTTGTCCCCAGTGTCCCCAGATGATACACAACAAATTTGGTGCAAATCAGAGTTACGGTCTAGGATGTTCAAAAAAGTTCGAAAAAGTTTTTTGAAAAATTCAAATTAGCGGACAATCTAGTCAGGCAGATATTAGTATGCATACCATCAGAAATCGGAAACCGCTCAGACCCGGTATGAGCAAAGGATTTTTGATTCTAGGCCTCACGGTTCAAAAGTTATGAGCATAAACGTAAGTGACGTTTTGAACAGTTGGTGGCGCTAGACCGTTGGAGTTAGGGACCCCAAATTCAGGTCAGTTATAATTCAGAGTGTCCTCTATCAGTGTGCCAAATTTCATGACTTTACTATGTACGGTTTAATGGGCTGCCATAGATTAGGAAGAAGAAAAAAAAGGAGGAGGAGAAGAATCATCATCAATTACGGATAAAATACACATATAAAAATACACATAAAATGCACACACTTTCAGTGCTTGGCCCCTAAAAATATTGGCTAATTAATCTGTTACCACCACTGGTTTTTCCACCAACTTAGTTATTGATATTGGCAAAATGCAATATCGGTGGACCTCTATATGATGGCCAACATATCAATACCTATACAGTTTGTAGTCACTTGGCTCACCCTGATCTATGCCGATGCAAAGAGGTTTGCCAATTATTACAGAAGGTACAATTCTATAATTCTAAGGGTTTGAGAGAGAGTGGAAAATAGCCATAATATAGCCATAATTACAAGACAAATACATAAACACAGCTGAGCCACATACAACAATTAAGAAGATACGAAACAACTCGGCAAGCATGACTAATCAATCTGTTTAAACTCAAGACTTTGCCAATCGGTGAGTCACACTTGTCATTCTTGTGAATTAGAACATACCTTGTATCTCAGGCATGACCACACGCCTGTCACTATGATTGACACACTGATGAGCGTAATTAAAGCTTACTGTAAAGTCAGTGTGCTTTTTGAGTCAGCCACAGACTGCACATCCTCTCTTTCACTGAGGATGTTGTTGTGCATATGTCTCTCAAAACAAAGTGCACACTATTTGCTAAAGTCAGTCTAAAATGGGTCTATCTGTGGGTCAGGCTCTGGACCCTCCTATTTGTGGTGAAAGGTTTTCAATGTGAAACAGACTGTCAATCAAGCTTGAGGAACATTGTGAAGAGATGACAAAAATACCAGACTAAAATAATGACTACGGAGCCATTGGCTCCTAAAATGAAACATTTAGGAGCCAATTGGCTATTTATAGTTGGAAAATTATAGAAATGTTCGACAAAATTTTGACATTACCAGTCGGGTTGGGTCACACAGTCTCAGGTATGGGTAGACCTCTGGGCAGACCTCTATGCTCTTAAAAAGTCCATGGGAATTGGTAAAAAAACACTATACAGATTGGAATAGTAATGTGTCATATGTTGGTGGAACAATTGTACGCAATATGGTGCGTAGATCTTTAAAACTGTCTTCATAGAGCAACATGACAACTTCACATTTCTAGGTCATGATCATTTCATAACTGTAACACATTATTGGTTAAAATAATCACTGTAATTCCACAACAGGCATTGTTAATTTTCCAAGTTACCTGCAAATAATATATTGCCCAATGAAATATAACAAAGAGCATATGCTCTCCTTACACCTCACACATACAGTGAACTAAATATTGTAAAATATTGGTCATTTTACAGATTTTACATTTTATCCTGTATTTGAAAGCCTGTGATTCAGGCTCTGTTTGCTCTATGTCCCTGCTAATAGCACTCATTTATTGCACTATATGACATCAAGTACAACGGAAAAGAAATGTTACCTAACCCTCTATCTCTATAATGCAGCTGAGCACTCACCATGTGCTCCATAGACATTCAGGCTATTTTGTGATCCTACGCAACTTCTCTAAAGTTTCATCAAATATCTCGGCCTCTGAGTGGACTACAAGCTTAATCAAGGTGATGTTGGGAAGCTGATGTCTTTTACCTCTGCAATGATGTATAACACTTCATTAGTCGAACAGTTGAGAACATAGTTTGCCAGTGATTTGTTTATCATGCTTTTTCTGATGGATTTTATTTTATATATATATATATATATATATATATATATATATATATATATATATATATATATATATATATATATGAGACATTGAATTATTTACCCATGCAAGCTCACAGACATATGTATAAAATGGCTCATTTTGAAGAAAACAGCCTAAAGAAAGAGCTGATATTGAGTTTTTGGCTACTCTGGGCTTACAGAAACATTTGTCCTTGTTGTCTAACAGAGAACATGTTTCACTTCATGATTCTTTTGACAATCATTCGATCTGATGTGTTATGACAACAAACACCACATGCACTTGCAATGTATACACATTTCTGAGAGAGCTTTGATTTGATATATGACTCGTCTATTTTAGTGCTATTTGAAAAAAAAAGTTTAATTTGATATCCCTAAATAACGACAAGGCGGGATTTATTTGTGACGCAGACATTTTCAGGCCTAATTTTGTAATTTTATGTACATAAATGCAAATGTGATGGAGTTCAGTAAAAAAAAAAAAAAAAAAAAAAAAAAAAAAAAAAAAAGCACATTCTAAGCTTTTAAATGGTACCACATATGACTCCAAGGCCTTTTGGATTTTAAACGTAAATGTCTGGGTCCAGAAAGTGATGCAAAGCTGATGAGCTTGAACTAATACAGACAGCTCTCCACTACACAGAACACAAACATAACACACTGCTGCAAAAACATCATATGCTGCAGCTGACACCATGTGAAGGAGATTTCAGGCATAATGCCATGAGAGAAAGTGAATGGGAAAAATGAGTGTGATTAGTTGAGAAGAGATGTGGAGTGTGGACAGAAGCACTGCTAAATGTCAACATCTCTAAATAAAGCGAGCCGCCACTGACCTCGTCCAGCTCGGAGATGTACACAGGTTTTTCCTCGAAGCCGATGGGCATGGGCTCACTGGGGGGGATCTCCACCTCTTCATACATCTTGTTATTTTCTCTTTTGATCCCCTCAGGCAGCAGCATCTGCCAGCGCAGGGAGGACACAATTACACAAAATTACAATGCAATTGAACTTTCATCTTCATCATGTATTACCTCACAGCAACCCTCTCAAATCTAACAGTGCAGGCCAGTGCCGGGGGCCAGGGTCACCAGTACCAGTTTTATTACTGCTCAAATGAACTCAGCACTCACCCTTTAACATGTGCTTTAGTTGTTTAAGACTAGAAATGTGCAAAACTTATTTTCAAACCGATTAGTTGCGGTGTTGCTTAAATAACTTGTCACTGTATAGCCCAGTATAATTAGACGGAGTTTGGGTTCACCTGATCATGATTAGACATGTTTCTCAGGGGTTTTTACATACTGTAAGATGCGTTCTTTAATTTTTTTTTTCTCCCCTTTTTCTCCTCAATTTGGAATGCCCGATTCCCAATGCGCTCTAAGTCCTCATGGTGGCGTAGTGACTCGCCTCAATCCGGGTGGTGGAGGATGAATCTCAGTTGCCTCCGTGTCTGTGACCGTCAATCCGCACATCTTATCACGTGGCATGTTGAGTGCATTACCACGGAGACACAGCGTGTGTGGAGGCCAACGCTATTCTCCGCGGGAGGCACAGCATGTGTGGAGGCCAACGCTATTCTCCACGGCATCCACGCACAACTCACCACGCGCCCCACCAAGAGCGAACCACATTATAGTGACCACGAGGAGGTTACCCCATGTGACTCTACCCTCCCTAGCAACCGGACCAATTTGGTTGCTTAGGAGACCTGGCTGGAGTCACTCAGCACGCCCTTGATTCGAACTCACGACCCAGGGTGGGAGTCAGCGTCAATACTCGCTGAGCTACCCAGGCCCCCTGTAAGATGCATTCTTGAGTTGAAGAATGGAACAGAATGGAGAGTTTTTATGACATGTTTGCAAAAATTGGGCTATTTTTTTATTTTTTTTTTACTTTGTCTCAAAAACAAAACAGTCGTGTTGGGACGCTCTAAAAACAGCACAAAATTGAATGCAATGGCCAAAGACGTCCATCTGAACGTGTATGGCTTTAGCAGCAATGCTTTAAAGGGGATGAATTTAAAGATGTAACTTTCCAACAGAGTTTTACTAAGCAAACTGTTTAAATGCTTAAGCCTGCACACTAGCTAAAGCACCACAACTAAAGCTAATATGCCAACTAAAGCAACTAAAAATATCAAAACTAGATAAAAATCTAGACAAATTAGTAGACCATTGTGACCGATGGCTATTTAAGACTGTGTCATTATTAAACAAACACAATCATCCAAGCACATTTTTGAGGGCTTGAGCTGGGGTTGCTATATGTTCTGTTCTGAGAAAACAAACCTTTTATACAATTATGAGAATAATTCTAATTTTTAACACACTGCATCCCCTACAGCTGCTATAATTACAACTCATTTCAGTAAAGTGAGAGCATATGCTGAACTAATGAATGTGTCATATTCAGCTGTTGATCAAAGGAGACAGTATGATACACTGTCATATCTGGGCGCATTAATCATCTTAGCCAAATTTTAAAAGGAAAAAGATACACCCTTAAACTGACCTATACGCAACTATTATACAGAGAAACAAACTAATATGAAAGATATGATCATAATTTGTATGAAAATGCAACATTAAGTGGCCAAATGAAAGTGTGCTGATTTGTTTGTGATAAACAGTGTATATAAAATTAAAAGCAAAGGGCACAAACCCCCACTTATGGCAGTCAGTTGTAAACCCATTTAGTTTTAATTTACAAGTCAAAAATGGAACTTCAGGAATTCAAGAAAATCAGCATTTTAAATTCACTTAAATTACATTTCAAAGCCCATTTTACAACTCCAGTGAGATTATTGCACTCCTGTTGTGAGGATTGTTTCACACAGAGGGTGTCAAAACTCTGCCGTCTTATAAGATTTTTCTGAAGTATTTTTGAGGTATTTATGTTTATTCAATGTTATTGTTAGAAAATAACAAAATCGCACAAAGTTTTAAAATACACTACCTGGCCAAAAAAAAAAAGAAATTGCATACTCGTTGTGGCACTGTTTCAACAACCTTATGCAACATCACAACATTTATTTCCGTCCAGAGTTGCATACATTTTTGGCAGAGATCTTGTATTGACGATGGGAGAGTCAAACCACTACGTAAATTCTTCTCCAGCACATCCCAAAGACTTTCAATGGGGTTAAGGTCAGGACTCTGTGGTGGCCAATTCATGTGTGAAAATGATTCCTCATGCTCCCTGAACCACTTTTTCACAATTTGAGCCAGATGAATCTTGGCATTGTCATCCTGGAATATGCCCATGCTGTCAGGGAAGAAAAATCCATTGATGGGATAACCTGGTCATTCAGTACATTCAGGTAGTCAGCAGACTTCATTTTATTGCAGCATAACGTTGCTGAGCCTAGACCTGACCAACTGAAGCAACCCCAGATCATAACACTGCCTCCAGAGGCTTGTACAGTGGGCACTATGCATGACAGATGCATCGTTTTGTGCGCTTCCCTTCTTACCCTGACGTGCCCATCGCTTTGGAAAAGGGTAAATCTGGACTCATCAGACCACATGACCTTTTCCCATTACCTTTTTCCATTGCTCCACAGTCCAATCTTTATGCTCCCTAGCAAATTGAAGTAGTTTTTTTCCGATAAACCTCACTAACAAGTGGCTTTCTTGTGGTCTCACAGCTGTTCAGTCCCAATCCTGTAAGTTCTAGTCACATTGTGTGTGTGGAAATGCTTTTACTTTCACTATTAAACATAGCCGTGAGTTCTACTGTCGATTTTTTACGATGTGACTTCAAGCGTTTTAGTGATCTCCGATCACGATCATTTAAGATTTTATTCCGACCACATTTTTTCTGTGAAGCTGTTTCACCACTATCCTTCCAGGTTTTAATAATGCGTTGAACAGTTCTTAACCCAATTCCAGTGATTTCAGCAATCTCCTTAGTTGTTTTCTTTGCTTGATGCAGGCCAGTAATTTGCCCCTTCTGAAACACAGTAACATCTTTTCCACGATCATGGGATACGTCTTCTGACATGGTTGTTTAAGAAATGAGAAGCTACACACTGTTTCAGTTGGGGTTAAAAGATTTGTTGTAAGCTGAAACATATCAATCACTGCAATAATGATCCAATCATAGGCTCAAGGATCTGCTTATTTAAATCCAAACAGCGACTTTCTTTTTGGCCAGGCAGTGTATATTAGGATGTTCCTTCAACTTCCGACCCAGGGGTTGATTTTCATGAAAACGATTAGATTTCAACTTTTTTCTATTCTTTATACAATGATCAGCCACAACATTAAAACCACTGACAGGTGAATAACATTTATTATTTTGTTACAATGGCACCTGTCAAGGGAGGATATATTAGGCAGCAAGTGAACAGTCAGTTCTTGAATTTCATGTGTTGGAAGCAGAAAAAATGGGCAAGCGTAAGGATCTGAGCAACTTTGACAAGGGCAAAATTGTGATGGCTAGACGACTGGGTCAGAGCATCTCCAAAACAGCAGGTCTTGTGGGGTGTTCCAGGTATGCAGTGGTTAGTACCTACCAAAAGTGGTCCAAGGAAGGATAACCGGTGAACTGGTGACAGAGTCATGGGTGCCCAAGGCTCACTGATGCACATGGGGAGTTAAGGCTAGCCCATCTGGTCCAATCCCACAGAAGAGCTCCTGTAGCACAAAACGTTGGCCATGATAGAAAGGTGTCAGAACACACAGTGCATCGCAGCTTGCTGCGTATGGGGCTGCATAGCCGCAGACCGTTCAGAGTGCCCATGCTGACCCCCTGTCCACCGTCAAAAGTGTCTACAATGGGCACGTGAGAGTCAGAACTGGACCATGGAGCAATGGAAGAAGGTGGACTGGTCTGATGAATCATGTTTCCTTTTAGATCATGTGGACAGCCAGGTGCACTTTGGGAAGAAGGCAGGCCAGTGGAGGCAGTGTGATGCTCTGGACAATGTACTGCTGGGAAACCATGGGTCCTGGCATTCATGTGGATGTTACTTTTACACGTACCGCCTACCTAAAGATTGTTGCAGACCACGTACACCCCTTCATGGCAACAGTATCCCCTGATGGCAGTGGCCTATTTCAGCAGGATAACGCGCCCTACCACACTGCAAAAATTGTTCAGGAATGGTTTGAGGAACATGATAAAGAGTTCAAGGTGTTGACTTGGCCTCCAAATTCCCCAGATCTCAATTCGATTGCGGATCTATGGGATGTGCTGGACCAACAAGTCCGAGGTCCCACCTCGCAACTTACAGGACTTAAAGGATCTACTGCTAACGTCTTTGTGCCAGATACCACAGGACACATTTAGAGGTCTTGTGGAGTCCATGCATCGACGGGTCAGAGCTGTTTTGGTGGCACGAGTGGGACCTACACGATATTAGGCAGGTGCTTTTAATGTTGTGGCTGATCGGTGTATATTCAAGTTTTAGTTGACTTAATAATGGGTAATGACTTCTACTACTTTTAAAATCATTGCACACACATGTATCTGCCCTGTGAGCAAAGCTGCACGCATTCTAGAGCATTGTTTATTGCGTTTCAGTCCTAAAACCTCCCCCGCCCGCAGGAAAAGCATGAGGCCAAAATGAATTCATTTAAATGGCTGGAAGATGCCTGCAGCAGGAATTCTAATTAAGACATCATAAAAACTGGATTAAAAACAAAGGCTGTGGGTAATCTAGCATGTGATAATGTGATATAATTGAACAGATTGGCATGATGCTGAGTAAACAAAGCACTGGGGAGAAATTTGAGAGTTAAGAGTGAAGATTTATCTTTCCTCTGTGCCCTTACAAATATAAGAGTCAGATTAGAAGGAAGTGTGTTTTTTTTGTTGTTTTTTTTTTACCTTGGCTCCTCCGACGAATGCAGAGGTCTTGGTGGCTTCGGCATAGGAGTCATAAACGTTAGGGTAACGGATGCGTTCATAATCTCTGTGTCGGCCTAACACAGGGGAATAGCGTGCTGTGAGCAAGGCCTGCTCCCTACACAGAAAAACACAAATTAAAATCAACAAACTTCTCAAACTCTTGAGACCCAACAAGTTTAGTGGTGGTTCATTTTAAACCAGGTGAGACACACAGTTAAAGTGTGTAATGTCTGTGCCAGATGGAATCATAAAAACAATGATTATTTCCAAACAAGTTTTCCAAACACTCCCTCTGTCTTCCATTGGTCAACCAGATAATAACATAACGTGAGTTATGTCCATGCTAGTCATGCTACCAAACCGTCTGATGGGTATTCCTCAATAAAACTGCAGAAGCTTTCTCAAAATTGCCAGCTCCAATCTGACTGGATGGCTTAAGGTAGTTAAGGTGCACAGGATCTTATAGGTCCGCTATAAGAGCATTAGCAATAAAAGCTATAACAGCATTAGCATAGCAACATGCTAATGTCAAACTAAATTCTATTGGAAACAATGTGAGTCAAGTCTCTCGCGAGCGTAACGTGTGGAGTGTTATTTGTGCGGTGCAGCCTATGCTTGATATGGCAATTGGCATGCTGTCTTCGAAAGAAGCTACCTATACAGATAAAAGACAGCAAGACTTCTGACTAGGGGGTGAATTCACTAATTAGTTGTACCACATTTGTGTGCAATATCTCAGTGCAAAAACCTGAATCGTATACACTAACCACACACAATCCAGTTTAACCAGGCACTAAGTGCGTTGTGATAGCATTGCAGTGAATGTGAATTAAGTCCTTGACAGTATTTTCCATGCAAAAGTTGAGTTAAAACATAGTTGAGCTCAGCACTCATATTTTGGCCATGTTTGCGAAGTGACCTGATTTGCATAGTTTCATTAAAGAATCACTAGTGATAGTAGTACTATTAGTACTAGTCTCTGCAAAGTACTATTAGTGGTACTATTAATACTATAAGAGGGCACAATTCATTCATGGTGTCCTGCAAGTATAAACTGCACAAACAGAACCTGATATATGTGCATACTACACAGCAATGAGATCTGTTGCTGAAAACAAACATGCGATCAGATCTTGAACTGTGTTCTAATGATCACTACCTCACAGAGACCCTAAAGCTCAGCTTCCAGCGGCCCTTGAGCTCTCTGGATTCCATTTCACAATGACACAAAGGACAGCTGGGCTGAAGGCCAGTATGTTTTGTGCTGTGGTGTCAGTCTTTTAAGGGAATTGTAAGTGTCATTACTCTGTTTAAGAGAGACGCCTTTGCCTCCTAATACACCTACTGAAAGATAATACTTCAGCAGGCACCACTGATGTATCAGTAGATGGTCATGTCAAAAAGAGTGCCATTTGTCTAAAAATTACTAACAATAAGAACTAATGCCAACTTGTACTATCTGTTTATACAGTAATTTTCCTAAGCGCATCAACAAAAATCCAGCCACTTTATCCTAATCTTAAATAGAAACTGTGCAGAATCTTCCATATTTCACCTTCATTTTAGGTAATACATTTTAATTATTAACAAAATTTACTATTTCTAAATCACTCATTTAAATGTAAGCAAATGTGTGATCATGCTAACTACACTGTGCAGTCAGATTTTCGTGCCGTCATTGAAATCATGCTGGAATAACACGGATCATCAAGTTTTGCACAATTTCAAACAACTTTTGTCCATGCTTTTATTAAAACAAAAGGTGGACATACAAAAAAACAGTGTTTGCTCAAAAGACAAAAAAAAAATCCAAAGTAACTCAAAAAATGTATCCACAACAAATTACTAATTACTTCCCTAAACTGATGATCAGATTACTTTACTGGTTATTTCATATGGATATCACATTACTAATTACTAGTTTTAAAACAAAAGTTTGTTTTAGTGCTCAACAAATTCAAAATAATATCTATATTTTCACCTCGTCCATTGACGTATGCACCACGCATTTCTCCCTTACAATGAACTTTCAGGGGTCGCACACCCTTTAGCAGTAACAGAAATAGCAAATAGACTCACATTTGAATGTAATTGATGTTTTAAATGTATTCTACATATTATTATTTTCGTAATATGTGTAACCGAAGACTTAACTGTACTTAACTCTTTAACACCACCTGTATCAAATTTGATTCGCTATTTTCTAAAGTCTGTGCATCATTAACAATAAAATTTCTGATGAAAATCCTGTTTTCTGCAATGTACTAGATGTCTTCTGCAACCTGACGGACATTTCCGGGCATTTCTTGATGGAAAAACATTTGTAAAAAAAATTTCCATAAAGGACCGCTTTTGTATTGCATGCACTCATTTTTTTATGTGAAATCTTTGCTGATTTTAATAAAAAGTAACAGTAATGAGTATACTGTTAGTGATATTTTAAAATGAGTATTGGCTAAATATAAGCAACTTGTGCTTGGTTAAAATTTTGTATATTATTTCATTGAAAAACCATGCTGAAATCCATGTATCAAATATGATACAACAGGTTTTTGAGGTATATATTTTAATCACCATTACAATCCATTCATGCCCACCACAAAAAATAATCACAGAGATTTGAAAATTCTGACATGTACTTTTTATAAGATATATTTAAAGTGTGAACTAATATTTGTGTATTTTCATATATGCAGCCTGCTCTGTCATTATAAAGATCTCATTATTTTACATTACAAGCTATTATGATGTCATCTTACCATAAGTTCCTGAGATTTTTACAATTTCCCTTTTTTAAATGTCAATATAGTGTTTGGTGCATAAAATATATACATGTTAAAAAATATTACTGAAAAAATTATATTTAATTCATATTGTATTTGATGTGCTGAACTGAACTGTGATACATTTCTATCTATATTTATAGACCAAGGAGAGGAAGGTGTCATGGCCAAACTCTCAAATATTTGGTATCTCTGAAAAGTCCAGGGAGTCCTCTCTTAATATCCCAAGATTTACCACTGTAGCATGTATGCGCTAAGAAAAACTTCAATTAAAAATATCTTACACAAAAATGAATTGATGGGCCTCAGGATGATAGTGACCTTTAAAGCATAAAGTATCAAATATGATATATAATTTTTTTATTTTTGTATTGAAATTTATATTTATAGTTTGTCTGTTGGTATTAAAAACGGTTAAATGTCAACAAATTATAATTTTCTGACAACTCTTTCATATGTCAGGCTTTACAGGATTGAGTAATTAACTTTGAAAGTCAGTAACTGTAATCTGATTACAAGAATTGAAAATGTAAATGTTACACTACTTTTGACTTTAAAAGTAATTAGATTACAGTAACCAATTACTGTAATCAGATTACACCCAACACTGCTAAATACTAAAATTCTGCTTTTCAACCTTTTTTACTCAAATTGGTACCTGAAAATATAATTTGTAATGAAAATAAGATGTAAAAGAGAGCAAAATAGAAGCATTATTACTGGTGGACTTTTGCACACCACTGCATATGGACAAGGCTATTATTTTGTTTTTGTTCTCCCCAATTTTTGTTGGATTTTACTTGGCATAAAGTCATGTTAAAAAGACATGTGCCCTCAGGTTATACGTTAACCATGTTATCTTCATGTTATGCTTCTTTTGAAGTATTGTTTTAGTAAGTACTGCACCTATTGCATAAAACAAAAATATTATGTCAAAATTATACCCTTATCCTTTCAAAAAATAAACTCTGAAAGGACAAGCTAAAGCTTCCACTTTTGTCACTTTATCTTACAGTATGTTTTTCAGCAAGAGAACAGGGTCAATCCTGTTACCATGATTTTGTATAGTAAATAAACTGACTTTTTAAAAAGTGCATATTTGTGGAAAACTCATTTTAATAAGCATCTTCTAATATTATACCATTGGTGCAGAACCATATGTTTAGGCGACCAGTGGAAGACGGATGGAGTATTTGGGGAAAGCTGTTTGAAAACAATGATTATTTTTGCAATTCCATTTGGTGATGCTTGGGAAACTTCAGCTTTAAAAAAACAAACAAACAAAAAAAACTTTTCAAAATGGAAATGGCCCTGAGATATCTGTATGGTGTGTTTTGTAAGCTAAAATACGAGTGATGAGGATTGCTCATAAATCTCGTATAAAGCTTGATTTGTCAGTTATTTTTGTTTGTGTGTTGTGATGATTGAAAGGCTGAGAGGTATTAACACCTCATCTCTAATCTCACTCCTCATGCTCAGCCTCATTTGGACGGCAGCATTTTTAATTAAACAGATCATTGCTCTTTTTCATCCTGTTAAATTAAACATTAAGAGAAAATCCCTCCACCTCCCGCAAAAGCCTCAGACAGCAGTTTTATCAAGCACTCTCTCTTTTCAATAGCACACTCTGATGAAATATGTAGAGGGTCTGTGATGAAAGAGAGAATCAGAGAGAGACAGACAGAAAGAAAGAGAGAGAGAGACAATGCCTATAACAGGCATAGCATGCTTAAAAATATTTGATTATATGTGAAATATAAACTTGATATACGTCTATTTCTACTTCCAATTTCTACTATATATCTTCTTTTATTATTACTATTTTATTTTATTTTAGTTATTTTATTGTATTTGTATTCTTGTATATTGTATGTGCGTACATAATGTTACCAATGGTTTGGCAATGTAAAGCTGTTTTACTATGCCAATAAAGCTACTTGATGTAAATCTGGTTGGGTGAGAGACACCCACCCACCTGGCACCTCCACTTCTATTTTTATTGTTACTTGTTAATGTATTATTATTATTATTATTATTATTTTCATTTCTTGTCATTATCTGTTTTGTGGATTAATACTTTGGCTATTTTGTATGTAACACAATCATGCCAATAAAGTACTTTTAAACTGAAAAACAGAGAGAGAGAGAGAGAGAGATGCACTCACCTCTGCAGTCTGAGCTCCATGGGGTCAAAAAGAAAAGCGTTATCGCAGGACTCGCCCTCATCGCCTCGTTTCTCTCGTTTTCTCTCTTTCTTCTCCTCTTTCCTGTAGATCTTCATCATCTGTCTCTCTTGTTCAGACTGGATGGTCACTTGACAGCCATATGTGGGTTTGGATGACTCTGCAATCCCTTTGTGTTTGCCTTCAGTTGCCATAAAATAAAAAAAAGTCAATTATTAGTAAAAATTAGATGTCATTTAGAGCAGTAGTTCTTAACTGGTTTTGCTTCAGGACCCAGATTTTACATTGGACATCAAGTGGTGACCCACCATGGTAAAAAATGTAACCTGTATTTAGCCTGGACTTCATTGTCTTTTATCTTGCATAGTTTTGTTCATGGTTTTCAAATAGAAGGGCCTGCAACAAGTGACATTATTTTTGATGTCAACAAGATACAGGAAGTTTTCTGTCCCCCCTTTTAAAAGTTGATGAGCCTATTTATTTATATGAGCCCATTATATTTATTATCCAGTTTATTTCCCAATATCAAACATCATTCAAACAGAACATATATTACACAGGAGCAAAACTTTGTCCATAATTTGTCCAGAAGTCTTAGAGGTCCAGACTTAATGCCCTTTATGTACTTGTCGTAATATATGCAGTGCAATGGCTCCTCATATCTGTGGTTAGGTCAACGCAGCTAGTCTTTCTAATAATAATTATAATAAATCATAGTATTTGTTAAGAAAAAATAGCAGCCTAAAAACAGTTAGGCACTTTAACTACCACTGCCACAGTTGTAGTACAAATGAAGTCTAATAAATTCTTCATAAATTATTTGATATGTAACAATAACATGTTTGTCAGAATATTACTGTTAAAATCATGATAAACTTCAGTAAGGATGATTACGTATTATTTTGATAATTAACAGCAACAACCATAATTCAACAAATAGGAAGTAGAAATTCACAGATGTGATTTTAAATATGCAGGTTGTGCGCGTGCAGAAAAAAATGACATATCTAAATCACACATTAACTGTAATTACAAAAGCTTTTTGTGATGTATTTGCAACATAAACAATCATTTCTGACTTCTACATTCATAACTGTCCAAAATACAGAAGTAGCAGGTGGTAAGAATGAAGTTTATGTCAAAATTCACAGATATTTTTTTCATTTCTGATAGTTTTGAATGAATAAATAACTTCCAATCGGGCGGTCACATACAGTCTAGTCGCACAAGTTAAAATATTTCAACGAAGCTCAAATCAGATCCGAAAATGTCACATCCGGAAATGGTCGCAACCCCACGCAGTGACTCTCCACTGGAAATGAACGACTTCCGGTCTATCGTCTGTCCTTTGTCGGATGCAGTGCAGTGTCCTGGATTTTTTGTGAAAGTCAAAAATATTGACAATTGCTTTTTCAGACAATTTTAAATAAACATCAATATTTTTTCTGGGGTTGGGAAATTTAGCACGTTAAGTTCTGCGATTAATGGTTAACTGTTTAACGTGTAAAAAAATAAATCATGCAATTAATGCAGTATCCGTTTTTTTTTTTTTTTTTCACTAAACTCCACTAATGTTTTCCATCAGTTCTTGTGGCTAAAACTGGCATATATTCATTTCCAGGCAGTACACACTCGACCTGACTGCACATTCAAGAACAGTGTGGAGCAGTGCATGCCTATTCATTATGTGTGACGCATGTCCCAGGCAAAATAAATCTGATTTACTTTACGGAGAATGGAGACTTCACCCGCAAGTGGTGAGCCAGGTGTAGGAGAGATACAGGCAAACTGCATCTGAACCAGTGTCAAACTGTGCACAAGAGACTGAAAGGCAGCCAGAGAAATGAATCATTTTGAGATTTACAACTTCAGCAAATGAAACGTTAGCATTCAATTAGCTTTATATCTGTATGTATAGAGTCTAATAATGCATTGGCAAATAAAACCTGCCCATTTTATCCTACTATTAAAAAACTCCACTGGAAAATGTCAGAAGATTTTGCCAGAACCCCATCCACAATTTGTTTTTGTTTTTTAAATTAAATTTTTATTATTATTTTATATTAAAGTAAATTATGATTTTTGCAAGTTCTTTGAGACATAAAATAGAGTTCAATTTAATCATAAATATATTTAATATTTGTTTTAATGTACCATGTACCACGATTAATCACGATTGTGCAAGTATTAATTAAAACACATTATTTGATTCACAACCCTATTTTTTTCTATGAATCATATTTAGACAAGTTTCATCTTTAAAGACAATAGATATGATATAATGTCAGATGCTCTTATTTGATTGTAACAAGATAATAATTTTTTCAATAAGAGTCTTATTTGCTATTCAACATTAAGGACTTAGTACAGTACTAGTGAAAGGAATATTTTTTATGATACATAAAAAAACATTTCAGGTGTATTATATTTATAAATATCTATTTTTAATGTAAAAGGCAGTAAAAACATGATATCACATCAACTGCCAATTCTCAATATTATCAAGTATATCAAACTATTCCAAAATGGATCACACTTTCATAGGTTTGCTTATTAATTGATAACAATAATTAACTGATTAAATTACAAGCAAATGACAGCATTACAGTGATTTGACCACAAGTGAGTGCTAACCTTAGACATGACACACAGAATTTAAAAAACATAATAATTTTATAAAAGAACCCAATGCTCAATAAATAGTTCATTTTAATAATCAGAATAAAACATTTATTACACCAAATACTGTAGTTAATTAGTGTAACTGTATGCCGGTTGCCAAGCAATTTGCTGCATTAATATAGAATTCAACTGATGTGCAATCACAGGTGTGTGTGTCTCAGCTTTTGTACAACAGATATTTCAACTCTGAGTAGACTGTAAATTCTATATGGATGAGCCTCACCCGAAGCCGTTGTAAAGTGCACACCTGTAACCGCACAGTATATATAGGTAGCAATTTGCTTCGTTGGCTGAATAAATAATTATTCTGAATATAAATACTAATAATGTAACTACATATTGAACATTAGAGTCTTTTATTATATTGCTGTTGCCACTGTTTTATAAAACTTTCATATTGTGCCTAATTATTTACAATCACTGTTACGCACAGCCTTTCATGGCTTTATTTCACTAGACTGTGACTCATCCAATCAGAATGTTGAGCCGGAAATATCTATTTTATAAAGTTGTGTAGGCCACAACCGAATCACAAATTCGATAAAAACATGAGATTCAACCAAATTCTGATTTCAAAACACTCTCGCCTGCTGTAACTGCTCAAATATTAAGGTCATCCTACATAACATAAATGACAGAAACTACCGGCTAGATAACTCTTAAACTTCACTATCTAGCTGGTATAGTTTTAAATCAGTTTGTATGAGCTGATGAGAGCTGCTCTTACAAAACTATTTGAGCTGGTCTGTTGTAAGAGTCCCGCAGGCATAGTAAAGTCTGGGCTTTAATATTAACCCTATCATAGGGTTAAAGCGCTATTAGACTGCCTCTGTCTGCAGCACAACAGCTCAATAAAAAGCTAGATTGCTCTTGAAAGCAGATGAGATAGGATGATTGCATCGGGTCTGGGATGATTGTCTGAAGGATCTTGGCTTTATCTAGTCTAAAGTCTCACCCACGGCAAACCCATCTGCTCTCTCTATTCATCTGTGTTTCACCGCACGTCTTTCACTGCCTCAACCTGAGCACTACACACAATGAGAAAGCACTACTTATACAGAACATTAAACAGGCCGTTCACCTTAAAATTAAAATTCTGTCATATTTTGTGGAACATAAAAAGAGATACAGTGGCCCCCATAAATGCCAGACAAACATTTTTGAATGACAATGCGTTAGATAACAAAATACCAAACCAAGTGTCATTTATGTTAAATGGATATTAAATCTGGCTATAATGTAAGTTGAGGGTTTTTTTGAGACACAAATTGTCATAATTTACCATTTGAGGCTGTTTTTAGGGACTTAAAGACTGTAAAAACCCTTGCTTATTGTAACAGTGCTTACTAATTACCTGTGGGTTTGCTGTCGTATCCACTATAGTTTTCAACTGCCCCATTCTTCAATAGCAGCTTCTTTGCAAAGCTGCATTACACTGTTACAGATTCATAAATCTGCTCTGAAATGTTACGTTCAAACTGCTGAGATTTGACTGAAATGATCAGCGTTCTTGTTAAAAAAAATACTCTTTAGCCTCTTGTTTTTTAACATTGGGATTCATCAACAGGATCTGCAGAGCAGCAGGTGCTACACACAGACAGAAACAGCACAAGTTTTGACAGACTGTACCACATTTTACTTCTATTTTTAGTTCTTATGACTTCCGAAAGTGGCAGAAGTTTTTGCAGCAGATTCAAAAATGTACAGACTGGGGAGGAAGTGTGTTTTCAAAGTACAATTTATATCAAAATATCAAGGAGGATTTCAAATTTTAAAAATAAGAACCCTTTAACCTGGGGGTCAATGTTTTTGACATCCAACGCAGACTCTCAGCCAACCCAAGAACCACCTAATATACACATTTCTTGGTAACACTACAGAATTACTTTCATTAAAAATATTAACATACAATATTACATTATGGTAAACTATCATTTCCTCAATTAACTACCTTTAACTCCACAAATGATATTCTGATATTTTCATTTATTTATTTACATTTGTTTTATGATGGTTTACCACTTGATACACGTAAACAAAGATGACTTAAAAGTTTACTCTTTTGAGTAATTTAGGGCCCTATGAAACCCATTTTATTTACTTTTTCCCAATTGTGTTTTATTTTTTTCCCAAATGGTGGGTCAAATACAGTGCTGCACAGCAGAGCATCACAGTTTTAATGAATGCATTGATGAAAACGTTTATTCAGTACAACAGCATTCTTGCTTAAATATATTGTAATTATTATAATTATTAATATTACTATTATTTATTACTACATTAAATATTAAGTTTTACTACACAATAGTAGTACATTTCTGTCTGAGCTTTTATTTTGACGGAAAGCTGAATGAAACTATTTGAGTTTGTATGTTTTTGATGACAGCTTCAAACCTCCAGATAAGCAGTTCATTACATGGCTTAAATGTGCTTATTAAACCGCATAAAATATATAGTATGCATGTACAGTGTGCTTCAAGCTTAATGTGTGCTCTGCTCTCTATAGTCTACTACAAATACAGAGTGCATGTGATGCTTATCCTTACGATGAGGTGTTCTCAGTGTATGAGGGGTCAGCTTAACACACACCCTTTGAAGCGTGCAGCACATTCAGACTGTACATTTAATGAAATCTCAGCCTTTTGTGGTTTAATCATCACATTAGAACATATCAGGATTTTAATTTGATAAATTGAGCATTAATACATTAATTTCTCCCAAATGTGTCAATTTCCATGACATTCCGCATTTAATAGATCATTCCGCAATTCTGTCTGTGTTTTCTGCATCGCGGAAATCATATGGCCCTAGTCATTGATAAATAAGCTTGTCCGAGTTGATAAAAATTAGAAATCTTAAAGGTGCTGTAAGCGATTTCAGCCATTCTACTCCCACAAGACTGAGCCGTTAGATTAGCCACACCCCCTCTTTCCAAAACCCCCAAAATACCAAATGAGCTTTATTGAAAGCAGAAATGGTTGTTAAAAGCAACAGCTGCAAAACAGCGCCCTCAACTGACAACTGTTATGAACAACATGGCATAAAAATGCATTATGCCTCAATAATTCGCTTCAACTACAATACTATGAAAACACGCAAAATGATTGACAGGCAGAAAGCGTCATTGACCGTGGACATATTTAGAGTCTAGAGCTGTCACAGAGACAGGTGAAATATCTTACAACACTTATATCAGTAATATCTCTCAGGGAGTTGGAACATTTTTTACATACCTTTCCATGAAAAAAATTGCTTACAGCATCTTTAAAGGTGCAATATGTAACAATTTTCAAGTAATATTCACCTTTTTTTTTGCCAATGTGTGAACGGCTTGTAACGCAACTTAAAAAATGATCCCTTCCCGGACTTCCTAGGTTGCCTATTAAAGCCTGTAGACAGATTTTCATGTGAAGGGAGCGGGTCGCTTTTGCCGGGAAAATCCAAAGGATGTGACGTTTATGTGCGCTCCCAAGAGCCTTGCCTCAGACAGTAATAGCTTCTCTTCCACGTCAACAGACAGTCTGCAACACTAGGTAACGTTATCTTAGATATGGAATCCAGCAAATGTCCAGCTCCCAGCACAACACTGACTCCTACACAAACTCAGAGTAAGCCAAACTAAAAATCTAGTTTAAAGTTCCAATCTGTCAAGTTCGTAGAACTTTAAAACAATGATGGCACATTTTACCAATTTTTTTTTAAATAATTTTAAAAATGTCAAGTGGTGTTACCATCAAGTAAAAGGTACTGAAATACTTGCACTTTAAATAAACGTGTTTGTACTTAATCATTCCTTTCAAAAGGCTCAAAAACATTTATTTAATTTTTTTATAAACTTGACTTTGATTTGGCGGATAAAAGTTTTTTACTATATTATATATATATATATATATATATATATATATATATATATATATATATATATATATATAAACTATGCCAACATTTCTTATCAAGAATTTCTGCTCTTAATTATACTTTTATTTTTTTTTACTGTCTTTATTTTTTTATTTGGTGTACTGTTACACCACTTTGAATTTAAGCGCCAGAAAAAATGATACAATGACATTAAACTCAGAAACTGAAAACATGTTCATAAAAGTCAAAGTGCATTCAAGTATTTTTTATTTATTTATTTATTTTTTTTTTATTGTGGCTTTAAATGTAGTTTTTATAACTTTGTAGATCCAGACAAAATATGACCCATAAATAATTGCTATTAAATCTGAAATTTGAACAAATTAACCTAATTTAGATATATAGAATATTTAAAATATGTTGCCCATTCTTGAAATTGATGCTGGACAGTTTGTGTAAGGCAAAACCCACCAGTGTGACACATTTGTGTGCAAAGACAGCAAGAGACAGAGCTGAATGAACACAGGCTCAAGTTCCTGCAAGTGAGACAGTTCAGTTTCAGACAGGTCATTAGCAACAGGGCTGATCCAATCACACACATCTCTCTTTAGTGACAGTGTTAATTATGCAATGTGTTTGTTTTAATTGCCATCTAAAGCTTACAGCTGCATAAGTGTCTCTATTCTGTAAATGGTCTGCACACTGTCCTAATAACATCATGCAAACACACTGGACATTTGACCAGTTGAGTTCATGTTGAGAACTTTCCTAACTTGCAACTTACAAACTTTTCAGTCGTCAGAAAAGAATTTCTCCACAAACATCAGTACATAACAGGATTGGATTGGGTGTGAAATTACCCAGGCTTGTAGGTGCAAAGCTTGCTTATTTTCTATTAAACTGTAAAAACCATCAGTAATATGCTGACATAAGAGAGATGTGATGTATAATTGCTCATTTCTCTGAGCTGCAGGTCAAACTGCCAGTCTTACAGGGTTGTTTGTCTAACCACTAGCAATGATGGATGGAGTGTTTAGGAAAGTCATTATTTTGGCATCTTTAAACATTTTAAATCTACTTGACAACAACTGCTGTATGACTGAAATGATGGATTCAACCAAATACATTAGGCAATATTGCTCAGTCCTCATGAAGACATTTTCCAATCCACAACAAAAAAACAAAAACAAAAACAAAAAGTACGGCTTGGAAACATCATAATGCTTTCTTTTTATTTTAGTCTTTAAAACCGTGGCAAGAGATCTTAGATATCCTAAAATAAAAGCCCGTATTTCTGTTTTGGGTCTCCCTGAAAATAAAGAGGAATGAAAGAACAAGAAATTATCAAGGAGAGGCAGATGCTATTTAGCTGTGATCTTCACTTTTCAAGTCAATAATAACATTAAACGACAGCGCTCGCTTTCATCTTCATATGCTGCTGCTGGTGGACTGAACTGCTTCAGAAACTGTAGGTTCAAATGCTCAAAGCCTTTTCAAACATCCATGTTAATTTTTCAGGTAAACTGTAGACCAGAACTAACATAAAAAGCCAGCATTTCTGTTTCTATTGTTGGGCCTCATGTGTCATGGGACACAAAGGCAGGCCTACACACAGTCATAAAGCCTGACTAAAGCCTGTAGGAACACTCAAAGCCTGAACGGTGCCAAAAGCAAACAAAAGGAGCCCAAACAGACTACAGATCCCATGAAGCCTTGCTCACTTTACACCTATGTGTGAAATTCTGAAGGATCGAACTCTCAACTCCTATTGGATGAAACGCACGACAGAACGCGTCTGTCAACCATGATGTCATCGAGAGTATAAAACCCGGAGATTCCTCCTAAGCTTTGCTTCCAGCGACAGTATGTGCCTCGTCTAGTTGCAACTCTGCTGCTCCCAGGTGTAGCCTCGCTGCCCAGGAAGTGAAAAAACCTGAACTTTGGCCATAAGATCTCCTTCTTGCTGGATGAGCTGAGATTTCTCCATGTTCCACCGAGCACGCTAACGGATCTGAAGGAGACTGCTGAGCAATCCGCGTCTCACCCATTTGCCTGCAGAAGTGAAGAAAGAAGATTTCTCTTCCCTCTTCAACCGAGAAATCTTCCAAGAATCAGCCACCGTACCGCCCGCCGACAGAACAAGGAAACAGCCTCCCATCATCACCCGAGCCTCGAGGAACCGAGTCGGAGTCAAATGACAGACGAACACACATTCTACCCGCGTCCTCACGCGACTCAAGTAAGAGGTTTACTTCTTTGCAGAGATAGATTATTATAGTGTGTTATTCTTGGGTATCAATGTTATTGCTTGTACAGTTTATGGACCGCCGAGTCTGCTCATTGCTGCTAATAATACTCAAGGGATTATTGGAATTTACTGTTGCCACGAATGAGATTTGCTGTGTTGTCGTCCAACCACATTGGTCTGTTTGTGAATTTCCGCCATCGCGGGTGAGACCGGCACACTGACTTTATCCATTAAAGAACCAACGACCATGGCGAACGGATTACGAGCCGTTCACCGCATCTCTGAGTAATAACATAACGGTCGCCTTCTCTCCCACGATCGCTAAAACTGGCTTCAGTGCCGTCACTCTGTTCTCTCTCTCTCTCTCTCTCGGACTAACCGCACACACACACGACCCCTCACAAACTTATCCACACACACATTTGGCGAACAGCGGAGACACACATTAAATGGGCAGACGCCATTAACCAGACTCTTGCCGCCCACATTCTCTGGCCAGAAACCTCGTGTGACATACTCATGCCCGCTATTTTGTGCACTCCTCTCCTCACACACACACACACACACACACACACACACACACACACACACACCCATCCTCCTCTCATGTATAATAGGCCTATTTGTTACCATATCTAATCATGTTACTGTTTAGTTTGTAGTTGGAAGTCAGAGGTTTATCGACTGCATTGTATTGATTATTAATTGATATTACTGCATCAATAAACTTTGCTATACTTTAAAGAGAAGTGTTTTGGTTTGTTTTGCATACACCTGTGTCAAAGGCTGGCAGGGGATGTCAGTGCTCGGATTCAAGCCTTCATTGTTTACCTTTTGAATGTCGATGTTCTCCGGAAGTCGACATTCCTAAGAGAACAATCCTATATTGAGACTGTTATACTGTCTGGTTATTAGTCCCTGATTCCAGGGTGGTGCCCCAGCTATATTAATCCTTATTAATATTCTATTGAATTTGATAATTGATGGTTATCTTTGATGGTTGATGATTTGAAGGATCAATAAGCTAATGTTGATTTTAATCAATGTTCTATTGATTTTAATAATAATTATCTTTGATAATTACTATTGCTAATAACCAAACCCGCTCCTGAACGAAGCCCCAACACTATATTATCCTGATCTTTGAAATAATAACAGTTCAATGTACTGTGCAAGCATACTATAATATTCAGAATTCAAAAGGTCCAATCCCAGTCCATAAAGACAACTTACTGAAACTAAGCTGGAAAAAATAAATAAATAAATAAAAGACCATGAGCTTAACAAATGATTGGATTTACTGCCCTGCAGCCTGTTTCAAAATGATGATATTATAGGTTATATTTTTAACAGGAGAAATTCTTGCAAAACAGAATAAGATATTTTATTAATTCTTTATTTTGTTTTTAATAAATCTCACTAATTACAACAAAACTACATTCAGTAACTGTTAAGTCTCACAATCCTTATGTACAACACTACATAACAGTAAATATTTTTGGTTCATTATGAGTGGGGCATGTTGAAATGAATGACTTGCGGTTTAGTCTGTTACTCACTAAAATGTTTTGCAATGTACATTCAAAAGAACAGGCTCATAAGAGTCATTAGTTTGGGAATCAGACTACACAAATTGTGCTGTATGTTTCGCACTGTAGATTCAAAAGAACCAGCTCATTAGAGTAATTTGTTCGGGAATCAGACTACACTAGTTACGCATTGTTTCGCACTGTTCATTCAAAAGAACCAGCTCATAAGAGTAATTTGTTCAGTAATCAGACTACACTGGCTGTGCTGTATGTTTTGCACAGTAGATTCAAAAGAACCGGTTCATAAGAATCATTCGTCCAGGAATCAGACAACGTTGGTTATGCTGTATGTTTTGCACTGTATATTCAAAGAACCGGCTGGTAAGAGTCATTTGCTCAGGAATCGGACTACACTGGCTGTGCTGTGTTTTGCACTGTAGATTCAAAAGAACCGGCTCAGAAAAGTAATTTGCTCGGGAATCAGACTACAGTGGTCATGCTGTATGTTTGAATCACTGTACATTCAAAAGAACTGGCTCGTAAGGGTCATTAGTTCAGGAGTGAGAATACACAGGTTGCACTGTATGTTTCACACTGTAGATTCCAAAGAACTGGCTCATTAGATTTATTTATTTGGGAATCGGACTACACTGGTCACACTGTACAGTTTGTTTGGCACTGTAGATTCAAAAGAAACGACTCATAAAAGTTATTCATTTAGGACTCGGACTACACTGCTTGTGCTATTTGTTTTGCACCATAGATTTACATTTACATTTAGTCAATCAGCAGACGCTTTTATCCAAAGCGACGTGCAAATGAGGAACATAGCAAGCAATTTGTCATACAAAGTTCATCAACATCTACAGTGTTGTACTGCCAAGCTCTCAATGTGCCTTGAGTAGTATAGGTGCTAGCACAGAAGAAAGAGATAGAAAAGTACATACTGTGTGTGTGTGTGTATATATATATATATATATATATATTTTTTTTTTTGTGTGTGTGTGTGTGTGTACAGTAAGTGCAAGTTAAGTTCAATAGTAAGTTCAATTAGTGTGGGTTGGTTAAGTGCTCGTGGAACAGATGTGTTTTCAGCTGGTTCTTGAATGTTGAAAAGGTAACAGCAGATCATGTGAAGGTTGGAAGTTCGTTCCACCACAGTGGAACAGAGAAAGTGAACGATCGTGAAATAGACTTTGAGCGTCTTTGTGATGGGACCACCAAGCGTCGCTCGTTCATAGACTGCAGAGAGCGAGTTGGAGCATAGACCTGAAGAAGTGATTTGAAGTAAGAGGGTGTGGTTCCATTGGCTGTCCTGAAGGCCAGAGTCAACACCTTGAATTTGATGTGGGCAGCTACAGGTAGCCTTGTGGAGTGAAATCAAGAGTGGGGTGACATGAGTCCTTTTTGGCTGATTGAAGACCAGACACGGTGCTGCATTCTGGATCATCTGCAGTAGCATAATTGTGTTAGTTGGGAGGCCAGCCAACAGAGCATTGCGGTAGTCCAGTCTTGAAATGACCAGAGCTTGGACCAGGAGCTGTGCAGAATATTCAGACAGAAAAGGTCTGATTTTCCTGATGTTGTAGAGCACGAATCTGCAAGACCGGGTTGGTTGATGAGATGTGGGCGGTAAAAATTAAGCTGCTCATCTACCACCACTCCCAGGTTTTCAGTTGTTCTGGTAGGTGTTAGTGTAGTTGAACCAAGATGAATAGCGAGGTTGTGGTCAACAGATGGGTTGGCTTGGATCACGAGGAGTTCTGTCTTGGCAAGGTTGAGTTGAAGGGGGCGTTTCTTCATCCAAACCGAAATGTCCGAGAGGCAGGCAGATATACGAGCTGAGACGGTAGGGACATCAGGCTGGAATGACAGGTAGAGCTACATGACATCTGCGTAGCAGTGGTAGGAAAAGCCATGTGCCTCAATAATTGGTCTGAGTGATGTTGTGTACATTGAGAAGAGGAGGGGTCCAAGCACTGATATTGTGTGTTGTGGACACCTCTCCTCTCCAGGAGACCTTGAAAGATCTGCCAATGAGGTATGACTCAACCCATCCAAGCGCAGTTCCTGTGATGCCCAAGTCAGAGAGTGTGGACAGGAGAATCTTGTGGTTCAGTGTCGAAAGCAGCAGACAAGTCAAGGAGGATTCACAAGAACTGGCTAAATTAAGAACCACAAGGATCCCATTTTAACCAAAGTATTTCAGTTTGAATTTAACAGTTTGAGCGGCACAATTCAGCACAGCTTGTTTTGCGAATAAAGCACAATAGAAGCTGTTTTTGAAGAGCAGTGTAAACTATATTAGACCCAACAGCAAACCTGCAGCCCATCAGTAAGCACTGGTGCCCCTTTTTTAATGTGAAAAAAAGCAGCAAATCATGAAGGCAGTCATTTACAGTACACAAAGGAGTCTTGAAGGTACAGTAACAAAAACGGTTCACGTTTAATTCTTATGTCTATTTTTGAGCAAAAAACATTACTGGACCTCAGGGAAAAATAAAATGTGAAAGTGCAGAATGAGTACCATTACATTTACAGCCTCAATGGAAACATACTATAGTTAGAAATCTACTGGAAACTAGTAATAGTTTACCTTAATTGAGATCAGCAAACAATGAAAGACCTAGAAACTGTCATTGCTGATATAATAAAAAAGAAAATAAGAAAAAGAATTCTTCCTAAGGCTGATATAACATCCTCAAACGTCCATGACAGGCATGAAAGAGCATGAAATACAAGCATTCATGGCATTGTGCGTGAACTCAACTGTGCTATCAGTGCCACACAATGCCGGATACCACCACATATTCGTATGCCAAGCTGGTTGTAACCTAGTTCACATCTCAAGGTTGTGACAGAAATGCCCATTACAGCTTCTATTTTCACATCTGAGAATCCTATTCTGAGAGTGCCGCTCTGGACTTGTCTCTCCATTCAGTCACAGATATTGACCGTCAAGACTCAAAAGGTTCCTCTGAATTATTCATACTGTCTTGGACACCCTCGCTCCCTCCTAAACATTTTCATATAAAAGGTGGCTCTGAGCTTTTTTTCGGTGCTGTATTTGGGACACGGTCACGTCTGTACCACCTGAACCCCAAACACACACGGCCGCTGAATGTACCACCTCTATTGCTTTCCTGCGTGGCTTTACCTGTACACAGCTGTCAGTGATGCTTTGAGTAACATGCAGTATTTTTCTGCCTCTGTGACAACATTACTGACACCTGCAATCTTCATCAAGTATCCCGATAGAAAAGTTGTTGAAGCACTAAAATATTTATTCATAATTAATCTCATGACTTTTTTGTGTCAATCTTATATCCTGAAATTTATTTGAATTCGCCTCTAAATAAACATGGGGTGTTCAACTATGGACACATCTGGCACATTGTGGTGTTTCTTCAAACATACTTTTCAGTTGTTTTTATTTTTTATTATTTGTCTACTGACAATGTCCAACAGTAGATATAAATGCATCACAGGAGAAATCTGTGGTTTTGTGTCATTTTTTTGAAGCATCATCAACATTTCCACCACATCACAAATTATGTATTATGTTTGACAGCATTCTGAGACGGAGATTGTCACATGTTTTATTGCACGTTGTATAACAAAATGAAAATGAATTCAAATAAATTATTTTTAACCAAAAAATAAAAAACTGGGACATAAAAGTGCCCATAGTGTAAAAAACATCCATACAGGAGGCTAGTTGTCACAAGGGTAATATCTCAGTGACTGTAAGGTTTTCAGTCAAAAGTCCAGTTACACACATTTGTGTTGGCAAACATTAATACATTTTTCATTTATGCATTTTGGCAGATGCTTTAATCCAAAGCAGCTTACAGTGCCATGTTGATAGATAGACAGACAGACAGATATACACACATATATATACAGTACTGTGCAAAAGTCTTAGGCACATAAGATGCTTCACAAAAACATTTGTCTTAAGATGGTTATTTATATCTTCAGCTTTAGTGTGTCAATAGGAAATATACATTTTAGACTCCCAAACATTCATTCTGCAAATAGAATAGAATAGAAGAACAGGGAGCCCTGCAACAGATGGCATCGACCCCACAAAACCCCCCCACTGAACATCGAGTCAGTCTGGGATACATGAAGAGACAGAAGCAGTTGAGACAGCCTAAATAGATAGAAGAACTGTGGCGAATTCTCCAAGTAGCTTGAATCATCCTATCTGCCAACAACCAAGAAAAACTGTGTCCATGTGTACCTAGGAGAATTGGTGCCGTTTTAAAGGCAAAGGTGGTCACACCGAATATTGATTTAGCTTTTTTTAATGTTTACTGGACTTTATATGACATTAATTGATAAATGAAAACATCCTCACTATGCAACATTTTTCACAAGTACCTAAAAATTTTTGCACAGTACTGTATATATATATATATATATATATATATTATTTTATTTTTTTCAGTTTGTGTGTTACCAGGGAATCGAACCCATGATCTTAGCTAGCACCATCCTCTACCAGTTTAGCTACCAGATCACCTAGTTCAAAACTGTTTAAATTAGAATCATTTTGTGAATTCAGCCCCCCAAACTGAAATTAAAATGTCATATTTTTTAAATAGCTATTGGGTAAACAAAATAATATGGTATAAAACCATAAAGCAGATTATTATAGTTCATCATTTTAATATCTGCTATACTGCACTTCCCCTGAGAGATCCCACTCAACACATTATAGTTTTTATTCTTTAAGTTAAATAGATTTATGTATGAGACTCTTAGCCTAGTCTTTAATCTAATTAAGTTTCATGAAGTCTTAAAGGAATAGTACACCTAAAAATGAAAAATCTCTCATCATTTACTCATCCTCATGCATTCCAGATGTGTATGACTTTCTTTCATGATGAAAATATCATGACTAGAGCATGACTAGAATGTCGGCGAACAACTATGTAAAATCTTTGTGAAACACTAAACAAACTGGTGCATTTGTGGGCTGCCGCCCGCAATTTTTCACACTCAAATTTAAAAGCTCACCATTCATACATATTGTGTACTAAATGCAAAAAAATGTTTCTAATATTTTTTTGTTGCCCTAACTTTGTAAACATGTAATTCTGGCTCTGTTCACTCTGCCTCACTTTGAAAAGTCTCATTTTATTCCACTAGGTGGCAGAAAGCACTAGAAAAAAAGATCTTTTTCTCTCTACCACATTCCATCACAATATACAGATCTGAAATGTAGGTGGTGCTCTAGAGCATTTTAGCCCTCACAGATGTGCTCGTCCATAGACATTCAGTCTAATTTTCAGTTCAAGCACCAGCCCTGTTGTTTCATTGAATATCTCGGCCTCTGAGTGGACTAGAAGCTTACTCTAGGTGTCATTAGAAAGCTGAGATCCTCCTCTTTGCAATGTTGATAACATAATGATTAGTGCCCAACCGAGATATAGCCTTTCACCGATATATCTGTCTCGGCGTACATGTTTACCTATATGCGCAGATATGAAAACTTCATTTCAGAACATATAATGCAGAAAACAATGCTTTAGAATTGGTGTCATAGTGTAGTTTGTCCAGCAGAACGCGCGCTCTGACTCCATTGTTTACAGAGCTGACTCTGAGCTGATGGTGGCTCTGCAGACAGGGCGGAGTGAAACGGTGCAGATTTGAGCATTCTCAATTGACTTTTACTAACAGTACTGATGCTTAAACTATTTATTGTATTTTTATTTATTCTTTATTTTCTCAGTGTTCATTTCTAGAATTTGCTGACAATGTATAATAATAACGTCAAATATTCTTTGATAAAAATATTTAAGAAAGCAGCCTTCTGAGTACATTTGCATAGTCATATCGGTGCAAAATCGGTGCACAATCCACACAGAAAAGGTCTGTTTTCATTCCAGCTCAAAAATTAACTATAACGGCCACCATATCGGTAATTCATGAATTTTCCCTCTCTAAAATCGGTATTGGTCGTGCTCTAATAATGATATAACATTTTATCATCAATAGTTGAAAACATATTTTCTGATGATTTGTTTTGCAAATATTTGCTGAGAAAGACCCAAAATAAAGATAATTCACAGACATGACATTATTGTGGCATGAAAACATTGAATAGACATTACAAAAAGTGGTCATAGTACAGTTTGTTTTTTTCCATACCATTGGCTATCACTGGCCTACAGTCCACAGCAATCCATTCAATTGAGTTTGTCAAGCGGTCTGAAGTTGATTTATTGCCTGTTCTCCCAGGATGCCTTCTTGCATCTTTCTGCACTATTTTCTAATTGTTGGTCTATGCAAGTTCATTTTTCCTCAAATCCTTGACAGTGCAACACATGAGTATATGAACTTATGAAATACTGTATGTAAGGATGCTAGCTAACGTAGCCTCTATAAATGTTTTCACACATTTGAAACAGATAGAAGAGTCATGGGAGATTTATTCTGAAAGTGTGAGCGATGTGCTTTAAAATACAGCATAAGATCTTTCTCCACAAACAACACATAAACCAGTCTACTGCCGGCACCAAAGATCAGCTGCAATAATAAAGCAGCCCTTTCATAAACACTGTGAAGTGTGAAAAGCCCACAGACAATAAAACGTATAGCGATACGGTCAAGAATGTAAGCTAGTTCACCATGGAGTGTATTTAAGAGGGTTTCTGCAGAGAATATATGTGGACTTTCATTTCTGTGTTATATGTCATTTCTCAGTTAGTACTCCTACGAGCGCTCGGCTGTTAATAAGGAACTGAATTGCTCTTCAAACACTTCATCCGTTAAACTTTCACTTTTTAGTGAAATAGGCCCTTTTCACAAAATTAGTACAATTATCAGAGGTCATCTCTGCTAGTGCACAGCACAGTAAAAGCTCTGGAAGTGTGGAAATATTCACAAAGCAGCAATTCAAAAGTCTCCAGTAACTTCTTTAGCTGCAAAATAAAAATTGCTCTACCTATTTATTTAAACACATCATATTGAATTTAGACAATTTCACTAATGCAATTTTTCTCATAGCACCTTCAACAACCCTTTTTTAGATCAATGTTATATAAGTTCAAATCTGACACAAAAACTGCACTGGTTCTCACATGTGTAGTAAATGAAAATTATACACCACTTTTGAATTCTGGATGCAAATGCAGGCCAGACACATTTCACAAATATGGTATATTTTTGTATACTTGTCCCTTGAAAAAAAAAAAAAAAAACATCATTTGTTGTTGTTTTTGTGAGAACTATTAGATCCATTAGATAAACTATTATCTAACATACAATTAACATAGTATGAAAAGTAGCTAGTTTAGGGATGATACCAGATACCATTTTTTTGGAAAAGAGTGAATTCCATATTTAACTGTTTATTTCAATTTTATCATCAAAATGGTGTCAAAATAAATGAATGTATCATTACTTTAATCAAATGAAAATGGAACAATTAATTTTCAACATAATAATGTATTATTTTTATCAAATGAAGTGCCATTAAGCAATACTTCACAGTACAATCCAAAATACAACACTAGAGTTATGGTGTTTGATCAAATAAATTGCTGCACAGATGAGCGATATTGCTTAAATAGGGATGGGACGATATATCGAATTTTTATATATCACAAACCAAAAAAATTACAAACCATATCGTGTCAACTCGATATTCCGAAATTTGCAACACTGTTTTCATAAAAATGTGATCATAAACAAAATGACCCGTCAAACATCATAATCTCTATTGTTTGATTTTACCCCTACTGCGCTTTTTTCTACATTGTTTACAGGGTTCACACAAGATCCTTAAAGTGCTTGAATTTAGCTTTTAGAACTTTAAGAACTGGAATTCCTGGTAAATCGTCTTGCTTTGATGGAAAGTGCTTGATATTAAAGCGGATCATTTCCTCCGTGTAATGTGTGTCCATCAAAGATGAGGCGACTCCACTTTCATTGGATAATGTGTCTTAATATCCTTTCTGTTCTTTACAGTAAGATAAAGTTAAAAGAAATATTAATTTTAACCTCACGTAGCATGGATGCGCTAAAGATTCTCGTTAATGTTCGCTGAACCAGAACACTGTGAGCCACTCGTTGATTGGTGGTGGTTGAGGAGATTCCCCCTATACTATGTAAAGCACTTTGAGTGCCTAGAAAAGCACTATATAAATGTAAGGAATTACTAAAGTGACAGCAACCTTTTTAGAGTTTCTTATACAAACGAATGTAAACTCAATGTTATTACTTGTAAATTGTACACATTATTTCAAACAGTGATGCTCATATCATTATTATATATGTATACAATTTCATGATATAATATTAATGTAATGTAGAATTTTTGTATTTTAGTTGTATTTAGTTACATTTTGATTATAATAATGATGACAAGCAAATTATTAAAATATAAATATTTTTTTCAGGACAGGTTCTGTGCAGTGCTATTGCTTGTTCTGCACCAGATCAGCCTGAATGTATCCCACTATTTTTGAAAGCTTATTTGGTTGTGATCTTTTCTTATAGAGAAAGGTATACGAGCAACTCTTATTATTTAATCTTTGAACATTTATGTTGTGTTTTAAAGAACGTTCATTTGATGAGAAATTTTAATGAGCATTTTGCTCAAACATTTTTTCAGAATATAAAAACATTTCTGTAATATTCAGAATCGTGAACCTCATATCGCATATAGATACAGTTGGCAAGGAAGCCCCGCCCACTCATGGGGGAAAGCAGAGCCCTGTTACCATAGTTATTCATTCCTATGAGAAAAACAGGGAGAAATATCCAATAGATTTGGCTATTTTAACAACGAAAAACATGACGAAAAGCTGTTGTGTACTTTTTACACTTCAGACAAAGCCAAAAAACCCGGAACAGATTTTTTATCGCATTCCAACTGACACAAATAAAAGCTGAAAGAAGACCACTGTGGCTGCAGGCTTTTGAGTTGCAGAGTCAAACTGTTCAGAAGTTTACATTTACAATTTTCATGTTAATGTTTTGTTATTCGATCCAAAACATTTAACTTTTTTTTAAACATCAACATCAACACTTATTATTTATATAATTTAATTTGATTATTAAAGTCTTTTATCCACACATTAATGATATTTTTTTGTAATACAATTTTTTTATTAAATCTTATAATAACAAGAAACACATACATATATATATATATATATATATATATATATATACACACACACACACACACACACACACACACATTTAAACCCCACAACCCCCAACCCCACCTCCCCAAAAAACAATCCTGTGGTCACACATAAGTAAATATATACATACACACACACACACACACACACATAATAATCATACTCACTTAAAAACTATACTACAATACTCTCTCCACACCCCACACGAGAGCCCCCCCAAAAATTCCAAATACCTGCCCCATTTCCGGACAAACAAATCTAAATCACCCCGTCTTCCCAATGACACCTCCTCTTAAGTCGCTACCCTCCCCATCTCTAGGCACCACTCCAGATATGGGGGCACACCAGCTGACCTCAAACCCCTCAAAATAACCTGCCTGGCAATCATCACACAGGTCAGAACCCAGTTCTCTATATGACTATCCCCCACATCAATGACCGCCCCATCGCCCAGAACACAAAGTCTGGGGCAAAACAAAACCCGAGTGCCCACCACGTGGCACAAAAAATTCTAGATGCAGACTTAACGTTTTTAAGAATCTTAGACCACACTCCTTCCTCCAATACCAAGTTGAAGTCTTTCTCCCATACTTTCTTGAGAGAAGTTAAGGCTCCATCCTCCAGACTCTGAATTAACAGGGAGTAGTACACTGATGCCTCATGACCTTTTCCAAAAGTCGCAATCACCTCTCCCAAAACATCTGCCTCCTTAGGGGGGTGTGTGCTACTACATTAATGATATTTTGAAATATTGTTCACATAAAATAGCCCAAATTTAAGGTGAAACCTGTGATATGGCTGATACGATGTCAAAGTAAGATCTTCAATTATTTTTATATTAAATTTACATCCTCAGAGGACAATTGTCACGATATATTTGAGGAAGGACCCAAGATGCAGGATGGCAATGAAAGGTGTTTTATTGAAACGAAAATAAATAAATAAATACAAACAAAACTCACGAGGGAGAAATAAAAGATAACACAAAAACAGAACTGAAAACAAACCGACAAGGAAAACTAAATAAAATAGGAAACAAAAACTCTCAGGGTGGCACCGGTGGGACTGGGCTGCTTGACTTGACGTGGTGGCTAGGCTAGGTGTAGCAACTTGATTTGATGTAGTGTCGGTATGACTAGGCCTGATGGCTTGATTTGGTGAGCAGGCTCCAGGAGATAGCTTAATGGAATGAGCGGGATCAGCGAGTAAAGACGCTGACTACCACCACTGGAGTCACGAGTTTGAATCCCACGGAGTGCTAAGTGACTCCAGCCAGGTCTCCTAAGCAACCAAATTGGCCCGGTTGCTAGGGAGGGTAGAGTCATATGGGGTAATCTCCTCGTGGTCGCTATAACGTGGTTTGCTCTTGGTGGGGCACGTGGTGAGTTGTGCGTGGATGCCGCGATGGAAGCCTCCACACGCGGTATGTCTCCGCGGTAACACGCTCAACATGCCACGTGATAAGATGCGCAGGTTGACGGTCTCAGACGTGGAGGCAACTGAGATTCGTCCTCCGCCACCCGGATAGAGGCGAGTCACTACGCCACCACAAGGACTTAGAGTGCATTGGGAATTGGGCATTCCAAATTGGGGAGCAAAAAATATATATATATATCAGTTCCTGGTTTTTTGGCTTTGTCTGAAGTGTAAAAAAAAGTACACAACAGCTTTTCGTCAACTTTTTCATTGTTAAAATTTATTGGATATTTGTCCCCATTTTTCTCATAGGAATGAATGAGTAACTATGGTAACGGAGCTTAGCTTTCCCCCACGGTAAACCACGCCCCCAGTGTATGACGCATTGTCGACTTTATCTATAGAACTGAATCGTGAGATAACCATATCGTCCCATCCCTATGCTTAAATATAAGATAATTATTATTTATTTATTATTATTATCTTCATTTTTAGTAGTAGTAGTATTACGGTAAACATGGCATAACTGTACAGTAGTGATATATTTCTGTCATACATTTTTCCATTTAAATTGAGCTTTTATTTTGGAGTGAGGCCCTTTCTGTTTCTGTGTGTTTTGGTGGTACCTTCTCCACTTCGGAAAACCAGATCGCTAAGTGACTCTGGGTGAGTTCCATTCCGAAGTGATAATTTCTATGCATTATTACTTTCGAAGAACTTAACCATCGACTATGAGAGCTTTGGAGGGCTAAAAGGTGTGAGGTACAAAAATAGCTTTCAATCGGAACTCACCTTTTAAACATTTTGTTTATTGGACATGCTGTTTAACGCGATCTTACAGCATGGCTATAATGATTGTTCTTCCCTCAAAGTGCCTTTCAGAGACTGATTCATCCCGTTTGGATCGAAGGGACAGTGTGATTATTAAACCACAAAAGGCTGCTGTTTAAGTAAACAAATATGTAATCTGTATGTGCTGTGCACTATAAAGTGAACTAGCACTCTGCTTGATATCATCTGCAACAAACAGAGTGCGTGATGCTCATGATGGTGTTTTCCGTGTATGAGCCAAGGAGCTCTAAAAAGGTATGAGCAGATGTCGTCGGCACAAAACCGACTCCACACATTCACTTTGAAATGCGCAGCATATGCAAACTATATATTTATCTAAATAAATCGCAGCCTTTGTGGTTTAATAAACACACGAGGACATAACATGATTTTAATTTGTGTGCTGAAAGTTTACAGAATGACATTCGTACGTCAGATGGTATCGGTTTTGGTATCAGTGCATTTTTACGAGTAAAAGTACAGTATCAGACCCAAGTTTGAGTTATATGAAGTTGAGTAAATGATGAGTGATTGAGTGAAGCCCAATATGTAAGGAAGTCTGCAAAGAGCTGGTGTAATGTTTGTTTGTATCAAACAGGTTACAGGAGAAAAGAACACCTGTGGCACCTGAGTAAAGATCTTTGACACGTTCTTGCTGTGGAGGCCTGAGGAGCTTCTGCTCACCTGATGTAAAAAGAGATCTGCTGTCTGACGGAGCTGCTACCAGAGAGTCCACAATGTCTGACCTTCTCTGGAGGAGCATGGAGATCATCTCAAAGCCTTCAGGACCCAGAAACTCAAACAACTGAGGGGAGAGAAAAAGATGAGATTAGAAACAAAGGAAGGGGGACAGAAGAATGGGGACATGATAAATGATGAGGTAGAAATATAAGTGTAACCAGAACAGATGTTTGTTATATGACTAGAAAAATATGCAAATCATAAACATTGTTGTTAATCAAGGTATGGTAATTATCATTCCAAAACAATATCACAAACCTATATATAAGCAATTGTTCTCCTCCCTGCTCAGTAGGTTACGATATGCACTAAGAAGTGTAAGTGGAGATTGATAGTAAAAAAATGACTTAAATATTGATCTGTTTCTCACCCACACCTATCATATTACTTTACAAGACATGGATTTAACCACTATGTGATTTTTGGAGCTTCAATATTTTGGCACCCATTCACTTGCATTGTATGGACCTACAGAGCTGAAATATTCTTGTAAAAATCTTTGTTTGTGTTCAGCAGAGTAAAGATAGTCAAACACATCTGGGATGGCATGAGGATTAGTAAATGATAAGAGAATTTTAATTTTTAGGTGTACTATTCCTTTAAGACTTCATGAAACTTCATTAGTTTAAAGACTAAACTAAGAGTCTCATACATAAATCTATTTAACATAAAGAATAAAAACTGTAATGTGTTGAGTGGGATCTCTCAGGGGAAGTGCAGTATAGCAGATATTAAAATGATGAACTATAATTATCTGCAATACGGTGAAACAATCACACTGACAACATTAATTAAATGAATGAGAACAGTGCTGGGAAACCATGGTCCAATCAAATGATCATGCTGGACTTCTTCAATGATGAGCGCAATTACCTTTGCAGAGGCAGTGTTTGAATGATAATGTCTGATAAGAGGAGGAGTCTTTAGGGATGTTGAGTTGACCTGCTCCTGCAGCTGTTAGTGTGACTCTGTCCATAATGTTCATAAAGTTAAAAAATATATATATTTTTTGGACATTCATATAGATTGGAATAAATGTGTTTCTTTCAAAAAAATTATATATGTAAACAAACGCATCTACTGTATATAGAGTACAGATGGAATACATTGAATTTGTCATCAAAATTATTAAAAACGAATTATAAAATGTAAATTGTAAAATCAATAATTTCATAATGTACAAAGTTAGAATGTTCCCTGCATTAGCTGAGAATTTTTCATATGTAAGCAAAATTATAATTGAAATACCATATGAATCATAATTGGAATTGAATCTGGGGATGTGCACGAGTAATACACTAATCGAGTAATCGTTCTGCACCAGCTAGCTGAGTATTAAAAACCCAACTCAATTTATTGCAAATTGATTTTCTTTTGCGCTTTTGCCTGCTGTAAGCAATGCTGAATTATACTGTACTTTCCCTCTGAATCTTTCACCAAATCTCTGGTTTTATGCCTGGGGGCGCTGCTAATGTGTGTCATCAAGGTACTGGATAAGAGCAGATATCATGGCATATTTGGTGTGTGCTTCTTAGTGCGGCAACACTTTTGATTCATATTTTGATTCTTATTTAATTCTACACTATTAACATTCGGTTCTCGTTGGAGTCATGCAAACCAACAGAAGATCATCTGCTTTTATGGCGGAAAGAAAATGCAAAGCGGTACAAGAAACTCTGAAACTTATCAGACCAGTATGTGCATTAAACATAAAGGCTAATGTTCACTGCATGTTTTTTGGAGTAATAACATGTGAAATGATAACATATTGATAGCCTTTATGTAGACTCAGATTTTATATATGCACATTACCCTAATGCCATCAGTATAGGTTTCAACGTAAGCACCGGGTGAGTGAAAATGTTTGTTATTTTTATTTTTTATTTATATTGCTTATTTCATTTTTTTTTTTCCCAAAAAGAAAAGCATAGTTTGTTGAAGTTGGCTTATTTTGAAGACTTTCTTGGTAACATCTGTGAACAATACAAGGTAGCACTTTATTTTACAGTACGTGTACTTTCCTGGTACATATTTAACATATGTTGTACCTACAGACAAGTGTAGCAACAAGAGATATCTACCTAAAACGTCCATAAATGGTAACTAAAATAAAACATTACTGTACTTACCAACGGAACATACATGGTAAATATGTTGTACATTCACATTGTACATGTTTCACATTAGTTAACATGTACGTACACTATAAGTGCCTATTATTACCCCACGCTTGTCTGTAAGTACAGTAAAGTTTAATGTTAGTTACCATGTAGGTACACTTTAGATAGTATGTATTGTTACGCCACATTTGTCTGTAGGTACAACATATTTACTATATATGTAACATTGGTAAGTACAGTAATGTTTCATTTTAGTTACCATTTACAAACACTTCAGATAAGTACCATTTGTTACTGCACATTTGTCTGTAGGTACAACATATTTAACATATGTACCAGGAAAGTACACGTACTGTAAATAAAGTGTTACCCAATACAAAAGATATATTTTACGTACATGCCATATTTGTTATTTTTAAATTATATTTTAATTTATGTGTAATCATAAAATCAGATTTTGTAGGTACTCGACTACAAAATTACTACAAAATTACCATAATAGAATAGTAATTTAATCAAATCTACGGAAATCTGTGGAAATCTATATCAATACCAAGCCTACATATACTGTTTACGTCTTGTAGCAATTCTTTTGAAACAATGAGTATTTTAATGTTTATGGACTGGCCCCATTCACTCTCATAAAAAGTGCCTTACTATCGCTTCTTATATATACATGTATATATATATATATATATACACACACACACACACACAGTGCATTCAGAAAGTATTCAGACCCCTTCATTTTTTTCACATTTTGTTATGTTGCAGCCTTATGCCAAAATGTTCACATCAATCTATACACCATACCCCATAATGACAAAGCAAAAACCAGATTTTTGATAACTTTGCAAATTTATTAAAAATAAAAAAATATCATATTGACATAAGTATTCAGACTCTTAACTCAGTACTTAGTTGAAGCACCTTTGGCAGCGATTACAGCCTCGAGTCTTTTTGGGTATGATGCAACAAGCTTTGCACACCTGAATTTGGGGATTTTCTGCAATTTTTCTCTGCAGATCCTCTCAAGCTCTGTCAGGTTGGATGGGGGCCATCGGTGGTCAGCTATTTTCAGGTCTCTCCAGAGATGTTCGATTGGGTTCAAGTCCAGGCTCTTGCTGGGCCACTCAAGAACATTCACAGAGTTGTCCCCAAGCCACTCTTGCATTGTCTTGGCTGTGTCCTTAGGATCATTTTCCTGTTGGAAGGTGAACCTTTGACCCAGTCTGAGGTCCTGAGCGCTCTGGACCAGGTTTTCATTAAGGATATCTCTGTATTTTGCTGTGTTCAGCTTTCCTTCAACCCTGACCAGTCCCCCAGTCCTTGCCGCTGGCAAACACCCCCACAGCATGATGCTACCACCACCATGCTTCACCGTTGGGATGGTATTGCACAGGTGATGAGCAGTGCCTGGTTTCTTCCAGTCATGATGCTTGGAATTGAGGCCAAACAGTTCAATTTTCATTTCAACAGACCAGAGAATCTTGTTTCTCACAGTCTGAGAGTCCTATAGGTGCTTTTTTATGTCTTCCACTGAGGAGAGGCTTCCGTCTGGCCACTCTGCCATAAATCCAAAATCGGTGGAGTGTTGCAGTGATGGTTGTCCTTCTGCAAGTTTCTCCCATCTCCACACATGATTTCTGGAGCTCAACTAGAGTGACCATCGGGTTCTTGGCCACCTCTCATATCAAGGCCCTTCTCCCCCGACTGCTCGGTTTGGCTGGGCGGCCAGTTCTAAGAAGAGTCCTGGTTGTTCCAAACTTCTTCCATTTAAGAATTATGGAGGCCACTGTGCTCTTGGGAACCTTCAATGAAGCCAAAATGTTTTTGAAGCCTTCCCCTGATCTGTGCCTCAACATAGTCTTGTCTGAGCTCTGCAGGAAGTTCTTTTGACCTCATGGCTTGGTTTTTGCTCTGATATGCATTTTCATCTGTGAGACCTTACATAGACAGGTGTGTGCCTTTCCAAATCACGTCCAATCAATTGAATTTGCCACAGGTGGACTCTTATCAAAGTGTAGAAACATCTCAAAGATGATCCAGAGAAATGGGATGCAACTGAGCTAAATTTCAAGTGTCATAGCAAAGGGTCTGAATACTTATGTCAATGTGATATTTCAGTATTTATTTTTAATAAATTTGCAAAGTTATTAAAAAATCTGATTTTTGCTTTGCCATTATGGAGTATGGAGTGTAGATTGATGTGGAAAAAAAATAAAGCATTTTAGCATAAAGCTGCAACATAATATGTGAAAAAAGGGGTCCGACTACTTTCTGAATGCACTGTATACATGCACATTATATATATATATATATATATATGAGCTTTAAAAAGAAAAAAAACAAAACAAAAGATCTTGCCTCTTGTACTGGTAGCACCCCTGCAGGGAGGTTACACTAAAGCAAACTTGCTAAATTAAAAAAAGCCAACAGCAGACATAAGTAAAGAGGCTTGTGTGTACTAGTGTACTGAAAGCACAAAGCTTTTACATTGCCATGGAAACACAGTTTCCTTACACCCAGAGACTTTTTTTCAAAAACTTCCCACATTTGTTTGTCTTTTGTGTGTTTCTGAGCTGTGCTCGTAAGATCTTTTAAAATGTTCCTTTACAGTTTTTTTATTATTATTATTCAGTTATTTTCCTCATCGTTTTTTTTAAGTACCTTCCCAGAAGCTGTTCTTTGTTCATAAATGGGTGAATCTCCCCAAAACTGTCAAGAAATATTCAGGCCATATTTATCCCCAAAATCAAAGGAAAAAAAAGAAATTATATTTTGCATAAAATTTGTTTTGTATTGTGGTATTATTTTCTTGACAACAATATTTAATCCCACCTCGCCCCGTTCAAAAAGTACTAGGAATTTTAAAGAATGTCCTGTTCACTGATTTCAATGACAGTTGATAGTGACTTACTGATTATAAAAGCACCCAAATGTGTCATTAAAGTAGTCCATGCGTAGAAGTCCAGTCCTTTTATTGCCAATAAGGCAATTAAGGTAACAGAGAAGTATATATCCACAGTTATAAAGTGAATGTTAACATCACTAACCACACTTTTTCTGTTGACATCCTGGAATAAGGTTGTACAGCTGTTATGTTTCATAAGCATAGTGCAATTTTCTCCTGGAAAAACGATCCTAAATTGCCTGTCTAATGTTCATCTCCTCTACTCTGTTCTATATTTGCTTTTGCAGAAAATGTCATTACTTGTGAAGTACAAATGTGAAACATTAAAAGCTTCACTGCAAGGTTTAATGGTAGTGAATGGAAAGCCTTTTAACTTTGCTGTTGTTGACTTTGGACTGACACGTGTGGAGAACAGTGGAGAGACGGGTGCACAAAGGCCAGCCCACATCTGAAGGTGCCGGTGGGAGAGCTGCCATCCAAATGTCAACTACGTGAGGAACATTAAAACAGGGTGTAGCTGAAGTACTACAGCGCTCAGTGTTGGGTCGGGGAAACACCCATATCAGGCAGATTACACATCAAACACAATGCAAGTATTACACAGCGAGTCTACATTTTTATAATACCACTAACAAAACAACAAAAAGTAGCATGGTAATACCATGGTCTTTTGGACATGTGCCATGGCAATACCATGGTATTCTTTGAAGTAAATTGGAGTGCCATGTTATTGCCATACAGTAAATGAATATGGGATTAACACCATGAGAAACAGAACAAATTTCAGAAACTTCCCTGGCTGACATTTTTCATTTTGCTAATACTTTTTCTGAATAAACATAAACAAATGATGATGAAACCCAAAGTATTAAATGTCATGGATCAACATTTACTGAGTAATCCATTATTTTGTAGAGGGGGTTCAAAATGACAATTTTCTCTTGTGACAATGGAGTACAACAACAGGTCAAACAAAATAACCTTTTTTCACAGAGATAGATAGGTCTATTACTAAAATCAGTTGACTTCAGCACCCCTTGTTGCTTTATATGTCAATGAAAATTTTTGGGAACAAAAAAAAAAAAAAAAAACGTGATGATTTTCCATAGTTCAGAATCAGAATCAAAATCAGCTTTATTGCCAAGTATGCTTACACATACAAGGAATTTGTCTTGGTGACAGGAGCTTCCAGTGTACAACAATACAAAAACAATACAAAAACAGCAGCAAGACATAGATAATAATAAAAAATAAAACTAATTATACACATACGTACAGACACACACAGACAGACACATATATACATACATACACACATACGTAGTGCAATCTAATACAAATCTGTTATCTGTTATGTACAGTGCAAATACAAATCTGTTATGTACAGTGCAAAGGTTTTTTTGTTTTTTGTTTTTTTTCCAGAGGAATGAAATGGCAGAAGAGGTTGGATGTGTTGGATAAATATAAAAAAGACTAAACTGTGTATTGCACATAGTTATTGCTCAATGGGGCAATTTAACTGTTCATGAGATGGATAGCCTGAGGGAAAAAACTGTTCCTGTGCCTGACAGTTCTGGTGCTCAGAGCTCTGAAGTGTCGGCCATAATGCAACAATTCAAAAAGGTAATGGGCAGGGTGAGTGGGGTCCAGAGTGATTTTTCCAGCCTTTTTCCTCACTCTGGGAGTGTATAGTTCTTGAAGGGAGGGCAGGGGACAACCAATAATCATCTCAGCAGTCCAAATTGTCCTTTGTAGTCTTCTGATGTCTGATTTCGTAGCTGAACCAAACCAGACAGTTACTGAAGTGCAGAGGACAGACTCAGTGACCGCTGAGTAGAACTGTATCAGCAGTGCCTGTGGCAGGTTGAAATTCCTCAGCTGGCGAAGGCAGTACAACCTCTGCTGGGCCTTTTTCACATGGAGTCAATGTGTGTCTCCCACTTCAGGTCCTGTGAGATGGTAGTGCCCAGGAACCTGAATGACTCCACTGCTGCCACAGTGCTGTTTAGAATGGTGAGGGGGGTCAGTGTTGGGGTGTTCCTCCTAAAGTCCATAATCATCTCCACCGTTTTGAACGTGTTCAGCTCAAGGTTGTTTTGACTGCACCAGACAGCCAGCTGTTTAACCTCCCTTCTATATGCAGACTCATCGTCATCTCGGATGAGGCTGATGACAGTAGTGTCGTCTGCAAACTTCAGGAGCTTGACAGAGGGGTCCTTGGCCATGCAGTCATTGGTGTAGAGGGAGAAGAGTAGCGGGGAGAGCACACATCCCTGGGGGGCACCAGTGCTGATTGTACAGGTGCTGGAAGTGAGTTTCCCCTGTCTCACAAGCTGCTGCCTGTCCGTCAGAAAGCTGGTAATCCACTGACAGATAGACATGGGAACAGAGAGTTTGTGTAATTTATTCTGGAGTACATCAGGGATGATGGTGTTGAAAGCCGAACTGAAGTCCACAAAAAGGATCCTAGTCCCTGGTCTGTCCAGATGTTGCAGGATATGATGCAATCCCATGTTGACTGCATCATCCACAGACCTGTTTGCTCGATAAGCAAATTGAAGGGGATCTAGAAAGGGTCCAGTAATGTTCTTCAGGTGGGCCAACACCAGTCTCTCAAATGATTTCATGACCACAGACATTAGGGCGACAGGTCTGTAGTCATTAAGTCCTGTGATTTTTGGTTTCTTTGGGACAGGAATAATGATTGAGCGTTTGAAGCAGCATGGGACTTCACACTGCTCCAGTGATCTATTGAAGATCTGTGTGAAGATGGGGGCCAGCTGGTTAGCACAGGATCTAAGACACGCTGGTGAGATGCCATCTGGGCCTGAAGCTTTCCTTGTCTTTTGTTTCCGAAAGACATGACTCACATCATCTTCACAGATCTTAAGTGCAAGTTGAGTAGCAGATGGGGGAGGAGGGGGGTTGCAGGAGGTGTTGGTGTTTGTGTGAAGTGAAGGTCAGAGTGGGTGTGGGGTGTGAGATTGGGCCTTTCAAATCTGCAGTAGAACACATTCAGGTCGTCAGCCAGTTGTTGGTCCACCACAGGGTTGGGGGTAGGAGTCCTGTAATTTGTGAGTTGTTTCATGCCACTCCACACTGATGCAGGGTCGTTAGCTGAAAACTTGTTTTTAAGCTTCTCAGAGTATCTTCTTTTAGCCACTCTGATTTCCTTGTTCAATGTGTTCCTGGCCTGATTGTACAAGACTTTATCCCCACCCCTGTAAGCATCCTCTTTGGCCTGACGAAGCTGCCTGAGCTCTGCTGTAAACCACGGTTTGTCGTTGTTGAACTTTAAATAAGTCCTAATAGGAATGCACATATCCTCACAGAAACTGATATATGATGTAACAGTATCTGTGAGCTCGTCCAGGTCTATGGCTGCAGCCTCAAAAACACTCCAATCCGTGCAATCGAAGCAGGCTTGTAGTTTCCGCTCTGCTTCATTGGTCCATCTCTTTACAGTCCTTAATACTGGCTTGGTTGATTTTAATTTCTGCCTGTAGGTTGGAAGAAGATGAACCAGACAGTGATCAGAGAGTCCCAAAGCTGCTCTAGGGACAGAGCGATATGCATCCTTTATTGTTGTGTAGCAATGATCCAGTATGTTCCTCTCTCTGGTGGGGCATGTAATGTGCTGTTTGTATTTGGGCAGTTCACATGTGAGATTTGCTTTGTTTAAATCCCCAAGAATAATAATAACTGAGTCCGGGTATTGTTGTTCCATGTCTGTGATTTGATCAGCCAGCTGTTGCAGCGCCGCATTCAAACACGCGTTTGGCGCAATATACACACTCACCAGAATAACGAGGAAAACATTTTTGAAGTTGGAGTGTCTATAACGGCAGAATTATTAAAGATGTCTTAATATCCTTTAATATTCTGGTTCAGAACAAACTTTTCTTTTAGTAATGTCATTTGTAAGGCCCTATATGGTTAAATCCCATGCTCCATGCATACATTGTTAAATCTGACCCATTTTCAATGGTCGAAAACCAAATGTGAGTCACATGGTATGAAGCAAGTTTTTCTTGTCCAACAAAACAAAGGTCTGAAGTAATATGTTGAAACTAGAAATGTAACAATATTTATCCAAATAAAAACAATAATGCAAAATCTCCAAAAAATAAAGTATTACTAAGAATAACCAACGCATGTGGTTCTTCAGTCTTTTAGAAATGTACATCTGAAAAGCTCTGGAATGCATCATTAGAGGTCCAAGCAAAAAAGGTGCTCTACTGTAAATGTACAGATTTTCTTATTTTTCTGCCCTAAAAGTGTTTGGTAATAAACACTCCACCCATCTGCCATACAGATACAACGTTGATCCAATGTTACAATGTCGGGCTGGTCCGGATGCTCAAACAAGCTAAACAAACTATATTTTGACAGCGCCAGAGAATCAAGCTGTTCATAGTTTTCAGGGGATTCAATCTATGAATGGCTTACATATAGCTGTCTTTGTATAATAAGATAGGAATGAAACGTATGGATAGGAGAAAGTATTTCAATAACAAAAAAATTATCCACATCACATTTGAATCACACAAGTGATTAAACATCATGGGGCAACAGGCACAAAAAATTAAATAAAAAAAAAAAAGTGTCTCTACCGCAACCCGATCTCATGAGAATTTGTCACAATAGTATGAGCCAAGGTGGCGAATTCCAACCTGGTTGCAAAACTTGTTATCCGTCTCTCCAGGTACAATTCCCTGCAGTTTCCAGGTGAAATGAACACTAGAGGTGCTACAACAACTGTGTGTTCTATTCACTTTCACTCAAATCATGACTTCAGTGGCTGATTTTGACTTTATAAGCACTTTTTGGACTTTATTTTCTCTCTATTATGTTATGATAGACACATTTGTACTCTAATATTATTAGCTTACACAGTAGGGCTCCACAAAGAGCGTTGGACTTTGGACTCAGAGGACCGCAGTTCAAAACCACACATGAACTCAAGCTGACACGTGACACGACAGAGACATAGAAGCGACACGAATTGACGTGGTTGCTTCAGAAAATGTGCTTTTCATTTCGCGTCTGCATTTTAAAACGCTGTTGGTTTAGGTGTTAGGATATGTCTGTTTTGTTAACTCTGGGGTCGACGGATGCGCCGGCGCGTCCTGCTGAATTTTTTCCTCATAACAGCGAAACGACTTAAAATACTCTGTCATTTTTGGGCATACAGATAAGTGTAAGACATTATTAGAGACTATAAAGGGTCTACCTTTATTTGTGTACACTCACAATAACAACAAATCCTTGTGCTTCTGTAAAATAAAGAAAATAAACAAGGTGTGCTTTCAGTCGTCTCTGTCTCTGCGAGCATCTTTCTGAAACACGTCACAAAAATGAACAAACTCCGCGAATACTTATCAGACAAACATGAAACATATGTCTAAAGAAAGCTTAAAATGTCTACTTTTAAATAAAACAATTCAAATTTAAAACAAATATTTAAATGTACAGTTTCTCCTGGCTCAGCTAATTATCGCTAATGTGATCACACCCACCAGCAGAGGGCGCTATTCATAGGGTAATGTGCTGAGGCGATTAATGAAAATGGTAAACGCCCCCAACAGTGCCTTAAAAAGCATCAAGTTCATTCACTTTTCTGCGCATTTGGAAGATGGCACACTACACAGGTGAGGAAGAGTTCACATTTTCCTCAGAAGAAGAGCGGGACTCCGATGAATGTTTGTATTTTGAAGAGCGACTTGATCCAGCCGAGGATACAGTTTTGGATGAGTAAGTCTTTACTTACATTAGTTGACATGCTATTTTATATAAACATGTACATATTTTACTAGTTGGACTATTTCCAGACTTGCCAGCCAGGATTCAGAGTATTGAAATTTGAAATATGTCCTAATAGGCAAGTTTTAGTTACATTTAAATGTTGTTTCGGTTAAAGCAGGTATTTAAATTGTATGCTGTATGATATAAATATGATATGTAATATGATATAAAAATAATATGAATGTTTAGATTATATTTTAACTAGTGTTTATGCTGCCTCATTATCATCAACGAAGCTTGTGCTTGCAAATATCTGTTCAGGTGTAAATGTGTAAAATGTGCTGTAAATATGCCCAAATTAGAAAATCAGCATATTAGAATGATTTCTGAATGATCATGTGACACTGAAGACTGCATTAATGATGCTGAAAATTCAGCTTTGATCACAGGAATAAATTGCATTTTACAATATATTCAAATAGAAAACAGTTATTTTAAATTATAAAAATATTTCACAATATCACTGTTTTTGCTGTATTTTGGATCAAATAAATGCAGCCTTGGTGAGCAGAAGAGACTTCTTTTAAAAACATAAATTTTTTTTACCGATCTATAAACTTTTAAATGGCAGTGTAGGTCTAACGTTTTTAAGTAAAGTCTTTATGTAAAGAAAATGTATAGTCAGATTACTTCTTTTAACTTAAACTTGATTTTGTGAATAAGCTACAAACAATACATTCAATCATTACGTCTCCTCACATTAGGGCTGGGCGATACAGCTAAAAAATTTATCACGGTATGTTTAATTTACCCACTCTATGAGGCAAACAAAAAATTATTTTAGTTTTAACAGTCAAAAACAAAATAAACTTTAAACAAATATCTTCTTTTTTATATCCTATATGAAGCTTAAATAAATAAGTGTTAAAGAAACTCTTGAACCTAAGTAAACTGTTACAAAAATCGTTTGGAGGATTTCTCATAAGGCATTGTTGCGGAGTACCTCTCCATCGTGGACTGCTTGTGGGTTGTTTGTTGAGGTGAGGTAGATGTAGGTCATAGCGGACGACATGCTGCATATTCCAAAGGGTGGAAGCGGTTAAGGTGATGAAATAAGTTGCTTGTGTTTCCGTACTTGGCCGGGACATTTTTTATTTTTTTTTGCAAAGCTTACATACAACGGTGTTCTGATGTTGGTCAGACATAAAGAAACCAAAAAACTGCCACACTGGCGAGCTGACATGTCCTTTTTTATTCACAATCTCCTCATCACCGGCAGGCAAGACACTCATTTTCGCATGTGTTCTGATGTCACATGGCGATGGCGCAACCGAACCCCACAGCAACGCAACTTGTTATTGGCTGTTTGCTTGTCGTAGCACGCTCCTTTATCAAGCCATGTGATAGGCTGTTTATGATCCAGGGACGGCGCACGCTTGAGGGTTGTTCATGCAACCAAACTTCATGTTTATATACATTTTAATGCATTTAAGTGAAACCATCGAGAGTTATATCGAACATTTTTAATATCGTTATCGATAAAGGTGTACCGTCGATAAATACCGATATCGTTTTATCGCCCAGCCATACCTCACATTCATTCTCTCTCAGGGGAGGGGTCTTTGTCTCCTCAGGTGTGAATCACATCAATATTCATGATCATCCACACCTCCCGCATATGGCCTTTCTAACACTAAAAGTGTCATACAAAAGTTAAATGACTATATTGTTTTGTATGAATGAGTGATCAGGATGGTTTTCACATCATTTTGTAGCAAAAACTCTAGGCTACAAGATCCAATTCTCAAATGTGTTGTGAACAAATGTTTAGTATGTGTTATAAGGCCTTATTTCAGTGACTTAAAATATTTGTTTTTTCAAAAACCACGCATAAACTTTATTTTCTCAAAAATACAAACATGTACATACATGTTGTTCACGTATTATTGTAGCCCAGTTTGCGCTTTATACAGTGTTATCAGACTTTAGCCATTAATATGTTTTTAAGCAACTGAAAAAAGCACAAATGTCAAGGCATGTCAAAACTTCTCCAGGGCCCAAAACACCCTCAGACCCCAGAGGGTTAAACTCTCATTTCTCTTTTCGGACACTATTGGTTAAGTTTAGGGTAAAGTTTTAGGTTAGGGAGGTACGTTTTATTAAAACCTCCACCTAAAATTCAATTTAAAAACCTTGTCTGATTACAACCTCATTTTGTTCAGTTTTGGCACCCTACTGCTGGACATTTTACTTGAAAAGTGCAGCTAAACATGTTATGCAGCACAATATTTCAGTTTTGCAAAAACATTGCAATGCTCACATAAATTTCATAAGACCAGGCTGGAAAATTCGTGCCAATTTGTACGACGGAAGAAAGCGACACCTCAGGTTCCAAATGAGAGTTCATAAAGCACATGTGATTGGTTGATGTATAAGTCGTACGTTTTGTACGAATTAAGTCATACGAACTGTTACCAATTTGCCATGTCGTAGTATTGTGACGAATTCTCATGAGACTATGTTGATCTAACATCAGGACTCGTGCATGCATATCACACCAGCACACTATTTACACACAGAAAGTTCTTTTAAATTCATGGACACAATGGACGCAGTATGGCTGTGCGATCCTCGTGCTATGGTGGTCAACCAATCAACTAGTCGTCTAACAACAGACTAGTCCATTAGTGGGGTCGACTACTAACATTAATATTTTTTGGTTGTTTTAATGGGAGATGCAATTCTCAAATTAATTGACACACACAACTTCTTGGAGAGCGTTTTTGCATGATGATGAACTTGCTGTGCTTAGAAGTGGATTATAGTCAGCATATTAAAACCCTATACATACCCCTCTTAAACGCATCAGATTGGGGTCATGTGAACAAAGACAAGCCAATATTATACATTATTACCCTTAACACTGACTAGTCGACTAGATGTTCAAAAAACCATCCGACTAGTCGATTATGAAAATTGGTAGTTTTGCATATCCCTATCCGCAAGTGGGTTATATTCACAGTGGACTGCACTCTGAGGTCACAAATGAGCAGCAGTGTATGATGCAACTAATAAACGTGTAGGAGGGCTGGTAGAGGCATGAGCTCACAACACAATTTGATCCATCTTCCTTTGTGAACACAGTGTTGTATTTGCTCTTTCACAGGTTTTATGTTGTCATGCATACAGTGAGAGTACTGAACAAAAAAATTAAGAGACCACTACAAAATTATCAGTTTCTCTGGATTTACTATTTATAGGTGTGAGTAAAATGAATATTTTTGTTTTATTCTATAAAGTACTGACAACAATTTCTCCCAAATTCCAAATAAAAATATTGTCATTTAGAGCATTTTTTGCCGAAAATAAATAAGATGCTGTGTGTTCGGACCTTGGATAATGCAAAGACAACAAGTTCATATTCATTATTAAACAACACAATACTAATGTTTTAACTTAGGAAGAGTTCAGAAATCAATATTTGGTGGAATAACCCTGATTTTCAATCACAGCTTTCATGCGTCTTTTCATGCTGTTGGGTGACTTTATGTCACTCCTGGTGCAAAACATTCAAGCAGCTCGGTTTTGTTTGATGGCTTGTGACCATCCATCTTATGCTTGATCACATTCAAGAGGTTTTCAGTGGGGTTCAGGTCTGGAGATTGGGCTGGCCATGATAAGGTCTTGATCCAGTTGTCCTCCATCCACACCTTGATTGACCTGGCTGTGTGGCATGGAGCATTGTTCTGCTGGAAAAACCAATCCTCACAGTTGGAGAACATTGTCAGAGCAGAAGGAAGCAAGTTTTCTTCCAGAATAACCTTGTACGTGGCTTGATTCATGCGTCCTTCACAAAGACAAATCTGCCCGATTCAAGCCTTGCTGAAGCACCCCCAGGTCATCACCGATCCTCTACCAAATTTCACAGTGGGTACGAGACATTGTGGCTTGAAGGCCTCTCCAGGTCTCCGTCTAACCATTAGACAACCAGGTGGAGGATCAGTGATGATCTGGGGGTGCTTCAGCAAGGCTGGAATCGGGCAGATTCATCTTTGTGAAGGACGCATGAATCAAGCTATGAATATGAACTGGTTTTCTTTGCATTATTCGAGGTCTGAAAACACTGCATCTTCTTTTTTTTTTTTTTTTTTTTTTTGACCAGTTGTTATTTTCTACAAAAAATGCTCTAAATGACAATATTTTTATTTGGAATTTGGGAGAAATGTTGTCAGTACTTTATAGAATAAAACAAAAATGTGCATTTTACTCAGACACATCTATAAATAGTAAATCCAGAGAAACTAATAATTTTGCAGTGGTCTCTTAATTTTTTCCAGAGCTGTATATACTGTATATATATGGTGTGAAAAAATAATGGAACTGACATGAAAAGGAACATAACTTTCATGTAAATTAACGGCAAATTCAGCTACAAAGGAGAGTTAAATAAGGCTCAACACCATTCAGTCGTAAAAGAGGTCTAACAATTAGGTCTTTGATGTGAGTTTTCAAAGTGACGTGAGGTTCGAACAGAGTCATCAAAGCTGGAATTAAAGTCAGTGCTGGCATATAGATCTAGTCAAGGCCAAGTCACCTGAATAGAGTTCTGTAGTAAACAGAAAAAAAAAAAACATTTACCAGGAAAAGCTCAAATACACATTTGAACCGACTGGAACACTAATTACCCTCTTGTCAAAGGTCATTATCAACCTCATATTTTCAATTAGGCTACTTTTGATTGTTTAAAGACAGACTTTATTTGCTTTTAGACTTGTCTTCTAACTTTAAGGTGAACATCTACAGTATATGCTTGTGTACTTCTAAAAAAGTAACTTAAAATATACACTATACATTTAAAATTTACAGACTTTGTCTTCTGGGAAAATTGACCAAAAAGACCCTAGTACGACTAGCAATAGCAAATAGCAAATCATGGTCTGGAGTTGTATCTTAGGCTAGTAAAATAGGCAAACGCAGACAGGAATGCTTGGCCAACACATTGCATTGTCCCAATGTAAAGGCTTAATGTGCATTATTGCGTAATTGTGGCTGTAAACTTGATTCCAATATAGTTTCCTGCAAATGTCTGGGTCATTAAACCAGATGTGTTGTTATTCAGGCAGCTACTGTAGCTATAAACATGTCAACTAACAGCAAGATTCTCTTCAGACTGTTGCTCCGGTATTACAGTAAGTGACCTAAAAGAGAAAACTGACCACAGAATACCGTTATGTTGATGCTCGTATGATGCAGAATGCAAAAAATCATTACGTTCTGACTAGGGCTGTCACTAACAATTACTTTGGTAAATGAGTAATCTAGCGATTATTCTGACGATTAATCAAGTAATCGAAAAATTATTAAATAACTCAAATTGCATAAAGTTGTCGAAGTAAAGTCAAGTTTGGCTAAAATGAGTTCATTAGCCCAAGTTTCGATGTACTCTACAATTGAAAAACAACAACATATATCTAAAGTAAATAGACACCCAAAGCAGATCTATAATATAAAAAAACATATACTGTATAATTCATGATGACAGAGATTGGCTAATCCAGGTGTGCCCATCTTTCTTTTTTATTTTATGCAAGATCTACCTTTTTTAATGTACAATTTCAACATGATCTACTCATTTCAATTTAGAACTCAAATATCTGATATTGTTTATTGAGGATGAGATATATTCATGGTTAAACAATTTAATGGAGAAATAAAAGCAATTTTATTTGTTGTTTTTTAACCATTATGCAACATGGAATATAATATTAACAGTAATTGAGTCAAGATGTTGTCACTGTGTTAAACTGCAGCATTGTTGCTGTTTTGCTATATTCTGTACAGATTGCAAAAGCTTATCACTTACGACGTACCGTGTAAAATGTCCTTAATAATCTGGACATTCAGCTCCTTCTTGAGTTAACACTGTTAATAATTTCACATGTGAAAACTAGCCGTTACTCTTTCAGGTAAGCCCTTTTCACATTGTGTTTGCAGGGCACGCGACGCGCTGTGTGGCTTTAATGGCAGGGTCACGTTGAGTTTTGAATGACAGCACACAGAATTGAGGCTCTACTCAGTAAATAAAGTTCTCTGGATTCCTACACCGAGTTCTATTGTACAAGTGATAATGGCCATAAACTAGAAAATATTTATCGGAAGTGGGGTATTGCGAACTATTACAAATGTAGTCTTTAAGAAATCTAATTTACACGAGGAAGATCGCAATTAGAAGAAAAATTATGTTCATCATACCATTTCATGAGGCGTTTAAGTGTCATGGTAAAATAAAAAAATTCTACCTTTTTGAAAATAAAGTCGAAACATTTTGAGAAAGTCCAAATTCCAAATAGCATTATGAGATTAAAACAGTAAGGTTTTTTTGTTAAATGTTAAAATTAGGAGATTTAAAAAGCTGCTGCCTTGGCAGGCTACTGATAATCATGCCGCTTATAATATTTCTACTTTATTCACGCAATATTAAAGGCTCCTAATTTTGTTCCTTTGTTCTTATAACATTACGACTATTCACAAAACATTATTACTTTATCATAATATTATGCCTTTAATCTCATTATGCTACAACTTTAACCTTGTCAATGCTACAACTTTATTCTCATAGATTTGAATTATTTCTTTAGCTTTATTTTTGTAATGTTACAACTTTTTTCTTGAAAAAAAAATTACTTTATTATCATAATGTTACAACTACTCAAAATTGAAGATTTTTTTTTACCATGTCACTAAAACTCTGTCGTACATGATGATCAAATCAAATTGTTAGGAGCCATTCTCATAGAAATCCATATACCCTACTAAAAAACACCTCAAACCATTCTAACGTGGCTTGCTGGTCTTAGCTGGTTTGAAATGCTTTAACACAGGGGTCGCAACCCATGCCAGTGCTGGCACACGTTAGGGTAATCACTGGCAACAGCGAGAGAGGAGTACACTATTTTATTTATATAAATTCCGCACCAGCATTCCAATCTACATCTTGATGAAACCCTTCCTCATGATCAAGCAGCGTGTTTTCATCAGCTGAATGTGAGGCTAAACACTGTTAAAGTGTGACGAGACTCGTGCTGCACGTGCAAGCCATTTGCACATCACGCTTCGTGCAAGTAAACGCGTCCGCTTTGCTTTGGTCAGGCTGTGCAGATGACAGCCTACATTCCGTGTTTCATTATTTTTATTTTTTATTTTTTTTAAAAACACATGATTTAATATTAATATTAATCCTTGAGATTTCCAACCCAGCATACAGGTACACCATCCTTAAACAATGGTCACACTCAAAATTACTTTAAATGATTAAAAGAGAAAACATAAACCCACATCATGGGGTTAAAAAAATCTGAGTCTGTTCAAAATATAAATGAAACCTGGAAATAAAGTTTTAGGATTTCGCAGGTGCGATTCACCGAAAAGGGCTAAATAGTTGATCGGCTTGTGATGCGCGAATGGCTTGCATGCGCAGCGTGAGTATCGTCACACTTTAATAGTGTTTAGCATCCCATTTAACTGATGAAAACACACTGCGTGATCATGAGGAATGATTACATCAAGATGTGGATTGGAATGCAGGTGCGAAAAACTTCATATAAATAAAATAGCCTGCTCCTCTCTCGCTGTTGCTTGCGTGCTAGTGATTACATGATTATAATGACATAATATATTTCATGATCAGTAATCAAATAAGCAAATTTGTGACTAACTGTGTTAACTCATTTTGTACAAAAGGACAGGTTTCTTTCAGTAAAGCACTTTCACAAAATGCTCTATGAAAACTCACATGCAGGATCGGAATTATCATAATCATCTGGTTTTGCACAAATTTCACTCAAACTGTTATGCTGATAATATCATTTATAATGAAAAATGGCACAGCCATTGACCAGAAAAATAAAAAAAATGGCACTCCATTACAAAAAGGTTGCCGACCCCCGCTTTAACAGGTCTTTCAGCCTAGTCAAGCTGGTCTTCAGCCGATTTAGTTGACAAGTGCGCAAACCCCTCTAAAACCAACAACACAGACCAGCCTAGCCTTGTTTTTTTTTTTCATCAGAGTATTTTATTTAGACATGCCTCACCTCATTTTGCAATTCATCGTCACTCTTGGTGGAGGCCAGCATCTCAAAAAGAGAGGTGGCGAGCTCTTCAGCACTGGATGACACCATGTTCCCCTCATTCAGGTACTTTTCCACCTCCCGTCTCAGAATGGAGCTGTCTGGGTTGCTCTGCATCAGCTCCTCGAACGCATCATCTCGCTTGACCCCAGCCTTCCGATCACCCATATGATTATTTAGGAAGCTGTGGAAGTCTGTGTCTATATCCATGTCTGACCCCTCAGCCCAGGGCATAGCATCCTGAGCCTCCAGCACATACGTGTCAAATGAGAAAGCAATGTTCCGTCCAAAGATAGCGCCACGGTCCACACTCTTGTGGGAGCACTGTGTTTGGATGAAAGCATCCACCTGAGATTCTCCAATCTGGGCCACTAAACGAGCCACAGCAGCACAAGATGACTCAGCAGCAGAAGCAGGAAAAGGTCCAAACATCTGTTTAATGGCTCTGGTTTCCTCATAGCCGATCTGTTCTTTGTTGTGGAATGTTTTAAACAAGAAGACTCCAGCACTTTCAATGGCATCCTGCCCAAATTCCGTACCAACTGCAAAAATGTAAAAGGAATATATAAGTTTTTGTATTATCACAGAAAAATGTCAAGATGATCAAAATGATTTGCTAACTACACATAATACTGAATGGGAGCTGAAACAGTATAGACATTTTTCTATAAAATCCATATCTTCACTGTTGAGTGTTCTGAAATTACATCAAAGATTTCAAGCAAAACTCAAGACTGTTTACCCAGAGACGGACCACTTGTATTAAAATGAATGTGAGAAATTGAAACTGAAATTCAATCACCTTTCAGATACAGACATCGCCTGTCAGTCAACTTGAGAACGCACATGTGAATTAGCTGAACCAGCCAGAAAAACAGCTTTTTTAGCTTGATCTGAGCTGAAGCAGCACAAATTTATGACACCATTGTTGTCAGATTTTACTGCTGATTTAAAATATGTACTTTGATCACAATCTTGACCAGTGAGATTTCAGTCTTTCCCCATTCAAGTAGATTGGAGCTGTATTTTTATGCCGCTAGTATCCATAGAAAATGGCTGCCTGGGAGCGTCCCAAGATGGCCGCTGAGTGGACTGAATTGCCATGGAAAGGACTTTGACTCAGTTTAATATGAAGACTCTTGATGATTATGATCATCAGGATGATCAATGATTTGATTTGAGTGGGAATAACTTTAATTTCGGTCTGTTCATTATACAAAGTGGTAGTACCCCTTAGAAGACTTGAAACATGATGCACGAGTCGCATGGACAACTTTAATTAAACTTTTGGGTGTTTTTTTTTTTTAAGTTCCCAAGTATCAATCAACTGCTATCCCATGGAAATCAGCGATAAAATATAAACATATCCTTTTGTGTTGCACAGAAGAAAGAGTCATTTAGGTTTGTAATAACTTGAAGGTGAGTAAATAATGACAGAATTTTCATTTTTGGGTGATCCCCACCTTATGCCTTAGCAAGTACCACTAATTAAAACATATGTAAAGCTTCTCAATCTCTGCTGTACATGTTCAACTTCAAAATAATTATTCATATAAAAATTATTCAATATGTTGACCAATAATTTAAGAAGATGCATATTGTATGTTTTATGTATTTCATTTTTACAGTGGCAAGAAAATGTATGTGAACCCTTTGGAATTACCTGCATTTATGTATACATTTGTCTTAAAACCTGGTTTGATCTTCATTTAAGTTACAATAATGAACAAACACAATCACTTTGAACTAATAACACACAAATTATTGTATTGTTTTTGTAAATACTGAATACATAATTCAAACATTCACAGTGTAGTTTGGAAAAAGTATGTGAATCCCTAGGCTAGTGACATCAACAAAAGCTAATCAGAGTCAGGAGTTGTCAAACCTGCATCCAGTTAATGAAACGAGACTGGAGGTGTGGGTTAAAGCTACATTGGCATAAAAAGTCCACTACAGAATTGCTTCTAAAAAAGAAAATTCAACTTTTGGAGTGGCCCAGTCAGAGCCCAGAATTTAACCCAATAGAGATGCTGTGTAATGACCTCAAGAGAGCCGTTCACACCAGACATCCTAAGAATATGGCTGAGCTGAAGCAGTTCTGTAATGAAGAATGGTCCAAAATTCCTTCTGAACATTGAGCAGGTCTAATCCGCAGCTACAGGAAACACTTGTTTGAGGTTATTGCTGCAAAAGGAGGATCCACCAGTTATTAAATACAAGGGTTCACTTTTTCTACAGCACTGTGAATTTTTGATAGGATGTGTTCACTAAAGACATGAAAGATTATAACTGCATGTTGTTAGCTTAAGCACATTGTGTTTGTCTATACTTGTGACTTTGATGAAGATGAGATTACATTTTATGACCAATCAATGCAGACAATCAGCTAATTCCAAAGGGTTCACATACTTTCTTGCCACTGCATATGCCACATTTCTCAGGCATAAGAAGTGTGTTAAACATGTGAGGATGAGCACTGACCAACCTGTTACCTGTCTGACATAGTCATACAGGCCTACTGCACCAAGTTAAAACGTTCTGTATCTTGCCAAAAGTTCAGAAAGAACCTATATATTTCTTTTTCACTGTAAACCATAGATATCCCTTTCTAATAACATTTATAAACATATACAACCATTATTATATTATATAATGATTAAAAGATTATTAAAACTGCAGTGCTGCCAATATCCACAATTAAAAGCTGCTGTTCAAAAAAACTCGGAAGCGTGGTTTCTTGCAGTGTGACGTCACGATAATTTCATCATTTCTAATTATACCATTTCTAAAGATTTTAATGTTTAATTCCTTTCACCCCATATATTTTGGCTTTGCAGTTTGTGGACTGTGAATCTAAAATAAGCATGACCCTAATGAGAAGGAAGGATATAACTATTTTGCCTTGCCTCCCCTGGGTAGACCTTGATGCATGTCAGCCCCAGGTTCAAACATATTATCTTCCTGTTACTACCCGAAGAGTGAGGATGTACAAGGCAAGGTTGAATAGGCTTAAGGCACGGTCATACATATCTTTGAACGGTGAAATTCTAAGATACGCGGGCGGATGCTGAGCACGTGTGAAATCAGCAAAAAAAATTCCCACTGAGAAGAATGTATTTCGTCCATGGAATTCCGCTGTGCAAAGGAAATGTGACCATGCCTTTAGCCGATTAGCTTTGAGGAGACACTTTATGAGGCAGAGACCCATTATGACATGTGAGTCATACCAGGAGGATGTTAGGAACCTCAATGCATTACTGGACAATTTTTGTGTGGATAATTCAGTTTCTAAAACAGTGTGAAGCAGTGGACTGCAAAGAACCTGAAGAACCTCATGATCAATAAGATAATGAATGGTGGTGGGTGGCACGAATACCTCTAGGAACTATTGCCCAACTTTTACTGCAATGAAGATGAGTTGAAGTGCATAAAGGACTTTGTCTTGTGGCATGTGGAGAACCTCCCTGAAGATAACTTTTTTCAAGACAAAGCAGGGAAAGAACATGAAGGTGGAGCAGTCCATAAAATTCCCTCTGAGTAAAATAGATGGACAACAAGTTGGTGCTGTTTATGAAAGACCAGGTCTACACTGTTAGCCCTGAGTTCCTACCTCAATCGATCCCTTTCATTCACAGCTAAATTAGTGTTGGAGAAAAGCCCATTCATGGCTGTTTAACCACAGCAGAGTTATGAATGATTTGCATTAAATTGAACTGGATGCTTCGTGACAGCTGAATGCCATTGAGGTGAGGTGTGGCTGTATCATCATGAATCATTAGATGCTAAATGAGCTGCTGACATATGGAAAATTATCCTGACCCTATGGTGCTTCAGTCACTCTACTACCAGTGCTGGATAATTTGATTAGTTCTTCATGGCATTAGGCAGAAAATGAACAAAAGCAAAGTTGCTGAAAAAGAAAATCTATTTTGACAGATGGCTGTGAAACAGTTAAGCTGTGGACATATGGTAAAACATTGCTGAATTCAATATTCATATGCAGGAGCTGCTTTGTGTAGGGTGCTTTTGTAAATGGGTTATCTAATGTTATTTTATTTGACAAATCATTGTGGTTTTTGTAATCATAAATGGATTATTAATACACTATACTATTTGATTTCACAAATATAACTGTAAAATGTAATTTCACACAATAAATTGCCAGTAGGTCCAGCCAGAAATATGGGATGTTTGTTTGGCTTAAGAGCTAAATAATAATAAAAAGTTTAAAATGTAACATTATAAGTAGTCCTGGATCCAATGTGAGCTGATGCCTAATATGAAGATGAGAAGATGGGAAATGTGCTTTATGGAAGGGAATAGATTGGTTAATGCAATTAATGACTGAGATAACAATTGCAAGTTAACATCCCCTTAGCTATAAAACAAAACTAATATTCAACCTCATTTAACATATTGAGATTGCCTTTCAAGTGACAGATACTGATCTGAAGCAATCTTTGTGTATAAAAAAAAAAAAAGTGTTGTGTATGTCCATGGGCCCAGAAAGGGTTAGAAATCATTGATAAAAGACTTCAACAACCATGAATTAATGTTCAGGATGTGAGCACAATAATGACTCTCAATTAGCATTCGTGTTTTGGAATGACCAACTCCAGACAATAGCAAATGGCCTAAAGAAAGTGTTGTTTTTTTGTTTTTTTCAAGAATTCATTTACTTTAGAAAAGTAGGCCAAAATACTGTCAATTACTTCTTAAAAAAAAAAAAAGAGCCCACGAGTCAGAAAACATTATCTGTCTTCCAACAAAAATGGTGACTATTGGATTAACGTGTAACGGGTTATCGTGGCACGATTCACCCTCTTTGCACTTTGTGGTGAAGTAACACAGAATAAGCATTTATATGAAGGCATCTCAAAGCCGTTATTGCAGGATAAACTTTTATTTTCTCCTATTATGACTGTTATCATGACAAGCATATATCTCCGTTGAGCTATTCAAACGGATTACGCTGTGATGAGTGGCTCTCAAGTGAGATTGACAGTGTGCATGTTTGATTGACAGATGGCGCAAGTGCGCACATACAATTTCTATGAACACACGGAGACTGGCCACCACTCTTATGTAACATCAGCTACGCTCAGATATTCTTCATTTCATTCTTTACATCCTTTTGCCGTTGTTTCCCTCTCTAACTCTACTGCGACTCAGAGATACAGAGAACTTTCGTAAATGCTTTTGAAAATGCACAGCTCACAATTCATACACATTTGATACTGATAAATATATTTCTGATGATGACAACAAAGTGGGCCGCAAAAAGATGGCTCAGGTTCCGCATGCAGACCCACGGGCCACCTGTTGAGTAGCGCTACACTACGGTATTCATTGAAGTACCTTGGAGTATCATGTAAATACCATGTTAATTCATTAATATGGTAATCATTCTGTATTGAGGTATGTATCAGAGTACCATGGTATTACCATCTGACACCATCACTGTACCATGGAACCACAACAGTACTTTTTTGTAAGAAACAGCATATGGGCGTTTGCTGAAGTTAATTTCTAGTAAATTATATTAATTACCAATCTGTTTGGCTGCTTGGAGGATACTCTTCAACTCCTGAGTGACCGTCAGCTGATCTTTCTTTTCCAGATGTTGAGTGAAAAACTGAACAATCTTCTGCCATGTCAGACCTTCTTGGGCAAATATTTCCTGCCTTTTCAGCCGCTTGGTCTGCAAAAAAAGTAATGCATCATTTAGTCAATAATACAAAAATTAATTTTCAAAAAACAAAAAACTGATTAAATATAACACCCCAAAATCAAATGTACAATTAATCATTTGCAAAATGAAATAGTCTATTTTTATGACGTTTTTACATTGTGACATTTTCATGACATTAAGCATTATATTCTCATTACTTTTGCACAGTAATTGTACTGCATTACAAAAAATTACTTTGATATAATAATTTTGATTACAATCAACAAATGCCAAGGCAACTAATACAGCAAACGTGGTGTACAAATAGGTCACAACTCAAATTATACACACACACACACACACACACACACACACACACACACACACACACCAGTCTGGCCATTCTGTTGACCTCTCTCATCAACAAGGCGTTTCCATCTGCAGAACTGCCGCTCACTGGATGTTTTTGGCACCATTGGACTGTGGTGCGTGAAAATCCCAGGAGATCAGCAGTTACAGAAATACTCAAACCAGCCCGCCTGGCACCAACAATCATCTAATCTAATCAGCCAATCATGTGGCAGCAGTGCAGTACATAAAATCATGCAGATACGGTCAGGAGCTTCAGTTAATGTTCACATCAACCATCAGAATGGGAGAAAAATGTGATCTCAGTGATTTGGAGCGTAACCGCTCTGTACAATTGTGGTGAGAAGAATAGGGTTGGCGCTGTTTTGGCGGCACGAGGAGGTTTGTTTGTTTGTTCTTAATGCCATGCCAGCTTCTATGGCTATTTCCATGGCGAGAAATGTGTAAGGAACTCCATATAAAGTTTTTAAAATCTATTTTTCCTAAAAACTCCAAAATTGTGTTAGGTTTGACATTTTTTTTCCAAAAATTTCTTCCAGAGTGTTTACTGAATAAAAAAGGTTTCTCACAGGGTTAAGACCAGTACAGTCTAATAAAACATGTTTCAAGGATAATGGATTCTGGCAGAAGGTACATGTTGGTGAATCTTCTCCTAATATTAAAAACTTGTGTCATCCTGGAGTGACCTATTCGACAGCATGTAGACGACCTGGTCCCAGCGATTTGAAAACAAAGAAAAGCTTCTTTTGCCAACAATAGGGCTGATTTCATGGAGTTTGTTCATGGTGCATTGATCCCACTAAGTTTGCCATTTGTTGTTAATATATGAATTTATTACGGGTTTTAGGTCAGTGGGAGGTATTGGACACTTTTTGAGATCTGCTGATAATGCCTCTTTTGCATCAATGTCTGCTTCCTCGTTTCCTGGGATTCCACAGTGTCCAGGTACCCAGCAGAAGCAGTATTAAAATTTTGGGCCTCCAGATCCAGCAGTTTGCATAGAATCTTTATAAGCGTTAGGTGAAAATTTTTTAGAGATGACATTGCTTGAAGACATGATTTTGAATCTGTAATTATCAGAAAATGTCTCTGTTGCATAGTCTTTATGAAGTCCAGTGCTAAGATGATAGTGTTTGCCTCTGCTGTAAAAATTGAGCTGTCATTGGGGATGGATATTCCTTTTTTTTTTTGGTGGTTGATCACAAATGCAGATGATACATGGCCCTCAGATTTTGATCCATCTGCATATATAGGGGTATGTGATGGAAATATTTCTCTAATGTAGAGGAATTTTTGTTGAAAGTCATTTCGGTGGGTTTCTGATTTTTTGGTTTCTGGTTAGGTCTGGATTATTTTTGTTTTTTTAAAGTTAAAGTAAAGGGGGGGGGGGGTGTTTACAGAAGTCTATCTGTTCCAGTATGCTCAGATCTACTTTGAAATTTTGTAAATGTGGTTTGATCCGTAGTCCAAAAGGTCAGATTTGTCTTGGTTTTTGTTCGTATAGACTTGAAGAAGGGGTTGCGAAAACAGGATGGTAAACTGGGTTTTCTTTGTTAGTCTTCAGCTCTGTTGTATATTGTAGGGCTAGTTTGAGGCATCTGTTCTCCATACAAACTTTGAGTTGGTGATGTTCTAAAGGCTCCTAATGCCAGATGTATGCCTTGATGATGTACTGTGTCCAAGAGTCGGATATACGATTTCCTGGCTGATACGTACACTATACTTCCATAATCCAGGCGTGATCGAATTAGTTCTCTGTAGAGATTTAAAAGAACAAACTTTCTGCACCCCATTTTGTTTAGCTAGAACCTTTAAAATGTTCATGGCTTTAAGACATTTATCTTTTAAAATCTTTATGTGAAGGATAAAACTCAGTTTACTGTCAAGAGTTATTACAAGAAACTTGGTTTCCTTAACTCTGATGTGTTCACCATCCATGAATATCTCTGGGTCAAGATGGAGAGAGCACAGCTGGCAAAAATGCATACAAACAATTTTAGTCTTTGAAAACTTAAAACCATTTGATACTGACCAGGACTGCATTCCGTTAATTGTCAGCTGGATTTTCTGTTCAGTGTTATTCATGGATTTGCCTCTGTTGCAAATTTTGCAGCAGAAAATTTAGCAAATTTTCCAATGTCATTCACATAAACACTGCAATGGATATCCGACCCGATGGCTTTTGTGATGCCGTCGATTTTTATGCTAAAAAGGGTAACTGATAAAATGCTTCCTTGTGGTACTTCTAGCTCTTGTTTATGTTGGTCAGATAGGGTATTACCTACTCTGACTTTAAAATGTCTGTTTGATAAAAAATTTGCAATAAAAATGGGTAAGTGTCCTCTAAAGCCAAGTTGATATATATACTTTAAAATACCAAACTTCCAAGTGGTGTCGTAAGCTTTCTCCAAGTCAAAAAAAAAAAAAAAAAAGAAAAAAAAAAGAAGTTATTTTCTGATGAAAGCATCTCGTGCGTAGCTTTCAAGGCTGATGAGGTGATCTACAGTGCTTCTTCCTTTTCTGAAGCCACACTGAACTTATGAGATGTTGCGATTCCAGGATCCATACTAGACGTTCATTAACCATTCTCTCCATGGTTTTGCATAAGCAACTTGTCAGGGCTATTGGGCGGTAGTTGTTGGGGTCATTATGATCTTTTCCTGCTTTTGTGATGGGAATGATTATCGCTTCTTTCCAAGAGAGTGGAATATTCCCTGATATCCAAATAGGGTTAAAAAGTTTTAACAGTAGTGACAGGATAATGTGATGCAATTTTTTTTTAAACTGATATATCATCTGGTCCAACTGCTGTATCATGTGCTCGGTCAATTCTCCCATTGTGAACAGTTGATTATAGGGTTCCTTATTATTAGATGAAAAATGTATACCTTTCTTTTCGTCCTGTGCTAGGAAAACTTGGAAGGCATTAAGGCAATTTTCAATGGAGGAGTTCTTTTCAAAAGTTTCTGCTAGGGTATTTGCAATCTCTTGTTTAGAAGTTAGAATAGAGTCTTGATATTTGATGTGCTGAATTTGAGCTCCATCAATCCTGCCCTTAATCCTTCGAATCAGATTACAGACCTTTTTGTTGAGGTACTTGATGTCAGACCAGATACAAATTGTCTCCAACTTTTCCTTTTAACTTCATTTATTATTCTTCGAGCTTATGCCCTACTTATTTTAACCTTAAGATTTTCATTTGTTGGCCTTCTGAAGAATAATCTTTCAGCTTTCTTCCATTCTTTTATAGCTGTCTTGCATTTATCATCATACCATGGCATCCGTTTGCATTTTGTGTTTTATGATGTTTTTGGAATGGTATCATTTGCTATGGAGATGAGTGTGCTGGTGAAGTGTTTAATAACATCTGGATCATCTTCAAAGGCTTCGTTAAAACTTTCATAGCAAAGCGTTTGAAAATGATACCAGTTAACTTTTTTAAACTGCCATCTTGGTATTCTTAGAGCTTTTTCTCTTCTTTTTAGGGTTAATATTAATGGAAAGTGGTCACTACCACATAGGTAATGCCAGACTTTCCATGAAAGGTCTAAAAATAATTCAAGTTCGCAAATTGTTAGGTCAATTGCCAAGTATGTTCCATGCCTTAGTGTAGGTAAGTGCTGGATCCAACATTTAGAAGACATAAGGCGTGATTGTCTAGGAATTCTTCTATCCTCTTTCTCTTGGTCACAATGGGTATTTCCCCATAGAGTATTGTGACTATTAAAGTCTACCATGTATATATATGGAGAAGGAAGTTGGGCTACTAGGCCATCCAAGTCCTTGTGTGTTACAGTAAGATTAGGTGGAATGTATATGTATATATAAATTACTGCTCACATTGATGAGACTATGAATCACATCGTTTCTGATTAAAATGGCTGTACCACCCAAAGTCTGTCTATTAGTAGGACCAAAAGTATTTAAAATTGTAAACTTTTTAAAAGAGATGGTAAAATCTGATGGTAGTTTTGTCTCCTGAAGACAAAAAACAAGGGGGTTGAGAACTGTAACTAAGCGTTGCAACTCTGCAAAATTTGCCCGGAGTCCACGACAGTTCCATTAGATAAAAATATTTTCCATTCTCACAAAGGAAAAATAGGAATATTTCCCCTGATTTTTCCTTTTGGGGATGAACTTCTACTCCGACTATCCCTTTCTTTCATTTCGACATCTTTAGTTTGTCATTGCTATTTCGTCTTTTGCTTCTGAACAACTCGATCTTCTTGTATTTCTATTTGTAGTTTGATTTTCTGTTGAGTTCTGATTAGACCAATTATTGATTGAGGTAGATTCACTTTGGGTTCCTGTATTCTTGGTCCTTGGGAGAGATTTATCGCTGTTAACATTTTGGGGTTTATCTTTGTGCATCCAGGTGAAGTCTATCTGGCATTCTGTGGTCTTCACAGATTTCTTGACAACAGAGGCATGTGTGTAAAAGGAGGGACAGCGTCTACCATTTTCCTTGACTCAAGGTAACTGATCTTCTTTGTGCATCTGATTCTCTGTATTTCCTTCTCCTTGATCCATGTAGGACACTATTTTGATGCAGCTGACTGGTCTCCTGTACAATTACAGCATTTGAGTGGTTTTTGGCAGCTCTCCATGATGTGGTCTTCTTCGTCACACTTGCAACAGATGTTTTTATTTTTGCAACTATTTGACCCATGTCCATATTTTTGACATTTAAAACATCGCACTGGGTTGGGCACGAATAAATCCACTGTGACACTCAGATATCCGATTTGGATTCTTTCTGGGGGAAGAGGCTTATTAAAAGTGAGGATGTACAGGTGCATCTCAATAAATTAGAATGTCGTGGAAAAGTTCATTTATTTCAGTAATTCAACTCAAATTGTGAAACTCGTGTATTAAATAAATTCAATGCACACAGACTGAAGTATTTTAAGTCTTTGGTTCTTTTAATTGTGATGATTTTGGCTCACATTTAATAAAAACCCACCAATTCACTATCTCAAAAAATTAGAATACATCATAAGACCAATAAAAAAAACATTTTTAGTGAATTGTTGGCCTTCTGGAAAGTATGTTCATTTACTGTATATATACTCAATACTTGGTAGGGGCTCCTTTTGCTTTAATTACTGCCTCAGTTCGGCGTGGCATGGAGGTGATCAGTTTGTGGCACTGCTGAGGTGGTATGGAAGCCCAGGTTTCTTTGACAGTGGCCTTCAGCTCATCTGCATTTTTTGGTCTCTTGTTTCTCATTTTCCTCTTGACAATACCCCATAGATTCTCTATGGGGTTCAGGTCTGGTGAGTTTGCTGGCCAGTCAAGCACACCAACACCATGGTCATTTAACCAACTTTTGGTGCTTTTGGCAGTGTGGGCAGGTGCCAAATCCTGCTGGAAAATGAAATCAGCATCTTTAAAAAGCTGGTCAGCAGAAGGAAGCATGAAGTGCTCCAAAATTTCTTGGTAAACGGGTGCAGTGACTTTGGTTTTCAAAAAACACAATGGACCAACACCAGCAGATGACATTGCACCCCAAATCATCACAGACTGTGGAAACTTAACACTGGACTTCAAACAACTTGGGATATGAGCTTCTCCACCCTTCCTCCAGACTCTAGGACCTTGGTTTCCAAATGAAATACAAAACTTGCTCTCATCTGAAAAGAGGACTTTGGACCACTGGGCAACAGTCCAGTTCTTCTTCTCCTTAGCCCAGGTAAGACACCTCTGACGTTGTCTGTGGTTCAGAAGTGGCTTAACAAGAGGAATACGACAACTGTAGCCAAATTCCTTGACACGTCTGTGTGTGGTGGCTCTTGATGCATTGACCCCAGCCTCAGTCCATTCCTTGTGAAGTTCACCCAAATTCTTGAATCGATTTTGCTTGACAGTCATAAGGCTGCGGTTCTCTCGGTTGGTTGTGCATCTTTTTCTTCCACACTTTTTCCTTCCACTCAACTTTCTGTTAACATGCTTGGATACAGCACTCTGTGAACAGCCAGCTTCTTTGGCAATGAATGTTTGTGGCTTACCCTCCTTGTGAAGGGTGTCAATGATTGTCTTCTGGACAACTGTCAGATCAGCAGTCTTCCCCATGATTGTGTAGCCTAGTGAACCAAACTGAGAGACCATTTTGAAGGCTCAGGAAAACTTTGCAGGTGTTTTGAGTTAATTAGCTGATTGGCATGTCACCATATTCTAATTTTTTGAGATAGTGAATTGGTGGGTTTTTGTTAAATGTGAGCCAAAATCATCACAATTAAAAGAACCAAAGACTTAAACTACTTCAGTCTGTGTGCACTGAATTTATTTAATACACGAGTTTCACAATTTGAGTTGAATTACTGAAATAAATGAACTTTTCCACGACATTCTAATTTATTGAGATGCACCTGTATGTACCAGTTTTAATAACTCAATCCTCTCTTTTGATTATTATCCTTTTCACATGTACTATTCCTTGGGGTTTGAGCTCACGGGCAATTTCATCTTCATCTACATCATCCAGTTCTTTAGTGCGGATCACTCCTTTGCTGTAGTTTAATGTTGGATGAGGTGATGTCTTTATTTGAACTCCAGCGAGTAGTGTGGATCATAGTAAATTCTCTGCATTTGCCTTTTTACAGCATTCCACTAGAATTTGTCCAGATCGTAACTTTTTCATTTCTTTCACTGTTCCTGCTATTCCTGTGATACCCTTGTGTATAGCAAATGGAGAAAGTTTAGTGGTTGGCAAATCTGGTGATACTGCTTTAAGGATTATAAACCTTGTCCACTCTTCACTATTTGGCATGAGTAAACATTTACTCTCTGAAATGCAGTCTGTATCCAAGTCTAGAAACCGCTTTTTGGAAGTGTGTTTTGAAGCCATATTTTAGGTTTTCTGTTTCATCATCCTTATTCCCCAACCACCTTGGAGCCCAAAAAACAGGGATGCACAGTGCCGCGGAATTCCAGCAGATTATGCATCAGGGCTATAAGAATGATATACTCGAGCAGGTAGAGCAGACTGTAAACTTCTCTATCCACTCGATTGACCCTTAGCCAACACTTACTGGGGATTCTGGAAAGTTAGCAGTTGTTGAGCTATCACAGAACTCTCAGAGCATGTCTTGACCAGCCGATTGATTGGAGTGAGCCTTTCCAACCTCCTGTCTAGGTGAAGTATGAGCCAAAGTACAATGTTGAAACAGTGGCAGCCACAGCAAACCATATTTCTCAGGCATCAGGATCTCTTCCTCCACCGACACGGGTCGCAACTTACAGCAAACAAGTCGCCCCTTTTATCGCTCCTTGCGAACAGCATTGGGATACGGAGGATCTATTTTACTCTGGATCCTTAGAGAGATGAAGGACGGTATTAGCACATCTAGATGGATAAGGCATGTGCAAAAGTTATAATCAAGAAAATTGTAACCCTCGTAAGCGGGGCTCAAGGGTTGTTTTCTCTTGCCCAAGGAGAAGACCCTATCACTACGGAGGGAAGGAGTGTGCCACTGTTCCTTTCACAAGCTACCACTAAGAAGATGGGTCTCGTGCCTTACCCGGGCGGCACGAGGGGGACCTACACAATATTAGGCAGGTGGTTTTAATGTTGTGGCTGATCAGTGTGTATATTATATATATATATATATATATACACTATATTGCCAAAAGTATTCGCTCACCCATCCAAATAATTGAATTCAGGTGTTCCAATCACTTCCATGGCCACAGGTGTATAAAATGAAGCACCTAGGCATGCAGACTGCTTCTACAAACATTTGTGAAAGAATGGGCCACTCTCAGGAGCTCAGTGAATTCCAGCGTGGTACTGTGATAGGATGCCACCTGTGCAACAAGTCCAGTCGTGAAATTTCCTCGCTACTAAATATTCCACAGTCAACTGTCAGTTGTATTATAACAAAGTGGAAGCGATTGGGAATGACAGCAACTCAGCCACGAAGTGGTAGGCCACGTAAAATGACAGAGCGGGGTCAGCGGATGCTGAGGCGCATAGTGCGCAGAGGTCGCCAACTTTCTGCAGAGTCAATCGCTACAGACCTCCAAAGTTCATGTGGCCTTCAGATTAGCTCAAGAACAGTGCGTAGAGAGCTTCATGGAATGGGTTTCCATGGCCGAGCAGCTGCATCCAAGCCATACATCACCAAGTGCAATGCAAAGCGTCGGATGCAGTGGTGTAAAGCACGCCGCCACTGGACTCTAGAGCAGTGGAGACGCGTTCTCTGGAGTGACGAATCACGCTTCTCCATCTGACAATCTGACGGACGAGTCTGGGTTTGGGGTTGCCAGGAGAACGGTACTTGTCTGACTGCATTGTGCCAACTGTGAAGTTTGGTGGAGGGGGGATTATGGTGTGGGGTTGTTTTTCAGGAGCTGGGCTTGGCCCCTTAGTTCCAGTGAAAGGAACTCTGAATGCTTCAGCATACCAAGAGATTTTGGACAATTCCATGTTCCCAACTTTGTGGGAACAGTTTGGGGATGGCCCCTTCCTGTTCCAACATGACTGCGCACCAGTGCACAAAGCAAGGTCCATAAAGACATGGATGACCGAGTTTGGTGTGGAAGAACTTGACTGGCCTGCACAGAGTCCTGACCTCAACCCAATAGAGCACCTTTGGGATGAATTAGAGCGAAGACTGCGAGCCAGGCCTTCTCGTCCAACATCAGTGTCTGACCTCACAAATGCGCTTCTGGAAGAATGGTCAAAAATTCCCATAAACACACTCCTAAACCTTGTGGAAAGCCTTCCCAGAAGAGTTGAAGCTGTTATAGCTGCAAAGGGTGGGCCGACGTCATATTAAACCCTATGGATTAAGAATGGGATGTCACTCAAGTTCATATGCGTCTAAAGGCAGATGAGCGAATACTTTCGGCAATATAGTGTATATATATATATATATATATATATATATATATATACACACACACACACACACACACACACACACACACACACACACACAGTGGCAAGAAAATGTATACAAATCAGCTGGTTTTGCATTAATTTTGTCAAAAAATGTGATCTCATCTTCAGTCACAAGTAGACAAAACACAATGTGCTTAAGCTTACAACACACAATTATAATATTTCATGTTTTTAATGAACACATCCCTTTAAACATTCATAGTGCTTAGAAAAAGTAAGTGAATGGCTAATCATGTCAACGAATGTTCATTAGAGTCAGGAGTTGTGTGGGTTAAAGTTACTTTCACAAGAAGCATCTGCTGACATGGACCATGTCTAACAAAAAAAGAGATCTCAAAAGACCTACGATCAAGAATTGTTGCTTTGAATAAAGCTGGAAAGGGTTACAACATTAACTTGAAGAGCTTAGATATTCATCTGTCCACAGTTAGACAAACTGTCTATAAATGGAGACAATTTAGTACTGTGGCTACTCTCCCTAGAAGTGGCCGTCCAACCAAGATAACTCTAAGGGCACACTGCAGAATGCTCAATTAGGAAAAAAGAACCCTAGAGTGACAGCTGAAGACTTGAAGGAATCAATGGAACTGGTTAACATCTCTGTTCATGAGTCTACTATACGGAAAACATTAAACAGCCATGGTGTCCATGGTAGGACACCACGAAGGAAGTAGCTGCTTTCCAACAAAAACATCGCTGCGCATGCTGAGTGATTCCAGTCAGGCTTCCTAAGCAAGCAATTGACCCGGTTGCTAGGGTGGGTAAAGTCACATTGGGTTAACCTCCTCATGGTCGCTATAATGTGGTTCTCGCTCCCGGTGGGGCGCGTGGTGAGTTATGCGTGGATGCCATGGAGAATAGCGTGAAGCCCCACACGAGCTAGGTCTCCGCAGTAACACACTCAACATGTCACGTGATAAGATGCGCGAATTGATGGACTCAGACGCGGAGGCAACTGAGATTCGTCCTCCGCCACCCGGATTGAGGGAAGTCACTACGCCACCATGAGGACGTAGAGCGGATTGGGGAGAAAAGATCCACACAAAAAAACAAAAAATTTTGTGGACTGATGAAACAAAATGTGACAAGTTCCATCATTTGAGTTAGTGCAACAATCTCACGCCCAGTCTATTCTCTGTTATCTGAGTTACTGTATTAAAATCCTTCCGTTGTTGTAAGCCCTTGCGATATGCATATCTTGATATGTACATTTATGAATTTTTAATGTTCTATCATGATGTTAAATGTGAGATTTTTTTTTTGTTCAGAAATTCAAAAACAAAAGTGCCTAAATGTTTTAGAAGTGCAATATAACCTTCTTTTTTTCTTCTTCTTCTTCTTCTTTTCAAAATCAATTGTTTTACTCTCAGATTCAACCATAAGAAAAAATGTAAGAAATATAAGAATCTGTGCAGCAAAAGCAAAGCGACAGTGTTATATAATTATGGGGCTTCAAATATTGTTAAACCTTCATGAAACACTTTCACACTGCACACAGTTAGAAGGATACAGTATGAAGGTTATTTGAATAAGCGCTTCAGTATGTGAAGTGTACTCAATAGGTCATGTCACCGGGGCAATAAGTAAATTAACACCCTGCCATTGTATCAGCACTTTAGTGCCCTCTAAAACTCATAGAGCGAGTGCTCGGATAAACCTGCACCCTTTGCTATGTCTTAGAACAGCGGCTGTGCCGATAAGAAGATTTGAATTTTGAGACGGGGAAACGATTGAAGCTGAGCTGAGCTGAGGTGTGGCCTTCTACTGCCTCAAAATCCCAATAAAAGCAAAGTCAAGAGAGACAGATTATACAGAAAGAGAGCGCTCAAAGCACATAAAATACACTTTGAATCACACTCACAAGGTCAAACAAACAGGATTAAATGAAGTACAAACAGAAGGACATCAGATTATACAGAGTCAAACACTGTTTTGGCTATTAATTAGAGTGATAAATATCTCTAGGCTGATATAATCAGTAAAAAATGGTGCTAGATATTGAGATATGACCTTAAGCCCACTTTTAATCCATATCACAACATTAGATATAGAACTAAACCTTTGGTTAGCTCACCAACTTTCCTAACTTTTGCATATTATTAGACTATGTAACAAGCCTTGGATACATTTATACATTTAGGTGATTGTTAAAAACAATTTGGACACTGCTTTTGCACAGACAGGCATAAACATACATTTATGAAGAAAATGTGAGCAGAGCTTGCCTGTGAAAAGCCAGAGGTGTATACAGGGTCCGAAATCAACACCCGCCAAGCACCAAATGCGGGTACATTTTAAAGCGTCTTGTGTCTCCACTTGTGAATCTGGGCATGTTCATGTAAGTTTTAATTACCTCATCTATATATAATTACCATATGCATATTGCCATCCAGACATGTGACACTACTGCGTTTAACAGTACGAGAAACGAGGGAAACAGAAGATAATACAGACTGAAGCCTACACTTTGCATGTGAATGGACGCTGCTGCTAAAAATCATATCTAAATCTTTGTCTTGTTTTAGTTTAAAAATATCTAAACATCCTTTAAACAAGATCAATTTACCTGAGAAACATAATTGTATATTAAGACTTGTTAACAAAAAATATATCTTATTATATCTAGAATATACTGTATTATTATGTTATTATTATATAAGTGTCTTATTCTCAAACCATTTGGATTATTTTTCAGTGTATTAAGCATAAACCTAACCTAAGTTGTTTATAAGCCAGTCATCATGGGCCCAAAAAAATCAGTGTGGTCCCGAAACACATTCTCTCTCCTGATCCGTCCTTGCGCCAAGTCTTCTAAAAGCGCTAATGCTGCAATTGTCATTCAGAGCTGCATTTATTTAAATACATTCATTTAATTGCTTACATGTTGATTTTGCATACATAAGTATAATGTATTTACCAGTAATTCTTGTTCAGTGTAACTACTAAAGTTCACACAATTGGCAAGTAATAATTAAGCTTCATTAGATTTCCACAATCTATCTGTAGACAGGATGGCACATCTGCAAATCCGTCAAAGATGACTCATACTTAGATGAACTCTTTTGCCAGTGTCTTTGCAAATTGAACAAACAGTGCATACGCAAGGGGTAGTGCTCATGTGACGGACCTGCCGGTAGGCACATTTGTATGTCACGTTTATGTTTTATAAATACCATTGTATTTTGTGCATATGCTCCGTTTATACATCAGGCCCCAGATGCACTAATGAAAATGTCTACATTGCTTCACAAATAATACCTTTATTAATACTGCAACAAGGATGTAAATGTATCCTTTAGCTGTTTGCCTATTATCTTTTTATAGTTACCTTTTTTCGGATCAGTCACAATCTATGTTAATATGATGGCACAGAGCTGTACCTTTAGGAACGAGTGCACACTAAAAACTACAGCTGCTTAATATGGAGGAAAAATGCGATATTCGATATGTTAATCCTATAATGACACTATAATCCAGAACATTGAAACTCCCACTGGCCAAATACTGTAAACTGAAGTTTACTGGAATAAAAAAAGGGTCATCTATCCCAAAGATCACATACATAGTTGTCTTTGTTCCAAATTGCATACTGTATCCAATATATAGTTTAACCATTAGCTCTATAGTTGATTTTTTTTTTTTTTTTTTAAAGCATATGAATATAAAGTTACAGTAATTTCACCATATTTTGGGATATCCAAAAAGAATCTGTGTTGTAAAATATTTAATTTTTACACTTTAATGCATGTTCGTATTAATTTCAAAATTAGTTAATTCAATGTGGGACTTTTATTTTGAAAACGATGTCCAAAAGTGCTTGCAGTACACATCCGCTTTCTGCTATGGTTAAACGTGCTTGTTGTCAGTCTGCGCTGAACTTGAACTAGGAATGATTTCACTGGACCGAACATTCATTTAAAGCAATCATTTGATATATCCACACAAACTTACAGCAGCCAATAAACAAGCCAAGTTTGAGTTTGTATACTGTGTCTGGTCTCATTATTATCTACACACACACACACACACACACACACACACACAACACAGAGTGAAAGCACATGAAAGGGCTGGTTACGGCTACATATGCACAAAATGTGACAAGCTCCATCATTTGAGTTAGTGCAACAATCTCACACCCGGTCTATTCTCTGTTATCTGCGTTACTGTATTAAAATCCTTCCGTTATTGTAAGCCCTTGCAATATGCATATCTTGATATGTACATTTATGATATTCCGATAAATTTGATACATCGTGCAGCCCTACTAAAAACCGTCTCGCAGATCATTTGATGAAGTCATTTTAAGTTCATTTTCATTTGAACGTGACCTGAATGTGGTGCTGTCTGAGTCAGCGTATTGAACGAATCAGTGCAAAGTTGAGGCAATAGGCTTGTTTAAGATGAGCAAGTTCTCCGCAGAACAGATCACTGGTGACTAGAGCCCGACCGATATGGGTTTTTGAGAACGATACGATACCGATTTTAGAGAGGGAAAATTCACCAATTACCAATATGGTGGCTGATATAGTTCATTTTTGAGCTGGAATGAAAACAGACCTTTTCTATGTGGATTTTTCCCCGATATGACTTTGCAAAGGTACTCAAAAGGCTGCTTTCTTAAATATTTTTATCAAAGAATATTTGACATTATTATTATACATTGTCAACAAATTCTAGAAATGATACAATAAATAGCTTAATAAACATCAGTACTGTATGTTCAGTATAAGTCAGTTGCTGACCATTAAAATAAATAATAAATAAATAATAAAATAAATATAAGGGGCCGGTTGCACCACCTATACGTACGTTACAACTTAGCCTAGTTGTGGCGTAAATGGGCACTAAGTCAAAATGTATGCACTACTAAATATTTGAGCGTTGCACCATTACGTTTATGTAGGACATAACCCTATGTATAAACTAAATATTTATGGCAGCCTCCGACCAGGAGTAACTGATGGAATAAAAAAGCAGACTCACTTAATGACATCAATGAGCTCATGTTTTGGTTGACAGGCTTCAGTCCTTTCGACATATATGATGGTGTTGGCAATTACACTTGTTTACATTTACGAGATTAAAAAACAAACTTACTTTTAAGCGGCTCTTCAGTATGAAACCGATCTAACGGTGCCATTTTTAGGGTGCGTCGCCCGGTGTCAAGTTTCAACACATTCAAAATATATGTAGGATTTTAAAATGACTAAATGTCTATTTTTCCAGCCTGTTGTATTAGTATTTATCACCCCTTATTTTAGATACAGTTCCTATATATTATTATTTACACAGGGCAAATATACTATTTATTAAATCTACTTTTGTTACGTATCCTATTTTAATGTCTGGAAAACCAGACTTTTAAATATTAGATTTTATAAATGCAATGACTGGAATTGTTCGGTTGAAGGGGGTACCAAACTGTGAATTCTGAACAAAACAGTTTGGTGAATACATGTTTACACAATAGCTTCCACTCAGCTGACAAGCAATGAAAGTAGCTATGTGATTAGCTAGTTAGCTATAAGCTCGTTGTCACGGAGAGAAAAAGATGGACTTTATTTACTTTCCAGCATTGTGTCTCACCAACTAGGTAACAACATAGCGTGAAATCAACACTCAGACACAATCCACCACCACACCGTTGTCTGCTGAGCTGCAAAAAGATGCTCTGATGTTTACCTTTCAATCTGCTACATTACTGACTGCACTGACAACTATAGCTGGCTAACAGCAAACAGATGCAATAAACATGAGTGACATGGTTGTCAGGGACAGGGTTAACGTTATATTGTTTATTAACTTTCCAGTATGTATTTCACAAACTAGTTAGCAATTTACAGAGAAGACACAGCTTAACACCGCACCACTAAACTCCGCCCTGTCTGCAGAGCCACCGTCAATTCAGCTCTGTAAACAATGTTATGACACCAGTTCTAAAGCACTATTTTCTGCATTATATGTTCTGAAAAAAGATTTCATATCTGTGCATATTGGTAAACATACACGCCGATACCGATATATTGGTGAAACGCTAGTATCAGCCGACCGATATATCGGTTGGGCACTACTGGTGACCACCTGCAGGTTTATGCTGATTAGAAATCTGTCTGACTTGCTGTGATGTCACAGCAACGTATGTCAAAAATACTCTAGCGAGAGTGAGGTGGCCGCATGTCTCTGGAGGGAGGTGGTGCAGTTGCTTTCTACCAGCTGTGCAAACTGCAAGCACGACAGAAAACGACTTGCTGATGCCACCGCTTAATGTTTATTGGCTTAAACAACCTAAAGTTTTGTTCTCTTCTAAAATATTAGATTGCCATGTTTTTAAGAGTATAAATAAAAAGTGTGTGATTATTCCCAACACTCCTACAGTGCAATCTCTGAATGGGATATGTGATTGTTATTTTTTTTTTTTAATGTGTGTCTATTAGGTGGCCTGGGTAGCTCAGCAAGTAAAGACGCTGACTATCACACCTGGAGTCGCAAGTTTGAATCCAGAGTGTGCTGAGTGACTCCAGTCAGGCTTCCTAAGCAACCAACTGGCCCGGTTGCTAGGGTGGGTAGAGTCACGTTGGGTTAACCTCCTCGTGGTCGCTATAATGTGGTTCTCGGTCTCGGTGGGGCGCACGGTGAGTTGTGCATGGATGCCGCGGAGAACAGCGTGAAGTCTCCACACCATAGTCTCCGCGGTAAGGTGCTCAACAAGCCATGTGATAAGATGTGCGGATTGACGGTCTCAGACAGGGAGGCAACCGAGATTCATCCTCCACCACCCGGATTGAGGCAAGTCACTATGCCACCACGAGGAGTTAGAGCACATTGGGAATTAGGCATTATAAATTGGGAAAAAAAGGGGAGAAAAAAATCCCAAACAAAACTGTCTTTATTAAACTAAAATGGATTAAAAAGACACACCTTTTGGGGGGAAATAAATAACAGGTACATTCTTTTATTTAAAAGCAACAGAATTAAATTACATCCACTTTATCAGCAACAAAGCACATGAGCGTGAATCACACAATATATGCCTTTGATCTCGTAGGCGGCTGATCCACAACAAGGAGTGAGAACTGTCCGACTATATAACTGCTATACACTGTAGTTGAGCTCACATTGTGATATTTTATTTGTTTTATTAATGTACAGTCGATTACTTTTCACACCCAATTTTTTGGAGGCACTACCTCTCTTGACTCTTCAGAGAAAACACCACTGATGTGATGTATCCTTCATGTCCAAAGCACAAATGGTCACATACCGAAGTTAAATACTGAGGGTTAGGGGTTTGTTCAAATCAGCAACTCTAAGTGTGAGCAATAGTAATAATGATTCTTGCCTCAGCAAACGCCACAAATTGCTGTAAATTGTCTAAACGAGGAAACTCAAAAACTATTATGAGGAAAATGTTTTCATTAGTGCCATTACGGGGCTGCCAGTACTTATAATGTTTAAAATCAGAGCGCTGAGAGCAGTTACAATTATACCTTCATAACGACAACACATTTGATTGACAATGAAATGATTACAATGGGGTAACCTCCTCGTGATCGCTATAATGTGGTTTGTTCTCGGTGGGGCACGTGGTGAGTTGAGCGCGGATGCCGCAGTGCATGGCGTGAAGCCTCCACATGCGCTATGTCTCCGTGGCAACGTGCTCAACAAGCCACGTGATAAGATGCGCGAGTTGATGGTCTCAGACGCGGAGGCAACTGGGATTCATCCTCCGCCACCCGGATTGAGGCGAATCACTACATGACCACGAGGACTTAAAAAGCGCACTGGGAATTGGGCATTCCAAATTGGGTGAAAAAAAAAAAAAAAATTGACAATATTTGTCAGATTTCATTGAGGTTTCATTTTTGCTTTTCGGTATATGTTTTCTAAGGCTTTATTAGCCTTTCAAGTAAAAGGCATTATTCATACCAGCTTATATATTTAGTTTTTGGCAAAATCCATTCAGAACAGTGTATTATTTATGTTTTAATTTAAAGCTGAAGTATATAACTTTGTCAGTGTTAAAATACTTTCTCATATTCCAGCTTAATATGCAGAGACAACTACAAGTAAGCCATACATAGGTTAATTTTCTCAAAAAACTGTAAACACTGTGTCTCTGTGGGGCTATAAAAAATTCCTGTTTTGTTTTGAGCGACCAATTACACCCGCCCCAACAATGTTATTCATCCAATGGAGTTACTTGGAGGGTGTGGCTATCTGACCATGAACAACTGCAGGTGAGGGGCATATTCAGAAAGCTGTTTTGAAAACATTGATTATTTTTGCAAATCCGTTCAGTGGCACGGAAATGAAGCGCTTCCGCGTTGCAAAAAAAAAAAAAAGTGGACAGCGCTCCTTGCGACAATGTACTTGTGTTGTGCTATAAATTGCAGTCTGATGCAGAATTCGGAATTGCATATTACCACACTACCCCTACTATTTCTGCCATAGACAAATATGGCAGTAGTAGTACGAGTACTATGGGTAGTATGCAATTCCGAACTCAGCCTGACACATTTCGGAGTGCAAAAATGTGTGAAATTCAGCTTGCATGGCTAGACACTTTTGCATTCACACACTTATAAAGTATGTTTCAGCCTAACCATTACCATGCACATTAACTCAAAACTGCTGGAGAAAACTTTGGAATCATTTTGTGTTACCTTAAGATCACAAACGTCTTGCGTTAAATCATCCTGTTTGCTGACAGTAGAGAAGGAACGAAGCGCCCCAGTGAGGCGAGGGGGAGACATGACCTTACACGCCGTCTGATCTGTTCATACAGGAAAAATGATAAATATTAATATATACAGTTGCTTTATGTGTCTCTAGGGTTGCAGATCTTATGGAGTGATTCATATTTTGAAGTGCTCTTAACAGACAAAAAAACAAGACTTTTACAGGCCAAAATAAAAGAATTTGGACAATTAAGTCACACTTTAAAATGTCTGAATGTCTTTGCAATAGATCACAAAATATCAAAGCAAGTGTCATTTGCAAGCAAAACAAGCTGGAGCTAACATTTGACCACCACAAATGTCACAATGCTATTTTGAACTGTTTATGTACAAACCTAACAAACTTGAAAAATTGCTTGAAAAGTTTGCTTGTGCTATATTTCCATAAAGTAATTTACCCTTGTTTTGATATTTGATTATGATTATGATTTCATAATTCAACAATTTCCATTAATGTGTGGTGCCCAAATACTCTTCTAGAAACTGCTATACACCTGATCAATCATGTCCCTATGAGTTATGATGTACATATAGATGATCTTTTAATAACCACAATAGCAAATACACGTGTCACGATCTATAAACGGAATAATATAAAGCGTGTTAATGATAAATACTGACTTAGACAGCATTACAACTCATCTGAAGCATCACAACAGGGCTATCTTGTATAATTAATGCTCAAATCCGTGTATTTCAACACCTCGTCAAACACAAATCAACATAAGTTGGTGTGAATATGAATATGAATATAAATATGATACCTGACCAGTGACAGATTCGAAAGTTCAAACAAAAAAAAAACTGGACCCTTCAAAACAGCGTCAGCCGGCGAACATGCGGCAGCGTTTACAGCGCAGTGTAGTATGGGTATTGTAGTTTTCTAATATAATAACATGCTTGGCTGATACGGCTGACAGCGGGTCTCTGGACTACAATATCCAGCAGATACACATATGCGGAAATAACAAGGAAGAACAAGTAAATTCATGATAGAATGACGTTTTATTAGTAAATTATGTCTGCATCCGAAAACGTAAGAAGCTGACGTGCTGCCTAATCAGTTAATGGCTTTACTGACAGATGTTTTGAAAGAAAGGAAACTGGTGTCCGAACAGTTTGAAAAGCACCTTATTTTCATCTTGACTCGGTATACAGCCTCCGAAGGCAGCATTTTCCTGGTGTCACGCAGCCTAATAGGCATATAAAAATGCTGGCTCACATTTACATTTAATTTCTTAATTACGTAATACACATTTCTATATACTGTAATTAATATTTAACGACATCTTTATTTAATATTAACAAAGTATTAATATATTCAGTGGTATATTCAGTGGTTATATTTCATGTAAATAAAAGTGAAGTGGATCCACACACTGTTTAATTATTCCCTTTTATTAATTGAAAAATGTTGGTGTGATTTTTAAATAATAAAAGGAATAATTAAACAGTGTGTGGATCCACTTCACTTTTATTTCAGTGCTTTTTTCCTTGATCCAGCACCTGTTGCAGAAATGTTGAATGTGCATGCAAGTAGACTTTCAGATAAAACCTTTTGTTTAGAAAAAAAAAAAAAAAAGATAAATGGATAGTTTTTTTTTTTTTTTTTTTTTAACCTAAAGCCATGATATGGCAGGCCTTGTGTGTGTTTCTTTAAATTACATTTTTGGACAGTTGGAATTTGAATTAATGAGCATTGGCCTGTTTGAACAGTCTTGTCACTGTAAGTCTAGATATGATTTCTTGGATTTTTTATCGTCTGCTGTGCGAAACACTTTTTTTATTTATTTTTTTCTGGAAAAGATATAGATGAAGTTACTGATTACAAACAAACGCTTCACTACGGCACTTCCGGGTTCTTTTAGGTGCACTGAAATCACCATTAAAGATATGGGCAAATATCCACTAATTATAAAAATACAAAAATGGGCAATCAAATTCTGGAAACATTTAAAACTCAGTGACCCCCACTCATACCATTATAAAGCCCTGCAATACCAAGAGCTGAGCAACAAACCAATCCCCTCACTCAGCTGGTCCGGAGCTTTAGTCCTGATGCTTCACCAACATCTACTAACCCTCATCACACTGAAGACCACCAGAACAATACTGCTAAACTAATTAGATACAGCCAAATTACAGCACAATAAAACATAATTCTATCACTTACTGGGAAACTCAAACAAAACAACAGAGTAAAATGCAACACTATCTGGCTCTAAAAAGAGAATACACCATGGCAGACTATCTGAACACAGTGTATAGAATTGTTCTATAGTCTATACAGTATTTAATACAATTACATCAGAAGTAACTAATTAAATTCCTGAAAAATAAAGAGTAATCCCTTACTTTACGTTTTTCAATGAAAAAGTAATTTAATTACAGTAATTTAATACTTAGTAATGCATTACACCCAACACTGCTGTAGACCAATAATTTACAGGGGTCATGTCATGAGGAATAAAATGTTCCTTGATATTTTGACATATAAGAGGTCTTTCTACTACAAAACATACTGTAAATCTCAAAACTTAATCCCTAATGCAATAAAAGCATTTATTGAAACCAAGCTGCAAAAACACCTCGTTCTCTTCTTCCGTGACTGCCCTACGTCACTAGGGGTACATTAATTCATGACCGCCTCTACAGCTTAAAAACATCAATGCCTACTTTTACTTGTAACGTAAAAGGAGCACATGCTCAAAATGTTCATCAGTGAGACGACTGCGCTTCGGGGTAAGAATATGATGATATTGATATGAAAATTATCAATAAATTATTAGCAATTTACTGACATTGCCTTGTAATAAGTAATCATGTAATCTATAAAAAAGTAATTGTAGTCTGATTAGAAATATTTTAAAATGTAATTTAATCCAATTACAAGTAATTGATTTTTGTGATCTGATTACATAATCCAGATTACATGTAATCCATTACCACCCAGCACTGTATATCATATACTGAACATTTTCCACTTTTGGAAATGTCCATGTTAATGTTTAAAACATTCCTAGTGAGATATACGAGAGCATGCTTCTGTTTGTCCCTCGCTCCTCAAGTAGGCCGCATGCAGTGTGTGTGAAGTTCTGATTAATATGAGCAATTTCTTTCTAAAACAAAAAAGACGCAAGCAACGTTCAAAGAACAAGCACAGACTGTTGTATACATACAGTGGGGCTGTATAAAGCTGGGATTTCACAGCAAAGGTTTTGCTGGTGATATAAAATTAAGCAATATTGTGAATATTACAATGTTTTTAATGCACTTTGCACTTTATTTCCTAAAGAGCGCATCATTAGACTAATTTCACACGATCCTTAAAGTCCCCGTGAAGTGCCTTAATGAGTGCTGTTAAATTTGGTGTTTTGACGTATTTCCTTCTGAAACAGGAAGTAGTGGTGGGACATGATGAACCACTCGTTCATAGATGAATTACAGACCGGGCCAGTGCCCCATGACTACCAGGGGCCTGGGGGGGCCCTGGGCTGCAAGGTCTCGCGGCCCATCAACTTTGAAAACAAATTAACTAAAACTAAAAAATAAATTGGCCCTGGGGCCCTTGCTAGTCATAATCTGCCCCTGCACTCATCCCATTTAAAAAAAATAGCCAATAGGCTTTAGCTTACAGCCACACACACCCATTTCCACCACGCTACTTGTGTCAGAGCCGCTTGAGAAGCTATCTCAAAACCGGCCAGCTTTTCAAAAGTTTTGAAAACCGAATGAAGATCTGACATCATTAATCCATAACCAGCCCACAAACACGCAGCACATCGTGGTCTTTACCTACAACAAGTCTGGAGCCGTTGTGCAAGTCCAGTGCAGATGAATGAGAAACAAGTGAGCAAAAGATAATATAGCCATGTTTTGTATCACAGTAGACTAAGCATAAAGAATAAAGAACAATTATTTCAGCTGATCATCCCAAGATACACTATATTGCCAAAAGTATTCGCTCACCCATCCAAATAATTGAATTCAGGTGTTCTAATCACTTCCATGGCCACAGGTGTATAAAATGAAGCACCTAGGCATGCAGACTGCTTCTACAAACATTTGTGAAAGAATGGGCCGCTCTCAGGAGCTCAGTGAATTCCAGCATGGTACTGTGATAGGATGCCACCTGTGCAACAAGTCCAGTCGTGAAATTTCCTCGCTACTAAATATTCCACAGTCAACTGTCAGTGGTATTATAACAAAGTGGAAGCGATTGGGAATGACAGCAACTCAGCCACGAAGTGGTAGGCCACGTAAAATGACAGAGCGGGGTCAGCGGATGCTGAGGCGCATAGTGCGCAGAGGTCGCCAACTTTCTGCAGAGTCAATCGCTACAGACCTCCAAAGTTCATGTGGCCTTCAGATTAGCTCAAGAACAGTGCATAGAGAGCTTCATGGAATGGGTTTCCATGGCCGAGCAGCTGCATCCAAGCCATACATCACCAAGTGCAATGCAAAGCATCGGATGCAGTGGTGTAAAGCACGCCACCACTGGACTCTAGAGCAGTGGAGATGCGTTCTCTGGAGTGACGAATCACGCTTCTCCATCTGGCAATCTTATGGACGAGTCTGGGTTTGGCGGTTGCCAGGAGAACGGTACTTGTCTGACTGCATTGTGCCAACTGTGAAGTTTGGTGGAGGGGGATTATGGTGTGGGGTTGTTTTTCAGGAGCTGGGCTTGGCCCCTTAGTTCCAGTGAAAGGAACTCTGAATGCTTCAGCATACCAAGAGATTTTGGACAATTCCATGCTCCCAACTTTGTGGGAACAGTTTGGGGATGGCCCCTTCCTGTTCCAACATGACTGCGCACCAGTGCACAAAGCAAGGTCCATAAAGACATGGATGAGCGAGTTTGGTGTGGAAGAACTTGACTGGCCTGCACAGAGTCCTGACCTCAACCCAATAGAGCACCTTTGGGATGAATTAGAGCGAAGACTGCGAGCCAGGCCTTCTCGTCCAACATCAGTGTCTGACCTCACAAATGCGCTTCTGGAAGAATGGTCAAAAATTCCCATAAACACACTCCTAAACCTTGTGGAAAGCCTTCCCAGAAGAGTTGAAGCTGTTATAGCTGCAAAGGGTGGGCCGACGTCATATTAAACCCTATGGATTAAGAATGGGATGTCACTTAAATTCATATGCGTCTAAAGGCAGATGAGCGAATACTTTTGGCAGTATAGTGTATCTCTGGCTGCACAAAAAATATAAATAAACTCTGGTAACTGTTCTTGTCCAGCTCCCACATCCCATTCAGAAGTGATCTTCCCAATGCTCTATTCCATTCAAAGACAATTACCCTCCACTGTGAGAGCTTCATATGGCTGAAAGGTGATAACAGACAGTCAGAACTCACTTTTTAAGCAATTGTTATTATAAATTCTGTTTGGAACAACCCTACAGCATGGATTGTGCTCCCTTCGAAGTGCCCTGCGAAGGCATGATCAGCCCCAGCAGAACACTGCCAGAGGCTCTGAACAGTTGTAGGGGGAGGGTGCGTTCTCATTCTAGAAAACATTTGATTAGACAAGGTTTCTGAGCCTCTATGTGACGTCATGGAGTCTTTTTAGCCGGAGGAGAGAGACTTCAGATTTTAAATGCTTATAACTTCTGAAAATGAATTTTGCCAACGTTTAGAAGTACACTAGTTTATAGATGACCTTAAAGCTAATAGATATGGACTAAAAGCAGCAAAACCTCATTTTTGATTTTACTGGGTCTTTACAGGGGCAGTTCTAGAGTAAGTGGATATTCAGGGCTTAGCCCAGACCTCTGTGAATATGAGGGCTGCACAATTAATCAAAATAAAATAAAAATTGTAATATGGTCATATATGATTATTAAACCACAAAAGTCAATGAAATGAATAGCCTACACGGTTTGTGTGCTCTACAGAGTGAACGGGTGACACACTCTCCTGTTTTTAAGCGCTGAGCTCAGAGTGGTTGACGTGCATTGTGAAAGCAGGTTGCAGGTTCATACATTCACGCAATTTTTTAACATTTGTTTCCACTAGAAGTTATTATCCACAGTTTTCCTGAGCAAATACTGGACGGGGCCATTATGATTCTAATTGCCTGTTTTCTGGCCTTGAGATGCAATGTAAAACCACCGAAACGAGCGGTTCAGATTGAGAACAACAACCACTGACATTTTTTAGAGTAAAGATTAGTTTCAGGCTCAACTTGTGCAGTTGTTGGCTGTCATAACAACTTATAGTATATTATTTCAACGTAACTAACCTCGGACCATCGCTTCATGTCATCTACACACTCAGGTGAGGCACTGTCAATAAAAACGGTCATCTTGACCCTGTAAAGTATAGGTATTATAAAGCCATGTTTTTTGACAATTTTTAAAAATGTAATACCTTAAATATTAAATTAGCCACTAAAAATATACGCTGATGCGAGATAAAACACTGGAGTCCCGAAATTCAAAACAGTCGAATCGTGGAACACTTCTGCATTCAGGAAAAAGGTGGAAACAAGTCAAAAAAGTGACACAGTACAACAGAAAATGAGTGAGAAAATGAGATTTGTATTGAGTAAAAAAACAATTGCATAAGCTAAAACAAATCTAATCATTAAAATAATACAATAATCCACTAAATAATAATTCAGTATTATAATAATATTGTTTATTATTAATATAAACATATACATTTTTGCCTTTTTTTTTTTTTTTTGACAGTATGGATGAGGCAGAGCAATCCACAAAAAACAACATTTTTTAGCTTTATCTAGTAAGAAAAATAAATAACAATATAATAATAATATTTTTACTAATAATTACTATTGTTATTATTATAAAAAATTATTTATTTTATGAATTATTCAAGGTATATTTGCTTTATGGAAACTATAAATGGAATAGAGTTACATATAAATTGGTCTTTCATTTAGTTATATCCAAATACAGATACAGATAATTTTGCAACAGAAACAGTTACAAACATAGATACAGATAATTGCTTCGCTGCACACCCCTAATTATTACTTTAAGCTAAAAAGTGTAAAACTGCAGCACTGCCCATATCCACCATCTGCTGCTCAAAAGAACCCAGAAGCAAGTGCCCATGCCTGCTTTGTGATATCACAGTAATTTATAATTTATTTTAGTAATTTATTTTATAGCAACGTGAGTCAAAACAGTCAGAAGGTCTGTGTCCAGTTTGGTGGATGTAGTTTGAAAGCTGTAGGAGGAGTTACAATTGATAATTCTGGTCTTGGTTTATGGATTTTGGAAAAACCCTAACAAAATCTGTAGAATAACAGTATATTGGCTTCATCAAGTCAACATAATTAAACATTCACATAGACTCCTCAATATGATCTCATTTTGTTTTTGGCCCAATTTTTACCATTTAGCTTGTTTATTTGAGGATCAAATGTAGTCTGCAGACATAATTCCCAAAAATGAGCTAAATAGTTTGCCACTTTGAATCTGTAAAATTCCTGGAAACCCTATCAGTGACATGCTGCATAGTCACTGATAGTCACAATAGTCATAGTCATAGTCACAAACAACATACATTTTGGTCCCGGAATGGACTAAACTTTTTCCATGACAAACGGACAAAAACGTATTTAGGGGCAGCTGGAATTTGGGCTAGTCTATAATTACAATTAGCTATATATTTGTAAAAAAAAATATCGAGGGGTGTCACGTGACGCCATGCGAGGAGCACACAGTTGTAAACGATGAGGTCTGTGCACATTGCTAGTTTTGAATTATTTTTGTATAATAATCCAATGACATTCGATACACCCTGCTACATATTTGTTCTTTGAAGTCAACATGGCAAAGAATTCAAAATCCTCAGGCTCTGGAGATATTAAAAGACACTTACGTGCTCAAGCTGAAACCTCTGACAGGCCTGCAGACCAGGGACTGGGTTTGGACGGTGCGGCGGGAGAAATCCAGTGTCAACTGGCGAGCATGTCTGTGATGCTGACGAAGGTTGTTGCAGACTTGGAGGATCTCGCTGTAATATGTCAATCGATTACGGCGATGGAAACGAAATTCTCTGAGTTGGTTACAAGATTGTCGGGTGTCGAGAAACTGGAGTCTGGAGTCATCGGAGAGGGAATTAGCTGCTAATCCGCTAGCAACCAAGGGAGATTTGGAACGCATTTTTGAAAAATTGGAAGACCTTGAGAACCGCAGCTAGCGAAATAATGTCCAAATTGTTGGAATTCCTGAGCATGAAGAAGGCCGAGATGTGGTGAAATTCTTAGACGAGCTCATCCCGAGTCTGCTCGACATAAAAGGCCATAAGCTGGAAATCGAGTGAGCTCACAGAGTCCCGGCTCGCAGATCCGTTGAGAGAGACAGGCTTCGATCAATTCTGGCCAAATTTTTAAAGATCTTGTGTTGCGCGAGGCGAGGAGTAAAGGAAGGCTTTCTTGGAAGAATCACAACATTTTCTTGTTCCCGAATTCAACAAGAGAGAAACGTGATCGATTCAAGGCCAAACTGAGAATAGAGACTAAGGATGGCCGCAAAGTATTTACCTGTCCCAAGCAAGCACTGTCCTTCATAGAAACATTGGAGTGAGTAAGCCTTTTGGTGCTTCTCATGTGGCTCCAGAGTGGATTAACTCACTGTACTTACTCTTGGCTGTTTGAGGAAGCTGGGCGCTATTTTTGTTTCTTTTTGTGCTGGTTCCGCCTAGCAGCTGGAGTTTGTTTTGTGGAATAACACTCCTTCGGGACAGTTGTGGATGAATCTGCTCATTCTTTGTGCTTATGCCTCCTATTGGCTGGAGTTTGTTTTGTGGAGTATTTTTGCAGGACATTGGGAGGATTAAGTCATCTGCTGCACTCATGAACAGCCGGCTCACTGAACACTCGTTTGACTGTCCGAGAAAACTGAACGGCTTTATATTTTTTAATGGTTTTTTTAATTATTATATATTTATTTATTTATTTGTGCTGGTTCCGCTAGTGGCTGGAATTTGTTTTGTGGAGGAACACACCTTCGAGACAGTTCTGTGAATGAATCTACATGTTCTTTGTGTTTATTCTGCCTATTGGCTGGGGTTTGTTTTACAAAGTATATTCTGTTATGTAATTTTGCCTCACAAAATTTGTGCAGAAGCAGCGGACTTGAGCAATCCAATGGCAAAGTTGTCGTGGGGGCTCTCGTAGGCGTTCATGGACTTTTTGAGTTTAGAGGGATTGACGCCGGTTGGTGCTGTCGTGCACAGGGTTAATGCACACGTTTTTCTTTTTTCTGTTTTTTGGGTTTGGGGGGAAGTTCGGGGTTTGTTGCACTAATGTTGGAATGTGGTCTTTATAATCTTGTTTTTGACACAATTTATTTTTGCTATTATATCAAAATGTCAAATGTTAATATGAGTGGGTTATCTTTCTCCACGTGGAATGTGAATGGGTTGGGGCACCCCATAAAAAGAAGGAGGGTTATTTCTTTTCTTAAGCGTAAGAAATATGAAATAGTGTTTCTTCAAGAAACTCATCTTTCCTCTCAGGAAGCTGAAAAATTTGGGAAGATATGGGGTGGACATGTTTTATTTAGTGCTGGCTTAAGTAAGAGCAGGGGAGTCATTACATTGATAAGTAAATATCTACAATTCAAATCTCTCAAACAGATTAAAGATAAATAAGGAAGAGTCGTTATTGTTTTAGCTGAAATTCAGGGGCAAAGGTTGATTTTGGCTAATATTTACACACCTAATGCTGATGATCAGGGCTTTTTTACAGATCTTGAAGGGATGTTGCAAGCCGCTGCCACCCCTCATGATATAATATCGGGAGGAGACTTTAATCTTTTGATGGACTCAGTCCTTGATCATAGTGAAGCAAAAGTGTGTAAGCCCCCTAGAGCAACATTGACGCTTCTCAGGATGTGTAAAAATCTTGGTCTTGCAGATATTTGGTGACTTTTGAACCCATCTTTTAGGGACTATACATTCTTTTCATCAGTCCATAAGATTTATTCTAGAATATGTTTTTTATTTTTTTATATCTAAGTCCCTCATTTCATCTGTCGTGGATTGCTCAATTGGAAACATTATAGTCTCAGATCATGCCTTGAGTTTAGAGGTGTTGCCACATATGGAGAAAAAGTAATCATACAGCTGATGCTTTAATGTATCCCTTTTGCAAAATCCTAATTTCCAACAAATGTTAAAGACTGAAATCAGTGTCTATATGGAGACCAACTGGTCCTCAGTATCTTCTGTGGGTGTGGCTTGGGAGGCACTTAAGGCAGTTCTTAGGGGTCGGATCATACAGTATGCCTCATTCATCAAAAAATCCAAAGCATGAAAACATTTACATTTACATTTATTCATTTGGCAGACGCTTTTATCCAAAGTGACTTACAAGAGAGGAAAAACATAAACGAATCATCTTAAGTGCTATATTACAAAGTTTCACTAGCATCAGAATAGCATTCAAAACAGATTTTTTTTTTTTAGTGACCTGGTTAAGTGCTCATGGAAAAGATGTGTTTTTCGCCATTTTTTGAAGACAGAAAATGAGTCCACAAGAACTCGTAGAGTTGGAAGAAAATATTAAAAAGGCCGAGGCAGAGCTGAAGTGCCGAATGTCATCTGATGGCCTCAGAGAACTGTACTGAAATACAGATATAATACTATTTTGTCACGGAAAGTGGAGTTTTGGTTATTCAGGGCAAGACAGTCATACTTTGAGTAGGGGACAAAGCAGGGAAGCTTATGGCTAGATATATAAAGCAGAGAGAGTCTTTTTCTACCATTCCCTCAGTGAAATCTGCTGCTGGTAAAATGTTTACCCCGGCCATTGATATTAATAATGCCTTTAAAGAGTTCTATCTTGATCTTTATAGTTCCACTTCTTCGTCTACTAATGAAGATATTAGAAACTTTGTGGAACCATTAGAACTCCCTAAATTGACGACTGAGCAAAAAAATTCTCTTGATTCTGAGATAATCTTGGAGGAACTTGACGAGGTAATTAAGGCCCTACCTACAGGCAAGGCTCCGGGGCCAGATGGTTTTGCCGCTGAATTTTTTTAGACCTTATGTTACGGAACTGGCTCCACATTTGTTAGAAGTTTACACGGAATCATTAAAGAATGGAAAGCTTCCCCCAACCATGACACAAGCCCGGATCAGTCTGATTCTTAAAAAGGACAAAGATCCAAGCGAGTGTAAGAGTTATCGTCCAATTTCCCTGATCCAGCTAGATGTAAAAATGTTGTCAAAAATTCTGGCTAACCAATTAAGTAAAGTTATGACATCTCTTATACATATAGATCAGGTGGGGTTTATTTGGGGCTGATCAGACTCCAGTCACTGCCATCTCACTTGACACCGAAAAGGCATTTAATATGGTAGAATGGGATTATCTTTTTAAGATTTTGGAAATGTATGGTTTCGGGAGTATGTTTATTGGTTGGATTAAGTTACTTTATAGACACCCTGTAGCAGTGGTACAAACAAATGGATTAATTTCAGATTATTTTACTCTGGATAGGGGCACCTAGCAGGGTTGCCCTCTTTCCCCATTATTGTTCTGTCTTGCCCTGGAACCATTATCAACTGCGATAAAAAAGGAGGATGATTTTTCCAGTGGTGGTGGCAGAAGGTGTGGCGCATAAGCTTCTGCTTTACACAGATTATATTTTATTATTCGTCTCTGACCCTACTAGATCTATGCCTTGCCTCCACAGAATTATTAATTCCTTTTCCAAGTTCTCAGGATACAAAGTCAATTGGTCTATATCCGAAGCTTTGGCTCTGACAGCGTACTGTCCAGTAACAGCCTTCCAGCCGGGTGCCTTCCGGTGGCCCAAACAGGGCATTAAGTATTTGGGTATTTTATTCCCAGCAAATTTGTCTGATTTAGTTAGAGTTAATGTTGACCCTTTAATAAAAAGGTTTTCGAGCGATGTGGGCAGGTGGGCTTCATTACACTTATCTATGATTGGGAAGGTTAATGTTATTAAAATGAACTGTATTCCAAAATTCAACTACCTGCTACAGTCACTCCCTATAGCTGTCCCCCTCTCTTATTTCAAACAATTTGAGAGCATAGCGAAGTCTTTCATTTGGAATGGTAAGTGCCCCAGATTACATTTTAGTAAGCTGCATAGGCCGATTGACAAAGGTGGGCTAGGCCTACCCAAGATTTTCTTTTATTATTATGCATTCGGTCTCAGACATTTGGCTCATTGGTCGCTTCCACCTGAAAGAGCCCCTCCCTGGTTCTGTATTAAACAGGAAGTACTTGCACCTATTTTGCCATTGCAAAGCCTTTCTATCAATCTAACCAGAAAAGTTAAATCACACCCCATTATTTCGCATTTGCACTTGGTATGGACAAAAGTGTCCAGAGTGTTTAATTCGGATATTTATCTAAATGTTGCCTCGAGCTTATGGCTAAACCCCAAACTATGCATTAATAAGTCCCCTTTCTGCTGGTCAGAGTGGATTGTGAGGGGGGTTAATACACTCGGTGACCTATATGAGAGCAGTGTGTTGAGATCCTTTGAAAATTTAGTTCAACACTTTAAGATCCCCAGATCTCTGTTTTTTTAGGTATCTACAGCTGCGCCACTTGCTCTGTACTATTTTTGGGAATAGCATACACCCCCCTAAAGCAGGAGATACTATGAGAGTGGTGATTACTGCTTTTGGAAAAGGTCATGAGGCATCAGTGTATTACTCCTTGTTAATTCAGTGTCTGGGGGACGGAGCCTCAACCACTCTCAAGAGATTATGGGAGAAAGATTTAAACTTGGAATTGGAGGAGGGAGAGTGGGCTAGGATTCTAAAAAACTTCAAAACTGCATCTAGAGACGCAAGGGTGTGCCTTATACAATTCAAGATTTTACACCGGTTCTGTTGGACCCCCTCTAAATTGTATAGGCTTGGTCTTAAAGACACACCCACCTGCTGGCAATGCCAATCAGAGGATGGAGACATAACCCATGTCTTTTCGGGGGGGGGGGGGTGTTGTGATACAGAAGTTTTGGTTAAAGGTTCAGAGTCTGGTGTGTGATGTATTAGGCACTCGGGTATCATTTTGCCCCAGAATCTGTATGTTGGGCGATGGGGCGGTCATTGACATTGATCAGTGTCATGATAGCCAGGCAGATAATTTTAAGGGGCTGGAGGTCGACTGGAGCACCCTCTTTTCAGGAGTAGTACTCGGAAATGGGAAGGGTGGCAGCCTTTGAGGAAGGGGCATTTAGAAGAATGGGAAGGTACAACATGTTCATGGAGAAATGGGGCGGGTATATGTCATGTATATGTTATGGATACGTGATTATTATTATTATTTTTTTATTTGTTTATTTATATATTTATTTTTTATTTTATTTATTCATTTATTTTATTTTGTTTGTGCGTGTGGGTGTATATCATTTGAGACCATTGTGATGTTGTTGGGGTCAGGGTGGGATTGGGGATTGGGAGGGGTAATAGTGGGGGTTAAGATTGATTCTGTGTATATATGTTTTGTTTTACGGTGTTCATTTATGTGAATCAATAAAAAATTGTTAATCTGAAATTATTTTTTTTTATCTCATTTAGTATGCTAAGTAAATGTAAATGGTATCTGAGTATGTCCTTGATATATAACTGTACTGAATGATTGCCATATTCATGTACCATTGTATTTACATGGCACCCCAAGGTACTTCAAAGAACACCATGACATTACCATGGTCTATGTCCAAAAAAACAAAAACAACAGAAACATGGTACTACCATGGTACTTTATTGTACTTTAGGTGATCCGACAGTGATAACCAGTAATTTTGGTAAAAGTTGTCCCTTATTTTACCAAGACTGTTGCACTCATTAAGCAAGAAAAAAATATGTGGACCCTTTGGAATTAGTTGTTTTTCTGCATTAATTGGTCATAAAATGTGATCTCATCTTCATCAAAGTCACAAGTACAGACAAACACAATGTGCTTAAGCTAACAATACACAAACAATTATAATCTTTCATGTCCTTATTGGACACATCCCATTAAACATTCACAGTTCTGTGGAAAAAGTAAGTGAACCCTTGGATTTAATAACTGGTCAATCCTCCTTTGGCAGCAATAACCACAACCAAGCATTTCCAGTAGCTGTGGATTAGACCTCCACAAAGTTTAGAAGGAATTTTGGACCATAATTCCTTACAGAACTGTTCCAGCTCAGTCATATTCTTAGGATTCTAATTTTCGCAGTAGCGTTGTGGAGCGTCAATGGCGTGCAGCAGTGTTTTTGTTGGAAAGCAGAGGCTTCCTTCTGGGTGTCCTGCCATGGACAAATGTCTATTTAATATTTTCCATATAGCAGACTCATTAACAGAGATGTTAACCAGTTCCAATGACTCCTTAAAGTCTTTATGCAAAGCAACAATTCTTGATCGTACTGTAAGTCTTCTGAAATCTCTTTTTTGCAAGGCTTTGTCCACATCAGCAGATGCTTCTTATGAATAGCAAACTTAGAATGTTTGAGTGCTTTTTTATGTCAAAGTAGCTCTAACCCACTCCTTCAATCTCGTTTCATTAATTGGATGCCAGGTTTGCCAACTCCTGACTTAAATTAGCTTTTGTTGATGTCATTAGCCTAGGGGTTCACATACATTTTCCATCCAATACTGTGAATATTTTAATAATCTCAGTATGTACAAGAACAGTACAATAGGTTGTGTGTTATTAGTTAAAACAGATTGTGTTTGTTCAATATTGTAACTTAGATGAAGATCAAACCAGATTTTAAAACAAATTTTATACATAAATGCAGGGAATTCCAAAGGGTTCACATACTTTTTCTTGCCACTGCAAATACTGAGGCATATACAGCCTATTCTTCTTAAATCATATAAACTAGTTGGATAAATAGCCATTAAACGATAGGTGTGAAATCAGTACATTCCGATGGGACTTTAGTAAAACATGACGTCTAAAGGACTGTCAGAAACGATTTCCTGTATATTTTTATAAAATAGGGCTCAATATTGTCCATGAATGTGTAGGTGAAGTGCCCAAGGAAAGGCTGTTCAAAGAGGTTAATATCTCAGAAGAGCTTCTGTGAATGGTGTCATTGTGGATATAGCAGTGCGTAACACTAACCTGATTTAAACAGCAGAGAGACTGCACCCTGACTTAACCGTGGGCAAAGTCATTTAGCGCAGCGTTAACTAAATCCCCATCCAGAACTGCAGTGACACAGCCCAGCAGTTACTTAGCACTGTGAAAAAGAGAAGGTATAGTCAAAGGTTAGCCACAAAAGAACTGGTTGTATAGATGATGTGTTTTTAAGGTCCCTAAATTAATGACAATTGACTCTGTTCACTTTGTGTGGCCATGTGCTGTTCTTTCTATATATTGGGTATAATGTACAGCCAGTCGGTCATTATCGCAAAATAAACCTAGACAGGGTTATCACAATTGTAAATTATCCTACTTATTACAACTGCCTGGGACAACAATCATTTATACAGTTTAGTTATTGTGACGTCCCATCCTTACGTGTGCCTGTGTATGAGAGTGTGTTTATGTGCGTGTAGTTGTTTCAGGTAGTTCGGGCTGTGGGGGGCTTGGCTGACACACCTGACTCTTGTGAGTGTGAGCTTTAATTATCCTAGGAAGTGTTCACGAGGGGTGGGCTAGTCCTTTGTTGGCAACAGCGTCCTCGTGGGCATTGAGCTGTGTCATAGAACCGAGCTTCATTTTGGCGCCCATTTTCTGCTTTGAATTCTTACTTGTTTTGTTGGACCCATTCAGACATGCAGCACTACATTTGCATCAAGCACTTGAAAACACAACTGACTAACATTTATACTGACTTGCACCACATTTCATAATTTGTATATCTATTTTTAAAATAGATATTATTTTGGTAGTTTTGCGCATTATGTCTCCTTTTTTGTTACGGCCTTAGAGCCGGGCATAACAAATGGGGGCTCGTCTCTAAAATTCATTTTGATTGGTTTATTCTTTTAAAATGAATCTTGATTGATTCATTCGTTAGTAAAATTAGCTAAATATGTTTGGGAGATAAGCGTGATTATTTGTTTGGTTATTTTGCGTTAAAATTCATTTATAGATTTTTCTGGAGGAAACTTCATCTTCCAATTTTGTGGAAAAATAAGTATTTAGATTAGGAAGGGGATATTTTGAATAAATCTCACCTGTACTGACCATACAATTATTCGCTTACCAATGATTTTGAGCAGCTTAAAAATAGCCAAATTGTTTGATTGGTTCGTCGTCACCAAATAGTTTTATTAAAGTAGAAATAGAATTAAAGATATCTGTGGACATTTTTTCAGGTTATATCATTTAAACAAAAGAAGGAAAATCTGGAAATGCAACAGGCACATGACAGAGAAATGGCCAGATAATTTAGAGAGCGTGATTTTGAGCTTGAAAAATTACAACAGCTTAAACATACAAAACAATTCGAATCTGAGAAAATGACACAAGACTTTGAACTGCAGGTTGAGCATTTGAAATTAATCAGGAAAGGTAAGTTACCCTCCTGGAGTGTGGGGTCTAACACAAAAGCGGTAATGGGGATGCTCGTTTATGTTCCGGTGCGGGTCACCGAGCGAGTATGTTTACGCAGTGCTCACGGAAATTTAATTATTTGCCCTCTACTCCTAAATTTGTTAACTTTTCTCGTGTAAAAACAGATCCAAATACAGTACTGTTTGTCATTACTGTTTTAACACTGGGCATTGAAAAAATGCCCAGTATGGAAGTCAAAGTTCCGCATTAAAAATAAATCAAATGCAAATTCCGTCACTCCTACTTTCACGGCAGACACCTTGTCTGTTTCAAATTCGCCTGTGCTATCTGTTTCTGTTTCGGATGCGACAAATGTAAGTGTTGATTCCGAAGCTAAAGTTATTCAAAATTATGCTCCTTTTATCACGGAAGGTCTCATGTCTTTGACTGGTTGTACTGATAAGGTGCCAGTTAAGATTTTAATAGATACTAGTGCATCTAAATCTTTAATTTTAGAGTCCGTTCTACCTTTCACTGTTGCATCAAGTACAGAGAAAAAAAATTTATTTAGAGGAATTGGACTACAAACCTTGTCTGTTCCTTTGTAAAGGGTTGACTTGATGTCTGATTTGGTCTGTGGGGTGGCGACCCTTGGGGTGCATATATCATTACCGGTGAATGGCGTTTCAGTAATATTGGGGAATAATTTGGCAGGCAGGCGAGTGTGGTGAGATGTGACCCCTCCACCCATAGTTATGTCGACTGATTTCAAAGTCTGATGAACTTGTGCAATAATTTCCTGAAATGTTCACGTCTTGTGCAGTGACACGTGCAATGGGCCTTGCTTCTTTGTTTGAAAATAAAGAGTTGTCCAAACTTTACCTGGCTTATCTGTTCTCCTATTTCTCACAGTGATTTGGTGGCTGCACAGCAGAGTGACCCTGGTTTGCAGTTCCTGTTTGAAGTTGTTCTGCCGCCCGAGGATGTGGAGAGTGCTGTGAGTGGGTATTTTGTTCAGGATGAATTGCTGTTAAGGAATTGGTTTCACCAAAACAAAGATTTAATAGGTGAGCCCATAGTTCAGGTTGTGGTATCTAGCCAGCTTAGGGATGTGGTGATGCAAGCTGCTCATAGTGATGTCGCTGGTCATTTAGGAAAACATATGACCGAGTTTTGTGACAATTCTACTGGCCTCACCTGAAAAAAGACATCGTTACATACATAAAGACCTGCCACACCAGTCAGTTGATGGGAAAACCCAATCAGTCTTTGAAGCCGCTCCCATTGTGTCCAATATCTGTCGTCAGTCAGCCATTTGAATGTATAATAATTGACTGCGTTGGCCCATTGCCTCCATCCAAGTCTGGTAACGCGTATTTGCTTATGGTAATATGCCAAGAAACTTGTTACCCTGCAGCTTACCCACTGCAAAACATCACCACCAAAGCTGTTGAGAAAGCGTTAATGCTATTCATTTCTATCTTTGTTATACCCAAGATTGTTCAGAGTAATCGAGGGACCAATTTTACATCACGTATGTTTCCTGAGATTTTGCACTTGCTTAAAGTGAAGCATAACCAATCAAGCGCATTTCATGCTAAGAGTCAGGGTGCACTTGAGTGCTTTCATCAAACCATAAAGGCATTGTTACATGCTTATTGCGTTGAATTAAATTGTGATTGGGAAGAGGGGTTACCTTGGTTAATGCTTGCGGCCCGGGAGGTAACACAAGAGAGTTTGGGTTTTAGTCCAAACAAATTTTAGTTTTCGGTCATACAGTGCACGGTCCACTTGCTGTTTTGCAGGAGGAGTTGAAAGGTGATGAAGGGCCTACAATTTTTTTGTATTATGTTAATGGTTTGCATAGAAGTTTGTTTTTGGCAGGGCAGAAAATCTTGCCAAAACAGAGACAAAAATGAAGAAGCTGTTCGACCATTTGGAATGTTTTGACGTTGAATTGTGTTGACCAGGTTGGCGTGGCGAAGTATGTGAGCAAACTGGACCTCATTAAAGGTTACTGGCAGGTGCCATTAACATCATGAGCACATGAAGTAACCTCTTTTATTACGCCATCAGGATAATATTCATACTCCATTATGAGTTTCGGTTTGCGAAATGTGCCGGCAACCTTTCAGAGATGAATGAATCAAATAGTATCTGGAATGGTCTGGAATGTTGTGCCATTTATCTTGATGATGTTATAAATTTTTGTGACTCTTAGGAGCAGCATATTTTGCATGTTCGAGCTCTGTTTGAGCGTCTACTTGATGCACGCCTCACCGTTAATCTGGCAAAGCGTGAGATATTTGGGAAAAGAGGTTGGGCAGGGTGAGGTGCGTCCCCTCCAGGCTAAAGTATCGGCCATTGACCATTTTCCTCCACCATCGACTAAAAAAGTGCTGATGCGTTTTTTAGGAATGGTCAGCTATTATTTGAATTTCCGTCCTAATTTTGCCACCATTGTTTCTCCTTTAACTGATCAGTTGAAAGGTTCCGCTAAGTTCCGCTAAGTCAAAGGCCTTTGAAAATGTAAAACTGTTACTGACAACTGATCCTGTCCTGGCTGAACCTCGGCTTGATCTGCCTTTTAAAATTCAGGTTGATGCGAGCCAAGTATAATATAATGTGCCGGAGTACCGAAACTGGAGTAGTCCTTTCTGTGAGTTTCTTTTCTCGAAAATATAATGTTCATCAAAAAATATTCTGTTATCGAAAAAGAGGCTTTGGCTCTGATCTGGGCGCTCCAACATTTTGATGTGTATGTTCGAGGAGGTTTATCTGTGTTTGTTTATTCAGACCACAAACCTCTGACATTTTTACACTCATTACAAGGCCCAAATCAGCAGTTGATGTGATGGGTTCTCTTTTTGCAACCCTATAACCTGAATGTGAGACATATCAGAGTCGACAATGTATTGGCTGATACGTTGTCTTGTGCTCCTGATCTGACAGATTAAGTTGATGATCTCATGTTTGTCTTCTACTACTTCTGTTCTGCCTGCCATGCTTTCTTTTATTTCCTTAAATTGCTTTCAAGATCCGGATTGCTGGTTATGAAGATAATGGGTTAGTAAGACAGAGGGTGTTTAGTTGGACAGACAAGGTTCTAAAACCAGTGATCCAGAGGTTACTATGGATGTCATAAGTATTTTTGAAGTGGCCTATATCGTAATTTGTAGTATTTTAATTTTTTTATTGTAAGTATTTTGTTAGACATTTTTTGTTATTGAATTGGGTCATTTGTGGGTCCCTAAGTTTTATGGACTTGGGGGTGACATCCCAGCCTTACTTGTGCCTGTGTGTAAGTGTGTTTGTGTGCATGTGGTTGTGGTTGTTTCAGGTAGTTCGGGCTGTGGGGGGTGTCGCTGACATACCTGACACTTGTGGGAGTGGGAGCTTTAATTATCCTAGGAAGTGTGGGGCATGGAGCTTTGTTGTGGAACTGATCTGAGAGCTTCGTTCTAGCACCCAGCTTCTGCTTTGGATTCTTTCTTGTTTTGTTGGACCCATTCAGACATGCAGCACTACATTTGCATCATGCACTTGAAAACACAACTGACTAACATTTATACTGACTTGCAACACATTTCATGATTTGTATATCTATGTTAAAATAAATGTTATTTTGGAAGTTTTGCACATTTGGTCTCCCTTTTTGTTGCGGCCTTAGAGCCGGGCGTAACGGTTATCATTATTCAAAAATATTAGATTGCAGAGTGCCAACATTGGCCAATCACAATCAAGTATTCCAGAGCATTGTGTAATAACTGTTCAAATTATATGCACAAGAACGACAGAGCAACTAAGGCAGCAAACTCTAACAAAAAAAGTACCATGGTACCACCATGTTTTTTTTGGACATGCACCGTGGTAATACCATGTTTGGTTTTTTTTTGTTTTTTTTGTACCTTGGTAGCACATAACCACTTTAATTTTGAATATACACTCACTGAGCACTTTATTAGGAACACTATGGTCCTAATAAAGTGCCTGACATGGTCTTCAGCTGTTGTAGCCCATCTGCCTCAAGGTTCAACATGATGTGCATTCTGAGATGCTATCCTCACTACAATTGTACAGAGGGGTTATCTGAGTTACCGTAGCCTTTCTGTCAGCTCAAACCAGTCTGGCCATTCTCCATTGATCTCTCTCATCAAAAAGGCATTTCCGTCCACAGAGCTGCCACTCACTGGATGTTTTTTGTTTTGGCACCATTCTGAGTAAACTCTAGATTCTGTTGTGTGTGAAAATCCCAGGAGATCAGCAGTTACAGAAATACTCAACCCAGCCGTCTGGCACCAAAAACCATGCCACGGTCGAAATCACTAAGAATGGCCGGTGAATGTATATATATATATTTTTTTCCATTTGTTACATCCCAGGACGTATCTTATGTGTAGTGTGTGTGTGTGTGTGTGTGTGTGTGTGTACTGTGTGTATCCTTGTTCCATCTCTCTCTCTCTTCACAGACTGCCTTCAGCTGCTGTCACTAATTGCTGCTAACCACTCGGTTGTCATGATTGGTTGTTGGGAGAGGAAGACTGTATACCAGTCTTAGCATTGCCACACTACAGGGAGCTTCCCTTCCCTCATTCCAGACTGTTGTTGTTGTTGCTGCTGCTGCTGCATATTATTGTAGCTGATCAAGGCTGTAGTTGTTAACAGGGTTGGGGAGTAACGAAATACATGTAACGGGATTACGTATTTAAAATATAAAATATAAGTAACTGTATTCCACTACAGTTTCAATTTAAATTATTGGTAATTAGAATACAGTTACATTCAAAAATATTTTGATTACTGAAGAGATTACTTTGCATTTTATTGTCATTTGTTTCATTTAATATTTAGTCCTTTCAGATGGAAAACATTTATACATATAAATGATGTGATTCAAAGTGCATTTGAACAGCAGTGAAACACTTTCTTATGATGTGTTACATTCATACGAGCAGACACAGAAGTAAGTTTGAAGTAAGTTTGGAGCAGAAGAAATAGAAATAAACCTTGTGTAAATTGTCAGCTTTACGCTAAGCTAAAATGCTATTTCTAGCCATTTTACATGCACAATCATATTTTTTTATCAAGAAAATTCACGTTGGATCATCATTTCTTTTTTTCTAGTAAGACCTTTGATATTAGGGCAAAAATCGTATTCTTGATAAATTTTTTTTATTGTTTTCCTGTACAAATATCTAAAAATCCTTAAAACAAGATCAATTTGATTTATCTTGTTTTAGAAACAACACTGCATAAGATATTTAGGTTTGTCAGAGAATGTATTTTTAACATGTGTATTTTGTCTTACTGTACTGGCAGAGTTTTTATAGTCAAAACAAGTGAAAAAATCTACCAGTGCTGAAGAAGTAATCCAAAGTATTTAGAATACATTACTGACCTTGAGTAATCTAACGGAATACGTTACAAATGACATTTTACAGCATGTATTCTGTAATCTGTAGTGGAATACATTTCAAAAGTAACCCTCCCAACCCTGGTTGTTAAAAGTTGTTGTTTCAGGTCATTGTTTAAAGTAACCTGTTACTCTTGTAAATTGAGGGGTGATCTCATTCACTTAGATTTTTACAGTTCTTATTTGTTTTTGTAAATATTGTAAATAGTAATTAATATACGGAAGTAGTAGGGAGGTGGGTGCCATTTTTGTTTAACCTTTTGTGTTTTCTCCTGTTTATAGTTAGAAAGGGAGATAGGAAAATGTTCTATTGTTTGTATTTTCTTTTATAGGTAATTTACTTCCCCCTTCAGAGAACATTCTTTCTGTTTGTTATTTTGCCTTGCCCCCTCCTGAAGCCTTTGATACTTCCTATTTCTGTTTCTTTAATAAAAGTGTTATTTGAATTTAAGCTGATTGTTGATTTCAGTGCTGGGATGGGAGAAGGGAACCCCAACCTTTTTATTACACCTCCCCAACCCTAGACTGGGACAGTTCGTTACACATTGGTTTGGGATTAAATACAGTATGACCAGGACATTTTCTTGACTAGTTTCATGACAATCACCTGAATCACTTTTTTTTAAACAACAGACAAAACAATATAGATTTCTCATATATATATATATATATATATATATATACACCGATCAGCCACAACATTAAAACCACCTGCCTAATATCGTGTAGGTCCCCCTCGTGCCGCCAAAACAGCTCTGACCCGTCGAGGCATGGACTCCACAAGACCTCTGAAGTTGTCCTGTGGTATCTGGCACCAAGACGTTAGCAGCAAATCCTTTATGTCTTGTAAGTTGCAAGGTGGGGCCTCCATGGATTGGACTTGTTGGTCCAGCAACAATCGGATTCAGATCTGGGGAAATTGGAGGCCAAGTCAACACCTTGAACTCTTTGTCATGTTCCTCAAACCATTCATGAACCATATTTGCAGTGTGGCAGGGTGCATTATCCTGCTGAAAGAGGGCACTGCCATCAGGGAATACTGTTGCCATGAAGGGGTGTACGTGTTCTGCAACAATCTTTAGGTAGGTGGTACGTGTCAAAGTATCATCCACATAAATGCCGGGACACAAGGTTTCCCAGCAGAATATTGCCCAGTGCATCACACTGTCTCTTCCAGCCTGCCTTCTTCCCATAGTGCATCCTGCTGCCATCTCTTCCCCAGGTAAACTACGCACACGTACCTGGCCGTCCACATGATCTAAAAGAAAATGTGATTCTTCAGACCAGGCCACCTTCTTCCATTGCTCCATGGTCCAGTTCTGACGCTCTCGTACCCATTGTAGGTGCTTTCGGCAGTGAACAAGGGTCAGCGTAGGCACTCTGACTGGTCTGCGGCTACACCCCACAAGACCTGCCGTTTTGGTGATGCTCCGACCCAGTAGTCTAGTCATCACAATTTGGCCCTTGTCAGATCCTTACACTTGCCCATTTTACCTGCTTCCATCACATGAAATTGAAGAACTGACAGGTGCCATTGTAATGATACAATTGATGTTATTTACTTCACCTGTCAGTGGTTTTAATGTTGTGGCTGATCAGTGTATATATATATATATATATACACACACACACACACACACACATTATACTGTATATATTACATATATTCCTGTTTTGGTGCATCCCCTATTACCACTAATACAATTACTGTAGCTACCATGGTACCACAACAGTACTTTTTGTAACATTATTAGCAACAAGAGAAGACTCAAAACCTACTCCGGATTCTCTCATTGAGCTCATGTAAAGTGCAGTAAAACAGGATAACGATGACCTTGAAGTTTACCACTGAAAAAAAAAAAAAAAAAAAACACCTACATTTTAAGAGGTACTTGCTGATTTATTCTTTTAAGTTAGAATGGCTGCATTGAGTTCTCCCCGCAGTAACCTTGTGTGTCTGTGTGTGTGTGTGTCTGTATGAGCATGAACGCTCTTGCCACAGACTGTCTGAATGTAAATAAGTTGGCCAGAGATGGCAACAGTTCTGCTGCACTGTTTCTGATCATGTTGATAATGGCACCTGTACTGCGGTGGAGGTCTGTTCCATTAGCATTGTACTGACATTACAGCCACTCGGCAGACAATACACAACTATCTGTCCAGTCTTTTGAAATCTGCTGACTGAGTTTCCATCATTTCAGCTCTAAATAATGGTCTGCTTCTCCTCTTGCTATTCATTCAGACCTGTTTTGATTTCGTTTAGAAAATGCTACACTCTGATCAATATCTGTAACAATTACCTAATTATCCTGATGGAGATGAGCATTGTTCATTTACAGTGTCCACTGAAAACTATCTGAATTTATTACAGAAGTACTGCAGGTATGGCTTACATTTCAACATCATTGTTGTTTAACTAATAATCTAACATACACTTTTAAAAAAAAATCTGAAAAAATGAAATCACATTATATTTTTATCCACATTTACAAATTAACTAATATTTTTTCATTATATTTTAATTTAAATTCGCTTAAAAATTATCAAATTTTATTTTATACCATATTTCATACATTTTTATCTCCATTTACAAATGAACTAATAATTTTTATAAATTTTAGAATTTATTTAAACAAAATTAAATTATAATATAGTTACTTTATACATTTTAAATTAAAATGATTCCTTTTTAATGAAACATTTTTTATTACATTTGGGTCACAGCACAGGATTCCAGATTTCTTGAGGTTTTGGCCGAAAATACATTTAAGTGTTAATCATTTATGCATGTTGGTAGCTGACATGAAAAACTTTTAAGAAGTAGACATGTGACATGCTATACTGCATTTAAAACTATTTTAAACAGCATAATTCTTTCATAATTATTATACATGCAGCTTTTATAGCCTAATATTAATTGAGAGACTACAAGGAATATTTGTTCTTAAAAATTAATTTGTAACACTGAAGGAATATTTAAGTAAAATTATTTTTTTACGTGACTGAAAAATGTTGAAAAACTTAAAAGAAATTGTGAACAGTTACAGGACCTAAGATATAAACACTTTACATGAATGTTCCCTTAGGGTTTATAAGAGGGTTCATTACTGACTAATTACAAATGCATTATAAATCGTTTATATGCAGTTATAACAACATAAATAAAGGGAGAGTTTCAATACTTGCCAAATAGTATTTTAACTTACATGTTATAAATGCTTTATAAGTACACTTATTCATACTTACATTAATCAAAAACATGAAATGCCCTAATTCATGATTTATGTCACAATAGCAAAAATAGACTATTATAATGAGATTAAAATAAGGGATTATGTCATTTTGCTACAGGCCGCTTTGTGTTAATATTTATTACTGTAATGTCTTGACTCACTTGTGTTGTCACGTTGATGTCAAAATAATGGTGCTACTCCGAGTGCTGTCCTAACTTAACTAGTCCTAGTTACCTAAAGTCCTCTACAAAAACACTTTTCAGATCTACATGCTCATTCACAGCATATATCATAAATAAAGCCTGGTGATCATTAAATCATTCTGATCTTTATGTACATATGTTTCTAATGTTGGCAACTTAATAAATGCTTCATCTGTCCACTTTACAGTAAGGTACATTTTCATAGGTTACTAATGTTGAATTGTGTTATTTAGTATTTATAAAATGTGAGGTAAAATGGCTCACTATTTAACAGCAGGTATTGCATGAAAGTAGCCCCTTTTTACATGTTGTTATAACTGCATATTTATGATGTATTTGTAAATGAATAATTAGTCATTAATGAACCCCTTTATAAACCTTTTACAAAGGGAACATTAATGTAAAGTATTACCAAACTTTCTCTTATACAGTACATTCTTGTATATTTTAAACCAAATTCTTGATGTTGATAAAAAGGACTTGGACTTGCATGCAACAACTAGCAATGACAAATATCAGTGTATTCTTAAGCAGCACATACATTCTATCCTCCTTCCTGCAAATGCATCCTGACAGCAAAACCACTCCGTAGTCCAGCCACAATATTCATATTACTATGCAGGAGAACTGTAGCGATCTGCTGCAGTGAATGGGCTCATTTGTTTACGTGTGAATGGTGCTGAACACTCCACTCATGCACTTCAGGAATGCCACATGCTGTCATCTCGCTCCGACATGGACACACATTCTAATTATTCACATAGTGAAGAGCACTCCGCAGTGAAGGCCTTATCCCGCAGAGCAGCCCTGACCAGATAGATCTCAATAACTCACCCCCTGAAATACAAACAGCAAACTGTCCTGTGTGTTAGTTAGTGGTGCACTGATTAGGAAACTTGAGGCCGATACCATCTCCGATTTTTTTAACACTAAGATCGGCCGATACCGATATCGATTTTTTTAAAAGTTTGCCCTTTGCCACATTTTTGCAAGTTATGTTGTGCAGTTATATGTTTATGCCCCACACAGTAAAATTACGGTAACACTTTACAAAAAGTTTCCATTTGTTAACATTATTCAACAACATTACTGTAGTTAACATGAACTAATGCACTTAATGTTAGTTACAACATACAGAATACTATTAAAAAATTTAAATCAAAAGTTGTATTAGTTAACATTAATGCACTATGAACTAACATGAACTAACAATGAACAATTGTAATTTTATTAACTAACATTACAATTAATTAAGGCTGTAAAAATATATTGTTCATTGTTTGTTCATGATACCAAATGCATTAACCAATGTTAACGAATGGAACCTTTTTATAAAGTGTTTCCAAAATTACATTAAAATGACATTATTTGTGAATTGCTAACATGTATTTGTTTTGAAACAGATATGAATAGTTCTGTTGTCAATATCAGAAGGTCATTGTGACATACTGGTAAGCAGTAAAAACCATGAGAGCATCACACACAGCAGAGAATAAGACAAAAATAAGACAAATATTTCCATTACAAGCTCTAAAACTGCTCCAGTGAGAAATCACTCATATCTATGATTTGTTTACTGTCTTTATTATAATTATTAAGTAAATGCGTGAAGACGCGGTGCCGATATGGTTCAAATGTAAATGCTGTGATTAGTGATAATGTGACCAACATTATTCTGATTTAAATTGGGATCCTCACAGAATAGTGCTGAGATGAGTGACTGATGATGCGATATTGAGAGTACCTGGAGAGCGTGCATGTGTGATTGACACCACGAGTGAGCATACTGAATGCAGTGAAGCTGAAAGTGCTCATGATTGCTCAAACAGTCTCTCTCGCTCAACACGTCTGATTGTGACGACTCACGTTACATCACATGTACTTGCATGTTTGTATATGCATGTTTATTTGTTGTTTAATTCGTTTTTATACCTGTTTACAATCTCTTTATCCTCTCCATGCAGCGAGTCAGAATTACTACTGTAATGACTCTAGAAAATGGGCAACTTAATATTCATACACGTGTAATTCTTACACAGTTTTAAAAACAAACTGGCATATTAATCTGAATAACAGCATGTCTGAAAGTTTAAATTCGTAAATACTTAGAACTGCCAAAAATTCACCACCCAGAGGCCACACTGTCATGCATCAAGGGCTGAGAAAACGCTCCTTTATTATAGTAGCAGTGCATGTGTGATTCCCTGCATGCTGCAAAAAAGATTGGCCCTGATTCTAGGCATGGCCAATCACAGACTTAAGACAGAGATCGGCCGATTTAGATTGGTGGCTGATCGATCGGTGTACCCCTAGTATTAGTCTCAGCTTTAGACGGCATGCCCATGAACTGCCCAACAGTCCATTTTCTAGCCACCTGATCCACATAGCACACAAGAAAATGCATTCTTGGACCACCCATCCCAAATCTGATTGGCTGGTTTGATGAAACTTCCTTGAGTAGACACACACAGGATGTTTCATCAGTCCGCCTGGAAGCTGAGTTGTGTTCACAAGGTTCTGCGTTGATACAATGAGCTCTTATAAATAGTTAAAAAAAAAAAAAAAAAAGTACAATGGTTTAAGTACCAAAAGTGATTATAGGGTCTCTAGAGACCCGAGGTATGTAAGAGTGTTGTGTTTTTTTGCACTTCCATTAATTTATTTTTATGATTATTTCATATCTATTTAAGTTTACTATCACATGATATCTATTTATTTGTGTATTACAAGATAAATGAGTACTATATTCAGACAAATAAACATAATATCATGTTGACTTTTGGTGCAACAATGAGTTATCAACAATGGTGAATTATCAGTATTTATATGCGTATACACATACATATTATATTTATTATTTCTTACTCAAGGTGATGCTGATGTTTCAGTGATTGATTTGATTTACATTTGGCATTGATATTTGATGAAGAAACAGCATGGCAGTAAACTATAGCAAGTACAACACATGAAAGTAGGATATGACTATTGTAATTTGTGTGTACTACTGAAATAAATTAAGTTAGTGTAAATAATGCATCTATTTAGACTCAACAAGTGCCTGAGAAAATACACATAAGATACACATACATTACACATATGTAGATTATGTGTTTATGCGTTGCTCAATATGTGTTTGACAGCCAGTTGCATCTCATGCAATTTCAGTGTGAAAATAATGAATCCTGTTCTTGATTTGTCCTGATTTGTTGCATTATCTTTTTAATTTATGAAAAATAAAACGTCAAAATATATTTTATTTTATTGTTTTCTAATTGTTTTGAAAATATTTTAAAAATTTGACACTATCTGTGCATTTCGCACATCAATTTTGATAGATTTATGTGAATATGTAAGAATGTTTGGGAAAATTACCATGCATTTAAGGGTTAAATTTATCCTAATTTAGTTAGTTCAACTTATGTTATCATTAATTAATCTCATTAAATATCATAGCAGTAATTTGGGTTACTGCAGTATGTCCAATATGAATTCTAATGATACATGTTAAAGTGAAAGGGTTCAAAAATTAAAATTCTCTCATCATTTACTAACCTTTATTCCATCCCAGATTGTTATGACTTTTCGTGTTCTGCAGAACACAAACAAAGGTTTTCAGAAAAATATCTCCAGAGCTGAGATATTCTTCTAAAAATCTTAAGTTGTGTTCTACAGAAGAAAAAAAAAAGGTAATACACATCTTGGATGGCATAAGGGTGAATAAATGATGAAAGAATTTTCATTTTTGAACCCTTTCACTTTAACATGTAGCATCAGAATTCATCTTGGACATACTGCAGTAATCCAAATTACTGCTATGATATTTAATGAGATTAATTAATCCATCTCTTTAAATTAAGATAACACAAAAGGCAATATAATTTTTTACATGTCTAAAAAATGTGTAGAAATTATGTCATACATGTTCTTTCTTCGATTTTGCAAGAAGTACAGTATATTGGCACCTTAAAGGTGCACTCAGCTATTCCTGAGAAACACTGTTGATATTCAAACTCAACTGCCAAAACAAACACACCCCTCTCTTCAGTGCTCCTTTGGAAGCTCCACCCCCCAAATTCATGAACGCGAGACGGTTTTACGCACACCAGCTCTAAACACTCACAACTCTCCTGCTACTAAATCTAACATCACAACAACAGCGTATATGGATTCTGTGAAATATAGCTAAATTTATGTTACCCACCTATCGAGAAGAAAAAGAGCAACTTCTGCATCCGTCTTCAAGCCTTTTACCTCTCTGAGGACTCTCCATCACTGAAAAGCCTCGCCAATGTTGAGGCGGCTCCTAACCCTCGACTTATCATAATCCTTCTTTTTTAGTTTATATTCGTCTGACCTTTTTCTCTTGGTCTGTTTCTCAGCCATTTGTCCTCCTTGGAGTTCAGAAAGTTTGCATCAGCCAGATTTTCCGTCGCTCTTCTCCACTCGCTCTGCCCCCACCCCCCATCCTGTGCATGCGAAAGAACCACCCCCTGTTGCTGATTGGCTTTAGTGTTGTGTGGACACTTCCCTCAACAAAGCTGCATTATTTGTGGTATCCTTCAGGTCTTTGAAGACCGTTGTTGATGTTTGGACATTTGGATTTGAAAGTTTTATTATAGGTCTTTCAGGAAGAGATTTTGAATTTTAGATGAAAAATGAACATTAAGCAAAAGTATCAGACTGTGCTCTTAAAGGATCTCCTGCCTTTTGCACTTCGAAAGATGCATAGAAATAGTTTGGCCTACTTAATTCAGTGAAAGTTTAGGGTGCATTCAGATTGTTGGTGTGCACTTTAACCCTCAAGGGTCGACAGACGCGCTGGCACGATCTGCAGGATTTTTTCCTCATAACAGCGGAAACAACTTAAAATACTCTGTCATTTTTGGGCATACAGATAAGTGTAAGACATCATTAGAGACTATAAAGGGTCTACTTTTATTTGTGTACACACAACAAATCCTTGTGCTTTAGTAAAATAAAGAAAATAAACAGGGTGTGCTTTCAGCCGTCTCTGTCTCCGCGAGCATCTTTCTGAAACAACTGAGCATGAACTGAATCTCAGCGAATACTTATCAGACAAACATGAAACATATGTCTAAAGAAAGTTTAAAATGTCTACTTTTAAATAAAACAATTCAAATTTAAAACAAATATTATCCTGCAATGTAATCTGTATGAAACTAAAGAGATGTACAGTTTCTCCTGGCTCAGCTCATTATCGCTAATGTGATCCCACCCACCAGCAGAGAGCGCTATTCATACGGTAATGTGCTGAGGTGATCAATGCAAAAGGTAAACGCCCCCAACAGTGCCTTAAAAAACATCAAGTTTCATCATCAGATTCATTCACTTTCCTGCGCGTTTGGAAGATGGCACGCTACAAAGGTGAGGAAGCTCTACAGATGGTCCTGGATAGTGACAAAGAGTTCACATTTTCCTGAAGAGCGAGATGAACGTTTGAAGAGCGACTTGATTCAGCTGAGGATACAGTTTCGGATAAGTAAGTCTTTACTTACATTAATTGACATGCTATTTTATATAAACATGTACATATTTTACTAGTTGGATTATTTCCAGACTTGCCAGCCAGTATTCAAAGTATTGAAATTTGAAATATGTCCTAATAGGCAAGTTTTAGTTACATTTAAATGTTGTTTCGGCTAAAGCAGGTATTTAAATTGTATGCTATATGATATAAATATGATATGTAATATGATATAAAAATAATATGAATGTTTAGATTATGTTTATGCTGCCTCATTATCATCAACGAAGCTTGTGCTTGCAAATATCTGTTTGGGAGTAAATGTGTAAAATGTGCTGTAAATATGCCCATATTAGAAAATCAGCATATTAGAATGATTTCTGAAGGATCATGTGACACTGAAGACTGCAGTAATGATGCTGAAAATTCAGCTTTGATCACAGGAATAAATTGCATTTCACAATATATTCAAATAGAAAACAGTTATTTTAAATGATAAAAATATTAAACAATATCACTGTTTTTGCTGTAGTTTGGATAAAATAAATGCAGCCTTGGTGAGCAGAAGAGACTTCTTTTAAAAACATCATTAAAAAAATCTTACAGATCTAAAACTTTTAAATGGTAGTGAAGGTCTAAAGTTTTTAAGTAAAGTCTTTATGTAAAGAAAATGTATAGTCAGATTACTTCTTTTAACTTAAACTTGATTTTGTGAATAAGCTACAAACAATACATTCAATCGTTAAGTCTCCTCACATTCATTCTCTCTCAGGGGAGGGGTCTTTGTCTCCTCAGGTGTGAATCACATCAATATTCATGATCATCCACGCCTCCTCGCATATGGGCTTTCTAACACTAAAAGTGTCTTACAAAAGTTAAATGACTATATTGTTTTGTATGAATGAGTGATCAGGATGGTTTTCACATCATTTTGTAGCAAAAACTCTAGGCTACTAGATCCAGTTCTCAAAAGTCTTGTGAACAAATGTTTAGTGTGTGATATATGGCCTTATTTCAGTGACTTACCATTTTTGTTTTTCAAAAACCACGCATAAACGTTATTTTCTCAAAAATACAAACATGTACATACATGTTGCTCACGTATTATTGTAGCCCAGTTTGTGCTGAATACAGTGTTATCAGACTTTTAGCCATTAATATGTTTTTAAGCAACTGAAAAAAGCACAAATGTCAAGGCATGTCAAAACTTCTCCAGGGCCCGAAAACACCCTCAGACCCCAGAGGGTTAATGAATATGCTGTGTTCAGCATGAGGGACCTTCAAACTGTTTGCACTTTCCAATGATCAGGCCAACAGAGACACAAATGAACAGATTGATTTAAGCTCTCCAAGTAGCCAGACCTCCAAACTCCATCCATCACCAGCACACAATAGCTTTCTCAAGCGCATCGCAGGTAAGAATCACTCCATCACCTCCGACCGGAGAGACAGGGAGCCAAGACTAACTACAAATGAGTCTATGCTCTCTTTCCACCTCAAACGAAGCAGTTCGCTGAAGCGAGAGGGGTAAACACAGTCAAAAGAAGAAACAAAGAAAGAAGGAAGCCGACGTACCGCTGCTGCTCATCTAAAATCACAGCACTGTTCTCATGGAAACCAGAGTATACCTGCAGAGCTGTCAGAAATATCATCTCTGACCACATTGTCCATTGGCTGCAGGATGTCAATACTCAATTCTGCCTATTGTTACTGTAGCACCTTCATAATGGTGCTGTCGATAATTAAATCATTAATAATAAACCTGTTTCTCCCGTTTGCATCTTCGGATATCGCATGCAATCTCTCAAACCTTACACTTCCTGTAATAATCCTACAGATCTGCGACAGAAAAACAGCAAGATGGTAGTGGGAAATTTCCATGAATAGGATGCAAAATAGTCTTTAAACCTTATATTGTGTTCTGGTCAAAACTGACTGATTAACTTGACAACTTTATCATGACTTTGTTCACTCAGGGCATCGGTTTATTATACAGTTGCAATCAAAATTATTCAACCCCCCTTACAAAGGTAAGCTTTTCTGATGACCCAGAATTGTTAAACTTTACATATATATCAGTTGAGTGACACATTCAAAGTCATAGTGTGAATATATAATCTAATATTTCTAAATAGCATTTTCTTTTAAATACAGCCATGTCATAATTATTCAACCCCTATTGCATGTAGCTGTTTCTTAAATATGTAAGGCTACACAAGTAATTGTTTTAAAACAAAATTAAGTCATCAATCTGCAATGGCACTTATTTAAATTTAAAAATGTATGTTTAGCGTTGTAAGCAAAAATGTGTTTCTATGCAAAAAAATGCAATTAAAAATAAGCTGTCTCAAAAGCTAATAGAGGAGATTATTTCATTACACAAGAAAGGTCATGGCTAAAAGTACATTTCCAAGGCACTTCAATATCCAATAGACAAAGTTGGCAGCACCATTCATACATTTTTTAAATACGGTACAACAGCAACCTTCTTGGGGTGTGGAAGCAAAATTTCACCAGGGGAAACGTTGACTTGAATATTCAAGAAGTAATTAGGAAAGACCTGTGGAGTCCTGGAAGAAGGTTTTATAGATGTATGACACTAAACTGTAAATGAGTTTTAGACCCATTGGTCAGCAGTACGTCTGAAGTAAGATGACAAGGTGATGACAAGAACGACACCATCCCCACAGTCAAGCATGGAGGTGGGTCAGTCCTGTTATGGGGGTGTTTTGTGGCTGCAGGAAACGGCTATCCTGACTATGTGACTGACACCATGGACTCTTTCAGGTATCAGGCCATTTTGGCGTGAAAAATGTGATGCTTTCAGTGTGTAAATTGAAGCTCGGTGATCACTGGACTTTCCAGCAAGACAATAACACCAAGGATACATCCAAGTTGTCCAAAATCTGGTTCAGGGATAGGTTGTGGAATGTCCTTAATTGGCCCTTTCAGTCCATCATTAAAATCCCATTGCAAACCTTTGTTGGGATTTCAAGGAAGCAGTGGCAGCACAGAAACCAAAGAATATCAATGAGCTCGAAGCTTTTGCTCATGAGAAATGTGTAAAAATTCTAATAGAGAGGTGTCCGAAGCCTGAGAACACTTACCTGAAACATTTATTTGCTGTTATTAAGGATAAAGGATGCTCCACAAATTACTGACTTTGGGGGTTGAATATTTTTGACATGACATTTGTGGAGAGAATTAGTTATTTTTTTTTAAAAATTTGGGTAAACTGAACTCTTTGTTCTCAAAATCACTCAAATGTGTATTAAAACTTTGACTGTTTACTGAGGTTTTAGTTGATATGTTTTAATTCACATCACCAGAATGTATTGCTGGTCAGGGGGTTGAATAATTTCGATTGCAACTGTATTTATGTGTGTCAACAGTATCATATATTGTGCTTCTTTAGCTCAGATCACGCAAAAATAACCACAATTTTTCAGGCTGGTCCAGCTAATGTGCACGCGTGTTCTCGAGTTAACTGACAGGTGATGTCTGTATCTAAAAGGTGAATGGCTCTTTTACCCGTAAAGCTGGCCTTCCTTTTCTACACCCGGCATATTGGGTATTCAGATTTCTCCTATTCATTAACACACACAGAGTCACACAGCTTCGTGCGTCTCTCTTTCTCCTTGTGTCTTTCCTCTGCGGCTCTGGCTGTGGCTTTATCTCTCACCCACTAACACCGTAATCGCCAACAGCTGCGAGAGATAATTCGCCCCAGGTGTCCATCCCGGCATCGCTCCGCACCGCCTTTGCTCGGCCACGCCCCACTTGCCACAGATAAATAATTTTGTTTTGAGTGGTATTTCAACCCAATCTCATGAAAAGTCCTCAGAATAGTATGAGATGGCGAAATCGTATATACAAACATGCAACTTTTAGACCAAACAAACACATAAGCTTCCATTGTCTCACTATCAACCAATATTTCCTTTCTTCTGTTGTACAGAAAATGTATTTTGATGCAAATATAAACCTAACAATAAAGTGTAACACCTTAAGTAGACCCTAAACATAACTATGATAGTAATCTAAAAGGCACTATTGTGTAACACATCAAAAAAAGAGAAACATCCAGGTTTTTGATGTGCAATCGTGAGATTTTGTGTAATGTTAACCCCGAACCGCATACATAAACTGTCACAGTTCCAGATGACTCGATCTGGTTTTTTCTGTTTGTCTTCATGTCTCCCCCTCACCTCATGTGTTTACAGGTGCCACATGTCAGATGCTTTAACACCTGTTTCTCATTCCCATCTCCCTATACTTAAAAGTGCTGTAGGCGATTATTTTTATGTATGCCAAAAATTGCCATACTCTGTGAAAGATATCACAGAAATAAGTGTCCTGAGATACATATCTCTTTCACAGTTCTGGACTCTGTAGACAGCTAACAAAAATGTGTCCGTGGGCCTCAGTCTCTGACTCTTTATGCTGGTCAACAGACACTATTTAGCAGAGATGAAACTATGGTGTAATTTTAATATCACCAGAACTTGAATTTGAAAAAGCCTCCAAATTCATGATCTTGAAAAAAGACTGAGAGTAATTTGATGTTATCAAAAACTTTTGCTGTTAATTTAAAATATTTGAAAACATTTTGTGTGAATTCACCTCAAACAAATTCAGGTTATGAAATTCAAGTTTTAATTATTGAAGTTGTGGATTTCAGGTCATGAAATTCAGGTCTCAATATTCAGGTTGTTGAATACGGGTTGAGAAATTCAGGTGGCAAAATTTGAGGATCAGTCATATTTTCAAAATCAATGCCAAAATTTGATAATTTCTGCCAGGGTATGCAAACTTTTGAGCACAACTGTACACACACACACACACACACACACACACACACGTATATACAGGTGCATCTCAATAAATTAGAATGTTGTGGAAAAGTTCATTTATTTCAGTAATTCAACTCAAATTGTGAAACTCGTGTATTAAATAAATTCAATGCACACAGACTGAAGTAGTTTAAGTCTTTGGTTCTTTTAATTGACACCTGTATATTAGGGCTGGGAACTAATTAATCACACAATTATCTGTAATTAATCACGATTAATAACAATTAAATTATGGTACATACATTACAACAAACATGAAAAAAAAATCATAAATATATTTACTTTATAATTTGTCTTAAAGAACTTGCAAGAAATTTAGTCATTTATTTTAAAATAAATACAAATGTACATGTTCAAATGATAAAGTTAATTAGACACAATTTTGAAGGTATTAATCTTTGATACAAATATATCTGTATACATGCCATAAAATCAGTGGGCATCCTGACAGTTTAATTTTACTGTTACAGTGAGATTGCTCCTCACTGTATGGAAAGCATGATGCTGTTATTAAAACGCATTAAAGAGCAAAATCTGCTGACGTTTCTCCAGTAGGCTTTGTTTAATAATAGGATCAAGTGGGCAGATTCAATTCATATCAAGCTTTATTGGCAAGATAAACTGTGCATTGCCAATGCATTATTAGACACTATATACAGATTTAAAAACATACTGAAGGCTGAAATTTAATTTGCTGAAGTTTAAAATCTAAAAATTATTATTTTCTCTGGATGCTGTTCAGTCTAGTATACCTGTCTGCAGCTTGCTGAACGGCCACACTATCATGCGCACACACAGTATCTGTCTCTCATTTCGAAGGCTGCGTGCTATGTAGGATGCGTCCTTTGAAGGCTGCAGTATACGGAGCGTCCTCTTCTAAACAATTCTCGTTTAAACGAGACGGCCTTCGTAGGACAAATGGAAACGGAACGTAACATGGTTGCTATGACAGCACGCCACTCTTTAACAAGCGCAAGCGCTTTAAGTGAGAAGGGAACAAAGTCCCTCTGGAAGGGAATGCATGAGGTACATTTTAGGAGAGTTATAATGATGTAAAGAGAAAAGAAAATAGATTTTACAGGTGTACTTTGTCTAATACTTTATTTTAATTATATATTAATATAATTATACATATTATATACTCTGCACCCATCTACTGAGGTACTTCAACTTGGGAATTAACATTCCTTGCATTTGAACATCATATTTATGGGCAAATTGGCATTATTTATTTTTTTTTTAATTTCCGTTGAAGCAAAGAATTGTGGGTTGTGAGTGCCCATGAAGGATATACCTCATGCATCCTCCGAATTCCTGTGAAAGAGGGTCGGATTCGAAGGTCGCATTCAGAGTGTCCTACTCGTTTTATGAAACGAGTCAGCCTCGATGACGTATGCGGCCGAAATATGTGACCTCCAGAGGATGCAGCTTTCCAAACGAGACACAGCCGGTGTCTCTCTTTCGCGGTTCAGCTTTAGAAACTGGTCAGACAACAGTAGTTGCACATTTACAGGCGATGCAAAGAGACGCAGCAACTTGCCCGTTATGACTGGTTCACGTAAAGTCTCCATTCTCCATGCATTAAATAATCTGCTCTCGTGTTTATAATGCCCGGGACACAGGTCACGTGTGACAAAACATGCACTGCTCCACACAATTGGTTTCTGTACTAGGATGTGCATTCATGTCGAGTGTGTACATCCTGAAAATGTATATATGCCAGTTAGCCACAGAAAGTGGGGAAAAACATTAGTGAAGTTTCACCCGTTGTACAAAGGTCCCTGGATTTGTTCCAGACAGGCAGCAGGTGCCATGAACCCACCCCCACCCTATTCCTAACCAAATGGAGCCAGTAGGGCTGAGTAACCTGCCAGGAACAACCCGAGACTCCTTTCTCCCATCTCACGAAGGCTCAGGAAGAGGAAAAATGGATACTACATTAATTGCGTAAACAATTTTTTACGTGTTAAACAAAAACTATTAATCGCAGAAATTAACGAGTTAAATTTCCCAGCACTAATATATGTATGTATATATATATATATATATATATATATATATATATATATATATATATATATATATATATATATTGAGCTGTTTCCATCGCTTTGCGGTTGTCCAAGTGTGGGGTGGATTACATCGATGCTCGTTTGCTCTCTTGCATTCCTGGATGTCATCCTCGAATTTTGCCACCTGAATTTCTCAACCCGTATTCAACAACCTGAATATTGAGACCTAAATTTCACGACCTGAAATCCACCTCTTGAATAATTAAAACTTTTTTTCGTATTTCGTATACTATTTTTAGGTGAATTCACACAAAATATTTTCAAATATTTAAAATTAACTGCTAAATTTTTCGATAACATCAAATTACTCTCAGTCATTTTTCAAGATCATGAATTCGGATGCTTTTTCAAATTCAAGTTCTGGTGATATAAAAATGACGCCATATGCAACTTCTATTGAATGAATAGCAGAAACTGGAACGGTCAGATGTAGAAAGGAAGTCCCGCCTTACAAGTAAAAGAGCCAATCACCTTTTAGGTACAGACATCACCTGTCAATCAACTCAAGAATGCACATACGCATTAGTTATACAAGCCAGGAACATTGCATTTGTTTGCGAAATCTGAGGTGAAGAAGCATATTTTATGATACCAGTGTTGTCAGATTTTACTGCTGATTTGAAATATGTTTTTGATCGTAATCTTGACCAACCGTTTTGGAGATTTTGGTCTTTCCCCATTCAAGTAGATAGGAGCTGAACTTGTATGTTGCTTCTTTACATAGAAAAATATCTGCCTGAGAGCATTCCAAAGATGGCCGCCAGTGGACTGACTTGCTAGAAAGACTTTGCTGTCAATCAATTAGCACGTTCTCATCGTGTTGTAGTTTCAGCAAAAAACTGAGGCTTAGTCCCATTTTTATGCCATGTTTTTCATAACAGTTGTCAGTTGAGGGCACTATTTTGCTACTGTTGTGTTTGACAACCGTGGGATGATGGTCTTCTGCTTGGTGTCAGGCTCTACAGTATCTTTGATGTGCAGTGTTTTGGAAAGAGGGGGCATTTGGTTCTTCTCTACTCTGTTGTGACGTAAACCTAACCATAATGTCGAACCCCTACCATGATATAATTGGAAAATATGCTTGTGTATCAGGAAATAAAGGAAATATGAGAGTTTAGAAGGAAACAAGGAAACTGTATGTGATTGGTTGGTCTAAAAATTTTACAATATCGCCATCTCATACGAATTAGTAAAACATTTTGAGACTGAGATGGATATTTCAACTTAAATATTTCTTTGACATGTGAGAAATGTTTCATGTGGTGACATAGTTATGGTTAGGTTAATATGGTTATGTTTCAAATAAATTTCGTAACAAATTCTCAAACAAACCAAAACCTCTTTGTTGTTTTACTTTAAGCAATGCTTTAACCTTCAAACTAGTCCTACTCTTATTTACAGTGTAACTGCAACCTCCACCTGTTGTTAAGATGGTCAATAAGTCTGGAAACTTGCAGAGGTTTCTACCTGCAGTGGCCAACAGTAAACATCTCCCATCAAATATAATAAACACATCCAGGCACGAATCATTTGCAGTACCACTGAACACAATCTGTGGAAGCACAAGAATGTTTCTGCATCCTTTTTGGTGGAAGCTTTATGAAACCGCTGTCAGTGTTATAACATGACTGCTGTCTTGACCAGCATCTCAAATTAACAGTTCAAATCTGCTTCTCATTAGAGCTCAACACCTCATCCTGGTCAACCTGTATTAGGCCTCTCTCATTGTTTGTCAAGTGTCACATTAATATGATGAGAATTCAACTCCCCTTAAATCACTGTCGCCCTTTGACTGCCCATCACTGGCCCACATCCAGACTCACAGCAACAGGAGGGCAACAAAACCAAAGCCCTGTTGAGATGCACCTGATGCTGATTATGCCATAAATCCAGTTTTCTCTTGTGCATGCAGCAAGTGTGTGTGAGGTGCAGGTAGGGCACAGCAATCATGTAAGGGGACATTGTGTGCTGCATGAAACTCGAGAGAGCATTTGTGAACTTGCAGAGATATGTAGCTGCTGTTTCAGTGCAATGTTCAAACAAGGAATATGGAAAACTGTGAGTGCCAAAATAAATTAAGAAATTAATAATCAATTAATTTAGAGGGAAAATGGAACCTCTGAAATCACCCTAGCCACTGATTATGAAAACTCAGTTACTTTCTCTTTTCAATGGGGGGCAAAAACCTAGGCCTCCCACACTGCTGGTACAACGTGAAATCAGTTACACCACAGGAGAGGGAAAAACTCTTAAACACATGTAAAAATGTCTAATGGAAGATGGTGCTTGTCAGTGAAGACCGATTTATACCTCTCTGTCGAACCTACGATGTAGCCTCAGTGTAATGGGCAACACTGTAGTTTGCATTCATTGTTCTGCGTTGGTGTGTTTGTGTCATTCTATGAGTACACAGCCAAAATGCTAGTTAATGAGAGAAAATGTCTTCATTTCTGAATTAATTATACATTTCATAAAAAAACAGAAGCAGTATCATTCATTGATTCAAAAGTATTTATTATTGTAGTATTAAAAATAAGTTAATCAAAGTATGTTGTATTAAGGAAAAATATTATTTATTATGCATGTTTCCTGCCATGCAGATTGAAAATCAGTCGTACACTTTATGCTTGCTCTTCAGTTGCTTAAATAATAATAAATACATATTTACTGACATTGTTTGATATTCATTCCTTGCCTAAAAAAAAAAAAAAAGCTAATTAAATTAAGAAATAAATACTCACTTGACCTACTACTCGCTTGAGTAGGTTTGACGCAGAAGTATAAATCGGCCTTAACTCGGCAGAATGGGGTCAATGTCAGTGTATTGGAACATTCTGTAGCAACACGTCGACTTCCTGTGTGATCATTTCATAAAATTCAGTTAACATTCATTTGTTGCTTCCACATGATCAACTGTCTAATGACATTTTCAAATGGCAAGTGGATAAAGAAAAGCAATAGACAGTAACAGTCTGGTTCCAGAAGTTACATTCCCATTCATTTCCCCTTAGAGAAATAGATTTTTAGCAATAAAGTGTACACCATTCAGGACAGACTAACCAAGAGCTCAGAGGTTGTTAAATGATAGGCCTCTGTAGAAGCCACAAGCCTGTCTGATTTCAATTTCATTCGTAATGATTGTGTATAATTGCGAAAATCACAGTGTAGAACTACACTACTTATAATCCTGAAGAGCGACCTACCAATCAGAGAAGGTACTGTTATCCTGGAAATTAATATCACATCAAAACAGTGCAGCAGCAGCTGCCCACTCCCATAAAGCATTGCTAATTACGCTATCGAGTCCATCTCCATTTACTCTGATACTACTTATATTTTTGTACATATCTGAATATTTAGAATCAGAATCAGAATGAGTTTTATTGCCAAGTGTACACAAGGATTTTTTTTGGGGGGGGGGGGGGGGGGTGATTGGAGAAACAAGTGCACTCAGAACATTACAGTGAGACACAGAATATAAAACAAGGTAAGTGTATAAATAGACATACAAATAATTGGACATATAGCAGAATGGCGTATGTACATGTGCAAGTGGTAATGTATGTGCAAGATAGGGTTATGTACAGTTATTGAATTAAATATGTGAATTTACATATGTACATGAGATATTTATTTACATTATTGCACTATGGGGGAGTCCTGAGGCAGTTTAATTGTTCATGAGGAAAATGTCATGAGGGTAAAAACTGTTCTTGTACCGGGATGTCCTGGCATTCAGTGCTCTGTAGCGCCATACCTCTGTACCTGCACATTTCCTCACTCTGGAGACGCACAGGTCTTGGAGGGTGAGCAGGGGGGCACCAATAATCCTCTCAACAGTCCTGACTGTCCGTTGTAGTTTCCTTCTGTCTGATTTGGTGGCTAAAGCAAACCAGACAGTTATAGCTGTACACAGGACAGACTCAATGATGGCTGAGTTGAACTGAGTCAGCAGCTCCAGTGGCAGGAGAAGCAGCACCATTTCGGTGGAAAAAGGGTGTGTGTGTGGCTTTGCCAGGCTGTGATGTAAACTAAAGCCAATCGATAAGTCCCGCCCCAACTTATTGTTTCAGCACACAACAAACCCCAACTTACAAGTTACCATACAATACAATACAATTTTATTTTATAGCACATTTAAAAACAACTTCAGTTGACCAAAGTGCCTTCCAGAATAATAATTTAAAATAAAAAACATAAAAAACATAAGACATAAAATAACATGAAATCAAAAGCAACACCATTTTCATTGCTCTGCTTCAAAAGCCAAATAATAAAAAAAAAGTTTTAAGATGAGATTTAAAAGTCACTATAGTCGGTGAGGATCTAATAGTTAAAGGAAAACAACAGAGAAGGCATAATCACCTTTAGATTTCAATCATGAATGGGGGACAGATAGTAGCATTTGACTGGAAGACCTCAGAGATCTGGAAGTTAGACAGGGACAGATAAGATCCACAATGTATTGTGGAGCAGAACCATGCAAAGCACTGAAAAAATAATAACAACACTTTAAACTTAATTCTGTACTGCACTGGTAACCAGTGAAGAGATGTCAGCACTGGTGTAAGATGTTCCCTCTTTTTAGAACCTTTCAGAAGCCTCGCAGCTGCATTCTGTACAAGTTGCAGTTGCGACAGATGGTACTGTAAAATTCCCATGTATAGGGAATTACAGTAGTCAAGGCAAGAGGATATAAAAGCATAAATTACAGTTTAGAAATACCTCTCAATTTACAACACGATTTATTTGTTTATCAAATTTCAAGGCTGAGTCAAAGGTTACACCAAGGCTTTTAACATGGTCAGAAATATTCATTGAAATATAAGTTAATCTATTCTTGATCTCATTGGTGGAAGGACAACCAAAAACAATACATTCTGTCTTATCATTATTAAGCTGGAGAAAGTTTCTCGCCAACCACAACTTAACATCTTCTAGGTACTGAAGGAGGGAACTGAAAGAGTGAACATCTCCTGGTTTAAGAGGAATGTACAACTGTGTGTCATCAGCATAAAGATGGTAAGAGATATTATGCTTGCAGAAAATATAACCTAATGGACACATATATTGTGAAAATAAAATAGGCCCAAGGAAAGAGCCCTGAGGAACGCCACAACTAAGGGTTGCTGATGAAGAACACAAACTTCCAATATTAATGCAAAAGATCCTGTCAGTTAAATAAGACCTGAACCAATTTAAGGTAGTACCTTGGATACCAACCTCACCCTCCAAACGACCTAACAAAATTTTGTGATTGACCGTGTCGTAAGCAGCTCTTAGGTTAAGCAGAATTAGAACCACTGCATGCCCAGATTCAACAGCCAGCATTATGTCATTAGTGACTTTAACCCTCTGGAATCAATGGACAGGGGCGGGTTTACAATTTCTGAGGCCCCAAGTAACCGACCAACCCGGGGCCCCATTTCGAAAAATGTTGCTTAAAAAATTACATAAAATTGATTTTAAATAATAATTTTAAATTCATCCATTATCCATTGTGGCCAAGTACATTCAAAATGTTTAATGAAATAAAAATCCAGTTAAGAATTCATGTTTTCCAGTTTTTCCACAATACAGTGATAAAAAAAGCAATATTTACCTACATATATTTTTACAAAACATTTTTTTTATTTTTTATTTAATGAACAAGATGCGCAAAACCCTCTACTTCACTCACAAACACTGCGGAAATTAGTTGTTATTTATTATTATTATAACCCAACAATTATTTATTGTTGTCCAATTTATCATTATAATATGACACAGTATTATTATTATTACTTTTAGTATTTGTTATATACAATAGTAATATGTTTCTGTCTTATTTTCTTTCAACTGGAGGCTGCAGTGTATTGTTTCACCATGTTGCAAAAGGCAGTATTTTATGTAAGCATTGTAGGCAACATTTGTAACAGAATTATAACAGTAAACATACAAGGCACGGTAGCCCCTCAGCACACTAGAGCAGAAGAAGAAAAAAAAATCAGTTTTTTGAGACCTGACGTTCTTTTAACTTGACACAGTGTCAAAACATTTGCCGGTCCTGCGTAAGACACTGAAGAAATAGTGAGATGCGGTGCAGCAGTCAAGGACGTTCATCTTGCGCGTTTACGTAGGAAAACAATGGTAAAACAGAGCACAAGCACATAAAAACACGTTTGGTGTGAACGGTCATTAACTCATCCGTTCACACGTATCTGTGAGTGTTAGCGCGTGGTCGAAACAAGTTCGGAAGGCCTGTATATTTTTAATAAAGTACAAACCTGAACCCAAAGTCCTACTTGAAAAACTGACCTGACCCCGGCAGACCACTAACATGAACCGCTCTGAGAACGCGTGTGCCCAGAACAACATGTCACCCCTCAAGCTGTTTTTGCGGAGCTTTCCTTTTGGGGTGGGGGGCCCCCCACAATTGCGTTGTGGTAAAAACTGCTCGAGGCACCGGCGCGATGACTTGGATTTCTTTTTAATAACAACAGCAATGACTTAAAATACTCCATCATTGATGATCATACATACAAGAGGAAGACATCATTCGAAACTGTAATGGCTCTACTTTTATTTGTGTCCACTCACAATAAAAACAAAATGTTATGCTTTTGTAAAATACAGAAAAAACGGTATGCACTTTCTGCTGCTTAAATATCTGTTTACTTTTGCTAAGAGCACGTCACAAAAATGAACCGAAACTCAGCGTATAATTGTCACACAGACATGATAAATATGTCTATAGAAACCTTGAAATGTCTACTTTTGAATGAACCAATTCAAATCCAAAACAAATTAATCTCTGATTATGTAATGCATATGAAACTTACGAAAGGTACTGTTTTTCCGTCTCAGCTCATTAGTGCTGGTCCAGGCATGCCCATTTGCAGAGCCCGCTATTCATACGGTAATGATCTGACGCCCCATCAATGCTGTAAAAACGGCATCAAGCTTCATCAGATTCATCGATTTTCTATTGCTTTTGAATGATGGCACACTACACACACATCCTGAACAGTGAGGAAGAATTCCAATTTTTGTTAGAAGAAGATTGAGACTCTTATGAGAAACGGTTGCATTTTAATATTGACTTGATCCAGCGGAGAATATAATTACTGATGAGTAAGTCATTTATTCTTCTATTCATTGTTTATGTATTGTGTGATAATAGGGTACAATGGGGAAAAAGGCTCCGCAGGGGAAAATGCTCCTTTTATTTTATTTTCTCCCAAAACACTAAATAGTATAATTTTTATTACATGCTATATATTTTTGGTGATGGGGGCGTGGTCATGTGTCTGTCTGTGGGAGAGAGGGAGTGGTTTGGCTCGTCAAGCTGGTTGACATGATTTCTAACAGCTGTTTCTAATTACAGTGATAGCAGAGAGATGCCTTAAAACAGCTGAATACACCAGAAGAGAGGGAGAGAGAACGAGTGTGCAGCATTGTCAAACTGTTTACATTATGTGTTGAAGCTATTGAGTGTTTGTGAAGAAGTTTGTTTATTTTTGAGAGTGAATTATTAAAGTGAATGAAAAACCCGAAAGAGTGTATCTGCTGCACAAAAGGCAAGAGAATAAAAGCCTTACCTGAAGTGTGTCACTGCTCCCCGTCTCCTCATTTTCCATACCCGAGCCTGAAGGTCTTGTTACAGTATTATTCCAGTATATTATTCCAAACACAATGGGGGTTTATTTGTTTATAGAATGCTTGAGAGATAATGAAATATCAAATATGATTGAAATGAACAAGAAATGAAGCGCACCCTTTTCTGAAGTTTTATTTCGAACAAGCATTACCTCCATTTGTTACTCTAAATGCATCTTGCTGTCTCAAACGTATTTGCCATATTTGACAAATTATGCCATATAACTATTTCTCTAATATTTACATTTCTACATTTAACACACACACACACACATATATATATATATATATATATATATATATATATATATATATATATATATATATATTCTATTGTTAGTAATCGTTATATACACTTGCGGTCAAAAGTGTGGAATAATGTACATATTTTGCTCTTATGGAAAGAAATTGGTACTTTTATTCACCAAAGTGGCATTCAACTGATCACAATGTATAGTCAGGACATTAATAATGTGAAAAATTACTCTTACAATTTGGAAAAAAATTTCGGAACTTCTTAAACTACTTAAAAGAGTTCTTATCAAAAAATTCTCCATGTGAAACAATGACAGCTTTGCAGATCCTTGGCATTCTAGCTTTCAGTTTGTCCAGATACTCAGGTGACATTTCACCCCACGCTTCCTGTAGCACTTGCCATAGATGTGGGCTGTCTTGTCGGGCACTTCTCACGCACCTTACAGTCTAGATGATCCCACAAAAGCTCAATGGGGTTAAGATCCATAACACTCTTTTCCAATTATCTGTTGTCCAATGTCTGTGTTTCTTTGCCCACTCTAACCTTTACTTTTTGTTTTTCTGTTTCAAAAGTGGCTTTTTCTTTACAATTCTTCCTATAAGGCCTGCACCCCTGAGTCTTCTCTGTACCGTTGTACATGAAACTGTTGTTGAGTGGGAAGAATCCAATGAAGCTGTCAGCTGAGGACATGTGAGGTGTCTATTTCTCAATCTAGAGACTCTGATGTACTTATCCTCTTGTTTAGTTGTACATCTGGCCATCCACATCTCTTTCTGTCCTTGTTAGAGTCAATTGTCCTTTGTCTGTGAAGACTGTAGTGTATACCTTTGTATGAAATCTTCAGTTTTTGGCAATTTCAAGCATTGTATAGCCTTCATTCCTCAAAACAATGATTGACTGTTGAGTTTCTAAAGAAAGCTGTTTCTTTTTTTTTTTTTGCCATTTTTGACCTAATATTGACCTTAAGACATGCCAGTCTATTGCATACTGTGGCAACTCAAAAACAAACACAAAGACAATGTTAAGCTTCATTTAATGAAACAAATAACTTTCAACTGTGGCAAGTGATTTTCTAGTACCAAATTAGCAATTTAGCATGATTACTTAAGGATAAGGTGTTGGAGTAATGGCTGCTGGAAATGGGGCTTGTCTAGATTTGATCAAAAATGACTATACTTTGTGATCAGTTGAATGCCACTTCGGTGAATTAAAGTACCAATTTCCTTCTGAAACAGCAAAATCTGTACATTATTCCAAATTTCTGGCCACCAGTGTAAATTATATTGTGAACTATGTTGTCAATAAAAAAAATAAAAAATAAAAATAAAAAAAAGGAAAAAATGAAAACATTCTTTCTTCAGTCTTCTAACAGTGGCATTCCTCATTGATAGCCCCATAAGGGGGTAGGCCATTATCACCCTAATTGTGAAATATTTATGACCATTGACACTCCCTTGCTAAAAACAATTACGTTGTATTCTAAAACAAAAGGTGACTTCCAAAAGTTAAATCAATTTATTGTTTAACGTGCATGAATGGACATGATGGTGTAGGAACTCATGGGCCAAAGAATCATTAATTTCCACACTCAGAGGCCCCTGGAAATTCCTCAAAAAGCCATAAACTAAGAGACTGACAAAATGGCTGCTTAAAGTCTGGCATGACCCAGTTAAATGAGATAAGGATGACCATCTGTGTAACGTCATGGTTACTTGTGTAACCTCCATTCCCTGATGGAGGGAACGAGACGTTGTGTCGATGTAGTGACACTAGGGGTCACTCTTGGGAGCCCAAGACACTTCTGGTCTTTGATAAAAGGCCAATGAAAATTGGCGAGTGGTATTTGCATGCCACTCCCCCGGACATACGGGTATAAAAGGAGCTGGTATGCAACCACTCATTCAGGTTTTATGCTGAGGAGCCGATATAAGGTCCGGCCATTTCAGCGGGTAGTTCAGCGTTGTGGCAGGAGAGACACAACATTTCATTCCCTCCATCAGGGAACCCAGGTTACACAAGTAAGCATGATGTTCCCTATCTGTCACTCACTCGACGTTGTGTCGATGTAGTGACACTAGGGGTCCCTATACGAACCGCCACAATTGGCTGAACTGTGTTACGTGAACTGGCGGTGTGTGGTGGGCAGACTACTGTGTGCCTCATAGCCAGCACACCAGGTCGACATGTAACCTCCCCCAACATAGTTATGAGTGTCGAACGGCCCTTTCTGGGGACAAGTCGACTACCCAAAAGATAGAGACAGGCTTAACCCAGTTGTGGCCTCTTTTCCCCTTCTTTTTTTCCACTCCCTAAAAAAGAAGGGGGATTATCCGACTGGGCCGCCAGGTCTAGTCGGGGGGTGTCCCTCCCAATGGGAAGACACAGCGGAGACCACACCTTGCCCAAAGAGGGGGGGGGGGGGGTATTTAAGTGGAAAAATACATCACATGGTCTTTCCAACCATGTGGAGAGTCTTCAAGGTAGATCCTGCCCAATGGGGGAGGAGTTACTACAAACATGGAGACTGGGGCAGAGGGGCTCTGCCCAAGGAAGACACAGTTTGCCAACAGGGAAACGAATTAGCAGAAGATATATAATCGAATGGGGTTAGCCTTACAGGGAACCGCCACATGCAGAGCACCTACCCCAGAACAGGGCTCTTAGCGTGTGTACTGGGCCGGCAGTGAATCTCTCCGAAAACTCGACTGCCACAGGGTTTGTGAACACTATTGGGAATTAATGGCGCATGTCTTCAGCTCCAAGGGAGGTGGAAAGCGCTATGTGCAAGCGATACACCCGGCTAGCTATCCCGGGCTTATCCGCTTGTGTTGCTTGCCACTACCTGGGATGAAACTGGTTCCACCCGGAAGTTGTAGAACCTTGCACAGGTGTTGGGTGTTGCCCAGCCCGCTGCTCTGCAAATGTCTGTTAGAGAGGCACCCCTGGCCAGGGCCCAAGGAGCCGCTACACCCCTGGTAGAATGGGCTCATAGCCCTACTGGGGGCGGCATGTCCTGGGCGAGATATGCCATAGTTATGGTGTCAATGAGCCAGTGGGCAATCCTCTGCTTGGAGACAGTGCATCCTTTCCGCTGTGCACCAAAGCAGACAAAGAGCTGCTCAGAGATTCTAAAGCTCTGCGTGCGATCCAAATAGATCACCGCACCGGACACAGCAACGACAGGGCTGGGTCTGCCTCCTCCTGGGGCAGCGCTTGCAGGTTCACCACCTGGTCCCTAAAGGGGTGGTGGGAACCTTGGGCACATAGCCCGGTCAGGGTCTCAGGATCACGTGAGAGTAACCCGGACCGAACTCCAGGCACGCTTCGCTGACAAAGAATGCTTGCAGGTCACCTACCCTCTTGATGGAAGTGAGCGCAGTCAGGAGGGCAGTCTTCAAGAAGAGTGCCTTAAGCTCGGCTGACTGCAAAGGCTCAGAGGGGGCTCTGTAGACCCTGAAGAACTACAGAGAGGTCCGATGAGGGAACGAGGCACAGTCTGGAGGGATTTAGCCTCCTGGCACCTCTTAGGAACCTGATGATCAGGTCGTGCTTCCCTAAGGACTTACCGTCAACTGCGTCGTGGTGTGCTGCTATGGCGGCAACGTACACCTTCAAGGTGGAAGGGGACAGCCTCCCTTCCAGCCTCTCCTGCAGGAAGGAAAGCACTGATCTAACTGCGCATATCTGGGGGTCTTCCCGATGGGAAAAACACCACTTAACGAACAGATGCCACTTAAAGGCATGCAGGCGCCTCGTAAAGGGGGCCCTAGCCTGAGTGATCGTGTCTACCAGCACACCGCTTAGGTCTTCCACGTCCCATCCAGGGGCCAGACATGGAGATTCCAGAGGTCTGGTCACGTGTGCCAGATGGTGTCCCGTCCCTGAGAAAGAAGATCCTTCCTCAGGGGAATTCGCCGGGGAGGGGGGGGCTGTCACGAGGAGCGTGAGGTCCGAGAACCACACTACCAGGTGCTACCAGGATGACCTGCTCCTTGTCCTCCCTGACCTTGCACAGGGTCTGTGCAAGTAGGCTCACTGGGGGAAACGCATATTTGCGTATGCCAGGGGGCCAGCTGTGTGTCAGCGCGTTTATGCCAAGGGGGTCTCGGTCAGGGTGTACCAGAGCGGGCAGTGGGGAGGATTCTTGGGAGGCAAACAGGTGCACCTGTGCCTGTCGAATCGACTCCAAGTCAGCTGGACCACCTGAGAGTGGAGTCTACACTCTCCCCTGAGGGTAACCTGTCGTGACAGCGCGTCCGCTGTAGTGTTGAGGTTGCCCGGGATGTGAGTGGCTTGCAGCGACTTAAAGTGCTGCTGACTTCAGAGGAGGAGACGGCGGGCGAGTTGTGACATACAACGAGAGCGCAGACCGCCTTGGCGGTTGACATATGCTACCGTTGTCATGCTGTCTGTCTGAACTAACACGTGCTTGCCCTGGATCAATATTTACATTTTACATTACATTTATGCATTTGGCAGACGCTTTTATCCAAAGTGACTTACAGTGTACTTATTACAGGGACAATCCCCCTGGAGCAACCTGGAGTTAAGTGCCTTGCTCAAGGACACAATGGTGGTGGCTGTGGGTATTGAACCGGTGGCCTTCTGATTACCAGTTATGTGCTTTAGTCCACTACACGTGGCGGAAACCTCCGCAGGGCGAGCAGAATTGCCAATGCAGTTGTGGACCCGTCCAGAGGCCGGCGGCTGTGTGCCCATTGCAAACAGCGTCCCAGCCCATTTTGGAGGCATCTGTCACGACCACGACGTGCCTGGAGACCAGTTCTAGAGAAACGCCTACCCGTAGAAACGAGAGGTCGGTCCAAGGGCTGAAAAGATGGTGACAGACTGGCGTGATGACCACGTGACTTGTCCCATGGTGCCATGCCCATCTCGGGACTCGAGTCTGGAGCCAGTGCTGAAACGGCCTCATATGCATCAACCCGAGCGGGGTGGCCACTGCCGAGGATGCCATATGCCCCGGGAGCCTCTGAAAAAGTTTCAGTGGAACCGCTGTTTTCTGTTTGAATGCCTTCAAACAGGCCAGCACCAACTGGGCGTGCTCGTTCGTAAGGCGCGCCGTCAAGGAGACTGAGTCCAACTCCAAACCGAGAAAAGAGATGCTCTGAACCGGGAGGAGCTCGCTCTTTTCCCAGTTGACCCGAAGCCCTAGTCGGCTGAGGTGTGAGAGCACCAGGTCCCTGTGTGCGCACAACATGTCTCGAGAATGAGCTAGGATTAGCCAGTTGTCGAGATAGTTGAGAATGCGAATGCCCACCTCTCTTAACGGGGCAAGGGCTGCCTCTGCGACCTTCGTAAAGACGCGAGGAGACAGGGACAGGCCGAAAGGGAGCACTTTGTACTGATACGCCTGACTCTCGGACGCAAACCGCAGGAAGGGTCTGTGCCGAAGAAGGATCAAGACGTTGAAGTACGCATCCTTCAGGTCTACCGCCGTGAACCAATCTTGATGCCAGACGCTCGCCAGAATGCATTTTTGTATCAGCATCTTGAACAGGAGTCTGTGTAAAGCCTAGTTCAGTACTCACAGGTCCAAGATTGGCTGCAACCCACCACCTTTTTCGGTACGATGAAGCAGGAGCTGAAAAACCCCTTCTTCATCTCGGCTGGAGGGACAGGTTCTATTCCGTAGGAGGGTAGCGATCTCCACGCAAGGTAGCAGCATTTTCGTCCTTCACCAAGGTGAAGTGGACACTGCTGAACCTGGGCGGACGCCCGGAGAAGTGAATCGCGTAGCCGAGTCGAATGGTCCGGACCAGCCCTCGCGACGGATTGGAAAGCGCAAGCCATGCATCCAAGTTCCAAGCAAGGGGGACCAAAGGGACAACGTCATCGGATGTACCGGCAGGTGGGGCCTCGCGGCGGGGCGGAGCTCGAGGTCCCACACTACGTCGTGGCCGTGCTGAGTCTAAGGACATCGAAGCACTTACCTGGCTCCTTGTGACCACCCCTGGAACAGCCTGGGACAGGGGAGGAAGAGGCCTGTCCTTGTGACCCGTGGAGACTGTCACACCGGGGGTGGATTTGTGCCACAGCTGGGTGCTCAGGGGCGGGAGACTGCCGCTGGAGCGCCAGACCTGCCAAATAGAGTGGTGGACGGTGGTCATGATGACGGCCGTGCACACCGGATACGTGACCCACGGAACAAGGAAACCGCTCTTGCTGAGCTCTTGAGTACTACAGCCACTTGGGCATGCAGCGCAATTAAATGCAAAAGGTAACAAAAAGATGGAGAGATCTGCTTACCAGCTCCAGAGCAGCGGGTTTCATTGTCCCTGGGTTGCCCATCTCAAGGGCACTTTGAAGCCTTTCACGGGTTCTGGGCGGCCGCGAGACGGGTGGCGTCTGCTTCCTGCGGTGGGCTCCACGCCGGGGCCGGGCCGAAGGGGCGGGCTGCGGTGGAGCCGGTGCAGTCAACGCAAGGGGACACCCTTGGCGATGAGTAGAGGGGGTGCGGGATCTTGAGCCGCGTCGAGGCAGGAAATGCCGGCTAGCATCCGTCTACTGCTCCACCATCGAGAACTGCTGGGCAAAGTCCGCGATGGTGTCGCCGAATAGGCCTGCCTGGGAAATGGGGGCAGCAAGGAACCGTGTTCGAGAGCTCATCACTTTTGCGGGCTCCGAATAAGAGGTCGAACTCGCCGTGAGACGAGCCAGCGGACTCATCCGGAAGCCCAATCGGGGCAGACGAGTGTACTGGGGAATGGGAGGTCTGCGGGGGGATACCCGGTGGAGGCGGTCCCGTTGGGGTCCCCAAATCACCCCCAGGGCTAGCCGTGCTGGCCTCATACCCGTGAGCAGGGAGCCTGCTTTCTTACGAAGGCGAGCCGCAACCGCAACGTTGCCATGGACATGTCCTCGCAATGAGAACATGACCATCCACGAACGCTGTCTCCACGTGAGCAGTGCCCAGACATGAAAGACAGTGATCGTGACCGTCAGAAAGCGAGAGATAACGAGCGCAACCAGGAATAACACACAATCGGAAAAGCATCTTTAAAAAGACGTGTCTTTAAAAAGACGTTCCGTGTGTGCCACTCTTTTAGAGAAATATACTCTTCTAGAGAAATATACTCTTTTATTTCTGCCGAAGCGCCCAGGGGCATTCTCTGCAGTGCACCAGTGCAGAGGGGGGAGAAGCCGCTGAAATGCGTCGTCAGATCCAGCAGAGGTGAATGAACGGTCATGGGAATTCAGCTCAGTGAGCATGAACCTTCGGCTCCAAAGAGAAAATCTGAATGAGTGGTTGCATACCAGCTCCTTTTATACCCGTATGTCCGGGGAAGTGGCATGCAAATACCACTCGCCAATTTTCATTGGCCTTTTAGCAAAGACCAGAGGTGTCTCGGGCTCCCAAGAGTGACCACTAGTGTCACTACATTGAGCAACAGATAGGGAACTTAAATTATCTTGAGAAACAAGGGCAGATCTGTCCAAACACACACTTGGAAAACTCCCACCACTGGAAAACACATTCCAAGAGAGAGTTAAAGAACCGTCACCCTGGAAACCCATGAAAAGCTAAAATACTCTATTCTGGACAATAACCAATTTGACACACTTAAAATAAGACGGTGAATGCCTGACCGTCATATGCTAAAACTCACCCAAGACAAAAGTGCTTGATGACTTGAAGAAAGCAGGCTTTCTTCGAAAGGATTCCTTGGTATTATCTTTAGCATAATAAACTAATGTTCATAACTTCAAATGTACAATTGAACTTTTCAAGTGTATCTCAGGACATCTTTTCTTAATCTAGGAACTGTGACACAATCACAAAATTTACTGTAATTTTATCCTGCACATAATCTGCCAAAGTGCCCAGAATGCTCATTCAAGGTTTAACCTGATCATAATCCTGACAATTATGTTTTTCTTAATGTGTAATGTATTATTCATGTTTAAAACTAACAAACTAATTAGTAGGAAATTTTATCATGCATTATAACTAAATGTTAATTGAAATTTAATAAGAAAGTAAGTCATGATTAATATGGAAATGTTTGCCTGTTTATGTAGAGAATGTTGATGTAAACAGATGTCATGTCTCTTACACTGATTTCAAGATATAAAATGTATGTTTAAATCATGTACTATTTAGAGCTGGAATTTGTAAAAATCCTTTACACAAAGGATTGTAATTCAACTTTGAAAAGGATAGACCAGTTGACCATGTGATTCTGAAAAGCCACCTCTGATTGGCTTAGAGCCTCTTTGGGCTGCGGCTGGTCTACACTCAAGAATCTGTCTTCAGAGAAGTCTTCAGCAGTCTTCCCTCTCCTCTCCGCTCTTCACTTCCTCTGCAGCTCCTCACTCCTCCATGCTCTTGCCCTCATGGCTTGCAGCCTCCGTGTCATGTAGAGTCCAAGGAAACACGGGACACAAAGTCCTGAGGAAGCCTCTCACTCTCTGCTCTACGGTTCACACACATAACGGGAGTCGCGAGTCTTCCTTGCGGAAGGCCTTGCTTCAAAGCCCCACCTCATCATCCATCAACGCAACAGACATCCACAATCTAACAGAGGTCCAAGACATCGATGGAACGAACTTTCTATAAAGAGCCAAAGAACCAAGCAATGCAAGGAAACGCAACGACATGCAAATACATCTCCAGACTTTTGCTGAAAGTGCTGGTGTATTATTTAAATACTTTGGGTAATCTGATTGCAAATCATTTTCATTTTCTCTGTATTGATTTAGTTTTTATGTTTAGATTAGCAATAAAGTCTCGTTTGTATTCAAGGATAATTTAACTGTGGTATATTTGATAAATAATCTCGTCACATGATTTTAAAAGATCTTGCTTCAAAGCTCATACCTAAAATGTGTGTGATATTATTTTCAATAAGCCATGAGAATAAAATTACTCCAATAAGTGAATTAATCATTATTCCCTTATTAAAGCTAATTCCTTACAATAGAAATTGTAAGCGGATACACCGAGACGTTGTATTACGATTTTAATGGTGGAGAATTTTATTCAGACAAATAAGCTAATTATTTTTCATTTATCTTTCTTATAATGGTTGTCAAACACGACTAATTCCATTATACATTTCCCTTACGTAATAATGACGTAGAATGCGGACAGATTAATTTAATTAATAACACACATACTGTTCCTACAATGGTTTTCACAATATGTTGTAGCAAAGACTCTGGTCTGCAAAATTCAGCACTCAAAGGTCTTGTGAAAAATGTTTAGTGTGTTTTTTATGGTCCTTTATCAGTGTCCTTAATTTTATTTATTTGTTTATTTATTTATTTATTTTTTGCTAACCAAGTTTAAACTTTATTTTTTCAAAAATACAAATAAGTACATACATTTTGTTCACATATTATTGCAGCACAATTTGTGCTGAATACAGTGTAATGAGACTTTTGCAATTAATATTGTGTACGGAACTGAAATAAGCACAAATGTCAGGGCATGTCAAAACATCTCCAGGATCAATAAAACAAAAAAACAAAAAACAAAAAAAAAAAAACGCCTCAGATTCCAGAGGGTTAAGCAAAGCAGACTCTGTGCTGTGGAACGTTCTGATATAGGACGGAAATTATTTAAAACACTGGGATCCAAATTCATTTTTTTAGTAGGAACAATGCAGTTAGTTAGACAGCTATTTATAATAAACAATGCTGGGGCATACTGCGTCTATCAGGCCTATCAACAATCATAGGGAATGGGATAAAACAAAATATTAGTTGTAAGTTTCATATGTGTGATTGTATTTACAAGCTGTAAGAGAAACAGGTTCAAAATTACTAAAATAGTTAGATCTTGAAGGTGATTCTACAGGACAGTGGATAAAAAAAATTGTAAACAGATATTTTTTTATTCAAGAAAAAATGTTAAACAATCATCACAGGTTTTTAAATTTACTTCAAAGGGCTTTGGAACTACAGGGCTTAGCACTTTGTTTATAGTTTTAAATAAAAAATTAGGTCTATGACAATTATTGTGAATAATATCCGAAAAATAGCTCGCACTTGCTGCCTTCAATACACGTTGAAAGTTCTCCAGTGAATCTCTAAAAATTTCAAAAGAAATTTGGAGCTTATCTTTTTTCCATTTCCACACTGCCTTACGACATTCTTGCCTAAGGGTTCGGATTTCACTATTCAGCCAGGGCTGAGGGCAAGTTTTTTGTCGCCTAGGCTTGGATGGAGCAACTACATCCAAAGTGTCTGTGCATGTCAAATTGAACAAAGTGGTAAGTTCTTCTATACCTAGGCCAAGGGAAGGGGATTCTATGATAAGGGAGAATGGAGAAGCAAGAAAAGCCTCAGAAAAGCTCACTGCTTTAGACTCATTAACTACCTGAGTAAAATGGCCCATATGTTTAGTTATAGGAATTGACAAAGGAAGTGTAGGATTAAAAATGGAGTTGGAGTGGTGGTGGCGTAGTGGACTAAAGCACTGAACTAGTAAGCAAAAGGTTGTTGGTTTCCCACAGCCACCACCATTGTGTCCTTGAGCAAGGCACTTAACTCCAGGTTGCTCCAGGGGGATTGTCCCTGTAATAAGGGCACTGTAAGTCACTTTGGATAAAAGCGTCTGCCAAATGCTTAAATGTAAATGTAAAAAGGATAGGAGCATGATCTGATAAATGATGACATCAGTGACAACATTAGTAATAGGAACACCTAAAGACAGAACTAGATCCAGAGTATGACTGAGCCTATGAGCAGGCCCAGAGATAGACTGGATGAAGTTAAAAGAGTCAGTAAGTTCTAAGAATTCTGGAATGTGTGGACAACACACATGAATATTAAAATCTCCAAGAATAAGAAAATTATAAACAGTAGGATCAAAAAAAGATAAAAAATCAGAAAACTCTAGAATAAAATCTTTGTTATATTTAGGGGGTTTATAAATAAATGCACAAAGCACCAGAGATGCAAGCTAGACCTTAAACAGCTGTAACTCAAAGCTGGTATATTTTTCAGTTGAGAGATGACACATTTAAAATAGCTCTTAAAAACACTTGCTATACCCCTGCCCGTCCACAGGATCTAGGGGAATTTAAAAACATGCAGTCATTTGGAGAGTGTTCTGCAAGAGGACTTAAGTCCACAGCATCCAGCTAATTCTCTGTCACAAATAAAAAAGTCCAAATTATGAGACAAAAAATAATCATTAAGTATAAAAGTCTTATTCACCACAGATCTTGGGTTCACTAGCACCATCTTAACTGTGGAAAGGTTTACAGATTGAGGTGAATCCAACACAGTGTGTTCCAACAGTCTAAGTTTTTTAAGATTAGATCTTCTGTTTCGTACACGCAATCTCCTCGGGACACACGGAAGAGTTGCCATCAGCCGTTCCAGAACAACAGGGAGGAGCCACAAGTGTCTCATCTCCATGGTAACGAGGTGCGCCTGTTCCAGCAGAATGCTGAAGTTCGAAAACAAAGCGTTTGCATAGCCAGAGGGGGCATTCCTCCTTCAGGGCTGCACAATTAATCATAACACCAAAATGGCGATATAGTCATATGTGATTCTAAAACAAAAAATGCTGCAATTAAAGACAGAAAAAACATGGTCTGTATGTTCTTCAGTATAATCTTGCTTTTAGAGTAGTTCACATGCAATAACTGCTAAAAGTTACTATTAGGGCTGTCGATTTAACGTGTTAATTCAGTGCGATTAATTATATCAAAAATTAACGCAATTAATCATGTCCATGGACTGTAATAAGGAATATACCTGAGCAATTCAAGCTTGAAGAACCACCTGTTTTCTCCAGGGGGCAGTAAGCGAAACATTTGCTGTATAGGCAATGCGCAGCTTATACAGAGAACAAACCAACCCTTTAGCAGACAGCACAACACAAGCGTTGGGTCCGAAACCACGTACTGTCATAGTATGTACTGTATTTGATGAAGGACGCATTTATCTGCTGGCAAAACAGTACGTTCTTTTAGGTATGTTCTTTTATAGTAGTATGAAAAGATTTTGGACATACTTCATCCGGGGACATTCGCATCGTCTCGTGACCTGAACATATGATGTAATAACAACAACCACAAAAACTGTCTGCTTTGGTTTTGTTAAACAAGCACAAGGAACAATTATCTTGGTATATATAGCACTTACAGTTGAGAAGAGGCATCCGCCTCTTACATTGCCTCAGCTCCCGAGGGATTATGGGATCGTTAAGTGCACAGTCGATCCGCACTTCAAAATCTCGCCGGAAATAGTAAGGTCATCTGGATATTTCTTGCATACTGCTTCATGAATACTGTGGATTCGGACATACTATTCCATCAGCATACTGTTTTTGTCATGCTATATATTAGAGAAGTATGGATATTCGGACACAGTGGAAGATGCGGTATTCCGTTAAATACACAGCTCGATGGAACGCAAATCCGGACTTAGGGATCTCAAGATGTGTCTAAGAATTATTAAACTACATTTAACTTGACCCAGTGACCTAAAAATGGTATGTAATTTTGTATTATGCAATATTCAAAAAAATAAGTTGAGTAGTTTTTGCACACTTTGTTCATTCACAAAAAAATAAAAAAAATCAAATAAATAACAAATATTTTTTTAGTAAAAATATATGAAGGTAAATAATGCTTTTTATTAAGCTACTATATATCATTGTATATAAAATATAAGTATAAATATAAAAGTGGACATCAATGAAAATTATTAGATCTCATTCTCCCTTGTGTTCATTTAGTGAAAAACTGTGAGGAAACATGCCTTATTTTTTAAATACATTTATATTCAATGCCTTTAAAATATTGAATCTATTTGGCTACAATGGCTGTTTGGATGAAATGATGGTTCCCCTGATTTAAAAACAACAACACTGAGCAATTTCAGAGCAAATACCTAATTATCAAGATGAATATCGTCAATAGGCTGAAAAAAATATTTTACATAAATATCGAGATATCATTTTTGTGGCCATATTGACCAGCCCTACTTCACAGTGTGTCATGGTAGTGGACGATATCTGCAAAGCTCTTTTGCCGCACTTTGTTTGATGCGATTTTCTGATTGGTGGATGTTTTCTCTTTGAGGACATGGGTAGTGTTGTTCTTAACAAAAAAAATTACTGGAATTAGACTGTTGCCCTCTATTAATAATTATTTTTAAAGTGTTTTTCAAAACTCTTTCACATGTGGCACCTCCATTGTTTCATATAGTAAGACAGTATTAAAGGGCAGCATTTTCATGTAATTATTAGCCAAAATGACATGCTTACCTTGTAGCCTATAGTGTAAAAATCAGAAATCTAAATTATGTCGATTTTTCATTAAATAAAATCTCCTTTTTTCATGTAATACTCTTACTCTGGAACATTATTTTACTGTCTTAAAGTACATCACCATTTTATATTTAATTACTCACATGCTGCCTATTGTCACATCATTTAGTACACTAGAAACTTTTAAATGCAATAGCTGAATACAGAATAAATTCTGAATATTTTGAAGCAGTCTGATTTTGCACTGTGCCGGTGTTCACTCTCATAAAGGAAAACTATTAATAGTCAGTTCTTTAGATAATGCCTGCTGATAACCAATAGATTAAAGAGAACCTTATTGAAATCATATCTCTTCATCTGCTTATCTGAAGAAGAGAAATGTTGTCTTTTTTTCTCCCACTCTAAATGATCATGTGTTATGATGCTAACTGCTGTCTCTGCTAATTCCTCTATTCTTATTTTGCCAGTGAAAATATAAGTTAGTTCAAAACAATTTTGGCCTCTAAATGACTGATTCCACTGTCATAAATGTTTTAGGGAGAGCAAAGTGAAGCAATTTATGCTCACTCTTCCAGTACAATATCTGTCTGGATGAGAAGTGAGCAGACAATGTGAAATGAATTTCAATCCTGATCTGTCCTGCATCAGTGTGAACTCCAGCAATGTTCAGGGTGAGAAACTTCTCTGTTCTTCACTTTTAACTTTATATCTCATGCTCAGAGGTCAGATTACTGACCATTTGTTACATTAAATACTAAAGAGCTGGTAAGCAAAATGTATTTCATATTTCATACTGTATATCGCACACTCTCTAATCCAATTTTTCTCTGTGAAATCTGTATTGGACATTGTTAATCTCTTTATGTAAATAAGGCAGGAGAGCGAGAAGAAGTGCATAGTTAATAAGCCTCGTTCTGACAGTGGTGGATGAAGCACACCTGGTGTGAATATTGCTTCATCACTGTTGTCTTTAAAACGCAGAGCGCACCTCATCTCGGGGAGCTGGCTTCAAATCTCCATGTGTGAATGCTGTCGGTGACGCCATGCGAGAAGCAGACTTGTGAGCGACTAGCTCTGCACACTTTGCTAGTTTTTAAATTATTTTCATGTTATTATCCAGTGAGATTCGATACACCCAGTTACATATTTGCTCTTTGAGGTAAACATGGGAAAGAAGTAAAAATCCTCAGACTCTGGAGACATAAAAGACACTTACGTGTTCAAGCTGAGGCCTCTGATGGGACTGCGAGCCGGGGACTCAATTTGGATGGCGTGTCGGGAGAAGATATTCAGCGTCAACTGTCCAACATCTCGGTGATGCTGACGAAGGTTGTTGCTGACTTGGAGGATCTCGCTGTAATACGTCGATCGATTACAGCGATGGAAACAAAATCTCTGAGTTGGTCACAAGAGTCGCAGATGTTGAGAAATGAATCGATTATCTGGAGTCGTCGGAAAGGGAATTATCTGCTAATCCACCCACGTCCAAAACAGACTTGGAACACATTAAATATATCCCATTTGCAAAATCCTGATTTCCAACAAATGTTAAAGACTGAAATAAATGTTTATATGGAGACCAACTGGTCCTCAGTATCCTCTGTGGGTGTGGCTTGGGAGGCACTTAAGATAGTTGTTAGGGGTCGGATCATACAGTATGCCTCATTCACCAAAAAATCCAAAGCACGAGAACTCGTGGAGTTGGAAGGGAATATTAAAAGTGCAGAGGCAGAGCTGAAGCGCCAAATGTCGCCTGATGGCCTCAGAGAACTGACCCGATTGAAATACAGATATAATACTATTTTGTCGCGGAAAGTGGAGTTTCAGGGCAAGACAGTCATACTTTGAGTCGGGTGACAAAGCAGGGAAGCTTTTGGCTAGATATATAAAGAAGAGAGAGACTTTTTCTACCATTCCCTCAGTGAAATCTGCTGGTGGTGAAATATTTTCCTCGGCCATTGATATTAATAATGCTTTTAAAGAATTCTATCTTGATCTTCATAGTTCCACATCTTCGTCTACTGATATTAGAAATTTTGTGGAACCATTAGAACTCCCTAAACTGATGACTGAGAAAAAAAATCTCTTGATTCTGAGATAACCTTGGAGGAGCTTGACGAGGTAATTAAGGCCCTGCCTACAGGCAAGGCTCCGGGGCCAGATGGCTTTGCCGCTGAATTTTTTAGATCTTATGCTACAGAACTGGCTCCACTTTTGTTATAAGTTTATATGTAATCATTAAAGAATGGAAAGCTTCTGCCAACCATGACACAAGCCCGGATCAGTCTGATTCTTAAAAAGAACAAAGATCCAAGCGAGTGTAAAAGTTACTGTCCAATTTCCCTGATCCAGCTAGATGTAAAAATTTTGGCAAAAATTCTGGCTAACCGATTATGACATCTCTTATACATATAGATCAGGTGGGGTTTATTAGGGGCCGCAGCTCTTCTGACAATATTTGGCGTTTCATTAATATCATGTGGTCAGTGGCGAATGATCCGGTCGCTGCCATCTCACTTGATGCCGAAAAGGCGTTTGATATGGTAGAATGGGATTATCTTATTAAGATTTTGGAAATATATGGGTTCTGAAATACTTTTATTGGATGGATTAAGTTACTTTATAGACACCCTGTAGCGGCGGTACAAACAAATTGATTAATTTCAGATTATTTTACTCTGGATAGGGGCACATGGCAGGGTTGCCCTCTTTCCCCATTATTGTTCTGTCTTGCCCTGGAACCTTTAGCAGCCACGATAAGAAAGGAGGAGGATTTTCCAGGGGTGACGGTGGGAGGTGTGGCGTATAAGCTTCTGCTTTATGCAGATGATATTTTGTTATTCGTTTCTGACCCCACTAGATCTATGCCTAGCCTCCACAGGATTATCAATTCCTTTTCAAAATTTTCAGGATACAGAGTTAACTGGTCTAAATCTGAAGCTTTAGCTCTGACTGCGTACTGCCCAGTAACGGCTTTTCAACCAGGCGCCTTTCAATGGCCCAAACAGGGCATTAAGTATTTGGGTATTTTATTACCAGTAAATTTATGTGATTTAGTTAGTTAATTTTGATCCTTTAATAAAAATGTTTTTGAGCGATGTGGGTAGGTGGGATTCATTACATTTATCGATGATTTGGAAGGTTAATGTTATTAAAATGAATTGTATTCCAAAATTCAACTACCTACTACAATCTCTCCCTGTAGATGTCCCCCTCTCTTATTTCAAGCAATTTGATAGCATAGCGAAGTCCTTCATTTGGAATGGAAAGCGTCCCAGGTTACATTTACTTGACATTTATCCAGTGTAAGGTACTGGATAATGACCTGGTAGAGAGAAGTAATATAAGAGTGTCATTAATATATTTGGTGACTAACTTTTTCACATTATTATTTTAATTATTTAATTATTTATTTATTTTTTGCAATTTTATTTGTTTTTTCAATTATTAGTTTTTTTGTGGATTTATTCTAGAAATCTACATATAATTATGACTGACACATGTTAGATGGGTGGGTAATGGGGGGAGGGGGTTTGATAAAACACTTATATTTGTAAAATGGAATGTGCTGTTTTGTTCATTTGAAAGGAAAAAATAAAAATAAAAAGTGTGAATCATAAAAAAATAAAGAAATAAATGTTTTGCATGGCGTTTGGGGGCAGGTAACTTGCATGTTATAAATGCTTTATAAATACACTTATTCATACTTATATTAATTAAAAGCATAAAATGCCCTAATTCATGATTTATGTCACAATGCAGCAAAAACAGACTATTAAAAGAGGGATTATATCATTATGCTACAGTCTGCTTTGTGTTTATGTTCATTACTGTAATGTCTTGACTCACTTGAGTCACACTGATGTAAAAAAACAAATGGTGATACTCTGAGTGCTGTCCTAACTTAACTAATCCTTGTTACCTAAAGTCCTCTGCAAAAACACTTTTCAGCTCTTCATGCTCATTCACAGCATATATATTATATAACATAGCCTGATGACCAATAAACCAAAGGAAAACAAGGCTCTTAAAAGTATGATGAAAAATGAAAATTGTAATAAAAAGTGCTGACAAAGGAGGTGCAATAGTAATCTGGGGTAAAGATAAATAGAAAATTCATAGAAGAATCTACTAGATAGTTGGAGAATACAGAATACTATCAATGGCTTACTTTTGATTGTACAGACAGCCTTAAGTTAGAGCTGGAACATTTTCTGAAACAGGCTCTGGATAGTGGTTGGATTTCTGATAATGAATTTAAATTTTATTCAATACAAACTCCCATTTAGCCTATTTTATTTGCTCCCAAAAATTTACAAAAATTTTGAAAATCCTCCAGGTAGACCACTGATCAGTGGTAATGGGAGCTTAACTGAATCCATTTAAAAGTATATTGACTATTTTATTAAAGGTATAGTTCACCTAAAAATGAAATTCTCTCATTATTCACTTACCCTGTTGCCATCCCACATGTATATGACTGTCTTTCTTCAGCAGAACACAAATGAAGATTTTTACAAGAAGATAGAGCTCTGTCAGGTCCTTATAATGGAAGTACACGGATGCCAGCACTTTGACGGTCCAAAAATCATGTTAAGGTAGCAATAAAGTAATCCACATGTCTCCAGTTGATCAATGAATATCTTCTGAAGAAAATCGATATGTTTGTGTAAAACAATTTAATCAATAATTAAAACGTTATTAACTTTTAAAAAGGGTTTCCTGCCAGTAGCTGACGCGAAGCGTGACTTAAGTGCATCGGCGAGTTCACATGAGAATCACACTTATTTACAATAGAAGAACGCACGTCACGCGAGAGTTCGGCCATTTCAAACTGCATCAGAGCCCTGGATGGAAACAGCAATTTAAAGTTGAAAAATTTACAATTATCGACTTGTTTCTTACATAAACCAATCGATATGCTTCTGTTGGGCCTCATGTATTCAGATAGAAGACAAAGGCAGGCCTAACAGTCATAAAAATCATTCCTCAAGCCCCCTCCTTCTAAGTCGTAAATCTTACTGATAAAATCGCACCAAAATCAAACAAAGGGAGTCCTAAACAGACTACAGATCCATGAAGCCTTGCCCACTAAAGGATCGAGCACTCAACTCCTATTGGATGAGGCACACAACAGAACGTCCCTCGAACATGACATCATCCGGACTTCAAATAATTCTGAAAATGCTTCCAAAGTGGCTTCCGGCTACTTCGTTCACCGAATACGGACGTAGCTTTTTGCTGCTCTCCGGTGTAACCTCGTGGCATAAGGAAGTAATGTCCAACTTGAAACTGTAGCCATACAATCTCCATCTCGCTGGACGAGTTGAGATTACTCTGTGTTCAACTGAACACTCTAACGGATCCGAAGGAGACCGCCGAGCAATTCGCATCTTCATCCATTGGCCTACAGAAGTGAAGAGATTAAAGATTTCTCTTCCATCTTCAATCAAGTCGACATTTCTGAGTTCTCCGCCAGCCCGCCGAGAATCAACAGCCGTACCGCCCTCTGAGAATCAACAGCCATACCGGCCGCCGACAGCGCGAGGAAACGGCTCTCGTCATCACACGAGCCTCAAGAAACCGGGTCAGAGTTAAAGGACGGAGGAAAACACATTCTACCTGTGTCCTCATGCGATTCAAGTAAGAGGTTTACGTCTGGGCAGAGATAGAATATTATAGCGTGTTATTCTTGTGTTTCAAGGTTTTTGCTTGTACAGTTTACGGACCGCCATGTCCGCTCATTATTAATACTCAGGGTATTAATTATCACGAATTTGTTTTGCTGTATTGTGGTCCAACCAGATTGGACTGTTGTGCATTTTCGCCATCGCGGGTGAGACAGCAACTGAGTTCATCCATTAAAGAGTCAAATAACAAGGGACTTTTACGAGCCCCACTCGTAAAACCGCGTCTCTGAGTGATGAACGCGGCTGCTTTATCTCCAGCTATCGCGAAATCAGCTTTCGTGCTGTCACTTAATAATCTCTCTCTCTCTCTCTCTCTCTCACTAACCACACTGACACACACACACACTGATACACACACATCTTATGTGTTATAGGATTATTTTATTTCCATATCTAATCATATCACTGTTTAGTTTGTAGTTGTAAGTCGGAAGTTTATTGACTGCATTGTATTAATTATTAATTATTACTGCATAAATAAACTTTGTTTATATTACAAAGAGAAGTGTTTTGGTTTGTTTTGCATACGCCTGTGTCGTGCTGACGGGATGTCAGTGCTCGGATTCAAACCTTCATTCATTGTTTTTTTTATTCGAAAATCGATATTCTTCGGATGTCGATTTTCCTAAGAAAACAATCTAATATTGAGACTGTTTTAATATTCGGTTATTAGTCCCTGATTTCAGGGTGGTGCCCCGTCAATGTTAATCCTTATTAATATTCTATTGATTTTTGATAATTGATAATTATCTTTGATTGAATTAGAATGATCAGTAAGCTAGTGTTAATTTTAATGTTTCATCGATGTTAACAATTGATAAGTGTTGATTTTAAAGGATTAAAAAAAGCTAACATTGATTCTCATCAATGTTCTATTGATTTTAATAATTAATAATTATCTTTGATAATTATTAATTATTGCTAATAACCAAACTTGCTCCTAAACGTAGCACACTACAGTTACTGGAGTCCTATATGAGGTTTTAATGAGTTAGATCCAATTAATTAATTTAAATATTGATTAATAACTACAGAAATAATTATTAATTATTTCTGATAGTAACACTGATCTAAACAACCAGTAAAGCCCTACACTTCAGAAGACATTCACTGATCGACTGGAGTCGCATGGATTACTTTTATGCTGCCTAAATGTGACTTTTGGACCATCAAAGTGCTGTCACCCACATACTTCCATTATAAGGACCTGACAGAGCTCTATCTTCTTCTAAAAATCTCCTTTTGTGTTCTGCTGAAGAAAGACAGATCTGGAATGGCATCAGGGTAAGTTTATAATAAGAGAATTTTCATTTTTGCGTAAACTATTCTTTTAAGCTCTTTTAAAAGACACTCCAAGACACTACAGATGTATTGAAAAAAAAATTCAACAACTGAACAACACTGACGTTTCTTCTTATCTAGTAACTATGGCTGTAAAGTCGTTATATACTAACATTGAACATGAAAATGGATTGTTGGCTTTGGAATATTTTCTGAATATTAGACCTGATACAGAGTTACCACCTTCAGGGTTCATATTGAATCTTACTAAATGGACCCTTAATAACAATATTTTTGTGTTCCAAGAAAAGCTTTTTAAACAAGTAAAAGGATGTGCTATGGGCGCTTGTTACAGTCCTTCTTACGCTGGATTATTTTTTAGGTAAATGGGAACATGAATATGTATTGAATACCAGAACAAATCGTTTTTTTAGATAACATCATCTGGTGGGGACATTACATTGATGATGTAATCCTATTTTTGTCGGGTTCAGAGGAAGATTTAATATAATTTCACCAGTATCTTAATAGTACTAACTCAAATGTTAAACTATCCCTAGAGTACAACAAGGAAAATATTAATTTTGTGGACCTTAAACTTTGTAAAAATAAAGATGACTTTTTACATACATCAATATTTAGGAAATCTACTGATAGATATATATTTCTTCATGCTAAGAGTTTACATTCTCCTAAATTGATACAAAACATGCCGTTTGGACAATTTCAAAGACTGCATAGGATTTGTGATAAAGAGCAAGATTTTGAGGATAAATCTAAGGACTTAGAAAAAAAACGCTTTTTAAACATGGGGTACAGTATAAGTTCAAAACTCTCCAAAAAGCTAAAACACCTGTGAAAAATATGACAAGGGCAGATCTGTTGAAAAGGAAAATAAGATCTGAAATATCAAATAAAGTTTATTTTGTTACACAATATAGCACGATTGCTGAAAAAGTCAAACGGATTATCTGAAAACATTGGGGCATTATACAGTGATGATTTTTTTTGAGAGATACATTCCCAGATCTTCCAATGATAATTTTAAAGAAAAGCACTACCTTAGGTGACAGATTATCACATTGTTATCTACCACCCACTATCACTGGTGAGGGGATAAACCTAAGGGTTGTTTTAAATGACATCAATGCAATCATTGCGATAATGTAGTACAAGGGAAAAAAAATCTAGATGGAAAAACAAATAAGATTTATTCTATCAAACACTTTATTAACTGTGACACTAATGTTATCTACAGGTTTGAATGTCCACAATGTAAGGTTTTCCATATTGGTAGAACAAAAAGGCGATTGCAAGACCGTCTGGCTGAACATAAATATGCCATTAGGAGGGGTAATAAAGAGTATCCTATGGCTAAACATTTTAAATCAATGCACAACTGTAATCATTCTACTCTTAAAATACAATTTATTGACAATATAAGTACTTCAATCAGGAAAGGTAATAGAGAAGAAAAACTTTATCAAAGAGAGATTTTTGGGATATACAAGTTAAATGTTATGAAATATCCAGGATTGAATGAGGATTTGGATTTTAGTCCTTTTCTATAAATATATTTGTGTGTGTGTGTGTGTGTGTGTTTAAGTGGTTGTATTTCTGTTCTTTTATTAAGTTCATTATTTGTAATATTCCCTTTGAGTATTAAAACAAGCAACAATAGTGAATCTTCAACACTATGGTTAACAAGTTGATCATGGGACTTACTAAATGATTGATATTACTCTCAACTGTGTGAAGTTTGTTACTCTCCCTGAGGAAGGCTCACTGGAACGCGTAGGAGAGCTGTTTTACATTTTCTATGAAGCCGTGTGATAATAAAGTATTTTTAATTAATAAGAGTGCCATGGTTATCCAGCTATTATGAACCTATGACAATAGAGCACCTTAGGTTTATACTCCACCAGTGCGAGGTATTAAGGGGTTACGAAGACCAGCTGAACAAACTACGAGCTGCCAACGAATGTTTGACACAATACATTCACTCACTGCCAGCTCCCCATGCTAATCCAGTAAGCTTTGCTCTCCCTGATAAGTTTGATGGTTCTGCTGAAAAATGCCGGGGTTTTTTTATGACAATGTAAGGTATTTTTTCAAAATCAGCCTGAATCATTTGATCAAGATGCCAGGAAATGTTCTTTTTTGATGTCACTGCTTACCGGCAAAGCTCTCGATTGGGCCGCCGCTGTTTGGGATAAAAATACTTAAATCCAGGTTTTATTTGATTACTTTGTTCAACAAATCCACAAAGTCTTCGAGTATCCAGCGGGTGGTCAAGATATCTCTGTTCAGCTACTTCATCTACACCAGGGTCATCGATCAGCAGCAGATTATGCAGTTCTGTTCAGGACACTAGCAGCTCAGAGTGGGTGGAATGATGTCGCTCTGAAGACTGTTTTCCATGAGGGGCTTAACCTGAAACTCAGGACAGAACTAACCTGCAAGGCTGAAGGTATGAATCTTTCTGAATATATCACTATGGCCATCAAGATTGATAACCTGCTTCAGAATGCTTCACGGCCTCAGTTATGTTTCACCCCGGATTCTACAGTCTCAGTACAGGCTCAGACATCCACTGTATCACCCGAACCCAAGCATGTTGCTCACACTCGTGTTTCCATGGAGGAACGCCAACGACGATGCAACGAAAACCTTGCTTTTACTGTGGTTCAACAAGTCATCTCAATGCTGCATGCCCACACAAGAAATCAAGGTTCCCTGAGTCAAGGCAGCACGTGAGTACTATGAACATTAAATCACCCAACTCACATAATTTTCTCTTGCCTGTAGAGATCTCCATTGGTGATGTAACGTCTGTGTAAGATCAGTGATGGTTAATTACACTTTGTTTAAAAAAACCCTTTTAGCCTTTTGACATTTGCATATAAATTACTGACCTGGCTTCCGCGTTTACATTTATATGGGTGCTAAATTGCAGAAGGTCTTTATCACTATCAAAAGGATGCTAAAACAGGTCGCCTCTGGAGTGTCTCCATCAAGCTTCAAACACATTCCACAGAAAGGGGGGTGACCCCCCCGTGCCAGGCACCAGAGCAGTTGTCTGTCTCCAGTAATTCCAATACACGTCACACACACACCTAAAGACATTTTCTCTATTTAGGCCATAGTAAGCAGTTATAAATGTATCTGCTATATGCATGTGTTGTATGTATATTCCCCTATCATATTAACTTAGTTAAAACCCTTTACGTGTATTAGTTAGACGTTAAATGCCTATATTCAAGTGTATGAGTGTATCTCTGCTTTAATATCGTCTGGAGGTTACCTTATTGGTATCAAAATGATCTTCTCTTTATTTCTCACACAATAATGTACACCATGTGATCGTGAAATGCATCGAACAATTCTTACTATGTTTTGAATTAAAAGCTGCACTAGCGGTCCAGATCAGCAATAAAATGCGAATGGGCCATAAACGGAGACAAAGGATGTCTCTCTCGCTCAAAATGCATGCCTCTGATTGGCCACTCCACCCACAAAATGGGTGCGGCAATGAACTATCAAAACTCCAGAACGCAGACTAATCATCGCTCAAAAAACTCTTCTTCTTGAGACCAACACACTCCAAAAACTCTCCTCTTGAGTTTAACCTTCTGGCAGTGTTTACCTTCAAGTAACTTTGTGGATTTCCTGTGGACTTCTTCAACTCACTCCTAAAGAAATCGTCGAGAACCTCGTCTACCGCATCAAGACTCTTATTCAGCAACAAACCAATGCAAGTAACCATTTACAACTGATTAGATGAGTGTTTAAATTTGAACCACTTTTAAGGTGAATTGTGCCTCTGATGATTCTCATTTAGGTTGTGGTTAACTGATGTAAAATACTGCCTTCTCTGCTCCTCTCTCTTCTTTCCTTACTTTCCTTCATTCTATATATGTATGTTTTGCTTAGTTTGTTTGTATGTTAGTTATAGTTTCATTTATTAAATCCCTTATATTCACAATTGATTGTTTCTGTGTTCCGCTCACAATTCAAAGTCACTGAATGTTGCTCCTTGCTACATGCTAAACTACTGCTAGCACTGTATAAGTAGGAAGGCTATTGTTCCTTGGCCAGGAAAGTAATCTTCCTAGAATTGATAAATAATTATATTGTCTGCTCGGTGGACGGACAGATCAAGTAATTGTAATATCGATTCTGCTACAGTTAATTCTAAGATCTAATCTAAATATTTGTTATTAATTATAACCAGTTATAATTGATTATAAATAATTCCCTTTTTAAGCTAATTTGCTACAGTGATCATGTAAGATGTGTTACAGCATTAGTGGATTCTGGGGCTGCTGTTAATCTCATTAATCAGGGGATTGTACAAGAACTCAACATACCCACCATTGAATGCTTTCCTAAGCTTAACATCACCACTGTGGATAACGCACCTATTGGTACTGGCATAACCCAACAGACTGTTCCTATAACCATCAAGATTGGACTTTTTCATGTTGAAAATATTTCACTATATGAAATCCAATCATTCTCTTATCCTGGGTCATCCCTGGCTGGCCGGCCGTTCACGACCCATCGATATTCTGGAACCAAGGTGAGCTCACACATTGGTCAAGTTTCTGTCATGAACATTGTCTTCATGTTGCTGTTTCCAGGCCTTGCTTTATCACCAGTGTAGAGAGCCTTAAATCACAGAAGGAGACCATGATTCCCAAGGAGTATGCAGAGTTCAGTGAAGTGTTTAGTAAGATTAAAGCTACACAACTTCCTCCTCATCATCCATGGGACTGTGCCATTGAACCTCTGTCTAATACAGCTCCACTGAGAAGCAAGGCCTATGCATTGTCATGCCCCGAGACCCTCGCCATGGAGAGTTACATTGAGGAAGCCCTTGCCTCCGGTTACATCCATCCCTCCACCTCCCCAGCTGCTGCAGGATTCTTTTTCGTGGAGAAGAAGTATGGAGGTCTACGTCCCTGTATCGATTATCGAGGCCGGAACTCTGTCACCATAAAATATCATTACCCATTGCCACTTATCCCCTCCGCTCTTGAATAACTCAGTGAAGCCAAGATCTTTACCAAACTGGATCTAAGGAGTGCTTATAACCTCATCAGGATCTGAGAAGGGGATGAGTGGAAGACTGCATTAATCACAACCAGGGGGCACTATGAATATTTGGTCATGCTGTATGGACTTGCTAACGCCCCCTCGATTTTTCAGTCTTTCATCAACGAGATTTTCAGGACTTACTGAATCATTGTGTGGTGGCTTACATTGACGACATCCTCATCTACTCACAAAACATGGAACAACATATCCAGCAAGTCAAGACAGTCTTGTCACGTCTCCAGGAACATCAACTATTCGTCAAGGCAGAGAAATGTGAGTTCCATACCTCTCATACCACCTTCCTGGGTTACAACATCAGCCATCAAGGTGTAGAGATGGATGTCTCAAAGGTAACAGCTGTCACCGAATGGCCTCGACCTATTAAACTCAAGGAACTACAGCAGTTCCTGGGCTTTGCCAACTTCTATCGCCGTTTCATTAAGAACTACAGAACCATTGCAGCACCACTCACGTCATTGCTCAAGGGAAAGCCAAGCAAGTTGCCATGGAATGATGCCGCATACCAAGCCTTCATCTCCCTCAAGTCAAGCTTCACAACCGCTCCAATACTGAAACATCCTGACCCCAATCTTCCCTTCGTTGTTGAGGTAGATGCTTCAGATTGTGGGATGGAGCAGTCCTGTCACAACATCATGGAACACCAGGCAAGCTTTACCCTTGTGCCTTCTTCTCCAGAAAGTTGAACTAAGCTGAAGGTAACTATGATGTGGGGAATAAGGAGCTACTTGCCATGAAAGCGGCACTCGAGGAATGGTGTCATTGGTCACTGGAGGGGGCAGTCCACCCATTCCAAGTTATCACCGACCACAAGAATCTTGAATATATCAAGGCAGCCAAGAGATTGAATCCACGCCATGCCCGATGGTCATTGTTTTTCACCAGGTTCAATTTCACAGTCACTTACCGCCCTGGCAGCAAGAACAGTAAGGCAGATGCTATTTCAGCAGACACGATCCACCTCACCTCCAACCTCACCCTGGGTCCATCCTGCCACCATCTGTCATCATAGCACCGATTAGCTGGGACATAATGGAAGAAATACAAAGAGCACAACAGCATGAACCATCACCACCTAACTGCCCCCCAACCAAGCACTACATACCCCAAGCTCTACGTCAGAGGACGATCCAATGGGTCCACACTTCCTTGAGCACAGGACACCCTGGTATCCAAAGAACAATCACTCTGGTATGTAATTCCTTCTGGTGGCCATCTGTGATTCATGATGTGACTAATTATGTGAAGTCTTTCCAGGTGTGTGCCCAATCCAAGACCCCCAGAGAACTGCCCACGGGGTTGCTTCAACCACTGCCCATACCTCAAATACCATGGTCTCACCTGTCCATCGACTTTGTCACAGACCTGCCAAACTCCCATGGATACACTACCATTCTGGTAATCATTGCCCGTTTTTCCAAATCATGTAGACTTGTCCCTCTCAAGGGTTTACCCACTGCCATGGAAACCACTAATGCTTTATTCCACCAAGTCTTTAGGGTTTATGGATTACCAGAGGACATCGTGTCCGATCGAGGTCCACAGTTCACGTCACAAGTTTGGCAGGCGTTCTGCAAACAGTTGGACATTAATGTGAGTCTCACCTCTGGTTATCACCCTCAGGCCAATGGACAGGTGGAACGTCTGAATCAAGAGATTGGCAGATACCTTCGAAGCTATTGTAGCCGTGAACAGGAGAAATGGAGTGACTTCCTGCCCTGGGCCGAATATGCACAGAACTCCCTCACCCGTACTTCTACGGGTCTAACCCCCTTCCAATACGTGCTGGGCTACCAACCCCCGATGTTCCCTTGGTCAGAAGAACCTTCTACGGTGCCAGTGGTGGACGATTGGATTAGGCGAAGCGAGAGGGTGTGGGACAGCACACATGTCCAGTTACAGCGAGCTGTCAGAGCTCAACGTTTTCAGGCTGACCGGAGGAGGCATCCCCATCCCAACTATCAGCCGGGACAGAGGGTCTGGTTGTCCACAAGGGATCTCAAGTTGCGGCTACCCTGCAGGAAGCTCAGTCCAAGGTATGTGGGTCCTTTCAGAATTATCTGTCAAATAAACCCAGTTACTCACCGTTTAGAGCTTCCTGCTAATTACCATATCTCTCCTTCCTTCCATGTGTCCTTGCTGAAACCCGTCCACCCAGTGTCTGGTTCCGGAACCACGGATTCTGAGCCTCCACCTCCATTGGAGGTAGATGGAGCCCCAGTGTATATGGTCAGAGAGATCATAGACTCAAGACGACGAGGGAGCCAGATGCAATACTTGGTGGACTGGGAGGGTTACGGACCAGAGGAGAGATCATGGGTAGCTGCCAAGGACATACTGGTCCCGTCCCTGATCCAGGAATTTCATCATGCCCATCCTGATCATCCAGCACCACGACCAAGGGGATGTCCCAGCAGAAGAACACCAGGAGTTGTTCATAGAGAGGGGTGGTTCTGTAACATCTGAGGTTGTTACCCCTCCAACCACCAGAGGGAGCCCTCTCCCGAATACTAACTTTGTACCATTTCTTCATTGGTTACTTCCTGTATGAACTATATAAATACCAGGCTGTTTCCACTGTCACGTTGCGAAGTATTGCCAGCTTACCCTGCCTTACCAAGCGTTTTTCCATTGCCATTGCTGATTGTCTATTTGTTATGACCTTTGCCTGATTCCTGGATTTTCTGCTTTTTGGATACCCCTTTGTTTTGTTTGCCTTGTTGGACTGTCTTTTTGGTTTATTGGATTATACCGCCTGCATAACGACTATCTCTATTTGCCTGCCGATTTGGATTGTTTGCTTGTGTTCTAATAAACTTCCAGTACATGGATCCCAACACCGTCTTCATGGCCAGTTCATTACATACACCTGGAATATTTAAATAATTAATGTTTCAGGCAAAAATGGTCCAGTTAGTTTGTGCATTGAAAATAGTTCCAAAAGAGGGCAATGCATCAAGCACAACTCCGCTCACTGCTCTGCACTCATTCTCCGATTTTGAACAAGTGGTGTTTTGTTACATAAACGAATCAGTGTTTTTGAACGAATAATTTTAGTGAACAAATCTTTCTCGTTCACTTCCATTGTTTCAGTGGTGAATGATTCTTGTGTTTCTTAACAAATCAGTCGAGTCAGTAATTGAATGACTTACTCACAACATAAAAGATGTTCATTTGTCACCACATATTGGTGTAAAAATGCAATCTCCAGAAATGGTCACTGAACGAATCAGGGAAAGAAATCAAAATGAACAATGAATCAAAATCTTCAGCACTATTTGGAAAGCTACGAACTTGGTGAAGCAGACTGATACAAACAGAGAAGCATACCAGTGCTGTTGAACCAGTATAAGCACTCTTGGAATGCCTTTCGTCCAATCAGATTCGAGGACTGGAACTAACAGTTGTATAATGTAAACCCCTTAAGCTCTGCTGCATATTTTGGTTGCCATATTTAAAAGTTCACCTTACACACATACAGTAGACTTATTGCAAAATATTGGTCTTATTTTACAAAAACATCTCCCAAATTTAAGAAAAAGATTCCAATAACTAATAAATAATATTGGATGAGTTTACAATTTTATGATGAAGATAATTTTTTTTATCCTATCTTTGAAAACATGTGATTCATTCCTCTAGATGGCAGCAAGTATTAGCAAAAAAACATTTTTTCTCACGTTCCATCACAATATTCAGATCTGAAATGCAGGTGGCACTCTAACGCAGCTGAACACTGGCCATGTGCTCATCCATAGACATTCAGTCGATTTTGTGGCCCACGCACCTTCCTCACTGTTTCATTGAATATCTCTGCCTCTGAGTGGACTAGAAGCTTAATCTAGGTGTTGATGAGATGAGTTAATATATAACATTCACACGTTAGTTCAGTTAAAAAAATAAACTCAATCATGTCCCCAGACTGTAATAAAGAAGATTCCTGAGCAATTCAAGCTTGAAGTACCACCTGTTTTCTCCAGGGGTCACTTAGTGAAACTTCAGCTGTGTAGTCAATGTGCAGCTTATACAGAGAACAAAACAACCCTTCAGCAGACAGCACAACACGAGGACGTGTTCAAAACCCAGCTTGGAGCACAAATCCGAATGCAGGTATCTCAAGACGTGTTTTTCTAAGTATTAAACTACATTTAAAGGTGCTGTAAGTAATCTTTTTCATGGAAAGTTATGCAAAAAATTTTCCTACTCTCTGAAAGATATTAATGAAATAAGTGTCCTGAGATATCTCGCCGGTCTCTGTGACAGCTTTAGACTCTGTAATCAGGAAACAAATATGTGTCCGCGGGCCGCAGCCTCTGAAGCTTTCTGCCTGTCAATCATTTTGCGCTTTCTCATAGTGTTGTAGTAGCAGCGAAATATTGAGGCTTAATGCCATGTTTTTCATAATGGTTGTCAGTTGAGGGCGCTATTTTCCTACTGTTCTGTTTGGCAACTGTGGGATGACACTTTTTTGCTCTGTGTCGGTGACAACGGTGTCTTTGATGTGAGGGGTTTTGGAAAGAGGGGGCGTGGCTAATTCAGCTCGTGACAATTCCAGAACTGCAAAAATCGCTAACAGCACCTTTAACTTGACACAGTGACCTATAAAATGTATATGTTTATGACGCGACGCAACCAAAATGAGATGCTCCAAAAGCATCCATCTGACTATTAAATCTCGAACTGATTGACACATTCAATTGCAAAATGGATTGTTGTGAACTATAGGCCAATGATTGGCTTATGTTTAATAATATGCAAATAAACAATACATTGGATTCTAAAGCCACAATTTTGTATTGACTTATCAGTGCTTTACTCATCTAACACAATAATGTAATGCCTTCTCTTTTCTGTTGTAAATGAAACGTGTTGAGCGGGTAGAATTCAGTGAAGCTGTCAGCTGAGGACATGTGAGGTGTCTATTTCTCAAACTAGAGACTCTGGTGTCTTTATCCTCTTGTTTAGTTGTATATCTGGCCTGCCACATCTCTTTCTGTCCTTGTTAGAGCCAATTGTCCTTTGTCTTTGAAGACTGTAGTGAACACCTTTGTATGAAATCTTCATTTTTTTGGCAGTTTCAAGCATTGTATAGCCTTCATTCCTCAAAACAATGAAAGCTGATTCTTTTGCTGTTGCCATTTTTGACCTAATATTGACCTTAAGACATGCCACTCTATTGCATACTGTGGCAACTCAAAAACAAACACAAAGACAATGTTAAGCTTCATTTAAAGAACCAAATAGCTTTCAGCAGTGTTTGACACAATGGCAAGTGATTTTCTATTACCAAATTAGCAATTTAGCATGATTAGTCAAGTATAAGGTGTTGGAGTGATGGCTGCTGGAAATGGGGCCTGTCTAGATTTGATCAAAAATGACTTTTTTCAAATTGTGATGGTGCTGTTATTTACATCAGTAATGTCCTGACTATACTCTGTGATCAGTTGAATGCCACTCTGGTGAATTATAGTACCAATTTCCTTCTGAATCAGCAAAATCTCTACATTATTCCAAACTTTTGGCCACCAGTGTGTGTGTGTGTGTGTGTGTGTATATATATATATATATATATATATATATATATATATATATATATATATATATATATATACAGGTGCATCTCAATAAATTAGAATGTCGTGGAAAAGTTCATTTATTTCAGTAATTCAACTCAAATTGTGAAACTCGTGTATTAAATAAATTCAATGCACACAGACTGAAGTAGTTTAAGTCGTTGGTTCTTTTAATTGTGATGATTTTGGCTCACATTTAACAAAAACCCACCAATTCACTATCTCAAAAAATTAGAATATTTTGACATGCCAATCAGCTAATCAACTCAAAACACCTGCAAAGGTTTCCTGAGCCTTCAAAATGGTCTCTCAGTTTGGTTCACTAGGCTACAAAATCATGGGGAAGACTGCTGATCTGACAGTTGTCCAGAAGACAATCATTGACACCCTTCACAAGGAGGGTAAGCCACAAACATTCATTGCCAAAGAAGCTGGCTGTTCACAGAGTGCTGTGTCCAAGCATGTTAACAGAAAGTTGAGTGGAAGGAAAAAGTGTGGAAGAAAAAGATGCACAACCAACAGAGAGAACCGCAACCTTATGATTGTCCAGCAAAATCGATTCAAGAATTTGGGTGAACTTCACAAGGAATGGACTGAGGCTGGGGTCAAGGTATCAAGAGCCACCACACACAGACATGTCAAGGAATTTGGCTACAGTTGTCGTATTCCTCTTGTTAAGCCACTCCTGAACCACAGACAACGTCAGAGGCGTCTTACCTGGGCTAAGGAGAAGAAGAACTGGACTGTTGCCCAGTGGTCCAAAGTCCTCTTTTCAGATGAGAGCAAGTTTTGTATTTCATTTGGAAACCAAGGTCCTAGAGTCTGGAGGAAGGGTGGAGAAGCTCATAGCCCAAGTTGCTTGAAGTCCAGTGTTAAGTTTCCACAGTCTGTGATGATTTGGGGTGCGATGTCATCTGCTGGTGTTGGTCCATTGTGTTTTTTGAAAACCAAAGTCACTGCACCCGTTTACCAAGAAATTTTGGAGCACTTCATGCTTCCTTCTGCTGACCAGCTTTTTAAAGATGCTGATTTCATTTTCCAGCAGGATTTGGCACCTGCTCACACTGCCAAAAGCACCAAAAGTTAGTTAAATGACCATGGTGTTGGTGTGCTTGACTGGCCAGCAAACTCACCAGACCTGAACCCCATAGAGAATCTATGGGGTATTGTCAAGAGGAAAATGAGAAACAAGAGACCAAAAAATGCAGATGAGCTGAAGGCCACTGTCAAAGAAACCTGGGCTTCCATACCACCTCAGCAGTGCCACAAACTGATCACCTCCATGCCACGCCGAATTGAGGCAGTAATTAAAGCAAAAGGAGCCCCTACCAAGTATTGAGTACATATACAGTAAATGAACATACTTTCCAGAAGGCCAACAATTCACTAAAAATATTTTTTTTTTATTGGTCTTATGTATTCTAATTTTTTGAGATAGTGAATTGGTGGGTTTTTGTTAAATGTGAGCCAAAATCATCACAATTAAAAGAACCAAAGACTTAAACTACTTCAGTCTGTGTGCATTGAATTTATTTAATACACGAGTTTCACAATTTGAGTTGAATTACTGAAATAAATGAACTTTTCCACGACATTCTAATTTATTGAGATGCACCTGTATATATATATATATATATATATATATATATAATATATATATATATATAATTTGTAATTATTTAAATATAACTATTTATAATTATTTCATCATTATATATTAAATCATTGTTATTTGAGGGGCTTTCTCAGCAAATATTTATATATGCGATTCATTGCGATTCATTAATTGGCACACCATGTAATTAATTTGATTAAAAATGTTAATCGATTGACAGCCCTATTTAAAACATATTTTGTCTTTGATTTGTTTATCATTATCATAAATAATTTGTTTATTGTTAATCATACTATTGGACTGCTTAACCAAGCAAGCTCACAGACTAGTACAAAATGGCTCATTTTGAAGAACACAGTCTAAGGTAAGAGCTATATGGGGTTTGTGGCTACTTGGTAGAGTTGGGGTACTCAAGTTTGGACTCGGACTCGAGTCCGAGTCATGAGTCCAGTTTTAATGGACTTGGTCTTTTTGGACTCGGATGCATTTTTACTCGGACTTGACTCGAACTCTAACCTTTGGGACTTGGGATTTTTTCAGATTCCAGCCGAGTCCATGACATTTGTGATGCAATTAAAAAAATAAATAAATAACAAAACAGAAATTAATGAACACATCTCTGTCTGCATGCAGCCATATTAGTATTATTATTAGATAAGTCTTTTTAGGCATAATGTATCTACACATGTAGGCTTCTGTAGTCTTTTGTGGTCCACGCAGTGTTGTCAGCTTGGTCCAAAAATTTTTTATTGCTAAAGCAGACAGCAACTCTAAACAGATAAACAGAAATGTATTACTGACTGACTATTTTCAAAGCATTGATGAGCTGCTTAAAATACATTCTTTTACAGCATTTGTCCACCATTCACAACATTCAACCATGCACAATAAAATATTAGGACTATAAAATAAATGTATTATTCGATGACAGAGTTTGTGTATAAAGCTAAACTTCATGTTACGAGATTAATTTAGTTGGTTATGACGTTTTTATTTAAATGTTTATTTTATTTTATTTTATTTTTATTGTAAACCACCGGGTAACTTATGCACGTCTTTTTTTAGCCTATATGTCTGACATTTTTGAAGGACAATTCTGTTAAATTTATGACTCAAAATTATTATTCTCCATGTTTTTGCAGTTAAAGAAGAGCTCAATTAAATTTTCTCGGGTTGGCATTTAAAGATTTCAGTCTGAATGCAGACTAATGCGATTGCCGCTCAAGAAAATATAATTTTTTTTTAATCTTCTGCAGCAGCTGCTGCGAGACGTATCAGGGATTTACTGTAGGTACACGAGCAGCACGCAGAACTGCCCTGCATTGTGCGGATTCCCACAAATTAACTAGACAATCATGTCCATGACGACGTGGCCCTAATATTATCAGTGGGCTTTTCCAGTGTTTTTGGATGTAGCATTTGCAGTCAAATCATGAGACATAACTTCTCAGCGAATACTAATTACTACTGTGTTGACTCATTTGTACAGTATGTATTTTCCCAAATCAGTAGGCAGATAGAGGTAAAAGACTCAGAAAGAAATCTCAGTATATATTATTTCTTTAGATAGGGATAATTTGAAATAAAACTAAATTAAATTGAATTGACAAATTGAAAATGAAGCAGAAATAAAAACTAAATAAAAATTTAAAATAATAATAACTCTGGTGAGCTTTCATGCTCTTTAGTCTATGTTTGAGTGGAGAGGAAAAAGCAACAAATAATTGAAATGTCAACAGAACGCAATAAGAAGTGTGTTGAAGGACAGTTTTGTCTTCATACACCTAAAGCATATGCTTTCATTCTGAAACCACTTTGAAGTTTGTTCATAAAATATAGAGGTGTTTTTGTTACATTTATATTGACAAACTGTTTTTCTTAGTTGTGAAGGTTAAAAAAAGTTTAAAATATTGATGTTGAGTTTACGGTTACAATTTTAATTCAGATTCATGAACAGATTCATTCGGACTCAACTTGTATGGACTCAGTCTTAAGACCGACTCGGCCCCTTTTGGACTCGGACTAAACTCGGACTCGAACCCAACACTTCTACTTGGGGCTTACAGAAGTAGTGACTGGAGCGGACATGAGATATTTGTCCTTGTTGTCATATATATATCATATTTCACTTTGTGATTCTTTTGATAATCATTTAAACTGTGATGTTAGAGCAACAAAATAAATAGTCCTGAGAACGACAGCTTTCATTAGATATAGGATGTCTATTTTAGTGCTATTTGAAAAAACTTTCATATTCATATTTCTACATCATTTCTGCTAGATGGCGCTCATTTGTGACATGAAGGTTTTCAGGTGGATCATGTCATTTTATGTAACATAAATACAAAAGTGGCTTTTAATATAACTATTTATGGATCTAGAGAATTTTACATTTTTAAGCATAAACTTATTACACAAACCTGGCCATGCCCACGGAGAGTTTAAGGGGTTAATTATACTGCCATAAGGATGACATTGTCCTTATACTGTAATGTAACTCTTACACTGTGTCCTAACCAAGATTTATTCCATGTAAATCCAAGTTTTTGTCCTAAGCAGAAGCAACTACAGTGAGCGACATGCAACAGCACATTCTGTTGATCACTTTGTTTCTATTTCTGCTGCGACATGCTGAGAAGCCCCGCCCACTGTAAATTGTCTTTGGTCCAAAATCCCACTCCTCAGAACTGCACATTAAACATCAAATACATTCTGATTGGCTGTTATTGTGTTAAGTGGCACAGTAGTTTCTTGCCTAGTGTGTACAAAATTTGTTGCACCCTACCTGGTTAGGACACGGCCTAAGACAGTTTAAAGGAAAAATACAGTGCTAAGGAAGCAAATTTAGTGCTTTATGGCTTTAATGTGGCCCTCTGAGCTCATCTTATTCCAGAGCTGAATCAAACATGGCTTCATATAATGTGTTCGAAAGCAATCACAGGGCCAGATCAATAGAGTTTTAATCGCATTTCTGCAGCCCTCTGCAGCACTCACCCACCTTTTGTCTTCTGGCTAAATAGCTAGTGGCTCTTATTTCGATGTCCTCCATACCCACTTACCTCATCTGGCCAAACTCTTTCTTTCATTCTCACTCGAGTCTTCCTTTCCTTTCTCATCTGCTCTATCTAACTTTGTTCTTGTTGTAGAAGCAGTGTGTTTCTTATGGTTATAGCTCAGTAGCTTATACTGTATGTGTATGTAACATTGATCTGCTAAAGTCCCAATTTAGTTGAAGAAGCATCTGTCTATGGATAACATCTGTGAAATGTTGGATGACTGTGTCTCCCGTCACTGACTGTACCTTCTGTACTTACTGACAGCATGTCACTTTTTTAGTTATACACAGCAATAACTGTTAAAATACTCACAGTCAAGAAATTCAGCAGAAAGGGTTTAAAGGGTATGTATCAAATTTTCATATCAAAGGAATGACATTTTCCTCAATCTTATGAAATAAACCCTCACAATAAGTTTTGCGCTCCCTAACAATACGCTTTGCGTTCCTCTCACAATACACTTTGCGTTCCCTCGCAATACGTTTTTTTTTACCTCACAATGAGTTTTATATTCCCTCACGATAGTTTGCGTTCCCTTGTAATAACTTTTGCATTCCCTTGCTATAGTTTGCGTTTCTCTCGTTTTGCGTTCCCTTCCAGTACGTTTTTTGTTCCCTCGCAATATGTTTTGCATTTCCTCGCAATAAGTATTGTTTTCGCTCACAAAAAGATTTGCGTTCCCTCACAATGAGTTTTGCATTCCCTCATGTCAGTTTGCGGTTCCTCATAAGAAGTTTTACATTCCCTTGCAATAGTTTGCATTCCTCGCACAATAAGTTTTCCACTCCCTAACAATACGCTTTATGTTCCCTCACAATGAGTTTTGTGTTCCCTTATGATAGTTTGCATTCCCTCACAATGAGTTTTGTGTTCCCTCACGATAGTTTGCATTACCTCGTTATAAGTTTTGCATTTCCTTGCTATAATTTGCTTTCCTCTCACAATAAGTTTTGCATTTCCTCACCATGAGTTTTGCATTTCCTCATGATAGTTTGCATTACCCCGTAATAAGTTTTGCATTTCCTTGCAATAGTTTGCGTTCCTCTCTCAATAAGTTTTACATTCCCTCACAATACGCTTTTTGTTCCCTCGCAATAAATTTAGCATTTCCTTTTTTCCTTTTACGTTCCCTTGCAATAGATTGTGTTCCTCTCACAATAAGTTTTGTTCCCTCGCAATAAGTTTTGTGTTCCCTCACAATAGTTTGCATTCCTCTCACAATATGCTTTGCATTCCCTCACAGTAAGTTTGTGTTCCCTCACGAGTTTTGCATTCCCTCACAATAGTTTGAGTTCCCTCGTAATAATTTTTGCATTCCTTTGCAATAGTTTGCTTTCCTCTCACAATAAATTTTGCGTTGCCTCACAATACGCTTTTTTCCTTTGCAATACATTTTGAATTTCCTCGCAATAAGTATCGTGTTCTCTCGCAATACGTTTTGTGTTCCCTAACAATACGCTTTGCGTTCCCTTGCAATAAGATTTGTAATTCCTTACAATTAATTTTGCGTTCCCTTATGATAATTTGCATTCCTTTGTAATAAGTTTTGCGTTCCCTTGCAATACGTTTTGTGTTCCCTGACAGTGAGTTCTGCGTTTCCTCACGATAGTTTGCATTACCTTGTCATAATTTTGCATTTCCTTGCAATAGTTTGCGTTCCTCTCACAATAAGTTTTGTGTTCCCTCACAAGTTTTGCATTCCCTCATGATAGTTTGCGTTCCCTTGTAATAAGTTTTGCATTCCCTTGCAATAGTTTGCATTCCTCTCGCAATAAGTTTTGCATTCCCTCACAATAAGCTTTTTGTTCCTTTGCAATAAGTTTTGCATTTCCTTGCAATAAGCCATGTGTTCCCTTGCAATAAGTTTTGCGTTCCCTCACAATGCATTTATCCATCCCTTACAAAAATTTACCATGGTTTTACTACAATAATCATAGTTTAACCATGTTATTCTTAGTAAAACTATAGTAATAAAACAGGAAAACCAAAACTAACAGGTAAAATATATTCACTCTGTGTATTAAACCTGCAGTTACAATGTAACCATTTGTTTGTGGTAAGATGTCTAAATATTGGCTAAACAAAGGATCTTTATTTGGCATGTTGTTCCCCATTTACCATTTTTTCCTGTTTACTGAGCCTAGGGCTGTACAAAAATAAAACACTGGCAAATTGCAATCAAATTCCACAAACAGCTCTAATTTTGCCAGAGTTTGCGGCATTGCTTGATTTGCATCATTCCTTTAGTTAATCTGGCACTACAATGCGGGCAGGGTGTACAAATAAATGTAGAAATGTATTCTTAGTGAATCTCCCCCAGTAGTAAACATGGTCATACAAAACAGCCAGCTCCTTCTTAAACATTTTTAACAATGCTTTAGAAAGAATAACTACAAATCAGACATCTATACTCTACAATTATTTGAATAATTGTTTTTCCAAAAAGTGATCACCCCAGTTTACTAATCAATGGGCATGTCTTGTGTGTTGTAAGAATTATCCAGTGTAATTTGAGAAAAAAATAAATAAAGAAATAAAACAATTCCAAAGTCTTATGATTCCTTTGATACAACATATTGAAAATCACATTGAAGTTTTAACATTTAGAACAGCAATTACTTTATGAAGTTGAATGAGCTGAAGGTACAAAGCCTCTGTCTCTCCATACAGAAAGAGAGAGAGAAAGACTCAACACTCTTCTGCTTGTTTTCCATCCTCCACCTCAGCGTTCATAAGTAATGTGAAATTAAAGGCTTCTTCACAGTCTATAATTAGTCGACCTTGACTCTAATTATAAATGCTCTGTACGGTGCCACTTCATATTAAACTGAATGTGATATTGTCTTTCATTTTCTGCTTCTGAACATTAGACCATATAACAGGCTGAACTGTACAGGGGCAGAATGAACACGCACAAACCATCAGAGGAGGAGAGAAAATAGAGCACTTATTACTGACCAATCAGCATGTGGTTTTCTAGCTACAGTAGAATACTTGAAGCAGAAGCATCCTATTGAATATGGATATTTATTCTACTTTGGAATATACACAGGTGTAGTACTGTATAATGCTTATATGTTATGTGAACGGGTGGTCCAGTAAGGATACCAAGTAACATCAACATGACCTAATTAACATTTATGCCATATCATGATGTCACAAAATTTTAAGCACCCTTATTTAAATACCATAAAATAGTGAAATCACAAAATCTTTCTATGGATGATGTATGCTTAAAAATTACAATCCCATCTAAAGCAGCTAACAAGCTTGTGTTTACCTGTAAGGTGGTGTTGTTTTTGGTGTTGTCTTGTAAAAGCTTATACTGAGTTTACACTACACGATTTTAGCCCTGATTTTCCACTCGCCGACAGTTAATGGAGATTGCTGACAAAAGCCCGAAATCAGAGGTAAATCGGTGCTCGCTCACGTGAATGATGATTGCTATGTGTGAATTTTAAAAGACGCAATCTGAGAGATGTGCTGCAGATGTCCAAGATTTATTTAGCAGGTTAAATATCTAGACCTGTCTGCGACTCCAAGTCCTGCAGTGTGAAATGTGTTTTGATGTGTCATCCGCAGCAGCTCCCTGAACCCAGTCTTATCAGATATCTATTTTTGGTGAGCACAATAATATAATTTCTATAAGAATAAATTGGCTTAAATAGAGTTTCTATCAGAATAAATTCGCATACACATAAGCTTTCAATTATTTGAAACAAAAACAAAGGACAAACATGTCCTTGTCGAGCCACAACACCAGCAGACAGTTACCTGCGTTCATTGCAAAATAATTTATTTACCTCCAACTCTCTCTGCAGAACAGACAGTCCTTGCTACCCACGTTTCCCCAACCATTCTATCCTCCATGTTCTTTTCTTTTTTGATTTTTTGCTGCAAATCAGCACACAAACAACTTGGATCACAAGCTTCTTGCGGACCACCATTTTTAAAGGGAAGAACTCCAGTCTCGCGCGAGAACTCCTGTCTCATACGTGATCTTACATCATTTCCTGTATCACTTCTTGCATGCGTTTTGTTGTGAAACGTAATTTGGAGACCAGACAGAGTTGTCGGGATTCTTTCTAGTGAAATATTTTGTAATGTGTGTGTCCCTGTCGCTGATTTCTCATGTAATGTGCAAACCACAGCAACTTCAAGATACCCCATTATAGACAGACAGTTGTGCAGTTAAATGAACAGCAACCCGATGACTTTGAAAGTCGTATAGTGTGTGGGCAGCATTACTTTAAAGGGGTCATCTCTACGGAGCCCTTAAGAGTACAGGAAGGGAACTTATTTTCTGAAATATCCCTTACAAAAAATCCATCCCATACAAAAATGTTTAATATTGTTTTACTATAGTATATACCATAGTTGAACTATTTTATTTGTAGTAAAACCATAGTAACCACAAAATTTACCATCGTTTTTAAATGGAGATACTGTATACACATGATACATATATAACACACACACACACACACACACACACACACAGATGCTTTAAGATTGTTGTAATCAAAGAGGAGGAGAGCATCTCAATGCCACATGTAAAAAATAAAAAAAAAAATAAAAAAGTGCATACAACTTGATGTCATTAAACCAGAAAAATTACACTGATCTTGTATAGGTACTATGAGGTTACAGTAGTTGTCAAAAATCACAGTAGCAAAATAGTGTTCTCACACAACAAGCTGACAACTGTCAAACTGAAAATCTCAACTTCCTACTGGCCATGTATGAACACACAGAATGATTGGTAATGATTGGTTAAACAAAGAATCTGACCATGGCCAGCATTCCAATATTTTTTCTGCTGTTTACAATGCTTATAGAGCTGTTAAAGAGGCATGTGAGATATTTCATGGCACCTATTTCAGTGATATCTGAAAGGTAATAGGGACATTTTCTCTGTCATTTAAAAAGAAAATGTTTAGAGTAATCCATTAGAAGTTAACTCTAATTTAATTACTTCTCTTCAGCCTACTTCCATTGTCAGGAACCTTATTCGTAACATAGAAAAAAAGCCAATATATCTGAAAACTTTGTTTTCCTTTGCAAAGGTGTTTTCACCAAGGGCACTGACTTATCGGTGAAAGTACAATCACCTGGACTTTAGTTTCTACTCTGGTGATTAAATCTGAATTAGAGTACGTTGTAGAAGTAAAATTACATAAAACAAACCCCTGGAGGCAGATGCTTCACATCCACAATCAATGTTTAACATATATTTTTCCCCAGCTGGCGATTTCATACAATTATACAGTGCTGGGGATGATGAGTGCACTGCAATCTTCTTCTCCCAAGCAATCTTCTCTCTATTTTGGCTCTTTGTAATCCTATTCCCCTCTGACAGCCAGCATCTAACCAGCCTTATTAGGACACACTAGAGTGATGAGTTAAAGGTAGGCTGTTGTCCAAGGTCCAGGCAGCAGAGTCTATGAACTGTGATCAAGCCCTTTTCCTTCTGGGCTAAAATTAATAGTTTTTTTTTTTGTTGTTGCTAAATTCTCTAATGACACTTATTTAGCAGATATGCAGATACAGTATTGTACCTACAATATTGTATCAACAACAGCATGATACAATGATCAATTAATTTGTTTTTCTAAATAGTAAAACTAGAAATAAACTTAAGGCAGTAACCTTGAAACTGTAGGATCTCATGGGCTGAAGAATCATTAATTTCCACACTCAGAGGCCCCTGGAAATTCCTCAAAAGCCATAAAACTAAGAGCTGACAAAATGGCTCCTTAAAGTCTGGCATGACCCAGCTAAATGAGATAAGGATGACCATCTGTGTAACTTAATCATCTTGAGAAACAAGGGCAGATCTGTCTGAACACACACTTGGAAAACCCCCACCACTGGAAAACACATTCCAAGAAAGAGATAAAGAACTGTCTCCCTGGAGACCCATGAAAAGATAAGATACTCATTATTCTGGACAATAACCAATTTTCTAGGCTACAAATTAGTCATGAGACAACCTCTCTGATCAGTATTCTGCAAACAGCAGCTAAAAAAAAAGTCCCCTTGTTTCATTCATTAACACACGGACACTTAAAATTTAGACATTTCCTGTGACACATGACTATCGTCATTGGTTCAAGACACAGAGATTGAACAGACTGGGAACTGTTGAACTTCTCTTTAGGAGGACAAAGTAATGCTCATAACTTGAAATGTACAAATTAAATTTGTGAGTGTATACAAATGTATCTCAGGACATCTCATCTTAATCTAGGAACTTTGACACAAATGCAAAATTTACTGTAATGTAATTTTATCCTGCACCTAATCTGCCAAAGTGCCTAGAATGCTCATTAAAGGTTTAACCTGATCATAATCCTTACAATTATGTTTTTCATAATGTGTTATGTATTATTTGTGTTTAAAACTAACAAACTAATTAGTAGGAAGTTTTATCATGCATTATAACTAAGTTATATTTGTAATTTAGTAAGAAATTATTTCATGTTTAATATGGAAATGTTTACCTGTTTATGTAGAGAATGTTGATGTAAACAGATGTCATGTCTCTTACACCGTTTTCAAGATATGATTAAACATGTACTATTTCGAGCGAGAATTATCAAGAACCCTTTACACAAAGGACTGTAAATCAACTTTGAAAAGGACAGACAAAGTGACCACCTTCTGACTGGCTCAGGACACCTTTGGTGTGTGACCAATTTCAGCTGAAAACTTTCCTACAAGGAGTCTTCTCTATTCTTTAGCTCTCTTCTCTGCTCTTCACTTCCTCTGCAGCTCTGCATCCTCCACGCTCTTACCCTCGTGGCTTGCAGCCTCGCTCCGGCATCTCTCAAGTTCCGTACCATATAGAAGTCCACGAAGATCTCTCAAGTTCTGTACCATGTAGAAGTCCACGAAAGCTTGGACGCCAAGGTACGAGGAAGCCCTTCTCTTCCCTGCACTACGACCCACACATAAGCCTCATCATCCTTTGATGCAAAAAACAACAACTATCCACAATCTATGATCTAACAGAGGTCTAAGACATCGATGGAACAAAATTTCTACAAAGAGCCAAAGAACCAAGCAACGCAAGGAAACGCAATGACATGCAAATACATTTCCAGAATTTTTCTGAAAATGCTGCCGTATTATTTAAATACTTTGGGTATTCCGATTGGAAATCGATTTATACTCAAATAAATGGTTCTTAAGGCATTGTCTACAGACTCCATAAAGTTAATTTTCTCTGTATTGATCATTTCTTTCACATTCTGTCACTTTACTCACCAACCTGTTTAATGTTTGTATGTGTTAGATTAGATTTCATGTTTAGATTAGCAATAAAGTCTTGTTTGTATTCAGAGATAATTTGACTGTGGAATATTTAGATAAATAATCTCGTTACTTGATTTTTCAAAGATGCTATTTCAAAAATATGTGTGATATTATTTTTATTAAGCCATGAGAATAATATTACTCCTATATTATTAATCATAATTCCCTTATTAAAACGAATTCCTTACAATAAAAATTGTGAGCAGATACAACAAGACGTTGTATTACGACTGTAAGAATTTTATTCAGACAAATAATATAATTATTTGTTATTTATCTTTCTTACAATGGTTGTCGAATGTGGCTAATTCCATTATAAATTTCCCTACATAATGATGGAGATACACAGCACTTATCCATACCATGTACATCAACATTAACTGAAATACCTACATAATAATGACATAGAATGCAGACAGTTTAATTTAATTCCTAACACGCATACTGTTCCTACAAAACCCTATACCATCATGCCACTTTGATTGGCAGGTGGCACTTGGCGCTCTGTCTTATGCCTGTGTCATCGTGGGCACCATCAGAATTTTCAGACTGAAGGGAGGAGAGCGCATCTCTTAACAGCAAAAAATCTGCAGTGCAGCACAGCTATGCAGCATCTCATTCCCTCCTTTCAGGGAACCAATGTTACACCCATAACCGAGATGTTCCCTTTCAGTTTGGTCACTTAGATGCTGTGTCATTAGCTGATGCTGTGGGAGTGACTTTATATGCAGGTCTTGTTTCTCCTCTGGAATTCTGTCTCTTCTCTGTGCATGCACACTGGTGTCTTTGCAGGTCCAGTAAGTGTGCAGGTAGGGAATCCTGCTTTGCCGCTAAATCCGAGCCTCAGACTAAAAGGTCCCTTATCTGGTCCAAGTCATCAATTCCCCAGGACACTTATTTCTCCATCCATCCATCCATTTTCTATACCTGCTTATCCTATCCTATACCTGTCGCAGGGGTGCGGGAGGCTATCTCAGCTACCTTAGTGGACAGTCCATAGGGCTAACACATATAGACAATCAACCTGCATGTTTTTGGACTGTGAGGGAAACCAACGCCAACACGGGAAGAACATTTAAACTCCATTTAGAAGGCTGGGCTGGTCAGGACGTCAAACCCTAAACCCTAGTTCTAACCACTGAGCCATGGTGCCAACCCATTTTATGTTCTAAAATGAACACCTCACTGAGGCCTGACGACACACCCACTGTGTCTTTCTTCGTGAAGCATTCCTTCCACATAGTGGCTTTCTGCAGCAAATAGCTCATGACTTTCTGTAGGTAACAGCTCTGAGCATGACAGCATACTTCTCAACTCTCAGTTCCTGGGAAATGATATCCTTTAAGTCAACACCAATGACTCGTCAGCCTGTAGGAAGAATGACAAATAGTGATGTTTTGTTTGTGAACGTATCTGTCTTTTTGAACAAATCTTTTAAGTGAATGATTAATTCTTGTTCTACTCCATACACTGACTCATACTTCTCGTTTACTGACATCTCGCCCTTTTGAAGCCAGCTTTGGTGGCGTTTCATGCCTGGAAAGACTTACTAAAGCACAAGCCAAAAGCATTTGGCTGCATATCATTGGTTTGATCCGCTGAATGAATATGCCCTTCACTAAACCAGTCGAGTCGGTTTTTTGAGTCTGAAAAAGATGAGACACCTCGTTAATGAATGAACTGAATGCACTGGTATACTCGTTTGCAAACAAAATTAATGAATCACTCAGTCATCTCTTTTGTGAACAGTCATCTCTTTTATGAATGTGTAAAAATGACTGAAGACCATACAGTTAAAATGACATGAATTACGAATGAAAATGTTATGCTTTTGTGCACTGTGTAAGATATTTAGGAATTTTCTAAACTTAATAAAACTGAAGCCTAGCATTTGACAAAATATAAGAAATGTAATTTGTGGCAAAAACGGTTATGGTTAGTGTTTTCGTACATTTGTACATTGTACAAATTCCATTTTTGTTGCTTTGTCCTACTTTTAAAGGCTGACTACAGCGTGCGCCAAAAGTATTTGAGTGCATGCAGTGTGTCACAGTCTGTCTCCCTCGTGTCGCATAGGACTCTTATTTTTAAGTGTTTCCCCCTGGACTACGTTACCCAGTATGCACTGCCCTCATCACTGCCATCTCTTCTTCATTGTTCTCACCTGTTTTCCATTCCCTCATTAGCTCTCGTATGTATAAATACCCTCTAGTTTAGTTCCTTCTTTGTCAGTTCTTGTTTGTTGTTGTTTTGAGTTCCCATTTGTTGTTTCACTGTCATCATTTTTATTATAGCCTGCAAATAGATCCTACATCTCCTATCTTATCTCAGCAACCACTCGTGACAGAAGAACTGACCAAACATGGATCTAGCTGCTGTCCGTATTCTGCTTCTCAAGCAAGGGGACCTTCCAGTTGAGGATCACGTCCGTGAGTTCTTAGAACTAGCAAATTTAGTGCACTATCCAGACCGCTCTCTGGTAGTTTTCTTCTGGACCGGTCTGAATAGTGCACTGAAGGAACTGATGCCTCCAATTGATCCTCACTGGACACTCTGTGAATATTTTGAGAAGGCTCTGGAAATTTGCGGTTACCTTTTCACAGTGGATTATGCCGGGAACCCTGGGCCAAAACCTGCATCTTCGGCTCCTTGCTCCAAGCCTACCATGGCTCCTTGCTCCAAGCCTTCCATGGCTCCTTTGTTCAAACCTTCCACGGCCAACGAGCCAGCACCCACACCTGCCATGGCCAACGAGTCAGCGCCCATGCCTGCCATGGCCAACGAGCTAGCGCCCACATCTGCCATGGCCAACGAGCCAGCGCCAATGCCTGCCATGGCCAACGAGCCAGCGCCCACACCTGCCATGGCCAACGAGCCAGCACCAACGCCTGCCATGGCCAACGAGCCAGCGCCCATGCCTGTAGCCTCAACCGTCCCAGAGCCAATGCCTGTGGCCTCACCCGTTCCCATAACTACGCTCCCAGCTGTCTGGAAAAGACGAAGGAAAAGGACACCACCTCCCTAGTCCCCAGTCTCTGCCGTGCTCACGACCATGGAGGTCGTTCCCCAGTCTCTGCCTGTGCTCAAGACCATGGAGGTCGTTCCCCAGTCGCTGCCCATGCTCACGACCATGGAGGTCATTCCCCAGTCTCTGCCAGTGTTCACAACCATAGAGGTCAGTTCCCAGTTGCTGCCAGCTTTCCATGGATTCGCCCCTCAAGCCTCCCATGGCTCCACCTTCCGTGGCTTTGCCCCTCGAGCCTCCCATGGTTCCGCCTTCCATGGCTTCGCCCCTCGAGCCTTCCATGACTTCACCCCTCGAGCCTCCCATGGCTCCACCTTCCATGGCTTCCCATGGCTCCGCCTTTCATGGCTTCACCCCTCGAGCCTCCCACGGCTCCGCCTTCCATGGCTTCGCCCCTCGAGCCTCCCATGGCTCCGCCTTCCATGGCTTCGCCCCTTGAGCCTCCCAAGGCTTCGCCTTCCATGGCGTCACCCCTCAAGCCTTCCATGGCTTCACCCCTTGAGCCTCCCACGGCTCCGCCTTCCATGAATCTCCTGTCTCCGCCTGCCTTCGTTGAGCCTCTCCTGGCTCCACCCTCAGAGTCTTCCACAGCTCCGCCCGCTCCCCCAGAGACTCATCTTACAGTGGCTCTGCCAGCCCCTCCTCCAGTGGCTCTGCCGCCTGACCCAGTCCCTGCCCTGTGGCCACCTCCCAGGCCACCTGACCCTCTCCTAGCTCTGTGGCCACCTCCCAGGCCTCCTGACCCTGTCCCCGCTCTGTGGCCGCCCCCCAGGCCTCCTGACCAGTCCCGGCCCTGTGGCCACCTTCCAGGCCTCCCAACTGTATCCCAGCCTTGAGACTGCCTCCCAGACCTCCCGACTGTATCCCAGCCCTGAGACCGCCTCCCAGACCTCCTGACGCAGTCTCTACCCTGTTTTCCATTCCCTCATTTTATGTATAAATACCCTCTAGTTTAGTTCCTTCTTTATCAGTTCTTGTTTGTTGTTGTTTTGAGTTAACGTTTGTTGTTTCACTGTCATCATTTTTATTAAAGCCTGCAAATAGATCCTATGTCTCCTGTCTCATCTCAGCAACCACTCGTGACACAGTGAAGGAGAATATCATTGGTTTGACCCACTGAAAGAAAAAAACATTAACTGAACGAGACATCTCATTTGTGAACAAACTGAATTTAAAGTACACTTGTTTGCAAATTAAATTAATGAATCAGGCATCTCTTTCATGAACGAGGATCTGCTGACTGACTGAATGAGAGGAGGAGGCAAGTCATTTGTACAGTTTGGCAATCTCGTTCAAAAAGGAATGGGGCTGGATGAATTATGAATAAAAGTGAGTGATGACCACATATTACAATGATATATGGATGTAATTTTTTAGGCTAATATTGTGATCTTTTTGTATAGCTTGATAAAAAAGTTGTGTTCAGCAGTTCAGAATATAATATATATGCCTTTGTTGTCATTTGTGGGGAAATGCATACAATGCTTAAACACTCTGCAGTGCTGAAGTCTCTAATTATGCCAGTTCTGGTTTTGAATGACTGTGCTTTTAGTTCAATGCAATTACTCATTCAAAAAGTAAAAAATGGTCATTTGGCTCTATCTACTTGCACAAAGGCATAATTTGCAGAATTTATCAATAAACAAATCAATGAGAAAATCTGAACAATTCTTTTTGGTGGATGAATTCAAAAAACAAATCACTGAACTGACTCAAAATCCCCAAAACTAATGGCAAAACACAGTGCGGCTCTGGTTCCATTGTCAGTTCTCTCTTGAGCTAAAGGTGTTTAACCCAGTCATTAGAGTGAACAGTGACATTATCAAAGTTAATGGCAGCACTCTACTGGTTCATCATTCTCTGGAATGTGTTTTATAAAGAGATTATAAAGAGAAATGTCAAGATGTTTTTTTTTCAACAGCTTCCACAGGTGCACCATTAGCTGAAACAAGGTTCTTTGATCCAGAGCTATTGGGCATACTCGTGTCATACTTTCTGGAGGAACATGTCATGGAAATGTTATGTGATGTGGCTTTCCAGAAACATTACAAAGCAAGAACAGGATGTATTCATCATTATAGAAGACCGATGAGATCCTTCCCTATGCCTCTGAATGGCATTTTATGATTGGCACTGGCATCAGTGGCGTAGGGGTGTAGTTCATGCACACACTATATACAGTATATACAGCACCTAATGGCAGTGTTCTTTCAGCCCAGATTTCCCAAGTGGGGAAGAGACTGTCTCATTGGCATTTCAGAGCTGGCCAACAATCAGTGCTTGTTTTCAACTATGCACACTTGGCTCCAGCAGTACTTCAGTCATTCATCTTCTTGCTGTTCTTACTTGAAGGTTCCCCAGAGGAAATCTACACATACGGGCCTTTCAGGACATTACTAGTTTGACTTGACTCATTTTCTTTTTTCTGATTAACACTTTTATTGATTCAGACTCATGCAACAGAAAAGCAAAAATACACTGCGTGCACTATCATTAGGCAAATTGTATTCCTCAGGATTTTATTGTTGAACAAACACAATGCTCTCAGTCAATCCAAAATGTTATTGAACCTCAAACCTGAATGTTTAACAAAGGAAAAGTGAGTTTTGTCTTTCTCAGAGGAATATATAAGTGTGCACAATTATTAGGCAACTATTAGTGTGCACAATTATTATGCAACTAAATTACAAAAATAATTTCTCCCAACTCAATTGTTTATTCTCAGTTTTTAGAGTAAGCGCAACAAATAAGTAACACAAAATGACAATTGAATAACATTTTTGGCCTTTCAAAAATATTCAGTGACCAATATTGCCACCCTTATTTACAATAACTGCCATGAGCCTTCCATCCATGGAGTCTTGTCAGTTTCTTGATCTGTTCACGATCAACTTTCGCTGAAGCAGCAACCACAGCCTCCCAAATGCTGTTCAAAGTGGTGTATTGTCTTCCCTCACTGTAAATCTCATGTTTGAGGAGGGCCCACAAGTTCTCAATAGGTTTTAAGTCAGGTGTGGAAGGGGGCCAAGTCATTATTTTGGCATCTTTGAGGCCCTTACTGGCTAGCCAAGCAGTGGAGTACTTGGACGCATGTGATTGAGCATTGTCCTGCATAACGATCATGGCATTCTTGAATGCTGAGGACTTCTTCCTGTACCACTGCTTGAAGAAAGTACTTTCCAGAAACTGGCAGTAGGTTTGGGAGTTGAGTTTCAGTCCATCTTCAACTTGGAAAGGTCCAACTACCTCATCCTTATTGATAGCAGCCCACACCAGTACCCATCCTCCACCTTGCTGGCGCCTGACTCAAAGTGGTGCCCTCTGTCCATTAGTGGTCCAGCCACAGGCCCATCCAACTGGTCCATCAAGAGTTACTCTCATTTCATCTGTCCATAAAACCTTTGAAAATCTGTCTTCAGGTATTTCTTTGCCCAATCTTGACACTTCAGCTTGTAAATCTTATTCAGTGGTGGTCGTGTTTCAGCCTTCATGACCTTGGCAATGTCTCTGAGCACTTGACACCTTGTACTTTTGGACACTCCAGGTAGGTTGCAGTTCTGGAATATTGTGGCACTGGAGGATAATGGTTCCTGGTAGCTTCACGTTTAGTTTTTCTCAAGTCTTTTGCAGTTAATTTGCACCTTTTCTTCTTCATGCATTTTTTTGTGCCCCAGTTGACTATTCACAACAAAATGTTTGATCATGCATCAATATTTGAGTTATTTCAAGAGTGTTGCTTCCGTCTGACAGGCATTTTACAATTTAAATCTCATTTTTGGCCCATTTTACCTGAGGTTATGAAGCTGCCTAATAATTATGCACACCTTAATATAAGGTGTTAGTCACTTTCGCCACACCCTCCCTCATTACATAAATATATATCACCTGAAAATGATTGAATCCAATAAGCATTCAAGTTTATATGGTTTGGAGCATGCAGTGTATATACACCGAATTAACTTTTAACCCCCATCACACACATTTAAAACTACACATCTCTCGCCACTTCCCCTCCCCAAGAGCCCTCCAAATATGCCAAATAGCTGTCCCATTTTCCATTAAACAACTCCAAGTTTCCCTGCCTTCTATATGACATTTCTTCGAATGCCACCACCCTGCCCATCTCTATGCACCACTCCTGAAATGAGGGTGCTCCAGCTGATCTCCATCCCCTAAGGATGACCTGCTTGCCGATCATAACACTGGCTAGGACCCAATTCTTTATATATTTATCCCCTATATTAATGACTGCCCCTTCGCCTAAAATACAGAGTTTGGGGCAAAATGAAATTTGAGTGTCCAATACGTCACACATAACACTCTGAACCTTCAATCAAAAATCTTGGATCTTAACACACCACCAAAAGATATGGGTTGTGTCCCCATCTTCTGATTGGCATCGCCAGCAGGTGGGTGTGTCTTTAAGACACCTAGAGGGGGTCCAATAGAATTGATGTAAAATCTTAAATTGCATAAGGTGCACCCTTGAATCTCTAGATGTAGACTTGACGTTTTTTAGAATCCTAGCCCACACTCCCTCCTCCCATACCAAGTTTAAATCTTTCTCCCATAATCTCTTGAGAGAAGTTGAAGCTCCGTCCCCCAGATTCTGAATTAGCAGGGAGTAATACACTGATGCTTCATGACCTTTTCAAAAAGCACCACTTCCAGAGTATCTGCTGCTTTAGGGGGGTGTATGCTACTCCCAAACATAGTACAAAGCAGGTGGTGCAGCTATAAATACCTAAAGAATTGAGACCTGGGGATCCCAAAATGTTGAACCATATTTTCAAAGGATCTTGACACTCTTATACAAGTCACCAAGTGTACTAACCTCCCTCACAATCCACTCTGTCCAGCAGAAAGGGGACTTATTAATACCTAATTTTTGGTTCAGCTATATGCTCGAAGCAACATTTAAATAAATGTCTGAATTAAACACTCTGGACACTTTTGTCCATACCACGTGCAAATGCAAGATAATGGGGTATAACTTAACTTCTCCGGTTAGTTTGATAGAAAGGCTTTGCAATGGCGAAATGGGGCAAGAACTTCCTGTTCAGTACAAAACCAGGGAAGGGCTCTCTCAGGTAGATGCGACCAATGATCCAAATGTCTGAGACCGAATGCATTATAATAAAACAAAATCTTGGGTAGGCCTAGCCCACCTTTGTCAGTCGGCCTATGCACCTTACTGAAATGTAATCTGGGACGTTTACCATTCCAAATGAAGGACTTCGCTATTCTATCAAATTGCTTGAAATAAGAGAGGGGGACATCTATAGGGAGAGACTGTAGCAGGTAGTTGAATTTTGGAATACAATTCATTTTAATAACATTAACCTTCCCAATCATAGATAAATATAATGAAGCCCACCTGCCCACATCGCTCAAAAAACTTTTTATTAAAGGGTCAAAATTAATTAAATCACACAAATTTGCTGGGAATAAAATGCCCAAATACTTAATGCCCTGTTTGGGCCACTGGAAAGGCGCTACTGGGCAGTATGCTGTCAGAGCCAAAGCTTCTGATTTAGACCAACTGACTCTGAATCCTGAGAACTTAGAAAAGGAATGAATAATTCTTTGGAGGTAAGGCATAGATCTAGTAGGGTCAGAGACGAATAATAAAATATCATCTGCATAAAGCAAAAGCTTATGGCGCCATACCTCCCGCCACCACCCCAGGAAAATCATCCTCCTTTCTTATCGCGGCTGCTAATGGTTCCAGGGCAAGACAGAAAAATAATGGGAAAAGAAGGCAACCCTGCCGGGTGCCCCTATCCAGAGTAAAATAATCTGAAATTAATCCATTTGTTTGTAACGCCGCTACCGGGTGTCTATAAAGTAACTTAATCCATCCAATAAAAGTATTCCCTAACCTGTATGTTTCCAAAATCTTAAAAAGATTATCCCATTCTACCATATCAAATGCCTTTTCAGCGTCAAGTGAGATGACAGCGACCAGAGTCTGATCATTCGCCACTGAGAAGAGCTACTGCCCCAAATAAACCCACCTGATCTATATGTATAAGAGATATCATAACTTTTCTTAATCGGTTAGCCAAAATTGTTGACAATATTTAAATGTCTAGCTGGATCAGGGAAATTGGACGATAACTCTTACACTCGTTTGGATCTTTGTCCTTTTTAAGAATCAGACTGATCTGGGCTTGTGTCATGGTTGGCAGAAGCTTTCCATTCATAAATGTTTCCCTATAAACTTCTAGGAAAGGTGGAGCCAGTTCTGTAGCATAAGGCCTAAAAAATTCAGCGGCAAAGCCATCTGGCCCCGGAGCCTTGAACGTAGGCAAGACATTTATTACCTCACCAAGCTCCTCCAAGTTTCTCAGAATCAAGAGAATTGTTTTGCTCAGTCATCAGTTTAGGAAGTTCTAATGGTTCCACAAAGTTTCTAATATCTTCATCAGTAGATGAAGATGTGGAACTATAGAGATCAAGATAGAATTATTTAAAAGCATTATTAATATCAATGGCCGTGGTAAATATTTCACCACCAGCAGATTTCACTGAGGGAATGGTAGAAAAAGACTCTCTCTGTTTTATATATCTAGCCAAAAGCTTCCCTGTTTTGTCCTCCGACTCAAAGTATGACTGTCTTAGCCAAAACTCCACCTTCTGCGACAAAATAATATTATATCTGTATTTCAATCGGGTTAGTTCTCTGAGGTCATTAGATGACATTCGGAGCTTCAGCTCTGCCTCTGCACTTTTAATATTCCCTTTCAATTCCACAAGTTCTTGTGCTTTGGATTTTTAGGTGAATGAGGCATACTGTATGAACCGGCCCCTAAGAAACATCCTAAGTGCCTCTAAAACCATGCCCACAGAGGATACTGAGGACCAGTTGGTCTCCATATAGACAATGATTTCAGCCGTTAGCATTTGTTGGAATTCAGGATTTTGCAAAAGGGATACATTAAAGTGCCAACTATATGATTTCTTTTTCTCCGTATGTGGCAACACCTCTAAACTCACCAGGGCATGATATGAGACTAAAATGTTTCAATTGAGCAAACAACAATAGATGAAATGAGGTACTTAGATATATATATAAATCTATTCTAGAGTAAATCTTATGGACTGAAGAAAACAATTTATAGTCCCAACCAGATGGGTTCAAAAGTCTCTAAATATCCGTAAGACCAAGATTTTTAAACATCCTGTGAAGCGTCACTGTTGCTCACTTTTGCTTCACTATGATCAAGGACTGAGTCCATCAAAAGTATTAATTATATCATGAGGGGTGCCAGTGGCTTGCAACATCACTTCAAGATCTATAAAAAAGCCCTGATCATCAATGTTAGGTGCATAAATATTCGCCAAAATAAGACTTTGTCCCTGAATCTCAGCTAAAATAATAATGACTCTTCCTAATTTATCTTTACTCTGTTTAAGACATTTAAATTGTAGATGTTTACTTAACAGTGTAATGACTCCCCTGCTCTTACTCGAGCCAGCACTATAAAGAAAATGCCCACCCCATATCTTAATTTTTCAGCTTGCTGCGGGGAAAGGTGCATTTCTTGAAGAAACACTATATCATATTTCTTATGCTTAATAAGAGAAATAAACTTCCTTCTTTTTATGGGGTGCCTCAACCCATTCACATTCCACATGGAGAGATACAATCCACTCATATTAACATTTGACATTTTGACATGAAAGAAAAAATAGATTGTATGTCAAAAACAGGATTATAAAGACCACATTCAAACATTAGTGCAACAGTCAAACCCCGAACATTCCCCAGAACCAAACAAACAGAAAAAAAGTGTGCATTAACACTGCGTACGACAGCACCAACTGGCATCCATCCGTCCAAACTCTAACAGTCCATGTATGCCCACGAGAACCTCCGTGACAACTTTGCTGTCGGATTGCTCAAGTCCAATGATTCTATACAAATTTTGTGAGACAGAATTACACAGCAAAAGATAATCTATAAAACAAACTCCAGCCAGTAGGCAGAATAAACACAAAGAGCATGTAGTTTCATCCATAAAACTGCCCTAAAGGTGTATTATTCTACAAAATATACCCCAGCTGCTAGGCGGAACCAGCACAAAAAGAGCACACAGATTCTTCAGCCAGTCAAACGAATGTTCAGTGAGCCAGTCCATTCGGCTGCAACATAAGTACAAGCAAATGACTTACTCCAATGACTTTACAAGAAATACTCCACAAAATAAACTCCAGCTGATAGGCGGAATAAGCGCAAAGAGCGTGTAGATTCATCCACAAAACCGACCCGAAGGTGTGTTGCTCTACAAAATATACTCCAGCAGCTAGGCAGAACCAGCACAAAAAGAGCAGGCAGAATCTTCAAACAGTCAAGCGAATGTTCAGTGAGCCGGTCCACCCGGTGGCAATGTGAGCACCACAACACGACCCACTCATTCCATTGACTTTATGAAGGACATCGCTTGGATTGGGCATGTGAATGTTTTACGGCCATCCTTAGCATCTATTCTCAATTTGGCTGGGAATATCAGTGCATAAGCGAACTTCCATTTCTTGCATTCCTTGAATCGATCACATTTCTCTCTTGTTGAGTTCGCAAAGTCTAGGAACTAGAAAATGCTGTGGTTCTTTCAAGAAAGCCTTTCTTTACTCCTCGCCTCATGTAACACAAGATATTTATCGGATAATCTCAGAAATTTGGCCAGAATTGATCGGGGCCTGTCTCCCTCAGTGGATAACTGAGCCGGATCCCTGTGAGCTTGGTAGATTTCCAGCTTATGGCCTGCTATGTCGAGCAGACTTGGAAAGAGCCCGTCCAGGAATTCCACCATATTCTGTCCCTCTGCTCCCTCTGGGACTCCCACGATACGGACGTTATTCCACCGGCTACGGTTTTCCATGTCTTCCAACTTCTCCCAGACATGTTCCAAATCCACCTTGGTCGCTAGGGATTAGCAGATAATTCCCTTTCCGATGACTCTAGATAATCGATCCGTTTCTCGACATCCCCCAGTCTTGTGACCACATCAGTAAATTTCGCCTTCATGGCAGTGATCGATCGACGTATCACAGCAAGATCATCCAAGCCAGCAACGACCTTCATCAGCATTGCCGACATGTTCAAAATCTCTCACCACATTTCCCGCAACTCTCTGACCAAATTGACTCCCTGGTCCACAGCCTTCTCAGGGCTGTCAGCCTTGATTTTGAATTCTTTGACATATTGTCCTCCTAGAACAGTTATGGAACAAAGTGTATCGAATCTCACTGGTTTATGTCATTAAAAGGTATTAAAACTAGCAAAGTGCGCAGAGCTCGCCGTTCACACATCCAATCCTCGCATGGTGTCATGTTACTCCCGACTTGACTCATTTTCTAAATGAGCACTGTGTATCCACTAGGTATAAAACATTGCTGTTGGAGAGTGACATTAGAGAGCTGTTGCAGTAGATTCTCTACATTCTGCTGTGTGGTTATCATTCTAGGGTGGGCAATTCTGTCTCAAAGGGAAGCACAGAATTGTGCCACATGGATTACCATTGGTCCAGTTTAGTCACTTCCCTAGAATTCTCCTATCGGAGTAACTGCTCACTTTGCTTGGATACTGTTGCATGTTTTGTTCTCTTTTCTAATGTCTCCTTCAGTGCAGACAGGGGTTGTTCATGATTCTGCTTGTCTACATGACTTTATGATCATCATTAAACAATACTGTGATGGTAAGTGACCTGCACATCTGTGAGCGTTAGTCAACATGATGATATGTTCTTGTACCCTGAAACTGACCCCATACAGCCTAATCACTGACAAGTGCCATCCCCCATCTCCTAAAATTACAGACAAGCACTATCCTCAACAGATAATTTTGCACAAATTCAAGCATTTTCACCTTTTCCTGTAGCACTATTGATAGCACTTTGTGCAAACAATCTCTGCGACACAAGTTCGTGTCGCTTGGAAACCAGAAGTAGTCGCATTCACATAAACAATGGTCAGCACTATTCGGAGGTTGCATTTTTGCTCTAAAAAGAAATGTTTTGGGAGCGGTTTGGGTTAGGGGGTAGGGTTAGTAAAATATGCATTCCTGTTGACAATATTACCTCATTTACAACAAAAAATACAACTCACTTTTGGTGCCACTCTGTGGACATTTACCCAGAAACTGGAGCTCATTCATGGCCATATAAGTTTAACCTTTTCGATTATGAGTACAGTACTGATGGATCCCCCAGCATGATTTCTTTAATGCATGCTGTAATTAAAAAAAATAAAAATCTTAACTCACACTTCACAGAAGATACACTGGAGAACATATTATAAACTCAGCAAAAAAAGAAACGTCCCTTTTTCAAGACACTGTATTTTAAAGATAATTTTGTACAAATCCAAATAACTTTACAGATCTTTTTGTAAAGGGTTTAAACAATGTTTTCCATGCTTGTTCAATGAACCATAAACAATTAATGAACATGAACCTGTGGAACGGTGGTTAAGACACTAACAGCTTATAGACGGTAGGCAATTAAGGTCACAGTTATAAAAATTTAGTACAGTAAAGAGACCTTTCTACTGACTCTGAAAAACACCAAAAGAAAGATGCCCAGGGTCCCTGCTCATCTGCGTGAACGTGCCTTAGGCATGCTGCATGGAGGCATGAGGACTGCAGATGTGGCCAGGGCAATAAATTGCAATGTCCGTACTGTGAGATGCCTAAGACAGCACTACAGGGAGACAGGAAGGACAGCTGATCGTCCTTGCAGTGGCAGACCATGTGTAACAACACCTGCACAGGATCGGTACATCTGAATATCACACCTGCGGGACAGGCACAGGATGGCAACAACAACTGCCCGAGTTACACCAGGAATGCACAATCTCTCCATCAGTGCTCAGACTGTCCGCAATAGGCTGAGACAGGCTGGACTGAGGGCTTGTAGGCCTGTTTTAAGGCAGGTCCTTACTAGACATCACCGGCAACAATGTCGCCTATGGGCACAAACCCACCTTCTCTGGACTAGACAGGAATGGCAAAAAGTGCTCTTCACTGACGAGTCGCAGTTTTGTCTCACCAGGGGTGATGGTTGGACTCGCGTTTATCGTCGAAGGAATGAGCGTTACACCGAGGCCTGTACTCTGGAGCGGGATCGATTTGGAGGTGGAGGGTCCGTCATGGTCTAGGGCGGTGTGTCACAGCATCATGACTGAGCTTGTTGTCATTGCAGGCAATCTCAAAGCTGTGCATTACAGGGAAGACATCCTCCTCCCTCATGTGGTACCCTTCCTGCAGGCTCATCCTGACATGACCCTCCAGCATGACAATGCCACCAGCCATACTGTTCGATCTGTGCATGATTTCCAGCAAGACAAGAATGTCAGTGTTCTGCCATGGCCAGCGAAGAGCCCGGATCTAAATCCCATTGAGCACATCTGGGCTAGGGCCATTCCCCCCAGAAATGTCCGGGTACTTGCAAGTGCCTTGGTGGAAGAGTGGGGTAACATCTCACAGCAAGAACTGGCAAATCTGGTGTAGTCCATGAGAAATTCCATTTCTGTTAGTCACATGTCTGTGAAACTTGTTCAGTTTATATCTTAGTTGTTGAATCTTTTTATGTTCATACAAATATTTACACGTTAAATTTGCTGAAAATAAAAGCAGTTGAAAGTGAGAGGACGTGTCTTTTTTTTGCTGAGTTTATAACAGCAGGTGCACTGAAGGTCAGATTATATATAATCAAACATATAATGTGTTTTTTTTTTAAAAGTTTTATAGTTATTGATTATGATAAATAAGATGCGATCGCAAATGCATTTGCCGGCTATGTGCACCACCACAATGTTTATATGCAATGCGAGATTCTGAGTTTGTGATAGAAGCATAGAAGGCTCTTAAAGCCTAGCCCTTCCACTTTCCCAACACCAGCAGTGGTTTGAAAGGGAGAAGGGTCGAGTGGACTGACTAGTTTGTATATTCTTTGTTTGATGTCAGAAAACATGGCTGCAGCGTTGCATCAAAACAGTGCATTCCGATGGTAATGGCTTTAAACTTTTATTTAGAGATTGTTTGAATGTTTGTAACATATAAAAATAAAGATATTGTGATATTGAAAAGACTATTTGAGCAGCTGGTTCATTATGACAACCGCTTCAGTCCCTCTATCGCTGGTAAACAGCAGCACGAATGCAGATCATTGTATGCATCTGAGCCCAGCCTAGTGAGCCCAGCCTAGTGTAATCACACTGGTTTGATCGCACGTGTGAAATGGTTATCAACACTTACGCAACTAGCTTCGACCACTGGCTTCAGTGGTTCAAATTTGGGTAAGGACAGACCGATTTTAGCTAAAGAACTTTCGACCTATTTTGCAGAATTGACAATGTAATAGTCTGGGGTAGTGCCATTCACTGGCTCATGGAAACAGGTGAGGAAGAGACAGAGGCGCCTATTCACTACTGAGTCTAAGCTCAGCGAGAAGTACATACTGAGGTGTGCTGTTTGAAGGAGCTAAGCCCACTATCCACTCCAAAACTGATTTTTGTTCTTTTGTCCTCACAGGGAGAGAAGTAACTTCACCAATGTCCACTCCTCAGCTGTTCCACCATGCATTCAAAGAAAAGAGCCGTTCACCTGTCTCCATTGACTTGGGATGAACAACGGATGCCCCATCAAAGACCTCTTACTCCAAACAACTGTCTCCTCCTTCGGCATTTTTTATAAACAAGACTAACACCCTGAAATGCCCTGCACTACTCACCAGCCCCTTACCTCCTATTCCCTAATAGTATACAAAGGCCCTTCACCCCTAATTCTTCCATGCTTTGTTGCCTGTGCCTCATCCTTAATCCTCTGACACAAATAAAAATATTGGGTTCAATTGGTTGGACTGTTGTGCTCCCTGGTGTCAACCGTTCAGCTGATGAAACATTGTCTTTCTAAACAATTTCATAAATATACAAAAATATATACATTAAAGTGCATCAAAATACATAAATATATCCATCCATCCATCTTCTATAGCCGCTTGTCCTATGTAGGGTTGTGGGTAATGCTGGAGCCTATCCCAGCTGTCTCGGGCCGAAGGCAGGAAAACACCCTGGACAGGTGGCCAGTCCATCACAAGTCTAACACACACAGACATACACATTCACACTTACAGGCAATTTAGAGTTTCCAATTCACTTGACCTGCATGTTTTTGGACTGGAGCTCCCAGATGAAACCCACGTGAATTTGGGGAGAACATGCAAACTCCTCACAGAAAGGCCCTGTGTGAGCCTGGACTCGAATTGGGGACTTTCTTGCTGTGAGGCGACAGTGCTACCCACTGAGCCACCATAAAATCAGCTAATTTAGATATTACCACATAAAATTTTTTTTTAGGTTACCCTAAAAAAAATCTTACAGTTAACATAATAATAATACATTTAAACCTAAAAACTTTGCTTTATGTGGTACCATCTAAATCAGTGTTTTACAATCCTTTCCTGGAGTACCACTTTATCTAACACACCTGATTCTACTGATTAGCTAATTAGTAATGTGTGCCAAATAAGGGAGACATCCACAATGTAAAGTGTTATGCCATGCTCTAACTACACAACTGTCAGTCTACCTGAATCACTTTACTGCTCACATTACACTACAAGGTTTCTTGTCATCTGTTGTCTTCTTGTCATTGCAGCACACATACTACACAACAGATCCCAGATGAGATGCACAAATTGCAAGATCTTTGACCAAGAGGCATAATTTCACATGAGAAATTTAGAGTAATCACAGGGTATTTCCAGAGGGTCAGGGTCAGCTCACTGTCCAAAAGTTGTCTGTGTTTTTATTTTGTCTGAAAAACAAAAAAGGGGACGAGAAATGAAAATATGGCAGAAATAATGATTGGCAAAACGCAAGCTGTGTCTGTGTCTTCCTTGGAAAGAGAGTTGGAGGTAAATAAAACATAGCACAATGTAAATTATTGTGCTCAGACCATTTGTTAAAAATTAATTTTTGTTAGTTTATTACAATTAATAACAATTAAATTTGTGGGTTTCCAGTCCTGTACAAAGATGCATGATAAAATGTGATTGGCTGGAGCAGTTCGCCATTGTTGCTGCAATGTTCACACTACAAGATTATGTGGCGATAATATCATATCAAACATGCTTGAAATTATTGCAGCATCTGTAACAGCTCAAGACTGGCTCAGATCGCTTTGCTGAACTGCTCATACTTAACAAGCATTGCTGATTGTAGGAAGCACCGATTTGGCTATGAGTTTTGTCATAGACCTCAGAAATCTGTCTGCGACAGCAAAATCAGACTAAAAATCTTGTAGTGAGGGAATGGCTTTAGTGGTACTCCAGGAAAGGAATGACAAACACAGATCTAAATTATCTGATTTGATCAAAAATATAATTTCACATATCTGAATCAACCTAAATATGTAAAGTTACTCTAACAAAACTAAATGTAAGGGTTAGTTCAGGTAGAAATAACTCCTTAAGGTAACAATTGCAGATTACCATTTTTTATAAGTGTAAATATTAAGATAGACATCACTGAACAGAATGCATGTCTACTTTCTTGTGGTACCACATGTTTATTTTCTAAATTAACTTTCACTTTTTCTGCTGGAAATTTCATGTGTGGAACTTTTTTAACTGTACCCCCATTTTTTTTTTCTGTTCTATTTCAGACAAGTCTAGTTTTTTCTTTATTACAACAACCCTTTGCCAGTTTTGAAAACTGAAAGTTCACTAAAATACACTTCTTTCCATGTTACAGTTAACGGCTCTGTTCTGCTTTAAATCTGTTCAAGTGTTGGAAAGATTTATTTGTGTGGCTGATGTGTATGTGTGGTTACAAGACAGCACAGTAACAGTACCATGACAACAATTATGGAAAGGGAGCATGAAGAGAAAGAGAGAAAGAGTGAGAGAGAGTATATGCTGGACAAAATAATGAAAAGGTTACAAAAGACTGAACTCACACATTATTTTCCCCTCGGTTACAACCAGCAAGCACTTCCTCCATTCGAGTAGACACAGCAAATTTATAATCTTGGGGGAACACCAGAAAATTCACAAATATCACCCTTCTCCCCCCTGGATGATCAGCCATCTTGCCTGTTTGTCTCATAGAATGTTTCCTCAGTGATAATTAGGAGACATATTCCAGTAAGAATGACAGGTCTGAGATATGGGCTGATCCAGCCTTTGCGGTAATCCACCTCTATCTTTGTTTGGGATAACAGGGGCGACCAGGGGCTCATTAGAGTCTATAGACTGCACTGGATAAACTGCTGAAAGACCTTATTAGCGTTCCTCTAATTCAAAAAGCAGCTGAGGGATCTTAATAGGGATGTCACTATAAATAATTGGTGCAAACACAAGCGTTCAAAACTAGAAATTAGTCCTGCAGCACGCAGGATCAGAGATAAGCTCTCTTGTTGATATTTCCCCTGTTTAATCAAAAGCAGCATTCGGCAGAGATGTGGTCTTTGGTTTGCATTTCACAAGGTAGCTTGTACTACACTACAGGTTTCACTTATTTGCTGTCTGTCGTACAAAACAAAGAAATTATGAATAATACAAAGTTTCAATTATTTCAATTGCAATTGTTTCATCTATTTTTGCTCCACTAATGAAAATAGTTCCAAATGAAGCCAAAGCAGGTTCAACCATAGTGTGCTGCTGAGCTGCACAGAGATTGACAGCTTGTCTGAAGTGTCCCAGTGCTGTTAAACTAAATATCATCACTTTTGGAAGGTGGCTTGACCAGTTGAATTCAAAGACCAGAATTAAATGTTGTACAATACAATTTTAAAGGGGACATATTATGCTAAATCCACTTTTTAAATTTTTTTGAACATAATTATGTGTCCCCAGTGTGTGTAGACAACCACAAAATATGGTAAAAGACCATCCCCTCGTTTATTTCCTTTCCCATCAATAAAAAATAGTGTCTCTGAACGAGCCGTTCAGGTTTGCAGCCCCTTATGATGTCAAAAGGGGAAAGGTATTGCCCACGGCTGGTGAAGAGATCCGCCCGAGTAGCTTAGATCCGCCTTCATTAAAACCTGAGAGAGCGGGGAGTCACGTGACGCCATGCAAGAAGCAGACGTGTGAGCGACGAGCTCTGTGCACTTTGCTAAATTTTTTATTATTTTTATGTTATAATCTGGTGAAATTTGATATACCCAGTTACACATTTGCTCTTTGAGGCAAAACATGGCAAAGAAGTCAATATCCTCGGGCTCTGGAGACATTAAAAGACACTTATGTGTTCAGGATGAAAGCCCCAACAGGCCTACAGACCGGGTACTCAATTTGGATGGCGCAGCGGGAGAGGAGATCCAGCATCAGTTATCCAACATGTCGGTGATGTTGACGAAGGTTCTTGCTGACTTGGAGGATCTCGCTGTAATACGTCGATTGATTACAGTGATGGAAATAAAATTCTCTGAGATAGTTACAAGAGTGACTGATGTTGAGAGACGAATCGATTTTCTGGGATCTTCGGAGAGGGAATTAACCGCTAATCCGCCCGCGACCAAAGTTGATTTGGAACATCTCCTTGAAAAGCTTGAAGATCTGGAGAATAGAAGCCGCAGGAATAACGTTCGAATTATTGGAATTCCTGAGCATGAGGAGGGCAGAGATATGGTGAAATTCCAAGACGAGCTTTTCCTGAGTCTGCTCGAAATAACAGGCCACAAGCTGGAAATCGAGCGAGCTCACAGAGTCCCAGCTCACAGATTTGCTGTGGGAGATAGGCCCCGATCAATTCTGGCCAGATTTCTGAGATCATCCGATAAAGATCTTGTGTTGCGCCAGGTAAGGAGCAAAGGGAAGCTTTCTTGGAAGAACCATAATATTTTCTTATTCCCGGACTTTGCGAGTTCGACAAGAGAGAAACGCGATCGGTTCAAGGAATGTAAGAAACTCTTACATCAGCGAAAGATCACTTTTGCTCTGATGTTTCCGGCCAAACTGAGAATAGAAACGAAGGTCGGTCACAAAGTATTTACATGTCCCAATCAGTCAAAGTCTTTTATTGAATCAATGGGTGAGTAAACCAATGGGTGTTTCTCATGTGAGTGGGTCGACTCGCTGTACTTACTCTGGCTTTTGAGGAAGCTGGGCATCATTTTGGTTTCTTTTTTCTTTTTGTGTTGGCTCCACCGAGCGGCTGGAGTTTGTTTTGTGAATAACACTTTTCCTTAAAGAAACCTTTACATTGACGAAAGATTACTTTTGCACTGAAGTTCCCGGCCAGTTTGAGAGTGGACACTACGGATGACGGCAAAATATCCACATGCTCACACAAAGGATGTCTTTTATAAAGTTGACGGATTGTGTAAGTCATGGTATATACTTTTATGCGGCCTCCGAGTGATGCCAGTTTCTGGTATTTTATCTCTCTCCACATGGAAAGTAAATGGGTTGGGGCACCCCATAAAAAGAAGGAAGGTTATTACTTTTCTTAAACGTAAGAAATATGATATAGTGTTTCTTCAAGAAACACATCTCTCCCTGCAGGAAGCTGAAAAATTTGGGAAGATAGACCCCCTATCTTCCCAAATTTTTCAGCTTCCTATGTTTTTTTTAGTGCTGGCTCAAGTAAGAGCAAGGGAGTCATTATATTGATTAATAAACATATACAATTCAAATGTCTCAAACAGACTAAAGATAAATTAGGGAGAGTCATTATTGTTTTAGCTGAAATTCAAGGAAAAAGGTTGAATTTGGCTAATATTTATGCACCTAATGCTGATGATCAGGGATTTTTTATAGATCTTGAAGGGATGCTGCAAACCGCTGGCACCCCTCATGATATAATGTTGGGAGGAGACTTTAATCTTTTGATGGACTCAGTCCTTGATCACAGTGAAGCAAAATGTTCAAGCCCCCTTGAGCAACATTGACGCTTCACAGGATGTGTAAAATCTTGGTCTTACGGATATTTGGAGACTTTTGAACCCATCTGGTAGGGACTATACATTTTTTTCATCAGTCCATAAAATGTATTCTAGAATAGATTTTTTTTTAAATATTCAAATCCCTCATTCCATCTGTTGTTGATTGCTCAATTGGAAACATTTTAGTCTCGGATCACGCCCTGGTGAGTTTAGAGATGTTGCCACATATAGAGAAAAAGAAATCATATAGTTGCCGCCTTAATGTGTCCCTTTTGCAAAATCCTGATTTCCAACAAATGTTAAAGACTGAAATCAGTGTTTATATGGAGACCAGATGGTCCTCAGTATCCTCTATAGGCATGACTTGGGAGGCACTTAAGGCAGTTTTTAGGGGTCGGATCATACAGTATGCCTCATTCATCAAAAAATCCAAAGCACGAGAACTCGTGGAGTTGGAAGAGAATATTAAAAGTGCAGAGGCAGAGCTGAAGCGCCATATGTCATCTGATAGCCTCAGAGAATTGACCCGATTGAAATATACACATAATACTAGTTTTGGTTATTCAGGGCAAGACAGTCATACTTTGAGTCGGGTGACAATGCAGGGAAGCTTTTGGTTAGATATATAAAGCAGAGAGAGTCTCTTTCTATTATTCCCTCAGTGAAATCTGCTGGTGGTGACATTTTTACCTCAGCCATTGATATTAATAATGCCTTTAAAGAGTTCTATCTTGATCTTTATAGTTCCACATCTTTGTCTACTGATGAAGATATTAGAAACTTTGTGGAACCATTAGATCTTCCTAAACTGAAGACTGAGCAAAAAATGCTCTTGATTATGAGATAACCTTGGAGGAGCTTGGCGAGATAATTGAGTCCCTACCTACTGGCAAGGCTCCGGGGACAGATGGTTTTGCCGCAGAATTTTTTAGATCCTATGCTACAGAACTGGCTCCACTTTTGTTAGAAATTTCTACTGAATCATTAAAGAATGGAAAGCTTCCTCCAACCTTGACACAAGCCCAGATCAGTATGATTCTTAAAAAGGACAAAGATCCAAGCGAGTGTAAAAGTTACCGTCCAATCTCCCTGATCCAACTAGATGTGAAAATATTGTAAAAATTTTGGCTAACCGATTAATTAAAGTTATGACATCTCTTATACATATAGATCAGCTGGGATTTATTCGGGGCCGTAGCTCTTCTGATAACATCGGGCGTCTCATCAATATCATGTGGTCAGTAGCGAATGATCAATCTCCGATTGCTGCCATCTCACTTGACGCCGAAAAGGCGTTTGATATGGTAGAATGGGATTATCTTTTTAAGATTTTTGGAAATGTATGGGTTCGGGAACACTTTTATTGGATGGATTACGTTACTTTATAGACACCCTGTAGCAGCGGTACAAACAAATGGATTAATTTCAGATTATTTTATTCTGGATAGGGGCACTCGGCAGGGCTGCCCTCTTTCCCCTTTATTGTTCTGTCTTGCCCTGGAACCATTAGCAGCTGCGATAAGGGGGGAGGATGATTTTCCAGGGGTGGTGGCGGGAGGTGTGGCGCATAAGCTTCTGCTTTACGCAGATGATATTTTATTATTTGTCTCTGAACCTACTAGATCTATGCCTTGCCTCCACAGAATTATTAATTCCTTTTCCAAGTTCTCAGGATACAAAGTTAATTGGTCTAAACCGAAGCTTTGGCTCTGACAGCACACTGTCCAGTAACGGCTTTCCAGCCGGGCGCCCTCCAATGGCCCAAACAGGGCATTAAGTATTTGGGGATTTTATTCCCAGCAAATTTGTCTGATTTAGTTAGTGTTAATTTCGACCCTTTAATAAAAAGATTTTTGAGCGATGTGGGCAGGTGGGCCTCATTACATTTATCGATGATTGGGAAGGTTAATGTTATTAAAATGAATTGTATTCCAAAATTTAACTACCTGCTATAATTTCTTCCTGTAGATGTCCCCCTCTCTTATTTCAAGCAATTTGATAGCATAGCAAAGTCCTTCATTTGGAATGGTAAATGTCCCATATTGCATTTTAATAAGTTACATAGGCCGATTGACAAAGGAGGGCTAGGCCTACCCAAGATTTTGTTTTATTACTATGCGTTCAGTCTCAGACATTTGGCTCATTGGTCACTTCCACCTGAGAGAGCCCCTCCCTGGTTTATTATTGAACAGGCAGTTCTTGCCCTTATTTCGCCATTACAAAGCATCTCTATCAAACTAAACGGAAAAGTTAAGTTACACCCCGTTATTTCGCATTTACACTCGGTATGGACTAAAGTGTCCAGATTGTTTAAATTGGACACTTATTTAAATGTTGCCTCGAGCATATGGCAGAACCCAAGATTATGTATTGGCAAGTCCCCTTTCTGCTGGCCAGAGTGGATTGTGAGGGGGGTTGCTACACTCGGTGACCTATATGAAAGTGGAGTGTTGAGATCGTTTGAAAACTTGGTCCAACATTTTGGGATCCCCAGACCTCAGTTTTATAGATATTTACAATTGTGCCACCTGCTTTGTACTATTTTTGGGAGTAGCACGCACCCCCCTAAGGAGGCAGATGCTTTGGGAGAGGTGATTGTGGCTTTTGGAAAAGGTCATGAGGCATCAGTGTACTACTCCCTCTTAATTCAGAGTATGGGGGATGGAGCTTTAACTTCTATTAAGAGATTATGAGAGAAAGATTTGGATTTGGTATTGGAGGACGGCGTGTGGACTAAGATTCTGAAAAATGTCAAGTCTGTATTTAGAGATGCAAGGGTTCGCCTTATTCAGTTCAAGATTTTACATAGATTCTATTGGACCTCCTCTAGACTGTATAGGCTTGGTCTTAAAGACACACCTACCTGCTGGCGATGCCAATCGGAGAATGGAGATATAACCCTTGTTTTTTGGGGATGTGTTAAGATCAAAGGGTTTTGGTTGAGAATTCAGAATTTTGTATGTGATGTCTTAAGCACTCAGGTTTCGTTTTGCCCCAGATTCTGTATTTTGGGAGATGGGGCAGAAATTAATGTGGAGAATAAACATGTGGAGGATTGGGTCCTAACCTGTGTTATGGTCGCCAGGCAGGTGATTTTGAGGGGTTGGAAGTCGGTTGGAGCACCCCTGTTTCAGGAGTGGTGCACAGAGATGGTGAGAGTGGCAGCCTTAGAAGAGATGTCTTATAGAATTCGGATTTGTTTGTAAGAAAATGGGGTGGATATTTAGCATTCTTGGAGGGTTCTTGGGTAGAATAGTGGAGAGAGAGGGGTAATTGTCAGTGTGTGTGATTTTTATATTTGTATATATATGTATTTTTTATTATTATTATTTTTCTCTTTATTCCTCTTTTAGTTGTTTGGTTTTAGTTTTTGTATTCTTTATATTCTTTGTATTCATCTAAGAACACAGGGATGCTTGTTGAGGTTTGGGGTGGGGTGGGGTGGGGTTGGGGTTGGGGTTGGGGATGAGGAGGGGTGGTAGTGGGTGTTAAAAGTTGATTTTGTGTATTTATAATTATGTTTTGTTTTCCTGTGTTTTAATAAATAAAAATGTTAATCATAAAAACCTGAGAGAGCAGCGCACAGTCGCCATATTTATCTCCTCACTAGAGCCACTTGTGCTAACTCGAGAATGTCTCAGCTATGAGGTAAACACGCCAAATGTTCTGTTGCTGGCTGCAACACAAAAGTCTTCATGTACTCCCGGCATCTGAGCCACTGAAGACCCAGTGGATTAGTTTTATTTTTGATGGCAACGTTCCCACAACAATAGGAAATTCCCTATATGTTTGTGCAAACCATTTTGCGTTGGACTGCTTCATCAACGTTGGTCAACATAAGGCTGGATTTGCTTCCAAGCTAAGGATCAAGGATGAATCGATACCAACTCTCCGTGACTCAACTTCAGATTTGCAAGTCGTAAGTTTCACACTTTATACTTTTTAATGTGTGCAGTTTGGCTTTCTAAATTTGCTTGTTTGCACGTTGCTCGAAAAATGCTTGTTGTGAAAACATTGTGCTTTGTATAATGTAGCAACTCTGTAGGCATCGTTTCACAGTTTCCACATGAGCACCTGTACCACAATTAGAAAATGAACGTTATACTGAATGCATCATGCCACTATGTTGTGCTTAGCGAACACACTTATTGTGTGTTGCTTATTGAAGTAGTACTGTTCCCTACAATGGAAAGTGGAGAAAGCTAAAGTTGGCATTAGACCTGAACAACACATCATCCATCGTAGCAAAATGGCTGAAATAACCCTACAAAAGCTACACAAATTCCTCAAACATGTATAGCTGAACTCCGGTGTTTTCAGTAGCAGCCATATTGGTTCTCCTGCATTGTTGTTGCCAGGGTATTCATGGCACCAGCAGAAAAGGCACAGCCCACTTCCAGGTGTGGGGAGCAGCAGCTCCTTTGAATTTAAAGCTACAGATACTAAAACAGAATGTTTGGACACCGCCTGGTATATATGTCCTGGAGGGTGTGTGAAAAAAGCTCGGAGGATCATCAGAGACTCCAGCCACCCGAGACATGGGCTGCTTTCACTGCTACCATCAGGCAGGCGGTATCGCAGCATCAGGACCCGCACCAGCTGACTCCATGACAGCTTCTTCCCCCAAGCAATCAGACTTTTGAACTCTTGATCTCTCACAATCAAAATACATCAGCACTGCACTTTATTAATCTTATTATCTCTGTCTATGAACGTCATAAATTATATTCTCTCTTAACAACACACTGGCAACTGACTATCAACCGACAGCCTGAATGTCAATACAGTACAATACAACCTACTGTATAATTTATATATACATTATATACTATTTTTATTGTATGTGTATTCTATATTATGTGTGTTCTATATTGTGTGTTTGTATGCTGTACATTGTATATTATTATTGTGTTGTGTAATTATGTCTATATTAGATATGTAAATTGTGTTGTGTAAATCTGATGTTTATTGTAAACTGGTATAAGTCTCATCACTTTCATGACTGCTATGTTGCTCAGAACTGATGATTTTAGATTGTGTGTAGCTTCCTGATCACAAGGAAAGTGTGACATTCGGCAATTAGACATTCTGGTTAGTCTGCAAACCTTTGGTGACTATTCAGTGTATGGATTTGTGAAGAACACACTGCTGGCTACCAATTGTTGTACTATTTTCTGTTGTAGAGATGGATAGAGACTATGGCTCCCTGCTCAGCACCCTCAAGAGGAGGAGGCAGCTGACTGCTGATGAGCTTAGGTTCATAGCAGAGGAGGACATGGCTCATGAGGGCATGAGCACACAGGAGGAAGATCTGCTGGACCAGGAACTACTGCAGGAAGACCCGGACCACGAGGAGACGGAGGATGAGATGGAACCTGATCCCCAGCCAAGACCATCAACTGGTTATGTATGAATGTGTATGTATTGTTTGTTTCTATTTCTCATATGACTGATACTAGACTCTGTTCATTCTGTTCATGCACTCTTTATCAAAATGTATTTACTGTAGATAGTTTGAAAGTTTGATTTTGTATGTTTTGCTGTGTAATTCGTGTGTAATTCTAATGTTCAAATTAAATAAAGTGTGTGTTTTATTGAACACATAAAATGTATATTTCAATGTTTGTGTCCTTCAATTTCAGATGCAACCTCAATTTATTATTACAGGTGCTCAAAAGGAATATTTGAGGAGTGGTCATGTGAACTGTATCTCAACATTCTAAATGTTTGTTTTATTCTGTTTTCCCACTAATCTCTAGAATGATCATAACTTTTAAACGATATATTTCTAATCTGTCTGCTATTCTACATTGCCCACAAAATTATGTATATTTCATACACTCTAAGTTTCCCTCTAGCTTGTAATTAAAATGGTTAAAAATGTAGTTGTCTGATGAAGTATGGTGGCCGGAGAAGATTTTTGTAAACATTGCTGTATGAAATCTTATTGACAAAGGATGATTAGCCTTAAATAATCAAACATATATTTATATCATTTGAAAGCCCTAGTTCTTCTCTTCAATATGTTATATACAGTTCAGGTGTGTGATGTTATATGAATATGAATATAATATGAATTTGGATATGAATATCATATTCTGGCACAGAATGGAATTTTCGGAATTTTGGGCTCAGGCTTTAAAGGGTTAATTGATTGTAATGTTAATTCAGCTACATCAAGTTATTTTTATTAACTGATCCAAATATTTATAATTAATTATAACGAGTTATGATTAATTATTCATATTTCCCATTTGAGCTAATTTGCTACAAATATCAGATCCTAAAACTACACCGAATTATTGTCCTTACCAGGAATATACTTTAACGTGTTGTTGTTCATGCTTGAGGACTTGCTGTTGGCTGTTGTCATTTCATAATTAATTTGGTACACCTGTGCAGGTTTTGAGGACTGTTTGGGGATGTTATTAATTAACATTTTAAAGTTATTGGAGTTTATAGTTATGTTTTAAGTTAAGTTTAATGTTAATTACTTTGTTTTATGTTATGACATGGTTTTTTTTTTTTTAGTTACCGTGGGTGAGATTAGTGTTCCTTTGAATTAGTTGTGATACTGTTTGACATAATGTCGGTTAACACAAAGCTTTATGGTGCTCTGAATTGGGTGAATCAATCAATTAATTTGATAAACAATTTGGTTAAATATTCTGTTTTGAAGCGCTCGTATTGTCACACACTGGCGACACCTGCTGGTGAAATCACATGACTTGACCAGTGTGATGTATGGTTAGGAGCACTGGATTTGTAACAAATTGTTTGTTAAGGTTTCAAAGCTTTATGAAGAGTGTTGCTAAAGCACTCATCATTTGTTAAAGTTTGTCTATGCCTGACATTTGGATTGCTTTAGGGATTTTCTATCAAGAATAGGAAAGCTAGTAGTCACTCCTTTTCAGTCAATTCCCATGCTATACTACTATTAATGTGTGAGCCAGAAGTGCGCATATTTTTTTGTCAGCGGAAGTTCCGCTGAGGTGTAGGCTGAAAGCAGGGGAGCCGTGGCCCCCTTTATTATATGATATATGCTGTGAATGAGCATGAAGATCTGAAAAGTGTTTTTGCAGAGGACTTTATGTAACTAGGAATCATTAAGTTGTGACAGCACTCGTAGCACCATTATTTTGACATCGCCGTGACAAAGAAAGTGACAACACAAGTGAGTCAAGACATTACAGTAATGAATAAAAACACAAAGCGCAGTGTAGCAAAATTAAATAATTCCTCCTTTTAATCTCACTATAATGGTCTATTTTTGCTGCATTGTGACACAAATCATAAATTAGGGCATTTTATGTTTGTTTTTTGTTTTTATTCATACAAGTATGAATAACTGTATTTATTAAGCATTTATAACATGCAAGTTAAAATGCTCACTATTTGGCAAGTAATGCATGAAACCCTTTTTATTAATGTTGTTATAACCGCATATAAATGATTTATATTGTATTTATAAATGACTTATTATTTATTAACACCTTAATAAACCTATAATAAAGGAAAAATATATGTTACGTTTTACTGTGTAAATAAAAATATATATATATATATATATATATATATTCATATATTTAGTGTGCATTGTTGCAGGTGGTTCTGTATACTTCTGAATTAGATGCAATAAAGTAATGATTTATATACATGTTTATGTGAATGATTATAACTGTCTTTTTGTTAGTTGTTTATAGCTTTGTGTTAGATGTTTCTTGTTGTTTGTTGCACTGGCGGTGTGTTTCATTTAACGTGCATTGCTTCCTGTGGCAGATTAGGTGAATAATTAATTTCCTCTCCGATATGGTAGACTGGTTGTAATTAAAGAGAGAGGGGGAAAGCATTGAGACAGCCTGCTTGTATCACTTCCTCTCTTTCTCCATCTCTCTCTCTCCTCCACACACAGTCAGAGACACATCACCGCTCATGGCACTCGCACACATAAACATCAGAGATAGAGAGCCGAGGCTGAAGCTAGTGTGTTGTGCCCTTTATAAGCCCCAAACTGTCATGGCCATTTTCTTTTATGCAAAAGTTAACAAAAGGTGGGAGCAGCCTCCCTTCATTGAAGAATTTAGTCTGGACTATATCACATGCAAACTCTCACTCAAGACCTAAAATTAGGGGGCAATATACTTTGTGCATTTCTCTGGTTGAAAGGTGATGAATAAAGTTAAATAAAGCCTTTTTCTTCATGTGTATAGACCAACATCACAACTGGGTTGAACAAACAAAATACAAGAAAGCAAAATAATAAAAAAAATAATTAAACAATTTAAAAAAAATAAATGGACATAATTATTCTCTATTTTTTTAGGACATTAGCATGGTACATTGTGGCATTACTCCTAATAAAAAGTGACTAATTAGGGTTCATCTTAGCTAGTTATCTTAGCTGTATCTAAGTAGCAATGAAGTTTTGAAGAAAAAGTCCAGTTACACAACACCTTTTCCCTAGCAGTGGTTCTGTATGTTGGTTTCAAACACCTATTTAAAACTATCTTAGAATGTTATATATATATATATATATATATATATATATATATATATATATATATATATATATATATATATGTGTGTGTGTGTGTGTGTGTGTATTCCGTCCTCTAAACTAAAATTCCAATATCATAATATTTTGGAAACAGCTGTTAGGTACACAATAAAACACAACTGGTATAAGAAATGACTATATAATTGAGGTGGATTTTAAACAAAACATGGTGGTATGTTGTCACATGTTTTATATATTGTATTGTGTATAATATATGGATTGCAATATTTGTTGTTGAAAACAAAGGTGTCTTTTAAATGTTGCCTTATCCATTTTTGCTGTTTCATGAATTGTTTTGTGTTTCACAATTGTTCCTCTTTTTCTTGTTGAAAAGTCTATAGGTTGTTTAATAACAGGTTCTCATTGTGACAACTTACCTCGTAGTGTCACATGCCCTGCTATTGGGCCATATTGTCATAAAAGGTCAGCATGTGTTAAATAAACCATATCTTTTGTCCTGGGCAATAACGGTGGAAATGTTCAATAACTTTTTTTGGAAACAGAACTAAGGTTTGTGTCTATGAAAAGAAAGGGTAACACTTTACATTAATGTTGGTTTTGTTAAGGGTTTAGGGGTTCATTAATGACTAATAATTTATTTACAAATGCATTATAAACAACTGATATGCAGTTTTAACAACATGCATAAACAAGGTGACATTCGTGCAATACCTGCCAAATAGTAAGACATTTCACCTCACATTTTATAAATGTTCAAAAACACTTTTTAACATTAGTAAACTATGAAAATGACACATATGAAGCATTCAGTAGTTCAGTATGGTTTAATGGCCATCAGGCATTGTTATATGATATACAGTATGCTGTGAATGAGCATGAAGATCTGAAATGTGTTTTTGCAGAGGACTTTAGGTAACTAGGACTAGTTAAGTTGGGACAGCTCTCGGAGAAGCACCATTCTTTAATATAAACGCAAAGTGGCCTGTAGCAAAATGACATAATCCCTCCATATAATCTCACTATAATAGTTTATTTTTCCTGCATTGTGACATAAATCATGAATTAGGGCATTTTATGTTTTGATTAATATAAATATGAATAAGCGTATTTAACATATAAGTTAAAATGCTCACTATTTGGAAAGTTTTGCATGAAAGATGCCCTTTTATTGTATTTAATATGTTGTTAAAACTCCATATAAATAATTTATAATGTGTTTGTAAATTATTATGAGTTATTAATAAACCCCTTTATAAAGCCTGAAAGGAAATGTAAAGTGTTACCAAAGAAAGTGACATCTCTCCCCTGCTACGTCATTAGGCTACCTTTGATTCAAAGTAACTTTTGCATTAATAAGTGTGTGGGCTATTTCTTTGCATAAAACTTTCTGAAGAGGCATTCTACGATAAATTGTTGTTCCAACACATTGTTCAGGATACTTGCATTCTATTGCAGTATTTTCGAAAACATAAAGTAACCTATTTCTTTTGCCGTGTCTGTTCAAACGGTCTCCATCATTCATGCGCTACACACGATTCATTTGATATATCATCTGTAGGCGGTTTACCGTATAATCCATGTTAAAATTAAGTGTTGAAGTCTTTGGAGTGTAATTCCCAACACACACTGATTACAAAAATAAAAGCTTTTAAGAGCCGATCGAGTGCGGTGCTTGAGTGTGTGTCGGTCTTTCAGCGGTGAGTTGTGTTTGTTCGTCCGACAGGAGGCGTGTCTCCTCCGCGGAGCTCCACTCCTCCAGCAGCCGAGCACATCAACTGCTGCTCCCGCTGTACTCACACTCTTACAGCCTGTGCCGAGGTAAGGACATTTATCTTCACCATCAACACACTTTCATCGCATTTTTCATTGCTTTTAAATTCATGTCTTATTGAAACATTTTAAACACGTAAGTTTGGCTCAAATTTCACAGATGGGACGGAGCAATTCTTAATGCTGCATGTGTGTTTTTGCTTTTTTAACCTCAAATTATGACTATAGTAACAATTACACAGAGCACACTTTTTTAAAATATGAAATAAAAATGAAGGCTTAAGAATTGTTGGTTGTGGTGTTTTAGGATGTTTTTTCTGTCAGTACTCACCTTCATTTTCAAAAAGGGTTATGATGATTTGTAAGTTAATAAAGCATGTAGCCATGTCGAGACGAGACCCCGGGTATGTCTGCACAATACCGCCCCTCACACACACACACACACACACACACACACACACACACACACACACACACACACACACACACACACACACACACACACACACCTTCCTCCGAATCTATATACATGTATGTCAGTTCCATGAGGTTGAGGCATTGATAAGTTATTAGAGTAAACACAGTACTCTTGCTTAAGTGTGTGTTACAGCTGTTGATGAGTCTTTAAGCATTACTTGAATTACTTTTGGAGGACCTTTCACTTCTGGAGAGACATTTCATTTCAAACTACAAAGCAACACATGACACGCGATTTTCTCAATATTTGAGCAGATAAACACACGAGTTTAATGCTAAACTGAAATGTTAACATGTCCGAGAGTGATTAGTTTGCAAACCTAGTTGAGGTGGAAATCCACACATCTGTCAGTGTGAAACACGTTTATTATTATTATTATTCAAATAATTTTGGAGCAAATAACCGGAGTCAAAAAGATTACCCTCTGTTTTTGCAGAAAAATACAATCACAATCCACACCCGTTAAATGGTCACGATGGCATATGGTATGCGAATTTCCAAATAGCTACATTTTATCATCAGTCATGCGGACTGACCCCGCATGAAACACTCGGATATGTCTTGCAATCTTGATGAGCCATCAGAAAGGACAAAATCACATTTGTTCATTCAGCTGAGAGGTGAAGGGACTGATCCTAAAGCTATGTGAACTGAGCTACTATTAAAATACAGTAAAACGCTTTGAAGAGACCGAGATGTGGCCTGCTAATAACGTACACTGTGCGGTCGCTGTCCATGGTGCTGAAATCCACGAACCATTCTAGTGCACATCTTTACACGTACTTAAAAACTAAGGGCATTTTTAATTTATCGTGTAAAGGGTTCGCCCTCATTGGGCCCTATTTCGTTTTTGAGAAGCCTAAAGAGTCCAAAATATATTATACAGTTGACAGCTATCATCCTCGTCGAGTTATTAATAACACACTATTCTAATGATCGCGTTGAGAGGCTTTCAAATAAATAAATAAATAAATACAAATAAATGGTGAAAGTGATGAGTTGGATCAGTAGCCATATGTGGATGCGATCTTTTGTCAATTGTACGTGGACACAAGCGCGCGCATACATTTACCATAGTGACCACAGTTTCCACCACCTACAATTATCACTACAGCCATTGTTACTACTGTAAACTGTAAAATCATTATAAATAGGCATATGTATGAGAATATTTCCGAATATTTTTTATATTGATTAGATTTTTTCTTTTTATGACAGTGGTGACTAACATCAAGTTACAACAGTTTAGCAGAAATAAATGTAACGATGGCATTTTAACGGAAACTATGGTTGTAATGGCAGCAATTCCTCGAGAATGGTAATAATAATAATAATAATAATAATAATAATAATAATAATAAAATACTTTCATAAAGGAACAGAATTCAGACTAAAAAAGTCAATATTAAAATAAAGTGCAGAGGGTTTTACGGTATTTTTTTATTTATTTTTAAGAGTACTCATTTGAAAACTATTTTGTTATACACTATATAGGTAAATATTGCTACCAAGAGTTACAAAAAAAAAAAAAAAAGCTTGTCAACAAATTGTCTTTCGGCACTGAGCATCACTGCGATTTTAGGACTGAAGTAGCCATCTGATGAATATATCTTACAGCCAGCCGAAGGTTTTAGGTGTCAATCACCAGTATTTGAGTGTGTGATACAGATCTGATGGTGTTGTGAGTGGTCAGTGTTGCGCTCGCGCTGCTCAGGGCTCGACGTCAGTGTGAGTGCAGCAGTGCAGTAGAGAGCATTGCACACGCAGCCCGCGCGCTCATTCCTCCAGCTTCTGCCGTCAGCACGCCAAGTGATCCGCTATACCGGGTCTTATCATTCATTTCTGTATCGCTCCACTCTTTCAGGCCGCCCCTACATGGATTTCTCCAGGATTTGTCATCTCTAACATGGACGCCCGGTCGGAAGGTTGCTCCTTTGCGCAGTGAGTCGGACATGCGGAGTATCGCTGATCGAGTGTCCTCTTCTCTATCAGTGACCATGCCGTGATCACGGATCGCGGAAGAAAAAAAAACACGTCCAAAGCAGAAATAAGTAGGAATCTTACGGTGACATGCAGTGCATCACAGACATCATGAAGATTTGCTCCCCTCTGACAACTCATGACAGATCCAAGCTTGTGATGTTGCTGATTTTACTGTGTGTGGGATATTCTCACGGGATGCCACATGTGTTACGATTCGGTAAGAGCATTTTAATACACATTTCGAGTTATTATGCATGCCATGCGTCGTGTTGTCTGTGAAGCTCTTGGTTGTTTTCGTGTTGCGTCACTGTGTGTATTAATGTCATATAAAATCTAAAGCTGAAATGTTAAATGCAAAATTATTATTTATTTATTTATTGTTTCGCATTTGCCACCTTAATCGGAGTTTGCAATGTATGTAAGCTGTTTCAAAACAAATTTGTAAGGTGGGTTACTTTTTCAAACTCCCAACTTGTTTTTGTGTCTCGTGTAAAAGTTGCATCCAGTTGCAGACCTCTTCAAAACAATATTCAGGAGTTACTTTATGATGTAGCACAAGATCATTTCATCTAGAGATAGGATGATATTCTCTTGTTCCATATTGTTTTATGAGCAGAAAATCTTGACTGTGAGAGACTGGACTGACACTTCTCGTTTTGGTTGCACTAAGCTCTGTTCTTTCCTACTCTTGTAGGCGTTATTCTGTTCTATTCTATTCTATTCTATTCTATTCTATTCTATTCTATTCTCAAATTTAAGGTAGAATAAAATTGTCACTCTTTCATAGCCTAACATTGTAAATGCTTTTCTATTCTATTCTTAAATTCAAGGTAGAATAAACGTATCTGTCACTCTGTTCTAGCTTAACATTTTAAATGTTTTTCTGTTCTATTCTATTCTTAAATTCAAGGTAGAATAAAATTATCCGTCGCACTGTTTTAGACTTACATTGTAAATGGTATTCTATTCTATTCTATTCTATTCTTCAAGGAAGAATAAAATGATCTTTTCACTCTATTCAAGCCTACCATTGTAAACATCATTCTATTCTATTCTATTCTATTCTATTCTATTCTGCTCTATTTGTCTTACATTTAGGATAGAATTCAATTCTTAAGCATATGATGTGGAGGATGTGTAATAAGGAACCAGTTAGATTCAGTGTATTTCAGTTTTGGATCCTGTCATGACTTTTTGAGAGACAATGTATCAATTAAGTTTTTTTTATTACTGTAAATATAATTTCAAATATCATAGAGAAAGTTAGACATGATTTAGTGTAAGCTTTCACTGCATAGATGATTCTTCTTGCATGTTGCTATTAGCAACCATTTAATGAATGCTTTGAAGAAGGCCATCCAAGCTCGGCATTACCTCTCACAACACTAGATCTCTGCTTTCTTAATCGAGTAGCAGTTTTAATTGGCGCAAACACGCTCACTTGAGTCTATTATGGTCAACATTGAGAAAGGAAATTTCACCACAAGAGAAAATTTCCAAAAATGTCGGTAGACTAATATCAAAGGTTGTTGCACTGTGTGGAGAAAGGCCTGTCTGATGTGCTCCTTTTGCAGTCTCAATCAATACAATCAAATCACGTTAAATGCACCGTAGGGACTTCCACGGCATCGTCCAGGGCTTCCTTTAATTATGTGATGCAATATGCTGCTTTTCCTCACTTCATGCCACCAACACACCCCAAAAGCACCTCATGCAATCACACACCAGCAAATTTTGTGCCTTCAAGTCTTGTTTTCATAACTGATTTCCGACGACTTTGCCTTAAACTATGGAACTAATGTAGCATAATATCTGCGGAGAGATTTTCAAAATGTAGTTTATCATTACTTTGCATGGTTTGCAATTAGTTGAATGGTTAAGCATGAGCCATGAGGGAATTATTTGAAACTCGCAAACAAACATTAACAGCTTTTGCGCTTTCTGCAGCACATTAAAGCACTGGTAATAAGGCAGCCTCTATGTTCTGTCATTGTCACCCTACACATTGTGTTTTTTTTTAAGTTTTGCTTGTAGAATTCTTCATAGTTCCAAACATATTGAAACTGATTTATGTTTGCTGAGGTCTTGGTCATTGTGTGTATATCATGTCTGCATTTTTTAAAAGAAACAGTGAGGGAAATTGCACTTCTCTTTGTGCCAGTAGGATATATTCTTGTGTGTGAGTGTGTGTCAATGGCTTGTGTAACTGCATTCTCTGGTATAATATCGGAACATCTATAGGCGTGTTGGACAAGAGTGTTCTTAAAACTGAAGCTTCTCGGCAGAGAAAATACATGATGTTGAATCAGATGATGGCAAGTGATAGATAACTGAACGAGTGCCACTGTCTTTTGCATGTGTCATCATATTCTCTGTTCCTGCATTAGGAAGCAGCTGTGAAAACATCTGGCTCTCAGCCACTGTCCCAGCGTCCTCTGTGACATACCCTTTTTCACACACAATCCTCTTCAGTTGTTTCAATAATTCTTTTTTTTTTTTTTTGTATATTCCTAACAATGCTTTTTTAAACAAAGGATAATTAAATATATGGCATTTCTCGGTCAAAAAGTCCCCTCACAAAGTGGTTGCCGGTGGTGTTTCAGTAGGGAAGTAGTTCTCCACAATCCACTTTTCACAATAAGATTAATTCCTGATGGATAAAATAAAGTTACTACATTTTCTTTTACTTACTGAATATGTGGTTTCACCTGGAAATATAGCACTTTAAGAAATTAAAATGGGATGCGAATGGCATTACATATTGACTTACATGCTGACAACGACTTTTTTAAATCTTAATTTTGACATGAAGGCAAGTGCTAGGAAATATTTTGTTCCTTTTTAAAAGCTGTATTTTCTGACTTGCTGTAGTTTTTCTTTTCTTTCCATTTTAGAGGATGATGTACTTTTTTGCATTAAATTGCAACTAAGAGACTGAAATAAGCAGAGATAAATGAGAAATACTGCCGTTACAGAGACAGCTTGGTTTTGACAATTACTCAAGTCAATAACAAATACTATCACTTCAGAGCCTTCGAACGAATCAGAGATAGTAATAACCAGAGCAACACAACATACTGTAAACATATCACACAAAGCAAAATGCAGAGCTGTCTGTTCAATAAAGGATGGTACACTGTGGCAGAATCAAAAGACTCAAAGAGCACAGACAGTCCATCAAAACAAATAAGACACAAAAATGATTTCTCCAGACTCTGTTAGCTGTAGCTAGAGTAACTGCATTTACACAAGATGTTCTAGGAGGTCTATAAGTGCTCAAAACGCTATTCAATCCATGCTAAATAATTTATAAAAAGTAAATAAAAACATCTTCAATTCAACCACATGATCAAAGCAAATATTATGTCTTTATATTGCGCTCCCAGGAAAAATGAATGGCAGCATTTATTTATTAATATTATGTATTTATATATAATTTGTTATGTGTTATGTCATTTCCAATGTTCTTAAAAGTGCAGTGTCTAATTTCTGCCCCATTAACGGCACCAAACGGAACTTCCAAAATAATTACTTTCCAGGGTTTTCCAAACACTTCCCCCCATCTGTCATTGGTCAATTAGGTAATTGAGAGATTCTTCTAAAAATCTTCATTTGTGTTCAGCAGAAGAAAGAAAGTCATACACATCTGGGATGGCATGAGGGTGAGTGAGTAAATGATGAAAGAATTTTCATTTTTGGGTGAACTATCTCTTTAAACAGACAAATTGCAGATCCATTTGATGCCAGTAGTCACACAGTTCAGTCATCAGTACAGGCACACTACATTAAATTAACCTGAAGTTAAAGATGGCTAAAGGTGGTAAGCGTTTCCCATTAATGTCCTTCTGCAGTACGGCTGACCATTCATACACACCAGTGCTGACTCCATGACTTCTGGTGCAGGTTTACTTCATCAAGGACATACGGGACCTTGAGAGACAAAGAAGAGCATATCACAGCTATCTATATTTGTTTGTATGCTGAGCACGTAACTTAAAGTTCATATCTCATGTTTCAAGGTCTTTGGGCATCCATTGTTCATTTCCTAGAGAAATTCAGTGTGTTATTACATCACCGTTCATTGGAACCCCTTTAAATGAATCCTATTTGTTTTAAAACGCAGTATATTAGAGATGATTTTATTAACAGAATGAAATACTAATGGCAGGCCTTTAATCTTTTCTGAAAGAACCTGTGTCCTTGATGTTCACACACAAATGGCATCTTTGACTTCTTAAAGTCTTAGTAAATACTTTTGAGATGACCGTGATAGTGGTATCTGTCTGTTAAAAAACAATTGTCGATGGAAGATCTCTCAAAAATGAAAATGTATGAGTAAGAAACATATCAATGAGTCAATGCTATCTTTGCAGTCCACTAGGCTGCAATTGCAACATTTTACCTGTCTTGCTTCAAACCACCACTGGGCAAAGCAGTCCCATGGTCACCAGCGCATTGTGCATTTTGGATGCTGGTCCATGGCATGGGATGTTGGTGTGTTGGTGAACCCAACCAAACATCTTAACTAGCTTAAGACTTCCTTGGTTGACCAGCGTTTTTGCTGGTAAACACCATGGTGTTTGTAAATAATGGTTAACCCACTAGGCCAGCACAATACCTGAACTGACTAGCATAAACCAGCTTGGACCAACATGGAAATGAATGCTGCTCTAAGACGATCCTTTCAGCAGAGGTAGTAGCTCTGTTCACTGCAGTTCAAGGTATCAGTGATCTGTTCATACTTGTGATTATTTAACCTCTTGTACCCTCACATTGAACTTTGCAGACCTACTTGATATCATGAACTTGTTTCAAACTTTACTGGCTTTTAACTATCCAGGGTTTAGCTTCCCTCTACTCTTCTTTTGTCTACAAACCTCCTTTTATCTACCTTTGGCAATCCTGTTAAATGTCATGGTGATTTGTCCACCCACTTCTCTTCTCTCTGGGGCAGACCTGGTCTGATTCTGTTTACCTGTGGTACATCTGCACCCCATTTGTCCATACTTCTACCCTTCCAGCCATAAGCCGGACAGATTTAATCTGTTAACCTGATATACATTTATGTGACTGTGGGGACATTTTTGCAAAATTATAATACGTGGCTTATTACATGCATTGCGGTTGTGCTTAAAGTTACAAGTTAACAAGTTAAAAGTTTTTTCAAACAAATGAGGTTTTTAAGGATTATGCTCTAAACAATACTGCCTTAAAAGCAAATGTGAGATGAAAAATACAATTTATTGGTGCTTCTATGACACTTCTATGACACGGCTAATGCGCAACACTTTAAAATGTGCTTTGGTGCAACATTATCATGCTTGAACAAGCTTGTAAATGTAGTTTGTTATGAAATGCAAACATTTAAATGTATCACTTTACAAGTCATGTGCTATTGTAAAAGTTTTAGGAAAAGAGCGAAAAGCAAGTGTTTACAGTATAAACTGATTTTCTGAAAAAAGCATTTACAGTAGTATTTAAGGTACGAGCCAGTGTACTTAACGTCTTTAATAAAGGAATGAACTACAATCCCATGAAGCATTGCAAATTACATAATTGAATTAGATACAGTGGAAATGTATTAAACCATTGATTTAAAGCTGTTTATTACAATATATTGTGGTTTTATTTCAAAATATTCAGTATGCAAATATGAGTGTGTAAAGAGATCGACTTGATTGTGTCATTCACTGTGCGTCATGGGAGTGTGCGGTCACTGCAGAGCTCTTTTCGTGTGCTTTGTTGGCCGCGGTTCTCTGATTGGTGGATATTTCGCCATTCGTGACATGATTTTTCCTTTAATTACATTTGAAATAATGCAGACTGGTGGCTTTAACAGAAGCATATACCATCGATGAACAACCTCAGAGCTCACGGTAAGTCTGTCTTTAAAGGTTTATACGTTAACATTACAAATTTATTTGCCTATGGAGAAAATGAATGGGATTTTTACTTCAGGAACTAGACTGTTGCGCTCTATAGGCATTTTACCTTTGTTGCCCTAACTCTCAGATTCCCTTTAGGTGTGCATAAGACTGTAATGAGTCAGTTTCCAGACTTTGCTCTGTAAGAGAAAACATACACTAGATTAGTACAAATTTGTTTTGTTTTGTTCAGTGTGTCCAGTGTTGTACTTGTGGATTGAGGTGTGCCACAGGGATACAGAACTGGAGCAGTTTTAATTTGCAGCAGTGGTCTCGGAAGACACTCACTGCAGGTGCAAAGATGGCCAATGAAAGTGCAGGAGAATGGCGGGTACATATTGGTTGACTGGACCTCAGATGAGATAATGAGAGGATTTGAGAGGGGATATGATGCATATTAAGGGCCTTTCTATTTGGTCTGAGATAACTGAAGGTTTAGTAGCTCTGTTGGAGGATTGCTAAACACGACCAACCAGTGTGCAGATCTACAGATGCACAGTATTTGAGAATTGTTTGATTCTTTAATAACTTGTTGGTTTGTGTCCTATTCATTTGCATGGTGTGTAGCAAGGTAATGTCCAAAGTTGCTGCTTTATTTGATGAGTTTATTATGATTTATGGGGGGGGGGTGGGCTTTGAGTTTATAGGATTTGCTAAATGATGCAGTTATGATGTCCAGAGCTTGACATGCAAATTGTACAGGGACTACTGTAGTGTTGCAAACAACCAAATGTTCTAAATAAGAACTGACCTCTAATAAGATCTGAAGCACATTCAAATCTAAGCTACCTGGTCGAAGTTCTGAGCATGTAAGCACACAAAGAGCGCAATGGCGCAAACTCTTCAAATTAATTTAGAGCAGTGATTGATTTCTATGGTGACGCTCCAGCAGACAGAGAATGGGAGAGAGAAGAAAGAATTAGTTTAGACAGAAGCAATGTCAAACACCAGCCAGTGAACACAGTAAGCTCCAGACCGGCTGCCTCCTCAACAGGAGTTCCAGTGGAATTGCTTTCAGAGGCAGAGTTGCAGGCAGTGAAGCAAATGGTAATTCCATTTCAGTTCACAAGAATCCGTTTTCGGCTTGGCCGAGTTGAAGATCTCTATCTGTGGGTAAAAATGTTCTGCTCCAATGTGAAGTGACTCATGGCGTTTGGTGGGGGCTGATGCTGCAAAGATTGGCAACTCATGTAGGTCAATATTAGTTATAATATTGTTATCATTTTACATTAATGTTTTACATTATGCAGTTAAACAACATGAATAAAATGGTGACTTTTATGCAAGACTTGCCAAATAGTGAGCATTTTAACTTACATTTTATAAATGCTTAATAAACACACTTATTCACATTTATATTTATTAAAAGCATAAAATGCCCTAATTCATGATTTATATCACAATGAAGCAAAAATAGACTATTATAGTGAGATTAAAAGAAGGGATTATGTAAGTTTGCTACAGTCGGCTTTCATTACTGTAATGTCTTGACTCACTTGTGTTGTCACTTTCCTTGTCACGTTAATGTCAAAAGAATGGTGCTACTCTGAGTGCTGTCCTAACTTACCAAGTCCTAGTTACAGTACCTAAAGTCCTCTGCAAAACACTTTTCAGCTCTTCATGCTCATTCACAGCATACCGTATATCATATAATTAAGCCTGATGACCATTAAACCATACTGAACTTTATGTACATAGGTTTATAATGTTGGCAACTCCATAATAAATGCTTCATATGTGTCCACTTTACATTATGGTACATTTTCAAAGGTTACTAATGTTGAATAAGTGTTATTAAGCATTTATAAAATGTCAGTTAAAATGCTCACTATTTGGTAAGAATTGCATGAAAGTCACCCTTAACCACACACATTTTAATGCATTTTTAAACAAATTATTATTCATTAACCCCTTTTTAAACACTTAACAAAGGGAACATTAATGTTAGGTGTTACCATAATGATACTACTAATCCTACTACAACTTCTACTACTACTAATAATTTAATTAAAATATTGCATCTGATTCTGGTCTCCATAAGAAGCAATGTAAAAACTACAGAAATGAGTGATCAAGATGGTGAACAAAAACCATTTCAAATGTTAGTTGGAGTAAAAATGAGTTCAGGCTTAACTTGTGCAGTTGCTGGCTTTCATGACAACTTGAAGTAGTAATGCTATCAACATTAGTAACCTTGCTTCATGTCATCTACCAACTCATTAAACTTAAACAGATTAGGCACTGTCAAAAGACGGTCATCAGGACTTTGTATAGTATCGGCACTACTGAGCCACATGTTTGTTTATTTGTCAAAAATTACAAATTTAATGTCAAACATCACATTAGCTGCTAAAAACATACGCAGATGCTAGTGAAAACAATAGACACCGGAAAATGGAAAAAAGCTTCCTTTATGAATCGTAGAACACATCTGCATTGGATACCCTGCTGCTCATTACATTACATAAACAATTATGTTCTTGTGCCGCATCGTGCAGCAGTTTCACATTCAGTGTTGACAGACAAACTGCTTGTTGCTGGAATCTTTTTGGATCATGTCTGGTTAGGACACAGTGCTACGCTTAAAAAGTGCTGTTATGTGGGTTTATGTTAACATACAGAATTACCTAGTTTGTTGTGTTTCAGTAATTAATTAAATTAATTGCAGAATCTTCAAAAACTTGGTGTACATTTTGAAGAATTTTCTCTGAACGAGAGGGGTCAGAATCACTGGGCCTGAAATTTAATTACAAGTCAGTAACTCATCTTGATAAATTTGAATAATCTTGACTGTAGGGTATGTACACTAGGATCCATGTTCACGACAGAAACATGATTTAAAATCTGCTGCCAGAAATCAATATGGATGCAAAGCCACAGGGCAAGATATTGAAAAGTCGCTCTTTCACTCTGAATTGCTAGTCCTGGGAATTTCTGCTGATATGCTATAAATCCAATTTGAAATGTCATGTTAAATGTGCATTGGCATTGAGAATGTTATCGGTTCTCTGGAGGCTTCAGCTTCATGGTAGTGGCTTTTTTTGAAGGAGGTTGTAGGCCATTCCTTGAAAAACGATCAAGAAGTTTGAAAGTATAAGAAACAAAAAGTCTTTCAAACTGCAGTTCACACACTGTGAACAGATCTTTGAAAGAGTGTGTTGGCAGCAGTCTGACCTCGTCTTGTAGGATGTTGAGAGAAAATCTTTAATCTTTTCTTTGTTTTCATCATCCTCTCATCTCGAGTTATCTGTTGATACTGCCAATCAATAGCCCGTCCAGTACCCTAAAGCCCAAACAAAATTACCACGTACGGTAGCAGATGGGAGCGAATCAGGGTGCTTATTAAACGCCAGCTCTGCCATCCCGACTGACATTTTCAACAAAGATCTGGAAACAACAGGAAGAGAGAAAAGGAGTCACACAGTGAGGGATGGAAGAAATGAGACATTCTCCAGTTTCCTGGAACATCTGAGATGTCTGTTATGTCCTTTTCTCACTGGCCTTGGGGGACGCATTCATCTGACGTAACTGCTGATGCTCAGCTCATAGGAAACTACACTTGATGAATGTCTGAAGGCAGGACCGTAACAATGGGTTTGAAAATTTGTGAAGGTGCCAAGAATTGTACCAAAATTACAATTATGTTTTTTACTAATGGCATTGTGAAACATTAGATTCTAAAATGAATGAAATAGCATAGCCTTCATCATGGCCACTGTTTGCATATTTGACATATTTCATACTGTAGTCTCTGCTACAGATGGTGTACTAGTGTAGTGTGCTACTGTTTTTGAACATTTAAGATAATGTCATGATGATCTGCAAGGCTGGATTAAGATTAATTATTTAATTGCATTAAAAAACGTTAATTGCAATGATTCGTACCTGTGGATGGAAATCCGCCACAGCAGTATCTATACAATCATTTCTTAAACTCCTCATACATCCAGTAATAATAAACAACTGTGATTGGTCCATCCTGACCAGAGCTGAGAAAAGTAACAGGTGACAAGTGACAACAGCATCATGTGCTGCTTTAGTAGCGGTCTGGACCTCTGGACAGCTGACAATCGCTATGATTCGTACCTGTAGATGGAAACCCGCCACAGCATCTATACAATCACAAACCAGTAATAATAAACAACTGTGATTGGTCCATCTTGACCAGCGCTGAGAAATATAATGTCCATCTGGATCTCTGGACAGTAATTTATGGCCAATAAATGATATTTAAAACTTTCTGAATAAATATTGAATTAAAGATGCAATATGCTGTTTTGTGAACTTGTAAGATATTATCTGACCTAAGGCAGTAGAAAAATTGCAGTCAAATGTTGTTCAGTTATAGCTTCAAATTTAATTTTGGAATATGAAAAATGTACCGAGGTCTGGACCTCATAGCTGGTTATGACCATGTTTGCAGGTCAAGTGTAGTGTAAACACATCCTGAGTGATTCTAGACTGTTTCTATCAATCAGGTTTTCATAGCCTCATCTATAAAGGTCAAGAGTGTGTGTGTGTGCATCTGAGGGTTGCTGTTTTACCTGCTAATTGTTTGTGTTGATGTTGTAAATTTTGATTAGCGAGATCACAGTTAGCGTAACACTAGATTTTTTTGCATTTTCCGAAGAAGCTTGCCAGTGCAAAACGCATGATGCATGGGTGTTGCTGAAAGTTTCCAGGGCATTAACTACTTAAGCTCTGGTTAATTTTTGTGCTGCTGCCACAATTTTTCACACTCAGTTTTAAAAGCTCACCATTCACACATACTGTGGAATAATAAAAAATAAAATAAAAACAAATTTGTCTCATTTTTCAGAGAACCCCCCAAATATAAGAAAAAAAGACTCAAATTATTCATAAATAATATTGTATGTGTTTACAATCTTATGATAAACAGAATAAACATTTTTTGTTTACTTTGTAAACATGTAATTCTGATTCTGTTCACTTTACCTCACTTTGAAAAGTCATATTTCATTCCACTAGATGGCAGCAAGCACAATATTCACATTCCATCACAATATACAGATCTGAAATGTAGGTGGCGCTCTAACGTATTTTAGCCCTCACAGATGTGCTCTTCCATAGACATTCAGTCTAATTTTCAGTTAATGCACCACCGTTGTCATTTCCTTGAATCTCCAGGCCTCTGAGTGGACTACAAGCTCAATCTAGGTGTCATTAGAAAGCTGAGATCCTCCCCATTGAGACGATATACACTACCGGTCAAAAGTTTTGAAACACTTGACTGAAATGTTTCTCATGATCTTAAAAATCTTTTGATCTGAAGGTGTATGCTTAAATGTTTGAAATTAGTTTTGTAGACAAAAATATAATTGTGCCACCATATTAATTTATTTCATTATAAAACTACAATTTTACTTAAAAAATAAAAATGTTCTTGAAATTGATGACTTGGACCAAATAATAAAGAAAAGCAGCCAATAAGTGCCCAACATAGATGGGAACTCCTTCAATACTGTTTAAAAATCATCCCAGGGTGATACCTCAAGAAGTTGGTTGAGAAAATGTCAAGAGTACATGTCTGCATATTCTAGGCAAAGGGTGACTACTTTGAAGATGCTAAAATATAACACAGTTTTGATTTATTTTGGATTTTGTTTAGTCACAACATAATTCCCATTGTTCCATTTATGTTATTCCATAGTTTTGATGACTTTACTATTATTCTAAAATGTGAAGAAAAAAAAATTATAATAAAGAATGAGTAAGTGTTTCAAAACTTTTGACCGGTAGTGTATATTTAATCATCAAGTTTATTAAAGATTACTCAATTCAATTTAATGGAATTTTGTTATGCAATTGAAATTTGTAAATCTTACAGTAATTTTCTGAGTGTACTTGTCAAACCTATTTTAGCGTTTTAGCGTTAATGCTGTAATCTAGTTTCACTGGAAGCCTGCAGAGAATGCTGTTACACTGAGAGGGAACTCAATATGACTCGTCTTGTGTTCAGCCTGGGTTGTGTGTGCTTTCAAGTGTGTGCACGTCTGTGTGTGTGTGCAAGTGTGTTATTTTACCACAGGAAGAGAGCAGAGCTTTGATTTCCCCAGATGTCAAAGTCAAGCTTCATCAGTCCTTTGGAGAAGACTTGAGAGGAAGAGAGAGATGAGAGAGAGAGAGAGACGGTTAGAGTTTGTGACACAGATAGAGAGAGAAATAAATAAAGGATGTTTCCCCTTAAATTAAACATAATTCTAAAATGCTCTGAGAGACTTTGGGGACTCCTTTGGCTCAGTTCTTCCTCAACTAGAGAGTGTGCTGTTTAGGAGAGCGTCTCGAGCGTCTCAGATTATGTGTGAGCTTGAAAAGTGTTGGGAAATGTAAATAAGTGCTGTATACTTCAGGGAATACTGCCGAGTGGATGTTTGAAAATCTCTACAGATCTGCTGTAGCACTGAGTTAGGATATCGAGTGAGATTTACTGCCACGATTGTAACAATTTATCCTCAATGTGACAACCTGATTCAGAGTCTCTTTAATGTGATCAGAACAAGAACCAACATGATTCTTTTTCTGTGGTTTTTGGGTTGTTTTCATTGAACAAACAGCATAACTTTGACATCTAAAAATTATGTACTTCATACAGTTGAGCTAAACGGCATAGATAGTTGTTTTCTGAACTTATTCTGTTCAAGTGAATACTACAAAGTTTGCTTTTGAATGCCCCAGTCAAAGAAAAGAACCAATGAATGGGGCCAGTCCATAAACATTATAATACTCACTCTTTCAAAAGTAGAGTCACAAGACGTAAACAATATACATGTTAGCATTGTTTTAGTGTGTCTTACAAACCTAATCTGTGTATGGTTATATCAAATACTGGGGTTAAAGTTTTTCTTTGGATAATTGTTATAACTTTACCCAGATAAGGTTAGTTAGCAATTTTATCACACTAATATCATGTTAACATGTATAATGTTTAAGTCTTCTGGTTATACGTTTGAAACAGTGAGTATGCTTTAGTTGTAATCAACATTATGTGTCAAATGCTGATAATTGAGCTTAACTTAACCCGAAGTATTCTAATGACTTTAGTGTGAACACACATTGGTGTGAACATTTCCGGCCAAACATAGAAACAACAGGCACCAATAAATCATATTTGGTGATTTGTGGCTTTTAGTCTATGTCCAGCCTGGTCTTATGAACATACCGTGACCGTGGCAAAAAAGTTTTTTTTTTGGGGGGGTGGGGGGTGGGGTGTTGAATGGGGGGACATGCTTTATAACACATTTGGCTGCAGTTTCCCGGTGAAATGTCCAACGGACATTTCGGACTTTGTCCAAAAGTGAGTGAAATGGTGTCGTAATCAGACGTTGTGTTTAAAGTACATATTATATGGGGGTTTTAATGAGTAAAACGTACCTCCTTAACCTAAAACTTTAACCTTACCAATAGTGTTGAAAAAGCAAATGAGAGGTAAACAAAACAGACATTCTTACCCTAAACCAACACCTAAACACCTAAAGCAAAAAAATAAAAATAAATAAAAAAATAAAATAAAAACGTAATTTTCTGAAGCAACAACATCATTTCGTGTCACTACTTGGTGCATTCTTGGCTGAGCTCGAACCTCAGTCTTCCGAGTCCAAAGTCCAATGATCTATCAGGTGAGCTACCGCGGAAGCTATTCACATTGAAATAAGTGTGTAAATGTACGGTATATTACAAGTCTTCTGAAGCAATATTATCACTTTATGTTATAAATAGACTGAAATTAAGTTGTTTTTCACTCTCAAATCAAATCATTGTTCAGCTCCTGTTTGCAGCCCCAATATCAAATATGGCGGCTACCACACATGTCTGATGTTATTACATTTGGTCCCGAAACACTCAAGAATCTATGAAGTTTGATCTTGTTAATGTCCAACCTGCACTATCAACAAAAGGATTTTCTTTTTTGTGTTTCACAGTAGAAAGACAGTCAAGGTTCTAGTAACATTAGGGTTAGCAGACAATGAACAGATCTCATTGAATCACGTTACTATACCTACAGCGGGGTTCCTCAATAGGCGGCCGCATGCCACACCCGGCCCGTGAGAGACAAATGTTTGGCCCACGCTAAAGGCCTGTTCACACCAAATTGAAATGATTTAATTGCCCCACCATAGCACTTTAAAATAAAAAATTCTCATGTATAATTCAAATGAGTTGAGTGAGGTTTGTTATGCGGCATGACATCGAGGGAAGCCCAATTTAATCGTGCATGTGATCCACTCTGCGCTGCCGTTACCGGAGCTTGCATATCGAGGGGAGCCCGGTTGACACGCGTGCACCTGCGTGCTCCAGTACACAGTAGTAGGATAGAGAAGAGCGTATCACTTGCGCTAGAGATTCTCAGTGGATCACGCTGCATGCAAGTGATACCAGTCTTCAAATACCCCACGCATATCCGCGTACCACATGAAAAGCATACGTAGCACTTATCTTGTGTTCGATGCTTTATATCATAAAATTTACTTCGGTGGACCGAAATTTCACTTTGGTGGCCACTGAAATTTTTCAGTGAGGGAAAAACCTTGTAAACATGTAATAGTGCACATTAAGGATAACATGTATAGTACAGTAAAATATGATGCAATACATTATATTAAAAAGAATATATAAGAAAAAACTGGCTCATGGTCTTTATTGAAATTATTGCAATATTTTTTTAGATTATCCTTAAGAACAATAACAATATTAATGCTAATAGGTAGGGAAAAGATCCCATTTGGAGATGAGCAGGAACAGTGGACTCGCATGGAGGACATGGAGATTCAGATTGTTCATTAAAGTTTTTTTTTTTTTCAACAGGCAAAGTTGTGTAGTTTTGTGTATCTGTATACAAACAAAATGTTCATAATTGTTTGAATAAATAAAACAGGCTACTAATACTGAGATAAAGAAAATATCTGAATATTTATGTTATGAATCTTTTAACATCAAAAACAATAAAAATAATAATAGTAAAAATAATAACAATAATAATACTATCAAATCAAATCAAATCAAATCACTTTATTGTCACACAGCCATATACACAAGTGCAATGGTGTGTGAAATTCTTGGGTGCAGTTCCGATCAACATAGCAGTCGTGACAGTGATGAGACATATACTAATTTACAATAACATCAAATTAACACAACACAATTTAAACATCTGTTATACACATAATTACACTCAACAATATACAAATAATAACATACACTGTACAGTATACAATACACTGTTTTTTTTTTGTTTGTTTACTATATAGACATTATTACACATTATTCAATAAAAATTAAAAATAAAAATATATAAAAAAAGTATATATATATATATAGAATGTACAGTATTGTACTGTATTGACATTCAGGCTCTCGGTTGATAGTCAGTTGTTAAGAGAGAATATAATATAATAATAATATAATTTATGACAGTCCGGTGTGAGATATAAGAGTAAGGGTAATAAAGTGCAGTGCTGATGTATTGTGATCGTGGGAGATCAAGAGTTCAGAAGTCTGATTGCTTGGGGGAAGAAGCTATCATGGAGTCGGCTGGTGCGGGTCCTGATGCTGGGATACCGCCTACCTGATGGTAGCAGTGAGAATAGCCCATGGCTTGGGTGGCTGGAGTCTCTGATGATCCTCCGAGCTTTTTTCACACACCGCCTTGTATATATTTCCTGGAGGGAGGGAAGCTCACCTCCGATGATGTGTCTGGCAGTTCGCACCACCCTTTGCAGTTGTGGGCGGTGCTATTGCCGTACCAGGCGGAGATGCAGCCAGTCAGGATGCTCTCTACAGTGCTGGTGTAGAACCGTGTGAGGATGTGGCAGTTCATTCCAAACTTCCTCAGCCGTCTCAGGAAGAAGAGGCGCTGATGAGCCTTCTTCACAACGACTTCAGTGTGGACGGACCATGTGAGTTCCTCAGTGATGTGGACACCCAGGAACTTGAAGCTGCTGACTGTCTCCACTGGTGCTCCATTGATGGTGATGGGACTGTGTTCTCTGTCTTTTCTTCTGAAGTCCACCACAAGCTCCTTTGTCTTACTGACATTGAGGGAGAGGTTGTGCTCCTGACACCAGTGTGTCAGGGTGTGCACCTCCTCTCTGTAGGCTGTTTCATCATTGTCAGTGATCAGACCTACCACCGTCGTGTCATCAGCAAACTTAATGATGGCATTGGAGCTATGTGTTGCCACACAGTCATGTGTGTACAAGGAATACAGTAGTGGGCTGAGAACACAGCCCTGCGGGGCTCCAGTGTTGAGGGTTAGTGATGAGGAGATGTTGCTGCCTATTCTAACCACCTGGCGTCTGCTTGACAGGAAGTCCAGGATCCAGCTGCACAGCGAGCTATTTAAGCCCAGAGCCCGGAGTTTCTCATCTAGCTTGGAGGGCACTATGGTGTTGAATGCTGAGCTGTAGTCTACAAACAGCATTCTCACATAAGTGTTCTTTTTTTCCAGGTGGGAGAGAGCAGTGTGTATTGTAGATGCAATGGCATCATCAGTGGAGTGGTTGTTGCGGTAAGCAAACTGCAGCAGGTCAAGATTGAGTGGCAATACAGAGCAGATGTAATCTCTGATTAGTCTCTCAAAACATTTGCTGATGATGGGGGTCAGAGCAACAGGACGCCAGTCATTTAAACAAGTTATTTTTGATTGTTTTGGAACAGGCACAATGGTGGATGTTTTAAAGCATGTGGGGACTACAGACAAAGAGAGGGAAAGGTTGAAAATATCCGTAAAAACACCAGCCAGCTGGTTCACGCACGCTCTGATGACACGGCCCGGAATGCCGTCTGGGCCCGCGGCTTTGCGGATATTCACCCATCGGAAGGATCGGGTTACATCCGCTACAGAGACGGAGAGTGAACTAACCTCTGTAGCTTCAGCCGCGAGAGCTCTCTCCGCGAGGGCGGTGTTATTTCCCTCTAAACGAGCATAAAAAGTATTTAGCTCATCCGGTAGAGAGGCAGCGGTGTTCATGGCGGAGGTTTTATTCCCTTTAAAGTCCGTGATGATGTTAATTCCCTGCCACATTCTTCTAGAGTTGGTGGTGTTAAACTGTCCTTCAATCTTGCTCCTGTACTGGCGTTTTGCGGTTCTGATAACTGGCTTGTTTATGCTCCTCCGTGTTCCCGGAATTAAAAGCGGAGGTCCGCACATTAAGTGCCGCGCGAACATTGCTATTGATCCATGGTTTCTGATTCGGATAGATCCGTATTGTCCTGGTCGGAATCACTTCCTCTACGCACGTTCTGATGAAACACATTACGCTATCAGCGTAAAGCTCGATGTCATCATCAGAGGCAGACCGGAACATCTCCCAGTCCGTTTGATCAAAACAGTCCTGTAGCGTAGAGTCTGATTGGTCCGACCAGCACTGGATCGTTCTGAGGGTGGGTGCTTCCTGTTTCAATTTCTGCCTGTAAGCGGGCAGAAGCAGAATGGAAGAGTGGTCCGATTTGCCAAATGGTGGGCGGGGGAGGGATTTGTAGCCATCCCGGAACGGAGAGTAGCAATGGTCCAAAACCCGGTCCCCTCGTGTGTTGAAACTAATGTGCTGGTGATATTTTGGTGCGACTGATTTTAAACTGGCTTTATTAAAGTCCCCGGTCACAATGAACGTGGCCTCAGGGTGCGTGGTTTCCTGCTCACTTATACTCCCATACAGTTCCTTGAGTGCCCGGTCTGTGTCGGCTTGTGGGGGGATGTACACAGCAGTGATAATGACCGCTGTGAATTCCCTCGGTAGCCAGAATGGTCTACTACTACTAATAATAATAGCAGCAGCACGGACACTCTGTCATAACATCGAGGGTGATGGCCCTTGGCTTTCTATTGTTGACAGAATTTGGCCCATGGTGAAAACTAACTGAGGAACCTTGACCTACAGTATATTTCTGCAAAATTATTTTTACGTGGCACATTGTATATATCGCGGGTTTCCTGGTGAAATGAACACTAGAGGTGCTACAACAACAAATAGTTTTATTCCCTTTCATGAAAGACTTGTAAGGCGATACATTTTAACATTTGCATTACATAACTGACGTTTGCATTACATAACTGACATTTACAAGATTGTTCAAGTGCAATCAAATTGTGTGGAAGCTCAGCTGATAGAGTGATGCACTTATGATGCAAAGGACCAGGGTATGAGTCCCAAAGAGCCTGAAAGTGATCCAAATGTTTTATAGAAACACCACAAAATTACGTAGTTGCTTCAGCTGTTGTGTTTTGTATCACACATTTGCCTTTAATGACACTGTCGATTAGGTTTAGGTTTAATTTTAAGGGTAGGGAGGTAGGTTTTGTTGACTTGTCCTTTCAGTAGTTTGGAGCCAATTTAAAATGTTTAACACATTAATGAATGAATTGTGTTTTTGTGAAGAGTGATCTGAATGGTGTACACTCACATGAGATGAAGACCGTACTCATAATAGTTTTCTATAAAAAAATGTTTTTATTATACATGGTGCGGGTCACCCCTTCAATGTGTTTTGCCGTGTTGAAATCACATGACCCACGGTGTTTCACTAAACTTCGAAGAAGAAAATCCTCGCGCTAACTGGCTGACGCCCGTGAAGATAGATACGCTTGGCTATGCTTAGAACAATTTTGTTTGGTGACGTGAAGAGCAAAAAGAATCAGAATGAGCTTTAATGCCAAGTATGCTTACACAAGAAATTTGTCATGGTTACAGAACACAATGGAACATACTTATTTATCATGCTTTAGCAGTGGAGACAATGGGAGATCCAGTAGCTGTACTGCCGAAGAAGTAAAGAAGTCTGAAGCAACTTGCTTCAAGCAAGAAGACAGAAAGACCGGCAAAGGCAAAAAATGGTAATGGTAAGGCATCTACATCTTCATTAGTTTAGTGCAAAGTAGCTTGGCACAGCGATTGTTGTGGATTTTGAGTAAACCATGACGTTGGTTTGCTTGGAAACAAAACGAGTTCTTCAAATACAGTATTCATGGACATGCTAAATTTGATAATCAAAAACAATTCTAATCTTCCTTTACCATAATATTCTGTATCGCTAGATAATTGAGGTTTATTTTACGCTAAGCAGTTCAATAATAAAGGTAATAACTGTCTTTAGAAATAACGTGAAACGCCGACAGTCTCCAAAGACTATTGATTTGAGGGACAATAATCATCTGTCCTTAACAGTAGAAGCATGTTCACTTGATTTCTGACATTTGTTTTTGGGCAAAGCAATTATATTATAGTAATAATAAATAACTTTAGAAATGACCTCAAACTCTGACATTTTCCAGATGCAAATAATATCCCAAAGCTGGCGGGGACAGCAGAGACGATCATGCTGATCCACATAGATAGATGACAGTACAGCGTCTAACACCACTGTCACATCGGTACTTAAAGTACACGAAGAAAAGCAAATGCTAACGCTAGCTAGAGAACTACTGAATGCCCCTTTAAAGCTTAATTAAGGTTTATCCTAAAAACCTTATCTGTTTAGGTGAAAATTTAACTTGCTTTTAGCACCACACAGTGGACATTTCTCCTCGGAATGCCATTATGTCTGATGACCACGTAATATCATTTTGCAAAAATGTTGCCACAATTACATTATTTTCATGAGATCAGGCTGACTAAAAGCCAGAAAACTGGTCTGTAATAGATTCTATTACATTGTTTGGCAGGAATTTAATAGGTTGCAGTTGTGAGTGTTTATTGGTGAGGTGATGAAACTGCTGGAGTGAGGGGGAGCTCATTGACGAGGGAGGAACCCTGATGATGGCTCTGGTTGTGCTTTGTTTGAGTGTGATCATGTGGTGGAATGTTGTGAAGCTGTGCTTTGGCAGGGGGTGGTCATGAGTTTGGCTTCTCCTGAGGTTACACACCAAATGTGATGCTGCTGTTCCCTTTGTATCTCAAGTTTAGGATTCAAAAGAGTTTCTTTTATTTATTTATTTATTTATTTATTTATTTCCCCCCCTTTTTCTCCCAATTTGGAATGGCAAATTCCCAATGTGCTTTTAAGTCCTCGTGGTCATGTAGTGATTCGCCTCAGTCCGGGTGGCGGAGGACGAATCCCAGTTGCCTCCGCAACCCACCGCGGCATCCACGCTCAACTCACCACGCGCCCCACCGAGAACTAACCACATTATAGTGATCCCGAGGAGGTTACCCCATGTGACTCTACCCTCCCTAGCAACTGGGACAATTTGGTTGCTGGAGTCTCTCAGCATGCCCTGGGATTCGAACTAGTGAACTCCAGGGGTGGTAGCCAGCATCTTTACCACTGAGCTTCCCAGGCCCCCAAAAGAGTTTCTTTAGGCCTTTGGTGAAGAATGTGGCTTTGTTGTGCTGTTTTCTGTGGTGTTGATGCATATTTTGTGGAGAAACCATAATGATGGTTGTTGCACACACATACTTTTCCAAGGGAATGCCACAATGTATTCAAGCTATCATTTTTGATATGCTATGAACTTGAGAGAAAGTGACTCATCATGTATGGATATCTCTGATGTGATCTGTATTGTTTGACTAGGCCGTTGGTGGCCTTTTTCCTCTTAGAGGTTTCCTGCACTAAACCTAATTGCAATTCATTCATTAGTATTGAAAGACATGCCAGTACATTGAGTTCTCCCCCCTTGCCGGTTGACCTTTGAACTCTTTGTGTTGGTAAATGAGTGTGACATGATATTACACACAGGTCACAGCTCCCGGGATCTTTCGCAGCTCATTATTACATGTGTGACGATACCCGCTACATAATTCAATCAACACTGGCTTGCTCACCACAAGTGGAAGAATCTGTCATGGTGTTTCATGGTGTAAAGCATATGTAATTTACAAGTTAATAGTGAAATTGTCATTTATAAAGCTTTGTTCCTACATTACGAGCTGACATGAAATTCTTAATTTGACATGTCCTGCAATGTGACACACAACCAAAACTATTTTAGACAGAATTTTGCTAATTCCTCTACAATTTTATTATATGCAGCTTTTATGACATATTAATGGAATTTTGTACTTTTAACAATTACGTTTTCACCGCAGGACCATTTAAAATGTACACGTAAAAGGCAAAAAGGTAAATTAAAAACAGCATCTAAAATATACACTTTTTCTTATACATTCATAAATATGCATCAAATACCCATATATACAGTATATATACACCGATCAGCCACAACATTAAAACCACCTGCCTTATATTGTGTAGGTCCCCCTCGTGCCACCAAAACAGTGCCAACCCGCATCTCGGAATAGCATTCTGAGATGATATTCTTCTCACCACAATTGTACAGAGTGGTTATCTGAGTTATTGTAGTCTTTGTCAGTTCGAACCAGTCTGACCATTCTCTGTTGACCTCTCTCATCAACAAGGCATTTCCATCCATAGAACTGCCGCTCACTGGATGTTTTTGCTTTTGGCACCATTCCGAGTAAATTCTAGAGACTGTTGTGTGTAAAAATCTCAGGAGATCAGCAGTTACAGAAAAACTCAATCCAGCCCATCTGGCACCAACAATCATTCATTCGATTATCTAAAATCATGGAGATACAGGTCAGGAGCTTCAATTAATGTTCACATCAACCATCAGAATGGGGAAAAATGTGATCTCAGTGATTTGGAGCGTGGCATGATTGTTGGTGCCAGATGGGCTGGTTTTAGTATTTCTGTAACTGCTGATCTCCTGGGATTTTCACACACAACAGTCTCTAGAATTTACTCAGAATGGAGTAAACATTCAGTGAGTGGTAGTTCTGTGGACAGAAATGCCTTATTGATAAGAGAGGTCAACAGAGAATCGTCAGACTGGTTCGAACTGACAAAGTCTATGGTAACTCAGATAACCTAACTCTAACCCCTAATCCTAACCCTGACCCTACCCTTACTCCTAAACCTACCCATACCTCAACCTCAGTAGCAGCAAATGTGGGAATAACTTGTAGTTACACAGTTACACAATAAATTCATAGTCTTGTATGAACATTCAGCAAGATTGCAAAGCTTGTCACTGGGCTAACTTTGACCTTAGAAGAGAAAAATGACAAAGAAATGAACACACAAAACAACAACAACAGGAAAATCTGAAATTTGTCAATAGATTTGTGACATGACATTTAAATTAGCCATAAATATTCTAAATGTTTTATACATTTTATAAAACAGATAGTTACGACTCTAAATTTTGATTGGATGAGCTGTTTATAGCCATTGTAAAATGACTACACAGCAAAAAATATTTTTCTTACTGTTGTCTTATATTCTGGTAAACATATCTAAACATCCTTAAAACAAGACATTCCATGCCGACGACCCGGATCCGATTCCCACTTTTGTCCCACTTTTCCCTATCCTGTTTCCTGTCTCCACTCTTTATATTTTATTTTAATACTACTTATAATCAGGGCTTGAACTTTTTGGCTCACTGGCCACTGTGGCTAGTAGTTTCCAAGGTCACTAGCCACTCAGCATTTTCACTTGCCAAAATCCCCCACCTCGCAAAAAGTGTTAAGTTAACTGGAGACTCTAACTGCATGCATTTGTTTGGACATTTTATTTGAATGAAAATTATATTAGTTTAGCAGGACACAGGTCACCTTTAGGATGTCTGAAGGCAAACATGGCCAGTTAGAACAGGAATAGGATAGAACAGGACAATAATTTGTCATTAATTCAAAGACGTTTTAACCTCTTCATTAAATGTAAAATTTTTCTAGCATTGTTTAACAGTGGCATTTGTAATGTTAAGGCCATAAACACAGGTAAGACCATTGATGGCTCCACATTACTGTGGTTAGGTTAATGTTGATAGTCTTTTCTAAAAATTAAATTATAGTATTTGATCTAAAAGTACGAATAGCCTAAAAACATTTAGAAAATTTCAACTAAACTTTCTCAGTTGTAATAAAAAATAAGGTCTAATATTTTCACCCTAATAGATTTAATATGAATCTGTACAAGTTAACAGTTAGTGTTACTGCCAAACAAAAACAAAAAACTTTTAGTTAGAATGATGATGTGTGTATTTTAAAACACTAATGATGTGCATTTGTCTCCTCTTTACCTTGTCAGTGCTGTTGATAATGTATGGGCTGTCTATTAGTTTAAGAGGTTTGACATTCTCCATATAGAGATTTATAGAAGAATGTTATCTGTAGAATTCAAATGGGTTATGTAAGTTTTGTACTCTCCGCTGACGCAATTTCCAGTGAAGCCCGACTGAATAAAGCAAGTTTCGATCTGCGCTATCCCAAAGCTCTGGTGACCTTATGTCTGGAGCACGCTGATGTGCACTGCTGCGGTCACCCGACAGCATGCTTCATTCGCCCCGCACAGATGGGTGTGTAAGTTATGAGAGGCACGAATACTATTAAATTTGCTTCGACAGCACGGCTTTAAGTTGCCCAAATTTCAATTCAAGAAAAACCCTGAAAACGTCACCAGCTAAAGTGACTAAAAAGAGTGATGGAGTTAATCACCACTGCCGATTTTTACCTGCATTTGATGGGTTGGCGGGTGTTAATTTCAAACCCTGCTTATAATAATAAATAAATTTAATATAAAGGTTGATTCCCTTGCAGCGATTTGGTCACAGTGATGGTCGGTGAGTTGAGAGAAAGATTTGATCTAGGTAAAAATTTACCATGGTTTTGCAATAGAAATTTTTAAGTAACCATGTTATTTGGCGGAAGCCGTAGTTTTAATCATGGTATTACTGCAGTAATGTGGTGTAAATGTAGCAGCCATGTTTAATTCTGTGGTTACTATGATTTTACCAACAAAAAAAAAAAAAAATTATGAAATTACTGCTTGGTTACTGTAGTAAAACCATGGGAAATTTTTGTAAGGGAAGGTTAGAGTTAGGGGTTGGTTGGTTTATATGTATTTTTACGTTTTATTTTTCCTTCACCTGTACTTCTTGTCTTTATGACTCACTGATTGTATTCATACATTTTTTATCTGTGTAATTTTGTACTTCTTATTGAACATTTACACTGAACCTTCTGTTTTTCCAAAAAATTTAAATAAATAATCCACAGCTTTAGCACAATGTGTGGACTTTTCTGACAGTCCCTTACCACATCTTCCACAGTATTAGCTCGTTTCAGCACAATGTGTAGACTTCTCAGACAAACTGAAATTTTCCAACTTATATCATTTGTTAAATTAACGATTTGGAACAATTTCACTGTGACACCATCTGACCAGCGTACGGGACAAATCACATCCTGTATTGATTCGATAGGGGACACATCATTTCATATTTAAATACGGGATGGGTGGCAACCCTACCTGAGGTCTAATACATTCTCATGAGCAAAGTTTGGATGCGTAAAATCGTGAGTTTATCGGGAGAATTTTTAAAAACACAGCAGGAGGAGGGATGGAAAAATGGGAAACACCCGGTAAAATCGGGAGTGTTGGCAGGTATGGTGTAGGGTGTCTGTGGGACTCTAAATAAACACAATAAACACATTGCAGTGATGCCTCTATACTGTATTTTAGTCTTTAAGGGTGCAAATATTATCTAACACTTAGTGGTGATGCTTTTTTTGTTGAAAAAATATAATACAGTTAAAAAACAGTTTGCCAGTGGGGTGAATATAAAGCAGCCTATTTAATGTACTATTGAGTAATTTCACTCAGTTGTGTTATATTTCTCTTAAAACAAGACTTAATATATTATGTCATTCTGCTTCTCAAGTATATTTTGCTTATTTTAAGAATGTTTAGATATTTTGACTGCGAAACAAGATAAAGATTTTTTGCAGTGTATAAACGCTTCAATTTGTAAGCTTCACATCATGCCAAAGAACACCCCTTACCAGTGGACAATAATTGTAAACATGGCATCTAATGGCATTTTGCTTCATTTTGCAACCTCCTACTCTGATGATAATTCAGATTAGTTTATTTCACCTGTTTACATTATGTTTATATATATAAATAACTATATAAATATAATCATTTTCAGACAGAATTTGGGTGATATTTTACTCATCAATTCTTTCAAACTGACCGTTTTAAAGGTGTACTCAGTAATGTTTTATGTATGTTGTCTTGGACTTCCACTGAAACCCAAGGACATGGATGTAACATCATTCAAATAGCAATCATTTTCAGTTACGATACCATTGTAGAATTCACTATTTACTCTCAGGTGTGATTAATTTAATTCATGAGTGAAAGTGTCCAGTAAAAGTGCGGTTACTGAGATTAAAACCAGTAGTGTTCAGCTGGTCATGTGATTCTAACATGGCAGCCCCTCCATGTAGATTAAAACAGCTTTTATAAGGTTACTGATATGACTGGAGTCTTCATCTTATGTGAGTGCTCATGATTTTATACATATGCTTCAAAATGACCATTCATTTCTTAAGGAGTACACGTTTTTTAATGAGGAAAAAATTATTGAGTGCACCTTTAATAAGTGGGTTCATAAAACCGATGTTAACACCTTAAAACTCACTGATAATATAAAGGAAACCTCAGCTTTAACTAGTAGTGCCTTGTGACAATACAGTATATGTTTGATTGATGTCTTGCTCAAATTGTTCAGTCACTGTTGACTCCTGCATGAAAAATAAGCATCGTGGTTACAGAAACCTGTAGCAGCCAGTCATAGACACACATTCACTTACTGCAGTATTCAAACATACCCACAGAGATAGACAGACAGCACAAGGCAAAAGGGAAGAATTTATTGGGAGATATATGGTGAGAAAGGAAGCACTTCTTAAAATTGTCATTTATTGAAAGAGACTCAATTCAGTCACTCTTTTATTATCTGATCAGTAAAATGTCACTCAACGTGTACAATACCTCAGTCATACACACACACGCGCACACACACACACACACACACACACACACACACACACACACACACACACACACACTGATTTTGAGCTGGCTTACAAAGGCTTTGTACATTCCCTTCTGCATTCAAACTCATTTTGTCCTGTCAATTCTAGTGAAGGATGGATGGATAGACTGTAGGGTCACTTAATTATTCAATTTCTAAAAATGTTAATATTTTCAACATCACAAATTCCATGATTCTAAGTCCACCTAGATTTTTGCATACTTGTGGTTTGAGTTGGTTTAAAATGTTATCATACATTTTGAAATAGTTTGTGTTATTTTATTGATGAATCATTATTTTAGGTTTAGGCACCAATAAATCTGATCCATTAAGTAGATAAGAAATAAAGAAAAGAAAAAGGAAAAATGCTCAAATAGTTTAAATGTTCTATGTGAAGCAGATGACAGAGGCAGGCTCTAAGTGAGCTCAGATTGAGATGCTTGTGGTAAAGGCTGATGGCAGAATTAGAAGTGAGGCTAAAGCACAGATTTGTCATTGTTCCTGCTCATCAGACAGAGCTTCCTCTTCCTCCATATGCTTGACCAGTCTGATTCACCTGGCAAACAGATCGATGTTGAATACCCAAGCATAGCTAAATTCAATTACTCTTACCCTATTTGCATCAGGAAAAAAACAGCACAAGCACAATGCAAAATGCTTGCTGTCAGGCCCAGGAAACAAGAATAAAAAATACTGTCCCAACCTCCAAGGAATGTTCAAACTTGAGCTTGTGCTTTAACAAAATTGTCACGGTACCAAAATTATGTAGTCTATATCAATATCCAAAAATGTATATGCTATGGAACATATTCTTTTGCTATGAAAACAACAACATGTAGCCTATATGTATATTTTCAATTACGTATACATTGCTTTAAGTGTTAATGGAGTTTTTGTGCTCTTCCTGGAGATAACCATAGTTTTTGCGCTTGCCGTACACCACTGTTTTCATTGTGGCTTGCTTGACCGTGCTGTCAGCACTTGAATACATAGTTGGTACTAACTCAGTGTGACTCAAACGGAGTACTGTATATTCTATCAAAATCCAGGTATAGCATTTTCTTTTTTTTTTTATTGTATCAACTTGGCACCAAAGAACTGGTAGCCTACTTTTGGCATCACTAGTAACAAGCTAGAGTTGTCTGCTATTCTGTCTCCCTTATACTTTTTTCACCGAAAATGTTTTTCTCAGAACTCTCCTTTCCATTTTCATTTCATTTTCTCTATTATTTGGGTATGGGGTCCTCAATTTCTGCCCTCAAAAGCCGACTTTGGAGCGGGAAGCTTGTGACAGGCTGCAAATTGCATTCTCTCCTATTTTTACTCTAATAGTTATTTTTTCTCTCCCTCGCTTGTTTGCAGAGATTTGTTTGTCTGCCGCTATGTTGCTGTGATTATCTCCAAAGTTTTTGTTTGTCTTCAGTTTCTCGAGGCATTCAGGGAACAGTTCACCAAAATGAAAATTCTGTCATCGTTTACTCTTCTGTGGAACACAAAAGGAGAGGTTTTGCTTAAAGTTTTTCCACACAATGAAAGTGAAACAGGGCAGGGACTGCCGAGCTCCAAAAAGTCATTAATGCTTTCTGTGAGGAATGCATTAAAATGTTGTTATTTGTCCAAAATCTCCTCCCTTCACCATACCTCAAATATCATTCACATTCATTTAACCTTGTGCGACCCTCCGTCCACATGTGTGGATGTTTTATTTTTGCTTCGCTATAGGCAATGCATAATTTTAATGAATTTAAACCAACTGAATACTGTTCACAAGACTCTAGACTGTCATTTAAGGGTTAAGAGTCACGTGACACAACAGCATGATGTTGATTTCCGTGAAGCGCATCTCAGGCGCAGAGCCAATAAAAGTGCCTCTGCTAAGACGTTTTTTCATTGAAACCTGTTTGAGTGTAAAGAGTAGCTTTTCTAGTTTTGTAAGATATGCCGCTTTAAAAAATGCATACATTTTTCATGCATCGGCGCGCTGATAAACATGATGTCCACATATGTGGATATTGGGACATAATTCCCTTAAAAGTTGAAAAAACATTTGTTGTTTTGAATATCTTTCAACATTAACACATCTGTGGATCATTTAGCTTCATTTTAATATACATTTTGTTTTGTTTTTTGTTTATTTTACCACTGACAATATGGTTATATTTTTTAACATTAGTAAATGCATTCCTATATATTTACTGTGCATTTTCACATTGAGAATCAATGGGTTCATCCAAAAGCTGGCTTTATATAGAGTTAGGATGAAAATAAGGTGCATTTCTAACTGTTCTAAGACCAGTACAGACAGACAGCACACTGGAGGTTAAGTAATTCACTAAATAGGGAGCAAGGGAGCATCCTATAGCTTTGTATGCAGTCCATTCAATCTAACCGTTCTAAATCAAAAGTTACGTTTCAGGCTGCAGATGTTTGGACCACTCAACATGTTTGACAGACATGGGACAATTGTAATCAGTACATAGAGATTCAGAATTTTGAATGTATAATTTCAATTTATTATGGTTGGCATTGATTGGATGATGCTGGCCATTACTTTGAATCAGAATTATGTATGCTAATTTCTGATGCAATATCTGTAGTGCCTCAAAAACAAAAATAACCAACACTCCTGGAAACATATTAAACAATTTTATGAAAGAAATTTGACTTTCTATAGCTAAGTGTTATTTAAAGTTTTCGCAACTTAGTTCTGCTGTCCACTTATGTGGACATACATTTTTAGGAAAACTATTTGCTCTAGATTGTTGTTTTTGCATGTTTATTAGGTGCTACTAGTTACAAAACAAAAAGGGGAATGGAAAATGCACACAGCAGTCATGCTCGTGTCTCAGGAGGTTAAATATGATTCATCAAAACACAGAGCGACAGGTGACATATTCCGTTAGATCACTCAAGATCAGTAACTTAATCTAAATACACTGGCAGATTTTTTGTTTTATTTGTTTTGAATAACAAGTAAATAACAAGTTGAATAATAAGTCAATAGCAAGTACAAAAATCTACTAGTGCATCAAGACAAAATACAGTTGAATTAAAAAAAATCATTCACTTTAGAGATTTTACAGGAAAATAATCAAATAAATCTTGTTAAGAATAGGATTTTTGCAGTACATTTCTGCCCTAATATCAAAGGTCTAACAACAGAAAAATTAATACTGTCTGACGTGGATTTTCTTTATAGAAGTCATTATAAAATATAACCGCGCCTGGTAACAGGTGCATGTAAGCAGTGTTGGGTAAGTTACTCTAAATAAGTAATTAATTATTAACTACTAATTACATCTTCTACAGTGTTATCAACCTTGACCAGATGAAAAATACAAGGATAGACTTGAAATTGTTCTTTTAACTCTTTCAAATAAATGATATAAAATCAAATAAATTATTCATGAACTGGCCAAAGAATTTAAAGGTGCTATATATAATATTTTTAAGGTAGTAAATCATAAAATGACCATATGTCATTAGAGAATTAGGAAACATACTAAGCTGAAATACTGGCTTCTCCGATAACAATGCTACAGCCAGTATATTCTACTTTGAAGTTTCCATTTTTTGTTTATATTTTGGCCTGTGTGATCCCGCCCACTGCCCACTCACCAACAGTATTTCGACACCGCTGGGTTGCCAGATTTGAATACGTTTGCAGGCAAACAACACTGTGTGATGCAGCCATGGAAGCCAGCAAACGAACTGGATCAGAGATAACAGATTCCACCTGACCTAAAAAACCTAGCCATCCATCTAGAAACCACCATGACCAGAGGCGTAGTAAAACGAGGATAAATATTGGAGATGCCTTTGGAAGATGGAGGCAGCTTAAAGCCCAGAAATCCTTTAAAACTGATGCTGAGTTGGCTAATTTGCGTGTCAACATTCTGGCTACCCGCGTGAGCTTAGAGTCTGAGGCGAGGCAGACAACTCTCCAATATTTTGAATTTGGACTGCAGTACCCATTTCAAACACTTGTTGTCAAACTTACGTATAGCACATTTAAGGGGGCTGCATTAAATTAGAAAACATATATTTTAAAATTAGATGTTAAATTTCGATTTTAAATTCACTTTTGTTTTATATAGAATTGTCTTGTCTATACAGTATTTAACACAATTACATCAGAAGTAACTGTAATTAAATTACTGAAAAATTATATTAAAGTAATCCCTTTACTTTTTCAATGAAAAGGTAATTTAATTACAGTAATTAATTACTTATTAATGCATTACTATGGAGATAGAATTGTTGCATATTAACATACAAATGGAAGGAGATTTGTGTGTTTGTGAGTTAAAAAAATATATTTGTAAATGTATTTATTTATTTGTGAATTCACTTTATTTCTGTGAAACTCTTAACATATATTTATAAATCTCATTCTTTTTATTTGTGAATTCATTTAAGTTTTGTGAAACTCCTTACATTTATTTGTGGATCTGATTTAATTGATTTGTGAAAACACTTTTTATTTGTAAATCTCTTTCCATTTGTATATCAATATGAAACAAATATAACCCCATACATTACACCCAACACTGCATGTAAGGCGTAGAAATATAATTTTAGCTTAGCATAAAGCTAAATGTTCACAAGACAATTCACACGATTAAATGTTTCCGCTGCTTCAAATTTGCATAAAACCTGTTCATAGAATAAAGCAGAAAATGTATTATTTGTAGCTTTCTTTATGTTGCTAAAGGCTACATTTGTTAGCATTTCTTACATAAACATCCTTTATTCTTGTACAAATTCCCCAACAGCATAAACATCATTGACAAACCATATATCGTAGTGATATTGTTTATGTTTTATCTGTCAAAGCGTTTTTTTTAACACTTTTCTTTTAAGCTGTTAAAACATGCTGTAGTTCATCTTTTAAGCTCCCAAAGGGAAGTTTCAATGACATCATATCCACCTTTTCACTCATAACTCTGTGAAAGCGCCCTCTGTCTGCTCGTATGAATGCAACACATCATAAGAAAGTGTTTCACTGCTGTTCAATCGCTCCTTGGATCGCATCATTTATATAACTTTTTTTTTTTTTTACCCAACTGAATAGACTAAATAATAAATGAAAATAATGACAGTAAAATGTAACTGTCTGAAGTAATCTCTTCAGTAATCAGAATAGTTTTTGAATGGAACTGTATTCTGATTACCAGCTATTTAAGTGTAATTGTAGTGGAATACAGTTATTAATTATTTGTATTATTTGCTATAAATTCAGAAGCAGATGTTGTTGTCAGTTCTGAAGGCATGGTCGGTCACTAATCATATTATATCCACAGTGCTCCCTCTCTTCCACTACACGTCTATAGTCATTATCCTCTGCTGTTTTAATACTACTCAAAATCAGCTTTAATTGTGACCAACTTGTCTCTCTCTCTCTCTCTCTCTCTCTCTCTCTCTCTCTCTGAGCCTCTTAATAATGGATGCCAGAAAACATCAAGTGCTTTAGCACAGAAATTAGCACTTGACCTTTGCTTTCAAAAGACGATAATGTCTGCGCAGTCACTGAGGAGAAAGGCTGTCCATTTCTTCCCCTGAGGTTAAGAAGAAAGACATTACGGTTCTCACCTTTGATGAGTGAGAGAATCGAAGGCGAGCGTGAAGCAGAGAGAGAAAGAGAGATGAGACAATGGAATCATCTTTTAGCTTCTTCTCGTTCTTTTGTTTGATCCAAATTACCCTTGAGGTCCCCGTTTACATTTGCAGCACACCCAGAGATTTTTTAAGGTGTCGTTAAGTCTTTGCGCTAATACCAAGCGTTAATATTATTAGATATACATGGGTGACCAAAAAAAATTGCCTCAGAATCCCTCTGATGAAAGTATTAACATCAAAACAGATCCCTCAGGCAGCACATGCTGAAATAAAGTCATGAAGCACAAGAGTTGGGGGATATATTACAGAGGAGGCGGCTATAAGACTGATAGATTTAACAAAAAAAGGAGGAGAGAATGGAACTGGGGGATCGGAATCATGATTTCCTCCTTTCTCCCGATAAGAGCTTGGCGAATCCAGAGATAAAGGCCTATTCAGAGGCCTGCGTGTGAAGTAAGAGGAAATTAGGGGGAGGGGGATGCGTGAGGAGAAAAAGGCGGCTTTCATCGGCTCACGAGGCTGTGAATTTCCACAAATACACGCCATGGTTTCTTTGCACGGAAATTAGAGCATGTGGAATATCTTATTTTCATTTACAAATGACAAACAGTGACATACAGGGATTGTGAAAGAGACCCAGAGAGAGAGAGAGAGAGAGAGAGAGAGAGAGAGAGAGAAGTCAGAATTCAGTTTGAGAAAAACTTGTGCCTTAAGGCTTGCTGGGAATCACATTTCCTTTGAAAGACAGGAAGAAAAAGGGCAGAATTCACTGACCTTAAGACATATAAACCAAATATGTTATGCAATATGTTCTAACAGTTAAATATTTTTTCTTTTTCCATTTTCTGACATTTAAAAGCTCTAATAGCAAAAATAAAAAGTGAAACTTGACCATGTGGCAACTTTGAACCATGTTGGAAAAGGGTACAAAAACTAGTATTTTCTTAAAAAATATAATTTTTCCCTTTATTAAATAATATTTGTTGATTGATTGATGTATTAATACACTTTGAACTCCTACAAACTAAAATTGAGATCATTATCAGGCATTCTTCAAAATTGTTGATTATAGATGTCCTTTTAACTGAAACTAAAGCCTTCAGTTGCTCATCCGCACTGTTGTCATTTGGAAGAGCTACTGTAACTGTGCACTCTTCTTGCCCTTTCCACAAAACATTGCCGTGACCATTTTTGTCTAAAAAGAAGAGATACAAATCATAATTGTATTATTTATGCATAAATGCATCTATATTATGGTAAACACTTCCAAATAAATGAATAAGTGAATTAATATAATATATGCCAGTATCTGTAAAAATTCTCAGTGAGAAAATGAAAACTGTGGTACTGTTGCCATATGGCAACATGACAGTTTTTTCATTGTGGTGCAGTTTTGTCATTTTGTAACGTTCATATTTTAAATATGTTAAATATAGTTAATCACCTAACAACAACATCTAATTAACTAATCAAAGATGCTGCAAAAAATCATGTAGAAGAAACATACCGGAGTGTGTTTAATGGAGCAATTTGTGGAGCACTTCAGCAGGTGTCTCCTCTGTAAGAGATTTTGAGTGAAAGGGTCATAGGTCATGTGTCTTAAAAATAGCATATTATTGTTTACTTTAAAGACTTTCCTTTCATTTCCAACAATGCATTATGTTTTTTTATGAAAAGTAAAAAAGTTAAAGAAAAATAAATTGTCATCATACAGGGATGCACTGTATATATAGGGGTAAGTGTTGTAGCCTGTGTTTTGCAGTTTGTTGGTTGGTGGTTTGTGTGTGCTGTTCATTTCTGCTGAGCTCTGTGAAAATGGGCAGGAGAGACTTTTGGCAGATGGAAAGATGCTCCATACAGACCTGGCAGGTTTTCTGTAAACATCTGTACATCCTCATTTGCATTCTCTCCGCTCTGGAAATTAGCAGTGTAAGGCTAATAAAAATAATTTCAGAGAAAGCACCAGTATTAGGTCACCATCTGTCACCTGCTAAAACCTGTCCTGAACTCAACATTCATCATGTAACTAGAAAGCCAACATGAAACAGCATTCGCAACTTATTTTACTTTTTAATATTTAAGAGTATTTAAGAGGACATTCAATGAGAAAAAAGAGATGTTTTGATTTTATTAATTGGGAATTTAAGGGTGGTGAAAAATTTGTGTTCCATTCCAGAATGAAGCCAGACTTGAACTTGCATAGGTGCTCACTTTTGATGAGGCTCCTGGAATAGGGATGAAGATCACCCTCTATGTATCACTTTGAACATGTTTGCATGCACACCAATACGCTGATTACTCCCAAAAATCAGCTTATTTAAAAAATCTGACCAAGCAAGAAAACCGTGTTTACATGCAGGGTTGGGAGGGTTACTTTTGAAATGTATTCCACTACAGATTACAGAATACATGCTGTAAAATGTAATTTGTAACGTATTTCGTTAGATTACTCAAGGTCAGTAACGTATTCTAAATACTTTGGATTACTTCTTCAGCACTGGTAGATTTTTTCACTTGTTTTGACTATAAAAACTCTGCCAGTACAGTAAGAAAAAATACACATGTTAAAAATACATTCTCTGAAAAACCTAAATATCTTATGCAGTGTTGTTTCTAAAACAAGATTAATCAAATTGATCTTGTTTTAAGGATTTTTAGATATTTTTACAGGAAAACAATAAAAGAAAATTATCAAGAATACGATTTTTGCCCTAATATCAAAGGTCTTACTAGAAAAAAAGAAATGATGATCCAACGTGAATTTTCTTGATAAAAAAATATGATTGTGCATGTAAAATGGCTAGAAATAGCATTTTAGCTTAGCGTAAAGCTGACAATTTACACAAGGATTATTTCTATTTCTTCTGCTCCAAACTTACTTCAAACTTACTTCTCTGTCTGCTCATATGAACGTAACACATCATAAGAAAGTGTTTCACCGCTGTTCAAATGCACTTTGGATCACATCATTTATATGTATAAATGTTTTCCATCTGAAAGGACTAAATATTAAATGAAATAAATGACAATAAAATGCAAAGTAATCTCTTCAGTAATCAAAATACTTTTTGAATGTAACTGTATTCTAATTACCAATAATTTAAATTGTAACTGTAGTGGAATACAGTTACTTATATTTTACATGTATTCCGTTACTCCCCAACCCTGTTTACATGAAATTTGAAATAAATGCATTATTCTCTGCTTTTGACGTCAAACCATGAAGAGACATGCGCTCAACACGTGCATACATCGGATAATCCAGTCAGAACACCGGTAAAGGTGTTTACATGCCACACAAAATCAGTGTAATGGGTAAAAATCAATCCATGTCGACCGGTTTATTCTTACGCCGTTTATGACCGTACACCGATAAAGGAACACTGTTTATTGCGTTTTCATGAACACATGCATTGTCAGCTTATTAAGCATAATCAGTGTTAGAATGTGCCATGTAAACGCGCTCATTGATAACTCTTCTTTCTTACTCTATCATCATTTGCTAATATTGCTTTATCCTAGTTTTGTTAACTAGCATTACATTTCTGCATTAAGTATGTGAAGAGTTTATAAAGAGGGTCATTTATGATGTATAATGTAAAAATACATTATAAATCATTAATATTCAGTTATAACAACATGAATAAACAGGGTGACTGTCATGCAACACCTGCCAAACAATGAACTATTTTCTTCACATGTTATAACTGTTTAATAACACATATTTTACATTAGTAGCTTCTGAAAATGTACCTTAATTTAAAGTGGACACATATGAAGCATTTATTAAGAGGTTGCCAACAGTAGAAACGTATGTACCAGCGTTTCATCTAAGAAATTTTGATGCCGGCAAACGAGTCTGGGAATTATAACGTTTTCCCAGACAAATTGGAAATACTAATTACCTGCACAGCTCATATTTATGTGTACAGGTGATGTCAGATGAAAAAGAAAATTGATTTGGAGGCAGACCAAGTTATAACATTTTGATGAAAGATTGCAAACATTTTATTTATTTATTTTTTATATGCACTGTGAAAAAAAGCCTCTCATTTTTCCCAAATGCTGTATTTTGTATCCTTCATGCCATGGCTCAATTGTTGTCAGCAACATGATAAATGAGTGTGCATTTGTAAGCGAATAATACCATGTGTTCTAATATCAGGCGACCTTATGAGTTCTGAACTATATTAACACTATTAAATGCTTAATAAACAAAAGTGTTATTTTACTACTGTTTCATTATTATAAAAATATAATGTCATTCATGATATCTTTACTTTCCAAGAGAAGGTTTATTGAGCCAGTCTTTATGACACATCTTTTCTCAGTTCAGTGCACATTATGAATGCAGTATAGAATGCTCATTAAAGTCAATGGGTAACAGACCACAAGAGGAAAAACAGTTAAATCATAATGTGCCCAGAAGACACACAGGCAAACGGGGACATCTGATATCTCTGTAATGCAAAACCCACAGACTGGCATGCTGAGAGGTATGAATAATGATTTGTATCTTGGTAATGATCTACCTTAAATAAAACGGACCAAAAATGTTCAAAGGTAAAATTCAAAGGTTTCTGCAGCAAAATGAGGTTAGGGTTACACTGACCTATGAGTATAATCAGAGCTATTATGGGAACTGTGGAAATATGTGGTTATGAAGTTGGTAGGTGCTTGATGTTTTGATTTCTGTGGCTGTATGTGATGGCACACCGTGGGCTGGAATCGCTCTGCTTTTGCCATTTTACATAAGCACTCCAGTATTAAGTGGCACTTCTCCAGAATACAAGGTTTTTTGCATAAAGAGAGAGAAAAAATCAGAGAGAGAGAGAGAGAGAGGAAGAGATAGTGGCAGAATAGAGACTCACAGGTATTCACAAAGGTAGTTCACAAGTCTGCAAGTGAGCGAGCTCAGGTTTTACATATTCGAGAGGTTTAGCCTGTAGCGTTTTCCTCAGTAGCTTCCCAATAATGCATCATACATTTTTAATGGTCTCTCCCTTCTAAACTACAATTTGGGCAATGTGTGTTTAACAAAGAATTTTATACCATAAGAAGCTGTACACACTAGGGCTGTTGATTTAACAGTGTGATGAATTATCTAAAAAATAATGCGTTAAAAAAAAAATCTACTGCCATTAATCATGTCCCCGGACTGTAATAAGGAAAATTCCTTCCATATAAGCAATTTAAGCTTGTAGTACCACCTGTTTTCTCCAGGGGGCAGTAAGCGAAACTCACTGTATAGGCAACCCGCAGCTCATACAGAGAACAAACCACACTAACCGAGAGCAGACAACACAAGATGAGAACACGTTCTTGTGTACTATCACAGCTTGATGGATCACAAATCTGAAGGCAGGGATCTCAAGACGTGATTTTCTAAGTTTCAAACTTCATTTAACTTGACACAGCGACCTAAAAACGGTATGTGTATGACGCAAAGCAACCGAGACGCTCCAAAAGCGTCAGGCCTGGTTCCAGATCAAAATCACTGAGGGTGCTTCTGAAAATAGTGAGAGTGCTCTGTATAAAGTGGAGACGTATTGTAATTACACATTTTTGAAAGATGAAATCATGTTTAAATGCTACTAAATCAAAGTAAAGAAAAGATTTTTAAATGTACAAACATTTATTGCTTTGTTTTTTCTGTGCATGATCTGTCGCTGAAAATGACAGCAAAATGCTGCTCCTGCAAATTAGGACGTACTGATTTTCAAAATCATTCACGTTTTGATGCAGGGATTTTGTGTGTTTGTTAGGATTCAAGGAAATCTTGCCAATATACAGGCTTACATCAACTGAGCAGGGGTGTGCATTTATTTTGGTACAGGCCAGGGGCCACATCAGCCTTTAAGTAGTTCTACATAGTTCTTGCATCTTTTAAGCCCAGAAAGAGTAATGCACTCAATCTAATGCATGATGCATAGTTGGTGTATACAGTGTATAAAGTATATACAGTATGTGACTGATGGGACTATTCTGCAATTGTCTAAAGTTTTTCTTTACAAATAATACTTTTCTATCAGGTGTTAGAAAAAACGTATAAAGGCGGAGTATAATTATTAATTGTTTATTTTACCATACATACTTCAGTGCAATGGTAATATATTACTTTTAATAGTAAAATAAAATATTTGGAAATGATAGATTCTAAAATCTTCTTTTAAAGTTTGACTGCAAAGTGGACCCGTTTACTTGTTTTAATCTCAAAACATGACCTGCTCGTTTATGCGCTCAGTGGGTCATGATGCAGGTCTCGTCAATGCTTTGTCCGCAAATGGTTTGGCATCCCATTCAGCACACAACTGAATAAAACAGGTTGCATGACTATGATAATTGATTACTGCCAGAGTAACATTCGCATACAGGTGTGAGGGACTTCAACATTTTACAAATTTTACACAAATAAAAAAACATATTCCTCTCTTGCTTGCTTTTGCTCGCGTCATTGATTACCCCTCCGCGTGCAAATGATGAGAAGATCTATTTGGATTTTAATATTGTTCATCACTGAAAAGGTTAGTAGCATTAAACAGCACACGGAGCCTCATGAATGGACACGGATTGGCTGTATCACACATTTCTTTGAGCAGAATATCACATTACCAACTGTTACCAAAGTTTTTTTTCGAAGAGAAGAGCAAGCGCGCACTCGCATGTGTGGTTGCCAGATTGCACAATATAAGTATAACATTAGGCAGAATATTTCCAATTTGTGCAAATCTCTGATGGGGGGGTCACATCTATTATCTAGCAACCCTGAGCATATTTAATGCTTGTGGAGGCATGTTAGGTCCCAGAGATCTAATAAAAATAAAAAATAAAAAAAAACGTTCATGATAAATTTACTCCGGTCTGCAATTGAGGGTGCTCTAAAGTTGATCTGAGGGTGCTTAGCACCGGGCCCTTGTCTGAATCGCATGTAAATATTAGCTGAGAAATTCCCTCAAATAACAATAGTTCAATATATAATGATTGAATAATTATAAGTAGTTATATTTAAATAATTATATATAATGATTAAATAAGTATAAATAAATAATTATAAATAATATACCCGCATATATATATATATATATATATATATATATATATATATATTATAAAAAATTATAATTCAGGTAATTAAAATGCATTACATTATTGTGGCAGATGAGTAAAGCATTGATAAGACAATACAAAAAATGGCTTTAGAATGCAATATATTGTTTAATATTTGCATATTATTGAACATAAGCCTATAATTGGCCTACAGTTCACAGCAATCCATTTTGCAACTGAATTCGTTAATCTGTCCGAGGTAGATTTATTATAATGGCTTTTCTAAGGATGCCTCAATGTACACCTGCATCAGACAGATGGTTTTGGAGCGTCTCACTTTTGTTGCATCGTGTCATAAACGTACCGTTTTTAGGTGGCTGTGTCAAGTTAACCGTAGTTACCTAAACTTAAAAAAACACGTCTTGAGGGGGCCTGGGTAGCTTGTGAGTTCAAATCCAGGGTGTGCTGAGTGACTCCAGCCAGGTCTCCTAAGCAACCAAATTGGCCCAGTTGCTAGGGAGGGTAGAGTCACAAGGCGTAACCTCCTCATGTTCGTGATTAGTGGTTCTCACTCTCAATGGGGCATGTGGTAAGTTGTGCGTGGATCACGGAGAATAGCATGAGCCTCCACATGCTGGGAGTCTCCGCAGTGTCATGCACAACAAGCCACGTTATAAGATGCGTGGATTGACGGTCTCAGAAGTGGAGGCAACTGAGACTTGTCCTCTGCCACCCAGATTGAGGTGAGTAACCGCGCCACCACGAGGACCTACTAAGTAGTGGGAATTGGGCATTCCAAATTGGGGAGAAAATGAAAAAAAATAAAATAAAAATAATAAATAAAGAAAAAACATGTCTTGAGATTCCTGCATTCAGATTTGTGCTCCATTAAGCTATGTTTGGGCACAAAAATGTGTTCTTATCTTGTGCTGTATGCTGTCAGTGAGTGTGGTTTGTTCTCTATAAGTTGCGTGTTGCATATACAGTTGGAGTTTTCGCTCACTGTACCCTGGAGAAAACAGGTCATACTTCAAGCTTGAATTGCTCAGGAATATTCCGTATTACGGTCCATGGACATGATTAATTGCATTAATTTTTTTAACGCATAATTTTTATATAATTAATTGCACTGAATTAATGCGTTAAATCGACAGCCCTATTTTAAATATAACTATTTATAATTGTTGAATCATTATATAATCATCATAATTATTGTTATTTGAGGGGCTTTCTCAGCAAATATTTATGTATGTGATTAATTGCAATTAATATGATTAATTAATCAGCATACCATGTAATTCGATTAAAAATGTGAATCAATTGACAACCCTAGTTCACACAGAATGTGTTCTTGTTCTTGATTTATTAGGGGCAAAATGTCAGGTTCCTGACACTCTTGTCAAGTTTTTATTTAGTGTTGGGATCATGTCACCTGTCTTTTAGTTTTTGTTTGGGGTTTTGTGTGTTTTTCTACTCCATGTGCTCTCTCATGTCTTGACCCAAGCCACTCATTTACCTTGTTATTCAACACACTCTCATGGCGAAATCATCAGGATTCGTACGACTTTTCTAAATTTGGCTAATTCATATGATATCGTGCGACTGCACTTGTTTGAATTCCTACGACTTTCACTACAGCCAATGACATCGCTGGACATAGTTTCCATCTAATACGCAACAATTACTTGCTTCTGTCACACACAACAGCTTCCTATCATGTTTACACACTCTACTGATCGATTAGGTTTAGATAAGGGGTTTGGGTAAGGGCATGATATTAATAAGTATGGCTTAACGCCTCGTACGCGGAAATCACGCTTTCACATTAGACATCTGGGAATTTGCATGTGATGAAGTCGTACGAGTTTATACGAACAACATCATGCAAGACTATACGAAATATCCTCTTGGTTCCCTCCTAGCCAGTAGTGTTCCCCAGTTTGAGGTTTGTTTATTGGTTTCTCTGGTATTTTGAACTTGTGCTTTCTGTTTGTTTTCTTAGCTCTTCTGTTATGATGTTCGGGTCAAAAATGACCCATATAGAGTTCAATAGATTTTCAGTAGATTTACAGCACACTTATCTACTATATTAATTATGAACATGAAAATTGGCATTGGCTTACCTACATGTTTTCACACTGAATGCATGCTTATATAGTAGCATTTTAACTGGAAAGAGCACCACCTATAAATCTGTTGTGGTACTTATGTATAGAAGATATACAGTAAAACTTAGCTTTACTGGAAGGATTTACAGTACTTAAAATAAGCTGATACTTACAGTATATTACATAGAAATTGTATTAGTTTGAAAAAATAAAAAGACTCATGGTTTATATTCAGCAAAATTACAACCACAAAAAATATTGTGAAAAAGAACATATATTATTGTACAACAAATACATTGTCAGCATTGTCAAATCAACATTTTGCAGTTGAACAACTACAAATAAATGGTGTGTTTGTGTTTTTTGAAAAACATGTCTTTTTCAGGTAAAATTGTTGCTGATAAAGTAAAAGTAACTACACACACAGAGAGAGAGAGAGAGAGAGAGAGAGAGAGAGAGAGAGAGAGAGAGAGAGAGAGAGAGAGAGTGACACTCTTCACTCAAGAGAAGCTTCACAGCTACCAGCATTATTTACCACCGGGTCAGATTTGACCTGAACATAAAGGTGGAGAAAAAAAGTTTGGCATTTAATAAATATAAACAAATATGATAAAAACTTAAAACCTTTTTTTTTTTCTTTTAAGATATTCATTTAATCAATGTTGAGGATAACCCAAAGGTATTTTGACCAAATTTGATATTAAGATTAGTTTTTCACAGTTATTAACTCTTAAACGGTCAAAATGACCCAAACATAACAGGATGGTTAGTTGTTAGTTTTTGCGTTGTATTCTCTGTTGAATTTAAGTGTACACTTGGATTTTCGGAATGTTTCTTGACACAAAATTGTTTGGTGCTGTGAAAATTACACCGCAAATGTGGGACAATCATAAGTTTTGAAAAATAAATAGATATAATTTCCACACAATAAATATTGAAATGTTTTATGTCTTTGTTTAATTTCTCTTTTGCTTAAACATAAAATCATTTATATATTTATAATGGATTTTCATAGTTTAGTATTGAAAGTCTGGGACAAGGCTAAAACAGTCAAATCTATATGTAAAAGGCATTTGAAAAGCACCAAAAATAAATTATTAAGACCTGGTAAAAAAACATTCTGTGTGAACGGTCTCTATAAGTCAGGCTTTTTCATTTTTCTTGGCTCTCATCCATCGTCATGATCCTTTTTTTTTATGGTGATATAGGGAACAGAGGTTGACAGTCCAAGCACAAAATAGATCTGCTCTTCTCTCAGATGGAGTCCTGAGAGAACTAAAAGACTGTATGAATGATGATGCATAAGAATGTATTTAAATTTGAGAGAGGGCCTGTAATAAATTAGGTGCTGGCTCAACCAATCACAGTGGCTTTCTTATCACTCCTTGGGATGGAATTTACTTATTCAACTGCCCCACAGATAAGATTTTGTCTCCTGTGATCTGATCAGGCCGTCCTGATGTTGCAAACTGTGTTGGTATGACAGTTTAAGCTCCCTTAAGAGAATATGTAGTCACAATATCAATTTTGGGAGATTGTAGGACAGCAATTCAAGAAATGCTTGTTGAGAATCATTGCATAGTTGTGGTAAAAAAAAAGAAGGATAGTCGCTCTATTTTTCTTAAAACATGATACGCCCCCCACCCACATGCACATAATATTGTGACAATTTTGGGTTGTTGTCAAATTTACAACAATGTTTGATTAAAACTACGGTTCCAACACCTTCTTCATTCAATTGTGAGCATCAGTGTTTTCCTATCTCAGAAATGCACATAAAGCCGGGCCTAATGATGGTTCAATTTGCACATAAGAGGGAAGATTAGCACTACTGGTTTGATCAATACTGTGTTGAAGTGAGGATTTACCAGATGGTATTAAGCTGCTGATGGTATGGACTTTTGTGTAAAATGCCAAAAGCAATGTGGAATCTCATTTGTGGCTCAGTTTTTGACAAAGGAGTAGAAAACCTCAAGATGGAAATGGATAATACTCATTTTTTGGTAATGCATTAGGCTTGTGTGTTACTGGCTTCTACAGATATTCTAGAATGTGGTGGTATGTCTGGTCTTCAACCAACCAAAGAGGGTCCACGTCATACCTCTTTTGGTTTACCTTAAGATGATAATGAGTATCAATAGTTCTGTTTGTCCTATCTGTAAAAATTTGTCAATTTATACATAAAAATTTGGATTATATGCCTTATTATGAAGCATTATTGGCAAAAAGCAAAGTATATCAATATTGAGGTGAGGTGAGAATTCAACAACTGCTATTAAGCTGTTGATTCTTGGGTATGGACTTTTCTTATTCTGTGGATAGTGGCAATAGAAATGGATACAACAGGTTTTGGAGTAGAGAAAAATGGCAGGTAAGTGGACAGTTGGGGCAGCCACTACAGGTCACCTGAAACTCAGGAAGGGAAAGTTTACCTGTGTTAAAATTACCTGTTACCTGCAGCTGCCAATACTGAAGCAACCATGACAGGCCACTGAGAGTTCTTGGCATACAAATGACAACAACTTTAATGAGGAGTTTACATATGGTGTGTTTCCTAAACAGAAAGTCCTTGTGAGGTACGTGAGGGATCTCCTATACATATCGATCTTTAGGACATTAGGCCAGAAACATACTTTCTGCAAGAATGCGAGTGCTTGACCAACGCATTGCTAACATGTGGTCCGGTTAAACATACGTAACTTGCGATCTCGCGTCACCGTGGTGGTATCAAATCTCAATACCCATGGGTGTGAAAAGAGTTACCTTAGAGTCTGTGCTATTACACTGGGTGTGTTATTATGTAGGTAAGTTGCTTTAAATATATTGACTTTAACTTACTTGCTCTACAATATTCTCTTCAAATTGTTGCTCTGCCATGACAGTAGTTGACTTTAGAAGAGAAAAACCCAACTGTAGAAGCAAACATTTCACGTTGTTGTCTGCTGTAGCTTCCTTTGTGGCAACGTTGTGACTGCAGCGCATATTTGGGTTGCATTATAAATTGCAGTCTGACACATTTTGGAATGCAACAACACACAAATTTGAGTTTGCGTAGTTAGAAGCGCCAGCGTTCACGTACTTGCATAGAGTATGATTCGACCTTTAGAGTCAGAGAACATACCACTTTCTCTCCCGATGGTCGTAGGAACTACATATAACACATCTGGTATGCCTTCAACTTAATTGTATAATTCCAAATCTAGTGCTGCAAAACACAAGCGTTTATTCCACCATGCAGCACTTGAGAATGAACAAAATTAGTGCTATGTATAAAAGTGATTTGCACTAAAAGCGAGAGCCAGCTTTAAAATGACAGATAAATTATAATTTAGTTAGAGGCTTCTGTGGGGAAACTCCAATGTGTACTTATCATAGATTTCCATGTATTTACCAAAGGTCACATTGAACTAAAAAAAATTATAAACTGGAGTCAGTGCTAGAATTAGTTGTGGGAGAGAAGAGAAAAAACACCTATATCCACACCTGCTAAAAGTTGACAACTACAATTCCTGGAGGCAGGTAGTGGCTCCATGACCAAGCCATGTGGATGAGCAAAATGCTTACAATGGAGGACAGAGGGGAAATACCAAAGGGATACTGCTCGAGAAGTCAGCCTCATATCAGGATCTAATATGAAAACAGTAAAATTAGTGGTCAAACACAGGTATAACACAATGGGGCAGCACAGCCGATATACAGTTGGGGGTAGTGGACAGAACAGAACTTCAGTCCACAAAATGTTGACAGCACAGTCTCATGGCTTGGTTTGGAAACTCATAAGATGTGTCAGATTGTAATAGTTCTAATGCTGTCTCTTTTGGACTGTTTTCACACTTCGTTCGATTGCTTGAGTTCCTTTCAACTTCTCTGCCCCTGTTGGTCTCTTTTCACAATAGTTCTAGTTTGGTTCTAAATTGCATTATGCTTGCATCATCAATGTATATACCACCAGTGGTACTAGCTTGTACCACTGTAGCTAGGTAACCACTCAGGAGAAGGTGCCAGCTGTTGTACTCATGGTTTTGGAGCACATCATCCCTTGCTTCTGTCTGCTGCAGAGTTCTTGCAAGAGATGCAGAGAATGCCGAGCTGCTTGCCAAAGGCAATTTCTGAAAGACATACAACAATGAGAAATACATTATACTATAAGGGTGCTTTCAAACTTGGTTCAATTGCTTGGTCTGAACCCTAGTTCGATTCCTCCCCCTGTCCCCGCTGGTTTCTGTACACATCATGTTATTTGGGGTTAAACTGCGGCACGATCGCATCATCAATGCGAGTACTAGCGGTACAGCTGTTTACCGCTGTAACTAGGCAATGACTCAAGAGGAGAATATTATAGTTTCACTGTGTTATTGAAATATATACCACCAAAAGCTTACATGCACTGAACAGCACTTGCTTTTGTCGGCCACGGATGCTTTTAATATGCAAAGATGTGACAAATGTTAGGCTTGTATGCCACAGACCCACAGATGTGTTGCAAGAAATTTGAAAAATTTAAGATGCTCTCTGAAGGTGATTTATTTGGAGACAAGCAGGAATTAGAAATGCATTATACTGTAATAATTGCGACCGGGAGCATTCAAAGACTCAAGCAGTTCACATCCGCGATTTAGGACAATTGTATTCACATAAGCATTAAACCATACCCACTGAGTTTACATGAAGCGTACCCCAGACCACCTTTTCAATTGCACTGGGGTTTGGTCCATGGAAATACACCTGATTCGGAAAACAGGATTCAAATCCCCCAAATGAACCAAACTTTGACATCAAACGAAATTATGTGTGCAACAAAAGTTCTAGGCTGCACTTAAAAAGGTGGTTTGGGGTGCGATTCATGTGAACTCTGGTACGGTTTGCTCCTGATGCGAACACAATCATCCGAAATTACAGAAGTGAACCACTATTGATGACATTTTTTGCATCTTTACATGCTCGCAAATGCAATTATTATGGTGTAATGCATTTCTGGTACCTGTTTGTCTCGAAATAAATTGTCTTCAGAGAGCAGCTCACATTATTTACATCTCTTTCAACACATCCGCAGGCTTGCAGCAGACAAACGCTAACAGTCTTTTCATTTTTGCACATTTAATACATCCGTGGTGGACAAACGCAAGTGCTGGTGTGTGCTTGTATAGTTTTGATGGTAAATCCAAATGGACAAATAGTATTTACTAACATGGTGGAACTGGTGTCTTCTCCTGACTTTTTACCTAGGTAAATAGCTGCCCCTTGTACTCACGTTGATGATGCAATCTTACCACGGTTCGGACCCAAACAATATGATGTTGTAACAAAGTTCCATGGAAAAGAGTGGGCAAGAACCGGCTTAACAATATAAATAATCTTTTAATAAAACAAAAAGACACAAACATAAACACATGCAGGGCAGCTGCCCGTAACTCTGTCTCTCTCGAACTGCCGCCTCCGGTCGTCTTTATCCCTCTCGAGGACTTGATTAGCCTGATTAGGGGCCGGGTGTGCAGCATCACGACCCGGCCCTGCCCTCCTCCCTGCCACACTCCTCCCTACTTTCCTTCAGGCCAGGGAGCCCCCGGCATGATGTACTCCCCAACCCCCCCCCTCCGCCGGCAGGTCATCCCTGCCACTTTGGACCTGGGAGGGTGACAAGGGGAGGGAAAAACAACAACAACAAAAAAAAGAGAGGGAAAGGCCAACACGGAGCGACAGCGGGAGAGAGAGAGGAGAGAGAGAGAGAAAAAAAACATACTCGCCGGTTCTCCAATATGCCGTAGCCTGGTCCCTGGCCACTCCTTCACCCTCTAGTGGACGACAGCTGTGCCTCCCCAGGTGGATCAGAGGCAGTCCTCCAGCCCCTGGCAGACGGAACGACCCGCCACATTTTCGGTGGATGGTAGGGGTCTCCCCCGCCCCTGGCAAAGGTTCTCCCACTCCAGGCGGTCGGCCAGGAGCCCCTCCCCGCTCGTGGTCAGCGGTCCTCTCTTGACCCCGCTGTGTTTTAGTGGCCGGTAGGGGTCTCCTCCTCCCCTGGCAGTGGTCCAAGCGGTCGGCTAAGAGCTCCTCATCCCCTCGCGGTCGGCGGCCGTTCCTCCATTCTCAGGTGGCCGGGCTCCTCCGTCCCTCGGCGGATGGCCACGGCTGCTCTGCTGGGATGGTTGGTAGTGGCGAGGACTCTACTACGGCGCATCCCTCCTCCTTCCCAGGTTTCGGCACCAGTGTAACAAGGCTCAATGGAAAGGAGGAGGCGAGAACTGGTTTAACAATGTAAATAATATTTAATGGTTAACTTAAACAAAAAGACACAAACATAAACACATGCAGGGCAGCTGCCCGTAACTCTCTCTCTCTCGAACTGCCACCTCCGGTTGCCCTTATCCCTCTCGAGGGTTTGATTAGCCTGATTAGGGGCCGGGTGTGCAGCATCACAACCCGGCCCTGCCCTCCTCCCTGCCACAGATGTGAACAGAGAGCAGCGGAGTCAGGGAGGAGGAAACCCTCTCGGCTTCTAACCAAGCAATCGAATCAAGTGTAAAAGCACCCTAAGGAAACAAAAAAACTCAGCCATTAACACTTCATTGGGCTTGCGGAACTTTCAGACTCATTTGAACCATTTTAAAAATGGGTCAAAATGACCCGCAAAACCAAGGACAGGTTAAACTGTCTCAGGTTTGAAGCAAAAGTCTTTAGTGTGAAAGTGCCCTTAGTTTTGCTCTCTGTACTACTGCAGCACACTTGTTTCCCTCTTGATGTCCTGTGTTGCTTCATTTCCCCTACTTTTCATCCTGCAACTACTACAGCAATTGCTTACTAATGTCTGAATGAGAGAAACTTTAGTTGGCAATAATTGCGTCTGCTTTGTCATTATACGTTGAATTATGACCGTGACCTCATTCTGTCATCAGTAGCATTCCCCTGCTCCATAAACACTGCCTAAGGCCATACTTACAGACATTTTAGGATGGACAAACTCTTTGTTTCCATAGAGTTTAAATACAGTTGACACAGCAACCACTCAGACTATTGACTAAATGTTAAATTGACAGATTCGTACACAGCATTTGACAGGATGTTTTCAATTATTCATCTGGCCTATTGAATTTTTCCTGCTGGACAGATTGTTGGAAGGAATGTAAAAGCTTTTACTGTTTTTACTCTGTGCCCTTAGTCTAAACTCCAAATCGACTGTGTACTGTGGGGACGTCTCTGGTTCTTCATCCACTTATTTATGAGCATAGATTGTACATAAATGTGACCCATCTTACCTGCCTACAGAATACCTAGTGAAGGTTTTGCCAGTTAGTTTCTGAAGACCTGTTTTTGGAATCCACTTTAGGGAGTAACCTATATGTTCTTTTGCTTGAAATATAGACGACGAACCTAGTCATTTATCTACCACCAGCTGATGTTTTGGGTCTACCAAAACTTGTGAGACTTCAACTCTTCTTAGTCTATCTCAGTTTTGAGGGAAATTGGTTCCTTGCTAAAATATTAATCCTCTTTTACAGATTCTAAATCCAGTTTTCTAATCTATGCCTCATTAAAAAAATGTATGCTGGGACATGCTTTATTTGAATAGAGTGGAAGCTGGAGACATGGCAGGGTACACATGCCGGCGGTGTGGCAAGAGAAGCCAGACAGAGAGGCTTACATAGCTTAGGGGTTTGGTCAGTGAATTAACACAGATTTACAGGAGGACTTCTGGTGAGCTTAGCATTTGAGGAAATATATGCTTTGAAAAATAATGCAGTTCAGTTAACATGTAAACTAGAAATGTTTTGTGAGGAGGTCTCGAGAAACACTTCTTGAGAAATCCTTGATGAACCAGCCTCTTTCAACAAAACACAGACATTATTTTTCTTGGAGTAAAGAATTATGGGCTTTTAGATGCTTAGATAGAACCAAAGAATAATTTAAAAAGAGCCAAATTCACAATTTAAGGACAAAAACGTTAACAGAGTGAAAAATAACTCTTTGCATTCACGCTTTGCGTCCCCGGTATACTTCTGGAGAAGTTCTTCATTCTACATTTAACGGTAAAAAGAAGTTCTAAACAGCTGACGGTATACTGTTTCCGAACATTCAGACACCGATCACACAGCAGCATTTAAATATGAGGACACTACATATAAAACCTAAACTAATGTGACATTAAAATGTGTTCAATGACTTTAGCCTCATGAGTAGAATTCAGATGAGGGCAGTGAAAGAAGTTGTTTTAACCACTCGATGATGATTTAAAGTAATATGCAGTAGAAAATGTTTTGTTTGTCTTGTTTAGATTCTGAATTAATGATGCTAATGTGCTTACATGCTATACGCGGCCATAATATACGGCAATTATACTATTATTGTCATTTATGATGACATTGATACGACTGCAAAAATGGACGTATAAAAGAGTAATAATGGGCAAAATTCAGACAAAATAATGATTATAAGAGAGGCATATCTTACTTTGGGCAGATGTGTGAATGGCTTTCGCTGCAGATGGCACATGAGTGAAGCAGCATATAAAACAACAGAGTGAATGGGCACTTGAGAGCATTTGAGTAGATTTGATTCCTTTTGTAGACTAATAAAAAATTAATTAAAAAAATTGAATGACATGGTCCTGCCCACAGGTATGTTCCAGTTGAATACTGAACGAAAAACGTAAACAAAGTAGTAGGTGGAGCTTCAGGTCACACCTAACGATGTGGACCAATGGCAGTAAGAAGGTGTTTAGCAGCCGGTTAGAAGTTTTCCTAAAACTTCACACAGACGAGCTGTTCCAAACCACTGAAATGAATGCAAAAATACCTTCTTTTCAGACAGATTTTGTTCTAAATGATGTCATACCCGTTTGTTCTTCGATTTCGTATGAAGTATATCTGGGCCTTTAGTCGTGATAAGGTCTCACCTAACTTTACATTCAAGTTGTTTTTTTACAAACCAGAAGATTAGAGATCAAAACATTATTTTGGGGTGTTTTTACCATTCTCAAACCACTTTAAGTGGGTCAAAACGTGAACAGAATGAAAAAGGGCCCAGTTCTCTTTACATTCACGCTGTCTGTGGTCTTGAAAGTGGGCTAAGATCTCTTTTTGGTTGACTTTACCTGTTAGTCCAGTCCACAGTCTCAGTCCATTTTGAATTCACACTGTGTTGTTTTTCTGAATCCAGCACACTTTTAAAATACAATATTGATGAAAGTGATTATTATTAAGGCTATATTTAATGTTAAGAGTACAATTAGCTCTACATTTTAATTAAACATGTTTAATGCCGCATTATATTTAACATAAACTTTTAATTTTTTATACATTAAAAGATAAAAGTAATGCATTTAAACAGAATGCATGGTATATCTACAAATACAATGTTTACATAAAAATACTCTATTTAGAGGCAAAGTTCAACAAATTCAATCTAGTCTTTTTCGTCATATTAACAACAAAAAATACGATTGATCACAATTAATTTTAAACAATTGAAAACCTTGGGCTACATCTATTCATAGAATACAATTTTAATATACTCTTGTCATAATTTCTTAATTTCATGCAACTTTGCAAGATGGTCTGGTCATATACTTGAAACTTCGTTTCCACAGAGCACTGAAGATAGACCTTAGAGTTTGTTTTGTGTGAAGCTTTTATATGCTCTTTAATCTGTTATGTCCAGAGCATCAGTGTCTCTCCTCTGCGTGTTATCAAAGCCAAATGGACTTGAACTGAACTATAAGCAAAGCACCTTGCATGGTCTCAGCTTGGTTCGCTTAAAAACAATCTGAGTTTATTTGGAAGGTTCAAATATCAGCAAAAATTCTTTCACACCACTGAAACATACACAGTGTAAAAAACTTTTTTTTATTTTATTTTAATTTGAAATATTTTAAGTCTAGGCCTTCAGTGTGATTCATGCCATTAAGAAAACTCAATTTCACAATGAATAAGACACCGTATGCCTATCATACATTATGTGGCAGTCAACTAATAATACCAACTGACATTTTAAAAACACGTCCACGCACGAAAGCCATAACCAAAGAGGTCTAATACAAAGTAAAAGCTCTCTAATAATATTTGCGATTTAAATGTTGCTTGCAATAAATTTCGTCAGAGTACACAGTTACTTTTCAAAACTTGATCCGACACTGAATGCTCAAGCAGCCTAATTTACACTTAGAAAGCTCCTGATGTTGTTATAACAATGCAAAAAGCACTTACCAATTTACTTGAAGTGAAAATCAGTCCTCCTTTCCTGTTTAATTAATCAACCGCTCGATCATGCAGAACATCTTGTGTTTTTAAATCCATAAGGATCTCTTTCTCAATGGCAATACCAGCAGTGATGACAGCCGACTCATCAGCAAGATCTCACGCTCTTCGCTTTCAAATTACGTACATCACTTAAAGCATGATTGCATCACTCAAGGCCAGCTAGAAGGCCTGGACTGTGACATATCCTAAAGACCACACCCACCAAGAACAAATAAATCAATCTGATTGGCTGATGAATATGACAATCTGACTTCAGATGCCTATTCACTGCAGTGTTGAGGGATTCTGTGGAAATTCTGAAGGCCTGACCGGGTGGAGCTCAGACTCACACGCTGCTTTGGCTAAGGAGCATGTGATTTCTGAAACAGTTGTCACACTTTGCTTGTAAGCAGCGAGGAATAAATTCTGATTGGATAAACTTTTTGTTCTTTGCTATTTGTTTGTAGATGAATTAGGAGTGGAAAGCGATTGAAAATGTCAATTAGACAAATGTTTATTTATTAGGCATGTTACGCCAGCAGAGAAGGCTTTGCTGGCCCTGAGAAATCACCACTGGATCTGAGTAACCTAAATGCTACTTGGAAACTGAACCTGCAGCATTACTTTCAAACTGTTCATCAAGCTGTGCCATAAACCATACTGTCCAATATTTTTAGCTATTCTATAAATAATGATAACCTTGTCCCACATATGTTCCGCATACAGCTTTCTCCCAGGTCTTTTTCATAAAGAGGCTGTGTTCTCCCTGAGGTGTCTTCTTCTGTCTTGGCCACTGTAGAAAATCTATATGCACAGGTAAAAAAACAAAAAATAAAAATAAATAAAATCCATGGCTGTTAGATTGAGTGCTCTATTTCAGGTTACTGAGCTCTACAGTGATTGATGGATTGACTCTCTATATGGATGAAGGCATTGATTGATGGATGGATGAAGCCGGGAATGAATATGTGCATGGCTGAATTGTTAGTGTAACTGAAGTGATCACATTGACTAACTGGATTATTCTATTAGAGAGAATGGGCTGTGGCCGGCCTGCACTCTCTCTCTCTCTCTCTTTCTGTATATGCTCCCCTCCTGAACATCCTGAAATATATTGTGCTCTTGATTAGTCAGTGTGTTGAACATAATTTCAATAGGTGTGCACAATACACATGCAACATTTATGAACAGGAGCACAATTTTTCTGGAAACTGAACAGTCAAACACAATCACAACTGCTGTAGAAGGTGAAGTGTGTAATGTTGTGGTTGGTAAAATACTATCTCATTTTAATAGGCAGAGATAACTATAAGTAAGCTACACTGTAAATCCAACACATTCTTACAACAATTTTTAATAGTTCAAACACAACAGCGAATTTGTTAGATATAGTACAACTTGGCTAGTACAAAACGCTCAACTTTTATTCCCATAGAGGAGTGCGTTTCCCAAAAACATCATAAACTATCTATGGTCGCAAGTTCCATCGTTACCAATATAATTCAACGATTTGGTGTTTCTTGAAACCGTAGTTCCAACAAACATTTGCAAGCAGAATCGCAAAGCTGTGTGGTTTGAACTACAGCTCTTTACCTGTGGTTAGTAGCATAGTTCCTTGTTAGTTTGCTGTGTGGACATTATTTGACTTCACAGAGGCTTCTATATCTTTTATTTCATATATATCTTTCATTCTGTCAAGACTTTTGCCACATTAATTTGAACTTAAGAAAGTAGTTTATGCCCCGGCATAAGCTACTTTCTTAAGTTCAAATTGCAGAAAGTGGCATTCTGAAACGTCATGCAAATACGAATGCAGCCTTCCTAACGCCATTTAAAGGACTTAAGGCTGTTAAGAGAAGGCACTTTAACACACAGTTTCTATCGAAGATAGAATCCATGTTAATGCATAATTGAAGTTAGTATATGTTTTTGAAGAGTGCGCATGTGCTCAAGTGTGTCGGGGGAACCCTGAAGTCTGATGTAGAGGGAAACCACCACTATTGTAGTGCACTGCATCTTTCACATTGCACAGTGCACAGTGCACACCGCTTTCGTGTCTTCAGCAGCTTTTTTGCATTAAACGGCATTATGTACGTGTAAATAAGCTATTTTAAGTTATTACTCCACCCCCAGCATAACGTAATTAACAACAGCTATATTTTATTGAACTAGCATGGTTTGAACGGTGGATGTGTGACATAATTACTACAACTTCGGGAAACAGTCATGACTATCTAGTTAATTTGGATCGTACTATGGTGGTTGAGTGGTCAGTTATGTTGTTGTACAGGAGATATACCCCAGACCGACTAATCAACATAATTTAAAAACGATACAACACAGGCATTCAATTTTAGCTCACCATTTATCCAACAGTTTATTTCAAGAAAGAAAACATCAGTGAACAAATTTGATTTCTTGTTCCATATTTATTTATGCAATACAAATGACTGATGTATGTCAATAACCTGTAATAAACTTCCCTGGTCTCCTTCCAAACCCAAATGTTTTTCTTTTCTTCTGTGGTACACAAAAGTTATTTTCTTATAAAAATCATGGTTAGGTTTAGGGTTTGGGTTATTGTGATAACATTGTTAGTTGGATCATTTATTTTTCTCTATGGGAGTAAAAGTCTTTCATTTTTCTATGAGCCAACTCATAGGATTTTTTTTACTAATTATTACGACTTGTCTTGAGAATGGGTTGGTGGCTCTTTGGAACTATCAAAACTTTTTTCAGAGTTTCCGACATGTCGTTTTGCTTCAACCAATGACGTGTCCTTTATTTATTTTTTTTTTATTTTATTTTTTATTTTTTTTGTCAAGACCAATTTATTTTTGAGTGATGCTTTCCTGTAGACCCCAACAAACTAGTCTCATGTTTGACTTTTGATTATCAGAATAAAGTCTGGTCCACCCTGTAGCTTAGTCTGGCCAAGAATTGCCCACTTAGACAAGAAGAGACAGTCTGGCTGACATGTAAAGCAACCAAGTAGAGTTTGCTTTGTTTTTATGTGCCATTTAGGGGCAAGTTAATATGGAATCTGACAAAACTCATTCAAATAATGGCAAATCAGTGTCTAGAGAGTTGTACGGACAACACTTAAGAAATAAACATAAATGTGTGTAGACTTTGTGATCAAGAATTCTCTACATTCAAAAGTTATAAGAGCTGATTATTTCACAGAGTTTGTTTGCCTACATGATCTTACTTTGATTATGAATAATAATCTGTAACAAGTAAGTTCATGAGAAAAAAAAGCTCTGCATTTAAACAGATGTGCTGGCATTCTGGTGGCTTATCCAATGCGCGCATGTGTTGATATTTTCACTTCAAAACCAGAGAAAAACCCAATTATTTCAAATGTCATGTCAATGCATTTTTTTTCTTTTTTTGCATTGTCAGGTTTTTAGAATGAGCTGATTTTTGATAGTTATCAGCTTATTTTTGTGCATTTAAACACACACAGACAGAAAACAAAGCAAAATATACAGTTCTTTACATGGATATCTTTTACATTTTCCCAGTTTTCTTGTATAGTCGATCTGTGAACAACATCAGTTCAACTTTTTAAAGATGCTGCAAAAACTTCAGCTGAAGAAGAACTGTACAGAAATATATTTAATAGTGACCCCAGGAAAAAAGATCTTTGTGGTCTTAGAAGGATATATTTTCTTGTGGCTTAAAAACACTATATTATTGGTTTAATTAAAGACTGGCCCTTTTAATTAAAACAATTAAATGTGTTACAATTGCATTGCAATAGCAAATTGTTTAATAGCAAAAAAGAAGAAAAAAAAGGTTGCCAGACTCCAAGTGTCAAGTTTTATTCTGAAAGACATAACCACAGCAATGTAAAAATGTAAGGCAACATACTGACACAATGCCTTCATTAATGTATATTTCTGACAGTAGGTCTGTCCTTGATCACTCAAACTGTGAATGCAGTGACACATTGATTCTGAGTGATGACTTTACAAGGACTTTTACTTATTTCATTCACTGTGAAAAACAGAGCATTATTTTCAGACAGTGAATATGCAACAGCACAGAGACAGAGAGTGTTTATAGATAACGAGAGAGATAGCAAACAAAAAATAATCAATATCAACTTGACAACATTGGGGGGGTGGTAACCGCCCAATAATCAAAACAAGCAAGTACATATTTGCCCATATTTTCCATATACATGTGAGTGTACATATTATTTTCAATATTTCAAGCATATTTTTGTGGTAATTTTTACCAGTTTTTTTTTTTTTTTTTTTTCTTCTGAGAACTCACCTTGCCATTTCATAAATTTTTTTTAATTATCTGATATTTTTTAAAACTTGACGCACAGTCATGATTGTCTACAAGGGTCTTCTCTGTGATATTATTTACTGTTTTGTGGTTTTCTCTTCACATGACAACAAAATGGCTGCCTGCATGTTGTTTACATCCAAGGGGTCAGGGTTTGGCTGGTTAGCATGATTTAGTTTTCCCCTAATGGTCGATAACTACACCATTCTGGAAGCAAAAAGCAGCCATTTAAAAGCAGCCATGTATTCTGAACGACTGGGCTGTCAAACGATTAAAATATTTAATTGCGATTAATTGCATAATTTTTTTTAGTTAACTGTGATTAATCGCAATATCTTTATAAACATGAGTGGACAAAATATGCTTCATCCAGATGTATTTTTCAATCATCCACACAAAACCTACCCCACCAACAGAGTTGAACAAGAAATAATTAACACAACACAACTCAATTCAAATTATGTAAAAAATATGGTCGTTGTAAGTGTATTATGAAAGGATTTATTTGCATCTTTTTATGGAGTTTTGACAGACATGCAAAAAAGTCTGCACTGTCATTTACAATTGACAACTCTGTGCAAAATACATGAAAAACTCCTTTTAGACCCCGGTCACAATTGTAACCGGTGGGATTAAATGGGTTACCTGCAGGGTTCCAGTGATGTCTCCAACTTCTGCATTGGCTAGTGCACCATCAAACAGAGACGCTGTGACAGAACTTTGGAGACAGAAGTAGGGATTCGGTTAGCCGGTAATCAGTACCGCCGCTCCCTATCAGCATATTACGCAGTCTGCGTAGGGCACCAACTCCCTAGGGGGGCACCAGAAACTCTGGTTGCCCTTACTCGCAAGTTATATGTTATTCAAGGACCCGGTAGCAGTCACGGAACACAGACGATCGCCTCGTGCTTGCACTTTCACTTCCACGCTCGCACCGCGCCTCGCAACTTTTGCCTCGTGCTCGCACCGCACCTTGCAGTGCAAGGCAGGGGTTCAAATGGCAGCTGTCTTGCCGATGCAATGATGTTACAATGTAAGGAGCTCTAGCTGTGCTTTGCGGGCATGTTCTACTGCTGTGCTACATTGATAAAATGCTTGGCGCATCATCTGTTTTCCCGACGGTCAATGCATGTGACATTAGCACCATTTGCGCGAATATATATATATTTGCAAGCAAAATAATCATAATATTTCATTATATTATAGTAGATGTTTTAGCAGAGATTGTCATTAAACCACCCTAGTTCAGCACCACCAGTCGTTCACACCTCAGACTTAAAAAAGGCTCATAAAATGGGTGTGAAAAGTGGTAGAAAGGTGGGAGGGTATTGGGTGGGAAGGGGGAGGGGAGGACAGAAGGCATCAAGTACAACAGTTCACTCACAATAGAAATGGCTATACATCAAAATGTGAGTGGAGACGAAACAAAAGTGTTTTAGAGCTCTTTTGTTTTTTTTTTTTTTTTTTTTTTTTTTGTCATTAACAATTTTTAGTGATTCCAAACTCAAATCAACACAAACAGCACATGAAAACACGGAATCAACTTTCAACAAAATATACCCCCCTCCCTCTCTCCCCTCCTTCATACAGGTCACCCAGCGTAGCAACTCCCTTCTCAATCCATTCTGTCCAGCAAAAAGGGGACTTGTTAATACACAATTTAGGGTTTAACCAAATACTTGCGGCAACGTTCAGGTAAATGTCAGAATTGAGCATGCGGGAAAATTTTGTTTACACTAACTGCATGTGTGAGATAACGGGATGTGTCTTTACTTCTCTGGGCAGTTTGGTAGAAAGACATTGCAATGGCAAGATAGGGGCAAGGACCTCCTGTTCAATAAAGAGCCAGGGAGGAGCTCTTTCAGGCGGAAGCGACCAATGCGCCAAAAGCATAAGTAATACAAAATTTTGGGGAGACCTAACTCACCTTTGTCAATTGGCATGTATAACTTGTTAGAATGCATTCGAGGACGTTTGCCATTCCAGATAAAGGATTTAGCTATACTATCAAATTGTTTAAAATAAAGGAGGGGAACTTCAATGGGGAGAGACTGTAATAGGTAGTTAAATTTTGAAATACAATTCATTTTTATAACATTAACCTTCCCAATCATAGATAAATATAATGAAGCCCACCTTTCCACATCACTCGAAAACTTTTTTATTAAAGGGTCAAAATTAACTAAAATTAACCAAATACTTAATCCCCTGTTTGGGTCACTGAAAGGCGCCCGGCTGAAAAGCCATTACCGGTCAGTACGCTGTCAGAGCCAAAGCTTCAGATTTAGACCAATTAACTCTGTATCCTGAGAATTTAGAGAAGGAATTGATCATTCTGTGGAGGCTGTGGAGGATCATTCAACCGGCGTCAATCCCTCTAAACTCAAAAGGTCCAAGTACACCTACAAGAGCCCCCTGCGACAACTTTGCCATCGGATAGCTCAAGTCCGGTGCTTCTGCACTAATTTTGTAAGGCAAAATTACATAACAGAAAATACTTTGTAAAACAATACCCAGCCAATAGGCAGAATAAACACAAAGAACATGTAGATTCATTCACAGAACTGTCTCGAAGGTGTGTTCCTCCACAAAACAAATTCCAGCTGATATAAAGCCGTTCAGTTTCCTCAGACAGACAAACGAGTGTTCAGTGAGCTGGCTTTTTATGAGTGCAGCAGATGATGTAATCATTCCAATGTTCTGCAAAAGTACTCCACAAAATAAACTCCAGCCAACAGGAGGCATAAGCACATAGAACGAACAGATTCATCCACAACTGTCCCGAAGCAGTGTTATTCCCCAAAAAAAAAAAAAAAAAAAAAAATATCCCGCTAGGCAGAACCGGCACAAAAAGAAACAAAACAGGCATCCCGGTTCCTCGGATGGTCAAAAGTGTATTGATCGAGTCAAATTCACTCGGAGGCTGCAAAAAAGTTACACCATGACTTACTCAGCCCGTCAACTTTATAAAAGACATCCTTTGTGTGGGCATCTAGATATTTTGAGGCCATCAATCTGGCCGGGAACTTCAGTGTAAAGCGATCTTCCGTCAATGCAAACGTTTCTTGGAGGAGTGTTATTCCACAAAACAAACTCCAGCCGCTAGGTGGAACCAATACAAAAAGAAATGGAAATGGCGCCCAGCTTCCTCAGACAGCCAGAGTAAGTACAATGAGTTAATCCACTCTGGAGCTATATGAGGAACACCAAATGGCTTACTCACTCCATTGTTTCTATGAAGGACAGTGCTTGCTTGGGACACGTAAATATTTTGCAGCCATCCTTAGCATCTATTCTCAGTTTGGCCGGAAACAGCAGTGCAAAAGCGATCTTCCATTGATGTAAGAGTTTCTTACATTCCTTGAATCGATCGCGTTTCTCTCGTCTAATTCGCAAAGTCGGGAACAAGAAAATATTGTGATTATTCCAAGAAAGCTTTCCTTTGCTTCTCGCCTCGCACAACACGAGATCTTTATCGGATGATCTCAGAAATTTGGCCAGAATTGATCGGGACCTGTTTCCCTCAGCTGATCTGCAAACCAGCACTCTGTGAGCTCGCTCGATTTCCATCTTATGGCCTGTTATATCGAGCAGACTCGGGAAGAGCTCGTCTAGGAATTTCACCATATCTCTGCCTTACTCATGCTCAGGAATTCCAACAATCTGTATGTTATTTCTTCGGCTCCTATTTTCAAGATCTTCCAGTTTTTCCAAAATGCTTTTCACGTCTATTTTGGTCACTAGCAGATTAATGGATAATTCCCTTTCCGATGGATCTAGATAATCGATCCATTTCTCAACATCTGCCACTCTTGTAACCATCTCAGTGAATTTTGTTTCCATCGCCGTAATCGATTGACATATTACAGCGAGATCCTCCAAGTCAGCAACAACCTGTGATTTGTCAATAAAGTGATTTGATTTGATTTTGATTTGAACCTTCGTCAGAATCACAGTCATGTTGGACAGCTGATTCTGGATTTCCCTGGCCGCACCATTCAAACCGAGTCCCTGGTCCGCAGGCCCGTCAGAGGTTTCCACTTAAGTGTCTTTTAATATCTCTAGAGCCTGAGGATTTTGACTTCTTTGCCATGTTTACCTCAAAGTACAAATATGTAGCTGGGTGTATCAAATCTCACCAGATTATAACATGAAAATAAAACTAGCAAAGTGCGCAGAGCTCGTCACTCACACGTCTGCTCGTTGCATGGCATCACGTGACCTCCTCGTTTTGGAGCCCTTTGCTGTAAATCTATCCTGGGACAAAAGTGTGAAGGATGAAAACGATAGTGTTGCTTTACATATGAGCACGTGTGAGCATCAGTTTCCAGGTGAAATATCCACAGAATGGCAATTTCAAGTGTATAACTTGTATATTTAGTTGTAAATTAGGTACTACAGTAAATTAAATTAATACATTAAAAAATAAATAAATAAATAAATAAATAAAAATTTATATTTTTTAACTCTACCCCTTAAAGGTCCCAATATACTTCCAGAGAAGTTCTTCTTCGTTCTTCGTTCAGGGGTAAAAATAAGTTCTAAACTGAATTGAATTCATGGTGCTAATGTGCTAACACACTATATGCTGCCATAGTATGTGCCGATTATATTGTTATTGTTATTTATGATGACATTGATACAACTGCAAAGATGGGTGTATAAAAGAGTAATAATGGGCAAAATACAGAAAAAAAGAATGATGATGAGAGAGGCATATTTGACTTTGGGCAGATGTGTGAATGGTTTTCGCTGCAGATGGCACATGAGTGAAAGGGCATTTGAGAGTATTTGAGTAGATTTGATTACTTTTGTAGACTAATAAAATAATAATAATAATAATAATAAAAAGAAAAAAAAATGCATGACATGGTCTTGTACACCGGTGTGTTCATGTTGAATACTGACTGAAAATTTAAACATAGTAGGTGGAGCTTCAGGTCACACCTACTGATGACATGGACCAATGGCAGCAAGGTGTTTAGCAGCCAGTTAGAAGTTTTCCTAAAAGTTCGCCCAGACAAGCTGTTCTGAACCACTGAAATGAATGCAAAAACACATTCTTTTTGGCCAGATTTGATTCTAAATTACGTTATACCCATTCGTTCTTCGATTTTGTATAAAGTTTATCTGGACCTTAACCCAAACCCCAAGCCTAAACCTAACTGTCAGTGGATTAAAAATAGAATTTTAGAGCAAAAATGCAACCTCTATATCACACTCACCATTGTTTGTGTGAATACAATTTCTTCCTGGTTTCCACAGGACCAGAACCAGTATGAGATTGCTCACGCAACACATCAGTAGCCCCGCAGGGAAAGGCAAACACATTTGAATTTATGCAAAAAAATGTAATGGGAGAGGCTGCTTGTTATTAATTTGGGAAAATTGGGTCGATTTCAGGGTACCTGAACATTTGGAAACAGCATGTTGATTTCCTGAGTGATCATGATTTTTATTTATTTATTTATTTTTAGAATTTTCGCCTTTTAAGAATTTTTTCTTCAGTGTGATCTTAGGACCGCCCTGGCATTTTACTTTAAGGGTTATAAAAAATATCACATTATTTTTCATAAAAAAACTGAAAACATAATCATATACAGAGGTGTACTGAAATCATTGTCAGTCATATTTATTTATAAAGCACATTTAAAAACAACAGCTGTTGGCCAAAATGCTGTACAGAGGTTAAACAAATAATGTAATAATTAAACTGTAATTATTAATAATCTGTAATAATTGTCTGTATGCATTGCACTTTTCATGAATAAATTTATGTATTTGTGAATAAATTAATAGACCTAGAAAATGACAGGGTAATTTATGCGCTGTCTGGTGGTTCAGCACCTGATTCACTTAAGGAATAATGCAGATCAGGCAATAGAGCAAACACGGTGTCATGGTCCTGTCACTCTGTCAGTCTGGGTTTTTGTGTGACAGGACTGTGGCATCATCGTCCCATGTCTGTCTTGTGTTTCGTGTGCTGTCTTTGTGTGAGCGTACAGGTCCGGATGTGATTTCCCGCCGTGTGCTCTTTGGTTGGTCTCGTGTCTCATGTTCGGAGCATGGTGTCTGGATCCTGACCCTTCTGTCTGGGTCGGTTTTGGTGTTGGGATCCGGACACTCATGTTCCATGTCTTGTCTTGTATTGGCGTGAGTGCATTGTGCTTATTATCTTAGCGGCATGCACTCGCGTCAGTAATCTATGTCTGTCTCTTGCGACCGCGGACGGGCATTCCGCTCGCTTTGCACTGCGCACCCGGGTCGCGAGCTGTCTTTACGTTGTGCTGAGGTTCGGTCACTTCGGTCTGAGGTGTCGGGTGTGTGTGTGTGGCCGAACTCTCGCACAGGTGTCCTGTCTAATTTTGTCGCCTGTTGCATGCATCGTGTGCCGTTTGCCTCGCGATATACGCTCAGGTTTTGTTTAGTGTGGGAATGCGTGGCATCGCTTTGTTTGGCGTTGCTACGCATTGTCTCATCTGTTCTGTCAGTTGGCATGAGCGATATTGCCTTATTGTCTTGGCGATGTGCGCTCATGCCATTCGGGTGTTTTGTTGTCTTGTGAGAGCATGTGGCTTTGTTTTGTTTCTGTATCGCTGCATGTCTCTCTGTCTTGCATCATACCCCACCTCCTTGTTTGCCCATTATTTTTTTATTAGTCATACCTGCCCGGTCTTTTTAACCTGTTGATTTCTCTGCCTATTTTAGTCTCCTCATGTGTGCTGTCCAGTGCCAGTTCGTCTTGTGTGCTTATGTTTCCAGTCGGTCTGTTAGTCTGTGTGTTGGTTTGTGATCTTGTTATTCCCTGTTCCCGTTTTCAGTCCGGTCAGTCCTGTTATTCCCCGTTACCCTCTGCCCCAGCCTGGATACATTTTTCCCCTACCTGGTAGTTTATGTTTGTTTTTCCCCCTTGTGGGAGTTTTGTTTTGGTTTGATTTTTGCTCTTTTGTTTGTATTAATAAATTCCTTAATTTTTAACTCTGCGTCTGAGCCTCTGTTATCTCTGCAAAATCGTGACACACAACCACACAATCTGAGCTGAACGAAATTTGCACGGCACATTTCTGATTGTGCCGACCTCCAATCAGTTCCAAGCACTAGATAGTGGAGGATGCAGCAGATCCCCGCAATCTGGTCTGTACAGCAACACTCCAGTACTGTAATCCAGGCACCTGAATCACCTCTTTATCATGCCGAAAGTGTGCTTGACTACATGGTGCATCTGGATATATGCCAAGTTTTAACACTATTCAACATCATTTTATCATTATTTGATAATTAACTGCTGCAGTGATGAATATAATATGTACAAAAACATCTCTTTGAAATAAAATGTGGTTTACTGCCTGCTTTCCTTGGGAAACCACAGAGTTTTGTGAATGAAGAGCAATCTATAATGAGCCTAATATAGAAAGGAGTTGTGTTTGCATGGAAAGGACTGACAAATATTTAATTTTAATACTCACTGCTTAAACTAAATTGCTGGTGGTTAGTAAATAAAATGCAGGTTTTGTGCTGAAATATCATGTGCAAAAGTGGCACAACTGTTTAGGGAATTTGCTCCTGTGTTCCATTGACCCATCTGTGAATAAAGAAAATTAAAAGAAACTGGGATGAACCAGAGGGGTGAGAATTGGAATGTGTGTTTCAGTAGAGCTTAACTGACATACTCAGATGTTGATGTCACTTCAGAGTGTGAGGCCTAATTAGGTGCTGCTGTTTCCTCATAAATTATCACCCATAATGTGTCTGTGACTGTGAAATACCTCCCATCACACACAAAAATCACTGAATCTCAAAACATCCAGCTCTTTCGGAGGCACACAACACGTGCTTTTGTCTCCTCAGCTCACCACACCCGCAAAAAAACACACTGCTTGCCGCCGTTTCTCCCCCCACGTCCCTGCGTTTGAATAAATAAGCAGCATTATGCAGAACAGCAAAAGTGATTACCCACTTTTAAAAGCCTTTATGAATATTTATAATGAGTTACTGTCACCACTTACTTCTGAGGCTGTTTTGTTATTCTCATGAGAAGCACTTTAGATTTTTCAAGCAAATGTTTGATATGGTGTACAGGCCTGTCTGCCTGCCTCAACTCACGCTAGTGTACATTAACACACACTGATATCTGTACTTCTGTGCTCACTGAGAGAGACTGGAAAGACCTGGTGGCTGAGAGAAAGAAAGGGAGAGAAGATGTGGAGTAGTTCAGATGAAGAAACAAAAAAGTAAGGGGTACATTCTCTAAACAGTTACACATGTAACACTGTCCTTAGAAAAAATCTAGAGTTCTTAAAAAAAAATCAACTCAATATTTTCACATGCAAATTAGCTTGCATTTCACTGCAAATGTTTTCCAGAAGTTTGCAGCTCTTCACCGGTAGTGATAAACCTGCAGCAAACCTTTGGCAACATCGAAGAGTTTGCCACAATGCTCATTTGCATGTTAAAATAATGAGTGGCAAGTTTGCAGCAAGTTTGCCAGAACTCTCAATTTTTGTAATTTTTGTGCACAGTATTGTAATGCAAAAACCTGCATTTTATTCATAAAACCACCCCCAATCCAGTTTAACCAGGCACTAAATTAGCAAAAATAGTATATGTAAATAAGGCTTATTGCAGATTTTAGTTTATTCACAAATGTCAGAGTGTTGCTCTATTAAACGGAATTCCATTTAAAAGAGCAATTTGTGTACATTTTCTTGTGATCATGGCAGCATTAATTTATCAAATTATTTTAACATTAATGCTTTTCATTTTAAAAAAATAAAAAATTAGGAGCAACAATGGTGGAGTGATGCTGTACAGTCCCAGTAAAATCCCAGAATAGCCATCCTGTGGCATTTTTCTTACTTTTCATCAGTAAACCAAAATGCCAAGCATGTCTTACTAGTTTAGAAGGTTCATTAGGGACACCAGCATTTAAAACACTACAAATCTGATGAAAGGCACATATTTCCAAAAACCTTTTCTCATATACAATCTTACAAAATGAAACAAACATAACATAATTAGTCACCTTTAGCACCATAAATAGAATTATATCATTACACATCTGTTTGTGAACTGATATTTTAATTGAACTTACATGGATTTTTGTTAGCAAACGTGGACATACATGGATTAATGTGTTCCAATGCCGCATGTTCAGTTACTGACTTGAGTCTAACTGTTCATGTTCCCAGAACTCAGCTGGTAGATTGTCGATTGCTAGAGAATTTATTTTTTGATATAATCTGATATTTCACTTTAGATCGAAATCAGTTTTATGACTAGGGTTTCTAGTCCGCTTGTTGAGTGGACAGTTCAGTTTCGAGACGTGATTTCCGGGTCCAATGCATAAATTGCCTGTCAGAATGAGCTTTTACTTGTGGTTTTGTGAAGATGGAAATCTGGCAACTGTATATGGCTGGTATAGTCTATTTTTTTGAAGCCACCTGACATTGTGTGTGCATGAATCGCTTTGGTTGTCAGGGAAATCACAGAGCCAGCATGATCTTCACTACATTTCAGACTAAAACTCCTTTCATAGTTGAACATATTTTAACAATGTTTTCAAAGAACAAGAGGAGATATTTTACATTGGTGGTGATGTTATAGATGAGCAGACCAAATCCAGCTTCAAGTGACAGCTGGATAGCTGAGGTAAATTAATTGACACTCTTCAAAACCTAAGGGGGGCATCTGATGGACATTTCTCAAGGCCAATGGAGATACTTGTTAAACAGAGAGCCTGATTAAACATATTTTCATTGGTCATTTCGATGCACAGTAGATAGAGGTTATTTGACACATTCCGTCTATGGTAAAAAGTCAAAAATTTTGGAGATATGTGTTTTTCATCAGACAGCGACGATATGCTGGTGACCAGCATAGCTGGTCTTTTCAATAGGGTGTCAAACAGTTTTGAAGTTTCAGACTAGAAAATAAGCAACCTGGTCTCATAGAATCATATTACTATATATTTTTGCTAAATTATTTTTATGGGGCTATTTAGTTTACTATAGCATGACTTGTAAACCAATACATTTTAACCTTTGCATTTATTTGTGCGCAATTAAACGGCGTGGCATGCAGTGCAAAGGACCGGGGTACGAGTCCTGAAGAGCATACAAATTGACACGTGAACCGAAATGTCATTGAAGCCTCACAAAATAATGTGGTTTCTTCAGAAATTGCTTTTTTTAAATCTCACATTTGCTTTTATGACACTATTGGTTATATTTATGTGTAAGACAGGGAGGTTGGTTTTGTTGATTTAAAACTCAATAGATCATTAACCGTAAAAACCTCATCTGTTTTGGAGAACATTTTACTCGCCTTTAGCTCACAGTGGACATTTCACCTCAGAAATGCCGCAATTTGTGTAATGAACCATGTAAAGTCATTTAGCAAAAATGTTGCAACAGTTACATACTGTAATTTTCATGAGATCAGGCTGTAAATAGGGGATTCATACAAATGATAGGTGTATGAGGATGACTTCTCATCTGTTGTGAATTGTGGTTTGGTGTTCATAGAAGGTTTGCAGAAATTATAGGTACTTCACTTAGGTGGTGTAATGGTTAAAACTCAAAGCTGTTAACTGGATTGTTGCTGGTTTGATTCCTTCAAGGACTGAACCATGAGTCATCACCATTGATAATTAACTTCAGGTTGCTCCAGAGGGATTGCCCCTGTGGTATGTTCATGGCTCTATTCCACTGGCCCTGGTTATTTGGCAATTATAAGATTCATCTTGGTTACTTTCGTAACCTCCATTCCCTGATGGAGGGAACAAGACGTTGTGTCGATGTAGTGACACTAGGGGTCGCCCTTGGGAGCCCCAAACACCTCTGATCTTTGAGAACAGGCCAATGGGAATTGGCGAGTGGAATTTGCATGCCACTCCCCCAGAGGGGCCTCTGCCTAAGGAAGATGTTGGTTCACCAACGGGGGAACCGTCTCGCGGAAGATATATCACATGGGGTTACAAATGGGTAACCAGTGCATGTGGAGCACCTACCCCAGTACAGGGCCAAGTTAGCAAACGTACTGGACCGGCAACGAATTTCTCCACAAACTCGCCTGCCACACGGCTAAGGAGGAAGGACATCCAGGGTCCACACCTTCGTGAACACGACTGGGGGTAGAAAGCACACGTCTTTACCTCCGGGAGGGGAAAGGTGCTATACGCAAGTGGTACACCCAGCCAGCTGTCCCGCAACTTACCTGCTCATACCTGACAACACACAGAACGAGACTGGCTCAACCCCGAGATTGTTGAACCTCGCGAAGGTATTGGGTGTTGCCCAGCCTGCTGCTCTGCAGATGTCTGCTAAAGAGACACCATTGGTCAGAGCCCAGGAGGCCGCCACACTCCTAGTAAAGTGTGCTCGTAGCCCCAAGGGGGATGGAATATCCTTGGCGTGATATGCCAAAGCGATGGCATCAATGACCCAGTGGGCGATCCTCTGTTTGGAGACAGCGCTCCCTTTCCGCTGTCCTCCAAAGAAGACAAAAAGCTGCTCAGAGCGTCTAAAGCTCTGCGTGTGATCCAAATAGATGCGCAAAGCACGCACTGGACACAGCAACGACAAGGTTGGGTCTGCCTCCTCCTGGGGCAGCGCTTGCAGGTTCACCACCTGATCCCGAAACGGGGTCGTGGGAACCTTGGGCACATAGCCCGGTCAGGGTCTCAGTACCACGTGAGAGTATCCCGGACCGAACTCCAGGCACGTGTCACCGACAGAGAACGCCTGCAGGTCCCCTACCCTCTTAATGGAAGTGAGCGCAGTCAGGAGGGCAGTCTTCAAGGAGAGTGCCTTCAGCTTAACTGACTCCAGGGGCTCAAATGGAGCTCCCTGTAGGCCCCGAAGGACCATGGAGAGATCCTATGTGGGAATGAGGCGCGGTCTGGGAGGATTCAACCTCCTCGTGCCTCTAAGGAACCTGATGATCAGGTTGTGCTTCCTTAAATACTTACCGTCAACTGCATTGTGGTGCGCCACCATAGCGGCCACGTACACCCTCAAGGTGGGGGGGTCGCGAGGAGTATGAGGTCCGAGAACCAAGTGTGGGTGGGCCAGTAGGGTGCTACTAGGACGACCTGCTCCTCATCCTCCCTGACCTTGCACAGGGTCGGTGCAAGTAGGCTCACTGGGGGGAACGCATACTTGCGTAGCCCCGGGGGTCAGCTGTGTGCCAGCGCATCTGAATCAAGGGGAGCCTCGGTCAGGGCATACCAGAGCGGCCAGTGGAAGGATTCCCGGGAAGCAAACAGGTCTACCTGCGCTTGACCGAATCGACTCCAAATCAGCTGGACCACCTGGGGGTGGAGTCTCCACTCTCTCCTGAGCATCACCTGCCATGACAGCGCATCCACTGTGGTGTTGAGGTTGCCCGGGATGTGAGTGGCCCGCAGCGACCTCAGTCGCCCTGGATCAATGGCAAAAGCCTCCGCAGGGCGAGCAGTACTGCCAGCAAATCGAGGCAGTTGATATGCCAACAAAGTCGTGGCCCTGTCCAGGAGCCGGCGACTCCGCGCCCGTTGCACACGGCACCCCAACCATGCTTGGAGGCATCTGTCATAACCACAACGTGCCTGGCTCATGATAATGATGGCCGTGGACACCGAATCTTTTTAACGGCAGTTTAACGCCAGCTCCGCATCAGCCTGCGACCGGGCGACCGCACCAAGGGTGGGAGCCCAGTCGAGTCCTCGGCTTCAGACTAGATGAGCCCGCTCTCTGATGCTGCGATCGAGAGCTCATCCACTTCGCGAGCACCAAATGAGATCGCGAACTCACCCTGAGATGAGCCGGCGGTCTCATCCCAGCAGGGCAAATGAGCATGCTGGGGAATGGGAGGTCCGTGGGGGGTTACCCGGCGGAGTGGCTCCCATTGGAATCCCCAAATTGCTCCCAGTGCTATCCGACGTGACCTCAAACCCGTAGGTAGAAGGACCTCCCCCTGAGGAAGGAAAGCCGCGACTGCAACGTTGCCATGGTCATGCTCTCGCAGTGAGAACATGACCCGTCCACGAACGCCGTTTCCCCGTGGGCAGCGCCCAAGCACGTAAGACAGCAATCGTGGCCATCGGAAGCGGAGAGGTAACGACCGTAACCAGAAATTATACACAAATGGAAAGCCATCTTTAAAAAGACGCTCTCCGTGAGTGGCACTCTTTTAGAAGGAAAATATACTCTATCAGAGGAAGAATATACTCTTTTAGTCTGCTGAAGCACCCAGAGGCTTTCTCTGCACACCACCGGTGCAAGAGGAGGAGAAGCCGCTGTAATGCGCTGTAAATCCAACAGCTTTGTAGAAGTGAATGGATCGGCGGAGGAATTCAGCTTGCTGAAACACAACCGCTCGGCTCCGAAGAGAAAATCTGAATGATTAGTTGCGAGTCAGCTCCTTTTATACCCGTATGTCCGGGGGAGTGGCATGCCAATTCCACTCGCCAATTCCCATTGGCCTTTTCTCAAAGATCAGAGGTGTTTGGGGCTCCCAAGGGCGACCCCTAGTGTCACTATATCGACACAACGTAGAGTGAGTGACAGATAGGGAACTATTCATTTGGGTCTAGTTTGAAGTCAAACTGATTTAACTTGATGTGTTGTTTAGTATTAGCAGGAGTTTAATGCTTCCAGTGATCCAGTCCTGAATACCTGGTCTTGAGTGGGGCAGGAGTCATCGTTCCATGAACACTGAAACGTTATGATGTCTATGAAGCTGCTGAATTAGCATAATATTATATTTTGCAAACTCACAATTAACCAGGTTTTTTGGTGGAAAATATGGTTTGAACACAATCAACCTTGATTGTACTACAGTAATATTGTAGTAACCATGGCTGTAGTAACCATGGAAAATTATATGATTACTGTAGTAAAACCATGGGTAGTTTTCAAAAGGAATTGCAATGCACTGAGCAAAAAAAGAAGAAATAAAACACTGGATGGAAATTCGGTCCATTTGCTGTCGGCTGAAAATTAAAGTTAATACGTTTATCATAAGGTTATAATGTGCAATGTTTGATGTGTGTGTTTTGAGAGCATGAAATGTTACATTAAAAGTCATATTGATAGACATTTCACCCAGAGATTTGACAACAGACCTACCGTGCTCTAAGGTTGTTCATTAAAGCCATCAGTCGATGTTATTTTAACTTCATTGTTTAGAAATCATTTTTAGTAGCTGAATTCCTTGTAAAGAACTACACTACCAATGCTGCAGAGAAACACTCTACCAATCAGAGAGTCACAGCAAACAAAGTGTGCCAAAAGACCAGCGACCGTCCAGTCCCATGACGCACTCTAAATGACACAATCGAGTCTTCTCCCTACACTTGCAAACTACTTACATATTTCCATATATCTGAATAGTTTGCAACTAAAACGTAAACTAAAAACATATTATTTCTATTTATATAATCAACAACTTTAAATCAATGGTCAGATATTTTCCATTGTTTTTCATTTGATTTCATCATTCGCAGTGTATCATGGGAGTGTACTTTATTCTCTCATTAAAGATGTTAAGCACACAGTCTTGTACCTTTGTCTTTTTGTCGGTTTTTCAGATATTTTTTATTTTTATTTTTTTGCTTCAAATCAATGTTTGTAATGTTGTGATTCACCCTGGAGCTGGTTAGTTTGGTTAATGGCTTACAACTCTTTTCTGAAGAATTTCATGAAATCCTTATGGAGAAAAAAAAATATGGGAAAAATACTTCGGTAATCAATACAGCTGAAAAAGTGGTCGGGCACTGTTGCGCTCTATTGCCTAACCCTAAACCTATTCCTAAAATTTGATTATAGGAAGTGTGTTCCAGGAACAACAAGGAATGCTTGACCAAATCAACAGAAAGAACTACAGATAAACGCTTCCTAACTAGTCTTCTGGTGTCCATCCTCCACTCTCAGACACACCTTTTTTTATATATATATATATTTTTTCTCCCCAATTTAAAATGCCCAATTCCCAATGGCATATTGACTTGCCTCAATCCAGGTGGCGGAGTACGAATCTCAGTTGCCTCCGTGTTTGAGACCGTCAATCCACGCATCTTATCTCGTGGCTTGTTAGCACGTTACTGCGAAGACATAGCGCGTGTGGAGGCTTCACGCTATTCTCCGCGGCATCCATGCACAACTCACCGCGCGCCCCACCGAGAGCGAGAACCACATTATAGCGACCACGAGGAGGTTAACCCAACGTTACTGTACCCACCCTAGCAACCGGGTAAATTGGTTGCTTAGGAAGCCTGACTGGATTCACTCAGCACACTTTTTTTTTTTTTTTATAGTTTTGTGCGGTTTGTGAAGTTTGATATTGAGGTCATTCTCATGTACTGTACTAATCTGACATACCTAATTCAGCTTATGGAGTCACTACTAATGAGCTGGGGTGCATTTCCCTTACAACGACATAACTCACTGTGTAACCACCATAGTATGATGCATCGTTGGAGAAATTAACTAGCTAGTCACGGCTGTTTCCCGAAACAGTAGTAACTATGCCGCACATCCATCGTTCGAATCACATTAGTTGAGCTGTTGTTATTGACATTACTCAGGGGGTGGAGTAATAACTTCCGCAAATGAATAAAAATTATAATAGCTCATTTACTCATACACCAGAAAGCCGTTTAATACGAGAAAGCTGCTAAAGACATGAAAGCGGCATGCACTTTGTAATGCGACAGATGCATTGCGCTACAATAGAGGGGTTTACTTCTACATCAGACTTCAGTTTTCCCCTTACGCAATTGAGCACATATGCACATGCACACTCTTCAAAAACATATGAATGCCACTTAAGCGTTAACATAAACACATAATAGCTGTGTTCTCTGACAGAAACCGTGTGTGATAAAGTGCTTTCTCTTAACAGCCTTTTATCCCTTAAATGACTGCACTCACGTTTACGTTTTAGATCGCCACTTTCTGCAAAACCCCTGAATAAATTGTTTTCTTAAATGCATGTAAACATGGAAAAAGATATACAGTACATGGAATAAAAGATATAGAAGCCTCAGCAAAGTGAAAGAATGTCCATACAGCAAACGAAGAAGAAACTATGTTTCTAACCACACGTAAATAGCTGTAGTTCCAACCACACAACTTTGTGATGCAGCTTGCAAATATCTGTTGGAACTATGGTTTTGGGAAACACCAATCATTGAACTATGTTGGTAATGACAGAACTTGCGACCATATTTGGCTAATAATGCTTTTGGGAAATGCACCCCTGATGAGTTGAATCATCAACCAGGAACATGGTTGAAAAGTGTGCATTATATGAACATGTGGACAAGTAAAATAATGGAATTGTGCTCTGGAAACATGTGTAGTCACAAATCGAGAGGGATTGACATCAAAGCAGTTGCCATGGATGCACTTCCTTTCTTTAATCAGTATCCGTCTACATGGCAGGCTAGCCAGGCATGAGCACAGATGGAAAAGAGTTAACACTTTCTCTCATCTATCCCTGTCTGAAAATCCTAGGGAACAAGTTAATTACTGAGACAGCTAGCTCATTTCACCACATCCATCAGCCTTTGTTCCATCTCAAAAATTCCTGAAGAACCTTCTAGAAGCAGTGGCTCACTTCAGCCCGTTTACGCTTTGATAAAGATGCCTCTGTTGCCATGGAGCCCACCTGGCCATGACCTTGCGGCTGAACTGGAGTTCATTAGTCACAAAGCATCGCCATGGTCCATTCACTTCGCCAGGCTAGCCAACCAATAGAAGCTCTTTGTGTAAGTGTAAGGCCACTGTTTTTTTAACCGAGAGTCTGCATAGTGTAGAGTGTTTTTGTCAAGTTCTTCAGACTTCATTAAATTATATATATATATATATATATATATATATATATATATATATATATATATATATATATATATACCACACACACACACATCTAAGCAGCTGGAGAGATATTATCCTTCTCTTTGAAAATGTTTGTGGAAGCTCAGCTTTGCAGTTTCATGTTTTATGACTGCATATTTGAACCGTCTCAGCTTTACATTGTAATTCAACACACACTTGATATTTGTTTTCACCACGAGAAAAAATAATTTCTGTCAATTTGATTTGCTATCCTTTGTTTTCTCATTATCTGGAGTGCGTGTTGCACAGCGTTCTTCTCACCCTAAACGCACCCGCTACGAGTTCATAAGTCACAAAATACTCATTTGCAACGGAACTTATATCTGTCTGCACAACAAAAGTGCACAGGTTCAATTTTCTTGGACACCCTGGAATATATTCAGAATGGATAAATAAGATACTGTGCCCAATTCACAGGGAAATGGATTTCAAACAAGATGACAAATGTTCCAGTAATAGCTCTGGACATAAAGATTGATGCAGTTCTCCGTGGAATAGCATTTTGCATCTTTAACCTTTTTCTTTTTCTGAGAAAAAGAAGCTCACAAGCAAGACACATCCCTTGTCTTTTGGTCTAGAAGCATAAATCTGTTCAGTTGAATTAAAAACGTGTGCCTGTTAAGGTGGTCTTGGGACAGTGGGGCAAGTTGTTGCCTTTTTTCAGAAGGTTTTCTTTTAAGACGAACCAGCCACAGGTGCTTTGGCATAGCATCTTCTGGATTTTGAGTTTCAAGAGGCAGATAAAGCGAATGCTTACGGACATTATACTGTGGAGGAACCAAGCTGAAGGACTTCTTGCCCAGAATTAAAGATTCACAATTAATTTCCTCGTAGATGACCGCTAACTCAAAACCTCATGCACTGATTTATATCTGATGCCCAGTGTGAGAGTGAGCGTTTATCACCAACACCACCGAAACCAATGGACCTCATGAGGGTTATATTCAGAACTCATTAGATCCAAGGCTGATCTCTTAAATGGGCTAGGATTATCATAAAATGCTGACAGGTCAGGGGCCAAACCATATGAGAAATTAAACAAAATCGCATTTGGGCACATCTTCCAATCCACATCTCTATTCGAGATCATATCAAACACTTGACTGCGAGAGGAAAATCAATACGCCATGGCCAAGTTCAAAAATATTCTTCATTAAAAATGGAGAAGGCTGCACATTCTCAGCTGTTAGTTGGCCAAAGGTGGACAATTTAAGCTGGAGTGATTCTTATCATTGTTAAGTAAATTGATCTGCTAAAGAAGAAAGAAATGGAGAGTAAAGAGAAGTTGTAATAAGATTTATTTTGAAGTATATTAACAAAGTGCTACTGCATAACACGCAGGACTGTAAGAGCTCAAGCTCTGCAGCTTCAAAAAGAGCTGTGTTAATGCCAGTCTGTTGTAGATGCCCACAGTAATTTTTCAGCACTCAGATTTAGCGCGCTGTTCTCTGGATTGGTTTATTCATAACCGCATGAATGTTTTACTAGAAGGCAAAGTAAAGGCAAAAATATTTGAATGGCTTGACCATACAGATTTAACTATTGGGTTTTTATTGTTTGATCTCTCATGCTAGATATTGTGAGATTTACTATAGAGTAAATCTCACAAACCAGTCAAGAACATGTCCAGGTCATACTTCTTTCTTTTTATGTTGGGGTCAAATTAGAAATTATATTTTGCACAAATAAAATGAAGACTATTTTTGGGTAAGATTTTTTTGTTAAGAAAAATAATAATAATAAATAAATAAATAAATAAACATAAGATTTCTTACATTGACATTATTTTCAGTACAATTAGGCATATTTTCCCCATTTCTTTATTTTTATAAAGCATAAAAAAGCAAAAATTGCTAAACAATAAATAAATAAATAAAACTATAAATTATTTAAATTGTAAATATGTTTAAATAATTAAAAAAAAACTGTATTACTTTTTTTTATTATTATTATTTTTTTCTTACTGTAGTGCAGTTACAGAAATGAGAATAGCAAGACTAACAGTAACACATCTGGACACATTACGGCAATTTGAATTTGGGTGGAAAATAATTGCTATGAATTTTTCAGGAAAATAATGTCAAAATAAAAATAAAAAAATTAAAAACCTTAATGGTCCTAAAAGACATAAGTTTCTTAATGAAAATAAAATATCTTGAGATGATTGTAATAATGAGGGTAAGAGGGAGAGGCAGATGGCAGAGCGAGTGAGTTTGTGACCAACAGTGACAGCTGCAGTAAGTAACAGGCCATTTCTCAAATACACTCAACATGAACTAATTTAGTTCTTTATTACACAACATGCTGGTGTTTCCTAGAGGCAAAGAAACAATTAATGCATGCAATTAATTTTAAATATTGTTGTATTAAGCCTCTTGAACACCAACATTTGTTCCAACAACACCAACACTATATATTTAGATGGCAATTGGAAATACGTGTTGTTGTGAAATTTAAAGGTGATTTTTCAATGTTACACTTTCTCCTATCCCAGCTTACACTAATATGCAGAGTCGATAATAAAGCATTTGCAGGTTGATTTCCCTGAAAAGTGCAAACTTCTTGTCTTAACCAACCTGACACTGCAACATTGGCATAACTAATGACATGAGTTCTGTTTGCTAAACAATGGAAGTTAGGTAGTGTTCAGGGAAACCTGTCTGAGAATGGGTTTTTTTATTTTTTTTTTTTATTTTTTTTTGTGGTGACACTAGTAGATGCAAAAATTTCATATTTCACCTGGCAGCCTAGAAAAACATAAGGGTATTTTACATAAGGTGCTTTCCTCTCATGATGGGTGTCATGTTGAGATCACATAACCAGGCCAGTATTATTAGATTTGATCTTGTAAACTGCCTCTTATCAGGCACTTGTGGAATAAATGAATCATTGTTGACAAAAACACAGTGGTGGATCTTGGCATAGGCGATATAGGCAGTCACCTAGGGCAGCAGTGTTATATGGGGTGCCCCGACGAGCTGCACCTCAACCCTGCAGCAGTTTTGGAAAAGAAGCAGTTACATTATACAGTAGCGTTACAGTAGATAAATGATTTTGACAATAGTGCAGTTTTTCCAGTAACTAGCTACTTTTTGGTGTAGCATAACAAAACACTAAATTGCTTTTTGTCACATTGATTTGCGCACACTGCAGCTGAGTAAACTAAGACAGTGATCAAACACATTTACCTAAACCGTCTCCTCACTCTTTTGTGAATGTCTTTTTCTTATTTAAGTGAGGTTACGTCCACATTAATCCAGATAATTCAAAATGCCCTCCATCCACACTGCCGTTTTCAAACGTTGTTTGTCCATACTGGACTTTCATGTATGTGAAACGCAATTGGACTTTTGTCACCTTCAAAGAAATGCATTGTGAAGTTTGTCACCTTTGAAGGAATTCATTGTGAAGGTTCTACAAAGTAACATTTATCTTTAATAACACTATCAAAGTGGAGAGGAGGCAGATCAATGCTGCTACAACATGGGCTGCCATCTTGATTGTATTGGGTTAAATGGATCACATGACTGCATCACATGACAACAAATACGTCATAATTTTTAAATATCTGTTTTCCCTTGTCCACACTACAATGTGAAGATGGTGGACTAAAGGCCAAAATGTAGAGAAAGTGATGCATTTCAAACCTCATTTAATCATATACTGTAAATAAGAATTAAATAATAGGCCTATCATTTGAAAGCTATATTATTAAAAACATTTTCTTCCTTCAATAGCTTCAATGCAGTTAGCTACTTTTTTGCTAGTTGTCCTGGTTACTTGCGTAACCTCCGTTCCCTGATGGAGGGAACGAGATGTTGTGTCGATGTAGTGACACTAGGGGTCACTCTTGGGAGCCTGAGACACCTCTGGTCTTTGATAAAAGGCCAATGAAAATTGGCGAGTGGTATTTGCATGCCACTCCCCCGGACATACAGGTATAACAGGAGCTGGTATGCAACCACTCATTCAGGTTTTATGCTGAGGAGCCGAGACAAGGTCCGGCCATTTCAGCGGGTAGTTCAGCTTTGTGGCAGGAGGGACACAAAGTCTTGTTCCCTCCATCAGGGAAAGGAGGTTACGCAAGTAAGCAGGACGTTCCCTGTCTGTCACTCTATCTCAACTATCTGTTGATGTAGTGACACTAGGGGTCCCTATACGAAATGCCTCAACTGGCTGAACTGTGTTACGTGAACTGGCGGTGTGTGATGGGCAGACCACTGTGTGCCTCGTAGCCAGCACACCAGGCCGACACGTAACCTCCCCCAACATAGTTATGAGTGTCGAACGGCCCTTTGGTGATAAGTCGACTACCTAAAAGATAGAGACAGGCTAACCCAGTCGTGGCCTCTTTTCCCCTTCTTTTTTTCCACTCCCTAAAAAAGAAGGGGGATTATCCGACTGGGCCGCCAGGTCTAGTCAGGGGGTGTCCCTCCCAAGGGGAGGACACCGCGGAGACCACACCTCGCCCAAAGAGAGAGGGGGATGTTTAAGTGGAAAAATTACATCACATGGTCTTGGCGACCATATGGAGAGTCTCAAGGTAGATCCTACCCAACGGGGGAGGAGTTACTACAAACATGGAGACTGTGGCAGAGGGGCTCTGCCCAAGGAAGACGCAGTTTGCCAACAGGGAAACGAATTAGTGGAAGATATATATCGCATGAGGTTACCTTACAGGGACCACCACATGTGGAGCACCTACCCCAGAACAGGGCTCTTAGTTAGCACGTGTACTGGGCCGGCAGCGAGTCTCTCCGAAAACTCGACTACCACAAGGCTCGGAGGAAGTCAACCAGGGAACATAGTTTGTGAACACTACTGGGAATTAATGGCGCAAGTCTTCAGCTCAGAAGAGGTGAAAGGTGCTATGTGCAAGTGATACACCCGGCTGGCTATCCCGGGCTTATCTGCTTGTATTGCGTGCCACTACCTGGGACGAAACTGGTTCCACCCGGAGGTTGTAGAACCTTGCAAAGGTGTTGGGTGTTGCCCAGCCCGCTGCTCTGCAAATGTCTGTTAGAGAGGTACCCCTGGCCAGGGCCCAGGAGGCTGCTACACCCCTGGTAGAATGGGCTCGTAGCCTTACTGGGTCAGCACATCCTGGGCGTGATATGCCATAGCTATGGCGTCAATGAGCCACTGGGCGATCCTCTGCTTGGAGACAGCGCTTCCTTTCCGCTGTACACCAAAGCAGACAAAGAGCTGCTCAGAGAACCTAATGCTCTTGTGTGATCCAAATAGATGTGTAAAGCATGCACCAGACACAGAAACGACAGGGCTGGGTCTGCCTCCTCCTGGGGCAGTGCTTGCAGGTTCACCACTTGGTCCCTAAAAGGGGTTGTGGGAACCTTGGGCACATAGCTCGGTCAGGATCTCAAGATTATGTGAGAGTATCCCGGACCGAACTACAGGCATGTTTTGCTGACAAAGAACGCTTGCAGGTCTCCTTCCCTCTTGATGGAAGTGAGCGCAGTCAGGAGGCCAGTCTTCAAGGAGAGTGCCTTAAACTCAGCTGACTACAAAGGCTCAAGGGGGCTCTCTGTAGAACCTGAAGAACTACAGAGAGGTCCCATGAGTGAACGAGGCGCGGTCTGGAGGGATTCAGCCTCCTGGTGCCTCTCAGGAACCAGATGATCAGGTCGTGATTCCCTAAGGACTTACCGTTGACTGTGTCGTGGTGTGCTGCTATGGCGGCAACATACACCTTCAAGGTGGAAGGGGACAGCCGCCCTTCCAACCTCTCTTGCAGGAAGGAAAGCACTGATCCGACTGCGCATCTCTGGGGGTCTTCCCATCGGGAAGAACACCACTTAGCGAACAGACACCACTTAATGGCATACAGGCGCCTCGTAGAGGGGGCCCTAGCCTGAGTGATCGTTTCTACCACCGCAGGTACCGCTTAGGTCTTCCACGTCTCGTACAGGGGCCAGACATGGAGATTCCAGAGGACTGGTCACGCCTGTCCCTGAGAAAGAAGGTCCTTCCTCAGGGGAATTCGCCGGGGGGCTGTCACGAGGAGCGTGAAGTCCAAGAACCACGTCTGGGTGGGCCAGTAGGGTGCTACCAGGACAACCTGCTCCTCGTCCTCTCTGACCTTGCACAGAGTCTTTGCAAGTAGGCTCACTGGGGGAAACGCATATTTGCTCAGGCCAGGGGGCCAGCTGTGTGCCAACGCATCTATACTGAGGGGGGCCTCGGTTAGGGTGTACCAGAGCGGGCAGTGGGAGGAATCTTGGGAGGCGAACAGGTCCATCTGTGCCTGTCCGAATTGACTCCAAATCAGCTAGACCACCTGAGGGTGGAGCCTCCACTCTCCCCTGAGGGTAACCTGCCGTGACAGCGCGTCCGCTTTAGTGTTGAGGTTGCCCGGGATGTGAGTGGCTCACAGTGACTTGAAGTGCTGCTGGCTTCAGAGGTGGAGACGGTGGGCGAGTTGTGAAATACAGCGAGAGCGCAGACTGCCTTGGCAGTTGATATATGCTACCGTTGCCATGTTGTCTGTCTGAACTAACACGTGCTTGCCCTGGATCAACGGCCGAAACCTCCACATGGCAAGCAGAATTGCCAACAACTCGAGGCAGTTGATGTGCCAATGCAGTCGCGGGGCCGTCCACAAGCTAGCGGCTGTGTGCCCATTGCAAACAGCGCCCCAGCCTGTTTTGGAGGCATCCGTCATGACCATGACACACCTGGAGACCTGTTCTAGGGGAACACCTGCCCGTAGAAACGAGAGGTCGGTCCAAGGGCTGAAAAGACGGTGACAGACCGGCTTGATGACCACGCGATGTGTTCCATGGCGCATTGGAGAGTGAGGTCGGTCACCGAGCGCAGTTCCTGCATCAGATCTGGGGCAGAACTACCCTCGTGCAGTTCTTTTAGCACCTTGGCTTGGTGGACCAGCAGGAGAGCCATGGCATGCAGGGCAGAGGCGGCTTGTCCAGCAGCGCTGTAGGCTTTAGCCGTCAGGGACGACATGAACCTACAGGGCTTGGACGGGAGCTTTGGGCGTCCACGCCAGGTGGCGGCGCTCTGCGGGCATAGGTGCACCGTGAGCGCCTTATCCACCGGGGGAATCACCATATAGCCCCTGGCCGCCCTGCCATCGAGGGTAGTGAGGGTGGGGGAACTGAGGAATCAGGACCGGGCAGTAAAAGCTGCCCCCCACGATTTCGTCAGCTCCTCGTGCACTTCCGGGAAGAAAGGCACTAGAGCGGGGCGTGGCTGCTTTGAGCGGCCCATCATCTCTGCATCAGCCTGTGACTGGGCAATCGTCCCCGAAGGGGGGAGCCCAGCTAAGGCTTCTGCGTCCGACTGGACAAGCCCGCTCTCCGATGCTGCACTCGAGAGCTCATCATCTTCGCGGGCTCTGAACAAGAGGCCAGACTCATGAAGCGGACTCATCCAGAAGCCCGATCAGGGCAGGCGAGCGTGCTGGGGAATGGGAGGTCTGCAGGGGGATACCCGGCAGAGGCGATCCCATTGGGGTCCCCAAATCACCCCCAGTGCTAGCCACGCTGCCCTCAAACCCGTAGGTAGAAGGAGCGAGGTGGGGAGCCGCTGGGGTGCAACGTTGCCATGACCGCAACGTTGCCATGGTCATGTTCTCGCAATGAGAACATGAACCATCCACAAACGCTGCCTCCGTGTGTGTCGCGCCCAGACACGAAAGACAGCGATCATGACCATCTGAAGTTGAGTTAACGACCGCAACCAGGAATAACACACAATCGGAAAGACGTCTTTAATAAGACGCGTCTTTAAAAAGACATTCCGTGTGTGCCGCTCTTTTAGAGAAATAATCTCTTTCAGAAAATATACTCTCGTTTTTCTGCCGAAGTGCCCAGGGGCGTTCTCTGCAGTGCACCAGTGCAGAGGAGGGAGAAGCCGCTGAAATGCTCTGTCAGATCCAGCAGAGGTGAATGAACAGTAGGAATTCAGCTCAATGAGCATGACTGTTCGGCTCCGATGAGAAAATCTGAATGAGTGGTTGCATACCAGCTCCTTTTATACCCGTATGTCCGGGGGAGTGGCATGCAAATACCACTTGCCAATTTTCATTGGCCTTTTATCAAAGACCAGAGGTGTCTCGGGCTCCCAAGAGTGACCCCTAGTGTCACTACATCGACACAACGTCAAGTGAGTGACAGATAGGGAACATGTCTGATTTTGCCTAGGGCACCATATGGGTCAGAACCGCAACCCCAAATCTTTATGCATTTCTATAATGGTATTGGTAAATATGGGGGCAGTATACAGTATACAGTAAAGTCCAAGACAAATGTTAGCCAGCGAAACATTAACAAAAACTTACTTAGTGCACTTTAAAGTTAGTGGTTTCTTAAAAAAAGATTGCACATAGCAGTTTTAGGATGGTTCAGGAGAATAATTTAAATTAAGAACATTTAAATTCATATATGAAAAGGCTTCACATAGAATAATGAATTATTGCTTTATTTGGGTGCACCTCTTTGAGTTCACCCCAGCCTTGCTCTATTCGGCAAGCTGCCCCCTCTCAACACTTTGTCCATGCTCCTGTCTCCTGCATCACAGCTCCAGGCTTGATAAAGATGGAATGGGTCTTACAAGCCTGCTACACCGTGCTACACATCTCGATATGCCAGGCTGATAATCTGACACTGACAGCAGTCCACATGAGAACAGACCTGTTGAAAAGAAACTTCACAAATTAGATCTCTTTAATATCTTCTTCTAGACAGCTCTGAAATCAAATGGAGACTTTTGCAGAAGTCTACTGTATCCCGCATCTTAGAAATAGTAGTGTAAATCTTGAGCAATCTGATGCTTCAATATGGGGCAAAATGCCTTCAAAACAAGACGTTTGACGGTCCGACCGCCCCCATCAACCGTTTTGCCATCCGTTCAGGGTGAAGAGGGTCCCCTTGAGCATCTTGCTGCTAAAATAAGGGACAATAGGCATCCTGGCTAATACAGGACATTTGGCAACCCTAGTGCAGGCTCACGGTCAATGGAGTATATTTTGAAAGACTAGAAAGCTTGACTGTGTGTGAGATGTAATCAGAGGTGAAAAAGTTTAACCTTTACGGTATATCAACAGATTGATCTCACAGTGAAATCGGAAACATTAAGTTGGCTTTTCTTTAGATAAAATCGGTCTGTGCTTACCGATATTTGAAACACTGCCCCCAGTGGCCAAAGCAGTAAGTATTGTTGGGCATATGGGCATGTGTGAGCTCCATTATCTGAGTGAAAAATTAATGGAGGGGCACTAAAAGCGAGTTGTGAATCGAGTTGTTTTCAGCTGTACATGCTGTAATATTGTAATATAATATGTATTAAAATAATTTTTAGATGTTAAAAAGTGCAAGACCATACAGTATGTTGAATGAAAGTTTAATAACATTTGTGTGTTTTTGAATTTACATTAACTAATGATCTGTTAAGCTTTATGTAATATAGTTAAATTAATTAGTTAACATGAACAAGGACATTATCTCATTCTTCTGACCAGTATTGTGTAACATTACTTTTAAAAGTATCTCGCTAGAATATTGTGTTACTCCTTAAAAAAGTAACTAAATTAATTAAAAATGTATTTTTATGGAAAGTAAAGAGTTACTTTACTTTTAATTACTTTTGTGTTACTTTTTTCTCATAGCCACTTTCTCTTCAGCTATGCTATGCGTTCCATACAAATAAGCCATGCATTGCATACAAGAGATATTACAGGTCATGCTAGCTACTGTACAACATTCATGTCAAAACAACATAGTAAACAAACAGATATTTAGAAAGTAGGTCTTCACATCATATTTATAATAAAGAATCAATAACATGAATATGCATGATTTGTTTTTCCATCAACATGGCTGCCAATATGAATAAAGCAGCAAAATCCAACACTTGAACCTGCATCATATATGTCATCATGTGCTGTGCCCATCGACAATGTCAGAGTCAACTTAAGATTCAAATTTTCAGATTTTTCAAAAGTCATGATAAAATTCAGTGGGGAATGTCAGTCTAACATGTTCAAGGAATAAGTCTGATGAACAAATGAATATTTTTCACTTAAGTCATCTCAGTGCATGCTTGTTTTGAGCTGATTCACAGTGCGTACAGACGCCACTGGTTGATCACATACAGCTTCAAAGGCTCATTTTGATACATTTTGAATGGAATAGTTTTTTATGCTATCAAAATGTCATAAAAACGGTTTATTTCATGAATCAAACTACTTGTTTATTATAAAACAAAAATGTAGAATATTTTTAGAAACTAAGGCATTTTCTCTGCATACACAATCGATGTAGAACGTTACTTGGAGCCACACTGATCCAGAGTCAGCTTTTTCTTTAGTGAGTAGTTCACCCTGTGTATCATGTTGTGGCCAGTGGGAGACTAGTCTTATAATCCCAATGCCTAAACACGTTTACTGATTTTTTAATACAGTGTGTATTAACACATGAATCGATCGCGTTTCCATCAACCGAATGTTCACCTCATATTACACTCATACACGACATGTGCATGAGCGTTAGTGAGTTGATTGACAGGCGATGTATGTATCTAAAAGATAATTGGCGGGACTTCCTTTCTACATCCATTGACTGTTGGGCACCAGAGCATCTTGGTTGGGCGTTTCAATTTTTCCCATTAATTTAAACAGAAATGACTCGTCTCTGCTAAATAGTCTCTGGCCTCACACTCTATATAACTACAATGCCCATCATGCACTACGTCTCCTCCCTGAAGTTTGCACACCGTTACTCCTGATTTCTCGCAATCCAAGGAAAGTAGGGGTGTACAAAAGCAACGCGTTACTTTACGTATAAAGTAACTCAGATATTATGGTCTAAAATAAAAAATTATGCGTTACTTGTTACTCGAAAAAGTAATCTGATTACGTAACACGCATTACTTTTAACGCGTTAACCCCAACACTGTTTCTGACTATTAGAATATACATTAGCTAATGATCTGTTTAGCATTATATGTTTGTTAATTATTTATTAATGAAAGTTATTACAGGATAAAGTGTTACCAATACTTAATATGTAAGCACATATTAGCTAAAGATACTTCATATAAAGTGAGACTGTTCATTTTTTGTTTGACATCAAACTTCCTGATTGTCCAGATAGGCTTTTAATGTTAATATTGGTCTGTTGTGAAGGGAATCCCTCTCTGATCACATCAGTTGATTTTGTGTGATAATAAATGACAGTCTCATATAGCTCTCAGACAGGAAGATGACAAGTACTTTACTAATTTCCTCTCTGCTGTTATGGTGCTCTGCTGTACACATCCCTGTGGATACAGAAATTAATGTATTGTGTGGCATTGATTGTGTAGCTATGGTGTGATAAATATATCACGGCTTCTGCGAGCACTATCGAGCGAGGTGGCATGTATGAGTCTGTCGCGAGTGAGCGGGCAGACAAGGGGCATTGTTCACTAGACAGGTGCCCAGCTGAGAGCAACAGCAGCAGCCCTGTACCACTCGCTGTAGGCAAAGGCTGAATGACAAACCAGTAGTAAACACACAGCACTTAAAACTAGAATTAGGGCTGCACAATTAATTCAATTAAATAAAAATCACGGAATGGCCTAGTGTGATTATTAAACTGAAAGAGACTTAATAAAATAAATATATTGTATTTAAAGTGAGTGGTACATTTATATGTGGGTAATTATAAAAATCCTGCATTATCTGCACATTTTAAAATATTAAAGGTTGTGTATATGTCTGATCAGATGCAACAGATGTTCATTAAGGCAGTGGGAGGAAAATAAATGTAACAATACTTCTTTATTCCATATTATTTACAAGAATAAGATGGTGGGAAAGAACTGAACATGTTTCAAACTCACTCAGAAAAACTGATTCAATTATACACAAGATACACACCTTTAACAAACAAAAACATCTGTTTGACAAACAAATGCCTGAGCCCAAAATTCCGAAAATTCCATTCTGTGCCAGAATATGATATTCCTATCCAAATTCATATTATATTCATATTCATATAACATCACACACCTGAACTGTATATACCATATTGAAGAGAAGAACTAGGACTTTCAAATGATATAAATATATGTATGATATTTAAGGCGAATCATCCTTTATCAATAAGATTTCACACAGCAATTTTTACAAAAATCTTCTCCGGCCACCATACTTCATCAGACAACTGCATTTTCAACCATTTTAATTACAAGCTAGAGGGAAACTTAGAATGTATGAAATATACCTAATTTTGTGGGCAATGTAGAATAGCAGACAGATTAGAAATGTATCGTTTAAAAGTTATGATCATTCTAGTGATTAGTGGGAAAATGGGGGAAAAAAAAAACATTTAGAATGTTAAGATACATTTCACATGACCTCTCCTCAAATATTCCTTTTGAGCACCTGTAATAATAAATTGAGATTGCATCTGAAATTGAAGGACACAAACACTGAAATATACAATTTATGTGTTCAATAAAACACACACTTTATTTAATTTGAACATTAGAATTACGAATTACACAGCAAAACATACAAAATCAAACTTTCGAACTGTCTACAATAAATACATTTTGAATAAAGAGTGCATGAACAGAATATATATCAATTCATAAATACTCAACAACTGCAATACCTGTGGAGAGAAAAGAGGGAGAAAAGAGGGGAGGGGGAGGACGACAACACCAGTAAACACAGCCCAAACTAGGCCTCTTCGCGAAACTGGTCACACTCAGCTGAGTGCCAAGACTGAAAACAGTTCCTATCGTGAACCAAGCAAAGTCTTTTGCCATTACATTCCGGCACACAACAAGCTACTTTAGTTTTATTTTCAGTCCTACTTTTCTGATAACATAGCTAACATCTCTTAGAGGACTCTTCAAATTTAGGGACATGGGCTGTGTGGAGTGATGATGAAGGAGGGACTACAGGCTTTAGTGTATGCAAAGGGAAACTTGCGTGATTATCGATACCTCCCAGCTGATGAGCCAGGTTTTCTCTGAAATCTATCTGGGTTAAGTTCACCGGTCTACGCTAATCCCCTGGTGCCGCATAAATGTGTTGCCATTCCTTAAACAGTATGAAACTACTGACGACGGCAATGTCTATGAAGTGGAAAAAAAAAGTCTTCCACCACTTCTGAGTTTTTTGTAGGACGTCGTAAGATTTTAGCATTTGGTCTGACCTATCAACACCGCCCATATTTTTGTTATAATTGCTCATTATAACAGGAGGCTACTTCTTTTGTCCAGTCGCCATCATTTTTTTTACAAACCTAGTAATTCCTAAGGTGATCCTGATTATCCTCTGTGGTAGGGTCTACAACATGTAGAGCTGCTAATAGAGCCTTGTAGCGGTCACGCAACATAAATCTCCTTGACCACGATCCCTGAAGTGACTTGCTTCCCCAATGATGATGGGAATCAGGGAAAATTGAAAACCCGATGTAAATAAGCAACCCAAGAAATTTGTAAAATTCATCGGGGGTCACCTCCATCCAAGATCCTTGGTAGCTGGAATATGACAGACAGTTTAGGACGAGCTCCCACCCCTGACGGTTTGTAAAGCTGCATATCTCAGCAACTACAGCCTGATTAAAAAACAGCATGAAAAAGTCAATTTCTCGCAACATCACATTGGAGGTTGACCGCACAGCCTGATGTCAATACCGAATGGACGGCTAGGCTTAAATGGGAGAGGTTTTGGTGCCTGTGAATCGATGTCAGAGTACGAGGGATAAGAAACAGAGTCAGGGAAGCGTTTACGCTTTCTAGCTGACTTGGGACCTGTGCGAGAATGGCTAGCCGTACCCAAAATAATAAGAGTAACAGTGTTAGTTAGTGTTACTGTGAGTTTCAGTCATATGAGAAATAGAAACAAACAATACATACACATTCATACATACGCAGTTGATGGTCTTGGCTGGGGATCAGGTTCCATCTCATCCTCCATCTCCTCATGATCCGGGTCTTCCTGCAGTAGTTCCTGGTCCAGCAGATCTTTCTCCTGTGTGCTCATGCCCTCAAAAGCAGGGAGCCATAGTCTTTCCATCTCTACAACCGAAAGTACACAATTGGTAGCCAGCAATGCGTTCTTCTCAAATCCATATGCTGAATAGTCACCAAAGGCTTACAGACTAAGCAGAATGTCCAATTGCAGATAGCCCTCTCACACTTTCCTTGTGAACAGAAAGCTACACACAATCTAAAAACATGTCTGTGTGATGGATGGGTAACGATATCTGCTAAATTATAGAAAGATACACTCACAGAAATATTTAAGCCTATTTGTAAGATTTATTTAATTTAATTGCATATAAATTTCCATTAATTTGCATTACATAGTTTTAATATAAACAAACTTTGTTTATATTAAAACTATGTAATGCAAATGAATGGAAATTTATATGCAGTTAAATTACATAAATCTTACAAATAGGCTTAAATATTTCTGAGTGTGTCAACCATTTTTTTTTTTTTTTTTTATTACAAGGGAAAATCAACAAGCTAGATATCTTATCTAACTAGCAGGTCAGTTTCCAGGCAGGTCTGAACAGCATCTGCTCTCTGCCTCACATTACTTCAGGCGGATTTTTCACAAGCGACAAAATTGGCCAAAAAAGTTGATATTGATGTTTCGCTAAACATTTACATAGTATTGCTAGCTAATGTTTATTTAGCAAGTTTCACATAAATTTGCTTAAAAATAGAGGCTAGCTGCCTGTCCGATGAACGCCGACGGTCATGTAATTTTTTTCCAGAAATAACTAGCGTTACTCCTACAAATAAATGCTTCGTAACAAAAACGTTTTGACTTTCAACTGACAATATTGACAGCACATGTTAAATAACTTGTCTTACCTCAAAAGATCGCCTCAGTTTTCAATCTGAAGCAGTAAAAAAAAAAAAAAAAAAAACATGAATAAAAACAGTGACTTTCATGCAATTCTTACCAAATAGTGAGCATTTTATCGTACATGTTATAAAGGCGTAATAAAAAATAAAATATAATACAAAAAAAGCCTAATTCATGATTTATGTGACAATGTAGCAAAAATAAACTCTTATAGTGAGAATAAAAGGAGGGATTATGTCATTTTGCTACAGGCCGCTTTGTGTTTATATTCATTACTGTAATGTCTTGACTTACTTGTTTTGTAATGTTGATGTCAAAATAATGGTGCTATTTCGAGTGCTGTCCTAACTTAACTAGTCCTAGTTACCTAAAGTCCTCTACAAAAACACTTTTCAGATCTTCATGCTCATTCACAACATACTATATATCATATAACAATGCCTGATGACCATTAAACTACACTGAAATGTATTGACATAGGTTTCTAATGTTGGCAACTCCTTAATAAATGTTTCATATGTGTCCCCTTTGCATTAAGGATTATTTTCATAGGCTATTAATGTTAAAAAAAGAGTGTTATTAAACATTTATAACATGTGAGGTAAAAGGGCTCACTATTTGGCAGGTATTTCATGAAAGTTGCCCTTTTTATTCATGCTGTTATAACTGTATATGAGTGGTTTATAATGCATTTGTAAATTACTTATTAGTCATTCATAAACCCCTTTATAACCCCCTTGAAAATTGATTTCCCCCATTACATGCAGCAAATCAATATTAAGTCTCTGTTCTACATATCTGTTTGCTTCTCTATCATTATGAAAGCTCTGTGCTTTAGTGGTGAATTTTTAAATATGCAGGAATAAAATTTCTGAATGCAGCATAACTATGTAAGATTGAACCATACAATTTAAAAAAAAAAAAAAAACTAGCCAAACTTAGAATTACTACTAATAAAATGAGGTCTAATTAGTCTTCAATCTGTCTAAATGTTGCATTTCATAATACAAAATAGAAAAGAGAGATTTTGTTGCTTTTACCGTAAATTCACAAGGGGCGGGTGTTTAAAAAAATGTATCCCCTTTTCTCCCAATTTGGAATGCCCAATTCCCATTACTTAATAAGTCCTCATGGTGGCGTGGTTACTCACCCCAATCCGGGTGGTGGAGGACAAGTCTCAGTTGTCTCCGCTTCTGAGACCATCATTCCGTGCATTTTATCATGTGGCTCATTGTGCATGACACTGTGGAGACTCATGCACCCCATTGAGAGTGAGAACCACTAATCGCGACCACGAGGAGGTTACCCCATGTGACTCTAACCTCCCTAGCAACCGGACCAATTTGGTTGCTTAGGAGACCTGGCTGGAGTCACTCAGCACACTCTGGATTCGAACTCGCGACTCCAGGGGTGGTAGTCAGCGTCAGTACTCGCTGAGCTACCCAGGCCCCTGGGAGTTTGTTATTTTAACTTTTAGTCTCTCTTCCTGTTTAGTTTGTGAAATTATATACTGTAAGATTCATTGACAGGAAATGCTTTAAAATCCTAAATAGGCATTTGTTCCATCCATCCCCTATTCATTTACTCTCATCATTCCTGCCTTCACTTATTTTTACTTTTCATATTCCAGTCCATGTCAAATTTTACTTTCAGTGGAATTTGACAGAGATTACAGAAGGAATTGGCCGTTTTCTTTGTAAGGAGGTTCAGGCACAAAATTATATTACTTAATACACCAAATTATATAATACTTATACATACATAACATATATGTACCAACACATTTTTTAAAATCAAAAGTTTAATATATTATCATTAGTTAATGCACTATAAACTAACTTGAACTTACAATGAACAATTGTATTTTTATTAACTAGCATTAACAAAGAATAATAAATACTGTAAAAAATTATATTCTTCAATGTTAGTTAGTGATACCTAATGCATTTACTGATGTACGGATGCAACCGTATTTAAAGTGCTACCAAAAACCTTTCCACAGTATTGTTTTCTATTACACACATCCTACAAAACAGAATGACAGTAATAACAAAAGAACATGCATAAAAGGTAGGCATTATACAAGAACAACTATTATTGTATTCTTATTACAATAATATTATTATTGTAATAAGAAATAGCTCAGTATTGCTATACACATTTAATTACAACAGTAGACAGTAAATGTATCAAGTGTTTGTGGCAGTGAACTGCTTTTATTCGTGCTGTCTTGAGGGATCATTTAAATGATGGACCTCCAGTGAGTGTAAGTAAAACATTGAGCAGAGCTTTACTCTGACATATGGTGAGTCAACAGGGGCAAACTGCTGACTGACCCAAGCAAAACACTTCAATCTCTCTACACTGTGCTTCACTGCTCCCCAGGGCTTGATTGATTGATTCGCCAGCCAATCAGAAAGCATCACTCCCCATCACTAAAGGCATCCATTTATCTGCAGCCTGTCAAGCACACTCACAAAGGGAAAGCTGTTATGAAGCTAGCACTCTATAACATCACATCTGTAAAGAACCACAATATTTATTTATTAAATGCTTGCATGATTTCAGCAAAAAAAAAAAAAAAAAAAAAAAAAATCTTTGACATTATATAGTTTGATGCCATATCTTGATTTCCTATATTTGTATGTTGTTTTATTTTTTTTTATTTTTTTTTTAAACCCACTTGTGCAATACAATATTTCTATTTCAATTTAACATTGCTCCTCAATGCCAGTTTTTTTAAATTATATTTTTTTTACAGCTGTTAACATGGTGTTTCTTGTGTTTGTCTTGTTATATGTCCCGGTCACTGTATTTTGTTTCTTCTCCTTAAAAAAAAAAAAAAAGGCAATAAACCAGCTTTCACTTTCACTAATTTCAAAATGAGGTAACAATAAGTAAAGTGCGGTTCTAGCACACATACATTTTTGAAGTTTTTATTTTTTTATTTTATTTTTTTGCTGAGCCACCCTGTATACACACATACATTTGCATAATGCATATGTAAATAATAATAATAATAATAAAAAAAAGTGTAATTAGTAAAACTGACTGTTTCTCTCATTCTCTCTGTTTCTTTTAGGTGGGATATTTGAATCGATCGAAAGTGGTCCATCAGGTGCTGAAGAACTTGCCTTTAAGTTTGCTTTAAATACTATCAACAGGAACAGAACTTTACTGCCAAACACCACACTAACATACGACATCCAAAGGATAAACATCCATGACAGTTTTGAGGCCTCCAGAAAAGGTAAAGCTATCTCCAGCTGTCTTCAGGGGCCATAGATGAACAGAGAGTGATTATAGTTAAGCACGTGGGATATATATATCAGGAGGGACGTGGGCTTTACATTTAATTCATTTAACCGCAGGGAGACATCAGTAGCTGTCTGGTGCATAAACACAGAGAATTGATTTGTTTCAGGTAATGAGTCAGAGGGGTGATTCAGTGACCTGCTGATACCCCTGAGACACATACACACACTACAGTCGTCTGTCATTTACACACTGTGGAAACATCTGAATTCTCTTATAATGATTAGACACTCCATTAGCTGATGCCACTGTTAGCACAATTTCTCCATGTAAGTTTGTTTAAAGATCACAGAGATACAGATTAAAACAGTAGTTTTTCAAAACGAAAATTATATATATATATATTCATTTACTTTTATTGATGATTATATATATATATATATATATATATATATATATATATATATATATATATATATATAATCATCAATAAAAGTAAATGAATCCAAAGCTCAATGTTAACACTGTTGCAATACATATTAATATACATTGTTACTATTATTTTGGAAAATGTAATTAAGCTTATGTTCCCACAGTATGGATTGGACTCTGGTGTTGTTATTATCAAATCCAAAATAGTTTTTTTTATTCACCAAAACAAATTATTATTATTATTATTAAAAGGATTATTTAATATGGTGATATTTTGCTCTTGGAAGTTAGAGTAGTTGAAATATTATATTTGAATTAGTTAATGTTTTATTTTTTTTACTTATTATTATTTCCACAATTGTACTTAATATCAATTCATCATCCTGTTTTTCAGATTTATTTTCATTATTTTTTTATTATTTAAACACAAAATAATAAAAAAATGAAATCATAATTTAATATCTCATATTTATTTCATTATATTTTATTATATTTATACACTCTCAGAAAAAGAAAAAAAAAGTTCAATTTAAGGTATCTTTTTATGTACCTGTAAAATGTATTACTTGTTTTGGGTACATAATTGTAGCCTAAGGACCTATTGTCCTTTTTTCCTGAGAGTGTAGATTATTTTAAACAGTAATACTTAATATTGACTTAAATATTCTAAATATTGTATTGTTTTTCACTTTAAATAACAAGAATACTTAGTCAAACAAAGATTTAATGTCTCATATTTATTTTGTTATATTTCATATTTATAGTTTATTTTAAACTATGATATTTAATTTCGATTCATCATATAATAACAGATTATATTAATAATAATAATTCATCATAAAATAACAGATTAATAATATTCCTTCTGAATATGTTATTGATTTTTTCTTTAAATGCAAAAGTACTTCAGATCAAATAATAATTTAATCAATGTCTCATATTTATTTCATTAAACTTCATATTTATAGTTTATTTCAATCAATAATACTTAATATCAATCCATCCTATTTTGTCTCAGATTTATTTTATTCTAAATATTTTATTGCTTTTTAGTTTAAACACAAATACACTTTAAATCAAATCATTCAATGTCTCATATTTGACTATGTTTCTGTCTGCAGCTTGTGACCAGCTCTCTCTGGGTGTGGCTGCCATCTTTGGCCCCTCCCACAGCTCCTCGGCGAATGCGGTACAGTCCATCTGTAACGCTCTGGGGGTGCCGCACATCCAGACCAAGTGGAAGCACCAGGTGTCCGACAACCGCGACTCATTCTACGTCAGTCTGTATCCGGACTTCTCCTCCCTCAGCAGAGCTATTCTCAACCTGGTGCACTTCTTCAAATGGAAAACGGTCACTGTGGTTTACGATGACAGCACAGGTGAGTACTCGCTCGTTTATGACTGTGATTTCTCTCCAGCGGTGTGTGGGCAGACTAACCCTTTGGCCCTGACTGTGCACCATTCCCTGGTCTCCGTCTGGTCTTCAGTATGGCCAAACCACCCTGCTTGACAAGCTCTGTTAGAACAGTCGGAAGCAAGTGCTAGCACGGCGAGGGGTACATATGCCATATGCCAGAGGTCGCCGCAGGAGCAAACATGCCAACTAGGGGACTTACTGCCAGATTTCCCAGAGCTTTCACTCAGCCTTATTCACAGTTCTGTACAGCAACGATACAGTACTATACTGTGACACAATATTAGATCAAGACTAAGACCAATAAAGACTAAAGCACATTACTTAGGTAGAAACTCTTTAGCAATACAGGACATTATGCTTTAGTAGTAGTTGAGAGTTAATTGACAATTTATAAAGCATTGTTCCTACATAAAAAATAAAAAATCATATATTAACAGTATATTATTTATTTAAGGGTGTTTCATCAACTTCAGCGCTTTTAGCACTGAGAATTTTTCACACTCTCAATCATTTTTAATTTGTCTCCTAACAATATCCAACAGTGTATTTACATACATCACAGGAGATTTATGCCATTTTTGTCATGAAAATCAATGTGAGATAGTAGTTGTATTAATATAGTACTCATTTGCCTTGTAATAAACAAAGAAATACATATCCTGTGATAGTAAACATAAAAATATGATTAATGGTAGCGCAAAAAAAAAAAAAAAAAAAAAAAAAATGCCACTGTTACACATTTAGGGTCTTTAATGACCCTATACACTTTTGGTAAAGAAGTATTATATATATAAATGTTACAATTGTGCCCATTTATTTATTTATTATTATTATTATACACTGCTTAGAAGAGAAAGGTTGAAGAATACTAAAGAGGTGTGGGCATAACTCCAAAAATTGGATGAGGTACAGGGCATGGAATGAGGTCCTGTGTCACTAAAAACCCGCATTAACCCTAAGCTCGTATGGGGAAAACAATTTGTCAAAATATTAATAACTACAGTCTTGACCAACACAAATTAGGTATCGTTTGAATGCGTAGAAGCTCTAATTCCAAATGCATGCAGGCATTATGACCAAAACTGAACAAGTGCTTTGAAATTTGCAGACAAATCAGAAGTGTTCCATTTTTATAATTTATAAAACAATTGCACTGTACATATTATTGCAATCAGTAAAAATATCAAACTTATCAAATAGCCATGTGTCATATGTTGTTGGAAAGCTCTCAAAAAGTAGAATCCAACCATTCTATTTGTTTTACTCACAGACAAAAATATAACGAGTAATAGCTAAGTATATGTCTTTGACAATCATGTTGGTGTTGCTTATATGTCGCGTTTTCACTTATAACTTCATAAAAAATAAAAGGAACATAAAATATCACATACCATTACTTACATTATACTTAGAGGATGTGATTATCTCTCAAACGAGTCCACACACAAGGTAATCGGATGCATAGATCATTAGATAATCCACACAAAGCACAATGTTACATATGGCCACCAGGAGATGGTGCCAAGTAAATGACACAAACTCAGTAGCTGCTTTTCCACTATCGGGCCAGTGCGAGCACAAACTGGGAAGTTCAGCAAAACTCCGCCTTTGACATTGAACCCACCTCAATCGCCGTTTGGCATTGTTTGGTCCAAGTGTAATCGGTGAAAACCACGAGGAGGCACAATGAAGCCCAGTAAGTGACAGTGGGAACGCAACTGGCTCTGGCACACACTAGCACGCCCTCATTTGGCCCTATAGTGGAAACATGGCTAATGATGCAGACTCATTGAGTCAAAAAGCACTCATTTTATGAAATCTCATTACTAAAATCTTGTCTTAATGCTATGCAGACCTTTACTCATTGTTATGTTTGCATGTGTAATTAGTTTTTTTATGTACAATTATTATGTTTTATTTGTTTGGAGAGGCTTTTGGACACATGGAGATGTTTTTTGACACTATGATAAATTAGATTTATAATGCTATAACTTTTAATTTCCTTTGTATCAACACAACATTTTTCTCAGATACATTTACATGATTGGGAACAAAACAACATTTTTATTTACACTCAGAGATATATTGTGTCTAATAAGAAAAAAGTAAATTTGTGGTAATTTTGTTGTTGTTGTGATTTTTCAGTAGTTTCTTAGGCTGAGAATCTCAGAATGTATGACAATCTATTTTATTAAAAAATCTGAAAAGTTTTATTTACAATGATACCAAACACTTGACCCTCCTTGTTTTTTTTGTTTTTTTTTGTTTTTTTTTAGTTATAAGCCTTTAATTCTGGGTATGCCACTGAAACAGGAAATCTTCACCTTCAGAGATTAAAGGGTTAATATAATTATGTGATGGAAATTACATTTTTAACATTTTTTAAATAAAATGGCAGACTGCTTTGTCTTGCTAAGGCTAATTTCATAGCTAGCATCATATGTATCCTAAATACTCAAAATCAAATAATATTTTCAAAATCTTTGCATAATTTGACAAAATGATGCTGCTCACAAGTGATATTTCCTTTTGTTTTCTTCAAACATCCCTCATATTCTCATATTTCATCTCAAGCATGCTATTAACTTTTTTCTTCACAAGTACACTATCTTCAAAAAAACAAAAACAAACAAAAAAAATCTTTATTAGAGGCAAACATTTTTGGTGTGTTGGGAATGACGCCACAAATGTTGGACAGTCATTATTTGGACATAACATTTCCACGTAATACATTTTGAAATGGTTTATGTTCCCTATCTGTCACTCACTTGATGTTGTGCCAATGTAGTGACACTAGGGGTCGTTCTTGGGAGCCCCAAACACCTCTGATCTTTGAGAAAGGCCAATGAGAATTGGCCTGCCACTCCCCCGGACATACGGGTATAAAAGGAGCTGGCTTGCAACCAATCATTCAGATTTTCTCTTCGGAGCCGAGCAGTTGTGTTCAGCGAGCTGAATTACTCTGCCGATCCATTCACCTCTAATATCCAGTGAAGCTGTTGGGTTCATGGTGCATTACAGCGGTTTCTCCCCCTCTTGCACCACTGTTGTGCAGAAAATGCCCCTGGGCGCTTCAGCAGCTAAAAGAGTATATTCTTTCCTCACAAAGAGTATATTTTCCTAATAAAAGAGTGGCACTTACGAAGTGTCTTTTTCAAGATGTCTTTTCGTTTGTGTATTATTCCTGGTTGCAGTCGCTATCTCTCCGCTTCTGATGGCCACGATCGCTGTCTCACGTGTTTGGGTGCTTCCCATGCGGAGACATCTTTCGTGGATGGTTCGTGTCCTCATTGTGAGAACATGACCATGACAACGTTGCGGTCACAGCTTTCTTTTGTCAGAGGGAAAGCCACCCCAGCGGCTTTCCGCCTCGGTCCTACTACCTACGGGTATAAGGCAGAGAAGGTTAGCATTGGGGGCGATTTGAGGACCTCAATGGGAGCTTCTCTGCCGGAAAAACCCCCCACGGACCTCCCATTCCCCAGCACACTCGTGTGCCTCAGTCGAGTTCTGGGATGAGTCCGCGGGATCGTCTCAGGGCGGGTTCGCAATCTCATTTGGAGCTCGCGAAGAGGATGAGTTGTCGATAGCAGCATCGGAGAGTGGGCTCTTCCAGTCCGACGCAGAGGACTCGGCTGGGCTCCCACCCTCGGGTGCGGTAGCCCAGTCGCAGGCTGACGAGGAGCTGGCGGCCATGCTTGCCCGGGCGGCTCCGAGCATCGGGCTGGAGTGGAATCCTCCACTCCCCCTGAACCCTCGCGGCTCGATGATTGGTTCCTGGGCCCAGAGCACCGCTCACGGCCGTGCCTCGCCCCAGTACCTTTCTTCCCAGAGGTGCATGATGAGCTCACGCAATTAGCACGAGGGTAGTCCTGACCCGGGATTGATGCAGGAGCTGTGCTTGGCGACCGATCTCGTGTGATGTATCTTCCGCAAAATGGTTTCCCTGTTGGCAAACTGTGTCTTCCTTTGGCAGAGGTCCCTCTGCCCCTGGTCACCATGTTTGTAGAGCTCCTCCCCCCTCGGGTAGGACCTACCACGGGACTTCTCCACATGAGATACTTCCGACAAAACTCGGTAAGACCATATGACATATTTCCACTCAAATACCCCCCCTCCGGGCGGGGTGTGGTCTCTGCGGTGTCCTCCCCTTCGGAGAGACACCCCCCGACACGGACCACTATATGGCCCCCAGCTGAATGATTTCATTCTTTTTGGGGAGAAAAAAGAAGAAGAGGCCACGGCTGGGTCAGCCGGTCCCTATTTTTGGGCAGTCGACCTGTCCCCGAGGTGCAGGGAACCATGTGATGTCTGTAAGTTAGTCATGGCGTTTTGTATAGGGACCCCTAGTGTCACTACATCGACACAACGTCAAGTGAGTGACAGATAGGGAACGTCCTGGTTACTTTCGTAACCTCCGTTCCCTGATGGAGGGAACGAGACGTTGTGTCCCTCCTGCCACAACACTGGACTACCCGCTGAAATGGCTGGGACCTTGTCTCGGATCCTCAGCACAAAACCTGAATGAGTGGTTGCAAGCCAGCTCCTTTTATACCCGTATGTCCGGAGGAGTGGCATGTAAATTCCACTCGCCAATTCCCATTGGCCTTTTCTCAAAGATCAGAGGTGTTTGGGGCTCCCAAGGGCAACCCCTAGTGTCACTACATCGACACAACGTCTCGTTCCCTCCATCAGGGAATGGAGGTGTAGAGCTGAGGAGGGCGGGGCCGGGCTGGAATGAGACACACCCGGTCCCCAATCAGCCTGATGGGGCGCACGAGGGATAAAGGCGGCTGGGGACGACAGTTCGAGAGAGAGAGAGAATTACAGACAGCTGTGCTGTGTTTTTAGTTGTGTGTGTTTTTGGTTAATAAATTATTATTTAAGTTGTCAAGCCGGTTCTCGCCTCCTCCTTTCCACTAAACCCCCTTACACTGGTGCTGAAACCCGGGAAGGAGGAGGGATTCCCGTCGCAGAGTCCTCGACACTGCCGTCCACCCAGGGGAGCGCCGCTGCCGTCCGACGGGGGACGGAGTAGCCCGACTACCCGGACGCGGGGAATGGCCGCCGTCCGCGAGGCGAGTGGGGACGGGACTCCCCGACCACCTGGAGCGAGGGAGCCGCTGCCGGGGGCGGAGGAGTGCCCTGCCGTCCCCCGGGAATGCGGAGGGGTCGAGAGAAGACCGCCGTCCGCGGGGGGGGGGAGGAGGGAAGCGACTCCCCGACCGCCTGGAGTGGTAGGGCCGCTGCCAGGGGCGGAGGAGAGTCCCCACGGGACGCCGGGAACGCGGAGGGGCGTTCTGTCCTCTGGGGGTCAGAGGTCTGACTCCGGTCCGCCCGGGGAGGAGCGGCTGCTGTCCGCCTGAGAGGGTGGAGTAGTGATCGAGGACCACGCGACGGCGCATCAGAGAACCGGTGAGTTTCTTTTTCTCTCTCTCCTCTCTCTCTCTCTGCCGCTCCGTGTTGGCCTTTCCCTCGCCATTTTGTGTTGTTTTTTCCCCTCCTGTCTCCTCCCAGGTCGAGGAAGGCAGGGAGGACCCGCCGGCAGTCGGGGCATAAGGCACGCCCCCCTACCCAGAGAGGAAGGGTGGGGGGGATGTACGTCATGCCGGGGGCTCCCCGGCCTGAGGCAACGCCGGGAGGAGTGTAGAGCTGAGGAGGGCGGGGCCGGGCTGGAATGAGACACACCCGGTCCCCAATCAGCCTGATGGGGCGCGCGAGGGATAAAGGCGGCCGGGGACGACAGTTCGAGAGAGAGAGAGAATTACAGACAGCTGTGCTGTGTTTTTAGTTGTGTGTGTTTTTGGTTAATAAATTATTATTTAAGTTGTCAAGCCGGTTCTCGCCTCCTCCTTTCCACTAAACCCCCTTACAGGAGGTTACGAAAGTAACCAGGACGTTTAATTCACTCTTTGTTTAGATGATTATAGTTTTAAATATGTGATTTTCACTTTTATAATGGATTTTCATAGTTGAAATTTGTTTATTTGAATAAAAACCAACCTCTGGGACATAAAATTGGCATTGAAGAAACAGCCTTATAAACACTAAATTATCCATAACAGCATTTCATATTTATTTTTATTATTTTATTTTTTGAAAAGCTACACATAAAAGCCTTTCTTAGATATTTTCTAAAGTTAAGGCAGTTATAAAATGAAAGATCTACTCGAAACAGCAATCATGATTCTTCAGAATAGGAAATTGCTCAATAGATAGATGCATGTGCCGAACGTATTTCAATTAATAACACAAAGACACGATGCTTCATAATTTATAAACTACTGACCATTGCAGCAACAATCATAAGGCTGTAATTGAGGAAATTCCAAACAACTGATGCCAAATCAACATTTGACTTTAGAAATATGCTCAAATTGAGCAAGAGCTAGATATGAATAGACAAAATGGAGCAAAATGGAGCAGAACACATGTGTTTCTCTCCACGCTGTACAACAAATTCATGAATGAATGCAAACAAGCAAATCAATGGTTATAATGGCATTCCCTAATGAATCGTCTATGTAATGGCATGAGTGGACTGGCAGAGGTCTGCCAACACAAACCCTGTCATCGCCGCTCAGCTATCAATATTCTTTTAAAAATAAGAGCTAGTGCAGAAAGCATATTAGACACATAAAGCAAGTACACACTACAAGTGCGTGTACAACAGCACAACTGAAAACCAAAAATCTGTGAGTATTTAAATGTGCGCAGGGTGTTGACCTTCAGTCGTAGTAGTGCACACTTGGCTTAGACAATAGTATTGAAAATGCTGCAAGGAAAAGGAACTTATGGTAGGCTCTGCTGTAGCTAAATTACACATATAATTGCTGCTGCAAAGGCTAGAAATATTACCTCTGTTAGCAGGATGTGTCAACCATGAAAGAGCTCTGAAAATAAATTTTGATCTGTGAGTTTACAAAGCAATGGAAAGCACTTAAAGTTCAAAAGAGGCCAAAAAGTTTGTGCCCACATTGCAGAAAACAAATGCTGCTAAATTATTTAATGTGTCAAGGGAAATGCATTAAAAGGTTATGCATATGCCATTCATGCACAAACTACATCAGCTGAAACAGCGGTTGCAAATCAACACGCATTGAAAGGCATAATGGACTCAAAAATAATAATAATAAAATGTCTTAAAATGACAACTGTGACATAGTCTTGAAGAAATAGTTCACCCAAAAATTTAATATGGGTTTTAGATGTCAATCTAAAACCCATATGCTCCGTAAAACACAAAATAGGATGTTAGGCAGAATGTTTTTGCTGCTTTTTTCCTCCAAAAGGACAAAACATTTCAATAAAACAAATCTTCTGAGTCTTCTGAGGTCATAAGATAGCTTTGTGTGAGGAACAGACCGAAAGTTGTCATTCACTAAAAATGGCACCTTCAGATGCGTCTTACCATGTTTGACGTCATTGATGCCATTAAGGATGTGCAGGAAGCTGAATTCCTTATTCAGAAAGGCAAGGATAATGACTTAAAACAAATAAATTATATTGCTCTTCAGGGATCAATATTTTCAATAAACATATCTAAAATCAATGACAATGCAATGGTGAGTCTGTGAAGCCAATATGACTAAAGTGTAGACTTTATGAATGAAAATGCAGAGGTGATTTGGCTGCTTTGCAGTTTGTGCGCATCTTAGAAATCTGAGCTTGTCAAAAGAGTCACATTGATTAAGATACTACAACCCCAATTCCGAAAAGGTTGGGACAGGATGTAAAATGCTAATAAAAGAAAAAGGAGTGATTTGTAAATTATATTCACCCTTTGCTATATTGAAAGCACATAACTAAACATTATATTATGTTTTACCTTGTGAATTTCATTTTTTTTTGTAATTTCAGATCTGATGATTGCAACATGCTCCAAAAAAATTGAGACAGTCGAGTGTTTACCACTGCAAAACATCACCATTTCTTCTAATAACACTTATTAAGCATTTAGGCACTGAAGACACAAGTTTGTTAAGTTTAGAATGTGAAATTTCCCCCCATCCATTATGCAGGTCTTCAGCTGCACAATTGTATGGGGTCTTCATTGCCATATTGTGCGCTTCTTAATGCACCACACATTCTCAATTGGAGATGGTTAGGACTGCAGGCAGGCCAATCTAGCACCTGCACTCTCTGCTTATTCGGCCAGTATGTGGTTTGAAGTTGTCCTGCTGGAAAATGCTGGGACGTCACTGGAAAAGACGGTGCTGGATGGCAGTATATGCTGTTCCAAAATTTGTACATACCTATCTGCATTAATGGTGCCCTCACAGATGTGCGAGCTATCCATGCCATGGGCATTGACACACCCCTGGCCCATACAGACACTGGCATTTGGACCTGAAGCTAATAACAGTTTGGATGGTCCTTTTCCTCTTTGGCATGGAGAGCACAACGGCTGTGTTTCTAAAAAACTTTTTTAAATGTGGACTCATTGGACCAAAAACACAGTTCCACTGTTCTACTTTCCATCTAAGATGAGACCGAGCCCACAGAAGTCAGCAGCGGTTCTGGACAGTGTTGATGTAGGGCTTCTGCTTTGCATAGTAAAGTCTTAACTTGCATCTGTGGATGCAGCGGCGAGTGGTGTTGACTACCAAAGTTTACTAAAGTTATCCCAAGCCCATGTTCACATTTTTTAAGACAGTGAAATCATAGGGATCGGAGATCACGCACATTCAGAAATGGTTTTCATCTTGCCCTTTACGCACCGAGATTTGACCAGAATCTTTTAACTATATTGTGCACTGTAGAGGGTGAAATGCCCAAAATCCTTCAAATTTGTCTTTGGGAACATTGTTCTCAACTGACAAGTCTTGAATGATCCTTGCTCTTGAAGGACTAGGCTGTTTTGGAGGCTCCCTATATACTATGACACAATTTCCTCACCTGTTTAACATCTCCTATTTCACATCACCTTGTTATTTCAGCTCGTCAAATTGTTATTAGTCTTAAATTGCCCCATCTCAACTTTTTTGGAGCATGTTGCAATCATCTGATTTGAAATTACTGTAAATAAAAAAGAAAATAATGAAATTCACAAGGTAAAACATAATGTTTAGTTATGTGCTTTTAATATAGCAAAGGGTGAATATAATTGACAAATAACTCCTTTTTGCTTTTATAAGCATTTTTCATCCTGTCCCACATTTTTGGGAATTGGGGTTGTACATTATTCATATTTTCCACTTTTTTAAATGTCCATGTTAATGTTTAAACTTTCAGAGCGAGATAACATACATCTGTATCTCGCTCGCTCGTCTGAATTATACAAGGCATATTTTCTTTATGGAAAATATAAATGAAATAGAGTTACATTTAAAATTCGACATTAATTTAGTTTTGACCCACTTCCGGTTTAATCCCCGCTTACATTCGGTTGTATCCAAAAACAGATACAGATACAGATTACTTTGCCATAGTAACAGATACAGACACAGATATAGATAATAGCTTTGCACCCCTAGATGCTAAGCTACTTTGAAAATGTATCTTCCCAAGCTACAGGCTACTCATAACTTAAAGTACTAAACTACAATCAAGCTACTCTTTCTAAAAAAGTAGTTAGCTATACTACAAGCTAATAACAAAAAGTGGCTACCAACAAGAAGAATATACTTTTATATAGTCCACATTAAATGTACATTATAATCTACATTTTTCTCTTGTTCAGTTTTCAGTTTCACTCAAAAATATATCAGATTACAGAAGTAAAATGGGTTGTGAATGCCGTGTCATGTTGACTGTAGAAAAGGCTAACTTCTGAGAATCCAATCTGACACAATGTTTAAAGGGTCATGACATACTCTTTTTTTAAGATAATTGTATTATCTTCCCTGAGGTCCACTTATAATGTTATTAAAGTTGTTGTTTTTTTTTCATAATTTAGTAATATATAATAATTTTCCATCCTGTCTCTGGCTCTCTGTCTAAAACACTCGGTTTTAAGTTGCCTGATCATTTAAGACTTCAATTTAAATGCCCACTGTTCTGATTGGCTAACATCGTGCAGCTCTTCCAATACAGCTATACTTGATACGCAATCCAAAGAAAATGAACAAACTCCACAAGACCACATTTATAAAACTAATTTCAGGATAAACATATAATGCACATCCAACACTGTAGCAAAGGTTCGTATTTGGATCAAAGGAGGAAGCGGGAGCCGGTTTTCATAGACCATGTGAGTCAGATTTTTATTAACAAAATAACAGAAAATCGCTTTGCAGCTTCACACTCTAAACCAAAAGTCTGCTTTGCAGCATAAAAGATAAGACAGGTACACTTTTCAGAACAACAATCTATGAGAAACACTCTGGTAGCAAACACGTAGTCTCTGGTCTGTATCTCTCTCTCTCTCTCTCTCTCTCTCTCTCTCTCTCTTTCCGTGGACTGGGCCATCTCCCCCGACTCTCACTGTGAACATAGAAACGGTAATTAGTCACAGTTCATCTCAGGTGGATGTCCTTACCGCTTTCTCTCTCCCCAGACGGGCGCTCGACCACACCCTCACCTCCACAAACACATTTCACTCAAGCAGCACCATAAACTATCAAACAGTCATGACATATGAAATATTCATGAATTAAATTGTTTACTCACTGTATTATGGCCCAATAGTATTTTTAACTGCCCCATCCTTCAATAACAGTTCCTTTGCAAAGCTTGAATCATATTGTGACTGGTTCACAAGCAATCCACACTGATATGAGCCGAAAACACATACAATCCACGCTGAAATGTTCAGAATAGGCAAACATAATACAATTCACGGTGATTCAACCAGCTTCAACAGGCCAAAGCAGATACGCTTGTCTTCACATCTCACATCTTTCATGTTTGTTTACACACAGAACGGCATGCGTTTCTCCCAGTCAGTTGCAGCAGCAGAATGAGATGCATTTTTAAAAGTTGTGCTTGTATCACTCTTAAAATGCACCACACATTGCCGGAAACAAATCAAAACAATCAAAGAGCATGTTTACAAAAGTAAAAATAGCAAAGATGGGTGCAAAAACAGTCCGGGACGCCTTCAAAACAGCACAACAGCAAGACGGCAAATGCCAAGATGAAACAGAGTGTCAGTCTCCTTTTTAGAGTTATAACTTGACATTGCATCTTTTAAAAGTTTATGTAGAAAAAACATTTAAATCCAGATAGGCACAAAATACCTCTCAGGTAAAAGCAGAGGTGGTGGTGTATGTTTTATGATCAACAAATCCTAGTGTGATCAGAGGAACTTACATTCTATCAAGCCTTTCTGCTCTCCTGATCTGGAATTTCTCATGCTTCTGTGTCAGCCATTCTGGCTACTGAGGGAATTCACAGCGGTCATTATCACTGCTGTGTACATCCCGCCAAAAGCCGACACAGACCGGGCACTCAAGGAACTGTATGGGAGTATAACTGAGCAGGAAACCGTGCACTCTGAGGTCGCATTCATTGTGACCGGGGACTTTAACAAAGCCAGTTTCAAATCAATCGCACCAAAATACCACCAACATATCAGTTTCAACACATGAGGGGACCGGGTTTTGGACCATTGCTACTCTCCCTTCCGGGATGGCTACAAATCCCTCCCCCGCCCACCATTAGGCAAATCGGACCACTCTTCCATTCTGCTTCTACCCGCTTACAGGCAGAAACTGAAACAGGAAGCACCCACCCTCAGAACGATCCAGTGCTGGTCGGACCACTCAGATTCTACACTACAAGACTGTTTTGATCACACGGACTGGGAGATGTTCCGGTCCGCCTCTGATGACAACATCGAGGTTTATGCTGATAGCATAACGTGTTTCATCAGAAAGTGCATAGAGGACGATGTTCCGACTAAAATAATACGGATCTACCCTAACCAGAAACCATGGGTTAATAGCGATGTTCGCGCGGCACTTAATGCGCGGACCTCTGCTTTTAATTCCGGGAACGCGGAGGAGCATAAACAAGCCAGTTATGCCCTCCGCAAAACTATCAGAGCAGCAAAACACCAGTACAGGGACAAGATTGAAGGACAGTTCAACACCACTGACTCTAGAAGCATGTGGCACGGAATTAATATCATCACGGACTACAAAGGGAATAAAAACTCTGCCGTGAACACCGCTGCCTCTCTCCCAGATGAGCTAAATACTTTTTATGCTCATTTAGAGGGAATTAACTCCGCCCTCGCGGAGAGAGCTCTCGCGGCCAAAGCTACAGAGGTTAGTTCGTTAGTAACCCTATCCTTCTGACGGGTGAATATCCGAAAAGCCACGGGTCCATATGGCATTCCGGGCCACGTCATCAGAGCGTGCGTGCACCAACTGGCTGGTGTATTTTACGGACATTTTCAACCTTTCCCTCTCCTTGTCTGTGGTCCCCACATGCTTTAAAACGTCCACCATTGTGCCTGTACCAAAGTAATCCAAAATCACTTGCTTAAATGAATGGCGTCCTGTTGCTCTGACCCCCATCATCAGCAAATGCTTTGAGAGGCTAATCAGAGATTACATCTGCTCTGTGCTGCCTCTCTCTCTTGACCCACTGCAGTTTGCTTACCGCAACAACCACTCCACTGATGATGCCATTGCATCTACAATACACACTGCTCTCTCCCACCTGGAAAAAAGGAACACTTATGTGAGAATGCTGTTTGTAGACTACATTTCAGCATTCAACACCATAGTGTCCTCCAAGCTTGATGAGAAACTCCGGGCTCTGGGCTTAAACAGCTCGCTGTGCAGCTGGATCCTGGACTTCCTGTCAAGCAGACACCAGGTGGTTAGAATAAGCAGCAACATCTCCTCATCACTGACCCTCAACACTGGAGCCCCACAGGGCTGTGTTCTCAGCCCACTCCTGTATTCCCTGTACACATATGACTGTGTGGCAACACACAGCTCCAATGCCATCATTATGTTTGCTGATGATACGACGGTGGTAGGTCTGATCACTGACAATGATGAAACAGCCTACAGAGAGGAGGCGCACACTCTGACACGCTGGTGTCAGGAGCACAACCTCTCCCTCAACGTCAGCAAGATCAAGGAACTTGTGATGGACTTCAGGAGAAAAGACAGAGAACACAGCCCCATCACCATCAATGGAGCACCGGTGGAGAGAGTCAGCAGCTTCAAGTTCCTCGGTGTCCACATCACAGAGGAACTCACATGGTCCATCCACACTGAGGCCATTGTGAAAAAGGCTCTTCTTCTCGAGATAGCTGAGGAAGTTTGGAATGAAACACCACATCCTCACACGGTTCTATACCAGCACTGTAGAGAGCATCCTGACTGGCTGCATCACTGCATGGTATGGCACTAGCACCGCCCACAACCGCAAAGCCCTGCAAAGGGTGGTGCGAACTGCCAGACACACCATCGGAGGTGAGCTTCCCTCCCTCCAGGACATATATACCAGGAGGTGAGTGAAAAAATCTCAGAGGATCATCAGAGACTCCAGCCACCCGAGCCATGGGCTGCTCTCACTGCTACCATCAGGCAGGTGGTATCGCAGCATCAGGACTCAGTCGCACCAGCCGACTTCATGACAGCTTCTTCCCCCAAGCAATCAGACTTTTGAACTCTTGATCTCTCACGATCAACATACATCGGCACTGCACTTTATTAATCTTATTATCTCACACCAGACTGTCATAAATTATATTCTCTCTTAACAACACACTGGCAACTGACTATCAACCGACAGCCTGAATGTCAGTACAGTACAATACAACCTACTGTATATTTTATATATACATTATATACTATTTGTATTGTATGTGTATTCTATATTATGTGTATGTGTGTTCTATATTGTGTGTATTGTATACTGTACATTGTATATTATTATTGTGTTGTGTAATTATGTGTATATTACATATGTAAATTGTGTTGTGTAAATCTGATGTTTATTGTAAATTGGTATATGTCTCATCACTGTCACGACTGCTATGTTGCTCGGAACTGCACCCAAGACTTTCACCCACTGTGGCACTTGTGCATATGGTTGTGTGACAATAAAAGTGATTAGATTTGATTTTGATTTTTAGTACAATGACCTCTTATATGTCAAAAGATCAAGGACATTTTTGTTCCTCATGTCATGACCCCTTTAAAAATACACTGGATATTCAGTCTCAGATATACATGTGAGGTTTAATTGCTCCATTACTGTCAAATTAACTTACAACAGAAACAGCTCTTTTCTTCAAAGGATACAGTTCTCAGAAATCCTTCCAGATCTCAGACTGCCTCTGATATTAATGAGAGAATGAGACTGTAGATCTTTTACAAAGCACCTAAAATGCCTTTGCATTTTGTCATGTCTATTAAAATCTGTGACTTGGTTTTCATCTTGTTCAATTTGTTCTACACATTTAATCACACATAAATAAGGCCATTCAGTAAAGGCTACATTAACCTTGACCTTCATGTCTAGAGCACTAAGAGTTTCACATCAGGAGCCAGCACTCGCCTTCCTCTGCAATTAATGCCAAAGAGAAGCTTCATTCATCTCACAATACTGACTCATAGCAGCAGTGTGCTGAAGAACGCCCAGAGAACCGGCAATGATTACAAGTCACACACTATGCTTTTTAAAGGGGAACTCCATATATATATATATATATATATATATATATATATATATATATATATATATACACACACACTGGTGGCCAAAAGTTTAGAATAATGATCAGATTTTGCTGTTTCGGAAGGAAATTGATACTTTAATTCACCAAAGTGGCATTCAACTGATCACAAAGTATAGTCAGGACATTACTGATGTAAAAAAACAGCAACATCACTATTTGAAAAAAGTCATTTTTGATCAAATCTAGACAGGCCCCATTTCCAGCAGCCATCACTCCAACACCTTATCCTTAAGTAATCATGCTAAATTGCTAATTTGGTACTAGAAAATCACTTGCCACAGTTGAAAGTTATTTGTTTCATTAAATGAAGCTTAACATTGTGTTTGTTTTTGAGTTGCCACAGTATGCAATAGACTGATATGTCTTAAGGTCAATATTAGGTCAAAAATGGCAAAAAAGAAACAGCTTTCTTTAGAAACTTATCAGTCAATCATTGTTTTGAGGAATGAAGGCTATACAATGCTTGAAATTGCCAAAAAAAAAAAAAAAAAAAAAAACTGATTTCATACAAAGGTGTACACTACAGTCTTCAAAAGAAAGACAGAAAGAGATGCAGAAGGCCAGATGTACAGCTAAACAAGAGGATAAGTACATCAAAGTCACTAGTTAGAGAAATAGACGCCTCACATGTCCTCAGCTGACAGCTTCATTGAATTCTACCCACTCAACACCAGTTTCATGCACAACAGTAAAGAGAAGACTCAGGGGTGCAGGCCTTATGGGAAGAATTGCAAAGAAAAAGCCACTTTTGAAACAGAAAAACAAAAAGAAAGGGTTAGAGTGGGCAACATTCAGTGTAGACAGCTTCACTGATTGTAACGGGAGCGATTTGCTTTTCTTGCATCGAGCTGCTCGTGTCTGGTGTAGACATTCTGTCAAACATCTCCTTTTGATTTCCACGTAAGAAAGAAAGTCATATAGGTTTGAAATGACAGGATATGTAGTTTTGGATGTACTATTTCTTTAATAGAGTACTGTAATAGCCTTATTGATATTCTCTCTCTTTCTCGCAGGTTTGATTCGATTACAGGAGCTCATCAAAGCTCCATCTCGTTACAACATTCGGTTAAAAATACGGCAGCTACCAGCAGACACAAAAGATGCCAAGCCGCTTCTTAAAGAGATGAAAAGAGGGAAAGAGTTTCACGTGATCTTTGACTGTGGCCACGAGATGGCTGCTGGAATCCTTAAACAGGTGAGCAGATCAAATTTCATAAAAACAGGAACCTCCTTCATTATGTTCTGTTAATTTGTACGTCTGTCTTAGACATGCTATACTATACTGAAGGATAAATTCTTATGCTTACTGGCTATTGTAACAGCATTTCTCCTTCAGACATACAATATGTATATAAAGTTACATAGATAAAAAAATGCACAGAAATGTACAGATACAAAGATGCATAATTGTTGATATGTAGAGGTAGGTGATGCAAGCATATCATATCAGAAATGTGCCATTTATCATGTATTATTACAGATAACCCCCACCCTAACCTAAACCTTAATATCTAAAGCATTGCTTCTCAACTAGTTTTGCTTTAGGACAGAGAATATACATTGAACATTAAGTGACAACCCAATACATTATCAACAAGTAAACATAAATCAGAAAAAAATTGGAAATGTATTAAAATTACCATGAACTGCATTATCCCAACGATATGCAAATGATTTTGGCATTTGATGTCAACAACTAAAGATGTGGGAAGCATATCTTATTTACTTTGCTGGCCTAACTGTTCACTATTATTGTAACATTTGGAAGGAAGTCACGAGAGCTGGATCTAGGTGCGGCGAAACAGTATTTAATAAAATAAACAAAGGACACATCCACGATGGGTACTGGTAATACACAGAAGATCAAAACACATAACAACTGACAAAGACTAAGCAAACAACAGGGCATTATATACACAATGGATAATGAGTAAATGAAAGACAGGTGAAAACAATCTAGGACAGCTGGCAGTGATGAGGGCAGGGAATTATGGGAAGTGTAGTCCGGGAGGAACAGATGACGGGGGAGAAACACAAGTCAAGCACCAGAGAATCATAACAATTATATGGTTAGTTAAATTTTGTTATAAGCATTTAACTTTTTTTCCCATACTGTATGCAATACTACAGAACACATTTATGACCCATTTCTGGGTTGCGACCCACACGCTGAGAATCGATGTTTAAATGTGACAAATAAATATTCCATTATTCTATTGGGGAAAAATTGCAGAGTATTTTTGAGTATTTATAGCACAATGACAACTCAAATACCACATGCATTTTACTCGTAGATGTCAGATGACTGCACACATAAAATTCCATTCAAAAACTTTAAAATTAAGTTCACCTATGTCTAAATGACTGAAAGAACACTCCAATTATTTGTCCACACCAAGAGAACAAAATTCAAAAATGTATTCAAATTTCAAACAACGTGATTAGTTTAACTGCTTTCATTTATGCCATAAGGTAAAGAAAGAAACTACAGTCTCAACAACCAAGGTTGTGCACTATTCAGAAAGCTCTGTGAACATACAGCATTACATTCCTATTCAATTTGAATTGAGGTAGCAAACAGGATTTGAAATTTGAATTTGAATTTGGAGTCAATGAAGTAGAAAAAGGAAATTAAAAAGATGTAGAGTAAGTGCTGTTCATGTTAACACATTTTATCTTTCAGTATATACTACTGATATGTTATGTCACACACACTATGTGTACCACTAATAGAGTATTTCCTATTAGATGATATTGAGGGAATTCCAAATGGCCTTTTTGCAGGAAGGGTACACCACTCAAAGGTTGTTACAAATGAAAGTGAATAACTGATTGCCTTTACAACGGGCCCTTCCACAAGAATGTTAGCAAAGGGTACATTTATACGGTAATTCCATACTTCCTTTAGAGTACCCATTCAGTTGATTGAAACATTTTAACGTACTTATTGCACAACTTTCTTAATCGCAATTAATCAAGGTAAATGGTACATTAAAACATTAAAATGTACTAATAAATATATTTACTTTATGCTTTGTCTCAAAGAACTTGGTTAGTCATCATTTATTCTAATTATTTAAATATAAACATGTAATTTTTTATTTTATTTTATTTATTTTTTTGTGGATAGTTAATTAGACACATTTTTAAAGGTATAATTCTTTGAAACAAATATTTGTAGACATGCCATAAAATCAATAGACATGCTGTAATTAAAAGTTGGAGTGGACTTTTTTAATAGTAGGATCAATCGGGCAGATTCAATACATATCAAACTTTATTGGCAAGAGAAACTTAAGTGTACATTGCCAATTTATTATTAGAGATTATGCATACAGATATAAAACAAATTGAATGCTCAATTTTAATTTGAACTATCACGGCGACAGCGGAGTCACCCGGAGGCCCTTTGAGACTGTGGGGACTTGGTCGGAGTCCTCACCCTAGTCCAAGGAGGACTTGTTGTCATGCGGGCATGAACTGTTTGTCGCTGAGTATGGGTGTTATGCTGTGTGCCAGGGTAAGAAGAGGACATCCGGACTTTCGGCCAAGTGCCCCTTTAAGGCGGCTTCTGTGGCTGCCTGTATTCTGTACAGAATTGACAAGGCACCCTAGCCCATAGTCCGCGACACCTACTGTCATCCCCGGTGAGTCAGCGATCTGACTCGCGCCGGGGTTCCTTGGGAATGGGTCCGGCTGCACGTCTAAATCGGCCGGTATACTCCCCTCTCTGCTGGACCTGCAGGGATGCCAGTATATACACACGAGATAGAAGCCGGCTTACATAAATATAGGAAAAATAAATTGAGCAAAAAATGTACACACATTATTTTTATATAAAATAACTTTATTTTAGATGGACAGGTCAAATAAAGTGGACGGAATAACTCTGCAGCGCGAAAATTAAAAACAGACCTAAAGGCAAGTCACACATGTCTGATACAATCAAATTTATTCATAAACAGGTTAATTTGGTTTCTTAGTGGTTCAAAATTTTAATTGTTTTCTTCAGTACTAAATAAAATGGCCCTATGTTAACTAATGCTAGTATCTGGCTAACTGAATTGTTTGCGAACGTAAACTTTATCATTATAAAGCTACTTACTGTTAAAAATTACCATGCAGATCTTTGAATGTTTGAAAAAATTATAATAAACTGCTAAAAGATGTTGCATGCAATTTTTGTCCAGTAGAAAACAGATCACTGTGCTTCTGCTCCTCCCAAGTTGGTTTACAAGTGGTGCATTCACATGCAATTCTACTTTTTATCTAACTGCATGAGTAAATCCAATGCAATCATTGAATGATACCACAGATTTCCACTCTAAATTGTGTATGTACAGGATTAAGATTAAGTGGGTTGTCAATATCTCACAACAGCAAAGACACAACACCAGTCCTCACACAATTTAACACGAAATTACTGTAATCCCCCCCCCCCCGCCCGCAGAATACAGCACATTTTGACAGCAACAGTTTCTAAAGTAAGGCGTGGTTAAAAATACAGTGATAATATTGTAACATACTGACCAAATTTACATGCACTCAAGAAAAAGTTTTTTTTTCCAGGATTTTGCAGAAAGAGGAGTTCTGAAACGTCATGTAACCCAGAATGCCGATATCCTTACACCATTTAAGGGATTAAGAGAAAGCAGTTTAACACCTGGGTTTCTCCTCAAGAACGTGGCTTAATGTGGTCTTGTAAACACATAAGCAGTGTTCTGATGGGTGTCTGAAGAGTGCGCATGTGCGTAAACAGACCACAACAAGTCAACACAGCGGAAAGAATCCCACTGTACAGTGGGAGAAGCTCATACACTAGCAACTATACCCATTTATACACACCAATGTAAAATACAATGTAAATTATACAGTGCATGTAAATGGGAATGCTGCTTTCTTGCAATAACCCGCTTTCTTGTTTGCATGTAAACGTAATCACTGTTAACAGATGCAGTTGCAGATGATGATACAGCAATAATACTGTCAAAACCACAAAAATCATTTACAGTGTATGGCATGAAGGAGAAAAGAGCATGTATTGCTTTTGACCTGTGAACTTATTGTCTCTTTTGATCTTTTTGTGCTAGATTGATTTCTACACAATCAGTGAAGTGTACAGCTTCCATTGATTACCGATCAGGCAGTCAAGCTTACATGCTCTGTTAGTCAGTATGTTTGTATATGTGTGTAGTTAGTCAATAGGATAACAATCATGATGTAAAGTGCCCTACAGGCATGATTTGAAACAAAATCCTATCTAATTCTAATTCCTTGGAAGAAATTTAGAGGTAAATAAATTACATTTTTGCATTTTCTAAAAAATAAAAAAATTAAACATATAAATAAATACATAAAATGTTCAAATGTAAAATGATATGCATTCATTCTAAACATTTTTAAATGGGCTCATATTAGAGAGCCTAAAGAGAGAACTGACATTTCAATGTGTGTATTAACTGAAAGAATTTCCCTCAATTACAGGAATAATAAAATATTAAAGCGGATATTATTCAGCATCAGATTGACTCACAGACCCACTCAATCAGTTTCCGAGAACTGCAGTAATAATGAAGCTGTAAGATGGTCATTATTAGTGGCAGTGGATATACGCTTCTATAATGGGCAGCTCAGCTCGGAGAGGATTTGTGATATTCACACTTAAAACTTTCTGCTTTGTGAAGTCTTCCCACACTTTTGAACTTTGTCAAATCTGCTTAGACTACAGAGCCATTATTTCCCAGCCATATGTTTCATACAAGACTGAATTCAATAATTAATTTCTCTGTGGGGTTGATGATGGAAATGATAACTAGGTCTAGAAATGATTTCATATTTCAGATATTTGAATATATCAAATTTGATCTTTTTTTTTTTTTTTAGATGAAATAAATTACAAAAGTTATTACAACAGGATACTTGCCCAACAGACTTTTTTATTTGTTATTTTATTATATATATATATATATATATATATATATATATATATATATATATATATATATATATATAAACTAAGGGATGAAATCAATTTCTTTGGTGAACAATAGCATGCCAAAGATGCTGTCAATCAAGCTTAATGTATTTATATACTTAAATACAAGGATATGTCTTTAAAGATATAGATACAAAGTTTTGAGTTTAGTTAATTATTTTTGTTAAGAAACGCCATGGTTTGAGTGACAGTCTGAGCAGATTTTGAAAGAAACATTGCAGACACCAAAAACAATAGTCTGTGCTACCCCACGTGTGAAAAACACTAGCCACCACTGAAAAGTATCATTAAAGTGACCCATAAAAGTGACTTTAAATCATTATTTGCTGTAAATCTCCCCTCCATTGTACCTCTCAATGGCGGCATTAGACACACTATGTCAGGTTTGAAACCAATGATGTTTGGTCATGATTCATGCAAGAACCAATGACGTATGACATCTATGGGCATCAACGTGCCTATTTTTGTAGTCCATGCAACTTCACTGTCCATACAGTCAACTGTTCAGAGCTTTGGCAGAGGGGTGGATAAAGACCTCAGTCTGTTCCTCACACAAAGCTATATTGTATGGCTTCGAAATATAGCACGAGTCATACGGACCACTTGTCCATGGTGCTTTAATGTTTAATTTTAATGCTTGACACCCCCAGTCCTCATTCAATTTCATTAAATGGAAAAGACTAACCAGGACATCAAAAATTCACCTTTTGTGTTTCATAAAGTCCTATGGGTTTGGATTGACATTAAGGGTGAGTGAAAAATTATGACAGAATTTCTTTCTTTTATTTTTTTGGTGAACTATTCCTTGTAAGGAATACGAACTGGTTTAAGAGTCATATAGATCTAAATCCTATCACTGTGTTTTAACTTCTGTTGTCCCATTGGCTAGTATACAGATAGTTCATTCAATAATGCTGTAAGTGCTTGTGGCTCATCAGAGCAGTTATGAGTTTCCAGCAGCAGACTGCAGATCTCTCCTGGAGGTATTCTGCTCCATCTGGACATAATAGCAACTGTTATTAACACAGCAAGACCACACAACAACAAATGTAATTACTGAACTGACCTTTACCAATTCTAATCACCCTCTCCTGGCTGACGGCGGTAATAATCTATGATTTATAAGCTTTGTTTCGGGTCTAAATGTGTATAGCACACACCTGTGCCATATGGCAGAGCTTCCTGTGGTACAGGAGCTGAGGATATCACAGGGCCAGTTCCAAATGGAATTTTTACATAAATAATGTGCTATTCATAGGGCTGTTCCAAAAGAAAGTAAGCTGGGGAATCCCTTCAATAAGGGTCCTTCAAATAGGTGTTATGCAAAGTGTACATATGATTTTCATATTAAGGAAATAATTTAGCTGTTTATGATCAGTGTTACTCAAAAAAGTAATCTGCTACAATTGACTGAATAATTCAAATATATTGTAATCTGATTACTTTACTGATTACATTACTTTCTAAAGAACTTTTCACAGAAAAGTGTTTTTTTTTTTTTTTTTTGCACAACGAATCTAAAATAATGTCGATATTTCCTCCTCGATCATTCTCGCACACAAGTCAAAACACAGAAACACAAACAAATATACAGTGGCAATAAATAGTATGTGAACCCTTTGGAATTACCTGCATTTATGAATAAATGTGACTCAAAATCTAGTTTGATCTTCATCTAAGTTACATTAATTAATAAACACAATGGGTTTTAACAAATAGCACACAAATTATTGTATTGTTCTTGTACATACTGAATATATCATTCAAACATTCACAGTGTAGGTTGGAAAAAGTATGTGAACCCCTAGACTAATGACGTCAACAAAAGCGAATTAGAGTCAGGAGTTGGCAAACCTGGCATCCAATTACTGAAACGGGATTGGAGGTGTAGGTTAGAGCTACTTTGACTGATAAAAAAACACTCAAACATTTTGAATTTGCTATGCCTTCGCAAAAAAGAGATCTTAGAAATCCTATGATCAAGAATTGTTACTTTGCATAAAGCTGTAAAGGGTACAAACTTATCTTGAAGTGCTTAGATATTCATCTGTCAACAGTTAGACAAACTGTCTATAAATGGAGACGATTTAGTACTGTGGCTACTCTCCCTAGAAGTGGTCGTCCAGCCAAGATGACTCAAAGGGCACACCGCAGAATGATCAAGGAGGTAAAAAAGAACCCTGGAGTGACATATAAAGACTTGAAGGAATCATTCGAACTGGTTAAAATCTCTGTTCGTAAGTCTACTATACAGAAAAAATTAAACAGGGATGGTGTCCATGGCAGAACACCACAAAGGAAGCCGCTGATTTCCAGCCAAAACAAGTTTGCCAAAGACCACCTTGACACTCCACAATGCTACTGGGAAAATGTTTTGTGGACTGATGAAACTAAGGGAGAATTGTTTAGGAAGAACATGCAGCAATATGCATGGCAAAAAAAGGCACCGCATACCAACATGAAAACATCATCCCAACGGTGAAGTACGGTGGAGGGAGCATCATGATTTGGGGTTGCTTTGCTGCTTCGGGGCCTGGACTGCTAGCCATCAACAAGGAATAAATGAATTCCCAAGTTTATCAAAATATCCTACAGGATAATGTCAGGGTGGCTGTCCGCCAGCTGAAGCTCAGTAGAAGGTGGGTGATGAAGCAGGACAATGACCCTAAACATTGAAGTAACCTTTTAGAGCGGCCCAGTCAGAGCCTAGAACTTAACCCAATAGAGATGCCGTGGAATGACCTCAGGAGAGCTGTACACACCAGACATCCTAAGAATATGACTGAGCTGGAGCAGTTCTGTAAGGAAGAATGGTCCAAAATTCCTTCTGAACGTTGAGCAGGCCTAATCCGCAGCTACAGGAAACACTTGTTTGAGGTTATTGCCGCCAAAGGAGGATCCACCAGTTATTAAATCCAAAGGTTCACTTACTTTTTCTACAGCACTGTGAATGTTTAATAGGATGTGTTCAAGAAAGACATGACAGATTATAATTGTTTGTGTGTTGTTAGCTTAAGCACAATGTGTTTGTCTATACTTGTGGCTTTGATGAAGATGAGATCACATTTTATGACCAATTAATGTAGAAAACCAGCTAATTTTATTTTTTTAGAAATGCATAACCTAAGTAATGTACCCAATAGTAATTAATTTAAATGAAAGTCAGTAACTGTAATCTGATTACAATAGTTTAAAATGTTACACTACTTTTTTAGTAATTAGAATACAGTAAGTAAATACTTTGTAATCAGATTACAGCCAACACTGTTAATGATCATGTGATACAGAGTGGCGAGTCCTTGCAATTCAGTTTAAAATTAGACAGTTTATTTAAAATTTGATCAGGGATGTTAAAACTGAAGGATTATCAAACGCTAAATGGAGAGACATTACACAAGTTGAAATAAAGTTAAATGAGCTCTAAACATACAAAAGCAGCTCTAAACATACATTGTAATGCTACGATATCAAGGTAACATACTGATTCAAAATAACAGCCTTAACTCATGAAAATTACCTGACTGTGGCAACATTTTTGCAAATGATATAACGTGGTTCATAACATGTATCACGACCGTTCTGAGGTGAAATGTCAACTGTGTGGTGCTAGACGTGAGGTAAATTTTCTCCCAATCAGATGAGATTTTTTTAGGTAAATGCTCTATAGAGTTTTAAATCAACAAAACAGACCTCCCTACCCTAAACCTTAAATCTAAACCTAACCGATAGTATCATAAAAGCAAGTGTAAAAAGTGTTTATGAACTGATAACCTGCCTTTTTTACTCCTGATTTGTAAAGTGAATCAAAGTCAGTGTTGCTGTAGCGCCTCTAGAGTTTATTTCACCAGGAAACTGATGTGATACGTACAGCAAGCCATGTAATCATTTTGCAAAAATGTAGTTATAGTAACATGAAGTACAAGTGATTAGGCCACAAGGATGCTCACTTTCCAATTGAATTTGTGTGAGAAATAGGACACAATTAGCTTGCGTGCTAATTCAGGATCACTTCTGTGATCTCTGTGATGTAGCAGCTGTTCCCTGCAGTGCATACTAAATAGAGCACATGCAACAGGCTAACACTTGGGCTTAGGCATTTGTTATTCCAACGTTTAACAACACAACAGCTTGGCCCATAAATTAATTATTGTTATGGATTGAATTGTCTGTCAGTCTGCGAGAGATGCCGTGTGAATGCGTGGTTTGGTTGGCGTGGGAACTCTAGAGCTCATTACTTTTATAGAAACAAACAAGCAACAAGTAAACCAAATCCCATCTGCTCTTCTTTTAAATACTTCACCTTCTCTCATCTGCTGCTGAATACGGTAAAACAACGCTGTGCTATATACAGTGCTTTAAAACAAATATCAGCCTTTTTTTTCTTCTTCTTCTTTTACAAAGTGACTGTTTGCTATGGGTATAAAAAGTAGTGGTAGAGAGTGTACTATATATGTATATACATACAGGATATATGATAAGAAAATAGTAAAATATGTGTGCATCTTTGTTATCACTGAATTGGAGTATTTTGAGGTAGTGTAAGAGCTCTGGATGTATTTATTAGCATCAACGAGACAGGTGAGGGTGTGTTTCAAGGGTCTAAAGAAAGACAGACTGAAAGTTTCATATTATTTCAGCTCACAGACCTTCAGCATATAAAATTATTATGAGCCACAAAATATCATATAAACAATAAATGCCATTTTCCTCACCTGCCTTTCCTTTATTCAATGATAAATGGCACATTTTCACCAACAGCATTACTCTTGTCTGAAAATGTTTTCATTATAGCTCAATATCTTTTCTCAGGCTCTGGCCATGGGAATGATGACTGAATATTACCACTACATATTTACCACCCTGGTAAGTTATGTATGACTTTTTATATTATAAAATGCTTTCAAAACCACAATGATATTTATTTATTTTTTTGTGGGAATATTGGAAGTTCATTAAGTGTACATCTCAGAGTCTAATTTCTATGTCAAACTTTCAGAGATATTCTTTCTTACCTTTTGCACCATTGGATAACTAATAATAATAATAATAATAATATATACAGTGCATTCAGAAAGTATTCAGACCTCTTCATTTTCAATTTTTTACATTTTGTTATGTTGCAGTTTTATGCTAAAATACTTTAAATATTTTTTTTTCACATAAATCTACACTCCATACCCCATAATGACAAAGTAAAACTACATTTTTGATAACTTTGAAAATTTATTAAAAAGAAATACTGAAATATCACATTGACATAAGTATTCAGACCCTTTGCTATGGCACTTGAAATTTAGCTCAGTTGCATCCTATTTCTCTGGATGATCTTTGAGATGTTTATACACTTTGATAAGAGTCCACCTATGGCAACTTAAATTGATTGGACATGATTTGGAAAGGCACACACCTGTCTATATAAGGTCTCACAGCTGAAAATGCATATCAGAGCAAAAACCAAGCCATGAGATCAAAGGAACTGCCTGCAGAGATCAGAGACAGCACTGTGTCAAGGCACAGATCTGGGGAAGGCTACAAACATTTTTTGGCTGCATTGAAGGTTCCCAAGAGCACAGTGGCCTCCATAATTCTTAAATGGAAAAAGTTTGGAACAACCAGGACTCTTCCTAGAGCTGGCCGCCAGGCCAAACTGAGCAATCGGGGAAGAAAGGCCTTGGTAAGAGAGGTAACCTGATGGTCACTCTGGTTGAGCTCCAGAGATCATGTGTGGAGATGGGAGAAACTTACACAAGGACAACCATCACTGCAACACTCCACCGATTTGGGATTTATGGCAGAGTGACCAGATGGAAGCCTCTCCTCAGTGCAAGATACATAAAAAAAGCACCTAAAGGACTCTCAGACTGTGAGAAACAAGATTCTCTGGTCTGAAAAAATGAAGATTGAACTGTTTGGCCTCAATTCCAAGCATTATGTCTTGAGGAAACCAGGCACCGCTCATCACCTGCGCAATACCATCCCAACGGTGAAGCATGGTGGTGGTAGCATCATGCTGTGGGGGTGTTTTTCAGTGCCAGGGACTGGGGGACTGGTCAGGGTTGAAGGAAAGCTGAACGCAGCAAAATACAGAGATATCCTTAATGAAAACCTGGTCCAGAGCGCTCAGGACCTCAGACTGGGCCGAAGGTTCACCTTCCAACAGGACAATGACCCTAAGCACACAGACAAGGCAACGCAAGAGTGCCTTAGGGACAACAAGAATATCTCTGAAAGATTGACATAGAAATTAGACTCTGAGATGTACACTTAATGAAAGTGTAACTCAGCTCTGAAACCAGGACTCAAGAAAGAAACAAAGCAATTTACAGTTAAAATAAGTAAAAATAACTGAACCTGAATTAATTAGCTAAGTTACAAAAAATATGTTTTTTGCTTTGTCATTATGGGGTATGGAGTGTAGATTGATGTGAAAAAAACAACAACAATTTAAAGCATTTTAGCATAAGGCTGCAACATAACAAAATGTGAAGAAAAATAAGGGGTCTGAATACTTTCTGAATGCACTGTATATATATATATATATATATATATATATATATATATATATATATATATATATATATAAACAGTGTTGTGTATAATCCAATTACTAAGTAATTAGTAACTGTAATAACTGTAATATGCTGTTATACGTGTTAAATCGATAGCCCTAATACATACACACACACATATATATATATATATATATATATATATATATATATATATCAGCCGTGGCCCGTGCATTTTAAGTCTAGGCCTTCAGTGTGATTCATGCCATTAAGAAAACTCAATTTCACAATGAATAAGACACCGTATGCCTATCATACATTATGTGGCAGTCAACTAATAATACCAATTGAAATTTTAAAAATGCGTCCATGCACGAAATCCAGAACCAAGGAGTTCTAAAACCAAGAAAAAGCTCACTAATAATATTTGCGATTTAAATTTGCTTGCAATAAATTCTGTTTATTTCAGGGTACACAGTTACTTTTCAAAACTTGATCCGATACTGAATGCTCAAGCAGCCTAATTTACACTTAGAAAACTCCTGATGTTGTTATAACAATGCAAAAAGCACTTACCAATTTTCTTGAAGTGAAAATCAGTCCTCCTTTCCTGTTTAATTAATCAATCGCTCGATCATGCAGAACATCTCAGGTTTTTAAATCCATAAGGATCTCTTTCTCAATGGCAATACCAGCAGTGATGACAGCCGACTCGTCAGCAAGATCTCACGCTCTTCGCTTTCAAATTACGTACATCACTTAAAGTGTGATTGCGTCACTCAAGGCCAGCTAGAAGGCCTGGACTGGGATATATCCTAAAGATCACACCCACCAAGAACAAATAAATCAATCCGATTGGCTGATGAATCTGACAGTCTGACTTTAGATGCCTATTCACTTACAATGTTGAGGGATTCTGTGGCCTGACGGGGTGGAGCTCAGACTCACGCGCTGTTTCGGGCATGCGATTTGTGAAACAGTCGTCACACTTTTATTGTAAGCATCGAGGATAAATTTTGGATAATTTTTGTTTTTTGTTTTTTGCTATTCGTTTGTAGATTAATTAGGAGTGGAAAGCGATTGCAAATACATAGGCAAAAAGGTCAATGAGAATGAAAAATATTTATTTATTAGGCATGTTACATCAGCAGAAAAGACTTTGCTGGCCCTGACAAATCACCAATGAGATATATATTTACAATCTGCTGTTGCAATTTTGTGTGAGTGATATTAGTAAAGAATGTATCTGCATAAATCTACATTTTGAGCGTCATTCAAACAAACTAGAGAGTCTGATAATGACACATAGGCCAATTTTTTTTATTTCTTGGAACTGAATGTGTTAATGCGCTAACTATGACAAAACTATGCGATTATTCATGGTTAAATATTTTAATTTGTAATATAATATACAAACATGAATATACCTTGTATAAGGCCACCTTATTATCCTCTTAATTTGAAAGCTGCCTCTTACTTCTCAAATCAAAGTCAAACAAGAAACCCAGGATGCCCATAAGCACCTTTGTGCACATTCACACTCACAAAGCAACGTCTCTTGCATTTCCTATTGTTTTTTTTTTTATTTTAGTAAAAAATGATATGTTCCATATTCTTTAGGATCTCTTTGCATTGGATGTGGAGCCATATCGCTACAGCGGTGTGAATATGACAGGATTCCGTATCCTGAACACAGAGAACAGTCAGGTGTCGTCAATAATTGAGAAGTGGTCCATGGAGCGCCTGCAAGCACCTCCTAAACATGACTCGGGCCTGCTGGATGGTTTCATGACAGTAAGTTGCAACCCACCAATTGAGACCAAGGTCAAGTGGTAATTGATTTATGTCACTTAAATTTTATACTAGCCAAGTCATAAAAAAAAAAAAAATTCAACCTATAGAATAATACGAGTATACAGTAAAGATGAAAATAGCGAAACTCTAGTTGTGTTTAATTGCTGCTGATATCAGCTGCCGGATAAGTTGTTGGCTCAGTCTGTACAGAGTACTTTTACCCAGAGAACTTGATCCCACAACCTGCAGGGTATGCAAGGATCTGACGCATGTGTGATACAGTACGTGCAGGCACTCAATCTAAAATCTGTCTGATATCAGCATACTGGCAGGATCCTAGTTCTTCCTCAACAGTGGCTCTTCTGTCCGGGAAAATGGCCAAAGTATGAACTCACTCGAGACTGGGTGAAACGCAAACAGAAGAGATGAGAAGCCACATGCCATATAGAGCCAACCTGCCAAAATAAATCTCAAGAGACGCAAAACAATGACACACTATTACACTCACTGGTTTGTTTCCTGTTCAGAGAGGAACTACAAATCTATAATGAGAGAAGACTTAGATGAAACAGTGCTGTCATTTTAAAGGTATAGTTCACCTAAGAAATTACAATTCTGTCATTGTTTACTCACTTATGTGTTGTTTTAAAGCCATGTGACCTTCTAGAATACAAATTGTATTGGTAACACTTTACATAAAATTTACCTTTGTTAAGGGTTTATAAAAGGGTTTATTAATGACTAATAAATCATTTACAAATGCATTATAAATCACTGATTTAAAATAGACTAATAGAAAGATTAAAATAATGGATAATGTCATTTTGCTACAGTTCACTTTGTGTTTATATTCATTACTGTAATGTCTTGACTTACTTGTGTTGTCACGTTGATGTCAAAAGAATGGTGCTACTCCGAGTGCTGTCTCAACTTAACTAGTCCTAGTTACCTAAAGTCCTCTACAAAAACACTTTTCAGATCTTTATGCTCATTCACAGCATACAATATATCATATAACAATGCCTGATGACCATTAAACTACACTGAACTTTATGTACATAGGTTTCTATGTTGGCAACATACTTCATGCTTCATATGTATCCACTTTACATTAAGGTACATTTTCATAGGTTACTTATGTTCAGTAAGTGTTTTTGAGCATTTATAAAATGTAAGTTAAAATGCTAACTATTTGGCCAACATTGCATGAAAGTCATAATTTTTATGCATGTTTTTATAAAAAAAATATACTAGTCATTAATGAACCCCTTTATACTCTTTACTAAGGGAACATAATGTAAAGTACTTCCAAAAAAACAAAAAAAAAAAAAAAAAATTAAAATGTTACCTATACATACACACATATACTGTATATACAGTATATAATTATAACTTTCAGAATCCCAACCAGAATTGTAAAATTGCTTGTGATTCCCCTTCCTATTCAACTGTATTAATTCCTGTCCATTTACTTAAAGAGAAGCTTGATTATTCTGCTTAACATCTCCATTTGTGTTTCACGGAAGATAGAAAGACAATGACATGACCGTGCGTAAATGATGATCATTTTTGGAAGTTTTCTTATAAAATAATTGAGGATAGAATGCAGTAGAGAGTGAATATATATCTATATACTGTTTACTGTCATACACAAATCCACCCATTCACACACACAGACTGGATAAAGACAGCTGAGGGAGGGCAGCAGGAAGGGAGGGCATCGATTAAAAGACTCAAAGGCCTTTAATTAGCTGACTCAGCCTGTCGTACAGTACAGCACACAGTAACTCAACCGTATCTCTGCACTTATCAGAAGAAAGGACAAACACTGACTATTCAAACCTCTCTTTCTATGTGTCAACCCTTTCTTGTTGTAACATTGATATTGATGATTATTTCAGAACCTCAGTGCTTCAGGTTGCCCTGGGATGTGCATTTGAAGGTGGCCGTTAATCAATCAGCCAGTTGGCCAGCCGTCAGAAGCTAATGCATATTGACACTGAGGAAAGTTTCTGTTAACGTTTGATTAGCAGTTTCACTGGTGCTCTGTATTTATGGTCCTGTTAATGCTTTATATTGAACGACTGGAGAGTAACTTATGGAGCTCAGACTGACAAATACTTCCTGAGAAAAACATAGAGCCACAAGATTTCTGACTAATTATTTTTTTTCACCCAACTGCCATCAAATTTAGCAACTAAATGCCTCTTCCAATTTAGAGACTACGATAAGGAGCTCCATATATTTTTTTATTAGAGCTGTCAATTGATAAATGATCAATTAACAAAGTAATGTCTGTTTAGCCAGAGTAATGAATCTTTAATAAAAGTTTAATTAGGCATACATAGTTCTTACTTTAGGTCACGCAGAATACTTAGCTTACAATAAGTCGATGCTTTATTATGACCTTTATTAAGCAGAAATTTCTTTAATAGTAAGTGTTCCAAAAACAGTAATAAACACATTAAAGGAATGTTCCAGGTTCAATACAAATAAAGTTCAAACAACAGCATTTGTGGCATAATGCTGATTACCACAAAAAAATTATTTTGACTCGTTCCTCCTTTTTTTTTTTTGAAAAAAGCAAAAATCTGGGTTCCAGTGAGCCACTTAAAATGGAAGTGAATGGGGCCAATTTGTGAACTTTATGTCTTGTGTCTATACTTTTGAAACAGTGAGTATTTTAAAGTATTTAAAAATGATTTTAGTGTGATAAAATACTTACTATCCACATCTGTGTAAAGTTATAGCCCATTTTAAAACTTCATTACCATGATGATGTAATGTCAACAAACCCTAAAAATTACAATTTAAACATCTTTGCAGCTCAAATAATACACACTTTTTAACAGAAGAATTAATGTTAGTGCTAAACATACTAAAAATAAACATAAATGTATATCCATTTAATTTCATATAAATGTGTATATATAATTTCCTTAATAACTATGAATTTATACCTTATTGTTCTCATGAACACTTCGTAGCAACTGGTTTGCATCAACTAAAATACATCAGTTGATTAACAAGATTAACAAATTGTTTACTAAGAATGAAAAACCATTATCAAACTGTTCTTAGAACCTATTAAACAATTGTAAATCATTTGCTTCAGAGAATATAAATGCATAACATACTATTTGTATGTATCTTATTAATATTTTAATAATGTAGGAAAAATCATTTATAAATGATCAATTAACTATAAACTTGTGCTTTACAAATACTTTATACTGCATAGTTATTATAAAGTGCTACCTTTTTTTATATAGAAAAACTGACAGTTTTGTATTGTTGTTATTTGAAAGGGCCTTTGTTTGTGAGATTAGTTTGTGTTCAGTGGGTTGTGATATCATATTCTACACATTTTCTCTTTGGACAATAATTAATCTTCATACAGTGAAGGTCTGCCCTAAGTCATTGTTTAACATGCATAATGAAAATGACCTAACAAGGTCCTCAGACTTATTAGCATAATTTCTCTGCTTGCTAATTGCTTTAGTTTCTGTCTGATTTACTTGGCAAGAGCTGATCTTCAGCACAACTCATCATCTGCTGAAAAACACCCATTCATGCCTGTAGAGTCAGTGTCCTTGTGAGTTTATCTAAGGAAGACACAGAGAAAAGACAAATTATTCTTCACAGTACTCTTTGGTGCGACACCAGGCCCGTTTCCATATTCACCACATGGCCTGTAATGTATTCACATATATTTCACTAATACATTTAGTAAAATAAGTTATTTTGTAAGTTGTTTTCTGCTTTCTATTTTTCATAATGTTTATTGAATAACTATACATCTAAACATGTATTTTATAGTATATGGCTATGAACAGATCCTTAAATAATGGTACTGGTGGTACAATGATACAGTGATGGTATCAGATGGTAATAATATGGTACTTTAACATATACCATGGTATACTGATTTATTACCATATTAAAATATGTTATTTACTTCACACTGCTAGGTACTTCCAGTAATACCGTGGTACATAACAAAAATACACTCTTAGAAAAAAAGTACCTTTGAAGGTACAAGGGCCATCATTGGGGTTGTACCCCTTAAGTGGACCTTTTTGTACCTCTAGTTTTGAGACTTTAAAAACCTTTGAAGGTACATTGTGTACCTTTCAATGTACATGTACACTACCGGTCAAAAGTTTTGAAACACTTATTCTTTATTATATTTTTTTTTCACATTTTAGAATAATAGTGAAGTCATCAAAACTATGGAATAACATAAATGGAACTATGGGAATTATGTTGTGACTAAACAAAATCCAAAATAAATCAAAACTGTGTTATATTTTAGCATCTTCAAAGTAGTCACCCTTTGCTTAGAATTTGCAGACATGTACTCTTGACATTTTCTCAACCAACTTCTTGAGGTATCACCCTGAGATGCTTTTTAAACAGTATTGAAGGAGTTCCCATCTATGTTGGGCACTTATTGGCTGCTTTTCTTTATTATTTGGTCCAAGTCATCAATTTTTTTTTTTTATTATTACATTTTAGTTTTATAATGAAATAAATTAATATGGTGGCACAATTATATTTTTGTCCACAAAACTAATTTCAAAAATTTAAGCATACGCCTTCAGATCAAAAGATTTTTAAGATCATGAGAAACATTTCAGTGAAGTGTTTCAACATTTTTGACCGGTAGTGTATATTTTTTGTTCCTCTGAGAACCAAAATATATCTGCACAGTACCTTGTTTTCTCCTTAAGTGTACAATTATGTAAAAAAAAGAAAAGGTACAAAAAGGACCCCTTGAGGGGTACCATCCCAGTGACAGCCCTTACTCTTTACAAGGTACAGTTTAGTTCTTTTTTCTGAGAGTGTGCCATGGCATTGCAATGTTTCCATAAATCCATGGTATTACCATGTTACATGTCCAAAACACCATGGTATTATGATGTAACGTCCTAAACCATGGCGCTACCATGGTACCATGTCAAAAATATAGTAATGCTGTGGCATCTTTTGGTGCCTTTTGTTAGATAAACACAAGATGTTCACTGTTATAAAAATATTGTAATACATGGGTAAATAGTTTTATACTGTACAATTTATTAGCTAAAAATGAATGAACTTATGGATATTGTGCTCAGTCCCTTATAGACCTGTCTGTCATCACTGTCTTGTGAGAGATTTGTGTGACTGACAGCTCTTGGTGGGGAGAAACCATGAGCTTGAAGGTGGACAGGTGATACCCAACCCACCAGCAATTCAAAACCTACTGTGTCATAAATAACCCTTAAAGCTCAGCTATCAGCCTCCATATCTTTCATTAGACCTGTTATACTCTCCAGAAGTCCCTTTTGCTTAACAAATGGGCTCCTTTAGGAGCTGTCAACTCTCTCTGATCCCATTAGCCCTCCATTCCAAGGTCATCACAGCACTGTCTAGAAAGAATCCCTGTTTAATGGCAATCCCTTTACCCACAGAGCTTTTCTGGAATATTCCATGAGCCCTGGAGAGTAACAATTGAGCTCATTCACCAGAAGTGATTGAAATGACTCCAAAATGTGTGGGTGAGAAGAGCATGTGATGTTGCTCTTGGCTGGGAGAGTCTCCCATGCATTTACTACGTCTTAATTTCTGAGAGGTGGAAGAGAATGTCTGTAAATCTGTGGTATTTGAGAAAAACCCCACCCTAGCTGCCTCCGTATCCAAACAAAGCCCCTTTAAGCCTCAACCAACTGCCTGCTCCTAAGATGTTGTGTGGTTTGGTTTGGATGAAGAAGCTGAGATTTGGCTTGGATCTGGCCCACATGCTGTTGGAGGTATTTGGACTGTGGTTAGGTTGACATGAGGTGGATCTGACATGAGCTCAACCTAAAATACTAGAGCACAAAGCTTGTGGTTGCAAAAGAAGGTTGCAGTGGAAAGCAAGAAGACTTTGTTATTCATTATTAGGAACATTTCTATACAGGCTACCAAAAGCCAGTTTCTGTAACCAAGGTCCAGTCCTTGAACAGCTACTATCGAACCCAGTATCCTAACTGAAATGGAGCCTTATAAGTGAATAGGGTTGTCAACTGTCCCTTATTAACCAGGACGTCCCATATTTTGGCCTAAATAGCTGCTTTACCACCATCGGGCCAGTGTGAGCCAGGGCTATCAACTGGTCAGCCAGTGCCAGTAGACCAGAATCGATGCATTCCCATCATCGGGCCAATAGCCCCACAGCGCTGCCTTAAAACCCGCCCTTAATACGCTGCCCTGGTGCCAACGTCACACACCCCGCCCATTTCACAAGCAAGAGGGAAACTCAAGTTGAGGTATCAGACTCTAGAGACTAGCCAGCCTTCGAAATGAACCCAGATTTGTACTGTGTCTGCAATTTTGAATTTTTTTTCCCCCCAAACCTGTACCGTTGTGCACTGAATACACAAATTGGCAAGTTCGGCGACAATATACTTAATCACGCCTTCATTCGGCAGACACCGCATCGATTTGACGTAGCACATTTTCATCAGCCCAAATATTCAGAAGAGTCCTGATTTCGTCTACTGACCAGCATTCTCTGTTGATCTGTTGAGGTTAGCTGGTATCTAGATATGAAAGATTGGGGAATGAATATCTTGGTGCTGAAACCTCTGAACTGACTCAGCGAAACGCCGCCTTTGACATTGACCATGCCTCAATCCCCAGTTGGCCTTCTTTGGCTCAAGGGTAATCAGTGGGCCAGAGCGCTTGGCAGTTGGCCCTGAGGAAGCCCTGAGGAGGCACGATGCAGCCCCGGAAGGGACAGTGAGATGGCAACTGGCCCTGGCATGCACTAGCACACCCTCATTTGGCCAGATAGTGAAAATGCGGCTAACGAAGACGTCCTATGTTTTAGCGGCGAGATGTGCAAAAGTAAAATGTCCCATATTGACGTGGAAAAATGCTCAAGCGGGAACCCTGAGCCACAACATCCCCCCAATGTCGAACAGCAAAATGCTAGAGGGGGACTCATGTCCTATATTGAAATGCTGAAAATGCTCAAGTGTTCTGTATTCACGTGTCAAAAAGTTGGCAACCCTGACTTGAAAAGTTCTATATATGCAGCAATACCACAAAACACACAAATTGCACTCCTCACATGAAGCACCCAAGAGACTCGACTCACAATTGATTCCAACAGAGAATAGAGTTTGACATAATCATATTGCTAAGCTTAATACGGGATACTCTATTCAGCATAAAAAATACATAGGATGCAAATTTTGGGTAAACAGCCTATTTTTAATGAGATTGGGCTTAGTATTTATTTATCAACACTTTGCAGTATTGAAAATTGGAAATAGCTATACGTATATTTATAGTCAACAGCTGCATCCCAAATTGTATAGTTCTACACTATTGTACATCATTTTGAAATTTAAGTAGTGTGAGTGGTGTGTTCATACAGAAAAATGCCACAAGAAGAAGAGTACTACATAACCTGGTCTGGTACAAAAAACTTTTCAAAATTTTTAATGTGGCTCGTTGTACGTATAGTATTGCGCAGTTTCCTGGTGAAATTAATATTAGAGGTGCTAAAACAACAATGGCTTTTATACCCTTTCACACAAATCATGAGTAAAATGGCAGATTATCAATTCATAGACACTTTGCCCTGTTTATTACACAATGCTATCTCATGACAAATACTTTTACTCTGGTGCATGAATTGTAGGGCAATACATTTTAACATTTGCTTTACATGACCAACTTTTATAAGCTTGTTTAAGTATGATCAAATTGCATGGTAGCTGAACTGATAGAGTGCTGTGCTTGTGATGAAAAAGACCTGGGTACGAGTCCTGAAGAGCAGGTGAGTAGACATGAGAGCTTTGAATTGCAGCAATTGCATTCTTCATCTCAGATTTGCTTTTTATGACACTTTCGGTTAGGTTTAGGTTTAAGGTTAAGGGTAGGGAGGTTGGTAGGTTTTGTTGATCTAAAACTTGATAGAGCATTCATCTTAAAAATCTCATCTGAAAACGTAACTCGCTTTTAGTGCCACACAGTAGACATTTCACCTCAGAACTCTGTGATGTGTATAAGGAACCACTTAATATCGTTAGCAAAAATTTCACCACCATCTTGTAATTTTCATAAGATCAGATGGTGTGTGGAATATTGAACACTTCATGCATTCAGGAGTCACAATTGTCCAATGTCGCTGAAAGAGTTACCTGGCCACGTTGCTGGTCCGACAAAACAATTGTAAAAATGGCGTGTCCAGATGGGGGGGATAGGATGGCGGAGGAGGGCCTCCAATAAAACCAGGTATAACCTTGTATAAATAACCCTCAGTTATTTATAGCTTAGTTTTTAATTGATTATATTAGTATGGCATTAAAAGGGTATTATTTACCCTTTTTTTTTTGTTATGTCACCTATTGGGACTTTTATTATGAAGTGCCTCTGAGGAACGGGAGAGTGAATGGAAGAGGAGCGAGCAATCAGCACACCCACATATATAAAAGTTAATGAGCCACAGTGTAGTTATGGAGTTGTAAAGTGAAAATTTGTACATTTATTTATTTATTTATTTATTTTTATTTTTTATCTAGTACCTGGTTGATAAGGGCACAAGGTCACTAATGTTTATTTTATGTGTTTATATTTTGTATACTGTATCTTTGTCTTCATGTCAGTTACCTGGGTTCATGGTCAGTTTTTATGCTTAGATGTGTGATTTTGTTGTAAAATAGCCAATTGTGATGTCTCATTAGTTTGTTTAAATCAGTTTCCCCCTGCAAATTCCCATACTATTTTATTTGCTTGTTTTAGCTCTTATAGTGTGTTGTGGAGTCAAAATATGTGAAAGGAATAAAAGGAAAACAATCACAAACATCAGTGAAAGAGTGCAAATTTGTTTTATTCAACCTGCTACACCTTGTTGTTTTAAATCGGAGCAGAATGCATTTTCAGGAAATGATAGTTCGAGTGGACTCGGGGGAAACACTGCGTACAGTCATCCGAAATTAAATATGGCTTCATTGGCTTGAACGTGCACTGTAGATCACGCTGCATGTCACATGATCTTCAAGACCACCACACTGAAGTGCACCCATGAAGAGGGCTTGATGAAATCAGGTGAGGGACCATTTCACTGTAAACAATGGTTACATTCACTGCAAATACTGTACGACGTGACAAAAAGCACTATGATCATCCGTCCTGTTAAAGGTCTGCGCGGGACTGTTTTTTCCATCCCGCTCCAACAAGTTTCTATCCCATGCCCGAACTCTCCCGCTGAATTTTACCCGCTCTCTGCCCGCAGTGATTTTCTTCCCGACCGCTCCCGTCCTGTTAGTGTCCATAACATTTACGCAGTTTCAAGAAACACTACATACATAAAAAAATTACACTGAAAAATACTAAATGTAAAAAAGAAATGCTATTTATTGTCTTCTGTGTTTTGCAGTATTAACCTTTAATAATGGATAATTAATTATTTAAGAAAGTAAAATTTGACTATTAAAAAATGTTACAGTACATATCTTATTATTATTATTATTATTATTATTATTATTATTATTATCAGGGATGTTGAGTTATGCGTCATGCCACCTTTGCAAGAGTCTGTGCCCCACATGGTCCACCCCAGTCAAACAAATCTGGACACGCCACTGGAAACAACCAAAAATGTGAAGATAGTGAATACAAATGTGAGCTGTATGTGATTATACAGTATGCGCTTTATTTGAGATAAGTGTTGGACTGAGGTGGGCTAACATGTTAAAGCTAGCGGCAACACTTCGTGTGTGTTTGAAATGTCAATTTCTTCAGCTGAAAAATGACAAATGCTTCCATGTAAAAATAAAATAAAATAAGTGTTCCATTTGAGACGATATTACCCTTTGAAAATTCACACACTAGATGGCCAAGTACATAGTGTATAGTGTAAGTGCACAGTGTATAGTGTGTCATTTGAGAAACCAGTAACATTTCTTTCACTCCTTCTGCCATCTTGGATTTGTCACAGTACATTCTGAGATTGCCTTATCCATGAAAGTTGCATGTGATGTTGCCTCAAAAATTCGGCAAAAAAAAAGGTATAGTATCTTAGAAGGCAGAATAATTTTGTTACCTACCTTTTGGATCACGGGTGCTCCTATGATTCTTTAAAATGCTAGACAGCTCACTAGGTTTTGGGCCAGAGTTTATTTTTGTGCCTCTGGTTTTACATTCGTCCCACCCACAGCTACATCAACAAACACTCATTTTTGAGGTGCAGAACACTGTAAAAACAATGAAATAATGGCACTGAAAATGTGTCTCGGTGTGGATTCTCTGGATGGCAATTATGTTTTTTTTTATTATTATGGTGTTGTGCTGTGGAGTAGAAAAGTGCTGTCACATGGAGGCTGATCCAACACACGAGGCTAGATTAATGACTCCAGGCCCTGCAGTGTAACAGTCAGGTATCCAGCCAGACAAGTGTCTCTGGAGACAGGTAACACCACAGACACGAGCCATCATGTTGATTTTAGGAAGCTAAATCAGTTGTGGCCACCCCCCTCTCCTCACTTCCCCTTTCCGCCTGTTTCCCACAGGACTGCTTGAAGATTCATCCTCTTCCTCCCTGGAGACACAATGTGTTGCTTGCACTTCCCAAAATCAGATCTCTTCTCTGAGCGTTGCTATAAAAAACAAAACAACAACAACAAAAAAAAAAAAAAAAAAAAAAACATCCCTTTTGTCCTGCTTCCCTGATCCAACCTCAGAGCTACTGTTAGTGCTGGATGTGGTCTCTGTTTCATTTCATTTTCTGTTTTGCAGTTTTTCTTCATCTTTAAAAACTGGATTTGTTTTTAACCACAGAATAACATTGGCCATGCATATACTGTATATATATATATATATATATATATATATATATATATATATATATATATATATATATATATATATATATATATGTACGAAAATGAAACAACATAATATGTTGCTAATATATATTTATATAAATGTATTGTGAAAACATTTTACAATAGCCTTTTTTTTTTTTCTGATATATTTTTGGCCATTTTTATATTTTATCAAATATATTAATATCATAAAAAAAAAACAAAAAAAAAAAAACAAACAAAAAAAAAAACAATCAGAAGTAGAAAGTGCATTTACACTTTACATTTATTCATTTGGCAGACACTTTTAAAGCATTTATAGTGCATTCAAACAATATATGTTATCAGTATATGTGTTCCTTGGGAATCAAACCCATTACTTTGGTGCCATGTTGAATGCTACATGAATGCAAAAGGTATTACAGTTCATGCATTTGTTATTATTGTTATTGTTGTTACTAATACAATTATTTGCATCATATAATAATAAAAAAAAATATATATAAAAAAAAAAAAAATACATATAAGTTTCTGAAAACTACTTGTAGCTACTTCAACACTGGAAAGGATGAATACACTCATATAACACATTTTCAAAACTGAGTTTGATCTAGTCCATACAGATTTGCATTTCTATCTAAAATGTATTGTGATATTTTCTTGCCCATGCAATACATTTTGAAATATATTTTGAAATGTGGTGAAAATGTATTTTTAAATTAGAAAATATATTTCTTTCCACCATGCTGTTTACAACATATATTTACAGTATGTTTAAATCAATTTTTATTACTATATATATATATATATATATATATATATATATGTATGTATGTATGTATGTATGTATGTATGTATGTATGTATGTATGTATGTATGTATGTATCCCTTATATATAAGGTCATTTATTTATTTATTTTTTATTTCAAAATGACCAGCCACTGGAAATGAATGGATTAGACTACAAAATACAGAAATATTAAGTGCTCAGGAGCATCCCAATTCTTTAGATGGAACACATATGTGGGTCTAGAATGGAACACTAGAAATGTCCTCATAAACCACATTTATAGCATAATACCCTTATAATTACCAGTTGGTAACCTAAAAAAAAAATGTCCTCATAAACCACACACACACACACACACACACACACACACACACACACACACACACACACACACACACACACACACAAAGTGTTGAGGGCCCTTTTGAGCTTCGTCTATCCATGTACACTCTTTGAGGAATATTTTAAGATCTACTTGTCATATTATGTTGTGTTTGGGCTCATTTGAATTGGGATAATCTGCTGTAAGTTACCATATGTCATTTTTATGTTCTATGTATGTTTCAGAAACTAATAAGGAAAAACGTGACAAAAAGACACTTTACTAATCGAGACCTTTCCAACAATATATATTCTCATGTTTTTTTATTGTTTTACCAACTCTGAATATAATTGTTTTGATAACAAATTTGTAAATGAAGAGAATGAAACAGTTCTAATTTGTCAGCAAATTAAAAATTAAAAGCATTATTCAAGAATTGGTAGGATCATCTATATGCATTGTAAAGTCCAGATTCTAAGCTTTAAAATGACTCTTATTTTGTTCAGATCAAGCAAGTGGTTATTCATTTATTATGTAATTACTATATATTTTTCTAAAATAAAAATATTATTTATATTATTTATATAAATATGTTCAAAAAAGGAGTACAAAACCTGTCATAATTACTAAAAATTAAAGATCTAATACAGTATCTTGGGATAATATATACAGTATGAGAGATTTATAAACAATCTTAGTGGGCCGGTCACAAAACTAACACAGCACAAGGGTTTTATATATATATATATATATATATATATATATATATATACTACCGGTCAAAACTTTTGAAATACTTGACTGAAATGTTTCTCATGATCTTAAAAATCTTTTGAACTGAAGGCGTATGCTTAAATGTTTGAAATTAGTTTTGTAGACAAAAATATAACTGTGTCACTATATTAATTTATTTCATTATAAAACCCAAATTTAATAAAAATAAAATAAAAAAAGGTTTTGAAATTGATGACTTGGACCAAATAATAAAGAAAAGCAGCCAATAAGTGCCCAACATAGATGGGAACTCCTTCAATACTGTTTAAAAAGCATCCCAGGGTGATACCTCAAGAAGTTGGTTGAGAAAATATCAAGAGTACATGTCTGCAAATTCTAGGCAAAGGGTGACTACTTTGAAGATGCTAAAATATAACACAGTTTTGATTTATTTTGGATTTTGTTTAGTCACAACATAATTCCCATAGTTCCATTTATGTTATTCCATAGTTTTGATGACTTTGCTATTATTCTAAAATGTGAAAAAAATTATAATAAAGAATAAGTGTTTCAAAACTTTTGACCGGTAATATATATATATATATATACATACATATATACTGTATATATTATACTTGGTATCGATGCCGTTTTCATGTATCTATAATAAGAAGATTTTCCAGATGATTATCAATATATTTCGTGATTTATTTATTTTTTTAGATATACTGTAAATAGGGATTGTTTCACAATAGTCTTTGTCTTTCAACATATTTCTCAACACAACTTTTTTAAACTGTGAGCGGTTGGGTAAATTAAAGGGGGATGCACACCGCATGCAGATGGCGGACGACATGGCACGTTCTAAAATTCAAAACAATGATTTTCTATTAAGGTACGTAAGCAAACACAGTGTGCTTGTCATGTCCGGAGGTTGTTCAAAATTCTGGAGTGCCACGGAGCTCAACTCGCATAGTTTTCCATTAAATTCGACCCCAATTCATTATCAATGGACATAGATTATTTACTCTAGTCTTTACTGGCTGATATATTGCATATAAGTATCTTTCATAGATCCTACACAATGTATTTTTAGTTACAAGTATGTTTTGTTTTGTGGTTTGACAGCTTGAATGGAAGACCTACTGTATTCAAGTTCATTCTTGAAGAAGTACACAATCCTTCATAACTATCAACTGCCATCAGCTCGTAATGTGTGTGATGCCTCTTCTTCCATGCCTTGACTGGCTTCATTAAATGTTATATCACCCCCTTGTGGTCTCCCAAAGCTATTATGTCAGACTACATTGAATGTAATGCAACTGGCAGTGAATTGAAAGCACTCAAATCAGCTGATGTTAATACATTGATGTCTCAAAAATGTACAGATAAAATAATGTGCCGATCAATAATCGATATTTTATGACATCCCTTATATATATATATATATCTGTCTCACATGTTTAACTGTCATTGTCATGATCCAGGCGAGCTCAGCAGCTGACGCTACAGTTATATTAGGGTTTGAGATCATGAACAGCACAGCAGAGAGGAACACAATACAAGCACAGATTTAAAACCTCACTTTGGGACTAACATCTGTTTAGATTCTGGAACACAAGCTTGTGAGTAGTACTCTCGATGTTTTATTGCCATCTGGCAATTTAAAAGAGCAAAAAATGCATTCACTTTTTAAATGATTAGTGATGTTACCTAAGGCAAGCGTCACTATTACTGTCACTCATAGTTCATTGTACTACTTCTACACACACACAAACTCGCACAACTATTGTGTGTGTTTGGTTAACATTCCTATTTATGTTTCTCATATATCAGCATGTACTGTAGATTATATCTGGTTTATAAAGCACAATGAAATCAAATTCAAATCAAGTGTTTAAGGCCATTAGTCCACCTGACTGTGTGTATCTGTCACACCACTGAGACTTCTGCTAGTTAAGACTGCATTCAACTCTGTTGTGTCTACACAAGTTGGTAGACAATTTGAAATCATGTCCATTTGTTTGACTCACAAAGAAAGATCTATTTAATATGCAAGGCAATTTTTTTACGACTTGGAAACAAATGTATGGCTCCCAGAAGATCTGTTTGAAGTGGTGGACAATGGGCATTTACTGTAAAGTCACTTACTTTTGGGACTGGTCTGTCAAATCTATGCGCAGAAAAGATAAATATTCAAAACACAGACCCCTCTATTTACTAGACCCCTTGACTAGTAAATAATAGCTATCTGGGGGCTTTATCAAGATGGCTCCCAAGTTATCTGACTTGCCTTAAGCACTTTTGCTTGACCTTTACCTATTCACTAGTTTTTTTTCAGTGTGGCATTGTGTTACTGTTGCTTTTTCTTTAAGCCCACTGCATTGCTCACTGCAGATCAGATTCAATGGTAAACTGTGGCACATACATATAGTATAGCACAAACCTGAGTCTGATGACACTCTTGTCCCCTGGCTATCATATTTTCTTCTGTTCCTATTCTGTCACTTAATAGATTAACAACCAAATGTAATCTCATAATCTGACATATTTGACATATTGATATATCACTAGCACTGATTTAATATGCTGCCACATTTACAAATACAAAACAGCAGGAAGTGTTGAAATATGGTAATTGGATTAGCTACAAACACCACATTACTTCTTACTCTGGCCATTGTTATATTTATATTTTCATATATATACAGTAGTGGCCAAAAATATTGGCACCCGTGGTAAATATGCACAAAGAAGGCTGTGAAAAAAAAAAAAAAAAAAAATATATATATATATATATATGCATTGTTTATCCTTTTGATCTTTCATTCAAAAAATTCACAAAAATCTAACCTTTTATTGAAGTAAAACAGTTGAATCAGGGGAAATGTCTCATTATTAAATAAATAACCTTTATTCAATTATGGTTTTATTCAAAACCTTTTATTCAGTACTTTTTGACAACCTCCCTTTGCCAAGATAACAGCTCTGAGTCTTCTCTTATAATGCCTAATGAGGTTTGAGAACATCTGGCAATGGATCTGAGACCAGTCGTCCCTACAGAATCTCTACAGATCCTTCAAATTCAGAGGTCCATGCTGGTGTATTCTCCTCTTCAGTTCACCCCACAGGTTTTCTATGGGGTTCAGGTCAGGGGACTGGGATGGCCATGGCAGAACCTTGATTTTGTGGTCAGTGAACCATTTTTGTGTTGATTTTGATGTGTGTTTTGGATCATTGTCCTGCTGAGAGATCCAATCATGGCCCATTTTAAGCTTTCTGGCAGAGGCAGTCAGGTTTTGATTTTTTATCTGTTGGTATTTGATTGAGTCCATAATGCCATGTATCAGAACAAGATGTTCAGGATATCTGGCAGAAAAACAGACCCACAACATTCAAGATGCAGCACCACATTTAACTGCAGGCACTGGGTACTTCATCTCTGTGTACGCCAAACCCAACTCTGGTGTTTGCTGCCAAAAAGCTCTTTTTTGTTTCATCAGACCATAGAACCCGGTCGCATTTGAAGTTCCAGTAGTGTCTGGCAAACTGAAGACGCTTGAGTTTGTTGTTGGATGAGAGCAGAGTTTTTTTTTTTTTTTTCTTAAAACCCTCCCATACAACTTGTGGTGATGTAGGTGATGTCTGATTTTTTTTTTATTTTATTATTTTTTTTTTTTTTTACTTTCTGTCCCCAAGACCCAACTAATTTCTGCAATTCTCCAGCTGTGATCCTTGGAGATTCTTTGGCCACTTGAACCATCCTCCTCACTGTGCGTGGAGACAATATAGACACATGTCCTTTTCCAGGCCAATTTTTAACATCTCCAGTTGATTGGAACTTCTTAATTATTTCCCTGATGGTGGAAATGGGAATTTTCAATGCTTTGGCTATTTTCTTATAGCCACTTCCCATTTTGTGAAGCTCAACAACCTTTTGCTGAACATCAGAACTTTATTCTTTGGTCTTACACATTGTGATTGATGATTAAGGGAATTTGGCCTGTGTGTTACCTCATATTTATTCTCCTGTGAAACAGGATGTCATGGCTGAAACATTTCAAGTTCCTAGTCACCCAGGTGTACTGAAAAATGTAAAATATGAATGAGAATATATTTTAGATATATTTTAATTTCTAGGGGTGCCAATAATTGTGGCCAATGTGTTTTGGAGAAAAAATATTTATTTAATAATGAGATATTTCCCCTCTTACAATTGTTTTACTTAATTAAAGGTTAGATTTTATGAATTTGTTGAATGAAAGATCAAAAGGATAAACAATGCATATTTTTTTTCACAGCCTTCTTTGCTCATATTTACCAAGGGTGTCAATATTTGTGGCCACTATATTCTATATCTATATCTATCTATCTATCTATCTATCTATCTATCTATCTATATATATATATATATATATATATATACACACACACAGTATATATAATCTTATCATCTTATTCCAAAAAATTGTCCCCCTAGTAATGAGCAGATTCTGCAGGCACATTCCCCTTATTGTGCTGGGAGAGATTGATAGGACTTTATATCAAAGAAAGACTGTTCCTCAAAGAGCCATTCCTCGAATCCTTGAACAAGAACGGATAAAAGGTTTGTGTTTTCTTAGTAGCAGTCATGATGGGAAATTGGAAACAAATCACTTTGAAATGATTGTTATCCATAATGACATTGTGATATTTTCCTAATTAGTGGGGTTTGATAAGACATGTATCACTATTAATGGCACTTTCCATGAATACTTTGGTGTTCCATTACTTTTTTTTAAAGCATAAGAGGCACAATTACCATGTGGTTTGTTTTACGAGAACTATTAGATATGTCAAATTGTATTATCAAACATGAACTTAACCTAGGATGAAATGTAGCTAGTTTTAAATAATTATTATTAATAATAATTCCTTACATTTATATAGCACTTTTCTAGGCACTCAAAGTGCTTTACATAGTATAGGGGGAATCTCCTAAACCACCACCATTGTGCAGCATCCACCTGGATCATGCAATGGCAGCCAAAGTGTGCCAGAATGCTCACCACACATCAGCTATAAACACATCTAATGTAACAGCAATTTGTATTAAAAAGTGTTCATTATAAATTATTATTCAATTATAATAAGATTATGGTATACCTTTTGTCTGTTTAATTTATATATATATATATATATATATATATATATATATATACTGTATACACACACACACACACACACACACACACACTGGTGGCCAAAAGTTTGGAATAATGTACAGATTTTGCTGTTTCGGAAGGATATTGGTACTTTAATTCACCAAAGTGGCATTCAACTGATCACAAAGTATAGTCAGGACATTACTGATGTAAAAAAAACAGCACCATCACTATCTGAAAAAAGTCATTTTTGATCAAATCTAGACAGGCCCCATTTCCAGCAGCCATCACTCCAACACATTATCCTTGAGTAATCATGCTTAAGTGCTAATTTGGTACTAGAAAATCACTTGTCATTATATCAAACACAGTTGAAAGCTATTTGGTTAGTTAAATGAAGTTTAACATTGTCTTTGTGTTTGTTTTTGAGTTGCCACAGTATGCAATTGACTGGCATGTCTTAAGGTCAATATTAGGTCAAAAATGGCAAAAAAGAAACAGCTTTCTCTAGAAACTCATCAGTCAATCATTGTTTTGAGGAATGAAGGCTATACAATTCTTGAAATTGCCAACAAACTGAAGATTTCATACAAAGGTGTACAATACAATATACAGAGACAAAAGAATAACTGCTTCTAACAAGGACAGAAAGAGATGTGGAAGGCCAGATGTACAACTAAACAAGAGGATAAGTACATCAGAGTCTCTAGTTTGAGAAATAGACACCTCACATGTCCTCAGCAGACAGCTTCATTGAATTCTACCCGCTCAACACCAGTTTCATGTACAACAGTAAAGAGAAGACTCAGGGGTGCAGGCCTTATGGGAAGAATTGCAAAGAAAAAAAAAAAAAACACTTTTGAAACAAAAAAAACTAAAAGAAAAGGTTAGAGTACAAAGAAACACAGACATTGGACAACAGATAATTGGAAAAGACTGTTATGAATCTTAAAAAAACCCTTAGCAAACACAACCACTCACAACACCTTATCATCATAGTGATAAGTTTTGCATTGGCAAACATCACTCACATTAACTAAATAAAATGTAAAAATCTAGTTTGCTTTGTTAACGCCTCAAAAGGCTGAAAGCAATTAGATGTTTAATATATTATGTGTATTAATAATTTATTATACATATTCTTAATTATATGTATTAAATGTGTGTTTAGAGAATATAAATGTTTAAATGGTGGGATGTAATGCAATGTTAAACCCCCCTGTGGTCACTGTCATTTGCTGCCCTTCATTATAAGAAGAATGCTTTTTACGCAGATTAACTGTTTGTAACACTTGCCGGAATAATTGCAGCCTTCTGGGATGCTTTCACAGAATGCACTTGCTCCCTTTGAAATGTGAGAATTGCTATGAGAGAAAAAGGGAATTATGGGATTGAATCTTACACTCTCAAACACACAAATACTGTGAAAATGCATAAATACAGAGATCATTGTGAATATGAAACTTTTTTTCTTTTCTTTTCTTTTTTTTTTTTTTTTCTTTTTTGCCCTAAGAAGTTTATTTTAAAGTGAAGTGCAATTCAAAAACTCATTTAAACTTCTGTGCAATTATCTGAAAAGATTATTTGCAGCTGGAGGGGATCAATCCTGCTAACCTGATCTGGAGCATTATTTTATTTATTTATTTATTTATTTGCATTGCTGAACTCTATGGGCAACACGAATGTTTAGGTAGTAAGACATTAACGGAAAAAATACATATTTTGCCCCAAGCTAAATTATAAAAATCATTAGTAAATCATCAGAGTGTTTCCTTAATATTGGCCTATGAATATAAAGACTGGATCATGAACATTAAAGCCCAATTTCTCCTGATTTAGCAACAAAATGTATCTAATGCACATACATTTGCACCATTAAACTAAACCTGTAACAAACAGACATCAACCAAAGGTACACTTAACCTGGTGTAAGATTATAATATTCTTAACTTTATCATTTGAATTATGAATTATAATACACCAGTTTTGGGAACGTAAATATATCGTTGTAAAATTGCTTTCGGTAACCTCACCATGCACCTGGTTGCAGAAATAGGACAAGAGTCATTATTAAATGTCTGATCAATTGTTCTCATCAAATGGCTTGTTTCTGATATTGCATTAGATGTCACTTTCCTGGAAGCAAGTTTAGATCATTAATAGAGCTCTAGGAGTCTATAGCTGACATTTCTCAGGTGTGTCTATTTGTGTATTAGCTAAACACAGTATTGATATCTAGATAGAGATTTAAATATAAACTTGTATTTGTTTAGTTTTAATATTTAGAAGTGTTATATTTATTTTGATATTCACACATTCTGATTACAGTTTGTTTTATTTATTTACACTCACTATGAATAAATGTTACAGTTGATCTCTTTCATCAGTTTTGTAATGGCAGATAGTTTTTTTTAAAACATTACAATTGACCCCACGATGTCAGTCATGATAAAAATTGTATATGTAATCTATACACTTTAACACTGACACATGTCAATCATGCCAACTACAGAGTGATAAAAACAAGAATATTTCTGTTTCATTTGCATTAAACAATCAATAATAATAATAATAATAATAATAATAATAATAATAATAATAATAAACATTCTTTTATATAGCGCCTTTAAAAGTAGCTTCTTGAGGTGCTTTACACAGTAAAAAAAAAACATATAAGAATACAAAACATTAGTATTAATAAAATATATAAACATGCACATCAAAATACAATTAATAATAAATCAGAAACACAATAAAACATGCATATGAAAATACATAACATCAAAATATAAAAACAAAACTGAAAAAAAAAAAAAAAAAAAGCTAACCTGATAAAGTACATTTTTAAATAAGATTTAAAAATGACCAAAGTTTGTGCTACTCGAATATCAACAGGAAGTGAATTGCACAGTGTAGGAGCATAAGATGAAAAAGCCCTGTCACCCATGGAACGTAAACGAGTTTGAGGGACAGCCAAAAGACCGGTTGGAAGGAAAATGTTCTGCAGATATTAAACTTTACATTTGTACCCCCAAAACAGACTTTTGGGTATAAAATGTGCATTGGTGTGAAGTGACTGGCAATCTTTGGTATGAAGAAAGGGGGTCTTTAAGCAGATAAGCATGTGCAGTGACATCACTGTATCCTTTTGCTCATTGGAGTAAATAACAGTGTTACAACAGCCTCCGGTCTCCCGTACATAAAGAAATCTGTGTTCAAAACCCTGTCCTTGCCTTACCACGAATCACTACAGTAAGCTTACCAACAATGATTTAAAATTTGAGCTGTCAGGTCAAATTTGGTGCAAAATCGACAGGACAGTAGTGACTGGAAATCAGTCTCTGGATGTTTATCTGTTAACTGTTTAGCGAAATAGCTTACTTTCTATAATGCCTGGATATGTTTTCTGGTAGGGTTGTGGAAGTTTATATTGGTTGTCATGCTTTAATGAATTGAACATTGTTGAGATATACACTCACCGGCCACTTTATTAGGTAAACCTGTACATCTACCTATTCATGCGATTATCTAATCAGCCAGTCGTGTGGCAGCAGTGTAATGTATAAAATAATTCATATATGGCTCAGGAGCTTCAGTTAATGTTCACATCAACCTTCAGAATGGGGAAAAATGTGATGTCAATTATTTAGACCATGGCATGATTGATGCTGCTAGATGGGCTGGTTTGAGTATTTCTGTAACTGCTGATCTCCCGGGATTTTTGGGCACAGTCTATAGAATTTACTCAGAATGGTGCCAAAAACAAAAAACATCCAGTGAGCGGCAGTTCTAACAGGAAGACTCGCAGACTTGAGTGAAATTTAAGATGACATTTATTTGATGAATATAAAACAGAAATGTAATGTCTCTCTTTGGCGTAAGCCCCGTCTGGCGGTCCGAAGAAGTTGTACTCAGAACCGTCATATCCTGCCGGAGATAGAAGGCAGGGGCGAGCAGCCTACCCCTGTGCAGGACGGGACTCAACTGGTGGCGGTGGGGTGGTGGAGGTTACCATGTTAGCACACTGAAACAGCAATGTGATTGTGAGCAGACTTATAAAGCGATGGCTGACATGTGATTGGGTAGGAGTTACCTAGCTAGTGGTGTGATGATGTACAGCTGCTAGTCTTCCCGCTAGAACTACGCTGCGCTTACATTTCTGTGGGCGAAACGGTTTGTTATTAACAGAGGTCAGTGGAGAATGTCCAGACTGGTCCAAGCTGACAGTAAGGTGACAGTAAACCAAATAACCACACATTACAACAGTTCTATGCAGAAAAGCATTTCTGAACATACAACACGTCGAACATTGAGGCGGATGGGCGACAGCAGCAGAAGACCTCTCCAGATACCTCTAGTCCTGTCAGCTAAGAACAGGAAACTGAAGATGCAGTGGGCACAGGCTCACCAAAACTTGACAGTATATGATTGGAAAAACATTGCCTAGTCTGACAAATCTGCTGAAGTACACAAATGGTAGGCCCACTGCAGCCTTAGTTTTCTGTTTTTGGCTGACAGGAGTGGAACCTAACATGGTCTTCTGCTGTTGTAGCCCATCTGCCTCAATGTTTGACGTGTTGTGCATTCTGAGATGCTTTTCTGCTCACTACAATTGTACAGAGGGGTTATCTGAGTTACCGTAGCCTTTCTGTCAGCTCAAACCAGTCTGGCCATTCTCCGTTGACCTCTCTAATCAACAAGGCGTTTTCGTCCACAGAACTGCCGCTCACTGGATTTTTTTGTTTTGTTTTTCGCACCATTCTCTATACACTCTAGAGACTGTTGTGCGTGAAAGTCCCAAGAGATTAGCAGTTACAGAAATACTCAAACCAGCTTGTCTGGCACCAAAAATCATGCCACAGTCCAAATCACTGAGATCACATTTTTCCCCATTCTGATGGTTGATGTGATCATTACCTGAAGCTCCTGACCCATATCTGCATGATTTTATGCATTAGACTGCTGCCACACGATTGGCTGATTAGATAATCGCACAAATAAGTAGATGTACAGGTGTACCTAATAAAGTGGCCGTTGAGTGTATTGTGTTTGCCGATCGCAAAGTACTTAATAGGCTATGTTTTCCTGTGAATTTACTGTAACATGTTTACTAATATTCATTACTTCTGTGTATTTTATAACATTGCTGTACTTTCAAGGTTCCCTAAGTGTGTGTGTGGGGCTGTTTCCTCATTTATTTTACCCCAGTCGCATAAATGCACAAGTTGTTATATCAGTTTCATTGACCTTTTAGCGGATAAGCTGTTTAAAAGCCATTATAATGTAGGTACAAGTTACTACAAGGTAGTTGCCAATCAGTGTATGCTCATCTCAAGTTGTTTTTAATGTACTGATTTCAAAGCACAGTAATGTACATATTATTATTTTAGCGTTTAATCATCTCTATATTATAAATTTATAAAGTTTATTACTGTAATTGCTACAGTATATTGCACATTTCTGCATGTCTTTTTTATGCTTCATAAAGTAGATTTAATATCCATCATTATTAAACTCTCATTTTGAGTTTTTAGTTTAAAGTTTTATGGTGTGCAGTGCATTGACATACTGTTGTAGTATTACGGTTACTGAGTTACAGTAGCTCAACTGGTAAAATGGTGCTAGCCAAGATCATGGGTTAAATTCCCAGGGAACACACAAACTAATAAAAATGTGTACCATGAATGCACTCTAAGTCACTTTGGATAAAAGTGTCTGCCAAATGCATAACATTTTAAATTAATAGCACAATATCAACGTAAAAATAGTGGTGCTATCAGGACATTTGAGGGCAATACTGATCACTGATATTTTAACATTATGATCAGCCGATACAGATCTGATCACCGATATTTCTTTAAAAATATTTCTTTGCCACACTTTTGCAAGTTACATGCTGCTGTTATATGTTGTGGCAGATTGACTGCCTTTCCTAAGAAGGAGGAAGCGGGACTTGGGTGCACAATACAGGTAGACTTTAATAACAGTCAGTTTAAACTTAACAGAACATAAAAATGTGCTATCCAGCACACACTCGCTGGCAGACACACACAACTCCGTGTGACGCTCACACTCTTGACCTTCCCGGCCCAATGCAGAATGCACACGTTCACGAGCTGTGTGTAACTCTCTCTCGAACTGGCGTCTCTAGCTCCTCTTTATCCCTCTCCCGGCTGATTGGGGTAATTCAGCACCAGGCGTCCATCTTCACGGCCCGGCCACACCCTCCTCCTCGTCACATATGTTTTGTAAAATTACATTAAATTTACATTAATTGTGATATGCTTACATTTATTTTAATTGAAAACAGTAATGAATAGTACTGGTGTTACAATCAAAGATCATTGTAACATATTGGCAACCAGTAAACACCTTGAGAGCATCACACACAGCAGAGATACACTCTGAAATAAGAGAGATATTTCCATTACTAGCTCCGAAACTGCTCCAGTAAGAAATCGTCCTGGTTACTTTCGAAATGGCCAATGGGAATTGGCGAGTGGAATTTGCATGCCACTCCCCCGGACATACAGGTATAAAAGGAGCTGGCTTGTAACCACTCATTCAGGTTTTGTGCTGAGGAGCCGAGACAAGGTCCCGGCCATTTCAGCGGGTAGTTCAGTGTTGTGGCAGGAGGGACACAACGTCTTGTTCCCTCCATCAAGGAACGGAGGTTACGAAAGTAACCAGGACGTTCCCTATCTGTCACTCACTCGACGTTGTGTCGAAGTAGTGACACTAGGGGTCCCTATACAAAACGCCACAACTAGCTGAACTGTGTTACGTGAACTGGCAGTGTGAGACGGGCAGACCATTGTGTGCCTCGTAGCCAACGCATGTAACCTCCCCCAATGCTCTTACGAGCGTCGTACGGTCCCCTGCACCTCGGGGACAAGTCAAATGCCCAAAAAATGGGGACCGGCTGCCCCAGCCATGGCCTCTTTCTTCTCCCTAAAAGGAAAAATCGTTCAGCTGGGGGCCATATAGCATCCGCGTCAGGGGGGTGTCACTCCCAAGGGGAAGACACCGCAGAGACCACACCCTGCCCGAGGGGGAGGAAATTGTGTGGAAATACGTCACATGGTCTTACCGAGTCCTGTCGGCAGTGTCTCATGTGGAGAAGTCCCTGTGGTAGGTCCTACCCGGGGGGAAGGAGCTCTACAAACACGGCGACCAGGGGCAAAGAGGCCTCTGCCCAAGGAATATGTAGGTTCACCAACGGAGGAACCGTCTCTCGGAAGATACATCACATGGGATTACATATGGGAAACCAGCGCATGTGGAACACCTACCCCAGTACAGGGCCAAGTTAGTACACGTATTGGGCCGGCAACGAGTTTCTCCGCAAAAAGGAGGAAGGACATCCAGGGTCCACGACTTCATGAACACGACTGGGGATCAAAAGTGCACGTCTTTGCCTCCGGGAGGGGAAAGGCGCTATACGCAAGTGGTACACCAGGCCAGCTGTCCCGCAACTTACCTGCTCGTACCTTACAACACACGGGACGAGACCAGCTCAACCCGGAGATTATAGAACCTCTCGAAGGTATTGGGTGTTGCCCAGCCCGCTGCTCTGCAGATGTCTGCTAAAAAGGCACCATTAGTCAGAGCCCAGGAGGCTGCCACACTCCTAGAAGAGTGTGCTTGTAGCCCCAAGGGGGGCGGCACGTCCTGGGTGTGATATGCCAAAGCGATGGCGTCAATGACCCAGTGGGTGATCCTCTGTTTGGAGACAGCGCTCCCTTTCTGCTGTCCTCCAAAGCAGACAAAGAGCTGCTCAGAGCGTCTAAAGCTCTGTGTGTGATCCAAATAGATGCGCAAATCACGCACTGGACACAGCATCGACAAGGCTGGGTCTGCCTCCTCCTGGGGCAGCGCTTGCAGGTTCACCACCTGATCCTGAAACAGGGTCGTGGGAACCTTGGGCACATAGCCCAGTCGGGGTCTCAGTACCACGTGAGAGTATCCCGGACCGAACTCCAGGCACGTGTCGCCAACAGAGAACGTCTGCAGGTCCCCTACCCTCTTGAGTTAAGTGAGCGCAGTCAGGAGGGCAGTCTTCAAGGAGAGTGCCTTTAGCTCAACTGACTCTGGGGCCTACGGGGAGCTCCATTTGAGCCCCTGAAGGACCACGGAGAGACCCCATGAGGGAATGAGGTGCGGTCTGGGAGGATTCAACCTCCTCATGCCTCTAAGGAACCTGATGCTTCCCTAAATACCCTTAAATACGTCAACTGCATTGTGGTGTGCCACCATAGCGGCCACGTACACCCTCAATGTGGGGGGGACAGCCACCCCACCAGCCTCTCCTGCAGGAAGGAAAGCACTGACCCGACTGCACATCTCTGGGGGTCTTCGCGTTGGGAAGAACACCACTTAGCGAACAGATGCCACTACAAGGCATACAGGCGCCTTGTAGAGGGAGCCCTAGCCTGAGTGATCGTGTCTACAACCACGGGTGGTAGGCCACTTAGGTCTTCCGCATCCTGTCCAAGGGCCAGTCATCACGGGTGCCAGATGGTGCCCTGTCCCTGAGAAAGAAGGTCCTTCCTCAGGGGAATTCGCCCCTGCTGTTGCAAGGACCAAGAACCAAGTCTGGGTGGGCCAGTAAGGCGCTACTAGGACAACCTGCTCCTCGTCCTCCCTGACCTTGCACAGCGTCTGTGCAAGTAGGCTCACTGGGGGGAACGCATACTTGTGTAGCCCCCGGGGCCAGCTGTGTGCCAGCACATCTGTGCTGAGGGGAGCCTCGGTCAGGGCATACCAGAGTGGGCAGTGTGAGGATTCCTGGGAAGTGAACAGGCCTACCTGCACTTGACCGAATCAACTCCAAATCAGCTGGACCACCTGGGGGTGGAGTCTTCACTCTCCCCTGAGCGTGTCCGCCCGGGATGTGAGTGGCTCGCAATGACCTGAGCCGCTGCTGACTCCAGAGGAGGATACAGCGGGTGAGTTGCGACATGCGACCAGAGCGTACGCCGCCTTGGCGGTTGATGTACGCTACCATCGCCGTGTTGTCCGTCCGGACCGACGCGTGCTCGCCAGTGATGACGTAACCCTACAGGCCCTGGACGGGAGTCTCGGATGGTTCCACCATGTGGCGGTGTTTTGCGGGCACAAGTGCACCGCAACTGCCTTATCCACCTGTGGAATCTCCGAGTACCCCCTGACAGCCCCAACGTTGAGTGAGAGCGGAGGAGCCCACAAATCGGGTCCGGGCAGTGAAAGGTGCCTGCCACGATCTCGTGAGCTCATCATCCACCTCCAGGAAGAAAGGAACCGGGGCGTGGCGTGGCTGTGAGCGGCGCTTTGAGCCCAGGAACCAATTTTCGAGACACAAGGGTTCGGGGGGAGTGGAGGGTTCAACTCCAGCCCAATGCTCGCAGCCGCTCGGGCAAGCATAGCCGATGCTGCGATCAAGAGAATCATCCACTTTGCAAGCGCCGAATGAGATCGCGAACTCGCCATGAGATGAGCCGGTGGTCTCATCCCAGAACTTGACCGGGACAAACGAGCGTGCTGGGGAATGGGAGGTCCGTGGGGGGTTTCCCGGCAGAGAAACTCCCATTGAGGTCCCCAAATTGCCACCAGTGCTAACCGACGTGGCCTCAAACCCGTAGGTAGAAGGACCGTGGCGGGGAGCCACTGGGGTGGCTTTCCTTCTTCAGAGGGACTGCAACATTGAGAACATGACCCTTCCACAAATGGCGTCTCCGCATGGGCAGCGCCCAAGCACGTGAGACAGTGATCTTGGCCGTCGGAAGCGGAGAGATAGCAACCACAACCAGGAATTAAACACAAACGGAAAGGCATCTTCAAAAAGACGCTCTCTGTGAGTGCCACTCTTTTAGAAGGGAAATATACTCTTTTAGAAGTAGAATATACGCTTTTAGGCTGCTGAAGTGTCCAGGGGCGTTCTCTGCACTCCACCGGTGCAAGAGGGGGAGAAGCCGTTGTAATGCACCGTAAATCCAACAGCTTTTCGAGGTGAATGCATCGGCAGAGTGGTTGCAAGCCAGCTCCTTTTATACCGTATGTCCGGGGGAGTGGCATGCAAATTCCACTCGCCAATTCCCATTGGCCTTTTCTCGAAGATCAGAGGTGTCTGGGGCTCCCAAGGGCGATCCCTAGTGTCACTAGATCAGCACAACGTCGACTGAGTGACAGATAGGGAACATTAGTATCTATGATTTGTTTACCAACTTTAGAATTTTGTTGAAATGAAAATCACTCATTAGTATTAGGCAACCGCGTAAAAACATGGTGCTGTTATTGAAGGTTAAATTGTTATTGCTGTTATTACTGGTATTGCAACAACATCTTTGTCCTCTCCGTGTCTAACTGTACAGTGAGTCAGAATTACTACTGTAATGACAAGAATTTTGAAAATGAGCACCTTAATATTCATACAATTTAATTCATACACATTATTAAAACAAACTGGCATATTCATCTGAATTACGGCATGTCTGAAAGTTGAAATTTGCAAATGCTTAGAAGCACTGAGCAAGTGGTCATTCATTAGAGTAGCAGTGTATGTGTGACTTTGTGCATGCTGCAATTAAATAAAGATCGGCCCTGAATCTTGGCACAATCGGATGATTGCCAACACAGATTTAAGACGAATACCAGCCGATCTAGATCGGTGGCCAATTGATCGTGCATCCTTACAAAATTGCATGTCATGACTCTGAATCTAGAGGTGAGTATCTCTGAGTGATCTCTGAGAATATTGGTAGTCAGTGCAAAGAAGCTAAAACTGGAGTAAAATGATTTAAAGATCTTGTTCGTGTCAGAAGTCTAGCTGCAGCATTTTGCATTGATTGTAGCTGTGCTAAAGTGTGTTGATTTAAAACTGAAAACAGTGCATGACAATTAGCAAGGCAAGATGAAATAAAAGAATGTACAAGCTTCTCTGTATACTTGAAACTCAAGACATGTCTAACCTTTGAAATGTTCCTTAACTGAAAAAACAAACAAACAAACTGAACTAATTTCCAGAGGTGATATTCAAAGTTTTAATTAGTATCAAAGTAGACTCCCAAATGTTTCACCACCTGCTGATTATTTGGGACCACCTGTCTAAGTGCTGACTCAATCAGACTTTTTTGTAGAATCATGACTGATTATAACAACCTCAGTTTTGTCAGTATTTAACTAAAGAAATTACATGCTTCCATTTTTTTAATTTCTTCTATACACGCCTAAAAACATTTAAATAAGTCAGATCATTGGGATTCACCGAGTACAATAAAGCACAATTGCAGGTCGTCTGCATAGCAATGAAAATTAATGTTGTATTTATGAATCACAGAACCAAGCGGTAGCATATAATATATTTTCATGTGAAAACAGAATTGGCCCTAAAAGGGATCCTTTAATTAACTTTTGAAGAGGAGGACATCTCATCTCCAACAGACACTACAAATTTCCTATTCACATCAACATACTATTTGCATTTTGAATTACAGTTGGTCTTCTTTCCTACATCTGTTTGCATACTGAATTGTGATTGGTCTTTTCTTTATTGCATTTGAACTACAACTAGAAATGCAAATCCAGTTCTTAATTGTATTTCTTAACATTAAATTGAGATGAGTTTGTCATTGTTTTGCTCAATAAGCAAATTAAAAGGACAAGTGGCTGATTCTTGGGGTACCCCATTCTTAAAAAAAGACAAGAATATTAAAAACTTAACAGATTGAAAGAAGAGCTGAAGTTGTACACTTTTGATGGTAATGGATTACCGCAACTGTTGGCAGTCTTGTTGTGGAGAAAATAAGCTACTGTGAAACAACTGAACCTGAGCAACATTTGGCCTTGTGTTTAAATTTAGTTGGCTTACATTTTATTATGCGCTAATATGTGTGATTATTGTGTTATTAACAGAACTATGTGAAGCCTAAGAAGTCTGAGATGCTTCGTTATCAAGATTAACTGAAGGGTTCCCAGAGGTTAAAATACTGTTCATTTTCTGTTAAATAATGTATACATCTTCTAACAAAGACCTACCATGAGCTCTGAGGTTGATCAGTGATAAAAGGCTTATATGCCTATATATATACTACCGGTCAAAAGTTTTGAAACACTTACTCATTCTTTATTATAATTTTTTTTTTTCACATTTTAGAATAATAGTAAAGTCACCAAAACTATGGAATAACATAAATGGAACTATGGGAATTATGTTGTGACTAAACAAAATCCAAAATAAATCAAAACTGTGTTATATTTTAGCATCTTCAAAGTAGTCACCCTTTGCCTAGAATTTGCAGACATGTACTCTTGACATTTTCTCAACCAACTTCTTGAGGTATCACCCTGAGATGCTTTTTAAACAGTATTGAAGGAGTTCCCATCTATGTTGGGCACTTATTGGCTGCTTTTCTATATTATTTGGTCCAAGTCATCCATTTCAAAAAAGTTTTTTTTTATTTTATTTTTTTTATTACATTTTAGTTTTATAATGAAATAAATTAATATGGTGGCACAATTATATTTTTGTCTACAAAACTAATTTCAAACATTTAAGCATACGCCTTCAGATCAAAAGATTTTTAAGATCATGAGAAACATTTCAGTCAAGTGTTTCAAAACTTTTGACCGGTAGTGTGTGTGTGTGTGTGTGTGTGTGTGTGTGTATATATATATATATATATATATATATATATATATATATATATATATAACATAAATGTCCCCTTTTTAAGGGTTTAAAAAGGGGCCCATAATGATTAATAAGTAATTTACAAATACATTATAAATCACTGATATGCAGTTAAAACAACATGAATAAAAATATCAACTTTCATGCAATACTTGCTAAATAGTGAGCATTTTACAAAAACATAAAATGCCCTAATTAATTATTTTGTCACAATGTAGCAAGCAAAAATAGACTACTATAATAGTGATTATTTCTTTTTGCTACAGTCTTCTTTGTGTTTATATTCATTACTGTAATGTCTTGACTCACTTTTGCTGTCACTTTCCTTCTCACGTTGATGTCAAAATAATGGTGCTACTCTGAGTGCTGTCCGAACTTACCTAGTCTCAGTTACCTAAATTCTTCTGCAAAAACACTTTTCAGATCTTTTCAGAAGCAGAGAAATGCTTCATATGTGTCCACTTTACATCAAGGTACATTTCCATTATTTATTAATGTTGAATAAGTCTTATAGCATGTGAGGTAAAATGGCACACTATTTGACAGGTGCTGCAGGTTGCACTCACAATCCTGAAGACAAATCCGTCAAACCAGAGAAGTTGCAATGGCTCCAGCTGCTGCAATGGGTAACATTATAATAGATACGCATTCAAATGTGTTTTTTTTTTTTAGTTTGCAATTAATCTCGTATCTGGTTGGTTTTGTTTAGAACTCTGTACTAAAGAATGAGAGACATGGAAGCACCATTGTTGGGGACACATCTTTGCCAATTCAGCTCTAAGAAAATTTTTTGAGCTCTGTAGATTGAACAAGTTCACTTTGTGAATGTTAAAAAAGATCAAGCAACCAAACCACAAACCAGACAAATTTACACTGTTATAAGCGAAAAAACAGCTTAAACCAATTGAGGTGTGCAGTCAAAATTCTGCGACCTCTGGGAGATCTCGGTTACAGTGCTGATGCTGCAGAACTGCAGTTGCAAGTGGATTGCTGTTCTTCTAGATAAACGATACAAGTGAATATTTTGGAGTGGAAGAAGCTGCTTTCTTCTGAAATCTGTAATGGAGTTCTTCCTGCTGGGAGTGCGTGCTTGTCTTCATTGTTGTGTCAAGAAGCACAGACATACATTACAAACGCAATGGCCTATTGTGAGCATGCGGTGGTGAAATGTTCACGGTAGATTAGATAACCCAGGGCTCTCGTGCAACAACACCGGGCCCGTGAGGGGTTGGGGGGGCAATGACATTACGGCAGTGGCAGAAATACAGATGATTTCCCATTTAACACTCCATTGAGCTTCGGGTTATTCCAAGACCTGACTGGCGGCAGTACTTTTCAGCAGTTTTTTCATCAAAATCCCCCCTCCTGCATCCACCCTCCTGGGACACTGGATCCATTTGCCCGGCATAAAGAGCGGGAGGTTATTTTTGGGGGTCTCTGTAGGACAATACCAATGTGTGTAAAATAAAGTGTGTTTGGGAGGTTGAGAGCGAGCGAGCGAGTGGAAGGAGACAGAGAAAGATGAAAATAGAGTGCAAGTGAGGAAAAACAGACATGATAAAAGCCGAGGAAACTTGGTACAACAGGAGACAGTGGTAATTGTAGCCGAGCTTGAGCCTGTTTGCCAAACAAAGAGCCGGCAAACTCAATTAAAGGGCAGATTTCCCTCCGGATGAAGGGCGATGTGAAATTATTCCTGCCTGTTAAAACTGTCACTTCATTTCACTCTAATTATTACCTCTGATCCCCAGAAACATTTAGTTAATTGTTTTTCTCTCTTCTCCTTCATTATGTTTGATGTGACATCAAGAAGCTGCTTTATGGCTTTAGCCCTGGGATCCTTTCCATACCAGAGAAAAAAAAATAAAAAAAATTCTGTGTCTTTAAACTGATATTAGTGTGACAATGTCATTCTCATTTTACGTTTCTTTATTCTGTGTCTTTATTATAGATGAATATGTGATCCACAGGAATAGGCATGCTGGTATTATAATTTCACATGAATTAACCAAAATTTGAAAAGTTAATATTGTTTAGAATTTATTTGCATGTTACGTTTCATCTGTTATCTGTTTCATCTGATATACATTACTTAGTTTATGTTATATCTGTCATTCAACACAGTACATTACCTTTACCATACAGAGATAATAAACAGCAGAGAAAACATAAATAATATAAAACATAAGTACAAGTTACAATTTCCGCTAACATTTTTCAAAAAGGTTGCATATGTTAACATGAAGTTGTCAGGATCCTGCCATCATGGTTTAATTTTTTATTTTATTTATTTTTTATTTTAAGATCCTGTCATCTCTGGATTTTTTTATGTTTTAGTTTTTTCTTGGTTCTCCTGTTTATCCTGCCCTGTCCTCCTTGTTCTCTGTGTTATGTGCTGTGTCTTTGTTAAGCACATGACTTTGTTTGTGTTTTGCCATGTGCTCTCCTTGCCCCTCCCTGCTTGTTTGCTCCCTGGCCACACCCTTTTGTGAGCCCACGTTTGTTTATTATTTATTAGTTTCACCTGTTCTCCATTACTGCATTTGAGTCCGTTATCTTCACGTTTCCTTACAGAAGTAACAATGAACAATACTTTTTAAGCACTTATTAATCTTGTTTAACGCTAATTTCAACCTATACATATACTTTTCAACAATAAAACATTTTACATTAACATGAATTAATTAATTATTAACTAACATGAACTAAAATGACTAAATTATGATTAAACAATATTAATAAATGCTGATAAAAATATTGATGAAAAATAGTTCATGATACTTAATACTAATGATCCCTATTGATACTAAAGCCCCATTTACACATGCAGTGACTTGCAGCAAAAAAAGCAACATAGGCTTATTCACTGAGAGCTGGCAACTTCCTGCGAAGTGAGCGACTAGATGTGGGCATGTCCAGCGACTTCAGAAAGTTGAGAAAAGTTTAACTTTATGCAAATGAGTGACTCTTGGCAGCAACTACCAGAGAGTGAATACTGTAGTTGTGTCCCAAATCATGCACTATACACTATACACTTACAATATACACTGTGTTCTCAGCCATGTAGTGTATGAAAGTTTAAAGGGGACCTATTATGCAAAAAAACATAAATGTGAGTCGGCAGTGTGTGTACACAACCACCCTACAATGTTAAAAGTCCACCCACTCCTCTTTCTTATATTTCTATTCATCTAAAACAGTTTTCGTTTCTGCTCTAACGTGATGTCACGTGACGTCACGTTAGAGCAGGCCTCGCCCACGACTGGTGATGAACTCCATCCTATTATCATAGATCCTCCCCTGAGTGATCTACACACAGTCCATAATTTTTTTCCACGCTGGAGCAGCTACGGTGAGAAGAATAATGTCTCAGCTTCGTAAGCGTCATAAGTGTTCTGTTGTTGGCTGTAAAAGTGAACATAAGAGTCTTCATGTACTCCCGGCATCAGAGCCAAAACAAGTTTTGTTTTTGAAGCAAATGTGCCCCAAAACATACCAAAATTTGTGTATGTTTGTGCAAATCATTTTACGCCGGACTGCTTTGTGAATGAGGGTCAATATAAAGCCGGATTTTCCAAAAATTTGATTCTCAAGCATGGATCAGTACCAACTGTTCATGTTCCAGCTTTATATGCTGAAGATGTAAGTATTGCACTTTATATTTTGGCAGTTTATATAAAGTGGTGATGGCATAGTGGACTAAAGCACAGAACATGTAAGCAGAAGGTTGTTGGTTTAAGCCCCACAGCCACCACCATTGTGTCCTTGAGCAAGGCACTTAACTCCAGGTTGCTCCAGGGGGATTGTCCCTGTAATAAGGGCACTGTAAGTCACTTTGGATAAAAGCTTCAGCTAAATGCATAAATGTAAATATTTTGTGAATGTTTGCAAATCGCCTTTCCGAATGTGCTTGTTAGATTCCACGGCTAATGCAGCTAAAGTTACCATTGTCTCTGATTGTATTCACGGAGACCAGAGCTACGTTGTTATTTTTATGCTTACTGTCTGTATAATTCATAACCGCACCTTTATTATGCACAATACAGTAAGGTGATTGTCTTTTTGAAAACTATGTATGTTTTCTGTGAACATAAGAGAGTTGTACTAAAAGTGGTTCTGATTTGTTGTTGCTGTAGTATCCGAAGCACAAGCTGTAAAGGCACAGCCCTCTTCCGGAAAGGGGGCGGGGAGCAGCAGCTCATTTGCATTTAAAGAGACACACACGAAAACAGCGTGTTTTTGATTCTACCCAAAAAGAGGCATTTACAACATGGTATAATACATGATCCGTGAGGTATTTTGAGCTGAAACTTCACAGACACATTCTGAGGACACCTGAGACTTATATTACATCTTGTAAAAAGGGCAATAATAGGTCTCCTTTAAAGTATAGTATCATCCCAAATGGAACACTAAACATTTTTGTTTGCTATACGGAAGCATTCGCCATTTAATAGCTGTCGGAAGTGACGTTTCAAATGCATTTATTGTATTGCCGCTAGCTTTAGCGCATTAGCCAACCTCAGTTCAAGGTTGTATCTCAAACAACGTACATATTAATACAACTTGGGGTCATAGTAAAGCATTCAACTCACATTTGTAAGGTGCTGTCTTCACTGAAGTTTTGCTAGTTGCTACATTCTCCACTATTTCCAATTATTTTGTCAGACCAGTATTGTAGTCAGGTAACTCTGCCCCTTCAGCAAGCCACTGGCGCTGAGTGTATAAAGTGCTTCATCCTGGTACTCATAGATAGTACACTTATTTTTGTTGCCTTTTCAGTGTCAACATACTACTTGCAATACTTACACTACAAAATGAAGTAGAATAGTGCAGAAGTGTGTGTTTTGGGACACACCTAAGGTGAGCGCGGAGCTCACGTCATCCATCTCCTATGAGACACTGGAATCGAGTGCAGGCATGATGGAGGAGAACGTTTCTGTGAGTGATTTCACTGTTCTGTATGATTTGTCTGTAACCCTTTCATGGATATTATAAACAATTATGTGTGGAAAAGAAATAGTCTGCATTCTGAGTGAGTATATATATATATATAAAACTACACAACAGAATGTTCATTTTTAGCGACAAGAAAACCTATTACTTATCAAATTAAAATGATATCTGAGTTTTACTGGTAATATGTCTCATCTGTGATCAGATTTTCAAAATATATGGTCAGATATGCAGTCCATCAATAACGCTAGAGTGACAGATCACTAGCAGCACACAGTACAGGGACTAGCGACATCAAATGTGTAAACGGGACTTACTGCAACATGATCACACGGAAACCCAGTTCCCTATGATCGCCACATAATGCTGACTCACTGAAAAGCGCCATCTCCTATCAGACATTTCTGCATCGGCTCCAGTTTGCTTACCTTACCTTGTTGCATGACTGGAAGCACGTTGCGTCAGCAGGGTGGGAGAGCCGGGTTCGGATCCCACATTGAAACCAGGAAGTAATCACGTTAGCATAATAAGTGATTAGTGTGATTCAGATGTTGCATTTTCCCCTCTAACATTACTTTTTTACTCCATTGATGGTTTGGTTTAGGTTTTGGGTTTGGGTTTGGGTTGAGGAGTACAGTTTATATAATATTAATTCATCTACACTGTATTACAGCGTGTACAGCTGAAACAAATTGCCACTCTGTGAACATTACACTTGGAAAGTATAGCTCAGAAGTGCCCATACACCCAACAACAATTACCGCTTTGGCCACTGGTGGCAGTGTTTTGAATTTTGATAAGCACAGACCGATTTTAGCTAAAGAAAAGTCAACTAACTAATTACGATTTCACTGTGAGATCAGTCTGCTTAATGAATAATCCTACAGCAAACAAATAGAACCTTATTGTAAAGTGTTACCAAATTTCCAGATTGATCAAAAAAAGAAACTGGTGACAGGAGGATAAATGTTTTGTCTGCTAAAATCTGTGTTTGCTTTCTGAATGTCTGAACTGCCCCTCCCAAAGGCCAAAGCTGGAACTATATTTATGACTCACTGCAAGTGCAAGATCTTAATTATTTGAATAGATGACACAGAGTGCCCAATTAGTATTTTTTTAATTTTTATTAATAAATAAAATAATATTCTCCTAACACTAACTAAAACCCTAAAGCTAACCCTAACCATTAAAGTCCTGGGACCAAAACAGCAATCTATCACCTAATTCTTTGCAAATGAAATATCTGGGATGTGACAGCAAAGGCACAGTAGTGGAGATTTTCAGGGCATAAACATTCACCGCTTGGTGGTGCCGCATGGTGGCCTGGAATTTGACACATTGGGTCAGAATAAACATGCCAATTTCCCATGTGATCATGTTGGAATTTCACTGGAACATACTCAAAATGCATTACTAAACTTCACTCAGCTGACATTTGAAGTACAATTATTTTTAAAGCTATCAACACCAAATGGAATTGAACAAATTAATATTGTTTCCAAACCTGTTTCCCAAACACTTTCACTGTTTTCCAATGATCTGACATAGTCCTACTCCAAATTCTCCAATGTTGTCATGTTAGGCTGCTCAAACAATTAGGGGAATGCTTATATAGCGCGACAGAGCTACAGTGTTTACGCTTTCGGGAAATCCTATGAAGGGCCAACTATAAATTAAACTGGGATAGGAAAAATATTTTTAACTTTCAAAAAATGATGCACTTCACATTTAAAGACATACTATATTATCACAGGACACATAGAGTCCTGCTTACAAAAAGTGAGCAGTTTTGTTGGCAAAATATACACTCATAACTGATTTGAAATGTTTTGCCTGATTTTAATGGAAGTAGATACATTTAAATCAAAATGTGAATGAATTAAAGGTTGGCAAGAACTTGAGATTGGAGGTGTAATTAGCTAAAAGATGTTGATGTGTAGACTGATTACACAGTGAAGTGAAGGAAGAGTGGCACAGATGATCAGACTAGAACTATAGTAGAAATCACTCACAACAAGTAAAGCATAAAATAACTATATTTTATAGGGTATTAGATGTACTGTAAGGCTATATGTAATCATAAAAGCCTTTCTGCTGAATTACTTTCATGTTATAATAACAAAAATCTAAATTGGGCATGTCATGTATTTTTCATGGTAAATTCATGTATTAAAGTTACTGTATAATCATCATGTTTAATTTTACATATTAGTTTTGTCCCATGGTATCATGTATGTTTCTGCAGACATGCGTGTTCAATTCAATCTGTTTGCGAGTTATTAGGCATGTTAAAACATGATTCTGTTATAGGTGCTCTATTTTCAAAATGAAGTTTGTGATTGACTATTAATTCCCTACAAATGATTTGTTGAGATGCCGTGATATTTGTAAGAGTAATCAGCGGGTTTTAAGTTGATTTTTGTATGCTGTTTACTTGTGTGAATGAGGTAATTAATATGCGGCTGGAGTGAGGTGATGAGTGACCTTGTGCTGGTGTGTGCGGAGAGGTGAGTGTTCTACATGGTTCTGGGTCTGGCAGGGTAAGCACGCGTGTTTGAGAGAGCGACGGGCAGATCAGCGACAGCGAAGCAGAGTGTACTTGAGTGGATCTCTGCTCTCATTTCCCTTGAGTCACAGCGTGTCACGGATCTATGAGATTGAGAGAGAAAGAAAGTGTGTGCCAAAGCATCATTCAACAAAATCAGGAGGAATATGTGCTTAAGCATATCTATCTATCTATCTATCTATCTATCTATCTTGCTAGCTAGCTAGCTAGCTACATATCTTGCTTGCTATTTAGCTATCTATCTATCTTCTAAAGTTCAGTATGGTTAAATGGTCATCAGGCTTCATTATATGAAACATGCTGTGAATGAGACTTTTTTTTTTTTTTTTAAGAGGACTTTAGGTAACTAGGACTAGTTAAGTTGGGACAGCACTCGGAGTAACACCATTCTTTTGACATCAAAGTGACAACACAAGTAAGTCAAGACATTACAGTAATGAATATAATCTCATTATAATAGTCTATTTTTGCTTCATTGTGACATAAATCATGAATTAAGGCACATTAGGGCATTTTTAATGAATATAAGTGTATTTATTAAGCATTTATAACAAGTAAGTTGTAATGCTCACTATTTGCCAAGTATTGCATGAAAGTTGCCCTTTTTGTATGTTGTTATAACTGCATAAAATGGTTTAATAGTCATTAATAAACCCCTTCATATGCCCTTAACAAAGCATGAAATGTAAAGTGTTACCATTAATATTAATAAGGGGGTTCTAATATACCTGGAGAGAGTTAGCTTTCCTATTCATCTCAATGGCACTTGCTTGGATGCATGCTGGCATCTCTGCTTACGGGACTCATACGGCCAATCAGCTGAGCTGTAAAAGCCTTGTGACTAATCACTCGGGAGCCACAGAAAAATGGCATCATGACAACACTGATTGGCTGATGGCACCACATGCAAATACACAGTTTTGTGACATCAAAGGCAGCAGGTAGTCCATTTCATGCTGGTAAGAGTCCTCCAAAAAATAACTATAATATGGAATATTTTTTTTTTTTTTTTTATGTTTCTTGCAAACTATATTTTGACAGAAAACGGCTACTTTTGAATTACTGTCAATGGAGAAACATGGTTTTTGCTTTCATAATGGAGTACCAGTTCCAGCAGGGGCTAACCAGCCAAATCCTGAACATCTCACATTAATACAGTAATTGGAATAAACATTTCTTTCACCAAACAATATAGTTTATCAGTCTAACTATAGGGTGTTTACAATTGGAATTACAACCTACAGTTCTATTAATATATGATTCTATTCTATTTTATAACAGCTTCTAAATGTGGCTCATCCATCATTTATCAGAGTCTGATCTATTTGTTTTAGTTTATTTTCCCAGTGCTTTGTTTCTCTCTTAATAACCATATATTCTCAGCCACTCCATCTGCTCAGGACACTCTGGTTTCTCTCCGCTTAACTCGTACTATGTTGTCATTACTCCATCACTCATCTTCAGGGGTCATTTCCCTACATCGCTTCCCAGACAAGTGCAGAGATGGGATACGCAGAAAGCATATTGTCATTACAAACGAAAAGCCGAGCATAATAATGATACATTTTGCGCAGTCAATTTGCCTCCCCATCGAGTCTGTTCTCATGACAACATTTTAAGATCCTAATGGCGAGGTGAGGCCCATCTCGCCCATATATTTCTGCTCTTAATGCCCTCTGTGTGCTTCTACGTCTCAAAAACTCCAAATAACTCAGGCTGTAAAACAGACGGTGGTGTTCACTGAGGCAGGGTGGAGTCGGAAGACTGCAGAGGCATTGAAGTTTAGGGAGAAATTACACTGAGCACATTGATAGCAGTGAGAGAATCAAACATAAAGCTCCATCTGGAATATTGCCCCAGGCAGAATCACAAAAACAAACAACAGCCTGCAGGCAGTCCTTTCTCATTCCATGTACACAAGCACTTGCCTGTCCATATTGTTTCTGATTTCCTTCATCTTTAGGTGGTTTCTTTCAGGTTCCCTAGCTTGATAACATGAAAAACTACAACATTTAAAGCTGATGTGTCTATAATTTTGTGTATCAAAATACTTTCTCCTATTCCAGCTTAAAACGAAGAGATGATTTTAAGCCATTGAGTCCAAAAATACCATGCCAAACAAACTGCCATTGCATGTTTATATATATATATATATATATATATATATATATATATATATATATATATATACACTGGCGGTCAAAAGTTTGGAATAATGTACAGATTTTGCTTTTATGGAAATAAATTGGTACTTTTATTCACCAAAGTGGCATTCAACTGATCACAATGTATAGTCAGGACATTAATAACGTGAAAAATTACTATTACAATTTGAAAAAACATTTCAGAACTTCTTAAACTACTTCAAAGAGTTCTCATACAAAAATCCTCCATGTGCAGCAATGACAGCTCTGCAGGTCCTTGACACTCTAGCTGTCAGTTTGTCCAGATACTCAGGTGACATTTCACCCCACGCTTCCTGAAGCACTTGCCATAGATTGTCGGGCACTTTTCACGCACCTTACAGTCTATCTGATCCCACAAAAGCTCAATGGGGTTAAGATCCATAACACTCTTTTCCAATTATCTGTTGTCCAATGTCTGTGTTTCTTTGCCCACTCTAACCTTTTCTTTTTGTTTTTCTGTTTCAAAAGTGGCTTTTTCTTTGCAATTCTTCCCATAAGTCCTGCACCCCTGAGTCTTCTCTTTACTGTTGTGCATGAAACTGGTGTTGAGTGGGTAGAATTCAATGAAGCTGTCAGCTGAGGACATGTGAGGTGTCTATTTCTCTAACTAGAGACTCTGATGTACTTATCCTCTTGTTTAGTTGTACATCTGGTCTTCCACATCTCTTTCTGTCCTTGTTAGAGTCAGTTGTCCTTTGTCTTTGAAGACTGTAGTGTTCACCTTTGTATGAAATCTTCAGTTTTCTGGCAGTTTCAAGCATTGTATAGCCTTCATTCCTCAAAACAATGATTGACTGATGAGTTTCTAGAGAAAGCTGTTTCTTTTTTGCCATTTTTGACCTAATATTGACCTTAAGACACGCCAGTCTATTGCATACTGTGGCAACTCAAAAACAAAGGCAATGTTAAGCTTCATTTAATGAAACAAATAGCTTTCAACTGTGTTTGATATAATGGCAAGTGATTTTCTAGTACCAAATTAGCAATTTAGCATGATTACTCAAGGATACGGTGTTGGAGTGATGGCTGCTGTCTAGATTTGATCAAAAATGTCTTTTTTCAGATAGTGATGGTGCTGTTTTTTTACATCAGTAATGTCCTGACTATAGTTTGTGATCAGTTGAATGCCACTTTGGTGAATTAAAGTACCAATTTCCTTCTGAAACAGCAAAATCTGTACATTATTCCAAACTTTTGGCCGCCAGTGTGTGTGTGTATATATATAGTTTGTGCAAGTTACAATATAATTATTTAGCAGTTAGTTTTTTAATGTTTGAAATAAACAAAACATACACAGCATCATGTTTTGGTAAAATTGCTACACAGTTTTTTCAGTTTTCTTTTTTTTTATCTTCCAGCCAAATGTTGATCATGAGATAGTCTTTCTCTGTTTTCCCAGAATATGTGCATAGAATTAAATGCAAATTGGTTCGTTTAGCGAAATGGCAATAACTTGGAGCAAAGTAATATTAATTTTGAAATAATGAGCCAGGTAAAAACGAGACATAAACTGATACTGCTCAAAACACACATTGATTTTAAAATTCACATCTTGACATGTCTTGTAGATCGGTAGTTCTTAACTGGTTTTGCTTCAGGACCCAGATTTTACATTGGACATCAAGCGGCAACTCACCATAGAAAAAAAAAACGTAACCTTTATTTAATGTATCCTGGGTCAGATTTTTTTTATTTTTTTATATCTTGCATAGATTTGTTCATGGTATCAAGTAAAGATACAGAAAGTTTTCTGTCACCCCTTTTAAAAGTTGATGAGCCTATTTAATTATATGAGCTCATTATTTTTATTATCCCGTTTATTTCCTAATTTCAAATATCATTCAAACTGCACATATATTACACAGGAGCAAAATATAATAATTTGTCCCCAAGTCTTGGAGGTCCAGACTTTAAAGCCCTTTATTTACTTGTTCTTATATTTACAGTGCAATGACATAAAAACACAGGTAAGACCATGGAAAATAGTCTTTCTAATAATAATAATAATAATAATAAATTATATATGAAAAAAATAGAAGCCAAAACACATTTAGGACTACAACTGCCACTGTTGTTGGAAGAGTAATACTGTATATTCCACCTAATGGATTATTTAATATGAAACTATAACTTTGTTCTCCAAATAACTTTGTTTTCCACAGTTAATTTTACTACTGTAAAATCATGAAACAATTTTGTAAAGGTGGTGATGTGTAAAATAAAAAAATAAAAAAATAAAAATGATATTTTAGCACATACACCAGTGTGTACATTTAAATCCACAGGTGTTAAATTTAACACTTTTCTGGTGTCTATATGAGTCCCACTTGCTTGGTGTTCAAGTAACCCTTTCAAAAGTGTTGAATATGTACACTGCAATAGTGTTAATTATTTTACACCAAGAGAGTAAAAATATACTCTAGTGTGAATTAAATATTACTCTGTGCAAGTGTACATTAAACTCTAATTCAATGTTTGATTTTACACTGACGGGGTAAATATATACAGGTGCATCTCAATAAATTAGAATGTCGTGGAAAAGTTCATTTATTTCAGTAATTCAACTCAAACTGTGAAACTCGTGTATTAAATAAATTCAATGCACACAGACTGAAGTAGTTTAAGTCTTTGGTTCTTTTAATTGTGATGATTTTGGCTCACATTTAACAAAAACCCACCAATTCACTATCTCAACAAATTAGAATACATCATAAGACCAATAAAAAAAAACATTTTTAGTGAATTGTTGGCCTTCTGGAAAGTATGTTCATTTACTGTATATGTACTCAATACTTGGTAGGGGCTCCTTTTGCTTTAATTACTGCCTCAATTCGGCGTGGCATGGAGGTGATCAGTTTGTGGCACTGCTGAGGTGGTATGGAAGCCCAGGTTTCCTTGACAGTGGCCTTCAGCTCATCTGTATTTTTTGGTCTCTTGTTTCTCATTTTCCTCTTGACAATACCCCATAGATTCTCTATGGGGTTCAGGTCTGGTGAGTTTGCTGGCCAGTCAAGCACACCAACACCATGGTCATTTAACCAACTTTTGGTGCTTTTGGCAGTGTGGGCAGGTGCCAAATCCTGCTGGAAAATCAGCATCTTTAAAAAGCTGGTCAGCAGAAGGAAGCATGAAGTGCTCCAAAATTTCTTGGTAAATGGGTGCAGTGACTTTGGTTTTCAAAAAACACAATGGACCAACACCAGCAGATGACATTGCACCCCAAATCATCACAGACTGTGGAAACTTAACACTGGACTTCAAGCAACTTGGGCTATGAGCTTCTCCACCCTTCCTCCAGACTCTAGGACCTTGGTTTCCAAATGAAATACAAAACTTGCTCTCATCTGAAAAGAGGACTTTGGACCACTGGGCAACAGTCCAGTTCTTCTTCTCCTTAGCCCAGGTAAGACGCCTCTGATGTTGTCTGTGGTTCAGGAGTGGCTTAACAAGAGGAATACGACAACTGTAGCCAAATTCCTTGACATGTCTGTGTGTGGTGGCTCTTGATGCCTTGACCCCAGCCTCAGTCCATTCCTTGTGAAGTTCACCCAAATTCTTGAATCGATTTTGCTTGACAATCATAAGGCTGCGGTTCTCTCGGTTGGTTTTGCATCTTTTTCTTCCACACTTTTTCCTTCCACTCAACTTTCTGTTTACATGCTTGGATACAGCACTCTGTGAACAGCCAGCTTCTTTGGCAATGAATGTTTGTGGCTTACCCTCCTTGTGAAGGGTCAGTGATTTTCTTCTGGACAACTGTCAGATCAGCAGTCTTCCCCATGATTGTGTAGCCTAGTGAACCAAACTGAGAGACCATTTTGAAGGCTCAGGAAACCTTTGCAGTTGTTTTGAGTTGATTAGCTGATTGGCATGTCACCATATTCTAATTTTTTGAGATAGTGAATTGGTGGGTTTTTGTTAAATGTGAGCCAAAATCATCACAATTAAAAGAACCAAAGACTTAAACTACTTCAGTCTGTGTGCATTGAATTTATTTAATACACGAGTTTCACAATTTGAGTTGAATTACTGAAATTAATGAACTTTTCCACGACATTCTAATTTATTGAGATGCACCTGTACTCCCTAGCACACATTACTCTGAAAAAGTGTATATTTCTCAACGAACTGTATATATTGACTGCATTTAACACCCTTATGAAAAATTTAATTTCCATGCGGTTCCCTATACATTTCTCAGCATTCCTCAAAATGATTGTGTATTCAATATTTAAATAAACAACACAAGCTTCCAAAAGAGCTTGATTTATTTTAATGCAAGGCACAAAGGCTGCAAAAATCTGTATATCTTTGTAAGAATCACAGTTTAGTATAGAGGGTTTACCACATTAGGTACAGAAACATTAGAACATTTAAACTCTGTGATCAATATGTCTAATTGCCATTTTTAAAGTCAAATAAAATGCATAAAATGATTCAAAATCTTCCTTTCAGTTTGTCCTAACCACCGTTTCATAGTATTCGCCATGCGAACGATGGACCAAACTACTTATCTAAGGGGCTGTTTACATGACAATGTTTTCAACTAAAAATGGAAAACTTTTTACGTGTTTTGGCTGTTCGTTTACATGACAACAGCGTTTTGTGGCCTGAAAATGCAAACTTTTGAAAACGGGTTTCAAAGTGCAAGTTTTTGAAAACGATGCCATTATCGTCTCTGTGTAAACAAAAAAATATGTGTGAAAACAATGACGTCATGCGCACGCATATTACGTGTTATATAAAGAATGATGGATTGATAGGCATCAATTTGAGATGTATAATTATCAATATGAATACTGGTGGCTGTGCAAATAACAATAATCAACAATATATTCATTTGGAGTGTTTTGTTTGGAGTGTGAACATTGTACAGTAGGCAGAACCTGCAATTTGAAAATCTTGAAATTAATGTATGGATTCAGATGGGAATAATTTATTTGTATTTTAAATGTTATTTATTTATTTACCCTGCAATTCATTCACCCACTGCTTATGTATATAGCCTATAGACAGAGATGTGATGCCATGTACAGTATTCAATGATATGATTAGAATATGAAAGCATGAGGCAGTGAAAATGCATGTTAGATCCAGTGTACACAAGACCTCTCTCTCCGTCAGAAGATATCCATATATCAGAGTTCTGTCTGATATCCAAAACCAGTCAACATCAACAGCTTGTTATGCTAACTTACTCTCCTACCAGCCCAAGAGTCAACAGGGGGAATACAGAAGAAGGCAGGAGACAAAGTGATGGTAAAAATGAGCAGAGTTTATTGAATAATCTTGAGAGTTCAGCCTATAGGCATGCGCGTGAGTACTTCAAAACAACGCGTGAGACATTCAAAACTACAATGGCGGACTACAGGACTGTGTTTGTGCTGCTCAAGATTTTGAGTTTATTGATGCTTCTCCAGCAAAGGAATTGTAGTAATAAAGCAACCTCATCATCCGTCCAGACAAAATTGCTCGATGCTTTCGCCATCTTCATTGTTTGTATTCACCGCTCTGTGGAAGAATGCTTATGTGAACAGGTGCCTAGTGTTTCTTTACAAAGTGACATCGCCAGCTAGTCGTTTTCATGGATCCGTGTGAACGAGGATCGTTTTGACAACGTTGACGTCTGTACGCGAAACTTTTCAAAAACGCAAAGGAAAAACTTTTTCGTTTTTAGTACATCGTTGTCATGTAAACGTACCCTAAGTTCCCATATTCAAATGAAGAAGTCTTACCTTGGTATTTCACTTACATTCATCGGATGCCAAGCTGACCAAAATGCCTGCCAGGTTTCAAACGGAGTTCATTTTCAAACGCGGAGCATTTCGACTCAGTACAAGTTCCTGTATGTAAAATAAACACTGAACTGGTACTGAAACCCGCATTGTGTGTTTTCATCATCAAAAAAGAAAAGAAAAGTAATGTATGTACAAGAAAGGCAGTTCCACTATCATATGAACTGGTGGTTTTGGTGAGATGTTTTTTGTTTAAAATATTTTACACTAAAACCAACCATTTTCAGTCAAACCTTAATGTCAAGCTTGTGTATGAGCGTGAGGCAGCTACTATTAATTGAAAATGATGAGTCATACCTGGGGCTTATTATGAAAGGAAACTTTCACGTATCTGCTCACAGACACGGATTTCATAGTTCAAGTTAAACGATGGGATGGCTTAATAAAGTTTCACTAACCATATAAAACAAAATTAAAATTAAAATCTTAACTTTTGTGTCATCATTTGCATTTCATCTTAAGTTTCCACCTAAATACCTGCCATTTTTTAATTTGCTCATCAAATGCGGACTGTGTTGACTCAATTTACTTCAAGTTCCCGTATGTAAAATAAACACTGAATGGATGTTCAGAAGCGCAACACCAAAAAAATACTAGAAGGTGCCATTTAACCTGAACTGAGGTTAATTTAAGTACATGTTCAATAGGATTTTAACACTGCAACTCTTTAGGGGCTTTCGCCGAAATTTTAACACCACAGAATTTGTCTGTGTAGCACAGTGTTCCTCTTTTCCTCCTCAGTCCTGTGTGGCATGTCGGGGCTGCCCACTGTTTGAGAGATTTTACTGGACTTCCTTTATAGCACTTGAAACTAGAAAATTCTCAATATAATTAAAATGTGTCACATCAGTTTTGAGGTCTGCATGCCACAATATCGAGGGAAGCCCAATTGAGAGCAGAGCAGATCGTTAGCGTGAGCTAATTCCGTTTCACTCACGTGAAAGCTTTAATCACACTGCGAAAATATTGCAGTACAGATTAGAAGCCTTTAGCTGAATGCGAGATTACCATTAAATTTGTATCTGCAGCCCTAAATTTCACTTGGGTGTTTTCAGTGGGAAAACCTTGGCATTGTTCTTTCCCTGCTATCTGCGACCCAGTCCGAATAGACCCACCAGTTGCGAAACACTGTTGTAGATGACTTGAGCAAAATATTTCACTTTTTCAGGTATAAATAGAAACAGACTCCCTTACCTTTTTCAGAAAATCAGTTAACCTCCTGAACCCGAGCGTGACTGCTGTGTGAATTTTTCATTTCACTTTCTGATTTGTAACTAGTAGCACCTAATAAACAAGCAAAAAAAAAAAAAAAAAGCAAAAAAAAAAAAAAAAAAATTCTATAGCAAATAATTTTCCTAAAAATTAATGGCAACATAAGTGGGCAGCTTTGTTCATGCAATACGGACTGGTAAATTAACACTGGGGAATATGTATGCATAACTTTCCAGTTGTTACATCAGAAAATGTGATCTTAAACAGAGTTAGAAAGAATAAGCAAGCTTGTTTGTGTGTGTGTGTGTGTGCATGCGTGCGCGCGCGTGCGTGTGTGTGTGTGTACGCATAAACAGGATGTGATCTCTGGCCCTCGAGGCCCCTGCATCTCAAAGGTGGCTATTGTTGTGCTGGGGCCAAATTTCAGCCTCTTTGTATACTCATCTCAAAAGTAAACCATCCTGACAATACCGTCTCTCACAAACACACACACACACACACACACCACACACAGATAGCCTGAAAGAAATGATAGCTCTTCAGACACACATCATCATGCTCAGTAATGAATTTAATTAAGGGCATATATGACACATCCCCCCATAAGCCTACAGTCTTATATGTTTTTCTTCCCCTTTCTGTGTTTTACTGTGTTTTAGTTTGATAATTTGCAAAGGATATGAAAAAGAGGAAATTATGTGCCTCATGAGCTAACTAATTTTACAGAAAATGAAGGGCACAGTTTAAGCAATTAAAAAAAACACATATAATGTAAGGCTTTATATAACTGAGCAAAAGTCAGAAATTATTATTATATATTATTATTATTATTATTATTATTATTATTATTAAGGGGTAATGTTTGATTTTTACAGGCATTTTTGTGTGACTCATTTCCTTGAATTGGTTTGTGCCATATAGTAGTAAAATATAATGTAAAATGATCATAAGCCACAAAATTAATCAAACTATGAAAATGGAAAAGGTAATGTGCAAAAATATCAAAACATTGTTTTGGCTAACAAATCATGTAATTGATCATTTGTAGACATTTAAAACACACATGACAACCTGCCCTAATAAAAATGTGACAATATGCCCCAACCTTTGTCCTTGAACAGATTTAATCTTATCGTTAAAAATCAGACTGATCTCACAGTGAAATCGGAATTAGAAAGTTGACTTTTCTTTAGCTGATACCAGTCGGTGCTTAACAAAATGCAAAACACTGCCCCCAATGGCCAAAGAGGTAAGTGTTGTTGGGCGTAAGGGCACATGTGAGTTCCATTTTCCAGCTAAAATGTCCATGGAGGGGGCGCCAAAAGCAAGTTGTGAAGCAAGCTGTTTCAGCTGTACAGGCTGTAATACTGTTAAGAGGAATGCATATTTTATAAACTGTACCCCTCAACCCAAAGTTCAAACCAAAACTTAACCATCAGTGGAGTAAAAATGTAATGTTAGAGGGAAAAATGCAGTCTACTGAATCATGGTCGTCACTGATTATGCAAACACGATTACTTCCTGGTTTCAACACAGGATTCGAACCCAGATTTCCCACACTGCTGACGCAAGTGCCACAAGCGAAGGTAAATAATCAGGAGCCAATGCAAAAATGCCTGATAGGAGATGCCGCTTGTCCGGAATTCTCAAAAACAACATGCCGACTTCCTGTGTGATCGTTTTGTAAAAATCTGCCTTTTAAATATAACTGAGGTGTAGATGCTTTATACTGGCAACTCAAGTGAGCCAAGTCTACATTCTGTTTTAGATCATAAACGTCATGAATAAAGATAACATTTGTATCTTAAATTTTTTTTGTATTTTTCACTCTAGCCTTGGGAGTCAAGCAAATACTCACTCACACGCAAACATAGAAGCATTGCTCCTAAACCTCAGCATTTTCTGTGTAGTCTGGGCTTTGTAGCCTGAGCACACCTGACTGACAGCACCATTGATGCACTGTGTGCAGGACTCTCCCTATGGGAAGACCTTTCATTGTGCAGGGTTGGGGGTCGACATGTTTATTTAGCACCAGTCATGTTTTAAGAAAGGAAAAGGGACTGTCCAACATAGTAAAAGGGAAAGATATTCAACATTGAATTTGAAAAAAAAATGGGAGTTTTGTAGTTTGTAGTTCATGTCTGTTAGATTTGAGGTCATCTAAATGCTTGTGTACACCTATATTACTCTTAAAAATCTTTATGATGAAACACATCATGTCAATCCCATTTGCTGCATGTACAGTATGATTAGCTGACAGCTAAAGTGTGGAATGGTCACATGCGCAGTGCTTTATGTGTCAGTTGTAAGTGATTTTGACAGATAATAGCATGATATCTCCAAGGTTTTGGCTTGACACAGATTTGCTAACCTCACTCTTCATGAAGAGCACTGGGAGATCAGTTTAGCCCGCCTGTTTTGAACTTGAGTGCAAGATCATTTTCCAACAAATGAGCATTCCCACACATGTACTTTATACATCAGAAAGAATCAATCTCTGTCTCACCCAATTAGAGAGACTTATTGCTGACCATGATTTTTTCATGTAGGACATTTTGTTGGTCCTAGACCAACATTCCTGGCAAACAAACACAGTCCAAATCCTATCCCTATACTTCAACATTGAGAATCTGATCATACCCAGTCAACCGCGTTGCCTTTCAAAGTATACTTTTGACCTTGAGCAAATACGAACGTGTTAGACACATGCCCTCTACAGCTATTTTGTGATACTCTTTTAGTACAGTATAGCTGGTGCATGCGCCGTTGATGCACACACGCCCACGGGTCGAGAATATCTAGGCCATGTGGACTGTGCTGATGACGAAATTTGTGTAGCATTACGCATACTGTGCGTTCAGCAATCAGCAACGCAGACAACCGAAGTATACTTTGGCCTTAACCATTTACTACCCCTAAATCAGGGAGAAATGATAGGTTGATGCGTATTTTGTTCAAACCCCAAACCCAGGCCCTAATGCTGTGTTGCATTCAACTTGGAAAGTAAGAATTTCCATCTGCAGTTAGACTTGCAATATGGGATCTCGTGCAGAAATCATCCCGGTTACTTGTGTAACCTCCATTCCCTGATGGAGGGAACGAGACGTTGTGCTGATGTAGTGACACTAGGGGTCACTCTTGGGAGGCCGAAACACCTCTGGTCTTTGAAAAAAGGCCAATGAAAATTGGCGAGTGGTATTTGCATGCCACTCCCCCGGACATACGGGTGGGTATAAAAGGAGCTGGTATGCAACCACTCATTCAGGTTTTATGCTGAGGAGCCGAAACAAGGTCCGGCCATTTCAGCGGGTAGTTCAGCGTTGTGGCAGGAGGGACACAATGTCTCGTTCCCTCCATCAGGGAACAGAGGTTATGCAAGTAACCAGGACGTTCCCTATCTGTCACTTACTCGACGTTGTGTCGATGTAGTGACACTAGGGTTCCCTATACAAAACGCCACAACTGGCTGAACTGTGTTACGTGAACTGGCGGTGTATGACAGGCAGACATCTGTGTGCTTTGTAGCCAGCGCACCAGGCCGACACGTAACCTCCCCCAACATAGTTATAAGTGTCGAACGGCCCTTTGGGGACAAGTCGACTACCCAAAAGATAGAGAGAGGCTAAACCAGCCGTGGCCTCTTTTCCCCTTCTTTTTTTCCACTCCCTAAAAAAGAAGGGGGATTATCCGACTGGGCCGCCAGGTCTAGTCAGGGGGGTGTCCCTCCCAAGGGGAGGACACCGCAGAGACCACACCTCGCCCAAAGAGAGGGGGATGTTTAAGTGGAAAATATGTCACATGGTCTTGCCGACCATGTGGAGAGTCTCATGGTAGATCCTACCCAACGGAGGAGGAGTTGCTACAAACATGGAGACTGTGGCAGAGGAGGCTCTGCCCAAGAAAGACGCAGTTTGCCAACAGGGAAACGAATTAGCTGAAGATATACATCGCATGGGGTTACCTTACAGGGAACCGCCACATGCGGAGCACCTACCCCAGAACAGGGCTCTTATTTAGCACGTGTACTGGGCCGGCAGTGAGTATCTCCGAAAACTCGACTGCCACAGGGCTCGGAGGAAGTCAACCAGGGAACATAGTTAACACTACTGGGAATTAATGGCGCACGTCTTCAGCTCAGAGGAGGTGAAAGGCGCTATGTGCAAGCGATACACCCAGCTGGCTATCCCGGGCTTATCCGCTTGTATTGCATGCCACTACCTGGGATGAAACCGGTTCCACCTGGAGGTTGTAGAACCTTGCAAAGGTGTTGGGTGTTGCCCAGCCTGCTGCACTGCAAATGTCTGTTAGAGAGGCACCCCTGGCCAGGGGAAAATGAATCCTCCGAATCGCACTTGTCACTGATTTTGCAAACACGATTACTTCCTGGTTTCAGCGCGGGATCTAAACCACGCTGCTGATGCAACACGCTTCCGGTCATGCCACAGGAAAAGGTATCTGACAGGAGATGGCGCTTGCCGGTGAGTCGGCATAATGTTGCTGATCATATGGTACTGGAACTCTTGAAAACATGCCGACTTCTCGTGTGATCATGTTGCCCAGGTACACAGTTAATGATAAACACTCACTTTAAGCAATTGAAATGAATTAATGTGTCAAAGTTCCTAATGAAGGAGTTTTCCTTTTGTTTTGTAATAGGTCATCTTCCAAGCACTGGGCAATGGAATGAATTTATGGTTTTAATTTGGAGACATCAAGTGGGAATATCCCACGTGTGATTTAGGAGCATAAAATAAATTTAAAAAAGTAAAAACTGGTTGACAGGAATATTTTTTTTTTTTTTTTTTTTTCAGAAGCAACAGTGATGTTGATCAAGAAATATCCTACTTGGTCAAATCATGTTAAGCCAACCGCTTTGAAAAAAAAAAAAAAAAAAGCGTAATCTTTCAAGAATTTTTTGTACATTTTATGAAGAAAATTTTAATGGAGCATGCCTGTGAAAAAACCTTCACCGCAGTCATGTTGTGGGTGGTGGCCCCGGAGTTACTTTGTGGTTGCTAACATTGTAATGACTGGTTTTTAGTGTGTTGGTATGCAGTTGCTATGTTGCTCTGGGTGGTTTCTAGGTGTCTGCTTTCTGGCATTAGATCTTTGGCCAGTATTATGGTCCCTATGGTCCCCTTCAATGTAAGTCTATGGATATTTTCTGCTTCTTCTAGTGTCTGCAAGGCAGAAATCTTTTCACATACAAACATAATAGCACACCTCACTTCAGCATGCTGCATGATTTGAGATATCATTAACCTCAATGATATCTCAAATTGTGTTGGATGCGTTACACAGAAATATAACACTTATGGTTTAAAGTTTGTTCAGATTACTAACCCTAAACATGAGCAATAATAGCTAATATTAATAGTTATGCTTGCCTTGGCAACACAACAAATTAGTGCTGATGAACCCTGCTCAAGATGTTATGCTGCAATAAATGACCACGTGGTCACATTTTTATTCAGAGCCCCGATCAGGGACGTACAAAATCCTCCCTACCAGACCTTCACATTTATCAATTCATAAAAGTGTTGAAAGCAATCTAAGCAGAGAAGATTAAATCTTTCAGCACAAGGCAGGAGAGCAAGTGCGAAGGAGGTGTGAAAAGAAAATACATCTGAGCTAACGCTCACATCGGCTGACACATGGGAGTTGCGCCTCTTAAAGTGTTTAGTTTTGATTTCATTCAGGAGTGACATAATTGATTTTAATGAGATGTTTATAGAGTGAAGTGGTTGTATTGCTCAATCATTTGTTGGTTTGCCTGTTGGGCTCTGCTAGAGAAATGAACGCCATTCTCTGGTGTCCACTCTCATAATACTTTGCCTCCATCTCTCTTTTTCTTTACCTTATTTTACAGATTGCCTCTTTTTTGTAGCTTATCCACAGGGGTTGAATTGTAATTTTGAAGGTGCTCTGTGCTCCCCTTCAGAATAAACACTCTATGCTAGTTTTGCCTATGTCAAGGTCCATGTTTTTATTTTATTTTTTTCTGTGGTGCTACAGGAGCCTCAGAGACAATTTCCAAGTTCTGGTCCCTTGGTAAACAGGAAGCAAGCACATTCACATAATCAATGATGAGCTTGATTCAGAGGTTACATTTTCCATTACATTTTTAGATTTTTTACCAGGGTTTTCATGTCTGTGTGTGGTTCAGACTGTGCACTATTCTGTGTATGCCTAGGGCTCACGGGCTTATGCTTTTAGCGCATTCAGAGCAGTTCACATGCATTGTGTAATAAAAGTACTGCAGGTTTTAAGCATTCACAATTCCAAACATTAGTAACCGCTACAAGTTAAGTTGAAATCATTTCACCAGATGCGGAACATTGTGAACAACACAACACTTTTTGTGCCAAAATAAAAGCTCCAAGTGAAAGTGATGTGTCAACACAAGTTATGGTCCCTTGGTAACCAGGAAGCAAGCACATTCACATAATCAATGATGAGCTTGATTCAGAGGTTACATTTTCCCTTACATTTTTAGATTTTTTTACCAGGGTTTTGGGTTAGGGCATGGAGTTAATAAAATATGCATTCCTTTTGACTTTATAACATCATTTACTGCTCAAAACAAATAACTTTGCTGTTGATGCCCCTCTGTTGGACATTTAGCCTGGCAAACTGGAGCTCACATTGGCACATACTTCCAGCTTTGGCCACTGGGAGCAGTGATTCAAATTTCGGTAAGCACAGACTGATTTCCGCTGAAGATCTTTCAACCTACTGTGGCCGAATTTAAGCGTAATTGCAAAGATAATCACTTTTATTTTCAAACAGGTTTCCCGAAAATTCACCCTTTATGCCATTGGTCAGATAGTCCCGACCCAAACTCATGCCATTGGTTGAGTACCCTTGCTAAATGGAGTCAGAATGTTTGTAGTGGATCAAACAAAACTTGGACTGGATCATACACATATGAAATGCAATGGATTGACAAAATACTGCCAATAAATGTTTCTTTTTTAAATGAAAATTGCGGAATGCCATTATGGATCATTCCAGCCCATTATAACCAAAATGTTCTTATGGGGTGAAAATGTGTTGATTTGTTCTACTACTATCTGCATGCCTTTAACTCTATAATCTTTTGTATACATTTTGGCAGATACTTTTGTTCAAAGTGACTTACAGTGGAAGGTATACATTTATACCAGGTACTCAAGGTGTAAATCTTTCCAGGTAATCAACCCAACATAGTCTCAAGACAACTCATAGTAATGAGATGACTTATGAGATGGCTAAATCATTAGATATTGTACGACTTGTATTCCTATACAGACAAACCAATCAAAACGTCTAATTTCAAACCCCAATATTTCTCTTCTATGATTGATTGACAAAAGTTAATCATGGTTAACCACGATTATTAAAATCGTGATTAGGTTTAGGGTTTGGTGAGGGGTTCGAATATATGGTAAGGGTTAGGTTTGGGTTAGGGGCTAAAACATTGTTCTTTTTTATTTTCTTTGTAAAAGTAAAAGTTGCAAGTTTTTTGTTCGAGCCAACTTGTACGATTTCTTACGATTTCACCATCTCATAATTTTATCAAGACTTGTCATTATGTCAAACCTTTGACCTCAGCATTGCAATCACCATGCTCTACCAGTTGAACAGCAGAATCACCTCTTTAGAATCTCTAATATGGAAGCTACGATGTTTTACAAGTCTTTACCAGTCATCTGTCGTTAGCATACATTTATAGGCTGCTTTGGTACAGAGTAAGCCAAAGGCTGCTTTGGTAAAGAGTAAGCCAGACTGATGGACCCATAAATCTTTGATGAAAATCTGAAGAAAACCAAAGCATGCCTCCCAGGAGAGATCGTGTGCACCCTGTGCTTTGATTCCCTATACCCCCAACCCCACCAAAGCTTCACTAATACACACAGACATTAAATATTCATTCATTGAATATTCAGGTGGAGGCCCTGTCTCCTGTTTGTCTGGTGTTATTACTTATTTATTATTCACAATGCATAAGCCGGGCTCATTGATGGGCGATGCCTCAGTGGTGGACTGGATGACTAAGGATAATGTGTATTCTCTGCAGATAGGCAGCGATTGCCCCAGCCTCGGCTGTCCTTTTTTAATGGCCCATCCAGATGCTGGGAACAGGGGGATGGGGGCGATCGCTCATGTGAATTCACAGCACGTCTGTGCCTGACAATGTCTCATCCTGTGTCTCAGCTTGGTGTCTCATCTCCTTCTAAGACCAGCGCCAACCACTTTGCGCTCCCTTCACACCCTGATTGATTGACAGGCGTGGAATGGCGGACAAGTGATTATGAAGCCATTCTCTGTGTTAGTGTTGGACGAAGTGGGAGGGTGACTGACAGCTTTGTGGTGGTACGAAACAGTCACCAGTCAAACTTTCCAAACACATACCCCCCTAGTCTTTCTGGCCAGCAGCTGGTGACTGGAACCCCGAGGCAAACAGCACGGGCCACTCGCCTCCCGCTGTATTTTCACACCGACTCGCTTTCATCAACGCTCGCTCCTGGACAGATTATTAATATCATAGTGGGTATTTCCTCCCCCAGTCATAAGGGAACCTTGTCAAAGGCGGCACCAGCTAGCACAGTGAGCACACAGTATTTATCTGTCTATTTCAGTAGACATTGGAGTTGGCCAACTAATAATTAGGGATTTCAATAGACTCAAGTAATCCATCAGTTAATACATAATTTATATTATGGATGCACCGATATGGCAGCATAATCTCATGAGACTTTGTAAAAATAGTATGAGATGGCAAATTCACAAGAAATCGTACAATTTCGTTCGTACAAAAACGCACAACTTATTTATTATTCACAATGTATAAGCCGGACACATTGACAGTCCAACCAATCACACACGCTTCAGTTTCTTTGACTTCAAGACGTGCAAAATTGTTTAATGCAAACCTCGCTGTTACTAGGGCTGAGCGATATATCGAATATTAATGACATAATCGCAATGATTTTGCTGACGATATAAAATTAAGCAACATCGTGTATATCGCAATGATTTTAAAATGCTTTCTATTTGGCCATTTATTTTTATAAAGAGCATCAGTTGACTAATTTCACAATCCTTAAGGGCTGCACAATTAATCAAAATAACATCAAAATGGCTTTATGGTCATAGGTGATTATTAAACTGCAAAAGACTTAAGTGAAAGACTGATGAACATGTCTGTGCGGTTCAGAATGTACACTGTTCTGTGTACGCCCAGGGCTCATGGGTTCGTGCTTTTAGCGCGTTCTGAGCAGTTCACGTGCATTGTGAAATAAAAGTACTGCAGGTTTTAAGCATTTGCAATTCCAAACATTAGTAACTGCTACAAGTTATTTTAAAAATCTACAAAGGTGGCACTGAATAACAGAAAAGGAGGAGATTAAATCATTGAATGTGAATGACACAACACTTTCCGTGTCAAAATAAAAGCTCCAGGTGAAAGTTTTTATTAAGTTACTATGTACTATGTAAATAAAATAAAAAATGAAATAAAATATAAATGTGCATATCAATGAAAATTATTAGATCCAATTCTCTATGCCTTTAATAAATTTAATCTACTTAGCTACAGTGGCTGTTTGGATGAAATTATGATTCCTCTGATTTAAAAAAAAAAAAAAAACAAAACAAAAAAAAACTTTGGAGCCATTTCAGAGCAAACACATAATTATTGAGATATATATCGAATATCGTCAATAGGCTGAAAAATACTGAGATTTTTAGCCATATCGCCCAACCCTAGCTGTTACTACATAATAAAAACTTTGAGGACAAAACTTTCATTTAAATATTATTTTATTAAAGGAATAGTTCACCCAAAAGTGTTAATTCTCTCATCAATTACCCAGCCTTATGCCTTCTCAAACTCGTTTGTCTTTCTTTCTTCTGCAGAAACCAAACAAAGATATTTAGATGGAGATATGAGATGTTGATATTCATACAATGTAAGTCAGTCTGGCCCAACACTTTCAAGCTTCAAAAAGGCCACAAAGGCAGAATAAAGGTAATCCATATCACTTGAGTAGTTTAATCCATGTCTTCGGAAGCGATGTGATCGGTTTAAACCTGTATTTCTTTCATTCTTCTGTTGAACACAAAAGTAATTTTGCTATTATTTTCACAAGTGAATGAAGAAACTAAAGCAATTATTGCATATGTGCCAGATTTGAATACACCAGATATTCTATCGTATGGCATCAGAAGATTTGGAATATAGTGCACGGATCATATGGATTACTTTTATGGTAACTTTTGGAGCATGACAGCCCCAATTCCTATTTACTTTGCTTATTAGCACAGAAAAATGCAGAAATGCCATGGCCTCTTTTTGACAGATTCAAAATTAAATTCCTGGTAAAGTTTAGGGTTGGGGTTTGGGTTAGAGGTTTAAATTAGGAGTTTATTGATTTAAAAATTGTGTTCATTTGTTGATTGATTTTTCTTTTTGGGAATAAAAGTTGTATATTTCTGTATGAGTCGACTCGTGCGATTTCTTACAATTTTGCTGTGTGGTTAACTCTTACAAATTGTTATTGAACATGAGATTGATTTGGGTTTTCACATCATAGCTGTTATGCACTGTGTATTTTAGCATGGCTGGAACTTTGTATTGAACAAACCGCATCCAGGACCATAACTACTCTTTTATAATTTGCAGTTTATGTTCCTCAACTTGACTTCACCAAACACACAAAAAAGTTTTGTACCTAAAAGTCGATCTGTTGTAGTTTCTTTTGATCTATTAATAGAGCAGGATCTGTGTGGGTGCCTCGTTTCGCACCCCGTAAGATGCTGTCGCCCCCCCACAAGATGCCGCCCTGGGCAACGGCACATTTTGCCCATGCCTAAATCTGCTACTGTGTTTTATGAAGCAAAAAGATACTTAATACCATGTTATTTTGTGAATAAAGTCACAATATGGGCACTATACTTACAACACAGCATGGCCTTTTGTATATTGTTGCTTTATTAATAAACACCAATAGTAAGTAGTATCTAAATGACTGGCAGTATGAAGAATGAATCCAACTGTTTATATTCACTATAAAATATACTGTTTAACACCAATAAATGCTACTTAATTATATAAATACTAGTGCTGTCAGTCGATTAATTTTTTTAATCGTGATTAATCGCATAACTTTTTGAAGTTAATCGTGATTAAGCGCAGATTTTGAAAGTGCTGAAATTTGACACTATAAATACTTCTTTTCCTGTCAAAATGCATTTATTTCCATCTTAGAAAAGAAAACAAAAACAACATTTTACAATCAAATGCTTTATTAACATTTTTCAAACAAAGCCTTCCACAGTATAGAGATAGAAATGCACTAAAATAGCACCAATTCAAGTAACATTAAATGTTTCCCTAAGTCTAAGTGGGAAGTTCCTACAGCAATAGTGATGCTGCGTTTATAATTCGCATCAGGGTGTTAGCGCCACTTTGAACCTCACACGAAGAGTGCTTGCAAACACACGTCTCATTCTGCGTTTTGGTGATAGTTAAGACTTTTCATGCTTCTGTGGTAGTTAAAAGGTGCCTTACTTGATTTCTGTCACAAGTCCCATATGGGCTTGTTTTGTACGTCAAATAGCTCTAAGAGCTATTTTCTCCATCATTTTATCACGGAAGCGCTGTTGTGTGTGCAGAGATTCTTTTATTTACTGAGATAACAACCTCTCCGGCTCTGTCATAGGAAAGAGCCTTCCAACAGTAGCCTTCCGCAATAGAGTGTCTATGGGATGCCACGTTATGCTAAGCTTGTAGGCTCACCTTGGTAGAAGGCCTCTGGTGTGTGTGTGCATTTGTGGTGTGTCCATCAGTGTAATGACTCCAGGTGGACACATTAGAAAGGTTCTGCCCTTCCAACAAGTGTTTATGCTGGTTTATACTGTATTATCGGTAAATGCGTTAATCGCGATTAAGAAAAATTAATGTGTTAAACTTTTTAAATTAATCTCATGCATTAACGGGTTAATTCTGACAGCTCTAATAAATACATAGCAAATTTGAAATACATATTGCTCAGTAATGGACATACTGTATCTCTTGGTATAGTGCTTTTATTTATTATTATTGTACTTAACGTTCTGTCTAGAAGGTCAGTTATGTTTATTTTTTGGGCCGGTCTGACTCTGAATCATTTCCCTGCAAGCTCACAAAAAAACATGTATGAAGTCACATTATTATTAGGGCAGAGCCGTCTTTAGCCACAACCTTGCAGCAGACAATCAGAGACAAAAGCTGGAAAATGACAGGTTACCCTATTATTTATTTGGCAGGATGGCAATTTTTGAAGCCCCCGCAGGCATGATTTCCATACCGGCCTCAGTCTGGGAAGTGTTGTGATTGCTTTTCAATCATCGAAGGCAAACAATAATTAGATTTTATTTTGGTCTGTGGAATAAGAGGTCTTCGGTACGGAGGGCTGTCAATATGTATGGCAGTAAACTGAAGGCGACTCTGACACTTACATACTCTGTGAATGGTCATTGAGTTGAATCATGGATCATGACACTGAAATTTTCACATGTTCTAGAGGCTTGATTAATCAGTGTTGGAAAGCTTCAGGTGGATTGCTGCTGGTGATTGACCCAAGTGTGTTTGTATGTGCTTTCAGACAGATGCTGCCCTAATGTATGACGCAGTGCATGTTGTGGCAGTGGCCGTCCAGCAGTCTCCTCAAATCACCGTCAGCTCACTCCAGTGCAACCGCCACAAGCCCTGGCGCTTCGGCAACCGCTTCATGTCACTCATTAAAGAGGTACCGCACAACACACTCATTTTCTATCCATACATACACACATATTTGGGCTGGGAGTCGATCCCATAAAGAAACGAATTTCCAGTTCCAAGGCATTGGGAATTGAGAGTCTGAAGTCTTTGGATCTGGAGAAATGATTCTGCTCAGAAGCATAAAATAAATCTGTAAATCATAAATCTGTAAATCATCAAAGTGTGTTGTTTGGACATACTAATTCAGTGTACAAAATGACATACTAATGTTTTTGTTTAATAATAACAGCTGATGAGCGGTAACAGGTAATTTCAATGTGCAGGTGAATTGATGCTTTTTACATTGTTTGCTGTAGTTCTTCGGAATGCAGGCGCATCTGTTCAGCCAACCTTCCCATAAATTCATCCTATGGGATTGAAGTTTGGATGCATACAGATTCATATTTATTATAAGAATAAACGTTACTACACAGAAAATGTCAAGATTCAAGATTCATACTATCACATACTATCTTATTTTTTTAAGAATCAAGAAAAATAGCCTGAAATCAAACTGAACATTTCCCTGCAGAAATCATAATTCATCAATAACTTTGCACATTTTTCTACATTAAGTATAAAATTTAGGACCAACTGAAACCACACAAAAATCTGACTCTGCATATATATATATATATATATATATATATATATATATATATATATATATATATATATATATATATATATATATATATATTGATGTATGATTATTAGCAAATAAAGTAACACTTTACATTAATGTTCCCTTTGTTAATGGAGTTAATTCATGACTTATAATTAATTTACGAATTCATTAAAAATGATTGATATATGCAGTAATAACAACATGAATAAAAAGGTAAGAAATGCTTCAGAAATACACTTATTCATACTTATTTTAATCAAAAACATAAAGTACCCTATTAATAATTTAATTTAATAATTAAAAGCCTGGGTAGCTCAGTGGTAAAAGACGCTGGCTACCACCCCTGGAGTTCGCTAGTTCACTAGTTCAAATCCAAGGGCATGCTGAGTGACTCCAGCCAGGTCTCCTAAGCAACCAAATTGGCCCGGTTGCTAGGGAGGGTAGAGTCACATGGGGTAACCTCCTCATGGTTGCTATAATGTGGTTCATTCTCAGTGGGGCACGTGGTGAGTCGAGCGTGGATGCCGCAGTGGGTGGCGTGAAGCCTCCACACGTGCTGTCTCCATGGCAACGCGCTCAACAAGCCACATGATAAGATGCGTGTGTTGACGGTCTCAGACGCGGAGGCAACTGGGATTCGTCCTCCGCCACCTGGATTGAGGCGAATCACTACGCACATTAAAAGCACATTGGGTCATTCCAAATTGGGATTATATCATTTTGTTACAGTCCGCTTTGTGTTTAATTTTCATTACTGTAATGTCTTGACTCACTTGTGTTGTCACTTTCCTTGTCACGCTGATGTCAAAAACATGGTGCTACCTTAACTAGTCCTAGTAACCTAAAGTCCTCTGTAAAACACTTTTCAGCTCTTCATGCTCATTCACAGCATACTGTATATCATATAATAAAGCCGGATGACTATTACAGAACTTTATGTACGTGTGTTTCTAATGTTAACAACTCCTTAGTTCATCAGTCAACTTTACATTAAGGTACATCTTCATAGGTCACTTATGTTGAGCAGGTGTTATTAAGCATTTATAAAATGTCAGGTAAAACGCTTACTATTTGGCAAATTGCATGAAAGTCACCCTGTTTATGAATGTTCTTATAACCGTATATTAATGATTTATGATGCATTTGTAAATGACGCATTAGTCATTAATGAACCTCTTTATAAACCCTTAAGAAAGGGAACTTTACTGTAAATAACTAAATGACCCTACAGCAAGTTTTATATATTTACAGAGTTACAAAAATTATGTGTGTTGTACTATAGCTTGATCTGGGATAGATTCTGCATAAAAATGTAGCCACTCATATGTAGTTTATGCCTTCATACAGTAAAAAAGTGTTAACTGTGTTTCAACTAGTTTTTCTGTACATGCTTTCAGGCGAGAGCATAAGGATTGGTTCGCAGAGAGTGATGAACGGTTGCACAGGAAGTACTTATACGGTATGCACTAAAATGAGTCTCTGTTTATTGCGCACATCTCTGAAATCTGAGCATGTCAAGAGTAACATTAACTAAGATCCTATATCATATATATTTTCCACTTTTTGAAATGTCCATGTTAATGTTTAACATAAAGTTCAACATAGAGAGTAAAGTTTCTGATCAATAAGTGTGATTAATTTATAAAACAAAGTGAGTACAAGTCACCTGCACATAGCAAGAACGGACTGTTGTGTAGGGCTGGTATATCATCGCAATGATTTCATTGGCAATATAAAATGAAGCAATATTGTGAATATTGCAATGATATTAATGTGCCTTTTATTTTCCCACTTGAGTTCCTAAAGAGCATCATTAGACTAATTTCACGATCCTTCAGGGCTGCATAATTAATCAAAATAACATCAACATTGTGATATAGTCATATGTGATTATTAAAACACAAAAGGATGTGATTAAATTAAATTAATAGCCTACATGGTCTGTGCGCACTTCTGAATGAACGACGCGCTGTTCTGGTGCAAAAAAATAAATAAATGAACAGTTATTTTATTAATGATAATAATAAAAGAAGAAATAATTGCATGAATTATACAAGGCACATTTGCTATATGGAAACATTAAATAGAATAGTTACATTTATAAAGGGGTTTTTCATTTAGTTTTGATGCACTTCTAGTTTAAGTCCATATTCAAATACATATATGGATAATTTTGCCATTGCAACAGATACAGATACAGATACAGATAGTGTCTTCGCTGAATAACCCTACTAATTACTAACTGCAGGCAGGTGCTCCCCCATGAAGAAAATAATTCATCAACATTAGAACACACAGAAAAACGTGTGTGTACACCTGTTGTGAATTTGACGGAAATTGTGCAATAGAACCTTTTCTTTGCACATTTTTATAAATGAATTTTCAATTATTAGTAAATTTGCCCCTGTGTTTATGCCTCTGTGTTTATGTCTCTGTGTGTGTGTGTGTGTGTGTGTGTGTGTGTGTGTGTGTGTGTGTGTGCGTGCGTGTGTGTGTGTGTTTGCTTGTTTTTGACCTGGAATACCACTCTGTTAGAGCGCTACTACAGAAAGCAGTAAATTTATCTTAATCTCCAGAAACGATTTTTCTCCGTGCTATTTTCAGGAAAGACGGCTAATCTGAACTCTCCCTGTCATTCTGCTGCCTATATTTAGACTGACGAAAAGCCTTCTTTATTTGCTGTGTGTGATATTGTTAACTGTTCAGCTAAGACTAAAATGAAATGGAGGAAGAAATATACATAACAGCATTGAAAATACATAATTTAATACATAAAAACGGGACCCAGTGCATAAATCGGCTCAAATCTCTCTGGTTGGGGTGACCGTGCTCCAGACCCCCTGCCCTATTTTGAATCTTCTTTGCCAAGATTTCATGAAGAGCCTGAGGCAGCGGGCTGCTTTGTTCAAACAGATAAATGAAGGGACTGGCTGAACATGGCAGAGCTATAATCTAGATCAGGGTTTCCCAAACAGGGGTTCATAAGTGAACTCCACAGGGTTTGTGAGAGTGTGAAGAGGTTGCATGCCAAAATATTTCCATCATTTACCGAATTTTTAAAACATTGATGGATCATTCAAAATGTTGCCTGTCAGCTGCCAATTAAAAACAAGAACACAACTCAAACTAAGCACATCAATTATCCTTTTTTCCATTGTATATGCGGCTTCACTGTCTCCCTCTCCCTGCACATGCTGCGTATGTAAGAAAGAGAGCATGAAATTGCACACTCTCATGCAGCTGAGGGTGAGAAAATGCCACTTTTTAATGCAAAAGTAAATTATGCTCTACTCTCAAGTTATGATCAAATTACTTTCATTATCAACAACACCTAAAAAGCAATTGGCTGCACCTCTTTGGTCTGTACTGTTGCCATTTGTGCATTGGTTCTAACTGGTTGACGGAGGCTTCTTTTGGGTCTTAAAGGTGTCTTTTAGGCAGCTGGCTACTATTGCCTTGCACGGCCGCAGAAGCTCGTAAAATATAATGTTTCATTTCTGAAGAATAGAAAAAAATATATATATATTTTCTAAAAATATTTCTATGAGTAAGGAGGACATGTCTCCCCAACGTAGGTTTGTCAGGTTTACGGATAGAACCCAAACTGCAGACAGTGTGCATTCAAAAATTCTTTATTATAAAAAATAAAAAAAATGCACAGGACAACACAGCAACATTGGAAAAAACAGAACAGGCTCTCGATGGAGCAAAACAAGACAGAAAACAAACTGACCAAAACTATGGCAAGACTAAGCAAAAACTGATAAATGAACAAAAAGCACTGACCAGCAAAAATAAGATCAGAAGTCAGTGAAACAAGACCAACACGAGGGAACAAAACAGCACAAGACAAGATTAACAAAGGGAATATAAAGGAAAGGAAAACAGTAGGGCAACAAGAGCGACAGGTGAGGCAGATAAACTAATAATCAGATGGGTAACGAGGCCAACAAGGGGGGCGGGATCAGTACACAAGTCAGAGCACATGGGGAGAAAAACACATAGAAGACCAAACCAACACTAGAAAACAGGGGTCTGTTTCAGGGTCCTGTACCATGAAGCCGGTTTAGATGGCTAGCCAGGAGTGCTTTTCCCAACAGCATCATTTGCCAACTATGGTCGCAAGTTCCATCGTGACCAGCATAGTTCAACAATTTGGTGTTTTCCGAAACTGTAGTTCCAACGAACATTCGCAAACAGCATCGCAAAGTTGTGTGGTTGGAACAACAGCTCTTTACCTGTGTTTAGAAGCATAGTTCCTTGTTAGTTTGCTATGTGGACATAATTTGACTTCGCTGAGGCTTCTATATCTTTCATTCCATATGTGTCTTTCAATCTATCAAGACTTTGAACATGTTTACTTGCACTTAAGTAAACAGCTTATTCAGAGGTTTTGCAGAAAGGGGCATTCTGAAACATCATGTAAATACAAATGCAACAGTAAGGGATTACAACGGTGACTGTGACAATCACAATTTTTAAAATGAAAATAAACATAGTAATACAGCACCATATTTCAACCATTTTATAAACGACTTTCTAACTTATCATCCCCTACCTCAGATAAACCTTAACAACTGACAGAGCATTTACTAAAAAAAATATCTTGAAGCTCTCGCAGTCCTAAACTTAGGAGCTCTGTATCGCTGATGTGAAGGGAGGATTTCAAATTCTGTGTGAAGTATATGAGTGGAATCATTTAGTATAGTCAGAGCCTTCTTAAGAGCCCGTTTTTCACATAGAGCGGACAAACTTAGCTGCCTTACACCTGTAATACCCGATCTCAAATTATCAATTCTCTGCAACTGCGCTCTACCTTTCACATTCATTCCATAAAACCAACAGATGATAGCAAATGTTAAGACAGATTTGATAAAAGATCTGTAAAACAATGTTAGTAAATATTGCAGTGCAATCAACTGTCGCTTTACACAGTGCACATCGCTTTCATGTGTTCAGCAGCTTTCGTGCATTAAATGTATTAATGAGCTAATATAATTTGATATCCTGCAGAAGTTATTACTCCACCCCCTGCTTAACGACATTAATGGCAGTTCTATATTGTTGAACCAACATGGTTCAAACGATGGATGTGCAACATAGTTACTACGGTTTCGGGAAACAGTCATGACTAGCTAGTTATTTTCTCCAACGATGCATCGTACTATGGTGGTTTAGCAGTGAGTTACGCAGTTGTACAGGAAACACACCCCAGGTAAGTTTTAGTTTAGTTTGCATCAACCCTGGGTTTTTCGTAGCATGAAAGTAGATAAACCTTCACAGATGTTTATCGCCATAGTAACTTATGTTCCACGGCTTACCTGCTTCATAGCAGGTTTTGTTCTGGGTAACAGATCGCTAACATATAATGACTCTGATCTCTCAGAGATCTTCTATACCGAGATAACAACCTCCGCGCTTTTACCATAGGAGAGAGCTTAACTGTCAATTAGCGTGTTACGACAGTAAGTCACTGTTTGTGGATACCATACAAATGAATGGGAAGAGCCATAAACTGACACCTACCTGTCGCAAATTGTCTTCTCATATAAAACAGCAATTTTATTGTAGCAAACTCCACACATGGTTCATTCCAAAAGGATTGTTTTGTGTATAACATGTTGAAGATTAGTGGACAGGCGGTCAGTTCATTAAGTGATGGAATGTTTCCTCACAAAAGCAGTTTATTCAGTGTAATGAAGCATCTCCTACATAGACATCCATAAAAAAAAATAAAAAAACAGCCTCTTGTCTCCTCAGCATTGTACCACCCATAGAATGTCTATGGGACCGCCACTTTATGCATTGCAATGCTAACCTTGTAGGCTCCCCTTGATAGAAGGATTCTGCACCTCTGACGCAACGAAGTCACTCCCCCATGTCTCTTAAAGTGCACTTTACAGAAAAAAAAAAAAAAAAATCTGAGAAAGTAAATACACAGACTCTTCATGATAAATTATTTATTTGAGAGTGTAAATATAGATTTAAAGCAGATGGAGTCTTGTTTTTTTATTTAAATACACTATAATTGTTTTTCATTTACCTACTCTAGCTATGAAATATAAATTATCTATAAAAATATAAACATAATATAATATTAGGCTATAATAAATAATAATAATATAATACCTGCCAATAATGATTGATTCTAAAATATTAAAAGCTTAATTACTCCACAAGATGGCTATAGAAAGGAATGAATGCCTCCCAAACCCTTCTTTCATGGACTAGAGATCATGAACATTCAACAAGTTCAATAAAAGTGGTATACAATCTATATCTTTTGAAAAAGTCTTAAAATATGTCTTATTGCATACCAATTGTGGCTTACAATATTCAGAGTGATCACTTTTTAATGATTTAATAGTAGCCTATATTAATTTGTAATAGTATTAAATTATTTTAAGCTTTCAATTTCAATGAATACAAAAGCTTTTATATTTTAAATAAAGTATTTAAGCTTTTAAAATTAATAAGTATGTGTGGTCTTTTTGAGGACCTATATTTATTAACTTATGCATTGATATATCAGCTGTTTTATATTTTTATCACATTCAGAATTTGTTTCCAGCAGTCATTTTGAGCTCATGCAGCAGCCGCTGTGTTTTTTCTTGCTGAGTAAATTATTTTTAATGGCTTCATAATTGTACAGTGATCCCTTGTGCTGTGTAAATCATGTGTTTTAATTTTTCATAATTTCATGGCGATCTCTTGTGCAGTGTACATGAATTTTCGTTTTTCTCATATTTTTATAACAATCTCTTGTTGTGCTTTTTAAATGCATTTAAATTCTTCATATTTCATTATGATCGGCCTTCAGCAGAGAGGTAAATTCCACTGACTCTAACACTCTCTCACTCTCTCTCTCCATGTTTCATGCGATTGGCTGTTCACTGCAAACGTTGCTCATTCATTTGCACGTGTGCGTGAACCATGTTAGTAACCATAGCAAGTTTACTCTACGAACCTTACCTGCTCCGGAGCAGTTCCAGAGTTAGTTTATTTCAGGTAAAAGTAATTACGTTTCAGAGGTTTTCGGCGCATGTGTGCCCTTTTGATAAGGATAAAGTAGGCGTGGAAGCTCAGATTACGCACAATATTATAATTTAAAAGCATTTTATTATATACAGCAATCTTTACCTCACAAATCTTCTTCTGCCTGGCATTTCCAGTCTCATGAATGTGCAAATTTGCATTCAAAAGTGAACAAATTGTGCAAGTTGTGCTTTTTTTATAGGATAATAAAAATAGACTGTAATTTTTCAAAGTAGAACACATAGGAAAGGCCTCCATACTCAGCACTGTAAATAGAGGGTTTTATGTATTTATATTCAGCGTTACTAATAAATCATTTTAATTTATGAACTTTTTAACATATCGACAATTATCTTAGAATAAAATTACACAACCCACAAAAAAGAGAAGTTGACTGTGGTAAATTATAAATATATTGGTCACTTGAAATCTGAAAGGTCCTAAAAGGTACATACACTTATAAACAGTATTTCAATATATTTGTGATATTATTTTCAATTGCCATGAGAGTAATATTGCTAATATTTAAGGATTAGCGAGTATATTCTCAGATCAAACTCAATGCGGGCCGAAGAGTTTTATCAGACGTAAACATTAATTCTTTTAATGTTCCCCGAATTAATCATAATTCACTTCTTGAGCTAAATTCCTTACATATTACATATAAGGTTGGATGACGCAGGCAGAACCAGTGTTGCTAAGTCCCCTACATACTCTACTAAATAAATACAAAAGATTTTCTGTGTTTATTTTCTTTGAGTAAAATATGCAGACCTGGCAGCTTTTAGAGTCTGTCTGTAGCTAGAGATGCTATCTTTCCATGTACCATGAAACATCTCTAATTTTGTACTCTTCCACTTGTGTTCCAATTTCTGTTCCATGTGTGGCCTAATGAAAAGAATTACATTAAATTTTTGGAAACATTAAGTCACTGTGTGAGATCTTACTATTGAAAGAGGGTCTATAAATACTATGACACATCAGCATCTTTGGGAAATGAAAATTATAAATAATTTTTAATAACTAATATTAAACTGGGTAATTTTTTTTTATTTTATTAAACATAAAAGTGCATACAGTGCACATAACACATACAGTAAACTAAAACAAGTATGCACAGTTCATGATAAAATACCTATTAAATTAACCTTAAAATAATAATAATAATAATAATAATAATAATATATATATATATATATATATATATATATATATATATATATATATATATAGTAAATATACACTGGCGGCAAACGTTTGGAATAATGTACAGATTTTGCTCTTATGGAAAGAAATTGGTACTTTTATTCACCAAAGTGGCATTCAGCTGATCACAATGTATAGTCAGGACATTAATAATGTGAAAAATGTTATCACAAATCACAATTTAAAAAAATAAAAATAAAAATTTCAGAACTTCTTAAACTACTTCAAAGAGTTCTCATCAAAAAATCATCCACATGCAGCAATGACAGCTCTGCAGATCCTTGGCATTCTAGCTGTCAGTTTGTCCAGATACTCAGGTGACATTTCACCCCACACTTCCTGTAGCACTTGCCATAGATGTGGCTGTCTTGTCGGGCACTTCTCACACACCTTATAGTCTAGCTGATCCCACAAAAGCTCAATGGGATTAAGATCCATAACACTCTTTTCCAATTATCTGTTGTCCAATGTCTGTGTTTCTTTGCCCACTCTAACCTTTTCTTTTTGTTTTTCTGTTTCAAAAGTGGCTTTTTCTTTACAATTCTTCCCATAAGGCCTGCACCCCTGAGTCTTCTCTTTACTGTTGTACATGAAACTGGTGTTGAGTGGGTAGAATTCAATGAAGCTGTCAGCTGAGGACATGTGAGGCATCTATTTCTCAAACTAGAGACTCTGATGTACTTATCCTCTTGTTTAGTTGTACATCTGGTCTTCCACATCTCTTTCTGTCCTTGTTAGGGTCAGTTGTCCTTTGTCTTTGAAGACTGTAGTGTACACCATTGTATGAAATCTTCAGTTTTTTTGGCAATTTCAAGCATTGTATAGCCTTCATTCCTCAAAACAATGATTGACTGATGAGTTTCTAGAGAACGCTGTTTATTTTTTTTACCATTTTTGACCAATATTGACCTTAAGACATGCCAGTCTGTTGCATACTGAGGCAACTCAAAAACAAACACAAAGACAATGTTTTTTTTTTTTTTTGGAATGTTTTCACCTTTTTCACCCAATTTGGAATGCCCAATTCCCAATGTGCTTTTAAATCCTCATGGTCATGTAGTGATTCACCTCAATCCAGGTGGTGGAGGACAAATCCCAGTTGCCTCCACATCTGAGACGTCAACCCGCACATCTTATCATGTGGCTTGTTGAGCGTGTTGCCACGGAGACATAGCGCATGTGGAAGCTTCATGCCATCCACTGTGGCATCCACACACAACTGCGCCGCACTGAGAACGAACTACATTATAGTGACCACGAGGATGTTAACCCATGTGACTCTACCCTCCCTAGCAACTGGGCCAATTTGGTTGCTTAGGAGACCTGGCTGGAGTCACTCAGCACGCCCTGGGATTCAAACTAGTGAACTCCAGGTGTGGTAGCCAGCGTCTTCACCATTGAGCTACCGAGGCCCCCAACACAAAGACAATGTTAACCATCATTTAAGGAACCAAATAGCTTTCAGCTGTGTTTGATATAATGGCAAGTGATTTTCTAGTATCAAATTAGCAATTTAGCATGATTACTCAAGCATAAGCTGCTGGAAATGGGGCCTGTCTAGATCACTAGAAATAGTGATAGTGCTGTTTTTTACATCAGTAATGTCCTGACTATACTCTGTGATCAGTTGAATGCCACTTTGGTGAATTAAAGTACCAATTTCCTTCTGAAACAGCAAAATCTGTACATTATTCCAAACTTTTGGCCACCAGTGTATATATAGGCTACTTTTATAATATTTATAGAAAATGAAATGTTAATACCATTAATTAGTTCAGTGCAAACAAATAACACAACGGTCAACCTATTAAACAATAATTTGGGTAAGACTGGTCTCATATAAAGGCCGAAACATACTTCACACAAGTACGCAAATGCAGACGCGAGCGCTTGGCCGATGCGTGGTCCCATTGTAAAAACATTATGTGTGCTCTTACATTGCTCTGGCGGTTACAAACCTCAGACCACAAGAGGGCAATATATTTTTTAGGTGTGACCACAAAATTGGTGCTGCATACGACACCAGGAAAATGCTGCCTTCGGAGGCTGTTTACGGAGGCAGGATGAAAATAAGGTGCTTTTCAAATTGTTTGGGGACCGGTTTCCTTAGGAGTTCCATTCATTCAAAGTGGCTGTCAGTTGAGCCATTAACTGATTAGGTAGCAAGTCAGCTGCCTACATTTTTGGATGCATCCCGGATGTGGTAGATGAGTCAATAGTTGAGGAGTGTGGAGAGACACGTAGAAAAAACAAGTTCGTTTGAATGGACTAGGGACAAAAATTCATATATATTTTTCAAAAAGATTCAAATCAAATTGCTTCCCGAGTCCACCATGACAGTTGTTGATTGAAAGAAGAAAATTTAAGTCACTGTAATATGCCATGCATTTCTTTTTAGCAAATGTTTCCATGGTGACTCATGGATTTGGCACTCTGCTGAGAACTACTCTAAGTTCACCGTGAACGTGCACAAACTGCGAGTTTCAAACTCAGGGTTGAGTGAACCTTGTAATGATCAGCCACACTGACTGTGTTACACAACCTGAAAAGAGGGTCTGAAGTTAAGTGTGGGAAGACGGTGTGGGAAATAAAAGGAAACAATAAAACAACAAAATATGATTCAACTGAGGTGCATTTATAACATAAAAGACTTTACAATATTTATAAAGGTCTCTCACAATCTGTAAAAGGATTACAAGCTCTTTACAATACTCCAACAGTTCTTAAGAATCCAAATGTAAGTCCAAAGTGTTCACCTGTGTTTATACAAAATTCCAAGTGTTGCAATCTAAATGTGCTGTGCAGTCTTAGAAAGGTAAGTAGTCCGATAGCAATCAAATCCACTAGTAGCATACTCCACAATCTAAGACAGGTGTTGATCATCTACCAAACACCAGCCCCTGTAGTGAACATGCTGCTGCCTTATATACAATTAGATGGTATAAACACTTCCTACTCCCTGTCACATGACCTCATGTGAAAGGAAGTTAAAACAGTTTTTCAAGACATTTCATACACTTTAAAACAGGAGTTAAAATAGAAACCGGAACATGTAAAAACAATATAGAAAACACTAATACATTTTAAATAATTTTATGTACATAGTGTTAACGTTAAAACGTCTCTTATGTGGCTTTGCTACAAACTGGTATTCTGGAACCAATAACCATGAGTAAGCAATGCTTGGTTTAATCAGCTCAGAGTCCTCAAGGTTTATGTCAAGGTAAGCTAAACTTGCTTTCTGGAACAGATCCCAGGTTACAGGATCCTGACACTATAAGGAAATCAAACATGAGTGTTGGGATCCTGACAAGGTTATAACGGTTGCTACAGCCCTGGCTTTGTTACTTCTGTAAAAAGTCATTTTGAATAACTGAAATTGTAAATATAGGCTATAATCATATCAAGATATCGAATGTAAATACAGAAAATTAAATTACATTCTTATAAATGACATGACATATAAATAGATCATTTTACAAGTTTGTTTTGCTGTAAATGTTACTTCTGTGACGGATAATGAATATATGTAGTCCAGTCTCTGATTGAGATGGAAATGCCAATGGGCCCTTTTCACAGACCTGTTATGATGTGTTTCCGCCTTCTTTAACAATGTAAATATAGTAAACTTTTTTTATATTTCCACTTTTTAAAATATTTAGTGTAAATTTATAACATTGTACTTTGTATTATAGTACCCTGGAATAAGTTTAAAAAAATCAGTTACCACAGCTGCGATGAGGCTTCTAACACAGCTGCTGAGGGAGTGACAGAAACTTTGGCCTGTTTCTCTCTTCTTACTGTTGTTATCCAGTGCTCTATATTTTTGTCTTCTTTTGCAAAGCTGTGAAAGCGTAATCGTTGATTTTTTCTTTTGCTGTTGGAGCAAACGGGTAAGCAAAAATTACATTTGCTGTGGTTCCCCATTCAAGTTTAACCAACTATGACAACTTCCGCTTCGTGAACACGGATGTGTGAAAAGGGTCCATGGTGAATTAAATGAAATAAAATGAATAAATATTATAGAAAAGAACAATAGATGTAATAAAGGTTCATTAAAATAAGCATAAGAAAAACAAAGTAAAACAAAGTTTAATTAAATGTTTTACGAACTGCCTTTAAGCAGCTTGGAAAATTCCAGAAAATTATGTCAAGCCTTTAGACAATTAGCTTCTGAGAGGAGGTGTACTGAATTGGAGGTGTACCTGTGGATGTCTTTTAAGGCCTACCTTCAAACTCAGTGCCTCTTTACTTGACATCATGGGAAAATCAAAAGAAATCAGCCAAGACCTCAGAAAAAAATTATATTGTGGACCTCCACAAGTCTGGTTCATCCTTGGGAGCAATTTCCAAACACCTGAAGGTACCACGTTCATCTATACAAACAATAGTACGCAAGTATAAACACCATGAGACCACGCAGCCATCAAACTGCTCAGGAAAGTGACGCATTCTGTCTCCTAGAGATGAACGTAGTTTGGTGTGAAAAGTGCAAATCAATTGCAGAACAACAGCGAAGGACCTTGTGAAGATGCTGGAGGAAACAGGCAGACAAGTATCTATATCCACAGTAAAACGAGTCCTATATCAACATAACCTGTAAGGCTGCTCAGCAAGGAAGAAGCCACTGCTTCAAAACCGCCATAAAAAAGCCAGACTACAGTTTGCAAGTGCACATGGGGACAAAGATCTTACTTTTTGGGGAAATGTCCTCTGGTCTGATGAAACAAAAATTTTACTGTTTGGCCATAATGACCATAGTTATGTTCGGAGGAAAAAGGGTGAGGCTTGCAAGCCGAAGAACACTATCCCAACCGTGAATCATGGGGGTGGCAGCATCATGTTGTGGGGTGCTTTGCTGAAGGAGGGACTGGTGCATTTCACAAAATAGATGGCATCATGAGGAAGGAAATATATGTGGATATATTGAAGCAACATCTCAAGATATCAGCCAGGAAGTTAAAGCTCAGTCACTAATGGGTCTTCCCAATGGACAATGACCCCACACATACCTGCAAAGTTGTGGCAAAATGGCTTAAGGACAACAAAGTCAAGCTATTGGAGTGGCCATCACAAACCCTGACCTCAATCCAATAGAAAATTTGTAGGCAGAACTGAAAAAGCATGTGCAAGCAAGGAGGCCTAAAACCTGACTCAGTTACACCAGTTCTGTCTGGAGGAATGGGTCGAAGTTCCAGCAACTTAGTGGAAGAAGCTTGTGGAAGGCTACCCAAAACGTTTGACCCAAGTTAAACAATTTAAAGGCAATGCTACCAAATATTAACAAAGTATATATAAACTTCTGACCCACTGGGAATGTGATGAAAGAAATAAAAGCTGAAATAAATAATTCTCTCTACTATTATTCTGACATTTCACATTCTTAAAATAAAGTAGTGATCCTAACTGACCTAAGACAGGAAACGTTTTCTATGATTAAATGTTAGGAACTGTGAAAAACTGAGTTTAAATGTATTTGGCGAAGGTGTATGTAAACTTCTGACTTCAATTGTAGCTACCCTCGTACTTCCCAGCCTTAATCTCTGGATGAATATAGATATTTAAAACATGCTTCCTCTATGTGTAACCTTAGTTTTAGAACCAGTTTCACTGGCTGGAAGGTGAGCCATACATTATGATAAATTATGTATTTTCTCTTTTGGCCAGAAAGGAAGAAATCCTCTCGGACGGTGCAGGTTAGTTGTAATTAATATTTTTTTCCACACCCCCAGGCACACTGGGATGGCTTGACCGGACGGATAAATTTCAACAGAACCAACGGCCTGAGGACAGATTTCGATCTGGATGTCATCAGCCTCAAGGAGGATGGTCTGGAGAAGGTAAAATAGCTGCTCTAGTCTCAATGGGCATGTCAGATGTCATTATATATATGTAGACTACCTGCTGTCCTTTATAAGGACAAATATGTGCACACCTGAAAACATACATACATTTCCCCAATTACTCACAAACACACCCACAGCCTCGAAGCAAATGATGACCTCCCAGTTCTCTTTTGCATGTGCCTGCACCTCCATGAATTATGTATCCCATTAATAATAAAGTCCTCAGTAGCCCTTTAGCCTCATGAACACTGAATTAAACAGGTGATTTGCAATTACAAATTACAGCTTGGGTGTTTTCTCAAGTACTTTGTTTTTTGATGGTCGAACGTGCGCGTCTCCACTTTGCCGTCTGGTTTTGAGTCGACAATTCTCAAGAGGCCCTCCGCAGTAATTGAGACAGTTTTGAGAAGGAAGGAATGGGATAGTCATGCTCAACAGTCCTCTTCTTCTGCTGAGAAATTCTAATTTTCTAGCTATTTATTTTGCTGTCTCGTGCATGACAACACAATCTTTTAAAAAAAAATAATTACTGCAGATAATTTTTCATTTAAAGTCCATATACTGGATACACCTTTACTTGAAAAAAAGATGTTTACATGCTCCACAGTTTTTGGGATGTTTACAAATAGTTGTGCTCAAAAGTTTGCATACCCTTGGAGAATTGGTAATATATGTACCATTTTTAAAGAAAACATGAGTGAGCAAGCAAAACTATTTTTTGTTATTTCTTATGGGATTCATATTCAACTGTAGGTTATAACAGAATGGCACAATCATAAAACAAAACATGGCAACAAAGAAAAAAATGAAATGACCCCTGTTCAAAAGTCTACAAACACTTAGCTCTTAATAATGTGTATTGCCCCCTTTAGCATCAATGACAGCGTGCAGTCTTTTGTAATAGTTGCCTATGAGGCCCCAAATTCTTGCAGGTGGTATAGCTGCCCATTCGTCTTGGCAAAATGCCTCCAGGTCATGCAAAGTCTTTGGTTGTCTTGCATGAACCACACGTTTGAGATCTCCCTAGAGTGGCTCGATGATATTAAGGTCAGGAGACTGTGATGGCCACTCCAGAACCTTCACCTTTTTCTGCTGTAACCACTGGAGGGTCAACTTGGCCTTGTGCTTAGGGTCATTGTCGAGCTGGAAAGTCCAAGAACGTCTCATGCGCAGCTTTCGTGCAGATGAATGCAAATTGTCTGCCAGTATTTTCTGATAACATGCTGCATTCATCTTGCCATCAATTTTCACAAGATTCCCCGTGCCTTTAGAGCACACACACCCCCAAAACATCAGTGAGCCACCGCCATGCTTCACAGTGGGGATGGTATTCTTTTCACTATAGGCCTTGTTGACCCATCTCCAAACATAGCACTTAAGTTTGCGACCATAAAGCTCCATTTTGGTCTCGTCACTCCAAATTACAGTGTGCCAGAAGCTGTGAGGCGTGTCAAGGTGTTGTCTGGCATATTGTAACCGGACTTTTTTGTGGCATTGGCGCAGTAAAGGCTTCTTTTTGACAACTTGACCATGCAGCTCATTTTTGTTCAAGTATCATCATATTGTGCTCCTTGAAACAACCACACCATCTTTTTCCAGAGCAGCCTGTATTTCTCCTGAGGTTACCTGTGGGTTTTTCTTTGTATCCTGAACAATTCTTCTGGCAGTTGTGGCTGAAATCTTTCTTGGTCTACCTGACCTTGGCTTGATATCAAGAGATCCCCCAATTTTCTACTTCTTAATAAGTGATTGAACAGTACTGACTGGCATTTTCAAGGCTTTGGATATCTTTTTATATCCTTTTCCATCTTTATAAAGTTCCATTACCTTGTTACACAGGTTTTTTGACTGTTCTTTTCTGCTCCCCATGGCTCAGTATCCAGCTTGCTCAGTACATCCACGTGAGAGCTAACAATCTCATTGACTATTTATACACAGACACTAACTGTAATTTAAAAAGCCACAGGTGTGGGAAATTAACCTTTAATTGCCATTTAAACCTGTGTGTGTCACCTTGTGTGTCTGTAACAAGGCCAAACATTCAAGGGTATGTTAACTTTTGATCAGGGCCGTTTGGGTGATTTCTGTTAATATTACGTTTTAAAAAGGAGCCAAAAAACTATGTGATAATAAATGGCTTCATATGATCACTATCCTTAAATAAAATCATTTTTGCATGATCAGTCATATTTTCAAAATCAATGCCAAAATTTCACAATTTCTGCCAGGGTACGCAAACTTTTGAGCACAACTGTATAATTGTCCCTGTCTGTGAGTAAACTAATACGTGCATATTATTTTCCTACTTTTCCTTCTCTTCCTTTTCCTCCCATTTATTATGGTGCATTTCTGTCATTTTGGACAGTATTTTAATCAACTCATTATTACTTATTTATGTCTTTAACAATAGCACAATGAATTGCAAAATGTAGGTCATGAGACACAAATGTAGGCAGTAATGATTATTTTACTGTTTGTAAAATGTTAGTTAACCTCTTCAGCATTGCATCACTCTCCAGACCCAGTTTAAAAAAAATTTAAAAAGTACGAGACGTTGTGTCGATGTAGTGACACTAGGGGTCACCCTTGGGAGCCCCAAACACCTCTGATCTTTGAGAAAAGGCCAATGGGAATTGGTGAGTGGAATTTGCATGCCACTCCCCCGGACATACGGGTATAAAAGGAGCTGGCTTTTGTGCTGAGGAGCCGAGACAAGGTCCCGGCCATTTCAGCGGGTAGTTCAGTGTTGTGGCAGGAGGGACACAATGTCTCGTTCCCTCCATCAGGGAATGGAGGTTACAACAGTAACAGAGACGTTCCCTTTCTGTCACTCACTCGACGTTATGTTGATGTAGTGACACTAGGGTCCCTATACAAAACGCCACGACTAACTGAACTGTGTTACGTGGACTGGCGGTGCGAGACGGGCAGACCTCTGCGTGCCTCGTAGCCAACGCACCTGGCCATCATGTAACCTCCCCCAATGCTCTTACAGGTGTCAAATGGTCCCCTGCACCTTGGGGACAAGTCGACTGCCCAAAATTAGGGACCGGCTGTTCCTATTTTTCTCCCCAAAAGGAACGAATTCGTTCAGCAGGGGGCCATATAGAGTGCGTTCGTCAAGGGGTGTCCCTCCCAAGGGGAGGACACCACGAAGACCACACCCCGCCCAGATGGGGGGAGGCATTTGAGTGGAAATACGTCACATGGTCTTACTGAGTCTTGTCGGAAGCATCTCATGTGGAGAAGTCCCGTGCTAGGTCCTACCTGAGAGGGGAGGAGTTCTACAAACATGGTGACCGGGGCAGAGAGGCCTCTGCCCGAGGAAGACGCAGTTTACCAACAGGGAAACTTTTTTGCGGAAGATACATCACACAGGGTTACGTATGGGTAACCAGCGCATGTGGAGCACCAACCCCAGTACAGGGCCTAGTTAGCACATGTACTGGGCCAGCAGCAAGTTTCTCTGTAAACTCGCCTGCCACAGGGCTAAGGAGGAAGGACATCCAGGTATATGTCATAGCAATGGCGTCAATGACCCAGTGGGCAATCCTCTGTTTGGAGACAGCGCTCCCTTTCCACTGTCTGCCAAAGCAGACAAAGAGCTGCTCAGAGCATCTAGGCTCTACATGCGATCCAAATAGGTGCACAAAGCACACATCGGACACAGCAGCGTTAAGGCCGGGTCTGCCTCCTCCCGGGGCAGCTTCGCTTGCAGGTTCACCACCTGATCCCTAAACAGGGTCTTGGGAACCTTGGGCACATAGCTCAGTCGGGGTCTCAGGATCACATGAGAGTAACCCGGACCGAACTCCAGGCATGTTTCACTGACAAAGAACGCTCGCAGGTCCCCTATCCTCTTGATGGAGGTGAGTGCCGTCAGGAGGGCAGTCTTCAAGGAGAGTGCCTTTAGCTCAGCTGACTCTAGGGGATCAAATGGAGCTTCCCGTAGGCCCCGAAGGACCACGGAGAGGTCCTACAAGGGGATGAGACACGATCTGGGGGGATTTAACCTCCTTGCGCCTCTCAGGAACCTGATGATCAAGTTGTGCTTCCCTAAATACTTACCGTCTACTGCATCGTGATGTGCCGATATAGCGGCTACATACACCTTCAAGGTGGAGGGGGACAGCCGCCCCTCCAGCTTCTCCTGCAGGAAGGAAAGCACTGATCCAACTGCGCATCTCTGGGGGTCTTCGCGTTGGGAAGAACACAACTTAGCGAACAGATGTCACTTCAAGGCATAGAGGGAGCCCTGGCCTGAGTGATTGTGTCTACCACCACAGGTGGTAGGCCACTTAGGTCTTCTGCGTCCCTTCCAAGGGCCAGTTGTGGAGATTCCAGAGGTCTGGTCAGGGGTGCCAGATGGTGCCCCATCCCTGAGAAAGAAGGTCCTTCCTCAGGGGAATTTGCCAGGGGGTGCTGTCACGAGGAGCACCAGGTCTGGGTAGGCCAGTAGGACGTTACTAGGACGACCTGCTCCTTGTCCTCCCTGACCTTGCACAGCGTCTGTGCAAGTAGGCTCACTGGGGGGAATGCATACTTGCGTAGCCCCAGGGGCCAGCTGCGTGCCAGCGCATCTGTGCTGAGGGGAGCCTCGGTCAGGGAATACCAGAGCAGGCAGTGTGAGGATTCCTGGGAAGCGAACAGGTCCACCTGCGCTTGAATGAATCGACTCCAGATCAGCTGGACCATCTGAGGGTGGAGTCTCCACTCCCCCCTGAGTGTGACCTGCCACAACAGCGTGTCCGCTGTGCTGTTGAGGTTGCCCGGGACGTGAGTGGCTCGCAATGACTTGAGTCGTTGGTGACTCCAGAGGAAGAGACGGCGGGCGATCTTGCTGGGGCAAACGAGTGTGCTGGGGAATGGGAGGTCTGCGGGGGGTTTCCCGGCAGAGTGGCTCCCATTGAAATTCCCAAATAGCTCCCAGTGCTAACCGATGCGGCCTCAAACCCGTAGGTAGAAGGAGGAGCCGCTGGGGTGGCTTTCCCTCTGAGGAAGGAAAGCCGTGACCACAACGCCGCCATAATCATGCTCTCTCTCCTGCTTTACTTTCTTTCCTGGTCTCTCTCATACACACTCTGCATTTGACATGAGCTAGTCTAAATATACATGTTTTAGACATGTTTTAACAGCAATTATAAAAATCAATAAATACTGGCTAAAAATAACATTTCACCAAATAAACTGAAGTACCAACCTTCATGGTTCCAGTAGTTTCTCCAGCCTGGCAAGTTTATCAAACTCTGCAGATTTTGGAATGGATAGCTTGTGGTTTTTTCTGTGCCAATGTTGCCATCAGGGGGTCTTTGTTGCATAGTATCCAGCTGACCATCTCGAGGGTAGAATGCCACCTTGTGGGAACATCTTGCACTTGAGACTCGTCGCCCAGGCCATGAGCAATTTGCTGTGCTTTCAGCTCTGTCAAATTAGAGGGGCTATACTTGAAATGTCCGACTAATTTACGACATTTCACTAAAACGCCATCAAAGCCACCTTCACAAAGAGCCATGATGATTACCCTCTGTATGTGTGCTATACAAGGCATGTGCTCGAAAGGAAGCAACCTAGATGCAGCAATCATGTTCCTCGTGCTGTCCGTACCAGCAGTAGTGATCTTGCTCTCTATCTCCCACTCCTTCGCCACTTTCATGAACTGTTCAACGCAGGCATCAGCAAAATGCCTTTCTTCGGTTTTCAGCACAGTTAATGCAAATTAATGCATATGCCAGTCTTTATCGATGAGATGCACATTTGTACCCAAGTAATTATGTACGCTTACGATGTCCAGTGGTCCCCAGTCATTGCAACACTCATTGTTTGTGATAGCAGCTCCGCTTTGCATTTCTTTTCGTTAATGTACAGCTCGTGAATCCTGGACATGATTGTTGATCTTGATGGTAACTCGAACGATGGGTCAGAAGTGGCAATCCTGATCACTTCTTTCAGGCCCTGGTCTGCAATGATGTTGATTGGATGGCAGTCCTTGGCAATCCACTTTGCTATTGCAGTAGTAAGCCTAGCTGAAGATACACTGTATACACTGATCCAGTGTGGGTTGTTGCATACTTCTTGTTGGTTTTCTAGTAGAACTGTGCTGTGTTTTGCACTTAAATGGTACTTCAAACTCGATGAGCTTCAATGATTGGCTAGTTCTTTGTTGCAGTGTATGCACACAACTTTATGTTTATCCAGAGTGCCATCTGATTTTCTTTTAAAATAGAAATTTCTGCCTACCAGGGTTACAGGTGCTTGCGCCATTGTAGATGCTCAGTGTGATAAACTCCCGACTCCCAAGATCATCTAACTGTGTGACGTAAATTAAGTTAATGATGAAATTTCATGTGCTTCAGTAATTTATTTGCGTTAAATTATTTTAACGCATTAAGGATTTTGAATTAATCGCATGCGCTAACACGTTAATATCAACAGTCCTAATATGAATATAATTTTTTTCAAATACTGGAGGATCTCAGCTTTCCAATGACACTTAGATTAAGTCCACTCAGAGGCTGAGATATTCGATGAAACATTGGGGAAGGTCTGTGGGATCACAAAATAAACTGAATATCTATGGACAGCTGCATTAGAGCACCACCTGCATTTCAGATCTGTATGTTGTGATAGAAGGTGATAGAGGAAAACATATTTTTCAAAGGACTTGCTGCTATCTAGTGGAATGAATGAACACTTTTTACAGGGACATAAAGCAAACAGAGCCTGAATCACAGGCTTTCAAAAACAGTATTTTTTTTTTTATATTTTTCTCCTCTTTTCTCCCCAATTTGGAATGCCCAATTCCCAATACACTCTAAGTCCTAATGGTGGCATAGTAACTCACCTCAATCCGGGTGGCGGAGGACGAATCTCAGTTGCCTCCGTGCCTGAGACCATCAGTCCGCGCATCTTATCACGTGGCTTGTTGAGCACATTACTGCGGAGATGTAGCATGTGTGGAGGCCCATGCTATTCTTCACGGCATCCACGCACAACTCACCACACGCCCCACCGAGAGCGAGAACCATATTATAGCCACCACGAGGAGGTTACCCCATGTGACTCTACCCTCCCTAGCAACCGGGCCAATTTGGTTGCTTAGGAGACCTGGCTGGAGTCACTCAGCACACCCTGGATTCGAACTCATGACTCCAGGTGTGGTAGTCCGCATCAATACTCGCTGAGCTACCCAGGCCCCCCCAAAGACAATATTAAAAAAAGTATGTTCATCATAAGATTGTAAACATACTGTACACAAAATTATTTATGAATTATTGGATTTTTTCAATATTGGAGGTTCCCTATCTTTCACTCACTCGACATTGTGTCGATGTAGTGACACTAAGGGTCACTCTTGGGAGCCCCAAACACCTCTGATCTTTGAGAAAAGGCCAATGGGAATTGGCGAGTGGAATTTGCATGCCACTCCCCCGGACATACGGGTATAAAAAGAGCTGGCTCGCAAACCACTCATTCAGATTTTCTCTTCAGAGCTGAGTGGTTCTATTCATTGAGCTGAATTCATCCACGGAGTTCATTCACCTTATCTGCTGGATTTACGGTGCATTTCAACGGCTTCTCCCCCTCTACACCGGTGGAGTGCAGAGAACGGCCCTGGGCGCTTCGGCAGGCTAAAAGAGTATATTCTTTCTCTAAAAGAGTATATTTTCTTCAACTAAAAGAGTGGCACTTATGGGAGCGTCTGTATAATTCCTGGTTGTGGTCGTTACCTCTCCGCTTCTGACGGCCACAATCACTGCCTTACATATTTGGGCGCCGCCCGCGCGGAGACATCGTTCGTGGAGGGGTCATGTCCTCATTGCGAGAACAAGACTATGGCATCGTTGCGGTCGCGGCTTTCTTTCGTAAGAGGGGCCACCCCAGCAGACATTGTGTTCCTTTTGCCACAACACTGAACTACCCGCTGAAATGGCCGGGCCTTGTCTCGGCTCCTCAGCACAAAACCTGAATGAGTGGTTGCGAGCCAGCTCCTTTTATACCCATATGTCTGGGGGAGTGGCATGCAAATTCCACTCGCCAATTCCCACTGGCCTTTTCTCAAAGATCAGAGGTGTTTGGAGCTCCCAAGAGTGACCCCTAGTGTAACTACATCGACACAACGTCTCGTTCCCTCCATCAGGGAACGGAGGTTACGAAAGTAACCAAGACGTTTTCTGTAAATTGAGACCAATCATTTGCAATTAGTCCATTGTATGTGTATAATGTGAATGCAGGCGTCAGCCAAAATATGCAAGAAAAAAATAATAAAAATCAAGTCTCATCTTTGCTCCTAAAATACATTCAAAAGCTTGACTTTTCTCAACTGAAATCTAATGTCTGTATGTAATATTACCCAGAATAACCATTGTTTGGACATGTCTAGATATAAATGAATGGTCAGTTACAATGGATATTCTTAATAAGGTGTTTACATGACACAAAATTCTGATTAATACATGCATAAAACAGCTGACTTATTCAGATTGAAACCAGAAAATTTTCTAAATCTGGCCAAACCATTCAAGTTAATGTGTTCATATGATGCAAACATTATCAGAAAATGACAGAATTCTGATTAATATTGGAATATTCTTATGCATGTTGATGCAGTTTTATACAACATTCCCCAAGATGGTTTTTCTGATTCTATGACCCTACAAAAAAGCTTGGATATTTGAAACATTTTCTATTCTCTGTGAAATTTAAGTATTCATCCTCATGTCATACACAAATGAAAACATTAAGTGCCAGAGTTCTTTTTGCAGATTGGAACATGGGATCCTTCGAGTGGTTTGAACATAACTGAAAACCAGAAAGGAAAGACAGCAAATGTGACGGACTCTCTCTCCAACAGATCGCTGGTGGTGTCCACCATACTGGTAAATAAAATTCATTATCTTTCAATTAGCCTATAAACATTTTCTCTGTAATAACTTATTTTCTATAGTTTCTTAAACAGGTACAAGAAAGAACGTATGAAGGTTATTTCAGAGATTATAAGTAACTGTTTACATAAATAGCCTAAATTAATTATTAGGATCTCAACATTTGCTACATTGGTAGATTGTGCTGCTCACTGCTAAATATTGTATATTTTTGTGCATGTCTTGTTGCTAGGGTCATGACCACCATAGACATAAAACATTTACAGCCTTGCTTGTTGCATCTGTGTTTACTTATGATACTATGATATTAGCTACTAAAAACCCAGCAGACAATTAAACAATTATTCTTCAAACAAAAATGTTTTTTTTTTCTCCTTTCACCTTTTTTTCCTCTAACTTCTCTGATATCTGAAGGCAAAGTCAGTGTGCTTGTGTCAGGTCACACACTATCATAGACCTTGAATGATGGATCACTTGAGGCTGTTCCAACAATTCCAGTCTCTCACCACTAGTCAGAATACCACATTATCACTTTATCAAACTTTTGTGTGTAGTGTCAATCAATATGTATACATATTTCATGATCTTATAATTCTGTGGGGAAATCATGTAAATAATTACAGAAATGTAAAAATTGCATCCTGCCTTTAGAATAAATAAAGTAGGCAATATCACACAGGCAAGGGTATGAATATCAGCATGGCTGTGATTTGTCTGTAGGCACAAGGCTGCAGAATTTTGACCAAATAAATTTGAGGACCAGAACTGTTGTGCTATCATAATTACAGCATAGAGGATAAAGCAATAGTTCACCCGAAAATGAAAAAATTCTGTCATTGTATTTACTTTCTGAACCCGTAAGCAGTTATTTTTTTTCCCCATGGAATAAGAGAATTTGAAGAATCAATAAGCAGCATATTCCAGTCACCACATCTCTCAACTCCAAAAAAACAACAAAAAGGTTTCTGAAGTAATACGCTAGCTTTGTGTGAGGAACATACCAAAATTTAAGTCATAATTTACTGATAATCTTCCTCACTGCAAAGCTCAGAAATCTCTTTTACCTTCAGATTGAGATTTAAAAAGAGCTAAGTGCTGCAGCGAAAGTGCAATATCTTGAGCTATATCTAGAGCTAAATTTCACATGTGTGTCCGATTTGACATTTCTGAATGCCCATGTAAATTGTTTGCCCTTTTGATAAAGTGTGCCTCTAAAATTCCTTCACTGTTGTATCAGCCAGTCTGACTGATGATGGACATGTAGAGCGCAACAGTCTGGTTCCGGAAGTAAAAATCCCATTCATTTATCCCATAGACTAATTGATGTTCAACGATAATATATAAAACGTTCAAGACAGACCCACCGTGAGCTCTGAGGTTGTTTGAGGTATATGCTTCTGTTGAAGCCATCCATCTGTGTTATCTCAACTTTATTGTTTAAAAATTGTGTTTGATAGCGGAATTCATGGTAAACAACTACATTATCCATGGTACAGCAGAGAAAAATCCACCAATCAGAGAACCACGGCCAACGAAACCTGCGAAACGTGCCTTGGAGCGACCGTGCGCTCCCATGACACACTGTGATTGATGTAATTGAGTTGGTCTCCCTTCACCCTTAAACTACTATATATTTGTACATATCAGGATATTTTGCAATAAACATAAAATATTTTTTTTCTATACTTATAATCAACAACCTAAAATCAATAGTTTTATATATTCATCGTTTTTTTTATTCAGTGACATCATTCGCAGTGCTTCATGAGATTGTAGTCTGTGCTCTCATAAAAGATGGTAAGTAGACAGTCTTGTACCTTTGTCTTTATGTCAGATTTTCAAATACTTTTTTGCCTCAAAACAAAGTTCATGATGTTGTGATTCACCTCTTAGCTGGTTGGTTTGGTTCATGGCTTACAACCAGGGGCAGATTTAGTTATTTGGTGGCCCTAGGCAAAGTACAGGAATGGGGCCCTCTTCAATGTCACACATTTACATACATTTTCTCTTAAATATGCATTATTATTATTATTATTATTATTATTATTATTATTATCACATCCCGAAAGATATCACTGAAATACAGTAAGTGTCCTGAGATATCTCATCGGTCTCTTTGACAGCACTAGACTGTTCAACCAGCCTACAAAAATGTGTCCGCGGATGTGTCTTTCCCCCTGGTGGTACCAACTTTCTAAAAAGGAGTGAATAATATGACAGCACATTATATAAAAAAAAAAAAAAAAGAAAGAAAACACAGTCTGGCTATTATGAACTACAATACATACCACTACAATACCTTTTTTTTCTTTCTCACTCTCCCTCTTTCTTTATGCACTTTTCTTCAATCAACTTGACCTTGAATTAACTATATCCAAATTATTAGACTAAAAGTTGACTTTGCATGTTTCCATAAGGCTTTGATCAACTTTTAAATTTGAAAACATAAAAAAGTTTGCTAGATTTATGCTGCTAAATAAGGCGAACACGTCAACAGCCTGATATTTTTTTTTTCCTTTTTTGTCAACACTATTGTGACTATAATGAGTGCTGTGCTTGTAGAAGCAGCTGCAAGTGGTGCAGGCTGTACAGTAGTCTGATCCGTTAGGAAAGACAGTGTTACCTTAGAAAGTCTGGATTCCGTTTAAATTTGTTCTCTCCACAAATTCAAACCAAACTAAACTAGCAACAATGTAGCTTAACTTGTAACTTGCAACAGATTATACGGTGAAATCACCCGAATTTGTCTGAGCAGTTTGACTCACTTTCACCTGTTTACGAACTTGTGTAGATGCATAACCTTAACCTAAGTGTTGTAACAGTGATATTTAAAATTTCAGCACAGGTTATTTAGCATTAATGACAATAACAAAGAATAATATTTGTATTTTTAGGGGGCCCTTGGCTTCTGGGGGCCCTAGGCTTATTAAAAGTCTATGGAAGAATTAAATGGGGAAAATACTTCCTGAACCCAGATGGCTGAAAAAGTGGGTTGTGCGCTCTATTGCTGTCAAATGGTGCAACTATTTCAAACAGGATTATATCCACATTTCAGTTAGGAATGTGTCCACAAATCTTCAAATCTTCAATAGAAAATGATATATATATATATATATATATATATATATATATATATATATATATATATATATATATATATATATATATAAAGACTTAATGCACTTTCTTTATTGGCTATAAAAGGCCCAATTTACTATGCAATTGAATAAGTGTGAGACTAACACTTAAGAAGTTTGAATATGAGGTGAGATGAATATTGAGATAATGGGATGAATTTCTCTCGGCTGTATACAATAAACCAAATGGGAGTTGGTGAAATCCAAAGTACCATCATGAGAAATAAAGTGAAAAGAAAAATAGAGTTGTGGCTTAGATGTACATAATGACATCAGAACTCAATCTCAGAATTAAGTTCTTTCCTCCCACAAGATGTTTTCTTTTGTCAATAAATATAATATATTCCAGTTGAAAGGACCGTTTTATTAAACTGAATGCAGTAAGGGTTTTTATTTGCTCTCAGAGCACAGCGCCCGATCTGAATGCATTAAATGCTCCAAATGCTAGTTGCCTGAGTCAGACTGCTGAGGATCAAAGGTATCATGAATGAAATGAGAGAGACTGTGAGAAGAGAGGTGGGGAAAGCCATGAATGTCAGTCCTTACATGAAAGTTTAATGTCCTCAGGTTTGCCTCTGAAGTATCATTGTGCCGCTGCAGAAAGGAAATTGTTATTAATAGGCGGTGAGCAAATATACTGCAGGTTTGCGCTCAGATTTCTAAACAAAAAAAGTGACAAGAAGATTTTAGAGATCTCATCGCCATTAAAGGATGCAAAAAATGTCATTGACTTTTTCCATTGACTTTAAAAAAAGCACTCCTCTAAAGATTTGTATTTTTGTTAACATTAGTGTATTTATATATTTCTGTATCTATATGCCATTTTTTTTATTTTTTTTATTTTTTATTATAGCATAATTTCTTGGTCTAGTTTAGTCAAGAGTTTTTGGCATAAAGTCTGGTCCACTTTGCAGCTTATTCTGACCAACAACTGCTTTCCTAGACAGGAAGAGACCAACTGACGACATCTAAAGCGATCAACCACAGTTCATTCTCTTTTAATGTGTAGTTTAGTGGTAGGTTTATCCGAAAGTTTGTGCAACATGCATCAGATGGTAGTCGATGTATTATGAGTGACAACTAAATGTTTTTAACTGTGTAGTGAGCACAATATAGGCTGTAGTGTCACAGAATTTAAGTCTCCAGTATAGAGTTGTTGAATGCATGAAGCTGTGGGTCAGTGTCTTGTGTTACTGTTCAGATTCATCTGGTCCATCACTGCCTCTTTTTACATAATGTTACATCTACACAGAGGACTGGATTGATAAAACTGTGATTTATGTTTAAAAAGGCACAAATTAACCGGTATATTTTCTCGTCTAAGGGGCCGTGTACACGATAACGTTTTCAACTAAAAACTAAAAACTTTTTATGCGTTTTGGCTGTTCGTTTACACGACAATGGCACTTTGGGGCCTGAAATGCAAACTTTTGAAATGGGTTTCAGAGTGCAAGTTTTTGAAAACGATGCCGTTATCGTCTCCGTGTAAACATACAGAAACACGAATTTGTGAAAACGATGACGTCATGCACATGCGCATTATGTGTTCAGTCTATAGGCATGCGTGCGAATACACCAAAACAACGTGCAAGACATTCAAAACTACAATGGCGGACTACAGGACTGTGTTTGTGCTGCTCAAGATTTTGAGTTTATTGACGCTTCTCCAGCAAAGTGTAGATTTACTGCAGCACTACTACGACCAGCGATCGCCATCTTCATTGTTTGTATTCACCGCCCTGTGGAAAAATGCTTATGTGCGCTGGCGCGTAGTGTTTCTTTACAAAGTGACATTACATAGTTTTTAGTACATCGTTGTCGTGTAAACATACCCTAAGAGTCTAAATAATTCAGTTTATAATTAGAAGCAGAGTGAAGGAAGGTGACTTAGCCTTTAGGGACTGTATCTCTCCCATCTGCTGAATGGCTTATTGGTTTAATTGGAGTTTAGTTTTATATTTTCTCAGTCACTTTTTTTTATTAGTATAGATGCTATTCTTGAGAGGTTTCAGTATGAAGAAATATAGTCTAAGACAGGTTGCCCCTCACTTTTACAGTACACACACACACACAATGCATATGTAGCACATGCAAAAACACTGCTCAAATACACTGGCTTATCCCTAATTTACATATCAAACGCTATCTGTCCAGTATTAGAAGTAATATGACATGTACAGTTTAACAATCTAACAGACAGTAATAATACAAGCCAGAATTCTGCACAGTATAGAAAAGTGGTGGGGGTTTTGTTAGATGGAAAATAAGTAAATGAGGCACAATTACACAAAATGCTTATTACTGTAATGAAAAAATTATATGTGTGTGTGTGTGTGTGTATATATATATATATATATATATATATATATATATATATATATATATATATATATATATATATACAGTTGAAGTCAGAAGTTTACATACACCTGAGCCAAATACATTTAAACTCAGTTTCTCAAAAGTCTTGATATTTAATCGTACAAAACATTGCCTGTCTTAGATCAGTTAGAATCACTACTTCATTTTAAGAATGTGAAATGTCAGAATAATAGTAGAGAGAATGATTTATTTCAGCTTTTATTTCTTTCATCACATTCCCAGTGGGTCAGAAGTTTACATACAAGTTGTTAGTATTTGGTAGCATTGCCTTTAAATTATTTAACTTGGGTCAAATGTTTTGGGTAGCCTTTCACAAGCTTCTTACAATAAGTTGCTGGAATTTTGGCCCATTCCTCCAGACAGAACTGGTGTAACTGAGTCAGGTTTGTAGGCCTCCTTGCTCACACACGCTTTTTCAGTTCTGCCTACAAATTTTCTGTCAGATTGAGGTCAGGGCTTTGTGAAGTCCACTCCAATACCTTGACTTTTTTGTCCTTAAGCCATTTTGCCACAACTTTGGAGGAATGCTTGGGGTTATTGTCCATTTGGAAGATCCATTTGCGACCAAGCTTTAACTTCCTGGCTGATGTCTTGAGATGTTGCTTCAATATATCCACATAATTTCCCTTCCTCATGATGCCATCTATTTTGTGAAGTGCACCAGTCCCTCCAGCAGCAAAGCACCCCCACAACATGATGCTGCCGCCCACATGCTTCACGGGTGGGATGGTGTTCTTCAGCTTGCAAGCCTCATCCTTTTTCCTCCAAACATAACGATGGTAATTATGGCCAAACAGTTACATTTTTGTTTCATCAGACCAGAGGACGTTTCACCAAAAAGTAAGATCTTTGTCCCCATGTGCACTTGCAAACTGTAGTCTGGCTTTTTTATGGCAGTTTTGGAGCAGTGGCTTGTTCCTTGCTGAGCAGCCTTTCAAGTTATGTCGATATAGGACTTGTTTTACTGTGGATGTAGATACTTGTCTACCTGTTTCCTCCAGCATCTTCACAAGGACCTTTGCTGTTGTTCTGGGATTGATTTTCACATTTCTCACCAAACTATGTTCATCTCTAGGAGACAAAATGCGTCTCATGGTGTTCCCATGGTGTTTATACTTGCATACTATTATTTGTACAGATGAACATGGTACCTTCAGATGTTTGGAAATTGCTCCCAAGGATGATCCAGACTTGTGGAGGTCCACAATTTTTTTCTGAGGTCTTGGCTGATTTCTTTTGATTTTCCCATGATGTCAGGCAAAGAGGCACTGAGTTTGAAAGTAGGCCTTAAAATGCATCCACAGGTACACCTCCAATTGACTCCAATCAGCCAGTTAGCCTATCAGAAGCTAATTGGCTAATTGACTAAAGGCTTGACATCATTTTCTTAAATTTTCCAAGCTGCTTAAAGGCACAGTTAACTTAGTGTATGTAAAGTTCTGACCCACTAGAATTGTGATATAGTCAATTAAAAGTGAAACAATCTGTCTGTAAACAATTGTTGGAAAAATTACTCATGTCATGCACAAAGTAGATGTCCTTAATGACTTGCCAAAACTATAGTTTGCTAATATTAAATCTGTGGAGTGGGTAAAAAATTAGATTTAATGACTTCAACCTAGGTGTATGTAAACTTCTGACTTCAATTGTATATAGTAAAATATTTACAGGTGTAATTTTTTTCATACATTTTTATTATTTATTTATTTTTATGTTGCGCTGGTCAATATGACAGTTGTTTTGGTCTTATACTGATATCCAGCTGCATGTAAGCAGCATTATGCAAAAACAAAAGTTCAACATTGAGATTGTAGAAATTCGTTACTTAAAGGGCTGTCATTCAATTTACATATTTAATCAAATGAATTACATGACATGCCGATTAATTAATTGAATTAATCACATACATTAATGGGTCATTGACAAATAAGGCTGTCTGAGGTGATAAAAATTATAAATATTTTTAAAATCTGGTTTAAAACACATTTCAAGTTCGTAGACATGTAATCTTTGAGATCATGTTGTTTTTACAAATTGTTTGAAAAACATTTATTGCATTTTATGCAAAAAATAAAATAAAATAAAAAATGTAATGACTTTGAAAACGTCATGTGGTGCAACCAGCAGGTAAATGGTATTAAAATCGTTTCAGGTAACACTTTATTTTAGGGATCAGAAATTAGACAAACATACATCACTAATAATTACACTTGTAAGTGACTAGTTATGGACTTGTTTGGCATTATAAAATATTTATTAAGCCTTTATTGTGGGATTTCTTTTTCTTGCTTTATAGCCCCTTTTCATTTGCTTTTGTCATAACAATTAATTTATTAACTAAAAACAATTCATATCAGTAGCTGCAATGATGCAAATGACATCCTTAATAGGTTCTCAGTACTCTGTTTGAATGTGCGGCTTCTAAGTATGAAATACATGTAGAATGCATATAGTATTTCAACAAAGCAGGGAAGGTTAGGGTTAGGTGCAGGAGTAGGGGTTGGTGAAGGGTGTCTGTGGGACTCTGAATAAACACAATAAACACACTGCTGTGATGCCACTTTACTGTATGGTAGTATTTAATTAGTGGTGCAAATGGCATCTAACACTATTTGCACTTAGTGCAAAGAAGTTACTTTTTGCTTCTACTTACACTAAGCAACAGAAGTCTCTGCCTTCTATATTTATTTTATCCCTATAAGCTGCACATTCACACAGTGTAATGAGAACCTATAAAGGATGTATCTTGCACCTTACTAGCTATTGGTATCTTTTGTTTTTACCTAATTAATTCATTGTTAGTAAAAACAGATGTAAAGATGCTATTAGGCAAGTGTAAGAAATCAGCAAACAAAGGCTTAATAAATACCTTATAATTCTAAACATGTCTGTAACTAGTTCCTTACAAGTCCAGTTATTACTCTAATTTCTGATCCCTAAAATAAAGTGTTACCTGGTTTTCTTGCACCTTGAATACATGAGAGTGTATACAACTTCATCATTAATTTCTAAAAAGTTTTCAAACACATGTTTCAAGGTGAAACATATTTGTTAACAAATATCATGAATTTTTAAGTCAAGAATAATCAAGAAGTTGTCTCATGGTTGCACAAAAATACCTGAACCAAATGTGCCTTTTCATAAAAATGTCAAAATATTTATATTGAATGATATGACAAAAAAATTATTTGTTTTTAAATCTTCATACATAGTCTTGTGGCTCTAAAGAGATATTCTCTTTTTGTTTTGTTTTTTGTCACATGGCAACACAATTTCTATCTACATGTTTGTTGCACCACATTGTAACAATGGCTGGCAACAGGTAGATGCAGAAACGATGATGAACGACACATGAACATGGAGGGAAACAGGATGATCAAATGACTTGAACAGGAACTAAACTTTAAAATAAAAGACATGAAAACAAGAACAAAACACATAAACATGACATATCCCCCCACTAGGGGTGGCTCACGACGCCCCAAAACATAAACACAAAATTCACTGTGAGGGTACTTGGTGGGGGGGGGGGACTTGACGTGGCTACATAGCATGACATGGTAACGTGGTACGGCAGGATCCTGACTTTGCCATGGTAGGCATGGATGCTGACTCGTTGGCCATGGCAGGCGTGAGTGCTGGCTCATAGAGCGGAGGCGGGCCTGGACCGTGGAACAGAGGCTTGCTTGTGACATGGCATGGAGCAGTCTGGGGCTTGGTTGAGACATGGCATGGAGCAGACTGAAGCTTGGCTGTGACATGGCATGGAGCAGACTGAGGCATTATTGTGACAGGCTCAGGCATTGCTGTGACATGGCATGGAGCAGGCTGAGGCGTTTCTGTGACATGGCATGGAGCAGGCTGAGGCGTTGCTGTGACATGGCATGGGGCAGGCTGAGGTGTTGCTGTGAGATGGCATGGAGCTGACTCTGGCGTGGCTGTGACATGGCATGGAGCTGACTCTGGTGTGGCTGTGACATGGCATGGAGCTGAATCTGGGGTGGCTGTGACATGGCATGGACCTTACTCTGGCATGACTGTGACATGGCTTGGAGCAGACTCAGGATCCAAGCTCTGTGACCATGACGTGGGACCCTGCCTCGTCGAACATGACATGGGACCCTGGCTCGGTGGTCATGATGTGGGACGCTGGCTTGGCGGCCATGACGTGGGACTTGGGCTGGGCAGCCATTACGTGGGACTCGGGCTTGGCGGCCATGATGTGGAACTCCGGCTCGGCATCCGCCTCCCCCACAGTGAACGTTGAACCACTTATCTGCAGGGCAAGGTCGATATACTGAGCCAGATTGAGGGGACTGCGACCACCAGGCATCAAGGAGGAAACCGGCTCACTCAATCCCACCCGGAAAATGTCCTTGAGTTCATTAAACTCGACTTCATTAAAGTCCACCCGGCAGGCCAGAGCGCAGAAGTCCATCACATAATTTTCTAGGGATCGATTCCCCTAGTGTAAACAAAGAAGCTGAACTGCTGGGTTCATTTTGCGGTCAGGTATTCCGTAACGTTGGCTGGCAACAGGTAGACGCAGAGATGATGATGAAGTGTGATGATCCCAAGAGCAGTTTATTAACAGAAGTTATATCCATTAAACCCTAACTCCAAACGTGACTACAAAACATAAACAACTTAACTAAACTTGACTTGACTTGACTTGATCATGGAACCAACATTACACAATACCTGACAAAGGACCATGGCAAACATGAGGGTATAAATACATGGACAAGGGTAACAAGACAACCAATGAACAGACAGAACTATAAACAAGATAACAAGACTAATAAACTTAAACCAATGACAAACTAGAACTGATAACGAGTTAACAAGATAATAAACCAATGAAAACAAGACACATGAACATGGAGGGAAACAAGATGACCACATGACTTGAACAGGAACTAAACTTTAAAATAAAAGACATGAAAACAAGAACAAAACACATAAACGTGACACACATGACTTAAGGCCCTATTTTAAGAGCGCTAGCGTTAAGCGCAGCACAGTGTTTTAAGTCATAAGTGCAAAGTCAATAGGGATGGCCATGAAGTTTTGGTATTTTTTGTGCTAGTATGCGCTAAGTCCAGGAGCAAGTGGGTTTGGCAAAATCGCATGCGCAAATGGGATGGGGCAAGTGCAATTTAATTCTGAGGTTCTTCTCCGGTTATTTCACCATCTGCGTCCTATTATATAGTCCATTCCCTCAAGCACCAACGATTTAAGCAAAGACAGCAACTTCATTAGTGAGCAGGCCTAGTGTAAATGGACTGTATGCAGTGAATTAGACGAATTGAAAATGATGTTCTTTTGTGCATTAACTGCATCCTTGATGAATGTGTGGCATATTTCTATGACAGTGATATGTTCCTTTTATATGCATGGAAAATGTGGTTCTTGTCGGAATTTTGATGTACACCCCGTTAATTTTTTTTAAAGTATTATTAATAATTTTCATCTACTGACACACAAATCATGGCTAGTATTAACAGTGATTGTATCGGCACGCAATTCACTTTTACCGGTCGATTTTTATTTTGAAAAATTCAATTCATTTATTGAAACATAAACTCATTCAACCAAAAATATTTCTAAACTTCAGGAGAAATGACAGAGAACACAGCCCCATCACCATCAATGGAGCACCGGTGGAGAGAGTCAGCAGCTTCAAGTTCCTCGGTGTCCACATCACAGAGGAACTCACATGGTCCGTCCACACTGAGGCCATTGTGAAGAAGGCTCATCAGCGCCTCTTCTTCCTGAGACGGCTGAGGAAGTTTGGAATGAATCACCACATCCTCACACGGTTCTACACCAGCACTGTGGAGAGCATCCTGACTGGCTGCATCACTGCCTGGTATGGCAATAGCACCGCCCACAACCGCAAAGCCCTGCAAAGGGTGGTACGAACTGCCAGACACATCATCGGAGATGAGCTTCCCTCCCTCCAGGACATATATACCAGGTGGTGTGTGAAAAAAGCTCGGAGGATCATCAGAGACTCCAGCCACCCGAGCCATGGGCTGCTCTCACTGCTACTATCAGGCAGGCGGTATTGCAGCATCAGGACCCGCACCAGCTGATTTCATGACAGCTTCTTCCCCCAAGCAATCAGACTTCTGAACTCTTGAGCTCTCACGATCAATATACATCAGCACTGCACTTTATTAATCTTATTACCTCACACTGGAATGTCATAAATTATATTCTCTCTTAACAACACACTGGCAACTGACTATCAACCGACAGCCTAAATGTCAATACAGTACAATACAACCTACTGTATATTTTATATACTGTATACTTTATATACTATTTGTATTGTATGTGTATTCTATATTATGTGTGTGTATTCTATATTGTGTGTATTGTATACTGTACATTGTATATTATTATTGTGTTGTGTAATTATGTGTATATTAGATATGTAAATTGTGTTGTGTAAATCTGATGTTTATTGTAAATTGGTATATGTCTCATCACTGTCATGACTGCTATGTTGCTCGGAACTGCACCCAAGACTTTCACCCACTGTTGCACTTGTGCATATAGTTGTGTGACAATAAAAGTGATTTGATTTGATTTTAAATGACTAAATGTAAATGTATTGAAATATCTTAGCACAATGACCAAATTCTTAGTAAAATAGCAAATTGAGCTTTGCGCCTCTTCGTTTACATAAAATACACCCTCAGTTTACGCGCCTACACCCACAGTAGCGCAAACACTCCCACCCACGGCCACTTGTGCTTTGCACTGGCATGAAAATTGCACTTAGAATTAGCAGTCTCACGAAAATTGGATTAGATGTTGCGCACGGTCGTAGCGTGTAGCGCTGAACTTTGTGCACTCATGCAAATAGTGCCCTTTGATTTGGTAGACAAACATTTTTCAAATATGAATCAAATTTTTTAATTAAAAAATGCACTGCATTTAAAAAAAAAATTTTTTTATAAAAGATTATTCAGCACAACTAATGCCAAACTGTCTTTTTTTCAAGAATTTCAGCTTTTAATGAGACTTTTTACTGTCTCCGTACGGTCGCACCACATGACATTTTTTACTTTAAGCCCCAGTAAAAATATCAAAATGACTTTGAACTCAGTAAATGAAAACATATTTCACAGAAGAGGTGTATGTAAGTAATTGTTTTGTGTGAATTGCATTTGTAATGTATTTCTTAATAATTTATTAGACGTAGACAAAAAAAATGGCCGTCACATCATTGACCCTAATATTTGATGTGAAACCTTCAGATAAAGACAATTCAATATAAATAATCAATATAATAAATAGTAAATAACATAATTCAAATTATATTATTGTGGAAGGTGAGTAAATAATTGATTAGACAATAAAAAAACAACTTTAGAAGTCCATTTATTGAATTTATTTTATTCCCATATCATTTAAAATAAGGCAACATTCCACAACAATCCATTTTGCAAATTAGTTAGTCAATTTTGTCCTGTTCTCACATGATTCGGTCTTGCATTTCATCTGCACTATTTTTAATTGTTGGTCTATGTATGCATCAGACAGATGTTTTTGAAGCACCTCACTGGTTTACAGTATCATAAATGTTGCAGTCTGAGGACGCTGGGTCATGTTATAAGTAGCTTGAAACTTTAAAAATAGCGACTGGAGACCCCATTTTCTTTATGCTAAATAACATTTATTATTTTGTTCTCTTATTTTGGCATGAGCTATGACTCGAACATGTTCTTGACAGGTTGTCTGAGTTTCACCCCAAAATGATTTCCATCTGAAATAGATTTCTTGTAGAAACAAAGTTGCTTTTTAAAGAACTTTTGAAAGCATTTAGGCTTTTTTAATGTGTTCTGTGCTGTTGGGGTTAGGACTGTGGAGCGCCGACATCTCAGGATTCATATTGTTGATCAAGGGCGGTTTGAAATGCAGAAATAGCAGTTTTACAGCAACATTAATCAGAGACATTTGGCACTTGTGAAAACATAATATATCTCTTGCTATTTTTCCCACAAAACGTTTCGCAAGTACTTCAAAGCATGCCAGAGTATTTCCAGATATTAAGATGCATTTTTTTCAGAGTTGTGAGTAGCTGTCCTACCCATCTGCCACTGATCAGCAGCCTGACCTTGAATGTGCTACGTTTCTCTTTGGCATAAACATGCTACACAGACTCACTGACGGGCTTTCAAGTATACTTTCTCTTTAATCATAAATAGACATTTTAGTTGGGAGGAAAGAACAGAGGGAACATGTAATAGAAAGTCAGAAATGAAGATTCTAAAAGGTTCATTCTGTGTCTAACCAAAAAATAATTATTTAACCATTCAAACTAATAAAAAAAAAATAATAAAAAAAATAAAAAAAAATATTTGAACTCAAAATTTCACCTTTCTGGTGGCAAGATTTGCAGTACACCAGTGTCGCCTACTGTGACATATGGATACACCTTGCAGATGTCTGAGCTCAGCTCAGTAAATGAAACGCAGTTTAATGTGGAACACAAATAAAAGACAGCAGTGGCACTCAGCGAGCATTCAGCTTCAAGGATAAGTCATAGTGCTACCCCTGTTTAAAATGCTCAGGCAGACTGTGAGAAAACCTCTCCAACTTCAGTTGTGTTTCCATGGAAATACACACATGTACAAACAGGCATCATAAGCATGGTGAACTCTCGAGGGTTATATGAGCTTTCGTCCAAAGAATATAAGATCTGAAGACTAGAGGCCTGAAGAAGCGTGCAGTCAGTGTTTAGAAACGAACGGTAGCTCTGACTGCGCTGGAAGTAACACAGGTGCAATGTCAGTCTGCTAGCATTTCAGAGCTCTCATATAAACACTGTTATTGGCTTCACTTTGATTTGAACTCTCTGCAAGAGCTTTTACACCAGAGCAACAGAGCCAGGACAGAATTCTTGACTACTCCTAAATGACATATGAAATTATTGTTACGAATATAACAACGAGATCTCATGAGAATTTGTATGTATTCTTACATAAATTTTGGTTTTGCATGGACACCGAAACTTACAATATTGACGTACTGACAACATCTAATTGTCATAATTGTACGTTTTAACACCTATAGACATGAACAAATGTTTACGTGTACTGTTTGAATTTATTCATATTGAATTTATAGAATTAATCAGTTAATTACATTTAATTTATAATCAATGAGAAGTTAAATGCCATCACATTTATTTAATACAGTTGACATAATAATATGACATTTTAATGGTTTCATTCAGTTCTGCTGTCCTTTTCAAAGTTTTAAAGGGTTATATTACTTTAACCAACACTTTGTTAAAATGAATAAAAACTCTGTAATCGTTTAATCATTTATTAAGCATTTAATTGTATTTTTGTTTGCCATGGGACACAAAAGGACTTTTCAGAATATGGCAAAAAAAATAAAAAATAAATAAATAATTAAGAAATAAACCACAAAAAGCACCATAAAACAATCATAAAATTAATGTATAAATTTAATCCAAATCTTCAGATTGCTTTCTGTGAAGAACAGAAAGCTCCGTCTCCGTCTCAATCCATCAACCTGCATTGGTTTCGCTTTCAAATTAAAAAAATTGCCACCTCAAGAAGCATTACGACCACTGGTTTTACAGCAGTGATGTCGCGTGCTCATTGGCTTTCAAGTGTCTCGTGACCGTTTGCGACATTTCATATTCGTTTGAATGAGATATGACAGCGCTGTTACAGTGTGCATCAGGAGAAGATTTAAAGCGATTAATAATTTAAATTCAACTCTCTACCTCACACAATGCTATTGTGTGCCATCAGGGAGCACATCGGATGCAGCGCATCACCCTTTGGACTACTTTTGTACTGAATTTTTCTAAATAAATTATTGTGATTAAACTTTAATAAATGGTTAGGTTTAGGAGTAGGTGTGGGATTAGCGGCTGTAAAATTAATATATTTTAACAAAGATTATTACTACTGTACATTAATCTACTTGTTACATGTTTTTACATTGTTGAAAAGTGATTATGTTTAGAGGTTGGGGTAGGGTTAAGGGATCTAAAATAGCTATAAAACAGTGAAAATGTACACACACTACCGGTCAAAAGTTTTGAAACACTTACTCATTCTTTATTATAATTTTTTCTTCACATTTTAGAATAATAGTAAAGTCATCAAAACTATGGAATAACATAAATGGAACTATGGGAATTATGTTGTGAAATAAATCAAAACTGTTTTATATTTTAGCATCTTAAAAGTAGTCACCCTTTGCCTAGAATTTGCAGACATGTACTCTTGACTTTCTCAACCAACTTCTTGAGGTATCACCCTGGGATGATTTTTAAACAGTATTGAAGGAGTTCCCATCTATGTTGGGCACTTATTGGCTGCTTTTCTTTATTATTTGGTCCAAGTCATCAATTTCAAAAAAGTTTTTTTATTTTTTTTATTAAATTGTAGTTTTATAATGAAATAAATTAATATGGTGGCACAATTATATTTTTGTCTACAAAACTAATTTCAAACATTTAAGCATACACCTTCAGATCAAAAGATTTTTAAGATCGTGAGAAACATTTCAGTCAAGTATTTCAAAACTTTTGACCGGTAGTGTATATTTTTAATCAATTTGTGTATTCACATATATGTGTAATGGATTCGTCAATATTTTACGTTTCTAAAGCTGTAAATATGTAAACATTTTTACGTTTTAGATGCTTTCAAACGTTCATATTGTACATTTTAGTGTCTATCCAAATGTAAAAACATGTATGTTTAAATGTTACAAATATTAACGTACAAATAGCTACGTATATAGCTACTTAATCCGTATATAAATGAGATCAGGCCTAATATAAGCTCTGATAACAATGCTGGTCCAGTATATAGTCACAGATCTATGGCCTTTGTCAAATGAAAATAGAGACCTATTTACACATGGTCTTGTAGAATCACTTTAATAAACCTACATTTTTATAAAGTGATTTTTACATGGTACGTATCGCGGTAGTTATCTTGGTGAAATGAACACTAGCTGCGCTGTAACAAAAATTACTTTCACACAAATCACCAGTAAAAATGCAGATTATTGATCCATAAACACTTTTCGCCCCGTTCCTACAAAATTAAATATTATGACATCTAAAAACACTTTTACTGTAGCGCATGACTGTATTTTAACGTTTGTATTACATACCCAACTACATTTACAAGATTTCTCACCACAATCAAATTGCATGAAAGCTCAACTGATAGAACACTGCACCTGCGATGCAAAGGACCGGGGAATGAATACTGAAGGGCACAAGCCGAAAGTGTCATAAAAGCACAACAAACTGATGTATAGTATAGTATAGTTGCTTCAGCAATTGTGTTTTTCATCTCAAATGTTCTTTTTATGTCACTCTTAGGTTCGGTTTAGGTTAGGTTAGCTTAGGTTAGGTTTATGTTTAAGGTTTAGAGTAGGGAGGTAGGTTTTTTTTTATTTAAAACTTGATAAACCATTAACCTTAAAAACCTCATCTGCCTGGGAAAGCATTTAACTCATTTTTAGCGCAACTCAGTGGGCATTACACCTTGGAATTGCTGAAATAAGTGTAATAATAAACCACGTGATATCATTTTGCAAAAATGTTACCAAAGTTAGATAAAATCATGCTGGCCTATTCATTCCAAAAAATGAATGTTTAAATGCTTATTCATCAATATTCATCAATATTCAATGTGAACAAGACTTTAAATCAAAACACATTGCCATGAAACTGTTCAGAGCAACAAGATTCATGTTTTTTTATTTATTTATTTATTTATTTATTTATTTTTATTTCTTGTTCCTTTGTTCAGTGAAAAACATTCACTGACCAATACGATTTTAGTTTTTTGAGGTGATGCTTTAGCATTTAAGATGAATTGACAGGTGTTCATTGAAGTGCCAGGAAAGTCCTGCAGAAAACACCTTGAACCAGTCTAAGGTCGTTTGCTGGTCTTAGCTGGTTTAAGCCTAGTAAACTGGTGTTGGTCAAGCTGGTGTTTTGCTGGTTTAGCTGGTCAGCCTAACCTGCTGACAAGTGCCAAAAACCTCTCTAAAACCATCAAAAGAAACCAGCCTAACCAGCTTGACCAGGCTGGGAGATCAGCTATCCACCTTTAACTTTTTAAAGCTGTTTTTTTATTGTATTTTTCCTCTGCAGGGAGACCATAATTATAACAAATAAGCAGAGTAAAGTGATATGGGAAGCAATTGTTGAATGTATTTGTACTTATACACTATAGTTGTATTATAACTACCTATGTTGAATAATAAATGCATTATTACCTCAATTATCTATTTCTACTGGATCTTGCTCATAAAATTTCCACTAGATTAAATATTTAAAAAAATAAAAAATAAAAGCAGTTCATTTTGATTTTACCACATAAAGCACATTTTTAGGTTACCTCACAATTTTTTTTTTTTTTTTTTTTACGGTGTACCACAATTTACAGATTTTGTAAAAAAAAAATTAACTATATGACTGCATTAAAGTGAAATCTTTATTGTCAATGATTTGCAATAAAACGTGAATAACCAAAGTACTTTTTTGTTTCACTGTTGGTGTGAATAGACCTTTTGTCAGAGATTTTTTCATTTTATCGTTATGTTCTTTGTGTGAACGGGCCTTGAAGCTGATAAACTGTTTGCTAATTTGCTGTTTGTCAAATGCAGAAGAATTTGAGGACAAATGCAAAAGAGAGAATGTGCAAAAAGAGTTATTACATTGCATACATAGTTCACATAGTACACTGATGCATGGAGAAGATCTGTTGTTTCTGTGCTGTTCTCCGGCTGTGAGCAGGCGGCCTCTCATTGATTCATTTGTGCTGTGAATATGCAGGCAGAAGATAGTGTGGGGGTGAGAATCGCTTATCTCTGTCTCTGCTGCAGCTCCACTGGAACTATACGTTTACTTGAAGAGTCTCTCTGAAGTCGACTGATCAGTTCACACCATATTGCTATTGTGTAAACCTAAAAATTAGCTGGAAGTTGTCTAATTAATTGTTAAAGCTTGGCCTCGACATTTTTGTTTTTACACAACAGCCTAGCTGTTGAATTTCTCGACAGTCTTGTAAAAGGCTCTATTTTTGTTTATGTTTTTCCCTAAATTCTGATTCGATGAGCTGCATTTGAAGTTGTTGTAAAATAACCTATGTACACACACTTGTAAATGAGCTTCCGTTGAGATATTATTAGCAACCGTAATTATAATAATTTTATAATTATATTTATTTATCACACATTATACGTTTTGCACATATAAAGTGAAATTCTTTACCGTGAATAGCCAATAGTTTCTCTGTGCACTATAAATTTCCCGTAACATGTAATTTGTGTGCAATCAGAACATATTTGATGTTTAATATATTTACAAGAAGCAATATTTTGGACCAATGAGATTTCGGTGTGGGCGGAGCTACTTCGCACAACCTAGCAGAAACAGAACCAAGTGACCAATAAAATGTCCTGTTACTCACTGCTTGTTGCAGTCATGACTTGTTAGGACAACAATTCAGGTTTATATGAAAGAGATATTATCGCTTGTTGCTATAATGCATTGTGCCTGGTTAAAACACGGTGTGAGGCTGATTAACTATAGCCCCTTTTACACATGCAACCAGGAAATTTACTGGAAAATAAGTGGGTTGCCTTTACTGGTAAATGTACCACATGTGCTGTTCACACATACCATAAAAATAGACATTTATAGTTGCTAATAAAACAACTTTGCATTAAGGGAAATTGCCAGAGTAAAATTAACCTGCAATTTCTAAAGGGTCGTGTTCACACATGACCTCTAACCTGAAAATTGCAGTACATTTTCTGGAAAATGCTGTATGCATGAAAGGGGCTTATGTAAGGGATAATGCACGACTAGGTGTGCGTTAAACCTTTTTAACACACAATGTAGAAGCAAAGAAACACCCGATGTGCATTAAAAGCTGTGGATTATCCCGCTTATACCATGGACACTTGCCTGAAGGTGTTAAATTGGGGCGCAAAGTTCCGTAATGGCATTCCGGCTCCAATTCATAAAAGAAAAAATAGTGGCAGTTTGTTCATCACTTTATTCTTTTTCCTGCAGTCAGGCTCCAGTTCAGTTATTTTTATGCATTTCATCTCATGCTCGCTCGGAAACACCTAAAGTTCTTGAAAGATAATTACATAAGCATTATACTTCCATCTAGTTTGTTTCAAAAAAAAAAAAAAAAAAAAAAAAAAATGTAACCCCTGCTTGCCAGCATTGATTAGTAAAAGTTTTCATTGCTTTTTTGTAGCAGTTTTGACTGTACCATCCAAAACGCTTTGAAACCTGCAGACTTTGACCTCTAGAACATCTGTATGGTATCCTTTAAGGCTGCAATATAAGACTGAAATCATGATATGGCCTTGCGCCATTACTAAACTGCTAAAGGCTGCATTTTAAATTGCATTGACCGCTTCAGTCAGAAATGTGCAAGCGAGCAGCGCCCTCTAGCAGATATGTGCACAGAGGCAATGTCTCATTATGGAGAACAGCAGAGTAGGTGCATTAATGTAGAACAGTGAATAAAACTTACTGGAACTATCTGTGCATTAAACGGCTATAACGCATACCCAATGCGTGTCCCAACTTGAAAACTTGTATCAGGTAGGTGCCCTGAGCATGATTAATTACTCCGTCTGTCCCGACTTTCAGCTGTGATCAGCACTAATGCTGAAGCTGTTAGTTGAACTCTATTTCTCATCTATAGTGTAGCGGTAATCCGAGCGATCATAGAGTGAGTGTCAATTCCAGATGTCAACATCAGCTCAACTAGCTCATAACACACACGACAGTCTTTTGTTGCTACCTGCTGGCTCAAATCTTTAATGTCACAGGGATGAATTAAATTCACACATCTAGCTGCTCTTACACATCTACACTGCCCTAACACGTTAGTTTGGAACACCACGAACACAAGCGGAATGATACAAACAGTAAAGTGTCAAAGTGCTGATGGTTTGAGCTATCAGCACTCTTGGAACGCCTCCTGTCCAAGCGGAATTGAGGGCCGGAACTAACTGTTGAAATACTATATACAGTATGTATGTATATATACTGTACTGTAGAACTACTATGACGTATAAATACTTTACAATGTAAATTGTTTTCACATTGTGGTAGTGAGAATATCATTATAGCCATCTTTTTTTTTCACTGCGGTAATGAAAATTGTCATGACAATAATGTCACAATGTAAAAAATCTTAAAGGCCCTATTAATATCCTTAATTTCTATATGCAAAATATAGTTTCTTATTTGTTTGTTTTAGCTTTACTGCTGAACACCTGAATGAATATATAACCCTCAAAACTAGCTTTTATTGTTTTCTGTTATCACTGAAATAAAGAGGGACATGCAAAGAGAGAGAGAGAGAGAGAGAGAGAGAGAGAGAGAATGAGCAAAAGATCATGGATCTTCCTTTTGGCACCTGTTCAGACCATATCACAACATTTTATCTAATTTCTCATCTTTATATGGTAGGTGTAGAATGAGCCGATGCTGAGCTGCATTACACTTCCTGTGTGAAAGGCTTATCACTCAGTGTGTCTGCGCATCTCACTGGGAGTGTGTCCACCCTGACACCCTTATCTCAAACATCAAAAACTATCAGAGTGCCATGTCTTCTGCCTCCACAGGAAGAGCCCTACGTAATGTTCAAGAAGTCGGATAAGCCGCTGTACGGCAACGATCGTTTCGAGGGCTTCTGCATCGATCTGCTGCGAGAGCTCGGCGCCATCCTGGGCTTCACCTACGAGCTGCGACTGGTGGAGGACGGGAAGTATGGAGCGCAGGAGGAGAGCACAGGCCAGTGGAATGGCATGGTCCGAGAACTGATGGACCACGTGAGTCATCCTCCTTTGATTGATCTGTCATATCATTAGAGCACTTAATTGAGCACTTAACTGAGCACTGAACATTTTTTCTTTAAGTCTCTCTGTCACATTTTCACCTCTCTGTGGAGAGGACTTTTCAAGATTAAACAGTGAAAGATGTTTTCAGTGGAGAGAGAAAACAGATAGTCCTGTGTATACAAAAAATGTGTTCAAAGACCCCTTGAAATGTATTGATGTATAGTATATGCATATATATATATATATATATATATATATATATATATATATATATATATATATATTCTTATTTTTTACAGGGAATTTCTGTTTTTTTGTTTTAAAAGTGGCTTTTTCTTTGCAATTCTTCCCATAAGGCCTGCACCCCTGAGTCTTCTCTTTACAGTTGTGCTCAAAAGTTTGCATAACCTTGGAGAATTGGTAATATATGTACCATTTTTAAAGAAAACATGAGTGAGCAGGCAAAACACATTTCTTGTATTTCTTATTCATATTCAACTGTAGGTTATAACTGAATGGCACAATCATAAAACAAAACATGGAAACAAAGACAAAAATGAAATGACCCCTGTTCAAAAGTCTGCATACCCTTAGTTCTTAATACTGTGTATTGCCCCCTTTAGCATCAATGACAGCGTGCAGTCTTTTGTAATAGTTGTCTATGAGACCCCAAATTCTTGCAGGTGGTATAGCTGCCCATTCGTCTTGGCAAAATGCCTCCAGGTCATGCAAAGTCTTTGGTCATCTTGCATGAACCGCATGTTTGAGATCTCCCCAGAGTGGCTCGATGTTATTAAGGTCAGGAGACTGTGATGGCCACTCCAGAACCTTCACCTTTTTCTGCTGTAACCACTGGAGGGTCAACTTGGCCTTGTGCTTAGTGCAGACTTAGTCCAAGAGCGTCCCATGTGCAGCTTTTGTGCAGAAGAATGCAAATTGTCTGCCAGTATTTTCTGATAACATGCTGCATTCATCTTGCCATCAATCTTCACAAGATTCCCCATGCCTTTAGAGCTCACACACCCCCAACACATCAGTGAGCCACCACCATGCTTCACACTGGGGATGGTATTCTTTTCACTATAGGCCTTGTTGACCCCTCTCCAAACATAGCGCTTATGGTTGTGACCATAAAGCTCTATTTTGGTCTCGTCACTCCAAATTACAGTGTGCCAGAAGCTGTGAGGCGTGTCAAGGTGTTGTCGGGCATATTGTAACCAGGCTTTTTTTGTGGCATTGGCGCAGTAAAGGCTTCTTTTTGACAACTTGACCATGCAGCTCATTTTTGTTGAAGTATCGTCATATTGTGCTCCTTGAAACAACCACACCGTCTTTTTCCAGAGCAGCCTGTATTTCTCCTGAGGTTACCTGTGGGTTTTCCTTTGTATCCTGAACAATTCTTCTGGCAGTTGTGGCTGAAATCTTTCTTGGTCTACCTGACCTTGGTTTGGTATCAAGAGATCCCCGAATTTTCCACTTCTTAATAAGTGATTGAACAGTACTGTCTGGCATTTTCAAGGTTTTGGATATCTTTTTATATCCTTTTCCATCTTTATAAAGTTCCATTACCTTGTTACGCAGGTCTTTTGACAATTCTTTTCTGCTCCCCATGACTCAGTATCTAACCTGCTCAGTGCATACATGTGAGACCTAACAAACTCATTGACTATTTATACACAGACACTAATTGCAATTTAAAAAGCCACAGGTGTGGGAAATTAACCTTTAATTGCCATTTAAACCTGTGTGTGTCACCTTGTGTGTCTGTAACAAGGCCAAACATTCAAGGGTATATAAACTTTTGATCAGGGCCATTTGGGTGATTTCTGTTATCATTATGTTTTAAAAAGGAGCCAAACAACTCAGAATTTGCCAAAATTTCACAATTTTTCCAGGGTATGCAAACTTTTGAGCACAACTGTACATGAAACTGGTATTGAGCGGGTAGAATTCAATGAAGCTGTCAGCTGAGGACATGTGAGACGTCTATTTCTCAAACTAGAGACTCTGATGTACTTATCCTCTTGTATAGTTGTACATCTGGGCTTTCCACATCTCTTTCTGTAATGTTAGAGCCAGTTGTCCTTTGTCTTTGAAGACTGTAGTTTACACTTTTGTATGAAATCTTCAGTTTTTTGGCAATTTCAAGCATTGTATAGCCTTCATTCCTCAAAACAATGACTGACTGAGGAGTTTCTAGAGAAAGCTGTTTATTTTGTTTTGCCATTTTTGACCTAATATTGACCTTAAGCATGCCAGTCTATTGCATACTGTGGCAACTCAAAAACAAACACAAAGACAATGTTAAGCTTCATTTAATGAACTAAATAGCTTTCAACTGTGTTTGATATAATGGCAAGTGATTTTCTAATATCAAATGATCAATTTAGCATGATTACTCAAGGATAAGGTGTTGGAGTGATGGCTGCTGGAAATGGGGCCTGTCTAGATTTGATCAAAAATGACTTTTTTCAAATTGTGATGGTGCTGTTATTTACATCAGTAATGTCCTGACTATACTCTGTGATCAGTTGAATGCCACTCTGATGAATTAAAGTACCAATATCCTTCTGAAACATCAAAATCTCTACATTATTCCAAACCTTTTCCACCAGTGTATGCTTTAAGTAAAGTGACAAAAGCAATGTCTTCTTATAAACATCCATAAGATATTTTTAAGTGGTTATAAGACATTGCAAGTCATGCTGGAAGTTATATACATAACACATGCACAAAATACAAAATAACATGCATTCAATGTCAGTTTTGAGATATTATGAAAAACACTTGTTAAGGTTAAAATATATCAGAAACTCTAAATATGAAATGTTGATCACACATGTAGCCAATCTTATTGGGTGTAAACACAATAAAAAAAAATAAAAATAAAAAATAAAAAAAATAAAACTGATTCTATACTGGACTCTATTCAATAAACATTAATGATTGTGCATCTTATTTGGAGACTTATTTTATAAATAACTCCCATTATATAGGTTTGACTTGTAAGGTATTACATTAAGCTTATGAGAATATATTGTTTTGTAACTTAAGTAAAGCAGTTAAAGACCACTTATAATTTGATGACGTCATAAAGCCTTTTGACTGTTTACACTATACAGCACTTATACCATTAACTTTATTAACATGTGCAGCTTTAAAATTGGATGTTGCTTGTGTTATAATGCATCACACTCTTAAGTATAACTATGAATAGGAGAAGTCTTATAATGTATTATAACTGTAGTTAGTTATAACTTATTATAAGGTGTATTTTGATACATTATGAATGCAGTATAATGCATTTATAATGCCTTTACAATGCATTATAACTATGGGCTTCATAGAAAGTAGGGGTGAGCAGCAAAGCCATTATCTGTATCTGTATCTGCTACTATGACAAAATTATCTGTAACTGTATCTGTATTCGGATAGAACTGGATGTGGCCGTGGTTTAAACCAGAAGTGCGTCAAAACTAATTAAAAAATGTAACTCTTTTACATTTAGGCTATAGCTTCTGTACATAAAGTAAGCCTTGGATAGGCGTATTTAAATATTATTATTATTATTATTATTATTATTATTATTATTATTGTTGTTGTTGTTGTTAATATTATTATATTTTTATAATTATTATTATTATTTAATTAAATTATTGATTAAATTGAATATGTAGGCTACATAAACTGTGGAATATGTTGTTAACTGTGGTTTCTTCTGGTATTTTTGACATTAATATCTGCTGAAACAGAATTTTAGTTTATGTCTGTGCAGTGTGCAAGTAACAATGTTATTCTGGAGGCACGAGGTGTCAAGCAATTGTAAAAGGTCAACTACACATTTTGCAGCAAATATTAAATACATATACGAATATTAAAAGAAATGAGAATAAATTAATATAGCATACAAACTGAAAGCACCGTATATCTCTATCACAGTTTTATCATACACTCGAGGCTTATTTTGTGTTCACATATTTTTGTGGAGGACATAATTAATTCGTTAAATTACATGTGCAGAATTAGTAAAATGCAGTGGAATAAATTGCAAGATCGAGCCTCTATATACACTATATTGCCAAAAGTATTCGCTCATCTGCCTTTAGACGCATATGAACTTAAGTGACATCCCATTCTTAATCCATAGGGTTTAATATGACGTCGGCCCACCCTTTGCAGCTGAAACAGCTTCAGCTCTTCTGGGAAGGCTTTCCACAAGGTTTAGGAGTGTGTTTATGGGAATTTTTGACCATTCTTCCAGAAGGGCATTTGTGAGGTCAGACACTGATGTTGGACGAGAACGCCTGGCTCGCAGTCTTCGCTCTAATTCATCCCAAAGGTGCTCTATCGGGTTGAGGTCAGGACTCTGCGCAGGCCAGTCAAGTTCTTCCACACCAAACTCGCTCATCCATGTCTTTATGGACCTTGCTTTGTGCACTGGTGCGCAGTCATGTTGGAACAGGAAGGGGCCATCCCCAAACTGTTCCCACAAAGTTGGGAGCATGGAATTGTCCAAAATCTCTTGGTATGCTGAAGCATTCAGAATTCCTTTCACTGGAACTAAGGGGCCAAGCCCAGCTCCTGAAAAACAACCCCACACCATAATCCCCCTCCACCAAACTTCACAGTTGGCACAATGCAGTCAGACAAGTACCGTTCTCCTGGCAACCACCAAACCCAGACTCGTCCATCAGATTGCCAGATGGAGAAGCGTGATTCGTCACTCCAGAGAACGTGTCTCCACTGCTCTAGAGTCCAGTGGTGGCGTGCTTTACACCACTGCATCCGACGCTTTGCATTGCACTTGGTGATGTATGGCTTGGATGCAGCTGCTCGGCCATGGAAACCCATTCCATGAAGCTCTCTACGCACTGTTCTTGAGCTAATCTGAAGGCCACATGAACTTTGGAGGTCTGTAGCGATTGACTCTGCAGAAAGTTGGCGACCTCTGTGCACTATGCACCTCAGCATCCGCTGACACCGCTCTGTCATTTTACGTGGCCTACCACTTCGTGGCTGAGTTGCTGTCATTCCCAATCGCTTCCACTTTGTTATAATACCAATGACAGTTGACTGTGGAATATTTAGTAGCGAGGAAATTTCACGACTGGACTTGTTGCACAGGTGGCATCACAGTACCACACTGGAATTCACTGAGCTCCTGAGAGCGGCCCATTCTTTCACAGATGTTTGTAGAAGCAGTCTGCATGCCTTGGTGCTTCATTTTATACACCTGTGACCATGGAAGTGATTAGAACACCTGAATTCAATTATTTGGATGGGTGAGCAAATACTTTTGGCAATATAGTGTATTTCTGGAAATGAAAAGTGAAAAAATGTTTTTTTTTTTTTTTTTTTTTTTTTTTTTAGATTTACACTCTATGAAGTATATAAACCTCTATGGAGCATCCAGGTGGTGGAGGACAAATCTCAGTTGCCTCCGCATCTGAGACAGTCAATCCGCACATCTTATCACATGGCTTGCTTCACGCTATTCTTCGCAGCATCCACGCACAATTCACAACGTGCCCCACCGAGAGCGAGAACCACATTATAGTGACCACGAGGAGTGGTCACCCAACGTGACTCTACCCACCCTTGCAACCGGGCCAAGTGGTTGCTTAGGAAGCCTGACTGGAGTCACTCAGCATGCCCCGGATTCGAGCTTGCGATTTCAGGTGTGGTAGTCAGCGTCTTTACTTGCTGAGCTACCCAGGCCCACCCTCTATGGAGCATTGAAACACTTTGGGAATAAAGGATTAACCAGATAATTACCTTAATGTGGATATAAATGTGGTCGACTTGAAGTCGAGCTCCACTATAAAATCATCACTTCTTTGGTCAGGAATTAAACATCACGCTCAGGTTGGTTTATAAATCCTTACGTGTGAATTGTGTGAAACATTTGTCGTTAATGTGATCAGATGTTTCAAACAGACATTTCAAGAAGTGGAAAATGTGTGTGATATAGTTAATACTCTTTACAAGCTTAGATTTCTAAGACACACACAATTAACGGTGACTGCAAACAGTGTTGAGAATGTGGCCATCCGCTCTGAACTAAAAATCATTATGCACATTTTCATTCATAAGGTTTACACTGTAGTAACATTGGCTTCACAGACTCATCATTGCTTTGAAATTTTCTATATGTGTATTTAAAATATCGCTTTATGCCTGTGTTCGTTGGATAATCAGTCCACCAAATATTTTTCTATTATTCGGATGAATTCTTTATTCATTTTGAAGTTATTATTCGTGCCTTTCTGAATAAGGTATTCAGCTTCGGGCACATCCCTATTAGAAACCAAATTAACAGAACAGAACAATAACAGAATAAATATAGTAAAACAGCAATTATAAGAATGAGACAAATAAGCAAATAAGTAAATCAATAAATACCTGGTTGAGTAAGCTAGGGTAAATTCTAAACAATTTAAGTGAAACAAAGTAGATAACAAAAATACAAAAGTAAAATGTATTTAAAAGAAATATATCACAAATATACTTTTACAGCAAAACATTTACAAAAATAATGTTGTTAGGTTTCAGAAAACAATAGATATTGTCACTTTATTTGTACACTTGTCAAAAAATAATAAATAAAAAAAAAAAAAAAAAATCACATTAACACCAGTTAAAATGTCAGTGTAAAAATGGCTGACAAAAGTAGTTACACTGAAAAAACTGCTAACCTGCAACTGTTACCTGGAGGAGCTATTTATGTCTGAATTGACTCTTAAAATCAGTTTTGTTGGTGTAGCCTTATGTATTCAGGTTGGTTTATTGATGTTAAATAATGTTTTTGACTTGAATCAAACCTGTTGATATAGATGCTACCAAATGTTTTAGGTTAAAACATTTTTTCTTCAGTGTAGTTCTGAGAAAAGCTCTAGCATTAGTTTGCAGATGATACTTGCTTTGATATTTTATCTAATGCATTGATATTCATACATTGTGTCTCACGGAAAGTGTTCAAAAGTGTCAAAATATTTTTGGAGCCACTGTGTTTCCTTTTCAAATAGGTTATTGGGCTATTTTGAGACCATTTTATTGGACAAAAAAAATTATAAAATAAAATAAAAAATAGATATGCCCCTGAGGGCAAGATTAGTCATCAATTTCTTTGTCTGTTTTCCCAGAGGTGATGTGTACGCTGCTAAAAGTTAATTGTGTCAACTTTCAAGAGTACACTAGCATATTGAACTAAAAGCCACAGTTCTCTAACTTTGATTTCATGGGGTCTGTGTGAAATCAGTGTGTTTGTGTGTGTGTGTGTGTGTGTGTGTGTGTGTGTGTGTGTGTGTGTGTGTGTGTGTGTGTGTGTGAACAGCAGATGGTACGAAGAAGTGATAAAACTCAAACACATACCGCCGAAAGGACACAAAAGAAAAATCTAGCATTATGTTTCCTCTATAGAGCTTATTAAGCACACACACTTATTAAGGTACACACTTGAGCAAACACTGCCCACACCCTCATTAGACTCCACAAAAGACTATGATAAGGATAAACACACAGCTGAAAAAGGAGCATTTTCAGTATTCAATAGCAGTATCCACTGCTCAAACCAATGTCTCACACATGTAATACATGTCTCTTAGTCACTCCTCTTCAGTTGGTCAAGGTCATATCGTCTGGTGTGAAAACGGAGCATTCCCCGTCAACGCACACACACAAGATGAGAGCAGGACACACTGTAATTGGTCTTGACAAGCTTTGAGAGCAGTCTGCGGTTTGCCAGTACATTGATGTGCTAGAGATAAAAATATCTTGTCAAAGGACTTTAGAAGCAAAGAAGAAAGGTAGCGAGACAACATCTGCTCACTTCTGGCATTAATTTGCCCCCTCTGGGAATAATTACAGACAGTTCAATAATTCTTGACGTAAGCCTTTATTGTGACTGAAATTATACTAATTCCAGCAGTAAAAGTAGTGAAATTGAACCAAATGTCACTTTTAGGGGCCGAGTTGTCTTAGCTGGTGTTAGCGTTTAGACAGCAGCTGCTCCATCAGTCTTGCTTGAAGCACAGCAGCCTTACTGTGTCAAGACTGATGTTTTTTTGTTTGTTTTTTGTTTTTTTTAAGAAAAATCACTTCAAACTTGTAAGTTATACCAATTAAAGTCAAACTTTATCAAACCACAGCACTGGGATTGGAAATTTATATTTAAAAACTTGAACAGTTTGAAGAGCTTAGAAATAACTTAAGGGGCTTAAAACTTTTACGCATGATATAAAAGAAAGTGATATAAAAATATTAAAAATATATATATATAAAAGAGAAAACTGAATAATATTTTACATGGAAGTCAGTGCAAGGAAATGTTTCTTTTAAAAGTTACACATTACATTATTATACTACTCCCTAAGAAACATAAATAATTACATTGTTCATTTTTATGAAAAGTAAAACCGTAAATACATTTTCCTTACTCTTACTGTCATTTGGATAAAGCTGCTTTTCTTCCAGAATGTGCTATGCTTTGTTAACAGGTGATATACAGCACTGTACAAAAGTCTTAGGCACATAAGATGTTTCACAAAAAATAAAATTGTCTTATGATAGTTATGTATATCTTCAGCTTTAGTGAGTTAATAGAAAATATACATTTTAGACTTCCAAACATTCCTTTTGCAAATAGAAAAAATTAGAACAGAATAGAATAGAATAGAATAGAATAGAATAGAATAGAATAGAATAGAATAGATGAACAGGGAGCCATGCAACAGATGGCATGGCCACAACAGAGCCATGTAAAGTCTGAGATTACATGAAGAGACCGAAGTAATTGAACCTATGTAGACAGAAGAACTGTGGTGAATTCTCTAAGTAGCTTGGAACATCCTATCTGCCAAAAACCTGAAAAACTGTGTCCAGGTGTACCTAGGAGAATTAGTGCTGTTTTGAAGGCAAAGGTGGTCACCCAAATATGTATTTTTGATCAAATCTAGACAGGCCCCATTTCCAGCAGCCATCACTCCAACACCTTATCCTTGAGTAATCATGCTAAATTGATCATTTGGTACTTGCCACAGTTGAAAGTTATTTGTTTCATTAAATGAAGCTTAACATTGTCTTTATATTTGTTTTTGAGTTGCCACAGTATGCAATAGACTGGTATGTCTTAAGGTCAATATTAGGTCAAAAATGGCAAAAAAGAAACAGCTTTCTCTAGAAACTCATCAGTCACTCATTGTTTTGAGGAATGAAGGCTATACAATGCTTGAAATTGCCAGAAAACTGAAGATTTCATACAATGGTGTACACTACAGTCTTCAAAGACAAAGGACAACTGACTCTAACAAGGACAGAAAGAGATGTGGAAGACCAGATGTACAACTAAACAAGAGGATAAGTACATCAGAGTCTCTAGTTAGAGAAATAGACACCTCACATGTCCTCAGCTGACAGCTTCATTGAATTCTACCCGCTCAACACCAGTTTCATGTACAACAGTAAAGAGAAGACTCAGGGGTGCAGGCCTTATGGGAAGAATTGCAAAGAAAAAGCCACTTTTGAAACAGAAAAAACAAAAAGTAAAGGTTAGAGTGGGCAAAGAAACACAGACATTGGACAACAGATAATTGGAAAAGAGTGTTATGGATCTTAACCCCATTGAGCTTTTGTGGGATCATCTAGACTGTAAGGTGCGTGAAAAGTGCCCGATAAGACAGCCACACCTATGGCAAATGCTACAGGAAGCGTGGGGTGAAATGTCACCTGAGTATCTGGGCAAACTGACAGCTAGAATGTCAAGGACCTGCAGAGCTGTCATTGCTGCACATGGAGGATTTTTTGATGAGAACTTTTTGAAGTAGTTTAATAAGTTCTGATTTTGTTGTAATAGTAATTTTTCACGTTATTAATGTCTTGACTATACGTTGCGATCAGCTGAATGCCACTTTGGTGAATTAAAGTACCAATTTCTTTCCATAAGTGCAAAATCTGTAAATTTTTCCAAACTTTTGGCCACCAGTGTATATATATTGTCCCTTTTGACATACATGCAGCGCTTACACCCCTGAATAGATGTTGTGTAGCTTATAATGTAGACAGCAGACTTTTTGATGCCAGGAACCCCCAAATATGACAGTCCCCCTTGTAAGAGGCCACCTTTCTAAAATATAAAAGTTGTATATGTCCATTTGATTCATACATTTATACTGTGTGAGAAAAAGTAGAATGTGTGATATCATAAATTTAACATGTTGTTTTCTTTTTATTTATTTTTTTTTCAATTTGGAATGCCCAGTTCCCAATGCGCTCTAAGTCCTTGTGGTGGCGTAATGACTCGTCTCAATCCGGGTGGCGGAGGATGAATTTCCATCAATCACCGTCAATCCGCACATCTTATCACGTGGCTTGTTGAGTGCGTTACCGCGGAGACATAGCGTGTGTGGAGGCTCACGCTATTCTCCGCGGCATCCACGCACATCTCACCCACATTATAGTGACCACGAGGATGTTACCCCATGTGACTCTACCCTCCCTAGCAACTGGGCCAATTTGGTTGCTTAGGGGACCTGGCTGGAGTCACTCAGCACGCCCTGGATTTGAACTAGCGACTCCAGGGGTGGTAGTCAGCGTCTTTACTCGCTGAGCTACCCAGGCCCCCTAACATGTTGTTTGTTAAATTAAATAAGTGCCTTTTATATTGTCATTGTATAATAAATAATGAAAATATTATCTTGAAAATATTTGCTTTGTATTATGTTGACAGTGTATTTTTTTCTACCTACTGTTAGAGTAATGTTTTATATATAAACCTGAAGAGAAATAATTAAACAACAATTTCAATTCAAATCTATTTGTGTAGTGCTTTAAAAAATAAATAAAATGGAAACACTTGGAAACCCATAGTATATGATACAATATAGTATTTAATTACATATGAAACTGTAGATTAAACAAAAGAATAACACCAATAAATAATAAAGATTAATCTCACACTGTAAAAAAAATAAAAAATAAAAAAACGTTACATTTTTGCTAAAAGTATTTATATATATATATATATTGGTTGAATTGTAGTTACTTTACCATATATGGTAAAACATTTTAATGAATAACCTCCGTATGCCGGGGAGTCTGATGTGTGACCGGCGAGTGCACACACCTCATACATCATCGTGAACATCTCTTAATCAGAGATCTTATTCATCTCTGATTTGGTCGCAATATTACAAAACGTCTGTATGAATGTAAGAATCCCATCTGTATGAATGTAAGAGCTGCTTTTAACTCATGAAGAATACACAGAAAGCAACCAAAGCATATTAGTGTATAAGACATTATGTTTACATTGTAGTCTGGTGGTGTGAATAATGTATGTGCTTCATGATCTTATGATATGTTGTTTATTGACTAACATTAGTATATACACATTAAATATATACTATATATTCACATTATTGTGCTTTTTTATTTATTACAATGTGTTACAATTATGATATACTGAGTGTTATGAATAACATTGTCTTATGTGCATTTCCAGTTTAATTGTATCCAACACGATTATGTTATAAATATAGTAGGTCGTGTGTATAGATTACTTACATGTCTGAATAAATGAGCAAAGACCATGCTCTCTACCTTCATCGCTGCTTGACTTTGGCGAAATGGAGCCGTGTCAGTTAAAAGATAAAACTTTATTGAAAGAGAAAATACATTTTGGCTATGGCAAGTAAACAGAAGTATCACCTTTTCACGCTTTATAAATAGAAACAAAATTTTTGCCCGCTTTTGCTGAATCCCACAGAGCAGCACATTGAAGGTAAATGGAAGTTTGGTCACAGACATGTACGTCACATGAAACAGTTCAATATATATATATTTACCATATATGATAAAGAAACTACAATTTAACCAATTTTTTATTTTATTTTTTTATTACATGTATTGTCTTGTATATTTATATTTTCCATTATTTTGCTGTTAAAATTTAGCTTTTTTGTAACAGTGCATGATTTCTGACCAATCTTTATAAAGCAGAATGAAACAGTTGTCAAATTCAATGATTTACACAGAAATTCGCACTGCCTGTGTTCCATTCTGTAAACTTCACTGAATGTTGACATTTTTGTATCCAAACTTTTTTTTTATGAGTATGAAGAAATTTGCAGTAAATCTGTCCCTGAAAGTGCAGAACTCAAAGTGCACACCTTTTGCTAAAAGATTTGGGCTATATCTGCCTCTGACAGTGAGCCAACAGCAGCAGACCTCTTCAAAACCTTTAACCCTTTTCATTTTGCCTCATTCAATAAGTGCTATTTTTATTTTTTAGCCTAGTTTGGTAGCTGGGAGTGTGGATTCGGTCCAGTGCACCGCCAGCCCCTTACACCCAGTAAATCATGAATAGCTTTAGTAAGTGCTGAAACAGTAGCAGGTAAATCAAGAGGGAGAGAGTGCCAGAGTCCACGAGAGGGCTTTAAATTTCCTTTTAAATGCTGTGGGGCAGAGTGTGTGATGTGTAAAAGCCCTGTTTTCTTAATTTGATTTCCTCTAAATGCCTCTACTCGCCTTGATTTACAGCCTATCGCTCTTCTCCCTGTGCGTTGTTTGTTGGCAGAAAGCTGATCTTGCAGTGGCGCCCCTGGCCATCACATACGTGCGGGAGAAGGTCATCGACTTCTCCAAACCCTTCATGACTCTGGGGATAAGTATACTGTACCGCAAGCCCAACGGCACCAACCCTGGGGTGTTCTCCTTTCTCAACCCCCTCTCCCCTGACATCTGGATGTATATTCTGCTCGCTTACTTGGGTGTCAGTTGTGTGCTGTTTGTCATAGCCAGGTAACATGCCAGCCACATATATAGACATAACCCCACATCAGAACCTCATCTCATTAACATCTTACTTAAATTAAGCAATTCAACTATAGTGGAAAAGTTCAACCAAAACATGAAAATTCTGTCATTCATTTACTCACCTTCATGTCGTTCCAAACCTATATGACTTTCCATCTTTTGTGTAATTTAAAAGGTGATGTTTTTTTAAAGATATCATGGCTGTTCTTTCCGTATAATGAAAGTGAATGGGTCTGTCAATGACTAAAAGTATTATGAAAGTCCTCAATACGACTTTTGCACTCTATTCCAAGTAGTGCTGTGTGCATCTGATTACAAAGTAATCAGTTACTGTAATGTAATTACAGTACTGAACAGTGCAGAACACTAACTTTTCAGTCAAAAGTAGTGTGTTGAATTACATTTTATATTCTTGCAATCAGATTATTTACTGATTTAATTTTTTTGATAATCAGTTAATTACTTTTAAGTACATTACTCGGGTTACACATTACTGAAAAATATTATTTATGTAGAATGCATTTAAAATATGAATTATATACATGTGTGTACATATGTATTTCTGTTTGCATTATATAGAAGCATTATTTTGAAATTGTTGGATTAAAAAGCAAACCTTTCTGTGAAAAGGGTTTTAGAAAGTAATTTAAAGCTAAAGTAACTATCAAAATTACTTTTTTGATTAAGTCATTATTGAAATGATTACTTATAAATTGTAATACTCTGATAGATTACTTTTGAGTAACTTCACCATTATAATAACTTTATGTGACAAACAGAGTGAAATTTTAGTTGTTATTCACAGGAAATCTTCCTCTCCTCCAAAGCTCTAAAATTAACTAAGGTGCCAGTGACGTCAAAGACTTGTGGTCATGAGATATGTAAAATTTCATTATACATCAAGGGTATCAAATGGCATTGATATGTAATTTTTTTAGTACATGCAACTTTTGTAGTCCATTCCAGAGTGTGGGAGGCGAGGAAGATTTTCAATGAACAACAACTTAAATTTTGGTCTGTTCCTCACACATAGCAATCATATTGCTTAAGAATACTTGGAATATTGAGAATGAGTCATACGGACAGAGCTGCATTAACGCACAGGCTTACCTGGGCTTGAGCCCTGGGCCCTGGGGTTGCAGGAGGGCCCCCAACTCCCATTCTGGGAGATGAAGATATAAACACAGAGACAGTGCACAACAGCAAATACTGTCCATGTAGTGCAATGTCCTACAGCAAAAAGGTTCACACTCACCTTTTGTGCTCCAAAGAATATAGAAAGTCATATGGGTTTGGAATAAAATGAAGGTCAGTAAATGAAGACAGAATTTACATTTCTGGGTGAACTATTCCTTTAAAAATCCTGAATACCATTCTCAAAATATGTACATAAAGAGGCGTCATGAGACTCAGCTCAGTCATTTTCTGGGAAATTAGGGATATATAAAATTTCTGCAGGTGAGAATAGGAGATAACAAAGAGTTGAGAATTTAAGCTCAGAGATGGAGACAGAAGGAGAGATACAGAGGCAAACACACACACACACACACACACACAAGAGTGGAACTTTAAGGTTTGCTTTGCTTTTTTGGTTTTGACACAGATGAGCTACAGTATGTGCCTCTCATCAGATAATGCACAACAACACAAACCTCAAAAGCAGAGATGCAAAATCCCAGTTTCAAGACTGCGTGTGTGTGTGTGTGTGTGTGTGTGTGTGTGAAAGGCAGACAGGAATACATTGGTGTTTGTTTAAGCGCACGTGTGTGTGTGTGTGTGTGAGAGAGAGAGAGAGAGAGAGAGAGAGAGAGAGAGAGAGAGAGAGAGAGAGAGAGTAAGAATAATGCATTTTTCTGGTGTGAAATGCAACCTCTCTCCCCATCCCTCATTGTCACTGCTGTCTAATTTGTATACTTTACTTTTTACATCCTGCTTCAAATGTCCTTTGGAAATTGAGATCCTATGATATTCATGATATATATATATATATAAAATAATAATAATAATAATAATATTAAAAACTAACCCTTAAATGCATGCGTGTTTGTCCATACCTTATTACATACCTCGGGTCTTTAGTGACCAGACACGTATATAAATATATATATATATAATCACAAATGGATCTACAAAATGACCAGATAGTGTACAATTTTTTTTTTAAGACAATTATAAAATAATAGAAAATATTCTTTTAGATTTTGATGAGACATTTTCATGAACAAAACTGGCTGTCATAATTACAGACTGACATATTGATACATATTGAGTTACAAACAACAAATACACTGTAAAAAATGTCCATAATTTTAATGGTAAAAGACAGTAAAAATGCTGCAGTAAAAAAAGGTAAATTGGTTAATGAGTAGTTACCGTAAAATTCATGTTAAAAACTGTAATATATTTAAAAAGACCATACATGTAGTTTTACGATAAAATTTTGTAAAAATGACATTTTTTAGATGTAAAAAGTATGATTTTCCCATATAATTAATGGTTAAAATTTACATCATGTTTAACAAGAGAGTACATGTACTTTTTACGGTAAATTATTGTTACAATTACGGTAAAAAAAAAGCAGTAATCAGGAATTCCCAGAATTCCCTGCGTGACCCATTACATTTCATTATATTTTTGGGAATAGTTATGTTTCTTCTTATTTTTAATATCACTTATCTACATTGAGGTGTTCTGTTTTATATTTAATGTAGTTTAGCTAATGTTTACTGCTTTATTTTAATTTCACGTGTTACCCTGATGATGTTTTGTGTTTGTGTGAGTGACACTGAGCACTGTCTCTACATGTTTACTGGTCATTGCCCCTGGAAGAGCCACTATTGGTGAAATTCTGCTACGGTAATTAACAATATGTTATAAAGTGAAAAGCTGATTTTTACGGTTTCAGAAGGTTAATATATTAAGTTTATCATTTAATAATATAAACAATGGTAATGCACCATAAAATATACCATAAAAACAGCAGTTTTAAACTAAAATTTACAGGTTGTTCTGTAAAGTTTTTAAAATTTTTAGAGTATTTTTTACATAATTATTATGGCAACCACAGCTGCCATTTTTTTTTTTTTTTTTTTACAGTATAGGCTACACTATTCATAAGAGAAAGGCTAATGTATACTAAAGTGTGGGCATAACCCCAAAAAATGTATAAGGTGTAGTGGGTGGAATGGGTCCTGGGTCACTAAAGCCTGAGGTATGCATTTAAGGGTTAAAAATGTTTAAAAAGGTGTCAAATAATTATTATTTATCATTTGAATTGTAGTTGAAATAGCCAATGTTTGAGAATGTGTGTAACAAGATGCTGATGAGATCAGAGAGGCTTAGAAACAATTCCTGGCCAGCCCTTCTGCAGCAGTGAACATCTAATGAAATTTTGCTGCTCTGTTATTTAATATGTGGTTATATATTTTGAAACTGGGTTTAATTATCGGGTCAACACTATTATGTAAATGTTTTTGCTCTGAAGACTTGGAGAAAGCCACAGATATTGCATCACATGCCATTTATCATTAACAACAAGCCCCTAAATTATGTGAAATGGAGATATAATAAGACTAAGTGGTCTTTGAGGCTTAATTTATGTGTAACTTAACTACACTTTATTGCTTATAATAAATATACAATACAGACTATTTGTCCACTAATTAATGAGATACAGTTGTGCTCAAAAGTTTGCATACCCTTGGGGAATTGGTAATATATGTACCATTTTTAAAGAAAACATGAGTGAGCAGGCAAAACACATTTCTTTTATTTCTTATACCCTTAGTTCTTAATACTGTGTATTGCCCCCTTTAGCATCAATGACAGTGTGCAGTCTTTTGTAATAGTTGTCTATGAGACCCCAAATTCTTGCAGGTGGTATAGCTGCCCATTCGTCTTGGCAAAATGCCTCCAGGTCATGAAATGAACCGCATGTTTGGTCGTCTTGCATGAACTGCACGTTTGAGATTACCTGTGGGGTTTTCTTTGTATCCCAAACAATTCTTCTGGCGGTTGTGGCTGAAATCTTTCTTGGTCTACCTGACCTTGGTTTGGTATCAAGAGATCCCAGAATTTTCCACTTCTTAATAAGTGATTGAACAGTACTGACTGGCATTTTCAAGGTTTTGGATATCTTTTTATATCCTTTTCCATCTTTATAAAGTTCCATTACCTTGTTACGCAGGTCTTTTGACAGTACTTTTATGATCCCCATGGCTCAGTATCTAGCCTGCTCAATGCATCCATGTGAGAGCTAACAAACTCATTGACTATTTACACAGACACTAATTGCAATTTAAAAAGCCACAAGTGTGGGAAATTAACCTTTAATTGCCATTTAAACCTGTGTGTGTCACCTTGTGTGTCTGTAACAAGGCCAAACATTCAAGGGTATGTAAACTTTTGATCAGGGCCATTTGGGTGATTTCTGTTATCATTATGTTTTAAAAAGGAGCCAAACAACTATGTGATAATAAATAGCTTCATATGATTACTATCCTTAAATAAAAGACATTTTTTTTTTTTTTTTTTGCATGATCAGTCATATTTTCAAACTCAATGCCAAAATTTCACAATTTCTGCCAGGGTATACAAACTTTTGAGCACAACTTTATGTCGGGTTAAATACAACTTAAGCTGTTGATAACCAGAGAAAATAGTTTTAATTCGCAGCTCAGTTTGAAAATAAAAGTAAAAAATTACCCCTGAAAATAAAACCCAGGAGACAAATATTGACCCTTAATCGAATTTATTTATTATTTTTTTTTTTTACAGTGATGTATAATATAGAAATACACGTACAATGGAAGTATTAGGGGCAATTGTTTGTTTGTTATTAAAATGTGAGTTATAAATTGTTCTCCGTAGTAATCAATTGTTTAATTTCTATCTGTTCTGGATTCTTCTTATAATTGCCATATTACATTTTCAGAATACATTTCTAAAATAGATTTGAAATTATACAAAACAATTGGTCATTTGAAGCATGGTGTAGAGAAATCAGGCCTTATGTTAACCATAAAATTCTTGGGTTGACTCTGCTATGCAGAGGGGTTAATCCAGGAGTTTTATGGTTAATGCACTTGTGTTTTATAAATGTTACTGGCAATATGATCACACAAGATTATAACAAGCTACAACTGTCATCTAAGTTGGTTCAGAATATGCACCTCTCACCTAATAACTGCACTTATGATAATGCTGGGTAAGTCTTCTGCCTTTCCATTTCTCATACTAGAGCACAAACATAGAGTAACAGCAAATAAAACAGCATGCTTTCACAAACACAAACCTGAGAAGATCTAACATAGGAGAATATCGGTGTAAAATGTGTTTACATGTGTTTGTCTCTTTGTACACATTTCTTTATGTGTGCATGCATGACTGCTTTTTGTATGTGCACTGTAAAGCAGGTATTTGCAGCAAAAGTGTGTGCTTGTGTGCAAGAGAAAGACACACACAGAGAGAGAGAGAGAGAGAGAGAGAGAGAGAGAGAGAGAGAGAGAGAGAGAGAGAGAGAGAGAGAGAGAGAGAGAGAGAGAGATAGAGAGAGAGAGATCAGAGGGTGACATAATGGGGACTGGTGGAGGGTTTCCTAAGGCTTATTCTCAACATGCAGTATTTAGAAACCTTCCTTCTGGGCATGGTATGAAAGTCAAATATTTATCCTCTTCTCAGAATCTGCAATGCATATCACCAGTTGTTTTTGTTGTTATTGTGTTCCTCTCCTCTCAAAGGTTCCCCCCATTTCTATTCTTTTTCATGAAAGCAGGTGATGACACAGCTGAGGAAGTCTCTATAAGTAAATTAATCACACAGAAAGGCTATCATATCTAAAATGTAAATCAAGCAAAAGGGTGACTCTTTAAAATAGCATGCAACCAATGCAATCCTCGGTTGTTTCAAATGCTGTTGTTGAATAAATCACACTTCTTCACCTGTTGGTGAATGTGATACATGGTAAAACCATATTCTTATCAAAGGCAAACAAATCTTATGATGCCATAATATGCAAGCTTATCTATAGCTTTGGTTGATGTTTATTGTTTTGTTTTATTTTCAAATTTAAGTCAACATGAAACACTTTTTGCAACAAATTTAACTTCTTACTACATGTCGAGTTGTGTGTTCTTATTTTGTAATGGTTTGGCTACCTTCTGGTGGCCTGCATGTTTTTCTTGGCTGTGTTGTGTCTGTGTCTTATTAGAAGATTATGCTGTGTACCTAGCACGCCTGTAAAAGGAGTTCTGGTTGTAAGCAGTAGCCGGCGGGTGATTAAGTTAGCTGGCGTGAGCTGGCAAAGGATACAGACGAAGGAAGATGCTTTGAAGTTTGCCTTGTTTTTGTCTGAGTTCTTTTTCCTTCCTCTCTGTGCACCATAAGTTTGACCTTTGTGATTAATTTAATAATAATAATAATAATAATAATAATAATAATAATAATAATAATAAACATAGGGCTTTCGATTTAACACATTAAAGGTGCTGTAAGTGATTTCTTTCATGGAAAGGTTTGCAAACAATTTTAATACTCCCTGAAAGATATTAATGAAATAAGTGTTGTGGGATATCTCACCAGTCTCTGTGACAGCTCTAGACTCTGTTAACAGCAAACAAAAATGTGTCCACGGTCCACGGACAATGACGCTTTCTGCCTGTCAGTCATTTTGCATGTTCTAATAGTATTGTAGTTGCAGCGAATTATTCAGGCATAATGCCACTTTTATGCCATGTTGAGGGTGCTATTTTGCTGCTGTTTTTTTTTACCTCAGTTTTTACTTGTGTTGGTCTCAGTAAAGTTCATTTGGTATCTTTGGAGTGTGGGGTTTTGGAAAAAAGGGGTGTGGCTAATCCAACGGCTCAGTTTGTGGAAATTCTAGAATGGCTAAAATCGTATACAGCACCTTTAATTTGGTGTGATTAATTATATAAAAAAATAACAGGTTAAAAATATTTACGCAATGAATCATGTTCCCGGACCGTAATATGGAATTTTCCTTATCTCCTTGAGCTATTCAGTGCTTCACACTGGATATTATCTCTCTTCGCATATGTGCAGGTCGAGTCTAATATCAACAAAGTCACTCATGACCCAGGGTGACACGGGGTCCTCCCCCCGTGACTGTCTCTACAGAATCTTCTTGCCCAGATGCCCAGACTCCGTGCAACAGATGGCTCTGGCAGTCATCCAGAACTCATAGAACCATAGTTACATACGTAATCTCGTTCTATTTCGTTCCTTCTGAACGCCAGAGGCAGTGCTTCACACTGGATGACTCATAACAACAAGGTCATGAGGAGGCCATGCTTACCTCTAAGAGGAAGTTGAAGGCCACAAAAGAACAGCTGTCTCCATAGTGCAGGGAGCAGCTACATTAACACTGTAATATCTGGGGAAAGTATCTGTAGACAAACAAATAGCTGCAGCACAGATGTCACTGAGAGATACACCTCGCAGTGCTGCCCAAGATGTGGATATACCTCTTGTCAAGTGGCATCTTACACCAGTTGGCAACAGATAGTTGCTAGCCTTGTAAGCATGGGTGATCACATCTACCACCCAGTGCGACAACCTCTGTTTTGAAAGGGGCTGACCCTTTTTTGGCCTACCATAGCAAAGAAATAGTTTGTCTGATTGTCATAAACTTTCTGTAGCCATCAGATAACCATGGAGGGCCCGCACTGGGCATAAAAGTTCAACTTGACTGTTTTCCTATGTATCTGACACTGGTGGATTAAACACTGTCAGTTCAATAGCTTGGTTTTCTTAATGAGGCGGGGAGCCTCTTGGGGAGAAATTATGGGTTGGGCCACAATGTCACTACTGACCTGTCCGCATTCCAACGCATGCGGGATGCATTAACGGTCAACGCATGGATCTCATACGCAAGGTAATCACCAGGAGAAATGCCGTCTTCAACGAGACCCACTTTCCTTTGAGCCCACTCTTTTCTAGGGACTCAAAGGGAGGCAGCGTAAGTGTCTTCAAAACCCGATTCAGGTCCCATGAGGGCACCCAAATGGTCTGAGGGGGGCGCAATCGCAGAGCACCTCTAAGAAACCGAGTAATTAACCCATGAGACTCCAATGGCTGACCATCCACCTTCACATGATGAGCTGAAATTGCAGCCACATAGACTTTTAGGGTAAAGGTTTCTCTATTACCTTCTAGTAGGGACTGCAGAAAATGTCATAGTGGTACAGAGCAGTGTTCAGGGTCCACTGCTCGTTTCCTACACCAATCAGAGAATAACATCCACCGATAAGAGTAAACACTCCTGGTAGATGGTGCTCTAGAGTTCAAGATAGTATTTTTCACATCTTGGTCACATGTCTTCAAAAATGGTTCCAGACTTTCAGAGGCCAAATACACAGCTGCAGACAGTCTGGATCCAGGTGCCAAATCAGACCCTCTAACTGATGGAGATCCTTCCTCATGGGAAGGCTCCAAGGTTCCCCCTCTAGGAGCTAGTGCAATATTGAAAACCATGGCCTTCCGGGCCACTTCGGTGCCACTAGGAGCAGTCTGTGTTGTCCCTGAAGGACTCTGTGAAGGATTAAGGGAGTTGGAGGAAAGGCATAGAGCAAAAGGTCTGGACAGGCATGAGCTAGCACATCCTGACACAGAGGGCTGGATTCCTCCATCAGGGAGAACCAGAGAGGGCCGTGGTTGAGGACACTGATGCAAAGAGGTCTACCTTCACCCTGCCAAACCATTGCAAAACCATCTCTACCACCTCTGGGTTGAGCCTCCACTCCCCCGAGGGAGGTTTGTGGCGCAACAAAAAATCTGCCACCACGTTCACACCTGGGAGGTGCATAGCTCTGGTGCTTGCAAATGGAGGGAAAGCCCAAGTCAGAAGTTTCTGTGCCACCCATAGGGATTGGCTGGACCTGGTGCCCCCATGATGGTTGATGTGATAGACCACTTAAGTGTTTTCTGACCTAAGGACATGCCTGCCTTTCAGGACTGACCAAAAGTGTTTCAGAGCTAACAGAACTGCTCGTAGGTCCAGAATATATTTATACTTTCAGATGCTTGCTGTGGATTATAGTGTTCCCTGACTGTTCTGTGCCGCCAGACCTCCCTCCAGCCTGTAAGTGGTGTGTCAATCTGAACTACAACCCAGCGAGAGGGAATTATGCCCAGGGCAATCCCTTTGGTCAGGTATGACCTCCACCTTCATGGCCTTAGGGTCAGGAATAACCTCTCTATAACCTGGATAATCTTGTTCCTGTGTGCCTTGAGGTTCAGGTGGAGATTGTTCACCCAGACCTGGAAAGGGTGCAATGAAAGAAGCTCCAGTGGTACTACAGTAGCCACTGCCACCAACACACATATGAGTTTGAGGAACAACCTGAATGGGAGCCTAACCTGTCTCTGAAATCATTGGAAGAGAAACAGGATACTGTCCACCCGCTGCAGAGAAAGGCTTTCATCAACTGAGAGTCCAGACTAGATACCTATGAAGGTAGCCGGCTCTTCCTAAAAATTTACCATGAAGCCCAGCAAGGTAACATGGGAGTGGTTACCTGTATTGCTTGCTCCTGAGATGGATGACAGAGGTACAGGAACACATGTACCCCCCTGGCCTGGATTGGTGACAAAGCTGCAGCTATACATCTGGTAAAGACTCGTGGGGATAGAGAAAGACCGAATGGAAGGACACAGAACTGATAGATCTGACCCTGGGATGTGAAGCGGAGGAATGGCCTGTGTTGTGGTGCAATTGGAACAAGAAAGTAAGCGTCCTTCAAATCTACTGTGGTGAACCACTGCTGCTGTCTGACTGCCTGGAGAACATTGGCTGTGCGCAGCATGTGAAATGGCAGCACTTTGAGGAACTGGTTGAGGCCTCGAGGATCAAGTATGGGTCATACGCCACCGTCGTTTTTAGGAATAATTAAATACACAGAATAGAACCTACTGAGCCGTGCTGACCACTTTACTGGTTCGATGGCGCCCTTTTCCAGGAGCATCATTATTTCTTGTGCTAAAGCAAGTGAACTGTTGGGGTCTGTGACTGTGGTCATCTTGACCCCATTGAAAGCAGGGGGCCTTTGCCATAACTGCAGCTTGTACCCTTGAGAAAGCGTTGCTATAACTCAAGGGTCTGAGGTGGTTGCCTGCCAGTAACTAAGCTGCTGATGTGAAAAATGTCCAGCAGCCTGCCCCAGACCTTTATATTCTGCAGCCCTGATCTTTAGTATCCCTTGGGGGGAGCCGCTGGCCAAGCGTTCTACCCCTTGGTGCCTGAAATTGTTGTTGTCCCCGAGCCCGAGGACACTGAACAGATCACTCTAAATGCTGATTGGTTCCTGTGAGCAGTGTCTGTGTGCATTAATGACAGAGCGAGCCAGGTCATGCCTCACTGGGGGCTGGTGATACTGAAAGCGAGATGATGGAACTCTCCTGAAGTCAGCAAACTGCTGCGTGGTCTGGTTTACTTGGACACTTCCTTCCAGTGTCTGCTGCACCGCTGGACCAAAGAGCTGGCCCGGAACTACCAGAAGGTCCCAAAGTGTTCTCCCACTGGCTTCGGACAGTGGTGATTGAGCCAGCCAGACTTCACGGTGTGCCTGAGTGAGCATTGACATGAGTCTGCCCAGCTCTCTTGATATAAAAGCAAATGCCCATAGTGAAGCATAGCTTAGGTTTTGGCTGAAGGGACTAAGACAGCGCTAGCATGAGATGGGAGAGCGAATTTCCAATGCAACCCATGTGTGCTGCTGTATTATAAGCCTGAATTAAGAGATCATCAGTAATTCGGCATTGAGGCCACAGGCAGTGAGCATTAGGTCTCAAGGCTTCTTCCAGAGAAAGAACAAAGGAGGCAATAAGCGGGCCCACTTTAGAAATCTGACCCAAGCCATAAGCATCTGCCCCCTCATTGCCACCAAAGCCCTGCTTGCACTAGTGTGGTGTGTAAGGGACTTATTAGCAGCACTTCTGCAGCTCCTCAATATAGTTCTTAGATGGGGGGACACTAAGAGTCGAGGGTTGCGAAGCTCTTCTGAAAAAAGCACTAGTGGGGGCTGCCACTGTAGGGGCTCGGTCTAGATTTAAACGTGCCAATGCAATGTGGAGAGCCTGCTTCACTATGTCCTGATCTGACTCTAATCCCTCTGTTGACCCTGCTGCTTTTCGTGACTTAGTGACTCCCACAAGAGCCCATCAACCAAAGCTAGCCTGGAAGTCCTCTGCTCCCAAGGCATGGCGCTGCATTTAATGCAGGCCTCCTCTGTGAGGCCCAGTTTGAGGTGTTCTAACCCTACACAGGAAGGGCAGCAGTCATATCCATCATCTTTCTGGAATGGGGCCATACACACAGTGCAGGCGTGAATTAAATGTTCCATGCTAACATGGATAGCAACCTTTAGAGGCCGAGCGGAAACACTCTGGATGTACATAACCTGTATGTGGTTATTACTGAAAAATTAAATCATAATGTGCTCTAGCCAAATTAACTAATATGCTACTTACCCAAGCCACTAATTGAGTATGGCTCAGCAGGCAGACCGCAATATGGAGCACAAACACTCTCACAGCAGCATTGCCTACAGCTGATTTGTCTGCAATCTGCAAGCTAGCTATTAGCGACCACTGTATGGCAGTTCCACAGAGCGAAAACACTCTCACTAGTTAGTACAATACAATGCCGGGAGAATGAGCGAACCCCGAGTAAATATGTAAACAACACTCACCAGAAGAGCCACTGTTTTCCGTAGATAGCCTCCTTGTTCACAGTGAACAGTGGCGAGTTTACTCACTTGAATTTGCCGGTAATCAGCTGTATCAAACAATGAATGAGTTGGAATTCAGTTTGCAATCCACCGCAGCCTTTGGAGGACACAATCACTGTGAGACTTCAACAACATTTTTTGTTGCGAAGCTGTGAAGGACAGATTATAAATGTTCTAGTACAATATTATTTTTTTACGACCTGCAATACTTGCATGTATGCATTTGCAAGAAGATTATAGAGACAGTCAGCAGTAAGTTACAGGATTAAATAGTGGAGGACCCTGTGTCATCCTGGGTCATGTGTGAATCACTGCCTCTGGTGGTCAGAAAGAACAACCACCTGTTTTTTTCCAGTAAGCAAAACTCACTGTATAGGCAACATTCAGCTTATACAGAGAACAAACCACACTTACAGAAGGCAGACAACACAAGATAAGAACACGTTCTTGTCTTTAAACACAGCTTGATGGAGCGGAAATCCAAACAAAGGGATCTCAAGATGGTTTTTCTAAGTTATAAACCTTGTTTAACTTGCACAGTGACCTAAAAAATTTAATTTTATGGCGTGATGCAACCGAGATGCTCCATCTGATGCAGGTGTACATTGACACTTCCTTAGACAAGCCCTTATAATAAATCTCAGATTGATTGGCGAATTCAGTTGCAAAATGGATTGCTATGGACTGTAGACCAATGATAGGCTTATGTTCAATAATATGGAAATAAAAAATATATTGCATTCTAAAGCATTTTTTGTATGTTTTTTTTAATGCTTGTGTGCAACAATGATGTAAATAAAATTCCTTTGTTATGAGCCTTTGCGTCACCCTCCTTTGTGTTATGGCCTTGGCTGTAACATAAATGGGGGCTCATCCCATTCACTCTTTTTGGTAAGGCAGGAATGTGCATTGTTAATCAGATCAGGAATTGATTGGTGAAAAGTGTTTTTCACACCAGAATGGAGCTAGTTGATTGGAGGGGAGGTGTTGAAAAATACAACAGAATCACGTTACTATACCTAAATATTTGCAAAATTATTTTTATGTTGCTTGTTGTGCATATTGCTCGTGGCGCTGCAACAACAATGACTTTTATTCCCTTTCACAAAAATCAAAATGGCAGATTATCAGTTCATACACACTTTATTTTCACTCTGTTCCTCACACACAATAATATCTTTTGACATCTAAACACTTTTACGGTAGTTTATGACTTGTTAGGCAATACAATTTAAAGTTTGCATTAAATAAACAACTACATTTACAAGCTTGATCAAGTGTGATTAAACACTGTGTTAGCTCAACTGAAAGAGCCTTGCACTTATGACGCGAAAGACCAGTGTACAAGTCCTGAAGAGCACACAAGTCGACACGTGAGGTGAAAGTGTCATAGAAGCACCACAAAATGACATGGTTGCTTCAACAGTTGCGTTTTTAATTTCACATTTGCTTTTTATGGCACTATCAGTTAGGTTTAGGTTTACGGTTTAGGGTAGGGAGGTCGGTTTTGTTGATTTCTTGCCTTTGAATAACATCAGAGACTATTTAACTGAATGGGGAGAAATTGGAACACCCATTATGGTGGATGTAGAAAAGAAAATCCTGCCTTACAGGTGAAAGAGCCAGTTACCTTTAAGATACAGATATTGCCTGTCAGGTAACTTAAAAATAGCTGGACCACCCTGAAAAATAGATTTTTTTTTTTTTTTTAGCGTAATCTGAGCTAAAGAAGCACAATTTATGTTACCATTGTCATCAGATTTCACTGTTGATTGAAATTTGTATTTTGATCTTTATCTTGACCAACTGTTTTAGAGATGTACGTTTTTCCCCAATTAGGTCGATAGGAGCTGTACTTGTATGCCGCTTGTATCCATAGAAAATAGCTGGAACGTACCCAAAATGGCCACAGAGTGGACCGAGTTTCCTTGAAAGGGACTTTAATAGCATGTTCGTAATTTTTTTGTATAAGACTCATCAGCACATGTTATCAAAGAAGTAAAAAGGGTCAGTTTTAATTTCATGTTGACTATAAAACTATCCTGTACAAAACTCACTACCATTATGCATGGGTGTTGTGGGTGGTTGGCTGCTATGCGTTTGGTAAGGTGTTTTCTGGGGGGAATTCACTAAGAAGGAATTGCGCCCGGAAGAAGCGGCAGCTATTTGCACACGCTGTCTGCGCTGGTTTTGCGCCCGATTCACTAAAGGAATTATGCAGATTTGGCAATGGTGCAAACGCGCCCACAAAATCGCTGCTGAGCACAATTTACACTTGGGTCCCTACTTCAAAGCACTGTAAGTATATGTTATGTAATTACATTCTTTCATCCATTTTATAATCTACCAGGTGAAAATCACAAATCTAATCACTTAGGAAAGTACCTTTCCTCATCAACCCACATGATTTGTATCATTCATGTCAGCAGCATTGTAGGAAAAGTTACACGTTGAAGTTTAATAATCAGGGTTAAGAATTTATTCAAATCAATAATAACCCTAAGTATAAGATAGTAATAGTAATGCTTGCATTTTCCTTACTGCAGTGAGAAACCAGAGGCAAACGAAAGGAAATGATGTGTGCTCCTCACAGAATGAGTAATGCTTCCACCAGTCTGGGCAAGTACTTATCAGATCCCCCTCATTTCCAGGTGGAATGTGCTTCTGAATGGGCTGCACTTAAGATGATTTAACAGACTGCTGTGTGGGGCTGACTAGATAATTAACTCTCTGTCTAGGAGGGAGTTAGGAGATGAGGGAAAGGAGACAAAATGGATGAGTGAAATTCCAAAAATACGAGAGCCATGGCTGAGTCAAGCATTCTGATATCTGTGAACACAGGCCATGTTATAGTCCAGGGGTTTTCAAAATGTTTGATGCCAAAGACCCCCAAATTTTATGATCCTCTTGCAAGGTATCCCCTCCTACAATAAAAAAGCAGGTATATACAATATTTTCATGTATAATGACCCATTGATATTTTAGTGTGTATGTTTAGCCTGATCTCATGAAAATGATGGGACAAAATGTTTTGTAAAATTATATTACATGTTATCACGACAGTTCTGAGGTGAAATGTCCACTGCAGGGCTAAAAGCAAGTTAGCATTGAGTAAGGAACAGGGTGAAAACTAAGTGTTTATTAACTGAAAATCTGCTCTTGTACTTGTGATTTGTGTAAAAGTGAATAAAAGTAATTGTTGTTGTAGCACCTCTGGAGTTAATTTCATGTGAAAACTGCAGTGATACGTGATTCTAAATTAGAGAATAGCACCCCCTTGTGGCCCCCTGGGGGTCCCCAGACCCGAGTTTGAAATCCCCTGTTATAGACATTTCTTAAGACAAAAACCCAGTTAGACTTTGCTGAACAAACAGTCAGTCTTTGTAATCCATGGTAGCACATTGATTATCAATGCATCCTGGGGTAGCCTCCTTATTGGATTGTATGTCAGCTCCACAACATGACCTCAAGCCATGTTCCTGAAGTGAAACGCAGCTGCACAGTAGCTATGTTTAAATATGTCAGTCTTCAGTATCTGACATGACCGTTATCGGTTGCAGGATCAGTCGTGTGCAGAATGACTTCCTGAAAAACGCCACCATTGTTCTTTCCTGAGCATCAATGTTTTCACAGCTGCCGTTTATCTCGTCACATTGACCTTGCTCAAAATTTTCCCTATGCGGCGCAGATGACCTGAGATAGCAGAAGGTCAGCATAATTGGATCAAACAGACAGCTAACGGTGACTGACGCTTCCTGTAGCAGCAGGTTAAGCTGCATCTAGCACAGACAGAAGCCGCTCTCTGCTCCCCTCCTTCGCTTGCATGCTCAGACCGATGACAACCGTACTCATCCATGTTAGACTTGCCGTTAGTAATTGGCTTTACGGTACATGATTGAGTGAACTTGCACAAAGACCCTAGGTGTAAGAGGTAGTGGTTCGCAGTTGCATCTTTGCAAGGTCCGTATGAACGCAATATGGCATCACAAAAAGACAAGCAAGCAAATACGATTTGGATTAAATGAACCAATAAATTAATAGCAATTCAAAAGAATCAAGCATTGTTCTGTGAGTCCTTTCCACACACTGTAAAAACAAGCAAACAAAAAATGAATCTTACGCAGTTTTGTTGTAGAAAATACTGATAAAAATTAAGAAGAATTAAATTTCAAAGGGAAAACAAGTTTATTTGTATTTTTCATTGGCAAATAGTTTTTTTTTTTTTGCAGTGCAGCCTAGTTGCTGCCTGCTGTCTACAGCCTTCATAAGCAGCAGCCTTCTAAGGCAGCATCTTAACTGAAATGAAAGCTCATAAGTGACACACTAGACTTTATGGGTAGGTTTAGGTTTGTGTTTGGAAAAATCAAGAGAACATCATTCACTGGATCGTAAATTTTTCTCTATGGAAGTAAAAGATGTAAATCTTTTAACAACACAACTCATATGATTTTTTTTTTATTTATTTTGCTATCTCATACTAATTAGAGCTGGGCAATATGGTAAAAAAAATTATATCTCCACATTTTTCAGCCTATTGACTATGTTTTGATATATCTCAATAATTATTATTTGATCTGAAATGGCTCAAAAGTGATTTTTTTTCTTTTAAATCAGAGGGACCATAATTTCATCCAAACAGCCATTGTAGCCAAGTAGATTCAATTTATTAAAGGCATTGAATAAAAATCTATTTTAAAATAATGAAGGCATCTTTCCTCAGTTTTTCATTAAATTAACACAAGGGGGAATGAGTGCACATTTCTATTTTATGTACAATTATACATAGTAGCTTAACAAAAAGCATTATTTACCTTCATATATTTTTTACTTAACATTTTTTTGTGAATGAACAAGGTGGAGCTTTTATTTTGACATGTCACTTTCACCTGGAGCTTATATTTTGTGAATTTGAGTTTGATCTTGTTACGGTTGATCTTCAAACCTTGTTTGCTCACATAACTGTCAGCTGTAATAAATTATATCCCCATTAAAATACGATATGTAATAAAACAAGATTTGATTAATGATATAGGCTATTTAGCTTATGTAAATAATAATATTCAATAACTGTATCTAAAATGAATAAGGGACAATAAATAAATACTAATACAACAGGCTGGAAAAATAGACCTGAGATAGCAGAAGGTCAGCATAATTGGATCAAACAGACAGCTAACGGTGACTGACGCTTCCTGTAGCAGCAGGTTAAGCTGCATCTAGCACAGACAGAAGCCGCTTTCTGCTCCCCTCCTTCGCTTGCATGCTCAGACCGATTCTCCCCAATTTGGAATGCCCAATTCCCAATGCACTCTAAGTCCTTGTGGTGGTGTAGTGACTCGCCTCAATCCAGGTGGTGGAGGACAAATCTCAGTTGCCTCCGTGTCTGAGACCGTCAATCTGCGCATCTTATCACGTGGCTTGTTGAGCGCATTACCGCGGAGACCTAGCGCATGTGGAGGCTTCATGCTATTCTCCGCGGCATCCACGCACAACTCACCATGCACCCCATCGAGAGCGAAAACCACATTATAGTGTAACATATATAGGAAAGTTAGATCGGTTACATGCTGAAGAAGTAAGTTCTTTACATAATGTTTTCTCCCGTAAATGTAAACAAGTGTAAATGCCAACATCATATATGTCAAAAGGACTGAGGTCTGTCAACCAAAACATGAGCTCACTGATGTCATTAAGTGAGTCTGCTTTTTTATTCCATCCGTTACTCCTGGTCGGAGGCTTCCGTAAATATTTTATAAGTAGTGTTATGTCCTACCTAAATTTAATGGTGCAATGCTCAAATATTTAGTACTGCGCAAACTGTGACTCAGTGACCATTTACGCCTCAACTAGGCTAAATTGTAACGTATGTATAGCTGGTGCAACCGACCCCTGTTGTTCACAATGTTCCGCATCTGATTTCATCTCCTCCTTTTCTGTTATTCAGTGCCACTTTTGTAGATATGTATAATAACTTGTAGCAGTTATTAATGTTTGGAATTGTGAATGCTTAAAACCTGCAGTACTTTTATTTCACAATGCACGTGAACTGCTTTGAATGCGCTAAAAGCACGAACCCATGAGCCCTGGGTGTACACAGAACAGTGTACATTCTGAACCGCACAGACATGTTTATCAGTCTTTCACTTAAGCCTTTTGCAGTTTAATAATCACCTATGACCATAAAGCCATTTTGATGTTATTTTGATTAATTGTGCAGCCCTTAAGGATTGTGAAATTAGTCAACTGATGCTCTTAATGAAATAATATGGCCAAATAGAAAGCATTTTAAAATCAATGTGATATACACAATATTGCTTAATTTTATATTGTCAGCAAAATCATTGCGATAATATTGTAACTATTATATATATATATATATATAAATATATATCGCCCAGCCCTAGTTCTGATTATTACAACTTGTCAGAAAATGGGGTTGTTTCTATCAATACTTTGGTACTGAATCAAATATATTTACAATAAACATGTCTCTCGGTTCTGCCATCTTCTTGGATTCCTTTTTTTTTTTCACTCTCTCTCTCTCTCTGAGCTCGTAACAAAGCATTCTGGAATTGCCTTTTCCATGTAGAATGCATACTGTATGATGCTGCCTTTGAACCACTTCACTAGGTTTTGGAACATAACTTATATATTTCTATGAGGGGAATATGTTGTGTTGACTGTGTTTTATTACTTTGATACAGAAGCTGAGCTATTTAATGAGCACAACAGTCATTTTTTAGATGGATAAACTATGATTGCTCAGTACTTTATGAATCTTGCTCAAGGACTGCACAGAAACTCTTCTGTAGTTTGAGCTTCTGAAAGCCAATAATTTCTGTTCTAAATGAGAATAAAGAACTAGCTAAGACAAATAATCTCCTCAGTATCTGATTGCTCAACTTTTGAAAATCCTGATGATGCTTTTTTATTCCACCACTTCAGCACAAACAGAATTGGGTCACAATGCTTAATTGTCATCCAATCAACCTTTACTAATGTAATGTCACTTATATTTAGCTGGAGTAAATGGAAAATCTTAATGTGGGAGGGAGATAGCACAGAATGAGGCATTGGGGTGTGGAGATGATGGAATGGACTAGAGCTTCTGCATTGGCCGTCTAGATGAATTTACCCTTCTTAAAGGAATATTCTAGATTCAATACAAGTTACAATCTGTAAACAGCATATGTGGCATGCTGTCAGTTACAACAGAAAATACTTTATGTGCATACTTATGTGTACATGTAAATGTTGTATATTTATGTGTATACAGTATATGTAGAGTATGTATACTGTATATTATTATTATTTGTATTTTATTTTTTTGTCATGATTATTGCTTCTCATTAGTTTCTTCTGGTCACTGGCTTATGTTGTTGTAACAAGGTAAAAGGGAAAGGAGGAGGCGAGAACCGGCTTAACAACATAAATAATCGTTTAACGATTAACTTAAAAAGACAAACACATGCCGGGCAGCTGCCCGTAACTCTCCCGGTCGCCTTTATCCCTCTCGGGCTTGATCAGCCTGATTAGGGGCCGGGTGTGCAGAATCACGGCCCTTCCCCGCCCTCTGCCCTGCCACAGTTGTGTTTTGGGTGATGGTCCCCCAGCATGGGATGCTGGTGTCCCCACCAGGCTAAACCAGTTTCATCAGAAAGACCCTGCTAGTCAACCAGCATCACCAGCTAGGTTTTGATGGTGAAAAGCATGACTATGTTGGTCAACCAGCTACATCAGCACCGAACCCATATAAACCAGCCTAGACCAGTATGGAAATTGCATGCTGGTTAAGCTGGTCTTTTTGAGCAGGGTTTATGTTGTTAATTCATGTCAACATCAGCATGAAGCGAATAAAGTCTAAAATAATTTTGACGATTACCACAGTTTGTAAAAAAAAACAATTATTAAATAAATAAAAAGTGTGTGTACAAAAATGCACTTACAATGGATGTCTATGTGGCAAGCTTTGTACACTTGCAGCATAGACTTCTACTGTAAGCGCATAACTGTCAACTATTGTTTTTGTTTGTTTTCAAAAATTGTATTTAACCCAGGATATTGCTTTAATTTACTGATGGGTTGTAGGGCTAGGGTCAGGGTCAGGGTTAGATTGGATTGATTTTAAGTGTGATTGCCTTTGATATGAATATGTTAACATATTTGGGCATGTCTGAAATTTAGAAAAGGGTGAGTAAAGTGAATTTAAACAGTTTGAACTAACATGTAACTATCACAAACATAATTTCATAATAATTTGCCAAACATTTAAACCATTTGAGAAGTTAGCATGTGATAGATTCTTCAAGAAAGTTGTATTTTTACTGAATCTTAATATGTAAATAACTGATGATTATCCTAACCTGTTTTTGTCTCCTTGTGTCTCTAAAGGTTGACCTGCCTTTCTTTTTTTTTCTCTTTTACCGTATTCTTTGGACTGAAATGTATCTGTGTGTGTTCTGTGTTGATCGCCACAGGTTTAGCCCCTACGAATGGTATAACCCCCACCCATGCAACCCTGACTCGGACGTGGTGGAAAACAATTTCACCCTGCTAAATAGTTTCTGGTTCGGAGTTGGAGCTCTCATGCAGCAAGGTAGACGCCTCTGCCTGCCCCTCTTAGCACACGTCCCACTCTTTTGCTGGGGGTCCCAACTTGCTCTTGTCAAGCCCACTGTGATGCATGGGTGCCTCTGTGCATGTAGACCTAGATATGATTGGGTCGCTGGCCAGTGGTATGAATGGGGCTGTGTGGGTCTTGAGAAACAGTGGATGTTGTGTAGAGGATTAATGGTTCATTAGTTATGCATGCTGAACGTTCCCATAACGACCATTCTCTTCACTCTTCAGGGTTCCAGCAGGTAAGTCCAATTTCTGTGCCATAATCAAAAAGAAACATTTGCAGAATGACACAGAAAATACATCCTGTGTCCTGTGTCATAGAGTGTCATGTGTATCCATTATTTCTAACCGTAACTCTACCAAATCCTGATGCCACATCTTCTCAACTACAGGATGTCTGAGACTGGAAAAGCACTTTTGTCCTATTTAAAATGTTTGAGGGACAATGTTACATGTAACTTGCATGCCTTTGCGTTTCATTAGTGCAGAGTAAAATTTTGTTGAGTAATGAAATATACCATGTCATTGTTTGCATAATAGCATGGGTAATGTTTGCACTGCATCTATGAAATGGAATGGAGCAAAGCTCGGATTGGGTTGCCATATAGCAGTAGCATTGTGATTCTTTGTAAAACCTAGTGAAGAAAGCATATTTTAGGATTGGATGAAACCAGTGACCAGTTGTTTGCAATGTAGACAGCATGGGCATTTGTATTTACACTGATCCTAATGTCATCAATTAAGAAACACGAAGATATAGAATGGTGCAATCATGATGGTAGTATCTCCTTGCATCACTGTGAAAATTTTGGTATTAAACCTTTCAGTTTTAATTGCCCAACAGTATCTCCCCATAATGTCAGAACTGCAGGGTGTCTTCGGGACTCATTTAGGTTCTTCTGTGAGTTTGGAAGAGAAGATGTGGCATTAGGCTGAGGGCTAAAGGGGCAGGGTTTGCATTTGATGACTGTCTGCATGTCATGATGAGTGAGTGGCACTACACTGTAGAGAGGCTCCCCTGTCCACGGCTTGTCAGCCCCCAGAAACCTGTGGGATGGCGTGTTTGGACATGACGTTACCTTGAGTACATGACAGTCAGCCCCAACCAGGTTGTGTAAGGTCACCATCACCTCTATACAGTCAGACCAAATGGTCTCTCAAAGTCCATTGGGGTGAGACTTCAAAATGAATGCATTCAGCTCTCTTCTTGGGACAGTTTTCTTTTGGTTTCTTTGTTCTTGTGACATTGTGACATGTTTGTTACTTTACTAAATTGGTTTTGAGCCCCAAGGCACCTCTTGCACTAATAATACAACTTGTTAAGACATGTTTAAAGGTGAAGTGTGTAATTTCTGCGAACTTAGTGACGCTAAGTAGAATTACAATTACATTTCCAAACAGGTTTCCCAAACTGACATGCCTCCCCTTCAGGGTTGCCAACCTCCATATTTTGGCCAAAATAAAGACGTCCCAGATAGGATGCCTATTGTCCTTCATTTTAGTGGTGAAACTCTTCCTATCAGATGGTGAACCATTCTGTATTGAAGGCATCGTGTCCAGTATTGAAGCAGCAAAATGCTTGAGGCACCTGCAGGGTGAATTCTGGTAAATTTGGCCACTTTTTGACAGAATTCTGATAAATTGGGCCACTATCTAGCTGTATTTTAACATAAAAAATACACACGTCACCTAACTGAACTGCTAGTGTTTCAGAGGGAAGAGTGTTGAATCTCTCTTTCTTCTTCCCTTTTCATTGGCTGCTCGAGCCATCTGTAGCTAGAGTTAAAAATCCAAACTCTGACTGACAGGTCACTAGTGCTTTATCAGTCTGTTGAGGCCTGATTGAAACTCATCGCAATTCATGTAACGGCTAATCTTCTTCACAGTCCATTGTGTTTAGCCATGGACTCAATGAGCCAGATCAAAGCTTGCAACTGACTCATAATACTGGAGAAGAGACGCCTGTTATTTCCCTGCTCTGTTGTCCTTTGACATCTCCTCATTTTTACCCTATTGATTGATTTCCTCTACATGACTGTGGTGACAACTTGATTAAGGAATAACAGAAAATTACACTTAGGTTATGACATAAAGTGGCTCTTCATGTTGGCTTTCTCCCACAAGCCAAATGGATTGTTGAGTTGAGCAATACAAAGTCTGAAGCAAAATATAAGTCTCTTATATAAGCTTTAATACAAAACTGAGAGTCTGTCACTTATGGTGAAACTTTGATTTCCTAATTAAAATTGAACATCTCCTTATTACAAATAACCCATAAATTATCCCACAACGCAAATAAATTCCCACCTTCACTAGTGTTAACTTTGGTGTGGACAGTTTAGCATGGGCCCAGAACCCAGTTAGCATCATTGCTAGAAATTCCAGCTTAAGATAGTAGCTCTTTTGGAACATGGTAGCGGTTTTAGTTGGTGTTTACTACCCAGTCTTGTGAGAAGTCAGTAATAATTAGTATGAGGTGGCGAAATTGTGAGAAATTGTACAAGTTGGCATGTTCAAAAAAGTACACCTTTTACTCCTATAGAGAAAAATATGAACCAACATATAATATTATTTTTTTTTATCTCCTTGCCCAAACCTTAACCTAACCATAAAATCTAACCCCTTACCCAAACCCTAAACCTAATGATTGAACCCATGATTTTATGAGAAGAATGACTGATGTGTGGAAAGGAAGAAAGAGAAACATCTGGGTTTTGAACTAACATTTTTCCCAAGTTTATCTCCAAACCCAAACTCTAAACCTAACCATTTTAATAGCTAAATACGTTTGTGTAGCATGGAAGAAAGAAAGCATCAGAGTTTGGAATGACATGAGGGAATTGTATTACGGGTTACTGACATCAGTCATTTGTATTGCATAAATGAATGAGTAACCAATTTGTTCACAGTTCATTTCTTTAAATAAAGAGTTGGATAGGAGGCTAGATAAAACATGTGATGCCTGCATTGCATTGATATGAAATTCTGTGTGTTGATTGGTTGGTCTCTATGGGAATAGAAGTCATACTCGCCAAGTTGTGCAATATCTTACAATTTTAACATATCAGAAAAATTGAATACAAGTTGTCATTAGACTGTGCTGGTCATTAGTTGGTCCAAGCTGGTACACCATTTTGGACCTGCAACAAACCAGCTACCAGCTGGTCATACCAGCTTAAGATGGTCAAGCTACCTGCTGGTCAACCAGCTATTGACCAGCTTGTACCAGCTATTGTCCAGTTAGAAACCAGCTGCCATGTTTCAAAACACAGCTGTCAGCTTAAGATGGATTTTCCAGCAGTGATTGGTTCTATCTTCCAGGCATGTTGCAGTGACAAGTATGCGAAGAAGAAGCCTTGGTGCTGGTCCTCCCATTGCGACCACTGCTCTACCCTAACCACAATCTCTGCTCCTCTCCAATAGGATCCGAGCTCATGCCCAAAGCCCTCTCCACCAGGATAGTAGGAGGCATCTGGTGGTTTTTTACCCTAATCATCATCTCCTCCTACACGGCCAACCTAGCCGCCTTCCTCACCGTGGAAAGAATGGAGTCCCCAATTGATTCAGCTGATGATCTGGCCAAACAGACCAAGATCGAGTATGGGGTGGTGGAGGATGGTTCCACAATGACATTCTTTAAGGTGAGTTGGGGCTGTAATGCCACTTGTACCTGTCACACAATCTCACCATACAGACAACATTTAAATAGGATTGTGATGTGATTATATATTTTTATTGATTACAGCCTTGCTATTTGAGTCACAAGAAAGGCCAATGTATTTTTAATATTGTTATGTGTGGTTAGTTTATGTTGCTAACACTCAAATATTGAGCTGTGGTGCTAATGTGGGTAACGTGAGTTTGAATCTGGCTTGAAATTTGCTTATTCTGTTCCCCCTTTTTATACGCAAACCCCCCTCCTCAAACTTAGTACTTTCACATGCACCTTAAAAGTTTGATGTTAGTCGGACTAAAGCAAGAATTTGTCTTTTTAAAATGTCATGTAAACACTTTAGTCTGACCGAAATCATACCAGTCTGGTTGTATGAAGTCGTACTAACAGAACTAGATAATGTGATTGTAGCTCCGAATTGTCCAGCATGTACTGTATACACATTAAGGCCTGTTCACACCAAATTTGTGATGATTTTGCGACATGGACTTCCAACAAAAGGTCTATTCACACAGAGTCTGTGAAACATGAAACGAAAAATGATTTCACCCCTGTACAGTATGCGGCGCTGTTGCTGTTCTACAAACATTTATACTTGTTTCCTGCCTGGACCCTTCAGCAGTCAGCTGTCAATGCTAGAGATTAATATATTGAACACTGTTAAAGCATTTATTAACCTAATTTGGCATAACTGTTTCACTAGGTTCTTTCCATGGTGTTGATGCATTTTTAAGAGTATATAATCTGTTTTTTATGCGAGTGAGATGAAAAAAAGAGTGCTGTTTCATAAATATACGTTCTTTTCATATTTGCACATGTATATTCCAAATGGACTCCCGAACCCAACCTTTATTTTTATAATGCCTGGATTAATGCCTGGATAATATAACACAGGGTACAGTGATATACATGTGGAATAATGTACTATACATTAAAAATAACAGTGGCTCACAGTCTTTTCTTTATTTAAATTATTGCAAAAAAATAGCAGTGTGGTTCTGCAATTCATTTGTCTACAGTAAAATATTGCATGTAAAGTTTTTCTTATATATATATATATATATATATATATATATATATATATATATATATATATATATATATATATATATTTTACTACGTGCTTAATTTAAACGAATTGCCAAACCTTACTGCTATTTTTAATGCCTTGAGAATATAACAAGCACGTTGATATACATATTAAATAATGTACATTAAGAGAGAACACCATAAGCAGACTTTCAAAAACAGACCAAAAGCTCATTCAGAATGAATATTCACACCGAAAAAACAGACTAGATGTGAATAGGCCTATAATCGGACCATAACTGACCTCAGCATGGTGCACATGCTAAGTATGATGATCAAATCGTCTTGCACCACACCATATTACGATTTTAATCTTAATTCAATCAGTCTTGTAGCCTCAATAGATATCATACCAGTGTCTTAGAAGTCAAAGTCTGCAGGTTTCAAAGTGTTTTGAAAGATTTATCATTTTACCAAGTCTATTTTAGTCACATTCGTAACGCAAGTAAATTTCCTGATCTAAACTGGATCTAGAAACTGGTCTAGAATGAAAATTCTCTGATGTCTGAAATCTAACTGCAGGGGTTAGTGATTATACAAAGGCTTTGATGTATTGGTAACACTTTACAATACAGTTCCATTTGTTAATATTAGTTAACATTATTGAACATGAGCTAACAATAAGCAAAACATTTACAGCATTTATTAATCTTGGTTAATGTTAATTTCAAAATATGCGTAGTAATACATTTTTAAAATTAAAAGTTTTATATGTAAACATTAGTTAATGCACTATGAGCAGACATGACCTAACAATGAACAATTGCATTTTTATTAACTAGAATTAACTAAGATTAAAAAAAATGCTGTAAAAATACAGTATACTGTTCATTGTTATTTCATGATACCTAATGCATTATCTAATGTTAATGAATGGAAACTTATTATAAAGTGTTACCAATGTACTGGTAATGAGTCTTTTATATGAGAAGTTACATTTCACGTTTGGATTTCACATGTACTTGCCGTAACACTGGAATTGCTCAGAGATGGCGGAAGACCTCAAAATTCGATTACGCACTGTGTCATGTAAAAACCAGCTGTCGCTTGATTATAACTGCCCATATAAAAGTACTGACTGATATTTTGCTGTTTGCAAATAGCCCCAGAGGAAGTAGGTTTGAGTAATGTGCCATTCTGAGATGTGGAAATGGCAAACAAATGGAAAATACATACATTTAGTGGTGCCTCAGAATTGGTTTATGAGTGTAACAGTGATGAGAGGGTAAAAGTGCTATCAGAGTTAATGTAAACATCCTCTCAGAAAGTCATGTTTTGAATTCCTACTTCACTGGATCTATCTCAGGTACTTAGATAAAGTGGTTCAATAGACAATATGTGAAATCTGTGCTCTTCAACAGGGATCTGAAGTATGCAATAGAAAGCAAAATGTTTGAGGATGAAGACTTTATTCTTCACCTCATAATTGAGGGCACTTGTCAGAGCTTTTATTGCCGTGGTCTGCTGGAGGTGACAAAGGTTGGAGGCGTTTTATGACAGCACACGCTGTTAAGTGCCTGTGTGTGTGAAATCTCCTCTGCATTTCTTTATGAAGTCCCAAAGGGCCGTGCATGTGATCACAGTAACACTTAAATGTCTCTTATAAGTCAGTGTGGTTCCTTTTGGCCTCTGCTATTTATTTTTGTAAATGTTCAGCAGTATAATGACCATAAAATTATATTCTGTACAGAGTACTCATGAGTACTGTCATACAACTTAAAGGCCAATTGGTTGTATATCTGTTTTGTTTTGTTGGTAACACTTTACAAGAAGGTAACAAAGTTCTTAAAGGGTCAGTTCACCCAGAAATGAAAATTCTCTCATCATTAACTCACCCTCATGCCATCCCAGATGTGTATGACTTTCTTTCTTCTGCTGAACACAGAAGAAAAAACATTGGCCACCCCACTGCCCCCCTCATCCACCATGATCATTATGATAGTTTGTATTTAACTCAGAATAATATTCTATGTACATAATATTCTATAAATATTCAGATTAATGTCTATATATTATCAGACATTAAATATTTAACATAAAAAAATAATTCAACAGCAAGGAGCAGCATTTGTTTATATAGCGCCACTAAGAGGAGCGCTGTGAACTTGACAACAACAAAACAAGCTCTTGGACAAAACAACCAAGTAAGCATTTATATAACCATTTTCACCAAATGCTTTACCTTGTAAAAAAGATATACACTACCAGTCAAAAGTTTTGAAACACTTACTCATTCTTTATTATATATTTTTTTTCTTCACATTTTAGAATAATAGTAAAGTCATCAAAACTATGGAATAACATAAATGGAACTATGGGAATTATGTTGTGACTAAACAAAATCCAAAATAAATCAAAACTGTGTTATATTTTAGCATCTTCAAAGTACTCACCCTTTGCCTAGAATGTGCAGACATGTACTCTTGACATTTTCTCAACCAACTTCTTGAGGTATCACCCTGGGATGATTTTTAAACAGTATTGAAGGAGTTCCCATCTATGTTGGGCACTTATTGGCTGCTTTTCTTTATTATTTGGTCCAAGTCATCCATTTCAAAAAAGTTTTTTTTATTTTATTTTTTTTATTACATTTTAGTTTTATAATGAAATAAATTAATATGATGGCACAATTATATTTTTGTCTACAAAACTAATTTCAAACATTTAAGCATACGCCTTCAGATCAAAAGATTTTTAAGATCATGAGAAACATTTCAGTCAAGTGTTTCAAAACTTTTGACTGGTAGTGTATTTTTCCCAGGTGAACCAAAAGTCACTGTACGCACTGTAAAGACTCATTGTAACTGTAAATATGAAGTCAGATGTGAGATTCATTTGTCGTCCTTAAAGAAAGAGGCCTAGTTTCATTTAGAAAAGAATTAAGAATTAGCTTTCCTACTTTTTGTTTCCGATTCATCCAAGATTGGTTCCACATGGAAGGTGTACAGCTGTTTTATCATAATTTAGTATAATAAAAAGCATTGCAGCAAGTAAAGACGCTGACTACCACACCTGGAGTCATGAGTTGAATCCAGGGCATGCTGAGTGACTCCAGCCAGGTCTCCTAAGCAACCGAATTGGCCCGGTTGCTAGGGTGGGTAGAGTCACATGGGGTAACCTCATCTTGGTTGCTATAATGTGGTTCGTTCTCGGTGGGGAGCGTGGTGAGTTGTGCATGGATGCCGCGGAGAATAGCATGAAGCCTCCACACACATTATGTCTCCGTGCTAATGCGCTCAACAAGCCAAGTAATAAGATGCACGGGTTGATGGTCTCAGATGCAGAGGCAACTGAGATTCGTCCTCCGCCACTTGGATTGAGGCAAGTCACTATGCCACCACGAGGACATCGAGCGCACTGGGAATTGGGCATTCCAAATTGGGGATAAAAGAAAAAAAAGAAAAGAAACAAAAAATCAGCCACAACACATTTTTGATGACGTATATATCCTTTCCGCAACCCTTCATGCTTCAACACTGAAAACTGTGCCTTGTTCCTAAAAACTTCCTCAGCACCATTAATATGCAGATATTAAAGGAAATTATTACAAATAATATTTGAACTTGTTTAATTAGGCCTAATCACACACACACACGGACACACATAATATACGTACATTTTGGTCTGTTCTTACCCAAAACCAACTGGATCGCTTCCGAAGACATTGATTAAACCGCTGGAGTCTTATGGATTAACTTTATGCTGACTTTATCTATTTTTCTGGAGCATTTGGTGTTCTGGTCACCATTTACTTGCATTGTATGGACCTACAAAGCTGAGGTATTCTTCTAAAAATCTTTGTGTTCAGCAGAAGAAAGAAAGTCATACACATCTGGAATGGCATGAAGGTAAGTAAATGATAAGAACATTTTCATTTTTGGGTGAACTGACCCTTTAAAAAATATGGTTTCCTCAGATCAAAATCAGATCAAAAATTAAAGAAAAAAGGCAGATAGCAGAGACAGATTGGACAGATTTTTACCAATCTGCAAGATTAGTGCAGATTGGTGCGAACCAAGGCTTTTTCAAAGCATCCTGGTCCTGACAGCCCCTATAATCTATAACATTCAGATTTCCCAAAGGAATTGCAGATATTATGAGAGCTGAACACATATGCTTTTGTGAGCAGGTGCTGATGTATTGAGTGATTGAGTGGCAGTATGAGTGACTGACGTCTTGATAAACTGCTTTTATTGATTCTGTATAATGCACTGCAGAGAAACAGTCAATTCAGTAGTAGCAAGAACATTACACTCTAAAAAGGGCTCTTTATATGTTAGTTATATTAATAGTTCAATTTAGAATAATATCTATCTGAAGACAACTGTTGTGCTATGGTTCTTATAGTTTGGGTTAAGGTTGTCTGTTCAGTACCTGAAATGATTCTGCTATTTTTCAACTGTTTAACAAGGAAAATAACCCTTAACTAGGGTGTAACAGGATTTAAAATGGGCAAGGAGGAGGCGGGAACCAGACGAACCATCAAAATAATGTTTAATGAAAACTTCAAAAGACAAACATAAACACCCAAGGCAGCTGCGTGTGGCTCTCTCTCTCCCAAACTGCTGTATCCGGCTCAGCCTTATCCCTCTCCTCGGCTGATTAGCCCGATTGAGGGCTCTCACGGCCTGGCCCCGCCCTCCTCCTCGTCACACTCCTCCCTCTTTTGCCTCAGGCCAGGGAACCCCCTTCTGGCCGTGCCTGCCGTCAGGCTTTCCCTACCTTTCCAAACCTGGGAGGGAGACAAGGGGAGGGAAAAGAGGAGAGGGAAAGGGCAAGGCAGAGCGACAGTGAGAGAGAGAGAGGAGAGAGAGAAAAAATTTGCTTGCCGGTTCCCAGACACGTCGTCTCCTGGTCCTCGACCACTCCTCCACCCTCTGGCAGATGACAGCCGCTCCTCCCCGAGTGGACAGCAGGGAGTCCTCCGACCCCTGGCAGATGGAACGCCCATCCGCGTTCTGGCGGCCAGTAGCAAGCCCCTCCACCCCTGGCAGAGGCTCCATCGCTCCAGGCGGCCGGCAGCGAGCCCCTCCTCCCCTCGCGGACGGGTTTTGGCACCAATGTAACAGGGTTTAAAATGGACAAGGAAGAGGCGGGAACTGGCTGAACAGTCAAAATAATATTTAATGAAAACTTAAAAAGACACAAACATAAACACACATGGCAGCTGAGTGTGGCTCTCTCTCTCCCGAACTGCTGCATCCGGCTTGGCCTTATCCCTCTCCTCGGCTGATTAGATTGATTAGGGGCCGGCCGTGCCCCACCCTCCTCGTCGTCACATAGGGCTATTTAGAAACATTATAGGAGTGTATTAGAAAAGAAAAATACATTTCCACAGTATATGCAGTTATTCATGTAGTTTGACCAAAATAATGTTTTTGGATTGTATCAAACCAATTAATTTAGATTTTACAACTTGAAGCACATTTTATTTTATTTTATTTTATTTTATTTTATTCACAGCCACAGGTCCCACAATTAAAACCCCCAGTATCTGTTTAATTAGCTAATTAAATGAAATTGAATGTGATGCCCTTTGTGCTCTTATATCAGGCCACCTGTGTGAGGTTCTGCTTAAAATGGTGAATGCTGTGGTCTCCAGACCTCAAAGCCGTTGAAAATCTGCAGCATCTCCAGATTTTATTGCTAGAAAAATTATTTTAACAATATATGTTTAGGTTTATTGAAATGGCCACTAGCGGGTTGGGTTGATGAGGCACTTGGGAGTTTGAGTTGGATGAGAGCACTAATGGCAACTCCCAATTTTAGTTCTTGTTTTAGTTGATCACTCTGATATGCACTTTAAAGTTCAAAATATACTGCTGTTGTCTTAGAACAATTAGTCATTTTTGGAAGGCAGGGCTTTGTACAGAATTTGGTGAACACAGTATGTTTCATAAAAAGTTTTTAACAGCAGAAATGTATAACAAGTACAATCATACCCGGACCACTGCTTCCAAAAGACACTTCCATAAAACACAGCTACAAGCTGATATTGTTCGCGTTCAAATCTCTGAGCTTCAGGTCCATCTCTGTGTTTCCAAAAGAAAAGATTTTTGCCTGTGCACTGTGTCATGATGTGCTTAAAGTATTATAGAGTAAAAAGAAAGCCAAAGTAGCAGAAGATTATGCCCATTTTTTGGCTTCCACCATCTGCAAGCCAACAGTTCCCTGAGCTGAACATTCTGCCCTTAGGCGGACACATTATATTATAGAATATTGTAACCCATGAAAGCAGGTGGAGAACACCAGATATAGTCCCTTTCATCTCTGGAGGTTTGCTTTCTTTGTCCTTTTCTGTTCTTAGGCATCTTAATACAGTATCTGTCACGTCTAGAATGCCACATTCTATGCTTCAAAAGATATTATGATCAAAAAGAGGAGCAAAGGAGCAGGCTCCCTGGGAAAGCAAATATCTCTCTCTCTCGCTCTCTCTCTCTGTCTGTCTGTCTCTCTCTCTCTCTCTCTCTCTCTCTCTCTCTTATCCTTCAATATCAAAACATTCTGTGGCAACCTTTGGCTCAGAGGAGCACACTTTTGCTCACTTCTTGTGGTGTCGCTCCTTAATCATGTCGGTCTCTCTGTTAGAGTCTATGGAGGGAATTTACTAAGAGTAAATTGCTCCTACTGATAGTGTTGTTTATTTGCTCTGGCTTTCTGCATTGCTTAGACACACGATGCACTAAAGTAATTATGCAAATCAGGTAATGTCACTAACCCAAACAAAAAAATATGTGTTGAATGCAATTTGCATGACACAAATCCCCATTTTGGGCCGGTTGTGCTAAGTTGTGGAGGATGCAGCAGACTCCCACGATATGGATTTCTAGACTAGGACTGCACAGCATCACTCCACCACTGTGATCGAAAAAACTGAAATGGCTCTTTAAAATGGTGATAATGCACTTGACTACACCACACGTCTGGAAATATACTAGATCTCTGCCAAAGCTCTGGGCTTTCCAGGTCTAGGTACACATTATGAGTTAGATCACTAGCCATTTAAGCCTTTCGGCCAAGCAGGCCAAGGCACACATAGTAATTTAGTTCATTAGTGTAACGCCATTCTGCCAGTGGCCAAGGCACATCTAGCTAGAATACACTCTGTGTGCATGGCTTTTCAGAGCAGCAGCAGTACACAAGTCTTTTCGATAGAACTGCTTGGTTGGGGTGTTGTGTTTCGTGTTTATGTGTTATGCATTTGTGCTTTGTTGGGCATTTGTATGTATGTCTATTTGTGCAACAACATGTCCTACATGCTTGATGCAGCACATCTTGCATTTTGTCTAATTATGCAGCAGCAGCATGTCCACATACTTAACTCAGTATGTCTGTGTATGTGCCAGCAGAAGCAAGTCTCTGTACTTGCTCTGCAGCAGCAGCGTAGCAGATCTAGTCCACCATGACCAATATCCTATCAATATGTCATACCCACATTAACATGCTAAATCTTTATGAGAGTTGACATGACTGAACAATAGTAAGCCTATTTTCAGTATTCTAACTCCCAAGTCATCAAATGCTGCCACTTGTGCAAGAACCCTGTGTGTCAGTATGTAAATGCTAAAAGCACCCCTCAGCGACTGTTTACAGATGCAGCAGGTAAGCTCAGGGCAGTCTCATATGGGAGGCATCACTGTCAATCTTCAGATATTATTCCTTGTGTTTTACTGTTTTATTATAATTATATTAGTGTAGTTATATGTTAATTATATATTAATGAAGTTATACTATCATTATACAGTAATATCAGTATTTTAGATCCCCTAAATCTAACCACTTTTCAACTATATTAAAGACATAACAGGCAGATAAATTTACAGACCCATCTAAAAAAACTAATACCCAGGTAATTTTAAACTATTATATAGATATTGTTGAGTGCCTAACACCACCCCTACCCTTAAACAAGTTCTCAGCAATATAAAAGATGAAACAAGCATAAAAGGACAGTTAACTGCCACTGTAACTGCTATCTTCATGTTTTTAATTGGTTGAGCAAGTATTAATGGAATCTGCGGACAGTTCACAGTTGCAATCCCGTCACTGGTACATTCTCATATTTCCTGAGCAATCTTCGTCTTATCAACCCTCAGTGAGTATTTCTCTTTGGACCCCTGGACTGTAGAGATGAGATATGCAGAGGAAATGAATCACAGCGCCCAATGCAATCAGAGCAGCAGCAGAAGAGAGCAGCCACACTTGCAGAGACACACAGTGATGTTTATAGACCTGTGATTCAACCAGGAGTATCATTTGTTCAGCAGCAAGGCAACTAGAGAAATGTCAATGCCAGTGACATAGGGGTGTTGTTTTCAAATATGATGTCAAATGGCTCAGCCACTGACACAAGGCTGTCTTAAATATGTAAAGATCCACACTAAATTATGTAGAGGAAAAAGGAAGTGTCCAACTTTCCCTGAAATCACCCTATTTTTATAGGAGAGAGACTGTACAATTAAGTGTGTAACAAGAAAAGACCAAATTTGTCTAAATAAGCCTTTACAAATACAATGCAGTTTCCAAAACTCTATTTTATACATTTATGGTTTAAAGCTGAAGCCATACGCCTAGACTGGTTGCCCAGGGGAATTTTCATAGCACCACAGAGACACAGTGTTTACAGTTTTGGGAAAATGAACCTATGAATGGCTTACTTATAGTTGTCTCTGCATATTAAGCTGGAATAGGAGAAAGTATTTTATCACTGACAAAGTTACACACTTCAGCTTAAAGGAATATTTATAAAATGTATTGTTGCGTCCCTGGATGTTAATTGGTCAATACAGCATTCACACAATGCTGAAATACACAATGTAGTAACAGCAATGAAGTAAAACACCTGTTCAACCTAGCTACTGTGCATATAACTCTGCACTCTCATAATGATTCATCCCTACAGTGACTTTTTGGCTTCATCACCAAAACGTCAACCGTTGACTACACCACACATCTGGAAATATACTAGATCTCTGTAAATATACTGATGCTGTATCTAACTCATTTCTGAGGATTTCAATACTTTACCAAAGGATACATTTTAAAATGGAAGGAACTGAAAATTCTGTCCTCATTTCCTCATTGCTTTATTTATTTATTGCTTTTTTTTTTTTTTTTTTTGCCATGGGACACAAAGGGAGTTTTAGAATGTCCAAGTTGTGGCTTAAAAAAAGCAATGTAAAAATGGTCATAAAAAATAATCCATGCTGTTATTGAGCTGTATTCCGGATATTCCAATGCCGTGTGATGGCTTACATTTAAAATTGATGGCCCAAGAAGCGTTACGACAAAGCTTTGATGTCAGTGGTGTCAAATGCTATTGGCTCTTGCGTGTCATGTGACCGACTGCAACATTCTAATGTTTGGATGTATATTTCGAATGAGATGTCACTGCTTTCATGTAGAGGAAGATTTACAGTGACTTAAACCTTCACTCTGTTCCTCACAAGAAGCTGTTGTGTGACTTCGGAAGTCTTTAAATGCAGTGTAAATCGTTTGGAATGACTTTTGTGATTTGCTGGAATAAATTATTGTGACTGTACTTGTATCTGTTTGTTAGGTTTTTATATTGTTAACTGGTTATATTGTTGTTATATTATTGGTTAGGTTTAGGCATAGGGTTGGGGCTAGGTGTTCAAAAACATCTGTAAGTCATTGCAAGATGTCTTTGTCATGAGACTGCCCTTTTACAGACCAACTATTAACCTTAGATTGCATGTCAAGAATCAAATATCTTATAGCGTAAAGATGCCACTTAAATCTAAAATCTCAAATATAAATGTTTGATCTAAATCTATATATTGTGTTAAACATTAACAGTAGAAAAAAAATTATAAGTTCACAAGTTTGCATATCCATATAATCCTTGAATATGATGAAGGTAAACATAATTGGATTGCTGTCCAAGATAGAGGGCTCAAAATTGAGACATGACTCGAGCACTAAAGGACTTCTGGTCTACTCTAGTGTAATGATTGACATGATTAGATGAACCAGCTCCTCCCGAACCTTCATTTGAACTCCATTATATACAGTTGTGCTCAAAAGTTTGCATACCCTTGGAGAACTGGTAATATATGTACCATTTTTAAAGAAAACATGAGTGAGCAGGCAAAACACATTTCTTTTATTTCTTATGGGATTCATATTCAACTGTAGGTTATAACAGAATGGGACAATCATAAAACAAAACATGGAAACAAAGACAAAAATGAAATGACCCCTGTTCAAAAGTCTCTATACCCTTAGTTCTTAATACTGTGTATTGCCCCCTTTATCATCAATGACAGCGTGCAGTCTTTTGTAATAGTTGTCTATGAGGCCCCAAATTCTTGCAGGTGGTATAGCTGCCCATTCGTCTTGGCAAAATGCCTCAAGGTCATGCAAAGTCTTTGGTCATCTTGCATGAACTGCACGTTTGAGATCTCCCCAGAGTGGCTCGATGATATTAAGGTCAGGAGACTGTGATGGCCACTCCAGAACCTTCACCTTTTTCTGCTGTAACCACTGGATGGTCAACTTGACCTTGTGCTTAGGGTCATTGTCGTGCTGGAAAGTCCAAGAGCATCCCATGCGCAGCTTTCGTGCAGAAGAATGCAAATTGTCTGATGTTATTTTCTGATAACATGCTGCATTCATCTTGCCATCAATTTTCACAAGATTCCCCATGCCTTTAGAGCTCACACACCCCCAAAACATCAGTGAGCCAACACCATGCTTCACAGTGGGGATGGTATTCTTTTCACTATTGGCCTTGTTGACCCCTCTCCAAACATAGCGCTTATGGTTGTGACCATAAAGCTCTATTTTGGTCTCGTCACTCCAAATTACAGTGTGCCAGAAGCTGTGAGGCGTGTCAAGGTGTTGTCGGGCATATTGTAATCAGGCTTTTTTTGTGGCATTGGTGCAGTAAAGGCTTCTTTCTGGCAACTCGACCATGCAGCTCATTTTTGTTCAAGTATCGTCGTATTGTGCTCCTTGAAACAACCACACCATCTTTTTCCAGAGCAGCCTGTATTTCTCCTGAGGTTACCTGTGGGTTTTTCTTTGTATCCTGAATAATTCTTCTGGCAGTTGTGGCTGAAATCTTTCTTGGTCTACCTGACCTTGGCTTGGTATCAAGAGATCCCCGAATTTTCCACTTCTTAATAAGTGATTGAACAGTACTGTCTGGCATTTTCAAGGTTTTGGAAATCTTTTTATATCCTTTTCCATCTTTATAAAGTTCCATTACCTTGTTACGCAGGTCTTTTGACAGTTCTTTTCTGCTCCCCATGGCTCAATATCTAGCCTGCTCAGTGCATCCATGTGAAAGCTAACAAACTCATTGACTATTTATACACAGACACTAATTGCAATTTAAAAAGCCACAGGTGTGGGAAATTAACCTTTAATTGCCATTTAAACCTGTGTGTGTCACCTTGTGTGTCTGTAACAAGGCCAAACATTCAAGGGCATGTAAACTTTTGATCAGGGCCATTTGGGTGATCTCTGTTATCATTATGATTTAAAAAGGAGCCAAACTGTATACAGTAATTTGGAAGTGCACATTCTTATGTGTTGGATACACCGCTGTTTTATACATGTGATGAATAAAGTTAATTTTGTTCTTAAAGCATCACATGGGTGTCTTGTGTCCAAATACCTTTATCTCTAGCTTTGATTCAGCAGATGTAGGCCTGCTGTGTTCTGGTCAGAGATTCTCAACATCTTTAAGCACTTTGTGTCTCTAGTTCTTTTCTTTGCCAGTTTATTCCTAACATAAAAGGTGTGTTAACATCAAAAAACATAAATGAACTGCAAAATTCTGGAAATTCAATCAGACTATAAAACAGAAGAATCAGAGTAAACATTTTGCAATTTAAAACTTTAGTAAAGTGTGTGTGTGTGTGTGTGTGTGTGTGTGTGTGTGTGTGTGTGTGTGTGTGTGTGTGTGTGTGTGTTGCTGTCATCAGCTGAAAAACAACAGATGACTTGTAATGCCAACAACGACCAAAAGATGGCTGTAGAGCTCCATTTATTGATGCCCTGGTTCTCTCTGTGTGTGTGTGTGTTTTCTGCATTGTGAGTGTGTTATTGTCTCACTCCTTCATTTCTGAGTGTGTGTGTTTAGCATTCTGTCTGATTTATTGATATTTTTGACAAATGTAAAAAAGCTCTGTGTTATAATCTCACCAGTTCATTTTTGTGTCTGTGTAAGTGTGTTTGTGTGTGAATGGGTGTGTATGTGCTGCACTGAGGATGTTTTAGAGTCTCACCCTGTAATTTCTGTCTGTTTGTTTTTTGTTTTTTCTGCATTGTGGCTGATTTATTGATTGTGTTTGACAAATAAAAAAAATAAAAAATTGCTCTGTTTTTGGTCTTTCCCATTCATTTTCAATGGTCTGTAAATTTTGACCATGAATAATAAAGGTGTCGCTATTTTTTACGACCACTTAGACTTATCGAATCAATCCCATTTTTTTATTATTATTATTATTATTATTATTATTTATGTATTTTCAGAAGGCAAATGGAAGAAAAGTCACTAAGTCTTGTACTGCTCAGATAAAGGAAACAATTTTTATTAAATGAGGAAAATATTTTCGGTCAAAAATGACCAAATACCTTAATAGGGATACTATTGTGGATTACTTGTAGAGACAAGGCACATCTTTAATACTTTAAACAGGTACACTATATTGCCAAAAGTATTCGCTCACCCATCCAAATAATTGAATTCAGGTGTTCCAATCACTTCCATGGTCACAGGTGTATAAAATGAAGCACCTTGGCATGCAGACTGCTTCTACAAACATTTGTGAAAGAATGGGCCACTCTCAGGAGCTCAGTGAATTCCAGCGTGGTACAGTGATAGGATGCCACCTGTGCAACAAGTCCAGTCGTGACATTTCCTCGCTACTAAATATTCCACAGTCAACTGTCAGTGGTATTATAACAAAGTGGAAGCGATTGGGAATGACAGCAACTCGTAACCACGTAAAATGACAGAGCGGGGTCAGTGGATGCTGAGGCGCATAGTGCGCAGAGGTCGCCAACTTTCTGCAGAGTCAATCGCTACAGACCTCCAAAGTTCATGTGGCCTTCAGATTAGCTCAAGAACAGTGCGTAGAGAGCTTCATGGAATGGGTTTCCATGGCCGAGCAGCTGCATCCAAGCCATACATCACCAAGTGCAATGCAAAGCGTCGGATGCAGTGGTGTAAAGCACGCCGCCACTGGACTCTAGAGCAGTGGAGACACGTTCTCTGGAGTGACGAATCACGCTTCTCCATCTGGCAATCTGATGGATGAGTCTGGGTTTGGCGGTTGCCAGGAGAACAGTACTTGTCTGACTGCATTGTGCCAACTGTGAAGTTTGGTGGAGGGGGGATTATGGTCTGGGGTTGTTTTTCAGGAGCTGGGCTTGGCCCCTTAGTTCCAGTGGAAGGAACTCTGAATGCTTCAGCATACCAAGAGATTTTGGACAATTCCATGCTCCCAACTTTGTGGGAACAGTTTGGGGATGGCCCCTTCCTGTTCCAACATGACTGCGCACCAGTGCACAAAGCAAGGTCCATAAAGACACGGATGAGCGAGTTTGGTGTGGAAGAACTTGACTGGCCTGCACAGAGTCCTGACCTCAACCCGACAGAGCACCTTTGGGATGAATTAGAGCGAAGACTGCGAGCCAGGCCTTCTCGTCCAACATCAGTGTCTGACCTCACAAATGCGCTTCTGGAAGAATGGTCAAAAATTCCCATAAACACACTCCTAAACCTTGTGGAAAGCCTTCCCAGAAGAGTTGAAGCTGTTATAGCTGCAAAGGGTGGGCCGACGTCATATTAAACCCTATGGATTAAGAATGGGATGTCACTTAAGTTCATATGCGTCTAAAGGCAGATGAGTGAATACTTTTGGCAATATAGTGTATATGGTATATATTTGTGTAGGCCGTAATCAAAGACATTTTGACAAGTCTAACAATAGACACCAAGAGACTACACACGCACGCACACACACAAACACATACACACAAATAATATATAATCACCTCTGCATTGTCCCTGTGGATGCTCTAAAATGCCTTTTCTTGTGCACATAAATTCTCTGTCTCGTCACACATATCCTTTGTAGTTCGCAACTTCTTTAGAGCTGCAAGACCTGATGTATGGCTTCACAGTGACTGTTTCCATCTGTGTCAGTATAATGAGAATGTGAATTAAAACGGACATCCACCTGCCCACTGCACTTCCAGCATCATTATCAAGGCCTTATGGGTAAGGCCTGGAGATGTTTGTTTTGGACTGATCTTCTTCACTACAAACGGATCTCTCGGTGGAATATCTCACAAAGAGAAACAATCTACACAGCACTGCACACTGGAAAACTCTGTCACTTTTATTAGTGCAGTTATTTAAAGAAAGCCTTAATATCACCCACTAGATTTATGGCTCAATACATTCTGTCTTTATCTCTTTTACCACAAGGCTCTTAGTGTTTAAAATACTTAAATTAAGAAAATATGTAATATATTACAATTTATTTAAAGTAGTTATATATTATTCAATAATAATAACAAGATATTAACTCATTAATAAATAATATATAACACATTTTTATATGTGAACAATTATTATTGTCAACCCTTCAACATTTCAATACCTGGGTGAACTAAGTTTAACACACGTTTTTTTTTATTTATTTATTTATTTATTTTATTAAAAGTTTTTATTGATTCCATATAACACACACACACACACACACACACACACACACACACACACACACACACACATATATATATATATATATATATATATATATATATATATATATATATATACATACATATATTAGAAAAAATAAATTGTGTGCCAAAAACAAAATTATGAATACCACATTTCAACATTAATGCAACAATAAAACCCTGAACTTCCCCCCAAACAAAACAAACAGAAAAAAGAAAAACATGTGCATTAACCCCACACACGACAGTGCCAACTGGCGTCAATCCCTCTAAACTCAAAGAGTCCATGTACGCCTACGAGAGCCCCCGCGACAACTTTGCCATCGGATTGCTCAATTTTACCTCACAAATTTGTAAAGCAAAATTACATAACATCAAATATTTTGTAAAACAAACCCCAGCCAATAGGCAGAATAAACACAAAGAACGTGTAGACTCATTCACCGAACTGTCTCAAAGGTGTGTTCCTTCACAAAACAAATTCCAGCCAATATATAGCCGTTCAGTTTCCTCGGTCAGACAAACGAATCTTCAGTGAGCCAGCTGATGAGTGCAGCAGATGACATAATAATTCCAATGTCCCACGAAAATACTCCACATATCATACTCCAGCCAACAGAAGGCATGAGCACAAGGAACTGACAGATTCATCCATAACTGTCCCGAAGTAATGTTATTTACAAAACAAGCTCCAACCGCTAGGCGGAACCAGCACAAAAGGAAACGAAACACGCATCCCGGTTCCTCAGATGTTCAAGAGTCAATTCACTCGGAGGCCGCATAAAAGAATATCCCATGATTTACACAGTCCGCCAACTTTATAAAAGACATCCTTTGTGTGGGCATGTAGATATGTTGCGGTCATCCGTTCATTGTAAAAGTGATCTTCCGTTAATGCAAAAGTTTCTTTAAGGAAAAGTGTTAATCCACAAAACAAAACAAACTCCAACCACTCGGCGGAGCCAACGCAAAAGGAAACAAAAATGGCACCCAGTTTCCTCCGAAAGCCAGAGTATGTACAGTGTCAATCCACTCACAAGAAAAACACCCAATGGTTTACTCACCCATTGTTTCAATAAAAGACATTGCCTGACTGGGACATGTAAATACTTTGCTGCCATCCTTGGTGTTTATTCTCAGTCTGGCCGGAAACATCAGAGCAAAAGTGATCTTCCACTGATGTAAGAGTTTCTTGCATTCCCTAAACTGATCGCGTTTCTCTCTTGTCGAGTTCGCAAAGTCCGGGAACAAGAAAATATTGTAATTCTTCCAAGAAAGCTTTCCTTTGCCCCTCGCCTGGTGCGACATGAGATCTTTATCGGATGATCTCAAAAATTTGGCCAGAATCGACCGGGGCCTTCCTCCCTCAGCAGATCTGTGAGCTGGGACTCTGTGAGCTCGCTCGATTTCCAGCTTGTGGCCTGGTATGTCGAGCAGACTCGGGAAAAGCTCCTCTAGGAATTTCATCATATCTCTGCCCTCCTCATGCTCAGGAATTCCATCAATTCGAATGTTATTCCTGCGGCTTCTATTCTCCAGATCTTCAAGCTTTTCAAGAACACGTTCCAAATCAACTTTGGTCACGGGAGGATTAGCGGCTAATTCCCTCTCTGATGACTCCAAATAATTAATTTGTTTTCCAACCTTTGTCACTCTTGTGACTAGCTCAGAGAATTTTTTTCCATCGCCGTAATCAATCGACGTATTACAGCGAGGTCCTCCAAGTCTGCAAGTACCTTTGTCAAAATCACCGACATGTTGGACAGTTGACGCTGGATTCCTTCTCCCGCCACGCCATCCAAATCGAGTCCCCGGTCCACAGGCCTGTCTGGGCTTTCATCTTGAACCCGTAAGTGTATTTTATTGTCTCCAGAGCCCGAGGATTTTGACTTCTTTGCCACGTTTACCCCAAACAGTAAATGTGTAACTGGGTGTATCGAATTTCACCAGATTATATCATGAAAATAATTAAAAGAATTAGCAAAGTGGGCAGAGCTGTCTCTCACATGTCTGCCCTTCGCATGGCGTCACTGTACTCTCAGTCTTTTGTTTTAATGTGAAATCATATTTAGTAGCTGCACAGAATCAAACAGATGAGTGGAGTTTAAATGCAGTTTAAATTTCTTCTTCACTACATTATAATTTAATTAGGAATAATGGGCCATTTCACTGTAATGTAGTCTCATACTTTTGAAGCTCTTTATACCTGAGGGCTGCTTTATGAGATGAGATATGAACACTAGAATATGTTGATTAAAATCCTTATTAATCCATTTACTGTGGTTCATTTTTAAAATTGATCCTGTTTTTTGAAGGTATTTCATAGCACATTAAGCCTCAGCTGTAGGAACTTAGATAGGAAAGTAAAGTACAGCATACTTGGTAATTGGTGAAATAGATACAATTTTAACTGCACACCATTTTTTAGGAGCTCAACTCAATTAAGCATGTTAGCAAAACAAAGCCAGAATATAAGAGGAAATGTGCACATAAGAGTCAGGAACAGGGTCACATGTGATGACTTGAGTTTCAGTAAAGATCAGTAACATCATGTGTTGGGTCTTTCAGCATTGTGGACGTTTATCAGTGAAGGTTTGGGAAGCTGGAAAGCATTTAACACACAAAAAATCTGATTCAATATTTTAGATCTGGAATTTGTCCTTTATTAATGGAGAGTAAGAAATGTTTTGTCAGATAACCTAAATAAGTCTTTCAAAATTGAAATGCACTTGTTTAGTTAAAGTAAAAAATAGTAATAAAAATAAAAATGTGTAACACATTGCATTTTAAATTCTTCTAATCAGATTGCAGTTACTGCCTTTCAAATTAAGTAATACATTTTTTAAGGACTTACTTAGGTTACACATTTCTAAACATTATTAGACTGCAGTCCATTAAGCACCGCTGTCTAATTGTCATTAGGTTGTTGAAAGGATTACATAATGGTTTTAAAAAAGTACCTTTTTTAGCATTCTTAGTGGTCTAATACCACTCCTCAATGTCAGATATAGCCAATCAAATCAAAGAATGTGGGACTCATAGAAGCTAAGCATGAATCTAGTTAATCCAGGCTCCCACAATGAGGGTGAAAAACTTGAGGGTAAGAAAATAATTTTGTGTAAGTATTTATTTATTTTTTTGCTAGCCAGCTAACACAGCAACGCAATCTCATGAAAATTCATACATATTTTACGAGTTGGCTATTTCATATGATTTTGTACGATTTTGTTCATATAAATTCACAGATGTGTAATGCGCAAGTAAGCGCAAGTTCCATGCACGCGGCATTAAGGACATGCTTATTAATATTATTCCCTTACCCAAACCCCTTATCTAAACCTAACCGATCAGTAGAGTGTGTAAACATGATAGGAAGCTGTTGTGAGTGACAGAAGCAAGTAATTGTCGCGTATTAGATGGAAACGATGTCCAGCGACGTCGCTGGCTGTAGTAAAAGTCATACGAATTCATATGAGTGCAGTTGTATGATATCATACGATATAGCCAAATTTAGAAAATTTTTACGAATCGTCATGAGAATGTGTTGAACACAGTCATGTTATTTGACAGATACATCAATAATGAAAAGAAAGTCAGATTTGAGACAGCACAAAAAAGAAAGTTAAGCTGACTAAAACAGGCACATTGCTAGCAGGCACAGTGGTAGTCTTGTATTGTGTGAATGATAATAATAATAATAATAATAATAATAAAACATATCTTTTGAAAGCATAAATTATAAACTGCATGTGGTGCTAAGTCTATGACTTGTGTGCGACAGTAAACAAGAAGGAAAATATAGACATTATTTTGAATTTGTTGAGTGGAAAAACGAAAACTTTTCTCTGAAAAGTGTTTAAGTAAATAGTAATGTGATTACTTTTTTGATTAAGTAATCATTGAAGTAATCTTATATAAAAATAACAACTTAACTTGATTACAAATTTAGAAAAGTGATTTTTTATTTGTAGTGGATTACTTACTGGATTTGAGTAATTTACCCGAAGCTGAGTATAGTATGTCTGATTTAACCTAACTACATTAGTTACACTAATGAAAGCATTTTTTAAGGATCAGAACAAGTAGAAATAGGTCATTACGCTAACAACTGCACATTTTCACTCTTTACAGTGTATTCTGTCCAAATGTTTTGATACTAGCCAATTTGAGATGTATAAAGAAACACAATGGCAAGCAAAACACAATCATTCTGTGAAGAAAAAAAAAAAAAAGAAGCCTTCTTTGTGTTGGTGCAGATATGATATAACTGCAGGATAGTGTAAATGAAACTATAAGCTTAGGTCTCTATAATAATATTTAGGCTATTTTATGCAGAAACGCTGAAATAATATCCTTCGTACCATCTGCAGATCACAGTGCTCATTTACAGAGGTTTGAAGGGAACATCTATCATATTTGGAACAAATAAATGAATGACACTAGAAAAACAATATACTGTCTTGTGAGACAACTCCTCTTTTAAGTCATTCGATCATATCTGCTCTTTAAAATAATCATAATCTTTCCTTTTAAATGTCAACCCTACATATTTATTTATTTAGCAGACATTCTATCTACATGACATGCAAATGAGGAATGCCACATGTAAGCAACTCATATTATAATTAACAAGCAGGATAAATAACATTTTAAGCCCTACACATTTTGTGTTTATAAGTCTTTTCTGTCATGATACCCACTGTAAGGTTGTTTTACAAAACAGGTAAATCACTTCCTCAATGTGTGTTTATCAGGGCGGATCTATTTTTTTCTTCTTCTAGTATTTGTCTGAGAGTTGGAGCAGATCATTTATTTGTTTCATTGATATTCTCCTGTCATGTGTAAGGACAACAGTGATGTGAGTGCAGCTGTGATTGCAGGGAGTGTGATTGTAGTGTGCAGTAAATTAATCAAAAAACAGATTAAAGTACTGCAATCTGTGAGCACTTCAGCATGATCAAAGCATTAGACAATCAATCCACACAATCTCAAATCAACTGTAATGTATTCACATCACACATAACAGACATGACAGTGATGCAGACAGAATGAGAGCAGATTACTAGAGAAATTACTGATTTAAGTCACCTCTTGCTTGAGGGATTATTAGGTTGGTTTAGTGTCAATAGTCAAAACCACCATCTGTAGACTGATATAAGACAAAGTACTGTTTTTATAAACAACATTCTGAAAAATATGGCTGCTTTGCATCATGAACAATAAACAATCATATGTTATAGAAGGCATCAATGTAATCTCATTAGTTTTCATAATTATATTTAATTAAGAATGGTTCTAGCATGCACATATTTTAGATTTTAAGAATCTGATATGTGCAATATCTACTGTACATATGGGTGACTTAAAAATGTAAACACGTTAACACATGTACTGTACATTAGCGCATCATTAGAGATGTTCCAGTGTTATCATTAACAAAAACCGTCTGTCTGTTTGTCACTTGGAGTCTACAGTAGATTGTGTTATTGCTAGCTTTATTTCTGGAGCACTGGTTTAGTCAACCTGGACTCATAGAATCACGAACAATACCTTTGTTGTACATGGCTTATTGTACATATTGTCGCCATTTCCTGGTGAAATGAATACACTTGGAGACGTTTTTGTACACTAAGGTTTGTGCAATGCTTTAACTTTTTTTTTTTTTCAGAGCAACCTTATTTACACCCAGAGATATATAATGTCAAATCAGAAGTACATTTTTGGCTCTGTTTTTTTTCTTTTTCTAGCAGTTTTTTAAGGCCCAGGTATACTTATTTTTTGCACGTTCTGGATTGGCTAGCGCCTGGTCGACCGCGTTGCCTTTGTGAGTATACTCTTCTGACCTTGAGCGAATACGAATACGTTTGACGCATTCCCACTACAGTTTCTTTGTGATACTCTTTTAGAACAGTCAATATTAGGCGCATGCATCAGTGACACGCACAGCTGAGGACCACATGACCGGGTCAAGAAAATCTAGGCGGCACGCTGTCAAGCCGCGCGGCTGTGCTGATGATGCAATTTGTTTCACACATACTGTGTGAAGTGGACATGTCCACAATGTGGACACCCAAAGTATACTTTGGCCTTTAGGCTGAGAGTCACAGAATGTATCATAATCTATATCATTAAACAATTTGAAACGTTTTCTTAACAGTGATACCAGACTTGACACTCCTTGGGTTTTTTTTTTTGTTTTGTTTGTTTGTTTGTTTGTTTGTTTTTTTGTCGAATTATAAATTGTGGCAAAATGTCTCTTGCTTATCATAAAGCAGGAAGTGGGAACCGGGTGAACAACCACGAAGACTTTTAAGTAGACACAACATAAAACTGCTTTTCAGCATAACCAATCCTTGATGCACACACACAGCTCCGTGTGCTCTCTCACTCCATTGGCTTTCCAGCCCAACATGTGGAACACACATGTTTAGCGGCTGCATGCATCTCTCTCTCTCTCGAACTGGTGTCTCCGGCTCTTCTCTATCCCCCTCTCGGCTGATGGGGGTACTCAAGTCCGAGTCAAGCGTTCAATTTTAATGAACTTGGACTTGTCACGGACTCGAATGCCTTTTTACTCGGATTTGACTCGTACTCGAGCCTTTCGGGCTGGGGATTTTTTTCCGAGTCCGGCCGAGTCCATGGCATTTGTGATGCAATGAAAAACAAACAAATAAACAAACAAATAACGTAACATAGGGTGACCATACGTCCTCTTTTCCCCAAACATGTTTGCATCCGGCCAGGATTCCAAAATTGAAAATACAATGAAGAACACAAGTGAGGGGAGAAGTATCTATTCATCTATTATCCATACTAAATATAATGCGAAAAGAAAGAAACGTCAGCCCAAGGTGAGTTCGATCTTGACTTTAGGGAAGTAGGCAACACCTGGACACAACACAGCAGGAGGACTGAAAAGTGTGAAGTGTAGTACTGTAGTATATAAATATTTTTTAATGGTATCTGATCTTTTATGTTTTTATTTTATGTTTTTGTATTTAATTATATGGGCATTAAATGTTTAATATTACTATTTATTAAATGTATTAAACACATTAAATGTATTTACTTAATTACATTAAAAGTATTTCACCCATATTTTTAGATAGAAATAAACTAAATTGAATGGACAAATTGAAAATGAAGTATAAATAAAAACTAAATTAAAATTCAAAATAATAATAACTCTGGTTGTAATGACTAACACAGCTTTCACTTTCTTTGGTGTATGTTTGAGTGGAGGGGAAAAAGCAACAAATCAGAATCAGAATCAGAATGAGCTTTATTGCTAAGTATGCTTACACATACAATGAATTTGTCTTGGTGACAGGAGCTTCCAGTGTACAACCATACAAAAACAGCAGCAAGACATAGATAATAATAAAAATAAAAATAATTATACACATACGTACAGACACACACACATGTACACACACAGACACACACATACATACATACATACACACATACACATATGTAGTGCAATCTAATTCAAATCTGTTATCTGTTATGTACAGTGCAAATACAAATCTGTTATGTACAGTACAATTTTTTTTTTTTTTTAGAGGAATGAAATGGCAGAAGAGGTTGGATGTGTTGGATAAATATAAAAAAAGTTTAAACTGTGTATTGCACATAATTGAAATGTCAGCAGAATGCAATAAGAATTGCGTTGAAGGACAGTTTTGTCTTCATACACCTAAAGCATATGCTTTCATTCTGAAACCACTTTGAAGTTTGTTCAGATACTAATCATTTGTTTTTTGCATTTATATTGATAGATAGATAGATTCATGAACAGATTCATTCAGACTCGACTCGGACTCGGCCTGTTATGGGCTCAGTCTTAAATCCGACTTGGCCCCTTTTGGACTCAGACTCGACTCAGACTCAGTTGTTTAAAGACTCGGACTTGACTAAGGTGGACTCAAACCCAACACTACAGCTACGCTCTCCTTTTCGTCACATACCCCCAATGTCTGATTCAGGCCGGGGAACCAACCGGCCTGACTTACTCCCCCCCATTCTTGGAGGTTGCCTTTACCACTGTTCCGCTGCTGGCTGGTCTTCCCCACCTCCTAAGAACATGAGTAAGATGAGGGGAAGGAGAGGGGACAGAGAAAGAGAGAGCGGGAGAGCCTGAGAGAGAGAGAGAGAGAGAGAGAGAGAGAGAGAGAGAGAAAGAAAAAGAGAAAAGAGAAAAGGGAAAGAAAAAAAATTCTGTTTCCCGACCACATGCCAGTCAGTCACAGCGGTTCTCAGCGATGCCGGGTGATGGTACTGGACCCCTCAGCCGTACCTTTATGCCGGCAGCTGGCACACTGCTCCAGCACCACCGAGTCGAGCACTCCCTCGTCATCGTGATCCTCCATCAGCTGCGAGGGCTCTCTGATGGCGCGTCTTCCTCCAACTCCAGGTTTCGGCACCACTTTGGCATAAAGTCTCTTGCTTATCATAAAGGAGGAAGCGGGAACCAGGTAAACAACCACAAAGACTTTTAATTAGACACAACATAAAACAGCTTTTCAGCATAACCAAACATTGATGCACACACACAGCTCCGTGTGCTCTCTCACTCCGTTGGCTTTCCAGCCCAACACACGGAATGCACGTTTAGTGGCTGCATGCATCTCTCTCTCTCTCTCTCTCTCTCTCTCTCTCTCTCTCTCTCAAACTGGCATCTCCGGCTTCTCTTTATCCCCCTCCCGGCTGATTGGGGTAACTAAGTGCCAGGTGTCCATCCTTACGGCCCAGCCATGCCCTCCTCCTCGTCACATAAGCCTTTAATTTTGTGAACGTCACTGAAACAGGAAATCTTTAAAAACACCTTCAGTGCTTAAAGGGTTAAACAGTGATTGTCAGTTCAATTGGAATTACATTAGAACCATTTACTCTTGAAATGCATCATACATTTTGACTAGTACAAAACAGCACAATGCACAAATGACAGATATTTTCATGTTTTATTATCGATTACTGTTTTGAGATAAAATGAGATTTCTTTATTAATATCTCTCTCTCTCTCTCTCTCTCTCTCTCTCTCTCTCTCTCTCTCTCTCACTCACTTTCTCTCTCTCTCTCTCTCTCTGCCCCTATGGTTTTGCCTCATCAGCAGTCGTAGTCTACATGTTCAGCCAGCTGATTTGTCAAGGGTAACACCAAAAGATTCTGATAGGCACTTGGCAAATCACCCAGTTGATCTAAAATATTGACCGGCCACAAAAAGTCATTACACACAATAATAGCAGGCAAGACCTTGAGTGTGACTTAATTAGGTTTCAAATGCCATCAAATGTGTTTGCAGGGGCACAAAAAGACCATGTGTTTAAAATGTGTGAAACTTCTTTGCAAATGGCACCAATTTTTCTTGCAACTTACCTTAATATCTCTGTTGATCATGAGCATTATTTGTCATTGTACTGGTATAAGATGGTATTATTTTGCATGTTGAATTTTGCATGCTGTCAATTTAAATTTCAGTTTTGGAGATTAGTCAGGATTAGGCTTAAACAGATTTGTGTGTTCCTGCCACAGTTTATGTCATAGTAATCATATGAAGGGGGCAAAACATATCCCTTTTTCTTTTTTTTTCTTTTTTTTTTTTTACCAATATACAGATTCTTTCTAAAAAAGGTTATTTCTAAAATGAAATACCAGCATATGAGTTACCTTTCCAGCAAAAGAGCAATGATATCAAACATGCTTGTCTGTTTCAAATCTTCCTGTGGATGTTTATTGATAATTCAACATGATATCATTAGTATTCATGGGTATTTGTGAGTAAAGTGCAGGTCCATTATACATTTTTAATGTTTCTATAAACACTAATATATAAATGTATGGACAGAACTGAACATATTATTCTGATCAACTGGACATATTTTATATAAATCATGTAGAAATACATAAATACTGATCTGAATAATCTACTACAACATTCTACTATAACCTGAATAAGTGAGAATCTTTACAAACAATGTTTGGACTGCTTTTTAAAACCAATTTATGACTGTAATTGTTTACAAATGGTTCATACATTTTATTAGCTTAAAAAAAAAAAGGGTAACATTTTACATTAATGTTCTCTTTGTTAAGGGTTTATTAATGGGTTCATTAATGACTAGTAAGCCATTTACAAATGCACTATAAATATTTGATATGCAGCTATAAATGCTTAATAAATACACTCATTCATACGTTATTAATCAAAAACATAAAATGCCCTAATTCATGATCTGTGTCACAATGCAGCAAAAGAATTGACTCTGTATGACTGAGATTAAAGAGACCAGTTTTCATCCACTTTTTGTTTATATTCATAACTGTTATGATATCATATTATATAATAAAGCCTGATGACCATTAAACCACACTGAACTTTATGTATAGTTTTCTAATGTTGGCGACTCCATAAGAAATTCTTGATTTGTGTTAATTTTACATTAAAGTTGTTTTTATTTAGCATTTAGCATAGCATTTATAACATGTGAGGTTAAATGACTCACTATTTGGCACACAATCTGAAGTATTACATGAAAACTGACATTTTTATTAATGTTTTTATAACCACACAATAATTTATAATGCATTTGTAATTGAATTACTAGTCAGGAATGAGCCCCTTTATAACCCCTCAATAAAGGGAATATTAATGTAAAGTCTTACCAAAAACTGAATTCAGAGGACTTTCCTTTTATTACTTCCATCTGGATGTCATTTGTACATAAATATGCCATTTAAAAGATCTGATAATGTTCCTCCTTCATTCACTGATCATTGAGAGTCCCGCCATTGGATTGTGTCTGATTATTGTCTGATTGGGATTGTATTCTGATTATTGCAATCTTCAGAGGATTCATAGATAGCGGGCAGTGGTAGCTCAGCGGTTAAGGCTCTGGGTTACTGATCACAAGGTCGGGGGTTCAAGCCCCAGCACCGCCAAGATGCCACTGTTGGGCCCTTGAGCAAGGCCCTTAACCCTATCTGCTCCAGGGGTGCCGTATCATGGCTGACCCTGCACTCTGACCCCAGCCTAGCTGGGATATGTGAAAAAGAAGAATTTCACCGTATATGTGCAAAATGTATAATGTGTGATAAATAAAGAAAATTATAATTATAGATTAATACATGTGCACGATTGCTTATATTTTAGAAGTTGTCAACACATTGACATTGTATGTTCACTGTCTATTAGCACAATTTATGTATAAATACCTATGAATACAAAGCCTGGTTCTGCAAACATTGACAACCAAGCCTATTTTTCTTTTCGATGTATTACAGGCTTTGGTGTCCTCACAATTAAGACTATATAGGCTACTGCTATGAAGCAACATTACTAAGTGGTTGCAATTCTAATATTATTTTTTCCTAGTATAAATCAATTAATTTTAAAGTAATAGCTATAAATAATATGTTATTAAAAACTAAAGAAAGGAGAGCATGAGAAGATCATCTCTCAATTCTCCTACCAAGCTGTTTGGGTTTACAATTAGGTTGCTTGGCTCACAGTTATTTGTCAAAAAGCATTTTGTATTAAAAGTCTGATAATGAATTTGGCTTCTTTCCCAGAAAACGAAGATCTCCACGTATGATAAGATGTGGGAGTTCATGAGCAGTCGCAGGCATTCGGTGATGGTGAAGAGCATCGAGGAGGGAATTGAGCGGGTGCTAACCTCAGATTACGCCTTCCTCATGGAGTCCACCACCATTGAATTCGTCACCCAACGCAACTGCAATCTCACACAGATTGGAGGCCTCATTGACTCCAAGGCCTACGGAGTTGGCACACCAATGGGTAAGACTGATTATTCCACATTTGAAATTCATCTTTTCACATATCAAGTAGTTATGTTCACTGAGCAGTTCACTGAGGACTAAAACTGGATAACTGTTTGATAGACAAAATTCATTCTGCACCTATTCTGTTTTGTTTTAAATCTTTTTATCTTGTTTAGGCATTCTACGGTCAAATATTTGTAACCACTAAACTGTATAATGATCATTGTCTAAGGCAACCAATCTCATAGTTTCATCTCTCTTGTATCACTCTTTCTTTTCACATAGTAAAATAATTTTAGCTCAAATCTATATTTTATGTCGATTAATTTATATATTTGGCAAGTTATTTAATTGTGATAGGGTTGTACCATGTTGGGGTTCATTTTGAGGTAATGCACGGTAGACATTGGTTTTAAAATGTGATTGATATCAAAAATTTACCTAAAGCTAACCTTGTCTGAGGTTTAAATAATGAGACACCATGACTCAAAGCTCCAAAATGGTGATTGCTAATTTCTGTTGTCAATCAATATTTACACCAATGATTGAAACGATGCTTCTGGAAATACTGACATTATTGATCTAATCAATAATCAGTCACTGCCATTTGCCAAGAACTGAAAAAATGTGCATAACCAAAACTCTCCGGAATACTATCTTCCACAAAAATAAGTCATTACTACCTCAAGAAAACATGAATCATTGAACAGACTGATTGAAATGAGAGACGCGGTCGTTTATGAACACTGACATTGAAGTGTATTCTCCTCAAAGTGTGTTTCTCTCACACTGCAGCGTTGACTCAAATCTTCATATCATCTTGATTAATGACTGTCTGGCTCGGTCAGTGAAGGTGAACCGGTTGAGGTTAGTGTCTCTGAACGGCACTCAGTGTCTCTTCAGCGGCTCAGCGAATCTGCAGAAATGCGGATCCCGAGGCATACGTGTGTGAAATAGACAAATGGATGAGATAAATAAATGAAAAGAGAATCCATGAGGCGTTTCCCCTCCTGCGCATAAGATTATCAGTCTCAGTGGCAGATTGTCTTAATCCTGTTATACATTCAGAGGCAGAAATGGGGGATAGAGTCCCTGCTAAGGCTTGAGTCTGAAAACATCCAGAATTATACATGATACTGCTGTAAGACATCTGAACACAATGACCCTATAAACACTTGCCTTATCACAGGTTTGTAGAAAGGGAAATAGGGTTTCTATGTTTTCTTTCACATTAGAGGCAGTTTATGAGCTGTGTACAAATAATGCACAGAATACGTTTGATACCAGGCTGGGATAAATAGTCAAATCTAATGTTATTATTCCTGAGATTATTCTTTTTTTTATTTGTAATTTATATACAGTGGGTTCCAAAAGTCTGAGACTACACTGAAGCTGGGATTCTAAAACAATTTTACACACAACAATGAACTACGTTTTGAAAATGGAATTTAAAACAAAGGGGAACACTTTGCGGTAATGTTCCCTTTGATAATGCGTTATTTTATGACTAATAATTGATTTACAAATGCGTTATAAATCATTGATATGCACTTATAACAACATGAGTAAAAATGGTGACTTTCATGCAATACCTCCCAAATAGTGAGCCATTTTACCTCACGTTATACATGCTTAATATCACTTATTCAACATTAGTAAGTTATAAAAATGTATCAAAATGTAAAGTTGTCAGCTATGAAGCATTTATTGAGCAGCTGCCAACATTAGAAACCTGTAAAAAAAAAAAAAAAATTCAGTATGATTTAATGATCATCAGGCTTTGTTTTGTTATATATGCTGTGAATGAGCGTGATGACCCGAAATGTTTTTTTTGCAGAGGATTTAACTAGGACTAGGCAAAACCATTCTTTTTTACATCAACGTGACAAAGAAAATGTCAGCTCAAGTGAGTCAAGGCATTACAGTAATGAATATAAACACAAAGCAAAATGTAGCAAAATGACATAATCCCTTCTTTTAATCTCAATATAATAGCTGATTTTTTTCTGTAATGTGACAAATAAAAAATAATTTTAAAATAACTTATTTTAATTTTTGATTAAAATAAGTATGAATATGTGTATTTATAAAGCATTGATATACTTTTTATTTATATTTATATACTTTTTATACTTATTAAACATTTATAAACGATACATGTAAGTTAAATCACTCTCTATTTGGCAAGTATTGCATGAAAGTCACTCTTTTTTATTCACATTGTTATAAGTATAAATGATTTATAAAGCATGTGTAAATGACTTATGAGTTATTAATCAATCCCTTTATAAACCCTTAATGAAAGGAATGAAAAGTCTTACCAAACAAAGAAACACTAGGATATAACATTAATAAAAATGTAAGTTCTTTGCACTATTTTTAGGTCACCAATCAAATAAGCAGATCTGTGACTTTGGCAGTGTTAACTCATTAGTACAAAAGTTCATGCTGGATAACATAATCATCGGGTTTTGTCCACGCTGGCTTGAGTGCATGCTATCATTAAAGCAAAAGTCAGGCATACCAATTTCTGAAATTTAAGTACATTTTTCAATTAAACTTTTGAATTTTAAATTATTATGATGATAATATAATTTGTATTTTGTATTTATTTATTTATTTTTTGCATGAAATTAGAAAAAAGCAAAACAGATGCATTTTCACTAGTGGTCTCAACAGTAGTGGCTTGTGACCACAGATATAGGTGGGGCAGATCTTGCGATGTTTCAGTGACGTAACTTTTTACAGGTCTGAAGTCAGCAAAAATATTGCCAAATTTGACTTTCACGGACATTTAAATATATTTTATCCACGATTTACCTCCATACACCGGCGAGTCTGATGTGTGACCGGCGAGTGCACACACCTCGTACATCATCGTGAACATCTCTTAATCAGAGATCTTATTCATCTCTGATTTGGTCGCAATATTACAAAACGTCTGTGTGAATGTAAGAATCCCATCTGTATGAATGTAAGAGCTGCTTTTAACTCATGAAGAATACACAGAATACACAGAAAGCAACCAAAGCATATTAGTGTATAAGACATTATGTGTACATCAGGGATGGGCAACTTTGAAGGGGGCGAGGGCCGACATATTTTCTTTTTTCTACCAAGGGACCGGATTACAAATCCGCACTCTAACAATGTTCACCCCTTTACTCAATTTCCTCATTATTGTGGGTAATCTATGCACAACTAATGCAATGTTCTTTTAAAGATTTTGTTACCTGTATTAACATTTTTATTTAACAATATTTATAAAAACTAATATAATTATTTTGTAACTTGTATTTTTACTAAAACATGCCATTCACATGTACAAATTCATGTTCAACTGACAAGCAATATACTTCAGACTTTCATTTTCAAGAAAATGTATCTCATTTGCATTGTCTACATTTGCAACAGACAAACACACAAATGAACAGACAACATTTTCAACCCCACCTTATAAAACAGTGTATAGGTATAAGTTAAAATCTAAATATTATCATCAGTAACAATACTGGATACAAGAACATAACATTTATGTGCATTAATACAAAACATTTCAGCACCACAACATACACGCTCGGACCGAATAGTCCGTGCGTCAGAGAACATTCTCTCTATTCTCAAGACTTTTCAACAATCAGTCAGGCATCTCAATCATGCATTTCTTCAAAGTTTCTCCCTCTTATAACAGCTTTTTACATTTTCACAAGCATAAGCGAAACAGCATCAGATGTCTTTGGTGATTCCCACACTGTCACGGATTTCATAAAAACTTTTATGCCTTTTACCCTTGTATTTAATTTACCCTTTACATCTGTGAGGAGAGCAGCTCTGGTGTATGTATCTCTCATACTGTACACCTCTTTTATCACTTGATCAATGGTGTATTTGCGAATCAAATTGAAATCTTTAATGACAGATTTCGTATCCAGGCAAACAAAAGACATGGGTTCCACCTGCGTACATTAACAATAGCGCGAACTATGTGGCTGACAAGCTGAGGTAAAATTTAGCTCAATTTACCTTATAAATGATGAGCAAGTGTAAGTTGTTGCATGCTAGAATCCTAGAGTGATCAGCAGGTCTGCTAAGAACAAGCGAACTCTTCTGGTCAATAGTTGTAATAGCATCATAAATTGAATGCAATCTTTACATAATCCTTTTTTCAAAAAAATAAAAGCAATCCTCAGTCTTGTCGACAGGCCGTATTCAACAATACAGAGCCGCATCCCACAGCACAGCACAATTAAAAAATTGAATTTTGGTGACAAACATGGCGGCGCGGTCGTACAGTGACGTCACATGAAACAGGTCAATAGGTTATGAATAACCAAAGTCTTTTTAGCAAGTCAGTTCACTCGGCGGCCATCTTTGGAATGCTCTCGGGCAGTTATTTTTCTATGTATACAAGTGCAGCTCCTATCTACTTGAATGGGAAAAGACCGAAATCTCCAAAATGGATGGTCAAGATTATGATCAAAGAATATATTTTCCCGGCTTGTATAGCTAATGCGCATGCATGTTCTTTAGTTGATTGACAGCCAATGTCTGTATCTAAAAGGTTATTGGTTCTTTTGCATGTAAGGTGAGACTTCCTTTTCTACATCCGTTGACCGTTCCAATTTCTCCCATTTTAATAGAAGTGATCTGTCTCTGTATAACCACTGTTTGTTTTTCTTTCTCTCTCTCTTACATTAATTAACTGGTTCAACTCATTAATTATAGGTTTCATATAACAGAACTATCTACATGCCATGTACACCTTTCCACAGTACTAAAATACTAAATGCTTAATAATAATTAAATTACTAATAGTTTTAAAGTAGTAAATAAAAAAGTTTCAAGTAATAAATAGGTTCGCAGTAGAAATGTTTCAGATCACATACACCTATGCAACTGTCCCCTTGCAAAATAAAAAGAACGAAAAAGTAAATATGGAAAACATAACATTTTATTCAGTTTACACAGAGCAAGGCTTTTTGCCATACAATTTTTCATCATACAATGTCTTACCACATACCCTTGTCTTTTGATTTCCAAATTATTTTTATGTTTGGCTTGTCAGGACCTGGATGTTTGATGGCCAATTTGTCTGAATTTGCAATAGAAACGACACGCTGTTACACACACATCCAGAATCTGTCACACTGCTGGCGCGCACTTACACTCAAGTTATCTTTTGTTTGGCTCTACGTTCATGAGCAGATTAATTACTCCCCCAATGAGTCTCAATGAAGGCTCGTTGCAGTACCATATTTGACCACAGGTTTCCATTGGAAAAAGAGAGGGGCACTGTGGAGTTCAGGAAGGCAACAGATTCTCTGCCCTACATGTGTAACGGAGGTTTCTGCTACATTAAGACTTAAAAACAGAATAAAAACGTATATTATGCATGCTTTTAAGTACACATGTCAGCATTCTGAACACATTTACGGGTTAGATACATTATTGGCAGTTTAGGGTATGGATCTGTGTTTTCAAGTGGATGAATATTTAGGTGAGGCTCTGCCCTACCAGCCCATATAGACCAGCCACACCTGGGTCTCATACTTTTGGACCTTACTGTATATTTATTGTATACTATTAAACATGAGAGAGAGAAAAAGGAGAAGAAAATTGTGGTAGAATCATTTAGAAATTACCTCAAAGCTGCATATGCAACAAATGACCTCAGCGTGTGATCATATCACATATAAAACAGCATGATCCATTACATGCAGAATTGCTTTGAAAGGACCAAAATAACCAAGAATGGAAGAGGCACCTTGATGTGAGAATCAAAGGCCTTTTGGCCACCTACAGAGCCAGACATCTCTACTTCAGGCACCACATCAATCAGACAAATGAATGTATACCACTAGCTTCATTTCACTCATTCAGTGTTCTGTGAGGACTGATGTACTCTGTTCTGTGGCTTTATGTGGCTGATATGTTCATAATGTTCAGTTTTGCAGCAGAGATTAAACTTCACCCTATCTGGACACGTACCAAGGGACCTCTGATGACCCGGCATGTAGAAAGGAATTATGCATAAATTACAAATACTTTAAATTATTTTTTTTCAAATAATAAATACTTAGATAAATAAATAAAATCTCATTAAAAGCTGGAAAACGTTTTTGGGCATGTGCAGACATTTTATTCTTAATACACGTGATGCAGATGTAAAATATATATTTCCATTGAGTTTCAGTTACTTGCTCATAAACAGAACTTTCTAAATTTGCAATCCAATCAAATGATTTGGATTGAGAAAACGTGCATGTAAACATAGTCGTTGTTTAGTCACTAGTGTTTACAGTGACACTAGTAACAGTAACAATAGCCAGGTCAGTGAATTCAACAAGAAATATTCCTCCAACGCACCTCAGTGAAGTTACAGGGACAACTGAGCGGTTCCCTGCTTTATGGTTGATAGAAACTGCACATACCCTTATCAAGTCATTAGACTGGGAGGAAAGTAAATGTCCAGTGAGAAAATTACTGAGCCTGCATTGCAGCGAATGTCAATACTGAGATGCTGAAACATATTCTGATTAAAAGAGGGTTACATTTCTTAACAGGGGAGATGAATATTGAACCTCTGTCAGGATTAGTAATCTAGAGTCGCTTACTAGCGAATAATTAGTACATAGCTAGACTTTCAAATATCTGCATAAAATCCACTTTACATTTTCTTCTGGCCAAGAACTGCCAATTACATATTTAAAGCCACAACCCACAGGTCAAGTTGTTTGTATGTGACCCTTTAGGTGCTGATTAATCTGAAATAAACTCAATTTTTCTTTCTTCTGTGGTACACAAAAGCTATTTTTCTATTAAAATAATGGTAAGGTTTAGACTTAAAGGAATAGTTCACCCAAAAATGAAATTCTCTCATTATTTACTCACCCTCATGCCATCCCAGATTGGATAACTTTCTTTCTTCTGCAGAAAACAAACAGCTCTGTATTCCATACAATGCAAGTAAATGGGTACCAAAACTTTTAAGGCCCAATATTTAAATAAAGGCAGCATAAAAGTAATCCATAAGACTCCAGTATTTAAATCCATATCTTCAGAAGTGATATGACAGGTGTGGGTGAGAAACAGATCAATATTTAAGTACTTTTTACTGTCAATTTAAACTTTAACTTTAACATTCTTCATTTTTAGTTTTTGGCGATTGGGATTCTTCTTGCATATTGCCACCTACTGGGCAGGGAGGATAATTTACAATAAAAAGACTTAAATATTGATCTGTTTCTCACAAACACCTATCATATCGCTTCTGACGATGTAGATTTAACCACTGATTAGATTTTAGTCCTGTGAATTACTTTATGCTGACTTTATGTGCTTTTTGGAGCTTCCAACTTTTGGCACCCATTCACTAGCATTGTATGGACCTACAGAGCTGAAATATTTTTCAAAAAATCTTCATTTGTGTACTGCTGAAGAAAGAAAGTCATACACATCTGGGATGGCATGAGGGTGAGTAAATGATGAGAGAATTTTCATTTTTGGGTGAACTATTGCTTTAAGGGTAAGACTTTATTGTTATGTTTAGGTTTGGGTTAGGGGTTAAATTTAGTAATAATGGTAATAACATTGTTCATTGGGTGTTTTCTCTCTCTCTCTCTCTCTCTCTCTCTCTCTCTCTATCTATCTCTCTCTCTCTCTCTCTATGTGAGTAAAATTTGTAAATTTTTGTACGAGGCAACTCATTTGATTTCTTACGATTTCGCCATCTCGTACTATTATGATGTCCTGAGTTTGGGTTGGCTTATTAATATTAATTGGATGGTGCTCATGACGGTGACACAAGTTTGAGTTTGCCTTGCATCATTTCTTGAGCCTGTTCCCCCTTCTTTTCCTCATCATTGCATGTCTTCCCTCCAGCTCCTTTTCATTAAAAAGCCCAAATAAATATATAAATAAAACAATTGCAAATGGGCAGATCAAGGTGGTGTCAAGAGTTGTGCTATGACTTATGTACTTTCCCTGTAAACATTTTTCCTCTAAAATTCCTGAAGGTGAATGACAAATATTCACGAAGGTGTCTTGAAACCTCATAATCATAAATTGCTCATGTATCAGGGATTAATGGCTCAGATCTCTTAATACATTCATGGGTTGAAGGCCTTTGTGCTGGTTTATGGAGGGATCCATGTTACCCAGCTTTTCCACATGAACAGAGAATTCCAGCTATCAAATGCCTTGTCTCCCATAGATGTTTATGCTTAGTCACTCAGCTGGTTAAATGTGTCAGGTATGCTGTCTAACAGAAAACCTAGTGAGAGTGTTTTCAGCCTGTCGGCTGTGTGTCATGGTATTGTATTGTGTAGAGTTAATGCAGAGCACATGGAAAAGAATGTTTAGCATGATCACTTCCCTGTGTGCTGTTCTCAGACAGCTCTGCACAGGACATCGCCGTTGCTAATCCTACCCTTTCAGAGGCGGTTAACATAGGCAGGCTGCTCTTCCAATTCAGGAGTCCATTTAGCATATATCTCACTGACTTGAGCAGCACACAGTTGGCAGTGTGCATTAATGGTGGAGCTGTGATGGTGGGAAGTGCCTCAGTCTTTCTGGCAAGTGTCCCTGTGCTGTAACAGACAGGATCAGTGTTCAGACCATCTGCAGTCTAGCGTGTTGGTTAAAGGAATAGTTCACCCAAAAATGAAAATTTGCTGATAATTTACTCACCCTCAGGCCATCCAAGATGTATCTGAGTTTCCTTCTTCATCAAAATAGAATTTAAGACTTTTAGGATTTCATTTCAGGCCTCCTCCTCTAAACAAATCAAGTGAATGTCCTCCATTTTTTGACAGTACAAAATGCATATTTAGGGTGCATCAAAATAATCCACACGACTCCAGTCGACAAATAAAGTTCTTCTGAACGCAAACGATTGATTATTTTTAGAAACAAAACAATACTTAAAAACTTTTTAACTACAACTGTTCACTTCTGTACATCTCTGTGACGTGCACTCATTAGAGGGATAATGTAAGCTCGTTGGTAAGGTCATGCGTCACGTGGAGGAGGAGTCAGGAAGCGCGTCATTGTTTACAAGAGAAACTTGTGCCGTTCACAAACCAAAACAGTCCCAAACAATTTAAAAACAATATATAAAAAAAAATAAAAAAATAAAAAAAATATATTTTCCAAATAATAAAAAAAACAAAAAAAAAAAACAGTGTAAACAATGACGCACTTCCTGGCTCCTCCTCCACGTGACGCGTGACCTTACCAACAAGCTTACATCATCCCTCTCATGAGCGCATGTCACAGAGATAAGTATAAGTATTGTTTTGTTTCTAAAAATAATCAAACTTTTGGGTTCAGAGGACCTTTATTTGTCTACTGGAGTCGTGTGGATTACTTTGATGCACCCTAAATATGCATTTTGGACTGTCAAAAAATGGAGGACATTCACTTGATTTGTTTAGAGGAGGAGGCCTGAAATGAAATCCTAAAAGTCTTAAATTCTGTTTTGATGAAGAAAGAAACTCAGATACATCTTGGATGGCCTGAAGGTGAGTAAATTATCAGCAAATTTTCATTTTTGGGTTAACTATTCCTTTAATAAGATGTTTAAAGGAGAGTATTTTAATGCTGGGCGCATTTGAATGTCTAATTTCGTATACTGAGACAGGTGAATGCAAAAAGCAAATGTTGTGTAGTAATCTTAGATTATTGTACCAATTCTGGCTTTTAAAGTAAACATGAAATCAGAATGTACCCTATTTACTTTCTTAAAGGGTTAGTTCACCCTTCTGAAGGGATCCAGTTGTTTTTGGGTGAGAACAGACCAAAATAGAACTTATTTTTCACTGTACATATTGACAGCAGTCTGCAGCATGAAGCATTTCCCCATGTTTCAATTGCTTAAGGTATAAAATAATGGGGGGGGTTGTACTTACTTGTTTTGTTCCCCTCCATCCCCCTGGAATCTAAGCCCCTGTTCACATCTTAGATGGCATCAAGTTGAGAAAATATTGAGAGAATTTTAATCATTTTCGTGGCCATTTTCTGAATAGTGCATGATATTCCAAATATAAAAATGTTTGTCTTCATAATCTTTCATTAAACTCTGAAACAACTCTGCTTTTCAGTTGATTTTATCAAAGCCGAGCAAGCTATTGATTAATGTTAACCAGCAGCAGCTTTGGGTGTACTCTGATTACAAAGTAATTGGTTACTGTAATATAATGGCTTTAAGTAAAAAATTAAAATTTAAAATTCTTGTAATAAGATTACAGTTACTTTCAATTAAGGTTATTCCTATTAGGTACATTACTTGGATTATGCATATTTCTACATTATAAAACATTTAAAACATGAATTTTCCCATGTTTCTAAAATCAGTACCTTCAGTGCTTAGACCCCTAAATATTGATTGTTTCCAAACAGTTTGCCAAACACTCCACCATGACTTGTTTGGACAAAAAGGTAGTCCCGCCCCGAACTCATGCCATTGGTTGAGCCATTGTTGCTATGTTGCTTGTGCTGGCTTTGTTGAATGCGACCCACAGTGTTTACACTCTTCAGGAAGTCAGCCTACCAATGGTTTACTTCTAGTTGAGTCTGCACATAAAACTGGGATACAAGAAAGCATTTGAAAATCAAAATCATCACTTGGTGTCTTGCTAAATGTTTGTGACACCTGTGGTTTATATCAGTGATTTGTGGCAGTGCAGCTTGCCCCTCGAGGATTGTGGAAATAGAAAGCCCCCCAGTCAGCTTTCAGCATGTTGACTGTCCCTGTCCCTTGAGGCTTCATTAAGAAGAGTCATGTGCAATGCCATGTCATCAAACATCTGTCACTAGTTGGGTAGTGCACAAGGAGCTTATATATATATATATATATATATATATATATATATATATTAAATAGCATATGTTTGTAATACAGTATTTATATTATACTATGTTAGTATTTGTCCTGTTCAAGAAACTGAACCCACGGTTGCTCTAAGTTAATAGTGCTGTTCAACATCATGGGAAAGTTATTTTTGTAAATTCTACCAGCCCTTGTCGTATGGCAATAAATAAATATTTGAGATTCTTATATTTTAAATATTTGAGACCTAAACCAACAAAATAAACATTTGCATACTTCACTCACTCATAACTGCTTATGTGGATGTGGAATATAGGATTATATTATAATTGGTCACACTATCAATCAGGCAGTCTCTGTCTGTCTTATTGGGTGATTCTTGGGCAGAATAAGTTGCATTGTGTACTCTTTGTTGATAGTCAAATATCACATGCTGTTAGACAAGTTGCCTTTTGTTTTAAGCAGATTTAGGTGTCAGGTATCTTTAAATCCATGATAATATCCATCCACATGCTCCTGATTTCAAGTAATTGGGTTAGAATGAGACTTTTAACCTATATAAAGGGGTCTAGTCCATGGACTTACAATGCATATGTGTTACCTATGAGAGAATGACTGTCACCAATAATAATATAGGCTATAATCCTTATTATATCGAGTTAACCACAGTAATACCACCATTATTACCACATTAAAGGATCAAAGAGATTGTTGAGTGCTCTTATTCTTTCTCATATTTCAGATAAAATGAGAAAGCACCTTTCCAGATGTTTTTTACTCTGTTTACCTCTTTTTGCAAGGGAGGTGAGGGGGCTGATAGGAATCGGGGAGAATTTCAAATCGAGGCCCACGAGGAGGCCTAGAAGGAAACATTACCTCAAATTAAGAATGACAACTAGTTTTAATTAGACAGAAAATGAATAGATAAAAGCAGAAAATGCCGGTCCCTCGAATGTAATTGGGTTTTATTGGTGTTATCAATGGCACCCTGGGAGCTATGTTTCAGCAAACAGCATTAGGGTTTTATGGCTCGTACCACATTAGTTTGTGTCTTTCACACCTCAATACTGCTCATAAAACTGTGAGAATCTCACATAATCTCACACTGCTAGAGCAACAAACTTCATGTTTCTATTTCCCAGTTTTCATCAGAGTCTTTTAGAAAGAATAAGACTTTTTATATACAGTATGTATACATATGACCACTCACAGGTGAAGTGAATAACGTTGATCATCTACTAACAAGGCCACATGTCAAGGTCTGGGTAGATTAGATGGTAAGTGAACAATCAGTTCTCATAGTCAACTTGTTGAATGCAGGAGAAATGGGCAGGAGGAAAGACCTGAGCGACTTTGACAAGGCCATTTGTTATGGCCAGACAACTGGGTCAGAGCACCTCTGAAATGCAAGGCTTGTGGGGTGCTCCCGGGCAGCAGTGGTGAGTACCTACCGACAGCAGTCCAAGGAGGGGCAAAAGACAAACCGGCGACAGGGTGTTGTGTGCCCAAGGCTCATCGATGCACGAGGGCAACAAAGGCTATCCCATTTGGTCCGAACCGACAGAAGGGCTACTGTGGCACACTTCTCAAACATTTTAATGATGGTTACGGGAGGAATGTGTCACAACACACAGTGCATAACACCCATCTGCATATGGGGCCGCGTAGCCCATGATGACCCCTGTCCACAGTCTAAAGCGCCTACAATGGGTACGAGAGCGTCAGAACTGGACCTTGGAGCAGTGGAAGAAGGTCACCTGGTCTGATGATTTCCATTTTTTTTTACATCACGTGGACGGCCATGGACGTGTGCGCCATTTACCCGGGGAGGTGATGGCACCAGGATGCACTCTGGGAAAGATGATAAGCCAGTGGAGCAAGTGTGATTCTCTAGGCAATGTTCTGCTGAGAAACCCTGGGTCCAGTCATTCATGTAGCTGTCAATTTGACACATGCCACCTACCTAAATATTGTTTCAGACCAGGTACATCCCTTCATGGCAATGGTATTCCCTGATGGTAGTGGCCTCTTTCAGCATGATAATGTGCCCTGCCATACTGCACACATTGTTCAGGAATGCTTTGAGGAACATGATGAAGAGTTCAAGATGTTGCCCTGGCCTCCAAATTTCCCAGATCTCAATCCGATTGAACATCTGTGGGATGTGCTGGACCAACAAATCCACGGCGACTCCACTTCGCAATTTACAGGACTTGAAGGATCTGCTGCTAATGTCTTGGTGCCAGATACCACAGGACACATTCAGGGGTCATGTAGAGTCCAGGCAGGTGGTCATAATGTTTTGGCTCATCAGTGTGTATATCAGCTTGTCCAGATTTACTCTGTAGACTTTTTCACATTTTTACCATTAGTTTTCAGCGTTAGAGGGAAAATCTGTGGAATTCAGGAGGTTATCTCATGCACATAATCAATGATGAGTGTGATTTGGAGGTTGCATTTTCCCGCTAAAGCTCTATTCGTAAGGGATTAGTTTTCCAGAATTGTTACCATGGACGCCTGTAATGTTTATTGTCAATTTTCACAGCATAAGCAATGTCTGATGAAAATGGGTTTGTCTTCATAATTTATGCATTGGCGTCATGTTGAAACAGCCCCCCATGCATTGTACATAATCTGGTTCTGACACCGTTCCTCATTGCAAGACAGCATGGCGAAAGACTCTTTGAAGAAGCTCCCATATTAATGTATTATAACTTTACGTTACTGACAATAACTGTAACAACTATGGTATTCTGGTGGAAACTACTGAATAGTTACCATGGTAAACTATTTTAAGGGCTAATTGAGGGGTAAACTTTACCTTTAAATCTAAATAGATTTATCACAGTAATCTTTTGATAAGTGGTTTGTGTTTTCTTGATGTTTTCATACTGCAACTTTGGGGTCCGAGTCTCTAAACACAGAGGTGCAGCACCAAATTTTAGGCCCTCTAAACAATTTGGGTTTTGGTGGGGGTAAAATATAGATGTTTTTTAGATGGATATTTAACAGTGCTATATTATTTAGAAATAATTCTCAAATTCTTATTTCAAACACAATATTCTTTAAATCATGCAACAAATTAGAAAAAAAAAAAAAAAAAATCAATCCTACTAACAAAATAAATAATACATGTAGAAATTTTACACGTTTTCTTGTTGGCAAAGTCTCCATAAGATGTCTGAAATGAGAGGAGTGCTGGGTTGTTCAGTATATCCTGAGGCATTGCTGCTTTCAGGTAGTTTTTAAAGGTGCACAAATTTTTTCCATATTAAAAAAGTTTAACTTCTAAAGACATGAATTGTAATTTTGCAATATATGTAGTAGATCATGACCACTCACATTAAAATGGAGAGAGTCCGCACATGGCGGCTGCCTTGTTAGAATCACATGACCAGCCGAATACTACTCGATTAGTCTCAGTTACCGTCCTGTTATTTGACACTTTTATGCAGTGATTAAAGTAATCATGGCTGACTGTGTATACTACATTTCTACAGTGGCATTTGAAACTGAAAACTATTGATTTTAAATGATTCTGCATCCAAGCCACTAGGTGTCAGTGTAAGTCCAAGATGACAAAAATTACTGAGTGCACCTTTAACTTGCTGACATTTAAACAGGGTCTAAAATTAACTTATTAATTATTATTTAACTAATTATAATATTTACAATTACATAATAAAATACAAAATACATTTAAATAAATATCATGCAAAATTCAGTTTCATGGCTTTTTATAATAAATAAATTATAATTATTAAAATTAACTTAAATTATCATTAAATTAATTGTAATATCTATAATTAATTAATGAATTTATTTATTTATTTTTTTATCCCCCTTTTCTCCCAATTTGGAATGCCCAATTCCCACTACTTTGTAGGTCCTCGTGGTGGCGCAGTTACTCACCTCAATCCGGGTGGCAGAGGACAAGTCTCAGTTCTCTCCGCTTCTGAGACCGTCAGTCCATGCATCTTATCACGTGGCACGTTGTGCATGACACCACTGAGACTCACAGCACTGGAGGCTCATGCTAATCTCCGCAATCCACACACAATTTACCACGTGCCCCATTGAGAGCGAGGACCACTAATCGTGACCACAAGGAGGTTACCCCATGTGACTCTACCCTCCCTAGCAGCCGGGCCAATTTGGTTGCTTAGGAGACCTGACTGGAGTCACTCAGCACACCCTGGATTCGAACTCGCAACTCCTGGGGTGGTAGTTAGCGTCAATACTCGCTGAGCTACCCAGGCCCCACTTATAATTTATTTATTATAAAAAGCCAGTAAACTGAATTATGCATGATTTTTATTTAAATTTATTTTTGTCCCTATACAGTGGAATTATTTTGCTGTTTTCCCTGCGTATTACTGACAAAAAACACAGGTTATTCGTTATGTCAGTAAAGTGTAGTGATGGGCGCATTCAAAACACTGCTTCACGAAGCTTTGAAACCTTTATAAATCTTTTGTTTCGAACCAGTGCTTTGGAGGGCATATCAAACTGGCCAAGTCACATGACTTCAGCACACAAGGCTCCGTTACATCATACTGTTTCAAAACGTTTTGAAATATTTTGCGGTTTGCCACTAGGGGTGCTTGATCCCATAGTGAATCCCGAAACAGTGTTAAATGTATGGTTGTAACTGATCTCGGGTTAGTTTAGCAATAACTAGGTTCATAATCATTTTTGAATCATTTATACTGATTCAAACATGATTTGTTGATTGGAGGTCAGTTATTTTCAATTCCCTGTAGACCACTGAGTTATCTTCCCACCATAAATTACAATCACAAAAAGCTAAATGTTATGTTAATGAGAAAGAGACATATGAGAGACTTGTTTATGTTGTGATATTACATTAAATATATTTATTAATATGAAACTGTAACTTAGAACAAACTATCATCAATAATAATAATAAAAAAAATGTAGTACTCCTATTCTCTAATATAAACCTGACGGTATGTGTACACGAAAGCTGTGTAGTCTAGAGGTTAACAGAGCTTATTCACAGCAGTGGCATCTATAATTTTGGATGGGAATGAAAACGAGGCTGTGAGGGATAGACTTCCATCTCTTGAATGGGTTGTAATGTTGTTTAAAACATTTTTGGATCATTCTGCTGACGAAACATTGAAAAAATATATTACCAAGAAGTTTCAGTTGACAAAAACCCCTAGAAAACATGAGTTGTGGAAAATTAGATGTGATCTAGGAGCTTTATACAACTTTATACAGTGCATGCCATTGAAGAGATGGCAAGTTTATTCCTCAGCCTCATTTTCATTCACATCAAAAATCAAATATGCCACTACTGTCAATAGGGTCTTTGAACTAGACACATTTCATTATGTACAATACTTGAGTTCAAGTCTGTGTGCGAGTTATCACTGTAGCCTTTCTGTTTACAAATCATTATTGCACAAACTGCATAAGGTGTAGAAACAACATAGATTTTGGATTTGATTATACTAAAAAAGTATTGATTTAGTATGGAGATAAAATTAAAATCAATTTAAAAATGGCAACTTATGCACTACATATTCTGCAAAGATATTTATTAAAGGATACTGTAGATATTTAGGGTGGCCAGACATCCCGTTTTTCATGGGACAGTCCCGTATTTAAACACATTTCTAGTGTCCCGACTTATTCTGAAAAAATCGTGTTTTGTCCCATATTTCCCCTCTCCTAAAATTTCTCTATTGCCTATGTGGCTTTCTCAGTCACGTGAGTATTCTAATCAAAGGTAGCCAAGGATACCATGGACACACTGTGTTATTTGAAGTACATGAATGGATTAAACTATCCAATCACAATCCCCTATCAATAGACGTCCAATTAGTGAACTGATTGAAGAGTCAGTTTGAAAGAGCATACAGATGAAATTGTGGCTGGAAAAATGTCAAGGAAGCGTGCATGTACATTTAATGAGGATCTTCAAAAAGAGTTTACATTTCTTAAAAAGGAGTCACAGGGGGCCTGTGTAGCTGGTAAAGACGCTGGTAAAGGTAAAGACGCTGGCTACCACCCCTGGAGTTTGCAAGTTCGAATCCCAGGGCGTGCTGAGTGACTCCATCCAGTTCTCCTAAGCAACCAAATTGGCCCGGTTGCTAGGGAGGGTAGAGTCACATGGGGTAACCTCCTTGTGGTCACTATAATGTGGTTCGTTCTCGGTGGGGCACGTGGTGGGTTGAGCGTGGTTGCCGCGGTGGATGGCGTGAAGCCTCCACATGTGCTATGTCTCCGTGGCAACGCACTCAACAAGCCACGTGATAAGATGTGCAGGTTGACGGTCTCAGATGCGGAGGCAACTGGGATTTGTCCTCCGCCAACCGGACTGAGACAAATCACTACGCAACCACGAGGACTTAAAAAGCACATTAGGAATTGGGCATTCCAAATTGGGAGAAAAAAGGGAAAAATCCACCCCCCCCCCAAAAAAAAAACAAAAAAACAAACAGAGTCACAAACAGAGCCTAGTAAAGTGAGGTGTGAGATTTGTGGAGCTCACTTTTCTATCGCCCATGTAGGCTGCTGCGGCATCGTACAGCATGTTCATACAAAAAAGCATGTGGTGCTGCTAAAGTATGTGTGCCACACCTTTTTGCTTATCATTCTGTTGTGCACAGACATAGTTTTCGGTCGGCTGACTGCACTGTGAAATTGATTAAGAAATTGTATGATCCGAAATTTTCTTCTGTCCGCACCAAATCTGAAGCTGTCTTATGCAGTGTACTCGCTTTTGTGCAGCTAGAATATCAGAAATTACTGCAGCATGGCAACACACGTTTCCTCTCTCTTGGTCCAGCTCTTGAAAGAATATTACACATTTTCAATGGTCTGCGTGCATACTTTATTTCTCAAGAAAAATGCCCAAAGTTTCTAAGAGACATTTTCAGTGATCCTTGCACTAAACTTTGAATTGGCTTCGCACTCAAGCAAACAGCCACTTTTAACCATGCACTGGAGATAGTAGATCAAGTCCACATATCAGCCACAGAAGTGGCTTTGCACATTCATGACCTGAGAAAAATCTTGCGGGCCAGGCTGGAGGAATCATTCATACCCTCTGACATTAATAAGTATTTGGATGCCCTGGTTGAAGCTGGTGACATGCGAGTGGATGATTTCTTTTGTGCAGTGAGAAACTTTTATTCAGCATCGGTGGATTACCTCCAAAACTGGACCCGCTCATTGGAGAACACAGAAAAACTTGAGTGGCCCCTATTGAGAGACATCCCAGAGTGGAAAGACATTCAGAACAGCCTTGAACACTTCTTCTCCAGAATCCCTGCTCTCAGTTTGATTGACGAAACCACGACCTTTGATGAGTGGGCTTGCTCGAAAAACATTGTCACTCGTCGCATCACTGAGTGGAACATGAAAAAGACAGCCATGTCTGAGAGATGGACAGATATTTTTCGTGAGCTGGAGAGCAAGACCATCAACTTCAGAGTCTTAGCCAAGGTGGTGGAGTTTGTTTTATGCTTGCCTGGGACATCTGCATCTGTGGGGCGTGTGTTCTCGTTAATGAACTCAGCATGGACACCGGGTAAATCTCGACTCAGTGTAACAGTCATGAAGGCAATGCTTTTTGTACGTCTAAATTTTGGACTGGACTGCTCTGCATTTTACGATAAACTATATAAAGACAAGCGCACACTGAGAAAAATTGCTGCCAGCGAAAAGTACAAGGTGATAACCAGGGGCGGACTGGGAAGAGAAATCGGCTCAGGATTTTACATAGAAAACGACCCAAAAGTTGTTTGGCCCAAAAGTTGTTGAGCGGGGGGGGTTCTCTCCCAATGGCCAGTCTGCCCCTGGTGACAAAAGTTACAGATGCAGATGCACTGGGGAAGGATATGTCAATTTCATTTTTGCTGGGAGGGGGCTGTCCCGTTTTCCACAAGCAGGAATCTGGTCACCCTATAGATATTGCCATTGTAGCAGCATTTGACTCAAGTTTTCCCATTGCATTAACAACCATTTGACCAGCAGATGTCCTCCGTGTGCCGTGTTTCGAGCGCTTTACAATTTTCGAAAAGCTTTGTTTCTCCCATCATTAGTAAAGTGTAACTCAACTGCTCAGAAAAAAATAAGATACATCATCATGATTGTGTTCGTCACAGGTGCAATAATGTGAGGATTATTCCTCACGTATCTCAGGAAGTTCTGGAGAAAAAAGTGAAAAACTATAGATTTTCAATTTACGTCTGACTGTAGATTTGCAGTCATATCTTCAGTCAGACATAAAGGATTATCACACCAGATGTTACAGAAGTGGTGTCAGCTCATATGCACATCTTAGTCAACAAAAGATAAATTGATGATGAAAACCGAACCTTCAAAGAAAATGCACAGAATAGTTCTAAGGCTTTTTCACAACGGAGATGTGACTATGCAAAGTGAAAAAATGACAATTTTTCACAGGATTCAAATCACAGAGAAGATCTGCTAATTATTACATTACCCATGTGCCTATATAAAACTAGTCATATCCGAAAAGGGCATTTGATCACATTTTTATTCTACTGAGTTTGGTTTAGGGTTAGGGTTTTGGTAAGAGTGTATGATTAATAAAATATGCATTCCTGTTAGGTATTACATCATTAAAATCAACTTGCTTTTGGCACCTCTCTGTGGACATTTCAAATGGAAACTTAAGCTCACACATGCCCATATGTTCCAAAACACTTCCACCTTCAGCCACTGGGGGCAGTGATTCGAATTTCGGTTAGCACAGACCAACTTTAGCTCAAGAAATGTCAACGTACTGTTTCTGAATTCACAGTGAAATCAGTCTGGTATCTCACAGGAGACGATCATGTGTGTAGCAAATTAGCTCAAAAGGGAAATATGAATAATTAATCATAACTCATTATAATTAATTATAAATATTTGGATCAGTTAATAGAATTAACTTGATGTAGCTGAATTAATATTACAATCAATTAATCTGTTCGTCCAGCGAACACTCAGTACTGATCGTCTATCAACTCTCAGAAAGGTTATTTTTCATGGCCACAGAAAAATAACTCTTTCTTAGCATGTAGCTGTGATCATATTGTTAAATTGACATTGATTTACAAGCAGACAAGAATCAACTCGCAAGAATGTACACAATAGCTTTATTTAACTAAATCATGAACACATAACCAATCTAAAAAAACACATACACACAAATCACGCATACATGGGAAATGGAAAAGTGGAAGTGAATGAAACCGGAACAGAACAGGGGAAAGAAGCTATGAAAAGAGTCATTTAACCATCTGAAAGAACCATCAGTTTCTTACTTCAAAGCACCTTTGTTAACAAAGGGGTTCACAGCTTATACTAAACCTCTGTTTAGTTAGTTAATTGTACGATACTTGCAATTCCTTGGCTGTTGAGAGAGCACCCGGATGCAGTCTCAGGAGAAAGTCTTGATGGTTTCTTGAGTCGATGGTGTTGAAGTTGCAATCAGTTTCTTCCACGTTGAATGATGATGAACTTGCTGTATTAGTTTGACTCTGTTATGGTCAAGGAAGTTACACATGGCTTGATGTGTTGAGGCCTGCCGGCCTGCAACCTCGCGGTTGGACCGGGTGTTTCCGGTCCCACATGAACAGCAACCAGGAGAAGAAGGGAGAGAGAGAGAGAGAGAGAGAAGAGAGAGGGAGGTCACTCCGACAGTGCCCTTTAACTCCTGAGGGAGGTCACTCCTCTCGAGTTTGGTTTGACCAATGAGAAAGATGCAATTTTCCAGCAGGAAAAGTTCCTTTGTTTGGAAGCTGACTCATTTGCATGATTGGAGTAAGCTAGCAGTTTGTGCCCCTTTATGCTCTGATTAATATAACAAGCAAACAATACATGCTATAAGGTGGTGAGACACACCAATGTGCAGAGCGTCACATAAGGCTAATCCTTTGATAGGAAGCATGATACCAATAATTTTAAATTATCTAGTGGTTCTGTCATAAAGCATGCATAAAACAGTATACAGTACAAAAGACACTATACGAGACAGTAATAATCATACACACAATGTCCTGGGGATATGTGTGTTTATTTATAGAACAGTTTGTCTTTAAATTAATGAAGAAAAGTCTGTTTTATGGGCTTTATGTGTCTTTTCTATGGGGGAATGGAGTGAGTTTACTTTCCCCACATTCCTTTACTTTTGCATGTGGCTACCTTCCCCCACCTGGAATGTCTCTGAGGTCCACTAGTTGCTGGACCAGTGTCAGCAAAGGGGGAGCAAAAGCTGATAATGATCAGTGGGAGAGCAGACATCTCGGAGTCTGCTTAGGCCTACTTGGACCTTTGCTTGTTATGGTCTTGAGAGGTCTGTTGGATTATTCATTAAATAATTAATAATTGTGTGTCTGAATAAATGTTTATTTATAGCAATAAATAAACATGCAAGGGGCTTGGGATGTGAATGCCAGGTGCTCAATGCTGCAGACATGTGCTCAGCTTTACTTTAATCACATTATCGCAAATGAGGAGATATCATGTAGAACTAATTCACAGCATTTTGTTAAATCAGTTTCCTCTTTTTGACCCTGCAGGTTCTCCTTACCGAGATAAGATCACCATCGCAATCCTGCAGCTGCAGGAGGAGGGAAAGCTGCACATGATGAAGGAGAAGTGGTGGCGAGGGAATGGCTGTCCCGAGGAGGAGAATAAAGAAGCCAGTGCACTGGGCGTCCAGAACATCGGCGGCATTTTCATTGTTCTGGCCGCTGGACTCGTTCTCTCTGTCTTTGTGGCAGTTGGGGAGTTTCTCTATAAGTCCAAACAAAACGCACAGCTGGAAAAGGTAAAAAAACATTTTCACATTTCTGGACTGCAATAATGTGAAATGTGAATATACTGTACTTAATAGTGTTGAGGATTATTATTCAAGATTCTTTAGAGGCAACAAATCACATAGAATCACAAGAAATTGGTTTGCTATTTTTGTTTTTCATCAGTGGGGTATTGTGGGTGAAATAAGCCAGCCAATCAGATGATGAGTTTATATCTACTTATGCCTCTGAGCATGATAATTAATCTGTTACAAATCAATACAAATAATATTAATTCTGTCTGAATTTGGCTCTAATGTTGTGGTATTGGGAGCAAAGCGTGAGGTATATTTCACCGGTAATATTTTACAGACAGTGCCGTCTGGGGAGCAAACAGTTCTTCTTGATGTAAGACTGTGAAGACAGGAGGGATTGGGGTTTACTTGCTCAAATGGCCGCCATTCTCATCTCGCCTCAACAGATGTGTTGTATTTCCCCCATGTCCACTTCACTCTTATTCTTGATCTACTGAACCAGTGAATGCTTGAATTATACAGTCCATAAGAACAGCAGTAAAATAACAAATACTTAAAAAAAAAAAAAAAAGACCTAAAACATTTGTTTTTATGCATGGAGTTTTCACATACACTGTAAAAATTCAAATATACTTGAGGCACTATTAGAGGTTCCTCAGATAACAAACTGGTGGAACCCTCTGGGGATCCAGTGGACACCCTTTCAGTTCTCTGAGGCAATGTTCACACTAATATGTTTTAGTTTGAAAACACATTAATTTTGCTTCGGTTATGCCTCTCATTTTTATTTGTAAATGCTCTTCATTTCTGCATACCGAAAACAATGACAGTAGGACACTTAAACTGGAAATGAAAATGAATCAGTGTGACCATGGCCTTACTGGGGGAAGAGGCTTTATTTGGTTCACCTAAATCACTTGACATTTTCATTCTTCTAAGCTGTTTGCACTCATCCCTGAAATTCTTGCACTGAGAGAACTTGGTGCTGATGTGTTGTCCACCCAAGATCACCTAGGGTGCTTTAGTTCATTCAGGAGAAAAAAAGTTAACACATCAGTAGGTAAGCCCATCAACAACTCTCTCTGACAAGCCAAATTCTTTAAACTCTACTAAAGAGTAGAGTTTTTTAGAGTTCTTGCAGGAACTATTAATAAAGGACTATCAATGCTTCCTTCAGTAACCACATCAAAAGAGAAAGGCTCTGAGGCACTTGAAATATATTTTGATATTCCTTGAGCACGTATAAAGAGTATTTTAGGCACCTTTAAAGCATGTCTGGAGGATCTCCAGAGGTTCTTGTCAGTGTGGCATCTGATGAACCCCAAATAGTGCTTCAAATATATTTTATTTTTTTCACAGTGTTCTGTAGGCACTTTTCTCAAACAAATACTGTATACTGTTTAAACATGTATTGGGTTTTAAAGAATTTGTTGCCATTTGAAATTAAAACAACCTGGTCTTATGAAAAGTTGTATTAATAGTATGAGATGGTGAAATCGAAAGAAATGGTAAGAGCGTGTACAAAAATGTAAAAATAAACAAACCAGCTATGTACTTTAGCACCACCAAATGCGCTGGGTTTGATAACGTCCTGGTTACTTGCGTAACCTCCGTTCCCTGATGGAGGGAACGAGACGTTGTGTCGATGTAGTGACACTAGGGGTCACTCTTGGGAGCCCGAGACACCTCTGGTCTTTGATAAAAGGTATTTGGTATTTGCATGTCACTCCCCAGGACATACGGGTATAAAAGGAGCTGGTATGCAACCACTCATTCAGGTTTTATGCTGAGGAGCCGAGACAAGGTCTGGCCATTTCAGCGGGTAGTTCAGTGTTGTGGCAGGAGGGACACAAAGTCTCATTCCCTCCATCAGGGAACGGAGGTTACGCAAGTAACCAGGACGTTCCCTATCTGTCACTCACTCGACGTTGTGTCAATGTAGTGAAACTAGGGGTCCCTATACATAATGCCACAACTGGCTGAACTGTGTTACGTGAACTGGAGGTGTGTGACGGGCGGACCACTGTGTGCCTCGTAGCCAGCGCACCAGGCCGACACGTAACCTCACCCAACATAGTTATGAGTGTCGAACGGCCCTTTGGGGACAAGTCGACTACCCAAGAGATAGAGACAGGCTATCCCAGTCGTGGCCTCTTTTCCCCTTCTTTTTTTCCACTCCCTAAAAAAGAAGGGGGATTATCTGACTGGGCCGCCAGGTCTAGTCGGGGGGTGTCCCTCCCAAGGGGAGGACACCGCGGAGACCACACCTCGCCCAAAGAGAGGGGAGGATATTTAAGTGGAAAAAATACATCACATGGTCTTGGTGACCATGTGGAGAGTCTCAAGGTAGATTATAACCAATGGAGGAGGAGTTACTACAAACATGGAGACTGGGGCAGAGGGGCTTTGCCCAAGGAAGATGCAGTTTGTCAACAGGGAAACGAATTAGCTGAAGATATCCATCGCATGGGGTTGCCTTACAGGGAACCGCCACATGTGGAGCACCTACCCCAGAACAGGGCTCTTATTTAGCATGTGTATTATGCCGGCAGTGAGTCTCTCTGAAAACTCGACTGCCACAGGGCTCGGAGGAAGTCAACCAGGGAACATAGTTTGTGAACACTACTGGGAATTAATGGCGCACGTCTTCATCTCAAAAGAGGTGGCAGGCTCTATGTGCAAGCGATACACCCGGCCGGCTATCCAGGGCTTATCCGCTTGTATTGTGTGCCACTACCTGGGATGAAACCGGTTCCACCCGGAGGTTGTAGAACCTTACAAAGTTGTTGGGTGTTGCCCAGCCTGCTACTCTGCAAATGTCTGTTAGAGAGGCACCCCTGGCCAGGGCCCAGGAGGCCGCTACACCCCTGGTAGAATGGGCTCATAGCCCGACCGGGGGCGGCACGTCCTGGGCATGATATGCCATAGCTATGGCGTCAATGAACCAGTGGGTGATCCTCTGCTTGGAGACAGCGTTTCCTTTCCGCTGTGCACCAAAGCAGTCAAAGAGCTGCTCAGAGATCCTAAAGCTCTGTGTGTGATCCAAATAGATGCGTGAAGCACGCACTGGACACAGCAACAACAGGGCTGGGTCTGCCTCCTCTTGGGGCAGCGCTCGCAGGTTCACCACATGATCCCTAAAAGGGGTCGTGGGAACCTTGGGCACATAGCCCGGTCAGGGTCTCAGGATCACGTGAGAGTAGCCCGGACCGAACTCCAGACATGTTTCACTGACAGAGAATGCTTGCAGGTCTCCTACCCTCTTGATGGAAGTGAGTGCAGTCAGGAGGGCAGTCTTCAAGGAGAGTGCCTTAAGCTCAGCTGACTGCAAAGGCTCAAATGGGGCTCTCTGTAGACCCTGAAGAACTACAGAGAGGTCCCATGAGGGAACGAGGTGCAGTCTGGAGGGATTCAGCCTCCTGGCGCCTCTCAGGAACCTGATGATCAGGTCATGCTTCCGTAAGGACTTACCGTCGACTGTGTCGTGGTGTGCTGCTATGGCGGCAACGTACACCTTCAAGGTGGAAGGGGACAGCCTCCCTTCCAACCTCTCCTGCAGGAAGGAGAGCACTGATCTGACTGCACATCTCTGGGAGTCTTCCCGTCGGGAAGAACACCACTTAGCAAACAGATGCCACTTCAAGGCATACAGGCACCTCGTAGAGGGGGCCCTAGCCTGAGTGATTGTGTCTACCACCGCGGGTGGTACCAGGATGACCTGCTCCTCATCCTCCCTGACCTTGCACAGGGTCTGTGCAAGTAGGCTCACTGGGGGAAACACATATTTGCACAGGCCAGGGGGCCAGCTGTGTGCCAGTGCGTCTGTGCCGAGGGGGGCTTCGGTCAGGGCATACCAGAGCGGGCAGTGGGAGGATTCTTGGGAGGCGAACAGGTCCACCTGTGCCTGTCCGAATGAACTCCAAATCAGCTGGACCACCTGAGGGTGGAGTCTCCACTCTCCCCTAAGGGTAACCTGCCGTGACAGCGTGTCCGCTGTAGTGTGGAGGTTGTCCGGGATGTGAGTGGCTCACAGCGACTTGAAGTGCTGCTGGCTCCAGAGGAGGAGACGGTGGGCGAGTTGTGACATACAACGAGAGTGCAGACCACCTTGGCGGTTGACATATGCTACCATTGCCGTGTTGTCTGTCTGAACTAACACGTGCTTGCCCTGGATCAACGGCCAAAACCTCCGCAGGGCGAGCAGAATTGCCAACAACTCGAGGCAGTTGATGTGCCAATGCAGTCGCGGGCCCATCCACAAGGCGGTGGCTGCGTGCCCATTGCAAACAGCACCCCAGCCCGTTTTGGAGGCGTCTGTCGTGACCACGACGCACCTGGAGACCAGTTCTAGGGGAACACCTGCCCGTAGAAATGAGAAGTCGGTCCAAGGGCTGAAAAGATGGTGACAGACCGGCGTGATGACCACACGGCTGAGGTGTGAGAACACCAAGTCCCTGTGTGCGCACAACATGTCCCGAGAGTGAGCTAGGATTAGCCAGTCATCGAGATAGTTGAGAATGCGAATGCCCACTTCCCTTAATGGGGCAAGGGCTGCCTCTGCAACCTTCATGAAGACGCGAGGAGACAGGGACAGGCCGAAAGGGAGGACCCTGATACGTCTGACCCTCGAATGCAAACCGCAGGAAGGGTCTGTGTCAAGGTAGGATCGAGACGTGGAAGTATGTGTCCTTCAAGTCTACCGCCATGAACCAATCTTGATGCCGGATGCTCACCAGAATGTGTTTTGAGTCAGCATCTTTAACTGTGAGTCTGTGTAAAGCCCGGTTCAGTACTCGCAGGTCCAAGATTGGCCGCAACCCACTGCCTTTTTTCGGTACAATGAAGTAGGTGCTGTAAAACCCCTTCTTCATCTCGGCCAGAGGGACAGGTTCTATCGCGCCCTTCCATAGGAGGTTAACGATCTCCGCGCACAAGGTAGCAGCATTTTCGTCCTTCACCAAGGTGAAGTGGATACCTCTGAACCTGGGCAGGTGCCTGGTGAACTGAATCGCGTAGCTGAGTATGGATCAGCCATCGCGACTGATTGGGAAGCGCAAGCCACGCATCCAAGTTCCGCGCAAGGGGGACCAAGGGGACAACATCTTCGGATGTACCGGCAGGTGGGGCCTCGCGGTGGGGCAGAGCTCGAGGTGCCACACCACGTCGTGGACATGCTGAGTCTAGAGACATCGAAGCACTTACCTGGCTCCTTGTGACCATCCCCGGAACAGCCTGGGACGGGGGAGGCCTGTCCTCGTAACCCATGGAGACTGTCACATCGGGGGCAGATGTGTGCCACAGCTGGGCGCTCAGGGGCGGGAAGACCACCGCTGGAGCTCCAATCCTGCAAGGAAAAACCTGTGGACGGTAGTCGTGATGAGGTATGTGACCCAGGGAAGAAGGAAACCGCTCTTTTGCTGAACTGTTGGGTACTGCAGCCACTTGGGCATGTGGCAAAATCAAACAAAAAGGCAACAAAAGATTCACCACCTGGCCCTCCACCGGGGGATGGAGTGGTCTTTTTACCAGCTCCAGGTGAGTGGGTTTCTTTGACCCTGTGTCGCCCATCTCAGGGGCGCTTTGACGACCTTCATGGGTTCTTAGTGGCCGACTGTGAGACGGGTGGCATCTGCTTCCTGCGGTGGGCTCCACGCCTGGGCCGTGCCGAAGGGGCGGGCTGCAGTGGAGCCAGTGCAGTCACCGCAAGGGGGACGCCCTTGGTGATGAGCAGACGGGGTGCGGGATCTTGAGCCACGCCGGGGCAGGATATGCCAGATAGCCTCCATCTGCTGCTTCACTGTCGAGAACTGCTGGGCAGAGTCCTCAACGGTGTCGCCGAATAGGCCAGCCTGGGAAATGGGGGCAGCAAGGAACCGTATCTTGTCGGCCTCACTCATCTCGACCAGGTTGAGCCAAAGGTGGTGCTCCTGGACCACTAATGTAGACATCGTCCGCCCGAGAGACCGCACCGTGATCTTCGTCGCTCGGAGAGCAAGGTCGGTCGCCAGATTTGGGGCAGAACTACCCTTGTGCAGTTCTTTTAGTACCTTGGCTTGGTGGACCTGCAGGAGAGCCTTGTCCAGGAGTGCTGTAGGCTTTAGCCATCAGGTACGGGGTGAACCTACAGGGCTTGGACAGGAGATTTAGGCGTCCACGCCTTGTGGCGGTGCTCTGCAGGCATAGGTGCACCGCGAGCACCTTATCTACCGGGGGAATCACCGTATAGCCCCTGGCCCCCCCGCCATCGAGGGTATTGAGGGCGGGGGAACTGAGGAATCGGGACCAGGCAGTAAAAGGTGCCCCCCATGATTTCGTCAGCTCCTCATGCACTTCCGGGAAGAAAGGCTCTAGAGCGGGCCGTGCCTGCTTTGAGTAGCGCCACGAGCCCAGGAACCAGTCATCGAGCCGCGAGGGTTCAGGGGAGAGCGGAGGTTCCACTCTAGCCCGACACTTGTGGCCGCCTGGGAAAGCATGTCTGTCATCTCTGCATCAGCCTGTGACTGGGCAATCATCCCTGAGGGGGGGAGCCCAGCTGAGGCTTCTGCATCCGACTGGACAAGCCCGCTCTCTGATGCTGCACTCGAGAGCTCATCATCTTCGCGGGCTCCGAACAAGAAGCCAGACTCGCCGTGAGACGAGCCGTCGGACTCATCTGGAAGCCCGACTGTTGCAGACGAGCGTGCTGGGGAATGGGAGGTCCGCGGGGGGCAACCCGGCGGAGGCGATCCCATTGGGGTCCCCAAATCGCCCCCAGTGCTAGCCGCGCCGGCCATATACCCGTAGATAAAAGGACCGAGGCGGGGAGCCGCTGGGGTGTTGCCATGGTCATGTTCTCGCAGTGAGAACATGAACCATCCACGAACGCTGCCTCCATGTGGGTCGCGCCCAGACACGAAAGACAGCGATCATGACCATCCGAAGTTGAGAGATAACGACCGCAACCAGGAATAGAAAAAAAGACGCGTCTTTAACTCTTTCAGAAAATATACTCTCTTTTTTCTGCCGAAGCGCCCAGGGGTGTTCTCTGCAGTGCACCAAAGCAGAGGAGGGAGAAGCCACTGAAATGCGCCGTCAGATCCAGCAGAGGTGAATGAACAGTAGAAATTCAGCTCAATGAGCATGACCAATCGGCTCTGAAGAGAAAATCTGAATGACTGGTTGCATACCAGCTCCTTTTATACCCGTATGTCCGGGGGAGTGGCATGCAAATACCACTCGCCAATTTTCATTGGCCTTTTATCAAAGACCAGAGGTGTCTCGGGCTCCCAAGAGTGACCCCTAGCGTCACTACATCGACACATCGTTGAGTGAATGACAGATAGGGAACTGTAGCAGCTCCTGAAACTTGATACACAGCTAAAATTTTATTGGTCGAGGTGTTTCATTACCGGCCAAAGAAAAATAAACCACTCACCGTAAAAAAACTATTGCTTTGTAAATGGCTCGTTAGGAAATCCATTTGCGTTTGGTGTGAAAAGCCCTTTAAAGGGCATGTCTCATGTGTTTAGGGTCTGTAGTGCTTGTAAAAAGTGATAATGGGAAGCGCCACTGATTGAGGGCAATCATCATACATGAATATATCCTGACTGTGTTTGGTTAGCTGTGAGTCAGCATTCTCAATCACGAACATCATCAGATCAGTATGTTTTCAATTTAGCAATGATTATCTGCACAAATATCTGGTTCCTGCACTGTAAATACACAATATTTACAGGACAAATTTTTCCCTCACGGAATGATATAATAAAGAAAAGGGAGGAATAGACATTTCCTCTTTTTTTTTTTTTTTTTTCAAAAAGAACATTTAATTTAAATGTATTCTTATGTACCATGGCACTTTTATATTAGAAGACCATTGTTTTCTTCTGTGGGTTGATATTGTGAAATTTTCATAATTTGTAAAAAATAACCGTTCTTCAAAACCTATTTGTTTGTTCAGAGAATGAAGTCAATTTTTAATTGAAGATTAATTATTGAAAAATGACTATTTTAATGTAAATAAATACACAATATTAATGGTGGTCACTAGTCAATTTTTTATTTTATTTTTATTTATTTTATTTGTAGTTGAAGAGCCCTCCTGTAAAATGTTATTTGTAACGTATTCCGTTAAACTAGTCAAGGTCAGTAACATAATCTAAATACTTTGGATTCTTCCTCAGCATTATATACAAATTAATAACAAATGAAAAAAAAAAAATAAATAAATAAATAAATAAATATCTGCCAGTACAGTAAGTCAAAAATACATATTTATATAAAAAAATACATTCTCTTAAAAAGTCAGAATTCCGTGTGCAGTGTTGCTTCTGAAACAGAATAAAGTAAATGTATCTTGTTTTAATGATTTTTAGATATTTTACTGGAAATCAATAATAATAAAACATGATCAGCAAGAATAAGATTTTTGTATTACATCTTTGCCCTAATATCAAAGGTCTTACTAGAAAAACAACATGAATTTTCCATGAATCTATCATGAATATTCTTTATATAAAAAATATATTCGTGCCTCGTAACAGGTACATGTAAAATGGCTAGAAATAGCATTTTAGCTTAGCATTAAGCTAAATCTTCACATTTACACAAGGTTAAATATTTTGAAGCTCTAAAATTACTTCAAAACCCCACAGAGTGTACACAAAATTTTTATGATCGAATGTAGAGTTTCCCAAGGTGAAAGTTCCCCAATGACGTAATATCCATCTTTTCCAGCCTGATCTCATTAATATACAGAGCTATTTGTATGTTAATATTTGTAACATTAAACGCACATTTTTACGTTTGAATAGACACTAAAATGTACAATATGGATGTTTGAAAGCATCTAAAATGTAAACATTTTTACGTATTTACAGCTTTAGAAAGGTAAAATATTGACCAATCCTTTACCAACTATATTTGAATACACGAACTGATTATAAATATATTTGTAAATTTTTACTGTTTTATAGATATTTTAGATCCATTAACCCTACCCCAACCTCTAAACATAATCACTTTTCAACAATATAAAAACATGTAACAAGTAGATTAATGTACAGCAGCAATCATTTTTGTTACAATATATTAATTTATATATATTTTACAGCCGCTAATCCCACACCTACTCCTAAACCTAACCATAACCATTTATTAAGAATATAAAACACATAACAGGCAGACAAATTTAATCACAATAATTTATTTAGAAAAATTCAGTACAAAAGTAGTCCAAAGGGTGATGCGCTGCATCCGATGTGCTCCCTGATGGCACACAATAGCATTGTGTGAGGTAGAGAGTTGAATTTAAATTTTAATCTGTTTAAATTTTCTTCTGATGCACACTGTAACAGCGCTGTCATATCTCATTCAATCATATACATCGCAGAATACGGCATGTCATAAACGGTCACGAGACACTTGAGAGCCAAGGAGCATTCAACATCACTGCCGTAAAACCGCTGGTCGTAATGCTTGAGGCGGCATTTTTTGAATTTTGAAAACGAAACCAACGCGGGTTGACGGTTATGGTGAGCGCGATGGTGCTACAGCGGATGAGACAGAGATCGTTAAATAAAAGGCTTGAATTTGGGTCTGTACTTCACAGAATGCATTCTGAAGGTTTGGATTATAGCTAACAAATGTATGGATTAATTTTATTGTTGTTTTATGGTGCTTTTTTTTTTTTTTTTTTTTTTTTTGCATATTCTGAAAACTCCTTTTGTGCCCCATGGCAAACAAAAATAAAATTAAATGTTTAATAAATGATTAAACGATTACAGTGTTTTTCTTCATTTTAACATTTTAATCTTGGTTAAAGTGATATATTTCTTTAAAATGTTGTATAGGGCTGCAGAACTGAATGAAACTGCTGAAATGTCATATAATGTCAACTGCATTAAATAAATGTGATGGCATTTAACTTATCTCATTGATTATAAATTAAATGTAATTAACTGATTAATTCTATAAATTCAATATTAATAAATTCAAACAGTACACGTAAACATTTGTACGTTTCTATAGGTGTTAATGCGTAAAATGATGATGTTTACATGCTGTCAATATGTCAATATTGTACGTTTCGGTGACTATGCAAACGTAAGAGAATGTACGTTTGCTAGAACCAAACTGTACGTAAGAGTACATATGAGTTCTCATGAGATTACCTTGCCTTTTCACTCATAACAGTATGAAATAGCCCTCTGTCTGCTCGTATGAATGTAACACATTAAAATAAAGTGTTTCACTGCTATTCGAATGCTTCTTGAATCGCATCATTTATATGTATAAATGTTTTACAACTGAATAGACTAAATATTAAATTAAACAAATGACAATAAAACCAAAATAAACTCATCAGTAGTCAAAATACTCTTAGAATGTAACTGTATTCTAATTACCAACTATTTAAATTGTAACTAGTGGAATAAAGTTACTAATATTTTATATTTGGAAAACGTAATCTTGTTACATGCATTCTGTTACTCCCCAACCCTGCGTACGAGCCAAGTCGTATTATATCTTACAATTTTGCCATCTCGTACAAATTATTATGAGTTCTCATGAGACTATGTTGATTATACAAATGAGCATTGATTTCACTCACTAGAAAGGCTGCAGCGCATGTTAACCAGCTAATTATTTTAATGATTCTATAACAATGTCTGATATTATTAACTCTGATGGAAATTCCTGTCAAGAAGTATGTGGGATTACCCATGAAAATCTACAGAAAAACATACCACTCCATCTAAATACTTTTAACATTTGTGAAAACTATTTTTTGAAGCACTGGTGACCATGATTTTGTCAAGTACATGCATGTGTTCCTGTATCAACATCTTTTATTGAAGGGAATGATTGCTTTTCAAGAATGTTATTCAAGCCCAAACCTAACCCCAACCCCAAACCTAAATGATAAGTGGCTGATAGGACCGTTGTTCCAGGACCAAAAAGGATGTTGATCCAGGAACACATCCTATACTAAATTATGGTCACCGATTAATCCATGCTGTCTGATCTTTAAATATAAATAACATGGCAATGTCTTCAGCAGTTATTGTTGAAGTATAACAACAGCATCAGCCACCCCAATCTGAGGCTTGTCATTTCCTTGTGAGTCCAAAAAGTCCCACGTATTCACTGTAGAGGAACCATCTTTTATAGTCATCGCTGATCTGCACTATTAATCTATCCAAGTTCTGTTTGTTTGCCATAAGCCTTCTTATTGACATTTTTGAATATGCTGACAATACATTAGTGTGCTGGCTGATCCTTTATTAATGATTTTATTGATATGATAAATTTACTAGCCAATAGGCATCACTGTAGTGTAGTATTGTTTCAAATGTTTCTATTTTATTTTATTTTTTTATTTATTTTTTATAATTAACAAGATTGGCTGTAGAAAAAGGCAACTGGATGGAACTGCCAAACCTTTAAATTCCCAAGTTGCCATTGAACAGGACATATTTTTGCAAGCGCACACTAGAGAGAGTTTCGTGCAAGTGAAGATGATAGAGGGGGAATTTAAGTATTTTTGTACAAGACTCCCAGCTGCTGTCCTTTCTTCAGTTTTCTCTAACATTGTGCTGCAGAAAATGATATGGTAATGCCTCTTCATTTTCTTGTAGGATGTGATCAGTAGCACATTCCTCCCAGAAATTTGCATTTTATAATTGCCTCTATTTTATAAGATTAGGAAAGAGCCAACAATCTGACCAACAATCTTACTGTTTTTGACAGAAGTATAGAAATGTATAAATGGTTCTTATATAATGCTGTAGACATTGTATTTTTTACAGTTTCTTGAAGAATTCCCCAACCACCATCACCAAAATAAATACATGAATAAACCGAAAAAAGCATGTATTCAGTGCTTGTTAAAATCAATAACAATGCTAATAAAAGTTCACAGGTAAAACATTGCAATTGTGTATCAGTTTAGCTAATATACATTAAGTAGGGTCTAATTGTATGTGAAGTACAAAATAATTCCTAGAATTATCCATGACTTCTTTATTTTTTATGAATATTTGCACTTTGCATCTTCACAGGGTAGTGTATGCACAAACATAGTTCACACATACAGAGGCACATATAAATGATTGTTTAAATAAAATAATTGAAATTATATTTCTGCTTCTATTTTCTCTTTTTATTTATTTTTTTTTTTATTTATTTTTTTTTTGGTTGCACATTTTACATCAATATATTTCCTCCATCACACACGTTCTAGCATTACATTCCCTCATTTCTGGTCTGAACATTCAATCCATTTTATTATCGACAAAAAGCCAGTTGCACAGCTTTAAGATCATACTTTTGGATGCAGTATCATTGACACTAAGGACAATATAGGATACAAGAGAGTGTCCTGGTGTGGTCTGATTGTTGGCCTCAGGCTAAGGCAAGGAAAAACCCACAAGTAACCATCACCTAACCAAATATCATTCAGCAGTCAAGAGTCACATGTGGAAAGCTCAAATGTAAATAATAACGAAAAAGGATGGGGGAGTATATATTTTTTCACATTGTCACAAGAGTTATTGGTTTTCAGTATTTCTGTGAACATTTTGTAACTGAATAGACTAAATATTAAACTAAACAAATGACAATGAAATCCAAAAGAATCTTATCAGTAATCAAAATACTCTTAGAATGTAACTGTATTCTAATTACCAACTATTTAAATTGTAACTAGTGGAATAAAGTTACTAAAATTTTATATTTGGAAAATGTAATCTCGTTACATGTATTCTGTTACTCCCCAACCCTGCGTACGAGCCAAGTCGTATTATATCTTACAATTTTGCCATCTCGTACAAATTATTATGAGTTCTCATGAGACTATGTTGATTATACAAATGAGCATTGATTTCACTCACTAGAAAGGCTGCAGTGCATGTTAACCAGCTAATTATTTTAATGATTCTATAACAATGTCTGATATTATTAACTCTGATGGAAATTCCTATCAAGAAGTATGTGGGATTACCCATGAAAATCTACAGAAAAACATACCACTCCATCTAAATTATTTTAACATTTATGAAAACTATTTTTTGAAGCACTGGTGACCATGATTTTGTCAAGTACATGCATGTGTTCCTGTATCAACATCTTTTATTGAAGGGAATGATTGCTTTTCAAGAATGTTATTCAAGCCCAAACCTAACCCCGACTCCAAACCTAAATTATAAGTGGCTGATAGGACCGTTGTTCCAGGACCAAAAGGATGTTGATCCAGGAACACATCCTATACATTTTATAAATGGTTCTTATATGTTTTAAGTGTTTTAAGTATCCTGGTGTGGTCTGATTGTTGGCCTCAGTCTAAGGCAAGGAAAAATCTACAAGTAACCATCACCTAACCAAATATCATTCAGCAGTCAAGAGTCACATGTAGTAAGCTCAAATGTAAATAATAACGAAAAGGATGGGGGAGTATATATTTTTTCACATTGTCACAAGAGTTATTGCTTTTCAGCATTTCTGTGAACATTTTGTAACTTAAAATTTTTACTCAAATAATGTAGCACAGAAGATGTTTAAATTCTACCATATTTGTTTGATGCTGGTTAAAATACAAATGTTACTATATAGGCTCAAATTCTGATATATTTGAAATTCTTATAGATTATATCAATCAATAAGGTTATTTGCTGTTACATGCTGTCAGTTAAAATAGAAAAGTATTTTGACCTGTCCAATCAGAGGGTTTGAAATGAAAACGATGAAGTCTGTATTTTTGTTTAAAGCACTTTCATGAATTATAGATAATAATAATAATAATAAAAAAAAAATTGTATTATTTGATCTGTAAAGTTGTCTTACTCATCCCTTTAAGGTAGGACTACTTTTTTAGGTGGATGAACTTCTGGCTATGTGATGCTGATGTAATTCCTGTATGTGCTTATGATACAAATTGAGGATTGAATATAATTTTGCAAGGACAAAGTTAGTAAGCAATTATTTTACACCAGTCTTATGCTAAGTATGTTTAAGTTTCATGATTATACATTTGAAACTGTGACATTTCTTGGATTTAATGTTTATCCCTATGCTATACAGTTGCCCCATAAATGTTAATTTCAAGTATAATACTATAGAATGTTTACACTTTTTAAAAAAACATTTTTTATTTATTTATTTAATTTATTTATTTATTTTTGACAAACAGAATTGAAATTATTTTCTGTGGTAATTGACAGTATTCCATAGAGTCTATTGATAGAACTTAAAGGAATAGCTTACCTAAAAATGAAAAGTATCTCATTATTTACTCACCCTCATGCCATCCCAGACTTTCTTTCTTCTGCTGTACACAAACAAAGATTTTTTGAAGAATATTTCAGCTCTGTAGGTCCACACAATGCAAGTGAATGGGTACCAAATTTTGAATGTCCAAAAAGCACATAAAGTCATCAGAAGTAATCCATAAGACTCCAGCAGTTAAATCTATATCTTCAGAAGCTATATGATAAGTGTGGGTGAGAAACAGATCAATATTTAAGTCCTTTTTTTTACTAACAATCTCCACTTTCACAGTCTACTTCGTTTTGGGCGATTTGCATTATTTGTGCAAATCGCCACCTACTGGACATGGAGGAGAATTTATAGTAAAAAAAGGCTTAAATATTGATCTGTTTCTCACCAAAACTTATCATATCGCTTCTGAATATATGGATTTAACCACTGAGTCTTATGGATTACTTTATGTGATTTTTAGACCTTCAAACTGTTGGTACCCATTCACTTGCATTGTGAGGACCTACAAAGCTGAGATATTCTTCAAAAAAGTTTCATTTGTGTTCAGCAGAAGAAAGTCATACACATCTGGGATGGCATGAGTGTGAGTAAACGTTGAGAGAATGTTCATTTTTAGGGTGAACAATCCCTTTAAGTTTAAATTACCCTAGAATATTCATTTAATCTCATACAGTATGCCTGCTCTAAATTTAAATCTAAAGCACGTATTACTTCAGTTTGTGCTTGTAAATCATAAGCAAGTTTTCTGTTATTGGCTGTTGTGGAGGACGGCGCTATGAAGAAAGCCGATCTTTGGGTAAGAACACCACTGATTGGAATGCCTAACGAGCACCTTATTCTATCATCATGTCTCACAAATGTATCTCAACTGAAAACACTGTAAACACAGTCAATTGTTTTTACAAATGTGAACTTTGTACACATTCACAGATGTATTTCACACATTAGTGTTTCAGTGTTTCATTTTTACTTGAAGTTGCTAGTGACCATTTGAAATGACTTGTATTTGTTCACAATCAAAGGCCAAAAACTCTAAGGCATAAGAATTTGTAAATGATGCAATTGTTAAATGATGTGTATGTTATTTAATTACCAAGAGGAAAAACAGGAATGACAATCGCATGTGTGCTTTCCTCACTGTTATACGTTGAAAATATCACCATTTGTTTCTTGTTTGGAGAGTGGGGTGTGTGTTTAATTGGCCATGCAGCTATACAGGATATAAAATGTAAAGAAAAATAATACACATCAATAAATCATGCAGCCTGGCAGGAGGAAGCTGGGTGAAGAAATCTGCTCAGGAGAAATGGCTTTAGTTATGATGCTCGTGCTGTGCATCCAGATGGACACCAGCATACTCATTATCTCCTTTCTCCACCTCCACCTTTCACCCATCAACCCACACCACACAGTGACCAAACTCACCCACTATCCTCCACCCTTCCAGAGATTTTCACACAGCAGCAGAATACGGTTGTCTGTCCTGTTTTATAGTGCTCAATACAGCTACAGTTCACACACGGTTCAGTTTGACTCCCTTGAACTTTCAGGATTTACAACTGAATTTTGAGAAGGTGTTCGGTTGCTGTGTGCAGTATGAAGGGAACCACACTCGACAACTTGTTGTTTGTTGTGTCATTGACATACGTATTGCATGCAGCAATTTATGACAAATGGTGGAGTTATGTGGCTGCAGAAATAGACAAAAAAATAAATAAAAATAAAAAAATAAAAAAAAACACAAAATAGACAGAACCAGAGAGTTTTTGGCTGCATATCTGAGAAGACGAAGAGTGGAATCTGCCTGAAATAGTTTAGAATAAAAATGTTATTCTTAAAGATGCAATGCAATAGTTTTATCTGTCACTATGGTTACTGGCATTACTTGTGGTTATAGAGCGCAACAGTGCCTGCCCATTTTTTCAGACATCTTGGTTTCGAAAGTGATTTTCCCATTCATTTTCTCCATAGGGATTTCACAAAAGCACTAAGCCATGGACCAAACCAACCAGCTCTGAGGGGAGTCACATTACAAACTTTGATTTACTTTGAAGCAAAAAATAATTAGAAATTCAAACAAAAAGGCAAAGGTACAGAACTGTGTACTTCTTTTATGAGAGAATGAACAACAATCCCATGAAGCATTGCGAATGACATACGGTGGCAAGAATGACATATGGTGGCAAGAAAAATTATGTGAACCCTTTGGAATTAGCTGGTTTTCTGAATTAAAGCTGGTATGTAATTTCTGCGGCACTAGTGCCACCAAACGGAATTGCAAAAATAAACTTTGTTTTCAAAATAGCTTTCTGAGTACACCCCCAATCTGCCGTTGTTCAAACAAAGAGATATTCCTGCCCCCAAATGACGCCACTGGTTGAGTAAAGTTGTTGGGGCGGGTTTAAGTGGCTTACTCAAAATAAATAGAGCAATTTTCAAAGCACCACAAAAAGACAGTGCTTACAGTTTTTGTGAAAATTAACCTATGAATGGCTTACTTATAGTTGTTTCCGCATATTAAGCTAGGACAGGAGAAAGTATTTTAACACAGAAAAAGTTAAATACTTTCTTCATCAAAGTCACAAGTATAGACAAACATAATGTGCTTAAGCTAACAACACACAAACAATTATAATCTTTCATGTCTTTTTTGTACACATCCCATTAAACATTTACAGTGCTGTCATAAAAGTAAGTGAACCCTTGTATTTAATAACTGGTGGATCCTCCTTTGGCAGTAATAACCACAACCAAGCATTTCCGATAGCTGCGGATTAGTCCTGCACAATGTTTAGAAGGAATTTTGGACCATTCTTCATTACAGAACTGCTCCAGCTCAGTCATATTCTTAGGATGTCTGGTGTGAATGGCTCTCTTGAGGTCATTCCACAGCATCTCTATTGGGTTAAATTCTGGGCTCTAACTGGGCCACTCCAAAAATTGCAATTTTTTTTTTTTTTTTTTTGAAGCAGTTCTGTAGTGGATTTACTTCAATGTTTAGGGTCATTGTTCTGCTGCATCACCCAACTTCTACTGAGCTTCAGCTGGCACACAGCCACCCTGACATTATCCTGTAGGACATCTTGATAAATTTCATGTTATAACTTCATAAAAATTTTTCCCTCAATGATGGTAAGTGGTCCTGGCCCAGAAGCAGCAAAACAACCCCAAATCATGATGCTCTTTCCACTGTACTTCACCGTTGGGATGATGTTTTCATGTTGGTATGCAGTGGCCTTTTTACGCCATAAGTAGTGCTGCGTGTTTTTTTCCAAATAATTCAACCTTAGATTCATCAGTCCACAAAACATTTTCCCAGTGGCGTTGTGGAGTGTCAAGATAGTTTTGGCAAACTTCAGTTGTGTTTAATGTTTTCCATATAGTAGACTCATGAACAGAGATGTTAACCAGTTCCAATGATTCCTTCAAGTCTTTAGCTGTCACTCTAGGTTTCTTTTTTATCTCATTGAGCATTCTGCCCTTTGAGTCATTTTGGCTTGATGTCCTTTTCTATGGAGAGTAGCCACAGTACTAAATCATCTCCATTTATATACAATTGTCTAACTGTGGACAGATTGATATCTAAGCTTTTCCAGATAACTTTGTAACCCTTTCCAGTTTTATGCAAAGCAACAATTCTTGATCGTAAGTCCTCTGAGATCTATTTTTTGTGAGGCATCGTCCATGTCAGCAGATGCTTCTTGTGAATAGCAAGCTCAAAATGTTTGAGTGCTTTTTATATAACAAAGTAGCTCTAACCCACACCTCCAATCTTGTTCCATAAATTGGATGCCAGGTTTGCCAACTCCTGACTCTAATTAGCTTTTGTTGACATCATTAGCCTAGGGGTTTACATACTTGTTCCAACCTACACTGAATGTTTGAATGATGTATTCAGTATGTATAAGAACAATACAATAATGTGTGTGTTATTAATTAAAACAGATTGTGTTTGTTCATTATTGTAACTTAGATCAAAACAGGTTTTAAGGCAAATTTACACATAAATGCAGGTAATTCCAAATGGTTCACATACATTTTCTTGCCACTGTAATCAAATTAAAAACAATGGAAAGTTGATTATAAGTATAGAACCAATATATTTCAAGTGTATTGCAAAATATGTGTTGATTGTAGGGAAAGGGACAGTGGGTGTGGGAGTGGGCCGTTACTGCAGAGCTCTTTTGGTGCGCTTTGTTGGAACGCTATTCTCTAATTGGTGGATCTTTCCCTTCAGGATCATGGGTAGTGTAGTTCTTTACCTGGAAGTTTACTATTTAACATTATTTTGAAATAATGCATTTAAAATAAAGTGGACTGATGGCTTTGACACAAGAATATATCATCAATTAACCTGGGAGCTCACGGTAGGTCTGTCTTTCAATGTTTATAAGTGATTGTTAAAAATCAATATGCCTATGAAGAAAATTAATGGGAGTTTTATTTTTGAAACCCGACTGTTGCGGGTTCTTTTGTGAGTTTGTATTTGGTTACCTGTTCGTACAGACAGTATTTAATTCTGCCTGATTTTGTATGAACAACTTTGAAAGTCACACTGTAAATACAGTAGCCAATCCCAAACACTGATTGTGTGAACGGAGCCTACAGGTATGTGTTTTTGTGTTTAATGATTGAAGGAACACACAGTCAGCTCTGTTTTTTTCTGTCTGTACAGAGGTCCTTCTGCAGTGCCATGGTGGACGAGCTGCGGGTTTCCCTCAAGTGCCAACGACGACTCAAACACAAGCCGCAACTTCCCGTCATGGTCAAAACAGATGAAGTCATCAACATGCACACCTTCAACGACCGAAGATTGCCAGGCAAAGAGACCATGGCCTAAAAGGGACACCAGCTCTCCCTCTCTTTTGATCCTGGAGAAGAAAATGTCATAGAGAGAAATGTGGGTGGGGAGGAAGTCGGTTTTCTATATTGGGATGGGAAGCTTGTCATTTCAAACAATTAGTTACTGAGAACAACAACAGAAAGTGAAACATATTTCCTGTGGAAATAACTTGAATCTTGGCAGAAATTTAGTTACCTCATCGCTCCACAACGCCACCAGAGCAAAGACTGACCCGTGCCAGCGTTCAGGGTAACTCTTAGCAGGAAATACACACAGCTAGAGCAGTGAGATCAAAATTATGGAAAGTGTCTGCTCATCCATGCTAGTTTTGGTTTGATGACACTCTGTTGTCTGCAGAGAACAGCTGAGTCCATTAGAGAGAATGCAGAGACTCGCCCTGACAAATACAGGGACGAAAGGACAGATTTTTAATACATACTTGTGCTCAATTGCTTTTAGGAGCAAAATTAAACAGACAGTGCAGAACTACTCAGAAACAATCAATCTGCAGTCTTTATTCAGCGGCAGAGCAATATCACTGAAATCATTTAACATGTTTTTCACCCACACTCACAAGCAATGGAAGCAGGATGGGGTAACAGGCAATATATTACTTTAATTTGTTTGCATTTTAAAGTACTAACACTTTCAGCGTGTAAGGCCAGGGAATGTGTGTGTGTGTTTTTTTTTTTTTTTTTTATTTATTTTTTTTAAGTAAAATAAATATACTGAAAGAGTGTGATAGTTGCTCTTTTCAGTGCTGTAGTAGAGGCCCCTGCTGAATGCCACAATGACTGATAGGATGAATCTCATGAGAACATTTCATCCCAAAATAAGAAACTATTTTGTATTCTGAAAATTAAGCCTAGTTTTAGGACCATTCATATCTTTTTTATTTTTTATTTAGTTTTATTCCCATTATTCTCAATCGAGATTCACAAGTATTAAGATTCTGGAATTTAAATACTGCATTACAATAATTTAATTCCAATTAATGTAATGCACTCGATTTTACTGTATTATGGTAAACCGTTACTGTAATACAATATTTTTGTTTATTTAAATCAGCATACATTAAAGGCAGTACGATAATTAGTATAAATGTGATGTATAAATACTTTATACATATAAATATAAATATCTTGCAATTTAAATAGGATATCTGTTCTAAATTTACTATGTGTATACATGGTTGACTTTTATTATGATATGCCACACTTTTATTTTGTATGCCGCGAGCAGACGGAAGTTCTGCCATTCCGGTGTTTCACTTTTCTATGTATGCTTGTTCCATTGTTGTAACTGCATATCCGGTTTGTATTATAATTTATATAGGCTATTTATAATCTATAAATATTATAATCATAATGTACATCACGATGTAATTAACACAAATGTACAGGCTATCATTGCAATGGTTTCATCTCAAATAAACATAATAAAGTACTCATCAGAATATGTCAGATAGCATTAAACATAACTAATCACTATGAGTGCTATCATGCCTGTAGCAATGAAGGGGTTAATGCAGATTTAAAAAATGCATGTGAATCACCACATATTCGCACATTGTATCATCATTCACATTATAAACTTCAATAATACAAACCAGATGTGAAATTACAACAATTGAAAACGTATGTTCATGAACGCACATTCACACCTTATGAGAAGGGGGAGGAAACAAAACTGGGTGCATGCCATTCTGAAGGACTCATCCCTATGCCCTAATCCCTTCCCAGAGTCAGAGCTTCGGAGGGTTGAAGGGTGTATGGCTCAAAAATATCATTCATTCGGAACACACTTTAACGTCATCTATCTAAGTCAAAGAAGCCACTGTTACCGTCACACAAAGGCTGGCGCTAATTTACCTAATCAGAAATACTGCATATACACATGACACTATTAACTATTAACTACTTTTTAGAATGCAAAAAAAATTAAATTAAAAATAAAATGCTTGAAAACCTTTAGGCTTTATGAAGAAATTTAAGCTTAATCAAATATGTTTTATTTATTTGAATAAAAAAATGAACCAGTAAACAAAATTAAAGTGTATGTTCAATTGTTAAATAATATATATATATATATATATATATATATATATATATATATATATATATATATTTAACTCCTTCATTAGAATAACAGATCAAGCGAATTTACAATAAATTATTTCATACCTTATGAAAATCGAGAGTTCATGGCAAACTTGTGACAAATTGTCCATTGTTGCCAAAGGTTGTACCACTACCGGCAAAGAGCTGCAAACTTCTGGCTATCATTTGCAGCAAATCAAAAGCACATTCGCATATGAAAATAATGAGTGGCAGATTTTCTGCAAATTTGCAGCTAGTTTCGATTTTTTTGTAAGGGATGCAATAATAAAATACAATTTCAAACAGAAAGCCAGGGGTTTGAAAATTATTTAGAATGTTCATTATATAATTAACATCTTTTTTAACCACGGAGATGAAGGGATGTCACATGTTTTTGTTAATAGAACCAAAGTGTATTTGCAGTTGCAGCTGGTTTAATTTACATTACACTTAGCATACTTATAGATATATAACATGTGGTCTGGTTCCGGTCCGCTTGGTAGAGAAGTGCCCATCAGTTGAACCCTACGGAAATGCTCGTTTTGAAGGGCCTTTTGAAGCAGATATTTATGAGCCCTTAGCTTTGGAATGTGATTGTTGTCCTTTTGAAAATTCCCTTTGGAGGCTGATTTATGCCGTTTGGAAAGCAGGGTGAAATTAAAACTGAAACGCTGCAATGGTGGAACTGCTGTTGGCTCCTGCATTACAAAATAAAAGTGTGTTACTGTATGTCATAATAAAAGTCAACCATACACATAGGGAATTTAGAACAATTAATGTGTTTAATTGTCATGCTGATAATTTTACAATGTAAAAAAAACAACAAAAAAAAAAAAAACAGTAGGAATGGTCCTTAAATAGGTTTCATTTTCTTTGAGCAAAATATAATTTCTCATTTCAGGGTGAATAATGAATGGGATATGTTCTTAATATGTTTCTTGATATTCATCTGTTAAGCTCTTCAAAATTTGGGTAAAATAACTTAAAAGAACTCAAAAAATAAAAACACTTTTGCTATGTATTTATTCAAGCATTTATCATTTGTTACAGATACAACAACTATGAACACACATAGCTATTCAGTAATATTATACGTCTATTTTTCAATATCCACGTTTCATTTGAATGACACGTTACATGTTTGTACTTTTGTGGATTTGATTTCAGAAACAGAATCCTCGTGGAAACTTGTGCAAATGTAAGATTTCTATAAAACTAAGGTGTTTTGTACAATTAAAGAATATCAACATTTTATAATAGTTTTTATCAACACAAATCAATCATTGGCATCTCTCTCTTGATATGGGACTGGGCCATCCCGTGGTGTCTACACCAGAATTTAAGGTGATGATGGCCTCTGGGCCCGAACATATCCAGGACCACGTTACCTGGCCTCCATGAGGAAGAGTCCATGCCAGGGTTCATGATAGATACCCCATCTGAACTGGGCATACTGAGGCCCACATGAAGGGGGAAGTGCTGAGCATGCCCGGTAATGTTGATGTGACACACATTTTGGAAAGATCCTATTTTTATCATGTAAAGGAACCATATTTAAATAAAGATATTTTAACTTGAGATAAATAGAAACAATAAAACTGATTCAGATGTGTGATATATACATATATAAAGATACGAAGTGAAGAGAACTGCTAATTTCACTTCTCATTTGATGCCCCGGTTTCTAATAGACTGCTAGTACTCAGTGCTGAGAAGTTGTGTGTAAATGGTTTAAAATGGATAAGCTGTATTTCAAGATTTTTTCAGATACAAAGCAATTTTGACCATATTGTGAAAATAAACTCAAGTGCACACAGTTTACTGTCTGAAGTTGATGCACAAGTTTAAAGGAAGTCATTAAAAAAAGTCAGCACACTTGCATGGCGTGGTCTCTTTAATTTCCTCCTCTTCATAGACAGGACACATTTCACACAGATAATAATGCATTTAAGGTTTTTAAGTCTCTTTTCTTATATGCAAATATCAGTTTGAAATGTTTCTACTGACAAAGTGGCAATTAATATTTACATTTATGGCATCTGAAAGATTGCTCTTTAGCAAAGAAGCTTAGAAAAAGAACTTTAGTGATTGCAATTAAAAAGTAATTTAGGTGCTGTTGAAATATCTGATCTTAAAAGTAATCAATGTGACTTGTGTATCATATCCCAAGTCTTCTGTAAGCATAGAATAGGAGGAGAGAAGCTCAGCCACACAGTGGCTCACATGTTCATGCGAGAACTTGCATTTTTAGCACTAAACAATACAATTCTTGCATGAACATGTGAGCCATTATAAACAAGCTTGTCTCATAGGCGCTCATGAACGTGCTATGAACCTCATGATTTAGAATATGATGCACAATTCACATGTACTAATTTTATGATACTTTTGGGTACTTTCTACGCTTCCTTTCTGTTCCTTTCAAGGCAAGTCAGTCCACTCAGCTGCCATCTTTGGAAATGCTCCCGGACAGACTGGGCAGCTATTTTCAATGTAAACAAACATCATACAAGTACAGCTCCTATCTACCTGAATGGGGAAAGACTGGAATCTCCAAAACAGTTGGTCAAGATTACAATCAGAGAACATATTTCAAATCCAGCCTGATCTCATGAAATTTACGTGAGCATTGCAACATTTTTGCAAAACTGAAATTACGTGCTGCATTACACATTTGGCTGCAGTTTCAAGGGAAATGTCCAGGTTTTTAAGATGAATTTTAGATGGAGATTTTAATGAGTAAAACGTACCTCCCTAACCTAAAACTTTACCCTAAACTTAACAATAGTGAAGTAAAAGATAAATGAGCATTTAACAAAACAGACATCCTTACCCTTAACCAACACCTAACCCAAACAGTAGTGTTTTAAAATGCAAATTCGAAATGAAAAGAACATTTTCTGAAACAGCCATCTCATATCGTGTCTATGCTTCTATGCCACTTCCACTTTTAAGCATCTTTGACTGGACTTGATCCATGGTTAATGAGTCCAAAATTCAACACTCTATATAGTGAGCAACTAAGCAATCAAATCATATTGGAATAAGTGTGTATATGTAGGTGGGTCTGTAATACAGTGTTAAAATGTATGTTTTTTCAAATCATGCATTAAAGTAAAAGTGTTTTGATGTGTTTACATAGAGCAAAAAATAACTTTATAAAGTTTATAAAGTCATAGTCAGCAATTGTATTCGTGATTTGTGACAATGAATAAAATGCACAGTAGTTGTAGCGCCTCTAGTGTTCATTCCAGAAGGAAACTAAAGCGAAACGTAGAAAGCGGCACATAAAAGTCAGTTTGCAAAAATGTATCTAGAGCAGGGTTTCAGTTAGCCGGTAATTACTGGTTTTTGACCGTTAAAAATCCTAATGTCTGACAAATTCAAACATCGGACACATTGTCCGTTGAAAATATTAGCACGGTGAGTCAGCAACCCCTTTTATTGATGCCACAAGTGTACAGTGTGACGCCATGCATTGATAACAGCGCTTCGCTGTCACGCAGGTTTAAACTTTCCCAAAGATGTGGAGTCCTAATCCGTGACTACAGTATCCCGCACATTAACATAAGCAGTCTGCGTTATTCTCATCTTGCATGCCCGCAGTGAAGCTTCTCACTTCAGAATCGCATTAAAACCTTGCGTTGCCATCTTCTGGGAGAAGGACTTCAGGCTTATGTGAACCTCAAGTTGTAGAGAAACACTGGACACATTTGACTTCACTTTGGCAGCAAAGTACTTTTGTGCTATGAAAAATTGGATGAAAATAGTCGTAAAAATAAAGAGCCAAGGAAATTAGCCAAGAGAAATTATATGACATAACTAAACGATTTGTAATTTTAATATTTATTTAGAAACGAAAAGATATGTGGCAAACTGCTGTTTAGTTTACCCCCATTGTAGATTATTTTTTAATTAGACGCTAATTCCAGGACGGACATTTTTATTTTATTTTTTAATGATAAAGAAGTAGTTGACTTAAATGTGTCAAAATTAGCCTGTATCACATTATTATGTATAGTCCATCTCGTTTACATTGCAAAATAAACAATGAAATTAGATGACTGTTTTTTTTTCTTTTGTTTTTTTTTTTTTTAGTTTGTCTGGCAAACTTTTTCATTAGTGGAAACTCTGATATAGAGTGACATTCATTCAATGAGACCAGGTTGTTCAAATCTACAATAAAATCTGACAACAATTACATCATTAATTGTGCTTCTTTAGCTCAGGTCACGCTTACAAAAATGCTATTTTTCAGGCTGGTTTAGCTAATGCATATGCGCATTCTAGAGTTGATTGACAGGCGATGTCTGAATCTGAAAGGTGACTGACTCTTTTCCTGTAAGGCGGGACTTCCTTTTCGATACCATTGGACAATCAAATTTCTCCCATTCATTTTAGTAGAAAGGGTCCATCTCTGCTAAATAGTCTCTGGTCACTATCAGCTGCCATTGTATTGAAAAGACAAACCAGAATATTCATTATAATTTCTCCTTTTGTGTTCCACTTAAGTAAGAAGGTCATACAGCTTTTATATGACATGAGGGTGAGTAAATCATGACGGAAATAAAAAAAAAAAAACTACTCTTTTATTTCTTATTTGTGCAATCCCTACCCCTAAAATTAGATAATTACTAGCTGACAGGAATGCTGGTCAATCAACATGTCCTACTTGTGTAAATTATGTTATAACACGAATTATCACCATTGTGGCATTGAGCCAACCTTAACCCTACATTGTAAAAAATGGTAACCTGCATTTGTTACCTCAAATCTTATTTCTACATAGGCTAAATGTAATGTAACCTAATGCAGCCAGGTTGATTTAGTCATATTCAATAATATTTTTGACTTGAATAAAACTAGGTAATTTAGTTTTATCAAGGTGACCTAACAATTTTTTTTATTTAAAGTTTTTTACAGAGCAGTTTGAACCTGGTGCACTGCCTCGGCAAACTGCATATAATGTAAACTGTGTAGCAAATTCCACCAGTTGTGGTATCTTTTCCTGCAGCTCTATCAAAGTGAACTAGATTGCTAGTACCCTATCTGTCACTCACTCGACGCTGTGTCGATGTAGTGACACTAGGGGTCACTCTTGGGAGCCCGAGACACCTCTGGTCTTTGATAAAAGGCCAATGAAAATTGGCGAGTGGTATTTGCATGCCACTCCCCCGGACGTACGGGTATAAAAGGAGCTGGTATGCAACCACTCATTCAGATTTTCTCTTCGGAGGCGAACGGTCATGCTCACTGAGCTGAATTTCTACAGTTCATTCACCTCTGCTGGATCTGACGGCACATTTCAGAGGCTTCTCCCTCCTCAGCACTGGTGCACTGCAGAATGCCCCTGGGCACTTCGGCAGAAAAAAAAAAGAGAGAGTATATTTTCTGAAAGAGTTTTTTCTCTAAAAGAGTATATTTCTCTAAAAGAGCGGCACACACGGAACGTCTTTTAAAAGACACGTCTTTTTAAAGATGCCTTTCCATTGTGTGTTATTCCTGGTTGTGGTCGTTATCTCTCAACTTCGGATGGTCATGATCGCTGTCTTTCGTGTCTGGGCGCGACCCACACGGAGGCAGTGTTTGTGGATGGTTCATGTTCTCACTGCGAGAACATGACCATGGAAACGTTTCGGTCCATAAGAAAGCAAGCCACCCCAGCAGCTCCCTGCCTTGGTCCTTCTACCTATGTGTATGAGGTCAGCGCGGCTAGCACTGAGGGCGATTTGGGGACCCCAATGGGATCGCCTCCCTTGGGTATACCCCCGCGGACCTCCCATTCCCCAGCATGCTTGTCTGCCCCTATCGGACTTCCGGATGAGTCCGCCGGCTCATCTCACGGCGAGTCTGGCCTCTTGTTCGGAGCCCGCGAAGATGATGAGCTCTCAAGCGCAGCATCGGAGAGCGGGCTTGTCCAGTCGGACGCAGAAGCCTCAGCTGGGCTCCCCCCCTCGTGGACGATTGCCCAGTCACAGGCTGATGCAGAAAGATGGACATGTTTCCCGGGCGGCCGCAAGCGTCGGGTTAGAGTGGAATCCTCCGCTCTCCCCTGAACCCTCGCGGCTTGATGATTGGTTCCTGGGCTCGCAGCGCCGCTCAAAGCAGCCATGCCCCGCTCCAGTGCCTTTCTTCCCGGAAGTGCACGAGGAGCTGACGAAATCGTGGTAGGCACCTTTTACTGCCCGGCCCCGATTCCGCAGTTCCCCCGCCCTCACTACCCTCGATGGCAGGACGGCCAGGGGCTATACGGCGATTCCCCTGGTGGATAAGGTGCTCGCAGTGCACCTATGCCCGCAGAGCGCCGCCACCTGGCGTGGACACCCTAAGCTTCCGTCCAAGCGCTGTAGGTTCACGTCGTCACTGACGGCTAAAGCCTACAGCGCTGCTGGACAAGCCGCCTCTGCCCTGCACTCCATGGCTCTCCTGCAGGTCCACCAAGCCAAGGCGTTGAAAGAACTGCACGAAGGTAGTTCCACCCCAGATTTGATGCAGGAACTGCGCTCGGCGACCGACCTCGCTCTCCGAGCGACGAAGGTCACGGTGCGGTCTCCCGGGCGGACGATGGCCACATTAGTGGTCCAGGAGCACCACCTTTGGCTCAACCTGGTCGAGATGGGTGAGGCCGACAAGACACGGTTTCTTGCTACCCCCATTTCCCAGGCTGGCCTATTCGGCAACACCGTTGAGGACTTCGCCCAGCAGTTCTCGGCGGTGAAGCAGCAGACGGAGGCTATCTGGCACATCCTGTCCTGGCGCGGTTCAAGATCCCGCACCCCATCTGCTCGTCGCCAAGGGTGTCCCCTTGCGGTGACTGCACCGGCTCCGCTGCAGCCCGCCCCTTTGGCCCGGCTCCGGCGTGGAGCCCACCGCAGGTAGCAGACGCCACCCGTCTCACAGTTGGCCGCTAAGAACACATGGAGGTCATCAAAGCGCCCCTGAGACGGGTGACCCAGGGACGACGAAACCCACTCACCTGGAGTTGGTAAGAAGACCACTCCATCCCCCGGTGGAGGGCTGAGTGGAAAATCTTTTGTTGCCTTTTTGTTTGATTTCGCCGCATGCCTAAGTGGCTGCGGTACCGAACAGTTCAGCAAAAGAGCGGTTTCCTTCCTCCCTGGATCAAATACCCGGTGTGCACGGTCGTCATCACGACTACCGTCCATGGGTTTTTCCTTGCAGGATTGGCTCTCCAGCGGTGGTCTTCCCACCCCTGAGCACCCAGCTGTGGCACACAGCCGCCCCCGATGTGGCAGTCTCCACGAGTTACGAGGACAGGCCTCTTCCTCCCCCATCCCAGGCTGTTCTGAGGGTGGTCACAAGGAGCCAGGTAAGTGCTTCGATGTCCCTAGACTCAGCACGGTCACGAGGCCCCACCTGCCAGTACGTCCGACGACGTTGTCCCCTTGGTCCCCCTTGCGCGGAACTTGGATGCGTGGCTTGTGCTTTCCAATCCGTCGCGATGGCGGATCTGGACCGACCGACTCGGCTACGCGATTCAGTTCAACAGGTGCCTGCCCAGGTTCAGCGGTATCCACTTCACCTTGGTCAAGGACGAAAATGCTGCTACCTTGCGCGTGGAGATCGCTACCCTACTATGGAAGGGCGCGATATAACCTGTCCCTCCGGCCGAGATGAAAAAGGGGTTTTACAGCCCCTACTTCGTACCGAAAAAAGGTGGTGGGTTGCGGCCAATCTTGGGCCTTACACAGACTCCCGTTCAAGATGCTGACGTAAAAACACATTCTGGCGAGCGTCCGGCATCAAGATTGGTTCGCGGCGGTAGACCCCCCGACTAGATCTGGCGGCCCAGTCAGATAATTCCCCTTCTTTTTTAGGGAGTGGAAAAAAAGAAGTGGAAAAGAGGCCACGATTGGGTTAGCCTGTCTCAATCTTTTGGGTAGTCGACTTGTCCCCAAAGGGCCGTTCGACACTAATAACTATGTTGGGGGAGGTTACGTGTTGACCTGGTGTGCTGGCTACGAGGCACACAGTGGTCTGCCCGCCACACACTGCCAGTTCACGTAACACAGTTCAGCCAGTTGTGGCGTTCCGTATAGGGACCCCTAGTGTCACTACATCGACACTACGTCGAGTGAGTGACAGATAGGGAACGTCATGGTTACTTGTGTAACCTCCGTTCCCTGATGGAGGGAATGAGACATTGTGTACCTCCTGCCACAACGCTGAACTACCCGCTGAAATGGCCGGGCCTTAAAACCTGAATGAGTGGTTGCATACCAGCTCCTTTTATACCCGTATGTCTTGGGGAGTGGCATGCAAATACCACTCGCCAATTTTCATTGGCCTTTTATCAAAGACCAGAGGTGTCTCTGGCTCACAAGAGTGACCCCTAGTGTCACTACATCGACACAATATCTCGTTTCCTCCATCAGGGAACAGAGGTTACACAAGTAACTGTGACGTTCTTGCTTCTTTAGTAATTCGACATTAAACATTATAGCTTATAAATTTGTTTCTGATTATTGGCTATAACGACTGGAGGAATACAAAAGAGGACCTGAAAAATGGCGATTTCAGTCAGTAAGCAACAACTTTGCACAAAGAATAAAAAATGAAGATAACCCTAGAAATATCAGCAGAGCTAACATTAACTAAACAAATGTTGCATCTTTCTGTGTTGACACATATAAATTTACATGATTGATGTGCATTCATTCAGTATATATGAAAACAAAGGGAGAAAAAAAATGAATATACAGTATGATGCAAAAAGGGACAAAGTGCTTATACAGCTGAAGTAAGCCATGTAGAGGATATAAACCAATTCTCAAATACCTCATAAATCAGATTTTAGTTGCATTGACATTTAATATGGACTTTTTTATCACTGAGAAACTAACTCATTACAACTTGTTCGATTTTTCAATGTCAAAAATTTATTTTGTGCAGAAAAAAACAACAACAAAAAAACCTTCATATGGATCCATCAGGTAAGTGTTAACATTCACAACATCATGTCTCTCCCTCTCGCTCTTACTTTCTATCCTTCTCTCTTCTCTGTGTATGTGCATGTATGCTGTGTGGTGTATTGGTTTTGTGCCTGCATGTGCGGTCCTGATGGCCATTCTCAGCCATTCCTTTATCAGATGGATGTTTTCACACAAGGTGGGCTCAGCCAGCCGCTAATCTTCACACCTCCGGCAGGGCGAGTGGAAAGCTCAGGAGCTGATAACAAACCTACATGCCACATAGAATTAATTGGCTAATTATCATAGCGAATGGAGTGAAGAAAAATCTAGACATCACGAGTAAGCTTTGTCCCTCGGCTTTCTTCTCATCATGAAGTCAAATCCTGTTTATCAATTACCAGTTTTAATGAGCACGTAGATGGACATTGCTGTGCCATCTCAGGTTTGCATGTTTCTTGGAAATCATAAAGATCGTATTTCAACAGTTCTCTAATGCTTTTCTGGACGTTAACTGCCTGAATCTGTATTTACAGATAATATGTTTTTGTTTTTTTGTTTGTTTGTTTTTTATTTAAGAAGAAATTAATTGTGTCCACTGATAGTATTGTTTATTTGCATATTCTGACCACATTGATTTAGAACAGATTAACTCAAAGAATTCTACACATCAGTTTTGTGAAAGGGCAAAAAATCTGTGCTAAATGCAATTCCCCCAGACTGATCACACAGTGAATTTGGTGACAGCAGGACCTCCAGTTTCTGAGTGAAATTCCAGGTGAAGTGCCAGATGCAATCTATTAATTAATTAATAGATTGTAATTTTAGTAAACTGTGTAATACAGTATACAGAAATGTATATTTTATTATCTCTACCCCATAACCCAAACCCCAACCCTACACCTAACCATCAGTGGATTAAAAATGTTGTAAATATTAGAGCAGAAATTTAACCTCCAATGACAATACATCAGGTTAAATACATGTTGCACGTAAGGTTGTCAACTTTCAACAAGCCAAATTCGTGACATTTTATTTTGCAGTTTACTTACTTGATTAATGGGAAATCATTTTGATCTTCCAGGGTTACTGCCTTAGTGCATTGATCAAACATGCCTTATATTGGGTTTTTATTGGAGTATACTTAACCTGTACTGTACTATATTTTATATTTACTATATATTGTCATTTGACAGTCTCTCTCTCAGAGTGAGCACTGACACAGGCTTCGCAGTGCAATTAAATGTTTTATTGCAACATAAATCTACTTACATTGTTGGGAAACAATTATAATGCATTTGAATGTTATATTTTGGACAAAATGCTACTGCTTTAATTCTCCTGCTTTTGACGGAAAACACAACAGAAGGCATGTACAAATTGTCATTTATATTCCCTGAACTTTTCCCAGGTACATTTCTACCAGAAAGACACAATTAATATAACAATTAATTTGAATAAAGTGAAAGAATAGTTTCCTTTGGAGCAAGCCCTGTCCTACAGTTCAGCGCTCAGAAAATGATGAAGGCAGGGCCGGGAAATGAGCTAACCCCAAAAGAAATTAGAACCTAGTATGTCATTTATACCCTCCAAAAGAGAATAAATGAATTCTTAACTCAGAACAACACACCAGGTCTTCAGAAAGTGAATGATAAATCTGAAAGTAGCAGAAATAATTACGAATAATACAAATAAACAGTGCTGGGATGTAATTTGGATCATGTAACTAAATTACAAAAATCAGGTACTTTTAAGTAGATTAAATTGCATTTTAAAATGCAAGTAATCCAATTACAGTTACTTTTTATGGACAACATGATTACAGATTAATAAGGCAACAGCAGTAAATTTTTCATAATTTATTGACCCCACCCCACAATAATTCTTCTATTATACTTCTAGTCTCTTCTAGTACCTGATACTAGCCACTGGTGGCTATAATTAGACTGAAGATGAAGTGGTCTCAAGGCCCAGATATACTTCGTTTTTGCACGTTCCACGTAGAATCACGCCCGGCCGACCACGTTGCCTTTGTGAGTATACTTTTCTGACCGCCAGCATACACGAACGTGTTCGAGGCATACGCACTACAGCTGCTTTGTGATACTCTTTTAGCACAGTCAATGGCCAGCCGGCACATGCACCAACAATGCGCACAGATGAGGACTGCGTCCGCTGAGAAGGGTATAGCTGCAGGCATAGCTCCAGAAAGGGGCGTGAGCTCCAAATTGCCATTAAAGATATAGGGAGCCCTTAACCTAACCCTTTCCCTAACCTTAACTGTTATTGGAAGTGACCCCCCTTTTGGAGTAACCACGCCCCCTGTTGGAGTAACTCCGCCCCTTTGGAAGATTCCGCCCCCATTTGGAGGTTCCAGTCTGCAGCTATATCTACTTGGGTCCACGGGTCATGAAAATCTGAGCGGCACACGGTCAGTCTGCACAGCTGTTCTGATGACGACATTTGCATCATGCATACTGTGTGTAGAGCGATCAGCAACGCGGACGCGTGAAGTATATTTTGGCCTTCATGATTCTACTGCAAATGATTCCATGTTAAAACTAAAGAAGCACTTGGAGGTGTGCTTGCATGTTTTCTAAACTTTACATTGCATATTTAACCATATCCTGATGAACACATTTTAATTCTTATTTGAATGATCACCCTGTGTGTCATATAACCATGTGTTCCTATGTCTTTGGAAGGGTTTTGTTCATCAAACGCATCAAAATGCACCAATACATGACATTTCATAGTAATCCACACATAAATGATGAACTGATTGCATTAGTTTGGTAAAGTTAGTTTTAGTTTCACAAATTGTACATGGCTTCAAAAATTTAAATTAATGCACTTCACTTTTGTGATAACTTTGAGAACAATTATGACTGGTCTGATCTGTAAGCACACATGGATGGTGTAATGCCGAAATTGCCTGAGTAACACCACGTTTGTTTAACCAGCAAATGTCCACAATTCTCGAAACTCTCCAATAATAATGCCTGTTAAACATATTTGAGTCTGTCATTGATGGAGTGCCTACAGCTCTGTCAACATTACAGGGGGACACATGCAACTCCCTTTGTATTTTTTCATCATGTAAAATACATTTGCACTCCACGCTTCTGAATTTGTACCAAAAGCAGCACTCAAACGATTAGACCATGCCTTCTCATGATGAATAATTATGCAAGTTTCTAAACACTGCTGATATACAGCTGTGAAATACTATGTTTACATCATATCCAGGGTCCTTCACTAATTATTGATTCTAGAAGTATGCAAAAAAAAATAAAAAATCAAACCTGGAAGAAAATTAGTCTAAAAAATGATCTAAATAAATGTTATTCACACCATCTTAATGCCATCGTGGAAAAAAAAAAAATACATAAAAGTTAAAATGTGTTTTTGTCTTTCATGACCATGTAAGTGCTTTTTTATTTCACTCAGTAACAGACAAATAGTGAGTAAAACACAAAAAATAATCTACATTGTCATATTTTGATTCATTAAATTTGCTTAAATGAATTTAAGCAACATTACGTCAAAATTGTATAGATTATCCTTCTCAAATGCATGTGATATCAAGTCTAAACAAACATGAAAACACCTAATAAACAAGTTAGGTCAGAGGTAATCCAAAAGTAATCTGATTACATTACTATAAAAATATAATCCAAGATATTAAGCTGCTGATTGCAAGTTCATTATTTTAATTTGTTATTAGTACCGCAATGCAATTTAATGTAATTACAAGTACTTGGTTTTTGTTATTTGATTATATAATCCAGATTATCACAGGGCTGTGACTTCCTGTTTCCTGTTCCGGTTGCTGCCAGCACGCTGCACGAGTCTGTTTGTTTGTAGCTTGTTAGCCTGCTTAGCATTGCTTATTCCTCTACGCTCATCGTTTTATTTTAACACGTTTTTTTTTCTCGCTTTTCTACTCTTTCAACTGCATGTATATTACCACGTGCACCCGTTTTCTTTCTTTTCTGTGTGCATTTGTTTTCTCCTCTGTGTTTTAAACGTATTATTGCAATCACAAACATCTGCTGATCAGGAACTAACACAACAACAGCAAACAGTTGCGTGAGGGATTCATATCGATCTCAAACCCTCGCCGCTCAAGAACAACCATTACAACAACAAAAACAACAAACAATTGCATTAAGTCATGGCACCCGCTAATATTATTGCTTCCTGCATTGCATGCCACATGTTTACTATAGCTTCTTCCATCAGCAGTGATGTGATTAATGTAAGGAATTAGTCAGGCTGACGGAGAAGGTTAATGAGTTAATGAGAGAAGTCAGTAGATACTGTTTCGGATACGGGCAGTACAGTGAGTAACAACACACTTTGGTTACAGCAGGGCATTTGGGTGACATCTCGGCGGCATACTTGCTCAGCAAAGAGCCACCACTCTCCTGTTCCTGTTAGGGTTTCCAATCAATTCTCCCCAGTCAGTGATGCACCCACTGAGAATCATGTTGAAAGAGCCTGGGTTATATGAGATTCTATTGTAAGGAACGTGGAAATAGAGACTGCAGCCACTATTGTTAAATGCATTTCCAGTGCCATAGGGTCTGATTTCAGACCAAATTTACAAGTGCTGGCTAATGCTAAACGTAGATTTTCTAAAATTGTTATTCATGTCGGCACAAACGATGTCCGGCATCGCCAGATAATATTAAAGAGGTGTGTGAACTTACGCCGAATTTTTGGCAGTTTCTGTGAAACTTGCTAAATAAACATTAACTAGCAATACTATGTACATTTTTAACTAAATATCAATAACTTCTTTTGCCAATTTTGTCACTTGTGAAAAATCTGCCTGAAGTAATGTGAGGCAGAGAGCAGACGCTGTTCAGATCTTTTTTTTTTTTTCTGTTTTTTTATTTTTTTTTTTACGCTGTTCAGACCTGCCTTGAAACTGGCCTGCTAGTTAGATAAGTCATTTAGCTTGTTGATTTTCCCATGTAATAAAAAAAATGGTAGACATCTTTCTATAATTTAGCAGATAGCCTTACACATCCATCACACAGACATGATTTTAGATTGTGTGTAGCTTTCTGTTCACAAGGAAAGTGTGAGAGGGCTGTCTGTAATTGGACATTCTGCTTAGTCTGCAAGCCTTTGGTGACTATTCAGTGTATGGATTTGAGAAGAACAAACTGCTGGCTACCAATTGTGTACTTTTTTTCTGTTGTAGAGATGGAAAGAATATGGCTCCCTGCTTTTGAGGGCATGAGCACACAGGAGGAAGATCTGCTGGACCAGGAACTACTGCAGGAAGACCCAGACCACGAGGAGATGGAGGATGAGATGGAACCTGATCCCTAGCCAAGACCATCAACTGGGTATGTATGAATGTGTATGTATTATTTGTTTCCATTTCTCATATGACTGATACTCACAGTAACACTTTTACTCGTATTATTTTGGGTATGGCTAGCCATACTCGCACAGGTCCCAAGTCAGCTAGAAAGCGTAAACGCTTCCCTGACTCTGTTTCTTATCCCCCATACTCTGACATCGATTCACAGGCACCAAAACCTCTCCCATTTAAGCCAAGCCATCCATTCAGTATTGACTTGCATCAGGCTGTGCGGTCAACCTCCAATGTGATGTTGCGAGAAATTTACTTTTTCATGCTGTTTTTTACTCGTCCTAAACTGTCCGTCATATTACAGCTACCAAGGATCTTGGATGGAGGTGACCCCCGATGAATTGTACAAATTTCTTGGGTTGCTTATTTACATGGGGTTTTCAAATCTCCCTGATTCCCATCGTCATTGGGGAACCAAGTCACTTCAGGGCTCGTGGGTGAGGGGATTTATGTCGCGTGACCGCTACAAGGCTCTTTAGCAGCTCTACATGTTGTAGGCCCTACCACAAAGGATAATCAGTATCGCCTTAGGAAGTTGCGTTATCTTATGGACCACCTCAAACAAAAATGCCAGTAGCTCTTTCAGCCTAACCAAAATCTCGCAATAGATGAATGTTTGGTCAAGTCTAAAGCTCGGTCAGGATTTAAACAATACATGAAAGGCAAGCCTACTCGGTGGGGTTTTAAATTATTGGTAATTGCGATATCAGACTCTGGGTATTGTTGGGCCTCATGTATTCAGATAGAAGACAAAGGCAGGCCTAACAGTCATAAAAACATTCCTCAAGCCCCCTCCTTCTAAGTCATAAATTTTACTGATAAAAATCGCGCCAAAATCAAACAAAGGGAGTCCAAAACAGACTACAGATCCATGAAGCCCTGCCCTCTAATGGATCGAGCTCTCAACTCCTATTGGATGAGGCACACAACAGAACGTCCCTCAAACATGACATCATCAGGACTTCAAATAATTCTGAAATGCTTCCAAAGTTGCTTCCAGCGACTTAGTTCACCGAATACGGATGTAGCTTTTTGCTGCTCTCCGGTGCAACCTCGTGGCTTAAGGAAGTAATGTCCGACTTGAAACTGTAGCCATACAATCTCCATCTCGCTGGACGAGTTGAGATTACTCTGTGTTCAACTGAACACTCTAACGGATCCAAAGGAGACCGCCGAGCAATTCGCATCTTCATCCGTTGGCCTACAGAAGTGAAGAGATTAAAGATTTTTCTTCCATCTTCAATCAAGTTGACATTTCTGAGTTCTCCGCCAGCCCGCCGAGAATCAACAGCCGTACCGTCCGCCGACAGCGCGAGGAAATGGCCCCCGTCATCACCCAAGCCTCAAGGAACCGGGTCAAAGTTAAAGGACGGAGGAAAACACATTCTACCTGTGTCCTCATGCGATTCAAGTAAGAGGTTCACATCTGGGCAGAGATAGAATATTATAGCGTGTTATTCTTGTGTTTCAAGGTTTTTGCTTGTACAGTTTACGGACCGCCATGTCCACTCATTATTAATACTCAGGGTATTAATTATCACGAATTTGTTTTGCTGTATTGTGGTCCAACCAAACTGGACTGTTGTGCATTTTCGCCATCACGGGTGAGACAGCAACTGAGTTCATCCATTAAAGAGTCAAATAACAAGGGACTTTTTCGAGCCCCACTCGTAAAACCGCGTCTCTGAGTGATGAACACGGCTGCTTTATCTCCAGCTATCGCGAAATCAGCTTTCGGGCTGTCACTTAATCATCTCTCTCTCTCTCTTTCTCACTAACCACACTGACACACACACACACTGTCACACACACACCTTATGTGTTATAGAATTATTTTTATTTCCATATCTAATCATATCACTGTTTAGTTTGTAGTTGTAAGTCGGAAGTTTATTGACTGCATTGTATTAATTATTAATTGATATTACTGCATAAATAAACTTTGTTTATATTACAAAGAGAAGTGTTTTGGTTTGTTTTGCATACGCCTGTGTCATGCTGACGGGATGTCAGTGCTCGGATTCAAACCTTCATTCATTGTTTTTTTTCCCGAAAATCGATATTCTTCGGATGTCGATTTTCCTAAGAAAACAATCTAATATTGAGACTGTTTTAATATTCGGTTATTAGTCCCTGATTTCAGGGTGGTGCCCCGTCAATGTTATCCTTATTAATATTCTATTGATTTTTGATAATTGATAATTATCTTTGATTGAATTTGAATGATCAATAAGCTAGTGTTAATTTTAATGTTTCATCGATGTTAACAATTAACGATTATCTTTGATAAGTGTTGATTTTAAAGGATTAAAAAAAGCTAACATTGATTCTCATCAATGTTCTATTGATTTTAATAATAAATAATTATCTTTGATAATTATTAATTATTGCTAATAACCAAACGTGCTCCTAAACGTAGCACACTACATTTACTGGAGTCCCATATGAGGTTTTGAGTTAGATCCAATTAATTAATTTAAATATTGATTAATAACTACAGAAATAATTATTAATTATTTCTGATAGTAACACTGATCTAAACAACCAGTAAAGCCCTACAGTATACTCTCGAATTTAATGTTTACACAGGTAGTCATGATGGGCGTGTCACTGACTTGGCCACCAAAGTAGTTGAATTGTTACTGCAGCCATTCAAAGACCAGGGCCACAATGTTTGGTTTGACAACTTTTACACATCTCAGCTCTTATGGGTAAGTTGTTAGAAATGGGAACTAATGCCTGTGGATGTCCCACAGGCATTAGTGAATCGTGAATCATGAGGGTGAATCGTAAACTGTTTCCTGCAGAATTTAAAGACATCAAAAGATGGGAACGCAAGACAGCTCGTGTGGATATGAGGTGATGTAGGATTGCGGGGAATATACTTGTAATTCAGTGGAAGGACACGCGTGCAGTTACATGCCTCTCAATTTCCACAATGCGAATGGCTCAACCGAAATTACTAGGTCTGTAAAAAATTATGGCGACTGGACAAAAGAAGTAGCCCTCCAGCCCACTGTCATCAGTGATTATAACAAAAACATGGGCGGTGTTGATAGGTCAGACCAAATGCTAAAATCTTACGACATCCTACAAAAAACGAAAAAGTGGTGGAAGACTTTTTTTCCACTTCATAGACATTGCCGTCGTCAATAGTTTCATATTGTTTAAGGAATGGCAACACATTCATGCGGCGCCAGGGGATGAGCATAGAGCGGTGAACTTAACCCAGATAGATTTCAGAGAAACCTGGCTCGTCAGCTGGGAGGTATCGATATTCACGCAAGCTTCCCTTTGCATACACTAAAGCCTGTAGTCCCTCCTTCGTCATCACTCCACACAGCCCATGTCCCTAAATTTGAAGAGTCCTCTTAGAGATGTTGGCTATGCTATCGGAAAAGTAGGACTGAAAATAAAACTAAAGTAGCTTGTTGCGTGCCGGAATGTAATGGCAAAAGACTTTGCTTGGTTCCCAATAGGAACTGTCTTCAGTCTTGGCACTTAGCTGAGTGTGACCAGTTTCGCGAAGAGGCCTAGTTTGGGCTGTGTTTACTGGTGTTGTCCTACCCCTCCCCTCTTTTTTCCCTCTCTTCTCTCCACAGGTATTGCAATTCTTGAGTATTTATGAATTTATATATATTCTGTTCCTGCATTTATTCAAAATGTATTTACTGTAGACAGTTCGAAAGTTTGATTTTGTATGTTTTGCTGTGTAATTCGTGTGTAATTCTAATGTTCAAATTAAATAAAGTGTGTGTTTTATTGAACACATAAAATGTATATTTCAGTGTTTGTGTCCTTCAATTTCAGATGCAATCTCAATTTATTATTACAGGTGCTCAAAAGGAGTATTTGAGGTGTGGTCATGTGAAATGTATCTTAACATTCTAAATGTTTGTTTATTCCGTTTTCCTACTAATCACTTGAATGGTCATAACTTTTAAACGATAGATTATATTTCTAATCTGTCTGCTATTCTACATTGCCCACAAAATTATGTATATTTCATACACTAAATTTCCCTCTAGCTTGTAATTAAAATGGTTGAAAATGCAGTTGTCGGATGAAGTATGGTGGCCGGAGAAGATTTTTGTAAAAATTGCTGTGTGAAATCTTATTGATAAAGGATGATTTGCCTTAAATATCATACATATATTTATATCATTTGAAAGCCCTAGTTCTTCTCTTCAATATGGTATATATAGTTCAGGTGTGTGATGTTATATGAATATGAATGTAATATGAAAATGAATATGAATATCATATTCTGGCACAGAAAGAAATTTTTGGAATATTGGGCTCAGGCTTTAAAGGGTTAGAATATCAAAATCCACAAAAGGAGGTAGATAATTTTCCTATTTGGCTCCTAAACTATGGAATAGTTCCCTATCTGTCACTCACTTGACATTGTGTCAATGTAGTGACACTAGGGGTCACCCTTGGGAGCCCCAAACACCTCTGATATTTGAGAAATGGCCAATGAGAATTGGTGAGTAGAATTTGCATACCACTCCCCCGGACATATGGGTATAAAAGGAGCCAGCTTGCAACCACTCATTCAAATTTGTTCTTCGGAGCCGAGCGGTGTCGATGAATTCCACTGCCATTCCATTCACCTCTACAAAGTGTTGTAAGCTGTTGGATATATGGCGCATTGCAGCGGGTTCTCCCCCTCTCGCATGGATAAGTGCAGAGAACGGCCCTGGGCCCTTCGGCAGCTACGCTAAAAGAGTATATACTTAAAAGAGTATTTCCTCTAAAAGAGAGAGCACTGACGGAAAGCATCTTTTTAAAGATGCCTTCCCATCTGTGTGTAGTTCCTGGATGTGGTCGCTATCTCTCCGCCTCTGACGGCCACGATCGCTGCCTCACTTGTATAGCCACGCTGAGACAGCGTTCGTGGATGGTTCATGCTCTCACTGCGAGAGCATGACCATGGCAACGTTGCGGTCGCGGCTTTCCTTCTTCAGAGGGAAAGCCACCCCAGCCGCTCCCCGCCCCGGTCCTTCTGCCTATGGGCAGAAGGCCGTGACAGTTAGCGCTGGGGGCGATTTGAGGACCCCAATGGGAGCGATTCCACCGGGTGAACCCCCACGGACCTCCCATTCCCCAGTACGCTCGTTTGCCCCGGTCAAGTTCTGGGATGAGACAGGCAGCTCAACCTAGGGTGAGTTTAATGTCTCATTTGGGGCTCGGGAGCAGGATGAGCTCTCGATCGCAGCATCAGAGAGTGGGCTGGTACGGTCGGACGTGGAGGACTCGGCTGGGTTCCCACTTTTGGGTGTGGTCACCCAGTCTGAGGCCGATGCGGCCATGCTTGCCCAGGCTGCCGTGAGCATTGGGCTCGAGTGGAACCCTCCACCCTGCCTTGAGCCCCTATGGCTTGATGACTGGTTCATGGGCTTGGAGCACCGCTCACAGCTGCACCCCGCCCCAGTTCCATTCTTCCCGGAGGTGCATGAGGAACTCACAAAGTCGTGGCAGGCACCTTTCACTGCCTGGACCCGGCCTCTGAGTTCCTCCGCTCTCACTACCCATGATGGTGGGGCGGCCAGGGGGTACACAGAGATTCCTCAGGTGGACAAGGTGGTTGCAGTGCACTTGTGCCCGCAAAATGCCGCCACCTGGCGGAATCGCCTGAAAATCCCTTCCAAGGCCTGTAAGTCTGTGTCATTCCTGACAGCCAAGGCTTACAGTGCCACTGGACAGGCTGCCTCCACCCTGCATGCCATGACCCTCCTGCAAGTTCACCAGGCCAAGGCATTGAAAGAGCTGCACGAGGGTAGTCCTGACCCAGGAGTGATGCAGGAGCTGCGCTTGGGGACCGACCTTGCCCTATGATCGATGAAGGTCATGGTGTGGGCTCTCGGGCAGGCGATGTCCACCATGGTAGAGGAAATACTCAGAACTGCGGCTCACTGGATATTTTTTTTTTGTTAGCATCATTCTAAGTAAACTCTACTAGTTGTGCGTGAAAATGCCAGGAGATCAGCAGTTACAGAAATACTCAAACCAGCCCATAAGCACCAACAATCATGCCACGGTCGAAATCACTGAGATAAATATTTTTCCTCATTCTGATAGTTTATGTGAACATTAATTTAATATTGCTTCCTTATTTATTTACTCATTTCTTTCAACTATCACTTTTTATATTGGGCACTATTTTAAGAGTGCTAGCACCAAGTACAGTGCTATGCCATTAGTCAAACACTCAAAGTCAATGGGCATGGCCATGAAGATTTGGCATTTTCGTGCAAGCATGTGCTAAGTCTAGGCACAAGTGGGTTTGGCAAAATTGCATGCACAATGCACTAATGGGCTGGCTCAAGTGCAAATTTATTTCTGAGGTTCTTCTCCGGCACATCTGCGTCTTATTATATAGTCCGTTCCCTTTCAAGCACCAGCAAAATAAACAAAAACAGCACATTCATAAGAAGTTAATTGTGTAAATGGAATGTATGAAACGATTTAGAAGATATATGGACTTACGTTCTTTTGTGCATTAACTGTGTCCTTGTTGAATGTCAAGTATTTTTCTCTGACATTGACACATTATTTACACTCCATTACATTATAGAGAATGTAAGTATTATTAATCATTTTCATCTACTGACACAAATCATGGATAATATTAACAGTGTTTGTATGGGAATGAACTTCACTTTTACCACTTCTAAGTTAAATTCATTTCTTGAAACACACACACACAAAATCAACTAAATTCAAATTACACTTAAAATGAAAAGATTTAAAAAGTGCTGAAATTTGACACTATACTGTATATACTTCTGTTCTTGTCAAAATTAATTTATTTCCATCTTGTGAAAGAAAACAAAACAATATTTAGCAATATAATGCTGTATTAACATTTTCCAAACAAAGCCTTACACAATGTAAATAGAAATGCACTGACTAAAATATCACCAATTCAAGTAGCATTAAATGTTTCTTAAAGTCTAAGTGGGGGTTTGACTAATTAAAACAACTAGTCCCCACATAGTTTACATATTCATTGCAATGGGCATTAAATCCCTTAAACTCTCATCCTCCACAATACTAATTTTCCGGTAGACTGTGGCTATCTGCTTTGTTACAACAATTGTGAAGCTGCGTTCATAATTCGTGTCAGAGAGTCAGTGCCAGCGTCGAGTGTCGCTTTGAATTTACCATGAAAAGCGCTTGCAAACAAACACGCTTTTTGGTGATAGTTAAGATTTGGTGTGCTTCTGTGGTAATTACAATGTGCCTTACATAGGATGAAAAATACTTGATTTTTTATCACAAGTCCCATCTGTGCTGGTTTTGTACATGAAATAGTGCTAAGAGCTCCTTTCTCCATCATTTTATCACTTACAGGGAAGTACTGTCAGAGATTCTTTAATTTATTGAGATAACAACCTCCGCAGCTCTATCATAGGAGAGAGTTATTCTAACATTCCTAATATAAACATAATAATAACTGAAAAATAAACCATGACCTAAAGATAGTTTAACACAAATCTCCTAAATATTTGTTTCATAAAATGGCTTCAACAGTGACTGTCATGGACATGAACATTTTCGGAGTTTGGACATGAACTTTACTACCACCTGCTGGTAAAATCTCCAAACTGCAAATGCAGGAAATGAGTTTAGACTTTGTGCTGCAAATTTCTTAGTGCAATGACCTATTTCTCAGGAAAATAGCAAATTGTGCTTTGCGCCACTTCATTATCACATGCACATAGTTTGCGCACATCCACCCACATATAGTGAAAACACTCCCACACACGCCCACTTGTGCTTTGCGCAGGCACGAAAATTGCGCTTAGAATTAGCGCTCTCACGAAAATTGGATAAGATGTTGCATATGGTTGTAGTGTGTAGTGCTGTGCTTTGCACACTCATGAAATGTAACGTTCTGTAATGTTGGTGCTGGCAATGACGATGATGAAGACGATGACGACGAAGATGAACCCAAGTGCAGTTTAATTACATAAGTGATATCCAAACCATAACAAACATAACCGACTTGACTTGACTTGACATGGAATACGCTACACAAACACAATACCTGACAAAGGACAATGGTAAACATGAGGGCTTAAATACATGGACACAGGGTAAAACAAAGATGAGGGAACCAATGAACAGACAGAACTGATAACAAAATAATCAAACAATAAACCAATGAAAACAGCCATGAGAGGCTCGAGGGGTGGAGCCATGGAGAACTGGATACCCGGAGAGTAGCCAAAGACTCGAAGGGCTAGGGTGGAGCTGGAGGCAGGGAGGACCAAGGTGGCGCCGGAGGCTCGGAGGAGCAAGTCGGAGCTGTGGGGATCGGAAGACTGAGGCGGAGCCGGTGGGACTGAGGACCAAGGTGGAGCTGTAGGGAAGGAGGTCCCCATTGGAGCTGACGGATCGGAGGGACGAGGCGTAGCCAGAGGTGCGGAGAGCCAAGGCGGAGCCAGGTGACTAACTGACCAAGGCGGAGCTGGAGGGACGAGGGACCCCGGTAAAGCCAACAGGCTGAAGGACCGCAGTGGAGCCGAGGGAATGTAGAGCCGAGGTGATGTCGAGGGATCAACAGGCCAATGCGGAGTCCAGGGCCTAGGCGGGGTCGGAGGTTCGAAAGTTCCCCTTGCCTGAACAGGAGAACTAAGGGTGGGTACAAGAGCGGGAACCATCTCCAGGTCCAATAGCTCAGATGTGGTTATGACATGGTGTGGAGCAGACTCAGGCGTGGCTGTGACATGGCATGGAGCAGGCTCAGGCGTGGCTGTGACATGGCATGGAGCAGGCTCAGGCGTGGCTGTGACATGGCATGGAGCAAGCTGAGGCGTGGCTAAAGATGGCGCTAGCTCAGCGACCATGACGAGGAACTCTGGCTCGGCAGCCATGACGTGGGACTCTGGTTCGGCGGCCATGACGTGGGACTCTGGCTCGGCGGCCATGACCTGGGACTCTGGCTCGGCGGCCATGACGTGGGACGCTGGCTCATCGACCATGACGTGGGACTCTGGCTCGGCATCCGCCTCCCCTACAGTGAACATAGAACCAATAATCTGCAGGGTAAGGTCGATATACTGAGCCAGGCCGTAAATACTCTGACTGCCACACATCAGGGAGGAAACTGGCTCACTCAAACCTGCCCGGAAAATGTCCTTGAGGGCTATTTCATTAAAGACCACCCAGCAGGCCAGAGCGTCCTCCACATAATCCTCTATGGGACGACTCCCCTGACGTAGGCGTAGGTGTTGGTCCGCTGAGTTCATATTGTGTAGGTCAGGTATTCTGTAACATTGGTGCTGGCTATGACGATGATGAAGACGATGACGATGAAGTAAAGATGAACCCAAGTGCAGTTTATTTACATAAGTGATATCCAAACCATAACAAACATAACCGACTTGATTTGACATGACATGACTTGACATGACTTGACATGGAATACGCTACACAAACACAATACCTGACAAAGGACAATGGTAAACATGAGAGCTTAAATACATGAACAAGGGGTAAAACAAAGAGGAAGGAACCAATGAACAGACAGAACTGATAACAAGATCAAACAATAAACCAATGAAAATAAGACACATGAACCTGGAGGGAAACATGAAATCACATGACAAGGGAACCACATAACATGAACCAGGAACTAATCTTTTCAAAATAAAAGACATGAAAAACATGAATCAACAAAATACACATGACATGAAAATAGAGCTCATAGTTTCTTATTCTTTCTATGCATTATTATTTCTGATTAATCTTATGTTGTGTGCTGTATTGTCTTAACAATTTAGAGATAAATAGTTGTCTCCATGTCAAGGTCTTCAAAATCACAGGATAATGTTGTGAAGTTGTAATTATCCATTGTCTTTGCTTGGTATAATTACACTTGTTGAACTTGTGTTGGTCAGACGAAGTCAGACTGAGCACTGAGGAACACACAACTACGATTATTCAATAAATTCTGCTCATTTTTACCAACACTTTAGTCTCCTGCCTTCTGCTATATTCCTTACTGCCTATTCCTAGCTCTTGGCTGATAGAAGAGTGAGTTAACATAACAAGCTGTTGATGTTGAGTGGTTTTAGATATCGGACAGATATCTCTGATATTTGGATATCTTCTGACAGAGAGAGAGGTCTAATGGGAGACTGTCTCTAACATTCCTTGCGTTGTCAGTCAGGATGGATGATTTAACATTACTTTGGCAGGATGGATGATCTAAAATGGTTTTAGTTTGAATTAAATCGAACTTTTTAAGTGCTTGTAAATTAACTGATTAGCCGCTTTTCCACTATTGGGCCAGTGCCAGCCAGGGCTATAAATTAGTCAGCCAGGGCCAATAGCCTCGGACCTCGAGCTGCGAGATCATAATTGATCTGCATTCCCACCATAAGGGCCAATAGCCCTGCAACATTGCCCTAAAATCCGCCCTTAATACACCGCCCTGGTGCCAACTTCACAAAACCTGCCAATTTCACAAGCAAGAAAGAAACTCAAGCTGAGATGTAAGACTAGCTAGCCCTCAAAATGAACACTGATTTTGTGTGTGTCCATATATGCAACTTTGCAAGTTCAGCGACAATATATTAATCACATCTTCGTTTCGGCAGATGCCGTCGATCTGATGTTGCAAATTTTCATCAGCCCAAATATTAAGAAGAGCTCTGATTATGTCTATTGACCAGTACTGATGACTGTCCACTCTCCATTGAGGTAAGCAGTTAGCTAGATATGAAAGCCTGGGAAATGAGTATGTGTTAAAACCTATGACCTGACTCAGCAAAACTCCATCTTTGACATTGACCCCCCCCCCCCCCACCACACACACACACACACACACACACAAAAATCCCCTTTCTAGTTATTTTTGCAATTCCATTTGGTGAGACTGGTGGCACAGAAATGACACACTTCAGCTTTAAATACACTGGCATTTAATAGCTCTGACTTTTGTGAATAAAACAATATACAATATAATAAGCCTAACTGACATTAAAAGGAGACAAGTTTAATTTAATAAACATAATGGCGAAAGGATACAACCACATGGTGGCATTTCTTTGTATTATAGAAAATATTTATTTTCCTCTTTGCACGCTTTCGTCAGACATCTAATCTATGCTTTTTCGGATGTTGTTTTTAAGTAAAAGTATAAGGTCTAAGTTGCAAAAGTAACAACATTTTGTACACAAGTCCTTGTCTGTAAGGATGAAAAATAAAAATAAACAAGCATTACATAAACTCTCCCTTGAGTGTTATTCCATTTTAAATTGATTTTTGAATTTTTTTTGTGCAAGTGGACAGATATATTGGCCTTATTTCTTGTAAACATATGAGTGTTAACAACACAAAAGCGTCTTAGGGTTAGGTCATACGAGGAGAAAGTGACAAATGTTGATTCTCTACTGAATCCCAAGACATCAGTGCTTCAGACATAATCCCAAATTACACTTGAGCGAGGTTCTCTCAAACCCCATGGGGCATGACAGATTACGCTAAACCTGTCTCACACAAGCGTAATGGGGCATGACCAGATTACATACAGCTGACTGCAACTCCAGCCTTAGCTCCGGAGAGAGAAAACACACAATTGTCTTCCTCCTCGGACTGTGTGTCTCACTGAAAACCTCAGGAGGGTGATGGACGAAGACTCTTGCTAGCAGAGGGGTAAATACCATTGAAATTGTACAGAAATACTAGTATGACTGCTGTAAAATGTACTTCTTTGAATTGGTCTTAAAGCACCTGAGGATTAGAAGCATGACTTGAAAGGTGAGTGTGTGAGGAAGCTTTGAAATGCAACCCTTAAAAAAAGTAACTATTCACAGCATCACGGGGAGCCGTTGCTCTCTGATGGTAGCAGGTGCAGATATATTACTTTTCTAGGGTTTCAGTATCTGTGCTTGAAGACAAACACTGTGTACCCAGATTTGTAAAATTGATCATTCCTCTGCTGCTTTTTTATGAGTTTCAGTCTGTCTTTACAACTGTATACCTGCATTTTCATTTTGTTTTATTTCCTGCCAAAGATATGAATGAAAATGTGGAAGAGGTAGTGAAAACCTTTAAAAATATTCACATTTGTCTGGCCAAATTAAACGAGGCCTTGATTTTTGCGCAGCATAAACAGGGTAAAATCACCCCATGTTTCTGCAAGAAAGTAGTCAACTATATGAGCATGTATACAAAATAAGAAGTAAATACAAAGAAAATGTGCAGTAAATACAATATGTGTGGCATGGTTGGTTGCATACTAGGATATATGACTTTGCAGCCTGGTATCATTATTATTTGTAGCTTTTAAACATTTAAACATACAATAACATTTAAACATACAATATGAAATGTACACTATGAGCATATTGACTTTTCTAATCTCATTTAATCTATCTTTTGTTATAGATATTTCATCTAGAACTGATATTCATTTTATCTGAAGACAGTCTCTCTTTGATGCTTAAATTGTGTCTTTTGTGTCCTACTTTACAAATCATGTTTTTTGTCTGTGAATTGAATAACTTTTTTTTTCTTTTTTCTTTTTAGTTATTTTAAAGTGATAGATGTTTTATTTATGACAATTTAGACCTGATCTCATGGAAAAAAAAAATATTGTGGCGACATTTTTGCAAAATTATATTACGTTATTCCGCACACAAAAAAAAAAAAAAAATGTCCACTGTGAGGCACTAAAAGCAAGTTCTCCCAAGTTCGAGTTTTAAAACATCAAAACCGAACTCCCTACCCTAAGCTTTACACCTAAACCTAACTGATAATGTCATAAAACACAATTGTTGAAGCAACAACATCATTTTGTAGCACTTCAATGACACTTTCAGCTCACATGTCGAGTTGGGTGGACTTCATGATTCGTACCCTGGTCCTTTGCATTGCAAGTGCAATGCTCTATAAGTTGAGCTACCGTGCAATTTGATCAAACCCAAACAAGTTTGTATATGTAGTAATGCAAACGTATCGCCCAACAAGTCATACATTACAGTAAAAGTGTGCATATATCATAAGATAGCATTGTGTGAGGAACAGAGTGAAAACTGTTTATGAAATTATAATCTGCTGTTTTACTCTTGATTTGTGTAAAAGGGAATAAAAGTAATTATTGTTATAGCACTTCTAGTGTTCATATCAGGAAACTTCCGCGATACATACAATGACCAACGTAAAAATAATTTAGAAAAAAGGTAGGTATAATAACGTGCTTCTATGAGACCATGTTAAATTTAGAACAATGCCTAATACCTCTCCAAAAACATGTATATGTTTTCCCTATATCTATTCAAAACAGCAGGGTACATGATCCACTCATTTGACATGCCAGTATGAGGCATATGAGTCTTTGCCAGCACAAGCGATCACCCATTAGACTCAATGTTAGTGCTTAAGAGGATTTATGATTGACTGCCTCATTTCACTTTTAATAATAACCATAATTTGGGGTTATAAAAGCTCTTGTGCTTTTTTATATTAAAGCCTGCATGCCTGCTATCCATCTTCTAATAGCATGAGGCTGTCATTGATTTTTATTCCAATCCACATTTTTGCCTGAAAAAGAGTATTTATCCCTTGGGATGAAATATAATCCCTCTTTTTCACTGTAGCTCTCATAATGTATGTTCATTGGGTGGCAAAGAAATTTTGATTTTGAAATGTATGAGGAATAGTGACAACAGAAAAGGGAAAGCAAATGGCAAGGTGTAAAGCAATGCCAAATGCTTTATGACTGCATGAGAAGCAAAGCTTACCATAAAAGTTCATGAAAAATGTGGCAATGACGTTTCTTATATGCAAATAATATTTCATATCACTGTAAGTGCATTTCAGTATTTTACAGAATACAATGTAAAATACGGTATTACACAGCACTTTCATGCTGTCCGTGGAAGTAATGCAATCTGGTTTTGTAGGCACGTTCTATAGAGCCATGTTGAAGCCGTGTTTCAACCTTTGATTATAATGTAGAAAAGTTTGATGTATCACTGAGACTGTATGAGAGCATTTGCTTTGGAAAAAGTATCTAATTGAATCTACAGTGGAATCTACCATTGAATCTACATTACATTTTATTATATTGTTCGCATGTACAATCAAATCGGTGTGATTACATTAGGCTAGGCTCAGAGGCGTACGATCAAACCGTTGCAATCTGCATTCATGCTGCTGTTTTCCAGCAGAGAGGGACTTAATTGGTTGTCATAATGAATAAGCTGCTCTAATAGCATTTTCAATATCACAATATCTTTATTTTTTATGTTACAAAAATTCAAACAATCACAAAATAAAAGTTTAAAGCCCTTTCCCTCAGAGCTGACTGTTTTTGATGCAACAATGTTGCTGACATCATACAAAGAATGTATAAACTGAGATTTACGTGGCGCCGTGCGAGGGTCGGACGTGTGAACGGCGAGCTCTGCACACTTTGCTAGTTTTAATACTTTTTATGTCATAAACCGGTGAAATTCTATACACTCTGATTCTTTACTGTTCTAGGAAGACAATATGTCAAACAAATCAAAAACCTCGGGCTCTGGAGACATTAAAAGACACTTATGTGCTAAAGCTGAAGCCCCTGAGCAAAGCTAGGGACTCAATTTGGCCAGTGCAGTGAAAGAGATTCAGCATCAACTGGTGAACATGTCGGCAGTGCTGACGAAGGTCGTTGCTGACTTGGAGGATCTTGCTGTAATATGTCAATCGATCATTGCCATGGAGACGAAATTCACTGAGATGGTTACAAGAATGGTGGATGTTGAGAAACGGATCGATTATCTGGAGTCATCGGAGAGGGAATTAGCTGCTAATCTGCTAGTGACCAAGACAGACTTGGAGTACATCTGGGAAAAGTTGGAAGACCTTGAGAATCATAATGGCGAAACAACGTCTGAATTGTTGGAATTCCTGAGGACGAAGAAGGCAGAGATATGGTGAAATTCCTAGATGGGATCTTCCCGAGTCTGCTCAACATAACAGGCCATATGCTGGAAATCGAGAGAGCTCACTGAGTTCTGGCTCATTGATCCGCAGAGGGAGATATGCCCCAATCAATTCTTTCCAAATTTCTGAGATCATCCAATAAAGATCTCATGTTATGTGAGGCAAGGAGTAAAGGAAGCCTTTCTTGGAAGAACCACAACATTTTCTTGTTCCCAGACTTTATTTCGTCAAGAGTTAAAGTGATCGATTCAAGGAATGCAAGAAACTCTTACAACAGAAGGTCGCTTTTGCACTGATGTTCCCAGCCAAATTGAGAATAGATACTAAGGATCGCCGCAAAATATTTACATACCCACAGCAAGGGATGTCCTTCATAAAGTCAATTGAATGTGTAAGTCATTGTGTGATACTCTCTATGCAGCTGAGTGGGCCTGACTCACTGAACATTCACTTGACTGTCCGAGGAAACTGAGCACCTTCTTTGTTTCTTTTTGTGCTGGTTCCGCCTAGCGGCTGGAGTTTGTTTTGTGGGATTACACTCCTTTGGGACAGTTTGTGGATGAATCTGCACGTTCTTTGTACTTATGCCTTCTATTGTTTGGAGTATGTTCTGTGGAATATTTCTTGCAAAACATTGGAGTGATTAGGGCATTTGTTGCACTCATGTAATAGCCGAGTGGGCCTGACTCACTGAACATTCACTTGACTGTCCGAGGAAACTGAGCACCTTTTTTGTTTCTTTTTGTGCTGGTTCCGCCTAGTGGCTGGAGTTTGTTTTGTGGGATTACACTCCTTCGGGACAGTTTGTGGATGAATCTACACGTTCTTTGTGCTTTTGCCTCCTATTGGCTGGAGTTTGTTTCATAGAGTATTTTCTGTTGTGTAATTCTGTCTTACAAAATTTGTACAGAAGCATCGGACTTGAGCAATCCAACAGCAAAGTTGTCACGGGGGCTCTCGTAGGCGTACATGGACTGTTTGAGTTTCGAAGTATGGACGGCGGTTGGCGTTGTTGTGCACGGGGTTAATGCACAAGTATTTCTTTTTTCTGTGTTTTTTGTTCAGGGGGGAGTTCAGGGTTTGATTGTTACACTAATGTTGGAATGTGGTCGTTATAATTTTATTTTTGACACACAATCTATTTTTCTAATATGTCAAAATGTCAAATGTTAATATGAGTGGATTGTCTCTCACCACGTGGAATGTGAATGGGTTGGTGCACCCCATAAAAATTTAAAAAATACGATATTGTGTTTCTTCAGGAAACGCATCTTTCCCCGCAGGAAGCTGAAAAATTTGGGAAGATATGGGGTGGACATGTATTCTTTAGTGCTGGCTCAATTAAGAGCAGGGGAGTCATTACATTGATAAGTAAGCATCTACAATTCAAATGTCTCAAACAGATTAATGATAAATTAGGATTATTGTTTTAGCAGAAATTCAGGGGCAAAGGTTGATTTTGGCTAATATTTACGCACCTAACGTTGATGATCAGGGCTTTTTTATATATCTTGAAGGGATGTTGCAAGCCACTGGCACCCCTCATGATATAATATTGGGACTTTAATCTTTTGATGGACACAGTTCTTGATCATAGTGAAGCAAAAGTGTGTAAGCCCCCTAGAGCAACACTGATGCTTCATAGGATGTGTAAAAATCTTGGTCTTACAGATATTTGGAGACTTTTGAACCCATCTGGTAGGGACTATACATTTTTTCATCATTCCATAAGATTTATTCTAGAATAGATTTTTTTTTTTTTAAATATCTAAGTCCCTCATTTCATCTGTTGTTGATTGCTCAGTTGGAAACATCTTAGTCTCAGATCACGCCCTGGTGAGTTTAGAGGTGTTGCCACATACAGAGAAAAAGAAATCATATAGTTGCCGCTTTAATGTATTTTGCCCTTTATATGGAATATAAAATTATATTTTTGGGGATAGCATACACCCTGCTAAAGCGGCAGATACTCTAGAAGTGGTGATAACTGCTTTTGGAAAAGGTCATGAGGCATCAGTGTATTACTCCTTGTTAATTCAGAGTCTGGGGGACGGAGCTTCAACTTCTCTCATGAGATTATGGGAAAAAGATTTAACTTGGAATTGGAGGAGGGAGTGTGGGCTAGGATTCTAAAAAAACATCAAGTCTACATCTAGAGATTCAAGGGTGCTTCTGTTGCAATTTAAGATTTTGCATAGATTCTATTGGACCCCCTCTAGATTGTTTAGACTTGGTCTTAAAGACACACCCACCTGCTGACGATGCCAATCAGAAGATGGGGACACAACCCATGTTTTTTGGGGATGTATTGAGAACTAAGAATTTTGGTTGAGGGTTCAGAGCTATGTGTGACATTGTAAAATACATGGAGAAGGGTAACAAGACAATCAATGAACAGACAGAACTATAAATAAGATAACAAGACTAATAAACTTAAACCAATGTCAAACTAGAACTGATAACGAATTAACAAGACAACAAACCAATGAAAACAAGACACATGAACATTGAGGAAAACATGATGATCACATGACTTAACATGGAAACAGGACGTGGGACGCTGGCTTGGCAGCCATGTTGTAGGACCCTGGCTCAAATCTGGCTTGGTTTCCACCTTCTCCACAGTGAACGATGAACCACATATCAGTAGGGCAAGGTCAATAAATTGAGTCAGGCTGTAGGTACTCTAGCCGCCTGGCATCAAGGAGGAGATTGGCTCATTCAGCCCAAAGCGAAAACAGTTCTTAAGGGCAATCTCATTAAAATCGACCATGCTGGCCAGAGCACAAATGTCCTCAACGTATTCCTCAATGGAAAGGCCTTCCTGACATAGACAAAGTAACTGAACCGCTGGGTTCATAGCAGGTAAGGTATTCTGTAACGATGCTGGCAGCAATGACAGGCAGACGATGATGATGTAAAGAACCCAAGTGCAGTGTTTATTTACATGAAGAGTGAATTCCAAAAACGTGACTACAAAACAAAAAGATGAACTAAACTAGACTTGACATAACTTGACATAACATAACATAACATAACATAACTTGACTTCCAAAACAACATTACATAAACAATACCTGACAAGAGACAATGGCATACATGAGGGTAAAAATACATGGACAAGGGTAACAAGACAACCAATGAACAGACAGAACTATAAACAAGATAACAAGACTAATAAACTTAAACCAATGACAAACTAGAATTGATAACGAATTAACAAGACAATAAACCAATGTTAAAATAAAATGTAGCATTATAAAATTCTGAATCTATGTACTGATTAAATTGTCCCATGTCTGCCAAACATGTTGAGTGGTCCAAACATCATCTGCAGCCTGAAACCGAACTTTTGGTGGGATTTTAGGATTGAATGCACTTAGCCACAAAGAAAGATATAGGATGCTCCCTTGCTCACTATTTAGTGAATGACTTCACCTCCAGTGTGTTGTCTGTCTCCACTGGTCTCAGAACAGTTAGAAATTAACCTTATTTTCATCCTAACTCCTTAGAAGGCCTCTGAAAGCAACATTTTTCAATGTGAAAATGCACAGTAAATAAATAGGAATGCATTTACTAATGTTAATAAATAGAATTATATTGCACAGAGATAACAAAATTAAACATAACAAAATGTATATAGATGAAGCTAAATGACCCACAGATGTGTTAGAGTTAAAAGTTATTCAAAATAACAAACATGTTTTATGTACTTTGTGGAAATGCTGTGCAAGTGTCCACATATGTAGACATCATGTTTATCAGCCTGCAGATGCATGAAAAAGATTTTTTAAAGCAGCATATCAAACGAAACTAGAGATGCTAAACAGCACTGTTTAGAAACTCTGTGTGCTTTCTAGAGTCACTGCACGAGTGTTTGTAGCCTGCTAGCCTGCTTAGCATTGCTTATTCTTATTCTCATATGTTCGTCGTTTTATCCTTTGTCATTTTACCGCATTTCGGGTTTTTCTGCTTTTCTACTGTTTCATCTGTGTGTATTTTACCTGTTGCTGCTGGCGCCTAGCTCGAGTCTGTGTTTGTAGACTGCTAGCTTTATTTAGCATTGCTTATCTATCTGTTTTCAGATTTTAATCCTTAACATCTGCCATTTTTCAGCACGCATCAGGTTTTCCCCCACATTATTCTCTTATCGTGATTCAACTGCATGCATTTTTCATGTGCATCCGCTTTCTATTTTTATCGTGATTAAATTGCGTGCATTTTACAGCGTGCACCTGTTTTTCTCCTCTGTGTTACATGGATTATTGCATCGATCTCAAAGCACTGCTTATCAAGAACAACCATAACAACAAGCAATTGCGTGAGGGATTCACATTGATCTCAAACCCTCACCGTTCAGCAACAACAAACAACAACAATCAATTACGGTAAGTCATGGCATCCGCTCATGTTATTTCTTCCTGCATTGCATGTCGCATGTTTACAATAGCTTCTTCCATCAGCAGTGAGGGATTCACATGTGATAAATGTAAGGAATTAGTCAGGCTGACAGAGAAAGTTAATGACTTAGAGACACACATCCGAACGCTAGTGGAGGTCAGTGAGAAAGAGAAGCCGGTAGATACTGTTTTGGATGCGGGCAGTACACAGAGTAACACACACACTTTGGTTCCGGCTGTAGAGCCCCTACAGCAGGGCGTTTGGGTGACGTCTCGGCAGCATACTCGCTCAGCAATGCGACATCACTCTCCCGTTCCTGTTAGGGTTTCCAATAGATTCTGAGAATCACGTTGAAAGAGCCATTGTTTTTGGTGATTCTATTGTAAGGAACATGGAAATAGAGACTCCAGCCACTACTGTTAAATGCATTTCGGGTGCCAGAGCATCTGACATCAGATCAAATTTACAAGTGTTGGCTAATGCTAAATGTAGATTTTCTAAAATTGTTATTCATGTCGGCACTAATGATGTCCGGCTTCGCCAGTCGGAAATCACTAGAGATAATGTTATAGAGGTGTGTGAATTTGCAAAAATGATGTCAGACACCGTAATATGCTCTGGCCCCCTCCCTACCCGTCATGGTGATGAGGTTTATAGTAGATTAGTGTCACTGAATGGCTGGATGTCTGAGTGGTGTCTGGAGAATAGGATTTATAGACAATTGGAAGAGTTTTTGGGGTAGACCTGGCCTGCTAAAGAGAGACGGAAATCATTCCTCCAGGGAAGGTGCCACTCTCCTCTCTAGTAATTTGGCTCATAGTCTTAATAATGATAGTATTTGACTAACTGGGTCCCAGGTCAGGAAGCAGACAAACTGGTTAATCCGAACATCTGCTAGCTACCTTGAGACGTCACACAGGTCACATAAACTACAACACATAGAGACTGTATCACCTAGATATCACGTCTGTTCCCTGAACTACCAAACACAAAACTCTCACTAAATCATTTAGAAAATATTTTATTAAGGTCAAACTTGAACAAAACAAAACAAAAAATTAAAGATAAATATCGTATGAAGGTAGGGCAACTAAACATTAGATCTCTTTCTACCAAAGCACTAATTGTAAATGAAATTATTACAGATCATAGTTTGGATGTGCTCTGTTTGACTGAAACCTGTCTTAAACTGGATGAATATATTAGTTTAAATGAATCTACTCCCCCAGGATATTATTATAAACATGAGCCTCGTCTGAAGGGTCGAGGAGGAGGTGTTGCTACAATTTACAGTGAAGTTGTTGGTGTTACTCAGAGGACAGGATATAAATGTAAGTCTTTTGAACTAATAATGCTTAATGTGACACCATCAGGTATAAATAAAAAAACTCTGTAGTCTTTTACCATTGCTACAGTATATAGATCACCCGAGTCTTATTCTGATTTCCTTGGTGAATTTGCAAATTTTTTTATCAGATCTTGTAGTTACTGTAGATAAAGCTTTAATTGTTGGTGACTTCAATATTCACATAGATAATGAAAATGACACATTGGGATTAGCATTTATCGATATTATCAACTCTCTTGAAGTCAGACAAAATGTAACAGGACCAACTCATCGCCATAATCATACGCTAGATTAGTTCTGTCATATGGAGTTGATGTTGATACTATAGAAATTCTGCCGCAGAGCGATGACATCTCGGATCATTACCTCGTCTCTAGTATGCTACGATCAGCTAATGTTACTCAATCTACACCATGCTATCGTTCAGGTAGAACTATTCTTTCGACCACTAAAGATAGCTTCACTGGGGGCCTGGATAGCTCAGTGGTAAAATACGCTGGCTACCAACCCCTGGAGTTCGCTAATTCGCTAGTTTGAATCCCAGGGCATGCTGAGTGACTCCAGCCAGGTCTCCTAAGCAACCAAATTGGCCCAGTTGCTAGGGAGGGTAGAGTCACATGGGTTAACCTCCTCGTGGTCGCTATAATGTGGTTCATTCTCGGTGGGGTGCATGGTGAGTTGAGCATGGATGCCACGGTGGATGGCGTGAATCCTCCACATGCGCTATGTCTCCGTGGCAATGCGCTCAACAAGCCACGTGATAAGATGGCGGGTTGATGGTCTCAGACGCGGAGGCAGCTTGGATTCATTCTCCGCCACCTGGATTGAGGCGAATCACTACGCGACCACGAGGACTTAAAAAGCGCACTGGGAATTGGGCATTCCAAATTGGGTAAAAAAAAATAAATAAAAAAAAAACATAGCTTCACTAATAATCTTCCAGATCTATCTCATACACTTAGTAAACCCCAAAGCCTAGAAGAACTTGATGAAATAACAGAAAATATAAATACAGTCATCTCTAGCACTTTCGCCCCCCCTTCAATTAAAGACAATTAAAGAAAAAAGCCCTGCACCATGGTACAATGATCACACTCATGCTCTCAAGAGAGCAGCTTGGAAAATGGAGTGCAAGTGGAAGAATACAAAATTAGAGGTATTTTGCGGTGCATGGAAGGATAGTGTCTGTAGCTACAGACATGCACTAAAAGCTGCAAGGTCAGCATATTTTAGCAAACTCATAGAAAATAACCACAACAATCCTAGGTGTTTATTCAGTACTGTGGCTAAATTGGTTAGGAATAAAGCCTCAACAGAACCAGATATTCCGTCGCAGCACAAGAGTAATGACTTCATGAATGTCTTTACTGATAAAATTGAAATAATCCGAAATAAAATTGGAATTATGCAATCATCTGTCACAGTACCTCAAAACAGTGCCTCATAATTTTCCTCACGTGCAACTTCAATCCTTCGCTGTCATAGGTCATGAACAGCTAACAAAACTTATCGAAACATCAAAAGCCACAACATGTATGTTAGATCCAATACCAACCAAGCTCTTAAAAGAGGTATTCCCTGTAATCTCAGAACCTCTTCTTAATATTATTAACTCCTCGCTATCCTTAGGACATGTCCCAAGAAACTTTAAAATGGCAGTTATCAAACCACTTATTAAGAAGCCACAACTTGATCCTGGAGAATTGGCTAATTATAGACCGATTTCAAATCTCCCGTTTATGTCGAAAATACTAGAAAAGGTAGTATCCTCCCAAATATGTTCATTTCTACAGAGTAATAGAATATATGAACAATTTCAGTCAGGATTTAGGCCTCATCATAGTACAGAGACTGCACTTAGAGTTACAAATGACTTGCTCTTATCATCTGTTCACGGCTGCATGTCACTTCTAGTGCTTTTATATCTTAGTGCTGCATTCGACACAATAGATCACGACATTCTCTTGAATAGGCTAGAGAATTATGTTGGCATTTGTGGAGTCGCATTAGCATAGTTTAGGTCCTATTTATCAGACCACTACCACTTTGTCTATGTAAATGAGGAATTGTCAAACCAAACAGAAGTAAAGTATGGAGTGCCTTAGGGATCAGTTTTAGGGCCTCTGCTTTTCTCCTTGTATATGCTTCCCCTGGGAGATATTATCAGGAATCGTGGAATAAGTTTCCACTGTTATGCCAACGATACCCAACTTTATATTTCTTCAAAACCTGATGAGATTTCACAATTCTCCAAATTAGCAGAGTGTATCAATGAAATAAAAGATTGGATGGCCAGAAATTTCCTTCTACTCAATTCTGACAAAACAGAGGTACTAATTATTGGACCAAAAACCTCTAAAAACAAAATATAATTTGAATCTCGATGAATGTACTGTTACATCATCTTCAACAGCGAAGAATTTATGTGTTATATTTGATACCAATCTGTCCTTTGAAAATCAAATTACCAATGTTTGTAGAACATCATTCTTCCACCTAAAAAATATTGCTAAATTACATCACATGCTCTCTGTTGCTGATGCTGAAAAACTAATTCATGCGTTCATGACCTCAAGACTAGATTATTGTAATACATTACTGGGAGGATGTCCAGCAAGATCAATAAATAAACTTCAATTGGTTCAAAATGCAGCAGCCAGAGTGCTGAATAGAACCAACAAATATGATCATATTAGCCCCATTTTATCGTCGTTACATTGGTTACCTGTTAAATTTCGTATTAATTTTAAAATTCTGTTAACTACGTACAAAGCTTTGAATAGCCTAGCTCTGCAGTACTTAAGTGATCTTCTACCATGCTATATTCCATCACGTTCATTATGTTCGCAAAATTCTGGCCTGTTAATAGATCCTAGAATATCAAAATCTACAAAAGAAGGTAGATCCTTTTCATATTTAGCTCCTAAACTATGGAATAGTCTCCCTAACACTGTTTGAAATGCAGACACACTCACTCAGTTTAAGTCTAGACTAAAGACTCATCTATTTAGCCAGACATACACCTAATTTATACTTCAACTCACAATTAGGCTGCTTTAGTTAGGTCTGCCAGAACCAGAAACATTGATCGTGAGCTATAACTCTACAATAAATTGAATGGCATCTATGCTAATATTATTCTATTTGTTTCCCTGTCTCAACCTCAGGACTCCTATCCTGAGGTCACCAGAACCGGCTGGATCCAGCTCCCTTCCTGCTTTGTGATGGACTCCACTGCTACATGTCGCTGAGTGAACTTCACAGGATGAACTGATGTCAACTCCAACCATAAGACATGGGATACCTCATATGCCATTGCCTGAACCTTGGACTTAGGATAGACCTCACCGAAATTACCGGCCAGGTTGAACTGTGATGCACCTAACTGATCTCTGCCTCTATCACCTCGGTCTAATGATGGACTACACTCTTGAAATGGAATACATAGACTACACTATGTAACACAATTTTTGTTCCTGGGTAGTAAGTGTTATTTCCTAATTGCTTATGCCTCAAAAGTATAGAAAATGGCTATTATTCCCCACAAACTTTGCTTTTATGAAAAGGACAGTGATATTTTGAAATGTACCTATTTCCAATGAGAAAACAGGCGTCTTTTCGTTCACGTAAAGTCAAAACAACATATGAATTCAAAATCTTTCTTTATCTGTGGTCCATGAAGACACCGTCTTTGACCTTTGCCTCTTAGGGAAGAAGTCTTGACGGTACTTGAAGGCTGCCGACTCCTTATCTAGAGCTCTGACAAATTGTTTCATAAGGCCCAATTTGATGTGCAGTGGTGGCATCAGCACCTTCCGGGGGTCCACCAGTGGCTCCCACTTGACGTTGTTCCTCCCCACAGAGAACTCGGTCTGCTGTGGCCAGTCCCACCTGTGGTAGTGCGCCTTGGTGTCCTTGCTGTTCCAAAGGCAAAGATAGCAGGGAAATCCATTGTCTTGTGCATTTTGTTGATTCATGTCTTTTATTTTGAAAAGTTTAGTTTCTGTTCCCTTGTCATGTGATTCCTGTTTTCCCTCCATTTTCATGTGTCATGTTTTCATTGGTTTGTTTAATTAGCTTGTTATGAGTTCTGTTTGTTCATTGGTTTATGTTCCCCCATGCCCATGTATTTAAGCCTCATGTTTTCCATTGTGTCTTGGTCAAGTATTGAATGTGAATGTATGTGTTTGGTACGCTGTTTTCAAGTCTAGTCTAGTCTAGTCTAGTCCAGTCCATGTTCATATTTTGTTTTGTAGTCAGGGTTATTGGTTCTCACTTTGTAAATAAACTGCACTTGGGTTCTCTACACTACGTCATCGTCTTCATCTTCATCAGTGCCAGCATCGTTACAGAATACTTGACACAATAATGAACCCAGAAGTTTGGCTCATACACCTACGTCAGGAAAATCATCCCCTGGAGGATTACGTAGAGGACTTTTGCGCTCTGGCCAGCCAGGTGGATTTTAATGTGGTCGCCCTCAAGGACATTTTTAGGGTGGGGTTAAGTGAGCCGATCTCCTCCTTGATGCCTGGCGGTCGCAGTTCCCTCAGCCTGGCTCAATATATCAACCTCACCCTACAGATCATTGGTTCCACATTCACTGTGGGGGAGGCGGACACCGAGCCAGAGGTCCACGACATGGCCGCCGCTGAGCCAGAGTTCCACGACATGGCTGCCGCCGAGCCAGAGTTCCACGTCATGGCCGCCAAGCCAGAGTTTCACGTCATGGCCGCCAAGCCAGAGTTCCTCATCATGGTCGCTGAGCTAGCGCCATCTTTTTCTCCATGCCACATCACAGCAATGCCTCAGCCTGCTCCGTGCCATGTCACAGCCACACCTGAGCAATTGGACCTGGAGATGGTTCCCACCTTATACCCACCCTTAGTTATCCTGAGCAGGCAAGGGGAACTTTCGGCCCTCTGACCCCGCCTGGACCCTCCGAGCCCTGGACTTCGCCTTGGCCTGTCGGTCCCTCGACATTCGGCCCTTCAGCCTGTCGGCTTTGCTGGGGTCCCTCGTCCCTCCGGCTCCATCTTGGTCTGTCGGTCACCTGGCTCCACTTTGGCTCTCCGATCCTCTGGCTGCGCCTCATCCCTCCGATCTGTCAGCTCCACCAGGGACCTCCTGCCCTACGGCTCCACCTTGGTCCTCAGTCCCATCAGCTCCACCTCAGTCTTCCGATCCCCCAGCTCCGCCTTGCTCCTCCGAGCCTCCAGCACCGCCTTGGTCCTCCTTGCCATCGGCTCCACCCTGGCCTTTCGAGTCTTCGGCTACTCTCCGGGCACCAAGGTCCATGGCTCCGCCCCTCGAGCCTCTCACAGCTCCACCTTCCATGGCTCCCTCCCTCGAGCCTCTCACAGCTCCACCTTCCATTGGTCCCTCCCTCAAGCCTCTCATGGCTCCACCCCCCACGGACTCTGCCCTGGTCACACGCCCCACACCTCAAGACACACACCTCCCCCAGCTCCAAAGAGAACTTTGAATTTATGTCATGTTTTACATGTTTTGTTTATGTGTTGGGGCGTCGGGAGCCGCCCCTTAGTGGGGGGGATATGTCATGTGTATTTTGTTGATTCATGTCTTTTATTTTGAAAAGTTTAGTTCCTGTTCCCTTGTCATGTGATTCCTGTTTTCCCTCCATGTTCATGTGTCATGTTTTCATTGGTTTGTTTAATTAGCTTGTTATGAGTTCTGTTTGTTCATTGGTTTATGTTCCCCCATGTCCATGTATTTAAGCCTCATGTTTTCCATTGTGTCTTGGTCAAGTATTGAATGTGAATGTATGTGTCAAGTCAAGTCTAGTCTAGTCTAGTCTAGTCCAGTCCATGTTCATGTTTTGTAGTCAGGGTTATTGGTTCTCACTTTGTAAATAAACTGCACTTGGGTTCTCTACATTACATCATCGTCTTCGTCTTCATCAGTGCCAGCATCGTTACACCCATCAGGAATGCCACCATTTTGAAGTCTCCTATGACCTCCCAGCAGTACTCATCATACTTCAAGGCATCCAGCAAGGTCTTGATGCTGTTGTAATCCTCTTTGAGGTGCACCGAGTGAGTCAGGAGAAGAGACAGGTACTTGTTACCATTATGGACCAGCACGGCTTTGAATATTACTTTAGTATAAATACATGTTAATTTGGATTCATATGTTGTTTTTTTCTGATTTTATGTGAACGAAAAGACACAAATTCGCCAGTATTCTCATTGGAAATAGGTAAATTTAAAAATATCACTGTCCTGGTCACAAAAGCAAAGTTTGTGGGGAATAATAGCCATTTTCTATACTTTTGAGGCATAAGCAATTAGGAAATAACACTTACTACCCAGGAAAAAATAAATAAAATAAATTGTTACACAGTGCTGTCAATTAATTGCCAACAAAACCCTTCATCAGCCAACTAATAAGGACAATTGCATCTTTGTGAACTTCTGCAGTTAATCCAGGATGGACTTCAAAGACATTAGTCATTAATCTTACAGTTCATACAAAATCTTAATAAAATTTAAACACTGACCCTTAACACTTACTTAGTTTAATAATTTTAAACCATGACTTGCACTATACATAAGTAATATTGGCATTATATTCATGATGTTAGCCAGAGGGGAACTGGCCCCCACAGTGAGCTGGTTTCTCCCAAGGTTATTTTTCTCCATTAACCAACATCTTATGGAGTTTTGTGTTCCTTGCCACAGTCGCCTTCGGCTTGCTCACTGGGGTTATAAATACAATTATTATTTAATTACTTATTTTTAAACACAATTCACAATCGTATTTTATCAAACTACACAATGATGACTCTAAGACATTATAGATATTACAGTTTCATTTTCTGTTAATGCATGATCTTCTGTAAAGCTGCTTTGAAACGATGTGTGTTGTGAAAGGCGCTATACAAATAAAAATGACTTGACTTGACTTGAAGCTACTCTTTACAACCAAACAGGTTTCAAAGAAAAACCTTTAAGATATTTCTTACCAGAGGCATTTTTGTTGCCGCTGCATCCATAGGAGCACTTTAAGCAAATCAGCGTCATTCTGTTGTGTCACGTGACTCGGTGCGCCTCCTACGGTTCAGCACTCAGATTCAAGACGATGATGGCAGGGGAAAGGAACTTACCCCAGGACAGAACCTAAACTGATGGTAAAGAGGTGGATAGGAGGGTGAAAACAATGTGCATAACAAGTTATGAAAGACAGCTGCAGAGTTTATAAAGCAGATGCTGGATTATGATTGGATGAGATGCCTGAATTTAATGAATGGTGTCATGCTACTACGAGTCTTCCTCACAGAACTACCGCTATGCTTCCATTTCTACCAGAAAGACTTGAAAAAGTGCCAACATGCCAATGTGTAAATCTACTAGGTCTGGAATTTATTATTGCGGTTACATCGGCCATCATTGTTATGAGAACCTAATGTATGATCCTAGTAGGTCCCAACTGTCAAACCTCCTCTTGTGTGGTATGTATTGGAGATGCTCCAGGGCCCAAACACATCAACCCATATGTAAGTAAATGGAGGCTCAGAGCTGACTCTGTCCACAGGCAAGTTAGCCATCTTCTGAACTTCACACTTTCCACACAGCCTGTGACAAATCACACACTAGAAGATAAGGGAACATACACATCTCTTGGCTCCCACAATCCAAAAGCCTGCCATACGGATGGTTCCTTTGTTAAAGTGTCTTCCTTGATGCTGTGATTGCTCACAATAGTGTCTTGCTATCAAAACTGCAACATGATGTTGTCTTGGGATAATGATAGTCAATGATTCTTTTCATCATGTCAAATGTATGCCCAAGAGATACATCCTCCAATCCTCTTGAGGCCACCCTCATCTATAAAAGGATTAAGTTTATAGAGAGAACTATCCTTTGAGACATTTTTGCTGCCTCTACAGCACTGAAATTCTTTAGAGAAAGCCTCTTCTTGCATGGCTCGAATGACGAAATTCTTGGCTTGTGTTAAAATATCTACTTTGATGCAAAGTAGTTTTGTGTATTTGGCTAAGTCCTTTTAGAAAGAGCGAGCAATTTGTATTAGGTGCACAACCACCTGAAGTGCTTTTTAACTGGAGAAATGCTCAAAGCATGCTGAACCGAGGTTGATGTGGCGAGTGTCACTACCTCTGGGTGGACATGAACATCTTCTGTGGGATCGACGAGGTCATATGTGTCTGCACCAAGGCGTGTGAGGCTGTATGAGACAAGAATACCCGTTAGCCACGTTGTGTCTCTAACACAAACTTGTGGGAACGAATCTCGTTGCATGGTCAGCTGGATTCTGGTCAACTGGTACGTAACTAAATTGATGAGGGTCAGTACTTCTTATTCTCTGAACTTGATTATTCATGAACACAAAGAACCAACATTTCTAGTTATGGATGTAGCCAAGGACTACCTTGCTGTCTGTGAAGAAGGTCATCTTATCAAATCAATGTCCATCTCTGACATTATAAGGTCAGACACATCCACAGCCAGCATTGCGGCACAGAGCTCAAGGCATGGAATAGTCCTATCTGGACTGGGGCTAGTCTGGCTTTTCCGAAAGTGAAGCCTGTCTCATAGCTCAGAAAAGTTACTGACGCTATGGTTAAAACAGAAGAATCTGAGATTGCTTAAAGCTTCTGATTTGGTGTGTGGCCTGGTGATACGGAGATGTTGGAGCTCATGAAGAGCTCCATCGTTGCCAGTGTTCCTTCTCAGGGGGTAAAGGCATGTCCCAGTCATTACAGTCAGTTAAGGTCTCTAATCAAAGCCTTGCCTTGAATGACAACTTGAGCTGCAAACCCCATGTGATCATACAGACCATTCACAGTTGTTAAAACACCACAGTGAGTAAATTACTTCTTATCACTTGACACTTGAAATGTGAGTCACTTTTGTTATTCCAAGTCACTCTAATAGGATGCTGCATGGGTATTGCATCAGCGCCTATGTCCAACTCTCTTAGATCACTTGCATGTTCTTCTGAAGGGAATGCACTCATGACTTCTGTACTGTTAGATACGATTTTATGAAGCCTAAGATTTGAAAAAGCAAGCATCTATTGCTTCTTTTCAAGAGAACAATTTCAGCTGAAGAATTAGGGAATGATTTCAAACCAAAGTCAACATAGAAACCCCTTTCTACAAACTCCCTAGCACCATCCCCGTACTCTGCTTTTGCTTCTCTAGCTGTTTGTCTGATTCCATAAATCGCAACAGCAGGAGAAGGACTGTTGCCAAAGATGTGGACCTTCATCCTATTTTCAAGGATGTTCTTGCTTGGGTTATTTGTCACCCCTATTCTCCCTGCACAAGTTGACAGACAGATAACACCTCCACCAATCATCACTATGAAGAAGATATTCAGTTTAGGCTGGATATCAAGCATCATTGAAGGCAGTCTCAATTGTGAGGACCCTTGGAAAGCAGCCACGTTTCACAGTATTTGTTCACCATATTTTGGAGGATGCATCAAGTGCATCCTTCACAGCCTTCAATCACCCACAATGCCTTGCACATGCACACTTAATTGACATTCTCATTCTAGTGCTAAATGCTGAGGAGAAGCCTAGCCTACAGCTTCAGAAGGACTGGTCTAGCAAGGACACACCCTAATTGGCTGCAGCCTTCCGATTGAAAAGCACCCACAGTATGCCGTGTATTTTTATTGCAAACTTACACAGTGTATTCTAATTTGAAGTGTTTTTAACTAGATGCTTGTAACCAACATGCAAAACCACTGCTACAGAAAAAAAAAAAAAAACGTACGTTTTGTACGTAATTAAACGTTTGACTCTAAACCTTATAATTATTGAGTCTGAGATACACTCTTTGTGACAACTAGCCCTGGTCACACCTTTAGTCTTTTTATATGTATATCTACAGAAAAGCTAAATATTACTATGCGACAGTTATGGAAAGTTACCAATCCCATGTGACCCTGACTTGATACAGATATGCATTCATGCATGCAGTGTCATATTTCTCATGAATTAATAGCTGTAGGTATTTAGGCCAAGAAGCTCACTGTGGGCAAGCACATGATTCTAGAGGGTTGGGGGGAAATTGTCCATCTTTATCTCATACAAAAAAAAAGCTTTTAATATTCAGGAAATTTAAGAATATCAGATTGTCGCATGAGGCACTGACAGGCTGAGCCCTTATCACAACACACAGGAAAATTACAGTTCTATATTCCACCCCACAAACCATGTCACACAATCTTGGTACAACACCTGCATACAAACACACACACATGCACATGTGTAAAAACACCACAATCAAATGTTTTCTTATTAAAATTTTGCCACCATGTTGCTAGGGTGTTTTGTGTGGTTGCTAAGTGGTCTTATTGGCTCAAGTAAAACAAAATGCACCCCCAAGTCTCAATAATATTTTGGACTGTAGATATGGCCCAAATCCTTCCTTCAGTGCGTCTTTTGGGTTTAATCATAGTTTTATCATTAGCTAAAATAAAATCTAATCACAAGGAAAAGTAATATCCCACCTCTGCTGATTACAATTTAAATCATGTAATTCGTAATTAGTGTCGAATTACATTTCAGTGCATTGCACCTCTCCTCAACTTAAAAAAAAAATTTAATTTTCCATTTGTTAATGGTTTACAAAGGGTTTCATTTATGATTAATGATACATTTACAAATGCATTATAGATCAATAATATGCGGTTATCTCAAAATAAATAAAAAGGGTGACTTACATCCAATACTTGCCAAATAGTCAGCCATTTTAACTTGCATGTTATAAATGCTCATATATATATATATATATATATATATATATATATATATATATATATATATATATATATATATATGAATGAGCTTGAAAGAGCTGAAAAGTGTTTTTGTAGAGGATTTTACATAACTAGGACTAGGTAAGTTGGGACAGCACTCGGAGAAGCACTATTCTTTTGACATCAACGTAACAAGGAAAGTGACAACACAAGTGAGTCAAGACATTACAGTAATAAATATAAACAAAGCAGATTGTAGCAAAATGACAATCCCACTTTTTAATCTCACTATAATAGTCTCTTTTTGCAGCATTGTGACATAAATCATGAATTAATTTATCTTTTTGATTAAAATAATAATGTATAAGCTTATTTATTAAGCATTTATAACAAATAAGATGGTCACTATTTGGCCAGTATTGGATTAAAGTGGCCCTTTGTATGCATGTTATTATAACAACAATTATTTATAACGTTATTAGTCATTAATGAACCCTCTTTTAACCCTAACTAGGGTTACATGAAAGTAAAGCTTTACCGTATTCTCTTGTTGCTATATTTCCTTAAAAAGCCAAGAAGTAAAATAAATATATTAGTCATGAAAACCCCTTAGGAATGGTCATCACTTTAGCTTTAAGATATTAAGAATTGTTTGTATAACATGACCATCACACTGGCCTAATGCATATGCAAAACACAATAATAGGGATGTCCATAATTTTACAGTTAGATTTCCTCTGGATGCTGCAGCTTTTATCAAAAGGACATTTGCATGTGAAGGCTGGATTTTAATGTCACCGCATGTGATAGAACAGATGAACCAAAGAAACCCCATTAACACTAAAACCTCACCAGCACTTTTACAAAGAATCTATCTCCTCCTCTGTTCATTATACATTCATTCTGAGGCCTTTTTCCCGTGCAGTTTTATATCTTTATTCAGCTATCATCAGGATCGTACTCTGTTAAATTGACATAATTTTAAGGCACTTGCCAGTATAAACAGACAATGAAGTCATTGCATTTCTAGGGGAATGCATATCAAATTGACTATTGTAGAAAATCAAATCATATAAGAGTAGCATGTTATGTTTACAATTTTGCTTCTCTTCAGCCAGGGAATGTGTGTCCCCATGACTTACTACTGATATTTAAAAGGATACTGAAATCAGTCACAATATTTGATAAATTGGACATATAATTCAAAAAGATTAAAAAGAAATGTTTTTTTGTTTGTTTGTTTGTTTGTTTTTTGCTTTTAATTCAGTTTCTCGTCAACTCTGTAATGGTGTGACATTCCCCCCATTTGCACTGCAAAAATCATATTCTTATGGGTATCTTTGTCTTGTTTTCCAAGAAAAATATCTAAATATATTGAAAACAATATTTACACTAACGGTCAAAAGTTTTGAAACACTTACTCATTCTTTATTATAATTTTTTTCACATTTTAGAATAATAGTAAAGTCATCAAAACTATGGAATAACATAAATGGAACTATGGGAATTATGTTGTGACTAAACAAAATCCAAAATAAATCAAAACTGTGTTATATTTTAGCATCTTCAAAGTAGTCACCCTTTGCCTAGAATTTGCAGACATGTACTCTTGACATTTTCTCAACCAACTTCTTGAGGTATCACCCTGGGATGCTTTTTAAACAGTATTGAAGGAGTTCCCATCTATGTTGGGCACTTATTGACTACTTTTCTTTATTATTTGGACCAAGTCATCAATTTCAAAAAAGTTTTTTTATTTTTTTTATTAAATTGTAGTTTTATAATGAAATAAATTAATATGTTGGCACAATTATATTTTTGTCTACAAAACTAATTTCAAACATTTAAGCATACGCCTTCAGTTCAAAAGATTTTTAAGATCATGAGAAACATTTCAGTCAAGTGTTTCAAAACTTTTGACCGGTAGTGTACCTGATAAGCAAAACTGCATAAGATATAAAGATGTATCTTGAAAATAGCCATATTTTGTCTTGTGGCATGGTTTTAAGCAAAAAACAAGACAAAGGTAAATGTGTGTGTGTGTGTGTGTGTGTGTGTGTGTGTGTGTGTGTGTGTGTGTGTGTGTGTTTGGGGGGGCGGTGTTACATGATTGAAACTGAAGCAAACTTACTGTCTTTATCAGTATTTCATTGTGTATAGGCTGTAAATAACTGACAGTAAATAATGTGGGGAGGTCAATTTGGATTTTTGAGGAGGGGGAACTCTAACAGTGAGCACAAATGTTAAAAATAGAATGAAGTGACAAACAAACTACCAATATTTTTTTCCTTCTTTTTTGAATCAGAGGTGCCGGAACACTGTTCCCGACCTTTCCGACCATATCTTTACATTTACCCTTGGCCTCATTTAACTAAACTAAACTGAGTTCAGTACAAATTGTCTCCATCTTCCTGGTCAGTCTCAATTTAACCCTACACTTTCATTCACTAATAAGGGTGAAGGGTCAACATACATGCAGATACACATTCAGAAAATACACAAAGCACAGAAAATAACTTACCAGCTTGGCACCAGCTTCTCCGGGAGGTTTTTCAAAATCTTCAAGAGGCAGTAAGCTGGTAGGATTGCCATAAACCATCTCACTGAATGCAGAGAATTGAGTGTCATAGAGCTTGAGCAAAACAGAGCATGGGAAGGATTGTCACACATAAGCAATAGAGATGGGGGGGGGAATAACTGGAGAAATGACATTTAGAATTTGCTGCATTCACAAGGAGACATACACTTATATATATATATATATATATATATATATATATATATATATATATATATATATATACACACACACATACACACACACACACACAGATGAGCCAAAACATTATGACCACTCACAGGAGAAGCAAATAATGTCAATCATCTCCAAACAAGGCCACATGTCAAGGTCTTGGTAGATTAGATGGTAAGTCAGAAAAAAAGATCTCGTAGTCAACGTGTTGAATGCAGGAGAAATGGGCAGGAGTAGAGAACTGAGTAACATTGACAAGGGCCAAATTTTTATGTCCAGAAGACTGGGTCAGAGCATCTCTGAAATGGCAAGGCTTGCGTGGTGCTCCCGGTCAGCAGTGGTGAGTACCTACTGACAGTGATCCAAGGAGGGACAAACCACAAACCAGCAACAGGGTGTTGGGCACCCAAGGCTCATCGATGCATGAGGGCAACATAGGCTATCCCGTCTGGTCCGAACCGACAGATGGTCTACTGTGGCACAATTCACAGGAAATGTTAATGACATGTTAATGTTACGGGAGGACACAACGTGTCACAACACACAGTGCATTGCACCCTGCTGTGTGTGGGGCTGTTGAAGACTATAAATTTAAGTATTTTTCCCATTGAGAAGTCACAGAGCCAAACACCAGTTACTTGCCAAGAAATAAAAATAAAAAAACTATCCATTCTTTTAGTTATAAATATTTAAATTATAGAGTGGTGTCAAGTTGGTCTCCCCATCTTTCTCTGTCTTTCTCTGAAGAAAATACTGTTACAGGGCATTTTTAAATCCATCCATAAGAAAAACAAAAAACAAAAAAACAACAACACATTCTTCCACTGTTTAAAATTAGACCATAGTACTTTCCCTCCCCTCATAATTTGAAACACGTCTCTGAAAAGTCTTCCTTAGCAACTTTACGTCCAAACAACACAAATATATGCATCTTATATAAGACTTGCATAAAGACTTATATAAAGTTTGACTTGAACTAGGCTTTAGGCATGCACATTAGACAACATAATATAAAAACATAAGTGTAATAATGTAATACAAATGATTAATAGTGCTACTAAATTATTATGAATACTAATAATGATTAATAATACTAATAAACATGAAAATTTAGCCTACACTGCATAGCCGCAGACCAGTCAGAGTGCCCATGAGGACCCCGTCCACCGTCAAAAGCACCTACAATGGGCATACGAGCATTGAAACTGGACGTTGGAGCAGTGGAAGAAGGTCGCCTGGCAAGTTGAAGAAGTATGATGCTCTGTGTCCGGCCATTCATGTGGACGTCAATTTGACATGTGCCACCTACCTAAACATAGTTGCAGACCATGTACACCCCTTCAAGACAATGGTATTCCCTGATGGCAGTGGCCTCTTTCAGCAGAATAATGCACCCTGCCACACTGCACACATTGTGCTGGAATGGTTTGAGGCACATGATGAAGAGTTCAAGGTGTTTCCCTGGCCTCCAAATTCCCCAATCTCAATCCAATTGAGCATCTGTGGGATGTGTGGAACCAACAAGTACGATCCAAGGCGGCTCCACCTCACAACTTAGAGGACTTGAAGGATCTGCTGCTAATGTCTTGGTGCCAGATACTACAGGACACCTTCAGGGGTCTTGTAGAGTCCATACCTCGGCGGGCCGGCACTGTTTTGGCAACACGTGGAGAACCAACAGCATATTAGACAGGTGGTCATAATGTTTTGGCTCATCAGTGTATATACAGTACCACATATATCATATGGTATTAGATATTTACTAGATTAGTATTAGTAAGCATATATTAGATATCACATGATTAATTAATTCTGCCAGTGAAAGGGGTTAGAAGATTGGGGGGATTAGGGTCATACCTTCTTTAATCATATGATCTCAACGTGGCGTCGCTTTTGAATGTTCACTTAACACCATAAATAATCAGGAATTCATTTCAGGGATTGATTTCAGATTGTTCTGAGCAGAAACAGTATTTTTTTTTGTTCTGGCTCCAGCACCCTGCGGCTTCCTTTTCAAATGGTAACCGGTTACAACAAAATTAAAATTACAGTTGATGACATTATTTTTTAAATGACAGTACTCTGTACAAAGGGTGGGTGATGTACCATTTGCAGTGTTGCCAGACCTTGCTAGAGAAATCTGACCCGGTCTGGAAAAATGACCTGGTCTGGAAAATCAAGCTCAAAATATGTGACTTGCCTCACCAAAATAAGCCAAAATAAGCCAATTTTTTCCTGTCTGGGGGAATTGTCAGAAATCATAAGAAGCATAGTGTACAATACTATATAAAATAATGTATTTTCAATAAAATTATCCTTAATAATCAATAAATATCCAACAACAATTGCCCCAATTAGCGAATGCACAGACCATGTTCTTCTGGAGCACATAAAGTCCTAAATTAACTTTTTAGTGATTTTGATAAACAACACTGGGGTAAAACAAAATGAAGCACACATTTCCTGCTCTTGGATCTTTAAGCCAATCTGAAACTGAACATTATCAACATTATCAAAAGTAAGAACCTTACTTTATTTATTTATTTTAAACAAACTTTACAGATAATTACATTTTAATCACAGATCTGCTTCTCAGTCAAATTCCGGCAGGATAAAATCTGTATTAATACATCATACATCACTCTTCAAAATAATGTTTTCACTCCGGAACAATTAAAAGGGACTTTGTTTCTGTTACATTCTGAAAATGAGGCTTACATTTTCTTCACTGGTTTAATGAGTAAAATTCAGCTGTACACAACATGGAGATGTGTTCATTAAGAGAGATGTAGCAGCAATATACAGGAGCTGCCATATTGATCAGTTGTTTACTCAAGGACATACAAAGACTAAGTCCCAGTTGCCGCCAACCTTTTCTATCAGATTAATGAAGTGACCGCGCTGGTAATAGCCCTTCAGCTGACACGTCCATTTTAGAACATGAGAGACACTTCTCTCTTTCATTATTAGGGGACAAAGCATCCATGCTCCCCTCCTTTATTCTCCTTATCAAAATCATATTTGCTTTGTCCTTGGGGGACAGCTCTGGCATTGGGCTCCTGCTCAGACAGTGCAGTTCAGCCACCTGATCAGCATAAACAAGCTCCAATGCCCTAATATATTTTTTACCTTCTATTTAACTGAATGTTAAATCAATCATCTGCTGGCTCTTGCCACCGCGCTGTGCCAGTACATCCATTTCAGTTGCCCATAGGCTGTTGGAGAGGCAGTGAGCCACACATATGTCTGCTGTCAAAAGTGACAGAAGTGGGATTTGCAGATTTCTCTGTCGTACTCTTTTCTTCCCCCCTTTATGTCTTTCTCTCTCCTTTTCATTCTTTCACACTCATTCATCCTAAAGAGATTCATATTAGATTGTATGTACAGTGGGGTCCAAAAGTCTGAGTCCGCATTAAAAAGCTGGGATTTTGTTTTTTCATTTAAACTTGTAAATAAACAGAACATTTTAATATTTTGAAACAAAATAAAGCAAAGAAAATGTAAGACTTAATAATGAATAGGAAATAATGGTAACACTTTACATTAATGTTATCTTTGTAAATGGTTTATAAGTAGGTTCATTAATGACTAATAAGTCATATAAATGTTTTATAAATCACTAATATGCAGTTAAACAACATGAATAAAAAGGGCTACTTTCATGCAACACTTCCCAAATAATGAGCATTTTTACTTACAGATTATAAATGTTTAATAAATACACTTATTCATACTTATATTAATCAAAAACTTAAAATGCCCTAAATTATGATTTGTGACAATGCAGCAAAAATAGACTATTATAGTGAGATTATACAGAGAGATTATGTCATTTTGCTACAGTCCACTTTGTGTTTATATTTATTACTGTAATGTCTTGACTCACTTGTGTTGTCACATTGATGTCAAAAGAATGGTGCTACTCTTCATGCTCATTCACAGCATACTGTATATCATATAATAAAATGTGATGACCATTAAACCATACTGAACATGTGAATAGGTTTCTAATGTTGGCAGCTCCTTAATACATTCTTCATATGTGTCCACTTTACATTAAAGTAGATTTTCATAGATTACTAATATTGACTATGTGTTATTAAGCATTTATAACATGTTAAAATGGCTCACAATTTGACAGGTATTGTGTGTAAATCACCCTATGCAAATGAATTATTAGTCATGAATGAGCCTCTTTATAAACCCAAAGGGGACAATAATGTAAAGTGTTGTTACTGAAATATTTAAGATTCCACACTATTTCTAGGTCATGTTAACTCCTTTATACCAAAGGTCAGGCACATAAGATGCTCTTTGGAACATTTTCAAATCATGCTGGATAACATGCACATATATATATATATATATATATATATATATATATATATATATATATATATATATATACACACACACACACACACACACACACACACACATACATACATACACACACAGACACACACATACATACATACATACACACATACACATACGTAGTGCAAATCTAAATAAAAATCTGTTATATACAGTGCAAGGGAATGTAATTGCAGAAGAGGTTGGATGTGTTGGATAAATATAAAAAGGCTAAACTATGTATTGCACATAATTATTGCTCAATGGGGCAATTTTAACTGTTCATGAGATGGATAGCCTGAGGGAAAAAACTGTTCCTGTGCCTGATGGTTCTGGTGCTCAGAGCTCTGAAGCGTCGGCCAGAAGGCAACAGTTCAAAAAGGTAATGGGCAGGGTGAGTGGGGTCCAGAGTGATTTTTCCAGCCTTTTTCCTCACTCTGGAAGTGTATAGTTCTTGAAGGGAGGGCAGGGGGCAACCAATAATCCTCTTAGCAGTCCGAACTGTCCTTTGTAGTCTTCTGATGTCTGATTTCGTAGCTGAACCAAACCAGACAGTTATTGAAGTGCAGAGGACAGACTCAATGACTGCTGAGTAGAACTGTATCAGCAGCGCCTGTGGCAGGTTGAACTTCCTCAACTGGCAAAGTACAACCTCTGTTGTAAGAAATCCATATCAAATTTTCAATCAAACCTTCCACTCAAGTTGTTATGCTTATAATATAATTTATAATGTAAAATGTTAAAATAGAAAGAACGCAAAATAGAAGCATTTTTACTGGTTTTCTCAGACATTTACACCCCACTGTATGTATAATTTGTATTACAGCAGGTGTGAATGCGTGTACATAAATCCTGTTGTACTGAATGAGAGCTATAGTGAGTCTCAGTGTGTTACACAATAGAGGCCTTGAGGGTACTGGATGTGACCGATGGAGATAAAGTCATTAGTTCAAGGTGCGGCTGCCTGCATTGGCTTGTAAGTGCAATGCACTTTATATTGCACTGCAGTGCATGCACTACTCACATGGCCTTATTGAATAAGTCATCATGAAATGTTACATGATGACCTACGCAGCCAATAGAGTTTCTCAGTAGTTGAGCCGGTGTGTGAATGTTTGCTTTTATGTACATGAACTATAGCTTTTTAGTCTATTAATTAATGCAACCAAATTCTAAAACAGGTTTACTAAAACAAACTGTTGATAATATGTGGTTCAGAAAGCCTTATTGCTGAAAAGCGGAGGGCACTTACTTTAAGAGACTATCAGGTATAAAAAGAAGGTTAAATGGATGAAAACACACACACACAAACACACACACACACACACACAGACAGCTAAATTAGGACATACCATTTACTTCTATTGTTTTTATATAAAGCTAACTATAATCTTAATTTATCGTAAACTACACCCTATACCTAACCCTAACAGAAAATGTTTTGCATTATTAGAATTTAAAAAATCATTATTTAATTTATGTACACTACCGGTCAAAAGTTTTGAAACACTTGACTGAAATGTTTCTTTTGATCTGAAGGCGTATGCTTAAATGTTTGAAATTAGTTTTGTAGACAAAAATATAATTGTGCCAACATATTAATTTATTTCATTATAAAACTAAAATTTAATAAATAATAAAAAAACGTTTTTGAAATGGATGACTTGGACCAAATAATAAAGAAAAGCAGCCAATAAGTGCCCAACATAGATGGGAACTCCTTCAATACTGTTTAAAAAGCATCCCAGGGTGATACCTCAAGAAGTTGGTTGAGAAAATGTCAAGAGTACATGTCTGCACATTCTAGGCAAAGGGTGACTACTTTGAAGATGCTAAAATATAACACAATTTTGATTTATTTTGGATTTTGTTTAGTCACAACATAATTCCCATAGTTCCATTTATGTTATTCCATAGTTTTAATGACTTTACTATTATTCTAAAATGTGAATATATATATATATATATATATAATAAAGAATGAGTAAGTGTTTCAAAACTTTTGACCGGTATGTATTTATGAATCTTTTTTTCCAAATGAGGACATCCCAAATGTCCCCAAAGGGAGGTACGTCTGATTTAGCTCAGTTTTGGGTGCAGATTTGTCCCCAAACTATAGCTAAGTACACACATACACACATGCACACACACAGATGGCTCTCTCACTTAAGCATTCATCTGTGGCAGCTGAAGACAAATGTGCTGGTTGTAATATCTGTTAGGGATGTGATGAATTGGTCTGTACTCTGCCATGCCTGAAAAGTGGATCACATATGTGATGGTGCATACAGATGATTCTGCAGGGAAAAATACAACTTACTGATCATGAGTTTAATACTGTGTAATTATCCTTCTAAACCCACAGAGATAAAAGTATTAATGATAATGAATTCATTTGCATTCATTTTTTGCTATTTTATTCAGTGAAAGAAGTGCAAATCTTTGTTTGCATGTTATTAAATACAGAAATGCATGTATTTACTATAGAAATTAAATTAAATATGCATAAGAAGGACAATAAATGTTTATGTTATACTTCACTTTTAAATTGTGCACTTCATATTTAAATGGAAAGATGATAGTAATAACCAGTCAGTGTAACCTGACCAACATGATGAATTTTTTTTTTAGGGATGCGTGGATTAATCTTGAGGTGTCAGTACTTTTAATACTGATGCTGTTACGGATACAAATATTGATCCTAGTTATATATAAATACACTACTGGTCAAAAGTTTTGAAACACTGATTCTTTATTATAATTTTTTTTTCTTCACATTTTAGAATAATAGTAAAGTCATCAAAACTATGGAATAGCATAAATGGAACTATGGGAATTATGTTGTGACTAAACAAAATCCAAAATAAATAAAAACTGTTATATTTTAGCATCTTCAAAGTAGTCACCCTTTGCAGACATGTACTCTTGACATTTTCTCAACCAACTTCTTGAGGTATCACCCTGGGATGATTTTTAAACAGTATTGAAGGAGTTCCCATCTATGTTGGGCACTTATTGGCTGCTTTTCTTTATTATTTGGTCCAAGTCATCAATTTCAATCATTTATTTATTTATTTTTTTTTATTACATTTTAGTTTTATAATGAAATATATTAATATAGTGGCACAATTATATTTTTGTCTACAAAACTAATTTCAATCATTTAAGCATATGCCTTCAGATCAAAAGATTTTTAAGATCGTGAGAAACATTTCAGTCAAGCGTTTCAAAACTTTTGACTGGTAGTGTGTATATATATATATATATATATATATATATAAAATTAATGATTTAAAAATAATAAACAAGGGATTTTATTATTTATCTATGACAATTAATTGGGTGTATCATAAGTCTTGATGTGAATAAATGAAGTGTGTTCTCAAATAGTTCTAGGATAGAAAACGGTTTGTGTATCCACTCATCTGAACACGAGCAGAACCACAGAAAAACTCAAGCAGTCCCAGATAGCACTCAGTCACAGCACTCATTCAGACAAAGCGAGCAAACAGATTAATGACAGAAAGACAGAGAAACATCATCTGGAGCAGTGTTGGTTCATACTTTAAAACTGTAGCTACATTCTACTCATCATTTCAAGTAGTTCAAATACAGTCAGCTAAACAACATGTAGTATCAGAAAGTAGCTAATTACATTGAAGCTACTTAAGGGGGCAAATCCTTTTTAAATATATAACTATACGCTGATATAATTTAGACTTTAATCATAATGAATATGTTGAGCATAATGATGTTATATTTTAGCTATGAAATCTTCTTACATTTCATGCTCTATACCTGAATCAAGTCAGACTTCCAATTTTAACCAATCAAAAAGAAATCAACAAGTCCTAACAGATTTAGTTCCATTATGATAAACACATTTCACTGGATTTAATCTTGTACTTCACGATTCAGTTTTCTTCAATCACTTAAATCGCTGTTTAACCATTAACCTTTTTTTTTTTTTTTTGCAAATCTCTCTAAGAAAAACACAAAATAATGCTGAAGAAAAGGTTAAAATCATAGGTAGTGGAAAGTGAGTGAAAAAGTAAAACAGATGGACAGAGAGAGAGAGAGAGAGAGAGAGAGAGAGAGAGTGCTCATTTGTATTAAATCCCTCAGATAACAACATCGCCTACAAATATATTTGGAATAAAAATAAATATGAGCAAATAGGTTTTTTGTTGTTGCTGCTGCTGTGTGTGTGTGTGTGTGTGTGTGTGTGTGTTTTTTTATTTTTTATTTTTTTATTTTTTTTATCCTAAATGAAAAAAAGCTTGAGGAGACAGTGTCTCTCACTTGATATAAATTCCTTGCCTCCTAAATCCATTTTACTATGCAGATGATAGTTTTATCCTAATGGAAAAACCATTAGGGTAAATATTATGCAAACGAAGTGGCCCATTTCTCTCAACTCCGTTCATGGCCTCAGGGTTTGATAATGAGCTTCCATGTTTTCACAGAATGACAATTAGCTAACAAATCTGAAGGATGCATGCAAGGCATATGCAAAGCCCTAACGCAACTGCAATGTCTGCAAATAAATCCTGCACTTTTATGTTAGTACTGTTAGGGATTTCTGTGAAGTCTCTGAAAAAGTAATGTATTAAAAGTAACATCATATATGTCACCATGTTTAACTTAAACATGGCAGCTGATGAATGAAGAGAGCAAATGTGTTAAATTCACTGAATCAAGTCAAGTATGCATGATGCATGCAATCTTCTGACAGCAATTCCTTGCATGATACTGTAAAATCATTTGGCAAAGCTTCCCTGTTCTTCACATCTTACATCGATTCACACATCTTTACATTAGATTACACTGTTATTAATTATGGAGGCGGTGAATGCTGTTGTTACATACTGAGTGTAAAGTACATTATTGTATTGTTAAAGCTAGTAAGAACTGTAGTATCGTAAAGTAATGTAAAGTAAGTATTGTTATTTTTTATTTACTTAACCAAAGCACATATGTAAAACTTAATTTCAATTGATTTAAAAAAAGGACACACTATTATTATAATTAAAAAGAGTTTTGATAAAACGTTTAAGAGCAGTATTTAATCCCACCAATCACAAAGTTAAAATTTACAATAAAATACACAAGGGTAGTAACTTTTTTTTTTTTTTTAATAATTGTTTGGTTAACATTTATTTGAACACATATGGTAAAGTGTATACTTCAGGTGCTGTGACTGGTTACTATTTGTCGCTTAACCCTGACATGCAAGAGTGTTTGGCCAAACATTTTTACATAGCATGTATATCTATCACAAATGGATCTACAAAATGCCCAGAAAATAGGGATGGGCAGATCAATACTAAAGTATCGATACTTCTGATACTGATGTGGTATCAAGAATATCGATCCTCACATAAAAATATCGATCCTGAAGGTTTTTTTTTAAACAAGTGATCTTATTATTTACATTACATTAATATTAATGCATCTCATAAGCTTTGGAGTGGAAAAAATCATTATATGAGCGAATTGTTGCATGGCACCGGAACTATTTTTTCTTCCACTCATCTTGACGTGCAGAAATGTTTAAATACACTAGCAGTCACAGATCAGCCTGATCTCACAGTGAAATCGGAAAGAGTAGATCGACTTTTTTTTCATCAAAATCGGTATACGTTGACCAAAATTTGGAAACACTGCCCCCGATGGCCAAAGCTATAGGTGTTGTAGGGCATATGGGCAGGTGTGAGCTCCATTTATGTCCAGAAGAGGTTGCCAAAAGCTAGTAGTGAAGCAAGTTGTTTTCAGCTTTACAGGACTTTATACAATGAAGAGAAAAGCATATATTTATAGATTCTATCCCCCAACCCAAACCCAAACCTTACCTTAACCATTAGTGGAGCAAAAAAGTAATGTTAGGGGAAAAAGTGAAACCTCTTTTTAAATTCAAACATGGTTACTGCTTGGTTTTGAACCCTAGTCTCCCACACAGCTAATGCAATGCACTGCCAATCACACCATATGGAAAGGTAAATACATTGAAACCACTGCAAACATGTCTGATAAGTATGCTGCATGTTAGCGCGTCGGTATACATTAGCTGATCCTAGGGTAATGAAACTATCGGAAACATCATTTTGACTTCACGTGTGATCATGTTGCACAGACAGTGCTCATCCTTTCAGTCACAGTGCTCGTTCAAAGAGGGAGCAGTGCTTTCCTGAGGTAATGACAGAAAAACATCATCTGGAGTTATTCACACTAAGTAATGACAAACCTTGACATGACATGTATTATAATGAGGTTGTTTGACGATTTTTACAGGTTTATTTAAATTCAGGGTTGTTAAAACATTGATAATGATCTTTAATCCTCGTTAATAAATGATAGACTTATGAAAACTCACCATGGATTTACTGTAGTAATATTGTATTAACCATGACTAGTAACCACGACTGTAGTAACCATGTTTTTTTTTTTTTTTTTTTTTTTTTGGCAGTAACCAAGGTTTTGATACAGTTAATCATGGTTTTACTACAGCATTACTGTAGTACCCATATGGTAACATGGTTTAAGTAATAGTAATTATATAATAATATCAATGGCTAATTTTGAGGTTTTACATGAGGCTTATACTAACTAATTATTAAAGGGTAAACAAAGCAGCCTAATAATTTTCTATTTAGGCCTATAAATATATATAAAAAAAGAAGTAATAATAAAGTTACTAATTTTATCCAAGGAATTCCTAAAAAAATCAATTTAATAGAGGTATCGATATCGGCAATATTGGCCAAAAGTACTTGGTAAGAAAATAAGTGGTATCGCCCATTCCTACCAGATAGTGTAACATTTTCAAAGCATTTTCAAGACAATTAGAAAATAATAGAATAGAATATATTCTGTTATATTTTGATATTTTTTATGTTTTGATGCTAATGATATATCAAAAAGATGATGCAACAGCTGGCTGTCAAACACATACTGAGCTACACATAACACATAATCTACACATAAGCTTCACATGTGTATTTTCTCAGGCACTTATTTTGTCAAATAGATGTACAACTTACAGAAATTCAGTTTTACACCCAAATGTCAGTGGTCATATCATACTGTTCATGTTGTGTTCAAACTTGTGTACTTGCTATAGTGTACTTCCACGTAGTTTCTTCATCAAATAGTAATGTCAAATGTAAATCAGTCAATCACTGAAACAACAGCACCACATTGAAGAACAAATTACATGTATAATGTGTACAGTATGTGTACACGCTTATTGTTGCGTGGAAAATTGACATGATACAATAGTCATTTGTATGAATATAGTACTCTTTTGTCTTGTAATAAACAAAGCAATAGATATCATGTGATAGTAAACATAATAGTTCACACTATGTGTCGCTGAGCGATGACTACTAACTGCATCAAGTGCAAACCAGACAGCGTGGGGCGCTTCGATGACCACTGTCTGCATCACTTCTGTTTACTTCGATGGACTTCACAGAGGATGAACTGCTGCAAACTCCAGTTGTATAAGGGATACTTCACTGGCAAATGCCTACACCTCATTCTTAGGGTGGACTTCATCAAAAATGAACTGCCACAAGCTTCTAGACGGACTATGAGGCAAACCTCATTGACCTCAGCCTGCATCATCTTGGGCTGCATTTCACTTTACTTTATGGAAGACCATTACACTTCATTAAGTGGACGAGGGAAGTTTCTGTTGACAGACCCTTAATCCCTCGATTTTTACTTAGATGTACGCTTCAGGCAGCTCCATATCTCACAATGCAACTTGATTGTGACATCACAGCACAGATCGGGCTTAAAGTAATCCACCCCCAAACAACTCTATTATATGATGGATGTAAAGTCAATTAAGCAGTTTAAAAAAGTTATACTGAGATATAACAGCATAATACTTGTAGATACCTTAAACTGACTGTTTGTTACACAGCCATTGCCTATATGTTCATTGTAATGTTACCATTTTCATTTTGTACAACTTGATTAATCATTTCTAACAATTATTTCCAATAAAAATATCTATTTTTCTTTCTTTAAGATATATAAGCCTCTGTAATTACAACTAAACTTTACCTGAATCTGAGATTGCATCAATCTCCAAAAACGTTGTCTTCTCAGGTGCAAAAATCACTAAATAATTCCACAAACTGACATTAGCCTTCAATGCGCTCCAAGTGATCATGGCCTGGGTGTTCCAGTTAAACCCACTGCATGGGTTCCGCCAGTAGTGGGCACTCGCGCAACGTAAGCAATGACGTACATCCGAGTCCATGAGACCGAAGGAAGTTAGTGAGGGAAGATCATAAAAATTTGAAGTGGAACACAGCCTTGGTCTTAGGATGAACTATAGGGCTGGGCGATATGCAATAAATATTTTCACAGTATTTTGTTTTTTAAATACCACAATATATCTGATTACATCATCAACCCCCTTGCACCCACAGCCGAGGGAGCTTTAAAAATACAAATTAATTTACTGAAACCTTAAAAACCTTAAAACAAAGATACAGTACATGTTGTATACAGAGGGTAACTGGCTCCCCCAGCTGAGCCTGGTTTCTCCCAAGTTTTTTTTTTTTTTTTTTAATTAACAACTTATGGGGTTTTGGGTTCCTTGCCACAGTTGCCCTTAGCTTGCTCTCTAGGGGCCTAAAGACAAATAATTTTATGGCATGATTTTTACATATTTCAATGAAACTGCTCAATGAGGACTTTAAAACATTTAAGACACTGCAGATGTTGCAGCATAATTTGCTGTAAAGCTGCTTTGAAACAATGTGTGTTTTGAAAAGTGTTAATAGAAATAAAAATTACTGCAGCACCACCTAGAACATGGGCCTGTTCGGAGGGCTCTGTAGCACATCCCTTTTGAGCTACAGTCACCAAACTTTGTACACATATAGATCTCATCAAGCCGGATAACCTTCGTGCTGACAGTCATAATACGCTCTGCCCAAAAGGAAGTTGGCCATTTTGGATTGTTTGAAAAATGTATGCTGTGGAATTTGATATACTCCTCAGAGGGATTTCATGTTACAGGTACCAAATGTGGGCAACATCATGCCAAGACATTGTCGATGCTAAATTGCGAAAGGATTTTTGATATATCAAACGGTGTTGCCATGGCGAAGCAATAAAATAATGTTAAAAAATTGGAATAAGGAAATGTCTCATATCTTCTGCGTGCATTATTTGATTTACATAAAAATTGAGCCAAATGTTTGTCCTTGCAGGCTGATCACATTGATGTGGCTATTGTGGGTCACGGCCATAGCGCCACCAACTGGCGGAAGGATGTGTGTCACTTTTAACAGACTTTGAAATATCCCTATTTAATTAACCTGAATTGCTTAAAAAATTTTTTTTTTGGAATAATGTCAAGACAGTGCAGACTTAAAATTTGAAGGGATTCTTGATATCTTAAATACTGTTGCCATGCCAATGCATTACATTTCATCATTCCTTTTTGTGCATATTCACATGTTTTGAGGTATTTGGCATAATTGGATTTTAAAGTTTATTGTTAATAAACATATGTTTTAATTTTTATATAAATAAAATATAATAAAAATATCAAATGAAATGTAAAAATACTAGAAAACCCAGGCTATGTCTAACTTAGTGTGTTGTAGTGTGTACCACTCTGAATGACAATTACAAGAAATGTCCAATAGAGGGCATACAAGCTCCATTGTTGAATGATTCTCAAAATAACGCTGAGAAGATTTTCGTGTTGTCTCTAGAAGGGATCCCTCTTTCGCCCGTTATGTATATGAAGTAAGTGGTGTAAATACGATCTTATATTTCTCGTTTCATGTGTTTCTCCAGTTGTTGAGCTGGAGTTTGTTTTCATTTGATCTGTGTATGTTTTGATTGCAGATCCGGCGCTGGAATGTGTTATTTAGAATTTATGACAACTAACCCCGCGTTTGAGTTTGAGCTCTTTTCCAGTCGAATCCCATAGAAAAATGCAAACAAATGTGTCCCCACTCAATATATACATCAAATGAGGTGCGGATGCAATCTTTGTTAATTAAAAGACTTAGTTGTATATGGACGGATTAGAACCTTTTACCTCTTATGCAAAGGGAGAATTAATTACCACTAGACCACTCAATCAGACTTGTTTTATCCGCGCTGAATTTTATACTGCTCCACTGACGTACAATATCTCATGACCGACAATAGTACACATAGAGATGATGTTATCAAATGTATTATGCTATTATGGGAATCCCATCTCTTTCCTTTATGTTTGACAGTGGCAAAACGAATGCTTAACCCTTTCCAGCCGGAGTGTTCAAATTTGGGAACAATTATTCCCATGGTTCCTGTCTCAGTATCTTCGCCGTCCAATCACCGATTTTATTTCTGAAAACTGCCAGATACTCATGTCAATATAAGCTAAACGCACATATGATTGGTTAAGGGGTTAATGGGCGTGAATAATAAATGTATCGTCATCAGCCTCATCCTCCATTTGCCTGGGCGGACCCAGAGAGAATACTCCGGGAGATTACCTCCAGTGTTGGATTTACTGCTTCAAATTGAAAACTGAGGCGATCTTTCGAGGTAAGACAAGTTATATAACATGTGTTGTCAATATTGTCTATTGAAAGTCAAAACGTTTTAGTTACGAAGCATTTATTTGTAGGAATAACGCTAGTTATTTCTGGAAAAAATTACATGACCGTCGGCGTTCATCGGACAGGCAGCTAGCCTCTATTTTTAAGCAAATTTATGCGAAACTTGCTAAATAAACATTAGCTAGCAATACTATGTAAATTTTTAACTAAATATCAATAACCTTTTTTGCCAATTTTGTCGCTTGTGAAAAATCCGCCTGAAGTAATGTGAGGCAGAGAGCAGACGCTGTTCAGACCTGCCTGGAAACTGACCTGCTAGTTAGATAAGATATCTAGCTTGTTGATTTCCCCATGTAATAATAATAATAATAAAAAAAGTAGATATCTTTCTATAATTTAGAAGATAGCCTTACCAATGCATCACACAGACATGATTTTAGATTGTGTGTAGCTTTCTGTTAACAAGGAAAGTGTGAGAGGGCTATCTGCAGTTGGACATTCTGCTTAGTCTGCAAGCCTTTGGTGACTATTCAGTGTATGGATTTGTGAAGAACGCATTGCTGGCTACCAATTGTGTACTTTCGGTTGTAGAGATGGAAAGACTATGGCTCCCTGCTTTTGAGGGCATGAGCACACAGGAGGAAGATCTGGACCAGGAACTACTGCAGGATGACCCAGACCACGAGGAGATGGAGGATGAGATGGAACCTGATCTCCAGCCAAGACCATCAACTGGGTATGTATGAATGTGTATGTATTGTTTGTTTCCATTTCTGCATGGAACTGCATATTGTTTTTTGGAATTGGGGCAAATTGTAATGCAGTGTTACAACGTGCCCCGTCGGCACAACTGGGATTTAAACCTGGCTGGTCACTTCTGCTGGCTATCGGAGAATTAAAATACTATGTAAGATGCTAGCTAAAAGATTGGAGATTAAAATTATACCAAGTTTGCCTAATTTTAAATAAACTGTAAAAACAGAGATGAAAATTGACTCATGTGAATTTTTACTTTTACTACTTTAAAATGAACTTTTGGCGATATCTTCCAAAGTTTTTTGAATTTTTCCAAAAAAAATTCTATTCACTAAATTAATGGCAAAAATAAGGAAACAGGAAGTGTCTCGTATCTTCTGCGTGCATGGTGTGATTTAGATCAAAATAGAGTTGGTTGGGAGTTAATCACATGGATGTGGCTATTGTGGGTCACGGTCATAGTGCCACCAAATGGCAGCAGGAAGTGTGGCACTTACAACAGACCTTGAAATAGTCCTCTTTTACCCAAATTGCTTGTTGTTTAGACACTGCTAATGGAAAATTTTGAAGGGATGCCTGATAGCTTTAATAGTGTTGTCATGGCATTAAATTACATGAAGTTGTAGTCAAACTGGAATGGTGGCATATATCTATTACACATTGTATGTTTAGGGTCCAAGTTTACATTAATGTTGAGTTGTTGCTGTGTCCATCATGCTTTGTTTTCCGAAAGCCACCGAGTGGAAATGGACCCATGGTGCTTGGGCCCGTTATCGCTGCTTGCAGCTATATTTATTATTATTATTACTCCACAATGGGAGTCTATGGCAGCCCATAGAACCATTCGTAGGAAAATGATGAAATTTGGCACACTGATGGGGTGGTCATAATAGTCCCCATAGCAAATTTGGGACCTCTAGGACAAACTCCATAGCGCAAAAACCAGTTCAAAAATTCAATTTCTTTTGCACGTATATTTTGAACAGTTTGTCCTAGAAACAAAATAATTGTTTTGTCTGATTACTCTTTGTCTGATTCCATCTTGCATAATGATGAATGATGTTTAGGTTTAAAAGTTACACATCCTTCAAACATTGTCCGATTTATCCAAACAATGGCTCAAAATAATCTCCAGACTGAGCCGCACAGAAATTATTATAAATAATTTAGATTTTCACCTTTGTTTAAAAGTTACGGCAGCACAAAGTTAATTAGGTTGTTTTAAAACTGGATGTGAGGCTGTATCTCGGCAACAGTTTGTTCTATCAAAACTAAACTTGATATGCTTCATCAGGACCATGATCTGAGGGTATATGAAAAGTTTGGAGACAGCGCCGCCTATGGATAAAAAGATGTAAAAAAGTGCTATGAATAACTTTTGAACCGTATGTCTTAAAATCATGAGATTTGTGTCTTTGGATTCTGTGGGTCAATTTGGAGACAGCGGCACCTATAGACTCTTTGCTACTATTAAGCCATGGTAACCAAGTGGCTCAGCGTGCTAAACACTTGACTATAGTTCCAAAGGTTGTGGGTTCAATCTCTGCCTCTGCAAGTCATGCAGTAGAAATTTCTGTAGATCTGATGATTTTGTATTGTGCTTACTGGTGTTTTCCACAATCAAATTCTGATTTTGATCTCTGTTGAAGTGTTATATGAATATGAAGTTGATCATAGTTACTGTTGTGCTTGGCAGTGATTCATTTTCCACTTGATATGTCCCTTTGAATATTGTTAATGTTGTGGTGCAGTGGCTAGAGCATTGACTTGTGGAATGGAAAAGCATAGGTTTGGATCCATCCTGAGGTGACTTGAAATGTTGTGTGTGTTTGTGTGTCATATGTGCTCTTTGGGTTGTGCAGTGGTTTCCATGTTGGTGCTTATTGAAGCAAATTTAGAATTTTATCTTTGTTGAAAAGTTAAATGAAAACTAAGTTGATTATGATGAGTGCTGTGCTTGGCTGTGTTGCTCAAAGCTTGGTATGGCCCTTTGGTGACTGACAAATTTGTCTATGGTGCAGTGGATTGTTCTATGAACTGGAAAGTCCTAGGTTCAAATCCATCCTGGGACAACTTGTCCCCTGGTGTTTGCTTGTTCTGTATATCATATGTGGTTGCAATGCTGGTGCTTGGCCCTGTAATTGCAGCTATGTATATTTATTTATTGTTACACTATTAAAAACTATTACTACACTATTAAAAAGAGAATAGTTGAGTAAAGAGGTGGGAGAATAACTAAAAAAAAAAATGGATGAGGTAAAGGCGGTTAATTTAAAATGGTCCTGCCGTGTGATGTGTTATAAAAAATATATATATATATATATATATATATATATATATATATATATATATATATATATATATATATATATATATATTAAAATGCTGTTTACTATAACATGTCACCGCAAGACGTAAATTTCTCAAAAATATTTCATGCCAACAACCCACAGTATGGATATCTTACTCCCTTGCTGTAAAACTGTCCACCATAATGAAGCTTTAGGTCTTCTGAGAACCACTGAAACTGAATCACTATTCCAAGTCAACACTTCGACTTAGAGCTTCCACGCAAGCATCCTACAGGGGCAATTTATTGAATGGATCTCCAGTCACAGAACAAGGACTCCCCCATTCTAGATTTTAGATGGCCCTCCTACACATCATACACAGTCCATCCATTCCACCTCTATCAACATGGATTCCTAAAGGACTTAACCAAACCCTCACATCTCTAAACAGACCTTTCACGTGCAGATTAAAAGGAGCATAATCTTGTGATCTTTGTTAACTTTCAAAATGGTTGCCACAAAACCCTATTTCCTTTCACATTTAATTTATCAGAGGTCCCCGCCAATCCTCCAGGTAACTTTTTCAATGTGCAGCTCAACTTACCCTGTTCGCCACACATGCCACCTCATAAGTAGAGGGCCTGGCAGGAGACTCTGCACTAATAGCTCAATATTGCCTTGGCAAAATGGCAAATGGCAAGAGCTAGTGCAAATTGCCAGTTCCAGTATGATTAATTAGCTGCTATGTAAATTTTGGGTGGCAGGGCTGCACAGGTTTGTATTAGTCTTCCAGGAAAAAAAGTTTTGTTTTGAAGTTACCAGGCTGCTAAAATGAGTGCTTATATGAAAAATGAACTAGTCCCTTTATTTGCCAAAGTTTACAAGGTTCATGGCAGAGAAACCTTTAAAAATATTCAAGAATGTTGTTTTAGGCAGTTAATAGCAAGTAGCAAGATATCATTGAGCATGAATATAAATTCTATTTTGTTTATAAAGTTAAGTCAGTGAAATAGCAATGCATTTTTACTCCACTACATTCCAAAGCATATATCTCAGTATATGTATTCACTACATTTTAGAAAAACAATGTTGTTCCTCATTTTGAAGGAAATTGATAATACCGAAATGAAATGATTCACGCTGAAGCAATTCATGATTACTGTAAATGATTGATTCTTTTGAGCCATTTTTTTTCCAGTAAACTTTTATAATTGCACTGGTGGGGAAAAGAGACTGAATGATTAGTTCGTGATTTGGACTGATCCGGTTCTCATGTAAACAACTCGCATTCAACGGTGCGATCATCACGGGTCTTAAGTTAGCAACTCTCTGAATTGGTCTCTCTGTGTTGTCTGACTCGAAATGAACCGAGAACCTTGAGTAATATGATCCTCAGAGCTTGAGTATATGGAGGATTTGACTGATGGACTGAGCAGTAAGTATTATAATAAATGAAAGCAGATTTAATATGTCAGTCATCAATAAATAAGGTTGCCCAAGGTGATAAAAACCGCGGTGATATAATAAAAATAAAATCTTTAATCACTACAGGTGAAGAGCTGCAAACTTCTGGCAAACATTAGTGGCAAATCACAAGCTCATTTGCATGTGAAAATAATGAGTGGCAAACTTGTGGCAAGTTTGAGGCTAGTTTGCCAGAACTCTAGATTTTTTTGTAATGGAGTATTTGTGTACTTCGTCCATCACTTTTTAATATTCGCTCCACTTATTACTATTTATATATGTAATTTTTTTTATTTGCATTTCTTTGACAGCTGCATGCTTGCCCCCCATAACGAGAACATTCAAAACATAATTATTTTTTTTTATCCCCTTTTCTCCCAATTTGGAATGCCCAATTCCCACTACTTAGTAGGTCCTTGTGGTGGCGCGGTTACTCACCTCAATCCGGGTGGCGGAGGACAAATCTCAGTTGCCTCAATCCGTGCATCTTATCACGTGGCGTGTTGTGCATGACACAGTGGAGACTCTGCATGTGGAGGCTCATGCTACTTTCAGTGATCCATGCACAACTTACCACGCACCCCATTGAGAGCGAGAACCACTAATCACGACCATAAGGAGGTTACCCCATGTGACTCTACCCTCCCTAGCAACCGGGCCAATTTGGTTGCTTAGGAGACCTGGTTGGAGTCACTCAGCACACCCTGGATTGGAACTCGTGACTCCAGGGGTGGTAGTCAGTGTCAATACTCGCTGAGCTACCCAGGCCACTTCAAAACATTATTTTGAGTTCACTGAGTAGAAAACCAAAAACTATTCTATGAAAAGTTACTTTTACTTTTTAAGTTATTTTTTAAGTAACTTAACTGTAATGTATTTAGTCTTGTGATTACTTTTGGATGAAGTAATCTATAAATTAATTCAATTACTTTTTGTGTAATTTACTCAACACTGGTTGGCTAGGAAATGTTTAATGGTTTTAAAAACTGTTCAAATCACTAATTGTATTGTTTATAAAGGAACAGTTGTGAAGTTTTAGGTGGAAAATTACCATTTGGTGATTTTACACCACGTTATGTTACTCAGCAAGTGATGGTAAATTTACGTCTTATCTGAATATTAGGGGTTAAGTTAACTATACAAATCTTGGGGTGTCATTATATAAGATTTGTTTGTCAGTTGGACGCACAAATAGTTTGTAATGTAATGACTTCAGGCAGATTTAGTGAAGTAGTATTAAATAGTTAATAGTAGTCCGCAACCACAGAATGCATCTCTGTGCAAATTCACTTAGAAACTCATTTTAACACCCTTTCGAATGTAGCCCATTCAAATGCAGTGTGGGCCCTGCCCTCCCGTTTGTTTGGACTTTCGAGTGTGGGCTTTCCTGTTCAGTTCAGATGAAGTGTGACCTTATTCTGGTGCTATTGACACTTTTTGCCCACAACACTCCTGATTAAGTTACATGAATCTTGAAGATATTCTTTTCTACTTTCATAAACTGTTCATGCAATGTTTTTCCATTCTCTACGGGGGAGCCTATCATCCAATTAAGGTTTGCTCTCCACATATCCAGAGAGCATACATGGTAGAACTTACCACATTAATTGGTTATCATGCTTAAAAGACCTGCCACTGTGAACTGCAAGTCAAACCAGTTCACCATTATTGCTTTCATCTTATAGATTTTCTCATATTTTATTTTACTTTATTGCTGTCACTTCACTTTTATCACTGAGCGCGTTTATATGCATGTTCTTACACCAATTATGCTTAATAAGCCGGCAACGCATGCGTTCATGTAAACACAATAAACTGCATTCCTTTATTGTCGTAAAGGCCATAAACGGCTTATGAATAACCCGGTCCACAAAGGTAGATTTTTGCCCATTATGCCGATTTTGCGTGCCATGTAAACACCTTGCCATGTGTTGAGTGCATGCCTCTTCATGGTTTGACGTCAGAATTAGAGAATAACACGATTATTTTTAATGTCATATAAACGTGGATTTCTTGCCTTGTCAGATTTTTTTAAATAAGCTGATTTTAAAGAGTAATCAGCATATTGGTGTGCATGTAAACAGGCTCATTGTCATAAAACAGTACAAGGATCATAGATTTAGGCTGAAAATATTTACCATCGTCTGCAAATTATGTGATGTCAGAAGTTTAAAAGTGTTTAGAAGTTGGGTTAATATCAGAAGTGATGACAATTAATTTCAAAATCTAACTGAAGTAAGGAAAATCTCTAGATTGAAAAACAATACAACCAAGCATAGCTGAACTCTTAGTTGCATACACTTTAATCCTACTAGCAACTGGGAAGTCGTTAGTTAAAAAGCACTGTAATAAATTGAACGAATATTAATTTACTCTGTTAGAAAATACATGATTATTAGGGCATGGCTCCTGCATCTCACCTCATCACCAAACTATATATGTTTTCTTTAGTCAAAGACTTTCTGCCTTTATTCTTAATGAATGTTCTTATCCTGAAGATGTGTTGCACTGTAGTTACTATCTCTTGTTGTGTTTGCTGGGAGTTAAAATCACTGACCTATAAAAGTGACACACTGCTTGCTCACTCCATTATAAATGCACTTACAAACCAATTTTATACATCTGCATAATACAGTATTTTTTTTAGATTGATAATTTAGATCTTTATTCTTTCTTTGACTCTTGCCAGCAGTTTCTATACAAGTCTCAAGGGGTAATGCTCAAATGTTTCCTCAAATTTAGTTTGGTTTTCATCACTACAATCTCTAACCATTTCTGTAAAATCCAACATGGTCTCATAGCATGATGTTACTATACATGCATTTTGCAAAATGAATTTTATGCCACTCATTTTGATGCACATATTGCAGCAGTTTCCTGGTAAAAACGTACTATTTTTCGCCCTGTTCCTCACACAATGCTATGTTATGACATCTAACCACTTTTACTAAAGCACATGACTTGTAAGGCGATACATTTTAAAGTTGCACTGTGGAACTTTGTGCTATACAGCGACACCTGTGGTAAAAACTTAATTACAAGAAATGAATGGAAGAACACTTTACGTCAGTCGTGTTTCGCCACTGCTCTTCTGGTGGATGAATCTCATGATTTGAGGTTACCTGGACATCACTTGAGTGTATGATCATGACTGGGAGATATTCAGAGCCAGAGTCATAATGTGCCATTTTTATGTTGATATTATGTTATATGATGAACCATTTTTAACCAGAATATTAACTGCTTTGGTGAAGATTGTAAGACAAAACACTTGTATTTACATAGTTTGAATTTTACACTTGTAGTGCTTTTCTGACACTACACTCAAAGTGCTTTTACATAGAGAACAGGGGACTCTCCCCTTAACCACCACCAGTTACCAGTATATTTTAATATGATTATTCAAGTGTTTTATCTACTATTAATGTTTGTATTGTAATTTAAGAGGTGAAACTCATGATATGACTGATAGGCCTATGAGTTCAATGGAAGAATTTATTATTATTGTACAGCCTCAGTTGATAATGCAAGTGAACTGTATTATTACAATAGTATGTCTATGCAATGCACATGTAGCAGGTATTAATTGCAATCTGTTTAATTTAGCTCAATCTCATTCATCTGCTACAAACTGATTTATATGTGTGGGGAAAAAAAAGGAAATTATTTTGTGGAAGAAAAATATAAATGTATTTGTTACTGTTTATATGAGTTTTATGCGCATCACAGTTGTGACGTCATTGGCGTGCTGCTGCTCTTCCGCTTTTAGTCTGCATGAGGTTTGAGTGGAGAGAGCAGGAACAGGCAAATTGTCATTGCAACATTCATCAACTGCTTAGAGAACAGGGGACTCTCCCCTTAACCACCACCAGTTACCAGTATATTCAAATCAAATCACTTTTATTGTCACACAACCATATACACAAGTGCAATGGTGTGTGAAATTCTTGGGTGCAGTTCCGAGCAACATAGCAGTCGTGACAGTGATGAGACATATACCAATTTACAATAAACATCAGATACAATAGACATAATATACACATAATTACACGCAACACAATATACAAATAATAACATACACTGTACAGTATACAATACACACAATATAGATTCACATTATTCAATAAAAAAGTATATATAGTATATATAGAATGTACAGTAGGTTGTATTGTACTGTATTGACATTCAGGCTGTCGGCTGATAGTAAGTTGTTAAGAGAGAATAATATATATAGATATAAGATTAATAAAGTGCAGTGCTGATGTATTTTGATCAGCAGACTTGATGGCATTGGAGCTATGTGTTGCCACACAGTAATGTGTGTACAAGGAATACAAGAGTGGGCTGAGGACATAGCCCTGTGGGGCTCCAGTGTTGAGGGTCAGTGATGAGATGTTGCTGCCTATTCTAACCACCTGGCGTCTGCTTGACAGGAAGTCCAGGATCCAGCTGCACAGCGAGCTGTTTAAGCCCAGAGCCCGGAGTTTCTCATCAAGCTTGGAGGGCACTATGGTGTTGAATGCTGAGCTGTAGTCTACAAACAGCATTCTCACATAAGTGTTCTTTTTTCCAGGTGGGAGAGAGCAGTGTGTATTGTAGATGCAATGGCATCATCAGTGGAGCGGTTGTTGTGGTAAGCAAACTGCAATGGGTCTAGTGAGAGAGGCAGCACAGAGCAGATGTAATCTCTGATTAGTCTCTCAAAGCATTTGCTGATGATGGGGGTCAGAGCAACAGGACGCCAGTCATTTAAGCAAGTGATTTTGGATTGCTTTGGAACAGGCACAATGGTGGATGTTTTGAAGCATGTGGGGACTACAGACAAAGAGAGGGAAAGGTTGAAAATGTCCGTTAAAAACACCAACCAGTTGGTACGCGCACGCTCTGACGCGGCCCGGAATACCGTCTGGACCCGCGGCTTTGCGGATATTCACCCGTCGGAAGGATTGGGTTACATCCGCTGCAGAGACGGAGAGTAAACTAACCTCTGTAGCTTCGGCCGCGAGAGCTCTTTCCGCGAGGGCAGTGTTGTTTCCCTCAAAACGAGCATAAAATGTATTTAGCTCATCCGGGAGAGATGCAGCGGTGTTCATGGCAGAGTTTTTATTCCCTTTAAAGTCCGTGATGTTAATTCCCTGCCATATGCTTATAGAGTTGGTGGTGTTAAACTGTCCTTCAATACCTACCAGTATATTTTAATGATTATTCAAGTGTTTTATCTACTATTAATGTTTGTATTGTAATTTAAGAGGTGAAACTCATGATATGACTGATAGGCCTATGAGTTCAATGGAAGAATTTATTATTATTACATTATCAACTGTGGCTGTACAATATAATGCAAGTGAACTGTAATATTACAATAGTATGTCTATGCAATGCACATGTTGCAGATATTAATTGCAATCTGTTTAACTTCGCTCAAAATCTCATATTCATCTGCTACAAACTGATTTATATGTGTGGGGAAAACAAAGGAAATTATTTTGTGGAAGAAAAATATAAATGTATATGTACCGTTCGAGTTTTATGCGCGTCGCAGTTGTGACGTCATTGGCGCGCTGCTGCTCTTCCGCTTTAGTCTGCATGAGGTTTGAGTGGAGAGAGCAGGAACAGGCAAAATGTCATTGCAACATTCATCAACTGCATGTTTTCCATTTTACACAGCCTCCTCCAATAAAGACCTATGAACTAGTAGTTGGACTCCAGCCTTAATTTATTGATCACAACACAACGTAGAGAGGTAGCCGTGACAGTGGCGGCCTGAGACCGGCTACATTGGTGCCATGACCCGGATGCTTTAGAAGAATCAACGTCAGTTTGACCGCCGAACATTGCTGAGTAGTACTTTCCCATCCCAGAGACTGAGTTGAACTCATCTTCTTCAGTTTAATCTGCCGGGACAATGAGGTACAAAGACTGAGTATAGCAATGCAGACAAAAACTATATAATTTCTTCTAGAGGAGATCTACTAGGACTGAAAATTCTTCCTAAAAAAAGAAGAAAAAAGAAAATAGATAAAGAAGAATGTTCCTATTGTCATGTTATTTTAATTATTTTTGTAACAATGCCATATATGAACGCTGAGGAACATGTCCAGGATGAGGTTGACTTTGGTGTTGGGAGAGGGAAGTTCTGTAAAGACATGGAGCCACAGGTGTTGCTGACTCTCCAATGTTTGCTCTACACTAATGTCAATTGACAGTCAGGTCACTAGGTCAGACATGACTTCCACTGACTTAAGTTGCCTCATTACTCAGTTAGCTCATGAGTAAGGACAGTACATCTCAGCACAATTAAAGAAGGAAAGCGATAAAAAAAGAGGAGGGGGTGACACATAGACCCTCATTCACTGACTATGACTGTTGTAAAGTTAGTGATGCAGTCCGATGTGAAAGAGCCCCCAAGCTTTCGTGGTGATGGGACAGACAAACTATCTATCCATGAGTGGAAAGAGCAAATCAGTGTCTACTTAAGAAAGAAAGGTGTGCTAAAGGAGAGCAGGCTCAAGAAATTATGTCAAGATTTGGAGGGAGGGCTAGAGACATAATCAAAGTCACATTACGCAGTAACCCATCCCTAAGACCTGGCGAAGGCCTGAGAGTTATTATTGATATCCTAAAGCAGCACTTCAGTGAACTGACATATTCTGCAATGCCTCTCACTGACTTTTATAATACACAACCTACAGTAGGAGAGAACTTGATGGACTACTGGATTCACTTAAACAAATTTGCTGATGTGGCGGAGGAGTGTTTGAAGAGGCAGGGCCAAAACCTCGAAGATCCGAGTAAGGAGGTAACTAGGATGTTTGTTAAGCACTGCCCAGATCCAGCTCTTTCTGTAGTTTTGAAGTTCAGGAACGGCTCTGACCATCAGACACAACTGGGAGTTCAGCAACAATGAACCAGACTAAAACGCTTTGGTGTAGAGAGATATGCTACCGTGAATGCGCAGACCGCTGCACTTGACGAATAGGTGCTCCAGTGAAACCGCAAGGTCAAACGGAAGTTGTGAGGGATGTAGGCTCATTGTCTGATAATGCCAGTTTGCAGACTCTCATCAGTTTACTAGATTAGATGTTCAACCATTCAGAAAGCCATGCAGAGTATGCAAAGCAAACAATCACTCTACCATCATGCATTGCAGACAAGATGGATTGTGTTTGTCTTGCTTTAACCCTTACCAGCCGGAGCATTCAAACTTGGGAACAAATATTCCCATGGTTCCTGTCTTAATATCTTCGCCGTCCAATCACTGATTTTATTTCGGAAAACTGGCAGAGACTTATGACAATATACGCTAAAAGCACATATGATTGGTTAAGGGGTTACTAGGCATGAATAATAAATGTATTGCCATCAGCTTCATCCTCAATTTGCCTGGGCGGAGCCAGAGAGGATATCCCGGGAGATTACCTTGAGTGTTGGACTTACTGCTTCAAACTGAAAACTGAGGTGATCTTTTGAGGTAAGACAAGTTATTTAACATGTGCTGTCAATATTGTCAGTTGAAAGTCAAAACGTTTTAGTTACGAAGCATTTATTTGAAGGAGTAACGCTAGTTATTTCTGGAAAAAAATTACATGACCGTCGGCGTTCATCGGACAGGCAGCTAGCCTCTATTTTTAAGCAAATTTCTGTTAAACTTGCCAAATAAACATTAGCTAGCAATACTATGTACATTTTTAGCTAAATATCAGTAACTTTTTTGGCCAAATTTGTCACTTGTGAAAAATCTGCCTGAAGTAATGTGAGGCAGAGAGCAGATGCTGTTCAGACCTTTTTTTTTTTTTTTTCTTTTTTTGACACTGTTCAGACCTGCTAGTTAGATAACTTATCTAGCTTGTCGATTTTCCCATGTATTAAAAAACAAATGGTAGATATCTTTATATAATTTAGCAGATAGCCTTACCCATCCATCACACACGTGATTTTAGGTTGTGTGTAGCTTCCTGTTCACAAGGAAAGTGTGAGAGGGCTGTCTGCAGTTGGACATTCTGCTTAGTCTGCAAGCCTTTGGTGACTATTTAGTGTAAGGATTTGTGAAGAACACACTGCTGGCTACCAATTGTACTTTTTTTCTGTTGTAGAGATGGATAGAGACTATGGCTCCCTGCTCAGCACCCTCAAGAGGAGGAGGCAACTGACTGCTGATGAGCTTAGGTTCATAGCAGAGGAGGACATGGCTCATGAGGGCATGAGCACACAGGAGAAAGATCTGCTGGACCAGGAACTACTGCAGGAAGACCCGGACCACGAGGAGATGGAGGATGAGATGGAACCTGATCCCCAGCCATGTTTACTGATGTTGTTGTCCTCCCCCCTCCCCTCTTTTCTCCCTCTCTTCTCTCCACAGGTATTGCAGTTGTTGAGTATTTATGAATTTATATATTTTCTGAATTTATATATATTAAAATGTATTTACTGTAGATAGTTCGAAAGTTTGATTTTGTATGTTTTGCTGTGTAATTTGTGTGTAATTATAATGTTCAAATTAAAGTGTGTGTTTTATTGAACACATAAAATGTATATTTCAGTGTTTGTGTCCTTCAATTTCAGATGCAATCTCAATTTATTATTACAGGTGCTCAAAAGGAATATTTGAGGAGTGGTCATGTGAACTGTATCTCAACATTCTAAATGTTTGTTTTATTCTGTTTTCCCACTAATCACTAGAATGGTCTGCTATTCTACATTGCCCACAAATTTATGTATATTTCATACACTAAGTTTCCCTCTAGCTTGTAATTAAAATGGTTGAAAATGCAGTTGTCTGATGAAGTATGGTGGCTGGAGAAGATTTTTGTAAAAATTGCTGTGTGAAATCTTATTGATAAAGGATGATTAGCTTTAAATAATCATACATAAATTTATATCATTTGAAAGCCCTAGTTCTTCTCTTCAATATGTTATATACAGTTCAGGTGTGTGACGTTATATGAATATGAATGTAATATGAATATGTATATGAATACCATATTCTGGCACAGAATGGAATTTTCGGAATTTTGGGCTCAGGCTTTAAAGGGTTAAGCCAGGACATTGGAAGAATGTCTTCAATTCAGGGGCAGCAGCCGTTAAACTGACAGACCTGCATACGGAGCGGGGATGTGCCAGTGGACAAATTCAAACCCTCAACCAAATAGATGAAGATGATGACTGGGAGCAATGGTATGAGAACATATGTGCAGCTGCACCGGAAGGTGTTCAAGTAGTTGTGCAGAATACACAGTGTTGAACCGTTTAGTGCAGGGGTCAGCAACCTATCGCACGTGTGCCAGCATTGGCAGGGGTAATCACTGGCACACCAGCAATGGCAAAAGAGGAGTAGACTATTTTATTTATATAAATTCTACACCTGCATCCCAGTCTACATCTTGATGTTATCCTTCCTCATGAAAACACGTGTTTTCATGAGCTGAATGTGAGGCTAAATAAAACGTTAAAATGTGACGAGACTACAGTACACCCAACAGACTCGTGCCGTGTGTGCAAGCCATTCATGCATCACGAGCCGGTAGCGCTTCACTTTTGGTAAAAAGTAAACGTGCCTGCTTTGCTTTGGTCAGGCTGCGTGGATGACAGCCTACGTTCCGTTTTTAATTTGTTTCTTTTTGCTTTCAAAAGACCTCAATTAATCCTTGAGATTTCCAACCCAGCATACAGGTTACATACACTATATTGCCAAAAGTATTTGCTTACCCATCCAAATAATTGAATTCAGGTGTTCCAATCACTTCCATCACTTCCATGGCCACAGGTGTATAAAACGAAGCACCTAGGCATGCAGACTGCTTCTACAAACATTTGTGAAAGAATGGGCCACTCTCAGGAGCTCAGTAAATTCCAGCGCGGTACTGTGATAGGATGCCACCTGCGCAACAAGTCCAGTCATGAAATTTCCTCGCTACTAAATATTCCACAGTCAGCTGTCAGTGGTATTATAACAAAGTGGAAGCGATTGGGAATGACAGCAGCGGTGTCAGCGGATGCTGAGGCGCATAGTGCGCAGAGGTTGCCAACTTTCTGCAGAGTCAATCGCTACAGACCTCCAAAGTTCATGTGGCCTTCAGATTAGCTCAAGAACAGTGCGTAGAGAGCTTCATGGAATGGGTTTCCATGGCCGAGCAGCTGCATCCAAGCCATACATCACCAAGTGCAATGCAAAGCATCGGATGCAGTGGTGTAAAGCACGCCGCCACTGGACTCTAGAGCAGTGGAGACGCGTTCTCTGGAGTGACGAATCACGCTTCTCCATCTGGCAATCTGATGGACGAGTCTGGGTTTGGCGGTTGCCAGGAGAACGGTACTTGTCTGACTGCATTGTGCCAACTGTGAAGTTTGGTGGAGGGGGGATTATGGTGTGGGGTTGTTTTTCAGGAGCTGGGCTTGGCCCCTTAGTTCCAGTGAAAGGAACTCTGAATGCTTCAGCATACCAAGAGATTTTGGACAATTCCATGCTCCCAACTTTGTGGGAACAGTTTGGGGATGGCCCCTTCCTGTTCCAACATGACAGCGCACCAGTGCACAAAGCAAGGTCCATAAAGACATGGATGAGCGAGTTTGGTGTGGAAGAACTTGACTGGCCTGCACAGAGTCCTGACCTCAACCCGATAGAGCACCTTTGGGATGAATTAGAGCGAAGACTGCGAGCCAGGCCTTCTCGTCCAACATCATTGTCGGACCTCACAAATGCGCTTCTGGAAGAATGGTCAAAAATTCCCATAAACACACTCCTAAACCTTGTGGAAAGCCTTCCCAGAAGAGTTGAAGCTGTTATAGCTGCAAAGGGTGGGCCGACGTCATATTAAACCCTATGGATTAAGAATGGGATGTCACTTAAGTTCATATGCGTCTAAAGGCAGATGAGAGAATACTTTTGGCAATATAGTGTACCTTAAACCATGGTCACACTCAAAATGACATTAAACGATTAAAAGAAAAAACATAAACCCACATTGTGGGGTTCAAAAATCTGAGTCTATTCAAAATCTAAATTAAACCTGGACATAAATTTTTAGGATTTTGCAGGTGCAATTCACCGGAAAGGCCTAAATAGTTGGCTTGTGATGCGCGAATGGCTTGCACGAACTGCGCGAGTCTCGTCACACTTTAATAGTATTTAGCCTCCCATTCAACTGATGAAAACACAATGTGTGATCATGAGGAAGTATTACATCAAGATGTAGATTGGAATGCAGGTGCGAAAACTTCATATAAATAAAATAGCCTGCTCCTCTCTCACTGTTGCTTGCGTGCCCTCTGCATGATTTTGATTTTTTTTTTTTTTTTTTTTTTTTTGACATAAGAAATATTGAAGATTCCACAAAATGTCATAATCAGCGACCGGATTCACAAAAATTTTCTTTAGAAATTTTTTTTGAAAGTTCTTAGAATAAATTATAAAAAGTTCGTAAGAACGTTCCTAAATGCAATTCTTGAAAAATTCTCAAATATTTTCATTTTTACTTTTGGGATTTTGTGGACTACCTCTGCCGGTTGGCAGAGCCGGAATGTCTGCTGCCGAGGCGGGGCACCAAATCTCAAAATCCTTCTTGGTCAGTGTCTCTGGAGAGGCACGCTATTGACCACCAGAAGGCGGTCAAGTCCATTGCAGCATCTTTGGGTGCCTCTCGGGCTTCTCGACGCCATCGCCAGAGGAAGCGCATTGCCGACCGCCAGGATCCTGCAGCCGTTCCTGCTGCTGACTGCCAAGAGGCGGCGGCCATTTCCATTGCCGACTGCCAAGAGGCAGCGGCCGTTCCCATTGCTGACTGACAAGAGGTGGCGGCTGTTCCCATTGCTGACCGCCAGGAGGCGGCGGCCGTTTGTTTATATTGTAAGTCGTTTTGTTTACTTTTTCAATAAAACTCCATTGCCATTCCTGCATCCGCAGACTGCTGCACTTGACGAATAAACCCCGGTAGGCGCTCCAGTGAAACCGCAAGGTAAAACGGGAGTTGTGAGGGATGTAGGCTCATTGTCTGATAATGCCAGTTTGCAGACTTTCATCAGTTTACTAGATTGGATTTTGAAGCAGAACCATCAAGCGGCAGCTCAAGCACCATATTTTCCAAATTAACCCCAACCATTCAGAAAGCCATGCAGAGTATGCAAAGCAACAGATCACTCTACCATCATGCATTGCAGACAAGATGGATTGTGTTTGTCTTGCTTTAAGCCAGAACATTGGAAGAAAGAGTGTTGTAAGGCGAGAGCTAGTGGCAGCGACCCCAACGTGTATTCAAGTCAGGGGCGGCAGCCGTAAAACTGATGGACCTGCATATGGAAGGGGGATGTGTGGGTGGACAAATTCAAACCCTCAACCAAAAAGATGAAGATGATGACTGGGAGCAGTGGTATGAGAACACATGTGCAGATGAACATGTAAGTTGTTTTGATTACTTTTTTCAATAAAACTTCAACATTGCCATTCCTGCATCTTGGTCCTTCCTTAAAAAACTGTGACATTTAACCGTCAAATGAGAATTTACTTGCTGCTAACCAGTTGATAACTTTTAATTTGACATGGAGGAAAAGAAAAGAAACAAAAACTTTAGTAGACAAGAGGTTCTTGTTGAGGAAATTACTGCAAGGAAAAAGTTCTCCTTGGGAAGCTTGATAATATCACGTCGTAAAGTACGAAGCGGGTAAATGGGAAAGGGTAGTGGAGGCTGTCTCCACTGTGCCCAACTCCGATAGGGATGTGGATGGGGTGGGGTGACAAAGGAAGTCTCAGCTTTCTAATGTTAGAATTATTATGTTTCTATGAACTCAAAAGATCACGGAAAGTGAGCGCTTTATGCGGCGCATCCATTTGAAGCTTAAAAACAACATTTATTGTTTGAATTTCCATGGTTTGACAGCTGAAAATAAAAACAATCACAAAACAGTCAGAAACATTGTGACGAGGAGGAGGGCGAGGCTGGGCCATGAGGACACATGTCCGGCCCTGAATTGGTCTAATCAGTTGGGAGGGGGATAAAGATGAGCTGGAGATGCCAGTTCGAGAGATGTTATGTTGTTTTAAGTCGAGTTTGTCATAAAATTTTACGTTGATTGTTCTGCTGGTTCCCACCTCCTCTTTGCCCATCCCTTACCCGTTACATTGGTACCAGGTTTTGGCACCAGTGTGGCAGACAAGCCTCTTGTTCATCAGGAAAGGAGGAAGCAGGAACTGGATTCACAATTAACAAGACTTTAATTATAACATAAAACAATGAACTGGAACATAACAGACGTTGACAACACTCTCTCTCACACACACACACACACACACACACACACACACACGCTCTGTGTGTGTGTGTGTCTCTCTCTCTCTCTCTCTCTCTCTCTCTGGCATCCCTGACTTCTCTTATCTCTTTCCTGCTGATTGAGCCACTCAGTGCCTGTGCACCCTCACGACCCGGCCACGCCCTCCTCATCGTCACACATGTTTTGGTCTAAAATCACATTTCTACATAAACAGCCCATTGTGACTTCAGACTCAACATGATAGAATGCATCACGTTTAAAACAACCCAGTTAATTCATTAAACATCTTACCTTTCAAGATTTAAGACAACTGTGAAGTTGTCCTAACTTTAAGATGTTAATTATGATTTTTAAGAATTTTTTTTTTTTTGAGAATTTGAATACTTCTTAAGTTTTATCTTAAGAACAATCTTACGAAAATAGATAAGAACTTTCTTAAGAACGTTTTTCTTAAGTTAGAAATTAAGAAGAAAATGGTAGTTAAGAAGAACGTCTCGTGAATCCGGCCCCAGGGCTTGACAATAAGGACTGCCTGATGGCCCGGGGCCAGTGTGAGAGAGAGAAGGGCCAGTTGCCATAACTGTCACTTGCCCGATTGGGCCTGTGCAGCATTTATACCATTAGTGCAAGCAAACAACAAGCGAGAGAGCACAGAAATTACACTAAGTGAACGAAGTATTCTAACCGATGAGCGAGCGCGATTCTACTTAGCTCACAAAGATGCAGGAGCACATAATATACTGGACGCGCCAAGGCACAGTCACGTGCACGCACGAGTGTGCAGACACCGAGCGCACTCTCCTAGCACTGTCCACGCTCTTTTCCAAGTGTCTTAGCAGCAGCTATTACCAATGTATAAAAAATAGAAGGAAAAAAAAACACTTAATGAATTTCGTAGCGGAATTGCACGTATTGTGCAACATTTTAAGTATCCCTGCACATTCCTTGTTCACAGTGCGCAAAATCCCCACATTTTTCATTTTTACATGTTGGTGAAAAGTAGTAATCCACACACTGGAACACAAGAAATCAACAGTTTCTTTCTATAGGACTGAAAATCCATGTCTCTCCGTGCATATGTCTCATCATCTCTCTCTGTGCAGCATAATCTGTTTAACGTGCATGCACTCTCGTAAAGGGACAGAACACTAGTTTTATTCCCACTGTAAAAAAATAGCACATTTTCTCTCATTAATCCGCCTTTAGAGATGAAATGCAGAATGAAATGTAATAAACTTTGTTAAACCCGTTATACACATGTCTGGAAATCACGAGCTGCTCGTTATCCAAAATGTACTGTAAGTATAAATTTAATTAAGTAATGCTTCAAAACATAAACATGAATTCGACATGATAATGGTGTTTGATATGAAAAGAAGCAAAATCACTATAGCTATTAGGCGATTATTATCAGAGCTGTTCAGCTACAGGGTGAACATGAATATTTAAAACAGTCTACTTCATATCATCCTCATTAAAGACCTGTTACATGTCTCATTTCTGGACCGTACAGGTATTTTTGTTTTTGTGCTTTGTGTTTAGGTTGTCTCATGTTATATACAGTACACATTCTTAATTCACAGAACACCGAACACCGCTGAACACCACTCTCAAATTGTGGTAGACCTTGGGTATCACAGGCAGATCCACCGGCTCCTTCTGTGACACAGAACAGGAGACAACTGGGGAGAGTGCAGAAACAAGACAATGAGACAGACAGAGAGAACTCCAGGACAACACCGAACTCTCAGCCCAATTCAAGTGTGGATTATGGGTTACCAGCCACGGATGTCCCCAAACTACTGGAGCAGAGGGAGAGTGGATGATGTAAAATCAGATCTCCTAGACATGGTTCCCAGAGATGGTGAGCAGGATTGGTGCCATGATGTGGGTAACCATAGTGAGAGGAGTGTCACAGAGAGTATTGGTGGTGATAGGTTCATCCAGAAGAGTCTTGGGAAGAGACCATATAGCCACTAGATTGGCGTCTACCCGCTGCTCCAGAGTCCACCAGAACTGAGACGGAGTGACGGGTGTTGTTGCTCTGCAACCAGGCCGGTAGGATGGTTCTATTTCCAGGAGATTTATCCAAAGGGGTAACGCTCACCAGTAAGCCCTTGCCTACTGGTGAGCTGCATCTTTTACTGGACAGGAGGCTGCAATGTGTCCTGGTCATCCACAGTACTGACAGAGGCCGCTGATGAGGCGTCGGTGTCGTTCTATGGTGGATAGCCGAGCTCTCCCAATCTGCATGGGCTCCTCCTTGGGACTGGAATGTGTTCACCAGATGAAGGAGGTCGAGTAGCAGCAGACACAGAAGAACCGGAAGGAGGAAGTCTACAGTGACTATATCGCAGTGCTAGCATGTTGTCGACCCTAATCGCTAGTTTAAGTTCCCTCTGCTGGGTCCATGTTTGGCCAGATTGTTCTGTCAGGAGTGGTTTAAGGAAGGACCAAAATGCAGAGGGAATGAAAATGAAAACAGTTTTTATTGAAACACAAATGAATATAATTATGAACTGATGACTGAAAATGTCCTGGTTGCAGAGAGGTGAGTGTGAACTGGGACACCCGGACGAGGAATGGTGGTGAGGATGATAACAGCGATGAGGTGAGTAATCCACAGAGCAGTGATGGCTGTGATGAGCTAAGACACCTGGGTGAGGAGAGGCGGAGAGGATGATGATGGTGATTAGGTACGTAGTTGTCCACAGAGTAGTAATGGCTGTGGTGAGCTGAGACACCTGGGCGAGGAATGGCAGAGAGGATGACAATGAGGTGAGGTGAATAATCCACAGAGCAGTAATAGTTCAGAGCAAGTGTCCAAATGATAATTCCAATAGGAGAAACCAGGAGTGGTAACCACCGAATCCACACTGGAAAGTACTGAGAGAACAAAGGTGAAAACAGACCAACAGGAAGGCAAGACTGCACACAAAAAACAAACGGGAACAATCTGGCGACTAGATGAGGCATGAGAGGGAAATAAATATACAGCGGCAATGACACACAGGTGGGGGTGATTACCTTGTGAGTGGTGCAAATGAGCGTCTCCAAGGAAATGCTGATTGCTCCACTCACGTGGCAAAGGAAAACCCACTAGGCAAATGAAAACACAGAGACACACAAAAGGAACCGGCAGAACTGACAACATTTCACAGCAGCTTCCCCCCCGACAACATAGATACACTGCAATTGGTTAACACGAGAAATTCATAAAAGCATGACTAGCAATATAAACTTCAACAACCCTACCAGAAAACATATCCAAGCATTATAGCAGGTAAACAACTTTGCCAAATGTAAATGAACTTAACAGTGTAGTTTCTCCAGCCGGAACATGTGACAGCCAGTACTACTTTTGTGTGTTTACAGACATGGTGTTATGACGCATGGATGAACGACATAATTCAGCAATTTTGTGCCAAATCCAACCCGACAGCTCAAAATACAAATCAAATTTATAGGCTTACCATAGTGAATTGGGGTAAGGTAAGGACATTGTTTTGAATACTGATTGTTTATATACTCAGTCAATAATGGCAATATGTTAATTTTAAATTCTTCCATAGTGCAACTTTAATGTTTGCATTACATAACCAACTACATTTACAAGCTTGTTCAAATGTGATCAAATTGCTAAGTAGCTCAACTACGTTGCACGCGATGCAAAGGACCAGGGTATGAGTCCTGAAGGGCACGCAAGTTGACACGTCAGCCGAAAATGTCATAGAAGCAACACAAAATGCTTCAAAAAAAATATATTTTCGTCTCACATTTACTATTTATGACACTATCAGTTAGGTTTAGATTTAAGGTCTAGAGTAGGAAGGTAGGTTTTGTTGAATTAAAACTCAATAGAGAATTAATCTTAACCTAATTTCAGAGAATATTTAATTCACTTTTAGTGCCATACTGCGGACATTTGACCTCGAAACTGCCATGATATGTCTGTCTCATGAACCATGTAATGTCATTTTGCAGAAATGTTGCTACAGTCACATTATTTTCATGAGATCAGGCTACTTAAAAAATTACTTCATTGCTAACAATTTCTTGAAATAGTAATGAGAGCAAACATGCCAATAGTTTAGAATTTTAGTTTGGGAATTATTTTAAAGACCTAAAACAGTATAGCTGGAAGTTGTTTATTTGTTAAGTTACTTTTAAAAACAGAATTAGTGCATGTGCTGGATGGAACATCGTTTTGATTAGTATGTGAACAGCTCCATACAAAGAAATCACCATCAGTTCTCAAAAATAAGTCTGCTTGCATTTCTCATTCTGAAGGAAGCCAGGCATGACAGGCGTTTCATGGTTAAAAAGTTCTGGAACATCAACCCATTGATTCTGATACACAAAAACAGCTGTCAGATATAATACCCACTGCCTTTGATCTCAAAAGCACATCACCTCTGGGATACACAAGATATGTTGAAGAAAACACCATGTGAACAATAAAAGGAGTTGCATGTAGCAATCAACCAGGCAAATAAGCCCATGCAAAATATGAGGTTAAAAAGCCCAAGGAATATGCTGTCAAATCCTCAAAAAGTGCATTTCAGTCAAAACAGTGTGATGAGAAATGTTCAGCATGTCTTTTTCATCACCAAAATATTATCAGTAATGGTGCTCTCTTTAAGATGAATAGCTGATCTTAAAGGCCACTTAAGTCGGCAAGTAGCCTGAAGCCCTTCACTGGGTGTGTGTCAGCAGCCAAAACACTAAAAGCCTGAAACATTCAATATTACACCTGCTAGGTGTAGCAGGTACAGTGCTGGGCCGCAGTTCCTGACAATCAGTTAAATCCCAGCAGTCTGTGAAATGGTGGAGTAAGACACAAGACAAGGTGCATGTGTGGTCAAATCTGGAGCCTGATATATAAATATTGCGTACACATAAAATGAGCATTAAAATACAAAATTTCCCATGCACACATCGACTCTGTTCCAAAACGTAGTGAGCCTCACTGTCTCCAGCCTACATAGGCAGCTGTCTTCTATGGCAGCATCCTAACTGACATAGAGCCTTATAAGAGAGCGATTTGGAATGCTCTACTAAGGTGGCAGATTCATGTGTCATTCATAAAGCGCTCCTCACGAGCAGTGCACAGAAGTCTTGACTCGCAACTGATACTCTCATCAGTGGGGCCTGCAGCTGTGTGGCCGTACGCACTGTGCGTACCATGTGCGCTCCTACTGACCTGAGAAATATTTACTCCCAGAATATTCCACCAATCATGAAATGTGTCCTGTATTTCTGTTGGCTGTTTAAAAGAACAAGCAATGCCCAATTTGCAATTTAATAATTCTTTTGAGTTGGTTCTTTTCTGTGAATTGGCCAAACGGGCTTGCAAAAAGGTCTGAATTGATTCGTGATTCAGTACAATTCGTTCAGAGCGCTCTCTCATGGAATAATTTGGAGCGGTTTCTCACACAGTAAAACAGTATCGGGATATTTACAAATACAGCGCTGGATACGGTGTAAATTTACCTACAGTCAACTGAAACAAAAAGCTGTCTTTTCGAGAGGTAACTTTGAGAAACTTCAGCTAGTGCTGTATCACGTGAACAAGGGTGTTGGGCCTCGTGTTCAGATAGAAGACAAAGGCAGGCCTAACAGTCATAAAAACATAACTCAAGCCCCCACCTTCTAAGTCGTAAATTTTACTGATAAAAATTGCGCCAAAATCAAACAAATGGAGTCCAAAACAGACTACAGATCCATGAAGCCTTGCCCTCTAAAGGATCGAGCTCTCAACTCCTATTGGATGAGGCACACCACAGAACGTCCCTCAAACATGACATCATCAGGACTTCAAATAATTCTGAAATGCTTCCAGAGTTGCTTCCAGCGACTTAGTTCACCGAATACGGACGTAGCTTTTTGCTGCTCTCTGGTGCAACCTCGTGGCTTAAGGAAGTAATGTCCGACTTGAAACTGTAGCCATACAATCTCCATCTCGCTGGACGAGTCGAGATTACTCTGGGTTCAACCGAACACTCTAACGGATCCGAAGGAGACCGCCGAGCAATTCGCATCTTCATCTGTTGGCCTACAGAAGTGAAGAGATTAAATATTTCTCTTCCATCTTCAATCAAGTCGACATTTCTGAGTTCTCCGCCAGCCCGCCGAGAATCAACAGCCGTACCGCCCGCCGACAGAGCGAGGAAACGGCCTCCCGTCATCACACGAGCCTCAAGGAACAGGGTCAAAGTTAAAGGACGGAGGAAAACACATTCTACCTGTGTCCTCATGCGATTCAAGTAAGAGGTTTACGTCTGGGCAGAGATAGAATATTATAGCGTGTTATTCTTGTGTTTCAAGGTTTTTGCTTGTATAGTTTACGGACCGCCATGTCCGCTCATTATTAATACTCAGGGTATTAATTATCACAAATTTGTTTTGCTGTATTGTGATCCAACCAAATTGGATTGTTGTGCATTTTCGCCATCGCGGGTGAGACAGCAACTGAGTTCATCCATTAGAGTCAAAGAACGCAGGACTTTTACGAGCAGGACTTTTCGTAAAACCGCATCTCTGAGTGATGAACACGGCTGCTTTATCTCCAACTATCACTATACCGTTCACACAGAATGTGTTTTTGCGCTGTTCTGTTTTCCCATTTTTTAAACACTTGCTGGACAAATGTGTTTGACATTTGCACCGCGTCTCGCGCAGGACCGGCACTGTTTAAACACCATGTCAAATTAAAAAGAACTTCAAAAATTAATGTTGAGACACCTGCACTCTGCTTCATTCTTTGCGCTGCATCTAGATTGTTTTTAGCGCATTGTCACAAAGATTCAACGATCTGAACAAGTTCAGGCTGCATAGAGGGGACTGTTGCATTGTTGCATATTATTCCAGATTGTTCTGCACCAGGTGAAGTTTCAGCAAATAAACGGTAAGGCAATGCTTTTTTCCCTTTCTGCTCTTGTGTATTAAGGGGCTGCCGTGCCTTGTTAAAACTGTGTATGTTTACTGTTTCAGTACTGTTAAGAATGTTGCCTATATGCTTACATAAAATACAGCTATACTAAGAGAAGATACTAGGAGAAGAAATTAGATAGTAAGCGATTTCGGGTTTGGGTTTCATTTTAAGGCCCGTGCAGACCTCTAAGCAGATTTCTGTGCATACCCTCAGATTAAATCCTGCAGGTACCCATGACTCTAATATACAAAGCACACACACATTTGGGATAAAATAGTCTGTTTTTTTTTTTTTTTTTTTTTTTTAATCATATTATACCATTTTTTATTGATTAGTATTGGATATATTTAAGTATATTTATATAATGCCTTGTTAAATGTTTATTTTATTTTTACTTTATATTACATTGTACACTGTTATTATTTTTATTACCGTTACCTGGCACCTTATTTTAATTCTATTTTTATGGTTGTCTTTTTTTCTTGTTATTACTTGTGTATTGATGCTTTGGCAATATTGTATGTAAACATAATCATGCTAATATAGTAATTTGAAATTGAAATCAAAATTGAGAGAGAGAGAGAGAGAGAGAGAGAGAGATACCTTAGATTCAAGATTTAGAATTTTTAGAGAAAAAAGTTACATTTGCTTTAAAAAAGTGTACATAGAGGTTTTCATGTTAAGTTTTCAATCATTATATCATAATTTTTGGTTGTTGAAAACACTGTTTTTGCTGTTTTCATCCCTTGAAAACAACTGATGAATTGCCATTGCCATAGCCATTGTGATAACAGACTAAAGGTTAAAGGAGTAGTTCACCCAAAAATGAAAATTCTGTCATTATTCACTTACCCTGATGCCATCCCAGATGTGTATGACTGTCTTTCTTCAGCAGAACCCAAATGAAGATTTTTACAAGATAGAGCTCTGTCAGGTCCCTATAATAGAAGGACACGGGTGACAGCACTTTGATGGTCAAAAAGTCATATTTAGGCAGCAATAAAGTAATCCACACAACTCCAGTCGATCAATTAATGTCTTCTGAAGCAAATTGATAAAGTAAATAGTTAATTAAATTGTTATTAACTTCTAAAAAGCACTCCGTGCCATCAGCTAATGCGAAGCGTGACATAAGCATGTCGGCAAATTCACGTGAGAATTCGAAAGTGCCGCTTATTTACAACAGAAGAATGAACGTCATGCGAGAGTTCGGCCATTTCAAACTGCATCAGAGCCCTGGATGGAAGCGGCGATTTAAAGTTAAAAACGCTTTATCGACTTGTTTCTTACATAAACCCATCGATTTGCTTCAGAAGACATTGATCGACTGGAGTCATGTGGATTACTTTATTGCTGTCTAAATATGACTTTTGGACCGTCAAAGTGCTGGCACCCGTGTACTTCCATTATAAGGACCTGACAGAGCTCTATCTTGTAGCTTACATGTATCTTATGTGTATTTTCTCAGGCACTTGTTGAGTCTAAATAGATGCACAACTTACATTATTTCAGTAGTACACCCAAATGACAATAGTTAAATCATACTTTTCATGTGTTGTACTTGCTATAAGTTTACTTGATGTTGTTTCTTCATCAAATAGTAATGTCTAATGTAAATCAAGTCAATCACTGAAACATCAGTGCCACCTTGAGTAAGAAATAACATGTACATTATGTACTGTATCTGTATACACCAAGTATTTATTTGTATGAATATAGTACTCATTTCTCTTGTAATACACAAAGAAATAGATATCCTGTGATAGTAAACTTAAATCAGTATGAAATAATCCGTGGTTGGGGACTCAAGTTACATGACTTGACTCGAGTCTGAGTCGTAAATTTCAGGACTTGCGACTTGCTTGATTAAAGTACGAAAATGACTTGACTGACTTTGTTTTGAGAGCAAATGACTTGAGACTCGACTTTGACTTGAAGTGGAGGACTGAAACTACAAAAAGAAGCATGACAGTCAACTAAGAAAATTTGTATCTGTTATAGATAAACGTTTAAATGAACAAATGAAAATCTTCGCTTTAGCTGATATTTGCAATTCATCACAAGATGGAGAAAATGTTCTAGTTGCTTAACACCGGCTCCTCCATCACAGTGATACGAGTGTTGAGCTGTTGCGCTCCGTTGCTGTCCAAGAGGAAGTTAAAGGCTGTGTCTCAAAACTGCTAAACTGCCTTACTGGACATCACCTTTGAATGTCTATCTAGCACGTGTTTGCATAAAAAAACAATGCGCACAAACGCGTTTGGTGTGAACAACAGCCCCCACACGCTCAAAATGCTGCGGTTTTGATGCCCAAAAATGCTCTCTACTGTATGTAGGCAGCTCACTAAGGGCGTTTTCAGACATGTAGACCATTTGCTTTGTTCCGAACGGGGACTAAATTGTTAAAATGTTGCATTTTATTCTTGGCTCAGTTCGCTTTCACAAGGCAACTTTTCAAAACTTTGTCAACCATAACAAATTGAAGAGAATTTTCGAGCGTCGCCAGTTAGAGATTGTTCTTTAAATACAAATGATCCATCACTCGGATGGACATGAGTTGTAAAGTTTCCGTCATGGTTATTTTTATCCATCATTTGTTGCTTTTGCATTATTTCTCCATTGAAACGTGCCTGTTCTCACATCTCTCTCTCCCTCTCTTGCACGTACACACACACACACACACACACACACACACACACACACACACAAAAATCAGAGTAAACCGCGTGAAAATGTTTTTTATTTGTCAAAAAGTTGCTTATGCCGTCCTACCCCTGTCCTGCCGCTATCCAAAAGAGAGAAACGATCGTACTTAAATTACCTAAGGAATTATAAAACGGCTCCTATTTTAAACATGCAATTACATCTAATATAGTTGCCAAAAGGCTATATCCATGTTTTGATGATGAATTACAGAAAGTGCTGATCTACAGATGTCTTCTCCAGAGATCCCTCAGTTATGTTCATGGTTTTAATAGGGATATTGTTTGGTTCATTGGTCCATTGGGTCAGTTTGCATTCTCACCAAAAGCGAACCGCTTTCATTTGCAATCAGTCCGAGACCACCTCGTTCAGGTGTCATGAATATTCTGCTTCAATATCTGCCTCCCCAATTCACGCAATAATTTTCATACACTGTTTGCGCTGTCACGTCACTTCTGTGACTTATTATAAACGGTAATGAAATTTTTGTTTATAAAATAAATATTGTGGCATTAATTAATATGCAAAAATGTACTGTAAGCCACGATGGAACCGCCAGCACCACTGATCGGTGTCTGCGCAGTTAACGCTGCACAAAAATAATCTCTTTTGGCTATAAGGATTTCGAGCTGGACCGTGTCAATAAAAATTTACCAGATAGACAATATGCAACGCAAGAATATCAGACACGACCACCACAACCTCAAATTTCACCCACCATTTCAAGAACCACAAGAAAAGTTACGTAAATAATTTAGTTATGTATAGATTTCACTAATATCTAGTTCCCTATCTGTCACTCACTCGACATTGTATCGATGTAGTGACACTAGGGGTCACTCTTGGGAGCCCCAAACACCTCTGCTTTTTGAAAAAAGGCCAATGGGAATTGGCGAGTGGAATTTGTATGCCACCCCCCCGGACATACGGGTATAAAAGGAGCTGGTATGCAACCACTCATTCAGATTTTCTCTTCGGAGCAGAGCGGTTCTATTCATTGAGCTGAATTCACCCGCCGAGTTCATTCACCACATCTGCTGGATTTTACGGCGCATTTCAGCGGCTTCTCCCCCTCTGCACCCGTGGAGTGCAGAGATCGTCCCTGGGTGCTTCGGCAGAACATCAAAAAAGAGTATATTTTCAAACTCTAGAAGAGCATCACACACGGAACATCTTTTTAAAGATGCCTTTCCGTTTGTGTGTTATTTCTGGTTGCGGTTGTTATCTCTCTGCTTCTGACGGCCACGATCGCTGTCTGATGTGTCTGGGCGCTGCCCACGCGGAGACTTCATTCGTGGATGGGTCTTGTCCTCATTGCGAGAACATGACCATGGCTACGTTGTGGCCGCGGCTTGTCTTCGTAAGAAAGCAAGCCATCCCAGCGGCTCCCTCCCATTCCTCAGCACGCTCGCTTACCCGGTCGGGCTCTCGGATGAGACGTGCGACATGATTATCCCCTTGGTCCCCCTCGCCCGGAGTTTGGACGCGTGGCTCGCGCTTTCCAAACCGTCGCAATGGCTGACCCGGACCATCCGACTCGGCTACGCGATTCAGTTTGCCAGGCGCCCGCCCAGGTTCAGCGGCGTCCGCTTCACCTCGGTGAAGGGTTAGAACGCCGCTACTTTGCGTGCGGAGATAGCTACCCTTCTACAGAAGGGTGCGATAGAGCCTGTTCCTCCAGCCGAGATGAAGGAAGGGTTTTTCATTGTACCAAAGAAAGGCGGTGGGTTGCGGCCAATCTTGGGCCTGCAAGTACTGAACCAGGCCTTGCACAGACTCCCGTTCAAGATGCTGACGCAAAAACGCATTTTAGCGAGCGTCCAGCATCAAGATTGGTTTGCGGCGGTAGACCTGAAGGACGCGTACTTCCACGTCTCGGTCTTACCTCGACACAGACCCTTCCTGCGGTTTGCTTTCGAGGGCTGGGCGTACCAGTACAAGGTCCTCCCCTTCGGCCAGTCCTTGTCCCCTCGCGTCTTCACGAAGGTCGCAGAGGCAGCCCTTGATGGATAAGTACAACACATCTCGATGACTGGCTAATCCTAGCTCACTCTTGGGATATGTTGTGTGCGCACAGGGACCTCATGCTCACGCACCTCAGCCGACTGGGGCTTCGGGTCAACTGGGAAAAGAGCAAGCTCTCCCCAGTTCAGAGCATCTCTTTTCTCGGCTCGGAGTTGGACTCCGTCTCGATGACGGCACACCTCATGAATGAGTGTGCACAGTCCGTGCTGAACTGTCTGAAGGCGTTCAGACAGAAGACAGTGGTTCCACTGAAACTTTTTCAGAGGCTCCTGGGGCATATGGCATCCTCAGCGGTTGCCACACCGCTCGGGTTGATGCATATGAGACCGCTTCAGCACTGGCTCCAGACTCGAGTCCTGAGATGGGCATGGCATCGTAGGACACATCGCATGGTTATCACGCCGATCTGTTGCCGCCTCTTCAGCCCTTGGACCAACCTTGCATTTCTACGGGCAGGGGTTCCCCTAGAGCAGGTCTCCAGGCATATCGTGGTTACAACTGACACCTCCAAGACGGGCTGGGGCACCGTATGCAACGGGCACACAGCCGCCGGCTCCTGGACTGGCCCGCGGCTGCGTTGGCGCATCAACTGCCTTGAGTCATTGGCAGTACTGCTCGCCCTGCAGAGGTTCCGGCCATTGATCCAGAGCAAGCACGTGTTGGTCCGGACAGACAACACTGTGACGGTAGTGTACATCAACCATCAAGGCAGTCTACGCTCCCGTTGCATGTCACAACTCGCCCGCCTTCTCCTCCTCTGGAGTCTGCAGCGCCTCAAGTCGCTACGAGCCACTCGCATCCCAGGCGACCTCAACACCGCAGCGGACGCGCTGTCACAACAAGTTACGCTCAGGGGAGAGTGGAGACTCCACCCCCAGGTGGTCCAGCTGACTTGGAGTCTATTCAGTCAAGCATAGGTAGACCTATTTGCTTCCCGGGAATCCTCCCACTGCCTGCTTTGGTACGCCCTGACCAAGGCACCCCTTGGTATAGATGTGCTGGCACACAGCTGGCCCCCTGGACTACGCAAATTTGCATTTCCCCCAGTGAGCCTACTTGCACAGACTCTGTGCAAGGTCAGGGAGGACGAGGAGCAGATCGTCCTAGTAACACCCTACTGGCCCAGCCAGACGTGGTTCTCGGACCTCACACTCCTCGAGACAACCCCCCCCCCCCCCCGTGAATTCCCCTGAGGAAGGACCTTCTTTCTCAGGGACGGGGCACCATCTGGCACATCTGGCCCTTGGACAGGACATGGAAGACCTAAGTGGCCTACCACCCGTGGTGGTAGACACGTTCACTCAGGCTAGGGCTCCCTCTACGAGGCGCCTGTATGCCTTGAAGTGGCATCTGTTCGCTAAGTGGTGTTCTTCCCGATGCGAAGACCCCCAGAGATGTGCAGTCGGATCGGTGCTTTCCTTCCTGCAGGAGAGGCTGGAGGGGCGGCTGTCCACCTCCACCTTGAAGGTATGTGTAGCCGCCATTTTGGCACATCACAAGGCAGTGGATGGTAAGTATTTGGGGAAGCACGACTTGATGATCAGGTTCCTGAGAGGCGCTAGGAGGTTGAATCCCTCCAGGCCATGCCTTATGTCCTCATGGGACCTCTCTGTAGTCCTTTGGGGTCTACGGTGTGCTCCCTTTGAGCCCCTGGAGTCAGTTGAGCTTAAGGCACTCTTTTTGAAGACTGCCCTCCTGACTGAGCTAACATCCGTCAAGAGGGTAGGGGATCTGCAGGTGTTCTCTGTCAGCAAATCGTGCCTGGAGTTCAGTCCGGGTTACTCTCACGTGATCCTGAGACCCCGACCGGGCTATGTGCCCAAGGTTCCCACAACCCCATTTAGGGATCAGGTGGTGAACCTGCAAGCGCTGCCCCAGGAGGAGGCAGACCTAGTTTTGGCATTGCTGTGTCCGGTGTGTGCTTTACGCATCTATTTGGATAGCACGCAGAGCTTTAGAAGCTCCAAGCAGCTCTTTGTCTGCTTTGGTGGACAGCGGAAAGGAAGCACTGTCTCCAAACAGAGGATCGCCCACTAGGTCGTTGACGCCATCACGATGGCATATCACGCCCAGGACGTGCCGCCCCCCGTGGGGCTACGAGCCCACTCTACTAGGAGTGTAGCGGCCTCCTGGGCCCTGACCAGTGGTGCCTCTTTGGCAGACATCTGCAGAGCAGCGGGCTGGGCAACACCCAACACCTTTGTGAGGTTCTATAATCTCCGGGTTGAGCCGGTTTCGTCCCGTGTGTTGTCAGGTCCGAACAGGTAAGTTCTGGGACAGCTGGCCAGGTGTACTTCTTGCGCATAGTGCCCTTCCCCTCCCATGAGGTGAAGACGTGCGCTTTTGACTCCCAGTCGTGTTCACAAGTTGTGATCCCTGGATGACTTTCCTCCTTAGCCCTGTGGCAGACGAGTTTGCGGAGAAACTTGCTGCCGGCCCAGTATGTGTACTAACTAGACCCTGTGGTGGTTCCCCGTAGGTGACCCCATGTGATATCTTCCGCTAAATAATTTCCCTGTCGGTAAACTGCATCTTCCTTGGGCAGAGGCCCCTCTGCCCCCGGTCACCATGTTTGTAGAACCCCCTTCGTGTAGGACCTACCATGGAACTTTTCCACATGACATACTTCCGAAAAGACTCTGTAAGACCATGCGACTTATTTCCACTAAAAATACCCCAAAATAATGGGGTGTTGACTCCACGGTGTCTTCCCATTGGGAGTGACACCCCCCCCCCCACCCAACCCCTCGATGTAGACATTTATGGCCCCCAGTCGGTTAACAAATTCCACTCTTTTTGGGGAGAAGAAAAGAGGCCACGGTTGGGCTAGCCTGTCCCTATTTTTTTGGGCAGTTGACTTGTGGCCGGGACCTTGTCTCGGTTCCTCAGCACAAAACCTGAATGAGTGGTTGCATACCAGCTCCTTTTATACCCGTATTTCCGGGGGCGTGGCATGCAAATTCCACTCGCCAATTCCCTTTGGCATTTTTTCAAAAAGCAGAGGTGTTTGGGGCTCCGAAGAGTGACCCCTACTGTCGCTACATCGACACAACGTCTCATTCCCTCCATCAGGGAATGGAGGTTATGAAAGTAACCAGGATGATTTCACTTAATTTGCCTTTTTACTTGTTTCTTTTAATGATGGGAAAACAATATAAACAGTTTTAATGGCACTGTGTTGTTTATTATTAGACGTTTCACTCGAGGATATTTAATACTTTTTTAGCTTTTATGATAATTTCATAAATTTCACCATGCAAACTGTAAATGTCTTTATTTTTGTTAAACATGTTGTAATCGCGTATGAAAATGTATGTACCTATAAACATTCTGTTCAAATACATACAAATTACCATGAGATCAGGCTAAAATGCAGTCGTTCATAAACATTATAAGACCACAAAATGGCGAGATTGATATTATTTTATTTTCAGGTATTAATGTAGCACAGATATGTATATAATTCATATACGTACATGTATGTAAAATAGATATGTAGCCCAAATATTAACTTTTGTTTATTTCTGTTGGCACTGTGACTTGACCCGATTTGACTTGATACTTAGCAGAACTCGACTTGACTTGCTTGAGGTAAGTGGCTGACTTGATTTGACTTGCTTGATTTGTCTGCACTGCGACTTGAGACTTGACTCGGACTTGATGGTTAAGACTTGAAACTTGCTTGTGACTTCAACATGTGTGACTTGCCCCCACCTCGGGAAATAATTATAAAAAAATATAATTTGTGGAAGTGCAAAAACAACAACATTGTTACATACCTCAGGTCTCTAGAGAACCTGTATACTTTTGGTACTTCAATTTTTTTTTTTGTGTGTGTCACTATTTATAAGAGATAGATTGAGGATACTTAAGAGGTGTGGGCACAACTCCAAAAAATGTATGAGGTATAGGGGGTAGAATGAGGTCCCGGGTCTCTAAAGACCAGAGGTATGCATTTAAGGGTTAATGGAGTTAATGCTTTAAATGCTTGAAAATCGCTGCAAAATTGAGTTGAGTATTGATTTGAGAAAATGAAATCCCCAAAATATACTGTATATTTATTAGCTTTATTACCTCAATCCACATTAAAAACAATATATTAGAATATTATTATGACATTGACAGTTTAAATAGGTATTGCCTGAATCACAACTGAGTCGATGTATTTTAATAATATATTACAATATTATAATGTTGACATTAGAATAATCTATCAAACTATATGTTCCTTCTCCAGACCACATATCATATGGTATTTTTTCCTGTGAATGAGTGCTCACTGCAGAGAAAAAGAGGGCATACACTGGGAATCATGGCAATCGTGGGGCTACCTGGTGTTTTGATGCTGTTGACGTGATGCACGCTCATTACATCAACACAGGATGAAGAAATGTTAATTAACCAAGACTTTTCTTAAGAGCATTTCTGAGAAGTTTTATGTATACGGCCCCAGATCTGATAAGAGAAACAAGCGACCTGAGCCCATATTCACAAAAAGTCTTATGGCTAAAAGTAGTTCCTAACCTGGAAATTTAGGAGGAAGTCTTTAAAATGAGGGGCATGCCACTCCTAATTTTTTTAAATTTTCATCTAAGAGTAATTCATGAAGCATTTTAACGCTAAAAGTAGCTCCTTAACCCACGACAGTTTAGAAGTCTTCCTGAGGACTTCTAAATCCCTAAGAGTGACTCACAAACGATCCGAAGCATGGCTGCTATAGTCAATCCACATTGAAAACTATGTTTTAGAATTTTATTATGACATTTAACCTTTAAAAGCTATCTCCTGATATGCAATTGTGGTCATGTATTTTAATAAAATAATATTATAATATAATAAATAGTATAATATAAACATTGACCTTTAAAAAAGGTATCGCCTGAATCGCAAGGGTGTTTTCATTATTGTAAACTTAGTTAGAGATGCAGTTACCGGGGCCTGGGTAGCTCAGCGAGTATTGACGCTGACTACCACCCCTGGAGTCATGAGTTCAAATCCAGGGTGTGCTGAGTGACTCTAGCCAGGTCTCCTAAGCAACCAAATTGGCCCAGTTGCTAGGGAGGGTAGAGTCACATGGGGTAACCTCCTTGTGGTCTCGATTAGTGGTTCTCACTCTCAATGGGGCACATGGTAAGTTGTGCATGGATCGCGGAGAATAGCATGAGCCTCCACAGGCTGTGAGTTTCCACGGTGTCATGCACGGCGAGCCACGTGATTAGACATGCGGATTGACTGTCTCAGAAGTGGAGGGAGCTGAGACTTGTCCTCTGCCACCCAGATTGAGGTGAGTAACTGTGCCACCACGAGGACCTAGTAAGTAGTGGGAATTTGACATGCCAAATTGGGGAGGAAAAGGGGATAAAAAAAAGCAAAGAAAAAAGAGATGCAGTTACCTCTTCCACATTGGGCAGTTTAAAAAACCACACTCATAAAATGTGTCATCCATAGCAATGAGGTCAACTCCGCCTTACTCTTACCTTAAAGGGGTTATGGCATGAGGAATACAATTTTACTTGATCTTTTGACATAAGAGGTCATTGTACTATAAAAACATACTGTAAGTTTCAGAACTGAAAACTTCCTCCTTAATAGAAAAAGATCATTTATTTGAACCAAGCTGCAAAAACGGCTCGTTTGGAATATGTGGAACATGTGACATCACAAGGACCAAATACATCTGCATATGCAATGCCTATTTTTCTGTCATTGTACCCTTGACCCCGCCCACTGGTTCTCAGTCAGTCACACAGGTGAAGAGGAGAGAGGTTGGGACTGTCAAGGGAGATTCATCCTAAGTGGACTTACACAGGACACCTTCATGTGCCTGTCTGGATTTAAATGTTTTTCTACATTAAGATAAGATAGACTTTATTGTTCCAAAGGAAATTTGTCTTGGACACATACAATACAGTATCTGCTGTTTAAATACAAATAAAATAGTGCATACATACAGTACATACACAGGCTATCGCCCATACACATGCATACACACAATACCTACAGTACATACACAGACTGCCATCAACCAACCAACTGCACACTGCCCATCGTACAACACACCAGTAGTCATCATAATGGTAAAAATCATTAAAAAAAAATCATAAAAAACATAAGGTGTACAAGTTTATAGTTATAATTAAAAACAGCGTTATAGGGATAAAACTCCGAGTGACTTGCCATTTAGGGCTTTGATGGACAGGGGACAAAAGAGTTCTTAAAACGGTTGAGACTACACTGGGGGGCTCTGAAACGTCTGCCTGAGGGAAGAAGCTGATACTCAAGGTGGAGAACGCTGAAACAATATCACTGAAAGTGAAACTACTAAGTTGGGTATTAGGTTTTGGTGTCCAAAGACACTACCCCAGGGATCAAAAGATTCCAATGATCCTCCTGGCCTAACCGAAAGTTTGAAGAAGTCTTCAAGTTAGAGGCTTGCCTAGGTAACTTCTCATGGGTGGTTATGAGGCAGATAGAAGGGACTAATTTACAGGGTTAGGGTTAGTGTTGCTGTGGGACTACATATAAACACAGTGTATGAATATTGCATGTGAATGTCACAACACTTTTCACGGAACAAGGCTTGCCAAATCCACATGCCTACAGCAAGCTATGGCTTAGGGCAAGATTATATGAGTTAGAAATTGCATGAGTGTGAGTAAATGGCGACAACATTTTCATTTTCTGTGATTTATTCCGGTGACATGTTTCTTGGTAGTGTGGCTGTAGACTAAAGAAATGTATGCATAGAAAATGCATTGTATTAAATCTGTAAAATATTTTTTTTGTGCATTTTTTGGTTAATATGCATCTCACACTTTAACCTAATTGTAATGAGATTTTATACAGCTACATCTGTGCATGCAGTAAATGAAATTCTGTCTGTCATGGATGAGTTGAATTCATCGAATTATATCTTTCCTTGGTCTGATGACAGAGTTCTTGAAAGGGCCACTCATGTGTCTCCATTCTGTTTATCAGTGTTGGAAAGTAGTTAACTAAAAGTTAAGTTAACTGCATTTTTTTCAGTAGCATGAAAGTTGTTCAACTATTTTCACAATAGTGTAGCTTTTCAAGCATCAAGCTACATTTTCCAACGAGTAGCGCTGTAGTTCACAAAACGCAACATTTATCACATTGTACTTCAATGCATCAATGGAATTCTTTCGGAATGTTCATGTAAATAAATCAGTGAAAATAAACAATTCCCATGGTTTTACTACAAATACTGTGGTTAAACTATGGTCACTGTAGTAAAACCATGGTCATTTTCCATAAGGGAATATCACTGTAATTAAATCAGGTGATATTATTGAATTCTGCAATCTACTGCATACATAAATATCAGCTGATTGTTTTATATCTAAAAATATTTTCTTCAAATAGCTTCAATGTTGTAAGCTACTTTTTATTAGTAACTTGTAGTGTAGCTTACTACTTTTATTTATTTATTTATTTATTTATTTATTTATTTTTTTAAAAAGAGTAGCTTTACGGTAGTTTAACTACTTCTAAGTTATAAGTAGCTTGTAGCTTGGGGAGATTAAAGTAGCTTTCCCAACACTGCTGTTAATTATAAAGAAAATTGAAATAAAATGCAATGAAAAGACAATAAATATGTGTTTCCTTAAAATGACAAATTTTGATTGGCATCAAAATGGTATTTAAATATTTTATTTTAAAGAAAATAAACAATGTTCATAAAGGCATTGACTTAACACATGCTTTCATGGCCTTCTACCACAATCAGGCCTGACCTCTAATTATGCTAATAATGCTTTGCAATATTGCTTTGTGCACAAATGAATCCTTGAATAACTTGTTTGTTTAGTGGAGCATATATGCGCTAATGGCATAAGGTCTAAAATAGACTACGTTCAATTCAGAATATATATATATATATATATATATATATATATATATATATATATATATATATATATATATATATATATATATATTTTTTTTTTTTTTTTTTTTGATCAAATATGGTAACAGTAGTACTAAATGGGAAGTAAGGTCTCACTATTTGAATGTTTTTTTAGTAGAGGTTGTTTATTGTTAGTCTCCCTATGTACGGCTGCTGGCACGGCCTTGATCAAGCACTTTGTCAGTTACCTTGGTTACTCCTTTTTTTTTTTTTTTTTTTTTTGTCTCCTCTATCTTAGGTCAGCGCTTCCCTTCAGCTGATATCCACATATAATATTATTTTGTGACTGGAGCATTAATCAGAGTAATGCGCCCCATGCAAATAACTCTGGATGAGATGCTAGGATTTTGGCTGAAGGATTTTAGTTTCAGCAGTGCTCTCAAGATGATAAAGCAGTTATATTCCCATCAAACATAAAGTAAATCTAAAGTATAGTACTAGTTATGTAAAAGAACTACAAGGCAATGGGTCATATAAACTATAGAACATGATCACCCTTTTTCAAAACTTTAAATGTTGAATTAGTTGCAAACTTTTGGTTGGTATAATCATATACACTCACTGAGCACTTTATTAGGAATACTGTGGTCAGATGTGGTCTTCTGTTGTAGCCTATCCGCCTCAAGGTTCGACATGTTGTGCATTCTGACATGCTATTCTGCTCACTACAAAAGTGTTTATCTGAGTTACCATAGCCTTTCTGTCAGCTTGAACCAGTCTGGACATTCTCTGTTGACCTCTCTCATCAACAAGGCATTTCCATTCGCAGAACTGCCGCTCACTGTATATTTTTTGTTTTTGATACCATTCTGAATAAATTCAGTTGTGCATGACAAATCCCAGGAGATCAGCAGTTACAGAAATACTCAAACCAGCCCATCTGGCACCAACAATCATGCCATGGTTGAAATCACTGAGACCCCATTCTGATGGTTGATATGAACATTAACTGAAGCTCCTGACCTGTATGATCAGGAAAACCAGGTCAGGTTTTCATATTCAAGTTGCCTGCTTAGTCGGGACACAATGCTGATAGGCTCACACCAGCACTGGAAAGCAGTCCGATCACATCATTGTGCTCCAGCTGCAATTTTTTCTTGGTCAATGTTACAAAGAGAGAAAAAGAGCGAGAGCAGTGGGCAGACACAGAATTACAGTAGTCACCTCAGCAGTGAGGGTACTAATGGAAGTTTCTGGAGCTTCGGACTGCATTGAAAATGAGGAATGAAGGAATGCTGTGAAAGTGGTAATACAATAAGGCCGAGGTAATTGCTCTCAGTTCAAAACTGAATGATAAATGTCTCTGGCACAAAATGAGATTCATTCTTTCATGCTCCTGTGCTTTATAAAAACAGCTCTCTCAGTTCTATTATTGCAGAATAAAATGGCTGCATGAGTGATTCAATTCAAATCAAACTCTTGGCCAAGTGAACCTTGGAGTAGTCATTTTATGAGTGAGTGAAGTGGGAATGATCAAGTTTGCCTTAGTCATTGACATACAAACATGCCTGTCCCTTTCTATGGGGTTCTGTTGCTCCACCAGTTTCAACCAGTACCAAGTATTCTTCTAGGAGAGGAAGTAGAGATTTGTTTGGGAAACTGAACCCACTTTATATTAGGTGACCTTAACTACTATGTACTTAACAATTTGATACAATGTACGTATTATGTACATACATTTTGTTGCATTGTAAATGCATTTAAAGTACTTGCATTTAATTACATTTGTAGTTACATTGTTAACTTTACACATAACCCAACCCTTACCCCAAAACCTAACTCTAACCCCTAATCCTAACCCTACCCTTACTCCTAAACCTACCCGTACCTCAACCTCAGTAGCAGCAAATGTGGGCATTTGTTACAACATGTAGTTACACAGTAAATACATAGTCTTGTATGTATTTAATGCTAGTACATAGTAGTTAAGGCCACCTAATATAAAGTGTGACCGGGAAATTTATCATCTCTTCGAGCTAATGTGACACTCTGAGGTGACATGCTCCGTGTGTCTGTCTGTCTATCATTTGCCATCTAATGCCTTCAGCAATTTAATTCCTCTATAAAGAAGCTGTTGTTTCAAATATTTCATTGCCTTCACATCACCCTTTTCCACATTTAAAAGGCTTTTTGATGTTTATACACAGCACATATCAATATGTTGATCCGCAGCTTTGATCTAACTTTCGCCAATTGGTTGGAGTGTCTTTCACAGAGTGCACCTCTAAGGTAATTATTCCCTCCAGTCATCTTAGGGTGGAGGCTCTACACTGCATCACAATGTGCATTGATCTCTGTGTTATGCAGTGAAAGTAATTCCGAATGCTAAAACTGTTGGGTATATGACATGATTATCTTTCTCACAGCTTCTCATGAAACAACCTCTTCAATTCTCTACATCTCACATTTTCTGAGGACTTTCCAGTCAGTGATCATTTCCAAGTAAGTGATAAGAAGGGACTAACTGTGAAATATTGTCTAAACTTAAAACATGATTTAAATGGAAATATTAAAAATCTCTGACAGGGTCCATACAAGGGCAAAGCCAGAATTTATGTGAACGTAGTTGGGATGGCACAGCGATCGCTGTGGAAATGCAAAGCCCTGGTCAGACATGCAACTTAGAAGGTTCTGTTTGTTCTTGCAATGTTCAGTTTGTTTTAAGATCTCATATTTTCAGACAAGTTACCATAGTAGCAGATATCATGTGGCTTCCCTACAAACCAAAGTTAAGTGAAAACACAGCTTTATATCATGTAATGATATGTGACCAAATTATATCAGGCAAATAGAAAAAAAGGTCCCACTTGCACTTTAAAAATGCAATACTGGATTTTCAGTCCCCTATAAGCCATGATCAAATAGTAGCTCCCATTACCTCTCTTAACCCTTTAAAGCCTGAGCCCAAAATTCTGTGCCAGAATATATTCATATCCATATTCATATTACATTCATATTCATATAACATCACACACCTGAACTGTATATACCATATTGAAGAGAAGAACTAGGGCTTTCAAATGATATAAATATATGTATGATTATTTAAGGCTAATCATCCTTTATCAATAAGATTTCACACAGCAATTTTTACAAAAATCTTCTCCGGCCACCATACTTCATCAGACAACTTCATTTTCAACCATTTTAATTACAAGCTAGTGAGAAACTTAGAATGTATGAAATATACCTAATTTTGTGGGCAATGTAGATTAGCAGACAGATTAGAAATATATCGTTTAAAAGTTATGATCATTCTAGAGATTAGTGGGAAAATGGAATAAAACAAACATTTAGAATGTTAAGATACATTTCACATACTCCTTTTGAGTACCTGTAATAATAAATTGAGATTGCATCTGAAACTGAAGGACACAAACACTGAAATGTACATTTTATGTGTTCAATAAAACACACACTTTATTTAATTTGAACATTAGAATTACACACAAATTACACAGCAAAACATACAAAATCAAACATTCGAACTATCTACAGTAAATGCATTTTTAATAAAGAGTGCATGAACAGAATATAAATCAATTCATAAATACTCAACAACTGCAATACCTGTGGAGAGAAAAGAGGGGAGGGGGAGGACAACAACACCAGTAAACACAGCCCAACCTAGGCCTCTTCGCGAAACTGGTCACGCTCAGCTGAGTGCCAAGACTGAAAACAGTTCCTAACGTGAACCAAGCAAAGACTTTTGCCATTACATTCCGGCACACAACAAGCTACTTTAGTTTTATTTTCAGTCCTACTTTTCCGATAGCATAGCCAACATCTCTTAGAGGACTCTTCAAATTTAGGGACATGGGCTGTGTGGAGTGATGACGAAGGAGGGACTACAGGCTTTAGTGTATGCAAAGGGAAACTTGCGTGAATATCAATACCTCCCAGCTGACAAGCCAGGTTTTCTCTTAAGTCTATCTGGGTTAAGTTCACCGGTCTACGCTAATCCCCTGGTGCCGCATGAATGTGTTGCCATTCCTTAAACAATATGAAACTATTGATGATGGCAATGTCTATGAAGTGGAAAAAAATAGTCTTCCACCACTTCTGAGTTTTTTGTAGGACGTCGTAAGATTTTATCATTTGGTCTGACCTATCAGCACTGCCCATGTTTTTGTTATAATCGCTGATGACAGTGGGCTGGAGGACTACTTCTTTTGTCCAGTTGCCATCATTTTTTACAAACCTAGTAATTTCAGTTGAGCCATTCGCATTGTGGAAATTGTAGAGGCATGTAACTGCACACGTGTCCTTCCACTGAATTACAAGTATATTCCCCTCAATCCTACACCACCTCATATCCACACGAGCTGTCTTGCGTTCCCATCTTTTGATGTCTTTAAATTCTGCAGGAAACATTTTACGATTCACCCTGCAAGTCCCACAGGCATTTGTTCCCATTTCTAACAACTTAACCATAAGAGCTGGGGATGTGTAAAAGTTGTCAAACCAAACATTGTGGCCCTGGTCTTTGAATGGCTGCAGTAACAATTCAACTACTTTGGTGGCCAAGTCAGTGACATGCTCATCATGACTACCTGTGTAAACATCGCCCACGAGCCCTGAAGTGACTTGTTTCCCCAATGACGATGGGAATCATTGAGAATTGAAAACCCTATGTCAATGAGCAACCCAAGAAATTTGTAAAATTCATCAGGGGTCACCTCCATCCAAGCTCCTTGGTAGCTGGAATATGACAGACAGTTTAGGACGAGCTCCCACCCCTGATGGTTTGTAAAACTGTATATCTCAGCAACTACAGCCTGAGTAAAAAACAGCATGAAAATGTCAATTTCTCTCAACATCATATTGGAGGTTGACCGCACAGCCTGATGCACGCTACCTAAGTCGATACCGAAAGGACGGCTAGGCTTAAATGGGAGAGATTTTGGTGCCTGTGAATCGATGTCAGAGTACGAGGGATAAGAAACAGAGTCAGGGAAGTGTTTACGCTTTCTAGCTGACTTGGGACCTGTGCAGCAATGGCTAGCCATACCCAAAATAATAAGAGTAACAGTGTTAGTGTTACTGTGAGTATCAGTCATATGAGAAATGGAAACAAACAATACATACACATTCATATATAACCAGTTGATGGTCTTGGCTGGGGATTAGGTTCCATCTCATCCTTCATCTCCTCGTGGTCCGGGTCTTCCTGCAGTAGTTCCTGGTCCAGCAGATCTTTCTCCTGTGTGCTCATGCCCTCATGAGCCATGTCCTCCTCTGCTATGAACCTAAGCTCATCAGCAGTCAGTTGCCTCCTCCTCTTGAGGGTGCTGAGCAGGGAGCCATAGTCTCTATCCATCTCTACAACAGAAAAAAGTACAATTGGTAGCCAGCAGTGTGTTCTTCACAAATCCATACACTGAATATTCACCAAAGGCTTGCAGACTAAGCAGAATGTCCAACTGCAGACAGCTCTCTCACACTTTCCTTGTGAACAGGAAACTACACACAATCTAAAATCATGTCTGTGTGATGGATGGGTAAGGCTATCTGCTAAATTATAGAAATTATAGAATATCTACCATTTTTTTTTATTACATGGGAAAATCAACAAGCTAGATAACTTATCTAACTAGCAGGCCAGTTTCCAGGCAGGTCTGAACAGCGTCAAAAAAAAGAAAAGAAGGTCTGAACAGCATCTGCTCCCTGCCTCACATTACTTCGTGACAAAATTGGCAAAAAAAAGTTATTGATATTTAGTTAAAAATGCACATAGTATTGCTAGCTAATATTTATTTAGCAAGTTTCACAGAAACTGCCAAAAAAAGGTTGATATAAAGAGAGGCTCGCCAATGACGGTCACGTCAATTTTTCCAGAAAAAAACTAGCTAGCGCAAGAGACATTTTTCAAGAACATGTCATGCAAAAAATAATTTTTTATTGTTATTATTTTTGGTTTGTTTAATTAATCTGCAAAATAGTCAGATTTACTCAAATACTCTTAAGTGCCAATTCACTCTGTTGTTTGATGTGCTGCTTCACTCATGTGCCTTCTGCAAAAAGCTGAAAGCCATTCACACATCTGCCCATAGTGAGATATGCTTTTTATCATCATTCTTTTGTCTGTATTCTGCCCATTAACACTCATTTATACTAAAATCTTTGCAGTAGTATCCGTGTCATCATAAAATACAATAACAGAGTGTAATCGGTGCATGTTATGGCCTTGTATAGCATGTTAGAACATAAGCACCATGAATGTAAAATGTAAACAACAGATTGCACAGATATTACTTTCAATCATAATTGAGTGGATAAAACAGCATCTTTTATTGATTGTTAATTCTACTCATAGGAGGTGGTGTGGAGTCACTGATAACACATTTTAATGTCACACTAGTAAATGTTTTAGTTAACGTTTTACTTCTTTTTGGCTCTGAGTGTCATCTTGAGTATACCGGGCCCTTTACTCATGCTTTTTTTATTTTTATTTTTTTGTGTGTGTGTGTGTTTCAGAATTAACTGTAAGTTGCTTTGGAAAAAAGCATGGCTACTTGCACCTTTAAAGTTTACAACAGGCTAAGTAAAAAAAAAAGTTACGGGGTAGAGAAAGTCTGTTTGAAGAGAGAGGTTTTTTTTAATCCTTCTTGAAGACCTCCACAGACTCTAAATTGCGAAGATGACCCCTGTCCACCGTCGAAAGTGCCTACAATGGGTACACGACCATCGGACCTTGGAGCAGTGGAAGAAGGTCACATGGTCCGATGAGTCCCGTTTTCTTTTACATCATGTGGATGGCCATGTACGTGTATGTCATTTACCTGGGGAAGTGATGGCGCCAGGATGCACTGTGAGAAGATGACAAGCTGGTGGAGGGAGTGTGATGCTCTGGGCAATGTTCTGCTGGGAAACCCTGGGTCCGGCCATTCATGTAGATGTCAATTTGACATGTGCCACCTACCTAAACATCGTTGCAGACTTGTAGTGATGTCCAGTTTGTGACGAATTGTTCTTTTGAACTGGTTCTTTTCAGTCAATGAGTTGAACCAGTTCACCAAATCGGACTGAATCGTTGGAAACAGTTGACAGTCTTGTGTCAAAACTGATCCACAAGTTACTCTATCTTAACCTGTCTCTCAGACGTGCCTGAAAATCCGACACGAAATGAGCCAATAACTGGGAGTAATATGATCCTAGAACTGGTGAAATCTGCTTTTCCTAACTCTTCTTTGCAATGAACCACTCCAACTAGTTCACAAATCGGACTGAACTCTCCGGTCACAACAGTTCTCGCGCCACCAGTACAACGAGTCGCTTGCAGCAGTTCTCGAGTGAACAGTACACTGAACTGTGAATCGCCTCTTCTGGTTCGAAATACTGAGAACTAATGAATGAGCTGCTGACGAGGACTTGAATGAGGGGGCAAAACGTTTCAGTCGAGAGATGTAAATGAATTTTACTATTGAGTATTGTACATGTATATTATATTTGAAGTTGTTATGAGCTGGATCATGGTTTCTGTAAAAAGGGTGAGTTGATTAAGACTAGTTTATTCACTTTATATGCTTTAGACACATAGAACATCCGCGTATGTATATCATTGTCAGTATTGCATGCTTTAGGTGCAAAACTTTAATGTAGAAAATGGATACAAGATGTAAGATCACTGAATGAAACACTGATGACAATAAACACCCTTATTATTATAACTTCACTGAATAAAATGTAATAATCAGCAATATGCGCTTACATATGGCTTTATCGAATGTGTTTGAGTGTGTATTCCATGGCACCAGGGAATTATCATTATGTACAATGACGTCATTACACGATGACGTAAAAGAACTGGTGAACCGGTTTTTTTTAAGTAAATCAGTCTCTAGCTCACAGGTCCTAAACTAGCAGCTTTTAAATGCCAAAGACCTGCATTGCTGCAAGAGGATTCTTGGACAAACAGAAAATGTTAAGAATACAACATTTATTTAAATAGAAATAGCCATTTGTAACATTCTAAATGTCTCTAAACTAAATTAAGTGCATTGTGACTGAAACACATTCCTATTTCAGGTTTATTCTCATTCACGTATGTCCATGTATTTTGGCTATTAAGTTAACATACTGTACAAAACTAATATAATGCAATATGATAGAGGAAACTGATCTATGATATTGCAGCAATTATCCAGATATGTAATGAAATTATTAAGCAAACTGTTATCAACTCCTACATGCCAAAAAATAATATTTCACACTGTGTTTAGTGGGAGATATGATTGATTCAAACACTAAATGTGGTTATTCTGTATATGTATTATTGTATTACAGTTGTAATAATAAAGTCTTAATTAACATTATGGTTATATAACATATTTAGATATTATTATTATTATTAAGTAAATTGTATCATTTGGTTGCATTATGTTTTGTGATTTCTCATACCTTCTTTATATAACATCCATCCCTTGCGCACATTTGGCCTGTAGCGGGCGAGGATTTTCAGACAGATAAACAGCAGCACAGGGCAGGGAAGTACAGTACAGCACCGTGAGTGGGAGTGTTACCCGCTAGGACAGTTTATTTTGAACAAGCGGGGTGAACGGTTACGGAATTTAATGTGGGAGTACAATACCGAACTGATGCGGATTGAAAGAAACGGACAGTCTGTCTGTGAGCACAATGGTGCGAAGAACTGGACGGCGGGAAAAAAATTATGTTCAAAAGTGAAAAGTCAAAAGAAGATCGTAATGTATGTAATTGTAACTATTTCAGATATTATTAATAAAACACAGGAACTCATTGTGTGGGCATTTTTTTGCCCACATATTTTGAATCTCGGGATATTTTTGTCAATTTAGTGGAATTTTTGCCCTGAGTCACCATTAATTTCCAACACTATTGGCATTGTATCTTTCTAAGGTATTTAAAAAGTTCATTTTAGACATACAGTAGCAAGTAAACAAGATATCCCTACATATATGTCAAACTACATTGTGTTAATGTTTGACACAGTTAAAACATTGCCTACCTTAAAAACAAGTGTAGTTTGATCAGTGGTTAAACGTGTTCAGACGGTTCCCTCGTACCTTAATGAATGGCTCCTTTCCAGAATAAAATGAAATATGCAGAAAATCACAGTATTACAGTTATTGTATAGTGACAGGGCAGAAAGTCTTGGAGACGCTAGAGAAGAGCAGACATCAGCATCAGTTTATGCAAGCTGCTTTGCTCATGATGCTGTGCCCTGCGGGCTTCCGTCGTGCCGCGCTGTCATGTTTATTTTGTTGGTTCATGTTTTTCATGTCTTTTATTTTGAAAATCTAGTTCCTGTTTCATGTCATGTGGTCCCCTGATCATGTGATTTCAGGTTTCCCTCCATGTTCATGTGTCTTGTTTTCATTGGTTTATTGTCTAGTTATCTTGTTATCAGTTCTGTCATTTCATTGGTTCACTTGTTTGTCTTGTTACACTTGTCCATGTATTTAAGCCTCATGTTTGCCATTGTACATTGTCAGGTATTGTTTGTGAATGTAACTTTGTTGGATTGTTCAAGTTTATGTCAAGTCAAGATTGTGTTTGTTTTATTCACATTTGTAGTTAGGGTTTCTGGATATCACAATTGGAATAAAATTACACTTGTTTTCTTCACTCCATCTTCACCATCTTTGTCATTGCCAGTGTCAGCCATTGTTACACGCGCACAGCGCATCTTAGTTTATAAACAGATTTCATGCTTATAACTTAATTTCTTCTTCCCAAAAATTCAGAAATATGATGTATTTTTTTGTGCTTTGTAATTGTGGTGAAAAATAACTGTAGCAAAGTTGAATATTTCATTTTTAATCAACTCAAGTAAAAGTACTATTATTTATTTATACTTAAAGTATAAAAATTTACTCAAGTACTGTAACGAGTGCAGTTGTAATTCATTACTTTCCACCTCCGCAGATACCACAGGACATCTTCAGGGGTCTTGTAGAGTCCATGCCTCGGCGGGTCGACGCTGTTTTGGCAGCACACGGAGGACCAACAGCATATGTTGGTGTAGTTTTAATAATCTGTTAATCATTTTATAATGTAATAATGTTCGTTAATGTTAATGAAAGTTTCTAAAAGGGATATCTATCATTTATAGTAAAGTAATACACTAGTTTTAAGTTGAATCAGTAGGCTTGTATTGTTTTGTTGGACATTTAACAGGTTGATGTTTGCACATCCTCACGTTTAACACACTTCTAAAGCCTGAAAAATGTACCATATGAAAACTATTGGTTTGCATAAAGTAAAAAAAAAAAAAAAAAGACATGCAATATTCAGACTTAATAACAGCTCATTTTTATGTACTTACTGCATTCAAAATAAATGCAGAGACACATTTTACAAGTAGTACATTATATTTTATTAATATATCCTTTCACAACAGCCAGTATATGCTGTGGTGGTGGCGAGATAGGGTCCCATTTGACCCACTGGATCTTACATTGCGGTCTTGTTCATACAATAACAGATCATCTTTAGATTATATTTGGCCTATCTATCACTGTAATAGCACTTTGGAAATTAAAAACAGCCATTTTCATTTGTGATATCTTCATGAAATGTTCAAAGAGAGGCGATCAATGATCATGGTCCATGAAATGTCATAATTTATGTCAAATCCTGGTTCAATTACCATCATTTTAATTGAAAGAAATTAAAATGTTCTTTATCAGACCCCGAATCTCAGATAATCTTTGGAAACGTGATGTTTCCACTTCACAAACAGCACTTTTTGGGCATTTTCAGCTCAATTTAAACAAAGCACCTATCTAACGCAAGTCTATAGCAACTGTCCTTAAAGTCTTGTTATTTTAAGAAGTTGAAGAAAAGGTTAAGAGCAAACTGGAAATCACAATTTCTTGTAGCCTATTTAATGATGATTTATGAATGGATTAGTGTTGTCTGTCTTAATACAGCACACTATCTGATATGCTCCTGAAATCTGTATATGCAAGCTGAATGATTCTGAATGGCCTCAAAGCAAACCCATGCTAGCAAATATGGCGCACACTTTAGTGTGGAAAAACTGTTGTCACACAGACCTAATTGAATGGACACAAACATTAATTTGTTTAAACACAGTTTGTATACTATATTGTTTCCTGTGTAAATTAATCAAATGTCAAGGGAGGTATTTAGGGTTTACTGGAGATCAATCAAATGTATTCTGTTTAGCTGGGCACTGCCTTACGCACATTACAGACTCAGAATGATATATTACAGTACATTAAATCATTTGAACAATCTAGTGCATTAAACAGTACAAAGTCCATACCCCCAGACTCAATGAAGACTCATTTAAGTTCAGTAATGGTTCTGTACCACATAGGAGGAATTTTTCAATATGAGCTGAGCTTTTTATTGACTAGGGGATATTTAATTATGATAAGCAGGGAAAATCTAATTTGTCATTGAGGAATTTTAATTGATTAATTTAAACTTTGCCCATCTAGTAGAAACTTTAAGAGAAATAAATGGTGAAAGAGTCATAAGAAAATTTCCACCACCTTAAAGGGGTGAGTTTTGGAAATAATTGCAAAGTGCATATTAAAATGGGCAGTGCATTCTTATTCTTTCAACATATGATGAAGAATGTAGTTTTTTTTTTTTTTTTTTTTTTCTCTTTCTTGAAAACGTCTTTGAACACATCACTTCCACATAATTGTCTTGACTCATTAATTTTATTAATGAGTTGAGAGAAGCAGGTCATTGGAGTGTCCATGTGAAGAGTATTTCTGTGGTGTGTGTTCAAGAAATACATTTCTCTATATTTTCACAATAATTTAACTCCACAGCTAATCCAGTTACAGAATGTTCTCCACTACCTTGATAAAACTGAAGTTAACACATTTCATTATTATTTTTTAGATTTGTATTGCCATATCAATACAAACTTTGAAGACAAATTAAGAATATTAGCTAAATATTTTACATTATGCTTAACTTATTTTGCAACAGTTTGAAATTACAGTTCAGTTCCTAGTAAGCTGTATGCCTAGAAAGCATTCTGAGGCACTGTTAAGGTGTAATTTGACACAATGGTTTCTCCAAAAGGTAGGCACCATCAATATGCTGCCTTGTAAGAAACCTTGTTATAGCCAAATTCAAAGACTTCGTGGAAATGGTGTTGAGAGAAATGATGATAGAAAATATAGCCTACTTACGCTCACTGAGCATATTATTAAGAATACTATGGTCCTATTAAAAAGCCAGACATGGTCTTCTGCTGTTGAAGCCCATTAGCCTCAAGGTTCGAAGTGTTGTGTATTCAGAGATTCTGTCCTGCTCACTACAGTTGTACAGAGGGGTTATCTGAGTTACCGTAGCCTTTCTGTCAGCTCAAACCAGTCTGGCCATTCTCCGTTGACCTCTCTCATCAACAATGCATTTCCGTCCACAGAACTGCCGCTCACTTGATGTTTTTTGTTTTTGGCACCATTCTGAGTAAACTCTAGATACTGTTGTGTGTGACAATCCCAGCAGTTACAGAAATACTCAAACCAGCCCGTCTGGCACCAACAATCATGCCATGCTCGAAATCATTGAGATCACATTTTTTCCCCATTCTGATGTTTGATGTGAACAATAACTGAAGCTCCTGACCTGTATCTGAATGATTTTATGCATTGCACTGCTGCCACACGATTGGCTGATTAGATAATCACATGAATAAGTAGGTGTAAAGGTGTTCCTAATAAAGTGCTCAGTGAGTGTATATTCAGTGTATTTATTGGGTATAATCTGATTACATGGTAATTATTTATCTAATTATATTATTTATCTAATCTAATTAATTTAAGTAAAAAAATAGCTTAATGCGATGCATTTTAAATTCTTGTAATCAGATTACAGTTACAGACTTAAAATTAAAGAAATTACTTTTAAGTACTTGTAAGTTATACATAGTTTAAAAATAACATTATTTATGTAGAAGGAATTAAAAAAATGAGTTCAAATGTTTGTCTATTTGCATTTCTGTTACCACTGAATATTTGCTAATGTATCAGACTTGACAGTGATTAAGGAGGCAATATATTATTTTGAATTCGTTGAGCAGGAAAACATCTGAGTTGGAACGAGACGCTGCGTGATGACACATTGGGAAGACATCAGTGGTCACGTTCAGCTCTTATACAATCTCTTCAATTATTGGTTGATGGCTGTATTTATTGGAGACCGACTTGACAAACATGTAGACATTTATTTTTTAAACATCTTGACGTGCTGGTTCCCCACAGACACGCCGACCACAGCTTCATGTGTGTCTCTCTCCCCGTCTGCCGCTGTTTCCTAAATACTCCCACTGCCCCTCACTGGAATGCGAGACCGGTGTGGCACACAGGTGGAACTCATTCACCACTTATCTTCCTGGCCTCGCCCTGCCCTGCTCACCAAAATATTGCATAAGCGACGCCCCTAAGGAGCTACGTCATGGGTTCCTTATAAGCATCAGCCCATAGCGCCATCCCCAGATTGAAGAGGCATGAGCCTATGCACTTACTAGAGAGTATGGCCAGCTAAAATCTGATGGAATCGTTTGGGCCGGGTAGGGTCGGGCCACACGGTCTCGGGTACGGATCAGGTTTTTGTTTCATTTTAAGGCCCGTGCAGCCCTCTAGTGTGGTCCACATAAACCCGCAGAGCCCTAACAGGGCACAGCATATACAACCTTTCACTCTCATCTGATTCAAATGGGGGAGGAGAGAGAGAGACTGCAGATTAATAGAGAGAAAAAATTTAGAGAGAACCTTATCTCAACACGACCTTGATTACCCTGGCACAAAATCCATACACAAAGGATTGATGGACAGGGTATGGAAATCACCAACTCTCTCAAATGATCCCCTTGCCAAAAGCAGGGCAGTTTGAAGAGTCAGAAATTGATCAGAAACATGCTAAGGGCTCAAATGGGGCACCCGAGAGCACTTCTAACACTACAGATAAATCCCATGAAGGGATGCGGACAAGGCAAAGAGGTCTAAGCTGGCGCACTCTGCGCAAAAAACGAGAGACAATCAATAGGGCAGTGAACTGAGTCTTGACTTCGCGCTGAACACCAGGACACCACTTAAATGTATATAGCCTTTTTGTTGATAGGGCTCTAGCATTCAGAATGGTATCAACCGCAGTGGGAGATAAACCATCATTTATAAGAGCGCCCCGTTGAGGGGCCAAACCCATAGCTTCCAGAAGTCTGGCCGGGGTTGCCAAATACTGTCCTGCACCTGAGACAACGTGTCCAGTCTGACTGGACTATCCCAATGCCCTCCAGGAGAGAGACCAGAGTTGAAATCCATATGTGAGATGGTTAATACGGCACCACTTACAGGAGCTTGACTTGATAATCCCAAACCCTCTGCAGAACTGTGTGCAGCAGGTTAGTCTGCGTAAATGCATTGAGACACGCTGTCGGCCACTGATGTGCCAGTGCATCGATGTCCAACGGTGCCATGGGCAAGAGAGAGAATCACAGGGGACAGTGTGATGTCTCGCTCGATGCAAGCAGGTCCACGTCCACTCTGCCAAACCTCCTCCAGATCTGTTTCACAATCTGAGGATGTAATGTCCATTCTCTGGGTATTAAACCCTGTCTGGACAGGAGATCCGCCCCCAAATTTAAGTGACCTGGGACATTTATGGCTTGGAGAGACAGTACGTTGTCCTGTGTCTAAAGAAGAATGCAATGTACCAACGTCAGCATGGCACGAGAGCGTACTCCTCCCTGACGGTTGATGTAAGATATCACCGTTATATTGTCCAACCGGATGAGGACAAGACTGCCACAAATCTCCGTAAGGAAATATTGCAATGCCAACAGCACTGCAAACCTTTCCAGGCAGTTTATGTGCCACATTTGCGACTGGCCCGTCCAAATATCCCAAGGAGGAGGCGTCTGTCGTTATTACTTTGTTATTACTTTGTGACACACCTGTCCCAGTAGAACACCTGATATAAGAAAGCGGGTCTGTTTCCATGGTAACAGAGCCTGGCAGCAATCACATATCACTTTGAAGAGGCGAAGCACATGACTCAGCAGGTGAATCCCTTTCATGGACTTCATCCAACAATAGAATGGACTCCCATGAAACCTGCCCATGGTAATGATAGCAGACTCCACGATTATAAGCAACAACACCCTGTGAAATATTTTCACAGTGATAACATGTCCCTCTCTGAACATCGTTATACACTGGCGTAATGACTGAATGCAAGCTGTAAACAGGTGCGTCGTCATCGCCAGTGAGTTCAGCTCCACACCTAGAAACAGAGTCTGTTGCTTTGACAACAGGACACTCCAGGTTGACTTGCAGCACCAATTTGTTTAGGTGGCTTAGAATAACATCATCGGCACCAACCAGCCATTGAGATAATTCAAAATGCGGATGCCCTGAAACCTCAAAGGGGCTAGAGCTGCATCCATGCATTTCATGAGTGAAAGGAAGGACGTGAAACTGGTACACTTTGCCCCCAAAAGCGAATCTGAGAAAGTGGCTGTGTATCTCTCTTTGGGACCAGGAAATAACGGCTGTAAAAGCCACACCCTCTGAGAAGGAAGAAATTCCTCTATTGCTCCTGAAAGAGGGAATACATTTCCTGAGTGAAGAATGGGGATTCCTGAACAAATACCACTGTAGGAATGACTCTGTTGAATATCATCGGTAACCACCTGAATTAAATGACATAACCATGCTTTTTCGTAAGAATTATTTCCAAATCGATACCGTCTGTAACTGCTGCCAGGCCAATAGACAGGCAGACACTGGAATTAATGCATGATTCTACATTGCACATGGAGTTGAGTAACCACTAGATGGTGCCATTGGCTTACTTGGGGGATTCTCCAAATCAGCGTCACACAGAGGGAGACCTCTGTGCCTTCACTACAGCGGTCAATGATAAAACCTCTTCCCTGGTATGTTGAACAAGGAAGAAAATAGGGGGAATTGCCTTTTTCATATTTAGGCATGTACAAAAGTTGAAGTGTGTATACAGCAGGGACTTCCCAATGTCTTCCCTGGCATTTTGAGTGGAGAAGAGTGTGAAAACATGGGGGAGATTGGAAACAAGCTGGTCTACCACAACGGCCCAAGCATTTATTATGGGGGGGACAGTGTGTGGTGTTTATAGCAGTGTGCTTTGTATACACTTAAGCTTGTATATTGAGTTTTATTACGTGCGCCCCAAGACCTTTGGTCATGGAGGCACAGGCAAAACTCAAGCTGAAAATATTCTATTATTGTTTGCAGTGCAAAATACTGGTGGAAAACTGAGCTAAATTGGGTACTGAGAATGGGTTGGGCACTAAACCGGTCCCAGAATATACAATGGGGGAGTGCTTGAAAGGGAAGTGTAGTGCTTGAAACAACGTTTTTCTTTACACTGGAGACAGTTATGCGTGCCCTAAGACACTTGGTCTAGGGGGGTGGAAAGATATTACTTAAGAAAGCTCAACACTAATTCCACAATGTGATTCACAGGGGGAGACTGAGACACAATTTCAAGCATTTGAGGCGTGATGAACAATGAACTTGACTCGATAATGTCCTCCGCTTCATTAATAAATATGATAGCAGGCTTCGGCTGGCAGGAAGACTGCGATCTTCTTAACAGCGGTGATCCAAACTCCAAGCGCTTGTGTGAGACGCAAACATACAGTGGTGAAGCATTCACTAAACTTAATTCATAGAAGGAGACACAAAGTCCATTGTCCATCACCCTCGCAAACAAAAGCATCACCTTGACTGACTCGTTCCCCAGCACGAGCCATGGGGGTAGATCAAGGAAAAGTCCCAACAGATCCGGTGAACTCGAACAGACACTCCTTAATGCGATGCGCTTGGTTGGACTTCAAAACCCTCATGTATAGATCCAACGGCAGTCTGAAAAAAGCAACATTCATGCCGCCATCGAAAAACTGAGCAGAGATAGCAGTGAGCATCTCTTCTCTCGCAAGACCATCCACGTAATCCATGAAATGGGCAAAAAAACATTAGTTCAAATACCTTGTATCTTCTGATATTCTGATCATCTTCTGAATTGATTGGGGTAAATAAGCACCAGGCGTCCAACCTTACAGCCTGGCCACGCCCTCCTCCTCGTCACATACCCCCAATGCCAGATTAGGTCCGGGAACCATCCGGCCTGACTTACACCCCCCCATTCTTGGAGGGGAGATGTTGCCGTTCCGCCACCAGCTGGTCTCCCCCCCCCCTCCTGGGAACATTAGCAGGATGAGGGGAGGGAGCGAAGAGAGAGAAAGAGAGCGAGGGAGAGCCCGAGAGAGAGAAAAAAGAAAGAGATGGGAAAGAAAAAAAAACCACTCTGGTTCCCGACCATGCCCCCCACCCAGTCCTCAGCCAGCTGGAACACTTCCGTCAGCGACGCCGGGCGATGGCACTGGACTCACTCAGCCGTCCCTTGGCCGCCACCTCCTGGTGGACAGCATCGGTGGTCTTCCTCCTTGTCACACTCACTCTCATGTCATCCCAGATGTGTATGAGTGTCTTTCTTAGCAGAACACAAAAGAATATTTTTAGAAGAATATCTCAGCTCTATAGGTTCTTTAAAATGCAAGTGAATGGGTGCCAAATTTAAGCTAAAAGTAATAAAAGTAATCCATACAACTCCAATGGATTAATTAATGTCTTCTGAAGCGAAATGCTAGGTGTATTTAAAAAATAGACCAATATTTAAAACTAAAGTTAATGTATCCAAACAAGCTGAATGAGGCATCTATGTATGAATATCTATGCTCCTCTGTTATAAACCCATTAACTTGCATTTTATGTATCTACAGAGCAAAAATATTCTTCTAAAAATCTTTGTGTTCTGCTGACAAAAGACAGATTTACTCATCTGGGATGGCATGAGAGTGAGTAAATAATGAGAGAATTTTAATTTTAGGGTTACCTATTCCATAATGCACATGCACAGCTATATTCAGAGACTATTTAGTCACAAGACGGAGCGGATGTCGAAGTCCCACCTTCCAAACACCTTGTAGATAGATATTGCCAATCAGTCAACTCATGAACGCACATGCACATTAGCTGGACCAGCCTGAAAATAGTGTTTTTTTTTAGGCATGATCTGAGCTAAAGAAGCACAATTTATGATAGGCTACCATTGTTGTCAGATTTTACTACTGATTTGAAATACACTCACTGAGCACTTTATTAGGAACACCTGTACACCTACTTATTCATGCGATTAGCCAATCGTGTGGCAGCAGTGCAATGCATAAAATCATGCATATATAGGTCAGGAGCTTTAGTTAATGTTCACATCAACCATCAGAATGGGGGAAAAATGTGATTTCAGTGATTTCGACCATGGCATGATTGTTCGTATCAGATGGGCTGGTTTGAGTATTTCTGTAACTGCTGATCTCCTGGGATTTGCCAGAAATAATGGTGCCAGAAATAAAAAACATCCAGTGAGTAGCAGTTCTGCAGATGGAAACGCCTTGTTGATGAGAGAGGTCAACTGAGAATGGCCAGACTGGTTCGAGCTGACAGAAAGTCTACGGTAACTCAGATAACCACTCTGTACACTTGTAGTGAGCAGAATAGCATCTCAGAATGCACAAAATGCTGAACCTTGAGGCGGATGGGTTGCAACAGCAGAAGACCACATCAGGCACTTTATTAGGACCATAGTGTTCCTAATAAAGTGCTCAGTGAGTATATGTTCTTTGATTATAATCTTGACCAATCATTTTGGAGATTTCAGTCTTTCCCTTATTCAAGTAGAAAGGAGTTGTACTTTAATGCCACTTGTATCCATAGAATATAGCTTCCCGGGAGCATTCCCAAGATGGCGGCTTAGTGAACTTTGCTTGCTTTGAAAGGGACTTTTCTATCTTGCACTGTAACAAAATTTACTAAGACCATTTATTCAAAGTCAAAGATACATAGTTTAAGGATACTCTCTCTCTCTCTCTCTCTCTCTCTCTCTCTCTTGCGCATGCGTGAGTGTTTGCTGAGTGAGTGTGGAGAGCGTGTGGTGAGTTTTGAGTGTTGTTTGAGTGTGAGTGTAAATTCATAGCTGCTGTGCCTTGAACTAGTATTTTCACCCTCAGCTTTTTTCTATCTTATCTTCTTTTTTTCTTTTTGTTTGTCTGTTTTAGTTGCTAAGAATAGCTTTTTGGTGTGGTGATCTACCTGTATTTGGGGAAGCATGGCAGCCCCGGATTCGAAGGTTTTGAGTACACCCACGCGGTGTCATGCAGTGAAGGTGGCGTCTGCGGTGAGTGTAGAGGATTGTTGTTTAGCTATAGGAGAAGCTGTGGGCCATGAGTGCATTTTGTCAGCTTCAAAAATGAATAATGCCAATGTCATATTTCTAACTAATATAGACAAAGCAAATGAGCTAGTTGAGTGAGGGATTATTATTGATGGTTTGTTTACGCCTGTTTTCCCTTTATATATGCCATCTAAAAAAGTGACATTATCTAATGTTCCTCCGTTTATCAGTGACCAGTTATTAACACAATCTCTTTCCCGTTATGGCAAGTTGGTGTCTCCGATTAAAAAATACAGATTGCAAGTGGATCTCCTTTGTTAAAACACATAGTTTCATATAGGCGATTTGCCTATATGATTGTGAAAGATGACGCTGAGCTAGACCTTACGTTTAAATTTTATATCGATGATTTTGGCTATGTTGTATTTGCAACAACAGGGAAAATTAAATGTTTTGGTTGCAGTAAAGTGGGACATTTAGTTAGTAATTGCCCTGATAAAAGAGAAACACCAGCAATGGAGCAAAATATAAATTATGCAACTGTTCCACCAGCGACAAATCAACCCATGTTAAACAGTACAGAGCCAGACGCGATCGCGGCAGAGTGAGCTGAGCCTGAGCAGATTGCGACAGAGCGAGCTGAGCCTGAGCCGATTGCAGCAGAGCTGCAAGCGGTAAATCAGGTTCATTCTGAGATAATTGTAATGAAGAGGTCATTTAACAAAAAGGCAGATGATGTGGAGTCCACTGGGTCTTTTGATAATGGACTTACCTTGACGGATCGAAAAGTCACTTGTTCGGACAGAAACGCCTTAAGGTGTCAGAGATCTCCCAGCGCGAGGGAGAAAAACAGCCTTTGATAGAGCAAATATGCGAGAATGATGGCACTGACATAGAGGCAGAACATACACTGTTTAAAGTACTGTTAAAACGAAAGAAAAGTGATAATTCTTGTGAGTTGAAACCTGTAAAGAAACAGATGTAGTTGAATGTGACGACCAGGGTGACACAGAGAGTGACAGCAAATCAGATTCTAGCCTCTCTCTTTCACAAAGTGAATGCGTGAGTCGCAATTATGAAGTGGAAGATATTAAACTGTTTCTCAAAGCAACAAAAAACAGAAGAGGGGTATGAGTGAGCAAATATTTTCCTGACCTTAAACAATTCATTGAAAAGACAAGGTATCTGATGGCTGAAGGCTTTTTTACCAATAAGGAAATTTACAGGTTAAAGAAACTAGTGAGAAAACTCAATACTGAAATGAGCAATGATGTTGGTGAAAAAAAGGTAAATTAATGATAAGTGGTTTGTTTTTACTGTTTTGTTTTTTATTCTTTATGGGTGAAGTTAGTGTTGCTTCAGTGAATGTAAATGGGGCAAGAGATGTGAGAAAAAGAGTAATGTTATATGAAATGGTTAAACAGAAAAAATAGATATTGTTTTTATTCAAGAAACTCATAGTGATATAAAGAACGCTGCAGATTGGGCAAGAGAATGGGACGGCATCTCTATTTTAAGTCACAACACTGCTGGCAGTGGAGGAGTTGCTGTTTTATTTTCCAAAAACTTCAAACCAGTTTCTTATGATGTTGAAGAGATTATAAAGGGCAGACTTTTAAAGGTTAGAGCTTTATTTGAAAATCATGTTTTTGTTTTTATTTGTGTATATGTCCCTACCTCAGGAGTTGAAAGAATGCTGTTTTTAAATACCCTCAATTTAACCCTGCAGAACTATAATAGTGAAGAGTTTTTGTTTCTGGGAGGGGATTGTAATTGTACAGAACAAAATTTTGATAGGAATCACATGGAGCCCCATGAACCATCCCGTAAGAGACTTATCCAAGTCATTAAAACACATGAGCTGTGTGATATATGGAGACATGTTAATGGTAATCTTAAGACAATATACTTGGTCTCATACCCGTGACCATGTTTTTACTTTAGCTAGGTTGGATAGGTTTTATGGTCTTAAACATCAATGTGGTATTTTTAGCAAATGTTTTATTGTCCCAGGTAGTTTTTCTGATCATAGTATGGTGTGCTGTTCTTTTATTTTGAACTCTATTAGACCAAATAATGCTTATTGGCATTTTAACAGTTCTCTGTTAATTGATAACAATTTTAAAGACAATTTTAAATATTTTTGGGAAACTTTTAGAGCTACAAAGAACTCTTTCCAATCATTGAGGCAGTGGTGGGATTTTGGTAAAGTGCAAATTAAACAGTTTTGTCAACAGCATACTCGAAATATCACTGTACAGTTATCGAAATCTATGAAAAACTTGGAGACATCAATAGTTAAACTTCAAGATTTAGCCAAATTAACTGGGGGCAATAATGTTTTGGAAGCTCTTTCAATTAAAAAAAACTCAACTTAGTGATCTTTTAGGGGTTAGGGTGCAAGGGGCTCTGGTTCGGTCCTGCTTTCAGAATATTGACCAAATGGATGCTCCAAATACATTTTTCTTTAATTTGGAAAAAAAGAATGGACAGAAAAGATTAATTCATGCGCTGCGCTCTGAATCTGGCATGTTATTATCTGACCCCATTAACATTAGAAAGAGAGCAGTTTGTTTTTATGAAAAGCTATACAGATGTGAATGTGTTGCAGAGCCTGACATTGACAATGTCTTTTTTGAAAATTTGGCACAGGTGTCTGAGGAGGCCAACACTAAACTCAGTAAGGCCATGAGCCTAGAGGAGTTGTACAAGGCCCTTCAGGGCATGGAGTCTAGGAAGGCTCCTGGCATCGATGGTCTCCCAGTAGACTTTTATAAGTCTTTCTGGACAATGTTGGGGGAGGATTTGCTCACGGTGCTCAATGAAAGCTTGGCTGAAAGGCGGCTGCCATTGAGCTGCCGTAGAGCAGTTCTTACACTCCTCCGGAAAAAAGGAGATCTGACGGATATCAAGAACTGGCGCCCTGTGTCGCTTCTTTGCACAGATTACAAACTGCTCTCTAAAACTTTGGCAAATAAACTGACATAGGTAATGGAGCAAGTCATTCATCCGGACCAGAGCTATTGCATACCTGGTAGGTCCATTTTTGATAATATTTCTTTAGTGTGGGATATTCTAGAAGTCTCCAAGTTGTTTAATTTAGATTGTCCTTTGCTTTCTCTAGATCAAGAGAAAGCATTTGATCGAGTTGAACATAATTACCTCTGGAAAACTTTAACAGCTTTTGGATTCTGCCAAGATTTTGTGGAAATGATTAAGATGCTGTACACTGATGTTGAGAGTGTGCTGAAAGTGGACAGTGGCTTATGCACTCCTTTCAAGGTTGACAGAGGTGTCAGGCAAGAATGTTCGTTGTAAAGAATGCTTTATTCATTTGCCATAAAACCATTATTGCAGAAGATAAGGGTAAATCTGAATGGGTTACATATACCTGGTTTTAACTGTGATGTTATTGTAATGGTCAATAGTCAAAAAGATATAGAGATTTTGACGAAATTACTTGAAGATTATCTTCTGCTAAAATAAACTGAAACAAAAGTGAAGCTTTAATGTGTGGAAAGTGGACGGGGGAGGAGCTAAGCCTTCCTGATGGTTTACTTTGGAGTAAAGGGGGTTTTAAATATTTGAGGGTCTTTTTAGGAGATGAGGCCACTGTACAGAAAAAATTGGGAAGGGATTGTTGAAAAAGTTAAAGGTCGATTAGCCAAATGGAAATGGCTGGCCCTAAACATGTCCTATAAAGGGCATACTTTAGTTATTAATAATTTAAATGCATCCTCTCTCTGGCATAAGCTGGCATGTAGAGATCCACCTTTAAAACTGATGACTGGAATTCAAGCCTTACTGGTGGACTTTTTCTGTGATAAATTACACTGGATTACTAAGAGCATTTTATTTTTGTCTAAAGAAGAAGGTGGACAGAGACTGATAAAAATGCAAAGCAGAACAGCAGCTTTCCATCTGCAATTTATACAAAGGCTTCTTTTGGGGTCAAGTAACTTTAGTTGGAGAGCGGCTGCATGTGCTATTTTACGGAGTCTGGGAAGCCTGCAGATGGATAAATCTCTCTTCTTTTTAGACCCCCTAAAACAGGATACTTCCAACATGCCAATTTTTTTATCGCAATCTTTTTAAAGTATGGAGTCTTTTAATCAACAAAGGACACCATGCATGAACTCACTCTTCTGGTTGTTAAGCGAACCCATAATACATGAAGCCCATATGGATATTTCTGCTGTTGAACGCACTTTTCCTGGACTAAATAATATACATTGCAAATCCAAGATCACCACCTTGAGTCTTCTGTTAAATGTGGCTGGACCTAATTTTATGAACACTGAGCAAGTAGCTTCTCATTTGGGAATTTTTTCAGCCAGTATAGTTGCTCAACTGATAGCAAAGTGGCAGTCTGCTCTTACAAATGAAGAGAGACAATTATTAGCAGACTATTGTGCAGGAGTAAAAGCTCCTAACCCTGAAGACCCTTTTCCGGCTATATATTGTCTCCCAAACTAGATGATTGTATGGCTATGTTTTTAAAAACTGGGAAGTCTTTGTGTTTAGATTTCTTTTCTGTTACGGGAAAAATCTTGTACAAAGTGTGTGTTTTGGTTTTTAATAAGATTTTAGATAAAGTGGATACACCATTGCATTCTTTCTTAAAACTGGATGATAATGTTAAGCCTGAATGGAAAGAGATGAAACGAAGAGAGTAGGGGACATAAAATGGAGGGTTCTCCATGGAGCAATAGCTGTTAATGCTTTTATTTTGGTTTTAAATCCTGAGGTGAGCTCTGAATGTCCTTTTTGTCTTAAAAGAGAAACCGTTTTTCATGCATTTATGGAGTGTTCTAGATTAAAGCCCTTATTTATTGTATTAAGAAATCTTTTTGATGTTTTTAATGAAATATTTTCCGTGGAAATTTTTGTTTTGGGTGCTAAATATGTGCAGAAAAGACGTATGGATTATCAATTATTGAATTGTATCTTGGGTCAAGCTAAACTAGCTATCTACTCAAGTAGGAAAAATAAGATTGAACAAAGGACTGGACAGAATGTTCTGTTTTGTTTTCAACTCTTGTAAAATCTAGAGTGTTGATTGATTTTAATTTTTATAAATCTATGGATGATCTTATTTCTTTTGAACTAAAATGGTGTAGCAAAGGAGCATTGTGTTCTGTGTTTGAAGATGAATTGCTTTTCACACATTTCCTGTAATTTTATCTTTACCTCTCTATGAGATGATTTATACTTTGTAAACTGTTTTTTTGTGTAAATTTGTAATAAAGATAATTTCAAATTAAAATTTTCTCTCTCTGTGGTAGGAAGAGTGGAGCGTGTTGGTTAGAGTGAGCGTGAAAAACTGTTCTTTTTTTCAACTTATTTTTCTTTTCTTTCTTTCTTTTTCCCCCTTTTTTTTCTCTTTTTTTTTTGTCAATATATTCTAATTTAGGAAAGTACTTTTTACTGTAAGCCGCTCGCGGCTTTTGTAGCGTGACGGTATGGCGTCTGACCCTGTACGGGTAAACCCACACCTGTCGATGCGAAATGGGTGCAGGTGTGTGCCCGAGCCCGGCGTTAGCATGGAGGATGTACTCGTGGTGGTGGGAGAATTGGTCGGTTTTGAGAATATTCTCTCAGCATCACGAATGAACAAGGCTATTGTAGTGTTTTTGAAAATGGAACAGTTAGTGAACCAGCTGACAGAGAGCGGAATTTGGATCAAAGACATTTTTGTGCCCGTGACTCCTTTAGCGGCTCCGGTTACTAAAGTAACAATTTCAAATGTGCCACCTTTCATCTCAAACGACGCCATTACTAAAGAGTTAACACGATATGGAAAAATTGCAAGTCCAGTTAGAATGATCCCATTAGGATGTTGTAGGGCTTTACTGGTTGTTTAGATCAGTGTTACTATCAGAAATAATTGGTAATTATTTCTGTAGTTATTAATCAATATTTAAATTAATTAATTGGATCTAACTCATTAAAACCTCATATGGGACTTCAGTAAATGTAGTGTGCTACGTTTAGGAGCAAGTTTGGTTATTAGCAATAATTAATAATTATCAAAGATAATTATTAATTACAAAAATCAATAGAACATTGATGAGAATCAATTTTAGCTTTTTTTTAATCCTTTAAAATCAACACTTATCAAAGATAATCGTTAATTGTTAACATCGATGAAACATTAATTACAATTAACACTAGCTTATTGATCATTCAAATTCAATCAAAGATAATTATCAATTATCAAAAATCAATAGAATATTAATAAGGATTAACATTGACGGGGCACCACCCTGAAATCAGGGACTAATAACCGAATATTAAAACAGTCTCAATATTAGATTGTTTTCTTAGGAAAATCGACATCCGAAGAATATCGATTTTCGGGGAAAAAAAACAATGAATGAAGGCTTGAATCCGAGCACTGATATCCCATCAGCACGACACAGGCATATGCAAAACAAACCAAAACACTTCTCTTTGTAATATAAACAAAAGTTTATTTATGCAGTAATATCAATTAATAATTAATACAATGCAGTCAATAAACTTCCGACTTACAACTACAAACTAAACAGTGATATGATTAGATATGGAAATAAAAATAATCCTATAACACATAAGGTGTGTGTGTGTGACAGTGTGTGTGTGTGTGTGTGTGTGTGTCAGTGTGGTTAGTGAGAGAGAGAGAGAGAGAGATTATTCAGTGACAGCCCGAAAGCTGATTTCGCGATAGCTGGAGATAAAGCAGCCGTGTTCATCACTCAGAGACGCGGTTTACGAGCGGGGCTCGTAAAAGTCCTGTGTTATTTGACTCTAATGGATGAACTCAGTTGCTGTCTCACCCGCGATGGCGAAATTGCACAACAATCCAATTTGGTTGGACCACAATACAGCAAACAAATTCGTGATAATTAATACCCTGAGTGTTAATAATGAGCGGACATGGCGATCCATAAACTGTACAAGCAAAAACCTTGAAACACAAGAATAACACACTATAATATTCTATCTCTGCCCAGACGTAACCTCTTACTTGAATCGCATGAGGACACAGGTAGAATGTGTTTTCCTCCGTCCTTTAACTTTGACCCGGTTCCTTGAGGCACGTGTGATGACGAGAGGTCATTTCCTCGCGCTGTCGGCGGGCGGTACGGCTGTTGATTCTCAGAGGGCGGTACGGCTGTTGATTCTCGGTGGGCTGGCGGAGAACTCAGAAATGTCGACTTGATTGAAGATGGAAGAGAAATCTTTAATCTCTTCACTTCTGTAGGCCAGCGGATGAAGATGCGAATTGCTCGGCGGTCTCCTTCGGATCCGTTAGAGTGTTCGGTTGAACACAGAGTAATCTCAACTCGTCCAGCGAGATGGAGATTGTATGGCTACAGTTTCAAGTTGGACATTACTTCCTTATGCCACAAGGCTGCACTGGAGAGCAGCAAAAAGCTACATCCGTATTCGGTGAACGAAGTCGCTGGAAGCCACTTTGGAAGGATTTCAGAATTATTTGAAGTCCTGATGATGTCATGTTTGAGGGACGTTCTGTTGTGTGCCTCATCCAATAGGAGTTGAGAGCTCGATCCTTTAGAGGGCAAGGCTTCATGGATCTGTAGTCTGTTTTAGACTCCCTTTGTTTGATTTTGGTGCGATTTTTATCAGTAAGATTTACGACTTAGAAGGTGGGGGCTTGAGGAATGTTTTTGACTGTTAGGCCTGCCTTTGTCTTCTATCTGAATACATGAGGCCCAACAATGTAAAAACATGACATTGAAACAAGTTCTTTCTTTTAGATGGCAAGTTTTGATGTTCCCCTGAGCGTACGTTAGTGAGTCATGGAGAAAATTCCTATATGCTGTATGTAAGTACCGACAACCTTCAGTGCTTTGAATGTGGAAATTTAGGCCACAAACGTTTCTCTTCTTGCCCGCATAAGAAAGTGGATAGTGAACAGCGTTTGCATGTCGATTCAATGGAGAGTGGATCGTCTAAAGACAACGACAGTACTGATACCGTGGATATTACAACGACACGACAAAAGCAAGTGACAGAGAAGCAAAGGCCTTCTGAGGGAGTCATTGGGCACAATGAGGTGAGTGAAAGAGATGGTGATGCTGAGGGTGAGCAAGCTGGATGTAGTTATGCTGTTGTCAGGCATTTAAGTAATGAAGCTGAAGATGTGGTTAATAGTGAGAATGTGACTCAGTCAGATGTACAAGCAGTAGAGGAAGGCTCAGTAGAAGAGTTGGATGGAATATCTCAATGTGTTGATGATAGCATGAAAGATGATGAACAATGGTTTGAAGGAGCAGAGATGTCAGAAGTGATGAAAGCAGACTTGTATACTATGGCTCAAATCAGTGAATTTCTTGATGAAACGAAGGGTAAAAAAGTTGAAGTGAGTGATTTTATTCCGGACTTGGACGAGATTATAGCATCTGTTATGTGGGCAAGGAGACATAGTAGTCACGAAGAACTTTCACAGCAGAAGCATTTTAGACTAAAGAAACACATTACTGCAATCCGACAAAAAAGTTAAAACTGGAAAAGTTAGGCCAAAGAGGGGGAAAAAAAATTAACTAATCACTATGGTTAATATGTTTTTCTCATTGTCTGCTTTCTTTTTTATCTCTATTCTTCTTCTGGAGACTTTATGGGTGGGATCCTTTAATGTTAATGGGATGAGGGATAGAAGGAAGGCGTAAACGATCAGAATTTATCAGGTTGAAAAATTTAAATGTGACTTTCTTGCAAGAAACTCATAGTGATGTGAATAATGAGGTTGACTGGTGACTGTGGTGGGGTAATGAGTGTGTTCTTACTCATGGGACTAACTTTAGTGGTTGGAGAGAAAAGAATTGCAGCTCCTGCACTCAAGTTAAAATCCTGTCTAAAAAAGAAATTGAACGGGATGGTTGTTGGCAGTTAGAGTTGATATTAATGGTCTGCTTTTTGTCTTTGTTAATATCTATGCACCTAATAGTGGATCTAATAGGATAAATACTTTTAATAAATTGAAGGCATTTTTAAAACAAGAGCAGGTTAATGATTTGATAATTTTAGGAGGGGATTGGAACTGTACACTTGATCCTCCTTTTGACAGAAATGGAGAAGAACCTAATTTTCATTCACCTACTGTTTTAGCTAATATTATTGAAACTTTTAATTTTACAGGTATTTGGAGAGAAAATAATCCCTTGGTAAAACAATATACTTGGGTAAAGGTGAATGAGGGGAGAATTTCAGCTGCACGTTTAGACAGATTGTATTTATCAAACAATTTGAAAAACAGAGTTGTACATACAGCCATTGTCCCCACACATTTTACTGATCACAAGCTTATTACTGTTGACTGCACATTGATATCTAGAAGAAATTAGTTCCTATTGTCATTTTAATGTAAAGTTACTGCAAGACAAAAAAAATTGTAAATCTTTTAAGCATTTTTGAGGAAACTTGGAAAAGTGAAAAAAGCAGATATGAAAATGTAATTCTTTGGTGGAAAATTGGTAAAGCACATATAAGGGAATTTTGTCAACAATATACATCTTATTCAACTTTGTGTTTGAAACGGACTTTGGAGTGGATCGAGAAATAAATTATTGTCATTGAAGAGAACATGATGAGAGATCTTGCTGCTAATTTACAAGAGTGGACTGACAAGAAATTAAAGTTGAGTTCTATTCTAAATGAGAAAGTCAAAGGTGCTCTTTTGAGGAGCAGGTTTTTATCAATGAAAGATTGGCATTGGCTAAAAGCATCTGCGTTATATCTGCCCAGACAAGAAGGAGGCCAAGGATTGGTGGACATTAATAGCAGAATAAAGACTTTTAGACTTCAGACAGCAAAAAGACTACTTTATGGAAAAGATGTAAGCTGGGCTGGAGTAGCTTGTGCCCTCCTAAGAAAAGCGGGCAGTATGGGGCTAGACCGACATCTTTTTCTAATGGACACTCAAGGAGTTGATTTGTCTGGATTGATACCTTTCTATCGGTCCATGCTAAAAGCCTGAAAAATTTTAAGTATATCAAGGAATCTCAAGGATGTGCAAGTCCTTTGAATGAGAGAAGAACCCCTGTTGCACAATCCTTTTGTGGACTTTTGAAGTCATCGTCAATGAGGACTGCTTTAAGGAATGCTGGAATTACAAAGATTGGACATTTAATAACAGCAAATGAATGGATGTCTGTTGAGATGCTGGCTGCTAAGCTGGGTGTGAGGTCAATTTGCTTGACACAGAGACTGTTGAATGATCTTCTTGAATGTTTACCTATGGATTTTAAACATGGTTTGGAAACATCAAATGAAGCCTACCTTCAGGACTCCTGAACTAGAACTTTTCAGTGAAACTTGGAAAAAAGCACTGTATGTCACATGTGTCAAAGTCTCACATATGAACTCTTTAGAGGGACTAAAAGAATCTAAATGGCAGGAGAGTTTTGGATCAGGGACTTCCCCTAAAGGTAGCTGGAGGACCTTGTACAAGGCTCCCATTGAGAAAAGGTCTGGGGACCTTCAGTGGAGAATTGTGCATGGTGTAATAGCTACAAACAGACACAGAGCACACCTTGATCCACAGGTAGGGGAGGGGTGTCCTTTTTGTGGGCAAACAGAAACAGTTTTTCATTTTTTATTTTTTTACTGTGGTAGATTGAAGCTTTGCTATCTCAATTAGAAGAATGGTGTAGAATTTTAGGAGAAGTGTTCTCACCTATACTTTTCATTTATGGGCCCAAGTATAACAAAAATAGAAAGCAGATCCATGTGATGCTTAATTTTTTGTTTGGGCAGGCCAAATTGGCAATATGGCTGTCACGCAAAGGTAAACTAAATGGTATGGGGTCAACTGATGCAGTGTCAATTTTAAAGCATTTAATAAAATCAAGGTTAAAGGTGGAATATGCCAATTATGAACTGGTTAAAGATATAGAAACCTTTAACTATACTTGGGGAGTGGAAAAGTGTTTGTGAAATTGACATTGATGGTTCTCTGCAAATTTATATTTAATTTTTATTATTTTTTTTTAAACAAAGATTGAGTTGTATTGGCTTGTTTTTAAAACTTAGTGTAGTTGTTTCCCCCTTTTTTCTCTTTTTTTTTTTTTTCTATTTATTGTTATGTAATGGTGGGTTTTTTGTGTAGGTTTTATGTAATTTAAGAAAAATTGTAATTAAAGGATTGTTAAAGTCAAGTCTCTCTCTTTCTGGATTTGCTGTCTGTCTTAGTTGTTATTCCTGTAACAACTTGCTATAAAGATCAGGACCAAGACACAGGCCTCAGTTTGTTGATTGCTTTAGGGTTTGAAGCATCTGATTTGAATAGATTTTTATGAAGTGAATAAGGGCAGCATCAGCATTAATGCCTGCTGCCTTTTAGAGGATTTATGCTTATCCTCAGGGAAGAGCTATCATCACTGGTAAGAGCATGTTTTTCGTCATTAGAAGACCCTTTAAATTAATTCTCTCTCTTTCAGCAGCAATCAGTGAACAGATAAAATGACTGCTGCTTTTTTTATTTTTCCCCTTTTTCTCCCAATTTTGGAATGCCCAATTCCCAATGTGCTTTTAAGTCCTCGTGGTCGCGTAGTGATTCACAGTCTGGGTGGCGGAGGACGAATCCCAGTTGCCTCCGCGTCTGAGATCGTCAAGCTTTTACTCTGTTGCCACGGAGACATAGCACGTGTGGAGGCTTCACGCCATCCACCGCAGCAACCATGCTCAACTCACCATGCGCCCCACCGAGAATGAACCACTTTATAGTGATCACGAGGAGATTACCCCATGTGACTCTACCCTCCCTAGCAACCAGGCCAATTTGGTTGCTTAGGAGATTTAGCACACCCTGGGATTCAAACTAGAGAGCTAGTGAACTCCAGGGGTGGTAGCCAGCGTCTTTACCACTGAGCTACCCAGGCCCCCCCAAAAGTGTAATACAAATCTGTGTTCCTTGTGTCCATTAGTTTTTCCTATGTATCAGGGATGCCAACAATGAAGTAGCTATCATATTAAATGGAAATCACTAGGTAGCACATGCACATACATGTTCATTTAAATTCAGTTCAGTTATTGGTTACATTTTATGTGCTACTGTATCATTAAATTATATTATACGTTTCAGCATTATATCGACCATTTGTCACCCTATTGGTATCGGCCAATGAATAAATAAAAATAATAATAATAGTATAATATAATATTATAATAATATTCAAGGTTAAAGGTGGAATATGCTTATTATGAACTGGTTAAAGATATAGAAACCTTTAACTATACTTGGGGAGTGGAAAAGTGTTTATGTGAAATTGACATTGATGGTTCTCCGCAAATTTGTGTTGTGTTCGGCATCAATATTATATTATATATTATATTATTATAATAATTATAATATAATATTTTGATCATATATTCTAACCATATTGCTAATAACCAGTTCTGGGTAAATTTCTACTGAATTGTAAATTAGTAACATAATCTAATGTGTTATATTTTTGGTAATCTAATCAGATTACTTTTGGATTACCTCTGACCTAACTATTTTTTATTTAATAATCTATGCCATTTTGACATAATGCCGCTTAAACACATTTAAGAAAACTTACTTATTGAATCAAAATATAAGAATTTATATGATATACACTTTCTATTTGTTAGGGTGACCATACATCCTCTTTTTCCCGGACATGTCCTCTTTTTCAGACCTTAAAGCACCCGGCCGGGATTTCTAAAATGTCCGGGAAAATGTGCATCTGGTCTAATACTTCATTGTGTGTATGCACATATTTGCATTGCTTTAACCCCTCTTTGTAAGTCCCACCTTCTCGCACACCAATTGGTCGATTATAAGAGGCTTGCAGCAACTATTGGCCAAATTCCAATAACGGTTGAAGTGCCGTTTTGTTCGGCATCAAACAGTTGCTTGACAGCAGCAGCAAATGACAGCTGAGTGGAAACAATGCCCAAACGAAAGTACAAATTTACAGATTTGCAAAAAAAATTCCCATGCTTTCATCCAGGTTGAGATACGTGGGAAACAGAACGTTTGACATGTAAAGCTGGCACTTATGTGTCAGTTGCTAATAAAGGTGCAAGTGATTTAGAAGCACACATTAGCTCTGCGAAGCATAAAGATTCAGCAAAAGGTGAAAGTTCATCGGGTAAATTAACAGACTACTTTTTGCAACCAGGTACAATCACATTGCTTAATTTTCCATGGCCATTCAAAATAATAGTAATAGTAAATGAAGGTACACTCATGGCATCAAATATTATATTTTAGTACATGGACATTCAAAAGAATGTTGGAAATTTTTATATATATATATATATATATATATATATATATATATATATAATTTTATAATTAATAATTTTATATATATATATATATATATATATATATAGTTATGCTAATAGAGTGTCTTTTTCACTGTATTAAAATTTGCATTCATAGGCCTTGTCCACACTAATACGTTTTTAACGCACTAATAACGCATCTTTTTCTCTCCATTTTGGCCTTCCGTCCACACTGAGATGGCGTTTTTGTCAGTGAAAACGGAGCTTATTGAAAACGCACTCCAAAGTGGATACATTTGAAAATGCAGTTTTCGTGTTGTAGTGTGGACTGTGAAAATGGAGGCTTTTGTAAACGATGATGCATTTTTAGTCATGTGATGCAGTCATGTGAACCATTCAGTCCAAAACAAGATGGTGGACGACATTGTATCGCAGTTGTTTTGGCTACTCTCCAGTTTGATTGCGTTGTTAAAGATTAATGTCAGTTTGTACAGACTTCAGCTTACATATCTTCAAAGGAGACGGGATGTTTACTCACAGTTGTTGTTCAGCAGCAGAATGCGAGGACAGTTGCGTTTTCAGACCGTACATGGAGCGGAGATTTTGGGTGAGACCTGGACGCACCCGTGCATGGTGGGATAATTTTGTACATGAAATTATCGTGCCCGAGGAGTGGCGTGAGAACTTTAGGATGTCTAGGGACTCTCTATATCATCTGAGTGAACTTCTATGACCTCATATTCAAGGCCAGACAACACTACTGAGATCACCGGTGGATGTTGTTACAAAGGTTGCATGTACTCTATACTACTTAAGCGATGAAGGTAGAAAAACGGCGAATGCGTTTGGATTAGCCTGACAAACTGTGTCTAAAATAATCAGAAAAGTGTGCAGAGCTATTACATTACATCTGGGTCCCGAGTATGTTTGTCTGTCCATTTAAAAAAAAACTTGGTGCCTTTCCTCGACATTGCCACGATGTTTCAAAGAGGTGGAAAGTAAATAAACGGCTGACGGAAGTGACGCATGTCGAAGCGTCTTACGTTTTACTCATGCGCAGTACAGGGCCGTAAGCATTTTCAGACGTTTCAGTGTGGATGAGCAACTTTTGGAAACGCTTGAAAATGCTAGTGGGGATTGAGAGCGTTGTAAAGGAGGAGGCGAGAAGCAGCTTTCCTTGTTTAGGTAAGGATTTATTTTTTCCTCTTTGCAGCACAATTTACAGTCTCACGTTAAGCACTATGTTAAACCACTATCACACACCACTTCACAAAATAAACTCTCATTACTCGTAATAAAAAATCTTTGCTCTGGTTCGGGTCTGTCGTGTCCAGTCTCTCTCCCTCTTCTATTTGCGGTGTGTCTATTTGTGCCGCTCTCCCCATGCTCACTGAAATTAGAGACAGGTGTTAGACATAATTTAGCTCAGGTGTAAGCGCCCTTACCGCTTTCTCTCTCTCCAGAGAGATGCTTGACCACGCCCCCGCTGCCACAAGCGTTTTGAAACGAAAACGCAGTTTTCAAATGTATCTGGATTAATGTAGACGTAGCCATAGTAACACTGTTTTGAACCCTATTATTCCGCGCCCCCCACCCCCCGGCAAAAAAATAAAAAGGTGTCCTCTTTTTGGAAAACCAGAATATGGTCACCCTATATTTGTCAGATACTGAATAAAATCCCTTAAATCCCTTGTCCAAGATGGCAGAAAAAGATTGTGTTAATTATTCTTGCTTAGAAGTGTTTTTTTTTTTTTTTTTTTTTCAGACTTCCAGAATCAGTAATAAGTGAAGGTGACATGATGTAGACATAGTATTTACCTGTACATCAGCAGTGTTTAGTAAGTTACATAATTATTCTTCATAAGAAGGCATGGTCTAATTGTATAGTTGTGCTTTTGTCCACAAATTCAGAAGCATGGAGCGCAAATGTATTTACATGGTGTAAAAATATGAAGGGAGTTGCATGTTTTCACCCATGATGCTGAGAAAACTCTAGGCCCTCCGTCAATGACAAACTCAAATATGGTTAAGTTTAACATGCATTTCTTATGGGAGAGTTTCTAGAATTCTGGACATGTACCCTGGGGCGCGTTAAACAAACGTGATCTTACTCCAGCAATTTTGGCATTACACCATCCATGTATTCTAACAGATCAGACCAGTCATATTTGTGCATGAACATAACATAAAACATTCTCAAAAGTGAAAGTGCATTCATGAACATTTTTGAAGCAGAGTACAAAATCAATTTGTGAAACTAAAACTTCTACAATAAAGCAATCCTTTTTGCATTTATGTGCGGATTACATTGTGAATATGAGATGACATGTTTTTGTGCATTTTCATGCGTTTCATGGACAAAACCCCTCCTGAGACATACAGTGCATCCGGAAAGTATTCACAGCGCTTCACTTTTTCTACATTTTGTTATGTTACAGCCTTATTATCTTTATTTTGAGTATAATGCTACAAGCTTGGCACACCTATTTTTGGGCAGTTTCTCCGATTCTTCTTTGCAGGACCTCTCAAGCTCCATCAGGTTGGATGGGGAGCATCGGTGCACAGCCATTTTCAGATCTCTCCAGAGATGTTCAAGCGGGTTCGAGTCTGGGCTCTGGCTGGGCCACTCAAGGACATTCACAGAGTTGTCCCGTAGCCACTCCTTTGTTATCTTGGCTGTGTGCTTAGGGTCGTTGTCCTGTTGGAAGATGAACCTTCGCCCCAGTCTGAGGTCCAGAGTGCTCTGGAGCAGGTTTTCATCAAGGATGTCTCTGTACATTGCTGCATTCATCTTTCCCTCAATCCTGACTAGTCTCCCAGTTCCTGCCGCTGAAAAACATCCCCACAGCATGATGCTGCCACCACCATGCTTAACTGTAGGGATGGTATTGGCCAGGTGATGAGCCTCCAGACATGACGCTTGCCATTCAGGCCAAAGGGTTCAATATTTGTTTTATCAGACCAGAGAATTTTGATTCTCTTTGCCTTTTGGCAAACTCCAGGCGGGCTGTCATGTGCCTTTTACTGAGGAGTGGCTTCCGTCTGGCCACTCTACCATACAGGCCTGATTGGTGGAGTGCTGCAGAGATGGTTGTTCTTCTGGAAGGTTCTCCTCTCTCCACAGAGAAACGTTGGAGCTCTGTCAGAGTGACCATCGGGTTCTTGGTCATCTCCCTGACTAAGGCCCTTCTCCCCCGATTGCTCAGTTTGGCCGGGCGGCCAGCTCTAGGAAGAGTCCTGGTGGTTCCAAACTTCTTCCATTTACGGATGATGGAGGCCACTGTGCTCATTGGGACCTTCAAAGCTGCAGAAATTTTTCTGTACCCTTCCCCAGATCTGTGCTTCAATACAATCCTGTCTCGGAGGTCTACAGACAATTCCTTGGACTTCATGGCTTGGTTTGTGCTCTGACATGCACTGTTAACTGTGGGACCTTATATAGACAGGTGTATGCCTTTCCAAATCATGTCCAATCAACTGAATTTACCACAGGTGGACTCCAGTCAAGTTGTAGAAACATCTCAAGGATGATCAGTGGAAACAGGATGCACCTGAGCTCAATTTTGAGTGTCATGGCAAAGGCTGTGAATACTTATGTACATGTGATTTATTTTTATTTTTTTATAAATTTGCAAAGATTTCAAACAAACTCCTTTCATGTTGTCATTATGGGGTATTGTTTGTAGAATTTTGAGGAAAATAATGAATTTAATCAATTTTGGAATAAGGCTGTAACATAACAAAATTTGGAAAAAGTGAAGCACTGTAAATACTTTCCGGATGCACTGTAGCAACACATGGTTACATAGCACACAGAGTGATCATTCAAATAGTAATTAAAATGTGTTCATCAGGAGTTGGTTAGATATGCATTGTAAAGATGAAAAAACAAGCAAGACCACCTCCAAATGCTTTTTTAGATTTGATCTGGAATCGTTTGCAGTGGCTAGGATATAACATTTTGGTAGGCAAAGTAATGCACAGTAATGTTTTTGACCTGTCTTCTTCAAAGTTAAATGATTTTTGTAAATGCAGAGGTCAAATGCTGAGACCTTTCCATCTTCAGTGTAATTATAGCTTGGCCCTCGTTTCACAAAAGCATCGTAAGCCTAACTAGCTCAATCCATTTTACGATTCATCTTAGTTTGCGGCCCATTTCCCAAAGCCATCGTAATTTAAGTAATACTCAAAAATGGTCATAGATTAACGAGTGCTCCGGAGTAATCGTAGAGCACTTAAAAGCATTGTCTGGGCATAGACTTAAGCAGACACCTGCAGGACATTTGCAAAATTACACATTATACAATTTTCTACAGTTAATGTTGAGATTATTAGACATTATGCAGTAGAATTCTGTGTGACAAAGACTTTTATAAAAAATATATATATATATTTCAAAAAATCTAGAGTTCTGACAAACTTCCCGCAAATTTGAAAAACAAAATTAGCTTGCAATTCGCTGCAAATGTTTGCCAGAAGTGCAACATTGGCTGTTATCACTTTGGGGTGCAAAGAGCAGACCTCCGTTTGATTGGTGAATGTTGCTAAAGTGCATCCTCCAAATCTCTACTTTGCACTCCGCTGAAAACACTGAAAATCATTATATTGAATATGTGCTTGATCATTGGCTGGATCATTCACAAGGACTCAGTGGCTAACCGTAGTCCATTAACATATGCCTTCACTGACCCGGGAAGCAACTGCACTTCGACCAACAGAATTTGTGAAAACAAATAATTGCAAATGCACATCTTTTGAATGAACCAGTGATTGTCCAAAGGTAATACAGTATATTGTTAATTCTGCACAAAATGGTCACAAAACTACATTTGAATTTGTAGTTATTTAGGTTGAGTATTTAAGAAAATAAATGTAAACATTTCACGTCGTAAAATCGCTCACAGAAAACACTTAACAGCTAGGACCAATCGTTATTGGGGAATTGAGGCCCTGGTTAGTTTCTAGTATATCAGGTCTGTGTGTGCAATTCCCCACCCCCTCTACCAAAAACACTCAAAGACTTACTGAATGTACAGTTTATCAGCAGTAGACTGATTCAGAATGAAAATATAAAAAATTAAGAAAGAATAATTAAAGGGATAAATTATGAATGATTTACTGCTGTTGCCTGATTAAAGTGTAATAATGTAATCCATTAAGAGTACCTGTAATCTGATTACGAGTATTTTAAAATTAATTTAATCTTCGAAATTTCCCAACTCTCCAAGTTAGCAGAGTGTATCAGTGATATCAAAGACTGGATGGTTAAAAATTTCCTTTAACACAGTTCTGACAAAAAAGAGGTACTAATTATTGGACCAAAAACCTCTAAGCCGCTACAATATAATTGGACTCTCGACTGATGCACTGTTACATCATCTTCTACAGTGAAGACATAGGTGTTATATTTGATAGTAATCTGTCCTTTTAAAATCAAATTTTCAATGTTTGTAGAACAGCGTTCTTCCACCTTAGAAATATTGCTAAGTTACGACACATGCTCTCTGTTGCTGGTGCCGAAAAACTAATTAATGCATTCATGACCTCAAGACTAGATTATTGTATTGCATTACTGGGAGGATGTCCTGCAGGTTCAATAAATAAACTTCAATTGGTTTAAAATGCAGCAGCTAGAGTGCTGACTAAAAACAAGAAATATGATCATATCAGCTTCCATTTTATCATCGCTACCTGTTAAGTTTCGTATTAATTTAAAAATTATGTTAATTACTTACAAAGCTTTGAATTGTCTAGCTCCTCAGTACTTCAGCAACCTTCTATCATTCTATAACTCCTCACTTTCACTAAGATTGCAAAATTCCGGTCTGTTAATAATACCTAGAATATCAAAATCCACAAAAGTTGTGGACCAGGTGTTGGCAAACTATGGCATGTGTGCCAATGCTGGGAGGGGTAATCACTGGCACACCAGCAACGGCGAGAGAGGAGTACACTATTTTATTTATATAAATTCCGCACATGCATTCCAATCTAAATCTTGATGTAATCTTTCCTCATGATCACGCAGCGTGTTTTCATGAGTTGAATGGGAGGCTAAACAAAATGTTAAAATGTGACAAGACTGCAGTGTACCCAACAGACTCGTGCAGCGTGTGCAAGCCATTCGTGCATCACGAGCCGGCAGCGTGTCACTTTCGGTTAGTCGTGCTAGTAAACGCACCAACTTTGCTTTAGTCAGTCTGTGCGGATGACAGCCTACATTCCGTGTTTCATTTATTTCTTTTTGCTTTCAGAACAACGCGTCATGTAATAAGGAAAACGCCACTATTAATCCCTGAGATTTCCAACCCAGCATACAGGTACACCATCCTTAAACAATGGTCACACTCAAAATTACTTTAAATGATTAAAAGAGAAAACATAAACCCACATCATGGGGTTAAAAAAATCTGAGTCTGTTCAAAATATAAATTAAACCTGGAAATAAAGTTTTAGGATTTTGCAGGTGCGATTCACCGAAAAGGGCTAAATAGTTGATCGGCTTGTGATGCGCGAATGGCTTGCATGCGCAGCGTGAGTATCGTCACACTTTAATAGTGTTTAGCATCCCATTTAACTGATGAAAACACACTGCGTGTTCATGAGGAATGATTACATCAAGATGTGGATTGGAATGCAGGTGCGAAAAACTTCATATAAATAAAATAGCCTGCTCCTCTCTCGCTGTTGCTTGCGTGCTAGTGATTACATGATTACAAAGACATAATATATTTCATGATCAGTAATCAAATAAGCAAATTTGTGACTAACTGTGTTAACTCATTTTGTACAAAAGGACAGGTTTCTTTCAGTAAAGCACTTTCACAAAATGCTCTATGAAAACTCACACGCAGGATCGGAATTATCATAATCATCTGGTTTTGCACAAATTTTTCACTCAAACTGTTATGCTGATAATATCATTTATAATGAAAAATAAATTATTCAATTAGAAAAATGCAAAATAGAAACATTTTCACAAGTGGACTCAAACATGCTCATGTTTGAGTCTACTTGGCACAGCCATTGACCAGGCAAATAAAAAATGGCACTCCATGTCAAAAAGGTTGCCGACCCCTGGTCTAGGCTAAAGACCCATCTCTTCAGACAGTCATACACCTAATTTATCCCTCAACCCGTAGTTATGCTGCACTATCCAGGTCCGCTGGAACTGGAAACACTTTTTATATTCTATAACAATCCTTTAAAATGTAATGGCATCTATTCTACTATTATTCTATCTGTTTCCCTGTCTCAACCTCAGGATACATTTCCTGAGGTTACCAGAGCCTGCCAAATCCTTCATCAGTCAAATAACAAAGGACAATGCATCTATGTGCAATTCTGCAGATAATTCAAGATGGACTTCAAAAACTTTGTCATTACTCTTACAGTTCATACAAAATCCTTTTGTTTAACATTGGCCTCCAACATCTACTCAGTTTACTAATTTAAACCATGACTTGTACTACACATTACTAATAAACGTAACTAGATAACTAATCTTGGCATTATATTCATGCTGTTTAGCCAGAGGGGAACTGGTTATATACCCCAAGGTTATTTTGCTCCATTAACTAACATCTTATGGAGTTTTGTGTTCTTTGTCACAGTCGCTTTTGGCTTGCACACAGTGATAACTCTAAGACATTACAGATTACAGTTTCATTTTCTGTAAAACTGCTTTGAAATTATGTGTGTTGTGAAAAGCGCTTTACAACTAAAAATGATGACTTGAATCTATTTACAATTACTTGATTTTTAGAATCTGATAACACAATCCAGATTACATGTAATCTATTGCTAACCAGCACTGCTAATAACCAATTGGTAACAGAATAAATATCTTGATAATAGTAAAGTCGAAAGTTATGGCAAAGTTATGGCACCTCTTTACCACAGTTTAACACACTAACTGGAAATAAATATGACCACTAACCAGGGAAATTGGCCAGAAAGGGTAGAAAAGAAAGCAATCAGAAGACATTGTTAATGACAAAATCAATCAATCAAAGTAAGCTAGAATATCGTAAGTAGGTCTCTGCATTATCATATTATTATATTATCATATTATTATATTATCATTATTATACATCTACAACATCACCTCTATAACATCAGCCTGTTGCAGGTCAACATTACTGCACAGTTGCACTTTACCATGCACAATGTACATATTGCCAGTCAAACTGTTGCTGCTACCACCTCTACATCTGTCATTATGCACTATTTCAATACTTTGTTTATGTAGTATATTTCTTCTTTCTCCTGTTATATATATATATATATATATATATATATATATATACACTATATTGCCAAAAGTATTCGCTCACCCATCCAAATAATTGAATTCAGATGTTCCAATCACTTCTATGGCCACAGGTGTATAAAATGAAGCACCTAGGCATGCAGACTGCTTCAACAAACATTTGTGAAAGAATGGGCCACTCTCAGGAGCACAGTGAATTCCAGCGTGGTACTGTGATAGGATGCCACCTGTGCAACAAGTCCAGTCGTGAAATTTCCTCGCTACTAAATATTCCACAGTCAACTGTCAGTGGTATTATAACAAAGTGGAAGCGATTGGGAATGACAGCAACTCAGCCACGAAGTGGTAGGCCACGTAAAATGACAGAGCGGGGTCAGCGGATGCTGAGGCGCATAGTGTGCAGAGGTCGCCAACTTTCTGCAGAGTCAATCGCTACTGACCTCCAAAGTTCATGTGGCCTTCAGATTAGCTCAAGAACAGTGCGTAGAGAGCTTCATGGAATGGGTTTCCATGGCCGAGCAGCTGCATCCAAGCCATATATCACCAAGTGCAATGCAAAGCGTCGGATGCAGTGGTGTAAAGCACGCCACCACTGGACTCTAGAGCAGTGGAGACGCGTTCTCTGGAGTGACGAATCACGCTTCTCCATCTGGCAATCTGATGGACGAGTCTGGGTTTGGCGGTTGCCAGGAGAACGGTACTTGTCTGACTGCATTGTGCCAACTGTGAAGTTTGGTGGAGGGGGGATTATGGTGTGGGGTTGTTTTTCAGGAGCTGGGCTTGGCCCCTTAGTTCCAGTGAAAGGAACTCTGAATGCTTCAGCATACCAAGAGATTTTGGACAATTCCATGCTCCCAACTTTGTGGGAACAGTTTGGGGATGGCCCCTTCCTGTTCCAACATGACTGCGCACCAGTGCACAAAGCAAGGTGCATAAAGACATGGATGAGCGAGTTTGGTGCGGAAGAACTTGACTGGCCTGCACAGAGTCCTGACCTCAACCCGATAGAGCACCTTTGGGATGAATTAGAGCGAAGACTGCGAGCCAGGCCTTCTCGTCCAACATCAGTGTCTGACCTCACAAATGCGCTTCTGGAAGAATGGTCAAAAAATTCCCATAAACACACTCCCAAACCTTGTGGAAAGCCTTCCCAGAAGAGTTGAAGCTGTTATAGCTGCAAAGGGTGGGCCGACGTCATATTAAACCCTATGGATTAAGAATGGGATGTCACTTAAGTTCATATGTGTCTAAAGGCAGATGAGCGAATACTTTTGGCAATATAGTGTATATATATAATTTTATCATAAACTGTGGGGAGAAAAGTCGTACCAAGAATTTCACTACATGTCATACTGTGTTTGGTTATGTATGTGACCAATAAAACTTGAAACTTGATATATGTGATGTATTGTAATTCCATCCCTCTTTCACATACATGTGTGGGAAAGAGACATATGTATTTCTGTATTTGGTGGCGTGAGCAATTTTCATAATTTAATATTTTGATGGTCTCAGCATGAACTTCATAGAAAATAAGTAGTAATTAAATGCAAAGAGAATGAAGGTAAACCTTTGATGAACCTTTTACCTGAGAGGATGAAGAATTAAAGTGTTGGTTTGGAGATAGTAGGTTGGACTGAGCTTTGAAGCTGCCAGCTATCTGTGCCACCTAGAAAGCACACCAGGAATCAAGGAGCAAAATATAGAGTCTATAAGAGAAAAGGGCTAGTGCTGAAACACAGTGGCAAAAAGCATGTGAGATTAAAGCAGAAGAGGCCATTGTAGAGAAAACTTGGGCAAAACTGCTAAGGGAGCCAGCAAGAAGATATCCAATGTCGAAAAATAATAGATGTTTGTGTACAAACATATAAATAATATAATTTTGCCACAGAAATAGATTATTAGAAAAAAAGAAAAAAAAAGTCTAAAATTCCTTAATATTTTACTAATTGTACTAACATTGTTTACATGCAAAGGATCCCAAAATTAATTGTCAGAGGGAAGGGATGGATATGCTCTGAATGCACAATCAATCATCAATTAATTAAACAGGAAATTAAATGAACATACCACATGTAGCAATCTGTTGAAAAAGATAGACAAGGATATCTGTCATGTTCCTTGGGTGTTTTAAAGTTGGTATTCTCCCTAGCTCAAGCAGAAGATGTCTTCCAATTGGCACCTTGGAGTGGAGATGAATCAGGCATTACCTTGGTGTTCTATTTCTTTGCCACTACATTTGTCTTTTTTTGAAGTCATTAAGGAACTGGAAGGTGCCATCTGTTTTGGGACCATTGGGCTGGACCAGGCACTTTGTGACTCCAGTGGCAGCAAACAGCCATCTTTCTTTGTGTAATTGCTCCAGTTTGGCTTCTTCCATTTTTGTTTCTGACTTGAATGTGTGACATGTAACATCCTGCTGAATGAATGTTAAATGATCTATCCTGACCGACAACGCCAGGAATGTTAGATATAGTCTTCCATTAGACCTCTCTCTGTGTCAGAAGTTATCCAAATATCAGAGTATTTTCTGATATCAAAAACACACTCAACATCAACAGCTTGTTATGTTAACTCTTCTACTTGCCCAAGAGCTAGGCAGAGCCAGCCGGGGAATATACAGTGGGCATCCAACCAGACTGACCCATACTTACGTGGTGATTAACATTGTAGTAAATCTTGAAATTCTCATACCTGAGACACATTCGTGAAATCACTGCCAGAAGTCGCAAAGGGACACTTTTGGCACCATCGTTTATTGTGAAGAAAGTTATTATGATTAACATTGTTAAAATTATTATTTGTATTGTATTAATACATTTTGATGTGTAGAAGGTGAACTAACAATACAAAATTAATGGCAGTATTAAGTTATATCTTAGTTAGCTCATGAATTGGTATCTAGAAAAAATGCTTGAATGTCAGCCTTTTTCAATAAATAAAAACTTGTTTTAGCTATTTAATTATCTTCCTGAAAATAAAAATGAAAATACATTGTGAGCATTCATAATTTGATTTTAATCAAATGCCCTAATGAAAAAAACACCAACAATGCATTTAATTAACGGCGTTAACCTGTGTTATAATTGACCTGCCTAGTCTACAGTGATAAACTAACATGGTTCAATTGAAACCACGCTCCGAAGCGTGATGAGATATATATGTGCTTATTTATTCAAACGCATGTATTGAGACAAATAATGTGGTCACAATACCTCCAGCCTTATTCAAGTAATGAAAAATTGTGAATCTTTTTTAAATATTTTATAATTTGATTTCATTTGATAAGTATTCTGCTCCCATAAAGAATAAATCTGTTCACTTTTTCTTTAATTTTTATTGACAGGAGAATATAAAATAATATGACACAATGGTATACATATAAATTAATTAATTCATATTTGATAATCCTGTTTAAAAATAGAAAATATGCCCTAGCCTATTGGCACATTAAAAGAAAGCACAGGTTTAGAGTCTTGACAGTTTTTGAAAGTTTTGAATATGCTGCCTAATTATGCTTGCTCCTAACGTTTGTGCATATATGTAAAAATACAAGTGATAATTATCTTTAAAGAAATGTGAATGAATAAATGCAAACAAACAACTCTCCGATGCGTCTGCATCCTTGTGAATGCTGAATGCTGCAGGAAAGTCTTTATCTAGCGTCTCCATTGCAATGTTTAGCCAGAAAAAGTATATTGTGGTGTTTACAATATTGTGGCGTAACAACTTCTTCCTCTTTTACGGTGGTTGGCCAAACAAGTTTAACTTGCCCTTACCACCTCCAACTGAATGGTTGTTACGTTGGAGGCTTTGAAAAAAGGCTTTGAGGCATTCAGCTCTGGCCTGTTCAAATTCTATGGTTATGGGCTCAGCCATTGACTATGAAATCAAAAAATGGCACTCCATGTCAAAGAGTTGCTGACCCCTGGACTAGAGTAACACATATCTTCTGTTTTCTGCAGGGAGCGATTAGGCCTTTTCTTCCAACTACATCTCTAACCAGAAACATAGCACTTAATTGCACACTGCACTGCACCGCCAGGTGACAACCACCACATGTTCTACAAATACTTGGACTAAGACACACCGGACCTCCCTTTCTCCTTGTATCCTGATCTTAAATTATTCTAAATAAACGTTGCCCTCCGGGGTAGATCACATTTCAATCTTTGTGTTTGCCTCGTTCCTCCACTACACTTTTTAATGACGTTAAAAATGGCTTCTGGATAGCAAGAGGCATAATCAAAAAGAAATAGGATGTTTTCACGCACAGAGTCAGACAGTTAAGTACCCTGGTATGCTTTAAGAGCACCTCTATGTTTGATAGTGGCACCAACTGTAAAAATTAAAAGATACTCAAGGCACCATTTGGGGTTCCTCTGCTGCCACACCTGCGGAGACATTTTGAGATCCTTCAGGCACCCTTTAAATGAGCCTCAAACCTAGAACCACTAGGTTTGCTGAATTTCCTATTGTCGTCATCTCAAATAATTCCCTTATTAAACAAATGTCAGCAGATGTGTGAAGGGAAATATGTTTGAGGAAAGTGTGGAGGAAACTCATTAAACACATGGGATTGCATTTTTGATGGAAAAGTTTTGTCTTTCGAGGCCTGACTTGGGTGTTGCCCTCAGGTATAGTGATTGAAAATACACCATTTCCTACTATTTGCTTGACTCGGTGGCTGTGGTTTTTTCATTGGCAATCTAGCGGGAGTGCAGGTTTGTCACACCCAAGACTGCACTAAAATGCGTTTGGCCCGTGCCTTTGTGACTCGAAAAACACAGTCGAGTAGCAGCAGCAACAACAACAACATTAGCTAGTTCCTGTATTCTGTTTCCTGTTTGTTTGCATCTGTCATGCAGCTTCTAAAAAGGGAGAGCATGTGTTTCTGCATGAGTTTGCAACTGGATCGCATAGACATGGCAGTCGGGTAATGTGTGATCCCCAGTCATTTGGTGTGTGATGCCCAGTTTTTTTTTTTCTGTAGTGACTTTCAAAGTTGGTAAGTGTATGATGCCTAGTAATTTAAAATTGGTTCAGATTTCAAAAGTTGTGTAGTGTAATCCAGCCTTAAGTTTCTCATAGCCCTTTTCCACCAAAATTGTGATGGTTCTTGTGCTGAGCCTGTTGTGTTCACAGGCTGTTCACGGCCGGGTCAATCTGTATCTGTATCTGAATCGTAAACCGGACATGCTTTTCCATTGACTTGACGTAACGGGTTACGTGGCTACATGGTAGTTTTACATTACTATCTCACCTACCCATAAGCAAACATGGTGAGTCACAGTGTTTGTGTACAGCTTTTACTTCTGTTTTTGAGGACATATTTAAACATACAAAGAAATGCAATCCAACATTATTACATTTCTCAAAAAAATTGCGAGAAATGACATCAATGCTCAAGATGACAGGTAATGTAATTACATGATTTTGTATGAACTTTTTAATTTGGCTTTACTAGCTAAGTGCTATAATCAGTAATAGTGAAATCCTTATCAACATTGCGGTAGCAGATGGTTATATTTGGAGTTTTGCCATAGCATTTAATATTATGTTTACGTCTTGATTGAGAATCCCACAGGTTTACTTAACAGATAGCCGTGATCTTCATAACTTAGTGAGTAGCTGGTCAAAAATCCCCTTACTGAACAAAACAATGCACAAAATAAGATGTGAAGAGTGTAAGGAAAGCTAACAAAGATGGCAAATTGATTAATTTACTGAGATCAGCTGCAGAGGACACCAAATACCGGCGTGCTTAATTTCTTGCTGTATCTCCTCATAGTGTCTTATTTTTTCTTTTGCGATCTCTTTGTTTATCTCGGATCTCCGTAGAAGACCATTTCACAAGTAGAATGCTCATTTTGTCCGCATTTCCTCAACACTTTTAATCTCTGATATTTAAAAAAAAAAAAATAATTGTTGTTATAGAGTGAAGAAGTACTCCTCGCTGCAGACAGTAGCTACTGCTGTTGTTGTTTGGAAACCGTTACCTGGTGACGAAACATGATTCCGCCCCCTGACGTATGAATCAGTTCCTGCGTATAGACCAGCAAGCTTTTGGGGCCAGTGTGGAACCAGAACGTCATGGTTACTTGTGTAACCTCCGTTCCCTAATGGAGGGAATGAGACGTTGTGTCGATGTAGTGACACTAGGGGTCACTCTTGGGAGCCCGAGACACCTCTGGTCTTTGATAAAAGGCCAATGAAAATTGGCGAGTGGTATTTGCATGCCACTCCCCCGGACATACGGGTATAAAAGGAGCTGGTATGCAACCACTCATTCAGGATTTATGCTGAGGAGCCGATATAAGGTCCGGCCATTTCAGCGGGTAGTTCAGCGTTGTGGCAGGAGGGACACAACGTCTCGTTCCCTCCATCAGGGAACGGAGGTTACACAAGTAACCATGATGTTCCCTATCTGTCACTCATTTGACGTTGTGTCGATGTAGTGACACTAGGGGTCCCTATATAAAATGCCACAATTAGCTGAACTGTGTTACGTGAACTGGTGGTGTGTGGTGGGCAGACTACTGTGTGCCTCATAGCCAGCACACCAGGTCGACATGTAACCTCCCCCAACATAGTTATGAGTGTCGAACGGCCCTTTGGGGACAAGTCGACTACCCAAAAGAGACAGGCTTAACCCAGTCATGGCCTCTTTTCCCCTTCTCTTTTTCCACTCCCTAAAAAAGAAGGGGGATTATCTGACTGGGCCGCCAGGTCTAGTTGGGGGGTGTCCCTCCCAAGGGGAAGATACCGCGGAGACCACACCTTGCCCAAAGAGATGGGGGGATATTTAAGTGTAAGAATACGTCTTTCCGACCATGTGGAGAGTCTTCAAGGTAGATCCTACCCAACGGGGGAGGAGTTACTACAAACATGGAGACTGGGGCAGAGGGGCTCTGCCCTAGGAAGACGCAGTTTGCCAACAGGGAAACGAACTAGCGGAAGATATATATCACATGGGGTTAGCCTTACAGGGAACCGCCACATGCGGAGCACCTACCCCAGAACAGGACTCTTAGTTAGCACGTGTACTGGGCTGGCAGCAAGTCTCTCAGAAAACTTGACTTCCACAGGGCTCGGAGGAAGTCAACCAGGGAACAAAGTTTGTGAACACTACTGGGAATTAATGGCGCATGTCTTCAGCTCCAAGGGAGGTGGAAGGTGCTATGTGCAAGCGATACACCCGGCCAGCTATCCCGGGCTTATCCGCTTGTGTTAAGTGCCACTACATGGGACGAAACCGGTTCCACCCGGAGGTTGTAGAACCTTGCAAAGGTGTTGGGTGTTGCCCAGCCCGCTGCTCTGCAAATGTCTGTTAGAGAGGCACCTCTGGCCAGGGCCCAGGAAGCCGCTACACCTCTGGTAGAATGGGCTCATAGCCCTACCGGGGGCGGCATGTCCTGGGCGAGATATGCCATAGTTATGGCATCAATGAGCCAGTGGGCGATCCTCTGCTTGGAGACAGCGCTTCCTTTCCGCTGTGCACCAAAGCAGACAAAGAGCTGCTCAGAGATTCTAAAGCTCTGCGTGCGATCCAAATAGATGCGTAAAGCGCACACCGGACACAGCAACGACAGGGCTGGGTCTACCTCCTCCTGGGGCAGTGCTTGCAAGTTCACCACCTGGTCCCTAAAAGGGGCGGTGGGAACCTTGGGCACATAGCCCGGTCGGGGTCTCAGGATCACGTGAGAGTAACCCGGACCGAACTCCAGGCACGTTTCACTGACAGAGAATGCTTGCAGGTCACCTACCTTCTTGATGGAAGTGAGCGCAGTCAGGAGGGCAGTCTTCAAGGAGAGTGCCTTAAGCTCGGCTGACTGCAAAGGCTCAAAGGGGGCTCTCTGTAGAACCTGAAGAACTACAGAGAGGTCCCATGAGGGAACGAGGTGCGGTCTGGAGGGATTCAGCCTCCTGGCGCCTCTCAAGAACCTGATGATCAGGTTGTGCTTCCCTAAGGACTTACCGTCGACTGCGTCATGGTGTGCTGCTATGGCGGCAACGTACACCTTCAAGGTGGAAGGGGACAGCCTCCCTTCCAACCTCTCCTGCAGGAAGGAAAGCACTGATCCGACTGCGCATCTCTGGGGGTCTTCGCATCGGGAAGAACACCACTTAACGAACAGACGCCACTTAAAAGCATACAGGCGCCTTGTAGAGGGAGCCCTATCCTGAGTGATCGTGTCTACCACCGCGAGGGGCCAGACATGGAGATTCCAGAGGTCTGGGCGCGGGTGCCAGAGGGTGCCCCATCCCTGAGAGAGAAGGTCCTTCCTCAGGGGAATTTGCCAGGGGGGAGCTGTCGCGAGGAGCGTGAGGTCCGAGAACCATGTCTGGGTGGGCCAGTAGGGTGCTACCAGGACGACCTACTCTTCGTCCTCCCTGACCTTGCACAGGGTCTGTGCAAGCAGACTCACTGGGGGAAACGCATATTTGCGTAGGCCAGGGGGCCAGCTGTGTGCCAGTGCGTCTATGCCTCGGTGAGGGTGTAATAGAGCGGGCAGTGGGAGGATTCTTGGGAGGTGAACAGGTCCACCTGTGCCCATCCGAATCGACTCCAAATCAGTCTCCTCTTCAACTGAGGGTAAACTGCCATGACAGCATGTCCGCTGTAGTGTTGAGGTTGCCCAGGATGTGAGTGGCTCGCAGCGACTTGAAGTGCTGCTGACTCCAGAGGAGGAGACGGCAGGCGAGTTGTGACATAGAACGAGAGCGCAGACCGCCTTGGCGGTTGACATATGCTACCGTTGCCATGCTGTCTGTCCAAACTAACACGTGCTTGCCCTGGATCAACGGCCGGAACCTCCGCAGGGCAAGCAGAATTGTCAACAACTTGAGGCAGTTGATGTGCCAATGCAGTCGCGGGCCTGTCCAGAGGCCAGCGGCTGCGTGCCCTTTGCAAACAGCGCCCCAGCCCATTTTGGAGGCATCTGTCGTGACCACGACGTGCCTGGAGACCAGTTCTAAAGGAACACCTGCTTGTAGAAACGAGAGGTCGGTCCAAGGGCTGAAAAAACAGTGACAGACCGGCGTGATGGCCACGCGATGTGTCCGTGGCGCCATGCCCATCTCGGGACTCGAGTCTGGAGCCAGTGCTGAAGCGGCCTCATATGCATCAACTCGAGCGGGGTGGCCACCGCCGAGGACGCCATATGCCCCAAGAGCCTCTGAAAAAGTTTCAGTGGAACCGCTGTTTTCTGTTTGAATGCCTTCAAACAGGCCAGCACCGACTGGGCACACTCGTTCATAAGGCGAGTCGTCAAGGAGACTGAGTCTAACTCCAATCCGAGAAAAGAGATGCTCTGAACCGGGAGGATCTTTCTCTTTCCCAGTTGACCCGAAGCCCTAGTTGGCTGAGGTGTGAGAGCACCAGGGCCCTGTCTGCGCACAACATGTCTCGAGAGTGAGCTAGGATTAGCCAGTCGTCGAGATATTTGAGAATGCGAATGCCCACCTCCCTTAACGAGGCAAGGGCAGCCTCTGTGAGGAGACAGGAACAGGCCGAAAGGGAGGACTTTGTACTGATATGCCTGACCCTCGAATGCAAAATGCAGGAAGGGTCTGTGTTGAGGAAGGATCGAGACATGGAAGTACGCGTCCTTCAGGTCTACCGCCGCGAACCAATCTTGATGCCGGACGCTCGCCAGAATGCGTTTTTGCGTCAGCATCTTGAACGGGAGTCTGTGTAAAGCCTGGTTTAGTACTTGCAGGTCCAAGATTGGCCGCAACCCACCGCCTTTTTTCGGTACGATGAAGTAGGGGCTGTAAAACCCTTTCTTCATCTCGGCTGGAGGGACAGGTTCCATCGCGTCCTTCCGTAGGAGGGTAGCGATCTCCGCACGCAGGGTGGCAGCGTTTTCGCCCTTGACCAAGGTGAAGTGAATACCGCTGAAGTGAGTTCCACTCTAACCCGACGAAAGCAAGCCGCGACTGCAATGTTGCCATGGTCATGTTCTTGCAGTGAGAACATGAACCATCCACAAACGCTGCCACCGTGTGGGTCACGCACAGACACGAAAGACAGCGATTATGACCATCCGAAGTTGAGAGATTACGACCGCAACCAGGAATAACACACAATCGGAAAGGCATCTTTAAAAAGACGCATCTTTAAAAAGACGTTCCATGTATGCCGCTCTTTTATACCCGTATGTCCGGGGGAGTGGCATGCAAATACCACTCGCCAATTTTAATTGGCCTTTTATCAAAGACCAGAGGTGTCTCGGGCTCCCAAGAGTGACCCCTAGTGTCACTACATCGACACAACGTCGAGTGAGTGATAGATAGGGAACGGCCTTTTCTCTGGTGGAAACATGCGGAACAGTTCGAAAATTTGCACCGGCCCAGGAACCCGCACCCAAACCACTTTTTACAGTGGCAGGGTGCTGGTTGGTGATTTTGGGGGTTATTTTCAATTACATAATTAGGAGTTTTACCTCAGCATCAAATCCTGACCAGTGGAACCTGGGAATAAAGCATTTACATTTTTAACCAAATGTGCTACCTAGAAAAATATAAATAGATTCTGTCCCTAAATTGTCATTTAAATTATTAGTGTCCTGTAAAATGCTGGTTCTGCGCCTGCAACATCCAGTCCAGAGTATTCCCTTTACTGCATGACTCTACCTTTAAACACATCATGACTACAAATGTCAGGATGATGCTCATGTACACTGCCTGGCAAAAAATAAAATAAAAAATAAAACAAAATTGCTGTTTGGATTTAAATAAGCAGATACTTAAGAGCCTATGAATGGATCATTATTGCAGTGATTAATATGTTTCAGCTTACAACAATTCTTTTAACCCCAACTGATGCAGTGTGTAGCTTCTCATTTCTTAAACAACCATGTCAGAAGACGTATCCCGTGATCGTGGAAAAGATGTTACTGTGTTTCAGAAGGGGCAAAATATTGGCCTGCATCAAGCAAAGAAAACCACTAAGGAGATTGCTGAAATCACTGGAATTGGGTTAAGAACTGTTCAACGCATTATTAAAACCTGGAAGGGTAATGGTGAACTGTCAGCTTCCCGGAAGAAATGTGGTTAAAAAAAAAAAAAAAAAAAAATGCTTGAAGTCGCATAGTAAAAAATCAACAGTAGAACTCACGGCTATGATTAATAGTGAAAGTAAGAGCATTTCCACACGCACAATGTGACAAGATTTTCAAGAGTTGGGACTAAACAGCTGTGCAGCCACAAGTAAGCCACCTGTTAGTGAGGCTAATTGGAAAGAAATACTTCAATTTGCTAGGGAGCATAAAGATTGGACTGTGGAGCAATGGAAAATGGTAATGGGAAAAGGTCATGTGGTCTGATGAGTCCAGATTTACCCTTTTCCAAAGCGATGGGCACTTCAGGGTAAGAAGGGAAGCGCACAAAACGATGCATCTGTCATGCATAGTGCCCACTGTACAAGCCTCTGGAGGCAGTGTTATGATCTGGGGTTGCGTCAATTGGTCAGGTCTAGGTTCAGCAATGTTACGCTGCAATAAAATGAAGTCTGCTGACTACCTGAATGTACTGAATGACCAGGTTATCCCATCAATGGATTTTTCTTCCCTGACAGCATGGGCATATTCCAGGATGACAATGCCAAGATTCATCTGGCTCAAATTGTGAAAGAGTGGTTCAGGGAGCATGAGGAATCATTTTCACACATGAATTGGCCACCACAGAGTCCTGACCTTAACCCCATTGAAAGTCTTTGGGATGTGCTGGAGAAGACTTTACGGAGTGGTTCGACTCTCCCATCGTCAATACAAGATCTTGGCCAAAAATGAATGCAACTCTGGATGGAAATAAATGTTGTGACGTTGCATAAGGTTGTCGAAACAATGCCACAACAAATGCGTGTTGTAATCACAGCTAAAGGTGTTCCAATGAAATATTACAGTATGCAACTTTTTTTTGTTTTTTTGGGCCAGGCAGTGTAGTAACCTAAAATCCTTGGGGTTTTTGGACACTGATGGTAGTGCTTTTTTAAACAAGCAGGGATAGTGCACAGGGCTAAAGACTAGTTGAAGATACCAGTGAAAAGTGGCTCTAGTTGATCTGCAAAGTGTTTCAGGGAGATTCAATCTTGTGCTGGTGCTTTCTTAGTTTTCGATCTTTTGAAGGGTTTTTTAATTTCCTGTTCACAGAGTGTCAGTATTGAGGTCTGTTGAGATCTGTGGATATGCCTTTCAAATCTGCAGTAGAAAGAATTGAGGCCATTGAACAATTGTCATTCATAGAACAAGAGGGCCTCTTCTTTTTGTGACTTCTTGCATGCATTTCCAGATTGAGAATAGGTCATTATAGGTCAGCATTACTCTTGCTGTTCTATTGGTGCCGGGTCGAGTTGAGACTGTTCAAGTATTTGAATAAAATATTCTGCTAAATGTCAACTGCATACAAAGTCAATGAGCACACTTTATTTGTAACGGGGGTGTGTTAAGATTTTATTTTTTCTATGTGAGATAAGTGTGTAACCTAAGTAGGTGAATCTTGAAGAGATATACTGCAACTTGAGGCTTTGTTTGGAAAAATCCAAGATGACATTACTGTATCTAATTATGCAAGAACCAAAAAGGAACAAATTAATCATTTGTTTCTTATTAGTTAACATTACTGTGTTTTGCTACTGCTGAAGTTCAATGTGTCTGAGTTCTTAGTTATTACTGAGTCTGAGTTCCCGTTTAATAGTTACTAAATATTAATATACTGTACGTATTTTATAAAGCGTGTTGTGTTGCTGTTTTTAAATGCCTGATAATCTGCTAAATCTACAATGACAAAGAGTGCTTGAAATCATCAGCAACTTATAAATGATGCCTCAGTGGAACATGCCTCTGGGAAAGTTTACTTAATATAAAACTGCTTGCAAATAGATTGTTAACTATTTTATTTGCTCTCTTTGTCACTCTAGATATCACAGGTTGGCACATTTGTGCTTGACATTGGGTTTCTTTCATTCGATAATGGGATCTTTCTCTAAGAACCTTTTGGTTTCCAAACTATGGGCAGCCACCAGTCTTACATTTGTGAAACAAAATAAAAGCACTCTATTTACTTGCATAACTTGCCCATTAAGGTCATAATTGTGTCTCACAAAATGTTTAAGCTGAAATGTGTAACCTTTGCTGTGTTAATATCTTTCTCAATGCAGAGACAACTATGAGTAAGCCATTCCTAGGTTAATTTTCTTTAAAGCTGTACACACTAGGCCCTATTTTTAAGAGTGCTTTGCCTTAAGGGCAGCACTATGCGATGCGTCATGCTGACGCAAAGTCAGTGGACATGTCCATAAAGTTTTGATATTTTTGTGCAAGTATGCGCTAAGTCCATGTGGAAATGAGTTGGCGAAACCACGCATACAAAGTGCTAATGGGCTGGGTCAAGTGCAAATTAATTCTGAGTTTCTTCTCTGGTTATTGCACCCTCTGCGTCCTATCATATATTCCATTTCATGTCAAGCAGCGTTGATATAATAGAAGACAGCCCATTCATAAGAATGTGGTAGTGTAAATGGGCTGTATGCAATGCATCCCCTCCTCTGTTGCCTGCACTGCTCCAGGCCGCGATGTATGTATTATATATTCTCTATCTGCCTTTCTGGGACTGTTGGCTCTCATCCTGTTCGCCCATGTATCACCTGCTTGAAATATGCTTTGTTTCTGTACCATTGTTAATTGTTTTATAATGTATATTTGTTATATGTTTCTCTGTTTAATGTTTTATGTTACATTTTTGCACATCATCTTTAAGCTTTGGAAATGTGCTATACAAATAAACATATTATTATTATCTCATTATTATTAATCATATTGATCTACTGATACACAAATCATGGCAAGTATTAAAAGTGATCGATAGCTCTTTGAAATCATTTGCTGGTGGAATCCCCAAACTACAACTGCAGGAACTGATTTTAGACTACACTGAAATTAGACGTGGTTCTCAAACGTCTAGCAAAATGACCTATTTTGGCAGGAAAATAGCAAATTGGGTTTGCGCCACTTCATTAACATGCAATACACATTACATTTACATTTATTCATTTGGCAGATGCTTTTATACAAAGCGACTTACAGAAGAGGAAAACATAAGCGAATCATCTTAAGGAGACAGTGGTATGAAAAGTGCTGTATTAAAAAGTTTCACTAGCATCATAATAGTATTCAAAACAGAATAAAGTGCAACAGAATTTTTATTTAATTTTTTTAATGACTGGTTGTCATGGAAGAGATGTGTTTTTAGTCGTATTTTGAAGACAGAGAGTGAGTCAGCTTCACGAATGGAGTTGGGATGGTCGTTCCACCAATGTGGTACAATGAAGCTGAAAGTCCGGGAAAGGTTTTTGGTGCCTCTTTGTGTTGGTACAACAAGGCGACGTTCCTTAGCCGACCGCAGGCTTCTAGTGGGCGCGTAGCTCTGCAAAAAAGATTTTAGGTATGCTGGAGCAGACCCAGTGACTGTTCTGTATGCCAGCATCAGAGCCTTGAATTTGATACGTGCATCAACCGGCAGCCAGTGGAGAGAGACAAGGAGTGGTGTAACGTGCTCTCTTTGGTTCATTAAAGACCAGACGTGCTGCTGCATTCTGGATCATTTGCAGGGGTCTAATTGCACATGCAGGGAGGCCTGCAATGAGAGCGTTACAGTAGTCCAGTCTAGTTATGACAAGTGACTGGACAAGCAGTTGTGTGGCATGTTCAGACAGGAAGGGTCTTATCTTCCTGATATTGTAGAGTGTAAATCTACATGATCTTGTGGTCTTTGAGATGTGGTCTGTGAAATTGAGTCTGTTGTCAATGGTTACCCCTAGATTTCTGACCTATTTGGAAGGCGTTACTGTAGTTGCACCCAGCTGCACGGTGATGTTGTGTTCAACAGCAGGGTTGGCTGGAAAGACAAGGAGTTCAGTCTTGGCTGGGCTGAGTTGCAGGTGGTGCTCCTTCATCCAGGCCGAGATGTCTGCCAGGCAGGCAGAAATTCGAGCAGTCACTGTGGTGTCATTGGGCTGGAAAGACAAGTAGATTTGCGTGTCATCAGCGTAGCAGAGGTAAGAGAAACCATGTGCCTGAATGATGGGTCGCAGTGATGTTGTGCATATAGAGAAGAGAAGTGGCCCAAGCACTGATCCCTGAGGTACCCCAGTAAGTAAATGATATGGCTTGGATACCTCACCTCTCCAGGCTACCTTGAAGGACCTACCTGAGAGATAGGAATTAAACCAGTCAAGCACAGTTCCTGTGATGCCCAGCGAGGAGAGGGTAGAGAGTAAGATCTGATGGTTGACTTTGTCAAAGGCTGCAGAAAGGTCAAGCAGAATCAGGACGGATGATCTGGATTCAGCTTTCACCCGTCTCAGCGACTCAGTGACAGACAGTAGGGCAGTCTCGGTGGAGTGTCCACTTTTGAAGCCTGACTGATTGTCATCCAGCAGCTTGTTCTGTGAGAGATTGGCAGAGATTTGATTGAAAACTGCCCTTTCAAGTCTTTTTGCCATGAATGGGATGAGAGAGACTGGTCTGTAGTGTTATATTTGTGTGGGATTAAGTGTGGGTTTCTTCAGCAGCGGGGTTACTCGAGCCTGCTTAAATGTAGTGGGAAAAGTGCCTGTAAGTAGAGATGTGTTAATTATGTGTGTGAGTGCAGGTAGGATGGACGGAGAAATGGCCTGGAGAAGGTGAGAAGGAATGGGGTCAAGGGAACAGGTGGTGGGGTGGTTGGAGAGGAGGAGTTTAGAGACCTCAGTGTCAGTCAGAGGAGAGAACATAAAGACGATATAAAAATAAAACATAAAGAAGAGTTGCATACAGGAGACAGGTGTTTGATGGTGTGGTGCTGAGAATGTATTGCTGATGGTTGTAACCTTACTGTATTAGTAAAAAATGTGGCGAAGACATCTGCTGTCAGTGATGTATCTGGTGGTGGAGGGCAGTGAAGTGTGCTGAATGTTCTAAACAAGCTGCGAGTGTCTGTGGTGCTGTTGATCTTGTTCTGGTAATAAGAGGTTGTTGCAGATTTCACGTTATCTGAAAAAGTTGCAAGCAGAGACTGATATTTACCTTGATCTGCTGGATCTTTAGATTTCTGCCATCTCCTCTCAGCTGCCCTGAGGTCAGTCCGATGTTCACGAAGGACGTCAGACAGCCAGGGGCTGGGTGGTGTAGCACGTGCTGGCCTAGAGGAGATATGACAGATGTTGTCTAGACAGGTTGTTAAAGTAGAGCTTAATGTGTCTGTGGCAGTGTTTACATCAAGTGTGGTAAATACATTTAGTGTGGGAAGAGAGGTAGAGACCGCAGTGGACAGGTGTGTGGGTGAAAGAGAATGGAGGTTACGGCGAAAGGAAACCAAAGGTGGAGACTGTTTTAATGTAGATGGGAGGGACATGTTGAATTGAACAAAGTAGTGATCAGAGACACGTAAAGGAGTAACAAGAATATTTGAGTTGGTACAGTTACGTGTAAAAATACTCACTTTTAGTTGAGTATTGAGTATTTAGTTGAGTACAGTTACGTGTAAAAATACACATATAGTTTCCGTGCATACACCCACAGAGTAAACACTCCCACCCATGCCCACTTACTCAATAATTGCGCTTAGAATTAGCACTCCCACAAAAATTGGATAAGACATAGTGTACGGTCATTGCGTTTAGCGCTGCGCCTAGCGCTGTCATGAAATTAGAGCCCTGTGTCTCTGTGGTGCTATAAAAATACCTTTGTTTGTTTTGAGAGACCTGTCCAGCCTGACAAAGCATCGTTGACTCAGCCAATGGTGTGAATTTGGGATTGGACTATCTGTTTGTTCAATAAATGGCAGGTGGGTGGCATTTTCAAAAAGCGGTTTGAAAACAGAGAGTTTGTTTTTTGTTTTTTTGCAATTCCAGCATTGGTGGTGCTGGTGGTGCTGAGATTACACAATTAAGCTTTAAGTAATGATGGATAGAATGCTTTTTTAATAAAATATGAACAAATGAGTATCTGCGCAAGTTACATTTATATATTCAGACTTTTATATAGTTGAATATACAACTCTATATTCACATTTACAACATAGTATATTCAGGATTTAAATCTATATATTCAGACCAATATTTTAGGTTAGTATTAACATGGACATGTAAAAGTTAAAGTTGACATTTAGTTGACATTTTTTTAGTTGTTGTAACTGATTGCATTATTTTTAAAGTGCATATAATGGATATAGTCTGTCATTTAATTATCTCATAAAAACTGCATGTGTAATAATTACCTAAGAATTTTAGTAATGTCTTTTTTTTTATTTATTTTTTTTTATATATATTTACATATGGAGTTGTGACATGCTGTGACTTCCCATAAGCAGTGATGGGCAGTAGCTTCGCTACAAATAGTGAAGCTATTAGCTTAACTACATTTCTGAGTAGTGAGTTGGTAGTTTTTCTAGTTTTTAAATCAAGTAGCTTTTCAGTAGTGAAGCTATATTTTTGATTATGTTGCGGCATAGCTTTAACAAAAGCTACACCGCTCATCATGTGTCTAACAGTTCAGTTTTATATTGTGTAGTGTATTGTGTTACACTGTGTGAACATCTGTGTATTTTATTCTGTATAGTATTACACAGAATAACAATATAACACTATACAGAATAACAATATATTGCTAATTGTCATTCTGTATTTTGTTTTTCTGAACATTGTTATATTGTTATTCTGTACATTGTCATATTGCTATTCTGTACATTGTTATTATGTTGAGTGTACTTATGCTTATTGTATATACATGTATGGCTGCAATGTCTGGACCACGCCCTTAAGCTTTTCACACATCATTTCACTTGTGTAATGGCATAGTGACAATAAAAGTGAGTTGATTTGAATTTAGCTGGTGCGCACTCTCACTTGCCAACACGCTCACTGAATATTTTAAAACACTGAAAAATAAAGATAACGCTGTTTGCAGTGTATCTACAATCAATAGAAACCAAACTTGTAAATGTATCCTATTGTTTGCCAGGGATGAAGGTCTTTATTAAGTTCAACACATGTGCAGCTTGTGAACGACTACTGCAGGTAAATACATCTTCCAACCAAAAGAGTATCAAAACACTAGTAGCCTACATGAAAAATATTTTTAAAAAAGTACAATGGCATTACAAAGTTTTTTTTTTTTTTTTTTTTTTTTTTGTCTGGTAGGGGTAATACTTTTATGAACCAAACATTACTCGTGTGCTTACCGATCGCGATCCATTGTCAGGGGAAGTTACAGTGCATGTTTACTAATGACTTCTGAAATTGACTTCTTATACATATTATTTTCATGTTTAATAAAGTATATTGTATCCCCATTATTGCTCGTTTTTTTGTTTTTAGTTTAGTGTTATTAGGGCTACAGTTTCACTTGCTTTATCAACTGCCGTGTTCATTTCTTCATTTTAGTCACAGTTTTAGTCTTTTGACCAAAATGTCCTTTAAACAGTCAATATTTTGTCATGTACAATTTAAAAATAAACATAAAATTTTAGTCAACGAAAATGATGACGTGCAAAATGGACAAAAAATTGTCAAACTGTAACAGACCAAACTTTAATCAAATATTCAAATATTTAGAAAAACAATTATAATCATTTTCTCATGTAAACATATCAAACATACAGAATAAATGTACATAGGCCTACTGTCCTTGTTGTGAAAAACCTGAGCTCCTGAAATAGTAATGAACAGACTGAAGTATTATCTACTTTTTAGAAGTTAGCCTACTGTACTCTGAGTTCTTCACACTTTAGAGACTCTTCATTTTCCGTGAAAGGATATTACATTGCGTGTATCCTGTTTTTTATGGAAACAGTGTATTCACAAAGCAAGTTACACAATGCAAATTATGATTATTCTGACTAGCGCATCATTTAATTCAAGTTCACGTTCATTCGTTTCGTTGTGCAGATGTAAGTTGTTCCATAAATGTTGTGGATATATTGATGAATCTCATGTATAGGATGCATTTAAATGAGGTTTTTACCCTGTTTTAAAGCAGTTGATTTTTCCGGTGTTTAAATCACGCAGCTCAAGTGGAGAAATGCCCAACACACTGGATTAATGGATTAAATGCATCCATATCTAATATATTCTCCTATTTACAGATTATCAAGATGTTTCTTCTTCTGTTTATATCTTGCACTGTTAATATCATGCAGTATAATTTTTATCATCATATTTTCATCAACAGTATGCTTTAATAAAATAATTTTATAATCTTAAGATTAACATTTTTATTGATTCATAGAAATGACAAAGAAAAACAAAACATATATACAATGAATCAACATTTAACTCCCACTACTACCCCTCCCCCTCCCCAATCAACAACCCCACCCCAACCCCCAACGAACATCCCCATGGTCTCACATAAGTACACACACACACAGAGAAAAAACAAAAAACAAATATATATAATCATACACATCTAAAACTATGCCTCTCTCTCCACAGTCCCTCTCCGAGAGTCCCCCAGAAATGTAAAATAACTGCCCCATTTCCCATCAATATATATTCCAGATCCCCAGCCTTCTACACGACACCTCCTCAAAAGCTGCCACCCTCCCCATCTCCTCGCACCACTCCCGAATTGAGGGCGCTCCAGCTGACTTCCATCCACTTAAAACAATCTGTCTGCCTATCATAACACTGGTCAGGACCCAATTTTTTATGTATTTATCTCCTATATCGATGACTGCCCCATCGCCCAAAACACAGAGTCTGGGGCAAAATGAAACCTGAGTGCCCAACACGTCACACACAAAACTCGGAACCTTCATTCCAACCAAAATTCCTGGATCTCAGCACACCACCAAAAAACACGAATCGTGTCTCCATCCTCCGATTGGCATCGCCAGCAAGTGGGTGTGTCTTTAAGACCAAGCCTATACAATCTAGAGGGGGTCCAGTAGAATCTATGTAAAATCTTGAATTGCATCAGGCACTCCCAAAAATAGTACAGAGCAGGTGGTGCAGCTGTAAATACCTAAAAAACTGAGATCTTTGAATCCCAAAATGTTGAACCAAATTTTCAAAGGATCTCAACATTCCACTCTCATATAGGTCACTGAGAGTAGCAACCCCCCTCACAATCCACTCTGACAAGCAGAAAGGGTGTCATGTTTATGTGTTTTGTTCTTGTTTTCATGTCGTTTATTTTCAGGTTTAGTTCCTGTTCCTGTCATGTCATGTGATTTCCTGTTCCCTCATGTGATCTTGTCATGTGTTTCCCCTGTTCATGTGTTTTATTTTCATTGGTTCATTGTTTGATTCATTGTTTACTCTGTTATTAGTCTTGTCTTTTCATTGGTTTAAGTTCATTTAGTCTTGTTATCTTGTTTATAGTTTAGTCTTGTGATTGGTTGTCTTGTTTACCTGTTACCCATGTCCTTGTATTTAAGCCCTCATGTTTGCCATTGTCTAGGGTCAGGTATTGTGTATGTAACTTTGTTGTATCTTGAAGTCAAAGTCAAAGACATGTTTATGTCAAGTCTTTAGTCAAGTCAAGTCAAGTCAAGTCTAGTCTAGTCTTTCATGTTTTTGTTTTGTTCACGTTAGTAGTCAGGGTTTTTGGATCTCACATTTGGAAATAAACTGCACTTGATTTCATCACTTCACCATCTTCTCTTCGTTTGCCTGTTTCCAGCATCGTTACAGAATACCTGACCACCCATAATGAACCCAGTAGTTCAGCTCCTACGTCTATGCCAGGGGAGTCGTCCCCTGGAGGAGTATGTGGAGGAATTCTGCGCTCTGGCCTGCAGGGTGGTTTTTAACTAGGTGGCCCTCAATTTCCTCTTTAATGCCTGACGGTCGGTGTGCCGATGGCCTTGCTCGGTACATCGTCCTTGCCCTACTGATGGGTGGTTCACCATTCACCGTAGGGGAGATGGACAACAAGCCAACGCCCATGCCTGCCACGGCCAACGAGCCAACGCCCACGCCTGCCACTGCCAATGAGCCAACACCCACACCTGCCACGGCCAACGAGTCAACGCCCACACCTGCCACGGCCAGCGAGCTAGAAGCTTCGTCCGTCCCAGAGTCAGCTCCAGGCCATGTCAGAGCCACGCCAGAGTCAGCTCCAGGCCATGTCAGAGCCACGCCAGAGTCAGCTCCAGGCCATGTCAGAGCCACGCCAGAGTCAGCTCCAGGCCATGTCAGAGCCACACCAGAGTCAGCTCCAGGCCATTTCAGAGCCACGCCAGTCAGCTCCAGGCCATGACAGAGCCACGCCTCAGCCTGCTCCATGCCACGTCACAGCCAAGCCCCAGACTGCTCCATGCCACGTCACAGCCGAACCTCAGTCTGCTCCATGCCACGTAAAAGCTGAACCTCAGTCTGCTCCATGTCAAAGCCAAGCTTCAGTCTGCTCCATGCCATGTCACAAGCAAGCCTCTGCTCTGCGATCCAGGCCCGCCTCTGCTCTGTGGTCTAGGCCCGCCTCTGCTCCACCGGGGTCCTCCATCCATGCAGCTCCGCCCCTCGAGCCTCTCAGGGCCCCACTTTCCATTGGCTTTGACCTGTTCCCACGCCCCACACCCTGTCTCGCCAGGCCACGCCCCACACCCTGTCTCGACAGGCCATGCTTTTTACATTTGTTGGAATTGCAGAAGTGATACATTAAAGCATATGATTATTTTTTTTTTCCATATGTGGCAACATCTCTAAACTCACCAGGGCGTGATCTGAGACTAAAATGTTTCCAATTGAGCAATCGACAACAGATGAAATGAGGGACATAGATATATTTAAAAAAATCTATTCTAGAATAAATCTTATGGACTGATGAAAAGAATATATAATCCCCACCAGATGGGTTCAGAAGTATCAAATATCTGTAAGACCAAGATTTTTACACATCCTGAGAAGCGTCAGTGTTGCTCTAGTCTTCATGATGCGCCTTTTTCGTCTCGTCTTCGTTATCATTGACGAAATCAAAAAACCTTTCGTCAACAAACGTTTTCATCTTTGATTTTGTTGACAAGATTAATAATGTAAAAATAATGAAGTTTTACATTGAACTTGAATCAGCAGTATCACGAGTTTCACCTCTTAAATTGACAATACAATACAAACAATAATAGTTGATAAAACACTTGAATAATCATATTAAAATATACTTGTAAATGGTGGTGATTCAGGAAAGTCCCCGCTCTCTATGTAAAAGCACTTTAAATGTAGTGTCAGAAAAGTGTACAATTCGTTCATTCAAAATATTTAAATAAGATTGTTGTTTATCTTCATTCAAGCAAGTAATATTTCATTTTTAAATGTTTAATCTTATAACATAATTATATCAACATGAAAATAGCACGTTATGACTCCGGCTCTGAATATCTTCCAGTCATGCTCACACAGGTGATGTCCAGGCAACCTCAAATCATGAGATTCATCCGCCAGAGCAGTAGTGTCGAAATACGACAAACGAAATGTATTCTTCTGCAAATTCCTTGCAGTTTTATATTTCAACCACAGATGTCGCTAAAGAACACAAAGTTATGTAGTGCAGCTTTAATGATGGGTAAGTCAAAATACAAGTCACATTTACTTAAGCAGTACACATTAATCATATAGTATGTTTACAGCATTGCATATTGTTGGTATCAAGCTGATTTCAGCATGTGCTTTGAGTGAATAGCTATTTATTGCTTTAAAAACATTTTTCATTTTTCAAGTGTGTAACTTATTTGGTGTTAAAATACTTTCTCTTATCCCAGCAAAAAGCTGTTTGAAAACAATGTTTCTTTTTGCATTTCTGTTCAGTGCAAAAATTACACACCTCAGCTCTAAATTACAACAAAAAATATCATAATTTTCAAATTAGCCAGATCTCACAAGCAGGAATGAAAAAGTTTGGAACTATGATGTGTGATATTGTAGCTATTTAGTACAGACCCTTGTTCACAATAAATATGTTCTCACAGATAAATGCATCTCTGAAATCACAGCTGTGAGGTCATAGATCAAACATTAGCTTATATAGGGATGTGGCTGGAGCTTGTAAAATGATGCAACTGCCCAAGTGAGAATGTATAGTGCTATATGAAGATGTAAATGCATCTTATTCTTTACTAATTTTTACTTTGTACAGTAAATGTTTTCCCCAACTCCCTGCAGCAATGCAGTCTCTATGGTAAGGGCAACTCATATACAGTCAATGTGTATAAAAAAAATTAAACCAAATACTTTCCCAGCAGCTTCACATAACCCCTTTCTGCTCTATTTTGGCTATCACAGATGATCTATCAAAAGCGAATCAGTGCTTTCATCAATAAAGAGACTCGTGTATTTTTCAGCATTCAAATTCTTTCAAATGGATGGATGTGGCTTGCCTATCAACTCCACAACAACAAAGATGCAATTCAGAAATATTAGAGGAAGATGGAGCCAAGTGTTTCTTTCCTCCCTCCCACCACACCTCACTGCTGTCGAATCCACCTTGTTAGCACACTTCCTTCAGAGCCTTAGCTACAATGAGCTGACATAGAATTAGATCTAGAAAGCCATGTTTCTGGAGAAGAAATATGGAGACAAAACATAGGAAAAAGTATTATTTCAATGCAAATGCTCAACACTTAGGAAACTGGCAAGGGATTTTGTCATGTGTTTAGGAACTCCGGGACAAATAATCACATCTGTCTTAAATTGTGATGAATCCAAAAGACAGTTAAAGGAATAATTCACCCAAAAATGAAAATTCTCTATTATTGACTATCACCTTTAAGCCATCTCATATGTGTATGTCTTTCTTTCTTCAGCAGAACCAAAATTAAGATTTTTATAAGCACATTTCATCTCAGTATGTCCATACAGTGCAAGTGAATGGGTGCCACAAGGCTGCTGGCTGTTTGATGGTCAAAAAGGCATATTTAGGCATCATAAAAGTAATTCACACGACTTGTCACCGTCCAGTCATATTAGTAGTCAAACTTTATTTTACATGGACCAAATGACCAGCTGAATACTACTCACTTTATCTTGGTAAACCCTCTGTTATTGCACACTTTAGCTTGTGGACAAAGTTAACCATAGCTGACAGTGAATATCACATTTCTACAAAGGCACTGATGATTGAAAACTTTTCCTTTTTCATAATGCTGCATCCACACCAATAAAGATTGGGAAAGCGGTTTGAAAATAGTGATGATTTTTGCAGTTCTGTTTGGTGATGGTAGTGGCACTGAAATTACACATTTCACCTTTAACTTTAGTGTGACAGCTCAAACTATGCTCAGACTATGATAATTATAATTTTTAGCATAATTGTTTCATGTTGCAATTATTTTGTGCCCATATGATTAACATTTGTTTGCTTTATGATTTTTTTTTTTTTTTTTAATGCTACCATGTAGTTGGAAAAAGAAAACACCTGGTGTCAGCTGTAAGGCAGCATTTTATTTCTTTTCCCCATACTGCAGATGTTACCAGACCTGGAGTGATTTCTAGCATGCTAAGTGAGATCATGCCTCATTCTCGCCTTTCACAAGCTTCTTACATACTGTCTATTTATCACCACGACTGATAGAGATAAAAGAGCCATAGAGTCTTGTTACTGTTGTGGGGAAACAGGGCTTATACATTACCAGACTGGTTTAAAATGTCTGAACTAATGGTTATGTCTGAGCCTGGTTCTTCTTTAACCAGAAAACTATTGTCATATGAATATCTACTTTTTATGTAGGTCTTGATAATATGGAGTGTTGTATTAAGTTCTAGTCAGATGAAGAAACAGAACTGTAGGAATGTGCTTGTCTGAATTAATGATTACCCTGTGTTTTGCCGACGGCCCTTAAATGCATACTTTACGCATTAAAACCCAATGCAACGCTTAACACATGACGGGCTGAAACACAAGAAAACATATTAATCAATGAAAAAAAAGCATAAAACAATTTAACAAACAAAAAAACAAAAATAGAAGTGATTGATAAAAAGCATTAAATGAAATTAAAGCTGAAACGAAACCACATGATGGACTTTAGAAGAGAATAAAAATCTAAAGAAAATCTAAAAAAGATCTCACTTATATAATTATATACTGTATATCTTTCTTTATATTCATATATTATATAAGGAATGCCCACACACCATTTTTTGCAGACCAAGAATGAGAACCATTAGTTCCTTTTTATACTCACTGATACCAATACTGTAATAAAAGGAGTTTGGCAAGCAATGGTTTAAAACCCAATTGCAGAAACTTTAATTAATCAAATGAAAACATCATAAATACACAAAACTCACCAACTCAAATTTAGAACACCAACTATGCTACACAAAGACAGGGTGAACACAAGGGTTATCAAATACACAAGTGCTGCGTCTGAATATTCATACTTCCCTAATATATAGTATGCCAAAATCAGTATGTCAGTTGAGTAGTATGTCCGAATCCTCAGTACTCATAATACCCGGATGACCAACTATTTCTGGCAAAGGTGTGAAGTATTGATCAACTGGACACTTTACTACCCATAATCCCACAGGAGCTGAGGAGACATCACGTTCAAAATGCTGGATTTAAAAGAATGGCTGAATATAAAACAGAAAATGTAATGTCTCTCTTTGGCGTAAGCCCTGTCTGGCGGTCCGAAGAAGTTGTACTCTTTGGAGATTTTATATGAAATACGCAATATCTCTGGCATGGTTGAGCAATACCTTTGCAATAGGAAAAGCTGTGCGTTTTTTTTTCTCCTCCCTCCTTTGAGTTTGATTTGTCCTTATCCTTTTTTTTTTTATCCATGTCCTTGAGTACGATTTTGGGCCCTCCATCGAGGAGCCCCTGGTTGTGCAGAATCTTTGCCAAAGACGAACAAAGTGGTACAGGTATGTAGCACTACATTAGGATTGTTGTGCAGCATCTTTGTTGAAAGATAAACAACATTTGATTATGAAAACCCTCCGATATGAACAATGTAGCGTAAAGCCATATGATAATGGCGACGTTGCATGCAATCCCTTCGTTGAAAGAAAACAACATTTGATTATGAACCCTCTGGTGAGGGCGGACATTGATTGATGGTTATCTTTGCCGAAAGGTGAACAACATGCGTAAAGCCATACAATAATGGCAACGTTGCGTGCGATACCCTTCGTTGAAAGATCCCATGAGGCTCAAGCCCTCCAAGGAGGGCGGCCATTGTTTAATGATTATCTTTGCCAAGGTGAACAGCATACAGAAAGCCATACAATAATGGCGATGTTGTCGTGCAATACCCTGTTGAAAGATATCCCATGAGGCTCAAGCCCTCCAACGAGGGCGGCCGTTGATTAATGGTTATCTTTGCCAAGGTGAACAGCATACATAAAGCCATACGATAATGGCGATGTTGTCATGCAATACCCTGTTTAAAGGTATCCTATGATAGTGTGAGCTTTCCAGCAAGGGCGAGCTGGCTTGTACAATACCTATGCAAAGGAAACCATGCTTGAGATTATGGAAGCCCTGGCAAGGAGGGTAGATATAGTTATGCATTATCCTTGTGAAACGATGGACGTGCTTGGATTGAATCATTGTGTAGGGAAAGATGAGATGAGAGAGAGCCACCAACCACCACCAGATAGGTATGAAAACTTACAGCTGATGGAGAGTTGAGCTTGTTTGATGATTTGAGTGTTAGGTTGAATATATTTCAGGTAGGATGAAGAAGACCAGCGGCCGAGCATCTTGATAGTGGACTCTGGTATACCTCGATGAGCGGCAGTAGTAGCTGCTCCGATATGAAATGAGTGCCCCGAGAAGACATGGGGGGAGAGATCACAATGTTTTAGGGTAGTGGAGAGGTGGTTTCTGAACCAATAGCGTGACATTGGGGCTAGGGATCGAGTGATGAATAGGGGTGAGTCTGCAGTGAAATGTGAACAGGTTTGCAGGTATTTAACCATAGAGGTGAAGGGGAAAAAAAGGGCTAGATATTTTTTAAATGGTTATTTTCCATCCATGCCCAGATTGGTCTGATTTAGAGTGTTTGAGAAAAAGGGAGAAAGAAGTGGGGGAAAATAAAATGTCGGAAAAGGAAAGGTCGCGAGAAGGTGAAAAGGAGAGAGAGTTAGTAGTGAATTCTCCACACCTCATACGCCCATAAAAAGCTAAAAGGAAGGCTGCTTCTAGAAGAATATTAATATATTCTGTGAAGAGACCTGATCTGAGTGAAGAAATCATGAGGTGAAGGATGTCTAGGGTGATAGGTAACCTCTTGTCGGGGAGGGAGGGGTGGGATTTTTGGACTGCTTTGAGCAGCAGTCGAATGGAGGGATTGGAGAAAATGCTGGGGGTGTCAGGAGAGTGGCATCTGGCATGAAATTGAATGCCGGCTACCATTTTTTTGATAGATGAAAATTTGAGATGTCTAGTGTAAAAGCAAAAGGAAATGAATGCACAAACTGTGGAGATCAGAACGAAAAATAGAGGAGTACTGTGTGATAGGCAGAAGGAAGAATAGTGGGCCCAGGCGGAGTTGTAGGAAGTGAGTGTGGACCGGGCAATTCCTCTCTGCATGAGAGTTGTAGCGGAATTTAAAAGGGGTAGTAAAGAGGGGCTTAATCCAGCAGGAGGTCTGAGAGGGGTAGACAGGAAATAGTTTTTTTGCTGGCGGAGGGGCATAGTCTGTGGAACTCCTGGAAGCGAAAATGAGAGCAGGAGTCAGCGATTACATTAAAAAACCCAGGAATGTGTCTGGCTGAAATAATGAAATTGCAGGAAATGCTCTGCCATGTCATATGTCTCATGAGGGATATGATGAGGCTAGAGGAGGACTGGTCTTTATTGATTATGGTGACGACTGCGGAATTGTCGCAAAAAACTATGACGCGTTTGTGTGCCCAGAGGGAACCCCATATGACACTGGCCATGACGATGGGATAAATTTCAAAGAGAGCGGATGAGGGAGCGTTGGAAGCTATATTGAGAAATTCATCTGGCCATTTCCCTGTGAACCATGATTCTTGAATATATCCTCCGAATCCTATGGAGGGAGCTGCGTCTGTGAAAAGGGACATGTCATCCGGAGATTCAGGTTTTTCATTGTGAAAAAGGATATGCCATTCCAGTGATTTAATAGCTTTGACCAGAAGAGGAGGTCCAAGTGGCAACCATCATCGATTGATATGAATGGGCTAGTGTGAGGAGGCGGGAAATGAAGGAGCAGCCTTGAGGAATGATGCGCATGGCAAAATTCAGGTGGCCTAATAAGGACAGGAGATCGCGTTTTGAGACTGAAACTGACTGGAGAAATGACATGCAAATTGACCTGATCCTGTTGAGTTTATCTTTAGGCAGGGAAGCTTGCATGTTTAGAGAATCGAGCATGATGCCGAGAAATTCAAGAGACATTGTGGGGCCCATGGTTTTTTCACTTGAGAAGGGAACACCCAACTTGTGAAAAAGCTTGGTTAGGACATCCAAAATGGGAGTGTGTGCAGCGGGGTAATCGATAAGCAGAAAATCGTCGAGCAGGTGTAGTACGAAGGGAGCTTAAAATGATTGAGAAGGATCCAGCATAGGCCTTCCGAAAGCGAATTAAAAATTTGAGGGCTACTTCTGCACCCGAAAGTGAGTCTGACAGCGAAGTAAAATTTAGAATGCCATCTGACACCAAAAAGGGGCCAGTCAGCAGGGTGGATGGGCATGATTTTGAAAGCGTCTTTGATATCTGCTTTAGCGAGGAGGGCACCATGCCCGGCCTTGGTGATTAATTGAAAGGCATGAGCGACTGAGGCATAGAAAAGAGAAAATGGTTTTAAAGGAATCACGTCGTTCATGGTAGCCACGTATCCTGATCGTGGAGCGGACATATTGAAAATCAATCTTTTCTTGCCTGAATATTTGCGAGGGGCTAAGCCGATAGGATTCATCCTGAAAGGAGAGAAGGGAGGAGACCTGAAAGGGCCTATAAGATAACCTTTACTTAGTTCTTTAGCCAGGAGATCAGACACAACTGCAGGTTCTGCCAGCGCCGACTGTAGATTTTTTATACATGCGCGTGCAACGGGGGGAGAGAACGCCAACCTGAAATCCCTGTGTCAAACCACTTAGAAGAAAATCAACAAAAATGGGGTCGGGATGAGTAGAAAGGTAATGCGAGAGAACCGAAACATTAATTGGGGTGGAGGGATGGTGGGTTAGAATTTCCTTGAAAAAGCCTGTTGATTCCCTTGGGGGGTGCGAATGCGGCATGGACATACGGATTTCGGATGTGGGTCCTTGCAGAAAATGTACACATGGATTCATTAAAATTGTTACAAATGAGCCTGCCATTAACATAGTCAATAGAGTGACCCCGAGCATCGAAATGCCTTGCCGTTTGGCCTCTTGGCTCTACCTTGGGAAATGAGGCAGCAAATACAGTTTTTGGGCACATTGTGGACGAATGTCTGTGAGAGCTGCATATGGCGCAAGTGAGTGCTCAGTGCCCCCCAAAATGTCTGACGAGCAACTCTGTGTCGGAGATGGACCAGTTAATTCTTTTATTAAACTGGGAAATGTACATGGTGGATTTAGCTGAAAATGATTTATGATATTCATAGAAGAGTGTGCCGCCATATTGCTGATTGAAATTGGCGATCAATGCGAGGTAAGCATCTAGTTCTTCCCTGCGCTCAGGGAAAGCACTGCAGAGAATGTCTCTATAAATACCAAAAGCGATGACAAATTTGTGAAAGGGGAGGTTGCGCAAAAGTCTGGGATCTGAAGACTTGAGGGCTATTGACACACCCTGCAGTCCACAATTTGACGATCGCATGTGGGAGAGGCAAGCAAAAGAGATGCTAAATTTACGTCTTTACCTTTGATGATTTGAGCTCTGAGCACTGACGAGACCTTTGCTGCAGTGGGTGAAACAAAACTCGTAGCTGACGTATGAGCGGGGGAGGAGCTTGCCAGAGAGAAGTCAGGAGCAGCGTGCATGTGGGGAGGGCTAGCTAAAATAGCTACAGGGTGAGGGGCTAACTGTGCTGGAGCTGGAGAAATGGCAAGTTGCGAAGATTCGAGGAGTAAAAGTCTGGAATCTGTGATTTTAACTGACTCAGCGATTGATCTGAAGGTTTCTAGCACTGGGTAGAGTATTCTGGATGACGTGGATGCTGTGGCTTCGCCTGAGGGAAGTCTCAGATGAGACTGTGCGATAACCGGGGTTTCCGGATTTAGCGGAACGCTTACGCTCCGTAGTTATTGAAGCGGGGGAAGAGAGTTGAGAAGTCCTGGCTGCATCATGAGGAAGAGAAGGTGCGATTCCCTGGGTGTCGAGAGCTAGCTGATTCACCTGAGACCTAGAGAGTTCGGGATCGATGTTGCATTTCTAAAATCCTTCTGAGGGGGCAGCGATCCCATTGGGACTCCTGTGTACGAAGAGCTGTTTGATCCTGGATGAGAGGTAAGGAGCATGGAATGAAATCTGTGTCCTGAGTGGGTTTTGACTCGTCGTGGAGCGAAACTAAGTCTTCGTCGGACATAGTAGCTGTTGATGATTGTCGTGTTGGCACAACTGAACAGCAATGTGATAAAATATGAGCAGACTTATAAAGCAATGGCTTACATGTGATTGGCTAGGAGTTATCTAGCTAATGGTGCGATGATGTACAGCTGCTAGTTTTCCCGTTAGAACTACGCTGCGCTTACATGGACTCAGGCTGCAAATTAGCCTATGGCTAGAAGCCTGTATGTAGAGCATCTGCTGCTTGAAACTCGACGTAGCAATGTTATTCTACATTGTCTCTGTCAAATAAACTAACAAATAAATGAATTAATTACTCGCATGTATAGATAAAGTACATTACAATGTGTCCATCAAATATAGCACAGGATGCGATTTCAGACGCGGGGAATAACTAATGGGAAAACAAGACACGGCTGGGAAAAAAAAACAGGGAGGGAACCAGGAACAGAGACAAGACAACACCCTACAAACCATGTGTCTAAATAAAAGTAAAATATAACCTAGCGACCCCTACTAGCTACTAGGGAAAATCTCATATATATGACAGAAAACTGTTTTTGTTTTATTTTTTTGTACTGATGCAGTTTTCAAATACAATACTGTGAGACTGATGATTTGAGGACATTGAGGCCGTGTTTATGTAACGGCAGCCAGCTGGTAGGTAGCTATGCAGTGTGTAAACCCCTCTCCCTTGGCCTTAATGTTAGAGGCTGTAGTCTTCAGCCACCTCGTTAGCGCGCCCACCTCCCATGACAGAGACATCGGTTAGAATCCCGCTCGGAGTGGGTGGACCAGGACCGGCAACAGTAGTGCCGTGACCCAGATGGGAATGAGGTTTAGAGGGGTGAGTGTAACGGTAGCTAGCTGGTAGGTAGCTGTGCAGTGTTTAAACCTCACTCCCTTGGCCTCAAGTGGCACACTAGCTACTGACGCTAGAGGCTGTAGCCTTTAGCCTCCTCGTTAGCGTGCACGCCTCCCATACTGGAGATGCTCGGAGTGGGTCAAGCAGGACCGGCAAAATTTATTATGTTTCAGCAACTCTTACTCTAAAGTTATCATTAAAAAATTTATTTTTAGCTGTCACAAAATGATCAAAAATCACAAAATTCACAGATATAGAATGTAGATAAAAATTATCACTATAAACAAAACCAAGAGAGCTGACCTGATGACTTTACTGGTTTCAGCAACTGTAATTTAATATACATTTTCAAAAAAACAAATACAAAACATCATTTTGAACTGTACGGAGCCCCTGAGAGGACAGGGCGGGATTTTATTTTCCTGAAATAGTTTAGCATGCTTTCGCAGTAAATTTTGCAATCCCTTGCAATAGTTTTGCATGCCCTCGCAATAGTTTCCATTCCCTCGCAATAAGTTTTGGGTACCCTCTCAATGAATTTACCATGGTTTTACCTCAGTAACCATATTTTAACCATGATATTCGTAGTGAAATCATAGTAATAATACAGGAAAACTAAAACTATGGTAATAAAAAGCATAATTTAGTGGGCTTCATGGTTTTACAATGCAAATACCATAGTTTTACTATGGTTTTACTATGGTAATATTGTGGTAACTCTTTAAAATAAGGTTATATTTGTTAACATTAGTAAACAACATTAGTTAACATGAACTAACAATGCATAAAACTTTTACAGCATTTATTAATCTTGGTTAATGCTAATTTCAACATGATTTTTTAAATCAAAAGTTGGATGTTTACATTAGTTAATGCACCATAAACTAACATAAACTAACAATGAAAAATAATAATTAATTAACATTAACAAAGATTAATATATACTGTAAAAAAACAAACAATTTTTGTTCATCGTTAGTTAATGATACCTAATGCATTTACGAATGTTAACAAATGTAACCTTATAATAAATGTCTACAAATATTGTAGACTGTAGTAACCATAGTTTTTGGCGAAAAACATGTTTTCTTCTACAGTAATATTGTATGATTTTTGTATTGTATGATTGTTGTAGGCTAACCATTTTTTTATTTTTATTTATTATTATTTTTTTTTTTAAAGAATCCATGGTTTCACCATTGTAGTAACCATAAAAAGTGAGTGAAGTAACCATGTTTTTTTGGAGGAAACCATGGTTTTAATACTGTATCCATATAGTAACCATGGTTTTATTATAGATTAACCATGCTTAATATTGTGGTTACTATAGTTATAAAAGTAAAATCAAAATAACCACAAAATTATGATTTATATTACCATAGTTTTTGTTTTACTTTATTATTACTATAATGAAGAGGTGTGTTCAGTGTTAATGATGAAGTGGTCTATTGAACTGTACTTTAGCAAAAATCAATCAACAACTTCTGAAGCCAGTACCTCAGCAAAAGGAGCAATGGCAGAACCAAAAACACCCTATGTCTATGAACAAAATGTTCATTTTTAGAAGCAATTCCTTGTCAGATTAGAATGATATCTTAGTTTTTGTCGGCAGTATAATTTGTAATCAGACTTTCCAAAGCTACTATGGCCAGACATGCAGTATTCCAATTACATTAAAGTGACAGCAGTAGGACACAGATTGCAGAGTTTAGTGACTCGTTTGTCGTTTGCGGTGTGAATGGGGACTTAGGTACAAAAAAGAGAGTAATGAAATGTACTGCATGTATTGTATGCAGTGCAGAGCTAGTGCAGGAAACACAAACTTTGCAACAGGGTGTTCAAACTTTAAAAACAAAACTCTGAAGCTCCACAATGAAAGTGCAAAGCATAAACTTTGCAGAGATGCCTGTAAAAGGGGGAGAGACAAGAGGCTGCTAGCTGAGCTAGTGAGTTGACCGAGCTTGTGGCAAAGTTCAACACAGCTAATTATAATTAATTAATTATAATTTATAATAATTATATTTATTTATCACACATTTGCACATATAAAGTGAAATTCTTTTTTTTTTTTTTTCACATATCCCAGCTAAGCTGGGGTCAGAGTGCAGGGTCAGCCATGATACAGCACCCCTGGAGCAGATAGGGTCAAGGGCCTTGCTCAAGGGCCCAACAGTGGCATCTTGGCAGCACTGGGGCTTGAACCCCCAGCCTTCTGATTAGTAACCCAGAGCCTTAACTGCTGAGCCACCACTGCCCCTCTCACATAGCCAAACTGAGATGCAGTTTACTAAGTTCAAGTTCAATATATTTCTTCAAAAGAAAAACAGACTTCCCCTTAATTCAACATATGTGAATGACACACCATGTGCTTAATTTATTGGGGTCATTATGGACACAATGAAAAGCAAGACTGTGCATGGAGTGCCTCAGCCCCATTTTCTGTATATCTTTTACGATTGTTGGAGACACAGATGTGTCTATGAAGGAGTGCCAGATTATTTACAGTATGTGAAGCTAATCAAAATGGGCAAACCTGTTAATATCAACAATAAAGTAAAAAGTTAATTAGAGCACTTTGTTTAATAATTTTAAATGATTAACTCATTTGTTCTTTTTAAGGCATTTATGCAGCAACAAAAGAGGCATTCTCTGGTCTTGGGCCGCAGTGCAAAAACTGACTGACAAAACTGTAGCCATGGGGGCAGATGGTGCAGCAGTTATTCGTGGACCAAGGTTGGGGTAATATCCCTTGTCCAGACATAGGCAGCGAACTATGCTGTACCTTTTCATTGTATGCCTCAAAAGAAGTAAACATAAAGCTAACTATCAGTGCTTTAATTTTCCTGAGCACCATTTTCTTATTAAACTTTGTTGTCCGATGATTGGGAATGTGTACAACCTGCTCAATACGGTTTGGAAAACATACCATTTCAGCAGAAAGTCCATGAGGGAGTTGAAAGCCCTTGGACAAGAGCTAGGGGTGAAAGTTAATACCCCAAATGGAGTAAAAGGAATATGTTGGCTGCCACCTGTGTCCAAGGCTCTTGACACATTTCGAAATCTGGATATAATAATAGAATAATCAATGATTTAATGTTATTATTTCAGGATGTCACCCTTTTGCTTGGTGAAGTTGCAAAGCTGACAGAAAATGATAGCATTCACATCTCATCTCCACGACTGCATCAGGCAATAAAAGATACTGTAAACTGCACTGTAAAACACCTTCATAACAGATTTGGAAGCCTTTTAGGTAATAAGCTTTTCTTTAATGGTTGTTTTGCACTATCAAATTTGTACAATTATGCTGAGGTATCAATATACATTTTTGTTTTGTTTGTGTTGACAGGCACATTGGGCAGAACATATTAATGCCAAGGCAGTGAGATGCTTCATCATCTTTAATCATGAGTCCCGGCCAACTGAGAAAGACAAGCTACTGGACCATGGTGCAAAGATCTTGATCTTCTGTTGAAGAATTTCTCTCCTGTCCTCAAATGGTAACTTCTGTAGGTTCTACTGGTTGTTTAGATCAGTGTTACTATCAGAAATAATTAATAATTATTTCTTTAGTTATTAATCAATATTTAAATTAAATAATACAATCTAACTCATTAAAGCCTCATACGGGGCACCAGTAAATGTAGTGCACTACGTTCAGGAGCGGGTTTGGTTATTAGCAATAATTAATAATTATCAAAGATAATTATCAATTATTAAAATCAATAGAACATTGATTTGAATCAATTTTAGCTCTTTTAATCCTTCAAATTCAACAATCATCAAGATAACTATCAATTATCAAAATCAAAAAAATCAAGATTAATATCGCCGGGGCACCACCCTGGAATCAAGGACTAATAACCAGACAGTATAATTCAATATTAGATTGTTCTCTTAAGAAAATCGACATTCAAAAGGAAACACTGAAGGCTTGAATCCGAGCACTGACATCCCCTGCCAGCATTTGACACAGGTGTATGCAAAACAAACCAAAACACTTTTTTATAAATAAAAAAGTTTATTTATGCAGTAATATCAATTAAACATCAATACAATGCAGTCAATAAACTTCCGACTTACAACTGCAAACTAAACAGTGACATGATTAGATATGGTAACAAAAATAAGCCTATAACAGGAAGGTAGGTGTGTGTGTGTGTGTGTGTGTGAGTGAGTGTGAATGGGTGCGTGTGTGTGTAAGGAGTGACGTGCACAAAATGGCGGACGTGACTCTCGTGGAGAGTACGTCACGCGAGATTTCCGGCCAGAGAATATGGCCGTGAATGTGGCCGGAGAGAATCCGGTTAATGCCGTCTGCCTGTTTACCGCGTGTCTCCGCTTGTACGATAACTTAGGGACAAAGCTGACATTTATCACAAAGTTATCTACTAGCCAAAAGTGCGTGCGAGAATGTTTGTGAGGGGTCGTGTGTGTGTGTGGTTAGTACGAGAGAGAGAGAGAGAATAAAGTGGCGGCACCAAAGCCGGTTTCACGATCGTAGGAGAGAAAGCAGCTGTTAGTTTATCACTCAGAGACGCGGTGAACGGCTCGTAAACCGTCCTGCGGTCTTTGGTTCTTTAATGGATAAACTCAGTGTGCCGGTCTCACCTGCGATGGCAGAAATACACAACAGTCCAATGTGGTTGGACTACAACACAGCAGAACACATTTGTGATAACAGTACATTACAGTAATACCTTGAGTATTATTAGCAGCAATTAGTGGACTCGGTGGTCCGTAAACTGTACAAGCAATAACCTTGATACACAAGAATAACACACTATAATATTCTATCTCTGCCCAGACGTAAACCTCTTACTTGAATCGTATGAGGACGCAGGTAGAATGTGTGTTCATCCATCCTTTAACTCTGACTCAGTTCCTCAAGGCTTTGGTGATGACAGGAGGCCGTTTCCTCGCTCTGTCAGTGGGCAGTACGGCTGCTGATTCTCGGCAGGCTGGCGGAGAAATCAGCGACGTCGATTTCATTGAAGAGGGAAGAGAAATCTTTTTGTCTTCACTTCTGCAGGCAAACGGATGAAGATGCGGATTGCTCGGTGGTCTCCTTCGGATCCGTTAGAGTGTTCGGAACACAGAGTAATCTCAACTCATCCAGTGAGATGGAGATTGTATGGCCACAGTTTCAAGGCGGATGTTACTTCCTTGTGCAATGAGGCTACACCTGAGAGCAGCGATGAGCTGCGTCTACACACGGTGAGCAAAGTTGCTGGAAGCAATACCCAGATGGATCTCAGAGGTATTTCAACTCCTAATGACATCATGTTTGAGGGTGTTCTGTCGTGTGCCTCATCCAATAGGAGTTGAGAGTTCGATCCTTTAGTGAGCAAGGCTTCATGGGATTTGTAGTCTGTTTTGGACTCCCTTTGTTTGATTTTGGTGCGGTTTTTATCAGTAAGATTTATGACTTTGTGTGTGGGCCTCAGTCAGGCTTTTTACGACTGTGTTAGGCCTGCCTTTGTCTTATATCTGAATACATGAGGCCCAACACTTCTATGGACCATACCAGTCTCTTAAGAGTTTCTTTAGTTTCATGCTGGTTATATTAGCCACAATGATGGCTAACCTTTCCTTTTATTATAGGAATGGATGTGACCAAGATTTAGCTAAAGATGAGGTTCAGGCACTGAAAACAGTGATCTCAGTTTCTTTCATGGACTACTTGTAACTGTAGGACTGTGGGACAACATGTTGTCTAAGGAACAATACTGCTCTGACTATAAAGTATTTACAAAATTAGAATAATATCAAATTTATGCTGTTACTCAAAGCAGTGTTTTTTACAACCATCTTATCTATCTTCATAGTCTTTAGAACATCCTTCAATTAGTTCATAACATGTTGGTGCTCCCAACGGTCTGCTAAATGACTAAATGTAAATGCTACCTGTATCCTCTGCTGTGTGTGAGATAGGCTTCTCAGCACAGAAGTGGACCAAGTCTGATGTAAGGTCTTGTTTCAACCCAGACACAGTAGGACCTCATCAGAATAAGTATAGAAGGCCCACCACTGGAAGATTTTGATGCCAGGGAAAGTGTTAATGACTGGCTAAAAAAGGGAATGAGGCCTAGATAGAAGACCAAATTTCAAGTCCTGGCCAGATGATAACTTCACAGCTCAGGGAGATTTTTTGTAGTGACACCACAGGGAATGTGATGTCTTCACTTGTGTCTGTGTTAACAATAAGTTAAAGTTGTTTTCAAGAGGTTAAGAAAAAGTTACTTACTGTCATGCATCCATCGGTCTCCACATCATCTGCTATCACCCGCTCTAACTCACCGGCATTCTAATCACATAATCATCATCACCTGTTACCCATCTCAACATCATCAAGGACTCTATTTATACTCTCCCCTTACTCCCAGTCTTTGTCTAGTCTTGTCCATTGTTGTACAGACAGCACCACACTCTCTTTCTATGAGCTAAGTGTTTATTCCTGATTTTCCTTGTCATTATATTCATTTACTCTGTTTTTGACTTTGCAGTTGTGATTCCTGATTTTCTGTTAGATTAAACATCCCTGTGATTGGGTTGTCATCTGTCTTCCATGTATGGCTTCTTTCCTGATGAAGACTAGACCATTGTTATGAACCCAGCGGGATCAGAACTTCCTGAATGCATTCTCACCTCACATGAGCAAACTCTTCAGCAACATGGAAAGCTGTTGCGCAATATTCACACTACTCTGGATGCGTTATTAAATGCGTTAGCCGGCTCTTCTCCTTTCATTAGCGGAGCTAATACAGCCATTACAGCGGCTACAGTAAACTCTCGATCCCTCCTCAGGCTCAATCTATCACTAGCTCTACCCCAATCCAGCCCTCTGGCCAGTCCAGCATGTTATTCCAGTACCGTCAAGAACTGTAATGGCTTTTTGCTCCAATGCTCACTTGCATTCGAGATGCACACTCTTCGATTTTCCCACATAGCGAGTGAAGATTGCCTAGAATAGCTCTCTCCTGACTGGGAAAGCGCAACAGTGGGGCTCTACTATATGGAGTCAGGGAGGCCAAGTTACCCAGTCAGCCACCATATTTATCGCTCACTTTCATGAAGTCTTTGAACATCCAGCCGGGGATTCTCACGCAGGTGAGCAGCTATCATGTCTGAGTCAAAGCAATTCTTCATGTCGGATTACACTCTCCTTTGCCGTACACTCGCAGCTTTCAGTGGCTGGAATGAAATAGATCTGATAACCAACTATTGCCAGGGACTTAATATGACTCTTTAGTCATAGCTTGCGGTGTAGATGACTCCATGGGACTCGAAAAAATTATTCAACTCGCCATCCTGGTGGACAACCGTCTTCAATCCTACTGCAGTGTTTCATATCCTCATTTCTATAAACGTTAATGTACAGAACCAACACTATCATACCAACCCAGTTCCACAACAAATCCATCCAGGGTAGAGCCGATGCAACTCGGCTCTACTCGTCTAACACCAGAAGAGTGTAGGAGGAAACAAGAGGCCCTTTCCCACTGGCAGTACTAAAGCCCGTTTTAGGTACTTTACCCCAGGGCTATTACTTTTCATCGCTTTTGCACCTAAGAAACTATAGTTCCTCGGAGCTGTTTTTGGGGTATTTTTAGCTCCTACTCTGGAGTAGGTACTGTGACAAAGTCTCTGACTTCTCAAGGAGGAAACGAGGGCAACACAAGTCTTTTATTTTACATACTTTCTCGTCTTAACACAACAAGGTTTCTTTTCAGCACAACACAAAACACACAGAACACTCTGTTACGTGTCTCTCTCACTCTCTCCCCTCTGGTGGACTGGACTGCTCTTTTATATCCCTCTCGGCTCTCACTGCTAACACAAACAGCTGTTAGAGAGATAATTTCCCACAGGTGTCAATCCTTACCGTCCTTCCTCTCGTGGCCTCACTCTCCACAGACGTCGCTCGGCCACAGGCCCATCACAACAGGTACTTTGGGGCGTATAGGGACTGTTGGAGACTGTGGGAGGTGCTGCAGCCTGTGACTGGTCAAAAACCTATGATGCATAAAGCATTAAGAAAGGAGTGGAGTCCACAGCTGCCATTGTAAACAACTAGCTGCTAGCATGCTACTCAGAGGATTGCACTAATTTTGCAATTCCCTTAACAGAAATCAAATAAAACCAACAAAGTATACAAAGAGGATCACCCGTTTGACATATTTGTGGGTGTAAATTCATCGGGAGGCACGCTTTGAGTTTTCATCACATCTGTACTGTTTGTACTGTGTGACTATACAGAAAATAAAGTGATTTCTAGATTACTACATCAAATTCTTCCTGGGATGACAGATATAAATAATCAGATGTTTATCGAGAGTGGGCAATTTACATTTACATTTAGTCATTTAGCAGACACTTTTATCCAAAGCAACTTACAAATGAGGAACATAGCAAGCAATTTGTCATACAAAGTTCAACAACATCTGCAGTATTGTACTGCCAAGCTCTCAAGGTGGCTGGAGTAGTATAGGTGCTAGTGCAGAAGAAAGAGACAGAGAAGTATATATATACAGTACATATATATATAAACTCAGCAAAAAAAGAAACGTCCTCTCACTTTCAACTGCTTTTATTTTCAACAAACTTAACATGTGTAAATATTTGTATGAACATAAAAAGATTAAACAAATAAGACATAAACTGAACAAGTTTCACAGACATGTGACTAACATAAATCGAATAATGTGTCCCTGAACAAAGGGGGGGTCAAAATCAAAAGTAACAGTCAGTATCTGGTGTGGCCACCAGCTGCATTAAGTACTGCAGTGCATCTCCTCCTCATGGACTGCACCATATTTGCCAGTTCTTGCTGTGAGATGTTACCCCACTCTTCCACCAAGGCACTTACAAGTTCCAAAACATTTCTGGGGGGAATGGCCCTAGCCCTCACCCTCCGATCCAACAGGTCCCAGATGTGCTCAATGGGATTGAGATCTGGGCTCTTCGCTGGCCATGGCAGAACACTGACATTCCTGTCTTGCAGGAAATCACTCACAGAATGAGCAATATGGCTGGTGGCATTGTCATGCTGGAGGGTCATGTCAGGATGAGCCTGCAGGAAGGGTACCACATGAGGGAGGAGGATGTCTTCCCTGTAATGCACAGCATTGAGATTGCCTGCAATGACAACAAGCTCAGTCCGATGATGCTGTGACACACCGCCCCAGACCATGACGGACCCTCCACCTCCAAATCGATCCCGCTCCATAGTACAGGCCTTGGTGTAATGCTCATTCCTTCGACGATAAACGCGAGTCTGACCATCACCCCTGGTGAGACAAAACCGCAACTCGTCAGTGAAGAGCACTTTTTGCCAGTCCTGTCTGGTCCAGCGAAGGTGGGTTTGTGCCCATAGGCGACATTGTTGCCGGTGATGTCTGGTAAGGACCTGCCTTACAACAGGCCTACAAGCCCTCAGTCCAGCCTCTCTCAGACTATTGCGGACAGTCTGAGCACTGATGGAGGGATTGTGCATTCCTGGTATAACTCAGGCAGTTGTTGTTGCCAACCTGTACCTGTCCCGCAGGTGTGATATTCGGATGTACCAATCCTGTGCAGGTGTTGTTACACGCGGTCTGCCACTGCGAGGACATATATATATATATATATATATATATATTATTAAAAAAAATGTTGTACAGTAAGTGCTAGTTAAATTCAATAGTAAGTGCAGTAAGTGTGGATTGGTTAAGTGCCCACGAAATAGATGTGTTTTCAGCTGGTTCTTGAATGTTGAGATGGTATCAGCAGATCGTGTGAAGGTTGGAAGCTCATTCCACCACAGTGGAACAGAGAAAGTAAATGACCGTGAAATAGACTGAGCCTCTATGTGATGGGACCACCAGGCACAGCTCGATCATAGATCGCAGAGAGCGAGTTGAAGCCTAGACCTGGAGAAGTAAATTGAAGTAAGAGGGTTCAATTGGCTGTCCTAAAGGTCAGAGTCAAAGCCTTGAATTTGATGTGGGCAGCTACAGGTAGCCAGTGAAGTGAAATCAACAGTGGGGTGACATGAGCCCTTTTTGGCTGATTGAAGACCAGACGCGCTGCTGTATTCTGGACCATCTCCAGTGGCTTAATTGTGTTAGCTGTGAAACCAGCCAACAAAGCATTACAGTAGTCCAGTTCAGTCTTGAAATGACCAGAGCTTGGACTCTATTATACACTAAATCGTCATGATAGCTAGTTTACATGAGTAAGTATTGCGTCCCTGTTACTGCATGGTTAACTTGCATCAAGACATATTTTTTAAGTCTTTATTGTATAAGATTGTTGATAAATAGTTTTATAGTTCTTTTAACATGTTATCCACTAAATTCAGCACATGCTGCGTGGTAGTCTGACCATTCATCTCTTCTCTCACTACAGCTACAGCATGCACAGCTCTCATGCCCAATTTAAACTGTATCATGAAGACAAAGACTGCATCTGAAAACTGGAAAATGCTGCCTTTGGGGGCTGAGGTAGGATGAAATAAGGTGCTTTTTAAAATGTTCAGAGACCAGTTTCCTTTAGAGTTCCATTCATCCAAAAATGCTGTCGTTTAAAACATTAACTGAAGTTTTCGGATGTTAACTTTTTGCAATGCGAATGTAAGAGGGGAAAAGTCTCTTCAGGTGTTCCGTTCCTCATAAGTGTTCTCATCTAGAAAAATACTAAAGGAAAAGTACTGGACTGTAGGTGGGAAAGGGCCTAAGAACTCCATCTATGCCTCTACTATGGAGCTGCCGATCAACTCATGCCATCTGTCTCATCCGACCAACGGTGAGTTCCCTCCAATGTACTCCTGTTGTACATAAATAATTTACATCAAAGTTCAGATCTCCACCTTTCATCGTACATTCTCTGTTGATGCTCTTCTTGACTCAGGCTCGGCTAGAAACTTCTCCCACTTGCTCGTTACCCAACTCTGCATCTAGTCGATCCAGTGCTCCAACATTCTACCCATCCGATCAGTAGTGGGGAAACCTTTTGGCTCTGGATATGTTTCTCATCAAACAGAACCCATCACCCACCAAGTCGGACTCTTCATGTGGAAACCTTGAATGCACTCATCCTGGACAACTCAACAGCTGATGTTGTTCTGGGCCTGCCTTGGTTAATCCACCATAATCCCATAATCTCATTGTCTTCTCAAGAGGTGTGTGCCTGGGGTGAGTGCTGCTTTTCCCATTGTCTTTCACTTCCTTGCCGTCAAACCATCCAGAATTCTTCTCTGCAGAAGATTGCTATTGCTTCCACGCCTACCATTCCACTGGAATATGTGTTGTGTTCAGTCTCCAGAAAGCCCCCCAATTACTACCACATCGACCCTGGGACTGCGCCATCGAACCGTTACCTGGTGCTCCTCTTCCTCGTGGATGGGTTTACCCAATATCCATCCTGGAACAGCAGGTGATGGAAGAGTACATAGATGAAGCATTTCGACAAGGATATATTCAACCATCCACTTCTCCTGCCACATCAAGTTTCTTTTTTGTGGCTAAGAAGGACAGGAGTCTCAGACCTTGTATACTAGCATGCCTTAGCTAACAGTCAAATTCAAATACCTACTTTCACTTGTTCCAAATGCCTTAAACTACTGAGAGGGGCCAACATCTTAACTAAACTGGACCTATGTAGTGCCTACAATCTCATCTGTATAAATGAGAGTGATGAATGGCCATCATTACCCGGCCACAGCCATCCACGGTGAAGGAGTTACAGTGGTTCCTTGGCTTCGCCAACTTCTATCGATGCTTTATCAGAAATTTTAGCAAGGCAGTCGCACCCCTCTCCAGTCTAATAAAAGGGAAACCCAAATCTCTCACCAAATCAAGTTGGAGTGGTATTATCCCAATAACAAGGTACTTGTCCCAAACTCCATACTTGTGCCTTTTTTTCAAGAAAATTATCAAATTTATTTAAAATAAATGTTTATTACAAAGATTACAACATCGAGAATAGGGAAATGCTTACTATCAAGATACCGCTTGAGGAATGATGACACTGGCTTGAGGGGGCCCTTTTCCATTTTTGGTCATAACCAATCATCGGAATCTGGAATATCTACGATCCGCAAAAGAGGCTGAATCTACAGCAAGTACGTTGGGCCCTCTTCTTCACCAGATTCCAGTTTACCGTTACCTACCAACCCGGATCCAAGAATACCAAAACCGATGCTCTATCTCGTCTTCACTCCATAGACCAGGCCCCATCTTCTCCTGAGCCCACTCTTCTTTCCTTCATCCTTGTTAGCCCCATACAATGGGAAATTGATCAACAAATTGCCCAGGCCACCTCCAATAAACCTGCTCCCATCGATTTTCCTCAAGGATGCACTTTCATTCCCTCTTCCCTCTGACATCAGCTGTTAGACTGACTCCACTCATCTCCTGGATTGGGACACCTGGAAGTATGTACAGTATGTATTGCATGCTACAAAGTGAATGCAGGCTCTGCTCTCCATCAACTACTACACACACAAGTGCATATGATATCTCATGATGAGGTGTTTTCAGTGTGTAAGCAGCTGGCTTCACACATTCACTTTGAAGCACGCAGCACAAGCAGACTATATTTATTATATTATAGGGACCATGAAATGAAGAATCAAAATTTCCTTGATACTTAGACATATAAGAAGTAACTGTACTATAAAAACATACTGTAAATTTCAGAACTCAAAACTTCCTCCTCAGTCTAAAAGGAGCATTTACAGTTGCCACCTTACTGAAGCATCTCGTTTTGAAATCTCTGTGTTAATGACATCACAACACATTGCTCAATTGTATTTACACATCCCACAACATACGTCATTTCACCCTTGGCCTCCCCCACTGGTGGAAGTTCAAGTCCAGATGGCAGGCCTTGTGTAACACCAAAGGGGACCCATCTGGACAATTTTAAATTATTTTGTATATAAACATGAACTACACAGACTCTTTGACCACTACTTTTAAAAGATGCAGTGTCAAGTTACAACTCTGAAAGGGAGAAGCAGTTCTCTCATTCAGCTGCTGCCTCTTGTTTATTTGAGCACAAACGTATCATGGACGCATTCTTTCGCCAATCTGCGCTATTTTTAATTGTTGGTATATTTAAACATAGGACATCTTTTTTATACCCTTTTCTCCCAATTTGGAATGCCCAATTCCCACTACTTAGCAGTTCCTCATGATGGCACGGTTATTCACCTCAATCCGGGTGTAGGCGGATGAGCCTCAGTTGCCTCCGCTTCTGAAAGCGTCAATCCACGCATCTTATCACATGGCTCGCTGTGCATGACACTGTGGAGACTCACAGCATGTGGAGGCTCATGCTAGTCTCCGCGATCCACGCACAACTAACCACACGGCCTATTGAGAGCGAGAATCCCTAATCACGATCATGTGGAGGTTACCCCATGTGACTCTACCCTCCTGGCTGGAGTCACTTAGCACATCCTAGAGCTATACAGGCCCCCAACACAGGACGTCTTTGACGATGGACGTTTTTGAACGTTTCGGTGTGTTTCCACCTCATTGCACCTTCAGTATGTATGTGCATAATTTCACCGTTCTTTGGACTATGTATGTGCTTTTTTTTCATCTCATGTCAATATGGATTGCTTGTGAACAGACAAAATACAATTCAAGCTTTGCAAAGGAACTGTTATTGAAGAATAGGGCAGTTAAAAACACTTCAAAAACGTAAGTAAACCGTTTCATTCATGAATATTTAAAATGTCATGACTGTTTGATAGTTTATGGTGCCCTGTGTTAACAGTTGTGCTTGTTTAATATATTCATATGCAGTGTGTTGGATGTGTGTTATGTGTAAACCCTGCAATTTTGTTTTATAATGTTGAGGTTCATTCTCTTCTGATTGAGTTTGGTGAATTTGAGGGTCTGCATGATGTTACCCAATCATAACAGTGGATGTACACTGGGCACTTACAAAATACAAAATACACTGGCCGCTTACTTAGAATAATTATTTTATCGTCTACACCTTCACTTACAGTACCTGGATATAACACATTACATTAAAAAATAAATAAATAAATAAATAAATAAATAAATAAAATAAGCATGGATATGGACATGTACAATTCTCTCTCAGATTAGTGCGATTTCCATATTACATTTGGCTGTTTCTATGTGGTTCACATCTAAATCGATCACTATTAATTTTGGTAGCTGAACATTTCTCAGGTGGTTGAGCATTTAAATGAATGTCTTGGCAATATTGGGCAACATTTCATACCTTCTCACCTTTAAAATATATAGGCTTATATATCTGCTTAGGTTAAATAGGGGAAATCTGTAGAGCAATTGCTAGCGTGTGTATATCAAATTGAACCCTTCAACAATTTGTTTATACAGATGTGTGATATATCATAAATCATCAAAATAAAGAGAAAAATGGTAGATATATCTATGTTCTTCGGCAAAAGGGCTGCAAATGCTGAGGCAGGTGATGATGATGACAGTTAGGGTGGAGGATGGAGATGAAGAGCAAGACAATTATAGGGAGAGCACAGGGTCTGACAAGAAAAGTAGAGAAGAGAAAGAGAGGCAGGAGGTAGAGGAGTCAGCTGGTTCCACAGACTTTGACCCAACAGGCATGACTGACATGCTGCCCTCATTAAAATTTGGATAACTAGCAACCCTTTCTGAAAATGTCATTGTTTAGATGTTTCATTAATTTAATTGATAAATTATATATAAATTAATATTTGTAATTCATTGGAAAGATTTTTTAGCCTGATTTATGGAAAAGCATACACATCTAACAAATCAATGTTAATGAGCATATATTTTATTGAATTGCACTGTTAATAATGCTTTTTTTAATCATAGATATATCCAAATTGAGAGCAGAGTGTCCAAAACACAACTAAAGCTCTTTCCATGAACCATCCAGGGGGATAGAAGACGCAGCTTTAAACCAGATGGTGCTCAGTCAGTGCTGACCTGGGTAGCGGTGCCAGTGAAACAATTCCTGGGACATATGCCATCCTCGGCGGCAATTCTCCCTCTCGGGTTGATGCATATGAGACTGCTTCAGCACTGGCTACAGACTCGAGTCCCGAGGTGGGCATGGTGCCACGGCAACCGGCGTGTGACCATCACGCCACAGTGCCATTAGACCTTCAGCCCTTGGTCGGACCTGCCATTTCTACGGGCAGATGTTCCCCCAGGGCAGGTCTCAAGGCGCGTCATGGTCATGACAGATGCCTTGAACTTGGTCTGGGGTGCCGTGTGCAACGGGCAGGCAGTCTCCTTTGGCAGAGTATCAACTGCTTAGAGTTGTTGGCGGTATTGCTGGCCCTGCGGAGGTTTCGGCCGTTGATTCAGGGCAAGCATGTGTTGGTCCGGACCGAAAACACAACGACCGTAGCGTACATAAACACAAGCCCACCGCCACCACTGGAGTCAGCAGACATTGAAGTCGCTGTGAGCCACTCACCTTCCGGGCGTCCTCAACCGTGCATTGGACACGCTCTCACAGCAAGTGAAGCTCCGTAGGGAGTGGGGACTCCACCCTCACGTTGTCCAGCTGATTTGGGAGAGATTTGGGGAGGCACAGGTAGACCTGTTCGCCTCCCAAAAGTTCTCTCACTGCCCCCTGTGGTACTCCCTGTCCGAGGCTCCCCTCGGCACAGGTGCCTTGGTGCACAGCTGGCCTCGGGGCCGTGCAAGTATACGTCTCCTCCAGTGAGCCTTTTTGCACAAACTCTGTGCAAAGTCAGGAAGGATGAGCAGCAAGTCCTGTTCGTTGCACCGTACTGGCCCAACCGGACTTGGTTCTCAGATCTGATGCTCCTGGTTGTAGCACCTCCCTGGCGCATTCCCCTGAGGTAGGACCTTTTCACTCGGGCAGGGCACACTCCAGCACCCGCGGCCGGACCTCTGGAATCTCACCTAGAGGGTCTTCCGCCAGCGGTGGTAAGCATGATCACTCAGGCCAGAGCCCCCTCTACGAGGCGGCTGTATGCCTTGAAGTGGCATCTCTTCACGACTGGTGTTCTTCCCATGGGGAAGACCCACTGAGATGCGCCGTTGGGTCTGTGCTGTCTTTCCTTCATAAAGGGCTGGAGAGACGGGTGTCTCCCTTTACCTTAAAAGTGTACATGGCTGCCATAGCAGCTTACCATGACACACTGGATGGGAAACAATGCGACCTGATCAACAGGTTCCTCAAGGGCGCAAAGAGGTTGAATCCTCCTAGACCTCTCATGATTCCCTCTTGGGATCTCTCTGTGGTCCTACCTGCCCTACAGAGAACCCCCTTTGAGCCCCTGGAGCAGGCCGAGCTCAGTACTTTGTCTCTGAAGACGGCCCTCCTAGTGGCGCTCACTGCCATCAAGAGGGTGGGGGACCTGCAGGCACTCTCTGTTATCAGTGAATTCCTGGAGTTCAGGCCGGTTACGTGCCCAAAGTTCCCACCACTCCTTTTCGGGACCAGGTGGTGAACCTGCAAGCACTCCCTTCAGAGGAGGAAGACCCGACCTTGTCATTGCTGTGTCCAGTTCATGCCCTGCGAATCTATCTGGATCACACGCAGAGCTTTAGGTGCTCGGAGCAGAAGGGGAAAGCTGTCTCCAAGCAGAGGCTAACCCATTGGATTGTGGATGCCATTTCTCTTGCATACCAATCTCAGGACTTGACGTGCCCCTTGGCCCAGGCGCACTCCACTAGAGGTGTTGCATCCTCCTGGGCACTGGCAAGGGGGACCTCTCTAGCAGACATATGCAGAGCTGCGGGTTGGGCTACACCCAATACCTTTGCTAGGTTTTATAACCTACGCATATACCCGGTTTTGACCCGAGTGTTACACATTAACAGCAGGTAGACCGGGCGGCCGGTTGGGTGTACTGCTTGCATTACGCCTTTCCCCTTTTTCAAAGGTGATAATGTGCACCTTTTTGTCCACAACAGTTCCCCGTATCCAGTGAACCCTGGACGCCTCTTTAATTCTTAAGCACTGTTCAGTGACTAACTTGGGTAAGTGCCTCCTCCCCCCTTAACGGGACTAGGGAGACACCTTACCTAACTCGCTGGAAGGTCACGACATGGTTGAGCGCTCGCTGCGAGGCACGTAGCAGCTTGCTGTGTCCACTCTTCCATACCTCGCAACACGGTTCAGCGCCTGTGGCATTTCCTATTGGAACCCCTAGTGTCACTACATCAACACAACATCGAGTGAGTGATAGACAGGGAACGTCTTGGTTACTGATATAACCTATGTTCCCTGATGGAGGGAACGAGACGTTGTGTCCTTCCTGCCGCGGCGCTGAACCGGCTGCTGAACCAGCCGCTGACATGGCCGGGACCCTCTATCGGCTCCACAGCATAAATCTGAATGAGTGGTGCACGGCATCTCCTTTTATACGTCTAAAGGGGCGGAGGGTGGCATGCAAATTCCACTCGCCAATTCTCATTGGCCTTTTCTATTTTAAGCAAAGGTGATTGGGGTTCTCAAGATCGAACCCCTAGTACCACTACATCGACACAACGTCTTGTTCCCTCCATCAGGGAACAGAGGTTACATCAGTAACCAAGATGTTTTCATATGCAACTTTGATTAAAATGAGAATTAATAGTACACAGGATGAACATCGGAGGAATTTGCATACTGCAACAAGAAAACTAAATTGGGATGTTCCTTTCTGAACTTTAGTGTTTGAGAATTAAGTATTCATGTTTTTCTGTGTACTTTTTTCCCTCATTTGAATTAAAGTTGCACCTGTAATTTTTATTTGGAAAAAATGACAATTTGAAGAATTTGCATACTACAACAGTATAATAACTAATGTTGGATGTTCATTTATTTGTCTTGACTAAGTGCAAGTATTAAGCATCTATGTTTTCATGTGTACTTTTATTTTTCACTTGAATTTAACTTGCACAGTTACTGTATTTTTCCTTGGGGAAAAAAGACAATTTGAAGCATTTGCATACTTCAATAGTATAATTATGCAGGATGTTATTATTATTTTTTCTTTAGTGTTCAAAAATTAAGCATCCGTGTTTTAAAATGCACTTATTCCTGGTTTGCATTGAAGTTGCAGAATTAACTTTTCAAAATATGCAGTTTCAAAATCTTGTGGAGTCTCTTTTGTCTTTAGGGTTTTAACTCCCTTAGGCTTCCCTCATATTCATAGTTTAGTAATGTGAAATTTGGTAGCTTATAATTTTACAGAAAGACTCAAATTAAAATATTGTATATGTCCACAGTGTTACGATCATCACAACAAGAGTTGCATACCCTTAGATTCAGCCATGCTCCAGCTTTTATAGTGTTCCACCCTCAAATTTTCATTGTACCCATCTGGCCACCCCATAAATCAAATCCTGGAAGCGCCAGACAATTAGGCCAAAACCGTGCGTTTTAGACAGAGGGCCAAAAAAATTATCATATATTATTAAATTGTGACTGTTTTGGTGCAAAACAACTTTTATAACATCATCATTGGACCATTTTTAGAAATAGGAGTATGAGAACAAATATGTAAGAGCAGTATCAGACCAGATTCCGATACCGATATTGGGACATCCCAAAATAGAATACATACATTATACATAATAAATATATTTATGATATATTATTATAATAACAGGAGCTCACACTGGATTGTGTTGTTTGACAGCCCTTGTACTGTCCCTCGTTAAAAATAATTGTAATACATTTTGTCAAAAATGTCAAATTTTCGCCTAAAATCAAAGTTCCTTTGATTTGTTTTCTGGCACAGAGCTGCTGTTGCAAGTTGGTTCAGTTGGTGGCCATCTCAGAACACAAATAGGAAAATACTGAAATCTCCAACTGTGGGCTAAGGTTACATTTCAGCATTATATGTTAAATCAGCAATAAAATCAGACAACAGTGGTATCATGAATATTGCTACTTTTTTACTCAAACCAGGCTAAAAACTTATCTTTCAGTTTTTTCCAGTTAATGTGCATGTATGTTCTATACAAGGATGTCTAATCCAGGTAGTTTTCTATGTTTGTAAAAACACACACAAAGTGATATTTGTAAGGTGCTAAGTCTAAAAATTATAGTCTTAAATAAAAAAGTGCTCACAACTTACTGCTCCACAAAATATCTTTAATAAATAACCATGTGGTGAAAGTTTCGACACACAGAAGAGTCTTCTTCAAAACAATACTTCAAAATTTGTAATGTCTATATTCAACATAGTGTCCCATGGTTCATACAGCTGCTTGGAATTTGTTTTTAATAGCTCCACCTAATCTGTTGTCCAAAGGCGTTTACATAGCAATGCATAAAAGATAGTATAAACATAATTTTCACAAAAATACATAACCACTATAAAGTACAAAAATACATTTCATGAGTTTGTGTGCCCATATAATCGTTGGCATAAATGGTAAAACAGGTTTCCCTTAATTTTCGCAATGGAGGGGCTCGAGGAGGAATCCTACGGGGCTAGGTAGGTGGCGAAATTATCATAGGGAAGCAAGCTCCCAGATTTTTTTTTTTTTTTTAAGAGGTGAAGGATAGGTGTAATTGTTTGATGTGGGCAAGGTTGGTTTTGATAAATGAATGGAAGGCATCTAAATGACTGAGCTGTTTAATTTGATTTGGGTAAGCCTTTCTTGGTGGCAGTGGTTGCTGCTCTGATGTGGAAGGAGTGGGAGACAAACATGGGCAGGGATACTGGAGTGGGTGAGGATGTATTTAAGGTTTTTTGGAGCCGGTGCCTAGACACTGGATGGCTGTTTTCATCTATGAAAAGAGTGGCGAATGGGGTGGAGATTTGGCTACTTCTGTGGGCGAGGAAGAAGGGTAGAGACTGGTATGGTTAGATAGGGGTTGGCAGGTAGAAAATGTGGATGAAATGGCCACGTTTTGATTGATCAGTTTTACTGCATTTGATAAGGAAATGGATGGTGTCGTTGTCCAATATTTGGAGGTCTGAGAATGTTGGATGGCTGGATTAAATGTGGAATTGGCATTTTTTTCTGAAACCCTGAGGAAACTAAAGAATGTTAGGGTGAACATAGCGTCTAGGGTTCTTGCTGTATCGTGGGGTAATTGTCCAGAATGGAGGAAAGTCAGGCATTGGCTAAAAGTTTAATGGTTAAGGGCTGTCTGGAATCAAGGCTAGGGGGATTGTTTTTTTTTTTTTTTTCTTTGATTAAGAGGGATATCTGCTGGTTTACTATCGTGGGGCACTGTTGTCCATGCATTAATTTCGTGAAAAATCAGGAAAAGGCTGATTGTAAGTTAAATGGAATTGCTTTAAAGCTCCCCACTCGGATGGGATGGGGCAGGAGACAGGACCGTAGGCGGAGGCAGCCTCATGCTTGGGTCCGCTCCATGGGTGGGTAGATTAGTGGTTGAAGATGGAATAGAATAAGGGGGAAAAGAGGGAGATGGGACAGTTCCGTAGATCCGCTCCATAGAAAGATGAGTTAAATTGAGAAGATATAGCAAACGCATGCTCAGAAGGGGAAAGCATTAGAGTTGAAGCGGAGGCAGAACCATTGTATGGGGCAATGATTGTCCACCAGCCAGGAAGAGAGGCAGACGAGGAAGTGCTGGCGTCTGCCTCGGTAGCTGAGGAATAGGAGGATTGAGGGTTTTAGTGGAAGAAGAAAGACGTGTAATGTGTGTGACGGTTTGCTTAGGTGCTTTAGGATGGTTTTCGGGAGGACTGTGTGTTCCCGGCACTGTTTGTTGATAGCGCGAGTAGAGATGGCAGAGTTGCACTTTGATAGCTCTTTGTGAGAAATGTATGCCGGATTTAGAAAGGGCTTGACGAAGAGCATTTACAGACTATTTTGAAATGGGGAGAACTGACAGACCTTATCAAGATTGAAAATCTCAAAGATATGGTTTGATGTCAAAGTCCTCATTGAAACCATATGGAGATAATGTACGAAGACAATAAATCCATGAAGTCTCCCTCCGGAGTAGTAAATTATCTATATCACCTCCCCTATGTGGGATACTCAATGCCCCAGTATCTAAGACTAGACACTGAGTGTTTAAATTTCAAAAAGTGTATTGCCACTGAACTGTTAATTTTAAAAGTCTGTATATTGCTACAGTGTTTACATATTCTAATCTTCAGTGTTATCCTCATACCTACCTATCCCAGATCACGTGGTCATTTCAGAAGATACATGATATTATTTGTATTATAGCTAATCACAACCTTGTTTTTGTTTTTTTGTGCCTTTACTAGGATGATTAAACAATTTATATGCATACGAAAAATTACATTGCATATATGACCCATACTTATAATTGCCATCTGTTATTTTAACTAAGAAATGTTCCTATATTAAGAGGAGGCATGTCTGTTCATATCTCTTATCTCTTTGATTCAGGAGAAATCTGATATGACTTTTATAAGCCATTGGGCAGGCGATGTTTGCCAGCAGATGAAAAATCGAGTGAAAAATCCCATAAACTTGAAATGTATAAGGGATCAGTGGGATCATATCTCCGTATCTGAATGTCGCAGAGACTTGGGGGTCGGCTCATTTGACTCGGGCTAGCAAGCAGCCTTTAAGTATCACCCTGGCAACTGCCTAGCTATGCCTTTGCAAGTCAAGTAATTTTTTCTTGTATAGCGCTTTTCATAATACACATTGTTTCAAAGCAGCTTTACAGAAAATCATGCTGTAATGTTTGTAATGTCTTAAGTGTCTTAAAGTCCTCATTTAGCAGTTTAATTGGAAAACGTAATTGAAAAAATAAATAAAAAATAATTTGTATTTTGGCCTTCAATGAGCAAGCCAAAGGTTACTGTGGCAATGAACCCAAAACTACATAAGATGTTAGTTAGTGGAGGAAAAAAAAAAAAAAAAAAAAGGGAGAAACCAGATATATCTGGGGGAGCCAGTTCTAGCAACCCTCCAGACCACCCGAGCAAGTATACAGTAACATGACCCAACCATATCTCGGTACTAGAATATACCTTAGAGGCATAGGGTTGGGCTCTTTTGACTTGAGCATGCAAACTGCCTTCAATTATCACACTGACAACTACCTAGCTAACCCTTAGCAATCATTCAGAGCACCCTATCAACAGCACCACAACCTTGTAGAGACATGTGGGTGGGTGCTTTTGACTCGGGCTAGCACACAGCCTTTAAGTATCACCCTGGAAACTGTCTAGTCTCTCACATTTAACGGAGCCTACATTCAATTTGTCCTGACGAGCACCACCTTTTTCCATGTGTATACACCGATTAGCCACAACATTAAAACCACCTGCTTAATATTGTGTAGGTCCTGCTCATGCTGCCAAAACAGTGCCAACCCGCATCTCAGAATAGCATTCTGAGATGATATTGAGACACAGAACTGCCACTCACTGGATGTTTTTTTTTTTTTTTGGCACCATTCAGAGTAAATTATAGAGACTGTTGTGTGTGAAAATCCCAGGAGATCAGCAGTTACAGAAATACTCAAACCAGCCCATCTGGCACCAACAATAATGCCACGGTCCAAATCACTGAGATCACATTTTTCCCCATTCTGATGGTTAATGTGAACATTAACTGAAGCTCCTGACCCATATTTGGATGATTTTATGCACTGCACTGCTGCCAAACGATTGGCTGATTAAATAGTCACATGGATGATTGTTGGTGCCAGACGGGCTGGTTTGAGTATTTCTGTAACTCTGATCTCCTGGGATTTTCACACACAACAGTCTCTACAATTTACTCCGAATGGTGCCAAAAAAAAAAAAAAAAACATCCAATGAGCAGCAGTTCTTTGGACAGAGATGCCTTGTCAATGAGAGAGGTGAATGGCCAGACTGGTTCGAACTAACAGAGTCTACGGTAACTCAGATAACCACTCTGTACAATTGTGGTGAGAAGAATATCATCTCAGAATGCTATTCTGAGATGTGGGTTGGCACTGTTTTGGAGGCAGGAGGGGGGACATACACAACATTAGGCAGGTGGTTTTAATGCTGTGGCTGGTCTGTATATATTTAGCATGTCAGAGAGGTATACTTGACATTCAAGAAGAACGCAGTTACTGCAAAAAATTGTGTAAGAGACAAATGGTCTATATTTGTATTGTTGCAGGCAACCCATTTACACTAGCTACTTCTTCTGAATGGGCTTTCTTCATTTATATCGCTTGCACTTTGTGTGCAAGATTATTGCTTGCAAAACATTGTAAAAAATACATGGCTAATTATGAATGGCAGTCAATGGAGAAAGATGTTTTTTGCCATTGTAATAGTGTAATTATGATATCATGCCAAATCCCAGAACATTGAAACATCAGTTAAACCTTAAGCCCATTGTTTCTAGAGACCAGTGAAGCCTTTACCAGTACTGTCACTGGCTCTTTTAACTTAAAAGAGGGACTTCCTTTCCAACTGCCATTTTGACCATTCAGATTTCTCCCATTAAGTTTGCAGTCCTTCTCCTATACTTTCTCACAGTGGCAGCCTGTGCATTTTAAGTCTAGGCCTTCAGTGCAATTCATGCCACTAAGAAAACACAGTTTCACAATGAATAAGACACCCTATGGACATCATAAATTACGTCACAGCCAAATAATAATACCAATTGACATTTTAAAAATACGTCCACACATGAAAGCCACAACTTGAAACAACACTGAATGGACAAGCAAGCCTAATTTCAATTGCAGCATGGCAATTGTTTGATTGTTCTCCCGAAATCATAACTTTTCATATGAATCTACCACGGAGGTCTATAACACCTGGAAAAACCTATCTAATTATATTTGCGATTTAAATGTTGCTTGCAATAAATTTTGTCTTATCAGGGTACACGTTTACTTTGCAAAACTTGAATAGAAAAGGCCAATGAAAATTGGCGAGTGGAATTTGCATGCCACTCTCTGCCCAGACATATGGGTATAAAAGGAGATGGCGTGCATCACTCATTCAGATTTTTTTCTTTGGAGCCGAATGCTTGTGTGTTTGTCCTCTCACCTCTTGCTATGCTGCTGGATTTTTTACGGTGCATATCAACGGTCACCCTCGCACGGTCGAGTGTGGTGCTTCCCCTGGGCGCTTTGGCAGCCTGAGTCTGCGGGTGCTAAAAGAGTATATTCGAAAGAGTATATTTCCTCTAAAAGAGCTCACGCAAACGTTTGGTGTCTTTTTAAAGATGTCTTTCCGCGTTTGCGCTACTGGATGTGGCCATTATCTCTTCCCTCCAGATACCCATGAAATCTGGTTTGAGTGTCTGTGGTGCCAGCACGCCAAGGCGGCTTTCGTGGAAGGGTTGTGTTCTCATTGTGAGAACATGCCTATGAGAACGTTGCGGTCGTGGCTCACTTCCTTCTTCATGAAGCAAGGAGCCACCACGGCTGCTCCCCAACCCGGTCCGTCCTGGGCTGACACTCAGGGTTTCCTTTCCACCGGCTCAGCCCCCGCAGACCTCCCATCCCCCAGCATGCTCTTTCTGTCCAGACGAGCTGTCAAGCGATGCAGGTGGTCTGCCTCAGGGCGGGCTTAATGTGTCGTTCGCGGCTCGCGACGAGGATGAGCTTTTGTTCGCGGCATCAGAGGGTGGGGTTCTGCCATTGGAAGTGGACAAATCTTCTGAGCTCCCGCCAATGGGTGGTAGAGCACAGGATGAGGCGAACGCTGAGATGGCAGCCGTACTTGCCTGGGCGGCTGCGAACATTGGGCTGAAGTGGAACCCTCCACCCTGCCCTGAGCATTCGCGGCTGGATGATTGGTTTCTGGGCTCGGAGCATGACTCACAGTCACCTTTCTTCCCGGAAATGCACGAGGAGATAACGAAGTCGTGGAAGGCACCTTTTACTGCCCGTACACGCTTTGCGGGCTCGTCCACTCTGACTACCCTCGATGCCGAAGCAGCTAAGGGATATGTCAGGCTTCCCCATGTAGAGCGCGCCGTAGAGTTGTTGTGCCGTACTGGCCCAACCAGACTTGGTTCTCGGATCTGATGCTCCTGACAGTAGCACCTCCCTGAGGCAGGACCTTCTCACTCAGGGGCAAGGCATGCTCCAGAACCCGCGACCGGACCTCTGGAATCTCCACGTCTGGCTCCTGGATGGGACACAGAAGACCTAGCAGGTTTTCTTAATGGCATGAATCACACTGAAGGCCTAGATTTAAAATGCACAGGCCGCCACTGTAATGCAGCCTATTCAAAAAACTCATCATCAATTATTAATTTTCATTATCAATAATAAATCCATTCATTGGCCACGTTTACTGTAAATCTACACCATTCTTCAACCAATGTCCATATTCTTGTTAAACCTTAATTTCAAAAAGAGGTTTACATGTTCTGGTGTAATTGAATATGCATAGTCTACAAGGCAATTGTGTTCTGTACAAACTACAAGTGTATTCTTTCCCTCTGCTCACTCTTGCCATTGATTACGCTGCATATTAGTCAATTAATTCATTTTTATTTATTTGTATATATATATGTATATATATGTATACACACACACACACACACACACACTGGCGGCATGTACAGGTTTTGCTCTTATAGAAATATATTGGTACTTTTATTCACCAAAGTGGCATTCAACTGATCACAATGTATAGTCTGAAGCCAGTGCTGAAGCGGTCTCATATGTATCAACCCCGAGCGGTGTGGCTGCCGCTGAAGATGCCATATGCCCCAGGAGCCTCTGTTTCAGTGGAACCACTGTACTCCATCTGAACGCCTTCAGACAGTTCAGCACCGACTGCATGCTCTCGTTCGTGAGGCGCGCTGTCTTCAAGACTGAGTCCAACTCCAAACCGAGAAAAGAGATGCTGTGAACCGGGGAGAGCTTGCTTTTTTCCCAGTTGACCCGAAGCCCCAGTTGGCTGAGGTGCCGGAGCACGAGGTCCCTGTGTGCGCACAGCAACTCTCGAGAGTGAGCTAGGATTAGCCAGTCATCAAGATAGTTGAGGATGTGGATGCCCACCTCCCAAGGGCTGCCTCTGTGACCTTTGTGAAGACGTGAGGGAACAAGGACAGGCTGAAGGGGAGGACCTTGTGCTGGTATGCCTGGCCTTCAAAGGCAAACCGCAGGAAGGGTCTGTGTCGAGGTAAGACCAAGACGTGGCAGTACGCATCCTTCAGGTCTACCGGCGTGAACCAATCTTGATGCCGGACACTCGTTAGAGTGCGTTTTTGCATCAGTATCTTGGACAGGAGTCTGTGCAATGCCTGGTTCAGTACTCGCAGGTCCAGGATTGGTCACAACCCACCGCCTTTCTTCGGTACAATGAAGTAAGGGCTGTAGAACCCTTTCTTCATCTCGGCTGGAGGGACAGGCTCTGTCGCACCCTTGCGCAGAAGGGTAGCAATTTCCGCATGCAAGGTAGCACTGTTCTCACCCCTGGAGCGCCATACCTGCCAAAATGGGACGGTGGACGGTGGTCATGACGACGGCCGTGCACACTGGATATGTGACCCAGGAGACAAGAGAACCATTCTTTTGTCAGGCTTTGGGTCTCCTGGGCATGCGGCGACAAAAGATTCTCCTCCCGGCCCTCCACCGGGGTATGGAGTGGTCTGTCGACCAGGCCCAGAGATGTCGGTCTCCTCACCCCTGGGTCACCCGTCTCGGGGATGCTTCGAAGCCTTCCTCGGGTTCTTAGCGGCCAGCCGTGAGACGGGTGGTGACTGCTTCCTGCAGAGGGCTCCATGCCAGAGCCAGGCCATGGGAGAGGGCTGCGGCGGAGCCGGTGTTGTTGCTGCAGGAGGACACCCTTGGCAACAGGCGACGGGTGCGGGGCCTTAAGCCACGCCGGGGCAGGATATGTTGTAAGGCCTCCGTCTGCTTCTTCATCGCCGAGGACTGCTGGGAAAAGTCCTCGACGGCATCGCCAAACAGGCCAACCTGGGAAATGGGGGCGTCAAGGAACCATGCCTTGTCCGCCTCTCCCATCTCGACCAAGTTGAGCCAAAGGTGGTGCTCCTGGACCACCAGGGTGGACACTGCCTGCCCGAGAGTCCGCCCCATGACCTTCAATGTCTGGAGAGCGAGGTCAGTCTCCGAGCGCAGTTCCTGCATCAATCCCGGGTCAGAACTACCGTCATGCAGTTCTTTTAGCGCCTTGGCTTGGTGTACTTGCAGGAGAGCCATGGCGTGCATAGCGGAGGCGGCTTGTCCAGCGGCACTGCAGGCCACAGTCATCAGGGACAACGTAAACCTACAGGACCTGGACAGGAGCTTCGGGCGCCTGCGCCAGGTTTCGGCGCTCTGTGGACACAAGTGCACTGTGAGCGCCTTATCCACCTGGGGGATCACCGAATACCCCCTGGCCGCTCCACCATCGAGGGTAGTGAGAGCGGGGGAGCTGAAAGACCGGGACCCAGTAAAAGGTGCCTCCCACGATCTTGTCAGCTCCTCATGCACTTCCGGGAAGAAAGGAACGGGGGTGGGGCGTGGCCGTGGGTGGCGCCCCAAGCCCAGGAACCAATCGTCGAGCCACGAGGGTTTAGGGGAGAGTGGAGGGTTCTGTCATTTCCACGTCGGCGTGAGACTGGGCAACCGTTCCTGAAGGAGGAAGGGCAGCCAAAACCTCTGCGTCAGACTGGATGAGCCTGCTCTCCAATGCTGCACTTGATAACTCATCGTCTTCCCGAGCTTGGAACGAGAAGTCGAACTCGCGCTGAGATGAGCCGGCAGTCTCGTGCGAGAGCCCGATCGGGGCAAGCGAGCGTGCTGGGGAATGAGAGCCCCCAGTGCTAACTGACGTGGCCTCAAACCTCTAGGTAGAAGGACCAGTGCGGGGAGCCGCTGGGGTGGTTTGCTTTCTTACGAATGCAAGCCGCGACCGCAACATTGCCATGGTCATGTTCTCGCAATGAGGACATGACTCATCCACGAATGACGTCGCCGCGTGGGTAGTGCCCAGACAGGTAAGACAACGATCGTGGCTGTCTGAAGCAGAGAGATAACAACCGCAAACAGGAATAACACACAAACGGAAAGGCATCTTTAAAAAGACGTTCCGTGTGTGTGCCGCTCTTTTTGTGAATGAAAATATACTCTTATAGAATATACTCTCTTATTTTCACTCTGCCAAAGCACCCAGTGGCGTTCTCTGCACTCCACGGGTGCAGAGGGGGAGAAGCCGCTGAAATGCGCTGTAAATCCAGCAGTTTTGAGGTGCTTCTTTGGAGGGAATTGAATTCAGTGCACTGAATAAAACCGAAGAGAAAATCTGAATGAGTGGTTGCATACCAGCTCCTTTTATACCCGTATGTCCGGGGGAGTGGCATGCAAATTCCACTCGCCAATTCTCATTGGCCTTTTTTCAAAAAAGCAGAGGTGTTTGGGGCTCCCAAGAGTGACCCCTAGTGTCACTACATCGACACAACTTCGAGTGAGTGACAGATAGGGAACATCAGTTTTTTTGGCAATTTCAAACATTGTATAGCCTTCATTCCTCAAAACAATGATTGACTGACAAGTTTCTAGAGAAAGCTGTTTCTTTTTTGCCATTTCTGACCTAATATTGACCTTAAGATATGCCCGTCTATTGCATACTGTGGCAACTCTAAAACAAAGACAATGTTAAGCTTCATTTAACAAACCAAATAGCTTTCAGCAGTGTTTGATAAAATGGCAAGTGATTTTCTAGTACCAAATTAGCAATTTAGCATGATTACTCAAGGATAAGGTGTTGGAGTGATGGCTGCTGGAAATGGGGCCTGTCTAGATTTGATCAAAAATGACTTTTTTCAAATAGTGATGGTGCTGTTTTTTTTACATCAGTAATGTCCTGACTATACTTTGTGATCAGTTGAATGCCACTTAAAGTACCAATTTAAAGTACCAATTTCCTTCCCAAACAGCAAAATCTGTACAACTTTTGGCCACCAGTGTGTGTGTGTGTGTGTGTGTGTGTATATATATATATATATATATATATTCTGTTACAGCACATTCTTGTTCACGTGCTAACCATTGCACTCAATCAACCAAACCAAAACATGCACTCAATCAATAAGTCAGCAAACACTGGCAAAAAACATTTTTTGCATGAAACTTTGTATGCATGCTTGTCAGTTGAGAACATTTTCACTTCAGTTTCTGCCTTTATAAATCCCAATTTGTTCCTCACATTTGACACAGGATCAAATCCATGGAATTTAGGATCAAATCTGATCATATGTACTTTTATAAATGAGGCCCTAGGGATGTGCCAGAAGCCAAAAACCTTATTTGGAAAGGCACAAATAATAATTTCAAAATTAATAACGAATTCTACTAAATAATAGAAGAAAATATCTGTTAGACTGTTTATCCAATGAGCACAGGGATAGAACAATATGTTAAATAATGATATCTAAAATGACAATGCAATGGTTAGTCTGTGAAGCCATTATGACTAAAGTGCAGACTTTATTAATGAAAATGTGATTTCAAGTTCAGAGCGGATGGTTGTGGTTTTCGTTTCTTCTGTGAAATCTGAGCTTGTCAAAGGTAACATTGGCTAAGATACTATATCATATATTTTCCACTTTTTTAAAATATCTGTCCATTTTTTTTTAAATATTCTTAGTGATATTTACGATAACATGCTTCTGCGTCTCACTCGCTCCTCAAGCAGGCAGCACGCAGTGTGTGTGAGGAGAGGGATCTATAAGAGTGATTGCTTTCTAAAACAATGCGAACACAAGTAACCTTTAAAGAACAAGCACAGACTGTTGTGTAGGGCTGTTTAGGGCTGGGATATCAACGCAATGATTTTGCTGGCAATATAAAATTAAGCAATGTCATGAATATCACAATGATTTTAATGCGCTTTTTATTTGACCACTTAACTTCCTAAAGAGCACATCATGAGACTAATTGTGCAGCCATGAAGGATCATGAAATTAATCAAAATAACATCAAAATCGTGAAATGGTCATATGTGCTTCTTAAACCTAAAAAGCTATGATTAAATTAAATTAACAGCCTACATGGTTTGTGTGCGCTTTACAGTGAACATTACAGCTCTTGTTCATGCACAGTAGATACACTCAGAGCGCTTTGCGTGTTTTAAATGACTTTTGCATAGGCTAAAACAAATGTAATCTTTCAAATAATACAATCCACAATAATAATTCAGTATTATAATAATATTCAACTGGTTTAAACAAAAATTAGTAAAGTTCCCTTTCAAGTAAGTCACTTCAATGCTGCATCAGTAGCAGGCGCTGTGGGAGCTCCTCCTAGGGATGGTGACCCTGAAACCCTATACCATCATGTCAATTTGATTGTCTAGTGGCACTTGCCGCTCTACTCTATGCTTAACCTATGCGTAACTGCGGGCATATAAACCAGAGCCCAGTGCTACACAATCAGAATTTTCCTCTTTCAGGGTTGCGTAGAACCCTAAACCAATGCTTTACTGAGTAGAACTTCTCCTTCCATGCTCCAGCAAAAATTGTATCCTTCAAACATGTCTAGTATTGTTTACATTGTGTTTTCTTTCAGTGAAAATAAACTAAAAGAGCATTTTGTTTAGCGACATCTTTTTAAAGACAGCGTTTTTGCAGATGTTTCCACAAGCACCTGGTTGCAGGAACCGCATATGAGTGAGACACGAGAGGATGGTGTTGGGCCTCATGTACACAAACAGGAGACAAAGGCAGGCCTACATTCAGTCATAAAGCCTGACTGCGGCTTATACAAACACTCAAAGCCTGAGAACAACAACCGCGCCAAAATCAAACAACGGGAGTCCAAAACAGACTACAGATCCCATGAAGCCTTGTTCACTTTACACCTATGTGTGAAACTCTGAAGGATCGAACTCTCAACTCCTATTGGATGAAATGCACAACAGAATGCATCCCTCAACCATGACATCATCGAGAGTATAAAAACCTCTGAGATCTTTCTGGGCGTTGCTTCCAGAGACAGTATGTGCCTCATCTAGATGCAGCCCTGCTGCTCCCAGGTGTAGCCTCGTTGCCCAAGGAAGTAACGTACGTACCTGAACTTTGGCTATACAATCTACATCTCGCTGGACGAGTTGAGATTTCTCCGTGTTCCACCGAGCATGCTAACGGATCCAAAGGAGACAGCCGAGCAATCCGTGCCTTCACCCATTTGCCTGCAGAAGTGAAGAAAGAAGATTCCTCAACTGAGCCGGCTTCATTGTTTTCTCCGCCGACCCACCGAGAAGACAGAGTGAGGAAATGGCCTCCCATCATCACCCGAGCTCAACGAACCATGTCAGAGTCAAATGACAGACGAACACACATTCTACACACGCGACTCAAGTAAGAGGTTTACGTCTGGACAGAGATAGATTATTATAGTGTGTTATTCTTGTGTATCAAGGTTATCGCTTGTACAGTTTACGGACCGCCGAGTCCGCTCATTGCTGCTAATAATACTCAAGGGATTATTGGAACTTAGTGTTACCACAAATGAGATTTGCTGTGTTGTTGTCCAACCACCTTGGACTGTTTGTGAATTTCTGCCATCGTGGGTGAGACCAGCACACTGAGTTTATCCATTAAAGAACCAACAACTGCGGCGGATGGATTACGAGCTGTTCACTGCATCTGAGTGATAAAATAACAGTTGCCTGCTCTCCCACAATCGCTAAAACCGGCTTCGGTGCAGTCACTCAGTTCTCTTTCTACACGACCCCTCACAAACATACCCACATACACATTTGGCGAGCAGATAACTTGCTGTTAGAGCCCACTTTGTCCCCAAGTTATCGTACCAGCGGAGACACGTGTTAAACAGGCAGACACCATTAACCAGTCTCTCCACCAACATTTGCGTGACGTACTCTCCACGAGAGCCATGTCCGCCATTTTGTGCCCTCTTTCTCTCCTTACACACACATACAACTTCCTCTCATGTATTATAGGCTTATTTGTTACCATATCTAATCATGTTACTGATTAGTTTGTAGTTGGAAGTCGGAAATTTATTGACTGCATTGTATTGATTATTAATTTATATTACTGCATCAATACATATTGTTATACTTTAAAGAGAAGTGTTTTGGTATTGTTCTGCATGCACCTGTGTCAAGGGCTGGTAGGGGATGTCAGTGCTCGGATTCAAGCCTTCATTTTTTTTCCTTTTGAATGTCGATGTTCTCCGGACGTCGACTTTCCTAAGAGAACAATCCTATAGTGAGGATTCAATGATTCAATGTTCTTTTGATTTGAATAATTTTAATTATTGCTAATAACCAAAACCGCTCCTGAACGAAGTGCCCCACAACGGTATATAGAGCATGGAGTTTTGTCGCAAGCTCAAGCCTTGCATGCCTTCTCTTCTCTCTTCAAGTGGCTTTGCCTGTTCAGTATAGACAGGACGATCTGCGCCCCACAATTGGCATGTATGATATGATAATGTTCAGTGGAGATGAGGGGATGCTATATCATTGGACGCTGGGCTTTCATTAGTGAGACATGTTTGCATCCAGGTGAGGCGCGATCGCTGTATTTTCTGTATTGCGCATACTGAGCTGCTTGAAGTTCTCACTTGAGTCTTAAAAAAAAAAACTGGGAAGGTGTTAACCGTGTCAGTGCGCCTCCGAGTTTTGCTGCCGGTGCTGTTTTTTCTAGAGCTGCACATTAAGACTTGATTTTCTCCCTACTCAGTGAGACTGTTCAGGTCTCTGGTGCAGCTGCCTTTGTGGTACTTGTTAAAAGCACCATGACACCATGGTGGCATTCCGGCCACCAAGATCTCTGCCCAGGAAACTGGCAGGTCTATGAGCGGCCTGGTGTCTGTGGAATTTGTGGAATTACTCAAACTAAAATTTAAGGTCCCACTAACTTTTGTCTCAGCTTCAGATATGATCAGATAAGATTAGAAGTTGTGCTTTTAACACTATGTACTTTAAAACTTAATAAATAAATAATAAAAAAAATACACTATTTTTTCCCCTTTCAGCTTTCTGTTGTTTGTTGCAAATTTTGCACAATTGACAGTTTTAAATGCCTATTATTGATGCACCGGGTGTTTTAAGTTAGTTTAGAAGTTACCAGGCTGTAAATGGGCTAAAAAAGGTGCTTATGAAAAAATGATTGCTAGATTTGCCAAAGTTTGTGAGATTCATGGCATCGTGTAGTAATAAAACATAAATGTCCTGGCTAGTGACTTAGTTTTTTCTAATTCCTTGAGCACATTTGTATGTATTACTTATTGTTTTCATTCTTATATATCTTAATAGTTGGCACTTACTGCATCTGGATGGAACAACTCACAGTTTCTAATTTCTCACCAAGACAGGCATCTTGACTGTTCAGACTCTACTGGCACAGCCGCAATTGCGAGTGCTCTTTTAGCATGGCCTCACATTCGCATGAGTGCTGGAAAGCAGTTGCCCAACAAGACAGCAAACTAAATTGAGTCAGTATTTGATATTATCGACACTGTGTAGAAAGACTGGTGACATTAATTTATATACACAGATGAGCCAAAACATTATGACAACTCACAGGTGAAGTGAATAATGTTGATCATCTCCTAACAAGGCCACATGACAAGGTCTTGGTAGATTAGATGTTAAGTGAACAATCAATTCTCGTAGTCAACGTGTTGAATGCAGGAGAAATGGGCAGGAGTAAAGACCTAAGCAACTTTGACAAGGGCCAAATTGTTATGGCCAGATGACATGGTCAGAGCATCTCTGAAACGTCAAGGCTTATGGGTTGCTCCCTATGAGCAGTGGTGAGTACCTACCGACAGTGTTCTGAGGAGGGACAAACCACAAACTGGCGACAGGGTGCTGGGCGCTCAAGGCTCATTGATGTGCAAGGGCAACAAAGGCTATCCTTTCTGGTCCGAACTGACAGAAGGTATACTGTGGCACAAGTCACAGAAAATTGTAATGATGGTTACGGGAGGAATGTGTCACAACACACAGTGCATCACACTCTGTTGCTTATGGGGCTGCGTAGCCGCAGACCAGTCAGAGTGCCCATGATGACCCCTGTCCACTGTCAAAAGTGCCTACAATGGGCACGCGAGCATCGGAACTGGACCTTGGAGCAGTGGAAGAAGGTTGCCTGGTCCGATGAGTCCCATTTTCTTTTACATCATGTGGATGGCCATGTATGCCGTTTACCTGGGGAAGTGATGGCACCAGGATGCACTGTGGGAAGACGACAAGCCGGTGGAGGGAATGTGATGCTCTGGGCAATGTTCTGCTGGGAAACCCTGGGTCAAATTTTTGAGGGAATAATGTCCCAAAATCCACATATGTGGACATGCTAAAAATAATTTAATTTTTTGAAACATAAAAGATAAAAATTTTCAGCATTTTACACCCAAAGAGGTTTCAGTGTAAAAACTTATACGTTTTCATTCCAGAGGCACTTTTATTTGTTCTGTGCCTGTAGAAGCGCTTAGAGGAAATCAACATCATGCTGTTGTGTCACATGATTTGCCAGAAGTTTAAGCCTTAAATGACAGTCTAGATTCTTGTGAACAGCATTCAGTTGGATAAATTAATTTAAATTATGCGTTGCATATAGTGAATCCAAAATACAATGTCCACGCATGTGGACGCGGGGTCGCACAAGGTTAAAAATAGAATCTTGCCACTGAAGTTGGTCGGGTTCGTGTTTGTAATTAATAAAAATATTAACAGTCCTACTTAAATTGCTTCACGCTCACACTCACTGACACTTCGCACTGTTTTTACATTGTTTTACTGTCAACATGCTTTTTGGACATCTTTGACTGTTGCACCACCTCTCTCTGTATCTTTAGCATCTCACGCAGGAGCACCACAGTTTTTAGACACTGTGTAAAGTTAAAAGGACTTAAAGTTTTAAAAACACATGTCGAGACATCTGTGATGGTTTCATTCATTGCGCTAGCTTGTTTTTAACGCAGGTGTCAGAAACATTCCATGTTCTGAAGAAGTTCAGGTTACAAAGAGAACTTAATGTGACTGTTACACTGTTGCACATAATTCCAGATTGTTCTGCACCAAGTAAAGTTTTGGTGCTTGATAAATGGTAAGCCAATGTTTTTTCCTCTTCTACTCTGGTGTGCCTTTTTAAAACCATATACGTTTACTGTAACAATACTGTTACGAATGCTACGATGCTTACATAAAATACAGCCTATTGCAACAATACTTGCTTGGAGAAGAAATTATAAAGAGAGACAGCAATTTCAGGTTCAGGTCAGGCTTAAAATATTATGAGACCAATCATGTAGGGTCGAATCACACGGTCTCAGGTACGGGTTGGGTTTTGAGGCCCATGCTGACCTCTAGAACAGCGTAACTAGAATAAGGCCTAAACTTTAAAGTGGAGTCTTCATATAGAGCAGTGGTTCCCAACCCTGCTCCTGGAGGCCCCCCAACACTGTACATTTTGTATATCTCCTTATTTACTTTTTTTTTATTTTATTTTCTCTCCTTTTCTCCCCAATTTGGAATGCCCAATTCCCAATACGCTCTAAGTCCTTGTGGTGGCGTGGTGACTCGCCTCAATCTGGGTGGCAGAGGATGAATCTCAGTTGCCTCCGCATCTGAGACAGTCAATCCATGCATCTAATCACGTGGCTTGTTGAGCGTGTTACCACAGAGACATAGCGTGTGTGGAGGCTTCATGCTGTTCTCAGCGGCATCCACGCACAACTCACCATGCGCCCCACCGAAAGCGAGAACCACATTATAGCAACCACGAGTAGGTTACCCCATGTGACTCTTCCCTCCCTTGCAACCGGGCGAATTTAGTTGCTTAGGAGACCTGGCTGGAGTCACTCAGCATGCTCTGAATTCGAACTCGCGACTCCAGGGGTGTTAGTCAGCGTCTTTACTCGCTGAGCTACCCAGGCCCCCCGTATATCTCCCTTATTTGACACACCCACTGATATACATAGAACTGGATCACTGATGAAACGTTAAACTGCCAGCAGGAGGTGAAGCCACCGGAAGTGTTCGAGCGGCCATCTTGGTATGCCCAAACTGCCATAGAGCATCAATGACTGACAGGCGAAAACACCCCCGTTTCACCGTCTCCGACCTGGGGATACAACAGTTGCATTTTACCCTCTAGTGACAATCATGTTTCATTTTTTATTTGCTCGTTATGGATAATATTCGTTATGAGGGAGAAGATATACATATATATATATAATATACATTATATGTAAATGGGGTATAAAATGTTTTGTGACTGGATCGCAAAAAACATATACAGAGGTAGTCAAAAACCACATTTCATTTGAGGTTTAAAATGCTGTTTGATTCATCCTTGTTTAAACAAAAGTTTAAACTTACATGCGGATTTTAAAGGAAATAACTGTCCAATCGGAAAACTTGAAAAAGCGATTACATACCCGAGGATGAGAACTTCATGGTTCTTCCTCAGTGTGTCTGTCTGATATCAACATGTAGGGTGACAACATGACAAGTACACACATCTGAAGCTGAACTTACACAGATACTCCACTAAAACAACTGATAATTTTGCTCGAAATGTTGCATTTGTGCTTAGATTAAATCTCAACTGCATCTGGGAGATACAGCGTGCCGGTTTTGTTCGCACTTTCTTTGTCTTTATAGCTTTTTTGCTGTTCATTATCATTCAGTAACACACCGATATACCCTGATAGCACACATACATCTCACGTCTATTAGATGTGTGTGTTTAGATCTGGAAGATGTCTATTTTACGTTGTTTGCTCATCTGCAATACGTCTATAAGACATCTGCTCTCAGATGTCTATTAGACATTCAGCAGATGTCTTTGAGATGTTTTGGAATGTTCATAAATCTAATCTTTTTAAGATGTTTATTAGATTATGATGCTTTCCAGATCAAAAGATCTAAAACAGACATCTCGGGGACATATGTGTGCTATCTGGGTAGTGAATGATGTATTTAAACTGCAGGATCCATAGTCATTCCAGGAGAAGCAATCTATCTACAGGAATCTGCAGTTGCGTGTGAGCAGGGACGTGCACAGACATTTTGGGGGGCAGGGGCTCATGTGGAAAAAAAGGGCACTTCTCATAATTAATATATTTAACGTTTTGTTTAAAAACAATTGTTTTAATAAATAACACAAATCTGACTTCCTTACCAATTTATTTTAATTCCCTCACACTCACGCAATTGTTTCATACTCAACAGATTTCTACAAAATAATCAGTTCACACAGAGACCTTGGTCTTTTTTAGTATTCACCTCAGGACATGGTCATGACATCTCTGGAATGTCAGCCAAGATACTTAAAAATGGAACTTTACCAAGATGTTGTCACAACATTGTCAGAAAGTAATATCACGCTGATGAAAGGATGACTAACTGGCGACGTCGTCAGAACGTACTGTGTTTGCTGGGATGAAATGTACCTTTTTTCTTAAAATTAGAGGAAGAATTAATGCTGATATCTCGACTGACCTGAGCATGCTAAACTCACATGACACGATCAAGCAATTGTCCTTCTTCATTACGAAAAGCCCTTACAGGTGTAGCCGAGGGTGTTCAGGTGTTATATTGCTGTTTGACACATCCTCCACATCCATGATGATTAATAGCAGTTGACGCAGATCTACCACTGCCGTTCAATGTTCTATGTGTGATTACCTGCATATTTAAACTTAACATTTCAGGGGAAAAGACTCTTGATGTAAGTCATTAACTGGGGAAGTTCTGTGGTGATATGCTTTAGTTGTTTTGTTTATCCTATTCACCTGCAGTGCCTTGTCAAATTTTAATTCGTTTACGCCTAATTTGCATATCAATGTGGTGATTGTGATGATGTTATTAGACACAAATTTTACTGTATTCACCTGTAGTGTCTCCATTAAGTACAGTACATTAGCCTATATGGCCATGATATATTGCCTTAGCTAAACTTTAGCTAATTTATTACATTAGCTAGTAGTTCATGAGTCATGCATGTTAGCAAGACATAAGTTAACTATATTTATATTTTGGGAGGGAGGGCATCGGAACTCGACAAAGTCTCATCTCCTGACCTGATATTTAGATTTTTTATTCAGTAAATATATTTGTTTGACAGGGAAGCTGTGCGCAAACAGGAATATATATTAATTTATATATAATTTTAAAAAAAAGCAAAAAAAAAAAAAAAAAAGCACCTCAGAAAAAGGGCAGGTGCTCAAGCCCCCTTTGATCCCCTTTGATGTCTATGTGTGCATGTGCCTGCATGTGAGTGTGTTTATTACATTGTTTTATTTTGTTGTAGAGTAGTATTCATTGCTAGACTTGTGCTGTTTGTTTACTGTCTTGAACTCGCATCGCTTAAATGTGTGTTGGTGAGTGTGTGCGCTACATTGTTTTGACTTGTCCCAGGGTATTCACTGCTAGATTTAGAGTTGTTTGTCCAGTGTGTGTAAAACTATCATTGTTTTTAGTGTCTATAAATAGTGCTAAACTTGTTTTAGAGTATTATTTATTGCTAAAGTGTAGCATAATTTATTTGCGGTGTACTGAAGTCGCTTGTGTCCCTGTGCTTGTCACCTCGCACAACCCTTAGTTTCAGTTGCCCACGTGACTAGCTTTGTTGTGCTAAGTAGCATTAAGGCGTGTCCAGCTCTTTTCACTGAATGGCTCAATAGCATCGTGTATATATTTGACACGAATGCTGATGCCAAAGCGGCAGCGGAAGTGGTAGCCCTCGTGTAAAGCTCTCCTCATGTGAAGACCTACTTATGTAAAGACCTGTGCGAGTCCACTGAGCAAGGACACGACAAGGCGCCACTCACCATAGCACTCAAGTATCTTTTATTTGTATCTATTTTCTTATTTTCCTTCTACATACTAACATGTCTACTTCACGAATAACATATGCCTTCAAGCACTTCCCTGTTATCTGTTACAGACCGTTTACATGATATAGACAAAACACAACCCACACAACCTACGGCCACTTTGCACTTCAGCAATTGCTCCGCTCTCTTTCTCAGTGGGACTCTGGACCTGTCAGTCAGCTGTGAACAAAGCTGACTTCATTCCAGAAGAAACCCGCACTTAACCCCACACAAGTAGAACACTACAGACCAGTCTCTCTCATCCCATTCTTGGCAAAAACACTTGAAAGGGCAGTTTTCAATCAAATCTCTGCCTATCTCTCACAGAACAAGCTGCTGGATGACAATCAGTCAGGCTTCAAAAGTGGACACTCTGCACTGCTGTCTGTCACTGAGTCGATGAGACAGGCGAAAGCTGAATCCAGATCATCCATCCTGATTCTGCTGGACCTTTCTGCAGCCTTTGACACAGTCAACCATCAGATCTTGCTCTCCACCCTCTCTTCGCTGGGAATCACAGGAACTGTGCTTGACTGGTTTAATTCCTATCTCTCAGGTAGGCCCTTCAAGGTAGCCTGGAGAGCCACATCAGCTACTTACTGGCGTACCTCAGGGTTCAGTGCTTGGGCCACTTCTCTACTCTATATACACAACATCACTGGGACCCATCATTCATGGTTTCTCTTTAATTAATATAATAATTTTAATAATTTTCTTTATTTATCACATTATACATTTGCACATATACAGTGAAATTCTTCTTTTTTTCACATATCCCAGCTAGGCTGGGGTCAGAGTGCAGGGTCAGCCATGATACGGCGCCCCTGGAGCAGACAGGGTCAAGGGCCCAACAGTGGCATCTTGGCGGTGCTGGGGCTTGAACCCCCGACCTTCTGATCAGTAACCCAGAGCCTTAACCGCTGAGCTACCACTGCCCCCCTGGTTTCATCGGCTTACCACTGCTATGCCGATGAAACACAGCTCTACTTGTCTTTCCAGCCCAACGACACCACAGTGACTGCTCAAATCTGCCTGCCAGGCAGACATCTCGGCCTAGATGAAGGAACACCACCTGCAACTTAACCCAGCCAAGACCGAACTCCTTATCTTTCCAGCCAACCCTGCTTTTGAACACAACATCACTGTGTAGCTGGGTTCAACTACAGTTACGCCTTCCAAAATGGTCAGAAATCTAGAGGTAACCATCGATAACAAACTAAATTTTACAGACCACATCTCAAAGACCGCAAGATCATGTAGATTTACACTCTACAATATCAGAAAGATAAGACCCTTCCTCTCCGAACATGCCACACAACTTTTTGTTCAGTCACTTGTCATAACTAGACTGGAATACTGTAATGCTCTCATTGCAGGCCTCCCTGCATATGCAGTTAGACCCCTGCAAATGATCCAGAATGCAGCAGCACGTCTGGTCTTTAATGAACCAAAGAGAGCACATGTTACATCACTCCTTGTCTCTCTTCACTGGCTGCCGGTTGATGCACATATCAAATTCAAGGCTCTGATGCAGGCATACAGAACAGTCACTGGGTCTGCTCTAGCATACCTAAAATAATTTCTGCAGAGCTATGCGCCCACTAGAAGCCTGTGGTCGGCTAAGGAATGTCGCCTTGTTGTACCAACACAAAGAGGCACCAAATCACTTTCCCGGACTTTTGACTTCATCACATCACATTGGTGGAATGACCTTCCCAACTACATCCGTGAAGCTGACTCACTTTCTGTCTTCAAAAAATGGCTAAAAACACATCTTTTCCACGTGCACTTAACCAATCCAAAAAAAGAAAAAGAAAAAAGAAAAAAAATTCTTGTTGCACTTTAATCTGTTTTGAATACTACTATTCTGATGCTAGTGAAACTTTGTAATATGGCACTTTTCGTACCACTGTCTGCTTAAGATGATTCGCTTATGTTTCCCTCTTTTGTAAGTAGCTTTGGATAAAAGCGTCTGCCAAATTAATAAATGTAAATGTAAATAAATGTATGTCCTCATGAAATCATACATGCTCTCAAAATCCCAACACTGTAACGAAAGAATTAATGGATGTAGACTGCAACAACAATTGTGTTTACTTGATAACGGAAGTAACACCCATATTTCGCGCTAAGCATCACAGGACATAGGAAAAAGGTGGATAGAGGAAACCAGCCAAATAGAGTTTTAATCAAATTTAATCAATACACTGTAGTTTGGAAAACATTTGTCACTCTTTTTTGGCAATAAAATATCAAATGTCTATCAGAACATTTTGAATGAAAAAGCACAGTAATAACATCCATCAATTGTTTCTCAAGTGATCCAATAATTGGGCTGTCTTATTTGCCCTTTACAAGACACAAACCGAAAAAAAGGTTTCTGAGAGACAGCCAGTCAGTGAATTAACAGCTGACATTGTGTTTAAAATGTAAATGTCCAGCTCCAGAACTGTTATTCATCAGCCTATTGCACAAACAATCTGGCTCTGTTTATGAATTTGCACAATATTGCACAGGAGTAAATGTTGAAATGATTAAATATATATTATTAGAAGCAACCTATCATGATCAAGGATCTGTTCCTTTTCTTTAAAACAGCTTAGATGGAATAGTGAACTTGTGTTATCTTCTAAAAGGATAAAAGGAGATATATACAAATGTCTATTGCTCTGGCTTGACTTTGACAGCTCAAGTGTAATTCAAGTTGATGTAACATTTACAATTCTCTTCAAAATGACAAATGGCCTCCTGAACAAAGGAATGACTAAAGAATAGTGTAATTACTCCCATATCTACACTTCATGATGGTAAAGATACAAGCATGAGGAAGGAAGAGGGTTTAGTTGACAGACTGCACTCAAAAAACTCACTATCGTCAGTTTTACTGAATCCTTCCTTTGTTCATTACTTAACAAATGCATGTAACCAAGTGAACTTAATTTAATTAAGTGTTTTGTCAGCTCTACTTAGCCTAATCCATTTGTGTTGGCACAACATGGAAAGTTTTGTTGGCATTAACTGAAACCACAGTGATTTTTAGTTATCATTATGCTTTGCTCGAAACTGGATGGAGAGAGTAAATGTTGACATTATGTGTAATATTATGTGTTTTGTGCAAGATGAATACAAGGGGAGAATAGTTAGTACTAAATGATTATGTTGAGATTTAGAATGTTGTTATGTAATGTTGGAATTTTGTGGGTTACCACTGTGATGAAGATTATAGTTTGAGCATAAATTGAGGACAAATACTTAACACCCCTTACAAAAAAATCGAAACTAGCCACAAACTTGCCGCAAATTTGCCACTCATTATTTTCACATGCAAATGAGCTTTGATTCGCTGCAAATGTTTGTCTGAAGTTTGCAGCTCTTCGCCGGTAGTGGTGAATCTCCAGCAAACCTTTGGAAACAATGGGCAATTTGCCTCAAGTTTGCCGCAATGCTTATTTGCATGTGACAAGTATCAGTGGCGAATCTGAGACAAGTTTGCGGAAAATTTACCATGAACTTTCGATTTTCGTAAGGGACTTTTAAAGTGCTTTTCCCAAATAGCTATTTTTGTGCCACTCACAGCAAAGTGGTAAGAATTACTTTGTTGAAATTCATGCCAATAGATTTACCATGTACATTAAACGCAAACTGCTGCTAGCCAATTGTTTACTGAAAAAATATATTGAACTTCAAGTTCAACACTTATTATCAAGTAGATCAAACATAATAAAAATAATATGTAATGCTAACAAATGGTTTGCTTTACTCAAAAAAAGCTTTTGTCCAATTTACTTGAATTTATTTAGTTCGTACAACTGAACCGTGGCTTGTTGGAGCTACTCAACCCTGTTGCGTGGAACAACTTTTTTAAGTAAATCAAACAGTTTATTTTGTGTCAAATACTGAGCCACTTTACTTTACATATTAAATGCTTAATACCACTTATTTAACATTAGTAACCTATGACAATGTACTTTAATGTAAAGTGTGCAGGTGTGAAGCAGTTATTAAGGCATTACCAAAATTAGAAACCAGTACATACAACTTCTGTATGGCTTAATTGTCATCAGGCTTTATTACATGACATACAATGTTTTGGACACTTAAGCTGAACTTAAAATTGCATTAATTATTTTGCATTTGAAAGCAACATATCAAAGCAATTTGCATTTATTGTAAAGAAAGATATCATAAGCACACTTTTCAAGCAAAAAAATTCACTATGTTGTAAATTATAAAACAACAGATTTATGGTTTAAAATTAAGACAAAAAATATATATATATTTGGACACTTGATAATGGCTTCATTAAAGATTCAAAGTTCAAGTGTTTAAGTTTTTAGTTTGAAATCCTTTTGTTCACAGAACTTCTTGACAATGTCTGGGTATATAATCAACAAGTTTCTGTAAAAGCTGTTGAAAGTTCCATCCAGGTTTCAGAAAGCAAAGCTTTCAGTTCATTCAACCAGAACATCGACGATCTGATATTTGACGATTTGATCCTGGTTTCTCACTATTATTATTATTATTTTTATTTATTTTTTTCTTCTTTTCTCTACTAACTAACATCTTATGGAGCTTTCAGCTTCTTGCCCCAGTTGCCTTTGGCTTGCTCACTGGGGGCCTGGGGGCTTTTTTTTTTAAACAGCTAAATGAGGACTCGAAGACATTTAAGACATTACAGCATTGTTTTCTGTAAAGCTGCTTTGAAACTATGGGTATTGTGAAAACTGCTATACAAATTAAAAATGACTTGACTTTAGCCTTTGTGTCCTTGAAAACACAACATATTACTTCATTGCGGACTGAATCTGTTATAAGTGTGCAAGAAGCTTTAGAAAATTACATTGAAATTAGTGGTTATTAGTACGCTAAAAACTCTTGACAGCAAAAACTATAGGCTCAATATGCTCATTCAAGGGTTCATTAGATCCAATAATAACAATTAAACAAATTAAGACAGTCCTCACAACCAACAGTGTGTAAAGTGAGCTATTATATCGATGATCCATTGCTCTTTACATGTCACAACTTAATAGTAGGACCTTGCCAAAATGGACAAACTTGGACAATGGACAATGAAATGTTTATAATTAAAATAGAGACAAAAGTTGATCTTGTCAACAATGGTCACAATTATCCATGAGCCCTCAAGAAAGTCTTTCTGGAATTTCAAGATTTTATTCTATTTTTTTGTTTGTGTGTATAAAAATGACAAATGTTATGATTTGTAGGGTTCAAAACCCAGGACACACACAAAAATTGACTAATCCATTGCCTGACAAACCTCAAAGCACTTGACACCCATGCACAGTGTAGTGGAGATGATATGCACAGCAGCAGGAAAACTGATCCCAGCTCCCATGTGCACTCAGAGCGAAGTCCCTCTGCAACATCCAGAGCCTCAGAGCAGGATGAAGTTTATCATCAGACACCGCCAGTGCAGGTACTTCATGCGTCATTTGATTAATAGAACAATTTCTGGGTAACGTCCTTATTCATTGTTTTCTCTGGTGGGACTCAATAGGAAAGTGTTGATTAATGGGAAGAGGCACAGAAATGGTAATATCCACTTTTAAAATTCATGACCTACTTTTATGCACTAGTTTTAACTTTCACCGCTTCCTTCGACCTGGGTCTCTCATTTCTTATCTTAAGTAATAGAATACTTTTGTCAGGACACCAACATAGTTCCCCAAAGTCAATGTTTTATATTTGTCATGAAAAAGAAAACCAGTCATTTGTGAGTAGTTGGTTTCAGAGAGGGGAATTTCACATTGTCCTCTTATCCACCAGTGACTCTTGGACAACCAGGAGGGTGGCAATGATGTAAAGAGAGGCGGTAGGGGAAATGTGATTGCCTTGATATTTCTTAGATTAGTTAATAAATCTCACTGTACTGACACTGTCATTCAAATGCATCTTATATTTCACTATCCGAATCAGATTATATTGAGTCTACACTCTCAAACTATATATATATATATATATATATATATATATATATATATATACACACACACTGCTGGTCAAAAGTTTCAAAACACTTGACTGAAATGTTTCTCATGATCTTAAAAATCTTTTGATCTGAAGGCATATGCTTAAATGTTTGAAATTAGTTTTGTAGACAAAAATATAATTGTGCCAACATATTAATTTATTTCATTATAAAACTACAATTTAATTAAAAAAAAAAAACATTTTTGAAATTGATGACTTGGACCAAATATTAAAGAAAAGCAGCCAATAAGTGCCCGACATAGATGGGAACTCCTTCAATACTGTTTAAAAAGCATCTCAGGGTGATACCTCAAGAAGTTGGTTCAGAAAATGTCAAGAGTACATGTCTGCAAATTCTAGGCAAAGGGTGACTACTTTAAAGATGCAAAAATATAACACAGTTTAGATTTATTTTGGATTTGGTTTAGTCACAACATAATTCCCATAGTTCCATTTATGTTATTCCATAGTTTTGATGACTTTATTCTATTTTTTTTTTTTTCACATTTTAGAATAATAGTAAAGAATGAGTGTTTCAATATTAAGGGTGTAACGGTTCGATTTTCTCATGGTTCGGTTTGTATCACGGTTTAAGGGTCACGGTGTAAACACTTCAGCAGGTTTGCCCTTAAATAACAATCATTGTTTTACAACAGTAACCATAGTTTAACCATGGCATTTGTAGTAAAATCATAGTAACCACAATATAAACATGGTTACTGTCATGGTTACAATATATAGTAAAATCATGGTTACTATATAGAAACTACAGTACTACTGTTATAACAACATGGTTAACTGTATCAAAACCATGATTTCTGCTCAGAAAACCATGCTGACAGCAGTCATGGTTACTACAATATTACTATAGTAAAACCATGGTTAATTTTTGTCAGGGTCCTTAACTAAAAAAAAAAAAAAAAAATGTTCTCTAATTACTATATCAACATATTAACTTAATACCTGCACTAATATGCTACATGCATCAACATAGTGTACTTCAAACTCATCTCAACATATTCTATTAGAATGCATACAAGAAGGGATGTTGTGATAATGCTGCTTGAGCATTTTAATCATACATGGAAATCTCACATAAACACCCCAAGCACTTATGTTATTGTTTTATGTCTGTCTGAATTAGCACTGAGTGCCTACTTAAAAATGGAAGGGAGTGTGTGCAGTTTCGGCTCACCTGTGGCTCTTTCCCTGGGTGATGTCGGCGTAAATGATTAATCATGTATCAATGTATTACTATAATGGCATCTTAATGCCATTAATAAAAGCGCATTATTGACATTCGTGATAGATTACAGCAGTGCAAGGAAACAGGAAGAACTTGCGTGCACATTTTAAATAAACCCACACACGCATTATTGACATATAAAACCAGTATACAGCACTCATGTCAAGCGATGTCTGCAAACAGTGCCTGTTTTGTAAACATCTTTTTACCATCGCTGTTGTAAATGACTGCAAAAAGAAAATGTTCCCAGAAAGGAGAAATGCAAGGGGCTTCTCTATCAGCATTTCATTTTCTCCACTTGCCATTTTCAACTACACACAACGCTCGCAGAACAGTGATACCATCAAGTTGACCCATGTGAAACACAGATGGAGCATATCCATTTACAGATCCATTCAGGTGCATTAGCAGAGGTTGTAACTGTGCCTGTCTGTCTGACACTTTGTTCCCTATCTGTCACTCACTCGACATTGTGTCGATGTAGTGACACTAGGGGTCACTCTTAGGAGCCAGAGACACCTCTGGTCTTTGATAAAAGGCCAATGAAAATTTGCGAGTGGTATTTGCATGCCACTCCCCTGGACATATGGGTATAAAAGGAGCTGGCGTGCAACCACTCATTCAGATTTTCTCTTCGGAGCCGAATGGTCGATGTTTACTGAGCTGACTGTTCATTCACCTCTGCTGGATCTGACGCCGCATTTCAGCGTCTTCTCCCTCCTCTGCACTGGTGCACTGCAGAGAACGCCCCTGGGCGCTTCGGCAGAAAAAAGAGAGTATATTCTCCTAAAAGAGTATTTCTCTAAAAGAGCGGCACACATGGAACGTATTTTTAAAGATACATCTTTTTAAAGATGCCTTTCCGTTTGTGTGTTATTCCTGGTTGCGGTCGTTACCTCTCAACTTCAGATGGTCACGATCGCTGTCTTTCGTGTTTGGGCACGACCCAAGCGGAGACAGCATTAGTGGATGGTTCATGTACTCACTGCGAGAACATGACCATGGCAACGTTGCGGTCGCGGCTTGCTTTCGTAAGCTCCCCGCCTCGGTCCTTCTACCTACGGGTATAAGGCCAGCGCGGCTAGCATTGGGGGCGATTTGGGGACCCCAATGGGACCCCTCCGCCGGATATCCCCCCATGGACCTCCCATTCCCTAGCATGCTCGTCTACCCTGATCGGGCTTCTGGATGAGTCCGCTGGCTCATCTCACGGCGAGTTCGACCTCTTATTCGGAGCCCGCGAAGCTGATGAGCTCTCGAGCACAGCATCGGAGAGCGGGCTTGACCAGTCGGATGCAGAAGCCTCAGCTGGGCTCCCCCCTTCGGGGATGATTGCCCAGTCACAGGCTGATGCGGAAATGGTGGACATGCTTTCCCTGGCGGCCGTGAACTTCAGGCTAGAATGGAACTCTCCGCTCTCCCCCGAACCCTCGTGGCTCAATGATTGGTTCCTGGGCTCGCTCACAGAGAAGCAGCAGACGGAGGCTATCCAGCATATCCTGCCCAAGATCAAGATCCCGCACCCTGCCTGCTCATCGCCAAGGGTGTCCCCCTGCGGTGACTGCACTGGCTTCGTCGCAGCCCGCCCCTTCAGCCCGGCCCCGGCATGGAGCCCATGGCAGGAAGCAGAAGCCACCTGTCTCATGGCCGGCCACCAAGAACCCACGAAAGGCTTCAGAGCGCCCCTGAGATGGGTGACCCAGGGTTGACAAAACCCACTACCTTGGAGCTGGTAAGAAGACCACTCTATCCACTGGTGGAGAGCCGGGAGGAGAATCTTTTGTTGCCTTTTCATTTGATTTCACCACATGCCCAAGTGGCTGCTGTACCCAACAGTTCAGCAAAACAGTAGTTTCCTTGTTCCCTGGGTCACATACCCGGTGTGCACGGCCGTCATCACGACCACCGTCCACCATTCCATTTTTGCAGGTCTGGTGCTCCAGCGGTGGTCTCCCCACCCCTGCGCGCCCAGCTGTGGCACAAATCCGCACCCGATGTGACAGTCTCCAGGGGTCACGAGGACAGGCCTCTTCCTCCCCCATTCCAGGCTGTTCCGGGGGTGGTCCCAAGGAGTCAGGTAAGTGCTTCGATGTCCCTAGACTCAGCACGGCCACGACATGCTGTGGCACCTCAAGCTCTGCCCCGCCGCGAGGCCCCACCTGCCGGTACATCCAATGAGATTGTCCCGTTGGTCCCCCTCTCGCGGAGCATGGATGCGTGGCTTGCACTTTCCAATCTGTCGCAATGGCTGATCCAGACCATCCGACATGGTTACGTGATTCAGTTTGCCAGGTGCCCACCCAGGTTCAGCTGTCTCCACTTCACCTTGGTGAAGGACGAAAACGCTGCTACCTTCCGCACGGAGATCACCACCCTCCTATGGAGGGGTGCGATAGAACCTGTCCCTCCGGCCGAGATGAAGAAGGGGTTTTACAGCCCCTACTTCATCGTACCGAAAAAAGGCAATGGGTTGCGGCCAATCTTGGACCTGCGAGTACTGAACCGGGCTTTACACAGACAACCGTTCAAGATGCTAACACAAAAACGCATTCTGGCGAGCGTCCAGCATCAAGATTGGTTATCGGCGGTAGACCTGAAGGACGCGTACTTTCACGTCTCGATTTAACCTCGACACAGACCCTTCCTGCAGTTTGCATTTGAGGGTCGGCCATATTAGTATTGTGGTCACGACAGACGCCTCCAAGATGAGCTGGAGCACCCTTTGCAACGGGCACGCAGCCGCTGCCTTGTGGACGGGCCCGCGGCAGCGTTGGCACATCAACTGCCTCGAGTTGCTGGCAATTCTGCTCACCCTGCGGACGTTGATCTAGGGCAAGCACGTGTTAGTTCGGACAGACAACACGGCAACGGTAGCATATGTCAACCGCCAAGGCGGTCTGCGCTCTCGTTGTATGTCACAACTCACCCGCCGTCTCCAGCAGCACCTCAAGACGCTGCAAGCCGCTCACATCCTGGGCGACCTCAACACTGCAGCGGACGTGCTGTCACGGCAGGTTACCCTCAGGGGAGAGTGGAGACTCCACCCTCAGGTGGTCCAGCTGATCTGGAGTCAGGCACAGGTAGACCTGTTCGCCTCCCAAGAATCCTCCCACTGCCCGCTCTTGTACGCCCTGACCGAGGCACCTCTTGGTATAGACGCGCTGGCACACAGCTGGCCCCCTGGACTGCGCAAATATACGTTTCCCCCAGTGAGCCTACTTGCACAGACCCTGTGCAAGGTCAGGGAGGATGAGGAGCTGGTCGTCCTGGTAGCACCCTACTGGCCCACCCAGACATGGTTCTCGGACCTCACGCTCCTCACGACAGCCACCCCAGGAGAATTCTCCTGGGGAAGGACCTTCTTTCTCAGGGACAGGGCACCATCTGGCACCTGCGACCAGACCTCTGGAATCTCCATGTCTGGCCCCTGGACGGGACGTGAAAGACCTAAGCGGTCTACCACCCGCGATGGTAGACATGATCACTCAGGCTAGGGCTCCCTCTATGAGGTGCCTGTACGCCTTTAAGTGCCGTCTGTTCGCTAAGTGGTGTTCTTCCCGACAGGGAATGTGCAGTCAGATTGGTGCTTTCCTTCCTGCAGTAGAGGATGGAAGGGCAGCTGTCCCCTTCCACCTTGAAGGTGTATGTAGCCGCTGTAGCAGCACACCATGACACAGTGGACGGTAAGTCCTTAGGGAAGCACAACCTGATCATCAGGTTCCTGAGAGGTGCCAAAAGTCTGAACCCCTCCAGACCGTGCCTCGTTCCCTCATGGGACCTCTCTGTAGTTCTTCAGGGTCTACAGAGAGCCCCCTTTGAGCCTTTGCAGTCAGCTGAGCTTAAGGTACTCTCCTTGAAGACTGCCCTCCTGACTGCGCTCACTTCCATCAAGAGGGTAGGAGATCTGCAAGCGTTCTCTGTCAGAGAAACGTGCCTGGATTTCAGTCCGAGCTACTCTCACGTGATCTTGAGACCCCGACCGGGCTATGTGCCCAAGGTTCCCACGACCCCTTTTAGGGACCAGGTGGTGAACCTGCGAGCACTGCCTCAGGAGGAGGCAGACCCAGCCCTGTCATTGCTTTGTCCGGTGTGCGCTTTACGCATCTATTTGGATCACACGCAGAGCTTTAGGATCTCTGAGCAGCTCTTTGTCTGCTTTGGTGCACAGCGGAAAGGAAGCGCTGTCTTCAAGCAGAGGATCGCCCACTGGCTCATTGATGCCATAGCTATGGCATATCATGCCCAGGACATGCCGCCCCCGGTAGGGCTACGGGCCCATTTTACCAGGGGTGTAGCGGCCTCCTGGGCCCTGGCCAGGGGTGCCTCTCTAACAGACATTTGCAGAGCAGCGGGCTGGGCAACACCCTACACCTTTGTGAGGTTCTACAACCTCCGGGTGGAACCGGTTTTGTCCTGTGTAGTGGCACGCAATACAAGCGGATAAGTCCGGGATAGCCGGCCGGGTGTATCGCTCGCACATAGCGCCTTTCACCTCCCCTGAGCTGAAGATGTGCACCGTTAACTCCCAGTTGTGTTCACAAACTATGTTCCCTGGTTGACTTCCTGTGAGCTCTGTGGCAGTCGAGTTTTTGGAGAGACTTGCTGCCGGCCCAGTACACGTGTTAACTAAAAGCCCTGTTCTGGGGTAGGTACTCTGCATGTGGCGGTTCCCTCCAGGTAACCCCATGTGATGTATATCTTCTGCTAATTCATTTCCCTGTTGGCAAACTGCGTCTTCCTTGGGCAGAGGCCCCTCTGCCACAGTCTCCATCCTTGTAGTAACGCCTCCCCAGTTGAGTAGGACCTAGCATGTGACTTCCCCACATGAAATACTTCCGACATAGTTCGGCAAGACCATGTGACGTATTTCCACTTAAATATCCCACCTCTCTCTGGGTGAGGTGTGGTCTCCACAGTGTCCTCCCCTTGGAATGTACACCCCCCGACTAGACCTGGTCGGCCCAGTCGGATATTCCCCCTTTTTTTAGGGAGTGGAAAAAAGAAGGGGAAAAGATGCCACGACTAGGCTAGCCTGTCTCTATCTTTTGGGTAGTTGACTTGTCCCCAAAGGGCCGTTTGACACTCATAACTATGTTGGGGGAGGTTATGTGTTGGCCTGGTGCGCTGGCTACGAGGCACACAGTTGTCTGCCTGTCACACACCGCCAGTTCATGTAACACAGTTCAGCCAGTTGCGGCATTTTGTATAGGGACCCCTAGTGTCACTACATCGACACAACGTCGGGTGAGTGAAAGATAGGTAACGTCATGGTTACCTGATGGAGGGAACGAGGCATTGCGTCCCTCCTGCCACAACGCTGAACTACCCGCTGAAATGGCCGGACCTTGTCTCGGCTCCTCAGCATAAAACCTGAAAGAGTGGTTGCACACCAGCTCCTTTTATACCTGTATGTCCGGGGGAGTGGCTTGCAAATACCACATTTTCATTGGCCTTTTATCAAAGACCAGAAGTTTCTCGGGCTCCCAAGAGTGACCCCTAGTGTCACTACATCGACACAACGTCTCATTCCCTCCATCAGGGAACAGAGGTTACGCAAGTAACCATGATGTTTTCTTGACCAAAACTTGTGCTCCAGATGTATCATTAAACCTGAGGTGAACCGACCGCGGTGCCAATGATTCCCGAACCGTACGGTTCAGTTTTTTACCGAGAACCGTTACACCCTATATATATATATATATTGTAATTTAATTACGTACTTTGTAATGCTTTATGGGATTGTAGTTCATGCCCTCATAAAAGACTATTGTCTAATTTTCACTTTTTTTTTCTTCAAATCAAAGTTTGTAATGTTGTGTTTGACCTCGGAGATGGTTGGTTTGATTCATGGTTTAGAACTCTTTTATGAAGGATTTTATGAAATTCATATGAAAAGAAAAATGAAGGGGAAATCATTTCAGGAACCAAGATGGCTGAAAAAGTAGTAGGGCGCTGTTGCACTCTATTGCAGTTGCTGAGTGCTTTAATCATCCAGCACTGTGATACGGATACGAATAACGCGCTTGTTGATAATACCGTAGGTGTGCTGTTGCTTTTCTAAGCAATTTAAACGTATGATGATTTTTCACCTGGTGGTTGGATGAGAACAAAACAAAAAAAGAAAATACAGTATATAAATAAAACGCATGGATACTGAAGAATGGTCCTTGCCACATCTAGGTAGCACAATTACCACAACATGATGCAGTCTTGAGCTACTTAATAAACACAAATTAATTCTAGCAAACGCATATCAACACACTAAAAACCACTCAAAACAACTTAGCAACCACAAATAAGCAACATATGCTTATTTTGACCAAAAAGGTGAAACCATAGGTGCGTTCCACTGAAGTCCCCTATGCCCTAATCCCTTCGAAAGGTTTACCCTCCAGAGTAAGAGCGTCAGCGGGTTGAAGGGTGTAGGGATTAAAAATAGCAGTCATTCGGAATGCACGTCAACGTCATTTATCCAAGTAAAAGGGTCAAAGGCTGATGCTTAATCAACATCACTTGCACCCGATCATAAATCTTTACATATGATTTTGCCTCACTATTAACTACATTTAGAAAACAACCCCCCCCCCAAAAATGCTTTAAAACAGCAAGACTTTATGAGGAAATGTAAGCATTGTGGTTTAAATGTTTACATTTGATTTATTTTAATAAAAAAATTTAACCAGAAACCAAATGTACGGTGAATAATCAATTATTAAATAAATAAACTGTTAAGGCCCAGTTATACTTCCTACAAAATCGAAGAACGAACGGGTGTGACGTCATTTAGAACTGAATCTGGCCAAAAAAGTGTTTTTGCATTCGTTTCGGTGGGGTGAACTTTTAGGAAAAATTCTTGCAAGCTGCAAAACACCTTCTTACTGCCATTGGTCCACATCATCAGTAGGTGTGACCTAGAGCTCCACCTACCTTGAGGCCGACAGCTAATTCAAAATTAGTCAATGTGAACACACATTCACTTCAGGGTTATTAGTGAGCTTGTGTACATTTACCTAAATCTGTGCGATCGTTCGTTTAGAGTCATTTTTCAAGACCATGTCATGAGATTCTTTGTTTTTGATTGTTTAATAAGTCTACAAAAGGAATCAAATCTACTCAAATACTCTCAAGTGCTCATTCACTCATGTGCCATCTGCAGCGAAAGACATTCACACCTCTGCCCAAAGTAAGATATGCCTCTATCACCATTCATTTGTCTTTATTCTGCACATTAACACTTTTATACATTCATCTTTGCAATAGTATCAGTATCATAATAAAATACAAATATAGCTGCAAGCGGCAATCATCGGGGTCCAAGCTCATGTGAAGAAATAACCAAAATAATCAGAATTGACAGAAATGATCCAGTGGATGCCAAATTACACAAATCGATTATATAAAAGCTGCTGAAAGATGATTGGTCGATGGCAGCAATGTTTTCAAAATGTGCAACTGTCCTCATAGACCTTGATGACACCTTGGACAAATAAACTGCATGCACAATTTCAAGTGGATCGGACCAATGGTTCCATAGTTAGAGACTTTTGTTTTTAACCATTATAGCACCACTAAGAGGCAGAGGTGCGTAATATTTGTGTGTGTCCTCAGAATGACCTCATACTGTAATGATGCTGGAAACAGGCAGACGAAGAGACGATGGTGAAGTGATGAACCCAAGTGTAGTTTATTTCCAAACGTGAGATCCAAAAACCCTGACTACTAATGTGAACAAAACAAAACATGAACGACTTGACTTGACTTGACTTGACTTGACATAACTTGATTAAAACGTGACTTGGCTTCAAGATACAACAAAGTTACATACACAATACCTGACACTAGACAATGGCAAACATGATGACTTAAATACAAGGACATGTGTAACAGGTAAACAAGACAACCAATCACAAGACTAAACTATAAACAAGATAACAAGACTAAATGAACTTAAACCAATGAAAAGATAAGACTAATAACAAAGTAATCAAACAATGAACCAATGAAAACAAGACACATGAACAGGGGAAACACATGACAAGATCATATGACGGAACAGGAAATCACACGACATGAACAGGAACTAAACTTGAAAATAAAAGACATGAAAACAAGAACAGAACACATAAACATGACACATACATAAGTGTACGAAATTTGGTGATAATATCTCAATCTGTTCAAGAGTTACAACCATTTTAGTAAAAGTGGCCACACCCATTATGAACATTTTGGCATATTGTTTGACGATAAATTGCAATTTTACAATTCCTTTGATAACTTTTCATTTTGGGACTCCAGAGAATGTTTCTGCACTGGTTTGGTTCCAATTGGGCGAACGGCCTACGACTAGTTCGAAAAAGTATTCTTTTAAAATTATCTCAAGTATTTATTGAACATTTTGTTTCAAACCAATGGTGCTTAAGGCAAAGTTGTTTAGAATGAGGAAGTTTACAGCATGGTCTGAATAACGTGTTTCTTTTTTAAACACAGCGGCATATACAACAATTTACATGCATGTAAAATGCCATAGCACCTCCCGGTGGCCAATTTTTGTCAAATTTTGCACAGACCTCTTGGGCCAAGAGACAAATAGGCATACAATAGTTTAGTTCCGATTGGCCTTATTTAACCCTATATAAATGCTGCTGAAAGCTGATTGGTCGATGGCGGCCATGTTTTTTAAAGATATGTGATTGTCCTCATAAACCTTGATGGCACCTTGGACAAAGACAGTGCATGCAAAATTTCAAGTCGATCGGACCAACGGTTCCATAGTTAGAGACATTTTCATCTTTTTAATTATTATAGCGCCACCAAGAGGCAAAGGTGTGCAACATTTTTTGTGTGTCCTCAGAATGACCCCATACATATGTACCAAATTTGGTGATAATATCTCAATTCGTTCAAAAGATAAATTTTCATATTGGGACTCTGCTGAATCATTCTGCACTGGTTTGATTCTGATCGGGCAAATGGCCTAGAATGAGTTCGTTTTGAATTTTTTTCAAACAATCCAAAATAGCGGGAGAACAGGGAGTAAAACTCTTCGGCATGACTCAACGAATCAGAGGAAAAAGAATTTTGTTTCTAGCCCTTATGGCCCAAGATTTATGGCCCAAAATGTGATTTTTTAAATTTTGTTTGCAATAGCACCAGCTAGTCTCTGAAGAATGTGTGTCTGTATGCCTGAGTAGTGGGGGGGATTTGGAACCATCCTGCCAAATTTGGAATCTCTATGATTTACAGTCTCTGAGGCCCAGACACTTTTAGGGCAGAACAAAAATAAAAATAATAATAAAAAATATAGCTGCAAGCAGCGACACCGGGGTCAAGCCAATTATCGGCACCATGAGCAGCAAAAGAAGCTTTGTGACATGTTTTTGGTTAGAGTCTGATCAACAGTGTATGAGGAGTTAGAAAAAGTAAACCTTCAATCATAAAAAACCCATATATTTTAAAAATAACTAAAAATAGCTACTTCTTAGGATTTTTGTCCAGTATGTGGCGCTGTTCTGAAACTGCTCAGGTAGTATCTGGGCATGATGGTTATCATGCAGGAAAGCGTTCAAGAGTTATAAGCAAAAATAGCCATTTTTCTATCTCCTGACCAGTAGGGGGCAGTATGCCAAAACGCTGCAGGTAACCTCAGGGCCTAATGGTGATGACACCCAATCCCTCAAAGCGTTGCGGAGATACAGCCTCAAGTTCAATTTTACAAGTCTTTGTCAAATTCGTTGAAGCGCCATTCCAAAACGGTATGGTTTATCAAAATTCTGTGAATTACTTTTTGTCATGAGTGCCTCTAGATGATGCAGGGCAATTTTTTTGCAAATCGGACAAACAGTCTAGGAGGAGTTCGAAAAATTAGGTTATCAAAACATTTAAAAATGGTGGACAGGAAGTTTGCTCGATCATGACATAATTGGTATCATTGTTCTCAGCATGAACCACGGAATCTATCAAGACCAGTCTCATGACAGTAGGCAAAAGGAGTCAATAGCTATTAGAATTTTTAGAAATAGCATTATAATTTTTGACCACAAGATGGCGCTGTCCGGAAACTTTTTGAGTCCTTTCAGAGCATGGTGCCAAAGACACATACCAAGTTTCCTAATGATACGCCAAGTCGTTCGTAAAATACAGCATTTTATGGCTAAATTAAAAATGGCCGACATCCAAAATGACCGACATAGGAATTTTTCATATTGTTGGACTCGATATACCCCACTGAATCTAATGAGACCAATTTGATGATTTTATGACAAACTGTTCAAAAGTTATAAGCAAAAAATTGCTTTTTATATATCTCGATCCAAAACTGAGAAGGCACCCTCGAGTCATGGTGCCTATGACGAATATTAAGTTTGGTATGAATACGCTAAAGCATTATAGAGATATACCCTCATGTCCATTTTGGCGTGCTCTTCGTCAAATTCGTTGAAGCGCCATTCGAAAATGGTATGGTTTATAAAAATGTTGTGAATAGCTTTTTGTCGTGAGTGCCTCTAGATGATGCAGGCCAATTTCCGTGCAAATTGGACAAACGGCCTAGGACGAGTTCGAAAAAGTATGTTTTGCAGAAAATTCTAAATGGCCGACATCCCGTTGGATTCGCTATACCCCACTGAATCTAATGAGACCAATTTTATGATTTTATGACAAACCATTCAGAAGTTATAAGCAAAAATTTGCTTTTTTCATATCTTGTGACCAGTAGGGGGCAGTGTGCCAAAACCTCAGGACCTAATGGTGATGACACGTACCATGTTTCGTCCCAATCCCTCAAAGCGTTGCGGAGATACAGCCTCAAGTTCAATTTTGCTTAATCGAATTCGTTGAAGTGCCATTTGAAAACGGTATGGTTTATCAAAATTCTGTGAATAACTTTTTGTCGTGAGTGCCTCTAGATGATGCAGGCCAGTTTTCATGCAAATTGGACAAACGGCCTAGAACGAGTTCGAAAAAGTAGGTTTTTCAAAAAATTCAATATGGCGGAAAGATTTTCATGATGGAAAATGACGTCATAGAGTGCAATCGAATCATCTTGAGCCAAGGAATCAGAAGAAGAATTTAGTTTCTAGGACACAGGGTTATTAACATAAATGTGAGTGCAAATTTGGGCAATTGGTGGTGCTAGAGTGTTTGAGGTAGAGACGCCAAATTTGCTATAGTAACACATCAGACTGTCCTCTATCTGTGTGCCAAATTTCATAACTTTCCTGCAAGCGGTTCTATGGGCTGCCATAGACTTGAGCGGAAGAATAATAATAATAAATATAGCTGCGCGCAGCAATTAACAGGGTTCAAGTAGTTTAAGGCCTTTAAGCACCTGCGTAAAAAGGTACTATGTTTTATTTAGCAAGCATGTAACCACCTAGATCATAGATGGAATAGACCATTTACAGCCAATGCAGGCAATTTACTAAGGAAATACATGGTTTTTAAAGCTTTTTAAAGCTCATAGTGCCACCTATGGTCCGATCTCCATAAAAGTCTGCATGCTTGTTTAGAATCATATGTTGCATGTGCTCACCTAATTTCGTGAAGTTCTGAGTTTTTGTTTAGGAATTATGGGCTTATTTGTACACTTGACTTCGCCCATTTTTTAAATTAACCTGTTATAGCTACTCAAAGGGTAAAGTTCAACATTTTTTTTTTTTTTTTTATAATTCTTGACCTAGAGAGTCCAGAGAATTGTACTGTATTGGTTTTATTGCGGTTGAGCAAAAAACCTAGGACTAGTTCACAAAAGTAGCTTTTTTACATAATCGTGAATATTTAATGAATGATTTGATTGACAGCAGTGGTCCTTGAGGCAAAGTTGTTCAGTATGAGGAGATCTAACAAATTATATGAATTATAGCTGCGTCCCAATTCAGAGGCTGCATCCTTCAAAGGTCTCATTCGAAGGCCGATTTCGTCACTGCTGCATGACAAAGGCTGTCCCAATTTGAAGGCTTCTTCAGATGCGGCCTCCAAATGTGTCCTTCGATTCCCGTGAAATGAAGGATACAACAGATGGATCCTTCATGGCCTTGCCTACCCCAGAATTCATTGCGTGCCAGTGACGACAGGATTTTTTTTAGAGAAATTGCCTAATTACACTTTTAAACGTAAGTATTGGGTTTCAACTTACTCAAATATCTAATGATACAAATGTAAATAAAAAAACTTTAAAGTTGTTCAAATGTTGACTTATATCTTACTAAGATGCGATTATATATAGTTTATACTCTTTATTATATACAGAAATGGACCATGGTGAAAATATTTAGACAGTTTGCGAACGCTGTTTTGTTTTCAGAGTTTAATATAACTTTCAAAAAAGTCCAGTACAAACGTTACAGTCACTCAGCAGCTGTCACAGTTGTTAGGCAACAAGAACAGTCCTCCGTAGGCTAGACTGTCCCAATTAACAATGCTCAGTCCAATGGCCTTTGAAGTCCGAGTCCTTCGAAGGATGCAGCCTTTGAATTGGGACACAGCCATTGTGTGTATGTGTGAAACACCACGTGATTACAGAGGCGTAAAACTCGTTAGCGCCATCCATTGGCCGATTTCTTTCAAATTTCTCACAGACCTCAAGGGCCAGGAGTCGAACAGGCCCACCGAGTTTTGTGCCGATCGGCCTCCGTTAACCTTGTCTAATAGGTGCTCAAACTTCATTGGCCGATGGCGGCCATGTTTTTTGAGATACGCCAATGTCCTCACAGACCTTCATGTCACCTTGGACAAAGACACTGCATGCCGATTTTACACTCAATCAGACTAATGGTTGCGTAGTTAGAGCTGTTTTCATGTTTTTTTCCTGTTATAGCGACAAACTCTTTTTTTACTGTGACCTCAGATTGACCTCAGCTCATACATATGTGTCCTGAGTTTGGTGAAAATATCTCATTGTATTCGGGCGTTATAGCCATTTTAGTAAAAATGGCCCGCCCTTTTCGAACGTTTTGGCACCCCTTAGCGACCGTGAGTCGTTTGCTTCTGATCGGGTGAAAAACCTAGGATTAGTTTGCAAAAGTAGGTTTTTAACATTATCTGAAATATTTACAGAACAGTTTGACAGACACCAATGCTTCTTGAGCAAAGTTGTTTAGAATGAGAAGAGCTATCAGGTGATATACATGTGTTTTTTCACAACACTGCATTAAATACAACCATTAACACCTACAAAAATCGTGATAGCACCACCTAGTGGCCGATTTTTTTTTAAACTTTGCACAACCCTCTCAGACCAAGAGTCAAATAGGTCCACCAAGTTTCGTTCCGATCGGTCATCGGTTAACCTTGTGTAATAGCTGCTGAAATTTGATTGGCCGATGGCGGCCATGTTTTTCAACATACGTGAATGTCCATACAGACAATGATGTCAGCTGAGACAAAGACAATGTATGCAAATTTTGAAGTCAAAAGAATTAACGGTTTCATAGTTACAGCCAATTTCAAAACCACACCTCTGGGCGACCAAAGATTGACCTCTTACATAAGCATGCCAAGTTTGGTTAAGATATCTCATTTCCTTCAAGAGTTATAGCCATTTATGTCAAATTGGCCACTCCTACTTCCGATGTTTTCACATACCATAGCTAGCCTGAGTCGAAAGTTCAAACTTTTTTTGATAACTTTTGATATTGAGACTCCATAGAATTGTTTGGCACTGGTTTGGTCCCGATCGGACAAAAAACCTAGGACTAGTTCGCAAAAGTATGTTTTATGAAAAATCCAAGATGGCGGAAAATTGTTATAGGCAGAAATGAAATCTGAGATATACGTTTTGTTTGGTTTGAGCCAAGGATTCCAATGGTATATAGCACTTGAGTCTACGACAAACAGTCTAAGAGTTATGAGCAGTTTCATGTTTTTGATCGCTGTAGCGCCCCTTATTGACCGATTTGGCCGAGTCCGTGTTTCTGAGTAGCGACTACCATCTGATCAAGTTTCAAGTCTCTAGTCCTTACGGTTTGCTCTGCCCGATCAGTTTTATGGCGGAATAATAATAATAATAATAATAATCTTAATAACAATTACAATAGGGTTTCAGCGCTAAGCGCTTGAACCCCTAATAATAAAAAAAATCTTAACAATTACAATAGGGCTTCAGCACTAAGCGCTTGAACCCTTAATAATAAAAAAAAATCTTAACAATTACAATAGTGTTTCAGCGCTAAGCGCTTGAACCCCTAAAAATCGTAACAATTACAATAGGGTTTCAGCACTAAGCGCTTGAACCCCTAATAATAATAAAAAGCTTAATTAACAATTACATTAGGGTTTCAGTGCTAAGCGCTTGGAACCCTAATAATAATAATAAGAAAACTAATGAAAACAATAGGGGTCTTTCGCCCCTTCGGGGCTTGACCCCTAATAATAAGAAATTCGGAACAAATACAATAGGGTTCCTGCACCTTTGGTGCTTGGACCCCTAATAATAGTGTAATCTGCACATATTATGGCCATGTATAGCATGTTAGCACATTAGCGTCATGAATTCAAAATGTAAACAAGACAAATTAAACATTTTCTACAGCATATATATTACTTTAAATCATCATCGAGTGGTTAAAACAGCTTCTTTTACTGATTTAGATTGAATTATACTCATTGAATAGGCATAAAGTCATTGATAACAAATTTTAATGTCACATTCCCTATCTGTCACTCACTCGACGTTGGTGTCGATGTAGTGACACTAGGGGTCACTCTTGGGAGCCCGAGACACCTCTGGTCTTTGATAAAAGGCCAATGAAAATTGGCGAGTGGTATTTGCATGCCACTCCCCCGAACATACGGGTATAAAAGGAGCTGGTATGCAACCACTCATTCAGATTTTCTCTTCGGAGCCGAACGGTCATGCTCATTGAGCTGAATACTACTGTTCATTCACCTGCTGGATCTGACGGCGCATTTCAGCGGCTTCTCCCTCCTCTGCACTGGTGCACTGCAGAGAATGCCCCTGGCGCTTCGGCAGAAAAACTAGAGAGTATATTTTCTGAAAGAGCATTTTTCCCCTCTAAAAGAGTATATATTTCTCTAAAAGAGCACACACACGGAACGTCTTTTTAAAGACGCGTCTTTTTAAAGATGCTTTTCCGATTGTGTGTTATTCCTGGTTGTGCTCGTTATCTCTCGCCTTCTAACGGTCACGATCACTGTCTTTCGTGTCTGGGCACTGCTCACGCTGAGACAGCGTTCGTGGATGGTCACATTCTCATTGCGAGAATGTGTCCATGGCAATGTTGCGGTCGCGGCTCGCCTTCGTAAGGAAGCGAGCCACCCCAGAGGCTCCCGCCTCGGTCCTTTTACCCACGGGTTTGAGGCCAGCGCGGCTAGCACTGGGGGCGATTTGGGGACCCCAATGGGACCGCCTCCGCCGGGTATCCCCCCGCGGACCTCCCATTCCCCAGCACGCTTGTCTGCCCCGATCGGGCTCCCGGGTGAGTCCGTCGGCTCGTCTCACGGCGAGTTCGACCTCTTATTCGGAACCCGCGAAAGTGATGAGCTCTCGAGCGCAGCATCGGAGAGCGGGCTCGTCCAGTCGGAAGCCTCGGCTGGGCTCCTCCCTTCGGGGTCGATCGCCCAGTCACAGGCTGACGCGGAGATGACGACATGCTTTCCCGGACAGCCGCGAGCGTCGGTTAGAGTGGATTTCACCGCTCTTCCCTGAACCCTCGCGGCTCTGTGATTGGTTCCTGGGCTCGCGGCGCCGCTCAAAGCCACGCCCCGCCCCGTTCCTTTCTTCCCGGAAGTGCATGAAGAGCTGACAAGGTCACGGGAGGCACCTTTTACTGCCCGGTCCCGATCTTTTCAGCTTCCCCGCTCTCACTACCCTCGATGGTGGGGCGGCCAAGGGTTATTCGGCAATCCCCCGGTGGATAAAGGCGCTCGCGGTGCACCTATGCCCGCAGAGCGCCGCCACCTGGCGTGGGTGCCCAAAGCCCCCGTCCAAGGCCTGTAGGTTTACGTCGTCTCTGACGGTCAAAGCCTACGGCGCTGCTGGACAAGCCACCTCCGCCCTGCACGCCATGGCTCTCCTGCAAGTCCGCCAAGGCGCTAAAGGAACTGCACAGGGGTAGTTCCGCCCTGGGATTGATGCAGGAACTGCGCTCGGCGACCGACCTCGCTCTCCGAGCGACAGAGGTCACGGCGCGGTCTCCCGGGCGGACAATGGCCACACTAGTGGTCCAGGAGCGCCACCTTTGGCTCAACCTGGTCGAGATGGGTGAGGCCGACAGGACACGATTCCTTGCTGCCCCCATTTTCCAGGCAGGCCTATTCGGCGACACCGTCGGGGACTTTGCCCAGCAGTTCTCGATGGTAGAGCAGTAGATGGATGCTAGCCGGCTTGTCCTGCCCCGGCGTGGCTCAAGATCCCCCCATCTACTCATCACCGAGGGTGTCCCCCTGCGGTGACTGCACCAGCTCTGCTGCAGCCCGCCCCTACGGCTCGGCCCCGGCGTGGAGCCCACCGCAGGAAGCCGACGCCACCCGTCTCACAGCCGGCACCGAAGAACCCACGGAGGTCTTCGAAGCGCCCCTGAGACAGGCGACCCAGGGACAACGAAACCCGCTGCTCTGGAGCTGGTAAGCAGATCTTCTTTTTGTTACCTTTTGCATTTAATTGCGCTGCATGCCCAAGTGGCTGCAGTACTCAAGAGCTCCGCAAGAGTGGTTTCCTTGTTCCCTGGGTCACATATTCGGTGTGTACGGCTGGCATCACGACCACCGTCCACCACTCCATTTGGCAGGTTGTGGCACAAATCCGCCCCCGATGTGACAGTCTCCACGGGTCATGAGGACAGGCCTCTTCCTCCCCCATCCCAGGCTGTTCCGGGGGTGGTCACAAGGAGCCAGGTAAGTGCTTCGATGTCCTCGGACTCAGCACGGCCACGATGTGGTGTGGCACCTCAAGCTCCGCCCCGCCGTGAGGCCCCACCCGCCGGTACATCCGATGACGTTGTCCCTTTGGTCCCCCTTGCGCGGAACTCGGACGCATGGCTTGCGCTTTCCAGTCCGTCGCGAGGGCTGGTCCAGACCGTCCGACTCGGCTGCACGATTCACTTCGCTGGGCATCCGCCCAGGTCCAGCGGTGTCCACTTCACCTTGGTGAAAGATGGAAACGCTGCTACCTTGCGCGGAGATCGCTACCCTCCTACGGAAGGACGCGATAGAACCTGTCCCTCCAGCCGAGATGAAGAAGGGGTTTTACAGCCCCTACTTCATTGTACCGAAAAAAGGCGGTGGGTTGCGGCCAATCTTGGACCTGCGAGTACTGAACTGGGCCTTACACAGACTCCCGTTCAAGATGCTGACGCAAAGATGCATTCTAGCAAGCGTCCGGCATCAAGATTGGTTCGCGGCGGTAGACCCGAAGGATGCGTACTTTCACGTCTCGATCCTTCCTCGACACAGACCCTTCCTGCGGTTTGCGTTCGAGGGTCAGGCGTATCGGTACAAGTCCTCCCTTTCGGCCTGTCCCTGTCTCCTCGCATCTTTACGAAGATCGCAGAGGCTGCCCTTGCCCCGTTAAGGGAGGTGGGCATTCGCATGCTCAACTATCTCGACGACTGGCTAATCCTAGCTCACTCTCGAGATGGGTTATGCGCACACAGGGACCTGGTGCTCTCACACCTCAGCCGACTAGAGCTTCGGGTCAGCTGGGAAAAGAGCAAGCTCCTCCCGGTTCAGAGCATCTCTTTTCTCGGTTTGAAGTTGGACTCGGTCTCCTTGACGGCGCACCTTACGAACGAGCGCGCCCAGTCGGTGCTGGCCTGTTTGAAGGCGTTCAAACAGAAAACAGTGGTTCCACTGAAACATTTTCAGAGGCTCCTGGGGCATATGACGTCCTCGGCGGTGGCCACCCCGCTCGGGTTGATGCATATGAGGCCGATTCAGCACTGGCTCCAGACTCGAGTCCCGAGACGGGCATGGCGCCACGGGACACACCGCGTGGCCATTACGTCGGTCTGTCACCGTCTTTTCAGCCCTTGGACCGACCTCTCGTGTCCACGAGCAGGTGTTCCGCTGGAACTGGTCTCCAGGCACGTCGTGGTCACGACAGACGCCTCCAAAATGGGCTGGGGCGCTGTTGGCAACGGGCACGCAGCCGCCGGCCTCTAGACGGGTCCGCAGCTGCGTTGGCACATCAACTGCCTCGAGTTACTGGCAATTCTGCTCGCCCTGCAGAGGTTCCGGCCGTTGATCCAGGGCAAGCACGTGCTAGTTTGGACAGACAGCACGGCAGCGGTAGCATATGTCAACCGCCAAGGCGGTCTGCGCTCCCGCTGTATGTCATAACTCGCCCGCCGTCTCCTCCAACGGAGTTAGCAGCACCAAGTTGCTGCAAGCCACTCACATCCCGGGCAACCTCAACACTTCGGCGGACGCGCCGTAACAACAGGTTACCCTCAAGGGAGAGTGGAGACTCCACCTTCAGGTGGTCCAGCTGATTTGGAGTCGATTCAGTCAGGCACAGGTGCACCTGTTCGCCTCCCAAGAATCCTCCCACTGCCCGCTCTGGTACGCCCTCACCGAGGCCTTCCTTGGCATAGACGCGCTGGCACACAGCTGGTCCCCTGGCATTCGCAAATATGCGTTTTCCCCAGTGAGCCTGCTCGCACAGACCCTGTGCAAGGTCAGGGAGGACGAGGAGAAGGTCGTCCTGGTAAGCACCCTACTGGCCCGCCCAGACGTGGTGCTCGGACCTCACGCTCCTCGTGACAGCTCCCCCCGGGCAAATTCCCCTGAGAAAGGCCCTTCTTTCTCAGGGAAGGGGCACCATCCGGCACCCACGCCCAGACCTCTGGAATCTCCATGTATGGCCCCTGGACGGGACGCGGAAGACCTAAGCTGTCTCCCACCTGCGGTGGTAGACACGTTCACTCAGGCTAGGGCTCCCTCTACGAGGCGCCTGTATGCCTTTAAGTGGTGTCTGTTCGCTAAGTGGTGTTCTTCCCATCAGGAAGACCCCCAGAGGTGCGCAGTCAGATCAGTGCTTTCCTTCCTGCAAGAGAGGTTGGAAGGGAGGCTGTCCCCTTCCACCTTGAAGGTGTACGTTGCTGCCATAGCAGCACACCATGACGCAGTCGACGGTAAGTCCTTAGGGAAGCATGATCTGATCATCAGGTTCCTAAGAGGCGCCAGGAGGCTGAATCCCTCCAGGCCACGCCTTGTTCCCTCATCGGACCTCTGTAGTTTTTCAGGGTCTACAGAGAGTCCCCTTTGAGTTTTGCAGTCAGCCGGGCTTAAGGCACTCTCCTTGACGACTGCCCTCCTGACTGCGCTCACTTCCATCAAGAGGGTAGGTGACCTGCAAGCGTTCTCTGTCAGCGAAACGTGCCTGGAGTTCGGTCCGGGCTATTCTCACGTGATCCTGAGACCCCCGACCGGGCTATGTGCCCAAGGTTCCCACCACTCCTTTTAGGGACCAGGTGGTGAACCTGCAAGCGCTGCCCCAGGAGGAAGCAGACCTAGCCCTGTCGTTGCTGTGTCCGGTGCGCGCTTTACGCATCTATTTGGATCGCACACAGAGCTTTAGAATCTCTGAGCAGCTCTTTGTCTGCTTTGGTGCACTGGCTCATTGACGCCATAACTATGGCATGTCTCGCCCAAAACATGCCGCCCCCGGTAGGGCTACGAGCCCATTCTACCCGTGGTGTAGCGGCTTCTTGGGCCCTGGCCAGAGGTGCCTCTCTAACAGACATTGCAGAGCAGCGGGCTGGGCAACACCCAACACCTTTGCAAGGTTCTACAACCTCCGGGTGGAACCGGTTTTGTCCCAGGTAGTGGCACGCAACACAAGCGGATAAGCCCGGGATAGCCGGCCGGGTGTATCGCTTGCACATAGCGCCTTCCACCTCCTTTTGAGCTGAAGACGTGCGCTGTTAATTCCCAGTAGTGTTCACAAAAGTTGTTCCCTGGTTGACTTCCTCCGAGCCCTGTGGCAGTCGAGTTTTCGGAGAGACTCGCTGCCGGCCCAGTACATGCGCTAACTAAGAGCCCGGTTCTGGGGTAGGTGCTCCGCATGTGGCGGTTCCCTGTAAGGCTAACCCCATGCGATCTATATCTTCCGCTAGTTCGTTTCCCTACTGGCAAACTGCGTCTTCATTGGGCAGAGCCCCTCAGTCTCCATGTTGTAGTAACTCCTCCCCCATTGGGTAGGATCTACCTTGAAGGCTCTCCACATGGTTGGAAAGACCATGTGATGTATTCTTCCACTTAAATATTCCCCCCTCTCTTGGGGCGAGGTGTGGTCTCCGCGGTGTCCTCCCCTTGGGAGGGACACCCCCCGACTAGACCTGGCGGCCCAGTCGGATAATCCCCCTTCTTTTTTAGGGAGTGGAAAAAGAGAAGGGGAAAGAGGCCACGACTGGGTTAAGCCTGTCTCTATCTCTGGGTAGTCGACTTGTCCCCCAAAAGGGCCGTTCGACACTCATAACTGTGTTGGGGGAGGTTACGTGTCGACCTGGTGTGCTGGCTATGAGGCACACAGCAAGTCTGCCCACCACACACCGCCAGTTCACGTAACACAGTTCAGCCTTGTGGCGTTTTGTATAGGGACCCCTAGTGTCACTACATCGACACCAACGTCGAGTGAGTGACAGATAGGGAACGTCATGGTTACTGGTGTAACCTCCGTTCCCTGATGGAGGGAACGAGACGTTGGTCCCTCCTGCCACAACGCTGAACTACCCGCTGAAATGGCCGGACCTTATATCGGCTCCTCAGCGTAAAACCTGAATGAGTGGTTGCATACCAGCTCCTTTTATACCCGTATGTTCGGGGGAGTGGCATGCAAATACCACTCGCCAATTTTCATTGGCCTTTTATCAAAGACCAGAGGTGTCTCGGGCTCCCAAGAGTGACCCCTAGTGTCACTACATCGACACCAACGTCTCGTTCCCTCCATCAGGGAACGGAGGTTACACCAGTAACCATGACGTTAGTTTAGGTTTTACATTTAGCGTCCTCATATTTAAATGCTCCTCTAAACGCCACCCACAGCGGTGTGACTGGTGTCTGAATGTTCGCAAACAGTATACAGTTGCTCAGCTGTTTAGAACTTCTTTTTCCCTTGAACGAAGGAGAACTTCTCCAGAAGTGTATCAGGGCCTTTAGTGTATACTTCTTTTAACTCCTTTATTTCAACACTTTATATATATATATATATATATATATATATATATATATATATATATATATATATATATTTCAACATCTTTATTTAAATAACAGATCGAATTACAGTAAAATAACACAAGCAATAACCAGTTTCAAACAGAAGTAAAAGCCAAAGGTTTAAAAGGTCTTAAGTTTACTATTGGAAATAAAGGCTTTTATAAACCAGAGTGATAAAGGGTTGCCACATGTTGTTTTTTTTTAAAGAACCAGAATGTTTTTGCAGTTGCAGCTTTTTTTTTTTTACATTGCATGTGGCAAACCTGCAGATTTATTACGTATGGTCAGGTTCCAGTTAGCTTGGCAGCGAAGTGTCCATCAGTTGACCCTATGAAAACGTCATTTTGAAGGGCTCTTTGAAGCAGTTAATTTGAAGCACTTCGGTTTGGAAGCAAAGATTGTTCTCCCTTCGATCCTTTGGAGGCTGATTTATCCCGTTTGGAATGGAGGGATCATGTCTGCTTATTCTTGCTGATTAGCCATCGTTCAGTGCATTGCTCATCGTTTAATGAGCTAAATAAACACTCCATTTGTCATTTCTCAGTGTGGAAGAATGGTACAGAAGCTTGGTATATTTAAAACTTCATGTACTTTCATGCTTCCCACTTGCCACAGGTCGCTAAGAAAAAGATCATTACTTCCTCTGCTAGGCTCCCAAGCATTTCAGGACTCGAGAGCTAATTAAAATTGCCCTGAAACCACAGTGACATCTGCAAATTATTTTAGATCAGCATAACCTGTCCTTGCAGAGAATATACTCTAAAATTGATCTGTTTAGCTGAGGCTAGCTAAAACACTGTACAAAAAATTGCATCATTTGAGGAAGACATAATAGTTTGTGTACTTTTCTATATAGATTATGAACTTTACAGAACTAGCTCATTATCTTTTTTTTTTTTTTTTTTTTTTTTTACAGATAAAGGTCATCTATTCTGCTCTGTTTCAACATAGAGAAGTTACATTTTTATATTCAAGACTGAAGGTAGACATAAGCAATGATGGTTCATGGTTAATAATCTCGACTGGACAAATGTCACGAGAGATGATTAGATGTTTTATTACCTCTATGCTCTTTAACAAAGACCCCAGTGCAGTTCTGTCTGTGTAATTCATGTATGGTGAAAGTGCTTTTTTATCTGCTATGCCAAACTTTTGTTAGCAAGTTTGCAACTTGAAATGCTACTGTGCTTTTAAAAGACATAAAGAAATATGTTAGTAAAGCATAAAATATTTCTGGTATTGGATGCGATATTTGGGGTGGGCAACTGGTCATCTCTTTGTTAGATAGGTGCGATTCCTTAGTGATAATTTGGGATATAAGTTATCTTTGATGGTGTTTCACCATCAATCTTGTCTGGAAGTTGGGGGGTGAATTGATAATTCAAAAACTGAGTTATTCTCTCGTGTAACTATACTAATATATGATCACTGCATCACTATTACTTTTTTCCTCCCCTTTTCTCCCCAATTTGGAATGCCCAATTCCCAATGCACTCTAAGTCCTCATGGTGGCGTAGTGACTCGCCTCAATCCGGGTGGCGGAGGATGAATCTCAGTTGCCTCCGCGTCTGAGACCGTCAAACTGCGCATCTTATCACGTGGCTTGTTGAGCGCGTTACTGCGGAGACGTAGCGTGTGTGGAGGCCCACGCTATTCTTCGCAGCATCCACGCACAACTCACCACACGCCCCACCGAGAGCGAGAACCACACATTATAGTGACCACGAGGAGGTTACCCCATGTGACTCTACCCTCCCTAGAAACCGAGCCAATTTGGTTGCTTAGGAGACCTGGCTGGAGTCACTCAGCACGCCCTGGATTTGAACTCACAACTCCAGGGGTGGTAGTCAGTGTCAATATTCGATGAGCTACCCAGGCCCCCCATGCATCACTATTACTAATTTTTTTAGGTTTAGTGATTTTGAGCAACCACCCAGCACACCCAAGCAACCACATAGCAACATCCTAAAAACACTCAGAACACCCTAGCAATTTCATAGCAACGCCCTGGTAAACAACCACAAAACTCTAACACTGACCATGTTAACATGCACTTTAGAAAGCGGTTTATTCCAGGGTTTTTGCAGAAAGAGGTGTTCTGAAACATCATGTAAACCAGAACGCCGTTTTCCTTACGCCGTTTAAGGGATTAAGAGAAATCAGTTTAACACACCTAGGTTTCTCTTCGAGAATGTGGCTTAATATGGCCATGTAAATATAAGCGGCATTCTAACAGGTTTTTGAGGATTGCACATGTACGTGGAAAAGACCGGAGAGAACAAACGTCATAGGATGGAGCCCAACAACAAATCAACTCAGCAGAAAGAATTCAACATTTCTGGGAGTACAGTTGGAACAGCACATCGATCAGCCACAACATTAAAACCACCTGCCTAATATCATGTAGGTACCCCTCGTGCCACCTAAACAGCTCTGACCGTCGAGGCATGGACTCCATAAGACCTCTGAAGGTATCCTGTGGTATCTGGCACCAAGACGTTAGCAGCAGATCCTTTCAGTCCAATAAGTTGCGAGGTTGGGCCTCCACGGATCGGACTTGTTGGTCCAGGACATCCCATAGATGCTCAATCGGATTGAGATCTAGGGAATTTGGAGGCCAAGTCAACACCTTGAATTATTTGTCATGTTCCTCAAACCATTGCTGAACAATTCTTGCTGTGTGGCTAGGCGCATTATCCTGTTGAAAGAGGCCACTGCCATCAGGGAATACTGTTGCCATGAAGGGGTGTACGTGGTCTGCAACAATCTTTAGGTAGGTGGTACGTGTCAAAGTAACATCCACATGAATGTCAGGACCCAAGGTTTCCCAGCAGAACATTGCCCAGAGCATCACACTACCTCCACCGGCCTGCCTTCTTTCCATAGTGCTGCCACCTCTTCACCAGGCAAATGACTTTTGGTGGTAGACAGGGGTCAGCATGGGCACTCTGACCGGTCTGCGGCTACGCAGCCCCATACGCAGCAAGCTGCGATGCACTGTGTGTTCTGACACCTTTCTATCATGGCCAGCATTAAATTTTTCAGCAATTTGTGCCACAGTAGCTCTTCTGTGGGATCAGACCAGACGCGCTAGCCTTCGCTCCCCACGCACATCAATGAGCCTTGGGTGCCCATGACCCTGTCGCCGGTTCACCGGTTATCCTTCCTTGGACCACTTTTGGTAGATATTAACCACTGCATACTGGGAACTCCCCACATGACCTGTCGTTTTGGAGATGCTCTGACCCAGTCATCTAGCCATCACAATTTGGCCCTTGTCAAAGTCACTCATATCCTTAAGCTTGCCCATTTTTCCTGCTTCTAACATGAAATTCAAGAGCTGACTGTTTACTTGCTGCCTAATATATCCCACCCCTTAACAGGTGCCATTGTTACGAAATAATCAATGTTATTCACTTCACTTGTCAGTGGTTTTAATGTTGTGGCTGATCAGTGTATAAACTATACCCATTTACACACCCCAATGTAAAATATCGACGGTCCCTCACATTAGCGTATATGCGTTAGTACATTTAGGGAATTTTATGTAAGAGGCAAAACCCACTACTGCAGCGCAGTTCCGCTGCAAATCGCAATGGAAAGTTAAGGGGAAAAAACACAGCAACAATTCTGGAATATCTAGAAATAAAGTGAAGCAACGGAGAATAAAATAGTGAAGTCTTCCTCGGATAGCATGTTTGCTATTTACACATGCATTGAATGGGATATTATGTAGCTGTGGAGAAAGCTTCATACTGACCGAGCCATCATGTATATGGGAGTAAAGAGTATGCTGCTTATATAGTGCATGTAAACGTGAACACTGCTTTCTTGCAAAAACCCGCTTTCTCGCAATAAGCCGCTTTCTGTTGTCCATGTAGACATAGTCATTGTGGATGAGATACTGCATTGGCAAGTACCACTCACATTTTCTTATGAAAATGTACAAATATTCATTTTCACCCCCAGTTAGCATCATTTTGCCAAAACAATATGAATTTAAATGACAGAATACAGGCTGTCAAGACTTACCATCTGATTTGAATAACAATTTGAGACATTTATAATGCATCTGTTTCACACGTTCATTAAGCACCATCTTTGAAACAAATAATTTTATCTTGTCATATTTTTTTTTGTCATATCCAAGGGAACAACAAACCCTGGTGCGCTACATTTAAAATTCTCCCAGATGGATGCCAAATGCTTTCACAATTTTAGCATTTCCTTATAACAAGGACAAGCTGCCAAAACATGACAACCTTGCAAATGGGTGCAAAATAAGTTTAGCATGATAATCTTGCCATAAAATCATAGGAACATTTGCAAGAAAGTGCATTTTGAGTTAATAAAAAAACAAAAAATGAAATGAGTGCCACACATATACAAACTAACAAATTTAGACTATTGACCAGACTGTGCAGAAAGTTCCTTAGTGTTGTTTGAACAGTTTTGATCTTAGATTAAAGTAATGGGAGAGAAGAAACACTTAAGTGTCAGAGCAAATTCTTAGTCTGGCAGATTCACTCATGCATAAAAATACACCTCCAAATTTATAACCCTAAGTGACAAGCTGTCCAAATAATATATATTTCTCCCTGCTACCTTTCACTGAACTGCTTTCCTGTGTCACTCCACTGGAATTCAGAGAATTCCTCGTAAGGTTATAAATACTGAACTAAATTGTATGAATATTTTAAAAACTCTCAGTCTTCCTCATTTAAGGCTGACAAGGTTTCCTCTTAGAAGTCAGCGTTACCCTCTGCTTATGGCGACTTGCTTTACCAAGAGCCTCCCATTAAAGAAACACATTGCCATACCAGAGGCTCTGAAAGAACCACTGCCAGATTCCTACAACTTGTTGTGCACATCCCTCAAACTTCCCAACTCAATGCAATTACCAAATCTGTAGTTAACCGTGAAATTCCCTCGCATCCCAGTGGAGATGAAGGTGTTAGACAGAGAGAGATGCTGTTATTCACACAAATTCGTATCTGCATGAAGGAGATAACGGACAGATTGACCAATCAATTTTATAGAAGCAGTTAAACACACACACAAACTCTCAGCTTGGTCAAAAAAGAGATTAGGCCACAGGGAAGGGTTGTACGCAGTATTAAATCTTCGCATGTGCCGACCATGTGAGCACCATTTGAACACCATAAAAATGGTCTGTCCTCTTTCACAAATGATTTAACTAAATATTAATTACAATAATTTTAAAACATGGTGAAAGACGTCATCAAAGAATACAGTATATTGGCCTTTTCCAATACAAAATATTCATGTTTTATATATTACATGCACATTGTTTAGTATGCCCAGGGACTGCTTTGTGTTGTACACACTCCAGATTTCCAATAAAAATTATAACTAACATTCTGCACAGAAAAGCATCTGAAAACAGAAGAAAGGTATGTATGCAGGTTTGTAGTGCTGAAGCAGTATTTACTAATCTGTTTTATTTTATTTTTTTTATTACTGCGTTTGTCTTTTAACATGAAAGGAATGTATCCTCATTCACAAGCTTAACTTCACCAACACTGGGTGTTATTTATGTACAAAGAAATCAAGTTCCAAAGTATTCTTGCAAGCTGAATTTTTTCAGCACAGTCTAATCCAGAACAATCTGCTCATCATTCCACTAAGAGGCGTTAAAAGAACATCTTGGATTATTACTGTGTAAGAAGAGAGATCTTTTTTTAAATAATCCTCCTAATCTGTAAACATGCTGGAATCCTTTCAATTCAATTGCTCTTAAACAAGAAATCCCCTAAATCATCTTACAGCCAAACAGTGTCTTAAGCTAAACTAGGTCGTTTCCCTTAATTCATTCATTAGGCAAGCCTTTTATTTTCCACAACCTAAAACCACCATTCTAAAATAAGAACTGAAATCGAAAGCAGAGAATCTGCAGGCATTGTCAAATGGAGAGTGAAGCAAAAAAAAAAAAAAAAAAAAAATGCATTTAGTGGGAAACATGTCCATGTCTGATAAATATGAATCCACAACAGCATCCATTTATTCAGGGCACAGCCACTAAAGACATCATCTGATTTTCTAGAAATCTAGAAATCTCACCAACATCCTCCATGATTTCTCTACATGTCATGTTAAAATATATCATGTTATAATTTTTGCATACCAATGCTATTATTGTTAACAAAAACTAAAATGTAAACTAAATATTTTGTTTTTTGTTTTTTTGGATTAAATATAAATAATAAATTAAAACCAACATAATTGGAAACGTTGAAACTAAACTAAAATCTCTAACTAAATTAAATTAAAATGACCATGAATTCATTTTAGTTTAAGTGTTGGATACACAGTATTACAGATTTAAAATCTTTAATGAATTATTTAATGCTTTTTAAACAATAACACTAATAAAACTAGATGGCAAATTTATGATTAAAAATTTAAGGATGATAAATATTTTTAAATGTAAATAGTTAAAACATTGCCAATCCTCTGTATGGGTCATTGACACAAGTTTGTCCAAGGTGATAAAAATGAGAAATCTGAAAAAACAACAAAAAAAATCCAATGTCAAGTTCGTATAAATTTAATCTTTTTGTCTATGTTGGTTTTACATATTTATTTATTTATTTATTTTTTAAGCATTTTACAAACACATACACACACACACACGCAAAATTTAATTACTTTAAAAATGGTGGTGTAACCAACCAATGGGTATTCAAATACTTTCACTGCACCGTGAATACTTGAGAGTTTACGCAACTTACGCCAGATTCACACATACTCCTTGAGCGGGGAGTGAGCAACGCATTGCGTTTGGGCTTTCACATTGGCTGTGTTTCTTTTCTAGGTTCTTACGGCAAAGGCGGACAGTCACTTGCACTTGCTTATCAATGTACTTGGTCGTGATTGGTTAATATATCAAAGCCCCTTTCAAGGCAAATCAGTCCACTTTGCGGTCATCTTTGGAATGCTTTCGGGCAGCCTGGACAGCTGTTTTCTTTGTAAATAAGCAGCATACATGTACTGCTTCTATCTACTTGAATGGGGAAAGACTGAAATTTCCAAAACGGTTGGTCATGATTACGATCAAAGAACATATTTAAAATCAGCAGTAAAATCTGACAACAATAGCATCATAAATTGTGCTGCTTTACCTAAGATTATGCTAAAAAAGCGCCTTTTTTGGCTGGATCAGCTAATGTGCATTCTTGAGTTGATTGACAGTTGATGTCTTTATCTAAAAGGTGATTGGCTCTTTTACCTTAAGGCAGGAGTTCCAATTTCTCCCATTCGTTTTCGCACTAGTGGCCCGTCTCTTCTAAACTGTCTCTGTATATATACAACAGGAGGCAAAAGTCCTGCAGTTTATTTATTTATTCTATTCTTTATTTAGTTATTTTGTGTTTGTATGCAGAGTTGTGCTCAAAAGTTTGCATACCCTTGGAGAATTGGTAATATATGTACCATTTTTAAAGAAAACATGAGTGAGCAGGCAAAACATATTTCTTTTATTTTTTATGGGATTCATATTCAACTGTAGGTTATAACAGAATGGCACAATCATAAAACAAAACATGGCAACAAAGAAAAAAATTAAATGACCCTGTTCAAAAGTCTGCATACCCTTAGTTCTTAATACTGTGTATTGCCCCCTTTAGCATCAATGACAGCGTGCAGTCTTTTGCAATAGTTTTCTATGAGGCCCCAAATTCTTGCAGGTGGTATAGCTGCCCATTCATCTTGGCAAAATGCCTCCAGGTTATGCAAAGTCTTTGGTTGTCTTGCATGAACCGCACATTTGAGATCTCCCCAGAGTGGCTCGATGATATTAAGGTCAGGAGACTTTGATGGCCACTCCAGAACCTTCACCTTTTTCTGCTGTAACCACTGGAGGGTCAACTTGGCCTTGTGCTTAGGGACATTGTCGTGCTGGAAAGTCCAAGAGTGTCCCATGCACAGCTTTCATACAGAAGAATGCAAATTGTCTGCCAGTATTTTCTGATAACATGCTGCATTCATCTTGCCATCAATTTTCACAAGATTACCTGTGCCTTTAGAGCTCACACACCCCCAAAACATCAGTGAGCCACCACCATGCTTCACAATGCGGATGGTATTCTTTTCACTACAGGCCTTGTTGACCCCTCTCCAAACATAGCGCTTATGGTTGTGACCATGGTTGGTCTCGTCACTCCAAATTACAGTGTGCCAGAAGCTGTGAGGCATGTCAAGGTGTTGTCGGGCATATTGTAACCGGGCTTTTTTGTGGCATTGGCGCAGTAAAGGCTTCTTTCTGGCAACTCGACCATGCAGCTCATTTTTGTTCAAGTATCGTCATATTGTGCTCCTTGTAACAACCACACCATCTTTTTCCAGAGCAGCCTGTATTTCTCCTGAGGTTACCTGTGGTTTTTTTTTTTTTTTGTATCCCGAACAATTCTTCTGGCAGTTGTGGCTGAAATCTTTCTTGGTCTACCTGATCTTGGCTTGGAATCAAGAGATATCCGAATTTTCCACTTCTTAATAAGTGATTGAACAGAACTGACTGGCATTTTCAAAGCTTTGGATATCTTTTAATATCCTTTTCCATCTTTAAAATGTTCCATTACCTTGTTATGCAGGTCTTTTGACATTTATTTTCTGCTCCCCATGGCTCAGTATCTAGCCTGCTCAGTGCATCCACGTAGAGCTAACAAACTCATTGACTATTTATACACAGACACTATTGCAATTAAGAAGTCACAGGTGTGGGAAATTAACCTTTAATTGCCATTTAAACCTGTGTGTGTCACCTTGTGTGTCTGTAACAAGGCCAAACATTCAAGGGTATGTCAACTTTTGATCAGGGCTATTTGGGTGATTTCTGTGATCATTATGATTTAAAAAGGAGCCAAACAACTATGTGATAATAAATGGCTTCATATGATCACTATCCTTAAATAAAATGCATGATCATTCATATTTTCAAAATCAATGCCAAAATTTCACAATTTCTGTATAAACTGTAGTATATAGTAGGCTAGGTTCGGTTTAAATATTTTTTTATTTGCTTTTGTTTCTTTTCTATAATCTCCTGATTATTTTAGTTTTCTGCTACACCCAGATCCGCTGATTCCAGCGTGAGCCGCGTGTCAAAAATAGGCTCTGCACCGAAACTATCCGCTCACTGCTGCATCTGGAATGCTTCACCTCGTGACTCGTACTTGCAATGTGAAGGGTGTAATCTGTTAACATGGGCGCCGAAACGAAAAAGCGCTACTCATGCCCCGCTCACAGAGGATATGCACCATTAAAGCTAAACTATGTAACTTTTGGCCCTCTAGCGGTTGAAGCATAAAACATCTTGGTTACTGATGTAACCTCTGTTCCCTGATGGAGGGAACGAGACGTTGTGTTGATGTAGTGACACTAGGGGTTCGATCTTGAGAGCCCCAATCACCTTTGCTTAAAACAGAAAAGGCCAATGAGAATTGGCAAGTGGAATTTGCATGCCACTCTCCGCCCCGGAACATACGGGTATAAAAGGAGATGGCGTGCACCACTCATTCAGATTTATGCTGAGGAGCCAATAGAGAGTCCCGGCCATGTCAGCGGTTGGTTCAGCGCCGCGGCAGGAGGGACACAAAGTCTCGTTCCCTCCATCAGGGAACAGAGGTTACATCAGTAACCAAGATGTTCCCTGTCTGTCACTCACTCAATGTTGTGTCGATGTAGTGACACTAGGGGTTCCTATAGGAAATGCCGCAGGCGCTGAACCGTGTCACGAGGTACGGAAGAGTGGACACGGGCAAGCTGCTTCGTGCCTTGTAGCGAGCGCTCAACCACGTCGTGACCTTCCAGCGAGTTAAGTAAGGTGTCTCCCTAGTCCTGTTAAGGGGGGAGGAGGCACCTACCCAAGTAGGCTACCGGCGGTCCCTTTCCTGATTTGCTGTTAAGCAATTTCCCACCAAGCACTTTCTAGAATAGTGCTGGGAAGTGCTCTTCCCTCTCCAGGAAGGAGAGCACTACAGAGACCACATCCTACTGGAGGGAGGTTAACATGTGGAGAATACCTAATATGGACTTACCAACGGGGAAGTTCACATATGGAATGATACCACCGGAGGACCCTATCTACAGAGAGGGTATGCAGCCACAGTGGCCGAAGCGGAGAAAGCTCTGGTGAGGGGAGACACAGGATTCACCTAAGGGGAAGCCGAACAGTGGAAACTCATCATACGGGATTACCATGGGGGAATCACCATGCATGGAGCACTGAGCCCGAGCATACGGGCTCACCTGAAAAGGGGCATACCATGAGTATTGGGCCTGGTGTCATTACTCCTCCGCTGAGTTCGTCACCGAACAGTGCTTAAGAATTAAAGAGGCATCCGGGGTTCACCGGATATGGGGAACTGTTGTGGACAAAAAGGCGCACATTATCACCTTTGAAAAAGGGGAAAGGCGCAATGCAACCGGTACACCCAACCGGCCGCCCGGTCTACCTGCTGTTACCGCGTAACACTCGGGTCAAAACCGGGTCTATGTGTAGGTTATAAATCCTCACAAAGGTATTGGGTGTAGCCCAACCCGCAGCTCTGCATATGTCTGCTAGATAGGTCCCCCTTCCCAGTGCCCAGGAGGATGCAACACCTCTAGTGGAGTGCACCTGGACTCCCAAGGGGCACGGCAAGCCCTGAGATTGGTATGCAAGAGAAATGGCATCCACAATCCAATGGGCTAGCTTCTGCTTGGAGACAGCTTTCCCCTTCTGCTGTCCTCCAAAACAGCATCTAAAGCTCTGCATGTGTTCCAGATAGATTCACAGGGCATGAACTGGACACAGCAATGATAAGGCCAGGTCTTCCTCCTCTGAAGGGAGCGCTTGCAGGTTCACCACCTAGTCCCGAAAAGGAGTGGTGGGAACTTTGGGCACGTAACCAGGCCGGGGTCTCAAGATCACGTGAGAGTGTGCCGGCCCGAACTCCAGGCATTCGCTGGTAAACAGAGAGCGCCTGCAGGTCCCCCACTCTCTTGATGGAAGTGAGCGCCACCAGGAGGGCCGTCTTCAGAGACAAAGTACTCAGCTCAGGCTGCTCCAGGGGCTCAAAAGGGGCTCTCTGTTGGGCAGGTAGGACCACAGAGAGATCCCAAGAGGGAATCAGGCGGGGTCTAGGAGGATTCAACCTCCACGCCCTTGAGGAACCTGTTGATCAGGTCGCGCTGTCATGAGGGCCTCCCGTCCAGTGTGTCATGGTAAGCTGCTATGGCAGCCACGTACACTTTCAGGGTAGAGGGAGACAGCCATCTCTCCAGCCCTTCCTGATGGAAAGACAGCACAGACCCAACGGGACCTGCTAGGTCTTCCACATTCCGTCCAGGAGCCAGATGTGGAGATTTCAGAGGTCCGGCCACAGGTGCTGGAGTGTGACCTGCCCCTGAGTGAGAAGGTCCTGCCTCAGGGGAATGCGCCAGAGAGGTGCTACTACCAGAAGCATCAGATCCGAGAACCAAGTCTGGTTGGGCCAGTACGGTGCAACGCCAAGGCACCCATGCCAATGGGAGCCTCGAACAGGGAGTACCAAAGGGGGCATTGAGAGAACTTTTGGGAGGCAAACAGGTCTATCTGCACCTCTCTGAATCTCTCCCATATCATCTGGACTACGTGGGGTTGGAGTCCAGAAGGTGAGTGGCTCGCAGCGACTTCAACGTCTGCTGACTCCAGAGGAGGAGGTGGCGGGCGAGTTGCGACATGCGATGCGAGCATATGCCGCCTTGGCAGTTTATGTACGCTATGGTCGCTGTGTTGTCGGTCTGGACCAACACATGCTTGCCCTGAATCAACAGCCAAAGCCTCCGCAGGGCAAGCAATACCGCCAGCAACTCTAAGCAGCTGATGTTCTGCCATGTTCTGCCCATTGCACATGGCGCCCCAGCCCGAGTTCGAGGCATCTGTCATGACCATGACGCACCATGAGACCTACTCTAGGGGAACACCTGCCCATAGAAATGGCAGGTCCGACCAAGGGCTGAAAGTCTGATGGCACTGTGGCGTGGTGGTCATGATGGTCACATGCCAGGTGCCATGGTGCCATGCCCACCTCGGGACTCGAGTCTGTAGCCAGTGCTGAAGCGGTCAAATATGCATCAACTCGAGGGGGAGAACCGCCGCCGAGGATGGCATATGTCCCAGGAGCCTCCGAAATTGTTTCACTGGCACTGCCACCTTCTGCCTGAAGCACTGACTGAGCATGTTTGGTCATAAGACGTGCCTTGAGAGTGACCGAGTCCAACTCCATACCGAAAAAAGAGATGCTCTGCACAAGGGAGAGCTTGCTCTTCTCCCAGTTGACCTGAAGCCTGAGTCAGTCAAGGTGCTGAAGCACAATGTCCCTGTGCACACACAACAGATCTCGTGAATGAGCTAGGATTAGCCAGTCGTCGAGATAATTGAGAATGCGAATGCCCTTCTCCCTCAGTGAGGCCAGGGCAGCCTTGGTAAAGACACGAGGGGACAGGGACAGATGGAAGGGGAGGACCTTGTACTGGTATGCTCGTCCCTTGAAGGCAAACCGAAGAAAGGGTCTGTGTCGAGGAAGGATCGATACATGAAAGTACGCGTCCTTCAGGTCGATGGCCGTGAACCAATCCTGATGTCGGAATGACATGTTAACATCTTGAACGGAAGCCTGTGTAAGGCTTTGTTTAAAGCACGCAGATTCAATATTGGGCACGACCCTCCCCCTCTCTTGGTTACGATAAAATAAGTGTTGTAAAAGTCCTTGCGCAACTCGGCTATGGGGACGGGCTCTATTGCTCCCTTTGCCAGAAGGGTGGCAACCTCCGAACAGAGACATCCTCGCCCCGCACCATAGTGGAGAGGATGCCACTGAACCTGGGTGGGTGTCTGGTGAACTGGATCGCATAGCCGAGGCGAATCGTCCTGATGAGCCTCAGCGAGGGGCTGGACAGCACTAATCAGGCCTCCAGATTATGCGCCAGCAGCACTTAGGGAACGACTGGACTTACCGTGCCCAGGCAGGGTAGTTTGCGATAAGGCAGAGCAGGTGCCCCACCTGGAAGACAGCCCAGGGGGGATGTGCTGCTCCGCAATCCCGTAACGGTGGTCAGTGACTGGGGTGGGCAAGTGACCCCAGAAACCAGCACATTTACCTGTTCGCCGGCTGTCTCTCGACAGAGAACGAGGGAACGGGAGGTACTCGCATTCGCCTGATTGACCGGAAAGACTTCCAGCGCCTGGCCGTCGCGAGTGCACTGACCCAGGGAATGAGGAAACTGCTGTTTTACCGACCATGTGGGCGATATAATATTTACCATGCGCAGGCCCAGGGGCAATGGTGGGGCTGGAGCGTTCACCTCGGCCAGACCAATCGGAGTCAGTCACCTCATCCCCGGGTTGCCCGTGCCAGGGCCGCCTCGAAATCTGTCCGGGGTTCTTGGGGGCCAGCTGACGGGCAGGTGGAGCCGACTTCCCTCGGGAGGATCTTCTTTTCTGAGGCCGGCATACAGGCTCCGATGGTACGGGAGCCGGGGCCGGCACCGCAGGGGAACGGCTCTGGTGAGAAGCAGATGGGGCGCGGGACTTCAGAGGCCTGAAGGCGGCCAAGTCGCGCCACGGCAAGATGTGCTTAATCTCCTCGGTCTACTTCCTCACCATCAAGAACTGATGGTTCTTCGTGAGAACTTCATGGTTCAAGATTTCCTTATTTTTTAAACAGGTGATTCCCCAGAGGGTTGCCTTTTTAATGATCCATAGTCAATATCGCTCATTTGTTGTGGCCACAAGCTTTCAGCTTTAAACTACTACCACACCTATCACCGCACATATACACGCACTGTAGTAGCTGGATCTTCTTTTTCTTTTATTTATGGACATGACGTAAACACGCATGGACGAATGATGGAAGTATGCAGTTTCCCACCAAATCTGTCCCAATAGCTCTAAAATATAAATCATTATTATAGGCTTACCATAGTGAATCAGGGAAAGGCAAAAATATGGTTTGTGTACTTCCTCATTAATTAAATTTTGTTCAATTCTGACAAAAAATGATTTAGGAACTGAAGACACAAGTTTGTTAAGTTTAAAAATTTGAATTTTCCCCCATTCATCCATTATGCAGGTCTTCAGCTGCACAATTGTACGGAGTCTTCATACATATCTGTCTGCATTAATGGTGCCCTCACAGATGTGTGAGTTACCCATGCCATGGGCAATGACACACCCCTGGCCCATACAGACACTGGCTTTTGGACCGGACGCTGATAACAGCTTGGACGGTCATTTTCCTCTTTGGCACGGAGAACATGATGGCTGTGTTTTTCAAAAACTATTTGAAATGTGGACTCATCGGACCAAAAAACACGGTTCTAATGTTTTACTTTCCATCTAAGAGCTTCTGGACAGTGTTAATGTAGGGCTTCTGCTTTGCATAGTAAAGTCTTAACTTGCATTTGTGGATGCAGCGGCGAGTGGTGTTAACTAACAAAGGTTTACTAAAGTTATCCCAAGCCCATGTTCATTATATCCATTTCAGATGAATGCCATTTTTTAAGACAGTGACATCTGAGAGATCAGAGATCACACACATTTAGAAATGGTTTTCGTCTTGCCCTTTATGCACCGAGATTTGACCATATTCCTTAAATCTTTTAATTATATTGTGCACTGTAGAGGTGAAATGCCCAAAATCCTTCCAATTTGATTTGGGGAACATTGTTCTCAAAGTGCTGGATTATTTGCTGAAGCATCTGTTGGCAAACTGACAAGTCTCAAGATCCTTGCTCTTGAAGGACTAGGCTGTTTTTGGAGGCTCCTTATTCAGTATGCAGTACTATGACACAATTGCCTCACCTGTTTAACATCTCCTGTTTCACATCGCCTTGTTATTTCAACTCGTCAAATAGTTATTAGTCTCAAATTGCCCCTGTCTCAGCTTATTTGGTGTGTGTTGCAATCATCTGATTTGAAATGACTGTACATAAAAATAAAAAAAACATAACAATGAAATTCATAAGGTAAAACATCATATAATGTTTAGTTGTAGTGCTCTCAATATAGCAAAGGGTGAATATAATTTGTTTTTATTAGCATTTTTCATACTGTACCAACTTTTTCGGAATTGGGGTTGCAATTTTATGAAAAAAATAATGTTTTCTTTTAAAATTTACACACAGTATTAAGGTCTAAAGGGGTTTTCTCTGTTTTCTTTTTTTTTTTAACAAAATGATGTTGGTTATACCACCTGACTTGAAACGCAATATGAATTTAATCATGATTAATCACACCATTTGTTTGTATTATTAATTGCGATTAATCACAGATTTTGAAAATGCTGACATTATATATATATATATATATATATATATATATATATATATATATATATATATATATATTATTATTATTATTATTATTATTATTATTTTTATTCAATTTTTTCTATCAAAATCCATTTATTTTAAACAAAACAATATGTAACATTTTCCAAACAAAGCCTTCCACAGTATGAAGAAATGCACAAAAATAGCACCAATTCAAGTAAAATTACACGTTTTCCAAAGTCTAAGTGGGAAGTTAACTAATTAAAATGACTAGTTCCCATAGGTTGCATATTCATTGCAATGTGAATTAAATTAATCAGCTGGCAGTCTGTGGCTATCCACTTTGCTAAACAATTGTGAATCTGAATTGCCATTTTGGTGATAGTTGAGACTTGATATGATTCTGTGGTAATTAAATTTTGCCCTACAGAGGCTGAAAAGTACTTGATTTCTGTCACAAGTCCCATCAGGGTTATTGAATTGTGGTGTGTTAGCCAGTGTAATATTGTCCCCTGACACATCGCAAAGGTTCCAACTAACTTCAACCAGAACTCACATGGATCTAATGTCAAATTGGTAAATGCGTCAATATATGGACCCTCTGGTGGGTCCAAAGGGGGTGCTATATCACGAAAAACGTTTATGCTTAAAATGTTAAAGTCTCCATATACATAAGTCAGGCATATGAGGTATCATTTGAAAGCTTAGAATCTTAATTTTTCAGAGATAACCATCACTTCTGCATTTATGTTACATAAAATAACAATAAGGCCTCAAAACATTCACATTGAAAATTAGCACCCCCCAGAGGTAATGGGGTAGAAATATTTAAATGAAATAAAAGTCCTTCACATAGCACAGGGGTCGGGAACCTATGGCTCACGAGCCACAAGTGGCTCTTTGTTAAAAATCAAGTGGCTCGCCGGGTGTCTCACCATTCACCAACACATGATCGTTTAAAACTTTCTAGAGAAAATTTTCCTGTCAGAAAGTGTGGGTGATATTGCAAAGTTTGAAGTCAAAGACACTGTTTTGATTACCTTTCTCCCGAATTTGTCATACAGCCTACTCCTAGTGAACAAGGTTTGAAATTAACACCCGCCAAATGCAGATTTTTTCATGCGCAGTGGTGGGTAAACCAGCCACTGTGGAGGGCGACCTTTAAGACGTCTCGGATTGATATATGACAAGAAATTAAACACAAAGACGTGCGTTTGAAGAAACGTGTGATTATATTTTGAAGAACCAAATGCAGGTATTTCATGCGTGGGTAATTTTGCTCATCTACCTGCAACAGGCAGGTGACCTGTGAGACGTCTCGGAGTGACACATGATGTTAGACACAAGACACACTCTTGAAGAAACGTTATTATATTTTACTATATAAAAACAGACAAAAGAAAAGCCATCATTGCTCGTGTCTGATTCGCTGTTTGTTTGGAGGCGTGCAGCGGGACCCTGTGGAACACGCGCATGTAAAGAATTATCACTCTATTCTCTGTTTCATTCGTCTGAAAACTGCTTGCAAGAATAATGTCATCTGTGAGAATGCAGCAAATGATCACCAGTCATCTCAGGAGGTGCTGTGAGTTTACTTTGCTTTATTTCCATGGAGCAGTTCGCTCTTAGGCATTGTGAACGCAACTCTGCAGGTTCAGTAATATATATCTTTGTATTAAAGAAACAAAGACGGAGTCACGTGGCGCCATGTGAGGGTTGGACATGTGAATGGTGAGTTCTGCACACTTTTCTAGTTTCTAATACTTTTTATGTCATAAACTGGTGAGATTATAAACACCTTGATCCATAACTGTTTTATGAAGACAATATGTCAAAGAATTCAAAATCCTCGAGCTCTAGAGACATTAAAAGACACAAACGTGCTCAAGCTAATACCCCAGACAAGGCCGCAGACCAGGGACTAAGTTTGGACGGTGCGGCAGGACAGATTCAGCATCAACTGTCGAGCATGTCGAAAAAAGCTGTCAAAGGTTGTTGCAGACTTGGAGGATCTTGCTGTAATACATCGATCGATCGCGGCCATGGAGACGAAATTCTCTGAGTTGGTTACAAGAATGGGGGACGTCGAGAAACGGATCAATTATCTGGAGTCATCGGAGAGGGAATTAGCTGCTAACCTGCTAGCGACCAAGACAGACTTGGAATGCGTTTTGCAAAAATTGGAAGACCTTGAGAATTGTAGCCGCTGAAACAACGTCCGAATTGTTGGAATTCCTGAGAACGAAGAAGGCCGAGATATGATGAAATTCCTAGACGAGCTCTTCCCGAGTCTGCTCAACATAACATGCCATAAGCTGGAAATAAAGCGAGCTAACAGAGTCCCAGCTCGGAGATCCACTGAGGGAGACAGGCCCCGATCAATTCTGGCCAAATTTCTGAGATCATCCAATAAAGATCTTGTGTTACATGAGGCGAGGAGCAAAGGAAGGCTTTCTTGGAAGAACCACAAATATTTTCTTGTTCCCAGACATTGCGAATTCGACAAGAGAGAATCGTGATCGATTCAAGGAATGCAAGAAACTCTTACATCAACGGAAGGTCACTTTTGTACTGATGTTCCCGGCCAAATTGAGAATAGATACTAAGGATGGCCGTAAAACATTCACATGCCCACAGCAAGCATTGTCCTTCATAAAGTCAATAGACTGAGCAAGTTATTGTGTGATGCAGCCGAGTGGACCTCACTCACTGAACATTCACTTGATCGTCCGAGGAAACTGGGTGCCTTCTTTGTTTCTTTTTGTGCTGGTTCCGCCTAGTGGCTGGAGTATGTTTTGTGGAGTAACACTCCTTCGGGATAGTATGTGGATGAATCTGCATGTTCTTTGTTCTTATGCCTCCTATTGGTTGGAGTTTGTTCTGTGGAATATTTATCGCAAAACATTGGAGTGATTAGGGCATTTTTTTGCACTCATGTAACAGCCGAGTAAGCCTAACTCACTGAACATTCACTTGACTGTCCGAGGAAACTGAGCACCTTTTTTGTTTCTTTTTGTGCTGGTTCAACCTAGCGGCTGGAGTTTGTTTTGTAGAGGAACACACCTTCGGAATAGTTATGTGGATGAATCTACACGTCTTTTTGTTTATCCCGCTATTTACTATTGGTTGGAGTTTGTTTTATAGATTATTTTCTTTTGTGTAATTCTCTATCACAAAATTCGAACAGAAGCACCAGACTTGAGAAATCCGAAGGCAAAGTTGCCGTGGGGGCTCTCATAGGCGTACATGGACTGTTTGAGTTTAGAGGGATGGACACCAGTTGGTGCTGTTGTAAACGGGGTTAATGCACATGATTTTTCTATTTGTTTGGGGTTTGATTACTTCACTAATGTTGGAATGTGTTCTTTATAATTTTATTTTTGACACACAATCTACATTTTCTAATATGTCAATATGTCAAATGTTAGTATGAGTGGATTGTCTCTCTCCATGTGGAATGTGAATGGGTTGGTGCACCCCATAAAAAGAAGGAAGGTTATTTCTCTTCTTAAACGTAAGAAATATGATATTGTGTTTCTACAAAAATGCATCTTTCCCCACAGGAAGCTGAAAAATTTGGGAAGATATGGGGTGGACATGTTTTCTTTAGTGCTGGCTCAAGTAAGAACAGAAGAGTCATTACATTGATAAGTAAACATCTACAATAATGATAAATTAGGAAGAGTCATTATTGTTTTAGCAGAAATTTAGGGGCAAATGTTGATTTTGTTTAATATTTACACACCTAACATTGATGATCAGGGCTTTTTTATAGATCTTTAAGGGATGTTGCAAGCCACTGGCACCCCTCATGATATAATATTGGGAGGAGACTTTAATCTTTTGATAGACTCAGTCCTTGATCATAGTGAAGCAAAGTCCCTCATTTAATTTGCTGTTGATTGCTCAATTTGAAACATCTTAGTCTCAGATCACGCCCTGGTGAGTTTAGAGGTGTTGCCACAAAAGAAATCATATAGTTGGTGCTTTAATGCATCCCTTTTGCAAAATCCTGAATTCCAACAAATGTTAAAGGTTGAAATCAATGTTCATATGGAGACTAACTGGTCCTCAGTATCCTCTGTGAGTGTGGCTTGGGAGGCACTTAAAGCGGTTCTTAGGGGTCGGATCATACAATATGCCTCATTCATCAAAAAATCCAAAGCACGAGAACTCGTGGAGTTGGAAGGGAATATTAAAAATGCTGAGGCAGAGCTGAAGCGCCAAATGTCGTCTAATGGTCTCAGAGAATTGACCCAATTGAAATACAGATATAATACTGTTTTGTCACGGAAGGTGGTGTTTTGGCTGTTCAGGGCAAGACAGTCATACTTTGAGTTGGGGGATAAAGCAGGGAAGATTTTGACTAGATATATAAAGCAGAGAGAGTCTTTTTCTACCATTCCCTCAGTGAAAACTGCAGTGGTGAAATATTTACCTTGGCCATTGATATTAATAATGCTTTTAAAGAATTCTATCTTGATCTTTATAGATCCACGTCTTGGTCTACTGATGAAGATATTAGAAATTTTGTGGAACCATTAGATCTCCTTAAACTGATGACTGAGCAAAAAAGCCTGGATCAGTCTGATTCTTAAAAAGGACAATGATCCAAGCGAATGTAAGAGTTACCGTCCAATTTCCCTGATCCAGCTAGACGTTAAAATTTTGTCAAAAATTCTGGCTAACCGATTAAATTATGACATCTCTTATACATATAGATCAGGTGGGGTGTATTCGGGGTCATAGATCTTCTGATAACATTAGGCATTTCATCAGTATTATGTGGTCAGTGGCGATGATCAGACTTTGGTCACTGCCATCTCACTTGACACCGAAAAGGCGTTTGATATGGTAGAATGGGATTATCTTTTTAAGGTTTTGGAAATATATGGGTTCGGAAAATACTTTTATTGAATGGATTACATTACTTTATAGACACCCGGTAGTGGCGGTACATTCAAATGGATTAATTTCAGATTATTTTACTCTGGATAGGGGCACCCGGTAGGGTTGCCCTCTTTCTCCATTATTGTTCTGTCTTGCCCTGGAACCATTAGCAGCCACAATAAGAAAGGAGGATGATTTTCCAGGGTTGATGGCGGGAGGTGTGGCGCATAAGCTTTTGATTTACGCAGATTATATTTTGTTATTCGTCTCTGACCCCACTAGATATATGCCTTGCCTCCACAGGATTATTCATTCCTTCTCTAAGTTCTAGAGTCAATTGGTCTAAATCCGAAGCTTTGGCTCTGACAGCGCACTGCCCAGTAACGCCTTTTCAACCGGGTGCCTTCTAGTGGCCCAAACAGGGCATTTTATTCCCAGCAAATTTGTGTGATTTTGGTAGAGTTAATTTTGACCCTTTAATAAAAAGGTTTTCGAGTGATGTGAGTAGGTGGGCTTCATTAAATTTATCTATGATTGGGAAGGTTAATGTTATTAAAATGAATTGTATTCCAAAATGCATCTACCTGCTACAGTCTCTCCCTGTAGATGTCCCCCTCTCTTATTTCAAGCAATTTGATAGCATAATGAAGACCTTTATTTGGAATGGTCAACGTCCCAGATTACATTTCAACATTCAGTCTCAGACATTTGGCTCATTGGTCGCTTCCACCTGAGAGAGCCCCTCCCTGGTTTTGTATTGAACAGGAAGTCCTTGCCCCTATTTCACCATTGCAAAGCCTTTCTATTAAACTAACCGGAGAAGTTAAGTCACATCCCGTTATCTCACATTTGCATGTTAAATTTGTCCAGAGTGTTTCATTCAGACATTTATTTAAATGTAGCCTTGACAATATGGCTGAATCCAAAATTATGTATTAATAAGTCCCCTTTCTGTTGGTCAGAGTGGATTGTGAGGGGGGTTACTACACTCGGTGACCTATATGATAATGGAGTTTTGAGATCTTTTGAAAATTTGGTTCAACATTTTAAGATTCCTAGATCTCAGTTCTTTAGGTATTTACAGCTGCACCACCTGTTCTGTACTATTTTTGGGAGTAGTATACACCCCTAAAGTGGCAGTTACTCTGGAAGTGGTGATTACTGCTTTTGGAAAAGGTCATGAAGCATCGGTGTATTACTCCCTGTTAATTCAGAGTCTGGGAGATGGAGCATCATCTTCTCTCAAGAGATTATGGGAGAAAGATTTAAATGTGGTATTGGAAGAGGGAGTGTGGGCTATGATTTTAAAAAGCATCAAGTCTACATCTAGAGATGCAAGGGTCCTTCTGATGCAATTTAAGATTTTGCATCGATTCTATTGGACCCCCTCTAGATTGTATAGGCTGGGTCTTAAAGACACACCCACCTGCTGGTGGTGCCAATCAGAAGACGGGGACACAACACATGTTTTTAGGGATGTGTTAAGATCCAAAAAGTTTGGTCGAGGGTTCAGAGCTTTATGTGTGAGGTATTGGACACTGAATTTTCATTTTTCCCCAGACTCTATATCCTAGGTGATGGGACGGTTATTAATATTGGGATAGATATTTAAAAAGTTGGGTCCTAGCCGGAGTCATGATTGGCAGAAGAGTCATCCTCAGGGGATGGAAGTCGGCTGGGGCACCCTTGTTTAGGGAGTGGTGTGGGGAGATGGGTGGGGTGGCGGCATTTAAGAAGGTGATTTTTTGGAGGCTGGGGAAATGGGATTTGTTTGTCAGGAAGTGGGTGGTTATTTGGCTTTTTTAGAGGGTTCTCAGGGAGGGGCTGTGGAGAGGGATTTGTAGTTTAGTTGGGTATGTGTATTATTGATGTTGTTTGAATGTATATCTTTTTTATGTTTATATATATATATATATATATATATATATATATATATATATATATATATAAAACAAAAAATAAACAAAAATTGGCTCCTTAGTGAAAAAAGGTTCCCGAACCCTGATATAGCACATAAATGGACAAGTCATATATCAAATGAAAGCTCTCACTCTCATATGTGACTATACAGTTAATTTTGTTGCACTCATACCACATTTCGAAAGATTTTCAAAAGAATCACAAAGTGAAATATGATTTCTGTCATCAAATACAAGTGTCTCTTTTATGCTCTGATCATTACTGCTGTAAACCCAAAGTAGTCAAAAACTTAATCTGCTTTTGCCTTAGGGAGTTTTCTAAAAAATTGCTATTGTTTACTTGTCTGTGAGCTTGCTTGGCTTAATAATCCAGTGATATCTTAGATGTCCAGAACAAAATATGCCATCCAGAAGGAAAAGGATGTAAAAACAAATCACATTTTAGAATAATAGTAAAGTCATTAAAATTATGGAATAACATAAATGGAACTATGGGAATTATGTTGTGACTAAACAAAATCCAAAATAAATCAAAACTGTGTTATATTTTTGCATCTTCAAAGTAGTCACCCTTTGCCTAGAATTTGCAGACATGTACTCTTGACATTTTCTCAACCAACTTCTTGAGGTATCACCCTGGGATGCTTTTTAAACAGTATTGAAGGAGTTCCCATCTATATGCTGGGCACTTATTGGCTGCTTTTCTTTATTATTTGGTCCAAGTCATCAATTTCAAAAACTTTTTTTTTTTTTTTTTATTAAATTTTAGATTTTAATGAAATAAATTAATATGGTGGCACAATTATATTTTTTTCTACAAAACTAATTTCAAACATTTGAGCATACACATTCAGATCAAAAGATTTTTAAGATCATGAGAAACATTTCGGTCAAGTGTTTCAAAACTTTTGACTGGTAGTGTATATATATCTGTTTATCATAAAATTATAAACACATACAATATTATTTATGAATAATTGGAGTTTTTTTTTTTTTATGAGACCATGTGTGATGTGTGAATGGTGAGCTTTTAAATTTGAGTGTGAAAAATTGCCCAAAAATGCACCAGAGTATTAATTATGTTAAAGATAAAAGTGTAAAATATTGTACATTTATTGCATGTGTTAATGCATTAATTTTGACAGCTCTATTTTAAACAAATTTGTTTCACAGCTTGTTTTTTTTTTTTTTAAGAAATGTTAAACAAAATATTATTCTACACTACTCATGCCAAAAAAAATATTATTTTTATTTTTTTTTCCAGCTTTTAATGAGACTTTGGTTGTTGTATTTTTGTCTCCGGACAGTTACACCACAAGACATTTTTGACTTTAAACCCCAGAAAAAAACATAAAAATGCACAGATCTGTGATCTGCATAGACACAGAGCATGATCCTCTTACTCCTGCTTGAGCTCTCATCATCCTACACAGATCATTCAGTTAACACAAACAACCTCTCAATGCTGTGATCTCTTGCCAAATCTCGCCTCTCTCTAGTTCGTGTTCCCATTCTTTCAGTTCTTCTTGGAAGAACTTGTTGCATGTTGCTATAATGGATTTGGTATAAGAAGCATTCAAGATTGTTCTGGGTCTTAAATCGGTCCAGTCCCTGTCTCCTGTTTAAACAGTAAGCCATGGTGTAGATTAATTAAGACAAGAACAGTGTCAATTCAAGACCTCAACACGTCATAAGACCATGTTTACACCTGTTATTAGAATCCATCTCAGGTTATCCAATCACAAGTGGTCAACACTTAATACCAGAGTAAACAGGGTTATATGCGTCTTGTGATCCGACTGTTCAAACCACAGTTAGTGGTAGGTCTATCTATTGGTAACACCAAGGTCAAGGGAAGGACACTCACTGATAAAATGCAAGCAGCACTGCAAATTGATAAAAGTGTCTTCCATATGCATAAATGTAATATGCAGTGACATACTGTTGACAAGTGTTATTGGAGGCGTCACACCTGTCTTTGAGTTACTGCTGTCCTTTGGATGCAGTCATGCAGCCAAATCTTGTATGGAAGGCTTCACCATTCAATGTCAAGCTATACAGTACGCTTGTAAATTATACACAACATCATTATTTTCAAATAACAAACTTGCTGCATTCAAAGATGAGACAGACACATTTCAAAAACACAACAAGAATGCACTAGCTCATGTAAGCCTAATATTGTACAAATTCTAGCAAAGTTTGAGCTAGAATTATGTGTACACAAAAGACACATATTATGCATACAGTGTGCATACTGAATTCATTTCTAATGTAGCTACAGATGCAATAGCAGTAGAGTCAGGCCAGATCACTCACCTACAACAAAGCAGATGTTATCATGACATTACTCAATGCAGCATATGGCAAATTGTAGTCCTGTTTAGGCAGGATTGGACTGTAAATGAATACATGTAACGTGGTTATGTAATAAGAATACAAAAATTAAGTAACTTTATTCAGCCCTTGTTACATTAACAAGCACCTGTATTCTGAATACAGGTACTTTATAACATTTTGTTAGAATACTTTAGAATACTTTTCTTATAAGTTTTTTTTTCTGAACAGCGCAGATGCGCTGTCCACTTGATCTCTCTTCTCCAGAGTAGCTGCAGTGCGTGTGCAGTGTTGCCAGGGTTGCGCTTCCTTGACAAACTGGACTAATTTGAAAACAGAATCGCGGGTTAAATTTATAGCGTCGCGGGTTGTGGTTTTTGGGATACTTGCACCAGAATCAACACAGCCAGCAACATTTTTACACAAACATTACTTTCATTTCCTACGATTATAATTTATGTGTATATAAATTTACTTATTCTCTCATACGAAACAATTCATGAAAGAATCTAAAATTGACAATTAAAAACAAAGGAGTAAAAAAAATTAAACGCTCCCAAAAATAAATCGCTACAAACAAATAGGCCTAAATAGGTTAAAAGCATTCAAATACTGTATTGATGTCACAGGACTCACTATGTTGCATGTTTTCTGCAAGTGGCATCCAGTTATCCTCTCGAAAATATGGTTAATTTACATTTCATTTCCAATTTTGTGTCATAAGATTTTAATCTGTCAGTCCAATCAAAAAATGGGTTAAGAAGATTAAAATCTATAAAATAATTAAAAGCATTAAAAATAAGATTTTGAACATTCACAAACAACCTTGCTTGGTAGCTAGGACTCAAGCTTTTGGGTCTTGGAGGTACAGGCAGCATTGTTCTTGTTGGAAAGTAGACGACATATTGTAGTTGACCATAAACTGCCTTCTGCCTTCCAAATATATATATATATATATATATATATATATATATATATATATATATATATATATATATATATATATATATATCAGCGTCCAACTCCACATCTAATTTAAAGAAGCATCTCTGACAAATAGCTAGCTGACCGCTCACTTAGATGTTAACAGTGGAGATGTAGCGGTTCAGATAAGATCATAATGACATAGTCATTTGGCAGTGTTACATACTGTTTACATCACTGCAATAGTCTCTTGAAAGAGAATCTGACCTCCACTATATTTCAGTGATACAACAAATGTGTTCATTTGACAGTTGTGTTCATTTGGTTCATTTTCTGTTTGTGATATTCTCGTTTTAATCTATATGGTGCTGTCACTTTACCTTAAAGTTTTTTTGTTTTTTTTTTATGAGAAAGAAGCTCTTAAGCATACATGAGAGCATCCATAATAAGTAGTAAAAATAAAGTAGATGGACAAAAAGAATGCATGATGACAGGATGAGGATTATTAATCATTCATACCCATTTCTGATCGGTGTAAGTGGAGCCATTGACCGTTCGCGATTTAATGAGCAGATCAGCGTCTTCGTCCGACAGCAAGAACAAACTAATTTCTCTTCACAGCATTCAACAAAACTTCCGTAACGTAATGTTGTTTTATGTTGTAAAAACATGAAGAAGAGATGATGTGCTGTCGGTCTCACCGCCATGTTTGTAGTTTTTCCAAGTATGACAGTTGTAGTTCTGAAGTGAATGGTCAAAGTCTTCTTCTGTCGAGCAAGGGATTGTGGGCATTATTTACCGAAAGAGGATGCTTCTGATTTCTGAAATTGTGCATCCTCGTTTCCTTTCGTTGCTGCCTTTCCTCGTTTCCTAGCTCCACCCTCTTAGGAAACAAGGAAAGGAAGCAAGAAATGAGGATGGAGGAATCAAAGCAAGGCGGATTTGAATAATGGAATGTCCTGCTCTCTCACGCGTCACTTCAAAGCACCGTCTCTGCGCAGCTACAGTACATCGGAGCACTTGCCGTTATGTTGTTGAAACTGGATTAATTTACATTTTCATAATAAAACATAATAATTCAAGATGCAATGTTAAAGTATGTGACAATTATTGTTTATCTCAACTGTAAAGGTGGAACTTGAATTAAAACTATTGTGTCAGATGTGAAGGGAGAAGAGAATTTAAGGGTGCATCAGGTGCTTCGGCCAAACAGTCTTCCACATAGGATGCACCACACTGCTCCTCGCTCAAGCATCCTCGTTAAGCTTCCTCTGTCCACGATCCTCACCTCCTCATGGTGCATTTAGAGATTTAATATGTCCTTCATGATTGCGGACTTTGCTCAGTTTCCAAATCATGAGTTTGAGGATGGAGGAGTGAGGAAACGAGGATGCACAATTTAAAAAGAAAATGTGAAGCACCTAGAGTGTTCATGGATCACTTCGAAAATTTACTTCGAAAATTTACTGGAAATAGTAGACCATCCGGGCAACTTTGGGACACTCATTTGCACATACTATGAATTGGGACACCTAAATTCTCATCTTGGGTACTGTTTAGGGTGGACAGAATACAGACTGTGATGCAGGAAATGTTGTGAAGAAAACTTTGAATGGGCTATTTAGATGGTCTAGCTGGTCTCTTCACTTGGCCAAGATGGACTTCAGCTGGTCAAGTTGGTCTCCCATTCTAGCCAAGCTGGTCTTCAGGTGGTCTAGCTGGGCTTCTCACCTGGTCAAGATGGTCTTTAGCTGGTCAAGCTAGCTGGTATCCCAGCCTGGGCCTCTTTTCCCAATAACGATTGATCTTAGCGGTTAAGAGTGTTTTCTATGAGCAATTTTACGAATGTTAGTTATTTTTTACGTGTGTTTCCCAAAGCTGCACTTAATAAGAATGCGCGTGCACTGCTCTTAAGTACTACTTAGAAGATGCTGTCCGAGGTTCTAAAATATTGAGCATTCTACAGCAATTGGATTTTAAGAAAGATCAAGGATTTTTTTGAAACTTTAACTGAAATAATTAATCACCGTGGTACACTACCAAGTATTACATTGTTATCACAGATAATAGGCTAAAATGTATTAATGTTATAATATATGTTATGTTATAAATGTTATTAGATTATGTTAAATAGTGCACGTGTATAAATGCAGCGTCTATAAATACACAAGTAACATGGAAGCTGTTTGACGGAGTAAAGATGGCAAGTGACAAAAAGCGCAAACTTGCTTTTTGGCTGGAGGAAGTCTATTTAATGTTAGATGAAATAGAAAACAAGAAGAATGTGTTGTTCAATAGTTCAATTAAAGGTGCCCACATTAATAAAAATAACTGCAAGTTTGGGAGGCTACTGCATCCAAGATAACCACAGCACAGGGAATTAAAAAGAGTGGGCAAGATATAAGAAAGAAATGGCAAGACTTTTCAAATCTTGGCAAAAGGAAGGGGGCTACACAAAAGTCTTCAATTAATATAACCAGTGGTGGCTCTAGCTCTGCCAGAATTATCAGCCCAGAGGAGGTGTGGGCCCTGAGCATAATCAGCACCACTTCCACAGAAGGCATTGCTGGGGGCGTGGATATACATGAGGGTGCCTTGTCCACTGCACCCTCAGTTTCTGAGGAGAGAGGACCAAGTTCCCCATCCCTGAGCCAGCCGCAGTTTCCTTTCCTCCCAGGTACCCCACCTCAATATACTTCCACTCCAGCTCATCAGGGACCTCAACAGTTTATAGATACCTGTGGTTGTAGCCATGATCTGGTGGAGTTGGAGAGGGAGAAAGTGGATCTTCTGAAGGAGATCCACACAACCCTAAAGGAGGTTTCTGAGAGAGATATGAGGTTCAAGGAGGAGGTTCTCACCATCAAGAGGGCTCGCCTTAAATTGAGGAGAAAAGGCTTGCACTGGAGCACTGGAGTTTTCACTACAGAAAAGGCTTGCACTACAGTTTGCTAGACCCGCAATTTCTGTCCCTATTCTTTTTCCTGACCAACAAGGTATTATTTTAAATTATATTAAATATAACAGAGTAGCCTATATGCATACAATGTGTGTATGAGAGAGTGTATTTGTGTGAGTATATATATATATATATATATATATATATATATATATATATATATATATATACACATACATACATACACAGTACTGTGCAAAAGTTTTAGGCACTTGTGAAAAACTTTCAAAGTGAGGATTTCTTAAAAAAAATAATGACATAAATAGTTTTCATTAATCAATTAACATCATACAAAGTCCAGTAAACAGAAAAAGAGCTAAATCAATATTTGGTGTGAACATTTTTGCCTTCAAAACTGTACCAATTCTCCTACTTACACCTGGACACAGTTTTTCTTGGTTGTTGGCAGATAGGATGTTGTAGCAGCCATTAATGTAATAACTTACCAATAATGTAATAACTTTTTGCCCATAATGTTATAAGTTCTTACAATATTGGCTGGCTATTAAATTATTGGCTGGGTTAATAAAAAATAATAAAAAATGTATTACATTATTGGCAGTTATTACATTAACGGTAGTTATTACATTATTGGCTGCTAAAGATGTTCCAAGCTTCTTGGAGAATTCGCCACAGTTCTTTTATTTATTTAGGCTATCTCAATTGATTCTGTCTCTTCGTGTAATCCCAGACTGACCCAATGTTCAGTGGGGGGCTCTGTGAGGGCCATGCCATCTGTTGCAGGGCTTCCTGTTCTTCTATTCTGTTCTATTTGCAAAAGGAATGTTTGGGAGGATAACATGTATATTTCCTATTGACACACTAAAGTAGCAGATATAAATAACCATCTTAAGACAAATGTTTTTGGGAAACATCTTATGTGCCTAAGACTTTGGCACAGTACTGTATATGTATATATTTTGCACAGTACTGTATATATATATATATATATATATATATATATATATATAGTTGTGCTCAAAAGTTTGCATACCCTGGCAGAAATTGTAAAATTTTGGCATTGATTTTGAAGATATGACTGATCATGCACAAAAACTGTCTTTTATTTAAGGATAGTGATCATATGAAGCCATTTATTATCACATAGTTGTTTGGCTCCTTTTTAAATCATAATGGTAACAGAAATCACCCAAATGGCCCTGATCAAAAGTGTACATACCCTTGAATGTTTGGCCTTGTTACAGACACACAAGGTGACACAAACAGGTTTAAATGGCAATTAAAGGTTAATTTCCCAAACCTGTGTCTTTTTTAATTGCAATTAGTGTCTGTGGATAAATAGTCAATGAGTTTGTTAGCTCTCACATGGATGCACTAAGCAGGTTAGATACTGAGCCATGGGAAGCAGAAAAGAACTGTCAAAAGACCTGCGTAACAAGGTAATGGAACTTTATAAAGATGGAAAAGGATATAAAAAGATTTCCAAAGCCTTGAAATTACCAGTCAGTACTGTTCAATCCCTTATTAAGAAGTGGAAAATTCGGGGATCTCTTGATACCAAGCCAAGGTCAGGTAGACCAAGAAAGATTTCAGCCACAACTGCCAGAAGAATTGTTCGGGCTACAAAGAAAAACCCACAGGTAACCTCAGGAGAAATACAGGCTGCTCTGGAAAAAGATGGTGTGGTTGTTTCAAGGAGCACAATACGACAATACTTGAACAAAAATGAGCTGCATGGTCGAGTTGCCTGAAAGAAGCCTTTACTGCGGCAATACCACAAAAAAGCCCAGTTACAATATACCCAACAACACCTTGACATGCCTCACAGCTTCTGGCACACTGTAATTTGGAGTGACGAGACCAAAATAGAGCTTTATGGTCACAACCATAAGCGCTATGTTTGGAGAGGGGTCAACAAGGCCTATAGTGAAAAGAATACCATCCCCACTGTGAAACATGGTGGTGGCTCACTGATGTTTTGGGGGGGGGGGATGAGCTCTAAAGGCACAGGGAATCTTGTGAAAATTGATGGCAAGATGAATGCAGCATGTTATCAGAAAATACTGGCAGACAATTTGCATTCTTCTGCATGAAAGCTGTGCATGGGACGCTCTTGGACTTTCCAGCATGACAATGACCCTAAGCACAAGGCCAAGTTGGCCCTCCAGTGGTTACAGCAGAAAAAGGTGAAGGTTTTGGAGTGGCCATCACATTCTCCTGACCTTAATACCATTGAGCCACTCTGGGGAGATCTCAAACGTGTGGTTCATGCAAGATGACCAAAGACTTTGCATGATCTGGAGGCATTTTGCCAAGACGAATGGGCAGCTATACTCCACCTGCAAGAATTTGGGGCCTCATAGACAACTATTACAAAAGACTGTACGCTGTCATTGATGCTAAAGGGGGCAATACACAGTATTAAGAACTGTGTTCATTTCATTTTTTTCTTTGTTGCCATGTTTTGTTTTATGATTGTGCCATTCTGTTATAATCTACAGTTGAAAATGAATCTCTTAAGAAATAAAAGAAATGTGTTTTGCCTGCTCACTCATGTTTTCTTTAAAAATGGTACATATATTACCAATTCTCCAAGGGTATGCAAACTTTTGAGCACAACTCTATATGTATATACACACAGTGGCAAGAAAAAGTACAGTTGAAATCATAAGTTTACATACACCTTAGCCAACACATTCCCTGTCTGTCACTCACTTGACGATGTGTCGATGTAGTGACACTAGGGGTTCGATCTTGAGAGCCCCAATCACCTTTGCTTTATTCAGAAAAGGCCAATGAAAATTGGCGAGTGGAATTTGCATGCCACTGTCCACCCCGGACATACGGGTATAAAAGAAGATGGCGTGCACCACTCATTCAGAATTGTGCTGAGGAGCCGAGAGAGAGTCCCGGCCATGTCAGCGGTCGGTTCAGCGCCACGGCAGGAGGGACACAACGTCTTGTTCCCTCCATCAGGGAGCAGAGGTTACATCAGTAACCAAGACGTTCCCTGTCTGTTACTCACTCGACGTTGTGTCGATGTAGTGACACTAAGGGTTCCTATACAAAATGCCGCAGGCGCTGAACCATGTCATGAGGTATGGAGGAGCGGACACGGGCAGGCTGCTGCGTGCCTCACAGCGAGCGCTCGAGCATGTCATGACCTTCCAGCGAGTTAGGTAAGGTGTCTCCCTGGTCCTGATAAGGATGGGAGGAGGCACTTACCTGAGGAGGCTACAGGCGGTGGCCTTTCCTGATTTTTGTATTAAGCAATTTCCCACCGAGCACCTGCTAGAATAGCACTGGGGAAGTGCTCTTCCCTCTCCAGAATGGAGAGCACTATGGAGACCACATCCTACCGGAGGGAGGTTAACATGTGGAGAATACCTCACATGGACTTACTGACGGGGAAGTTCACATACAGAATGATGCTGAACTGCGATCATTAGCTGGACTGTGCGGGGGTGGAGTCTCCATTCTCCACGGAGCAGTACCTGCTGTGAGAGCGCATCCGCTGCAGGGTTGAGGACGCCCGGTAGGTGAGTGGCTTGCAGAGACTTCAATGTCTGCTGACTCCAAAGGAGGAGGTGATGGGCAAGTTGCGACATTCTACGTGAGCGTACGCTGCCCTGGTGGTTTATTTACTCCACAGTCGCTGTGTTTTCTGTACAGGCCAACATGTGCTTGCCCTGAATCAACGGCCGAAAGCCTCCGCAGGGCCAACTATACTGCCAGCAACTCTAGGCAGTTGATGTGCCATTGCAGGCGGGATCCTGTCCAGAGCACCGATACTGCCTGTCCGTTGCACACAGCACCCCAGCACGAATTCGAGTCATCCATCTTGACCACGATGCACCTCGAGACCTGCTCTAAGGGAATCCCTGCCCATAGAAATGCCAGATCTGACCAAGGGCTGAAAGTTTGGTGGCACCGTGGCGTGATAGTCACGTGCTGGGTGCCATGGCGCCATGCCCACCTCAGGACTCGAGTCTGTAGCCAGTTCTGGAGCTGTCTCATATGCATCAACCCAAGGGGAAGTACCGCCACCGAGGATGCCATATGCCCCAGGAGCCTCTGAAATTGTTTCACCGGGACCGCTACCTTCTGCCTGAAGGTTCTCAGGCAGGCCAGCAACGAGTCGGTCAAGCCCTAGTCAGTTGAGGTGCGAACACAATAGATCTTGCCAGTGAGCTAGGATCAGCCAGTCATCGAGATAATTGAGGATGGGAATGCCTGTTTGTGTCTGTTTCGAGGAAGACGTTAGGATGTGCTTCTGCGTCAACATCTTGAACAGAAGCCTGTGTAAGGCTCTGTTCAAGGCACGCAGATCCAGGATTGGGTGCAACCCAACTCTCTTGGGCATGATAAAATAAGGGCTGTAAAAGCCCTTGTGCGACTCGGCTAAGGGGATAGGTTCTCGCACCGCAATGGAGAGGACGCCACTGAACCGGGGCGGTCGTCTGGGGAACTGGATCATGTAGCTGAGCCAGATCGTCCTGATGAGCCATCACGATGGGCTGGAAAGCGATGACCAGGCTTCCAGCCTCTGTGCTAACGGCACCAGGGGGACGATAGGATTTATCACGCCCGGTGTGGGTGGTTCGTGGTGAGGCAGAGCAGACGCCCCACGGGGAAGATCGTCCGGGGGAGGGGCAATGGTGGCCAGTGGCTGGGGTGGGCGAGCAGCCCCAAGAACCACCATTCTTACCTGTTTGCTGGATTTCCTTTGATGGAAAACAAGGGAACGTGAGACACTCACATCCCACTCATTGACCGGAAAGACTTCCAGTGCCTAGCCATCACGAGCATTGGAGAATGACCCAGGCAATGAAGAAACTGCTCTTTTACTGACAAACTGGGTGCCGGGGCCCGGAAGGCACCTGGTGATGTTGTGAGGGTACTCAACTCATGCTGGCCCAGGGGCGGGAGTGGAGCCCGTATGCTTACCTGGGTCAAGCCAGTCAGAGTCAGCATCCTCGTCCCTGGGTCGCCTGTTCTAGGGCCGCTTCGAAGCCCGTCCGGGGTTCCTAGCGGCCAGCTGACAGGCAGGTGGTGCCACCTTCCTGTGGGAGGATCTTCTTCTCAGAGGCTGGCGCGTGGGCTTCGATGGTGGACACCGCAGGAGGACAGTTTTGGCGAGAGGCAGACAGGGCGTGGGACTTCGGAGGCCAGTAGGTGGCCGAGTCACGCCACGGCAGGATGTGTTTTATGGCCATCATGTGTTTCACCATCGAGAACTGATGGACGAAGTCCTCGACAGTATCGCCAAAGAGCCCCCCTTTGGAGATGGGCGCATCAAGAAAGCGGATCTTCTCGGTGTCACGCATCTCCGCAAGGTTGAGCCAAAGGTGTCACTCTTGGACCACCAAAGTGGACATCGTCAACCCAGGGCATGCACCATGACTTTTGTCGCTTGTAGAGCGAGGTCGTTCGCGGTGCGCAGTTCCTGCATGAGCCCTGGGTCGGTTCTACCCTTGTGCAGATCTTTAAGTGCCTTGGCCTGGTGAAGCTGCAGGATGGCCATGGCGTGCAGGGGGGAGGTGGCCTGACCTGCAACATTGTAAGCCTTTTCCACTAACGACAAAGAAAACGTACATGCCTGGGAAAGGATCCTTGGTCGGTTCCTTCAGGTGGCTGTGCCCTGCGGCATCCCCATCACGAGCCGCGAATGAGACATTAAACCACCCTGAGGCAGACCGCCTGCCTCGTTCGTGAGTTCTACCAGGCAGAACGAGCGTGCTGGTGGATTGGGAGGTCCACAGGAACTGAGCCAGTGGAGAAGTTCCCATATCCACATCCAAATCGCCCACGTCACTCGCCAACCCAGCCGCCTGAGTTTCAACGCAGGATGGACCGGGTTGGGAAGCAGCCACGGTGGCTCTCTGCTTCACGGAGAAGAAAGAGAGCCGCAACCGCAACGTTCTCATGGGCAAGTTCTCACAGTGAAAACATGACCCATCCACAAAAGCTGCCTCGGCGTGCTGGTGACCCAAGCACTCGAGACAGATTTCGTGACCATCTGGTGGGAAGAGATAACAGCCACACCCAGTAGCACAAAGGCGAAAGGACCTCTTTAAAAAGACGCCATCTGTTTGTGCGAGCTCTATTAGAGAAAATATACTCTTTTAAATATACTCTTTTTTAACTACCCTAAAAATTAAATGACTTTATTTAGTGTTTAATTTATACATTTTTTGAGTAATCATTGTCATGTCAAGTTCCCTATCCAAACCTAAAATATTTTATTTTCATTCTTCTAGATCCAGCTGTGGAAGCACAGGAAGGACAGAGCAAAGAATAATACAAATTAAGAAAAAACAAAAAACAATCCTGAAACTCTCGTCACTTGGCGTTTCTTTAACTCTCCTTGGTACTTGACTATGTATGCATGATTAGACACAATTCATGTTTAGAATTAGGTCTGTGTTGAAAATGGCCACATATAAATGGTATCTGAAATAAAAATGCCATGTCTAAGCAAACAGCCTATAGTATTTTTCACAATAATTAAGCATCTCAACTTATTTTTGTCGTTGTTGCCCATACACTGAACAAATAGACCTTATGCGTTTTCAATAAGAAGCACAATGACCAATGGCTTTTCAAAGTCATGTTTGCTTGAAGCATCATAGTAATCACCAGTTTGCCAGAAATTAAATTATATTTAGAGCACACCTTGATTATTTAACATAACCGTTTTATTTTTTTTATTTTTTTTGATGTTGTTGTTTTTTGTATTACCCTTATTTACATTTACACTTATTCATTTGGCAGACGCTTTTATCCAAAGCGATTTACAAAAGATCAACACATAAGCGAATCATCTTAAGGAGACAGGGGTATGAAAAAGTGCTATATTACAAAGTTTCACTAGCATCAGAATAGTAGTATTAAAAAAATTAAAGTGCAATAAGAATTATTTTATTTTTTTAGCGACTGGTTAAGTGCTCATGGAAAAGATGCATTTTTAGCCATTTTTTGAAGACGGAAAGTGAGTCAGCTTCATGGATGGAGTTGGGAAGGTCATTCCACCAATGTGGTACGATGAAGCCGAAAGTCCAAGAAAAGTGTTTTGGTGCCTTTTTGTGTTGGTACAACAAGGCGACGTTCCTTAGCTGACCGCAGGCTTCTAATGGGCACGTAGCTCTACAGAAATGACTTTAGGTATGCTGGAGCAGACCCAGTGACTGTTCTGTATGCCAGCATTAGAGCCTTGAATTTGATATGTGCATCAACCGGCAGCCAGTGAAGAGAGACAAAGAGTGATGTAACGTGCTCTCTTTGGTTCATCAAAGACTAGACGTGCTGCTGCATTCTGGATCATTTGCAGGGGTCTAATTGCACATGCAGGGAGGCCTGCAATGAGAGTGTTACAGTAGTCCAGTCTAGTTATGACAAGTGACTGGACAAGCAGTTGTGTGGCATGTTCAGAGAGGAAGGGTCTTATCTTCCTGATATTGTAGAGTGTAAAGCTACATGATCTTGCAGTCTTTGAGATGTGGTCTGTGAAATTTAGTTTATCAATGGTTACCCCTAGATTTCTGACCGTTGTGGAAGGCGTTACTGTAGTTGAACCCAGCTGCATGGTGATGTTGTGTTCAACAGCAGGGTTGGCTGGAAAGACAAGGAGTTCGGTCTTGGCTGCGTTAAGTTGCAGGTGGTGTTCCTTCATCCAGGCAGAGATGTCTGCAAAACAGGCAGAGATTCGAGCAGTCACCATGGTGTCATTGGGCTGGAAAGACAAGTAGAGCTGTGTGTCATCGGCATAGCAGTTGTAAGAGAAACCATGTGCCTGAATGATAGGTCCCAGTGATGTTGTGTATATAGAGAAGAGAAGTGGCCAAGCGCTGAACCCTGAGGTACCCCAGTAAGTAGCTGATGTGGCTTGGACACCTTACCTCTCTAGGCTAGCTTGAAAGACCTACCTGAGAGATAGGAATTAAACCAGTCAAGCACAGTTCCTGTGATGCCTAGCAAAGAGAGGGTGGAGAGTAAGATCTGATGGTTGACTGTGTCAAAGGCTGCAGAAAGTTCCAGCAGAATCAGGATGGATGATCTGGATTCAGCTTTCGCCTGTCTCGGTGACAGACAGCAGGGCAGTCTTGGTGGAGTGTCCACTTTTGAAGCCTGACTGATTGTCATCCAGCAGATTGTTCTGTGAGAGATAGGCAGAGATTTGACTGAAAACTGCCCTTTCAAGTGTTTTTGCCATGAATGGGATGAAAGAGACTGGTCTGTAGTGTTCTACTTGTGTGGGGTAAAGTGTAGGTTTTTTCAGCAGCGGGATTACTCGAGCCTGCTTAAATATAGTGGGAAAAGTGCCTGTAAGTAGAGATGTGTTAATTATGTGTGTGAGTGCAGGTAGGATGGATGTAGAAATGGCCTGGAGAAGCTGAAAAGGAATGGGGTCAAGGGAACAGGTGGTGGGTTGATTAGAGAGAAGTTTGAGACCTCAGTGTCAGTTAGAGGAGAGAACATAGAGACCGAAGAGTTGCATACAGGAGACAGGTGTTTGACAGGGTGTGGTGCTGAGAATGTATTGCTGATGGTTGTAACCTTATTAGAAAAAAAAAAAAAAAAAAAATGTGAAGACATCTGCAGTCAGTGATGTGTCAGGCAGTGGCAGGACAGAGAAGTGTTGAATGTTCAATTCAAACTGTGAGTGTCTGTGGTGCTGTTGATCTGTTCTGGTAATAGGACGTTTTTGCAGATTTCAAATCAAAATCACTTTGTCACAACCATATACACAAGTACAACACTGGGTGAAAGTCTTGGGTGCAGTTCCAAGCAACATATCAGTCATGACTGAGATGAGACATACCAATTCACAATAAATATCAGATTTACACAACGTACATATCTAATATACACAGTTACACACAAATAGTACAATGTACAGTATACAATACACAATAAAGAATACACATACAATTAAAAAAAATAGTATATATATATATATAAAATATACAGTAGGTTGTATTGAACTGTATTGACATTCAGGCTGTCGGTTGATAGTCAGTTGCCAGTGTGTTGTTAAGAGAGAATATAATTTATGACAGTCCAGTGTAAGACTAATAAAGTGCAGTGCTGATGTATATTGATCATGTGAGATCAAGAGTTCAAAAGTCTGATTGCTTGGGGGAAGAAGCTGTCAAGAAGTCGGCTGGTGAGGGTCCTGATGCTGCGATACCACCTGCCTGATGGTAGCAGTGATAGCAGCCCATGGCTCGGGTGGCTGGAGTTTCTGGTGATCCTCCGAGCTTTCACACATCCCCTGGTATTTAACATTATCTGAAAAAGTTGCAAGCAGAGACTGATACTTACCTAGATCTCCTGGATCTTTAAATTTCTGCCATCTCCTCTCAGCTGCCCTGAGGTCAGACTGATGTTCACAAAGGACGTCAGAGAGCCAGGGGCTGGGTGGTGTAGTACATGCCAGCCTAGAGGAGAGAGGACAGATGCGGTCTAGGCAGGTTGTTAAAGTAGAGCTTAGTGTGACTGTAGCAATGTTTACATCCAGGGTGGAAAATACATTTTGTTTGGGAAGATAGGTAGAGACAGCAGTGAAAAAGCATGAGGGTGAAAGAAGAGGTTACGGCAAAAGGAAACCAAAGGGAGTCCATTTTAATGTAGATGGGAGAGTCATGTTGAATTGAACAAAGTAGTGATCAGAGACATGTAAAGGAGTAACAAGAATATTTGAGTTGGTACAGTTACGTGTAAAGATGAGGTCCAGCTGGTTGCACGATCTGTAGTCTTTCCAAGTCAAATGAGGCCAGAAGAGCATTAAGTTCAGTGGCCTGGGGCTTGTCTTGGTGTATGTTGAAATCACCAAGAACCACAAGTGGCCAACCATCCTCCGGGAAGGAGGACAGCAGGACATCCAACTCCTCCAGAAAGTTTGTCAGCAGACCTGGAGGGCGATAGATGACATGTATTTTTGTGGGTTGCATTGTAGTAATAGCATGGAATTCAAAAAGTAGTATTGTTACATAGAGAAGAGTGTAGTGAAAAAGTCCAGTTGTTTGGAATTAGCAAACCTGTTCCCCCACCCCGGTGTCAAGGGGTGTGAGAGAAGACGTTGTTGGAGAGAGCAGCAGGTGTTGCAAGGACCAAGGTTCGAACTAGACTGTGAATGGAGAAGGCAGAGGACCCAGTTGCAGAAATGAGAGCTCAGTCAGGGAATACACTAAATGTCTTTAGTCCAGAAAGTAATTCCAAACTGAAATGTCAAAACATGCCAAGAGTCAATAGAAAAAATGATAAAGTAATTCCAACAGAAGACTCCAAAATGTTCCACAAAGTCAATGCAAAAAATGATAACGTAATTCCAAAATAGAAACTCCAAATAGTTTCAAGGAGTCAATACAAAAAAAGCAAAAGAGGGTTTAGAACTTCAAAGGGGAAATTAGCATTTCACAAAAAGGTAAATAAAAAATAAAAAACTTCGAGGGAAAAAATTTGGACAACAAAAAGCAAAAGTCAGAAAATCAAACAGAGCAAAAACATAAAGAGACAAATCACAAGAGGGATTTACCAAAAGACTGGAGAGGTCAGTCTCAACATATGAAACACTGAGCATAGAACAGAGAAACAGAGCAACTTAAATACACTCACAGAAAATTAGGCACAGGTGAGGACAATAACACATAATATAATGGCGGGGGAAACTGAAATGAAACACAATGAGGGCCTCTAGTGGCCAAAACTAGTCCATAAACCTAACAGGTGTTGCTGTATCCTCTGGACGTATCCATGTTTCTGTCAGTGCAAGGATGCTGAGGGTGGACTGCGTGGCATAAGCTGGAATGAAGGCAGCTTTGTTCACAGCTGACTGGCAGTTCCAGAGTCCCACTGAGAAAGAGAGTGGAGCAGGTGCTGAAGTGCAAAGTGTCCGTAGGTTGTGTTTTGTCTTGCGTCTATATCGTGTAAACTGTCTGTAACAGATAACAGGGATGTGCTTGAAGGCATATGTTATTCGTGAAGTTGACATGCTAGTATGTAAATACTTATAATCCATTTGGTAATTTATATGGCCTTCAGGTGATAACTGAGGGTGTAAGATGTTTAAAATTAATGACTTAATCAGTTAGAATTACAGACAATTTCATCCATTACAATGCCACAGTATTTAAAATGGAGGTATTTGCTGGTTGCCTAAACTAGACATGGCTGCGATACAGCATGTGATAAATTTGAGAGAAAGAAAAAAGAGAGACAGCTTCGTTCCAGGAGTAGGTTGGTACGAGACAATGCCTTCCTATGAGATAACATCAACTCGCTGGAGATCCTAAATGATGCAGCAATCCTTGAGAAATATATGCTTCCAATGCGAGAGATTTTACAAATTCTCAATGCGATTGCACCAGACCTGACGAGAGCGACCAAGAGAAACTTTAGGCAGCTGTTTTCTTTGTAAACAAGAACATAAAAATAGAGCTCCTATCTACTTGAATGGGGAAAGACTGAAATTTCCAAAAAGGTTGGTCAAGATGAAAACCTATAAATTGTAGTGTATAGTTGGTTCGGTTTAAATACTGTTTATTTGTTTTTGCGTCTTTTCTAAAATCTCCTGATCATTTTAGTTGTCTACTGCACCTAGAGCCGCTGAGTTCAGCGTGAGCCGCTCGGTGCCGAAACTATCTGCTCACTGACGCTTCTGGGACGATTCACCTTGTGACTCACGCTTGCAAAGTGAAGGGTGTAATCTGTTAGCATGGGTGCCAAAACACGCTGCTCATGCCCTGCTCACACAGGATATGTGAAACCGGCGTTAGGCTTACGATGCTTTTGGGAAATGAGGCCTTGACTAGTTGAAAAATGCTCAGAACCCTTAAACAGCTAACGTCTTGGTTACTGTCGTAACTTCTGTTCCCTGATGGAGGGAACGAGATGTTGTGTCGATGTAGTGACACTAAGGGTTGCTCTTGGGAGCCCCTAACACCTCTGATCTTTAAGAAAATGCCAATGGGAATTGGCAAGTGGAATTTGCATGCTACTCCCCGGACATACGGATATAAAAGGAGCTGGCTCGCAACATACTGGGCCAGCACTGAATTTCTCCGCCAAAAGGAGGAAGGACATACAGGGTCCACAGTCTCGTGGACTTGGCTGGGGGGAAAAAGCGCACATCTTCCCCTCCAGGAGGGGAAAGGCGCTGTACGCAAGTGGAACACCCGGCCAGTTGCCCCGCATACTTACCTGTTCGTACCTGACAACATACGGGATGAAACCGGCTCAACCCAGAGATTGTAGAATCTTGCGAAGGTATTGGGTGTTGCCCAGCCCACTGCTCTACAGATGTCTGCTAAAGAGGTGCCATTGGTCAGGGCCCAGGAGGCCGCCACACTCCTGGTGGAGTGTGCTCGAAACCCCAAGGGGGGCGGCACGTCCTGGGCCTGGTATGCCAATGCAATGGTGTCAATGACCCAGTGGGGTCCCTCCCTTTCCTCTGTCCTCTGAAGCAGACAAAGAGCTGCTCAGAGCGATCCAAGTAGATGCGCAAAGCATGCACCGGACACAGCAACAACAAGGCTGGGTCTGCCTCCTCCTGGGGCAGTGCTTGCAGGTTCACCACCTGATCCCTAAACGGGGTTGTGGGAACCTTGGGCACATAGCCCGGTCGGAGGCTCAGGATCACGTGAGAGTATGCCGGACCGAACTCCAGGCAGGTGTCACTGACAGAGAACGCCTGCAGGTCCGCAACCAGGAACTAAACACAAACGGAAAGTCATCTTTAAAAAGACACTCTCCATCAGTGCCACTCTTTTAGAGAAACTATACTCTTTGTAAGAATATATAATCTTTTAGGCTGTCGAAGCACCCAGGGGCATTCTCTGCACTCAATCCATGCACGAGGGGGAGAAACCGTTGTAATGTGCCGTAAATCCAACAGCATGCAGAGGTGAATGGACCGGCAGTGGAATTCAGCTGTCTGTGAATCAACCGCTCGGCTCAGAAGAAAAAATCTGAATTAGTGGCTGAACGAGCCAGCTCCTTTTATACCCGTATGTCCGGGGGATTGGCATGCAAATTCCACTCGCCAATTCCCATCGGTCTTTTCTCAAAGATCAGAGGTGTTTGGGGCTCCCAAGAGCGACCCCTAGTGTCACTACATTGACACAACTTCGAGTGAGTGACAGATAGGGAACAGACAAGCCTGACCTGGCTCAGAGGCAAGCTAAGCCCAGCAAACCAACTTATTCTGGTTTAAGCTGTTTACTTTTTTCACCAGGGGGTTAATGACAATTTGCCATTAAATGCAATAAATAAATAAATTTGCATTTTGTACCATAGCTGAAAAATATGATATACTGCAAAACAGCACCAGTCAGAAGAAATGTTGTAAGGAACTGAAGTGAAGTTTACGATGTTGAGAAGTTAAAAGGTAAAGGGGTTATAACACTCTTCTGTTGCATCATGGATATCTATCAGTTGTTTTTATGACCTCAGTTATGGTTAGATTTTCAGCAGCAATTTATCAGTGTGCATCTTTATTCCATTTTGTTCAAATACTTTATAACCCTCACAAAAGCTTTAACAGAGCACCTTATTTTCAGTCATTGCAGAAGTGCTAGTAATGATCAGTGTCTCATCTGATTAACTATCCACAGACTGGGTTTAATGTGGGAGAAGAAGACAGAGATCAAGGTATATCCTCTACATAAGTATGGTTAGCACTGCACTTTTCCATTTCAGTTGCCATTATAGGTAAAAGCTTGTTAATATGTAAATTTGTGCTATAAGGGTATCTTTATGTCATTAGGGAGTCATCAAACATCCTTACCACATTATGCTAATGAAGCGTGGAAATGACAAAAGCTAGGGAAACAACATTACGTTAGTAGACAGGCAGAGTGCACAGCTTTGCTTAATGTGACATGGACTAGTTTTTAGAAACGCAATCAGAAAAAAGTCTGTATTTGTGTTCAAGTTAAGCTGACCCACTGTAATGAGGTTTCGCATTTTACTTTTTGTACTTCCTAAGCACATCAAATAATGCAATAGAACAGGGGTTTTCAAAGTCTTAAGACCCCCTTTTTATTTATTTTTTTATTTTTTTATTTTTTTGCAGATTTATATACATACAATAATGTTTTTTATAGGCCAGGTAAATAATAAATAAGAGCCTATTCTAAATGTAAAAAAATATATCTATCTTCCACTAAAAACAGCAGTACATTCTGGCCACTTATTTTAAGTTTTATCAGGTATTGTCCTTTGGTGTTATATTATCAAAATTCATCATATTTCAGACGTTGGAGCAGGCCACGAATGTTCATCAATAACCTTAAATATTCACTCAGTAATTTTTTCCTTCATTTAAAAATTTGACCTCTAAAGAAATGAATTGTATTTTTGAAACATGTTTAAAAAATCTTGTAGTGTACCTTTAAATTCAGTCTGACAGACTCATTGGGCAATGCATCATTCACTCGTGTGTGATTAACAGCTATAAATATTTCTGTTAATAATATGAAACCGTATTTTGCATTACTTGTATTAAACATACATGTTTGTCCTAATGACAATCTGATTATTTAACCTTTTAGCCTATATTTGTTATAAAATTGCATCACATGAGCCATTCTCCCTCTCTATGTGATACTGCACTTGTCACAAACACATGAAGACACATTGACCCTTTATAATGTTGAAATCATATAACAAACACGTTGTGATTTTGTTCCACATACACACAAGTGAATGATGCATTGCCCAATAATAAAATCTCATCTGCGTAAAGCAAAAGTTTATGCGCCACACCTCCCGCCGCCACCCCTGGAAAATCATCCTCCTTTCTTATCACGGCTGCTAATGGTTCCAGGGCAAGACAGAACAATAATGGGGAAAGAGGGCAACCCTGTCGGGTGCCCCTATTCAGAGTAAAATAATCAGAAATTAATCCATTTGTTTGTACCACCGCTACCGTGTGTCTATAAAGTAACTTAATCCAACCAATAAAAGTATTCCCGAACCCGTACATTTCCAAAATCTTAAAAAGATAATCCCATTCTACCATATCAAACACCTTTTTGGCATCAAGTGAGATGGCAGCGACCGGAGTCTGATCATTCACCGCTGACAACATGATATTGATGAAACGCCTAATGTTATCAGATGAGCTACGTCCCCGAATAAATCCCACCTGATCTATATGTACAAGAGATATCATAACTTTACTTAATCGGTTAGCCAAATTTTTTGACAATATTTTAATGTCTAGCTGGATCAGGGAAATTGGATGGTAACTCTTACACTCACTTGTATCTTTGTCCTTTTTAAGAATCAGACTGATCCGGGCTTGAATCATGGTTGGCAGAAGCTTTCCATTCTTTAATGATTCCGTATAAACTTCTAGCAAAAGCGGAGCCAATTCTGTAGCATAAGATCTAAAAAACTCAGTGGCAAAGCCGTCTGGCCCCGGAGCCTTGCCTGTAGGCAAAGCCTTAATTACCTTGCCAAGCTCCTCCAAGGTTATCTCAGAATCAAGAGAATTATTTGCTCAGCCATTAGTTTAGGAAGTTCTAAAAGTTCCACAAAGTTTCTAATATCCTCATCAGTAGACGAAGAAGTGGAACTATAGAGATCAAGATAGAATTCTTTAAAAGCATTATTAATATCAATGGCTGAGGTAAATATTTCACCACCAGCAGATTTCACTGAGGGAATGGTAGAAAAAGACTCTAGCCAGAAACTTCTTTTTCTACAATCATGTATTGGCCGAATGGGTCAGCTTACTGAACATTCGTTTGACTGCCCAAAGAATTGAACAGCCCCTTTTATCTTTTTTGCTGGTTCCGCTAGGATGAATCTACATGTTTTTTGTGTTTATTCAGTTTATTGGCTGGAATTTGTTTTATAGACTATTTTTTGCTGTGTAATTCTGTCGCACAAAATTTGTATAAAAACACCAGCTTGAGCAATCTGATGGCAAAGTTGTTGCGGGGACTCTCATAGGCGTACATGGACTGTTTGAGTTTAGAGGGATGGATGCCGGTTGGTGCTGTCATGCGTGGGGTTAATGCGCACGTTTTTCTTTTTTCTGTTTTTTTTTTTTGTGGGGGGGGGGGATTTGGGGGGGTTGTTTGTTGCACTAATGGGGAATGTGGTCTTTATAATTTTATTTTTGACACACAATCTATTTTTTCTAATATATCAAAATGTCAAATGTATATTTTATATGAGTTGATTGTCTCTCTCCATGTGGAATGTGAATGGGTTGGGGCACCCCATAAAAAGAAAGAAGGTTATTTATTTTCTGAAACGTAAGAAATGTGATATAGTGTTTCTTCAAGAAACGCATCTATCCCGGCAGGAAGCTGAAAAATTTGGGAAAATATGGGGTGACCATATTTTCTTTAGTGCTGGCTCAAGTAAGAGCAGGGGAATCATAACATTGATAAATAAACATCTACAATTCAAATGTCTCAAACAGATTAAAGATAAATTAGGAAGAGTCATTATTGTTTTAGCAGAAATTCAGGGGCAACAGTTGATTTTGGCTAATATCAAAATCAACCGTTTTTTAGATCTTGAAGGGTTGTTGCAAGCTGCTGGCACCCCTCATGATATAATATTGGGAGGAGACTTTAATCCTTTGATGGACTTAGTCCTTGATCATAGTGAAGTAAAAGTGTGTAAGCCCCCTAGAGCAACATTGACACTTCACAGGATGTGTAAAAATCTTGGTCTTACAGATATTTGGAGACTTCTGAACCCATCTGGTAGGGACTATAATCTTTTTTCATCAGTCCATAAGATTTATTCTAGAATATATATATATATATATATATATATATATATATATATATATATATATATATATATATACTGTATCTAAGTCCCTCATTTCATATGTCATTGATTGCTCAATTGAAAACATCTTAGTCTCAGATCATGCCCTGGTGAGTTTAGAGGTGTTGCCACATACAGAGAAAAAGAAATCATATAGTTGGTGCTTTAATGTATCCCTTTTGCAAAATCCTGAATTCCAACATATGTTAAAGGCTAAAATCAATAGGCAAGACTCTGGGGAGAGATTTTTTAGATTCTATGCTACAGAACTGACTCCAATTTTGAAAGAAGTTTATATGGAATCATTAAAGAATGGAATGCCTCTGCCAACCGTGACACAAGCCCAGATGAGTCTGATTCTTAGAAAGGCGGGTGTAAGGGTTACCGTCCAATTTCCCTGATCCAGCTAGATGTAAAAAATATTGTCAAAAATGTTGTAAAGTTATGATATCTCTTATACATATAGATCAGGTGCGGTTTATTTGGGGCCGTAGCTTTTCTGATAACATTAGGCGTTTCATCAATATCATGTGGTCAGTGGTGAATGATAAGACTCTGGTCGCTGCCATCTCACTTGATGCCGAATAGGCGTTTGATATGGTAGAATGGGATTATCTTTTTAAGATTTTGGAAATATATGGGATCGGGAATACTATTATTGGATGGATTAAGTTACTTTATAGACACCCAGTAGCGGCGGTACAAACAAATGGATTAATTTCAGATTATTTTACTCTGGATAGGGGCACCCCTTATTGTTCTGTCTTGCCCTGGAACTATTAGCAGCCGCGATAAGAAAGGAAGATGATTTTCCAGGGGTGGTGGCGGGAGGTATGGCGCATAAACTTTTGCTTTATGCAGATGATATTTTATTATTCGTCTGTGACCCCACTAAATCTATGCCTTGCCTCCACAGAATTATTAATTAATTTTCTAAATTCTCAGGATACAGACTCAATTGGTCTAAATCCGAAGCTTTGGCTTTGACAGCATACTGCCCAGTAACGGCTTTTCAGCCGGGCACCTTCCAGTGGCCTAAACAGGGCATTACGTATTTGGGCATTTTATTACCAGCAAAATTGTGTGATTTAGTTAGAGTTAATTTTGACCTCTTAATAAAAAGGTTTTCGAGCTATGTGGACAGGTGGGCTTCATTACATTTATCTGTGATTGGGAAAGTTAATGCTATTAAAAATGAATTGTATTCCAAAATTCAACTACCTGCTACAGTCTTTCCCTGTTGATGTCCCCCTCTCTTATTTCAAGCAATTTGATAGCATAGTGAAGTCCTTCATTTGGAATGGTAAGCGTCCCAGATTACATTTCAATAAATTACATAGGCCGATTGACAAAGGTGGGCTAGGCCTAACCAAGATTTTGTTTTATTATTATGTATTTGTTCTCAGACATTTGGCTCATTAGTCACTTCCACCTGAGAGAGCCCCTCCCTGGTTTTGTTTTGAACAGGAATTTCTTGCCCCATTTTGCCATTGCAAAGCCTTTCTATCAAACTAATCGGAGAAGTTAAGTTACACCCTGTTATCTCGCACTTGTACTCGGTATCAACAAAAGTGTCCAGAGTGTTTAATTCAGACATTTATTTAAATGTTGCCTTGAGGATATGGCAGAATCCAAAATTATGTATTACTAAGTCCCCTTTCTGCTGGTCAAAATGGATTGTGATGGGGGTTACTATACTTGGTGACCTATATGAGAGTGGAGCTTTGAGATCTTTTGAAAATATGGTTCAACATTTTAGGATTCCCAGATCTCAGTTCTTTAGGTATTTACAGCTGTACCTGCTCTGTACTATTTTTAGGGGTAGTATACACCCCCCTAAAGCAGCAGATACTCTGGAAGTGGTGATTACTGCATTTGGAAAAGGCCATGAGGCATCAGTGTGTTACTCCCTGCTAATTCAGTGTTTGGGCGATGGAGCTTCAACTTCGCTCAAGAGATTATGGGAGAAATATTTAAACTTGGTATTGGAGACACCATCAAGGATTTCACCCATCAGTTCTCGACAGTGAGGAAGCAGACCAAGGCGATTAAGCACATCCTGCCATGGTGTGACTCGGCCACCATCAGGCCTCTGAAGTCCCGCACCCCATCTGCTTCTCACCAGAGCCGTTCCCCTGCGGTGCCGGCCCCGGCTCCTGTACCATCGGAGCCCGTACGCCGGCCTCAGAGAAAGAGCGGGAAGTCAGCTCCACCTGCCAGTCAGCCGGCCCCCAAGAACCCCAGACGGGCTTCTAGGCGGTCCTGATATGGGCAGCCCAGGGATGAGGCAACTACTTCTGTCCGGTCTGGCCCGGGTGATTTCTCCAGCCCCACCATCGCCCTTGGGCCAGCGCGTCGTGAGTATTCTGGGCCTCGGCACCCACATGGTCAATAAAAGAGCAGATTCCTCATTCCCTGGGCCAGCGCACTCACGACGACCAGTCGCTGGAAGTCTTTCCGGTCAATCAGGCGAACGCGAGTACCTCCCATTCCCTCGTTCTCCGTCACGAGAGACAGCCGGCGAACAGGTAAGTGTGCTGGTCTCTGGGGTCGCTCGACTGTCCCAGTCACCGGCTACCGTTGCGGGCTTACAGAGCAGCACATCCCCCCTGGGCTGTCTTCCAGGTGGAGCGCCTGCTCTGCCTTTCCGCGAATGGGCACGGTAAGTCCAGTTGTCCCCTTGGTGCTGCTGTCGGGTTGGAGGCCTGGTTAGCGTTCTCCAGATCCTCTCCACTACGGTGTGGGGCGAGGGTGCCCCCGTCCTCTGGGCGGAGGTTGCCACCCTTCTGACAAAGGGAGCAATATAGCCCATCCCCATAGCAGAGTTGTGCAAGGGCTTTTACAGCCCTTATTTTATCATGCCCAAGAGAGAGGGAGGGTCGCGTCCAATCTTAGATCTACGTGCCTTGAACAAAGCTTTACACTGGCTTCCATTCAGGATGTTAATGCAGAAGCGGATCCTGGGGTCAGCATGACATCAGGACTGGTCGCGGCCATCGACCTGAAGGATGCGTACTTTCACGTATTGATCCTTCCTCGACACAGACCCTTTCTTCGGTTTGCCTTTGAGAGACGAGCATACCAGTACAAGATCTTCCCCTTCGGTCTGTCCCTGTCCCCTCGCGTCTTTACCACGGTCGCAGAGGCTGCCATGGCCCCGCTGAGGGAAAAGGACATACGCATTCTGAATTATCTCGACAACTGGCTAATCCCACACAGGGACCTTGTGCTTCAGCACCTCGACCGACTCGGGCTTCAGGTCAACTGGGAGAAGAGCAAGCTCTCCCCGTGGGGAAGACCCACAGAGATGCGCCGTCGGGTTCGTGCTGTCTTTCCTTCAGGAAGGGCTGGAGAGACGGCTGTCTCCTTCTACCCTGAAAGTGTACGTGGCTGCCATAGCAGCATACCATGATACACTGGACGGGAGACCCTCACGACAGCACGACCTGATCAACAGGTTCCTCAAGGGCACAAGGAGGTTGAATCCTCCTAGACCACGCCTGATTCCCTCTTGGGATCTCTCTGTGGTCCTACCTGCCCTACAGAGAGCCCCCTTTGAGCCCCTGGAGCAGGCCGAGCGTAGCACTTTGTCTCTGAAGATGGCCCTCCTGGTGGCATTCACTTCCATCAAGAGGGTGGGGGACCTGCAGGCGCGCTGTCACCAGTGAATGCCTGGAGTTCAGGCCGGCACACTCTCACGTGATCTTAAGACCCCGACCCGGTTATGTGCCCAAAGATCCCACCACTCCCTTTCGGGACCAGGTGGTGAAACTGCAAGCGCTCCCTTCAGAGGAGGAAGACCTGGACTTGTCGTTGCTGTGTCCAGTTCGTGCTCTGTGCATCTATCTGGACCACACGCAGAGCTTTAGATGCTCGGAGCAGCTCTTTGTCTGTTTTGGAGAGCAGCAGAAGGGGAAAGCTGTCTCCAAGCAGAGGCTGGCCCATTGGATTGTGGATGCCATTTTCCTCTCATACCAATCGCAGGACTTTATGTGCCCCTTGGGAGTCCAGGCGCACTCCACTAGAGGTGTTGCGTCCTCCTGGACACTGGCAAGGGGGGCCTCTCTAGCAGACATATGCAGAGCTGCGGGCTGAACTACACCGAATACCTTCGTGAGGTTTTACAACCTACACATAGAGCCGGTTTTAACCCGAGTGTTACGTGGTAACAGCAGATAGGCTGGGCAGCCGGTTGGGTGTACCGCTTGCATTGCGCCTTTCCCGTTTTTCAAAGATGATAATGTGCACCTTTTGTCCACAACAGTTCCCTGTATCCGGTGAACCCTGGACACCTCTTTAATTCTTAAGCACTGTTCGGTGACGAACTCGGCGGAGGAGTTACGGCACCAGGCCCAGTACTCCTGGTATGCCCCTTTTCAGATGAGCCTGTGTGCACGGGCTCAGTGCTCGAGGTGATTTCCCTTGGTAATACCGTATGGTGAGTTTCCACTGTTCGGTTTCCCCGTAAGTGAACCCTGTGTTTCCCCTCGCCAGAGCTTTCTCTGCCTCGGCCACTGTTGCTGCGTACCCTTTCTGTAAATAGGGTCCTCCAGTGCTATCATTCCATATGTGAACTTCTCCGTTGGTAAGTCCATGTGAGGTATTCTCCACATGTTAACCTCCCTCCGGAAGGATGTGGTCTCTGTAGTGCCCTCCCTCCTGGAGAGGGAAGAGCACTTCCCAGCACTATTCTAGAAAGTGCTCCAGAGGAAATTGCTTAACAGAAAATCAGGAAAGGCTCCGCCGGTAGCCTCCTTGGGTAAGTGCCTCCTCCCCCCTTAATGGGACTAGGGAGATGCCTTACCTAACTCGCTGGAAGGTCACGATGTGGTTGAGCGCTCGCTGCGAGGCACGCAGCAGCTTGCCCATGTCCATTCTTCCGTACCTCGTGACACGGTTCAGCACCTGCGGTGTTTCCTATAGGAACCCCTAGTGTCACTACATCAACACAATGTCACAATGAGTGAGTGACAGACAGGGAACGTCTTGGTTACCAGTGTAACCTCTGTTCTCTGATGGAGGGAACGAGACGTTGTGTCCCTCCTGCCGTGGCACTGAACCGGCCGCTGACATGGCCGGGACTCTCTACCGGCTCCTCAGCATAAATCTGAATGAGTGGTGCACGCCATATCCTTTTATACCCATATGTCCGGGGCGGAGAGTGGCATACAAATTCCATTTGCCAATTCTCATTGGCCTTTTCTATTTTAAGCAAAGGTGATTGGGGCTCTCAAGATCGAACCCATAGTGTCACTACATCGACACAACGTCTCGTTCCCTCCATCAGGGAACAGAGGTTACATCAGTAACCAAGATGTTTCCTATTACCCCATATATATTTATATAGTAGTTTATTCCATTGTCTAAAAACACTTTTTTATATACTAACTGGTAGATTTTGAAAAAGGAAAATAAATTAGGGAGGATATTCATCTTTATAGTCTATTTGTTTTGTAATCAATTTATTAGTAATAGTTTTGTGAACATTTAAACTTTTAAAATTAATAAGCCTGTGTGTTCTTGTTGTGGGCTTATATGAATTCACTTACGCATTGATATACCAGGTTTTTTTTATAATAATAATAATAATAATAATAATAATAATAATTCCTTACATTTATATAGCACTTTTCTAGGCACTCAAAGTGCTTTACATAGTATAGGGGGAATCTCCTCAACAACCACCAGTGTGCAGCATCCACCTGGATGATGCGACGGCAGCCATAGTGCACCAGAACACCCACCACACACTAGCTATTGGTGGAGAGAAATTTGATTGCAGTAGTCCTCTTCAGCTCTCATAGCAGCCACTTTTAATTCTTGTTGTGGAAATGTCTTTTATTGCTTTATAATTTTACAGTTATCCCTTGTACTGTGTAAATCATGTGTTTTAAGTCTTCATGATTTCATGCTGAATTCTTGAGCAGTGTAAATGCATTTATTTATTTATTTTTAAATATTTTTAAAACAATGTCTTGAGCACAGTTTAAATTAATTTAAATTCTTAATTTCATAATCATCACCTTTCAGCAGAGAGGTAATTCCCACTGAGTCTCGCGAGAAGTAAATTGCCTTCTCTCACACGATTGGTTGTGCACTGCAAACACCACTCATTCATGTGCACAATCAGGAAGCCTGAGTTGACAGAGAAAGTTGATGAGCTGCATCATGGTACCAATTAAGCCTGATTGGATTTGTCTGAATTTGTCAACCTAAAACCAATCCTGAAACCCTGAGTTTGTTCAGCGACCTTCATGGTACAGGCCTCAGGTCAGTCAAGAGCAGACCCAATAATAAAAGTGGGTTTTTACTGTCAAGTCTTAAAGGAGAAGCAGCGCCAAAACAGAGTGTTTCTGACAGAGGGTCAGAATGAAGGAGGAAAATTATCATGTTTTACAAATATATGTCTGTTTTTGTGCAAAAAAGTTTACTAATATTATAAGTGAACCTCAAGGAACATATTCAACTAAAAAAGCATGTCATGACTCCTTTAATACGCAAGTACATTCAAAAGCAAGTACTTTTACTCAAGTAGAAATTGAAAAGGGTACTTATAATTTTACTGGAGTTTCTGCTAATTATCTATACTTTTACTTATGTCCAGGATTTATGTATTTTGTCCACCACTGATCTCAAATGATACAACAAACATTTCCATGTGTCCACAGAAAAAAAAGTAAGAGGGTACATGGGGAGATATTTTGATATTTGGTATTGAAATTGGGGTGAAGGGTTTCCTCATCCTCATTGCTCTTACATTTGATCCTTTTTATTTGTCACAGACAGCTGTGGAATGGATGCTATCTTTGTCAATGTTACAATGCGCTATTAGAATGACAACTAAATGTTTATATACAATAGTCTCTTAGCCTCTAATAGGAGGGCTTTCCATCATTATTGTTTTTAATTTGTCCTAAATTGCTGTCAAATTTTCCTTTAGCATCACTTATCTGAATGCCCTGCTGATAACATTGTAGAAAATCAATAAGACTTAGTCATCTTTTCAAAAGGACACACAAAGCAACTCAATATGATACTGCCACTGCCTGAGACTTGGCATTGGCAGAAAAGGCTTCCTAAAGAGAGTTAATCACAGATGAAAGAACATGGGCTGTATGTGTCCCTAAATGTGAGCTTAGACAAATAACCATAGTGCATATGCAGTGCAGGTATGTAGGTGATGAGTTGTGCTGGTTACCGGGAGTCCATCGTTGAGAAGCATAAATATAGAAATTTATGGACCTGGAGAAGTGGGAAAACCTAACTCCAGCTGTAACCCCAATTTTAGACATGACCCCAACCCTAGACACATCAAGAGAAAATATTTGTTGCGATTAAGATTTTGAATGGGTTAATGGAAACAATGTACTCCTATGGACCTATTCAGACAAAGATATTTAGAAAAATATCTCAGCTCTGTAGGTCCAAACAATGCAAGTGAATGGTGACCAAAATTTTGAAGCTCTAAAAAACAGAAAGGCAGCATAAAGTAATCAATATGACTCCAGTTGTTTAATCCATATCTTCTTTTAAATATATATATATATATATATATATATATATATATATATATATATATATATATATATATATATATATATTTCTTTCTTTTTATTTTTTTCTATTTATTGTTTTTGTCATTAACAATTTTTATTGATTCCATATTCAAATTAACACAAACAGTACATAAAAACTGTTTTCTAGCTGGATCAGGGAAATTGGACGTTCCCTATCTGTCACTCACTCGATGTTGTGTTGATGTAGTGACACTAGGGGTCACTCTTGGGAGCCCGAGACACCTCTGGTCTTTGATAAAAGGCCAATGAAAATTGGCGAGTGGTATTTGCATGCCACTCCCCCAGACATATGGGTATAAAAGGAGCTGGTATGCAACCACTCATTTAGATTTTCTCTTTGAAGCCAAACTGTCATGCTCATTGAGCTGAATTCTACTGTTCATTCACCTCTGCTGGATCAGACGGTGCATTTCAGCGGCTTCTCCCTCCTCTGCACTGGTACACTGCAGAGAACGCCCCTGGGCGCTTCGGCAGAAAACAAGAGAGTATATTTTCTGAAAGAGCTTTTTTCCTCTAAAAGAGTATATGTTTCTCTAAAAGAGCGTCACACACGGAACGTCTTTTTAAAGACGCGTCTTTTTAAAGATGCCTTTCCGATTGTGTGTTATTCCTGGTTGCGGTCGTTATCTCTCAACTTCGGATGGTCATGATCACTGTCTTTCGGGTCTGGGCGCGACCCACATGGAGGCAGTGTTTGTGGATGGTTCATGTTCTCATTGCGAGAACATGACCATGGTAACGTTGCGGTCGCGGCTTGCCGCTTGCCGCCTCGGTCCTTCTACCTAGGGGTATGAGGCCAGCGCGGCTAGCACTGGGGGTGATTTGGGGACCCCAATGGGATCGTCTCCACCGGGTATCCCCCCGCGGACCTCCCATTCCGCTCGTCTGCCCAAATCGGGCTTCCGGATGAGTTCGCCAGCTCGTCTCACGGCGAGTCTGGCTTCTTGTTCGGAGCCTGCGAAGATGATGAGCTCTCGAGCGCAGCATCGGAGAGCGGGCTTGTCCAGTCGAACACAGAAGCCTCAGCTGGGCTTCCCCCTTCGGGGACGATTGCCCAGTAACAGGCCGATGCCGAAATGATGGACATGCTTTCCCGGGCGGCCGCGAGCGTCGGGTTAGAGTGGAACCCTCCGCTCTCCCCTGAACCCTCGTGGCTTGATGATTGGTTCCGCTCAAAGCAGCCACGCCCCGCTCCAGTGCCATTCTTCCCGGAAGTGCACGAGGAACTGACGAAATCATGGGAGGCACCTTTTACTGCCCGGCCCCGATTCTGCAGTTCCCCTGCTCTCACTACCCTCGATGGCGGGGCGGCCAGGAGCTATACGGCGATATCGCGGTGCACCTATGCCCGCAGAGCGCCACCACCAGGCACGGATGCCCTAAGCTCCCATTTGAGCCCTGTAGGCTCACGTCGTCCCTGACGGCTAAAGCCTACAGTGCTGCTGGACAAGCCGCCTCTGCCTTGCACACCATGGCTCTCCTGCAGGTCCACCAAGCCAAGGCATTGAAAGAACTGCACGAGGGTAGTTCCGCCCCAGATTTGATGCAGGAACTGCGCTCGGTGACCGACCTCACTCTCCGAGCGACGAGGGTCATGGCGCAGTCTCTTGGGCGGATCACGTGAGCACCACCTTTGGCTCAATCTGGTCGAGATGGCCGAGGCCGACAAGACACAGTTCCTTGCTGCCCCATTTCCCAGGCTGGCCTATTCGGCGACACCGTCGAGGACTTTGCCCAGCAGTTCTCGGTGGTGAAGCAGCAGACGAAGGCAATCCAGCACATCCTGCCCCGGTGCGGCTCAAGATCCTGCACCCCATCTGCTCATCACCAAGGGCGTCCCCCTGTGGTGACTGCACCGGCTCTGCCGCAGCCCGCCCCTTCGGCCCGGCCCCAACGTGGAGCCCATCACAGGAAGCAGACGCCACCCGTCTCACAGCCGGTGCCTAAGAACCCACGGAGGTTGTCAAAGCACCCCTGAGACGGGCAACCCAGAGACGAGGGAACGCACTCACCTGGAGCTGGTAAAAAGACCACTTCATCCCCCAGTGGAGGGCGGGCGGAAATTTTTTTTTGCCTTTTTGTTTAATTTTGCCGCATGCCCAAGTGGCTGCGGTACCCAACAGTTCAGCAAAAGAGCAGCTTCCTTCCTCCCTGGGTCACATACCCTGTCTGCACGGTCATTACCATGACTACCGTCCACGGGTTTTTTCTTGCAGGATTGGCGCTCCAGCGGTGGCCTTTCCACCACTGAGCGCCCAGCTGTGGCACACAGCTGCCCCAGATGTGGCAGTCTCCACAGGTTACGAGGACAGGCCTCATCCTCCCCCATCCCAGGCTGTTCTGGGGGTGGTCACAAGGAGCCAGGTAAGTGCTTCGATGTCCCTAGACTCAGCACAGCCACGACGTGATGTGGCACCTCGAGCTCCATCCCGCCACGAGGCCCCACCTGCCGGTACGTCCGACGATGTTGTCCCCTTGGTCCCCCTTGCACGGAACTTGGATGCGTGGCTCGCGCTTTCCAATGTGCTGCGATAGCTGATCCGGACCGTCCGACTCGGCTACGCGATTCAGTTCACCAGGCACCCGCCCAGGTTCAGTGGTATTCACTTCCCCTTGGTCAAGAGTGAAAACGCTGCTACCTTGCGTGCGGAGATCGCTACCCTCCTACGGAAGGGCATGATAGAACCTGTCCCTCCAGCCGAGATGAAGAAGGGGTTTTACAGCCCCTACTTCATCGTACTGAAAAAAGGCAGTGGGTTGCGGCCAATATTGGACCTGCGCGTACTGAACCGGGCCTACACAGACACCCATTCAAGATGCTGATGCTAAAAGGAATCTGGCGATCGTCTGGCATCAAGATTGGTTCGCGGCGGTAGACCTGAAGGATGCGTACTTCCACGTCTCGATCCTTCCTCGAAACAGACCCTTCCTGCGGTTTGCATTCGAGGGTCAGGCGTATCAGTACAAAGTCCTCCCTTTCGGCCTGTCCCTGTCTCCTCGCATCTTCACGAAGGTCGCAGAGGCTGCCCTTGCCCCATTAAGGGAGGTGGGCATTCACATTCTCAACTATCTCGACGACTGGCTTATCTTAACTCACTCTCGAGACATGTTGTGTGCACACAGGGACCTGGTGCTCTCACACCTCAGCCGACTAGGGCTTCGGGTCAACTGGGAAAAGAGCAAGCTCCCCCCGGTTCAGAGCATCTCTTTTCTCGGTTTGGAGTTGGACTCAGTCTCCTTGACGGCGCTTTATGAATGAGCGCACCCAGTCGGTGCTGACCTGTTTGAAGGCGTTCAAACAGAAAACAGCAGTTCCAATGAAACTTTTTCAGAGGCTCCTGGGGCATATGGCATCCTCGGCGGTGGCCATTCCGCTGGGGTTGATGCATATGAGGCCGCTTCAGCACTGGCTACAGACTTGAGTCCCGAGATGGGCATGGCACCACGGGACACATCGCATGGTCATCATGCCAGTCTGTCACCGTCTTTTCAGCCCTTGGACCGACCTCTCGTTTCTATGGGCAGGTGCTCCTCTAGAACTGGTCTCCAGGCATGTCGTGGTCACGACAGGTGCCTCCAAAATGGGCTGGGGCGCTGTTTGCAATGGGTACGCAGCCGCCAGCCTCTGGACAGGTCCACGACTGCATTGGCACATCAACTGCCTTGAGTTGTTGGCAATTCTGCTCGCCCTGCGGAGGTTCCAGCCGTTGATCCAGGGCAAGCACGTGTTAGTTCACAGACAGGCAACACAGCAACAGTAGCATATGTCAACCGCCAAGGCGGTCTGCGCTCTCATTGTATGTCACAATTCGCCCGCCGTCTCCTCCACTGGAGTCAGCAGCACTTCAAGTCGCTGCGAGCCACTCACATCAATGGCAACCTTAACACTACAGCGGATGCACTGTCACGGCAGGTTACCCTCAGGGAAGAGTGGAAACTCCACCCTCAGGTGGTCCAGCTGATTTGGAGTCGATTCGGACGGGCACAGGTGGACCTGTTCGCCTCCCAAGAATCCTCCCACTGCCCGCTCTGGTACGCCCTCACCGAGGCTCCCCTCAGCATAGACGTGCTGGCACACAGCTGGCCCCCTGGCCTACGCAAATATGCGTTTCCCACAGTGAGCCTACTTGCACAGACCCTGTGCAAAGTGAGGGAGGACGAGGAGCAGGTCGTCCTGGTAGCACCCTCCAGACGTGGTTCTCGGACCTCACACTCCTCGCAACAGGTCCCCCCTGGTGAATTCCCCTGAGGAAGGACCTTCTTTCTCAGGGACGGGGCACCCTCTGGCACCCGTGACCAGACCTCTGGAATCTCCATGTCTGGCCCCTGGGCGGGACGGTAGACATGATCACTTAGACTTGGGCCCCCTTTACGAGGCGCCTGTATGCCTTTAAGTTGCGTTTGTTCGCTAAGTGGTGTTCTTCCCAACGGGAAGACCCTCAGAGATGCGCAGTCGGATCAGTGCTTTCCTTCCTGCAGGAGAGGTTGTAAGGGAGGCTGTCCCCTTCCACCTTGAAGGTGTACGTTGCCGCCATAGCAGCACACCACAACGCAGTTGACGGTAAGTCCTTATGGAAGCACGACCTGATCATCAGATTCCTAAGAGGCGCCAGGAGGCTGAATCCCTCCAGACTGCGCCTCGTTCCCTCGTGGGACCTCTCTGTAGTTCTTCGGGGTCTACAGAGAGCCCCCTTTGAGCCTTTGCAATCAGCTGAGCTTAAGGCACTCTCCTTGAAGACTGCCCTCCTGACTGCGCTCACTTCCATCAAGAAGGTAGGAGACCTGCAAGCATTCTCTGTCAGCGAAACATGCCTGGAGTTCGGTCCGGGCTACTCTCATGTGATCCTGAGACCCCGACCGGGCTATGTGCCCAAGGTTCCCACCACCCCTTTTAGGGACCAGGTGGTGAACCTGCAAGCGCTGCCTAAGGAGGAGGCAGACCCAGCCCTGTCATTGCTGTGTCCAGTGCACGCTTTACGCATCTATTTGGATCACACGCAGAGCTTTAGAATCTCTGAGCAGCTCTTTGTCTGCTTTGGTGCACAGCGGAAAGGAAGAGCTGTCTCCAAGCAGAGGATCGCCCACTGGCTCATTGATGCCATAACTATGGCATATCTCACCCAGGACATGCTGCCCCTGGTAGGGCTACGAGCCCATTCTAACAGGGGAGTAGTGGCTTCCTGGGCCCTGGCCAGGGGTGCCTCTCTAACAGACATTTGCAGAGCAGTGGGCTGGGCAACATCCAACACCTTTGCAAGGTTCTACAACCTCCGGGTGGAACCGGTTTCATCCCAGGTAGTGGCACGCAATACAAGCGGATAAGCCCGGGATAGCCGGCCGGATGTATCGCTTGCACATAGCGCCTTCCACCTCTTTTGAGCTGAAGACGTGCGCCATTAATTCCTAGTAGTGTTCACAAACTATGTTCCCTGGTTGACTTCCTCCGAGCCCATGGCAGTCGAGTTTTCGGAGAGACTCGCTGCCGGCCCAGTACACGTGCTAACTAAGAGTCCTGTTCTGGAGTAGGTGGTCCACATGTGGCGGTTCCCTGTAAGGTAAAACCCCATGCGATGTATATCTTCTGCTAATTCATTTCCCTGTTGTCAAACTGCATCTTCCTTGGGCAGAGCCCCTCTGCCCCAGTCTCCATGTTTGTAGTAACTCCTCCCCCGTTGGGTAGGACCTACCTTGAGGACTCTCCACATGGTTGGCAAGAGCATGTGATGTATTTTTCCACTTAAATATCCCCCCCTCTCTTTGGGCGAGGTGTGGTCTCCGCGGTGTCCTCTCCTTGGGAGGGACACCCCCCCGACTAGACCTGGCGTCCCAGTCGGATAATCCCCCTTCTTTTTTCCACTCCCTAAAAGAGGCCACGACTGGGTTAGCCTGTCTCTATCTTTTGGGTAGTCGACTTGTCCCCAAAGGGCCATTCGACACTCATAACTATGTTGTGGGAGGTTACGTGTCGACCTGGTGTGCTGGCTACGAGGCACACAGTGGTCTGCCCATCACACACCGCCAGTTCACATAACACAGTTCAGCCAGTTGTGGCGTTTCGTATAGACATATCGACACAACGTCGAGTGAGTGACAGATAGGGAATGTCATGGTTACTTGTGTAACCTCCCTTCCCTAATGGAGGGAACGAGATGTTGTGTCCCTCCTGCCACAACGCTGAACTACCCGCTGAAATGTCCGGACCTTGTCTCGGCTCCTCAGCATAAAACCTGAATGAGTGGTTGCATATCAGCTCCTTTTATACCCGTATGTCCGGGGGAGTGGCATGCAAATATCACTCGCCAATTTTCATTGGCCTTTTATCAAAGACCAGAGGTGTCTCGGGCTCCCAAGAGTGACCTCTAGTGTCACATATACAAAATTGGATTCACAACACGCCAGTGGAGGGAATTTCCGGAGTCCAGTGATTACACGTGGGAGGAATATGTGAGGCTATTACTTGACACACTCGCTTCGAAGGATCCTCCAATCCCGGTTCTGGCTTCCGAGTCTTCCACGCCTGAGTCTGCTCCATGCCATATCACAACCACATCTGAGTCAGCTCCAAGCCATGTCACAGCCATGCCTCCGTCTGCTCTGTGCCCTGTCACAGCCGCACCACAGTCGGCTCCATGCTATCTCACAGTCAAATCTGAGTCCGCTCCATACCACATCACTGCCACGTCTGAGTCTGCTCCACGCCATGTCACAGTCCATGTCACCGCGACTCATTGCTCCAAGAATTCCACGGTCCATCTCAAAGCTCTTCATGGCCCTTGTCTCCATGTTGAATTATCCATCACTGATATTGGTGCTTAGGGCCAATGAGCCAACACCCATGCCTGCCTGGCCAATGAGCCAACACCCATGCCTGCCATGGCCAATGATCTAACTCCCAAGCCTGCCACGGCCAACGAGCTGGAAGCTTCGTCCGTCCCAGAGCCAGCATTGCCAGCCTGGTCCATCCCAGAGCCAGCGTTACCTACGTCGGCCTCCTGGAGGAGGACGAGGAGAAAGGCTTCCATTTCCAAGTCTCTGCCCGTGTACATGACCACGGAGGTCGGTTCCAAATCTCTGTCCATGTTCACGACCACAGAGGTTGTCTCCAAGTCTCTGCCTATACCAACGACCACAGAGATTGTACCCGAGTCTCTGTCCATGCCCACGACCACAGAGGTTGTTTCTGAGTCTCTGTCCATGCCCACGACCACAGAGATCGTCCATGAATCTCAGTCCATGCTCACGACCAAAGAGGTCGCTCCCAAGACTCTGCTCATGTTCACGACCACTGAGGTCATTTCCCAGTCATCCTGGACTCTTAGCCTCGAGCCTGCCACGGCTCCGCCTTCTACGGCTTCGCCCCTCGAGCCTGCCATGGCTCCGCCTTCTGTGGCATCGCCCCTCGAACCTGCCACAGCTCCGCCTTCTACGGCTTCGCCCCCTCAAGCCTCCCATTGCTCCACCTTCCACGTCTCCACCCCTCGAGCCTTCCATAGCTCCGTCTTCCACGGCTTCACCCCTCGAGCCTCCCAGGGCTCTGTCTTCCACGGCTTCACCCTTCAAGCCTGCCACGGCTCCGCCTTCTACGGCTTCGCCCCTTGAGCCTGCCACGGCTCCACCTTCTACGGCTTCGCCCCTTGAGCCTCCCATGGCTTTGCCCCTCGAACCTCCCACAGCTCCGCCTGCCATGGCTTCGCCCCTCGAGCCTCACACGGCTCCGCCTGCCATGGCTTTGCCCCCCCCGAGCCTACTACAGCTCCACCTTCCACGGCTCCACCCTCCGAGTCTTCCACGGATCCAGCCTCTAGTCTGTGGTCACCACCCGGGCCTCCTGATCCTGTTTCAGCCCTGTGGCCGCCAACCATGCCTCCTGATCAAGTCCCTACCCTGAGGTGGTCTCCTGGGTCTCCTGGTCATCCACCTGATCCACTCTGGTCCCCTTGGTCTCTCGGCCATCCACCTGATCTGCTCTGGTCTCCCTGGTCTCATGGCTACCCACCTGATCTGCACTGGTCTGCTTGGGCTCTCGGCTGTACACCCGATCTACTCTGGTCTCCCGGCCTTCCGCCTGTTCTGCTCTGGTATACTTGGTCTCCAGCTCCATCTTGGCCCTGCCTCCCTGACCAGTCTTTCTTGGGCTTCAGGAGTCGCCCATTAAAGGGGGGGTTCTGTCACGATTCACTGTTGTTTGCTTTGTGTTTTGCCTCTGTTATCCGTTCCCCCAGACTACACTTCCCATAATTCCCTGCCCTGATCACTTCCAGCTGTTCCCTATTGTTTTCACCTGTCTTACATTAACCCATTACACATTGTGTATTTAATGCCCTGTTATTTGCTTAGTGTTTGTCAGTTGTTATGTGTTTTGACCTCCCATGTATTACCAGTGCCTATCGTAGATGTTTTCCCATCATGGATGTTTATTTTGTTCCTGTGTTTACCCGTTATTTGGTACTTGTTTATTTCTCATTAAACTCCTTAGCCACACCTAGATCCAGCTCTTTTGACTTCCTTCCATATATTTACAGTTACTTTTAACTCTAATTTAAATTTCAGTTTGTAAACAGCTGAGGTGGTTTAAATAAAAAACTGACCTACAATTAAACATGAATGACTGGGCAAGCAAACAGTGGATGTACCATTAGACATCTATAAGGCATTAAATATATTATTTATGTTAATTATGGTGGAATCTTGGGCTGTCAGCCGCAATGCGTGCTTTCAGATATGGAGTGCGAATACGATGGCTCATCTCAGTGGCGGCGCAATTACCTGCTTCTCCATCCTGTACATGCAGGAACACCTTTGTGCATGTAAGGGACAGAGATGGGTCTTTCGAGGAGAAACAAGCGGAGAGTGTTAATTCAGAATTTAACAAGAGTGGTGACAAGCGACAAGTGATCGTTATTGTTCTCCTCCACTATCATGCTCGATTCAGTCGGCAGCCTGAGCTCTTATTTATGGGCACAATAGTGGCGCTGACACGAGCAGAGGTTTTCGATCCGAGATCATATTAACAGTGCTTTTTGCTTAACTTATGTTGCAATATTTTAAGGCTTGTTACATTGTAAATGCTGCTATGACATTTGCTCAATCAGCTTGATCGGCCCTGTGTACTAACAATCAATTCTGAATCCATTGCAGGTGAAGGTTGTAAACACTGGTAAAACAAAATTGAATCTCTGATTTGTTAAACCCTGTTTAAAATTAAGTTGTGCAACACAACTTGAATAAAAAATAAAACTTGGTACAACAAACCCTGGGCTAGCTCTAAACTGCTTAATTTAATCCTTATTGGTGCAACCCACCCACAGTGTTTAAAAAAGCAAATCCAACCATGAAACAAAGCTCGCTACCAATTGAGTATTTTTTTTTACTCCTTCTGCTGAATAAGAAAGAACTGTTGATCAATCATTGTGACAAACAAACTGCAAGTGATACCATGCCAGGTGAACCTTAAAATATACTGTACATGCAGCCATATATCAAGGGCATGACAGGTACATTAGAGAAAGTCACCGGAGTACAGCAAAGCCCATGTCAAGCTACTCTAGAGTCACAGACTTTGTCAAAAACATGCTTTATTTTCTGCTGGCCAGAAACACACAGTTTCATTGAGTAGCATGGAGGGTAATAAAGGTTTCATATAAAACATCCATAACTCCTTCAGTCTTACATTATTGAAATTCTCAACACCATCAGAAAATGTCAATCAGAAAGTCTTACAGGCAAATTACTACTAAAAATAACTGCCTTTTCCAATATGGTGCATTAGCATTATAGAAAAAAATTCAATAAGATCTAATTAAGGGTGTTACTGAGAGGGGAAATGACTGAAAACATCTTTTCTATTCATCGTTGACAGATGTGCCATTATTGTGATGGTAGAGCAGTGGCATCGGCACCAGAGCTGTTTTTATGGGTGGAGCAGAGCACGGGGGAGGCGCTCTACTGCTTTGTCCCTCCTGCCATTGATTGAGCTACAGCATGAGTGCTGAGTGGCATAACCTCCACCGGAAAGGATCAACCTTTTATTTTCTCCCACCTGCGTCATTATTGAACAATACACCAACGTGTGGGAAGGGAATTGTTTTGTATTGGATCTTGACGGTGCTGGACTGTCGTAAACGGAGAATACAGAGTCAAAGTGAAAACTAGCCTAAGATTACAGAAAGAATAAATTTAATCTTTTGTTGCATATTACCTTAGCACTGCAATTCATGAAATTCAGACCAAGTATATCCAACCTAGAAACATGTGGAACCGTCACTTTAGACATGTTTTAACATTTAATGCATGACAGCAGCCGCAGGGGGCGTGGGGGTCACATCCCCCGCACTCTTTAAAAAGATGATTTTTATCCCCCGCACTTTTCCAAGCTCAACCCATGCCGAGTCCAAATGGTGGATTTGTATACAGTATTCTTTGCATTTTGTTACTTTGGGCTGATTGAGCGACTATCCAGCCAATCACAGGTGAGTTTTATGAGCCGAAACAACCCTTATGTAATAGGTCGTCAGTCAGACAGTCTAATCAATGTGGCTCTGTTCATTTCAAGTTGCATTCAACAATGCTCATTTATCCATGTTTTTTATCAGCATTGATGCTGATCTAAATTAATAATCTAGAGATGAGGAACACACAAATTGAAAGTTATTTATCGCCATATCATTCTTGATTGGCAGTATTACGTGAAATGCACTGCAGAAAAAACAAACAAAGGACAATCCTTCTTTTAAGCATACATTATGTGTGTAGTTTATATCAGCGCATGCATCTTCATTAAGTTATGCTTTTTATATTATGTTTGTGAGGTAATAGTTTTATCGGTAGTTTTTGCCAATTTAAGCAGATTACTAGATCTGTGTTAAATATGTAAAGCTATTTTTAATATCAGCTCCTTTTTTTTTTACTCTATGTTGGTGTGCAGTCGACAAATTGTAGGAAAAATTATAGATTTGCTGTGTTCTTAGAACAGCATTTTACTGAAGTGAATAGATATGTAGACACGCTTTTTTTATACATGAAAACATACAGACATTATTGAAACTCATTATAATTATTATAAGACTATTATTGTTGTCTTTTGATAAAAGTCATGGTCAGCAGCTCACAAACTGTAGGGAAATGATAGATTTGCTTTGTTCTAATAATGCTTACAATCTCTACTAAAGTCTCTTTGTAGGTCTGTAGACATACAGATTTTAAAGGATTAAAATGTTATAGTGATTGCTGATTCAGTGACTAAGTCACTCATTTGTCACCACCTTCTGGCATCACCAGAAATGGTCACTGAATCATTAAATGGATCTTAACGAATTTTGGTGAATGTAGTCAAAACACTTGGATACCTTTAAATCCCACAATCCACAAGCACAGAGTAAAAAAAAATATTGTGCACATGCACAGTTGCCATTATTGTAATTGATTAAATAATTTATTCAGGACCAGCTTTTGCTCAGTCTTTTATTGTCATGTTTGAAACAGAAGCAAGTGCTCCACAAGATGCCCTTTCATTTTGCAATGATATAAAAATATATTAATACTACACTGTAAGGCGGGGCCTGGGTAGCTCAGCGAGTATTGACACTGACTACTACCCCTGGAGTCACAAGTTAGAATCCAGGGCATGCTGAGTGACTCCAGCCTGGTCTCCTAAGCAACCAGATTGGCCCGGTTGCTAGGGAGGGTAGAGTCACATGGGGTAACCTCCTCATGGTCACGTCTAGGGGTTCTCGTTTTCAATGGGGTGCATGGTAAGTTGTGCGTGGATCACGGAGAGTAGCATGAGCCTCCATATGCTGTGAGTCTCCGCGGTGTCATGCACAGCAAGCCACGTGATAAGATGCACAGATTGACAGTCTCAGAAGCGGAGGCAACTGAGACTGGTCCTCCACCACCCGGATTGAGGTGAGTAACCGTGCCATCACAAGGACCTACTAAGTAGTGGGAATTGGGCATTCCAAAAATACTGCACTGTAAGTGTTGAGTCTGTGCGAGCCACCTACTGACAGCTGCTCCCCCCCGCTTTTAAAATGACTGCTACGCCCTTGATGACAGCGACAAATGACATATTATCTATGGGCCCACTTCCTTGGTTCATGTTAATTATTACAATCACCACATTAAATGTGAATGAATTTGACCTTTAACTGAAGTAATGCTTATGCTTGTAATATCTGGAAAAACAATAATCTTTTCTGTCATAACTCAGAGAGCAGAAACCTGAATGGCAGTGTTTTTAGAATGCTCAACATTTGCTGCCGGCAAATGCTAAAGGCCTAAGACCCTGAAAAACTAATTGCGAGCTTTAAGGCTCCATTATCTAGTGACCTGCACCCACCTTTGTAAATAATTTATTTCTTTTACTCATAGTCATGGAAGTAGTGTTCAGTAATTTATTTTAATTAGTTCTAATAGGTCCTCTACATCTCAGGATCTCCTCTGGGGCCTTAAACACTGTTCATAGAACAGAAAAATAGACAAGAAGTCTTTATTTTATGTTGTGATAAACAGCATTTCCGATAGTGTAAGGGGAAAAAAATGACTAATGCTACGTGTAGAGCGGGGCTGGGGCAGCACTTTTGAATGCTAATATATTCATAGTTTGGCATTTGGCCATGCGTATTCAGTTGCTAATGTAGAACAAACTTGCAGGAGGCTACGTTTTATGCAAAGGATCCATTTTTCAGCCAAGAGACTCACAGTTGACAAGACTTCAAACCACGCATCTCTTCTGCCTCTGTCAAAGTGAAGCTGAGACTGTCGATACATTTTCTATGTATAAATACCTGAAGACTGCACAGTAGTTCCTTCATTCAACAGCAGCAGACCATATAAGTTATTTATATAACATTTATGTATTAAACAAAAGAGTATGTCATAATCGTTTGATGATTATATGATAGGGTGACCAGATGTATCGACAATTCGCTAAAAAAATGTAATTATGTCCCGGTTTCAGCTTTTAGGCTCATATATATATATATATATATATATATATATATTGAACATCCCCAGTAGCTCTGTTTAAATGCAACCAAATAATCTGTTTATAATCCAATTGATAGCTCAGTTGGATTGAAAAGCCTTCATGTAAACACCTCAATTAGGAAAAAAATATCAGATTGAGCTGGATCAGAATGAAATTTCCATCCGAATGAAAGGGGTGGTGTAGATCTAAAATAATCAATTTAAAAGAAAAATAGTAGCCTTGTCAATATTTGCATCCGACTACTTTCTCAATCGGATTCTAAAATACCTTGCGCTCATGTGCTGAGCAGTGGTGCATATTTAGCTATGTTTATACATAATACTTGTGGCAGGAACCTAATTTATACAAAGCAATGACAACACGCATTAATAAGGGTATGCGGAATCACACTGAATATTCTGCAGAGCAAATACTGTATATATTTTCATGACATCACATAAAGAAAAAAAGAATGTTATGTTAAATTTAGTACACACGGTCAGTTGTAGAGTTTGTATAAAAAAACTAATAAATATTGACAGCCCATTAATAGTAATATCTAGTTTTTAGATGTAGACTATTTATATTGCAGAGTAAAACTCTTCTGACAGTTATTTAACACTGCAAGCATCCCTGCTCTGGCTGTTTTAAATAACTTGTTTTTCCTTAAATTATTAAATACTCCATTCCACCGTAATTAATGCTTATTGATTTTTGCATACCATCCCTTCCGCAGCTGTGGCTCAAAGTCCCTATTATTTTGTTTCCATTCCACATCTGTAAGGACCTAAGGACAACAAGGACAACTCTCATCCACCGGTCCTTACTTTGTAGCTACTCGCATACAGAGATGCCTGCGGTTATATCAGAGGAATGGGCATGAGGCAAATATGGATAAGTCAGACAGGGTATTAATTCATCATTCTGAGTTGGTACTCTGAAGGTAACATGGCATTTTTGTATGTATGTACCCTTCGCCAATAGTCTTGTGGAAGGGCCCTTCGAGAAAAGATTAATTTTCTCACTTTCATTTAGAACAAGCTTTTGAGTGGTGTCCCCTTCCCGCAGCCCTTCAAGGGTGCAAAACAGCTGTTTTGAATTTCGTTCGCCCCAGAACATCGAAGTAGCATGGCCTCAGAAAAGTAACAGTTCAGATAAAAAGTCTTTGCAATAATCTGTTATTTCACTGAAAATGATTCGCAATGAGTTTTCCACATTTTTTGAGAGTTGATTACTAACAAGCTTCATACACCCTCAATGAACAAATTTACATTACATGTGTTTGGGGTCTTAGAAAACCAAGATATGAATAGACACAATGAATTTTCACATGTTAAGATGTTTAGTGTTTAGGTTGCTTACTATTTTATTTTGTTATACCACGGGTCTGTTGAATACTTGATTCTGATTGATTGACAGACATTCTAAGGTGTGCAATTATTTTTCAAGTGAACACAGCTATGGAGTGGTTCCAGGTCTTGACCGAATAACTGTTCCATATCAATTTGCTTCAGCCTCCAGTAAAGCAGCGCAAGCATCCCAGTCCACCATTGCTAGTTCTAAAGTGACATTTTCGAACTAGCAATGGTGGCTCGGGCTGTATCAAAACACTGACACTGACGCCATGAAGCCGTCGCGTAAGAAAGTAGTTCCACTCACAAGAGTGTTTTATGAATGAAAACCAGAAAATTTCTTGCTAACAGACAGATAGAATTATACATGGAGGATATTTTACCAACTTCTCTTGCAAATATACCTTGAGAGTTTCAGTAACTGAATGGGAAAGATACTAAGCTAAAAAATAAATAAATCTAATAGTAGATGCTGTCTCCAGAGTTCATGAAACAAAAGTAGACATATGGACAACATTGGATGGACCTAAATGCGAAACAATGCATAAACATGCAAAGACAAAAAAAAAAAAAAACATTCTTGCAACTTCACACTGTCATCTAATTTATGGTTGTCTTGGTCGAGAGTGTCTTCTCAGTTCTGCTGTATGTAATATCAGCTCCATTATACAGAGATACACAAATGTCGAAGTTTGCAGAGGATTACTGAGGACTCGCTATGTGTTAAGATGTTAATGGCAGTAGCCGAATAAAACATTTGTAAACCTACAGATGCTTGGTTCTGTGTTATTTTTTAAATATAAAAAAAACACATTTGCAAATTAAGGTCTCAAGACTTAAGTAGGCATTTTTACTCGATGATGTTACTAATACAAATTATTAACAATATATTCATTTTCTAGTTGTGTTTGTATTTTTTCATCAGACATTTTCAAGAAATCAAATTTAAATAACTTATACCAGCAATAACATACTAATATGAGACTAAATGTAGACAACTAGTAGCCTGAGACCAATATCAAAATGAACGAGTTGGACTAATACAGGCTAGGTGGCTCTTATGAGTTACTAGTCTGATTACAGGAGAATTATGATTCACTTATCTAAGCAATATGGCTTTAGATTTAACCTAAAGAATTGCCCCCACTGGACTTTTTTTGCTTACAAAAATGGCTTTGGCTCTGTTGCGTGGAGTCATCGCGCTCTAAGATTATCCATTTTGATTGGTCCTGTATCGATTGTTCCAGCTCTTGTGATTGGTCATATCTTCATTGGCCCCCACCCAACACCGACAGCCTGCTCTCTCGCTTCTGGTTTTACATGCACAAGTGAGTTTTTGCTACAGGTTTTTCACTAAAGTTGTTGCAAAAGTCAAGGCGTGAAGATCTGAAGTTGTAAGTGCCGATTTGTGGTTGTACTGCGAAAGTGAAATAAAGTACAAAAGTAAATAATTAATACATGTTTGTGTCTGTTGTTGTATTTATATGACATTTTACTGTATACATTTGTGACTATTTGTCTGCAACTTTGAATTCAAAACACAGGTTTTTGATTATTGTCTGTGATTGCAGATTGCAACACTTAAAGTACGAATGTACGAACATGCTTGTACGAATACAAATGTTTATTGTAAGTTCTAAGTTCTCAAATTCAATTCTGCAAGCTCTTGAGTTTTGCAACAGATTTACCTTCATACAAAGTGGGGGTGTGAAGTCAGCCACCTGAGTGAAACAAGTTTCTAAACATGTTTCAAACGACATGTTTACTGAAATGTAGTATGTTAATTTCAAGTTTACAATAGATTTCAGAAAATTGTTTTGTACAATACCCAAGTACCTAATCAGCCTCCACAATACATGACTTGCATCAGCCTGTAGAATGGCCAAACAAGGTTTCTCCACTGTCAAATCATTTTAGTAATAGAATTTGGATAATAGAGAATCCTGTCAAAAAGTATGTTGGTATGTTGAGGCCAACTTTGACTAAACATGCTTAGCCTAAAAGAAGGGGAAACAACCTCAATGGAATTTACTTGTAAGTGCTTTCTTGACTGTAATAATTTGTTGGTTGATTGGTTGGTTAAATACCTTTTACACGCCATGCATTGATACTGTGACACTGTATTGGTGTGATGTGGTAAGGGAGATCCATCCTCTTTGATGAATTGCAAGTCAGATTTGGATTCGTGTGCTTGCCAGCGTTTTCAGAAGAGATAGTAGTTTGTCCTCTTGAGTAAAATCTAGTATGATATTATTCTCATGCATACAGAATTTGTTTGACATTTCTATGTTCAATTTAGGTTCTAAGCAGCTGAAATATTAATATGATGAAACTAACTCAAGAGTGATGTAACATCAGCAAGTGGGTCAGTTTTACTCACACTTACACAGAAATGCATACTGTGACAGAACGACACGCCTCTCCTGCTCGTCCTTCTCGCCCTGCCTCTTCAGAGGCCAATCTTCAAAGTATAGGTCTCTGTGGAACAGTAATGGGTGTTTTCCAATCTGTGTCCGTTTTCAAACTGGGATGGAGTTACTAAATATTCCAATGAAATTAGAGAATCTCAATGTAGTAATCAGTGGGTGCTTCCAAACCAGGATGGGCATTTCTAAACTATCCAATGAAAGAAGGGAATCTCAATGGTTTGAAAATGCCAAATGATTGGGAAAAGCCCATTTTTGTTCTGCAGAGACATAAGTCTCCAATTTTCAGCCATGACCACAACAGGAGTGGGCTGCAGAGAGGAGGGGCGGAGTGACTATCGGCATTTGGCAGCACGTGATGACAAGCACCTGATGTTAATACAGCCTCATCACCGCTAACTTTAAATGTAGAGCACACCTATCCTCGAGATGTCCAGGATGGGAGAGGGTAGGGAATCTCGTGGTGAGTTAGATATGCCATTTTCCATGAAGTCTTCAGAGTGAATTAAATGCATTGCTGAAGCATGTTTTGCAGCTGACGGACCAAGATTTCAGGCTGCCATTCCCCTCAAATGCTGCGGCCTCAGCAAATCTAAGCCACTTAAAGAAGCTGCTGCCCCTCATGCCCTGGACCCAGGAAAGGAGCGCATGTCGCCGCCAGACCCTGCCCCTTTTACCTGGACCTTACCCTCTCATCTTTGCCCATAGTTTACATAGCCCAGACTCCCCTGTATTTTGGACACTGATTCCCCATGGACATTTTAGGACATTTTCTGTTGTTATTTGTTTAAAGTAAATGCTTCTCCGAGGCCTGATGCCACACCCACTGTGTCTGACTTTTGCTCACCCCACCAAAGTATAAACGTATACATCTAGTAATAAACTAAAGTATAAAATAAGTACAAATCTATTAATAAATTATGATCATTCACAGCAGATAGCACCATGTTAACTAGAACAAAACTATGAAATTAATTCAAGTTAAAGAGCGAATTAAATGAGAAAACACCTAAAGAATCCAAATGTCAACATGTAATTTGCTGATATGTTTTGTTAGTTAAGACTGACTAAATGTACAATCCTAATCCTAGTTAATCTCAACTGCACTTTAGGTGAATGGTGTGACCATCGCAAGTATTGCTGCTCCATCTAAAAGTTAGATGGGCACTACTCTAATAACACTTATGAACATATGCTAACACTGAAAGCGGCTAATGAAATGTCACTGGATGCTACAATGATATTGAGCTAATAACTGAAGCATCACTCTTTATTTGTGAAGAGCTGCAAAGCTGCTAATAATTTACCATGGCAAACCTGCCATTTTCACAAGAGAGTGTATACACAAGACCATAATTAATTTGGCCTGTAAAAATATGTATGCAATGCCGAATCATGTGAACTAAATTCAAAAGCAAGGCAAAACACTGACATGGATAGAATAGAATCCATAAAGGAGGAATGTGTTCTGACCTATTTGACATTAGTACAATCTTTGCGTAATAAGTCATTTTTAGGATGCCCGTTTCAGACCCCTGCAGTGTCAGTACCTCATTGTTCTATGGCTCATTGTTAGTGGCTTTTTTGTACAGTGGTGCATTCAGCCCTAGTTCAAACCATCTCACTATATCCTTCATCATTAAGAGCACATACTTCTGCCGGTTTGATTGGAAAGCTTTTATTCCTAAAGATTAATTTGCCTTGTGATACAGTCACATTTGCCTGGAATTAACAGATAATGAGATTCTGTTGGGGTTCTGTGCTGTGATCAAAGGGCTATACCTGCAGAAGTCAGTATAACATGGTGAAATAATGAATACAATATTGGCAGTGCCCAAAAACATTGCCCAAAAAAGTAATTTATATAAACGCCTTAACCTTATATTTTGAGGTGCAGGTCATGACACATAGATAGAACAATATAGCCATACAAGTCTTGAAATACAGATTTAATTACCAAAGTTGAGGCCAAAACATTGCTCAAATACAGCCAACTTCACTGAGCAAGTGGTAGAAGCATTGTGGTATTTGGTTCAAGAATAATATGAAGAGTGTGGTCACAAATCTAACAGAGGTGTTGAGAATCAAACCTCTGCTAACTAATAATAATTATATTTATTTCTCACACATTATACATTTGCACATATACAGTGAAATTCTTTTTTCACATATCCCAGCTAAGCTGGGGTCAGAGTGCAGGGTCAGCCATGACACAGCACCCCTGGAGCAGATAGGGTCAAGGGCCTTGCTCAAGGGCCCAACAGTGGCATCTTGGCAGTGCTGGGGCTTGAACCCCTGACCTTCTGATCAGTAACCCAGAGCCTTAACTGCTGAGCCACCACTGCCCTAAACTACCCATATATTACAATCATAATTTAGTTTTCATTAATAATTAAGTTTTCATTATCCACCCTCTCTCTGACGCTTAGAATTGAATAAGCTTTTTTCCCCTTTTTTTGCTGTACCTTCAAAACTCTATGTAATTAATTTTAAAACTCTTCATAACCCTATTTTGTAAATGTCCTCTTCATATGTGAAATGAGTAATGCTTACTCTTTGTATGCGGGTTTGCTTTCAGGTCCAATCTAATTTGCGCTGTTCCATGATTCAGCTTCTTTATGCAAAAAATAAATAATAAAAATAATATTATAACAGTTTGAATGTGCCATTCAAACTGTTATAATCAGACTGAAATTAATAATTTGGACAATTCACATACGGTCTGAGAATAAAAATAGCGCTGCATCAACTGAATATTTACCTACAATCTAACTAACTACAATCTTACTAACATTACACAAATGCATATAAAAGTGCTAAAATATTACCATGGAATGACCATACTTTTAGAACATGTACCTTGGAGTACCATGTAAATACCATAGTATATCAAAGTACAGTACCTTGGTATTACCATCTGATACCATTACTGTACCATGGTACAGCCACAGCATGCTACTTTCATGAGCGGTAATTGTAACGTCGGGCTGGCGCTGGCAATGACAAAGACGATGATGAAGTGAGAAACCCAAGTGCAGTTTATTTCCAATCGTGATAACCAGAAACCCTAACTATAAACATGAACAGAACAAAACAAAACATAAACATGAACAACTTGACTTGACATGGAAACAACGTTACATAAACACAATACCTGACAATGGACAATGGCAAACATGAGGGTTAAATACTTGGACGTGGGAGAACACATGACAAAGATAACCAATGAACACTAAGAACTCTAAACAAGATAAGACAATAAACCAATGAAAACAAGACACATGAACATGGAGGGAAACATGAAAATCACATGACCAGGGGACCACATGACATGAAACAGGAACTAGATTTTCAAAATAAAAGACATGAAAAACATGAACCAACAGAATAAATATGACATATCCCGACTCGTTGGCCGTGGCAGGCATGGGCATTGGCTCACTGGCTGTGGCAGGCGTGGCCGTTGGCTCGTTGACCATGGCAGGCGTGGCCGTTGGCTCGTTGGCTGTGGCAGGCGTGGGCACTGACAATTTGTGGGAAAGGGTTTTCGTGGCCCTACGCACTTGCTCTTAACTTGGAGGCAAGGGTTGTGAAGGACCTCAAGGCCGGGGTCGCGAAAGGCAAGATTATGACATGCCATGGAACCAACTCAGACTTGACTGGAACATAGTGTGGAGCAGACTCAAACTTGATTGGGACATGGAGTGGAGTAGACTGAGGTGTTACTATGACCTGGCTTGGAGCAGGCTGTGGTGTTGCTGAGACATGGCATGGAGCAGGCTGAGGCATGGCTGTGACATGGAGCAGGTTGAGGCATGGCTGTGACCTGGCATGGAGCAGGCTGAGGCATGGCATTGACCTGGCATGGAGCAGGTTGAAGCGTGGCTGTGATATGGCATGGAGCAGACTCAGACTTGGCTGTGACATGGCATGGAGCAGGCTGAGGTGTATCTGAGACATGGCATGGAGCAAGTTGAGGCATGGCTGTGACATGGCATGGACCAGGCTTAAGCGTGGCTGTGACATGTCAGATGTGGCTGTGACATGGTGTGGAGCATTAACTTGATGAAGAGAATGCAGTTGATCTCCAGCATCTTTGCCTCCTACTGGATGTTCAAACACAGCATGAAATCATTGGAGGAAGTAACAGAACGAAGGGAATGTTGTTCTGTCACCGTTCCACACCGCTGCAATCCAGTCTAACGCCTTACCGGTAAGCAGTGAACAAACAAAGGAAATGCGGCTTTCATCAGTGGGGTATAGTGTGGGTTGTTGATTAACAAACTGAGAACACTGGAGCAGAAATCCTTTACATTTTGCTGGTGATCCATTGAATTTCTCAGGAAAGGCAAGGCGTGGGTTAGTGGTGAATGTGCTAGGTGAGGCCGGGTAAGCTGCTGGATTGGATGACAAGGCTGAAGGGTTTGGTGTTGATAAACGGAAGCTTTGCAAAGTTTTAACAAGCTCCTCTGTTAATGATGACAGCCGGTCAAGCTATTGGTGGTGTACGGCCAATACATCCGCTTGCACTGAGACCTCGGTGGTGAGTTGCAGAAAAGCCGTTGGATCGGTTTGTGGCGACGTCTTCTGTAATGATAAGTCAATGGAGTTGAGATCCATGTGCAGCTTTAATCATGATAGACATAGTAATACAGACAGGCAGGGGTTCAATCACCAGAAACAGTACTATCAAAGGCAGTTCAGAGGGGTATTCAGTAAACAGGCAAGAGATCAGGGCAGGCGGCAGACAATCACAGGTTGTATCCAGGAAATCGCGGCAGTAATAGTAGGCAGGCAGCAACAGGTCAAGACAGGGTAAATGGACCAGGATCATACACAGATAACACAGAAAACTCAGAGAACGCTTAGAAATGTCAGCCAGGGCAAAACAAGACTTTGCAATGACAGAGAGTAAGTGTGAGACTTAAATAGCTGAATAGATTGGAAACAGGTGAACAGGTAATCATTGCCAGGTATGAGGATTATGGGAAATGGAGTCCAGAGAGTTAAAGGCTATGTCTCATTTGGAAGGCTGCATGCTAGGTAGGACGCATCCTTTGAAGGCTGCAGTATACTGAGTGTCCTCCTTTAAACAAGCCTAGTTTAAACGAGACGGCTTTCGTAGGACAAACGGAAACAGAATGTAACATGGTTGCTATGACACCACGCCACTCTTTAACAAGCGCGAGCACTTTGAGTGAGAAGGGAACAAATTCCCTTTAGAAGGGAATGTATGAGGTACATTTTAGGAGAGTTATAATGATGTAAAGAGAAAAGAAAATAGATTTTACAGGTGTACTTTTAGTCTAATGCTTTATTTTAATTATATATTAATATAATTATACATATTATATACTCTGCACCCATCTACTGAGGTACTTCAACTTGGGAATTAACATTCCTTGCGTTTGAACATCATATTTACGGGCAAATTGGCGTAATTGTTTTTAGACATTCCCGTTAATGCAAAGTATTGTGGGTTATGAGTGCCCAGGAAGGATATACCTCATGCATCCTCTGAATTCCCGTGAAAGAAGGTTGCATTCAAAGGCTGCATTCGAAGTGTCCTACTTGCTTTTATGAAACGAGACAGCCTCAATGACATATGCGGCTGACAAATGTGACCTCCGGAGGACACAGCCTTCCAAACGAGACACAGCCAAAGTCAATCCCCAGGTGATGGAGCCCTCTGGTGGTGAGTGGGAGGAACAACAAAGGCGGGATACATGACAAGTGGAGTGAAGATTGTTGAGATTAATGTTTATTGGACGAGAGCTTCCTTAAACATGTCATTTGGAATCCTGCCTGGAAGTTGTGTTTTTCTGGGAGTCTATGGGAGCTTCATGAGCATCTGATTTTTTTACTGAACACTGGCCAACAAATGTCCAATGATTGAAACAGTAATATATGTGATTGACAATTAATTAAATGTGAAAGCGCCGCTGTCGAGCACAGAGTTTGGCGGCTTGGAAATACACCCGCAGTTATTTGCAAATTCACGTATTTCCAATCCCACTTTGGAAAGCACCAGCCTTCACTGGTGTGTATGTGTGTGTAGGTAACTAAACGCTGTTTAGGTTTGTGGACTTTGCATTGATCTTGTGTGGATCAGTAAAGAAGATGAAAGGTCACTGTCATATGTAAATCCACTAGTTACAATTCACCTGCAGCTGCTTGGTTTCTTTGGCTGGTCTACAGTGGCTTGGTCTTCAAGGTCATACGGTATATAACAGGACAGTGAAAATACACAAGAGTCTCTAAAGTGTATTATAACAATAAGCTTCCCCTCAAACAATAATAAATGAATGAGATGAATAAGTAGGTTGCTGTTTTTTGGTCCTTTGGGAATTGTTCCATCATTAGAAGTCAGCCTTAAAAGCAACAATTGTAGGAAATATAAGCGTTTACAGATGGGTTCACAATGCTTTGTGAATTAAGTGTTGCTTATTTCCCAGATAGCATGTAGTAATCAGCACGAGCTCTGCAGCATAGCGGCACTTGTAGCTCAGACTCAGCATTGGCAGGTATAATTAGGGCTGAGTGTTGCCCGCAGCCGGCTGTCTGCCATGATTTTTAGTTACGGCGTTAAAGCACTGGGCCGATTCCGGCACAACATAGCTGGGCCAGATCAGGCCACTTGGTCTGGGAATCTTCTGGGAATGATTCAGATTGAATTGATCTTTATTAGGCTACATTATGTCTACTATAAAATTCACATCATTCACCTGTAATGTCTGATCATTTGTAAACCGCATGTTTAATGTCCTATTCATTGAAATATAAAATAGAAATACAATTGTACAGGATGGGAAATTTACAAATATTTATAGACCGAATAGCTTATGAGATGTGACTGCGCAAATGTAATGCATCGTTCCACAATTTACTTTATAAAAGTGCACTAATTTGTACAGGTACATGAGTTTAATTCATGAATTCACAGCAGTGGGAGGGGTCTCACTGTACCTGATATGTTAAGCCCAAAGTATACTTCGATTCTGATGTGAATTCTCAGAGTCTGGATACAGTTGAACGCTAGCCTGTCAAAGTATATTCCATTTGATGGTGCGCGCATACACAGGCATTTGGCACAAGCGCACTATGACTGTTATGAGACACCAGACGATTTCTCTTCAAGAGTTTAGACCCATAAAGATGTCTTTATATTCCTTCAGACTCAAATTATACAAATGCAAGTATCTCCTGACCTCCTCACACACATGCTCTTGACATGCATATCTACTGTTGTTGTTTTTACCTTTGTCTCCTGGTATTTACCGGCGATTATGTCTTCTTCTAGTGTTTCTTCATGACAGCAATGGCTCAAATGTGAGTATTGCCTATGTGGATCCACTAATTCGTGCAATTAATTCCAGGTGCATGCGCAGTCTGTGGGTTCAATGATGCACGCGTTCAGTGCTCGAGCACTCTGCTCATGGTCTGACCGAAGTATACTTTAGGCTTTAGTGGGGGATGAATGCCATGTTTGTGCTGTATGGACTCAAAACAATGGATTATTTACAAAGTTAAATAAAAACTACATTAATTTAGAAGAAAACTACTTGGATAAGCATTGATACGAATTTACATTTATTTTTCATGTTTAATCTGTGAATTGTTGAAACTCGTGTGTTTTGAGCATTTTACACTGCACTGCACTGAAACTTTGGTGAAACACTCTGATGAGGAGGAGGATGATGATGAGGAAAATGGTCCAGTAGAAACAGCAGGTTTGTTTGTTTGCATTTATGTTTTTGTTTCAGCCATCTTTACCATACTCATTCTTCTTATTTCTTCAAGGTATTTATATTAAGAAAAAAGTTTTCATAAGGTATTTCTTAAAGATTTTTCCCTATTTCTTTAGGCAATAAAAGGCCAGTAACATTGAAGAGGATTAGTTTGTACTGGTAAGTATTACAAAAGATTCTTGTTTTCAAATTAACCTCAAATTCTCTGACTGAACTCGAAAGAAATAAGCATCCAGTCAATTAACAAGTTGGTAAGTTGTAAATATGTATGTAAATGTACGTTAAAGGCAGTAAATTTCAGCATGATTTTACCATGAAAATAGCATCTTTTTTACCATCTTTTTTGTTTCAGGAGGTAATATGGTATATGCAGGGATATCTCAACAGAAGACACTGCACTGTTTGGGTGGGCTAAAGTCAGTGTTGTATAAAGTATCCATTTGTCATACTTGAGTAAAAGTAAATCTACCTTCAAGGAAACTGACTCAAGTAAAAGTTAAAGTAGCTCACAAGAAAATGACTTAAGTAAAAGTAACTGATATTAAATATATTTAAGTATCAAAAGTACATGTAAATTGCATAAATTACAGAACAGTTTATTAAACCCATGGCAACTTATTTGATTGGTGGTGCTCATCATTTACTCACCCTCATGCCCAATATGTTTGACTTTCTTTCATCTGCAGAACACATACAAAGATTTTAAAATAATATTTCAGCTCTATAGGTCAATTCAATGCAAGTGAATAGTGGCCAGACATTTCAAGCTACAAAAAGCACATTAAGGGAGCATTAAGTTATCCATCCTATTACAGTGGTTAAATCCATGTCCTCTGAAGCAGTTCAGTTGGTTTTGGGTGAGAACAAACCAAATTGTAACTCATTTTCACTGAATATCTTGCCATTGCAATCTCTAGGCACAATCATGATTTCAAGCTTGATTCTTAGCCTTAGATGGCGCTACAGGAGGTGTAATCCTGATCGCCAAGGAGACTGCTAATGTCAAGATTTATAGTCGAAAAAGGGAGTTATATTTTGGTTTATTCTCACCCAAAACCAATTGGATCTGTTCAGAAGACTGGAGTCTTATGGATTACTCTTATGCTGCTTTTATGTGCTTTTTTGAGCTCCAAAAGGACTGGCCACCATTCACTTACATTGAATTGACCTACATAACAGCGATATTCTTCTGAAAATCTTTTTTTGTTTGTGTTCTGCAGAAACAAAATTAAAGTCATACACATCTTGGATCGAATGAGGGTAAGAAAATTTAATTAACTATCCCTTTAAATGGCGCATTCAAGTCAAAACAGAATGATCATATTTATGGGATGAGGCTAAATGAACACCACAGTCCATAAAAATTGGAACATTGAAGGGGTAGTTGAGTCATATTAGTGACCAGAACAGACACTTGTGGGGGTGGGCTCTTTTCATTTGGGCCAATAAGCAACCACCCAGAACACCCCGGCAACTGCATAGCAATGTGCTGAAACACAGTTAAAACAACTTTACAACAGCATAGCAACAACCAGACAACCACCTAGAACACCCTGTAAATTTCAGAGCAATGTGCAAAAAACACAGAAAACAACTTAGCAACAGCATATTAACAACCTGGCAAACACATACTGTGGCAATGCGCCAAACACACAGCAGAGATCACCTTGACAACTGCATAGCATGCCCTAGTAACCATCCAGAAAACCGAATAAGTGCTCCGAGGACCTCCCGTCCTTACTACTTCCCTACTGTAAGTAAGCACATACTGTTGCATAAATATGCTACAAAGAAAATATAACACTTTAGCAACCACCAGAGATTTGCTTAGGCAAAGACCATTCACAAAGACCATTCACATTTTCATAAAATATCAAATTAAATATTTATGGACATATTTATGAGCAAATATTAAAATAAATATTGTTGGACATTTTCATGAGCGCTGGTAATTATTCATACACATCATATCTTGTTTAAATGTAAAATGTAAACGCATGTGACTGACTTTTATATGAACAGGTGGAAAGGCGGGAGACTGATCGCACATAACTTTATTATTTAACAGCTTTCATAATGTTTAAGCCTAAACTTATCAAATTAATTAGTCAAAAAAAACAAACAAAAAAAAAAAAATCTTACGTGAGCAGTTTCTTGTCTTTCCCAGTGGAGACAGGTGACAGAACACGTAATCTGGTGCACGCTTCGCTTTTGATTTTGATTCAGATTTGTGATCCGCAAAACGAATCATTCAGACCGCTGTTTGAATCTTTTTGTTCAGTTCAAAGGAATCAAATTTAAAAGATTTGACTCTTTCAATTCTTTTAACGAATCACACATCACGTCATGGTTACTTGTGTAACCTCCGTTCCCTGATGGAGGGAACAAGATGTTGTGTCTATGTAGTGACACTAGGGGTCACTCTTGGGAGCCCGAGACACCTCTGGTCTTTGATAAAAGGCCAATGAAAATTGGCAAGTGGCATTTGCATGCCACTCTCCCGGACATACGGGTATAAAAGGAGCTGGTATGCAACCACTCATTCAGGTTATATGCTGAGGAGCCGATATAAGGTCCGGCCATTTCAGCAGGTAGTTCAGCGTTGTGGCAGGAGGGACACAACGTCTCATTCCCTCCATCAGGGAATGGAGGTTACACAAGTAACCATGACGTTCCCTATCTGTCACTCACTCGACGCTGTGTCGATGTAGTGACACTAGGGGTCCCTATTCGAAACGCTACAATTGGCTGAACTGTGTTACGTGAACTGGCAGTGTGTGACGGGCAGACTACTGTGTGCCTCATAGCCAGCACACCAGGTCGACACTTAATCTCCCCCAACATAGTTATGAGTGTCAAATGGCCCTTTGGGGACAAGTCAACTACTCAAGAGATAGAGACAGGCTTAACCCAGTTGTGGCCTCTTTTCCCCTTCTCTTTTTCCACTCCCTAAAAAAGAAGGGGGATTATCTGACTGGGCCGTCAAGTCTAGGCGGGGGATGTCCCTCCCAAGGGGAAGACACCGCGGAGACCACACCTCGCCCAAAGAGAGGGGGGGGATATTTAAGTGGAAGAATACATCACATGGTCTTTCTGACCATGTGGAGAGTCTTCAAGGTAGATCCTACCCAATGGGGGAGGAGTTACTACAAACAATTGAGACTGGGGCAGGGAAGACGCAGTTTGCCAACAGGGAAACAAATTAGCGGAAGATATATATCGCATGGGGTTAGCCTTACAGGGAACCACCACATGCGGAGCACCTACCCTGGAACAGGGCTCTTAGTTAGCACGTGTACTGGGCCGGCAGCGAGTCTCTCCGAAAACTCGACTGCCACAGGGCTCGGAGGAAGTCAACCAGGGAACAAAATTTGTGAACACTACTGGGAATTAATGGCGCACATCTTCAGCTCAAAAGGAGGTGGAAGGTGCTATGTGCAAGTGATCGATGGCTTGCAGCGACCTGAAGTGCTGCTGACTCCAGAGGAGGAGACGGCGGGCGAGTTGTGACATACAACGAGAGCGCAGACCGCCTTGGCGGTTGACATATGCTACCATTGCTGTGTTGTCTGTCTGAAATAACACGTGCTTGCCCTGGATCAACAGCCGAAACCTCCGCAGGGCGAGCAGAATTGCCAACAACTCGAGGCAGTTCATGTGCCAATGCAGCACAAGCCGGCGGCTGCGTGCCCGTCGCAAACAGCGCCCCAGCCCATTTTGGAGGCGTCCGTCATGACCATGACGCACCTGGAGACCAGTTCTAGGGGAACACCTGCCCATAGAAACGAGAGGTCAGTCCAAGGGCTGAAAAGACGGTGACAGACCGGCATGATGACCACGCAATGTGTCCCGCGGTATAATGCCATCTCGGGACTCGAGTCTGAAGCCTGTGCTGAAGCGTTCTCATATGCATCAACCCGAGCGGGGTGGCCACCGCTGAGGATGCCATATGCCCCAGGAGCCTCTGAAAAAGTTTCAGTGGAACCGCTGTTTTCTGTTTGAACGCCTTCAAACAGGCCAGCACCGACTGGGCGCTCTCATTCGTGAGGCGCGCTGTCAAAGAGACTGAGTCCAACTCCAAACCGAGGAAAGAGATGCTCTGAACCGGGAGGAGCTTGCTCTTTTCCCAGTTGACCCGAAGCCCTAGTCGGCTGAAGTGTAAGAGCACCAAGTCCCTGTATGCGCACAACATGTCCCGAGAGTGAGCTAGGATTAGCCAGTTGTCGAGGTAGTTGAGAATGCGGATGCCCACCTCCCTTAGCGGTGCAAGGGCTGCCTGTGCGACCTTCGTGAAGATGCGAGGAGACAGGGACAGGCCGACAGGGAGGACCTTTTACTGATATGCCTCACCCTCGAATGCAAACTTCAGGAAGGGTCTGTGTCAAGGAAGGATCGAGATGTGGAAGTACGCATCCTTCAGGTCTACCGCCGCGAACCAATTTTGATGCCGGACGCTCGCCAGAATGCGTTTTTGTGTCTGCATCTTGAACGGGAGTCTGTGTAAAGCCCGGTTCAGTACTCGCAGGTCCAAGATTGGCCGCAACCCACCGCCTTTTTTTTGGTACGATGAAGTAGGGGCTGTAAAACCCCTTCTTCATCTCGGCCGGAGGAACAGGTTCTATCGCGCCCTTCCGTAGGAGGGTAGCGATCTCTGCGCAAGGTAGCAGCGTTTTTGTCCTTCACCAAGGTGAAGTGGACATTGCCGAACCTGGGCGTATGCCTGGCGAACTGGATCACGTAGCCGAGTCAGACGGTCCGGACCATCCATCGCGACAGATTGGAAAGCGCAAGCCACGCGTCGAAGTTCCGTGCAAGGGGGACCAAAGAGACAACATCGTCGGACGTACCGGCAGGTGGGGCCTCGTGGCGGGGTGGAGCTCGAGGTGCCACACCATGTCGTGGCCGTTCTGAGTCTAGGGACATCGAAGCACTTACCTGGCTCCTTGTGACCACCCCCAGAACAGCCTGGGACGGGGGAGGAAGAGGCCTGTACTCATGACCTGTGGCGACTGTCACACTGGGGGCAGATTTGTGCCACAGCTGGGTGCTCAGGGGCGGGAGACCGCCGCTGGAGCGCCAAACCTGCCAAATAGAGTGGTGGACGGTGGTCGTGATGATGGCCGTGCACACCGGATACGTGACCCAGGGAACAAGGAAACCGCTCTTGCTGAACTCTTGAGTACTGCAGCCACTTGGGCATGCAGTGCAATTAAATGCAAAGGTAACAAAGATGGAGAGGTCTGCTTACCAGCTCCAGAGCAGCAGGTTTCGTCGTCCCCGGGTCGCCCGTCTCAAGGGCACTTTGAAGCCTTTCACGGGTTCTGGGCGGCCGCGAGATGGGTTGCAGCAGAACCGGTGCAGTCACCGCATGGGGATGCCCTTGGCGATGAGCAGACAGGGTGCGGGATCTTGAGCCACGCTGGGGCAGGATATGCCGGATAGCCTCCATCTACTGTTCCACCGTCGAGAACTGCTGGGCAAAGTCCTTGACGGTGTCGCCGAATAGGCCAGCCTGGGAGATGGGGGCAGCAAGGAATCGTGTCCTGTCGGCCTCACCCATCTCGACCAGGTTGAGCCAAAGCTGGCGCTCCTGGACCACTAATGTGGACATCGTCTGCCCGAGAGACCGCGCCGTGACCTCCGTCACTCGGAGAGCGAGGTCGGTCGCCGAGCGCAGCTCCTGCATCAATCCCGGGGTGGAACTACCCTCGTGCAGTTCCTTTAGCGCCTTGGCGGACTTGCAGGAGAGCCATGGCGTGCAGGGCGGAGGCAGCTTTTCCAGTAGCACCGTAGGCCTTGGCCGTCAGAGACGACGTAAACCACAGGCCTTGGATGGGGGCTTTGGGCACCCGCGCCAGGTGGCGGCGCTCTGTGGGCATAGGTGCACCGCGAGTGCCTTTATCCACCGGGGAATTGCCGAATAGCCCTTGGCTATTAAGATCAGGACCGGGCAGTAAAAAAGTGCCTCCCACGACCTTGTCAGCTCTTCATGCACTTCCAGGACGAAAGGAACAGGGGCGGGGCGTGGCTCCGTGAGCCCAGGAACCAATCATCGAGCCGTGAGGGTTCAGGGAAGAGCGGAGGGTTCCACTCTAGCCGACGCTCGTGGCTGCCCGGGAAAGCATGTCATCATCTCCGCGTCAGCCTGTGACTGGGCAATCATCCCCGACGGGAGGAGCCCAGCTAAGGCTTCCGCATCTGACTGGACGAGCCCGCTCTCTGATGCTGCGCTCGAGAGCTCATCACTTTCGCGGGCTCCGAATAAGAGGTCGAACTCGCCATGAGATGAGCCGGCGGACTCATCCTGAAGCCCGTGCTGGGGAATGGGAGGTCCGCGGGGGGATATCCGGTGGAGGCGGTCCCATTAGGGTCCCCAAATCGCCCCCAGTGCTAGCCGCGCTGGCCTCTTACCCGTGGGTAAAAGGACTGAGGCGGGGAGCCTCTGGGGTGGCTTGCTTTCTTACGAAGGCGAGCCGCGACCGCATCGTTGCCATGGACACGTCCTCACAATGAGTACATGACCATCCACGAACGCTGTCTCCGCATGAGCAGTGCCCAGACACAAAAGACAGTGATCGTGACCGTCAGAAGGCGAGAGATAACGAGCGCAACCAGGAATAACACACAATCGGAAAGACATCTTTAAAAGACGCATCTTTAAAAAGACGTTCCGTGTGTGCCGCTCTTTTAGAGAAATATACTCTTTTAGAGGAATATACTCTTTTATTTCTGCCGAAGCACCCAGGGGCATTCTCTGCAGTGCACCAGTGCAGAGGGGGGAGAAGCCACTGAAATGCGCCATCAGATCCAGCAGAGGTGAATGAACAGTCGTGGGAATTCAGCTCAATGAGCATGACCATTCGGCTCCGAAGAGAAAATCTGAATGAGTGGTTGCATACCAGCTCCTTTTATACCCGTATGTCCGGGGGAGTGGCGTGCAAATACCACTCGCCAATTTTCATTGGCCTTTTATCAAAGACCAGAGGTGTCTCGGGCTCCCAAGAGTGACCCCTAGTGTCACTACATCGACACAACGTCGAGTGAGTGACAGATAGGGAACTAAAAGTATCAATTTTATCTTCAAAATGTTGTGAAGTGAAAGTAAATGTCCAAAGAAATATTTATACTCAAAGTAGAAAAATTTAAAAACTGTAATTAAGTACAGTAACGAAGTATTTGTACTTCATTACTATACACCTCTAGCTAAAGTTTACATACGTGGCTTGAACAGCCAGATGCATTTACACTTGACCAGTTTAGTCTGGAATGCGTCTCAAAACTAAAGTTTTTTGTGCTTATGCTCCGGTGTGCCAGTGCACACTGACTTGAATTTTTTAATTTTAGTATGCAAATACGAGTCAGTGACTGAATGAATTTATTATTAAATGGGAGCACGTTTACGTGAACAGAAATATTCCAATATGATTCAGAATGTGGTCTTATTTAGATTATGTATGCAGAATGTAAATGGTTTATTTTGGATATTTGCTGTAACCGAATATTTATTTAGCCCTACCTGCACGTTTACATAATAAATTAATTTTGAGACCTATGAGATTACAGGCAGGTGTAATATGTGGTATGTAATCTGTCGAACACATTTTTGGAGCGAGGAGGAGGAAAGATTATAGTTTAACATAGCTAAATCAAAATACACATAGTTAAAAGTCACCGCAACAGTCTCATATTTAAAATTCGCCTTCAATTTTTTAATTAATTTATCCTTAGGGACACTATGGTCCTAATAAAGTGCCTGATGTGGTCTTCTGCTGTTGTAGCCCATCCGCCTGAAGGTTCGACGTCTTGTGCATTCTGAGATGCTATTCTGCTCACTACAATTGTACAGAGTGGTTATCTGAGTTACTGTAGCCTGTCTGTCAGCTCGAACCAGTCTGGTCATTCTCAGTTGATCTCTCCCATCTACAGGGCATTTTTGGTTTTGTTTTTGGCACCATTCTGAGTAAACTCTAGAGACTGTTGTGCATGAAAATCCCAGGAAATCAGCAGTTACAGAAATACTCAAACCAGCCCATCTAGCACCAACAATCATGCCATGGTTGAAATCACTGAGATCAAATTTTTTCCCAATTCTGATGGTTGATGTGAACATTAACTGAAGCTCCTAGACCGTATTTTGTGCATTGCACTGCTGCCACATGATTGGCTGATTAGATAATAGCATGAATAAGTAGGTGTACAGGTGTTCCTAATAAAGTGCTCAGTGAGTGTATATCAACAGTGAAACCATGACAATATTTAACTTATATAGGCCTATATCTGAAGAAAATTATTACAGAGGACGTCTTGGTGCCATACGTACATACTTTCATAGATCATTTTAGTACTCTGTAAGTAATGGTACTGTCTGCCTTAATGTTCTTTACTCCCCCAGTGCTCTGCTCTCTATATTTGGTAGAGGACTGTGTTCTGTAGTGCTAACTTTATTAATTTAATTCATAAGAGAGAGCAGCCTTGTTTCACAGTCATATGGTGACAAACAGATTAAAGGAATAGTTCACCCAAAAATGAAAATTCTCTGATTATTCACTTACCCTGATGCCATGCCAGATGTGTATGACTGTCTTTCTTCAACAGAACACAAAATGAAATTTTTAGAAGAAGATAGAGCTTTGTCAGGTCCTTATAATGTAAGTACGTGGGTGCCAGCACTTTGGCGGTCCTTAAGTCACATTTAGGCAGCATAAAAGTAATCCATGCAACTTCAGTCGATCAATGAATGTCTTCTGAAGCGTATCGATAGGTTAATGTAAGAAACAAGTCGATAATTTAAAAGTTTTTAATTTTAAATTGCCGTTTCCATCCAGGGCTCTAATGCAGTTTGAAATGGCGAAACTCTCGCGTGACATGCGTTCTTCTGTTGTAAATAAGCGCGATTCTCACGTGAACTCGCCGACGCATTTAAGTCACACTTCTTTTGGACCATCAAAGTGTTGGCACCCTTGTACTTCTATTATAAGGACCTGACAGAGCTCTATCTTTTTCTAAAAATCTTCATTTGTGTTCTGCTGAAGAAAGACAGTCATACATCTGGGATGGCATGAGAGTAAGTGAATAATGAGAGAATATTCATTTTTGGATGAACTATTCCCTTAAAAGTATAATTAACTAGCAATGATTACTGTTAGTATTTCATGACAAAAGAAAGTCTAAAACTAAGTGTACAAAATGCTCTGCATAGCTTAAGTACAATTGTGAATGCAAGATTTGCTCCAGAGACATATTAAATTGTTAAAGGTAAGGTATTCATCTTTTTGCTTAGCTTGCTTTCACTTCGTTGCCATGAACAAGGCACCTTTTGACAGCTTTTCCAATTTATTTCTTGAAACCCTTATGGCATTAACTTTTCAGATAATACACATTTCCAAGGATTCTTCCAAACAGTTGGACTGTTCCCTCAAACATATTTATCCAGCTCTGAAACACAGACCAGTAGCTTTTGATTTCAGTGAGCCATGATATTAGCTTCCACTTTCCCTGACAGGCCATTAATCTTGTTTTTTTTTAACCCCCGTTTTTTTTTTTTTTTTTTGTCCAGCACTGCCTCATTCTAACGGCAGCTAAATGAGAAGTCTCGCTTTGTGTCCCCACTTTAGCATGAAATTGAGCATCATTGCTGTATTTATTATTTTTACTCCTTATCTCCTGGGTAGCACCACCTTGCAGAGATTTCTCAGGAAACAATTTGACAAGGAGTGTTTTTCCTTCATAAAACCAAAACTGTTTTTTTTTTTTTTTTTTTTTTTATTATTAATTTTGTACTAGGTTGGAACCTTTGCAATGTCTCCGGGGTCATTACACTGACGAACACACATCACACAACAGTGATTCCATGTCAATGATAAAGAGATGAAGAAAGGACCTCTTAACCATAATTCAGTCATGCCAACTCTCATAAAGATTTAGCATATTAATGTGGGTATGGCATATTGATAAGATATTGGTCTTGGTGGACTAGATCTGCTATGCTGCTGCTGCAGAGCAAATACAGAGACTTGCTACTGCTAGAACATACACAGACATACTGAGTTAAGTATGTGGACATGCTGCTGCTGCTGCTATGCAATTAGAAAAACAAGACATGCTGCATCAAGCATGTATGACATGCTGCTTCACAATTATACATTAATACAGTTCCCTAACAAAGCAGTGAAGCTGAACAAATGCACATGTAGTGATAATCACACAGCCACCCAATTATGTAGTGGACCTCACACGAGACACCAAAGTATATGGTGATTTTTTATCACACATCACTTGCCTTGCAGAGAAGTTGAACCCCATCACCAGATCCCCTATTGTTCGCCTAGGCTTCCCATCCCTATGGCCTAGGTGTGAACGACTACAGGACGTCTCAGGACCATTAAACTGATTTTGTTGATTGGCCTGGCCATTTGCCTGGAGCAACTGAAACAAAGAGATGCTAAAAAAGAAAGTACAAATCTTCACATGCATATTTTTACTCCTCAAACAGACACAAAAGTACATCACATCTACTCCATATCCATCCAGAGTATGGTATACACTTAGTACCAACTATTTGTGACAACAGCTCACAAAAACTGAGCTGTTAATGTATAAATGAATGCAGTAATGATAGTTCAACCTTTAAGTATCATATTTTGAATCTTTGCATTCCGCTTAATACCAAGGTTATTCAGGAACATGATCATATCAAAGTGAAGATTCATCCCCTGAAGTGGAAGAAAAGGCTTTGGAATGTCTCTGCCTTCTTGCTGTCCACTACACATAACACAGCCCCCCAAACAAGCAGATCTACTGCCAAAACTTGTGCTGTTGCTCTAAAGAGCCATGTGCACCAAGTGTATGCTAGCTAGGTGTGCTTGCTTGGCCGAATGGCATAATGCTAATTAACTAAATATCTATGTGTGTCTGGGCCTGCTTGCCTGAAGGGCTTAAACGGCTTGTGACCTGGCTCATAAAGTGTACCTGGACCTGGAAAGCCCAGAGCTTATTTAACTAGTGACTTAGCTTAGCGATGTGTGGATTTATTTAAACTAATGACCTAAGATAGCAATATGTGCCAGTGCCTGATTTGGCTATGGCTTACCTGCATAAAGAAGCTTCAATGTGTCCTGGCCAAGAGCAGACCTTACCGTACAAGCTGGTAGAAGAAAAAGCCCCAGCAACCACCTGAGCAAATATCATTTTCAGAGAAAATTCTTGAAGTGTGCTGAAGTGAAACCCGGCTTATTTGCAAACGGAAAAATGTCAATGTTATGCAAATAGAAAGTATGCAAGCTGTGATCTGATTGGCTTGACATATCACACGTGAGTAAGCTGATTGACTAACAGATAAAAAGTTCAAATTACCTACCAGCTTGTGCCATTCAGAGTTTCATGCCTGAACTTTGTCATTTTTGGTGCAAAACAAACCCAGATGGGAGCTGTGAAAATCTGCATTCACATGACCTGATGGAGTGAAGCATTAGCGTTTCCTTGGCGTCGCAATGTGCTTCTGTCTTACCGGACAATTTGGATGAAGTATCATTTTTTTGAGCTTGAGCTCTTTTAGTGCAGTTTTAACTTTATACTGTGAAATTCTTTGTTTGGAAAATGTTAAAACATTATTGTTCCATACTGTTTTCTTTTCTAAGAAGAAACTAAATGCATTTTGTGGACAGCGGAACTAAACTGTGACATTTTGAATAATACTAAGCTACAGAAAGTCAGATTTTTTTTTAAATTTATTTTAATCATATTGTTTATTATGTTTCCAAGTGTGTTGGTTATTCATGTTTTTGAGATGTTACAGACATCACAGCTGATTTTCTGTAAAGCTGCTTTGGAACAGTGTGTATTGGGAAAAGCACAAATAAAAAAACTACAAATAAAAGTTATTTGACTTGATTTGACTTGTGTTACAATGTTTCTTTCTACTCTGGCAACAAAATCTCAATGTTCTCTCTTTGCACTGTCAAACAAACAAGTGATAGCAAGTGCTGAAGCATTTTACCAATCAGAAATTACCATAATTAATTATGGTACAAGTAATGGCCAGCATCGTCCAATCACTGCCAACCATGTTAAAATAAAATTATACAATATAAATTCTGAATCTATGTACTGATTACCATTGTCTCATGTCTGCAAAACATGTTGAGTTGTTCAAATATCATCTGCAGCCTGAAACTGAACTTTTGTTAAAAAGTTTGTATTGAGTGCCTTGGTTTCATAGGAAAGCTATAGGATGCTCCCTTGCTCCTTATTTAATGAATGACTTAACCTCCAGTGTGCTGTATGTCTGCACTGGTCTCAGAACAGTTCAAAATACTCTGTATTTTCATTTGAACTCCATATAAAGCCTCTAAAAGCATTTTTTTTTTCTCAATGTAAAATGTACAGTAAATATAGTTGTCATGTCAACTCTTGGAAAGATTTTGCATGTGAATGTGGTTATGACATATTGATTGGATTTTGGTCTTGGTGGACTAGATCTGCTACGCTACTGCAGAGCAAGTATGGAGAATTGCTACTGCTAGAAAAACACATAAAAATTGAGTTAGCATGTGGACATGCTGCTGCTGCTGCTGCACAATGAGACAAAATGCAAGACATGCTGCATCGAGCATGTGTTACATGCTGCTGCACAAATAGACATAAAAAATCCTGTGTAGCAGATCTAGGCAGGTGAAAGCTGGGGTGGAGGTGGGTTTCACAGTGTGCTGCAGAGAAACCAGCTTAACTGCAAAATTGAGAAATTTAACGCAAGATGATTGGCTACACAATAACAAGTCAGAGAAACAGTCAGCTTATGCTATGCGAGCCGATTTGCTTAACATGTCATGTGAGCTAGCTGATTGGCTGACAGATAACAAGAATGAATCAGCTTGCATGACTGAACTTTGGTCATGAATTCTAATGAAAACCTTGTGCTATTGTACACAATATTGTACATTGTGTTTAGCAGCGTGGCATTTCAGGATAAATTGCTCAAATTTTAAAAATGGCATATTGGAAGAGACTAGAGACTGAAGTTTCAATGTAACATGTTTCAAACAGGTTTCAATGGAAAAACGTAATTAGGTTTCTTACCAGAATTAGTTTTGTTGGCGTTTCTCCCAGAGACAAAACAGAGCCCGTCTGAAGGGGGATCCTACAAGGTTAGCATAGAATAGCATAATGCAGCTGTCCCATAGACATTATATGGAGGGCACACTGGCGAGGAGACAAGAGACAAGAGTTTTTTTTTTAATGGATGTCTAAGGAGGAAATGCTTCCTGATGCTGAATAAACTGCTTTTGTGAGGAAACAGTTCATCACTTAATGAATTGACCGCCTGTCCACCAATCTTCAACATGTTTTACACTAAACAATCCTTTTGGAGTGAACTATGTGTGTAGTTTACTATGATAAAATTGCTGTTTTATATGAGAAGATGATTTTGCAACAGGTAGTTGTCAGTTTACAGCTCTCCCCATTCATTTGTATGGTATCCGCAAATAGTGATTTACTGTCGTAACATGCTAGTTGACCGTTAACACTCTCCTATGGTAAAAGTTCAGAGGTTATCTCAGTATAGAAGTTCTCTGGACAAACTCTGCTGTGATCGGCGCCATGTTGTTTTGTCACATGACCCTTTACTCACAGCCCAGAGTCTCCTGAACTGAGATCAGTTGGTTTAAATGAAATAAATACAAAATACAACGTCCATGCATGTGTACGCGGAATCGCACGAGGATATAAATCATATTCATTACTGTAATGCAAAATAATAATAATGTATTTCAGTTGTAAAGCATGTATACTTCATGGTAGTATTTGCTGCACTGTCACTGAATCTAATGAGAATCACCATTGAAAACAATAAAAAAAAAAAAAACTGATGTAAAATGTCTGGATGCATTACAGTAATGAGAATTCTGGGGGAAATGTGCTTAATGGTCATGAAAATAATGAATAATGTCACAATTAAAAAGTATCTAAAAGGTCCTATATAGGCTCCATTTTCTTGAGGCAATTTCTTATTTTTCATTGAATTATGTGTGTAACAATGTAACAGCTATGTGTACACAGTACCATTAAGACACAATAAAGAGAGATTCTGAGAATTCATGTCACAGTCCTGTCACCTTGTCAGGTTGGGTTTTTGTCTGACTGGACAGTGACATCATCGCACCATGATCTGTCTTGTGTTTTGTGTTCTGTCTTTTTGCTGAGTGCACGGGTCCGGATGTTACCACCGTGCGCTCTTCGGTGTTGTCGCAATCTTGTCATTCTGTCAGGTTGGGTTTTTATCTGACAGGAACGTGACATCATCTTCCCATGTCTTGTGTTTCGTGTACGTTCTTTGTGTGAGTGCTCAGGCCGGTTGTGAGTTACCACCATGCGCTTTTCGGTCGGTCTTGTGTCATGTCTGGAGCATGGTGTCTGGATCCTGACTTCCTGTATGGTTCGGTTTCGATCTGTGTCAGGATCTGGATACTCATGCTCCATGTTCTGTTTGTTTTGTTCAAATCGTGTTTACGTTTCTCCCTCATGTGTTTCAGGTGCCGCTGGCATGTGGAATCAGCATTTCCATGGAAACCCTGATTGTTTCCATGGGAACCCTGATCATGCCAACTTTCAGCTGGCGAGCAGAACCTGTCCCTTGTCTGTTCTTGTTTATTTAAATCCCTTTGTGTGTCATGTTCGTGGCTGGATTGTTGAATGTGTTTAGTGTTGAAGTGTGTTTGATGTGAAGTAACTCACCTCACTCTCTCTGCCTAGTTGGTCCTGTCTCGTATATCTGTTTGGTTGCCCGTTTCTTCCCACATGTTGGGAGTGCGGTTACCTTCCAGCTTGCTGTACACTTGTTCTCTGCGCTCACTAATCTTCAACAGATGATTCCTTGTCTCTGCCCGTGTGTCGGGAATGTGATTATCTTCAAATATGCTGGGTGTTATTCTCTGCACCTCACTACGCTTCTACGGAGGATTCCTACGGATCTGCTTATGACTTCCACAACGCACACACTTGTCTATGAACACACTCTTCACAGATCTGCCCATTGTGCGATTATGGCGCACACTCATTCACAAGACTCCTTCCCTCTACTGCAGCCAGTGCCGGGATCTCCAGTCTTTGCCAGCACAGTTAACATTATCATTTATTGTAAATAAATCCTTTGAACTGTTCCTCTGCTTTTGGGTCCCTTTGTCTCACTCTCTGACAATTCATTATGCATCCCATTCAATACGATGTTAAGCAATAATCAAAGCAGAGTTATCGATCATGACTCTGTGAGCGTCCCTGCGTGTAGTTTAATCTGAAGCAAGATTAAACCTGGTCTATGTGCACTGCTGATGGGCCTTGGGAGAGAGACATTAAACAGGCTTCCATTCAATTGCTGCTTCTATTTGGCTCTGGCTGAAGCACAAGGCTTTGAGCAAGGACAAAACAGCCATAAATCTGAACATGGGTGAAAGCTGTTAAAAATGAATAAAGACACTCCTGATGACAGATAAGGCCTTTCCACAATATGACAGATAAGATCCAGGAGAATCACCTATATATGCCATCAAAAATTCCATTTCTTTACTCTGATAGTAGATAAATGATATAAGATAGCAATCTGTGTCAACACAAACTAAATTAAAAATGTGGAGACTTAAGAATTGATACTATTTGTGACCCATGATGCAATTTATTCTACAGGGTTGTGGATGTTTTTTTTTTCAAGCTGCTGTTTTTTGATAGTAAAGAAGGGAAAAATGTAAGTACCAAGAACAATGATGTCCCTCAAGTTCATTGCAAAAGACGAATGTATTTGCCTTGCTTAGAAACTACCACTTTCTTCAAATATTAAAATAAAGCCTATCCACCTTATTTTGCAATGCGGAAGCAGGCGGTTGCATTTCTGGTGAAAGGGACAAAGTTCCGCAGTCATTAGCCGCAATGTAAATAACTAGAAGGATCAAAATACCAGAATTTATCACACAACCACAGGATGTACAGCAGAATAATATCCTAATGTCAGATAATTTTCTAACATCAGCATTTATAGTAAAAGAGTAAGTGGATCATTCACTTGTTGCTGTGTGTTGTATTAAAGGGACGATAATAAAATCTGCTTCTTACTTTACCGAGATTGTGACGATGCAGTATTTTCATGTCTCCATGTAAACCTCATTTATATGTACCTGTGAATGTGAATATGTATCCGATGATGCTTTTATATATTTATTTCCAAAGGCGATGTTTCATTAGCCATGCTGAATGCGAGATCTGCGTGTCTGGTTTACTACACACCGCTAAGAAAGAGAAAATGCTCTCGGACAAGAAAGGAGAGAATAATGCATTTATTATTTTGCCAAGATAAAACAAGATGCAGTTTTGGTGCAAAGAAAGTTGAAGCAGCATATTCCTAGAAGCTTTCTGCTCAATTTCTCCTCTCTCCTGGTTGTGTAATGTTTGTGGTAGCCATGACAGATGGCACTGATGACTGTTCCTGTCAGTGCCTGATCGCCAGTTACACATGTAACTGTGGTCCTGTGAATTCAGGATGACCGCCAGAGGCAGTGTAAACACTACTGGATTATCGCAGCACCAGCCAGATAGGTCGAGAGAATATGCCAACAAAGTCACGTAGTGACGTATGCTGAGCCCTGGGGGTTATAAGCCACAGTAGCTCAGCACTCTGCCTCGGTACTAAGAACTCTGGTGGTCATCCGGAATTCACAGAACCACAGTTACATTCCTACTGTGGATGTTCATTTCTACTGACCGCCAGAGGCAGTGTAAACACTATTGGATGACATATACCACCATAGTCATGAGAAATGCCACCCACCTGATGAAAAATTAAGGCAGCTCCTGAAAGAACTGCAGAACTCATGGCATGATGAGCAGCAACGTTGACCTTATAAAACCTGGCAAACGTGCATGGAGAAGCCCAGATAGCGGCAGTGCAGATGTCCGCCAAGGAAACTCCTCTAAAAACAGCCCATGAAGATGAGATGGCCCTAGTGGAGTGGAAAGTTAGACCCCAGGGCAATGGTTTCCCTGCTGCCTTGTAAGCCAGTGTAATAGTTTCCACTATCCAGTTCGACAACCTCTGCTTCGACACTAGAGCACCTTTCTTTACACCACCATAGCAGACAAATAACTGGTTTGACTGTCTAAATTGAGCAGTAGTGTCCACATAACACTTCAAGGCACGAACAGGACACAAAAGTTGAGCACTTGAATCAGACCCTGAAGAAGTCTGAAAAGAGGCCAGTTCAATGTGCTGGTTTATGAACTGAGGAAGAAGGACTTTTGGAAGAAAAGAAGGATTGGGTCGTAGGACCACCCCGGAGTCATCTGGCAACCAACGCAAGCACAATTCACTAAAAGACAGTGCGTGCAACTCACTGACTCATTTCGCAGAAGCAATAGCCGACAAAAAAGCAGTCTTTAAGGATAACCATTTACTGTCAATGCTTTGCAAGGGCTCAAACTGGGATGAGCAAAGGGATGCAAGCACGAGTGGCAAATCCCACACAGGAAATTGAGGATTCCGAGCAGGCTTCAGATGGCGTGCGCCCTTCAGAAAACTGCAGACAAGACTGTGAGATCCAAGAGAAGATCCCCCAACTGGAACATGATATGCAGAAATCACAGCGACATACACTTTCAACGTGGAAGCTGCTTTGCCCTCCTCCAGTAAATGTTGAAGAAGCTTAAGATGCTCAGAATTTCACACGTTGCAGGATCGAGCCCCTGCTCCTTACACCATGCAGAAAGAGCTTCCAATGGGAAGCATAAATCTGTCATGTGGAAGAAGCCCTAGCATTGGAGATGGTGTGAATAACCGCAGGGTCACAATGCTCCAGAGAAGGATTTAACCCAATGGCCAGACCCAAAGCTGCAGACGAGCTGGATCCGGATGCCAGACGCTGGCCTCCAGCTGGGAGAGGAGGTCCTTCCTGGGGGGACGCTTCCATGGATTGTCTGTCAGAAGTCTCAGCAACAAAGGAAACCATGGTCTGGCTGGCCATCGGGGTGCCACGAGTAGCACTCTGTGCTTGCACAGGGAGATCCTGTGTAACGTATCCCATACCAGAGGGATAGGTGGGAATGCATATAGTAGGCCATTCGGCCATTCGTGAGACAGTGCATCCTGGCCCAAGGGACTGGACGCTTCTGTCTTTGCGAACCATAAGCGACAGTAAGTGGTCATCTCTGAAGCAAAAAGATCCAGATAGCCAGATCTCCTGCACTACATCTGGATGAAGTCTCCATTCTCCTGGATGTACTCAATCCCTGGAAAAAGCATCCGCTGTCTGGTTGCATGCTCCCGAAATATGAACTTCCCTCAGTGAAAGCGAGTCACGGTTGACACCATGTCAGGGTCTTGTGAGTAAGCTGTAGAGACCTGCGGGATTTCGTGCCGCCCTGGTGGTTCAGATGGAACACTGCTGAGGTATTGTCGGACCGAACGAGAACATGGCGGCCTGCCAGGAAATGCTTTAGAGCCATGAACACTGCACGTAGTTCCAGCAGGTTAATATGTTCAGTGGCCTGGGTTGGTGTCCAGTACCTGCAAATACCCCTCTGATTCTATGTTGCCCCCCACCCTGTGAGGGAAGCGTCAGTCATGACCAAATCCTGACGAGAGGGAACAACACCCAGGGGCACTCCTGCCTTCAGCAACTCTACCTGTCTCCACAGCCTCAACGCACGTATGCATGGTGATAAATTACAATCAGTCGATGGCAATGTCTGGTGGGATCTAGCCGCAAACTGTTGTTCCATAACTGGAGTGGTCTGAGGTGGAGTAAACCCAGGGGAATCACCACTGTAGCAGCAGTTAACATCCCTATTAGTCGTAGGACCACCCAGTACTGCAAAGACACACCTGGGCGAAAGCAAGCCAAGAGTTGCAAAATGTTCGTCACACGTTCCTGAGACAGGGAGGCAGACATTAGGTGGGAATTCAGGGTCATTCCTATGAACGTAGTGGTCTGTGTTGGAATCTGACAGCTCTTTTTCTCGTTCACAGAAAAACCCAACTTCTGCACGTGTGTCAAAAGCAGTCTGGAGTCTTGCACAGCCTGCCGATTTGTGGGGGCACAAAGAAGCCAGTCGTCCAGATAAGGCATAATACACATACCTCTCATCCAAAAAGGAGACAGAGCTGCTCTCACACACCTTGTGAAGACGCGAGGAGCGAGGGAAAGACCGAAAGGTAGAACTTTGAACTGGTAGGCTTGATTCAGGAAACTGAAACGCAGAAACTTTCTGTGATGAACAGCAACTGGGACGTGAAAGTATGCATCTTTCAGGTTGACACATACAAACCAACCGTCTGCTGCCACAGACCGAAGAATGTCGGCTGTGCGCAACATTCGAAAAGGAAGGACCTTCAGGAACAAATTCAGATGCCTCAATAGAGAATTGGACGGAAACCACCGTCCTTCTTCAGAACAAGAAAATATGTTGAATAGAACCCGTCTCCTTGAACGAGGGGATTAACTTTTTCTATGGCTCCCAGTGAACGAATTTCCTAAGAGAGAGCCATTGAATGAACTGTGTCTCTGACAACTGTAGGAACAATTCTTGAAAATCTGGGAGGCCGGCATCGAAACTGTAGATTATATCCCCTGCTCAGAGTCGTCAAAACCCAGAGGTCTGCTGTGTTGGTCCTCCAGTACTCCAGCTGTTCTATTGAAAAATGATCGACCGCCGGCCTGAGTGTCTCAGGCTTTATGTGTGTGACTTTTAGTGGTCGCAGGGGGACGCTGACGGGGTCCTCCTGGCAACTGTTGATGAGGTGGCCAAAAAACTCTAGCATTCTCAGTAACACATGGCGGGTTGTGACTGAGGTGTAGTGTGCTGGCGGAAACATTGCTCCAATGTGGCATAGCGATGTCGGGTCTGAACTGCTGGCATCCTAAAGGTAGGGTTGCGCTGCACCTGTGTCAGTTGACAACTGGCCTCAGATAGCTTTACCCTCTTTTCCAACAGTTCCGGAACATTAGGACCAAAAAGATGCCCGGGAACAAATGGAACATCTCTCAAGGTTTTCTTACAGTCCTCAGGTAGCCGTGCTTGGGCAAGCCACACTTGGCAGCGGGCTGCCAGAAGCATGGCTGTAAGACTACCCAGCTCGTGGGTCACATGGCCCATTGCCAAAAGAGCCGTTTGCAGAAACTGTGAAATCGAGGGATCAATATTTGCTGGTTCCAGCATACTGGTGGCAGCAAGAAGTGACTGACAGATTATGTTTTCTGTACGAGTTATGTAGGCAACAGACTCATATGCCTTTTTTAGCAATGAATCTGTACGACCACATTGCGCACTGGGACATCACACATTCCCTCATAGAGCCTCGTCAGGAGACACCACCAAAGCTGTAATGGGCTGCTCTATTTCCAGAGCACAACTCACCCCGATGGAATCTGCTTCAGCCATAGATGCTAGCGTCCGAGCAATCTTTGAGCGCCATTTAGGTGGACCAGAACCTGTGAGGGAATTTGAAAATTCAGCCACAAAATCTTTACATGGTGGCATGGCAAAAGAAGTCGCAGCTGTGACCTGCCTGAAAAAAACATTGGTTTGGGCAGATTGGACAGGTGACTCATCAAGTCCTAGATGAGCAATTGCCATTCGAAGCACGGCCAAAGTATCATCAGAAGAGGACTGGGCTTGTCCAGATGACTGAACTGACCCCTCACTAGACCCCTCCACTGCTGGATAACCAGTGAAAACATTCTGAGGTGATGGCTGTGCAGCAACATCCACAGCATCCCCATGATCACAAAAAAAGAATCCGAAGCACCCGTAGAAAGCACATCCATGTCAGAATGATGTGAAAAACAAGGGGAATCAAGAGACTCTTCCCCAGCTCCCTGATTCTGAACATTCTCATCCTCCTGTGTTGGCTTCACAGGTGTAGCAGATGTGACAGGCTGAAGTGAGCGAAGCAGGCGTTTCAGCTCCACCATCTCTGAAGAAAGCACAGAAACAGTCTTAGAAAGTGAATTTTCCTCGACACACGAATGTTCATCACTTCGCGATGTGGCCCTCTTCTTAGATGGGAGGGGAGCGCCAGCTGCTGCAGATGCCCTGCGCTTCTGAGTGCGTGAAGGAGCTACATCCAACTGCCCGAATTTCACAGTTGAATTAGGGTCTAACTCAGCGAGACGGAGCCATCATTCCGACATAGGTAAAAGACTGCAGTACAGACACGGGTCTGTGAGAGCCTCTCTTAGATGTTGAACACCCAAACATGATGGGCAGATTTCATGACCATTGTCCAGGAAGAGATTATGAGGGCACAGTTTACAAGTCAGTGGCAATCGAGCTGTGAGCTATAGTTACTCAATAATAACACCTTCGGATAGCACCGTAAGTTTTAAAGTCAAGCGGAATGATGGTTATGAAGCAACAAGACAGGCAATAAAAACAATATGATTCCTCCGGGTGAACCAACAGGTAATGCCAACAAATATCTCACGAAAAAGAGAAAATATATCTAAAATGGCTGATGGATTGAACCGAGGGGCACAGAGTATAACATAAATTCGAGGAAAAACACTCAGAACAACTGAATAGATAATGATTACGTCAACGGGAGACCGTTAACTTATAGGCAAAGAAAACACCAGCCACCGGATTGCACCGAGAGACACAGAGTGTTACCGACGAAAAGCAATGAAAACTCACAAAAATGCAGCTAAAATACTCCAAATCCGTTGAAGTGGTGTAGATGCGCTGACACAGTTTGTGAGGATGATATCTCGCTGCTCTTGTAAGCTGCACTTGACAGCGCAAATATATCACAACCAAAAACAACCAATCTCAACCAGGCAAGAAAGCGAAAAAGGCAGAGTGCTGAGCTACTGTGGCTTATAACCCCCAGGGCTCAGCATACGTGACTTTGTAGGGATATTCTCTCGACCTATCTGGCTGGCGCTGCGATAATCCAATAGTGTTTACACTGCCTCTGGCGGTCAGCAGGAATGAAACAGAACTCTCATTCATTCTGCCTGTGCAAGAGTGTGTGATAAAACGATGGCGAAAATGTGCTAAACAATAAAACAATGCACTCCAAACCTGTATGCGCTATATGCAGAGTATGTGAGCGGAGCAGAGTGGAAGTGAAGCGGCATGATTTTGCCTGGAGCGAGCAGCGGGTTTAAAAAAAATCGGAGCGTCATTGTTTTCTCTCGCTTCAAGAGTGCTCCACTAATGCTCCATCACGAGCACAACACCTGTTTAACGGCCCTTTGTGCAATAATTCACCACGTGTTAAGCAATGTTAAACACTATTGGCATGAAGGAAAGATGGAATTTCTGATATAACCATAAAGAATGTGATAAAAAAAAAAATTATGATAATCTAGCTGCACTTGGCACTCTCTGTATTCTGTTCACACTCCCTATTATTAAGGTAAGCTTGGGGTAAAGCTTGAGTCAACTACATGCTCGTGTCTCGTCTCTTTATTCCTATATCAGCTGGTGTGTATTGAAAATTAATGATGGGACAGCAAAGGAGAGCACGAGTGAAAATGTGAATCAGGTTCATTGTGAAATCCTAAAAGACGTGTCCAAAAAACACGATGATAATCCATTCATGTGTGGAGAGAAAATCTAAAGGTCAGTAATACATATATATCTCTCTCTCCCCTATTAAATATTTTAAATAATCATATAATCATTCTAATCTAACGCATCGCAATCTTAACTGTTGGCTATTGTGACCCGCATTAAATAGAATTGAACTTTTAATGACCTAAAACACCAACTGAACCAATCAATATGTTAATATTGCGTAGTTTGACTTTGATCAATTGCAATCTACATTTAATTTAGTGCTGTAGGCTAATTTATGCATTATACATTTGCAGATGAAGAAGCTCAGCAAATGCGAACAGAGAGAGGTAGATTTAAAATCCAAAAGCTAGTATTTCTAAAAGTGAACTTTGCATTAGACATATAGTTTTGATAGTTGTATCTAGTTTTGATAAAATAAATAAAAATAAAAAAAAAGTGTAGAAAATTCTGAGAATGTAATTTTTTGTTCACAACATTATAGGGGAAGGTTAATTAAAAGAAGTGCAATAATAGAAAATAATAGGCAATAATTAGGCAATAATACATAGGCTTAATAATGTTTTTTTTTTTTTATTTTTTGTTTATTTGGTAATTTATATTTTTAATGTAATGTTTTTTAGTAATTTATTTAATTTATTAATTCCATAGAATGTTGCAGATATATTTAAAAAGTAAGCTATAAAAATAATTTTATTTAGCCTTGGGCTAATATTGGTGTTCCAATAAAGCACATTGTAGCTTTTCTCCTAGTATTGTGTGTTTATTTTCATTCAATACATCTTCTGCATGGACGATTGTGATATTTAAAAGCATACTGAAATAACTTTACAGTGGAGCAGTAGTTAGGCGCTAATTTTGCCATGGAGCGAACACGGAGCAGGGTGACTCTAATCCAGGAGCGTGGAGCAAGCGAGGAGCGGGAAATGGACAACCCGGAGTCGAGCTGGAGTGGAGTGATTAACGAATGCTTTGAGCGCGGAGGGGAAATTGTTGCTGCTCCACTCCACTCACATACTCTGTTAGGGACTGATAGCCTCAGTCACCATTCACTTTAATTGCATAATTTTGCCATAAAAAATAAAGTGAATGGTGACTGAGGCATTGGTCATTCTGCCCAAAATAATTTGTGTTCCATGGAAGAAAGTTATGCGGGTTTGAAGCAACACAAGTGTGAGTAGGCCTAAATGATGCTAGAATCATAATTTTTGAGTGCCTTTAATTCCCTTGGATGAATTAGTTACATTTGTAACTAACACAGATTTACCAACCATGTGATGATTTTTTATCCCTGTTCTGTGCAGGGTCTAATGAATACATTTTAATTTCTGTTGGTAATATAATCAGATAGCAACTAGCAGAAAATGCCTGAGGCTTGGTAATGTAGATCAGTAATAATGTGTAAAGATGGAATAAATAAGTAAAATAAGCACACTACTGTATATGATTAATACACTTTTTGATCTTCACTAGATTTACTCACAATTCCAATAATATACACTCACTAAGCACTTTATTAGGAACACTATGGTCCTAATAAATTGCCCCACATGGTCTTCTGCTGTTGTAGCCCATCTGTTGTGCAGTCTGAGATGCTATTCAGATCACTACAATTGTACAGAGGGGTTATCTGAGTTACCACAGGTTTTCTGTCAGCTTAAACCAGTCTGACCATTCTCCATTGACCTCTCTCATCAACAAGGCGTTTCGAAATCCTAGGAGATCAGCAGTTACAGAAATACTCAAACCAGCCCGTCTAGCACCAACAATCACGCCATGGTCAAAATCACTCAGATTAATTTTTTTTCCCCATTCTGATGGTTGATGTGAACATTAACTGAAGCTCCTAACACGTATCTACATGATTTTATGCATTGCACTGCTGCCACATGATTGGCTGATTAGATAATCACATGAAAAGGTAGGTGTATAGGTGTTCCTAATAAAGTGCTAAGTGAGTGGATATATGTTTAAGGCAGCCAAGCAATAATGCAACTTTAACTCTAGTAGCCGTTTCACATTGCAAGCATGAGCAGTAGGTAAGCAGAGTGTATTTTTCGGCACCCATGTTAACAGCGTTCAGCATTCACATCAGAAGCATCAGCAGCACGTCAGAGCATAACGTCAGCCGCAGTGCAGCAGGGGTTTTGGCTCTGAGTCTATTTCAATGAGTCACTCAATTAAAGTGACAGCACACAGTTGATGGACAACATGAATGTTATTTGACACAAAAATTTACAAATTGCACAAAATAAGCATATATTTGTAGTCTAGTGTGTGTTTTATATGAATTAAAGCACATAGGGAAAAAAGAGAAACACTTGTCAGATGTAAAATGACAAAAAACAAAATGAAATTATTTTAATTACATAGATATGGTATGGTTTTGTCATTTAAAACTACTATATACTACAAGTTATAGGCTTAAACAAACTAAATAAAACTGCCTTTTATATACTACTATACAGAGAGCAGGTCTAAAGGGTTAACAGCAATACCCATATACACAGCCAAATGTGCTGCCAAACCTCAAAAATGCACGCAATGCCACATGTGGTTGGTTAATTCAGAACTTACCTCAGTCTTGTATTGACGGTGGATGACAGAAGATTGATTGTGGAGAAACAAAGGGCTCATGGCCCTCAACTTACATTTTATAAAGATTAATTAACAAAGGAAAAAGCATTGGATGTAGTTGTTGCTGTTAGTGATGGTGAGTTTTCTCTGGAGGTTTGTCCTCTTGTTCTTATGAAGAAAGTATTTAACAGTTTTGGCTGATGTTTGAACAAAGATATATCACTATTCAGTGGTTGTATAAACGTATTTCTAACTATAAAGGGGGTGACTGATCCAAACTGAGTGATCGCGTCCTGTGTTGTACAAACATTCGGCTTGTCGAACAGTATTCAGTCAGGTTTTATTTATTTAAATTATGCGTTGCATATAGTGAAGTCAAAATATAACGTCCACAATTGTGGATGCGGGGTCGCACTAGGTTAAAATACATACATAAATAAAAAGTGTATATATTATGTCAATATCTTAAAATTATATTTTTTTTGTAATCACATTTTTGTCAGCAGAATTTTTTTATTAAAACCATTCAATTATCAATTACATCATGATGTAACTTTTTTGCCCTGTCTTCATTATAGTTGACAAAAAAAACAAACAAAAAAAACATTTGTCAACGAACATTTCCGTCAGTCATTTTATTGATGAGATCAACACTGATGGATGCAGTCCAGGCCTGGATGTAGAATGGTTACATTAGGGGGGCAATAACATATAACACGAAGTTACAAGTCAACCCTTTGCTTCCCTTCAACTAGGGGTTTTGAAATATCCCAACCCTAAATATGAGCAATAATAATAGTGATGCTTAGCAAAATACTGTACCACTAATTAAAATTCAGAGTAAATTTCAACACAAAGCCACCAATTAATCACGTAAATTACTAGAGACTTACAATTTTAAACAAAAATCCATGATCCACAGTATCTTTAGATTTCTAAGCCTTAGAAGAGCTAGGATGATTTGTGTTTCAACAAATAGATCTACTGAATCAAAAATACCAGGGGGCCTATGAAAAAATAACAGAAATCTAAAAAAACTCCAACACACAAGCAAACACGAACAGAGACACGTGCAGCAGCAGTCCCCAATAGTTTTTCAGCTGATAACCATATTGTCTGCAGCTATTTTTTCAATCAGACAGCAAGATGAGAAGCGTAAAGGTGGTAATTTCCTCCAAATAAACTGCCACACAAGTGTTCTGAACGGAGTGCTGAAAGCAATGATGTCAAATTGGGGAGAAAGCCAGCGCACACAAAATAAAAAATAAATTGTACATCTGCCCTTGACAATGATTGGAAAGGTCATGAAGAAACCCAAGATTGACAGCTAAACTACTTTTGTGCAGTCTGGAGTCATTTCATAATTGCATCACTAGCGTTGTTCTCCTCTCACTTGCTCTGGCACTGATGGCTTTTGTTTCTAATCTGAATTTTAAAATTGCCTTAACCACAGAGACTCAACCCCTCCTTTCCATCTCACTCTTTCTGTCTCTGTTTTAGCTCACCATAAGTCTCTTAAGCAGTGTATCACTTTGTTTAGCTGCTGAGGATCAGTCCAAGAGGCAAGGTCTAGTCTCAACACTACATTTCTAAGATGGATTGTCCCATATTTTATCCACAGTATGGCTGAACAATTAATCAAATTAAAAGTTAAAATTATGTTTTTATCAAAATCATACACCCTAATCCACAGTAAAGAGGTGCCACCAAACCCAGGGCTGGTCCCACTGAATATGTGAAATGAAGTGTGAGGGTAAGCTGTGTGAAATTTCCATAGCAATTAATTAGAGAATAATCATAGGATGATAAAAATGTGTTAAATGCCTTCTGCAGAGAGAAAGAGGATAATGCAAGAGGAAATGAGAGACAGTGAGATATAAAAAGCGAGAGCCTTCTACTATTACACTGATATAAGACTACCAAAGAAATGCAGAGGATGGAGGAAAGGAACCCATCATTTGTGTCTCTGCAACCATCAGCGTACATTTGAAACCAGCATTGTGCATTAGCTCAGGCCCACAGTCAACAACACCCTCCACCACCCACAAAAAAACTGTTGGTAGATCAAGGCCATCACAGAGAAATCTCCTTTTTTTTTAAGCCTTCCCTCAAACTTTGACTCTTAACAGGTTGAGAAAAAAATAAATAAATAAAAAACCTCAAGAAGAAAAACAAGGCTAAAAAAATCTGGAGAGCACGATCCCAGAATGTAAGGTGTTTTTGCAGTAAATTTGACCAGCATCCCTCTTGTACATACCATCACGTGATCTGATGGAACAGAACACCGCCCTAGTGTGCATTTCCCAAAAGCATCGTTAGCCAACTATGGTCGCAAGTTCCATCATTACCTACATAGTTCAATGATTTGGTGTTTCCCGAAACTGTAGTTCCAACGAACATTCGCAAACAGAATCGCAAAAGTTGTACCTGTGGTTAGAAGCATAGTTCCTTGTTAGTGTGGACATCATTTGACATCGCTGAGGATTCTATATCTTTTATTCCATATATATATATTTCATTCTGTCAAGACTTTGACCATGTTTACATGCATAAAGAAAGCGATTTATTCCTGGATTTTGCAGAAAGCGGCATTCTGAAACGTCATGTAAACGGGAGTGCAGCTGTTTAAGGCAGGGGTGTACAAAGTCCGGCCCACAGGCCATCTGCAGCCCTCTGACTGCTCTGAGGCAGCCTACGAGACTTTAGAAATAGAACAGAATTAGGCCAGATATGGAGAAATTATCTGAAATTCATATTCTGAGCACTGGATGTCGCTATCACGTGCAGCCGCTATTCACAATGCATCATCTCTGCTAGTGCGTTCTGTGTCGTCACCAGCTTCATCAACTGGCAGAGTTCAATAGAAGTTTGGAATACTCCTTTTTTCCGAGGATGAAGCACCCCGCAGAAAGAATGATGCATTTATTAAAGGACTGACATCAGGTTAGATACTTTACTCATGTACAACTGAATAGAGCTGCTGTTGTGCGAAATGCTGAACAGAGTTTGAACATGCACAAAGACGTGCGAACCCAGTATACTCTTCCAGAACATCCTCTGTAGCACTGGGAAGTATACTGTAATTAATTGGTTCGTTCTGATATCTCGTTGAAACAAGAAAAATGACTCATGGGCTTCCCAGCACCATTTGAGTGAGGACACACACACTGTAGGAGAGAGCGCTTAAACACTTGCACATCTGTGCCTGATGCACACGCTCAGCTTGCACGTCTACAAAATAAAATGAAGCACGATAATTTTGATAAAATTAAAATTTTATTTGTGACACAAGCAACAACAGAACAGAAGTTATAATTGTATAGCTATAAAGAATAATTCCTTGCATCACTTCATAAAGTGATCAAATGTAATCGGATTCTGCTAGGTGTTATGGGCCCCCTTTCTACGTCTAGGGGCTGGAAAGGAGGGTTTAAAAAAAAAAAAAAAAAAAGTGAGGAGAGAGAGAGAGAGACTCCCGTCTCCAGGTCCCAGGGCAGGCACAAAGCACAGCGACACCAGATTTAAAAGTATGAAAAACAAGTTTTATTTAACAAATTGTGGGATATAAACAAACAAGGCTTCAAGAGGGGAAATGGCCAAAATAATAAATAAAAGACATTCTTTCTAGAGGGTTTTGGAAACACCTTACCTATTTTCAAAAGAAGAGAGAAAATAAGACACAAATGCTTTCCTTACTCCCTCTCTATTCAAAAACAGGAGAAAACAAGGGTTCTCAAAAATGGCATCCACTTCCCTACGGATGATCCCACAAAAAGGTCTTTAGCAATAAATTATTCAAAATAACACATAAAAAAGGAAAAACCCAGGGCACACAAAGCCAGTACTATATACATCTATATACACAATAAGCTACTTGTAACTACCATACACATTCAAAATGGCTGGTTGTAACACTACTCACACACTCAGGGCAACTACTAACCTTACACACACAGAGGTTAGCAGAAAACACACAGCATACATTTCAGTGTCCACTTTAACACTACAGGTAACACAATACACACATGAAAAACAACACTGAGTGCTGGGACCAGAAGATGACAGTTTCTCACAAAGGAATAATCTCAGTCCTAGTCTGGAGATCACTGGGTTCTTTTACACTCCTCCAGTCACCCCTTAATGACCTGGAATATGGATCAGGTGACACTCCTGTCAAGTGGATAGTAGGAGGAGCAACAGAGAAACACAAACACAGAACACAGGTTGAATCAAGCACTATATCTCACACAACAGCACCAAAAAAATAAAATAAAGACATACGTCCACATGGACTTAACATAGGTCACACCCAACACTCAGTAGCAGATCTATATGTTCTTTGCAGTGCCACTGAATGGACGTCAAAAAGATAAACATGTGAATAAATGAGTATAATATTTTGTATAAGACACATCACTGTTCCATTATAAGAGTTCTTTGTGTGTAAAATACCCTATCCTTTATTTACATGTAGGGCCTACACAAGCATACCATAGAGCACAAATTCTGATTAAAACTTGCATAATATTAAGCGTACAATATAAAGATTATGCATAATGGCAATCTAGTAGCTTCTAGCCCTTTTTTTAAATTACAGCAATATGGCCCGCGGCACCTTATTTTTTTTCTGCATTTGGCCCCCCACTGAAAAAGTTTGGACACCCCTGGTTTAAGGGATTAAAGGCTGTTAAGAGAAAGTGCTGTATTACACATGGCTTTTAGGTGTTTATGTTAATGCATAAGTGGCGTTAATATGTTTTTGAAGAGTGTGGATGTGCGTCGATGCTCAAGTGCATCATGGAATCACCAAAATCTAATGCAGAGGGAAACCCCACTATTAAAGCGCAATGCATCTGTCGCATTACAAATTGCATGCCGCTTTCGTGTCTTCAGCAGCTTTCTAACATTAAACGTCTTTCTTGTGTATGTATAAATGAGCTAATATTATTTAATATTTGCGGAAGTTATTACTCCAACCCTTAGTAACGCCATTAATGACAGCTTAACCAATGTGGTTCAAACGATGGATGTGAGACGTACAGTAGTTACTACGTTTTCGGGAAACAGTTGTGACTGCCTAGTCAATTTCTACAAGATGCATTGTACTGTGATGGTTACGCAGTGAGTTGCGTCATTGTACGGGAAACGCACCCCAGGTCATGAGTGCTTTCAGAATCCAGTGCTGTCTCAGCTCTAACATCTGTTGTTTACACACAAAACCACAAGATTAGAGAGAGAGAGAGAGAGAGAGAGAGAGAGAGAGAGAGAATTAAAAAAATCCCCACCAGAACATTTCTCAGTTTGTGAATTCTAAATGAAAGGATTCAGGGTTTTCTGAAACCGTGTTTTGCGTTTTTAGGGCTGACTTCTGCAGGGTTATTATAGTTTTTCATTTTTTATTTAGTTTTTATTTCTCTTTTCAGTTTAGTATAGTGTTTGTTAATTTTCACTCTATGACTGTTAGTTTTATTATCCCATTGTTTTCTAGTATGAGATTTGTTTTAGTTTTTCAGTATTTAGTTTATATTGTAGTACTTTAGGCTTGCAACAGTTAATGCATTAACTGGTATCATTGTTCGTCAGTGTTCAAATTGTGTCAGAGCTCTTGGGGGGGTCCCCTTAACCCCTGACCTCACCCACCCAAAGAGTTCAGGGCTGCAGGAAAAGTGCGGATGTTAGCCACGAAAGCACAGGACTGTCTACCCCGTTTGAAATTAATCATTATGTCAGAGGCAAGTAAGACTCCCCAAGAATCCCTACGGGAATCCCCACTAAAAATTTACAGAAAATGTTTTTCTGTATTGAATAAAATGAGTAATTTTGATATTTTAATGAGTTGTAAGATGAGAGTAAGATGTTAGGCTTAATAATAGACTAAAACATTTTGAATTTAAATAGTGGTCACCATGGCTGAGATGCATAGTGTATGGTAGAGTTATCAAACCAAAGACTATCATATTTTTCAATATATTGTTTGCTCTGTAGTCACTATGGCCTGCGTATTTAACCCTCTGTAAAGGATCTTAGTTCATGGGCAATGGAGGAGTCAGGAGACAACGAAGCAGGTTCAAGGTCAGTCCTTTTATTCTTCTCCTTAAACACACAATCGACGGTAACCTTCGATAACAAAGAAATAGTTTTTAAATAAATGAAAGCACTCTAAATAATAAACACTCTCTCAGTTCGGGGCTGTCGTGCTCTCTGGTCACTCTCTCCCTTCTCTGACGCTCTGGCGTGCCTTTTCAGGTGTCCCTCTGCCATCACTATAATGAGAGACAGGTGTTAAGATAATTACGACCCAGGTGACGAGCCTTACCGCTCTCCCTCTCCCGCAGACCGACAAATGACCACGCCCCCCATGCCACACCCTCCTATTGCATTCAAAATCTGCATACATCTTTCTTCTGCATACAGTTTTGACCCGAAGGAGTTTTAAGCTTATAAAACATTCATAATCCAATTATGTTCATCAAAAACCATATAGTAGCTCATTGTTAAATTTTTAGCAGTTCATAAATGTAAAAAGATATATTTTTGGCATGTTAACCAAAAAATATAAATGTTATTATGTAAGAAGTCAGTTTTTTTTCCTGAAATATACATTAACTACAGCTAAACCAGTGATACATGTGAAGATATATTTTTTATTAAGGTTTTTATAATATTTCATTTGAATATAACATTGCATTAAATTTGCAGTGTATAAATGTTTAAAGTGAGAATTTCTCTTCCATATTAATTAATTACTCATTACTGCTGAAAACTCAGTAGTCAAAATCCATCCATTCATCCATCTTCTAAAGCCGCTTGTCCTATATAGGGTAGTGCTGGATCCTATCCCAGCTTAGTCAAAATCTACACAAACAAATATTTTTTTTCCAACCAAACAACATCAAAACAACTATACAACACAATTACTTGTATACAATGTTTTTAAACAAAATTGATTCAGTTTATTGCATGAACTGCTGAATGTTAATGTTAATACAGGCTGGTTCATTATCAGATAGTCTATACAGGGCGGCAGAGTAAAATGTGGACTGTTCTTCCTTCAACCCTTATTCAGACTATGTATGCTTGAACTTTTGCTCTTGCCATACCTCCCTTTAGGCAGTTTATTCTTCGATATAGTTTATTTGTTATGTTTTTTACATCTGTTTTTTCAGTTCTGTGTGTGAGTGTGCATGAGACTGTATATGTATGTGTGTGTATGTTTGTAAACAAGATGCAGTCCCATTTTGAGATGAAAAAAGTGTGTGAGAGGGAAAGAGGCTAAATGAAAGTAAAGTATTTAAAAGAAAAATCTAATTCATAAATGTACGAAAATATCTGTATAGTATGCTGTATAGTGAACCCTGGAACACAAAAGATGTACCAATTTTATAAAAAATTGTTATAGCTCTTAAATAATTTCTTCTAAAAATCGGAAAAAAATAAATAAATAAAAATATGTTAATTTTGGTAGTCTTGACAAAGTCACAAAGTTTGGTTCCCATACAAAAAACTATGTGCTATTTAAAAAATTATGATTTACCTCCACCTTGCCAAAAATGACCCAAACGCAATAGGAGGGTTAAGGATACTGAGGAGGGCCCGCTCATCACAGGCACAGCAAAACAGATAGACAGAGATATTTCTCCAAATAGCATCAATGTAATAACTTTACAACTGTTTGATAGTTACCTAAAATGTAGTATTAGATAAATACAGGCAAAACTATGTGCATATTAACTGCATCTGCCTCACAATTCAAGTGGCCTGGGATATCCCTTGCGTGTAGGGCGCCCACTCCATTATAGGAGGCGCTGCGTAAGGCTCGTCATTCTCAATGACGAGTTCTGCCCTGGCGATTTATATACGCCACTACTGTCACATGGTGATTCACTATGTCGGAATCAAACACCTTCAAAGCCGGAAAGACAGCTAGCAGCACTAGGCAGTTGATGTGCCACACCCACTTTGCAGCTGTCCATGTGCCGAGGCTGGGAGACCATCGCACACCACGCCTGAACCCGTGTTGGATGCTTCTGTGGTCACTACTTTTTGCCTGAAAATCTGACCCATTAAAATTCCCTGTTGGTAATAGGCTGGAGCTGTCCATGGTGCTTGAGCTGTGAGTTATGCCAATGCGCATGCGCCCTTGGCACCATGCACAATGTGGTACATGTCGCTTGAGCCAGTACTGATGAGGTCTCATGTGTAACAGACCTAATGGTGTGATGGTGGATGCTGCTGCCATAAACCAATAATTACTTCAGAGGCATTGTTTTCCCCAGTTTGAACTGAGTCAGACACCGTAGAATGGTCTGATCGCGCTCGTCCGTGAGCTGCGCTCGCATGCTCATTGAATCGAGCCTGACTCCCAGTTGTCATTTAGACCCAGGTTTCTCAGATGGCAAAGCAGCAGGTCCCTGTGATCACTCTGTGTGATCACTCTGTAGAGCCTCTGACTGGGCTAGTAATAGCCAGTCGTTGAGGTACTGTAATTAAAAATGCGCATACCGTTCAATTTCAATGAGACGAGTGCCGCATTGATACATTTTGTGAACGTGCGAGGAGCCAGGGACAGGCCGAAAGGAAGGACTTTTAACTGATACGCAGTTCCCTCAAATGCAAATGCGAGAAAATATCATCTGTAAAACATGCTGTAAAACCCGCTGTGGGCGTCGCAGTTTGGAACAATCTCTATCAAGTTTTTTGCGAGATTTCTTCGCATAATTCCGTGGACTGTAAAATGCTGTTGAATCAGGGTGGCCGGCGTACGAACTGAATTGTATAGCCATGTTTGTTCATTTTTAACACCCAATCTGACACACCTGCGAGGGCGCACCACGCGTCCGTAATACGAGGGGTGTGTGAAACATGGAGAACATAGCCCTTTTATTGAGAATGTATGTGCGACCCGTTTGTACAATGGGTACGTTTCTCTTTTTTTGAAACACATTCTTTATTACAGTGTGACACATAAAAACAACATTTTGACATACATCCATTCCCTGACAAACAAAATGGGGAAGAGGGGAGGAACACTCTGTATGTTGAAACGAGCCTGCTTCTGCTCCATGCTGAAAAGAACTTCGGGCTCTGTTTTCCTCTTCACGGGGCTGGACCCGTCAGGAACGCTTCTGCTGCTCGGGGTGGGGGGGAGGGGGTGAGCAGCAGAAGCTGAGCAGATCCTTCTACAGCATTGCCGAAAAGGCCGTCAGGTGACATGGGGGCTGCTTTCTCTGAGTCAAGCATTTCTGTCAGCGTTAACCTGATGTGCCTGTTCAGCACCACCAGGCTACTCATAGCCTTTCCAATGGCTTGTGCAGTCGCTTTTGTAGCCAGCACCAGATCAGTGGCAGCGCGGAGTTCCTTTAAATGCTCTGGATCCAGGGCTTGCTCGTCCATACTTTTGAGGAGCTTTGCATGAAATACTTGGAGTACCGCCATTCCAAGGAGTGCTGAACCCACTTGTTCCGCCACTGTGTAGGCTCACCCAACCAGTGCGGATGACAATCGACATGGCTTAGAGGGGTGGGCGGGGCAGGATTTCCATCCCACAGCGGTAGATGGACAGAGGTGTGCTGCAACCGCTTGTTCAACTGGAGGGAGCTTTGCAAAACCCTTTTCCTCAGCATAATCCACTGTCATGTGGACATCAGCCCCTCCGACCTGGGTGCATGCCAAGTAGGGCACACGCCGGGACTTCGTGAGCTCTGTGTGACTGTTGGTGATGGCCGGTTTGAAGGAACCATTCATCTAGACATGAATTTTGCAGTTCGTCCGGAGGGGACCACTTATGACCGAGCTACTCAATCGCTCTCGCAAGGATGCAGAGTAGCTCCTTTTCAGTAGAGTGTACATGCTCCTTGCCCTCGCTGGGGGAAGGGGCAGCGTCATCCTCTGTGGACCACTTGCCAGATGCCTAAAGGGACACAGCGTCACCCCCTCATCAGAGCCACCAAACGAGATGAGGCCGTGCACTCCAATAGAGGGCCGGAGCTCATCATGTGTGTATTGCACAGGCAAGGACATTATATCAGATGCTCGGGAGGCTCGTGGAGCTTACGCCAGAGTGAGGTCCTCCTCAAACAACTCCATCTCTACTTCGCGGCTACACCATGCCTCCCTGTTTGAACCCTCAAGATCTAACACAGAGGAGGTGGTCAGGAGAGTGTGGGAGGCTGGATCTTCCCTCAGAATGAGGCTGATCTTAGAGCATAACATCTGGAGATTCATGCACTCACAGTGAGGGCAATCTGTCTCCAAGAGAGCTGCTGAGGTGTGGGCGCGGTCCAGGCAACGAATACATCTCTCATGCTCGTCTGACGTCGGGATGTGCCGCTCGCATGAAGAACACTTGTGAAATGACATCTTGAAAATGGCGCATCTACACAAGCTACTCTTTTGAGAAATCCCTAAGGCTTATTTTCAATATAGGAAAGGATACAATAACTCCAAGTGGGTGGAGTCTCGCTGAAGCCTCGCATTATCACGGCAAGCATCGGAATTGCGTTGTTCACCAATCACTTCTTCAACGGCAGAGCAGAGAACTTTTCACTGGAACACTGCAGGGGAGCTGTAAGTCTCCTCGCTGTAGGCGCTAGATGTACAGGCGACGAGTCGTCTTTTCCGCATCTTAGCAGAGAAGATTTGTCCGTTAAGGCGTGTATATCAACCGTGAAGCGTAGAGGGTTTCCAAGGTGAGATGTCCTCAGTCTTGAAGGAAGAAAACTCTGAACAAATGGTGATTGAGCGCCTGCTTATATAGGACATCTGCGCGCCTAAGGGGGTGGGGCTCAAACACCACTGCCAATCAGAGGAATGGCATGATTGAATAGGGTTTCAACCAGACTTCCCATATTGCTTACAGCAATGTCGAGTGAACTGAATATATATATATATATATATATATATATATATATATATATATATATATATATATATATATATATACTGTAGTACTATTGTAGTATAAACATGATTAATTTTAGTAAACCATAGTAACTACAAAATTAAATAATATGCTAAATAAAAGTGAATGATGACTGAGATTAACATACTGTTTAACCCTTTTGTGTTGCACTGAAGAAAGAAGGACATACTGTATGGGTTTGGAACAACATGAGGATGAGTCATTGTTGGGTGAACTGTCCTTTTAACTATGCTTTTACATATCACCTTCAGGACTAGTTGTTCCAGTTAGACATTACCGTGATTTATAAATAAGTTTCTACTCATTGCTTCTATATTGGGGTAATATTGAATATTTTTCAACACATGCTTGTAAGGTGATATAAGTGGCTATTCATAGGCTTTTAATCATTAGAATGGGCTGTAATTAATCTAATTTTATTGTTCAGTGATAGTTAATGGAAGGCAGTGATCAATGTTGTCAGCTAGAAACAAGCCTTAATCATCATGGAACAGGGCAGCTTATGTGGAGCAATTCAGACAAAGTAAAACAGAAGTCAACGTGCAGAATCTGTATTTAAATTAAGCCCATTTCTTCTCTTTCTTGAGGCCAGACAGACTTAAAGTGACCCACTTTTAACACTAGGCATAAATAAATACAATATAATTTAATTAGAGGCTTATGATAAACAAACGTGTCCTGTGCATACAAACAGATATAATCGATGGCAAAGATAGTAAAAATGCCATATTTTCTTTGTCACATATGGCATGAAGTCTAAAACTTCCATATTCAAACATTTTGCTCTTAGGTCCAAATCATTTCTGGCTCATATTTATGTTTATAATGATTATAAATTAGGGGTCAAGCCCCGAAGCCCCTATTGTTTTCATTAGGTTTCTTCTTATTATTATTCTTCCGCTTCTTCTTCTTCTTCTACTTCCGCTCTTGAGTCTATGGCCGCCCATAGAACCACTTGCAGGAAAGTTATGAAATTTGGCACACAGATAGAGGACAGTCTGATCTGTCATCACAGCAAATTTGGCGTCTCTACCTCATACCCTCTAGCGCCATCAACTGCCCAAATTTGCACTCACGTTTATGTTAATAACTTTGAACCGTGAGTCCTAGAAACGAAATTCTTTTGACATCATTTTCCGTCATGAACATTTTTCTTAAAACCTACTTTTTCGAACTCGTCCTAGGTCGTTTGTCCGATTTGCACGAAAATTGGCCTGCATCATCTAGAGGCACTTAAGACAAAAATGTATTCACAGAATTTTGATAAACAATACCGTTTTCGAATGGTGCTTCAACGAATTCGACGAAGAGCACTCCAAAATGGACGTGAGGGTATATCTCTGTAACACTTTAGCATATTAATACCAAACTTATTATTTGTTATAGGCACCATGACTCGAGGGAGCCTGCTCAGTTTCGGAACGGTGCCACCTAGTGGTTATGAGATATGAAAAAAGCACATTTTTGCTTATAACTTCTGAACAGTTTGTTATAAAATCATCAAATTGGTCTCATTAGATTCAGTGGGGTATAGCGAGTCCAACGATATGAAAAGTTCCTATGTCGGCCATTTTGGACGTCGGCCATTTTGAATTTAGCAAAAAATGCTGTATTTTACGAACGACTTGGCGTATCGTTACAAAACTCGGTATGTGTCTTTGGCACCATGCTCTGAAGGGACTCAAAAATTTTCGGGACAGCGCCACCTTGTGGTCAAACATTATAATGCTATTTCTAAAAATGCCAATAGCTATTGACTCCTTATGCCAACTGTCATGAGACTAGTCTTGATAGATTCCTTGGTTCATTCTGTGAACAATGATACCAATTATGTCAACCTGCCAAAATAAGAACATTCTGCATTTATTTGCAAAAAATCTGATTTTTGCACAACACTACTTTTAAAGTTGCTTGCTCAGCTTCATTGCACAGTGTTTGTTTACTGTTTACTTTTAGTATGCGTTTGACTTAAAAAAAAAATAAAAAATAAGAACTTCAAAAAGAGTGTTAAAAACACTTTGTAATGTTTTACTGTTGTAAACTACAGTTTGTACTTTTCAAAAATGTGAAAAAAGGAATGTTATTTTGTACTTATTAATGTGCAAAGACAAAAGCTGTTTACATTGATATTCTTTGAAATTTCAGTCATTGGAATAGAGAAAAAAATAAATAGAAATTACGGCATTTGTTATTGGCAACTGTATATTAGAATGTACATCAATGTGAACAATTTTTAATGTTAATAAAACATTTTCAAATTCTACAACTCTGCTGTTCCATACTATTAAACATGCATACATTTTTTATAAATAATTCAAATTACTACTAGGCAAATTTACACAACATTTTGTGTATCTCAACCCAACAATGACCAAACTACTGTAATATTGTAACAGCGCCACATAGTGATCAACAGTTATAAAGAATGACATCATAATACACTAATTACAACACAGGCTGCAACTAACAGTAGTACGACAAGCCTAATGCTGCATCCCAATTCGCCTACTTATACTATGCCCTAAAAGTATGTACTGTTTTTCTGATGAAAAAGTAGATACTTTTGAGTGTGTATCAGAACAGTATGCACGTTTTGGGACATACTAACACATCATAAAATTGCATCTTGAAACGTCTTGGTTACTGATGTAACCTCTGTTCCCTGATGGAGGGAACGAGACAATGTGTCAATGTAGTGACACTAGGGGTTTGATCTTGAGAGCCCCAATCACCTTTGCTTAAAATAGAAAAGGCCAATGAAAATTGGCGAGTGATATTTGCATGCCACTCTCCGGCCCGGACATACGGGTATAAAAGGAGATGGCGTGCATCACTCCTTCAGATTTATGCTGAGGAGCCGTTAGAGAGTCCTGGCCATGTCAGCGGCTGGTTCAGCGCTGCGGCAGGAGGGACACAACGTCTCGTTCCCTCCATCAGAGAACAGAGGTTACATCAGTAACCAAGATGTTCCCTGACTGTCACTCACTCGACGTTGTGTCGATGTAGTGACACTAGGGGTTCCTATAGGAAATGCCGCAGGCGCTGAATCGTGTCACGAGGCACGGAAGAGTGGACATGGACAAGCTGCTGTGTGCCTCGCAGTGAGCGCTCAACCATGTCGTGACCTTCCAGCGAGTTAGGTAAGGCATCTCCCTAGTCCCGTTAAGGGAGGAGAGGGCACTTACCCAAGTAGGCTACCGGCGGTGCCTTTCCTGATTTTCTGTTAAGCAATTTCCCACCGAGCACTTTCTAGAATAGCGCTGGGAAGTGCTCTTCCCTATCCAGGAAGGAGAGCACTACAGAGACCACATCCTGCCGGAGGGAGGTTAACATGTGGAGCATACCTCACATGAACTTATCAACGGGGAAGTACACATATGGAATGATTCCACAAGAGGACCCTGTCTACAGAGAGGGTACACAGCACAGTGGCCAAGACAGAGTAAGCTCTGACGAGGGGAACCACAGGTTTCACATAAGGGGGAAACTGAACAGTGGAAACTCATCATATGGGTTTACCAAAGGGGAATCACCATACATGGAGCACTGAGCCCAAGCACACGGCACCACGAGTACTGGGCCTGGTGGCATTACTCCTCCACCGAGTTCGTCACCGGACAATGCTAAAGAATTAAAGAGGCGTCCGGAGTTCGCTGGTACGGGGAACTGTTGTGGACAAAAAGTGCACATTATCACCTTTTAAAAAAAGGGGAAAGGCGCAATGCAAGTGGTACACCCAACCGGCCGCCTGGTCTACCTGCTGTTACCGCGTAACACTCGGGTCGAAACCGGGTCTATGTGTAGGTTATAAAACCTCACAAAGATATTGGCCGTAGCCCAACCCACAGCTCTGCATATGTCTGCTAGAGAGGCCCCCTTGCCAGTGCCCAGGAGGACGCAACACCTCTAGTGGAGTGCGCCCGGACTCCCAAGGGGCACAGCAAGTCCTGAGACTGGTATGTGAGAGAAATGGCATCCACAATCCAGTGGGCTAGCCTCTGCTTGGAGACAGCTTCTCCTTCTGCTGTCCTCCAAAACTGACAAAGAGCTGCTCCGAGTGTCTAAAACTCTGCGTTTGGTCCAGATACATGCGCAGGCGTGAACTGGACACAGCAACGACAAGGCTGGGTCTTCCGCCTCTGAAGAGAGCACTTGCAGGTTCACCACCTGGTCCCGAAAAGGAGTGGTGGGAACTTTGGGCACCTAACCGGGCCGGGGTCTCAAGATCATGTGAGAGTGTGCCGGCCCGAACTCCAGGCATTCGCTGGTAACAGAGAGTGCCTGAAGGTCCCCCACCCTCTTGATGGAAGTGAGCGCCACCAGGAGGGCCATCTTCAGAGACAGAGTGCTGAGCTTGGCCTGCTCCAGGGGCTCAAACGGGGCTCTCTGTGGAGCAGGTAGGACCACAGAGACATCCCAAGAGGGGATCAGGCATGGTCTAGGAGGATTCAATCTCCTCGCGCCTTTGAGGAACCTGTTGATCAGGTCGTGCTGTCGTGAGCGAGTTGCGACATGCGACGCAAGCGTACGCCACCTTGGCGGTTTATGTATACTATGGTCACCGTGTTGTCGGTTCGGACCAACACATGCTTGCTCTGAATCAATGGCCGGAGCCTCCTTTTTTATGATTGAAAGTTTACTTTTTCTAACTCCTCATACACTGTTCATCGGACTCTAACCAAAAACATGTCATAAAGCTTCTTTTACTGCTCAGAGTGCCGATAATTGGCTTGACCCCGGTATCGTTGCTTGCAGCTATATTTATTATTATAATTATTATTATTTTCAATTGGATAAACACATTTTACCAAATAATTAGCCAACTTCCTCAAACTACATACACAAAGCCCATAATAAAATACCACATTTCCAAAATCTTACACACACTATTTGCTGAAAAACTTAACCCACAGCAGTAAAAAACTAAATTATCCAGTCAGAATTACACTCAGAAAAGCATTTGCACACACTAAGCAAAAGATAACACTTTCTCAACAAAATTGATTTTATTCAGATTGTAAAAGAAACAAAAAAACAAACAAAAAAAGTCAACAAAGAAAAACAGCCTGACACTTCAAAAACAAACATTTTATTTCTCAATTTACTGTATTTACTGCATACTCAATTATCAATGTATTTATTGTAACATTTTGAAAGAAAAACTTGGCGATGTAAAAAAGTGGCTATCATTTTTTTCCACCACCATATTGACAATTTCAGCTTCTTGATTTGGGGTGAATAGGGGATTTCTTCCACTATTTGATTGTCTACTTTCAATTCTGTAGTGGTTGAAAAATTTGGGTTTCCCATACATAGGAAAGCCAAATACTGTGCTAATATAAAATACTGTAAGAAATATCTGTAACCAACAACCTGTTCTCTGTTCGAAATGTGTTAATTATTCCAGCTCAGGGGCGTAGGAATGATCTGAAAACTGGACATATCCTAAATCTCATCGGCCTCTCTTCAAAATATCACGGTCAAAATAAAAAAAAATAAAAAAAAATAAAATAAAAAAAATGTTGAGGGATTTTTTAGAATATGTTTTATAATTTGAAAGAAAGCATATCAACTGAACTTTTAAGAAACATCTGCATTTTTTATGATAGAACTTTAATAATTAGAACTAAAATGTAGAAACCATGTATGCAGGGGCGGGTTTACGATTTCTGAGGCCCCAAGCAACCAACCAACCCGGTAGTAAGTAAAGACAATTTATTTTAAATTATAATTTTAAATTCTTCCTATCAGCCGTTGTAGCCATGTGCATTCAAAATGTTTAATGAAATAAAAATCTAGTTAAAGATAATTCATGCATGTTTTCCAGTTTTTCCACAATACAGTGATAAAAAAGCAATATCTACCTACATATATGTTTACAAAACACTTTGTGTGTGTGTGTGAACAGGGTGTGCAAAACCTGCTACTTCACCCAATAACATTTTGAAATTCAGTTGTTACAGTATATATTAATATTATAACCTAACAAGTATTTATTGTTGTCTAGATTGTCATTATAATATGATGCAGAGTTATTATTACTTTGAGGATTTGTTGTATACAATAGTAATATACGTAGTTCTGTCTTATTTACTTTCACCTTGAGCTTATATTCTAATGCAGCAGTGTACTGTTCATCATGTTGCAAAAGGCTGTATTTTATGTAAACATCATAGGCAACATTCGTTACAGTATTGTAACAGTAAACATACAAGCCACGGCGGACCCTCAGCACACTAGAGCATAAGAAAAAAAACAAGAAAAAAAAACATTGCTGTTTATCAAGCGCTGAAACTTTGCTTGGTGCAGAATAATCCGGAATAATGTTAAAAATTGTAACAGTCACCTCTTTGCAGCCTGAACTTGTTCTCATTAAATCTTTGTGACACCTGCACTAAAAACAGTCTAGACGCAGCGCAGCGAATGAAACAGAACGCAGGTGTCTTTTTAACTTGACACAGTGTCTAAAATGTGCCGGTCCTGTATGAGACACTGAAGAAACAGCAAGACGCGATACAGCAGTCAAGGACGTTTGTCCAGCGCATGTTTACATAGAAAAACAATGGAAAAACAGAGCAGATGTACGCACGTTCAATGTGAACGGCCCCTCATCCGTTTGCGCATATCTGTGTGAGTGAGCGCGTGGGTGAAACAAGTGCAGAAGGCCTGTATATTTTTTTCATAAATTACAAACCCGAAGCCAAAGTCCTACTGACCCGAACCCGGTGACTTCGTGAACCGCTCTGAGACCGCAGACAACACCGTATTCGCATGTGTACCCAGAAAAATATGTCACCCCTCAAGTGGTTTTTGCAGAGCTTTCCTGCTCGGGCTGGGGGGGCCCCGATGTCCGGGCCCCACGCAATTGCATGGTTTGCATGGAGGGTAAAACCGCTACTGCATGTATGACTGGAAATTTTTACATTAAACAAAATAATTATTCTTTAATTTAATGACTGTCAAACATTATAAACACTGGTCCAGGTAGCCAGAACCAAAGAATCAAAGCACAGGTTATAAAACCTTTTTTTTTTTTTTCTAAAATAGATATGCCACAAACATCACCATTACCATTAATCAAAATTCAAGATAACAGCCAAACAAAAAATATGGAAAAGTCAAAGAATAATTTCATTGTTTAGATGTATACCAGGGGTGCTCACACGTCTAAATGAGATCTACTTTTTCATAATGTTATTATTAGGGATTTCACGATACCATTTCTTTGAGAATGAGTACGAGTCCGATACCTGTTTTTTTCTGAACTCAATGTCAGCAGTTTATTTAAATTTTTTCATAAAAACTGTGTTTAAATAAATACATTAATTAAAACTTTAATAATTTTTTTTTTTATTTTTTGTCAAATAAAGTGATGCATAACAGAGTATCACAGTTGTGAGACACTGCTTAAATCTAATACAATTACTACTGATTTATTATTATTAGTAGTAGTAGTAGTAGTAGTAGTATAACAGTGAATATTACATAACTATACAGTAGTGAGTCTGTATATGACTCATGCTAAAAAGTGAATTAGCGCTCTGCCTACTGTCATCTGCTACAAACAGAGTATGCTATGCTCATAATAGTGTTTTCCATGTATGAGTCAAGGATCTCTTAAAGGTATGAGCAGTTTGTGTCTGCACACATTCACATGCACACATAAAACGCTGCACATGCTAACTATCTATTTATCTCATAAATCACAGCTTTTGCAGTTAAATAATCTCACTAGGACATGACGTGATTTTAATCTGCGTGCTGAATATTTATGTAATGACAGTCGAATGTCAGATGGCATCGGCTTTTTGGTATCAGAGCATATTTACATATTTACCAGTACATGAGTGCAGTATCGGACCCGATTCCAATACCAGTATCAGTATCGGTGCATCCCTAGTTATTATAGCAAGATTTACCATACACAATATATACATACTGTAGTTGGTAGTTAAATTTGACAATTATCTATGTACCTATTTTGATACCACAACCAATAATAATATATATATATTTTTAAATTATGCAAGCATTGTTTCAAATTCTCAAGTAATTATTCAAGTCAACAGTCTGCAATCAAATAAGAACAAAGAAACACATGAATAAAAAATAAAAGCAATAAATAGAAACAAATAATAATAAAAAAAAACAACAGAACAAAAACTCAAATTAAGAAAAAAGTGCTTTTTTAACAGTTTAAAAAACAGTTAACAGTAGTAGCCTCTCAAGTATTCAAGTAAACATTTAGAATGAAATTAAATGTAACATAAATACTAGTTACTGGTCTTCACTGTTTGATTATATTCCAAAAATACTTTTTAAAGCTACTAAATTTATCGAGCCAAGAGCAGTGAGTGGTTTATTTGTTTCCTTGTTTAGCAGCAGGTCTATTAGGTTACATTTATACTTCAAGTCCGACATTTTGATACAAATCCACTGTTTACATTCATTTTAGACATTACTGACTGTATTTACATTAACACCTCACCAAGACAGGCATTTTTGGCGGAATTTTGAAGTGTATTTGACTATTTAGGCACACCCTCAGCACACTAGAGCATAAGAAAAAAACAAGAAAAAAAAAAAAACATATCCACATTACCATGTGCGCTATCGGAGCACAAGCGCATGTACAGTGCACACATAAACCGCATGTCAGTCAAACAGCGATGTATAAGCTACAGTAGCGGGAAAATAAAAAAATACATTTGTAATATTTTTATTATTTGTGTCTTTTCTCTCTCTATCCTCTTTCCCTTTTGACCTGTTATTGAGATCGACCAGTGGTTTTCTTGCAATCAACGCAATGAGCACCCATGATGTATATATTGATGCATGTGGACAGATAATTTTCTATGCCAGTTTGCCAGCAAGCAAGTTAGCAGCCTACCGTCTTACTTTTAGGAAAGTGCCAGGTAAAGGTGAAGGAAAAGAGGAGAAGAGAAGGAATTTTAGAAGAGAGTAAGAGCGATGTAAAGAGTGTGACTATGAGCAGGTGTCCCTGTGCTGTGGAGTCAGCTGCAATAGTTCATATATTCAATCACTGAATGTAGTTATTTCAAAAAGTCAAGGGGACATGTTCCCCTCAGTTATAATGGTTCCTACGCCCCTGTTCCAGCTACAGTGCAGTGTTTCCCACAGGATTTTGTGAGACTGTGGTATGTACATTTTAAAGTTAAATGCATCAATCTGGTGCACTATGAAAGCAAAAATAAAAGGCTAGATCTATGAAGAACTTTGTGCTCTTGTAAACAATTTTGTGCTCTAGTTGTAATTTAATCAAGACGGTAACAAACCACAAGAAGGATGTTCCATTTTCAGTCAGAGACTGTAAAGACTAACAAAAAAGAGGTCAGCAATTGCTCTTGTGTCATTGCCCACATATGGCTTCAGCCACCCTTTGAATTCAGGGATTAACTCCCATTCTTTTCTATACTGTGAGTCAGTGTTGTAGTACTCGAGATCGGTCTTGGTCTCGAGACCACTTTTTGAAGGTCTCGGTCTCGTCTCGGAATCAACCGCATTTATACTCTGTCTTGTCTCGGTCTCAGACAAAGAGGACTTGGGATTTTATTTCAAGACCGGTCAAGACCACAACTGCGGGGATATCACTAAATTGCCTGTCTGATTTATTTGTTAACATCACAATGTTTGTTTCCCAAACAATGTGCCCACTAGTGTGCCGTGAAAGATTGTCAAGTGTGCCATGGAAAATTATCAAATTCCTCAAAATAAATAAATACAGTTTTTTTCCGGTATTTTAGTGAAGGCATAGAGATGGTAGAAGAGTTTTAAAGTTGACAATTCAGTATATTTTCCATTACAAAGTATTTTATGCAACCAGAATAAATATTTTGTCCATTATTGTTCAAACAAACTCTAGTCCGCTGTCAATCGCAACTCCTCACATGCCCACAAAATGATGCTTCATCATCACACATGTAGTAAAAACATTCAGTCAGTGAACCGAATACATGAATAGAATATACAACAGGTGTATTGTTTTACTCAAAGACTAAAAGCTGTTTATTTGTGCACAGCATAGAGTTACAGATGTTATGAACAGATGTGGCTTACTTGTCGCATTTCTCTCATGAAACATAAAAAGAATATGAGAAACTGTCACATACGATTACTAAAAGCAAATGTTTTAACCCTTAAAACAAATCTCCTGTTTTAACCCTTACCAGCCATAGCTTTCAAATTTGGGAACAATTATTCCCATGGTTCCTGACTCAGTATCTTCGCCATCCAATCACCGATTTTATTTCTGAAAACTGCCAGATACTCATGACAATATAAGCTAAACGCACATATGATTGGTTAGGGGTTACTGGTTGTGAATAATAAATGTATCGTCATCCGCGTCATCCTCCATTTGCCTGGGCGGAGCAGAGAGGATACTGTACACTGGGAGATTACCCTCAGTGTTGAACAAATTGAAAACTGAGGCAATCTTTCGAGGTAAGACAAGTTGTTTAACAGGTGTTGTCAATATTGTCTATTGAAAGTCAAAATGTTTTAGTTACGAAGCATTTATTTGTAGGAGTAACGCTAGTTATTTCTGGAAAAAAATTACATGACCGTCGGCATTCATCGGACAGGCAGCTAGCCTCTATTTTTAAGCAAATTTCTGTGAAACTTGCTAAATAAACATTAGCTAACAATACTATGAACATTTTTAGTTAAATATCAATAACTTTTTTGGCCAATTTTGTCGCTTGTGGAAGACAGTCAAACCTTTTTAGTTACGAAGCATTTATTTGCGCTAGCTAGTTTTTTTCTGGAAAAATTGACGTGACCGTCATCGGCGAGCCTCTTCTTTTTATATAAATGTTTTTTTGGCAGTTTCTGTGAAACTAGCAATACTATGTACATTTTTAACTAAATATCAATAACTTTTATTGTCAATTTTGTCGCTTGTGAAAAATCTGCCTGAAGTAATGTGAGGCAGAGAGCAGACGCTGTTCAATCTTTTTTTGTTGTTTTTTTTTTGCTTTTTTTGACGCTGTTCAGACCTGCCTGGAAACTGGCCTGCTAGTTAGATAAGTTATCTAGCTTGTTGATTTTCACATGTAATAAAAAAAAAAATGGTAGACATCTTTCTATAATTTAGCAGATAGCCTTACCCATCCATCACACAGACATGATATTAGGTTGTGTGTAGCTTCCTGTTCACAAGGAAAGTGTGAGAGGGCTGTCTGCAGTTGGACATTCTGCTTAGTCTGCAAGCCTTTGGTGACTATTCAGTGTATGGATTTGTGAAGAACACTGATCCCCAGCCAAGACCATCAACTGGTTATATATGAATGTGTATGTATTGTTTGTTTCTATTTCTCATATGACTGATACTCACAGTAATATTAATACTGTTACTCTTATAATTTTGGGTATGGCTAGCCATTCTCGCACAGGTCCCAAGTCAGCTAGAAAGCGTAAATGCTTCCCTGACTCTGTTTCTTATCCCTCGTACTCTGACATCGATTCACAGCCACCAAAACCTCTCCCATTTAAGCCTAGCCGTCCATTTGGTAGGTTGCGTGCGTCAGGCTGTGTGTTCAACCTCCAATATGATGTTGCAAGAAATTGACTTTTTCATGCTGTTTTTTACTCAGGCTGAACTTGCTGAGATATGCAGCTTTACAAACCGTCAGGGGTGGGAGCTCGTCCTAAACTGTCTGTCATATTCCAGCTACCAAGGAGCTTGGATGGAGGTGACCCCCGATGAATTTTAAAAATTTCTTGGGTTGCTCATTTACATGGGGTTTTCAGTTCTCCCTGATTCATTGGGGAACCAAGTTACTTCATGGCTCGTGGGCGAGGGTCATGTGACTGCTACAAGGCTCTTTTAGCAACTCTACATGTTGTAGACCCTACCACAGAGGATAATCAGGATAGAGGATCACCTTAGGAAGTTGTGTTATCTTATGGACCACTTCAAACAAAAATGCCAGCAGCTCTTTCAGCCTAACCAAAATCTCGCAATAGATGAACGTATGGTCAAGTCTAAAGCTCGGTCAGGATTTAAATAATACATGAAGGGCAAGCCTATTTGGTGGGGTTTTAAATTATGGGTAATTGCAACATCAGACTCGGGGTATACTCTCGACTTTAATGTTTACACAGGTAGTCATGATGGCTGTGTCACTGACTTGGCCACCAAAGTAGTTGAATCATTACTGCAGCCATTCAAAGACCAGGGCCACAATGTTTGGTTTGACAACTTTTACACATCCCCAGCTCTTATGGTTAAGTTGTTAGAAATGGGAACTATTGCCTGTGGGACATGCAGGGTGTATCGTAAACTGTTTCCTGCAGAATTTAAAGACATCAAAAGATGGGAACGCAAGACAGCTCGTGGGTATGTGAGGTGGTGTAGGATTGAGGGGAATATACTTGTAATTCAGTGGAAGGACATGCGTGCAGTTACATGCCTCTCCAATTTCCACAATGCAAATGGCTCAACTGAAATTACTAGGTTTGAAAAAATGATGGCGACTGGACAAAAGAAGTAGCCCTCCAGCCCACTGTCATCAGCGATTATAACAAAAACATAGGCAGTGTTGATAGGTCAGACCAAATGATAAAATCTTACGACGTCCTACAAAAAACACAGAAGTGTTTGAAGACTCTTTTTTTCCACTTCATAGACATTGCCGTCGTCAATAGTTTCATATTGTTTAAGGAATGGCAACACATTCATGCGGCACCAGGGGATGAGCATAGACCGGTGAACTTAACCCAGATAGATTTCAGAGAAAACCTGGCTCGTCAGCTGGGAGGTATCGATACGCAAGTTTCCCTTTGCATACACTAAAGCCTATAGTCCCTCCTTCGTCATTACTCCACACAGCCCATGTCCCTACATTTGAAGTTGGCTATGCTATCGGAAAAGTAGGACTGAAAATAAAATAAAACTAAAGTAGCTTGTTGCGTGCCGGAACGTAATGGCAAAAGACTTGGTTCGCGATAGGAACTGTTTTCAGTCTTGGCATTCAGCTGAGTGTGACCAGTTTCGCGAAGAGGCCTAGCTTGGCTGTGTTTATTGGTGTTGTCGTCCTCCCCCTCCTCTCTTTTCTCCCTCTCTTCTCTCCACAGGTATTGCAGTTGTTGAGTATTTATGAATTTATATATATTCTGATCCTGCAATCTTTATTAAAAATGTATTTACTGTAGATAATTCAAAAGTTTGATTTTGTATGTTTTGCTGTGTAATTCGTGTGTAATTCTAATGTTCAAATTAAATAAAGTGTGTTTTATTGAACACATAAAATGTATATTTCAGTGTTTGTGTCCTTCAATTTCAGATGCAATCTCAATTTATTATTACATGTGATAGAAGTGGCGCCATGCGAGAAGCAGGCTTATGATTGCAAGCTCTGCGCACTTTGCTAGTTTTTTTTAAGTATTTTCATGTTATAATCTGGTGAGATTCGATACACTCAGTTACATACTTGCTCTTTGAGGTAAACATGGCAAAGAAGTCAAAATACTCAGACTCTGGAGACATTAAAAGACTTTTACGTGCTCAAGCTGAGGCCTCTGGCGGCCCTGCGAGTCGGGGTCTCGAGTTGGAAGGCACGTCGAGAGAAGAAATTCAGCGTCAACTGTCCAACGTCTCAGTGATGCTGACGAAGGTTGTTGCTGACTTGGAGGATCTCGCTGTAATACGTCGATCGATTCTGGCGATGGAAACAAAATTCTCTGAATTGGTCACAAGAGTGTCGGATGTTGAGAAAAGGATCGATTATCTGGAGTCATCGAAAAGGGAATTATCCGTTAATCCGCCCGTGTCCAAAACAGACTTGGAACACATTTTGGAAAAACTGGAATTTTTCAAAAATATGAACCGAAGGAATAACATAAGGATTGTTGGAATTCCTGAGCATGAAGAAGGCAGTCGAGTCTGATTGACATAACAGGCCATAAGCTGGAAATTAAGTGAGCTCACAGAGTCCCGGCTTGCAGATCTGCTGAGGGACACAGGCCCCGATCAATTCTGGCCAAATTTCTGAGATCATCCGATCGTGTTGCGCCAGGCGAGGAGCAAAGGAAAACTTTCTTGGAAGAATCACAATATTTTCTTGATCCCGGACTTTGCAAATTCGACAAGAGAGAAACGCGATCAGTTCAAGGAATGTAAGAAACTCTTACATCAATGGAAGATTGCTTTTACATTGATGTTTCCGGCCAAACTGAGAATAGACACCAAGGACGGCAGCAAAGTATTTACATGTCCCAAACTGGCACTCTCCTTCATAAATACATTGGAGTGAGTAAGCCATTTGATGTTTCTTATATTAGTGGATTGACTCGCTTTTCAGTGACTTGATTGTCTGAGGAAGCTGGGTGCTATTTTTGTTTCTCTTTGCGTTGGCTCCGCCTGGCGGCTAGAGTTTGTTTTGTGGAATGACACTTCCTTCAAGAAACTTTTGCATTGAAGGAAGGTCGTTTTTACACTGAAATTCCAGGCCAGATTTAGAATGGTCACTATGAATAACCACAAAATATCTACATGCTCACATAAAGGACGTCTTTTATAAAGTTGCTGTCTGAGGAAACTGAACGTCTGTATATCAGCTGGAGTTTGTTTTGTGGAGGAACACACCTTCAAGACAGTTCTGTGAATTAATCTACATGTTTTTTGTGTTTATTCTGCCTGTTGGCTGGGGTATGTTTTACAAAGTATTTTCTGTTATGTAATTTTGCCTCACAAAATTTGTGCAGTCAAAACTTGAGCAATCCAATGGCAAAGTTGTTGCGGGGTCTCTCGTAGGCGTACATGGACCTTTTGAGTTTAGAGGGATTGACGCCAGTTGGCGCTGTCGTGTGTGGGGTTAATGCACACGTTTTTCTTTTTTCTGTTTGTTTTGTTCGGGGGGAAGTTCGGGGTTTGAGTGTTGCACTAATGTTGAAATGTGGACTGTACAATCTTATTTTTGACAGACAATATATTTTTTCTGTTATATCAAAATGTCAAATGTTAATATGAGTGGACTATCTCTCACCACGTGGAATGTGAATGGGTTGGAGCACCCCATAAAAAGAGGTTATTTCTTTTCTTAAGCGTAAGAAATATGATATAGTGTTTCTTCAAGAAACACATCTTTCCCTGCAGGAAGCTGAAAAATTTGGGAAGATATGGGGTGGACATGTTTTCTTTAGTGCAGGCTCAAGTAAGAGTAGGGGAGTCATTATATTGATAAATAAACATCTACAATTCAAATTTCTCAAACAGATTAAAGATAAATTAGGGAGAATCATTATCATTTTAGCATAAATTCAGGGGCAAAGTCTGATTTTGGCTAATATTTATGCACCTAACGCTGATGATCAGAGCTTTTTTATAGATCTTGAAGGGATGTTGCAAGCCGCTGTTACCCCTCATGATATAATATTGGGAGGAGACTTTAATCCTTTGAAGGACTTAGTCCTTGATCATAGTGAAGTAAAAGTGTGTAAGCCCCCTAGAGCAACACTGACACTTCACAGGATGTGTAAAAATCTTGGTCTTGCAGATATTTGGTGACTTTTGAACCCATCTGCTAGAGACTATACATTTTCATCAGTCCATAAGATTTATTCTAGAATAGATTTATTTTTTATATCTAAGTCCCTCATTTCACCTGTTGTTGATTGTTGTTGATTGTTCAACTGGAAACATTTTAGTCTCCGATCACGCCCTGGTGAGTTTAGAGGTGTTGCCACATACGGAGAAAAATAAATCATATAGTTGGCTCCTTAATGTATCCCTGTTGCAAAATCCTGATTTCCAACAAGTGTTAAAGACTGAAATCAGTGTTTATATGGAGACCAACTGGTCCTCAGTATCCTCTGTGGGCGTGGCTTGGGAGGCACTTAAGGCGGTTCTTAGGGGTCAGATCATACAGTATGCCTCATTCATCAAAAAATCCAAAGCACGAGAACTCGTGGAGTTGGAAGGAAATATTAAAAGTGCCGAGGCAGAACTGAAATGCCAAATGTCATCTGATGGCCTCAGAGAATTGACCCGATTGAAATACAGATATAATACTATTTTGTCACAGAAAGTGGAGTTTTGGCTATTCAGGGCAAGACAGTCATACTTTGAGTCAGGGGACAAAGCAGGGAAGCTTTTGGCTAGACATATAAAGCAGAGAGAGTTTTTTCTACCATTCCCTCTGCTGGTGGTGAAATTTTTACCTCAGCCATTGATATTAATAATGCCTTTAAAGAGTTCTATCTTGATCTCTATAGTTCCATGTCTTTGTTTACTGATGAAGATATTAGAAATTTTGTGGAACCATTAGAACTCCCTAAATTGACAACGGAGCAAAAAAATTATCTTGATTCTGAGATAACCTTGGAGGAACTTGACAAGGTAATTAAGTCCTTACCTACAGGCAAGGCTCCGGGGCCAGATGGTTTTGCCGCTGAATTTTTAAGATCTTATGCTACAGAATTGGCTCCACTTTTGTTAGAAGTTTATACAGAATCATTAAAGAATGGAAAGCCTTCCTCCAACCATGACACAAGCCCGGATCAATCTGATTCTTAAAAAGGACAAAGATCCAAGTGAGTGAAAAAGTTACCATCCAATTTCCCTGATCCAGCTAGATGTAAAAATGTTGTCAAAGATTTTGGCTAACCGATTAAGTAACTTATGACATCTCTTATACATATAGATCAGGTGGGGTTTATTCGGGGCCATAGCTCTTCTCATAACATTAGGCGTTTCATCAATATCATGTGGTCAGTGGCGAATGATCAGTCTCCGGTTGCTGCCATCTCACTTGACGCCGAAAAGACGTTTGATATGGTAGAATAGGATTATCTTTTTAAGATTTTGGTAATGTATGGGTACGGGAGTACATTTGGTGGTTGGATTAAGTTGCTTTATAGACACCCTGTAGCAGCGGTACAAACAAATTGATTAATTTCAGATTATTTTACTCTGAATAGGGGCACCCGGCATGGTTGCCCTCTTTCCCCATTATTATTCTGTCTTGCCCTGGAACCATTAGCAGCTGCGATAAGAAAGGAGGATGATTTTCCTGGGGTGACGGCGGGAGGCGTGGCGCATAAGCTTCTGCTTTACACAGATTATATTTTATTATTTGTCTCTGACCCAACTAGATCTATGCCTTGCCTCCACAGAATTATTAATTCTTTTTCCAAGTTCTCAGGATACAAAATCAATTGGTCTAAATCCAAAGCTTTGGCTCTGACAGCGTACTGTCCAGTAACGGCCTTCCAGCTGGGCAACTTCCAATAGCCCAAACAGGGCAATAAGTATTTGGGGATTTTATTCCCAGCAAATCTGTCTGATTTAGTTAGAGTTAATTTTGACCCTTTAATAAAAAGGTTTTTGAGCGATGCGGGCAGGTGGGCTTCATTTCATTTATCAATGATTGGGAAGGTTAATGTTATTAAAATGAATTGTATTCCAAAATTTAACTACCTGCTACAATCTCTCCCTGTAGATGTCCCCCTCTCTTATTTCAAGCAATTTGATAGCATAGCGAAGTCCTTCATTTGGAATGGTAAGCGTCCCAGATTGCATTTCAATAAGTTATATAGGCCGATTGACAAAGGTGGGCTAGGCCTACCCAAGATTTTGTTTTATTACTATGTGTTCAGTCTCAGACATTTGGCTCATTGGTCTCTTCCACCTGAGAGAGCTCCTCCCTGGTTTGATATTGAACAGGAAGTTCTTGCCCCTATTTCGCCATTGCAAAGCCTCTCTATCAAACTAATCAGAGAACTTAAGTCACACCCCGTTATTTCACATGTACACTCATTATGGACAAAAGTGTTCAGAATGTTTAAATCTGACATTTATTAAAATGTTGCCTCAAGCATATGGCAGAACCCATGATTGTTATCGGTAAGTCCCCTTTCTGCTGGTCGGAGTGGATTGGGAGGGGGGTTACTACACTCGGTGATCTATATGAGAGTGGAGTGTTGAGATCTGAAATCTTGTTCAACATTTTGGGATCCCCAGATCTCAGTTTTATAGGTATTTACAACTGCGCCACCTGCTTTGTTCTGTTTTTAGGAGTAGCACACACCCCCCTAAAGCAGCAGATACTCTAGGAGAGGTGATTACTGGTTTTGGAAAAGGTCATGAGACATCAGTGTATTACTCCCTGTTAATTCAGAGTCTGGGGGAAGGAGCTTTAACTTCTTTCAAGAGAGTATGAGAGAAAGACTTCAACTTGGTAGTGGAGGAGGGAGTGTGGGCTAGGATTCTTAAAAATATTAAGTCTGCATCTAGAGATTCAAGGTTGCGTCTTATGCAATTCAAAATTTTGCATAGATTTTATTGGACCCCCTCTAGATTGTATAGGCTTTGTCTTAAAGACACACCCACCTGCTGGCGATGCCAATCGGAGGATGGAGACGGGGGGGGGGGGGGGGGGGGGGTTGAGCTGGGGAGGGGGAGGGGGGTTGAGGGGTTTAAATGATGATTTTATATATATATATATGTTTTGTATTTCCTTGTTATTGTATGATTTAATAAAAAATGTTAATTACAAAAAAAATATTAGAACAGGTGCTCAAAAGGAGTATTTGAGGAGTGGTTATGTGAAATGTTAATCTTAACATTCTAAATATTTGTTTTATTCCGTTTTCCCACTAATCACTAGAATGGTCATAACTTTTAAACAATAGATTATATTTCTAATCCATCTGCTATTCTACATTGCCCTAAAAATTATATATATTTCATACACTCTAAGTTTCCCTCTAGCTTGTAACTAAAATGGTTGAAAATGCAGTTGTCTGATGATGTATGGTGGCCGGAGAAAATCTTGGTAAAAATTGCTGTGTGAAATCTTATTGATAAAGGATGATTAGCCTTAAATAATCATACATATATTTATATCATTTGAAAGCCCTAGTTCTTCTCTTCAATATGGTATATACAGTTCAGGTGTGTAATGTTATATGAATATGAATATAATATGAATTTGGATATGAATAACATATTCTGGCACAGAATGGAATTTTAAGAATTTTGGGCTCAGGCTTTAAAGGGTTAAACAAAACAGGAATCACTGTGATACAATGTGTAGATTCTGAGGTACTGTAATCTTCATGGAGTGCATTTGACATCTGAACCAGTGAATGGAGACCGGGTAGCTGCTCCAGGGTCCTAGTGCCTGCCTGGTCAAACTGCCACTTATGTTTTTTTCTCTCTATCAACAACGCTATTTTGACAGGGTATAGTCAGGTGCGACTTTATTTCCTGAAAATACAGTAAATAAATAAATAATAAAAAATGTATTTGCTGTGCCGTTGCAGGAATTAATTTGCAAGGACATATCTACAAATTGGAAAAGACAAATTTGTTGGTAGTTCATTATCCAGTTAGTACTCTTGGCATCTGTGACCTCATTATATATATATAATCCACTGGAATTGTGCAAGCTTTGTTTAATGAAATCTCACTGTATAGAAGCAACTATAATGTATATATATATATATATATATATATATATATAGAAAGAGTGAGAGGGAGAGAGTGAGAGAGAGAGTACCTATGTTACTTGCATTTTTTGCATAGCCAAATTTCAAACATTACGAGTTCACACTACTAAGACAGACAGAAAACATGTCTTGAAAAGGAAAACTATTGACGATGGTTATGTGGGATAGTGGTGTGCCATGGGATTTTTTAATCATAAAAAGTGTGCCGTGGAAAATAAAAGGTTGGGAAACACTGACTTAAACCACAAAGAGTTCATCTGCAAAAAAGCATCCAAAAGAAAACCCACAGCAGTATGTAAATTCTGCAATGGAATGCTTACCGAGACGGCTCGAACCATATCAAACTTTTATCGGCACATAGAAATGAAGCATAAAGAAAGGTGAGCTAAGTGTAAGTGATGCTAGCTAGCTAACGTTAGCAATCTGCCTCTTGCTGCATTCCATTCAACATGGAAAGTTACAATATTGTTTAAGAAAAGACAGAGAAAAGTAAAGACTTAAGTACTGAATAATTGTTTGATATATTCTGTACTTAATGATGGTTTCTAGGGGAAGAGTCATCCAGAAAACCTGATGTGATACTTGCACAAACATTTTATTGTTTTAGGTGGATGGTAAAACTTGGAAAAGTAGTGTTGAATAAAGATGATTAAGTTGATTTCAGCTCCTTAGTGTTTGTATTTGTTTGCTCATAGAAAGCAAAGGAACATTCACACACATACAATTCAACTCTGCAATGCCTTTTAATTATTTATCAAGACATTTCTCATGGTATGATACACTGATACACACACACACACACACACACACACACACACACACACACACACACACACAGAGAGAGAGACACACACACACATATATATATATATATATATATATATATATATATATATATATATATATATATATATATATATAGCAATAAAATAGATGAATGAAGAAGAATCTTTATATGTTTTCTGTGGGTTTTTATGGGAATGTGGATCTATCAGATCAATTTGAGGAGTGCCTATGGTTTGCATGTTCCACATTTTACCGTAAGTGTGTCATGCAGTGTGGGACTCGCACTGGTCTGTTCTTGGTCTTGATTCGGTCTCGGTCTCGCCCCGCCTTGGTCTCGATTTGGTCTCAACCCCTCAAAGTCTTAGTCTTGTCTCGGTCTTGATACACTCTGGTCTTGGTCTTGACTTGGTCTCAGTTTAGGTGGTCTTGACTACAACACTGCTGTTACTTATGGGAAGTAACAATTACACTGCGGTCCAAATGTTGCTGTTATTGTTGTAAAAATTTAATACATTTCCTTTTTTATTGGATTTTATATGGGGATGTTGGTTGCTTCTGTCTCTTTGCCTTTTATTCTCTCTGAAGCTGACCTTCAGACTGTCCTCTCTTCCCCTAGCCTAGTTTCAAAACCCCACTCTCTCTTCATGCTAATGTCTTACACAAGCAATCCATTAAAAATAAAAGTTGCTCTATTTCTTCCTTTCTATCTCTCTTTCTTTCTTATCCTCTCACACTCTGTATCTTTTGTGCAGCATCAAAAGCCATATATTCATTATCTGTCATCATATTCATTTCTATGCTAATGAGGACCATACCCAGTGAAATCTGTGCTTCAGATAGGAGGAAGTGGCAATCAGATTTTGTTTGTTTTGAGGTTTCTTTCTGGAATGCCAGAGGATATTTCCAGCATCCACTGGAATTGTGTAAGCTTTGTTTAATGAAATCTCACTGTATAGAAGCAACTATAATGTATATATATATATATATATATATATATATATATATATATATATATATATATACACACACACTGGCAGCCAAAAGTTTGGAATAATGTACAGATTTTGCTCTTATGGAAAGAAATTGGTAATTGTATTCACCAAAGTGGCATTCAACTGATCACAATATATTGTCAGGACATTAATAATGTGAAAAATTACAATTACAATTTGATAAAAATGTTCAGAACTTCTAAAACTACTTCAAAGAGTTTTCATCAAAAAAATCCTCCATGTGCAGCAATGACAGCTTTACAGATCCTTGGCATTCTAGCTGTCAGTTTGTCCAGATACTCAGGTGACATTTCACCCCACGCTTCCTGTAGCACTTGCCATAGATGTGGCTGTCTTGTCGGGCACTTCTCATGCACCATACAGTCTAGCTGATTCCACAAAAGCTCCATGATTAAGATCCATTACACTCTTTTCCAATTATCTGTTGTCCATTGTCTGTGTTTCTTTGCCCACTCCAACCTTTTCTTTTTGTTTTCTGTTTAAAAAGTGGCTTTTTCTTGCAATTCTTCCCATAAGGCCTGCACCCCTGAGTCTTCTCTTTACTGTTGTACATGAAACTGGTGTTGAGCGGGTAGAATTCAATGAAGCTGTCAGCTGAGGACATGTGAGGTATCTATTTCTCAAACTAGAGACTCTGATGTACTTATCCTCTTGTTTAGTTGTACATCTGGCCTTCCATATCTCTTTCTGTCCTTGTTAGAGCCAGCTGTCCTTTGTCTTTGAAGACTGTAGTGTACACCTTTGAATGAAATCTTCAGGTTTTTTTTGGGCAATTTCAAGCATTGTATCACCTTTGAAAAAATGGGAAAGGCGCAATGCAAGTGGTACACCCAACCGGCCACCTGGTCTACCTGCTGTTACCGCGTAACACTCGGGTCGAAACCGGGTCTATGCGTAGGTTATAAAACCTCACAAAAGTATTGGGTGTAACCTAACCCACAGCTCTGCATATGTCTGCCAGAGAGGCCCTCCTTGTCAGTGCCCATGAGGACGCAATGCCTCTATTGGAGTGCGCCCAGACTCCCAAGGGGCACGGCAAGTCCTGAGACTGGTATGCAAGAGAAATGGCATCCACAACCCAATGGGCCAACCTCTGCTTGGAGACAGCTTTCCCCTTCTGCTGTCCTCCAAAACAGACAAAGAGCTGCTCCGAGCATCTAAAGCTCTGCGTTCGGTCCAGATAGATATGCAGGGCGCGAACTGGACACAGCAACAACAAGGCCAGGTCTTCCTCCTCTGAAGGGAGCGCTTGCAGGTTCATGACCTGGTCCTGAAAAGGAGTGGTGGGAACTTTGGGCACGTAACCGGGCCAGGGTCTCAAGATCACGTGAGAGTATTCCGGCCTGAACTCCAGGCATTCGCTGGTAACAGAGAGCAACTGCAGCTCCCCTACCCTCTTGATGGAAGTGAGCGCCACCAGGAGGGCCATCTTCAGAGACAGAGTGCTGAGCTTGGCCTGCTCCAGGGGCTCAAACGGGGCTCTCTGTAGGGCAGGTAGGACCACAGAGAGATCCCAAGAGGGGATCAGGCACGGTCTAGGAGGATTCAATCTCCTCACGCCTTTGAGGAACCTGTTGATCAGGTCACGCTGTCAAGAGGGATTGCCATCCAGTGTATCATAATTCCGGGTGTTCCACTGGAACAGGTGTGTCACCACAAAGTAATAACAACATGCACTGTGTACGAAGGCCTTCCAGCTTACAGAGTATGGAGGTGTCAGGTATCAGAAGACTCAAAAGCAGAGGTGATTGAAAAAAATTAAGTCTTTATTGACTGAACAGAGATTCAGGGAAAAACAAACAAAAGAACTAAGCAAACGTCAGTGTATGGTGACTGTCGGCAGTGGAGCACAGAGTCTAATAATAGAATGTTCCATGGAAGATAATTCAAACAAACAAGAGCTCGGTCAAATCCGAAGGACAGTCCAAAAACGACAACAGTCGTACAGCTTCAAGTAATCCAGCAGAGTCTGAGAACAAAGGTAAAAATTAAAACTCACAACACACACATAACCGACAGGGAGAACGTGCCAGCTGTTCAGGGCAAACAACAAAAGACAATCTGACAACAGACAACAAACAATGGGGAGCTTAAATAGGGAGAGAAATCAAAAGAGAAAGGAGAAACAGGTGCCGCTGATAATGAGCGGCCACAATCATCAAGCCGGAGCGAATCATCTGTTGTCCAGACAAGGTCTGGTACCTGGAGAATGGACATTACATTCTCAAAATGTGAAACAGATATGGAGGAGGTTTGGCAGAGGGGAAGTGGACCTGTTTGCGTCGAGCGAGTAATCACACACTATCCCCTGTGGTTCTCTCTTGCCCCCGGCACTGCTGGTGCATCAGTGGCCGACAGTGTGTCTTTATGTGTTTCTGCCAATCAACCTGCTGCACGCAGTTCTGCAGAGGGTCCGGAGGGTCGAGTTCGACTCCTATTAGTGCTGCTGTATTGGCCATCTCACATATGATTTTCGACTCTGGTCTTTCTCCTGGAGGGGATGATTTGGGAGATTCCAGTCAGAGTGGACATGTTGTCTCAGATGTGGGGCAGCATTTGGCACACCCGGCAAGACTTATGGAAGTTACAGGTTTGGCCCCTCAGTGGGGTGCTCTTATGAATGATGGTTTATCTCTCGCTGTGTGTGATACCATTCTGAATGCTAGAGCCCCATCAATGAGATGGCTATATAGGTTTAAGTGCCGTATTTTTACCTTCTGGTGTTCAGCACAAAATTAAAATCCAATTAGTTCAGTGCTGGAGTTTATCCAGGAGCGTTTTTGGGCCAGGGTTGCCCCAACAACGCTCAAAGTTTATGTTGCTGCTATAGCGGCTAAGCACACATTTGTGAATGGGGTTTCTATTGTTAGACATTCTCTTGACTCTCTTTTTATGCCTGGAGTGTGGAGGCTTGGATCTTTTCGCTCTGTCCGCATCCCTTCATAGGATTTATCTGTGGTGTTAGAAGCGCTAATATTTATTTATTTATTTTTAAATGGGTGCCCCGTTGGAGCACTTAGCATAATTTTTTCTGACTCTTAAAACTGTCCTGATTTTAGCATTGGCATTGTTTAAGAGGGTTGGTGATTTGCATGCCTTGTCAATCAATCCTTTGTGTATGGGTTTCACGCCAGTGTTATCAAAGGTCGTGTTGAGACCTCGTTTGAGGTTATTGCTGCATCTTTTCATTCACAGACTATTCATTTGTAGTCTTTCTCTCCTCCCCCATTTGTGTCAGTTGAGTGAAAGGTTGCATATGCTGTGCCCTTTTAGGGCTCCGCGGGTTTATGTCGACTGCATTAGTCAGTGGCGTAAGTCACAGCAGCTGTTTGTATCTTTGGTGGCCACAACAGGGGTGTTTCAGCCTTAATCAAAGGCTGTCTCATTGGATTGTTGTCGAAATTTTGAGTGCTTATGAGATGCGCAGTTTGCCTTCACCTTATCGATGTATCAGGCTCATTCTACGAAGAGCGTGGCATCCTCGTGGGCTTTGGCTAGATGTGCGTCCTTGGAGGACATTTGTATGGTGGCGGGGTGGTCCTCTCCGCACACTTTTGTCAGATTTTATAATTTGGACAAGGATTTGGCTACTGCTTTCCAGGTTCTCTCTATTGAAACAGAGGTGAAGTCATAGTTTGTATATGTTTAAGCTTGCTTGTGCGCTGCTGTATGCTTGCCACACTGGCTGAAATAATTGGCAGCTACTGTTCGCATGGCATTATGGTATATCGTTCTCATTGCGTCATCATGCAGCTTAGAGTTCCTACGAAAAGGAATGTCTCAGTTACGTACATAACCTGAGTGGGAACGAGACGCTGCAGAGCTGGCCATACTCACGAGTTACTACATAGGCTCAGGCCTCTAGCATCTGAGGGACGGAGCTGCGAGTTGACGCTTATACGGAGCCCATGATGTTGCTCCTTAGGAGCATCACTTAAGTGGCATCGGCCATTGAATTGGCGTTATTGTATAAGAGCTTCAGACCATGTGACCACTGATGTGTTCCCATTGTGTTATCACCCAGCGTCTCATTCCCACTCAGGGAACCAAGGATATGTACGTAACCGAGAAGTTTTCTAGTGGTATAAGTGTATATTAAGTATACATTTATGTTCAATTAAATTGTTGTCACCCTATTTGTTTAACCCTTACAAAATTAACCATGGTTTTTACTAAGGAATTATTGTAGTAACCATGACTTTATTAACCATCAACCATGGTTTCACAACAGTAGTACTGTATTATCCATGACAGTACATGACAGTTTCTATCTAGTGGTAACCATTGTTAATTTTGTGGTTATTATAGTTTTACTACAAATACCCAGGGTTGGGAGGGTTACTTTTGAAATGTATTCCACTACAGATTACAGAATACATGCTGTAAAATGTCATTTGTAACGTATTCTGTTAGATTACATAAGGGCAGTAAAGTATTCTAAATTCTTTGGATTACTTCTTCAGCACTGGTAGATTTTTTCACTTGTTTTGACTATAAAAACTCTGCCAGTACAGTAAGACAAAATACACATGTTAAAAATACATTCTCTGAAAAACCGAAATATCTTATGCAGTGTTGTTTCTAAAACAAGATAAATCAAATTGATCTTGTTTTAAAGATTTTTAGATATTTTTACAGGAAAACAATACAAAAATTATTATCAAGAATACGATTTTTGCCCTAATATCAAAAAGTCTTACTAGAAACAAGAAATTATGATCCAACCTGAATTTTCTTGATAAACAAATATGATCGTGCCTGGTAACGTGCATGTAAAATGGCTAGAAATAGCATTTTAGCTTAGCGTAAAGCTGACAATTTACACATTTTATTTCTATTTCTTCTGCTCCAAACTTACTTCAAACTTCTCTGTCTGCTCGTATGAATGTAACACATCATAAGAAAGTGTTTCACTGCTGTTCAAATGCACTTTGGATCGCATCATTTATATGTATAAATGTTTTCCATCTGAAAGGACTAAATATTAAATGAAACAAATGACAATAAAATGCAAAGTAATCTCTTCAGTAATCAAAATACTTTTTGAATGTAACTGTATTCTAATTACCAATTATTTAAATTTTAACTGTAGTGGAATACAGTTACTTATATTTTATATTTTAAATACGTAATCCCATTACATGTATTCCGTTACTCACCAACACTGCAAATACCATGGTTAAATTATGGTTACTGAAGTAAAACCAAGGTTAATTTTCATAAAGGAATGTCACCCTAATTAATATTTATAACTATCTGGTGATAATACTGAATTCTGCGATCACAACAAAATTAAATTAGCAAATTAAATAATATCATCTGACTGTTATAACATATATCTAAATATATTTGATATTTCAGAAGGTAAGTGAATAATACCATAAAATTCCAGTCAGTTCTGTCGAGCTCTTATACTTTTATGGTGCTTTTTGACACTGTCACTTTTTGCTTTTATTGGACAACAGCAGCTAAGACATTCTGCAAAAAATCACTGTTCTGTGGAAGAAAGTCATAGGTATTTGGAACAACATGAGGGTTAAAAATATTCCCTATATCAATTCAGATGGCTAGAGAAGTAGAATTTATGACTTCACCACAGCATATTCTCTCAGTGGTTGTAGGTTGCCTCAGCTGTGGAAGCTAGAGGTTGTTGTGTCATATGCTAAGCAAAACCAACTTTCCAGCGATCATCTGGTGGTGTCGCTCCCCGGGCCGCGCTGTCTACAACGTAACATTTTCACAGCACGATGAGAGCTGCCACACGCTCTCTGTAATTATTTCAGTGCGACTCGCTTGCCCCAAATTGAAAGAATGAATATCAGCCTATATTTCCTCTGAATCACATCATTTAAGTGGCTTTTTATATGTTTAATAAAGCACAGCCGCCTGCCTCTGTTAATAAGGAGCGAGTCATTTCCTGGGGAGGCAGAAACATCTGTTCCCAATTGAGGGGCTTGCTGAGGGAAAAATAAGTCTTTTTTCTTATTATAATTGAGGACAGAATAGTTTTAAATGGCACATTAGAGGCAGCACAATCTAAAGGATTGAGAGGCGGGAGCCAAAGCCTCGAATGCTGGAGGAGAGGTGAGGACACCGTATAATACTGACCCACCTGTTCGGAATCATTTTAATGGTATTTATTGCAGCCGGAGGATTTTATAGATGTACCGTAGTTAGCAGATGTACAGCCGGCTGTTAACATACCACGTGAGAACGATATATCAGCCCTTATCTCTCTACAACAGCGTCTTCAAAGCAATTGTTGTTTATTGCTTAAAGGAATAGTTCACACAAAAAGTTTTACTAACCCTAATGTTGTACAAGTATGACTTACTTTCTTCTATCTACTTTTGTGTTCCTCAGAAGAAAGATAGTCATACAGGTTTGGAACAACATTCAAGAAATCTCTAGGTTTTCCCAGACACTTCTGAGTCTCCCACCTGCACAGATATTATTCACGGGAGCAACATCCGAAGTGTGGCCTTATGTGTGTAACGTAGAGAAAATGTTGCTTAGAAACTATATAGCAATGCACTGACAACCATACCCAACACCCTAGCATTGTGGCGGTGAGTTTTGCATGGGCAAGCACTACTCACATTTTCTTCAGAAAATGTAAAAATCTACTTTGTTTCTCTTATCAGGGAAAAGATGACTATGTTGGTTACTAGGGCTGGGTATTGATACAGATTTCCTGATTCAATTCTGATTCACAGGCTCTTGATTTGATTCAATTTTGATTTGATTCCAGTTCTAATGTCTATTTTGCTTATATTTAAGGCAGTGGGTCTCATTCACTAACCGTTCGTATGCACTTATTTGAAAGTCATGATTCTAAGAATTTATAAGAATAAGAATTTATTCTAAATTTCTAAACACAAAAAAAGAACCAACTGAACCAAAAAATCACATACTCCCGGTGTCTTTATAAATATGGAATAGACATGAAATGAATGAAATTATGCACACCACATTATAGAAATAATAATTAATAACAATAAAAAATCATGTTTAATATACTATAAATAAGATATATATATAATAATATATAAGACTGCCTTACGGACCACACCTACCTGTGGACGATGAGGCACAGATAAATGCTACCGCGCAAGCAGAGCTCCAAGCACGCATTTAGTTCATCCAACATCTACAGTGGTATATATTATAAAATCATTCCAAATTGTAATGCTGTTCTTTGCTGTTTTATAGTGTGATGTTTTTTTGGCCTTTTGCTTCAGCAGTATCTTTCTCTCAGGGCTGTTCTCATAAGGATTTATTTTTATTAAAGGTGAATTGGATTTTTATTTGATTTTATAATGTTCCTTGAGGTCCACTTATAATGTTAGTGCAATTTTTTCTTTTTTTTTCTTTTTTTTTTTTTTCATTAAAAGTAGTCATAATTTAGGAATAATTGGTCATTTTCTATCCAGTTTTTGTGCTCCATTTTTTGGGGCATGTGTTCTTGAAGACTTCAGTGTAAATGCCCACTGCTGTGATTGGGAAACATTTTTGCATGTGGATAAGTGTAAACACCCCCGCCGTTATGCGCGTGTGGGGTTGTTTTGAAAACTTAGGATGGTTAAAAAAATGACAACCGGAGGAATTCATCCATACATGTTTGAGCCAGAGTCTGATCCCAAATTTGAAGAAAATTAACCCCATCCACAAACAACACTGCAGTCTGTGACAGCGTGGTAAGTAATCACTGTAATTTACTTGTCTATTTGTGTAATAGGTATTACTTTTATTGTTGTTTAAACCAAGACGCGACACAATGGTGTGTATCTTGTTACATAGTTGGGGCATTGTCCAACGGTGAAACATTTCTGTTTTTTTTCAAATGCTGAGTAACGCATGACAGTACCAAATAAAGTGTAAATACATGGTGCTATCACATTTATAACTGTGAAAGGATACACTTACCGTGCAACATGTAAACGTATACAGGATACATTCACTGGTGTTTGTCGCACTGTCGTTCCTCATATAATCACCTTTCATCATATATTCAGTGTAGTGACAAACGCATACGTTGTTCATTACAATGAGTCATGTTTTCATTAAAAAGGAAAGAGATTGTCTAAATATATTGATATCAATTCTCTTTAGGTGCATCTGTGGCAATTGTGCCATCATGCCAACAGAACAAGAAAATATATGCTGCTTAGAGTTCCCTGTGCATTAAAACTAATACACGAGCATCTAAAATCACTAGGATCAAATCAAATACTCAGTACACATCTAACAGTCTGTAACATACGAAGCAAAACAATTAACATAGATACTCACACTTGTTTGTTGCGACATCACTGTCGGGTCCAATATAGTTGGCACTGCATCAACTTTTCATTTAAGTCTCTCTGCAAAGCCTGCTTCAAACTGTGTCTTGTTTATGAAAGAATCATCGGTAAAATGAAGCGAACAAACAAACTTGTTCTTACCGACGCAATCCAGGACTTCATTAAAAATAAACATCAGCCACTCTTTCTTAATGTTGGGATCCTTGCGTAGCAAATGCAAGAGATCTAGTTTCCCACAACCTGGCACTGCACAACGTCTTGACTTGTCTTCGTGGCCATTGTGACACCTCCTGTTGCTCCAAAAATAATCTCACCGCTCTACTTTAACGGCAAGACCGGTGGGAGAGCCTAAGCAATGTCGTCGATAAAGTAGGCATTGATCTGTTTATGCAGAGGCTGGCCTGTGCTGATGTAATAACTCACTATTACGTATTGGTGAGGTGGAAGTAGAGAACAAGTCATTTTGGCACCTTGGTTTCAATAAAGCCTTTTTTTTTTTTTTTTTTTTTTTTTTTACTTTTTTTGACTTCAGTGAAATAAATACAGAACAAAATATATAGAATAAGTAAAATAAATACACTAAAATATATACAAATGAACAATGAACCTTGTGTTGACATTAAAATAATGCTGTTGGCATATCTCTCAAAGATTTGAGTAAACAACATCACTTTACTTTTCAAGAGAGTCAAACTGTGAGGTTAATATATAATCAATGCAATCCAAGGGCATGATAGAAGCTAATACAACCTAGATTAAACATATTTTATTCTTACCCTCTTCCCTCTCTGATACAGTGCTGCTTTCTGGCAGTTGCTGTGCAGAGGGCCCAGGCTCTGGATCAGGCACAAGATGTGCATAGATAATGCAAGTTGACTTATAAATCTATTTTGGCCAATAATCACCATGTTAAAATATCTTAGATAATCTAAGTTTAATCTAAAATAGTCTAAATTAGATTAACTAGCAAATTACTTACAACATATTAGCAGTTCACTAACAGGTCAATTGTCCTCACCTTCTGACGCCAGACTGGAAGACTGGCTATGGGGTCAGGGAAGGCCACAGATGAATCTGCATTAAATACAGGTTTACTTCAATTTTATAATGTTTGTAGATACTTGCAGTATTACAGTTGAATCAACTGATAAAGAATAAGCTTGTCTTGTTTGTGTTGACGTGAAATTAATTACACCATTGTTATGTATTCCCTTATCTATGATGTACATTTTTATTTAGCTATATCTGAATGGTGATGTAAGACATGGTCATGCATGCCAACATCCCCAAGATATTGATTGCATTACATTTATATTATATTTCCTAAGCTATTTACACTAAAGAGTTAAATCAAATAAACTCAATGTTTTTTTCATAATTAGCTATAGAAAGTTGTGTGATAAAATGTTGCCTAGCTGACCAAAGAAAACTCCACTAGCAGCAGATTTTGTAAGAATTCTGTTGTTTTGTTCTACTTTATCCATAGTTCTGTTCAAAGACTCAAAAGAACAGTGACATTGTTCTCAACATGAATGTTGAAACTGTGCCGGACAGCAAAAGGCTTCAACCTGAACTCTGAGTATTTTAAGAACACAGTGATGATGTCAGACAGTGGAGGCTGCTCACTGGTTAAAAGTTTTAACTTAAAACGGTTAATAGTTAAAACGTTGCATTTATGTCCAAGGAATTGAGTGTTTATTGCCTACAGCGGCAAAGCTAACAGATGGCTTAGCCCATGCAAGCCAATTAAATGCGCACTTTACGTAACATAAATGTGGGGATGAAGGCGTGGTCGTGTGTCTGTCTACGAGAGAAGAAGAGCGGTAAGGCTCGTCACCTGGGCTGTCATTATCATTAACACCTGTCTCTTGTTATAGTGATGGTAGAGGGAGACCTGAAAAGGCTGACAAAGCGCATCAGTTGGGAGAAAGAGAGGGACCAGAGAGAAACTGTTCCTGTGTGCGCGATGACTGCTTGACTCGTTTGTGTGTGTTTATTTGGCTACCGAGTGCCCTTTTGTTTGAGATTTCTGAACGATGCTGAAGAGTAATAAAATACTCCCGTTTCCGCTGCCTCCTGACTTCTCCATTTGCCCATAAAATACGAACGCTGTTACAATAAAGCACTCTGCTTTCTTGGAAAAGAACGCAGTTATCCTCTGGGCCCATTCAGCCCTTGCTGCCTCTCTCTTTCTTCTCCTGGCGCTTTTGGTGGCCAGATTTGTGTTCTTTTTTTTTCTTTTCTTTTTTTTTTTTTACCTGACATGTTCTCCTATGCTATGCATATTATAGATGATCTTCTTTGGCTCCATCCAAGTGATGCTGTCACACACAAGTTAGGTTACTGCTCCAGGAGCAGCGCTCCCGCAGGAGATAGCTAGAACTACCAACACAAGGCTAAACCACTCTGACGTCCTTTTGTGGGTGGTGTGTTTGGGTATTTTTTCAATCGTATTTAATATATATATATATCTATCTATATATATATATAGCATATTTTTTGTTGTTTTATTTAAGCTTGTCTGTAATAATAATGAATTGGCATTTTATGCATTTTGTAATCAAGTCACAGCAAAGTGCCCAAAATCTTTGTGGGCCCCGAAAATACTTAAAAACACTCACATTGATGTAGCCTATTACATATGATAAACTTTTTTAGCTACAGCATGGCAGATAAACATTTTAATTTACGCTGTTACATGGATGTTATAACTAGCATCATCTGTGCAAATTATTTTAAATACGCACAACATTCAGCGCTCACGGATTCACGCCTATCAGTGAATGCCCCGCATATCTTCACAACAGTGCCTTGACAACACATCACACTGTGAGGTTTGTGAAAATCTCTCAATCTCTCAAGGATAAATATCAGAGGTAATAACTTTTTTCTATTACTTCCAGAATTATTGTTTTTACTAAGCGGCTTTGTAATTTAAAGTACAAACAGTTTATTTGCGTTAATGTTCGATTTTAGATGATTTGCTAAAGCTATCCAGCCCAGAGCAGTGAGCAGTTCTCTTTTTCTGTCAGTACTGTTGCTTGATTCTCTACTACTAGACAAATGACAATTTGTCACCAAGACAAATTCCTTGTATGTATAAGCATTCTTGGCAATAAAACTGATTCTGATTCTGATACTAATTGATGTAACCTCCAGTTAATGAACTGGACTTATGGAGTTTCCTGCTCCGCTGATATGAAATTATATTTTACCCAAGTTTTGATTTTGCAGTTAGAATGAGGCCAACACGCCTTTTTATTGCGGTGTTTGCTGTGCTCAGAACAAACAAATGAATCTTATGAGCTGGTAATTTCTCCAAACGTCTCGCCAACTCACCAGTTATTGGTTTGAATCAGTCTGACACATCCTTCACTGTATGAACTCAGTGAAACAGCAGCTGAAGTATGTCTGATTCACTTACTAAACTGCAAGTCTTTGCTTTTTGTCATGGACAAATGAAACAAGAACTGTTATGTGTACAAAATTTGTTAAAAACTTCAGTCATTACACTTGTTCAAATGATAACCATATATACAGTGGTGTGAAAAAGTGTTTGCCCCCTTCCTGATTTCTTATTTTTTTTAATGTTTGTCACACTTAAATGTTTCAGATCATCAGACAAGTTTAAATATTAGTCAAAGATAACACAAGTAAACACAAAATGCAGTTTTTAAATGAAGGTTGTTATTATTAAGGGAAAACAAAATCCAAACCTACATGGCCCTGTGTGAAAAAGTGATTGCCCCCTATACCTAATAACTGGTTGGGCCACCCTTAGCAGCAACAGCTGCAATCAAGCGTTTGCGATAACTTGCAATGAGTCTTTTACAGCGCTGTAGAGGAATTTTGGCCCACTCATCTTTGCAGAATTGTTGTAATTCAGCCACATTGGAGGGTTTTCGAGCATGAACTGCCTTTTTAAGGTCATGCCACAGCATCTCAATAGGATTCAGGTCAGGACTTTGACTAGGCCACTCCAAAGTCTTCATTTTGTTTATCTTCAGCCATTCAGAGGTGGACTTGCTGGTGTGTTTTGGATCATTGTCCTGCTGCAGAACCCAAGTTCGCTTCAGCTTGAGGTCACGAACAGATGGCCGGACATTCTCCTTCAGGATTTTTGGTAGACAGCAGAATTCATGGTTCCATTTATCACAGCAAGACTTCCAGGTCCTGAAGCAGTAAAACAGCCCCAGACCATCACACTACCACCAACATATTTTACTGTTGGTATGATGTTCTTTTTCTGAAATGCGGTGTTACTTTTACGCCAGATGTAATGGGACACACACCTTCCAAAAAGTTCAACTTTTGTCTCGTCAGTCCACAGAGTATTTTCCCAAAAGTCTTGGGGATCATCAAGATGTTTTCTGGCAAAAATGAGACGAGCCTTAATGTTCTTTTTGCTCAGCAGTGGTTTTCATCTTGGAAATCTGCCATGCAGGCCATTTTTGCCCAGTCTCTTTCTTATGGTGGATTCATGAACACTGACCTTAACTGAGGCAAGTGAGGCCTGCAGTTCTTTGGATGTTGTTGTGGGGTCTTTCGTGACCTCTTGGATGAGTCGTCGCTGCGCTCTTGGGATAATTTTGGTCGGCCGGCCACTCCTGGGAAGGTTCACCACTGTTCCATGTTTTTGCCATTTGTGGATAATGGCTCTCACTGTGGTTCTCTGGAGTCCCAAAGCTTTAGAAATGGCTTTATAACCTTTTCCAGACTGATAGATCTCAATTACTTTCTTTCTCATTTATTCCTGAATTTCTTTGGATCTCGGCATGATGTCTAGCTTTTGAAGAACTTTTGGTCTACTTCACTTTGTCAGGCAGGTCCTATTTAAGTGAATTCTTGATTGAGAACAGGTGTGGCAGTAATCAGGCCTGGGTGTGGCTAGAGAAATTGAACTCAGGTGTGATAAACCACAGTTAAGTTATGTTTTAACAGGTGGGGCAAACACTTTTTCACACAGGGCCATGTAGGTTTGGATTTTGTTTTCCCTTAATAATAACAGCCTTCATTTAAAAACTGCATTTTGTGTTTACTTGTGTTATCTTTGACTAATATTTAAACTTGTTTGATGATCTGAAACATTTAAGTGTGACAAACATGCAAAAAAAAAAAGAAATCAGGAAGGGGGCAAACACTTATCCACTACCGGTCCATAGTTTTGAAACACTTACTATTATAATGTTTTTCTTTTTTTTTTTTTTTTTTTCACATTTTAGAATAATAGTAAAGTCATCAAAACTATGGAATAACATAAATGGAACTATGGGAATTATGTTGTGACTAAACAAAATCCAAAATAAATCAACATTGTGTTATATTTTAGCATCTTCAAAGTAGTCACCCTTTGCCTAGAATTTGCAGACATGTACTCTTGACACTTTCTCAACCGACTTCTTGAAGTATCACACTGGGATGATTTTTAAACAGTATTGAAGGAGTTCCCATCTATGTTGGACACTTATTGGCTGCTTTTCTATATTATTTGGTCCAAGTCATCAATTTCAAAAACATTTTTTTTATTTATTTTGTATTAAATTTGAGTTTTATAGTGAAATAAATTAATATAGTGACACAATTATGTTTTTGTCTACAAAACTAATTTCAAACATTTAAGCATAAGCCTTCAGATCAAAAGATTTTTAAGATCATAAGAAACATTTTAGTCAAGTGTTTCAAAACTTTTGACCGGTAGTGTTTATATATATACATACACTGTAAATATACTATATCAGGGGTTGGCAACGGAGGCGTAATCCCTGGCACACCAGCAATGGCGAGAGAGGAACAGACTATTTTATTTATATAAATTCCGCACCAGCATTCCAATCTACATCTTGATGAAACCCTTCCTCATGATCACGCAGCATGTTTTCATCAGCTGAATGGGAGGCTAAACTAAAAGTTAAAATGTGAAGAGACTGCAGTATACCCAACAGTGCATGCAAGCCATTCGTGCATCACGAGCCGGCAGCACTTAACTTCCGGTTAATCGTGCGAGTAAACGCGCCCACTTTGCTTCGGTCAGGATGCGTGGATGACAGACTACATTCCGTGTTTCATTTTTTTCTTTTTTAGAAAAACACGTAATTTAATAAGGAAAACACCACTATTAATTCTTGAGATTTCCAACCCAGCATACAGGTACACCATCCTTAAACAATGGTTACACTCAAAATTACATTAAACGATTAAAAGAGAAAACGTCATGGTTACTGGTGTAACCTCCATTCCCTGATGGAGGGAACGAGATGTTGGTGTCAATGTAGTGACACTAGGGGTCACTCTTGGGAGCCCGAGACACCTCTGGTCTTTGATAAAAGGCCAATGAAAATTGGCGAGTGGTTTTTGCATGCCACTCCCCCAGACATACGGGTATAAAAGGAGCTGGTATGCAACCACTCATTAAGGTTTTATGCTGAGGAGCCGATATAAGGTCCGGCCATTTCAGCGGGTAGTTCAGCGTTGTGGCAGGAGGGACCAACGTCTCGTTCCCTCCATCAGGGAACGGAGGTTACACCAGTAACCATGACGTTCCCTATCTGTCACTCACTCGACGTTGTTGTCGATGTAGTGACACTAGGGGTCCCTATACAAAATGCCACAAGGCTGAACTGTGTTACGTGAACTGGTGGTGTGTGGTGGGCAGACTTGCTGTGTGCCTCATAGCCAGCATACCAGGTCGACACATAACCTCCCCCAACACAGTTATGAGTGTCGAACGGCCTTTTTGGGGACAAGTCGACTACCCAGAGATAGAGACAGGCTTAACCCAGTCGTGGCCTCTTTCCCCTTCTCTTATTCCACCCCCTAAAAAAGAAGGGGGATTATCCGACTGGGCCACCAGGTCTAGTCGGGGGGTGTCCCTCCCAAGGGGAGGACACCGCGGAGACCACACCTCGCCCCAAGAGAGGGGGGGGTATTTAAGTGGAAGAATACATCACATGGTCTTTCCAACCATGTGGAGAGCCTTCAAGGTAGATCCTGCCCAATGGGGGAGGAGTTACTACAACATGGAGACTGGGGCAAAGGGGCTCTGCCCAAGGAAGACGCAGTTTGCCAGCAGGGAAATGAATTAGCAGAAGATATAGATCGCATAGGGTTAGCCTTACAGGGAACCGCCACATGCGGAGCACCTACCCCAGAACCGGGCTCTTAGTTAGCGTGTGTACTGGGCCGGCAGCGAGTCTCTCCGAAAACTGGACTGCCACAGGGCTCAGAGGAAGTCAACCAGGGAACAACTTTTGTGAACACTACTGGGAATTAACAGCGCACGTCTTCAGTGGAAGGCGCTATGTGCAAGCGATACACCTGGCCAGCTATCCCGGGCTTATCCGCTTGTGTTGCGTGCCACTACCTGGGATGAAACCGGTTCCACCCGGTGGTTGTAGAACCTTGCAAAGGTGTTGGGTGTTGCCCAGCCCACTGCTCTGCAAATGTCTGTTAGAGAGGCACCTCTGGCCAGGGCCCAAGAAGCCGCTACACCACGGGTAGAATGGTCTCGTAGCCCTACCGGGGGCGGCATGTTTTGGGCGAGATACGCCATAGTTATGGAGTCAATGAGCCAGTGGGCGATCCTCTGCTTGGAGACAGCGCTTCCTTTCCGCTGTGTACCAAAGCAGACAAAGAGCTGCTCAGAGACTCTAAACTTCTGCGTGCAATCCAAATAGATGCGTAAGGCGTGCACCGGACACAGCAACGACAGGGCTGGGTCTGCCTCCTCCTGGGGCAGCGCTTGCAGGTTCACCACCTGGTCCCTAAAAGGAGTGGTGGGAACCTTGGGCACATAGCCCGGTCGGGGTCTCAGAATCACGTGAGAATAGCCCGGACCGAACTCCAGGCACGTTTCGCTGACAGAGAATGCTTGCAGGTCACCTACCCTCTTGATGGAAGTGAGCGCAGTCAGGAGGGCAGTCTTCAAGGAGAGTGCCTTAAGCTTGGCTGACTGCAAAGCTCAAAGGGGGCTCTCTGTAGACCCTGAAAAACTACAGAGGTCCGATGAGGGAACGAGGCGCAGCCTGGAGGGATTCAGCCTCCTGGCACTTCTTAGGAACCTGATGATCAGATCATGCTTCCCTAAGGACTTACCGTCGACTGCGTCGTGGTGTGCTGCTATGGCAGCAACGTACACCTTCAAGGTGGAAGGGGACAGCCTCCCTTCCAACTTCTCTTGCAGGAAGGAAAGCACTGATCTGACTGCGAATCTCTGGGGGTCTTCCCGACGGGAAGAACACCACTTAGCGAACAGACGCCATTCAAAGGCATACAGGCGCCTCGTAAAGGGAGCCCTAGCCCTAGTTTTCATCTTTCACCAAGGTGAAATGGACACCGCTGAACCTGAGCGGATGCCCGGCGAAGTGAATCGCGCAGCCGAGTCGGACGGTCCGGACCAGCCCTCGTGACGGACTGGAAGATGCAAGCCATGCGTCCAAGTTCCGCGCAAGGGGGACCAAAGGGACAACGTCATCGGATGTACCGACAGGTGGGGCCTCGCGGCGGGGCGGAGCTCCAGGTGCCACACCACGTCGTGGCCGTGCTGAGTCTGAGGACATCGAAGCACTTACCTGGCTCCTTGTGACCACCCCCGGAACAGCCTGGGACGGGGGAGGAAGAGGCCTGTCCTCATGACCCGTGGAGACTGTCACATCGGGGGTGGATTTGTGCCACAGCTGGGCGCTCAGGGTGGGAGACCGCCGCTGGAGTGCCAACCTGCCAAATGGAGTGGTGGATGGTGGTCGTGATGCCAGCCGTACACATCGGATATGTGACCCAGGGAACAAGGAAACCACTCTTGCTGAGCTCTTGAGTACTGCAGCCACTTGGGCATGCAGCGCAATTAAATGCAAAAGGTAACAAAAAGAAGATCTGCTTACCAGCTCCAGAGCAGCGGGTTTCGTTGTCCCTGGGTCGCCTGTCTTAAGGGCGCTTTGAAGCCTTTCACGGCTCCTGGACCACTAGTGTGGCCATCGTCCGCCCGAGAGACCGCGCTGTGACCACCATCGCTCGGAGAGCGAGGTCAGTCGCCGAGCGCAGTTCCTGCATCAATCCTGGGGTGGAACTACCCTCGTGCAGTTCCTTTAGCACCTTGGTGGACTTTCAGGAGAGCCATGGCGTGCAGGGCGGAGGCGGCTTGTCCAGCGGCACCATAGGCCTTGGCCGTCAGAGACGACGTAAACCTACAGGCCTTGCATGGGGGCTTTGGGCACCCGCGCCAGGTGGTGGCGCACTGCGGGCATAGGTGCACCGTGAGAGCCTTTATCCACCGGGGGATTGCCGAATAACCCTTGGCCGCCCCACCATCGAGGGTAGTGAGAGCGGGGAAGCTGAAAAGATCAGGACCGGGCAGTAAAAAGTGCCTCCCGCTACCTTGTCAGCTCTTCATGCACTTCCAGGAAGAAAGGAACGGGGCGGGGTGTGGCTTTGAGCGGCACCGCGAGCCCAGGAACCAATCACCGAGCCGCGAGGGTTCAGGGAAGAGCAGTGAAATCCACTCTAACCGACGCCCGTGGCTGCCCGGGAAAGCATGTCGTCATCTCCGCGTCAGCCTGTGACTGGGCGATCGACCCCGAAGGGAGGAGACCAGCTGAGGCTTCCGTCTGGACGAGCCCGCTCTCCGATGCTGTGCTCGAGAGCTCATCACTTTCGCGGGCTCCGAATAAGAGGTCGAACTTGCCGTGAGACGAGCCGGCGGACTCACCCGGAAGCCCGATCGGGGAGACGAGCGTGCTGGGGAATGGGAGGTCCACGGGGGGATACCCGGCGGAGGCAGTCCCATTGGGGTCCCCAAATCGCCCCCAGTGCTAGCCGCACTGGCCTCAAACCCGTGGGTAAAAGGACTGAGGCGGGAGCCTCTGGGGTGGCTCGCTTTCTTACAAAGGCAAGCCGCGACCACAACGTTGCCATGGACATATTCTCGCAATGAGAACATCATCATCCACGAACGCTGTCTCCGCGTGAGCAGTGCCCAGACACGAAAGACAGTGATCGTGACCATTAGAAGGCGAGAGATAACGAGCACAACCAGGAATAACACACAATCGGAAAAGAATCTTTAAAAAGACGCGTCTTTAAAAAGACGTTCCGTGTGTGCGCTCTTTTAGAGAAATATATACTCATTTAGAGGGGAAAAATGCTCTTTCAGAAAATATACTCTCTTTTTTCTGCCGAAGCGCCCAGGGGCATTCTCTGCAGTGCACCAGTGCAGAGGAGGGAGAAGCCGCTGAAATGCGCCGTCAGATCCAGCAGAGGTGAATGAACAGTAGTATTCAGCTCAGTGAGCATGACCGTTCGGCTCCGAAGAGAAAATCTGAATGAGTGGTTGCATACCAGCTCCTTTAATACCCGTATGTTCGGGGGAGTGGCATGCAAATACCACTCGCCAATTTTCATTGGCCTTTTATCAAAGACCAGAGGTGTCTCGGGCTCCCAAGAGTGACCCCTAGTGTCACTACATCGACACCAACGTCGAGTGAGTGACAGATAGGGAACATAAACCCACATCGTGGGGTTCAAAAATCTGAGTCTACTCAAAATATAAATTAAACCTGGATATAAAACTTTAGGATTTTGCAGGTGCGATTCACAGAAAAGGGCTTAATAGTTGATCGGCTTGTGATGCGCGAATGGCTTGCATGCACAGCGCGAGTCTTGTCACACTTTAACAGTGTTTAGCATCCCATTTAACTGACGAAAACACGCTGCGTGATCATGAGGAATGATTACATCAAGATGTAGATTGAAATGCAGGTGCGAAAATCTTCATATAAATAAAATAGCCTGCTCCTCTTTCGCTGTTTTGTGCGTACTAGTAATTACCCCTCTGTGTGATTTTGAAAAATATATGACATAATATAAGAAATATTTAGGATTCCACACAAATTCGTAATCAGTAATCAAATAAGCAAATTTGTGACATTAACCGTGTTCTCATTTTGTACAAAAGGACAGGTTTTCTTTCATTAAAGCAGTTTCACAAGATGCTCTGTGAAAATTCACATGCAGGACCATGATTATATCATAATCATCTGGTTTTGCAAACAAAATTCACTCAAACTGTTATGCTGATAATATAATTTGTAATGAAAAATAAACTATTAAAATCTGAAAAATGGATTCAAACTTCGAAAAATCACATACATGCACATGTTTTGACAGCCATTGACCAGGAAAATAAAAAATGGCACTCCATGTCAAAAAGGTTGCCGACCCCTGCACTATATACACATGTATTAACAGTTTGGCCCTCATACAGTGAAGCTTAGTCCACTCTCGCCCTAAACCTAAAATGAGTTTGACACCCCTGATTTAGAGTATTAACATTAGAATGGTGTTAAGAACAAATTCATGTACGTGCAGATCTGTCGAAAATTTTTCGAGAGAACTTTTCCATTCTGTCTTAGCTGGTAATTATACGGGGGACCTTCTACATTTCGAACATATTAATTTTTCATGTTATTTAATAATTCGTTTTTCATCATTTTGATCACATTTCAGCTTTTTATAAATATGACGTCTTGAAATAGCATTTATTTTATTGCATTATATGATATGTAGAACAAGTCTTAAAACAGTACTGTCTCTTTAAGAATGTTTGTAGTTCAGTTGAGTGTCTCTCAGAAGTGTTTTGGTTGAGCACATATTTATTAATTAATTAATTTAGTCACACAATGTGAAATTTGGTAGCAAATACGAGTGGCAGGTAATTTACTTGGATTCTACAGCATTGCGCAGACTAAAAGATAGATCTTGGGATTTTAGGAAACTATATCAGGATCGTTCAAATGAAGTTTGCAATTTAATATGAAAATCAGTATTTTTACCCAGCCCAAGTTACTACAAAATTGTAAATGCTCTTCAACGTCATAAGCGTCAAACATTTTATCTCTTTAGCCTGCCAGGTCTAGTTGTTCAGTAAGACAGCTGTGTTTTGCACTGTAAGTTTGACATATGAGGTTTCTCTCCAATGATGTTGACATTTTATTAACAGCATCATCACTTCCTGTTGGCTCGTCCTGAGTCCTTTCACAGCTGCTACAGGAGTAGGGCAGTAAATCCTGCTCATATAAAAGTGCAGTCACATGAGAGGCAATCATTTGGAGATGGTCGGCTGGCCAGATTCTTGCATCGCCCACAGCCACACACAGACACATTCCTTTGCTGTGTCACTCCTCTCTGTGCTTCACTTTCCATCTAAATTACAGTAGTTTCCAGCACAGAAGCTAAACTACACCTACAGGCTTGACTGTGAAAGGTCAACAAGCTGCTTAAAATGAAAAATAGCAGAGGAGTAATCTACTCTCCTATCTCCTCTCCTTGCATCAGCTTACTGCCTCTCTCCCCTCTCTATCTCTATTTCTCTTTTTCTTTATGCCTTTTTATACTTCTATTCCTTCTTTTCAGGATATAATGGTACTCTTAGTATCTATGACAATCCCCCCCAAAAATTGACTTTGCGGATTCACTCGACTCTAAACATTCATCTTCCGTGGTCTCACTCTTTCGTACACTTTCCTCGTACTGCAGTTGCTCTCTAGCTTGCTTTTCTGCCTTAAACTTGCTCTTTTACACTTTCTCTCTCAACTTATACTCTTTCTGCTCTTCTACCTCTCATTTTATTTCATTTCTCTCTCTGAGAATACCAAACAGCTATCCAGCCAGCCTATTTGGTTGATAAGAGAAACAAACTAGATTTTTACATTTTCTGAAGAATGTGAGAGCGGTGCTTGCCCATGCAAAACTCACCACCACAACGCATGGGTGTTTAGTGTTGTTGTCAGGGTATTGCTATGGGGTTTCTAAGTAACGTCCCCTCTAAGTTGCACATGTAAGGGCGCACATTTCTGATGTTGCTCACGTGATGTTGTGTGAAGAAATATCCGTGCAGATGGGAGATTGAAAATGTTAGTGTTAGTGATGTCCAGTTCGTGGACGAAATGTTCTTTTGAAATGGTTCTTTTCAGTGAACTAGTTGAACCAATTCACCAAATCGGACTGAATTGTTTGGAACAGTTCACTTCTCAAATCAACACTAATCCACAAGTTACTAAATTTTAACATGTCTCTCGGATGTGCCTGACACTCCGACTCGAAATGAGCCGATAACCGAGAGTAATATGATCCTTGAACTGGTGAAGACTGATTTTGCCAACTCTTCTTTGAAAGCAACTGCTCTGTCTAGCTTGGAAATCAGACTAAACACTCCAGTTGCAACAGTTCTCGAGTCAACAGTACACTGAACTGAGAACCACCTCTCTCGGACATGTCCAACATATTGAGACCTGATAAGTGAGCTGCTGATATTGTCTGTAAGTTTGCCAAGGGTTTCAGTAAGGTGCACGAATGTATGTTTATGATTTATTTTGCTGAACATCAGAAAGGATGTAAAACATACTGGAAAAATGACTTGATTGTATTACCATTTTATCAAGGTATGATGATCCAGTCTTAACATTTCTCAAGTAAACAATACACTGAACTAAGAACTGTCTTTTTCTGAAATGTCCACATTGCATGATGAGTGAGCTGCTGATACTATGAGTATGCGTGTACCGAGGACTTGAATGAGGGAGAGAAATATAAAGGTCTTTAAAAGTGCACTCAGTAACTTTTGTCTTTGTGTCATCTTGGACTTACACTGACACCTAGCGGCTTGGATGCATCATCATTTAAAATCAATAGTTCCCTATCTGTCACTCACTCGACGTTGTGTCCATGTAGTGACACTAGGGGTCACTCTTGGGAGCCCAAAACACCTCTGATTTTGAAAAAAGGCCAATAGGAATTGGCGAGTGGAATTTGCATGCCACTCCCCTGGACATACGGGTATAAAAGGAGCTGGTTCGCAACCACTCATTCAGATTTTCTCTTCGGAGCCGAGAGGTTGTGTTCAGCGAGCTGAATTACTCTGCCGATCCATTCACCTCGAAAAGCTGTTGGATTTACAGTGCATTACAGCGGCTTCTCCCCCTCTTGCACTGGTGAAGTGCAGAGAATGCCCTTGGGCACTTCAGCAGCTAAAAGAGTATATTCTTCCTACAGAAAGAGTATATTTTCCCTTCTAAAAGAGCGGCATTAACGGAGAGCGTCTTCTTAAAGATGCCTCTCCGTTTGTGTGTATTTCCTGGTTGCGGTCGTTACCTCTCCGCTTCTGATGGCCACGATCGTGATCTTACGTGCTTGGGCACTGCCCATGCGGAGACAGCGTTCGTGGACAGGTTCTCACTGCGAGAGCGTGACCATGGCAACATTGCAGTCGTGTTTTTCCTTCGTTAGAGGGAAAAACCATCCCAGTGGCTCCCCGCCTCAGTCCTTCTACCTACGGGTTTGAGGCCGCGTCGGTTAGCACTGGGGGCGATTTGGGGACCCCAATGGGAGCCACTTTGCTGGGTAACTCCCCGCGGACCTCCCATTCCACAGCATGCTCGTTTGCCCCGCTGGGATGAGACCGCCGGATTGTCTCAGGGTGAGTTCGTGATCTCGTTTCGGTGCTCGTGAAGTGGATGAGCTCCCGATTGCAGCATTGGAGAGCGGGCTGTCCAGTCTGACGCTGAGGACTCGACTGGGCTCCCACCTTCGGGTGCCATTGCCCAGTCGCAGCCTGACGTGCAGCTGGCAGCCATGCTTGCCTGGGCGGCTGCTTGTGTCGGGCTGGAGTGGAACCCTCCACCCCCCGAACCCTCGCAGACTGACAATTGGTTCCTGGGCACAGAGCACCGCTGTTCGGCGACACTGTCGAGGACTTCGCCCAGCAGTTCTCGGAGGTGAAACAGCAGAAAGGAGAAAGTTCTCCCCAGTTCAGAGCATCTCTTTTCTCGGCTTGGAGTTGGACTCAGTCTCAATGTCGGCGCACCTCATGAACGAGCGCGCACAGTCGGTGCTGAACTGTCTGAAGGCATTCAGACGGAGGACAGAGGTTCCACTGAAACTTTTTCAGAGGCTCCTGGGGCATATGGCATCCTCAGCAGTGGCCACACCGCTCGGGTTGATGCACATGAGACCGCTTCAGCACTGGCTTCAGACTCCGAGTCCCGAGATGGGCATGGCACCACGGGACACATTGTGTGGTCATCACGCCGATCTGTCACCGCCTTTTCAGCCCTTGGATTGACCTAGCATTTCTACGAGCAGGGGTTCCCCTAGAGCAGGTCTCCAGGTGCGTCGTGGTTACAACGGACGCCTCCAAGATGGGCTGGGGCACCATATGCAATGGGCATGCAGCTGCCGGCTCTTGGACTGGCCCGTGACTGCGTTGGCACATCAACTGCCTTGAGGTGTTGGTAGTACTGCTCGCCCTGCAGAGGCTCTGGCTGTTGATACAGGGCAAGCATGTGTTGGTCCGGATGGACAACACGGCGACAGTAGTGTACATCAACCGCCAAGGCGGCCTACGCTTCCGTTGCAAGTCACAACTCGCCAGCTGTCTCCTCCTCTGGAGTCAGCAGCGCATCAAGTCGCTGCGAGCCACTCACATCCCGGGCGACCTCAACACCGCAGCGGACGCGCATTCAGATCGATGCTTTCCTTCCTGCAGGAGAGGCTGGAGGGGCAGCTGTCCCCCTCCACCTTGAAGGTGTATGTAGCCGCCATTTCGGCACATCACGATGCAGTAGATGGTAAGTATTTGGGGAAGCACAACTTGATCATCAGGTTCCTGAGAGGTGCTAAGTGGTTGAATCCCTCCAGACCAATGCAACCTCTTTGGCAGACATCTGCAGAGCAGCAGGCTGGGCAACACCCAACACCTTTGCGAGGTTCTACAATCTCTGGGTTGAGCTGGTCTCATCCCGTATATTGTCAGGTATGAGTAGGTGAGTTCCGGGACAACTGGCCGGGTGTACCACTTGCACATAGCACCTTTCCCCTCCCCTGAGGTGAAGACGTGTGCTTTTGACTCCCAGTCGTGTTCACAAGTTGTGATCCCTGGATGACTTTCCTCCTTAGCCCTGTGGCAAGCGAGTTTGCGGAGAAAATCGCTGCCGGCCCAGTACATGTGCTAACTTAGCCCTGTACGGGGGTAGGTGCTCCACATGTGCTGGTTCCCCATAGGTGACCCCATGTGATATATCTGGCGCTTAATTGTTTCCCTGTTGGTAAACTGCATCTTCCTTTGACAGAGGGTCCTCTGCCCCCAGTTACCGTGTTTGTAGAGTCCCTCCCCTCTCAGGTAGGACCTACATGACATACTTCCGACAAGACTCAGTAAGACCATGTGACGTATTTCCACTCGAAATGCCCCCCCCCCCAGGGTGGACACTTTTGGCCCCCAGCCGGTAAACAAAATTCCACTCTTCTTGGGAAGAAAAAAGAGGAAAAGAGGCTACAGCTGGGCTAGCCTGTCCCTATTTGTTGGGCAAGTCAACTTGTTCCCAAAGGACCATTCGACGCTCATAAGAGCGTTGGGGGAGGTTACGTGACGGCCTGGTGCGCTGGCTACGAGGCACACAGCGGTCTGCCCATCTCGCACTGCCACTCCACATAACACAGTTCATGTTATTGTGGCGTTTCGTATTGGGACCCCTAGTGTCACTACATCAACACAACGTTGAGTGAGTGACAGATAGGGAATGTCCTGATTACTTTCGTAACCTCCGTTCCCTGATGGAGGGAATGAGACGTTGTGTCCCTCTTGCCACAATACTGAACTACCCGCTAAAATGGCCAGGACCTTGTCTCGGCTCCTCAGCACAAAACCTGAATGAGTGGTTGCAAGCCAGCTCCTTTTATACCCGTATGTCCAGGGGAGTGGCATGCAAATTCCACTTGCCAATTCCCATTGGCCTTTTTTCAAAATCAGAGGTGTTTGGGGCTCCCAAGAGTGACCCCTAGTGTCACTACATTGACATGTCTCATTCCCTCGTGTTACGAAAGTAACCAGGATGTTTTCAGTTTCAGATGCCATTGTAGATATATTCAGTCAGCCAAGTGTCAAATAACAAGTTACTGAGATTAAACGAATAGTATTCAGATGGTCATGTGATTCTAACATGGCAGCCCCTTTCTTCCATGTGCAGACCCTCTCCATGTAGAATAAAACAGCTTTTATAAGGTAACTGATATGGCTGAGTCTTCATTTTAATGTGAGTAGCCATGATTTCCTACATATACTGCAAAATTACAATACATGTCTTTTATTTATTTATTTACTTATTTATTTTATCCTCTTTTCTCCCCAATTTGGCATGCCCAGTTCCCAGTACTTACTAGGTCCTCATGGTGGCACAGTTACTCACTTCAATCCGGGTGGTGGAGGACAAGTCTCAGTTTCCTCCGCTTCTGAAATAGTCAATACATGCATCTTATCATGTGGCTCGCTGTACATGACACCGCAAAGACTCACAGCATGTGGAGGCTCATGCTATTCTCCGTGATCAACACACCCCATTGAGAGCAAGAACCACTAATCGCGACCACAAGGAGGTTACCCCATGTGACTCTATCCTCCCTAGCAACCAGGCCAATTTGGTTGCTTAGGAGACCTGGCTGGAGTCACTCAGCACACCCTGGATTCGAACTCGTGACTCCAGGGGTGGTAGTTAGCGTCAATACTTGCTGAGCTACCCAGGCCCCACAATACATGTCTTTAGGAGTTTAACTTTTTTAATGAATAAAAAATGACTGAATGCACCTTTTAATAACAAATAAAACACACTGTGTTTTAAATATGCATATAATTATTTTTTTTTACATAACATTTTTATTCAAACATGCAAAAACCTTTCAGTCGAGAGATATAAATGAATTTTACTCTTGAGTATTGTGGATGCAGATTATATTTTAATGTTAAGAGCTGGATCATGGTTTCTGTAAAAAGGGTGAGTAGTTTAAGACTAGTTTATTCACTTTATATGCTTTAGACGTGTAGAAAATCCATGTTTGTACATCATTGTCTATATCGGAAGCTTTAGGTGCAAAACTTTAATGTAGGAAACTTATCAATAATTGTCAGTCATATTCGATGTGTAGGATCACTGAATAAAGCACAGATACAAATAAACACCCTTTTTATTATACATTTATTAAATAAAGATATAGAGGGGGCCCTAGCCTGAGTGATCGTGTCTACCACTGCGGGTGGTAGACCGCTTAGGTCTTCCACGTCCTGTCCAGGGGCCAGACATGGAGATTCCAGAGGTCTGGTCATGGGTGCCAGATGGTGCCCCGTCCCTGAGAAAGAAGGTCCTTTCTCAGGGGAATTCGCCGGGGCTGTCGTGAACCACGTCTGTGTGGGCCAGTAGGGTGCTACCAGGATGACCTGCTCCTCGTCCTCCCTGACCTTGCACAGGGTCTGTGCAAGTAGGCTCACTGTGGGAAATGCATATTTGCGCAGGCCAGGGGGCTAGCTGTGTGCCAGCACGTCTATGCTGAGGGGGGCCTCGGTCAGGGCGTACCAGAGCGGGCAGTGGGAGGATTCTTGCAAGGCGAACAGGTGCACCTGTGCCTGTCCGAATCGACTCCAAATCAGCTGGACCACCTGAGGGTGGAGTCTTCACTCTCCCCTGAGGGTAACCTGCCATGACAGTGTGTCCGCTGCAGTGTTGAGGTTGCCCGGGATGTGAGCGGCTTGCAGCGACTTGAAGTGCTGCTGACTCCAGAGGAGTAGACGGCGGGCGAGTTGTGACATACAACGAGAGCGCAGACCGCCTTCGCGGTTGACATATGCTACCGATGCCGTGTTGTCTGTCCGAACTAACACGTGCTTGCCCTGGATCAATAGCCGAAACCTCTGCAGGGCGAGCAACAACTCGAGGCAGTTGATGTGCCAATGCAGTCACGGGCCTGTCCACAGGCCGGTGGCTGTGTGCCCATTGCAAAAACACCCCAGCCCGTTTTGGAGGCGTCTGTCGTGACCACGACGCACCTGGAGACCAGTTCTAGGGGAATACCTGCCCGTAGAAACGAGAGGTCGGTCCAAGGGCTGAAAAGACGGTGACAGACTGATGTGATGACCACGCGATGTGTCCCGCGGCGCCATGCTCATCTCGGGACTCGAGTCTGAAGCCAGTGCTAAAGCGGTCTCATATGCATCAACCCATGTGGGTTGGCTACCGCTGAGGATGTCATATACCCCAGGAGTTCTGATTGAACGCCTTCAAACAGGCCAGCACCGACTGGGCGCTCTCATTCGTGAGGCGCGCCGTCAAAGAGACTGAGTCCAACTCCAAACCGAGGAAAGAGATGCTCTGAACCGGGAGGAGCTTGCTCTTTTCCCAGTAGACCCGAAGCCCTAGTCGGCTGAAGTGTAAGATCACCAAGTCCCTGTATGCGCACGTCCCGAGAGTCAGCTAGGATTAGCCAGTCGTCGAGATAGTTGAGAATGCGAATGCCCACCTCCCTTAATGGGGCAAGGGCTGCCTCTGCGACCTTCATGAAGACACGATGAGACAGGGACAGGCCTAAAGGGAGGACCTTGTACTGATACGCCTGACCCTCGAATGCAAACCGCAGGAAGGGTCTGTGTCGAGGAAGAATCGATACGTGGAAGTATGCGTCCTTCAGGTCTACTGCCGCGAACCAATCTTGATGCCAGACACTCGCCAGAATGCATTTTTGCGTCAGTATCTGGAACGGGAGTCTGTGTAAAGCCCGGTTCAGTACTCGCAGGTCCTGCAGTACCGCCTTTTTTCAGTACGATGATGTAGGGGCTGTAAAACCCCTTCTTGATCTTGTCCGGAGGGACAGGCTCTATCACAACCTTCCGTAGGAGGGTGGCGATCTCTGCACGCAAGGTAGCAGTGTTTTCGCCCTTCACCAAGGTGAAGTGGATACCGCTGAACCTGGGCGGATGCCTGGCAAACTGAATCACGTAGCCGAGTCGTACGGTCTGCTTCCTGCGGTGGGCTCTACGCCGGGGCCGGGCCGAAGGGGCGGGCTGTGGTGGAGCCGGTGCAGTCACCACAGGGGGACGCCCTTGGCGACGAGCAGTGGGGTGCGGGATCTTGAGCCGCGCCGGGGCAGGATATGCCGGATAGCCTCCGTCTGCTGCTCCACCATCGAGAACTGCTGGGCAAAATCCTTGACGGTGTCACCGAATAGGCCAGCCTGGGAGATGGGGGAAGCAAGGGACCGTGTCCTGTCAGCCTCACCCATCTCGACCAGGTTGAGCCAAAGGTGGCACTCCTGGACCACTAATGTGGACATCGTCCGCCCGAGAGTCCGCACTGTGACCTTCGTCGCTCGGAGAGTGAGGTTGGTCTCCGAGCGCAGTTCCTGCATCAATCCTGGGGCAGAACTACCCTCGTGCAGTTCTTTTAGTGCCTTGGCGGACTTGCAGGAGAGCCATGGCATGCAGGGCGGAGGCGGCTTGTCCAGCGGCACCATAGGCCTTGGCTGTCAGAGACGATGTAAGCCCACAGGCCTTGGACAGGGGCTTTGGGCACCCACACCAGGTGGCGGCACTCTCCGGGCATAGGTTCACCGTGAGCACCTTTATCCACCGGGGGATTGCTGAATAGCCCTTGGCCACCCCACCATCGAGGGTAGTGAGGGCGGGGAAGCTGAAAAGATCGGGACCGGGCAGTAAAAAGTGCCTCCCACAACCTTGTCAGATCTTCATGCACTTCCGGGTGTAGGGCTTTACTGGTTGTTTAGATCAGTGTTACTATCAGAAATAATTGGTAATTATTTCTTTAGTTATTAATTAATATTTAAATTAATTAATTGAATCTAACTCATTAAAACCTCATATGGGGCTCCAGAAAATGTAGTGCGCTACATTTAGGAGCGGGTTTGGTTATCAGCAATAATTAATAATTATCAAAGATAATATCACGCAAGGGCTCGCCGTGATAAAGCACGGCGAGCAAAGTTGCTGGAAGCAAATCCTGGAAGCATTTCAGAGGTATTTCTACTCCTGATGATGTCATGGTTGAGGTGCGTTCTGCCGTGTGCCTCATCCAATAGGAGTTGAGAGTTCGATCCTTTAGTGAGCAAGGCTTCATGGGATTTGTATTCTGTTTTGGACTCCCTTATTTGATTTTGGCGCAGTTTTTATCAGTACGATTTATGACTTATGTGGGGGCCTGAGTTAGGTTTTACGACTGTGTTAGGCCTGCCTTTGTCTTCTATCTGAATACATGAGGCCCAACACGGGAAGAAAGGAACGGGGGCGGGGCGTGGCTTTGAGCGGTGCCGCGAGCCCAGGAACCAATCAACAAGCCGCGAGGATTCAGGGAAGAGCGGAGGGTTCCATTCTAGCCTATGCTCGCGGATGCCCTGGAAAGCATGTCGTCATCTCTGCATTAGCCTGTGACTGGGCAATCGTCCCCGAAGGGAGGAGCCCAGCTGAGGCTTCTGTGTCCAAGTGGATGAGCCTGCTCGCCGATGCTGCGCTCGAGAACTCATCACTTTCGCGGGCTCCGAATAAGAGGTCGAACTCGCCGTGAGACGAGCCGGCGGATGCATCCGGAAGCCCGATCAGGGAGACGAGCGTGCTGGGGAATGGGAGGTCCGCGGGGGTATACCTGGCGAAGGCGGTCCCATTGGGGTCCCCAAATCGTCCCCAGTGCTTATGGCTCCTAAATTTAGATTAGCCACTATGGGTGCTAGGTCTTTTAGCGTTGTCGCTCCCAGACTATGGAACACACTCCTCAGAACATCCGTGAAGCCTCTTCCTTCCTTTCCTTCAAAAAAATCCTAAAAATTAATCTTTTTTCTCAGTGTTACTTGCTTGCTTTAGGTTCATGTTTGTTGTATTTGTATGATTGTTGTATGAGCTGTATGTAATTGTAATGCAATTTTGAGATTTTTTGTTTCTTTTTTTCTGGTTCTGTAAAGCAGCCTTGGGTTTTAGAAAGGCTCTATAGAAATTAAACATATTATTATTATTATTATTACTATTATTAAGGTAAGATATCGCTATGACTAGTGTTTTAGGATATTTTCAGTGACATAAAATATTAGAATATACTACGTCTACAACATGTATATGTTTTTAAGTTAAAAAGACAATTCTGTTTTTTGTCATTAATACGCTTTGGTGTGTAGAACTACTTTTTTACGCCACTTTTTGAGCATCATGCAGCCCAAGCCTAATTACTAATTCGGTTATTGGAGTAGAAAGGATCACGTGTGACTGTTTGAGCCAGCGAGAGAAAGAGCAATAACCTTTTATATGATCTTAACCAGATTCTCTTCACAAATTTCAGGATAGATTACAACAGTGTAACAGGTGCATATTATGACCAAATAGCTTTTGCATCATGAATAAACATGACAAATTAAACACAGTGCCTATGTGGATAGGCATTAGTGATTATAACAAATTATAACAGTGGCCTCCCCGGTCTGGTTGTATGTAACTTACACAAATGAGAGTAGTAGAGTTCTTCAGAATGCATAAATAAGCGTAAAATGGACATGAATGACAAATCTTTTTGAAGAAAAGTTAAGTAAACAAATGAGAATCCATCAGTATTTTTCTAAATGTGCACACTTTTGGACTAAACATTCTATTGGATGTTGTTCACTGAATCCTGAAAGAGATTAATCAATGGGAGTTTAAACTATTGAATAGGTATGGCCGTCATCATTATGATTTAAATTCATTGTGAAATGTAAACAATACAGATCGCGAGGCTGCCGGTGACCCCACCACCCCCCCTGGTATTTTTTTACAATTTGACCACTGAGTGTAGATAACACGTTCCCCTGTCTCATTCTCAGACAAATAAAGGACTCTGGGTGCATCTTAAAACAAGGCATTCCCATAATAAAACAAAATCTACAGCTTTCAGGAAATGTAATTAATAACAACTTAGCAATAGAAAGTCTCAAATGAACCTTAGTAGTTTATTGAGGTATCCATTCATATCAGCAAGAAAGCTTTGTGAGGGATGGTAACTACTGCAGAATGATGTTGCCCCCTTGTGTAGAGATGAGACGCTGCCTGCTGAAGGAACGGCTGCTGGAAAAATAAAGAATGCAATTTGTCTTTGTTACTTTGAAATGAACATCTATTTCACTTTCTCGTGGACAAAGCATCAATATTGACTGCATATGAATCCAAGCCACGAGGACAGATGAGACAGCAATCACAGAGGAGAAGAAAGAAAGACCATATGAATAAGTCATCATGTACTTCCACACCCTTTTCTTCTCTTTTCTTGTCTCTGTGAAGTATGAGAGAATACTTCGCTCTGCCCACTAGTCTCATAGGCACAAAACACACTGGCACAAACAGCTCCCCGCCCTCTCATCAGCAGTGTGATATCATGTGTCCGCTTTATTCTTTTTATGCGTTCGCTTTAACAGATTGCTTCAAATGAGACTGCAGGTGGTCTCTTCTCTCTCGTTTACTGTCACCTTGTGTTCTTTATCACCTTCTTCTGACTTTGTCTTCCTCATTCAGTCCCTTCATCCTCACAGATACGTCCCCCTCCTCCTGTCCAACCCCACATGCCCACTCTACTCCTTACTCGGAGAATACGATTTGTGCGGGATGTGCACCACCTCAGTTTGATGGACATTTTTTGAATTTGTGCCATTGTTCACAACATCCTGATTATATTTGCTAAGGCGATACAGTGCATACAGCATATGGTTCTGGAAAGAAAAATCCCATTCATTTTTTTAACTAGGCAAATTTATTTTTAACGATAAATTATAAACCATTAAAGACAGACCTACCAGAGGGTTAATCAATGTTAAATGCTGCTGTTGGTGCCATCAGTCTGCGTTTCAAATAATTTTTTTCTGCTTTTCAAATAATTTTTTAAGATGTTGTGTTTAATAGTGCAATTCCTGGTGAAGAACTACACTACCCATGATTCTGAAGAAAAAGATCCACAAATCTGAGAATCATCTGAAGCGATCGCCCACTCATATGACGCACTGTGAATAATGCAATTGAGACTCTCTACACTCTCAAACTATGTATATATTTGCATATATCTGAATAATTTGCAATAAAACTGATGTAACGCCCCTTACCATAACTGAGTTTCAGCTCCCCAGTCTTGCTGAGCAGCTGTAAACACTATTGTAGTACAGTTGGTTAACGGTGCTTCTATGCCCGCAGAGCGCCGCCACCTGGCGTGGACGCCTAAAGCTCCTGTCCAAGCCCTGTAGGGGACAGGCCTGCGGCTGCGTTGGCACATCAACTGCCTCGAGTTGATGGTAATTCTGCTCACCCTTCGGAGGTTCCAGCCGTTGATCCAGGGCAAGCACGTGTTAGTTCGGACAGACAACACGGCAATGGTAGCATATATCAACTGCCAAGGCGGTCTGCCCTCTTGTTGTATGTCACAACTTGCCCGCCGTCTACTCCTCTGGAGTCAGCAGCACTTCAAGTCGATGTGAGCCACTCACATCCCAGGCGACCTCAACACTGCAGCGTATGCACTGTCACAGCAGGTTACCCTCAGGGGAGAGTGGAGACTCCACCTTTAGATGGTCCAGCTGATTTGGAGTCGATTCGGACAGGCACAGGTAGACCTGTTCGCCTCCCAAGAATCCTCCCACTGCCCACTCTGGTACACCCTGACCGAGGCACCTCTCGCCATAGACGCGCTGGAACACAGCTGGCCTCCTGGCCTATGCAAATATGCGTTTCCCCCAGTGAGCCTACTTGCACAGACTGTGCAAGGTCAGGGAGGACGAGGAGCAGATCATCCTGGTAGCACCCTACTGGCCCACCCAGATGTGGTTCTCGGACCTCACACTCCTCACAACAGCCCTACCCGGCGAATTCCCCTGAGGAAGGACCTTCTTTCTCAGGGACGGGGCACCATCTGGCACTCGTGACCAGACCTCTGGAATCTCCATGTCTGGCCCCTGGACAGGATGCGGAACACCTAAGCGGTCTAGCACCCACAGTGGTAGACACGATCACTCAGGCTAGGGCCCCCTCTACGAGGTGCCTGTATGCCTTTAAGTGGTGTCTGTTCGCTAAGTGGTGTTCTTCCAGACAGGAAGACCCCCAGAGATGCGCAGTCAGATCGGTGCTTTCCTTCCTGCAGGAGAGGTTAGAAGTGCGGCAGCCCTGTCGTTGCTGTGTCCGGTGCGCACTTTACGCATCTATTTGGATCGCACGCAGAGCTTTAGGATCTCTGAGCAGCTCTTTGTCTACTTTGGTGCACAGCGGAAAGGAAGCGCTGTCTCCAAGCAGAGGATCGCCCACTGGCTCATTGACGCCATAGCTATGGCATATCTTGCCCAGGATTTGCAGCCCCCGGTAGGATTACGAGCCCATTCTACCAGGGGTGTAGCGGCCTCCTGGGCCTTGGCCAGGGGTGCCTCTCTAACAGACATTTGCAGAGTAGCGGGCTGGGCAACACCCAACACCTTTGCAAGGTTCTACAACCTCCAGGTGGAACCGGTTTCATCCCAGGTAGTGGCACGCAATACAAGCGGATAAGCCCGGGATAGCTGGCCGGGTGTATCACTTGCACATAGCGCCTTTCACCTCCTCTGAGCTGAAGACGTGCGCCATTAATTCGCAGTAGTGTTCACAAACTATTTTCCCTGGTTGACTTCCGAGCCCTGTGGCAGTCGAGTTTTCGGAGAGACTTGCTGCCGGCCCAGTACACATGCTAACTAAGAGCCATGTTCTGGGGTGGGTGCTCCGCATGTGGCAGTTCCCTGTAAGGTAACCCCATGCGATGTATATCTTCAGCTAATTCATTTCCCTGTTGGCAAACTGCGTCTTCCTTGGGCAGAGCCCCCTCTGCCACAGTCTCCATGTTTGTAGTAACTCCTCCCACATTGGGTAGGATCTACCATGAGGCTTCTCCACATGGTCGGCAAGACCATGTGACGTATTTTCAACATAAATATTCCCCCCTCTCTTTGGGCAAGGTGTGGTCTCTGTGGTGTCCCCCCTTGGGAGGGACACCCCCCGAATAGACCTGGTGGCCCAGTCGGATAATCCCCCTTCTTTTTTAGGGAATGGAAAAAAAGAAGAGGAAAAGAGGCCACGACTGGGTCAGCCTGTCTCTATCTTTTGGGTAGTCTTGTTCCCAAAGGGCCGTTCGACACGCATAACTATGTTGGGGGAGGTTACGTTTCGGCCTGGTGTGCTGGCTACAAGGCACACAGTTGTCTGCGCATCACACACCACCAGTTCACGTAACACAGTTCAGCCAGTTGCGGCGTTTGGTATAGGGACCCCTAGTGTCACTACATCGACACAACATCGAGTGAGTGACAGATAGGGAACATCCTGGTTACTTGAGACATTGTGTCCCTCCTGCCACAATGCTGAACTACCCGCTGAAATGGCCGGACCTTGTCTCGGCTCCTCAGCATAAAACCTGAATTAGTGGTTGCATACCAGCTCCTTTTATACCCGTATGTCCGGGGGAGTGGCATGCAAATACCACTCGCCAATTTTCATTGGCCTTTTATCAAAGACCAGAGGTGTCTCGGGCTCCCAAGAGTGACCCCTAGTGTCACTACATCAGCACACCGTCTCGTTCCCTCCATCAGGGAACGGAGGTTACACAAGTAACCAGGACGTTTCGTTATTAAGTTCCAACCTTGTGAATATTTTTTTTTTAAAGTGTGTATTAAATTTCAAACAGTGATAACATCTTGTATCATTATTTTAAATGAAATTTCATGACATCATTTAAATTGATAGAATGTGAAAAAGCGCAAATGTGATTAAAATTATAAAAAAGCTAAATAAAATATTCACTCTCACATGGTATAGTGCTTGAAGTAATATATATGAATACTATGTCCGCTTCTCGGTTTGCTTAATATCATTTTCAGTTACATTACGCTTGCATGTCTCTAAGGTCTGGAGAATAAAAGCAAAAATTTACTAGCCAATGGAGATTCTTTCTCCAACCTGTCTGTAGAGGGTTGGATCATGTCATTTGCAGTGCTTCATGGGATTGTAGTTCATTCCCTCATTAAAGACGTTAAAGTTATAGTTCACCAAAAAAAATAAAACATTCTCTCATCATTTACTCACCTTCATGCCATCCCAGATGTGTATGACTTTCTTTTTTTAGCAGAACACAAACAAAGATTTTTAGAAAAAATATCTCAGCTCTGTTGGTCCATATAATGCAAGTGAATGGAGATCAGACATTTGTTGCTCCAAAAATCACATAAAGGAACATAAAAGTAATCCATATGACTCCAGTGCTTAAGAACTTGGGTGTTATGTTTAATAGCGATCTGTCCTTTGAAAATCACATTTCCAATGTTTGTAGAACACCATTCTTCCATCTCAGAAATACTGCTAAATTCCGACACATGTTTTCTGTTTCGGATGATGAAAAGCTAATTCATGCGTTCATGACCTCTAAACTAGATTATTGTAATGCATTACTGGGAAGATGTCATGCAGGTTTAATAAATAAGCTTCAGTTGGTTCTAAATGAAGCAGCTAGAGTGCTTACTAGAACTAAGAAATATAATCATATCAGCCCTATTTTATCATCACTACATTGTGACTATGGCTACCTGTTAAGTTTCGTATTAATGTAAAAATGTTGCTAATTACTGACAAACCTATGGTCTAGCTTCTCAGTACTTAAGTGACTTTCTAACACGCTATAATCCATTACATTTACTACAGTTGCAAAATTACAGCCTGTTGATAATACCTAGAATACCAAATCCACAAAAGGAGGTAGATTATTTTCCTATTTGGCTACTAAACTATGGAAAAGCTTTCCTATTATTGTTCTGGACTCAGACACACTCTCTCAGTTTGAGTCTAGACTAAAGACTCATGTGTTCAGGCAGGCATACACCTAATTTATACATCAACCTGTAGTTATGCTGCATTAGTCAGGTCTGCCAGAACCAGAAACACTTCTCTTATTCCATAACTCCACTTTAAAGTGAATGGCATAGATGGACTATAAAGACACTTGATCATTTATCTTACAGTTCATTCATTATCCTTTAATTTTAAACGTTGCTCAGCAACATCTACTCAGTTTACTCAGTTAATACATGACTTGTATTACACATAGATAACTACTATCATTATTATATTCATGCTGTTTAGCCAGAGGGGAACTGGCACCCCCAGCTGAACCTAGTTATCAGATTGTTTTTAAGAGAGATGAAAAGTATTGTAAAATCACACCTGTTAGAACCTGTGAATCTACAAACTATTAAAAGAATGAGTGATACTAGGTCATGTTACAGGATCTCATTTTAAAGCAAGGTTCGGTCTTTAAATTAAAGATAATGTGGGTCTTTTTTTTAAATACTGCAAACACTTCACAATAATGTTTCATTTGTTAAAGGGATAGTTTACTCGAAAATTAAAATTCTTTCATCATTACTTACCCCTGGTGGCAATGAAGGGGTGGGGTCCAGTGGCCTGGAGAGAAGCCTCCAGGAAGGGAATGGTCTACGGAGACAGGATGAGGACAGGCAGCTTCAGAATAGGGATGGAATCAGGGTCAGCAGCAGCTGCTGGGGACAGGACTGGGTCAGCATTGCCGGCAGCTGCCTGGCAGGGGTCAGACTGGGCGGTGGCGCACGCCTCCTGGCAGGGATCAAACGTGGGCACTGGTGGGTCAGCTGCATGCAGGATTGAGGCAGGAGCTCTCCTCCTCCTCTTCCGAGTGCAAGCTGCAACACACTCGGCCCACCTCTCGGAAGGCTACAGTGAGGAAAGAGGCGGGACAGTTCATCCTCCTCTGTTTCATCAGAGAACAGGGGACACAACTGACTGAGGGTGGGACAGTCAACATGGGGGGACTCCAAGTGGAGGTTCAGGCTCCCTGTGATGGAAAATGTAGTAGACAAAGTCCCAAAAGGTAAGTATCCCAAGACTTCCCATATCCCAGGGGCCGAGGGGCTCATTGAGGCAGGTGTTGAAGACCTCCTTGAGGTCAGAGTCATTGCTATAGTCCAGCTCGAAGTCACAGGCAAAGTCCCTGATATCCTCCTCTCCTTGACGGAGAGAGAGGTGCTATACAAGCTGGGCCATTTGCAGCAAATGGGCTTTATTGATGCAAAAATAAACAAAAACAAACAAAAACTACCCTGTAGTGGAAAAGCCACAGTCCAGGACAGGTGATGATCAGACTGGCTGGGCTGGAGGAACAGGACTGGGACTGGACTGGACCAGGACCCAACTGACAGGACAGAGACCTAACAGTGTGAACAACCACAATGGACTGGCACAGGACAGAGAACACAGGGAGATAAAATAGGGAATAAAAAAAGAAATGTAACAAGGGAAGGCAGGTGTTACTGATAAATTAGGCAAACGAGGGGGAGGGGTTTCACTTAAGACAGCCAGATACAAGTTCACATGGCAATGAAAAAACCAACAAACCAAGTGCACCCACACAACAAAAGACAAAACATGAGTGTCAGGATCCAGCCAAACCTATAAACAAGACCAAAAGAAGTGGAAGGATTCTGACACTAGAGACACCACATGAGTGTCAGGATCCATCCACAAAAACTATAAACAAGACCAACAGAAGTGGTAGGATACTGTCAGGTATGCAAAACTGTTAAAAACTTGCATTACCTTCAGTGGCAAATGTTTCATGTAAACACTGGGGGGGAAAGTAAACCTATCGCTAATTTCCGACATACCTGTTTGCCTTTTCGCAGTAAAGAGAGCTTGCGCACTCATGGTTGCTAGATTGCGCAAATAAGGTGCTTTCACACTAGCACCTTTGGTGTGCACCCGGGTCTGAATGACATCAAAGTTCAGTTTGTTTGGGTGATGTGAAAGCTGTTTTCCGAACTTGGGTGTGCACCCTTGAACTGTACTGGGGTCTGCTTGAAAACGTGGTCTGGGGTATGGTTCATGTGAACTCTGGTATGGTTCGCTGCTGATATGAACGCAATCAAACCAAATTGCGAAAGTGAAATACTTGTGATGACACATAATTCTCGTCATTGCAGGCTCCCAGTTGCAATTATTATAATATAATGCATATGTCATACCTGCTTGTCTCTAAATAAATCCCCTTCAGAGAGCAGCTCATATTCTTCACATCTCTTGCAAGCATCCACATGCTCGCAGCAGACAAACCTTAATATTCATCTCATCATTGCATCCGCAGTAGACAAACACAAGTGTCATTATGTGCATGAAAAGTATTGGTGATAAATCCAAAGAGACAAACTGTAATACTTCACTTAACACAGTTAAGCTGATGTCTTCATGAGTTGTTACCTAGTTACAGTGATAAAACAGCTGCCACTTGTACTCACGTTGATGACGTAATCGAACTGCGATCTCTCGACTGAAACGTTTCGCCCCCCAGATTCTTAGTTCAGTGTACTCTTTACTCCAGAGCTGCATTCCCCATATCAGTGTACTGTTGAGAACTGTTTCGACCGGATCATCATCATACATTGATAAAACAGTAATAAATCAAGTCATAAACATATTTCCAGTATGTTTTATTTGTTATACTTTCTGCTGTTCAGCAAAATACATCAGAAACATACATTTCGCCCCCCTTAATCACACGGCACATGCATGCTAAGAATCAGCAGCTCATCAGTTTTCAGTATGTCAGACACCTTCGAAAGAGGTGATTCTTACTGTTCACTCAAGAACTGCTGCGAGCAACTCATTGTACTTGTGACGTGAGAACTGTTGTGACCGGAGCATTCAGTCCGATTTGTGAACTAGTTGGAGCAGTTCATTGCAAAGAAGATTTAGGAAAAGCAGTTATCACCAGTTCTAGGATAATATTCCTCCTGGTTAACGGCTCATTTGGAGCCGAAGTGTCAGGTACATCCGAGAGACAGGTTAAGATAGAGTAACTTGTAGATCAGTGTCGAGAAGCAAACTGTTTCAAATGATTCAGTCCAATTTGGTGAACTGGTTCAACTCGTTCACTAAAAAGAACTCGAAAATAATTTGTTCACGAACTGGACATCACTGAGAGGCAGTCATGTGTTGATGTATTTATCTGTGTGACATCAAAAAGTAGGGAAAATCCAAAAAAGAAGTTTTTACAGCTTGGTTTAAATAACTGCTCTTTTTGTTTTGAGGAGAAAATTTACATTATGTTGTTACAGTACAATGAACTTATACATGTCATAAGATAAAGGACAATTTTATTCCTCATGACATGACCCCTTTCATTTTCTGGATTCAACTTTTTCTAATTCATAGTCAGTTTGTCTGATTCACACAAAATTTGGCATGCATCATCTAGTGCAGTGGTTCCCAAGCCTGTTCCTGGAGGCCCCTCAACACTACACATTTTGGATATCTCCCTAATCAAACACACCTGATTTAGCTCGTTATTAGAGACTCTACGACCTGAATTGGATGTGTCAGATAAGGGATATATACACGAAATGTGCATTGTGGGGGGCCTCCAGGAACAGAGTTGGGAACTACTGATCTAGAGACATTCCTGACTAAAATTTGTTTTCTGCTTTTTTATGTGTCAATTCGTTTGGCAGATATGAGCCAATACATTTTCTGAGTGTGGCCAATTTTCACTAAATGGCCTATATCTCCTGAACATGAAGTCCAATTTGCATGGAACTTGGTTAACAGGAACAACAAGACATACTGGGGATGCACTAAAAGTTTTGCCGAATTCCGCCAATAGGTGACACAATAACAAAACAATGCTTTTAACTCTGCAACCATTTTATTGAGGAAGTTAATGTGGTGCTTCTTTGGTACACGTGCTAACAGCATAAAATATCAGCTGGGCAAATCAATAAATATGGCAGAAAACAGACAATTAAATTTCAGCTGCCAATAATTTAAATTGAGAATGGCTGATCATCATGAAATTTAATTCATATGTTCATTAAGTCATAAGGAGGCAGTGTGTCAACTATTTTGACAATCGGACACAAGGTGGCGCTATAATGAATACATTTTAGCTTATATCTCAGGAACCGTAAAAACTAGATTAAAAATCCAGTTCTCCCAAATCTATTGGTCATGTGTTTGTCCATATTGACAATTAATAACATTACGTAATTTTGAAAAAAGTTCTACTTTTCGATCTCGTCCTAAGCCTTTTTTCCAATTTGCATGAAATTTGGCATGTTTTTTTTATTTTTTAATTTTATTTTATTTTTTTATCAATTTTTTAAAATCCAAATGTCTTTAATTTATGATAATAAGGGGTGCTATAATTAAATAAAATCAATTTACGGTTGGGTTTAAGTTTAGTACAGAACTAATTGGCCTGTATCTTGACAGCACAATGTCAAAACTTTCTTTCTTCTTTGAAACACGAAAGGAGATGTAAGTTAGGCAGAATGACAGCCTCAGTCACCATTCACTTTAATTGCATAGAAAAAAAAAAGCACCATGGCTCAATGTATCTGGAGCATGTGTACTACCCGCTATGGCTAGGAAAAGCTCTGATAATTTGGAACTCTTTCTGTGCAGGAGGGGATTTGGCACAGAAAAAGGGGAGCCAGGGGTGCAATTTGGAGGGGGACACAAGCATCATCTCCAATCAGATTGGCAATTACCTAGCACTCTGATGCCAACAGTGACAAATTTTGCTTTTAACATCCTGCCTCTCAGAATTAATTGTGTTTCGTTGGAATTTGAATGGCATCACATTGAGCATCGCACCAAGAGACAGTTGCCGTGACAATTAACACCATGCAGGATGCTGTGATGAGGGCTTGTGTTTGGCAGGATGGGACTAAGGCCAGGAGTCACACAGACTAGCATGTAGAGCAAGTTCAGTACAGGGTATATGGTTCACAAACAAAAAGACTCACACTCAGTAGCGTGACTGATTTACATTCTGAAAGAGATCATGAAAATCACCTTTTTATTTTCAAATAAAAGTTCAGTGTACTATGAAACCAAAGTGTACCATTTAACTGTCTGCACTTTCACCCCTGTGGAAAGAAAACATTCACTTAAGTTAAGCTGCAAAAAGGTTAGTTATTGAATTGTTGGATATTGGACATCCAAAATGACACATTTCCATGTCAATGACACCTGTTCAACAACTTGGCCTATTCAGTCATGATAAAGTTATAGGTAGAAATAAGGATAAATACAATTTCATAAATTCCAGAAGAAGTTCCTACTCCAGTTGGTATACTGTATTACTAGTGATAAGTGTAAAATGTAGAGTACGTCTGCCAATTTCTGCTGTTCCTGGCTGTTGTATAGTATATTTGGCTCTGCAAATCCTTCCATAGTATCGTTAGTAATACAGCACAGCATTCTGGTTCTGGAAGTAAATAAACTATTAATATTTTTCTATAGGGGAATTGATTATTAACAATAACTTATAAACCTTTAAAGACAGACCTACCATGAGCTCTGAGGTTCTTCATCAATGGTGTACTATATGTATCTGTTGAAGCTATCATTCTGCGTTTTCTAACTTCATAAAAAAAATAAAAAAAATGTTTAATAGTGGAATTTCTGGTGAAGAACTACACTACCCATAATCCTGAAGAGAAAGATCAACCAGTCAGAGAATGCGGCAAACAAAGCATGCCGAAAGAGCTCTGCAGCGAATGCCCTTCACATAACGCACTATAAATGAACCAATCAAGTCTTCTTCCTACACTCTCAAACTACTAATATATTTGTTGGTTTATTTTTAACATGATCTCTTATCATTTCAGTCAGATCTTAACAGTCTTATTGTAAGATTTTGCCATCTGAGTCAAATTTAGGGGATCATAAAAGATTTCTCTTGTCATAGGGCAAAATGGTCAGTCTTTGATCGTTCAGTATGACATGTTCACCGATGGCCTATGCGACTAATTTTAGCCTCCAACAAAGTTCTGGGAGTGTCAAACATTTTGCACTGCAGTCGTGCCGCGTGACTGCTTCTCTGACAGCCAGATGACATAGAATACCCAGCCAGTCCTTTCAATTGGGACCATGGTATTGAAACCAAAGTATTTGCTACAGTGTGTAACGTACAGTCTGACATAATGTCTGACAGTGTGTCATGGTCTCACTGATCTCACTGGAATTTTATATTACAATCTGACAAACAACAATCGTAAAGGATGTGAGTGACTATTCCTGTATGGCAGTGCATGATGAGGCGCAACTGGTGTTAATACAGCCTCATCACTGCTGCCTTTAAATGCAGAGTGTGCCTCTCCTCAATAGACTGGTCTCTAGTCCCCTGTGCATGCATGCTAGCATCCTCACAGGTCCAGGAAAAGAGCAGGTAAGGTTCCACTGCAAATTAGATGTGTCACCGAATCCACTTCCTGGAAATCCTTGATGCAAGTTAGATGTGTCGCAGAAGACTGAAGAAAGCATTGCGGCCGACAGACCAGGATGCCGGCCTGTCATTCCCCACTCACACCATGGGCACATCCAGGGAAGCTGAGCCGCTCAGTGGAACCTGCCCCTGCATCCTGGATCCATGAGAAGAGCGATTGCAGCCACCGGATCACACCCCTTTTCTTGGGCTTTACCCTCTTTTTACTACCCTACCGCCACATAGCCCCAGGGCACAGCGAGGACACCACCCTTTATTTTGGACACTTATTCCCCTTGGAAACTTTATTTTCCTTTCTTAATGTTTTATGTAAATAATATTTATTATTTAAAATAACCACTTCTCCGAGGCCTGACACCACACCCATTGTGTCTGTCAATGGCTTACACCGCCACAGTGTTGGAGAATGCGGGCAAACGTTGAGTGGAGATGGCGCAGTTGGGAAACAACACTGATTTCACACCCTCTTGCTTGCCTTTCTTCTGGAAAAACCCAGAGGGGTATGGAGAATCCATGGGGATGGACTCCAACCGCCAAAAAGTATTGAATTTAAACTGCCATTTGCCCTGCGGTTGGTTGAGGCTATCAATTTTAACCCGTGTTAAGGTGCATCTCAGACTCCTGTACTCTGACGGGGCCCACAACTGGAGTGGGCAAGAGAGAGCCTTTCCTTGATAGGTTGGTCTCGCCGAGGACTAAAGCATGCATCACGGCTGACGGACCAAGATGCCGGGCCGCCATTCCTCTCACATGTTGTGGGCGTATCCAGAGAAGCCAAGCTGCTTAGTGGAAGCTGCCGCCCCTCATGCCCCGGACCCAGGAGGGGAGCCCCTTTTACCTGGATCTTCCCCTCTTATCACTACCCTACCATCACATAGCTGCAGCACACCGCAAGGACTCCATACATTATTTCAAACTGGTACGTTCTATGAAAAATAGTCTTCGGCTTCTGGAAGTAACCCCACTTTATTTTGACTATAACCTTCACAAATTATTTCTAGTTACTCACACAAAACATTTAATCTGAGTCAAATTCTATGATCATTCTCACAAAATTACCAGCAACTGTCTTAAAATAGAAGCTATGTACTTAAAAACTTAGTAAAAGTTTGAGTCAGAGATGTGTAATATGCCTTTTGTACAAAAATAACCAGCACTAGCTGGCCAGCAGTGAAAGATTAAACCAAACCACAGTGCAAAAATAACATAACCCCTTCAAAATGTCATAAGTATGTTGTAGACACAGCTGAGGGGTACAAATATCTTATGCCTCTTCATTTAAAATAAAAATATATATACATAAAGTGTAAAATAATTATAATAGTAAACATGAAAATGAGTGTGTAGGTGATACTTAAGCTAATTTATTATTAATTTAAGATAATGCCAAATTTAGCAAAGTTTTAGTGACTTGTTACGTCCTTCAGCAAAAAAAAAAAAAAAAATACAAAAATTGTCTAGGCAAAAGCTGTCACACCTTTTGAATTCAATAAAATTTAGCTCTGATTACGGTGCGCATAAGTCGTGGCAATGTTGTGCAACGTCACAACATTTATTTTCATCCAGAGTTGCATTAATTTTTGGCCGAGATCTTATATTGATGATGAGAGAGTTGAACCACTCCATAAAGCTTTCTCCAGCACATCCCAAAGACGTCCAATGGGGTTGAGGTCAGAACTCTGTGGTGACCAATTCATGTGTGAAAATCATGCTCCCTGAACCACTCTTTCACATTTTGAGCCCAGGGAAGAAAAGATCCATTGATGGGATAACCTGGTAATTCAGTACATTCAGGTAGTCAGCTGACTTCATTTTATTGCTGCATAATGTTGCTAAGCATAGACCTGACCAATTGAAGCAACCCTAGATTATAACAATGCCTCCAGAGGCTTATGCAGTGGGCACTATGCATGACGGGTGCATCGCTTCATGCACATCCCTTCTTACCCTGACGTGCCCATCGCTTTGAAATAGGGTAAATCTGGACTCATCAGACACCATGACCTTTTTCCATTGCTGAACAGTCCAACCATTATGCTCCCTAGCAAATTGAAGTCGTTTTTTTCAGATTAGCCTCACTAACAAGTGGCTTTCTTGTGGCTAAAAAGCTGTTTAGTCCCAATCCTGTAAGTTCTCGTCGCATTGTGTGTGTGGAAATGCTCTTACTTAAACTATCAAACATAGTCGTGAGTTCTACTGTCTATTTTTTTAAGATGTGACTTCACCAAGTGATCTCCGATCACGATCATTCAAAATTTCTTCCCGACCACATTTCTTTCGCAAAGCTGAAGGTTCACCACTATCCTTTCAGGTTTAAATAATATGTTGGACAGTTCTAAACCCAATTCCAGTGATTTCAACAATCTCCTTAGTTGTTTTCTTTGCTTGATGCAGGCCAATAATTTGCCCCTTCTGAAACACAGTAGCATCTTTTCCACGACCACGGGATACGTCTTCCGGCTGTTTAACACTGCATCAGTTAGGGTTAAAGAACTGTTGCCACAGTGAGCAATGATGCTAACTACCACCCCTGGAGTTACGAGTTCAAATCCAGGGTGTGCTGAGCAGTGGTGTAGTCCTACTAAAAAAGTGGTTTACTATTGCCCAGTCCCTGTTCAGGGGGGACTGCGTATAGAGAGCTGTGGAGCTGCAACTCTGTACATATCGTAAATGGGTCAATCCTACAATTCTGTGACATTCCGGCATTGAAACCTTTGAAAAATAAAACATACTTTTACAAGTTTCTTCATTTTTCATCATTACAGGGACATATAAAAGATTATATTAGTCATACTGGTAAAGCTAAATTACTAACAAATTCAGATGTCCATCCAGTTAAATGGGCAGCATCAGGGTGGACAATAGCAGGTTGGACATTCAGTGGATAAATGAGCCACTACATGGTCTGTGATTGATATCTAGGAAATATATTTGTAAACAAATATTTATGATTTTATTTTTGTTAACATAAATACTGTATATTGAAATTTTAAAATTATATTAATTTCCCAGATATCTTCCCATAATAGGGTGGACATGTTATGCTTGACCACATATGACTAACACCACAAAACAAAGGAAAACATAAATAAAACAATAGAGTTATACATTTCAAATAATTCAAAGTAATTTTGCAGAATAGCTGATGTCCACCTCCAGTATGTGTGATGTAATTTCCTAACAAATATCTTCAATGAAAAGTCATGGTATCATGACATAACAGGGTGCACAATAAATCAAGGGACACACAAAATGTACACATGTTAGTGAGAGAATGTAACACTAAATTCTTAACTGTATGAGGGGAAAAAAGTAGAAATCCAACAATTTAGCATTTATTTTTGTCAAAGATGTTTGACATGCAGTTTTTGGGACATGAATGAGGAATTGACACAGTGCAATAGAAAAGCATTTCAGTTATTTAAAATTGAACTATTAAGCCCACAGAAGTGTGTAACATTGTAAGAAGTCTATATTCTTTTTAACAAGCCTATCAAAATTGTAATCAGGTGAAATTAAACAATATAAATACCACACATACTTGTAATGGGGACTTAAATGACACAGAATTTTAAGAAAGAGCCATATTTACAGGCGTTCCTGTGCGAAACGCTGCTTTACATTGAAAAACAGTTCGGACGGACGCAAAAACGCGTTCAGTGTGAACGTCCCCTACTAAACTTAAAATGAAAAATGCTTTAATACAATGACCAGGAAGAAGAGAGAAAGGGAGAGAAAAGGTTTAACATCAAAATAGTGTATTTCTCATTGGATTAGTGTAGTTGTTTTGGCAGTAAATAGTGTTTATCATAAGGGAAAAGTAAGAAAATCACATTAAGTGTTTTAACTAAACCTGAACTACTGTACTTTTATTTTGAATTAATGCAGTAATGCAGTTTTTCTTACCTCTCTCTCTCTCTTCCAGAACGAGCTCTGACTTATGCAATAAAATGTAATGGTGGTAAACAATTAGCATGCACTCGAATGCTATATGATTTTGACAAAATAATCTTGCTTCTGACAGAAAACATGACAGAAGACATCCACTGACTGTCACTGATCTTTCCCCCAGCCATTTCTGTCAAGTGTAAAGCAACATCTGAAATCTCACACAACTTACGCGAAAGGTGTGTGTGTGTGTGTTTCAGGTCCATTTCTTTCGATTTATGAAACATTCTCAGCAGTTTGGGTGTGTTACGCTAAAATATGGGACAAACGGCATTGCATATGGATTATATACGGAATGCATTTTTTTCCGTTAATTATGGGACAATTCCTTATTTTACAGGACGTTTTTCATTTTTCGTTAATGAATTTTACCTGATACTGCTTCAGCGTGAGGGTGACTCTCTCTGCCTCAGTCGATGATGGTGGTGACAACGGTTGTCAGGGGTGGAAAATGGTAGAATTCAAGTGATAATGCACCAGTTACAACAAAGAATCTCCAGTTTCACAAAACAGCATCCAATACAGTTAAAGGGAAATTAACACGACAGTAGATTATGGACTTCTGAAGCAGCAAAACAAGTGGGTATACCGAAGGTATATACAAATATTGATCCTTAGAATTTGTTATATGCAAACAGCCCTGGGAAAAAAGTAAGCATACGGCATATACTTGCATATAGTCCCACCTACACCACTGGTGCTGAGTGACTTCAGCCAGGCCTCCTATGCAACCAAATTGGCCCGGTTGCTAGGGAGGGTAGAGCCACATGGGTTACCCTCATCGTGGCTGTGATACTGTGGTTCTTGCTGTCAATGGGGTGCGTGGTAAGTTGTGCGTGGAGATCGCGGGGAATAGCATGAGCCTCCACACACACTGAGTCTCTGCGGTAACATGCCCAGCAAGCCACGTGATAAGATGTGTGGGGCTGACAGTCTCAGAAGCAGAGTCAACTGAGATTTGTCCTCCCCATCTGGATTGAGATGAGCAACTGCACCACCATGAGGACCTAGTGAGCATTAGGGAATTGGGCATGCCAAATTGGGGAAAAAATTAAAAAATAAAAATAAAAGAATTGTTGCCAGATGAATATTAATCACTGCAATAATGGTCCAATCATAGCCTCTAAAGTATGTGCTTATATAAATCCAAACGGCGACATTTTTTTTTGTACAGGCAGTGTAGATCAGACAATTAAGCATAATCGGTGTAAGAATGTGCATGTAAAATTTACCCCATTTTAACTTAATTGTGATAATGTGATAGCTAATAGAGCTGTTCAGCTTGTAGTCCACAAACCCGGAAGAGAATTTGCCATGGGTTCCCTCTGAATTTTCCTATGGGTTTGTATAATGGTGTTTTTGAACTTATGAGAAAACTAAGGTCTGTGGTAAACATTACTTGACGATACGTGGACGTTTTGTTCTACAACATAAATTACACACAGTCATACCTCAAACATGAATTTTAAAGCCGTATTGAATTGCATCCTTTTTTTAAAAACACACGGCAGCTTAAAAATTCACAACTTCCGGGTTTGCCTACAAATTGACATCACGGCTGAACAGCTCGATGTGACTTTCATCTTTAAAAAAATGTGAGCTTAATATTTTATTGAACAAGATATAATGGAAACATGAAAATGTACTGCATAGTAGGAATGACCAGCTAAAGAGGTCATTATATTTTGTGATAGCAGATTTTCCCCATGCCTTTACTGGACAATAATACAATGTTTAATGATTTTCTCTTTAGTCAGGAAATAATATGAGGTAAATTTCCTTCCATTGTTCCGTAGCTTTGTAAGATTAGACAACTTGGCAGGCCTTCACCTACTCTAACCTCTCTCCTTCCAACCCTTATCTTAAGATTCCTTCCTTTTCCTCAAAGTGGGTCACTGGATATGTGAATATCATAATACTTTGTGCTTATTATGCACATAAATACTTTATTTCCTCCAAAATCAAGCCTAAGTACCCAGATGTCACACAGATGAAATCATCCTAGTTGAGGTTTGCATGCTGACATGGAAAAATGGAAGATAGTTTGATGGGCCGTGGTTTCCTGGACACTCCTTTTGCTGTTCAGTGCACACTTGTGGAAGATGATATTGTGAATGTCATGAGGTACTGTCAGTTGCTAACCAATCAAACTGCAACAAGAACAAGAATTGTGCATAGTAAGGCATATTAGATGAATAGAAAACGAGAGCATATTTCTGTACTTCTCTTCAAGCTTCATAGAGCTCACCAGACAGAAATGATGTCAATAGTTCAAGCCCACTGGAATATGTGGACTGCAAAACATTTAGCGTTTTAGGATTCATTTACAGAAGCAAAGAGTGAATTTGATCTAAATGGGGAGAGATAATGATGGTGATATGATACAGTGTTTTTCTTCATGTCTGTTCTACAGGTCAGAATTACACCCAGAAAGTTTCACTATCTATTTCCTCTCAATGTCACAGCATGCCAATATCATTGTCATCATGTTAAACACACACATTTTCATGCCTCGCCGTTTGATATCAAGCTGTAATTTGGCGTCCCAGACGGGATGGACACCTGCAGAACAATTACCTTCTTCAACTCAGCAACCATCTCACAGCAGTTTCCTGTGATTGCTGAAAAATGAAAACGTAAAAATAAATAAATAAATAAATAACCTGATAGATAGTGGCTAGCCAGATGTATAGAGACAGAATAAACGACCACAACATGAAACAGGGAACCTCATTTCAACTCTGTTATGACAAGCAGCAAGAGATTCACTGCAACTGGAGATGCTACAATTTAATCTAAGAGTGCCTTTGAGTGTCAACTAGCATGTGTAAGAGACCTCCAGACTGCATTCTTTATGATTGACATTCATGCAAGCATGTGATAGGGCGAGGGACAGGCTTTGTCAGCAGGCTGTGGTGCCTAATACAGTAAAGTTGGCCACTTTCTAGAGTCGAAAGTCAAGGCCCACGGGCTGCAGATTAGATTAGCACACCATCCATCCTTTTCCCGGCTACTCATCCAACCTTGCAGACTGATTCAATCTTACTGCCCTGCTCACAAATGGCTGAAGCAAAATCAAACAGTAGCGATGTCGTAGACCGACCTAGAGAGTGCTGATAGGTCCATCCATTATCCTGTCACTGCAGATGACACAAATAATTTTCTCGATTTGTATTTCATTTAATCGCCGTGCCTATGGAGATCTGGTGAATTGAATGAAGCAGATGTGATTCAATCAGAGGCTCTGTGAGACTTTGAGCAGGGAGAGGAGATGGGTCTGTCTCGGGTCAGCATGCCGAGGACTGCAGTCCGTGACAGGGAAAGCGTTTCAGTGTATCCCTGCCGAGAGTTCAGACCCATCAGTCTAATGTGCAGTGACATCACATTATCAGCAGCACTCAGCACCTCTCCTCTCCCACTGGCTGCTCCATTAATTAGGTTAGGGCCTGCTAATGGTACACCTCACAGTGAGGGAATGCAAAACAGGACCAGAATCCACCTGTCCACGTAAACAGCTCTGTCTCATCCATACACTCGAGAACACACACTGGTGTGCTGGCACGCATCCTCATTGGGCTACGTTGAGTCAGCTTCTCATTTGAATGTGGTGTAACACTTCCATTGGACTGAGAGGAGGACAACCAAGAAATCAATACCTATTCCTTCATGTTATGGCTATTTTATCAATGGATAAAAATGGCTGTTGAGTGGGCTTCACTCAGATCTGCTGTATTAACTGTAGCTGTATGCATGCAAACATCCATGTGCATCTGTGCCTGAAAGATGTGGATCCATGTTGGTTAATCCCTGTTGGTGGTGGTCTTGGGTTGCTCACCACATCTAGAGTTCTATAGTTAGTACCAAGTACGGACATTTAAATATGTTTTTATTTACAAAAAAAGAACATGTACACATGTGTGTATATATATATATATATATATATATATATATATATATATATATATATATATATAGATATACTGTAAATATGCATAAATACAGACACACACACTTGAATAAAAAAGAAACACAAGTTTGGGGCAGAACCAAAATAAATGAACCAGTGAGCCCACCTCTGATTTACACATAACACTAAGATGTGATACAGGTGTTCTCATAGATTTTCACTTTCAGGTTTTGCACGCAAGTTTTTCCTGTACTGGCAGATCCCCCAGTGAGAGTTCTTTAATGTGCACTGTAATTAAAAAAATTTCACCTTACACTTCACAGCAGATGTACTGGAGGACAGATTATATATTATCAAATTTATAATGGGATTTTTAGATTATAATGATCAGTGTTGGGGAAACGCATTAAAAGTAACGTGTTATGTAATCAGATTACTTTTTCGAGTAACAAGTAAAGTAACACAATATTTTTATTTTATTTTAGACCATAATATCGGAGTTACTTTTTAAATAAAGTAACGCGTTGCTTTTGTACACCTCTACTTTCCCTTTATTGCGAGAAATCAGGAGTAAAAGTGTGCAAACTTCAGGGAGGAGATGTAGTGCATGATGGGCATTGTAGTTATACAGAGTTTGAGGCCAGAGACTATTTAGTAGAGATGAGTCACTTCTATTTAAATGAATGGGAGAAATTGGAACGCCTAACCAAGAAGCTCTAGCACCCAACAGTCAATGGATGTAGAAAGGAAGTCCCGCCTTGCAGGTAAAAAAGACAATCATCTTTTAGATACAGACATCACCTGTCAATCAACTCGCTAACATGCATGCGCATTAGCTATACAAGCCGTGAAAATTGCGTGTTTTAGCGTAACATGAGGTCAACATTCTGTCGAGTAAAACGTGAATAATTCAGTAAAAAAAAATCAGTATTAAAAAAATCAGTAAACGTGTTTTGGCAGAGGGATTATAAAACTAGTCTTCCACTGGCCACGAAATTATACACAGGGTGAAATATTCGCTCAATTCACTGACTTATGCAGCCGAACTGCTCCGTGTTACAGCTCCCAGTAACTGGGAGAATGGGATGAGAAAAGCTGACTCTGGATCAGTGGCTCCGAGTAATGTTCTACATTGATTGTGTACACAGAGAAAATGTCTTAGTTTCTAAAATGATAATACATTTTTGTTTTAGAATAAACAAGTAGTTTGATTCATGAAACAAACTGTTTTTATGACATTTTGGTAGCATTAAAAACTGCATTAATGTGACCAGATTTCTCTAAATGAAAAATGGGGACATTTCTAGTTCAGTGGTAAATATGTCATTGAAATTTTACATGTTACTTATCTATGAATTAAAAAAGGGGGACAGTTCGGATGTTATGTATTTTGACCATGGTGAATGTAGTAATGTGATGAACTATGGAACATCATACATGTTGAATATGTCTCAATGAAATTCTGATACAGAGGTAAAGTTGATCGTTTCTGTTACATATGAGTTCATTTCTACACTGTACACAGTATATGACATTGTGGCATATAATTGAACTAAACAAACATATATAAACAATGGTTGAATATAGGAACTATTGCAGCTGACTCCACACAGCACAGGGACACCTGCCCTTGGTTAGACTCTTTACATCACTCTCCTTACTCTCTTCTAAAATTCCTTCTCTTCTCCTCTTTTCCTTCAGCTTTACCAGGCACTTTCCTAAAAGTAAGACGGTAGGCTGCTAACTTGCTTGCTGGCAAACTGGCAGAGGAATTTCAAAAGAAAGGAGCTCACTTGACTACCATTTCCCTCAGCATTACAACTTAAATCATATGAAACACACTATGTACTATATCAGGGCCTGAAATTAATTTATGAAGGGGGATTTCCCCCCTTAGATGTCTCATATTGTTGTGGATTTTTTCCACTTTGTTGTCATGACACAAATATATTGAATATTGTATAAGAATTATTATTATTTATTATTACACTAATTCACCTAACTGTTTCTATCAGTTCTCTCATATGGTATCTCATAAGAACCTGTTTTTCTTAATTATACCTTTAATTTTGATTAAATCTTATGCATTATCATGTTTCTTTTCAGTCACTTGTTTCCCAGCAAGACTGGGAATGTGCTGGCTTACATTTATTGTTGTTCTTTGCAGATTCTTTATTATACATTTCATTTATTTTTATACGGTATGTTGTATTCTTATTTTAAATGCATTAATTTTTATAATACATAACAATATAACTTCTTTATAACAACTAGTATGTGTCTCACCTCGAAGCTGATTATGATGATTCTTTCCAATTGCGCTTGCTGCCTGGTCCAGTTCTTTATGACAAAACTGGCACGAACAAGTAATCAGTAAAGGAAGACGAAATAAACAGCACACGGTAAACCATGTTGCCGGTGGGCTTCAACAGGGGCTTTCTTGCAATGTATTTTCACTTTGCCGACTGTTTTGAACACGCAGTAAAAATGGAGATATTTCCGGGGACAGCTCCAGTTGGGGACAGACCGTCAAAAACCAGTACTGTCTCCAGAAAATGGTGACGACTGGTCACCTGAATCAACATGCATCTTTGAAGTTGTATGTGATCAAGCAGTGGCGTCTGTACACAATGTGGATCAACTCAAAACAAGGGTCCACTGAGATGACTTAAGTGAAAAATATTCATTTATTCATCAGACTTATTCCTTGAACATGTTAAACTGACATTCCCCACTGAATGTTATCCTGACTTCTCAAGTTGACTCTGACATTGTCGATGGGCACAGCACATGATGACATATATGATGCAGGTTCAAGTGTTGGATTTTGCTGCTTTATTCATATTGGCAGCCATGTTGATGGAAAAACAAATCATGCATATTCATGTTATTGATTCTTTATTATAAATATGATGTGAAGACCTACTTTCTAAATATCTGTTTGTTTACTATGTTGTTTTGACATGAGTGTTGTACAGTAGCTAGCATGACCTGTAATATCTCTTGTATGCAATGCATGGCTTATTTGTATGGAATGCATAGCATAGCTGAAGAGAAGTGGCTGTGAGAAAAAAAGTAATGCAAAAATAACGCAAAAGTAACATTACGCTTTACTTTCCACAAAAATTTACTTTTTAGTTAAGTTACTGTTATAGATCTAAGTTCGTGGGCAATGGAGGAGTCAGGAGACAGCAAAGAGTTGAGGTGCATATTTATTTTTCCTTGCACACACAAAGATAAACAAAACAGGCTCTCAGTAGCCGACTCAGATCTTGGGCTTATAAATGCAGTCTCTTGATATGGTGTTGTCACACTCAAACACCACTTTTTTTTTTCCTGTAAAAAAACAAAGCAAATTAGTAGAGAGTAGGGTGTTAGGTTTATCAGTAATAATAATCAAATCTATCGTCAAGTTCCTCTTTGCATTAAAACGTTTATCTAGACGTATATCAGTTGGTTCTCAATTATATGGGTTGACACGCATTTGTACCATGGTTCATCTGATTTTGAAGTCTAGCAGCACATCTGAAGTATCTGGATTAGCAGCATCAAATACACAGGCGGAGGCACAACCTCAGCTAATGCACCTGTATGGCTCTGTAGATGGATACGGCTCAATGGACAGAGCAGCGCGAGCGCAAAGCTCTTAAAGCTCAAGCTCTTAAACTCACAGCTTTGCAAGAATCAGAGAAGCAAGGCACGAGAAGTGGAAACCATTTGAATTCGGCACAGAATTCTATATCACCACCCTTGAATTTACTGTAGTAACACTAACTGTACTTTAGACAGAAATAGACTGATAATAAATATTATCATATCACTACTTTAGCTCTATTAAATTTGTTATAGGATACATTAAGGGAGTGAGGGAATATAATTAATTTTTGTAACAACATAAATATTTATATTTTGTATTTATTGTTTTTTACATGTGTTTAGAGTAGGTCTATGTTTATAATTACAAAAATGCCATAGTTTGTTTTATAGAAATCATGTTACATCTAACCATTGTAGTGAAGAAGATGTTTACTATGGTCTTGTTACAGATACCACTGTTAAAACTATAAAAATAAATAATGAATAAATAAACATTTTCAAAAAGGCAAATGTAAAATATGTTAACAATATCACTTTTATTATTATAGACCTCCATCTGCTTGAATTCAAGAAACGCAAGGTTTGGTGTCGCATTCATGATGCGTAAGCCTGCTGAATTTATTAACAAAACTTTACAATTATGCAGTGCATTGAGTTGCATTGAGCAAATTAAGCAAATAACACAAATATTGAGTTTTGTGTTTTATGTTTTTTGCAAGTCTATGCTTTCAAATTATGTCACATGAATTACGGCTGGGGTAAGGGAATTAAGTAGGGGGGTGTTCATCAAAAAAAGTTTGAGAACCACTGCCTTAAAGAAATATTCCGGGATCAGTACAAGATCAGCTCAATCGACAGCATTTGTGGCATAATGTTGATTACCACAAATATTTGTTTTGACTAGTTCCTCCTTTTCTTCAAAAAAAGCAAAAATCTAGGTTACAGTGAGGCACTTACAATGGAAGTGAATGGACCCAATTTTTGGAGAAGGGTATAGCTGCAGGCATAGCTCCTAAAAGGGGCGTGAGCTCCAAATCGCCATTAAAGATATAGGGAGCCCCTAACCTTACCCGTTCCCTAACCTTAAAGGAATAGTTCACCCAAAAATGGAAATTCTATCAACATTTACTCACCCTTATGCCATCTCAGATGTGTATGACTTTCTTTCTTCAGCAGAACACAAATTAAGATTTTTAGAAGAATATCTCAGCTCTGTAGGTCCATACAATGCAAGTGAATTGGTGCCAAAATTTTGAAGCTCCAAAAATCACATAAATCAGCATAAAAGTAATCCATATGACACCAGTGGTTAAATCAATGTCTTCAGAAGCGATTTGATAGGTTAATAAAGTTAATAATTTTTTTTTTTATAGATGATATGCTGGATACGTGGTTTAGTGTTTTTGAGAAACATCCAAGTTTTTATTTTTACACAAACCTATCGATTTGCTTCAGAAGATATTCATTGATCGATTGGAGTCATGTGGATTGCTTTTATGCTGCCTAAATATGCCTTTAGACTGTCAAATAGCCAGCAGCGTCATGGCACCCATTCGCTTTCATTGTATGGACATACAGAGCTGAAATGTGCTTCAGAAATTTTCATTTCGATTCTGCTGAAGAAGGAAAGACATAAACATCTGGGATGGCTTAAAGGTGAGTAAATCATGAGAGAATATTCATTTATGGGTGAACTAATCCTTTAACCCTTTTAGAGTTGTTGCAACCCCCTTTTGGTGTAGCCCGCTCCCTTTTGGAGTAACCCCACCCTTTTTGGAGATCCCGCCTCCATTTGGAGGTCTCCGGCCTGCAGCTATAGCTACTGTACTTGGAAGGTTTAAACACAGAAACGTTAAGTTTATCATTTTTTTAAAGCATAAAGTTGTTTAAATTGTAATTTTTACAGTCGATTTAGGGTTTGTTAACATTACATTATCATGGTAATGAAGTTGTAAAATTGGCTGTTTGCACAGAAAAGGTTTGTAAGTGATTTTATCACACTAAAATCATGTTTACATGCATTTCCTTTGTCTTGTGTCTATACTTTTGAAACAGTGAATATTTTAATGTTCAAAAATTGGCCCCATTCACTTCCATTGTAAGTTTCTTGCTGTAACCTCGATTTATTTTTATTTTTTTTAAAGAAAAGGAGGAACGAGTCGAAATCAACATTATACCACAAATGCTGTCGATTTAGCTTAACATGTATTGTACCAGGAACATTCCTTTAAAACCAGTTTACTTGAGAAACTACACTGCATAAAATATTTAGGCTTTTTCACAGCATGTAGTTTTTATTAAGTGTATTTTGTTTCACTGTACTGGCAGATTTTTTTATTTTTTCATTTTTTCATGTTTTTCACTTGTATATAGTGAAAAAAATCTGCCAGTGCTGAAAAAGTAATCCAAAGTATTAAGATATGTTACTGATAATAATCTAACAGAATGCGTTACAAATTACATTTTAAAGCATGTTTTCTGTAATCTGTAGTTGAATACATTTTAAAAGTAATCCTCCCAACCCTGTTTATAAACATATGGAATACCCCATTTATGCTGAAAATAAAAGAATCGCTGACCAGCACATAAGTTTGATGTTCCCTTGATGAATCATAAATCATCACACAATGCAGAGCAGTACTCCCATGAAGTTGGGCCCGTTACACTTCAAGTTCCGTTTTTAAACCAGAAAAATTAAATGGCTCAAAAAAACTGAAAAAATAACTTCTTACGCCTTAACGATAAACATAATGAGTGCTATAATTGTATTCAATGATGTACAACCTGTACATATCTGTTAACATCTCCATAAAACATTTGGGGGGGGGGGGGGGGAGCTAATGACATTTAAACTGCTGTTTGAAAGAGAAAAGTGGTTCTTCTGGTAATAAATACTGTCCAATATAGTGTCCTTTACTGCCTGATAAGGGTATTGTCAAAAAAAAAAAAGTATCTGTATAAACAGACTTAATGAAACTGGACGTTACAACTGCCCCCATACTATGCTACAACTGAACATTAGGTTTGGGACAACTGTAACATTTCACTTGCTTGACCTCATCTAGAATATCTACAAATACTTATACTTATCTAATATTTTACCATATTAAATGAGTACTAAAGCACCTCTTTTGTGACAAAAACATGGTGGTGTAGCTTTTTTGGTTTTTGAGATTTACCCCAAAATGTGAAGAATGTTACAACTGATCCCAGTCTCCCTACCAAATAAAGCACATTTTTAGTTTACATTTTTAGCATCCACATTACATTATTTATTTGTTTAAGATGTTTTATCATGTTTTCAAGCTTCATTAGTTGTCTAATGGTGAGGGAATCCTGGCACGAAACCATGATTTTATTACAATGTCACACATTTTTAATAAATATGTGCACCAATATGCATTGCATAGACAGTAACTAAAGCAAGAGAGGTAAAAGTATGTTTAGTTTGATCTCAACACAGCAGCTGTGGGAGATTAGTGAGCTGGACACATAATTTACAGTTTCTGCTCATGTCCTGAGGGGCACCTGAAGGTCAAATCTACCAGGTGTGCTAGGAGTACAGCTCAACCCAGCTACATTTGTATCACGCATTCGTGTGTGGTCGTGACTAAACCATAATGTGCTCAAGGATACTGCAAGTCCTTCACAAGAGAATTCAGCAAGAAAATTAACATTTGTTACTAAATACATCATTAAAAATTTTAAAATCTATTGGTGTCTCACTATTAATGACTAATAAATAGCTAACTGACACATTTAAATACTCAGGCATGCATGTCTGTTGTTCTCTGCGATAAATTGTCAACAGAGACCAATTTTTTAACCCTTAAATGCATGGGAATTTCACCAAACACTTACATATTCTGATTTTTAGAAACCCGACACTTATATCTATCACAAATGGATCTAAAAAATGCCCAGACAGTGTCAAATTTTCAAAATATTTTCAAGGCAATTAGAAAATAACAATTAAATATATTTGTATATATTTTTATGTTTTATTTTTCATGTATCAAAGAGAAAATGCAACAAATCGGGACAAATCTAGAACAGGATTCATTACTTTCATGACTACAATTTCATGAGACACAACTGCCTGTCAAAAACATACTGAGCTACACATAGCACATAAGATACATATAAGCTACACATAAGTATTTTCTTAGCCACTTATTGAGTCTAAATAGATGCACCATTTATATAATTTCAGTAGTATATCATACTGCTCATGTGTTGAACTTGCTATAGTTTACTTCCATGTTGTTTCTTCATCAAATAGCAATGTCAAATGTAAATCAAGTCAATCACTGGCACATCAGCGCCACCTTGAGTAATAAATAACAGGTATAAAATGTATGTGTACACACATTTGTAATAATAATAATTCACCATTATTGAAAATTCTTTGTTGCAGAGAAAATCAATGTGACATAGTACATATTTGTTAGAATATAGTACTCCTTTCCATGTAATAAACAAATAAATAGATATCCTGTGATAGTAAACTTATACAGATATGGAATAATCATTAAAATATCATTTATAAGAGATAAATTGAGGAACACTCAAGTGATGTGAGCACAACTCCAAAAAATGGATGAGGTACAGGGGGTGGAATGAGGTCCCGGGTTACTAAAGACCCAAGGTATGCATTGAAGGGTTAATTGTCCAGCCAAATGTGGATAATAAATAGTCTCACTTTATTTTATTTGAATCTGAACATAGTTAGGCCTAACCCTTCTGTCACAGGACAGATCATGGTCTAAGAAAACGGGGTGTAAACGGGGTCCAAAACATTTTTTGATCTAATCAAAAGCACATTAGGTTTATTACATTTTAGGTGTAAACACTAATCCACCCTGATGTGTCCCAGACAGCAGTGAAGCACCACCTACTCTCCTGTCAATCAACTTCAACAGCTTAAGAAGGAAATTGATCTGAAAATGAAAAAGTGCATACATATACTGTACATGCACAAGACCACAGATCTTTTTCAATTTTCCTAATATCAACATGCAGTGACACAGATGAGATGCATGCACATCTGAAGCTCAGTTAATTCAGGTACTCCACTCTGAACATCTGATCTCAGTCAACTTCTCATCTAAGATAAGTTTATCTGGAAGAAACAGTGTGCAATTTTTTTACCCACGCTTTTTTTGGCTGGGATTCCTGATAACGTTAAAACTTAAGCTTTTAAGATCATCAAAAAGCATTTGTTTATTCTTACAAGTATCAACAGATTTCCAGACCAAGCACTGGGTGACACCATGATGAATCTGATTGCTGCTGGGATATTATCCTGTTCCGGTCTCCATAAGAAGCAATATATAATTACCAAAACAAGTGAACCAGATGGAGAACAACAACCATTTTAAGTGTTAGTTGGAAGACAAATGGGTTCAGGCTAAACTTGTGCAGTTGTTGGCTGTCATACAAAATCAAAGTAGTTAATAATGCAATGTAACTCAACTCAAGCCATCACTTTATGTCATCTAGCCACTCGGGTGAGGCACTGTCAAAACGATCATGGCGACTCTGTAAAGTATAGGCACTACTGGGCCATATGTTTTTTATTTGACTCTTTTTTACATATTTTAATACGTTAAACATCACATAATCCGCTAAAAACTTACTTGATGCTAGTGAAAACACTGGACACTGGAAAATAAAAAGAGGCTTACGGTATGAATAATGGAAAAAGGTGAATAGAACTGAATCACCTCTGTGTGCCTTTTTCGAATAATTACTAGTTCCCTATCTGTCACTCACTTTACGTTGTGTCGATGTAGTGACATTAGGGGTCACTCTTGGGAGCCCCAAACACCTCTGCTTTTTTTGAGATAAGGCTAATGGGAATTGGCGAGTGGAATTTGCATGCCACTCCCCCGGACATACGGGTATAAAAGGAGCTGGTATGCAACCACTCATTCAGATTTTCTCTTCAGAGCTGAGCGGTTCTATTCATTGAGCTGAATTCATCCGCGAGTTCATTCACCTCATCTGCTGTATTTTACGGTGCATTTCAGCGGCTTCTCCCCCTCTGCACCCGTGGAATGCAGAGAACGCCTCTGGCAGAACAACAAAAGAATATATTCTAAAAAAAAGAGTATATTTTCATTCTAAAAGAGCAGCACCCACGGAACGTCTTTTTAAAGATGCCTTTCCATTTGTGTGTTATTCCTGGTTGTGGTTGTTATCTCTCCACTTCTGACAGCCACGATCGCTGTCTTACGTGCGATCACGTAAGACAGCAGACAATGTAGGAAGCAGACGCCACCCGTCTCATGGCCGGCCGCTAAGAACCCGAGGAAGGCTTTGAAGCGCCCTTGAGATGGGCGACCCAGGGGCGAGGATACCTGCTTCTCCTCACGACTGCACCACCCCCCCCGGCGAATTCCCCTGAGGAAGGACCTTCTTTCTCAGGGACGGGGCACCATCTGGCACCCATGACCAGACATCTGGAATCTCCACATCTGGCCCTTGGACGGGATGTGGAAGACCTAAGTGGCCTACCACTGTTCGCTAAGTGGTGTTCTTCCCGACGCAAAGACGCCCAGAAATGTGCAGTCGGATTGGTGCAGCTGTCCCCCTCCACCCTGAAGGTGTATGTAGCCACTATTTCAGCTCATCACGATGCAGTAAGTACTTGGGGAAGCACGACTTGATCATCAGGTTCCTGAGAGGCACTAGGAGGTTGAATCCCTCCAGACCACGCCTCGTCCCCTTGTGGGACCTCTCTGTAGTCCTTCGGGGTCTTCAGGGAGCTCCCTTTGAGCCCTTGGAGTCAGATGAGCTTAAGGCACTTTCTTTGAAGACTGCCCTCCTGACTGCTCTCACTTCCATCTAAAGGGTAGGGGACCTGCAGGTGTTCTCTGTTAGCGAATCGTGCCTGGAGTTCAGTCCGGGTTACTCTCATGTGATCTGAGACCCCAACCGGGCTATGTGCCCAAGGTTCCCACGACCCCTTTTAGGGATCAGGTGGTGAACCTGCAAGCGCTGCCTCAGGAGGAGGCATACCCAGCCTTGGCGGTGCTGTGTCCAGTGCGAGCCTTACACATCTATTTGGATAGCAGGCAGAACCTTAGAAGCTCCAAGCAACTCTTTGTCTGCTTTGGTGGACAGTGGAAAGGAGCCCCTTGGACAGTCTCCAAACAGAGGATCGCCCACTGGGTCATTGACGCCATCGTGATGGCATATCAGGCTCAGGACGTGTCACCCCATGTGGGGTTACGAGCCCACTCTACCCAGGAGTGTGGCGGCCTCCTGGGCCCTGGCCAGTGGTGCCTCTTTGGCATACATCTGCAGAGCAGCGGGCTGGGCAACACGCAACATTTTTGCGAGGTTCTACAATCTCCGGATTGAGCCGGTCTCGTCTCGTGTATTGGCAGGCACGAGCAGGTAAGTTCTGGGACAGCTGGCTGGGTGTACCACTTGCGCATAGTGCTTTTCCCCTCCCTTGAGGTGAAGACGTGTGCTCTTGACTCCCAGTCGTGTTCACAGACTGTGATCCCTGGATGACTTTCCTCCTTAGCCCTTTGGCAGTTGAGTTTGCGGAGAAACTCGCTGACCGGCCCAGTACATGCGCTAATGAGCCCCTGTACGGAGGTAGGTGCTCCACACGTGCTGGTTTCCCGAAGGCGACTCCGTGTGATATCTTCCGCAAAATCGTTTCCCTGTTGGCAAACTGCATCTTCCTTGGGCAGAGGCCCCTCTGCCCCCGGTCGCCATGCTCTGTAGAAACTCCTCCCCCTTCGGGCAGGATCTACCATGGGACCTCACCACATGACATACTTCTGACAAGACTCGGTGAGACCATGTGACGTATTCCACTCAAAATACCCCCCCCCCCTTTTTGGGTGGGGTGTAGTCTCCGCGGTGTCTTCCCCTTGGGAGGGACACCCCCCGACGCAGACACTTATGGCTCCCAGTCAGTTAACAAATTCCACTCTTTTTGGGGAGAAAAGAGAGGGAAAGAGGCCTCGGCTGGGCTAGCCTGTCCCTGTAGTTGGGCAGTCGACTTGTTCCTGATGGACCATTCGACGCTCATAAGAGCATTGGGGGAGGTTACATGATGGCCTGGTGTGCTGGCTATGAGGTACACAGCGGTCTGCCCATCACACACCACCAGTTCACGTAACACAGTTCAGATAGTTGTGGCATTTTGTATAGGGACCCCTAGTGTCACTACATCAACACAACGTAGAGTGAGTGACAGATAGGGAACATCCTGGTTACTTTCGTAACCTCCATTCCCTGATGGAGGGAATGAGACGTTGTGTCCCTCTTGCCACAACGCTGAACTACCCGCTGAAATGACTGGGACCTGGTCTCGGCTCCTCAGTGCAAAACCTGAATGAGTGGTTGCATACCAGCTCCTTTTATACCCATATGTCCGGGGGAGTGGCATGCAAATTCCACTTGCCAATTCTTATTGGCCTTTTTTCAAAAAAGCAGAGGTGTTTGGGGCTCCCAAGAGTGACCCCTAGTGTCACTACATCGACACAATGTCTCGTTCCCTCCATCAGGGAACGGAGGTGACGAAAGTAACCAGGACGGTCGAATTCATCGGCTGTGCCCGTGCTGTTTTTCCAGCGAACTCAGGTATGTGTGAAAATTTTGTCATTGTCACTCCTCCCTCAGTGCTCCGCTCCTCATCACCTGATTTCTAATTCACCGCAACTGCACTCAGTTCACTCGCTCATCACTGCCTGCATAAATAAATCACCTTCACATCACTTCACTGTCAATTCTCACACAAAGGACTCTAGTTTGACCGCACTGCTCTCACGCAGTGTTTATTTACCTGTCTGTATTTGCTCTTGATCTTCAACGATATCTGTTTAGTGCTTACCCTGTTGTTTCGCCTGTTACCTCTTCTTCAGTTTGTGAAGCTTCTCTTCAGTGTGATATCACCTGTACCATTGATCTCATTGTGTAAACCCTGAAAATCCAGTGAATCTCAGTAAACGCTCTCGCACTTGGTTTCACTAACTACAACTTGTGTGGCTTGAATTCCTGACAGTCATATAGCCTATATATTTCTGCTAAAGAAAAAGCACAAGTAGATAACGCAACGGCATTGCTCCAAAATAAAGGATGGTTATTTACTGCAGTAACAGGTTTTTTTAAAAATTATTATTATTTGGAAATTATTTTTATTTTATTTTATTTTATATTGTTTTGAAATTGTTTTGGACTGTTTTGGTTTGTGAACGGCGCTTGGTCTGTGGTCTGTGCAAGTTTCTCTTGTATACAATGACATGCCTCCTGCCTCCTCCTCCACATGACGCATGACCTTACCAATGAGCTTACATCACCCTCTCATGAGCGCGTGTCACAGAGATGTACGGAAGTGAACATTTGTATTTAAAAACTATATAAGTATTGTTTTGTTTCTAAAAATAATCAATCTTTTGGGTTCAGAAGAACTTTATTTTTCGACTGGAGTCATGTGGATTATTTTGATGCACCCTAAATATGCATTTTGGACCGTCAAAAAAATGGAGTACATTCACTGGCATTGTTTAAATGAGGAGGCCTGAAATGAAATCCTAAAAATCTTAAATTATGTTTCGATGAAGAAAGAAACTCAGATACATCTTGGATGGCCTGAGGGTGAGTAAATTATCAGCAAATTTTCATTATTGGGTGAACAATTCCTTTAAGTCACTTGTTCTGAAACAACTACAGTCTTTATTGTAAGTGTCAATCTCTACTGTGTACAAGGAAACAGTGATCCTACCACTGGCCTCTTCTCAAACTGTATTTAGGCAAACTCTCCATCACTTACACAAAGAGTCTAGTGGTATTAGTCTAAGAGGGTCAATGATAATCCTGCAACAATGTCTGCGCCTTCCACAAAGACCAATTCCTTAAACCAAGGACTTTACATTCCATATTCACAGCAGATATTATGTAATAAAATAATGCCCAGATATGGCTCGAAAAGAACATTAGCATGTTGTTATGCAGTAAGTGAACCACAAAGAATTAAAGAACAGGAGGAAAGAAACAGTCACAGGCAGAGATATATAGTCGCTGGAGTCAACATGGTGAAATTAGGGGCCATCAATCTAAAACGAGCAGGACATTATATAAATGACTGAGACTGAAAGATTTAATGCACTGCTTTACCTGATAATTCAACTCTACATCCTGTGCCACATTTGTCACTTTGGCTTTGCTTCTAAATATAAATTTGGCAAATGGTGTCTAATAATGGTGTCCCTGAGCAAATTATAGTTTTTTCTCATGAAACAAATGTATTTGTATCTACATTTTTGATGTACGTGTGTGTGTGTGTGTGTGTGTGTGTGTGTGTGTGTGTGTGTGTGTGTGTGTGTGTGTGTGTTTGTGAGTGTAAAAGATTATTTTCTCTTCTGTTATTTATATCAATGTGAAAAGGACAGTTTAGTATTATCACAGAGCAACACTGCACATGACTCACAACTAAAAAGAACATTTAAAGAATTAATTAATCATAGTATGCATTGATGCATAGCATTATTAATGAACTAGGAATGCATTGTGAAGCAGCATCATTACAGTAACATTAGTCAGTCATATAGAGTGCTATAGTCTGGATCCGAGAGTAAAAATCCCATCCATTTTCTCCATAGGCGAAATTATTTTTAATGATAACATATAGTATAAACCTTTAAAGACACACCTATAATGAGCTCCGAGATTGTAAATTGAGGGTAAAAGCTTCTACTGAACCCATCAGTCTGTATTATTTACTTATACTTCATTGTTTAAAAACCGTGTTTAATAGAATTCTTTGTGAAGAACTAAACTACATATGATCCTGAAGAGAAAGATCCACTGATCAGAGGATTGCAGCTAATCAAGTGCACAAAAAGAGCTCTGCAGCAACTGCCCATCATTCTCTCATGAAAGTACACAGTCTTGTACCTTTGTCTTTACTTACAGAACCAAGACAGCTTAAAAATGTGCAGGCACTATTGCGCTTCACTGGCTGTAATATTTACTATATCATAACAGAAAACTGTAAAGACTTTTTAGTTTATTTGGTGGGTCAATTTTATATTCTTTTGATTTTTGAGAGATTTTACTTAACTATAAATGGTCCTCCATTGTGTTGTGTGCCTGATAGTAATCCCAAAAGTGACCACAAGAGTGTTCATGAGTAACTCACTAGTTCCTCTTTACACTGTACCTTTCTTGTTTGACATTTGTGTTTGGGTCCCAGTCATAATTTTAGTAGCCTTACATGTATAGTACCAATTACAGTAAAGAAAAAAAAATATATAGTGTCATTTTCAAAGTCTATAGTATAGTAAGGTTGTTGTCTAAATGGTGGTGGTTTTGTTATTCTTTTATTAGCACTATTGGCAACTGATAGACTTTGGACACTATAGAAAGGCAGTGTTGGGACTCATGTATTTAGATAGAAGACAAAGGCAGGCCTAACACAGTCGTAAAACCTAACTCAGTCCCCCACATAACAAGTCATAAATCTTTCTGATAAAAACCGTGCCAAAATCAAACAAAGGGAGTCCAAAACAGACTACAAATCCCATGAAGCCTTGCTCACTAAAGGATCGAACTCTCAACTCCTATTAAACGAGGCACACGACAGAACGCACCTCAACCATGACATCATCAGGAGTAGAAATACCTCTAAAATGCTTCCGGGATTTGCTTCCAGCAACTTTGCTCGCCGTGCGTAGATGCAGCTCATCGCTGCTCTCAGGTGCAGCCTTGTGGCACAAGGAAGTAACATCTGACTTGAAACTGTGGCCATACAATCTCCATCTCGCTGGACAAGTTGAGATTACTCTGTGTTCCACCGAACACTCTAACGGATCCGAAGGAGACCGCCGGGCAATCCGTATCTTCATCCGTTTGCCTGCAGAAGTGAAGAGATAAAAGATTTCTCTTCCATCTTCAATCAAGTTGACGTCGCTGATTTCTCCGCCAGCCCGCCGAGAATCAGCAGCCGTACCGCCCACAGACAGAGCGAGGAAACGGCCTCCCGTCAACACCCGAGCCTCGAGGAACCGAGTCTGAGTTAAAGGACGGATGAACACACATTCTACATCCTCAAGCGATTCAAGTAAGAGGTTTACTTCTGGGCAGAGATAGAATATTATAGTGTGTTATTCTTGTGTATCAAGGTTAAAAAGCATTTTCTCCATAGGCGAAATTATTTTTAATGATAACATATAGTATAAACCTTTAAAGACACACCTATAATGAGCTCCGAGATTGTAAATTGATGGTAAAAGCTTCTACTGAACCCATCAGTCTGTATTATTTACTTATACTTCATTGTTTAAAAACCGTGTTTAATAGAATTCTTTGTGAAGAACTAAACTACATATGATCCTGAAGAGAAAGATCCACTGATCAGAGGACAAAGCTCAGCTTTGTCCCTAAGCTACCATTGACTGGTTTCTCTCCGCCCACATTTGCGGCCATATTCTCTGGCCGGAAGTCTTGCATCCACCATTTTGTGTGCGTCCCTCCTTACACACACACACACTCTCTCTACACACACACACACACACACACACACACACATACAGTCACACACACACCCTCATGTGTTATAGAATTATTTTGATTTCCATATCTAATCATATCACTGTTTAGTTTGTAGTTGTAAGTCGGAAGTTTATTGACTGCATTGTATTAATTATTAATTGATATTACTGCATAAATAAACTTTGTTATACTTCAAAGAGAAGTGTTTTGGTTTGTTTTGCATACACCTGTGTCATGCTGACGGGATGTCAGTGCTCGGATTCAAGCCTTCATTCATTGTTTTTTTTCCCGAAAATCGATATTCTTCGGATGTCAATTTTCCTAAGAAAACAATCTAATATTGTTATACTATCTGGTTATTAGTCCCTGATTCCAAGGTGGTGCCCCATCAGTATTAATCCTTATTAATATTCTATTGATTTTTGATAAATGATAATTATCTTTGATGATTGTTGAATTTGAATGATCAGTAAGCTAGTGTTAATTTTAATTAATGTTTCATCGATGTTAATGATTATCTTTGATAATTGCTGATTTAAAGGATTAAAAAAAGCTAACACTGATTCTCATCAATATTCTATTGCTTTTAATAATTAATAATTATCTTTGATAATTATTAATTATTGCTAATAACCAAACCCGCTCCTAAACGTAGCACACTACATTTACTGGAGCCCCATATGAGGTTTTAATGAGTTAGATTCAATTAATTAATTTAAATATTAATTAATAACTAAAGAAATAATTATTAATTATCTCTGATAGTAACACTGATCTAAACAACCAGTAAAGCCCTACATAAAAATTTGTGCCCCTTAGTGATAGTAACACTGATCTAAACAACCAGTAAAGCCCTACAGCAGGCATGTGTCAATATTATATCATGGTTGTTAAAGGCAGATAGAAGTTAAATCTCAGAGTAATGCTGAATTCATGTTAACATCAAAGCTGTCTACATAGGTATACGTGTTATTAATGATGAATGAAGGTGGAAGGATCAAGAAAATAGAGTATGAGAAAGAGAACAAGAGTGAGGAGGAGAACGAGAAACAATATTAGTTAGACCACCTCATGCCAAAGGGTGTCATCATACATTTTTTTTTTTTTTTTTTTTTTTGCAATTTGTTTTTTGATTGATTCATATATACACAACAATGAAAAACCCAACACATATACAATGAATCAACATTTTACATTCAACCCCCACTAATATCCCTCCCCATTCACCAACCCCACCCTGACCCCCAGTGAACACCCCTGTGGTCACACATAATAACACACACACAGACACAGACACAAAAAAATAATAAAAAATAAAAAATAAAGAAAATATAATAAACATACTTAATTAAACTAAACTTCACTCACCACATCCCCTCCCCGAGAGTCCCCAAAAACGCTAAATAATTGCCCCATTTCTCAACAAAAAAGTCCTAAAACCCCAGCCTTCTACTTGCCACCTCCTCGAAAGCTGCCACCCTCCCCATCTCTACACACCACTCCGAAAATGAGGGCGCTCCATCCGACTTCCATACCCTGGAAGTCAAGATTTTGCAAAAGGGATACATTAAAGTGCCAGCTATATGATTTCTTTTTCTCCATATGTGGCAACACCTCTAAACTCACCAGGGTGTGATCTGAGACTAAAATGTTTCCAATTGAGCAATCAACAGCAGATGAAATGAGGGACTTAGATATATATAAAAAAAAAAATCTATTCTAGAATAAATCTTATGGATAAGATGTCATAACTTTAATTAATCGGTTAGCCAGAATTTTTGACAATATTTTTACATCTAGCTGGATCAGGGAAATTGGATAGTAACTCTTACACTCGCTTGGATCTCTGTCCTTTTTAAGAATCAGACTGTTCCAGGCTTGTTTCATGGTTGGCGGAAGCTTTCCATTCTAGGGTTGCAGTGGTATACCGGTTTCATGGTATACAACGATATGAAAATTGATGGTTTTCATACCATGTACATTTGCTTATCTACGGTATTGAGAAAAAAAATGCAACCGGACGGCATGCCTGTCAGACTCGTCAACTTGCGCCACACACACACATGCAGCAGAGAAAATGTCAGAGAGAAGCGAGGCGAGGGGGTCTGACATAAGTGAGTGCGTGCGTGTGTGAGTTAAAGCAGTGTTTCTCAACTGGTGACATTTACGCATCACAGTATGTGTAAAAATCTTGGACTTCTGAACCAGGCTATAAAAAATTTTCATCTTTCCATAAGATCTATTCTAGAATCATTTTTTTTATATCTAAGTCCCTCATTTCATCTGTTGTTGATTGCTCAATTGGAAACAACTTAGTCTCAGATCACGCCCTGGTAAGTTTAGAGGTGTTTCCACATAGGGAGAAAAAGAAATCATATAGTTGGCGCTTTAATGTTTCCCTTTTGCGAAATCCTGAATTTCAACAAATGATAAAGGCTGAAATTAATGTTTATATGGAGACCAACTGGTCCTCAGTATCCTCTGTGGGTATGGCTTGGGAGGCACTTAAGGCAGTTCTTAGGTGTCAGATCATACAGTATGCATCATTCACCAAAAAATCCAAAGCACGAGAACTCATGGAGTTGGAAGGGAATATTAGAAGTGCTGAGGCAGAGCTGAAGCGCCAAATGTCATCTGATGGCCTCAGAGAACTGACCCGATTGTAATACAGATATAATACTTTTTTGTCACGGAAGGTGGAGTTTTGGCTATTCAGGGCAAGACAGTCATACTTTGAGTCGGGAGACAAAGCAGGGAAGCTTTTGGCTAGATACATAAAGCAGAGAGAGTCTTTTTCTACCATTCCCTCAGTGAAATCTGCTGGTGGTGAAATTTTTACCTCAGCTATTGATATTAATAATGCTTTTAAATAATTTTATCTTGATCTTTATAGTTTCACATCTTCATCTACTGATGAAGATATTAGGAACCTCGTGGAACCATTAGAACTTCCTAAACTGATGACTCAGCAAAAAAATTATCTTGATTCTGAGATAACCTTGGAAGAGCTTGATGAGGTAATTAAAGCCTTGCCTACATGTAAGGCTCCGGCGCCAGATGGTTTTGCCGCTGAATTTTTTATATCTTATGCTACGGAATTGGCTCCACTTTTGTTAGAAGTTTATATGGAATCATTAAAGAATAGAAAGCTTCCGCCAACCATGACACAAGCCCAGATCAGACTGATCCTTAAAAAGGACAAAGATCCAAGCGAGTGTAAGAGTTACATCCAATTTCCTGATCCAGCTAGACGTAAAAATATTGTCAAAAATTCTGGCTAACCGATTAAGTAAAGTTATGACATCCCTTATACATAGAGATCAGGTGGGGTTTATTCGGGGCCGCAGCTCTTCTGATAACATTAGGCATTTCATCAGTATTATGTGGTCAGTGGTAAATGATCAGACTCCGGTCGTGGCCATCTCACTTAACGCAGAAAATGATGTCAGTGGTTCGGGGAATACTTTTATTGGATGGATTAAGTTACTTTATATATCTAAGTCCCTTATAGACATCCGGTAGCACCGGTGCAAACAAATGGATTAATTTCAGATTATTTTACACTGGATAGGGGCACCTGGAAGGGTTGCCTCTTTCCCCATTATTGTTCTGTTTTGCCCTGGAACCATTAGCAGCATAAGAAGGGAAGATGATTTTCCAGGGGTGGTGGTGGGAGGTATGGTGCATAAGCTTTTGCTTTAAGCAGATGATATTTTATTATTCATCTCTGACCCCATTAGATCTATGCCTTGCCTCCATAGAATTATTAATTCCTTTTCTAAATTCTCAGGATACAGAGTCAGTTGGTCTAAATCCAAAGTTTTGGCTCTGACAGCGTACTGCCCAGTAACGGCTTTCCAGCCAGGCACCTTCCAGTGGCCTAAACAGGGCATTAAGTATTTGGGCATTTTATTCCAAGCAAATTTGTCTGATTTAGTTAGAGTTAATTTTGACCCCTTAATAAAAAGGTTTTCAAGCGATGTAGGTAGGTGGGCTTCATTATATTTATCTATGATTGGGAAGGTTAATGTTATTAAAATGAATTGTATTCCAAAATTCAACTACCTGCTACAATCTCTACCTGTAGATGTCCCCCTCTCTCATTTCAAGCATTTTGATAGCATAGTGAAGTCCTTCATTTGGAATGGTAAGCGTCCCAGATTACATTTCAATAAGTTGGGTTTATTTACAAAGGTGGGCTAGGCCTACCCAAGATTTTGTTTTATTATTATGGATTCAGTCTCAGACATTTGGCCCATTGGTCGCTTCCACCTGAAAGAGCCCCTCCCTGGTTTTATATTGAACAGGAACTTCTTGCCCCTATTTTGCCATTGCAAAGCCTTTCTATCAAACTAACTGGAGAAGTTAAGTTACACTCCGTTATCTCGCATTTGCATTTGGTATGAACAAAAGTGTCCAGAGTGTTTAATTTGGACATTTATTTAAATGTTGCCTCGAGTGTATGGCTGAACCCATAATTATGTATTAATAAGTCCCCTTTCTGCTGGTCAGAGTGGATTGTGAAGGGGGTTACCACACTCGGCAACCTGTATGAGAGTGGAGTGTTGAGATCTTTTGAGAATTTGGTTCAACATTTTGGGATTCCCAGATCTCAGTTTTATAGGTATTTACAGCTGCGCCACCTGCTCTGTATTGTTTTTGGGAGTAGAACACACCCCCCTAAAGCGGCAGATACTCTGGGAGAGGTGATTACTGCTTTTGGAAAAGGTCATGAGGCATCAGTGTATTACTCCCTGCTAATTCAGAGTCTGGGGGACGGAGCTTCAACTTCTCTCACGAGATTATGGGAAAAAGCTTTTTATGGGAGTGTGGGCTAGGATTCTAAAAAATGTCAAGTCTGCATCTAGAGATGCAAAGGTTCGCCTTATGCAATTCAAGATTTTACATAGATTTTATTGGACCCCCTCTAGATTGGTCTTAAAGACAATTGGTCTAGGCTTGGTCTTGGTCGAGTGTGGTAACCCCCTTCACAATCCACTCTGACCAGCAGAAAGGGGACTTATTAAGATTGGTCTAGGCTTGGTCTTAAAGACACACCCACCTGCTGGCGATGCCAGTCAGAAGTTGGAGATACAACCCAAGTCTTTTGGGGGTGTGTTAAGATCCAAGATTTTTGGTTGAAGGTTCAGAGTTTTTTGTGTAATGTTTTGGGCACTCAAATTTTACTTTGTCCCAGACTTTGTATTTTGTGCGATGGGACGGTCATAAATTTGGGGGACAAACATATAAAAAAATTGGGTTCTGACCAGTATTATGATTGGCAGACAAATTATTTTAAGGGGCTGGAAGTGTATTAACACATGAATCAATCGCGTTTCCCTCAACCGAATGTTGACCTCATATTATGCTAAAACAACAAAAAAGCAATTTTCCCAGATTGTATAGCAAATACGTGTAAGCAAGTTGATTGACAGGCAATGTCTGTATCTCAAAGTTGATTGGCTCTTTTTTCCTGCAAGGCGGGACTTCCTTTCTACATCCATTGACTGTTGGGTGCTAGAGCTTCTTGGTTGGGCGTTCCAATTTCTCCCATTCATTTAAATAGAAGTGACTCATCTCTGCTAAATAGTCTATGGCCTCACACTCTATAGAACTACAATGCCCATCATGCACTACTTCTCCTCCCTGAAGTTTGCACACTTTTACTCCTGATTTCTCACAATACAGGGAAAGTAGAGGTGTACAAAAGCAACGTGTTACTTATTTAAAAAGTAACTCCGATATTATGGTCTAAAATAAAACAATATTGCCTTACTTTACTCGTTACTCAAAGAAGTAATCTGATTATGTAACACACGTAACTTTTACCGCTTTATCCCCAACACTGGTCACCACACCGTAAAACATGGTATCCCGTCATTTTTTACCTCAATGATCTGTTTCTACCTGATCTAACCCCTAAAATGTGTGATCCATACACTGTGAGGCTAAAAGTTACATCTGTTATCTGAAAGAAAGACTGGCAGGATGAGCCAAGGCAAAAGAATGGTGCTGACTGTCGTTAATTGTTTTGGTGAAACATAAATAATGTATGCATATTGGTGTTAACTTTTAACTGAAGATGTAAGATTCTTGAATATTGCTTCCTTTGTTTCTATTTGCTGCTGCCACTAGCTGAGGGAAGCAGTCATGGTTGCTCGTTTCTGTGAGCACCAGATGGTTTTAGTTCACCCCCCCCCCCCCTCCCCCCAATCAGAACTCATCCAACAATGTCTGACATTAGAGTTTAATTTCTCTGTAAATACACTACGGAATAACAGCACCTGCTGTCCCTCGCCTCTCGTAACCAGTGTTGCTGTTACTTTGTAGGGATGGTTTTAGAAATAAGCCTGTTAAACAGCCAAGTCTCTTTGGCAGTTTCCTGTTTATGAGCTCACTTCAGTGAGTGTGCTCTGTCGGTTTCATGAATTCATTAGTTGTACTTTTGCCGAGGGTCACAGCCCGATCTCCCTGTGTGAGAAAACACATAAAAGACATCAGACTACTAAGCTTAGTGAGGAGTCTGTTTGTGTTTCCACTTAAAGCAATTTAAATGTCTAGATTCGACAAAGTGTTATTTTCTGTTTGTCGGTTATTTTACTGTAGTGTAGTACTTTATTGCCATTAGCATCCACAAATAGAATTGCAAAGATAATTACAGTTTCAAATATATTTCCAGAACACTCCCCTGGACTATTTTATATACTTCATTTATTTATCTCCCCAGTCTATTTAATATTTTCTACGAATGGCATACTAATAGGTGTCTTTGCATATTAAAGGAGTATTTCACCAAAAAATGATAATTCCCTCCCTTATCATTTACTTACCCTTATGCCGATTCAAACTTGTGTGAGTTTCTTTCTTCTACCTGAGGGATGCGCAGAGCTTGTACAGTGCTCTGTGCATGTGCCAAGCGCAAGGAAGTGCAAATGAGCTACAAAACATGATCACGCCAAGAAGATTGAAGATGTTAAGATTTATAGTGAATAAGGAATTACATTTTGGTCTGTTCTCTCCCTAAACTGATAGCATCGCTTCAGAAGACGTAATAAACCACTTGAGTTGTATGGAATACTTTTATGCTGCCTTTATATGCATTTTGGACCTTGAAACTTTGGTCCCCATTGACTTGCATTGTATAAATATATTCACATCGTATCTCCATCAAAACATCTTCATTTGGGATAATAAATAAAGTCATGCAAGTTTGAGACGGCATAAGGGTGAGTGAATAATGAGAGAATTATATTTTTTTAGGTGAAATATTCCTTTAAGATGGAATAGGAGAAAGAATTTTAACACTGAATTATACACAGCAACTTTAAATTGGCTGGCTTCATTACTATTTTATTACTGTTTTGTTGTTTATGTGGTTGTTGGTAATTATATATATATATATATATATATATATATATATATATATTTTTTTTTTTTTTTTTTTTTTTTTTGTCCTCCTAGGGGAACTTGAATATATTCCCTCAAAAAACATTATAAAACTTACTTTACATCTTCCTTTAATTTTCCCAGTTTAATGGAATGCAAAAAGCTATTTGAAGAATAAAAATGTTAACTGCTTAGATTGTAACCTCTGATTTAACCCTTAAATGCATGGGTGTTTTGCCAAACATTATTACCATACCTCGTGTCTTTAGTGACCCAACATCTATAACAACTGGATCTACAAAATGCCCAGGTAGTTAAACAATTTCAAGACAATGAGTAAATAATACAATAGAATATATTCTGTTATATTTTGATGTTTTATTTGTAATATATCAAAGAGATGATTTAACCAATGATAGATTCATTACTTACTTCCACGCTGAAGTTTTATGAGACGCAACTGGCTATGAAACACATTTTAAGTTACATAAAACACATACATATGTATTTTCTCAGGCACTTACTGAGTCTAAATAGATGCACAACGTACATAATTTTAAATTTTACACCCAAATGGCAATAGCCAAATCATACTTTTCACACATTGTACTTGTTATGGTTTGCTTCCACTTGCTTTTTCTTCAAATAGCAATGAAAAATGTAAATCAAGTCAATCACTGAAACAACAGCACCACCTTGAGGAACAAATTTTATTATAATTAGACTATTCATAAGAGAAAGGTTGAGGAATAATAAAGAGGTGGGGGCATAACTCCAAAAACATTTATGAGGTAAAGGGGGTGGTATTAGATCCTGTGTCACTCACCTGAGGTATGCATTTAAGGGTTAACAGATTGCATTGCTGCTCATGCTTTAAGAGGCTCTGTTTTCACTTGGCATTAAAATGCGACCTGTATCTGGATGTTGTCAAGTCATTTTTATTTGTATAGCCCTAACACACATCGTTTCAAAGCAGCTTTACAGAAAATCATGCATTAACAGAAAATGAAACTGTAATATCTATAATGTCTTAGAGTCATCATTGTGTAGTTTGATTAAATATGATTGTAAATTGTGTATAAAAATAAATAATTAAATAATAATTGTATTTAGAACCCCAGTGAGCAAGCTGAAGGTGACTGTGGCAAAGAACACAAAACTCCATAAGATGTTGGTTAATGGAGAAAAATAACCTTGGGAGAAACCAGGCTCACTGTGGGGGCCAGTTCCCCTCTGGCTAACATCATGAATATAATGCCAATATTAGTTATTTATGTGCAGTGCAAGTCATGGTTTAAAATGAGTAAACTAAGTAAGTGTTAAGGACCAGTGTTAAAACAAAGAATTTTATCCACACACAAATTGAAAAGACAAGTGTAAACGTGTTTGTGATCAGAATGTGTTCTGATCTGCTTATACACCTGTATAAATACTGAATGACAATAAGTACAATTGTGATCTTACAACACTAGCATTCTTGCGACAGTAGCATCAGGATGTAAGCTTGCTTTCATATGTTGTGTGTATGTAGATAGTGTAGCTTCTTATTTATTGAATATTCCAATAATATTAACATATTACATTCAAGGCAATACAAAACGTGGCTGGGTCTCGTCTCTGAAGTCCAGAGTAAACATTTATTGTAAATGCAGCAGGTATCAGCAAAGACAGAGCTATGAGAATATGAATATGATATGCTATGAAGGCATAAAATGACAATAGTTGTTGTACATTTTAACAGTTTACAGCATATTTACAATGGAGGGGAATCCTACGACTGGCGTTGATCCTGAGAAACAGATAAAAAGTGATATTTCAGTAGAAATATTTAAATATTATTTTAAGCTCAGTGACTTCTGGTCAACAAACAAATAGCCCAGACTCAGCAAAATATTTTATGTCTTTATTTGTACAGAGTAGCATTAGCATATATAAAGTAAGCACACATCTATAAGAGAGAGAGAAAAAAAAACATTTAGCTGTATTGTTTAGCATGTACTAAAATGTATTGTTTTTGGTAACAAAGTTTTGTTTGTTAACTTTTGGCAATGTTGCAGTCATCTTCTCGATTGTTCTTTCCTACTGGTAAACGTTTATTGTCTAGGAACCATCCAGAGACGACATGATTTAAAGCACTAACAGTGTGCATCAAGTATTGATGATATCACAGTACGTGGGTAATATCAGAACCTGTAACGTTTTACTTACAAGTTGGAAGGATCCAACCTACTGATTAAATTTATCCTCATACCTTTCTTCTCATAACACCTTTGTGAAATATTATCCAATGTTTCTATATAAACTTAAATGTTTTACGCGGTCACAATGTTTCACAATGCTTTGTTAACATGATTCCAAACAGCATGGTGGCGAGGGAGCGTATTTGATGATGTAATCGAACACTACTGCGCAAAGAAAAGAGATCTGATCTGTTATCTGGACACTAAAGCTACTTGATTTGGACAAATGTAAATGTGCTGTGTTCTGATTGGGTGGTGATCCGATCTGCTTAATCGGATCACGGTAATCACATGTTAATGCCAAGTGTAAACAGGTCCAGATTGGGTTTTTTATTTTAGTGTTGGGGAGGCTGATGTGTCATTGGAAATGAGGCTGCTGGCTGAGGGCCAAGGTAACACGGCCAGACACACATCCCAGAGGCACTGCCTATGATCTGCCTCATCCCACAGAGAGCTGGTGACTGAAATCACTACCCATGCATTTATGTCAAGGCGAATAACGCTTGGATAACATAACCGAGAGTGAATTTCAGGCACACAAACACACACACACACACACACACACATGTTGATGTGGCTATCCTTATGAGGACTCTCCATAAATATTTTTATGCTCTACGAATTACAGATTCTATCCCCTAACCCTACCCCTAAACCTAGCCCTCACAAAACAATGTACATTTTCAAAAAAACATAGTTTAGTATGTTTTTTAAGCAATTTGAATTATGGGGACACTAGAAATGTCCTCATAAACCACATTTATAGCATAATACCCTTGTAATTACCAGTTTGTAACCTAAAAAAAAAATGTCCTCGTAAACCACCCAAACCCGCCCACACACACACACACATTTACAGAATATGCAACAGAAATTAAATGGAAAAGTCTATTCAGACTAATTGAAAATTGCTACAAAACAGGGCATCTCTGATGTGAATTGGGATTTCTCAGTTTCATGTCTTTTGCATATTTTTGTATAATTTTACTTAGACTGTGCTGTTTTAATAACAAACTGAAGCTTTACAGAAAATGCATTTTGTTGTCTGATAGTGCTGATGAATGACTTTTCAGTGGCCCCTAAAAATTATTTGTAAACTTTAGCCATAGTTAAAAATGTTTGAATGTCATTACATTAAGATAAAATATAAATAAATAAATAAATAATAATAAAAAAAAATACATTAATGGAAATGTACAAATGTATTGTAAACCATTGATATGCAGACAGTTATAACAATATTAATAAAAAAGGCGACTTCATGTAATACATGCCAAATAGTGAGCCATTTCATCTCACGTTATGCTTAATAACACTTATTCAACATCAGTAAGCTATGAAAATGTACCTTCATGGAAAGCAGACAAATATGAAGCATTTATTAAGGAGCTGCAAACATTAGAAACGTATGTACATAAAGTTGCATCTAAAGGTGCTGTAAGCGATTTTTTTCATGGAAAGGTATGCAAAAATTGTTCCTACTCCCTGAAAGATATTAATGAAATAAGTGTGATAGCTCTAGACTCTGTAAACAGCAAACAAAAATGTGTCCACGGACAATAACAATTTCGACCTTGTCAATCATTTAGCACGTTTTCATAGTATTGTAGTTGCAGCTAATTATTGAGGCATAATGCATTTATATGCCATGTTGTTCATAACAGTGGTCAGTTGAGGGTGCTTTTTTGCAGCTGTTGTTTTTAACAACCGTTTCTGCTCTCAATTGACCATTTAAGGACTGTTCGTTGGTGATGTCAGGTGACATCATTGTTCCTTGAACATTTCCTACTTATCAAAACAGAGACTATTTAGCTGAGACGGGCCACTTCTATTAAAATGAAAGGGAGAAATTGGAATGCCCAACAGCAACCAACGGTCAATCCGCCTTACAGGTAAAATAGCCAATCACCTTTTAGATACAGAAATCACCTATCAATCAACTCGAGAACATGCATGCGCATTAGCTATACAACACGGTATAATTGCATTTATAGTGTAATCTGAGGTAAAGAAACACAATTTATTATACCTGCTGGCATCTTTACAGGTCCAGGAACGGAGCGGCACGAGTTGGAACATGCATTGCGGCCTATGGGCCAGGATACCAGGCCGCTATTCCCCTCAAGTGCCGAGGTCCAGGGAAGCCGGACCGCTCAAGTGCAGCCGCACAGTGTTGTCCGATTTTACTGCTTATTTATAATATGTTCTTTTATCGTAATCTTGACCATCCCTTTTGGAGATTTCAGTCTTTCCCCATTCAAGTATATAGGAGCTGCACTTTCATGCCGCTTGTTTACATAGAAAAATAGCTGCCAAAACTGCCCAAGAACGTTCCAAAAATGGCCGCTGAGTGGACTGACAGTCTCGTGGAAGTAGAATGGCTGAAATCGCTTGGAGCATCTTTAATGGTCTTCAGGCTTTATTGTATGAAATATGCTGTGAATGAGCATGAAGATCTGAAAAGTGTTTTTGCAGAGGACTTTAGGTAACTAGGACTAGGTAAGTTGGGACAGCACTCGGAGTAGCACCATTATTTTGACATCAACGTGACAACACAAGTGAGTCAAGACATTACAGTAATGAATATTAACACAAAGCGGCCTGTAGCAAAATGACATAATCCCTTCTTTTAATCTCACTATAACAGTCTATTTTTGCAGTTATTGCAGTTTATGATTTTGATTAATTTAGGTATGAACAAGTGCATTTATTAAGCATTTATAACGTAAATTAATGCTCACTATTTGGCAAGTACAGTATTAAATAAAAGTGGCCATTTTTATTCATGTTGTTGTAACTGCATAAATATATAATTTATAATGCATTTGTAAATGACTTATTAGTCAATATGCAACAGTTAGTTCCGGTCCTTGAATCTGATTGGACGAGAGACGTTCCATGAGTTCTGATGGTCTCACACCATCAGCACTCAGACGCTTCACTGTGTGTATCACTCCGCTTGTGTTCATACTGTTCTAAACTAATGTTTAAGAGCAGTGCAGATGTGTTAAGAGCCATCTATCTCTTTACATTTAATTTTGTGACATTACATATTTTAGCCAGCAGGTGGAGGCAAAATAAAAAAATGTGTGTGTAGTATGTGCCAGTTGTTGTTGTGAAGTCAGTGTCAGTCAGTGTTTATATTCAACAGTGCTCCATGATCGCTCATATTACTACTACACTACTAAAGCTAGGAAATAGCTTCAAACGAACAACTTCAGCATTAAGGCTCATCACAGCTAAGAGACACAACAGACTGATTAATTACACAAACTCAAGACGCTTACCTCTTACCGGACTTTCCACATTGGAGAGGACAAATTGGTGGAGGACATTGCAATTTCTATAGAGAAAGACTCTTGCGCACCAGCTACCGCAAAATAGGGAGGAATACCTCCACTTGGACGGCTATTTTTCCACTGAGAAAATAAGATGAATTTGACCAAAATGACATTATCTTCAGAAAGCTAACTAACACAATACAGCATCAACAGGTGATCGCACACACTCCATCTCTCTCTCTCTCTCTCTCTCTCTCTCTCTCTCTCTCACACACACACACACACACACACACACACTTGTTTCTCCAATAACATGTTAGAAACAGCCAAGCTGTGATACTAGTAGTTCTGAAGTGATGTTTTTGAGAGGCTTGGACGCATCATTTGGTTTGAACCAGCAACGGCAGATTCTGATCCGTCGCGTAAGAAAGTAGTTCCATGCACAAATGTGTTTTTTGTGACCGTACTCAGTTTTTCCTATTTTTTAAATTTGTTTTATTTACTTGTTCATTTAACTGTTGTATATAAGCAATATCACACTTGTAGTCGTGCTATATGGCCCTAAATCAGCACTGCTGATGTAGGACCATATCACACTCTTGCTCGTGTGATATTGCTTGCTTAATTATTAATGTACTTTATAAACTCTTAACAAAGGGAACATTAATGTTAAGTGTTACCAATTTGTTTTTTTTTTTTTTTTTTTTTTTTGTTTTTTACCAAATTACATTTAAAAAAAAATAGCACAAGCACACATTAAAAGTATGAACAAAAGTTATCCAGTTTTGAAACTTCGTCAAACCTAAGTTTGTCATAATCTTCTTTTCTTCTTTTTCTTCTTCTTTTTTTTTTTTTTTTTTTTTTTTTAAATCAATGGAAGAGTGCTGGATAGCTTTAAATTAATTAAGTGTGCATGCATCTAAAGTTTCAAGCTGCTCCTCCAGGTCTGTGTGAGGAAGAGTGTGGAGCTTATGAGCAAGGTCAGGGTCTTGACAGGTCTGTGGGGCAAACCTAAATTAAAGAGGCAATTAGAGAAGATGGAGCAGAAAGGGAGCAGAGAGGAGTGATGAATTACTGTAGGCTCACAAATGGACACAAAAAATGGCCTCTGGTGCATTCCCCTATAGATTCACACAGCCCAGTGCTAACATTTGACAGCAGGTCTTTGCAATCGTTCACAGTAAAACACTCGACAAGAATGTAGGTGTAAACTTCCCCTTGGGCAACATGCCACATCTGTCAATAAATAAATAAATTAAACAAATAAAAGGTTCAATATTGTATAAAAAAAACAAACCAATAAAACAAATGGGACTTCTAAACTGAACCTGGCATCATAGAATCACTTTACTATATCTATATTTTTGCATGGCTCGTTGTACGTATCACAGCAGTTTCCTGGTGAAAAAAACACTAGAGGCACAACAACAATAATAGCTTTTATTCACTTTCACAGATTTTGGCAGATTATCAGTTCATAAACACTACTTTTTACTTTGTTCCTCACATGATGCTATCTTATGACATCTGAACACTTTTACTATAGTGCATAAGGCAATACATTTTAACGTATGCAATACACAACCAACTACATCTACAAGATTGTTTAGGCGTGATCAGATTGTGCCTTGACTGTTGTGTGTTGTGGACAGTACTTCACCTAGAAAGATACATCTAAAAGTGAAGAAGTACGCGTTACGATTTTCAAACTTCTGTTTTTGACTCAAATAACTGTATTGTTTTATAAAAATAAATACATAATTTTGTCAAAGCAACAGAAGCAGGTGCCCAGATCACAGTTATTAAAGCACTCTCTCTCTCTCTCTCTCTCTCTCTCTCTCTCTCTCTCTCTCTGTCTGTCTCATAGTTTTAATTTGAACAATTCAGCAGCAATACATTAGGGAACAGTGAAGGTGAAAATAGCACTTATTCAGCGATTCCACTGAAGACAATACATTTAGCAAAGAGCTACTAAAATAACACAATGACGAATGATGAATTATATTGAAAGATGCATGAACATGTGCTCATAAAATGTAAGTGGGTTGTTATTTATTTTTATTTTTTTCATGAAAATCACAAAGAAAAACAACACTTAAAGTTGGAGTATTTCATTTCTGTGCCACTAGCATCACCTAAACGAATTGCAAAAATAAATAGGTAAAGTCTGTCAAGAAAAACTTTTATGTTGGCTTGTCTAAGCCTTGTCTGAAAGTTTAAAATAGTTTTGGAAGCTTGCAGGATATAGTTTTGAAGGTTATTAAACCTCATCAGACTCTCTAGAGAACATTTAGACCATATTAAATCTCCTAGCGATCACATCAGACCTCATTAAATCCCACCTGACCGCCTAGAGACAACATCAGACCCCATTAGACCTCCTCAGTCTACATCAGACCCCAGTTGCTGGCTGGTTGCTAGCAGCCATTAGGGTGTTTTCTAGGGTGTTTTGGCAGGTTACAAGGCTGTTCTGGCTTGTTGCCAGGCATTGGTAGGGTGTTCTTGCTGGTTGCTTGCCATAGCCAGAGATTAGTTTACACAAAGATACCAACCTCCTACCATAGGAGAGAGCGTAACGTCAACTACCTTGTCTCGACAGTAAGTCACTATATGCGAATACCATACAAATGGCATAAACCAACATCTACTTGTCACTAAATTGTTCATGACTTCTCTTATAAAACAGCAATTTTATCATATTGAAATCCACACATTGTTCACTGCAGAGGAATTTTTTTAGTTTAAAACATGTTGAAGATTAGTAGACAAGCAGTCAATTAATTAAGTGATGAGCTGTTTCCACTCAAAAGCAGTTTATTCAGCATACTGAAGCATCTCCTCCATAAACATCCAATCAAATAGGAGCCTCTGGTCCCTTCGCCAATGTACCACTGCGCACCACTTTTGTTTTGCCATAGCTAGGGTATTCTGGCTGGTTGCTAGGCATTGTTAGGTTGTTCTGGCTGGTTCTTAGATGTTACTATGATGTTCTGGGATGTTCTAACTAGTTGCTAGCCTAGGGTGTTATGGCTGGTTGCTAGGCATTGCTAGGTGATGGATAGATAGATAGTGGGATTTTTTTATTTTAATTCAAAAATTGAGAGTTTGAATAGTTTTGGCCCGTTTGAACATTCCTAACAAACTCTAATAAACATCAGTATTCTATGTTTTAGAAGCATAACTGCTATTGTCTAGGGGTGGCCTTTGCCATTTGGAGGCCCATTTCATAAACCAGTTGCCCTCCAAATTCATCAGTTATGTCATTAGGAACACATGGTTATATGAGTAACGCAGGGTAAAGCCCTATCCCAATAGCTCCACTTGCGGTTTTTATGCTTAAGTGTGTGTGCTCGTGGCACCGAGTAAGTGTTCAAGACTGTCCCATGTCTGAAACTTGCCAAAGCTCAGTGCACTTAACCCACACTAAATCCACACTAGCCCAAATACTGCTTCGGAGCGGTCTTTCAGGCTAAGTGTATCCCAGAGTTCATAAAGTTCAGGAGCTCACACACCGCCTACACGAGTGATCTGCGCATTAAAGCGCAATATAACTGTGACGAGGAGTAGGCCGGGCCGAGAGGATTCATGCCCGGCACAGAGTTGCTCAATCAGCGGGAGAGAGATAAAAGGAGCCGGGGATGCCAGAGAGAGAGAGATTGAGACGCACGCAACAGTGTTTTGTGTGTGCGCTTTTGTAATGTTTCAGTTCAGTGTTTTATGTTGAATTAAAGTCTTTTTGATTATTAATCCAGTTCCTGCTTCCTCCTTTCCCGATGAACGAGTGGCTTGTGTGACGAGGAGGGGGGAGTGGCTGGGCCAGTTAGGGAGAGAGAGAGAGAGAGAGAGAGACGCACGAAGCTGTGTGTGTGCGTCTTTGTTTTGCAGTTTATGTTATGTTTGAGTTCAGATTGTTATTAAATGTCTAAGTATTTGTTAAGCCGGTCCCAGCTTCCTCCTTGCCCATGCATTCCTTGAATCGTTACATTAACATTCACAACTGGTTGGGATGACTGAACAGCATCATCATTATTACTTAATGTGTATATTTATTTACCTCTTTGTTACCCTTCTCTCCTAATAATCACCTTTTTAGTTTTTTCTCGCCTAATACTGCTTTTGATTTTGGTAATTTATTAGCCAGTGTGGCATACAGTATACAGTTTAGTAAATGTTGTTTTAAAATTTTATTTAATCTACACTATGTAACTTTTGGCCCACTAGCGGTTGAAGCATAAACTTGCAGGTTATAGTGATGGGAAGATGGGATCATTTTACTGACTTGAATGTTTGAGTCTCGTTCAGCAAAATGAACCAAACTTTATTCGTCATTTCGTTCTTTTCGTACATTTGAGCAGAATTAAATTAAAATGTTACATTTCCAATAGCTAAATCCCCCCCCCCCCCCAACACGTCTACACATGCAAACTTTGATTACCAAAGTCAAATTAGGAGAAACAGAAAGATTAGTTCACCTCTGGAATCTTCTTGTCGGAGTCATTCGTTCTTTTGTCACTGCATAGCGTATAAGGCTGTCACGTGACAAAAGAACGAATGACTCCGACCAGAAGACTCGAGAGGTGAACTAATCATTTCTGTTTCCTGTACAGCGCCTATGCGGTTTTCACGTAACAAAACGAACAGAGGTTGCGCCAATGCACATGCGCGGCCAACACAAAACGAACGAATCACTCTCTGAGACTACTCGTTCTTCTGAGTTACATAAAAGATTCCTTCAAAATGAACAAACCATTCATGAACGACCCATCACTAGCAGGTTACTTGCGGAGGAACATTGTTTTGGTAATTACGTGAGTTGGGCTTCAACTCTGCTCATCTGCACGGATGAATCTGATGGTTTGAGGAGTACCAGTGTAACCATGGTTACAGCTGATCACCTTATCAGAGCGAATGTCACTAATGACAACAAAACTTGCCCCCTTCCCCTCAAAAAATAAATAAATAATGAAAGAAAGAGAAAGATGGATACCTGAAAAAATATGTCTTATGAGCAGGTAAGTAGAATATCTTTTGCTGTTGTTTTGACTTATTGAAAACAGTTGTTTTAAAATAAATAGCATTACAAAAGTTAGGCAACAGCACAGAGCCTGCCCAAGGCATAAGTGAACTAAACGGCTGCTTAGGGCCCCCGTGGCCACCAGGGGGCCCCCAAGAGCACATGAAATGACAGCTTGATTTATTAAATTATTTTTATTTTTTTGTGATATATTATGTCAATGGACAATGGTAATTATACAAAAACGCAATATTAAATGCAACATTATGTTAACGGCTGCAGGATGCAAGCACAATCAGACAGTCAGTTGACTGAAGAGGCAGCAGCATTGCAGCAAAACAGCAATGACACAAAAAGGACATATCCCTCTGGTGCAGAGAAAAGGAAAAAGAAGAAAACTGAGGAAGAGACAAATAGCAAGATAAAGGTATGTTAAGTAGCTAGGCTATGTTGCAAGCTAACGTTAGATGGCTAGTTAGTTAACATAGCCTAGGTAGCATATCTTCTTGTTTTAGGAAAGTTCACATTTGATTAAACAGCCGTAAATAGCCTTGACATCTTCATATATTATAATACAACATATTACTTAGCTAGTTTTAGATTAAAGTTTTTGTCTTCTGTGTAAAAATAACTTGTTCCTCATTATATATTTTTGTAATAAAAATAAGCTTCTGTTCCATAAACTTGGTACTGATAACAGCTTAACATTGTTTACATTAGCCTACCATTTTGGGGTCTGTGCTATTATATTCCAATATCATTATGCCTCAATTAGCTAGTTATAGATTAAGAGTTGTTGTTTTAGGTATACTGATGGCTTGCTGCTGTGTATAATAATTTATGTTGTTAAAATAACATTCTGTTCCATCAACTATGTACTCTTATGAAACTTCCCTAGGAGCACTGTTTAAATATTTTGGAGGTGGGGCACAACCAACACCACCTGCCCCAACTGCCAGTGCTACATCTGATGATGATACAGCAGGTGAGTTTTCAACAATCCCAGATCAATATATTTATATGGATAAACCATGCCTTTTGTGAGATCTTTTTTTTGTTTTTGACAGACAGTGGCATTACCTTCTAATATGACATCTAACATGGCTTGCTTTTATAATAATAATAATAATAATTATTATTATTATTATTATTATTATTATTATTTTCATCTTTCATCAAGTCCATCCTCTGCAGGCGAGGAGCACTTACCAGCACCTGCATCCACTGATCCTACTGTTCCTTCCATGTCTGTTCTCAGCGGATGTGGCAGGTAAGTTAATAGCACAGCAGCCTTTGTATTTGCTCAGTTTACTGTAGAATATACTGAGATTAATATTTCTAATTATAATTATTAATGTAATACTGTTTATCTTAAGTTATTTTATTTGTAGTTGGTTGTTCTGCACTTTTGCACTTTTTTAACCAAAAGCAATTAAAGTGGTTAACCTGTTTACAGTAAATGCATTGTCTGCTGGTTTATTTTGCTACTTTTCAATACACCACATTAAGTATGCCACTTAGTACTGTAAGACTTTGAATATTAAAGTGCAAATTAACACCTGACCACTCTTGTGGGTTTGCTACTGTTACAATTAAAAACCGCAGAAGGGTAAAAATATGCCAGGCAGACATTGGTATGATGTAAGCAACACAGCTACAACTAATACAATTGATAATGGGTGTGTTAGATTTATAGTGTGCGAATAATCAAGCATTGACAATAGTCAATCGTATTGGTGGCACCGAGGGTCCCCCAAATCAAATTCTGCTTAGGGCCCCATAAAGGCTTGGGCGGGCCCTGCAACAGCATAAAGATTGCTAGTCATATAAGATAAAATCAAATGGTGGAAACTATTATAGCTAGCTAGATGGCAAATAGACCAAGGTAGTAACTGATTTAGAGATCGGCATTGAGATACATTTTTTATTGTCCTTCCTTCCTCTAAAATTAAATTGAAAGCACTGCAGTATCACAATCCATAATAAAATATTTTACCAGTCCAGCAAGAAAAACTCCATCTCTGGGTCAGTTTTAAATCCTTTAATCCTCGGAGTTGTCGCCACCTCTGAAAAGCCAATCCGATGTTGTTTCGTGTTTTATTACGGGCTCTGTCACTTTCCCTTTTTGCTAGCAGACACTTTGAGGTTCGAGGTTTCTTTATTTTGAAAACAGGTTATTCCCCAGAGGGTTGCCTTTTTGAATGATCCAAGGTCAATGTCGCTCATTTGTTGTGGCTACAAGCTTTCAGATTTAAACTACTACCATACCTATCATCGTACATATACACGCGCTGTAGTAGCTGGATCTTCTTTTCTTTCTTTATGGACATGACATAAACACGCATGGACAAATGATGGCAGTATGCAATTTCCCAGCAAATCCATCCCGACAGCTCTGAAATATAAAATATTATTATAGGCTTACCATAGTGAATCGGGGTAAGGCAAAAACATGGTTTGAAAGACGGATTGTTGGTGTACTTGCTCATTTATGAAATTTTGTTCATTTCTAACAAAAAAGTCGTATAATCTTATTAACATAGTCTAGCTTTAACTACTCCCACTGTTTCTCTCATCTGTACATGTGTTTGTGTATTTAAAGTATACGTTTAATGCTTTTTATTTGTTATATGAAACTGCATACTGATAAGTTGTGTAAAGTAGTCTTTGGTTGTCAATGACAAGCCAGCATATATTTTAAATGGTTTTTAGTACACGTTTATAGAATAAAGGTTTATTTTTATTATTATTAAGTTTTATGCAGTGTATTGAAAACAAAGTAGAAAGAAATGGCTTTAATATTTTACAGCAATTATGGACGACACAATTTTACAGTTAAACATATTTTAATGTGCAAAGTATTGAAGATCAAAATGAGTAAAAAGAATTAACTTTTAAAATTAATTTCACACAATGAAACATTGCAAAAAATGTACTTACATATTTTCAACAACACAATACACTTCCAACAACCAGTAGTGTAATGATAAATAAAAGGATGTGTAAACTATTCAATTATTTATTATTTTAAGCAGTGGCGATTTCTCAGGGCCAGCAAAGCCTTCTCTGCTGGCCTAACATGACAAATAAATAAATATTTTTCATCCTTTCGTTCTCAATCACCTTTTTTCCTAGTATTTTTAATCGCTTTCCACTCTTAATTAATCTACAAACAAATAGAGAAAAACAAAAATTTTATCCAGTCATATTCCTTGATGCTTACAAGCAAAGTGTGACAGCTGTTTCACAAATGACACTCAGGGAGAGATACAAAGTAAGTGATAAACATTCACTTTATTAAGTAATATCGATAAATGAGTTAGTTTCCACATTACATGATATTAAAGCTTGTTTAACAAACGCCTGCAGAAACAGGTGAATTAAAATAATGGTAAATTATAATCTCTTTTGATAATCATACACCTGAAGCACAAATGCTAGATCCCACATCCAACTTGAATGGAAAGCAGCATAACCGTGTACCTTGAAGAAACGAAATTTTTTGCATGTAACATTTAAATCGCAAATATTATTAGATAGGTTTTTCCAGGTATTATAGACCTCCTTGGTAGATTCATATGAAAAATTATGATTTTTGAATGTCTGTTCGGAGACGTTCATTTCACAAAACAGTCATGCTGCAGTTAAAATTAGGCTTGCTTGAGAATTAAGTGTCTTTTCAAGTTCTGGCTTTCGTGCGTGGACGTGTTTTTAAAATGTCAATTGGTATTACTAGTTATCTGCGACATAATGTATGATGCCTAAAGGCATAGGGTGTCTTATTCATTGTGAAACTGTGTTTCCTTAATGGCATGAATCACACTGAAGGCCTAGACTGTAAATGCACAGCCCACCACTGATTTTAAGTAGGCTATAACAGTCACCACTACCAACAACAATCAGTCTTCTGAGTGCAACTACAGCTGTCACAACTGGGACCAATATTGCTTAGTCTGCGACTGTCCCAACGTGCAGTCAAAAGCCATACATGCACTTGCAGTCTTCACGTCTACTTGCACACTGTGGCCAAACACCGGAAATAAGGAAGACAAGTGGGTAAAGCCAAGCTTACCCTACACAACTTGCAGTCGGCACCCTGCGACTCACAGACTTCGTTGTGAGATCCAAGACTATTTGTTGCAGACCAGTCGCCGACTCAAAACATCAAAAGAGACAATCTTGAGTCATGTAGTGTACACTAGGCTTTAGTAGACAAGTCCAAAACCGTGAGTGGGAGTATCGGAACAGGGCCTAAGTCAGACCCTACTGTTTCTGAATTAACTGTGAGATCAGTTTGGTTTTAAGGTCTGAGATGAGTTTGTTGGATGTAACTTGAAAGCTCTAGGAGTTGATGTTACAAATTTTGCTCTTGTTTTAGGGATTTTTAAAAAACCCTAAACAAGTCTGTTGACTGTTGGCTGTCAACCTTCAAACTAGTTTCTCGAACACAAACTCACAACATTGGTTGTGTAGGGCTGGTCAATATGCTCAAACAAATAGAGCAATGTTTTGATAATGCAACAGTGTTTACATTTATTATGTGCTGTCCATGAGCTTTGCGCCCTGTTGTGCAAAAGATAAAAACACTTATGTCTTTATTACATGAAGTAGAATTTTTGTTTAGGCATTTGTTGATGTATTGCAATTATTTAGATCATTTTACAACATCACAAGGAGCACCTAACAAATAGACCATTAACACTAGGCTGGATGCTGTGATGAGGGCTTGTGTTTGGCAGGGTAGGACTGAAACCAGAAGTCCCACACTGCAAAAAGTATTTTGGTCTTATTTTCCAGTAACAATATCTAAATATTCTTAAAATGTGATTTATTTACTTGATAAGCAAACTGGCATAAGATTTTAAGTCTTGTTTAGTGAGATTTACCTATGCTTAAAACAAGAAAAAACTGTTAGCCAATGGGGTAAGAAAAATAAACTTAATAAAAAATAAACTTAATAAAAAAAATAAAAAAAAACAATTATATATATATATATATATATATATATATATATATATATATATATATATATATATATATATATACACTATATTGCCAAAAGTATTCACTCATCTGCCTTTAGAAGCATATGAACTTAAGTGACATCCCATTCTTAATCCATAGGGTTTAATATGACGTCGGCCCACCCTTTGCAGCTATAACAGCTTCAACTCTTCTGAGAAGGCTTTCCACAAGGTTTAGGAGTGTGTTTATGGGAATTTTTGACCATTCTTCCAGAAGCGCATTTGTGAGGTCAGACACTGATGTTGGACGAGAAGGCCTGGCTGTGCAGGCCAGTCAAGTTCTTCCACACCAAACTCGCTCATCCATGTCTTTATGGACCTTGCTTTGTGCACTGGTGCACAGTCATGTTGGAACAGGAAGGGGCCATCCCCAAACTGTTCCCACAATGTTGGGAGCATGGAATTGTCCAAAATCTCTTGGTATGCTGAAGCATTCAGAGTTCCTTTCACTGGAACTAAGGGGCCAAGCCCAGCTCCTGAAAAACAACCCCACACCATAATCCCCCCTCCACCAAACTTCACAGTTGGCACAATGCAGTCAGACAAGTACCGTTCTCCTGGCAACCGCCAAACCCAGACTCATCCATCAGATTGCCAGATGGAGAAGCGTGATTCGTCACTCCAGAGAACGTGTCTCCACTGCTCTAGAGTCCAGTGGCGGCATGCTTTACACCACTGCATCCGTCGCTTTGCATTGCACTTGGTGATGTATGGCTTGGATGCAGCTGCTCGGCCATGGAAACCCATTCCATGAAGCTCTCTACGCACTGTTCTTGAGCTAATCTGAAGGCCACATGAACTTTGGAGGTCTGTAGCAATTGACTCTGCAGAAAGTTGGCGACCTCTGCGCACTATGCGCCTCAGCATCCGCTGACCCTGCTCTGTCATTTTACGTGGCCTACCACTTCGTGGCTGAGTTGCTGTCATTCCCAATTGCTTCCACTTTGTTGTAATACCCCTGACAGTTGACTGTGGAATATTTAGTAGTGAGGAAATTTCACGACTGGACTTGTTGCACAGGTGGCATCCTATCACAGTACCACGCTGGAATTCACTGAGCTCCTGAGAGTGGCCCATTCTTTCACAAATGTTTGTAGAAGCAGTCTGCATGCCTAGGTGCTTCATTTTATACACCTGTGGCCATGGAAGTGATTGGAACACCTGAATTCAATTATTTGGATGGGTGAGCGAATACTTTTGTCAATATAGTGTACATACATACATACACTACCGATCAAAAGTTCTGAAACACTTACTCATTCTTTATTATTATTTTTTTCACATTTTAGAATAATAGTAAAGTCATCAAAACTATGGAATAACATAAATGGAACTATGGGAATTATGTTGTGACTAAACAAAATCCAAAATAAATCAAAACTGTGTTATATTTTAGCATCTTCAGAGTAGTCACCCTTTGCCTAGAATTTGCAGACATGTACTCTTGACATTTTCTCAACCAACTTCTTGAGGTATCACCCTGGGATGCTTTTTAAACATTATTGAAGGAGTTCCCATCTATGTTGGGCACTTATTGGCTGCATTCCTTTATTATTTGGTCCAAGTCATCAATTTCAAAAACTTTTTGTTTTTAATTAAATTTTAGTTTTATAATGAAATAAATTAATATGGTGGCACAATTATATTTTTGTCTACTAAACTAATTTCAAATATTTAAGCATACGCCTTCAGATCAAAAGATTTTTAAGATCATGAGAAACATTTCAGTCAAGTGTTTCAAAACTTTTGACCGGTAGTGTGTATATATATATATACACACTGTATATTATTTTGGTTACCCTATTGTTAGATTTCTTTTCTTGTTTTAAGTCTAAAGTTCATTAAATTTTGTCTTTTAGTAATTTTGTCACTAGATTTATCTTAAAACAAGACTTAATATCTTATCCCATTTTGCTTGAGAAGTAAATAAATAACGTTTTAAGAATGTTTAGATAATTTTACAGGAAAACAAGACAAAAATACTTGTCTTAAATCATTTTTTGCAGCTCACAGACTAGCATGTAGATAAGGTACAGTACAGGTGTGCAGTGCCCACCCAAAATGGCTGTCTACCCAGTGCCCACCCAATGGAAAATCAGTCAAATTAAAGTATAAGCTTTGATTGGCCTTAATATTATTCTCTGATTTATTATTGCCCATTTAAATGTCACAAGGGTAGAGGAGGCATGATTGGGAACCTTAAAAGTCTGCTTTTCATTCAAAAAATTACTTGAGGCAGGGATCTGTATCTAATAGAAAGGAATTGTTGTGCATGAGTTTTCATTTTGGTAATGTATGATAAAATTAGTGACAATATCAACCTGTGAGTAAGCATTGTTACTTATGTGCAAATACGCCATATTTTGATCACAATTGTTGATTATTTCCTGTGATCATTTAATTGCAATCATTCATTTTGATTAAATGATTTTACATTAAAACACTTATTTTGTGTGGGGCAACTGCATGGCATATTCTTAATGTAGGCTACACATCCAAAACAAGCTGAGAACTGTGTTCCTGAACTGCTTTTTTGCATGAAAAACAAAAGCGTTATTTAAATTGTGAATACATTTTACAAAGAATGTGACCAACACAACAATACTAGAAAACCAGGTTGTCCTTACTAATATGCCTAATGCCTAGACTAATTTAAACATGCAATGCACACAATGGACAAAAATATGATATTGTAAACATAACAATTTGTTGCAGTAGGAGTAGACCTAAATGGAATTCTGTAATTGATGCTTTTCACAGTTAGTTAGTTGCAGCATCTATAATTGTAATCTTGATTAGTTTTCAGATTAATTGTGCAGCATAACCATTTACAGTACATAGAAGTCATAAAGGTATAGAAACAAAACAGCCTGTTTAATTGAAAGGGTTGGAGAGGATGGCAAATGGTCATGAAAAACAAAATTTTGGAGCAAGAAATCTTGACTAAAATTATAAAGGAAAAGGAAAGAAATAACAAAAAATATATGACATGACCCCCTTTTTTGTTCATTACATTTCTTAAGAAAATTATTTACAATGAAGTGCATACATTTACATACATACATTGTACAAAAGTAATACTATTGAAATGCATTTACATTAGTATTTGGGACACTTTATTGGGATACTTGGAATTAAATTTACATTTAATGTAGAATTTGACAATTGAGAAAACAATCTTATTTCTGATATATAATTCTGATATATTTATGATAATTGACCTGAGTGCTATATGTGTTTGTTATCAGTGTGAGGTCTGTGTGTGAGGGTATATGTGTTGCTCAGTGGCTCTGGTGGCCTGATTGCAGTTGTAATGGATTAAGCAACTCTCTCAGTGTGCTGCTCCAGATAAGACCAGCATTCTCTGACTCTCTGCAGCTCACTGGCTTTCAGGTTATCTACTGCAAGGTTTCACTCACACAGACACTGACACCAAGTGCCAGACTTGTTTCTAGTATTTCCTCTGTCAGGGTGTCAGTGACAGCTTCTTTAATGCAGATAAGCTGCTTTCACCTCCTTTTGAGGGAAAGAGGAAGAGCTGGCCACAAAAAGAGGTGGGCGATAGAGAGAGAGATAGCTTCAGGGTGAGTGAGAATGAGCTGCAACATTCTTCATCATCAACATGGTCTGCATAGACACAAAAGCAGATCCTTTGAAGTATGCATATGGGTGCGAGGCAATACTTTTATCATCATTATATACACTGGTGTCTATCTGGTGTGAGGGACTCTGAAATGCATATATTACAGGATGTACATTGCTTATCACATTTACACACACAGTAAGCTATGGGTCACATTTGGGACATCAGATGTGAGTACACCATGACATGCACCAAAGAAGCTCCTACATTTAGGCATGGATATTCCCACCAATTTATAGTAATGTCTTTGTTTTTTTTGTAATTAAAAAACATTTAAACAAAAATGTTATTGATTCTTACAATAAATAATGAAAAGCAAAACATATATACATAGAATCAACATTTAAACCTCACAACCACCCCTCCCAATCGACAACCCCACCCTGACCCCCAACAAACATCCCTGTGGTCACACATGAGTATATACACAAAAAAGCAAACAAACAAAATTATATATATAGAAAATAATCATACACATTTAAAACTATACTACTCTCTCCACCGCCCCACCCCGAGAGCCCTCCAAAAACTCCAAATTGTTGCCCCATTTCCCAACAAACAAATCCAAGTTACCCCGTCTTTCATATGACACCTCCTCAAAAGCTGCCACCCTCCCCATCTCCGTGCACCACCCCCGAAATGGTGGCACTCCAGCTGACCTCCAACCCCTCAAAATAATCTGCCAGGCGATCATCACAATCGTCAGAACCCAACTCTCTATGTGTCTGTTTCCCACATCGATGACTGCCCCATCACCCAAAACACAGAGTCTGGGGCAAAATGAAACCCGAGTGCCCAACATGTCATACATAAAACTCTGAACCTTCAACCAGAATTCCTGGATCTGAACACACCACCAAAAAACATGGGCGGTGTCTCCATCCTCCGACTGGCATCGCCAGCAGGTGGATGTGACTTTAAGACCAAGACTATACAATCTAGAGGGGGTCCAGTAAAATCTATGTAAAATCTTGAATTGCATAAGGCACACCCTTGCATCTCTAGATGCAGACTTGATGTTTTTTAGAATCCTAGCCCACACTCCCTCCTCCAATACCAAGTTAAAATCTTTCTCCCATAATCTCTTGATAGAAGTTAAAGCTCCGTCCCCCAGACTCTGAATTAGCAGGGAGTAATACAGTGATGCCTCATGACCTTTTCCAGAAGCAGTAATCACCGTTCCCAGAGTATCTGCCGCTTTAGTGGGGTGCATGCTACTCCCAAAAACAGTACAGAGCAGGTGGCGCAGCTGTAAATACCTAAAAAATTGAGATCTGGGAATCCCAAAATGTTGAACGAAATTTTCAAAAGATCTCAACGCTCAATACACAACAGATCTTTTCAAAAGATCTCACCGAGCGTATTAACCTCCCTCACAATCCACTCTGACCAGCAGAAAGGGGACTTATTAATACATAATTTTGCATTCTGCCATAAACTCGAGGCAACATTTAAATAAATGTCTGAATTAAACACTCTGGACACTTTTGTCCATACCGAGTGCAAATGCGAGATAACGGTGTAACTTAACTTCTCCGGTTAGTTTGATAGAAAGACTTTGCCATGGCGAAATAGGGGCAATAATTTCCTGTTCAATACAAAACCAGGGAGGGGCTCTCTCAAGTGGAAGCGACCAATGAGCCAAATGTCTGAGACCAAATGCATAATAATAAAACAAAATCTTGGGTAGGCCTAGCCCACCTTTGTCAGTCGGCCTATGTAACTTAATGAAATGTAATCTGGGATGTTTACCATTCCAAATGAAAGACTTCGCTATGCTATCAAATTGCTTGAAATAAGAGAGGGGGACATCTAGATTGTAGCAGGTAGTTAAATTTTGGAATACAATTCATTTTAATAACATTAACCTTACCAATCATAAATAAATGTAATGAAGCCCACCAGCCCACATCGCTCACAAACCTTTTTATTAAGGGGTCAAAATTAACTCTAGCAAAAGTGGAGCCAATTCTGTAGAATAAGATCTAAAAAACACAGTGGCAAAGCCATCTGGCCCCAGAGCTTTGCCTGTAGGCAAGGCCTTATCTCAGATTCAAGAGAATATTTTTGCTCAGTCTTCAGTTTAGGAAGATATAATGGTTCCACAAAGTTTCTACTTTTTTCATCAGTAGACGAAGACATGGAACTATAGAGATCAATATAGAATTCTTTAAAAGCATTATTAATATCATTGGCCGAGGTAAAAATTTCACCAGCAGAAGATTTCACTGAGGGAATGGTAGAAAAAGCCTCTCTCTGCCTTATATATCTAGCCAAAGTCTTCCCTGCTTTGTCCCCCGACTCAAAGTATGACTGTCTTGCCTTGAATAGCCAAAACTCCACCTTCAGCGACATAATATTATTATATCTGTATTTCAATCGGGTCAATACTCTGAGGCCATCAGACGACATTCAGCGTTTTAGCTCTGCCTCGGCACTTTTAATATTTCCTTTCAACTCCACGAGTTCTTGTGCTTTGGATTTTTTTATGAAAGAGGCATCCGACCCCTAAGAACCGCCTTAATTGCCTCCCAAGCCACGCCCAGAGAGGATACTGAGGACCAGTTGGTCTCCATATAAACATTGATTTCAGCCTTTAACATTTGTTGGAATTCAGGATTTTGCAAAAGGGATACATTAAAGCACCAACTATATAATTTATTTTTCTCTGTATGTGGCAACAGCTCTTAACTCACCATGGCATGATCTGAGACTAAGATGTTTCCAATTGAGCAGTCAACAACAGATGAAATGAAGGACTTTATATATATATATATATATATATATATATATATATATATATATATATATAAAATCTATTCTAGAATAAATCTTATGGACTGATGAAAAGAATGTATAGTCCCTACCAGATGGGTTCAAAAGTCTCCAAATATCTGTATGACCAAGATTTTTACACATCCTGTGAAGCGTCAATGTTGCACTAGGGGGCTTACACACTTTTGCTTCACTATGATCAAGGAGTGAGTCCATCAATAGATTAAAGTCTCCTCCAAATATTATATCATGAGGGGTGCCAGCGGCTTTCAACATCCCATCAAGATCTATAAAAAAGCCCTGATCATCAGCGTTAGGTGCATAAATATTAGCCAAAATCAACCATATCTTCCCAAATTTTTCAGCTTCCTGTTGGGAAAGATGCGTTTCTTGAAGAAACAGTATATCATATTTCTTATGCTTATGAAAAGAAATAATCTTCCTTCTTTTTATGGGGTGCCCCAACCCATTCACATTCCACGTGGAGAGAGACAATCCACTCATATTAACATTTGACATTTTGGCATTTTAGAAAAAATGTATTGTGTGTCAAAAACAAAATTATAAAGACCAGATTCCAACATTAGCGCAACAATCAAACCCCGAACTTCCCCCAGAACCAATAAAACAGAAAAAGAAAAACGTGCGCTTTAACCCTGACAGCGCCAACCGGAGTCCATCCCTCTAAACTAAACTCGAACAGTCCATGTACGCCTATGAGAGCCCCCGTGACAACTTTGCCGTCGGATTGCTCAAGTCCAGTGTTTCTATACAAATTTTATGAGACAGAATTACATAACTGAAGAAAATCTATAAAACAAACTTCAGCCAATAGGCAGAATAAACACAAAGAACGTGTAGATTCATCCACATAACTGTCCCAAAGGTGTGTTTCTCCACAAAACAAGCTTCAGCCGCTAGCGGAACCAGCACACACACACACACACACACACACACACAAAAGCCATTCAGATTCCTCAGGCAGTCAAATGAATGTTCAGTGTTACATAAGTGCAGCAGATGACCTAATCCCTCCAATGTCCTGCAAAAAAAAATTTCCACAAAACAAACTCCAGCCAATAGGAGGCATGAGCACAACAAATGTGCGCTAGGTGGAACCAGCACAAAAAGAAACAAAAAAGGCATCCAGTTTCCTCAGATGGTCAAGTGAATGTTCAGCTAGTCAGGCCCACTCGGCTGCAACATGAGAATCACACAGTGACTTACTCATTCCATTGACTTTATGAAGGACAATGGTTGATGGGGACAAATAAATACTTTGCGGCCATCCTTAGCATCTATTCTCAATTTGGCCAGGAACATCAGTGCAAAAGCGACCTTCCGCTGATGTAAGAGTTTCTTGCATTCTTTGAATCGATCACGTTTCTCTTGTAGAATTCGCAAAGTCTGGGAACAAGAAGATGTTGTGGTTCTTCCAAGATAGCCTTCCTTTACTCCTCAGCTCGCATAACACAAGATCTTTATTTAATTGATCGGACCCTGTCTTCCTCAGCAGAGCGCCAAGCCGGAACCCTGTAAGCTCGCTCGATTTCCAGCTTATGGCCTGTTATGTCGAGCAGACTCGGAAAGAGCCTATCCAGAAATTCCACCATATTCTAACCCTCTGCTCACTCAGGAATTCCAACGATTCGGACATTGTTTCGCCGGTTCCGATTCTCAAGGTCTTCCAACTTTTCCCAAATGCGTTCCAAGTCCGCCTTGGTCACTAGTGGATTAGCAGCTAATTCCCTCTCTGATGACACCAGATAATCGATCCGTTTCTCAACATCTGCCACTCTTGTAACCAACTCAGTGAATTTCGCTCCATAGCAGTGATTGATCGATGTATTACAGCAAGATCCTCCAAGTCAGAAACGACATTCATCAGCATTACCCACATGTTTGACAGTTGACGTTGAATCTCTTTCACCGCACCATCCAAATTGAGTCCCTGGTCCGAGGCCTGTTGCTCAGGGGCTTCAGCTTGAGCAAGTAAGTGTCTTTTAATGTCTCCAGAACCCGAGAATTTTGAATTCTTTGACATATTGTCTTCATAGAACAGTTATGGAACAGGGTGTATCAAATCTCACCGGTTTATGACACAAAAAGTATTAAAACTAGCAAAGAGCACAGAGCTTGCCGTTCACACATCCAAACATCAAATGGCAACTCTGTAATGTCTTTGTTTTAATAATTTCTGCTGTCATTTCTATATGCAGTGCTGGGTAGATTACTTCTGAATTTTAATTTGGTACTTGTAAAAAATTACATGACTAAAATTGTAACATAATATTTTAGATTACCTTTAAACTAATTATTTTTTATTTGATGTCACATGCACTTGAATAAGATAAGTAAAGCACCCCCCACATTCGAAAACACTCGAAGACTTATCGAACGGAAATCACCTGTAGGCGAAAAAAAAGATGAATTAGAGTGATCAGTAAATTATGAACAATTTACTACTTTTGCCTTAATAATGAATAGGTAATCAAGTAATCCATAAAAAGTAACTGTAATCTGATTGAGTATTTTTAAATGTAATCTAATCTAATTACAAGTACTTACTTTTTGTAATATGATTACATGTACAAACAGGCGAATTGATCACCACTATGCCTCCAGGCATTTCTGTTTAATTTGAATTCGCTCAGTGTTTTACAATGGTAAACTAATAGTAAACCAATAACAATCACACTGCAGCTCTTGACTGGCTGTGTTGGGTTTATTACTTCTAATGTAATCCATTACTGATTATAAATAATATTACTAAAATTGTAATCGGTAACGTAATCCTTTGGATTACACTTTTATGTAATCTAATCTGATTGCTTTTTGATTAGTTTAAGATTTTGTATTGCATGTTTTGGTAAATCTATCATTAATTTTAAATTTCTTACAGTTTTTATTGATCAATTTTAAGCATTTCTCCAAACTCAGGTCACTGCTTTTAAAACAATTAACACAGCAATCTGAACACTTTGTAATCGTCCTAAACAGACTGTGCATTTAATTATTTTTTTTATTTTTTTTTATACAAAATTCATGCTTTTAAAACAGTTTACACAGTCAACTAAATTAAATAATCATATTCATAAAGTCATATTCTCAAATGCACGTCAAGTTGCCAAATCCCTTCATATTAATATCAGCTGTTTTAGTTACTGATCAGAAGGTCGGGGGTTCAAGCCCCAGCACCGCCAAGATGCCACTGTTGGGCCCTTGAGCAAGGCCCTTGACCCTATCTGCTCCAGGGGCGCCGTATCATGGCTGACCCTGCACTCTGACCCCAGCTTAGCTGGGATATGTGAAAAAAAGAATTTCACTGTATATGTGCAAATGTATAATGTGTGATAAATAAATATAATTATAAAAAAATAATTATAATTATAATTATTATAATTAATTATAATTATAGTAATCCACACAGCAAAGAAAATGCAATTATCTATAAAAGGGGTAGAATATTAAAATTTATAGCAAACAAACAATGAGGAAGAACAGGAAGAGCAAGACGAGAAGAGGTGCAAACTGAGAATAGGTAGAGTGGGTAAAGAAAGAGGAAATCTGAGAAAGTGATTAGAAAAGGCGAAAGTTTTCTCAACTCTTTCAGGGGTGAGCATTAAAAGAGTTGAGGAAAGACCAAATGGAGATGGTGTAATGATGGTGAGCAGAGAGAAAGAGGACACAAGGGTGGAAGAGTAGATTAAAGAAGACACTGAAGAGGCTAAATGATCCAAGATTCCCTCTAATTGATCATGTTCTGAATCACGGTCTCTCTGAAACACACAAAGTGTTTGGCCTAATGTGAGCAGAAGAGGGAGGAATGGCATTGGTAAGAATGCCAAAATTAATGTCCACAATTACTGTACCATCTGTGCTAATAGTGCTGTCTTATGTCCATACAATATACTGCAGCAAGACTGCTATTTTTTTACAGTAAAAAAAAAAAAAAAAAAAAAAAAGAAAAGCAGGGACAACTATAGGAATTTTGATAAATTTTAAGAAAACACATGGAAAAAGGTCTACTGTGGATTTTTATGATAAATGTGTTAATTCAATAGTAGAGATGTCTGTATATATTCCAGAAAATGTTATTCATTAATTAGAGAACACATCTATAGTTTTGATGTTAGTATTTATTTTAATAAATGCATTATCAGAAAATAATTAATTGCTTCATTATGCAGTGAAATTGAATTGTTCAGCAAGAGCACTGATTATAGCAAGGAGTTAATAATATTAAGAAGAGGTTCTGAGATTACAGGGAATATCACTTTTAAGAGCTTAGTTGGTATTGGATCTAACATACATGTTGTGGTGGCTTTTGATATTTCAATAAGTTTTCTTAGCTCTTCATTACCTATGACAGCAAAGGAATGAAGTTGCTCGTGAGGTAAATTATGAGATACTGTTTTCTGTGGTTCTGTGACAGATGATTGCATAATTCCAATTTTATTTCTGATTATTTAAATTTTATCAGTAAAGAAATTCATGAAGTCATTACTTTTGTGCTGTGATGGAATATCTGGTTCAGTCAAGGCTTTATTCCTAACCAATTTAGCCACAGTACTGAATAAACACCTAGGATAGTTGTGGTTATTTTTTATGAGTTTGCTAAAATATGCTGACCTGGCAGCTTTTAATGCCTGTCTGTAGCTTCAGACACTATCCTTCCATGCACCACGAAATACCTCTAATTTTGTATTCTTCCACTTGCGCTCCATTTTCCAAGCTGCTCTCTTGAGAGCATGATTGTGATCATTGTACCATGGTGTGGAGCTTTTTTCTTGAATTTTCTTTAAACGAAGGGGGGTGACACTATCAAGAGTGCTAGATAAGACTGTATTTATATTTTCTGAAATTCAAGTTCTTCTAGACTTTTTGGCTTACTGAGTATATGAGATAAATCTGGAAGATTATTAGTGAAGCTATCTTTAGTGGTCAAAAGAATAGTTCTACCTGAATGATAGCGTGGTGTAGATTGAGTAACATGACGAGTTGATGTCATTAATTTTTGAGTTTTCTATTCTATTTCAGATGCTCCTACTTAGACCCATCTTATAGAGCATGACATAGATGTTGGAGAAGCTGAACCTATACGTCAGTGCTTCTACCGTGTCTCACTGTATAAGCAGAGCTATATACAGTCTGAAATTAAATATATGGTTGAGCATAATATTGATAAACCATCCTTTTCCAGCTGGGCATCCCCTTGTTTATTGGTTGGTAAGCCAGATGGAATTTACCATTTTTGTACAGATTACCGAAAATTAAATAATGTCACGAAACCTGATTCTTTCCCTCTACCACGTATGGAGGATTGTATAGACCAAATTGGTTCTGCCACCTATGTCAGTAAATTCGATCTATTGAAGGGTTACTGGCAAGTACCTATTACTCCTCGTGCTCAAGAAATTGCATCGTTCATCACTTCATTTGCCCTATACTCTTATTCTGTGATGAGTTTTGGCCTTCGAAATGCGCATGCCACTTTCCAGCACCTAATGAACCAGGTGACATCCGGTCTAGAGGGTTGGGCTGTATACTATGATGATGTTGTGGTCTATAGTCAAACCTGGGAACAACATCTCTGCCGTGTTCGAGCTCTGTTCGAATGTCTTGCAGAGGTGAAATTAACCATTAACCTGGCGAAGTGCGAGTTCGCCAGGGCAACTATAACCTATTTGGGTAAAGTAGTTGGGCAAGGCATGGTACATCCTGTGCAGGCTAAGGTTCTGGCCAATGATAACTTCCCTCTACCAAGTACTAAGCGGGAGTATAGGAGTTTTTGTCCAAACTTTTCATCAGTAGTAACTCCTTTAACTGATTTGCTGAAAATGAAAGTAAAATTTTAGTGGTCCTTATTGTGCCAACAGGCATTTGAAAATGTTAAGAGGTTGCATAGCACTGCAGCTGTCCTGGCTGCCCCACACTTTGGGTCACCTTTTCAGATCCAGGTGGATGCTAGTCAGGTTGGTGCTGGGGCTGTATTATTACAGACTAATGAAAATGGTGTAGACCATCCAGTCAGTTATTTTTCTCGTAAATTCAATTCTCATCAAGTACATTATTCAAAACTGAAAAGGAGACCTTAGCATTGATTTAGGCATTACAACATTTTGATGTTTGTATGACAAGTGGTACTACTCCTATTGTGTTTTTTTTCTGACCATAATCCACTGATGTTTTACATACTTTGCAGAGCCCAAATCAATGACTGGTTCGATGGTCTCTCTTTTTACAGCCCTACTCTTTAGACATTCGGCACATACGGGGCGTGGACAATATCCTGGCTGATACCTTGTCCCGTGCTCCTTGTGACTCTTGCTGAGGTTGATAACCTTAGTAGTTTGTCTCTTTCATTTTGGATTTCTCTCACCTTAAATGTTTTTCTTAGGCACCAACAATTGCTGGAGAGGGAGATACCAAGTGTGAGACGGGAGAGATGACTCTGGCTGAGCACTGAGTTGGTGTTGAAATGTGTTGGTGATGGAATTTGATTAAATTTGATAAAACAGTTGTCATTTTAAAATGTGAAATTTCTGACCTTTTTGTGAACAGGGTTAGTAAATGAGGCCTTTAGGTAAGGTCCTCCCTTTTTTATTAGGGGAGGTGTCACGGTCTTACCATGTTATTTTCTTTAGTTTTGTTTTTCTTTTTGTTTGTTATCTGTTGCTGTCTGTCTGTGATTGAGATATTATGAACACCTGGTTTGGATGGGCTGTGGGTATTTAAGTGCCTGTTTGTTAACCAGTGGGTGGTTGAGGGGTTGTTCAATGCTCTTTGTTCTTTTCTTGTTTTGTTGTTTTTTTTTTTTTTTGCAGGAAGGGGCAGGTGGCAAGTGCTTTTGGATTATAACTTTTCTACCATCATGAGATCTTCATTTGTCCCATCTACCTCGTGGCCATGGTTGAACTGGTCGGCATTTGGATACAATTTTTGTTTTTCGTTTTGTTATGTTTTCCCCTTGAGCTTTGTAATAAATACATATTTTTGCAACCGTATCTATTTTGTGATCACCCTTTTTTGTTACGGTTACGAGCCGAACTGTAACAAAACTGATCGCAGCATACAAGAGGTGAGGTTATGGTCTGAGATGTCATCGCTCTGTGGCAGAATTTCTATAGTATCAATATCTACTCCATATGACAGAATGAAGTCTAGCGTATGATTATGGCAATGAGTTGGTCCTGTCACATTTGTCTGACTCCAAGAGAGTTTAGAATATCGATTAATGCTAATCTCAAAGTGTCATTTTCATTATCTATGTGAATGTTGAAGTTGCCAACAATTAAAGCTCTATCCACAGTAACTACTAGATCTAATAGAAAATTTGCAAATTCACCAAGGAAATCAGAATATGGCCCAGGTGATCTATCTACTGTAGCAAGGGCAAAAGATGACAGAGGTTTTTTAATTGTATCTGACGGTGTCACATTAAGCATTATTAGTTCAAAAGACTTAAACTTATATCCTGTCCTCTGAGTAACACCAAAAACGTCACTGTAAATTGCAGCAACACCTCCTCCTCGACCCTTCAGTCGAGGCTCATGTTTATAAAAATAACCTGGGGGAGTAGATTCATTTAAATTAATATATTCATCCGGTTTAACCAGGTTTCATTCAAACAGAGCACATCCAAATTATGATCTGTAATAATTTAATTTACAATTAGTGCTTTGGTCGAAAGACATCTAATGTTTAGTAGCCCTACCTTTATGTGATGTTTTCCTTAAATGTTTTTGTTATTTTCAAGTTTTACCTTAATCAATTTTTTTCTAAGTGATTTAGTGAGGGGTTTGTGTTTGGTAGTTCAGGGAACAGACACAGTCTCTATGTGATATCTAGGTGATACAATCTCTATGTGTTGTAGTTTATGTGACCTGTGTGACAACTCAAGGCAGCTAGCAGACGTTTGGATTAGCCAGCTTGTCTGCTTCCTGTCCTGGGCCCCAGTTAATCAAATACAATCACAATTAAGACTATGGACCAAATTACTAGAGAGGAGAGTGGCACCTTTCCTGGAGGGATAGAGTCCATCTCTCTTTAGCAGGTCAGGTCTACCCCAAATACTCTCCCAACTGTCTATGAATCCTATGATATTCTCCAGACACCACTCAGACATCCAGCCATTCAGTGACACTAATCTACTAGAAACCTCGTCACCACAATGAGCAGGGAGGAGGCCAGAGCATATTACAGTGTCTTACATCATTTTTGCAAGTTGACACACCTCTTTAACATTATCTCTAGTGATCTCCGACTGGCAAAGCCGGACATCGTTAGTGCCGACATAAATACAAATTTTAGAAAATCTACATTTAGCATTTGCCAGCATTTGTAAATTTGATCTGATGTCAGATGCCTGAGCCCCCGAAATGCATTTAACAATAGTGGCTGGAGTCTCTATTTCCACATTCCTTACAATAGAATCTCCTATAACCAAGGCACTTTCAACATGATTCTCAGTGGGTGCATCACTGAGTGGGGAGAATTGACTAGAAACCCTAACAGGAAAGGGAGAGTGTTGTCGCTCTGCTGAGCGAGTATGCCGCCGAGACGTCACCCAAATGCCCTGCTGCAGGGGCTGTACAGCCGGAACCAAAGTGTGTGTGTTGCTCGCTGTTCTACCTGCATCCTATACAGCATCTATAATATGAGCGGATGCCATGACTTTACACAATTGTTTGTTGTTGTTGTTATGGTTGTTCTTGAGCAGCGAGGGTTTGAGATTGATGTGAATCCCTCATGCATTTGTTTGCTGTTGTTGTGTTAGTTCCTGATCATGAGATGTTTAAGATTGATGCAATAATCCGTGTAAAACACAGAGGAAAAAACGAATGCACACAGTTGAAATGCGAGATGTAGACAAGCGGAAAAAAGAAAAGAAAGAAAATGGTGCGTGCGGTAAAGTACACACAGTTGAAACAGTAGAAAAGTGGAAAAATGGCATCAGTGGCCAATAGCGCATCTCTACACATTTCCTCCAATGAACCTACTGCACGCAGTTCTGCAGAGGGTTCTTTTGAATGATGGTTTCTCTCCCATGGTGGATGATACCATTTTAAATGCAAGATTTCCATCAACAAGGAAGGTTATATACATTCAAGTGGCATATTTTCATCTTTTAGTGTGCAGCGTGATATGAGGATCCTGTTCACTGCCCTATTGGTTCAGTCCTGGAGTTTTTACAGAAGCGTTTTGATTCTGGGGTTGCCCTGGCAATGCTCAAAGTTTATGTTGCTGCTATAGGTTCTGAACACGCGCTTGTGAATGGAGTCTCTATTGGAAGACATTTTCTTGTTTCTCGTTTTATACATGGAGTATGCAGACCGATGCCTTTTCATCCCATTCGCGTCCCTTTATGGGATTTATCGGTTGTGTTAGAGGTGCTCTCGGCTGCCCCATTTGAGCCCTTAACATCAGCAACTGATAAGGTTTTAATCCTAAAAATGCCCTTGCTATTGGCATTGGCATCGTTTAAGAGGGCTGGTGGTTTGCATGCCCTGTCGATCAATCCCCTATGTATAGATTTTGCACCAGGGTTATCAAAGTTCATATTGAGAACTCGTTTGGACTATTTGTTTAAGGTTTTCCCTAATGCCCTTTCACTCGCAGACAATTACTTTGTAGTCCTTCTCTCCTCACCCATTTGAGTCGGAGGAGCATGAAAAGTTGCATTTGCTTTGCCCAGTATGGCAAATGTTATGATCTGGGGTTGCTTCAATTGGTCAGGTCTTGGCTCAACAATGTTATGCGGTAATCAAATGAAGTCAGCTGACTACCTGAATGTACTGAATGACAGGTTATCCCATCAATGCATTTTTTCTTCCCTGACAGCATGGGCATATTCCAGGATGACAATGCCAAGATTCATCAGACTCAAATTGTGAAAGAGTGGTTCAGGAAGCATGAGGAATAATTTTCACACATGAACTGGTCACCACAGAGTCCTGACCTTAACCCCATTAAAAGTCTTTGGGATGTGCTGAAGAAGACTTTACGGAGTGGTTGGTCTCTCCTGTCATCAATACAAGATCTCGGCCAAAAATTAATGCAACTGCGGATGTGACGTTGTATAAGGTTGATGAAACATTCGCCACGACGGATGTGCACCATAATCAATGCTAAAGACTGTCCAATGAAATATTCGAGTATGTGACTTATTTTTTGGCCAGGCAGTGTAAAATCAATCAGTAATTGAATGAACAACAAACTGCCAGAATTTATAAAGCCCTATTGAGTTTGTTTGTTATTAGTGTAAATATATTTTTTCAATGTATGTTGTTAATATAATCAATCATGTTCTTGCCTGGCAATATGTGAGTCCCCGCTGCACCTTTTTCAGCTCAAACAACAGATTTAAAGACCTCCTCCCCCGTCAAGTTAAGGTGTGAATTGCTGAAGCTCTGGGTGTTTAAAACGTATGCCTGTTAAAAAAAATTTCAAGAAAAATGTCTCGATGTGCTTAAAAAGTGTTAAAAGTGTTTCTAAAGTCCTAAATAATGCACTTAACCGATTGGATCACAGATCTGTTCTGACGTCCTCTACAGATACAATAACTATGGTATCACCATGGTATTTTGTAGTAAAATAATTGTAACCACAAAATTATTTTATTAACACAATATTACTTTAGTAACACCATTGTTAATTGTATCAAACCTATTTTTTCCACCAAAACAATCATGGTTATTACAATATTACTATAGTAAAACTACCTTTATATTAATTTTTTTATGTATTATAAGTAGTTTAAAAGAAAAGATAAAGAGCGGACACAAGAAACAGAATGGGAGAAAAAATACGGCAAATGCAGAACCGAATCCTGGTCTGCAAAAAAAAACAAAAAAGAACATTTGCACTGTACATAACAGATAACAGATTGTATTAGATTTGCACTACCCATGTGTATGTGTGTATGTATGTATGTGTGTGTCTGTACATATAATTAGTTTTATTTTTTATTTTGTATTATTATCTATGTCTTGCTGCTGTTTTTGCATTGTTTATGTATTGTTGTACACTGGAAGCTCCTGTCACCAAGACAAATTCCTTGTATGTGTAAGCATACTTGGCAATAAAGCTGATTCCGATCATACAGACACCGGCACACCAGTGTTACATTCCACACCACTGGAGCGACACTCTCAGTGCAGTTGTCATATATTTCTATGTTGCCAATAGACTACTGGGGTTACATCTGGGTGCAAATAGTCACTTCAGTTAATAGCAAATATGAACTACTAATAAAATTTGGGGACAGAGTGTGGTGCTTATAACTGTGTGCTTTGTGTACACTTATGTTTGTTGAACATTGAATTCTGTTATTCATGTCTCGGGACTCTTGGTCACGGAGACAGACGCTGATTTTGTGAAGAGATTTCCCACTGCCTGTTCCCCAGTGCAAGTTGCAGGGGGGACACTGGGCTATAATCTGGTTGTCGGGTGTTCGAGGTGTGCACAACGGCAAACTTGTCCCAATTTGAAGGGCAAACAGGAAAGAAACTGATTTGTTTGTAGAGTCCAATTTCATTCACTGGATGGCGGCTCACCCTTCGTTTCACAGCGAGCATGTCAGGCTCGCTTCTGATGTCTTTGTGTTGTACATTGAGTTTTATTTATGCGTGCTTCGAGACCTTGGTCATGGAGGCAGAGGCAAAACTCGAAACGGAGCTAAACTGGGTATGGAGAACGGGTTGAACACTAAACCGGTCCCAGCATATACAAATGGGGATGTGTAGTGTGTAGTGCTAGAGACAAAGTGCTTTTGTCAGTGTTTCCCACACATAGACTTTACTTGGGTGGGCCGCCCAGGTATATTAACGGCCGGCAAAATATATTTGGCGACCCATTTTTGCATTTTTAATTTTTTTATCCTTCTGAGAGAACGACAGCATCTGTGATCGATTAACTAGTGGACAATCTCCCCTCGCTCTACCCCTCCCGTACCTGTTCATTCTGCTACCACGAAAAGGGTCTACTGACAATCGCACATGCGCTGCAGAGAAACACAGAGAGAGAGAGAGAGAGAGAGAGAGAGAGAGAGACGTTCTCCGGTATTATTTTAGAAGATGCGGACATGGTGGATATTTTACAAGCACGGACCAGGTAAAGCAACTCCTTCCTTTCTCCTTATTGTGTAATTGTTCTGACTTTGGAAGCAGCTTCGAATTCTATGAAAGAAAGTGGTAACTATGCTATGTTGATAGCTGCAAGACAGTGTATTCAGCACACGTAACGCACAACAAGCAACAAAGTTGTTTTCTTTTGGGGCTATGGTAGTTAGAAAGACTCACAGTAACTTTAGCTAAGGTTAGACTACTAATGTTTCATGCATTTACTCAGCAGATATGAGTATTCAAAAATATTTTAATAGAATATGGCGTGAGGATGAGGAAGAGAGACATACAGCACCACAGGTAACCTAGCCAATGTTAGCATTTAGTGTGAAATGGCAATAAATAAATGCATAAGCCTCAATAATTACATGTGTCAGAAAATTTGATGTGAAATTACAACTGCAGTCAACAATGAAATAAAATGCAGAGACCAAATTAAGATTCAAACTTGTTCTCAATTCTAGTCGGTCAGTGAAGCTGCTGGCACAAGTAATGAGAGTTTTTCATCTGTTTTTCTGGACAAAACTGACCTGAGAAACAGACTGAAAGGGGAGCACCTGGCTGTATGTCTGCAAATATCGATAAATGGACTAGCACCAGAGGCGTTCCCATATGCACAGGCACTGAAGCTCTTCTTTGAAAAACCTAGAAAGATTAAGTGCTCTAACAAACAATGCCATCTTTGTACACGTTAAAGAGTGTTTTTATTTTTTTTACTTTGTCTTACTCTTCCCATGTGGGTAGATGGATAGGCGGGGGGGGGGGGGGGGGGTTGGATCTGTGAAATATATTATGTGAAATTAATAAAAATATACAATAAATCAAAATATTGTATTAAAGGTCACACATTATTTGTTGTGTGTCACATGTTGTAGACCATTTTTGTGCTGGCAGGTAATGCCAGCTGGGGGATCGAGGAAAAAACCATGCAGAGCTTTTTATTTATTTATTCTCAAACAAATAATCTTTAAAGCAATGCACTTTGTTGGACTGCAAAACCATCCTGTGAAAATCTAACAGCTGTTGTAGCGAAATCCATGCCGCCACCAAAAAACCAAGCAGAGATAGCAGTCAGCATCTCTTCCCTCACGTAATTCAAGAAACTGCAAAGAAAAATTAGTTCAAATATTTCATCTTTTCCCTGATAGAAAACCCTCGAGAAAAATGGCATGGACAAAGCACTTGTGCGTTGGTTCGCCATCACTCAGTTGGGGAATATTCTCTTATTCCAGCCTCCTCATTCTGCAGCCAGGGATCACCGGTATTTTCGTTTTTATATTCAGGAAGATAATAGCTGATATCCATGAAGCAACAGTTTTCATTTATTGAAAAAGGCTGACATTCGAGCATTTTTTTTTATATACTGATTCATGATCTAACTAAGCTATAACTTTAATGCTGCCATTAATTTTGCAATTATCATCTGAAGAGTAATTGTAACTCTGATAAGTGCAGTCTCTGTACTACGATGGGGCCTTAATCCTGACTGAAATTCTTCACAGACATTTCTTTGTAAAAATGAGCATAGTTAATTGTATTTTAGACATAAATGGGAGATTTGAGATCGGTCTATAAGCCAGCTCCTTAGAATCAAGCTGTGGTTTCTTAATAAGTGGTTTGATAACTGCCAGCTTGAAAGTTCTGTGGGCATGTCCTAAAGATAGCCAGGTCTAGTGCACCTTATTCAGTCTCCTGGATTAGGAGATGATTACAGTGTCTGGTGGACCTAAGAGGGCTGGTCTTATGTCAGACTGATCTGTTCCAGTGAAATCAGAAACAGTAGGTTGACTTTTCTTTAGCTAAAATCGGTCTTTGCTTCCCGAAATACGAAACACTGCCCTTTGCCAAAGTGTTAAGTGTTATTGGGTGTATGGGCACGTGTGAGCTCTATTTTCTGCGAGTTGTTTTCAGTTGTACAGTGAAGAGGAATGCACATTTTATAAACCTTACCCTCCAACCCAACCCCCAAACCTAAACACCAGTGAAGTAAAAATGTTATGTTAGAGGGGAAAATGTGCTTGTCACTGATTATGCAAATGCAATTACTTCATAGTTTCAACCCAGGATCTGAACCTAGGTCTCCCACACTGCTGACACAACACACTTCCGATCACATCACAAGAGAAGGTAAACATGCTGGAGTCGTTAGGATCATTTGAGATGCCAAATGCCTCGCCTTGAAAGTAGATGAAAGTAGGCGGATGCCGTCAGGGGGAGGAGTGAAATAAGAGCTGTCAAGTTGGACAGTTCTTACTTCTCATAGTGGATTAGTCACCACGTGATCAAACGCAAATAAAGGCAAATATTCATGTTACTGTATGTGCTTTGTTGTTAAAAAAAGTGGATGCAATTTCAATTCTGTTGCTTTTAATGAAAATAAATGTGATGAACAAGACACTCAATTTATGTTTACTGTTATTTAATTCCCCCTGTTAGACGTGTCTTTCCATCCATTTTAGTTTAATAAAGACATGTATTTTAGATATTTCAGAAATATGATACCAATCACATATCCATATAGAGTTCGCACAGTCAGAGTGTTGGGAATATTCACAAATGATTTATACACATAAAAACATGATATTAGAGATTAAAAAAAAAAAGAAAATCAAACATTTTAGAAGAGAACGAAAAGTTACGGTTGTTTAAGCCAATGAGCATTAAGCTGTGTCGTCAGCAAGTGAAAAAGCAACTGCACTGCCTACCTGCTACAACTGCAGCCGCCTTGCTCTCGCAGAAAATTTTTTGACATAAGTCGTCATTACATCATAGCAAGTTGGATAGATTTCTAACCAGCATTCACATGCCGGTGATCACCAGTGATCGGTTCTGCGCAGAACTTGCTGATCTCAAACAAGCCTATTGCAAAAATGGCTGATAGTAGATGCTGATTGTCAGTAAGTCGGCATAATGTGGCCGATCCTAAGGTACTGATACTCTCGGAAACAACATCCCGACTTCCCGTGTGATCATGTTGCTTGGGTCCCACCTCAGGATATCCTAGGACTTTACCTTATCTAAAAAAAATTTTTTTATTGCATTCACTTTGAGGGAACATTGAGAGATCCTTCTAAGGGAAGAAGTAATGTCATGTTTTAATTGTGGTTTCCCCTGCTAGACTCTTTTTTGTAAGTTGATCTTATACACTGTTTTCACCTGTGTTAAAACAAATATGAATTTTATTAAAAGGTTTGATTATGTGCTCTTTTTATTACTAGTTATATGGACAACATTCATAATAACTTACATTATAAACTCCACTAATGCATACATACACTAATACATAATGATTTGTAAAAGGAATAGTTCACCCAAAAATGAATATTCTGTCATTATTGGTGGCTTATTGTGAGAAAGTGGGTTATTGGGAGAAATCAGTATTCCCATTTATATGCACTGTATAAGCGGTGTGCTCATTACTCCCAAATACAGGCAGCTCAATTAGTAAGCAGCTTTCTCCACAGCAATTTAATTTCCCCATGACAACAATCATGGTATCCGAGGAAGACTTAACTATTTGATTCTCCGTTACTTTGCATTATTTCCAGATATTGCAGAGTTGTTGCTGTGTTTGTTTTCTTAACTTTCTATCGACTTGCAGCAGAATTGTGATCTCTGGGATTTCCTATTGTGTACTATCGCATTTCAATATCTTTCACAACACAATATTCAATATCGATATTTTACATTGGTGCGTTAATGGGTATAGTTTACAGTGTATGTGCGTTTCCCACTGTAGTCCCAGAAATGTTAAATTCTTTCTGCTGTGTTGACTTGTTGGGCTTCCAGTGACGTCTGTTCCACGTACATGCACACTCTTCAAACACCTGTTAGAATGGCATTTATTTGTTTTCATGGCCATGTGAGCCGCATTTTCCGGCAGAAACCTGGGTGTGTTAAACAGCTTTCTCTTAATCTCTTAAACGGCATAAGTAAATTGCATTCTTGTTTACATGATGTATTAGAACGCCGCTTTCTGCCAAAGCCCTGGAATAAGCAGTTTTTTTAAGTGCATGTAAATGTGGTCACTGACTCCCTTTAAAGATTTTGAAAGCACCCAAATAAAAGTGTCATAAAAGTAGTTAATGCGAACTGTACATCATATTCCAAGTTTTCTGAAGGCAAACAATCACTTAGTATGATGCCCCAAAAGCAAAAAAAAAATAATAAATAAAGATTATTTATTTATTTATTTTTTTAAAGGATGAAGAAAAAAAAATAAAGAGCATCACATTTTCACACTGGTGCATTAAATAGTTTGATTGCACAAGTTCTGTAAGTGCCCATCTATGTTCATGTTTTTCACAGTGAAGATATTCGTCTTGGTCACTGTTGTAACCTCCTTTCCCTGATGGAGGGAACGAGAAGTTGTCGATGTAGTGACACTAGGGGTCACACTTGGGAGCCCCAATCACCTCTGATATTTGAGAAAAGGACGTACTTACAATGGGAGTTGTAAGTGTTCCAGCTGCTTTGGCCTTTTCTTTTCTTTTTCTCCCACTGTTTTTTTTTTTTTTTTTTTCAAAAAATTTAAAATCATTCAGCTTGGGCCAGATGTATTCGTGTCGGGGAAGGTGTTCTTTTTCTCAAGAGGAAAAGAAACTGCGGAGACCACATCCTGCCCGAAGGGGAGGCTAACATGGAGAATACGTTAAATGGACTTACCAACCGGTAGTACACACGTGGAAAGAAGCCCCCGCGGTAGGTCCTACCCGGAGGGGAGGAGCTCTACAAATGCGGTGACTGGGGGCAGAGGAGGCTCTGCCCGAGGGGAGACATGGGTTTGCCATCAGGGAAACCATACTGTGGAAAAAATCACATGGGGTTACGATAGGCAACCTCACATGTGGAGCACCTACCCCAGTACAGGGCATACCAGCGCAAGTACTGGGCCTGGCATCTAATTTCTCCGCCGAACTCGCCTGCCACAGGGCTGAGGGGGAAAGACATCCAGGGTTCACTGGTCTCAGGAACTCACATGGGGGAAAGGTGAGTGGAAAGGCTCTGTGTGCAAATGATACACCAGGTCAGCTGCCCGCCACTTACCTGTTCATACCTGCCAACACACGGGATGAAACTGGCTCAACCCGAAGATTATAAAACCTTGCAAAGGTATTGGGTGTCACCCAGCCCGCTGCTCTACAGATGTCTGCTAGAGAGGCACCGTTCGCCAAGGCCCAGGAGGATACTACACTCCTAGTGGAGTGTGCTCGTACTCCCAAGGGAGACGGCACGCCTTGGGCCTGATAGGCCAAGGCAATGGCATCCACGATCCAGTGGGCCATCCTCTGTTTGGAGGCAGTCTTCTCCTTCTGCTGTCCCCCAAAACAGACAAAGAGCTGCTCGGAGCATCTAAATCTCTCCGTGCGGTCCAAGTAGATATGCAAAGTGCATACTGGACACAGCAACGACAAGGCTGGGTCTGCCTCCTCCCAGGGCAGTGCTTGTAGGCTCACCACCTGGTCCCTAAAGGGAGTAGTGGGAACCTTGGGTATATAGCCCGGTCAGGGTCTCAAGACCACGTGAGAGTATGCTGGACCGAACTCCAGGCACGACAGAGAACGCCTGCAGGTGCCCAACCCTCTTGATGGAAGTGAGCGCAGTCAGGAGGGCCATCTTCAGGGAGAGGGCTTTTAGTTCAACTGACTCCAAGGGCTCAAATGGGGCTCTCCGTAGGCCCAGCAGGACCATGGAGAGATCGCATGAGGGTACGAGGCACGGTCTAAGAGGATTCAACCTTCTAGAGCCTCTAAGGATCCTGATGATCAGGTCGTGCTTCCCTAAGGACTTACCATCCTCCACGTTGTGGTGTGCCACTATAGCGGCCACATACACCTTCAAGGTGGAGGGGAACAGCCTCCCCTCCAACCTCTCCTGCAGGAAGGACAGCACCGACTTGACTGCACATCTCTGGGGGTCTTCACCTCGGGAAGAACACCAATTGGTGAACAGACGCCACTTCAAGGCATATAGCTTCCTCGTAGAGGGAGCCCTGGCCTGAGTGATAGTGTCTACCACCGTTGGTGGTAGTCCACTTAGGTCTTCCGCATCCCATCCAGGGGCCAGACATGGAGATTCCAGAGGTCTGGGCGCGGGTGCCAAATCTTGCCCCATCCCTGAGAAAGGAGGTCCCTCCTCAGAGGAACTCACCAGAGAGGGGCTGTTGCGAGGAGTGTGAGCTCCGAGAACCAAGACTAGGTGGGCCAGTATAGTGCCACCAACACAACTATTCTTTGTCCTCCCTGACCTTGCACAAAGTCTGTGCAAGCAGGCTCACTGGAGGAAACACATATTTGTGCAGGCCCCGGGGCCAGCTGTGTGCCAGTGTGTCTATGCCGAGGGGGGCCTCGGTCAGAGAGTACCAGAGCGGACAGAGGGAGGAATCCCAGAAAGTAAACAGGTCTACCTGTGCTTCGCCGAACCGACTCCAAATTAGCTGAATCACCTGGGGGTGGATTCTCCACTCTCCCCTGAGTGTCACTTGCCATGACAGCGCGTCTGCTGCGTGGTTGAGATTGCCCGGGATGTGAGTGGCCCGCAACGACTTCAGTCGCTGCTGATCCAAAGGAGGAGACGGCGGGCGAGTTGCGACATGTGACGTGAGCGTAAACCGCCTTGGTACTGTTGCCGTGTTGTCTGTCCAGACCAACACATGCTTGTCTTGGATCAACGGCCGAAGCCTCCGCAGGGCCTCGAGCAACTCGAGGCAGTTGATATGCCACTGCAGTCGAGGTCCTGTTCAGGAACCCGAGGCTGCGTGCCCATTGCAAACGGTGCCCCAGCCTAACTTGGAGGTGTCTGTCTTGACGACGACACGCCTGGACACTTGCTGAAAAGGGACCCCTGCCCACAGAAAGCAAGGACCGTCTAAGGGCTGAACGCACGGCGACAGATCGGCATGATAGCCACGTGATGCATGCTGCGGCGCCATACCCATCTCGGGACTCGAGTCTGAAGCCAGTACTGAAGCGGTCTCATATGCATCAACCCGAGTGGCGTAACTGACGCTGCGGAAGCCATATGCCCCAGGAGTCTCTGAAATTGCTTCAGTGGGACCGTTGTTCTTCCCCTGAATGACTTCAGGCAGTTCAGCACCAACTGCGCATGCTCGTTTGTGAGGCGCACTATCATAGCGACTGAGTCCAACTCCATCCTGAGAAAAGAGATGCTCTGTTGACCTGAAGCCCCAGTCGGCTGAGGTGTCTGAGTACCAGGTCCCTGTGTGCACATAATAGATCTCGAGAGTGAGCTAAAATCAGCCAGTCATCGAGAGTTGAGGATGCGGATGCCCACTTCCCTTAGCGGGGGAAGGGCTGCCTCTGCGACTTTCGTAAAGACGCGAGGTGACAGGGACAGACCGAAGGGGAGGACCATGTACTGATATGCCCAGCCCTCGAAGGCAAACCGAAGAAACGGTCTGTGCCGAGGCAAAATCGAGACATGGATGTACGCATCCTTCAGGTCTACAACTGCTAACCAATCTTGATGTCGGATGCATGACAGGATGTGCTTCTGCGTCAGCATCCTGAACGGGAGTTTGTGCAGGGCCCGATTCAATGCTCGCAGGTCCAAGATTGGCCGCAACCCACTGCCTTTCTTTGGTACGATGGAGTAGGGGCTGTAGAACCCCTTCTTCATCTCGGCTGGAGGAGCAGGCTCTATCGCATCTTTCTGTAGATCTCTGCATGCAGGACAGTGGTGTCCTTGTGTCGTCCTCAGGCTGGGCGACCACACCCGAAGGTGGGAGCCCCGCCGAGTCCTCTGCTTCCGACTGTAGCAGCCTGCTCTCTGTTTACTGCACATAAATGAAAGGCATCTTTAAAAAGATGCTCTCCGTCAGTGCTCACTCTTTTAAAGAAAATATACTCTTTTATTTCTCTTCAACTGTGGCTGCTGAAGCGCCCAGGGGCGTTCTCTGCACTTATCTGTGCAAAAAAGGGAGAACCCACTGTAATGCACCATATATCCAACAGCTGAATGGAATGCTGGTGGATTTCTTCAACACTGCTTGGCTCCGAAGAACAAATCTGAATGAGTGGTTGCAAGCCGGCTCCTTTTATACCCGTATGTCCAGGAGAGTGGCATGCAAATTCCACTCGCCAATTTTCATTGGCCTTTTATCAAATATCAGAGGTGATTGGGGCCCCCAAGTACAACCCCTAGTGTCACTACATCGACACAACGTCGAGTGAGTGACAGATAGGGAAACCATGTTACTGACAGCAGCGCTTCTCTCTTGCATGCACATACAGTATTATTCCACTACAATATCCTGCCCTATGGATGAAATAGAAGAAAGTTATGATGGGCTTATCCACTCAGCACTCAGCATCAATATAACAGCATCAGAGTGAGTGCTAGAGGTATTATGAAAATGTGCACCCATGAGTGCTTCTCATTTATTCTGCTGCAAAATTTTAGACATCATCTGTAAAATGCACATATGCATTTCCTTTTCATGTACACAAAGCAATTACTCTTTTTTTACTCCCCCTATATTGTCATGTTTTTATATTTTAAGGAACTTTTTACTGCTATGACCTAGTATAAATCCAAGCAACTGATTATTCAAAGTTCTTGTGAGAGAAGTCTTACCGGGCCATTGGAACTGATATTTATTAGGTGAAATGAGACTTCTGAATAATAGCCCTGAACAATACTTCTAATGAGCTGTGTATGTTTGAGGTGTCAGGGTGGAGTACAGTACCAGATTTGAAAACTGAGAACTAGAGTCCATTAATGAGGTATAAGAAGCCAGAGGGCTGTTGGTCTTAGAGCAAGGCAGGGTGTCACAGCGAAGATTGCCAGATGAGGGAAAAAAACAGAGCGAGTGTGTGTTGTCTTGATCTACTGGTAGAGAAGTGTTACTCCTTCCTGTTCTGGAAGTTTCTAAAGCAGTGTGCTTGTGATATTGATATTGTTGCTCTCTGACTCTTGAGTTCATAATACTGCATGGTGAATGAATTAAACACAGAAGGGCTTGGCCTTGCATTTACATAGCATGAAGAACATCTTGGTAAGGTGAAAAGCTGAAAGTAGAGAAAATGTGTATGTACCTGAGGAGCGCGATCCTTGGTGTCACAGATATAGTTTCATTAACAGAAATATCATTCACGAATGAATCTCAATTTGTGATCGTAGAGTAATATATTATGTTATATTTTGATGTTTTATTTTTCATATATCAAAAAAATTATGCAATAAATGTAGAACAGTAATTTATTACTTCCACAATGAAATGTTATGAGATCCAACTGGTTTTTAAACACATACTGAGCTACACATAACACATAAGGTTCACATATGTATTTTCTCAGACACTTATTGAGTCTAAACAGATGTACAACTTACAGAATTTCAGTAGTACACTCAAATGGCAATAGTCATATCACACTGTTTATGTGTTGTACTTGCTATAGTTTATTTTCATGTTGTTTCTTCGTCAAATAGCAATGTCAAATGTAATCAAGTAAAACAACAGCACCACCTTAAGGAACAAATAGCATGTATAATAGTATATGTACATGCATATTGGATACTTATAATTTACCACCATTGCACAAAAAAATCAACAAGATCAAAAAGATGTCATTTGTATGAATATTTGTCTTGTAAAAAACAAAGAAATAGATATCATGTGATAGTAAACTTAAACTTATATAGATTAAATCAATGGCGAAGATTTGTTTTGAATACTGAGGGGGATCAAATGTTGGAGTGGAGGATTTGGTATGGGAGGGGTGGGGTCGTAATGTTTCATTACAACACACTGCACAATGCATAATAACAGTTCAAATTAATGCACAGATAAATAAATAAAAAAGCATATTCAATGTAGGGATGCCACGGTGTGAGTTTTTTATGGTGAGATTACAGGTTTGAGAAAAAAAAAAACTGCAGTTAACCGGTTTTACAATTATTTGCACATCTTGCAAATAATGCAACAGCACTGATGCAAAAAAATGCTTATCATATAACAATTGTCTAAATGTCTAAGTGGACGTATTTCTGGGGATATGTGGATGCTGAGGGAAGCCCTATAATAAGAAAACTGATAAATACACACAGACACTAAATAAATAAATAAATAGGAGGTATATAATAAGAGATGCCCCAATCTAGGGCACAACACCGCTTATGCGCATCCTGAGCACAGTGATGTGCTTAATTGGAAACAGAGTGCTTCAAAAGAGTACATGTAAGATTATTGTGGGTGTGCAACATGTAGTTTAAGGCATCCAACTGTTTTTTCTTCTGCATCAGTTTATTAAAGCAATTGTTCTGTCAGACACCCCAACATAAAGAATCGGCAACAGACTCTAAATACTGTCCACAACACTTTACAAATAAACCTTTGGACTATGCATAATAATGGACCATTGCTTACAGCAGGCAATTTAACATCCGATCATGACTAAAATTGACATTTATTGTTGAATGCGCTGAATTTGTACAGAAGCAATGCTTTGAAAAGTTGCGTCTTAAATCGCCCTCATTATTTAAAGTTTACTCGCTGATAGTAACTACACGCAAATGCACCGCAAGCTGTCAGCATGCTTAAACAATACAAAAAGTGGCATATTTAATTCATCACTTTAAAGCAACACAGCTAAAAATATTAAACTTACTAGTTTGTTGTTGGATGACTAGTGGACCATCCTGTCCAATTTGTAGAATGTGTATCTTTCTACAGTATGACTTCTGTCTGCTTGTTTTACATCCGTCGTCTTCAGTCAGTCATTTAAATGCTCCGAAACAGCCGATTTAAGTTGCTTTTTTAATGGATATGAGTCTGGTTGATCGAATTCCTCAGTTTTATATTGGAATTCGTGTGTTTAAGCTTCAGTTTCAGGTAAATTTGAAAGTTCACTTCAGTCTGTAGCACCTGACTAAACACCACATGCCACAGTCTGTAACCATAGCAACAGTTTCAGTACCCACACAGGCACAAGAGTTTTCAAATTTAGGCTTACAAAATCTTACGAAAAACTCATTTATATTATTTATTTATACATTATATATCATATTTTTGCCACATGTAAATAAAGCATTACATGGTTTGGATTCTAAATTTGTAACCGTGATATTTTTAATCGTGGTTAATAGTAAAACCGTATAATTGCGTCATCCCAAAATTAAATGCATACTCTTAAATATTTATGCACTGTATCATATCAAACATTCAGAAAAACCATTAGGGTTAATGTTTCAGAAAAACATGAACCCTTTCAGGAAATTTTATTGATTCACATATAAAACACAGAAAAACAAAACATATATACACAGAATCAACAATTAACCCCCACTATTACCCCTCCCCCTCCCAATCCCAAAACAATATATAATAATCACAGATATTGACAACTACACCTCCCTCTCCACTGCCCCTCCCCAAGAGCCCTCCAGAAATGTCAGATATCCACCCCATTTCCTCACAAACAAGTCCAATTTCCCCAGTCTTCTAAATGACCCTTCTTCAAAGGCCGCCACCCTCCCAATCTCCAAGCACCACTCCTGGGATGAGGGCGCTCCAGCCGACCTCCATCCCCTAAAAACTATCTGTCTGGCGATCATGACACTGGTTAGGACCCAACTGTTTATGTGTCTATTCTCTACATCAGTGACTGCCCCATCGCCCAAAATACAGTGTCTGGGGCAAAATGAAACCTGAGTACCCAATACGTCACACACAAAACTCTGAACCTTCAACCAAAATTCTTGGATCTTAACACACCACCAAAAGACATGTGTTGTGTTTCCATCCTCTGATTGGCATCGCCAGCAGGCAGGTGTGTCTTTAAGACCAAGCCTATACAATCTAGAGGGGGTCCAATAGAATCGATGTAAAATCTTGAATTGCATAAGGCGCACCCTTGCATCTCTAGTTTCAGACTTGATGTTTTTTAGAATCCTAGCCCACACTCCCTCCTCCAATACCAAGTTTAAATCTTTCTCCCATAGTCTCTTGATAGAAGTTAAAGCTCCATTCCCCAGACACTGAATTAGCAGGCAGTAATACGCTGATGCCTCATGACCTTTTCCAAAAGCAGTAATCACCTCTCCCAGAGGATCTGCCACTTTAGGGGGGTGTGCTACTCCTAAAAACAATAATGACTCTTCCTAATTTATCTTTAATCTGTTTGAGACATTTGAATTGTAGATGCTTACTTATCAGTGTAATGACCCCCTGCTCTTACTTGAGCCAGCACTAAAAAAAACATGTCCACCCCATATCCTCCCAAATTTTTCTGCTTCCTTTGGGGGAAGATGCATTTCTTGAAGAAACTCTATATCATATTTCTTATGTTTAAAAAGAGAAATAACCTTCCTTCTTTTTATGGGGTGCCCCAGTCCATTCACATTCCATGTGGAGAGAGACAGTCCACTCATACTAACATTTCACATTTTTACACATTAGAAAAAATTGATTGTGTGTCAAAAATAAAATTATAAAGACTACATTCCAACATTAGTGCAACAATCAAACCCCAAACTTACCCCGAACCAAAAAAAAAAAAAAACAGAAAAAAGATCAACCCTGCGCACGACAGCACCAACCGGCATGCACCCCTCTAAACTCAAACAGTCCATGTACGCCTACGAGAGCCCCCGCAACAACTTTGCCATTGGATTGCTCAAGTCCGGTGTTTCTATAAAAATTTTGTGAGACAGAATTACACAACAGAAGATAATCTATAAAACAAACTCCAGCCAATAGGCGGAATAAACACAAAGAACTGTAGATTCATCCACATAACTGTCCCGAAGGTGTGTTCCTCCACACAACAAACTCCAGCCACTAGCGGCACCAGCACACACACAATAAAAGGCTGTTCAGTTTCCTCGGACAGTCAAACAAATATTCAGTGAGCCGGCCCATTCGACTGCTACATGAGTGCAACAAATATGTGGAGTGGTGGTGGCGTAGTGGACTAAAGCACTGAACTGGTAAAGCAAAAGGTTGTTGGTTCAATCCCCACAACCACCACCATTGTGTCCTTGAGCAAGGCTCCAGGGGGATTGTCCATGTAATAAGGGCACTGTAAGTTGCTTTGGATAAAAGATAAAAGCATCTGCCAAATGCATAAAATGTAAAAAATGTAAAATATCCCAGTCACTCCAATGTCCTGCAAGAACTACTCCACAAAGCAAACTCCAACCAATAGGTGGCATAAGCATAGAGAATGTGCAGATTTATCCACAACACTGTCCCAAAGGAGTGCTATTACACAAAAAAAACTCTAGCCACTAAGCAGAACCAGCAAAAAAGAAACAAGAAAGGCACTCAGCTTCCTCAGACAGTCAAGTGGATGTTCAGTGAGTCAGTCCACTTGGCTGAAATGTGAGTACCACAAAATAACTTACCTAGTCCTTACTTTATGAAGGACATCGCTTGCTATCCTTAGCATCTATTCTCAATTTGGCTGGGAACATCAGTGCAACCTTCCGTTGATGTAAGAGTTTCTTGCATTCCTTGAATCGATCACATTTCTCTCGTCGAATTCGCAAAGTCTGGGAACAAGAAAATGCTGTGGTTCTTCCAAGAAAGCCTTCCTTTACTCCTCGGCTAGTGTAACACGAGATCATTATCGGATGATCTCAGAAATTTGGCCAGAATTGATCGAGGCCTGTCTCCCTCAGAAGATCGGCGAGCCGGAACCCTGTGAGTTCGCTCGATTTCCAGCTTATGGCCTGTTATGTCGAGCAGACTCGTAAAGAGTCCATCCAGGAATTTCACCTTCTTTGTCCTCAGGAATTCCAACATTTCAGACATTATTCCGCCGGTTACGGTTCTCCAAGTCCTCCAACTTCTCCCAGACGCACTCCAAATCCACCTTGGTTGCTAGCAAATTAGCAGCTAATTCCCTCTCCGATGACTCCAGATAATCTATCTGTTTCTCGACATCCCCCACTCTTGTAACCACCTCAGTGAATTTCGTCTCCATGGCAGTGATCAATCGACGTATTACAGCAAGATCCTCCAAGTCAGCAACGACCTTCATCAGCATTGTCAACATGTTCAACAATTCTCGCCGAATTTCCTTCACTTCTCTGGCCAAATCGGCTCTGGGGCTTGCTTGAGCATGTAAGTGTCTTTTTTAATGTCTCCAGAGCCCGAGGATTTTGAATTCTATGACATATTGTCATCCTAGAACAGTTAAGGATCAGGGTGTATCGAATCACACCGGTTTATGACATAAAAAGTATTAAAACTAGCAAAGTGCGCAGAGCTCGCTGTTCACACGTCTGAACCTTGCATGATGTTATGTGACTCAATTCATTTATTATTATTTTTTCTCCCTTTCTCCCCAATTTGGAATGATTTTAAAGCACAAAGCAGAGGCAAAGAACTATCCGACACGAAGCGGTTGCCTCCTTGGAGTGTTTAAATAATTTAATGTACACCTAGCAGTGGATTATCCCGCTAATAACATGGTCACTTGCCAGCATTTAAAAGAACAAATTTTGATTGAAAAAATAACAATAACGGTTAACTTAATCTATGGGTCATTAGGTCTATAGAGTTCTGCTTGTTCTAAATCAGACAGAGATAAAGTAGTGTGAGAACATAACATTAATTTGTATGATTAAACAAAAAAAATGAATAAATAATTTGAAATTTATTTGGGAGACTACACACTCTGTAAAACTCCGTAAATTTAACAGAATAGCCACATAATGTAAAATGGTTAGTACTCCTAAGAGCATGTAATATTTAATTTATATTCTTTGTTGCTTTCACATAAATGAGAAAAAAAAACCTGCTTTATGGGCGGGAAATTTCTCTGTTACAGAAGTGACAATTGAAAAAGTGGCACTTACATGATGAGGGGAAATCATTCAAAACACTCTGAACCCTGCAGACTTTGGCCTTTAAAACATCAGTATGGTATCCATTAAGGCTGCAATATGATTACTGAACCACAAAGTTCTGCATTTTAAATAGTCTGTATTCATCTAAGTCAGCACCGCGTGAGCAAGCGGCACCCTCTAGCGCATGGGTACTCACCCTCTAGCAGACTCAGGTCCGGATACGGACCAAAGGATAATTCAATCCACACCAAGATCTAAATATCTGTGCTTGTTATCTGACACCTGGATAACTGATTGTGTAAGCATACATGTATAAAATCTTGGTGTGAATGGCCCTTTAATCTAACATGTTAAATGTCTGCAACAGAGTATTTAAACCCTTTCCCACTCCGCACGCGTTGCCACTCTTCCCAGCATTAATGTGATTAGACATGAGGCACCGCATAGTAGAGCTGCAGACATGGTTATTTTAATGACAGTAGACCGTAGTAGAGACATAAAGCAGCAATATTGATGGATTCCGGTATCTTTCACTTAAATACACAGCAGAAAATGAGAATTCATCTTCAGATGTCTGATATGACTCCGATAGGTCAGCTAAGCCAGGTTTGTTGCTGGACAATTTAATGTGGTTCCAGAGCGCCTTGAAACTATAACCTTTTTTCTCATCTAAAATTTGTTGAATAATCAACATGTTACAAGACTTTCGTAATAAAAAATATATTTTTGTTTTCCTTTTGTGAAAATTAACAAGAGATTTCATAATCTTTGGCATGAAAAGACAACCAAAATTTTGACATTTCGAGTTCTCTTCTTATGATGTAAATGTTTTCATTATTTGACAGTCATCCATACCTACATAACTACAGCAGACAGTATTTTTAAGCTGAACTGTTGTGATGTAAATTGTTTGTTTGTTGTTGGTTCTCACTTTGAGGAAAAAATATATATTGATATATTCTGAATGTAATATTAATATTCAAAAACAAATACTGGACTGCTATCTCTCAGCTTCAAAATGAATAGTTCATCTTATCTCATAATAATTAGATAAAAGTGCACTTGATTGATGAACACTGTACTATTGTATTTTTTTGGTTGAAGATCCCCCATACCCCACTACTTTGGCAGTCTCTGAGACCCCAATGTCCTCATCATTGCCCAGTTATGAAGAGACTATTTTGACTGTTTAGGATTTTTTTTTTTCTTCTTCTGTTACAAAGTTCTATTGCTGCCAACTTGGAAATGTATTATAACTATTAAAAAAAAAAAAAGCATTTCTTGTATTATATCATAGCCATACTGACTACTGACACCATGTAAGTTATTATTGTCCGGACCTTTGCTGGGAAGGAAATGTCGAGACCGGACCTCTTGGAACTTTGATTGAATACCCCTGCTCTAGCAGGTGTGTGCTGAGCAGCGAGGCAATATTAGATGTTTATCATATTACAATTAAAATCATCTTGCCTAATTTTGCTGGACAGCGGTAGATGCCTTGATAGCTCCCGGTTTCCTTCTCTCCCCCTCCATGCTAAACAGGGAAAGAGCAGCTGCATTTCTAATTTTCTCCAGGTCAGCCTCAGTAATACAGGATTGATAAACACTGGTGTCTTTTCCAGGGGGCCTGGGTAGTTCAGCGAGTATTGATGCTGACTACCACCCCTGGAGTCGCGAGTTCGAATCCAGGGTGTGCTGAGTGACTCCAGCCAGGTCTCCTATGCAACCAATTGGCCCGGTTGCTAGGGAGAGTCACATGGGGTAACCTCCTCGTGGTCACTATAATGGTGGTTTTTGCTCTCGGTGAGGCGTGTGATGAGTTGTGCATGGATGCCGCAGAGAACTGTGTGGGCCTCCACACGCACTACATTTCTGCGGTAATGCACTCAACAAGCCACGTGATAAGATGTGCAGATTGACGTCTCAGACGCAGAGGCAACTGAGATTCATCCTCCGCCACCCGGATTGAGTCGAGTCGCTATGCCACCACGAGGACTTAGAGCGTATTGGGGATTGGGCATTCCAAATTGGGGAGAAAAAAAAATGGTGTCTTTTCCATTTTTCCTGTAGCACTTCACAATTGATTACTAACTGGCTTAAGTCTGCATGACTTATGATGCTGTGTTTTGTGATGTGAAGGTGCTACACTATATTCACATCTGGAGAATAATTAGAACAGAGGCATAAAATTATCACAATGTCTTATTAAGGAGGACAGCAGAGTAGGTGGACAAGGCACATTTATATTAAACTGTGATTAACTCTGACTGTAAATACCTGTGCATTAAACAGTTTCAATACACGCATTCAAGCAATAAGGACCGAGTATTCAGAAAAACCATGGTATAATTGATGTTAATAATATAACCTTATTGTTAAATGTTATCGATGGCTTCAAATGATATAGGATTAAAAATATATGTGAATTTGCACTTTTAAAGATTAAAAATTAGAGCAAGATGCTTTCCAGATGAAGTGACCTTTAACAGACACCCTGGAGATGTATGTGTGATTATTGGATTGAGATTTTTTTTTTTTTTCTAAGGAGAAACATCACAAAAGAATGAGACTTATACTTATATAAAGTTTCCATTTAATCTCATTGCTCTCTATGAGAAACAATTGAGAAATAACCAACATTTAATTTGTGATTTTTCTTTTTTATGGGTGTGCCCCACACTTTTGATTTCTGCAGAGCTGTCTGTCTAAATAAAGATGAAAAGGTGGAAGAAGACAGCTCAGAAGGAAGGGCAGTGTGATGGGGGTGGGGGTGTACCAATTCCTCCAGCATAAATCTTTTGATCTAGTAGCTTGTTAATGGTGAACAGAGGAGCGTTTTCTCGTACTCAGTGCACAAGTGTCTGTCTACCTTTCACACCTCAAATATCAGTCTCTCACCCCACTCTGTAAGTATTCAGATAATCTCATAAGATTGCACTGTGAAATCCCTGTACACAGTGGCTTATTGTGCCCATGTATTTTCATACCCATCATTTCTATAACCTTTCCAAAAGGGCGCTTTACACACCTTTGCAACAGAATTCAATGAGTGTTCTGTCCAATCTGCTGAATGTATAAAAACACATGCGGTCCAGACATCATTTGAGCGAGGTTGTTGCTGACACTACACCCTAATAGGTCACAGCCAGCAGGTATCCCAGAGCCCTTCTCCAAATATGGGAGATAATTGGGCAGCACAAACAGTGGCAGAAGTTGCCATGGCAACAGAAACGTTAGGGTTCAGACTGCAATATGCTTTGGGAGCCCGGAGGCTATTTTCATTCTCCATGAAAACTATTAAATAGAATGTAGGAGGCTGTCTCCCATCCCGCTAGCAGGTAATGGAAGGTAGCCTGCAGTGTGGGGACAGAGTGTCTACAACAGTGCTCTGTCTGCAGTGGACACTCCCTTTCTGTGCTTTTTCTTGTTTTCAGAAAGACAGCCTTTATGAACATGCATTGTCTTAATGGCTTAGTGAAACAGCTGTGTTAAGATTGAACCTTTTTCGGTAACACTTTGCATTAAAGTTCTCTTTCTTGAAGATGTATAAAGAGTGATTTTTTATGAAATTACTTGCAGAAAACGCCCTATTACCTGCAAGATATTACTGAAATAGGTGCCATGAAATATCACACCTGTCTCTGTAACAGCCCTAAGCTCTGTAAACAACGAGGGGAAAGATGTCCGCAGGCCACGGTCAGATCCTTTGTTTAGCCAATCAGAAGACTTTCTGCCTGTTAATCATTGTGCACGTTCACAGGACAGCCAATATATGCTTGTAGAAGCGCCAGTATGGTGTCCTGCTCCCGCAAAACGTTCAAGGTCAGACGGCGAAATGCTCAGTGGGACCCATCGCCCTCCATCTTCTCCAGCTTAATGGTATCTAGTGTGTCTGTGTGCGCATATATTTGGAGTGTGGGGTTTTGGAAAGAGGGGGTCATGGCTAATTCAATGCAGGCCTGACTCCAGCTCTAAGATGTAAGGTAAGCCACAGGACCTTCCGGGTGGGCTGAACAGTTGGAGAGGTGGTTGTGGTTATCAAGCTTGGCCAAGTTCCTGAATGGGTGGGCCAAGATGGAAGTTCTAGGTTGAATAAAATAAATAGATTACAGCACCTTTAATAAGTACTAATAAGTAATTTGCAAACACATTATAAATCATTAATGTGCAGTTATAAACATGAATAAAAAGGGCCACTTTCATGCAATAATTTCTTTATTCTATATACTCTTAAATACTATATTTATACTTATATTAATAATAAAACAAATCCTAATTCATGATTTGCCACAATGCAGCAACAGTAGATTATTATAGTGAGATTAAAAGGAGGGATTATGTCATTTTGCTACAGTCTACTTTGTTTATATTCATTATTGTAATGTCTTGACTTACTTTTGTCCTTGTCACATTGATGTCAAAAGAATGGTGCTACTCTAAGTGCTGTCCCAACTTACCTAGTCCTAGTTACCTAAAGTCCTAAAGACTTTTCGCTCTACGTGCTCATTTACAGCATATATCATATAATAAAGCCTGATGATCATTAAACCATTAACATAGGTTTTTAATGTTGGCAATATGTGTCCACTTTACATTAAGGTACATGTTTATGTTAGTAATGTTAAATAAGTGTTACTAAGTGTAGTGGAGTGGCGTGAAGTGTGACATACTAAATTGAGTTTCTAAATTAGAGAAGAATAGGAATAAGTCTGACTATGCCACCCTGGGAATTTCACATAGGGAATATACACAGATTTGGAATTAAATCCATGCACAAAAAGGTCATACAGGTCTGTTTCCACCAATGAGAGGAGAGACGTGGATGACAGTACAAAAATATATTGTCTTTTTATTTGTCACACAACAAAAACAGAAAAAACATTGAAAAACTCTGTGGCACTGGGGTTATGGAACTGCTGAACTTCACATCCAGTAACGATCACTAATAACACACTCAAATACAAACACTTTGACATCCATACAATGCTAAACGGAGCTGAGGCTTACCAGCAGGGAGCAACTAATTGCAGAAGCTATCTGTCCCAGAAAACACCAAAAATCACACGTGCGTCTCACATATGCCTAAGAATAATATGGTGATGAGCGCAGCACGTAGTCGTAGAAAAACCACCACCAGGTACAGAATGGAAGCCAGTCTCCCTGCCCAAGCACTCAGCTCCCGCAAAGAATGAAAAAAAAAATTACATTCAAATACAAACAGTTGATATGAGAATGACACAATGATGGCTGAGAAACCCACAAAACAGGGCAAGACACAAATCAGAGCCCTGCACAGTTTAGTGCCCACACAAAAGTATGCATATATCCATGCGATCGGGTTTCAGAATCACTCGGAGAAAGGTAATCACAGTCCAGACCAAATTAATTCAACGCCCTTAAAAGAAAACCTGAGTATACCAGATGGAACACTTCAGCATGTCAGCCAGCCCACCTAACCAAAAACAATTATGAATACAAAAACAAACCACAATAACTAAAAAAGCACTTAATAAATAGACATACTAGGAAAAGAGACCACACCAAAGCAGCCAATAGTTGTTACGTGACAGATAAACTTGCTAAGTTTTCAGCTAATGACCCTGCATCAGTGTGGAGTGGCATGAAACAACTCACACATTACAGGACTCCTACCTCCAACCCTGTAGCCAACCAACAACTGGCTGATGACCTGAATGTGTTCTACTGCAGATTTGAAAGGCCCAATCTCAGACCCCACACCCACTCTGACCTTCACTTCACACAAACACCAACACCTCCTGCAACCCCCCTCCTCCCCCCTCCTGATACTCAACCTGCACTTAAGATCTGTGAAGATGATGTGAGCCGCGTCTTTCGGAAACAAAAGACGAGAAAGGCTTCAGGCCCAGATGGCGTCTCACCAGCGTGTCTTCGATCCTGTGCTAACCAGCTGGCCCCCATCTTCACACAGATCTTCAATAGATCACTGGAGCACTGTGAAGTTCCATGCTGCTTCAAACGCTCAATCATTATTCCTGTCCCAAAGAAACCAAAAATCATCGCCATGATGTCTGTGGTCATGAAATCATTTGAGAGACTGGTGTTGGCCCACCTGAAGAACATCACTGGACCCTTTCTAGATCCCCTTCAATTTGCTTATCGAGCAAACAGGTCTGTGGATGATGCAGTCAACATAGAATTGCATCATATCCTGCAAAATCTGGACAGACCACGGACATATGCAAGGATCCTTTTTGTGGACTTCAGTTCAGCTTTCAACATCATCCCAGCTATAATCCAGAATAAATTACACCAACTCTCTGTTCCCATCTCTATCTGTCAGTGGATTACCAGCTTTCTGATGGACAGGCAGCAGCTTGTGAGAGAGGGTAAACTTACTTCTAGCATCTGTACAATCAGCACTGGTACCACCCAGGGATGTGTGCTCTCCCCAATACTCTTCTCCCTCCACACCAATGCCTGCATCGCCAAGGACCCCTCTGTCAAGCTCCTGAAGTTTGCAGATGACACCACTGTCATCAGCCTCATCCGCGATGACGATGAGTCTGCATGCAGAAGGGAGATTGAACAGCTGGCTGTCTGGTGCAGTCAAAACAACCTTGAGCTGAACACACTCAAAACTGTGGAGATCATTGTGGACTTTAGTGAACACCCCAACACTGACCCCCTCACCATTCTAAACAGCACTGTGGCAGCAGTGGAGTCATTCAGGTTCCTGGGCACTACCATCTCACAGGACCTGAAGTGGGAGACCGACATTGACTCCACTGTGAAAAAGGCCCAGCAGAGGTTGTACTTCCTTCACCAGCTGAGGAAATTCAACCTGCCACAGGCGCTGCTGATACAGTTTTACTCAGCAGTCATTGAGTCTGTCCTCTACACTTCAATAACTGTCTGGTTTGGTTCATCTACGAAATCAGACATCAGAAGATTACAAAGGACAGTTCGGACTGCTGAGAGGATTATTGGTTGCCCTCCACCCCTTCAAGAACTATACACTTCCAGAGTGAGGAAAAAGGCTGGAAAAATCTATAAATGGAAAAGGGATAAATGGCCCCATTGAGCAATAACTATGTGCAATACACAGTTTAGTCTTTCTTATATTTATCCAACACATCCAACCTCTTCTGCCATTTCATTCCTCTGGGGAAAAAAAAAAAAAAAAAAAAAAAAAAAAACTGTACATAACAGATTTGTATTTGCACTGTACATAACAGATTGTATTAGATTTGCACTACCCATGTGTATGTGTGTAAGTATGTATGTGTTTGTCTGTACGCATGTGTATAATTCGTTATTATTTTTTATTTTTTATTATTATCTATGTCTTACTGCTGTTTTTGTATTGTTGTACACTGGAAGCTCCTGTCACCAAGACAAATTCCTTGTATGTGTAAGCATACTTGGCAATAAAGCTGATTCTGACTCTGATTCTGATTCTGATTCTAATTCTAAAGTGAGAGAGAGGACAAATGATTTACAATACTGTAACACCATGTAGAGCCGAGGAGGGCGGGGCCGGGCTGGAGTGAGACACACCCGGTCCCCAATCAGCCTGACGGGGTGCGCGAGGGATAAAGGCGGCCGGGGACGACAGTTCGAGAGAGAGAGAATTGCAGGCAGCTGTGCTGTGTTTTTGGTTGTGTGTGTGTTTTTGGTTAATAAATTATTATTTAAGTTGTTAAGCCGGTTCTCGCCTCCTCCTTTCCTCTAAACCCCCTTACACTGGTGCCGAAACCCGGGAAGGAGGAGGGATTCCCGTCGCAGAGTCCTCGACACTGCCGTCCACCCAGGGGAGCACCGCTGCCGTCCGACGGGGGACGGAGTAGCCCGACCACCCGGACGCGGGGAGCGGCTGCCGTCCGTGAGGCGAGTGGGGACGGGACTCCCCAACCGCCTGGAGCGAGGGAGCCGCTGCCGGGGGCGGAGGAGTGCCCTGCCATCCCCCGGGAACGCGGAGGGGTCGAGAGAAGACCGCCGTCCGCGGGGGGGAGGAGGGAAGCGACTCCCTGACCGCCTGGAGTGGTAGGGCCGCTGCCAGGGGCGGAGGAGAGTCCCCACGGGACGCCGGGAACGCGGAGGGGCGTTCTGTCCGCTGGGGGTCGGAGGTCTGACTCCGGTCCGCCCGGGGAGGAGCGGCTGCAGTCCGCCTGAGAGGGTGGAGTAGTGATCGAGGACCACGCGACGGCGCATCAGAGAACCGGTGAGTTTCTTTTTCTCTCTCTCCTCTCTCTCTCTCTGCTGCTCCGTGTTGGCCTTTCCCTCGCCATTTTGTGTTGTTGTTTTTTCCCCTCCTGTCTCCTCCCAGGTCGAGGAAGGCGGGGAGGACCCGCCGGCAGTCAGGGCATAAGGCAAGCCCCCCCCCGGAGAGGAAGGGTGGGGGGGGATGTACGTCATGCCGGGGGCTCCCCGGCCTGAGGCAATGCCGGGAGGACTGTAGAGCCGAGGAGGGCGGGGCCAGGCTGGAGTGAGACACACCCGGTCCCCAATCAGCCTGACGGGGCGCGCGAGGGATAAAGGCGGCCGGGGACGACAGTTCGAGAGAGAGAGAATTGCAGGCAGCTGTGCTGTGTTTTTGGTTGTGTGTGTGTTTTTGGTTAATAAATTATTATTTAAGTTGTTAAGCCGGTTCTCGCCTCCTCCTTTCCTCTAAACCCCCTTACACACCACAAGCAGCAAACCACATTTACCAAACACTTAAAATGAACAGCAAGGGCTACATTTCTCCACATTTGAAACATCCTTTGAGTCATTGCAAGTGAACTTGCACTGACCAAAACAAGCCATGAGGACTTAGCTAAACAGCCAACAGGAAGTAAAGCTCGGATGACCCATGTGATACCAGAAAGAGGGCGGGTGGCAGACAAGAGCCCTTAAATAGACTGGCTGTGACACTGATTGGCAATCAATCACATCATTAATCTAAAAACGGAGAGGTGACAGCCTATCTTGCTACAATCTACCCCTCCCTTTTGCATCATCGGCTCAACAATGAACCAGAGAAAAGACACAAGGAGACTCTCCAAGGCCTGAAAGGGGCAGAGAAAGCCCTGGACAGCACTAAAACCTTTAAGCACCAACCTAAAAGGAAAACTTGGAAGGGTTTCAGACACAAAAGCCAGCAAGTCAACATTACAAACCAATTTTCAAAAAATATTGGAAGCTTGACGCTACAACCAGCTAACCAGAATGAAGATAAACCTGAACCCACTCTGTAAAATATTTCAATGAACAACTATTGTACAGCTAAGGCATTGGTGCTTGATGCAAAACCAATCCTGACCCCAAATCTCACAATGACCCAAGAAACTACAGTGCATTTAAACACTGGCGGCTTGATGCCATAACCAATGACAAGCATTAAGAGTTGCCTGACCCTGCTTCCCAAAATTTCAAGACACAAATGTGGTACTGCTGATGCATTGGCTGCTTGACACCATAACCAAGCCTGACCCCATACTTCACAGTGTTAAAGAAAATCTACTCTGGGTCATAGACACAAGTGAATCACGCATCTACCAAATAGTGCACTTGAAGCACCCCCAGTTAAAAACAAGTTGTAGGTAAAAAGATAATACAGACTTCTAGTTTGAGGGGCTCCTCACCCAAACTGGGACTCTACAGCAGACTGAGAACAAGTCTTTTCTAAACTGAAAAGGCAAAATTTTGACTCCTGCAGGGCTACGTCATCCTGAGAACAACCGTATTGTTTGCGCAATGCCAACCAAAGCTCAGAGACATTACTCTAATGGACTTTATTGTGCTGGATGATCAACTATTCTTTTAGTGGAGGACACAGGCTTTCAGTGACTGGTAAAAAACCTCGAGCCTTGCTACACAATACAGAGTTGCCGTTATTTTGAAGACTTACCGGAGATACAACAGAGTGGCAGATCATATTCACAGTCTTCTTCAGAATGACTCAGCAATGAGCTTCACCACAGATATTTGGTCTTCAGATGTGAGTCCAACGAGCATGCTTAGTCTCACTGCTCATTGGATCAATTGCGATTTTAAACTTAAAAAAGTCTTGCTTCACGCTCAAGAATTTACCAGTTCTCACACTGCACTGGCAATCTCATAAGTATTCACCGACATGTTAGGTAGATGGAAAATTGACAGATCAAGGGTGCACGTGTTGTACATGACAATACAAGGAATATTGCAAAAGCCATGACAGACAGTGATATCAAGAGTTTACTGTGCATGGCTCATTCCCTTCAGCTGGCTGTTATCAAAGGCATATAAAGCCAGTGAAGTGTGATAGACTTGGCAAGTATGTGTCAAAAGATTGTAAGCACTCGCAACTTGCTTATTCACGTCTACAGTCCATACAGACACAGATGGATCTTCCACTGCAGAGACTTAAGCAGGACGTGACTATGAGGTGGAATAGCACTTTCTACATGATGGAAAGTATTTTGGAACAAAAAAGAGCGCTTCCTGTGTACACTGCAGATTACGAGCTACCTGTCACACTTAATGCACAGCAGTGGGCACTGATGGAAAGTATAACCACACTTCTCTCACCATTTGAACAAATAACAAGAAAGATTAGTAAAGCAGATGCATCCACTGCTGACACTATCCCCCTAATCGAGACTCTGGGAAGGTTACTCAGCAAAGAAGCTGACAATGAACATGAGTAAAAAAATATAATAAAAAAAAAAAAACATTACTAGAGGCAGTACATAAACACTTCAGGAACACCACTTCAAACCACCTGTACTGTACTACAATGGTCCTTGATCCGTGGTATAAAGACATGTTTTTTTGATGCTGACACGAAATGACAAACTCACAAAATGCAGTTGCAGAGATGAAGAAATTAGATCCCGCTGCAGGGAGAGACTGTGTAGAATGAAGAAGGTAACTTAAAGGATTTTCTTTTAGTCCAAGTACAAGTAGAAATATATAGAAATATTAATATTCAGTAATTCAGTAGTCCTTTGTGAGTGAGTCTTTATAAAAACTCAGAATACTTTTCTACGTTATGCTTTATTTTTAGACATCGTACAACAGCAAAAGAAGGCTCACATAGACACAAGTGAATCAAATACAGCATCTTTCTCTGAAATGTTCAACGAGATCATTCAGGAAAAGAGTACCACAAAGCAGAGGGCGAGAGTGTCTACTCAGCAAGTTGCTGGTTATCTGGCAGAGCCCATACTTCCCACGAAGTAGGCACGAGAGCGCACTTTTGTACTGGGGCACTAATCAAAACCGTCTGCCTGCACTTGCTCCATTGGTGAGAAGATATTTGTCTGCAACTTGCATGAGCGTAGATAGTGAAAGGATTTTTAGCTCTGCATTTAATGTAATGAATGAGAAAAGAAATAGACTGTGCTGTTATAAAGCAAAGATGCTTTTGTTTGTAAAGAAATATTTACCCTTCACACTTACATAAGGGAAATGATGAGTGATTGTGAGCCTTACAGGAGGCTATTCAGAATTCAGTTAATGTTAATGTGAGTTAGGAACATCCAAAAAGTTAAGAAATCTTACCAATTTAATGTGCAGAATTCAGTTAATGTGAGTTAAGAATGTTGTTATTAACATTTTTATTGATTCATAAATTAACATACATAAAAATAAAAAAACAACAACATATATATATATATATATAATGAATAAATCACTTTAAACATTAAACCCCCAGCATATCCCCTCCCCCTACCAAACTCCCACCCCACCCAGAAACCCCCATGAACACCCCTGTGGTCAATAGAATATAGATACACACACACACACACACACACACACAAAAACTAAAACAACAACAACAAAAAAGAAAATACAATAATCAAGTATAATAATAAAAAAAATAAATAAAAAAAAACTCTAAATTACTCCCTCCACCGCCCCTCCTCGAAATTCCCCCCAAAATGCTAGGTAATTGCCCCATTTCTTATTATAAAAATCCCTAACTCCCATCCTTCTGCTCGACCCCTCCTTGAAGGCAGTCACCCTCCCCATCTCCACGCACCACTCCAGGAACAAGGGTGCTCCATCTGACTTCCAACTCCTCAATATAACCTGCCTACCAATCATCACACTGGTCAAAACCCAGTCCTTCATGTACTTATCCTCCAAATCCATGACCTTCCCATCTCCCAAAATACAGAGTCTGGGGCAAAACGGGATCTGAGTGCCAAACACATCACACACAAAACTTTGCACCTTCAGCCAAAATTTTTTAATCTTACGACACCCCTAAAAAACATGGGTTGTGTCTCCATCTTCTGATTGACATCGCCAGCAGGTGGGTGTGTCTTTAAGAGCAAGCCTATACAATCTAGAGGGGGTCCAATAGACTCTATGTAAAATCTTGAATTGCATAAGGCGAACCCTTGCATCTCTAGATGCAGATTTGACATTTTTTTAGAACCCGAGCCCACACTCCCTCCTCAAATACCAAGCCCAGATCATTCTCCCACAATCTCTTAAGAGAAGCTGAAGCTCTGTCCCCCTGACTCCGAATTAACAGGGAGTAATACACAAATGCCTCATGACCTTTTCCAAAAGCAGTAATCACCACTCCCAGAGTATCTGCCGCTTTAGGGGGGTGTAAAGCACTCCCCAAAACAGTACAGATCAGGTGGCGCAACTGTAAATACTTATAGAACTGAGATCTGGGAATCCCAAAAAGTTGAACCAAATTTTGAAAGGATCTCAGCACTCCACTCTCATATAGGTCACCAAGTGTAGTAACCCCCCTCCCAGTCCATTCTGACCAGCAAAAAGGGGACTTGTTGATGAATAATTTGGGGTTCAGCCATATGTTTGAGGCAACATTTAAATAAATGTCTGAATGAAACACTCTGGACACCTTTGTCCATACTGAGCTCAAATGCGAGATAACAGGATGTAACTTAACTTCTCCGATTAATTTGATAGAAAAGCTCTGCAATGGTGAAATAGGGGCAAGAACTTCCTGTTCTATACAGAACCAGGGAGGGACTCTCTCAGGTGGAAGTGACTAATGAGCCAAATGTCTGAGACCAAATGCATAATAATAAAATAAAATCTTGGGTAGGCCTAGCCCAACTTTGTCAATTGGCGTATGTAACTTATTGAAATGTAATTTGGGATGCTTACCATTCCAAATGAAGGACTTCGCTATGTTGTCAAATTGCTTGAAATAAGAGAGGGGGACATCTATAGGGAGAGACTGTAGCATGTAGTTGAATTTTGGAATACAATTCATTTTAACAACATTAACTTTCCTGATCATAGAAATATGCAATGAAGCCCACCTGCCCACATCGCTCGAAAACCGTTTTATTAAGGGGTCAAAATTAACTCTAACTAAATCACACAATTTTGTTGGGAATAAAATGCCCAAATACTTAATGCTCTGTTTGGGCCACTGGAAAGCGCCCGGCTGGAAAGCCGTCACTGGGCAGTACGCTGTCAAAGCCAAAGCTTCGGATTTAGACCAATTGACTTTGTATCCTGAAAACTTAGAAAAGGAATTAATAATTCTGTGGAGGCAAGGCATAGATCTAGTAGGGTCAGAGATGAATAATAAAATATCATCTGCGTAAAGTGAAAGATTATGCGCCACACCTCCTGCCACCACCCCTGGAAAGTCCTCCTCCTTTCTTATTGCAGATGCTAATGGTTCCAGGGCAAGACAGAACAATAATGGGGAAAGAGGGCAATCCTGACAAGTGCCCCTATTCAAAGTAAAATAATCTGAAATTAATCCATTTGTTTGTACCGCCGCTATGGGGTTTCTATAAAGTAACTTAATCCAACCAATAAATGTACTCCTGAACCCATATATTTCCAAAATCTTAAAAAGATAATCCCATTCTACCATATCAAACGCGTTTTCAGCATCAAGTTAGATGGCAGCGACCGGAGTCTGATTATTCGCCACTAACCACATGATATTGATGAAACGCCTGATGTTGTCAGAAGAGCTGTGGCCCCAATAAACCCCACCTGATCTATATGTATAAGAGATATCATAACTTTACTTAATCTACCTGGATCAGGGAAATTGGACAGTGACTTTTACACTTGCTTGGATCTTTGTCCTTTTTCATGTGTCATGGTTGGGGGAGCTTTCCGTTCTTTAATGATTCTGTATAAACTTCTAGCAAAAGTGGAGCCAATTCTGTAGCATAAGATCTAAACAATTCTGCTGCAAAACCATCTGGCCCCGGAGCCTTGCCTGAAGGTAAGGCCTTAATTACCTCGTAAAGGTCCTCCAAGGTTATCTCAGATTCAAGAGAATTGTTTTGCTCAGTCGTCAATTGAGGAAGTTCTAATGGTTCCACAAATTTTCTAATATATTCATCAGTAGACGAAGATGTGGAACTATAGAGATCAAGATAGAACTCTTTAAAAGCATTATTAATATCAATGGCTGAGGTAAAAATTTCACCACCAGCAGATTTCACTGAGGGAATGGTAGAAAAAGACTCTCTCTGTTTTATATATCTAGCCAGAAGCTTCCCTGCTTTGTCCTCCGACTCAAAGTATGAATGTCTTGCCCTGAACAACCAAAAACTCCACTTTCTGTGACAAAATAGTATTATATCTATATTTCAGTCGGATCAATTCTCTGAGGCCAACTCCACGAGTTCTCGTGCTTTGGATTTTTTGATGAATGAGGCATTCTGTATGATCCGACCCCTAAGAACTGCCTTAAGTGCCTCCCAAGCCAAGCCCACAGAGGATACTGAGGACCAGTTGGTCTCCATATAAACACTGATTTCAGTCTTTAACATATGTTGGAAATCAGGATTTTGCAAAAGGGATACATTAAAACGCCAACTATATGATTTATTTTTCTCTGTATGTGGCAACATCTCTAAACTCACCAGGGTGTGATCTGAGACTAAGATGTTTCCAATTGTGCAGTCAACAACAGATGGAATGAGGGATTTAGATATAAAAAAAAATCTATTCTAGAAAAAATCTTATGAACTGTTGAAAAAAATGTACTAGCATGCTAGCGGTTTGCAACATCCCTTCAAGATCTATAAAAAAGCCCTGATCATCAGTGTTAGGTGCGTAAATATTAGCCAAAATCAACCTTTGCCCTTGAATTTCAACTAACACAATAATTACTCTTCCTAATTTATCTTTAATCTGTTTGAGACATTCAAATTGTAGATGTTTATTTATCAATATAATGACCCCCCTGCTGTAACTTAAGCCAGCAGTAAAAAAAACATGTCCACCCCATATCTTCCCAATTTTTTCAGCCTCCTGTGGGGAAAGATGCGTTTCTTGAAGAAACACTATATCATATTTCTGACGCTTAAGAAAAGAAATAACCTTCCTTCTTTTTATGGGGTGCCCCAATCCATTGACATTCCATGTGGAGAGAGACAATCCACTCATATTAACAATTGACATATTAATATAATAAAAAGATTATACAGACCACATTTCCCATTAATGCAACAATCAAACCCCGAACTTCCCCCTGAACAAAACAAACAGAAAAAAGAAAAACGTGCACATTAACTCCGCGCACGACAGCGCCAACCGTCAATCCCTCTAAACTCAGAAGGTCCATTTACGCATGCAAGAACCCCCACAACAACTTTGCCATCGGATTGCTCAAGTCCGGTTCTTCTGCACAGGTTTTGTGAAGCAAAATTACATAACAGAAAATACTTTGTAAAACAAACTCCAGCCAATAGGCAGAATAAACACAAAGAACATGTAGATTCATTCACAAAACTGTCTTGAAAGTGTGTTCCTCCACAAAACAAACTCCAGCTGATATAAAACCGTTCAGTTTCCTTGGACAGACAGACAAGTGTTCAGTGAGCCGGCTGTTATGAGTGCAGCAGATGACATAATCATTCCAATGTCCCTTTAAATATACTCCACTAAACAAACTCTCGCCAACAGGAGGCGCAAGCACAAAGAACAATCAGATTCATCCACAGCTGACCCAAAGGAGAATTATTCAACAAAACAAACTCCAGCCACTATGCGGAGCCAGCACATAAAGAAACAAAATAGGCATCCCGGTTCCTCGGATGATCATGAGTCAAATTCACTCGGAGGCCACATAAAAAAAAAAAAAACCCATCATGACTTACTCAGACCGACAACTTTATAAAAGACGTCCTTTATGTGAGCATGTAGATATTTTGCGGTCATCCATAGTGTCCATTCTCAATCTGACCGGGAACTTCAGTGTAAAAGCGTTCTTCCGTCAATGCAAAAGTTTCTTGGAGTGTCATGCCACAAAACAAACTACAGCTGCTAGGCAGAGCCAACGCAAAAAGAAACAAAAATGGCGCCCAGCTTCCTCAAACAGTCAAGACACTGAACAGCGAGTCAGTCCATTCACATAAGAAATGCCAAATGGTTTACTCACCCATAGTTTGTATGAAGGCTAGTGCCTTTTTGGGGCATAAAAATACTTGCTGCCGTCCTTGGTGTCTATTCTCAGTTTGGCCGGAAACATCAGTGCAAAAGCTATCTTCTGTTGATGTAAGAGTTTCTTACATTCCTTGAACTGATCGCGTTTCTCTCTTGTTGAATTCGCAAAGTCCGGGAACAAGAAAATATTGTGAATCTTCCAAGAAAGCTTTCCTTTGCTTCTCGCCTGGTGCAACACGAGATCTTTATCAGATGATCTCAGAAATTTGGCCAGGATTGATTTGGGCCTGTCTCCCTCAGCAGATCGCCGAGCCGGGACTCTGTGAGCTCGCTCAATTTCCAGTTTATGGCCTGTTATGTCGAGCACTCTTGTGACCAATTCAGAGAATTTTGTTTCCATCGCCGTAATCGATCGACGTATTACAGCGAGATCCTCCAAGTCAGCAACAACCTTCGTCAGCATCACTGAGATGTTGGACAGTTGACGCTGAATTTCATCTCCCGACGTGCTGTCCAAATCGAGTCCCTGGCTCGCAGTCCCATCAGAGGCTTCAGCTTGAACATGTAAGTGTCTTTTAATGTCTCCAGAGTCTGAGGATTTTGACTTCTTTACCATGTTTACCTCAAAGAATAAATATGTAACGGGGTGTATCAAATCTCACCGGATTATAACATGAAAATACTTTAAAAAAACTAGCAAAGTGCGCAGAGCTAGTCGCTCACACGTCTGCTCCTCACATGGAGTCACGTGACCTTGTGAGTTAAGAATGTTAATGTGAGTTAATGTTTTTCCTGTTTATAACCAGTTATTCTGAAACATGGAAAACGTAGATACAGAGAGAATAAAGTTATTATTTACATTTCTTTCAAAGTTGTGTAATTAATTTTCAGTAATTTGAAACAAGGTATAAAAAAGCAGAACCACCAAACTATCAGTCTCTATATCGATATTGACAGATGTCATTCTAAATAATCGGATATCGGTATTGGCGCAGAAATTTTTAATCGGTGCATCCCTAGTAAGCAGCCATATAATAAGCAGGATAAAGTACAGTCAAGGGCAGGGGCGCCTGCAGGATTTCATCTGAGGGTATGCACAGAAATCAAACAATGTTACATTTTCTCTTAACAGCTTACAGTTTGTTGTGTTGCAGTTGTTTGTAATGTGACAATAAAATATATTTTTAAATCATAAGAATCATCATGATTAATTATTTTCATGTATTTAATACAGGAAGTGTTTACAAGATATTTTACAACAGATTTGAAAAAAAGTCTTCTTATATTTACCTGAATTGCTTCAGAATTGTTTAGAATAATTTCCAGAAACTGCTGGTCCACAATAATTAAGTATATTTGATATTTTATTAGTGTTGCCCTTTTAGTGCTACATGGCATCCACTCAGTCTGGATTGGTTGCATATGATTTGTGGCCAATGTGTATTTAATAATAATAATAATAATAATAATAATAATAATAATAATAATATGTATGCTTTGTATACACTAGCGGTGTAACAGTATGAGATTTTCACGATATGATAACCGTCACAATAAAATACCACGGTATTACAGTATTATGGTATTAAGGTGTATTACTAATATTATTAACAGTTTAATATTTAGTTATACAATTAGTTAAAGTTTGACTTTTAAATACTTGTAACTACTTCTAACTGCTCTGCTGCCATTTAATTGTATGCCATGCTGCCAAATATTATTTTTGATTTATTATTTTAAGACTTATGAAATTTGATTAAAAAACAAACAAACAAAAAACACCTAACAAAGTGTATAAATAAAATATAATAAAAATATCAACTGAAATGTAAAAATACTTGAAAATCAAGTCAGTCCTGTTCCAAATTTTAGGTCAAAAAGTGCTCAGATGCAGTACCAGAAATGTCCTAAAAACACAAATGAGGATTCAGTAATTAGGCCTGTTCCCATTATTACATTGTCTGATATTTATATCTGGTATATGGCCATATACGAACAAATACAATTAGAGTTCATATATTTGAGAATTTATGTTCACATTTAAATTCCACAAGTGTGTGTTATACTTAAGGGAAAAACTTAAGGTATTTTATGCAACCGGGCATTATTTGTTATTCTTATTAAATAATATATTAATACAATCAATCTTCATTCTGTTTAGGCAATAATGTGAGGCTTCCATGGTTACATGGGCTGGCCTTTCTCAGTTTAGAAAGCAGCATCAAACATGTGATAATTGGTGGGAGAGTAAGATATAAAGTTTGGGATCTAAATAAAACTAATGTTAGAAACACCTCTCAAACCACATGTGAAGTGACAAAATTTTGTTGCACAACATTATATAAGATGTTTACAAGATTAGAAATATTATAATAACTTCTAAAAATAACTGGTTACAATGCAAGTGCTGTTAGCAGTTGGAACCAGCAACTATTTTCGTTTTCATGGCATCTTAAAATGCAGTGCTCCCATGAGAGATGCTAAAAACACAATTAAACATGATGCAGTTGTCAAAAAAACATCATCTAGTGAATGTTTACAAGGAAAACGATTGAAGAACAGCATGAGCGGATGCAAAAACAGGTTCAGTTTGAACAGCCCCTTGTTCACATGACACAGCACTAGCTTGTCATGAACTCAGTTTCCTAGCAAGCAATGCGGCCTCCAAACATGACCGCCCCCGGACTCCAATTCCCACCACCTGCACTGTGATCAGCCTCACCTGCACCTCGTCACCACAGTTATGACTGCACCCTTTATAAGAAACCCTGTCACGTTTTGTCAGTGTGAAGTATTCGCTCTATTCCTTGTGTCTAAGACGTTACCAAGCCTTCATAGTCTGCCTGATCTCTTGTTATAGTACCTTTGCCTGTTTTGACCACGAGTTTGCCTCTAGCCCTCTTACCTCTGTTTGCCAATCGCCTTTGGATTTTGCCTTCTGTTTGAACTGTACTGTTGCCTGATTCACATTAAACTGCCCTTACTGCACTTGCATCCTAGACTCCTGGTGTATTTCCTGACAGAATACTTCGCCAATTCTCATGGATGCAGCAGACAACATGGAGTGGAAACAAGCTTTTACTCATCATGGACAGTTAATGGAACAACAACAAAAATACCTTACTGGTCTCAATGCCAAAGCTGATCTCATCACACAAGCTATCTCTGCATCACCTCCTCTTACACAGACTATCACTATTAACTCACCTGATGGTAGAAAAATGTGAGAGAAACTCTTAGACCTCATTCAAGGAAATTGCCACGTGTCTGATTATGCCTTGAAATTCATAACAATCGCCATTGGAATTGGTTTTAATGACACTGCACTCAAGTCCATATTTCGTCGAGGTTTAAACCCAGAGATCTCAACCGAGCTGGCATACTTGGATAAACATCTTGCCCTCGACTCCATCATTGATCTATCAATCTGTCTTGAGCTTCTGCTGTTACATCGTTTACCTACTGTCAAAAAAACACTGCAACCTCCTAACGAAATCGTTATGGAACCCTTGAAAATAGAATATGCAAGACTAAATACATTTTGGGGGGGGGGCTAACAATAGCCAAGCTCCAGTGGTCGATTTCCCATCACAGTCAGCGGTAACAACCACGGAGCGTACCTCATTGTTTTCAGCACTATCTTCCAAAGTGAATGATCCCCCACTGATGTCAGTGCGTTTGGCCATGAAGGCCATTCCTCACGGGGTATCAGCGCCCATACCTGACACGGCCAACGCCCACGCCTGCCACAGTAAATGGGCCAGCGCCCATGCCTGCCACAGTAAACGGGCCAGCGCCCATGCCTGCCACAGTAAACGGGCCAGCGCCCATGCCTGCCACAGTAAACGAGCCAGAGCCAACGCCTGTCACCTCGACCATCCCAGAGCCAACGCCTGTCCCCTCGACCATCCCAGAGCCAACGCCTGTCACCTCGACCGTCCCAGAGCCAACGCCTGTCGCCTCAACCATCCCAGAGCCAACGCCTGTAGCCTCGAACACGAAGGTCGTTCCCCAGTCTCTACCCATGCTCACGACCACGGAGGTCGCTCCCCAGTCTCTGCCCATGCTCACGACCACGGAGGTCGCTCCCCAGTCTCTGCCCATGCTCACGACCACGGAGGTCATTCCCCAGTCTCTGCCCATGCTCACGACCATGGAGGTTGTTCCCCTGTCACTGCCAGTGCTCACGACCATGGAGGTCGTTCTCCAGTCAGTGCCAGTATTCATGACCACAGAGGTCGTTCCCCAGTCACTGCCAATGCTCATGACCACGGAGGTCGTTCCCTTGTCACTGCCAATGCTCACGACCACGGAGGTCATTCCCCAGTCAGTGCCAGTATTCACAACCACAGAGGTTGTTCCATTGTCATGCCAATGCTCACAACCATGGAGTTCGTTCCCTTGTCACTACCAGTGCTCACGACCATGGAGGTCGTCCCCAGTCTCTGCCCATGCTCACGACAATGGAGGTCATTCCCCAGTCTCTGCCCATGCTCATGACCACGGAGGTCGTTCCCTAGTCAGTGCCAGTATTCACAACCACAGAGGTCGTTCCCCTGTCACTGCCAATGCTCACAACCACAGAGGTCGTTCCCTTGTCACTGCCAATGCTCATGACCATGGAGGTCGTTCTCTAATCAGTGCCAGTATTCACGACCACAGAGGTCGTTCCCCAGTCACTGCCAATGCTCACAACCACGGAGGTCGTTCCCTTGTCACTGCCAATGCTCACGACCACGGAGGTCATTCCCCAGTCAGTGCCAGTATTCACAACCACAGAGGTTGTTCCATTGTCATACCAATGCTCACAACCACGGAGTTCGTTCCCTTGTTACTACCAGTGCTCATGACCATGGAGGTCGTCCCCCAGTCTCTGCCCATGCTCACGACCATGGAGGTCATTCCCCAGTCTCTGCCCATGCTCACGACCATGGAGGTCGTTCCCCTGTCACTGCCAGTGTTCACGACCACGGAGGTCATTCCCCAGTCAGTGCCAGTATTCACAACCACAGAGGTCGTTCTCCTGTCACTGCCAATGCTCACGACCACGGAGGTCATTCCCTTGTCACTGCCAATGCTCACGACCACGGAGGTCATTCCCCAGTCAGTGCCAGTATTCACGACCACAGAGGTTATTCCATTGTCATGCTAGTGCTCACAACCACGGAGTTCATTCCCTTGTCACTACCAGTGCTCATGACCACAGAGGTCCTTCCCCAGTCACTGCCAGTGCTCACGACCACAGAGGTCATTCCAGTGTCACTGCCGGCGTTCCCGACCATGACGACTCCACCCTCGGAGTCTTCCACGGCTTCGCCCCTCGAACCTTCCATGGTCCTGCACCTCGAGTCTCCCATGGCTCATTGCTTCAAGTCTTCCACAGATTCGCCCCTCGAGCCTTCCATGGCTCCTTGCTCCAAGCCCTCCATGGCTCCCTGCTCCAAGCCCTCCATGGCTGCACCCTTCAAGCCTCCCAGAACTCCGCCTTCTCTGGCTCCACTCCTCGAACCTCCCATGGCTCCGCCCCTCAAGCCGCCCATGGCTCCAACTACCTTGGCTCCACCCCTCGGGCATCTCCTGGCTCTGCCTTCCATGGCTCCACCCGTCGAACCTCGCCTGCGTTCATCAAGCATCCCTCGGCTCTGCCCTCTGAGTCTTCCTTGGCTCCGCCCTCAACTCCATCAACCCCACCTCCTAAGACTCAGCCACCTCCTACTCCTGTTGTTCCGCCTCCTGACCCTGTTCCTGCCCTGTGGCCACCCCCAGGCCTCCTGAACCTATCCCTGACCTTTGGTCGCCTCCCAGGCCTCCTGAACCTGTCCCTGCCCTGTGGTTGCCTCCCAGGCCTCCTGATCCTGAATGCCCAGGTCCTCGCCCTAAGGGGAGACCTAAGATAAATAGTGCTCCCGGAGTGAGCCCTTTGGGGGAGGGTTCTGTCATGAACTCAGTTTCCCAGCCTCTAAACATGGCCGCCCCAGACTCCAATTCCCACAACACAATGCAATACCTCGATCCTAATCACCTGAACTCTGATCAGCCTCATCTGCACCTCGTCACCACAGTTATGATTGCACCCTTTATAAGAAACCCTGTCATGTTTTGTCAGTGTGAAGTATACGCTCTATTCCTTGCGTCTAAGACGTTACCAAACCTTCATAGTCTGCCTGATCTCTTGTTATAGTACCTTTGCCTGTTTTGACCACGAGTTTGCCTCTAGCCCTGTTACCTCTGTCAATCGCCTGACCTTCTGCCTGTACTGATTATTGGATATTGCCTGCTGTTTGAACTGTACTGTTGTCTGATTCACATTAAACTGCCCTTACTGCACTTGCATCCTACTCTCCTGGTGTATTTCCTGACATAGCTGAAGTTTCTCAAAGTTACCTTTCAAAAAGACAGACTTTTATTTCAGTTGATTGTAGGTCAATTTACACTGTATTCAGCGCTGTTTGTTCTCTGTATTCGTAAATACCCCAATACTGTTTTACTGTGTGAGAGACCGCTCCAAATGAGTGATTCAGTGAGAGAGCGCTCTGAACAAATTGTACTGAATCACGAATTGATTCAGAACATTTTGTAAGCCTGTTTGGCCAATTCACTGAAAAAAAAACAGACTCAAAATAATTTCTCATTCGCAAATTGGCCATTTTTAGTTCTTTTAAACAGCCAACAGAAATATGATTGTGAAATATTCTGAGAGTAAATATTTCTCAGGTCAGTCAGAGCGCTCATGGTAGGCACAGTGTGTATGGCCGTACAGCTGCAGGCACCAATGGTCAAGGGGCAATCACACTACACTTTGTATTTCTTTCACTCTCATTCAAACACATCCAAACGTGTGAGACAGGAAATGCAAGCTCATGCAAAGAAATGTTGTACTCCTCTGCTTACAAGTTCAAGTTTGGTAAACTCTGACCTGTGAATCTGTATGATAAGAGGATGCATGACCAATAGAAGATTGAAACATCACACACTGACCTCCTGTCTCAATACAAAAATAGTTATTTCAAAGCTAGGTGTTTTATTGTTGTAGGAAAGTGGGTACACAATATAACATAATTAACATAATTTTTACATTTTAAATATAATATTACATGGTACTTGTGATGTATTATTTACTTACACCAGATGCCCTCCCGTATGACACCATATTCTGGTTCGTTGCGTTGTCTGAAAAACGAATTATGTGCTCATAGCTAGTGACCGCCCTTCAGCAGTTCATTATCACATTATTTCTTTTGCAATAATGACCGGCTGATTGTACATGATCTCTTCTTACTTAATGAACCCCTTTATAAACATTTAACAAATGGAACATTAATGTAAAGTGTTACTCATTAATTTTATCAAGCCACAAACATGTTATTGCTAAATTGGTAATACAAAATTAGATTTTGACATTTTAAAATTTTTAGAGGTGCTTGGCTGTACAAAACTCCTCACCACAATGCTGAATGGTTCCAGGTCAATGCTATGCAATTGCAAAGGTGTTCTGATTCAACTGCATTTCTTGATGGTTACTCCCCTGATCCATCGTCGTGGGAGGTGGCCTTGAAGACCATCCTGGACCACCCTGAAATGTCTGGCTAATGGGGCTCTCAAGAAGCTTTGATGGGCTTTGAGTGTAAAGATCTACGAGAAATAACAAGCACCTGGAATGTGTGTGGTCTCAATGACAAAGACCCCGAAATAGTTGATTTAATGAAGAGATGGAAAATATCAGTGATTTATCAAACCGCAGATGAAAAGGATCTGGAGTGGTGTGAGTGCAGGGTTGGATTCATTCTGCACCCGAACACAGTAAAGAATGTGCTGGAACATCCGAGTAAGAGGAGAAAAGAACATCACAAGCCTAATTCAAGTTTACGCATAATGCAATGACTGCTACTCAGAAGAAGAGAAGGATGCCTTCTTCAAACAAGTCTCAGACACCATCAGAGCTACCTCCGACACAGATTATTTAATTATCACGGGAGAATTTAATAGTAGAGTGGGTAAAAGGAGATCACCCTGAGGGCCACACCTGGGCCCACATAGCAACACCAAGACAGAGTGCAACTACAATGGGGAAAAGCTTCTTGCATTCTGCACAGAACATGGACTGTGGATTACTAATACCTTCTTCAGCCACAGCCGTAGTCAGAGACAGATCTGGTAGAAGTGGAATGATTTCATTGTGTCATCACAAATAGACTTTATACTGACAAGACTGCAAGAGAAAAATATTGCTACAGATGCGAGGGCCATGCTCAATGCTTGCCTCGACACTGTTCATCGCTAATTCATCATATGCACAAGACCACAATATAAAAGAGAAAAAAAGACTAAAAAAGAAACAACTAGTCAGATTAACCTAATAAAGCTTCACGAGGAAGGAATAAGAGATATATTGAAAAAAGATGTTTCAGATAAACTAAACCAAATAGACATTGTTAAGAAGACTGCAGAAGAATCATGGACAGCCTTCAAAAACACCTTTACAGAAACACACTGCCTGATGGAATGGCACAGTAAAAGATACAATCAGAGAAAAGAAGTGGTTATAAAAATATGGGTAATATCAAAACAGGAAAAAGATTACATCATCTACTGTCCCGCTAGAAGACAGAGCAAAATATCTGTGAAAACCACCAAAGAAACAGCCTGGAAATGATATGGGTAAGAGCTAAGTGAAAAGTGCAAACATTCACCAAGAGAAATTTCTAAAACTGTGAAGGCCATAAGAGTGAGGGATGAACCGTACAGTCCAAAAATGGTGATCAATGACAATGATGGAAATCCAGTATTCAGAACAGATGGCAAGAGTATTTCAGAGGACTCCTCAACCCAGTAAGGCAAAACATATGTCAGTACCAGTTCCAGCCAAGCCACACAGAGCATGATGAACCAACCATTTTAAAATCTGAGGTTGAAAGGGCAGTTAGAACTAGCCCGAAGAATAAAGCAGCCGGAGTGGATGGAATAACAACAGAGGCCATCCAAGTATGTGGAGAGACTGGAATTACATGGCTGTGGAGGTGGGGATGTGGTTGAGCAGCGAATTGTGAATGGATTGTGAGACCGAGAGCTGAGAGCGGTAAGGAGTTACACCTGTGGGCAATTTACTAACAGCTGTTGGCTGTGTCTGTGTTTTGTTTATGTGGACATTTTGTTGTGTCATTGAAAAGTGCTTTGAAAATAAAAGACGAGAGAGAAGGTATAAATTCGTTGGCTCACGTTTTCTCATTTCTGGAGAATCAAGAACTTGTTACAGTGGTGCCGAAACTCGGGATTGGAACTGAGGAAGAAACACCATCATGGAGTCCTTGACATTAGCTGAAGTCATCAAGACTCTTGCCGGCATCCACCAGATGCAGCATCAAGCCCTCCTGGACCTACGTGCGGAGCAGGAGCAGCATTTTCAGGTCCTGCTCCAAGCCCAGGCAGAGGACTGACAGGTATTATGGAGCCTGAAGGCCCAAGGGAGTACTCTAGCAGTGACCCCGGCTGCAGACATGGGCACGCCCCACATCGCGCATGGAGCCGCAAGAGGAGAATTTTTGCAAGATGAGGTTTATTGAGCATTTTGAGTGGCCGGGAACCCAGACATTTTCAGGACCAATGCCAGGCAATGGAGGTAGGGGTGTTGGTTCGGGTCCCTGTTGCGCCACAGGCTGTCCCTGATCGAGTAGGGACGTACAGGATACCAGTGAGCATTCAAGGAGGTACATACCAAGCCTTGGTGGATTCAGGATGTAATCAAATCTCTATCCACCGAGGAGTTGCGTGGTGCCATGCGAGGTTCGGAGGTGTGAACGGTAAGCTCTGCGCACTTTGCTAGTTTTAATACTTTTTGTATCATAAACTGGTGAGATTCGATACACCCTGTTCCATAAATGTTCTATGTTCCATAACAGAACTATTTTCTGTGGAGTGGTGGTGGTGTAGTGGGCTAAAGCACATAACTGGTAATCAGAAGTTTGCTGCTTCGATCCCCACAGATCCCCATGTCCTTGAGCAAGACACTTAACTCCAGGTTGCTCCGGGGGTATTGTCCCTGTAATAAGTACACTGTAAGTCGCTTTGGATAAAAGCGTCTGCTAAATGCATAAATAATATAAATATAAATATAATATAAATATAAATATGTAAATATAAGACAATATGTCAAAGAATTCAAAATCCTCAGGCTCTGGAGACATTAAAAGACACTTACATGCTAAAGCTGAAGCCCCTGAGCAGCAGGCCAAAAGCCCGGGACTCAATTTGGCCAGTGAGGTGAAAGAGATTCAGTGTAAACTGTTGAATATGTCAATGTTGACGAAGGTTGTTGCTGACTTGGAGGACCTTGCTGGAATATGTCGATCGATCATTGCCATGGAGACGAAATTTACTGAGTTGGTTAAAAGAGTGGCGGATGTTGAGAAACGGATCGATTATCTGGAGTCATCGGAGAAGGAATTAGCTGCTAACCCACGAGCGACAAAGGTGGATTTGGAGCGCGTCTGGGAAAAGTTGGAAGACCTTGGAAATCGTAACTGGTGAAACAACATCCAAATTGTTGGAATTCCTGAGGACAAAGAAGGCCGAGATATGGTGTAATTCCTAGACAAGCTCTTCCTGAGTCTGCTCGACATAACAGGCCATAAGCTGGAAATTGAGCAAGCTCACAGAGTTCCGGCTCAGAGATCTGCGGAGGGAGACAGTCCCCGATCAATTCTGGCCAAATTTCCGAGATCATCCGATAAGATCTTGTGTTACATGAGGCGAGGAGTAAAGGAAGGCTTTCTTGGAAGAACCACAGCATTTTCTTGTTCCCAGACTTTGTGAATTCGACAAGAGAGAAATGTGATCGATTCAAGGAATGCAAGAAACTCTTACATCAATGGAAGGTCGCTTTTGCACTGATGTTCCCAGCTAAATTGAGAATAGATACTAAGGATGGCTGCAAAATATTTAAATGCCCACAGCAAGTGATGTCCTTTATAAAGTCAATGGAATGAATAAGTAATTGTGTGATGCTCTCAATGCAGCCGAGTGGGCCTGACTCACTCAACATTCACTTGACTGTCCAAGGAAACTGAGCACCTTTTTTGTTTCTTTTTGTGTTGGTTCCTCCTGGTGGCTGGAATTTGTTTTGTGGAATAACACTTCTTTGGGAGAGTTTGTGGATGAATCTGCACATTCTTTGTGCTTATGCCTCCTAATGGAAGAAGTTTGTTTTGTGGAATATTTCTTGCAAATATTGGAGTGATTAGGGCATTTGTTGCACTCATGTAACAGCCAAATAGGCCGGCTCACTGAACATTCATTTGACTGCCCGAGGAAACTTCTTGGTTACTGATGTAGTCTCTGCTCCCTGATGGAGAGAACGAGACATTGTGTCGATGTAATGACACTAGGGGTTCACTCTTAAGAGCCCCAATCACCTTTGCTTTATTCAGAAAAGGCCAATGAAAATTGGCGAGTGGAATTTGCATGCCACTCACCGCCCCGGACATATGGGTATAAAAGGAGATGGCCTGCACCACTCATTCAGAGTTGTGCTGAGGAGCCGAGAAAGAGTCCCGTACATGTCAGCGGTCGGTTCAGCGCCACGGCAGGTGGGACACAACGTCTCATTCCCTCCATCAGGGAACAGAGGTTACATCAGTAACCAAGACGTTCCCTGTCTGTCACTCACTCGACGTTGTGTCGATATACTGACACTAGGGGTTCCTAATGCCGCAGACGCTGAACTGAGTCATGAGGTACGGAGGAGCGGACACAGGCAGGCTTCTGCATGCCTTGCAGCGAGCACTCGACCACATCATGACCTACCTGCGAGGTAGGTAAGGCATCTCCCTGGTCCCAATAAGAGTGGGAGGCCAGCCTGCTGGAGTTGAAGAGATTTGGGACACTTCTGGGATCAGTGCCCTGTGATGGAGCTGGAAACGGGGCTGCCCCCGACCAGGCTGGAGTGTACCGGATACTGGTAAGTGTCAAGGGGGGTACTCACCAAGCATTGGTGGACACGAGTTGTAATCAAACCACTATCCACCAACGCTTAGTTCAACACGAGTCTGTGTGCATGGGGATATTCACAACTACCCTGTGGTGACACTTGTGATTAAATTTTGGGGAACAAGACATAGAGTGGAGGCCACGGTTAGTTCCCGCCTCACCCATCTGCTGCTTTTGGGGACTAATTGGCCTGAATTTAGAAATGTACTAAAGGGAATATGCACAGATGGGTCCTGCACTAAAGCGATGAGATGTGAAATGTGCTCTGGCAGGGGAGGCGGAGCCGGGGCCATCTTCATCTGCTCCACATCAGGATGATGTGATGGGTGGAGAGGCTGCAACCCATCCTCAGGGGATTTCCTGAAGGGGATTTCCCTTTGGAGCAGTCGTGAGATGAAATCCTCAAGCACGCCTTTGACCAAGTGAGAGTGATTGATGATCAAAAACTCTAGCCGAATGTCGCACTTTCATATCCCTATTTCGCAATTATAAACAAGCGGTTGTATAGAGTGACGCATGATGCTCAAACAAAGGAAGATTCAACCCAGCTCTTAATACCGTGGAGCCATCAGGAAATGGTGTTCCAGGCAGCTCATTATGGCAGGTCATCTAGGGGAAAGAAAAACACTGAACCAACGAATAGCCCGTTTTTATGTCCACAGGTGGTGTGCGGCTTGCCGTGAATGTCAGCTGGTGAATCTGCCGGCCACCCCAAAAGCGCCATTGCACCTCCTTCCATTGATTGAGGTCCCCTTCGAGAGAATTGGCATGGACCTCGTCAGGTCATTAGAGCGGTCAGCACTCAGACATCGCTTGGTATTGGTCCTAGTGGACTATGCAATGCAATATCCAGAAGCAGTGTCTCTACGCAGCATCTCAGCACGTAGTGTTACAGAGGCACTCTTCAAAATAATCTCCCGGGTGGGGATTTCAAAAGAAATCCTCACCGATCAGGGCACAACCTTTATGTCATGGACACTACGCAAGCTTTACAAATTATTGGGCATTAAGTCAATTCGCACCAGCGTTTACCATCCACAAATAGATGGCCTGGTGGATCGATTTAATAAAACCCTTAAGAACATGATTCGTAAATTCGTGCACGAGGATGCTAGAAATTGGGACAAGTGGCTCGATCCCCTGTTATTCACAGTACGAGAGGTCCCGCAAGCCTCCACTGGGTTTTCACAATTGGAGCTGCTGTATGGGCGCCGCCCATGCGGCGTCCTTAATGTCATATGCGAAGCTTGGGAGGAGGGACCTTCAGACAGTAAGAATGAAATTCAATACGTTCTTGATCTTAGAGCAAAACTCCACACCTTGGGGCAACTAACACAGGAGAATTTTCTCCAAGCTCAAGAATGACAGAGCCAACTGTATAACAGGGGAACTCGGCTACGGGAATTTGCACCGGGAGATAAGGTACTCGTATTGCTCTCCACATCGAGTTCCAAATTACTCGCCAAGTGGCAAGGACCCTTGAGGTCACACGATGAGTGGGGATCTCGATTATGAGGTAAAGCGAACCGATAGAGGGGGCGCACATCAAATATATCACCTTAACCTCCTGAAATTGTGGAGGCAGGCAGTCCCTGTGACATTAGCTACGGTAGTTCCAGAGAGGGCGGAGCTCGGGCTGGAGGTGAATACAAAACACAACAATTTCACCCTGGTCACTTGCAGAGACCACGTCTCACCGTATCAGCTCGCAGAGGTTGCCAAATTGCAATAGGAGTTTGCGGACGTGTTTGCCCCTCTACTGGGTCGTACGATTCTCATCCAGCACCACATCGAGACTGAGCCAGGGGTGGTGGTACATAGCCGTCCCTACCGATTGCCTGAGCACAAAAAGAAAATTGTCCTGGAAGATCTGGATGCAATGCTCGATATGGGGGTAACAGAGGAATCCCACAGCAATTGGTTCAGCCCGGTTGTTCTAGTTCCTAAGAGTGATGGGTCTGTTCGGTTCTGTGTGGATTATAGAAAAGTCAACGCGGTGTCTAAATTTGACGAGTTCCCAATGCCTCGCGTTGATGAGTTGCTTGATCAGTTGGGCACTGCTCTATTTTATTCGATAATGGATTTGGCAAAGGGTTATTGGCAGATCCCCTTGACACCAATTTCCCGTGAATAAAAAGACTTCTCCACACTGTTTGGATTACACCAATTTGTGATGCTTCCGTTCATTTTGTTTGGAGTCCCGGCTACGTTTCAGCGTATCATGGACCAAATCCTCAGACCGCATTCGGCTTATGCTGCTGCCTATTTAGATGACATCATCATTTACAGCAATGATTGACAGCGGCACATGCAGCATCTGAGGGCGGTTCTGAGATCGCTGCGACGAGTGGGACTCACAACCCCAAGAAGTGCGCAATTGGGTGGGTGAAGGTACGGTATCTGGGGTTCCACTTGGGCCACGGGCAGGTGCGTCCCCAAATTGACAAGACTGCGTTGATTGTGACCTGCCCGAGGCCCAATACCAAAAAGGGGGTGAGACATTTCCTGGGGTTGGCTGGCTATTATAGGAGATTCGTGCCTAATTATTCGGATGTCACCAGCCCGCTGACTGATCTCACTAAAAAGGGAGCTCCAGACCCGGTCCAGTGGACGGAGCAGTGTTAACAGACGTTTACGCAGGTTAAAGCCACACTTTGCAGGGGCCACTTTTACATTCACCTGATTTCTCTCTCCCTTTTGTCTTGCAGATGGACGCTTCAGACAGAGGGCTGGGGGCCATACACTCACAGGTGGTGGGGGGGAGCGCCCAGTGCTATGTAGAAAATGAGTGTCTCACCATCAATGGGCGGTCCTCACTCTCCAGTAATACCTGTTGGGGTGGGCCTTCACCCTCTGCTCAGATCATGCCCCACTCCAATGGCTCCACCACATGAAAGATACCAATGCACAGATCACCTGTTGGTATCTGGCTCTTCAGCTGTTCAAGGTGGTCCACAGACTGGGAGCGCAGATGGCTGTCGCCGACTTCCTTTCCAGAAATGGGGGGAGTGGTAGACAGGCCGGATGTCTCCCTGGCCTGAGTCAGGCGGTGGGGATATGTGGCAGTGGAGGCATGGTCAAGCATCCGTCTGGATAGAGAGAAAGCAATAAGGGTGTTTGCACCTGAGCTAGATTATGTTTAACACCTGTCTCTAATTCCAGTGAGCATGGGGAGAGCGTCATATAAGCAGCCACGCGACCAGTAGAGAGAGAGAGAGAGAGTCTGGCACAAGGAAGGCCACGTTGCTCATGAAGCTGTTGCGTTTAATCTATTGTGTTTGTGAAGCTGATGTGTTTAAGTAATTACGTGCCTGAGAAGCTGATGTGTTTGTGAAGTTGTAAAGCACTGAATTGGCTGATTAAAAGTCTTACCTGAGCCTGGAAACATGCTTCCCTGTGTTCTCCTTCCCTTCTGCTGTGAAGTAATGTTCCAGAGGCGTCCAGTATTCACCAGTTGTGGGGAACTGTTGTGGACAAGATAGCGCACATTATCACCTTAAAAAATGGATACACCTGACCGGCTGCCTGGCCTATCTGTTGTCAACCCGTAACACTCGGGTCGAAACCGTTCTATGTGCAGGTTGTAGAACATCGCAAAAGTATTGGGTGTAGCCCAACCCGCTGCTCTGCATATGTCTGCTAGAGAGGCGCCCATTGCCAATGCCCAGGAGGAAGCAACAACTCTGGTGGAGTGCACCCGGACTCCGAAAGGGGATGGCAGGTCTTGTGATTGGTAAGCCAGGAAATGGCATCCACAACCCAATGGGAAAACCTTTGTTTGGAGACAGCTTTCCCCTTCTGCTGCCCTCCAAAGCAGACAAAGATCTGTTCTGAGCATCTAAAGCTCTGCGTGCGGTCAAGATAGATGTGCAGGGTGCGAACTGGACACAGCAACAACAAGGCCGGGTCTTCCTCCTCTGAAGGGAGCACTTTCAGGTTCACCACCTGATCCTGGAAGGGAGTGGTGGGAACTTTGGGCACGTAACCGGGCCGGGGTCTCAGGTTCACGTGAGAGTGTGCCGGCCCAGACTACAGGCATTCCCTGGTGACAGAGAGCGCCTTCAGGTCCCCAACTCTCTTGATAGAAGTAAGCGCCACCGGGAGGGCCATCTTCAGCGACAAAGTGCTAGTCCAGTTGGGCCAGTACGGCGCAACCATCAGGACCTGTTGCCCATCCTCCCTGATTTTGCACAACGTCTCTGCAACGAGGCTCACTTGGGGAAATACGTACTTGCACAGCCCCCGAGGCCAGCTGTACACCAAGGCATCTGTCCCGAGGGGAGCCTTGGACAGGGAGTACCAAAAGGGGCAGTGAGAGGACTCTCAGGAGGTGAACAGGTCCACCTGTGCCTCCCCGAATCTCTCCCAAATTAGCTGGACTGCACGGGGGTGGAGTCTCCATTCTCCGCAGAGCGTTACCTGCCATGAGAGTGCATCCGCTGGATGGTTGAGGACGCCCGGGAGGCAAGTGGCTCGCAGAGACTTCAACATCTGCTGACTCCAAAGGAGGAGGCGGCGGGTGAGTTGCGACATGAGCGTATGCCGCCCTGGCATTTTATGTATGCCACAGTCGCTGTGTTGTCCATCTGGACCAACACGTGCTTGCCCTGAATCAATGGCTGAAGCCTCCGCAGGGCCAGCGATACCGCCAGCAACTCTTGGCAGTTGATGTGCCATTGAAGGCGGGTCCCTGTCCATTGCCCCGATATTGCCTGCCCATTGCACACGTCGCCCCAGCCTGAATTCGAGGCATCCGTCATGACCACGACACGCCTCGAGATCTGCTCTAAGGGAACCCTTGCTCGTAGAAATGCCAGATCTGACCAAGGGCTGAAAACTAGGCGGCACCATGGCATGATAGTTACGTGCTGGGTGCTGTGGTGCCGTGCCCACCTCTGGACTCGAGTCTGTAGCCAGTGCTGGAGCAGTCTCATATGCCCTGATGAGAGGCAGACAGGGCGCAGGACTTCTGAGGCCTGTAGGCGGCTGAGTCGTGCCACGGCAAGATATGTTTGATGGCCTCCATCTGCTTCTTCACTGTCGAGAACTGATGGGCGAAGTCCTTGAGAGTGTTGCCAAAAAGCCCCTCTTGGGAGATGGGCACATCGAAAAAGCGAACCTTCTTGGCATCATCCATCTCCGCAAGGTTGAGCCACAGGTGCTCCTCTTGGAACACCAAGGTGGACATCGTCCGGAAGCAGAAGCCCACCCTCCGATGCTGCGACCGATAACTCATCCTTGTCCCGAGCCCCGAACAAGATATTAAATCCGCCATGAGGTGGATCGCCTGCCTCACTCATGAACTCTACTGGGCAGAACAAGCGTGCTGGGGGATGGTTCTCTGCTTCACGAAGAAGGAAAACAGCCGTGACTGCAACGTTCTCATGGGCATGTTCTCGCAGTGAGAACATCAGCCCTCCACAAAAGCTGCCTCGGCGTGCTGGCAACCCAAGCACTCGAGACAGATTTTGTGGCCATCCGGTGGGGAGAGATAACGGCTACACCCAGTAGCACAAAGGCAAAAGGACATCTTTAAAAAGACGGCAATCATTTGTGCGAGCTCTTTTAGAGAAAATATACTCTTTTAAAATATACTCTTTTAACACCTGTGGACTAGCGCCCAGGAGAAGCACAACACTCGACTGTGCGAGGGTGACTGCTGATATGCGCTGTAATTCCAGCAGTGATAGCAAGGTGACAGGACGAACACACACATAAGCTCGGCTCCGAAGAACATGTCTGAATGAGTGGTGCACGCCATCTCCTTTTATACCTGTATGTCCGGGGCGAAGAGTGGCATGCAAATTCCACTCGCCAATTTTCATTGGCCTTTTCTGAATAAAGCAAAGGTGATTGGGGCTCTCAAGAGTGAACCCTAAGTGTTACTACATCAACACAACGTCAAATGAATGACAGACAGGGGACTGTACTTTTTTTTTTGTGCTGGTTCCACTAGCGGCTGGAGCTTCTTTTGTGGAGGAACACACCTTTGGTACAGTTATGTAGATGAATCTACACATATTTTGTGCTTATTCCGCCTATTGGCTGGAGGTTTTTTTAGAGATTATTTTCTGTTGTGTAATTCTGTCTCACAAAATGTGTATAGAAGCACCGGACTTGAGCAATCCGATGGCAATGTTGTCGCAGGGACTCTCGTAGGCGTACATGGACTTTTTGAGTTTAGAAGGATGGATGCCGGTTGGTGCCGCCGTGCGTGGGGTTAATGCATGCATTTTTCTTTTTTCTGTTTTTTTTTTTTTGTTCTGGGGGATGTTCGGGGGTTGACTGTTGCACCAATGTTGGAATGTGGCCTTTATAATTTTATTTTTGACACACAATCTATTTTTATCATATGTCAAATGTTAATATGAGCGGATGGTCTCTCTCCATATGGAATGTGAATGGGTTGGGGCACCCCATAAAAAGAAGGTAGGTTATTTCTTTTCTTAAATGTAAGAAATATGATATAGTGTTTCTTCAAGAAATGCATCTTTGCCAGCAGGAAGCTGAAAAATCTGGGAAGATATGGGGTGGACATGTTTTCTTTAGTTCTGGCTTAGTAAGAGCAGTGGAGTCATTACATTGATAAGTAAACATCTACAATTCAAATGTCTCAAACAGATTAAAGAAAAATTAGGAGAGTCATTATTGTTTTAGCAGAAATTTAGGGGCAAAGGTTGATTTTGGCTAATATTTACACACCTAACACTGATAAACAGGGCTTTTTTTATAGATCTTGAAGGGATGATGCAATCCGCTGGCACCCCTCATGATGTAATATTGGGTGGAGACTTTAATCTTTTGATGGACTTAGTCCTAGATCATAGTGAAGCAAAAGTGTGTAAGCCCCCTAGAGCAACACTGACGCTTCACAGGATGTATAAAAATCTTGGTCTAACAGATATTTGGAGACTTTTGAACCCATCTGGTAGGGACTATACATTTTTTTCATCAGTATATATATATATATATATATATATATATAAATCCCTAATTTCATCTGTTGTGGATTGCTCAGTTCGAAACATCTTAGTGTCAGATCACACCCTGGTGAGTTTAGAGATGTTGCCACATTCGGAGAAAAAGAAATCATACAGTTGGCACTGTAATGTATCCCTTTTGCAAAATTCTGAATTCCAACAAATTTAAAGGCTGAAATCAATGTTTATATGGAGATCAACTGGTCCTCAGTATCCTCTGTGTGTGTGATTTGGGAGGCACTTAAGACGGTTCTTAGGGGTCGGATCATACAGTATGCCTCATTCATCAAAAAATCCATAGCACAAGAATTCATGGAGTTGAAAGGGAATATTAGAAGTGCCGAGGCAGAGCTGAAGCGCCGAATGTTGTCTGATAACCTCAGAGAATTGACCTGACTGAAATACAGTTATAATACTATTTTGTGGAAGGTGGAGTTTTGGCTATTCAGGGCAAGACAGTCATACTTTGAGTCAGGAGACAAAGCAGGGAAGCTTTTGGCTAGATATATAAAGCAGAGAGAGTCTTTTTCTACCATTCCCACAGTGAAATCTGCTGGTGGTGAAATATTTACGTCAGCCATTGATATTAATAGTGCTTTTAAAGTATTCTATCTTGATCTTTATAGTTCCACATCTTCGTCTACTGATGAAGATATTAGAAACTTTGTGAAGTCATTAGAACTCTCTAAACTGACGACTGAGCAAAACATTTTTCTTGATTCCGAGATAAACTTGGAGGAGCTTGGCAAGGTAATTAAGGCCTTGCCTACAGGCAAGGCTCAGGGACCAGATGGCTTTGCCGCTGAATTTTTTTAGATCTTGTGCTACAGAACTGGCTCCACTTTTGCTAGAAGTTTATACGGATTCATTACAGAATGGAAAGGTTCCACCAACCATGACACAAGCCCGAATCAGTCTGATTCTTAGTTAGATGTTAAAATATTGTCAAAAATTCTAGCTAACTGATTAAGTAAAGTTATGACATCTCTTATACATATAGATCAGGTATAAGCAGCTCTTCTGATAACATTAGGCATTTCATCAATATCATGTGGTCAGTGGCGAATGATCAGACTCTTGTCGCTGCCATCTCACTTGACGCCAAAAAGGTGTTTGATTTGGTAGAATGGGATTATCTTTTTAAGATTTTGGAAATATACGGGTTCAGGAATACTTTTATTGGATGGATTAAGTTACTTTATAGACACCCGGTAGCGGCGGATTATTTCAGATTATTTTACTCTGGATAGGGGCACCTGGCAGGGTTGCTCTCTTTCCCCATTATTGTTCTGACTTGCCCTGGAACCATTAGCAGCCGTGATAAGAAAGGAAGATGATTTTCCAGGGGTGGTGACAGGAGGTATGGCGCATAAGCTTTTGCTTTACGCTGATGATATTTTATTATTCGTCTCCGACCCCGTTAGATCTATGCCTTGCCTCCACAGAATTATTAATTCCTTTTCTAAATTCTTAGGATAGAGTCAATTGGTCTAAATCTGAAGCTTTGGCTCTGACAGCGTACTGCCCAGTAACGGCTTTTCAGATGGGTGTCTTCCAGTGGCCCAAACAGGGCATTAAGTAATTGGGCAGTTTATTCCCAGCAAATTTGTCTGATTTAGTTAGAGTTAATTTTGACCTCTTAATAAAAAGGTTTTCGAGCGATGTGGGCAGGTGGGTTTCATTACATTTATCTATGATTGGGAAGGTTAATGTTATTAAAACGAATTGTATTCCAAAATGTAACTACCTGCTACAATCTCTCCCTGTAGATGTCACCCTCTCTTATTTCAAGCAATTTGATAGCATAGCGAAGTCCTTCATTTGGAAAAGTAAGTGTCCCAGATTACATTTCAATAAATTACATAGGCCAATTGACAAAGGTGGGCTAGGCCTACCCAAGATTTTGTTTTTATTATTATGCATTTGGTCTCAGACATTTGGCTCATTGGTCGCTTCCACCTGAGAGAGCCCCTCCCTGGTTTTGTATTGAACAGGACGTTCTTGCCCCTATTTCGCCATTGCAAAGCCTTTCTATCAAACTAATCAGAGAAGTTAAGTTACACCCCGTTATCTTGCATTTGCACTCGGTATGGACAAAAGTGTCCAGAGTGTTTAATTCGGACATTTATTTAAATGTTGCCTCAAGCAAATGGCAGAACCCAAAATTATGTATTATTAAGTCCCCTTTCTGCTGGTCAAAGTGGATTGTGAGGGGGATTACTACACTCGGTGACATATATGAGAGTGGAGTGTTGAGATCTTTTGAAAATTTGGTTCAACATTTTGGGATTCCCAGATCTCAGTTTTATAGGTATTTACAGCTGCGCCACCTGCACTGTACTATTTTTGGGAGTAGCATATACACCTCTAAAGTGGCACATACTCTGGGGATGGTGATTGATGCCTCATGACCTTTTCCAAAAGCAGTAGTGTATTACTCCCTGCTAATTCAGAGTCTGGGGGATGGGGCTTTAATTTCTATCAAGAGATTATGGGAGAAAGATTTAAACTTGGTATTGGAGGAGGGAGTGTGGGCTAGGATTCTAAAAATGTCAAGTTTGCATCTAGAGATGCAAGGGTGCACTTTATGCAATTCAAGATTTTACATAGATTTTATTGGACCCCCTCTAGATTGTATAGGCTTGGTCTTGGACCCCCTCTAGATTGTATAGGCTATGGAGTGGTGTAGCCACCACCGTGTAGTGGACTAAAGCACTGATCTGATAACCGGAAGGTTGTTGGTTCAATCCCCACAGCCACCACCATTGTGTCCTTGAGCAAGGCACTTAACTCCAGGTTGCTCCAGGGGGATTGGCACTGTAAGTCGCTTTGGATAAAAGTGTCTGCCAAATGCATAAATGTAAATGTCTTAAAGACACACCCACCTGCTGGCAATGCTAATCGGAGGATGGAGACATGGCCCATGTTTTTTGGTGGTGTGTTGAGATCCAGGAATTTTGGTTGAAGTTTCATAGTTTTGTGCGTGACATGTTGGGCACTTGGGTTTTGTTTTGCCCCAGACTCTGTGTTTTGGGCAATGGGGCGGTCATCAATGTGGGGAATAGACACAGAGAGAATTGGGTTCTGACCAGTGTGATGATTGCCAAGCAGATTATTTTGAGGAGTTGGAAGTCAGCTGGGTGGAGAGAGAGGTGGAGGTATATATATATATATATATATATATATATATATATATATATATATATATATATGTTTTTGTTTGTTTGATTTGTGTGTATATACTCATGTGTGACCACAGGGATGTTTGTTGGGGTTCATGGCGGGGTTGGGGATTGGGAGGGGGAGGGATGGTTATGGGGTTTAAATGTTGATTCTATGTATATATGATTTTCTTTTCTTTATTTACTGTAGGAATCAATAAAACATTTTAAATAAAAAATAAAAAATACTCTATCCACCAATGCTTGGTTCAAGACGAGGCTTTGGATGCAGCACAGAGTGTGAGGTGTGTACATGGGAATGTGCATGAATACCCTTTAGTGGTGGTCACCATTCAATTCTGGGGACAAAAGCATAGTATTGAGGCTGTGGTTAGTCCCCGCCTCACCCTTCCACTACTATTGGGTACCAGTTGGCCGGCATTCTAAACATTATTGAAAGGAATGTGTGGCTGGACCCTGCAACAGAGTAATATGGTGTGGGGTGTGCAGCACACTGGCTGGGGAGGTGGTGCCGTCCTCATCAGCTCCTCGTCAGGATGACGCAAGGGAGGAGGAGGGCTCGACTCTCCCGGCCTTTAGAGGAATTCCCCTAGGGGATTTCTCTCTGGAGCAAAAGCAGGATGAAACCCTTATGCACGCCTTCGACCAAGTGAGAGTAATCAATGGTCAAGAACTTCAGCCGGCGGTTGCTCTCTCATACCCATATTTTGCAATTATAAATGACTGTTTGTTTCAGGTGATGCAGGACCCTCAGACAAAAGAAGATACAACCCAGTTGTTAGTACCAAAGAGCCGTCTGGAAATGTTATTCCAGATGGTTCATCCTAATCCAGTGGCAGGCCATTTAAGGCAAGAGAAAACACTAAACAGACTAAATTTGCGGGGATATTCATAGGTGGTGTGCAACATGCCGTGAATGTCAACTGGTGAATCCACCGGCCAAACCAAAAGCGCCATTGCGCCCTCTACCGCTGATTGGGGTTTCCTTCGAAAGAACTGGTATGGACCTCATCGGGCCATTAGAACAGTCAGCACGTGGATAACGCTTTGCGTTAGTCCTGGTGGATTAATCAGAATCAGAATCAGAATGAGCTTTATTGCCAAGTAAGCTTACACATACAAGGAATTTGTCTTGGTGACAGGAGCTTCCAGACACAACAATACAAAACAGCAACAAGACTTTAAAAAAAATAAAATAAAAAAAAGGAATAAAAAATTAATAAATATTGAAAAGAAAATAGTATATATAGAATATACAATAGACAATATATATATATATATATATATATATATATATATATATACACACACAGACACACACATACATACATAGACACATACACATACATAGTGTAAATCTAAATACAAATCGGTTATATACAGTGCAAGGGAATGTAATGGCAGAAGAGGTTGGATGTGTTGGATAATATAAAAAGATCAAACTGTGTATTGCACATTAATTATTGCTCAGTGGGGCAGTTTTAACTGTTCATGAGATGGATAGCCTGGGGGGAAAACTGTTCCTGTGCCTGACAGTTCTGGTGCTCAGAGCTCTGAAGCGTCAGCCAGAAGGCAACAGTTCAAAAAAGTAGTGGGCAGGGTGAGTGGGGTCCAGAGTGATTATTCCAGACTTTTTCCTCACTCTGGAAGTGTATAGTTCTTGAAGGGAAGGCAGGGGGCAACCAATAAAATCTCAGCAGTCCGAACTGTCCTTTGTAGTCTTCTGATATCCGATTTCATAGCTGAACCAAACCAGACAGTTATAGAAGTTCAGAGGACAGACTCAATGACTGCTGAGTAGAACTGTATCAGCAGTGCCTGTGGCAGGTTGAACTTCCTCAACTGGTGAAGTACAACCTCTGCTGGGCCTTTTTTGCAGTGGAGTCAATGTAGGTCTCCCACTTCAGGTCCTGTGAGATGGTAGTGCCCAGGAACCTGAATGACTCCACTGCTGCCACAGTGCTGTTTAGAATGGTAAGGGGGGACACTGTTGGGGTGTTCCTCCTAAAGTCCACAATCATCTCCACTGTTTTGAGTGTATTCTGCTCAAGGTTGTTTTGACTGCACCAGACAGCCAGCTGTTTAACCTCCCTTCTGTATGCAGACTCATCATCATCTCAGATGAGGCCGATGACAGTGGTGTCCTCTGCAAAACTTCAGGAGCTTGACATAGGGGTCCTTGGCGATGCAGTCGTTGGTGTAGAGGGAGAAGAGTAGTGGGGAGAGCACACATCCCTGGGGCGCACCAGTGCTGATTGTAAAGGTGCTGGAAGTGAATTTCCCCTGTCACACAAGCCGCTGCCTGTCCGTCAGAAATCTGGTAATGCACTGACAGATAGGCATGGGAACAGAGATTTGGTGTAATTTAGTCCAGAGAATAGCTGGGATGATGGTGTTGAAAGCTGAACTGAAGTCCACAGAAAGGATCCTTGCAAATGTCCCTGGTCTGTCCAGATGTTGCAGGATATGATGCAATCCCATGCTGACTGCATCCTCCACAGACCTGTTTGCTCGATAAGCAAATTGAAAGGGATCTAGAAAGGGTCCAGTGATGTCCTTCAGGTGGGCCAACACCAGTCTCTCTAATGACTTCATGACCACAGGCATCAGGGTGACAGGTCTGTAGTCATAAAGTCCTGAGATTTTTGGGTTTCTTTGGGACAGGAATGATGATTGAGCGTTTAAAGCAGCAGGGAACTTCACACTTCTCCAGTGATCTATTGAAAATCAGTGCGGAGATGGGGGCCAGCTGGTTAGCACAGGATCTAAGACATGCAGGTGAAACGCCATCTGGGCCCTGTGATGGCGTTTTTCCTTATCTTCTGTTTTCGAAAGACAAGGCACACATCATCTTCACAGATCTTAAGTGCAGTTTGAGTAGCAGGAGGGGGGAGGAGGGGGGTTGCAGGAGGTGTTTGTGTTTGTGTGAAGTGAAGGTCAGAGCAGGTCTTTCAAATCTACAGTAGAACACATTCAGGTCATCAGCTAGTTGTTGGTCCACCACAAGGTTGGGGGTAGGAGTCCTATAATCCTATAAGTAAGTTGTTTCATGCCACTTCACACTGATGCAGGGTCGTTAGCTGAAAACTTGTTTTTCAGCTTCTCAGAGTATCTTCTTTTAGCCACTCTGATTTCCTTATTCAGTGTGTTTCTGGCCTGATTGTACAAGACTTTATCCCCACCTCTGTAAGCATCCTCTTTGGCCTGACGAAGTTGCCTGAGTTCTGATGTAAACCATGGTTTGTCGTTGTTAAACGTTAAATAAGTCCTAGTAGGGATGTACAGATCCTCACGGAAACTGATATATGATGTAACAGTATCTGTAAGCTCGTCCAGATTGGTGTCTGCAGCCTCAAAAACACTCCAATCAGTGCAGTCAAAGCAGGCTTGTAGTTCCAGCTCTGCTTCATTGGTCCATCTCTTTACAGTCCTTAATACAGGCTTAGCTGATTTTAATTTCCGTCTGTAGTTTGGAAGAAGATGAACCAGACAGTGATCAGAGAGTCCCAAAGCTGCTCTAGGGACAGAGCAATATGCATCCTTTATTGTTGTGTAGCAGTGATCCAGTATATTTCTGTCTCTGGTGGGGCATGTAATGTGTGTGAGGTTTGCTTTATTAAAATCCCCAAGAATAATAATAACTGAGTCCGGGTATTGTTGTTCCGTGTCTGTGATTTGATCAGCCAGCTGTTGCAGTGCAGCATTCAAACACACATTTGGTGCGACGTAAACACTCACCAGAATAAACGAGGAAAACTCCCGCAGTGAGTAGAAAGGCTTACAGTTAATAAAGAGCGCTTCCAAATTATGACAGCACATCTTCTTTAACATTGTTACATCTGTACACCAACTTTCATTGATGTAAAAACATGTTCCACCACCTCTCGTTTTCCCTGTTAACTCCACGATGCGATCTGCTCTGAACAGCTGAAAGCCCGGCAGATGTAACGCGCTGTCCGGAATGGCTTCACTCAGCCAGGTTTCTGTGAAGCACAAGGCAGCAGAGGTTGAAAAGTCCTTGTTTGTGCGGGTGAGGAGATTTTTGTTAGGAAGAGAGCGGAGATTCGCAAGATGAATACTTGGCAGCGCTGTTCGAAAGCCGCACTGACGGAGCTTGAACAGCGCGCCTGCTCATCTCCCTCACCTGCATCTCTTTAACAACACAGCCACGCCTCCAAATAAAATGTCCAGCAAAACATCTGAATATTCAAAAACCGGGAAAAGATTGTCTGGTATATGCTGTCGAATGTTCAGCAGTTCGTCTCTGGTAAAACTGACTGGAAAACAAACAAAAACAACAAAACAATAGGAGCGCTCCACACCTAGGTGGCCATCCGTGGCGCCATCATGATGATTTCTATGATGATAAGCAACACGATATCTAGAAGCAGTGCCTCTCCGCAACATCTTGGCGCGGTGTGTTGCAGAGGCACTCTTCAAAATGATCTCCCGAGTAGGGATCCCGAAATTGATAATCACTGACCAAGGCACTACTTTCATTTATCGCACTCTCCATAAACTTTATGAATTACAGGGGATTAAATCAATTCGGACCAGCGTGTACCATCCTCAAACAGATGGACTGGTCGAACGATTTAATTAAACCCTTAGGAACATGATTCGTAAGTTCATTCACAATGATGCTTGGAATTTAGATAAGTGGCTCGAACCCCTATTATTTGCACTTCGAGAGGTCCTGCAAGCCTCCACGGCATTTGCTCCATTTTAATTATTGTATGGACGTCGGCCGCGTGGCATGATCACAGACTAAAAATGAATTTCAGTACATTCTTGACCTAAGAGAAAAACTCCACACATTAGGTCGATTATCACTCAAGAACACCAGTCCCGACTGTATAATAGAGTACTCGGCTGCGGGAGTTCACACTGGGAGATAAAGTACTTGTATTGCTACCCACATCCAAATTATTCGCCAAGTGGCAAGGGCCCTTTGTTGTCACGGCAAGTTGGGGACATCGACTTTGAGGTCGAATGAACAGATAGTGGCGGAGCACGGCAGGTGTACCACCTCAATCTCCTAAAATATTGGAGACAGGAGGTACCTGTGGCTTTGGCGACAGTGATTCCGGAAAGGGAGGAGCTTAGACTGGAGGTGAATATAAAACCCCAAAATCAAGTCACACCGGTCCCTTGTGGAGACCACCTCTCACCGTCCCAAATCACGGAGGTAGCCAAAGTGCAAAGGGAATTTTCCGTCGTGGTTTCGTCTCTGCCTGGTTACACGAATCTTATAGAACACCACATTAAGATGACCCCAAGGTTAGTGGTACGCACCCGCCCCTATAGATTACCCCAACACAAGAAACAAGTGGTATAGAAGGAACTTAAGGCCATGCTCAATATGGGAGTAATAGATGAATCCAACAGTGACTGTTCCAGCCCTGTGGTTCTAGTACCTAAGGCCAATGGGTCGGTTCTGTGTGGATTTTTGAAAAGTCTATGCGGTGTCTAAATTTGATGCGTATCCAATGCCTTGTATTGACAATCTGCTAGATCGGTTAGGCATGGCTCGTTTTTATTCGATACTGGATTTGACAAAGGGATATTGGCAGATCCCTTTGACCCCCATGTCCCATGAAAAACATTATTTTCCACTCCGTCTGGCTTATACCAACTTGTGACCCTTCCATTTGATTTGTTTGGGGCCCCTGCTACGTTTCAGTGGCTCATGGACAGAATCCTACACCCACACGTTGCGTATGCCACTGCCTATCTGGATGAAATCATCATTTACAGTAATGATCGGCAGGCAGGCCAGATGGTGCCCTGGCCTGAGTCAGGCGATGGGGGTATGTGGAGGTGGTACAAACTATGGCAAGTATTAGAGAAATATGAAGTGTAAGGTCAACTTCTAGACAACATCAGAGCTTTCTACACCAACAGTATGAGCAGTGTCCGTACATACAATGGCCTCACAGAGTGGTTCTCAGTAATATCCAGGGTGAGACGGGAGTGTATTAACACCTCTGCTCTTTATTGTGTACATAGACTAGATCAAAAAAGAAACAAATACAAAACTAGAAACCCTGAATGAGATATTATTTGCAGACAAACAAAGCATCATAAACAAGGAAAAAGAGAAGTTACAAGAACACATAAGCCTCCTAAATACAACATGTGCAGAGTATGATATGAAGATTAACACCAGTAAGACAGAGATAATGAATGGAAAATCGAACAATGTCAGCTACCAGCTTGCTCCACTCATGGAGCACCCACACATCCCCATCGAAACAAAAGCAGAGCTCATTAATTCCATCTTCATACCCACCTTGACATATCAATGTCAGAAATGGACTCTTAACAAAAGTCTTGAGTGTAAGATCAAAATGTGAAATGCGATGCCTGAGAAGAACTGTCAACAAGACCAGACGCGATATGATTAGAAATGAGAAGATAAAGGAAATGGTAGGAACACCACCTGTCCACCACTATATGCAACAACAATAGATCAGATGATTTGGACACCTCAGCCGTATGAGCACACACCAACTGGCCCATAAAGCATACAACAGATGTTTGAATACAAGGCCAGAGCACGACCAAGGAAAACCTGGATAGAGGGCATCAAAGGAACATTGAAAACACTCAGTATTCCACCCGTCAAGGCCTTCTGACTGGCTGCTGATCGTCAACTTCTCCCCGTGACAGCACATGGTATCAGTGTAAAGTAAATAAAGTAAGTGTGTCAACAGGAAATACAGAAAGCTCTTCACATATTCCATTTTGACAGATAGATGTTTATTTCCTAAGGGACAAAAACATGTTACAGGAGGTAACAGATGAAGGCAAGGGTTCCCCCTTAGAGCTGCTCTTTAGAGAACATGGTGGAATAAGCCAGTGGCTGCAGGTTCCCCAACACAGAGCATTATGGAATCTACTTCCTATCCATGGTATGTCCTGTAATGGAACTGATCTTGGGGGGGGGGGACTTCCTCTAAAATTCGGAATAATTGTTGTTGTTTTTTTATGTATGCACACCAGCACTCGCTGGCCAGCAATGACTCTGGAGGCTGCTCATAAATCTTCCACGCCACTCACATAGTTTTCCATTACATTTGACCTGAATCGTTTTCAAGTGACACACTGTAGATTATTTACTTTAGCCATGGCTAGAACAAACATTGTGTATATTTTTTTATATATCCTACACAATGTATTTTAAGTTCCAAGTTGATCTTTGAGAGCTTGAATATTGCCTATTCAAGGCTACATAAAGAGAAATTTCATAATAAACATGACCATTTATAATCTTTCAGTTTGCACAGTTGCACCGGTTTTATACACTAACCTGCAAACTCACTGAGGCCAATTTATTCATTTTTGCAGAAGTGCAAATACTTTAAGAACTTTTGTCTGTACGGAGACTAGATTCACAGTGTTGGACTACCATCTGCATTGCACATACCTGTGTGATAAAAGTAATGTTTCTAACACATGTATTTTGCTACATTCAGCTTCTCCCTGTAGGGGATTTTCTTCTGCTATCAGTTCCTCTCTTTTCCTCCACACCTGCATTTTCATGTTCAGCTACTTTATGATCCATGGTTTGTTGTTGTGGAAACCTGCACACAAATGTAGATATAGGCCATGTTTACATGCACCCTCATAATGGGATTATAAGGCGATTAAGGCAATACTGCGATTAAATTGTAGTTCAGAATATTGTGATTATGATATTGTCATTATGCTAATAATCAGAGTAATGATAGTTGCATAAAGATATATGGAGTACTCCTATTTGTACAGTGGTGATTTCTCAAGGCCAGCAATTTCTGGCCTAACATGCCAAATAAATAAATATTTTTCATCCTTTCATTCTCAGTCACCTTTTTGCCTATGTATTTTTAATCGCTTTCCACTCTTAATTAATCTACAAACAAATAGAGAAAAACGAAAAGTTTATCCAGTCAGAATTTATTCCTTGATGCTTACAAGCAAAGTGTGACAACTGTTTCACAAATCGCATGCCCAAAGCAGCGCGTGAGACTGAGCTCCACCCCGTCAGGCCTTCAGAATTTTTACAGAATCCCTCAACAGTGCAAATGAATGGGCAACTAATATCAGATTGTCAGATTCATCAGCCAGTCAGATTGATTCATTTGTTCTTGGTGGGTGTGATCTTTAGGATATGTCCCGGTCGAGGCCGTCTATCTGGCCTTGAGTGACACAATAAAAAACATAAGATCAAGGTGTCTGACCAGTCGGCTGTCATCACTGCTGGTATTGCCATTGAGAAAGACATCCTTATGGATTTAAAAGCAAGATGTTCTGCATGACCGTGTGATTGCTTAATTTATTAAACAGGAAAGGAGGACTGATTTTCACTTCAAGTAAATTGGTAAGTGCTTTTTGCATTGTTATAGCAACATCAGAAGTGTAAATGAGGCTGCTTGAGCATTCAGTGTTGGATCAAGTTTTGAAAAGTAGTGCTGCGTTCCATTCAACTCAGAAAGTCGGATTTACAACTTCCTACTAGAAAAAGTGCAAAAGAATGCATCTTGAAGTCAGAATTACAACTTGTAGGCTTGTGCAGAAATTCTCAACTCCGATTTCGCCGAGATGCAGGTGCATGTTGTCACACAAACATGTCGACACTCTACAAAGATCTACAAAGTAAGTGATAAACATTCACTTTATTAAGTAATATCAATAAATGAGTTAGTTTTCACATTACATGATATTAAAGCTTGTTTAACAAACGCCTGCAGAAACAGGTGTATAAAACATGGTAAATTATAATCTCTTTTGATAATCTTACACCTGCAGCACAAATGCTAGCGCTGCAGCATTGTCATCTTCCGAATATCGGGGAATGGAATGCATTTATGGTCAGAGATGTCAAGCAGGAATATCCCACATCCAACTTGAATGGAACGCAGCATAACCATGTACCCTGATGAAACAAAATTTATTGCAAGCAACATTAAAATAATTAATATTATTAGATAGATTTTTCCAGGTATTATAGTCCTCCTTGGTAGATTCATATGAGAAATTATGATTTTTGAATGTCTGTTCAGAGACGTTCATTTAAAAAAACAGTCATGCTGCAGTTAAAATTAGGCTTGCTTGAGCATTAAGTGTCTTTTCAAGTTCTGGCTTTCGTGCGTGGACGTGTTTTAAAATGTCAGTTGGTATTACTAGTTATCTACGACATAATGTATGATGCCTAAAGGCATAGGGTGTCTTATTCATTGTAAAACTGTGTTTTCTTAATGGCATGAATCACACTGAAGGCCTAGACTGTAAATGCACGGCCTGCCACTGTATTTGAATCACTTTATACTGGCATGTAAATGCTTTAATCGCATTTCTTCCACTCTCACCAAAGTGCGCCTGCACCAATGCTGCAGACGGATCATGTTCCACTAAAGCACAGGTTCGAAAACATAGTGAAAAAGAAACGGCAGTGATGCTGCCCCATCTACAGCCCCACGGCAAAAGAAAACATATTTTACACAGTTGTGAACGTCCGTTTGCAATCTGAATTGAATGTTGGGGAGATAAAAAGACCATATGCCACAGAATAATGGAAAAACATGTCTGAAATGAGTTTGTGCTCGTAGGCAAAACACAACATCCATCGCGTGTATTCCGATTCACACATAAATGAGTCTTATGAACCGATTCTTTTTAGTGAATCAAAACAGACAGCACGTCCAGTATAGTCGAAAATGACTCTTATGAAGTGGTTCTTTTAATAAATAGTTTAAAAACACTCAGTAACACTATGAAATTTGTAGTTAAGTAGCTTAAGTCTTTTAAACCAAAAACAGATATTAATTCAGTAGCAGAAGGTTAATCAACAGTAAGGTCTGTCATGGTTTGTGCTAAGGCTCCTATTTTTTCCCCTTTCCTTGTGTTTCCTTGTTTTTCCCTTTCCTTGTGTTTTCTTTGCTTGTCTTTTGTTATTCCCCCCATTTGTTTGTGATTGTGGTTTGTTCCGGGCATGGCGCTCCACTCAGCTCCTCCTAATCCTCCTGATTGTATCAGCCAACTCACTTGTTCCTTATCTTCTCATCAGCCTGCAAGTACTTAAACCCCAGTTCTCCAGTCACTCTTCTCCAGATCACTCAGTCAGCCAGTGTGGTACTAATGTTTAGCCTCCTAGTGATTGTGGCTCAGCTCTACCCATCTAGAGTTTTGCCTTTTGTGTGTAACCCCCAGTCTCTCCTATATTTCAGGACCACGACTCACCCGGCCTGCCTGCAGCTCCGCTCAGCCACTCACCACCAGCCCAGCTAGTCTTCTGCCTCCGCCTTCGCCAGCCTGGCTAGTCTTCTGCCTCCACCTTTGCCAGCCCACTTTCAGGTACCTTTGTCTACAAACATCTTGTAATAAACCCATTGAACTAACTTCCTTCTCCGTGTCTGTGTTCTGCTTTTGGGTCCAGAACTGTCATTGGTCATAACACGGTCACAAAATTTTTGCTAAGTCATATTACGTGATTCTTTACATGTTCTAAGCAGTTCTGAGGTGAAATGTCCACTTTGTGGCATTAAAAGAAAGTTAAATATTCTCCCAAACAGATTGTTTTTAAGGTTACAGATGCAGCCTTTGAGAATGCGCATCAAAAGGAAACAGATCCTGTGACATCACGCGGTGTGACTCGACATTAGGTGGTACAGGAGAGACATGATCAGTAGAGGGCAGTCGTGTTTCATTCTTTGAACCAACACCGATTGCTAATGGTTTAGTCCGTGAGTTCATTTCTCACATGGAACCACCTTAGCCAGTTTAAAAAAATGCACAGCAAGCGATATTGATCAGCAATGACAATAAACTATTGTTGACTTCATATCGCTGACTATGAGTATAAATGTATGAAATTGTCCCACATTTCATTTTGATATATACTATTTCGTTAAGCTATACTAATTTTTCACAGATTCTTTCTTGTGCCGAAGCCGATGCACAGCTTGTGCTTGGCCGGGGATCTGTAAATCTCTCTTGCAACCTTAATGCAACAGGCAGCAGCAAAGCACATCAAATGTGGACAAGCCATTTTTATTGTGTGTGTATACTGCGCAAATGCCGATAAACTACTGATGATTCAGTTACTAAAAGCAATTTTATTTGGTATGCACATTCTGATTATATCGATGCATAAATACGCACATTACATAGTGCTCTATTTTATTATGCTCCGGTTTATGCAGTTCAAATGACATTCTAAACGCTTAACGTGGCTTTATTGCCACTCAAAACAATGACCAGGAAGAAAATGCATTTATCACACTTCTCTGTCTTATCCACTACTTAAAAATGTCAAGACCTCAATCTAAACACAAAGCACATTGTATTGCGTCAAGATTTTTCCATAAAAAATAAGTTAAAAAGAAAAACATTTAACATCAGTGTTTATCATGAAAGATCATTTATTTATGTTCATTAATGTTGTGTCAAATGTTTATTTTACTTTGTATTGTATAGTGGATATTGTTAGTATTATTTTTATTACCGTTACTTGGCTGTTCTTTACCGTTGTTTTAAGAGAAACAGAGTCTTGCCTTTCTTATACCACATATGCTGTTTGAGATATAAATAAACCATTTGTGGTAGGGAATAGACATATGGCGATTCCACGTGCTGAGTGACTCCAGCCAGGCTTCCTAAGCAACCAATTGGCCGGTTGCTAGGGTGGCTAGAGTCACGTTGGGTTAACCTCCTCGTGGTCACTATAATGTGGTTCTCGCTCTCGGTGGGGTGCGTAGTGAGTTGTGCCTGGATGCTGCGGTGAATTACGTGAGGCTCCGCGGTAACGCGCTCAACAAGCCACGTGATAAGATGCGCAGACTGACTGTCTCAGATGTGGAGGCAACTGAGATTTGTCCTCCACCACCTGGATAGAGGCGAGTCACCACAAGGACTTAGAGCATTGGGAATTGGGCATGCCAAACTGGGGAGAAAAGGGGAGAAAATAAAAAAATAAATAAAAAAAATATGCCTATTCCAGCAAAAAAGGCAGTTTATTTTTTTAAATGATTTGTTAACATAATATTGACATTATAGGCAGTAATGCTGAATACTTAGACATGTGGACATGTGCAGTTAAATTTATATGGTAACCTATTCCTTTGTTAATGTGAGCTCAGGTGTATGCATCAGAAACCTTCCTTGCAGGAATTGGGCTATCCTAATGGAGCAAGGGACTATTCACACATTCAGCAGACCCCTACATCCCCGTAATATCACACCTACACTTGTAATGTAGGTGTAATAATAAAGTTGAGTGTGTACCTTAATTTTTTTTTAAGTTGCTATGGCTTTCAATGTGAATGTCATTTTTTTTTTTTTTAAGCTATATGAAGATATACACGTAATGTTATTTGATCACTTTCTTTATAACATTTAGGCCTACCTTGAAAAAATATAGTCCTTCCCTCCCCCAATTTCTAGCTGACTCCCACAAAGGAGAGACGTGTTAGACGTGAAACAAAAGAATCATGAATGGGGCAGTTTGAAGCTAATGTTCTTTTTTTTTTAAGAACTTGAGCTTTAAGTAATCCATTTGTGGCAGAGAACAACTACTATTAAGAGTAACACTTTATGCCTACAGCAATGTATATGATAAAATGCATTTAAGATGCACTAAATGTAACTTTGGTTTACAACAATAAATAAATGTAAATATGATACTAGTATCACAAATCTTTATAAACATCAATTAGTCTGCATACAATTACATATCAATTTAATGTCATGGTTACTTGTGTAACCTCCATTCCCTGTTGGAGGGAACGAGACGTTGTGTCGATGTAGTGACACTAGGGGTCACTCTTGGGAGCCCGAGACACCTCTGGTCTTTGATAAAAGGCCAATGAAAATTGGCGAGTGGTATTTGCGTGCCACTCCCCCGGACATATGGGTATAAAAGGAGCTGGTATGCAACCACTCATTCAGGTTTTATGCTGAGGAGCCGATATAAGGTCCGGCCATTTCAGCGGGTAGTTCAGCGTTGTGGCAGGAGGGACACAAGTAACCATGACGTTCCCTATCTGTCACTCACTCGACATTGTGTCGATGTAGTGACACTAGGGGTCCCTATACGAAACGCCACAATTGGCTGAACTGTGTTACGTGAACTGGCGGTGTGTGGTGGGCAGACTACTGTGTGCCTCATAGCCAGCACACCAGGACGACACGTAACCTCCCCCAACATAGTTGTGAGTGTCAAACGACCCTTTTTGGGGACAAGTTGACTATCCAAAAGGTAGAGACAGGCTTAACCCAGTCGTGGCCTCTTTTCCCCTTCTTTTTTTCCACTCCCTAAAAAGGAAGGGGGATTATCCGACTGGGCCACCAGGTCTAGTTGGGGGGTGTCCCTCCAAAGGGGAAGACACAGCAGAGACCACACCACTCCCAAAGAGAGGGGGGGATATTTAAGTGGAAAAATACGTCACATGGTCTTTCCAACCATGTGGAGAGTCTTCAAGATAGATCCTGCCCAATGGGGGAGGAGTTACTACAAACATGGAGACTGGGGCAGAGGAGCTCTGCCCAAGGAAGACGCAGTTTGCCAACAGGGAAACGAATTAGCGGAAGATATATAAATCACATGAGGTTAGCCTTACAGGGAACCGCCACATGCGGAGCACCTACCCCAGAACAGGGCTCATAGTTAGCGCATGTACTGGGCCGGCAGCGAATCTCTCCGAAAACTCGACTGCCACAGGGCTCAGAGGAAGTCAACCAGGGAACAAAGTTTGTGAACACTACTGGGAATTAATGGCGCACGTCTTCAGCTCCAAGGGAGGTGGAAAGTGCTATGTGCAAGCGATACACCCGGCAAGCTATCCCGGGCTTATCCGCTTGTGTTGCGTGCCACTACCTGGGACGAAACCGGTTCCACCCAGAGGTTGTAGAACCTTGCACAGGTGTTGGGTGTTGCCCAGCCCGCTGCTCTGCAAATGTATGTTAGAGAGGCACACCTGGCCAGGGCCCAGGGAGCTGCAACACCCCTGGTAGAATGGGCTTGTAGCCCTACCGGGGGCGGCATGTCCTGGGCGACATACGCCATAGTTATGGCGTCAATGAGCCAGTGGGTGATCCTCTGCTTGGAGACAGCGCTTCCTTTCCGCTGTGCACCAAAGCAGACAAAGAGCTGCTCAGAGATTCTAAAGCTCTGCTTGCGATCCAAATAGATGCGTAAAGCGCGCACCGGACACAGTGATGACAGGGCTGGGTCTGCCTCCTCCTGGGGCAGCGCTTGCAGGTTCACCATCTGGTCCCTAAAGGGGTGGTGGGAACCTTGGGCACATAGCCCGGTCAGGGTCTCAGGATCACATGAGAGTAACCTGGACCGAACTCCAGGCACGTTTCGCTGACAGAGAACGCTTGCAGGTCACCTACCCTCTTGATGGAAGTGAGCGCATTCAGGAGGGCAGTCTTCAAGAAGAGTGCCTTAAGCTCGGCTGACTGCAAAGGCTCAAAGGGGGCTCTTTGTAGACCCTGAAGAACTACAGAGAGGTCCGATGAGGGAACGAGGTGCGGTCTGGAGGGATTCAGCCACCTGGCGCCTCTTAGGAACCCGATGATCAGGTTGTGCTTCCCTAAGGACTTACCGTCGACTGCGTCGTGGTGTGCTGCTATGGCGGCAACGTACACCTTCAAGGTGGAAGGGGACAGCCTCCCTTCCAGCCTCTCCTGCAGGAAGGAAAGCTCTGATCCGACTGCGCATCTCTGGCAGTCTTCCCGACGGGAAGAACACCACTTAGCAAACAGATGCCACTTAAAGGCATACAGGCGCCTCATAGAGGGGGCCCTAGCCTGAGTGATCGTGTCTACCACCACTTAGGTCTTTCGCGTCCCGTCCAGGGGCCAGACATGGAGATTCCAGAGGTCTGGTCGCGGGTGCCAGATGGTGCCCCGTCCCTGAGAAAGAAGATCCTTCCTATGGGGAATTCGCCGGGGGGGGGGCTGTCGCGAGGAGCATCCGAGAACCACGCCTGGGTGGGCCAGTAGGGTGCTACCAGGACGACCTGCTCCTCATCCTCCCTGACCTTGCACAGTGTCTGTGCAAGTAGGCTCACTGGGGGAAAATGCATATTTGCGCATGCCAGGGGGCCAGCTGTGTGCCAGCGTGTTTATGCCAAGGGGGTCTCGGTCAGGGCGTACCAGAACGGGCAGTGGGGAGGATTCTTGGAAGGCATCAGCCTGTGACTGGGCAATCGTCAGCAAAGGGAGGAGCCCAGCTGAGGCTTCCGACTGGACGAGCCCGTTCTCCGATGCTGCGCTCGAGAGCTCATCACTTTCGCGTGCTCCGAATAAGAGGTCGAACTCGCTGTGAGACGAACCGGCAGACTCATCTGGAAGCCCGATCGGGGCAGACGAGCGTGCTGGGGAATGGGAGGTCCGCGGGGGGATACCCGGTGGAGGCGGTCCCATTGGGGTCCATAAATCGCCCCCAGTGCTAGCTGCGCTGGCCTCATATCCATGGGTAAAAGGACCGAGGCAACCGCATGCGAGGAGCGGATGTGTGAACGGCGAGCTCTGTGCACTTTGCTCATTTTATTACTATTTGTGTCAAACCGGTGAGATTCGATGCATCCTGATTCTTAATTGTTCTAGGAAGACAATATGTCAAAGAATTCAAAATCCTCGGGCTCTGGAGATATTAAAAGACACTTACATGCTCAAGCTGAAGCCCCTGAACAACAGGCTGAAAGCCTGGAACTCAATTTTCCATTGAGACCCAGCGTCAACTGTCACACATGACGGCAGTGCTGAAGAAGGTCATTGCAGACCTGGAGGATCTTGCTGTAATAAGTCGATCGATCACTGCCATGGAGACGAAATTCACTAAGTTGGTTACAAGAGTGTTGGATGTTGAGAAACTGATTGATTATCTGGAGTCATTAGAGAGGGAATTAGCTGCTAACCCACTAGAGACCAAGGTGGATTTGCAGCGCGTCTGGGAAAAACTGGAGGATTTTGAGAATCGTAATCGACGAAACAACATCTGAATTGTTGGAATTCCTGAACATGAGGAAGGCTGAGATATGACAAAATTGGAGTGATTGGGTCTTTTGTTGCACTCATGTAACGGCCGAATGGGCCGGCTTATTGAACATTCATTTTGACTGCCCGAAGAACTGAACAGCACCCCCCCATTTTTTTTTTCTTCTTTTTTTGTGCTGGTTCCACTAGCGGCTGGAGCTTGTTTTGTGGAGGAACACACCTTCGGGACAGTTATGTGGATGAATCTACACGTTTTTTTAGTGTTTATTCCATTTATTTTCTGGAGTTTGTTTTCTAGATTATTTTTTGCTGTGTAATTCTGTCACACAAAATTTGTATAGAAGCACAGGACTTGAGCAATCTGACAGAAAAGTTGTCACGTTGTCAAAAGTTGGCTCTCGTAGGCATACATGAACTGTTTGAGTTTAGAGGGATGGACGCTGGTTGGCGCTGTCATGTGCAGGGTTAAATGCACACGTTTATCTTTTTTCTGTATTTTTTGTTCGGGGTTTAATTGTTGCACTAATGTTGGAATGTGGTCTTTATAATCTTGTTTTTGACACAAAATCTATTTTTTTCTAATATGTCAAATGTTAAAATGAGTGGATTATCTCTCTCCACGTGGAATGTGAATGGGCAGGTGCACCCCATAAAAAGAAGGAAGGTTATTTATTTTCTTAAACGTAAGAAATATTATATATATTTCCCTGCAGGAAGCTGAAAAATTTGGGAAGATATGGGGTGGGCATGTTTTCTTTAGTGCTGGCTCAAGTAAGAGAAGTGGAGTCATTACATTGAAAAGTAAAAGTCTACAATTCAAATGTCTCAAACAGATTAAATATAAATAAGGAAGAGTCAATATTGTTCTAGAAGAAATTCAGGGGCAAAGGTTGATTTTGGCTAATATTTACACACCTAACGCTGATGATCAGGGCTTTTTGATAGATCTTGAAGGGAGGTTGCAAGCCGCTGGCACCCCTCATGATATAATATTGGGAGGAGACTTTAATCTTTTGATGGACTCAGTCCTTGATCATAGTGAAGCAAAAGTGTGTAAGCCCCCTAAAGCAACACTGATGCTTCAAAGGATGTGTACAAATCTTGGTCTTACAGATATTTGGAAACTTTTAAACCCATCTGGTAGAGACTATACATTTTTTTTCATCAGTCCATAAGATTTATTCTAGAATAGATTTATATATATATAATATATATATATATATATAAAGTCCCTCATTTCATCTGTTGATGATTGTTCAACTGGAAACATCTTGGTGTTGCCACATTAGTGGTGTTGCCACATAGGGAGAAAAATAAATCATATAGTTGGCACTTTAATGTATCCCTTTTGCAAAATTCTGATTTCCAACAATTGTTAAAGGCTGAAATCAAAGTTTATATGGAGACCAACTGGTCCTCAGTATCCTCTGTGGGTGTGGCTTGGGAGGCAATTAATGCGGTTCTTAGGGGTCAGATCATACAGTATGCCTCGTTCATCAAAAAATCCAAAGCACAAGAACTCGTGGAGTTGGAAGAGAATATTAAAAGTGCCGAGGCAGAGCTGAAGCGCCGAATGTCGTCTGATTGAAATACAGATATATAATACTATTTTGTTGCGGAAGGTGGAGTTTTGGTTATTCAGGGAAAGACAATCATACTTTGAGTCGGGGGACAAAGCAGGGAAGCTTTTGCTATATATGTAAAGCAGAGAGAGTCTTTTTCTACCATTCCCTCAGTGAAATCTGCTGGTGGTAGAATTTTTACCATGGCCACTGATATTAATAATGCTTTTAAAGAATTCTGTCTTGATCTCTATAGTTCCACGTCTTCTTCTACTGATGAGGATATTAGAAATTTTGAGGAACCATTAGAACTCCCTAAACTGATGATTGAGCAAAATTCTCTTGATTCTGAGATAACCTTGGAGGAACTTTTAAGGTAAGGTTATTAAGGCCATGCCTACAGGCAAGACTCCGGGGCCAGACGGCTTTGCCGCTGAATTTTTTAGATCTTATGCTATAAAACTGGCTCCACTTTTGTAAGAAGTTAATACGGAATCATTAAAGAATGGAAAGCTTCTGCCAACCATGACACAAGCTGTCGGATCAGTCCGATTCTTAAAAAAAAAAAACAAAGATCCAAGCGAGTGTAGGAGTTATCGTCCAATTTCCTGATCCAGCTAGACATTAAAATAATGTCAAAAATTTTGGCTAACCGATTTAGTAAAGTTATGACATCTCATACAAATAGATCAGGTGGGGTTTATTCGGGGCCGCAGCTCTTCTGATAACATTAGGTGTCTCATCAATATTATGTGGTCAGTGGTGAATGATCAGACTCCGGTCGTGGCCATCTCACTGTGTTGGGATTATCTTTTTTAAGATTTTGGAAATATACGGGTTCAGGAATACTTTTATTGGATGGATTAAGTTACTTTATAGACACCCGGTAGCGGCAGTACAAACAAATGGATTAATTTCAGATTATTTTACTCTGTATAGGGGCACACGGCAGGGTTGCCCTCTCTCCCCATTATTGTTCTGTTTTGCCCAGGAACCATTAGCAGCCGCAATAAGAAGGGAAGATGATTTTCCAGGGGTGGTGGCAGGAGGTGTGGTGCATAAGCTTTTGATTTAAGCAGATGATATTTTATTATTCATCTCTGACCCCACAAGATCTATACCTTGCCTCCACAGAATTATTCATTCCTTTTCTAAATTCTCAGGATACAGAGTTAATTCGTCTAAATCCGAAGCTTTAGCTCTGACAGTGTACTGCCCAGTAACGGCTTTCCAGCTGGGCGCCTTCCAGTGGCCCAAACAGGGCATTAAGTATTTGGCCATTTTATTCCCAGCAAATTTGTCTGATTTAGTTAAGAGTTAATTTTGATTCTTTAATAAAAAGGTTTTTTTAATGTCAATATTATGGTAAGCATCCTAGATTACATTTTAATAAGTAATCCTACCCAAGATTTTGTTTTATTATTATGCATTCGGTCTCAGACATTTGGCTCACTGGTCGCTTCCACCTGAGAGAGCCCCTCCCTGGTTTTGTATTGAACAGGAAGTTCTTGCCCCTATTTCGCGATTGCAAAGCCTTTTTATCAAACTAATCGGAGAGGTTAAGTTACACCCCGTTATCTCGCATTTGTACTCGGTATGGACAAAAATGTCCAGAGTGTTTAATTCAGATATTTATTAAAATGTTGCCTCAATTATATGGCTAAACCCTAGATGAAGTAATATAATAATAAGTCCCCTTTCTGCTGGTCAGACTGGATTGTGAGGGGGGTTACTACACTCTGTGTCCTATATGAGAGTGGAGTGTTGAGATCTTTTGAAAATTTGGTTCAACATTTTGGGATTCCCAGATCTCAATTCTATAGGTATTTACAGCTGCACCACCTGCTCTGTAGTGGCAGATACTCTGGGAGAGGTGATTACTGCTTTTGGAAAAGGTCATGAGGCATCAGTGTATTACTGCCTGTTAATTCAGAGTCTGGGGGAAGAACTTCAACTTCTCTTAAGAGATTATGGGAGAAAGATTTAAACTTGGTATTGGAGGAGGGAGTGTGGGCTAGGACCTGCTGGCAATGCCATTCAGAAGATGGAGACACAACCCATGTTTTTTTTTGAGTGTGTTAAGATCCAAAAGTTTTGGTTGAACGTTCAGAGTTTCATATGTGACGTTTTGGGCACTCGAATTTAGTTTAGCCCCAGACTCTGTATTCTGGGCGATGGGGCGGTCATAGATTTCGGGGACAAACACATAAAAAATTGGGTGTTCACAGGGGTGTTCATTGAGGATCAGGGTGGGGTTCACTGGGGGTCAGGATGGGGTTGGTGATTGGGAAGGGGTAATAGTGGGGGTTAAATGTTAAATGTTGACTCGATGTATATTTGTTGTGTTTTTTCTATGTTATATGTTTATGAGTCAATACAAAATTTTAATTGATTTTTTTTTTTTTTTTTTGCATAAAAACAAATATCAATGTCCTCCATTTCAAATTACATTGGCCGATATCATTTACATGTAGTTGCTACATATATAGTGATGATATTGGTGTTACTCAGAGGTCAGCATATAAGTTTAATTTTTTTAAGTAATAACGGTTAATGTGACATTGTCCAATTTAAGTTAAAACTCTGTTATCTTTGCTCTTGCTACTGTATACAGACAGTATCTTTTTATCTTCTCACTAGAAGTTCTCCAAGGAGTTCCTGGTTACAAAACTGCTAAGAGCAATTTTTTCTAACAAAATCTTAATGTAAGAATAAAGAGTAATGTAAAAAAAAAAAAAAAAAATGTCCAGCTCTATTTAAAATTTTTGCCTTACTACATTCAAGTAACCAAAAAAAACAAAACAAAACAAAACAAAAAAAAAAACAAATAAAAATAAAAATGCAACAGTTCCAAAAATTTACAAAAGATGAAAAACTAGAATAACAGGGTTTGAAAAGTGATCATACCCCTGGATTTAATACTTTGTAGAGCTACCTTTTGCTTTAATGACAGCAATCAGTCTGTTTGGATATGTCTACTAACTTCGCGCACCTAAATTTGGTAATATTTGCCCATTCTTCCTTGCAGAATTGCTCGAGTTCAGTCAAATTTTGGAGTGAGCGGCGATGAAATGCTCTTTTCAAATCCATCCACATGTTTTCTATTGGATTTAGGTCAGGGATTTAGTTACCTTCCTATGCTTAAGCCGTTGCGTTTTTTTGTTTGTTTGTTTGTTTTTTTTGTGGTGTGTTTAGGGCCAATTTTTGCAGAAAGGTGAACCACCTTCAGTTGTCGAGCAGAGGGCCACAGATTTTCCTCAAGAATTTCGGTGTACATGGCAGCATCCAATTCTCTTCATTCCTGACCAACTGCCCAGTCCCCGCTAAAGAGAAACACACCCAAAACAAATTGTTGCCACCAACATGCTTCACAGTAGGTATGGTATGTTCTGGGTGGTGTGCTGTGTTTGGTTTTCTCCAAATATAGTGCTTGTAGTTCAGTCTAAAAAGTTATATTTTTGTCTCATCTGACCATGGAGAATTTAACAAAACCTTTATCTTCGGTGTAATTGGGTTGCTTTGTATGTGAGAGAAGTAACTGCTTCTCTAACTAAGTTTACAATAATGAAAACACCCTCGCGATTCAAGCAATATCTTTTTCTAAGGCTCAATGTTTTAATGAGGGACTAAAAAGGAAATGGTTTTTCATTTCGGTTCGTTCTGAGCAAAAACTGTATTTTTTCATTCCAGTTAAGAAGTTCCGCGGCCTCCTGTCCAAAAGGTTACCGGTTAAGACACTGTAAAAAAAAATCCTGTTTTTTTTTTTTTTTTTTCAATAAATAAATAAATAATTAAAATAAAAATGGCAGCTGTGGTTGCCAGAATAATTATGTAAAAAATACAGTAAAAATGTAAACAACTTTACAGAACAACCTGTAAATTTTACAGTTTAAAACTGCTGTAATTTGCATGACCACGATGGCACTCTAAAAAAAAAAATTACAGTAAAAAATGTCAAACTTGATATTAACCTTCTGAAACTGTAAAAATCTGCTAAATTTTTACTTTATAAGGTATTGTTAATCACTGTAAAAAATTATAGATAGAGGCTCTTCCAGGAGCAATGACTAATAAACATGTAGAGACAGTGCTCAGTGTCACACACAAAAACTAAACAATATCAGGGTAACACATGTGAAATTTAAATAATGCAGTAAACATTAACTATACATTACATATATAACAGAACATCCCAGTGTACGTAACTGATATTAAAAATAAGAAGAAACATAACTATTCCCATAAAATATTATGAAATATGATGGGTCATGCAGGGAATTGTGGGAATGTCCTGATTATTGTTATTGTTATTCTAACAATAATTTACAGTAAAAAGTCATGTACTCTCTTGTTAAACAATGTACATTTTTATCATTCATTTTACAGGAAAAACATAATTTTTACATTTTATTGTATAAACTACTGTATTGTCTTAAAATATATTTAAAAATTATATTTTATATTTTACAGTTAATATTCCTTAATCAATTAACATTATATTTCTGTAGCAATTTTACAGTCTTTTACCGTTAAAATTACAGAAATTCTTTACAGTGTACAAAATAAAAGAACGGTTAATAACACTCTTTTTAAAATGACAATACTCTGTGGTAAGGGGTGGGTGAAATACCAATTGCAGTGTTGCCAGATCTCACAACAGAAACAAGCAACCTGGTCTGGAAAAACAAGCCCAAAATAAACCACTTGCCTCACCAAAATAAGCGAAAATAAGCTGTTTAATTTTTTCCTGTCTGGTGGATTTATCATCATAGAAATCATAAGCATACAGTTAATTAACAGTTAAGTATCATTTTAATTATACATCTGCTTTTCAGTCAAAACCCGACAGCATCAAATCTGTATTAATGCATCATATCTTACAATAATTCAGTGAAGACTTGGAAACAACTGAGAAATGTACTTTTTATCTCTAATAATGTTTTCCTTGTTTCTGAATTAGCTGTGCATGTATATGTAGTAATTATACATAGTTGATAATAAGGTCTTCATTCACAGAATGCTACATCCACAACGGCAAATTAGGCAATGAAATGTTTGATGCAGTAGTTTCCTTCAGGTTCAAAGCACATTCATTTTTTCAGGCAACATGAAGTGGTGTAGTTCCAAAACTGTACTGTGATAAAACCTTTGGCCTTTAGTTTCATGAAACATGGAACAAAATTAACCAGTTATAACCAGTTACCAGCATTTAAAAATAACGTTTTCACTCCAGAACAATTGAAAATCTCTATGTTCCCGTTTTTGGTTACGTTCTGCAATTAATTTAGCTAGTTTTCGGTTTTTGTCCCTTGAACTTTTTTTTAGTCCCTGATTTAAATATTTATAATATAATGTTATATTATTAAAATATATAGACTCAGTTGTGATTCATACCTTTTTAAATGGTCAGTGTCATAATAATATTCTAAGACATAATTTTTAATGTGGATTGATGACAGCAGCCATGCTTCGGATCGTTTGCGAGTCACTCTTAGGGATTTAGAAGACCTCAGGATGACAACTTTTAGTGTTAAAATGCTTCATGAATTACTCTTAGATTAAAATTTTACTAAAATTTTTTAGGGTCCTAAAATTAGGAGTGACACACGCCTAATTTTTAAGAGTTGCTCCTAAGTTTTCACCTTAGGAGCTACTTTTTGCCAATCCTTTCACTTGATGTAAACAGATTAATTGCTCCCCTGCTTCCTTCACTGTGCCAGGGTACCAAAATTCTCAAATTGAATTGGCTCTCAAACAAATGTTAAGATTTTTGTATTTTTTACCTTTTTATTTCTGATTTATTAATTGGAAATGCTAAGGGGAGAAATGAATAAACAGAAATCCTAATTATAATCCTTGGATTCATTATTTTTCCAACCTAGAGCTTTACCCACTACTGCTTTCATGTTTAGCCGGCGCCACACTAGCATATAAGGAATAACTCAATTTGGGTTGGGGGTGTCACACTAAGTGACTGTTGTTGTCGGTGGTCCTGTCACACTCACTGATTAAGAACAGAGGTGTCATACTAAAAAACGTCCTAGTTACTTTCATAACCTCCATTCCCTGATAGAGGGAACGAGATGTTGTGTCGATGTAATGACACTAGGGGTCGCCCATGGGAGCCCCAAACACCTCTGATCTTTGAGAAAATTTCATGGAATTTGCATGCCACTCCCCGGACATACGGGTATAAAAGGAGCTGGCTCGCAACCACTCATTCTCCTCACACCTCTAAGGAACCTGATGATCAGGTCGTGCTTCCCAAGAGACTTACCGTCAACTGCGTCGTGGTGCGCCGCTATAGCGGCCACGTACACCTTCAAGGTGGAGGGGGACAGCAGCCCCTGCCAGCAACTCAAGGCAGTGGATGTGCCAACACAGTCGCGGCCCAGCCCAGAAGCCGGCGGCTGCATGCCCGTTGCACACGGCGCCCCAGCCCGACTTGGAGGCATCTGTCATGATGACGACTCACCTGGAGACCTGCTCTAGGGGAAACCCTGCCCGTAGAAATGCCAGGCAGAACAAGCATTGACAGATCGGCGTGATGACCACGCGATGTGCCCCGTGGCGCCATGCCCATCTCGGGACTCGAGTCTGAAGCCAGTGCTGAAGCGGTCTCATATGCATCAGCCCGAGTGGCGTGACTGCCGCCGAGGACGCCATATGCCCCAGGAGCCTTTGAAATTGCTTCAGTGGGACCGCCGTTCTCCGCCTGAAGGACTTCAGGCAGTTCAGCACCGACCGTGCATGCTCACTCGTGAGGCATGCCATCATCGAGACCGAGTCTAACTCCAACCCTAGAAAAGAGATGCTCTTAACCAGGGAGAGCTTGCTCTTTTCTCAGTTGACCCGAAGCCCCAGTCGGCTGAGGTGCCTGAGCACCAGGTCCCTGTGCGCACACATCAAATCCTGAGAGAGCTAGGATTAGCCAGTCATTGAGATAGTTGAGGATGTGGATGCCCATTTCCTCCACCAAGGGCTGCCTCTGTGACTTTCGTGAAGACGTGAGGTGACAGGGACAGACCAAAGGGGAGGACTTTGTACTGGTACGCCCGGCCCTCGAAGGTAAACCACAGGAAGGGCCTGTGTTGAGGTAAAACCGAGACGTGGTAGTACATGTCCTTCAGGTCTACCGCCGTGAGCCAATCTTGATACCGAACGCTTGCTAAAATGCGTTTCTGCATCAGCATCTTGAACGGGAGTCTGTGCAGGGACCGGTTCAGTACTCGCAGTTCCAAGATTGGCCACAACCCACTGCCTTTCTTCGGTATGATGAAGTAGGGGCTGTAGAACCCCTTCATCTCGGCTGGAGGGACAGGCTCAATGCATCCTTCCACAGAAGGGTCGCGATCTCCGTACGCAGGGCAGTGGCATTATCGCCCTTCACTGAGGTGAAACGGACGCCGTTGAACCTGGGTGGATGCCTGGCGAATTGAATCGCATAGCTGAGTCGGACAGTCCTGTCAGCCATCGCAACGGGTTGGAGAGCGCACGCCACACCTCCAAACTCCGGGTGAGGGGGACCAAGGGGACGATAGCGTCGGACATACTGGCGGGTGGGGCCACGCAGCGGGGCGGAGCCTGAGGCGCCACGTTGAGGGGGCTTGAGCCCCGAACTCGTGGCCATGCTGAGTCTTAGGAGATCGAAGCACTTACCTGGCTCTGGATACCCACCATAGGGCCGGTCAGGGAGGGGGGAGGAGGGAAATCGTCCTCGTAGTCCGTCAAAACCACCCAGGTGTGGGTGTGTTTGTGCCACAGCTGGGCACGCAGGCGTGGGGGGCCCGCCTCCAGAGCGCCGTGCTTGCCGTAAAGGTGCAGTGTCCGGTGATCATGATAACGACGGCCGTGAACACTGGATGTGTGACCCAGGGAATGAGGAAATCTGAATGAGTGGTCGCGAGCCAGCTTCATTTATACCCGTGTGTCCGGGGGAGTGGCATTCAAAATCCACTCGCCAATTCCCACTGGCCTTTTCTCAAAGATCACATCGACACAACATCGAGTGAGTGACAGATAGGGAACTGCCTTAGACTTTTTCAATAACGTTCCATTTTCGCAGCCAATCAACCTGGAGCTCGACGAAATAAGAGCAAGTGCACCACAAGAACATATACAATAACCATTAATCAGAATCAGCTTTATTGCCAAGTATGCTTACACATCCAAGGAATTTGTCTTGGTGACAGGAGCTTCCAGTGTACAACAATACAAAAACAATACAAAAACAGCAGCAAGACATAGATAATAATAAAAAATAAAAAATAATTAAACACATTCGTACATACACACATACACATACGTAGTGCAAATCTAATACAGATCTGTTATCTGTTATGTACAGTGCAAATACAATCTGTTATGTACATTGTAAATTTTTTTTTTTTTTTCTCTCTCAGAGGAATGAAATGGCAGAAGAGGGTGGATGTGTTTGATAAATATAAAAAAAGACTAAACTGTGTATTGCACATAGTTATTGCTCAATGGGGCAATTTAACTGTTCATGAGATGGATAGCCTGATGGAAAAAACTGTTCCTGTGCCTGACGATTCTGGTGCTCAGAGCTCTGAAGCGTCGGCCAGAAGGCAACAGTTCAAAAAGGAAATGAGCAAGGTGAGTGGGGTCCAGAGTGATTTTTCCAGACTTTTTCCTCAATATGGATGTGTATAGTTCTTGAAAGGGGGGCAAGGGACATCCAATAATCCTCTCAGTAGTCCGAACTGTCCTTTGTAGTCTTCTGATGTCTGATTTCGTAGCTGAACCAAACCAGACAGTTATTGAAGTGCAGAGGACAGACTCAGTGACAGCTGAGTAGAACTGTATCAGCAGCACCTGTGGCAGGTTGAACTTCCTCAGCTGGCGAAGGAAGTACAAACTCTGCTGGGCCTTTTTCATAATGAGTCAATGTGTGTCTCCCACTTCAGCTCCTGTGTGATCATGTGTGATGGTAGTGCCCAGGATCCTGAATGACTCCACTGCTGCCACAGTGCTGTTTAGAATGGTGAGGGGGGTCAGTGTTGGGGTGTTCCTCCTAAAGTCCACAATCATCTCCTCCGTTTTGAGTGTGTTCAGCTCAAGGTTGTTTTGACTGCACCAGACAGCCAGCTGTTCAACCTCCATTCTGTATGCAGACTCATCGTCATCTTGGATGAGGCCAATGACAGTGGTGTCGTCTGCAAACTTCAGGAGCTTGCCAGAGGGGTCCTTGGCAATGCAGTCATTAGTGTAGAGGGAGAAGAGCAGTGGGGAGAGCACACATCCCTGGGGGGCACCAGTGCTGAGTGTACAGGTGCTGGAAATGAGTTTCCCCTGTCTCACAAGCTGCTGCCTGTCCGTCAGAAAGTTGGTAATCCACTGACAGATAGACATGGGAACAGAGAGTTGGTGTAATTTATTCTGGAGTATAGCTGGGATGATGGTGTTGAAAGCCAAACTGAAGTCCACAAAAAGGATCCTTGCATATGTCCGTGGTCTGTCCAGATGTTGCAGGATATGATGCAATCCCATGTTGACTGCATCATCCACAGACCTGTTTGCTCGATAAGCAAATTGAAGGGGATCTAGAAAGGGTCCAGTGATGTTCTTCAGGTGGGCCAACACCAGTCTCTCAGATTATTTCATGACCACAGATGTCAGGGCGACAGTCTGTAGTCATTAAGTCCTGTGATTTTTGGTTTCTTTGGGACATTTTTGGTTTCTTCTCAGGAATAAAGATTGAGCATTTGAAGCAGCATGGGACTTCACACTGCTCCAGTGATCTATTGAAGATCTGGGTGAAGATGGGGGCCAGCTGGTTAGCACAGGATCTAAGACACGCTGGTGAGACGCCATCTGGGCCTGAAGCTTTCCTCGTCTTTTGTTTCCGAAAGATGCTCACATCGTCTTCACAGATCTTAAGTGCAGGTTGAGTAGCAGGAGTGGTGAGGAGGGGGGTTGCAGGAGGTGTTGGTGTTTGTGTGAAGTGAAGGTCAGAGTGGGTGTGGGGTGTGAGATTGGGCCTTTCAAATCTGCAGTAGAACACATTCAGATCATCAGCCAGTTGTTGGTCCACCACAGGGTTGGGGGTAGGAGTCCTGTAATTTGTGAGTTGTTTCATGCCACTCCACACTGATGCAGGGTCGTTAGCTGAAAACTTGTTTTTCAGTTTCTCAGAGTATCTTCTTTTAGCCACTCTGATTTCCTTGTTCAGTGTGTTCCTGGCCTGATACCCCACCCCTGTAAGCATCCTCTTTGGCCTGACGAAGCTGCCTGAGCTCTGCTGTAAACCATGGTTTGTCGTTGTAGAACTTCAAATAAGTCCTAGTAGGAATGCACATATCCTCACAGAAACTGATATATGATGTAACAGTATCTGTGAGCTCGTCCAGATTGGTGTCTGCAGCCTCAAAAACACTCCAATCCGTGCAATCGAAGCAGGCTTGAAGTTCACGCTCTGCTTCATTGGTCCATCTCTTTACAGTCCTTACTACTGACTTGGTTGATTTTAATTTCTGCCTATAGGTTGGGAAAAGATGAACCAGAACAATTAGTGTTTCACGGCAGGGGTTGCAATTTTTGCCTTATCATTTGCAGTAGCACACAGAAAGAAGAAGAAGCGCTAAAGATTTGGATTAGACATTTGCAAGGACACTGACAATATGGCTTGGCAATTCTCTAGCCAGAATTGGAGGTAAGAAAGCGCTCATAGCATTTGCTTATAAGATGTGTGAAAGTTGCTCATCATAAGACATAAAACATGTTATGTCTAAGGATAGCAATGAGAAATTCTCTGAAAAAATGTTTCTGCAGGATGTTTGTATTCGGTAAAAGGACATGGGATTCGTCAATCCAGCCAGCTGTCATATACCAGGAGTTCCATATTTCCATAAAAATATTAAATAGAGGTTAGGTACCAATAATCTCAATTATCACCAGAGAACTGTTCCTACATTTTTTAAATCTTTTCCAAATAAAATTAGATGAATTACTGATGACAACAGAGACAGCTGACAAATCCTTAAATTGTCAGATTGCAGCGTTCTTCTATATTTCAGTCATTTTCTGGCATGTACTTTTCTTCTGTATTATTTATTTTTAATTATAATGTTTCAACTGAACAAAGTCTGGTATCATGTTGTTGCTTAAGTGCTTGGACAAATTTTTTTTTGTATTATTGTTTTGAAGTGTAAAACACAACTTGAGTGTTATTCTTTCAAAAACATATTACTCATTCTCACATGAATGGATAACTATTAATCACGCTTGCTGACAAACTATAGAAGATTAAAAATCATGTAATAAATCATTATTATTATTTCAGTTAGTCATTTCACTTATGTATTTCTACTTAAATGTTTCAATGCATTGTTGCAAATTAGGAAGCAAAGGTTAAATCTAATGAAGTCATACTGTACTTGCTTAGATGAACTGTAATGCTACTGTGTAAATGCAATGCATTTAAATGCAAGCACTGTAAATTCAACACATTTCAATGCAAGCACAGACAATTCAATGCATTTATTTTTTCAATTAGAGCAATTCAACATGCTTTTATGCTTCAAAAACGTTAGTCATGAATATACTTCCATAAAAAAGCAACGATCAGTTTTGGTGTTTGTATTTATTTATGACCATGATTAATTTTTACGCTACAAAAGATGGCATGCTAATCTTAAAAAGTTAAAAACTTTGCAGTCAGAAGGAAAAATTGGGAAAATGTTTGTTAACTTGTCATCAAGCAACAACCTCGCTATTTTTTTTTTCTTTTTTTTTTTGGAGACTTTTTTCAAGACTGAAAACAGTTCCTATCGCGAACCAAGCAAAGTCTTTTGCCATTACATGCAACAATCTACTTTAGTTTTATTTTCAGTCCTACTTTTTCGATAGCATAGCCAACATCTCTTAGAGAACTCTTCAAATTTAGGGACATGGGCTGTGTGCAGTGATGACGAAGAAGGGACTACAAAGGGAAACTGCATGAATATCGATACCTCCCAGCTGATGAGCCAGATTTTCTCTGAAATCTATCTGGGTTAAGTTCACCGGTCTACGCTCATCCCCTGGTGCCACATGAATGTGTTGCCATTCCTTAAACAATATGAAACTATTGACGACGGCAATGTCTATGAAGTGGAAAAAAAAGAGTCTTCCACCACTTCTGAGTTTTTTGTAGGACGTCGTAATATTTTATAATTTGGTCTGACCTATCAACACCGCCCATGTTATAATCGCTGATGAAGGTGGGCTGGAGGGCTACTTCTATTGTCCAGTCGCCATCATTTTTTACAAACTTAGTAATTTTGGTTGAGCCATTCGCATTGTGGAAATTGGAGAGGCATGTAACTGCACGCATGTCCTTCCACTGAATTACAAGTATATTCCCCTCAATCCTACACCACCTCATATCCCCACGGGCTGTCTTGCATTCCCATCTTTTGATGTCTTTAAATTCTGCAGGAAACAGTTTACGATTCACCCAGCATGTCCCACAGGCATTAGTTCCCATTTCTAACAACTTAACCGTAAGAGCTGGGGATGTGTAAAAGTTGTCAAACCAAACATTGTGGCTCTGGTCTTTGAATGGCTGCAGTACCGATTCAACTACTTTGGTGGCCAAGTCAATGACACACCCATCATGACTACCTGTATAAACATTAAAGTCAAGAGTATACCCCGAGTCTGATGTTGCAATTACCCATAATTTAAAACCCCACCAAGTAGGCTTGCCCTTCATGTATTGTTTAAATCCTGACCGAGCTTTAGACTTGACCATACGTTCATCTATTGTGAGATTTTGGTTAGGCTGAAAGAGCTGCTGGCATTTTTGTTTGAAGTGGTCCATAAGATAACAAAACTTCCTAAGGTTATCCTGATTATCCTCTGTGGTAGGGTCTACAACATGTAGAGCTGCTAAAAGAGCCTTGTAGCAGTCACGCGACATAAATCCCCTCACCCACGAGCCCTGAAGTGACTTGGTTCCCCAATAACGATGGGAATCAGGGAGAATTGAAAACCCCATGTAAATGAGCAACCCAAAAATTCATCGGGGGTCACCTCCATCCAAGCTCCTTGGTAGCTGGAATGACAGACAGTTTAGGACGAGCTCCCACCCCTGATGGTTTGTAAAGCTGCATATCTCAGCAACTACAGCCTGAGTAACAACAGCATGAAAAAGTCAATTTTTCACAACATCATATTGGAGGTTGACCGCACTGCCTGACGCACGCTATCTAAGTCAATACCGAATGGATGGCTAGGCTTAAATGGGAGAGGTTTTGGTGCCTGTGAATCGATGTTTCTTATCCTTCGTACTCTGACAGAGTCAGGGAAGCGTTTACGCTTTCTAGCTGACTTGGGACCTGTGAGAGAATGGCTCGCCATACCCAAAATAATAAGAGTAACAGTGTTAGTGTTACTGTGAGTATCAGTCAAATGAGAAATAGAAACAAACAATACATACACATTCATACATACCCAGTTGATGGTCTTGGCTGGGGATCAGGTTCCATCTCATCCTCCATCTCCTCGTGGTCCGGGTCTTCCTGCAGTTGTTCCTGGTCCAGCAGTTCTTCCTTCTGTGTGCTCATGCCCTCATAAGCCATGTCCTCCTCTGCTATGAACCTAGACCTCATCAGCAGCCAGCTGCCTCCTCCTCTTGAGGGTGCTGAGCAGGGAGCCATAGTCTCTATCCATCTCTACAACAGAAAAAAGTACACAACTGGTAGCCAGCAGTGTGTTCTTCACAAATCCATACACTTAATAGTCACCAAAGGCTTGCAGACTAAGCAGAATGTCCAACTGCAGACAGCCCTCTCACCCTTTCCTTGTGAACAGGAAGCTACACACAATCTAAAATCATGTCTGTGTGATGGATGGGTAAGGAATCTGCTAAATTATAGAAAGATATCTACCATTTTATTTATTACATGGGAAAATCAACAAGCTAGATAACTTATCTAACTAGCAGGCCAGTTTCCTGGCAGGTCTGAACAGCATAAAAAAAAAAAAAAAAAAAAAAAAGGTCTGAACAGCGTCTGCTCTCTGCCTCGCATTTCACTAGGGACAAAATTGGCAAAAAATATTATTGATATTTAGTTAAAAATGTACACAGTATTGCTAGCTAATGTTTATTTAGCAATTTTCACAGAAACTGGCAATAAAACGTTATAAAAAGAAGAGGCTCGCCAATGACGGTCACGTCAATTTTTCCAGAAAAAAACTAGCTAGCGCAAATAAATGCTTCGTAACTAAAAAGGTATGACTATCTTCAACAAGCGACAAAATTGGCCAAAAAGTTATTGATATTTAGATAAAAATGTACATAGTATTGCTAGCTAATGTTTATTTAGCAAGTTTCACAGACATTTGCTTAAAAATAGAGAATAGCTGCCTGTCCGATGAATGCAGACGGTCATGTCTTTTTTTCCAGAAATAACTAGCATTACTCCTACAAATAAATGCTTCGTAACTAAAACTTTTTGACTTTCAATTGACAATATTGACAACACATGTTAAGTAACTTGTCTTACCTTGAAAGATCACCTCAGTTTTCAATTTATAGCAGTAAGTCCAACACTGGAGGTAATCTCCCGGCGTATCCTCTCTGCTCCGCCCAGGCAAATGGAGGATGACGCTGATGACGATACATTATTATTCACGCCAGTAACCCCTTAACCAATCATATGTGCTTTTAGCTTATATTGTCACGAGTATCTGGCAGTTTTCAGAAATAAAATCTGTGATTGGACAGCGAAGATACTGAGTCAGGACCATGGGAATAATTGTTCCCAAATTTGAACGCTCCGGCTGGTAAGCGTTAATGGAGGGGGGGAAAAAACCTTGGGAGAAACCAGGCTCAGCTGGGGGAGCCAGTTCCCCTCTGGCTATACAGCATGAATATAAAGGCTGATTTATACTTCTGCGTCGAACCTACGCCATAGGCTACACATAGACATAGACATAGGCGGTTACAACGTAGACTGATGTGCGCCTCAAATTAAAAAGCACCTGGTAGGAGTCAGTTATATTGCCTATATGCATTGTAAATCTTTAAAACAACAAACGACTTGTTCGCTATTCGAGTAGTTATTAATTAAATTGATGATTTCTTTTTGAGCATGGAACATCAAAAGTATGCCAAAATATTTATTTATTATTAAGTGACTCAAGATCAAGCATTCAGTATTTTCTCATTTATTTGCTCCCTGCAATGAAGGCAAAATGTTTAATAAATAATATGTAGCCTAACTAAATTTGAACGTGTTCACATACTTTGAACTAATTTTTAATGATAAAATAATGTAATAAATACGTTTGAATCCATGTATTACATTGCTTTTATTTATTTATGAATGTACAATTAGCATTTCGGCTGTGTACTTGCAGAACGACACAGAAACCAACGCAGAACTATAAATGCAAACCAACGTGTTGCCAATTACACATAGCCTAAGTGGGCGCGCAGTCGCCGGTCCTTGGCTGGCCCGTGACTGTGTTGGCACATCAACTGCCTCGAGTTGCTAGCAGTATTGCTTACCCTGTGGAGGCTTTTGCCGTTGATCCAGGGCAAGCACGTGTTGGTCCGGACGGACAACATGGCAATGGTAGCGTACATCAACCGCCAAGGCGGTGTGCGCTCTCGTCACATGTCGCAACTCGCCCGCTGTCTCCTCCTCTGGAGTCACCAGTGACTCAAGTCATTGCAAGCCACTCACATCCTGGGCAACCTCAACAGCACAGCGGACGCGCTGTTGCGGCAGGTCACACTCGGGGAAGAGTGGAGACTCCACCCTCAGGTGATCCAGCTGATCTGGAGTCGATTCGGTCAAGTGCAGGTGGACCAGTTCACTTCCCGGGAATCCTCCCACTGCCTGCTCTGGTATTTCCTGACCGAAGCTCCCCTCAGCACAGATGCACTGGCATGCAGCTGCCCCCTGGGGCTACGCAAGTATGTGTTCCCCCAGTGAGCCTACTTGCACAGACCTTTTGCAAGGTCAGGGAGGAAAAGGAGCAGGTCATCCTAGTAGCACCCTACTGACCTACCCAGACCTGGTTCTCAGATCTCACGCTCCTCGCGACAGCCCCCCCTGGCCAATTCCCCTGAGGATGGACCTTCTTTCTCAGGGACGGGGCACCATCTGGCACCCATGACCAGACCTCTGGAATCTCCAAGTCTGGCCCATGGATGGGATGCGGAAGACCTAAGTGGCCTACCACTGGTGGTGGTAGACATGGTCACTCAGGCCAGGGCTCCCCCTACGAGGCGCCTGTATGCTTTGAAGTGACGTCTGTTCGCTAAGTGGTGTTCTTCCCGACGAGAAGACCCCCAGATATGCGTAGTTGGATCAGTGCTTTCCTTCCTGCAGGAGGGGCTGGAGGGGCTTGAAGGTGTATGTAGCTGCTATATCGGCACATCACGATGCAGTAGATGGTAAGTATTTGGGGAAGCACGAATTCATCGTCAGGTTCCTGAGAGGATTTAGGGGGTTAAACCCCCCCATATTGCCTCTCATCCCCTCGTGGGACCTCTCCATGGTCCTTCGGGGCCTACAGGGAGCTCCATTTGAGCCCCTAGAGTCAGCTGAGCTAAAGGCATTCTCTTTGAAGACTGCTGTCCTGACGGCGCTCACCTCCATCAAGAGGGTAGGGGACTGCAGGCGTTCTCTGTCAGCGAAACGTGCCTGGAGTTCGGTCTGGGTTGCTCTCATGTGATCCCGAGACCACGACCGGGCTATGTGCCCAAGGTTCCCAAGACCCCGTTTAGGGATCAGGTGGTGAACCTGCAAGCGAAGCTGCCCCGGGAGGAGGCAGACCCAGCTTTATCGTTGCTGTGTCCGATGCGTGCTTTGCACATCTATTGGGATCATGCGCAGAGCTCTAGATGCTCTGAGCAGCCCTTTGTCTGCTTTGGCGGACAGCGGAAAGGGAGCGCTGTCTCCAAACAGAGGATCGCCCACTGGGTCATTGACGCCATCGCTATGGCATATCACGCCCAGGATGTGCCGCCCCCCTTGGGGCTATGAGCTCACTCTACTAGGAGTGTGGCGGCCTCCTGGGCTCTGACCAATGGCACCCCTTTAGCAGACATCTGCAGAGCGGTGGGCTGGGCAACACCCAATACCTCTGCGAGATTCTATAATCTCCGGGTTGAGCTGGTTTTGCCCCGTGTTTTCAGGTACGAACAGGTAAGTTCCAGGACAGCTGGCTGGGTGTACCACTTGCACATAGGGCCTTTCCCCTCCCCCAGGTGAAGACGTGCGCTTTGACTCCCAGTCGTGTCCACAAAGTTGTGGACCCTGGATGACTTTCCTCCTTAGCCCTGCGGCAGGCGGGTTTGCGGAGAAACTCGCTGCCGGCCCAGTACATGTGCTAACTAGGCCCTGTACTGGGGTAGGTGCTCCACATGCACTGGTTCCCCGTAGGTAACCCTGTGTGATGTATCTTCTGCAAAATGGTTTCCCTGTTGGTAAACTGCGTCTTCCTTGGGCAGAGGTTCCTCTACCCCTGGTTACCATGCCTGTAGAGCTCCTCCCCCCTCGGGTAGGACCTACCACAGGACTTTTCCACATAACATACTTCCGACAAATCTCGGTAAGACCATGTGACATGCGAGGTGTGGTCTCCGTGGTGTCTTCCCCTTGGGAGTGACACCCCCCCTGACACGGACACTTATGGCCCCCAGTTGGTAAATGATTTCCACTCTTTTTGGGGAGAAAAAAAGAGGAGAAGAGGCCACGGCTGGGCTAGCCTGTCCCCATTTTTTGGGAAGTTGACTTATCCCCGAAGTATAGGGAACCATTCGACACTCGTAGGAGCATCGGGGGAGGTTATGTGATGGCCTGGTGCGCTGGCTACGAGGCACACAGCGGTCTGCCTGTCTCGCACTGCCAGTCCACATAACAGTTCAGTCGTTGTGGTGTATTGTATAGGGACCCCTAGTGTCACTACATCAACACAACGTCGAGTGAGTGACAGATAGAGAACGTCCTGGTTACTTTCTTAACCTCCGTTCCCTGATGGAGGGAACGAGACGTTGTATCCCTCTTGCCACAACACTGAACTACCCGCTGAAATGGCCGGGACCTTGTCTCGGCTCCTCAGCACAAAACCTGAATGAGTGGTTGCGAGCCAGCTCCTTTTATACCCATATGTCCAGGGGAGTGGCATGTAAATTCCACTCGCCAATTCCCATTGGCCTTTTTTCAAAGATCAGAGGTGTTTGGGGCTCCCAAGGGTGACCTCTATTGTCACTACATCGACACAACATCTCGTTCCCTCCATCAGAGAACGGAGGTTACGAAAGTAACCAGGATGTTTTCTTGTCATTTGTGGCGAAAGCAGTTATGGTAATTGCCTTTGTACATTCTAGACATGTAAATTCAATTTGTGTTGCTTTGTTCTGCTTTAAAAGACTGACAATTGCGAGAGCCAGTAGCATTCAAGTGCAGGCTGTGAAGGAGCATATCGTTGGTTTGACCCACTAAACAAATAAACCCCTTCACTGAACTAGTATTTGGTCATTTGAGTCTGTACAAACTGAATGTACTGGTACACGTCACCATTGACCAGTGAGTGCAGTTCATGTATAAAAGAGAGGAGGAAGCAAGTTATTTGTTCAGTTCGACAATCTCATTTAACAAGAAAAAGAGGTGGATTATTATGAAGAAAAGTGTATGATGACCTCACATTACAATGACAAAAGGACATAACTGACACTCATAATTATTTTTTTAGACTAGTATTGTTGTCTTTTTTGTATCGCTTGATAAAGAGTCATGCTTAGTAGTTCACAATGTGACATTTGTGGGGAAATGTGTTTGATGCTTAAACACTTTGCAGTGCTGAAGTCTCTTTGTTTGTTGACACGTAAATTTTAATAAAAAATAATTAGACTTGTTCAGAACATGAATGACTGTGCTTGATTAATGCAAATTATTTGTTCAAAACAATTTCTGTGAAACTTGCTAAATAAACATTAGCTAACAATACTATGTACATTTTTAGCTAAATATAAATAACTTTTTTGGCCGGTTTTGTCACTTGTGGAAGATAGTCAAACCTTTTTAGGTACGAAGCATTTATATGTAGTTTTTTTTTTTTCTAGAAAAACTGATGTGACCGTCATCGGCGAGCCTCTTTTTATATCAAACATTTTTTGCCAGTTTCTGTGAAACTTGCTAAATAAACATTAGCTAGCAATACTATATACATTTTTAACTAAATATCAATAACTTTTTTTGCCAATTTTGTCGCTTGTGAAAAATCCGCCTGAAGTAATGTGAGGCATAGAGCAGACGCTGTTCAGACCTGCCTGGAAACTGGCCTGCTAGTTAGATAAGATATCTAGCTTGTTGATTTTCCCATGTAATAAATGAAATGGTAGATATCTTTCTATAATTTAGCAGACAGCCTTACCCATCCATCACACAGACATGATTTTAGATTGTGTGTAGCTTCCTGTTCACAAGGAAAGTGTGAGAGGGCTGTCTGTAGTTGGACATTCTGCTACCAATTGTTGTACTTTTTTCTGTTGTAGAGATGGATAGAGACAATGGCTCCCTGCTCAGCACCCTCAAGAGGAGGAGGCAGCTGACTGCTGATGAGCTTAGGTTCATAGCAGAGGAGGACATGGCTCATGAGGGCATGAGCACATAGGAGGAAAATCAGCTGGACCAGGAACTACTGCAGGAAGACCCGGACCACGAGGAAATGGAGGATGAGTTGGAACCTGATCCCCAGCCTAGACCATCAACGGGGTATGTATGAATGTGTATGTATTGTTTGTTTCTATATCTCATTTGACTGATACTCACAGTAACACTAACACTGTTACTCTTATTATTTTGGGTATGGCTAGCCATTCTCGCACAGGTCCCAAGTCAGCTAGAAAGCATAAACGCTTCCCTGATTCTGTTTCTTATCCCTCGTACTCTGACATCGATTCACAGGCACCAAAACCTCTCCAATTTAAGCCTAGCCGTCCATTCGGTATTGATTTAGGTAGCGTGTGTCAGGCTGTGCGGTCAACCTCCAACATGTTGCGAGAAATTGATTTTTTCATGCTGTTTTTTTACTCAGGCTGTAGTTGCTGAGATATGCAGCTTTACACACCGTCAGGGGTGGGAGCTCATCCTAAACTGTCCATCATATTCCAGCTACCAAGGAGCTTGGATAGAGGTGACCCCCGATTAATTTGACAAATTTCTTGGGTTGTTCATTTACATGGGGTTTTCAATTCTCCCTGATTCCCATCGTTATTGGGGAACCAAGTCACTTCAGGGCTCGTGGGCGAGGGGATTTATGTCGCGCGACTGCTACAAGGCTCTTTTAGCAGCTCTACATGTTGTAGACCATACCACAGAGGATAATCAGGATCACCTTAGGAAGTTGCGTTACCTTATGGACCACTTCAAACAAAAATGCCAGCAGCTCTTTCAGCCTAACCAAAATCTCGCAATAGATGAACGTATGGTCAAGTCTAAAGCTCGGTCAGGATTTAAACAATACATGAAGGGCAAGCCTACTCGGTGGGGTTTTAAATTATGGGTAATTACAACATCAGACTTGGGGTATACTCGCGATTTTAACGTTTACACAGGTAGTCATGATGGGCGTGTCACTAACTTGGCCACCAAAGTAGTTGAATTGTTACTGCAGCCATTCAAAGACCAGGGCCACAATGTTTGGTTTGACAACTTTTACACGTCCCCAGCTCTTATGGTTAAGTTGTTAGAAATGGGAACTAATGCCTGTGGGACATGCAGGATGAATCGTAAACTGTTTAAATTCCTGCAGAATTTAAAGACATCAAAAGATGGGAATGCAAGACAGCTCATGGGTATATGAGGTGGTGTAGGATTGAGGGGAATATACTTGTATTTCAGTGGAAGGACATGCGTGCAGTTGCATGCCCCTCCAATTTCTACAATGCGAATGGCTCAACCGAAATTACTAGGTTTGTTAAAAATGATGGCGACTGGACAAAAGAAGTAGCTCTCCAGCCCACTGTCATCAGCGATTATAACAAAAACATGGGCGGTGTTGATAGGTCAGACCAAATAATAAAATCTTACGACGTCCTACAAAAAACTCAGAAGTGGTGGAAGACTCTTTTTATCCACTTCATAGACATTGCCATCATCAGTAGTTTCATATTGTTTAAGGAATGGCAACACATTCATGTGGCACCAGGGGATGAGCGTAGACTGGTGAACTTAACCCAGATAGATTTCAGAGAAAACCTGGCTCGTCAGCTGGGAGGTATCGATATTCACACAAGTTTGCCTTTGCATACACTAAAGCCTGTAGTCCCTCCTTCGTCATCATGCCACACAACCCATGTCCCTAAATTTGAAGCGTCCTCTAAGAGATGTTGGCTATGCTATCAGATAAGTAGGACTGAAAATATAACTAAAGTAGCTTGTTGCGGCATTAGAATGTAATGGCAAAAGACTTTGCTTGGTTCACAGTAGGAACTGTTTTCAGTCTTGGCACTCAGCTGAGTGTGACCAGAGGCCTAGGTTGGGCTGTGTTTACTGGTGTGGGTCCTCCCCCTCCCCTCTTTTCTCCCTCTTTTCTCTCCACAGGTATTGCAGTTGTTGAGTATTTATGAATTGATATATATTCTGTTCCTGCACTCTTTATTCAAAATGTATTTACTGTAGATAGTTCGAAAGTTCGATTTTGTATGTTTTGCTGTGTAATTTGTGTGTAATTCTAATGTTCAAATTAAATAAAGTGTGTGTTTTATTGAACACATAAATTGTATATTTCAGTGTTTGTGTCCTTCAATTTCAGATGCAATCTCAATTTATTATTACAGGTGCTCAAAAGGAGTATTTGAGGAGAGGTCATGTGAAATGTATCTTAACATTCTAAATGTTTGTTTTATTCCGTTTTCCCACTAATCACTAGAATGGTCATAACTTTTAAACAGTAGATTATATTTCTAATCTGTCTGCTATTCTACATTGCACACAAAATTATGTATATTTCATACACTGTAAGTTTCCCTCTAGCTTGTAAATAAAATGGTTGAAAATGCAGTTGTCTGATGAAGTATGGTGGCCAGAGAAGATTTTTGTAAAAATTGCTGTATGAAATCTTATTGATAAAGGATGATTAGCCTTAAATAATCATACATATATTTATATCATTTGAAAGCCCTAATTCTTCTCTTCAATATGGTATATACAGTTCAGGTGTGTGATGTTATATGAATATGAATGTAATATGAATATGGATATGAATATCATATTCTGGCACAGAATGGAATTTTCTGAATTTTGGGCTCAGGCTTTAAAGGGTTAATATACAATTTGAGTAACCCGATCTCAAATCAAGGTGTGTTAAATTAAGTTTTAACGGTTGGTCAGGCAGCGGTCTATAGACTCAATACACATATTTCGTTTTCCTCTGTTACAGATCATTTCCATTCATTTCCTGTCAAAACCCATTAATTAACCTGTGCTCATGTGTGTCTATATGTGTCAGTTCAGTTGTATGTTGTAGATTTGTCAATAAAGTTTGTTTGTATTCAAAAGAGTAGTTCTTCTTATCGTGTCCAGCAGCAAAGTAATCTATATAAAGTCCATCCAATAGGTTCACACAGTTCTTCCCAACATCGTTATATTCTACTAGGTCAGTCATATGGCAAGGTGAGGCCAGCAGAGGGCATGTCAGGAGGTAGTCCATGGTTTGTTGCTCTTTACCACATTCACAGCAGCCGTCTCTATTTAAATGTCCCAATTTTTGCAATCTTTACCCCGAAGGGGCCCGTTTATTTACAAATTCGATGTTGAAAAAGGCAAGGTGTAGAGTAATTGGTAATTGGTAGGTGAACAGTGTGTATGGGTCCCTCTGGGGTGGTGCAGCATGGTGGTGGTAGGTGGGTGATCCAGCAGCTTGCTATGATGCGGAGATTGCTATTCTGGGTTTTACTCCTTATCTGTGGGGAGAACACACAAAACATTAGTCTCTGGGTTTAGGCACTTCCCCCTGTCCCTCTGCCAAGACACTGTTTATATTTTTGCTGATTAGATGCCAGGATTGGCATCAGGTGTGCTCCATTTGCTCTCTCCACTCTTCTCATTTCAGTGTTGATAGTGGTTGCCAGGGGCGACGCTGACTTGTGTTTGGCTGACTCGCCACAACTAATTACAAACACTAATGCCAAGGTCTCTGGAAATAGGTTTGGATAGTGATATATTTAATTTCTGCCTTATCGAGTGATAAGCTGTGATGGAAACATCTTTCACTGGTTTGCTGAGGTGTGTTGCAGTAAAGTAGCTGGATTTTGTTTCCACAGCCTTAAACATGAAGGACTGGGGAATGCTGATCTCCTTCAAGTACCAAGAGGGTTCTTGCAGTCTAGAACATGCAGAAATACAGTCCTTATGTTGGTGCAAGATTATTTATCTGGAACATGCAGGTGCCTGAAACTTAAAGAGGTTTGCTTGCTAGAGCTAAACCTTGTCACTGGTACCTATGTACTTATGTCCCTGGTATACTGTTCCTTCTTGACCAGAGACGTAGGAATGTACAGTGTTTTTCTGGTATCCTGTTATTCTGTCTCCCACCACCGAAGATGCAGATGGTACAAATAGTGAGTCCATTGGACGGATACATTTATATCTTCCTGATGAGGAGGAGATTCCAGTTTGGCACTTTTCTGTTCCAGTGTTCTGATTGGCTGTTGGAATCAGAGGCAGCTAAAGTTCTAAGTCTAAAGTTCACAGTTAAAAAAGTTTCTTTAGGGTTTTACTTTTGCATTGTTCACTTTCCAAACCACTTCCAAAATACTCTTGGCATTGTGCAGAATGCATAGAGTCCAAACATGTTGCTGAAAGGTTGAACTATCACCAATGCATTCATTTATACATTAACAGCTACATTTATGTGAACTTTTGTGTCACAAATAGTTGTTGTTAAGCTTATTGTTAATTCTCTGAATGAATATGGAGTAGATGTGATGCTCTTTTATGTGTATTTTAGGAATAAAATATGATGTCTGGCTGGCACAGGCTGCAGTTAGTCGTCATCACATGGCGACAGCGAACTTGAAGAATAGGGAAATTTCGTTGGGCTTCAAAGAAATACAAAGTTGGGTAGGGCTGAATAATTAACCGAAATAACATAAAAATTGCGATATGACCCAGTACAATTTTCAACCCACAAGGTCTGTGATTTAATTAAATAAATGAATAGTCTCAACGCTCTGCCTGCTGTGCTGCGCCTATGTGCACAGCTGTTTTGTCTGTAGTGTGTAGTGCTTTCTTAAATACAACGGGATCATTGTATTACACATCTGGTTTCAGAGTGGTTCTGTGCTCCATACACACAAACTCTATCTATCTGGTGCCCTGAGTGACAGATGTGCTCTGAGTTCAGTTAGGTGTTCTTTAGTGATACAAGCACATCATTTAAAGTGCCCCAGATTTACTTTAATTACACATTTGTGTAATTTCACATACCTCTATGTTTGGCCGCTACAATTTACTATATGCATTTTAAATAATCCCATGAGAGTGGGTTTTTGTTGACAACAAGGCAGATGTGAGCATTTCACTGCATTAAAAGATTGTTGTCAGCTCAACTTCAAACAACAGAAAACTTCCGTCCCTTCAGTTTTCAAAATAAAGGGGGTTTACCAGGACTGCATAGCAAGTTAAGAAATTATTAAAGAAAGAAATTACTATTAAATAATAATAAATAATAATAGTAATAATATTAATTATTATTATACAATAATATATTTCTATAATAATTTCTTAACTTAATATTATTATTATTGCAATAATATAATATTCAAGTTGACTGTGTTTAAAAAAAAATAATGATGAAACGTGAACTGGCCCTTTCACAAATTCAATGTGCAATGTGATTTTAATGTTTTCCCACCCCCTCTGTTTCACTGTTTTATTTATTTATTTAGTTTGGTTCTTTTTTAGAGGACTCAAGTGTGAACACTCTTTCTAGAACAGTATTTCTGGTCAGCAGTTAAGCATGGGCAAAACATTTTTCATGTTTTTTTTTGTTTTTGTTTTGTGTTAATCATATCGCAGTTCAAATAGCAATTGCTATTTTTATTTTTATTTTTTCAAAATAATGGCAATTAGATTTTTTGTCCAAATCGTTCAGCCATAAAGTTGGGTAAAATCGGCGTAACAGTAAAAAGTAAACCCACATTCCTGTCTCCCAGGGGAAGCATTAATAAGGAGAACAGCAGAGGCCCTAAAACTGATCACTGTGGTACTCCATACTTTAGCTTGGTCTGACAATTCCTTGTTTACACATAAAAGTGGCAGTGGTCAGACAAATAGGACATAAACCAAGCTAATGCCTGTCCACAAATGCCAACATAATTATCAAGCCTATCCAAGAGAATGTCATGATCTATGATGTTGAAGTCATCACTAAGATCTAAAAGCAATAGAAGAGCAATGCATCCATGATAAGATGATAAGAGCAAGTAATTTGTTACTCTAAGTGCAGTCTCTGTAATATAATGGGGCCTAAATCCTGACTGAAATTCTTCACATAAAAAATTAACACAGTTGGGGGGACACTATGTTTTCTAGTATTTTCTACATAAATTGGAGATTAGAGATTGGTCTATAATTAGCCAACTCTCCAGGATCAAGCTGTGTTTTTTTTATAAGGGGTTTGATAACTGCCAGCTTGAAACTTCTGGGAAGATGTCCTTAAGGTAGCCAGTAGTTAATAATATTGAGAAGAGGTTCTGTGATTACAGGAAACACCTCTTTTAGTAACGTATTGAGTACAGGGTCTAGCATACATGTTGTTGCTTTTGATGTTTTAATATGTTTTATTAGCTCTTCCTGACCTGTGACTGAAGTTGCTTATAGTTAATAATATGAGACACTGTCTTATGAGGTGCTGTGAATGATGGTTGCATAATTCCAGTTTTGTTTCTGATGATTTCAATTTTATCATTAAAGAAATTCATAAAGTCATTACTATTGTACTGCGATGGAATACCTGGTTCAGTTCATATCTTTGTTCCTTATCAATTTAGCCACAGTACCGAATAAACACCTAGGATTGTTGTGGTTATTTTCTATGAGTTTGCTACAATATGCAGACCTAGCAGCTTTTAGAGCCTGTCTGTAGCTATAGACACTATTCTTCCTCTAGTTTTATACTCTTCCACTTGTGCTCTATTTTTGAGTCGATCTCTTCAGAACACAGGTAAGATCATTATACCATGGTGCAGGGCTTTTCTCTATAACTTTATTTAATCGAAGGGGTGCGACACTATCTAGAGTGCTAAAGAAGACTGTACCTATATTCTCTGTTACTACAGCAAGTTCTTCTAAGCTTTTTGGCTTACTGATTATTTGAGACAAATCTGGGAGATTATTAATGAAACTATCTTTAGTGGTCAAAGAATATATCTACCTGTTCGACAGCACAGCACAGATTGAGTGACATTAGCTAAGTACAACATACAAGAGATGAGGTAATGATCTGAGATGTCATCGCTCTGTGGTAGAATTGCTATATTATCAGCATCAACTCCATATGACAGAATGAAGTCTAGCATATGATTTTAGTGATAAGTTGGTCCTGTCACATTTTGTCTGACCCCAACAGAGTTGAGAATATTGAAAAATGCTAATCCCAGTGTATCATTTTAATTATGTTAATGTTGAAGTCACCAACAATTAAAGCTATATCCAGAGTAACTACTAGATCTGACATAAAATCAGCAAATTCACAAGGAAATCAGAATATGGCTCAGGTGGTCTATATACTGTACGAAGAGCAAAAGAGGATAGAGATTTTTTTTATATGTATCAGACGATGTCATATTAAGCACTATCACTTCAAAATAATTAAACTTGTATCCTGACCTCTGAGTAACACTAAGAACATCACAGTAAATTGAAGCAGCACCCCCTCCTTGGCACTTCAGGCGAGGCTCATGTTTATAACAATATCCCGGGGGAGTAGACTCATTTAAATTAATATATTAATTTGTTCTAAACCAGGTTTCAGAGCGAATCCAAACTATGAAGTGTAATAATTTAATTTACAATTAGTGCTTTGGATGAAAACGATCTAATGTATAGTAATCCTACTTTTTGAATGATGTTTATCTTAAATTTGACATGAATCAAATTTTTTCTAAATTGCTTAATGACGGTTTGTGTTTGGGTAGTTCGGGGAACAGACACAGTCTCTATATGATATGTAGATGATACAGTATCTATGGCACCATTTACACCTTGCATTAAAATGTGTTTCATATCCGGATAGTATCTGGATATTCTTTAGCTGGATTGCATTTACACCTTGCAGTCACATGTGTCTCCACTGTGATCTGATAGTGATCCAATCAAAATTACCTACACAAAATGGAAAATGCTAAATACATATAACAGCCTGTGGTAACTAAAAATTCTTCATCTTTTAGCAAATGTTAAAAACAATGCTGGATAATTCAAATGCTTTTTATCACTTTAACAGTCAGGGTTTTTCCTTCATTAACATTTTTTAAATTTCACATCACGGAAGCTAATTTAATAATATTTGTCTCACATTCAGCACTTGGCTATCGCTTGGCTATCATCTGAAATGCGCTAGTGAAGCCTGGTTTCACATGTGACATGCATAATTAGAAAACAGGTGAGAGACGCTGACTACCACCCATGGAGTCGCGAGTTCGAATCCAGGGCTTGCTGAGTGACTCCAGCCAGGTCTCCTAAGCAACCAAATTGGCCCGTTTGCTAGGAAGGGTAAAGTCACATGGGGTAACCTCCTCGTGGTCACTATAATGTGGTTGACTCCCGGTGGGGCGCGTGGCGAGTTGTGCGTGGATGCCGCGGAGAATAGCGTGAAGCCTCCACATGCGCTATATCTCTGCGGTAACACGATCAACAAGCCACGTGATAAGATGCGTGGATTGACAGTCTCAGACGCGGAGGCAGCTGAGATTCATCCTCCGCCACCTGGATTGAGGCGAGTCACTACGCCATTGGACTTAGAGCACATTGGGAATTGGGCATTCCAAATTGGGGAGAAAAAGGGGAGAAAATCAAAAAAAGAAAGAAAATAAAACAGGTGAGAGAAACGAGCGAGTGGGGATTTGAGGAGAGAGATGTGATATTCCAAGTGTATTCCAGTGGAATAATTCATTGGACATTGTTCATTTTTCATGTAACAAGATTGCAAGACAGCTGTGCCTGTAGTGTTTTTCACAATGCAATGGCAGAATTAACAGAAAAAGGCAAGAACACAGAATACATTGCTTTAATGACTGTATCTTAAAGTTATCACATAAGTAATTGATAACGTATTTGTATCCAGATGACGGAAATTCATTTGCATTTACACCTTCTTTGAATGTGGTCAGAAACTGATTCTAACCACCTCCAAATGTGGTTTGAGTGATCTGATCACGATCCGATCACATTAAGTCTTGGGTGCAGTTACACCTGTCATTTAATGCAGTCAAGTGGTATCCGATAGTGATCCGATCAATGAAAACGCATGTTAACCCTTTCACACGTACGTATTCATTGTTGCTCGAGATGTGAACTCTGAGAAAAACTTCATAACGGCTGTTAAACATCTTCAAACTGCCACTGGTCCACCTGATCGGGTGGTGTGACCTGGTGCTCCATCTACTGTGATGCTAACATTTTTTTTTCCTGTTCATTTTTTCACTCAGTTAAGATCAGTCATAACTGACATAACATGAACACACCGGAGTGCAGAGATGCCCAGCTGGTGCAAACTAACTACATCTTTACGATTTCTAAGACCACACTTAAGAAAATCGAGAGTTCATGGGAAATTTGCCGCAAACTCGCCACAGATAATTTACACATGCAAATGAGCTTTGCGGCAAATTGTCATAAGGTTTGCCAGAGGTTCACCACTACCGGGGAAGAGCTGCAAACATTTGAGGCAAATCAAAAGCTCATTTGCATGTGAAAATAACAAGTGGAAAATTTACGGCTAGTTTACACTGGCGGCCAAAAATTTGGAATAATGTACAAATTTTGCTGTTTCGGAAGGAAATTGGTACTTTAATTCACCAAAGTGGCATTCAACTGATCATAAAGTATATTAAAGACATTACTGTTGTAAAAAACAACACATTTGACATTTTTGATCAAATCTAGACAGGCCCCATTTCCAGCAGCCATCACTCCAACACTTTATCCTTGAATAATCATGCTAAATTGCTAATTTGGTACGAGAAAATCACTTTCAAAATCATAAAATCATTATATCAAACACTGCTGAAAGCTATTTGGTTCATTAAATGAAGGTTAACAATGTATTTGTGTTTGTTTTTGAGTTGCCACAGTATGCAATAGACTGGCATGTCTTAAGGTCAATATTAGGTCAAAAATGGCAAAAAAGAAACAGCTTTCTCTAGAAACTCGTCAGTCAATCATTGTTTTGAGGAATGAAGGCTATACAATGCTTAAAATTGCCAAAAAACTAAAGACTTCATACAAAGGTGTTCACTACAGTCTTCAAAGACAAAGGACAACTGGCTCTAACAAGGATAGTGTAGCATCTGGACCAATCAGACACACAATTATTCATTATTGAATGAATAATCCAACAGACGTCTCAAGACCGTAACAAGCAAAGGTCCAAGTAGGCCCAAGCAGACTACGAGATGTCTGCTCTCCCACTAATCATTATCAGTTTTTACTCCGCCTTTGCTGACACTGGTCCAGCAACTAGTGGACCTCAGAGATATTCCAGGTTGGGGAAGGTAGCCACATGCAAAAGCAAAGGAATGTGGCTGAGAAGAAACTCACTCCATTCCCTCATAAGAAAGACACATAAAGCCCATAAAACAGAATTTTCTTCATTAATTTATAGACAAACTTTTCTATAAATGAACATGCATATCCTCAGGGCATTGTGTGTATGATTATTACTGTCTCGTATAGTGTCTTTTGTACTGTATACCATTTTGTGCCTGCTTTATGACAGACCACTAGATAATGTAAAATTATTGGTAGCATGCTTCCTATCAAATTAATCCTTGTGTGATGCCCTAAACATTGGAGTATAGCACCCCCTTATAGCATGCACTGTATGCTTGTTATATTGATCAGAGCATAAAGGGGCACAAACTGCTAGCTTACTCCAATCATGCAAATGAGTCAGCTTCCAAACTTTTCCCTCTGAAAAATTGCATCTTTCTCATTGGTCAAGCCAAACTCGAGAGGATTGACCTCCCTAAGGAGTTAAAGGGCACTGTCGGAGTGACCTCCCTCTCTTTTTTTTCTCCCTTCTGCTCATGATTGCTGCTCGTGTAGGACCGGAAACACCCGGTCTGACCGCGAGGTCACGGCCGGCAGGCCTTAACACATCAAGCCATGTGTAACTTCCTCGACCATAATGGAGTCAAACTAACACCGCAAGTTCATCATCATTTCTTCATTCAACATGGAATAAATTGATTGCAACTTCAACACCATCGACTCAAGGAACCATCAAGACTTTCTCCTGAGACTGCATCTGGGCTCTCTCTCAACAGCCAAGGCATTGCAAGTATCGTACAATTAACTAACTAAACAGAGGTTTAGTATAAGCTGTGAACCCCTTTGTTAACAAAAGTGCTTTGAAGTAAGAAACTGATGGTTCTGTCAGATGGTTAAATGACTCTTGTCATAGCTTCTTTCCCCTGTTCTGTTCCAGTTTCATTCACTTTCACTTTTCCATTTCCATGTATGCGTGATTTGTGTGTATGTGTTTGTTTAGATTAGTTATGTGTTCGTGATTTAGTTAAATAAAGCTTTTGTGTACATTCTTGTGAGTTGATTCTGGTCTGCTTGTACATCAGCTTCAATTTAACGAGTTGATCACAGCTACATGCTAAGAAAGAGTTATTTTTCTGTGGCCACGGAAAATATACTTTCTGAGAGATTGATAGACAATCAATACTGAGTGTTTGCTGGACGAATAGATTAATTGATTGTAATGTTAATTCAGCTACATCAAGTTAATTCTATTAACTGATCCAAGTATTTATAATTGATTATAACGAGTTATGATTAATTATTCATATTCCCCTTTTAAAGATAATTTGACTGTGGTATATTTTGATAATCTCATCCCTGTTTTTAAAAGATTTCATTACAAAGCTGTACCTAAATATGTGTAATATTATTTTCAGTAAGCCATGAGAATAATATTACTCCTATAAAAGAATTAATCATAATTCCCTTATTAAAGCTAATTCCTTACAATAGAAATTGTGAGCAGATACAACGAGATGTTGAATTACAAATGTAATAGTGGAAAATTTTATTCAGACAAATAATCTAGTTATTTGTCATTTATCTAATTTATAATGGTTGTCGAAGGCATCTAATTCCATTATAAATTCCCTTACATAATAATGTAGAATAAGGACAGTTTAATTTAATTCCTAGCTCACACATACTGTTTGCCTACATATAATGGTGGAGGTACGCGGGCACTTCAACCCATCCCGTGTACATTTATACTACCAAATTCGCTACAATATAAAGAGATGTGGAAGGCCAGATGTACAACTAATCAAGAGGATAAGAACATCAGAGTCTCTAGTTTGAGAAATAGACACTTTACATATTCTCTGCTGACAGTTTCATTGAATTCTACCCACTCAAAACCAGTTTCATGTACAACAGTAAATAGAAGACTCAGGGGTGCAGGCCTTATGGGACAAATTGCAAAGAAAAAGCCACTTTTGAAACAGAAGAACAAAAAGAAAAGGTTAGAGTGGGCAAAGAAACACAGACATTGGACAACAGATAATTGGAAAAGAGTGTCATGGATCTTAACCCCATTGAGCTTTTGTTTGATCAGCTAGACTGTAAGGTGTGTGAGAAGTGCCCGACAAGACAGCCACATATATGGCAAGTGCTACAGGAAGCATGGGGTGAAATGTCTCCTGAGTATCTGGGCAAACTGAGAGCTAGAATGCCAAGGATCTGCAAAGCTGTCATTGCTGCACGTGGTGGATTTTTTGATGAGAACTCTTTGAAGTAGTTTAAGAAGTTTTCACATTATTAATGTTCTGACTATACATTGTGATCAGTTCAATGCCACTTTGGTGAATAAAAGTACCAATTTATTTCCATAAAAGCTAAATCTGTACATTATTCCAAACTTTTGGCTGCCAGTGTAGATTTTTTGTAAGGATATGTTGTAATATTTTTTAGGTTACATCTACAAAATTTATAAATTACAATAAAAGATAGTGACCAGTGCATATTATGACCATGTATAGTGTGTTAGCATTAGCACCATTAATGCAGAATATAAACATGACAAATTACGTATGATCTACTTTACATATGGAAGGGATGAAAGGGATGTCATGAAGTGGTGAAACTCATGAATATTAATTAGGTAATGTGTAGAGAATGTCAAAAAATCTTACACAAACTTTCCGTAAATTCGCCACTGATTATTTCCACATGAAAATGAGCTTTGCAGCAAACTTGCGCAACAAAACTTGCTCCATGTAAAACCCAAGCCTTATGGGTGTATAAGGGGAAAATGCAGGTGCATGTCTGATTGTCTCCAGGACGGACTCAGTAATACGTACAGATGAACACTAGTGTCTTTTCCGTTTTTACTGTAGCTCTTCACAATTGATGGCACTGTATTACTTGATGATGTTGCGTTTTGTGATGTGATGGTTAATCCCGGCTCTGAGACTCATCATCTGAGACTTGATGCACTATATTTGCATCTGGAGGTAGTTTGAATAGAGGCATAAAACTCTCTCAATATCTCATTATGGAGGACAACAGTGATTAAAACTGACTGGAACTACCTGAGTATAAAAAGATTGTAGCGTTTGAACTACTACATAAAGCCATTTAGGTGCCAATTGCTGTCTGGTAGCAACCACCAGAGAATGTCCGATTAGAACAAATAATTATAATGTCCAATTCTTGAGGAGGTATAAAGGCATGTTCCACTCACAGACCACTCTTTATGGAACATGAACAATCCTTTTATACTTCACAAATTGCCAGAGTTGTTTGTAAACGTGTGTGGTTTTATGCTGCATGTACACAGATTATTAAACATCTACAGTTGTGAAGAATATCTTTAGATGGATTAAAAGAGTATGAGCTGGATAAGAAATTCCTTATAAACTAAAGGCTCACATGGCTCAACTGAATTACATTGTCTTTAGGGGTCCTTAGTACAAGTGTTGTCCTACTGTCAGGTAGGTAACTGCCTAATTAAAAACCCTTATAAAGTAAAGCTTGTACTGCTGCATGGACACTAGATGGTGCTATAACCACTGTCAGCTGGCCCTCAATTTAATACAGGCACCCCCAAATGTGCATTGCAAATTTGCATCTCTGGGCCAGCACAGTACAGTTAGTCTGCAGGAAGTACTGGGAGCTGAATAAGTCGAACAACAGGCCTGACACAAGTTTGGTCTTTGAATTTCAGCTGTTCTGACTTTATTGTCAGCTCTAACCATAAGTTTTAACAGTTCCAGCAGGCCATAGGGCTCTTAGAGATTGTGGATTAGCAATCATTACCACTGTCCCAACTGTCAAGTTTTCCTTTTCTGTTCACCATTTTTGTTGAGGCTGAAGTCCAGGCAAGTAGTTGTGCAGGAAGCAGTTCCAGGACCGATCTGCCAGTACTTGGCTGTGCCTCCATCTTTTCTGGCTAAGCAGCTCAGATTCAGGGTAAACTACTTGTGGTAAGGCGATATCCAACCGCCCCATAAGGAGAGAGTTTGGGGGTCATCGGGTCTGGATCCGCTATGTCTGACGACACATATCCTAGTGGCTTCAAGTTCAGAATTCCTTCAATTTCAACTAATACAGTCCTAAGTACCTCTTCTGTGACTGTTTGGGCAACAGTGGTGGTATACAGAGCTATCTTAACAGAATGGATTTCTCTCACCCAGGATCCACCAAAGTTAGGGGCATTGGGTGGATTCTAATGAAATTCAATCTGCTGCTTTGCATGTTCATTTCATAAATGAGGATGAAGATTTTTTTAAAGCTTCTTGCAGTTCAGTTTCTCCACCCCTGCAATTGGTTCCTTGGTTAGAGCGCAATTTGGGGGTTTCCCTCTTCGAGCAACGAATCGTCTGAGACACATGAGGAAAGAGTCGGAATCAGCTTGAGACAGAAGGTCAATGTAAACTGCTTTGATGGTCAAACACTTATAAATGATACCCCAGCATTTCTAATTTCTTTGCCCTATTTTGATAGTAAATGGGCAGAAACAATCCATGCCTGTGGAATAGAAGGCAGGCTGGAAGAGTTTTAAACTGGAAGGAGGCAAGTCTGCCATCTTTGGGACTTCTGGGTTGCCACGCCATCTGTGACACTCAGTGCAGCGATGTTGAATTTCCATAATGGTTTGACACCCTCTTAGAATCCAGTAGCGCCTTCTGATTTCCACAAATACATGCTCTGTGCCAGGGTTTAGTAGGTGTGCATCGTAATGTTTAATCAGTAGCTTAGTCACTGGATGAGATGGGTCTAGTACAATTGGATGGAGGGTGTCAGAGCTTAGGGTACTGCATCTTCAAAGTCATCTTCCTACCCTGATAAGTTGTGTCAGGATCAAACTCTAGGGCTAATGTCAATAGGTGACTGCTCATAGGCACTGGATTTCCTGCTTAAAGCTGCATGTACTCTTGAGGGAAGCTTTCCATCTGAGATTGACTCAGGATTTTAAATTCAGTTTTCTTGAATGTCTCAGCAGTAGAAGTGCCAGTAGTGCTGGCCACCCCATTGAGAGATTGGGTAGTTGCTTCCAAGAGTTCTTGGAATGTGTTGAATTGACTGGCATCAACTTCAGGCGGTTCCTATTGGGTTGTCAGGAGGTAAGAGGATGTGGTTTATGCAGTTCTTCTGTATTATTAACTGGCTCCACTTTAGGTAATTTGGGCCAAGATGTTGGAGGTTTCCACAGGAATGCCAGGCCTTTAGTCCAGCGGTTACGTTCTGCAAGCTGGGACAATGAATGCCATGAGCGATATCGTCGGCTGGGTTGTCTTGCGTGTTCACGTAACACCATGTTTGGAAGTCAGTGAGCTCTTGCATCTCTGTGATTCTGGTCCCAACAAATACTTTAAAGTGGCATGAGCCTGGGGGCCTGGGTAACTCAGTGAGTAAAGCCGCTGACTACCACCCCTGGAGTCATGAGATAGAATCCATGGCGTGCTGAGTTACTGCAGCCAGGTCTACTAAGCAATCAAATTGGCCCCATTTCTAGGGAGGGTAGAGTCACATGGGGTAACCTCCTTGTGGTCACTATAATGTGGTTCTCGCACTCGGTGGGGTGCGTGGTGAGTTGTGGATGCCGTGGAGAATAGCGTGAAGCCTCTACAAGCGCTATGTCTCCGCGGTAATGTGCTCAACAAGCCACGTGATAAGATGCGCGGATTGACGGTCTCAGACGTGGAGGCAACTGATATTCGTCCTCCGCCACCCAGATTGAGGCGAGTCACTATGCCACCATGAGGACTTAGAGCACATTGGGAATTGGGCATTCCAAATTGGGAAGAAAAGGGGAGAGAAAAAAATGGGCATGAGTCTGATTGAAGCCAGTTCATAACTGTTGTGGAATCAGTCCAGTATGTAAAAATGCTCACTTCCAGGGTAAGCTCTTTTTTCAAAACGGCTGCCAGTTGGCCTCCCGTTAGAGCTGCACAAAGTTCCAGACTTGGCATTGTCTGTTGCCTTCTAGGAGCTACTCTGGATCTAGCTGCCAAGAATACCACTTCAAACTGTCCTTTGGAATACTCAGTGCAAAGATCACTAAAGATATGAACACTTCTTGTGCTGACTACTGGGTCTAGATTTGTAGTGTAGCACCTAGGCAGAGTGACACTAGATAGTTGTGGAAGCTCATCTTCCCATGTTAGCCATGCATGTTGGAGGTCAGCGGGTAGTTCAGGACTGTCCTACTCCCTTTTCTTGTCCCAGAGCCTTTGAACCAGGATCTTAGCTCAGGTGGTGAAGGCTATTATAAACCCCAATGGATCATCCTGGCTGGAGAGGATGCAATATGTTTCACATAGTGGGTTCAGCTTTCTCTATGTGGCCATGTTTGTAGCCAAGCATATTAGATCCACACTGCCATCTCTGTCCTAGTGTGCACTCCTGAGGGTCTGCTCAGTCTAGACTGAACCAGAGTTCACTGCTCTCTGATCTGATCTCCTAAGGCAGGTGATTTATCAGTTGAGGAGTGTTGCTAGCCCACTAGCGTAGTTCAAATCCACCATCTGCAAGCAGATGTCACATGTTATCCACTAATTTCCTGGCCATATCAAGGGAAGGGACACTTTGTAGCCAGTTATCCACATAGAAGCAATGCTCCACAGATGCACACACATCAGTGTCAGGTTGGCTATGGTCTTCAACATGTTTTTGTAGAGCAAATGTGGTGCAGTACGGGCTACAGGTGGTTCCAAAAGGTAGCACTAGCCATTGGTAGATAACAAGTGGGTTGCTTGGATTCAAGTCTCGCCACAGAAACCTCAGGAAATGTTGGTCTCCTGGCAGGATTCAAATTTGATGAAACATCCAATTTATATCACTGCTAATGGATATAGTATGCTCCTTGAAACGGAGAAGTACTCTGAGCAGTGTTGCACCTAATGTAGGTCCAGGAAGGAGGTGGTCGTTTAAGCTCTGTCCCTTGTGGTTGAAGGAGCAGCTGAAAACAATCCTGAGCTGCCTCATGAAGTATGGTGTGTTCTGACCCATCATCCAAAAGAGCATAATTGTCTAGTAAAAGGTCACCATTACATAAGATGACTCTGCTTATTTTTAGCAACAGCTTTCTGCTGCTTGTAGGTTGATCTACATACTTTTCCAGGGTTTCAACAGGAGTGCTGGTAGGATGGCTGGTCTCCCCAGATGCACCAGTTGCATAGACACTCTTTCCTGAAATAACATCATGTAGAACCTCTAAATGCCTCTTTTGACATTTCCTGCATTTCGCTTTGAGAGTACACTGGCCTGCTTGATGAACACGCTCACATTTCCAGCATCTCTGATTGGATTTAATCCAGGTCTCAATCTGCTCTTTGGACAGTAACTGGAAGTTTGAACACTGATTGAGTGCTGCGTTGTGTTACAGAATGGGTAGAATTTATTTGGCTTCTGTTGTGGTTTCACTTCTGCCATGTCATTGTGGGGAGGCAGTCCAGGTTTAAAGGCTTGCTTTTGTTCACTTCCGTGAAAGATAGCAGTAGACTTGTAAGCGACTTTAGGTCCTCTTTGTTGTTCTTTGCGGGGAGCTTGCCTCTCTCTACTTGGATCAGTACTGAATAGAGTACCGTCCTCTTGGACCCTCACATCATACTCCAGCCACTATGCTAGGTCAAGTAAGGTAGGTATTGGTGTTTTGAGGGGATTCACATACATCTTAAAGTTTACCCTGAGGTCGTGGGGCAAAAAAACAAGACTCTTTGAGGCAGAAATGAGCTCTGATGTCTGTGGTCAGGATGGTGATAATGTCCAGAGTGCTGCCTTGGGTTATGTTGGTAAGAATCAGAATTCTCACACCTATGGCAAAATGATCACTCATTACTGGAAGTTGATCGGTCAGATGATGGGGATGGTGACCTGGCAGACTTAGAGCATATTTTCATAATTTGAAGCTCTTTGATGATCTCATCAATCCTGTCACCCTGGCTTTCTGCATGCAATATGTCCTCACGGTGTTTCACTGGCTTATTTCGGTCATAACGTGGATTTTTGTTATCTCTTTTAGACGTTACTCTGTTTCCTGATGACAAGGAAAAACATTGACCTGATGAGGCTGAGGCTTCATCCTCAATGTTACTTGTTGGCCTTCTTGGCGAATGAACCAAATGAGATGGTGACAGGGGTGATGGGGAGTGCTTTTCAGAAAGTTCTCTGATGTCACATCTAAGCTGGTTATTCTCCTCTTGCAGACCTTTCAAGCACATCTGAAGTACTTTAGGAGAGGGGTATGGGTTCCTCTCAAAAGCAGGAACATAGTCAATGCCATCAACAAGTGTGTTAAGAGGCGGCGATGTACTTCCTGTGGCTTCAATTAACGGCTCTCCATTGTTGGAGTGGTCTGTTGGTATGTGTGCAGGTCTTTCCTCTTGCACATAATCAACCTCATAGTCTTCTGTGCTCTACGAAGGGGACAAACGGTTGCATCACAAGACTCCTCTCTCTGTGTAGACATTATCACTGCTCTAAAAGCTGCAGGATCCGGCTCAAAGGACCATGTTAAAATATTGTAGCATTTGAACTACTGCATAAAGGCACTTAGGTGCCAATTGCTTTCCGGTAGCAACCACCAGAGAATGTCCGATTAGAACAAATAATTATAATGGCCAATTCTTGAGGAGGCACATTCCACTCACAGACCACTCTTTATGGAACATGAACAATCTTTTTATTCTTCACAACTTGCCAGAGTTGGTTGTAAACATGTGTGGTTGTATTGCTGCACGCACACAGTTTATATATATAAAGTTTATATATAATATGTTTAGATGGATTAAGATTTTGAGCTGGATAAAAAATTCCTTATAAACTAAAGGCTCACATGGCTTAACTAAATTACATCGTCTTTTGGGGTCCTTAGCACAAGTTGGGTCCTAATGTCAGGTAGGTAACTAATTGCCTGATTAAAACCTTTATAAAAGGAAAGCTTGTACTGCTGCATGGACACAAGATGGTGATATAACCATTGTCAGCTGGCCCTCAGTTTAATACACTGAGCATTAAACATTTTTATGGTTTTAATGCACGCATTCCAGCCAATAAGAAACGAGTATTCGAATAGAACATAGTATAAATAACATTAACTCTTGTTAAACAGCTTTTTCTAAAACTGATTTCATGTAGATTCTGTTTATAGAATGAGGCATGTAGTCATTGATAAAACATTTTAATTTCTCATTGGATAATGTTTTACATTTAGTCTGTTGACAGGACAGCGTGCATCTCATATTTAAATGCTTTTCTAAACGCCTCCCCCAGTGGTGTGGGCAGTGTCCGAATGTTCACAAACAGTATATCAGCCCTAACAATCGATGTTTAAACCGATGATTAAGAACTTTCCTGAAAGAATTTGAATCGGTTGAAGCACTTGACCGAAGGGAAAGTGGTCGACACAGCTGAATTAGAGTGAGACTGGCTTTCAAATCTCATTTGCTTCTATGTGGTGCCTTTTAGGCTTTGTGATGTTCTGCCCTTGGTGAGTTATTTCAATAAGCAGCTTTGTGTAATATGTTTGAATTCTGGATTTTGCATGAATAAAATGAGTTGCTGTGTTGGTCTTCTTGGAGCCAGGTTTGTGATAATGAACACATGTGTGGACCATCTGGATTGACAGAGCTCGTGTTGTGTGGGGATCTGTTGACTGCCCCCCAGTCACGCATGCTGACCCACTGCCACAAACTCCATCCAGATTCGATACACTGTCTGTGACAGACACTAGGTAAAAGCCAAATAACTGAGAATGGGACAAAAAAATATAAAATGATTGACATTAAAAGGGCCATGAAATCCTCTTTTTTAAATAGTTTTATTATCTTTCCTGAGGTCCACTGATAATGTTAGTAAAGATTTTGTTTCATTTAAACAGACATAATTTAGTAATATATGATTATTTTGCACCCTATCTCTGGCCCTCTGTCTGAAATGCTCAGTTTAGCCCTAAGCGCCTCCTTAAAACTTAAACATAAACTACCACTGTAATGATTGGCTAACATCATGTAGCCCCTCGAATAGTGCCATTTTTTAAACTCAATCAGAAGGGATTGATCCAGATAACAACAATATAAAGCTAAATATCAGGGTTAACACATAATGCACATCCAACACATTGCATCCAGATATATTTAACTGTTCATCTCAAGCACAACTGTTAACATTCACACCCTGTCTACACTGGACGTGAGAGGCACGTCGCGTCAAAAGCAACAGAAGAACCAATTATAATCAGTGATGCTGTCTACTATGGAAGCGTCCATTGTGGCATGTCACGGCAACAATAAACAGGTGTCCTGTTCCATTTTGCACTGGCGCTACTACTGCCGTTGCCAACAACGCAAATAAACAGTTTAGAAAGTTTGTGTCGTCACAACCAATGTAGACAGCCTGTCAGCACTATGAACAATTAAACAACCATGACATTTGAAATATTAATGAATGGAAATGTTTACTTACGTAAATCGGGTACAACAGTGATTTTAACTGCCCCGTATCCTTCGCTGACAATTCCTTGGCAATGTTTGACTTGTTTTATGACTTCTTCACAAGCTACACACATCAGGCTCTGTTCCAAAACTTAGTGAGCTGCTTTACGGTCTCCTGTCTACATAGGCAGCTGTCTTCTATGGCAGCATCCTTACTGAAATGATGTCTCATAAGAGAGCAATTTGAAACGCTCTACTTAGGCAGCAGTTCCGTGCGACATTCAAATAGCGCACGTCTCGAGACTCAACTTGCCACTGATTTCAATAGAGGTGATGCGAAAGGAACAATGCGATACTCTAATGAGCATAAATACACATAGCACACACATTTTGGGTCAAATAGTCAGTCTTCTATGACATTAAATAAATTGTATTGATACTTTTCACTATTTAATCTGTTAGAAGTATATTTATAATCCAAATTTCTCTCGCTTTGTCAGCCATTTTGGATTTATTTTTCCATCAAGCTCATCACAGTGCATTCTGGGATCACTTGGATGCTAACTTAAAATTTGTCCTAAATGATGTATCTTATGAGGCAGCATAATTAAGAACAGACTTCGCATCAGAAGCACGCTTATGATGTCTTAAAATGCTGCCTCCAGAGGAAGCTCACTAGATTTTGGAACAAACCCCCAGTTTCCAGTAACATCCTGCACTGAAACAAATAAAAATGGTCAAAAGACAAATATCTAGTGTGTTTACATACACCAAGAATTAAAAATAGCGCTGATGGGCGAAAGAACAGTTTGTTGAGCAGCTTAAGCAACAAAACAACAAGTGGCAGCAGCTGATGAAACCTCCTCTTCTCTTCAGAGTTGAAACTTGACACAGCATCTTTTAAAAGTGTGCTAGAGACATGACAACAGTCAAAGACATCGGTGTAGGGCATGGTTATATACAAAATTAATTACAAATAGTCCAGATGGGACCCATTTGAGGTTCAGGAGTAGGGAGGCCACAGTAGGCCTTTTGTCCTTCTCTCTGTCTGTTTACGAAGTGAGCACCAGTGGGCATGGGTGCGATGATTTTAAAGTAGCGTTGATGTTATTGCTTTAGAGGTGGTCATGAATGAATGAGTACCCATTGTGAAATTACTAATATACGTATGTAGACAACGAGGTGTTTTGGCAGTTTGGTTTCAACAAATGTTTGTATTGCATTGGGTATTATGTTTTTATAGTAAAAATACCTCTTATATGTCAAAATATCAAGTAAAATTTGATTCCTCATGAATTGACCCCTTTAAATCTACCAATGAATTACTTGTTGTTTATCAAATTCAACAATACAGCAAGCAGCACTGTATTGTTCTAGATTAAAATAAAGATAGAAATCATAAAACATAAAACTTTGTGTCTTCATTTTGAACAATATATCTATTTTCATAAATAGATATTTGCAGTAAATTTCTGAATTCCAAAAACTAGATATAGGTAGTCAACTAACTGAAGAGCCACATGTGTCGCTTATTCTAAATAATAGTGTGTGTGTGTTTTTTTTTTTTTTTTTTTTTTGGACTCTTACCATGTGAACAACATTTGGTTTTCAACAATTGAAAATGGATAAAACTGAACATTTTTCAGATGGAGCCACATTGAGAGCACCATATCTCTGGGCCCATACACAGCTTTAAAATTAATATGCAAAAAGTAAAGATTGTTCTGAACCATAATCTAAGGGATGTTAAAATATATTTAATACTTCTGGAGTAATAGGCACTCCAGCTTTGGAAAAACAACACAAAAAATAGTTTTTCCCATTTTTGGACTACATAGGCTACTCCATATACACTATTGGTATTTGATGCAACAAGGGGTGCTGAAAATAAAATAATGATGCTGCCACCTTTCTCAGTTTTTTTTTTAATTTGTCTTTTATAATCATTTTTTTTTTTTTTTTTTACTTTCAACAGTAAAAAAATAATCAAAGACCAAATTTGGAGCCACAAAACAGTGTACAGTGGGTATACAAGCAGAATGACCCTTACTATCTTGGGTATAGTTTTTTTTAACCATCATGTGAAGAATGTGAGTTATTAAGGGTTCAAGCCCGTAGGGCTGAAACCCTATTGTAATTGTAAGGATTTTTATTTTTATTATTATTCTGCCCTAAAACTGATCATGCAGACCAAACCGTAAGCCATAGAGAGCTGAAACTTTGAGGGAAGGTAGTCCCGCAGAGTACTACAGTATATCAAAGTTTCGGCTCGATCGGCCTCAAGGTGGCACTATAGTGATCATGTTTACGCTTTGGCCCATAACTTCTAAACAGTTTGTCGCACACTCAAGTGTCTTACATCATTGGATTCCTTGGTGAACAAAACATATATCTCCGATTTAATTTCCGTCATGAAAATTTTTGCGCTAATTTGCATAATTCGAAAAACCGAACTTTTTCGAACTCCGCCTAGGACGTACTGTATGTCCGATTTGCATGAAAATTGGAATATGTCTACTATGAACCCTCCTGACAAAAAGTTATCAAAGGAATTTTGATTTGTCGAAGCGTTGCGAATATATAAGACAACAAATTGGTCAGGCATCGTCCATTTTGTACGTATTGACCAATATCTACCAAATGAAAAGGCCAAATGTTATGAAACTTGATACACATATACAACAGCACATTTTGAGTCTGCATGCAAAATCGCGAAAATTCAAAATTCGCCTATAGGGGGCGCTACAACTAAAAATGCTCATAACCCCGCAACTGTATTATCAATGAAGTTGAAACTTGGTATGCTTCTTGTAGGGGCCAAATGCTAACATATTCTACAATATGACTTAGACAAATAAAAAAAAACATGGCTGCCAGCAGCCAATCAAATTTCAGCAAAATAGCTGTATAAATGGTGTGTAAATTATTGTATATTATCCAGTGTTACCTGCTATTGTGGACTACATCTAGGACTCTCTAGGTCAATAATTATTAAAGAAAAGTTGAACTTTAGTTATTTATTTAGTTATTTAGGGGTTGCATTTATCATGTGGGTTTGACCAAGTGTATCCAAAAGCCTATAATTCCTAAAATAAATATTCGAATTTCTGAAACCTTTTGGGAGATTGGGTGATTTGTGGCTTAATTATGGTTAAAAAGTAAAAAAAAAAAAAAAAACATTACCACCATAACAATTATCCTGCTTCAGGATCATTGAACACAAGACATCAGAGTCATATTTAACAACAGTTTGCAAATTCAGCAACTTACAAAGTACATATACATATACAAAATTAATGGCAGCATTAAAGTTATATATCATTAATTAGTATATATATATACTAATTAATATATAAGGAATAATTGAATCCGGCCCGTTGAAATGTTGAAAAATAATGCACACCCGAGGTGGTAATGTGCGGAGTGACCGCATTATTTTTCAACAATTCAATGGGCCGGAGTCAATTATTCCGATTATACCACGGTTACCACACCTTAAGACATCATTCAGGGTATTATCTCAAGACATTTTCTGGTTTTCGTCCCTAAAACGCTCTTGTGAGTGGAACTACTTTCTTCCGCCACATATTCAGCGTCTTGCTTTAATACAGTCGGAGCCTTCGTTGCTAATTCAAAAAGGTCACGTTAGAACTAGCAACGGAGGATAGTGAAGCTTGCGCTGCTTTACTGGAGCACTTACTGGAGTAACAAGTTAGTGCGTTTGTGCATGTGTGTGATAGTGTGCATTTGAGGGATTGAAAGAGAGACACTCAGAAAATGAGAGATCACATTGCAGCTCTCGTCAGAAGTAACATCGCTTCAAAATCGGCATATTCCCGTTATAAACCTTAACAACTTTTTTCATCCCCACTGAGATGCAGGAATGCGCTGACATGACATGACATGACATGACATGACAAAAACAAAGTTACATTCACAATACCTGACACTAAACAATGGCAAACATAAGGGCTTAAATAAAAGGACATGGGTAACAGGTAAACAAGACAACTAATCACAAGACTAAACTATAAACAAGATAACAAGACTAAATGAACTTAAACCAATGAAAAGTCAAGACTAATAATGAAGTAATCAAACAATGAACCAATGAAAACAAGACACATGAACAGGGGAAACACATGACAAGATCACATGAGGGAACAGGAAATCACATGACATGACAGGAACAGGAACTAAACTTGAAAATAAAAGACATGAAAACAAAAACAAAACACATAAACATGACACTGCGATTCTTATTAAAATACCTTACAATATTTCATTTGATGCTTCCATGAAGAATAATTCTGTTAACTTTTTCTTTCGTTTTTATAGCCAGGGGAATATAACATATGATACAATGATACACATGAATTAATTCAAGTTTGATAATCCTGTTTAAAAACAGAAAATATGGGCTAGCCCATCGGCACATTAAAAGAAAGCACAGGTTTAGAGTCTTGAAATTTTTGGATACAATTGTTTGAATATGCTGCTTAATGATGCTCGCTCATAACATCTGTGTATATGTATAAAAATACTCACAAATGATCATTCTCTCTTGAAATGTGAATTAATAAAATGCATACAAATAAACTCTCTGATTCATGGGCATCCTCGTGAACGCTGAATGTTGCAGGAAAGTGTTTATCATGGGTCTCCATTGCAGTGTTTCTCCAACAATTCAATATTGTTGTGTTTTTGCATTTGTTATTCTTCTGTTTCTACTTCTTTTTCTTCCATTTTATGGCGGTTGGCAAAATAAGCTTAACATGCATTACCTCCTCAAACTGAATGGTAGTGATGTTCGGAATAAGAGCCTTGAGGAATGCAGTCCTGGCCTGTTGAAATTCTACAGTTATAGCGCCTTAGCAGTTTAGAGTCGCTAATGTCCCATTCACGTTGTAATTGTGGCGGTAAAAATCCTACTCTGGTTGGATAACTTCGGTATATAAAACATGTATACAATAACAGATATAAAGGGGGAAAAACTGTGCAATAAAACATGTCACGTGCAGTAGGCCTATTGTTTGCTATAAACAATGCCCAGGAGCATCAGGGTACAGAACTGTCATTTGTATATGAAATGTTACTTCTTGTTAATTCATTATTTTATTGTTCTTCCTTTCTGTGCACTGGTTATTCTTCCTGAATTGCCCCAGTAGTTGAACTGTGTCTCAGCCTACTATAGAATAGAGCTCTGCAACCCGACCCGGGACCGACGGGACCCGAGAACCCGAAAGGTTTCGGGTCGGGTTCGGGTCAGTTTTTCAAGTAGGACTTCGGGTTCGGGTCGGGTTTGTAATTAATGAAAAAATAAACATGCTTACCGAACTTGTTTCGTGCACATGCTTTCACTCACAGACACGCAGAAATGAATGAGTTAGGGGCCGTTCACACCGAATGTTTTTTTGCGTGCATCTGTTCAGTTTTTCCATTGTTTAAACACATGCTGGACGAATGTCTTTGACATTTGCATCGCATCTCACATTTTCTTCAGTGTCTCGCGCAGGACTACCATATTTTAAACATGATGTCAAGTTAAAAAGAATTTAAAATTGTCAAAAACACATGTTGAGACACCTGCACTCGGTTTCATTCTTTGCACTGCATCTAGATTGTTTACAGCGCAGTTGTCACAAAGATTCAACATTCATAGAATTTGAGGCTGCATAGAGGGGACTGTTGCAGTGTTTCAGTTTATTCTGGATTGTTCTGCACCAAGAGGGGACTGTTGCAGTGTTTCATATTATTCCAGATTGTTCTGCATCAAGTGAAGTTTCAGCAAATAAACGGTAAGGCAATGCTTTTTTCCCTTCTGCTCTAGAGTACTTAGGGGCTGCTGTGCCTTATTAAAACTGTGTATGTTTACTGTTTCAGTACTGTTACGAATGTTGCTTATATGCTTACATAAAATATAGCATATTGCAACAGTACTTGCTAGAAGAAATTAGATAGTGAGCTATTTCAGGTTCGGGCTTAAAATCTGACGGTATCGTTTGGGCCGGGTACGGTCTCGTGTATGGGTTGGGTTCGGGATTCATTTTAAGGCCCATGCAGACCTCTATTACAGAATGTTAAAGAAACCATCAACAATAATTTTATTGTAATGCCCTCATATGGTTGCATTGCTGTGTGCTAAAAATTATAAACATCATTGTGATTGGAAAGCACCAGGGATCTCTTGCCTCTACACCCACTCATTTTTTCTCTATGTCTCTCTCTCTCTCCCCCTTCTCTGTCTCAACAGCATGAAATAGTAGCCAAATGCAAAATGAATACTCAGTCCATAACAGAATAAAACAGATGTCTTTAATGCTACCCTCTGCATTACACTATTACAATAATGAACTGGTGTTTTACAAGGCGAGCCATCTGCTCTCTTCATCTTAACTTTCCTGGGGCTAAGATAAATCTTAGTGCTATAAACTCTATGGAAATATATCTGATTCTCTAAGTATTGATCATTTTTCTAAATGTCACTCATTGCGTAGGGCTCTCATCTCTGTTTTATGTGAGATTATTCCTTAAGGGGAGGCTCTTTTTATTTTTATACTACTTGTCTGTCATGTGGGTAGAATAACTATGTGGGTAGTGTCAGGACTGCGTTTTGAACATACACCACAGAGAAGCCACATCATGGGCTGTTTGTGAAAAACCCTAACAAAGTAAGACACTGTCATTGAAGTTAGAGTTGAAAAGTTTTATAGGTCAGTGTATGCTGGTAAAGAGCAGTTTGAGCTATTGGCATCAGGTTGAAGAACATACTCTTGATTGTGTGTGTAAATGAGGACAGAGAAAGGACTGTTGTCAGTGTGTGCTGATAACACATTTGGCTCTTCTTGGTTAATGGAGGTTCTCTGAGGTTATCAGCTTGGTAGGAGGACAGACACACACACACACACACACACACACACACACATACACACACACACACACACACACACACACAAATAAACCCACACCTTATTGCCACAGGCTCTGTTGAAGATTAGATCTGGAAATGTGTTTACCTTCTGTGAAGAAGTGACATTGTGAAGAAATGACAGCGGTGGATCCAGGAAACAAACTCACAGTTATGGGACATTTCATTTTTCACACCAGTTCTTTTACGCAAAGACACTACATTAAATACTTTTTTAAATGTATTTAGTTTATTACATTTTTTCATGTGTTAGAAAATGACTTAGTTCAGTCATGAAATTCTACATGGCACAAGTTAATAGGTCCATTGGTATCTGTTAGCCAGTTGTTGCATATTGTATGGCCCAATCTGAGGTGCATTTCCCAAAAGCATTGTTAGCCAACTATGGTCGCAAGTTCCATAATTGCAAACAAAGTTCAACAATTTGGTGTTTCCTAAAACTTGGAAATTACAGATCTCCACCTGTGGTCAGAAACTACAGTTTCTTGACAGTTTGCAGTGTCAATGTCATTTGACTTTCCAGAGGTTTCTTTATCTTTCATTCTGTCAAGACTTTGTGAAAAGCTTGTGGAAGTCTACTGCAAGCATTTAATACAAGTTAAAGCAATTAAAAGGCAGTGCCACCAAATACTAACAAAGTATATAAACTTTTGACCCACCAAAATGTAATATAGTAAATAAAAGCTGAAAAGAATCTTTGTTATTTTGAAATGACCTCTTGGAAATGAAGTAGTTATTAGGTAATACAGTAGATACCCTAACTGACTTAACACAGGAAATGTACAGCAACATGAAATGTGCAGAGTTGTAAAAATTTTGTTTGAATGGTTTAACCCTGGGTGTAAACTTCTGGCCTCAAACTAGACCTCAACCTAAACTTTTGGCCTAGACTCTGCTTGTTATCACCAGGTGTCATCAGTAATGGCTAATCATCACTTGGAGAGATTACCTACTTTATTTCATTAAGTGCATGCTGTGATGACTTTTTCAATGGTATTTTCTGCACCTCCCAGATCAAATTCTCTACCCCTAATTGTCTCTTATTGCACACACCTGTAATGGGAACTTCTGGCTCTTTAAACGAGTCATGGGACTCGTCCAAGTGTGTGTGAACTTACTGTTCCGGTTACTGCCGACACACTGCATGAGTTTGTGTTTGTAGCTTGCTTAGTATTGCTTATTCTTATATGTTCATTATTTTATCCTTTGCCATTTTACTGTGTGCTTCGTTTTTTTCTGCTTTTCTACTGTTTCAACAACGTGTATTTTACTGCGCACACCCATTTATCTTTTTTCTTTTTTTTCCGCTTGTCTACATCTCGCGTCTCGACTGTGTGCTTTAGTTTTCTCATCTGTGTTTTACACTGATTATTGCATCAATCTCAAACATCTGCTGATCAGGAACCTTATCAAACCACATTGATCTCAAACCCTCGCCGCTCAAGAACAACCATAATAACAACAAACAATTGCAGTAAGTCATGGCATCTGCTCATGTTATTTCTTCCTGCATTGCATGCCACATGTTTATGTTAGCTTCTTCCGTCAGCAGTGAAGGATTTACATGTGATAAATATAAGAAATTAGTCAGGCTGACGGAGAAGGTAAATGAGTTCAAGACATGCATCCGAATGCTAGTGGAGGTCAGTGAGAGAGAGAAGCTGGTAGATAATATTTCAGATGCTGGTAGTACAGCGAGCAACACACACACACACTTTGGTTCTGGCTGTAGAGCCCCCGCAGCAGGGCATTTGGGTGACATCTCGGTGGCATACTTGCTCAGTAAAGCGATACCACTCTCCCGTTCCTTTTAGGGTTTCCATTCGATTCTCCCCACTCAGTGATGCAACCACTGAGAATCATATTGAAAGAGCCTTTATAATAGGTGATTCTATTGTAAGGAATGTGGAAATAGAGACTCCAGCCACAATTGTTAAATGCATTTCAGGGGCTCGGGCATCTGACATCAGATCAAATTTACAAGTGCTGGCTAATGCTAAATGTAGATTTTCTAAAATTGTTATTCATTTTGGCACTAACGATGTCTGGCTTCGCTAGTTGGAGATCACTAAAGATAATGTTAAAGAGGTGTGTGAACTTGCAAAAATGATGTCAGATATTGTAATATGCTCTGGCCCCCTCCCTGCTCATCATGGTGATGTGGTTTATAGTAGATTAGTGTCATTGAAGGGCTGGATGTCTGAATGGTGTCCGGAGAATAGCATAGGATTTATAGACAGTTGGAAGAGTTTTTGGGGTAGATCTGACCTGCTAAAGAGAGATGAACTCCATCCAGGGAAGATGCCATTCTCTTCTCTAGTAATTTGGCTCATAGTCAAAATAGTGATTAGTATTTGACTAACTGGGGCCCAGGTCAGGAAGCAGACAAACTGGTTAATCCGAACATCTGCTAGCTGCCTTGAGACATCACACAGGTCACATAAACTACAAAACATAGAAACTGTATCACCTAGATATCATATAGACACTGTGTCTGTTCCCCGAACTACCAAACACAAACCACTCACTAAATCATTTAGAAAAATTTTTATTAAGGTCAAACTTGAAAAAAATATATAATTGTAGATAATCCTATAAAGGTAGGGCTACTAAACATTAGATATCTTTCAACCAAAGCACTAATTGTAAATGAAATTACAACCTGGCTTAAACAGAATTAATATATTAGTTTAAATGAATCTACTCCCCAGGTTATTGTTATAAACATGAGGAGGAGGTGTTGCTACAATTTACAGTGAAGTTTTTGGTGTTACTCAGAGGACAGGATATAAATGTAAATTTTTGGACTAATAATGTTTAATGTGACACCATCAGATATAAATAAAAATTCACCCTTTTGACCTTGCTACAGTATATAGATCATCTGGGCCATATTCTGATTTCCTTGGTGAATTTGCAAACTTTTTATCAGATCTAGTAGTTACTGTAGATAGAGCTTTAATTGTTGGTGACTTCAACATTCACATAGATAATGAAAATGACACATTGGGATTAGCATTTATCGATATTCTCAATTCTTTTGCAGTCAAACAAAATGTGACGGGACCAACTCATCACCATAATCATCCACAAGATTTAATTCTGTCATATGGAGTTGATGTTGATACTAATGACATCTCTGATCATTACCTCATCTCTTGTTTGCTGCGATCAACTAATGTCACTCATTCTACACCATGTTATCGTTCATTCTTTCGACCACTAAAGATAGCTTCACTTATAATCTTCCAGAAATGTCTCACATCCTGAGTCAGCCAAAAAGTCCAGAAGAACTTGATGTAATAACATAAAATATAAGTACAGTCTTCGCTAGCACTCTAGATAGTATGCCCCCCCTCCCCCCCCAGATGAAAGAATATTAAAGAAAAAAGACCCGCACCATGGTACAATGATCACACTCATGCTCTCAAGAGAGCAGCTCGGAAAATGGAGCACGAGTCGAGGAATACAAAATTAGAGGTATTTTGCGGTGCATAGAAGGATCGTGTCTGTAGCTACAGACAGGCACTAAAAGCTGCTAGGTCAGCATATTTTAGCAAACTCAGAAAATTCAGTGGTAAAATATGCTGGCTACCACCCCGGAGTTTGCTAGTTCGCTAGTTCGAATCCCAGGGCGTGCTGAGTGACTCCAGCCAGGTCTCCTAAGCAACCAAATTGGCCCGGTTGCTGGGGAGGGTAGAGTCACATGGGGTAACCTCCTCGTGGTCGCTATAATGTGGTTCGTTCTTGGCGGGGCACGTGGTGAGTTGGGCGTGGTTGCCTGCGGTGGATGGCGTGAAGCCTCCACACGTGCTATGTCTCCGTGGTAACACGCTCAACAAGCCACGTGATAAGATGCGCGGGTTGACGGTCTCAGATGCGGAGGCAACTGGGATTCATCCTCCACCACCCAGACTGAGGCGAATCACTACGTGACCACAAGGACTTAAAAAGCACATTGGGAATTGGGCATTCCGAATTGGGAGAAAAATGGGAAAAATCTGTCACAGCACCTCAGAAAACAGTGTCTCATAATTTTCCTCAGGAGCAACAGTCCTTCACTGACATAGGTCATGAAGAGCTAACAAACCTTATCAAAAAAATCAAAAGACACAACATGTATGTTAGAGCCAATACCAACTAAGCTCTTAAAAGAGGTATTTCCTGTAATCTCAGAACCTCTTCTTAATATTATTAACTCATTGCTATCCTTAGGACATGTCCCAAGAAATTTTTAAAATGGCAGTTATCAAACCGCCACAGCTTGATCCTGGCGAATTGGCTAATTATAGACTGATTTAAAATCTCCCATTTACATTGAAAATACTAGAAAATGTAGTGTCCTCCCAACTATATTCATGTTTACATAGAAATGGTATATTTGAACATTTTCAGTCAGGATTTAGGCCCCATCACAGTACAGAGACTGCACTTAGCAGAGTTACAAGTGACTTATATCATCTGATCGTGGCTGCATTTCTCTTCTAGTGCTTTTAGATCTTAGTGCTGCCTTCGACACCATAGATCACGACATTCTCTTGAATAGGCTGGAGAATTATGTTGGCATTAGTTGACTTGCATTTGCATTGTTCAGGTCCTATTTATCAGACCGCTACCACTTTGTATCTGTAAACAAGGAATTATCAAATCAAATAAAAGTTAAAGGGGGCCTGGGTAGCTCCCGCTGACTACCACCCCTGGAGATTGCGAGTTCGAATCCAGGGCATGCTGAGTGACTCCAGCCAGGTCTCCTAAGCAACCAAATTGGCCCAGTTGCTAGGGAGGGTATAGTCACATGGGATAACCTCCTCATGGTCGCTATAATGTGGTTCGCTCTCAGAGGGGCACGTGGTGAGTTGTGCGTGGATGCCGCGGTGGATGGCGTGAGGCCTCCACACACACTATATCTCAACAAGCCACGTGATAAGATGTGCGGGTTGATGGTCTCAGATGCAGAGGCAACTGAGATTCGTCCTCCACCACCCAGATTGAGGCGAATCACTACGCCACCACGAGGACTTAGAGTGCATTGGGAATTGGGAAAAAAAAGAAAAAGTTATGTATGGAGTACCACAGGGATCAGTTTTAGGGCCTCTGCTTTTCTCCTTGTATATGCTTCCTCTGGGAGATATTATCAGGAATCGTGGAATAAGTTTCCACTGTTATGCCGACGATACCCAACTTTATATTTCTTTGAAACCCAACGAAATTTCACAATTCTACAAATTAGCAGAGTGTATCAATGAAATGAAAATTTCTGGCCATCCAATCTTTCTTCTACTCAATTCCAACAAAACAGAGGTACTAATTATTGGACCAAAAACCTCTAAAAATAAGCCGCTAAAATATAATTTGACTCTCGATGGATGTACTGTTACGTCGTCTTCTACGTCGAAGAACTTAGGTGTTATATTTGATACCAATCTGTCCTTTGAAATTCAAATGTCCAATGTTTGTAGAACAGCATTCTTCCACCTCAGAAATATTGCCAAGTTAAGACATACTCTCCGTTACTGATGCAAAAAAACGAATTCATGCGTTCATGACCTCAAGACTAGATTATTGTAATGCATTACTGGGAGGATGTACAGCAAGTTCAATAAATAAACTTCAATTGGTTCAAAATGCAGCTGCCAGAGTGCTGACTAGAACCATGAAATATGATCATATTAGCCCAATTTGATCATCATTACATTACTTTGGCTACCTGTTAAATTTCATATTAATTAAAAAATTCTGTTAACTACATACAAAGCTTTGAATGGTCTAGCTCCACAGTACTTAAGTGACCTACCACGCTATATTCCATCACGTTCATTACGATAACAAAATTCTGGCCTGTTAATAGTTCCTAGAATATTAAAATCCACAAAAGGAGGTAGATCCTTTTCCTATTTGTCTCCAAAACTATGGAATGGTCTCCCTAACACTGTTTGGGACACAGACACAGTCACTCAGTTTAAGTCTAGACTAAAGACTCATCTAGTTAGCCAGGCATACACGTAATTTATCCATCAACTCACAATTAGGCTGCTTTAGTTAGGTCTGCCGGAACCAGAAACATTTATCAGAAACATTTCTCATAATCTATAAATCTGCAATAAATTGAATGGCATCTACGCTAATATTATTCTATTTGTTTCCCTGTCTCAACCTCGGGATTCATAAACGTTCCTGCTTGGTGTGGGACCCACTTCTACGTGTCGCTGAGTGATGACAACAAACTACAGCCGGTGCAAGCCAGACATCACTTCAGTCTTTTATGATGGACTTCAGAGGACGAACTGATGCCAACTCCATCTGTAAGACATCGGATACTTCATATGCCACTGCCTCAACCTTGGATTTAGGATGGACCCCACCGAACCTCATCGAAATGACCTGCCGGTTGAACTGCGATGCACCTCATTGATCTCTGCTTGCATCAACTTAGTCTATGTATTCCATTTCAAGAGTGTAGTCCATCAATAAACAATCAATTAATTGCAAACAAAAGCCTTCATCAGCCAACTAACAAAGGACAACGCCTCTACGTGAACTTCTGCAGTTAATCCAGGATGGACCTCAAAGACATTAGTCATTAATCTTACAGTTCATACAAAATCTTTGTTTAAACACTGGCCCTTAACACTTAGTTTACACATTTTAAACCATGACTTGCACTGCACACAAATAACTAATATTGGCATTATATTCATGCTGTTTAGCCAGAGGGGAACTGGCCCCCACAGTGAGCCTAGTTTCTCCATTAACCAACATCTTATGTGTTCCTTGCCACAGTCGCCTTCGGCTTGCTTACTGGGGTTCTAAATACAATTATTATATAACTATTCATTTTTATTTATTTTTTTATGCACATTTTACAGTTACACAATGATGACTTTATAGATATTAGTTTCATTTTCTGTTAAAGCATGATTTTCTGTAAAGCTGCTTTGAAACTATGTGTGTTGTGAAAAGCGCTATATAAATACAAATGACTTGAAACGTTTCATTGACTCCAGACGGTCAATCGATTAACGACCTCCTGCATGCTTCCTCTCCCTCTGCCCGGCCGGCGATTATGCTAATGAAGCTCACACCTGAAAACCACTGGAAAAATTGGCTAGTGTGGTCCTGGCTTAATGCTGTGTTCCATTCAACTCATAAAGTTGGATTTTCCAACTTCCTGCTAGGAAAAGTGCAATGGAACGCTACTTGAAGTCAGAATTCCAACTTGGAAAGTCGTGCAGAAATTTTAAACTCAAATTTTGCCGAGATGCAGCAGCATGTCATCACACAAACATGTCTGCACCCAGGAAGATGTACAAAATAAGTGATAAACATTCACTTGTATTAAATAATATGGATAAATGAGTCAAAGTTCCTACATTACATGATATTAAAGCTTGTTTAACAAATGTTAGCAGAGACAAGTGTTACAAATGTGGTAAATTATACTATCTTTTGATAATCATACACCTGTAGAACAAATGCTAGTGTTACAGAATTGTTTATGAATTGGGTTGCTAGGAGACATCTCTGGTGACATTGAAACACCTGCTAAGCTAATGGGAGCATTACAGTTTTGCGTCCTTAAACATAATCTTCCGAGCATCTGACAGTGGAGTGCATTTATGGTCGGAGAATGGAGATATCAAGTAGGAATATCCCACATCCGACTTGAATGGTACGCAGCATTAGATTCAATGCTAAGTTGTAGATTAGAAGATGTTCCTGACTAGGCCAGCCTGGGAATTTCACTCAGGGAATTTATTAAATAATTAGATGACAATTAACCTCAAAAAGTATCACACAGGTTCACTCCACCAGTGAGATGTGGGTAAGGTTACAAAAATATATTTTATTGAAAATACAATGAACTAACAAAAAAAATCAATCAACAGCTAGGAATAAGACAGAATGGTTATTGCAGACAGAAGATTAACTATGTATTGTTGAAGCTTTTTACCATCCACCCAGTGGAATGGAGACAACAACAAAAAAGAAGATAGGTTTTGGGAGCTTGGCAATTTGAAGCAATATGCTCTGGTAAAAGCAAAACAATAGCACGCTCCAGTAGAAGCAAAACAGCATCATATCAGGAGAGCACCATTCAGTCATGCTGCTCAAGCAATGAAGAAATTACAATGAAGCATGCAAAATTGCTACAAAATATTAAGAGGGCACAATCTAACTGGTGATAAGCAGTTCACTGAACCTTAGAACACTTGGAAGTGTCCCTGAACCCAACTGCAGACATCCATGCTAAAATTAGCAAGCAAACCACATGTAAACAAAAGACTGCACACTAGACAACAGGGGTGTAAATCACAAGTTTCATCACGATACGATCTTATATCGATTCTCTTAGCCAGCAATCCGATGTTTGCAGGTACCTCAAAGTCTGCCGATTTGATTCAGGGGCCTGCGATCGATATTACGATATTATGTGCCATCATTTACACAAAATTGAGAGTTCATGGCAAATTCGCCACTGATAATTTGCACAGGCAAAAGAGCTTTGCAGCAAACTTGCGGCAAATTGTCCATTGTTGCCAAAGGTTTGCCGGAGGTTCACCATTGCCGGTGAAGAGCTGCAAATTTCTGGCAAACATTTGCGGCGAATCAAAAGCTGATTTGCATGTGTAAATAACGAGCTGCAAATTTGCAGCTAGTTTAGATTTTTTTGTAAGTGTTATCTCACAAATGCAACCAAAATATAATTTTAATATTTTATTGAGCTCTCTGAAAAATGCATATTTATTATCCAGATTGGGACATCCACAACAAAATAAGGTGCTTTAGTTGTTGAATAATACAGAAAAATAAATACAAAAAATATGGGGGCCTGGGTAGCTCAGCGAGTATTGACGCTGACTACCACCCCTGGAGTCACGAGTGGTAACCTCCTCATGGTCGCTAAAATGTGTAGTTCTCGCTTTCGGTGGGGCGTGTGGTGAGTTGTGTGTGAATGCCACGGAGTATAGCGTGGGCCTCCACACGCGCTATGTCTCCACGGTATAGTGCTCAACAAGCCACGTGATAAGATTCACGGATTGACAGTCTCAGATGTGGAGGCAACTGAGATTCGTCCTCCGCCAACTTAAAAAAAAATAAAGTCACATATGTGTGATCATAAATTGTTTGATGACAGTTCATTGCCATGTGGAATGAGGTAAACATTACAATCTACAACAATCAAGCAAATCTTGCATACCCACAACTTAGTATGGTGAAACCACACGGAACTGTCCGAGGGGTGTGACCCACTTACACTTTGAAATAGCAATACTGACGGTACGTGTCCACTGGAGCTGAGTGGCCGTTTTGAATTCAATGCTATGGAAGTTGAGCATCACGCTTGCCAAGGGGATTGTGGGATTGACAGCAGAGCTTAGCAAGCATGGAGTGCGGCAGAGGGCATCAAAAATTTAGATATGCACAGCTTTATGCAAATGAGAAGTAAAAAAAGCTGGGCACAGGCCAATCACTGTGAACCGAAGGCAAGCCTAGATTGTGACGTCTGTTTTCAACAGTGCAAAAATACTGTGGTAGATTCAGTGCTTAAATCATATCAGATTGATTAAGTCATTTAGGGTAGGGTGACCATATTCTAGTTTTCCAAAAAGAGAACACCTTTTTTTTTTTCCACCAGGGGGGATGCAAACTTTAATACAGTGAAAAAGACACTCTATTAGCATAAAATAAATATATATAAATAAATATTTATGTATGTGCTATCCGGGTTTTTTTTATTCTTGGCTACAACTTCCACAGTTGTATTGAAAAATTCTGTTACAGTTTACTCTGATACAGGCAAGTAAGGGTGTTTTTGAAGATTTGTAAAAAATTTATAAAATAGATCCAGGATCTGCAGATCCTTAGAATGGGAGAGGATGGCGATATTTGTAGGTCAAAAAAGCACAGATAGTCAGAATAAGAGTAATCCATCTCCAGTGGTGACATTAATGTCTTCTAAAGTGAATCGATCACTTTGTGTCTGAAAAAGAACAATATTTAAGCACTTTTTAGCTATAAAAGTTCTCTTCCATGGCATGAGGGTGAGTAAATTATCAGAGAATTTTCATTTTTGGGTGAACTATCCCTTTAAAATAGAAAATTCTAATGTAGAATTCAAATGTGTTGCATGCTGCACGATATTGAGGGAAGCCCAATTTAATCCAACATGTGAGCCACTCTGCTATACTGTAACCAGAGCTCGCAAAAAATATACATTGATATTTACGCGTTGAATTGATGACATCGTTTCTTTAGATCGTTACACTACTACTAACCAAACTGCTAACATCAAGCTAACTAATGGCACATACCTTTCAGGTGATATTGTCCAGCCCTGGAAAGGGCAGCCACTCAGTGATGCACACCCCAGTGGCATGAATCAGCTTTAATATAGATCGTATGTAGGCACTGATTGTTCAAAAAGGAGGTGTGTCATGAATCAATAGGCTACCACAGGGAGGTGATAGCCAATCCTTCTACACACTTTGACTTGAACTAACTATTTTTAAAAGGCATCTAAACATATTAAAACTTGACTCTGCATGCCTCAGCTCCAGCAACTCTTATCAAAATACAGACTCGATGTCTATTGTTTTTCTGATTTCACATTCAATGGAGAGAATTGCTAGGGCAGACAGCCTATCTTTTGAAATTGTTGACCTCAGGTAAATTTTCAGGCGTTTCAGAGAAGAAAAGCTTGTCTCACTCGATGCCACTGTCACAGGAAATCTACAAATCTTTGGGGGATAATTCTGTGTTTTATTTGTGATGGCCCTCTCTTCACTATTAATGCTGTCATTGGTGTGTGTGTGTGTGTGTGTGTGTGTGTGTGTGTGAGAATGGGTGAATGAGACACAGTGTAAAGCGCTTTGTAGAACCACTAAGGTTAAAAAAGGCGCTATATAAGTGCAGACCATTTACCATTAAGCAACATTCTATGGGTTGGTCACCAAAATTTTGGTGATCATCTTTTTATCTTCGAGATCATTGTGGCCACTATTATAAACAGTGGTGTCATTTACATTAGTGTCAACGTCACTGTCACTATTTTCCCGAGTGTCATCAACAATATATAGTATACTGGTGACTGGTGAGTGCTCACGTTGACTGTTGTGCTTGTGAAAGCAGAGGCGGGCTGCGCTGCAGGCTGCGCAGCAAGCAAACTTTAATACAGTGAAATAGACAATCTATTAGCATAAAATAAATATTTCCAACATTCTTTTGAATGTCCATGTACTAAAATAAAATATTTGATGTCATGAGTGTACCTTCATTTTAAAACAAAAATTTAACATCATGATGGCGCCGCAGATGGCCGCCTCGGTGTTGAGTGCTCTTATTGTTCTGTTGTTTTTGTTTGTTTGTCCTGTGTTTAGTAATCTTTTTTCCAGTCAGTTTTACCAGAGATGAGCTGCTAAACATTCGACAGCTTATACCAGACAGTCTTTTCCTGGTTTAGAATATTCAGACGTTTTGCTAGACATTTTAGTCGGAGGTGCGGCTGTGTTGTTTAAACGCGCTAGGAGACGCAGGCGAGGGAGATGAGCCGGTGCGCTGGTCAAACTCTGTCGGCGCGGCTTTCGAACAGCCCTGCCGAGCATTCATCTTGTGAATCTCCGCTCTCTTCCTAACAAAACGGACGAACTACATCTCCTCACCCGCACAAACAAGGACTTTTCAACCTCTGCTGCCTCGTGCTTTACAGAATCCTGGCTGAATGAAGCCATTCTGGACAGTGCATTACATCTGCTGGGCTTTCAGCTGTTCAGAGCAGATCGCATCACGGAGTTAACGGGGAAAACGAGAGGCGGTGGAACATGCTTTTACATCAATAAAAGTTGGCGTACAGATGTAACAACATTAAAGAGGATGTGCTGTCTTAATTTGGAAGTGCTCTTTATTAACTGTAAGCATTTCTACTTGCTGCAGGAGTTTCCCTCGTTTATTCTGGTGAGTGTGTATATCACACCAAATGCGTGTTTGAATGCGGCGCTGCAACAGCTGGCTGATCAAATCACAGACACGGAACAACAATACCCGGACTCAGTTATTATTATTCTTGGGGATTTTAACAAAGCAAACCTCACACGTGAACTGCCCAAATACAAACAGCACATTACATGCCCCTCCAGAGACAGAAATATACTGGATCATTGCTACACAACAAAAAAGGATGCATATCACTCTATCCCAAGAGCAGCTTTGGGACTCTCTGATCACTCTCTGGTTCATCTTCTTCCAACCTACAGGCAGAAATTAAAATCAAGCAAGCCAGTAGTAAGGACTGTAAAGAGATGGACCAATGAAGCAGAGCGGGAACTACAAGCCTGCTTCGACTGCATGGATTGAAGTGTTTTTGAGGCTGCAGCCACAGACCTGGATGAGCTCACAGATACTGTTCCATCATATATCAGTTTCTGTGAGGATATGTGCATTCCTACTAGGACTTATTTAAAGTTCAACAACAACAAACCGTGGTTTACAGCAGAACTCAGGCAGCTTCGTCAGGCCAAAGAGGATGCTTACAGTGGTGGGGATAAAGTCTTGTACAATCAGGCCAGGAACACACTGAACAAGGAAATCAGAGTGGCTAAAAGAAGATACTCTAAGAAGCTGAAAAACAAGTTTTCAGCTAACGACCCTGCATCAGTGTGGAGTGGCATGAAACAACTCACAAATTACAGGACTCCTACCCCCAACCCTGTGGTTTACCAACAACTGGCTGATGACCTGGATGTGTTCTACTGCAGATTTGAAAGGCCCAATCTCACACCCCACACCCACTCTGACCTTCACTTCACACAAACACCTCCTGCAACCCCCCTCCTCACCACTCCTGCTACTCAACCTGCACTTAAGATCTGTGAAGATGATGTGAACATCTTTTGGAAACAAAAGACAAGGAAAGCTTCAGGCCCAGATGGCGTCTCACCAGTGTGTCTTCGATCCTGTGCTAACCAGCTGGCCCCCATCTTCACACAGATCTTCAATAGATCACTGGAGCAGTGTGAATTCCCATCCTGCTTCAAACGCTCAATCATTATTCCTGTCCCAAAGAAACCAAAAATCACAGGACTTAATGACTACAGACCTGTCGCCCTGATGTCTGTGGTCAGGAAATCATTTAAGAGACTGGTGTTGGCCCACCTGAAGAACATCACTGTACCCTTTCTAGAACCCTTTCAATTTGCTTATCGAGCAAACAGGTCTGTGGATGATGCAGACGACCCCACTGTCATCAGCCTCATCCGAGATGACGATGAGTCTGCATACAGAAGGGAGGCTGAATAGCTGGCTGTCTGGTGCAGTCAAAACAACCTTGAGCTGAACACGCTCAAAACAGTGGAGATGATTGTGGACTTTAGGAGGAAGACCCCAACACTGACCCCCCTCACCATTCTAAACAGCACTGTGGCAGCAGTGGAGTCATTCAGGTTCCTGGGCACTACCATCTCACAGGACCTGAAGTGGGAGACACACATTGACTCCATTGTGAAAAAGGCCCAGCAGAAGTTGTACTTCCTTCGCCAGTTGATACAATTCTACTCAGCAGTCACTGAGTCTGTCCTCTGCACTTCAATTACTGTCTGGTTTGGTTCAGCTATGAAATCAGACATCAGAAGACTACAAAGGACAGTTCGGACTGCTGAGAGGATTATTGGTTGCCCCCCCCTTCAAGAACTATACACTTCCAGAGTGAGGAAAAAGGCTGGAAAAAAAAAAATCACTCTGTCCCCACTCACCCTGCTCATTACCTTTTTGAACTGTTGTCTTCTGGCCGACACTTCAGAGCTCTGAGCACCAGAACTGTCAGGCACAGGAACAGTTTTTTCCCTCAGGCCATCCATCTCATGAACAGTTAAATTTCCCCATTGAGCAATAACTATGTGCAATACACAGCTTAGTCTTTTTTATATTTATCCAACACATCTAACCTCTTCTGCCATTTCATTCCTCTGTACATAACAGATTTGTATTTGCACTGTACATAACAGATTTGTATTAGATTGCACTACATATGTGTATGTATGTATGTGTGTGTCTGTACATGTGTATAACTTTTTTATTTTTTATTATTATCTATGTCTTGCTGCTGTTTTTGTATTGTTGTACACTGGAAGCTCCTGTCACCAAGACAAATTCCTTGTATGCATAGGCATACTTGGCAATAAAGCTGATTCTGATTTACTATTATTTTGAATGGCCATGGAAAATGAAGCAATGTGATAACTATTTTACCTGGTCGCAAAAAGTAGTCTGTTAATTTACCTGATGACCCTTTATGCTTTGCTGAGCTAATGTGTGCTTTTTTTCCCCCTTTTTCTCCCCATTTGGAATGCCCAATTCCCAAATTGCTTTTAAGTCCTTGTGGTCGCATAGTGATTCGCCTCAAACTAGGTGGCGGAGGACGAATCCCAGCTGCCTCTGAGACCATCAACCCACGCATCTTATCATGTGGCTTGTTGAATGCATTGCCACGGAGAGAATGCGAACCAGGGCGGGCGGGCGGGCGCTCGGGCGGGCGGGCAGGCAGGCAGGCAGGCAGGCAGGCGCAAATAACAATCTTACACAGGACAGCAAACAGAGGGAGTATAAATAGGGAGAAAATCAATCAAGCGAAATGAGGAACAGGTGTGGCTAATGAGGCTGACAAGCGATCAGGGAGATTGCCCCTGCAGGGAAACCCCATGATCGCTGTCAGCACATAGCACAACAAAACAAACAAATCACACAAGAGGGATGAGGAAAACACAAAGACAGAGAGAAGACATAACTGGGCTGATCAGCCCGGAGTCCTAACTGGTCTGGGGAAACGTTCATGTGAATTCCAGTAAGGTTCGCTACTGACAGGAATTGTACCAAATCATGGAAGTGAACCGCTATCAATGACAGATAATTTGCGTCTTTGCAGGCTCCAGTTTGCAATGATAATGTTATAATGCATTTCTCATTCCTGCTTGTGTCCAAGTAAACCGCCTCCACAGAGCAACTCACATTCTTCATATCAATTGCAATGCATCAGCAGCATACAAATGCTAACATTTATCACATCATTGCCACTCAATGCATCCGTGGCAGACAAACACATGTGCTGTCCTGTGCATGTAAACTTTTAGTGGTAAATAAAAATAGACAAGCTTCAATACTTCACTTAAACAGTGAAGCTCAAACCCCACTGGTCTCTGTTCACATCATATTATTTGGGTCTGCACTGAGCTCCAATTACATCATCAACATTAGTAAAAGTGGCAGCTCTTTTATCACTGTAACTAGGTTTCTCAAGATGTCAATGTGTTAAGTGAAGTATTAAAGTTTGTCTCTTTGGATTTACCACCAAAACTTTACATGTACAGAACACTTGCATTTGTCTCCCGCAGATGCACTGAATGTGCAATAATGTGATGAATATTAGCATTTGTCTGCCGAAAGCCCATGGATGCACTGCAAAAGATGTGAAGAATGTGAGCTGCTCTCTGAATGGGATTTATTTGGACACAAGCAAGTATGAGAAATGCATTCTACCATAATAATTGCGATCAGGAGCTTGCAAAGACACAAATTATAAGTTATCAATACCGGTTCACTTCCGCAATTTGGTACGTTTGCATTCATATCACCAGCGAATCGTACTCAAGTTCACATGAACCTTACCCCAGACCTCCTTTTCAAGCAGACTTGGGTGTGGTTCCCATGTGCGCACCTGAGTTCGAAAAACAGGGTTCTCATCATCCAAACAAACCGAAATTTGCCATCATTTGGACCCGGAAATTTATTAAATTGACACTGACACAGCTGATCAATACAGTGCTGCAAAAAGGACGGTGCAAGATGTGAAACCCATTTTAATTCGGCACAGAATTCTCTGGTGCAAATCTCTATGAAAATGCTCTTAAACAGCCCAGCATTCTAAACAGTATTAACAGTATTGACAAGATGAACAGGAGAAAACAGTGAAATGCACAGACAAAAATTAGAAGAATTTTCATTCACTACCACCCTTGAATTTATAATAGTAACTCTAATTGTATTAATTATAGTACTTTAGACAGAAATAGATTAATAGTAAATATTATATCAGTATTTAGTTCTTAAATGTATCATAAGAAATATTATCATATCAGTACTTTAGCTCTATTAAATTTATAATAAGCTACATTAAAACTGCAAAATGGGATCATCTCAATGGGAATCCGTGCGATCGTGAATTTTGCATGATTGACTTCTGGTGGCAAAGACTTTCCCCTCACGGATTTTGCGAGGAGTTCTAGTTTGGTGAACTTTCATAGGCAAATTTGCTGCACTGACATAAATGAAGTTGCTTGTTTTGGCAGTGACCTCTGTGTGGATGGTGCTTTATCCACAGCTACACAGAATATTCACAACAGAAAAGGATATAATTTTAGTGGCTAATTTATTTTTAACTTAACTCTTCCAGAGTATTAAGTTCAGCATTAAAAAGTGTCTGCTTGGCAATTTGTTTTTTGCTGGTTTCACACGCTTAATGTCCACCCACATCTTCTTTTTCTGTGGAACTTCGCAGTGCAAAGGAAAATTTGACCACGCCATATGGGGAGTGAGGGAATTTCTGTCACTGCTTGTAGAAGACGAGGCAAGAGACATAGATCTATATGCAAGGTATTTAATGAAAACTCACGATGTTCAAAGAAAACAGAAAATGCAGGAGTAAGAAACAAACCATAACAGCCTTTCCACAGATAAGAACTGACCAGGAAAGAGGGAAACATGAGGGCTATATATCCACAAGGGTAAATACCTAAACAAGAAACAGCTGGGAACAATCAGGAGGGAAACTAGGAAAACAAGGATTACAAAATACTGTCAAAATAAGAGTCCTTGGGGGAAAACATAAGAATGGCGTGACAATATCATTCATTTTTATTACAACTTGTAAATGTTTATATTTTGTATTTATAGTTTAAAATGTGTTTAGGGTGCTGTTTTTCATTACAAAAATGCATTTTTATAGAAATCATGTTACATCTAACCATGGTAGTGAAGATCTATGCTTCCATGTGCTTACCATGGTCTTGTTACAAATACCACTTAAAAGAAACAAAGATTATGGTAAATTTTCATAAGGGCAAATGAAAAAACTCTAAAAAAAAGTATATATATATATATATATATATATATATATATATACAAAATTCCATCAAATTTAATTAAGTAATCTTTAACAAAATAAAAGGTTTTATTCATTTAATTTAGTTAAAAATTACACTTCAATTTGATGTAATTCTGTTATGAAATTCTGTTATGAAATAAATGTGTAAATCCTAAAAATAGGATAAAATATTTTGTGTAAGAAAATATGACTAGTTTTGTTTACCTTCAGTAATTCCAAAAGAGGACTGAACTTGATGAATGGAGTCATAACTCAGTCATACTCAGTCAGAATAATTTTGCCATATAGATTAGGTGTTAACTTTTTATAGATGTTAAAGATAACCTTACTGTTATTAACACCACTAAAATTGACATCTGAATCCCAACTTAAAATCAATACCTTGCTGTTAAATGAGCATTTCATTAGGACAAAATATGCAATATTATTGGTTAATTTTACTTATTTTGTAATATAATATCACTTTTATTATTAGTTTCTGCCTTCACATTTTTATTCCATAGTCCCTTGAATAAGAGATACAGTCAAGAAAGAAAAAGACAGAGGGGAGGCCAGCAGGAGTGGATCAGGATTATGGGCTCATAAACAGTGGAAATATTCTGCTGTTATAAGTTTCCTAACCCTATTCCTTGAGTTCAGGGAGAGCTCAAGCAATATGCTAAGAGGGGCCCGACCCAGTGCACCCAATACTCCCCCCTTGCAGAATGCCTGGCCAGCCTGTGGAAACCTGAATTCCCAGCCAGCCAGTAGACACCAGAATGCCCACCCAGCCAGCGCACAATGTTGTGCCCGGACAGTCAGCTTTCAAGTATGGACAGCCATCCAGCCTCCCCTGCCAGTGTGGCTAGCTGGCCAGCGTCCCCTGCTTCTTACAGAATTTCTGACAGCAGCCAGCCCCCAGCACTTCCTGCTATTAAATGTGGTAGAAGAACCCAACCAGAAGAATGGCCTGTTAGTCTGCTGCTAGCCAGCCAGTTCTCCTTACCTCAGCCTCCTCTGAAGATGGTTCAGAAGGAGAAACCAAAATGCTTTGAAGAAAGCATGCTCTCAGAGGTAGAGAGTGTGCCCAAGCCTTCTCCACATCTTGCTCAGAATGATGTTGAAGATGAGCTTTTTCTAAAAACAGTCTCTTTTTTGTCCTCAAAAGGCTGCCTCTATCAAAGAGATCAGAGGTCATATTTAATGTGCACTGTCTCCTTTATGAGGCTGAGCTTGAAAATAATAGGGCAGTTAATTAGATTGGCCCCTTCAAATAAAAAGAAACAAATTGGTCTGTTCATGTAGTTGATATCGCACTGTTAATACTTTTTGTTGTTCTATATTTTCTCATACAGTTACTGTGTGTACGTACTGAAAAAGTAACATTTTAAATAACAAATTAAAGGTTCTGTTAGAATAATTTGACCATTTTTTAAAATATAATTTTACTTTTATAATTAAAATACTTCATTGAAATGGCTGTGTTTAAAAAGCAGAACATTATTCAGACTAATTAAACTTAACAATTATTTAGTAATGTTTTCACTATTCACCTTTATCATATAAAGGCTAGCATGTATGTCTAACTCAACAACACTGTGTGTGTGCTAGTGGTACAGGTTCATCTCTGTGTTGTGTTAAATAAAGAGCTTGACAGATGCATCTCACATCTTTGGGTGGATTTTATTCTGTTGAAACACATTCAAATGCGGAGATCAATTTCATATATCATGCTCGCATATGTTCCACCACAGCCACTCCCTCGGCTGGTGTGGATCTTAACTTATGATAGATATGAACAATATAACCAGAAATAAAATAGTAAGAGAAACAAACATGAAATGAATATTTGCTTTTTTGAGAATAAAGTGGGTGCCTCTTCAAGGAGCCCTTTTCACTCATGTTGCTAGGGCACAGCACCATAAGCAGAGAATGTATCTCTTATGCGAATGGCTAATCATGCTGCATTGTTGCTCCCCAATCTTGAAGCTGCTTACAGTGATGCTGCACCCTCCTCCTGGTTAGTAGAGGCTGGTGGGTTGTTCCTAATCTCTCTCCTGGACATCCTAAGGTAGTTGAGGAGGATGCAGTTGGCCTTCACACACACATCTGTCTTTGCTGGGCTGACAGTACTCACACGCCAGTACATACGCCTCTAGCTTACAAGTGTGCCAAAGGAACACTCCACAGTCTATCTGGCATGACTGAGACAATAAAATAACATTTAAATATAATTTTCCCCTGGAGAAATTCAACCAGGTAAGGGACGCAAGAGATTCCTCTGCAGTAGAAAGGCTTCATCCCCCACAAAGTCATGTGGCAGTGGACTACATCGCTCTGCTCCAGGGATTACGCAGTCCTCTGGGAGTTCAAGGGTGTCATTCCTCAGGACTTCACCAAAGGCAGAGTTTGCCAGGGTCCCATTATCACTGTTGTGTCCATATTCACCAACGTCTATAATGTGGAATAGGTATTCTGCATCCAGAACCACAACCACAATAGAGAATGTATACTTGTAGCTGTGAAACAGAGACTCTGAGTTAGAGGGGGCCTGGATGACAACATGCTAGCCATCGATGGATCCCAAGCAGTTGGGGAAGTTCCATGGCTCCAGGAAACATGCAATTTCGCAATGTTGCTCCAGTCCTGTTTGGATGGCACAGGTATGTAGTCATGTACCAGGCAATCCTATACAGCTGTAACGATGTGCACTGGCAATGATGAAGACGATGACGTAAAGAGAACCCAAGTGCAGTTTATTTACAAGGTGCAGTATCCAAACATGAGTATAAAACAAAACATAAATGACTTGACTATGAAGCACAAAATACATCCACATTCAACAATACTTGACAATGGAAAACATGAGGGTTAAATACATGACATGGGAGAACATAAACCAATGAACAAACAGAACTCTAAACAAGATAATTAAACAATAAACTAATGAAAACAAGACACATGAACATAGAGGGAAAACAGGACATCACATGACTAGGGAACAGGAACTAGAATTTCAAAATAAAAGACATGAAAAACATGGATCAACAAAATACACATGGCATATCCCCCCCACTAAGGGACAGCTCCCGATGCCCCAACACATGAACAAACACAAAAAACATGGATCAACCCAAAGTTCTGTAGGGAGCTGGGGGAGGGGGGTTTTGAGGCATGGCTTGGCAAGGCATGGAGCATGGGATCAGGGCAGAGCCCATGGGGGGTGGAGCCATGATAGTCTCGAGGGGCGGAGCCATGAAAGGAGGAGCCATGAGATACTCGAGGGGCAGAGCTATGGAGAACTGGATACTCAAAGAGTAGCTGAAGACTCAAAGGGCCAGGGTGGAGCTGGTGGCAGGGAGGACCAAGGCGGCGCTGGAGGCTCAGAGGAGGAAGGCAGAGCTGGGGGATCGGAAGACTGAGGCGGAGCCGGTGGGACTGAGGACCAAGGTGGAGCCGTAGGGAAGGAGGTCCCTGGTGGAGCTGACGGATCGGAAGGATGAGGCACAGCCAGAGGATCGGAGAGCCAAGGTGGAGCCAGGTGACCGACAGACCAAGGAGGAGCCGGAGGGACGAGGGACCCTGGCAAAGCCGACAGGCTGAAGGACCACAGTGGAGCCGAGGGAACGCAGAGCCGAAGCAACATCGAGAGGCCAAGGCAGAGTCCAGGTCTCGGAGGGTCCAGGCGTGGCTGCGACGTGGCATGGAGCAGGCTCAGGCGTGGCTGTGAAGTGGCATGGGGCAGGCTCAGGCGTGGCTATGACGTGGCATGGAGCAGGCTCAGGCGTGGCTGTGACGTGGCATGGAGCAGGCTGAGGCGTTGCTGTGATGTGGCATGGAGCAGGTTGAGGCGTTGCTGTGACGTGGCATGGAGCAGGCTGAGGCGTTGCTGTGACGTGGCATGGAGCAGGCTGAGGCGTTGCTGTGACGTGGCATGGAGCAGGCTGAGGTGTTGCTGAGACAAAAGATGGTGCTAGCTCAGCAACCATGACGAGGAACTCTGGCTTGGCGGCCATGATGTGGAACTCTGGCTCGGCGGCGGCCATGTCGTGGAACTCTGGCTTGGCATCCACCTCCCCCACAGTGAATATGGAACCAATGATCTGCAGGACGAGGTCGATATATTGAGCCAGGCTGAGAGAACTGCGACCGCCAGGCATCAAGGAGGAGATCGGCTCAATTAATCCCACCCTAAAAATGTCCTTGAGGGTGACCACATTTAAATCCACCTGGCTAGCCAGAGTGCAAAAGTCCTCTACGTAATCCTCCAGGGGACGATTCCCCTGAGGTAGCCGTATGAGCTTAACTGCTGGGTTCATAGTTGGTCAAGTATTCTGTATGATGTGCACTGGCAATGATGATGACGTAAAGAGAACCCAAGTGCAGTTTATTTACAAGGTGCAGTATCCAAACGTGAGTATAAAACAAAACATAAAAATAAACATAAACGACTTGACTTGACTATGAAATACAAAACACATGCAACAATACTTGAAAATGGACTATGGAAAAACATGAGGGTTAAATACGTGACATGGGAGAACATAAACCAATGAACAAATAGAACTCTAAACAAGATAATTAAACAATAAGCCAATGAAAACAAGACACATGAACATAGAGGGAAAACAGGACATCACATGACTAGGGAACAGGAACTAGAATTTCAAAATAAAAGACAAGAAAAACATGGATCAACAAAATACACATGACAACAACCTGGGACACTGCAACAACAATGCATGCCACAGTGCAGACACTCATGTGGTAGTTGTAGCTGATTATGGAATATAAATCACAAGTGGCATGGTAGCCACAAAAATATAGGTATAAACTGTTAACAACAGGTGTGTGGCATTTTTAATCTAAGAACAATTTGAAAAAACTGATTACTGTAAAAAGCAAGTACAATAAATAGGCCATTTTAAAAATATTTTGAATCCGATTAATCCCACGGTAAAAACAAGTCTAATAACATGGTTTCCACACCTTCTGACAAATGAAATTAATTGTCCTTAATGTGACTTTTCCATACAATTGTGATTACTGGATAGATTTGCAAAGATAATTTTATAGGCAGAGATTGCACTCTCAAAAATCAACCTCTCTCTGATTAAATATATTAGAGCTGATCACGAATAGAACAATTTGGTTGAAAAATTCTATTCTCTTTAGAAATGTTAATTGAAGATTTTCTTAATTCCCACATCTGGAAATAATAAATTCCATGATATCAGTTTTCAATATCATAGAAACTCTTAAATTATTCTTTCAAATTAAAAATCTAAAATGTATAGGTTAATCCCTTTATTTAGTTAGTATTTAAAATATATAGCAACTTCTCCAAGAAATCCTTGCCTATAAAATAAAAGGTATCCATGCTCACCGAGATCAAATAGTGAGGCGCTTAGCTGGTGGTATTCTGCCTCGCTATTCTGAATACGGGAACAAGGCATCATCTAAACTAAACTTGCCATATGATTTGCGGCACCGGTGAATGGGATGTACCCAGAACCGATGTCGCCATCTCCTTCACAGGTAGAGTAGTGTGATGCCCATAATCATGGTCTATGATAGCAACTGAGAAAACGTGCTGGAGGCCACATTTATACTTCAGTATTTCCACCAAAATTAGTGAGAGAGAGTAAATTTAATTTGTTGTTAACATAATTGTGGTAGTGTGGGCATGGTTGAGTGCCGGCTTGTGAATGGAGAGTGAGCTTGGGAGATGAGAATGGTAAGGATCATCACCTGTCAATGATTGTCTCTAACAGCTCTTTATCATTGCATTGAGAGTGGAGATGGAGTTAAGAGCGAGCCAGACGCCAGTGGAGAGGAGAGAGACCCACACACACACCCGCTGAGCCTGTGTGGCATGAGAGTGTTGCTAGAGAGTGTTTTTTGTTTGAGTAGAATATAAAAATACCTTTTTGAGTTGAAGTACACCATTACCGATTCCTCCTTTCTCACCCCAAGAACCTGACCCTGTTAAAGTAATTTATTTAAAACAGTAGTTAAAGCTACACTATATAACTTTTGGCCCTCTAGCAGTTAAAAAATAAAACTGCATGCATCTTGCGGAAGGACATTGTTTTGGTTGTGGTTCGGCTCTGCTCCTCTGCACGGATGAATGTGGTTTGAGGCACCAGTGTACACATGATTACAGGACATCTTATCAGAGTGAATGGACAAATAAATAATGAAATCCGAAAACATGTCATCTGAGCAGATAAGTGATATCTTATGCTTTGTTTTGACTTGTTGGAAACACTGATGTTTTGAAATAAATTAAGTTACAAAAGTTAGGCAACATTTGTTAGACATAACGATTGCTAGCACAGATTACAGTATAATTATTGTATTTCACTACACACACACACACACACACAACTATACATAAACCATACCAATAAAATATCTTACCTGTTGAGTACGAAAAAAGCCATCTCTGGGTCGTTTTTAAATCCTTTCAGATCTCGGAGTTGTACGCACCTGAAAAGCCAAGCCGATGTTGATTCGGGTTTTATTACGGACTCTGACGCTTTCCCTTTTTGCTTCTAGACCCTGCTCTGTTCGGGGTTTCTTTGTTTTTACAAAGTGATTCCCTGGAGGTTTGCCATTTTGAATGATCCGGAGTCAGTTTTTCTTGTTCGTTGTGACAACAAACTTTCAGCTTCAGCTACTCCCACACACATGCTACAGAAGCCAGATCTTATTTTCTCTGTGTATGGATATGACGGGCTAATAATGTATGTATGCAATTTCCCGCTAAATCCGTCCCGACATCTCTAAAATATTTATAATATAATATCATTATTATAGGTTTATCAAAGTGTATTTGGGTAAAGACATGGTTTGGAAGATGGATTTTTGTTGCACTCTCTCATTAATAACATTTTGTTATTTTTTTACAAAAAAACTTACATAGTGTAGCTTTAATATTATATGAAGTAAAAAAGGACATTTATAAATGAACTTAAATTAGATTACATTAGTGCTACCTGTAGTCAAAAAGAGGAATAAACAAAGGGAGGGAACATCTTTGAGGGGGCGTATTCTACCTTCAATTACTGACACACCTCAAAAGCAGCCGCTCTCGAGCAGTGGACATGTACCGTAAGCATAACCTTGTCCCATGTGCTCCAAACACTCTTTGTCAGTAGTGTAGTCTAGGGCAGTGGTTCTCAAACCGGTCCTGGAGGCCCCCCAGAACTGCACATTTTGCATGTCGCCCTTTTCTGACACACCCAATTTAAGTCTTGGAGTCTCCACTAATGAGCTGATGTGTTGAATCAGTTGTGTTTGATTGAGGAGACATCCAAAATTTCTACTGCTTAGGGGCCTCCAGGACAGGTTTGAGAACCACTGGTCCAGGGCATACGCCGTATGCCCACCTATCTTTCTTAGGATTTTGTGTATGCCAATCTAAAATAAGCGATGATACATATGGCCGGCAGAACAACGAGAAGGCTTTTGACCCGGAACTTTCAATCTACTAATGCGATGCCGCAGCACTGTTGAGTGAATTGTGTTTTTTATTTTATTTTTAAAAAGTGTACAGAGCTTCTCTCTGAATACACACGGAGCTGCGGGAGGCGGGAGCGCAACTGATGGCACGGGCAAGAGAAGTCCGACTAAGCTGATCCACCAATCCGAACATTCATTTCAGATGTGATTGGATATTTGCTAACCAATCATATTGTCTGTTTCAGTAAGGGGCAGGACATTTCCAGCGTCTAATGGTAATGCACAAGCATCCCTGGAGTAACCATAATTTGCGCTGTAAATTTATTGTCCTGCAAAACTTAAATACATACATTTAAATGTAATGTATGCAATTAAACTTTGTGAAAATACTGCTTAAAAATTGTTTTTTTTTTACAGGTGCTAGTTTTTGATGCTCTTTTCAACTGTGTCCCTTAATTACATAAAATGTCTTTTTTTTCATGTAATGGCTGGTCTTCTGCATTCTACTCCAGTGGCCAACCCTCTTGCAGTGGCTTCCATGGCTCCTTGCTCCAAGCCTTCCACGGCTCCTTGCTCCAAGCCTTCCATGGCCAATGAGCCAACGCCTGCCACAGTCAATGAGCCAGCGTTACAAGCCTCGTCTGTCCCAGAGCCAGCGTTGCAAGCCTCGTCCATCTCAGAGCCAACTCCAGCCCCAGAGGAATTTTCGGGGGGGGGGGGGGTCTATGGTTCCAGTGGTCTCCCATCAATGGAGACCACTTTCTCCCCAGTCTTGGTAGTCCTGGAGCCTTCCTTCATCGAGCCTCCCATGGCTCCGCCCATCGGGCCTCCCACGGCTCCGCTCATGGCCATCTGGAAGTGGAAGTGGAGAAGGGCTCCTCTTCGAATGGAGGCTGTTCCCCTGTCACTGCCCGTGCCCATGACCATGGAGGCCGTTCCCGTCATTGTCCGTGCCCACGACCACGGAGGCCATTTCCCAGTCGCTACCAGTCAGTGGACTCCTCCCTCGGTCTTCCATGGCTCCACCCCCAGCAGTCACGTCCGCTCTCCCAGAGACGACGACTCCAGCGGTCACATCCGCTCTCCCAGAGACGAAGACTCCAGTGGTCACGTCCGCTCCTCCTGTGATTCCTCTTCCAATGGTTCCACCCACTCCACCTACGACTTCTCCTGAGTCTCAATTCCCTGATTCCCCTGTGGCTATGCCCACTCCACCTCCGGATTCTCCTCCTGGAATTCAATTCCCTGCTCTTCCTGCGGCTCTGCCCGTACCAACTGGCTCTGCCCCCTGACCCAGTCCCTGCCCTGTGGCCGCCTCCCAGGCCTCCTGACCCAGTCCCTGCCCTGTGGCCGCCTCCCAGGCCTCCTGACCCAGTCCCTGCCCTGTGGCCACCTCCCAGGCCTCCTGACCCAGTCCCTGCCCTGTGGCTGCCTCCCAGGCCACATACATGCGGTAAAATGTAATTTGAAATGTATTCCGTTAGATTACTCAAGGTCAGTAATGTATTCTAAATACTTTGGATTACTTCAGCACTGGTAGATTTTTTCATTTGTTTTGACTATAAAAACTCAGTACAGTACAGTAAGACAAAATACACGTTAAAAATACATTCTCTAAAAAACTTAAATATCTTATGCAGTGTTGTTTCTAAACCAAGATAAATCAAATTGATCTTGTTTTAAGGATTTTTTTATATTTTTACAGGAAAACAACACAAAAATTATTATCAAGAATAAGATTTTTGCCCTAATATCAAAGGCCTTACTAGAAAAAAAGAAATTATGATCCAACGTGAATGTTCTTGATAAATTTGATCGTGCCTGGTAACGTGCATGTAAAATGGCTAGAAATAGCATTTTAGCTTAGCGTAAAGCTGACAATTTACACAAGGTTTATTTCTATTTCCTCTGCTCCAAACTTACTTCAAACTTACTTCTCTGTCTGCTCGTATGAATGTAACACATCATAAGAAAGTGTTTCACCGCTGTTCAAATGCACTTTGGATCACATCATTTATATGTATAAATGTTTTCCATCTGAAAGGACTACATATTTAATGAAAAAAATGATAATAAAATGCAAAGTAATCTCTTCAGTAATCAAAATACTTCTTGAATGTAACTGTATTCTAAATACCAATTATTTAAATTGTAATTGTAGTGGAATACAGTTACTTATATTTTGTATTTTAAATCCGTAATCCCGTTACATGTATTTTGTTACTCCCCAACCCTGAATATAACCATGGTCTTTTTGGCAGAGACCATGGATTTACTATAATAATTTTGTAGTAACAATGACTATAGTAATTTATTTTTTGTTTTTGGCAGAAATCGTGGTTTTGATACTATTAACCATGGTTTTACTTCAGTAATATTGCAAACCATGGTTAATTTTGTGGTTACTATGATATAAACATGGTTCAGTGGTGGTCTCTATAATAAAGTCATGGTTAATTTTCTTAAGGAACTGTCAAAGACACTGTCAACCAATAGACAAAGAGTGTTCAGCATCACACAAACCTGAGATATGTCAAATAAAAACACAGAATTTCAGAACGGATATATTTTCTGTACTCCAAAATCATTAGGATTTGTTCACCCTCTTTAGCGTTTTGCTGTGAAGTAATGCAGTTCATGAATAATCAGTTGCTTGAAGACGTCTCAGCGCCTTTATTGCAGGATAAACTATTACTTTTTCTGTTATTACTGTTATTGTGATGATCATGCATATATGATGAGCTGTTCAAATCATGTTGACACAGATTCGCTCTGTAATAATTTACTCTATAGTATGCGAATGTTTAGCCATGTTCACACAGAGATCCCAGGATGAATCCCAACAAAATCGTTCCGGCAACTCTTCTAGCACTGCGAGATTTTGTTAATTCACACCGCCCCAGCTTTCCCATAATCTGTGCACACATTAACACATCCCAGGACAATCCCATAAAGACAAAAGTGACATCACGATATGACATCCAATGTACATCATCCTTAGTTTACTGATAACCACGTGTTTTCTCTCGAGAAGCCCGCTCTTTCATCCTCTTGTAATCAAATAAATTGTGTATGGTACCACTAAACTGGCAGCGAAAGCTCAGTGTCTGCGTACAGTCAAATGCGAGTCTGTCAAAGTATACACCAAATAACTGTTCACGCATACAAAGGCGGTTGGTGCATGTGCTCTACGACTGCTGTGAGACACCGGACTTTCTTTTCAGGAGTTTAGCCATAAAGATGTCTTTATATTCTTTCAGACTCGAGTTATACAAATGCAGGTATCTCCAGACCTCCTCACACACATGCTCTTGACTTGCACATCCACTGTTGATGTTTTTACTTTCTTCTCCTGATGTTTAGTGGTGATTACATCATATACTAGCACTTCTTCATGACAGCAACGGCTCAAATCCACTAATTAATGCAAATAACAACAAACATATGCACATTCTGTGCATTCAAAGACCGAAGTATACTTTGGGTTTTAATTTTATCGTCTGTGCAGATGGCGAATAGCTCCCTGGTCCCTGTATGAGATTTGCATGATAGCCAATTTTATTGTTTTTATTCTGGTAGTTAGGCCTACTTCTATAAATAGCTTACAAGATCATTTTTGTATTGTTTGATGATAATTGTTTTTGTGTTATTGGCTGCTATCTACCAAGTTAAATGCCTCCCAAGGACAATAAAGATTGAAAGTGAGAGTGATAACATAAAAAGAATAAAAAATAAAAAACAAATTCAAGGTGTCAAGGTGCATTGCATTATTATTAATATTAAAACAGATAAATTATATTTAAAAAACGAGTAATTTTCAATGATACTGTCCTGCAACAGTTAAATTGTGCATTTGATTCAGTAATCACATTGATAATTTTAATTCTAAATGGGCCTACCCTCCTAAAAATAAAAAATAAACTAACATGACAAGGTAAAACTATGCTTTTTTCAGACATTAGCATTTATTACAATAAAAAATGATTAGGCTATTCATTTGCCACTTTTTTCTGTATGCTTTTAATACTTTTTAATTTACAAATAAAACTTATTAGTAATATACACATTGTGTTCTGTTTTGCTGCAATTAAGCATAGAGAAGCATCAAGGCAAATGTCATCTTTTTGATCATGATTTCTACAGCCTGTAAAATTGAAAATAAAAGCTATATTTGGGAGAAAAACAGACATGTATTATTTGGAACCTAATGGAAAAAGCAATAAATTAATTTTCAGTATCATTATGTTCTTGCCCTTTTATGGTTAAGAAAATAGATGTATGAACAAACAGTTGGCCTGTCGTAAGGTTGCAAGCACTGCTGCGAGTTAGTCTACCTAAAAAGCTAAATTGAGTCATTACAAATCTGGTAAAAGCATACTGTATATGGTTGTGTTTCTTATGTAAGGGGTCTATAATTAATCAGCCAATCCCTACCTGTATTTTCATTGTATTCATCAAATTCTATGGAATGATGTTCATGGAGATTGTACAGTACTTCAGGTTTAGAATGTTCCCTGCATGAGATGGCACATTTTAAATACCCAAAGTATTTCTACATCCTAGACCATATATCAGGGGGGAATACTGTTCAAGCTCCGTCATTCAGTGTACTGCGATCTGAATAAAAAATTTAATTATTTTATCATGTCAGCTTGGTGAAGCTATAAATGCAGCCAATTGTTTCTTAATTTAGAATGGAAATGTTAATTTCTTGTATATAAAAACATTTTTGAAAAAATCCTGACTCACATAGTGCCGTAAATAAAAAAACACAAAAATGGCAATGGTTTATGACAGCCGTATGTTCTTTAAACCACGGTACACAGTTAAACTGTTGAATCTCTATTATGCACACAAACTTTCTCCTTTGCATGATAAATACATCATCACTGCGACACACTGATTTCAGCTCAGCTTTTTTTTTTTTTTCACACAGATGCATTCTTGAATGTTACTAGGGTCTGGCTTGTGTTCGCATGGCACTGATCCCAGGAATATGCATGCTGGACAACAGCAGCACGAGCACAGGCACTCGAGTGCACGCTCAGGGAATCTGCATCTCACAGGCGCAGTGCAAAGGCGCAGAATACATCATGAGGGCGCCATTGATGGCCGCCTCGGTGTGGAGCTCTTCTATTTTTTTTTTTTTTGTTGTTTGTCCTGTGTTTAGTAATTATTTTTACAGTCAGTTTTACCAGAGACAAACTGCTGAACATTCGACAGCATACACCAGTCAATATTTTCCCGGATTTGGAATATTCGGACGTTTTGTTTGACATTCTAGTCGGAGGTGCGGCTCTGTTGTTTAAACGCGCTATGAGACGCAAGCGAGGGAGACGAGCAGGCGCGCTGGTCAGGCTCCGTCGGCGTGGCTTTCGAACAACGCTGCCGAGCATTCATCTAGCAAATCTCCGCTCTATTCCTAACAAAACGGACGCACTACATCTCCTCACCCACACAAACAAGGACTGTTCAAACTCTGCTGCCTTGTGCTTCACAGAAACCTGGCTGAGTGAAGCCATTCCGGACAGTGCGTTACATCTGCCAGGCTTTCAGCTGTTCAGAGCAGATCGCATCGCGGATTTAACGGGGAAAACGAGAGGCGGTGGAACATGCTTTTACATCAATGAAAGTTGGTGTACAGATGTAACAACGTTAAAGAAGATGTGCTGTCCTAATTCAGAAGCGCTCTTTATTAACTGTAAGCCTTTCTACTCGCCGCGGGAGTTTCCCTCGTTTATTCTGGTGAGTGTGTATATCGCACCAAACGCGTGTTTGAACACAGCCCTGCAACAGCTGGCTGAACAAATCACAGACACGGAACAACAATACCCGGACTCAGTTATTATTATTCTTGGGGATTTTAACAAAGCAAACCTCACACGTGAACTGCCCAAATACAAACAGCACATTACATGCCCAACCAGAGACAGAAATATACTGGATCACTGCTACACAACAATAAAGGATGCATATCACTCTGTTCCTAGAGCAGCTTTGGGACTATCTGATCACTGTCTGGTCCATCTTCTTCCAACCTACAGACAGAAATTAAAACTGCTAAGCCTGCATTAAGGACTGTAAAGAGATGGACCAACGAAGCAGAGCTGGAACTACAAGCCTGCTTTGACTGCACTGATTGGAGTGTTTTTGAGGCTGCAGACATCAATCTGGACGAGCTCACAAATACTGTTACATCATATATCAGTTTTTGTGAGTTATATGTGCATTATTACTTATTTAACATTTAACAACGACAAACCATGGTTTACATCAGAACTCAGGCAGCTTCGTCAGGCCAAAGAGGATGCTTACAGAGTTGGGGATAAAGTCTTGTACAATCAGGCCAGGAACACACTGAATACGAGAATCAGAGTGGCTAAAAGAAGATACTCTGAGAAGCTGAAAAACAAGTTTTCAGCCAACGACCCTGCATCAGTGTGGAGTGGCATGAAACAACTTACGAATTACAGGACTCCTGCCCCCAACTCTGTGGTGGACCAACAACTGGCTGACGACCTGAATGTGTTCTACTGTAGATTTGAAAGGCCCAATCTCATACCCCACACCCACTCTGACCTTCACTTCACACAAACACCAACACCTCCTGCAACTCCCCTCCTCCCCCTCCTGCTACTCAACCTGCACTTAAGATCTGTGAAGATGATGTGAGCCACGTCTTTCGACAGCAAAGGATAAGGAAAGCACAGGGCCCAGATGGCGTTTCACCTGCATGTCTTAGATCCTGTGCTAACCAGCTGGCCCCCATCTTCACACAGATCTTCAATAGATCACTGGAGCAGTGTGAATTCCCATGCTGCTTCAAACATTCCACTATCATCCCCATCCCAAAGAAACCAAAAATCACAGGACTTAATGACTACAGACCTGTCGCCCTGACGTCTGTGGTCATGAAATCATTTGAGAGGCTGGTGTTGGCCCACCTGAAGAACATCACTGGACCCTTTCTAGATCCCCTTCAATTTGCTTATCGAGCAAACAAGTCTGTGGATGATGCAGTGGGATTACATGGGATTACATCATATCCTGCAACATCTGGACAGACCAGGGACATATGCAAGGATCCTTTTTGTGGACTTCAGTTTGGCTTTCAACACCATCATCCCAGCTATACTCCAGAATAAATTACACCAACTCTCTGTTCCCTTGTCTATCTGTCAGTGGATTACCAGCTTTCTGACGGACAGGCAGCAGCTTGTGAGACAGGGGAAACTCACTTCCAGCACCTGTACAATCAGCACTGGTGCCCCCCAGGGATGTGTGCTCTCCCCACTACTCTTCACCCTCTACACCAATGACTGCATCGCCAAGGACCCCTCTGTCAAGCTCCTGAAGTTTGCAGATGACACCACTGTCATCGGCCTCATCCGAGATAACGATGAATCTGCATACAGAAGGGAGGTTAAACAGCTGGCTGTCTGGTGCAGTCAAAACAACCTTGAGCTGAACACGCTCAAAACAGTGGAGATGATTGTGGACTTTAGGAGGAACACCCCAACACTGACCCCCCCTCACCATTCTAAACAGCACTGTGGCAGCAGTGGAGTCATTCAGGTTCCTGGGCACTACCATCTCACAGGACCTGAAGTGGGAGACACACATTGACTCCATTGTGAAAAAGGCCCAGCAGAGGTTGTACTTCAGTTGAGGAAGTTCAACCTGCCACAGGCGCTGCTAATACAGTTCTACTCAGCAGTCATTGAGTCTGTCCTCTGCACTTCAATAACTGTCTGATTTGGTTCAGCTACGAAATCAGACATCAGAAGACTACAAAGGACAGTTCGGACTGCTGAGAGGATTATTGGTTGCCCCCTGCCACCCCTTCAAGAACTATACACTTCCAGAGTGAGGAAAAAGGCTGGAAAAATCACTCTGGACCCCACTCACCCTGCCCACTACCTTTTTGAACTGTTGCCTTCTAGCCGACGCTTCAGAGCTCTGAGCACCAGAACTGTCAGGCACAGGAACAGTTTTTTTCCCTCAGGCTATCCATCTCATGAACAGTTAAATTGACCCATTGAGCAATAACTATGTGCAATACACAGTTTAGTCTTTCTTATATTTATCCAACACATCCAACCTCTTCTGCCATTTCATTCCTCTGAAAAAAATAAATAAATAAATAAATAAATAAATAAATAAATAAACATTTTCACTGTACATAACAGATTTGTATTTACACTGTACATAACAGATTGTATTAGATTTGCACTACCCATGTGTATGTATGTATGTATGTGTGTGTCTGTATGTATGTGTATAATTAGTTTTTATTTTTTATTATTATCTATGTCTTGCTTCTGTTTTTGTATTGTTTTTGTGTTGTTGTACACTGGAAGCTCCTGTCACCAAGACAAATTCCTTGTATGTCTAAGCATACTTGGCAATAAAGCTCATTCTGATTCTGATTCTGATTTATTTGAAGGACTACAGAGAATAGCCTTTGATTCACAAAACTCTTCCAAACATGGAGATAAGGTGCAATCTATCCTGGCTGTGTACAAAGCTGATGGTTTAAATTAATTTGTTAGTCTACTGAATATAAGCGACAGAATTTGTACAACAGAATAGCCTAGAGAGGACCTTAAAATGTTTATGTCCTGAAAGCATTAAATGTTTAATGAAAAAGCAAATGGCTTAATAGCCCAGCTACTGTATGTGCATGGTAACCTTTTGTAATATTTGGTTAATCACGAGAGCTCACAAACAGTTATTCTGTTATTTGTCGGGACCTGGGAATAAATCATTTTTATTGCCATGGATGCATAAAACAACCTCAAATTAGCAGGGAATAAAGTGCACAGTGAGCTATGAGTCTAAATAGCACAATACATAGATCTTCAAATGATAAAATCACATTAAAGTCGAACAAAAATAATCCCTGTCACTGCCTGCAATTTAGGCCTATTCTTAACCAATGTAAAATGCGCAATTCTGCCTGGGCAGGTTCACATTTCTATAAGGAAGCGAATGCTAGTATTGTCATGTGTGTCATGTGAGTTATACTGCTGCAATTTATTAGCTCTTCTAGATGCTTTAAATTTTGTATTATTTAGCATTTAACTTATTGTCTGCACAACAATAGGAGCAAAAAGGTAAAGATACATTGTCTTACTGTTTATCAAGCGCTAAAACTTTGCCAGTTTAAAAACAATCTGGAATCATGTCACATTAAGTCCTCTTTGCAACATGAACTTCAATGTTGAATCTTTGTGACACCTGCACTAAAAAAGCTAGATGGAGTGCAACGAATGGTAAAACAGAACGTAGTTGTCTCGAGATGCATTTATAAATATTGAAGTTCTTTTTAACTTAAACGTGCACTCAGTAATTTTTTCCTCATTAAAAAAGTGAATTGTAATTTTGGAATATATGTAGGAAATCATGACCACTCACATTAAAATGAAGAGTCCAGTCATATCAGTAACCTTATAAAAGCTGTTTTATTCTATATGAAGAGGGTCCGCACATGGGGGCTGCCATGCTACAATCACATGACCAGATGAATACTTCTCGCATAATCTCAGTAACCGTCCTGTAATTTGACACTTTCTCTCATTGATTAAAGTAATCATGGCTGACTGTGAATATGGCATCTGAAATCGAAACTATTTATTTTAAATGATGCTGCATCCAAGCCGCTAGGTGTCAGTGTTAGTCCAAGATGACACAAAGACAAAAGTTACGGAGTGCACCTTAAAAAAATATAATAAAAAATAAATAAATAAATAAATAAAATTGGCAAGTCCTACATTGGCAGTCTACATGGGACACTGAAAAAAGTGAGATGTGGCACAAGGATCAAAGATCAGTGCGTTTACATAGAAAAACAATTGGAAAAACAGTGCAGAAGCTTGTGAACAGTGAATAGCCCCTGACTTGCCTACTTTAAAAAAAACTGACCCGAATCTGGCCCAAAATCCGATGGTTTGTCGGGTACTTTTGGACTCAGATGGGGTTACAGACCTCTATTACAAGTGTAAAATAACCGAATAGTGATTTTGGTATTTGAATACATGCGTGTTCAACAGTTAACCGAATTCCAACTATCTGTGCACATTTAAAATAAATAGTTTTCAGTTTCAGATGTCATTGTAGAAATGTAGTATTCACAGTCAGCCACAATTATTTAACTTAATGAGCAAAAGTGTCAAATAACAGGACTTTTACTGAGATTAAGCGAGCAGTACATTTCACAGTTATGAAAATTAAATCGAAATAACTTTTAGTAATCTACTGTATTAACAAGGCTGGAGTCAGAAAAGTTCTGGAAGGTCTGCATTGGGCCTGTTTTGTTTTGCAATGCAGCAAGATATTCTGAAATTTATTTTTTGTTGTTGAGGTAATGTATTCTCATTTCATGAAAATGAAAGTTCTGACATTATTTACTCAACTTTATTTTGTTTGAAACCTGTATGACAATATTTTTCAAGGTGATATTTTGCAGAATATCCTAGCAATTTTTTTCACTACAACCACTATTGATCAAACTCCAATAAGGACCAAAAGTACCATTAAAGTATCATAAATGTAGTCCATTAGCACTATATTCTAACAAAAAATTAGGGCTGTGCAATATGGACAAAAAAATAAAATTGTTTGATTGATATTGTGATTTCGATTTTTATCGAAAGAGAGAGAGTTCATCTTTATTAATAATTAATTCAAGCAATCAAGTCTTGGCACAGGAGTGACGGGGTGCAAATTGGAACGTAAAACAGGTTTAATTTTATATACGTGAAAAACACGGGGTGAACATGATGAAGGTATGGAGGTAATTTGAGGCGGAATGCCACCGGACTAATGACCTTGGCGATGGGGAATGGTCAGATAAATTTGGGGCCCAGCTTACGTGAGGGGAGACAGAGTGGGTTGTCCTGAGAGGACAACCAAACCTTCTGCCCACACACGAAAGCTGGGGACCTAGATCAGTGTTGGTCCACAGACCTCTTAACCTGAGTGCAAGTCCATAATAAGGCTTCTCTTGTGACTTTCCAGGTATGCCGGCACCTCCGCAAAAATGCATGGATGGACGGAACCTGAGCATTGGGCTCTTGAGCTGGGAACAGAGGGGGATGGTAGCTGAGGCTACACTGGAAGGGTGACAACCCCGTATACGCCGACGGCAACAAGTTATGAGCGTACTCAACCCAAACAAAATTCTCGCTCCAAGAAGACGGGTTACGGGAGGCCATACACCGCAGGGTCTTCTCTAGTTCATGGTTCGCCCGTTCCTCTTGTCCATTTGTCTGGGGATGAAACCCAGATGACAAACTAACTGTCGCCCCAGCTGTCAGCAGAATTCTGCCCAAAAACGGGACACAAACTGGGGGCCTCTTTTAGAAACCACGTCGACCAGAAGGCCAAGAATACGGAAGATGTGATTAATGACCGCTATCATCTGTCTCCCTTGCTGAAGGTAATTTGGGGAGGGGAATGAAGTGAGCCACCTTCGAGAACTGGTCCACTACAGTTTAAATGACTGTGTTGCCATGGGAGGGGGAAGACTGGTTACAAAATCCATGGCAATGTGCAACCAGGGTCTCGAAGGCACCAACAGCAGTTGGAGGAGCCCATCAATAGGCAAGTAGGGCAAGTGGCAACAAAAATGGTGAATGTCCCGAGCAAGCGATGGCCACCAGAAAAGCTGTCTAATGAGTGTTTGAGAACGAGTAGCTCCTTGGTGGCAGGCGACCCTAGATGAATGGCCCCACTGAAGGACATGCGTTTGAACTGATCGCAGAACAAATAGTTTGCCCACTGGGCAGGTGGCGGGAGATACGGTATATCATAGCGCAGTGCAGACTTTAGCCTCCACCTCCCAGGATACCATGCCCACCACTCGAGGAGTAGGGAGGATGGTATCCGCTGGGGCGGCAGTGGTCTCGATTTCGAAACACTGAGATAATGAATCGGGCTTGACGTTCTTGGAGCCCGGAAGATACGAATGGGTGAAATCAAAGCGAGTGAAAAATAAGGCCCAGCGAGCCAGCCTAGAGTTTAAACGTTTAGCGCTATGAATGTACTCTAGGTTCTTGTGATCAGTCCAAACCACGAAAGGTATCCCCGAACCCTCTAAACAATGATGCTACTCGCCCAGAGCCAACTGGACAGCCAGTAATTCCCAGTTACCGATGTTATAATTCTGTTTCATGGGGGTCAACTGGTGCGGAAAGAACGCACACGGATGCATCCTTCCATCTGAGGGAGAGCGCTGTGACAGGACTGCTCCAACACCGACCTCGGACGCATCTACCTCCACAACAAACTGACTAGCAGGTCTAATTATCGGTGATAATTAAAATAGGTGCGGTGGAAAACCACTTCTTGAGTTTAGAAAACGCGGCTTCAGCCCGTGGGAACCAACTAAAGTCAGTGCGCGTGGAGGTGAGATCCGTCAGAGGCGCAGTGAGTTGACTATAGTTACGGATAAATCTTCGATAAAAATTGCCGAACCCCAGAAACCTCTGCAATGCCTTGTGAGAATCGGGGTTGGCCACTCGGAGACGGCTTTTACCTTAGCCAGGTCCATGTGTATTCCCTCAGATGAAACGGAACAGAACAGAACTGACTGTGTTTGAAAAGCGCACTTTTCCACCTTGACAAACAGACGATTCTTTAACAGCCATTGAAGCACCTGCCTGACATGCCACACATGGTCCTGCATATTTTGAGAGAAGATCAGAATGTCGTCAAGATAAACAAAGACAAAATGATTGACCATGTCTCTAAGCACGTCATTCACGAGCCCCTGGAAGATGGTGGGGGCATTGACCAATCTGAAAGTCATAACCAAGTATTCAAAGTGCCCCCTATGTGTGTTAAATGCCATCTTCCACTCATCCCCCTTCCTGATAGAAACCAGGTGATAAGCATTATGTAAGTCCAACTTCGCACACCCCCTGCAAGAGCTCAAAGGCTGAAGACATCAACGGCAAAGGATAATGATTCTCTACCATGATGTCATTCAGCCCCCAATAATCTATGCAGGGTCTGAGCGAACCATCTTTCTTCTCCATGAAGAAAACCTGCCCCTGGGTGCGATGAGGAAAGCGGATGAGACCGGCTACCAAAGAACAGTAATGTACCTGTTCGTGGCCTCCCTCTTGGGAGCCAAGAGTGAATATAACCATCCTCGAGGAGGAGAAGTGCCAGGAAGCAGTTCAATCGCACAGTCGTACGGGCGATGAGGAGGGAGGGTAGTGGTGCGGGACTTGCTGTACACTGCCCTCGGATCTTAGTATGCCAATGGCACTCCTGATATATCAGCTGGCTCATCCTGTAATGAAACACAAGACTGGACAGGGGAGACAGCAGAGTTAAGACAATGTGAAGAACAAAAAGAGCTCCAAGCAAGTACAGTGTTGGTTGCCCAGTCTATGTGTGGGTTGTGTGTAACAAAAAAAGGGGGATCAGATAAGGTAGAAGAACAGCAGTTCAGTGTGGTTTCCTAAGATCAAAGTGACTGGCTTAGTCATATGGGTTATGGCTGCGAGGTGGATACCGCTAAGCGAGCGAACGGTGATGGGCTCGTCCAAAGGGATTCTAGGAACCGTGACACTTTTTTACTATCAATCTCCACTTTTACTTTCACTTTCACATTCTTCTTTTATTTTTGGCAATTTGCATTCTTTGTGCATATCGCCACTTATTGGGAAGGGAGATTTATAGTTAAAAAAAGGACTTAAATATTGATCTGTTTCTCATCCACACCTATCATATCTCTTCTAAAGACATAGATTTAATGACTGGAGTCATATGGATTACTTTTACACTGCCTTAACCCTTTCCAGCCGGAGCGTTCAAATTTGGGAACAATTATTCCCATGGTTCCTGTTTCAATATATTCGCTGTCCAATCACCGATTTTATTTCTGAAAACTGCCAGATACTCATGACAATATAAGCTAAATGCACATATGATTGGTTAAGGGGTTATTGAGCGTGAATAATAAATGTATCGTCATCCTCCATTTGCCTGAGCGGAGCCAGAGAGGATATCATGGGAGACTACCTCCAGTGATGGATTTACTGCTTCAAATTGAAAACTGAGGCGATCTTTCGAGGTAAGACAAGTTATTTAACATGTGCTGTCAATATTGTCAGTTGAAAGTCAAAACGTTTTAGTTACGAAGCATTTATTTGTAGGAGTAACGCTTGTTATTTATGGAAACATATTCATCGGACAGGCAGCTAGCCTCTATTTTTAAGCAAATTTCTGTGAAACTTGCTAAATAAATATTAGCTAGCAATAATATGTACATTTTTAGCTAAATATCAATAACTTTTTTGGCCAATTTTGTTGCTTGTGGAAGATAGTCAAACCTTTTTAGTTACGAAGCATTTATTTGCACTGGCTAGTTTTTTTTCTTTTTCTGGAAAAAAACGTGACTGTCATCGGCAAGCCTCTTTTTATATAAACGTTCTTTTGGCAGTTTCTGTTAAACTTGCTAAATAAACATTAACTAGCAATACTATGTACATTTTAAACTAAATATCAATAACTTTTTTTTGTCAATTTTGTCGCTTGTGAAAAATCTGCCTGAAGTAATGTGAGGCAGAGAGCAGACGCTGTTCAGACCTGCCTGGAAACTGACCTGCTAGTTAGATAAGTTATCTAGCTTGTTGATTTTCCCATGTAATAAAAAATGGTAGATATCTTTCTATTATTTAGAAGACAGCCTTACCAATCCATCACACAGACATGATTTTAGATTGTGTGTAGCTTTCTGTTCACAAGGAAACTGTGAGAGGGCTGTCTGCAGTTAGACATTCTGGTTAGTCTGTAAGCCTTTGGTGACTATTCAGTGTATGGATTTGTGAAGAACACACTGCTGGCTACCAATTGTATACTTTTTTCTGTTGTAGAGATGGAAAGTCTATGGCTCCCTGCTTTTGAGGGCATGAGCACACAGGAGGAAGATCTGCTGGACCAGGAACTACTGCAGGAAGACCCGGACCACGAAGAGATGGAGGATGAGATGGAACCTGATCCCCAGCCAAGACCATCAACTGGGTATGTATGAATGTGTATGTATTGTTTGTTTCCATTTCTCATATGACTGATACTCACAGTAACACTAACACTGTTACTCTTATTATTTTGGGGATGGCTAGCCATTCTCGCACAGAGTTATCTTATGGATACAGAGTTAGTTGTGTTAGCTTATGGACCACCTCAAACAAAAATGCCAGCAGCTCTTTCAGCCTAACCAAAATCTTGCAATAGATGAACGTATAGTCAAGTCTAAAACTCGGTCAGGATTTAAACAATACATGAAGGGCAAGCCTACTCGGTGGGGTTTTAAATTATGGGTAACTGCAACATCAGACTCGGGGTATACTCTCAACTTTAATGTTTACACAGGTAGTCATGATGGGTGTGTCACTGACTTGGCCACCAAAGTAGTTGAATTGTTACTGCAGCCATTCAAAGACCAGGGCCACAATGTTTGGTTTGACAACTTTTACATGTCCCCAACTCTTATGGTTAAGTTGTTAGAAATGGGAACTAATGCCTGTGGGACATGCAGGGTGAATCGTAAACGGTTTACTGCAGAAATTAAAGACATCATTACTAGGTTTGTAAAAAAAATGATGGCGACTGGACAAAAGAAGACTCCAGCCTTGTTAATACAATAGATTACTGCACTAAAAAGTAGCCCTCCAGCCCACTGTCATCAGCGATTATAACAAAAACATGGGCAGTGTTGATAGGTCAGACCAAATGATAAAATCTTACGATGTCCTTCAAAAAACTCAGAAGTGGTGGAAGACTTTTTTTTTTTTTTTTTTCACTTCATAGACATTGCCATCGTCAATAGTTTCATATCGTTTAAGGAATGGCAACACATTCATGTGGCACCAGGGGATTAGCGTAGACCGGTGAACTTAACCCAGATAGATTTCAGAGAAAACCTGGCTCGTCAGCTGGGAGGTATTGATATTCACACAAGTTTCCCTTTGCATACACTAAAGCCTGTAGTCCCACCTTCGTCATCACTCCACACATCCCATGTCCCTAAATTTGAAGAGTCCTTTAAGAGATGTTGGCTATGCTATCGGAAAAGTAGGACTGAAAATAAAACTAAAGTAGCTTGTTGCGTGCCGGAATGTAATGGCAAAAGACTTTGCTTGGTTCACGTTAGGAACTGTTTTCAGTCTTGGCACTTAGCTGAGTGTGACCAGTTTCGCGAAGAGGCCTAGGTTGGGCTGTGTTTACTGGTGTTGTTGTCCTCCCCCTCCCCTCTTTTCTCTCCACAGGTATTGCAGTTGTTGAGTATTTATGAATTGATATATATTCTGTTCATGCACTCTTTATTCAAAATGTATTTACTGTAGACAGTTCGAAAGTTTGATTTTGTATGTTTTGCTGTGTAATTCGTAATTCTAATGTTCAAATTAAATAAAGTGTGTGTTTTATTGAACACATAAATTGTATATTTCAGTGTTTGTGTCCTTCAATTTCAGATGCAATCTCAATTTATTATTGCAGCTGCTCAAAAGGAGTATTTGAGCAGTGGTCATGTGAAATGTATCTTAACATTCTAAATATTTGTTTTTATTCCATTTTCCCACAAATCACTAGAACGGTCATAACTTTTAAACAATAGATTATATTTCTAATCTGTCTGCTATTCTACATTGCCCACAAAATTATGTATATTTCATACACTCTAAGTGTCCCTCTAGCTTGTAATTAAAATGGTTGAAAATGCAGTTGTCTGATGAAGTATGGTGGCCATGTGAAATCTTACTGATAAAGGATGATTAGCCTTAAATAATCATACATATATTTATATCATTTGAAAGCCCTAGTTCTTCTCTTCAATATGGTATATACAGTTCAGGTGTGTGATGTTATATGAATATGAATGTAATATGAATATGAATATCATATTCTGGCACAGAATGGAATTTTCTGAATTTTGGGCTCAGGCTTTAAAGGGTTAAGTGCTTTTTGGAGCTTCAAAATTTTGGTAACCATTCACTTGCATTATATAGACTTACAGAGCTGAAATATTCTTTTAAAAATCTTCATTTGTGTTCTGCAGAAGAAAGAATGTCATACACATCTGGGATGGCATGAGGGCGAGTAAATGATGAGAGAATTTTTAGTGAATGTAATATTTTTTAGTGAACAATTTCTTTAATGTTTTACATGTAGTCTTGTGCATCTTCATATTTAAATGCTCTTCTAAACACCTCCCACAGCAGTGTGGCCGATTTCTGAACGTTCGCAACCAGTACACCGTAGGGTTGTGCGGTATACCAGTACTAATGAAATATCACGATAGCAAAAATTGTAAAACGGTACAATATCTTGTTGTTAATTTCGGTACCATATTAAAGTATGCTGCCGTTAGCAAAATGTAATGTAATGTGAGAGTTTTGAGATGAAATCAAAGACTATTTGAAAAATAAAGTCTCGATATGGCCAAGTGTGATCATTAAACAGCAGAAGGACATCATTTAATTAAATAATATACAGTCACATGCGCTGCGCGCCACAGAACGAATGAGAGGCCCCGCTCTGCTCTGTCGTCTCCTTCACACACACAGGCACGCAGGCGTGCACACACACTACTACTGCTTGATTTTCATGCAGTGTGTCCTGTAGTATCCTTCTGCAGAGCAGGTAATCAGATTGTTTTCATTTAATATTTCATTAATACTGTAAAGCTCTGTTGTGCATCTTTTTTTGTTTTTTTACCAAAAATAATTATTTTTAAATTATTATATTTAAATTTGATCAAAACTGTACATTATGTATTTGATTAAACACAATTTGATCATAACATTTAATTAAAGAATTTAATATGGAATCCAGAAAAAATTTAACAGAAAAGGCACAATTTATAAGACCTTATGCAGTTCTTTTTGTCAATAATTTTCTGTGTAATTTAATCAAAAATCTTAGTTTTTTTATTTTTTATTATTTGTTGCATAAGTATCGAGTTAGTATCGATACCAAGGTACCATGGCTGGTATCGTACCGAAGCCAAATTTTGGTATAAGAGCAACCCTAGTATACAGTTGCTCAACTGTTTCAAAGTGAGAAAAGCACTCAGAGCAGGCTTTGCCACCAAAACCAGGAATACTTAAGAGACTTATTGTAACATGAATTCATTGTTATTAATTCTAAAAGGAATGTTCCCGGTTTAATACAAGTTAAACTCTATTGACAGCATTTGTGGCATAATTGTAATTACCACAGACAATACTTTCAACACATTTTTTAAATATCTTCTAAAAATCATGTTCAGTAAGGCACATATAATAAAAGTAAATGGGCCCGACACAAAATATAAAATACCTACTGTTTCAAAAGTATTGCCAAAATGATTAAAACATAATACGCGTTTAGATACTCGAGTGTGATAAAATCGCTCACTAACATTGTCTGTTTTAAGTTATCCACTATTCAGACTTTATTGTCATGACGACGTAAGTGATAATTAAGTTCAGTTATGAAACTCTACATGGTGCGGGCTAATAGGCCGAACAGGCACACCTCTCTCTTATACACCCACTCAGAAGCTACAGGTGCCAAGACTACAGGTTGGTTCCAACCCGCACTCTTCTGCACTATTCTATGCCATTTTGTAGTGTTAGTAGTGCGAGTAGATTGTTAACACTGAAAATGCAGCAAAAAGAAGTGTACTTTAAGTACCGGGATGATGAACATTTTCAACCGTCAAAACTGAGTGTGGAATGTTGGACACTTCATGCACTCAGCGCATGCGGCTTGCTGTAGATAGCGGAAGGGGCGGAGTTACCTGGCTGCGCTGCTGGTCTGACAAAACAGTTGTAAATAATGAAGACTGTAGCAGCTAGCGAAACTCCAGTGGATACAGCACCTTACAAATGTAAGTTGAAAGCTTTACCATCACTCCACGCTGCGTGAATATGTACATTGTTTGAGATACAAGTGTTGAACTGAGGTTGGCTAATGCGCTAAAGCTAGCGGCAACACATCACGTGCACTTGAAACGTCACTTGTGTCAGTTTTCACCTGGGACACAGCATAAGCCTACTCCACTGTCATTACCATCAATAAAAATCTTTCATCTATTTCAGAGAGTTGTCCTAACTGAACGCCCCTGTAGGCCTAAATCCTGTAAAGGATACCCAAAATAGCGTTGACATGACTTTCATTTTTCAGTTTTTATCATTCTCTTCCGTCTTGAAACAATCCATCATCTTATCCTGTCCATGACCACACAGAGAAAACGTGAGGGAATATCTGCATCTAAACAAACAGCAGCATTATGATGAGTGATTTCGATCACTCATCATAATTTAGTGCAAAAGTCTGCTCTCATATCTGTTCCGTGAGTGCTGTTGAACTTGCCCTGAAATCACTGTCACATCCGCAAATGATTTTGAATTCTCCAATGTAACCACTTTCCCCTTAGTATTAAACAGAATGATTGTTTGAATGATCATTGTTTTCAATTATGTGCAACATGTACATAAATGTTAACATTTTTGTGGTTTCATGACCCTTTTTTATCCCCTTTTCTCCCCAATTTGGAATGCCCAATTCCCACTACTTAGTAGGTCCTTGTGGTGACGTGGTTACTCACCTCCATCCGGGTGGTGGAGAACAAGTCTCAATTGCCTCCGCTTCTGAGACAGTCAATCCACGCATCTTATCACGTGGCTCGTTGAGAGTGAGAACCACTAATCCACCATTTGGTTTAAATTGGATCTATTTTTACACGACCACGAGGAGGTTACCCCATGTGACTCAACCCTCCCTAGCAACCATGTTTGCTTCCTAGCAAACATTTGGTTGCTTAGGAGACCTGGCTGGAGGGTTTCATGACCCTTTCATTTTATAGATTAAATTAATGAAAACAAATAGAGAGAACAGTCTCCAAGAGAGGTTGGACCAACAACAACAAAGAAATTAGTGGAAAACGTGTGTAGACTTTGTAGAATTTATTTTTTTTTTTTTCTGTAAAAATTAAAAGATACTGAAGGCACTATTTTGGGATTCTTCTATTTGTAGTGCCAAATGTAAACAGTGCAAAATAATGCAGTGTAAGAATGTTACAGAATGTTATTTAGCAACAGATAACCAATAATATGATGCATCACTGGTTTTTGGCATTGAGTCATTTTTATTTGCTCAGCTGGGGTAGCCAGTCCCCTCTGGGTATAAACATAATAAACATATAAACATAATGCCAATACTGGGTTAACATTTTCAAGTGTAAAAAGCCCTTTAGACAGTTGTCCTTGAGGATATCTCATTTACTTGTTACGCATATCTTTACAAGGTACAATGCTGTCAACCTTGCAAACTTTTGGCAAATCTCCCAACAGAAGCTCTCATTGCAGCAGCCTGGTAACTTTGTTTTTTTCAGCAGTCTAATAAAGATTTCCTTACTTCAGGGAGATTGAAACAGGTGATTTTTGCCAGTTCTTTCAGTTCAGGCATCCATGAACACTCTGTGGACAGTCCATCCCTCAGTATCCCAAACCCTCTTTTTTAATCTTATACCTTCTGAGGCAGATAATAACCATAATACTGCAAAGTCATTCATATTCATCTCAGGTGGGCATGCTTAAGGGTATGGTGTCCTTTAATTAAAAAAGACAAATTATAGAATTGATGAGTTCTCTCTTGTTCTGGCTCAAAGTATACGTTGTGCACTCTCATAACTTCCTTTATTTACATTTCTCTTTGTCTCTTTCTCTCTCCCACACAGAATATTTTGATTAAGAGTAAGAAGACATTGAAGTGCAGTGCCACTGATCAGCTTCACATCTCCTGCTCTGTCCACTGTTCTCTTGTGTCATCTTCACAGGCCAGCAGTATGATGACCCGAGTGCCCGCTGTGAGAGGGCAGGTAATTTTATCATCATCTCCAGCCCCAGCGGTAAGACTTTCTGACTGTTCTGACTAATCAGAACACTGAATCTCAGACTCAATCATCGCTGTCAGGGGCTATAATTAGTGGAGCCTTGTCTTAATCAAAACTTCAGCTCATAATTAGAACTCATTGTTTACCTTGCAGGGGCGGCATTGATATGTGTGGCTTTTCTTCATCTGGTTTGGCTGCAGGCCCCTCACATCACTTTCCTCCTTTTTTATTTATGTTTGGCCCGTCAAAGGAGGAGGATGCCCAAGGGGAACCTCCAGCTCCAGCAATTACTTTGTGTTTGCTGATTTTCTTAGACGAGTCAATAACACACTGTCACCATAGCAGGACCTTCCTGGGGGGTAGGTGCTGAGACGGGAGGGTCATTACTTCAGATATGGATCAGACCAGCCACTCACTGCCAACCAAAAAGTTATTTCACTTTGTACAAGTCTTGTTTCAGGGTTTACCCAGAGAGCTCTTGAGAGAAGTAACGGCCTTTGCTTTTATTGCCACAGTAACCTTTAGAATCAATAGATTGGACATTAAACAAATACAATGTGGGTGTTTTTCTTTCATGACCAAAGGAAATGGTCTTTCACTCAATTACAGTGTTTCCTTTGAATAATAAAAAAAGCATGTTTTTATTACTTATTACCAGTGTTTTCAATTCTTAAACATCAGCAGTCAGCAACCTCTTACTTAAGATAACACCAATACTCGGCATATTTTAAATGAGCAGAAGTCTAAAAATAAGACACATTATTTCAATATTGTATGAAGGCTTAAGTGCATGCATGGTTTGTAATATCCATAAATTTATCATAAAGTGTGCCATTTAGAAAGTGCCTGGACAGGATGTTTTTGTAAAGATATTGTGGACCTACACTGCCTGAGGTCTGAATGAATGAGTGCAGAGAAGTCCATCATGTTCTAAGCCAGTGGTTCTCAAATTTATTTTGATTAATGCCCCCTACTTCATTCCCTTACCCCTACTCTAAACACATGTAAAAACAATAAATACAAAATATAAATATTTATGTTGTAACAAAAATTTATTATATTCCCTCACTCCCCTAATGTAGCCTATAACAAATTTAATAGAGCTAAAGTAGTGATATGATAATATTTATTATCAGTCTATTTCTGTCTAAAGTACAGTTAGTGTTACTACAGTAAATTCAAGGGTGGTGATATAGAATTCTGTGCTGAATTCAAATGGTTTCCGCTTCTCGTGCCTTGCTTCTCTGATTCTTGCAAAGCTGTGAGTTTAAGAGCTTGAGCTTTAAGAGCTTTGCGCTCGCGCTGCTCTGTCCATTGAGCCGTATCCATCTACAGAGCCATACAGGTGCATTAGCTGAGGTTGTGCCTCCGCCTGTGTATTTGACGCTGCTAAACCAGATACTTCAGATGTGTCGCGAAACTTCACAATCAGATGAACCATGGTACAAATGCGTACCAACCTTTATAATGGAGAACCAACTGATATACGTCTAGATAAACATTTAATGCAAAGAGGAACTTGACGATAGATTTGATTATTAAGACTGATTAACGCCCCCCATTTGTGACCTAATGCCCCCTTCTCTACTAATTTGCTCTCAGCGCCCCCAGGCATCCATTGAACGCCCCCGTTGAGAACCCCTGTTCTAAGCGAACAGTTGTGGGTAAGAGATGATGGTAAAGAGAAAAACTCAATCAAACTAATCAAACAAATACCTCAACAATCACGTACTCACAGCTCCAAACAACAAAGCAAACACATAAAAATACTAAACAAAATTACAGTCAGGGTTTGAATTAAAGATGACAGCTGTGTGGTATGTTGTAATAAATGCATATTTCACCCTCTCCTGTAAATCAGAATGAAAATGTCACATGCACATTTTCACTCACACCCCTCCACCCTATCATCTGAGTCGCCTGCTCCAGCAACCGTGCAGAAAGCCAGCGGGTTGTAAAATTGCATCTTGTCATCTCATTTCCAAAATTCTTTGTTTTCACAGGATTAATCTCTGTGTTTTGCTACAGTTAAGTTGAAAGCTCAGCAAAAGCAAAAGGCCTGTGTCTGTATCTGCAGTCTGTCGGGACGCATTTGAGAACTTGTGCTGAGATGAATAATGATCAGCTACTCCGCGTTACCGTTTGCCCTGCGTAAGCCATAAATTACTCTGCTAAATGTATCACATGAGCTGGGAATCCACTGCTATTAAAAGAAAAACAGCAGGAGGTATTCTTTATTGCAAGCATAGTTTGTGTAAATCGAATATTGAAATGTAATTTATCTCCAGCATAAACTAAAGAAATGAATAAATCAGAAACAAAAAATGAACTTATAATTGAGCATATGTTAATAATTATTTTACTTTAGGCTGTTGTTCCATGCTGAGAAAATATGTTTGGAGGGGCATAAGAAAATTAATTAAAGAGCAAAGGCCAGGCCCACAAGGAATCTATGCCTGCAGACATTTACAGAAAGTGTGGTAACACTTTACAACAATGTCCCATTTGTTAAGGGTTTATAAAGGTTAATTAATTACCAATAACTCATTTACAAATGCATTATAATTAATTGATATGCAGTTATAACAACATAAATACAAAGGATGACTTTCATCTATTACCTGCCAAATAGTAATCCATTTTACTTCACGTTATAAATGCTTAAATACACTTATTTAGCATTAGTAAACTATGAAAATGTTCATTAAAGGGGTCATGAAATAATATTTGTTTTTTAATAATTTTATTTTCTTCCCTGAGGTCCACTGATAATGTTATCAAAGTTTTGTTTTTTTCACCAAAAAGTCATAATTTAGTAATATATGATAATTTTCCACCCTGTCTCTGGCCCTCAATCTGAAACTTTCGGTTTATGCCTTAGAACCTCCTTAAAACTTCAACATAGACGTGCACTGTTATGATTGGCTAACATCATGCAGCCCCTTGAATTCAGCTATTTTTTAAACTCAGTCAGAAGAGAATGAACAAGCTCCATAACATTATCAAACAAAATTTCAGGGTTTACACATAACGCATATCCAATACATTGCATCTGAATATATTAAACTGTTCATCTCAAGCACAACTCTTATCACCAAGCACCATAAACTATCAAACAGTCATGACATTTGAAATATTCATGAATGAAATGGTTTACTTATGTTTTTGATCAGGTCCAAGTGTTTTTAACTGCCCCATTCTTCAATAACAGTTTCTTTTGCGAAGCTTGAATTGTATTATGACTTGTTCACAAACATTCCATACTGACATGAGCCAAAAAAAAAAAAAAAAACGTGCACACATAGTTCAAAGCACGGTAAAATGACGCACATACATAGACACACTGAGGCACACATCGCCGGAAACACATTGAAACAGTCAAAGACGTTCATCTAGTTTATGTTTACATATACCAACAATTAAAAATAGCGCAGATGTGCGAAAGAACATGTCCATGACGCGTTTGTGCTCAAAACAACAAGAGGCAGCAGCTGAATGAGAGAGGATGGCGTCTCCTCTTCAGAGTTATAACTTGACACCACATCTTTTAAAAGCGGCGAGATACATGGCAGCGGTCAAAGAGTCTGTGTAGTTCATGTTTTTATACAAAATAATTCAAAATAGTCCAGATGGGTCCACTTACTGTTATGTTAGGAATAGTTAGCCACAAAAGGCCTGTCTGTCCTGCTCTCTTGAACTGAGTGCCAGTGGGCGGGGACAAGGGTATGATGATGCATGTTGTGGGATGTGTAAATACATCTGAGCAATGTCTCTTGATGTCACAAACAGACAGATTTCAAAACTAGATGTTTCAGCAGGGTGGTAACTATAAATGCTCTTTTTAGACTGGAGAGGAAGTTTTGAGTTCTGAAATTTACAGGATCTTTTTATAGTACAGTTACCTCTTATATGTCTAAATATCAAAGAAAATGTTATTCTCCATTTAATGACCCCTTTAATGTAAAGTGGACCACTGTGAAGCATTAATTAAGGAGATGCAATCATTAGAAACCTATGTACATAAAGTTCATTATGGTTTGATGGCCATCGGGCTTTATTATATCATATATATGCTGTGAATGAGCATGAAGACCTGAAAAGTGTTTTTGCAGAGGACTTTTGGTAACTTGAACTAGGTAAGTTGGGACAGTGGAGTAGCACTATACTTTTGACATTAACATGCCAAGAAAAGTGACAACAAATGAGTCAAGACATTACAGTAATGAATATAAACACAAAGTGTAGTGTAGCAAAATGGCATAATCCCTCCTTTTAATCTCACTATAACATTTCTGCATTGTGTCATCAATCATGAATTAGGGCATTTTATGATTTTGATTAATATAAGCATGAATAAGTGTATTTATTAAGCATATATAACATGTAAGTTAAAATGCTCAAGATTTGGCAGGTATTGCATAAAAGTCACTCTTTTATTCATGTTGTTATAACTGCATATCAGCGATTTATAATGCAATTGTAAATGACTTATTAGTCATTAATGATTGCATTTATACACAAATGAAACATTAATGTTAAGTGATACCAAAAGTTCCAAAGTCCATCATTCATAAAATTTTACACATACCAAGCCCCTAGCATGTGTGTTTATTAAATATTTGGGCTGTATAGAACTTTTCTTTAACAAATTGTATGATGTTTAAATACGATTTTCTCTAAAGATCAGTGCAGAACATGCCAAAAAGTCTGCTGGCTTCATATGGGCCAAGCTATAACAAAATGATTGGTTTTGCTTGGTTGGATACTTGGTTTTGCATTAGGAGGTGATATGTGCATACTTTATGGCTTACATAAAGTATACTATCATTGTTATTAAAAAAAAGTTCATTGAGCTTGATTTAAATAATATGCATTCAGTTTGAATTGGTCTAAGATATATCCCATTTCCATTTAAAATAGCAGTGCCTGCTATGTCCAGAGGAAATACCTCTGGTCAGAGGGGATAAAATGGGTGTAAAGTGTCACTGTAAATTCAATCACTCTTGGCAGTCTGTGGAGCTACACGGCAACTTAATTAAAGAACAAATTCAGATCCTCTAAAGAAAAATAAAAACTGTCCACAGAATCGATTGCTTTACAAGGGCAACGCTAGGGCTTACAAAGACATCTCCTTAATAAAAACTCCTTAATAGGGAAAGCAGGAAACTCTGAAATGGCGAGACATATTGATGGTGTATTGATGACCTGGGTTATGAGCTCACACTAATTTCCCTGTGAAGATAAAGTGAAAGGTTAAACTATTTGTATTTATTATTCCATCTGGGCATATATCAAAGCTACCTTGAGCTTGGGTAAATAAAGGTGTTGATGTGAAGGGGAAGGTTTTTTGATGATAGTTGGAGTTACGAGGAAATGATGGTACTCTGCAGCTGAAAGGTCCATGAATATCTCAGAAGGCAGAGAGAGGCAACAGCCGTTAGAAACCTCAGCAGACTCGCTTCTCCATGAATAATATCACAGTGGGACTTTGCAATAGCCCCAGCAATGCATTTGCACATAAATACACAGCTCTCAAGAGAACCCTCAGAAAACCCAGCAAGCGTACGCCACCCTGAGTCTGTTTGCTCGCAGAGATAGAGGACCACAGCCTGCGAATGTGCACATGAGCTATATAGAAATGTAGCAATGTATAATATCGTTGTGGAGAAATGAAAGTAGACAGAGGGTGTAGAATGGAGTGGTGAATGAGGTGAACAATAGACAGAGATGTGGGAATGAAACATTTCTGATCCCCAGGTAGAGCATGACCTTCAATCTATACACTCATAAAGATAATGGCCATATAGGTGGGTCTACCATCAGTTGTGCATGTGTGTGTGTGTGTGTGTGTGTGTGTGTGTGTGTGTGTGTGTGTGTGCGCATTGGATGATTTTTCAAAGGATCATTAAGCCGCTGTGCACACTGTTCACCAGTAAGGAGAGTTCAAAAAATGAAGCTACCAGAACAGACCATCGGGAGGAAAATATTTTTTCTTGATGTAATTCAGGCTTATAAATGTTCTGAGTTATATTAAATCAGTATTAGTTAAACATAACAAAAATGGTGTTAATATTTAATAAAGGCCTGCTTTTGATTAGCCTATATTTTCTATAAATCTGTAAATCATTTAGATATGGGTGTAAGTCGTGTCAGACGCAGATGTCAGATAAGGCAAGGACAAACTTTTATTAAAAATGAACATAACAAAAGCAATGGGCCTCATTCATGAAACCTGAGAACTACTTTTTGTGTAAATCGTTCGTAAAGCTGATCTGATGTAAATTCTCGAATTCATAAAAGTTTTCATGTTTTCAAAACGTTAGTTGGTATGAACAAATTAGATTGTGTAAATCAGTTGTGAATAAGATATCCAAATGTGTTGTGTTCTTTCAGGCAAACTACCATGACAAAATTTTGATAGAAGTGAAATTAAATAAGTAAAAAAAAAAACAACTAATAATTAAATGTGAAAATAACCTTAAAAAATAACATAAATTAGTGAAAAAAAAAAAAAAATCTTTGTTTTCTTTTGAAACCATAGCCTATACTTATTTAGAAACATTCCTTTGCTGCTTGCATTTACCATATTATTTCAAAGTATATATTTTTTCACAACTCTGCTTATAGTTTTTCCAGCAGAATTGCTTGACTTGGGGTGAAAGGTTCATGGAAAGATACAGTTTGCGTTTGATTTTGTAATTTTTTTGAAAAAAAAAATATAATACCCTCTAACCGTGACTGATTAGACAGTTTTTTTTATTTGATATGAGCTCTATAATTTAGGTTTCATAATTTAATATGCATCAGTAAATCGTGTTCAGTTGATAACGTATGGTCAATGCTAATGCTGTTAAACCCAAATAAACACATCACGGGCAGGTGTGTACACAATGCATAGCATGCAATTCGGTAATATTCAGTGTTTCAGTCAAAGATCTTCTTCTGGCATTCTATTAATTTCTCGGAGGATTCTTCCAGTTGCAAGTATATCACTGTTACCATCAATATTTACCCAAGATGTTTCACAAATGATGCTGGCGATGCACTGCGAACTGAACAAGAGTTTTAATGGTGGTTTAAACTCATGTCAAACCATTTTTATTGACTTATTAATTCACAAATAGAGCCTCCAATGACAGCAAAAACATGCAATTTACTTTAAGTCCTTTGAGTCGCTGTTGTGCTTGCTAAATTTACGATGTGAATGCACTTCATTCAGAAAAATGATTTCATTACTGTTAACATTTTCAAGCAAGTCTGGTGCCTTCCTTATAAGGCTTTTTCATGGGCGTGGATTATAATAATTGTAAATGAATGTGCACATGCCTCCTCTTTACAAATATTTGGAATTCACTAACATAAACATGTTTTACTAACAAATCTGGGGAGTATGAAGTGTTTGTGAATCCAGCAGAACGTTTTCGGGAAGGTCCATTTTACGCGCAAATTACTCCGAATTTACGAAAGTTTCATGAATGTAACAGTTCTTTTAATCAATTTACCTACTAACGTGCAGAACTTAGATGCCTATAATTTAAAAATATAATTTTTTTCATTGTTCTATTAAGCACGTTAGCCGAAGTGAGTTTTATTTACTGTATATATGGCCAAAAAGGCAAAGCTGAGGCAAAATGAAATTTGCATCCTTCCGCATTAATAATCAACCATTATAAGAGGTAAACTTTCAAGGCAATCAGCTTTTAGTATGACATTAAAGTGTTATCAAGGTTGCTTGTGGTTTATGCGACAGGTGAAGAGCGACTTTCCAATTTTGCCAAAGTGACAATGAATACGTTTTTGGAGGATCTTAAAAAAGGTGCAAGACTGAATGACAGTATCTATAAATTCGACTCAATGAAGGAGCAGAAGATGGAGTTCCTCTACACATACTGTATTAGGTGAGTAGATGTTTGATGGAATGGGGTCCTCCATTCGTTTTTAAATGTTTGCATTAATCAGCGTATAGCCTACTGTATTAACACTGCATGATTTTTTCTGTATGTTTACTATATTAACAAGTGTTGGGTTAGTGATTGGAAAGATTATAACACATAGGCCTTCTTCACAGCAGCGCCATATTAAATTTTTGACATGAAATGAAATGAAAATGAGGTTGTGAGGGATAAACTTACAATCTCTTCAGTGGCATGCACTGTATAAAGCTGTAACTCTTTGGTCACAACTCATTTTCCTCAACTCGTGTTTTCTGAACTTTTTTGTCTACTGAAATTTCGTGGAAAAATATCTTTCTATGCTTTGTCGCAGAACAATTCAAAACACTTTAAAGCTGCACTACATAACTTTGTGCTCTCTAGCGACATCTGTGTTTGAAATGTAAAACTGCAAGCAATTTGGGGAAGAACACTTTACATCAGTCGTGTTTCAGCACTGCTCTTCTGGCAGATGAACTGCTTGATTTGAGCTTACCTGGACATTGCGTGTGTGTGATCATAACATGCTATTTTCATGTTGATATTATGTTATACAATTAAACATTTAAAACTGCAGTATTACTTGCTTTGATAAAGAAACACTCCTATTTATATATTTTGAATGAATACATTTTACACTTATGGCGCTTTTCTGACGCTACACTCAAAGCACTTTTACATAAAGAACAGGGGACTCAATCACCTCCTGTAAACTAAAAACATAAAATGAGGATTCAGTAGTGATGGGGTTAAAATATACTTTCTTAAACATAAAAATAATATGCTTAAAGGGGTCATGAAATACTTTTTTTTTTTTTTAATTATGTTCCTTGAGGTTAGCTTATATTGTTATAAAAGTTTTTTGCACAACAGCGGTCAAATATTTTAAAACATGATCATTTTCCATCCTCATTCTGACCCTCTGTCAGAAATGCTCGGTTTTAGACTGCTTCTCCTTTAAAACTTAAAAGTAAACACCCACTGTTCTGATTAGCTACGCTGTGCATATTAGTATATAACTACACTGTAATATATTTAATTTAACAATGCTTTCTTCACACATAATACAATTATTCAACTCAAACAATTTTTTTTTTTTATAATTAAAAAAAAAACTGTTTGGTGCAGAACAACCTGGAATAATGTTACAAAATGCAACAGTCACTTCTTTGCAGCCTGAACTTGTTCAGAACTTTGAATCTTTGTGACACCTGTGCTAAAAACAATCTAGACGTAGCGCAACAAATGTAACAGAGCGTAGGTGCCTCGACATGCATTTTTGAGACTTGAAGTTCTTTTTAACTTGGCACGGTGTCTAAAAATGTGCCAGTCCTACACGAGAGGTTGAAGAAACAGCATGACGTGATGCAACAGTCAAAGAGATGCAAAAAGATTCGTCCAGAATCTGTTTACAAAGGAAAACAATGATGAGATTATGACCAGAGCAGACAAGTTCGTTAGGCCTGTTTATTTTATATGAAACCCGGCGGGTTCTTGGGTCCCGTCCGGCCTGGTTTGTGTTGCATACTTAGCGATAAACAATGGCTTACTTTATTACAAACACACTGATAAATGAAATTTTAGAAATAAATGGTTTACTTACCAGCATTACTGCAGGGCGCAATACAGTTGGCACTGCTGCATCTTTCAATAAAAGAAACATCTCACCTCACAGCAGTAACTTGAGCCATTCTCTCCTTAACAATACACCCACAATGATGACGCATGTTGTGGGCCATGTATGCAAATCAGCAATGTATTGTGACGTGACAAATACACAGATTTCAAAACGAGACATTTCAGCAGTGTGGTAACTATCAATGCTCTTTTTAGACTGGGAAGGATGTTTTGAATTCTGAAACTTACAGTATGTTTTTATAGTAAAGTTTTATAGTACAGTATATGTCTAAATATCAAGGAAAATTTGATTTTCCATTTCAATACCCCTTTAAAAATGCAATATAACAATTACGAGAAGTCAGTTTCAGAAGTCATATTAGTAATATTAGTAAACATGTCACAGTAACTTCCCTTGACAACATAGATATATTGTGGTCGGTTAACACACAAGTAATGGTCACTTCATACAAGCATAACAAGCAATATTAGCTTCAACAACCCTACCAGACAACATATCCAAGCATTGTAGCAGGTAAACAACTTTGCCAAATGGATAACAGATAAACTTCCAGCCAGACTGCTGCGATGCTGTCCTGAACTGTTTGACGGTTTCACATATCCTCCATGAGTGGAGCGTGAGCAGCGCATTTTCTTTTCGCCGCCCATGTTAACAGAATACACCCTTCACATTGCAAGTGTGAATCGCGAGGTGAAGCGTTCCAGACGCGGCAGTGAGCAGATAGTTTTGCCACCGAGCCTTAGATAAAAATATTTTAACCAAACCTACAATGCACTACAATTTATAGGTCTGCATGCATGCAAACACAAAATAACTTAATAAAGGAAAGAATAAATAAACAAATAAACTGCAGGACTTTTGCCTGTGTTGTATATATTCAGAGATAGTTTAGAAGAGACGGACTACTGGATTTTAAAATGAATGGGAGAAATTGGAACATCCGCCTTACATGTAAAAGAGCCAATCACCTTTTAGATAAAGACATCGCCTGTCAATCAACTTAAGATCGAGCATGTGCATTAGCTGATCCAGCCTGAAAAGTTTTTTAGCGTAATCTGAGGTAAAGCAAAACAATTTATGATACTATTGTTGTCAGATTTTACTGCTGACTTTAATTATGTTCTTTGATCGTAATCATGACCAACCGTTTTGGAAATTTCAATTTTTCCCCATTCAAGTAGATAAGAGCTGTACATTTATGCCACTTGTTTACAAAGAAAAAAGCTGCCCAGGCTGCCCGATAGCATTCCAAAGATGAACGCAGAGTGGACTGACTTGCCTTGAAAGGGACTTTGATATATATATATATATATATATATATATATATATATATATATATATATATATATATATATATATATATATTTATTTATTTATTTTTAATTTTTTTTGAGGGGGGATTTTTCTCCCCTTTTCTCCCCAATTTGTAATGCCCAATCCCCATTGCGCTCTAAGTCCTAGTGGTGGCATAGTGACTCGCCTCAATCCAGGTGGCGGAGGACGAATCTCAGTTGCCTCCGTGTCTGAGACCGTAAATCCGCGCATTTTATCACTTGGCTTGTTGAGCGCGTTACCGCGGAGACGTAGCACATGTGGAGGCTCACGCTATTCTCCGCAGCATCCATGCACAACTCACCCCGTGCCCCACCGAGAGTGAGAACCACATTATAGCGACCACGAGGAGGTTAACCCAATGTGACTCTACCCACCCTAGCAACCGGGCCAATTGGTTGCTTAAGAAGCCTGACTGGAGTCACTCAGCATGCCCTGGATTCATACTTGCGACTTATGGTGTGGAGGGACTTTGATATATTAACCAATCACAACCAAGTACTCTGATAAACAAGTGCAGGTGACTGCCCGCCGTTGCCGTAGGAACCTAGAAAAGAGGCGTAACCAATGTGAAAGCTCAAACGCGACGCGTTGCTCACGCCAGTTTATTTTTGGTGTGGTTCCTGGGAATGGAACCCATGAGCTTGGCATTGTTAGCATGGCACTCTACCAGTTGAGCTTAAGGAAGAATTTTGTTTCTCACAGCATCAGCACATATGTGTTAGCGAACTATATATGACCTTAAAGAGAGCGCTGGCTTTCACTGGTTTTTACATCATGTTCTTTGCTGAAATTTTCAACATCATAGAAAACAGCAGCACATATTGCCTTCACACTCCATTTGGTATCAGGCAGCTCTCTGTGTTTGTGGCGAGACCCTACCTCCCGTATCCTTCTTCTCCTCTAACCTCTTCTATTATCAGCCTTCTCACTCTGTATTCTGCTCCTGAACACATGCAAGTCCTTGACTGTTTTCTCAGGGAATATTACGTTTTCAGATTCACAACCCATTCCTTTCATTTTCCTCTCAAGGACGGGGAGCAGCCTGCCCCTGCCTCCGCCCCCTCCTGACTCTGAAAGCATCTGAAATCAGCCCGTGTTTGCAGCTTTACTCAATCTTGTGTTTGATTGTAAACAGCAGCAGGTCTATTCTTCATTCTTAGATGTAAGATATCAAAAACAACAGTCTGTTCTTATTCAAATGCTCAGTCTGCCGCCATATTGTTAGACATGTTCTTCAAATATGCAATGCATATCAAAAACGCCACAGTAGTGCTTTGCTTTGTATATATTTACATTTAGACACTTTCTTTTAATACAGCATAAATATTTGCTTAGAAATTAACTACGAACCATACTTTACACAAGTAAGTGAACACTTCTAGCCAGGCAAACTTGTTTGCAAAATATGCTTTGTATTTTCATTGTTGATGCAAGGGGTGCTAAAGTGGGAATTAAATGACTAAATATCCTACAGATTTATATTGAAGGAGGGACCTGAGCCATATCTAGAGTAGGGCTGCTAACTTTGCCACATGAATATGGGACACTTGAGAATTTTCACCCTTAAATATGGGAAGGGGATCCCCCTTGAGCATTTTGCCTCCTCAATATGGGACGTTCATCGTCTGACCAGTAGAATAGCAACAACGGTGGAATAGGTGTCCCGTACAGGAAATACGGGACGTTCTGGCAAATATGAGACTGTTGGAAAATAGGGAAAGAAAGAGTTTCTCACCCAATCTTGTTATCATTTATCATAGTTGGGTCTGTTTTGACTGAGTGTGTGGGTCACATGACTTGGTTCAAATTTTCTCTGATCATTAAGTCAGCCTGACCTAAATCCAACATGGCCACCCATGGTCCAGGAAGTGCTGACTTTGTGATAATTAATTATATATTAATCTTACATTTCTTCAGTAAAAAACCAATAAACAATAAAACTGCTAATATTAATTGTGAACATTGTCTTAAGATGCTGAAGAAGAAAGATAAGTCATATGTTGTTCATACTTTTATTTAGCACATTTTGAGTGTGCTTTTCCCTGAGATACGTTGCCAGATTAAGGGAAGAAAAATGGTTAATCCACAATATTACACATACACATTTATTACACTTACACATGTCATACATGCAACCTTAAAGCTAAACTTTTCTCAGTTTTGTTTCACACAGTGCTGGGTAGTAACTGATTACATGTAATCCGTATTACGTAATCAGATTACAAAAATCAAGTACTTGTTATTGGATTCAATTATATTTTTAAATATTCGTAATTGGACTACAGTTACTTTTTATGGATTACATGATTACATATTAAGAATGCAATGGCAGTAAATTGTTAATAATTTATTGATCACCCTAATCATTGTCTTTTTTTCTAAATTTAGCATTTTTCATTCTAAATCAGCATACCGCTGATATAACTAGCAACATCATTGCTGTTGATTTTATGGTCATTAATTTTTGTTCATTTTATAATAATTTTATGTTGATTTTATGATCAATTAATGTTCGTAATATTTTTATTGTTTTATGCACTTATAATGAACTTGATGTCTCAGTGTTTTGAATTATAAACTTTGGCTATGCACTGTCATTGCTGTTAGATTTAATGTTTATAGTATGTTCATTCATGTAATGTTTAATGTACTTTTTAAAAACTGAGCTCTTTTTGTGTGGCTCTTTTTGTTTGTAATAAAGAATGGAATACATTTTGTTTCTTATTGTACTTTTATGTTAAAATGATACAAGGTTATCCTAATCAAATGCATTTGACATAAATTAAAATAGAATTAGGTTGGAAGTAGTCCAAAAATAATCAGATTAGATTACCCCAAACATGTAATCTACAAGATTACGTTACTGATTGCATTTTTTGTCATGATACACTAACACACACACAAACACACTCTCTCTCACACTCACACTCTCTTACACACTAACACACATATATATTTTATTTTTTTATAATTTATCTTTCATCATTATTATAATCACATTTTAGCTTTTTAAAAATTTTAAAATCCTACATTCTGTCAATTAATATTGTCATGATATTGCATATATAATAATGAAATGAGCTGTCACTGTTTGAAATAATATGTACAGCTTGCAAGTATTTTCATTTATTTGTATAACAAGCACTAAAATGGTACTGTCTCTTTAAGAATGGTGGCAATTCAGAGAGCATCTCACAGAAGTGTTTTGGTTGAGCACACATTAACAAGATGAGTCACAGTTTCTTTAACGTGTTATGTGTGATAAAAAATTATTTTTCTTTTAACTTTTTGATCAACAAGTTACTTTAAAGAACTGAAAGAATATAAAAGACTCGTTATTTAATTATAGTGGAGTGCAGGGATCTCTTCTTTGATGGACACACATTACACGGAAGAAATTTCAAGCACTTTTTAAGCTACTTTTCTAAGTTCTCTAGTACTAAAAAAGCTACATTTAGGTACTTTAATAAGCAATTGAAGGTCCTTGTGCGAACCCTGTAAACAGTGTAGAATGTCACAGAGCCACAAAGAGATTTTAATGTTTGACAGGTGATTTCATTTATCACATTGACAGATAACTGGTGCAAACTACTAAATATTGCATTTTGCCTCAATATGGTTCTTCATTTATTTTGGTTCACAATATTTCAACATACAATGTATTGTCCCATCCCTATTGCCAACCCTATAGAGGATTGAGCTTGGCTTGGGCCAGTAAGCAACCACTTACATATTACCTCAGAACACCCTAGCAAGCACTTAGCAACAACCTGGCAGACACCACTCACAACGCCATTGAATCAAGCAGTCTAGTTTTATTTGGGCAAGAAAAAAAAATCACATTTTACTACAAGATGTAAAAATCTAGTTTTCTCAAATATTACTCTACCCTCAAATCAGCAAATGAATACTTTTCTGGTAATCACTGGTACTGGTACTTGTAACCATGTATATTTGTATACTGAGAACAGATCAACTTATATATTTGTTGTAAGTATACACTCGCACAGAGAGTCCTCAGGAGACACTGGGTCTCATTCACAAACTGTGTGTATGCACATATTTGTTTGTAAAATCTGCATACAGCGTTTTATGCAAAAATCATGATTCATGAGTAAGTTCACACTAAAATGTATGCAAAATTTACTAACAAATTTAGGACCAACTGGAATCACACGTACCCGAAAATCACATAATCTCAGTGTCCTTATAAACATGGAATAAACACTAAATGAATGAAATTATACACACTATATAAACATATAGCCTTTTCTTATTTTCAAAGTAACAAAAATTCTTTGCGTTTTACTTTGAGCTCCAGTTGGGTTCTGGACCTGCACATGTGCTCAGTGATACAGCGCACAAATGGCATACTATGCCGTTGGATGTGCTTGGATGCAGCTGGTGGAATATTCCTATTTAGCCTGATATTGTCAGATAGCTTTAGCATGCCGTGTACTACACAACATCACAATGGCACTGGAAGTTTCTTTACCTTATGGCCATGGGAGTGCTTGATTCTAACTCTTATAAGGTGTCGGTACGGTGTCCTGTTCGTGAAACAATCAGGTGAAGGGACAGAACTGCCATGGATTTATTTGCACTTTGAGCACTTCCCTATGGGCCACATGCACAGTCTGAACATGTGGATGATGAGGCACAGATAAATGCTCCTGCACAAGCAGCACTCCAAGCACGACTTCAGGAAATTTTTCGAGATAACTTTTCCTGTGCATATAAGTACGCAAAATCCAAGCAATTATTAGTGAATGAGACCCATTGTTTTTACAAGGATCCATCTGTTCAGTCAGTGTGAGGTAAATGGTGGAAATGTGGTGAGATTCACTTGACTGAAATTTACTGAAACAGCAACAGAATTAGGCATATGCATGAAAATCTTCGAAGCATATGTGTGAAATGTGATAAACTACTTTTTAATAAAGACATTTATCTGCCGTGGCCTGGTGTCATGATTGCTCATAGATAAATCTGAGGTCTTTCAGTGTGATTTGAAATTTCTCTCCTTAAACCAAGCCAACATTTCTGTTATGCAACAAGAGCAACACAACAATGCTTGGAGCAGGTAAGACATCAGTTTATTAGGATTACTAGCAAAGAATTTCTTCTTATCTAGGCACTGTACATGGCAATTCATTCAAAGGCTAAAGTGGAAGTGTCACTAGCTTTACAGTTTTACCTTCTTCTTGGTGTTTGCCCTTTTTTAACCCTTCCTTGCTCTTGGCAATCAAGTACCACTGTTGCACTTAGGAGGTCAAATTGACTTTGCATGTTAAATCACAGTTCAGCAGTCACAATTTGCACATTTTCCTCCCCAATAACTATTTTATCATCAATAACTAAGAGAAGTAACCATTTTTTGTTCACAATTTCTCTAATAAAATGACAGTTCACAACTATGGATAAAGGTAACAACGTTTTCTCCAAATGGCAAGACTCACACACAAACACACACATACACACACACACACACACACAGGCATTTGTTCCCATTTGTTTATTGACTTCCATTGTACTTATTTTGAGCTAATTTTTATGAAGGTAAATCGGTAGCAAAACCCGAGAGCTTGCATATTTGGATCTGAGAACTTGTACAATAAATATTTGTACTTGTAAGTTGAAATTGCACTTACAGCACCGATGTGAAAACTTGTAAAATAAAAATTTGAAGTTGAATGTTGCAATCTGCGCTCACAGACAATCATTCAAAGCTTGTGATCTGAATTCACAATTGCAGACAAAATGTGTTAAATAACATTCACATAAATACAACTACAGACATAACTTGTATTACACATTAACTTTTGTACTTTCATTCATTTTCGCAGTACAACCACAAATCGGCACTTATTAAATCTGGCACTGCAACTTTAAATCTTCACGCCTTGACTTTTGCGAAACATCTGTAGCAAAACTCACTTGTAAATCCTGATGTGAGAGAGCAAGACCAGTGTTCGGCGGGGAGGGGTCAGTGAAGTTGTTTATTGACTGATGCCTAGCCAATGAAATGCCACAGGTGTGGATTGTGTTAAGTGGGGATGTGTGCGTGCATATGAATAATTTCACTTGTCTTTTCAGCAGATTTGTTCAATATAAATTGCCAAGGAGCAAAGAAAAGACGTTTTGCACATTATGTTTTTTTTTTTTTTTTTTTTGGTAACATTATTAACCCGCTTTGTTGTATTGATGTCTGTTCTAATGAATCTGACACAGTTTAAGAGCGATTTTAACAGTTTCACAGGATAACATCAGGTTGCCCATGTTAACATGGGTCATTGGTTTGAATGGGAACTGGAGATTACTCTTGTCAGAGCAGTAAATCACAAGTGGAATTATTTTATTTGCAACATTAAAGCATCATAGGCTGAAATATCTCAATAATTGGCTTATACACTTAAATTACATTTATTTATTTATGAAAACAAAATACCCTGAAAAAATTACTGATCTCTTTTCATTGGTTCAGTTGGTCTAGTGGTAGCATGTCCGCTAACCATGTTTCTTCTTCTTCTTTTTTTTTTTTTTCTTTTTTTATTGGTTGATTCAATGTTTACACTACAACAAAATTGGCAACTTATTCATGAACTCTTTTACATAACAGACTGAGGTCACAATCACATTAGCATAATTCAAAACAAAAGTAAAAATAAATAAATAAAAATAAGATAACATTTGTAGGGGTTTGTTATCTAACAATGAAAACAGGTTTCTGGCTTGGGAAATAGACATTATTTTCAGCAAGTCCACATATAGATAGTTCTTTTATGAAAATGTGTAGTTGGGGTGGTGTTTTTAGGTATCTACATTTATGGATAAACAATGTGGACAAAATTATTACTTTATTTATCAAAAAAGAGATTTTTTGTCATCGAATATTATTCCAAATTTAACAACATCCCAAGTAAAAGAGGGTATAACAGGAATTTTTTGTTTCAACCAGTTGTACACATCACTCCAAAAACCTTGTACAGAGTTGCAATAAAAAAACAAATGTTCCACTGTTTCTATATCAGAATTACAGAATAAGCATACATTTGAGATGTTAAATTTAACTCTTAAAAATTCTTTAGTGGGATAGATTTCATTTATAATTTTAAAGTGTACTTCTTTGCATTTGGGGGCTATGGGATAAGAAATGTATTTCCTCCTTATTTCACATCTGGCTTTTCTATTGTGATTATTAAGAATGTAAGTTTGTCTTACAGGACTCGGATAGCATCCTTGTACCAGACATTTCCTCAGAAATTTATTAGTGCAATGTTTGTTTATAAAATGAACTTATTTTATCCTAGGCCCATGAATCTTAGGACTTGCCACTGTGTATTTTACATGTTCTCTTATTAATCTAATCATTGGTAAAGGGATACTTTTAATAATTTTGTTATTAATCCTTTGAGGGCTGTTTAGTTTAAATATGCTACAGAGGTCCTTATAATCCAAGATGTTACCCTCTGTGTCCATAATATGTGGTACTGACCAGATTCCTTTATCCCACCATTCTTCTATAAATAAGGATTTTCTATTTGTTAATATACATCTGTTGTTCCAAACTGACATATCATGTGGGCTAAAACTGTGTTTGAAAATTAATTTTCAATATAGAAGGAACTGTTGGTGAAAAGCTGAAAGTTTCAAAGGTAGCTTAGAAATTTCAAAATCATATTGTAAAAGAAATGTTATACCCCCACATTTTTTAAATAATGAACAAGGAATTTTATACCAATATGATGATTCATTTTTAATAAAGTTTTGCAACCATTTTAGTTTAAGCACTCCATTCATAATATCAAAGTCAATTGTGTTTAGCCACCATCTTCATAATCTTTTAACATGTCACATTTCCATATATAATGGTATTTCTTTTTCCAAATAAAGTCATAATTCATCTTATTGATTAACGTAATTTTTTTTTATTTTTTTTTTTTTTTTGCCGAAATTGCTAGTGAAAAACTTGGATAAATAACTCTTGAAAGGCTCTCCACTTTAGAGAGTAAAATTCTTCCAAATATTGTAATGTCTCTTTGGAGCCAGTTATTCATAATTAATTTACATTTATTTAAATTACTATCAATATTTAGATTTTCTATACTTTCTAAATTCTTAGAGATCAAGATGCCCAGATATTTCACCTCATCCTTAATTGGAATGTTGTATTATGAGATCAAAGGTATGAATACACACACTAACACACACACAAACATTAACTATGATTAATGAATAGACATTCATAGTTCGCATTTGGATGCATTTAGTTTTAACCCAGATGCTTTTGTGAAAAACTCTATTAAATTAATTGTTATGGGGATTTGCAATTTGTCTCTTAAAAAAGAGTTGTATCATCAGCAAGCTGACTAATAATAAAGTGATTTCCAAACATGTTAATCCCTGCTACTCTCCCCATTTTTAATAAGATGGCTAATAATTCTGCTACCATAATAAACAGCAAGGGTGAGCTGCCACAACCTTGCCTGATTCCTCTTTTGATTTGAAATCTTGGACTCGTCCCTTGCATAAGTGCCACTGAACTATTTATATCTTTATAAAGCATTTTAACTATATTTATACATTTTATTCCAAAACCAAAATGATGAAGCGCTTGAAAAATAAAATGGTGTTCCTCAATGTCAAAAGCCTTATAAAAAATCTAAAAATAATATGAAACCATCCTCTTCAGTTAAATGACCATACACTAATATATCAAGAACTAATCGGATATTATTATGAATTGATGTTCCCTTTAAGAAACCTAACTGTGTCTCACTTATTATTTGTGGTAAACCTTCTTTTATTCTTGATGCTAGAGCTCCTGTAAATAATTTATAATCTATGTTAAGTAATGTTATGGGACGCAGATTGTCTAACACCCTCTTATCTTTATTTGGTTTCGGAATCAAAATAATATGGCCTTGTTTCATGGTAGGTAATAGTTCATTTTGTTTTATGCATATCTGTATAGCTTCTAATAGGAAAAATTTCAGCTCCTCCCAAAAACATTTGTAACAATTTGCGGTCAGCCCATCAGGTCCCAGTGATTTACCAGTTTTCATTTTTTTTTTTAAAGTTAACTCTAGCTCTTGTATTGTAATATCCGCTTCACATAGATCAATTGTTGGGATGTCCTTCTTCACTTCTTCGAAAAAAGCATAAGAATCTTCAGCTGCTTGCGAAGAAGAGTATAAATTAGAATAGAACTGAAACACCTCTTTAGTAATTATTCTATGATCAGTGTTTTCTTCCTGATTTACTATTAAGCTACCAATCATATTTCTTTCTTGTCTCCTTTTTTCCAGCTTGATGAAATATGAACTGTTCTTTTCTCCCTCTTCCATCCATTTAGCTCTGGATCTTACATATGCACCTTTTGCTTTCCTAATATATACCTCATCTAGCTCAGATTGTAAATAAATGAGTTTTTCCTTGTCTGTGTCAGTTAAGAACGGTTTGCAACAACACTGATTTATATCTTGAATTAATTTAAATTATTTTTCCCTTTTCTTTTTATTCAGATTTTTGCTAAATGTAATTGAGTATTCTCTAATTTTGTATTTCATATATTCCCATTTACTGCCACTGGACATATCTTTATTTTTAATCTCAGTAATCATTCATTTAATATAGGAACAATAGTCTTTTTTTATTTAGCAGCTCAGTGTTAAACTTCCAGTAGCCTTTTGTTTTTGAAGGTTTTTCCCTTGGTTTTAAATCAAGATTAATAACACAATGATCTGTTAAAGGAGCATTAGAAATTATACAATTGGTAACCAAATTGGAGATCTCACTTGTACCTAACCAATAATCGATTCTTGATCTACCGTTTCCATTTGGTTTAATCCACGAGAACTGTCTGGAAGTGGGATTTAGTTCTCTCCAAATATCTACTAGTAAATTTTAGAGACAGAAATCTTGCAAAATACCATTCACTTGCGAATTACTAAATTTGGATGGAAGTCTATCTAAATATTCAACAGGCGTTATATTGAAATCCCCTCCTACCAAAACATGATTGGTGGGAAAGTTAGTTTTAAAGTCTTTGATAATCTCAGTTATTGTCAATAATAAATTCTTATTCTGGAACCTGTAAACATTTACCAAAATGATGAAAATTCCATCTAAGTGAAGAACCATAGCAATCCAGTGCCCATCTTTATCTACTCTATGTGTTATCTTTTTACCTGGACATTTATTTAAACAGATAGCAACTCCAGCGGATCGATTTGATCCATGACTAAGCAGCATGTTACCTCCCCATTGTCTTTGCCAAAAAATGGTATCAGAAACCTCTGAATGAATTTCTTGTAAAACATTATCTGTGACTTTTGATTTTTGCAAAACAGAAAAATTGTCTTCCTTTTAACACCATCTTTTAGACCCCTACAATTTAACAAAGAAAATGAAACATTTGAATTCAACGAGAACATTAAACCTATTGAACAATTAAAACAGAAGATATAACTAGTGCAACAAAATTCTCTGTTACCTACAACTTAGCAGGTAGTGCAAAAGAGAATAAAAAGAGAAGCGCATTTTCAGTATCCCGTAACATCAGTCCTCCATCTCACCTGATCGCACATGGAACTTGTTAATACCGGCTCATGAAATACGTTTACCGTCTATGTAACCAAACAGCCCACGGAAGCCTGCTGTTTTCCCCTCCTTCCTCGCCTGCTGGATTTTTGGCCATAATTCACGTCTCCTCAGCATGTCCTCCCTTGTCAAATCTTCCGTGAATCAAAGATTTAAACTCTTTAAACACCCCCAACGTCTTGGTCTTTTCCACACCTCATCCCATACAGCTCTGCAAGCAAAGAGTACAGTCACTTCCCTGTGACGACCAGAAACCCATCTTTCCACTCGGTGCACGATATCCACAGCCTCACCCATGATGGCAGCATAATCCGGGGTTATTTTTGTGAGAAGTTAAATTACTTCTTCCCTTATCTGATCATCTGGCTTTTCTTTCCACCCATTTTTACGAAGACACCATCTTCTTTTGTATCTTTCCTGGTCCAATATGCAACTTTTCAATAATGAGAGTTTCCATTTCTTTATCAAACACTTTGATCTTTTCTTTGCATTCTTTTATTTCTTCCGAATTAATTTGGACAGCTTTGGCTACGCTTGCGATCATGGCACTCTGCTGTTTCATTTGTGTGCTTAACTCCTCGTGTCGCTCGTCGGCTTTGGCACCAAGTGCTTTGATCACCTCGAGGATTGTCGAGATGGATAACTTAGATTTACTCTCTGGCTCAGGAGTTTTTTTTTTGCTTTTTTTCCACTTTGTGGTTTACACGGCGTAGGTGGATTAGACTCAGTACCGCAATCTCTTTTGTTTGAGGCCTCAGAGTTTTCCACCGCGTAGAAGTGCTCCTCCATATTTCTTCTTTTTTTTTTTCAATTGGATTCGTTTCACTATCCTTTTTTTTTAAGGTTCCTTCAATGCCAGATATGCTCGTGTGATCTTGTAGTAGGTAGAGATGGAGATTAAACTGTCAGTATGAACTTAACTCGGAACACATGGAGAGTGCAAAAAAAAGTTGACTGCTCAATCCGCCATCTTGCCTGGAACCCCTGTCCGCTAACTATGTATATCAACCTTGGTTCAAATCCCATGTGAACATCTGTATTTTTAGTTACATTGTTAAAACAGCATCCTTTACTTTTCAAAGGTTATGTGCATGACAATGTCATATATTTATAACTACCCATGACACTGTCAAAAGATGATATTTCAGGACAGTGGAGAGCCAGTACAAATTGACCAATGGGTGAGAATAAATGAGAATAAACTCTTGAGAAAGCATGAGAAATTTCTTCAGAAACATAATAATTCTGTTTGTTTGGCAAAATTTTTAGATTTTCAATCTTAAATTGGTTTGACAATTTTAAAAAGCCTCTTAACTATGTATGGAAAACAGTATTATGTATTTTTCTTTCTCAGTAATTCAAGCATTCTCAGAAAATTCAATAAAATTCAATGCTGGCTGTCAGATTCAGTTACAGTTTTGATTAATTTATTTAAAATATATATAAATTGTTTGTCTGTGTATGTATGTGTGTTTTACAAAACTGTTTTCATTATATCTGTTAAAAATACATCAAAATCTACAGCAAAGCTACAAATACATTCTGTCTGACCTGGATTTGAACCCAAGGTCATTGAATGTACTGCCAGTAAACCAAACCACTGGACCAGCATCATTTGATATGTCACTTTGTTGATTTTCAGGTTAATCAAGTCATTATTCATTATAAAAAATAAAGGCAACTGAAAGTATATTATTGATACATATTAGCCTATGTTGCTTTAATGTTGCAAATAAAATAATTCCACTTGCAATTTACTGCTCTGACAAGTATAATCACCAGTTCCCATTCAAACCAATGTCCCATGTTAACATGGGCAATCAGATGTTACCCTGTGAAACCATTAAAGCGCTCTTAAACTGTGTAAAATTCATTAGAACAGACATCAGTGAAACAAAGCGGGTAAATAATGATACCAGCATTTTTTATTATGTGCAAAATGTCTTTTCTTTACTCCTTAGCAATTCACATTGAACGAATCTGCTGAAAAGGCAAGTAAAATTATTCACTTGCATGCACACATTCCCAGTTAACATGATCCCCAGTTGATCCATAACACCAGCTCTGCTTTGCCCTAACAAAAAGGCACAGGCTGGCGCTGTGGCGTGACGTCATCATGCACTAAAACGTCCCATTTCATTGGCTAAGCATCAACCAATAAAACTACTTCATTGCCCCCTCCCCCACCAAACACTGGTCTTGCTCTCTTACATCAGGATTTACAAGTGAGTTTTGCTACAGGTTTTTTGCAAAAGTAGTTGCAAAAGTCAAGGTGTGAAGATTTAAAGTTGAAGTGCCAGATTTAAGAGGTTGTAAGTGCCGATTTGTGGTTGTACTGCGAAAATGAATTAAAGTACAAAAGTTAATGTGTAATACAAGTTTGTGTCTATAGTTGTATTTATGTGAATGTCATTTTAAAATATTTTGACTACTTGTCTGCAATTGTGAATTCAGACACAAGCTGAATTATTGTCTGTGAGTGCAGACTGCAACAGTCTTCAAATTTTTATTTTAGAAGTTTTCACATCAGTGCTGTAAGTTCAAGTTTCAACTTACTAGTACAAATATTTTATGTACATGTTCACAAATCCAAATATGCAAGTACATTTTGCTACTGATTTACCTTCATAAATAATATTGTGACAATATGTGTGTGTGTGTGTGTGAGCACATGTGTGTGTGTCTGTTCTACCATTTTACAGCTTTCTCATAACACTATAATAACAGGGTCAAATTGACCCTTTAGTACAATGTAGGTACTTTTTTAACGCTTTTTTTAATATATAAACACATGAGATTAAGGGGCCGTTTACGCGACAACATTTTCAACTAAAAACTAAAAAGCGTTTTGACTGTTCGTTTACATGACAACGGCATTTTGGGGCCTGAAAATGCAAACTTTTGAAAACGGTTTCAAAGTGCACGTTTTTGAAAACGATGCCCTTATCGTCTCCGTGTAAACATACAAAAACATGAATTCATGAAAATGATGACGTCATGCGCACGCGTATTACGTATTCAGTCCATAGGCATGCGCGCGAGTACTTCAAAACAACGCGCGAGACATTCAAATCTACAATGGCGGACTACAGGACTGTGTTTGTGCAGCTCAAGATTTTGAGTTTATTGACGCTTCTCCAGCAAAGTGTAGATCTTCACTGTTTGTATTCACCACTCTGTGGAGGAATGCTTATGTGTGCTCGCCAACTACTGGCCTGGCATGCATAATACAGCATTTTTAGTAGTTTTCGCAGATCCGTGTGAACATGGATCATTTTGACAATGTTGTCATCTGTACGCGAAACTTTTTCAAAAACACAAAGGAAGTACATCCGATGTTTTTAGTACATCGTTGTCGTGTAAGCATACCCTAAAAAAAGAAGTTTACATTGTCAGGTGCAGATCCAAACACTACGTGGAGGATGTTATGAAGTTTAGGCCAAAATGAAGTTTATGTTAATCAGTTTTAAAAGCAAAAAAGGGTCAAATTGACCCTGAGTTCCAAGTAGGGGTTAAATGCTGTGTATAACATAAAACAGCATAACATAACAGCATAAAAATATTTCAGTCAGGACTACTTCAGTCAAGTGAATAGTTTGAATGTATTCACTTACACGTAGACAATTGAAGCAATATGTTGTTGTTGGTGGTATGGTTCTTTTCTGGGCAAACCCCCCGCCCATCCAAGCAGCCATGCACTGAGAGAGGAGGGAGTGCAGCAAATAAAAAACCTCCAGGGGTAATAGAACAGATCCATCGGAATTATTACAAAACTGTACTTTTCTTTTCTTTTTCTTTTTTAATTTAAAACTGAATTTTCTTTTTGGTTAAACTATTCAACAACTATTCAGCAATATAAAAAAATATTACAATGCCCAAGTGACAGAAAAATTCTGTGCCCCTCTCATTTTCATGTCCCCCTGTTCCACGTGCAACACTAAAATCAAACATGCATTTAAATCTGATAATTGACATAAAATTATCTGTGATATTACTTACACTGGAGAGTTTTTATCCACCAGTCATCCAGTCTTTAACAATCAAGGTGTCTGGTAGCATCTTGCCATACAGTACATGCAAAATATTTACATATCCTTCAAAGGTGCATCCTCATCAATGACAGCAAACTCCTGTTGGAGCCATATAAAAAGTGCAGAGGAAAACATTTGTTCAATCTCAAATGTACATACAATTTTTCCCATCAGAACATACATTTTGCAACCACTCAAAGATACTCCGTTACTCTTCAGTTATAAAGAGTATTAATGCTATCAATGATTAGAAGCTATATGTATTGTGAAAAACACTATACAAATATAAATGAAGACTTAAAATATGTCCTGTAAAACATTATTGTGCACTTGGCTAGCTAATATGTTATACTACAGCAATCCACTCACCCCTGACACAGACCTGTGATAAGCTCTTTGCAGTTTCTTCTGATTGTATGACTGTGCCCAAATTTCTCCTTACTCCTCTCCTCCTCAAGAATCAGAGGTACATGCTCCAAGAGATTAGTGCCAAGTATGCTAACAAAAACAGAAACATATATATGCATGATGAAGAATTACTGGCAATAAATGTCATAATACTTGGATTTATTGTGACAATATTGTGGCTGGGGAAGCAAAAGTGTAATAAATCAACAATGTTTTTTAATACTTTGGGCATTCAGAATTAACGCTGGCAACTTTCCAACTGTGATCGCACATATTAAAAATGATATTGTTGCTTGTGGACAGAAAACAATCATAGCCAATACACACTTGCTGTACACTGGCCCAAAGCACCAGCTCTCTTGCATAGCGAGCGGTGTTGAGCGGATTTCTTTCACGCCAATGTACACGTACCATTACATCATACATGCTAAATACGTGGTGCAAGAAATCAGGTCGACAGACCATGTTTAAATGAAGAAAACATGACAAAAAACGTCTTGAGGTGTAGTAGCTTTTGTATAAGCGGAATGATTGTCTCAAACATGGAATTATTGAAAATGAATGAAAACCTGAGGCGTAACAGACACAACGCGTTTACCAATATGGGGTGTGCAATAACTGTCAATAATTCAGTGGTCCCTCATCAATTATTCCGTACTAAACTGAATTAGGAAAACAATATGTTGGCTTTCTCAAGCCTGTATAATTAAATAAGTATTTTGGCGGGAGGGCAAATATGGTCAGCAAGCGAACACGTCAACGGCCCTGTCAACGAAAATGACTACCTACAAACGCATAACAATTGGACAAATACATGAAATATAAGCAAAATACCAATTAAAACAAGTCTTCAGTGACTTCCAGGTTCTTTTAACTTAAGGAGAAGATCCTCCATCGACAGTCAGAGATCCATCATCATGTTGCAAGCGTCGGTCCGTGCACATCCCAAACTTCCCATGCACAGCACGCGCGGTGAGTCAGTCCCATTTGACGAATTTGAATAAAGCCCTACACTGTGAAATTACCTGTTGCACTTGCAGCTCTTCAGGTTTTCTTGTTTAAAAAGTTTGTATTTTGCATAAGAGTTTGTGCTCTTCCTTTGAATAAATTAAATGTCCAAACGATCCAAAGTTTAATGATTTTATTTAAAGAAACTGCTTGCTTATTTTATATGGAATAAAATGGCATTGTTTCTAAACCTGTTTGTAATTTACTTTAATTAATTTGTTTATGTAAAAAAAAAAAAAAAAAAAAAAAACATCATTTTGACGCTCTATATATAAACACTAAATCCAGAGGTCAGATATGGATTAATATTTTTTTCTTTGATTAGGCCACTCCAAAACTTTAATTTAGCTTCTTTTGAGCCATTCAAAGGTGGACCTATGCTTTAGATCATTGTCTTGCTGCATAATCCAGTTGCGCTTGAGCTTCAACTAATGGACTGATAACCGGACGTTCTCCTTTAGGATTTTCTGGTAGAGAGCAGAATTAATGTTTCCCTCAATTATTACATGTTGCCCTGGCCCTGAACCAGCAAACCATCCCCACACCATCACACTACCACCACCATTCTTGACCATAATTTGATGTTCTTTTTGTGGAAATCTGTGTTTGATTTATGCCAGATGTAATGGGACCCCTGTCTTCCAAACAGTTCCACTTTCGACTCATCAGTCCACAGAACAGTCTCCCAAAAGGTTTGAGGATCATCAAAGTGTGTTTTGGCAAAATTCAGACAAGCCTTAATGTTCTTCTGGGTTAGCAGTGGTTTCTGCCCCTCTTCCATGGATGGCATTTTTGTCCAGTATCTTTCTGACAGTGGAGTCATGAACAGTGACATTTATTGATGCGTGAGAGGTCTGCAGTTCCTTGGATGTTGTCCTTGGCTTTTTGTTTGACTTCTTGTATGAGTCGTTGCTGTGTTCTTGGAGGAATTTTGGAAGGTCGGACACTTCTGGGAAGGTTCACTACAATGCAGAGTTTTCTCCATTTGGAGATAATGGCTCTGCACTGTGGTTCTTCTGAGTCCCAGAGCCTTTGAAATAGCTTTGTAACCTTTCCCAGACCGATATATTTCAATCACCTTTTTCGTCATTATTTCTGGAATTTCTTTCGACCTTGGCATAGTGTGCTACTGGGTGAGACCTTTTAGCCAACTTCATGCTGCTGAAAAAGTTCTATTTAGGTGTTGATTTGATTGAACAGGGCTGGCAGTAATCAGGCCTGGGTGTGTCTAGTCCAGCTGAACCACATTATGAATGCAATTTCATAGATTTGGAGATTTAGTAACTAAGAGGGGCAAATACTTTTTCACAGAGGCCCAGTTGGTATTGGATAACTTTTTTGCTTCAATAAATAAAATTATCATTTAAAAACTGTATTTTGTGTTTAGTCAGACAGCCTTTGTTTTATGTTAGATTTTGTTTTAATTATTTAAACACTTTAGTATGCGATATCCACAAAAACAGAAGAAATCAGGATGAGGGCAAATACTTTTTCACAGCACTGTAATTATGTTAGGTTTTATGAAGATGGTTGAGTTGAACGTGCTCCTTGTTGTTTTTGAACATACTTGCAATGTGGGATCACATAGATGTACTGAGGATCAGTTTTATCAGAGTTATCAGACAGTCGATACATTTTATCAGAGAAAGTCATAAAATACATGTTTATGAACATACATTTCCCATTTATGCAGGTATGTTATGTAATCCATGCATTGTTTTCTTTTTGTCACATAAATTGCAAAAGCTTATGAAGTTTTCATGTGTGTTCTCATATAAATGTTAAAGAATCTCTGAACAGCACAAAAGTTGGTGTTCTCTTTTATTTAACATATATCACTACACAACGCAGAGCAGGACTCCCATCATGTGGGACCCGTTATACATAACTGGGGAGAATGGCCAGCTGAGAGCAGCCGGAGGTTCTGCTTTAAGGCCTGCAGCAACAGAGGCCGTGGGAGGAGCCCGGGTCTTGGAGATGTGAGGCTTGGGAACGTTGGCAGGTCTTTCAGTAATTCATCTTCAAATATGGTGCGGCTGCGATGGCTTTTGATGGTTGTGGACTTAATGGTTGTGGACTTTCAAATATGGATGGTGGTTTCAATGTAATAGTATGAAGTTTGACACACCAAGCAAGTTATTCATTCCAAAGTTGCAAACTTAAATGTTTTGGCTAAAATAGCAAGAATTCCCTATGGACCAGACCAATCCAAAAATGCATGTAAAACATAAAAACATGAATATACATTTCTCATTAGTTACAGTATATTTTCTCTGCCCTGTGAATCAGTCATTTTAATATTAAATCAAATCAAATCAAATCAAAATCACTTTTATTGTCACACAACCATATACACAAGTGCAACAGTGGGTGAAAGTCTTGGGTGCAGTTCCGAGCAACATAGCAGTCATGACAGTGATGAGACATATACCAATTTACAATAAACATCAGATTTACACAACACAATTTACATATCTAATATACACATAATTACACAACACAATAATAATGTACAATGTACAGTATACAATACACACAATATAGAATACACACACATAATATAGAATACACATACAATAAAAATAGTATATAATGTATATATAAAATATACAGTAGGTTGTATTGTACTGTATTGACATTCAGGCTCTCGGTTGATAGTCAGTTGCCAGTGTGTTGTTAAGAGAGAATATAACTTATGACAGTCTGGTGTGAGATATAAGATTTTAAGATTAATAAAGTGCAGTGCTGATGTATATTGATCGTGAGACATCAAGAGTTCAAAAGTCAGATTGCTTGGGGGAAGAAGCTGTCATGGAGTCAGCTGGTGCGGATCCTGATGCTGTGATACCGCCTGCCTGATGGTAGCAGTGAGAGCAGCCCATGGCTTGGGTGGCTGGAGTCTCTGATGATCCTCCGAGCTTTTTTAACACACCGCCTGGTATATATGTCCTGGAGGGAGGGAAGCTCACCTCCGATGATGTGTCTGGCAGTTCGCACGACCCTTTGCAGGGTTTTGCAGTTGTGGGAGGTGCTATTGCCGTACCAGGCAGTGATGCAGCCAGTCAGGATGCTCTCTACAGTGCTGGTGTAGAACCGTATGAGGATGTGGTGGTTCATTGCAAACTTCCTCAGCCGTCTCAGGAAGAAGAGGCGCTGATGAGCCTTCTTCACAACGGCCTCAGTGTGAACGGACCATGTGAGTTCCTCTGTGATGTGGACACAGAGGAACTTGAAGCTGCTGACTCTCTCCACCAGTGCTCCATTGATGGTGATGGGGCTGTGTTCTCTGTCTTTTCTCCTGAAGTCCACCACAAGCTCCTTGGTCTTGCTGACATTGAGGGAGAGGTTGTGCTCCTGACACCAACATGTCAGAGTGTGCACCTCCTCTCTGTAGGCTGTTTCATCATTGTCAGTGATCAGACCTACCACCGTCGTATCATCAGCAAACTTGATGGCATTGGAGCTGTGTGTTGCCGCACAGTCATGTGTGTACAAGGAATACAAGAGTGGGCTGAGAACACAGCCCTACAGCGCTCCAGTGTTGAGGGTCAGTGATGAGGAGATGTTGCTGCCCATTTTAACCACCTGGCGTCTGCTTGACAGGAAGTCCAGGATCCAGCTGCACATCGAGCTGTTTAAGCCCAGAGCCTGGAGTTTCACATAAAGCTTGGAGGGCACTATGGTGTTGAATGCTGAGCTGTAGTCTACAAACAGCAATCTCACATAAGTGTTCCTTTTTTCCAGGTGGGAGAGAGCAGTGTGTGGTGTAGATGCAATGGCATCATCAGTGGAGCGGTTGTTGTGGTAAGCAAACTGCAATGGGTCCAGTGAGGTAATCTCTGATTAGCCTCTCAAAGCATTTGCTGATGATGGTGGTCAGAGCAACAGGACGCCAGTCATTTAAGCAAGTGATTTTGGATTGCTTTGGTACAGGCACAGTGGTGGATGTTTTGAAGCATGTGGGGACTACAGACAAGGAAAGGGAAAGGTTGAAAATATCCATAAAAACACCAGCCAATTGGTTTGTGCATGCTCTGATGATGCGGCCCGGAATGCCGTCTGGACCCGTGGATTTACAGATATTCACCCGTCGGAAGGATCGGGTTACATCCGCTACAGAGACGGAGAATGAACTAACCTCTGTAGCTTCGGCCACAAGAGCTCTCTCCGCAAGAGCGGTGTTATTTCCCTCGAAACGAGCATAAAAATATTTAGCTCATCCGGGAGAGAGGCAGCAGTGTTCACGGCGGAGTTTTTATATATTTTAGTTTTTGTAGTCCGTGAAGATTGAGTCGGTGGTGTTGAACTGTCCTTCAATCTTGCCCCTGTACTGGCGTTTTGCTGCTTTGATAGTTTTGTGGAGGGCATAACTGGCTTGTTTATGCTCCTCTGTGTTCCCGGAATTAAAAGCGGAGGTCCGCACATTAAGTGCCGCACGAACATCGCTATTAATCCATGGTTTCTGGTTGGGGTAGATCCGTATTGTTTTGGTCAGAACAACGTCCTCTACACACTTTCTGATGAAACACGTTACGCTATCAGCATAACCTCGATGTCATCATGTCGCGGACCAGAATATCTCCCAGTCCATGTGATCAAAACAGTCTTGTAGCGTAAAATCTGATTTGTCCAACCAGCACTGGATCATTCTGAGGGTGGGTGCTTCCTGTTTCAGTTTCTGCCTGTAATTGGGCAGAAGGAGAACAGAAGAGTGGTCTGATTTGCCAAATGGTGGGCGGGGTAGGGATTTGTAGCCATCCCGGAAGGGTAGAGTAGCAATGGTCCAAAACCCGGTCCCCTCGTGTGCTGAAACTGATATGCTGGTGGTATTTTGGTGCGATTGATTTGAAATTGGCTTTGTCAAAGTCCTCGGTCACAATGAATACGGCCTCAGGGTGCATGGTTTCCTGCTCACTTATACTCCCATACAGTTCCTAGAGTGCCCGGTCTGTGTCGGCTTGTGGCGGGATGTACACAGCAGTGATAATGACCGCTGAGAATTCCCTCGGTAGCCAGAATGGTCGACACAGAAGCATGAGAAATTACAGATCAGGAGAGCAGAAAGACTTGATAGAATGTACGTTCCTCTGATCACATCAGGATTTGTTGATCATAAAACATACTCCACCACCTTTGCTTTTACCTGAGATGTCTTTCACTCTGTCCGCTTGGTGCATGGAGATCCCAGCAGGTTCGATGGCTGAATCTGGAACCTCAGCAGACATCCAAGTTTCCGTAAGGTAGATAATGCAGCAGTCCCTCGTCTCTTGTTGGAAAGAGATCCACGCATTCATTTCATGTCTTGCTGGAAAACAATTGACTGAAGAGAAGGGTCATAATGTATGTTGAATACTAAAACAAATTCTGAATAAAACTACAGCTAACAATTGAGGTAAAAAAAAGTAGTCCCCTGTGAGATTTAGATGAGATTATTGTTATATGATTATTGTAATGATTATTATTGTAGATTGAGATTTTTATTTTTTTTATTAAAAGTTTTATTAGATGTATAGATAGATAGATAGATAGACAGACAGACAAACTGGGTTGTGCTGAATACTAAATACTCTCTCTTAAGTATATACAGTAATGTATTCCGATACATCACATAAAAGGTAACATATACAGAATACAAGAATACTTTTAGAATACATATTTATAAAGGCAAGGCACAATTAACAGAATTATGCATGATATGTCATTATTATCTTATCTGAACAGCTACATCTCCAGTATTAACATCTAAGTGAGTCTAAACAGCCAGCTAGCTATTTGTCAGCAAATTTCTTGAACTTAGCCCAGTATTCATTTCTTTATATTAGCTGTAGTTGGGAGTCATGTGGCGCCATGCGAGGTTTGGACGTGTGAATGGCGAGCTCTGCGCACTTTGCTAGTTTTATTAATTTTTGTGTTATAATTCGTGAGATTCGATACACCCTGATTATTTACTGTTTAAAGAATTTAAAATCCTCGGAATCTGGAGATATTAAAAGACACTTACGTGCTTAAGCTGAAGCCCCTAAAATTCACTGAGATTGTTACAAGAGTGTTGGAAGTTGAGAAACGGATCGATCATCTGGAGTCATCGGAGAGGAAATTAGCTGCTAACCCACTAGCGACCAAGGCAGTCTTGGAGTGCATCTGGGAAAAGTTGGAAGACCTGGAGAATTGTAACTGGCAAAACAACGTCTAAATTGTTGGAATTCCTGAGGACGAAGAAGGCTGAGATATGGTGAAATTCCTAGACGGGCTCTTCCTGAGTCTGCGCAACATAACAGGCCATAAGCTGGAAATCGAGCGAGCTCACAGAGTTCTGGCTCGGAGGTCCACGGAGGTAGACAGGCCCTGATCAATTCTGGCCAAATTTCTGAGATCATCCGATAAAGATCTCGTGTTACGCGAGGCGAGGAGTAAAGGAAGGCTTTCTTGGAATAACCACAGCATTTTCTTGTTCCTAGAATTCGACAAGAGAGAAATGTGATTGATTCAAGGAATGCAAGAAACTCTTACATCAACGGAAGTTCGGTTTTGCACTGATGTTCCTGGCCAAATTGAGAATAGATACTAAGGATGACCGCAAAATATTTAAATGCCCACAGCAAGCCATGTCCTTCATAAGGTCAATGACTAAGTTATTTGTGGTTCTCATGTTGCAGCCAAGCAGGCCTGACTCTGAGTGCCTTTTTTGTTTCTTTTTGTGCTGGTTCAGCCGAGCGGCTGGAGTTTGTTTTGTGGAATAACACACCTTCAGGACAGTTTGTGGATGAATCTGCACGTTCTTTGTGCTTATACCTGTAAGGCTGTCACCAGGATGTCTACACCCAAAATGCTCTGTGAGAGCCAACATCATAAAACTATCAACAGCATCTCCACTTGAGACAATACACGCTACTGATTAAGGACCATAAAACGCAAATCTCACTCACATCTGCCCCCTCTCTCACCTCAGGTCACGTTAGGGTCACCAAAATCTAAGTTATGACTTATCCTGTTCTACAATGTAAAAGGTTTTCTGATCATACATATTTGGTATCATTCAAGAGGTCTCAGTGCAACTGGTAAAACGGTCTCATTCCCTGTGAGCAAGGTCAAATCACAAGTAAGATTTAAGAACTTAGTAAAATACTGTATTCTATCACGGTCATGCCCCTCCCAGGTCTCTCACATGAACCATCAGATTAGGTGCATTCTTTGTAAACATCAAACGACCTACTCAATCACAAGTTTCAAAGGTCTACTTACAACCTCCTAAACTGTAAACCAAATCCTGAATAACATCAAACACACACATCTCCACACATAGAATTGTTTGGTACTTAAGGAGAGATGACAAAGGAATCGGGGAGTCTGTAGTCAGATATCCCGCACAATTGCTGTGTGTAGTTTTCCATAGCCAGGTATGTTTCTTTGACATGTCTTTTATTTTTAGGAATGTTTGTTTATTCTGATCATTTTTGAAATTGGCTTTGATTGATTTTTGTAACCTACGTTTTAAATCCTACCTGGCAAATAAATTGTTACTTTTTTATTTATTCTTTATTCCTCCGAAATCATTTATCACTGGTAGATTCGAGGGATGCCTTTTGTTACCGCAAACTTATGTCCAGGATAATGATCATTACTGGAGCTTATGAATAGGAGAAAACCACATAAGACTACCAGTCACTGCTTATCATCGTCTAGCAAGTTGTATGAAACGTGACTAAATAAAACTATCATCTGGTTATGAGGAAGCAGTAGGCGGCTGAACTAGATGATATTAGTACCCTGCAACCGCTGACTATGAGCGGAACTGGCGATTATTTTGTCTGTGAGATCTATGTAATTATCAATAATCGGCCAGCATATGACTCTGAGTGACAATCGGGACCCGAATGAAAGGATAATGTAAGTTAGGACGATTCAGAGTAATCAATAACTTAAAAAGATTACACTAAAAGCATGATCAGAAATCAATTGGAGCTTAAATCTAAATTAGAGGTTCAACTTAAATTTAAGTCAGATTAATATAAAATTGGAGTCAGATAAAATTAATAACGGAGTCAATTGATAAAGGGCAAATTAATAATAAGTGTTTTTGCCAGTGCTCAGAAAATACAGAACAATGCAGAAACCTTTAGCCATTCTACTGGAATCCAACATCGGACCAATAGTTTGGTTTATACCCATTTTTTACATGCCTCCCATTGGCTGGAGTTTGTTTTGTGGAATATTTTTGCAGAACATTGGAGTGATTAGGTCAGTTGTTGCACTCATGTAACAGCCGGCTCACTGAACATTCATTTGACTGCCTGAGGAAACTGAACAGCTTTTTTGTGCTGGTTCCGCTAGAGGCTGAACCTTGCTTTGTGGAGGAACAAACCTTTGGGACAGTTATGTGGATGAATCTACACAATCTTGGTGCTTATGCCTCCTATTGGCTGGAGTTTGTTTTATAGATTATCTTCTGTTGTGTAATTCTGTCTCAAAATATTTTGTATAGAAGCACCGGACTTGAGCAATCCGATGGCAAAGTTGTTGTGCGGGCTCTCGTAGGCATACATGGATTGTTTTAGTTTAGAGGGATGGATGCCAGTAGCGCTGTCGTGCACGGGGTTAATGTGCACGTTTTTCTTTTTTCTGTTTGTGTGGTTTGGGGGGAGGTTTGGGATTTGATTGCTGCACTAATGTTGGAATGTGGTCATTATAATTTTATTTTTGACACACAATCTATGTCAAAATGTCAAATGTTAATATGAGTGGATTGTCTCTCTCCATGTGGAATGTGAATGGGTTGGGGCACCCCATAAAAAGAAGGAAGGTTATTTCTTTTCTAAAACGTAAGAAATATGATATAGTGTTTCTTCAAGAAATGCATCTTTCCCCACAGGAATCTGAAAAATTTTAGAAGATATGGGGTGGACATGTTTTCTTTAGTGCTGGCTCAAGTAAGAGCTGGGGAGTCATTACACTGATAAGTAAACATCTACAATTCAAATGTCTCAAACAGATTAAAGATAAATTAGGAAGAGTCATTGTTTTAGCAGAAATTCAGGGGCAAAGGTTGATTTTGGCTAATATTTAGACACCTAATGCTGATGATCAGGGCTTTTTTATAGATCTTGATGGGATGTTGAAAGCCGCTGGCACCCCTCATGATATAATATTGGGAGGAGACTTTAATCTTTTGATGGACTCAGTCCTTGATCATAGTGAAGCAAATTGTGTAAGCCCCCTAAAGCAACATTGATGCTTCACAGGATGTGTAAAAATCTTGGTCTTACAGATATTTGGAGAATTCTGAACCCATCTGTTAGGGACTATAAATTTTTTTCATCGGTCTGTAAGATTTATTCAAGAATAATTTTTTTTTTTTTTACCTAAGTCCCTCATTTCATCTGTTGTGGATTGCTCAGTTGGAAACATCTTAGTCTCAGATCATGCCCTGGTGAGTTTAGAGGTGTTGCCACATATGGAGGAAATGAAATCATATAGTTAATGTATCCCTTTTGCAAAATCCATAATTCCAACAGATGTTAAAGGCTGAAATCAGTGTTTATTTGGAGACCAACTGGTCCTCAGTATCCTCTGTGGGCATGGATTAGGAGGCACTTAAAGCAGTTCTTAGGGGTCAGATCATACAGTATGCCTCATTCATCAAAAAATCCAAAGAACGACAACTCGTGGAGTTGGAAGGGAATACATGGAGTTACAAGGTAATTAATTCTTTGCCTACAGGCAAGGCTCTGGGGCCAGATGGCTTTACTGCTGAATTTTTTAAGATCTTATGCTACAGAACTGGCTCCACTTTTGTTAGAAGTTTATACAGAATCATCAAAGAATGGAAAGCTTATGCCAACCATGACACAAGCCTGGATCAGTCTGATTCTTAAAAAGGACAAAGATCCAAGCAAGTGCAAGAGTTACCATCCAATTTCCCCAATCCAGCTAGACGTAAAAATATTGTCAAAAATTCTGGCTAACCGATTAATTAAAGTTATGACATCTCTTATACATATAGATCAGGTGGGGTTTATTCGGGGCCGCAGCTCTTCTGATAACATTAGGTGTCTCATCAATATTATGTGGTCAGTGGTGAATGATCAGACTCCGGTCACTGCCATCTCACTTGACACCAAAAAGGCGTTTGATAAGGTAGAATGTGATTATCTTTTTAAGATTTTGGAAATATACGGGTTCGGGAATACTTTTATTGGATGGATTAAGTTACTTTAAAGACACCCGGTACCGGTGGTACAAACTAATGGATTAATTTCAGATTATTTTACTCTGGATAGGGGCACCCGGCAGGTTTGCCCTCTTTCCACATTATTGTTCTGTCTTGCCCTGGAACCATTAGCAGCCACGATAAGAAAGGAAGATGATTTTCCAGGGGTGGTGGCGGGAGGCATGGCGCATAAGCTGTTGCTTGATGCAGATGATATTTTATTTATCATCTCTGACCCCACTAGATCTATGCCTTGCCTCCACAGAAATATTAATTCCTTTTCTAAGTTCTCAGGATACAAAGTCAATTGGTCTAAATCTGAATCTTTGGCTCTGACAGTGTACTGCCCAGCGACGGCTTTTCAGCCAGGCGTCTTCCAGTAGCCCAAACAGGGCATTAAGTATTTGGGCATTTTATTCCCATCAAATGTGTGTGATTTAGTTAATTTTGACCCCTTAATAAAAATGTTTTCAAGCGATGTGGGCAGGTGGGCTTACACTTAGATTACATTTATCTATGATTTGGAAGGTTAATGTTATTAAAATGAATTGTATTCCAAAATTCAGCTACCTGCTACAATCTCTCCCTGTAGATTTCCCCCTCTCTATTTCAAGCATTTTGATAGGATAGTGAAGTCCTTCATTTGGAATGGTAAGCGTCCCAGATTACATTTCAATAAGTTACATAGGCCGATTGACAAGGGTGGGCTAGGCCTACCCAAGATTTTGTTTTATTATTATGCATTCGGTCATAGACATTTGGCTCATTGGTCGCTTCCACCTGAGAGATCCCCTCCCTGGTTTTGTATTGAACAAGAAGTTCTTGCCCCTATTCTGCCACTGCAAAGCCTTTCTATTAAACTAACCAGAGAAGTTAAGTTACACCCCATTATCTTGCATTTGCACTCGGTATGGACAAAAGTGTCCAGAGTGTTTCATTTGGACATTTATTTAAATGTTGCCCTATGGCTGAACCCAAAATTATTTATTAATAAGTAACCTTTCTGCTGGTCAGAGAGGATTGTGAGGGAGGTTAATACGCTTGGTGACCTATTTGAGAGTGGAGTGTTGAGATCCTTTGAAAATATGGTTCGATATTTTAGGATTCCCAGATCTTAGTTCTTTAGGTATTTACAGCTGTGGTGATTACTGCTTTTAGAAAAGGTCATGAGGCATCAGTGTACTCCCTGTTAACTCAGAGTCTGGGGGACAGAGCTTCAATTTCTCTCAAGAGATTATGGGAGAATAATTTAAACTTGGTATTGGAGGAAGGTGTGTGGGCTAGGATTCTAAAAAATGTCAAGTCTACAAATAATTAACTGTAAACTAAAAAAAAGTCCTCGTAAACCACTTAAACCTGCTCACACACACACACACACACACAACTTTTTACTCCTATGCTGAAAAGCAGCGTATCTTCCATTGTTAGTTCTAACGTGAATCTGTGGCGGAAGAAAGTAGTTCCACTCACAAGAGTGTTTTAGGGAAGAAAACCAGAAAATGTCTTGAGATAAAACCCTGAATGATGTATCAAGGTGTGGTAACCATGGTATAAACGGAATAATTGACTCCGGCCCGTTAAATTGTTTAAAAATAATGCCGCTGTGCATCGTGACCGAATTACCACCTTGGGTGTGCATTATTTTGAAACAATTCAACGGTCTGTCGTCAGTTATTCCATACATACTTAATACATTTTCATTTTATGGTGGAAGAATACCTCATTTCCCGGAAAGTTTTCAATTACTCAGTATATTACACAAAAGCAATATATTATTTAGATATATTAGTTATCTGAAACAGTGTGGTAGACCATTTCTGGTGCTGTATGGAAAACTGTAAATCTGTTTTGATGGCTGTGTTCATATTAATAGGTTAGATAATAGACAAAATATTATGTCTAATAAGTTAATTAATAATAATAATTCTACCTAAATAAATAGGCTATATAAACAAATGACTGTGTTGAATTTCATTGAATTGCAATTTTGTAATGTCTAGCATTTCAATTCAAATTCAACTTCCTGTGGGGTTTGGTCAATTCAAATTCCAACTCATGAAATGAAAGAGAGCCAATTCTGAATTGTATCCAACCCTGCTATAGTAAATATTAATATTACTAAATAACAGTAAATATTTTAATTTCTGAACTCATTAAAAAAAAAATAAAAAAAAAAGTCAATTTCTGTATAGGAAAATACGCCTTGAAAAATAAAAAATAAAAAAAAATAAAACTAGATTTCCACCATTATTGCCCAAGAAAAAAAAAAGATACAGTTCAGTGAACACACATTGACCTTATGTAACAATAGTGGTGCAAGTCATATGTGGTAAGTTGTTTCAGTGGAATGTAACAATAATGGTGCAAGTTATATGGGGTAAGTTGTCCCAATGGAATCTGCCTTTATACAGTACATGCCAATTATAAGCTTTTCAGCAAAATGTAAACAGTAAAGCAATTATTAAACTCAAAACAATTTATCTAAAATCTAAAAGACAGTGTCAAAAATATTGTAAATGTAATTAATACATTTGATATGGAGATATATAGAACACATAACAGTACTAAATGCCCTGTAACAGTACTAAAACACCCTGCCCTGATCTCACATTTTAAAAATTGTAATGAGAGCATAACCTTTTGCTTAAAATCTAGGTTACATTTTATTTTACACTGTCCTTGTTACAATTACACAAGTAAGTACTGAGTAATATTAATAAACAACATGAACTTACTATAGGTTCATGGCTAGAGTTAAGGTTTGGTTTAGGGTTAGTTGCTTGTAATTATGCATAATTTACTGTTATTACTATATTCATTACATGTAATATGTATAACAAGGACACTGTAAAGTAAAGTTTTACTAAAATCTCAAATGTAAGGGGTTTTGTATGGAGCCAGGGCAGTGACTAAACCAACAAAACCACTGCTAGAGAAAACACACATTTGTGTAATTGGATTTTTGACTCAAAACCTAATAGTTACTGAAATATATAAGTTATATAATAGCCTTGTGACAACTTCCCCATGTGAAATAATTAAAATATGAAATCCATACTTTAAAAAAGAACAAAGTGTAATTTCCTGTTATCTGAAAGAAATATCCCACCAGATTTGCTCTGCAGTGTTGACTACTTCATGCTTCTGACAGCAGCAAGGCATTAGCCCTGATTTATATTATATTATAATTTCTAAATGGCAGGGGGTAATGTCACTGCTCACCCCAGGATGTGGGCAGGGGACTGAAGCAGGAATGAGCAAGTCATTAAGCATGTCAAATCAAATCAAGCCTGAATGGAGGCATTATGCAACTCTAATGGAGATTAAAAGCTCCAGCCGTCAGCAGTCATGCAGCTATTTTACCTGCGCTCACCTGACTCCTTCCAGCCACACAACATGTGGCATTTACAAAGAACCCAAGCAAGGGCAATTAGGCTCTGCTCGAGCGGCACACACCTCCCCCAAATACCCACATTCGTTTATTTAGCGTTTTCAGTCATAATGGTAAATGACAAGCTTCCTGGCAAAGGAGAAAACCTCCAGGCAGTGTTTTTAGTAGCCTCTACAATTTGGATTTCTTTTCTTTTTTGTTTGTTTACCTGCTTTGATTTTACACTGAACTGAAGTAATGTAATGCTTTTTAGTGCATATGGCATGTTAAAATGCCAATAAGCTATAGACAGTAAAGCAAGAGTTCATTCTAAAGTGTCTCTGCTGTGTTTTTTTTTTAGAGGCTATTTACAATGAACTCGACTGGAGTGGTATCATGAAGGCATAATAACTGCACTTTCTTACTATTTATTTTAACAACCATTTCAGGGAGGTTGTTGAAACAAGCCAAGCTCTTCCCTTTGCAAAACTTTGAAAAAACTAAATATAATCCAGGATTTATTGATATGTTCTCTTTGCTGTACCTCTCCTCTATTGTCATAGCCCCTTATTCAAATCATCATCACCACCTTCATCTGCCCTCGTTTGAGGGTTAAGGCAGATGAAAGCTCTAATTATCACACTGTGCCATACATCAATCACAGTTCCCACAGACCTTGCAAAAGCACTGAGATGGAGACGAGGAGAATCCATTTGACCTGTCCAAAAGTGAATTAATTATCTCATTACTCCTCTCCAACTGACTGTGATGCCTTGATAACTTCAAAGCTGTTTACAACTCTCCAAGATAACAAAAGAGCCCTCTGCCTCATAATCACCCAGCAGACTGGGCAACCCTCACCAGATTTGCCTTTTTTAAAATTATTCTACTAAGGTAGTAATGTGCAATAAAAATTTTAATCATCATGTTACTATAGTAAAACAGCAGTAACCGTTTTTTTTATTTATTTTTTTTATTTTTTTAGAGTGCCATCGTGGTCATGCAAATTACAACAGTTTTAAACTGTAAAATTTACAGGTTGTTCTGTAAAGTTGTTTACATTTTTACCGTATTTTTTACATAATTTTTTATTATTTTAAAAAAGTTTTATTATTATAATTTTTTTTTTTTTAAACAACAGGATTTTTTTTACAGTGTGGTTTTATCACAAATATCATGGTTAAAATATGGTTACTGTAGTAAAAACATGGTTGATTTTTTGTAAAGTATGGATAAAGGTATCGAGGGATCACAAAACTATTTCAGAAAATACATGTACTCCCTTTTCTCTAAAGCCTAGTAGCTTGTCTCCTTTGATGTTTTGAGTCGGCAACTGGTCTGCGGCGAGAAGTCTCGGATCTTAGGACGAACGGTCTTGTTGTGTGTGCACTCCTGCGACAGGCCGAGACTAGTCCCAGATGCTACAACAGTTTTCAATACAGCTTGATATCTAGAAGTCTTGCCTTCAGGTGTGTGCACTGTCCCAACGAGCGAAAGACGGACAATGAGCAACAGCCAATGAAATATAGAGAGAGCACAAGAGGAGGGCAAAGTATTAGGAAGCAGAAGACAAAAAATAATTAAAAAATAAAATAAAACTTCACCCACATCTCCCTACCCGCTCTCTTATTATTTTCAGCTGTTTTTATATATATATATATATATATATATATATATATATATATATATATATATATATTTGTTTTTTTTTTTTTGTTTTTTTGCTTTGCAAATTAGCGCAAATACGCACGGGGGCAAGCCATTCTTTAATGTTTGTTGAAAGAGGAGAGCAAGGTATTGGGTAGCAGGAGACAAAAACAGCATACAAGCTTAGCATATAATAGCATAATGTGGTGGTCCTATAGACACTTTCTTAACACATTAGTTGACCGTTACGCTCTCTCCTGTGATAGAGCCGCAGAGGTTGTTATCTTATTAAATAAAATAATCTCTGACAGCGCTTCCCTGTCAGTGATAAAATGATGGAGAAAGGACTTCTTAGCGCTATTTGATGTACAAAACAAGCCCAGATAGGACTTTTGATAGAAATCAAGTATCTTTCAGCCCATGTAAGGTGCATGTTGAGTTCAAAGCGGAGCTCAATGCTGGTGTTGTCGCCCTGACGCGAATCATGAACGCAGCTTCATGATTGCTGTAGGAAAGCAGATAGCCACAGTCTAACGGCAGATTAATATTGTGGAGGATGAGAGTTTAATAGATTTAATGCCCATTGCAATGAATATGCCACCTATGGGGAGACTAGTTCTTTCAATTAGTCAACCTCCCACTTAGACTTTGGGAAATGTTTAATGTTACTTGAATTGGTGCTATTTTAGTGCATTTCTATCTTTTTACTGTGGAAGGCTTTGTTTGGAAAATGTTAATAAAGCCTTATATTGTAACATATTGTTTTGTTTTCTTTCCTAAGATGGAAATAAATGCATTTTGACAAGAAAAGAAGTATATACAGTGTCAAATTTCAGCACTTTCAAAATCTGTGATCATGATTAACTACAAAATTATGCGATTAATTGTGATTACAAATTTTAATCGACTGACAGCACTATAATAAAATAAAATAAAACCTCACCCACATCTCCCTTCTCGCAGTTATTTTATTATCAGCTGTTTTTATTATTTTTTTCCTTTGCAAATGGTGCCAATAATTGTGAAATCGGCAAGAGCCGTTCTTTCATGTTGTTTATATGTTATCAAGGATAAACTGCACAAGTTTGTGAATTAATTTCTTTAACTACATTTTAAGATGTATTTTGGGTGATCCTTTAGAAAACAGGACGACGCTAAAGGTAGCTGTAATGACCGGTTTGTCACCGGTTCCATCCGGATTTAAATGGAAATAAGTGTATGATGTGAAAATGCAAAAAATCGAATGCATGAACACGCACAACAGGGACAAAGATATGAGCATGCACATTAGAAGCTCAACTAATTACTGCACTAAAATAACTCTGAATTCTGCTCTAAACGTCATGTTTGCGAATAATTAAGAGAAACGCTTGGCGCCGGTTTTTAGTGCTTTCTTTCTCGTCTTTTACTTTTTCGAGCATTATTATAATTTAGTAAACCACAGATGTAATGATTGATGTATGTCCTCATAAAATCAGAGACTCTCTCTTCGAAATCCAAACACAAGTGCAGTTATGTCTCACTTGTACAATTGTGATTGGATCACCCAAAACTCATCTTAATACCAGGTGTACACATGGCCTCAGTTGGATCGAATAGTCGTGTAGTTGATACACTACAGTCCTGAAGTGTTCGCACCAGCATGATGAAAAACAGGACTGTGAGTTGCAGGGCACCGACAGCAAGTCGTGTAGTGTGAGCTTGGTTTAAGGAACTCTGTAGAAATGTTAGGCAGAATGTCTTCTCTGTTATATTCCATACAGTAAAAGTGAACGGGGACCGACTCTGTTGGGAAAAAAAAATCTAGATGAAAGTAACTTGTGTGCAGTATTCCAAGTCCTCTAAATCCATATGATAAGTGTAAACCCCATCTTCTGGCTAGCTGCTACAATGCCAATTTGACCCCACACTGAGTAGCTACTGTGCGACCCACGACCTTCACACAGGTGAGGGTTTCAGATAGACAGAGGTGGGTAGTAAAGCGCTACATTTACTCTGTTAAAATTTACTTGAGTAACTGTACTTTTAAGAGTAGATTTAATGGTGGGTACTTTTTACTCTTACTCAAGTGAAATTCTTATGAAAAAAAATTTACTCTTTGTTACAATGTGGAACATTACTGCCGTTACATTACTGCCATTACATTACTACATTTTAATTCAATAAGTGTATAATTGTTTTTTTATATATATAAAAACAAGGTGTTAAGAAGAATGTTAGGGACTGACATCCTCTGTCACTGTTCACTTTCAAAAATTACAAACAAATGGAAGTGAATGGTGACTGAGGCTAAAATTCTGTCTAACATCTCCTTAAAGGTGCATTCAGTAATTTGGGGCTAATTTAAAACATTTTACACATTAATAAATTAATTGTGTTTTTGTGAAGAGTGATCTGAATGGTGTACACTCACATGAGATGAAGACTGTACTCATAATAGTTTTCTATAAAAAGCGTTTTTATTATACATAGTGCGGGTCACCCCTTCAATATGTTTCGCCATGTTGAAATGACATGGTCCGCTGTGTTTCAGTAAACATCAAAGAAGAAAATCCTCGTGCTCATTGATGCGAAGAGAAAAAAGAACACAATGGAACATACTCATTATAGTGCTTTAGAAGCAGAGACAACAGGAGATTCAGTAGCTGTAATGCCGAAGAAGCGAAAAAGGTCTGAAGACAGAAAGTCCGGCAAAGGCAAAAAACTAGAGTAAACATCAGTACGGTATACACAAGGTGGAAAGATTTGATGACGGAGAAAAACATGTGATGCTGATGTTGCTTCTTTTTTGTTGGACAGGTAAGACATTATTCATTGTTTAGACCACTCTCTAAAATAGCATCAGTGGAATTTATAGAAAACTCATACAAGTTTTCCTCGAACTTTTTAAAATTACGTGTGTAGTCGACATATGTTAGTAATGGACAGTTTTCAGCTGTGTTTACAAATCAGCCGGAAAGCAACGTGTAATTTTATTTTATTTGTTATCACAGCTATAGTAAGGGGGGCCCATCTACCTCCACCTCTATGAAATGGCATACGTCTTCATTTGTTTAGAAGCCTGGCACAGCGATTGTTGTGGATTTTGTGTAAACCATGACGTTGGTTTGCTTGGAAGCAAAACGAGTTCTTCAAATACAGTCTTCATGGACATTCTAAAATTTAACATCAAATACAATTCTAATCTTCCTTTACCATAATATTCTGTATCGTTAGATAATTGAGGTTTATTTCACACTAAGCAGTTCAATAATAAAGGTAATAACTGTCTTTAGAAATAACGTGAAATGTCTCCAAAGACTATTGATTTCTGTCCTTAACAGTAGAAGCATGTTCACTTGATTTCTGACGTTTGTTTTTGGGCAAAACAATTATATTATAGTAATAATAAATAACTTTAGAAATGACCTCAAACTCTGACATTTTCCAGATGCAAATAATATCCCAAAGCTGGCGGGGACAGCAGAGACGATCATGCTGATCCACATAGATAGATGACAGTACAGCGTCTAACACCACTCTTGCATCGGTACTTAAAGTACATGAAGAAGAGCAAAGCTAATGCTAGCTAGAGAACTACTGAATGCCCCTTTAATTGTGTTCACTGTGTCTAAGTCATAGGTTTAGAACATGAGGCTAAATAAATGATATCGTTATCATTATTTTTAAACTATCACTGTAACAGTGGGTATAAAGTATGACATAGGCACATGACTCATGCATGCAAAGTGTTAAAATTAATAATCTTGAGCTACTTGAGTCATTTTTTAATTCAGTACTTTCTTACTCTTACTCAAGTAATTATTAACATTAGTAATTGTACTTCTACTTGAGTAATTAATTTTTAAAAGACTTAGTACTTTTACTTGAGTACAGTTTTTGGATACTCTACCCACCTCTGCATATAGACAGACATATCATTCTGTGCTTTATAATCAGGGCAACAAAGTCATTCATATGGCATTGCTTCTCTGAACAACACAATACGTCTCTCTTATTTGACATTTGTTTCTATATGAAAAAGACAGCAAGAGAGAGAAAATGTGTGTATTATAACAATAACAATGTCTCTGCAGTGTAAATGCACATGTTTTTGCATGCTGGAATATGACCATTTTAACATACAGTACTGCCATGAAATCAAACTAGACCTTATTTACCTTCTCAGTACACATTGCTGGTCTTAGTCCTGTGTGTGATTCATTGCTGCACATAATCTTTCAGCAGAATATAATAACTCGCTCCACCTCTGAAACAAATTTCCTTTTTATGTGAAGTCACAATTTTGTTACTATTTCAACCCTCCAATTACCTGGCTCCATTCTAGTATGTGCTTGTTAAATGTCCTGTTTCACTCGTAAATATGTCAGATTACGGAAGTAAAATGGATTGCAAACACTGTTTCAGATCTGATAAATCTCTGTTCATAGACCTTCATATCTATAAAATATTTGAAATTATTTTAAAATCCATTGCTAAATTTATGGGGAAATCCTTCCAACAATGCATTTGAGGGTGATTGTTCAATCCATGCTATAGTTGAGCCCGTGCTTTTAGCCTACAACTAAGGTAAACATACATTGACTTTCTTTCTTCCATGGAACACAAAAGGTGAATTTTTAAATATCCTGGTCACTCTGTACAGTGAAATAATACTGAAAGGGTAATGGAGCTGTACTTGTGTCTGTATACCAAGTCTTCTAAAGTCATATATCTTTGTGTGAGGAACCAAAATTGAAGTAATTTTTCACTTTAAACTCTACCCCTCCACTTTAACTAATTTAATAGGTGGCATCAGACGTGCTGCATTTGCTGCAAATTACATTTGATCATGATACACAAAAGAACCAATGGCATCAAAAGGTGGTCCATTCGAATTATTTAGGCCATTTCAGAGCTGTGGCAGAGAGGAAGATTTTCACTTAATAATGCCAAGAAGTTTTGGGTCTGTTTCTCACACAAACCTATCGAATGGCTTCAGAAGATGTGGATAGCACATGAGTTGTATTTATGATACATATATGGTGCTTTTTTTAATTTTGGCCATTTTGGAGCTTGACAGCCCCGTTTCTCATTTACTTTGATTATTTTTAAGAGAGGGTATCATATTCTTCAAAAATTCACAAAATTCAGCTTTGGAACGATATGAGAGTGGGTAAATGATGACCGAATTTTTAGTTTTGATGAACGATTTCTTTAAATTTGAAAAAGCCTGAGCCCAGAACATTAATTATACTCTGTTTCAAAAAGATATCAAAACGGTAGTAAAATTGACAGTTCAAAGTGAAGTGATACACTGTGACACTGAGTTGGAGGTATAGCCTGACCTGATCAATATGTGAAGCAAACAGTAAAGCCCTTTAGAGCAATGCACAGCAAACTATAAAGAGAGATGTAGTACACAGCAGCCAGCAGAGTGCAATGCATTAGTGCCAATGTCAAAGAGAGGTGAAGGGAATTCAAACTCACAAACACATTTAACGCTTTGACATGCTGACCTGTGAGCTACTGATGTGTATTCATGAGTGATAGCAGGTGCAAGAGGAGAAAAATTTGATAATACAATACAGAATACTTACGCACACACACACACACACACACACACACACGCACACACACAGAGAAATAGCAGTAAAACCAACATTCATTTTATTGAAGTGCAGACATTTCTATACACAGACATGCTTAAATGTGTAGCTATGCAGTGTACTGTTTGCACATTAATGCTGTTGACTTACATGTGGGTTGAACTTGAATCTGCCCTTGGCTGCTGTGTTTTGCTTTGATCTAAGACCCACAGATCATGAATACAGTATCCACCCACAAAAAACTCACCAATGCTTTTCAGTGCCATTGAAATTACTACTGCAGTCAGAATCACAATTTGCTTCTCTCTTGCTCCAGTAAAGGCCAAAAACATATATTATGTAGTCTATGCATTTTGGAAGTTAAACAAGTTAAGTATTGCTTGTCCTTTACTGTTTTCTAAATGTTCTATACTTGAAAAAATGTGCCAGTGTATTTGCATACCACTCCCCCGAACATACGGGTATAAAAGCAGCTGGTATGCAACCACTCATTCAGATTTTCAACTGGCCGGGTGTACCACTTACGTATAGCACCTTTCCCCTCCTAGAGGGGAAGACGTGCGCTTTACCCCCCAGCAGTGTTCATGAGACCGTGGGCCCTGGATGTCCTTCCTCCTTAGCCCTGTGGCAGGCGAATTCATGGAGAAAAAAACGGCCAGGTACGCTGGCTACGAGGCATGCAATGGTTTGCCCGTCTCGCACCGCCAGTCCACGTAACACAGTTCAGCTAGTTGTGGCGTTTCGTATAGGGACCCCTAGTGTCACTACATCGACACAATGTTGAGTGAGTGACAAATAGGGAACATCCTGTTACTTTTGTAACCTCCATTCTCTGATGGAGGGAATGAGACATTGTGTCCCTCCTGCCACAACACTGAACTACCCGCTGAAATGGCAGGGACCCTGTCTCGGCTCCTCAGCACAAAACCTGAATGAGCGGTTGCGAGCCAGCTCCTTTTATACCCGTATGTCCAGGGGAGTGGAATGCAAATTCCACTCACCAATTCCCACTGGCCTTTTCTCAAAGATCAGAGGTGTCTGGGGCTCCCAATAGTGACCTCTAGTGTCACTACATTGACACAATGTCTCGTTCCCTCCATCAGGGAACGGCGGTTACGAAAGTAACCAGGACGTTGTCATACTTGAAAAACTACCAAGCATCACGGCAGTGCATCATCACTTCATCAAGTTTTTACAACATAAAATCAACATTCAATGTTATGTAGATTTGGTTGAATGCTGTGAAAAGAAACTACTTTGTTCTTGCTGAAGGATTTAGGTGCTTATCGACTCATTAAAGGGTTAGTTCACCCAAAAATGAACATTCTCTCATCATTTACTCACCCTCATGCCATCCCAGATGTGTAAGACTTTCTTTCTTCTGCTGAACACAAACTAAGATTTTTAGAAGAATTTTTTAGCTCTGTAGGTCCTCACAATGCAACTGAATGGTGATTAGAACTTTGAAGCTCCAAAAAGCTGATAAATTCAGCATAAACATAATCCATATGACTCCAGTGATTTAATTAATGTCTTCTAAAGTGATCCAGTTGGTTTTGGGTGAGAACAGACCAAAATATAACTACTTTTTCACTGTACATCTTGACAGCAGTCTCCTTGGCGATCATGATTTCAAGCTCGATTACACTTCCTAGTGTTTGACGCAAGCACAAAGCGCTAGATGACACTGTAGGAAGTGTAATCGAGCTTGAAATCATGATCATGTCTAGAGACTGCAATAACAAGATGTACAGTGAAAATAGGAGTTATATTTTGGTCTATTCTCACCCAAAACCAACTGAATCACTTCAGAAGACACTGATTTAACCACTGGAGTCATATGGATTACTTTTATGCTGACTTTATCCCCTTTTTGGAGCTTCAAAGGTCAGAATATATACAATCAAATAAATGTATTAATTCCATAAATTCCAAAATATTTGTAAATATTTGTATGTCTCTAAAGTTGTTCATACATATTTTTTTTTTTAACTTTGTAGACGCTGTCAATACATTAATATTTTACGCTTTAGTGTCTATGCTAACGTATTTACGTAAGAATACATACAAATACTAATGTGCTAGAGTTGCAATTTGATATATCATTCATGCATGTAGCGGAAATGGTGTTGGACGTGCCGAAGTTTAATACTTAAGGCAGTGGTTCCCAACCCTGTTCCTGGAGCCCCCTCAACACTGCACATTTTGTATATCTCCCTTTTCTGACACACCCAATTCAGGTCGTAGAGTCTCTACTAACGAGCTGATGAGTTGATCAGGTGTATTTGATTAGGGAGATATCCCAAATGTGTAGTGTTGGGGGGCCTCTAGGAACAGGGTTGGAAACACTGACTTAAAGTTAGGAGGATTTAGTAATAGTGTTGCTTGCCATAGCAAACACTACGAATAAATTAACTTAAACATTTACATTGTTTTCAAAATAGTGGACAATATTGTATAAGATAAGGAGTTTTGAATAATAAACCACATAGGCATTTTGGGGGATATTTAAAACTATATACATTTAAGGATATCAAGAAAAGGCAATTTCAAACTGAGCTGTTCACTGCATATAAAAATGGTGATTTTGGAGAGAATGTATCATACAGGCTTAGTCTCCTACAGTAAAGCAAGGTCATGCACAAATCTCTCAGTGTGACAGATTAGAACTTGACAGTATGAGACATAGCTACAAGAGGAAACTGTGTCCTGAACAAACAACCATTTTAAACACTTTTTGCTTCCATTATTTGCATTTTTCTTTAAGGAAGGGGAAAGAAGGAGAGATTTTGTGGGCAAAGTGACTCTTGTTTAAATAAAAGTTTGACAATGTAAATGACTGTATGGCAGCAGAAGATAGTCTGGACAAACTTTCCAACAGCATGTCAAAAGCAATTAATTCAAGAGTTTATACTCTGCATATTAAATGCTCTTTAAAACTATACAATCTGGCAACGCTTTCCGGGACCCACCATTCACGCAGCTGTGTATGAGGAGCAGGCGAGAGATTTAATGAGCAAGAGCAGTGCCAGTAATAAGGATGCCAGGACATGTTAAGGCCAAGGGCGTAGCAACAGCGGGGGACGTGGGGACACATCCCCCATACTCTTTAAAAAGGTGATTTTTGTTCCCCGCACTTTTCCAAACTAAACCTATACCGAGTCCAAATGGTGGATTTGTATACAGTATTCTTTGCGTTTTGTTACTTTGGGCTGATTGAGTGACCATCCAGCCAATCACAGGTTAGTTTCATGAGCCAAAACCACCCTTACGTAATAGGCCGTCAGTCAGACAATCTAATCAACGCGGCTCCGTTCATTTCTACAAAGTTGCTTTCAACAATGCTCATTTATCCATGTTTTTTATCTGCATTGATATTGATCTAAATTAATAATCTAGAGATGAGGAACACACAAATGAGAGTTATTTATCAGCGTATCGTTCTTGATTGGCAGTATTACGTGAAATGCACTGCAGAAAAAACAAAACAAAAGGACAATCCTTCTTTTAAGAACACATTGTAAGTGGAGTTCATATTGGCATGAGTCTTCATAAAGTTATGCTTTTTACATTATGTTTGTGAGGTAATAGTTTAATCGGTTGTTTTTGCCAATTTAAGCAGATTACTAGATCTGTGTTAAATATGTAAAGCTATTTTTAATATCAGCTCCTGTTTTTAACTCTATGTTGGTGTGCAGTCGACAAACTGTAGGTAAAAAGATAGATCTGCTATGTTCTTAGAACAGCATTTTACTGAAGTGAATAGATATGTAGACACGCTTTTTTTATACATGAAAACATACAGACATTATTGAAACTCATTATAATTATTATAAGACTATTATTGTTGTCTTTTGATAAAAGTCATGCTCAGCAGCTCACAAACTGTATGGAAATGATAGATTTGCTTTGTTCTAATAATGCTTACAATCTCTACTAAAGTCTCTTTGTAGGTCTGTAGACATACAGATTTTAAAGGATTAAAATGTTATAGTGATTGTTGATTCAGTGACTAAGTCACTCATTTTCACCTTCTGGCATCACCAGAAATGGTCACTGAATCATTAAATGGATCTGAATGAATTTTGGTGAATGTAGTCAAAACGCTCAAGCCACTTGGATACATTTAAATCCCACAATGCACAAGCACAGAGTAAAAAATAAAATTGTGCACATGCACAGTTGCCATTATTGTAATTGATTAAATAATTTATTCAGGACCAGCTTGTGCTCAGTCTTTTATTGTCATGTTTGAAACAGAAGCAAGTGCTCCACAAGATGCCCTTTCATTTTGCATCAAATATTTGCAATTATTTTGCAATACTTGAATCTTTAAAACACTACAAATATTAAAAGTAAATAATACGTATATTTACCAGAAACATAAAGGAACAAGGACAAGGAGCAAGATTCAAGACAGAATAGGATAAAAAAAGACACTAAACAAGAATGTACTAAAACAATAAATGTTTTTACATAGAAGAACATAAGGATTCAGTCTTTCTATTTTCTTTTTTAAAATATTTAAAGCTCTGGAATGATTTCACAAAATCACAGAGAAATAAATTTATGGAGGGCTTACATTTTCCCATTTACATGTGTGAATATGTTATTTACCCAGTAATAGAACCATGTTAACAATGTCAGAAATATGGAGATTCAAATAGCTTTTAAAAAAGAGGATATCTTGTAGAACAATAGGACGAATTGTCTCCATTTTTACTGACAACCAGTTATATATGTCAAGCCAAAATTGTGAAGTAAATTCACACTGGAAAACAAAGGTGATCAAGTGTTTCAGGGAAGAGATAACAGAAAACACAAGGATCCACCTCGAAATGAAATGTTTTCTGTAAAAAAATCACCTACAGGGTAAATCCTAAATAGGATTTTGTAATGAGTTTGCTTAACTTTTGGAGCAAAAGGGTATGCAAGATAAAAGGTGAAAGATTTATCCCTTAAACTTCAACATCTCCTAGAAAATAACACTGAAAATCACCAGTGATAATACGCTTAAACTCTTTATAGATAAGTTTGATAAGTTTTTATTCTGAATGTACATAGGAGAGATTCAAAATCAATGGCTTTCAAACTACCATGTTCATTCTCTTTAACTATATGGAATTTACATACATAGTGTGTTTTATTTTTCCATATACATTTAAATAAAATGGAATTCACTGATTTGATTACTTTTGGGGCAGTGGGCATAGGATAAATAAATAAGTTTGGATATTCACATAGTTTTAATATAGATAGGTCTCTAGACAACCAATGATTTAAGGATTTTTGCATACCCTCTAGGTAGAACATTAAAAGCCTTAATCTCAGATGATATAATTCTCTTTCTGAATAATCTTGGTATGTCACTAAACTCAGTAATTTGAGATTGATAGTTGACTCAAAAAGTGCTTTTAATAAGTAAACTATGTGAAAATCTAAAATGTAAAAAAATAAATAAATAATTTTTCTACACAATTGTGGAACTAGGACCTGAAAAAAATCAGTTTGTTGTGGAACTTCACCTGTTCTGATTAAATTCCAAGCATTGTTTTTCCACCAGGGACACGAAAGCAGGAACTTTATTTTAATAAGCTTAACGTAAGCATGTGACATTGCTGTGGCAGCGATGCTTGAACTTGATGCGACAACAGTTGAGCAGACTCGCTTCAAAACATAAACAATGGATGACTCTGTGAAAGATTTTCTGTTGATTTTTATTGTCCTATTTTGTTGTGGAAAAACTGCACGTTGACAAGATGCGCTCAGATTTGTAAAAGATGGAAAACAACAGGAGAGCAAGAGAAGACAAGAGATGGCTACCTAACACAAGGGTTGGGGAGTAGTGGAATACATGTAATGGGATTACATATTTAAAATACAAAATATAAGTAACTGTATTCCACTACAGTTACAATTTAAATCATTGGTAATTAGAACACAGTTACATTCAAAAAGTATTTTGATTACTGAAGAGATTACTTTGCATTTTATTATCATTTGTTTCATTTAATATTTAGTCCTTTCAGATGGAAAACATTTATCCATATAAATGATGTGATCCAAAGTGCATTTGAACAGCGGTGAAACACTTTCTTATGATGTGTTACGTTCATATGAGCAGACACAGAAGTACGTTTGAAGTAAGTTTGGAGCAGAAGAAATAGAAATAAACCTTGTGTAAATTGTCAGCTTTATGCTAAGCTAAAATGCTATTTCTAGTCATTTTACATGCACATGTTACCAGTCACGTTTATATTTTTTTTATCAAGAAAATTCACGTTGGATCATAATTACTTTTTTCTAGTAAGACCTTTGATATTAGGGCAAAAATCATATTCTTGATAATAATTTTTGAATTGTTTTCCTGTAAAAATATTTAAAAATCCTTAAAACAAGATCAATTTGATTAATCTTTTTTCAGAAACAACACTGCATAAGATATTTCGGTTTTTCAGAGAATGTATTTTTAACATGTGTATTTTGTCTTATTGTACTGGCAGAGTTTTTATAGTCAAAATAAGTGAAAAAATCTACCAGTGCTGAAGAAGTAATCCAAAGTATTTACAATACATTACTGATCTTGAGTAATCTAATGGAATACGTATTTTACATTTTACAGCATGTAATCTGTAGTGGAATACATTTCAAAAGTAACCTTCCCAACCCTGCCTAACACTACCTTCATCTGTAATAAACTGCATTTTGTTTGTTGCTTTTTCATACCTTTGCATGATTTTTTTAACTGGGACCAAATGCTGTGATTTATAGGATAGTACTATGTACACATGAGGAATGTAAAAAAGATCACTTATAACCTTGAGGTCAAATAAAAACATCTTTATTGGTACATAATACAAACAGTGAAGCCTTTAAAAGTTACAAACAAATGTGCAAACGAGGTAAGCAGTGCTAAAAGTTTAGCAAAACATTTAAAGTACTGAACAGTAGAACGAGCTAACTATATACATATTACAATGTACAAACTATATACAAGATATTCATGGAATGTAAATTATTTCATGATCCTTTATTCTCTTGTAGTCTCATTTAATTTTCTTTATTTTCAGTCTACAATGTTTAATGTCATCAAAGCCTAACTTCACGAGACAAACAGATTATTTGTACATATAGTTTCTGGTCGACGTTTCAAACTCCATTTTTTCTTCTCTATAAATACCCAGCATATCCTGCACAGCAACGTCTGTCCATCTATCCATTTAAATTTGAAAAGCCTACAATAGCAACAACTTTTTGTTATAACATAATCAACAAAAGTTTTAACGAAGGTTACTAACCACACTTTGGCCGGTATCGGCTGTCTGCTGGCTGATTACGCATTTTTCTTGACCAACGAGAAGCGTTTGCTGGTTTGGTTCAGGTTTTAGCTCCACGGGGAGGGTTATCATGTTGTGGAAAAACAACGAGATACTGAAATAGTTCCAGGAACTACGAAAAGTTCCTGCAGTGGAAAAATGCCTAGTGCCTTGTTTGGTGCTTTAGCATTCCAACAGGGAAACTTTTAGCCAGGTTTCTATAGTTAGGCCTGCAACAGTGACACATCTCACCTTTATGATGGCAACATGTCATCACACTGTCAACAAGTGCAAGTGACATGAGTGAGTGGGGTGTTGACAGCACTGGCATGTTAGTTCATGAAATTATATCTCAGATACCCAATCCAACACTGTATTTCTTGTAGTGAATTCATGACTTATGCTAACCATTTGCTTGAATAAACATATTCTGCAGTAATTAAATATTGGAAATGTGTCTGACTCCTATACAGTGAAAGATCACTGCACAACAATTCATTCCAAAAGTGTTCAATAAAGTCCCATATAAAGGTCATACAAGTTCAGAAGCCCATTGTAGAGGTTAAAGATTTATGTTTTAGCTTGCAACTATGTGCAACATCAGGTCTGAATCAATGGGGAAATATACTAGGGATGTGCACGGAAACCGTTTATAATATTCGGATAACCACGAACGGTTATTCTGTTATTTGTCGGGAGGCGGGAATTCGGAATAAAAAAACATTTATTGCAATGATTATGCATCAAAAACTCAAATTAGAAGGACAAAAGTGCACCTTGAGCTATGAGTCTAAATAGCACAATACATAGATCTTTAAATGATAAAAAAAAAAAAAAAAATCAAAGTCAAACAAATCAAATGTCACTGCCTAAAATCAAATAGTATTCTTAACCAACAACAACAATAACAACAACAAAAAATGCCATTAAATGCCTGATATGTGGCTGGTTCACATTTCTATGAGACAGCACATGTGCATGGAGTCATGTGCACTGCTGCAGTTAATTAGCGTCTCTGGGATGCTTTGATTTTTAAATGGTTTAGAATTGAACTTGTGAAATTATTGTACATAATTAATCACAACAAAAACATTGGCTTAATGTTTATGAAGCACTGAAACTTTGCTGGGTGAAAAAATCTAGAATCATGTGTAACAGTCTCATGAAGTCTTTGCAATTTGAACTTCTTCAGAACGTCGAATCTTTGTGAGACCTGCATTAAAAAAGCTAAATGCAGTGCAACGAATGAAACAGAATGCCGCAGGTATCCCAAGATATGTTTATAATAATTTTTTTTAATTTTTTATTTCATTCCCTTTTCTCCCCAATTTGGAATGCCTAATTCCCACTACTTAGTAGGTCCTCCTGGTAGCGCGGTTACTCACCTCAATCCAGATGGCGGAGGACAAGTCTCAGTTGCCTCCGCTTCTGAGACCGTCAATCCATGCCTCTTATCACATGGCTCATTGTGCATGACACCGTGGAGACTCCGCACGTGGATGCTCATGCTATTCTCCACAATCCATGCACAACTTACCACGTGCCCCATTGAGAGTGAGAACCACTAATAACGACCACAAGGAGGTTACCCCATGTGACTCTACCCTCCCTAGCAACCAGGCCAATTTGTTTACTTAGGAGACCTGGCTGGAGTCACTCAGCACACCCTGGATTCTAACTCACGACTCCAGGGGTGGTAGTCAGCGTCAATACTCACTGAGCTACCCAGGCTCCTCTAATTTAAGTTATTTTAAATTTGACAATGCGTCTACAGTGAAAGACATTCAGCTCAATGGATCAGGTGGCTCAGTGGGTAGCACTGTCGCCTCACAGCAAGAAGGCCCCTGGTTTGAGTCCCATCTCACTCATCCTGAATTTTGCATGTTCTCCCTGTGTTTGTGTGGGTTTCCTCCAGGTGCTCCAGTTTCCCCAACAGTCCAAAAACATGCTGGTCAAGTGAATACTGTAAATTGTCCATAGGTGTGAATGAGAGTGTGAATGTGTATGTCTGTGTGTGATAGTCCTGTGATGTTAGTTCCTGCCTTTGGCCCGAGACAGCTGGGATAGGTTCCAGCACTACCCACGGCCCTACACAGGACAAGTGGCTACAGAGGATGGATGGAAGGTTCAAATACAGGCATGAAAAACAGTAAACCGAAAAGACCATCTGTGCATATCCCTTCTATACATACAGTATATACAGTTGAAGTCAGAAGTTTGTATACACTTAGATTTAAGTCATTAAAGCTAATTTGTTACTCACGCCACAGATTTAATATTAGTAAACTATAGATTTGGCTGGTTGTTTAGGACATCTACTTTGTGCATGACACAAGTAACTTTTCCAACAATTGTTTACAGACAGATTGTTTCACTTTTAATGGACTATATCACAATTCCAGTGGTTCAGAAGTTTACATATACTAAGTTAACTGTGCCTTTAAGCAGATTGGAAAATTCCAGAAAATGATGTCAAGCCTTTAGACAATTAGCTTCTGATAGGAGGTGTACTGAATTGGAGGTGTACCTGTGGGTGTACTTTAAGGCCTACCTTCAAACTCAGTGCCTCTTTGCTTGACATCATAGGAAAATCAAAAGAAATCAGCCAAGACCTCAGAAAAAAAATTGTGGACCTCCACAAGTCTGGTTCATCCTTGGGAGCAATTTCCAAACACCTGAAGTTACCACGTTCATCTGTACAAACAATAGTACACAAGTATAAACACCATGGAACCACGCATCCATCATACCACTCAGGAATGAGACATATTCTGTCTCCCAGAGATGAACATAGTTTGGTGTGAAAAGTGCAAATCAATCCCAGAACAACAGTAAAGGACCTTGTGAAGATGCTGGAGGAAACAGGTAGACAAGTATCTATATCCTCAATAAAACGAGTCCTATATCAACATAACCTGAAAGGCTGCTCAGCAAGGAAGTAGCCACTGCTCCAAAACCGCCATTAAAAAACCAGACTACAGTTTGCAAGTGCACATGGGAACAAAGATCGTACTTTTTGGCAAAATGTCCACTGGTCTAATGAAACAAAAATTGAACTGTTTGGCCATAATGACCATTGTTATGTTTGGAGGAAAAAGGGTGAAGCTTGCAAGCCGAAGAACACCATCCAAACCATGAAGCATGGGGGTGGCAGCATCATGCTGTGGGGGTGCTTTGCTGCAGGAGGGACTGGCACACTTCACAAAATAGATGGCAGCATAAGGAAGGAAAACTATGTGGATATTTTGAAGCAACATTTCAAGACATCAGCCAGGAATTTAAAGCTCACAAATGGGTCTTCCAAATGGACAATGACCCCAAGCATTCCTCCTAAGTTGTGGCAAAATGGCTTAAGGACAACAAAGTCAAGGTATTGGAGTGGCCATCACAAAGCCCTGACAATCCGAAAGAAAACTTGTGAGCAGAACTGAAAAAGCGTGTGCGAGTAAGAAGGCCTACAAACCTGACTCAGTTACAACAGTTCTATCTGGAGGAATCCAAAATTCCAGCAACTTATTGTGAGATGCATGTGGAAGGCTACCCAAAATGTTTGACCCAAGTTAGACAATTTAAAGGCAATGCTACCAAATACTAACAAAGTGTATGTAAACTTCTGACCCACTGGGAATGTGATGAAAGAAATAAAAGCTGAAATAAATCATTCTCTCTACTATTATTCTGATATTTCACATTCTTAAAATAAAGTAGTGATCCTAACTAACCTAAGACAGGGAATGTTTTCCACAATTAAATGTCAGGAATTGTGAAAAACTGAGTTTAAATGTATTTGGCTCAGGTGTATGTAAACTTCTGACTTCAACTGTATATATTAATGGTGTGGATGTGGATTTCCAGAAACCCACAGAAGAAAGCAAGTAGGATGCAGGTTAATGCTATCTTATCTCTGTGGCATGTTTCCCAGAGAATTGTTGTGTACATAGTACCAGTTGGGTGTCTTTTTTCAACTGTAAGCGCTAGTACCAAAATAGTTGTTTCTTGTGTGAAAATTTTACTAGTTTAACAACACCACAGTAAATTATTTTTGCAGTTGTTACTACGTCAGGACTGTACAGTACTACAGTTTTGTTCAAATTTGCTCAAATTTGCAATCGAAAATTAAAATATGCAATGACTAATTTGAACCCAATCACACTTATGCCATAAGTGTCATATCTGCTTAGGAGGAGTGTTGCCACAAAGAACGTACAAGGAGTTTGATATCTGCTTTGCTATTACCAAATCTTGAGCGTTCAAACTTTAACGTGTTGTCGTGGACACATTGTCAAGGTTTTGGTAACATTCCTTCTGTGCTGCTATGCTGATCGGACAGCTGCGCTCAAGAGTCACGCATTTATAGAAAAAAAGAGCAGCAGAAACTGATGTGATCAATAAAATGTAAGATATTATTCTGTTTGCCCTCTGTTAGAATCTAGTTGCCGGATTTCCAGAGGACCTTAAACAGTGACGTTTGTGTCTCAGAAATACTGGATTTAACATGTTTTTGAGATTAAGAGAAACATCATAGTGGGTTTCAATGGTCGATGGATATGGGTTTCTCAGTGGTCTATTACAGTTAATATGTTCATTAAATATTTATTGAAAATCAAATTATAATTGTTTTTTAATATCAGGAAATAAGGAAATGCATATTCTGTGGTGGTGGGGGCAAATGGCCAGTAAAGGAAATTATGATGGTGTTGCAGCACCATGAATATGTTTTATACATATTTTTTTGTGATAAAATATACCATTATATCAAATAAGATGTTAAAATTGTATTAAAAAAAAAGTATCAAAGTTAAAGCATTAGTAAACTGGGACCAACTTTATTGGTTGGTCTTTAACTGCTATGTACTTATGCATTTGATACAATGTACTTATTATGTACATACATGTTGTTGCATTGTACTTACATTTGAAGTACCTGCATTTAATTACATCTTTAGTTACACTGTTAACCTTAACCCCTAATCCTAAACCTAACCCTACCCCAACTCTTTCCCTAAACCCAAATACAGGTGCATCTCAATAAATTAGAATGTCGTGGAAAAGTTCATTTATTTCAGTAATTCAACTCAAATTGTGAAACTTGTGTATTAAATAAATTCAATGCACACAGACTGAAGTAGTTTAAGTCTTTGGTTCTTTTAATTGTGATGATTTTGGCTTACATTTAACAAAAACCCACCAATTCACTATCTCAAAAAATTAGAATATGGTGACATGCCAATCAGCTAATCAACTCAAAACACCTGCAAAGGTTTCCTGAGCCTTCAAAATGGTCTCTCAGTTTGGTTCACTAGGCTACACAATCATGGGGAAGACTGATGATCTGACAGTTGTCCAGAAGACAATCATTGACACCCTTCACAAGGAGGGTAAGCCACAAACATTCATTGCCAAAGAAGCTGGCTGTTCACAGAGTGCTGTATCCAAGCATGTTAACAGAAAGTTGAGTGGAAGGAAAAAGTGTGGAAGAAAAAGATGCACAACCAACCGAGAGAACTGCAGCCTTATGAGGATTGTCAAGCAAAATCGATTCAAGAATTTGGGTGAACTTCACAAGGAATGGACTGAGGCTGGGGTCAAGGCATCAAGAGCCTCCACACACAGACGTGTCAAGGAATTTGGCTACAGTTGTCGTATTCCTCTTGTTAAGCCACTCCTGAACCACAGACAACATCAGAGGCGTCTTACCTGAGCTAAGGAGAAGAAGAACTGGACTGTTGCCCAGTGGTCCAAAGTCCTCTTTTCAGATGAGAGCAAGTTTTGTATTTCATTTGGAAACCAAGGTCCTAGAGTCTGGAGGAAGGGTGGAGAAGCTCATAGCCCAAGTTGCTTGAAGTCCAGTGTTAAGTTTCCACAGTCTGTGATGATTTGGGGTGCAATATCATCTGCTGGTGTTGGTCCATTGTGTTTTTTGAAAACCAAAGTCACTGCACCCATTTACCAAGACATTTTGGAGCACTTCATGCTTCCTTCTGCTGACCAGCTTTTTAAAGATGCTGATTTCATTTTCCAGCAGGATTTGGCACCTGCCCACACTGCCAAAAGCACCAAAAGTTGGTTAAATGACCATGGTGTTGACCATGACTGGCCAGCAAACTCACCAGACCTGAACCCCATAGAGACTCTATGGGATATTGTCAAGAGGAAAATGAGAAACAAGAGACCAATAAATGCAGATGAGCTGAAGGCCACTGTCAAAGAAACCTGGGCTTCCATACCACCTCGGCAGTGCCACAAACTGATCACCTCCATGCCACGCCGAATTGAGGCAGTAATTAAAGCAAAAGGAGCCCCTACCAAGTATTGAGTACATATACAGTAAATGAACATACTTTCCAGAAGGCCAACAATTCACTAAAAATGTTTTTTGTTTTATTGGTCTTATGATGTATTCTAATTTTTTGAGATAGTGAATTGGTGGGTTTTTGTTAAATGTGAGCCAAAATCATCACAATTAAAAGAACCAAAGACTTAAACTACATCAGTCTGTGTGCATTGAATTTATTTAACACACGAGTTTCACAATTTGAGTTGAATTACTGAAATAAATGAACTTTTCCACGACATTCTAATTTATTGAGATGCACCTGTATAAAGATACAAATAGCTTTTACAATACTCTTCTGTGGGATAATCAATTTGAATTTATGCTTATGAATTTGTAAGTTTCTTAGCACCAGTACTAATGCCTAAAAAAGTAAGTGTACAGCACTGTGCTACGTTACACTTTCACCACCCCAAATCAATGGAAGGACAATCCTCCATCTGGGAATGGTTAGAGACACTCAAACGGATCATGAGATTGAAAGTTACAGAAGAGTGGCTGCCTATGTTCTGCTCACAAGCATGCAACAGAGCAAGCACTCCTTACTAACAAAACTTACTGAGCATGAGGATATAGAGGTACATCTCCACATTTGAGATGGCTGCACAAAACGAAGACTGGGTTGAAGAGGAATGGCAGAGTATGCATTTTCTAAATGTGGAATCACAAAACAACCTACTACGCAAATTCCTTCAGTCAGGCGGATTCTGACCTGAAAGTACTTCCAGGCAGAAGTGTTTTGGCACTGCATCCAGGCCATGCCAACAAACCCTGGACTGGCAGAGGTGAGCAAAGCTTAAGCATGTGCTGTGACCAGGGTCGGGCTGCTGAATGGAAGATGTGTCACAGCTGCTGGTACCCCTGGTCCTGGGATGGGACTGGTCTAGCACGGATCTGCATGAAACCCTACATAGCATTTCTGGTTTTCTGAGACCAAATTGAGTCTGAAGCTAATAACAATTTTAATATTGGGCAAAATCCAATCAAAGGTGAGCATTTTGATGCCCTACTCACTTGAAGGGGTTACTCTGATGGGAGCATGTCATTGTTGTATGAATGTACCCTCCACTAACAGTCTTGTGGAAGGGGCCTTCATGAAATGATTAATATTCTCACATTAATTTGAAAAACCTTTTGAGTGGCGCCCCATCCCGCATTACCTTCCAAGGGCACAAAAATGCTGTTTAAAATATGGCCATTTTTTTCTAAGCTATTCAGCTGATTACCAAAGGCAATTCTTTTACCATGAAAAGAAGGTCAGTTCATCAGCCCAAACACTAATAGGATCAAGTCAGCATGGTGAAACGTAACACCCAGAAACCAAGAATGTTTGTTTGGGTGCAGGTTATGTTAGTAACATAGTCATTAATGTCATCATTCGGGTCTCAAGTCTGTGGAAACATGTGCCGGTTCTGAGAGAGGTTAAAGATTCCCTGACTGAGCACCAGTTCTGGCACGAGCACCAGCTCCAGTTTTGGTGGACAAGGGATAATTGGACAGAAGGAAAAAACGCTTCTGCTAGTGCTGAGAACAGCTCTCACAAGACCACCACCCTGTCCCTTGGTGCCACTGCCCATTGAGATCCCATCACATGGGGCCATGAACATGTTCTAGTTGTTTGGGATTATGATACTACCCTGAAGCTATTACTTTACAAAAGGTTATTGCTATGGCCAAAAGTATGTGGACACTCCATTCTAAATAATGGGTTTAGATATTTCAGATACACCTATTACTAACGTTCCAGTCAACTCATAACTCAGAATTCTCCCACCTCCTACTTGAAAATAATCTCTGGAAAAGTCAGACATCTGACTTATGAAGTTGGGGCAGATCAATTAACCCAGATCTCAGTAAGAAGCAGAATTTGACATCATTTCCAAGAAAGTGGGGGAATTAAATTCTGGTATTCCCACCTCTGTTTTCATCTGGAAAGTGGCAAATTAGTTTAATAAAATCAAGCATACAGCTATACATCCTCCTTCGACAAATTTTATAAGTAGGATGGGGCTTACCAAAGTGCTCACAGACATTCAACCTGACATTGTCAAAGGATACTACCAGTAAGAGGTTCACTGAGTCTGGTGTGGAAGAACTTTAGTGGCCTTCATAGAGCCCAGACCTAAACATCATTAAACAACATCTCAAGATCTTGTGCCTGACTTCAGTCAGAGCAAATCCCATCAGCCATGTTCTAACATCTAGTGGAAAGTCTTATCATAAGAATGGAAGCTGTTAAAACACAAAAGGGTGGACCAACTACCTAACTACTCATGTTCAGGTTTCCACATACTTATGGCCATGTAGTGTATCATCTGTTGTTCAGTAGGGTTGGACTGCTAAAGCACAAGCTTACGGATCAGGACACTCTATTAAATTCTTGGTGGACATGTGTAAGCTGCTGCATGCATGTGACCTTCTCTGGAAAATCTCCCCATCACAGCCAGAAAGGATCATTCCTGCTGATCACATCATTCCTCACTCTGATCAATAATGATCCCCTCCAGGGTATTCACTTTTGCACCTCAATCGTTATCTGTGCACCATTAATTTGCCACATTGCCCAAATAACATCCATATCAAAGACCTGTTGAAATCAAGGCCAATGAATGCAAATGGGCTCAGTGGAAACTGACTGATTGAAGTCTGCCAATTGGATTCTTATTTTAAATATTTTCTAAGCTCCAAAATACCCACACATGAGATAGACATATATGAACCCTTCTGACTTTCACTTATAATTAAATAAAATGGAGCACAAGGACAAGGTGAGGCTTAATAGCAATTTATTCCTCCCAGGGGATTGTACTAGGTTAGGGTTATTTAAAAGGACAGAGGAACTATAATGGTGACAGACATAAATCATACCATTAAATTCAATCTGATTTTTACCACTTCATATATATTTATAAAATATTTCCCATGGGGAAGCCAAAAGTCCAATTATGTGTTTTATCTAGCAGTAGTTTAATTTAGAATATTTTTTGTGAATTCTTGTCCAAATGAAAATTTCAATATAATCATATTTTTTAGATTTTGGGTAAACAAGTGAACACAGCAGAACTATACTGTATACATTCAGGCAAGTTTCAACAATATAATGAATATACATATTAACAGAAATGTTTAACTGTGTTCTGAGGACAAAAGCATTTTTCATAAATATCAGTTCAGGATAAGGAGACAATCATAAACTTGCTTAGTTTTTGATGTTGGGTTAGGTGTACCTGTGGGTAGAGGGCCCCATTTTGAAAATCTACTTAGGACCCGCCATGAGGATACAGCATGTAAAACAGTGATCTTTATCCTTTGCTAAGTGACTTGATTCTCAGACACTGCAGTTTACATCACAATGAGCCCAGCATGATGTGCAGGCTAAGAAGCAAACACAAGAGACACATAAAGGAGACTGAGTGCATAAATGCATTCTGATGTTGAGGTAGTAACTCTAAATGACCCAGATGAATGGCTGCATTTTCCTCCATTTTCTCTTGCCAGAGTACAATGAAAAACAAAGGCTGTATGTTGTGTATGAGTGAGTATACTACCTACACAAATGTGTTAAGATAGAAAAGTTCACACAAAAATGATTTATTAATATTATTATTATTAACTCCAGGGTTCCCACGTTCATGGAAAACCTGGAAATATCAGGAAATTTAAAATTGTGATTTCCAGGCCTGGAAAAGCCATGGAATATAAATTTCTTCTGCTTGAAAAAACAAAAAAAAATCATCAGCTAGATATTGCTTTTGTGCAGGGTTCCCACTCTTTTCAAGGCACAGTTTTCCAAGACATTTTATTTGCCCAACAGGTGTAATATTTAAGCAAAAACACATGAGAGGTCATGATGTATATTATGGTTATTGAATGTTTATTTTTTTTCTGAATTCATTACACACATTCATTTTAAAGTGCGCAGCATATGCAGATTATATATGTATTTAATGAAATTGCAGCCTTTTGCAGTTTAAAAATCACACTAGGACATATCGCAATTTAATTTGATTATTTGTGCATTAAAACACACTTTTTGTCCCAAATTTGTCAAATTCCGAGACATTCCGCATTGTATATATCAAATCAAATCACTTTTATTGTCACACAACCATATACACAAGTGCAACAGTGGGTGAATGTCTTGAGTGCAGTTCCGAGCAACATAGCAGTCATGACAGTGATGAGACATATACCAATTTACAATAAACATCAGATTTACACAACACAATTTACATATCTAATATACACATAATTACACAACACAATAATAATATACAATGTACAGCATACAAACACACAATATAGAACACACATAATATAGAATACACATACAATAAAATGTTTTATATAAAGTATATATAAAATATACAGTAGGTTGTATTGTACTGTATTGACATTCAGGCTGTCGGTTGATAGTAAGTTGCCAGTGTGTTGTTAAGAGAGAATATAATTTATGACATTCCAGTGTGAGATAATAAGAGTAATAAAGTGCAGTGCTAATGTATATTGATCGTGAGAGATCAAGAGTTCAAAAGTCTGATTGCTTGGGGGAAGAAGCTGTTATGAAGTCGGCTGGTGCAGGTCCTGATGCTGAGATACCGCCTGCCTGATGGTAGCCGTGAAAGCAGCCCATGGCTAGGGTGGCTGGAGTCTCTGACGATCCTCCGAGCTTTTTTCACACACCACCTGGTATATATGTCCTGGAGGGAGGGAGGGAAGCTCACCTCCGTTGATGTGTCTGGCAGTTCGCACCACACTTTGCAGGGCTTTGCGGTTGTGGGCGGTGCTATTGCCATACCAGGCAGTGATGCAGCCAGTCAGGATGTTCTCTACAGTGCTGGTGTAGAACCGTGTGAGGATGTGGTGGTTCATTCCAAACTTCCTCAGCTGTCTCAGGAAGAGGCGCTGATGAGCCTTCTTCACAACAGCCTCAGTGTGGACGGACCATGTGAGTTCCTCTGTGATGTGGACACCGAGGATCTTGAAGCTGCTGACTCTCTCCACCGGTGCTCCATTGATGGTGATGGGACTGTGTTCTCTGTCTTTTCTCCTGAAGTCCACCACAAGCTCCTTGGTCTTGCTGATGTTGAGGGAGAGGTTGTGCTCATGACACCAGTGTGTCAGAGTGTGCACCTCCTCTCTGTAGGCTGTTTCATCATTGTCAGTGATCAGACATACCACCGTTGTATATTCAGCAAACTTAATGATGGCATTAGAGCTGTGTGTTGCCACACAGTCATGTGTGTACAAGGAATACAAGAGTGGGCTGAGAACACAGCCCTGCGGGGCTCCAGTGTTGAGGGTCAGTGATGAGGAGATGTTGCTGCCCATACTAACCACCTGGTGTCTGCTTGACAGGAAGTCCAGATTCCAGCTGCACAGCAAGCTGTTTAAGCCCAGAGCCTGGAGTTTCACATAAAGCTTGGAGGGCACTATGGTGTTGAATACTGAGCTGTAGTCTACAAACAGCATTCTCACATAAGTGTTCCTTTTTTCCAGGTGGGAGAGAGCAGTGTGTATTGTAGATACAATGGCATCATCAGTGGAGCGGTTGTTGCGGTAAGCAAACTGCAATGGGTCCAGCGAGGCAGACAGCACAGAGCTCTGTAGCTTCGGCCGCGAGAGCTCTCTCCACGAGGGTGGTGTTATTTCCCTCGCAAACGAGCATAAAAAGTATTTTGCTCATCCGGGAGAGAGGCAGTGGTGTTCACGGTGGAGTTTTTATTCCCTTTGTAGTCCGTGATGATATTAATTCCCTGCCACATGCCTCTAGAGTCGGTGGTGTTGAACTGTTTCTGCTCCTCCACGTTCCCGGAATTAAAAGCGGAGGTCCGCGCATTAAGTGCCATGCGACCATCGCTATTAACTCATGGTTTCTGGTTGGGGTAGATCCGTATTGTTTTGGTCGGAACAACGTCCTCAACGCACTTTCTGATGAAACACGTTACACTGTCAGTGTAAACCTCGATGTTGTCATCAGAGGCGGACCGGAACATCTCCCAGTCCACGTGATCAAAACAGTCTTGTAGCGTAGAATCTGATTGGTCCGACCAGCACTGGATCATTCTGAAGGTGGGTGCTTCCTGTTTCAGTTTCTGCCTGTAAGCGGGCAGAAGGAGAATGGAAGAGTGGTTTGATTTGCCAAATGGTGGGCGGGGGGGGGATTGGTAGCCATCCCGGAAAGGAGAGTAGCAATAGTCCAAAACCCGGTCCTCTCGTGTGTTGAAACTGAGATGCTGGTGGTATTTTGGTGCGATTGATTTGAAATTGGCTTTGTTAAAGTCCCCGGTCACAATGAACGTGGCCTCAGGGTGCGCGGTTTCCTGCTCACTTATACTCCCATACAGATTCTTGAGTGCCCAGTCTGTGTTGGCTTGTGGGGGGATGTACACGGCAGTGGTAATGACCGCTGTGAATTCCCTCGGTAGCCAGAATGGTCGACACAGAAGCATGAGAAATTCCAGATCAGGAGAGCAGAAAGACTTGATAGAATGTACGTTCCTCTGATCACACCAGGATTTGTTGATCATAAAACATACACCACCACCTCTGCTTTTACCTGAGAGGTCTTTCGCTCTGTCCGCTCGGTGCACTGAAAACCCCACGGGTTCAATGTCTGAGACTGGAATCTCCACAGACATCCAAGTTTCTGTAAGGCAGATAATGCAGCAGTCCCTCGTCTCTCGTTGGAAATAGATCCGCGATCTCAGCTCGCAGAGCTTGTTGTCCAGAGATTGAACATTTGCCAGTAGAATACTGGGTAGTGGGGGTCAATTTGCGCGACGTCTTACTCTGATGAGAATGCCGGCTCTATTTCCCTTTTCCTTCTACGTATACATATAACTAATGCCATTTTTCTGCCTGGATTCAATGATTCCAATGAGTTTTCCACATTGCTGAAATCATAGGACCCTATGTGTGGTTATAAGCAGACTCGGATCATTCATATATTATTGAAAATTAATTTACATCCCAATGTATAAAGGCCGCATCACCATGCTACCACCTCGGGTTGTGAACTCATTTTAAAAAAAATCAGCAGTCTGAGTGTCAGCCGTTGTCTAAGGTTTACAACTCAAATGATTTTGTAGTTAAAAACAGCAATGTTAGAAAAAATGTCAGAAAAATTAATATTTTTCACTATATCAATAAACTATTTAGTCGGAACAAAGCAGAGATGACAGCAGATGAGCAGAGAATGTACATGACAGGGCTTCGTTCATGACAGGCAACTGCTGACGTTTCACAATGTGCAGCCGCTGGCAGTGACAAAACAATACAAATTTGTGTATTTGTCACCGAGTGCCGATCGTTACCATGTATTCGTACAAAATGTAACAAAAACCATGTTGGCCACACAGTCAAAAAATTTTATTACAATTATTTTCCAGGACATTTAGGTATTATTATCAGTTACCACAACTGAAAAACTGCATTGCAAGATTCCAGGTTTTCTGGGATGTGTGAGAACTCTGTTGTGTAGAGTAAAACTTGCTCGCAAGCCATAGTGCTGTCCGATTTGTAAACAAATCGTTCTTTATAGTCGGCTCTTGTCAATGAGCAAGTCAAAATGGTTAACAAATCCAGTCTAAATCAAATAGATTTAAATCAGTAAATAATTTTCCACATTTGTATCAAGAAACACAAACGCCTGGAATTTTATTGGTCAAAAATATTGGGAACCCTGTTACTCACCCTTGTGTCATTCCAAACCTGTATGTTGTTATTTTTCCATGGAGCACATAATCAAAATTTTTGTTCCTCACACAAAACTTTTGTATTGCTTCAGAAGAATATAGTCGTATGGAATACTTCTATGGTATTCTATGGTATGTTTTTTTTGCTTTTTGTGTGTGTGTGTGTTTTCTTTTCTACTTTTGCATTCCACAGAAAAAACTATGCCATACATATTTGGAATGACATGGAGGTAAGTAAATAACTGCAGAATTTTGGGGTGAACCATTCCTTTAAATGTTAAGGTAGGATGATTCAGCAAATTGATTATTGTACATATGTATAAAAAGCAGAGTTCAACAGAGAAAGAGTTTGAAGAGTTTGGAGTGAAATCTTCCTCCATCTTTCCAATTTAATGGACTGGAACTTCAGTTAAAGCGGAACAGATGGCAATGGAATGGGATGCAAGAGTTAAATACACACAAGTCACACAAGAGGGTGTGGACAAAGGCAAAACTTTATGGAAAAGCACAATGGCATGAAAAGCACAATCTGTATCTGCTCCATCTGTCCATTGGGGCACAATCACTCAAACACACATATACTATACTATACTATATTTTGTCAAGTTTATTCTAGTTACCCTGCATTTTTCTCTCTCTCTCATACCCAATCTTGTTTTTGCTTGGCTGTCATGGTGACATATGTTCAGTTCGCATCTGTCTCAGCTTTGTGTGAGCCCCATGCTGAGTCGTTCTTGCTCTGGATGCTGTGTTGCCATGGAGAGCAGCTTGCAATTACAATAGCATTGCCATAGTGAGCAGGTGATATCTGCAGTTTTGCTAACTGCTGAGGGCCTCATGCACACTATGCTAATAGTGGACAGAAATCGATGCTCGGTCCAGGTAAAGCTTCAAATGGTTTTAAGATGCTGAGCTTTGACTGAATAAAATGAAAGGCAGTGTTGTGTCTGAGTTAGTTTTGTTTGTGAGCCCAGAGTTAAGAGGACTCACAAAAAGCTGCTTATTATCGGTGGTGTTTGCTAAGGCAAGCATTAATGTTACTATTGCTCATAAGGTTAGTCTTTTTAAAAATTATTTAAAGGTGCAGTCATTTTTCAAAAAAATTACTCCTAAAGAAATGAATTGTCATTTTGAAACATACAGCATGTATAAAATCATGTGCACCCACATGAGACGAAGAGTCCAGTCATTTCAGTAACCTTATAAAAGCTGTTTTATTCTACATGGAGAGGGTCCGCACATGGGGGCGGCCATGCTAGAATCACATGACCAGCCGAATACTACTCACTTAATCTCAGTAACCATCCTGTTATTTGACACTTTCACCCACTGATTAAAGTAATCATGGCTGACTGTAAATACTACATTTCTACAACGGCATCTGAAACTGAAAACTATTGATTTTAAATTATGCTGCATCCACGTCACAAGGTGTCAGTGTAAGTCCAAGATGACACAAACACGGAGGGTAGCTCAGTGGTAACGCTGGCTACCACACCTTGAGTTCGCTAGTTCGAATCCCAGGGCGTGCTGAGTGACTCCAACCAGGTCTCCTAAGCAATCAAATTGGCCCGGTTGCTAGGGAGGGTAGAGTCACATGGAGTAACCTCTTTGTGGTCACTATAATGTGGTTCATTCTTGGTGGGACGCGTAGTGAGTTGAGCGTGGATGCCGTGGTGGATGGCGTGAAGCCTCCACACGCGCTATGTCTCTGTGGAACCGCGCTCAACAAGCCACGTGATAAGATGCGCAGGTTGACAGTCTCAGACGCGGAGGCAGCTGGGATTCATCCTCCGCCAACCAGATTGAGGTAAATCACTACACGACCATGAGGACTTAAAAGTGCATTGGGAATTGGGCTTCCAAATTGGGTAAAAAAAAAAAAAAAAAAAAGAAAAAAGATGACATAAACAAAAAAGTTATTGAGAGGACCTTTAAATGGGCTATGAACATGAATTACAGAGACATGGGTGGGCTATTTTGACTTGGGCCAGTAAGCAACCACATAGCAACCATGCTAAAACTACTCACAAGCGTATTAGCAACACTGGTAACAACCTACAACACCTTAAGTATGTTGGTGTGAGTTTTGCACAGGCTAATATAACCACCCATTTTTCTTCAATAAAGGTAAAAATGTAGTTTAGTTTTGCGTTTGGGGTGACAGTGGGTCAGGTGTAATTTAGCGACAGTTAACAGTCATGACACTGCTACATACTGAGCAAACAAACAGTTTTCTGGTCGAAATGTTTAAACACAAACAAATAACAGATAGCCTCATGTACAGTAAAATGGATCCTTTAATATTTGTGATGCCCACCTGAACATATCCAAAAGATTGTGCAGTCCACACTGTTATTACAAATACACAAATCAATCCCAAATCAAGCTAAATCAGAATAAATAATTCATATATCTACATTTTAATATTATCAGAGAGCTTACATGCACCATCGCCAATTCTAAAGATATTTTACAGTCCTAAAATGATATAACTTCCCTATTCAAAAATCAGTATACGCCAGCATAGCCACATACTTCTTTTACAAGAAGAAACTTTATAGAGGATTTGTTTGCAAGAATATTTGGCACAAACAAAACCATATTTGATACTTTTATAGAACAACTTAACTTCACAATTCATACATAAATATAAAATTAATCATTCTTGGACTATGGTGACCCCATATAGAACTAAACATGTTGAAGTACATGAAAAATATATATGGCACAATAATCATGAGAATATTAACAAACTTTCTAGAGCACGTCATACATGAGACAAATACAACAATTCAAGAAAAAAAAAATGCTATTCTGAAAACATACATTTTCAATAGTCTTTTTTTATCAGTTGTGATAAAAGCTATAAACATTTCATTGTCTCACATGCATTCTCACACACACACACACACACACACACACACAATGCAAGCATGATGTGAGTTGAACAGCATCATTACTGAAATAATACAGCCTAAAGTACACTTTATAATGTAAAAGGAATTGGCACTTGCATGAAATACAGGCCGTGTTGAGTCATTAGCAATGTTTTAAGGATGAATCTCACACTGCAAAAAAATCAATAATTTTTGTATTTTCTGGTAAAAATATCTAAACATCATTAAAACAAGAAAAGATTATGTAAGATATTAAGTCTTGTTTTTAATTGTCTTGTTATCAGAGAGATCTAATCTAAACAAATTTTGTGGGGTTTATGCTTAAAACAAAAAGTATTTATTTTGCAGTGCTTGAAACATGAACATGTCTGAATGTAAATAAATCACAATGTAAATAAATAAATAAATAATATTTTGCATAAAGAAAATGAAGCCTATTTTAAGACGATTTTTGCATAGTGACATTTTCATGACAGTTAAGCGCATTTTCACCCCCAATTTTCACTATTCTAATGCAAGATTTATACAATATATATATATATATATACTGTATAATATAAGGATTTACTATTTATAGGTGTGTTATAATTATAATTATAATTGAGTAAAAGTAACATTTTTGTTTTATTCTATAAAGTACTGACAACATTTCTCCCAAATTCCAAATAAAAATATTGTCATTTAGAGCATTTATTTGCAGAAAATAACAACTGGTCAAAATAACAAAAAAGATGCAGTGTTTTCAGACCTTGAATAATGCAAAGAAAACAAGTTCATATTCATTTTTAAACAACACAATACTAATGTTTTAACTTAGGAAGAGTTCAGAAATCAATATTTGTCAATCAATCACAGCTTTCATGCATCTTGGCATGGTCTCTACCAGTCTTTCACATTGCTATTGGGTGACTTTATGTCACTCCTGGTGCAAAAATTCAAGCAGCTCAGTTTGATGCTTTGTTTGGTGGCTTGTGACCATACATCTTATGCTTGATCACATTCAAGAGGTTTTCAATGGGGTTCAGGTCTGGAGATTGGGCTGACCTTGACAGGGTCTTGATCTGGCACTCCTCCATCCGCACCTGGATAAAACAGTCCACAGAGTTTGGGAACATTGTCAGAGCAGAAGGAAGCAAGTTTTCTTCCAGAATAACCTTGTACGTGGCTTGATTCATGCGTCCTTCACAAAGACAAATCTGCCCGATTCAAGCCTTGCTGAAGCACCCCCAGGTCATCACCGATCCTCTACCAAATTTCACAGTGGGTACGAGACATTGTGGCTTGAAGGCCTCTCCAGGTCTCCGTCTAACCATTAGACAACCAGGTGGAGGATCGGTGATGATGGGACATTGTCCAGCAGGACAATGCTCCATGCCACACAGCCAGGTCAATCAAGGTGTGGATGGAGGAGCACCAGATCAAGACCCTATCATGGCCAGCCCAATCTCCAGACCTGAACCCCATTGAAAACCTCTGGAATGTGATCAAGAGGAAGATGTATGGTCACAAGCCATCAAACAGGGCGGAGCTGCTTGAATTTTTCGCCAGGAGTGACAAAGTCACCCAACAGCATGAAAAGACGCATGAAAGCTGTGATTGATTGACAAATATTGATTTCTGAACTCTTCCTAAGTTAAAACATTAGTATTGTGTTGTTTAAAAATGAATATGAACTTGTTTTCTTTGCATTATTCAAGGTCTGAAAACACTGCATCTTTTTTATTTTGACCAGTTGTCATTTTCTGCAAATAAATGCTCTAAATGACAATATTTTTATTTGGAATTTGGGAGAAATGTTGTCAGTACTTTATACAATATAACAAAAATCTTACTTTTACTCAAACACACCTATAAATAGTAAATCCAGAAAAACTGATAATTTTGCAGTGGTCTCTTAATTGTTTTCCAGAGCAGTATATTAAATTCTTAAAATCTTATTCTCATAACTGTAATGCAAAAAAGATATATTATGTAAACTGTAAAGTATTTATGCATTACAGTAGTTGTACTGCCTTTTATTAATTTTGATTAATTTAAAAAAATAATCTGTCTTAGTTTTTTTTTTTTATTGTACTAGTGTAAAAAAAAAAAAAAAAAAAAACCTGTATTAGATGTATAGTAATGAGAATAATTACAAAAATACAAAATTCTCAGCAAATTGGCAGCAAAATGTGTCTAAATAAAAATAACGTCCCCTTATTCCTAAAAAAACAAAAAACAAAAAAAAGACTTCATTTATTTATGCAAATGATATTACAATCTTCTTTTTTCCTTTTGATTTTGGGAAGAAATGTGACCTGGCTATGTTTTGTCAGATTCACTCATACACAACGGCACCGGTGCCTGAATTATCAATAATTAACATTATTCACTGATGTGTCCTTGTCACAGGTTTGCTTGTGCAAAAAATATCAAATTTTACCGAAAGGCATCTGAATCGGAGGAGTGTTAAAGAATCCCTGAAGTGAGTCATGTGCGTGTATTGTGTCCATTGAGTCCCAGCAAACACAATCCTGCGTCAGGCCATGGTGTATCCGTAACTCCCACAATGAAGTGCGACTAGCAGGCGATCTCGCAGGACGTCCTTGCTGGGGTATTCTGGGAGTTTCAGCATGTTAATGCTGCGAGAGCAAAGACAGACAGGTAAGTGATGCTTTTTTCATTACAAGCACTTTTTTCTATTTGTTAGTCTTTGTAACTGTCTATCACTTCATCATGATCATGTTATAAAGCTGCTCTGTGTTTATATCTCAGGAATATCAGAAGAGTCACATTGCCCTCTAGTGTTTCTATCTGAAGCACACCATACACATGTGGATCTCTCACCATGTACTAGAGGTAGGCAGTAGGTTGGATGTGTAGGGAACAGCGGCGATAGTGAATTTCTGCAGGCCACTGCCACCCATAAGAAAAGCAAATCCTCCATGAGGGACTCTTGAACTAATAGGAAGAAGAAAACAAGGAGAAAACCAACAAGATAATATAGGACAAGCAGATATACACAAGGTTATAAATGGTCAGTGGCTATTTTCTGACAATATTAAGCATCATACTTGTTTAAAATGCATTTGCGTTTTAAAACATGTTAATAACATTAATAGACATGAATACAGCATGAGGAAATAACTATACGTACCTTCCTGTAACAAACTGTAAAAGAAGGACTCTCTCCTCTTGAGTGAGATTTTCAACCACTTCCCAGAACCACTGTAACACAAACACATGCATGACTCTAATCGTAAAGAGATGTAAACCAGGGCGGCGTGATATAGCAAATATGCTATTCAGTGATTTTGCTGCTGTCATGAATACATCATGAATATCGTCATTGCACTTTTTACTTAGCCATTAAGTTTCCTAAAGACAGGCCAGTAGACAAGTTCGATTCATTTCCGTAAATCAGTTGGAACTGAGGATTTCAATTGATGGATTCAAAACACCAATTCAGCAATTTGATTTAAGGAAAAGTTCACCCAAAAATGAACATTTTCTAATCATTTACTCACCCTCATGCCATCCCAGATGTGTATGACTTTCTTTCTTCTGTAGAACACAAACAAAGATTTTTAGAAGAATATTTCGGTTCTGTAGGTCCACACAATACAAGTGAATGGGTGCCAACATTTTGAGTTCCAAAAAGCACGTAGAGTCCACATAAAAATAATCCATAAGACTCCAGTGGTTAAATCAATATCTTCAGAAGTGATATGATAAGTGTAAGAAACAGATCAATATTTAAGTCTTTTTTTGCTAGAAATTCTTCTCCCTGCCCAGCAGCATGAGTATGCATGAAGAATGTGAATCTCCAAAAACACAAGAAAATGAAAGTAAAAGTGGAGATTGACTGAGCAGGGAGGACAATTTATAGTACAAATGTACTAAAATATTGATCCGTTTCTCACCCACACCTGTTATATCACTTCTGAAGACATGGATTAAACCACTGAAGTCTAACGGATTACTTTTATGCTAACTTATGTGATTTTTGCAGCTTCAACATTTTGTTCACCATTCACTTGCATTGTATGGACCTACAGAGCTGAGTTATTCTTCTAAAAATCTTCATTTGTGTTCTGCTGAAGAAAGTCATACACAACCGGAATATCATAAGGGTGAGTAAATGATGAGAGAATTTTCAGTTTTGGGTGAACTATTCCTTTAAGTCATCAATTAAACATTTCCCAGTATGGCCTTTTACGTGCTTCAAAATGTTTTCGTAAAAATACATACAGGTAAAAATGGCTGTTTATATACGATTATATTGGTGCATTGAAATGAAAATTACTAAATTTCTGTTAATTTTATTAACAGTTTTATTGATTCCATATAACATATATACCTATAATAATAATAATAATAATAATAATAAAAATATAACAAAATATATAGAATCACATTATATTATTTACAACCCTTCCTCCCGAACATTAACCCCCCCACCCAACACGAACAGATCCCCCAGTGGTCAAACGTAATTGACAAAGACACACAAAAAGACAATAAAACAGTAGAAAATATTTAGAAATACATAATGAGAAGTATACATTCAAAAACAAAAAGGCTAAAACAAACACATTTAAAACAACACGTCTCCCTCCACTGCCCCTCCCCAGGAGCATTCTGTGAAGATTTAGGTCAAACCGCTCAATCATGGTACATGTCCTAAAATCCATGGTAGTATCATAGTACTTATTGGTACTTTTTTTTGTTAGCGTTAGTTCAAAACACAATACTGCCCTTCTCTATAAGAAACAAAAACAGAATGCTACTACCCAATAAATTTTTGCATTAAACATTTTGAATCTACTGAAAAAGCCATTTCAGAGAAAATACATAAATATTGAGATGTACTGTATACTGAATATCGTCTAAAGACTGAATAACTTTGAAACATATTTTAGTTATATTGCCCATCCCTAGCCTAAACAGGTGTAGCAACATCATTGTTGTGTGTATGTGATACCTGTATAACAGGCTCCTGCAGGTCATATCCACTAGTGTACTCTGTGTTTCTCTTCCAGTCCATAACATCAATCTCTGGCATTCCTGACAACAGCAGCTCCTATACACACACACACACACACACACACACACACACACACACACACACGTAAGCAGGATGCTATTGAACATGCATAACAGCAGCCCATCACATCTATACTCTGTCTGATTCTAGGTAACTCATATCTAATTTTTATTTAGCAAGTATTTGCACACAGTGTTTCTAAGTACATTTAAATGGTATAAAATCGAATGTACATGGTACATGGTACTTAAACACGATGACGGCCCATAATAAATCAAGAGTTCATGGCAAATTTGCCGCAAAATTCACCATGATAATTTTCACATGCAAATGAGCCTTGCGGCAAACTTGCGGCAAATTGTCCATTGTTGCCAAAGATTTGCCGAAGATTCACCGCTACCAGTAAAGAGCTGCAAAAATCTGGCAAATATTTGCGGCGAATCAGAAGCTCATTTGCATGCGAAAATAACGAGTGGCAAATTTGCGGTAAGTTTGTGGCTAGTTTAGATTTTTTTGTAAGGGGTTAACGTGCAAACAGACATTTTTGATCATGAACTGGTCTTTTTGAGTAGAAAATTAACTTCTGACTTCACAAAACAAGAAGTGTAACCAACAATAAAAATGGTGTAAATAAACTTGCAAGCAGTGAAACCATGCAAGCTCATTAATTAATCAAACCCATTGCTAGTGGGAACACCAGCTATGAAAAGGTAAGTAAAATGTACTTATTTTATTTACCTGTGAAACTGACTCAAAATAGCAAATAAATATAACAAGAGTTTCTACTTTAGGACTGATACATGATGACACATTGTAAAAATCGCAAACAATCATAAATAATATTTACTTATTCATTTTTACAATATGAATAGAGTACAAATGTAAAATTTACTTAATATTTTCAAGTTCATGCTTAAACTCATTCAATGTAGAAAGTAATTTCTGTTATATTTACCTCACCACATAATAATTTTTTTATTTTTATTTTTTGTGCACAAAACTATTTTATAGCTTCAGAAGATTTCAAATCTAGCGCAAGAGCTGAACAGACTTTTATGATACTTCCAGGTTGCTTTTTGTCCTTTTTGGAGCTTGACAGATGTGGTCACTGTATGCTTTGTACGTAAAAGAGAAGCCAGGACAAAGCTGCTTTTGCCAAACACCTTTTTTTCTTCCAACGACTTGAGGATGAGTAAATGATGACACAATTTTCATTTTTAAGGTAACAATTTCTTTAAGCATGCTATGAAAAGCACAGCAAAACAAGACACTACTGTAAAAAGACATATGAGTCAGAGTGAGAGAGAAACAGTCAGAGAGAGACAGACAGAGAGACAGTCACCCGAAAGAAAAACAATTATTATAATAATCATTTGTAATATTTTTTACTTCCATTTATTTTTATTTTATTTAACTTTTTTCCCTTCTTTTTTTGTGGTGTGTTTGTGCTGCTACATAATTTGCTATTAGTTGGCGCAATTAATATATGGTGAATTCCTCCAGAGAGAAGATGCCTTCTTCCTGCAGATATAAATGTAAATGTGGAGCACAATGGCATGGCAGCATCTAAATGGTGAAGCCCATGACTCCTCTGAGCTCAAGAGGGGAAGAGAATAGACAGAGTGAACCTAAAAAATGCACACATGAGGAGAATGTAAAGAGACAGAAGCAGCAGAGCATCATGTGGAGATGAGAGAATTATTGACTGACCAGCTCATATTCATCAAAGAGCTGGATGAGGGAGGGGGGGATGAAAGTGTGGAAGCCCTGCAGGAACGCATTGATCTGGGGCTGGATCGCTCGCGTCATCCGCAGCTCCGTCACCAGCTGCACATACTCCTCCTGAGCACAGAAACATTTGAGAAAATGTCTATCACTCACTTCTTCACAGTCTTTGAGAGAGTGCATTTCACTTTGAGTTACTAAAGTGAGGTCAAATTTCCCTAAACGTTTTTTGTAGCAATATAATGGTACTCATAGGCTCAACAATTCGGCCCTACAGAGTCAAAGCACAGTCACTACAGAAACACTGAAACTACTAAAAATAGCTTAAAAGTTTTTTGATTGTCCAGTCAAATGTGGATTCTCAAATAGTCTCACTCTGATTTGGAGCACAGTTAAGCCAAACCTGCAGCCACAGGACAGATCAGTCTAAAACAGGGTTTTCTTACTGGTTTTCTTTCTTATATATATATATATATATATATATATATATATATATATATATATATATATAGATATACATACATACAGTTGTGCTCAAAAGTTTACCCTTGGAGAATTGGTAATATATGTACCATTTTTAAAGAAAACATGAGTGAGCAGGAAAAACACATTTCTTTTATTTCTTATGGGATTCATATTCAACTGTAGGTTATAACAGAATGGCACAATCATTAAACAAAACATGGCAACAAAGAAAAAAATTAAATGACCCCTGTTCAAAAGTCTGCATACCCTTAGTTCTTAATACTGTGTATTGCCCCCTTTAGCATCAATGACAGCGTGCAGTCTTTTGTAATAGTTGTCTATGAGGCCCCAAATTCTTGCAGGTGGTATAGCTGCCCATTCGTCTTGGCAAAATGCCTCCAGGTCATGCAAAGTCTTCGGTCGTCTTGCATGAACCGCACGTTTGAGATCTCCCCAGAGTGGCTCGATGATATTAAGGTCATGAGACTGTGATGGCCACTCCAGAAACTTCACCTTTTTCTGCTGTAACCACTGGAGGGTCAACTTGGCCTTGAGCTTAGGGTCACTGTCGTGCAGGAAAGTCCAAGAGAGTCCCATGCACAGCTTTCATGCAGAAGAATGCAAATTGTCTGCCAGTATTTTCTGATAACATGCTGCATTCATTTTGCCATCAATCTTCACAAGATTCCCCATGCCTTTAGAGCTCACACACCCCCAAAACATCAGTGAGCCACCACCATGCTTCACAGTGGGGATGGTATTCTTTTCACTATAGGCCTTGTTGACCCCTCTCCAAACACAGCACTTATGGTTGTGACCATAAAGCTCTATTTTGGTCTCATCACTCCAAATTACAGTGTGCCAGAAGCTGTGAGGCGTGTTAAGGTGTTGTCGGGCATATTGTAACCAGGCTTTTTTGTGGCATTGGTGCAGTAAAGGCTTCTTTCTGGCAACTTGAACATGCAGCTCATTTTTGTTCAAGTATCGCCGTATTGTACTCCTTGAAACAACCACACCGTCTTTTCGAGAGCAGCCTGTATTTCTCCTGAGGTTACCTGTGGGTTTTTCTTTGTATCCTGAACAATTCTTCTGGCAGTTGTGGCTGAAATCTTTCTTGGTCTACCTGACCTTGGCTTAGTATCAAGAGATCCCCTCCACTTCTTAATAAGTGATTGAACAGTACTGACTGGCATTTTCAAGGCTTTGGATATCTTTTGATATCCTTTTCCATCTTTATAAAGTTCCATTACCTTGTTACGCAGGTCTTTTGACAGTTCTTTTCTGATCCCCATGGCTCAGTATCTAGCCTGCTCAGTGCATCTACGTGAGAGCTAACAAACTCATTGACTATTTATACACAGACACTAATTGCAATTTAAAAAGCCACAGGTGTGGGAAATGAACCTTTAATTGCCATTTAAACCTGTGTGTGTCACCTTGTGTGTCTGTAACAAGGCCAAACATTCAAGGGTATGTAAACTTTTGATCAGGGCCATTTGGGTGATTTCTGTTACCATTATGATTTAAAAAGGAGCCAAACAACTATGTGATAATAAATGGCTTCATATGATCACTATCCTTAAATAAAAACAGTTTTTTTGCATGATCAGTCATATTTTCAAAATCAATGCCAAAATTTCAACATTTTTGCCAGGGTATGCAACTGTATATATAAGGAATAATTGATGACGGACTATTGAATTAACACACACCCGAGGTGGTTATGCGGTCACGATGCACAGCAGCATTATTTTTAAACAATTCAACAGGCCGGAGTCAATTATTCTGCTTATACCACGGTTACCACACCTTAAGACATCATTCAGGGTTTTATCTCAAGACATTTTCAGGTTTTCGTCCCTAAAATGCTCTTATGAGGAACTACTTTCTTTCGCCACAGAGTTGGCATCCTGCTTTAATACAGTCCGAGCCTTCGTTGCTAATTTGAAAACGTCACATTAGAACTAGTAACAGAGGATTGTGAGCCTTGCGCTGCTTTACTGGAGCACTTACTGGAGAAACAAGTTAGTGTGTTTGTGCGCGTAAGTTAGTGCAAGTTAGTGCGTTTGTGCTTGTGTGTGCGAGTTAGTGCGTTTGTACTTGTGTGTGTGAGTTAGTGCGTTTGTGCGCACGTGTGTGAGTTAGTGCGTTTGTGCGAGTTAATGCGTTTGTGCTTGTGTCTGTGAGTTAGTGCGTTTGTGCTGGTGTGTGTGAGTTAGTGCGTTTGTGCTTGTGTGTGTGAGTTAGTGTGTTTGTGCGTGTTAGTGCATTTGTGCGCGAGTTAGTGCGCATGTGAGAGTTAGTGCATTTGTGCACGTGTGTGTGAGATAGTGCGTGTTAGTGCGTGTGCGCGAGTTAGTGTGTTTGTGAGTTAGTGCGTGTTAGTGCGTTTGTGCGTGTGTGTTAGTGCGTTTGTGCACGTGAGTTAGTGCGTTTGTGAGTTAGTGCGTGTTAGTGCGTTTGTGCGTGTGTGTTAGTGCGTTTGTGCACGTGAGTTAGTGCGCATGTGTGAGTTAGTGCGTTTGTGCGCGTGTGAGTTAGTGCGCATGTGTGAGTTAGTGCGTTTGTGCACGTGTTAGTGCGTGTGAGTTAGTACGTTTGTGTGTGTGTGTTAGTGCGTTTGTGCGTGTGTGAGTTAGTGCATTTGTGCGCGTGCATTTGTGTGCGTGTGTTAGTGTGTTTGTGCGCATGTGTGTTTGAGTTAGTGCGTTTGTGTGTGAGAGTGCGTTTGTGTCTGTGAGTTAGTGCGTTTGTGCTTGTGTGTGTTAGTGCGTTTGTGCGCGTGAGTTAGTGCGTTTGTGTGCGTGAGTTAGTGCGTTTGTGCGCATGTGTGAGTTAGTGCGTTTGTGCGAGTTAGTGCATTTGTGCTTGTGTGTGTTAGTGCGTTTGTGCTTGTGTGTTAGTGCGTTTGTGCGCGTGTGAGTTAGTGCGTTTGTGCGCGTGTGAGTTAGTGTGTTTGTGCGCATGTGTGTTTGAGTTAGTGCGTTTGTGTGTGAGAGTGTGTTTGTGTGTGTGAGTTAGTGCATTTGTGCGAGTTAGTGCATTTGTGCTTGTGTGTGTTAGTGCGTTTGTGCGCGTGTGAGTTAGTGCGTTTGTGCGTGTGTGAGTTAGTGCGTTTGTGCGCGTGTGAGTTAGTGCGTTTGTGCGCATGTGTGTTTGAGTTAGTGCGTTTGTGTGTGAGAGTGCGTTTGTGTGTGAGAGTTAGTGTGTTTGTGCTTGTGTGTGTGAGTTAGTGCGTTTGTGCTTGTGTGTGTGAGTTAGTGCATTTGGCGAGTTAGTGCATTTGTGCTTGTGTGTGTTAGTGTGTTTGTGCGTTAGTGCGTTTGTGCTTGTGTGTGTGAGTTAGTGCATTTGGCGAGTTAGTGCATTTGTGCTTGTGTGTGTTAGTGCGTTTGTGCTTGTGTGTGTTAGTGCGTTTGTGCTTGTGTGTGTTAGTGCGTTTGTGCTTGTGTGTGTTAGTGCGTTTGTGTGCGTGAGTTAGTGCGCGTGTGAGTTAGTAAGTTTGTGCGAGTTAGTGTATTTGTGCTTGTGTGTGTTAGTGCGTTTGTGCGCGTGAGTTAGTGCGTTTGAACGCACGTGTGTTAGTGCATTTGTGCGCGCGTGAGTTAGTGCGTTTGTGCGCGCGTGTGATTTAGTGCGTTTGTTCGCATGTGTGTGTGAGTTAGTGCGTTTGTGTGTGAGAGTGTGTTTGTGCTTGTGTGTGTGAGTTAGTGCATTTGGCGAGTTAGTGCATTTGTGCTTGTGTGTGTTAGTGCGTTTGTGCTTGTGTGTGTGAGTTAGTGCATTTGGCGAGTTAGTGCATTTGTGCTTGTGTGTGTTAGTGCGTTTGTGCTTGTGTGTTAGTGCGTTTGTGCTTGTGTGTTAGTGCGAGTTAGTGCATTTGTGCTTGTGTGTGTTAGTGCGTTTGTGCTTGTGTGTTAGTGCGTTTGTGCTTGTGTGTTAGTGCGAGTTAGTGCATTTGTGCTTGTGTGTGTTAGTGCGTTTGTGCTTGTGTGTTAGTGCGTTTGTGCTTGTGTGTTAGTGCGTTAGTGCATTTGGCGAGTTAGTGCATTTGTGCTTGTGTGTGTTAGTGCGTTTGTACTTGTGTGTTAGTGCGTTTGTGCTTGTGTGTTAGTGCGTTTGTGCTTGTGTGTTAGTGCGAGTTAGTGCATTTGTGCTTGTGTGTGTTAGTGCGTTTGTGCTTGTGTGTTAGTGCGTTTGTGCTTGTGTGTTAGTGCGTTAGTGCATTTGGCGAGTTAGTGCATTTGTGCTTGTGTGTGTTAGTGCGTTTGTACTTGTGTGTTAGTGCGTTTGTGCTTGTGTGTTAGTGCGTTTGTGCTTGTGTGTTAGTGCGAGTTAGTGCATTTGTGCTTGTGTGTTAGTGCGTTTGTGCTTGTGTGTGTTAGTGTGTTTGTGTGCGTGAGTTAGTGCGCGTGTGAGTTAGTGCGTTTGTGCGAGTTAGTGCATTTGTGCTTGTGTGTGTTAGTGCGTTTGTGCGCGTGTGAGTTAGTGCGTTTGAGCGCACGTGTGTTAGTGCGTTTGTGCGCGTGTGTGATTTAGTGCGTTTGTGCGCATGTGTGTGTGTGTGAGTTAGTGCGTTTGTGAGTTAGTGTGTTTGTGCTTGTGTGAGTTAGTGCGTTTGTGCACGCGTGTGAGTTAGTGGGTTTGTGCGCGCGAGTTAGTGCTTTTGTGTGCGCGTGAGGTAGTGCATTTGTGCGCACATGTGTGTGAGTTTGTGCGTTTGTTTGTGTGTGAGTTAGTGTGCGTGTGTGAGTTAGGGCATTTGTGCGTGTTTGTGAGTTAGTGCGTTTGTGCACGTGTGTGAGTTAGTGCGTTTGTGTGCGTGTTTGAGTTAGTGCATTTGTGTACATGCAAGTTAGCGTGTATGTGAGTTAGTGCGTTTGTGCACGTGTAAGTTAGTGCATTTGTTTATGAATTAGTGTGTGTGAGTTAGTGCGTTTGTGCGCATGCGTGTTAGTGCATTTGTTTGTGAGTTAGTGCGTTTGTGAGTTAGTGTGTTTGTGCTTGTGTGAGTTAGTGCGTTTGTGCGCGCGTGAGTTAGTGGGTTTGTGTGCGCGAGTTAGTGCTTTTGTGTGCGCGTGAGGTAGTGCATTTGTGCGCACGTGTGTGTGAGTTCGTGCATTTGTTTGTGTGCGAGTTAGTGTGCGTGTGTGAGTTAGGGAATTTGTGCGTGTGTGTGAGTTAGTGCGTTTGTGCATGTGTGTGTGTTAGTGCGTTTGTGCTTGTGTGTGTGTTAGTGCGTTTGTGTGCGTGTGAGTTAGTGCGTTTGTGTGCGTGTGAGTTAGTGCGTTTGTGTGTGAGAGTTAGTGCGTTTGTGCTTGTGTGTGTGAGTTAGTGCGTTTGTGCTTGTGTGTGTGAGTTAGTGCATTTGGCGAGTTAGTGCATTTGTGCTTGTGTGTGTTAGTGTGTTTGTGCTTGTGTGTTAGTGCGTTTGTGCTTGTGTGTGTGAGTTAGTGCATTTGGCGAGTTAGTGCATTTGTGCTTGTGTGTGTTAGTGCGTTTGTGCTTGTGTTTTAGTGCGTTTGTGCTTGTGTTTTAGTGCGTTTGTGCGCGTGAGTTAGTGCGTTTGAGTGCACGTGTGTTAGTGCATTTGTGCGCGCGTGAGTTAGTGCGTGCGTGTGATTTAGTGCGTTTGTGCGCGCGTGTGTGTGAGTTAGTGCGTTTGTGAGTTAGTGTGTTTGTGCTTGTGTGAGTTAGTGCGTTTGTGCGCGCGTGAGTTAGTGGGTTTGTGCGCGCGAGTTAGTGCTTTTGTGTGCGCGTGAGGTAGTGCATTTGTGCGCACGTGTGTGTGAGTTCGTGCGTTTGTTTGTGTGCGAGTTAGTGTGCGTGTGTGAGTTAGGGCATTTGTGCGTGTGTGTGAGTTAGTGCGTTTGTTTGTGTGCGAGTTAGTGTGCGTGTGTGAGTTAGGGCATTTGTGCGTGTGTGTGAGTTAGTGCGTTTGTGCGCATGTGTGTGTGTGTGAGTTAGTGCGTTTGTGAGTTAGTGTGTTTGTGCGCGCGTGAGTTAGTGGGTTTGTGCGCGCGAGTTAGTGCTTTTGTGTGCGCGTGAGGTAGTGCATTTGTGCGCACGTGTGTGTGAGTTTGTGCGTTTGTTTGTGTGCGAGTTAGTGTGCGTGTGTGAGTTAGGGCATTTGTGCGTGTGTGCGAGTTAGTGCATTTGTGCTTGTGTGTGTTAGTGCGTTTGTGCGCGTGAGTTAGTGCGTTTGAGTGCACGTGTGTTAGTGCGTTTGTGCGCGCGTGAGTTAGTGCGTTTGTGCGCGCGTGTGATTTAGTGTGTTTGTGCGCATGTGTGTGTGTGAGTTAGTGCGTTTGTGAGTTAGTGTGTTTGTGCTTGTGTGAGTTAGTGCGTTTGTGCACGCGTGAGTTAGTGGGTTTGTGCGCGCGAGTTAGTGCTTTTGTGTGCGCGTGAGGTAGTGCATTTGTGCGCACGTGTGTGTGAGTTCGTGCGTTTGTTTGTGTGCGAGTTAGTGTGCGTGTGTGAGTTAGGGCATTTGTGCATGTGTGTGTGTTAGTGCGTTTGTGCTTGTGTGTGTGTTAGTGCGTTTGTGCTTGTGTGTGTGTTAGTGCGTTTGTGTGCATGTGAGTTAGTGCGTTTGTGTGCGTGTGAGTTAGTGCGTTTGTGTGTGAGTGCGCTTTGTGTGTGAGAGTTAGTGTGTTTGTGCTTGTGTGTGTGAGTTAGCGCATTTGGCGAGTTAGTGCATTTGTGCTTGTGTGTTAGTGCGTTTGTTTTTGTGTGTTAGTGCGTTTGTGCTTGTGTGTGTGAGTTAGTGCATTTGGCGAGTTAATGCGTTTGTGCTTGTGTGTGTTAGTGCGTTTGTGCTTGTGTGTTAGTGCGTTTGTGCTTGTGTGTTAGTGCGTTTGTGCTTGTGTGTGTTAGTGCGTTTGTGTGCGTGAGTTAGTGCGCGTGTGAGTTAGTGCGTTTGTGCGAGTTAGTGCGTTTGTGCGTGCGTGTGAGTTAGTGGGTTTGTGCGCGCGAGTTAGTGCTTTTGTGTGCGCGTGAGGTAGTGCATTTGTGCGCACGTGTGTGTGAGTTCGTGCGTTTGTTTGTGTGTGAGTTTGTGTGCGTGTGTGAGTTAGGGCATTTGTGCTTGTGTGAGTTAGTGCGTTTGTACGCGTGCGAGTTAGTGCGTTTGTGCGCGTGTGAGTGTGAGTTAGTGCGTTTGTGCGCGTGTGAGTTAGTGCATTTGTGCAAGTTAGTGCATTTGTGCTTGTGTGTGTGAGTTAGTGCATTTGTGCTTGTGTGTGCGAGTTAGTGCATTTGTGCGTGTGTGTGAGTTAGTGTACAGGTTTTGCTATACTTGTGAGGACCAAGTATTGAGAATCAACCTGTTCTGTGAGGACATTTCTGGTTGTGAGGACCTTTTGGGTGGTCCTCACAACGGAAATGGCATATTAAATGATGTTTTTTTTTTAAATGTAAAAATGCAAAAAGGTTTCTGTGAGGGTTAGGGGATAGGATCTATAGTTTGTACAGTATAAAAATCATTATGTCTATGGAGAGTCCCATAATGATAGCTGCACCAACATGTGTGCGTTTGTGTGTGTGAGTTAGTGTGTGTGAGTTAGTGTGTTTGTGTGTGTGAGTTTGTGCGTTTGTGCGTGTGAGTTAGTGTGTGAGTTTGTATTTGAGGGACTGAAAGAGAGAAACTCAGAAAATGAGAGAAATCACTTCTGGAATTACCTTTTTTGTTGCAGCTCGTCAGAAGTAACATCGCTTCAAAATCGTCAAGATGTGTGTCGCCATATTCCCATTGTAAAACATAACTACATTTATTTCATCCCCACTGAGATGCAGGAGTGTGCTGACATGACGTTTTTCTCTCACGAGTATGTTTGGGCCTTAAGTGTGTGCGTTATGCGTATAATGTGTGTGTGTCCATGAGTGTGTGTGTGTGTGAGAGGGGGAGGGGGAGCGTGAGGGTTTTTCCCAAAGATATTTCAGATAATATAGAAACCGTTGTATTGATCAGTGTATCTAGCTTTAATACAGCTCAAGCCTTCGCTGCTAATTCAAAAACATCACGTTAGAACTAGCAACGAAGGATGCACTGCTTTTCAAAGGAGTAAAAAGGAGTAAAAAGGTTGTGTGTGCGAGTGTATGTGCGCGAGCATATGTGTGAGTGTGTGTGCTAGTGCAAGCGTATGTGTGTGTGAGAGTGCTAGCATGTGTGTGTGTGAGTGTGTGTGAGTGCGTATATGTGTGTGTGCACGAGCGCGAGCGTATGTGTGTGAGTGTGTGTGTGTGTGTGCGAGTGTATGTGTGTGAGTGTGTGTGCGCGAGTGCGAGCGTGTGTGTGTGTGTGTGAGCATGTGCGTGCGCATGTGTGTGTGTGTGAGAGTGTGTGTAAGAGCGGGGGAGAAGAGGGAGCGTGAGGGCTCTTTTTAACCAAAATTCAAATAAATGTAGGATATTTTAGACATTGTTTGACGTTCTTAACCGATTTACTTTAACCAATGTCTTGTTTTAATTAGTTACTTTGTCGTGGTAGCCTGTAGGGCTCTGTGAAATAACTGAAATAATTTGGCGAGGTGATATTGAACCGTCATGCGGTCAAGACCTGGAACTACTTCAAAGCCGTGCGTTTCCTTGAAAAATAATTGCACACCTTAGAACGTCCGTGAACCAATCAAGCATTCAAAAGACCTGTGGTATAAATATATATATATTTTAAGTTAAAAGTTCACATTTATTGAATTTGACATTATTACAGTTTCTTTCAGCTTTCTAAAGATGGCAAATCATGAGATTAATCATGATTTTTTTTCTACTGACAGCCATAGTTTCTCCTAACCACTGTCGCCTTTTGCTTGCTCATTGCGGATTGTAAGGTAATTGTATGGTATTAAAACAGGTACATTTTTGTAAAAAGCACTATACAATTAAATTTAAATTAAGTTGACAATTTTTCTTTGCAGGTCTATACATCTTACATTTCTCTAGGAGTGGGCAGAAAAAAGATATATAGTTGACTAAATACAAAGTAAATATTTTCTAGATAACACTAATTTATTCTGGCTTTATTACAATATAAACACCTTTTATTTAATTTGTTATTTAGTTATATCTTGTGTACTGCATGTATAATAGCACACTTACTGCTTGCGCAGTAAAAATACACATGAATATACATTTGTATACACATACATGTACAAATATGGTTGCCTTAACATATTAGGGAAGGAAGTCCCTCCTTGCTAGAGAATTACTATATTTGGGGCAGGGGTGCCATCACATGTGTCAAAGTGGTATTGCCAGATTTTCACACCAAGGCATGTATAGTGCTAAAATAAGTGGGCTACCTGCAGTAAGCATGATTTTTTTCAGTTATGTGTTATTTATGCAAGCATATTATCACTGCATATATACTGTATATATGGAATCAAATCTACTCAAATAGGCCAAGTGCCCATTCACTCTGTTGTTTTACAGTATATGCTGCTTTACTCGTGTCGTCTGCAGCCAAAAGCCATTCACACATCTGCCCAAAGTAAGATATGCCTCTATCATCATTCTTTTGTCTGTACTGTGCCCATTAACACTCTTCTATACACCCAGTTGTATCAGTGTCATAATAAATACAACAGCAGAGTGTAATCGGCGCATATTATGGCTGCGTATAGCGTGTTAGCGCATTAGCGCCATGAATGCAGAATGTAAACATGGCAAATTACACATTATCTACTGCATATATATTACTCTAGTAGTTAAAACAGCTTCTTTTACTAATCTCATGTGAATTCTACTCACAGAATGAGGCACGAAGTCATTGATAACACATTTTAAAGTGAGAGAAGCTATAGCACCAGAGTTAAAAATGCAGTAAATAAAGCTATATGAACAGAGAAAAGTAGTATTGCCGAGCAATACTTAAAGTATTATCTGCATTGCAAAACTTGATAATTTATAAGAAGTTCGTAAGAATGATTTTAAGTGCAATTCTTGAAAAATTCTTAAGAAGTTCTCAAAATTTTTCTTAAGAATAACATAACAGGCTTTGACATTGCCTGGTTATACTAGCCTGCTCTAGATGTTGCCTTAATCAATACAACAAATGCAATATTTCAACACTGGTAAATCGTAGCGATAATAGGTTTATCTATCTATAATCTTTGTTTTAAAGTAGCAAGCATCTCGCGATCATTTTGTTGAATGTAAAGTGCATGAGATGCGAGTTTAATGACATTAACCGCCATTGTTTTATTGACTAAAGGACAGTCTCAGCTTTCTAATGATATAATGTTATTATGTTTCTATGGACTCGAAAGATCATAGAGAGAGAGAGAGAGAGAGAGAGAGAGAGAGAGAGCGAGCGCTATGCTTCCATTTGAATTGACTAGCGTGATTGGTCACTACATTAAGAAGCTTCAAAACAATTTTTATTTTTTTATTTTATTGAATTTCATCATAACTTTTACATGGTTTAAAGGCTGAAAATAAAAATAAAACAAAAACAGTCAAAAAAGTGTTTTGGTCTAAAAATCACATTTCTACATAAACAGCCCATTGCGACTTCTGACTCAACATGATAAAACTCATAACAATTTAAACAACTCCGTAATTTCATTTTACCTTTTGAGATTTAAGACAACTGTGAGGTTATATTAACTTTAACTTTATTTACGCCAGTTTTTGAGAATTTCATTTTAGATAATTAGAATTTTTTTTAAGAAGATTTTTTCTTTCTTTCGGGAACACAAAATATTCTTAACCTTTTTCTTAAGTTATCAATTAAGAAGAAAATGGTAGTTAAGTTTTTTTTTTTTATTTATTTTTTTATTTATTTATTTTTTTTTATGAAATCAAAAAACAAACGGGTATGACATAATTTAGAATAAAATCTGGCCAAAAAGAATATGTTTTTGCGTTCTTTTCGGTGGTTCAGAACAGCTCGTCTGTGTGAAGTTTTAGGAAAACTTCTAACCGGCTGCTAAACACCTTCTTACTGCCATTGGTCCACATCGTTAGGTGTGACCTGAAGCTCCACCTACTACTTTGTTTACGTTTTTCGTTCAGTATTCAACTGGAACATACCTGTGGGCAGGACCATGTCATTCAATTTTTTTAATTAATTTTTTATTAGTCTACAAAAGGAATCAAATCTACTCAAATGCTCTCAAGTGCCCATTCACTCTGTTGTTTTATATGCTGCTTCACTCATGTGCCATCTGCAGCGAAAGCCATTCACACATCTGCCCAAAGTAAGATATGCCTCTCTTATAATCATTATTTTGTCTGAATTTTGCCCATTATTACTCTTTTATACGTCCATTTTTGCAGTCGTATCAATGTCATCATAAATGACAATAATAGTATAATTGCCGTATATTATGGCCGCGTATAGCATGTAAGCACATTAGCATCATGAATTCAGAATCTAAACAAGACAAACAAAACATTTTCTACTGCATATTACTTTAAATCATCATCGAGTGGTTAAAACAACTTCTTTCACTGCCCTCATCTGAATTCTACTCATGAGGCTAAAGTCATTGAACACATTTTAATGTCACATTAGTTTAGGTTTTATATGTAGTGTCCTCATATTTAAATGCTGCGGTGTGATCGGTGTCTGAATGTTCGGAAACAGTATACCGTCAGCTGTTTAGAACTTCTTTTTACCCCTAAACATAGAATGAAGAAGAACTTCTTTGGAAATATATCAAGGCCTTTACACCGTCTACACCAGACGCAAGCGGCACGTCGCATCAAAAGCAGTAGAATCCAATTATAATCAATGATGTGGTCTACGCTGGAAGCGTCCATTGCGGTGCGTCGTGTCGACATTAAACAGGTGTCCCGTTCCATTTTGTGCTGCATGCGCAGGTGCTACTACTGCCAACAACACAAATAAACTGTTTAGAACGTTCAAGAGTAGACAGAGTTTAGGAGACACAATTTCAGTTAGAACGTAATTTTTTTTTAAATCCTTTGGTTTTCTGTGATAAACTGTTGTTTTGCGAATTCTGTTTATTTATGATATGTCTTCAAGATAAAGGTATCTAGCTGGTTGTGTAGAAATTCTGAGACAGACATGTGATTGTCTTAGATGCATCAGTAAGAATGGGTAAAAATTATGTATTGCTGTGTATGCCATCAATTTCCAGCAAAAGTGTCCATGAAGTTTATAGCTATCACAGAGCTATATAACAGCCTATACATTTTACAAATTAAATACATAAAAAAATTGTTTGAAGAAAACTGTTTTGTTGTGCTTTTTGTTTTTTTTTTGTTTTTGTTTTGTAAAGAACACAACGTTTAATGAAAAATCTAAATACAACCCCAATTCTGAAAACGTTGGGACAGTATGATAAATGCTAATAAAAACAAAAATGAGAGATTTGTAAATTATAATCACCCTTTGCTATATTGAAAGAACTACAACTACACATTATATGAAGTCTTTCCTTGTGAATTCATTGTTTTTGAAAATGTACAGTAATTTCAAATCAGATAATTGCAACACACTCCAAAAAAGTTGGGACATTCGAGTGTTTACCACTGTGAAACATCACCATTTCTTCTAATAACACTTACTAAACATTTAGGCACTGAAGACACAAGTTTGTTCATTTGAAAAAGTGGAATTTCCCCCCATTCATCCATTATCTAAGTCTTTAGCTGCACAATTGTACGGGGTCTTCATTGCTGTATGGTGTGCTTCATAAGGCGCCACACATTCTAAACTGGGGACAGATCAGGACTGCAGGCAGGCCAGTCTAGCACCCACACTCTCTGCTTACACAGCCATGCACTTGTAATCCAGGCAGTATGTGGTTTGAAGTTGTCCTGCTGGTAAATGCTGGGACGTCCCTGGAAAAGATGGTGCTGGATGACAGTATATGTTACTACAAAATTTGTATATATGTCTGTCTGCATCAATGGTGCCCTCACAGATGTGCAAGTTACCCATGCTATGGGCACTGACACAACCCTGGCCCATACAGACACTGGCTTTTGGACCTGACGCTAATAACAGCTTGGATGGTCCTTTTCCGCTTTGGGCCGGATAACACGACGGCGTTCTTTTTTTCAAAAACATTTTGAAATATGGACTCTTCAGACCAAAAAAACATAGTTCCACTGTTCTACTTTCCATCTATGATGAGACCAAGCCCACAGAAATCGGCAAAGCTTCTGGACAGTGTTGATGTAGGGCTTCTCCTTTACATAGTAAAGTCTTAACTTGCATCTGTGGATGCAGCGGCGAGTGGTGTTGACTAACAAAGGTTTACTAAAGTTATCCCAAGCCCATGTTCATGATATCCATTACAGATGAATACCGTTTTTTAAGACAGTAACGTCTGAGGGATCAGAGATCACACACATTCAGAAATGGTTTTCGTTTTGCCCTTTACGCACCAAGATTTGACCAGATTCCTTGAATCTTTTAACTATATTGTGCACTGTAGAGGGTGAAATGTCCAAAATCCTTCCAATTTGTCTTTGGGGAACATTGTTCTCAAAGTTCTGGATTATTTGCTGAAGCATCTGTTGGCAAATTGACAAGTCTCGAATGATCCTTGCTCTTGAAGGACCAGGCTGTTTTTGGAGGCTCCCTATATACTATGACATGATTACCTCACCAGTTTAACATCTCCTGTTTCACATCGCCTAGTTATTTCAACTCGTCAAATTGTTATTAGTCTTAAATTGCCCGTCTTTTTTGGAGTGTGTTGCAATCATCTAATTTGAAATTACTGTAAATGAAATTCACAAGGTAAAACATCATATAATGTGTAGTTGTAGTGCTTTCAATATAGCAAAGAGTGATTATAATTTACAAATCACTCCTTTTTGTTTTTATTAGCATTTTTCATACTGTCCCAACTGTTTCAGAATTGGAATTGTATATTCTTCTGACCCTTCCAAACATGTTGCTAAAAAAATCAATATTCAATAGCTGAGCCCTAGTAATACCATAATACTTTGATATATACCATGCTACTGTAAGACCATATTAATTTACCATTGATCCTTAAAAAATACTACTATGGCACATGTCCAAAAAAACTGTGGTTGCTTGATTTGTTAATGTTGGTTTAAGAACACAATACTGCCCCTATTGTGATACAGCCAAACAAACTGACATTTTTCTGTGTTCTATTTACCATACTTTTTATTTCCAGGCATACAAATGGCTCTGTTCCAAAACCCAGTGTGCTGTCTCACTATCTACTGTCAACCTAGTTAGTTGCCTTCTAAGGGGGTGTACAAGTATGATGCATTCTTGCATTTTAAAACAGCTAGACAGTGAACACAGAATGCAGGAGTCTCTTCAAAACCTGTTTTTAAAAGTTCCTCTCATTCAAAAAAATAACGACAAAACATGCTTTCACCTTGTTGTCTTGTGTGACCTGAATAGCAGTTCCTCCTGGTTTGAGAGGCACTTCCTCCATGGTTCCAAACACGTCTGTCTCTACAGAGAAGGTCAACTCAAGGCCAAGATCACTGATATCATTGTCCAGGATCCACTGCAGGTTCTTAGCATACTCTGGGTCAATGGATGACACATCCTGGTAGCTCACTGGGATACCTGATTACATACAACAACATAAAAAAGAGACACGTATACATGTGATGCATGCTACAAACCCTCCTGTCGATGAGTTTATGCTTGAAAGTAAAAATTCTGATTATTTTTGTTTTTAGAGCCATGCCAGCTTCTATGGCTATTTTCATGGTGAAATACAGGTTAAAATATAAAAACTCAAGATACTAAAAACCTAAATAATAATAGTAATAAATTACTAATAAACCTATCTTTTTTTAATAAAAATCTCTAAAAACTGATTCGGGAGTGACTTTGTTAAAAATCGTGTCAAGGTGCCAGCAAATAAAATAAATTCTCTGTGGGCTAGAAATACCACTGTCCAATAATACATGTCTGAGTTTACTGTCGGTCAAACAAGGGGCCTTCCGCATTTTTAAACTTGGAGCTGCGTAACTGGTTACGAGACATGCAAGAACCACCAGCGTTAGGCATTATTGACCTCAAACCTGTGTTGACGTGTCTTCACACACAAGTTGGAATTTTTTAAAAGATGCTTTCATCCTCATTACTTTATTGTTAGTAAGCATGTTTAATACAACCTCTGAATATTTTATTTCTTATTATTATCTATGTCTCGCTGCTGTGTTTGTATTGTTTTTGTATATTTGTACACTGGAATCTCCTGTCACCAAGACAAATTCCTTGTATGTGTAAGCATACTTGGTAATAAACTCATTCTGATTCTGAACTCAAGCCAAAAGCTGAATTGTCGGTTAAGAGCAGTTGGTTACTCACCTAACAAGTCAATTAATCATTCTAATCATCATTAGTTTAATTGATTATCAAAATAATAATTTGTTGCAGCCCCACTTCACTCAAGGTCTGCACTGATAAACAAGCAAGCATAAGTGCATATATTGAGAGAAACACCATGTGTTTTACCCAGTATGTGCTTGTAAAAGGAGCGTGTGAAGTAAATGTTGACCAGCTGGCGATGGTAGAGCGCCAGACCCAAGATTTGACCAGCAAATCTAAAGTAGTTCAGATGATCTGGGTTGACTGAGGAGTTACTGTTGGGTTGAAACGTGGTACCTGTAGAATAAATGAATGCACACACAAAAATACAAACATTCTGTCAACATACAAGCTGATTAAGAGATGTTATCTTCCAGTGCAAGATTTCTGCATGTTTTGACTGCAGACTTCATCATGTTTCCATTGTTGACAGAAACTCAAAAGCACTAAGATGCAGCGACAAAAGTGGGACAAATATTAGCCAATTTAATTATATTGGACTGAACAGAGGATGTCATTTACCATCTGCAGATTGTGTAAACAGTGCATAGTCTGGGTTGATGATCTCATTGGACAGAATGTCAAACCACTCTCTGACCACACCCTGACCCTGAGAAAACAACACAGAGAATAAAGTTATTCATGGCATTAGTTTTAAATCTAATGCCTTGCAGCTACATCCAAGTAAAAAATTCAGACCCACTTTATATTAGGAGTCTTTAACTACTACGTAATTAAAGGGGTCATGTCAAGAGTAATCAAATTTTCCTTGATATTTTGACATATAAGAGGTCTTTCTACTATAAAAACATACTGTAAATTTCAGAACTCAAAACTGAATCCCCAATGCAATAAAAGCATTTATTGAAACTGTAAGAATTTTGATTAATATACATGTACACGGTACGGATTAAAGTGCTGTGTACCACCATCATTATGTAGGGAAATTTATAATGGAATTAGTCGCATTCAACAAACATTATAAGAAAGATAAATGACAAATAATTAGACTGAATAAAATTCTCCACCATTAAAATCGTAATACAACATCTTGTTGTATCCGCTCACAATTTCTATTGTAAGGAATTAGCTTTAATAAGGGAATTATGATTAATTCACTTATTGGAGTAATATTATTCTCATGGCTTATTGAAAATAATATTACACATATTTTAGGTATAGCTTTTAGGGCCGGATATTTGAAAAATAAATAAATAAAAAAAGAATAAAAAAATCAAGTGACAAGATTATTTATTAAAATATACCACAGTCAAATTATCTTTGAATACAAACAAGACTTTATTGCTAATCTAAACAACAACATGTTTGATGTTTGGATGTGTTAGATTAGTTTTATGAGTAAAGTGAACAGAGTAGCTTGACTGGAAATGATCTAAACAGAGAAAAGGAACTTTATGGAGTCTGTAGACGATGCCTTAAAAAACACTGATCCTTCTTTGAGTCTAAATCGATTTGCAATCGGATTACCCAAAGTATTTAAATAATACACCAGCACTTTCAGCAAAAGTCTGGAGATTTACTTGCTTGTCGTTGTGTTTCCTTGCGTTGCTTGGTTCTTGGGCTCTTTGTAGAAAGTTCTGGTGGTTCCGTCGATGTTTTGGCTCTGTTAAGATTGTGGATAGTTGTTGTCTGTTGCGTCGATGGATGATGAGGCATGTGTGTGTGTTGTAGTGCAGAGAAGAGAAGGGCTTCCTCAGGCCTTGGTGTCCAAGCCTTCGTGGACTTTTACATGGTACAGAACTTGAGAGATGCTGGGGTGTGGCTGCAAGCCATGAGGTAAAGAGCATGGAGGATGCAGAGCTGCAGAGCAAGTGAAGAAGCAAGAGATGCCAAAGAAGAGAGAAGACTTTCTCCTTGTAGGAAAGTCTTGAGCTGAAATTTACCGCACCTCAAATGTGTCCTGAGCCAATCAGAAGTGACTTTTCAGTCACATGGTCACTTTGTCTGTCCTTTTCAAAATTGATTTACAGTCCTTTGTGTAACGGATTCTTGATTATTCTCGCTCGAAATAGTACATTTAGTCAACTTTTATATCTTGAAAACGGTGCAAGAGCCATGACATCTGTTAACATCAACATTCTCTACATAAACATGCAAACATTTCCATATTAAACATGACATACTTTCTTATTAAATTACAATTATCATTTAGTTATAATGCATGATAAAACTTCCTAATTAGTTTGTTAGTTTTAAACATGAATAATACATTACATTGACGCGACATGACGCAACAGCTTGAGGCTGTATACACCGAGTCCGATGACAGGAACTTTCTAAATGGTTTATTTGTGTTGTTGGCAGTAGTAGCGCCAGTGCGTACAGCACAAAATGGAATGGGACATCTGTTTACTATCAGTGCAACATGACGCGCCACAATGGATGCTTCCATGGTAGACAGTGTCTTTGATATTAATGTGCTCTATTGCTTTTGACATGACTCTCGCATCCGATGTAGACAGGGTGTGTGTTAACAGTTGTGCTTGAGATGAACAGTTTAATATATTTAAATATATGCAAATTGTTGGATATGCGTTATGTGTAAACCCTGAAATTTTGTTTTAGAATGTTGTGGAGCTTGTTCGTTCTCTTCAGACTGAGTTTAAAAATGGCTGAATTTGAGGGGCTGCACGATGTTAGCCAATCAGAACAGTGGGAGTTTACTTTGAAGGTTTAGGGAGGCGCTTATGCCAAAACCGAGCGTTTGTCTGTTCCAGATCGCCTTCACTTTCTCCACTTGTGGACGCACCTCCCCTTTCCCCAGCTGGTACCCCAGGTAGGATATTTCTGGTTTGACCCACTCACACTTGGCAATGCTCAGGGTGAGCCCTGATTCATGGATGCGGTTCAGGATCTTGTGAAGATGCTGGAGATGTTCTTCCCAACTGGCACTGTAGATGACCGCATCGTCCAGATACACAGCACAGCACTCCTCACAATTCTGAAGAACCTGGTCCATGAGCCACTGGAATGTCGCAGGAGCCCCGTGTAACCCAAAGGGCATGACAGTGAACTGTAATACTCCAAGTGGAGTATGGAATACAGTGTATTCGCATGACTTGGGTCTAATAGCACTTGCCAGAAACCCTTACATACAGTAAGTCCAGGGTTGTGATGAATTTGGCCTGTCCTATCCTCTCCACCAGTTCGTCCATCCGTGGCATGGGATACGCATAGAAAAGGTACACTGCATTCACCTTGAGAAAGTCCATACAGACCCGAAGAGATCCGTCCTTCTTGGGCACAATTACCACCGGGCTACTCCATTCGCTTGACGAAGGTTCAATTACTCCAAGCTCTCATTGTGATGATTTCTCTCTTCAGAGCATCTATCAGTCTCTCTTGTACACAATAAAACCTTTGACTAATCGGTGTTGGCACTTTTAAGTGACTGGTGTGTTGGATCAGTGATGTCCTTTCTGGTATCTGACAAAACACCAATGGATACTTGGCAAACAATTGCCGGAGCTCTTTCTCTTGGTTCCTGTCTAAGTGGCTTAGGTCCAGCAAGGTCTGTGGTCTTTCCACCTCTACTTCCATCTTCTCATCCGTCTCCAGTTTCCGCACCATCAGAGCCATCTTAACTGGAGCCTCCCTCTCCTTCCATTCTTAAAAGAAATTAATGTGGTGTACTTGGATTTCTTTGGTTCTTTCTGGGTGATGGACTTCATAGGTGATGGGACCCATCTTCCTTTTGATGATGTAGGGACCCTGCAATTTGGCGGTCAGCTTATTGGTGGTGGATGAGAGAAGTAACAACACTTTTTGACCTGGCTGGTATTGGCAGTGCCTTGCACGCTGGTCATACCACTGTTTCTGGTTCTTCTGGGCTTGTTGCAAATTCATCCGTGCCTCCTCTCTGTACTTCTCCATTCGCTCCCTCATCTGCAGAACATACTGCATGATAACCTTTTCAGAGGTTATCCCTGTGGATGGGGCTTCCTAGCTCTTTTGCAGGAGATCCAATGGACCTTGCACTTGCCACCTATACAATAACGAGAAGGGTGAAAATTCTGTGGACGCCTGCAGTACCTCCCTGTAGGCAAATAGCAGGAATGGCAGCCATTTGTCCCAGTACTTACCGGTGTCTGACACAAACTTCTTCAACATCCTCTTGAGGGTCTGATTAAATCTCTCCACTAAACCATCGGTTTGTGGATGGTAGGGGCTGGTTTTATTGCATTGATCCTAGCTGCTGGTATAGTTAGTCCCTTGGTCCATGAGAATTTCTTCTGGTATCTCCATCCTTGAGAATACTTGGACCAAGGCGCTGACAACCTTAGGTGTGGTGATGGCACAAAGAGGGAATGCTTCAGGGTATCTTGTGGCATAGTTGCATAACACCAAGATATATTGGTACCCTGAGCTGCTCTTTTCTAAGGACCCGACTATGTCCATGGCAATCTGCCTGAATGGAGTGGAGATAACAGGTAGCGGGTACAGAGGGGCTCTGTCAGACCTGCAGACAAGACTGGTTTTCTGGCATGTGGGGCATTTATTGCAGTATTTCTGAACATCTGTATTCATGGAAGGCCAATAATGTTGTGAGCTGATGCGCATGTATGTTTTTTATGTGCTAAGTGTCCTGCCCAACATATGGTGTGTGCTAGATGTACGATCAATGATCTGCAACATGTAGGCACAATTAGACGTTTCACCTCACCACTTTCATCAATCACAACAAAAACCTCACAGTGATTCTTCATTTTGCCTCCCCCCCCCCATGCTTTCTTAAACTGTGGTTTCGAAGTCATGTCATCAGCATGTAGTTTTGCAATGTTCTCTGAGACCTGCCATCCACTGACTTTTAACCCTTCTGTGGTGACATCAGGGACAGGGGTACCCATATATTTCTCCAGACATCACTGCCAACATGTCTTTCTAGGGCCTTTGGTTCCACTGTGACACAGAATATAATCTAAGTCTGGCAGCGGCTGTAACCCTTTCTCTGCCAAGGTCTTTGTTACCACAGCACATGACATTTGCACACTCGGGTTATCATGGTCATCATTTGATTTGAACAAGTCCCACATCACCGTTAAATCTCTCTCCAATATCATATCTGCAGGAAAACATTCAACTACCCCAACCTTCAACAAGTACTGCTGGTCATTAACACTCACAAGTACCTCTGCATTTGGGTAACATTTCATGTCACCAGGCACACATTGTATGGTAGTGGTTTTTTCATAGTCAACACTGCATTCAAAAATATAACATTTCTTTATCAAAGACATTGAGCTACCGGTATCTAGCAGAGCTTGCAAAGTTTGACCATTTACCAACACTGGATATAAATCCACATTTCTTTCTCCCATGTCCTTACTGTTATCCCCCTCCCTAGGTGCATAGCAGTAACCAGTCATTTTAGCTTTTCACAGAGGACAAACTGAAGCTTTATGTCCCAGCTGTTTAGTTCAATATCTTTTCCCTCCCCTTTTTTCCCCCAAGCCCCAGAGTTACCTCCATTGTCCCGATCGTGGTGTCAGTTACCTCTGGAAGCTTGAGGATGGTGAGGTCCACTGCTGTGTGCATTCAGGTACTGGGTGGTGAATTTTGTTGCTGCCAGTCCATTTTCAGGCTCATGCTCTTTCACCCACGTGTTACTCTCATAGGGAAATACTCGTAACAATTGTTCCAATATAACCGTATCCACTGGCGGTATAACCCCTTCAGACGATGGTAGGTTTCTTTTGGGCTTTCCCCAGGTAGAAAAACAGTTGAGCAGAAATGCTGGTGATAAGTTTCAGGCGAGATGTGGCCAGCAGTGCCTCCTTCAGGTCCTCGTAGTCATCTGTGCTGTCCTCATTCATAGCTACATACGCCTCCAATGCTTTGCCTGTTAGCAAGAGAACCAGTCGGCAGGCCCACTCCTCTGGCCACTTCTAAGTTCAGGCCATGCGTTCAAAGCGTCAGAGGTCATTTTCGATGCCCTCTCCCTGGTGGTAAGTAGGCATTTTTGGTTGCCACATCTGTGGTTCTGGTTACCTTCGTTTGTGATCGTAGTCCTGTCCTCGGTTTCTGTCTCGAGCACTACTCTGCGGCTAGCCATCCCACTTCTGACATCAAATGTTATAAGACGTGTGTTCAAGTTCTTTGTAATGATGGCTCAGTCCACAGTAGCACATAAGTGCAATGGTGTTTTATTAAGTGCTCAGTGAAAAAGTATCCAAGGGGATATAAAGCTATTTACAAAGTGCAAATGTATATACAAAAAAACAAACAAACAAACAAACAAAACAAAGGTAAGTAAATGTATACATTTACAACAAATTCCCACAATGGTTTGTCTCTCTTTCTATACACACTGAGCTCCTTCCACATCAAGGTTTACAAGTGTATATCCTCTCAGCGAACGGAGCACTCTATATATATATATATATATATATATATATATATATATATATATCCAAGGCCCCGCCCACTTCGGATCATACCACCCGGTAGGTAAGTGAAACATGTATTTTGAAGCCACATCCTTGCAAAAACATGCAGTACACTCAATAATTACAGACATTGCAAATCTGTAATTCATCTCATTATTTACCATTAGTCATAAATGATTTAATCAGTAACCTTCACTATGTTCTTTTCCCACTCAGAACACAGTGGTACAAACGGCTGCAGCCCAACACGCATGCACAGTACGGATCAGGCACATCTTTAGCCAGCCCATCTGCTGATACGGCAGATGATGCTGCAGACCCGGAAGACACAGATGAACACACAAGGCAGTACATGCTAGACAAACAGATATAACGGACAAAATTTTTAACGAAAGTAAAAATAAACATAACGTTAACCAAAAGTAATGTGTGCACGTTCTATGTAAAGTAAATGTTGACGCTATTTTCTTAGTGTTCTGAATGAATGAATGAATGAATGAATGAATACGTAGACGTGTGTGTGAATGGGAACGTTAACAGCATTTGAGTGTGCACCCACAAGGTTCGTTATAAACTGCAGGAAAGGTGAAACAGTGGAATTAATGTATATAAATAATATAAGGAGTCATCGCCGTGGCCCAAGACAGAGCCCTTTGTCACATTACCCCTAATCCTAAACCTAACCCTGACCTAACCCTGACACAACCCTTACCCTAAACCCTAACTCCAATCTAAACCCTACCCCTAAACCAGCCCGTACCTCAACCTCAGTAGCAGCAAACGTGAATCTTGTGAGAATTTTTACAGAACAACATGTAGTTACACAATAACTACATTGTATTGTATGTATTTTAATGTTAGTACATAGTAGTTTTAGACACCTAATATAACATGGGTCCAAAAATTCTTAATTATAAATGAATTAGTTTAGAATCTAAATCTGATTAGATAGTAGATACAAAAGTTAAGACTGTGTATGGCACATGCGAGTGATCAATAACAGAGTTGCTGTCCTTGTAGATTATTTCAAATCAGTCACTCATGAGTGCATTTATCATATAGCTGTTGTTTTTATAAAACAATAAGCCATTTCAAGGTTGTGCAATGCAGTGATTTTACCACCACTTAACCAAGGTAAAATCACTGTACGCACAGCTCTCATGACTGGTTGCTTTATTACTTTACTCTTTTTTTTCAGGGTTACATGTCTGAAAGTGGCAAATGGTTTGAGATTTGTTCAAGCTCACCATGCCCTCTTCACCATGGAACCGCACAGCAATGCCTTGTTTGAGCTTCTCATTGGAGGATTTGGACACAACCTCACAGCTGCTGCGGAATAATGAGTCTGTAAGAAGAGGATACAAAAAATAGATGAATGATGGAGTGAAAGAAAACACAAAAGTTTAAACAGATAATGTAGAAACTGCTCACCTCTGTGAACCAGAAGAATGTCATTTTCATTAACCGGACGGTGAACCATATCAGAATCTGGCTGTCCGGCCAGAAGATGTTCATAAAACCACTCGCACCGGTCTTTAAACGGCTGAGGAGAGGGAAACAAAGACCAATTACACATGATAACATTTGGTGAGCTTTGCTGTGCAGTTCTTGCATCTAAGACAATCACTAACAACTGGGCAGTTGATTCATAACGTGTCCATGGACTTGTTTTTACAACATCAAGACTTTAGGTTAAAATTCATATGAATGTATAAGGGAAAGAGCATATTTTAGGTCCTGTAACTGGTCACCTTTTCCAAGTTTTCTTCACTAGTTAATTTTAAAGGGTTCTGCGAAGTAACAATGGTGTATACACATTTTCAATGTAGTCTCTCAATTAATATGAGCTCATAAAAACTGCATGCATAAAAGTTAAAGCTTTTTAAAAAGCCTAAATTATACTTTTAGATGGGCAACTACCCATGTTGCCTTTTTGTTAAGTCCCATTTAAATAGATACGAACAAAATGTTCATATACACACAGAAGAGACTGACATTTATTTCCATAATATTTGAATAGCTTTGTTCCTAATGCAGAAGCCTGAGAGGAGAATTTAATGATATCTCAGAGAGAATTCACAGAGAGAACATGCAGAGGAAACTCTGCAGATGAAATTACAATCTGCCGGTTTAATTTTGTAATTAACAAAATGCTGCATTCCCCAAACTGATCTTTGAGGGTTACAGTGCATCCGGAAAGTATTCACAGCGCTTCACTTTTTCCACATTTTGTTATGTTACAGCCTTATTCCAAAATGGATTAAATTCATTTTTTCCTCAAAATTCTACAAAACAATACCCCATAATGACAATGTGAAAGAAGTTTGTTTGAAATCTTTGCAAATTTATAAAAATAAAAAAAACAACCGAAAAAAAAAAAGTATTCACAGCCTTTGCCATGACACTCAAAATTGAGCTCAGGTGCATCCTGTTTCCACTGATCATCCTTGAGATGTTTCTACAACTTGACTGGACTCCACCTGTGGTAAAATCAGTTGATTGGACATGATTTGGAAAGGCACACACCTGTCTATATAAGGTCCCACAGTTAACAGTGCATGTCAGAGCACAAACCAAGCCATAAAGTCCAAGGAATTGTCTGTAGACCTCCGAGACAGGATTGTATCGAGGCACAGATCTGGGGAAGGGTACAGAAAAAGTTCTGCAGCATTGAAGGTCCCAATGAGCACAGTGGCCTCCATCATCCGTAAACGGAAGAAGTTTGGAACCACCAGGACTCTTCCTAGAGCTGGCCGCCTGGCCAAACTGAGTGATCGGGGGAGAAGGGCCTTAGTCAGGGAGATGACCAAGAACCCGATGGTCACTCTGACAGAGCTCCAGCATTTCTCTGTGGAGAGAGGAGAACCTTCCAGAAGAACAACCATCTCTGCAGCACTCCACCAATCAGGCCTGTATGGTAGAGTGGCCAGACGGAAGCCACTCCTCAGTAAAAGGCACATGAAAGCACGCCTGGAGTTTGCCAAAAGGCACCTGAAGGACTCTCAGATCATGAGAAACAAAATTATCTGGTCTGATGAAACAAAGATTGAACTCTTTGGCCTGAATGGCAAGCGTCATGTCTAGAGGAAACCAGGCACCGCTCATCACCTGGCCAATACCATCCCTACAGCGAAGCATGGTGGTGGCAGCATCATGCTGTGGGGTTTTTCAGCGGTAGGAACTGGGAGACTAGTCAGGATCGAGGGAAAGATGAATGCAGCAATGTGCAGAGACATCCTTGATGAAAACCTGCTCCAGAGCGCTCTGGACCTCAGACTGGGGTGAAGGTTCATCTTCCAACAGGACAACGACCCTAAGCACACAGCCAAGATAACAAAGGAGTGGCTATGGGACAACTCTGTGAATGTCCTTGAGTGGCCCAGCCAGAGCCCAGACTTGAACCTGATTGAACATCTCTGGAGAGATCTGAAAATGGCTGTGTACCGATGCTCCCCATCCAACCTGATGGAGCTTGAGAGGTCCTGCAAAGAAGAATGGGAGAAACTGCCCAAAAATAGGTGTGCCAAGCTTGTAGCATCATACTCAAAAAGACTTGAGGCTGTAATTGGTGCCAAAGGTGCTTCAAAAGTATTGAGCAAAGGCTGTGAATACTTATGTACATGTGATTTTTTTTCGTTTTTTATTTTTAATAAATTTGCAAAGATTTCAAACAAACTTCTTTCACATTGTCATTATGGGGTGTTGTTTGTAGAATTTTGAGGAAAATAATGAATTTAATCCATTTTGGAATAAGGCTGTAACATAACAAAATGTGGAAAAAGTGAAGCGCTGTGAATACTTTCCGGATGCACTGTATGGGGCTATCACTTTATAATAACTTTCTTAAAGAAAGATAGAACAAGCACACTTTTCAAGCCAAACATTTAACTTAAAAAGTACTCTGGGGGGCCTGGGTAGCTCAGCGAGTACTGACGCTGACTACCGCCCCTGGAGTCACGAGTTCGAATCCAGGGTGTGCTGAGTGACTCCAGCCAGGTCTCCTAAGCAACCAAATTGGCCCAGTTGCTAGGGAGGGTAGAGTCACATGGGATAACCTCCTCGTGGTCGCGATTAGGGGGTCTCGCTCTCAATGGGGCAAGCGGTAAGTTATGCGTGGATCGCGGAGAGTAGCATGAGCCTCCACATGTTGTGAGACTCTGCGGTGTCATGCACAGCGAACCACATGATAAGATGTGTGGGATTGGCAGTCTCAGAAGTGGAGGCAACTGAGACTTGTCCTCTGCCACCCGGATTGAGACGAGTAACCGTGCCACCACGAGGACCTACTAAAGTAGTGGGAATTGGGCATTCCAACATTGGGAGAAAAGGGGATAAAGGATGATCTAGTTGGACATTTTCACATTGCGGATGGACTGAAAATCAATTCAACAGTATTCAAGAGGACCATGATCTTCATGCAGGAGGCTCCTTCAAATGCGTTCCATTGCTGAGCTAGCCATAAAAGGCTTAAAACAAATGATTGAATAATGACCTGGCCCCCTTTCTCACCTGAATTTAAGCCAATTAAGAACTTGTGAGCCCTTCTCAAACATGAGATTTACAGTGAGTGAAAACTGTACGTTCCATATTTTTTAAAAACATCTGGGATGTGGTGGCTGCTTCAGCTTAAATTGGTATAGAACACATAATGAAACTCGCAAATTCTATGGATGGAAGTTTCATGAAAGTTTTCAAAAAGAAGTGTGGTTATATTGCCCACTAAATATCTTGAATAATTTTTTTGTTATTTTACACTAGTTATTTATTAAAACATTCCTTATTTGCTCTTAAATTTTAAGGTTAGAGGAGGAAAAAATTAAGTGTTACCTTGTTGCCTAATAACTGCTCACACAAATATTAGAGAATTCCTGCAACTCCACTAAGAAACCCAAATCTCCCTTTTTCTTTTTTAAAGCTGAAGTATGTGATTTCTGCAACACTAGCGCCACCGAATGGATTTGCAAAAATAAAAAACATTTCATACAACTTTCTGAATATGCCCCTCATCTGCAGTTGATCAAACAAAGAGATAGTCCCGCTCCCAACTCACACCATTGGTTGAATAATATTGTTGGGGCAGGTCTTAGCAGGTCACTCAAAACAAACACAGGAATTTTTATAGCGCCACAGAAAGATAGTGTTTATAGTTTTTGAGAAAATTAACCTATGAATGGCTTACTTGTAGTTGTCTCTGCAAATTAAGCTGGGATAGGAGAAAGTATTTTAACAGAAATGTTACATACTTCAGCTTGAAATATTCAGTTTTGATACAAGACAAAGTTTTAGGAATCACTGACCATGTTGTGTCTGTTTAATATTCAAATTAATAAAGAGAAACACTAACTGCCTAATAATAATTATTATTATTATGCACACAGTGTACATCCACTAAAAAACACCCAGACACCACCTGCTTGAAATCATTTGAGAAATGTCTCAGCAAAGTTAGTTCTGAGAAAAACTCTAGCATCATTTTTTTGAAGATGCCACAGATTTGATATTTTGTTGTCTTATATAATAACATTTTATGTATATAATAACAATAGACATTTGTAATTGTGACTTAAGTGTCCAAATACATTTTGGGGCTCACTGCATTCCAAATTCTCCTTCAATCTCTCATGCATCATGCTTTACCTGGCCTTTGATGATATGCATAAATCGAGACATGATCTCAGGGCACTCCAGCAGGAAGTGGAAGTGATTGAAGATAATTTTTGGATTCCTGGGAACAAAAGACAAGTGATTAGTTGACTGATGTGAGGAGGAGTGTTTTTGAAAGTATAGAGCTAAACATACTATACACAAAAACACATACAGTTAATTTCATAATTTAATAGATGCTCTTGACTTACCTTGTGACAAAACACTTGAGAACCTCATCATGTTTACAGACAAACTCGATGAATCGAGGAGAGGTCAAGCTAGATAACAGAGAAACAACATGAGTATGCAGTGCTTTAGACTTGCAGATGAGACTATATAAATGATGCTTTAATTAAAAGGTGATTTAATAATCCAATTACATTTTCATTAGAGAACATTAGCAGCAGCTTGTGAGGAGACATAATGAACTCTCAAACTGAAGCAGCTTTCATGAGGAGATGTTCATGATGTGACCATAAATACTCCACCTGGCTCTGCTATACTCACCTAAATTTCACTCTTTCTCTTACACACCATCAACCTAAAAGGTGCCACTGATGCCGAAGCCAGCAATATTAGTCAAGGTCACTTACACCCAAAACAATAGTATATTCTTTTATATTTTTCATGTTTTTAATGATTATTTGATCATTTCCCCCCCTTCTCTGACCCTTACAATTAAACAGGCTGTTTAAGACTTCTATATGTACATGAAATCTGTTATGATTGGCTAACATCTGCGTACCAGCATAGTTCACACAGTCAATTAGGGCAGGTCGAGTTTCTGAAAAGTGAATAGGTGACATTTAAATGTGGGCTGTCATTTGTCAATGAGTAGGACTGGTAAGCGAGAAACCGTTTCTTTTTCTGAATCTGTTCTATTTTAAAAAAAAACTTTTATACCGGAACTGTAAGATTTTCATGACTGATTCCATATACAGTTTCACAACAGTTAGTCGACTATTAAAAACAGTACTCGAATATCGCAAATTTATTTTCCTTTGCGCATTTGCCTATGATGGCCAACATTGAATTATACAGTTCTTACCCTGTGAATCTCTGCAAATCTTGCCATTACAATGGAGTCCCCAGGGGGGTGCTGTGAATGTGTGTCGTCAAGGTGTTGGATGAGAGAATGAGATATGATGGCCTCTTTGTGTGCTTTCAAGCAAGGCCAAGTGTAGCAATACTTGTATTGTTTTGATTTTTATTGAATTCTTCTCTATCTTGTTGGAGTCACACATACCAACGGACAAAGATCTGTTTTTATGCTGGAAAGGAAATGCAAAGTTGTACAAGAAACTCGGAAGCTTAGGGGGGTCTGGGTAGCTCAGTGAGTGAAGACGCTGACTACCACCCCTGGAGTTGTGAGTTCGATTCCAGGGCATGCTGAGTGACTCAAGCCAGGTCTCCTAAGCAACCAAATTGGTCCGGTTGCTAGGGAGGGTAGAGTCACATGGGGTAACCTCCTCGTGGTCGCTATAATGTGGTTTTCGCTCTCGGTGGGGCACGTGGTGAGTTGTGCTTGGATGCCTCAGAGAATAGCGTGAAGCCTCCACACGCACTATGTCTCCGTGGTAACACGCTCAACAAGCCACGTGATAAGATGCGCGGATTGGTGGTCTCATACGCAGAGGCAACTGAGATTCGTCCTCTGCCACCCGGACTGAGGCTAGTCACTTCGCCACCACGAGGACTTAAGAGCACATTGGGTATGGGTCATTCCAAGCTGTGGAGAAAAGGGGAGGAAAAAAAAGAAACTCGGAAGCTTATCAGACTGCTATGTGCAGTAAATCTGAACACGGGCAAAGCACTTTTTATAAAAAGCCAACTTTCACCACTTGTTTTCTGAATAATAACATGTAAAATGAAAAAATGTGATAGCCTTTATACAGACGCAGAGTTTATATATGTGCATTACCCTTATGCTGTCAGTATTGGATTCTATGTAAGCTCCAGGTGAGTGCAAATGTTTTTTTACAGTTATTTTTTATTATTAATGCATATTGTTAATTTGCTTCTTTGAAACCGTTCCTGGTAACATTTATGAATAAAACTAAATATAATTTCACGTTCGTGTCATTCTTGATATTTTTAACTGACACTTAAATTTACAAATAATCGATAACTCGTTTTTTTGTTGGTTACACCCTGTCTACACCAGACGAGAGTTATGTCACATTGCAGCAGCTTGAGGCTGTCTACACTAGATTCATCGAAACGAATGTTCTAAATAGTTTATTTGTCTTGTTGGCAGGAGCAGCACCAGTACGTGCTGTTCAAAATGGCTGTTTACTGTCGTCACGGCGTAAAAACTATATGCTAAATTTTTATTTGTAGCAAGTAAACTAGAGATCCATGAGCACAATTATTTCTTAGTTTTATTTCAAGCAATTTGATAGCATAGTGAAGTCCTTCATATGGTAAGCATCCAGATTACATTTCAATAAATTACATAGGCTGATTGACAAAGGTGTGCTAGGCCTACCCAAAATTCTGTTTTATTATTATGCATTCGGTCTCAGACATTTGGCATACTGGTCGCTTCCACCTGAGAGAGCCCCTCCTTGGTTTTGTATTGAACAGGAAGTTCTTGCCCCTATTTCGCCATTGCAAAGCCTTTCTATTAAACTAACCGGAGAAGTTGTTACACCCCGTTATCTCGCATTTGCACTTGGTATGGACAAAAGTGTCCAGAGTGTTTAAATCTGACATTTATTAAAATGTTGCCTCAAGCATATGGCTGAACCCAAAATAATGTATTAATAAGTCCCCTTTCTGCTGGTCAGAGTGGATTGTGAGGGAGGTTAATACGCTCGGTGACCTATATGAGAGTGGAGTGTTGAAATCCTTTGAAAATATGGTTCAACATGTTGGGATTCCCAGATCTCAGTTCTTTAGGTTTTTACAGCTGCACCACCTGCTCTGTACTATTTTTAGGAGTAGCATACACCCCTCTAAAGCGGCAGATACCCTGGAATGGTGATTACTGCTTTTGGAAAAGGTCATGAGGCATCAGTGTATTACTCCCTGTTAATTCAGAGTCTGGGGGACGGAGCTTCAACTTCTCTTAAGAGATTATGGGAGAAAGAGTTAAACTTGGTATTGGAGGAGGGAGTGTGGTCTATTCTAAAAAACGTCAAGTCTACATCTAAAGATGCAAGGGTGAATCTGATGCAATTTAAGATTTTACATCGATTCTATTTGACCCCCTCTAGATTGTATAGGCTTGGTCTTAAAGACTCACCCACCTGCTGGCGATGCCAATCAGAAGACAGGGACACAACCCATATTTTTTGGTGGTGTGTTAAGATCCAAGAATTTTGGTTGAGGGTTCAGAGATTTATGTGTGACGTATTGGACACTCAATTTTCATTTTGCCCCAGACTCTGTATCTTAGGTGATGGGGCGGTCATTAATATAGACATTTAAAAAGTTGTGTCTTAGCTGGAGTTATGATCGGCAGACAGATCATTCTCAGGGGATGGAAGTTGGCTGGAGCACCCTCATTTCAGGAGTGGTGCAAAGAGATGGGTGGGGTGGCGGCACCATCAATCATGCCACGCTCCAAATCACTGAGATCAAATTTTTCCCCCATTCTGATGGTTGATGTGAACATGAACTGAAGCTCCAACAGTCTCAATAATTTCCTCAGAATGGTGCCAAAAACAAAAAACATCCAGTGAGCGGCAGTTCTGTGGCTGGAAATGCCTTGTCGATGAGAGAGGTCAACAGAGAATGTCCAGACTGGTTCGAACTGACAAAGTCTACGGTAACTCAGATAACCGCTCTGTACAATTGTTGTGAGAAGAATAGTATCTCAGAATGCTATTCCGAGATGCGGGTTGGCGCTGTTTTGGTGGCACGAGGGGGACTTTCACAATATTAGGCAGGTGGTTTTTATGTATAATTAACGTTATACAAAGCCATATAAACATAAAAAATTCTATAAAAATAAAAAAATCTATAATTAACCTTAGTAACCTTTGCCTTCAAAGCAGCACTAATTCTCCTTTAGGTACACCCGGACACAGTTTTTCTTGGTTTTTGGCAGATAGGATGTTCCAAGCTTCTTAGAGAATTCACCACATTTCTTCTATCTACTTAGGCTCAATTGCTTCTGTCTCTTCATGTCTCTTCCAAACTGACTCGATGTTCAGTGGGGGGTTCTGTTGTGGCCATGCCATCTGTTGCAGGGCTCCCTGTTCTTCTATTCTATTCTATTCTATTCTATTCTATTATATTATATATTACACGTATTTGCAAAAGGAATATTTGGGAGACTCTCCTATTGACATGCTAAAGTGAAGATATAAATAACCATTAAAGGTGCACTCAGTAACTTTTGTCTTTGTGTCATCTTGGACTTACACTGACACCTAGCAGCTTGGATGCAGCATCATTTAAAATCAATAGATTTCAGCTTCAGATGCCATTGTAAAAATTCACTATTCACAGTCAGCCATGATTACTTTAATCAATGAGTGAAAGTGTCAAATAACAGGACAGTTACTGAGGTCATGATTTCCTACATATGTTGCAAAATTACAATTCATGTCTTTAGGAGTTAAACGTTTATAATGAGGAATAAATTACCAAGTGCACCTTTAAGACAAATGTTTTTTTGTGAAACATCTTACGTGCCTAAGACTTTTGCACAGTACTGTATGTATATACAGTATATGTACTCTATGGAAATGTTTCCTTTATGCTTGCATCATTTATATTCTTCAAAGTATCGTTTTTTTAACTCTGCTTCATACATTTTATATCATTTTTCCAGCAGAAGTGTTTTGCATAGGGCAAAAATGTTGTGGGAAGACATAGTTTGTTTGATTTTCTAAAAAAAAAATAATACCCTCTAACATGACTGGTTGGACAGTTTCTTCATTTAATATGAGCTCATAATTTAGGTTTCATAATTCAATATAGGCATCGATAAATCACATTCAGTTTACTAGCGAGTGTGGTGCCTTCCTTATGGCATGGGAGTGGATTATGAATGAACGTGCACACGACCCCTATTTACGAATGTTTGGAATTCAGTCAAAGGTCTAACTTTGCAATACTAGTCTTACCCATGTGGCATCTGACAGGAACAGCACATGTAGAAGGTCTGTATCACAGCACTCAGGCGATTGGCAATCATGGACATGACATCCTGGCCATCGGCGTATCCCTCCGGCGTCTTTATCACAGCTTTGGCATTCAGCAGCAGTGGAGGAGTTTCACTGGACAGAGAGGATTCAGACTCCTGCTTCTTCAGGAGAAGTGAGGCGATGTCATTTCCTGAGGACAACGCGCTGGCGTCTCTGCACTCTTTATCCAGTTCAGTGGAGATGAGCACCAGCCACTCCTCCAGTGAGTGCCATAACAGTTCCAGAGGCTAAACAATGACATCAACTACACTGGATCACTGGATTCCAGTTATTCTTCTATGCAGCACTCAACACTAGGGCCGGGCAATATATAGAATATATATACAATATGTTCTATATGATTTTCAGGGTTCAACAATAAAGGCCCCGGCACACTTCATACAAAATCGAAGAACGATGGGTGTGACAATTTCAAACAGGTGTTTTTGAGTCAGTTTCGGTGGATTGTAACCGCTCGCCTGTGCGAACTTTCAGGTAAACTTTGTTCTGGATGCTAAACAACATCCTACTGCCATTGGTCAACATCTTCGGTAGTTGTGACCTAGAGCTCAACCTACTTTGAGGCCGACAACTAATTTTGTTTACATTCTTCATTTAGTAAAGATCAGTCAACATGAACACACCAGCATGCAGATTTATAAGCGAGCTGGTGCATACGTACCTACATCTGTATGATCATTCACTTACAGGGTTGGGAGAGTTACTTTTGAAATGTATTCCACTACAGATTACATGCTGTAAAATGTAAAATGTAATTTGTAACGTATTCCGTTAGATTACTCAAGGTCGGTAACGCATTCTAAATTCTTTGGATTACTTCTTCAGCACTGGTAGATTTTTTCACTTGTTTTGACTATAAAAACTCTGCCAGTACAGTAAGACAAAATACACATGTTAAAAATACATTCTCTGAAAAACCTAAATATCTTATGCAGTGTTGTTTCTAAAAAAAGGTAAATCAAACTGATCTTGTTTTAAGGATTTTTAGACATTTTTACAGGAAAATAATAAAACAATTATTATCAAGAATACGATTTTTGCCCTCATCAAAGGACTTACTAGAAAAAAGAAATTATGATCCAACGTGAATTTTCTTGATAAAAAATATGATTGTGCATGTAAAATGGCTAGAAATAGCATTTTAGCTTAGCGTAAAGCTGACAATTTACACAAGGTTTATTTCTATTTCTTCTGCTCCAAACTTACTTCAAACTTACTTCTCTGTCTGCCCGTATGAATGTAACACATCATAAGAAAGTGTTTCACCGCTGTTCAAATGCACTTTGGATCACATCATTTATATGGATAAATGTTTTCCATCTGAAAGGACTAAATATTAAATGAAACAAATGACAATAAAATGCAAAGTAATCTCTTCAGTAATCAAAATACTTTTTGAATGTAACTGTATTCTAATTACCAATTATTTAAATTTTAACTGTAGTGGAATACAGTTACTAATATTTTGTATTTTAAATATGTAATCCTGTTACATGTATTCCGTTACTCCACAACACTGTTCACTTAGAGACATTTTCCAAGACCATGTCATGCGATTTTTTTATTATTTAGTTTAGTCTACAAAAGGAATCAAATCTACTCAGAATCTAGCGCCAATTCACTCTTTTGTTTGATATTCTGCTACACTTGTGTGTCGTCTGCAGCCTAAATCTATCTACACATCTGCCCAAAGTGAGATATGCCTCTTATCATCATTCTTTTGTCTATATTTTGTCCATTAACACTCATTTATACACATATCTTTGCAGTAGTATCTATGTCATCATAAAATGCAAGAGCAGAGTATAGTCGGTGCGTATTACATAAGGAATAATTGACGACGGACCGTTGAATTGTTGAATAATAATGCACACCCGAGGTGGTAATGCGGTCACGACGTGCAGCAATTCAATGGGCCGGAGTCAATTATTCCGCATATACCATGGTTACCACACCTTAATACATCAGTCAGGGTTTTATCTCAAGACATTTTCTGGTTTTCGTCCCTAAAACGCTCTTGTGAGTGGAACTACTTTCTTCCGCCACAGATTCAGCATCTTACTTTAATACAGCTCAAGCCTTCGTTGCTAATTCGAAAACGTCATGTCAGAACTAGCAACGGAGGCTCGCACTGCTTTTACTCAAGGACATACTGGAGTAATAAGGTAGTGCATTTGTGCATGTGTGTGTGAGTTTGTATTTGAGGGATCAAAAGAGAGAAACTCACAAAATGAAATATATATTGCTTCTGGGATTACCTTTTTTGTTGCAGCTCTCATCAGAAGTAACATCGCTTCAAAATTGCCAAGATGCATGACGCAATATTCCCATTATAAACCTTAACTTTTACTCTGTTTTTCTCTCACAAGTATGTTTGGGCCTTAAGTGTGTGTGTTACGCGTATAATGTGTGTCCACGAGTGTGTGTGTGTGTGTGTGTGTGTGTGTGTGTGTGTGAGAGGGGGAGCTCGAAGGTGTTTCCTACAGATATTTCAGATAATATAGAAACTGTTGTATTGATCAAGTGTATCTAGCTTTGAGGCACCTCAAGCCTTCATTGCTAATTCGAAAAACGTCACGTAAGAACCAGCAACGGAAGATGAGCTGCTTCTCTCTCTCTCTCTCTCTCTGTGTATGTGTGTGAGAGCGAAACGGGGGGTGGGGGGAAGCGCAGTGCTTTCCACTACAGCTATGTGAGGCTGATTAGGGCGAAATACATTGAAACATTAAAAGTTATTTCGGATAATAGAAATTGTTGTATTGATCAAGTCACGAGGGTGCGGCTCTATTCATCGGTCGCGACTCAAGTCTCAGTGCATGTGTGTGCACATGTGTGTGAGAGTGTGTAAGGGAGATGAGGGGGTGGGAGGGCTCTTTCTAACCGAAATTGAAATAAATGTAGGATATTTTAGACATTGTTTGACGTTCTTAACCGATTTACTTCAACCAATGACTTTGTTTTAATTTGTTATTTTGTTGTGGAAGCCTGTAGGGCTCTTTGAAATAACTGAAATAATTTGGCGAAGTGATATTTAGAACGTCCGTGAACCAATCAGAATCAAGCATTCAACAGACCCATGGTATAAAGCCACATATAGCATGTTAGTGCATTAGCGCCATGCATGTAGAACGTAAACATGACAAATTACATATCTACTCCATACATATTACTCGAGTAGTTAAAACAGCTTCTTATACTGACCTCATGTGAATTCTACTCACAGAATGAGTCATGAAGTCATTGGTAACACATTTAATTGTAGCATTAGTTAAGGTTTTACATGTAGTCTTATGCATCCTCATATTTAAAGGCTTCTCTAAAAGCAGTGTGGCTGGTGTCTGAATGTTTCTAACTTCTTTTTGGCTCGGAGCGAAGAACGAAGAAGCACTTCACCATTAGTATGCCGGGGCCTTAAGGATGGCCTGCTGGCCCGGGGCCAGTGTGAAAGAGTTTTGGGCCAGATGACTGAACAGTTACACTTGCCTTACTGGGTAAAGATGTGCTTTAGGTAGAGTCTAGCTGGCTAGTTAAGTCAGAGTATTTCTCTACAGACTCTAAAAGTGACCTTATAGATCGCTTCCCTTATAATGAATGATGCTGTGGAAGTCATGCGCTTGCAGCGTTAACTACCTTCGTGTCTACTAGGAACAGATTACAAGATTTTTTTGCAATGTCCACTGACCTTGAACACCTGGTTACGGGGCGTCTTGTTGCCATTGTAGCCCATGTCATTCCCACTGTTTGGAGAGGATGGTCCAAGACAGAACACATGACAGAAGATGCGGACAATCCGGAGTAAACTCTTCATTTGCACCTCAAAGTTACTGGACAAACTGAAAGGGAATAAGAGAAATAGAATTGTGTGCAAAGGAAGTTCTAAATAAGACAAGGACTTTTTAAAAGAAGGATGGGCAGGCTGTGACTGAGACATACCTTAGCAGTTTATGCCCATTTGTGGTGGCCACCTCAGCCAAGCTGGTGAGAATCCTCTGGTAGTTGGAGTCATTCTGCTGTGAGACGTGCTCTAACACTTGCCTGAGCTGAACGTATGCACACAACAACATCCACAGTCAATATTTTATGGCCATTTATGCACATAAACTCATCGATGGGAAAAGAGGGAGGTGTGCGGTACCATGTTCTCTTTAATGTCTTCATTCTGGGTCATCTGTATCAGCGTCTGAAACAGTCTGCTGTGATGCTGGATGAGAATTTCACATGTTTCGCCATATCCACCCTGAAATTAGTTACACTCTGAGCTTTAGTAGTCGTAATAAGAGCAGTGTAAAAAAAAAATTAAAAAAAATTACATATTCCTTCATTACTGACAGATTACTCCAAATGTATCTTTAGGTATTTATAGAGCTGGTTCCGGAAGTAAAAATCCCACTTCATTCATAAAAACGTGCTTGATAGCAGAATTCCTGGTGAACAACCACATTATCCATGGTCCCGAAGAGAAAGCTTCACCAATGAGAGAACCACGGCCAACGGAGCCTGCTAAACAAGGCCAGGAGCGACTGCCCACTCCCATGACGTACTGTGAATGACGCAATCGAGTCTTAAACTACTTGTCTATTTGTACATATCGGAATATTTTGCAATAAACTATACTTATAATAAAAAACCTAAAATCAATAGTTTTATATATTCCCATAGTTTTTAATTCGACCACGCCATTCACGGTGCTTCATGGGATTGCAGTTCGTGCCCTCATGAAAGGCCGTAAGTACACAGTCTTGTACCATTGTCTTTTTGTCCAATTTTCAAATAGATTTTTGCTTTAAAACAAAGTTTGCAATGTTGTGATTCACCTCTAAGCTGGTTGGTTTGGTTCATAGCTCTTTTTATGGAGAATTTTATGAAAAGCCTATGTAAAAAATGAATAGGAAAAATACTTCCAGAACTTGTGCGATCTCTACATCTAATAAAATAATTTAAACTCATATCATTTTTTCATGTCCATGTATTTATTTATTTGGCAAGTAGTCTTGTAATAAGCTGGATAATGAGTAGACAGACATTTGTGCAAAATAAACACCAACAGCAGTCCAACGCAAACTGGGGAGGTGGAATTCAGCTGTTCAGAGAGTTCTTTATTCTCACATAATACATTTTTTTAAACGTAAATCAATATATCATGTCCACTTACTTAGTTATTAGTAGAGTGAGCAAGTTGTTATCGCAAAATAAACCCCTTCAAGGTAATACAAGACCCATTTGCCTGATCATCCTGTCGAGGTTTATTTTGCAATAACAACCGGCTGACTGTATATTTTCCCTTACATTCAACATGTGGCGACAGTAATAGTACCATCAAAATATTTACATTGAGAAAGACTTATTACAATCACCCCCAAAAACGTACTATTGCCACAGGGTTTTAACCGACTGCATTTTAAAAAAGCACACCCCAAAGCAATAATATCATTGTTTTAATACTTAAAGTTACAGAATATTTTTCAACCTAACATGATAAAAAAAAAAAAAATTAAAAAAAAAAAAAATCTGGAATAATAAAAGTTAAAAGTCTAAGTGATATCTAAATTGTAATGTGAAATAGGTGAAATGTTTTTTTTTTTTTTTTTTTTTCACTAAAATATACTAATTCTAGTCTTCAACATCCCTAAAAATATACTTGGGTCATTTAAAAAAAAAACAAAAAAAAACATTGACATTCCGACTTACAAAATATTGAAATTTTTAAATCAGTTCTGTTCGGTTTTCTTCCATAAAAGCTAAGGGTAAACATTATATCTTTTTTACATCTTGACATTGTTTTTAATCATAAAGGTTTTTAACTGTTTTTAATAATCAACTTGACTGTTGTTCTTTATTAAATTATTTAATTTTGTTTAACGAATGAAGCAAGGCTTGTAACACCAGTGACTAATTGTCTTAAAAGATTAATTTTCTAAGATGGCGTAAATAGCGTCACAAAACACACAACACTGATCAAACTAAAATTAATAAATCAAATCATTAAATCAACTTTAATATACAGTTGTGCTCAAAAGTTTGCATACCCTGGCAGAAATTGTGAAATTTTGGCATTGATTTTGAAAATATGACTTTTATTTAAGGGTAGTGATCATATGAAGCCATTTATTATCACATAGTTGTTTGGCTCCTTTTTAAATCATAATGATAACAGAAATCACCCAAATGGCCCTGATCAAAAGTTTACATACCCTTGAATGTTTGGCCTTGTTACAGACACACAAGGTGACACACACAGGTTTAAATGGCAATTAAAGGTTAATTTCCCACACCTGTGGCTTTTTAAATTGCAATTAGTGTCGGTGTATAAATAGTCAATGAGGTTGTTAGCTCTCACGTGGATGCACTGAGCAGGCTAGATACTGAGTCATGGGGAGCAGAAAAGAACTGTCAAAAGACCTGCGTAACAAGGCAATGGCACTTTATAAAGATATCCAAAGCCTTGAAAATGCCAGTCAGTACTGTTCAATCACTTATTAAGAAGTGGAAAATTTGGGGATCTTTTGATACCAAGCCAAGGTCAGGTAGACCAAGAAAGATTTCAGCTACAAATGCCAGAAGAATTGTTTGGTATGCAAAGAAAAACCCACAGGTAACCTCAGGAGAAATACAGGCTGCTCTGGAAAAAGACGGTATGGTTGTTTCAAGGAGTACAATACGACAAAACTTGAACTAAAATGAGCTGCATAGTCGAGTTGTCAGAAAGAAGCCTTTACTGCGCCAGTGCCACAAAAAAGCCCAGTTACAATATGCCCGACAACACCTTGACATGCCTCACAGCTTCTGGCACACTGTAATTTGGAGTGACGAGACCAAAATAGAGCTTTATGGTCACAACCATAAGCGCTATGTTTGGAGAGGGGTCAACAAGGCCTATAGTGAAAAGAATACCATCCCCACTGTGAAGAATGGTGGTGGCTCACTGATGTTTTGGGGGGGGTGTGAGCTCTAAAGGCATGGGGAATCTTGTGAAAATTGATGGCAAGATGAATGCAGCATGTTATCAGAAAATACTGGCAGATAATTTGCATTCTTCTGCACGAAAGCGGCACGTGGGACGCCCTTGGACTTTCCAGCACGACACTGACCCTAAGCACAAGGCCAAGTTGACCCTCCAGTGGTTACAGCAGAAAAAGGTGAAGGTTCTGGAGTGGCCATCACAGTTTCCTAACCTTAATATCATCGAGCCACTCTGGGGAGATCTCAAACATGCGGTTCATGCAAGACGACCGAAGACTTTGCATGACCTGGAGGCATTTTGCCAAGACGAATGGGCAGCTATACCACCTGCAAGAATTTGGGGCCTCATAGACAACTATTACAAAAGACTGCACGCTGTCATTGATGCTAAAGGGGGCAATACACAGTATTAAGAACTAAGGGTATGCAGACTTTTGAACAGGGGTCATTTCATTTTTGTCTTTGTTTCCATGTTTTGTTTTATGATTGTACCATTCTGTTATATCCAACAGTTGAATATGAATCCCATAAGAAATAAAAGAAATGTGTTTTGCCTGCTCACTCATGTTTTCTTTAAAAATGGTACATATATTACCAATTCTCCAAGGGTATGCAAACTTTTGAGCACAACTGTGTGTATGTGTGTGTATATTATATATATATATATATATATATATATATACACACACACACACACACACACACACTTTTCTTTAGTTGATTTAAATATTTGATTGTCAAGATTTTTTGAAAATGACCAAAGTATATTTTTAGTGAAATTGAAATTGTTTACTTTTAACTTGTATTATTCCAGAAAGTATATTTCACATGAACATTAACAGGGTCACCACTCTTTTCAAGGCACAATTTTCCAGGACATTTTATGAGCCCAACAACTGTCATATTTAAGCAAAAATACATGTGCCCATTTAAATCTAGCATTTATTTTGCCATTTTGTACAGCAGAAAAGCAGTTCACTACATGGACTAGTTTGATTATAAACCCCCTTAAAGCTGCAATTTAATTTAATAAATATATAGTCTGCTCTGCTGTCTGTCTTGTACTACACACAAACACAAAGCGTGCACGACGACGATGAGGTGTTTTCAATGTATGAGCAGCTGGCTTTTTTGTAGCGTGCAGCACGTGCAGATTATATATTTATTTAATTAAATCACAGACTTGTGCAGTTTAATCATCACATTATTATTATTTTATATCATATTCCATGACATTCAGCATTTTATAGCTAATGCCATTTTCATGACTAGATTCCGTGATTCTGTCCGTGCTTTCCGGATACAACGTGGTAACAGCGGTATAAGCAGACTCCGATAATTTAATTATTTCTTTTTATTATTAACATTTTTATTAAAACACAGAAAAACAAAACAAAATCAACTTTTAACACCCACTACCACCCCTCCTACTCCCCATCCCCAATCCCACCCCGAACCTCAACAAACACCCCTGTGGTCATACAAGAACACATACAAAAGAAAACAAAAACCAAACAACTAATAAAAAAATAAAAATAATAATAATATATATATTTAAATAAAAAAATAAAAAATATCACACACATTGACAATTACCCCTCTCTCCACTATTCCACCCGATAACCCTCCAAGAACATGAAGTATCCAAACTTCTTCTAAGGCTGCCCCTCTCTTCATCTCCGAGCACCACTCCTGAAATGGGGGCGCTCCAACCAACTTCCAACCCCTAAAATTCACCTGTCTGGCGACCATAACATTGGTTAGGACCCAATCCTCCACATGTTTATTCCCCACATTAATGACCACCCCATCTCCCAGGATACAGAATCTGGGGCAAAACAAAACCCGAGTGCCCAAGACGTCACATACAAAATTCTGAACCCTCAACCAAAACCCTTGGATCTTAATGCACCCCAAAAAACATGGGTTGTGCCTCCATCCTCCGACTGGCATCGCCAGCAGGTGGGTGTGTCTTTAAGACCAAGCCTATACAGTCTAGAGGGGGTCCAATAGAATCTATGTAAAATCTTGAATTGCATAAGGCGAACCCTTGCATCTCTAGATTCAGACTTGACATTTTTTAGAATCCTAGCCCACACTCCCTCTTCCAATACCAAGTTTAAATCTTTCTCCCATAATCTCTTGATAGAAGTTAGAGCTGTGTCCCCCAAACTCTGAATTAACAGGGAGTAATACACTGATGCTTCATGACCTTTTCCAAAAGCAAAAAAAAAAAAAAAAACTCCCAGAGTATCTGCCACTTTAGGGGGGTGTATGCTACTCCCAAAAGCAACACAGAGCAGGTGGAGCAGCTGTAAATACCTACAGAACAAAGATCTGGGAATCCCAAAATGTTGAACCAAATTTTAAAACGATCTCAACACTCCACTCTCATATAGGTCACCAAATGTAGTAAACCCCCCTCACAATCCACTCTGACCAGCAGAAAGGGGACTTATCAATACATAATTTTGGGTTCAGCCATATGCTCGAGGCAATATTAAAATAGATGTCCGAATTAAACACTCTGGACACTTTTGTCCATACCGAGTGCAAATGCAAGATAACAGGGTGTAATTTAACTTCTCCGGTTACTTTGATAGAAAGGCTTTGCAATGGCAAAATAGGGGCAAGAACTTCCTGTTCAATACAAAACCAGGGATGGGCTCTCTCAGGCGGAAGCAACCAGTGAGCCAAATGTCTATGACCGAATGCATGATAATAAAATTAAATCTTGGGTAGGCCTAGCCCACCTTTGTCAATCAGTCTAGGTACTTATTAAAATGTAATCTAGGATGCTTACTATTCCAAATGAAGGACTTCGCTATGCTATCAAATTGCTTAAAGTAAGAGAGGGGGACATTTATAGGGAGAGATTGTAACAGGTAGTTACATTTTAGAATACAGTTCATTTTAATAACATTAACCTTTCCAATCATAGATAAATGTAATGAAGCCCACCTGCCCACATCACTCGAAAAACTTTTTATTAAGGGGTCAAAATTAACTAACTAAATCAGACAAATTTGCTGCGAATAAAATGGCCAGATACTTAATGCCCTGTTTGGGCCACTGGAAGGTGCCCGGCTGGAAAGCCGTTACTGGGCAATACGCAGTCAGAGCCAGAGAGATATTTCCAAAATCTTAAAAAGATAATCCCATTCTACCATATCAAACACCTTTTCGGCATCAAGGGAGATGGTAGTGACTGAAGTCTGATCATTCGCCACTGACCACATACTGATGAAACACCTAATGTTATCAGAAGAGCTGTGGCCCCGAATAAACCCCACCTGATCTATATGTATAAGAGATGTCATAACTTAATCGGTTAGCCAAAATTTTTGACAATATTTTAACGTCTAGCTGGATCAGGGAAATTGGACGATAACTCTTACACTCGCTTGGATCTTTGTCTTTTTAAGAATCAGACTGATCTGGGCTTGTGTCATGGTTAGCAGAAGCTTTCCATTCTTTAATGATTCTGTATAAACTTCTAACAAAAGTGGAGCCAGTTCTGTAGCATAAGATCTAAAAATAAATTCAGCAGCAAAGCCGTCTGGCCCTGGAGCCTTGCCTGTAGACAAGGCCTTAATTACCTTGCCCAGCTCCTCCAAGGTTATCTCAGAATCAAGATCATTTTTTGCTCAGTCGTCAGTTTAGGAAGTTCTAAAGGTTCCACAAACTTTCTAATATCCTCATCAGTAGACGAAGATGTGGAACTATAGAGATCAAGATATAATTCTTTAAAAGCATTATTAATATCAATGGCCGAGGTAAAAATTTCACCACCAGCAGATTTCACTGAGGGAATGGTAGAAAAAGACTCTCTCTGCTTTATATATCTAGACAATAGCTTCCCTGCTTTGTCCCCCGACTCAAAGTATGACTGTCTTGCCCTGAATAACCAAAACTCCACCTTACATGACAAAATAATGTTATATCTGTATTTCAATCGGGTCAATTCCCTGAGGCCATCAGATGACATTCTGCACTTCAGCTCTGCCTCGGCACTTTTAATATTCCCTTCCAACTCCACGAGTTCTCGTGTTTTGGATTTTTTGATGAATGAGGCATACTGTATGATCCGACCCTATGAACGCCTTAAGTGCCTCCCAAGCCATGCCCACAGAGGATACTGAGGGCCAGTTTGTCTCCATATAAACATTGATTTCAGCCTTTAACATTTGTTGGAATTCAGGATTTTGCAAAAGGGATATATTAAAAGCACCAACTATAAGATTTCTTTTTCTCCATATGTGGCAACACCTCTAAACTCACCAGGGCATGATCTGAGACTAAAATGTTTCCAATTGAGATGTTTTCAACAGATGAAATTACATTTCAACAGATTACATTTCAACAGATGAAATGAGAGACTTGGATATAAAAAAAAAAAAAAATCTATTCTAGAATACATTTTATGGACTGATGAAAAAAAATTTTTTAGTCCCTACCAGATGGGTTCAAAAGTCTCCAAATATCTGTAAGACCAAGATTTTTACACATCCTGTGAAGTGTTAATATTGCTCTAGGAGGCTTACATGCTTCACTATGATCAAGGACTGAGTCCATCAATAGATTAAAGTCTCCTCCCAATTAGTGATGCAACGGTATGAGATTTTCACGGTTCGATAACCGTCTCACCGACACTATTCAATATATTCCTGGAAAGAATTTTGAATGAAGCCTTGGAAGACCACGAAGGCTCTGTAAGCATCGGAGGTAGGACAGTGACGAACCTGAGATTTGCCGACGACATTGACAGACTAGCCGGGAATGAAGAGGAGATCATCAATTTGGTGGAAAGGCTAGATAGAACATCGACAGCTTTCGGAATGCAAATTAATGCAGAAAAGAAGAAGTTGATGACGTACAACACCAATGGTATCGGCACCAACATAAAGATCGGCGACAAGAAGTTAGATATAGTCCCCAAATTTAAGTACTTAGGCACAATCGTGATGGATGAAGGATCCAAGCCCGAAGTAATATCCAGAATTGCCCAGACAACAACTGCTCTGGCAAAACTGAGGACAATTTTGAGAGACAAAAACATATCACTCAAGTCGAAAATAAGACTGATGCACTCCTTGGTCAACTCAATATTCCTCTACGCATGTGTGTCGTGGACCCTGACCGCTGAAATTGAAAAGCGAATACAGGCAATAGAGATGAGATGCTTTCGCATTCTCCTCGGCATCTCTTACAAGGACCACATTACAAACGAAGAAGTGAGGAACAGAATCTGGAAATCCATTGGGCCGTACGAAGATCTCCTGTCTATCGTGAAAAGGTGAAAGTTGAGATGGTTTGGGCACGTCATACATTCCAATGGTCTTGCGAAGACAATCCTGCAGGGGACTGTGCCAGGAGGAAGAAGAAGAGGTGGCCAAATGAAGAGATGGGATGTCATCCGTGAATGGACGGGTTTGCGAATATGCGATGCAATGAGAAAGGAAAGGACAGAGAGGTGTGGAGAGAGACCATCTGCAAGTTCATGTGGTGCCCCAACGGTCTAAAGACTAAGGGACTGATGATGATGATGAACTGTCTCAGAAAATATCACGGTATACGGTTTTACACAATTATTATTATCGGTTACAATGACCCTTAAAGGAGTAAAACAAACTTTTGTTTGGTTGAACAAGCGCTTTATTATAAATGAAACTTGAAACAATTTTTTTTAATGGAAGTATGTGTAAAAAAAAGTCTCCCTTCTGAAAATAAATAAAATAAATAAGAAAGCTAACAGAATTATAATAATAAACCGAATTATATAACTAAAGCATGTTAGTTTACATGTTAGCATAGCATGCTAAATTAACTACTAAATGAAAAATAACATCAGCTGTGTGAGCTTTTAAAGTAATGTCCTATGATTATTAATAATTAACATATACTGTAGGTGTGCGACAGCACAGCCAGACTGCTCCTGTCTGTACCTTTAACTCAGTGGTTCTCAACTGGTTTTGCTTCAGGACCCAGATTTTACATTGGAAATCAAGTGGCAACCCACCATAGTAAAAACGTAACCTGTATTTAATGTATCCTGGGTTGCACTTCCTTTTATGTTGCATAGTTTGTTCATGGTTTTCAAGTACAAGGACATGCATCAAGTGACATTATTTTTGTTGTTGATGTCAACAACAAAATCGACAGAAGGTTTTCTCTCCCCCCTTTTAAAAATTGAAGAGCATATTTACTTATAAGAGCCCATTATTCTCCCTTTTGTCTCCTAATTTCAAACATAATTCAAACAGTACATAAATATTACACAGGAGGAAAGGCTCCTCATTACCATGGTTAGGTCAGTGTAGCTAGTCTTAAATACTAGTAATAATAATAACAAATTATAATATATATGAAAAAATAAATACTAGCTGAAACACATCTTGAAACTTTAACTACAAATGCCACTGTTGATATAAAATGAGGTCTAATAGATTCTACCTTTAGATTATTTCCTATGAAACTATAACATTTTGTCAAAATATAACAGTTAATTTTACTCATGTAAAATCGTGAAGCAATTTTGTAAAGATGATGATGCATAATGAAAAAAAAATTAGCACATAACAGTGTTGCTCTTTTCCTCCTCAGTGCTGTTTGGCATGTCGGGTCTGCCTTCTGTTTAAGACTGTTGCACGTGTGCACCAGAGAGAAGAGCAGATCATGATCGCGAGCTGGTTCTGTTACACTTGTGCGAAAGTGCAGATGAGAGGCCTTTAGCTGATTGTGAGATTATCATTATATCTGCCTCAGGAGTCCTAAATAGGCTATCACTTGGATGGCCGCTGAAATATCTTCAATGGGAGAACCATGGCATTGTTCTTTCCCTGCTGTCCACGACCCAGTCCGAATAGACCTACAACCCACTATTGGGTCGTGACCCACCAGTTGAGAAACACTGCTTTAACTCACACACACACTCACTTATGTCAGACCCCCTCGCCTCGCTTCTCTCTGACATTTTCTCTGCTGCATGTGTGTGTGGCGCAAGTTGACGAGTCTGACAGGCAGTCGAGGAGGAAAGGAGATGTGCATGCGCAGGTGAGATTCTCCATCCGGTTGCATTTATTTTCTCAATACCGTAGATAAGCAAATGTATATGGTATGAAAACCGTCAATTTTCATACCATGGTATACCGTGAAACCAGTATACCGCTGCAACCCTACTCTCAATATTATATCATGAGGGGTACCAGCAGCTTGCAACATCCCGTTAGGTGCATAAATATTAGCCAAAATCAACCTTTGCCCCTGAATTTCTGATAAAACAATAATGACTCTTCCTAATTTATCTTTACTCTGTTTGAGGCATTTGAATTGTAGATGTTTACTTATCAATGTAATGACTCCACGCTCTTACTTGAGCCAGCACTAAAGAACACATGTCCACCCCATCTCTTCCCAAATTTTTCAGCTTCCTGCGGGGAAAGATGCGTTTCTTGAAGAAACACTATATCACATTTTATTATGTTTAAGAAAATAAATAACCTTCCTTCTTTTTATGGGGTGCCCCAACAATCCACTCATATTAACATTTGACATTTTGACGTCAGAAAAATTAGATTGTGTGTCAAAAATAAAATTATAAAGACCACATTCCCCATTAGTGCAACAATCAAACCCCGAACTTCCCCCCGAATCAAACAAACAGGAAAAAGAAAAACGTGCGCATTAACCCCATGCAGGACAGCACCAACCGGCGTCCATTCCTCTAAACTCAAAAAGTCCATGTACGCCTACGAGAGTCCCCGTGACAACTTTGCCATCAGACTGCTCAAGTCCAGTGCTTCTATTCAAATTTTGTGAGACAGAATTACATAACAGAAAATAATCTATAAAGCAAACTCTAGCCAATAGGCAGAATAAACACAAAGAACGTGTAGATTCATTCGCAAAACTGTATTGAAGGAGTGTCCCTCCACAAAACAAACTCCAGCCTCTAGCAGAACCAGCACACACAAAAAAACGTTCAATTTCCTCAGACAATAAAACGAATGTTCAGTGAGCCGGCTGTTCATGAATGCAGCAGATGACCTAATCCTTCCAATGACCTGCACAAAATACTCCACAAAACCAACTCCAGCCAATAGGAGGCACAAACACAAAGAACGAGCAGATTCATCCACAACTGTCCCGAAGGAGTGTTATTCCACAAAACAAACTCCAGCCGCTAGGCGGAACCAGCACAAAAAGAAACAAAAAAAGGCGCCCAGCTTCCTCGGACGGTCAAGTGTATGTGCAGCGAGACAAGTTCACTTGGAGGCCACATGAGAAACACACCATGACTTCCTCAGTCCATTGTCTTTCATAAAATCATCGCTTGTTGGGGACATGTAAATATTTTGCGGCCATCCTTAGTATCTATTCTCAATTTGGCCGGAAACATCAGTACAAATGCGATTCTCCGTCAATGCAAGAGTTTCTTGAAGGAGTGTTACAACACAAAACAAACTCCAGCTGCTAGGCGGAACCAACACAAAAAGAAACAAAATGGCACCCAGCTTCCTCAGACAGTCAAGTGTATATTTAGTGAGTCAAGTTCACTTGGGGGCCACATGAGAAACACCAAATGGCTTATTCACCCCATTTTCTCTATGAAAGACAATGCTTGCTGTGGGCATGTAAATATTTTGCGGCCACCCTTTGTATCTATTCTCAATTTGGCCGGAAACATCAGTGCAAAAGCTTCATCATTCTTCTGTTGATGTAATAGTTTCTTGCATTCCTTGAATTGATCACATTATTCTCGTCGAATTCACAAAGTCTGGGAACAAGAAAATGCTGTGGTTTTTCCAAGAAAGCTTTCCTTTGCTCCTCGCCTTGCGCAACATGAGATCTTTATCGGGTGATCACAGAAATTTGGCCAGAATTGATTGGGGCATGTCTCCCTCAGCGGATCTGCGAGCCAGGACTCTGTGAGCTCACTCGATTTCCCGCTTATGGCCTGTTATGTCGAGCAGACTCTGGAAGAGATCGTCTAGGAATTTCACCATATCTCAACCTTTTTCATGCTCAGGAATTCCAATAATTCGTACATTGTTTCGCCAATTACGATTCTCCAAATCCTCCAGTTTTTCCCCAAACCTGCTGCAAATCTACTTTGGTCGCTAGCGGATTAACAGCTAATTCCCTCTTCGATGACTCCAGATAATCGATACGTCTCTCGACGTCCCTGATTCTTATAACCAATTCAGAGAATTTCACCTCCATCGATGTATTACAGCAAGATCCTCCAGGTCCGCTATGACTTTCGCCAGCATTACGGACATACTTGCTAGTTGCCGCTGGATTTCTCCCGCTGCAACGTCCAAATTGAGTCCCTGGTCTGCGGGCCTGTCTGAGGTATCAGCTTGAGCACGTAAATGTCTTTTAATATCTCCACAGCCCGAGGATTTTGAATTCTTTGACATGTTGACTTCTTAGAACAGTTATGTAGCAGGGTGTATCGAATCTCACCGGTTTATAACATAAAAAGAATTAAAAACTAGCAAACTGCGCAGAAGCTCGTCATTCACATGTCCAACCCTCGCATGGCACCACACGACTCTCCTCCGATAATTGAATTACTGAAAAATGATTTGCATCCCAGGTGTGAAGGCCAAATCACCATGCTACCAACTCAGAGTGTGAATTCATTAAAAAAAAAAAAAAAAAAAAAAAAATCTGTGGTCTGACCGTCATCTTTGTCTAAAGTTTATAACTCAAATGTTTTTGTGGTTAACACAACAGCAATGTTGGAACGGAAAAATCACATTTTGTACTATATCAACACAAACTATTTCGTCTGAGCAAAGAAGAGATGAAAAGTGATATACAAATAAAAATTACTTAACTTGACAGAGATGACAGCAGATGACCAGAAAAAGTATGCTACAGGGATAAACTATACAAATTTGTTTATTTTACTCCTATTCTGAGTCCCGATCAATACCATGTTTTTGTGCATGTAACAAAAACCTTGTTAGCGACACAGTCAAACAGTTCTATTATACTGTACTAAAATATTTTCCAGGACAAATTACTATTTTCCAGGACATTCAGGTATTTTTCCAAATTTCCATGATTTTTCCATGACTGGAAAACTGCAGTGCAAAATTCCAGGTTTTCCAGGATGCATGGGAACCCACATCAATGACATATTAAAAAGAAACTTGTGAAAAATTTACAGTTAAATTATTCAACATGGTGGGAAAATCACTATATGCACATTTGAGCACCATTTTCTTCCTCTGAACTTTGACCTTGGAAGTTATTTTCCACAAGTTTTTAACATAGATAACACAAATGACATGAAATCAAGGGACTAACATTCTTTTTTAATTATTACAATTATTTATTACTTATTTTTTGCTTTGCTTTTTGCACACTTGATATGCTTTGCACTAATGTTTGACCTGAGAACACAAAATGAGTAATAAACACATAAATAACAGTAAATGTCAGAAGTTGTATACCAGATGAAGGGGACAAGGGATTTTTCAGGCAATTGCCAAATTCAAATATATTTTCAAAAAAAATGTGAAAAACAATCTAGAGTCAAACCATTTTGGTTAATTTAAATAAAAGGTTAGGTTGTAGAATGATGAATTTTAAATGGGGTTTCTTGAATATTTGAAATCTTTTTTATAACAGAAAAATCAAGGAACATGTTTGTTGCCATATTTTTTATAAAACACTCATTTGTGATTTACAAAATTCTGTGTGTTACAATGGACCTTATTCACAGTAGTATCATCTTTAATTTTTGAGGGGAAAGAAAACGAGACTAGTGAGAGAGTGAAAAATATTACACAAGACTTTACATTCTAGAAATCCACAGTGCTAAAAGTGCCCAAAGTTGAATAATCACTTTTATATATATATATATATATATATATATATATATACACACACACATATACACACACAGTGTGTGTGTTACACTTACCTGCACACATAAGTCAAGCGGTGTGACCCCATTCTTGTCTGGCAGATACTTTGCTCCTCTTAAGAGCAGTATTTGAGCGGTGTCTCTCTGACCATGACTGCAATACAATGTCAAATGGGTGTAAATAACATTAATATCAGTTAATATCTTTCTTCCATTTTAAAAAGTTTAGCCTCTTGCTCCTTTTTCTATGATGTCTAGTGTACAGTGTCAGATTTGATTTCAATAACAAAATTGTATCTATTTATTACACAAAAGCTTGGCCAATTATGAATGACTTAAAGTTATCTCTGCATAAGCTCTGCTGCATATATTGACCTCTGACCGTACACACATATGGTGGACTAATTGTAATTGCAAAATATTTGTCTCCTTTTACAGAAAACCCCCTAAATTTCAGAAATGTATTACAATAATTTATAAATAATACTGTATATGTTTACAATCTTATGCTGAACATTCATTTTTTAATATGGTTTTTGAAAGCCTGTGATTCTGGCTCTGTCTGCTTTATGTCCCTGTAAAAAAGTGTTTATCCTTCCCCCCGTTTGTTGACTATCTCGGCCTCAAAGCATGTGCTTTCATGAAAAATATGCCTACACTTTTGTCATTTTTAGAGCTTGACAGTCAGTGGTCACCATCCTCTTTCACAGTGGAAAAGAGCAGCCAAATAACATTTGAGAAATTTTAACTTCTGGGTGAACTATTCCTATAAAAAGGCACAAATGAAGGAGAGATATTTCTTTCGTTCCCCCAACCGGGACACGTGTATGGTTGTTTTACAATATGTAGGCATCACACAAGTCTGTATGAAACTACAAGACAAGAAAAGGCCAGATTTCAAGTTTTAATAACTTATCAATCAAGCGCAAGCTGAATTACTCTTTTTAATGAGCTGATGTGCATAACAGATTGGATCCAATCATCATGAGCCTTGACCAGACTGATGTCAAGGGCAAAATGTAATCAAAACAAAAGATGAATGCAGTGCTGTTGCTCGACAATTGAGCTCATCTAAGTGCATCCGATGCTCCACACATAAAATACCCACAGCAGAATACCAACGTCTTTTCTGTGGCATCCCCTCATCAGGCAGCATTCTTATTAGCTTGTCCTAACAGCAAAGAAAGCTGAATTCCCTTCTGTTATTCTCAAAGAGCTCACAAGCTCTAAGATCCCTGTGTTAAAGGTTATAAACAGGAAAAGACATGCGTCCAAACCCTAATTACCATAATTATGTTTCTTGTGTGGTCAGAAAGCCGTCCAGATTCACTCACTGTTACTTCGTGAAAGGAAGTTAATTTCTTAAGTGGCCCCATGTGCCACAGCTTAGGCTGTAGTGAAATAAACGTAATGATGGAAAACATTGGCAGCTGGTTGATGTGTTTATGGGGTTGATTCTGGTGGGCCGCTCACCTGCAGGCGAAATAAAGCGGAGTCGCTCCAGATACATTGGGTCTGTTGATGTCTGCTCCACTGTCCAGAAGACACTGCACTGTCTGTGAGCACACACAAGAACACAACACAATGACTGGAGGATATCTTTTGAGAATTTTGAGAAAGTGATTCAACCAAAATTTCTACAGTGGCCCCAAAACTTATTTGAGCACTTACCTTTTCTTTCTTTCTTTCTTTTTTTTTAATTTTTTTTTTTTAAAGAAATTATAAAATTTCTTCTTCTCTGAAGTAAAAACAATAAAATGATTCACTTCTTTTAAGACCTTATTTACATTTCTCAATTTCACATCAATTTGCATATGCAAATAAGATTCACAAAATAGGAAGTGGTTAAAAGAAAATAAAGCATTGAAAATACCAATTTCCACCATCAGGACAATAATTAAGAAGTTCCAATCAATTGGATATGTTAAGAATCGGCCTGAAAGAGGATGTGTGTCTATATTTTCTCCACGCACGGTGAGGAGGATGGACCGAGTGGCCAAAAATTCTCAAAGGATCACAGCTGAAAAACTGCAGAAATTAGTCTTGGAGTCAGAAAGTCTCCAAAACTACAATCAGACGTCATCTATATCACCACAAGTTGTTTAGGGGGGTTCCAAGAAAAAAGCCCCTGCTCTCATGCAACAACAAACTCAAGCGTCTTCGGTTTGCCAGACACTACTGGAACTTCAAATGGGACCGGGTTCTATGGTCTGATAAAACAAAAATAGATCTTTTTGGCAGCAATATGGAAAAATCGCTCATGCCCAAGGTTAAATATGGTGGTGGATCTTTAATGTTGTGGGGCTGTTTTTATGCCAGAGGTCTTGGATACATGGCATCATGGACTCTCATGACTCTCATGAAAAACCAACAGATAAAAAAATCAAAACCTGTGTCCAAAACACACATCAAAATCAACACAAAAATAGTTCACTGACCACAAAATCAAGGTTCTGCCATGGCCATCCCAGTCCCCTGACCTGAACCCCATAGAAAACCTGTGGGGTGAACTGAAGAGGAGAATACACCAGCATGGACCTCTGAATTTGAAGGATCTGTAGAGATTCTGTATGGACGAATGGTCTCAGATCACTTGCCATGTGTTCTCCAACCTCATTAGGCATTATAAGAGAAGACTCAGAGCTGTTATCTTGGCAAAGGGAGGTTGCACAAATTATTGAATAAAAAGGTGCCAATAATTATGGCCAATACGTTTTGGAAAAAAAGGTTTATTTAATAATGAGATATTTCCCGTTTCAATTGTTTTACATCAATTAAAGCTTAGATTGTTGTGAATTTTTTGAATGAAAGATCAAAAGGATAAACAATGCAGATATTTTTCACAGCCTTCTTTGCTCATATTTACCAAGGGTACCAATATTTTTAGCCACAACTGTACATCAGAATGAAGACGTTTGTCAAACCTAAGCTGATTCCAAATCACGTATTTTTAGGATACTGCATTTGATGAAAAACTTGCTTCTCCCCTTTACTGCTTTCGCTGTACTATACAGGTATGTACCATTCTTCAGAGTTGGAAATATTTTAAAATGTATATGTTTTTTCCCTAAAACTTTGTCTTTATACGGCATATTGTACCATATCTTGGGTACAGATATCTAGTAAAAGTACAGTTAGTTTCCCAGTTGTATTTTCAGACATTTTTGGCATGTTTTTCCTATCCCAAAATGTGTCACTATCATAGAAATTCACTATAATATAAAGGACTATAATTTATCTATTAAGAATTAGTTTCCATCCTCCCTCTAAAGATAATTTTTATACATTTTCTAAAAGATTTTCACAGCCAAATCAATTCAAATTAAAATTTTAACACATTTCAAAGTACAATCTATAAGATTCGTCAAAATCTAAATGCAAATTTACAATTTAGCTTTAAAATACATAACTTGTTCATACTGAATTGAGTTAATAATTGATGAAATGTAAAAAAAAAACTCAATAATTATCATAATTTTCTTTGTTAAAGCTAAAGTGTGTAATTTCTGCGACACTAGCATCACCGAACGGAATTGCAAAAATAAACAACGTTTTCAAAACAGCTTTCTGAATATGGCCCTCACCTGCAGTTGTTCAAACAGCCAGATAGTCCCACCCCCAACTCAAGCCATTGGTTGCGGGTCTAAGCAGGTCACTCAAAACATACACAGGAATTTTTATAGCCCCACAGAGACACAGTGTTTACAGTTTTTGAGAAAATTAACCTATGAATGGCTTACTTGTAGTTGTCTCTGCATATTAAGCTGGGCCAGAAGAATGTATTTTAACAATGAAAAAGTTATATACTTCAGCTATAATAACTCAAGTTTACTGTATTTTTGACGAAACACCAGGGGCCTGATGTATAAACTTTGCGTACGCACAAAATGGGCATTGAAATGTGCGTAAGCAATTTCCCATGAACATATCGGGATTTATAAAAAAATAAACTTGCCGTAAATATTTGCGCACCGTCTGGACACTCGACTGCGCGTACGCACTCTTTAACTAGTGTGTGTGTGAATTGGCGACTCCAGCTGGACAAATAATGGAATGAACAGATTGATTATAAACTCTGATTTTCATTTAATTTACATTTAGAATAAAAAAAGTATGTAGTTAAGGACTTGAAACAGAAGTAATCGTTATCAAGCCAATAGTCGCCTATATTCTTTTCATGTAACTAATTGAAAAGGCATTCAAAATATAAGCTGTTTTTGGTTTGGGATGCGCTGTGTTTGGAGAACTTTCCCGTGTCATCACAGAGAAGGAACATACAGAGTAGGCCTAACTAAAAATGACAGCGAAGATTTCTAAATTTGACATATTTTCTGTTCTATTACAATCATGTACTGAGATAAGTACAGCCTTTGAATAAAGATTATCTGTAATGCGATGCGCACTTGACTCTGACTGACGTGAAAAGGCTTGGTAAAATGAACAGTAGCTTTAAGACAGGCACTGCTGGCCACATTCAGTAGTCGAACGAACCATTGGAGAGACATGTCTAATCAGAAACAGTATTGTACAGCTGCAAACAGGTACAGCAATGCACATAAAATGTGCATCAAATGTGCTGCCTGCTCCACTTCATCCCAACCCTCATCGCAATGAAACCACCATTCTAGTCTAATAAAAACATTATGAAAGTACATTTGCCGTTCAGCTGTTTTTTGAATCTAAAATACCAGTCAAATATAAAATCTTAGTAATGCGATGATATCAGACAATGCTGCACAAAGTAATAAATATTTAACTTCTCAATAAATACACCCTTAAAACAATTTAAAAGGTTTTCTGAGAAGCAAAATTGCTTAGGTTAGATTTATGTCTGCAAAGATAAAAACATTTTGCTAAGGGATATGCAAGATATATTCTTTGAAAACAAGTTCATATCTTAATAAATAATGTTTCTTCACGGTGCAGTATCTAACCTTATATGTGGCATTTACAGTCTTATTTCTTATAATACATTTTCTCGTACCATTCAACGCAGTAATCATATGTCTGGATGGTGAAATGCATATGACAATTGTATGCAGATGAGGATATGCATAGTAAAAACAGGCATTGTACACTCCATATATGGTTATTTTGGGGAGGAATGAATCACGTGCATGTACGAACAATCTTCTGCTAGACGGGATTTATTAAGGGAACTATGCGCAGGTTCTGGCGACGTACGGTTTTATAAATCTGATTTTTTTTTGTGCGTACACAAAATCTGTCTTTTGTACTTTCGCACACTTTTAGGAAGAAATCTAAGCAGAGTTTTATTCATGAGGCCTCAGGTGTTTTGGTAAATTAGTGTGTAGCTTTAAGAATTGTCACTACCAGATACATATTCTAGGCAATTAAATGCACTTTTTTTTGTTTAAATTAGTCCTGTCAGTAGATTTTTTTTAAAAATTTTATCGCGATTAATCTAAAAACTTTTGTAGGTAATCACGATTAATTGCAGATTTTGAAAATGCTGAAATGTGACTTTTTTTATTCTAAATGCATTTATTTCCATCTTAGGAAAGAAAACAAAAATATATAACAATATAATGCTTCTTTAACATTTTCCAAACAAAACCTTTCACAGTATAAAGATAGAAATGCAGTAAAATAGCAGCAATTTAAGAAAAATTAAACATTTCCCAAAGTCTAAGTGGGAGTTTAACTTCTTGAAAGAACTAGTCTCCCCACTGGTTGCATATTCATTGCAATGGGCATTAAATGTCTCTCATTCTCCACTATATTAATCTGCCAGTAGACTGTGGCTATCCACTTTCCTACAGCAATCATGAAGCTGCGTTCATGATTCACGGCAGAGCGTCAGCGTCAAAAGCCGATTTGTACTCCTTGCTTGAAAACAAATACATCAAAGTACATTGCAGATTTTTTCACAGCCGTCTTTGCTCATTTACCAAGGGTGCCAATATTTTTGGCCAAAACTGTATATCTATTGTTTAATAATTACAAAACTAACAAACTTCTTTTTATGAAATGTTTGCTTGAAAAGTTTGTACTAACTTCCTTTAAAATAAATGGCACTTGGTTTCATATTTTGTTATATAATACAATGTCATTTTTAAGTGTGACTAGTGAAGTATCCAAACACTTTTTCAGGTTTGAAGCCATTTCATTGGTTTTGTTGGCTTATATTATAAACAAGAATACAATTTATCAGTACATTTCTCAGAAACATTTATCATGCTCTATAACTCTGCAATAAATTGAATGGTATCTATGCTAATATTTTTCTATTTGTTTCCCAGTCTCAATCTCTAATATCTCGAGGTTACCAGAGCCGGACAGATCCAACTCCGTTCCTGCTTGGTGTTGGACTCCACTGCTGTGTGATGACGACTAAACGCAGCCAGTGCCAGCCAAACATCACTTCAGTCTATTACAATGGACTTCAGGGGATGAACTGATGCCAACTCCAACCATAAGACATGGGATACTTCATATGCCACTGCCTGAACCTTGAACTTAAGATAGACCTCACCAAAATTACCTGCTGGTTGAACTGCGATGCACCTCACTGATCTCTGCCTGCATCACCTTGGTCTAATGATGGACTACACTCATAAAATGGAATTCATAGACTTTCAATTTTTTTGCCAACAAAAGCCTTCATCAGCCAACTAACAAAGGACAATGCATCTACAGTTGTGCTCAAAAGTTTGCATACCCTGGCAGAAATTGTGAAATTTTGGCATTGATTTTGAAAATAGGACTGATCAAAAAGTCTACTCTGGAAAAAGACGGTGTGGTTGTATCAAGGAGCACAATACGACTATACTTGAACAAAAATGAGCTGCATGGTCGAGTTGCCAGAAAGAAGCCTTTACTGTGCCAATGCCACAAAAAAGCCAGATTACAATATGCCCGACAACACCTTGACACGCCTCACAGCTTCTGGCACAGTGTAATTTGGAGTGACAAGACCAAAATAGAGCTTTATGGTCAGAACCATAAGCGCTATGTTTGGAGAGGGGTCAACAAGTATTGTGCTCCTTGAAACAACCACACCGTCTTTTTCCAGAGCAGCCTGTATTTCTCCTGAGGTTACCTGTGGGTTTTTCTTTGTATCCCGAACAATTCTTCTGGCAGTTGTGGCTGAAATCTTGGTCTACCTGACCTTGGCTTGGTATCAAGAGATCCCTGAATTTTCCACTTCTTAATAAGTGATTGAACAGTACTGACTGGCATTTTCAAGGCTTTGGATATCTTTTTATATCCTTTTCCATCTTTATAAAGTTCCATTGCCTTGTTACGCAGGTCTTTTGACAGTTCTTTTCTGCTCCCCATGGCTCAGTATCTAGCCTGCTCAGTGCATCCACGTGAGAGCTAACAAACTCATTGACTATTTATACACAGACACTAATTGCAATTTAAAAAGCCACAGGTGTGGGAAATTAACCTTTAATTGCCATTTAAACCTGTGTGTGTCACCTTGTGTGTCTGTAACAAGGCCAAACATTCAAGGGTATGTAAACTTTTGATCAGGGCCATTTGGGTGATTTCTGTTACCATTATGATTTAAAAAGGAGCCAAACAACTATGTGATAATAAATGGCTTCGTATGAACACTATCCTTAAATAAAAGACAGTTTTTTTGCATGATCAGTCATATTTTCAAAATCAATGCCAAAATTTCACAATTTCTGCCAGGGTATGCAAACTTTTGAGCACAACTGTATATGAACTTCTACAGTTAATTCAGGATTGACTTCAAAGACATTAGTCATTAATCTTACAGTTCATACAAAATCGTAAAATTAGTTTAAACACTGGCCCTTAACACTTACTTTAGTAAACTCATTTTAAACCATGACCTGCACTGCACACAAATAACTAACATTATATTTGTACTGTTTAGTCAGAGGGGAACTGGCCCCCACAGTGAGCCTGGTTTCTTCTCCCAAGGTTATTTTTCTCCATTAACCAACATCTTATGGAGTTTTGTGTTCCTTGCCACAGTTGCCTTCGGCTTGCTCACTGGGGTTCTAAATACAATTATTATTTAACTATTTAATTATATAATTTCTATACACAATTTACAATCATATTTAATCAAACTACACAATGATTACTCTAAGACTCATTTTCTGTTAAAGCATGATTTTCTTTAAAGCTGCTTTGAAATGATGTGTGTTGTGAAAAGTGCTACACAAATAAAAGTGACTTGACAATAATAATAATAATAAATTAAATGCAGATTTGTGCAAAATGTCAAATATTAAATCTTACAGTCTTGTGTCCATTTTGGCAGGCAACATGTAATGCTGTCTGGCCCATAGCGTCTTCCACATCCACATTAGACACATGTTGAACTAGATCATGAAGCAGTTCTGTCCTTCCATTCACAGCCAGCCAGTGAATCTAATTACAAAAGACAATGAGATGATGATGGAATAGAAAATAAATATACTAAATATAATTGTATAATCATATATAATACAATTTTTGTATTAATAAAAAAAATTCAATATATCCTAATATATAAAATGCACACACACACACACACATATATATATATATATATATATATATATATATATATATATATATATACAGGTGCATCTCAATAAATTAGAATGTCGTGGAAAAGTTCATTTATTTCAGTAATTCAACTCAAATTGTGAAACTCGTGTATTAAATAAATTCAATGCACACAGACTGAAGTAGTTTAAGTCTTTGGTTCTTTTAATTGTGATGATTTTGGCTCAAATTTAACAAAAACCCACCAATTCACTATCTCAAAAAATTAGAATATGGTGACATGCCAATCAGCTAATCAACACAAAACACCTGCAAAGGTTTCCTGAGCCTTCAAAATGGTCTCTCAGTTTGGTTCACTAGGCTACACAATCATGGGGAAGACTGCTGATCTGACAGTTGTCCAGAAGACAATCATTGACACACTTCACAAGGAGGGTAAGCCACAAACATTCATTGCCAAAGAAGCTGGCTGTTCACAGAGTGCTGTATCCAAGCATGTTAACAGAAAGTTGAGTGGAAGGAAAAAGTGTGGAAGAAAAAGATGCACAACCAACCGAGAGAACTGCAGCCTTATGAGGATTGTCAAGCAAAATCGATTCAAGAATTTGGGTGAACTTCACAAGGAATGGACTGAGGCTGGGGTCAAGGCATCAAGAGCCACCACACACAGACGTGTCAAGGAATTTGGCTACAGTTGTCGTATTCTTCTTGTTAAGCCACTCCTGAACCACAGACAACGTCAGAGGCGTCTTACCTGGGCTAAGGAGTAGAAGAACTGGACTGTTGCTCAGTGGTCCAAAGTCCTCTTTTCAGATGAGAGCAAGTTTTGTATTTCATTTGGAAACCAAGGTCCTAGAGTCTGGAGGAAGGGTGGAGAAGGTCATAGCCCAAGTTGCTTGAAGTCCAGTGTTAAGTTTCCACAGTCTGTGACGATTTGGGGTGCAATGTCATCTGCTGGTGTTGGTCCATTGTGTTTTTTGAAAACCAAAGTCACTGCACTCGTTTACCAAGAAAGTTTGGAGCACTTCATGCTTCCTTCTGCTGAAAGATGCTGATTTCATTTTCCAGCAGGATTTGGCACCTGCCCACACTGCCAAAAGCACCAAAAGTTGGTTAAATGACCATGGTGTTGGTGTGCTTGACTGGCCAGCAAACTCACCAGACCTGAACCCCATAGAGAATCTATGGGGTATTGTCAAGAGGAAAATGAGAAACAAGAGACCAAAAAATGCAGATAAGCTGAAGGCCACTGTCAAAGAAACCTGGGCTTCCATACCACCTCAGCAGTGCCACAAACTGATCACCTCCATGCCACGCCGAATTGAGGCAGTAATTAAAGCAAAAGGAGCCCCTACCAAGTATTGAGTACATATACAGTAAATGAACATACTTTCCAGAAGGCCAACAATTCACTAAAAATGTTTTTTTTATTGGTCTTATGATGTATTCTAATTTTTTGAGATAGTGAATTGGTGGGTTTTTGTTAAATGTGAGCAAAATCATCACAATTAAAAGAACCAAAGACTTAAACTACTTCAGTCTGTGTGCATTGAATTTATTTAATACACGAGTTTCACAATTTGAGTTGAATTACTGAAATAAATGAACTTTTCCACGACATTCTAATTTATTGAGATGCACCTGTATATATATATATATATATATATATATATATATATATATATATATATATATATATATATATATACACACACACATATACACACACACATATATACAGGTGCATCTCAATAAATTAGAATGTCGTGGAAAAGTTCATTTATTTCTTGGTAAACGGGTGCAGTGACTTTGGTTTTCAAAAAACACAATGGACCAACACCAGCAGATGACATTGCACCCCAAATCATCACAGACTGTGGAAACTTAACACTGGACTTCAAGCAACTTGGGCTATGAGCTTCTCCACCCTTCCTCCAGACTCTAGGACCTTGGTTTCCAAATTAAATACAAAACTTGCTCTCATCTGAAAAGAGGACTTTGGACCACTGGGCAACAGTCCAGTTCTTCTTCTCCTTAGCCCAGGTAAGACACCTCTGATGTTGTCTGTGGTTCAGGAGTGGCTTAACAAGAGGAATACGACAACTGTAGCCAAATTCCTTGACACGTCTGTGTGTGGTGGCTCTTGATGCCTTGACCCCAGCCTCAGTCCATTCCTTGTGAAGTTCACCCAAATTCTTGAATCGATTTTGCTTGACAAACAATAAGACTGTGGTTCTCTTGGTTGGTTGTGCATGTTTTTCTTCCACACTTTTTCCTTCCACTCAACTTTCTGTTAACATGCTTGGATACAGCACTCTGTGAACAGCCAGCTTCTTTGGCAATGAATGTTTGTGGCTTACCCTCCTTGTGAAGGGTGTCAATGATTGTCTTCTGGACAACTGTCAGATCAGCAGTCTTCCCCATGATTGTGTAGCCTAGTGAACCAAACTGAGAGACCATTTTGAAGGCTCAGGAAACCTTTGCAGGTGTTTTGAGTTGATTAGCTGATTGGCATGTCACCATATTCTAATTTGTTGAGATAGTGAATTGGTGGGTTTTTGTTAAATGTGAGCCAAAATCATCACAATTAAAAGAACCAAAGACTTAAACTACTTCAGTCTGTGTGCCCTCAATTTATTTAATACACGAGTTTCACAATTTGAGTTGAATTACTGAAACAAATGAACTTTTCCACGACATTCTAATTTATTGAGATGCACCTGCATATATATATATATATATATATATATATATATATATATATATATATATATATATATATATGTATGTGTGTGTGTGTGTATATGTGTATATATATATATATAACTATAGATAAATATATAATATAATAAATATGAATATGTATTATTAAAGCAATTACTATACTAATAAATATAAAAGGACACATTCATCATTTAAGAAAATAATTCAAATATACAGCTTTAGAAGAAAAAAAAAATCCACAACAATCAGAAATGTCTATTGGGTGACCTATAATAATAATAATAATAATAATAATAATAATAATAAAAAAGGAAAGCAACAAATGCTACATTGAGGGAAATACTGTAGTTAACAAGATAAAACCATTACTTCAAGACAAAATTACTTCAAATAATATCACTTAATATTTAAAAAAATTATAATCAGATTAATAATTGTTTTATTTTGAATAATTAAAAGTTAGAAATTACATTATATATATTTATATTTCACACAATTAAAAATCACATTAAATTAATTATTAATAACACCAATAATAATAATTTGCCCCAAACTTAGTTTTTATCATCATACTCACAGCAGTCAAGCCTTCATTATTGCAGATATTGACATCAGCGTTGTACTCTAACAGTCTGCCCATACACTTCTTCTGTCTGTGAAAAAATAAAACAATATTGGAGAAGTACATGGGACTTCAACAAATGTATTCTTCAGCATAAAATTGATCACTGTTTCTTTTCTTTCAAATACACACAATTGATTTGGCTATAAACATGGCTGGAGGGGATAGAGAAAATGAATGTGAATGGCTTTGTCTCCAGCAGGTGGCAGTAATGCACTGAGTTTCTTCAACAGTCAGTTTTACCCATTTCTTGCTGCCAGGTGTAGAGGTGTACAGCCAGAAATGTCCTGATAGTTTGGATTCGCTCCACGTTTTAATAGCAGGACAAGACACTCTACTGACCCACAACTGAAACAATGAAATAAAAACTGTTTAAGAAACAACACCAGGTTTTGCTTAGAAGATATTTGGTATGAGCAAGGAAGAACTAAAACAACTTGAAAGCTCTTTGTGAAAAGTATATTTCAACTGGGGTGTCTAAAAAGGGAATTTTAAATAAAAACGTATGTGGTTGTGACATTTCTGTAATTCTTTAAGAAGGTAACAAAAACAGAAAGCCTGCAACTGCAACTTACTTGGCAGCGATGTGTAGAAGGCTTCTTTTAACACGTCCAAAGGCATAGTTGACATCAAACTTGGAGTTTAAAAGCAATTCAGAAACAGACCTATAAGCAAAAAAAAAAAAAAACATCCACAAACGTTATGTACAGTGACTACATAGACATTTTAACATTTAATCACGTCCATGATATGAACTATTGATATATGTTATTAAATTGTTGCTAGTTAAAATGCAAATTCTTGATATCAGCAATGGAATAACTACTAGTAAAATTGCTAAAATTTTACATCAGTAATTTGATTTGCACTAATAAAAACATTAATTATTGGTATAAAAAATTACTTAATTACACAAATACTAGAGGTGTAATGGTTCGAATTTCTCACGGTTCAGTTTGTATCACAGTTTAAGGGTCACAGTTTCGGTACGGTTCAGTATTTGCTTCATTCAAAAAAACAAAACAAAAAAAATAATATTACTGCCAAATCCAAAGAATAAGTAACCACAATATAAACATGGTTACTGTCATGGTTACAATATATAGTAAAATCATGGTTATTATATAGAAACTACAGTACTACTGTTATAACAACATGGTTAACTGTATCAAAACCATGATTTCTGCTCAGAAAACCATGCTGACAGCAGTCATGGTTACTACAATATTACTATAGTAAAACCATGGTTAATTTTTGTCAGGGTCCTTAACTAAAAAAAACAAAAACATATTCTCTAATTACTATATCAACATATTAACTTAATACCTGCACTAATATGCTACATGCATCAACATAGTGTACTTCAAACTCATCTCAACATATTCTATTAGAATGCATACAAGAAGGGATGTTGTGATAATGCTGCTTGAGCATTTTAATCATACATGGAAATCTCACATAAACACCCCAAGCACTTATGTTATTGTTTTATGTCTGTCTGAATTAGCACTGAGTGCCTACTTAAAAATGGAAGGGAGTGTGTGCAGTTTCGGCTCACCTGTGGCTCTTTCCCTGGGTGATGTCGGCGTAAATGATTAATCATGTATCAATGTATTACTATAATGGCATCTTAATGCCATTAATAAAAGCGCATTATTGACATTCGTGATAGATTACAGCAGTGCAAGGAAACAGGAAGAACTTGCGTGCACATTTTAAATAAACCCACACACGCATTATTGACATATAAAACCAGTATACAGCACTCATGTCAAGCGATGTCTGCAAACAGTGCCTGTTTTGTAAACATCTTTTTACCATCGCTGTTGTAAATGACTGCAAAAAGAAAATGTTCCCAGAAAGGAGAAATGCAAGGGGCTTCTCTATCAGCATTTCATTTTCTCCACTTGCCATTTTCAACTACACACAACGCTCGCAGAACAGTGATGTCATCAAGTTGACCCACGTGAAACACAGATGGAGCATATCCATTTACAGATCCATTCAGGTGCATTAGCAGAGGTTGTAACTGTGCCTGTCTGTCTGACACTTTGTTTTCTTGACCAAAACTAGTGCTCCAGATGCGTCATTAAACGTGAGGTGAACCGACCGCGGTGCCAATGCTTCCCGAACCGTGGGTGGTGAACCGTATGGTTCAGTTTTTTACCGAGAACTGTTAAACCCCTAATAAATACCAATTTTTGATATTAAAAATGGACTTTCAACTTGAAGAAAACATAATTACTGATATCTGTAACTATATTTTTACTAGAAGAATTTCACAATGATCTGTCATTCACTCATCTTCAGAGTGCAATTACAGATATCTATATTTAATGTATTACTAGTTGAAATTCCAAATGTACATATCAGCACTTCTTACTGGTAAAAATAATAACTTTTGATATCAATAATTACATTGTTACTAATGCAAATGTCCATTCCAGATATTAACAACTGAATTGCAACTAGTAAAAATGCACATTTCAGATATCTGTAATGTGATTGTAACTAGTAAGAAAGCCTTTTAAGATATCTTTAATTACCTCTTAAACATGTTGAAATTCATATATCAACAGATAAAAAGTAGCACTTTTAATAGTTGAAATAAAAATTTTTATATCAGTAATAGATGTAATTGTAACAATGTAATTACATAAAAATTGGTATAAATTTTACTAGTACGTACATTGCTGAAAACTAGTGAGAAATTTATTACAGATATATGTAATCATGTTTTGAACAGGAGTGAAATTCTACACTGAAAAAAAAAAGGTTTAAATTTACATGATTTAATCATGTAAATCGTTTCCACATGAATCAATTAAGTTACATCAACATAGGTCTCCTAAGCAACCAAATTGGCCCAGTTGCTAGGGAGGGTAGAGTCACATGGGGTAACCTCCTCGTGGTCGCTATAATGTGTGATTCTCGCTCTCGGTGGGGCGTGTGGTGAGTTGTGCATTGATGCCGTGGAAAATAGCGTGGGCCTCCACATGCGCTATGCTAACGTGCTCAAAAAGCCACTTGATCAGATGCGGATTGACGGTCTCAGATGCGGAGGCAACTGATATTCGTCCTTCGCCACCCGGATTGAGGCAAGTCACTACGCCACCAAGAGGACTTAGAGCACATTGGGAATTGGGCATTCCAAATTGGGGAGAAAATCACAAAAAAAAAAAAAAATAAAATAAAATAAAATAAAATAAAATAAAATAATATATATATATATATATATATATATATATATATATATATATATATATATATATATAAAATAAAAAAATTACATTAACATATTTTTCCTCCTGGTTTAGCTCATTAATTCTTTGTCAGAAAAAATAATTTGTTGATGTTATTTCAACAAAATGGAATAAAGTTATTTTTAAATGACCCAATTAAGGAGCCTCAAAGTGATCTTATATGTGTCCAAAACATGATTAAGTTATACATACAATTTTCATGTCACATTATTGATTTTCACTACCGTTCAAAAGTTTGGGGTCACTTCACTGAAATGTTTCTCATGATCTTAACAATCTTTTGATCTGAAGGCGTATGCTTAAATGTTTGAAATTAGTTTTGTAGACAAAAATATAATTGTGCCACCATATTAATTTATTTCATTATAAAACTACAATTTTATTTAAAAAATAAAAAAAGTTTTTGAAATTGATGACTTGGACCAAATAATAATGAAAAGCAGCCAATAAGTGCCCAACATAGATGGGAACTCCTTCAATACTGTTTAAAAAGCATCCCAGGGTGATACCTCAAGAAGTTGGTTGAGAAAATGTCAAGAGTACATGTCTGCAAATTCTAGGCAAAGGGTGACTACTTTGAAGATGCTAAAATATAACACAGTTTTGATTTATTTTGGATTTTGTTTAGTCACAACATAATTCCCATAGTTCCATTTATGTTATTCCATAGTTTTGATCACTTTACTATTATTCTAAAATGTGAAGAAAAAAAAAATATATAATAAAGAATGAGTAAGTGACCCTAAACTTTTGAACGGTAGTGTATGTTCTAAGGTTATGCTAGTTGGCTAACTTTTAGCCAGCAATAGCATCCAATAGCATGCTAAATGCTAAGTAGTAATTGCTCCTTGAGTGAAGCAACATACAGCATGTTATTTGTGTACCCGTCCTCAACACATGCAAAAGCACCACTCTTTACCACAATGGTAACCCAGTATAACAGAATCTGTTCTAAATAACAACATTAAATACTATAAAGTCTCCCCCTTTTCTCATCTTACTCAAAAATACATAAAATAACACTTAATTCCAACATTTTTACTCTCTCCATAAAGATCCATGCAAAGCATGCTGGGAACTACAAATTCCCTGCTCAATTTCAGTTGTCAACTAAAAATATTTAAGTAGTCGCAACATTCATTGATTAAGTAAACTTCCGTTTAAAAAATTTAAATAGATTAAATACAATGAAATTAAGTGTGTTTTAGAACTGTGTTGCTTTGGCTTATTTTAATTAATTAAATTTAAAGGTGCACTCAGTAATTAAAAAAGTTTAACTCCTAAAGACATGAATTGTAATTTTGTAATATATGTAGGAAATCATGAGCACTCACATTTAAATGAAGAGTCCAGTCATATCAGTAACCTTATAAAAGCTGTTTTGTTCTACATGGAGAGGGTCCGCACATGGGGGTGGCCATGTTAGAATCACATGACCGGCTGAATACTACTCTCTTAATCTCAGTAACCATCCTGTTATTTGACACTTTCACTCATTGATTAAAGTAATCATGGCTGACTGTGAATTAGGGCTGAAATGATTAGACAACGTTATCGACAATGTCAACAATAAAAAATTGTCGAACAGTCATTTGATCTCATTTAAAATAACATGAACAGCACTGCAGCTCGCGCCTGACTGAGGAGAGGAAGAAAACAGCTCACAGTCCAGATGCACTCCAAACTTTCCAAACAGCTTCAGGTGATGTAGATCGCAAAGTATGAGGGAGATTATAATTATAATATATTTATATAATAAATATAATAAAGTGTAATTTTTTCAGTGCTAAATTGAAAATCTAGTAACAGATTTCAATAATTATGTTTTTACTAGTAGAAGCCTAATTACTGATTTAGAAAATTAGCATTTTCGTAGTAATTCCACTGTTGAAATCAAGAAAGCTTTTTGCATGTGATTAAAAGTCAATTTGGCTTTCCATACAGTGACACACACTGTCAATATGTGTAGAAAGATATTTTGAACTGTTGTTTCCAGGTGCATAAGAATGGGTGGGCAAATAACATTGCACACTGTAGTTAAGCCACAACTGAGGTAATAGCTATCCATCCAACGAGTCCAAGTTTCTATGTTCTTGGATAAAAAATAAATAAAATACAAAATGTAAAAAAATTGGCAAATCCTGCTTATGTCCCTGCTTGCTTCTCTTTTTTCTCCCCTGCCTGAAAGAACAATGAAAAACTGCCTTTATTTTTTTGTCCAACCAAATGATTATCATATAGTCTCACACTGTTTCCTCTGAATTTGAGCAAAATTGAGCCTAACCCATCTGTTACAGTACAGATCATAGTCTTAGAGACCCAATTTCAGTCATATTACAATTATGACAAAATGTGTAATTACTAAGAGGGAGTACTACTGCCTAAAGGCCTTTGCACACCAAACATACATTTTCTCCTTGCCATTTTGAATAGAAATAATGGATTACTATGAAGACATTTACACCTCAAGCACTCATTCACTCACAACAAAGCAAGTTTTTTTTACAGTGAGAGTGTCAATTTTTATTTTCTTCGCCCGGCGATGAAGTGCCCTGAACAATTAAATGCTTTGGATCACGTGTCACGAGCCACTGCAGTTTCCAAAAGCAGCAGGTGGCGCTAAAGCACAGAAAGCTGTTTGACCACTCTGTACTGTATATTAATGGCGTGAATGGGCTAACGCCGGTCATTCACCTTGCTTTTAATGTGCAAGGACAATTCGTCTGCAATACGTTTCGCATTATCGCATCGCCTCTGGTGTGCAAAGACCTTTAAGGGAGAGCAAAATGTGACATCCTGTGACTTCCATTGCTCTCATAGTTGCTGATTCATGAGCTGTTATAAATACTGTAAATAGTTGATAATAATACTGGGATAGCTGTAGGAGTGGCTGCCATTCTATTTGTTTTGGTAAACAGAGAGTTAGTGAAGTTATTGTATTTTTGATTCTCTTTTCATCTGGTTTTCATTCAGGGAGGAAGTTTTGTTTTCACCTTTGTTCACCTCTGAAACCTGTGCTTCCACTTGATAAACAATAAAAAGAAAGAAAAAAAAGAATAGTTTATTGTGTTCTGGTTTAAGTCGTGCCCTTACCCTAGATGGGAATGTAACAAAATACATTCAGATTGACATGTTCATTGTAAAAACTATGACACTCACCTGTGCTGGTCAGCCATGACCATGGGCATTAGGGTGTACACAGCTGTTTCACTATCTACAAGATGAAGAAGAAAGAAGTACATGTCTTTGATGTCTTTTGCAAATAGTGTATTTGAATTGCTTTGGAAGATGAGTGCTTATTAAACATTTTGCAGATTTGGGAAGAAACCATGTAACAATCACCAGTTAATGTGTGAATAACAGAAAGCTCTTTCTGACACATGGACCTTTACATACACTGGTGGCCAAAAGTTTGGAATAATGTACAGATTTTGCTCTTATGGAAAGAAATTGGTACTTTTATTCACCAAAGTGGCATTCAACTGATCACAACGTTAGTCAGGACATTAATAACGTGAAAAATTACTATTACTACAAAATCAGAACTTCTTAAACTACTTCAAAGAGTTCTCATCTAAAAATCCTCCAAGTGCAGCAATGACAGCTTTACAGATCCTTGACATTCTAGCTGTCAGTTTGTCCAGATACTCAGGTGACATTTCACCCCACCCTTCCTGTAGCACTTGCCATAGATGTGGCTGTCTTGTCGGGTACTTCTCACGCACCTTACAGTCTAGATGATCCCACAAAAGCTCAATGGGATTAAGATCAGTAACACTCTTTTCCAATTATCTGTTGTCCAATGTCTGTGTTTCTTTGCCCACTCTAACCTTTTCTTTTTGTTTTTCTGTTTCAAAAGTGGCTTTTTCTTTGCAATTCTTCCCATAAGGCCTGCACCCCTGAGTCTTCTCTTTACTGTTGTACATGAAACTGGTGTTGAGCGGGTAGAATTCAATGAAGCTGTCAGCTGAGGACATGTGAGGTGTCTATTTCTCAAACTAGAGACTCTGATGTACTTATCCTCTTGTTTAGTTGTACATCTGGCCATCCACATCTCTTTCTGTCCTTGTTAGAGTCAGTTGTACTTTGTCTTTGAAAATTGTAGTGTACACCTTTGTATGAAATCTTCAGTTTTTTGGCAATTTCAAGCATTGTATAGCCTTCATTCCTCAAAACAATGATTGACTGATGAGTTTCTAGAGAAAGCTGTTTCTTCTTTGCCATTTTTGACCTAATATTGACCTTAAGACATGCCAGTCTATTGCATACTGTGGCAACTCAAAAACAAAGACAATGTTAAGCTTTGTTTAACAAACCAAATAGCTTTCAACTGTGTTTGATATAATGGCAAGTGATTTTCTAGTACCAAATGATCAATTTAGCATGATTACTCAAGGATAAGGTGTTGGAGTGATGGCTGCTGTCTAGATTTGATCAAAAATGACTTTTTTCAAATAGTGATGGTGCTGTTTTTTTACATCAGTAATGTCCTGACTATAGTTTGTGATCAGCTGAATGTCACTTTGGTGAATTAAAGTACCGATTTCCTTCCGAAACAGCAAAATCTCTACATTATTCCAAACTTCTGGCCGCCAGTATAAATTCTTCAGTGACCTTATGTGATTATGATAAGTTTAATGCATTCTAATCTTTATCAGCATATACTGTATATTTCAGAATATGGTAATAACCAGCGACCTACCCTTTTGATTCTTCATGATTGACAAAAGGCATCATTACAGGGGTGAGACCGTATTGATTGTGTAATCAGTTTTAGCTATTTTACAGTAGTTTACCATATATGGGTCAATCACACAAAGTCCATCAAGAACATGTATGGGTCATATTTCACCCCAAAATCAAAAGAACAAAAATAAGAAATTATCTTTGCTTAAAGAAAACAAGCCTGTTTTAAATGTAAGATTTTTTTTGTTGTTGTTGTTTTGTTCAGCATTATGATATTAATTTCATGACATTTTCTCCATTTTATTTCTTATAACTATATGGCAAAAAATAATAAAATATATATATTTTTTATATAAAATATGTATACATCATTGTAGTATTTGCAATGCCACTTCCTGATTTTAAATACATTTGTGTATTTGTAGTAAAAACTATAGTAATCACAAAATATACCATGGTTTTACTACAGTAACCACATTTCATACATATTCAAAATAAACCATAGTAATATTTCAGGAAAACCAAAATGATGGTAATTAAAACTATTATCAAATCTGCCAATAAAAATTACTACCGTTTTACTAAAGTAACACATGTATAATTTGTGGTTTAAAAAAAAAAAAGAAAGAAAAAAAGCATTTTTATGCTATTTTCCCTTTCTTTTTATTACAGTAATACGAAAAAAAGAATGATATATAATTTCAAATATAAGCTATCTATACAGCATTGTGGACATGTTTTCTTTATATTAAACACATTTAATTTTAGGTATTTAGTATTAATTGACCATATATGGAAAAAGCCGGATGAACGTGTAGGGCCGTAGTCGGGATCCTTCCCGGAAGCAGAGATGGCTACAATGTATCAGGGTCGCCTTGACAACTTCGATGGTTCGAAAATAAAACGAATGTTTGTAAATAAATAGCACTGTGTGCCATCTCACCTTCGGGGAGCTCTATTGTCCTGGCGCGGCGCAATGAGCGCGTTAACCGATTCAGCTGCACATTCAGATGTTCCATCGCCCGTTCCATCATATGAGACGCCAAACAGCAGGAATTCAACTCATGGAACTCTTATTCTGTCTCTGAACAGCCAAAGAGTCGATCTCTTCCATCTGCTGTGGGGTTTAGGGGCTGTGTCCACGGCTCACGCCAGCGAACAACATCCCTCGATCACTCTGATTCATTTTGGACAATATTTCCTCATGGTCACTAGTTTCTTCCTGTTTTCATTGCAATGCAGCATGGGAAATGTAGTCTAAGCACTGATACACAATTTGATCACATGACGTTATAGTTGATCATTATAGTTTGTTAATACACAAATAACTCTTAAATGGTTACACAAAGTAGCTACAAATATCTGCAGTTTTTAAATGTTAAAATTATTTATCTTATCCCAGCTCGATATGCCATGTCAACTATAAATAAAACATTTGTGGGTTGATTTTACATAAAACTATAATAGCCCAACACATCAACACTGGCTCGACCAATGATATGAGTTTTAGGCAGGATTATCTGTTTGCTCAACCAATGGCTTTTTAAAGGTGCACTCAGTATTTTTTCTGTTTGTCATCATTTGTTGTATTAGGCTGGTCATGTGATCTCAATGTGGCAGCCCCCGTGAGAGGACCCTCTTCATGCAGAATAAAACTGCTTTTATACTGATATGAATGGAGTCTTGATCTCATGTAAGTGCTCATGATTTATACCTATGTTTCAAAATTACTATTCATTTCTTCAGGAGAAAAACTCTTTTACTGAGTGTTCCTTTAAGATCTATAAGTACATGGCAGACTTAATGTTCATGTTGAATAAAGGGAGTTTCATAGTTGAGGTAATTTGTAGTTTTCATATAAACAAAGTAAGAAATGTGACTGTGTGTATGTTGGTGTTTGACAATTAAATGTATTTAAATATTGTGATAAATGTTTTGCTGATATAGAATTTTCTGATCTAAAATGTATCTCATAAAAACAAGTTGACACGTTTGGCATAACAGGCCTTACTGATTTTTGGGCAGCTGTATTATATTGCTCTTGTTATTTGGTAGAGATTGGACTGATTGATTCATTATAAGAAAACAGATGTGACTTAAAAACAAAATCACAAATTAGGCCCACCATATTGGATCACTTAGCAACCATAGCTGAAGTGAACTCTTATGTAGCTATTGGAAGATGGATCTGAATTTTAAAGATATGAAGAAAATTAATGATGTTTATGTTGAATTATGCTGTGCATCAGCATTTGTTTTGGACACATCTATTGTAGAGTGAGGTTTGAACAGTAGATGAGGATATCCGACAGCTGTGATTAGTGGTGGCTCGTACTTTATATGGGGACTAGCACTAATAAGCCCAAATCCGCGATAATGTTGAGCACAGTTATGTATTGTTAGAATGAAGCAGTGCTGTTTCTGTAGTGCCAAACTTTTATTTAAAAAAGTGCTTTCAAGTATCTGTATGACTTCAAACACACAATAATTACCAAGTTCAATATGACAACTGCATTATCACCAAAAAAAAAAAAAAAAAAAAAAAGATTCAATGGAAATGCTTCAAACAAACTGGACATTCAATAAATCGCTTCATTACTTAGAAACTGTTCAGCCTACATGACTCCATCTTCATTCAATTCTTTACATGACAAAAGTAAATGCACTTATACATACTGTGTGTAATCCAGAAAACAAATGAAGTGTTGTACTATAATTATCTTAGATATAATATGGATGGTTAATGTCTCACACAAGAAAACATGACTTAGGAAATGAGGAAAATTAAGATAGATAGGAGGCTAAACTCAGAGGTTCTGTATACTGTATATCACAACAACAACATTGTATTAAGAACACTGCTTGACATTGATTTGCTTTATTTTATATTACAACCATGTCATGTGTTAATTTAAATAACCAAAAAGTAACAATCATGGCCCCACTGCAGTTTTTCAAAAGTGTAGCTATGGCAGTTTGCTTGTCCCACCACAGTTACTGTAGTTGCATCTTTCAGGTAAAAGTTTTGAAGAAGGTTAATTTTTCAGGTTGTCCTACAGATTTTAATTAATTGAATCAAATAGTTAGCAAATTTGGAGTAAGTCATGGTGTAAATCTGTAAACAAACAGCATTATATGATCTAATGGTGAAGGCAAAAGTCCAAATTATCTAAATCTTGTTCCAAATACATAAATATCCAGTCAGAGATTTTTCAGTTCTTCAAAATGCTGATAAATGTTTGTTAAAATAAATCTGTCTCATTTGTGAATTAAAGTACCAATTTCCTTCCGAAACAGCAAAATCTGATCATTATTCCAAACTTTTGGCCACCAGTGTATATGTTAACATTAGATAGATAATGCACTATGAACTAACATGAACTTATAATGAACAATTGTATTTTTATTAACTCAAATTAAAGATTAATAAATGCTGTAAAAAATTATATTGTTCATTGTTAGTTCATGATACCTAATGCATTAACTAATGTTAGCGAATGGAACCTTTCTGTAAATGTTACCAAAATATTTTTCCTTTTCTAATTAATATGACATTCTTCACTGTCTTCCAGGACATTCAGTAAAACCCAAGAGTCTTGCAGTAAAGCTTGTAATGAAATATATCCTTTACATGTCTTCTCTGGAGGTTTTGGAAATGTTCTGGGAGGTGGTGGGGGATTCAGGTTCAAAAACATCATCTTCCATTCCTTCTTCAATCGGCTTCATAGACGTGGATGCTTTTGTCAGAGGATTTTTCTCTGTAAAGAACAGGCACAGTCAAAAAACTTTCATTGTATTAGAACAGTATGTGCTACTACCAGTCAAATGTTTTTACACAAATATCCATTCTTTATTCATTCTATTTTCCATATTAGAATAATAGAATATGCCATAGCAAATGGAAGAATGTGAATTATGTATTAAGCAAAAATGGTAAAAAAAAAAAAAAAAAAATCTAAGCTCTTTTATTTGAGCTACTTCAAAGTAGTTCACCTGTTGGCTAATTTACATTCACTATCCGCTCCAACTCATCCATTAAAAAATAAATACATTTTTTTTGGACATTTTCTTGTGAATAAATTGGCATGTAGGCACAATTTATATTTTTCTGAAAAACTAATTTCAAGCATTAAAGCACAATACTTTAGATCAAAAGGTTTTTAAGATCATGAGAAAACACACATTTAGTCAAATGTGTACAAACATTTGACTTGTAGTGTAAAATGTATTATAAGGTCAAATAAAGACTTTATAATACATCAACATTATAAACAACTATTTACACAGCATGGATGATACAGAAGTAGTTTTCAGAAATCATTCACTTTTTGTACTGTTTTACAATTCTACATTAGCATCACAGTAATACTGTGATGAAAAAAAAAAAATCACACAAACAATAAACTTACAACTTTGTTATATACACTCTGTGCATGTTATAAAAAATTAGAAGAACTCAAAATGTGTGGGCTGGGAATCATTTGAGTTTTGTTCCTGACAGAAATTATTTTATTGCGACAATTAGTACAGTCCAACATTTTTTATGCAAATTCTAGATTGGTATATTTTGGAGTTGATTTGTTTTAACCTTACAACATTTTTGTGTTCATGAAAAATCAAAGTGGGATATGATCTATTTATCAGATTTAATAACTGTAACCCCTGTTTTAGGAATCACTGCTTTAATTCACTGTACAAATAGACATTTTTAGATGTCTATTAATGGAGTTTCTTAATGGAGGAAGAATATGTGCTACATTTACTGGAGTCAAAACAGTTTTTGAAATATTGACAAGATGAATTTAGATGAAATTTATATGAGGATGAATATGGGCTTGTGCAAACTCATCAAATGCAGTTGTTTGGATGTTAATGGTTAACTTCATAACAAGCCTGGTTATCAGAGGTCACGTCTGAGCACTAAAGGGAAGTTATTCTACAATCTGGTTATGTTTAAAATGATAATTGGGTCATTTTGGTGGGGTTGGGGAAGAGAAAGACAGTGAGAATAAAAGAAACCATCTTACACCCCATCAGGCCCGATCTGAGGTCACAGCTAGAGGAGGAACAGGAGGAGAAAACATTAGCTGACACCCGATATTAATAATTTTAAATCAAACCAATGTGTTGAGCAACACCACAAATTTAGTGTCTATTAGCAGCTCACACTGGAACAGATGCAGTGCAGAGTGGAGATGAGAAGGAATGAAAATTAGAAATGACATGACTTGAATTTAAAGACCCCATGAAATCAAAATCAAAGTTTTATGGCTTTTAGTTCATGTTGAGTTGAGTAGTTACAACTACAACTAACTTTTTTCAGTTTCATGACAGTAGCGCAGCTATTTTCACAATAGTGTAGCTTTTCCAGCAGCAAGCTACATTTTCCAATGATTAGCATCACAAAACACTACATTTGTCACATTTCAAAAGTAGCAATGGAGCAGACGGAGTAATCAAACACGCTCACCTTACCCATCCTCTCTCTCTCATGTAGTGCTGGGAAACCAAATCATGTAAGTGAATCGGTTCTTTTGGACAGTTCATATACAGCTAATGAACTGGTTAAAATAAACCATTCACTTATTTTTTGTGTACATTTTTATTCAATTTAATGTTCTCACCCTTTTTTGTTTAACCCTTATGAAAATTAACCATTGCTTTACTGTAGGAATACACTGATGAGACAAAACATTATGACCACCTGCCTAATATGCTGTTGGTCCTCAGCGTGCCAACACGACGTGTCGTGGCATGGACTCTACAAGACCCCTGAAGGTGTGGTACCAACACATTAGCAGCAGATCCTTCAAGTCCTGTAAGTTGCGAGGTGGAGCCGCCGTGGATCGGATTTGTTGATCCAGCACATCGCACCTATGCTCATTTGGATTGAGATCTGGGGCCAGGCTAACACCTTGAACTCTTCATCATGTTCCTCAAACCATTTCCGAACAATGTGTGCAGAGTGGCAGGGCACATTATCCTGCTGAAAGAGGCCACTGCCATCAGGGAATACCATTGCCATGAAGGGGTGTACCTGGCCTGCAACAATGTTTAGGTAGGTGACACGTGCCAAATTGTTGTCCAGGACCGAGGGTTTCCCAGCAGAACATAGTCCAGTGCATCACACTCCCTCCACTGGCTTGTCGTCTTCACACAGTGCATCCTGGTGCCATCACTTCCCCAGGTAAACGGTGCACACGTACATGGCTGTCCATGTGATGTAAAAGAAAATAGGACTCATCTTCCACTGCTCCAAGGTCCAGTTCAAACACTCGCATGCCCATTGCAGGTGCTTTCGACGGTGGACAGGGGTCATCATGGGCACTCTGACTGGTCTAACGCTATGCAGCCCTATACGCAGCAGGGTGTGATGCACTGTGTGCTGTGACACATTCCCCCCGTAGACCTTCTGTCTGTTCGGACCAGATGGGATAGCCTTCGTTGCCCTTGCGCATCGATGAGCCTAGGGAGCCCAACACTCTGACACCAGTTTGTGGTTTGTGCCTCCTTGGACCACTGTTGGTAGCACCCCACAAGCCTTGCCGTTTCAGAGATGCATTGACCCAGTCATCTGGCCATAACAATTTAACCCTTGTCAAAGTCGCTCAGGTCTTTACTCCTGCCCATTTCTCCTGCATTCAACACGATGACTACGAAAACTGATTGTTCGCTTACCATTGGTCTACACACACATTGGCCTTGTTAAGAAATTATCAATATTTTTTTTTCTCCCATTTTCTCCCCAATTTGGAATGCCCAATTACCAATGCGCTCTAAGTCCTCGTGGTGGCGTAGTGGCTCGCCTCAATCTGGGTGGCGGAGGACGAATCTCAGTTGCCTCCACGTCTGAGACTGTCAGTCCACACATCTTATCACGTGGCTTGTTGAGCGCGTTACCGCAGAGACCTAGCATGCTGGAGGCTTCACGCTATTCTCCGCGGCATCCACGCACAACTCCCCACCAAGAGCTAGAACCACATTATAGTGACCAGAGAAGGTTAACCCAACGTGACTCTACCCACCCTAGCAACCGGGCCAATTGGTTGCTTAGGAAGCCTGACTGGAGTCACTCAGCACGAAGAAATTATCAATATTAATCGCTTCACCTGTGAGTGGTCATAATGTTTTGGATCATCGGTGTATACTGTAGTAACCATGGTTAATTTTGCGGTGACTGTTTTTACTACAAATACCATGGTTAAATTTAGGGTTGTGCGAGACTAGTCGACTAGTCGAATAAACGGTTCTGATGCTGCTAGTCGACACTGGAATTACTAGTCGGTTAATATTTCCCCCCATTAAACTGATAATAATTTTTACACATTTACGTTTGGCTTTATATTTGCACTTAAATTACTGTCATATTAATGTTACATATTTTAAATAGAATTAATAATACAAATATTATTTAAAAAAAAGAGGATTTCTGGAGCAGATACAGAGTTTAATTTCACCTCAGGCTGCACATGTGTTTTCTCTTCCCTCTCTCACTCGCAGCACGTGCAGGAAAATGTCCTCTCGCTAGACAAGCAAACTCAGCAAAGGAGTTATGAAATCACTTCGGTGGTGCGGGAATCGGCTTTCCAAACGTTTGAAAGTCCCTAAGGATGTTTTCACATTTGAGTCTTCTTTACATCTCTGCATGCTTGGATGTTATTTTTCCGCTGAGCGGGGTGAGTCAAGTCCAGTTTTTCACAGTTTGTTTCATGTTGACGTGTTAATTTTACTCATTAAAAATTTATGCTTTTGAGTAAGTAGCCTAGAAAATAACTGTTTTAGACTAGGTAGACTAGGTATGCCATTTTTAACAAGGTGCCGACTGCTTAACATGTTAAACTATCTTTTATTCTGTGTGCACATCAAGTTTAGAATACATTAGGTTTATTGCAGGCTACATCACAGGCCTATTTTTTTTACATCGTAACTGTTATTGGTTAATGTTCTTTACTGAACAGCTGTCATATTAGATCAATGGTTAATGCACGACTGCACGTCATGAAATACGCACAACTTTTCGGCATATTTTTTCTCTCATAGATTTGGCTTACCTGTTAATTATTTTTAACAATGTCCTGACTGTTTTAATATGTTAAGTAACTTTTACTTGGTGATTTCCGTTTAGAACAGGCTTTTAGGGTTGTTCCATTGATCCTGCACTATTCATTCAATTGTTTTCAATAAATATGTCTGTTAAATATTCGCTAACGTTGATTCAGTGAATGCATGTCATGTTCTATATTTAATGTACAATGATCATATTTCAAGCCGAGCACGTCGCAGATAAATGCCCCTTTTCCGTGGAATTTAGTGTTGGATTTGGAATAGATTAAGTACTTTAAATGGGTCGCATAATTTTTTTTTACTGTTTTCTGAAGGTTGGTTTCTGTTTAGACTAGTCGACTAGTCGGTTACAAAACTTCTGTTTAAACGACAGTCAAATTAGTCGTAGCACACATCCCTAGTTAAATTATGGTTAATGTAGTAAAACCATTATTAAGGTAATGTCACCCTAATTCTGCAATCTTGCTTTCTTGCAGTCTTGGTCATAACTTGCAGAATTCAGTCATATCATCTAAATGTTATATATCTAAAATATTTTATTCTTTAGGTTTTTTATGCTTCATGTATTTAGCTTATTTTTGTTATAAGCATGTAGTGTAGTTAACTACTTAATAGAAAAAAAAAAAAAAAGAGTAGCTTGATTGTGGTTTAACTACTTTAAATTATGAGTAGAATGTAGTTTGGGAAGATACACTGACTACATTTACATGGACACCAGAAAGCAGGTTATTGTGAAAAAGCAGCGTTCCCATTTACATGCACTGTATAAGTGGCATACTTTTTACTCCTGTATACATGCGGCTCGGTCAGTAAGCAGCTATCTCCACAGCAACATAATTTCCCCGAGACACTTGTGTAAAAAACATGGCATCTGAAGAAGACTTCATTATTTTTTCCCCCGTTGCTTAGTTTTATTTGCAGATAATCCAGAGTTGTTGCTGTGTTTGTTTTCTTAACTTTGTATCGTGACCTACAGCGGAATTGCGCTGCAATAGTGGGGTTTCCCTCTTACATAAAACTCTGGCATTCCCTCAATGTACATCATGCATATAAGCAAGGGACTGTCGATATTTTACATTGGTGTGTATAAATGGGTATCGTTTATAGTGTATGTGTTTTTCCCACTGTAGTACCAGAAATGTTGAATTCTTTCCGCTGTGTTGACTTTTTGCCTCCATGCTATGATGCACTCTTCAATCACCCATCAGAACGTCGCTAATGTGTTTACATGGCCACAAAAGCCACGTTCTCTGGGAGAAAACCTGGTGTGTTAAACCGCTTTCTCTTAATCCCTTAAGTGGCGTAAGGAAATTGGCGTGCTTGTTTACATAATGTTTCAGGACGCCAGTTTCTGCAAAAACCCTGGAATAAACCGTTTTCTATAGTGCATGTAAACGTGGTCAGTTTCAAAGTAACTTCCCCAACACCTGAAACCATCTATCTAGTGTAGTCCTAAACTGTCACAAAATTAACTTTTAGCAGAAATATGCATGCTGAGTTGCCTTCTTCAATAAATACGTTACAAAAACATTGATGACTCATACTGCACACTCATTGTATCCGATCAAGTGCTCTTTAGAACAAAAAATTCACCTCCACCTAATGCCACCTTACTCTGACTAGTGATAGCAAGTAGCAAATCATGTTCATGGCTGTTACGTAAACTAAAGGCTTTTGGCTATTTAAAAAAAAGTGAACAAGTCCTTCAATATGTCCCATCCAACTTCCTGTTTCAATAGGGAATATATCAACACTGCACTTGTCAAGGCGATTCACAGGGACTTTAAACAAAGCTTAGGAGAGATGGAGACAGGTGGGAATTGTGTTCTGGTCTGGATCAGCATTTGTGGTTATAAAGAGTCTGATATCAGGGTGTATTGAGTGACTTGTGGTTAGTGCTAGAAATACAGCTTAGCACTGTTAGAGATGTATAGCTCAAAAAGAGATCTGCTGAGACTTACGGTGCAACGACCCAGCCGACCCGCCTCTCAGGATCTGATTGAGCACATCATCAGTGTCACTGGTGCTGGCCATACTGTTCCTCATCTGCATCATAGAGAGCTGAGAGCACAGGCTCGGCTGACGGTCCATCTTCTTCACAGCCTGAGATTCAAGCACCATAATTACACTCACAATCTCTAGCACATCAGCATTTTCTCACCATGTTTTTCTAGTTGATAAAGCATTTGTAAAAAAATGACAACTGTTGTGTTTTTAATTTGGTTGCTGGTGTCCCCACAAAGCTTCTAAACTAGATTAACCAGCATGATTTATTTATTCAACCAGCTTCAACAGAAACACTGGTCTGATTGACGAGCATTCATGGTGGTCCACCAGCTAGACCAAGCACCAAACCAGCACTAACCAGCATAAATCAATTCATGCTGGTGTAAGCTGGTATTTTCAGTTAGGAAGTCATCAAAACATTTTGTTTGATATTGAGTCATTACTGGTGGACTTGTTTTAAAGGAATGTTCCCATTTGATACAACTTAAGCACAATCGACAGCATTTGTGGCACAATGTGGAATAACCAAACTCTTTACTAGTGTGTTTGCTAAATAAAAATTTTACGATGTGATGCACTTCATTCATAAAAACAATCTCATAACTGTTACGCATTGATGTTAAAATCTTGCTATTCTCATATAATAGTGCGACTGATGCCTTTTTTTTTAATGAGGGGTGAGAAATAAATTATTTTTTAAGTAAATGCTGTTAATTAAGATTAAAGGAATAGTTTACCCAAAAATGAAAATTATCATTTACTCATTCTCATGTAGTTTCAAACTCGAATTACTTTCTTTCTTCTGCAGAACACAAACAAAGATATTTTGAAGGATGTACGAGGGTTCCCTTTCAGTTGGTCATTTTGACACTTTGTCATAGCTGACGCTATTGAGTTATCTCCACAGGCATAACCGATCTCTGAAACTCTTTCAATTCATGCCAATTTAATTGGCAGAAAGCACTTTGTGCTCTACCTCGTTCGCACATGTCACCGACCAGGCCCTGATAACCCTGATTCCCTGATAAGAGGGAATGAGATGCTGCGTACACTTGGCGCGCTACTGAATCTTCACTGCGATGGCTGAGTATCGTTCTGTAACCTTCAGTCGAATATTCTGACCAGATAGCACTGCACACCACCGTATATACTTCCGATGACTGTCAAAACTTGGACTTTCAATCCTTATTTTGGCCACTAGATGGTTTTTTGTTTGTGTTCTTCACGCCATTCTTGTAAATAGTCATTTGTTTCACCTGTGTCTTATTTTATCCTGTGTATTTAAGTTGGCTTGTTTAAGTTAAGTCTTTGGTTCCAATGTTGTGCATCCTGTGTCTGAGTAACTCTTGCCCCTGTTCATTATTCTTCTGTGTTTTTTTGTGTGGACTGTCTTCCTTTTTGGAGGGTTATTGTTTCCCTCTCCAAGTTAAGTACTATTTCCTTATTTAAAATTGTTTGATAAATATTTTGTGATATTTTTCATAGCTCTCTATGAGTTTTTTTTAGCTTGGAATTGAGATTTTTTTGTCCTCTACTAAGACACTTTGAAGTCATCATTGCCTTTGTGCTGTCTCTGCATTCTGGGTCCACCACCTCTCCAGTGTCTCACTTCTAAGGCTATCACCATTGACACTGCAGACTCGGGTTTGAGCCCTGGACCTGACAGATGACATATGCAAAGGGGGCTGAGCGAAAGCGCTATCTGCCAATTAAATTGCCATGATTTTAAAGACTTTCAGAGAATGTCTGTGCCTGCGGAAAAAAACCCATAGCGTCAGCTATTACGCAGCGTCTCATTCCCTCCTTTCAGGGAACAAGGGTTACAGTCCTAACCTTCTTGTTTTTTTGTTGTTGTTTTTTTTTTTTGCCATACAATGCAAGCCAATAGGGTCCAAAACTTATAAGCTTCATAAGAAACAAAGACAGCATAAAAGTAAGACATCCAATTTGAGTGGTATATTTAATGTCTTCTGAAGTGATCCGATTGGTTTTGGATTAGAAACAAACCAAAATTTACAATAAATCTGGCTGTTTTGAACACATGGGAAGCATCAAGATGGTAATGCTTTGATATTCAATCCCATTAGCAGTTTCATTTTCTAGTGTTTATCATCAACCTATTGTCTCGCAAAAACTGAAAGTGTGACTATTGTTAGGAATAGATTAGGTGCTCAGATAGACACTACACTTTCACAATACATACTCCATCCACTGGGGAGAGTACAGCTGTATCACTTGTGATTCCCTATAATAAAAAGGGGAAGTGCCTATTTGAGACAGGACTATGACCAAGTGAGAGGCCAATCCGGTGGTGACAGCAACAGGTGGTGATAGTGATAGATGCTCTGAACTAGGTGTGAACAGTACCTTCGGAAAAAAACATTTGTTTTCCTCACTTCCCCCTTTCTCTGTTGTTGTGAATGGATAGGACTATTTACTTTTGGGACTTTAATTCTCCCGTTTGAACTGCACATGACACTGGGGCTAGCCGACACATGAGTCAGCATTTGTGCTCGCCAGGGATGCTAAGGTAAGATGAGCAATGCTCCCCCTTTCACAAATATAAACATCTACAATATTTTCATACATATCACTTCCATGTTGAGTACTGGCAAAACAGTATTTTATGTTAGGATTCCCAGCTAGTCATCCTTTCTATTTTCCCCTACACAACGTAGCTGTAGTATCTGTGGGGTTTGCTGGCAAGTTCAAAATACTACAATTTTAACTCGCATCTGCATTTTCAAAATTTCTCACACAAAGCTATCAGAAGACATGAATTAAACCACTCGAGTCATATGGATTACTTTTGTGTTGCCTTTAAAGTATGTCCTTTTTGGAGCTTTAAAGTTTTGGACCCATTGATTTACATTCTTCAAAATATCTTTGTCCACGTTTCGCTGAAATAAGAAAGTCATACGAGTTTGAGATGGCATGTAATGAGATGGTGAGTAAATGATGAGAGAATTATCATTTTTGGATGAACTATTCCTTTGACTTGTTTCTTAAAGTCATTTCATAATGTGGAAGATTTGATGTTATCTGGAATATCTCCAGAATTTGAGATTGTCACACATAGTAACATCATGCCACTTGAATGAAATGGAAAATAGTCTACAAACAACAAGAAAAACATTCAGTTGTAATTGAACATTTTGATGTTCAACATCACAGCATTGTAAATATGACCATGAATGTGTCATTTGCTACATATGGTTGTGTTTTTTTCAGTAAATTGTTCATTGTCTTCCAATCAATTTAGTATCAGAGAAAAGTGAATATTGTCTAACCTTGTCACTCAGTGTTGGATCATTGAGGGAGTAAAGCTTGTTGGTGATGTCTTTACCGATGAGATACTTGAACACCTCGTTCAGAAAAGAATCTGATTCCAGGAAATACGTCAGACGCTCTCTGGACCAGCACAGAAGCTTACAGTTCTCTTCAGCAGTTATCGTCACCTGTTCATTCATTTACAAAATACATATGACTATATTTGAGATGTATTCTAGTGTACTCACAACATGAAGGTGTATATACATGACATCATTTTCATTTTTGGGTGAACTATCCCTTTACATTTTTATCACATTACCTGGAACCTTTCTCCTCTGTTTATTTGAGTTGACCTGAACTCTGGAGAGTCGATGAAGGAGTTGGTGTAAATATTATGCAAGAAATGACCACGGTAAGATACCCTCATCCTGTGTCAAATGCATAAAGTTGGTCAGCATATTCAATAGTCATGCAACATACAGGGTATAAAAAGATATAGATATACTGTAATAGGGTACCAAGAAAGAGAATTTACAGTCTAAGTGAAGTAAAGCACATACTTTCCTTTGAGAAGAATGCTAAGTCGCTCATCCACAGAGGTCTTATCTTCTGCTGCATACACCTGGCCCTTCTTTAAGGTTTGGATTGTGCAGAACTGGCCGGTCAGCCTCTGAAACAGAGCCTCTCGTACATGCAGGGGCTCAAACATGCGCTTGTACACTGATTTAAGCTCCCTGTCAATCTTAATCTGAAATTAAAGAACATAATCAGACATATATTGAATTAAGTAAATTTCTCTGTATAACCCCTAATCATGAAGACATCAGAGACAATGAGAGATATGAGCTGGAAAGACATAGAAATGAAGCATCTATTTTCTCACAATAATTTATGGTATTTAGTACCTCTGATGCAGTTTAAGTATCTCTTAACCATGAATACAGAACCAGGGTCTATCAGTATTATATAGCATTTTACGTCTTGGTGTTGGATAAAGTCTTGTACTCACCGGTCTGCGTTTATAAAGCAAGAAGAAAAAATGCATGAAGTTCACCAGAAGGAAAACCACATTCCACACCATTACATCGAGTGTACATCTGTATAATGTGGCCCATGCTATGAACAGAGAGCAGCCTGAAATACAATAAAGATGATGTTTCAAACCAGCAAAGCTGAGAGATGTTGTGTTTCAGCACAACATCAAAAAGACCAATTTTGTAATTTTAATATTCTGTTACAAAGCTATTATTCAGTATTTTGGCTTGCAAAAGCACAAAACAAGGTTGCATATGAATTGTAATTTTCATTTTAAAATTAAGGTGAGGAACTATAATATTTTCATTTATTCCAAATTAAACTTTGCAGTGTTAAAATATATATAAAAATTTTTGTACAGTGACTTTACCCATTTAGACTTTTAAAATATCAACAGTGATATTGTTACGAGTAATAAATGAAGGACCCAAGGATGCGGAGAATACAAGTAAACAGTCTTTATTGAAAGCATGATAAAAAGGAAATATAATGATTATCCCGGCTCAGGATACTGATGGATGGATGACTGCAGACGACAGAGGAAAAAGGATGATGAGGAAAAACCGTGTGGGACACCCGGGCAGAGAGCTGGCGATGACGGTAAGTAATATCAGGTAAGGCAGTCCAGTGAATAATCCACAAAGCGATACTCCAGAGATGGGTGTTGAAAAAACAAAACTTGACTCGGAGAAACTGGGAGAGAGGAACAAACAAAACAAGACTGACTGACAGGCATGACTGAAACGCTGATATGAAACAACAACCTGGCACCGAACACGAGAAACGAAGGGGAATAAATAGGCAGGGGAAAATGAGGGACAGGTGGATATAATCAGCTCATGAATGCCGCAAATAAGCGTCTCCATGGAGACACAAATTACACCACTCATGTGGCGGAGGAAAACCCACAAGGGAGAAACAACAACAAGCAGACACACAGGAGAAAAAAACAGGTAGACCCACCTGGACCATGACAGTACCCCCCCTCCTAAGGAAAACTCCTGGCGTCCCCAGAAGTCCCACCACAATGCTGATGGAACTCGTCTATGAGGGCTCGATCCAGAATGTCCTGAGCCGGAACCCAGCTTCTCTCCTCCGGATCGTAGCTCTCCCAGTCTACCAGGTACTGATAACCCCTGCCCCTCCACCTCACATCAAGGAGACACCTAACGGAGAAGGCCGGAGCCCCGTCTATCAAGCGGGGAGGCGGGGAAACAGGGGCATCGGAATGAGGGGGGAATGAATGATGGGCTTGACCTTAGACACATGGAACACTGGATAGATTCTCTTTAAAAGGGGATGGGGGGGGGGGGTAATTTGAGCCACCAGACTAAGAACCTTAGAGATGGTGAATGGTCCAATGAATCTGGGTCCCAGTTTACGTGAGGGCAGCCTAAGAATCAGATCTTGAGAACCACCTTCTGACCACACATGTAAACTGGGGGCTCAGAACAATGGTGGTCCGCCAACGCTTTGTTTTCCGATCGTCAATCCAGAGAAGGGCTTCTCTGACGATCCTCCAGCTGTGACGGCATCTTTGGAGAAAAGCTACAATCGAGTTTGGAACTCCAAGTCGACGGCTCCCAGGAGGCCATGCAGCGCAAGACCTTCTCTAATTCTTGATTGGCTCGCTCAGCCTGCCGACTGGTCTGTGGTTGAAACCCAGAAGACAAACTCGCAGTCGCCCCTAGTTGTCGACAGAATTCTGCCCAAAACTTAGAGACAAACTGAGGACCCCTGTCAGAGACCACATCCGTCAGGAGGCCATGAATGCAATCAGATTATTATTATTAACACCTTGCGTGCATGAATCATGTGCCTATGTGATCCTTTATACCCTCTGTTACAGTGATAGTTTAAAAATGAAAATTATGATATAATTTATTCTGTCACCTTTCACTTCCATTAGTTTGTCATTTTTGATAGTGAATGGTGAATGAGGATGTCAGTCCCTAACATTCTGCCTAACACCTTGTATTTAGTAAGGTTTGGAACAACGAGAGTGAGTCTAAATGATGACAATATTATCATTTATCATTCCTAAAATAATTTCTGCAGAGCTACATTTCCTCAAGAAGCCTTCGGTCGGCTAATGAGCGGCGCCTTGTTGTACCAACACAAAGAGGCACCAAAACACTTTCCCAGACTTTCGGCTTCACTGTACCTCATTGGTGGAATGACCTTCTCAACTCCATCCGTGAAGCAGACTCACTCTCTGTCTTCAAAAATGGCTGAAAACACATCTTTTCCATGAGCACTTGACCAGGCACTCATAAAAATAAAAAAAAATGTATGAGTGCCAGGTAAGATTTTACCTGCGTGAGGCGTTTGTCCTAGCGGGAGGAGGGAAAGTCATGTTATAGTGTAGGGATGAGTAGCAGCACTTGCTTTGTAGCAGCACTTGCTTCGGCAGGCTTACATGATGGACAGCTCCGGGTGGAACGTTTAGATAAGAGAACATATATGAGCAGCTGTAGAGAGCTGTTTGACATATACAGAACCAAAGCAGCCAGTTTGCGGAAGCAACTTCACGCTATAAACTGCTTCGGCAAATACAGCATAGAAAGAAAGACAGAGTAAAAATATTACACTTAACATTGTAATGGTCAATACTGCGAACACAAATGAGCTGCTGTGGCAGCTTCTGTTGAATAATGAGATTGTTTGGATGGAAGAGCTGTTCTGATGAAGGCGAATGCTTTGCAGCGAAGTTGCAGCCGATGATCCAAGTCACTTGCATGGGTCTGTTCAAGGGCAATGGGCGGGGCTGAATGCCGGAAGACTCAACGCCATGTAGAGGTAAACGGCTGATTATATACGCTTACTCTAGCGATGTGATTGGTTGGATTAAATTACCTTGCTCCTCCTGAACCTTGTTTATAAAACTCCTGTTGCCTCTTCAGTCCATATGTATTCTGCCTGTGTTTTGCACAAGAGAACTTGCTGCAACCTCACAATGTAAAGCCTGCATCACTGCAATATTTGCAAATGTGCAACTTGCACAACAGTACTACTAAGAGTAAGATGTAGGGGCAGTGTTTCCCAACTAGTGTGCCGTGAAAGATTGTCAGGTGTGCCGAGGAAAATTATCAAATTCCACAAAATAAAGAAATGTATGAAAAAAATATATAATTTCAGGGATCCAAACTCCTCACCTTTCGGAGAAATTCGCTATTTTGAAACCATAATCGGTCGCTTTTGTGATTGTGAAGAGCAATGATTAATGTGCAAAATGACTGATATTTATACGCGTTAAGGGTCTTTCACATGACTCGTGTCAGCGCTGCAGAATACACTGAAGTCTATGAAGTGACGTCACTTTACACCAAAGTGTTTTTTACACACACGTTTTTACTTCACCAATAATGTCTTTGAGAGTACTAAGCAACAAGAAATATTTAAAAACTGTCCAAATTTGTGAAGAGACATTGAATGTCTCATAATTTCTTTTAATGAAATATTACCTTATCGTTTACGAATATCATAGACCCCAGTTATTTAACTAATTTAAATTCACAAATAAAACGCTTAGACCTAAACATAAACACGTCCTTTTATTACTTTCTGCTATCAAAGCAACTACAAGCTTTTTTTCTCTCTTCCAAATACATGTTTTCAGTGTTTATTGTGCACACCTCCTGCTTTTTTACGAGGCAAACTCGTAAAATCGCCCTTCTGCGACGCTTTATGCCACATCAACGTGTGTGTGTGTGTGTGTGTGTACAGGTTTGGGTGGTTTACGAGGACATTTTTTAGGTTACAAACGTAATTATAAGGGTATTATACTATAATTGTGGTTTATGAGGACATTTCTAGTGTCCCCATAATTCAAATCACTTAAAAAACATACTAAACGATGTTTTATCGAAAATGTAAAAATGCAGAAAGTTTTCTGTGAGGGTTAGGGTTAGGGGTAGGGTTAGGGTTAGGGGATAGAATCTATAGTTCATACAGTATAAAAATCATTATGTCTATGGAGAGTCCTCATATGGATAGCCGCATCAACGTGTGTGAGTGTGTGTGTCAGAGAGAGAGAAAACAGCATTGAAATGTAGCATTATTTAAGCTAGTTCAATCAAAGATAAGAGATCAAATAAGATGGCTCTTATTTGACATAATCATAAGATATGAGACAAAAAGTTTGAACCTTTTGTTTTATTTTATTTTTTTGCATATTCATCTATTCAATGTTGTTAGCGCTGTTTATAGCAAAAATGACCCAAACATAAGAGGAGGACAAATAAAACTACTGTATTTAGGCTAATGTTCATATGTTGCATCAATGTAACTTAAAGTTCAAGTGTCAATCACTGCAAAAAACAGAGACACCTTGAGTAAATAAGACTCAGATTGTGCACTCAAAAATGTAGCCTACATTTAAGATATACACATTTCAATTTCATAATAAAATTACATTGACATATATTCTGTTTCATTAAAAAATGTAAACACATTTATTTAATTTGCATACTGTAAATTAAGTTGTAAATTAAGGCTTTTTCCTTTGTTTGGTCATTGCCCCTAAAAACGTTTGTTCTGTAGAGAAAAATTACATTACCCAATTTTATCAGTTTGTAAAGTATTTTTTTCTATAGGCCGTTCTAAAGTTAGGTCTGGGGTTAGGCACCATTCCAGTTTTCTGGGGACAGTCTCCATTCAGAAATATCAAAACAGCCTCCCCCACACCACCACAGGTCGCACGCCATCACGTACTGCCACCCCTTCCCCCAAGTGGCCTTTCGTTACCTTTAAAATTCACCATTAGTACCTTACAGCCTACAGCCATTTGATTGGTGTAACTGCGTTAAACCGAGCGATTTGATTGGTTGAACTCTGACTTCTACGTGTTGAGGCAGCAATGATGGATTACAAGGCTCATACCTGGACATCATCTCAGCATAAGTGCACTCTCTTTATCATATATAACTATAGGTTTTGTATTCTTGTTTTATTTATTATAATGTGCATTTTACTATAAGTTATTTTATATATAGGCTATATATGTATATATAATATTTTTGTATTTAAACAGGTGTTGACAGTTCTTTGACAATTCAATCATGGAAGGTAAGCTAAGTAATCAAACATTGTTAATAAATTAAAAGTTCTTTGAAAATGAGTTAATTACTTCAACTTCGTAAACTCTTTCCATGCAGTTTTTTTTTATTGGGGGTCAGATGCACAAAAAAATAAGGTGTCGAGGGCTGCATGACTGTAATAATAATAATAATAATAATAATTATAGTTATAATAATATTAAAAAAGGCTACATGCTAGACTACCACCAATTTCCTATAAAACAGCTACTAAGCAGACAATTAAAAGATAATAATCAAACTTTGTGCTTAAGCCTATATGGCATGCTTAGAAATGCATGTGTAAATAAAGGATATTTCTCACAAAGGATAATTTGATTTATTGCAAGGAATTACCCGTTATTTGATCCCTCTACTGTTCTGTTGTTACTTGTGACAGAAATTAATTCATTAATTCATCAAAGTTCCACGTGCTGCTATTGAGTAAGGATTGTGTGCCTACATGCATAACGGTTGCTTTACACAGTATGAATATCGGGGCATTACAACGAGAAAGAGTGCACAACCACAGCGACAACATTCCTAGAAAAAACATATTGTTCCTTCTGCTTGGTGTTTTATGATTAGAATGTTTTTTTTTTTTTTTTTAAACTCAGGCATTGGATAAAGCTGAGGGAAAACCACAAACAGAACGCAGACAGATAGTCTCTGACGCAGTTGTGAAAACGTACTGCAACTTTTTTTTCTTTCATTGGGAAAATCTTTAAAAAATATATATAGTTTACCCTAAAACTGATAGAAAAACAAAGACATAAGTCTAAACAAGTTGTGTTCCACATTTTGGATTGATATAAAATCAAGAATTTAGAATCTAGAATTTGTTTAGGCGCAGTACCAAAAAAGGCCATATGGGTGACCCACAAGTTCCATTATTGATCATGATTAGTTTATGATTTTTATGTTTTGAAACATAGGCCTACTCTACTTGCAAATTAATTATATTCGTTTGCAATATAATTTCTATCACAAAGCAGCAGTAAAGTACACTATTAGACACATTACTATGTTTTTTTTTTTTTACACTGTTGCCAGCTAGCTATTGTAAAACCTAATAACAGAAAGCTCCTGCAGTTGCTGTGTACGTTAATTTACTGTTTACTGTAATTGTTAGCTGAGGTATATTACTTTAGAAAAAAATTTAATTTTTTAAAAAGCTGTAATTATCCCATACATTATTATTTCGTACATTTTATTATTATTGTTATATTAAGTTTATTATTAATAAAGAAAACACATTAGTATATTAGTTTTTTTTTTTTTAATTTTTGATTGGAGCATGACATAATAGGATTATGACATATAGTAATTCTATATAGCAAAATATTAAGTAAAAGACTACACAAATGCAGCGATATATGTATTACTCTTTCTGTAATCTTACACTTCTGACCATTATACCTATATATTGCTGTACAGTTTATTACTGTATTTGTTAGATAAAAAGTAAATTACTGTAATTAATGAGTGACATTAAAGTAATTTCCCCCGATGCAATGCATATTACAGTTAAATACTGTATGATTATTTCATGTAATTTACTGGTCATTTTACAGTTATTTATCCTATAAACTACAGAGAGGGTTAACAGTGTACCTACACTTGATTCCTAAATCTTTCCAAAGATATAAAATTAATCAAAATTAGATTAGAAATATATTGTAAAAAAGTGCTGTAAATATAAATCCAACAATACGGCCCGCTGGTGGTTCAGTGGCAGTTGACAGATTAAACTTTCACTTACACATACTGTAGTTAGGTTATGTTAACTTTATTTTCACAGGAGGTATTTAAGAAAGAATAAAAAGTGTGCCAACCAAGTCTCTATTTCATTTACAGGAAGGATATTTTAGTTTTTCAGTGAAGAGGAGTTTTAACCTTGGAGGTGATCATGACTATTGTTACTGCAGCACATAGTAGGTCCTCGTGGTGGCACGGTTCCTCACCTCAATCCGAGTGGCGGAGGACAAGTCTCAGTTGCCTCCGCTTCTGAGACCGTCAATCCACGCATCTTATCACGTGGCTCGTCGTGCATGACACCGCAGAGACTCACAGCATGTGGAGGCTCATGCTACTCTCCGCGATCCACGCACAACTTACCACATGCCCCACTGGGAGCGAGAACCCCTAATTGCAACCACGAGGAGGTTACCCCATGTGACTCTACCCTCCCTAGCAACAGGGCCAATTTGGTTGCTTAGGAGACCTGGCTGGAGTCATTTAGCACACCATGGATTCGAACTCGCGACTCCAGGGGTGGTAGTCAGCGTCAATACTCGCTGAGCTACCCAGGCCCCCTACAAATGTTTTTAATTATGATTATGATTTTACTTAACAAATGTCTGTTGGTATAATTTTGTAATATAGGTAAAGCCATGTAGTATTATTGTACATCCAGTGCCTAGATGACACAATCTTAACCTTAATAATTCTGTACTTCAGATGCATCTAGCAATCCATTAAGAAGCACCCTGTCATATTCAGGATTTGTTCCATGGATTGGGCAACACACAAGTATCAGTGAAACACTTCCAAAAACGGAGATTTTCAAAGGTCTATCTCAGAGTGACAGGGTGAGCACTGTAAGCTGTGCTGTCAAGGAAATAGTTCAGGACCAGATTTAAAAAATACTCAACTCAAGATCGGTACAGTCAAAAATTCTAACTTTAACATGCAACACATTGCCATTAACTATGTTAATATTAACATGTTTTCCTTTAAAAATGTAAATATAGTAATTTTTCCTCAGATCAAAGAAAGATGATTTGATAAAAGCCTTCAATGGTCTTGGAGTGTCTGCAAGTGGATCAAACTCAGACATGATAAACAGGCTTGAGGAACTTCTGCTTTACAAGGACGTTTACCCTAAAAAGTTTGAGAAACTAAAAAAGCTGGAGGCCGGTTATGTTATTCAATGGCATGTGCATTATTTACAGTACAGAACCATGTATTACACTGATTTGTTTACAGTCACATATATCTTTGGGGTGCCACTGTAAGTGTTTTGTTAAACTCACCTACTCTGTTAAAAGAGTACTATATTTGTTACAATAGCACAGGTGGAGTGTTACATATGGGGCTGTACACATGGAGTGGTATACTATGCATCACCATTATGGTGGCAGGAGTCAGCACGGGATCATGGGCACGCACTCTTGAGTTTTAAATATCCTCCCACTGTGTACATATCTGACATTGCTGGACATGTTGCCAGACATGTGAACAACCGAACACAGCAAACGTTCTTCCAGCCACATGATGGAAGGGTGTGTGTACCAACCGAGGCCAATATATCATTGGCAGCAGCTGGAAAGTTGACTCTAAATCCTGAGTGGGCCAAAAACATCAGGATGAAATCAAGACTCAACCAAGAACATTCAACAATTGACAAATTCTCTTGCCCACACCCAGAGACTGGGACATCAAACCGCATCTCTGTTATGATAGGTTCCACCAAAAGAACCAGAAGTGTCCAGAGGAGAGTCAGCACAGTCTGAAACTGATCCCTGAACTGTCTTCTCTAGTTAACTCCTCAGCAGCTGAGCAAGTGAACAGAGAGCTTTCCTCAAGCCGCTACTCCCTGTGCAAAATGAAAGACACTCACTACGTGTTTTCACTGCACCTGTACTTTTCATCTACACAATGAAAGGAACAATTCCTCCTTGAAAGGAATGCAGAAGCGAATAGTATAAGTCATGCAAATAGGAGCACAGGGCAAACTGATGTGTGGTCAAACATGCAAAGGTTAAATATTAATTAATGTATGGTATCTAGTTTAATAAAGATGGCTGTTATGAAATATCTGGTGTACAGGAATGTAAAGCATGGTGATATTACAGGTGCATCTCAATAAATTAGAATGTTGTGGAAAAGTTCATTTATTTCAGTAATTCAACTCAAATTGTGAAACTCGTGTATTAAATAAATTCAATGCACACAGACTGAAGTAGTTTAAGTCTTTGGTTCTTTTAATTGTGATGATTTTGGCTCACATTTAACAAAAACCCACCAATTCACTATCTCAAAAAATTAGAATATGGTGACATGCCAATCAGCTAATCAACTCAAAACACCTGCAAAGGTTTCCTGAGCCTTCAAAATGGTCTCTCAGTTTGGTTCACTAGGCTACACAATCATGGGGAAGACTGCTGATCTGACAGTTGTCCAGAAGACAATCATTGACACCCTTCACAAGGGGGTAAGCCACAAACATTCATTGCCAAAGAAGCTGGCTGTTCACAGAGTGCTGTATCCAAGCATGTTAACAGAAAGTTGAGTGGAAGGAAAAAGTGTGGAAGAAAAAGATGCACAACCAACCGAGAGAACCGCAGCCTTATGATTGTCAAGCAAAATCGATTCAAGAATTTGGGTGAACTTCACAAGGAATGGACTGAGGCTGGGGTCAAGGCATCAAGAGCCACCACACACAGACATGTCAAGGAATTTGGCTACAGTTGTCGTATTCCTCTTGTTAAGCCACTCCTGAACCACAGACAACATCAGAGGCGTCTTACCTGGGCTAAGGAGAAGAAGAACTGGACTGTTGCCCAGTGTTCCAAAGTCCTCTTTTCAGATAAGAGCAAGTTTTGTATTTCATTTGGAAACCAAGGTCCTAGAGTCTGGAGGAAGGGTGGAGAAGCTCATAGCCCAAGTTGCTTGAAGTCCAGTGTTAAGTTTCCACAGTCTGTGATGATTTGGGGTGCAATGTCATCTGCTAGTGTTGGTCCATTGTGTTTTTTGAAAACCAAAGTCACTGCACCCGTTTACCAAGAAATTTTGGAGCACTTCATGCTTCCTTCTGCTGACCAGCTTTTTAAAGATGCTGATTTCATTTTCCAGCAGGATTTGGCACCTGCCCACACTGCCAAAAGCACCAAAAGTTGGTTAAATGACCATGGTGTTGGTGTGCTTGACTGGCCAGCAAACTCACCAGACCTGAACCCCATAGAGAATCTATGGGGTATTGTCAAGAGGAAAATGAGAAACAAGAGACCAAAAAATGCAGATGAGCTGAAGGCCACTGTCAAAGAAACCTGGGCTTCCATACCACCTCAGCAGTGCCACAAACTGATCACCTCCATGCCACACCGAATTGAGGCAGTAATTAAAGCAAAAGGAGCCCCTACCAAGTATTGAGTACATATACAGTAAATGAACATACTTTCCAGAAGGCCAACAATTCACTAAAAATGTTTTTTTATTGGTCTCATGATGTATTCTAATTTTTTGAGATAGTGAATTGGTGGGTTTTTGTAAAATGTGAGCCAAAATCATCACAATTAAAAGAGCCAAAGACTTAAACTACTTCAGTCTGTGTGCACTGAATTTATTTAATACACGAGTTTCACAATTTGAGTTGAATTATTGAAATAAATGAACTTTTCCACGACATTCTAATTTATTGAGATGCACCTGTATATTGACATAACAACTGGAAGAATGTAAAATAGCTATTTAAAATTAATTGCAGAACCACACCCAAGACCTAGTGAATTACAATGCAGAGATCCACAAAGCCCAGCCAAAGTGGACAGACTGCCAGAGGAAGGGAACAATTATTCAGTGGCAATGTTCTCAGTTGACCAGAAGCATAAGTTAACAAGTTTGCAGGTTCACACCACTGAAACCCATTCTACAACAATAACAACAACAACAACAACAGTAATACCAACATACTATTAATAGTAATCCATTGTACTTTTTCCAACTTTAGAGACAATCTCTAAGCTCTATGCTGTAGAGAGGAGAGAAGATTACGTAATTGCCTGAATTTCGCCCTATGCCATCTTGTATCTGCGGGACCTATAAAGTGTTCTCCCACCACATCTCTTGAGAGACACAAGTAGTACAGCAATGCCTTGGCTAACAGATAATGTAAGTAATAAATGTTCTAAACCATTTTTTTTTTTTTTACAATACTCTTATCATAACTCTCTGATAAAAAATATAGATGACTCTGTATCAATTATATGATTCATTTGGAAGTCATTTTATTTGTATAGCACTTTCCCCAACACATATAATTGCAAAGCAGCTTTACTCAGAATCATGCTGAAATGTGTTAAGCCCACAATGCAAGCCAAAGGTGTCTGCAGCCAGGAGAAAATAATTAGAGGAAAAGCGGAGAGAAAAACCACACTCAGCTGGGGGTTCCCTTCCTCCTCTGGCTTTACAATAAATGTATATGGTATTTACCCATAAAGTATGTGCACTATAAGTCATGTGATCATTTAAATGATTAAATAATGCTATTTATGAATCTGTTTCAACAAGAAATGTTTTAAAAATTAAAGGATAATGCATGTACTGAATATGCCTCCTGAGACAGAGACAGGGAAGCAAAAGAAATGATGTTACTGTGGATGATATTCATTATATTATGAAGCATAATTAAAAAATACTGATAATTGGTTGCAATTCTGGCAGAGCTGACTAATGCAGTCAGACTAACGGTCTCAGATTTGCACTTAAAAGTTCTTGAGGTATTTAAAATAAATGAATCCTGTTTATGTATCAAGAATAATAGGTTGACATAAAAGTCACAGAGTCAAATCAGTCCTATTTGTTTCATTTCAGAATACTTCAGACTTCCAGAAAATACTTTTACCTAGGATTGTTGGATCAGGACACACCGAGCGATATGTGACAATTGCAAACCCTGACATGGAAATTCTGAAGTAATAGTTTCATCTCTGTATTCTCATGATTATACACAAATTCTACAAATTATTAATTGTAGGCAATAAACAAATAAATAAAGATATGCTTAGAGAGAGAGAGAGAGAGAGAGAGAGAGAGAGAGAAAGAAAGAGAGATAGAGAGAGAGAGATGTTGGTTTGTTTTACAAAACTTTGTGCTTTTTCTTGTTCAGAGAGGCTTTTAGAAATGTTGCCTCCTTGGATGGGTGTACTGTGTCTAATCCACAGCGATGGCAAAGAGATGACTGAAGAAACTGTGGTGTTTTTGTGTGCACAGTCAGTCAACAGATTTTAATCCTTGTTATACAGGTGCATCTCAATAAATTAGAATGTCGTGGAAAAGTTCATTTATTTCAGTAATTCAACTAAAATTGTGAAACTCGTGTATTAAATAAATTCAGTGCACACAGACTGAAGTAGTTTAAGTCTTTGGTTCTTTTAATTGTGATGATTTTGGCTCACATTTAACAAAAACCCACCAATTCACTATCTCAAAAAATTAGAATACATCATATGACCAATAAAAAAAAACATTTTTAGTGAATTGTTGGCCTTCTGGAAAGAATGTTCATTTACTGTATATGTACTCAATACTTGGTAGGGGCTCCTTTTGCTTTAATTACTGCCTCAATTCGGCGTGGCATGGAGGTGATCAGTTTGTGGCACTGCTGAGGTGGTATGGAAGCCCAGGTTTCTTTGATAGTGGCCTTCAGCTCATCTGCATTTTTTGGTCTCTTGTTTCTCATTTTCCTCTTGACAATACCCCATAGATTCTCTATGGGGTTCAGGTCTGGTGAGTTTGCTGGCCAGTCAAGCACACCAACACCATGGTCATTTAACCAACTTTTGGTGCTTTTGGCAGTGTGGGCAGGTGCCAAATCCTGCTGGAAAATGAAATCAGCATCTTTAAAAAGCTGGTCAGCAGAAGGAAGCATGAAGTGCTCCAAAATGTCTTGGTAAATGGGTGCAGTGACTTTGGTTTTCAAAAAACACAATGGACCAACACCAGCAGATGACATTGCACCCCAAATCATCACAGACTGTGGAAACTTAACACTGGACTTCAGGCAACTTGGGCTATGAGCTTCTCCACCCTTCCTCCAGACTCTAGGACCTTGGTTTCCAAATGAAATACAAAACTTGCTCTCATCTGAAAAGAGGACTTTGGACCACTGGGCAACAGTCCAGTTCTTCTTCTCCTTAGCCCAGGTAAGACGCCTCTGACGTTGTCTGTGGTTCAGGAGTGGCTTAACAAGAGGAATACAACAACTGTAGCCAAATTCCTTGACACGTCTGTGTGTGGTGGCTCTTGATGCCTTGACCCCAGCCTCAGTCCATTCCTTGTGAAGTTCAACCAAATTCTTGAATCAATTTTGCTTGACAATCCTCATAAGGCTGCGGTTCTCTCGGTTGGTTGTGCATCTTTTTCTTCCACACTTTTTCCTTCCACTCAAATTTCTGTTAACATGCTTGGATACAGCACTCTGTGAACAGCCAGCTTCTTTGGCAATGAATGTTTGTGGCTTACCCTCCTTGTGAAGGGTGTCAATGATTGTCTTCTGGACAACTGTCAGATTAGCAGTCTTCCCTATGATTGTGTAGCCTAGTGAACCAAACTGAGAGACCATTTTGAAGGCTCAGGAGACCTTTCCAGGTGTTTTGAGTTGATTAGCTGATTGGCATGTCACCATATTCTAATTTTTTGAGATAGTGAATTGGTGGGTTTTTGTTAAATGTGAGCCAAAATCATCACAATTAAAAGAACCAAAGACTTAAACTACTTCAGTCTGTGTGCATTAAATTTATTTATTACAAGAGTTTCACAATTTGAGTTGAATTACTGAAATAAATGAACTTTTCCACGACATTCTAATTTATTGAGATGCACCTGTATTTATTGTATATATATAATGAAATATTACACACACACGCACACATATATATTTATATAATGAATACAGTAAATTCAGTAAAATCATTATTTTAATAGGTAGCAGAGATGGAAGCCAAAAATATAAGAATGCCTCTGGAAGTGCTGCACACTGAACAGCTGGGCTACCTTTGGCTTTACCATGCCTCATGCATGGTGGAAAATCTGCAACCTGAGGTAATGCTGGGGGTGAAGATGATAGTTTACAGGGTGTGAGACTTTCTTTCAGAAACATAAATTTGCTTTATTTTTTATCATTTTACATATTGTTTTTTCTATTTTACCACTTTTACTAGGACTTTCCACCTGAGGTTAAGACCCAAAACATCTGTATGGCCCAGGGGTTTGGAGTTTGCATTTACCAAAGAAAAAAAAAAGTATGTGACAACTACAACATTTGCATATGTTATACTATTTTGAGTAAGCAGTTACACTCATTTTTATCTTATTCTTTCTGCAGAATAATGCATCCACATGTCAGGAAACTGTCCTGGATTCAGTGTGACCTTTGTGAAAAATGGCAGCATACAGACAGTTTCGAAACGGTCACAGAGGAAATGTCATTCAGCTGTGGATGTGATACACAACATGTGTATACATTTGAGAAGTATGCATTATACCTTTGCCATTTATATATACAGTGTGTATATATATATATATATAATTCCATCAATAAAAAGTACAATGTATGGTTGTCTAATGGCAATTTTACTTTTACAGAACACTAGCACTCCTGAGGCAGAGTTTGTTGGATGACATTCTAATAGAGGATCAAGAGATCTTGGTAAATTAGACAGTAAACAATTTAAATAGCTAAATCTTAACTGTATCATTTTGAATCTGTTTATCTGCAAAGAGGCAGTCTCTCACTGGCATTTAGATTTTGCATAGTTTTTCACAAGGTTCCTGTGTCATAGCACATAGCATTGCAATTTGATAACACACCATTTTATTTGAAATGGTGGCCTATTTATTTCATTTATTGTTTGTAAGTTGACATTTATCATCTGACATTTGCAACTGTCACATTGCAGAAATTACACGAAGGCTTGAGAAATGGCACAATAAGGTCCAACAGGATGTATTTAATTTACATATCCTACATTTTCCCCAAAACTCAAGACGAAGCTCAATGAAAGATATTGTTTTTTTTGTTTTGTTTTTTTTAAATGTTTTATGAAGAACAGGTACAAAAATAAATTCACAATTTTCCAACCCGATCACATGAAAATTCATACATATTTTACGAGTTGGCCATTTCATGTGATGTCACATGATTTTGTTCACATAAACTCAATTTCATCACGTGCAAATTCATGGATGTTTAATGCGGAAGTAAGCATGAGTTCCACGCACGAGGTGTTAAGGCCATACTTATTAATATCATGCCCTTACCCAAACCCCTTATCTAAACCTAACCAATCAGTAGAGTGTGTAAACATGATAGGAAGCTGTTGTGTGTGATAGAAGTAAGTAATTGTCACGTATTAGATGGAAATGATGTCCAGCAACGTCATTAGTGAAAGCTGTGGGAATTAAAACGAGTACAGTCGCACGATATCATACGAATGAGACAAATTTAGAAAAGTCGTTCGAATCTTGACGATTTCACCGTGCGAGTGTGTTGAAATTTCCACCTAATGTTAGAAACGATAAGCTATATAACAAACAATACAAGTAATATTACACAAGTTAAATGTCAAAATGTACAACTGTTTTTGCAACAGACCATTCATTGATCATTGAGTAACACAACTGCCTAGAGATCCAATCGAAAGCACTCCCTACATTCTTGAAGTTTTGACCCCTGAAGTAAATATACAGACACTGTTTACACTTTGATACAAAACAAAGTTACATTAAATACACTTTACGCACTTTTTAAAATTGTCTTCTCTTTGTCTTTAAAAGGTAACCCTCTTAATTCTACAAAAGACTGAGGGATTTCATATGTTCCAGGCAGAAATGGCTTTGCAGTCAAACACATCTTTGGAGTAAGTCTACCTTTTACTGTTGTTGTTGATTTTTGGTCCAGTTTAAAACATTTCTTAAAGTCTTATAAATTTGTAAAGCTTTAAATAAGTGTCCTCTTTGTAATTTTAAGAATAAAAAGTTCCAGTCAAAATGGTTTTGATGACAAAGTGACATCTGCCTTGTAGCTGCACATTTCATCTGACAGGTGTCATCCATCCAAGCTAAACAGAACTTCTACCACAACTAGCCTGCAAATTCTACAGTCCTCCAATGGATTCAGCTAACTTATTCGGTTTATTATCGAGAGATGGCATGTTGGTCCTTTACTTAAATTCAATGTTATTTATTATTTACAATAACAAACATTCACAGCAACTGCTGCAGGGGACATTTATAAGAGTTTAATTAAAGAAAATGATGGTGAAATAATGCAAAAATAATAAACATATTACTTTAATATATACTGCATTTTGTGTCATTATAGTGGAAGTCATCACGGCATCTTCAAGTCAAATGTTTCAGGACAAAAAAATATCAAATCAAATAAATAAATGGGGTGGAGTGGCACACGAAACAAAACATTTCAGTGCTTTTGCAAACCACAAACACTTTGCACAAATATGTTTTTATTATAATAAATTGTGATGCGCAATGATTGGGGTTAAATAAGATGTTTTAAAAATGAGTGAAAAACATTTGGTTAGTGTCATAAAACAATAGCTATATACTGTAACTATATCACTGTAAATTTCAGATTAAAAATGTTACAGAAATGATACCATGAAAGTTTTTTTTAAAAATATAATCACTGTAGTTAATAGTGATGGGTATCATCTTTGACATAAGATTTGTAAGCCTGTGATATGCTATGCTAGCTGGCTAACATTATGTATCAAAAGAGTGTGAGTGGGGCTGGTTGAGTTTTTAGGTTGATTAGGTTAGCACATGATATTTAAAAAATAACAGATAATTCATTACCATCAGACGCTATTTACAAACTTAGTACATCTAAACACACACACACACACACACACACACACACACACACACAAAACATAAAAACGTATAACATAAATATGGGCTAATTGTTATTGTTATTAGGCATATTACACACATGGTCCAAGCCAAGCCAATGATCCAATTACTTCCTTTCATTTATGGGATTAACATTACAGTTTATAGGTAACGGTTAATATATTATTGGAATAGATAGGTAAAAAAATTTCATATTAATTCCAGACCATAAATGAATTATATATTTTTCATAATCATAGTAATATAATCATATTAATTACATAATCATTATACATATGTTTTCAGAGATAATTAATGTAATGAGTTCTGTTGTTCTGTCGTAAAATATATTATTGTTTGCTTTTCCTGTTGCTCTCTTAAAACTTTAGTTTTAGCACTGTGCCAACTAACCTCAAATGCACAACATAACTTCACAAAGGTCAAAAAATATGTTGTGGCATTGCATGCATTTATTCATTTATTTAAGAAATTCAGCTTTCATTTGCACCTAGTTGGGCTATTTGAAAGTTTGTTTCACCAGAGATATTCAAACAAGAATGAAAAATGTGGCAACCAACCCTAATATACATTGTAACATTGTACATTAGGGAGGTCGCATGATTTTAACTTTTAGTAACTTTCTTGCAATAAACTTCTATCTGGTGTCCATGTAAACGACCTTACTGTGATGGATTGAGAGACGCAAATAACGGTGATGGATCAAGAGGGAGATGCAAAGAAAGGTGACGCATCAAGCGAGAGACAAAGAAAGGTGACGCATCGAGAGGGAGACACAAAGAAAGGTGACGAATCGAGAGGGAGACGCAAAGAAAGGTAATACAGCCATTTAATATTCGTTTTATTGCTACTTTTTGAATATTATATTTTTATACAGTAATTATATTTTTCTGTCTTCAATTTCACACATCCATTTGAATAGAGCTTTCATGTTAGCTGGACTTTTATTTTGACAGACCTTTGAGTTCTCCCTGTTTTTCGGGTTAGTTGTATCAAGCTTCCCATTAATGCTGGGATACTCCCGCCACGACTCTCCAGCTGAAATCTCCAAGTGTTAACAGCCAGTTATACTCTATACACACTGTATGAAAATTAAGCACGTGCAGTGTGTGTTGAGTTTGTGTGTGTATGCATGCGTGCACCAGTGTGTGTGTGTGTGTGTGTGTGTGTGTGTGTGTGTGTGTGTGTGTGTGGAAATCATATGACAAAGAAGAGCAGCACCTCTTGTTCATTCTGTAGCATGCAGCGCATGTGACTGTATATTATTTAATTAAATTACATCCTTCTGCTATTTAAAGATCACTCTTGGCCATATCCAGAGGTTTTTTATTTTATTTTCAAATTCTCATTGATTTCATCTCAAAACTGTCACATCTCATATAATTTTGCTAATGACAGCATACTGTAATATGGTACTGAAATTAGCAACAAGATTATTTCATACCACTTAAAAAAAAATTTTGGTATTGCGCTACTTATCGCAGTACCGGTAAACCGAGCAAACCTAAGGGAGACGCAACTAACTGTGACGAATCGAGAGGGAGATGCAAAGAATGGTGATGCATCGAGAGGCAGATGCAAAGAACGGTGATGGATCGAGAGGGAGACGCAACTAAATGTGACGGATCGAGAGGGAGACGCAGAGAAAGGTGACACATTGAGAGGGAGATGCAAAGAAAGATGACGCTTCGAAAGGGAGATGCAAAGAAAGGTGACTCATCGAGAGGGAGATGCAACTAACTGAGATGGATTGAGAGGGAGACGCAACTAACTGTGACGATCGAGAGGGAGACGCAAAGAATGGTGGCGGATCAAGAGGGAGACGCAAAGAACGGTGACGGATCAAGAGGGAGACACAAACAAAGGCGACGCATCGAGAGGGAGACACAAAGAAAGGTGACGTATCGAGAGGGAGATGCCAAGAACGGTGATGAATCGAGAGGGAGATGCAACTAACTGTGACAGATCGAGAGGGAGACGCAACTAACTGTGACGCATTGAGAGGGAGATGCCAAGAATGGTGACCCATTGAGAGGGAGATGCAACTAACTGAAACGGATCGAGAGGGAGACGCAAAGAAAGGTTTAGTATCGATGGGGAGACGCAAAGAAAGGTGACGCATTGAGAGGGAGACACAAAGAAAGGTGATGCATCGAGAGGGAGATGCAAAGAAAGGTGACATATTGAAAGGGAGACGCAACTAACTGAGACGCTTCGAGAGGGAGACGCAACTAACTGTGACGGATTGAGAGGGAGACGCAACTAACTGTGACGGATCGAGAGGGAGACACAAAGAAAGGTGACGCATCGAGAGGGAGATGCAAAGAATGGTGGCGGATCAAGAGGAAGACACAAAGAAAGGCGATGCATCGAGAGGGAGACGCAAAGAACGGTGGCGGATCGAGAGGGAGACGCAAAGAACGGTGACGGATCAAGAGGGAGACACAAAGAAAGGCGACGCATCGAGAGGGAGACACAAAGAAAGGTGACGTATCAAGAGGGAGACGCCAAGAACGGTGATGAATCGAGAGGGAGACGCAACTGTGACAGATCGAGAGGGAGACGCAACTAACTGTGACGCATCGAGAGGGAGATGCCAAGAATGGTGACCCATTGAGAGGGAGATGCAACTAACTGCAACGGATCGAGAGGGAGACGCAAAGAAAGGTGAAGTATCGATGGGGAGACGCAAAGAAAGGTGACGCATTGAGAGGGAGACACAAAGAAAGGTGATGCATCGAGAGGGAGATGCAAAGAAAGGTGACATATTGAAAGGGAGACGCAACTAACTGAGACGCTTCGAGAGGGAGACGCAACTAACTGTGACGGCTCGAGAGGGAGACACAACTAACTGTGACGGATCGAGAGTGAGATGGAAAGAAAGGTGACGGATCGAGAGGGAGACACAACTAACTGTGATGCACCGAGAGAGAGATGCAACTAACTGTGACGGATCGAGAGGGAGATGCAACTAACTGTGACGGATCGAGAGTGAGATAGAAAGAACGGTGACGGATCGAGAGGGAGACGCAACTAACTGTGATGCACCGAGAGAGAGAGACGCAAAGAACGGTGACGGATCGAGAGGGAGATGCAACTAACTGTGACAGATCGAGAGGGAGACTCAAAGAACGGTGACGGATCAAGGGAGACGCAAAGAAAGGTGACGCATCGAGAGGGAGATGCAAAGAAAAGTGACAGATCGAGAGGGAGATGCAAAGAAAGGTGACGCATCGAGAGGGAGACGCAAAGAAAGGTGACGGATCGAGAGGGAGATGGAAAGAATGGTGTCGAGTTGAGTGAATGCTACTTGTGGCGGTGACAGGTCGAGTGAGAGCTGCCTGTGGTGGTGATAGGTCTCCTTGGCAGCTCTCACTGCCACTGAAAAAATATTTTTCCTCCTCTCACAAAAACAAATCACTCCCATTATTATCAATGACGCTGTCGACAATAGATGCAACTGCATGGCGTTGTGACGCGATATCGCTTGTGTCCAATGTAGACAGTTTATAACATGGATTTATAAGCACTGATGTATTGTAGCACTGATATAAGAAAATGTATAATTAAAAACTGAGGTACAGTAAATAGAGCCCGTAGTTACACAATCACGCTGAAACTGACCATTACCACAGCAAACAACCCAACATTATAATCCTCACCACAACCTACCACAACATGTTTTCTTAAGTTGAATCCATAATTTTGTATGCTGACATTTCCACTTGTTTTGGTGTTGAATAAAGGCATTGCATAAACGTAACTCTTCATTTTCACTGTGTGGAGTGAAAAAAAGTGTTTGTTGTGAGCCCTTGCTGCTGACCTGCTGCTGAATGATGAGTGATGAACTCGAGTCGAGTGACAACTCTGCTGTAAAGTTCCGGTGCCATTAAAGTCCCATTCACATATCGCAATAAATTATGCATTTATTAACACTTATTAAAATTAAACCAGTAATATAACAACTGTCAGGAATACCCAGACTCGGAGATGGTGTTGAACCCAACGGCAGGAGTTTATTGCAACACAAAAAAAAACAGAAACCAACAGGTGAATAGTAATCAGGCAATATGGTTCAGACGTGTAGTGACGAGCTGTGAAGAAGGACTGGGATAATTCAGGAGTGGGATATTCTTAAGGTGGCGATTGTACAACTGGGTGCTTACGTAGGAAAGGATGATATCGGGATCGTTGGAGTAGAGGAATCGTCAGGAGATTGGGATCGCTGGAGTGGAGAGGAATTACTCAGAATCTTACGAGGAAGTTCCTTGGAGGCCCAGGTAAGTGAGTCTGAATTCTTTGTCGAGACCAGACAATGATTGACAGTAGAATGGGGTTTAAGTAGAGGAGCTGATTGACGCGGTGATGAGAGACAGGTGCAGGTGATTAGTTATCAGGAGAGAGCGAAGGTTGAGTGAATGTGGCAGAAGGGTCAGATGGATCCATGACAACAACAGTAACGTCCCCCATTGTAATGAAGTAAAAGTACCTTTTTGTCATTAAAATTTCACTTGAGTAAGAGTCAAAAGTACCCAGCATTGAATCCCAGGGTGTGCTGAGTGACTCCAGCCAGGTCTCCTAAGCAACCAAATTGGCCCGGTTGCTAGGGAGGGTAGAGTCACATGGGGTAACCTCCTCGTGGTCGCTATAATGTGGTTTGTTCTCGGTGGGGCGCATGGTGAATTGAGCGTGGTTGCCGCAGTGGATGGCGTGAAGCCTCCACACGCACTATGTCTCCGTGGCAACGCGCTCGACAAGCCACGTGATAAGATGTGCAGATTGACTGTCTCAGACGCGGAGGCAACTGGGATTCGTCCTCCGCCGCCCGGACTGAGGCGAATCACTATGTGACCACGAGGACTTAGAGCACATTGGGAATTGGGCATTCCAAATTGGGAGAAAAAAGGGAACCCCCCCCCCCCCAAAAAAAGTACCCAGCATTAAACCTACCCTTAAAAGTAAATTTTCTCCAAAAAGTTACTCAAGTAAATGTAACGGAGTAAATGTAGCATGTTACTACCCACCTCTGCTCCATAGGAACAAAAGAATATTAGAAAAATTATAACAATGTGTTTTGGGAACTTTCACATTCTCACAGAGTAAAAATATATGTGCCATTTTTTTAAAAATACAAGTGTCAAAGCAAACTTATTTGTTAAATATCAAAACAACATTAAAATAATAATTGTGTGATAAATAGTACAGAAAATTTTGTGAATATTTTTTATATAGTCAAAACAATCAATAAATAAAGTTTTTTAACACAACAATTTAGTTGCATTTGCTCAGGTAACTTAGGCCTATTGTCAATAAATTCCAAAAAGAGGTAAAAAACCTGTTCTGGTTATTAGAAATCAAGTAGGAAAAAAAGATCTAATGCAATATTTAATGATAAGATAATGATTATGTGAGATTCATAAACCATTTAAACCAGTCGTTCCTTTTGACCTGGGAACACAAGGACTGGCACCAATAAGGAACACAGCACAAGGGTTAAAACTAGTTCTGCAGTGAGCTGAAAAACATATCCTCTAAATTTTTACATCTCTTATTTCTAATTATTTGAATTTGAAGTTGCATGACATTTTCTTACGACCATGAAAAATCATGACCTATGAAAAAGCAATGTTTTAACTTCATCTTGGAGTTTATCAAGCCAGGTTAAGAAATGAAACAAACTCCTACATATTGTAACATGTATCTGTTCTGCTGAGCATTAGAGGGCGCTCTGTACCTGTCATCAGCAGCAGTCTGAGGAAGATCATATGGAGGCCTATTGTAGTTGGGATGAGGAAACCCAGACCCAGACTCAGGTTGGCCAGGTGGAACAGCAGGTGATGGGCCTTTTCCCAGTCCTGACATATTGTGATGTTTGCCTCCAACCCTGAATCACTGGAGTTCGGAGGAGATGGTGTTATGTTATAATTCTCTGACATTCTGAGGTGTTTAAGCTGATGGGGAAAGAATCCAAAGAGTAAAACTGTTAGAACTGCCACTTCACTCATAAGTAAAGCAAAGGTACTGAACTTTATCATTGTCCATATCAACAAGAAATGGAAGCCCATTTATGCCACATGGAATAATATTGTGCTTTGGTAAGTCAACTTTATGAGATACTTATTCATATTTATGAGATAAAAAGTCGTAATTATTAGATTCAAAATCAGAAATGTGAGATAATAAGTCGTTTACCAGATTAAATGCCATACTTATGAGATACAAAGGTGTGGTGTGAAAGTGCGAGCACGAGGCGATTATCTGTGTTCCGCGACTGCTATCGGGTAATATAATGTATAACGTCTGAGTAAGAGCAGCCGGTGGAGTTTCTGGTGCCACCCTCGGGAGTTGGTGCCCTACACAGACTGTGTTATATGCGTATAGGGAGCAGCAGTACTTCCTCAATGTGTTCACAAATCATTAGGCCACTATGATTCTATGCAATGAGAAAAAATCATTGTCAATTTTATCTCGTAATTATGACTTAGTATCTCAAAATTATGATTTTTAATAGAATAATTATGATTTACAATTTATCTCATAATTATGAAGTTTTGTGACATAAATGTGACTTAATATCTCATAATTATGACTTTTAATCTCATATTTATGATTTACTCCCTCATAATTTGGACTTTATTTCATAATTGCAACCTTTTATCTCAATTGACTTTTCTGTCTTAAATTTGACTTTGAATCTAATAATTATGACTTTTTATCTCATATTTATGAATTAGAATCTCATTATTTTGATTTTTTTATCTCATACTTACAGTATGACTTTTTATGACATTTTCACTTAATATCTCACAATTATGACTCAGTATCTCATACTGTAATCATGTTTTTAATTGTATAATTATGATTTACAATCTCAACATTTCAACTCTTATATCTCATAATTATGACTTTTAATCTCATATTTGATTTAGTATCTCATAATTTTGACTATATTGTAATTGGGATTTTTTTAATTTTTTTTTTTATCTCAAATGACTTTTTCTGTCATAAATATGACATTTGAATGTAATAATATTTGCTTTTTATCTCATGTTTATGACTTAGTATCTCGTAATTATGACTTGCTATCTTATTATTTTGACTTTTTATCTCATACTTACAATGCTAATTTTTCTTTCATAAATATGACTTAGTATCTTAAACGTACAATTTTTATGACAAATATAATTTAATATCTAATAATTGTGACTTCTTATCTCGTTATTATGACTAAGTGTCTCATAATTATGATTTAGAACTGTATAACTATGATTTACAATCTCAAAAATGTGACTTTTGTATCTCATAATTATGACTTTTTATGACATAAATATAATTTAATATCTCATAATTATGCTTTACCATTTAATAGTTTTGACTTTTTTATCTCATAATTGATTTTTATGTCATAAATATCACTTAATATCTCATAATTGACTTTTTTTTATCTCAGAATTATAACATTTAGTCTCATATTTGATTTAGTATCTGATCATTTTTACTTCATTTCATAATTGTGATTTTTTTATTTATTTATTTTTTTTATCTCGAGTGACTTTTTATCTAAGAAACATGTTTCTCACAATTATGACGTACTAAAACACATTTGTTTTTAATGTGGTGAAAACAGACTTCCAGTATTTGCATTTGTTAATTAAGCTCTTAAAAACAAAGGTTCCAGTAAGAACTAACTAAAAGGGTTTTATACTCTGATATCATTGGAAAAACTGTTCTAGTTCCATAAAGAACGTTGTATATATATAAAAACACACATCTATGTGCGTCTGTTGCTTTAAAGAACTAGGAACCAGTACACTGTTCTGAAGAACCTATAGAACTTTTTAATCTCCAGTGAACCATGGGTCTGCTTATAAGGTGCTGCAAATACCAACTTTATCGTTATGAGTTTACCTGTCATCTACACTGATTCTCAACTGAATTCATTCATTTCTACATTCGGACTGCAAGTGAAAAATCCACCAATGCTCCACAGAAAATAATCCCAGCGACGCAGACACTAACCTAAAATAAACTTTCTATAGAGACCACAGGCACTGCTTCATGATTGATCTATTATTGCACTCTGAGTGTGGCATCATATTGAAGGTTTGAACTACTTGAGCCTCATCATTGATATCCAGCTTGATTATAATAACATTGTGTACTCACCACCAACGCTGTCGATTAAAGCAGTTATATTCGCTGTGAGCAGAACTGTGAAGAAAGAAGATAACAGACGCGTGTGGTTGAGTTGAGACAGTGTGTGAGGAGCGCATTCCAGCCAGATGACAGGCATTGACTTAAAATGGGCACAAACCGAGCGGCCACTCCTCTGCGCACTGACACCATTACACCGCTAGAGGGAGACATTCATGAGCAGAGTGAAGCTGAAGACGCTCATAATGAGAGTTGTGCTCGGAGTCCACCGGTCGTATCTAGAGGTTAAACTTTGTTTGGCTTGTTTGTCGATCGATTCCAAGTCTTCAAGTTTAACCTCTCCACCCCCACCACGCTTATATCAATATTGAACTGAAATCAGTGTTAACGAATTAAAAAGTTGTATTAACATTTAGTTTGTGTAGGCTATCCATAGCTTACAAATTATACACACATGTAAAGCATAAGAGCATTTTCAGGTTAGCATAGTTAATGGTTTCTGGAAGAGTTTTGGATGATATTACATATTGAGTGGTGTAGGGAAACACCATTTCATTTAAGTTTTCTTGAGGGAGCCTGAAAGTCCTGTCACCAAGACAAATTCCTTGTATGTGTAAGCGTACTTGGCAATAAAGCTCATTCTGATTCTGAAAGTGCCACATCTGAATAAATGCTGTCTAATTTATAATAATTCTTCTATTTGTAAAAAACAATGTGTATGATCCAGAAATACAATGGATACACTTATAAAAGTCACACTTATAAAAATGATTAATTGCATCGCATTATTTGTCAAAATATCAAACTTGTGAAATGTTCGACACAAAATGAAAAAAGTTGCATTTATTTTAAAGACAGCACAAACACATTTTTCAAAAAACATTTCACAAAATGAAGTCTGTTAGGTTTAAAATAATAAAACAATAGATATACAATTGTTCAGAGTACAGACAAAAAATATTCAGACAACATGTAGTTTACAAATGTTAGTGGAACATGTCCATACACTAGTGAATGTGCTGAACTCAACCTGCGACAGTTACTCTGTCATGAACTGACTTCATCCACTAAAATGAACAAGACATGTCTCTAAAAATCATTGGTGAAGTTAGTTCTGAGAAAAGCTCCAGCATCATTTGTTTGCAAATGCAACAGCATTCATACAGTTTTAAGTGTGCTAAGTGTCCATATACTTTTTGGGGGACAGTGTATACATTGTATTATTATAGTAACATAAGCGTAGACATAGGGTATACAACAGGACTCAAATCCCCCTGGGGTAAATGGCACTTTTTATTTTATTTTCTCCCAAAACACTAAATTGAAAAAAAATTAAATAAATAAAAACCTAACGCGACACTTTCTTAAACACCTATTTGTCACCATGAACTGCAAAATATTCCAGATCCATGAGGTTATCTTGTGCAATATCTATGGCCATAACCACAATACAATTTGAGGAGGACAACCTGGACAAGTCCCCTCCAATAATCCGATAGGGCCAGATTGCCCCCCCCCCACTTTACTGATATCCTTGTTGCTGTTCTGCTGCAGCCCATTAAGCATCGCTGTCTAATTGTCATTAAGTTGTTGCAGGAACAACATATTGGTTAAAAATAATGTTTTACATTTTTAGCATGCTCAGTAGTCTAACACCGCTCGTCAACATCATTTGAGATAGCCAATTCATAGCTGTGAATGTGAAAACATTAACAGAGTAGTTTTCAGCAAATCAGGCTCAAGACAAAGAGCGAATGTGTTTACATTTGTTACGTAACTAGGAAGGATGAGACGAGAGAGTGTTGATCCAATTGCAGAACACTTATTAAGGAACTCAAGACAAAGAAGAGGAAACTAAGATGAAACTAAAACACTGGAGCAAAAGGGAAATCAAACATAACAGCAGTTTGCTGGCTAAAATAACATAATACACAAAACAGACTGACTAACTAACAAAGAAACAAACTAACACAAACTGACAAAGACTAAGGGAAACATGAGGGCTATATATACAAATGGGAACTAAAGACATAAGGAACAGCTGGGAACACAGATCAGAGAGGATTGGGAACAGGTGTGTGTGATCAACAAGGTGCATCATGGGAAGTGTAGTTTAACAGTCAAAACATAGTGGGAAGGTGATGGGACAAACACAAGGGAGTTGTAAAGGAATTGAATAAATGTGGTAATCTGGCAGGTTTTTGAAGAGACATTGTCTAAGAAAACTATCTATAAAAAACACAATGTAGAGCATTATTGTCACCCTCAGATTAAAATTAGAACATGGTAAGACTTGTGACTTCTATTGACCGTGTTATTCTTAATGCAGATATTATTAGGTAATAATTTAAAATCAATTTAAGATTTTCTAAATAATTTCTTGTCTTTAATTAATTCTGAATTTTGTACAGCATCTCCTAAGAGTCTTCTTTTAAAAGAGACCATATTATTTTGAGGATGAGCCACCAGTTAAAGGAGTAGTTTACCTAAAAATGGAAAATGTACTTTTACTCACTCATTTACTCACCCTTATGTTGTTCAAAACCCATATGCTGTTACTTTTTCTTCAAACATAAAAATAGATATTTTAAGCAGCTCTGTTCCATAGAATAACAGTTTATGAGCAGGAGCTGTCGAGCTTTATAAAGGACAAATACTATCAAGCACTATTAAAGGTTCAGTATAAAGACATCATAACAGTAGACCATATGACAAGACAAGTTTGAGTATTTGTACACAGCCCTGGCTCTGTAAACTGGACAAAAACAAAGTGGATTGGACCGATCCACACAACACTACTCCAGCCAATCAGCAACAGGGGGTGGTTCTTTGGGTCAGCAAACCAAACTGTTACTGTCCTTCCCTTGGCAATGCCCGTGCATGAATTTTGGGGGGGTGGGGGTGGGGGGGGGGCTTCCAAAGGTGCAATGAAGGGAGGGGTTTGTTTGTTTTGGCAGTTGAGTTCGAATATCAACAGTGTTTCTCAGGAATCGCGGAGTGCACCTTTAACTCAAAAAAGCATCTTGCTGTCTTAGAAATATTTGCAAGTTGACAAATGTTGTCTTATACAAGTGGGGTGTAAAAGGCCCCCTCTCCCTAACTGGCTTCTCCGGCTCCCTTTTATCTCTCTCTCCCGCTGATTAGTTGAATCAGCGTTGGCCATGCACCCTTACGGCCCGGCCACGCCCTCCTCCTCCTCGTCACACCTCCTTCTCCCTGTCTTTCGGATGAGACATTAAACTGAGGTCCTGACTCTCTGTGGTCATTAAAAATCCCAGAGCACTTCTCATAAAAAGTAGGGGTGTAACCCCGGTGTCCTGGCCAAATTCCCCCATTGGCCCTTATCCCTAATATTCCCCATCCATTAATTGGCTGTATCACTCTACTCTCTCCTCTCCACCAATAGCTGGTGTGTGGTGAGTGTACTGGCGCACTATGGCTGCTGTCGTATCATCCTGGTGGATGCTGCACACTGGTGGTGTTTGAGAAGAGTCCCCTGTACACTGTGTAAAGTGCCTTGAGTGTAGTGTCAGAAAAGCGCTATATAAATGCAACATTCATTCATTCATTCATTCACACACACACACACACACACACACACACACACACACACACACACACATACATATATATATATTTCACACAAATTATGTTGCTCCATCATCATTCAATTAGAAGATTTTTTTTTTTTTTTTTTTAATCTTGACACATTTTGCGACCGGAAAAAAAAAAAGACATTGAATCTTAAATTTATCCCTAAAATGCATAAGTGGGTCAAAAACTGACATGTCCTTCTATTACTTTTTTTAATGAAGTGGTCTTTTGATCGGACACTCCAGGTAATCCTCAACTGAGGTGTCTTTGACCATGTAAACTGAATTTTTTATAATTAAATTGACTTTTTTTTAAAATGTATTTATTTGCATCACTACCCCTAGAATGCATAAGTGTGTTTACTATAGTATTCAATGCAGTTAACACTGGTATTACACTTGTAATACATTGTATTCATTTTTCTTGTAATGTAATTAAATATATGTAAAATATCATTTTCAGTTTCATATTTATCTGTAGTATGCAAATGCAGCAAGCTGTCATTCAGCTGATGCTTTTATCTAAAGTGCATGACCTTTTGCCTGTTACAGACAGTCCACATGTAGCAACCTGAGGTTAGATGCCAGTTCAGAGCAAGGGCAAAATGTTAATAGCTAGACCACTTTTTAATGTGTTTGAACCTGCAACTTTTCTTTATTCTGTAAACCTCACCACTCTGGACAACAAAATACAGCTTCATGGAGAGACATAGAAATAGTTTAGTGTCATACAGCATCATGGCACATAAGGTTGTCGTTTTACAAGTTTGTAACTAAATATCTAAAAAAGAAACAAAACAATAACAACTTTTGATCCCAGTCTATTGTACTTGTGTTTGTGTAGGGTTGTTGAAACATTTTATAATTTATTGGCAGACGTGAAAATTGCTCACATTACTTTTATGCAGCCTTTTTTACAGTCACCCAAAAGTACACTTAAAAATGAAAATTCGAAATAAATGTATCATTACAGTTAATTTCCCCTGAAAAATAAGAAGTTTTATAAAGAAATCTAGATTTCACCTAGGTCTTTGACTCACATATGCATTGAATGGGGCTATAGTTGCATTCTAGGGTTAAATATAAAGCACTAGAAAATAGAAAAATACATGACAAAAAAATAAATAAGGAGCATTACGTATCAATTAAGACTTCTTGGTAATACAGTTCGGAGTCCCAATCAGAAAGTTCAGTGATTCTCAGCAGTCTCTTTCCGCTTGCTTCGTCGCACTCTGTTCCAGAACTGGCCGGGATTCACATGTGCTTTCTATTTCTGGCTCCGGCCCTTGGCAGAAGCTCGGTAACCGGAGATCATAGCGGAACCCGCGGCTGTCGAATGCCTTGTCGTTCAGAGAGAAGAGCTTCTCCGTGATGTCGTTGCGCACCAGCAGCGCGAAGATCTTGGCGAGGTAGCGGTGCTGCGCGAACATCAGATAGAGTTTCTTGCGTCTCCAAGCCACATACCGACAACGATTATCTGCGCGTAAGGTCACCTGGAATAAAACAATCAACGCATTATTTCAACGTATAGCATACTGTATATGCTGACCACCCCCCCATAATTTTACCTGAAAAAAGCCCTCTTCCGATGGTCTGAGAGAATCCCACTCGGGTGAATCCAGGAACTGAAAGGGGTAGATGTAGTGCAAAAACTCCCCGTTAACCGTCACCCGTATTCTGAAACGAAGTGTATTTGTTCAGTTTAATCACACATAACAAACCTTACATGGGCTATTACAAGTGACAGGTGTCCACTCACTCACTCACTCACCTGCCTGAGAGGAGAACTGACAGTTTGTCGATGGAGGTTTTGCCCTCCATGGCGAAGCAGTGGTCTTTCTCAATAGTATGGATATCCCCCTCACAGCATTCCACGATCTTTCCAAAGTGTGTCAAAGACACTCCCAGCTTTTTGAACATATAATCGTAGAGATCTTGGAACTCCTTATCAAACGTGACACTTCGCAGGCGGTATGACACGTGGACAACTTGCGCCGAACACAAGACGAAAAGCGCAAAAGTCCATGAAAACGAGTCCGTTGTGCAGGGATCGGACCACGACCAGATCGAGTAACAGAAAAACCCGAGCGTTAAAAAACAGAACATGTACAGCAATCCATAAAAGCCGCTACCTCCCATGAATCCTAAAACAAGTAATATATGGGCGAGATGAAATATTGATCCTTCGGGATGTTCTCTCCATTCGGAGCACACCGGGTATTCGCTCAAATTTAAATTCAGATGAGTCGATGGATCCATAATCGATGAGAGTAATCGACCAGAAGCAGAAGAGTATATTAACATATATATTTCAGCTCATAAATGCAGCGTTTACAAAGAAATGTGTGTGTCAAGATCCTGCGCACTGACAGCTCATTGCGAACAGTCAGGAGAGACAGTGGCAGTTCTGGCTTACTTGGTGCCCTAGGCAGATCCGTGGCGCCCCCCTTAACAACCCCCACAAAATTTTGTATTACTTATTATGGAACTATGCTTCAACACACAAAATAAATAAAAGGGATAGTTCGCCAAAAAAATGAAAATTCTCATCATTTACTCAACTCTCATGACACCCCGGATGTGTATGAATTTGTTCTTTTTGCTGAACACAAGTGAAAGAAGTACACAATCCATGAATGTTAATGTTTCTCACCCACACCTATCATATCACTTCTGAAGACATGGATTTAACCACTGTTTTATGGATTGTCTTCTGCAAAAGAAAGTAAGCCATGTTTCTAGAATGGCACGACTGTGAGTAAATGATGAGAGAATTTAATATTAAAGCCCGACCGATATGGGATTTTTGAGACCGATTTTAGAGAGGGAAAATTCACAGATTACCGATATGGTGGCCGATATAGTTAATTTTTGAGCTGGAATGAAAACAGACCTTTTCTATGTGGATTGTGCACCGATTTTGCACTGATATGACTATGCAAATGTACTCAGAAGGCTGCTTTCTTAAACAAATATTTTTATCAAAGAATATTTGACATTATTATTATACATTGTCAACAAATTCTAGAAATGAACACTGAGAAAATAAAGAATAAATAAAAATACAATAAATAGCTTAATAACATCAGTACTGTATGTTCAGTATCTGTCAGTTGCTGACCAATAAAATAAAGAATAAATTCAAATAAAATAAATAGCTAAATAAACATCAGTACTGTATGTTCAGTATCTGTCAGTTGCAGACCATTTAAATAAAGAATACATTAAAATTATAGCTAAATAAAAATCAGTACTGTATGTTTAGTATCAGTCAATGGCTGACCATTTAAATAAAGAATAAATAAAAATAAAATAAATAGCTGAATAAATATCAGTAGTGCTGTTTAGTATCAGTCAGTGGCTGACCATTTAAATAAAGAATAAATAAAAATACAATAAATAGCTAAATAATCATCAGTACTGTATGTTTAGTATCAGTCAAATGCTGACTATTAAAATAAAGAATAAAGTCAAATAAAATAAATAGCTTAATAAACATCAGTACTGTTTAGTATCAGTCAAATGCTGACTATTTTAATTCTGCCAGTCAATTAGGGTCAGGTTGTAAAACAAGAAGCATTTACGCTTGCCGAGTCGAGAGATAAACAGTGGCAGCTATGTTACACTGTATTCTGCTATACAAGTACAGGGGAAACTTGCAATGGTGGAAAACCAGACTTTTTAAAATTTTTTATCCCCTTTTCTACCAATTTGAAATGCCCAATTCCCACTACTTAGTAGGTCCTCGTGGTGGCGTGGTTACTCACCTCAATCCGGGTGGCGGAGGACAAGTCTCAGTTGCCTCCACTTCTGAGACCATCAATCCGTGCATCTTATCACGTGGCTCCCTGTGCATGACACCGCGGAGACTCACAGCACGTGGAGGCTCATGCTACTCTCTGCGATCCATGCACAACTTACCACACGCCCCATTGAGAGTGAGAACCACTAATCACGACCACGAGGAGGTTACCCCATGTGACTCTACCCTCCCTAGCAACCGCCTGCTTAGGAGACCTGGCTGGAGTCACTCAGCATGCCCTGGATTCGAACTCACGTCTCCAGGGGTGGTAGTCAGCATCAATACTCGCTGAGCCACACAGGCCCCAGAAAACCAGACTTTTAAATATTACATTTTGTAAATGCAACGACTGGAATGGATTGGTTGAAGGGGGTACCAAACTGCAAATCCTGAACAAAACAGTTTGGTGAAAACATGTTTACACATTAGCTTTCACTCCGCTGACAAGGTATGAAAGTAGCTACGTGGTTAGCTAGTTAGCTATAAGCTTGTTGTCACGGAGAGTAAAAGATTTGTACTATTTTAAAAGATCTTTATTTACTTTCCAGCATTGCGTCTCTCCAACTAGGTAACAACGTAGTGTGAAATCAACACTCAACAGACACAATCCACCACCACACCGTTGTCTGCTGAGCTGCAAAAAGATGCTCTGATGTTTACCTTTCAATCTGCTACATTACTGACTGCACTGACAAATTATAGCTGGCTAACAAAGAAAACAGATGCGATAAACATGAGTGATGTTGTTGTCAGGGACAGGGTTAACGTTATATTAGTTATATTGAAAAGGGAAAATGATGGGGTCATTGTTTATTAAATTTCCAGTATGTATTTCACAAGCTAGTTAGCAATTTACTGTGATGACACCACTTAACTCTGCACCACTTAACACCACACTGTCTGCAGAACCACGTCAGCTCAGCTCTATAAACAATGGAGTTGGAGCGTGCTCTGCTGGACAAACTACGTTATGACACTATTTTAAATCACCCCAAGTTTTCATATCTGCGCATATCGGAAAACATATACGCCGATATTGGCTGATAATATTGGCCAGCCGATAAATTGGTCGGGCACTAATAATGTGTATATATATATATATATATATATATATATATATATATATATATATTATTGGAAATCATATTAACATGTACATATACATAACTTAAATTCCTCAATAAAATTTTAGAGTCAAAAAATAAAGAAAATAGCAGAATTCTTACAGATTGCTGCTTGTGCTATTACACTTAATTCCTAATTTAAAACGTAACCCTTCTCTCCTAGTTTTTATTGATGCAAAATCATCAATGAATTTGTCATTTCTGCACAGCAATCACATGGTTGCTACTTATTTTCTCAAGACCACTGAGACGATCCTGTGTCATGGTGTACCTATACTGGTGATCATGGTTATCTTATGTTTGTTCAGAATGTATGAATGCATTGTGAACATCCATAATCCTAACCATATAGAGCCTTCAAGGCTGATTGGCCTGTCAGGAAAAACTCGGGGCACCTTTCACGATCGCGATCTTGCAAGCTTTGTGCGGGGTGGCACGATTTGGGGCACCTCTCTCCCATGGCGATCTTGCGAGCTTGGGGCGGGGTGGCACGATTTTGGGCATCTTTCTCCTGTTGAGTGCTTCATTCAGGAGTGGGTTTGGTTATTAGCAATAGTTAATAATTGTCAAAGATAATCAATAATTAGTATTTACATGTCCCCAGAAAGCCATGTACTTCATAAAGTCAGTGGACTGATTAAGTCATTTTGTGGTACTCACGTCGCAACCAAGTGAGCCTGACTCACTCAACATTCACTTGACTGTCCAAGGAAATTGAGTGCCTTTTTTGTTTCTTTTTGTGCTGGTTCTGCCTAGCGGCTGGAGTTTGTTTTGTGGAGGAACACACCTTCGGGACAGTTATGTGGATGAATCTACACGTTCTTTGTGTTTATCCTGCCTATTGGCTGGAGTTTGTTTTATAGAGTATCTTCTGTTGTGTAATTCTGTCTCACAAAATTTGTATAGAAACACCGGACTTGAGCAATCCGATGGCAAAGTTGTCGCGGGGGCTCTTGTAGGCATACATGGACTGTTTGAGTTAAAAGGGATGGACACCGGTTGGCGCTGTTGTGCGCGGGGTTAATGTGCACTTTTTTCTGTTTATTTGGTTTGGGGGGAAGTTTGGGGTTTGATTCTTGCACTAATGTGGAATGTGGTCTTTATAATTTTATTTTTGACACATAATCTATTTTTTCTAATATGTCAAAATGTCAAATGTTAGTATGAGTGGATTGTCTCTCTCCATGTGGAATGTGAATGGATTGGGGCACCCCATAAAAAGAAGGAAAGTTATTTCTCTTCTTAAACATAAGAAATATGATATAGTGTTTCTTCAAGAAACGCATATTTCCCCACAGGAAGATATGATGTTAAGATATCGAGTGGACATGTTTTCTTTAGTGCTGGCTCAAGTAAGAGCAGGGGAGTCATTACACTGATAAGTAAGCATCTACAATTCAAATGTCTCAAACAGATTAAAGATAAATTAGGAAGAGTCATTATTGTTTTAGCAAAAATGCAGGGGAAAAGTTTGATTTTGGCTAATATTTATGCGCCTAATGCTGATGATCAGGGCTTTTTTATAGATCTTGAAGGGATGTTGCAAGCCACTGGCACCCCTCATGATATAATATTGGTAGGAAACTTTAATCTATTGATGGACTTATTCCTTGATCATAGTGAAGCAAAAGTGTGTAAGCCCCCCAGAGCAACATTGATGCTCCACAGGATGTGTAAAAATCTTATAGATATTTGGAGACTTTTGAACCCATCCGGTAAGGACTATACATTTTTCATCAGTCCATAAAATGTATTCTAGAATAGATTTTCTCATTTCATCTGTTGTTGTTTGCTCAATTTATTTTTATTATTGTTCTGTCTTGCCCTGGGACCATTAGCAGCCACGATAAGAAGGGAAGATGATTTTCCAGGGGTGGTGGCAGGAGGTATGGCGCATAAGCTTTTGCTTTACGTAGATGTTATTTTATTATTTGTCTTGCCTCAACAGAATTGTTATTTCCTTTTCTAAGTTCTCAAGATACAGAGCCAGTTGGTCTAAATCTGATACTTTGGCTCTGACAGCGTACTGCCCAGTAACGGCTTTTCAGCTGGGCACCTTCCAGTGGCCCTAACAGGGCATTAAGTATTTGGTCATTTTATTCCAAGCAAAGTTGTCTGATTTAGTTAGAGTTAATTTTGACCCCTTAATAAAAAGGGTTTTCAAGCGATGTGGGCAGGTGGGCTTCATAACATTTATCTATAATTGGGAAGGTTATTAAAAATAATTTTATTCCAAAATTTAACTACCTGCTACAATCTCTCCCTGTAGATTTCCCCCTCTCTTATTTCAAGCAATTTGGTAGCATAGCAAAGTCTTCATTTGGAATGGTAAGCGTCCTAGATTACATTTTAATAAGTTACATAGGCCGATTGACAAAGGGGGGCTAGGCCTACTCAAGATTTTGTTTTATTATTATGCATTCGGTCTCAGACATTTGACTCATTGGTCGCTTCCACCTGAGAGAGCCCCTCCTTGGTTTTGTATTGAACAGGAAGTTCTTGCCCCTATTTTGCCATTGCAAAGCCTTTCTAACAAACTAACTGGAGAAGTTAAGTTACACCCCGTTATCTCGCATTTGCACTCGGTATGGACAAAAGTGTCCAGAGTGTTTAATATGGACATTTATTTAAATGTTGCCTCAAGCATATGGCTGAACCCCAAATTATGTATTAATGTATTCGCCTTTCTGTTGGTCAGAGTGGATTGTGAAGGGGGTTACTACACTCGGTGACCTATATGAGAGTGGAGTGCTGAGATCCTTTGAAAATTTGGTTCAAAATTTTGGGATTCCCAGATCTCAGTTCTATAGGTATTTACAGCTGCGCCACCTGCTCTGTACTGTTTTTGGGAGTAGCGCACAGAAGATGCAGACACAACCCATGTTTTTTGGTGGTGTATTAAGATCCAAGAATTTTGGGTGATGGTTCAGAGTTTTATATGTGACATATTGGGCACTCAAATTTCATTTTGCCCCAGACTCTGTATTTTGGGCAATGGGCCAGTCATGGGTTCTGACCAGTGTTATGATTGGTAGGCAGGTGATTTTAAGAGGATGGAAGTCGGATGGAGCACCATCATTTCCAAAGTGGCGTATGGATATGGGGAGGGTGGCAGCTTTCGAGGAGGTGTCAAGTAGAAGGCTGGAGTTGTGGGATTTATTTGATAGGAAATGGGGCAATTATTTAGCATTTTTGGGGACTCTCGGGGAGGGGCTGTGGAGAGAGAAGTTTAGTTTTAATTATGTATGATTATTATATTTTCTTTTTTGTTTTCTTTTTTTGTTTTTGTTTTTTGTGTGAGTGTATTCTTATATGTGACCACAGGGGTGTTCGTTGGGGTTCAGGGTGGGGTTGGTGATTGGGGAGGGGTAATAGTGGGGGTTAAATGTTAAATGTTGATTCAATGGATATATGTTGTGTTTTTCTTTGTTATACATCTATAAATCAATAAAAAATGTTAACTGAAAAAAAAAAGATAATTAATAATGATTCAAATCAATAGAACATTGATTAGAAACAACATTAGCTTTTTAATCCTTTAAATCAACAATCATCAAAGATAACCATCAATTATCAAAATCAATAGAATATTAATTATTATCAAAGATAATTATTAATTATTCAAAATGTCCAAGGTGTGCTAAATGACTCCAGTCAGGGCTCCTAAGCAACCAAATTGGCCCGGTTGCTAGGGAGGGTAGAGTCACATGGGGTCGCGATTAGTGGTTCTCGCTCTCAATGGGAAAAGCTGTGCATGGATCGCGGAGAGTAGCTTGAGTCTCCACATGCTGGGAGTCTCCACAGTGTCATGCATAACGAGCCACATGATAAGATGCACAAATTGGTGAGACTTGTCCTCTGCCACCCGGATTGAGGTGAGTAACCGCGCCACCACGAGGACCTACTAAGTAGTGGGAATTGGGCATTCCAAACTGAGAGAAAAGGGGGATTAAAAAAAAAAAAATCTATATAACATTGATTACCATTACCATTAGCTTATTGATCCTTCAAATCAACAATCAAAAATAATTATCAATTATCAAATCAATAGAATATTAATAAGGTTTAATACCTAGAATCAGGGACTAATAATCAGACAGTATAGCAGTCTCACTATAGGGTTGTTCTCTTAGGAAAGTCGACTTCCAGAGAACACTGACATTCAAAAGGAAAACAATGAAGGCTTGAATCCGAGCACTGACATCCCCTGCCAGCTCTTGACACAGGTGCATGTAGAACAATACCATAACACTTCTCTTTAAAGTATAACAAAGTTAATTGATGCAGTAATATCAATTAATAATCAATACAATGCAGTCAATAAACTTCCAACTTCCAACAACAAACTAAACAGTAACATGATTAGATATGGTAACAAATAAGCCTATAATACATGATAGGAAGGTATGTGTGTGTGTGAAGGGGTGTAAGGAGAGGAGTGCACAAAATGGTGGATGTGGCTCTTGTGGAGAATACGTCCCGTGAGGTTTCCGGCCAGAGAATGTGGCCGCGAATGTGGGCAGAGAGACTGGTTAATGGTGTCTGCCTGTTTAACGCGTGTCTCCGCTGGTACGATAACTTGGTGACAAAGCTGGGCTATATCGCCAAGTCATCTGCTCACCAAATGTGTGTGGGCTATGTCTGTGAGGGGTCGTGTTTAAGTGTGGTTATTACGAGAGAGAGAGAACAGAGTGACGGCACCAAAGCCGGTTTTAGCGATCACGGGAAAGAAGGCAGCCATTAGTTTTATCACTCAGATTTGCGGTGAACGGCTCGTAATCTGTCCGCCGCGGTCGTTGGTTCTTTAATGGATAACCAGTGTGCCGGTCTCACCCGCGACGGCGGAAATGCACAAAGAGTCCAATGTGGTTGGACGACAACACAGCAAATCTCATTCTTGGTAACAGTAAGTTACAGTAATACCTTGAGTATTATTAGCAGCAATGAGTGGACTCGGTGGTCCATAAACTGTACAAGCAATAACCTTGATACACAAGAATAACACACTATAATAATCTATCTCTGCCCAGATGTAAACCTTTTACTTGAGTCACGTGAGGACGTGGGTAGAATGTGTGTTTGTCCGTCGTTTGACTCTGACTCGATTCTTCGAAGCTCGGGCGATGACGGGAGGCCATTTCCTCGCTCTGTCAGCGGGCGGTACGGCTCCTTCGGATCCGTTAGCGTGCTCAGTGGAACACAGAGAAATCTCAGCTCGTGCAGCGAGATGAGATTGTATGGCCAAAGTTCAGGTACGTACATTACTTCCTTGGGTTACAAGGCTACACCTGGAAGCAGCAGGGTTGCAACTAAACATGGCACATACTGTCGCTGGAAGCAAAGCTTAGAAAGATCTCCAAGGTTTTTATACTCTTGATGACGTCATGGTGGAGGGATGCATTCTATCGTGTGTTTCATCCAATAGGAGTTGAGAGTTCGATCCTTCAGAATTTCACACCTAGGTGTAAAGTGCGCAAGGCTTGATGGTATCTGTAGTCTGTTTTGGACTCTCTTTGTTTGATTTTGGCACCGTTGTTGTGGCTTCTAGTGTTCCTACAGGCTGTAGTCAGGCTTTATGACTGTGTGTAGGCCTGCCTTTGTCTCTCATCTGAGTACATGAGGCCTAACACTCCCATCGTGAGCCAGGGACAGGGCGACACAATTTGTGGCATCTCCCATCGTGATCTTGTGAGCTCTGTGTGGGGGCGGCTGATCAGGTACCCTGTCGTGCCGCTCTAGATGCCTGCCTATACCTTCTATGCCAGGATCCGCTAGAGGGAGCTCTTTCTTTGCTCAGGAGACTTAATGGATTAATTCACGTTTTAGCTCATCTCAGACGTCTCTTCTAAAATCCATTCGGGGTTATTCCATGTCAAATCAATCAAATTTCAGAAAATGTTTGATTTTGTTATTAATTCTTTTTTTGTTTATGTGAATAAATTAAATTAGTAATTTCAAAAATTTTTGTAGTTCAGAACATTGTTTTGTTGTTGAAGAACAAATCTTCATACCATGAATAGAGCCGCATTGGGAGCCTCATATCTCTGATATTTAACCAAAAAGTGCCTAAAGGCCAAAAGGATATCCAAAAGGATATTACTGTGAAAAATGTTCGTAATTTTAATGGTAGTAGACTGTAAAAATTCTACGGTAAAAAAATGTAATTGGTTAACGGGTAGTTACCTTTAAAAATAGCCTACGGTAAAAAAATAAAAATAATAATAATAATACATTTTAGACAATACTTGTCATTTTATGGTAGAATTTTGTAAAGGTTTTTTTTTTTTTAGATTTAAAAAGTATAATTTTACCGTATAATTAATGGTAAAATGTATAGTACATGTACTTTTTATGGTAAATTGTTGTAAAAATTAAGGTAAAAACAATAATCGGGTGTTCCCAGAATTCCCTGCATGACCCATCACATTTCATTATGTTTTATGGGAATCAGGGCCGTAGCAAAGATTGCCGGGCCACCTGAATATATATTGCTCTGGGCCCTTTACATATTAAAAAATACAGTTTTGAATTTGTTGTGGGCCCCCCTGGACCTTTGGGCCTCTAGAATCATTATCAACTTTCACCCCACTAGCTACGGCCCTGATGGGAATAGTTATGTTTTTTCAGTTACAGTATGTACTTTGGGGTGTTCTGTGCTATACAGTATTGTATGTAGTTTAGTTAATGTTTATTGCATAATTTTACTGTCACATGTGTTATGCTGATGGTGTTTTGTGTTTGTGTGACACTGTGCACTGTCTCTACATGATTATTGGTTATTGCTCCTGGAATGGCCACTCTTGATTAACTTTAAGTCATCATGTGGCCTTTTGTAGTTACTACCATCATTAACAATACATAATAAAGTAAAAGAAAGCAGATTTGTATTGTTCCAGAATGTTAGTGTATCAAGTTTATATAATTTAATAATATAAACGGTAGTGAACCGTAAAATATACAGGCATCAAAATTACATCCCAAAAAGCCTGAAACATGGTCACCGTATTTTTACGGTAAATGTTTGGCAACCACAGATGCCGGTGATTTACCCTAAATTTTACGGATTATTATTATTATTATTATAACTTTTGAAAAACAAGACAAAAAAGTGTTTTTCCAACTTGTGGACTCCAATCATTGGTATATAATGCAACAAGGGGCGCTGAAGTCAATTGATTTTAGAAATAGACCTACATATCTCTGTGTAAAAAATAAAATAATGATGCTGCCACATTTCTAAGGTTATTTCTTTTGACCTCTGGTTTTGCTGCAAAATCATAGGTGAAAATGGTCCTTTTGTGTCTACTCTATAAAATATAGGATTACTCAGTGTATATTGATCCATGGCATTTAATATTTTGGCTTTCATCATCATTTATGTTTCTTTCACCCTTTAAAAAAACTTTGAGCTGGAGGCCTCTGGTTGATTTGACATAGAATGACCCTTTGGAGAAATAAAAATAGTCTATTTTTGTGGGTTTTAGCATACCACAGATAATTCAGGTTTGCAATATTTTCATGAGAAATGTTTCTTTTGTTCTATGACTTTTGTTTGCAGACTTTGGGAAATCATGAGCACATGTTGAGACATTGTTGAGAAACTCTAGATGAGACATGTGAGATTATTGGGGTCTTGTTCTTAGAAGAACATTTGAAAAACAGGAAACATTAGTTACAGTTGTGATCAAAAGTTTGCATACCCTGGCAGAAATTTTGAAATGTTGGCATTGATTTTGAAATTATGACTGATCATGCAAAAAAAACTGTCTTTTATTTAAGGATAGTGATCATATGAAGCCATTTACTATCACATAGTTGTTTGGCTCCTTTTTAAATGATAATGATAACAGAAACCATCCAAATGGCCCTGATCAAAAGTTTACATACCCTTGAATGTTTGGCCTTGTTACAGACACACAAGGTGACACACACAGGTTTAAATGGCAATTAAAAGTTAATTTCTTACACTTGTGGCTTTTTAAATTGCAATTAGTGTCTGTGTATAAATAGTCAATGAGTTTGTTAGCTCTCACGTGGATGCACTGAGCAGGCTAGATACTGAGCCATGGGGAGCAGAAAAGAACTGTCAAAAGACCTGCGTAACAAGGTAATGGAATTTTATAAAGATGGAAAAGAATATAAAAAGATTTCCAAAGCCTTGAAAATGCCAGTCAGTACTGTTCAATCACTTATTAAGAAGCGGGAAATTCGGGGATCTCTTGATACCAAGCCAAGGTCAGGTAGACCAAGAAAGATTTCAGCCACAACTGCCAGAAAAATTGTTCGGGATACAAAGAAAAACCCACAGGTAACCTCAGGAGAAATACAGGCTGCTCTGGAAAAAGACGGTGTGTTTGTTTCAAGGAGAACAATACAACAATACTTGAACAAAAATGAGCTGCATGCTCGAGTTGCCAGAAAGAAGCCTTTACTGCGCCAATGCCACAAAAAAGCCTGGTTACAGTATGCCCGACAACACCTTGACACGCCTCACAGCTTCTGGCACACTGTAATTTGGAGTGACGAGACCAAATTCGAGCTTTATGGTCACCACCATAAGCGCTATGTTTTGAGAGGGGTCAACAAGGCCTATAGTGAAAAGAATACCATCCCCACTGTGAAGCATGGTGGTGGCTCACTGATGTTTTGGGGGTGTGTGAGCTCTAAAGGCACGGAGAATCTTGTGAAAATTGATGGCAAGATGAATGCAGCATGTTATCAGAAAATATTGGCAGACAATTTGCATTCTTCTGCAAGAAAGATGCGCATGGGACGCTCTTGGACTTTCCAGCACGACAGTGACCCTAAGCACAAATCCAAGTTGATCCTCCAGTGGTTACAGCAGAAAAAGGTGAAGGTTCTGGAGTGGCCATCACAGTCTCCTGACCTTAATATCATCGAGCCACTCTGGGGAGATCTCAAACGTGTGGTTCATGCAAGATGACCAAAATCAAAAGTAACAGTCAGTATCTGGTATGGCCACCAGCTGCATTAAGTACTGCAGTGCATCTCCTCCTCATGGACTGCACCAGATTTGCCAGTTCTTGCTGTGAGATGTTACCCCACTCTTCCACCAAGCCACTTGCAAGTTCCCAGACATTTCTGGGGGGAATGGCCCTAGCCCTCACCCTCCGATCCAACAGGTCCCAGACATGCTCAATGGGATTCCTGTCTTGCAGGAAATCATGCACAGAACGAGCAGTATGGCTGGTGGCATTGTCATGCATGTCAGAATGAGCCTGCAGGAAGGGTACCACATGAGGGAGGAGGATGTCTTCCCTGTAACGCACAGCGTTGAGATTGCCTGCAATGACAACAAGCTCAGTCCGATGATGCTGTGACAAACCGTCCCAGACCATGACAGACCCTCCACCTCTAAATCGATCCCGCTCCAGAGTACAGGCCTCGGTGTAACGCTCATTCCTTCGATGATAAACGCAAGTCCGACCATCACCCCTGGTGAGACAAAACCGCGACTCGTCAGTGAAGAGCACTTTTTGCCAGTCCTGTCTGGTCCAGTGAAGGTGGGTTTGTGCCCATAGGCGACATTGTTGCCGGTGATGTCTGGTAAGGACTTGCCTTACAACAGGCCTACAAGCCCTCAGTTCAGCCTCTCTCAGCCTATTGCGGACAGTCTGAGCACTGATGGAGGGATTGTGCATTCCTGGTGTAACTCGGGCAGTTGTTGTTGCCATCCTATTCCTGTCCCGCAGGGATATTTGGATGTACTGATCCTGTGCAGGTGTTGTTACACGGGGTCTGCCACTGCGAGGATGATCAGCTGTCCTTCCTGTCTCCCTGTAGCACTGTCTTAGGCATCTCACAGTACAGACATTGAAATGTATTGCCCTGGCCACATCTGCAGTCCTCCTGCCTCCATGCAGCATGCCTAAGGCACGTTCACGCAGATGAGCAGGGACCCTGGGCATCTTTCTTTTGGTGTTTTTCAGAGTCAGTAGAAAGGTCTCTTCAGTGTCCTAAGTTTTTATAACTGTGACCTTAATTGCCTACCGTCTGTAAGCTGTTGGTGTCTTAACGACCGTTTCACAGGTGCATGTTCATTAATTGTTTATGGTTCATTGAACAAGCATGGAAAACATTGTTTAAACCCCTTAGTTAGTGTACTTGTTGCAAAAAGAATGCAAAAATGTTAAAATAATGTAATTATTTAAATGTGTATATTTAGGATACATAAAATGTTAGCTATAAAATTAGCAAGACATAGGAGTCGGCCATTTTATTTCCGAAATGTTAAAAATGTCAGCACAAAATTCTATTAAACACAATACAGAATTTAATATGTGCTGGAAAATACACGTTTTAACTGGATTTTACTTTCTAAAAATTCACAAGGCTGAAAGTTCCCAAAGTTTAAGAAATACCCGTATGCGGCCATGGATTACATCAGTTGAAACAGAACAAATTTAGACTATAACGCCTATTCTACATAAGGTTCTAATTAATGTATGTATGGAAAAATCTGTTTTACTCTAATGCCAGAGAATGAAGTTAACTATCATATTGTCTTTGAACAATATTGAAATTAGACTGTGAAATTCTTGTCTATTATTCAATGCAAATTAGATTCAAGTCTAACTGGGTCATCATGGAAGAGTTAAAAACAAGGTGAAAGACAACTCCACAGTGCATTAGTTTTTCCATTGCTCAAGGGGGCCCAGATGCAGTGCTCCATACACTAGGCTATGCATCTTTATCCATGCATGCTACCCAATACAAGAGGTTTACAAATAGCAGCTGTCCCATGTTACAACTGTGTGAATATTATGGCAGTTCATACTGAGGCTGAAAGACATGAATTTAATCCTGATTTAGTTTTTTTAAGGGTCAAGTCACTTCTAATTGTATTGCACTTTTCAAAGCAGCTTTAATGTGGCAAACAGTCTGTCTAACAAACTTCCTGTAAAGTGTCTATCTCCTGTCACAAAGCTTCATTTTGATAATGCTTTTCTTCTTTTGCTGATACAAATAACAAACACATACAAAATTTGACCCAGTGAAAGAAAACTTGTGAACCATCTCTCTGGGTATTAGGACATTTAAAGGCATTTTACAGTTTGTCCAAGAGTGCAAAAATTAGGTTCTATATTAAATTTAAGTATGACAATTAAAAGGAATGGTTACCCAGATATGAAAATTCTGTCACCATTTACACACCTGCAAGAAAATATAAATCATATGGGATTGGAACTACATGAGGGTGTGTAAATGATGACAATTTTCAGTTGTGGCTGAATACATGAAAATAAAATAAATAGAAACTGAGTGGTGTAACAAATGATCACTGAGATGAGACAGGATACGTAGAATCTGTGTGCAGGCTTTAATAAAAATGATGACAGTCAAACAACAAACAGAAACTCAAAACAACAACAAAAAAGAACTGATAAAGGAGGAACTAAACTAGGGGGTATTTATACAAACAAAAGCTAATGAGGGAATAGAAAACAGGTGAGAACAATCAGAAACAGATGGCAGTGATGAGGGCAGTGCATACTGGGAAATGTAGTCTGGGAAAACACTTCAAAATAAGAGTCCTAGGAAACATGAGGGAGACAGACTGTGACAAGTGGTTTTATCCATGACTTCTGAAGTGATACGATAGCTTTGGGTGAGAAACAAATTCAGTCCTTATTCAGTGAAATATCTTCACTTCTGCACAGTTCTCCTGTATGATTCATGAGAGAAGTTTGTGCACACACCGCGTACTTGATGCATGTGCAGAGCGCTGTACACAAACCAGACACTGTTGCCAGGTTGACATTTGTCATGCCCAATTAGGATATTTTGAAATTGCAGAAGCAAGTTAAAATGAATGATAAAATTAGTTATTTTACAGTTAAAATAAAATAAAATAAAAATGAATTAATGTCGTGGGTTGAGGTTAGTTTTTGGGGATACATTTAAAATATAATCTGGTTGCCAAAAGATTCATGATAAACACTAGAAAATGTAAATGTAACATCTTAATAATGTACAATAATACCGGAGCTTGATTACCTGGCAACCACGTGCAGCATCAAAAAATTACCATTTTAAAGCCTGCACTAGGGCTGGGCGATATAGCCAATATTTATGATATTATCGCAATAATCCTGTTGATACAAAATTAAAGAATATCATGAATATGGCAATGATTTTCATGCGATTTTGTTTTGCTACTATGTTTCTATGTTAATTTCACGATCCTTTAGGGCTACACAAATGAACATAATAACAACATAATCATTATATGGTCATATCTGACATTAAACCGCAAAAGGCTGCGATTTAATTAAATGAATACACAGTCTGTGTGTGCATTAGAGTGAACAGGTGAAGTGCTGTTCTATGTGCATGTGTGGTGCTCACGATGAACACATTGTAAATAAAAGTACGGCAGGTTCACACATTCGCACAATTCCAAACGGCTTGAAGTTATTATACAAATCAAAAATTATGTGACACTATTACAGAAATGAAGGAGATGACAGTGTTTCACAGATTTTGTAGTAAGGAATATGGTAAACTGTCAAAACCTCGCAGACACTGCACCTTCAGTGTACAGCCCAAATAAAAGCTCCAGGTGAAGATGAAGTAAATACGCTTTGATAAATATATACTTCTATTGTATAAAATAAGTCTTAACATAATAATAGTAATAACTCAGTATTATACAGTATTGTAATTACAAACAGGAAATTAATAAATAATATTTAGCGGGGTTCCAAAATAAATGCGAGGGAAGTTGTAGTTTTTGCACACCCTGTTCATTCACAAAAAAATAGTTTGGGTAAAAATATATAGGGAAATATAGCTTTTTATTATTATTATTATTATTACTTTATTGTTGTATCTGAGCTTATCAATTATATTTCTTATAAGAAAGTGTTCATCTTGTGGTCATTTAGTGAAAAACATGCCTTCATTATTTTTAACTATACTTTTACTTTATTAAACATTTTGAATCTACTTGGCTGTTTGGATGAAATGATGGTTCCTCTGATTTTAACTCACTTTTATGTAATTTCTGAGCAAATACACAATTATCAAATTACAGTATATGTTAAGTATCATCAATAGGCTGGAAAATACAGAGATGTGATTTTTGGAACCATATTGCCCAGCCCTAGCTTGCACTGTGTTACAGTAATGGAATATGTCAAGATTTATAGTGAATATGGATTTAAATTTTCATCTGTTTCATACCCAAAACCACTCATATTCTTCAGAATACATGGATTAAACCACTCAAATCATACGGATTACATTTATGCTGCCTTTGTGTCATTTAAGTTTAAAATTGTTGGACCCCATTGACTTGCATTGTATGGACACAAAACAACACCTCGTACATTCTTCAAAATATCTTTGTTTTTGTCCAACAGAAGAAATAAAGTCATAAAAGTTTGGAACGAGGGTGAGAAAATGATAAGAGAATGATCATTTTTACAAGTATTTTAATAAAGTTTGAATGTACAATACAATTCCACAGTAAAAAGTATGAAGGATAATGTAGAGGACAGGCAGTGTCCATGGGTAAAAAACCTCATACTACTGTATAATGAGTATGTGAGAGCATGTATGACACAGGCCAGCACTTTTCTCCTTGGGACACAAATCAGGATGTTCCAGCAGTGGCTGTTTTGTTCTGGATAAAAATAAGTCAGCGTTAACACCCCAACCCTACCCCCTTACCGCCTGGCAACTGAAGGTGCCTTTCATGCAGCACTCTCTAAGGTATGAACACAAACTTCACCTGAGAGAGAAATTGAGGACAACATTTCTCTACATACTCTGACATTTTTAAACAAAGAGCTACATTTTAAATAATCAAATGTTTAAGTCCTTTCTGTAAACATGGAGAATATAGTAGGGCAGGTTGTTAAAGCTGCTACCAAGTGTCAGGGGGTCAGTTGTGCCTTCATGCAGGCTATCAGACACCTAGCACATTCTATATATAGATCCAGACCCCAGTTTATCTGTCAGTGGCTGTGTGTGCGTGTTGCAAGACAGAAAGAGAATTAGAGCAAAGCAATCAGACTGGGGGTGTGAGGTCTGCAAAATGTTTGCATAACTCTCATGGTAATGAAGCAGAATGAACAGCATTATTTAATCCGATTGTGTGTTTGCACATTTATCCTTTTATGTGCAGCAGTGTGTGTGTGTATGTGTTTTTGACAGATGAAGTACCTGCGTGGTCATTAATCTAAAAGAACCGTGCTGCATTTTAAGAGCAAGGGCACCCCAGCTGAGAGGTGTTACAGAAAAATAGAGCACCACCATGAGAGCTGTGTGAACACCATTGATGCTGGCAGGTTTCTTAAATTGTATCTTATAATAGCCCAAAATATTTCTGCAAGTGGGTAGTCTTTTGGGTGACTACTAACAATAATTTACTCCATCAAAATCCAAACCTCTTTACCATTTATATGTAGGCTATACATGTATACACATTCAATTACAATAAATCATGGGATAAGAGATATAATTATCGGAGAAACAGATTATGTTGTGTTACACTATATTTTAAAAATTGGCAATAATAAGGACTTATATGTTTCTGTACAGGTTTCCTGAATACTCCCTCCATCTTCTGTCAGTCCAGCCTGATCTCAGTATTATTCGTACATATTCGTTTGTAACTTGAATCTTATTGAATGAAAGGTGTTCCAAGAGTGCTGATATCAGTGCGCGAGTGTTATTGAAGTCATCCGGTACTGTCCCTCACTCCATGATCACTCGGATTACTGCTACACTACACTACACTACACTACACTACACTATACTTTACTATACTGTGCACCTAAAACACTGATGCATCCGTGTGTTATCGCTTTAAAAAAAAAAAAAAGAGGTATCATAAAAATGTATTTTGAAGAAGCTATTTCACAGCAGATACTCACATACTGTATATTCCACAAGATAAAAATAGTAACTGAATTTAAACAAATGATCCTGTTCTAAAGTTTACATTCCCTTGGTTCTAAAAAGATTAATTTACCCAAAAATGAAATTTCAGTCATTGTTTACTCACCCCTGTGTTGTTATAACTCCATATGATATTCTTTCTTTTTCTTAACACAAAGGGAGAAATTGTGAAAAAAAAATTGTGCTCATTGATTTTACACAATGGCAGTTTATGGTGACCACTTTAAGCTTCAAAAAGACACAAAAGTATAATTCAGAAGTCTAATAAATTATTGTATGTGACTCGTGTCTTGTTCTGAATGAATACGATAAGGTTTGGTGAGAAACAAACTGAAATCTAACATATTATTAAGCAACACTCTTGACTGACAGTTGATCTCCTGTGTGCGTTTATGAGACAGACTGCACGTGAGCTTTATAGCTACTGGCACGAGAGCAAACCCTTTAATATTGTGTGTGCTTTCTCTATGATATATGACTGTTTGTGTAATAATTGTTCATGAGTCCCTGCTTTGTCCTGAGCTGTGAAGCTGCCCACTTTTCTTAAGAAAAATACTGTACATTCTTTAATTTCCCAGCATCTTCTGCACATTTGAGTTATTCCCAACAGCGGCTAAATGATGTAGACATCCAGCTTTTGACACTTAGGACAATTGATGGACGCATACACAACTATTACAAAAGGTGCAAACCTGCTCAAGAAGGCAACACAAGAACCAAGGAGATGCAAATTTTTGAACAGGATGATTTGTGTAAATTACAGCTTTTGAAGGGCAGCACTACATAAAATACATAATCTTTTATCTCTTATATTTGCATACATTCTGAAAGGGGTGTGAAAATGTATAGGCCTCAAACAAAAGGGGTATGCAAACTTCTGCAATATATAGATTGTGAAAATGTATATTTTATTTTATATTTTGTTTTTCACTATTTAACTACATTTTAGATTTTTTTCATTTACAAATTCCACGTAGCTATTCTATCCATATAATTTCATATTGCATGTGTAATTATGAGTAGACTTGTCATGTCAGGTACACATTTTAACACAAAATTCACAACATTGGAACCTAAAATTCAAAATGCAATCCCCACATCTCAACATTTAAAGGGATGTTCCGGGTTCAATACAAGTTAAGTTCAATCGACAGCATTTGTGGCATAATATTGATTATCACAAAAATGTATTTCAACTCATTCCTCCTTTTCTTTAAAAAAAAAAAAAAAAATAGCAAAAATCTGTGTTACAGTGAGACACGTACAATGGAAGTGAATGGGGAACATTAAAGTCAATGGGGCCAATTTCTGGAGAGTATAAAGACTATTTAAACAACTTTTGTAAAGTTGTTTAAATAGTCATTTCTACAGTCGTTTTAGTGTTGACATTACATCATCATAGTAATGAAGTTGTAAAATTGCCTATAACTTTACACAGATGCGGTTAGTAAGTTATTTTATCACACTAAAATCATTTTTACATGCATATCCTTTATGTCTTGTGTCTATACTTTTTAAACAGTGAGTATTTTAACATTCAAAAATTGGCCTCATTCACTTCCATTGTAAGTGTCTCACTGTAACACAGATTTGTGCTTTTTTTAAAGAAAAGGAGAAACGAGTCCAAATTTATTTTTGTGGTAATGAAAATGATGCCACAAATGCTGTCGACTGAGTTTAACTTGTATTACTTGTAGCTGCGTGAAGCATTTACATGTTTCCATTGATCAGGGTATAAATAATGGCGGGTTGTAATGGCTTGTTTTGATTAATTCAGTCCTCCCTGACTGAAAATGGAACATCCTTCTTGTGGTTTTTTACCCAGGCTCTGTGCGCTGTGTGAGAGAAAAAAATAAGACATTCTGTCACTTCAAACTTTCTCTCTGAGTGATCATTTTACATGTAAATATAGCCGAAATCACAGCACAGCCATTGTCTCACATATGTTATAAAATCAGGATTTTAGCAGAGCGGCAGCTTTGAAATTGCTTGGAAGTGACTACTGGTGAACATGTAGTCTTAATGTCTGACAACAGAACAAATATGTACATGAAAGCAGCTTTATTGGGTATAAAATACAGTATGTGAGCACAGAAAGGAAGTCAGAATACAAATACGACACGATGACGTCATGCATATGCTAATTAGCGCATGACGTCATCTATCGACTTTTTGAGCAGGCTTTAGCTACTTTTCATTGAAAGTAGTTGGCGACACTGGATGGAACAGTAAATGTTAAACTTTTCAAGGTTAATCTTATCCTGTTAAATGTAAACTTCTGCAGCTACACTGACCATCAGGAGGCAAGCGATTATGATGCACCAAACTAAGGTTGTAATTTGACTTGCACTAAGAAACAATGCAACTTTTCAAACTCCTACACACTCCCTGTACCAGCACTAGAAACACTTCTCCATCGAGTGAATGCGTTAGTCTCTGCAATCATAATCAAGAGTTTCTCAAAATGTCAGATGGAATATAAGCTGTGTATGTTAAACTGAAGGGTAAGTCATGCTAATCAGTGCAGTACAGCGGAGGTGTTCTGCCCGCTGATTATGACAATAAATGACGCACAAGAACGACCAAGAACCACTCGACAATAACTTTAACAGGTCCTTCAAACGCAGCAGTAGCATAATGATGTTATAATTGATTTGTGATGCTGACCCATGTTAAATGAAAGTGTCCTGATATTCCGTCCTGAGCAAAAGAACACGTCATTAAACATCTTATACAGCAACATACATTAAACTCCACAACTCGGTGACCATTTCCAGTCATTAAAGTGTATTGTGTGCCACCTTGTGGGTAAAACAGAAACTGTTAACATTAATAAGGTACATTGCTGTACTACTTGTCACAATACTCTTAAACACAGTTTTGACATCCTGAACCAATTTTTGTAATTTGTACAGAAAAAATTGTTTTTGGATTTGCAAAATGGCAAAAACTTGAACTCCAACCACCAGTTTCTTAAACTCTGAGCTGTATACATTTATGCCCACTCTCCTCAGGTTCGTTACAGTATACACTGATGAGCCAAAACATTATGACCACTCACAGGTGAAGCGAATAACATTGATCATCTCCTAACAAGGCCACATTGGGCCAAATTGTTATGGCCAGACTACTGGGTCAGAGCATTTCTGAAATGGCAAGGCTTGTGGGGTGCTCCCAGACAGCAATGGTGAGTACCTACCAACAGTGGTCCGAGGAGGGACAAACTACAAACTGGCGACAGGGTGTTGGCCAGCTGGCGACAGGGTGAGCCCAAGGCTCATCGATGCGTGAGGGCAACGTAGGCTATCCCGTCTGGTCTGAACCGACAGAAGGTCTACTGTGGCACAAGTCACAGAAAATTTTAAATATGGTTACGGGAGGAATGTGTCACAACACACACTGCATCGCACCCTGCTGCGTATGGGGCTGCGTAGCCGCAGACTGGTCAGAGTGCCCATGATGACCCCTGTCCACTTTCAAAAGTGCCTACAATGGGCACGCGAACATCGGAACTGAACTTTTGAGCAGTGGAAGAAGATCGCCTGGTCTGATGAGTCCTGTTTTCTTTTACATCACGTGGACAGTCGTGTATGTGTGCGCCATTTACCTGGGGAAGTGATGGCGCCAGGATGCACTGTGGGAAGACGACAAGCTGGTGGAGGGAGTGTGATGCTCTGGGAAATGTTCTGCAGGGAAACCCTGGGTTCCATTCATGTGAATGTAAATTTGACACATGCCACATATCTAAACATCGTTGCAGACCAGGTACACCCCTTCATGGCAATGGTATTCCCTGATGGCAGTGGCCTCTTTCAGCAGGATAATGCGCCCTGCCACTCTGCACAGATTGTTCGGGAAGGGTTTGATGAACATGATGAAGAGTTCAAGGTGTTGCCCTGGCCTCCACATTCCTTAGATCTCAATCCAATTGAGCGTCTGTGGGATGTGCTGGACCAACAAGTCCGATCCACGGCGGCTCCACCTCGCAACTTACAGGACTTGAAGGAGGTGCCAGATACCACAGGACACCTTCAGGGGTTTTGTAGAGTCCATGCCTTGGTGGGTCAGTGCTGTTTTGGCGGCACGCGGAGGACCAACAGCATATTAAGTCATAATGTTTTGGCTCATCAGTGTATAAGAAAAATCGACAAAATACCACCAGACGCAACCTGTATTTAGACCCAGCTGAGTCTGGTTCCCCTCAAGGTTTTTTCCTAATCTTTTGCTTGTTCACTAAGGGCTTAAAGACATTAAGGCATGATTTTCTGTTTAGCTGCTTTGAAACGATTTGCACTGTGAAAAGCGCAATGCAAATAACAATGACTTGACTATAAATACTCATTTTAGACAGTACATTTATTTTGTTTCTGCTTTTTTAAAGATTCCATGGAATGTGTTAAGCAAGAGCATAAACAATAATTTCTCACTGATCAGTTGAAATAAATCTGAAGATAATGAGCAATAAAACAATGTATTAAAACTTAAAATATAAAGTACCACTTAGACATATAATTTTCATGTGCGAATCAAAACACTGTGCAATATTTAAGTTTCTTTGACTTTAAAAAAAATAAATGGCTTTTTGCATAATTAGTTAAAAAGATGATCTTGACCTGCAGCAACAAAATACAAATTGTATAAGGAAATACATTCATGCAAGTGTTTGGTAACATGCTTTTTTATGTTCCAGCCAGGATAGTTCATGGACAAACATTTCAAGGAAGTAAACTGTTCTCTGCTCTCAGCAGCAATATTCATTTTATGTGCAGATTTGGTGAAAACATTGAACACATTATAAAATGATCTCTATTTCTGCATGAATAGCTCCTGAAGTGGGTTCTGATCCATTTTTTCAAACAAAAACACACAATCTTAAGTGCCAAATGGTTCGAACAATCATTGTTCTTTCATTCTTTGTGATTATTTTTGACTACTTTGTGAAAAAACAAGATGTGGATTTTTTTTTAATATCATCACTATATATTTAGTAACGGGCTAAACATGCTTTATAAGCAACATCTTTAACAAAACACTTGGGTTGTAGCTGTACAGTAATTGGGAGATATTTTGGATTGTTCCTGTAGATAAACTTTTCCAGTTTTTGCATATTTTTGGGATGGTCTTAATTAGATCACACTATAGAATTTCAATGGGATTGTGCTCCTGACAATGACCAAATACATAATGTTTTTTTTAGCTACAACTTAAACAGAAAACTGAATCAAAAATGTCTAAAAGAAAATATTTTCAGAATCGGGGTGAACTGACACAAGCGTAAAGACACTTACAAGGAGTGGTAAGAAAGAGAAGGTAAGCAGCAATGGAAAATGTTGTGTGTTTTCACTGTTAAATACTGTAAGACTATATTTTTTATGTCTTGGGTAAAATTGAGATCATATTTTAGGAGCTGTTCATGGAGAATTTAAAGTCATTTTTTCATAGCTATACAGTATGTACCAACACACACATGCACACACAATCTGTAATTGTTCACTTAACACTGAGCATACAGATTCTTCTCTCTTCAGCTTATCTGATTGCTTGCCAAATAATTATAGCAAAGATGGTCACCATTAGCGACAGGACAAGAGCCAGAATACACATCCTCTTGCGGGACTTCCTCTTTAAAGGACAAAACACAGTTATGAACAGCACTACAGCAGGATTTCAGCAGGAGGATTATTGAGAAGTAAGTTTGTTACTAACATGTACAGGATTTAATCAGTATGAATGCTGATGATGATCATACCTGATGGTACGCCGCCTGGTGGAGTTGTTCAGCTCCTCTCTCCACATGCACCTCAGCACTCTCCACATTTGCTTCAATGCTGTCTGTGTGTGATGACATGAGGAATTCAGCCTTTAAAGGGATAGTTCACCCAAAAACGAAAATTCTCTCATCATCCACTCATCCTCACGCCATCCCAGATGTGTATGACTTTCTTTCTTCTGCTGAACACAAATGAAGATTTTTGGAAGAATTTCTCACCCTTGAGGTCCATACAATGCAAGTGAAAGGTGACCAAAATCCAAAAGTCAGCATTAAAGTAATCCATCAGACTCCAGTGATTTAATCAATGTCTTCTGAAGTGATCCAGTTGGTTTTGGGTGAGAACAGACCAAAATATAACTCCTTTTTCACTGTACATCTTGTCATTGCAGTCTCTAGGCATGATCATAATTTCAAGCTCGATTACACTTTCTAGTGCTTGATACATAAAAAGGTGCTAGATGGCACTATATATACAAAATCATAATCGCCAAGGAGACTGCTGTCAAGATGTACATTGAAAAATAAGTTATATTTTGGTCTGTTCTCACCAAAAACCAACTGGATCGCTTTAGAAGACATTAATTAAATCACTGGAGTCATATGGATTACTTTTATTCTGACTTTATATCCTTTTTGGAGCTTTTGGAGTTCTGGTCACCATACACTTGCATTGTAAGGACCTACTGAGCTAAGATCATATTCTAAAAATCTTTGCTTGTATTCAGCAGAATATAGAACGTTATACATATCTGGGGTGGCATGAGGGTGAGTGAATGATCAGAGAATTTTCATTTTTGTGTGAACTAACCCTTTAAAATCTTTAGTTCAACCTATGCCAAAAAATAAGTTAAAATTGAGCTCCTTAAATCAGGTTGATGAGAAGTTATACTTACCTATCATGTCACCTTGGTCATGGATCATTACCGCCAGGTCCTTGAAGATCTGGTTCACGTCCATAATATCTGACTAAATCAAGACCAGAAAGTAGTTGGGTCATTGTATGAGAAAATATGAAATTCCTTGTTTCATTAAGAAATATACAATTATTATCAGATGATGTATTTGATCACTTCTTTTAATATTAGGGGATCACAGTAACACCACAGAACTGTCTGAAGAGTTACTAGTCACAACGCACAAGCAAGTACATTGGACAGTGTTTAAATATTACAGTATAGTTTCTTCAAACAACTGCCAGTGTAAATATATTACAAAATATGTTTTTCTCAGCTGTTAAGACTGGTATCGCCCAGTAATGTTTTCATGTTTGTCACTTGTACACTCTTAAAAAGATGTACAAATTGTGAAGTGAGGACAATTGCAAGGTTATGCAAGTTTTCACTTCTCACAGGAAGTGCTCACCTCCAGCTGACGGATGTTGGTCTCTCTCTCTTTAATAAGATCCAGGTCTTCTTCTGTGAATGGCTCCTCCTCTGTCTGTATTCTCCACCCTTCATTTCTGTCCAGATTAAAAACGCCATGAACATTTCTGCTTTCACATTTCTTTCTGGAAAAATACTGTTGATATATGGGCTGGTATTTTTTAAAGGAATAGATCACCCAAAAATGAAAAATGTAATCAAAGTATTAGTATGACTTGTGCACCTCATGGAGTCACTGCTGAAGTGGCTTATTAGCATGTACTTGTTAGCCCCTGCTGGTAGATCATGGAATTGTAACATGCATCATCTGGGTTTCCATCCACATATCTATATTACAAGTAAATCACTTGCACGTGCGACCAAATTTTACACTATGCACCTTAAAAAATGTCTGTTATTAGCCACTGGCTAGTAAAAATTCTGAATTCACTTGCCAGTGATTGAGTTGTGTAGTGGTGAAGAAGAAGTTTAGCACTGAGATCCTTTCACTGCATGCTGTGTTTCATGAGTGGACTCACTCTGAAGGAAATGTACCTTGGCTGCAAAGAGTTGTCATGGATCGTCACCCATCACTTTAGCTGAGCCATGATATGCTATGGTTACATTTACAGTGCATTTAACAATGTCAACTCTAATTTTGCTTAAACGTTTTATAATATTCTGCATTTCACAGCATAGCTACAGACCAGTGTAACATGCCTTTTGGGCATCTGTTGGAAGTTAGTAAAAGTGTAGCAAACTTGAGAGGCTGTAGATTTGAATTTGATAACTTGTGCAATAAATATTTGTACATGTAAATCAATACACATTATGCAAGAAAGGTTTGCTTTGATCTGTTCTTTGTAATATGTGTCAAAAGATGAAATCCATGCACTACATTTTCATTTCATAATGTGCCTTTTAACCTCCGCGACCCTGCGTCAACATGCGTGGACGTTGTATTTTGGCTTCGCTATACGCAAAGCATAATTTAATTCTATTTAAACTGACTGATCTCAGTTCAGGTGACTGTGTGCTATCAGTAAAGGGTTAAAATTTCGATGAACGGAGTCATGTGAAAAAAACAACAACATGGCGGCGTCACAGAGGAGTTTGTGTTTGGTTGAAATGACACCAAAACTACATCTGATAAGAAACCTAATTACATTTTTAGTTTGAAACCTGTTTGAGTCAAAAGATTAGATTCTAATTTCATCCAATATGTCATTTTTAATATTTGAGCGATTTATCGTGAAACGGCATGCTGTTAAACAAAATTACCACATTTGTGGACTAGATGCTCAGTTTCAGTTAAAATATCCTATATTTACTGTGCATTATCACATTGACAACTAAAACTGGAAAATGTTGCTTTCAGAGGATTTATATGGAGTTAGGATGAAAATAAGGTGCATTTAAGACTGTTCTGAGATCAGTGCAGACAGACAGCACACTGGAGGATAAGTTATTCACTAAAAAGGGAGCATCCTTTAGCTCTCTATGCAGTTAAGTGCATTCAATCCAAACTTCCTATTTAAAGTTCAGTTTCAGGCTGCAGATGATGTTTGGATCACTCAACATGTTTGACAGACATGGGACAGTGATAATCAGTACATAGATTCAGAATTTTATAATGCTACATTTTATTTTAACATGGTTGGCAGTGATTGGATGATGCTGGCCAATACTTTGAATCAGAATTATGTATGCTAATTTCTAATGTAATGTCTGTAATGCCTCAAAAACATGGATAACCAACACTCCTGGAAACATAATAAACAATATGATAAAACAAAATCTGAATTTCTATAGCTTGGTATTATTTTACATTTTACAACTTAGTTCTGCTGTCCACTTATGTGGACATCAATTTTTAGGAAAACTATTTGGTATAAATTCTTGTTTCTTAAGGGCTACTAGCTACAGGGTCTCAGGAGGTTAATATCCTTTTTGTTATTTACAGCCAGTTGTTGGTCAAAAAGTAAAAAGAAACATTAATTCTAATCACACATTACACAATTTTTCTCTCTTTAATGTGTGATGCGCTCATTCAACCGTAATCACTTGCTTGCGAAATTGCCAGAACTCTTAAAGGTGCAATATGTAACGTTTTTCTTGTAATATTCACCTTTTTTTTGCCAATGTGTGAACGGCTTGAAACGCAACTTAAAAAATTAGCCCTTCCCGGACTTCCTAGGTTGCCTATTAAAGCCTGTAGACTGATTTTCATGTGAAGGGAACGGGTCAGTTTTGCGGGAAAATCCATAGGATGTGACGCTTATGCGCGCTCCAGAGAGCCTTACCTCAAATAGTAGCTTCTCTTCCACTATTCAACAGCGACAACAAACTGCAACACTAGGTAACTTTATCTTAGAGATGGAATCCAGCAAATGGAAGGCTCCCAGCACAACTCCGACTCCTACACAAACTCCGAGTAAGCCAAAAAAAAAAAAAAAAAACATGTATCTACTCAATCCCGTCTGGCTAAGCGGGAACGTGATCATGGTTGAGCGAAAACTAGAGTGAACATCGGCAGGGCATTTGATTCCTGGAGGGACCTTCGTTCGGTTTTGGGGATCAAAACTGACCCTGAATTGCCGTTCTTCTTATTGGACAGGTAAGCTTACATAACTGCAAAGCATGTGAAATATAGTGCCATAAGGATTGATCTGTATCATTTTAGCTAACTTTGTCTTGCCTGCTAACGCCAACGAATCGCAAGCCACCTTGCTTCGTAACTTTCAAATAATTTCAATGATCTTGTCTTTATACTAAAAGTCAGGTTAATGTCAATATTAATCTGTAATTATTCAGCAAAGTAAACTACAATAACACATTAAATGAATGATAGACAATGTTCAAGATAATGCAAAAAGACCCATTCATTAGTGTAACGTGTCTTAGATACACTCTATTATTATAAAACAATAGCACATCGATATATCAAAATGACAGTTGTGATGGAATCACATCAATACTGAATTGTGTCAACATATTTATAATGTACAGTCTATTTTATAAACCGGTACTGTCATCATCCACCAAATTTAGCTAACAGCTATAGATAAAGCTGGCTAGCTAGCTAACGCCGACATAGGCTATCGTATAAATGCAGTCAATGTATCATGCAAAGAAAAGTGATTACTTCAAACTACATTCTTGCATAGTCAGACCTATATCCACACTTTGTTTTAGTCCTGTTCCAGCACTGGAGAGTCAAATATAATATACAGTCTCAAAGTTTGTAGTAAAACAATCATAACTGTGTAATTTTAATTATGATAACTCATCTGTTAGCATGATGCCGGTGAATCACGTTGTCTCTTTGTATGTTACATCATTGTTTTGGCCGATGCTCGCATCCCTATGGAATGTGTGCACGAGCAACAGGTAGCTGGCTGCAGTTCACTTAACGGCCACAGGTGTCATTAATAACAAGTGTTTCTGAATCTTACATACTGCACCTTTAAAGAGACAGTCCCATTATAGTGTTTGTTATACATATCAATATAAACTCAATGCAAATACTTATAAATAGTACAAATTATGTATATAAACAAAATGTAGTAAGTGTAATAAATGTGTAAATATATAAATATTTTTAATATAGTAGCACTTTTATATGTGGAATTCTATTTTTCATTATTAGGTTCCAAGCTTGTGAGTATTTTGTTTTAAAATGTATATGAAATTTCAAACAATAACAACAGCTTGTATCATTATTTTAAATGCAATTTCATGACATCATATAAATTGATAGAAAGTTTGTACATTTTTAAAAAGCTCAAATGAGGTTCAAATGATGAAAATAGCGCTTAAAATCATATATATATATGTAAAGATGCCCCCTTCCTGGTTTTCTTAATATCTTTTTCAGTCAATTTACGCTTGCATGTCATAAAAAGTCTGCTGAGTAAAAACAAAAATTTATTAGCCAACGGAGCACAACAGTCTGGTTCCAGAAGTAAAAATCCCATTCATTTATCCCACAGACTAATTGATGTTCAACGATAACATATAAAACGTTCAAGACAGACCCACCGTGAGCTCAGAGGTTGTTCATTAATGGTATATGCTTCTGTTGAAGCCATCCATCTGTGTTATCTCAACTTTATTGTTTAAAAATTGTGTTTGATAGCGGAATTCATGGTAAACAACTACATTTTCCAAGAACCAGCAGAGAACGCTTCACCAATCAGAGAACCGTGGCCAACAAAGCCCACGAATTTATCTCGGAGTGACCGCACACTCCCATAATGCACTATGAATGACTTAATCGAGTTGGTGTCTATTTACCCTTAATCTTCTTATCTATTTGTACATATTGGAATATTTTGCGATAAATGTAAAATATATTGTTTCTATACTTATAATCAACATCCTAAAATCAACATTTTTATATATTTCCATCAATTGTTATTCAATTACATCATTCGAAAGTGCCATCATGAAAGACGGTATCTACACAGTCTTGTACCTTTTCTTTTCATCCAATTTTCAAATACTTTTCTGCCTGAAAATAAATAAATAAAAAAATGTATGAGAAAAATATTTCCGGAACCCAAACGGATGAAAAAAATTGGGCGGGCACTGTTGCGTTCTATGGCAAATCTTTCTTCAACGTGTTCATAGAGGGCTGGCTATCACATGAAAACTGCTTTTATAAAAAAATCACCAAAATATGCATAAAAAATGTATACACTTGCTTAAATTGGATAAACGTTTTATTCGATAAAAAGCATAAACTACAATTAAAATACATTTACCGAATATTTTCCTATAGAATTCTATAGGAATATACATGTGCATTACAAAAGTTATGCTATTTGCCTCAACAAGACATCATCAGTATCATGGCATAGCATCTGAAATGTTGCTCTGTTTATTCTGAAATGCCAAAATGATTTATTCTGAATATCAAAATGATTGTCTAATATTATCTCCCAGAACTGTGTGACATGCTTTCACTCCCAGACAAAAGACATCTGCTGCTGAACGCTAGCAAACATGAAGTTCGTCAGAGTGTTTTGTCTGTGTGTTCTGTGTTTGTGTAAACATAATTGTATATATTACATTTAATAAAAGAGCCACAGTGGCTTCAGCTTCCATTTTCATTTCTATTTTGTGCCAATTTCCCTGGAAGTGACAATTTTGTCCTCTTAGACAAATGGGATGGAAACACTGCTTTAATTGCAAATAGTTTTTGCGATATTCTGATTTTGGGTCCAAATTAACATAGCTATAGTCAAAAAGCATGTTTCCCCATTGACAGCTATATACAGTCAGGGCTGGGGAGGTTACTTTTGGAATGTATTCCACGACAGATTACAGAGTACATGCCGTAAAATGTAATTTGTAACGTATTCCGTTAGATTACTCAAGGTCAGTAACGTATTGTAAATACTTTGGATTACTTCTTCAGCACTGGTAGATTTTTTCACTTGTTTTGACTATAAAAACTCTGCCAGTACAGTAAGACAAAATACACATGTTAAAAATACATTCTCTGAAAAACCGAAATATCTTATGCAGTGTTGTTTCTAAAACAAGATAAATCAAATTGATCTTGTTTTAAGGATTTTTAGATATTTTTACAGGAAAATAATTAAACAATTATTATCAAGAATACGATTTTTGCCCTAATATCAAAGGTCTTACTAGAAAAAGAGAAATGATGATCCAACGTGAATTTTCTTGATAAAAAAATATGATTGTGCATGTAAAATGGCTAGAAATAGCATTTTAGCTTAGCGTAAAGCTGACAATTTACACAAGATTTCTATTTCTTGTGCTCCAAACTTACTTCAAACGTACTTCTGTGTCTGCTCGTATGAATGTAACACATCATAAGAAAGTGTTTCACTGCTGTTCAAATGCACTTTGGATCACATCATTTATATGTATAAATGTTTTCCATCTGAAAGGACTAAATATTAAATGAAACAAATGACAATAAAATGCAAAGTAATCTCTTCAGTAATCAAAATACTTTTTGAATGTAACTGTATTCTAATTACCAATGATTTAAATTGTAACTGTAGTGGAATACAGTTACTTATATTTTGTATTTGAAATACGTAATCCCTTTACATGTATTCCGTTACTCCCCAACCCTGTATACAGTACATTGACCAAGCCACATATAAATCATAAATATGTTATTATTAGGGCTGGCAATCGATTAAATTTTTTTATTTGAATTAATTACATGATATGCCAATTAAATAATCAAATTAATTGCAATCAATCGCATATCAATATTTACTGAAGAAAACAACAACACCTAAATAAATATAAAAGAAATATAATTATTTATAATAATAATATAACTATATCAGATAATTTATACAATACATTATTGGGGAAAACGAGTAGACCATTGATTAGACCAGGGGTTCTCAAACTTAAGTAAGTCAGACCCCCCAGAGAGGCTCTATATGAGCTGGTGTGATGAAATGACTAACTAACCTTAACTGTGAAAAGTTTTAAAGTAAATGTAAATGGTAAACCCTGTAATGTGATTACACTAAAATCATGTAGAACATAGATTTTATCACAATTATATTATGTTAACATGCATATTGTTTATGTCTTGTGGCTATCATTTTGAAACAGTGAATATTTTAGCATTGATGGCGTTCCATTTACTTCCATTTAAGTGTCTTATTGTAACCACAATTTTTGCTTTATTTTAAAGCTACACTATGTAACTTTTGGCCCTCTAGCAGTTAAAAAATAAAACTGCATGCATCTTGCGGAAGGACATTGTTTTGGTTGTGGTTCGGCTCTGCTCCTCTGCACGGATGAATGTGGTTTGAGGCACCAGTGTACACATGATTACAGGACATCTTATCAGAGTGAATGGACAAATAAATAATGAAATCCGAAAACATGTCATCTGAGTAGATAAGTGATATCTTATGCTTTGTTTTGACTTGTTGGAAACACTGATGTTTTGAAATAAATTACGTTACAAAAGTCAGGCAACGTTTGTTAGACATAACGATTGCTAGTCTGATAAGGTCAAACGTTGTAACGTTTTTAGAACTTCAGGATATTCTGGTGAAATAGACCACGGCAGTAACTAATTTATAGATTGCCATTATTACCAGCCAGTGGTCAACATCATTTAAAGACTCACATGTCCTTGGCAAGCCTAGGACTAAAGGATTTATTTATATAAATTATTGCCGTTATAAAGAAAAATACACACGTGTGCTAGCAAGTGAAATGTTCTGCACCGATTACAGTATAATTATTGTATTTCATTACACACACACACACACACACACACAGATGTGTGTGATTACACAACAATACATAAACCATATCAATAAAATATCTTACCTGTTGAGTAAGAAAAAAGCCATCTCTGGGTTGCTTTTAAATCCTTTCAGATTTCGGAGTTGTACACATCTGAAAAGCCAAGCCGATGTTGATTCGTGTTTTGTTACGGACTCTGACACTTTCCCTTTTTTTTTGTAGACCCTGCTCTGTTCGGGGTTTCTTTGTTTTTACAACCGGTGATTCCCCGGAGGTTTGCCGTTTTGAATGATCCATGGTCAATTTTTCTCATTCATTGTGACAACAAACTTTCAGGTTCACGCTACTCCCACACCATACATGTGCTACAGTATCCGGAGCTTATTTTCTCTGTGTGTGGATATGACGTCAACACGCACGGGCGAATGAGTTACACTGGCGGCCAGAAGTTTGGAATAATGTAGAGATTTTGCTGTTTCAGAAGGAAATTGGTACTTTAATTCACCAAAGTGGCATTCAACTGATCACAAAGTATAGTCAGGACATTACTGATGTAAAAAAAAAACAGCAACATCACTATTTGAAAAAAGTCATTTTTGATCAAATCTAGACAGCAGCCATCACTCCAACACCTTATCCTTGAGTAATCATGCTAAATTGATCATTTGGTACTAGAAAATCACTTGCCATTATATCAAACACAGTTGAAAGCTATTTGGTTCTTTAAATGTAGCTTAATATTGTCTTTGTGTTTGTTTTTCAGTTGCCACAGTATGCAATAGACCGGTATGTCTTAAGTTCAACATAAGGTCAAAAATGGCAAAAAAGAAACAGCTTTCTCTAGAAACTCATCAGTCAATCATTGTTTTGAGGAATGAAGGCTATACAATTCTTGAAATTGCCAGAAAACTGAAGATTTCATACAAAGATGTACACTAAAGTATTCAAAGACAAAGGACAACTGACTCTAACAAGGACAGAAAGAGATGTGGAAGACCAGATGTACAACTAAACAAGAGGATAAGTACATCAGAGTCTTTAGTTTGAGAAATAGACGTCTCACATGTCCTCAGCTGACAGCTTCATTGAATTCTACCCGCTCAACACCAGTTTCATGCACAACAGTAAAGAGAAGACTCAGGGGTGCAGGCCTTATGGGAAGAATTGCAAAGAAAAAGCCACTTTTGAAACAGAAAAACAAAAAGAAAGGGTTAGAGTGGGCAAAGAAACACAGACATTGGACAACAGATAATTGGAAAAGAGTGTTATGGATCTTAACCCCATTGAGCTTTTGTGGGATCATCTAGACTGTAAGGTGCGTGAGAAGTGCCCGACAAGACAGCCACATCTATGGCAAGTGTTACAGGAAGTGTGGGGTGAAATGTCACCTGAGTATCTGGACAAACTGACAGACAGAATGCCAAGGATCTGCAAAGCTGTCATTGCTGCACGTGGAGGATTTAGTAGTTTAAGAAATTTTGAAAACAATTTTTTTCAAATTGTAATAGTAATTTTTCACGTTATTAATGTCCTGACTATACATTGTGATCAGTTGAATGCCACTTTGGTGAATAAAAGTACCAATTTCTTTCCATAAGAGCAAAATCTGTACATTATTCCAAACTTTTGGCCGCCAGTATATGTATGCAATTTCCCGCAAAATCCGTCCCGACAGCTCTAAAATATAAATGATTATTATAGGTTTATCAAAGTATATTTGGGTAAAGACATGATTTGAAAGATGGATTTTTGTTGCACTCTCTCATTAATAACATTTTGTTATTTTTTAATAAATAAAAAGTAACATAGTGTAGCTTTAAATAAACAAGGGAAGAGTTGAAATTGTGTTTTGTTGTAATCAACATTATGCCACAAATGCAGTTGATTGAGCTTAACTTGTATTGAACCTCAAACATTCCTTTAATTCATCAATTGTGATCAAGATCAGGGTATATTAACCTACTTTTCAAATGTCACGAGCTGTTCATCTTGATTGCTCTCATCAACCTAAAAAAAAAGGCTTTTACTAAAGAGAGGACTTCAATTACATATCAAGAGTCTGTTCCAAAACCTAGTGATACATAGGCAGCTGCGTTCTAAGGCAGTATCCTAATAGATACTGAGAACCTCATAAGTGACAGTACAGGAGAAAATAAATTTCTGATCAGCCTGTCAAGCACAGGTGGGCATCTCTCTGGAATCATCGTCTATAGTAAGCATAAGCATTAGAGTTGTCAAAATTAATGCGTTAACGTGCGATTAATTGAAAATGTTCTAACACTTACATTTTTCTTAACTGCGATTAATGCATTTACCAAATTTCACATTAGATTCTGAAAACATTTTCAGCTCCATGTGAGTGCTGAACACCGGCGGAATCTTTGCGATGTGTCAGGGGTCACTACACTGACGCACCCACCACAAACACACACACAACAGCGCTTCTTTGTCAATGATCAAGTGATGGAGAAAAGACCTCTTAACCATAATTTTTTGTACAAAACAAACACAGATGGGATTTGTGATAAGCCACATTCACATGACCCGCTTGAGTGAAGCATCAGCATTTCCCCAGCGTCGCATTCCAGACAATTTGGACGAAGTATCATTACGTGTACAGTGCCAGCACTAAATGCAAAACAAGACGTTCTCTGCAAGCCCTTTTCATGGAGCGTTCAAAGTAGCAAATCATGTAAATGTGGCTTCACGTTTGCTGAAGCAATGTGGATAACATTTTAGGGTTGTATAGTAGACCGGTGCTACGGTAGTATCACCATACTAAAGCTTCAAAATACTGCCGGTGCCACAATATTTTTTAAACGGCAGTACCGTCAATACAGTAGCCATATGGGGAAACACCAGCAACCTTATTAAACACCTCTGGACACATCCCACTGCCTCTGCAGAATACACACGGGTTAATGCCACTTCATTTAACCTAAATGCTTTATCTTAACATTTACAGATTTACCAATTCTCTGAAAAATTGGACGTTGCACTCGTTTACATTTCTGTTGTTTAACTCATCGATTACTAATCTGATTCATATGCATCGATCTTGTAATATGATTCTGGAATCGAGAATCATTAGTGTAAATAATCGATTTAAACTGTTAAAAATTGAATGAATCTCGATTTTGCAAATTAGTATACAATATTTTAGAATATATCATTATTCAATTAGTTACATGTGTGATTTAAATGAGACATGCATCCATATTAAATACATTATAGCACATCCTGGAGTGCGGGCCCTCACAGCTCTCCCCTCACAGACATGTGCTGCACTCTTCCATCGCCCCTCCGTAACTCTCACTGAAAATGTTTCTGAGCAGCTTTCCAAGTTTTTCAAGCACCTTATGTCTGACATCTCCTCCGGATGGCCACTATCTCATGAGCAAATGACAGCTCACCATAGTGCTCTTGTCTGAAATAAAGTGATTTAATTTTGAGGAAACTTATTAAGCCGTTATTTTCTATAAGATAAAATAGTGCTATTTTACTGATATCATTGTTTAGTTTGGGGAATTTGTGTGCAAAAAACATTTAAACTGAAGTCATCCATATAATTGCTTTTCTCTTTTCTTTGAAATTGACTGTAGTCAGATGATGTTACTTTAATGTTGTAATATTTGGATTAGTTTACTGATTCTGGAAATATCAGGGAATTTTTAAATTGTGATTTCAAGGCCTGGAAAAGTAATGCAAGTAATAAAAAAAATTTAAAAATCAAAGATTTTTTATAGTGAAATATGGAACACTTTTCTAGCTATGTTCAGCTTTGAAATATTTTATTGGCACATTGTCCTCTTGTTCTGTTATTGTATTCCAAGTAGCCTGTATGTACAGTACATGTACAGTATTATTACAGAAAAAAACATGTTTTCCACCAAAAACTATGGTTACTGTAGTCTATAATAATGGTAGCACTTTATTATAAGGTTACATTTGTTAACATTAGTAAATGCATTATGTATCATTAACTAACGATGAACAAATTATTTTTTACAGTATTTATTCATCTTTGTTAAAAACAAAATTGTTAGTTTATGTTAGTTCGCAGTATATTAACTCATGTAAACATATCCCTTTTGATTTTACAAATCATGTTGAAATTTACATGAACCAAGATTAATAAATGCTGTAAAAGTATTATGCATTGTTAGTTCATGTTAACTAATGTTGTTTACTAATATTAATGAATGTAACCTTATTTTAAAGTGTTAACACAAAATTACTATAGTAAAACCATAGTTAAACTATGGCATTTTCATAGTAAAACCATGATACCCAATAAATTATGATTTTTATTACCATCGTTTTTGTTTTCCTGTATTATTACTATGATTTCACTACGAACATCTTGGTTAAAATACGGTTACGGTAGCAAAATCATGGTTAATTCATTGAGAGGGTACACAAAACTTATTGCGAGAGAATGCAAAACTATTTCAGAAAAAAAAATTCCTGCACTGTCCTCTCAGGGGCTCCGTACAAATCAGCGTTTAATCGTGATTAAAAAAAATTGTAATCGACTAACAGCACTAATAAAAATACATAAACACAAATATATATATATATTTTTTATCAATAGTTTTTGATATTAAATTAATTCTATTTAAACTGTATACTGTATAATTATCAACATTTCTCTTGCTAGGATGGGAGCATGCCTGTGATACCTTAAAATGCTGCCTCTATTAGTAGCTCACTAGGTTTTGGAACAGAGCAGCAAGTTACAGCCATAAACAGCAGAATGTAAAATGTTTATTTGCCTAACACATCATCTACCAACGAAAAACAAACAAGCTTTGGATCAGTATTTCCCAGCAGTTACCAAAAATCTAGAGCCCCCTCGTGCCCGTGCCACGGACTCACGCTCCCTCTCTGCTGCTCGACGCTGGACCACTTGGAAGTTGTTGAGGGCGGCTGAGAAGTTGTGCATCAGACGGTCTTTCTGAATTCTCTGCTGCCGCTGTGTGAACACCAGCATTTGTGTGACACATTGGGCATACAAACAAAACAAAAAACCTTGAGCTGATTTGAGGTCAGGTGTATTTTTCTCTGGAGGAGAGTAAACTCACCTGTTCTGAAGGGGACTGCGGCTGAGGTAAAGAGCCCAGGTCTTTCAGGTGTCTGTTGGTCTCTTTTGCCAACTGGTTTGTGTAATGCTGCATCTGCTGTCTGTGTACAAAATACAGAGATTGGAACCATTTTACTATGATTTATAATGCTCTCCTAATTTCAAACTAAAATTAGCAGATACTAGCTGAAATAGTATGTCATTCACATTTGTCTGGACAATCAAAAATGATGGCGTAGTCTGGCTCTGTGAGATTACAATATACATGAACATTCAACATGGAGCAACTGGACTCACAGTCTGTCCTGAAGCTCTGGTGTATCAGGTCTGGTACCCAGTTGGAACAACATGCTTTTAATTTGGCCAGCTATCCACAAAAAACAAAGAGACATTATAACACTAAATTATGCAAAAGATTCCAAAGGCCTGGGTCATTCCTGGAATTTGGTGCCTTTTGTGTCCCCAATAAAGATCATGATCGTATTGGCTTAAAATGCTGAACAGTATCAATTTTAAAGCTCTCTTTAACATAACACCATTTAAACTTTAAGCATATTAAAAAAATGATTTTAAACAATTTACAGCATTTTAAACAACCAAATATCAAAAGTTTTCCTATGTCCCCACCATTTTCATGATGAATACAAGACTTACTATGAGTGATTTTTTCCCAAATTTTTCACATTGTTGGGTATATCAGTAACACTTCTCTCTAATGTATAGATGTTTTTTCAATTATTTATTTTAACAATTATAATAAAGATTTTTAGCATGTCCCTGAAGTTATTGTCCAATATGACATTTTCGACTACTTTCTCTTTAAATGAAAACTGGCAAAATTAAATGACATCATATCATAAAGCTGATATCACTTCCTTGGAGGGAAAACAACTTGGGAAGGTGAGTGAGATCCTCAGAATTTTTTTTATTGTCTATTTTTACTTATTTTTTCTTTCCAGTCTGTTGCGGTCAACCTTAATACGTCCACTCTGTTGAGTGGAATATGAAAAAAGTCAGAAGTAATTCATATTTTCAAAATTAACATTTTAAAATCCATTCAATTCTTTAATTGATAAACCTTCTATGTTAGTTTCTTTTTGCTCAGACATGGTCCAAATGCCGACTTTAGGTCAGAATGTCCAGTCTGTTAGTGTTACCTGTTAAGTCAGAAGACCTGACAGAGTGGACAGTTAGAGTCTACATAGTGACAGTGAAAGTAATTTATGTTTAAAGTTGAAAATGTGTGTTCATGTGAACTTCATTAGTAATGTTTTACATATTGTCATAAATAAAGTCACCAAATAATTTCTGGTTTCAGGTTTTGTCCACCCTGTTATCACTGTGTCCACCCTGTTATCGCTGTGTCCACCGTTATCACTTTGTCCACCCTGTTATCATTGTGTCCACCCTGTTATCATTGTGTCCACCCTGTTATCACTGTGTACACCATTATCACTGTGTCCACCCTGTTATCATTGTGCCCACCGTTATCACTGTGTCCACCCTGTTATCATTGTGTCCACCGTTATCACTGTGTCCACCGTTATCATTGTGTCCACCCTGTTATCATTGTGTCCACCGTTATCACTATGTCCACCCTGTTATCATTGTGTCCACCGTTATCACTGTGTCCACCCTGTTATCACTGTGTCCACCCTGTTATCATTGTGTCCACCCTGTTATCATTGTGTACACCATTATCACTGTGTCCACCCTGTTATCATTGTCCACCATTATCACTGTGTCCACCCTGTTATCACTGTGTCCACCCTGTTATCACTGTGTCCACCGTTATCACTGTGTCCACCCTGTTATCATTGTGTCCACCCTGTTATCACTGTGTCCACCCTGTTATCATTGTGTCCACCCTGTTATCACTGTGTCCACCCTGTTATCATTGTGTACACCATTATCACTGTGTCCACCCTGTTATCATTGTGTCCACCCTGTTAAGCATGACTTTTTTTTTACATTAATGCGTCGAAGAGAAAGTAAGTACAATTCATACATAGTATATTTTTTATATATAAAATTTATTAACTGATAAGTTTCTAAGAGGACAAAGGGACATGGTCTTTCTAAGATAATGTAAACAATGCCGATATATTTAAATCAAATGTTTTTTCATCATTATATTTTTGGTCCTCTGTTTCATTTATTTTGTTCAATAAATGCTTAAATGTATTTACCTGAGCTTGACCAAAATCTCCCTATCATGATTACATAAAAAAGTGAATTTAAAAACTGTGTTTGATTTTCTAAATGTTATGATGTCCAAAAGGCACTGAATACCAGGAATGACCCACCTGCAATTATACTTACCCAAACGTGAAAGCATGTTTCTAAGAAAAATAACATAAAAGAGGATTTTTACGAATAATACCATCTTATTTTAAACTCAGGTGTGTGTAAAATATATTCACTTACTGTTTTGTGTGATTTTCTGGATGTTTGAGCTGCATGTCTGCGTGAGGTTGTTGAAATCTCTCGGCTGTGAGTGACAGCTGTCCATCATTCCGTAAGACATGTCTGAAAAACAACACAGCTGCTAGAAATCTGCGTTTATTTCACACAGAATATTTCACAGCATTATAACAGAAAATTATATTACAGGTTATATGTTTTCTGATAACATTATATAAAAAACATAAATAATCAAGGCTCAGAAATTATGAAAATGTACTGCGTACGCAACGCAATGAAACATTTCTTCATATAGACTATGGCTGAGCAGGCCTTTCGTCATCATGAAAAACTAAGTAGTTAAAATACTTATTTTCATATGGCTATATGGAAATATGCAATTTAAATAATTAGTTTAATATCCTCATTAAAAAAAAAAAAAAAAAAAAAAAAAAAAAAAAAAAAAAAAAACAGTGAGCTTGAATCGCTAACCTGTGATGTACTGATGCGGTAAAGAGCTCCTCTCCTCTCAGAAATTATAAGCGCATAGAATGGCAACAATCATTACTCGTGACACAGAGAAGGCGGGGCTTGATAACCCGGATGTTGTTTTGAATAAGTTAAGTCTTTAACTCCTCATCACCGTGTACTTTCATTTCAATTGCTACTGAACGTTGTCAGTGTCATTATTCAAGTTTATATTATTGCCCAGAACGCAGCTAAAGCGTCAGATAAACGACACTGTCAAATGGTACCTGCTACTTTTCTCAGCGCTGGTCAGAATGGACCAATCGATGTTGTTTGTGATTACCGTATTAACCGATTTTAATAACTCATTTAAAAGAGATTGTTCGGGCAGAATTTAATTGTATTTTGTCGGGTAACGTTCATTAGGAGTAATATATTTACTATAATGTTATATATATATATATATATATATATATATATATATATATATATATATATATATATATATATATATATATATATATATAAAAAAAAAAAAAAAAATGACGATTCGGCTTTCTGAGGCCTTATGCGCCCCTGCTGGGACACTGGTGTATATCTCATAATAACTACTATTAGCTATCAGTGTCTGCCACACAATGTTCCTTCTAGAATGATGCTTGAATGAACCATCACACTCTGACAGCAAACATTATGTTTTAAGTTCTACATATGTTTAATATTTTGTGTATGTATCCTCTTTTTTCATAAATGTCATGCCAATATATTTTTGGGTTGTGAATATGTGAGGTTCCTGTGTTGTTCTTTCCCTTTAATAATAAAAAGGCCTTATTTAAAATAAGTTTAAGGTACATTGTGTCATAATTTTGAGTGTCTGGATAGGGAGGGGAGGAAAAAAAGTCAGGTTCCTGTCTCATGACTTTCATAAGACTCAGACAGATCTCAAACACAAACTCTCGTCACATGACTTCAGTCACACTGAGAGAGGCTCTTATAGTGGAAGCTTGTACTGTCAGCCTAAAATGTGTTTGTATTCAGAGCACTTTAAGAACAAAAAATAATAAAACATAAGTTTTTTCATAACATTTTTGAAGAAACTCAAAAGACATGCTTATTTAATGAAGGTGCAGAGGTATTTTTTTATTTTATTTTATTAAATCTCTTTTTCTCCCCAATTTGGAATGCCCAATTTTCACTACTTACTAGGTCCTCGTGGTGGCACGGTTACTCACCTCAATCCGGGTGGCGGAGGACAAGTCTCAGTTGCCTCCACTTCTGAGACAGTAAATCCGCGCACCTTATCACGTGGCTTGCTGTGCATGACACCGCGGAGACTCGCAGCATGTGGAGGCTCATGCTACTCTCCGCGATCCAAGCACAACTTACCACGCACCCCATTGAGAGCGAGAACCACTTAATCGTGACCACGAGGAGGTTACCCCATGTGACTCTACCCTCCCTAGCAACCGGACCAATTTGGTTGCTTAGGAGACCTGGCTGGAGTCACTCAGCACACCCTGGATTCAAACTAGCGACTCCAGGGGTGGTAGTCAGCGTCAATACTCGCTGAGCTACCCAGGCCCCCAGGTGCAGAGGTATTTTAAATCCTCAGTCATCAGATTTTGGTGCAGAATCAATTATTTTCATCAGACCTTACAGAATATTCATGCAATCCACTTTATCAGTTTTTATCAGTTGATTTATCAGTTGATTTGTATGTTGTTTGACCAAGGTTCAGTTACATAATTTACAATCAAGTGCATGACAGTTTCAACCAGATAAGAACATCTCTACAATATGGTGTCTTGTATGCATCTTTAAAAATTACGATGTGATCTGCTGGTTTTTGCAAAACAGTGGTTTTGATTGGTTGGTTGGATGAAAACATATACAGTGCAATCGAAATTATGCAACACCACCCCCCCCAAAGGTAAGCTTTTCTGATGACCCAGAATTTTTAAACTTTACATCTATATCAGCTGAGTGACACATTCAAAGTCATAGTGTGAATATATAACCTAATATTTCTAAATAGCAGGATTTTAAAATAAATACAGCCATGTCATAATTATTCAACCCCTATTGCATGTAGCGGTTTCTTAAATATGTTAGGCTACACAAGTAATTGTTTTAAAACAAAATTAAGTCATCAATCTGCAATGGCATTTATTTAAGTTTTAAAATTTAAGTTTAGCGTTGTAAGCAAAAATATATTTTTATGCAAAAAATGCAATTAAAAATATGCTGTCTCAAAAGCTAATAGAGGAGATTATTTCATTACACAAGAAAGGTCATGGCTAAAAATACATTTCCAAGGCACTTCAATATCCAATAGACAAAGTTGGCAGCACCATTCATACATTTTTAAAATATGGTACAACAGCAATCTTCTTAGGGTGTGGAAGAAAGTAAAACTTCACCAAGGGAAATGTTGACTTGAATATTCAAGAAGTAATTAGGAAAGACCTGTGGAGTCCTGGAAGAAGGTTTTATAGATGTATGACACTAAACTGTAAATGAGTTTTAGACCCATGGGTCAGCAGTACGTCTGAAGTAAGATGACAAGGTGATGACAAGAACGACACCATCCCCACAGTCAAGCATGGAGGTGGGTCAGTCCTGTTATGGGGGTGTTTTGTGGCTGCAGGATACGGCTATCCTGACTATGTGACTGACACCATGGATTCTTTCAGGTATTAGGCCATTTTGGCATGAAAAATATGATGCCTTCAGTGTGTAAATTGAAGCTTGGTGATCACTGGACTTTCCAGCAAGACAATAACACAAAGGATACATCCAAGTTGTCCAAAATCTGGTTCAGGGATAGGTTGTGGAATGTCCTTAATTGGCCCTTTCAGTATCCATCATTAAAATCCCATTGCAAACCTTTGTTGGGATTTCAAGGAAGCAGTGGCAGCACAGAAACCAAAGAATGTCAATGAGCTGGAAGCTTTTGCTCATGAGAAATGTGTAAAAATTCTAATAGAGAGGTGTCCGAAGCCTGAGAACACTTACCTGAAACATTTATTTGCTGTTATTAAGGATAAAGGATGCTCCACAAATGATTGACTTTGGGGGTTGAATATTTTTGACATGACATTTGTGGAGAGAATTAGTTATTTTTTATTAAATTTGGGTAACTGAACTCTTTGTTCTCAAAATCAATCAAATGTGTATTAAAAGCTTTGATTGTTTACTGAGGTTTTAGTTGATGTGTTTTAATTCACATCACCAGAATGTACTGCTGGTCAGGGGGGGTTGAATAATTTTGATTGCAACTGTAGTGAACAGCATGCTCTGGCAGTTTTTGATGCAGTTAACATGGGGTACACCAGCTGCAACAGAGTGGCTGAAAAAGTGAGAAGCTAGTTTTACTGTAATATTTTGAAAAGGAGGCAAGAGAAATGCTTTCTAGTTATTTTTGGAGCCATGCGGATGGCACTTCCACGGTTATGGTCATGTTTCCTTACCACTTCATGACCTCCAAGCCTGTGAAGATTTGACGAGAAAATGTTAATATTGTGAAATTTCCCAGAATATTTAAACAGACTTTATCAATTAATTTCTATGAACAAAATAGCAACAAAATATTAGTTTTTCACCGATTCCATTTTTTAATCGTTGTTACCATAGTCACTGCTGTCCAGAGTGGCACCAAAGACCTTCATGGCCTTCACATTGGTGGATCTCCGGTCACAGACTGTGTACTTCACCTAAAAGAAAGATTTGAGTTCTGTATTGCAAGGAATCTATCACCTGTGATGTTTTTCCAAAAGTATTGCATTACATAGAGAATACACTGCCTGGCCAGGCAGTGAAAAAAAGTTGCATACTCTAATATTTCGTTGGACCGCCTTTATCTTTGATTACGCTGAGCATTCGTTGTGGCACTGTCATCCTGGAATATGCCCGTGCCGTCAGGGAAGAAAAAATCCATTGATGGGATAACCTGGTCATTCAGTACTTTCAGGTAGTCAGCTGACTTCATTTTATTGCTGCATAATGTTGCTGAGCCTAGACCTGACCAATTGAAGCAACCCCAGATCATAACACTGCCTCCAGAGGCTTGTACAGTGGGCACTATGCATGATGGGTTCATCGCTTCATGCAATTCCCTTCTTACCCTGACGCACCCATCGCTTTGGAATAGGGTAAATCTGGACTCACCAGACCACATGACCTTTTTCCATTGCTCCACTGTTTAATCTATGTGCTCCCTAGCAAAATGAAGTTGTTTTTTCTGATTAGCCTCACTAACATGTGGCTCTCTTGTGGCCACACAGCTGTTTAGTACCAACCCTGTAAGTTCTCGTCGCATTGTGTGTGTGGAAATGCTCTTACTTTCACTATTAAACATAGCCGTGAGTTCTGCTGTCGATTTTTACAATGTGACTTCACCAAGTGTTTTAGTGATCTCCGATCACGATCATTCCAAAAAAATTTCCGACCACATTTATTCCGTGAAGCTGACAGTTCACCATTACCCTTCCAGGTTTTAATAATGGGTTGAACAGTTCTAACCCAATTCCAGTGATTTCAGCAATCTCTTTAGTTGTTTTCTTTGCTTGATGCAGGCCAATAATTTGCCCCTTCTGAAACACAGTAACATCTTTTCCACGACCACGGATACGTCTTCCGACATGGTTGTTTAAGAAATGAGAAGCTACACACTGCATCAGTTAGGGTTAAATAAATTGTTGGCAGCTGAAACATATGAATCACTGAAATAATGATCCAATCATAGGTTCTTAAGGATCTGCTTATTTAGTATTCTACATATATAATATTATTTTAGAAATACTGTATGTGCAACCCAAGTAATGTACTTATAAGTAAGGGGTTTAACTTAACTGAAAGTCAGTAAGTGAAATCTGATTACATATATTAGAAATGTAATGCCCTACACTTTATTATTATTATTATTATTTAATATTGAAGTAATTAATTACTTTGTAATTAGATTACACCCAAAACTGTTCATCATTTAGCAGTGTAAAATTGCTCAGGAAGAATACACTTGCCTATACAAAGGCAAAGGAAAAAAGTAAACAATATGGAAATATATTATTTTGTGTACATGTACCGTAGTTAATTTTGTAATTGTCACTTTGTTTACATTTTTGAATCTCAAACAGTTTCCATTTGCAGACCATGGCCTGCCATATGGACTATCTGTTGAGTCAGTCCTTATCTTATAATACAGATGGTCTTTGGGGGCATTACATAAAGCTGATTTAACATTTCATTCTGTCCAGCACTACAAAGGAATCCAGTATATATGAAGTAGATAACATGTTATTTGTAATGTTTATATTCTGCATCCATGGGTCTAATGTCCTACTGAACCAAATAGCCATGAACCAAACCAATCAAACTTCTAATAGCCATGAACCAAACCAACCAGCTCTGAAGTGAATCACAACATTAAAAATTTTGATAGGAAGCAAAAAAAATAAAATAAAAAATAAATAATTTTTTTGGACAAAAAGACAAAGGTACATGATTTCAATGTGAAAATGAACTCCCAAGTCTCAAAAAACAGATTACCTCTTTGGGCTTCAACCATTCCTACTCTATTCAGCTCAGCTGAAAATCACATATCAAGGGCAAGTCCTCAACTTTGGGACTGTACGTGAGGTGGAAGATTTTCTTCAATACTTTCAACTCTCTTTCCACCTGGCAACCGCCGATAATGCCACATCATGTACCAGAAATTAGTGAGGTGGATGACACCCCACCACTGTGAGTAGTTATGCTGCTTGTAAGCCCATAAAGTGTCACCCTGCAAATAGATCCCGCATTAATAGCGCATAATTTAGAATCTCTTATTGACAGGGACTCTTTTCTGAGAACCATTTTTTGGACTAACATATTGGGTTAAGTTAATAGTTAGCTTTTCTCTAATTTTAGGAGACACTTTGGAGGTTTATAATTATTATTATTATTAAGTTGGTTGATTTGGTGATGTTTTGTTATTCTTTTAATTTTCTCTGGACTGACACAATAGGCTTTTGAAATGTGGCCGAACTTATATCTTTGCTTTTCATTCAAATAGGTAACAATTATTATTTTTTCTTTCTTACTTGAGAAACATCACATGACTCAAATAAAGGAGTGGGTGTGTTATGGAGGGCTGCATTATGGTGTGGTGCCATTGGCATGACTAATTTGTTATGTGCAAACCATACAACTTTTGAAGACCAGGTGGTTTGCTTCTTTGTATTTAGTTTTGTTGTTACATTTTTTTTTTTTTTTTTCAGTGATATTTGTACTGTACTGCCAAAATTTTAAGAGAGACATATTCTACCGTCTAACTACTTTCACACAACTCCTGAAAGTGGGCTCACTTATGTAATTCCTCTATATGCCCATTTATATGGCCAACCTAAATATTATTAGTTGGAGTGTTTGAGGAACATATTTCATTGTAAACATATTTCTCTCACTTTGTTTCAGGAGACGAACTTGAAAGCACAGGAGGCTCAAAGCTTTCAATTCAAACATTACAAAATCATAGCAAGTTTATGTGAATCTAGTAAAACAAAGGGAGTACTTATCATAGCATAAAGAAAACTGCAGCTCCGGGTTATTGAAAGTGGTAATGATAGTGAAGGGAGATTTGTTTTTGCATTGCTCTTTGTTAATTATGCAAAAAATTGTCTCATTTCATCAAGCTGTAAATTGTCTCGCTAATATTTACACTTCTAACATTTTTGATAGAAACTTCCTCACATGCATTAGTGCGACCCTATTATGTTACCGAGTCTCATACTGTGTTGTTGCAGGAGACTTTAATACCACGGTATGTCCAGAATAAGACCTCTTCACGGGTTCACACGATGCTGCATTGCCCTCTTCCTTGTCTCTTAATTAAATCTATATTTGGCATATTCGGAATGTATCCCCCCCCCCCCCCCCAAAAAAAATGCTCTAACACAATTCTAACACTGGGCGCAGCTGAAGTCTGAACACATCTAATTTCACGTGCTCAGTCATTACCAGTCATTATACTTTTCTACCTTGTATTTTAGGGGTCTTCATCCTTTTTCAGGCCAATGCCTTTTGGTGGGTAGAGACCCTGTTACATATTGTATCAAATCGAGTGTTGTGTTTTAAGCCTATAATAACATGTGTATGATACCACATTAATATATGTATATATGTTATGATGTTTACATTGCAAAGCCATTAAAATAATCATTAAATGTACAGCAGGGGTCTGCAATCTGCAAGTAAAAAACTTTGTAATGAGGAAACTTTGTAATGAGTTCATCTTTAGTTATGTTGATTTGAGAGTCACTGCCTTGTGTGTGTGGGACATTAAGAACCATGTAGCCTATGCCAGGTTGACAATCTCAGAGGTAACTATTTATTTATTACAAGTAGGCTACTGTTCTGAAAGCAAACAATGACTATTAATACAAGAAAATGTAGACTGTCATCCACTCAACCGTACACCACAACCAATGCAAAGCAGAAACGGTTACTTACGCAACCCTCTACTGCAGCGCTGCTTAGGGCCGAAACATACTCTACGCAAGTACGTGAACACAGATGCATCTTGGAACGCAAGCTCGATTTCACGCATTGTTGCAATCTGAAAAGTGTCAGACTGCAAATTATAACACAATGCAACTACACATTGCATTCTCAGTGTTGCTGCAAGGGCCGCTATAATGAGATAAGTGTGAACTGTCCACTTCTTCTGAGTTTTCTCTTTCAACTCAACCACTTATGGTGGAGCAACAGTATGAAAATAATATACTGAGCAAGTAAGTTAAAGTCAGTATATTTTTTGCAACTTACTTGAGTAATAACAACACATCCAGTTTAATGGCACAGATGTTTGAAGGTAACTCTAACGCCCCCTTGAGTACTGATTTTTTTTACCACCTCGGTAACTCGAGAATGCACGTTAAACATATTCAACTGGTCTACAGGTTGACAATGTATTTTTTGGCCAGTGGTGTAAATCGGTCCCCCTCTATTGTTTTCATTGCCCCAGTGTAACTGCACACCCTGCACTGCCTGAAGTTACGCCAGTGGTTTCAGCCTTAAAAATGATCTGTGTCATGCCTAGCAGCTCTTGATGCTCAGTGGTTGCACAAAAGGACTAGAGCAGTTTCCTCACACTTTTGGCTTTTGACAGAGTTTAGCTATCCAATTATAACTAAATAAATGAGGATGGGCGAATATGAGGAAGGATTACTGCAAGAGGAAGATTTGACACAATGCAGGTGCGAGAGAACTCAACATGTTGAAGGTTTTAAAGTGTTATGTTGTCTCAGCCCCAGACGACATGCCCACGGAGTGCCCAAACTCTTTGCACTAACTGTCTGATGCACACAGAATAGGAAACGATTTCTTGATCAACTCTCGCAACTTTCTAGCACAAATCTGATTGGCTGACATCTTCAGGATTTCCGGGAGCCAAGTGTGCACTTGTCTTTATCTGTCCACCAGGAAACAAAGCATGTTTATAAGTTCCAACAAGTGCTTCAGAGGTGCAACTATTCACTGGATTTTCAAAAGTTTGCGAAGTTCACTGCATTTAAACTTTAAAGACAAACAGGAGTTTTGTTTTGAAGCACTTATTATAAGGCATATTTTCATATGTTTACCAATGGGATTTGGGAAAATAATTATTTTGCACATGAGTGGGTTCCTGAGTGATCCTATTTTGTTAGTTTTGTGTCCTCTCATATCAATAATGGAAGATCAGGCGAAGTACCTCACAGACAAGGAAATACCTGCGGCATATGCGAGTAAACGTTATAATTCCAACACTGACATCGCAGCTGGCCAATTCAGCATTGTATTCGGATCACCCGAATTGCTTGTGGGCACAAAAAAGTGGAAAGACGTGCTCCGAACAGAAGGGTATCCTGATCGACTTATTGGAATGGCAGTTGATGAAGTGCACACCGTTGTGCAATGGCAAGATAACGTTTTCTTAGTTCAATTGCTGGGGTGGTTGTCTTTAAAATCTTTAAAAGGCTCCAGAATACTCATGGCGAAGTGCTTCTTCGTTCTTCGCTCAGAGCCAAAAAGAAACAGCTAAGCAAAGGCATACATTTGACTAGATTTGCTCCTTTTTTGTAGACAAAAAAAAAAAAAAAAAAAGAATAATTACATGATATGTTCTTGGAAAATGTCTCTACGCGAACTATCGTACAGATGTAGGTAAGTTCGCACCAGTTCGCTAATAATTCTGCACGCCAGTGTGTTCATGTTGATTGATCTTGATTGACTGAACAATGTAACTGAAAAAGCTTTCTGCCTCAAAGAAGGTGAAGCTCCAGGTCTCATTCATCGATGACATGGACTCATGGCAGTAAGCTCTTAATCTGCCGATATGAGGTTTTCCCAAAAGTTCGCCCTGGCGAGCTGTTACAAACCACCAAAACGAACTCAAAACAGCTTTTTTTTGGCCAGATTTAGTTTGAAATGACACCCGTTTGTTCTTCAATTTCATATGAAATGTGCCAGGGCCTTTAGTGTCATGAAACCCCCTTTGTTCAGCACCAGTCGTTCACACCTCATACTAAAATGGCTCATGAAATGGGTGTAAAAAGATGTAAAAATATTGTAGGGTAGTGGGAGGGAAGAGGGAGTGGGAGGGGGTAAAACACAACAATTCACTCACTCTCACTCATGATAGAGATGGCTAAACATTCAAATGTAAGAGGAAACAAAAGCAAAAGAGTTTTGGTGCACTTTGCTGTATATCAATCATGGAACAAAAGGATGAACTTGTGAAGATGATAGAATAGTTTGCAAGTCAAAGATTGTAATATAAATAATTAAAAAAACTTTGAGGATGAAGAGAAACAGGCATTTACACAAAAACCAGGACTGCTTTGAGACTAAATATATACTCAAAGATGTTTATTCTTACAAGGAATGCTTTGGATTTAATACACGTTTAACTCTATTGACAGCATAATGTTAATTACCACAGAAAATAATTTCGACTCGCATTCAGTAAGGCACAAAAGTACAGCCACAATACTTAAACCTAATCGATTACTAACCTTGTCTGTGTAAAGTTATCCAGTATTTCTACTTTGTTGTCTTGACAATGGCAGTCTGTAAACCCTTAAGCCCTAAATCCCGGTAACTTTTGCACAATGTAAAGGAAACCCAAAAGAGAGTTGACATGACTTTGAGTTTTCGATTTTTTATCATGTTTTTGAACAAGCCGTCTTGTTATCCTGTCCATGATCAGACGTACGGAAAGGATGCAATGGAATATGTGCGTCAGTTCTGCAGCCAGCAAACATGCTCGCTCTGGTCCAGTTATCAACAGCGGTCCATTCTGACGAGAGATTCTGATTTTTTTCTATAGTTTGGTTACTACATTTCTGCATTGTTTGTTTTTCTCCATAAAAAATTGTTGAATGTTGACTTTTAATTCTCACACAGATGGCCTTATAATTTCCATGTAGTCTCTGGTATTCTATATATGTTTATTTTCTACATAATGGAACTGGATCAGCTAATGCTGCATATCTGCATCCACTGCACCAGGGCCGTCCCTAGGGATTGTGGGGCCTCCATAGAACCACTGCAGACGTGATGAGCAGATTTTTTTTTATTTTTTATAGAAAGCACTAAAAAAAAGGCACTATACTGTATAGCTCGGTAATTGACAAATAACGTGACCAGTAGTTTTTTCCCAAATGTGAAGATGTTAGGTTAAAATGTACATGTATGCATAAGGGAATATGTGTATTTTAGGTGCTGTGACAGGTCTCCATTTTACCATAATACTTGTATAAATAAAATTACATATTTTAAATAGGGCCTATAAACACAATACCTTGAAATATGTATTTGTAAACAAATGTAAAGAATGAACACATACCTCTTAGATAGCAAGTCATTTTTATTTGTATAGCACTTTTCACAACACATCTTTTCAAATTATAATTGGAAGATATATGCACTAAATAATGTGTAATTTGTCATGTTTACAACCATGCATTCATGGCGCTAATGCTAATAGTTAATGCTATATGCTGCCATAATCACATGACATGCCCTGTATCCAAAATCACGTACTGTGAGAGTATATTTTTTTCAGCGTGAGACGCTCCGCAATGGTTAAAGAGGTCCACCTAGAGCTTGTTTACATAGAAAAACAATTAAAAATGGATGGACGTAAAAATACCTTCGGTATGAACCGCCCCTAATATGAAAACTGCTTTAATACAATAACCAGGAATAAACAAAACTCTTCACTTTTAGTAAACATTTTTGCCAAAAGAACGAAGTTGCAATCAATGGAGAAAGACATTTTTATAAATTTTGTCAAGCTTTTTGTTCCTCATAATTAAGCTTAAGCCTTTTCCATTTTTTTAAAGCTCAGTGAACCGGCTTTCCATTTTAAATTGGGCTCATGAGTTTGTAGACAGTATATAATGTGTAAAATAGTATAGGCTATATCACAAAAAAATTATTTGGCCTTCCAAGGCAACTGTCTCAGTTCAAGTTTAATGGTGAGAAACAATTATTATGCACTCGAATGCTATACGTTTGACAAAATTCTTCTGACTGAAAACTCAACAAAAAGCGTGTGCTGATTGTCATTTATATTCCCCCCAGCCGCTGAGATGCTAAAATATGGGACAAACGTGGTCCCATATCAATTTCATATGGAATGCAATTACTTTCCATCAAATACAGGGATGATTCCGTATTATACGGGAAGGTTGGCAACCCTAGTATTGACCCGTGACTACAATATATGATGTAATAAAACAAACGTGAAAATAATGTACTCTGGTTTTGTGAAACGAGCACCATTTAAACACAAGGAACAATTTTCTTGGTATACATTATATATATATATATATATATATATATATATATATATATATATATATATATATATATAAATATATCACTTACAGTTGAAAAGAGCCATCCGACTCGCAGTTCACCGCCTTTCTTTTAAATCCAGCATTTTGAACGTGAAGTCTCCTTAATTCCTGAGGGATTATGGGATCGTTAAGTGTCCAGTCGATCTGCACTTCAGAATATCGCCGGAAATAGCAGGTCATCTGGGTATTTCTCACTATTTTATGAATAATGAGGATTCGGACATACTACTCAATTGACATACTGTTTTTGGCATACTATATAGTAGGGAAGTACAGATATTCAGATGCAGCGCATAGTCTTGGAAAATGTTTTATAAAACTCAGAGTTTTAAAGTTATCATCCTCAAATTTGAAATAGAACATTTACAGACTTGTGGCTTTAGCTCCATTGTGTTTCTATGGATCAGCAATGTCAGTGTCATATATTATTTCTTAAAAACATTTTATGGAAGAAAAATTGCTGATCACTTTACAATACATTTGACCTTTTCTAACTATTTTTCTCCCTGACATTTATTAATTATAAACTTCCAAGTGTCTACTTTCAAAAGACACCCCAGTTATGTCTGTAATACAATGGAGTGATGAAGTACAGTATTTTGAGTAGGCTGTATGTTCTTTTTAGGCTGGTGCTCAAAACAAGGGGGTGCAAGACAACAGGGAAACAACAACGCCTCTGTTCTTGAGACATTTCCTTTATGTCTAGAGTTAGTGCACTTGTTAACAATATTGACTTGAGGCAGCACGTATTTGCCATTAGATGGCACTAAAGACCTTCAGCTTGAGTGTATGCGAAGCTGATGGTCCCATTTACTGTAAGAGATTTTGACCAATGCTGCAATTCATATAGGGTAGTAATAAACAGAGTTGAATGGAAAATGTATTTTGCTTCATTGCCATGTTTATTTTTGTCTGAAAACTTGTCTGAATGGTTTTTTTTTGTTTGTTTTTTTTTACTTAAACGTGAGTATATTACTGTAAACACTTCCAAATAAATTAATAAATGCAATAATATAATTGATGCCACTGTCTCCAAAAATTCCCAATAAGAACATGCTTTAGTGCAATTCCATTGTAGTACAGATTTCCATACGGCAACATAAATATGTTCAACTTTTTTTGTAAAATGTTAGATAATGTTATATATAGACAATCAGTTAGCAACAACATCTAATTAACTTATCAAATCTTAACTCCTTTGTACAGACGGTCAGATTTCTTTGCTTCCATTGCAAATCATGCTGGATAACATGGATCATCAGGTTTTGTTCATGCCAGCTCACGTGCATGCTGCCATTAATGCAAAAAAGAGGCACATACCAAATACTAAGACAGTCTAAAATGTATGTACATTTTTATTTCAACCTGTAACTCAAATTATTATGCTATATAATATAATTTGCGATAATTTTTGTATTAAAGTAAAAAATAATGCAAATTATATGCATTTTCACGTGTGGTGAAAACGCAGTGAACTACACTGTGTCTCTCATAAATAAATGAACATTTAAGGGATTGTTTTATGACATATGTTTTTTTTTCTCTGTTGTTATATGGCAGGATTGTTGGGCATCAGCCAGTTTGCCTCTCTCCTGAGCCTGAGGGGTCAAAGGTCATAGTGCATTCCCACTTTTTCTCATTGTGTCATCCGTAGATAAAACATATCGCTTCAGTTACCATCCCTCTCTTTCTTACCGTTCCTCTCCTTATCATTCTCAGTCGTTCATCACCTCTCTTTCTCTTTCAAAGTTCCTTCCTCTGTCATCAATACGACCTTAGCATCTCCCTTTTGACCTCTCTAAAGACCCCATCCCCATTATCAGGGCTATCAGAATGTATTGGACACATCATCAGCAAAGCCATTCATCATAGGGCAACTCTCCACAAATCAATTCTCTTCTTACAACCCAACCGTGCCTCTGGCATACCAGTCACACTGCACAGCTTATCACGTAAAAGATAAACATTTATATATGTGAACTTTATTGTTGAGGTAATGTGGAGTGGATGTGGCAGCATTGGCTAATTTCATTGGGCAAGATTGAGCAGATTGTGCGTATCTGGAAAGTACCCAAAGGAAAAGATAAATCATACTACTTAGGGGATGAGTGCATACCATTTTATGGCTGTATAAAAAAACTACCCCCTTGGGACTTGAGGTTAAGCATCAAGTACTTAACTTGTGTTCTTTTACCTGTTATTGTAAATACCACTTATACCACAATATAAGTCACTTGGGTAAGAAAGTGTTTTCCAAGACCTGTAAAGCAGTGTAGATGCCTCTTAAATGACTCGAGAATTAATCAGAAAACAGTCCTGTTGGGCAAATCTTTCACAATGTTTATTAGAGCAGCGGTTCTGAACTTATGGGTCACAACCCAAAAATGTGTCACATGTCTGTTCTGATCCGGGGAGACACAATGCTAAATGCAAATAATAAAATGCAACTATACATGGATGAGACAAAATATTATGACCACCTGCCTAATATGCTGTTGCTGTTCATGAGGCATGAACTCTACAAGACCCCTGAAGGTGTCCTGTGGTATCTGGCACCAAGACCACCGGAGTGGTGGTGGCGTAGTGGACTAAAGCACTGAACAGGTAAGAAGAAGGTTGTTGGTTCAATCCCCACAGCCACCACCATTGTGTCCTTGAGCAAGGCACTTAACTCCAAGTTGCTCCAGGGGGATTGTCCCTGTAATAAGGGCACTGTTTGGATAAAAGCGTCTACCAAATGCATAAATGTAAATGTAAGACATTAGCAGCAGATCCTTCAAGTCCTGTAAGTTGCAAGGTGGAGCCGCAGTGGATTGGACTTGTTGGTACAGCACATCCCACAGATAATCAAACGGGCAACACCTTGAACTCTTCATCATGTTCCTCAAATCATTCCCAAACAATGTGTGCAGTGTGGCAGGGTGCATTATCCTGCTGAAAGAGGCCACTGAAGGGGTTGACCTGGTCTGCAGTGATGTTTAGGTAGGTGGCCTGTGTCAAATTGATGTCCACATGAATGGCCAGACCCAGGGTTTCCCAGAGCATCACACTCCCTCCACCGGCTTGTCATCTTTCCACAGTACATCCTGGTGCCATTACTCCCCCAGGTAAACGGCACACATGTACACGGCTGTCCCACTGGACCAGGCAACCTTCCAGGGGTTATCATGGGCACTCTGACTGGACTGCGGCTACACAGCCCCATACACAGCAGGGTGCGATGCACTGTGTGTTGTGACACATTCCTCCCGTAACCATCATTACAATTTTCTGTGACTTGTGCCACAGTAGACCTTCTGTTGGTTCAGACCATAAGGGATAGCCTTCGTTGCGCAAGCTTGGGTGCAAAACACTCTGTTGACGGTTTGTGGTTTGTACCTCCTCGGACCACTGTCAGTAGGTACTCACCACTGCTGACTGGGAACACCCCACAAGCCTTTCCGTTTCAGAGATTCTCTGACCCAGTCATCTGGCCATAACAATTTGGCCCTTGTCAAAGTCACTCAGGTCTTTACTTCTGCCCATTTCTCCTGCATTCAACACGTTGACCATGAGAACTGATTGTTCACTTACCATCTAATCTATCTAGATCTTGACATGTGGCCTTGTTAGGAGATAATCAATGTTATTTGCTTCACCTGTGAATGGTCCTGATGTTTTGGCTCATTATTTTGCATAGTTAGGAAAGCAATATTAATAGGCTTATAATCTTTTAAAAGGAAGGAGAAGATATCTCCATATCTTTTGTTGTCGACGTCAAAGGCTATGTGTCCAATAAAATCACATGATTACACAGGAAATCAACATATTGCTTGTGAAACTTCATGCACCTTTCCCTCATTGCTCGAGCAACCTCTGAGACACAGGTTTTGGTTCAATGGGAACCAGAAAGTAATTGCATAGACAAAAAACAAAAGTAAGCAATACTGAGCTTGTATTTTTGCTCTAAAATTAAATTTCTACTCCAATGCAATCCTCTTCACTGAATTACATTATTTAGAACTAAAAATACAGTTTCGCTTTACAGATTAATTTTGGCGCCCCACTGCGGACATTTTACCCAAAAACTCACACATGCCCATCTGTTCGACAACACTTCCAGCTTTGGCCACTGGGGTTAGTGCTTCGAATTTTGGTTAAGCACAGAACGATTTCAGCTGAAAAACGTAAAACCTACTGTCACCGAATTCTGAATCAAACTACATTTTTGGCACAAATTAATCTCACTTAGTAGAAGTTTGCAAATTAGACAGATGCCAATATGGACAGGTAGCTTAAAATTCCCTAAATTGAAAACCATGAACAAAGCTATACAAGGTAAAAGAAAATACGACCCAGACTACATTAAACATTGGGTATCCAACGTTTTGCCATGCAAATATTGGACGCTAATTGCATTTTGAGCGCTTTAATAAGGGATGGGGTCCCCTTCAAGCTCTTCACTGTCCGATTGGTATGGGGGTTCCTCAAAGCATCTCACCGCTTAAATAAGGGATAATAGGCATGCCATATGGGATGTGGTCATTTCGGCCAAAATACAGGACGTCCCAGCTATTACAGGACAGTTGGCAACCCTAATTAAACATGTTCACTTGCAACCTCACATTAGTTGCTGAAAGCATTTAAGCACAATATCAAAATGTTGCCCTACAATTAGAAACCAAAATTGTCAATATTCTGTTTAGCTGATGTCATGTTTATAATTTTGCATTTGCTGGGCCTCTGCAGTTCATGGTAATATTAATACAATTTAATTTTTGATTGTAAGAATATTTTTGTTTACTTTTGTACAATGAACAATTTTAGCACAGTCTCGAATCACCACTTGATGTCCAGTGTAAAACCTGGGTCTTGAAACAAAACCATTTAAGAAATATTGTATTACATTATGGGCCTAATTAATATAAGCACATCTTAAGCGCAGTGCTGTGCGATACGCCAAGTCAGTGGGCATGGCATGGAAGTTTTGATATTTTCGTGAAATCATGCGCTAATTGTAGGCATAAGTTGGCTGGCGAAATTGTGCACGCAAAGCGCAAGTGAACATAGATAGACTCGACATGACGCTGCGACACGCAATAAAAGTATCTTTTCCATGTTATACAGAGTTTTTGTCCTAACCAGCCACGAAATGAAATGAGCAACAGGGCTTTCTATTTTTGATATGGTTTCTATTTCTGCGACGTCACGTCGGGCAGCCCAGTCAACAAATGGGTCTAAAATCCTTCTAATAACAGTATCTCACAAACTGGTTCAGAACAACTTGATTTTGGCAGAGGGTGCAACACACCTACCGAATGTTGTGCTTGAGGTCTCGCTCTCTTCAGTCGGAGGTCTGACACACACACCAATTCAGAAATGTGGAGGGATCAGGGATGATAGACATAATGGCTTACTCTGACTTTCTCTCCGCTTCACCATCACGTGGAGATAGGCGAAATAACAACACAAATAATGTGTATGTGTGTGATATTCTGTTTATCCCCTAAGAGTTTACCGTAGAAGTGTGTGTCCATATGCAGCTTCAGTGAGAAAATGAGTTGTGTTCAATAAACAGACTGTTACGTCTGACAATTCTGATTACTGCATTTTATTGTCAATTATCATCATTTTAGTGTACGAATATCATGGTGTCGCGTATCGCACTTAATGTGGACAAACAGAATGCTTGTCACTGGAATGTTATCACATTGCATCCAATTGGACAAGTCATTTACATCGACCTCCCATGTATGTTTGCGAATACACCCACTGTTTACGCACATACTCCAACACAGCACTCCCACCCACGCCCAGTTGTACGTTTGCATGAAAATAAATGGATTTAGCACTCTAAAAAAAAATTTGATAAGATATAGTGCACGGTCATGTTGCATAGCTCTGCGCCTAAGGCGGGTATGCAAGTTGATATATTTGTTTATAAGATGTTGGGAGAGGAAGTCTTGATTCCTGTTGAAGGGAAATTACCGGAAGTTCAATCTGCAAAGTACCCCACAAGCAAACAGTAAGAGAGACATAGCAGTTTTAGTGAGGATTCCAATGTTTGCAAAACCACACCTTTGGACAAACGGAGTCAGAGCTTACCTTCCTGTGGTGGGATCAGATGGCAGCAATTATCACACCCCCACTCCCTCTTGACAGCAGTGCGGAGGGTCAGTCACTGGTGGGCGACACCGCTGGAGCCATCATCACTCTTCTCATGGCATATTAGGCCCCTAACCTGTACCCTCTTATCTCTGTGTTTGCGACTGATTATTTGTGTGCTATCCTTATGTCAGTTTATATGTATGTACACAACATGTTTGACTCTGGGTTGAACTTTCCAATCTTGACCTGAACAGTCCTCAGATATGTTCTGTCATCACGGAAAGAAAAGAATCTCATCTGAATATCAATGTAAATGATATAAAGGAAATGAAGCAAACACAAGAGTGGATTTTTTAAATTGTATTGCTAAGAGTTTCTCTTTCAAAGCACAAGATGTTTAATAAAGTTCTCAGCTAAGTTTCATTAAAGTATTAAGATATTTCTCTTAGAATTCTTTAGAAGACAGCATTGAGTGAGGCTCTGTCTCACTTGTCATTGCTGCTCCATAAAGTATCGGCATGGAGCCACATGTTTTTTGACAATCTTTACAAATCTAATCCGCTAACTTCACATTATCCACTAAGAACATACACTGATGCGAGTGAAAACACTGGAGACCGGAAAACAAAAACAAGCTTCCGTTATTAATCATTTAACTTCTGCGTTCAGGGAAAGGGTTGATAAAATCTGAACAAAGGTGGATGCCATAGCTCAGATAATTTGACTTTGTAAAAATTTGATGAGAAATATTTGATTTCATGTTATGATCTTTGACCTTTGATCGCAGACTTTGGTATACTGGCAACAGTTTCTCTCCTCTAGAGGAGACACTTGAGATTACTAGGGTTAATTTTCTTGGGAAAATAATTTGAAAAAACAAAAAAGAGACTTTTCCATTTGCTCACCATTTAATCTCATTGCTGTCTAGGAGAGAAAATGTACATACAGTATGTAAGAGACCTCATTTATGATCTTTCCTACAGATTAGACTATAAGAGTACAAATGATTTTCATAATGCATTGGGACATTTTGGATTTAGCACTATTGAAATACTAAATCTGGTAACACTTTACATTAATGCTTCCTTTGTAAATGATTTGTAAGGGGTTAATTAATGACAAATAAGTCATTTACAAACACATTATAAATAATTTATCTACAGATATAGCAACATGAATAAAAAGGATGACTTTTAGAGAATACCTGCCAAATAGTGAGAATTTTTCTAATTTACATGTTATACATGCTTAATAAATACATTTATTCATAAAAAATATTAAATTCCTTAATTCATAATGATTTGTCACAATGAAGCAAACCATTATAGTGAGATTAAAATGAGGGATTATGTCATTTTGCTACAGTGTGCTGTGTGTATATATTTATTTGATCATTTTCACAGGTTAAGCCAAATTATAATTTTCAGATCTTTGCGATAAATCACAGCATATATTATAAAATAAACCCCGATGACCAGTAAACCATACTGACGTTTATGTGCATAGGTTTACTATGTTGGCAACACCTTAATAAATGCCTTATATGTGTCCAAATGACATTAAGGTACATTTTCAGAGGTTACTAATGTTGAATGAGTGTTATTAAGGGATAATATACAGTCAGCCAGTTGTTATCTCAAAATAAAATCTTGTATCACCCTAAAGGGGGATTACTGTATGGTAACAACTGGCTGACTGTACTTTATCATGCTTATTACATGGCTACTAACCTACTAAATAATTAAATATACAAAAAAATATTGATTTGCCTTTAAATTATGTAATTATGTGGGGGAAAAAATCGCTGAACAGCGGAGTTCTGTTGGTGTTTATTTTGAGAAAATGACCATCTGACTCATTATCCTGCTTATTACAAGACTACTTGCCAAATAGATAAATAAATGGACACAAAACTTATTTGTGTTCAAATTATGTCAGTTTGTAAAAGAAAGAAATTGCTGAACAGCTGAATTCCACCTCTGGTTTGCATCATGACATTTGCATTTCATGGACATGAAACATTGATCTGAGCTGAAAAGATTTTATAAGCTTTCTTGTACAGATTGCACAGTGATCCAAGAAGTAGGAAAGATGACTCACAATATGACTGGTCTGATATTACTTAATAGGTCTAGGGGCTTAACGGATGTGCAGTTGATATTCAGAAATATCAGACCGCAGGATGGCGCCATTGACCAATCAGAATCAAGTATTCCACAGACCCATGTAATAAGCATGTATACCGTGTGAGGTAAAATGGCTCACTATTCGGCAGGTATTGCATTAAATTCATCCTTTTGATGCATGCTGTTGTTATAACAGTATATAAATGATTAATAATCCATTTGTAAATAAATTATCAGTCATTAATGAAACCTGTTATAAAGCCTTAATAAAGGGATCATTAATGTGAAGTGTTACCCAAAATGTAGTGCAATAGCATTGATAAAATACAAAAGATACTATTGCAAATGTAATAAAATCTCCTGGGATAGTAACGAAAAAACTACTGTGTAGATGTAACTGTTTGGGAGAAAGGGCACGTTTGATTGGCTAGATGAGTGGAGAATAGAGAGTGGAAGTCAAATTCCACACTGACCTTTGGCTATGCTTTAATCTGATCAAGGGTCAAAGAGGGGTCAGGCCAATCATAATGACTTCCTCCTAATAAAACTTTGATAAATGTGCTGTTCACCAGCACAGCAACCCTGTCACAAATTAACTATACTAAATCCTGTCAAAACAGAAGTGATCGGTACAGATCTAGAGTGATGACAACATTGTGTACTTCTGCTTCTAATCAGGGACAGCGGCTGATGAAACACATACAGAAACATACACAAAGATACACTTAACACCCCTCAGGCCAAACAACAGCAAACACCCACATGCATACTAAGCACTACAGCTCACTCAGCTATAATGAGCATTGACATGACATGGGATTTATAGCTGCGAACTTTTATAAGTAATGTCTTGCTAAAACATTTTTCACAATACTTTCATTAGCTTAAAATGTATATATCATAAATACACACATATTTTCACACTTTCTGCATCATTTGGAAAATTTACAGCTTGGTGAAATGATGGCCAATAAAAATAAATATTTACCTTATTTTTACAAGTACACTAACGTTTGAAAAAACTTTATTAGGGGGCAAAACTGTTTCGTGTGGTGGAAGTGATGCCACAACTATGGGACAGTCGGGGACATTTTTTTTTATAGAAATCATTTTCACAAAATACTTACTGAAATAATTTATGTTTATTTCTCTCTTTGTTTAGATGATCATATTTTTAAACATGTAATGATTTGTATTTTATAATGGATTGTCATAGATTAATATTGAATGTCTGGGTCTGGGACATACACAAATGAGTTGCTTTTACTGTATCAGAGAGCTTTCTCTTAATCCTCCAATGGGTGGCAGCAACTACTGGCACAGACACAGAAACTGTCTTCTGCCAGTAGACGAGGATCATCAGACCTATAGGAGATTTAATAGAAGACCTTTTTATTCTAGTGTAGGTCACAATGTTTTATAGTCACAACTATGACTGATAGATTTTTAATGTCACTAAAGTGTCATGCACACACACACACACACACACACACACACACACACTATGTTTTTATATCATTGTGGGGACTCTCCATAGACTTCCATGCATTTTTTGGTTTTTATACAGATCTAATGATAATTTCTATCCCCTAACCCTACCCCTAAACCTAACCCTCATAGAAACCTTTTTGCATTTTTACATTTTCAAAAAAACATCATTTAGTATGTTTAATAAGCCATTTCCCTCATGGGGACTGCTGGCTGGTCCCCACAATGTAGGTGATCTCAGGTTTTACTATCCTTGTGGGGACATTTGGTCCCCACAATGTAGTATAAACATGTACACACACACACACACACACACACACACACACACACACGCACGCACGCTTCAGCTGGGAATAAAACAGTGTCACTCTCCAGTTCCACTGTTTGGGAAACAATAACTGCTTTCGAAACGTGTGAGAATGTGGAAGCTGGACGTAAATCGAGATGGGATAGAGAGAGAGAGACAAAGAGAAAAAGAGAGAGGGAGGTCATCTGTTTCCTCTCTCTGTTACACACCTGTTGAGAACAAACACTTGTGAAACTGTTTTCCTGGCCTCAGATGGGAAACTTTCCATGTGTTTGGGAAGTTTGCACTATATTAAACACCTGAGTTTAATTCAGTCCATATAATTATTTACAGAACTTTCATCAGAACTCTCTTCAAAAAATGTGGCCAAATTCCAGATGATATTAAGGCCACTGCGGGGGGCGCTGGTCATAGAGTTGTTCCAAATGAAAGTTTGCAACTGAATCCCTTCATGAAGGGCGCTTTCACAAGGCTCTTACTGAAGTGTGGCCAGACCAGAGTGGACATCGTATCTGACCATAATCTTCCTGAGATAACAGTTGAAGAATTACAACTACAAAAATATAAAGGATTTAAAGAACACATTTTATTTTAAATGAAGTATTCATTCCATTCTAACAAAAACACTATTTGTCCTTCCCTGCTAAAAACAACATCTTAGTTTATGCTTGGTTTATGCTAATTAAAGCTGGATTGGTGCTGGTCTGGCTCGTGGACCAGTATAGCCATGCTGCTCACCAGCAAGACTTGGTGGGGAACACTGCAAAAATAAATAAATAAAATAAATCTCACTCAGTATTTTTTTTCCCCCCAGCATGACCAGCATGGTCTTTCTGGTGAATGTGGCTGAAGAATTCTTGCTGGTTAAAATATAAAAAGTGTGGTGGGGAAACCAGCACAGCCTCCAAAACATTACATACTGAATGCTGGTGAACAGCTAATCTAGTCTTTTCAACAGGGTTGATACTGGGGCTAAGCTGTAGATCTCTGCTTTAATTTGAAGCAAATGAATTTGGTAAGTTAATATCACAGTTTGAGAGACATAGCATAAACAATACAGAGTTACAAACATTTTACAAAGTAACTGGTTAAAATAGTCCTGGAGTGTATTAAGGTGAACAGATTTGGTGTGCTGTCCATAAAGGATGGGCTCAAGCATGGGCAACATTATCACACAGGAAGTCGGCATGTTGTTTCCGAGAGTTCCATTAGCCTTCCCTAGGATTGACCACATTATGCCGACTCACTGACTAGCGCCTATCAGACATTTTTGCATCAGCTCAAATGTGTTTGTAAATGGATTGGTTACAAATGGATTATTAATAATTGATGTGCAGTTCTAACTTCTAACAACATGTGTGTTTACCGTCCCTTGTGGCACGACCGAAAGCATGTTGCGTCAGCAGCGTGAGAGACACTGGTTCGGATCCCACGTTGAAACCTGGAGGTAATCAGTGACGAGCATGATTCAGAGGTTGCATTTTTCCCTCTAACATTACATTTTTACTCCACTGACAGTTCGGTTTAGGTTTGGGGGAAAAGTTTATAAAATATGCATTCCTCTTCACTGTATTACAGCCTGGACAGCTGAAAACAACTTGCTTCTCAACTTGTTTTTGGCACCCCTCTGTGGACATTACACCCAGAAAATGCAGCTCACACATGCCCATACGCCCAACAACACTTACCGCTTTAGCCACTGGGGCAGTGTTACAAATTTTGGAAAGCATAGACCAAATTTAGCTAAAGAAAAGTCAACCTACTGTTCCGATTTCACTGTGAGATCAGTCTGGCACAGGAATGGGCTTAAGCTCTAAGATCCCCCTGCACTGACTAAAGCAAGAAATATAAACAGAAAGAGAATTTTGAAATGATAAATGATATAGGTGCTAAGAAATAAAGGTGGAGATGTGGAAGTGGACAAATGCCGGAAGAATAGAGTGCAAAAGTCCAAAAGTCAAAAGATTCACCTCGGAGATTGTTGGTTGTGTTCATGGCTTACAACTCTTTAATAAAGGACTCTTTTACGAAATCTATATGGAAAAGAAATAATGGGAAAAATACTTCTGGAACCAAGATTGTTGGTTCAATCAGTTGTTCTCTATTTTCACCAGAGTAAGGGAAGCAGTCACTTACAAAAATAATAATAATAATAATAATTATATAATATATATATATATATATATATTTCATAACAAATTGATATCAAATTGCCTTTTAAAAAAATAGATTTCTGTCATTTAAAAGTTTAAAGTTGTATTAATTAATTTAGTTAAAGATCACACAATTCAAATTTAAATGCACAAATCTTTAAAAATGTATATATATATATATATATATATATATATATATATATATATATATATATATATATATTTTTTTTTTTAAAGTCAATTTGATATCAATTTGTTATGAAACTGAAATACATAAATCTTAAAAATATTTTTTTGAGAGTATATATCCTTAAGATATAATTGACAACTAGATGAACAAGCCCAAACTGAACTTGCATTTGGAACTTTGTTAAAAGAAAATGTGTTACAACAGTACCTAGTCTCCTCTATGACGGTCACTGTAACAAGGTAAAAGGGAAAGGAGGAGGCGAGAACCGGCTTGACAATAAATAATCATTTAATGATAAATGAAACCATAAAGACAAAAGACGTACACACACATACAGGGCAGCTGCCTGTAGCTCTCTCTCTCTCGAACTGCCGCCTCCGGCCACCTTTATCCCTTGATTAGCCTGATTAGCGACCGGGCATGCGTCATCATGGCCCCGCCCCCCTCCTTGCCACAGTCACTTAATGATGGTCAGTTAATTTTGCTCTTTATGATCATGTGATTCTGTGTCCTTACAATTTAAAACCTGAGATCATTTAAGATCTTACCAGAGCCCTCAATTGCTTTCATACACTCTGTGACTTTCAACAGGAATTATTCAAAATTACATGATACAAAGTCCACATGTAGAGACAGTACACAATTTGAAATAAATTAGACAAAAAGAGGCAATATTTTTCACAAAACTTTAATAGCTTCAACAGACAGCTAGAAACATGAATTTTACTGCCACATTATGAAGGTAACATTTCATTTCACAAAAAAGTGACAGTGACGTGTCTTCGTATAGGGTAAAGTCATGCCCTGCACCCTTCAGAGTGCTCACTTCAAGTGAGCATTGAGAGAGAATGAATGAACCAGACTGATCACCTTGTCTGGGTTTATTTTGTGCTAATGACCAGCTGACTGTACTATACATTATCACAAATATGTGATTCATACCTCTCTTTTCCTGTTTATCAGAGTCAGTGTGAATTAATATTTACTCATCAGTAGCAGTTTATCAGTCTGTCTCGCTGCAGTTTAGCACAATGACAGCACTTGATCTAAAGGTGAACATTTAAAACCTATTACAAACAAAGGTACAATTCTGGCACTTAGATTCAACCTGCACTGGAATCTTTACAGACATAAGGAAAAAACGAAAAAAAATTGACAAATGACCCGAAATAAAGACAATTAAAAATAAATAATACATAATAATTCAAATAAGTATATATAATAAATATAATTATTCAGATATTCAGAATGAAATATTGCATTATTGTGGCAGACACAAAAAGCAATGATTAGACAATGGACTCTTTACAGAATGTAAATGCAGCGTTTCCGCCTTAATTAGCAGCATAAATGTAGAAAACTTTTAATGATTTTTTTTATTTGTTGTAAATTTACAGTATAACATTATACTTTGTATTTTGTGTCTATGTACATATGTGTCACGCTTTTTCCTTTGTTAATTAATCCTTATAAAAAAGTACCTTTAGCATCATATAGCACTTCATTTCTCCACAGTCAATCTCCTGTCAACCATTGTCAATACAAGAGTGAGATAAGTTCTGAAATTACCGACCACAAGTGCTGTTAAGTGCATTTGTTTACCTTTGGCAGCACACTCGGCTGTGTATGGGGTACTGATGTTAAACTTATAGACCTACTCTTTATATTATATAGACTTTATAATAGTATATAATAGGCAGTTTTATTTTGTTTGTGTAGGCCTATAACTTGTATACTGTAGTTTTAAATGATAAAACAGTACCTCTGCTTAAGCTATATAATTACAATTATTTAATATGAAAATTAAATTAATTAAATAAGCCTAATTCATATAAAAACACAATACACTACAAATACAGTATATGCTTATTCTGTACAATTTCTACTTTTCTGTGTCCCATAAACAGTCACTTTAATTAAGTGTAAACAGTGCTGCAAAAATAGACTTTGAGCCGAAACACTCACTGCAATGCAGTAAGGCTCCTGCTACACTCTGACATGCTGCTTTAGCTTCCAGTGTGAATGCTGTAACCTGTTAAAAAAATATGCTCTGCTCACACGCTGCTAACGCTTCCAATGTGATGCAGGCCCCAGGCGAGCACTTTTGGAGCGTATAACTGGTTTTCAGCCTCATAAACGCCTAATTTGTAGGACGCTGTGTCAGGGAAAAAGTAGTTGAAACTTTGAAAATTGTGTCTTGAGATCCCTGAATTCTGTTGTGCTTCATCCAGCTGTCAAGAACGCAACCTATGGCTTTTATTCTGTGGCTGCGCTGCTTGTGAGGTTTGTTGATGCACGCTGACTGCCCCCTGCTGACGCGGCACATAAAAACATTGCTTGAATTGCTCTGATGGCAGCAAAATGCTTACAGTACTTTTATTTACAGAATTTGCACATGGTTCACTATTCATTTTTTTTAATCCAATACTTTTAATATAATTAATTGCACTAAATTAATTTGTTGAATCGATAGCCCTAGTTTGCATAAATGTTTAAGTACAGACAAAATTGGCGGCCCTTACCAGACCTGACCTCTTACACAGTGAATTATTTTCTAATTTTCCACTAAAAATATCTAAATAAGATACATTAATACAGAACCCGATCACATGTAAATTCATACATACGAGTTGGCTATTTCGTATGATTTCGTACAATTTCGTTCATATAAATTCGTTCAATTTCATCATGTGCAAATGGCCGGATGTCTAATGCAGAAGTAAGCGTGAGTTCCGTATGTTCACATATGTTTTCTGAATTTTTTTTTTAAATATCTTATGCAATTTTGCTTCTCCAGTAAAATAATTTTGTTTAAAAGAGGTTTAGATATTGTTACATGCAAACAAAATAAAATTACTGATTAAGAAAATGCATTTTTTGAACGTAACTGTAAGAGTATGTGCAGGACAATGGGTCTGATGATTGCGGACAGTCTGGACAGATGTTTGTGTGAACCATTTTCTGCATCGTTTAAGAGCATATATTCTTTATTCCAGAACATTTGTGGCAGACCCCAACAAATGAAAGCCTGACCAACTAAACCTACTTAATATATGACACCACTGAAGTGGTGCATTTTTCAATGTCTTTCTCTCAGATGGAGGGGCCAGAGGGGCCCGTGACTGTTCAGTGTCCCTTTGCACCCAACAACTCCTCACCCACTAAACAGACACTAATTACTGGCCTACATGTTTGTATGTCTGCAGGATCTTCTGACGACAAAACAAAAAACCACAAGAAACATTTTCCACTGTTTTTACACAGCTCTGATGTTATTTATAGGCCTGTTTATTAGTCACTATGAGACAGAGAGAGAGAGAGAGAGAGAGAGAGAGAGACAGAGCTCGAAAATGATGTACGTGTGGATATAATTGTGTTAGATTCTTGTTTTTGGTGTCATTGTTAGACTGACAAATCTTCTATGATGTTTGATGGTGTCTGCAGTTTTTGGTATGATATGCTGTGGATTTATTAGCATGTGTTCACAATGTGTGTTTAAAGTCTTTTCTTTCTTTTTTTTTTTTTTTGTCTTTTTTTTGTGGTGTTTGCTTAGGCAAGCATCAATATTACTATTGTTCATATTTAGGTTTAGGGATTTGTACAAACCCCTAAAGTATTAAACTTAGGCGTGTAACTCGTCCCTCACCTCTCTGCTACCGACTCACATGATACCTCAAAAACCACTTGTTCAGGAAAAGTGTGTTATTACTATTTCAAGGAATCAGAATGTTTGCATGTTGAACAATAAAAATGTATAAAGAGGGTAGTGTTTCAGTCATCAAAACAGAGCAAGATGGTCACCTATATGTCAAGTTCACTGAGGTTTTAAACACTTGTTCATAGTACTAATGCAGCAAGTGCTACATTACTCTCTCTTTCTCCTGAAAGTAATTGTTTCAGTATATTCCTTCAGATATTTTTATTTCAATTGTTTTTAGGCTAATTTCCAATATTGTATATAAGTTATGGCATATGTTTAATCAGGATTTGGAGTTGTGTGTGAGTGACACTAGTACGGTCTCAAGGTTGCTGTGACGCCTGACATCAAACACTTTTGTATAGCAGGAAAAACAGAGGAAGAAAAAAACTTTTTTTTTTTTTTTTTTTTTCAGTTTCCGGCCACAAAAGAGAGAGAGAGAGAAAAAGTTTGAAAATCTTGGCCAAAAATGTACATAAAACACTCACATGGACAAAAAGTATCGTTTATTTTGCACGTGAAAGTCCACATCCTTAAAAATGAAGTGAAAGTTAATCTCTTGGTCATCAGCGCATTAATAAAGAGTGTTTTCCAGTGCTCCGATAATGTTTGTTATTGTGTGTCGTGGTCGTTACTGTCAAGCTCCAATATGACATTAAAGAAGCATAAAAGCACTGTTAAAGTAGTCCATATGATTCTTGCATTATATTCAAAAGTCTCCTGAAGCCATACAATAGTTTTGTGAATTGCAAAGGATGCGTTTAATAAGTAAATATATATGTAGCAGCGTGATATGCTTCAGTGGATGAACAGCATGATATGCTTCTTTGTTTTCGACACACAAGTGCGCAAAAGTGCACAACAAAAAGTGAATATGTGCACGAAAAAGAAATAAGCAAATGTTTCAGTCCATTGCAGACCATCTTTAGTGCTTAATATGTAAGTAGTCAAGAAAGCTTATAGATACACCTGTTCAAAGGCAGCATTGGTTCAAAAAATGATTATCGTACGTTTCTACTGGTGTGTTGTGAGCGAAGCTGAGCGAGTGTTCTCAATTCATTTCTATGGAAGCTGAGTGCCACGCTTGTAAGGTGGATTGTGGGATTGACAGTGGTGTGGAGCAAGCTGTTTCCTGGCATGGTGAGCAGCTCTGAGTGGATTTCTTCCCTCCAGTGGAAACACAGCGTTAGACACATTGGATCATGATCAAGGATAACAGGATGAAAATCATTAAATTAACCAATGAGTTTATGATGCACAGGCACCACCCACATAGATGGAAACATTAGGGTTGTCACCTTGACAAAAGTATCCAGACTTCAAGCCTCATTGTTTTTCAATCTGAATTGGTCTGGTGTGCAGATTCCACTTCAATTTTTTGATCATACATATTGAATCAACGCACTCAATGTCTACTTGCGATTATAAATCGGCACTGAACTTCCTTGTGTTGTTGTTAATTAAAATGTTAACATGTTAAATGTTAAGTGTTCATGTTCTCTGAAGATTTTAGATTTAAAACGGTTAACAATAAAGGTTTTCTTATAAGGCTACACATTTTTTGATGTAAATCTGTTCTGTCTACTCTATTTACAATGAAAAGTGTGGTTATAGAAAAAGTGGTTTTGATGCATTCCTAATGATAACATTAATTTTTGTAAACAAAGTCTAATTTAAAATAATCGTTTCCGGTTTTGGTATTTGGCTGAGTGTGTCCAGAATTTTCGGTTTCAGACAATAATTTTTTTTTCGGTGCATCACTAATATTGAGCTAATGATATTTTTCATTGCATAACTCTCATCTTCTTAACCCTCATCATCAAAATGTTTAATATGTTTATTAAGATGTTTAAATTATGGGAAAAGGCCAGGGTTTCCTCATAATGTAGTTTATGTCTGTATTTCCTATGTTGTGAGGACATTTTTGTCCAAACCACACTCACACTTTACACTTGTGGATGAACAGACTGTTTCAATAGTTATAAATCCGAATATGCTGTGTAGTTGTAAATCGGATTATATAGTTTATATAATGTAGATTTTTAATACATACGTAATTGTAAATCCAAATATATAGTTTTACATCTGAATATATAATTTTTATTGTGAATATGTAGTTATAAATCTGAATTTATACATGTACATTTTGAACATATACTGTATATGCAACTCTGAATACTATTATTAATATTATACTATTATTTTAGATTTATCACTATATATTCAGGATTTATAACTATATTTTCAGATCTACAAATATACTGTATATTCGGATTTCCATCTATATTTTTAGATTTAAACATACATCTTCAAGAATTATAATTATATATTGAGATTTAAATTTACAATTATATATTCAGATTTCTAACTTTATATAGGATTTATAACTATATATATATATATAGTTATAAATCTGAAAATATAATTATAACTCTAAATAGATAGCTATAAATCCAAATATTTCATTATAAATCTTAATACGGTATATATACTGTTGTTATAAATCAGAATATATAGCAATAAATATGATTATATAATTATACATCTGAATATATGATTGTAAATCTGAATATACTGTATAGTTATAAATCCAACAATTTAGTTATAAATTAATTAATAACTATATATTCAGCTTTATAACTACATATAAAAAGTTCAAGACAAATCTACGCCCTCGTATTCTTTATTTCTCAAACTGCTTCAGTTTGACAGAATGCTATATGTAAAGTTTTTTTTTTTTTTTTACACACAGTATTGATTATTTTTGGTTTATAAATGATTAATTGTAATAATGGCCACTGTAATAACATTTATGTTAATGCTAAATTATATTCATTATAATAGGAGGCAAGAGGAACACATTTGTGCTTTGAAGTTGATACTTTAAAATTGATCATGAAGATGCCCTCATTTCTTGTCTGTTTTCTTCAAGTGCATGTGTGTGTTTGTTTGTTTGTTTGCTTGTTTGTATGAGACTGCATCATGAGTATATATGGGGTATTACATTTATTATCCCAATACAAGCAGATTGAAACAGGAATGGGCCACTTATTTGACATTCCTTAAATTTATTAATCTTACATTTACATGTTTCAACATTCCCGGAAGCGTGGATTACTCATCATTGCACACTACTGCCAGACCCTGGGTGGCTCCTTTCCCTCCAAATGCACAAACATGTGACCATAAACACAAGTGTAGACCAAACATCAGATTAGCTGGAAAGCATCAGTGTTTACGCTGTCAGAGAGAGTGATGTCTTTCTTGAAGTGTTTACTGATGATGTTGAAAAACAGGTTATTAATCAGTCCTGCATCACTCAGTGCTTGTTATTATTTATTGAAATGTGCCCACTGTGACATCAGATTGTGTTCCTGTTATTCAAGGGCCCTGTCTTTATCAGAGAGCAGGACGGATGTCCAGTTGGCCAACATGGTTTATTTGGAGTGCATGAAGTCACGGCAGCTCCAGGGAATCTTGTAATTCTGGAGAAAGTTTTAGATGTTTTCCATTCCCCTTGGGTCTTTTCTGGTCATGTAAATGAAGCAACCGATTACTGCTTTCAAGGTTTATCTGGTATCTGTGACCATCAATAATAAGCAGCTGAGTAAGCAGCACTATTACTAGTGCTCTTACTGAGGGATAATGATTTGAACAAACACCATTACTCATACTGCATCATTTGTGCTACAGACATGAAGGAAATCTCAAGTTGTGCAGCTTGTTGAGGAGAGGTGTGCTATTACACTTCTAAGCAATGGGACGATTTTTGCTCTGGGAGACGATAAACAGACTGATCTCACGGGAAATTCATCATCTGGAGGTAAATTGTTTTGTCTGTTAAAATTGGTCTATGCTTTCCGAAAGTCTGAAGTGCCTCTAGTGACTCGGAGATGGAACTACAGGCTTGCACATTCGCAACTGTACTGAGACCCAAACTGCGTTCTTTCACTTACTTCTTTGAATAAATGTGACATGAAAGGCACAGTGCATCTGATTTCCAGAAACATTTGAGTAGTAATTACATTAATATACTTATAATCCTAAATCTAACCATAACAGTACAGAGACCATAAAAGAGTTAGTTCACTTTCTTCTGTGCAAATGTTTAGCTGGAGATCAAAAGGGATCTGATGCCAATAGATTCAAATAAATAATTGTGGTTAATCTCCTATATTTTCTCACTCTTTTTTAAGGAAAGATGATTTTTCGGTTTGTGTATACAAAAACATACATGCATATATATGAAGACATGATTAAAAGTATTTTTCTCCAATAGTGCTCTTTTATAATCTCACTTACACAGTGTGTTTTGCTCATAGGTGATATTTCCTAATTTTTGAGCTTTGTTTATAATTATGTAAATAAACATGGTCTCATAGAATCAAGTTACAATAAATACATTTTTGCAAAATTATTTTTACATGGCTCGTTGTACGTATCGAAGCAATTTCCCGGTGAAATTAACACTAGAGGCGCTACAACTTTTATTCACTTTCAGAAAAATCTAAAGTAAAACAGCAGATTATCAGTTCATACAATGCTAATTTGCATTTACATTTATTCATTTGGCAGACGCTTTTATCCAAAGCGACTTACAAAAGTCAAATTCGCCATGGGTTCCCTCTGGAGTTTCCTATGGGTTTTTGAATTTATGTGTAACGTCTGAACAGGCTCCCATCCACCAGATGGAGCCCTCACCTGACTATTGAACTCTTGTCATTTCCTGTTCCTGCCACATCAGTTCCTGTTTGGACATTCTCCTTGTATATAAGCCATATGCCCACAGTATGACCTTATGAAGTATTGCCAGTTATCTGCCTTACCAAGCATTGTTTCTCTGCCATTGTTTTGCTATTGTTATGAGCATTGCTTGCGTTTGCTGGATTTACGTCTCTGGATTACTGTTTTTGGATTTGTTGCCTGAGGACCGATTTATCTGTGTTTTGACCCAAGCCTGTGACCTGACTATGTTTAAAGAATACTGTTTGAATTGTTTGAGCAACCCCTCTAATAAATATCTGCAAATGGATCCCACTCAGCCTACCTCATCCTTACAGAATACTTCGCCCGGCTTGGATCCAGCGGATGTCTCTCAACTCCTTTCAACCATCGGGTATCAGAATGAGGTACTCAAGGGTTTTCAACACCAACTGCTAACGCTTCAAACCGCCAATGACCAGTTAACACAATATATTCGGTCTCTTCCTACACCACGCCATGATCCGGTAAGATTTGCTATTCCCGATAAGTTTGAAGGCTCTCCTGAAAACTTTACTGGTTTCCTACAACAATGCTCGATTTACTTTTCAAACCAACCTGATGTATTTAACCAGGATAAGTTGAAATGCTCGTTTATCATGACTTTACTAACTGGGAAGGCATTAGAGTGGGCTATTGCTGTTTGGAATCATGATACACTTATTCAACATTCTTACAGTCATTTTTCTACGTTGATTTGTGATGTTTTTCAATACCCTGCGGGAGGCATGGATGCAGCAACTCAGCTCACTCAGTTACGCCAAGGCAATAAATCTGCTTCCGACCATGCCATACAGTTTCGCACTGTTGCAGCACAGAGCGGATTTAATGACATTGCATTGAAACACATTTTTCATTCTAGTCTGTTAGCCAAACTTCAGGCAGAATTGGTGTGCAGAGATAACTCCTTCAACTTCTCTCAATACATTACCCTTGTTATCAGACTATACAATCTCTTACGATCACATCCATGTTTCAATATCTCCTTGCCATGTCATGTACCTACAACCTCAGTTCAGGTACCAAGTCAGCACCAACCTACAGAGTCTATGCAAATAGGACAAACTCATGTCTCAAGACGAACTCAAGAAGACGATTACTCCATAACCTCTGTTTCTACTGTGGTGAACCAGGTCATCGCTGTTCCACCTGCCCTGTCAATCCTACTACCACCTCTACACAGCGTTATCGACTGAGTCACATCTTTAATACTCAACAATCAGTCAAGGCTTGTCACTACCCATCATTTTGTCCATAGCTAACCAAGAATATAATTTTTCAGCATTAATAGACTCTGGAGCTGCTGCCAATGTTATACATCAGGACTTAGTGAAGCAATTGAACATCCCTACAACCAAGTGTGAACCACCTATTACAGTAACTGCTGTCGATGATGGTCCCATCGGTAAAGGTCATATCACTCATCAAACTCTTCCTATAAAACTCCAAGTCGGTCTGCTTCACATTGAACAAATCACTCTGTATGTCATTTCTTCACCATGGAACCCAGTGATTCTCGGATATCCCTGGTTATCCGCTCACGCACCCCAGTTTTCATGGAAGAACAAGGATTTAATCTGTTGGTCTCCTCACTGTCATCTCCACTGTCTGGATCTGCCACCCAAGTTTACAGTCTGCACAACTCATCTCACCGAGAACCTCCCTTCATTGTCGAACAATGTCCCCAATGAGTATGCTGACTTGGCCGAGGTTTTTAGTAAGGAGAGGGCCACCCAGTTACCTCCTCATCGATCCTGTGACTGTGCTATAGACCTTCTTCCTAACATTTCTCCACCCAAAAGCTGTGTTTACCCATTGTCCATCCCAGAGACCAAGGCCATGGAGTACATTGACGAGGCCCTATTTTATGGATTTATTAGACCCTCTACTTCTCCAGCTGCTTCTGGATTCTTCTTTGTTGGCAAGAAAGATGGTGGCTTAAGACCTTGTATTGACTATCGTGGACTCAATGCAATTACTGTCAAGAACCATCATCCACTCTCACTTATTCCTTCTTCCCTAGAACAATTATGAGAGGCCAGGTACTTCACTAAATTGGACCTCAGATCTGCTTACAACCTCATCATAATACGAGAGGGTGATGAATGGAAGACCACCTTTCTCACCACCAGGGGGCACTACGAATACTTGGTAATGCCATACAGACTATCCAACTCACCTTCCATCTTCCAGTCTTTCGTCAATGAGGTCTTCAAAGACCTCCTGAATCAATATGTGATAGTCTACATAGACGACATTCTGATCTATTCCCGGTCTATGCAGGAGCATATTGACAAAGTAAGAAATGTCTTGTCACGTCTTCTTCTGAACAATCTTTTCGTCAAAGCCGAGAAGTGTGAATTTCATGTCCTTTCCACCACATTCTTGGGGTATAATATTAGTCACTCTGTAGTGGAGATGGATCTCACCAAGGTAAAAGCTGTCACTGACTGGCCCACACCTACCATGGTAAAGGAATTACAACGATTTCTAGGCTTCGCTAATTTCTACCGCAGATTCATCCATAACTACAGTACCATTGCTGCACCCATCACCTCTCTTCTTAAAGGTAAACCCAAGAAGTTGGCATGGACAGAGGCAGCATCAACCACCCTCAATAGACTCAAGTCCAGTTTTACCTCTGCTCCCATTCTCAAGCATCCCGACCCTCAACTTCTCTTCATCGTAGAAGTCGACGCCTCTGATACTGGAATTGGTGCTGTCCTTTCCCAGCATCATGGAAACCCAGGCAAACTACACCCCTGTGCATTCTTCTCCCAGAAGTTAACATCAGCAGAGTGCAATTACGACATCGGTAACAAAGAGTTACTATCTATCAAGGGCGCTCTAGAGGAGTGGAGACACTGGTTAGAAGGCGCACTTCATCCATTTCAAGTTATCATCGATCACAAAAATCTGGAATACATCAAGGAAGCCAAGAGATTAAATCCTCGCCAGGCCAGATGGGCACTCTTCTTCACTCGGTTCGATTTCACGGTCACATATCATCCAGGAAGTAAGAATAGTAAAGCTGATGCTCTGTCACGTATCTATGAATCTGTTGAGACACATATTAGTCCGGAGAGGATTCTACCTTCCTCCATCATCATCGCACCCATCCGGTGGGATATCATGGAGAAGATTCAACACGTTCAACAAGAGGAACCTTCTCCTCCCGAATGTCCCACTGGCAAAGTGTACGTTCCTTCCAGACTACGCAACAGAATTATTCAATGGGTTCATGCATTACACTCTCTTCTGGACATCCTGGAATTAACCGTACTATTACTTTAGTCAGGAACTCTTTCTGGTGGCCAACACTATCCACTGACATCAAGAACTATGTAAGTGCCATCCCGCACGCCTCGTCAACTACCTGCAGGACTACTAGAACCACTACCCTGGTCTCACTTGTCCATTGATTTCGTCACTGATCTCTCTAACTCTCAAGGATCCACCACCATCATGGTCACCATTGATCGCTTCTCAAAATCATGCTGTCTTATACCTTTGAAGGGTCTACCAACTGCCATGGAAACTACTCAAGTACTGTTCAATCAAGTGTTTCGAATCTATGGATTACCTGATGACATTGTCACTGATCGAGGACCACAGTTCACTTCAAGAGTATGGAGAGCCTTCTGCCAACTACTCAACATCAATGTCAGTCTCACCTCTGGATACCATCCACAGGCTAATGGACAAGTGGAGTGTCTCAATCAGGAAATTGGTAGATATCTAAGGTCATACTGTAGTAAGCAACAGGAGAAGTGGAGCATCTTTCTTCCATGGGCAGAATATGCCCAAAACTCCCTCACACACTCTTTTATGGGTTTGAGCCCCCCCTTCCAATGTGTCCTGGGATATCAACCTCCATCTGTAACGTCTGAACAGGCTCCCATCCACCAGAGGGAGCCCTCACCTGAATATTGAACGCTTGTCACTTCCTGTTCCTGCCACATTAGTTCCTGTTTGGACATTCTCCATATATACAAGCCATATGCCCACAGTATTACCTTGAAGTATTGCCAGTTATCTGCCTTACCAAGCGTTGTTTCTCTGCCATTGTTTTGTCTATTGTTATGACCATTGCTTACATTTGCTGGATTTACGTCTCTGGATTACTGTTTTTGGATTTGTTGCCTGAGGACCAATTTATCTGTGTTTTGACCCAAGCCTGTGACCCGACTATGTTTAAAGAATACTGTTTGAATTGTTTGAGCAACCCCTCTAATACATATCCGCAAATGGATCCCACTCAGCCTACCTCATCCTTACATTATGAGTAAAATTAGGCCTGTAGTAAACTTTAATTGACGATAAGCGGACGTTTTGTTCTACAACATAAATTACACACAGTCAAACCTCAAACGTGAATTTTGAAGCCGCCGTGTTTAAAAAAATAAAAAAAATGTATGTAATTCAATACGGCTTCAAAATTCACATTTGAGGTATGACTGTGTGTAATTTATTTATGTTGTACCTATCGTCAAATAATGTTTACTACGGATCTTATTTTACACATAAGTTAAAAAAAAACCCCATTATAAAAACCCATAGGAAAATGCAGAGGGAACCATTGCCATATTTTCTTCTGGGTTTTTGTGTCATGGCCCTGTCTCTCTGTCAGTCTGGGTTTTGGTCTGACAGGGCCGTAGCATTATCTGCCCATGTCTGTCTTTGTGTAAGCGCATGGTCTCTGTTTTATTCCCTGCCGTGCGCTGTTCTGTCTGTTGTGTTTTATGTCTGGAGTATGATGTCTGGGTTCTGACTTACTGTCTAGTTTGGTTCTGGTCTGTATTGGGACCTGGACATTCATACTCCTTGTCTGTCTCTCGCGTCCGCACTTTGCGCTCGCTTTGCGCCACGCACCTGGGTCACGAGTTGTCTTCATGTTTGTGAGGTTCAGTCACTTCGATAAGGTGTCGGGTGTGTGTCTGGCTGAACTCTCACACAAGTGTCTGCTCTCGTCTTGTTTGTCGATTGGCATGAGCGTATATCACCTCATTGTCTTGGCAATGTGCACTCAAGCCATTCGGATGTTTTGCGTGCTTGTGAGAGCACATTTGTTAAAACCCCTTTGTTATTGTTTCTGTAGCGCTGCGTGCTTCTCGGTCTGACGTCACACCCTCCTCCTTGTTTACTCATCATTGTTTAATTAGTTACACCTGCCCTCATTTAACCTGCTTGATTTCTCTCCCTATTTTTGTCTCCTTGTGTTTGCTGTCCTATGCCAGTTCGTCTTGTTCTCTAGTCGGTCCTGCATGTGTTCTAGTGTCCTGTTTACCCTGATCTTCTTCCTGGTTCCAGTGTGGTCAGGTTGGTCCTATTCCCGATTTCCCTCTTCCCGATTCCTTGGATTACTTTTTGCCCTATGGGGTGGTTTATGTTTTTCCCCTCGTGGGAGTTTGTTTTATTAATAAAGTGTTTTTTTGTTTTTGGAACTCTGCGTTTGGGTCCTTCCTCTCCCCAACCTTGGGACTACAACCTGAACAGCTCTATAGCATATGACTTGTAAGTAATGGTCACTTTAAATATATTAATGATAATTCCAAATGATATCCACTATGAGATCAAAGGAACACATTTGTAGTTTGGCCTTAATTAAGGGATGAAGTCTTATTGATAGAGTTGTAGAGGTACAAAAAAGTTGGGAAACACTGCCATAGACTTGCATTGATGGACCACTAACTGCAGCTTGTGCCAACCAGATAGCAAGGGGCGCTTCAATGATCAATGTCTGCATCACTTCAGTTTACTACAATGGAATTCACAGAGGATGAACTGCTGCTAACTCCAACCGAACAACAAGGGATACTTCACTGTCAACTGCCTACACCTCAGACTTTGGATGGACTTTATAGAAAATGAACTGCCACAAACTTCTTGCTGGTCTGCGAGGCACACCTCACTGACCACTGCTTACATCATCTTGGTCTTAGCATTTTATTCGCTGTGTAGTCCATCCTATCAACTGCAATCCAATTGAACATCAAATAACATTTCTCTGACCACTGCTTGCATCACTTCTCGTAAAATGGAATAAAAAAGCAACAAATTACTGACAACTAAAGCCTTTATCAGCCAAATAACAAAGGACTCCACATCTACATGCACTTCCACAGTCAATTCGGGATGGACTTCAAAGACACTTAATCATTAATCTTACAATTTAATCAATATCCTTTAGTTTTGGGGGCCTGGGTAGCTCAGTGAGTAAAGACGCTGACTACCACCAGTGGAGTCATGAGTTCGAATCCAGGGCATGCTGAGTGACTCCAGCCAGGTCTCCTAAGCTACCAAATTGGCCCAGTTGCTAGGGAGGGTAGAGTCACATGGGGTAACCTCCTCGTGGTTGCAATAATGTGGTTCTCGCTCCCGGTGGGGCGCGTGGTGAGTTGTGCGTGGATGCTGTGAAGAGTAGCGTGAAGCCTCCATACACGCTATGTCTCCGCGGTAACGTGCTCAACAAGCCATGTGATAAGATGCACGGATTGACGGTCTCAGATGCAGAGGCAACTGAGATTCGTCCTCTGACACCCGGATTGAGGCGAGTCACTACGCCACCACGAGGACTTGGAGCGCATTGGGAATTGGGCATTCCAAATTGGGGAGAAAGATGTGATGGTGAACGTGCTTGTCAGTGTTATGGATCAACAGGGGATCGTGTTAACTGGGGATGTGCGCGTGCACATGAATAATTTTACTTGTATTTTCAGCAGATTTTTTTCATTGTAAATAGTCAAGGAGCCAAGAAAAGATGTTTAACACATCATACATTAACCCACTTTGTATGATTGATGTCTGTTCCCAAAAAATTTGACACAGTTTAAGAGTGATTTTAACATGATTTCACAGGATAACATCAGGTTGCCCATGTTAACATGGGTCATTGGTTTGAATGGGAATGGACGATGACACTTGTAAAAGCAGTAAATCGCATGTGGAATTCATTTATTTGCAACCTTAAAGCATCATAGGCTGATACGTGTCAAAAATATAGGCCTATACTCTTAAATTACTTGTATATAAAAAAATTAAAAAAAACTAAAAAAAACAATAGCTTCATATCCAGAGCTTCATAATATTTGTGAATAGACCTGGATTCAATTCCCCTTGTGAGCTTCCTCATTTTGATTTAAAATTTTATAATTGCATCATTTACTTTTCAAACATTCTGTGCATGACAGTGTCATATGATTATGACTACCCATAACACTGCCAAAAGATGATGTTTCATATCAATGCTTTTGTTTTTTTGGAGAACCAGTACAAAGTCCAAATTGACCAGTGGCTGAGAATAAATGATACTCTGAGAAATCATGATCTTCAGAAACATAATGATTTTGTTTGTTTGGCAAAATTGTTTTTTGTTTTTTACAATTTTAAAAAGCCTGTTAATGATGGACAAGATATTTCTTTTTTTTTTCTAGGTAATTCAACCTCAGAAAAGTCAGTAAATAATACTGTATTTACTGGCTGTCAGATTCAGTGTCAATTTTGATTGATTTCTTTAAAACTGTCACGGAATGTAGAGGCAGGACCCAATTGCAGATTAAAAAGGGGATTTATTTATAAAAAACAAAAATAAACATAAACTACCCCAAAGGGGAAAAACACAAAGTAATAATCCAGGCAGGGGAAACAGGGAACAGGACTGACCGGACTGGGCTACGAGAACCAGGGAAGGAGGAAACAGACCGAATGACAGGACCAACATGAGAGAACTAACAAGACAGGAAACAAAACGAACTGGCACTGGACAGCATACACGAGGAGACAAAAATAGGGAGAGAAATCAACAGGTTAACAAGACAGGGCAGGTGTGACTAATAAACTAATAATGGGCAAACAAGGAGGCGGGGTATGATGCAAGACAGAGAGACATGCAGCAATACAGAAACAAAACAAAACAAAGCCACGTGCTCTCACAAGACAACAAAACAAAAGACAACAAAACACCCGAATGGCATGAGCACACATTGCCAAGACAATAAGGCAATACACGCTCATGCAAACCTCAGCACAACATGAAGAAAGCTCACATCCTGGGCGCGCAACACAACGCAAGCGCACCCGTGTTCGCGAGAGACAGACAAACTATTGACACGAGTGCATGCTGCCAAGATGACATAAGCGTGATGCACCCACGTCAATAACAGACAGACATGGAGCACGAGTGTCCGGATCCCGACACAGACCGAAACTGAACCAGACAGGAAGTCAGGATCCAGACATCATGCTCCCAACATGAAACAAGACAGACCGAATAGTGCACGGCAGGGAATACAAAAAAAAACCACGCACTCACACAAAGACAGAAAACAAAACACAAGACAGACATGGGATGATAATGCCACGATCCTGTCAGACAAAAACCCAGACTGATAGAGTGACAGGGTGGTGACAAAAACAATATAATAAAGTGTGTCTGTGTATGTTTGTTTAACAAAAATTATTTATAGACACGTTAAAAATACATTTTAATCTGCAGCAAAGCCACAAATGTATCTTGATGTATTGGGATTTGAACCTGGGTTGCTATGTCCTGTAAACGTACCACTGGACTAGTTCCCAACATTAAATGACTGGTTCACTTTTTTAATCTTTAATGGTAGCAGAAAGTGACTCAAACTGTAATGTCTAATCAAGCCATTATTCATTATAAAGATAAAAGTAATTGAAAGAATATTATTGACACATATCAGCTTACGCTGCTTTAATGTTGCAAATATGTTGACTTTACCTTGCGATTTACTGCTCTGACAAGTATAATCACCAGTTCCCATTCAAACCAATGTCCCACGTTAACATGGGCAACCTGATGTTATCCTGTGAAACTGTTAAAATCGCTCTTAAACTGTGTCAAATTACAGTGTCAAATTAAAACACACAGCGATTAGAATGGGAGACTCCTGATATGTGGAGATGGGGTGGAGGTGGGATGTCAGGAGAGTTGTCACAGGAAGCAGGTAAGCAGCGGCTTATATACTCTTGCTTGTGGGCTGTGATTTGTCAGATTAAAATTAACATGCTCCTCCCGAACCTCTGTTAATTAACTCCATTTCAGTAGTTCTTATGTTAATGTAATCTTGTGTTGAAGCAGTAAACGTATTTGGCTTGTTGTCTATATACTAGAGGGCTCGGAGCTCGAGACTCGACTCGAGTCCTGATTACCCCCAAAAACGTATTAAGATGAAAGAACAGTACCATGACTATGGCAGGAATTATTTAGGACAGCAAGCCAGCAACAATTCTATTTGGCAAATTGGCTTGGCGGATGCTTCTGAATTGTTTCCCCCCCAAAAAAATGTGTACAGAGGGAGTGCTTTACGCATTTGTTTGAAGATGCATACTTGTACGATTGCTGGTCGAGAGGGCTACGCTGTGATTCAAACGAGAGACCACCACTCATCGTAGAAGTGGGTGGGCTCATGGTATACAAACAGGGAAGGTGAAAATGTGTAAAAAAGAGGATAAGAGGCCACGACTGGGCTAGCCTCTCTCTATCTTTTGGGCAGTCGACTTGTTCCCGAAGGGCCGTTCGACACTCATAACAGCGCTGGGGGAGGTTACGTGTCGGCCTGGTGCGCTGGCTATGAGGCACACAGCGATCTGCCTGTCACACACCGCCAGTTCATGTAACACAGTTCAGCTAGTTGTGGCATTTCATATAGGGACCCCTAGCGTCACTACATCGACACAACGTTGAGTGAGTGACAGATAGGGAACGTCCTGGTTACATTCATAACCTCCGTTCCCTGATGGAGGGAACGAGACGTTGTGTCCCTCCTGCCATAACGCTGGACTACCCGCTGAAATGGCCAGGACCTTGTCTCGGCTCCTCAGCACAAAACCTGAATGATTGGTTGCATACCATTGGTATGCAAATACCACTCGCCAATTCCCATTGGCCTTTTTACAAAGACCAGAGGTGTTTCGGGCTCCCAAGAGTGACCCCTAGTGTCACTTCATCGACACAATGTCTCGTTCCCTCCATCAGGAAACGGAGGTTATGAAAGTAACCAGGACGATTCTATCCCCTAACCCTACCCCTAAACCTAACGCTCACAAAAAACGTTCTGCATTTTTACATTTTCAATAAAACATCGTTTAGTATGTTTTTTAAGTGATTTGAATTATGGGGACTCTAGAAATGTCCTCATAAACCACAGTTTGTTACCTAAAAAAAGTCCTCTTAAACCACTTAAACCTTCCCACACTCACACACACACTCGCGCACACACACATACACACATACATGTTGTTGCGGCTATCCTTATGAGGACTCTCCATAGACATAATTATTTTTTACTGCATGAACTATAGATTCTATCCCCTAACCCTAACCCTACCCCTAAACCTAACTCTCTCAAAAAACTTTATGCATTTTTACATTTTCAATAAAACATCGTTTAGTATGTTTTTTAAGTGATTTGAATTATGGGGACACTAGAAATGTCCTCATAAACTACATTTATAGCATAATACCCTTTAAGTGTAATTACCAGTTTGTAACCTAAACAAAAAGTCCTTCTAAACCACCCAAACCTGCCCACACACACACACACACACACACACACACACACAATAAAGCATACCAAATGTGCAACAATTACCCAACAAAGAATCCAAAAATGATGCTCAGACAGTTACAACACAACAGGACTAATCCAACCTAAGACCATGATTAACCTGAAACTGGAAAAAGTGAAACAAAACACTCAAATCTAGTTTCAGGCAAACATTGTAATTGCTTGCCAAACACACTGCCCACATTCACAGTGGTTGGGTGTGTATTTGCCAAAGCATTACGCAGTGAACATTCACGCTGTTTCTCAGTGATGGTGTAAATATCAGGTAAATAAGAGTGTTTGAGGGGGTTTGTGAGGGCGAGTCTGAAACACATAGGAGAGAGAGAAAGAGTTTCTAAATAATAACATTTACCCAGTAACAGCAGTACAATATGCAGATTTGTACATTTTTGAACAAAATGTGAACAATACACATATCTCTCATTCACCCACACATATCTCATTTTAAGACTGACCTGTACATTAAGATCAACTACACCCCAGAGGGCTCCATCCAACACATTTAGGCTATGTTCACACCACAGCTGAATATGGCCCAAATCAGATATTTTCACTCACATGTGACACAGACCTGTTAATAAGATGACAGTGTGAACAGCCCAAAGCACTTTAAATCTGACATTTTCAAATCCGATCTGGGCCACTTTCATATGTGGAAATAAATCGGATACGTATTTGAAGTTTTCCAATGTGTCTTCAGTCTGAACAGCCAGGTCAGATTTAATGTGATTTTTTACATCAATCTAACTGAACATTCCTCAATTGCGCACTTAAATTATCGATTTTACGAGGTCTCGCTTCAGTGGTAATTAAATTCCACCATACGACTGCAAATGACTTCATTTCAAATGACTTTATCCATCCGGTCTTCCATCACCTGCTGAGATTTCTTTAGATAGTCATTAAGTGTCCTATTCGGGTTAAAAAATAATAATAATAACTGCTAATAACAACTTTAATAAGTTCATTTTTTTTTATGTCTTTGTTATACGCATGCGGGTCAGTTTAAGAGTGTCGGCTGTTCATACGTGTGTCTGATATGGGCTACATTTAAAATGTTGTGTGAACAACCTTACAAAATAATCAGATTTGAGCAGAAAATCAGATCTGGGCCACATTCAGCTATGGTGTGAACGTAGAATTGCGTAAGAAAAGGTGACGAGGGACGGGTTGCTTTTGGCAGGAATAGCAGAGACCTTTAATTTACCGGTGTAAATGGGCATTAAAGGTCAGTATAATGACAGGACAGACTCTAATAGACCTGCTACAAGTACAGGAATCCACAGATTGCTATGTGTCTGCGTCAGGTCAGACTCTGTGGCTCTCTACAATGTGGACGTGCTCTGAGTCATCTTAATAATTCACCCTCATAAATGTGCTTTTAAAGAAGCAGCCTCGGGATGTGTTGCATTAGACCAATGAGAGCATATCAATCAACGTTATCTCTAAAAGATCAGTTCTCATCATTTTATATATGGCTTTGACTTTCAGGAAGCAATTTATGTGACGGTACAATGTCTGGAGGGGGTGTTTGAGAGTGAGTGTGTTACATTTCTTTAATAACAGCCTCTGACACAACTCCATTGAAGCTGTACTGAGATGTCAACATGCTCACAAAGGAACGGTTAGTCTGGTCGGACACTTGACGAATGTCTAGACATGTGATTTCTCTCGGCGCAGGAAGAGCATCTGATAAACAAAAACATCCACATGTCCACCGCAGACATTGAGGAAATGTGTGGACAATATCACAGCAGATAAACATGAGCATGAGTTTCTGTTCTGTGCTGTATGTGGGCATACACAACAAACATGTGAGTGCAGCACTGCATAACCCGCAACTCTCACGGAATGCACAGATCTGACTGTAACATGATATAGTGATAAGTGACAATAACCTTAGGATATTAGGACACAGAATAAACGTTTGCAGTTTATTATCACCCTCCCCTTGAAATCCGAACACAAGTGGTCACAGGAGATGCATTTAAGTGACCAGGTGTAAACAGCAATGTGTCTCGCCTGACCGCATGTGATTGGACCACTTGAGACACATCTTAATAATGTGGGTTTATGATCCAAACACAAAACGTTTTGCACCCCAATTACACCTGTATTACCCGCTGAGCGCTTGTTACCGGATCACCCGAAACACATCTTAAAAGAATAACCACCCAAAAATGAAGGGTGAGTAAATGATGAGGGAATTTTCATTTTGGGGTGAACTATTCCTTAAATACCAGGTGTAAACGTGTCTCAGTTGATGTGTTAACTTGGCAGCCCATAAAAAAAATAAATAAATAAATAATAACAACATAAAAACTAAGTACTGATAAACTAAACTAAAACTAATTTTGAAAACAACTGAAAAACAAAAACAACAACTAACAATCACAGAGCCTAAAACTAAATTACAAATGGGAAATTATAATAACATTGGCCCAATCATTACCATTTAATTTAATGGGTTGTATAGAATAATAATAATAATAATAAAAAGAAATAAAAAAACAGTGACATCATTATTATCATTAAGGTATGTTTCTCTTTGGCTACGTACACACTAATATATTTTCGTTTGAAAACGCATCTTTTTCTCTACGTTTTGTCCTTCAGTTTACACTAAGATTTTTTAAACTATTATTAATATTTTGTTTATGTTAAAGGAACAGTTCACCCCAAAATAAACTAAATAAATAAATTATATATTATATATCATCATTATCTCACCTTCATGCTGTTCCAAACTCACATGACTTCTGAGGAACACAAAAGGAGATATTTTAAAGAATGTCACGATTCCTGATTTCCATAAAATGGCAGTTGGTAGTGACTCACTTTAAAGCTTAAAAAAAGGACCCAAAAGTGTCCATGAGACTCATGCATCATATTCCACGTCCTTGTGCATCATTAAACTTTGAAATGTTACAATAATATAAATGCATCCCATCACATCTTTATGTATGAATAATGGTGAATTCACCTTGAACATGTTATACAACCTGAAAGAAACACACACACACACACACACACACACACACACACACACACACACACACATGTTGGTGCAGCTATCATTATGAGGATTCTCCATAGACATAATGATTTTTATACTGTATGAACTATAGATTCTATCCCCTAACCCTAACCCTACCCCTAAACCTAACTCTCTCAAAAAACTTTATGCATTTTTACATTTTCAAAAAAACATTGTTTAGTATGTTTTTTAAGCCATTTGAATTATGAACACACACACACACACACACACACACACACACACCCTAAGGTTTACACATGACAAAACCACTACCTGATCTTGTGTGACATTACATTTCTGAAACACTGCTTCTGAGATGAGCAGCAGACAGTCGTTGACACTCTCATGTGGTGTGTGTGTGATATCAGATTCATCATCTGTGTCTACAGTGTCTGTGTTTTGCTGTAGTGTGAGGGAAGTCATCTGAGTTAAATTATATTTTGTCTGTGTGTGTTGTCTTGTGATTGTAGGGTGTTTGATGTGTGGACGGAAGTGTTTTGGACATAGTGGCGGGAGAGGGTTGTTGGGTGGTTGCAGTGTGACAACACTGGCAATTTAAACTACAGGTGTGCCCCATGTGCTCAAGAAGACAGCAACTTCAAAAACACCTCTTCCTCTCTGGATTAAAGAGGGCTTCATTCTAATTGTATGGCAAAGAGGAGACAAAACAAATAAAGGAAAGATAACTTTCTAGTGGCTTGTCCCAATAACCACAACAGAGCTTCATAGAAACTACCTCTGTAAGCTGAAAACGTATTACTTCATGTGTAACACACATTATTTTTAATATTGACTTAACTAAAAACAATTCATCAATTAAGATACAATGAAAACATAACCAGATTATATACTGCATGTTCACCATTCAGTCCTTGGTTTTAGTAGATTAAGGAAATCATTTAATATTTTTTGTGCCTAATAATATACTGTACCACCAAGAGCATAACATCATAATTGTATTGCCTTTTGTAGACTTAAATAGACTTAAATTGTTGTAAGAAGGCTTAAAAACATAATGCAAAATATGGTAACACTTTACAATAATGTTCCCCTTGTTTGTAGTTTATAAAGGGGTTCATTAATGACTAATAACAGGTAATTTACAAATGCATTATAAATCATTGATGTTCAGTTATAACAACATAAAAAGGGTGTCTGTCATGCAAATACTTGCCAAATGTTAAAATTCTTAATAAATCAATGTATTCATTCTTTTATTCATGATGTATGCCGCAATACAGCAAAAATAATGAAAAATTAGGGATTTATTTCTTTATAATAGGAGGGCTTACATATGTTGAATATATATTATCAAGCAGTTACAGCATGTGAGGTAAAATGGCACAAATGATTTAAATGCATATATATATATATATATATATATATATATATATATATATATATATATATATATATATATATACATACAGTGATGAGCCAAAACATTATGACCACGTTGATCATCTCCTTACAAGGCCACATGTCAAGGTCTGGGTAGATTAGATGGTAAGCAAACAATCAGTTCTCATAGTCAACTTGCTGAATGCAGGAGAAATGGGCAGGAGTAAAGACCTGAGCAACTTTGACAAGGGCCACATTATTATGGCAAGACTACTGGGTCAGAGCATCTCTGAAACGGCAAGGCTTGTTGGGTGCTTCTGGTCAGCAATGGTGAGTACCTACTGACAGTGGTCCGAGGGGGGACAAACCACAAACCGGCGACAGGGTGCTTGGACACCCAAGGCTCATCGATGCACTAGGGCAACAAAGGCTATCCCGTCTGGTCCGAACTGACAGAAGGTCTACTGTGGCACAAGTCACAGAACATTTTAATGATGGTTACAGAAAGAATGTGTCACAACCAAAGTGCATTGCATCCTGCTGCATATGGGGCTGCGTAGCCGCAGATCATTCAGAGTGCTCATGGTGACCCCTGTCCACCGTCAAAGTGCCTACAATGGGAACGTGAGCATCGGAACTAGACCTTGGAGCAGTGGAAGAAGATCACCTGGTCTGATGAGTCCCGTTTTCTTTGACATCACGTGGACGGCCGTGAACGTCTGCGTCGTTTACCTGGGGAATTGATGGCACCAGGATGAACTGTGGGAAGATGACAAGCCGGTGGAGGGAGTGTGATGCTCTGAGCACTGTTCTGCTGGGAATCCCTGTGTCCAGCCATTCATGTGGACGTCAATTTGACACGTGCCACCTACCTAAACATCGTTGCAAACCAGGTACACCCCTTCATGGCAATGGTATTCCCTGATGGCAGTGGCCTCTTTCAGCAGGATAATGCACCCTGAGACACTGAACATATTGTTCAGGAATGGTTAGCGGAACATGATGAAGAGTTCAAGATGTTGCCCTGGCCTCCAAATTCTCCAGATTTCAGTCCGATTGAGCATCTGTGGGATGTGCTGGACCAACAACTCTGATCCAAGGTGTCTCCACCTCGCAACTTACAGGACTTGAAGGATCTGCTAATAATGTCTTGGAGCCAGATACCACAGGACACCTTCAGGGGTCTTGTAGAGTCCATGCCTTGGTGGGTAATATACTGTTTTGTTTACAGCATTTATTAATCTTTTTTATTGTTAGTTAATAAAAATACAATTGCTCATTGTTAGTTCATGTTAGTTCATAGTGCATTAATTAATGTTGACAAACACAACTTTTGATTTTAAAAAAGTATATGTTAAAATTAACATTAAGATTAATAAATGCTGTAAAATAATTTTTTATTGTTAAATCATCATAGTTAATGTTAACAAATGGAACCTTATTGTAAAGTGTGCCATTAAACTTGATCTGTGAAGCACTTAGTTATGACAAATTTGAAGAATTACGTATATATCTAATGCATTGGCAGTTTGCCTTTTTATATAATCCCAGTCACCTGTTTTGACTGACAGCTGACAGTTACAATTCTCTGGGCATAAATCAAATCTGCTTTCACACTGACAAGTCTGTTTTAGGCTACAGAAAGCAGATTAATAATTACAATGTATACAATGCTCAGATCAAACTAAGCAGTGGTTGTGACACTGAAAATTAAGTTATTTTATTTTTATTAAAATAAAAATAAAACTGACAGCAAACTACTAGAGAACAGCAGCTGGGTTCCGGTAAAAATCCCATTGATTTTCTCCATAGGCAAATCGATTTTTATAAATTTGTATAACTTATAAACCATTAAAGACAGACCGTGAGTTCCGAGGTTGTTAATGGAAGGTATATGCTTCCGCTGAAGTCATCAGTCTGCATTATTTCAACTTCAATTTTTAAAACCATGATCCTGAAGAGAAAGATCCAACAATCAGAGAATCGCGGTGAACAAAGTCTGCAGCGACCGTCCACTCCCATGACACACTGTGAATGATGCAATTGAGTCGGTCTCCCTACACTCTCAAACTTCTTATATATTTGCATCTGAATATTTTACAATTTAAAACATTTCTGTTCTGATAATTAATCACTTTTAATCAATAGTTTTATATTTTTCCATAGTTGTTAATTCAATTACATCATTTGCAATGCTTCATGGTATTGTAGTTCATTCCCTCATTAAAGACGTTAAAAGTCTTGTAATTTTGTCTTTTTGTACGTTTTTTTAATACTTTTTTTTGCTTCAAATCCAAGTTTGTGGTGCTGTGATTCATCTCAGAGCTGGTTGGTTTGGCTTTTGGCACAGAATGATTTTTTGAAGACTTTAATATAATCCCTATGGAAAAAAAATGAATGGGAAAAATACTTCCGGAACAAAGACGAATGAAAAGTGGGAAGACACTGTTGCACTCTTTAAGCTCAGCATGCACATTTCATTTATTTTTATTTTATTTTTTTTAATCTTTTGAATCTGTGATGTTTGTATATAGATAATATTTTTTTAAACTTTCTTACATATGATGCATAACTTGGTTAAAATGAAAGTTAAAATTAGGCCACATATTACAGTTTTTCTGAATTGCTAAAACACTAAAGCCAATTCTCTGAACCAAATGCTCAGTGGCCTAAACCCATTTGTCGAATCAGTCACTCTTTTGGCAAAAGCTTAAACAAGTTCATGTAGTTAGACACCATTTGCAAATCTGATCCACTCTTTTTGCAAAACTCTAAACACATTCTCACTCACTAAAACACATGTAAAGCACTTGTGTTGCAAAACGGTTAACGGGGCGGCAAAAGTTAACGACACAAAATTGTTCACACTTGTTTCTAATGATGTGATCAAACCAATTTTACAAAATACACGTGATGCACAAAGACGTGATGCTGGTACAGAATGAATCTCTCATTGACTTTGATTTTGCAGTTGCACAACATTTTTGAGTATACTGTAATGTGCTTTTCATTTACAGTTTTCTTTGTTCTTTGGGCTTTTGCAGTTGGACTACTGTATTTTACAGTATGCAAGTGCAGAATATACAGACATTCACTACTGTATTACTTGCAGTAGTTACAGTATACAATATATATTCACTGTACTACTGTAAGTTGTGACTACTATACTTTTTTTTGACAGTAATTGCAAAATGCACTTACTGTCAAAATTCTGTAACTACGTGCCCTGGACGCTGTGTTCTCCATTTTCTGATGTAGTGTCTAATGAATGCTCTGTATTGTTTATATATTGACTAGCAGTGTGTATGATCTGAAAGCATTGTTTGATTTTGAGCACAGATGAAACAGTTTTGAGGCGATTGTTTGATTTTGCCAGAAGAGTTAGGGGTTTTGTGAATGTAGTTTGAAGTTGTGAGAAAATGGGTGAAGGTTTCAAGAAATGTGTTTTAGCAGTTCAGAACTGTAAGATCAGTATGATTCAGTCAAATAAAAACACTATTAATGGTCTAAAAAAATACAATACAATAAATGATTAATTTAATGAAACATATAAATAAAACCCACAAAAAACAAACAAACAAACAAAAACATTATATGGACATTATATAGACATTAAATCGTCAGCTGTTATAACAAGCACAAAATGAAATACAAATGAATACATCAACAGCAGCAGATCCGCAGCAGAATCCAATATCTACACACAGACTTTACAACACACATTCTTTGATGAATTATATTTAGAAGAATCATTTGTAGAAAACAATGAACAATGTGTGTCTGAAAACACTGCCAGATGTTTTGGATGAAATAAATCAAATATTCATCTTGTTCTTATTTAAGTTCTGAGGTCGTCAATAAATAAAAAAATTTAAAAAAAGGTTAAACGTTTTTGAAATTTCTGTTGCAAAAAATTGAAAGACCACATGAATATCTGAGTTAATTTGTTTATAAATTTAGTTATAAATAAAATATCTTTTAACAATGAAAAACAAGTCCTTTTGTAAACAAATCTGTATGATGTCCTGACTGATTGACATCCTTCCAAGTAAAAGCACTTTCCTCACATATTACATGTTGCAAATTGATTAAAACCTGCTATAATAATTTAAATGATCAGTAAATGTGAACTTAAAGGAATATTCCAGATTCAATACAAGTTAAGCTCAATCAACAGCATTTGTGACATAATGTTGATTACCACAAAAATGTATTTCGACTTGTTCCTCTTTTTCTTGAAAAAAATGAAAAATGGAGGTTCCAGTGAGGCACTTACAATGGAAGTCAATGGGGTCAATTTTTGGAAGGTTTAAATATAGAAATGTGAATCTTATAATTTTATAAAAGCACTTACAGTAATTCTTCTGTTAAAACTTGTGTATTATTTGAGCTGTAAAGTTGTTTAAATCGTTGTTTGTATGGTGGTTTTAGGGTTTATGGCGTTTCTTCGTCATGGCAACTGTGTTGTAAAATTGGATATAACTTTAAACATTAAATGTTACTAAGCAATTTTATCACTGTTGACACATATAGTTTACATCTTGTGGCTTGACTTTAAAAAAAGTTAGTATTAAAACATTCACGGATTGGCCCCAGAGATAATCAGATAAAGGTAACAGTTTAGCATGAATCAACATGTATGTAAAAAATGCTTATATATGGGTACCAGCCAAATTCTACATGCTGCAGGCAATATGCATTAAATACACAGTCATCAAGTGGTTGAGTTTCATTTGAAAATGTATAAGACATCCTGATAAGATTTAAGGATGATTATATTAGATAAACAGATACATCGTAGAGATTCTTGTTGTTTTATAGATACAGGTTATTGTACAATAAATACACTGTACATATTTGGAATTGACAGGTTGCATATCAGGGCAAAAAATATAAAGAATACAAGATATGTTAGTTCACTTTTTTCCTTTTATCACCCAGATATTGTGCAAAACTAAAACAACAGATCAAAACAGATGGCTTTTATAACTCCAAAAAGACAACAAATTAAGATAAAAGAGCACAAAATCGTGTATCCATGCAGTAATATTTAAGTTTCACCAATGTACTGGAAATGACTATGATAAAACTGTGAACGTCCCATTCCTCCCCCCTCAAGTCTTCAAGTCCTGAAGTCAACTGACCCTTTATCAGATCCATGATGCCTCAGTGACTCACAGCTCAGAGCTGGGAATAGTCTTGGTGAGCGGAACCAAATGATCCGGTAACATGTTTGGGGCTTTCCAGTTTTCTCATCTGTACATCCTGGATAAATTGACCCACCAAAGAACAGAGAGAGAGGGGGCAAAACCTCCCAACACAACAACTGAGCTCTAGTCATCTGACAGCATATGCAAACTCTGCTTCAACATCCAGCAATTTAGTGTTTTTGTATAAAACGAGCTTGTCATGCAGTTGTGCGCTAAGCAATATAGGAGTAATTGATTGAAAGCTTATAATTTCAGTTTCAGACGTATGCTATATTGGCTCATTTGAGAGCATAGTATTTCGGTTTGAAATCTGTCGTAGCATTGTAACTAGTCACAGCGTATCTCACAAATGCGCACACTATAAGAGTATTGGTGAAGGGCATGTGCTGCGAGGTTGGCTATGATCTATGCCATTTTGTTTCAGACTAGCCAACAACATCAGTAAGAATACAGGCAGCCTCACAGATAGGGTTTCCACTTCTGAAGTTGTCAAATACGGCACACTAATCTGGCTGACTTTTTCAGATGGTCCCTTATTACACCTTCCACAGTTTTAGCACATTTTAGCACAATGTGTAGACTTTTCAAATGGTCCCTTATCCACCGTTGGCAAAATTTCCAATGAATATCAAGGTACTAAACGATCTTGAATGATTTAGCCATGATGCCAACAGACCTGCTTAAATACCAGACAAATCGTATTTAGCATTATATTTACTCAGTTACACACAAAAACTGTAACCATGTAAAGATAGGAAGTACATTAAAAAATATATATTTATATTTTTGTGCATTTTAGATGGTAGATTGCGGCTTCTCTTGGTTTGTTTAGTCATCCCATTTTAGTAATTCGTTCACATATAAATAAAAAATAAAAAATAAAAAAAACAAACAACAGTGTACACAGTAGTCCAGTGTGACGCTCCTGTTCTACTCGCTCCGTACAGGACTTGAACCGGCATCTCCGGCATGGGAGGCAGGTGTGCTAACAAGGAGGATAAAGGATACAGCCCTTAGTGTCAGTTGCTAATGCACCTCTTGAGGTCAGGAGAGTGAGGTTTATGCACAGCTATCTATCAGCTGGCTCCCATTACACCAGCAACTAAGGACAGCACATCCACATTATTATAATTTTCTTTATTTATCACACATTATACATTTGCACATATACAGTGAAATTCTTCTTTTTCACATATCCCAACTAGGCTGGGGTCAGAGTGCAGGGTCAGCCATGATACGGTGCCCCTGGAGCAGATAGGGTCAAGGGCCTTGCTCAAGGGCCCAACAGTGGCATCTTGGCAGTGCTGGGGCTTGAACCCCCAACCTTCTGATCAGTAACCCAGAGCCTTAACCGCTGAGCCACCACTGCCCCTCATTAGCAATTGCATATTCTTACAAAAAGACCAAATTGTACACACTAGTGAAAAAGCGCTTTATGTGCTCGGTTATAGTGCACATAAAGCGCTTTTAATTTGAAGTTGCTTTCTTGTGCGGACCCAGCGAGAGCAGCAATCTCCTGACAGCTTCCAGTTTAAAAGGCCGGGTTCACCATTTGCTTTTGTCACAGACTGACCATCACACAACATTTGTGAGTCAGAGTTACAAAGTTTTGATCCAGACTGATATCATACATGCTTCAGTGGAAGATCTATGAATGCTTCATAGGAAGAAATCACTAGATTTGCGAAGTTTTGTGAGGTTCATGAATTAAATCTTTAAAAGATATTCAGTCGTTTTGCTTAGGCAAGGTATGAAATGAGTTTTATGGACATTTTCCTTTTCATCATTAGACAAGACAGTTAAAAGTTACAGGGAACTGATGAGGAGAGAAAGCGGGAGAATGAAACATGTGAGCACTTAACACATGAACTCATGCGTGTCTGTTGAGGAGGCCTACTGTTGAAATAAGACTGTGTTGCACAACAGTCTATTATTGTGGTTACACGATGGCACATAACAAAAAACAACAACCATGATTGATTATTTGCATGTCTTAGACGCCTCTTTCACATGCAAACAGGTAATTCTCATTAGTGTCACAAGGGAAAATCTATGAGCCAATGCCGATATTTAAAACATACCAAATATTGGCCGGTTTTTCAGCCTCTGCAATATATTGGTTGACCACTAGTTAATAAATGAAAAAGTAGTCAATTAAATGAATAAATCCCCTTAAAAATGTAATGTTATTATTGTACAATATATTTTATATTGAAAATAATTAAATGCTTCACACGCTGAATTTTGAGATAACTTCATGATTTGCCAAACACCGAACACGTCCTTAGGCTTAAAAACGCTAGACACAGCGGCGTGAATAGAACAGAAACAGGTGTCCCAAGACGCGTTTCTAACAGTTGAAGTTTATTTTGACTTGACACGGCATCTAAAAAATGCGGCACTCCTGCACAAGATGCTGAAAAAACAGCGAGATACAGCGCGGCGATCAAAGATGTCTGTCTAGCACATATTTGCATTGAAAAACAATTAAAAAAAAAAACAGTTCTGTCGGACGCAATAAACAAGTTTGGTGTGAACATTCAAAATGATTGCAGTTTTGATAATCATAAACTGTTTGGTTTACTAAATTAAAAAACACTTTCATTATTGCTGTAAACTTATTTATGTGTATCATATCATGACCTACAGACTGTTCAGTTCTATTTACTGTATGTGCAATGTAGCATACAGTAAATAGAATCATTATTATATATATTTTAAATATATATTATATTATGTATATTTAAAAACAGTATATATACACTAATGAGCCAAAACATTATGACCACCTGCCTAATTTCCTGTTGATCCTCCGCGTGCCACCAAAACAGCACCGACCCGCTGAGGCATGGATTCTACAAGACCCATGAAGGTGTCCTGTGGTATCTGGCACCAAGACATTAGCAGCAGATCCTTCAAGTCCTGTAAGTTGCGAAGTGGAGCCACCGTGGATCGGACTAGTTGATCCAGCACATCCCACAGATGCTCAGTCAGATTGAGATCTGTGGAATTTGGAGGCCAGGGCAACACCTTGAACACTTCATCATGTTCCTTAAACCATTCTTGAACAATGTGTGCAGTGTGGCAGGGCGCATTATCCTTCTGAAAGAGGCCACTGCCATCAGGGAATACCATTGCCATGAAGGGGTGTACCTGGTCTGCAACGATGTTTAGGTAGGTGGCATGTGTCAAATTGACACCACATGAATGGCCATACCCAGTTTCCAGCAGAACATTTCCCAGAGCACCACACTCCCTCCACCGGCTTGTCGTCTTCCCACAGTGCATCCTGGTGCCATCACTTCCCCAGGAAAATGGCACACGCGTACACAGCCATCCACGTGATGTAAAAAAAAACAGGACTCATCGGACCAGGTGACCTTCTTCCACTGCTCCAAGGTCCAGTTCCAATGCTCGCGTACCCATTGTAGCCACTTTATATCTGCAAATATACAGCCCCATACACAGTTGGGTGCGATACACTGTGTGTAGTCACACATTCCTCATGTAACCATCATTAAAATTTTCTGTGACTTGTGCCACAGTAGACACAAATTCTGACGGTTCAGACCAGATGGAATAGCCTTCGTTGCCCTCATGCATCGATGAGCCTTGGTCACCCAACACCCTGTTTGTGGGTTGTCCCTGCTTGGACCACTGTCAGTAGGTACTCCCCACTGTTGACCAGGAGCACCCAAAAAGCCTTGCTGTTTCAGAGATGCTCTGACCCAGTTGTCTGGCCATAGCAATTTGGCCCTTGTCAAAGTCACTCAGGTCTTTACTCCTGCCCATTTCTCTTGCATTAAACATGTTGACCATGAGAACTGATTGTTTGCTTACCATCTAATCTACCCAGACCTTCACATGTGGCCTTGTTAGGAGATGATCAACGTTATTCACTTCACCAGTGAGTTGTCATAATGTTTTGGCTCATCAGTGTACAGTGCATCCGGAAAGTATTCACAGCGCTTCACTTTTTCCACATTTTGTTATGTTACAGCCTTATTCCAAAATGGATTAAATTCATTATTTTCCTCAAAATTCTACAAACAATACCCATAATGACAACGTGAAAGAAGTTTGTTTGAAATCTTTGCAAATTTATTAAAAATAAAAAAAATAAAAAAATAAATCACATGTACATAAGTATTCACAGCCTTTGCTCAATACTTTGTTGAAGCACCTTTGGCACCAATTACAGCCTCAAGTCTTTTTGAGTATGATGCTACAAGCTTGGCACACCTATTTTTGGGCAGTTTCTCCCATTCTTCTTTGCAGGACCTCTCAAGATCCATCAGGTTGGATGGGGAGCGTCGGTGCACAGCCATTTTCAGATCTCTCCAGAGATGTTCAATCAGGTTCAAGTCTGGGCTCTGGCTGGGCCACTCATGGACATTCACAGAGTTGTCCCGTAGCCACTCCTTTGTTATCTTGGCTGTTTGCTTAGGGTCATTGTCCTGTTGGAAGATGAACCTTCGCCCCAGTCTGTGGTCCAGAGCGCTCTGGAGCAGGTTTTCATCAAGGATGTCTCTGTACATTGCTGCATTCATCTTTCCCTCAATCCTGACTAATCTCCCAGTTCCTGATGCTGAAAAACATCCCCACAGCATGATGCTGCCACCACCATGCTTCACTGTAGGGATGGTATTGACCAGGTGATGAGCGGTGCCTGGTTTCCTCCAGACATGACGCTTGCCATTCAGGCCAAAGAGTTCAATCTTTGTTTCTCATGGTCTGAGAGTCCTTCAGGTGCCTTTTGGCAAACTCCAGGCGGGCTGTCATGTGCCTTTTACTGAGGAGTGGCTTCCGTCTGGCCACTCTACCATACAGGCCTGATTTGTGGAGTGCTGCAGAGATGGTTGTTCTTCTGGAAGGTTCTCCTCTCTCCACAGAGGAATGCTGGAGCTCTGTCAGAGTGACCATCGGGTTCTTGGTCACCTCCCTGACTAAGGCCCTTCTCCCCCGATCGCTCAGTTTGGCCAGGTGGCCAGCTCTAGGAAGAGTCCTGGTGGTTCCAAACTTCTTCCATTTACGGATGATGGAGGCCACTGTGCTCATTGGGACCTTCAATGCTGCAGACATTTTTCTGTACCCTTCCCCAGATCTATGCCTCGATACAATCCTGTCTCGGAGGTCTACAGACAATTCCTTGGACTTCATGGCTTGGTTTGTGCTCTGACATGCACTGTTAACTGTGTGCCTTTCCAAATCATGTCCAATCAACTGAATTTACCATAGGTGGACTCCAATCAAGTTGTAGAAACATCTCAAGGATGATCAGTGGAAACAGGATGCACCTGAGCTCAATTTTGAGTGTCATGGCAAAGGCTGTGATACTTATGTACATGTGATTTATTTCGTTTTTTTATTTTTAATAAATTTGCAAAGATTTCAAACAAACTTCTTTCACGTTGTCATTATGGGGTATTGTTTGTAGAATTTTGAGGAAAATAATGAATTTAATCCATTTTGGAATAAGACTGTAACATAAAAACATGTGGAAAAAGTGAAGCGCTGTGAATACTTTCCGGATGCACTGTATATATATATCAATAATAATAATAATAGTATAATAATAAAATAGGTAATAGACGTAGATCAGAGTTTCTGCAAAGAAAATTTTGCACAGGCCAACGTGTTCAGGAATTATAAAGTTTACGGATAAATTGGAAAAAATATGGTCATCTCATTTTGGTGTTTATTTTGCACTGACGCAAGCAATGGACTATGCATAAAGAGGCGGTCACACTACACTTCACACTCCATTCACTCCCATTCAAAAACATCCGAATGCAGCAGAACGGAAATGCAAGCTCTTGCGAAGAAATTTCATACTACGCTGCGTACCAAAGTTCAAGCTTGGTGAACTCTAAACCATGAATTCGTATGACGAGAGGACACGTGACCAATGGGAGTTCGAAATGTCACACACTGACCTCTTTGCTCAGTTCAAAGGATACACATTTCAAAGCTGCAAGATTTATTGTTGCAGGAACAATATAAATAAATATATATTTTAACATTTTTTAAATGCTATTATTTGTTATTTTTGATGCATTATTTACTTACACCAGAAGTCCCCCACACTTGACATTATATCCTGCTCCATTGCGTTGTGTGGGAAAAAAATTGCATGCTCTAAGCCTAGTGTGACTGGCCCTTAATGCAGTATAATGCAGTATAATTCTAACACAAACAATGTATAGAAACACTTGACTGAAATGTTTCTCATGATCTTAAAAATCTTTTGATCTGAAGGCATATGCTTAAATGTTTGAAATTATTTTTGTAGACAAAAATATAATTGTGCCACCATTTTAATTTATTTCATTATAAAACTAAAATGTAATAATAATAAAAAAAAAAAGGTTTTGAAATTGATGACTTTGACCAAATAATAAAGAAAAGCAGCCAATAAGTGCCCAACATAGATGGGAACTCCTTCAATACTGTTTAAAAAGCATCCCAGGGTGATACCTCAAGATGTTGGTTGAGAAAATGTCAAGAGTACATTTCTGCAAAATCTAGGCAAAGGGTGACTACTTTGAAGATGCTAAAATATAACACAGTTTTGATTAATTTAGGATTTTGTTTAGTCACAACATAATTCCCATAGTTACATTTATGTTATTCCATAGTTTTGATGACTTTACTATTATTCTAAAATGTGAAAAAAAAAAAAAAAAAATGATTATAAAGAATGAGTAAGTGTTTCAAAACTTTTGACCGGTAGTGTATATATATATATATATATATATATATATATATATATATATATATATATATATATGGCAATCATGGAATTTTGTGTCTTATTAAAAAAAACATTCAAAACAAAACAGAGGGCAAAGCAAATAGCTAAAGATATACTACATTTGAAATCAAAGAACGAACAGCTGTGATGTCATTTAGAACAAAATCTGGCCAAAAAGAAGGTGTTTTTGCGTTCGTTGCGGTGGTTCGTAACAGCTTCCCTGGGCAAACTTTTAGGAAAACTTCTAACCGGCTGCTAAAACCCTTCTTGCTGCCACTGGTCCACGTCATTGGTAGGTGTGACCTGAAGTTCCACCTACTACTTTGTTTACGTTTTTCAGACAGTATTCAACATGAACACATTGATGTGCAAGACCATGTCATGCGAATTATTTTTTGTTTAATTAGTCTACAAAAGGAATCAAATCTACTCAAATACTTTCAAGAGTCCATTCACTTATATGCCATCTGCAGAAAAAGCATTTCACACATCTGTCTAGTAAGATATGCTTCTATCACCATTCTTTTGTCTTTATTCTGAATATTAACACTCTTTTATAAACCTCTCTTTGCAGTAGTAGTGTCATCATAAATGAAGATGACAGAGTGTAATCGGCACATATTATGTCCACACATAGCATGTTAGCGCATTAGCACCATAAATTCAAGACAAATTAAACATTTTCTACTGCATGTATATTTCTGTCACGCCCTCATCGACGTCTCTCCCTCATGATGTCATCCGTTCCAATTCCCGGACTATTAAGCTTGTTGGTAGCTACACCTGATCCTCATTTCCCCATCAGCACATGCACCAGTCTAGTCTCTGTGTCCTCAGAATATATACAGATTCCACCTGCTTTCTTCTTACTTACCTGATTGCTATCCAGTGGATTTATTTGTTTTTTCATCTTTGGGTTGGCTTGTTGCCTTTTGTTCAGTTCATCGTTTCTTCTACCTGGGTTGGAATAAAGTCCTCGCTATTGGGTTTTCAGTTCAACTCGTGTCCTCGTGTTCATGACAGAAGACTAGACCGCTAATATGGACCCAACGGGACCTAGCACACTTCAACATACTCTATCTGCTCAGGAGAAAAGACTTCAAAGACATGAGGAAATGCTTAAGGACTTTCAGGAGGCACTTACCACATTAAACTCAACATTTCCCTATGATTTTTTCTTCCAATATGCCTAACACTGCATCTCAAGATGGAGGTAATTCAGTTCACTCATCTGAAACTCCTTCTACATATTCCCCCATCTCTCCTGAGTATTCTATATTCAGTCCAATGCCAACCCTGGTGTGTTATTCCGGCTCTCCCGAGCAATGCAATGAATTTCTTTTCCAGTGTTCACTGGCATTTAAAATGCAACCTGCACATTTCCCCACTGAGAATGCACTTCAATTGGGATCTACCATTTGGAAACAGGGTTGTTCAGTTCTGCAGTCGGCCTGTGCCTTCATGTGTCACTTCAGAGAGGTTTTCGAACAGCCGATGAGGGATTTGCATGCAGGCAAACAATTATCCCGGCTCCGACAAGGGAATCTCTCTGTTATGGATAACGCCTTGCGCTTTCGCATGCTGGTCGCTGCCAATAACATGAATGAACCCGCTCTCCTCATAATGTACCATCAAGGGCTAAATCTGTGTTTACAGAGACATCTGGCCAGTGTGGATGAAACCCAAGGACTAGAACATTTCATTCAATTTTCCATTAGAGCGGACAATCGCCCAAGCTTATGCTCAGCCCCACCACCACGCAATTCACCTCCTGTTCATCCTAGCAGGTCATCTTCTCTTTTTCAGCTCTCCATCATCGATACGGATCCCATGCAAATGAACACTTACCGACTAAAACCCACAGAGTGGAGGCGAAGACAGGAGCACAACTCATGCCTATATTGCGGTGCTGAGGATAACTTACTTCAATCCTGCGCTGTTCATCCTCCGAAAATAACTGAGTTCCATCCAATGTCCTACTATCCATACTCATCCATTCACTGTGAAAGTCACCATCTCCAGTCCTAATCAATTCTCTCCATCTCACCTCAGCCTTATATTCCCTCAGAGTATCACACTTACCTTGAGGTTTTTGGTGCTCAGAAGGCTTCACAACTTCCTCTGCACTGGCCTTGTGATCACATAATTGACCTCCTTCCCAGTGCTTCACTACCACAAAGTAGAGTCTCCATGGTGAGCTGTTCCATCCCAGAACAGCTCACCATGGAGGAATATGTTAAAGAGGCCTTAAACCAGGGTTACATCCGTCCTTCTACATCACCCACACCATCAAGTTTCTTCTTTGTCTCAAAGAAGGATGGAGGACTTCGACCCTGCATTGACTATCATGCACTAAATCGCTATCAAATTCAAGTACCCATTACCTCTAGTCCCAGCCGCCCTTGAACTGCTGAGAGGTGCCACCGTCTACTCAAAGCTGGATTTGAGGAGTGCGTACAATTTTATCCGTATCCGGAGGGGAGACGAGTGGAAAACTTCTTTCATTACCTCCAGCGGCCATTAGGAATACCGGATCATGCCATATGGCCTGGCCAACGCTCCCTCCATCTTTCAGGCCTATATGAATGAGATATTACGTGACTTTCTTAATCAATTTGCCATCATCTATATTGACAACATTTTCATCTACTCCTTGCAAGAGCACATCAACCATGTCAAGCAAGTCCTTCAAAATCTACAAGACCATCAAGTGTACCTCAAGGGGGAAAAATGGCAGTTCCACCAGGCATCAGTTAATTTCATTGGATATATCATCTCCCCTTAGGGCGTGCAGATGGATTCGGAGAAAGTTCAAGCCATCACCTCCTGACCACAATCCACTACCACAAGGGAGCTGCAACGTTTCCTTGGCTTTGCCAATTTTTATAGGCGATTCATTCATAATTTCAGCACCTCTCACCAATCTGCTGAAAAACAAGCCTAAAGCCCTTCCGTGGACCTCAGAGGCAATCCAGGCTTTCCAATGGCTACAATCTGCTTTCACATCAGCTCCCATCCTTAAACAACCAGATCCCGACATTCCTTATATTTGTTGTAGTCGACACCTCAGTTACTGGTGTCAGTGCTGTCCTCTCCCAACGCCAAGGTACACCTCCTAAATTTCACCCTTGTGCATTCTTCTCGAAGAAATTATCTCCTGCCGAGAAGAACTATGATATTGGCATTTTGACACATATTTTCATTCACAAAGAAATTTTAAGATAACGAAAATCGGTCATATAATTTCTCACCTTGGCTAATTTCTTTCTTTTTATTTTTATGACATTTTCCTTCGATTTTACATAGCACAGAATCATTTTTCTGCCAGCGTGAAGTCAAATGTGTTCAGCATTTCTCTACAGCTTGAGATGCACATAAGCCTTGTGTCCTTCTCCAGAAGTTGGCACCATAAGGCTGTTTTAATACGATTCTTAAGTGAGAAACTTCTCACTGTGGGCATGCATGATGTAATAACACAGGCTGCTTTTCCCAGTGTGTGGGATACAATAGTTGTGGATTAGGATTTCACAAACTGTTGGGAAAGTATAAACATCCATGGCAGTGAAGCACTTTCATCATTGGGATGGCGTCATACTGTACACTTGTGGCATCAACTAAAGGGGTTGCTGATTCTTTGTTAATATTTTCACCTGTCATTGTGTCTGACTATTTTTAAATTTTTGTTGGACATTGGGACATTTTAATAGTCAAAAAACGGTATTTACCAGCTAATGGAAATCCTAGATATCTATGAAGAAACCTATGTTCAGAGGGCTGCAAGAATCATAAAATTTCCTGTAAATGTTTGTCTCCCAATCTGCCCCTGCAACCTCAGCCTGAGACAGCACACCATGGACCATTCACATACCATCTGATAAATATAGCACACATATTAATCTGCCCCCTAGTTATATAAAATGAGTGAACTGTGGTTGTTTTATGTCAGTCAGATGGTCTTTTCCTGTACAAGCTGGCAGCTCTTGCCCAGAATTCACTAAAAAATGGACCAGATTTAATGCCAGAAGTCTGGCTTTGTGACAAAAAACTTTAGAGAACACAACCTTTTGTCTATTGAACTTTCACTGCGATGCACCAACGTTGTGAAGAAATCTAAAATGGTTTACAAGTCTTTCGTTGTTGCTTGGAGCATTGCACAAGTGGCTGTCTTCCAATTAGCTATGTCTGTTACACATACAGTTCGTAAAGTTGTGGTTTTCAACCTTCAGCAGCTCATCAAAAATTAAAAAATTATTTATAAAATATAATCAACCAATGCACCGTAGCATTTGGCAGAGCAAGTGACACCATACATTTTTCTGCATCTGTTTGAACTGTAGGAAAAGAGGGGCATTTCTGATGGAAGACATGGCCCACCACAGGTTAGGATGACAGGGTTCCTGCACTGCTCTTCATTCCCCACATCACTTAAGAGGCAAGTGTGGTTTTTTCAGATGCCAAGCAGCCTTTAATTAAGGGTGTTTCTTTCATTCATGTGCCCCCCCCCCCCCCCCATTAATACACACACAAACTCTCTCAACACTCAATTTCCTCTGGCTTTCCTTCCCTACCTGTGTCCTTCTCCCTTCCTCCCTTGCAATCCTGGTTCTGGGTGGTCTTTGCTCATGTTTCTTGGCTTCAGTGAGCTTCTGGGGGTAGTTACAGTACTTCCTCCTCTGCCCCAGAGCTTCCTGTGGCATTATGCTTCAAAAGGCCTCACAACACCCACACACGAGACGCACACAAGAGATGTTTCTTCCGTCAACGTTTGGGGTTAACCGCTACTCCTCGGTGCACCCCTTCCCCTGCAAATCTTTGGCCTGCCACTCCAACCTTGTACACACAGCGGTCACAGGATGCTCGCTAACCAAACACACATGCAGCCTTTGTGTCTAAAGCTAATGTTGTTCATTTTGTGTCCCTTTCCCATTGTGCTCCTGTTTTAGCTCCCGCAAGCACTGCAACAATAATTTCAAAAAACATTGTTGATAGCCGGTGACTGACCACCTGTAAAGAAAAATCAATAATAACTTGTTGATATATCAATTGGTGAACGCGAGATTAATTCAAGAGCAAATGGAGACTTTTTCCACTTCTCCGATGTCCTGAGAAAGACTCCAGTAATCTTACTTGTGTCTCTTCTAGAGATTAAGAATAGATCACAACAATGTCTCAAACTGTACACAGATATGTCAAGATACTAAAGTCATGATAATCAAAGTCAAAGATTTCAATATAAACTTGTGTCTTTTTTTTATTTCTTCTAAGAAATTTTAGGAGATACATCTGAGACAAAGTTGATACACCAACGAAACAAGTTCCATCATTACCAATGATTTGGTGTTTACCAAAACCACAAACAGAAAGTTGTGTGGTTAGAAATTTAGAAGCATAGTTTCTTGTTAGTTTGAAATATGGACATCATTTGACTTTGCTAAGGCTTCTATATCTTTCATTCCATACAGCTCTGAAAAAAAATTAAGAGACCACTGCAAAATTATCAGTTTTTCTGGATTTACTATTTATAGGTGTGTTTGAGTAAAAGTAAGATTTTTGTTATATTGTATAAAGTACTGACAACATTTCTCCCAAATTCCAAATAAAAATATTGTCATTTAGAGCATTTATTTGCAGAAAATGACAACTGGTCAAAATAACAAAAAAGATGCAGTGTTTTCAGACCTTGAATAATGCAAAGAAAACAAGTTCATATTCATTTTTAAACAACACAATACTAATGTTTTAACTTAGGAAGAGTTCAGAAATCAATATTTGTCAATCAATCACAGCTTTCATGCATCTTGGCATGGTCTCTACCAGTCTTTCACATTGCTATTGGGTGACTTTATGTCACTCCTGGTGCAAAAATTCAAGCAGCTCGGTTTTGTTTGATGGCTTGTGGCCATACATCTTCCTCTTGATCACATTCCAGAGGTTCTCAATGGGGCTCAGGTCTGGAGATTGGGCTGGCCATGACAGGGTCTTGATCCGGTGGTCCTCCATCCACACCTTGATTGACCTGGCTGTGTGGCATGGAGCATTGTTTTGCTGGAAAAAAACAATTCTCAGAGTTGGGGAACACTGTCAGAGCAGAACCTTGTATGTGGCTTGATTCATGCATCCTTCACTAAGATGAATCTGCCTGATTCCAGCCTTGCATAAGCACCCCCAGATCATCACCGATCCTCCACCAAATTTAACAGTGGGTGCGAGACACTGTGGCTTGAAAGCCTCTCCAGGGCTCCGTTTAACCATTAGACGACCAGGTGGAGGATTGGTGATGATTTGGGGGTGCTTCAGCAAGGCTGGAATCAGGCAGATTCGTCTTAGTGACGGACGCATGAATGAAGCCATGTACAATATCACATGAGACAAGTGTAGCATATTCTGAGTAATTTAGTTCTCCAATCCGCTCATCCCTTTAATTTAAAATGAATCTTGTGGATAGCATAAAGCTATTAATGTAATTTGGTTCCACCCCGAATGTGGTTGAAAAAGGCCACGTTTATAACCAATCATTATCAGAGGAAAGCATTTAAGCCAATTAGTACTCAGTATCACATTTGTGCATCATCAGGCCTGTACTGACAGGTGAAGAAATCAAACGTAGCCATAATATCGAGAAAATTCAAATTATTAAAGGATATCACAAGTAAAAGACTAAATGACATACTATATATTCTACTCTACAGTATCAAGGAGCAGAGGATAGAGTTGCAATAAATATTGGTTTGTAGATGTTAGATGAAGACCTCTCATTCATTTATAAAATGTGTCAGTCTGTAGATGGCACTACCTGATTGACTTGATCCTTTAGTTTACTACTATATATTGGCAAATGTAGGGTTGGTGGTCTGAAAGTTTATAACAACACATCGGTAATTATCAAGACTATTTTAAGACATCAGACATAAAACATACTGCAACTTACTGCAATCTTTTTCTGCAATCTATAGACCAATCCCATTGTTTACAAAAATTTCAGCATGTGCACAGTAAGTGGTAGCAGAGATCCGGTAGACTGCTGTGTTAGATTTGAAAGATAAGACAATAAAATGAAAGTACAACATAAAAAACATCATAAATACACAAATATTCTTAGCTATACAATTATTAAAATGATATGAGTCAATAGGATACCTGAAATAATGTTTGCTGCAAAGCCATGAGTTGAAATTATCTCCTCAGTCCAGTCAGCTCTGTTGATGGCTTGAAGCCAGAGCTGTCTACGAGAGCCCTTGAAATCATTTTTCAACAACGGAATCCCATAAAAGTTTACTGTTTGCGTATGGTTCCGGCCACCACTTCCACGTGTGATGTAAACGGTGACATTGACAAAGGATTGATCTATTGGATTTATCAATAAATATTGATTTACATGTATCAGCATCACTAGAATATTCGCTCACAGACCACCTTGTGAATCTTCCTTCACAGACCTATAACTTGTGTTATATTTCTGTTTTTTACATATTCTTAATGATCTATTTTATAGCAGGGTAAAAATGCTTGAACATTATTTTTAAGGTTTGGTATTGTTTTAAAGGTTTGTTTTTGTTTTTGTTTTTTTAGGTTTATGCATATATGTAAGGTAATTTTGTCCTTTGGACAGTAACATTGGAGTTGTGGGTTCCTTGCCACAGTAGCATTTGGCTTGTCAGCCGGGGGCCTAAATACATTTTTTTTTTTAATGAAATTGCTCAATGAGGACTTTGAGGAACTTAAAACATTACAGCATGAGTATGTATTGTGAAAAGCACTGTACGAATAATATTACTTGATTTGCCTTGATGATAGAACACAACTCATTTACTCATTCTAACAGCTAAAGGGTAAAGTGACAAAAATGTGCCCCCTTTGAAATTTCAAATACCCTTTTAAATGCAATAAACTTAACACTAATGGGAGCTTATAGTACATGACTTGATGCACAAGAGAGCTTCAGTTCATGTATCATCAGAGATCTTTACTTTCAGGTCTTCAAGACCCTTGATGATACAAGATCATAGATACAAGACCCTAACACTCTCTTAGGTCATATGAAAATTAAAGATCTCCAGGGGGTTAGGGTTGGGGTTACATTCTTTGAAGTTGGAAATGTTAGTCTTAAAGGGATAGTTCACCGAAAAAAGTAAAATATTCTCTCATAATTTTCTCACCCTCATGCCATCCCAGACGTGTATGACTTTCTTTCTTCTGCTGAACACAAATGAAGATTGAAAGATTCCACCAAACAAGAGAAAATTAGCTTATTATAATGTTTGCTGACATATTTTTACGTTTTGAAGTATTTTGAGTGGTCGTAACCACCACAGACATTTATGAGGACACGTCTGTCCAATATTCAGATTAGAGGTGGACCGATATGGGTTCTTCAATGGTTCATTCTCCAATTATTACATTTGATCCTGAGTATCCTGTGTATTAATCCTGAGGATGTTGTTACAACCTTCATTTCAAGCAAGTACAATGACAGACATTGATTTTAAAGGTGCTGTAAGCAATTTTAGCCATTCTACTTCCACAAGACTGAGCCGTTGAATTAGCCACACACCCTCTTTTCAAAACCCAGCACACCAAAGATACCAAATGAGCTTTATAGAGACCAACATTGTGCAGAAACAGTTGTTAAAAACAACAGCAACAAAATAGCGCCCTTAACAGACAACTGTTATGAACAACATGGCTTAAAAATGGCAGTAAGTCTCAATAATTAGCTGAAACTGCAATACAATGAGAACGCATAAAATTATTGACAGTTCAAAAACTTCAGAGACCATGGGCACATTTTTGTTTTCTGTTTACAGAGTCTAGAGCTGTCACAGAGACCCGTGAGATATCTCATTACACTTTTTTAATTAATATCTTTCAGGGAGTAGAAAAATGTTTTGCAAACCTTTCCATGAAAAAAAAAAATCGCTTACAGCAACTTAAATTATTATTCGAGTGGTTCTCTCCAAATCTCCATTTTTTGATAGATAAATATAGTCACACTGATATAAATAAATGTAAACCTTTTTTTATTAAGCATTTATTTACTTTATATATACAATATTTGAGAAATATAAATAACAATAACAGTAGTGAATCTAAACTGGTTCACCAGTTGCTAACAGACTCACTGAGTCACAGTTTTCTAAGAAAAAACTTCTGCTTTTCTCCAAGCTGAGGGAAGGACTGAGGGGCTTGTGGAAAAAATAATATAAAGCAAGTCTATTTATGGTGCTGAAGTGATTGTGACGTCAGAAGTCAGAAGTAAACTTCCTTCTTTTTCACACGCACAGGCCACATTTCTTGAAGGTTAAGACATGGATTTTTGTAATTACAGCATTAAAGGATGAAATCTTTAAGAGTTTGTAAATGTGTGTTTGAAGTAAATTCCCCTTCATTGCTTCATGCAACCCCATTTCAGAAAATTAAACCCAATCCCAGTTATACAGTCAGTAACTGAGTCCAAGCTCATTAACATCCAAAAACAAGCATCCACTCTCCCATGCTGATGTCGATTTAAATAAAATGTGAAGTGAAAGTGTGAGAAAGTGAATTCTGAGCTTTGTACAGGCATCACACTGCAGTAAAGTAATTGCAATTGTGGTTTGATTTGCAGAAGTGAGAGTCATTGTTTGTCACTGGAGATCTGACGGGGAAACGATTTTCTGCTGAATTTAGACATTTGGGTGTGAATTAGGTCATAGATTTCCCAGCACACATTTGCTCCTCTTTCTCTTTCAAATTTGACTGGACACATATTTAAAACTAAAACAGTCAATAGGTGACTATGATATTGTCAAATAGGACATGTTCCTGAACAAGGCTGGTTCTAGGCATTAAGAGGACCTAGGCAAATTTATGTTGGAGGCCCCCCCATTGATCAATGTTTTTAATTATTATTATTATATAGTGTGGAATGACATGCAACAAAGTGGTAACTCAATCAAATAATCACTTAATCACATAATCTGCTTCAAGCAGTACTCTTTAATTTTATTCAAAGATTCAATGCCAAAAACTTTGCAAGCTTTGGCAAATCTAATACAAATATCTAATAGTTTTTCGACTAGTTCCTCCTCAGAGGAGCTTAATGTAGCAGCCTGGTGACTACTAAATAAAACTTTATCTGATAAACTGATAAAATACCTGTGCACCCCTGTCTGATATGAGTTGCAAATAGAAGTCTGCCAATCATAATGGACTTTTAACCAGCTCTTGCCTTTTTTGCTGCAATATGCATCATGCTTGACATGAATGGTCTGTTGGTATTCCATGCTGTCTGAAATAGAGACTAAAGTAACTGAATTCAGTGTTTCTGAGTCATTGATCACCATCTTCAAGCTCGTTCTCTATAAGTCAAGCATCTAGATATACTCACAGACTTGTTGGCAAACAGAATAACATCTCGCATTTTATTTGATCGACACTGCAGCTCTTGTTTTTGCGTAAAGCGCATAAAATTGAGGTTCACAGCTTTTGGAACATTACTTCGAGCCTTAAAACATGTCCATGGCCATGTGCTAAAGTACTCGAGATTTTGCAATAGCAACATAGACAACAGACTCTTTTTACATGTTCTTTGTTGCAACGCTGTTAATAAGCATCATTTGTGGATTTTCCAAGCGCTAGAAACTAAACTTAGCGCACACGTGCAAATGGGTTAAAATTTCTATTCGCCTGTAATTACCAAGTCCATATGTCTTTTGGAGGTCCCTGGCAATTGCCTAGTCTGCCTATACCTAGTGCCGGCTCTGTTCCTAAACCAACATCATTTCTTTGACATTCCTCTCAAACAAATATAGTCCTAACCATACCCCTCCCCTTAACCTTAACCATTAACTACTCCTTAACTACTATAGGGAAATGATTTGTTGATAAGAATGTTGTTCGTGCCAGAAACCCCAGCCCCTACTTTTATATTGTGTTTTGGATGCTGGTATGCTGGTGTCCCCAACAGGCTTCTTAACCAGATTAACCAGCAAAATTTCCTTTGTCAACCAGCTTCACCGGAAAGATCATGCTGGTTGACCAGCATTTTTTGCTGTTGAACATCATGGCTATGCTGTTCCACCATCTAGACCAGCACCAAACTAACATTCATCAGCATAAACCAGCATGGAAATTCATGCCTGTTGGAACTGGTCTTTTCAGCAGGTTAACCCTAAACCGTATTCTAAAATCCAGCAATGCTCTTCCAGGACAAATAAGAATGTTGATCCAGGAATGTATACTTCGTATAATCACTGTGCGCAAGTCCATGATTGTGATGAACATTGCAATTGTCCCAATCTGTCCCTTCTCTGTTTATAATTGCACACCAGACCGTAAGACACTAAGGATTTGAATAAAGAATGATGTTCTTGAGTATTTGACTTAACAGTAATATGGCCCATATATCAGACTGCTGTCATTCTTGGACACACACAGGAGGTAAATAAAATGAAACAACTGATAATATGTTAATATCAAAGACCTAATTAGATCTGGTTATTGGGGAGGCTGTGGAAGGTGTTTGACCACTCTTGAATTTTGTTCAACTTTATGTATGGTGTGTATTATCAAAATGGGTAACATCATGTCATATAGAAACAACTGTGTGCTTTCATGACTGAATCATACAGGTGCTGATTCAATTCCACTGGACTTTTTGTAGTCTGGTATTTAGCAACTACCCTTTAAAGCATCTGAGGCTGATGATGAATAGGCAAAATTTATGTGATCTGTCTATGACAGCCAAGATACATTTTCCTGGAGGCAGTTTTCACAGATGGTGATTGGTATTGAGAAATCTCTGAAAGTTGGTTGATTAGCTGTTACTCAACACACCAGTAACACACATAAGGGAACTAAAAGATTGAGGTTATTGTTCACCAGAAACTCTTCCACAAACTCAAAACATCACACCAACATTCATCTGATCTAACACAATGTTCATCCACACTTGATGTGTATTCTTGCAACATCCTAAATAGATTTATTGAAATGTCATGCAACTGGAATTTTGTTCCACAAGGCCAGTGTCTTGTACATTTTTTAATACATTTGAATAAAATACAATGTAAAACTGCAACATTTAATTATAAGCCCTCAATCTTTTTTTCCCCATTATTATTATTATTATTATTATTATTATTATTATTTCATTTTGCATTTACCATTTAGCTTAAAATGCAGAAATGATTTAAACCAGGGGTTCTCAATTCTGTCAGGACCAGATTTCAGTGATGACCCAACACAGTGCCAGATTTGTTTATCATTAAATTAAGCTAAAATGTCCTTAAAATCAAACACTGAAATGTATTATTATTGGATTTTTTTATAAACGTGTATAAATGTCTAAATCATAACTTATGCATGCTTATTTAAATGCAAAACATCATTAATCACATAAAAAAATATGAACTAAATATATAATTGGCTTGGTTTGAACCATGTGTAGTTATTATTATTAGCAATAGTGTAATAACACCACAATTACTAATAATGATAATAAGTATTATTATTATTATATATAAAAAATTGTTATATATAAATGTATGTATATTTATACCCAATGTGCTAATCAGCACTACAATCAATGTGCTGAACCAGCTAGAATAGCTTATCACAGGCTTACAAATCTTATATAAAAATATAACTGATACCCATCAAATAAAATTAAGATATTTAAAAAAAATCTTTTCATCACTTTAGTATTCCTGTTACAGTTTAACAGAGGGGTTTCATTTTTGTTTTGACATAGATACAACTAAAAGTTTTCTTCACATTTAAACTTCAGATGCAGTGACAGAATCATTCAGATGTTACACGTTTGTGAAATTAATGTAAAGAATCACTGGAAATGTACTCCTTGCCAACATATACCTCCACCAACCAACCATCACTGCTCTCCCCCTTTTTTAATCAGCCAGTAATTCACCCCAACAAAACGCATTGTGTGGTGATATTTTCTTTTACCTTGTATAGTTTTGTTCATGGCTTTTGAGGATGAGGTCATGTCACCCAACCTGTCCATTTTGACATCTGTCTTTGACCATCTTCTACCAAGTGCCAGATTAATCTAAAAACTGTAACGTTTGATTGCACCCATGGCCTTTGACGCCAACAGAAGCTATGGTAGGTGTTTTCTCCTCCATTTTAAAAGATGACAAGCCTATTTAATTTTCCCTCCTAACTAAACAATTATATGGTTAGTTTCATTTAATTATTTACATTTAGAATTGCTTTACCATGCTGCTCGTGACCCCATTAGAACAGACCTGTAACCTGTAACATTGAGTAACATTGAGTCACGACTTATCAGTTAAGAACCACTGATTTAAACCACCTTTTCAAAATGTGTATGAATGAAACATTAAATCAACATTGCATTAACTACATGTGACCAATGAATGTGAATCAATGAATGTAATGTGTTTAATGGATTGGAAGTAGTGGATTGGAGTCTTTTTTTTTTTTTTGTCTCTTTTGTAAATACGAGAAATAAAACTTTGAAGTTTGAGCAGAAAACATTTGTGTATATATGTGTATAAATGTGTTTTGGCAGAATTATCACACAGTAAAATTGGACTGTGCATACCAAAATTCAAAACCCTGTGTTGCTGGGCATATGTGCACGGGTAAACTAAATTTTTCAGGTGAAATGTCCATGGATGGGCGCCAAAAGCGAGTTGTGAAGCTAATAGTTTTAGCTGTACAAGCTGTAATACAGTGAAAATGAATGCATGTTTTATATACTGTACCTCCCAACCCAAACAAAACCTTACCATCAGTGGAGTAAAAATGTAATGTTAGAGGATGAAATACAACCTCCAAATAATGCTTGTCACTGATTATGTGATCGTGATTACTTCCTGGTTTCAATGCGGGATCTGAACCTGGGTATCCCATGTTGCTGACACAAGGGAAGGTAAATGTGCTTGAGCCGATACAAAAATGTCTGATGGGAGATGCCACTTGTCAGTGAGCAGGCATAATGTGGCCAACCCTAGGGTACTGGAACTCTCGGAAACAACATGCCGACTTCCTGTGTAATCATGTTGGTTTTGGTGTGTAATCATATACTGTATGAGTGTGTGCTCACACCCCATCCTACTTGAGATTTTTAATTAAGCCAAGCGTACACTACATGACTTTCAGTCGGCATCCTGTAGTCCATCAATAGACAAAGTTGATGCAGGTAGAGATCAGTGAGGTGCATCACAGTTCAACCGGCAGGTCATTTCGGTGAGGTTCGGTGGGGTCCATCCTAAGTCCAAGTTTCAGGCAGTGGCATGTCTTACAGTTGGAGTTTCATCTTTCATCTTCTGAAGTCCATCGTAAAAGACTGAAGTGATGCCTGGCTAGCAATGGCTGTAATTTGTCATCATCTCTCAGCGACATATAGCAGTGGAGTGACACCAAGCAGGAACAGAGCTGGAACTGGCCAGCTCTGGTAACCTCGGGATATGAATATCTTCATGACCTATGACAGCGAAGGATTGAAGTTGCTCGTGAGGAAATTTATGAGACACTGTTTTCTGAGGTGCAGTGACAGTTGATTGCTTAATTCCAATTTTTGTCCTGATGATTTCTATTTTATCAGTAAAGAAATTCATGAAGTCATTACTCTTGTGCTGCGACGGAATATCTGGGTCTGTTGAGGCTTTATTACTAACCAATTTAGCCACAGTACTGAATAAACACCTAGGATTGTTGTGGTTATTTTCTATGAGTTTTCTATAATATGCTGAACAGCTGTTAGTGCCTGTCTGTAGCTACAGACATTATCTTTCCATGCACTGAGAAATACCTCTAATTTTGTATTCTTCCACTTGCGCTCCATTGAGCTGCTCTCTGTGATCATTGTACCATGGTGTGAGACTTTTTTTTAATTTTCTTTCATCGAAGGGGGGTGACACTATCAAAGTGCTAGAGAAGACTGTATTTTTACTTTGTTATTACATCAAGTACTTCAGACATCTTTAGTGGTCGAAAGAATTGTTCTACCTGAACTATAGCGTGGTGTAGACTGAGTGACATTAGCTGATCGCAGCAAACAAGAGATAAGATAATGATCCGAGATGTCATCGCTCTGCAGTAGAATTTCTATAGTATCAACATCAACTCCATATACTCATTCATCAACTGAGACCATGTGTACACCTAGTACACCTGAGTTTTGGATGATCCGATCACAAATGTACAAGCGAGACATCACTGTTGCACCTGGTCGTCTCTTTTGACCTGTTCATATTTCGAGGAGAGAGTCTTTGATTTCATGAGGACATCAATCACTACTTCTGTGTTTTACTGAATGTTAATAAAGCGCAAAAAAGTAAAAGACGAGAAAGAAAATAGCTAACCGGTGCACAGTTTCTCTTAATATTCCAAAAGTGGTGTTTAGATTGAAATTCTGAGTTATTTTAATGCAGTACCTGTAACTGAGCTTCTAGTGTGTATGCTGCTCATATCTGTGTCCCTGTTGTACATGATCTTGCATTCGCTTTTTAAATATTTCCGATTGTACGCTACTCCCTTGAAATCTGCACGGAACCAGTGAAAAACTGGCCATTTCAGCTGCCCTTAGCATCATCCCGTTTCAAACGGATCGCCAAAAACACATCTTAAAATTAAAACAATGAAATTAATTCACAAACTTGCGCAGTTTATTCTTGATACATGTAAAAAAATAATGAAAGACTGTCTCTCGCCTGTTTTCATGCTTTATTGGCACCATTTGCAAAGGAAAAAAATTATAAAAACAGCTGAAAATAATAAAGACAGTGGGTAGGGAGAACTGGATGATTTTTTATTTTATTTTCTAATTATATATTGTCTCCTACAACCCAAATCTTGCCTGAATATCAGGCAGTTTTGAAAACAGTTGTAGCGTCCGGGACTCGTCTCGGCCTGTCACAGGATTGCGCACACAACAAGACTTTTCATCGTAAGATCTGAAACTACTGGTCACAGACCAGTCACCGACTCAAAACATCAAAGGAGTCTTACAAGTTGCCTCATGCATAAACATACACCTTGCTCATTTGGAGAACTTGTTTCAGAGGTTCGGTTTGTTAAGGCATCTATGAACATGGCAATCACACTCGGATCTGCACAAAAACATTGGTCCGAGACCACCTGACTATGAGGTACTCTCAGTCTGATTGCAAACAAACTCTGGAGCGGTCTGCTTGTGGTGAGAATGCAATCCGACCCAACAGACCAAATAATATCCCTGTAAAAACATGAGCATATATGATTGATCTGTGGTGAAGAAATCTGTAGGTCAGCACGTCACCGTAATTCATAATCAAAACATGGATGTTGCTTTTGGGAAATATATAAAATATAATTGCATGTTTAAAATAGGAATTGCTTAATAATTCCTGAGGTCAATATTAGTATGATCACTCCTCTCTTTTGAGTAGTGGCAGAGCAGATACAGGTATGACGGAGTTAGCAACTTTTTGACAGAAAAAAACCCATCCATACGTGACTTCACTCTTTCTGCTGTTTGTACTGTGTGTGTGTGTGAGAGAGAGAGGGGTAGAGTGAGAGAGGTCTCTGTGACTGTAAGAACAGGTACATTTCAATTCAGAAATAAACCTTAACCTAACCATAAAGTGTAATCCCTTAACCAAATGCTAAACCGAACCATGATTTTAAAAGGTTTGGAATGAAATGACCGAAGCTCATTACAGGTTATTGACATACATCAGTCATTTGTACTGCATAAATAAGTATGGAATAAGTAACAAAATATGTTTGCAGACATTTTCTTTCTTGTAATTGAATGCTGGATAGGAGCTGAGCTAACTTATGATGCCTGTATTGTATCATTTTCAGAGCTGGGCAGCATTTCCGAAAAGCATCGTAAGCCTAAATAGATTGTAGAAACCATTGGTCTTTTTACTTAATTCACTGCTATATTAAGTATGTTTACTTAATTACTGTACTTAGTATCTTTTAAAGGAATTTATCTTACTTATAACTCCACTACATAAAAAAAAAAATATATATATATATATATATATATATATATATATATATATATTTTTTTTTTTTTTTTTGTTCCTCTACTTTGAAGTTAAAAAAATAATACATAGTGTTTTTTTGTTTTGTTTTTTTCTCCCCTTTTTCTCCCCAATTTGGAATGCCCAATTCCCAATGCGCTCTAAGACCACGTGGTGGCGTAGTGACTCGCCTCAATCCGGGTGGCGGAGGACGAATCTCAGTTGCCTCCGCATCTGAGACCGTCAATCCGCACATCTTATCATGTGGCATGTTGAGTGTGTTGCCGCGGAGACGTAGCGTGTGTGGAAGCCCATGCCATTCTCCGTGGCATCCACACACAACTCACCACACGCCCCACCGAGAGCGAGAACCACATTATAGCGACCACGAGGAGGTTACCCCATGTGACTCTACCCTCCCTAGCAACCGGGCCTATTTGGTTGCTTAGGAGACCTGGCTGGAGTCACTCAGCACACCCTGGATTCGAACTCGCGACTCCAGGTGTGATAGTCAGCGTCTTTACACGCTGAGCTACCCAGGCCCCAATAAATAGTGTTTAATAAAATAGACCATTAAGCAGGGGTGCATTTTCTAATAGCATCATTTGCCAACTATGGACGCAAGTTCCATCATTACCAGTTTAGTTTTATAATTTGATGTTTCATGAAACCGTAGTTCCAACGAACATTTACAAACTGCATTGCAAATTTGTGTGGTTTGAACTGCAGCTCTCCACCTGTGGTTAGAAGCATAGTTCCTTGTTAGTTTGCTGTGAGAACATTATTTGACTCTGCTGAGGCTTCTATATCTTTATTTCATATATGTCTTTCATTCTGTCAAAACCTTAACCAAGTTTACATGCACTTATTCCAGGGTTTTTCTGAAACATCATGTAAACGCGAATACGGTCGTTAAAGGGATTCAAGGCTGTATGTGTCCATGTTAACACATAAGTGGCATTCTTATTCTGAATTACATCATCCGAATTCTGATGTAAAGGGAAACCCCACTTTTGCAATGCAATATATCTGTCGCATTAACATAGTATACATAGCTTTCGTGTCTTAAGCAGCTTTTGGCATTAAACAGCTTTCTAGTGTACGTGTAAATGAGTAATTATAATTTGATATTCACAGAAGTTATTACTCCACAGTCTTCTCCATTTGTTTTTAAGATAATCATACAAAATATAATGTTGCTTATTAGAGTGAATATGAAATGGGAATTGTATTTGGAAAAAGAAGTGCTTGTAATTTTAACATTTTTGTAAAATACAGGTGCATCTCAATAAATTAGAATATCGTGGAAAAGTTAATTCATTTCAGTAATTCAACTCAAATTGTGAAACTCGTGTATTAAATAAATTCAGTGCACACAGACTGAAGTAGTTTAAGTCTTTGGTTCTTTTAATTGTGATGATTTTGGCTCACATTTAACAAAAACCCACCAATTCACTATCTCAACAAATTAGAATATGGTGACATGCCAATCAGCTAATCAACTCAAAAAACCTGCAAAGGTTTCCTGAGCCTTCAAAATGGTCTCTCAGTTTGGTTCACTAGGCTACACAATCATGGGGAAGACTGCTGATCTGACAGTTGTCCAGAAGACAATAATTGACACCCTTCACAAGGAGGGTAAGCCACAAACATTCATTGCCAAAGAAGCTGGCTGTTCACAGAGTGCTGTATCCAAGCATGTTAACAGAAAGTTGAGTGGAAGGAAAAAGTGTGGAAGAAAAAGATGCACAACCAACCGAGAGAACCGCAGCCTTATGAGGATTGTCAAGCAAAATTGATTCAAGAATTTGGTTGAACTTCACAAGGAATGGACTGAGGCTGGGGTCAAGGCATCAAGAGCCAACACACAGACGTGTCAAGGAATTTGGCTACAGTTGTCGTATTCCTCTTGTTAAGCCACTCTTGAACCACAGACAATGTCAGAGGCATCTTACCTGGGCTAAGGAGAAGAAGAACTGGACTGTTGCCCAGTGGTCCAAAGTCCTCTTTTCAGATGAGAGCAAGTTTTGTATTTCATTTGGAAACCAAGGTCCTAGAGTCTGGAGGAAGGGTGGAGAAGCTCATAGCCCAAGTTGCTGGTGTTGGTCCATTGTGTTTTTTGAAAACCAAAGTCACTGCACCCGTTTACCAAGAAATTTTGGAGCACTTCATGCTTCCTTCTGCTGACCAGCTTTTTAAAGATGCTGATTTCATTTTCCAGCAGGATTTGGCACCTGCCCACACTGCCAAAAGCACCAAAAGTTGGTTAAATGACCATGGTGTTGGTGTGCTTGACTGGCCAGCAAACTCACCAGACCTGAACCCGATAGAGAATCTATGGGGTATTGTCAAGAGGAGAATGAGAAACAAGAAACCAAAAAATGCAGATGAGCTGAAGGCCACTGTCAAAGAAACCTGGGCTTCCATACCACCTCGGCAGTGCCACAAACTGATCACCTCCATGCCATGCCAAATTGAGGCAGTAATTAAAGCAAAAGGAGCCCCTACCAAGTATTGAGTACATATACAGTAAATGAACATACTTTCCAGAAGGCCAACAATTCACTAAAAATGTTTTTTTTATTGGTCTTATGATGTATTCTAATTTTTTGAGATAGTGAATTGGTGGGTTTTTGTTAAATGTGAGCCAAAATCATCACAATTAAAAGAACCAAAGACTTAAACTACTTCAGTCTGTGTGCATTGAATTTATTTAATACACGAGTTTCACAATTTGAGTTGAATTACTGAAATAAATTAACTTTTCCACGACATTCTAATTTATTGAGATGCACCTGTATTTTTTAATATATAATGAATGTATTATATTTTATATATATTTTGGATTTTTTAATAATCATTGCTTTAACAAATGCAATATTCTTTAATAAGGATGCATAATTCAAATAAGCATGCTGTATTGCATTCACATCAAGTTGCATTAGTTTAACCAGACTTCCTACTGATATAGTGTTTGGTACAGTGCTGTTATATTTGATATGTAGCAATTAAAGATCATTCTGTTTCAGGTCAGTACTACATCAGAGACCATCTGGGAGAAGAGGTCACATCCTGGTCACCAGGTGATACCTCCAACAATACTGAATGAAGAAGACTATCACGAAAGTTCCAGGCTGTTGAAGGGATACCTTGCTTGTGAATTTGATCACAAGGACATTTTAAAGTCCTTCCCAGGATTGTGTAAATTATCTCTGAGGGTGAATACTGCATTACCTGCTCAGCTGCCTGTGAGAGGCTGTTTAGCACAGCTGGTCTTTTTTTTTTTTTTTTTTTTTCTCTGGGAGCAAGACTGGACTCTTTTGAAATTTTGAAAACCAACTTCCACTGAAGTTGAAAAAAAGAATTTGCAACTTTGTTTAAACACAGTGTACTGCAGTTTTCTTCTGATGTTACAATTTTGCCTCATATGTGGCCAGTTTTTTTTTTTCAAGCATATAGGATATTTATATACTGTTTTTACCTCCTTTAAAGGATTAATTTTACTTTTACTGAATTGTATTTTATCAGGGTATCTGTACTTTTACTCAACTACAGGATTATCATCCGTTTTTTAAAATAAAAACATTTTCATAATCAGCATTTTTATCTTGTCAGTAAAAATATGTACATTTCTTGTGAGCGTTATGCTTAAAAATTTCCAATGGGGTAAGCAAAATAAATGTAACAAGATATATTCTCTGGAAACAAGTCTTATTACAAGTCAGTTGATTTTGTTTTAAGGATGTTTAGTTATTTTTAATGGAAAAACGAACAAATTATTCATCTTAGAATTTTTTTTATTATTATTTTATTTTTATTTTTATTTGCAGTGAATAAAGTTATCTAGAGCCTCTTCTTTACAGTGAGTAACTAAAGATGTGCCTTGTGGCAGCCAACACCTCACACCATCACACACACTTCGCATGAAAAATTCAAGCTTCTCACTTACACAAAATGATACTCAAATCGCATTCTCATCAATAAAGAGCTGGGATGAAAAAGAGAGCAGCAGAGCAGGGGACAGAGATAGATATGTTCAACTACATGTGTAAGCAAACACGTGTGTGTTTGAGTATTCATGTTTAATGAGCTCCAAGAGTTATTCAGTATTAAAGGAGGAGAAACACAGATTTTGTAAGCATGGGAGTTTTAAGTCTTCCCGCTATTTACAAAAATACTATGTGAAACAGTATGCATTATGCTATGATAGTAAATATCTCAAAGAGTAGTATGCTACATTGTTGTCACATGACCTCTTTGCGTTGTTTTATTCCGCAAGTGGCATCTAGGTATGCTCTCAAAAATAAACTTTTTGCATTTTCTATTCAGTTTCGTATAAAAAAAAAAAAAAAAAAAAAAAAAAAACAATGTCTTAATAGCCGAACAAACATTGAGTCAAGAAAGAAACATTCAAAAATATTGTTGATAATAGCACAGTCTACTATGTTGTGAAGTGCACTAGTAGTAGGTCATCTGGGTATTCCATGCATTGAAAAAAATGCCTACAATCAGGGTTGGGGAGTAACGGAATACATGTAACAGGATTACATATTTAATGCAAAGCATTAGTAACTGAATTCCACTACTGTTACCATTTAAATTGTTGGTAATCAGAAAGTATTATGATTACTGTAGAGATTACTTAGCATTTTATTATCATTTGTTTTATGTAGTATTTATTCTGTTGAGTTGTAGAACATTTATCTGTATAAATTATGCGATCAGAAGTAGATGACATTGTGTACAGTCTGTGGGGTTTTGCAGCAAGTTTGGAGCAGCAGAAATAGTTAACCTCTTGCAAATGGTCATGTGAACATTTAGGTTTATGCTAAGCTAAAATGCTATTTCTAGCCCTTTTACGTACATGCACCTGTAACCAGGAACGATTATATTTTTTCTATCAAGAAAATCATCGTAAGAATATCAACGTTAGATCATCAACATGAGATCATTTTTTTTTTTTTTTTTCTCTAGTAAGACATTTGATATTAGTTCAAAGATGTTCTGCAAAAATTTTATTCTGGATGAGATTGTATTGTTTCTCTGTAAAAATATCTGAAAATGCTTTAAACAAGATACATTTGATTTATCTTGTTTTAGAAACAACACTGCATAAGTTATAAAAATCTACCAGTGCTGAAGAAGTAATTCAAAGTATTTAGAATACGTTACTGACATTAAGTAATCTAACGGAATATGTTACAAATGACATTTTACAGCATGTATTCTGTAATCTGTAGTGGAATACATTTCAAAAGTAACCCTCCCAACCCTGGCTACAATGCACAGTATACATACTGCAGGAATAGTCAGTGAAGTATGGTAGTATGCTATTCTGAACATAGCCTATAAGTATGTATTTAGGCCAAACTATGTGTACATATGGGAAGGAGCTGAAACTAAAGATACATATTTGAGAAACATTGTGAAAGTCCCCTTGAGCAAACACTCCTTTTGAAAATCTCAGGGATATGATGACTTATGATAAATATAATTAGCTTACCAGCATTGTGCAACAGCAAGCTATAAAAAGCCCCTCAATGGGATATATGCATTAGCAACATAAATGAAAAGGTAAGTCAGTAAAAGGAATCATGTGTAATATAATTAAAAACATGACTGTAGCCTTCTAAACCAGTGGTTTTTAACTGGGTTCTGGCTCAAAAATGGGTCGCAGGTCTGTTCTGACCACCCTGATGTCATGAAACCTGACTGTGGTACATTTTTGCAAAATTATATTATGTGGTTCATTACACATATTGCATCAGTTCTGAGGTGAAATGTCAACTGTGTGGTGCTAAAACGTCCTGTTTACTTTCGTAACATCCGTTCCCTGATGGAGGGAACAAGATGTTGTGTCGATGTAGTGACACTAGGGGTCACTCTTGGGAGCCCCAAACACCTCTGCTTTTTAAAAAAAGGCCAATGGGAATTGGTGAGTGGAATTTGCATGCCACTCCCCTGGATATACAGGTATAAAAGGAGCTGGTATGCAACCACTCATTCAAGTTTTGTGCTGAGGAGCCGAGACAAGGTCCCGGCCATTTCAGTGGGTTGTTCAGTGTTGTGGCAAGAGGGACACAAAGTCTCATTCCCTCCATCCGGGAACGGAGGTTACGAAAGTAACCAGGACGTTCCCTATCTGTCACTCACTCGACGTTGTGTCGATGTAGTGACACTAGGGGTCCCTATACAAAACGCCACAACTAGCTGAACTGTGTTACGTGGACTGGCGGTGCGAGACGGGTAGACCGCTGTGTGCCTCGTAGCCAGCGCACCAGGCCATCACGTAACCTCCCCAATGCTCTTATGAGCATCGAATGGTCCTTCGAGAACAAGTCGACTTCCCAACAAATAAGGACAGGCTAGCCAGCCGTGGCCTCTTTTCCTCTTTTTTCTCCCCAAAAAGAGTGGAATTTGTTAACCGACTGGGGGCCATAAATGTCTATGTCATTGTCACTCCCAAGGGGAAGACACCGCCGAGACAACACCCCGGGGGGGGGGGGTATTTTGAGTGGAAATTCATCACATGGTCTTACCAAGTCTTGTCGGAAGTATGTCATGTGGAGAAGTTGCATGGTAGGTCCTACCCGAGTGGGGAGGAGTTTCTACAAGCATGGTGACTGGGGGCAGAGGGGCCTCTGGCCAAGGAAGACGCAGTTTACCGACAGTGAAACGGTTTAGCGGAAGATATATCACATGGGGTCACCTATGGGGAACCAGCGCATGTGGAGCACCTACCCCAATACAGGGCTTAGTTAGCACATGTACTGGGCCGGCAGCGAGTTTCTCCACAAACTCGTCTGCCACAGGGCTAAGGAGGAAATTCATCCAGGGATCACAACTTGTGAACACATCTGGGAATCAAAGGCGCACGTCTTCACCTCATGGGAGGTGAAAGGTGCTATGCGCAAGTGGTACACCCAGCCAGCTGTCCCAGAACTTACCTGTTCGGACCTGACAACACACGGGACGAAACCGGCTCAACCCGGAGATTATAGAACCTCACAAAGGACCCAGCCTGCTGCTCTGCAGATGTCTGCCAAAGAGGCGCCACTGGTCAGGGCCCAGGAGGCTGCTACACTCCTAGTAGAGTGGGCTCATAGCGCCATGAGGGCGGCACGTCCTGAGCGTGATATGCCATCATGATGGCATCAATGACCCAGTGGGTGATCCTCTGTTTGGAGACAGCGCTTCCTTTCCACTGTCCACCAAAGCAGACAAAGATCTGCTCCGAGATTCTAAAGCTCTACGTGTGATCCAAATAGATGCGTAAAGCACGCACCGGGCACAGCAACGCCAAAGCTGGGTCTGCCTCCTCCTGGGGCAACGCTTGCAGGTTCACCACCTGATCCCTAAACGGGGTCGTGGGAACCTTGGGGACATAGCCCGGTCGGGGTCTCAGGATCACGTGAGAGTAGCCCGGACTGAACTCCAGGCATGTTTCGCTGACAGAGAACACTTGCAGTTCCCCTAACCTTTTGATGGAAGTGAGCACCGTCAGGAGGGCAGTCTTCAAAGAGAGTACCTTATGCTCAGCTGACTCCAGGGGCTCGAAGGGGGCTCCCTGTAGAGCCCGAAGGACTACAGAGAGGTCCCATGTGGGGATGAGACGTAGTCTGGAGGAATTAAACCTCCTAGTGCCCCTCAGGAACCTGATGATCAGGTCATGCTTCCCTAAGGACTTACCGTCCACTGTGACGTGGTGTGCCGCTATAGTGGCTACATAGACCTTCAAGGTGGAAACGCATATTTGCGTAGTCCAGGGAGCCAGCTGTGTACCAGCGCATCTATACCGAAGGATGCCTCGGTCAGGGCGTACCAAAGCGGGCAGTGGGCCCTGGATCAACTGGCCATGCACAACTGACATGTGACCCAGAGAACAAGGAAACCACTCTTTTGTTGAAGTTTTGGGTACTGCAGCCTCTTGGACATGCGGAAAAAAATGAAACAAAAGATTCTCCTCCCAGCCCTCCACCGGGGGATGGAGTGGTATGTCTACCAGCTCCGTAGAAGCGGATCTCCTTGTCCCTGGGTCACCCGTCTCAGGCGCTTCGAAACCTTCCTAGGGTTCTTGGCAGCCGGCTGTGAGACGGATGGTGTCTGCTTCCTGCGGTGCGCTCCACGCCGGGGCCGGGCCACAGGGGCGGGCTGTGGCAGAGCCGGTGCTGTTGCTGCAGGAGGATGCCCTTGGTGACGAGCAGACGGGGTGCGGGGTCTTGAGCCACGCCGGGGCAGGATGTGCTGTATAGCCTCCGTCTGCTTCTTCACCGCCGAGAACTGCTGGGCAAAGTCCTCGACGGTGTCGCCGAACAGGCTGACCTGGGAAATGGGGGCGTCAAGGAACCGTGTCTTGTCAGCCTCTTTCATCTCGACCAGGTTGAGCCATAGGTGGCGCTCCTGGACCATCAGGGTGGACATCGTCTGCCTGAAAGTCCGCACCGTGACCTACGTCGCCCGGAGAGCGAGCTCAGTCACCGAGTGCAGCTCCTGAATCAATCCCGGGTCAGAACTACCCTCGTGCAGTTTTCTTAGCACCTTGGCTTGGTGCACTTGCAGGAGAGCCATGGCATGCAGGGCTGAGGCGGCCTGTCCAGCGGCACCGCATGCCTTAGTCGCCAGAGACGACATAACCTTACAGGCGCTGGACAGGGGTCTCAGGCGGCCCTGCCAGGTGGAGGTGTTTTGCGGGCACAGGTGCACCGCAACTGCCTTATCCACCTGGGGGATCGCTGAGTACCCCCTGTCAGCCCCACCATCAAGGGTAGTGAGAGCACAGGCTGTGAAAGGTATCCCGCCATGACCTCGTGAGCTCCTCATGCACCTCTGGGAAGAAAGGGACCGGGGCGGGGTGCGGCCGTAAGCAGCGCTCCGGGCCCAGGAACCAATCATCAGGCTGTGAGGGTTCAGGGGGTGTGGAGGGTTCCACTCCAGCCCGACACACACAGCCGCCTGGGGCAAGCATGGCTACCAGCTGCGCGTCAGGCTGCGACTGGGCGACCACACCCGAAGGTGGGAGCCCAGTAGAGTCCTCAACGTCAGACTGGACAGCCCGTTCTCCGATGCTGCAATCAAGAGCTCATCCACTTCGCGAGCACCGAAACGAGATTGCGAACTCGCCCTGAGAATCGGAGAGGTAACGACCGCAACCAGGAAATGCACAAACGGAGAGGCATCTTTAAAAAGACGCTCTCTGTTAATGCCTCTCTTTTAAGAAGGGAAAATATACTCTTTTAGTAGGAAATATATACTCTTTTAGCTGCTGAAGCGCCCAGGGGCATTCTCTGCACTTCACCAGTGCAAGAGGGGGAGAAGCCGCTGTAATGCGCCATAAATCCAACAGCTTTTTGAGGTTAATGGATCAGCAGAGTAATTAAACTCGCTGAACACAACCGCTAGGCTCCGAAGAGAAAATCTGAATGAGTGGTTGCATACCAGCTCTTTTTATACCTGTATGTCCGGGGAAGTGGCATGCAAATTCCACTCGCCAATTCCCATTGGCCTTTTTTCAAAAAGCAGAGGTGTTTGGGGCTCCCAAGAGTGACCCCTAGTGTCACTACATCGACACAACATCGAGTGAGTGACAGACAGGGAAGCATGTTTACCTTAAACCTAAACTTAACAATAGTGTCAGAAAAGCAAATGTGTGATAAAAAAAAGTAATTTCTGAAGCAAGCACTTCATACATTTTGTGGTGCTTCTGTGACACTTTCGGCTCACGTGTCATCTTGCGTGCTCTTCAGAACTCGTACCCAGTCCTTTGCATCACAAGTGCAACGCTCTTTCAGTTGAGCTACCGCACAATTTGATCAAACTTGAGCAAGCTTGTAAATACAGTAAAAAATCATTGTTGTTGTAGCACCTCTAGTGTTCATTTTTAGCAGGGAACTGCCGCGGTACATACTATATATATAATGTGCCATATTAAAAACCATGAACAAAACTACACAAGGTAAAAAAAATCTAACCCTGACTATATTAAATGCGTGTTCACTTGCATTGAGGATAAACATGATTTGCACTGACAACAATGTGTTTTGAGCAGTGAATTATTTGCTAAAGCTTCTAAAGAGATATTTAGAAACCCTGTCAATTTTGAAACTGTCACTTTTCCTGTTCAGCCTAATGGTGTGCCTCTGCAGTTTATCATCATTTGAATAAATTTCAGTGTTTGATTTCATGGATCATTTTGTTTACTTTTGTATGATAAACAATTCAGGTACTATGTTGGGATGCCACTTGATGGCTAATTTAAAATCTGGGTCCTGAAACAAAACCAGTGCTGTAAGTAATTGTACAGCACTCTGTGGTCTTTATTAACACGTACTGTATGTGCCTGTAGTTTGAGCAGCTCTATGGAATTATGTTAATATCAATAGCTCTTTGGCGACCAGTCATTTTCCATGTTGTCGTCTTTTAATCTGATTTCTCCTTCCTTTTCTTCTAAATTTGTCTGCATCTTGGACTATGAGTAAGGCTCACTGGCCATCTAAAAGTTAGTCACCTCCAACGCACCACTTCCTCTCACTGGTGAAACAGGGAAGCCTTCTCTTCCTCTGCCTCGGCTTCTCCTTTTGCTGCCGTCTAGACCCCAGTAAACAATGTCTTCTCCAGAAGTTTATTATGAGAGCCGCAGTTCAAAGAGCACAGCGTAACATGAGTCCACAGACAGCGGCGAAACCAACATGCGTGCTCAATGTTGCTCTTTATGCTGGAGAAGAGAGAGAGAGAGCATGACAGCGAGGAAGACTTCAAAGTGACACGCCTCAGTCTTCACTGGCCCATTAAAAGAGAGGCGGGGGTCAGCGATGCTTGATTTCTCATGAGATGTGTGAGATGCCATCACAAAGATGCTTTTTAGCATGTGGGAAGAGTGAGAGTCTGTGTGAGAGAGACGGGTCATTTTGCATCTTGGTGCAGTTGCATTTTGGGAATGCTGCAAAGACCATCCACAGAGGAAATTGGTGAGGTAGAGAGAAGACCCAGACAGACTGAGAAATAAGCAGACAGACAGAGAGAGATTGTTATGGAAAACCCCGAAATTACCCAGTCGCAACAGGATGTTCAACCACAACAATGAAAATTGGGCAGTTCCTAATCGGTACAGTAATAATGAATGTGGGAAAATCACTTTCTTGTAGATGAAATATATGAAAACAGGAAGTAAAAAAAAAGATTTATTTATTCTACTCTAAAAGTCATTAGGCTGATAAAAGTAGCAACGTTTCAAACTTGACACATTTTTTTGTAGTGTAACAGTATTTCAGCTGATTTTAAAATAATGTAGCTTCGTCGGTAACTAGCTAACAATTTTTTAACAAGAAACGTTGACAGTAAGCTATATTATTGTTTGTTATGTTACACTACATTGCACACACAGCCTTACAATTGAGACATGAACTGAAACAATAATCAAACACACTTTACTAGAGTGTCTATCACTCACAAAAAGAACTAGGTTAATTTTAGCAAGATCTGATGGTTAATTTCAATGAATTGGTTTCCAGTACTGTAGCCACAAACCTCTGGATGGGTGGGCCAAAAGAAATGAACTCATATAGCATATGTTTTTTTAATGTTTAATTATGTCCAGGGTCATGTATACTGCAGGATTTAAAGACAATATCATTCAGACAATATTATTATTTTTTATTTCACATGTAATATGTGGAGTATTAGGAGGTCTTCTGGCTGCGAACAGATATCGATTATGCCTATTATATATGGATCTGGGGGCATTACTTGAGAAATTTCTGAATATTAAAGCATTATTGGGGTAGTGGACGGACAGAAGAAACTATGGTGATTTATAAGGTCATCATGATGTCAAATTCATTTTAAGTTGCGGGCAGGTTTGGACAAAGCCTACCAACAGAGAGCTCATGCATAGTACATAGTCCTGAATCACTTTATACTGTTTTACTGTAATAACCAATGTTAGGGTAAAACACACATTCATTTCTCTTAGCTTTGTAGTTGCAATAAGCCATATGAAATAGAACATTATAACCAAGTAAGGCCTAAAATAAATGTGAAAATGTAGTAAATAAATTTGTTTTTCCGTCAAACTCCAGCAACATCAAATCTGTATTAATGCATCATATCTAGGAGTGTAATGATTCACTCTGACAATGATTTGATTACGATTATTTTCATATAACAATTGCGATGCATTGTGAAATCTTTCATTTGATCATGAATCGATTCGATTATGTTGGAACGATTCATAATTATTTTCAAAAATATGCCGAAAAAAGATCTAAAGTTTTTACTGAACATTCATACTTTAGACAGCACAGAAATGCACCAGACTTAAACACTAGAGTCACAGATGCATTTAGGACCAAGCAGGTTTGGCTCATAAGTGTGGCTGCATATACTGAATATTACCAATGTATTACATGATATTTATTTTATAGATATTATTATGTAATATGTAGACATAATATGTGTAAAGTTGCTGGCTGGCAATGGCAATGATGAAGACAATGACGAAGTGTAGAAAGAACCCAAGTGCAGTTTATATACAAACGTGATAATCCAAAAAACTCTAACTACAGCGTGATCAAAACATAAACATGAACTTGACTAAAACTAGACTAGGCTTGACATAACTTGACTATAGACTTGACGTAACATGACTAGACTTGACTTAACTTGGCTTGGCTAGAACAAAGCACATCCACATACATTCAATACTTAACAAAAGACAATGGTGAACATGAGGGCTTAAATACAAGACATGGGAAAACATAAACCAATGAACAAACAGAACTGATAACAAGATAATTAAACAATAAACCAATGAAAACATGACACATGAACATGGAGGGAAAACAAAGTTTGCTTTCTTTCCCTTCAATCTCACATGCCATGCTCCCTGTTTGTTCAGAGAAGGTTAGTGAAATATGAGACAGTCACATTGGGTATTAATATAGTAATGATATAATGATTAAATTCCATAACCGATGCATCAAAATCTCTTTGAAAGATCGATGCACTGGGATGCATTGATGCATTTTTACACCCCTTATCATATGTAATAATCATTCAGTGAAGACTTAGAATCAACTGAGAAATTCCCTTTTTACCTCTTATATTTTCCACTGTATCTGTCTATGGTGTGAAAGAGGAAAAATTTACATTTGTGGGTTGGAATGCACGAGACCGTGAGTGGCGAATGGTGCCGCTGCGCGGATCAGATTAAGCTTATTTACAGGCTGTGTGTTTCACACCACTGATGTAGAGCACAGCTTGAACAGTACAGTATGTGGGGATATTGGGCCGCTTCGGTTAGGAGGTTTAGCACCAGCAAGCCTGAAAACGTGACTGTATTCTGGAAATAAGCCCCCCCCAAAAAGCTGCAACTGCTCATGTTTATAAGCAGTGACGGCTCATATTTCAAAGGAAAACAAAAATTTGAAGCAGACATGGCAACACAGTTTGGGTCGGCCTGAATGCCCAATGGGTGGCCTCAGCCTGCCCAGGTCCACCCGTGCCTATGCCAGTAACTGTCTCATTATGGATGTGAAATTATTTTACTATGTGAGGTTGCCTGTGACAACAGTAAATTACACAGTTTAAAAAAAAAAATATTTCACTGCACTTCAATCACAATCATGTATTCCAAAAAGCCATGCAATCAAATCTGATCATTTTAGATGTTGTCCCCTTAAATTGCTTCAATGTAGTTAGCTGCTTTTTGTTAGTAGCTTGTAGTGTTGCTAACTACTTTTTCAAAAGAGTAGTTTAACTGTAGTTCAGTCATGACAACTCTCTGAAAGTTTTGGCATGTTAATGTTGGTATTACATATTGATAGGATATTTGTCTTGGCAGATCTGTTACGCTGCTGCACAATTAAAAAAAAAACAAGACATGCCGCATCAAGCATGTACAACATGCTGCTGCACAATTAGACATAAATATAATCCCCATGTTGTAGATCTAGACAAATGGAGCTGGGAAGGTGGAGAGTTTCAGAGAAAATTCTCGTAGTGCGGTGCAGTGAAACCGGCTTACTTGGAAACTGAGCAAATTTAATGTTCATGCCAGTTTATAAAGGCCTATATCATGCCTATAGTCATGCCTTTCATGCCTAAACTAAGTCATTTTAGCTAATTTAACCCTTAAATGCCTACCTCGGGTCTTTAGTGACCCTAGACCTCATTACCCCCTTTACTTCATTCATTTTTGGGGGGAATTATGCACCCACCTCTTTTGTATTCCTCAAACTTTCTTATGAATAGTGTAACAATTGTTTTTTTAACTGCTTGATTACCACAGTTTTAAAGTATCTTCTCCAACACTGCAGAATCTTTCCCCTTTCCTCATTCCCCTCATTTCTCTTTCCTTTACATTCAGTGTCTTTTTGCCAGTTGCTCGTGTCTTGTCAGCGTGAGGTTTCGTGTTACCTCAGTTTCACCTTGTTACGGCCACATTCACTGTAATTTTATTCTTAATGCTTATACAGGCCCTGCAGTCTTCTGTGGTGGATTAGGGGTCGGTTGTCAGACACACGTTTTGGCATAACACAGAGGGCCACGTGTAAGGTCACAGTATCAGTTTGTGTTGCGGTACACTCTGTAAGGCCAGGTGTCACTGAAAATCCAGCACTGTCGGGTGTTTAGACAGAGGCAGCAACAGTCATTTCCAAAATGCCTGGAAGTTGAGAGGAGGCAAGTGTCTGGATCACTCCCTGACCCCTTCAACTACTGCCATGCTCAGCTGTCACAGGAGACGATATGTTGTGTTAAGGGCGGTGGGGCATCTCTGGTGTCTAAACAGGGCTTGTTTAGTGGGTGTTCTGACATTAGCACCTATGGGCTCTAAGAGTCTTTTTTTGGTTTAAAGGAAAAGTTAAGCTCAACAGAATTTGACCACAGGAAATAATTCCAACTTGTCAAAATACAAACAAAACACGTTGACAGAATGCACTTACAATGGAAGCGTATGTGGCAACCATTGTACTATCAACGTGATCACACAGAAAGTCTAAATTTTGCTACTGAATGTCCCAGTACCCTAACATAAGCCCCATTCTGATGAGTTCTTGACAAGCATCATCTCCCATCAGACATTTTTGCAAAAGTTTAGAAAAATAACTGTGGTTCGACAGATAGGGTGTTTTGCAAGCAGCCTTTGAGACATATGTTCTTGTCCCATGGTAAACATGAGTATAAGTAATTGCATTCATATAATGAAAGACAAGCTAAATTCTTAGGTTGTATTTTCTCTCTAAGATTAGGTTTAGGGTTGGGGTTTGAGTTAGGGCGTAGGGTTACTAAAATATGCATTCCTTTATTACAAAAACATCTCGCTTTTGGTGCTCCTCTGTGGAAATTTCACCTGGAAACTGGAACTTACATGTGCCCATACATTCAACAACTCTTCCAGCTTTGGCCACTGGGGGCAGTAGTACAAATTTAGCTAAGCACAGACTGATTTCAGCTGAAGAACTTTCGACCTACTGTCACCTAATTCACATTTGTTTTACGTATCACAGCAGTTTCCTGGTGAAATAAAAACTAGAGGCACTACAGCCAGTGTTGGGCAAGCTACTCAAAAAATTTAGCAAGCTAAGCTACCAACTACTCAACAGAAAAATTAGCTAAGCTAAGCTAAAAGCTACATTTCAGAGAAAGTAGCAAGTTATACTACAAACTACACAGCTACTTCATATTTTTTTTCAACCAGATGCATGGCGTATATGTCATAGACAAAGCATCTAAAAGACTTATTCACATGATGTTTAGCCACAGTACAACATAGTACAGTATAGTGCAATGCAGTATACAAGTATGCAGTATGGTGCAATATAATATGCATGTAAAAAAACATGTAAATTCATATTTATGCATGCTACCTATGTGTTCTAAATGAAAACTCACTATTCTTGAATTTTATTTTTCATATTTATACTACTACCTCTACAAACCCATACCCATTTGAACATAATTTACTTTGCACATTCCTGTATAAAAACTCTGTGCATATACTATTCATCTTATCCTGTAATTCTGTGTCTAGCTGTTGTATTTCTGTATGTACTGGAATCTTCTGATCAGAGGCCCACATTGTTATCTGGGCAATAACAATGTGGTATCTGATGGTATCAGACGGTAATACAATGGTACTTTGAGATACAATTACAATATTTATGTACTATTCTGTATTTACATGGTGCTTCAAATTTCTTCAAAGAATACCATGGTATTACCATTAGGGATGCTAACCGTCCGGTATAATACGAAATCATGCAGTATTTGAGGGAATAAAGTTCGTTCCATATGTAATCCATATGGGACGCCATTTGTCCCGTATATTAATGTCTCACACCCACGCTGCCTATAATGTTTCATAAATCAGGAAAATGGACCTGAAACACACACCTTTAAAGTGAGTCGTGTGAGATATTTGCTGTTAGAAGTTACAGGGACGCCACACTTGACAGAAGCGGCCGGGGAAAAGATCAACGAAAACCAGCGCATGTCTTCTGTCATGTTTTCAGTCAGAAGCAGGAGAACATATGGCATTTGAGAGCATGATAGTTGTTTCTCACCATTGTGATTTCAAAAACACCAGTAATTCATGACATTACATGACATTGCATATTTCAGTGCTCGTTCTGGAAGAGAGATTCAGCTAAATGATGGTGAGAAAAACTGCAGCACTTTTTTAAAGTAGGTTACATTACAGTACAGGTTTAGTCTTTTTTGAGATTGTTTTACATTTCCCTTGTCATAAACTATTTTTATTACCAAAACAATGACACTGTAATCCAAGGAGAAATACACTATTTCATGTTAAGCGTTTTCTCTCCCATAAAAATCCATTATGCATGGTTACTACTAAGACTTGTGCTGAGACAAATTATTTTAAAATACTATTTTTGACACATTAGTCATATTTGCCAAAATTGTAAGAGGAAGCCGGTTCTTTGAGCTTTAAAAATGGAAAGGGCTTAAGTTAATTAAGGGGAAGAAAATGCTTGACAGAAAAATATTGTCTTTCTCTATTGACTGCAGCTTCATTCTTTTGACAAAAAGTAGTGTTTATTAAAAGTGAAGATTTATAGAAATTATTTTTTTCCAGGACATTGTTTTAAAGTTATTTTAATTTTAAGCGTATTAGGGGATGTTCACACCGAACATGTTTTTGTGTCCGTCCACCCTGTTTGTCAATTGTTTTCTATGTAAACAAGCTTTAGGTGGACCTCTTTAACCTTTGTGCAGCATCTCATGCTGGAGCCCTGCTGGAAAAAAAAAAGTTCCATATTTAAAGCTGGAATGTCCCGTATTTGGCTAGTAGAAAGTTGGCAACCCTAATTTCCATGATAATTTGATATAATTACCACATTCATATACAACTGAATGTACATGGTGCATCAAGGTAATTCAGAGAATACCATGGTACTTCTCTGTATGATTACCATATATTAATATACTACTGTATTAACATGGTGCTCCCAGGTTATGGTACATGTCTAAAAAACATGGTAATGTCATGGTACTTTTTTATGTGTTTTTGTGTAGGCTTTGTGAACTGCTGCAGTGCTTAATGCATCATAACATTAATAAGATGAACAAACTATCAATGTACAAATCAAACTCACTCAAACTGCCCACCATTTCTTTTCCACACATCATTTTTTATTATATCCATGTATGCAGTTACAGACTAATTATATAGAACAGTGAAATCGCCCACAGAAACTTTAACTTCTCCTCTGTCTTGTCTGCACTTGACTTTCTTCTGCACTCCTATTTGTTGTCGCTCTCGAAAGTCGCTCTTCATTTGCATCAAGTTAAACTTTTCTCAACTTTGTCGTGTCACTCGCCACGCATACATCTAGTCGCCAGAGGTCGCTGTCGCTCATTTCGCCGGAAGTCGCCAGCTCTCATTGACAATGAATGAGATGAGGTTGCTTTGTCGCTGGAAGTCGCTGCATGTGTGTACGGGGCTTTAGGCAATATATTCTAATGTTTGCATTACATAACTAACCACATTTACAAATTTTTTCAACCATAATCAAATTGTATGCCAGCTCAATTGATAGAGCATAGCACTTGTGATGCAAAGGACCAGGGGTACAAATCCTAAAGAGCACAAAAGTCTGCATGTAAGCTGAAAGTGTCATAGAAGCACTACAAAATTACATGGTTGCTCTTCAGCAATTGTATTTTTCATCTCACATTTGCTTTTCATGACACTATCGGTTAGAATAAGGTTTACAAATGCTATAAGTGATTTTAGCCATTCTAGAACTTCCATGGGACCTGTTGAATTAGACATGCCCCTTCTTTACAAAACACTGGGCTCCAAAGATAGCATTGAGACAGTCACCACTGCACTGCGGAGGCACTGCTTCCGGATATTGCATTGCATAGTCCACCAGATTCAACACAAAGCGATGCCCGTGTGCTGTCCACTCTAATGGCCTGACGAGATCCATGCCAATTCTTTCGAAGGGGACCTCAATCAATGGAAGAGGGCGCAATGGTGCTCTTGGGGTGGGCAGCAGATTCACCAGCCGATATTCATTGCATGCCGCACACCACCTGCGAACATCCCCACGAATGCCCGGTCAATAGAAACGGGCCATTAGACGGTTTAATGTTTTTTCTTGCCCTAAGTGACCCGCCATCGGATTATGATGAGCCATATGGAACAGCATTTCCCGATGGCTCTTTGGTATTAACAGTTGGGTTGTATCCTCCTTTGTCTGAGTCTCCTGCTTCACCTGATACAACCGATCCTTCGAAAAATACAGGTATGAGAGTGCATTGTCCGGCTGGAGGCGTTGACTATCAATCACTTTCACTTGGTCAAAGGCTTGCCTAAGGGTCGCGTCTCGCATTTGCTCCAGAGGGAAATCCCCTGCAGGTAACCTCTAAGGGCGTGGGAAGCCACGGCAACTTCCTGACGTGGAGCTGACGTAGACAGCCCCGGCACCGCCTCCCAAGCCAGAAAATTGGACCCCACATGATACACTTTGTTACAGGGCCCATCCACACAAATTTCCCTAAATAAAGTTTCTGGCCAATTCGTACCCAAAATAAGTGGATTGGTGAGCGGGGAGGAACCGCTGCATATTGTCTATGCTTTTGCCCTTTGAATTGAATAGTGATGGGCACTAAGGGGTAATCGTGAATATCCCAATGAATACACCTTACCTTCACCTAGCGGCTTGTATCCAAAGCCTCGGATTGAACCAAGCTTTGGTGAATGGAGGTTTAATTACAACCTGAATCCATCAAGGCTTGATATGTACCCCCCTTAATACTCACAGGTATCCGGTACGCTCCTGCTCGATCGGGGGTGGCCAGTGGTGCGTCGGGGACCCGGACTAATGTCTTCACTTCCATTATGGGACATCGGTCCTGGAAATGCCCAGGTTCCCCGCAACTCCAGCAGACCGACTCAGACTTCACGCCCACACCCGCGGCAGCGGATTCACCAGCCTGTGGGGGAGAGCAGAGAAGGTTTGGGGAAACCAGCGGGATGAACGGCCCACGGGACCGGGCAACCATGTTTGGGGTAAGAATTCCCCGTTTTCGGGGAAGAGGAACAGGATGAGGGGAAGGGGATGGGGAGGGAAGAGAGAGAGAGGGAGAGAGAGAGAGAGAAGAAGAGGGCTTGCCGGCCCCCGAACACGCCGCCATATGGTCTTCAGCCAGCTGGACCTTCCCATCCTGCGACGCCTGTCAGCGGCACTGGACACACTCCATTGTCCCTTTCGGTAGCTGGGTGATGAACTGCTCCAATACCACCAGATTATGTATCTCCTCGGCTACGCGATCTTCAGCCAGCATCCACCTTCGGCAGGCATCACTGAGCTGTCGGGAGAAGGTGAATGAGCGGCCGTGCTCACCAAACATCAGTGTCCAGAAGTGCTGGCGATGCTGCTCTGGTCTACGGCCAACCTGGCTCTTTTCAGATCCAGGAGGTTGTTGACCGTAAGTTGAGGGCCCGCGAGTTTCCCCAGTCAGCAGTGGCAGTAGGCAGACCACCCACTGGGAGTTTGGCCACTTCCACGCCATCCGCTCGAACAGCTCGATGTAAGCCTCCGGGAATTCCTGTGGTCCCATCTTAGTGAGCGTGTACATAGTCACTGCTGGGGTCGTGGTGGAAGATCCCTCCTGGAGTACTAAGCTCTGTAACACCTACCGGTCCTCTGCTTGAACTTTGACCACTTCCTGGAATCTCCGCTCCTGTTCCCTGCGCAGCTCAAGTAGGGCCAGATGTTGAGCCTGGTGGATGCCGGCAAGGGTCTTGAAGATTTCAGCCAGCGGCGAGGACTCCATGATGATGTATCCTTCCTCCTAAACAATCCCGGGTTTCTGCACCACTGTGATACATCACTTGCTCTCTACTGAAGACGGAAGCGGGAGCCGGGTAAACAATCCAACGTACGTTTATTTTTCTCACAATTTTCAGCATTAACAACTTGCTTTTCAGCACAACATAAAATGTATGGAGACATTTTGGAGCATCTCAGTTGTGTTGCGTCATAAACATACCGTTTTTAGGTTGCTCTGTCAAAGTTTGAAACGTAGAAAAATGTGTCTTGAGATCCCTGCTTTTGGATTTGCGCTCCATCAAACTGTGGTTGTATACAAGAATGTTCTCATCTTATGTTGTCTGCTCTCTGTAAATGTGGTTTGTTTTCTGTCTGTATCAGCTGTGCGTTGCCTATAGTGAGTTTCACTTACTGCTCCCTGAACTTGGACTTACTTGGACCGGGGACATGATTAATTACGTTAAAACATTTTGAATTAACTGAATTAACATGTTAAATCGACAGCCCTAATTTTTATATAGTTCAAGTGGTCCTGTGAATTGGATTGTAGTTTTATTGAGGAAAATGCAAGTGTAAGTGATAGCCCCTTTACTGTTCATTATGGTTGTCTATTTATAATTTAACACCCACAGGATGACATGTACCAGCAGTTTATGCCCTTTTTCTTGTCTTTGTTTCGGCTACTGGCCAGTGTGTCTGGAGGGTGATTGAACTGTTAATATTTTTTAGTATAAAAGTGTTACATACTTGCTTTTTTATGAACTCAATATGGCATGTTGTGTACATGTGTAAAAGTGCAGTTTTAGCCTTGGGGAGCACCAGCACAAGTGCGTGTGTTGCAGTTTGAGCCTGTAGGGGTTAAAGAGACGGCAGTGAACAGGTGGTTTTTTTAAGTTTGACTAACAGTTCATAGTGCTAAACAAAAGAGAAAGTTATCCTAACAGCACATGACAACATGCAACAGGAATTATTACAGCAGATATTTCTGTATGTGTGTCAGTATGACTGTTGTTTTATTATTCATTTGTGTGTATTTATCAGAGATGTGTTCCATCAGACTGGTCATGTTTGTCTGTCAAATTAACATTTTATCTACAGTATGTTTTATCTATGTCTATGCTACATGTCAGCTATGTTCCAAATCCTAGCTGTCTCACTGTCTACTCTCTACAGAGGCAGCTGCCTTCTAGTGTTGCATTCCATTCAAAGTCAGATGTGGAATATTCCTACTTGATATCTCCGATCTCCAACCATAAAGGCATTCCATTGCCAGATGCTCAAAAGATGACGTGTAAGGAAACAAATCTGCACTCCATTAGCTTAGCAGGGGTTCGACTGTCACCAGAGACATCTCCGCAACCCAATTGATAAACAATGCTGCAATGCTAGCATTTGTGCTACAGGTGTCAAAAAAAAGAGTACAATTTACCGTGTTTTGTATGCCTGTCTCTGCAAACATTTAAGCAAGCTTTAATATCATGCAATGATATATTAAAGCAATGTAGGAACATTGACTCATTGATCTATATTATTTAATAAAAATTGGTCTTTATCCCTAACTTTGTACATCTCCCTGGGGTGCTGACATGTTTATGTGATGTCACACATCTGCATCTTTGCAAAATCAGAGTTGAAGATTTCTGCATGAGTTTCCAAGTTGGAAATATGACTTCAAGTGTCATTTCATTGCACCTTTCCTAGTAGGAAGTTGGAAATTCTGACAGTCAGAGTTGAATGGAATGCAGCATAAGGCAGCACACTACCATCATGGAATCTCTACATAGGCAACAACTCTCTTTAACGCACACTTACACATGCCGCACAAATAGCACTCCACACATGAAGTGCACAAGAGACTCGTTAAACACTAGCAGTGGTTTTAGTAGAATTTGACATTAGCATGTTGCTAAACTTATAGCGTGTTAGTCTAATAAGCATAAAAAATACACACCACACAAAAACAGGTGCACATTAATGCACAGGCTTACCTGAGCTTAAGCCTAGGGCCACCAACTCCCAGAGTGTATAAGAGTGTATATTCTTTATTAATGTTCCAAGTTGTTTCATTGCTTGGTAACCTTGAACTATATGGTAAAAGCCATAAACCACTCACGGCTGTATGTTAGAGTATTTTATCATCGGAAAAGGGGTTTTACGCACTTTCCTTCACGTTAGACCAGCCCTTACACATGGTAAAAATATCTTGGATAGGCTTGAGGATTATGTTGGTATTTGTGTACAGGCATGGTTTAGATTCTATTTATCCAACCGTGACCACTTTGTTTGTGTAGACGAGGAATTTTCAGATCAAGTAGAAGTATGGAGTGCCACAGGGCTCAGTACTAGGTCCTCTGCTATTCACCTTGTATATTCTTCCCCTGGGAGACATTATAAGGAAACTTGGAATTAGTTTTCACTGTAATGCTGATGATACTCAGCTTTATATTTCTTAAAGACCTGGTGAAATTTCCCAATTCTCGAAGTTAGCAGAGTGTATCAATGATATCAAAGACTAAAAATGTCCTTCTACTCAGTTCTGACAAAACAGAGCTATACAAGCGCTATACAAATAAAAATGACTTGACTTGACATGACTTTGGTCCAGTTTTTAACAAAGTCAAGTCAAGTCATTTTTATTTTCACAACACATAGTTTCAAAGCAGCTTTACAGAAAATTTTGCTTTAACAGAAAACAAAGTTGCAATATTTGTAATGTTTTAGAGTCATCTTTGTGCGATTTGATAAAAATGTGATTGTGCCTTAATATAAATAAATAAGTAAATAATAATTGTATTTAGACATTCAGTGTGCAAGCTAAAGGCGACTGTGGCAAGGGACACTCCATAAGATGTTGGTTAATGGAGAAAAATAACCTTGAGAGAAACAAGGCTCACTGTGGGGGCCAGTTCCCCTCTGGCTAAACAGCATGAATATAATGCCAATATTAGTTATTTATGTGCAGTGCATGTCATGGTTTAAATGAGTAAAATAATTAAGTTTTAAGGGCCAATGTTTAAACAAAAAGATTTTGTATGAACTGTAAGATTAATGTCATAAGTCTTTGAAATCCATCCTGAATTAACTACGGAAGTGCACACACCTTTGTTATTTGGCTGATGATGGTTAGTTGTCAATTAATTTATTGTCTGTGTATTCCATTTTAAGAGTGTAGTCCATCCTTTGACCAAGGTGATGCAGGAAGAGGTCAGTGAGGTGTATCACACTTTGACTGGCAGCTTGTGGCAGTTCATTTCGATAAAGTTCATACTAAGTCTAATGTTCAGGCTGTGGCCAGTGAAGGATCCCATGTCTTAGAGTTCGAGTTGGCATCAGCTCACTGACCACTGCTTGCATCATCTTGGTCATATGATGGACTACACTTTATTAAAAATGGAATACATGGACAATAAATTAATGCCAGCTATAGCCTTCATCAACACCACCCCCCCCCCCTCCCCCCCCGCAAAAAAAAGGACACTGCATTTACGCGCACTTCAGCAGTCAATTCAGGAAGGACTTCAAAGACACTTCAACCATTAATCGTATAGTTCAATCAATATCCTCTAGTTTTAAACATTACCCACAGTTTACTTAGTGAATACATGACTTGCACTGCACATAAATAACTAATATTGGCATTATACTCATGCTGTATATCCAGAGGGGAACTGGCTCCACTTGCTGAGCCTGGTTTCTCCCAAGATTTTTTTTTTTTTTTCATCTTATGGAGTTTTGGGTTCCTTGCCAGAGTCGTCTTTGGCTTGCTCACTGGGGGTCTAAAGACAAATCATTTTTAAATGATCATTTTCAGTCACGTTTTTAATTTAAACTGCACAATGAGGACTTTAAGACAACAGAAATTACAGCATCTATTTAACACCTGTAACGCCTCTCGTGGCTTATTGCTTTAATTTAACATATTTATTAGCCAAGGACAACATAGCTGACAAATTATAATCATAGTTATTGCTTTATCAGAGGAATGCTTTTACTTTGTATCAATATTATAATGATATAATGTGTATTTTGTTAGGCACAGTCTTTTCCAATACTGCGCAACAGAAACTTTTAGTGGTCTCATGCCCACATGTGGACTTTTACAGGCTACTTTCCCTAAATGAAGACCACGTTTGGTTACGTTTGTTATCCAGAGATGTTAACCTGTAGTGCACTGATTTTTCCTCCGTGAACTGCTCGATCTGTATGTGTTCAAACACAAGATGAGACTGTGGTGTGTTGTGTAACGGTGCCCTTCTAGTGTGCTGTTTACTCTGTAAGACACGAGCGCTCGTAAATAAGGAGAAGTGGCCGTGCGAGATGAAAGCAGCAGTCCTGTCGTCTGTGCCCTGCCAGCCTCTTATTAAAAGCCTTTTACATGTAAACAGTCCAGCTTGTAAAACACAAAGCAAAGCCTTGCCTTTTAATTTCACCTGTTTTCCCCTCATATTCACTTATTTGCTTTTGTTCTTAACAGATATTAGTAATGTTTGCCTTCCAGAGCTCACAGTAAGGTACAGCCAGCACTGTTTGTTTCTTTGCAAGTTCATGAGGCTTTTTGTAGACACTAAAAATATTACTGGAAAATATAATGTACACAGATAATGAAACGATCCTACTAAGCATAAATGATGTGTTTTGTGAGAAGTTTCCTCTGTCGTTTGATATCCATCATAAATTTACTAAAGAAATCATGAACACTTGGTGAACAGGTTTTTGAAAGTAAAGAAAATAAACTGTTTTGCATCTTGATCATTTCACATGGCACATGAGGTATGGGAAGTATCATTTTCTCAGCTTTATGCAAAAGAGGCCTCTGCTACTGTAGAAAATCAAAAAGACATAACAAATTATTTATGAAAATAAACTTCTGATAATGATCTCCCTCTTCTCTTTTATTGCTGGCAGCAGGCAAAACAAACTAGTGTGCAGGGAAAGGAAAATTGTCGTTATATCATTTCGTTTCTTTTTTTTTTTTTCTGTATCAATGTGTCAGTGAAATGAGCCGTCATATATTTACAGTCCAATATCCTTACTCCCTCTTGCATTGTTTTTTTTTGTTTTTTTTTGTTTTTTTTTAATCCATGTATTCATTTATTCATTCATTCATTCATTCATTGGTGCTTGTGTCTCTGTGGATTGGTCCATTTCTCATTCCTATTCTTCCCTTTTATCAACAATCACAAAAAAGTGATAAGACATTTTTGGGGTGCTGTTGTATGCCACTGAGCTCTACTGCACACTCACACACATTTATTTAGCTAATTTTGTTTGACTACACACTAGGGTTGGGAACCGAGGACCGGTTCTTATTCAGAACTGGTTCTTTTTTTTTCTTTTCTTTTTTTTATTACAGAACCAAATTACTTTTAGTTAAAAGACAGTGTTTACTGCACTGCTATTCTGCAGCACCGCAACACCATTACTGAATCTACAGCGTGAAATATAAAGCGCAACCAGTGTAATCCAATTCCCGAACGAATGGCTCTCATGAGCTGGTTCTTTTGATCTACAGCACGAAACATACAGTGTGACAAATGTAGTGCGATTTCTGAAGGAATGAATCTTATGAGCTGGTTCTTTTGAATTTACAGTGATTCCAACTGACAGCAGGAACAGTGTACGCTGATTCCCGAATAAATGACTCTTATGAGCCGGTTCTTTTGAATCTACAGCAGAAAACATACAACGGGACAAGTGTAGTCTGATTCTTGAACAAATGACTCTTATGAGCCGGTCCTATGAATTTAAAACACAAAACATACAGTGTGAAAGTTTAGTCTGATTCCTGAATGAATGACTCTCAGGAGCTAGTTCTTTTGAATTTATAGTGATTCAAACAGACAGCTTGACCAGCGTAGGCCGATTCACGAACAAATTACTCTTATGAGCCGGTTCTTTTGAATCTACAGCACTGAAAACACAACCTGACCAGTGTAGTCCGATACCTGAAAGGATGACTCTTATAAGACGTTTCTTTTGAATCAACACTGATTTAAACATACAGCGTGATCAGTGTAGTCCGATTCCCAAATGAATGACTCTTATGGCCAGTTCTTTTGAATCAACAGTGATTCAAATATACAGCGCAATCAGTGTAGTCTGATTCCCGAACAAATTACTCTAATTAGCTAGTTCTTTTGAATAACATACATTGTGGTCAGTATAATTCGATTACCATACAAATGATTCTTATGAGTCAGTTCTTTTGAATCCACAGCACAAACATTGTATTCCGATTCTCGACCGAATGACCCTTATGAGCCGGTTCTTTTGAATCTACACCACACAACATACAATGCTACCTTCCGAATGAATTACTTTTATCAGACGATTTCTTTTTTGTTTTTTGTTTTTTTGTTTTACTGAATCAAAAGCTTACTTAACCGCAATTCATTAATTTCAACATGTCAAACTCATGAGCCTTAAATCAGAACAATTACTGACTGATTGTTAATTTGACAATGTGTAGAATATACACATTATTAGTTTTGTTAATAAGTGGTAAAAATGTATATCTTATTAAAAAATGTTTATAAAAAATCATTCTGTAATGCCTGCAGTGTATTAAATGTCTTAAAGTCCTCAGTGAATAGTTTCATTGAAAAACTTTTATAAAATTAAAAAAAATTTAAAATTACTTACTAATTTTGTCTTAAAGCCCCCCCCACCCCCCCACCCCCCAAACCTTACTATATGTTTTTCCATTTGAAGACATCCCCATAGGTAGTTTTTTACCCAAATTATAGCTAAATGAATCCACTCTAAGTGTGTTGTGTGTTTATGTGTATGTTTGACCTATATCAGTATAAAAGGGAAAGCATCCATTCAACATTCAAGCTCATCTGTCCTGACCCATAACAAAAATCAGCTCTGCTCATGAAAGCATTCAGTTTTCAGGCCTGGGGCTGAGGGATGGCCTTTGAAGTGACACTCTATCTGTGTGTGTGTGTGTGTGTGTGTGTGTGTGTGTGTGTGTGGTGATAGTAATCTTTCACACTCTCACACAGGGTTGTTTTGAGGAGGGAAATGGAGGCTCTTCCTTCTGGTGACCCAGGGTTCATAGATCTCCTCTGTTGTGTGTGGTACAATGCATTTGTGCCGCTATCTGCCGTGAGCTTAGCCTTTTGCTCAGGCGTCATTAGTGTTTAGGACACATCACACCTGTCGTGAGATAAAGTGATCAGTTATATCAACTCTAAACTTCCCAACTGATATCTCTCTCCTCCGGATGTGCTGATAGGGAAAGAATGAGATGGATGGATGAAAGAAAGAAGGAAGTGTGTTTCTGTGTCGACAGAAAAGTGATTCACCAACCGGAGGAGAGGACGACACCTCATCAAGTGTGCTTGGGTTTCTGAGATCATCATATAAAAATGCATTAATACAATAAACAAATGCATTGGAGGAATGAATTGGGAACACACCAAGAGTTAAAGTGAATCTTTATCTAAAATATTACTTGTTCAAACCTTTGTTTGTAATTTTTATTTGCTCCAGGTTTTCATTATGCAAAAATAATTATATTGATTGTTTTTCCTAGACAGCAATGAGATTTAATGGAGAGAAAATAGAGAAAAAGAGGCCAGTGATCTCACATGTGTATCCTCTAGAACAGGGCTCTTTAACTACTTTCTAAAGGGGCCAGATTATCCAGATGAAAACCTAAAGGGGGGCAGTATTTCTCTTATCTACCACTTTTATTGTAAGTAACATGTTAACATAAAAACAAAATGGTTGAGGGTTTCTTCAAAAAAAAATTCTGGTCTGGACATAAATTCCTTTTACTCTTGCTAAAACACAAACATGATTTAACACTCTCAACATACAAATAGGTTTTGATGAACTTTATTTACTAAAAATTAAAACATCATTACTTTGAAAATAAAAACAATGATAATGTTAACGTTTAATGGTTATTGTTAACAAATGATCAACCCAAATAAGAAAAGAATGGTCATCTAATCTAGAAGTGACATTTTACATAAGAATACATTTAAATGAAATTTTCTTTTTGAAAAAAGAAAAAAAAAAGGTATATTCCTCCTTTTCCTCTAGAAAAATGAGTCCTGCTAATATTGTGAATTTGCACACAGGAGTCAGATAACTGTACAGCTCATTGGTAAAAATGGAGAACAATCTGATTTGATGATGTTCGGGATAGAGAATGCTGACTCACATCTGTATATAGAACATAGTCAGGATATTTTCATGTATGCAGGTTTAGTGGTGCTTCACGTTATCACTTTTTAAGCACTAAAGATCATGAGATATTTCCATTCAGTGTTGGGTAATGTTACTTTTAAAAGTAACTCGTTAGAATATTGCATACTTAAAAAAGTAACTAAATTAATTAAAAAGTTCATTTTTATGGAAAGTAAAGCATTGCTTTACTTTTGCGTTACTTTTGTGTTACTTTTTTCTCATAGCCACTTTCTCTTCAGCTATGCTATGCGTTCCATACAAATAAGCCATGCATTGCATACAAGAGATATTACAGGTCATGCTAGCTACTGTACAACACTCATGTCAAAACAACATAGTAAACAAACAGATATTTAGAAAGTAGGTCTTCACATCATATTTATAATAAAGAATCAATAACATGAATATGCATGATTTGTTTTTCCATCAACATGGCTGCCAATATGAATAAAGCAGCAAAATCCAACACTTGAACCTGCATCATATATGTCATCATGTGCTGTGCCCATCGACAATGTCAGAGTCAACTTAAGATTCAAATTTTCAGATTTTTCAAAAGTCATGATAAAATTCAGTGGGGAATGTCAGTCTAACATGTTCAAGGAATAAGTCTGATGAACAAATGAATATTTTTCACTTAAGTCATCTCAGTGCATGCTTGTTTTGAGCTGATTCACAGTGCGTACAGACGCCACTGGTTGATCACATACAACTTCAAAGGCTCATTTTGATACATTTTGAATGGAATAGTTTTTTATGCTATCAAAATGTCATAAAAACGGTTTATTTCATGAATCAAACTACTTGTTTATTATAAAACAAAAATGTAGAATATTTTTAGAAACAAGACATTTTCGCTGCATACACAATCGATGTAGAACGTTACTTGGAGCCACTGATCCAGAGTCAGCTTTTCTCATCCCATTCTCCCAGTTACGGGGACCTGTAACACGGAGCAGTTCGGCTGCATAAGTCCGTGAATTTCACGTTGTATGTATCTGTATAATCATGCCATGGCCATGGGAAGACAACTCCTGGCTAATGCCTGTGCTATATTGTACCACGAAAATGTGCGTTTACACACTTTTAAATGTAGCCTACATGAATCAATCACGAGAATCAAAGTTTAATTTACCTGAATGTTAAATGTTTTGACAAAATGTTACCTTATGAGGAGTCTGACACATTTCCTAACTCTTGCTGTGATTGTCATGACAACGGCAAAGTTTATGACGGCTGCACATGTAAGCTTCAGTGCACAATAAATCAACCGCTGCAAATGATGAGTACAACTTGATTCCACTGAAGCGTTCAGATTTACACCGATGAGTTTTGTGCTGAGACCGTATGGTGTTTCAGATTAAGAGGCCATTTTATCAAAATCTGGAGGGCCAGATATAGAAAATTGGCAGTCCAGATTTGGCCTTTGAGCCACCAGTTGATTATTCCTGCTCTAAAATTTTCGAAGAGATCTCAACAATGTCTCAAACTTTGCTCAGATTTGCAATGATCCAAATCTACAATTAAAAAGATGTTGGATAAATGAATGTTTCCACTTTTAAGGGTTTATAAAGGAGTTCATCAGTGGCTAATAAGTAATTTACAAATGCATTTCTAAATCATTTATATACATTTATAGCAACTTTCATACAGTACTTGCCAATTAGTGAGCATTTTACATGTTGTAAATGCTTAATAAATACACATATTCATACTTATATTAATAATAAAAAAACAAAACAAAAAAACATGCTCTAATTCATGATTTATGTCACAATACAGCACAAACAGAGTATTATAGTGCGGTTAAAAAGAGGGATGATGTCATTTTTCTACAGTCTGCTATTGTTTATATTCACTACTGTAATGTCTTGACTCACTTGTGTTGTCACGTTGATGTCAAAAGAATTATGCTAATGCTGCTTACCTAGTCCTAGTTACCTTAAGTCCTCTGCAGAAACACTTTTCAGCTCATTCATGCTCATTCACAGCATACTGCATATCACATAATAAAACCCGATGACCATTAAACTACACTGAACTTTATTCACATAGGTTTCTAATGTTGGAAACTCCTTAATAAATGCTTCACAGCTGTCCATTTAACATTAACATCGTTACTACTGTTGAATAAGTGTTATTAAGTATTTATAACATTTGAGGTAAAATGGCACACTATTTGGTAAGTACTGGATGAAAATGACCCTTTCTATGCATGTAATTAAAACAGCATATCAATGATTTACAATGCATTTTTAAATGAATTATAAACCATTAAAAAACAAACAAAAAAAAAAAAAACTAAACATTATAAAGTATAAACAGAGGGAACATAAATGTTAAATGTTATGGATTAATACAGATTAATATATCTCTGTACACTTACTGTCAGCATTTTACAATTTTATTTTATTTTAGTTCCAAGAAAAACATCTGAGACAAAGTTGATACTTATATAAAACATAACTGAGAACTCCATCAAGTCTCTTGAGCTCTAAAAGAGCAATCTTTGAGCAATAAAATTGCTCTGAGGAACATTGTTGAACAGGTTTACTGTTTTGCAATGACAGGGATTTGTCGGTATGCCAAAAAGAAAAGCATGGATTTGAGTGCTAAATTCATCATATGTCTTGCTTATAAATGTGTGTGTGTGTGTGTGTGTGTGTATGAGCAGTAGCTAAGTGTGTGTTAGTCATCATGCAGAGATGAGTGTGTGTTGTGCTCTTATCTTAATGGAATCAGAGGGCGGCTGTTTGTTTAGCTGAGGGCTGGGGTGTGGTACACTCCATTACAGAGCTTTTGTCATGCTAACCAACAGGCTCAGTGTGGAGCTCCCCACTGGGCTGCAGCTCTTTTGTGTGTGCTGCCCTCTCAGCGGGACTGTCTACATGGCACGGCAGGAGCAGGCTGGGGGGCGTCGTGCCCCTGCGTCAGGCCTCGAGTCTTGTGTGATCCGTGGGGTCCCTCTGATTAGCAGATCCTCGACCTGCTGGTGTCCCTCGGCTCTGAGCGGCCCCGTCCCATCCGTCACACACCCTGTTTATCCCCAGCTCTCCCTCTCCGCTGTGGATCATGTGAGGTCGGTCCGAGACCGAGAGCCTTTCTAAGACAAATTTAAGCGATTTAAGGATTTGCGTTGGGCTAGATAATGTGCCATTTGTTGCAGCCCAACACCCCCCTCCTGATTCTGACTAATGAAGTGAACTCCAAACTCTTTAAGATTTGAATAGGAAATTGTATATCAGTACAAAACAAACAAAAAGTGAGGGTCACAAGTCTGGCTCTATTTGGGGTGAATGTCACAAAACCTGTCAAGAACATGTAATATCCCCCCACCAATAAAAAGAAATAAGAAATTGTATTTTGCATAAAGAAAATTAAGCCTATTTTAGAACAATTGTTAAGGTTATATAAAAAGGTTCATCTATGACTAAAGTCAATGATATGCAGTCATAACAACATTAATAAAAAGGGTGACTTTCATGCAAAATTTGACAAATAGTGAGCATTTTAACTTATATGTAATAAATGCTTAATAAATACACTTATTAATACTTCTATTGTTCAAAATGATAAAACATCATAATTCAAGATTTATATCACAATGTAGCAAAAATCGTCTATTGTAGTGAGATTAAAAGGGGGATTATGCGTTTTTGCTACAGGCTTTACAATAAAGAATGTTGACCATCAAACCATACTGAACTATATGTACATAGGTTTCTAATCTTGGCAACTCCTTAATAAATGCTTTATATGTGTCAACTCTACATTAAGGTAATTTTTTTTAGGTTACTAATCTTAAATAAGTGTAATTATGCATTTATGACATGTGAGGTAAAATGGCTCACTATTGGGCAGGTGTTGCATGAAAGTCACCCTTTTTAGCATGTTGTTATAACCGCATATAAATTATTTATAATGCATTTGTAAATAAATTAAATAATGCAATTTTTACATTATTTTTTATTACAATTTAAGTACATTTCCCCCTCAAATTAACGTTAATGCAATGCGGAAAAAACATTTATTATTTAAATTGTAAAAGGTTTATACATCATGGTAGTGTTTTTCTAGTACTGTATTACATAAAAAATCTAATGAGAATCACTTATTTTTGGTGCTATTATATTGAGAATATTTATTAATAATTACAAACAAACTCAAACTCATTCAAATGCATTACAGTAATGCGAATTTGATGGGAAAGGTGCTTAATTGTCATGAAAATAATGTTACAATGCAAGAAAAAAAGTTTAATTTTTTTAAATGATTTTTTATTTTATTTTTACTTTTATTATTTTGGGGTGAAAAGTGGTCATGTTTTTATGAGTGTTACGGCCAGTGCCTTGTGTGTGTTTCTTCTCCTGTATGTGACGTCATGACTCTGCTACTTTTTCACTCTGTTTGAGTTTGATTGTTTAGGTCCGTCCTTGTGCACCTGCATCTCGTTGTATGCGTTGCTGATTATGCATAATAAGGATGTTGAAGCGGAGCATCGAGAGAGAGAGAGAGAGAGAGAGAAAGAGAGAGAGAGACAGAGAGAGGAGATTCACCAGCAACCAAGCTTTGTTTTGTTTTCCTTTTTTCTCTCTTCATGTTCTTAATTGCGGTTTTGTTAATTATTCTAGAAATATCGTTGTTTTATTTGTCTTATGATACATGTTTCCTTAGTGTTATGGACAGTTTTGTTTATTTAATAAATGTTTACGCACCGTATTTTGGTTTCATATGTCCTTCTTTGTACCACGTTCCCCTTCCTGGCGAATTTAAATAGGGGTTCGTAACAATGAGATTCACTCTTTCTCACCTGTCAATCTAATGGCCACCTCCCCATTCTGTGGTCATACTGGTTTTTCCTTCAACTCTAAATTTGAACAAGATTAAAATCTACTGATTCCATAGTCTTTCTTCTGTTTGAAAACGCACAATCCTCTCATTTCCTTATTCAACCTCAAACCACAATTTCATTAGTAGGCCTACAGTACACACACATATACAGTACAACTGTGTGAACTAGACAGCTAAACTTTCTCTTAAGTTGTCTATGTCTATAGAGTGAGTTTAGTTTTATAAATGTGTTTTGCTGCTCGATGTATTAATTGTGTTGCTCATAATGAGAGGTGTGGTCTTAAGCTGGAGTAGACTGTAAGGGACAGATTTGAGGGGGATTTGAGTGGTTGCAAACACTAAAACATATGTCTCTCCGGAGGAGGCCACAATGCTAATTTAAGAACAGTAGCACATCCCTCATCAGAGCTCTTTATGATCACCCACAGGGCAATGAGCACAGTAAATGAGCCCGGAGAAGAGAGAGAGAGAGAATGTGTCCTAGAAGACCTGACAACAAGTTTTCTCTGAAGGGATAAAGCAGCCACATTTATTTGTATTTGCTTTTAGGCCAAATATTGTGAGAAAATTGTCAGCATCATGTTACTTACTCTTTGAAAAATTATGTTTTGTAATTTTAATCCATGAATGTGATTTTGTGTGATTCAGCAGGAAGCTGTCCACAAACTAAACTTACAGTATTTGCAAATCCATCTACTTACAGAACATAGTTTTCTCTCAATGGATATTTAATTTAATTTTAACTAATTAAAGAAATGGAATCTGGGCATCTGGGTAGCTCAGTGAGTATTGACGCTGACTACCACCACTGGAGTTGCGAGTTCGAATCCAGAGTGTGCTGAGTGACTCCAGCCAGGTCTCCTAAGCAACCAAATTGGCCCGGTTGCTAGGGAGGGTAGAGTCACATGGGAAAACCTCCTCGTGGTCACGATTAGGGGTTCTCGCTCTCAATGGGGCGCATGGTAAGCTGTGCGGGGATCGTGGAGAGTAGCATGAGCCTCCACATGCTCTGAGTCTCCACGGTGTCATGCACAGTGAGCCACGTGATAAGATGCGCGGATTGACGTTCTCAGAAGCTTTGGCAACTGAGACTTGTCCTCCACCACCCAGATTGTGGTGAGTAACTGCACCACCACGAGGACCTACTAAGTAGTGGGAATTGGGCATTCCAAACTGGGAGAAAATAAAAGAAATGGAATCTGTTACCCCTCACATTTTGTACCCCATTATTCCTAAAGTGATGCAGTTTTTAATAGCATACACATGTAGTGTATGTGTGCCACCATGCTTACACACACAATTACAGTCTATGAATGGAAATTCCCAAACCTTGAGCTGCCCACCTAGACTGCATTTTAAGACATCATTGGCACATTCTTGACACAGAGGGCTCTATTTTCGTGCCAGTGTTAGGTGCAGTGCTAAGCACAAAAACCGTGCACTATGTCTTATCCTATTTTCGTGCAAGCGCAAAGTGCAAGTGGGCATGGATGGGAGTATTTGCGCTATCTGTATGTGCATGTGCGCAAACTGTGGATGTATTGTATGTTAATGAAGTAGCGCAAAGCGCAATTTACTACTTTCCTGTGAAATAGGTCATTGCGCTAAGGCATTTGAGGGGGACGTCTAATCTCGGCACAAAGTCTAAAATCAATTCCTGCATTTGCAGTTTGGGGATTCCACCAGCAGATGATGAATTTATAATAATAATAATAATAATAATAATAATAACAACAATAATATGTTTATTTTGAATAGCACCTTTCCAGTGCTCAAAGACGCTGTACAGAAATGAAACATATAACGAATACACATTGCAAAACAACTAGAGAAGCATTATGCAAAGCGTATTTTAAACTGGAGAACCAACAGTCCAAGAGATGCCGATAGAGAACATAAATTACATTGCGGTCTGGATCTACACTACTAAATTCTGAATGAGCTGTCTTTATTTATATCGACATCGCTTGACATGAAATGGAATATACTATAATAGGATGTGGACGGTGCAATAACCGGAGAAGAAACAATTAAATTGCATTTGACCCAGCCCATTGACTATGACAATATCGCATGGCGCTGTGCTTAAATATAAACAGTTAAATAATTACAAAATGGATTTTAATCAATATTTGAATGTGATACTAGAGTGTCAGGTCATTAGCTTAACAACATGCTATTGTCAGACTCTGTAGATGAAGTTACTGTTTACAAACAAACACTCTGTGGCAGCACTTCCCAAGTAGGTATAGCTGCAGGCCAAAGACCTCCAAATGGGTGCGGAATCTCCAAAAGTGGGCGTGTTTACTCCAAAAGTGGGCAGGGTTACTCCAAAAGGGGGTTGTGCCAACTCTAAAAGGGGCCGTCACTTCCACTCATGGTTAAGCTTAAGGAAAGGGTTAGGTTATGGGCTCCCTATATCTTCAGTGTCTATTTGGAGCTCACACCACTTTTTGGAGTAACGTTTGCAGCTATACCCTTCTCGCAATTCAATGTTCTTTTAGCACCCTAAAAAAATAACTGCTTTTAATGGGTGCTTCGCTCAAATTTAGCTGAAGTCCAAAAAGTGCTGTTTGCTGGGTTTAAACACCCCTTTTGCAAAAGTTTACTTGAGATTTGGGCTTCTTTAAATTTCCATCAGAATCAGTGGATCAGGATAAACTCAGGATTTGACATAATTTATGAAATTTCATGGATCACCGTCAATGTAATCACATCTGTTCTGATAAAAAAACAAAAAAAAAAAACATTTACCACGCAGCTGCTATTGGTAGATTTAAACTGGTCATGAAGGAATCACACAAACTCTGATTACAAACCACTGATTTAGTTTCCAAAATTGCTGTGCAATCGCTTTGACAGATATTAGGTAAAATATGATCTGATTATGATACAACCATCACTTAAGATATAACAGGCAGTGTTGGCAGTAACGTGCATTACGTAATCAGATTGCTTTTTCGAGTAACGAGTAAAGTAACGCAATATTTTTTATTTCAGACCATAATATCGGAGTTACTTTTTAAATTGTAGTTATACAGAGTTTGAGGCCAAAGACTATTTATCAGAGATGAGTCACTTCTGTTTAAATGAATGGGAGAAATTGGAACGCCCAACCAAGATGTTAGACTGACATTCCCCACTGAATTTTATCCTGACTTTTGAAAAATCTGAAAATTTGAATCTTAAGTTGACTCTGACATTGTCGATGGGCACAGCACATGATGACATATATGATGCAGGTTCAAGTGTTGGATTTTGCTGCTTTATTCATATTGGCAGCCATGTTGATGGAAAAACAAATCATGCATATTCATGTTATTGATTCTTTATTATAAATATGATGTGAAGACCTACTTTCTAAATATCTGTTTGTTTACTATGTTGTTTTGACATGAGTGTTGTACAGTAGCTAGCATGACCTGTAATATCTCTTGTATGCAATGCATGGCTTATTTGTATGGAACGCATAGCATAGCTGAAGAGAAAGTGGCTATGAGAAAAAAGTAACACAAAAGTAATGCAAAAGTAAAGTAACACTTTACTTTCCACAAAAAATATTTTTTTAATTAATTAAGTTAATTTTTAAGGAGTAACACAATATTCTAACTAGTTACTTTTAAAAGTAATGTTACCCAACACTGATAACGGGACAAACGGGACCCCGTCTCCACCACTGCAGTGTATACTGGCAGTTTGTGAAAGGATATGCAAATAAAATAATGTACTACTTCTAAAATATGTCTTTGCATTTATTTTGAATGCAGTAAGTAACAAATTCAATCTAAATCACTTGTTATTGAATTTGAATAGCCTATTGAATGAGTCAAATAATATTATTTACTGTATGCATATTAATAATTTAAGATTTAACAATACAAACAGTTAATCCAATAATTTAAGGACGGGTTTTTATTAACATTGTTACATGTCTGACAAAATCTCACATTATTAGGTTGGCTTAGGAAAGCCAACCTACTGATCTACTATTTAAACTTGTATTCTTTCTTTCACTCTATCACTTTAACACCCTAGCAACTGCATACAACCTAGCAACCATTTAGTGCACACTAGCAACCAAAACCCATTGACTGCCATTCAAAATGGCTTTGTATTTCTGGTCCTGTTTTGTATTTCTGAGTATCACCTTGGTAACTGCCTAGCAACCAGATGGGGTTACCCTAGCAACCAAGTAACAAATCACATATCTCTGCACCAGAACATCACAGAGACTTCTGTTTTCGTTCATCTGACTCAGGCTAGCAAAGAGCCTTTGAATATCACCTTGTTAACTGCCTAGCAACAAGATGGGGTTACTCTAGCAACCAAGTAACAAATCACATAGCCTATCTCTGCACCAGAACATCGTAGAGACTTCTGGTTTCATTCATTTGACTCAAGGTAGCAACGAGCTTTTTCAGTATCACCTTGGTAACTGCCTAGCAACAATATGGGGTTGCCCTAGCAACCAAGTGACAAATCACATATTTCTGCACCAGAACTTCGCAGAGACGTCCAGTTTCTTTCATCTGACTAAGCGTAGCAAGGAGCCTTTTGAGTATCACCTTGGTAACTGCCTAGCAACCAGTTGAGGTTACCCTAGCAACCAAGTATCAAATCACATATCTCTGCACCAGAACATTGCAGAGAATTCTGTTTTCGTTCATTTGACTCAGGGTAGCAAGGAGCCATTTGAGTATTACCTTGGTAACTTCCTAGCAACCAGATGTGGTTACCCTAGCAACCAAGTAACAAATCACATATCTCTGCACCAGAACATCGTAGAGAATTCTGTTTTCGTTCATTTGACTCAGGGTAGCAAGGAGCCATTTGAGTATTACCTTGGTAACTTCCTAGCAACCAGATGTGGTTACCCTAGCAACCAAGTAACAAATCACATATCTCTGCACCAGAACATCGTAGAGACTTCCAGTTTCGTTCATTTGACTCAGGGTAGCAAGAAGCCTTTTGAGTATCACCTTGGTAACTGCCTAGCAACCAGATGGGGTTACCCTAGCAACCAAGTCAGAAATCAAATATCTCTGCACCAGAATATTGTAGAGACTTCCTGGTTGGGTCATTAACTCAGGCTAGCAAGGAGCCTTTTGCTCACCCTAGCAACCAAGTACCAAATGAGCTCACCCTAGCAACCAAGTAGAAAAACACATCTATCTATCTATCTATCTGTCTGTCTGTATATATATATATATACATCTATAAACTTTCAGAATAGTGTTTTTCAAGAAAACCTACTGAAGAGTGTTACAAAACTTTCATCTATACACAGTTTTCCTGAGCAACCACTGGACGGCGCCATGATGATTCTAATTGCCTGTTTTGTATTTCTGGTCTCGAGAGTAAAAACTGTCAAAACGAGCAATCCAGAGGAGAACAACAGCTACTGAAATGTTACTTGGAGTAAAACTGAATTTCAGACTCATCTTGTGCAGTTGTTGGCTCTCATAACAACTCAGAATAATTAATGATATCCACGTAACTTATCTCTGACCATCACTTTATGTCATCTACACATTCAGGTGAGGCACTGTCTATAAAAAAATGAATCTCGACTCTGTGAAGTATCGGCATGTTTTTTTGACAATTTTTACAAATGTAATACCTTAAACATTACATTACCCGCTAAAAATATACGCCAACTCGGATGAAAACACTGGAGACCGGAAATTGAAAACAGTCGAACACTTCTGCGTTCAGGAAAAAGGTGGATTGGAATTAATTGTGAGTAGCATCTCTCTCGTATGAAGAGTGTTCCAAAGAAGTCACTTATTAGGGTTCCATTTCAGTTAAAATGGTTAGAATTCTATTTTAGAAGGCAGTATGTAGGCAGTAGAGAGCAAGGCAGCTGACTAGGAGTTGGAACAGAGTGAACATCGACAGAACTAATAAAGCACAACAGTCTGGTTCCAGAAGTAAAAATCTGATTAATTTATCCCATAGACAAACTGATGTTCAATGATAACATATAAAACTTTAAAGACAGACCTACCGTGAGCTACAAGGTTGTTCATCGTTGGTATATGCTTCTGTTGAAGCCATCTGTCAGCGTTATCTCAACTTCGTTGTTTAAAAATCATGTTTGATAGCGGAATTCATGGTAAACAACTACATTACCCTTGGTACAGCAGAGAAAAATCCACCAATCAGAGAACCGCAGCCAACGAAACCTGCAAAACATGCCTTGGAGTGACCGCATGCTCCCATGATGCACTGTGATTGATGTAATTGAGTCGGTCTCCCTTCACCCTTAAACTACTATATATTTGTACATATCAGGATATTTTGCAATAAACATAAAATCTATTGTTTCTATACTTATAATCAACAACCTAAAATCAATAGTTTTATATATTCATAATTTTATTATTCAATGACATCATTTGCAGTGCTTCATGGGATTGTAGTTTGTGCCCTCATGAAAGGCGGTAAGTACACAGTCTTGTACCTTTGTCTTTATGTCAGATTTTCAAATACTTTTTTGCCTCAAAACAAAGTTCAAGATGTTGTGATTCACCTCGGAGTTGGTTGGTTTGGTTCATGGTTTACAACTCTTTTATGAAGGATTTTATTAAAAGTCTATGGAGGAAATTAATGGGGAAATACTTCCAGAACCCAGATGGCTGAAAAAGTGGGCAGGCACTGTTGTGCTCTATAGCTCTATCAACATTTTAAGGGGTCCAGTGAAATTAAAACTAGTTAACTTATTTTAATTCCATCTATCACTGATCTAGTTTCAGCTTCTTTTTTCAATCAGGGTGGCATTGCTACATTTCTATTTCACCAGACAGCACAGCTTCAAATCCGTTGACCCTAGATGTCCATTACACAATGTTTATTCTTATAATTACGTCTGGAGTCATTAGGTCGGGTTAGCGTTGGCGTGGTGCAGTGGAATATTAACTCATTCTTCAGGTAGTAATTGCACCAAACTCCCACTGTTGAATGGGTGGAGTTCACTGGCTTTGTTTGCATCTCACTGGGCAGCTGCGCTCACTGCGGTCTTTTACTCTTTTACTGCTGCTGTGGTATTTACAGTGGAGCCACTCAATGCAATCACCCACTCTCACCCCTCTTATCTACTCGCTCTTTGTTTGAGCGTCGATTTCAACATTTCTCTCCCTCTCGCTGTTTCTCTCTTCAGGGCAGGCACTGGGAGAGCTGCTCTGCACCCCGCTGGGCAACAGCTTGCCCCAGTCTTTGTCCACCTTGTCCCGCAGCTCTGCGATTGTCTGCCTCTAATTAGGAAGATCTTTACTGCTGGTGTCTTCCATGGGCAATGCAGCCTGTCTATCAGTCATCCATCAATCAATACATCTATCAATGGGTAATCCAGCAATCAATCAATCACTGCGGATACTCACATTCACTCACACGACACACTATAATTTTCTGTCTGGCATCTCATAAGTGGGATGTTTTGCATAGTGGTCTGTGTACAAGGAGAATCTTGTTTGTCCAGTGCTACAAATAAATAATTAGGGTTTTCTCTTTCAAAGGGCAGACATCCTGTCTGTGTACGCTCCGCAGGCCATGTGAACAGAGCGCTCAGTACTTTACAACTGGTTTTGCTTCAGGACCCAGATTTTACTTTGGACGTCAAACACAGTACCAGAATTGTTTATTATACAAAAGTAAACAAAATGTTCTTAAAATCAAACATTTAAAAGTAAATATATTTTATTATAATTTATTACTGAAACTCAACATGTACAGTATGTCATAAAATGTGAATGCTGGGGTTCTCAGGAACAAATAATTCACTGCACAAAAAGAGTATATACAAATATTATATTATTAATTTATATTTACTGTAGCGATGTATTATTGTTTAATAAGTTCATACATAATCAGATTGATAATGGTTTTTCATCTCTAGTAAACAATTTTAAGAGTAATGAATCATTAATTAATGTTTAATGAGACATATATTGTTCTCACTTTAGGTTACACAAAATGCTTAACAATTAGTTTGTGCTTTATTACAATATTTATTAAGCATTAATTTATGTAATAGTAAGTGTTCCTAAAACAGTTATTAACACAATTGACCACATGTTGGTCAACAAGTTGTTTACAAAGGGTGAAAAAACTATATCAAACTGCTTATATATGAACTTATTAAACAATAATTAATTGTTTGTTACAGTGAATGAAATACTATTTCTACAGTATATAACCTATTAATGCATTAACAGTGTTGGAGCAATAACTTATAAATGATCAATCAACTGTAAACTAATGCTTTACAAATACTTTAAACCATCTTATTACTATAAAGTGTTTTTTTTCCAGAATTTTCTGCTAGGTGGATGTATTTCTCATTACAAAAATAAATAAATAAATTAATTAATTAAAAAAAATAAAGCTATAAACATGCCTTTTATTTACAGTATATAGTGAACAGATATATGAACAGATAGAACTGCTTTTGTCAACTTTTTGTTGGCAAAATATTGTAGTTCGACCCATATTCCCCCATAGAATTCTTGCATCTGGCCCACTTGTTGATGAATTTAAATAGCCCTGATATAGTTAGTTGCATTTTATTATTTGTATTAAGTGTTGTTTTTTCTCTGCTGTCATGACCCTATCAGAACAGATCTGCAACCCATTTTTTTTAGTTAAGAACCACTATTTTATAAGACATGCAAACTCAATATCACATTTTTATGTAGACATCTACTGCCATTTTATCAAGAAATAAAGACAATCTCAACTCGTCACCTCTGATCTGTGAGTCTGATGTAATTTGGACAGAAAATGCAAGCACAAGTAACAAGTGCAAGATAATATCACATGAGACACAAACAACATGCGTGGGAACCAGATGCCAAAACTCTCTGAACCTCAAAGAAAGTGATGGTAATTGTGGTAACACATTCCTGGCACACCCTTTCCCAACAAACTTCACTTTTACCGCATCTTCAACAATACTGCCCTCTCCATCCCCCTAAACCTCTTCTACCTCCCTCCCTCAACCCTCTACCTCTCCATCAAGGGCTCCGGGCCCTCAGGTGTGCCTTCAGGCCCCTGGAGGATAAACAGTCTTACCTGATTTATCTTTACGTCACTAAAACCCCCCCCCCCCCCCCCCGGGTTCTTCTCTCCTCTCCTCCCTCCAGCTGCTCCATTTCTTTAAGATTTGTTTGGAGAGCCTGTTAATTTCCTACTCAATGCAAACAAAATCACATCTTTTCACAAAATCACAAAGTAGTTAGTTACAATTATATTTTACATTTATTTTTTAAGCAGACGTTTTTATCCAAAGTGACAAATGAGGAATACAACAAAAGCGATTTATCCTAAGGAGGCAATAATATAAGAAGTGCTGCAATACAGAGTATACAAATATCCCCTTCCTAAAAGTAGTGATTTTTTAATTGAAGTGGCGTAACAGAAACTTTGCTGTTTTCAAAACAGTAAAATTCTTACAATGATGAGCTATTCTAACAAGTACCATTGCAGTGCTAAGACAAAATACTACATCAGTATTGTATTGAGCACACAGCTTTAAAGGCAAAAAATGAACAAATGGAGGCTAAAATTTTCTCTTTCACACATGTATCATTGTGAAGTCAGGTTGATTTTCGGGTATCAGTTCTTGTGGGTTGCTCATGTTGATGGAACAGGTTTAAATCATGATTCACGGATCTATCCAGTACAGTAGTCACAAGAGTGTGCTTCCCAAATGCATTGTAAACCAGTTTACAAGCATAATTACCAGCATAATTCATTGATTTGGTGTTTCCCAAAACCATAGCTCTGACAAACATTCGCAAACAGCATTGTGCGGTTCGAAGAACAGCTCTCAAGTTTCTTGTTAGTTCTTGTAGAGAGGCCAGCTGCATTAATTTTTTGAGTTAACTGCCCAGATACTTTTCCTGTCAGCTTTCATGACAGTGTTTTTAAACTTTGAGAAAGCTGTGTTTGTGATTTTTAACCTTCTCCAAAAGTACTTTAAGTTCCGTCTTTGAATTTTGCAGTTTCTGTGTCATTTTTTAGTCACATGTCTTTATCACATGACCTACATAGACAATGTTTTTAAGGAAAATAAGCAACAGGTGCACAGTAATCAATTAATCACCCTCACCACCTTTTTATTTAAATGATTTTAATCAAAACAAAATTTTTAATAATTTCTTTTCACTTTAATTGCGTTGTTTCATCAAAATTCAATTCAATTTCAATAGCGAAATGAGCACCTTTTCCTTAAGGGGTTCCTTTAGCCCTGTGGTTCAAACAATGGATGTTCTGATTTGTGACATAGTTACAATGGTTTCGGGAAACAATCGTGACTAGCTACGTCATTGAAATGCACCAATTTTTACATCATCTTTTGTGTATTGGAATATTTCTTTAAATGGTGTTATTGATGATGCTTTTCAACTTAGTTACATAAATTAGTTTTTAGTTTTTTTTTTTTTTTTTTGTAAATGTATCAGTTCAAGTATAATGCTGTCACTCTAATTGAGATTCTTATTGTTTTTTGCTGGATAAATACTGCTCTTTTTAACTGAATTACATACAAATTAATGATTTTATCTAGTGCTGTCAGTCGATTAAATCGCGATTAATCACATAATTTTTTGTACTTAATCAATGATTAATTGATCGATTTAAAATTTGAAAGTGCTGAAATTTGAAACTATATATAATTATTTTCCTGTCAAAATTTTTACTATTATTATTATTATTATTATTATTATTATTATTATTTATTACAATTTTCCAGACAAAGCCTTTCACACTATAAAGATAGAAATGCACTAAATAGCAGCAATTCAAGAAAAATTAAACATTTCCCAGAGTCTAAGTGGGAGGTTGACTTCTTGAAAGAACTAGTCTCCCCATAGGTTGCATAGTCATTGCAATGGGCATTAAATCTCTTAAACTCAAATACTCCACAATATCAAAAAATCTGCCATTAGACTGTGGCATCTGCTTTGTTACCGCAATCATGTAGCCATGTTCGTGATTCGCGTCAGGGGGCCAACACCAGCGCTGCTTTGAACTACATATGAAAATACTTTTTTCTGCACTTGCAGACAAAAACATATCATTCTACATTTTGGTGATAGTTAAGAATTGACGTGTGTGATGAGGAAGAGGGTGGGGCCAGGCCGTGAGTGTGCATGCCTGGCCCCCAATCCCCCTTCCCGTCCCTCCCAGTCCCACCCAGTACTGGCTCCCCAGAAGTGGGGAAGAGCCCCATCTAAACCCCATCCCCAGTCCAGGGAACCCATCCCCTTGTCTGTCCCTCCTACTCCCCCTGTCTCCCTCCACTATCCCCCCCCAGGTTGGCGAGACTGCTCCCATGAGTGTGGAAGGAAAGCCTGGGCCGGTCTGCTGGAGCTTTGGGGAAGTCGGGCACTGCCAGGATCGATGTCTGGTGATGGAGGTGGGGACACTGATCCGGATCCCCGATGCACCACAGGCCGCTCCCAATCGGGCAGGGGCATATCAGATACCGGTAAGAGTAAAAGGGGATACACATCAAGCTTTGGTGGATTCGGGTTGTTCCCAAACCTCTATCCACCAACGCTTGTTGCAAGGCTGGGCATTGGGTAAGAATAAACAGGTGAGGGTGAGGTGTGTGCATGGTGACATTCACAAGTATCCGGTGGTTACATTGAGATACGATTCAGAACAAAAAGACACAAACATAAACACACACACGGCAGCTGCATGTGGCTCTCTCTCTCCCAAACTGCCGCATCCGGCTCGTCTTTATCCCTCTCCTCGGCTGATTAACCCGATTGGGGGCCGGGCGTGTGCACACAAAGCCCGGCCCGGCCCCACCCTCCTCCTCGTCACAATGTGCTTTTGTGGTAATTCACATCTGGGCTTGTTTTGCACATCAGATGGCATTAAGAGGTCTTTTCTCCATCATTTTATCATGGAAGCGCTGTTGTGTGTGTCTGTGTGTGCAGCATTCTTTTATGTATGCTTTATTATAGGAGAGCGTATCGGTCAACTAGTGTGTGAAGACAATACCACCAATAGAATGTCTATGAGACCGCTGTGTAGAAGGGTTCTGGTGTGTGTGTTGTGAAGTGTGCATTAATATGTTGTATTAATGGTAAATGCGTTAATCATAATTAAGATAAATTAACGCGTTAAACTTTTTTTATTATGTGTTAACGTGTTAAATCTGCCCATAGGTGAAGGTCTCACGGCCCATCAACTTTGAAAACAAATGTTTATATACGCTTAAATATGTGGGCCACAGAGCTTATACAAGGCCCCCTCAACAGAGCCCTGTGACTATGAGGGCCCCCAGCCCTCTTATAGGACCCTTTTGCCTTACTGTTTCTAATTAAATGTTTTTGTTTCTAATTTACATTTTACATTTTTAACCTTATAACACCACACATTTCATACTTGATAAATGACTTTCTAAAGCCTCTACATCATCATCACGATGTGTATGAGATGTCTACTGTCTCCTGGTGAAAGCTTTCATGTTGTACTGGAAGTAGAAGACCTTGTTATATAATATAATTTTCCAAAATAGCTACCATCATGTTTTGATGCACTCATCTTTTTTATGTGAAATCTTTGCTGATTTTGATTAAGTAAAATTAACAATTACGTTTATGATGTTACTGATATTTCAAAATTAGTATTTATTAAATTCAAGCAAAATGTGCTTAAAATTTCATTATTTAATAGAAAAATAGGTATAAACAGGTATAAAAAATATAATTTTCTGACTATTATTTCATATGTTAGGCTTTATATGGTTAAGCTTTATTCTTTGTATAAAGGACTGTCGAACAAAAATGTTTATTATACTATTCATTGCTATAACTGCATGTTTGCCCTACATTACAAAAAATAACTTGTCTTAGTTGGGAAAAAGTACTGATTAAACTAGATACGTAAAGTTTATTGAGACAAACTATCATTTTGGTCTGACAAAAACTTGTCTGAAAGTTTGAGTTTTAAATGCTTGAAGTTAAATTTTTTTACAGGTTTAACAGTAAGAAAGAAAGAAAGAAAGAAAGAAAGAAAGAAAGAAAAAGAAAATCTAAAAGGAGCTTAAAGGGCTTGTGTGAGTTTTGACTGCTAAAGTTTGAAATCACGAATATTCAAGAACAGACTCTTAACTCATTTTAACATTCTGTCAATGTAATTCAGTCTAGGGAATTTTTGGACACTTTGAAAAGGCTTAAATGATGCCTTATCAGGGCTTTTTGATGTAAGAATAATAGTAGCCAAGCTGTAGGATCATTCCAAACAGAATCTCCCAAACAATGACCAAATGACCACTATTTTTGAGCCCCACTTTCCCCTACTGTATTTGTTAAATTCATCAATATTTAAAGTTTTGATTAAGTTAAAATATTTCATAATTTATTATGGCCCTATGCATTTTGTATGCATAATTTGTAGTATTTACATTGAGTTTATATTATGTTATATATGAGTATATAACAAACATTAAAATGGTCTCTTTAAGAACAGTGGCTGTTCAGAGAACATGTTTGTGGTTACTTTCCCACATCCATGCTGTGTGTTTGAATTAATCTGATTGTAAATAACAGAACAGGTATTAAAAGACACTTAAATCAATGAAAATCGGTTATGTAGATCTCAACTTTAAAAGATAATTGGACCGGGGGGCCCTAAAAGAAAATTGGCCCCAAGGCCCTTGCTAGTCATAATCCACCCCTAATTCTGACAGCTCTAATTTGTCTTCAATGTTGTATGTACTTTTGTTAGTAGTTTGTAGTATTGCTCTGTGTTGTTTAGACTAGTTGATAGTTAGGGTGTGTCTTATCTCACTACCTAGCTCCCTATGTTGTTGATCAGTGTATTGTGTACACAAATGTAGGCACTGGCAAGGGTGTTGATCCACTGAACCTTAGGACAATCATGACTCAATAGAGCACAACAATTGGAATCCAGAAGTAAAAATCCCATTCATATTTTCCATAGGCTAACTGATTTTTAACGATAACTTATGAACCTTTAAAGACAAACCTACCTTTACTTCAGAGGTTGTTAATCAATGGTATATGCCTCTGATGATGCCATCAGTCCCTGTTATTTCAATAATCATAATCATTGTTTAAAAATGGTTTAATAGCAGAAATCCAAGTGAAGACCTACACTACCCATAATAAAGCAGAGAAAGATCCACCAATTGAGAATCATGGCAAATAAAGCACGCCAAATATCTAATCAAATTGTGCTCTATTATTTTTTGTCCTGCGACACAATTACAAGGTTGCATATTAAAACGCAGCTGGTATTAATCAACCGCATTGCTGTATAAAAGACACTGTTGTGCATTTTCGTTGTGGATATTAAAAAGTACAGTGCTAATATAAAACGTTTTTTTTTTTTTTTTGCAACTCTAATGCAGTTTGCAGGACTGTTTCCCTTTCATACACGTTATGGATGGAAGATAATAGCAAAATAAACAAAAAAAATCTCTGCATCACTGGAAATTATTAAAAATGTGCTTGATATACAGTACATGAATCCTACATTCTTGTAGGGTTTCCAACTGTTCCATATTCTGGCTGACAACATCCTGTACACGAGGCCTATTGTCCCATATTTTAGCAGCCAGATATTGAGAGGGACCCTTTCCCATATTGAAGCACTCAAAATGCTCAAGCGTCCTGTATTCATGTGGTGAAAAATTTGACCACATTTTTTACACATTCGAATAAATGAGCACAAACACATTTTTGAATCAGCAGCCGTACACAATACTCAAACATATGCACCCTTCATGCTGTAATTTGTTTAGGTCATTAGGTTCTAATGTATTGGTCTGTGAGGTAACCGCCTTTAAAACAGCTCATGGTCACCATACTCCCCGTAAGTCTTAGCCCTTTAGAAGCTTAGCCAAGATCTCTTTGTCAATCCGTCCGCCCCTTATGACAGTGAGGGGCCACACGGAGCATATGGGACATCTTAACATCGTAACAGCTCACTCATTCTTATCTTTAACACCATTTTTTGCACCATAATTGTTGAAAACAATATACAGTACATAAATTTGGCCTACTAGCGGCGCATGCCACTAAAACTGATGTTAAATTTTAGCTATTCATATATATATATATACACTATATTGCCAAAAGTATTCGCTCATCTGCCTTTAGACGCATATGAACTTAAGTGACATCCCATTCTTAATCCATAGGGTTTAATATGACGTTGGCCCACCCTTTGCAGCTATAACAGCTTCAACTCTTCTGGGAAGGCTTTCCACAAGGTTTAGGAGTGTGTTTATGGGAATTTTTGACCATTCTTCCAGAAGCGCATTTGTGAGGTCAGACACTGATGTTGGACGAGAAGGCCTGGCTCGCAGTCTTCGCTCTAATTCATCCCAAAGGTGCTCTATCGGGTTGAAGTCAGGACTCTGTGCAGGCCAGTCAAGTTCTTCCACACCAAACTCGCTCATCCATGTCTTTATGGACCTTGCTTTGTGCACTGGTGCGCAGTCATGTTGGAACAGGAAAGGGCCATCCCCAAACTGTTCCCACAAAGTTGGGAGCATGGAATTGTCCAAAATATCTTGGTATGCTGAAGCATTCAGAGTTCCTTTCACTGGAACTAAGGGGCCAAGCCCAGCTCCTGAAAAACAACCCCACACCATAATCCCCCTCCACCAAACTTCACAGTTGGCACAATGCAGTCAGACAAGTACTGTTCTCCTGGCAACCGCCAAACCCAGACTCGTCCATCAGATTGCCAGATGGAGAAGCGTGATTCGTCACTCCAGAGAACGCGTCTCCACTGCTCTAGAGTCCAATGGCGGCGTGCTTTACACCACTGCATCCGACGCTTTGCATTGCACTTGGTGATGTATGGCTTGGATGCAGCTGCTCGGCCATGGAAACCCATTCCATGAAGCTTTCCACGCACTGTTCTTGAGCTAATCTGAAGGCCACATGAACTTTGGAGGTCTATAGCGATTGACTCTGCAGAAAGTTGGCGACCTCTGCGCACTATGCACCTCAGCATCCGCTGACCCCACTCTGTCATTTTACGTGGCCTACCACGTCGTGGCTGAGTTGCTGTCATTCCCAATCGCTTCCACTTTGTTATAATAGCACTGACAGTTGACTGTGGAATATTTAGTAGTGAGGAAATTTCACGACTGGACTTGTTGCACAGGTGGCATCCTATCACAGTACCACGCTGGAATTCACTGAGCTCCTGAGAGCGGCCCATTCTTTAACAAATGTTTGTAGACATTATACATTTGCACATATAAAGTGAAAATCTTTTTTTCACATATCCCAGCCAAGCTGGGGTCAGAACTCAGGGTCAGCCATGATAGGGTCAAGGGCCTTGCTCAAGGGCCCAACAGTGGCATCTTGGCAGTGCTGGGGCTTGAACCCCCAACCTTCTGATCAGTAACCCAGAGCCTTAACCGCTAAGCGAAATCATGAATTAGGGAATATCATGTTTTTGAACAAAAAAAAGTATGAATAAATGTTTTAATAAGCATCATAAGTATGTTTAAATGCTCACTATTTGGCATGAAGTCACCCTTTTTAAGCATGTTGTTATAACTGCATACCAGTGCAGTTATGCATTTGTAAATGGCTTACAGTATTAATCATTAATTAATCTCTTTATAAACCCTTAACAAAAGGAACATTATTGTAAAGTTTTACCAATGTGTCTTTAGCTTTAGTTTTGAATGTCAAAGAGGTTAACTACCCACTAGATAGTCAAAGTCTTAATCTCCATTTCCATTAGGTTTCAGGGTTTGGTAGATTGTTATCTGCTTAACTCCATTTCTTAGGGAAGTGTACAATCCCATTTGGCATTCAGACTAAAGCTTGAGTTCAAGGGGTGCAGATGATTCTAAATGTCTGGTCATATGACATCTCTCGCCTTCCAAGCACATTAACGCCAAAACCTGTCGCAGACTTATGTTTGTTTTTCTTGGTTATTATCTTCACTTCTACCACACTAATCCAACTGTTCTGGCCATGTCCCTAAATGTTTGGTTGAAATAAGTTGACCCTCTCTGTTTTCTTTTTCTCCTTCATAAAACACACACACACACACACACACACACACACACACACAATAACTCACATATGTGTTGTTTGGAGAAAGATTGGTGTTTGCGATGGCTGGGGTGTTTCAGAGGTGAAGTTACTCAGATGAGTTTTAATCAGGAAAGGCCTTGTCCTGGACAAATTTGTGGCCCCTCATCCTAATTCATCTCCTGTACTGCATCCTTGAGTTGTCTCTTGCACTAATGAAAAGGTCCAGTCCAGCTGAAGGTCAACAAGACTCACCCATCACTCTCTCCTATCCTCTCCTCTCCTTTTGGATTACTCCTTTATTTTGCAGAAATATCATTTTATAATTTCCTAGTCTTACACTGCCCACACATGCTATCAGAAGTATCATATATATGAGTTTCCGACTTGGAAATTGCACATGAAGGCCCCATCAAGTCATAATTATGACTACACAAATTCATAGATAATTTTGATACCAGAGTTTTGGAGTTGGGAGGAGACATAAACTTTCAACATGGTGGAGTAGAGTAAGGTTTCTGTAGTGAATGGTAGGTTTCATTCATTCTTTTAAATGCAGCTAATTTGTTAGCGCTTGCCGTTTTGGTCATGGACATTACATATATCAGTAACCATTTGGTGCATATTGTACAGTTTTACACAGAGAAATTAGCATGTATTTGACCCAAATTGTAGTATTTTCACCAAGCTAACATATAGTTCCCCAAGAAATATGCTAGAATGAATCTGGCGTCCTCCATGTATCCTATTCTCTCTGACAACACCCGTATTTTTTGGAAATAAAGTCGCACCTCAAAATCACATTGTTGAGAGAGAAAAAAACACAGATAAGTTGCTCTGATTGCCTGACAGAGGTTGCATGCAGCAGGATCCGAGAGCAGCCGACTTCCTTTCAGCCGCTAGCATGTCACGTCGCTCCGTAAAGATTACCTCAAGATGTACACACCGTATCATGTTTTATTTGGGCTTGTTTTAATTGGGAGCATCTGCTTTAAGTAATCAAGTAATCATTTTTCATATTTTGTGTATTAAATAAAAACATGACAAATCTGTTCATACCGTAACATATGTAACTCTCTGTGCTTGCACATGCAAGTGAGAGAAACAATATGCTTGTTGCATTCTATTCATTAACAACGGCTGATCAAGGATAGTTCTGAACCTTGCAACACTGTAAAAAAAAACCAAACAAAAAACAACGTAAAATAACAGTAAATTCATGGCAGCAAAGGCCGCAAAATGTTTACCATAAACTGACATAACAGTTTTAGACCGTGAATTAAAATGTTTAGACTGCAAAATGAAATAGGTGTTTCAACCATAAACTAAAATAACATGTTAAATAGTAATTTGAAATAGCGTGTTAACACTCTAATTTGAAATGACGTTTAAAATGTAATTTGAAAGAACATGTTTCAACTATCAAACAAAATTATTTGTTTTGATTGTTCATTTAGAAAAATAATAATTTGTTGACCATTAATTAAAAAAAAACATGTTTTGACTGTAAATAGAAATAACATTGTTAGACAATTCATTAAAAAACAACAACAACATGTTTTCACTGTAATTATTGTGCCTCACCAACAAACTCATTTCAGTTGTTTAACCCTAAGAGTTAAAGTAGATTTACTCTACCATGCATTTTAAACTAATTTAGACTTAGAAACTTTTAATTTCTGGAACTTTTAAGCTCAAGCTCGACTCTTCACCACAGTGGTAACCCCCAAAACTCCAACATAACAGAACATTAAATACTTACAAATCTCCCCCTTTATTCGTCTTGCACAAAAACACATCAAATTGGTCTTTATTTGGACATTTACTCTCCCCATCAAGTCTTATGCAAAGAATGCTGGGAAAAATATCCATGGTAAAATACAGTAAATTTACAGTTCACAACCATATTATTAAATGTTAAAAACTTCAAATATGAGCCTTCTGGAACTACAAATACCTGTTTTTCCCTTTATCTGCTTTTTTAAATTTATTTATTTATTTTTAGTCTATGATGTTAAACACTGTAACTACAAAAGGCCACATGATGACTTAAAGTTCATCATGAGTGACCTTTCCAGGTACAATAATTAAATTAATACAGTGCACAGTGTTACTCACACAAACACAAAACACCATCCCGGTAACACACGTGACACTAATATTACACTGTGTAACACATTTTTTATTTATTTATTTTTGTTCCTGGGTAGTAAGTATTATTTCCAATGCCTCAGAGGTATAGAAAATGGCTATTATTCCCCACAAACTTTGCTTTTGTGACCAGGACAGTGATATTTTGAAATGTACCTATCTCCAATGAGAAAACAGGCGAATTTGTGTCTTTTCGTTCACATAAAGTAAAAAACAAACAACAACATATGAATCCAAAATCCTTCTTTATCTGTGGTCCATGAAGACACCGGCTTTGACCTTTGCCTCAGACAGCTTAGGGAAGAAGTCTTAACGGTACTTGAAGGCTGCCAACTCCTTATCTAGAGCTCTGACAAATTGTTTCATAAGACCCAATTTGATGTGCAGTGGTGGCATCAGCACCTTCCGGGGGTCCACCAGTGGCTCCCACTTGACGTTGTTCCTCCCCACAGAGAACTCGGTCCGCTGTGGCCAGTCCCGCCTGTGGTAGTGCGCCTTGGTGTCCCTGCTGTCCTAAAGGCAAAGATAGCATGGAAACCCATCAGGAATGCCACCATTCTGAAGTCTCCTATGACCTCCCAGCAGTACTCATCATACTTCAAGGCATCCAGCAAGGTCTTGATGCTGTTGTAATCCTCTTTGAGGTGCACCGAGTGAGCCAGGGGAAGAGACGGGTACTTTTTACCATTATGGAGCAGCACAGCTTTGAATATTACTTTAGTATAAATACATGGTCATTTGGATTCATATGTTGTTTTTTTTCTGAATTTATGTGAACGAAAAGACACAAATTCACCCGTTATCTCATTGGAAATAGGTACATTTCAAAATATCACTGTCCTGGTCACAAAAGCAAAGTTTGTTAAGTTTGTGTAATAGTGTTATGTAATAAACATTAACTAAATTGCATAAAACATAGCATAGAACACCCCATTGTACATAACTGATATAAAAAATAAGAAGAAACCTATCTATTTCCATAAAATATAATGAAATGTGATGGCTCATGCAGGGAATTCTGGGAATGCCCAATTATTGTTTTTCAAAGTGATTTTAACAAAAGTTTACAGTAAAAGTACATGTAAAATCTTGTTATAATATACATTTTTACCATTAATTATTTTGTACTTTTACATGTATTGTCTTATTAAATATATATATATATATATATATATATATATATATATATATATATATATATGTTCATATTGTCAAGCACCAGAAAGGACAAAAATGACCATATAATTAATCAATATGACTTGTGTTATATTCCAAGCCATACGATAGCTTTGTGTGAGGAAGAAGAGTCATAATTCACTGAAAATCCACTCCACTTAGCCCATAACCACCATTAACATTGAGGGGAACACGTCCCCCTAATATTCAGATTTAACAGTTAACAACGACTTACATTTTTGGTCTGTTCCTCACACAAAGTTATTTTATGACTTCAGAAGATTTAGAATATGCACTGAAAAAATGTTTTTGAAGTAACATTTTAGGAGCTTATACTGTATAAGTTCATTAGAAGTGAAATGGAAGCGTAAGCGGTAGTTCAAGCAGGAAGACTCGGGATCTTTCTGCTTTAAGTCAATCAGACATCTCATCCAATTACAATCAAGTCTCTGCTTTATAAGCTCACACAGCTGCCTTTCATCACTCATTATGCCTCGCTGTTTTCACCCCCACCATGCCATCACCACCAGTTTAGGTCCCGTCCTGCGTAGGTTAAGCTCTCCTCCTCTGTCATCACCTTCCTGTAGGATCTGAAGGTTCAAGCAAGTATTTGAGCGCTGAACCCTTGGACGGGGCTGACGTCAAATAATGTAAATATCTCTACAGTTTTAATAATCCCAATCATCTTGAGTCTTTTCTGATAGAAGAGAAGAGAAGAGAAGAGAAGAGAAGAGAAGAGAAGAGAAGAGAAGAGAAGAGAAGAGAAGAGAAGAGAAGAGAGGGGTACAGATAGATTTCCCCAGGGTGTAATGTTTACCTTGATAAACTGCTTAGGGGAGCAATACAGTGACACACACACACACACACACACACACACACACACACACACACCATGCACACACACACACACAGCAGTCAGTAAGGCCGTGATAACTTCAGCACCATCTGTTACAGGCTAATCACACTCCACACGCATGTCTCAGTGAGGTTACTTTATTAATTAAGGGTCATTAGTTACTGTCAAATTGAATATGAAGGCTGCCATCCAAGCAGTGACACAAGTTCTCAAGGGGCTGGGTCAGGGTTTAGGTTACTACTGTATATTATTTATAATTAGCTTTATGTAAAGACAACACCATATGATATGTCCGTACATAGATTAGTCAGGTAAATGTGGTAAATTCACTAAAATTGTGAAACCTGATGAACAGGGACTTGTGAGTCGGACCTCATTATATGTTTTGCTTTAAATCTACTGATCTTTCACAAATTTTTCACTTAAAAACAATTTAAGGGTTTATAAGAAGTTCATTACTAACTAATAATTCATGTAAAAATGCATTCGAAATCATTGATATGCATTTATAACAACATGAAAAGGGTGACTCCTTTGCAATAGTGCCAAATTCTGAGCCTTTGTATCTCACATGTTATAAATGCTTAATAACACTTATTCAACAGTAGTAACACATGAAAATGTATCTTAATGTTAAATGGACAGCTGTGAAGCATTTACTATGGAGTTGCCAACATTAGAAACCTATGTACATAAAGTTCAGTGTAGTTTAATGGTCATCAGGCATTGTTATATGATATACTGTATGCTGTGAATGAAGACCTGAAAAGTGTTTTTGCAGAGGAATTTAGGTAACTAGGACTAGGTAAGTCTGGACTACACTCAGAGTAGCACCATTCTTTTGACATCAGTGTAACGAAAAGTGACAACACAAGTGAGTCAAGACATTACAGTAATAAATATAAACACAAAGTGTAGTGTAGCAAAATGAAATAATCCCTCCTTTTAATCTCATTATAATAGTCTATTTTTTGCTGCATTGTGAATTCATAAATCATGAATTAGAACATATTCAGTTTTTGATTAATATACTGTGAGTACGAACTAGCATATTTATTAAGCATCTATAACATAAAAACACTCAATATTTGGCAAGTAAAAAAAGTATTTTTATTCATGTTGTTATAATTGCATATCAACGATATTTATAGTGCATTTGTAAATGACGTATTAGTCATTAATAACCCCTTTATTATCCCTTAACAAAGGGAACATTAATGTAAGGTGTTACCATAATTGTTTTCTTTGTAAACTTAGGTTTATTAAGAAGCCTGTTACAAGCCTTTCATGATATACAAACAGAAAGAACACTAACACTAACTGCTTGCTATAATTATACATAAATATAGCAAGTTATACATAACTATAGCAAGCAAAAGGATTTACACAACACTGAGGTTGTGTAAATTAGAATGTATTTGTTGTTAGTAGATCCTCACATTTAGGAAAATATAAATATGGTCCATTAAAATTATCACATTTTTAAAAATGTACAGAGGGTATGCTCCTGAACCTCCATACCAAGTCTTTCCTCAGCCATAAGGCCTTCTACTGTATAACCCCATACATTATATACAGTACTGTGCAAAAGTTTTAGGCACTTGTGAAAAATGTTGCATAGTGAGAATGTCTTCAAAAATAATGAAAAAACATATATCACTTAATGTCATACAAAGTCCAATAATCATAAAAAATCTAAATCAATATTCAGAGTGGCCACCTTTGCCTTTAAAACAGCACCAATTCTCCTAGGTACACCTGGACACTTCTTGGAGAATTTGCCACAGTTCTTCTATCTATTTAGTCTGTCTCAATCACTTCGATCTCTTTATGTAATCTCAGACAGACTCAATGTTCAGTGGGGGGGCTTTGTGGGGGCCATTACATTTGTTGCAGGGCTCCCTGTTCTTCTATTCTAATCTTTTCTATTTGCAAAAGTAATGTTTGGGAGTCTTACATTTATATTTCCTATTGACTCACTAAAGCTGAAGATATAAATAACCATCTTAAGACAAATGCTTTTGTGAAACATCTTATGTGCCTAAGACTTTTGCACAGTACTGTAGATAAGTAAAATATAGTATAGTTTCTGAATAATATCTTTAAATGCATTTAAACAAATACTGGACTGCTCAATCAGCTTCAAAACCAGTAGTTGATATTTTAATATCCATAACAAACTCTATTGATGAAATGATGTAAGTTATGATTGTCCAGACCTGTAGAGACTGGATCTCTTGGAATTTAAATTGAATAACCCTGGTTTAAGGGTAGGTTTAGGTTGGGTTTTGGGTTATCGTATAAAAAATAGTGTAAAAAAGTATATAAAAAATATCATTACCTTAATTTAAAAAACTATTGTGTCGATGAGAGATCGTAACTATTATTTCGGTGCAAAGGTCTGCCATGGGTTGGGTTTTGACAGGAGTGAGTAGATTATATTAGTTGTGTCCTCAAATTCTTTACTGCCGGTGTGTGTGTGTGTGTGTGTGTGTGTTTGTGTGTGTGTGCATGTGTGTGTGCGTGACCTCCTTTTGACAGTTGCGATAGAGATGAAACATTCATCATGTTCTGTATCCCTCATGATGGCTTTAGAGTGTGTGTATTGCACGCAGGGACAGGGCCAATGAACACACACATCACTAGAGCATGATGAATCCCTGTACGACAATCATACACACAGACATGCTGCTGCTGACACAGTTGTTTGGCTCGCTTTAGAGTTTGTAGCTTCTATCTGGACCGAAATACCAACCACAGACTCGCCGCAGCACACAAACACACACACACACACACTGCTTATGTTGATACATACATACATGCATATGAACATACCACCAATACTAGCAGCGATTGATTTCCGCAGCAGTTGTTGCTGGCACAGGTGTTTGTGATTCATAACTAAAAAGAAAACCGAAAACTTTGAGTCAAAGGGTCTGAGGTATTCATCTCTGTCATCTTGTTTGGCATTTTCTCTGCTTCACCTTGAGCCATGGTTTTGGTTTCAGCTTTTATTACCTCTAAAAGTGGTGTAAGGGGCTGCTGACCTTTGACCTATGAGGTAGGAATAGTGTGTTAGTCAGGGGTCAGGTACTGCAGCTCTATTGTCCATGTGAGTTTCTGTCTAGATGGTAGAACGAGAGATGCTGTCACCACTGTGCCTCCCTTGCTAAAATGTTATATTTGACCAAATTATTACATCGTTCCCATGCATTTTTGTTCAGTACTCACGATGTGCAACTCCATTACGAAATTAATGTATCTGTAAATTAATTTGCTTTAAATATTTGCAGATCAAAGTGGATCTCTTCTGAAATTCTGTGTGAGACACTGTGAGATTACTCAGGACTTTTTTGCAGGAGAAAAACATATCCATTTACTCTCAGTTTATATAGAAAACATATAGTGTTCCGGCAAACTGTTCTGCCAAATGTGCCACAAATTAAGTGCAACTTTACTGCAAATGAAAAGCAAGGTTAGCAACGTTAAAGATTAACGTTGACAACTTGGTTTACTATTAGTTATAAGTAATCCATATTTTGACTAATTGGTGGCCTTCTGTTTATGTCTAGATGGTTTTAATGTGCACAACTGACTTTGGCAAAATGGTAACACTTTTCCAGCGTGGTGGCATGGTTGTATCATGGTACTTTTTAGTAAATTTTTGTTAGTGTTCTCAGTTACACTTTACATTAATGTGCCCTTTGTTAAGTGTTTATAAAGGGGATAATTAATGACTATTAATTTATTTATAAATGCATGATAAATAATTGATATGCAGTTATAACAACATGCATAAAAGGAAGTATTTCATGCAAAAATTGCCAAATAGGGAGAATTTTAACTTATATGTTATAGATGCTTTAAAATACACGTTTATAAATAAATAAATAAATTAATTAAATAAATATATGTTTATAAATCCAAAATATAAAATGCCCTAATACTTTATGCAAATATGTTTCTAATGTTGAATATTGTTATTAAGCATTTATAACATGTAAATAAAAATGAATCACTATTTGGCAAGTATTGCAAAGTTGAAAGTCACTTTTTATGCATGTTGTTATAACTGCATATCAAAGATTTATAATGCATTTGTAAAATGCTTATTAGTCATTAATGAACCCCTTTATAATCTCTTAACAAAGGGAACATTATGTAAAGTGTTACCATGTACCACGTTAATGTTGTTAGTTTGCAGTAATAGCAATTAAATAAATGAATGATGCTCTTCCACCCTCTCAAAAATACAGTATTCTGGCAAAATCTTGTGGAAAACTTTCGGCAAACTTTGTTTTGCCAGCTTTTTTGCGAGTGAGTCCATTACTTGCCTGCTTATACAGTAGAAATAACTAATTGGTTTTCTAAAAGTTACAGTATCAGTTAATGTAGACTTTTATTACCTTCTGCCCACCTGTTCATGTCTACATGATTTATTACCAGCTAAATGCATAGTTTCAGATAAACAATGTCATCTTTAAATTGTCCGCAGCAAGATAAGGTGTTGTTGCTGTTGACCAGTGTACATTTGTGTATGTATTTGTACATGTGTGTTTATAATGTGAGGTATGTAGTGACAACTAGACAACATGCTAGCTGAAAGATGATCCATACTGTGGCAGATAATGGTTAAGAGAGAGAGAGAGAGAGAGAGAGAGAGAGAGAGAGAGATAGAGAGAGAGAAAGGGATGGTGCAGTCTGTGTGTTTGTGTGAGTGGCAGCTTTCACTGCCAGTAAAGAGTGTGTGAGGGATGACAGCAGAGAGAGAGAGAGAGAGAGAGAGAGAGAGAGAGATATGAAAAGATGAGAACAGTAAAGGAGTTGAGTTACAGAACACAAGGACAGAAAAAAAGAGCAAGAAAAACAATGGCAGTCGTTAAAAGGGAATGTGGCGAGTGTGTGGCAGACGCCCGCTGAACCGCTGACCCTCAGCTGCTGTGGTGCAGGCGACAGGTGACAGCGCTAACACTCGCCAGTTTGGCATAGCTGGAGTGAATCACGTTTCATACTGAAGGACGGAGCCACGGCTTACACACACACGCACGCTTTCTACAAACACTCTCACAAGCAAGGCAACATGTGCTAAAAATATAAGTGTTCACATAAGAACGTGGAAACTGTGTTAATGCTGCACTGGCATATGGAGAGGAAACAAAATCACACTCACTTTCATCACACACACATCAGTGTTTGGCAGTCATCCAGTGAATACTACAGCGTTTAGCGATGATAACATTATCACTAGTGTACTGTACCACTGCTCAAATCAGCACATAAATGAGATTTGTTTTTACAGCAAAACATGCTGAGCTGCCAGTCCTCCTTATCTGTGTGTGTGTTCATGTGGAGACACACTAACACACAAAAATATCAAACCATTGTTTTGGCCAACGAATACTGTAAGTAACATTTAAAACTTTGTCCAAAGAACACAGTTAAATTTTTTGGTCAGAATCTGCCTTTATCATATAGTTGACACTTGCCTAAATGTATGCTTGGTTTTAGTGTGTTTACTTGTTTAATCAAGTGTTATTACAAAAACTTGATTCAAAAAGACAGCATAATTTTCTGTAAAGCTGCTTTGAAACAATGAGTAATGTGAAAAGCACCATACCAATAAAAATGACTAATCCGTTTCGTATTGTCATCATTTTCAGTAAGGAGAGTATGCAGTAAAGCAGAGCGTTTTCAAAATGCTCCATTTCCTTTGGAGGAAATTGCCGTTCTACTGAGGATGAGAGGTGTAAATATAGAAATGTATACATTTTCAAACAAAAACTTATTAGTGTGAACATGGCCAAAGATGATCCAAATTTAAAATAGTTTTGAAATTGGTATTTGAAACCAACATACAAAACTACTGCTGGAGAAAACACACGTTTGTATTTAGTCTTTTGACTCAAATCTTACAGTAACTGAGATATAACCCTTGTGACATCTTCCTCATGTGATAACTAGCCCCAGTGTCTCCTATATTTGTGGTCTTTGGTCACTGGTCTCTGTGTGTGATCTCTGTAACCATTTGCTCCATCTTGTGTGTTCTTTTTGTGCATCTCTGTGTTTGTCAATTAGAATCAATTTGCAAATTCAGCTGCCGCTGGCATGTGTGTGGGTCAGGTTGCTGTTATTCTAGGGTGTAATGACTTTGTTCAGTGTGTGTGGCAGTTGTTGTTCATGTGTTGGGGTTTTGGTTCTGTCTCTGACACCTTTCTCTCAGGCTACGTCCACACCAGTACGTTTTCGTTTGAAAACGCATCGTTTTCTCTACGTTTTGGCCTTCTGTCCACAACGGAGCTTTTTCAAAACGCTCTCCCAAGTGGATAAGTTTGAAAACGCCGTCTTCGCACTGTAGTGTGGACGGGTAAGACGTGATATCCAAAAACGATAATGTATTTGTTGTCATGTGATCCATTCAACCAAAGCAATCAGCGGCGGCGCTGTTGTGCATGATATTCACTTTGATAACGCTGGTGAAGATAAATGTTTAAATGTTAACTTTGTACAACCTTCACATTGCATTCCTTTAAAGGTGACGGGAAGTTTACTCAGAATTGGTGTCCTGCGACAGAACACGAGGACAATTGCATTTCAGCCTGTACATGTAACAACGATTTTTTGCATGCACAGTAAGGGGATTTAAGCATTTTCATGCATTTCATTGTGGACGAGAAACATTTGGAAATCACTTGAAAACGGCTGTGTGGACAAAGAGCGTTTTGAAATTGAAAACGCTGTATACAAATGTGTCCGGATTAATGTAGACATAGCCTCAGATTGTCAGATTCAAGAAACCATCTATTGTGTTGTGATGTCTCTAGGTAACAAGTCAATTTTCCTCACTTTGCAAGCACGATGCATGTAAAGCCAAGTGCACACTACATGACTGATCACACACAGGGTGTATCAACTACACGACCATTCATCCCCAACTGAGTCCATGTTTACACTCGTATTAAGATGAGTTTTGGGTTATCTGATCACAAGTGTACAAGCGAGACACATCACCATTACACCTGGTCGTCTCTTTTGACCACTTGTGTTCGGATTTGGAGGGGAGAGTTTATGATTTCATGGCATCATACATCAATCATTCCGTATGTGTATTTCTGAATGATGATAAAGCGCAGAAAAGTAAAAGAAGACAAAAAAAAAAAAACCGCTAAAAACTGTCACACAGTTTCTATTAATCATACGCAACAATGACGTTTAGAGCAGCACTCTGAGTTATGTTAGTGCAGTACCTGAAACTGAGCTTCTGATGTGCTTCTCATATTTGTGTCCCTGAATGTTGATATCAGACACATTGAAGAATGAACTTGCTTTTAAATTTTTTCCGATCGTATGGTTAATTCCCTTTAAATCCGCATGCAAACCGACAAAGTTTAAACTCTTGTTTTATTAGCCAGCGCTCCGCTGCTGTGTCAGCCCAATCTCTGAATGTGTTTGAAGTGGACAAATCTCAAAACAGTTTGGACCCCGTTACAGCTACAGTCTTTAGTGTCATCCTGTTTCAAACGGATAACCAAAAATGCATCTTAAAATTACAATAATGAAATTCATTCACAAACTTGCGCAGTTTATTCCTGATAACAAATGTCACCAAACATCCGCACCCGTTTTTGAGCTTATTTGCAAAGGAACATTTTAAAACAGCTGAAAATAGTTAAGACAGCATATAGGAAGTGGTGGGTGATGTTTTATTTTATTTTATAATAATTTTGTCTCCTGCTCCTCTTGAGCTCTCTCTATATTTAATTGACTATTGCTCATTGTCGGTCTCTCGCTTGTCAGGACGGTGCACACACCTGAATTCAAGATGTCTAGATATCAAGCTAGTTTGAAATCTGTCGTAGCATCTGCAACTTGTCTGGGCTTGTGGCAGGAGATTTGAGACTTCTCGTCGCGGGCCAGTCGCCGACTCAAAACATCAAAGGAGACGAGCTTGTGTCGTAGTGTACACTCGGCTTAAAATGGCAACAAAATGGTTATTAATGAAGGATGGCTTTGAATTATACAACAAAATGCTTTTTCTTGGTGGTAATTTGAGTTTTTAGGTTTTTTTTCATGGTGTGCTGTTTGGTGACATTTTTGGTGACATATTTTTGCTCTGGAGAAATATTCAAAACATCAAACATCAAAAATATAATTCAGATCTCTAAGTGAGTAAACTTATTATTATGTCACATTTATTTGTATGTTTTGAGCAATTGCTTAACTGTGTTTGTTGAAGCAACATTGTGTGACAGTGGAATGGATACAGCTCACCTGTGTAGTGATGTCACACATGCAGTTCTCATATGTTACGCTTTTTAGATTTGTATTATCCATTATAAAACTAGCTTTATAGCATTTACTTAACATTTAAGTTATATTTAGCTAAAAAGGTTACCTAGGAGACAATTGTATTAGATCGTGTCATATTGCAGGTAGGTCATGTGTATTACACTCATATTTAGTGTAATAAAATAGTCTAACAGCATGTTTAATTGATGTTTTTCTTTTGTTCTTTTTTTTTTTTACATTTAAAAAAATTAAATCACTCATTTTCACTTAAAAAACATTTAATGAATAAAACCTGTCTTTGATCAATTTCTTTTTTATTAATTGTCACACGATGTTGCCTCCAAGCAACATAATTAAAATACTATTTTTATTTTTTATTTTCTCCCAATTTGGAATGGCCAATTCCCAATGTGCTTTCTTATCTTATCACGTGGGTTGTTGAGCGTGTTGACATATTATATATATTATATTATATTATATTATATTATATTATATTATATTATATTTATTATATTATATTATATTATATTATATTATATTACGTATTTATGGGTGAATCTCACAAAAAACTGTCCAAAAATGTCCGGGTCATATTTCACCCCAAAATAAAAATAAAACAAGAGTATATAATGGTAATATTTGCTGTACTGAATTTTATTAAAACTACTTTCATTTTAAAAAAGAATTTATTGTTCAATTTTTGTGTTACAATGTGCTTAATTGTCATGAAAATGATGTAGCAATGCTTCAGTCTTCATGGTCCTTACAATAGACTCTCATTTTCTTAGTTTTATTGTGGGATGAAATATTACCTGAACTTTGTGAGATTCAACATTATTTAAACAACATTGCATTTATTATTTATTATAATATTTTTACATTAGAAAAAAAAAAAAAGAAAAAAAAGATGTATATAAATATATCCCATTTATTTTGTAATATTTATGCAATTTTTTTTTTTTTTAATAGTTTTTTGTTTGTTTGTTTGTTCCTGTTGTACAGTGTGTAAGACATTTTCTGGTGCTTCTGCACTGATTTTGGACTTGACAATCGGCCCTGTTCACACTGTGTTGTCAGAGCAGGTAAGAGTTTTATCTGTACAAAATGAGTAATAATACACAATCAATATGTGGACAGTGCAGTCGTCAGGTCAAAGGTCACTCAGTATAAACCTATCTGTGTGTACAATATTGTTTGTCCCTAACACTTTCTGTTACCAACCAGAGAACATTGTACGACATTGTACATTGTGTTTGTGAGTGTGCCTTTACTCATTTTATCAGGCTTTCATGAGTCATGTTGCTGTAGATCTCAGTTACTGACTCACACAAAATAAAAACGGGAGTGTGTGTTTTTGTTTTTGACTGTCACAGGTTCAGAATGTGTGTGTGTGTTATTGTCTCAGAGGTCAGTGGCTCCTCTATTCTTTGTTGCAATTACTTGCGTTAATGATTACAGGTTTTGCTTCTATGACTTCCTGTGTAATTAGGTTGCGGCGAGAGCGCTGCCAACCATCCACATGTTTGTGTGCATGTGTGTGTGTGTGTGTGTAAGACATCATGTTGTCTCAGATTTGTGGCGTCACTCAGCCGCTAAGGTAAGGTGTGACTCATTCAGGTAGAGGGATTTGTTAAACACAGGGGATTTTGATCGGCCAGTCAAACAGTCTCCATGTGTTTGTCAAAGGCTGTCCTTCAACAATACAATCAACACTCTTCCACTCACTCTCTTCTTTAACTACAGGCCTCTCGCTGTGACTGTGAGTTCATGCACTGTTGTCCTCATGTTTAAGAGTGCTGGGTGTGTGTTTGCTATGTGCTTAAAGTTTTCTCCCTTGTACTGATGTTCAGTTTGTCGGGTTAATTGAGTTTTTGAGGGACAGTGACAGACACATAGGCCGTGTTTTCTGCTGTAATTACAGGTCTAATGTCAATCGGCAACAAATTACGGGGATCGTAGTCTCTCTCTTTCTGACACATACACACATACAGTCACGCACTCTTATGTTTACACGCAAACAGATATTTTTGAACAGAGTTGATGAGATATGCTACAGTCCAGATAGCCTTGTGCATTGAACAATTCTTTACATATCCACAGTAAAACATACAAGCGCAGCTCTCAAGTCAAATTTACTTGTTATGAAGTCAAATGCTGGAATGTGTATTAACTTTAATATGGTTTACTAATAATGAAAGATTATATGTTCCTATAAGATACTTCAGTGGGCATTAGTCAAAGTAAACACAATTTGTTAAAACTTTACATTAATGTTCCCTTTGTTAAGGGTTTATAAAGGGTTTTATTAATTACTTATGAGTCATTTACAAATGCATTATTAGTCAATATTAGTGTGTATAACAACATGAATAAAAAGGGTGACTTTCATGAAAAACTTGCCAAATAATAAGCATTAATACTTACATGTTATAAATGCTTAATAAATACACTTATTCGTACTTAATTAATAATAGATAAAAATAAACAAATCCCTAATTCATGATTGATGTCACAATGAAACAAAAATAGACTATTATAGTGAGATTAAAAGGAGGGATTATGTAATTTTGCTACACTACATTTTGTGTTTATATTTATTACTGTAATGTTTTGACTCACTTGTGTTGTCACTTTTTTTGTTACACTGATGTCAAAAGAATGGTGCTACTCCAAGTTTTGTAAAGTCCTCGACAAAAAAACTTTTCAGGTCTTCATGCTCATTCATAGCATATATCATATAATAAAACCTGATGACCATTAAACAACACTGAACTTTATTCACATAGGTTTCTAATCTTGGCAACTCCTTAATAAATGCTTCACATGTGTCCACTTGACATTAAGGTACATTTGCATAATTTATTAATGTTGAATACATGTTATTAAGCATTTATAACATGTGAGTTAAAATGGCTCACTATTTGGCAGGTATTGCATGAAAGCCACCCTTTTTATGCATGATGTTATTACCATATTTTAATTATTTATATTGCATTTATAAATGAATTATTATTCCTAAATGAATATAACATGATATAACATCCCTGATTTGTTCAGCAGGTTATAAGCACTTAATATGTTTCCAAGCTTCCAAACTGAAACTCATATCTTTGTAGCATGACGGAAATATGCAGGGCACAACAGCGACACAGAGTACAAAACTTATGCGATCCATTTGAATTCTACTGAAAATACTGTACTTTAAAGCACTATGGAGAAAGTCAAAGATCTGGTGTTATCTGACGGTATTTCTGTATCTAACTTAGAGATCTTAGATATTGGCATCTCTGACCATTATTCAATAATGTTTGTGTCTGTCTCTACTTGTCCTCTCCCTACTACTTCTCTGTCTTTACGTCACTCCCGGTCCATTCACTCATCTACTGCCAAACTTTTTTTCAGAATTTTATCGCATTTTACTGATGATAAGATAAAAGTCAATACTGAATCACTGGTTGAAGGTTTCAATAAATCTTATACTTACCCTCTTGATAATGTTGCTCTGCTCAAGCCAAGGAAAATTAAGCCTTGGCTAAATGACGTCACCTGCGCTCTCAGACAAGCGTGTAGAAAAGCAGAGCGCAAGTGGAAAAGAGACAAGCTTCAGGTATTTTTTGACATCTTAAAGGTGTCTTTAACAAACTATCAAAGAGCAGTGAAAGAAGCAAAAGCTAACTTTTTGTCTAAAGTAATCTCTGATAATGCAAATCGACCAAAAGTATTGTTTAATACCATCCATTCTGTCTTAAACCCTATGAGAGATGCTTTTTTGAATGCTAGAGACCTGTGACGAATTTATAAACTTTTTTACTCACAAAATCGAGCATATTAAAGGTGCTATTGTGCCTTCACAATTTGATCAACCACTAATACCTTCCTCATCCAGCTCCCTGACTCACTTTGGACCAGTTTCGTCAGAACAGTTAGCAGATGTAGTCTCTAAGATGAAGTGTTCCAGTTACAAGCAGGATATTCTGTCTCTGTGCCTTTTTAAAGACGTTTTTACAACTATTAGTTCCAGTGTGATAGTGATAGTTAACAGCTCCTTAGCTAATGGAGTTGTTCCAAGCAGTTTTAAGCAGTTTAATTTAACCTTAGTTAAATAAGCCTTCTTTGGATCCGGCAATACACTGTAGGGCTTTACTGATTGTTTAGATCAGTGTTACTATCAGAAATAATTAATAATTAATAATTATTTCTGTAGTTATTAATTAATATTTAAATTAATCAATTGAATCTAACTCATTAAAACCTCATATGGGACTTCAGTAAATGTAGTGTGCTACGTTTAGGAGCAAGTTTGGTTATTAGCAATAATTAATAATTATCAAAGATAATTATTAATTATTAAAATCAATAGAAGATTGATGAGAATCAATGTTAGCTTTTTTGATCCTTCAAAATCAACAATTATCAAAGATAATCGTTAATTGTTAACATCGATGAAACATTAATTAAAATTAACACTAGCTTATTCATCATTCAAATTCAACAATCATCAAAGATAATTATCAATTATCAAAAATCAATAGAATATTAATAAGGATTAACATTGACGGGGCACCACCCTGGAATCAGGGACTAATAATCAAATAGTAAAACAGTCTCAATATTAGATTGTTTTCTTAGGAAAATCGACATCCGAAGAATATTGATTTTCGGGGAAAAAACAATGAATGAAGGTTTGAATCCGAGCACTGACATTCTGTCAGCATGACACAGGCGTATGTAAAACAAACCAAAACACTTCTCTTTGTAATATAAACAAAGTTTATTTATGCAGTAATATCAATTAATAATTAATGCAATGCAGTCAATAAACTTCTGACTTACAACTACAAACTAAACAGTGATATGATTAGATATGGAAATAAAATAATCCTATAACACATAAGGTGTGTGTGTGACAGTGTGTGTTTGTCAGTGTGTGTGTGTGTGTGTGTGTAAGGAGGGACACGCACAAAATGGCGGACGTGACTCTCGTGGAGAGTATGTCACGCGAGACTTCCGGCCAGGGAATATGACTGCGAATGGGGTAGGAGATGGCGTCTACCGGTTACCGCGTGTATCCGCTTGTACGATAGCTTAGGGACAAAGCTGGGCTTTAGCATTTAAGCTATCTACGAGCCAAAAATGTGTGCCAGAATATTCGTGAGGGGTCGCGTGCGTGTGTGTGTGTGCGTGTGTGGTTAGTACGAGAGAGAGAAGTGACGGCCCTAAAGCCGATTTCGCGATCGTGGGAGAGAAAGCAGCTGTTAGTTCATCGCTCAGAGACACGGTGGACGGCTCATAAAAGTCCCGCGTTATTTGACTCTTTAATGGATGAACTCAGTTGCTGTCTCACCCGCGATGGCGAAATTGCACAACAATCAATTTGGTTGGACCACAATACAGCAAAACAAATTTGTGATAATTAATACCCTGAGTATTAATAATGAGCGGACATGGCAGTCCTATTCTATCCAATTCTATCTCTGCCCAGACGTAAACCTCTTACTTGAATTGCATGAGGACACAGGTAGAATGTGTTTTCCTCCGTCCTTTAACTCTGACCCGGTTCCTTGAGGCTCGGGTGATGACGGGAGGCCGTTTCCTCACCCTGTCGGCGGGCGGTACGGCTGTTGATTCTCGGCGGGCTGGCGGAGAACTCAGAAATGTCAACTTGATTGAAGATGGAAGAGAAATCTTTAATCTCTTCACTTCTGTAGGCAAACGGATAAAGATGCGAATTGCTTGGCGGTCTCCTTCGGATCCGTTAGAGTGTTTGGTTGAACACAGAGTAATCTCAACTCGTCCAGCGAGATGGAGATTGTATGGCTACAGTTTCAAGTCGGACGTTACTTCCTTGTGCCACGAGGTTGCACATGAGAGCAGCGTTGAACTGCGTCCACATACTGCAAGCAATGTCGCTGGAAGCAAATCTCGAAAGCATTTCAGAGGTATTTCAACTCCTGATGATGTCATGGTTTGAGGGGACGTTCTGTTGTGTGCCTCATCCAATAGGAGTTGAGAGTTCGATCCTTTAGTGAGCAAGGCTTCATGGATTTGTAGTCTGTTTTGGACTCCCTTTGTTTGATTTTGGCGCGATTTTTATCAGTAAGATTTACGACTTGGAAGGTGGGGGCTTGAGTTAGGTTTTTACGACTGTGTTAGGCCTGCCTTTGTCTTCTATCTGAATACATGAGGCCCAACAACACAATAATTATAGGTCAATCTCTAAATTGCCTTTTATTTCCAAGATCTTGGAGAGAGTTGTCTATTCGCAGCTTTACTCTTATCAAAATACATTTAAAATTTTAGACACATTTCAGTGTGGCTTTAGACCCTTGCACAGCACTGAATCCACATTGCTCAAGGTTACTAATGATATTTTTCTCTCCATGGATTTTGGCTTACATGTTGTCTTAGTCTTATTAGATCTCAGTGCTGCGTTCGACACTATCGACCATAACATTCTTCTCAATCATCTCGAGTGTAGGGTTGGCATCCAGGGTATGGCCCTCCAGTGGTTTGCCTCCTATCTAAAAGACAGGACGTTTTCTGTAAATGTAGGGAATTTCTCTTCTACATCAGCTCATTTATCATGTGGCGTCTCTCAAGGATCAACTTTAGGGCCCTTATTATTTTCCTTGTATATGCTTCCTCTGAGCTCTATTTTCCAGAAGTACAGCATATCCTATCACTGTTATGCTGACGATTTTACTTACCAGTGAGCTTAGACAAAGAAGTGTTCATTTGATAACATCCTAAATTGCTTCAAAGATATTAGACATTGGCTGGCAAACAATTTTTTACAATTAAATGAAAGCAAAACCGAAGTTCTGATTTTAGGTTCCTCCATGTCCTCCTTACCTGGCCTGGTTGCCCAGTTAGGTCCTCTGTTGTCGAATGTACAAGATCATGTGAGGAGTCTTGGAGTGATTTTAGACTCCTCATTACTTTTCAATAAGCAGATCAGTGTTTACAACACTAAGACATTTTGATACTTTGTTTCTGAAAGAAGTTGATGCTTCTTATTTACATTTTGGGATAACGTTTAGCTATGTATCGGTGTTCGTATTTGTTTGACTTTGACCTGTGTCTGACTATTTCTATTTAAATAAATGCTGTATACTTCAAACCTACTATTGTATTAAAGTGTTTGTCATGTACTGTTTACAGTTTAATACCTCTGAGGGGTCTGTTTCTCAAATTAGAGACTAATGTACTTCTCTTTTTGTTGTACATCTCATCTCTGTCTGGGTTAGATCCAGTTTGCTTTTATCTTTCAAAACAGTAGTGCCTCACTAAAAACAGTAGAATGATGAATTTCAGGAGAAATCTTTTATTTATTTATTTATTTTTGGGCCATTTTTAACACCAAAATTTTACTTGTAAGTTTAAAGCAACTTGTAAGAAATGCAAGTGTGCACAATACCTCACCAACTTCCAACTGTTCTAATAATAAGAAAAAAATACTGAGTACCAAATTAGCATATTAGAATGATTTCTTAAGGATTGGGTGACTCAGTATATTCTTAGTAGACTGGATTAATGGCTGCTGAAAATGGTGCTTGGACATCATGGGTAAAACTAAAAATCCATTTTAAATAAAAAAAAATAATATAGCACTTATTTCAAACACAAATACAATTTTGCAACATTACTAATGTTTTGGCAGTACTTTGATCAATTGAATGCATCCTCAGTGAACAGAAGCTAATTTCTTTATAAAAACAAAAGTTTGCAGGAGGACATACATGTCAACATGTTCAGCGGGAGATGGTGATATACACACGGTGGCGGTGCGCAACATTTAAAGCTGTCCGTGTTGCGAATGTTCATAAAATAAAAACTCTAATTTATGTCAATGTTCGGCAGAAGTTTGTCATAGGAATAAACTGGAACACTTTACTTTTGTAAGCGACTTGGTGTCCCTTGACTTGGCGAGTTGCTTTCAAGAACATACAATGCATGATAATCACATAACATACAATAAACATGCAAGACAAACAGTGCTGGTGTTTACAGAGATAAAAGATTACCATATTTTGTGAAGTATAGTTAATTATGTATTGGATGTGGTCAACATACATGCAATAAACTGTAGATAGGGACAATTGGTACACATAGTTTTCTTCACCCATTGAGCCAGCGGTCATTTCCAGCGATCCATATTGGTGGGCGGTCACCATTACAGCCCAGGCACCAGTGCGGCTGCCCACCCTGCACTGCCTATAGTAACGCCACTGGTGCGTACGTATGTATGTATGTATCTGTTTGTTTATCTGAATATTTCTGCCAAACTTTTGAGTTCAGATCAAGGACACAGAAATAAGTGTGTGTGTGTGTCAGTAAGTACTCTTCCGGCCATTGCCCGCTAGATGCTCATGATTGTGGGTGACCTGTCGGGTCATAAAGAGGGCACCCAGAGGTGGAAAGGGGTAAAACAACCCCTCCCAAACAGCACTTAGAGAGACCCTCACTGACCACCCAATCCAGACAGCATCACACTGATGGATAGCACCTATCTGTCTCTATAGTGACAGGAGAGTTCCTTTCTATGTCATCTAAATATTTACTACATGAGCTCCATTCAAATGGCAATATCACAGGAGCTCCATTGCACCCACAGAGTTGAGTAGTCACCTTTTTATTTAATTTTGGTGATTTGACATGCAGCACGTGTGTGTGTGTGTGTGTGTGTGTGTGTGTGTGTGTGTGTGAGAGAGAGAGAGAGATCAGCTCTGATCCAAAACACTCATCATATGTCCAAATTGATTAATTCTATGACCAGACGCAGGCTATCTACACTAAGAGACTAACAGTTGTACTAATTGTTTAAATGTAAAACACACATTTGTCAACACACTGCCAGTGAGGAATTTCACTGAGCCAAAAAACTGACAGCTGCTTAATGTGTCTACTATTAAACCTCTTTCTAATAATTCAAATTAAATGTATGTAAGTGTATGTGACGTTACTAAAACAGGTTAAGCAGAGATAAAAAGGAAAAGATGAATGAATCAAATATGCAAATTAGTGATACTGATCATGTTAACTCTTTGTACAGACAGTCACACAAGATACTCTCAGATCTCAAATGCTGCTGGATAACATGATAATCAGGTTTTGTTCATACAAGCTTGAGTGCATGCTGTCATTACAGAAAAGGGGAGATGTACCACATATTTATGTACATTCTCAACAATTTACTCAAACTGTTATGCTGATAATATAATTTGTGATTTTTCTTGTATTACTTAATAATGAAAACACTCAAAATAGAAGCATTTTCAGGAGTGAACCCCCACTATATTTGTTAAAGTGATCTTGTCTTTTCAGCAGGAATACTCAATGCATCATATTGCATGACTGTGCTTTAACTACGTTACTGATATGTGGGCTAATCACACCTATACACTGTGCACAATTCATATTTTTCCTCATGAGAATTCTTCAGCAATTCTTCTTGCAACTTGATCTCTATAACATTGGAAGTGATAGGACACACAGAAGCCGTTTTCTCACACACAGATCTATTATCTCACAGCTGCAATAAACAGGCACTGAACTTGAATCTCTTAAAAGTTCAATTGTTTAATTATAGCTCCACTTTGTCCCCAATGCCTTAGCTGATGCCCTAATTTTCACGCAACCACACAAATATACCTCACTTCACAAAGTATGCTAATAGTTTCATATTTGTCCATATTAAAAGTGGTGCTAGCCTAACCTTTCTCTTGGTTCACCAACACTTTGGTAACGGGGGTGGCCATTGGTGGGACATTGGGGTGGCGAGTCTATCTGGTTAATGGTGTTTTATTTGATGCTGCTGTTGTTATTGCTATTATTCGTAGCATTATTAGCTTGGAGAGTGTAACTCAGAACTGATAAATGCTCAGTGCCACAGTAAGAGTCTCTGTGTTGTGGTTGTGGATTTTGTGAATGCTGCAGATTGTTGAAATGACACAAACACACGTGCACACATACACACACACGGAAATAATCTGGTGGCATGTTGCAGGCGAAGGTGATAGGATTTTGGGCAGCATTTTGCTAGTGATTTGTGGGAGAGATCCAAACTAAATATTTCCTCGGGTTGAGCGCACACACACACACACACACACACACACACACACACACACACACACGGCACAGGGTGCTGAAGGGCCAAAGGGCTTCCCCGCTCACTGTGTGTGTATATCTATGTGTTCAGATAACTCCTTTGAGTGTAAGAGATAAAGATAGGTCACTTTATCATGTTTTAAAGAGAGAATTCAATCTGTTTTGTCATTTAAAGCATTTGGCCTGATTATTGATGAAGAGTGACTGGAGAGTACAGAGGAGGTCATGTGTGCTGTCTGCTTACAGTGTGTGTGTGTGTGTGTGTGTGTGTGACTTTGTTCATCCCACACACTTTTCTCTGCCTCTTTGATGGGGAGATGAGTGTGCATTTGTGTGTGTGTGTGTGTGTGTGTGTGTGTGTGTGTGTGTGTGTGTGTGTGTTTGTCTGTTTCATGTAAAGATCTGAGCATACAAGCGAGCAGAGGAAGTGTGTCATTTGGCTTAGCTCACTCAACATGTACTATATCATCAATTCAGCACAACACTGCAGATCATATGTGAAAGCAACTCTTTATTTCACTTTATTTCACTGAGGAAAACTGACAGTCACAAGTTCATTAAGACTATCTTAACAATGTAGAAATGAAAATAGAATGAGGTGTCCTACTGTAGGAAAATGAGTTGAAAATTCACCCTACAGACAGGGTACAGGATTAATAGATTAAAGAATAGCATATTTTAGGCAAATTAAATGTTAATCATAAATGTTTAAATGTTTGAGCTATGATTTGTATTTATGTATGAATACTGTAAATATCTTAAATCCAGATACAAAAGTAGGCTATCACTCCTAAAGAATTGATCAGAGCATTGTTGAAGTCACTGATGAAATGAAATAATGATGGTTGTTTTTTCTGAATGTGAATGGGAAGTTTGAAAACATCTTTAACTTCCAGATTTCCATATCCCAGGATTTTTGTACCTGTGTGCTTTGCTAATTACTTTAGTTAATTCTAATGAGGCTTATTTGTGTGTGTGTGCGTGCGTGTGTGTGTGGGGGAGGTGGGGGGATTAATGCATCGCTATCATTCACAGACGTTTATGAAACCAGCAGGTAAAACAAACAACTTATAATTGATTAGAGTATAAATGTACTTTGGACAATTAAAGTACCACTAATTATTAGGTCTAGTCAACAAACAATCAAACTGAAGTTTAGACTTTAAGTAAACATCAGTAAGTCTTTTTATACAGACACGCATTTAAATCTGCATTTTCTTGACATTACAACAGAAAACGACCATTTTCACCATTCTTTACTTTATATCAATGTTGAGTAAATGTAATAATTCTTCATGTGTGTCATAAATGCCTGACTGATAAAACTGTGTTAAAATTTTACCTTATACAGTTGCATCAACCTCTAAGAGTAATGGTTTTCCATTTCATAAATTTAATTTTTTTTCCACAGTGTTTAATGTTTTAATTTAAAAAACTGTCCCTTACTTTTCTTCATTTTCAGTAATACATTGTCTGATTAATATATTAAGTCATATATGAATTGCTATTAATTAAATGTGTCATCGTGGATTAATTCCCTATCAACTTATTATATGAACTAAGAGTGTTAATTAATGTGTTAATTACCACAATGAGCCAAAGCCATGTATTTGAACTTCCACCCAATACGGGTGCACTAATATGCATTAATACATGCTTAATTACTGCATTATTACTGAAAATTAATGTGTTAATTACAACAATTACTTAATGATGAGTTAATAGTCATGTGCCTCAACAACTAAAGTCATAACATAATGATATCTTTACAAACCATTAGTTAATGATTCTGTGGAGCGAGACGTGGTCATATGTCTGTCACTGGGGAGAGAGGAAGCGGTAAGGGCCATCACCTGGTGATTAATGATGCGTAACACGTGTGTCTCATTACAGTGACGATTGAGATGGGCTTGAAAAGGCTGCCGAGAACGCCAGTGAGGGAGAGATTTGGGAACAAAGAAACCCAGAGGCCTGTAGCTGAAGCTTACCAGACTGTTAAGCTGAGATAGTTTTAAATTGTGAAGCTGATTAAGTTGTGAAGCTGAATTATGCTGTGATGTGAAACTGACATGCACGAACTGTAGACAAACTGAAAAACATTAAAAACTGACTTACTTGGACTGCCACCCTGCTTCCGCTCCCTCCCTTATTCCTGGAACCTTCTTTCAGATTCATTAAAAGAAATGCTGATACAGCCAAAGTACTGCCTAAAAAGGCACATGACTATTAACTCATCATTAAGTAATTGTTGTAATTAACACATGAATTTGTAGTAATAATGCAGTAATTAAGCATGTATTAATGCATATTAGTGCACCCGTATTGGGTGGTAGTTCAACTACATGGCTTCAGCTCATTGTGGTAATTAACACATTAATTAACACTATTAGTTCATATAATAAGTTGTTAGGGAATTATCCATGATGACACATTTAATTAATAGCAATTCATATATGACTTAATATATTAATCTGATGTGGCAATCATTAATGAATGGCTTAGTTAATCATGAGTCATACATTAACTCAATATTATCTGTGCATTAGTTAAGCATGAATTAATGCATATTAATGCACCCATATTTTAAAGTGTTACCATTACATTTATGTTACGTTACATTTATGTTTTGGGGGCAGTGGTGGCTCAGCGGATAAGGCTCTGGGTTACTGATCAGAAGGTCCAGAGGTTCAAGCCCCAGCACCACCAAGATGCCACTGTTGGGCCCTTGAACAAGGCCTTTGACCCTATCCGCTCCAGGGGCGCCGTATCATGGCTGACCCTGCACTCTGACCCCGGCTTAGCTGGGATATGTGAAAAAAAGAATTTCACTGTATATGTGCAAATGTGTGATATATAATTATAAATTATTTGTATTTATTTTTACCTAACTCCTTGTCATTTATTACTTACACGTTTATTTTTGCAAGCACAAAAAATAAATGTTGACAAATCGGTTTCATCCAGGCCTGCGATATTCTTTGCGAGGAGGTCAATATTTTCACACTTGAATCACTAAAATCTCTGTTGTGGATTGAATAGTAATCCTGATACCAGGTTATGTTATAATTACATTTTCTTTGCATCTAGAAAACATGGGAAAAAACGAAAAAAGTTTCCAGGAGCACATCACAGCATTGAATTAATCCAACTGCACTGATATAAAGAGATTAATCAAGCTCTATTCAAGAGTGTGAATATGTCATATGTCCAAAGTCAAAGACAGGAAGTGGGGCCTGGGTAGCTCAGCAAGTAAAGATGCTGACTACCACACCTGGAGTCATGAGTTCAAATCCAGGGCATGCTGAGTGACTCCAGCCAGGTCTCCTAAGCAACCAAATTGGCCCGGTTGCTAGAGTAGATAGAGCCACGTTGGGTTACAATATAATGTTGTTCTCACTCTCGGTCAGGCGCGTGGTGAGTTGTGCGTGGATGCCGCGGAGAATAGTGTGAAGCCTCCACATGTGCTTGGTCTCTGCGGTAACGCGCTCAACAAGCCACATGATAAGATGCACGGATTGACTGTCTCAGACGCGGAGGCAACTGAGATTTGTCTTCTGCCATCCGGATTGAGATGAGTCACTAAGCCACCACAAGGACTTAGAGCACATTGGTAATTGGGCATTCCAAATTGGGGAGAAAAGGGAAGAAAAAAAAGTGATGGACATGTTTCAAATTCTCAACTTGTGAGTATTTGGTGTTTGTAGTTTTATTTTCATGTACGAAAATATGCTAATTATGCATTTGTATTGAAGATTCCATATTAATTTAACATGGATTTTTGCACCTAACTCAGAGCACTTCTGAAGTTGCCATCAACATCATCAGAGCCATGACAAGTGGAAGTCAAAGGGGACATTTGACTTCAAAACAATGACATAAACAATGTCATAAAAGGTACATATTTTCTCATTATTTTTCATTATCAAGTTTTTTATTATACAAAATAATGGTTAATTTCTGTTTGCATGTGGCTCTGGAGTGCAGCATTACTAGTTTGAACATCTTCATACATATAAAACACAACACTCCTATTCATGTAAGTTTTATTATGTAATTTAGAGAGATACCAATTTCTTTTTTTTAATTACTCTGCATACTGACAGCAGGTCTATTAAATGTTTCACATACTTACAGGGATCAGCACATCCATCCTCAACCTGATCTTTCATATGGTGTCCAGACCCCTCAGAGAGTGCAGAGAGTCGGCATCAAACTGATGACATGGAGCTGGCTGAAGTGAAGTGAACTTTTGTTTAATTTGTTGTATCAAAAATACCTCACTCAATTTCTCAGATCAGTGGCAACAAAATTATTCTGTATATGCCCCCGTTCTAAAATTGTTTAACAGCTTTTCATTGATCATTTGTTTTTATTTATTTTTACTTAGTTTTTTTACTTGTTTATTAATCTTATTTAAAGTTATAATGTTAACTTATAATGTTAAGTGATTTATTGTTTATTATTTTTATATAAATAATACTACTACTAATTATTACAAACCTGTGGATTTATTAAGTCAATTCTCTTTACTACTGCATTATGAATTGTGTTTATAATTGCTTGTGTTGTTATAAATACAAACTATTAAAAATGCTTTACTTAATAAAACATAAATGTATTTTATATGAGTATTTCACTTTCTTAGAACTATTCAGTTTGCATATCCATTAAAATTTCTTCTGGTAATAAAACAAAAAATAAATTTAAAAACTAAACAAAAACCAAATGTTATATAGAACCTTTCCACCTGGCTTTTTATAGAACCTTTTAGCGGTTCCAAATATGAAGCGAGCTATAGGGTTCTATATGGAATCTTTTCTTCTAAGAGTGTAGACACTAGACATTTTCAGGGTTCATCCCTTTAGATAAATAATAATTAACTTGTTGAAAGTATAAACTGTATGATATACAGGGTTGGGGAGTAACGGAATACATGTAACGGGATTACGTATTTCAAATACAAAATATAAGTAACTGTATTCCACTTCAGTTACAATTTAAATTATTGGTAATTAGAATACAGTTACATTCAAAAAGTATTTTGATTACTGAAGAGATTACTTTGCATTTTATTGTCATTTGTTTCATTTAATATTTAGTCCTTTCAGATGGAAAACATTTATACATATAAATGATGTGATCCAAAGTGCATTTGAACAGCAGTGAAACACTTTCTTATGATGTGTTACATTCATACGAGCAGACAGAGAAGTACGTTTGAAGTAAGTTTGGAGCAGAAGAAATAGAAATAAACCTTGTGTAAATTGTCAGCTTTACGCTAAGCTAAAATGCTATTTCTAGCCATTTTACATGCACAATCATATTTTTTTATCAAGAAAATTCACGTTGGATCATCATTTCTTTTTTCTAGTAAGACCTTTGATATTAGGGCAAAAATTATATTCTTGATAATTTTTTTTTATTGTTTTCCTGTAAAAATATCTAAAAATCCTTAAAACAAGATCAATTTGATTAATCTTGTTTTAGAAACAACACTGCATAAGATATTTTGGTTTTTCAGAGAATGTATTTTTAACATGTGTATTTTGTCTTACTGTACTGGCAGAGTTTTTATAGTCAAAATAAGTGAAAAAATCTACCAGTGCTGAAGAAGTAATCCAAAGAATTTAGAATACGTTACTGACCTTGAGTAATATAACGGAATACGTTACAAATTACATTTTATAGCATGTATTCTGTAATCTGTAGTGGAATACATTTCAAAAGTAACCCTCCCAACACTGATGATATAGTAGAAATGTCAGATCTCTGTCACTGATCATGTTATATGTAATAATTTCATTTAATCTAGATGGAACTTGATGGATCCCCTAGATCTTGATCATTCATTTAAACAGTTTAATAGTAATGCATCAATTTAGCACTGGTGGTAACTGTTCTAGTTTAGGCAGTTTGTGTCTGGTCACAGTATTATTCACCATCTGTGGTGGATGTTGTAAGGAGACAGACAGTTCTATCTCCAAATAGCTGTTTTGAGGAAGTGGAGTTGAAGCGGAGGGATTAGGAGCTCTGTTGCCCCGTTAGCCCACATGAAAAGCATTGGGAGGGGTGTCTTCTGTAGAACGTGCTGAACATGTGCAGATCAGACTTTCTGCAGCACATGTGTGGACACACACACACACACACACACACACACACATGCTCAAACCCTTACGCTCAAACAGTTCACTCCAGGTGCCAGGGCTCAGCATAACCTCAGTTCTTTTCCAAATATTCTTATTCTTTTGTTTTATACTGAGATTATTTTCTATGGCCTACCCTTAAGCTTAACCCTCACAAAAACATTTACCATTTCCAACATTTTCATAAAGATATTTTTTTTTTGTCTATTAAGCTATTTGCATGGTGTAAATGATTTCAGGTTTCTATCCTTGTGGGGATGATTTCTTGTGATTGTGAGTGTATATCAAGCAATTGTGATTTCATATAAAACCAATTTTAATTAGGGGTGCACCGATCGATCGGCCACTGATCTAAATCGGCTGATCTTTGTCTTAAATCTGTGATCAGAAAGATTTAGGGCCAATCTTTTTTGCAGCACACAGGGAATCACACATACACTGCTCCTCTAATAAATGAGCGTTTTCTCAGCCCTTGATGCATGACAGTGTGGCCTTTGGGTGAATTGTTGGCAATTCTAAGTATTCACAAATTTAAACTTTCAGACATGCTGTAATTTAGATGAATATGCCGTTTTGTTTACACGTGTATGAATATTAAGTTGCCCATTTTCTAGAGTCATTATGGTAGTAATTCTGACTCGCTGCATGGATTATACCTGTAAACAGGTATAAAAACGAATTAAACAACAAATAAACATGCATATACAAACATGCGAGTACATGTGATGTAACGTGAGTCGTCACAATCAGACGTGTTGAGCGAGAGAGACTGCTTGAGCAATCATGAGCACTTTCAGCTTCACTGCATTCAGTATGCTCACTCGTGGTGTCAATCACACATGCACGCTCTCCAGGTACTCTCAATATCGCATCATCAGTCACTCATCTCAGCACTATTCTGTGAGGATCCCAATTTAAATCAGAATAATGTTGGTCACATTATCACTAATCACAGCATTTACATTTGAACCATATCGGCACCGTGTCTTCACGCATTTACTTAATAATTATAATAAAGACAGTAAACAAATCATAGATATGAGTGATTTCTCACTGGAGCAGTTTTAGAGCTTGTAATGGAAATATTTGTCTTATTTTTGTCTTATTCTCTGCTGTGTGTGATGCTCTCATGGTTTTTACTGCTTACCAGTATGTCACAATGACCTTCTGATATTGACAACAGAACTATTCATATCTGTTTCAAAACAAATACATGTTAGCAATTCACAAATAATGTCATTTTAATGTAATTTTGGAAACACTTTATAAAAAGGTTCCATTCGTTAACATTGGTTAATGCATTAGGTATCATGAACAAACAATGAACAATATATTTTTACAGCCTTAATTAATTGTAATGTTAGTTAATAAAATTACAATTGTTCATTGTTAGTTCATTTTAGTTCATAGTGCATTAACTAATGTTAACTAATACAACTTTTGATTTAAATTTTTTTATAGTATTCTGTATGTTGTAACTAACATTAAGTGCATTAGTTCATGTTAACTACAGTAATGTTGTTGAATAATGTTAACAAATGGAAACTTTTTGTAAAGTGTTACCGCAATTTTACTGTGTGGGGCATAACATTTTTTTTTTTAAAAAAAAGTGCAAAAGCATGGCAAAGGGCACTTAAAAAAAAAAGAAAGGTATCGGACAATCTTAGTGTTAAAAAATCGGAGATCATATCGGCCTCAAATTTTGTAATCAGTGCACCACTAATTGTAATAAAGTTGCAACTCTTGCTATTTCAACTGTTGCTCATGCTCTTTATATTTAGACTTTATTTCTCCTAATTGCAATTTCTCGGAATTGTAAGTTTATATATTGCAATTGTGACTTGATTTTTTTCTTCTTTTTTTTATTGCGTTTGTACATATAAAGAAAGACACAGACAAAACTACTTTGAGGAAACTTACAAAAAAAGAAAAGGAGGATATGCAAATGATAAATACATAAATACAATATGGTAAATACAAATAAAGAACAGCAAATATATAGATAGCAAATATATAGATATCATTTGAAAAGAAAAGGTGATATAGGTGAAAAGAAAATAAGAAAATATTAGGAGAAAATATTTGGAGGATATGAGAATAATAACAAATACATTTAAAGATTAACAAATAAATATCACTTTCCAGCCAACAAATAAGGGGTAAAAGCATCCACAACTTTATTTCTTGCACTTGCGACTTTATGTCTTGCAATTGAGAGTTTATGTCATGCAGTTGTGATTATATATATCAGAGATGCAAGATATCAAGTTGCAATTGCATGATATAATGTCACATTTCTGAGATATAAAGTCAGTTATCTCTTTTATTTATTTCTTTTTATTCCCTTGAGGGATCCGACTTCCATAGTTGTCAGATTTAGCTATAGTTTGAGGACACGATTTGTCCCCATAAGTCCACCACCCTTCTTTTTATCTCCCTGTAGTATCAAGCATAGACAGCAGCTCAGTGTAAAGGGCACTCTCACCAGCTTTAGAGGGACCTGTGTGGCGATTTTAAAGAAGATAACATACTGTTTTGAAAAGGAGGGGTTTGGTTTAGAGTTGCTTGGTTAAGAGGAGGAAATTAGATACAATTGCACATAACCTGTATTCACATATGAGGCTAGGGCTGTGAAAGACTCCAAGTTGGCAGTAAATTGGATGTGGTTGTCCACAAGCTCTTTGTTAACAGCTTAAAGGGTTACAGTGATGTAAACAATTACATTGCACAAATTTGAAATGTGTCGTCATTTTCGTTTGTATAGTGCTTTTTACTAAGCAGCTTTACAGTAAAGCATGCCTTAATGTCTTAAAGTAACCCAAAGATGACTGTGGCAAGAAAAACAAAATCATAAGATGTTAGTTAGTGGAGAGATGAAAAAAAAAAAAGAGAGAGAAACTGAACTCAGCTGGGGGAGCCCATCCTCACATATCCATTGAACAGATTTAATGATCCAGTTATTCAATAAGTTAGTATAATGCAATGTTTAAAACTGTAAGGATAATGGGTGGAACTGTAAAGGATCATTTGTCATTACTAATTTCAAACTTTTGCACTTGTCTCATTTATTAATGTTTCTTCAACCAGGGCACTTTTAGCACTGTGGATTTCCAGAAAGTAAAGTCTAAGTTAAAACGTTATTCACACTCTCACTGTTTTATTTTATTGTATTTATTTATTTATTTTTGGTCTACTAACATTGTCCAACAATATATGTACATGCATCACAGGAGATTTCCACCACAGTGTCATTTTTTTCCAGCACATCTCAAATCCTCTATTGTGTTTAATAGAATTCTGTGGTGGAAATGGCATTTTTAAAGTTTTTGAAATAACATTTTGAATTCATTGTCTTGCTAGGACTAAGAACATAGATAACATTTTATATATCCTAAACACACAATTAAATTTTATTTGACAAATAATTTGGCTTGCAAACTAAAAATATTCTGCTCAGAACTGATATTTACCTAGAATTGTCTTTGTTTTCTTCAAAAATCACTTGTAACATATTTCATCTCGAGCATGCTCTTCACAAACACTTTTTTTTATTAATTTTTTTTACTTTGTTAACAAGTACACACATAAAATTATTAGAAAAAAATATATAAGGGTAAAAATGGTTTGGTTTGGTGGAAATTACACCACAAATGTTGCACAATAAAAGCCCTAATTTTCATAAAACTATAGAAAACATTTTCACACAATAAATGTTGAAATGGTTTATGTTTATTTAGCTTTTTCTTCTAAAATTATCATAGTTTTAAACATATAATAATTAGGATTTTTATAATGGATTTTCAGAGTTTAATATTGAAAGTCTGGGTCTAAAACATTCAAATCTATATATAAAAGGCATTTGAAAAGTACCAAAAATAAATCATGATGGCCTGGTTAAAAGTTCCAATTCAGTTTTAAAAAAATCCACATATATAAAAAGAAAAAAGTTCAAATAAGTTCATTCTGATGAAAGTCAACACCTAGGACATGAAATGGCCGGGACTTGAAGAAACACCCCTATATCTTCTCCTCTTTTCCTCTGTGGTATGGGCATGTTATGAGATTTTTGTAAAACCAACAGTGCAGCTGATGTTCGTCTGCCCACTATTGTTTTGCTGGTTTTCTTTCAGGCAACATTAAACCCTTTATATAGACAGTAAAAAGGTCCATTTGAATTTGACTTCAGCATGGAGAGAGTTCTCCCTGCCCCCTGGCCTCGACTTCTCCAGAGAAATAGAAGGTGACTGATCAAGCCCCGGAGGGTTCAGCCCTTTTATGGGCTTTAAGGCTCTTAAAGTGGATCTCAGCAGTGATGGCCTTGGCCCAGACAAACTGTCTTCTCTCATATCTAATTTGCTCGCAGCTCCTAATTCCAGCTGTTTGTTTATAGGTGAACTTCATTGTTTTGGTGCAGGTCCTTCCTGGTCGTCTTATTTGGCTGGTTTCAGTGTAAGCAGCTGTGGACCAGATTGGGGTGGGTTTTTGAGTGGGTTCTGGGCAGCCCTTGGGGCTAGAACAATCTTCTGCCAGGAAATAGTACGCTGTGACTGATGTGGTCAGCTCTTTGTCACCAGCTCATTTCAGGTGTGTGAGAGTGTCTTTCTATGTGTGTGTCATGGGTGTTTTGTTGTATGTGTGCTGAGGGATAGGTGAAAATCCTTTGCTTTTCATTTTTACTTCTTTATTTTCACATTACAACTGAAGAGTGTCATTTCTGCACCACTAGAATCTCCAAATGGAATTATAATGCAAAATTAATGATTGTTTCAAACAGGTCTTTCCGAACACCCCCCTTGTCTTCCAACAAGTAGTCCTCTCTCAAACTCAAGCTATTGGTTGTTGCAGTGTCAGTTTGATTGTGACACTTAAACAGCATATGAGTTGGCTCACTACTTCCATTAAGAAAAATAAACAAACCAACAAACAATGTTATCATGATTTTTCCCAAGTTTAACCTGAACCCAAACCTAAACCTAACCATTAAGTGTAACCTCTTACCCAAATAATAAACTTAACCATAATTTTAATAGGAAAAACACTCTTGTGTACCATGGAAGAAAGAAAACTTTGGGGTGTTGAATGAGACGATGGAAGCATAATACAGGTTATACATACATATATATATATATTGACATACACTTAGCACTTTATTAGAAGTACTATAATCCTAATAAAGTGCCCGATGTGGTCTTCTGCTGTTGTAGCCCAACCACCTCAACGTTTGTCGTGTTGTGCATTCTGAGATGCTATTCTGCTCGTTCCAATTGTACAGAATGGTTATCTGAGTTACCGTAGCCTTTCTGTCAGCTTTAAATTTTCAACAGAAATACCCAAACCAGCCCATCTGGCACCAACAATCATGCCACGGTAGAAATCACAGAGATCACATTTTCCCCCATTCTGATGGTTGACCTTAACTGAAGCTCTTGACCCATATATGCATGATTTTATGCAGTGCACTGCTGCCACATGATTGGCAGATTAGATAATTGTATGGATAGGTAGGTATACAGGTGTTCCTAATAAAGTGCTCAGTGAGTGTACATCAGTTATTTGTATTTCAAAAATAAATATGGAATGACTAACCAGATTTGTTTACACTTTTCTCATTATTCAATTTCTTTAGCCAACATTTTTGTATTCTTGTATATTGAGATGATTCTTAGATTTTTAAGCTGGTTAAACATGCAAAGTTAAGTAAGGCTCTTCCTCTGCAGTGATGTTTGTATGAGTCTGTAGAAGCGCTGTTTGGGTTGAAAAATTCACCAGAGATTGCAGGTGGGGCAGAAAGGGCCATGAAGGGGGGTAAGAAGAAGGAAAAGAGACGTCAGTCTGCTCTTAGTAAACAGCACTACTCATTGAGTCACCGTCACAGGACGTCCTTCCTTCACAGGAATAGAGTAAGCAAGGGGAAGACACATCAACATGTTCACTTTCCTCTTCAAACAAGACCTCACCTCTGGGGCTTTGTGTCAAAATAGCACGGTCTTGCATATCTCAATGATCCAAGGACTGTTTTTGGTTGCTTTATTCTTTGTGTTAGGGCTTTGTGTTCTAAACAACTTCCAACCATCCTGGAAATTGCACTCTTTCTCATCTGGAAATCTGCCCTTTCCAGAACACTGTGGACAGTCTGGGAGGTCCGGTCACTGATAGTTTACTGTTTCTGTTAGTTTACTGTTATTGTTAGTCTTATGTAAAAGGTTATAGTAGTAAAATGTAGCACACAAATTACATGTGGGTTTCTGTGATAAGAATTAAAAATAACTCTGGAAAGGGAAAACCGAGTATATTTTTTTAACAATGATTTTGTGGAAGTAGATAATTTTAATCAATAAAAGCTAAAAAAATGCATAAAAATGCACACACAAAAAAGTGTACAACAGAGATAGTTTCAAATTCTGCTGTATTTGAATTCTAATATTGTGTCTCAGAATGTGTGTGTGCTTGTGTGTGTGACAGAGCAACACTGAAAGAGGTAGCAGTGGAGTAATTGTTAGGTCATTGTCTTGTGAGGGCGGAGTTAGTGACACAAAAGTGGGAGGGGCAGTGGGGCCAAACTGCCTTCAACAAGTCAGGCAAACATGCTCAGGCAGTCACTCAGTCTCAGGCACTCGCAGGAGAATCACTTACCATATGGACTAGCAGTGGGGCAGGAGAACTGTGAACTGCACCTGTCCCATACACACACACACACAAACTCAGGGGAGAGAACACACACAGCTTCTATGTGTGGCTGGGACCAGAAACTCCTGGTAAGACACACTTCTCTGCATTTTGCGCTGTGAGCTGTTTCTGTGATGTTACTTTTTTTTTCTGTCAAAAATGTCAAATCTTTTTACTTTGCCATACTGGAATTTCTGGAATTTTATTGATTCTTAAATATCCTAAATATTTTATTTAATTATGTTAAATTGAATATTTACAAAAGTGGTCATTAATTAAAAGTGTTGTAGTGGTTTGCTGTTGAAAGGAATAACAGTTTAATTGGTGCTTTCTAATTCATATTATTTGTATTCAAATTGATATTTAGATTTATTTTCCTTAGTTTAAAAAAATTAGAAATGGACTGAAGAATCTATACATTTGGTTTCAAATGATGATTTTGTTTAGAAGTTGTGTAAAAACATTTTCCAAACAGACACATTAAATAGGGTTATATTTCCTTTATATATTGGGTATACATGACTCTTCTGATTTCCATGTTTGTTAATGTTTAGTTTTTCAGTTTCAGAATGAGTTTTGGTCCTACAGCTGTCCTACGCACACAATTATTGCTAATAAAAAACACAAAACTTTTGCTTGATTTTTATTTATTTAAAATATATAGTTTGCAGTTGTCTTTTTAAATAAAAAATAGTTTGTTGTTTTTTTTTCTTTCAAGAATATTTAATTTTTTAGTTTAGTTATTAGTTTATTTTATAAATTAGTTTTATTAAAATGAGTTTTAATATACAGTCTGCTGTGACAAAAAATAATAATTTATTCAGTGTGCTTAATAGTTAATAAAATAAGATATTCTATTTTGTATTAATATGAAACAAACAGATATATTTGTGTATATTTGTATATTTGTATATACAGTGTATTTGTGTTTCTTTATTGAATCTGAAACTAAACCTTTCTATCAATTTAACTGCTCTAAGATAATAATACTCACAGAGTAGGTTAGTTTGGGGTCCGAACAGGTTGCGTTTTTCTTTCTGTATGTTTAGTGGCAATTGACTCTAAATTCAAGAATTTAATTTTTAATAAATGGTCTGAAATTGTATTCATTCAGTGAACAAATGTTTAAGATTTCTAGTTATAAGAACCAACAGAAGAAAGATGGTTACGTCTCCTTATTTATCTAGAAACTATTAATACGCTTAATCAGTTTATGTGGTTTTGTAGAACATTCTCTGAGCAGAAACTTTTTGGATCTGATAGCTCGCCTGCAAGTTATGCTTTATGTATGTTTGAAGTTTGGTTATGTTACTGTAACTCCAAATGGAAAAAGTTTATCCCCTTTTGTTTTTATCTCTCGCTCTCTCTCTCACACACACACACACACACACATACACACACACACACACACACACACACACACACATACCCAAACTCACACATATATTCTCTGGGATGGATTGATGGTTCCGTTACTCTGCCACTCTGATTCCAATTTTAGCTACATTCAGATGCAGATGGAACTTCCTTCCTCTGTTTTCCTCTGTTTGTGAATATGTTCCACTCAGGGGAGAAAACAGGGAGAGGGGAAGAGCTACGAGAGATAGAGGGCAATGAGAAGAGAGAGAGAGAGAATGTTATCTGTCCTGACCTTATGAACAGGTCGGGATGGCTGTTGTCATTTATTTACTTTAAAGAGCACTTCAACTGCTCTATGTAGAGAGAGATTTTTTCTCTATTTTTTAATGTTTTCTGAAGGAATCATTTAGGCAAAGATTTTCATAGGTATTATATTCTTTGTAATTTATAGTTCTATGTTTTGAAATGGGGAATTTTTGTAAATGGGGGAGTTCACATTGTCCACTTTGAAAGTTCAAAATCTAATCTAAACCTGTTAATAACACACACACAAAATAGAAATTAAGATTTTGAAGAAAGAAAAACATGTAAACAAAGATATATCATGATGTGAAAAGAAGAATTATCTAAGATTCTCCACTATTTATAAGTCACTAATCAAATAAGTAAATTTGTGACATTAAGCAAGTTAACTCCTTTGCATGAAACGTCAGATTTTTTTTTTTTTTTTGCTTCCATTGAAGCACACAAGAAGAACATTCTCATTATCTCATGTTCATCTTGCTAGAATAACAAGGATCGTCAGGTTTTTGTCATACCAACTCAACTTTGTACTCAAATTGTCAAATTGCACTATGCTAATATAGTTTGCAATGACAAAAACTGATCATGTTTATTCTCCTAGTTTTCACACACCATCTGATTAGTCAACACGTCTAACTCTAATTTATTTTCTTTTTTCAGGCTGCCTCTGATCACAGCTCGGCCATGTTGACTACTGAGGGAGCAACCTACACCACTGACAATGAGGAGCTCAAGATGGACATAGAAGATGTAGACATGACAAAATGGACGGAGGCCGAATTCGAGGAGAAATGCATGTACATTGTGAAGGACTACACCTGGGAGGGTCCCCCAGAGAGCGTGTCTCTCACCCGGGCTGAGGCGTCTTTACCCACAAACCTGGCATTTAAACACCCGCCAGACTCCAAAGAGGTACGGCATGCGTTGCCTGAAGGCATGCTTTTTGAATGTGCCACTTGCAAGTTACAACTATATGCAATCTGCTAATAAAAGTGGTCTCAAAAGTGGACTTCAAGTATGAGATTATCAAACTGAAATACGCTTGTTTACACACAACTTTAAAAGAGAGAGTTGGTTGTAATTTATGTTTAAACAGTGTCTCCATAAAGCTGCACCTACTCATCACTCAAATGTTATTAATCTTTATCTACGCTGTCAACTGAGCTTTTTAAACTTGTTTTCTTGAAAAAAGGTCTCTGTCTGTCTCTCTTTGTGTGAGTGTGTTTAATAAGCTCTAGTCACATTGTTATTCGGCTAATGCAAACATCCATACATCAGAGTGCCACATGACAAGCTCCTCAAGCACCAGAGTGCAAAAGTTGAGAGGCGAGCACTTTGCCATCTATCACAAGCGTTTTATCTGCAGCAGACTGCCGTGTCTGTGTCCATGACAATCCACAAACACACTACTTTCCACCTTTCCTGCGCTAATGACGGTCAGCGCTTTGAATAGGATTAGCCTCTCTTATTTTGAAAGTGTTTCTAGATCAATGGGAACAGGTTTATAGATTTTCTCATCAGTCGCTCTGTCTGTCTTATCTCTTCCTGTGAGAAAAAAAGAGAGCCCCCTTTATGATCACGTATTTATGAGGTGATAAAGAGTTCAGCCTCTTTCTTCAAGAAGCACCTGAGGTTCAAACAGGAAGAGAGTGAGTGAAGTCATGTGCTTGCAGAGGAAGATTATGGTGATGAGAGAGCATTGATAGAAAGTGCTTAATAAGTTCTTGTAATTGCTCTTTGTGAGAGTTTGCGCTGAGGGATGTTTATTACAGTAAGGCAAAGGGGATATTTTGGGGTGAAGTCAGACCATTCTGCCAAAATCAGCACAGAAATGCAAAAAAAAAAAAAAAAAAAAAAAAAAAAAAAGGCTTTATTAGCGTTTATCTTAAAGAAAGCACCTATATGATTTGATATTTGCCAATAACTTCAGGAGTGTCTATGCGGTTAATGAGAAGTGAGGCAAGACAAATGAGCAGTCTCTCTCAGCTTTAGGGTACGACCTTGATGACATTTGTCTTCCTGTGGCTGTCGGGAGAGGTGATGGGTGAATAGAGGCATGGCTCCATGTCTTTCAAGTGTGCACATCTGGCTAACTAACATGCAGTTCTCTCTCAGGCACTTACTAATACAAATTCAAATTAACAACATTATATCTATCCACCTAATTCTGAACATTAGATGAAAAATAGCAAACCTCTCAGCTGTAAACCTGATTAACCACCTGTTGTTCCACTTTTTTAACCAGGTTATTGGTGTAGTAAGCAGAGAATACATCCCCAAAGGCACTCGCTTTGGCCCCCTAGTGGGAGAAAGTTACACTGCTGAAGACGTCCCCAAAGATGCTAACAGAAAGTACTTCTGGCGGGTGAGTTATTTTGTTTCAAAAGTTTCTATAAAGAGGGAGCAGACAAGAAAATGAAAAAAAAAAAAAATAATAAAAAAAAAATAATAATACTAGGTCACTTCCTGTTCCACTGACAGACTTCCTGTTTGACATCATGGGATAGATGGTTATGTGAGTTTACCCTCAGAAACTGCTGAGTAAAAATCTGCTGTTTTGGGAACTGTATTGCTGCACGGGTGCTGAATGACTGAGAGCCCAGCGATTCGTTCCGTGTAGCGTCATCTGTATTTGACTGTGCAGTGCTCTGAACGTGTACAGCAGGAAGTGCTGAATGACTCTGCAGTTCTGCTGCTCAGAATATACAAGTCAGAGTGTTTGACTAAAGAAAAGTATCACATAAGGAATCACATGTGTCACTACCATAAAAAGGATGCATTCTCTCACTCTCACCCCAGCTGTCGTCTACAGCTGTCGTCATGGAGAAAGTACAGAGTCAGTCCGATCTGGTTTTGTGTTAGCTTATTTTATGTCACTCCCATATTGCTGCCAAATAAAAGATCCCCAAGTGGAACAATTCTGGTCTTTACCAATTAAAAGCAGCATTGACATCATTCTTTCCATCAGTCTCTTACCATACACTGCCGGACAGGTGATTGCAGAGTCATTGGTAAGAGTTAAAGCAGTAGAGGAAGCATGTTTATTGATGTTTCTGAGGGAAACCTTGTTTGTGATGTCTTGAAACTGTTCCTGGAACTTGCGAGCGTAGTGTAAACAACTCACTAAGACAGGCGTCCCCTACCAAACCTCAGACAACACTTCAGACTGCATCAGAGAACTTAGAATTAAACATGGGACTCATCTGAGACATAAGAGCCACAGTGAAGGACTAGAGAAAAGAACATTGTAATAAAGAAATCTTCTTTATTTTTTTCTAGATATACTCAAATAGAGAGTTCCATCATTTTGTGGATGGTCTGGATGAAGAGAAGAGCAACTGGATGCGTTATGTTAATCCAGCTCACTCCCAGCAGGAACAGAACCTTGCTGCCTGCCAAAATGGCATGAACATCTATTTCTACACAGTGAAGGCCATTCCTGCAAATCAGGAGCTGCTGGTGTGGTACTGCCCTGAATTTGCCCACCGTCTCAACTACCCTGCCTCAGGAGAGATTATGATTCAGAAACTCAGTAAGTTCACAGAAATATACATATTTGATGTCTCTCTATGTGTGGATGTCACAGACCTGGACAGATTTCCTATTTATTCATATCTCAGTTTAAGTCAAGGAAAAACATGCCCACTGGAGATAGACCTAGTAAGCATTGTGCAAACACAACAGCCTCTTCTCTTTCATCTCTGCTAAGATCGGAATTCTTTAAGCCACTCTTCCTGTTTTTGTTCAGACTAATTACAAAGAATAGGTTTCCACTGTTACAGTTGAGGATGCTCTTTAAACATGAAAGCATAGGCAAAGGTTTGTTTTGCCAAACATACTAAACCTGCAATAAAAGTCTCAAAGCTAAAGTGACGAGACAGAGGGAAAGATTGATACAGAGGAGAAGGGGAGATTAAAGGTAGGTGAACAGGCCAGCCAGTATGACTCCTCTCCCTAGTGTCATGCACATGCCCTGGGGCCACTGGATGCAGCCGACCCCTTGAGCTCAACACACATACACACACACACACACACACACACACACACACACATGTTGGTGCGGCTATCCTTGTGAGGACTCTCCATAGACATAATGATTTTTATACTGTATGAACTATAGATTCTATCCCCTAACCCTAACCCCACCCCTAAACCTAACCCTCACTAAAAAACTTTCTGCATTTTAACATTTTCAAAAAAAATAAAACATCGTATAGTATGTTTTTTAAGTGATTTGATTTATGGGGAATCTAGAAATGTCCTCATAAACCACATTTATAGCATAATACCCTTGTAATTACCAGTTTGTAACCTAAAAATATTTCCTCGTAAACCACCCAAACCTGTACACACACACACACACACACACACACACACACACACACACACACACAGAGTCTGTAATTACACCTACTGACTCGTGACTTTAGTCCCTTTACCTACAACCAAAGAAAGGGCGCGTAGCCCCTGTGTCTCAAAGCAGAATAGCAGCAGCTAGAAAGAAACCAAGTGTATGACTTGATCTAATAGAATGGGCTGATATGACTGAAACAACCTCCCACATGGGACTTATTTAGAAAAGCTTAGGTAGGAACTTTCACTGGCCCCTTATCCGGTAATATGACAGCACACTTCAGCCAACATACTGTATATCTTGAGTCCCTTCATTCCTTTATTATGCTGCTTCAGAATGTATCGGAGATTTTTTCAGGAACTTCCTCATTTGTTTGACACTTTAAGTGAGAGAAGATGCTAGTAAGAACCAAAAAAAAAAAAAAGAAGAAGAAAGAAAGAATATCTCCATTGACTTGTTGAACTTCCTGGTGGAAGGGCTCTGCTGACAGACTGATATCTGTGTGATCACTGGCTGTTTGTTTTTGGCAAGCTCTCTGGGGAGGAACAGAGCTGGTACTATCTGTGGAAGAGAGGTGGGAGGGGAAAACTGATAACCTCTTGGTGTGTTTACACGTAGCTGCCGGGACAGAAGTATAGGGGAGTAAAGTGTATGGATCTTTGAGGGATACTTATCATGCGCACACTCGTATTCACACTTGAATTTTACACAATTAACCCTGTGAACATTCAGTGAACAGGAAGCAGGAAGTTATTTAATTGATTACATCCTTTTTTAGGAGATTAACAGTGTAGAATGCAAGATATATGGGAAAGTCATTTTCTAATTAGCTCTCCATCTTTCATCAAATGTGGGTGGGTGGGTGGGTGGGTGGGAGGGAGGGGGTTATGTTGAATAATGGGTAAATTTAGCCCTTAGTCCCAAACACGAGAAACATAATTCTCCATGTACTGTATGCTTCATAACATGAATTTGCAGTGCACAGTGCGCATTTGAGTCCTCATCTGAATTATTTGAAGTGAGTTCTGTGAAAGCTTTTAGGTTTAAGGCTGTGTAGATGTTTGAGAACTTCTTTGAGATCCATCACTAAATAAAATCCCTCCAAGGTCTTTGTGGGCTCTAGGGGGGAGAGATCTAGCGATTTGTAAGGTCCTATTAGCAGGACACCATTAGTCCCCCCACACCCACTCAGTGAACCCCATTAGATAGTATCAGTGCATCCATCCCACCCTGACCGGGGCGGCTGTCAGGCCTCACATCCTGTCTGTAAACCTTAACACAAGATAATTTGTCAAACTGTCACACTAATTGAACCACAGGGGTTCTTTGTTGAAACTTGGTTTGAGGAGAACTATGTGCTTAGGGACAAAGGACTGCTATGTACTTCAAAGTAAAAATCATTGGAATTGGATGTATTTGTGCTCCTTGACAAGGAATATGAGTAAAACAAATCACAAACAGAAAGACCTGTGAAAATTAGAGTAAGGGAATGAAGAAATCACTGATGTGTTGTTTTATTGAATATTAACAGAGAAGAGCCTGATTGAAGCCAAGCATCAAGCAACTGAAGTTAAGAACTCAGTTAAAAGAGAACACAGTGTTTCTGAGATTTTGAAGGACGTCCTACAAGAACCCAGCAGACCAATTCCCACACGTCCCTGCTGCCCCAACAGCCCAGACCGACCTCTTTACCCCAGTGCTCTCTACCCACTTCGTCTCCCTCTCAATGAGGACTTCTTGAAGAGTAGCACAGCATTCAGCCTCCCTACCCGCTCTCACAGACAGTGTTCGGCAACTCCCAGCCCCTCAGGGCACAGCAGTCCTGTGAGCAGTCCAGAAAGCAGTCCTACACCAGTATCCCTTGAGCAAAGAGACACCCTGATCTCTTTCTCTCCAGCACTCTACAGTCGTGGCCTGGGTCACTACCCTGGCTACTCACCAGCAGGCTCGATGTCATTCTACTCCAACCCACACTACTCACGCTACCTCATGCCCCACTACCCTGTTAGTAGTTTAGCTGGGCCACCTTCCTTGGGGGGTATATTCCCACACATGTACCCCTTTTACAGCAGCTTAGTACCCCCACATGTACCCTTCCCCCCTGGCATGCTTCCATCTGAGGGTAGCCGGCAATTTCTGCTACCTGACTCTCCAGCTCCCAGGGACATCCTGCTCCCAGCGGCCACCAGTGCATTTTCTGTGGCCACTTCTCTGAAAGACAAACAACTTCATGAACATGGGCACCCCTACGCTTCTGCTGGTGGCTCCCCAACAGCTGGTTCTGCAGCCTCAACAGGTTGTCTTCCTACTAAGCCTACCTCAGCTCTTTTTGGTATCACTCGCTCAGAGGAAGAGGCCATCAACCTCAGCAAGATGAAAAGGGGCTCCACAGGCTACAAAAGCTTAGATTACCCATTGAAAAAGCAGAATGGGAAGATCAAATATGAGTGCAATGTCTGCAGCAAGACCTTTGGTCAACTGTCCAATCTCAAGGTATGGAACAGAACCTTTTCTTTTTCCCTTGTCATACAATGCATGTTCCACACATCTGTACAGCAAGTAGTTCCTAGCTTACCTGTCTTTATTTTCAGGTGCACCTGCGTGTCCATAGTGGAGAGCGGCCCTTTAAGTGTCAGACCTGCAATAAAGGTTTCACCCAGCTTGCACACCTGCAGAAACACTATTTGGTCCACACAGGAGAGAAACCCCACGAATGCCAGGTCAGCAACATCCCTTTCGTAATATGCAGTCTAGAACTTATCTGTGAAGATCCATACGTTTCCTATTCAGATCCTAAAGCTCTGCTGTCACTTCACAGGTGTGTCATAAGCGCTTCAGTAGCACCAGCAACTTGAAAACCCATTTGCGACTCCACTCCGGTGAAAAGCCCTATCAGTGCAAGATCTGCCCAGCCAAGTTTACTCAGTTTGTCCATCTCAAGCTGCACAAACGCCTGCACACGCGAGAACGTCCGCACCAGTGCCCGCATTGTCACCGCAACTACATCCACCTCAGCAGCCTGCAGCTCCACGTCAAAGGCTACTGCCTAGCGGCCTCACCTTCTCCCAGCTGCAGCTTGGACGAACTCAACCGCGTCAACGAGGAGATAGAGCGCTTCGACATCAGCGATAATGCCGACAGGCTAGAAGAAATGGAGGGATTTGACGTGGATAGCATCGTGGAGAAGCAGATAATTGGGCTACTTTGGCAGGAGATGGATTTTAAGGCTTCTTACCACAAAGGTAGCACTGGAAGAGACCTCCACCCCCCACCACCTCCATTGTCTGTGTACCGTCTAAGCGAATATGGTAGTGAGGCCTCTGTCATCAAGGTGCATTGTAGCAGCCCGCTCCCGCTTCTACCCATCAAGGTTAAAAAGGAGACAGAAGAGGCTATGGAAACCTAACCAACTACAGCTTACAGTTTACCTGACTAGTTTTCTAAGCCAGATTGTGGACAGCCACAAGTGTATATAATTCTTCTCAAAGGAATCAGGCTTTGGCCTTTATGTTCAGGGACTTGAAGTACTCAGGGCTAACAGACATTGATCCCATTTATCAGTGGTCCAGTATGTCCTACACAAATGATAAAGACAATCATATTCTTTTATTAATATTGTTGTTTTTCTTAATATTATTTACTCTTCTTTGTGTTCACTTCAGTTTGTTACGTAATCTATTTAATTTATTGTTCACACACCATCCTTCTAAAGCAATATATGAAAATAATGTTTACAATGACTGGTTGATTCATTGTCATTTTTATATATTTTTCCTACTATACTGCCATTCTTTTGTGGATAGTTTCTAACTGTAGATAGTGTCCCAGTTGACTGTGATTTCATGTGTCACTGCAAAGAGTTTACCACATTCAAGTTTATTTTTAATGTGGGCTGAGCTCAGAGGTAGACATTTTGTTGAAAACTTTTTTATTTACTCCTAAATGGGGGAAGAGAAGTCAGAGGTTACATATCTATGTGTACATGTTTTACGTAACATTTATTCTCTTTGAGCTCTACACAAAATAAAATGAATACAAAAGGGCATATTATATATTACCAACAACTGTTACCTCAGTGTGTGTGTGTGTGTGTGTGTGTGGGCGGGGTTGGGTGGTTTACGAGGAAATTTTTTAGGTTCCAAACTGGTAATTACAAGGGTATTATGCTATAAATGTGGTGTATGAGGACATTTCTAGTGTCCCTATAATTCAAATCGCTTAAAAAAACATACTAAACGATGTTTTATTGAAAATGTAAAAATGCAAAACATTTTTTGTGTGGGTTAGGTTTAGGGTTAGGGGATAGAATCTATAGTTCATACAGTATAAAAATCATTATGTCTATGGAGAGTCCTCATGAGGATAGTCGCACCAACGTGTGTGTGTGTGTGTGTGTGTGTGTGTGTGTGTGTGTGAGTCTGTGTGTGGTATGTGTGTGTGTGTGTGTGTATAGGTTTGGGTGGTTTACGAGGACATTTTTTAGGTTACAAACTGGTAATTACAAGGGTATTATGCTATAAATGTGGTTTATGAGGACATTTCTAGTGTCCCCATAATTCAAATCACTTAAAAAACATACTAAACGATGTTTTATTGAAAATGTAAAAATGCAGAAAGTTTTTTGTGAGGGTTAGGTTTAGGGGTAGGGTTAGGGTTAGGGGATAGAATCTATAGTTCATGCAGAAAAAATAATTATGTCTATGGAGAGTCCTCATAAGGATAGCTGCACCAACATTTGTGTGTGTGTGTGTGTGTGTGTGTGTGGTGTCAGAGGCATATGTGATATTTGTTTTGCTACTTGAAAAGGAAACCAAATGTCCCAATGTGCAGGTCTACATGTGGTCCAAAGAATGGCAGTTAAAAGTCTGGCTGTCACACACTGGCTGTGCGATTGACACTGACACTGCATTGTCTTACTTATACGTGGCACGTTACTGATACCAAAATGATAAAGAAATGAGAGTGTGAAGCTGGTTACCAAAGTGATTTCTCTTGTATGTTTTCAGACTTTTTGAATTACACAGAGAGATGTGTGCAGATGCAGTGTACATCTGCTCTGCAGGCCTGCATTGATGTTTGTGGATACTCATCACCCTGGCCTGTGTATGCACTGTTTTATTTGTTCTGTTTGTACTTTTTTTTTGTTGTTGTATGTAATAAGATTTTGTCCAGCGATATAGTGGGACAATGTATCAGCAACATGTGCTGTGAGGCTGTAGCATCTCATACACTTTCTGTCCTAAAGTTTGACCAAAGTCTACCCCCATCTTCAGCTTTAAATGAAAGAAAAAGACTGTCTTTGTTTACATACTGGTTTACGTAGCTATTTAAGTACAGCTTGAAAAAATGTAAATTATAATATAAATCTTCACTGATCAAATGTATTTTTGTCAAATGTGTGCTGTCTTTGTTCATTATTTGGTGGCAGTTCCATACGTAACACATTATTCAATATTTTCACACTCACCACAACTTTAAGACAGGTATTGAGCTTTACCTTGTTGTTGCCAGGCACTGCACTTGCTTGCATTCAGGCCAAAGAGTTCAACCTTTGTGTCTAGAAAATGTTTTTCTTTACAAAATATTTACAAACTATCAGATCAGTTATTTTTAACCTCAGAGTAGTCATTATGGCATATTTTTTGCAATTGAAAGATTAGGCCTAATTAAAAGAATACATTAAATATTATCACAAAAACAATTAAATACTCTAAAAAAATAAAATAATAATAATAAAAAAACTAAATTAAAAAAAATCACTGCTACAACTCCAGAATACAACAAAATACTCAAACCACTCTAATGGGACTGTAAAGACTGTCATTGACGGCAACCCCACCATTATAAGATGCTTTATTTGCACTTCCGATAAATAGATCCATGACTAGGTAGATGATAAAAAGAAGCAGTCACTAAATCCAAAGTGTCAAATTCCACACTGCACAAGTCATCACACTGTTAGCAATAACACCACAACAGGCCTATAAATACATCACATGATATAAATACTGCTTACATCACTTTAATAATGAAATACATATGAATACCAGCCAATTAAAATCATGGCCCAGGACATTAAAACCTTAAATACATCTCACAGTAACTCCCTACATTTTCTACAGTACTCGTACACACACAAAAAAACAGTTTTGCTTCAGGAACCAGATTTTACATTAGACATCCAAGTGGCGACCACACAGTACCAAATGTAAACTGTATTTAACATAGTCTGGACTGTATTTTTTATTTAACTTGCATAGTTTTGTTCATGGTTTTTGAGGATGAGGACATGTCACACAACCTGTCCATGTTGGCACCTGTCTAATTTGGCTAGATTAAAAAACTCTATGCGTTAAAATACGCCAAAATACTGTAGTTTGATTGGACGCACACATTTAAGCATAAACAACATAAGAAATGGGAAGTGTTTTCTCCTCCCTTTTAAAAGCTGATTAACCTATGTATTTAGCAATCTGAACTATGCCGTTATTGCATATTATTATTTGCGTTTAGCATTGTTTTTCACTTGTGATCCTGTTTCCATTCATGTCAAATCACAGTACTGTTTATGAAAACCAATGTACCATCATTATCAATGTCAAGAATCATGTGTGTAAGACTAGCTGTAACCACACAGACTAGAAAGTTTATGGTGCTCAGAAGTGAGAGGTCAATTTAAAAAAAAATTATTTCATAAGACAATGTGACAGAACCACACTGATGATGTGACCTTTGCTTTAAATAAGTTTGCTTCAAAAGAAAACCAGTGATATGTACTATTTAAAAGAAAGGATAAAGTGTTCTGAAAATGATTGGAAAATGAGATGTTTCTATGTATTTTTATTGTTTAGCAGATGTGGTAATACAGTGTGTGGTTCTGGCTCATGTGTGTCCTCTTCCTTATCCAGTTCTGAGAACAGTGACTACAGCACAAGGAATTCCTTTCAGCTCTTCCCAAATTGTATATTTATAGGCCCCATGTGAGCATGTGGATTATGGATGATAATTAGCTTTCTTCATTTCCTGCTGTATGCCGATGTCTGAATCATTTAGGGTACATGGTTACAGAAACAAGTTAGAAAAAAAAAATCAGACATGGTGATCCTGTATTATTATGTAGGATTGTAAAAATCTGTGATTGTTCAAAAGTGAAATAATATCCATGTTGAAAATGCATCAATATGAATAGGGTACGATGAGGCTAAAGGCATCCCTTAAAGGGTTCATGTCATGAGGAATCAAATTTTCCTTTTTTTTTTTAACATCATTGTACTTTAAAACTGTAAGTTTCAGAACTCAAAACTTTCTTTCCAGCCCAAAAAGAGCATTTATTGTTTCCACCCTGCAAACACTACTCGTTTTAAAATCGGCCCCAGTGACAACTCCAACGCAGAGCGAATCATGTTTATTACATGCTTACCAAAGAAAAAATGTTTTGCTCATAAAATATTGATTTGAGACTAAATTATATTATTATGTAAGAAGAACGCGTAGCGCTGAGCACAACGAAAGACAATGGTGAAGTATACACTTGTCAGCTGTCTCATTTTAGCCAGGACATACTCTATTTTGGCCGCAATGAATGCATTTGGACCCCACACTGTGAACAATCCTGTATATCCCAAACGGAATGCATATTGAAGTGGTGAGACGAGACAGGGCCGACCGTCCCTTATAACTCTCCCTACAGCTGGATAAAGATTTATTTACACCTTCACATTCACAGCATGTGTTAGTCTGGACTATTTTCAATGTTTATACAGCATTATGTTATCATCACCAAATCTTGTATGCCTAATAATATAAGTACTGGGGAGCAATAATGTGCCAACCTTTTTCATTTTTCTTTTGTTATTTCAGTCGAACAACTGCTGTAATTTGATTGTGTGCCAGTCAATTATATCTACCAATGATTAGGGGACTAGCTTTCAATGATTGCCTGGACAGAGTGCTTTTAGATGATTTTGTCAATCGCTTGCCCATTTTCATTCTTTCATTCTTGGAAAAAAAAATAACAGTTCCACACGTGTAATGGCGAGGGAGTGTTTGTTCCGCAAAGATGTTAGCCAATAATAACAGTGGGCGTGTCTTAAAGCTGAAGTACTCATAAACCGAGTGTTTCAGACAGTGGGCCAATGACAGGGTAAAAAATGTCATTGTAATACTACATTATGACTGTTTTTGTGCAAAAAACAGTAAAAAAAAAAACTTTAACAACATTATAAGTGAACCTCAAGGAAGAAAAAGCATGACAAGCACATTTACCTTTTTTCTGGTTGCAAAGTATACTTCAAGATTGAAAAAATCCTAGAGCTGACGAAATTAACGCATTAATGCATGTGATTAATTTAATTACAATTACATTTTTCTTTAACACGATTAACGCATTTACCAATTTGACATTAGATCCTGACATTTTATTTATCTCTGTGTGAGTTGTAAAAACTGGTTGGAATAGGGCGAAACCTCTGCAATGTGTCAGGGGTCATTACACTGACGCACACACACCTGTCAATGATCAAGTAATGGAGAAAGGACCTCTTAACCTTAATTTTGTTTTGTACAAAACAAACCCAGATGGGACTTGTGATAAGCCACATTTACATGACCTGCTGGAGTGACGCATCAGCGTTTCCTTGGCATCGCGGTGCACTTCCGTCTTACCGGACAATTCAAATGAAGTATCATTACATGGACAGTGCAGGCGCTAAAATCAAAACAAGACACTTTTCATGTGGAGTTCAAATTGGCGTGAATCATGTAAATGCAGCCTCACAATTTAAGTAGCAAAGTGGATAGTGGAGGATATTGTGGAGGATAAGGGTTAAAGAGATTTAATGACCAATGCAATAAATAAACCTATGTGGACTACTTATGTCATGAAGCAGAGAATGAGGCTCAGGACAAAAACGCAGAGTTTAAAAAACGAAGGATTTATTAATATAACAAAAAGGGCAAAACAAACCAAAACTCCCACAAGGGGGAAAACAAAAATAACAACCCCATAGGAGACTAATATAATCCAGGCTGGAGAAGACAAGACACAGGACCAACTGGACCGAGCAGGGATGGGGGAAAGAACCGGGAACTGAATAACAGGACCGACCAAAACACAAGACCGACTGGAACAAACAAGACCGACTGAATACACAAGACGAACTGGACAGCACACGAGGAGACTAAAATAGGGAGAGAAATCAACAGGTTAACAAGACAGGGCAGGTGTGATTAATAAAATAATAATGGGCAAACAAGGAGGCGGGGTATGACGCAAGACAGAGAGACATGCAGCAATACAGAAACAAAACAAAGCCACATGCTCTCACAAGACAACAAAACACCCGAATGGCATGAGCGCATGTCGCCAAGACAATAAGGCAATATCGCTCATGCCAACCGACAGAACAGATGAGAGAATGCGTAGCAACGGCAAACAAAGCGATGCCACGCATTCCCACACTAAAGAAAGCCTGAGCATACATCACGAGGCAAACGTCACGCGATACACGCAACAGGCGACAAAACGAGACAGGACACCTGTGCGAGAGTTCAGCCACACACACACCCGACAACTTAGACCGAAGTGACCGAACATCAACGTAAAGACAGCTCGGGACCCAGGCACGCAGCGCAGTGCAAAGCGAGCGCAACATGCGTCCGCAGTCACGAGAGACAGACATAGATTATTGACGCGAGTGCATGCCGCAAAGATGATAAGCGCAATGCACTCACGCTAAGACAAGACATAGAACATGAGTGTCCAGATCCCGAAACCGAACCAGACAGAAGGGCCAGGATCCAGGCACCATGCTCTGGACATGAGACACAAGACTGACTGAAGGGCACACGGCAGAGAAATACAAACCCGAAGCCGTGCGCTCAAACAAAGTCAGACAGAACATGGAGCATGAGTGTTCGGATCCCAACACAGACTGAAACTGAATCAGACAGGAAGCCAGGATCCAGACACCATGCTTCAGACATGAAACAAGACAGAACGTAGAGCGCATGGCGGGAAATCACAACCGGACCTGTGCGCTCACACAAAGACGATGAACGATGATGCCACCCAGACTGACAGAGTGACAGGACTGTGACAAGTTCTTTCAATTAGTCAACCTCCCACTTATTCATTTAAAAACAATTAATGTTACTTAAATTGGTGCTATTTTATGGTATTTCTGTCTTTATACTGTGGAATGCTTTGTTTGAAAAATGTAAATAAAACATTAGTATTACACATTTCTTTGTTTTGTTTTTTCCCTAAAAAAGGAAATAAATGCATTTTGACAGGAAAAGAGGTATCTATAGTCAAATTTTCTTTTCATATGTCAACAACATTTTAAGAAAAGTCATTAATACAACAAATTACCATGCATCTCTTTACACAACCAGTGTGGACCTGAACCACACATCAGGCCTGCTGTAAATACATAGTTCAACACATCCTGTCTGTCTGAAGTACAGCCAATGCTCATTTACAGATGTTTGAAGAAAGGTGAAAAGTGAAAAAAAGAAATGGAAATAGAAATGGGGGGATGGGGGGGTCACCTAAATGATCACAGCACCTCAGGGTCCCTCAGCACCTGTCCATTAGAGGCCAAGGTTAATGACAGGTTGGCTCTATCTGCACGAGAGGGTGAGGGGGGGTCTGAGGAAAATTAGAGGGCAGCTCATGCGGGAGAAGAGAGAGTTTTGTTGTTTGTTCCTCAAAACGATCCACCAACCGCCTCTCAGTTCCAGGTGTACTAGGGTACAAGAGGGCCATTGCGATCAGACAGAGGGGAAAGTTGTCTTCTGACACCTTATATAACTTAACAGGCCTCGGCTGAGTTATGGCCTTCACGTTTTACTTTTATATCCCAATCAGCAAGCGTCGGGGAGTGGATGACACAAGAGTAATGTGGATAAAGTCTGTAAAACTGGGTGAAAAACACACACGACAAAGCCAAAGGAGATGTGAACCCTGAGCTCTTCCTCATTAAATTAACTTCAAAGAGTGTTTGCTGTTTAAAATGGCCATGTCTTCACCTAGTTCCAAGGGAGGAATGCAAGAAATGGAGGAAATGAAGAAATTGAGTGCGCTTACAGCATGCATCAGAACAAATGTGTGATGACAGAGGAAGAGGAGAGTTACTCCTCTGATCTTTTAGTGAGGGCTTTACTGGAATCAGAGCAGGCTGAGGATAGCTCTTTATTTAATGAACACATGAAGAGTGTTTGCCATCACTTTGATGTCCACTCCACCACACAGGAGAGACCGGCCCCTCAGCCCTCTTCCCGTGCCTGAAAAAACTAGTGTTTTTTATTTTATTTATTTTGTCAATGGTATCGAAGACGAGACAAGAAAGATAATTGAATTAAACCAATGCGTCGAGAACAAAATGTTACTGCAAGAAAAACAATGCACTAACACTGTTTTTTATTCATTATTTTAAAAGAAAGAAAAATCTAGAAAGAATTCATTGAAATCATCCAGTCATTGTATTCTGTGGATTTCCCTGCTTGAGCTGAACACATGAACAATTAACTTTACTAACAGGTTGATTACCTCCCTCAAACATATCCTATATACAGTATATGTGACATTAATCAGCTATATCCACAAAAACTATATTAGGTGTCTTTAAATAATATGCACTTAAGCATTTGATACAATGTATACAATGTACTTATGTACATACATGTTGTTGCATTGTACTTACATTTAAAGTGCCTGCATTTAATTACATCTGTAGTTACACTGTTAACTTAACCCTAATCCTAAACCTAACCTATCCCTTACCCTAAAACCTCATTCTAACCCCTAACCCTACTCCTAAACCTGCCCGTATCTCAACCTCAGTAGCAGCAAATGTAAATCATAAGAGAATTTTGCAGAACATGTTGTTACACAGTAAATACTTATAATATTTTCATGTTAAAGACACCTGATATAAAGCGTGACCACTTTTATTAAAATGTACATCTGCACAGACAATAAAGCCAATGAACAAGTGAACTTGAACTAGTCAGAATGCATAACTTGTGCTGTGAGTACACCGTTTCTTAAAAACACGCTACACTAAACACAATGTCCTAAACTGTCTAAACTGTCTAAGGAACTCACAAAAGAGTGACTTTTAAAAGTAGCTAATACTTCAGTATATTCATTAAATGCTGTCATTTCAGGTGCTCAGTTTTTCACAACACATTTCTAATGTTGTTTAATCTTAAATATTAAACTTTTTAATCATTAATATTTTTAATACATGTTTAAATAGTTGTAAGTAATTTATACATTTTTCTAAATATTTGAATGTTCGGTTAACATTTGTCTGTTACAATTTGATACACGTTTTGCCATTTTGCACATTATTGTCAATAAAACTGATATTTGTTTTAGTCAAAGTAAATGAATAAGACATGATAAAATATTGACTAAATTTAAAGTCAAAATTATGACTAAAATAAAAAACTGTGTGAAAATTTACACTGCCCGACACAGCAATGTTGGCACAAGCTATGGCCCAAGATTGGGGCAGTACTAACTGTTTTCTGACCACTGGCAGATGAGGGGAGTGTTCATGAAATCTGTTTGACAACATTGTTGCAATTAGAGCAGAAATTACACACCTCATTTGATATCATTTTTAAATCTCTTTTTTTATTTTTTATTTAATGTCCAGGGAGGACTCCACTTGCTAAATTTAACATATGACAAAAGTGATGCATCTATTTAATTTAAATAAATAAATAAAAATGGTAACAGATAACCTTACATTATACAGGGAAAAATTAATTCGATTTAACAAGACATGTAATTTTATGGTAATATATTGTAAACAATATATATACACTGGCGGCCAAAAGTTTGGAATAATGTAGAGATTTTGCTGTTTCGGAAGGAAATCGGTACTTTAATTCACAAAAGTGGCATTCAACTGATCACAAACTATAGTCAGGACATTACTGATGTAAAAAACAGCACCATCACTATTAGAAAAAAGACATTTTTGATCAAATCTAGACAGCAGCCATCACTCCAACATCTTATCCTTGAGTAATCATGATAAACTGATCATTTGGTACTAGAAAATCACTTGCCATTATATCAAACACAGTTGAAAGCTATTTAGTTCATTAATTGAAGCTTAACATTGTCTTTGTGTTTGTTTTTGAGTTGCCACAGTATGCAATAGACTGGCGTGTCTTAAGGTCAATATTAGGTCAAAAATGGCAAAAAAGAAACAGCTTTCTCTAGAAACTCATCAGTCAATCATTGTTTTGAGGAATGAAGGCTATACAATGCTTGAAATTGCCAGAAAACTGAAGATTTAATTTAAAGGTGTACACTACAGTCTTCAAAGACAAAGGACAACTGACTCTAACAAGGACAGAGAGAGATGTGGAAGACCAGATGTACAGCTAAACAAGAGGATAAGTACATCAGAGTCTCTAGTTTGAGAAATAGATGCCTCACATGTCCTCAGCTGACAGCTTCATTGAATTCTACCCGCTCAACACCAGTTTCATGTACAACAGTAAAGAGAAGACTCAGGGGTGCAGGCCTTATGGGAAGAATTGTAAAGAAAAAGCCACTTTTGAAACAGAAAAACAAAAAGAAAAGGTTAGAGTGGGCAAAGAAACACAGACATTGGACAACAGATAATTGGAAAAGAGTGTTATGGATCTTAACCCCATTGAGTTTTTGTGGGATCATCTAGACTGTAAGGTGCGTGCGAAGTGCCCGACAAGACAGCCACATCTATGGCAAGTGCTACAGGAAGTGTGGGGTGAAATGTCACCTGAGTATCTAGACAAACTGACAGCTAGAATGTCAAGGATCTGTAAAGCTGTCATTGCTGCACGTGGAGATTTTTTGATGAGAACTCTTTGAAGTAGTTTAAGAAGTTCTGATTTTGTTGTAATAGTAGTTTTTCATGTTATTAATGTCCTGACTATACACTGTGATCAGTTAAATGCCACTTTGGTGAATAAAAGTACCAATTTCTTTCCATAAGAACAAAATCTGTACATTATTCCAAACTTTTGGCTGCTAGTGTGTGTGTGTGTGTATATATATATATATATATATATATATTAAAGCAAAACGTATGATTTACTTTAAGGTTAACAATGAAAATAATATATTGTGTTTAACAAAAAGTAAAATATTGTTGAAATTATGGTTAAAAAAAAAAAAAGGTTTTATGTGACAGTGTGCACTGTAAACACATGTTTGTTGGCCATTTCTCTATTTAAAAAGTGCAAAGCAGATTTTTGTAGTTCCAGTAGATCTAATGTTAATATTGTTCAATTATATTATGTTGTAGTAAACTAAAATATACAGAAACCAAAGTCAGTGTTAGAAAATATCTTTTCCTTCAAGGGGCAAAGTTGTTTGCTCCCTGGAATTGATTTTCATTGGCATTTGTTCCCTTAATGAGTGAATTTTTTTTCTAACCATATCAAAATATGCCTTGATTCACCCTTTCATGTCAAACACTTCGATTTAATCAATTCATTAACATACATTTATAACTGAATAATATCTGAATAATTTTGATAATTTACAATTTATTGCTTCATACTAATAACATTAACATCAATTCATATTATCACAAACTATATAACTAGGCCAAGAATAGAGTAGATCTAGAATGGAAACATATCTGATGTTACAAATAAAAACAGAGTAATTCATTTCAGGGGCAAAATTGTTTGCCCCCACATTTTGAATTTCAAGGGCATTTTTGCCCCAGGGAACAAAATATAATATCCCACAATGCCAGAAACATCGCCACTGCAATTTTATAGCAATCAGAGCTTCCAATTTTCTTTCCCATAAATTTAACATGATTTTATTTTATTCAGTTTTAGAAATGTTTATCATTGCATGTTGCATAGGGTTTCACAAAACAGTAGGCAATTTACAATTTATACAGTGCAGTATGCTAGTTATCCATTCTAAACACAGCCTTTTGTTTGTAGGCATTTCTCTGACATGATTGATGAGATATCAGAGAGCTTTGATATCAATTAATGAACACACACTTGACAGAAAGAAACACAAGCACTACATAGCTATAAAATAGTGTTTTAATTAAATGCATTTTAAGTCATTCAAGCAAACACAGAAAAGTAATCACTGCATGAAAAGAAGCAAGAAAATGCACATTTGAACACATTATTATTCATTTAACCGTGTTATTAGGAGTGACCAGTTTCTGCAGGATCTTTATTTCTGTAAGTTGTTCAGAGTCATATAGCGAACGATATAAACATCTGAGAGTTTGTACACAAACAGCATTGTTTGAGGAACAGTCTGCCGAGAAGTGTCCTGGTGGTGGCGTAAGCCCTGCGGTTTTCCCCGCTGTCTCAGTTCTGGGGCAAAACACTCACTGATTCCTCTAAACGAATAATCACTCTCAGCTGCGTTTCGTCTGCAGCACTGATGTTCAGCCCCCACATCCCCTCCAAACACACTAAACACAGACAGACCATCTGCCTACAGGTCGTAAATATAAAAAAAATAAAAAATACTGTAAGGTGATATGTGATGTTTGTATGGCGTCGGACTGACTATGCAATGAACATCCATTTCAAAGATCAAGTTTTGGCTCTAAATGAACGAAAACTGTGACTCTCTAAATAGATGGAAAAAAAAAATATATATATATATATATATATATATATATATATATATATATCAGAAACAGTGAAATCCATTACCCTTAATGGTGTCTGGAAACGATGGCTTTCATTTGTGCTCTATACCACTATCACACAAACATGTTTGACTGGGACTATGAGTAATCAGCTAGTCCCATCATAATGCTCTGTGATCCCCTACAAGAAAGCCAAAACCAGACACTCTGACACATCAAATACATCGTGTGTCTATATGATGTTACCGATACACATCCCTAAAATCCCAAAGTCATCCTCTTTCCTGATTTATGACCTCATCTGCCCCCTGACTGCCTCCATAAACCGTGTTAATAATCAAGCCCCATGGCAGTCAACGAGTACGTACAACCATTTAGTAGGCTCATTAAACACCAAAAAAGATTCCTACTAATAATTAACAGAGATCTGAGAGTCTAAGCATATGTTACTCACTAATTAGAGGGTGGGAACGGGCGTGTGAAGGAGTTAATGTGGGTCTACAATCACATCAAGCTTGTGCAAATGTATGTATGTGAGAATTTCAAGGCAGCAAGTACACAGGACGCCCATCGGAGCGCTCCAAATCTACAGAGTAAATGTAAAAGTGATTCCTTCACATGAAGAGCACAGGACTGTGTTGTTGGATGACCTCCACTCGATAAGGCCACATCAGGATGAGAATGAGAGAACAGGGAGGAAGGGAGTGCCAACAGAACGTCTCTGCAGATCTTTCATCCGGAATTCTCCATCACCAATCCAAAGGATCTTCTGAGATTAGTCAGTAGGTGCTTGGATGATGCTGATGTGGAGGAAGTTGTCTGGGTGGCTCAAGTGTTCACTTAACCACTGGATGGGCGTCTCGAGCAGGGGTTCAATGCCGTGAATCATGACCTGGTATTTCTTTGGCTCGTCTGAGTGTTAAAGAAAGAGAAAGAGGACACGGTTGGTGATCAGAAGTCATTTATGTCACTAAAAAGCTTCTACTTTCCTTTTGTATTGTTTAGAAGATGGCCACATGTGAAAGCTTGTGGCTACAAGACAGAGTCACACTGATTTGGAGTGGTTTGATTCAAAGCATATTAAGATTTTAATATGTTCATAGACAAGGACAAATAAGTGCATTCTGTTGAAGTGTTTGTATGTGCTATTGTCGCTGGGGCTGCACAATTAATCATAAAAGTGACAGGATTCCATTTAAATCTACTCTTGCATTAAAGGTTTCTAATTAGAGCATTGTTACAACTGATTTGAAAATGATTAATTGATATGTGCATTGTGCGCATGAACGCAGTTGCAAATTTGACAAATGGCACAAGTTTTAAAGACCCCAACAAATGGCCAGTGTCTTTCCTGTGTTGACTTAATTTCTATAGAGCGCAACAGTGCCCTCCTACTTCTTCATTCGTCTTGATTCCGGAAGTATTTTTTACATCTAATGTAGTTCTAATGTAAACCATGAATCAAACCAACCAGCAAAAACTATTTAAAAATTGGACAAAATGACAAAGGTACAAGACTGTGAACTTTAAAACCTCTTTAACGAGGGAATAAATTACAGTCCCCATGAAGCATTGCGAATTAGATAATCGAGATAAAAATGAAAAAATATTACTGTTGATTTAAAGTGGTTTCTTGTAAGCACAGAAACAATATATTTTTATTTAATTGCAAAATATTCAGATATTTACATATATTTAAGTAGTTTGAGAGTGTAGGTAGATTGACTCAATAGCGTCAGTCACAGTGCGTCATGGGAGTGGGCGGTGATTCTCTGTAGTAGTGTAGTTCTTCACCAGGAATTCCGATTTTAAACACAATATAAAAAATAAATAAAAAATTAGGTTGGAATAGCACAGACTGATGGCTTTAGCAGAAGCATATACAATCGATGAACAACCTTGGAGCTCACTGTAGGTCCATCTTTTTAAAGGTTTATAAGTTATCATTAATAATCAATTTACCTGTCGAGAAAATGAATAGGATTTCCGGAACCAGACTGTTGTGCTGTATTTGGCAGTGTAGATTTCTTAGTTGATTGTAATGGGAGAATTCTGGGTTTGTTGCATTGTTTGAATAACAGTTTGTTTTGATTCTGTTAGTTGCACATTTTACATTTTGTTTAAAAGCAGAATTCCTGGTGAAGAACTACACTGCTAAATGACTAAATGTAAGACTAATGTAAAGTTGACCATTTCAATAAAGTAATTCAGGAACACAGTTCTCAGCTTGTTTTAGATATGTCCATAAAGAATATGGCATAAGCCCCACATAAAATGTTGATGTAAATACTACTAATCAAAATTCATAATCATGACTACAATATCAAGGGAAATAATCACCTATTATTATTTTTGTCATACATGTGCAGTTCTAGCTTTAAAGTAGGGCTGGGCAATAAAACAATATTGATATTTAACAGAAAAAAGAAAAAAGAAAAATAAACATTGATGATAAACTTTTTAGTAATTTTCAATATTTAGCGTATGTTCTACATCTAAAAATGCGAACAGTTTGGCAAAGTTATATGCACAACTAGCTAAATCAGCCTGTTAGGAAGTATTAGCAGGCAGACCTGCTGTCATGGAAGGCTCGTTGCCATTAGCTAGCTGCTAGCTAAGATGATAGTTCCAAACAGAACAGCTGTAGCTGGGGTTCCATCACATTTCCATGGGGAAATGTTTTGCATTTTTTAACCGCATTTCTAAACATTCAAATAAAGAAAATACAAATTGTTGCATGTTTTCATCCACTATGTCATGCGCATTATCTTGAGGGAGCTACCTTGTCATGATGGAGCAGCTACAGTTGAAGTCAGAAGTTTACATACACCTTAGCCAAATGCATTTAAACTCAGTTTTTCACAATTAATGACATTTAATCGTAGAAAACATTCCCTGTCTTAGGTCAGTTAGGATCACTACTTTATTTTAAGAATGTGAAATGTCAGAATAATAGTAGAGAGAAAGAAATAAAAGCTGAAATAAATCATTCATCACATTTCCAGTGGGTAAGAAGTTTACATACACTTTGTTAGTATTTGGTAGCATTGCCTTTAAATTGTTTAACTTGGGTCAAACGTTTTGGCTAGCCATAAGCTTCTCACAATAAGTTGCTGGAATTTTTGCCCATTCCTCCAGACAGAACTGGTGTAACTGAGTCAGGTTTGTAGGCCTTCTTGCTCGCACATGCTTTTTCAGTTCTGCCCACAAATTTTCTATCGGATTGAGAGGTCAGGGCTTTGTGATGGCCACTCCAATACCTTGACTTTGTTGTCCTTTATCAATTTTGCCAGAACTTTGGAGGTATGCTTGGGGTCATTGTCCATTAGGAAGACCATTTGTGACCGAGCTTTAACTTCCTGGCTGATGTCTTGAGATGTTGCTTCAATATATCCACATAATTTTCCTTCCTCGTGATGCCATCTATTTGTGAAGTGTGCCAGTCCCTCCTGCAGCAAAGCACCCCCACAACATGATGCTGCCAGCCCCATGCTTCATGGTTAGGATGGTGTTCTTCGGCTTGCAAGTCTCACCCTTTTTCCTCCAAATGTAACGATGGTCATTATGGCCAAACAGTTACATTTTTGTTTCATTAGACCAGAGGACATTTCTAAGATGTAAGATCTTTGTGCCCATGTGCATTTGCAAACTGTAGTCTGGCTTTTTTATGGTGGTTTTGGAGCAGTGGCTTCTTCCTTGCTGAGCAGCCTTTCAGGTTATGCCATTATAGGACTCGTTTTTACTGTGGATATAGATACTTGTCTACCAGTTTCCTCCAGCATCTTCACAAGGTTCTTTGCTGTTATTCTGGGATTGATTTGCACTTTTCGCACCAAACTACTTTCATCTCTAGGAGACAGAATGTGTCTCCTTCCTGAGTGGTATGATGGCTGCATGGTCCCATGGTGTTTATACTTGCACACTATTGTATGTACAGTTGAACGTGGTACCTTTAGGCATTTGGAAATTGCTCCCAAGATTGAACCGGACTTGTGGAGGTCCACAATTTTTTTTTCTGAGGTCTTTTGATTCCCATGATGACAAGCAAAGTGGCACTGAGTTTGAAGGACTTAAAATACATCCTCAGGTACACCTCCAATTCAGTTCACCTCTTATCAGAAGCTAATTGTCTAAAGGCTTCACATCATTTTCTGGAATTTTCCAGGCTGCTTAAAGGCACAGTTAACTTAGTGTATGTAAACTTCTGACCCACTGGAATTGTGATTTAGTCAATTAAAAGTAAAACAATCACTCTGTAAATAATTGTTGGAAAAGTTACTTGTGTCATGCACAAAGTAGATGTCCTAAACGACTTGCCAAAACTATAGTTTGCTAATATGAAATCTGTGGAGTGGTTAAAAAATGAGTTTTAATGACTTCAACCTAAGTGTATGTAAACTTCTGACTTCAACTGTAAATTATCTCCTTGCTTGGAGAGTTTTATTTGCAGAATTTGAGCAATTGTACCTCATTTTATTAAATCCTGTCAGGTGACATTGCAGAATAAGTGTAATATCTGATATAATGAGGGCTAAAATGTATGCGATGCCCACAAGCCGCCAGCCTCCGCATACCTGGGAATGCCCGCACTCAAAACTGTTCTTGCGGATTGTGAGGACCCATTTTAAAGACCAACTGTACGTTAAACACTTCTGAATGCAAAGGGCTATGCACAAAGAATTGTGTGCCAAGGTTGGACCTTTCATTCACATCAAGCTATCGCACTCATAACACATGCATGAATGGCCAAAACGTAGTCATTTCCGTCAACTTAATGCGCATTTTAAGTAATGCAAAATGTTTAACACTTTACATTAGGTGTCTTTAACTACTTTTCTTACAAAAAAATAAATAAATTCCAAGTATATTCAAATATACAGTATATTCAGATTCATTAATTTAGGTCCCACTTTATATTAGGTGGCTTTAACTACTTACACTAAAAAACTTTAAGCATTTAATTCAAATATACTTTGTATTAATACATATTGTTACACTGTACTTACATTAAAGTACCTGCCTATAATATATATGCAATTAATCTGTTGACCCTCCACATAACCATACCCCAATCTTGGTGGCAGCAAATGTGTATCTTGTTAGAGTACGAACACATACGTTCACAATAATTACATTGCATCAAATGCTTTTTTAAAACAAACAAAAAAAAGTAATTAGTTATAAATGACACTAATATAACGTGTAACCTAAATTATTTTTTTATTTTTTTGTTAGAGTCCAGTCAGGCCACATGATTTAAAATAATTAATTGCATGAAATGTTGTAAAATGACAAGTAGATCTCATGAGATGTTCTTTTGTCAGAGGAAAACAGCATGATCATTGCTGCCATTCTCCAACACTTCATCTCCTGCTCAGAAGAAATTGACCAAGTTCACACAACATAGCTGCACACGACTGGAAAATTAAAGGAAACGCTAGAGGCAGTAACATTACCCTGTTGACCTGTTGAGGTTAAATGGCTAATGCAGTTTCAGTTTGACAGCAAACGATGATTCAGGCATCAGCATGTGCGCTGCTTGACCTTCTCACACAACTGAACTATATCATGACCTGCCGGATCATTAGCAAATAAACAAGCACACAATAGCTGCTCTGCCCTTAAGAGAAAGACTTTCAGATACACAACATTGAATATCTTCCATCACTGATCAATTTCAGAGGAAGAAAAGTTAGATATGGACAGCACAATAAATGCTCTCTCTCCCTTTCTCTCTCTCAAACATACGCAATTCATTATGTTCAGTTAACTTACTCCATTAATCATGAGTGTGATGAGTTTTAGCTCAGGGCTGGAGAGGTTTGGGAAACAGATAATGTGGGTGCAAGAAGGAACTTCACATAATGCATTCTTTTGTTTATTAAATGAGTGGTCAAAAAGGCATGACCTCAGCTTTCCCTTTGCCAGCTTCATTATCTTTAACAAGATTCATGCATCAATTGTGCTTTCATTAGGCATATCTGTCACTAGTCATGTTTCCATCTAAGATATAAATGTAATTTATGCACAAAATAAAGTATGCGTGAATAAAGAATCATTTCCTTCCCATGTGTTTAAGAAAACGAAATCATCACTTCTGGGGAAATTGGCATAAAATAGAAATGCAATTGGAAGTTGATGCCACTGTGGCTCTTTTAGCAAATGTAATGAATTTCTTGCGATTAAGAGTGAACTAGCTTCATGTTTGCTAGCGTTCAGCGGCAGATGTCTTATGTCTGGGTGTGAAAGTGTGTCACAAAGTTCTGGGAAAAATAGTACACAGTATCATTTTGATGACAGGTTTTGGGATTTCAGAATAACCAGAGCAACATCTCAGATGCAATGTCATGATGTTGATTATATTTTCTGAACGAATTATGTATTCACATGGCTTGTTAAAGCAAAGTCACATGACTTTTTGACATGCGTTTATATCCCTTTATACCAGCTAGTGAAGTCAATAAAAGCAAGTGCTTATTTTCCCTCAAACAACTTTTAAAGTATTCATATACAACTTTAAAAAATATTCCGGAAATAATAATCATTTTGACTCATCCGTTCTTTTCTTTTAAAAATAGCCAAAATCAAATTTACAGTGAGGCACTTACAATGAATGTGAATGAGGCCAATTTTTGGAGGTTTAAATACAGAAATGTGAAAATTATAATTTTATAAAAGCACTTACATTAATTCTTCTGTTAAAACTAGTGCATTATTTGAGCTTTAACATTTTAAATAGTCATGTTTACAGTCGTTTTAGGATTTGCTGACATTAAATCGTCATGGCGACAAAGTTCTAAAATGGGCTATAACTTTACACAGAAAAGCTAAGTAAGTGATTTTATCACACTAATATCATGTTAACACTAGGGCTGCACAATTAATCCAAAAAATAATATTACTATTACTGCTGTCGCAATTATATAATTGTGAAAAGTGACAATTCCATCATTCCATCAGATGTACTCCCATTGTGCCAAAATGTTTTACAACATATTTTTGAGCTGTTCTGTGCATGAATGCAGAGGCAAATCTGACTAATCTAAATTAGTCTAAAGGTATATCAGTAATGGTCACTATGTAACTTATACAGTGTACAATTTATTCAAAATATGAATAACACTTTTTGTTTTGCATGCAATTAAAATATGAAAGCTGTTTTGATGTATAGCCTACATAAAGAATATGGCAGCACCTGGCCCACACAAAATAAGTATTTTAATGTAAATTCTTTTAATAGAAATGAACAATCGCAATTACAATATTTAAATGGATAGTTCACCCAAAAATTAAAATTCAATCATTGTTCACTCACCCCTGTGTTGTTAAAACCCTATACACCATTCAGCCACAACATTAAAACCACCTGCCTAATATTGTGAAGGTCCCCCTCGTGCAGCCAAAACAGTGGCAACCCGCATCAGAGAATAGCATTCTGAGGTGATATTCTTCTCACCACAATTGTACAGAGCGGTTATCTGAGTTACCGTAGACTTTGTCAGTTCAAACCAGTCTGGCCATTCTCTGTCATTTCCATCCACAGAACTGCCGCTCACTGGATGTTTTTTTTTTTTTTTTGGCACCATATTTGGAGTAAATTCTAGAGACTGTTGTGTGTGAAAATCCCAGGAGATCAGCAGTTACAGAAATACTCAAACCAGCCCATCTGGCACCAACAATCATGCCACAGTCCAAATCACTGAGATTAAACTTTTTCCCCATTTGATGGTTGATGTGAAAATTAACTGAAGCTTCAGACCCGTATTTGCATGATTTTATGCACTGCACAGCTGCCACACAATTGGCTGATTAGATAATCATATGGATGATTGTTGGTGCCCGATGGGCTGGTTTGAGTATTTCTGTAACTGCTAATCTCCTGGGATTTTCACACACAGCAGTCTCTAGAACAGGGGTCGGCAACCTATGGCACGCGTGCCAGCATTGGCACGCAGAGGGGTAATCACTGGCATGCCAGCAACAGAGAGAGAGGAGTAGACTATTTTATTTAAATGAAATTCCACACATGCATTCCAATCTAAATCTTGATGTAATCCTTCCTCATGATCATGCAGCGTGTTTTCATGAGTTGAATGGGAGATTAAACAAAAAGTTAAAATGTGACGAGACTGCAGTGTACCCAACAGACTCGTGCAGCGGGTGCAAGCCATTCGCACATCACAGGCCGGCAGCGCTTCACGTTCGCTTAATCTTGCGAGTAAATGCGCCCGCTTCGCTTCGGTCAGGCTGCGCGGATGATAGCCTACATTCCGTGTTTCATTTGTTTCTTAATGCTTTCAGAACAACACGTGATGTAATAAGGAAAACACCACTATTAATCCTTGAGATTTCCAACCCAGCAACAGATTCACCCTCCTTTAACCAGTCACACTCAAAATTACATTAAAAGATTAAAAGAGAAAACATAAAAATCTGAGTCTACTCAAAATATAAATTAAACCTGTAGATAAAACTTTAGGATTTTGTAGGTGTGATTCACAGAAAATGGCTAAATAGTTGATTGGCTTGTGAATGGTTTGCACGCAGCGCGAGTCACCTCGCACTTTAATAGTGTTTAGTCTCCGATAAAAACACGCTGCGTGATCATGAGGAAGGATTACATCAAGATGTAGATTGGAATGCAGGTGCAAAAAACTTCATACAAGTAAAATAGCCTGCTCCTCTCTCGCTGTTGATAGCGTGCTAGTAATTACCCCTCTGTGCGATTTTGAAAATCTAGTATGACATAATATAAGAAATATTTAGGATTGTGCAAAATTTTGTGATCAGTAATCAAATAAGCAAATTTGTGACATTAACTGTAACTCATTTAGTAGCCTACAAAAGGACAGGTTTTCTTTCATTAAAGCATTTAAGATGCTCTGTGAAAATTCATATGCAGGATCATGATTATATCATAATCATGGGGTTTTTCACTCAAACTGTTATGCTGATAATATCATTTGTAATAAAAAAAAATAAAAATAAATGATTAAATTAGAAAAATGCAAAATAGAAACATTTTCATAAGTGGACTCAATCTTCGGAAAATCACATACATGCACACACATACATATATATATATATATATATATAGATACACGCACACACAGCTCTGGAAAAAATTAAGAGACCACTCCAAATGCTTCTTAAATTAGTATCTCTACACAGGGGCAGACTGTACATAGGGAGGACCGGAACTTTTCCCGGTGGGCCGGCCGAGAAACGGGGCGAACGGGCTGCGATAAGCTGAACGGGTCAAGACAGGCTGAAGAGGGCCGCAAAACGGCGCGTGATATTCCATTCCAGTGTCTGAGGAATTCCTGCTTGAATCTTCGTGCCAGGAGTGGCATAAAGTCAGCAATGTGAAAGACTGGTGGAAAGCGTGCAAAGACACATGAAAGCTGGGATTGAAAATCAGGGTTATTCCACCAAATATTGATCTCTGAACTCTTCTTAAGTTAAAACATTAGTATTGTGTTGTTTAAAAATTAATATGAACTTGTTTTCTTTATTTGAGGTCTGAAAACACGACATCTGTTTGGTTATTTTGACCAGTTGTCATTTTCTGCAAATAAATGCTCTCAATGACAACTTTTATTTGGAATTTTGGAGAAATTTGTCAGTAGTTTATAGAATAAAACAAAAAAATTTCATTTTAATCAAACACATACCTATAAACAGTAAATCCAGAGAAACTGAACATTTGGAGCGGTCTCTTAATTTTTTCCAGAGCTGGGATGTTTTCCAAACGGCATTTTTGCGCCCTTGAAGGGCACTTCGGGAAGGGGACGTCACTTGAAGAGTCGTTACAAACAAAAGTAAGAATGTTTATTTTTTCACAAAAGGCCCTTCTACAAAAGATTTTTTTGTGATGGCTACAATCAAATTGCAATGCCATGCTTTTTTAGAGAGCCCACATCAAGAGCTTTGTCCTTTGTAGCGAGTAGGGCATAGGGACGATCACTTACTATTTGAATTCGCCCATATTTTTTTGGCGGGGAGTTGGGGTGGACGTCAGCACAGCCATTAACTAGGAAAATAAAAAAATGGCACTCCATGTCAAAAAGGTTGCCGATTCCTGCTCTAGAATTTACTCCGAATTACAAAGTCTACGGTAACTCAGATAACTGCTCTGTACAATTGTGGTGAGAAGAATATAATTTCAGAATGCTATTCTGAGATGCGGGTTGGCGCTGTTTTTGCCGCACGAGGGGGATCTACACAATATTAGGCAGGTGGTCTTAATGTTGTGGCTGATTGGTGTATGACTTTAACAAAAAGCAAGAAATTGTAAAAAAAAAAAAAAAAGTGTGCTCAGTGATGTCATACAATGGCAGTTTATGATGACCACCTCTTCAAGCTTCAAAAGGAAACAAAAGTATAATTCAGAAGTGTAAAAAATTATTCCATGAGACTCGTGATTGTTATGAAAGCATACGATAAGGTTTGGTGAGAAGCAACCCAAAATCTAATGTATTATTTAGTGAAAATGTTCACTGACTATTGATCTCCTGTGCGCGATCATGATAGGGCACGAGAGCAACAGTTCATGCAGTCCCCTCGTGACACTGGGGCGTTCAAAAACAGGTTTGTCTAAAACAGGTCTGCCACAGTGATAGTGACAACAGAACACAACACAGCTGCACACAAAACAGAGAACAGAACTTATGAAACATGTCTGAAGAGTTTTTAGTCAAAGAATTCATGCATTTCTATGCCCAGCCTTATTTTTTTAAAATGGAGTACTCGGAAATCAAACAGAAACATAGAGGAGGCTACAGGCAGCCACAGTCACACCGTGTCGTGACCTGACGGCAAACGACACATGATATAAGGTATCTTTTCAATGTTAATCAGAGCTTTTGTCCTAACCAGCAGTGATGAGTTACATTCTATCAATCACTTGTTTTCTATTTTTGGCATCGCGTAAGTAACTCCGTCCCCTGTGAACTGACACCAGTCCAAAAACTTTCAAAAAAATACGTCAGGGCATAGAAATGCATCAATTCTTCAACTACAAACTCTTCAGAGATGTTTTGTAAGTTCTGTTCTCTGTTTTGTGTGCAGTTGTTTTTTTGTTCTGTTGTCACTATGGCTGTGGAGGACGTTTTTTTAGATAAACAAGTTTTCTCTTGAACGTCCCAATGTCACTGTGTGAACTATTGTTTGAACCCGGAATATTCCTTTAAATTGAATATTTTTTTAACTGTTAAGGTTGCATGATTGTGACAAATAATAGATTATTATTTCTCTTGATACTGTAATTGCAATTATCAATTTTGATTAAAAGAATTTACAGTAGAAATAGGAGTAGGGCTCAACAGAATGCAATCATTCACACTTTTCACAATAAATTAATTGCAGCAGTCGTAATTTTAATCATTATTTGTATTTAGATTTCGTGTACAGCCTTTTACATCTGTGAATCAACCTTTTAACTAAAGTAATGGTTGGGGAAAATTATTTAGGCTTGATAGCAGAACATGTCACAATTTGTTTATAGTTTTTTTTTTTTTTTACGTATTTTACAATAAAATCATCATACTAATCATATTACAGCCATTCCACTGTATAGCTGACTAGACTATATTTATCTTTGCATATATCTTTTTGATAATACCCACTGAAATGTATAAGTTTTGGTGCTTGTATAACAGATTATGTCCCACAGTTTGGTAGTGGTGGTTGGTTTTCATAAAAAAAAAAAACAAAAAAAAAAACCTTGAATGCAGAACGTTTCCATGAACCATGGAACTGATGAAAAATAGGCTCTTTATAACTCTTAAAATAAAACAATCTTAACAGGAAACAAACAAGCCTTTTAGAAGGTGTTGATTGAACAAGCGATTTTGGAAGTTGATTAGTTCTTCGGATAAGTTGGTCTTTTGTTCAACTGGAAACAATTCAACCCATGTGTACTCGACTCCTACAAATTCCAAGAACACAGGAGCAGCGATCACATCGGGTGGATGACTAACCACACTGACCATTCAATTCAAACACAAGCATACACACACGTTCATGAACAAGACGTCCACGTAATAACAGGAGAACAGTTTAAAAGGCTGTTTAAACTGAATTTAAGTTAAGCATAACTATATTAAAGTGTTTTATGATATCTAAAAACCTCAATGGAGCTCAGAGCTTAATAATTACAACATTTAACAGTCAAACTGGACAAAAGCAAACTGACAGAGAGGACTGACGCCAACACAAAGTAACGATGTACTGAGCAGGAGGAGGTAACTCATTCCTTGAAGTTATCAGTGTGTGTATCTGCCCCCATGAAGCCTGTCAGGTTGTAAGGTGGGTGCGTCCCCAGTGTCACTCTCAGTATGATACAAGGGGAATTCAAAAATCACAAACTCGTTCAGTAGTTGTAAAGAAGTCGCTTTCTTCTGGCAGTTATGAGGAACGCCCACATCACGGGTCGGCTCTGGACCTCTGCTGTTCTGGAGTATTTATCTTACTGTGTAAAAAGGCCAACTCCATTCAGAGTTGGTAATGATAGTTGAAAATACATAGTTTCTCAATCCTAAAGTTATCACATATTCTACTATGTGCTACATGATTATTACTATATCCAAACAAACTGAGCACTATAACAATTTCTGATGAAGTGCAGAATGATTGATATCTGTGACCAGTAAAATTCTTGGCATTTATACTCATTGATAAAGCCTGTTGAGAAGTGAACCTGTATCTAAATGGGATTTAAATGGCATCTTGCATAAGTAGACATTTATTGGTGTTCAGATATTTTCAAATAGATTTTTGGTGGCAAATTTTAAAGACCTAAATGTCTCTCTCTTTATATTTAGTCTGTAACACTGTAAAAGTTTTCAGTAATTATTAGGGCTGTCAATCGATTACATTTTTTTTTATCGAATTAGTTACATGGTGTGCCGATTAATTCATTGAATTATTTGCATATATAAATATTGGTTGAGAAAGCCCCTTTAAATAACAATAATTCAATATATAATGATTAAATAATGAATAATATCTATCTATCTATCTATCTATCTATATATATATAAATACACACACACACACACACAGTGGCAAGCAAAAGTTTGGGCACCCCTGGTCAAAATTTCTGTTGCTGTGAATAGTTAAGTGAGAAGAAGATGAACTGATCTCCAAAAGGCATAAAGTTAAAGATGAAACATCCTTTTCAACATTTTAAGCAATATTAGTGTATTATTTTTATTTTGTACAATTTTAGAGTGAAAAAAGGGAAGGAGCACCATGCAAAAGTTTGGGCACCCCAAGAGATTTGAGCTCTCAGATAACTTTTACCAAGGTCTCAGACCTTAATTAGATTGTTAGGACTATGGCTTGTTCACAATCATCGTTTGGAAAGGCCAGGTGATGCAAATTTCAAAGCTTTATACATACTCTGACTCCTCAAATCTTGTCCCAACAATCAGCAGCCAAAGGCTCCTCTAAGTAGCTGCCTAGCACTCTGAAAATGAAAATAATTGATGCCCACAAAGCAGGAGAAGGCTATAAGAAGATAGCAAAGCGTTTTCAGGTAGCTGTTTCCTCAGTTCTTAATGTAATTAAGAAATGGCAGTTAACAGGAACGGTGCAGTTCAAGTTGAGGTCCGGAAGACCAAGAAAACTTTCAGAGAGAACTCCTCGTTGGATTGCTAGAAAGGTAAATCAAAACCCCTGTTTGACTGCAAAAGACCTTAAGGAAGATTTAGCAGACTCTGGAGTAGTGGTGCACTGTTCTACTATACAGAGACACCTGCACAAATATGACCTTCATGGAAGAGTCATGAGAAGAAAACCTTTCCTGCATCCTCACCACAAATTTCAGCATCAGAAGTTTGCAAATGAACATCTAAACAAACCTGATGCATTTTGGAAACAAGTCCTGCGGACTGATGAAGTTAAAATATAACTTTTTGGCCGCAATGAGCAAAGGTATGTTTGGAGAAAAAAGGGTGCAGATTTTCATGAAAAGAACACCTATCCAACTGTTAAGCACGGGGGTGGATCGATCATGCTTTGGGCTTGTGTTGATGCCAGTGGCACAGGGGAACATTTCACTGGTAGAGGAAAGAATGGATTAAAATAAATACCAGCAAATTCTGGAAGCAAACATCACACCATCTGTAAAAAAGCTGAAGATGAAAAGAGGATTGCTTCTACAACAGGATAATGATCCTAAACACACCTCAAATTCCACAATGGACTACCTCAAGAGGTGCAAGCTGAAGGTTTTGCCATGGCCCTCACAGTCCCCTGACCTAAACATCATCGAATCTGTGGATAGACCTCAAAAGAGCAGTGCATGCAAGACGGCCCAAGAATCTCACAGAACTAGAAGCCTGTTGCAAGGAAGAATGGGCAACAATCCCCCAAACAAAAACTGAAAGACACTTAGCTGGCTACAAAAAGCATTTACAAGCTGTGATACTTGCCAGGGGGTGTTACTAAGTACTGACCATGTAGGGTGCCCAAACTTTTGCTTCAGGCCCTTTTCCTTTTTTGTTATTTTGAAACTGTAAAAGATGAATATAAACAAGTAAAATTGCTTAAAATATTAAAGAAATGTGTCTTCTTTAACTTTAAGTCTTTTGGAAATCAGGCCATCTTTTGCTCACTTAGCTATTCACAGCAACAGAAATTTTGATCAGGGGTGCCCAAACTTTTGTATGCCACTGTATATATATGTATGTATGTGTGTATATATATATATATATATGTATGTATATATATGTATGTATGTATATATATGTATATATATGTATGTATGTATATATATATATATATATATATATATATATATATATATATATATATATTCACACACACACACACACATACACAGTTGTGCTCAAAAGTTTGCATACTATGGCAGAAATTGTGAAATTTTGGCATTGATTTTGAAAATATGCCTGATCATGCAAAAAAACTTTATTTTATTTAAGAATAGTGATCATATGAAGCCATTTATTATCACATAGTTATCTGGCTCCTTTTTAAATCATAATGATAACAGAAATCACCCAAATGGCCCTGATCAAAAGTTTACATGCCCTTGAATGTTTGGCCTTGTTACAGATACACAAGGTGACACACACAGGTTTAAATGGCAATTAAAGGTTAATTTCCCACACCTGTGGCTTTTAAATTGCAATTAGTGTCTGTGTATAAATAGTCAATGAGTTTGTTAGCTCTCACGTGGATGCACTGAGCAAGCTAGATACTGAGCAGAAAAGAACTGTCAAAAGACCTGCGTAACAAGGTAATGGAACTTTATAAAGATGGAAAAGGATATCAAAAGATATCCAAAGCCTTGAAAATGCCAGTCAGTACTGTTCAATCACTTATTAAGAAGTGGAAAATTTGGGGATCTTTTGATACCAAGCCAAGGTCAGGTAGACCAAGAAAGATTTCAGCCACAACTGCCAGAAGAATTGTTCGGGATACAAAGAAAAACCCACAGGTAACCTCAGGAGAAATACAGGCTGCTCTGGAAAAAGACGGTGTGGTTGTTTCAAGGAGCACAATATGACGATACTTGAACAAAAATGAGCTGCATGGTCGAGTTGCCAGAAAGAAGCCTTTACTGTGCCAATTCCACAAAAAAGCCTGGTTACAATATGCCCGACAACACCTTGACGCGCCTCACAGCTTCTGGCACACTGTAATTTGGAGTGACGAGACCAAAATAGAGCTTTAAGGTCACAACCATAAGCGCTATGTTTGGAGAGGGGTCAACAAGACCTATAGTGAAAATAATACCATCCCCACTGTGAAGCATGGTGGTGGCTCACTGATGTTTTGGGGGTGTGTGAGCTCTAAAAGCACGGGGAATCTTGTGAAAATTGATGGCAAGATGAATGCCTTCTGCACGAAAGCTGCGCATGGGACGCTCTTGGACTTTCCAGCATGACAACCACCCTAAGCACAAGGCCAAGTTGACCCTCCAGTGGTTACAGCAGAAAAAGGTGAAGGTTCTGGAGTGGCCATCACAGTCTCCTGACCTTAATATCATCGAGCCACTCTGGGGAGATCTCAAACGTGCGGTTCATGCAAGACGACCAAAGACTTTGCATGACCTGGAGGCATTTTGCCAAGACGAATGGGCAGCTATACCACCAGCAAGAATTTGGGGCCTCATTGACAACTATTACAAAAGACTGCACGCTGTCATTGATGCTAAAGGGGGCAATACACAATATTAAGAACTAAGGGTATGCAGACTTTTGAACAGGGGTCATTTCATTTATTTCTTTTTTGCCATGTTTTGTTTAATGATTGTGCCATTCTGTTATAACCTACAGCTGAATATGAATCCCATAAGAAATAAAAGAAATGTGTTTTGCCTGCTCACTCATGTTTTCTTTAAAAATGGTACATATATTACCAATTCTCCAAGGGTATGCAAACTTATATATATATATATATATATATATATATATATATATATATATATACACACACACACATACATACACACACACACACCGATCAGCCACAACATTAAAACCACCTGCCTAATATTGTGAAGGTCCCCCTCGTGCCACCAAAACAGCGCCAACCCACATCTCAGAATAGCATTCTGAGATGATATTCTTCTCACCACAATTGTACAGAGTGGTTGTCTGAGTTACCATAGACTTTGTCAGTTCAAACCAGTCTGGCCATTCTCTGCTGACCTCTTTCATCAACAAGGCGTTTCCGTCTGCAGAATTGCCACTCACTGGATGCGTTTTGTTTTTGGCACCATTCGGAGTAAATTCTAGAGATTCCATGTGGCACCATTATTGTCAGTATTGAATGGGAGGGGATTTAACAGGTTAAATACCATCTGGCAGCAATCTGTGTGATGATTGATTAGACTCATCTGTTGTTGAATTCCCATTAATTAGCATTTTATCAAGTTTTATTCCTAAAACTTTCATTGAGGTGTACTCATTTTTGCACCATGGTCTTAAATCATTTTGGTTCAAAAAATTCTAATTTTCTTTTTTGTTTCATTTGCAACCAATAGTTGCTGGAATATTTTATTTTATAGGATCCCATAGAAAGTATTCATTCTAAAAAGAGACAGATGATTTTCTGAGAAATCTGTTGGGATGTACTCATTTATGCGGTGTACTGTACCTAAACATTGTTGCAGACCAGGTACACCCCTTCATGGCAATGGTATTCCCTAAATGCAGTGGCCTCTTTCAGCAGGATAATGCGCCCTGCCACACAGCACACATTGTTCGGGAATGGTTTGAGGAACATGATGAAGAGTTCAAGATGTTGCCCTGGCCTCCAAATTCCCCAGATCTCAATCCGATTGAGCATCTGTGGGATGTGCTGGACCAACAAGTCCAATCCACGGCAGCTCCACCTCACAACTTACAGGACTTGAAGGATCGGCTGCTAATGTCTTGGTGCCAGATACCACAGGACACCTTCAAGGGTCTTGTAGAGTCCATGCCTCGGCGGGTCGGTGCTGTTTTGGTGGCACGCAGAGGACCAACAGCATATTAGGCAGGTGGTCATAACGTTTTGGGTCATCAGTGTATATAGTAAAAAATATTTTTGTTTCTAGATAGGAGGGTTCAAAAGAAAAAAAAAAAGAAAAAATGAGCAGATGGTGGCGCTAAAGGATTGGATGGGAAAAACATAAGATTAATGCCCTGGTGTGCAAACTGCATTTTAAATCTTAATTAAATTAAAAGAGCACATTTCTTTGTTTAGACTGATGGTTTTGCAATACAGATTCACTGGCCCATTTTAGCTGAACATATGGCTCATTTTACCTGAACACAGCAATGATGACACGGAGGGGGACTTTTGACATTTAAATAGCTCTTGGGCTTAAAAAGTTGTTTTTTTGTGACATACTGTCAACGTAAAATTATAGAAGAGACCTGAATAAACACAATGAGTAGTCTGGAAAATGTATATAGACATTTTATTGCTGTTCTAGATGATTTACCAAAAAGTAGCACACTTTAGTTGACATCCTTTGGTGTAGTGGCCTATTGCTTTACACACTATGCCACTCAGTTGACATGGCTGAAGGACGTTTCAACTGATTTCATTGGTATGAGTTTGTTAAAGTAAGCAGGGCATATAATTTGATAGAGGATGGATGGGGAAAAATATAAGATTAGTGTCCTGGCTTGGAAACTGCACCTTTAAACTTAATTCAATTAAAAGAGCACATTTCTTCAAAGGACAGCATGCATCCCGCAGTGGATATGACATACTGTACATTGCAAAATCTTATTAGTAAGTTGCCCCAAGCAGGGATCGAACCAGTGTCCATTAGAACTCCACAGCACACAGGTTGGCACACTTACCTCTGCACCACACTGCCACAAGTTTGATAGGTGCTAAAGAGACATACCAAGCTGAGAGTCAGCACACAAAACTGTTGCTGAGACACTGCTGTTGTTTATGTAGGTTTTGAATAATGTTTTATTTATTTCTGCTCAGGTACTCTCAGGACATGATGTCAAAGATGCAATTTTCTTTTAAATCCAACAAAGCATTCAAAAGTTACATTACTTTGTAATAAAATTTGAAATGGCGGAGATTGGCCGATATCGTACAAATTGGTATCGTTGAAATCCTCATGACCTATGAAATCCTCATAATTTAAGGACAAACTGTTCAGAAGTTACAGGCAAAGATAACCATTTTTGAAAATGTTTGGCCCATAGGTACCACTGTCACCAAACTTTGCATGTACCCTCAGATCATGTTCCTAATAAAGCATTTTTCTCCCCTTTTCTCCCCAATTTGGCACGCCCAATTCCTAATGCGTTCTAGGTCCTTGTGGTGGCATAGTGACTCGCCTTAATCCGGGTGGGGTAGGATGAATCTCAGTTGCCTCGTAGCTGGTGTGGAGGCTCATGCTATTCTCCGCGGCATCCACGCACAATTCACCACGTGCCCCACCGAGAGCGAGAACCACATTAGAGCAACCACAAGGAGGTTAACCCAACATGACTCTACCCACCCTAGCAACCGGGCCAATTGGTTGCTTAGGAAGCCTGACTGGAGTCACCCTAATAAAGCATGTTAAGCTTCACTTCGATAGGACAAAGCGCTTCCGAGATACAGCCTCACTTCCTGTTTTATGTCGACCTCATTAACTTCATTACAGCGTAATTCGGTAACAGTTGCATAAATCAAAAGGCTTTGAAAATTTTTGTGCGGCTTAGTCTGAAGATCATCTGAGAAAAATTGACAACTGGACGAGATTTGTAAAAGAAAAAAAAATATTTACACCATAATCCAAGATGGCAGACATCTGGCAGAGTTTTATTGTTGGTTTAAATCAGAGGGAAAAGTTATGTTGTTTCTTGACTAAATTGAAAAATGGTAGAGACATGAGATATTCAGCTAAATATGTTTCACCTCTGAAACTGTGCTTCACTGGTTTTACATGCATGTCATGTGATCCACCGTAGAAAAACTCACGCAAGTGATCTGCTCTGCCCTATCCTGTCCACAAAACTTATGTCACTTGTGAATTTGACGGATTAATTTTAGGTGCTCTGATGAGAAAAAAAGACACAATTGGAGCCTTCAATGCACTAGGGCTGAAATGATTAGTCGACATTACCGACAACGTCGACAATAAAAATTTGTCTACAAAAATATCCATTGTCGAATAGTCGTTTGATCTCATTTAATGCAACATGAGATCATTTGAAATGCTAATGATGACGCAGGAGAGAAGCACTTCAGCTCACACTTGATTGAGGAGAGGAAGAAAGAACAGCTCACAGTCCAGTCACACTCCAAACATTCCAAACAGATTAAGGTGATGCAGATCACAAAGTATGAGGGCAATATAATACAAAAATACAAAATAAATAAATATAGAAGCAGTGTCGTCGTGAAATAAAGCAGAGCCATACCTGGCGTTCCGCTTGAGCAAACCAGAGCCTGTCAGAGCGTCTAAAAAGGAAACACCGCGGAGTTATATCTTTAATGCATCCATTATTAAAGTTAAAATAACAGGGAAGAGGGTTGTATAAATAAACACAATCTACAAAATTGGCATTTCTCTGTGCGGTTATATGAGTCGTGTAAAAAAACAGCGCAAGAGAGTTTCAAACATCTCCCGGCTGATACACTGTCTCGCGCGGAGACGCTCATCCCTCGTGTGCGCTTGCTGCAGTTAGATTACAACGTGATGGCATAATGAATCATATGTCACGGTGTGTATCTTACCGTGAAGAAAATCACCAATTCGAGCTCCATTAAGAAGAGAGAGTTTGTTTTTTGTGAGTTAAAAGATAAATTGAAACCAAGCGAACAAAAAGGTGAGAGGGCTTAGCCTATTATACAATGCAAAAAAAAAAAAAAAACATTTTAGATTTGTCTTTTTTGGTTTATTTTCCAATATAAATATCTAAAACTCCTTACGTGCATTTACTTTAGGAGTTTTCCATTTAAAATGATCAAAAAGTCCTTAAAACAAGATACATTTACTTGAGAAGCAGCATATAAGATATTTAGACTTGCTTTTTAGGGAATAGATCTTGAATATAAGTATATTTTGTCTTTACTGCACTCGCAGAAGTATAACCAAGTGAAAAAAATACACTTGTATACAAAAAATAATTATATTCAAAGTCTAAATATCTTACATGCTGCTTCTCAAGTAAATGTATCTTGTTTTAAGGATTTTTAGATCATTTTAAATGGAAAACTAGACAAAAACACTTGATAACAATAGGATTTTTTGCAGTGAATTTCTTTACTGAATTAAACTTAAAAAGTATTTTTTTTCCCTTTAATTCAGTGAATGTCATTTAGAGGTATTTTTAAAAGATGATTTTGTCCTCTTTATTGTTAGTATGCACATTTAATACAACCTTTTAAGTTGAGGCACAAGCTGAATAGTTGGTTAAGCTAATGATTAATCGTTGCAATAATCGCCCGAATAGTCGAATAATCGTTCTTATAATCATTAGATTAGTCGATTATCAAAATAATCATTAGTTGCCGCCCTACAATGCACCAACATAAATTACTAGGCTTTGTATATTGCTACACATTTCCACACTTAGGCTACTAAAATGTATCATGGTAAACTACACCAGAAATGTTTTTGAATAGTTTCATATTAAATAATATCTCTGGAGGACTCTATTAGACTTCATCTTATTACAACCGTGGTGTTTCTAAAAGTGTTTAGGCTATTATTTTCCATAACAAATGCTATAATAATATTTAATTCGTTTTTATTTATTTTTTATTTTTTTAGACTAGCTACATTGACCAAACCAGAGTAATGAGGAGCCATTCATGGTCTTACCTGTGTTAATATTTATTTTATATTATTTAGAGCTGTCAGAATTAACGCGTTAAAACATGCGATTAATTAAAAAAAACTTTAACGCACAATTTTTTCTTAATCGCGATTAACGCATTTACCGTTAATACAGCATAAACACTGAAACCTTTGTAATGTGTCCACCCAGAGTCATTACACTGACAGACATGCCACAGTGCCAGAGCCCTTCTACCAAGTAGAGCCTACGAGCTTAGCATAAAACAGCATAACGCAGCAGTCCCATAAACATTCTATGAGCAGAATACACTCTTTACACGCTAGTTGACCGTTACGCTTAGTGGTCGACCGATATGGGGTTTTTAATGGCCGATGCCGATATCCAGAGAGCAGGATGGCCGATACAATGCTGATATATCACACAATATAGTAAATAACAAACATAAAATTGCTAAATAATAATAATAATAATAATAAGCACTATATTTACTCAATTTCACACAAAACAAAAAAAGAATATTGTATTTTAAACGGTAGATAGCAGTTTCTTCAGATTTCTGTTAGTCATCAAATTTTAGTCATTTATTTGCACATGTAGAAACTGTTAATATATTATGAAGAAGGAAATAACAGTACACACAGAAGTCCAGCAACAATGGATGGCATGTCCACGTTAGCAACACGAATCTGAAAAAATTACAGAATCAAACCAATCGTACATACAGTGCAAGACATTTACTTATAGCACATGTGAAGCACTTTTACCTTGGGCTGCATCCGAAAACATAGGCAGCTGACTTGCTATCTTGCTGCCTAATTAACTAGTTAATGACTTAACTGACAGCTGTTTTGAATTAATGGAACTCTTAAGCAAACTGGTCTCTGAACAGTTTGAAAAGCACCTTATTTTCAATCGTACCTCCGTATACAGCCTCCGGAGGCAGCATTTTCCTGGTTTTGGATGCGGCCTTGAAGTTGCACTCATGCGCTCATGCAGATCCAGCAGGAGTCTCAATCTCCTGACAGTTTAAACAGCCTGGATCGTCTGCTTGGATTGTTAAGGAGTGACCATCATGATTTGTGAATCAGAGGAACTTTTGATCCTGAAGCTTTTGATTCTGGCTGATAGAATACGTGCTTCAGAGGAAGATATTAGATGAGCGCTCGATGGGAAGAAAATGCTGGATTTTCGTGAGGTTCGTGAATGACATCTTTTTAAATGAGATATCTGCATATTTGCAGAAGGTATATAATACAAGTTTTATTAATATTTGTTTAATAATTTTATCATTAGAAAAGTTACAAGGAAATGTTGAGGAGAGGCTGATAGAATATATGCTTTAAGGTAAATAAATGAACGCTGCACAGGACTCTGGATCTGCTGAGTTGTGTGAGGTTGGTTTATTACATCTGTTTAAACGAGATATGCACATATTTGCAGACGTATATAATAGAAGTTTTATTGATATTTGCCTTTTTATCATTAGCCAAGACAGTTAAAAGTTACAGGGAACTGTTGAGGAGAGAGAGGAAGAATGAAACAGGCGAGCACTTTAACATTATGAGCTCAAACACGTCTGCCGCGGCTCTGATATGCGGACCATTTAAATTATACTGTGTTACACACCGGTCTATTATTGTAGTAACACAATGGCACGTAACAACAAAACGAACCTTGACTGGTCGTTTACATGTCTCACTCACTTCACATGCAAGCAGGTGACTTTTGGCACACTCAAGAAAAATAAAATAAACAAAATAAAATCGGCCAAACGGGAAAATTTATCAGCAGATAATTAAAAAAGTCAGAATATCCTCCGATTTATCGGCCTTGGCAATATATTGGTCAACCACTGGTTACACTCTCTCCTATGATAGAGTTGTTATCTCAGTAAATAAAAGAATCTCCGAAAGCACTTCCCTGTCAGTGATTAAATGATAAAGAAATCTTAACACTATTTGATGTACAAAACAAGCCCAGATGGGACTTGTGATATAAGTAAAATATTTTTCATCCTATGTAAGGCATGTTTTAATTATCACAGTAGCACACCAAATCTTAACTATCATCAAAACACAGAATGAGACATTTTTGTTTGTAAGTGTTTTTCATGGTGAGTTCAAAGCAGCGCACGCTGCTGGCGTTGACGCCCTGACGCGAATCATGAACGCAGCTTCACGATTGTTGTAACAAAGCGGATAGCCACATTCTACCGACAGATTAATATTGTGGAGGATGAAAGCTTAAGGGATTTAATGCCTATTGCAATTAATATGCAACCTATGTGGGGACTAGTTTTTTCAAACTCCCACTTAAGACTTTGGAAAACGTTTAATGTTTCTTGAATTGGTTCTATTTTAGTGCATTGCCTTTATATTGTTGAACGCTTTGTTTGGAAAATGTTAATAAAGCATTATATTGCTACATATTGATAAGATGGAAATAAATTAATTTTGACAAGAAAAGAAGTATTTTGCACTATGCAACATTTTTCACAAGTGCCTAAAACCATTGCACAGTACTGTATAGTGCCAAATTTCAGCACTTTTAAAATATGTGATTAATCGCGATTAACTACAAAAAATTATGTGATTAATTGCGAAATGTATATAATATATTGTAACATTTATATTTTAAACCTATTTTAATACATAATGTATAACGTACTATCATTAGAGGAATTCAAATGTGGCTTCTTTATCAGATTAATCGATTATCAAAATAATCATTAGTTGCAGCCTGGAGTCATTGGTATGTTGAAAAGTAATTGTGATAGTTTTTCATTTAATTAATGTTCTTTGAATTAATTTGATTAGACAGTTGTTTATTAGTTCAGAATTGATTAGCTAATAATCTGCCAAAATAAAGGGTCGAGAGTCCCACTAAAGTGAACCGTATAGCAATGCTGCTTACAAGTTATAAAATAATTACAGACATATTACTTATTACACATATTATTATTTAAATTATTCAATTACATTACACTATTTACATTAGTATTACATATCACTAATTATACTACTAATAATAATAATAATAATTGTGGTTTTATTATTATTATTATTATTATTATATGATTGTAATATATTTCTGTAATTTCTTAATAATAATAAAGAATATTAACTAAACTCAGCAAAAAAAGAAACGTCCCTTTTTCAGGACACTGTATTTTAAAGATACAGATCTTTATTTTAAAGGGTTTAAACAATGTTTTCCATGCTTGTTCAATGAACCATAAACAATGAATGAACATGCACCTGTGGAACGGTCGTTAAGACACAAACAGTTTACAGATGGTAGGCAATTAAAGTCACAGTTATAAAAACTTAGGACACTAAAGAGTCCTTTCTACTGACTCTGAAAAACACCAAAAGAAAGATGCCCAGGGTCCCTGCTCATCTGCGTGAACGTGCCTTAGGCATGCTGCATGGAGGCATGAGGACTGTGGATGTGGCCAGGGCAATAAATTGCAATGTCCGTACTGTGAGACGCCAGTGCTACAGGGAGACAGGAAGGACAGCTGATCATCTACGCAGTGGCAGATCCCTTGTAACAACACCTGCATAGGATCGGTACATCCGAATATCACACCTGCAGGACAGGTACAGGATGGCAACAACAACTGCCCGAGTTACACCAGGAACACACAATCCCTCCATCAGTGCTCAGACTGTCTGCAATAGGCTGGGAGAGTCTGGACTGAGGGCTTGTAGGCCTGTTGTAAGGCAGGTCCTTACCAGACATCACCGGGAACAGCGTCGCCTATGGGCACAAACCCACCTTCGCTGGACCAGACAGGACCGGCAAAAAGTGCTCTTCACTGACGAGTCGCGGTTTTGTCTCACCAGGGGTGATGGTCGGACTCGCGTTTATCGTCTAAGGAATGAGCGTTACACCGAGGCCTGTACTCTGGTGTATTGATTTGGAGGTGGAGGGTCCGTCATGGCCTCGGCCGGTGTGTCACAGCATCATCAGACTGAGCTTGTTGTCATTGCAGGCAATCTCAACGCTGTGCGTTACAGGGAAGACATCCTCCTCCCTCATGTGTACCCTTCCTGCAGGCTCATCCTGACATGACCCTCCAGCATGACAATGCCACCAGCCATACTGCTCGTTCTGTGAGTGATTTCCTGCAAGACAGGAATGTCAGTGTTCTGCCATGGCCAGCGAAGAGCCCGGATCTCAATCCCATTGAGCACGTCTGGGACCTGTTGGATCAGAGGGTGAGGGCTAGGGCCATTCCTCCCAGAAATGTCCAGGAACTTGCAAGTGCCTTGGTGGAAGAGTGGGGTAACATCTCACTGCAAGAACTGGCAAATCTGGTGCAGTCCATGAGGAGGAGATGCACTGCAGTACTTAATGCAGCTGGTGGCCACACCAGATACTGACTGTTACTTTGATTTTGACCCCCCCTTTGTTCAGGGACACATTATTCCATTTCTGTTAGTCACGTGTCTGTGAAACTTGTTAAGTTTATGTCTTTGTTGAATCTTTTTGTGTTCATACAAATACTTACACATGTTAAGTTTACTGAACATAGAAGCAGCTGAAAGTGAAAGGACGTTTCTTTTTTTGCTGACTTTATTATTTTCCACGCTGCAGAAGCTGAATTCTGTATGAAACACTGCACTACCTTATAAAATAGAAATAGTTTTGTGTGTAGTAACAAACAAATGATGGCAAAAATACATTTTGTTACTGTCCTCTACATAAATCTTAAAATTGCTCTATATTTACTGTTCTTGCTCAAGAAAGCAAATCTTTTTAGTAATTCTACATTTTAAATTCAAATGGTTGCACCAGATTTACGAGAGAGAGTAAAATTTTTCTCAATTACATCAATGTAGTAGTACGTTTTACAACGTTAAAACTGTGTTTGGGCAACCCTAGTTTAATGCGACACAAATGTTTGTCTAAGTGCTCTTTTCTAAGTTTCAGGTAAGATTAGAAACATGCAGAATACAAGCATGCCTCTATATCTTACAAATCAACACAATCTGCAAAACAGATTCAAACACAAATTATTATATAAAAAACCCTAGTTCTAATCATAATTGAGTCACTGACCACTTTTTCCCACTTTCACAGTGTAAGACGACCACTGAGAGTGAGCTCACACAGAGATGAGAAGTGAGACATGCTGCTGGTGGTGGTGGAGGTGGGTGGGCAAGAGGTTTCCCCCCTCATGGCGTGGGTTGACATAAAGGGCTGACAGGTGGGGGTTTTCTGTGCAATTCATTTATTTGAAATAATACCACCACACACACCTTCTTATTCACTATAAAACCTCTCACTATTCTGACGACTTCTAAAGCTCAACATGGGGAAATTTTAGAGTATGGCTTACTGCCGTTTCGATATATATAACATCTTTATCTTATCGTGAAAAGCGTAGGAGATACCGAACAACTTAGCAGTTTCCGTTTTTCAAGAAAAAGGGCCAAAAACACAGCAGACAGATTCCACTGGGTGTCTGAGATGTTTAGACGGCCACAATATGATGTTGATGTTACAAAAGTCTGGGTAAAGCATTCTTGGATGGATTTGTTTTGTATTTTTATTTGTGGAAATCCCCATTTTATTGCCACCGTAAGTCATCTGTGACATTATAACACCATCAAAGCCTTTACATGAACTTTCCATAAACAGAAAAACTCATCTGCTCATAAAATAAGACATTATGGAATCCAAAGTCACTAACCGCATGTTTCATTGCAAAATCATTGATCAAGCCAACACTCTCATAGGCACAGATCATTTGAGACCATCCTGAGACAGTAAAAATATATTTCCCAGGTTTTGTTTAACTGTCATTTTAGATATTCAAACAAATATAAAAAAAAATTAAAAAAAATGATCTGGCAATTTAAACACTCAGACAAATGTTTAAACTGTCATTCAAATGCTTAAATATTCAAACTAGCCAATCAGCTATTAAAACTGTAAATGCTTATACAGTATATTCAAACTGTGAATTCACATATTTAAACTGCGAGTTCAAATATTACAACTTTCAATTCAAATCTTCAGACAAAATATTCAAACTCTCAAATTTAAATAGTCAGACAACTATTCAAATGTTTAATTCTAGGGATGCACCGATATGGAATTTCTGGGCCGATACCAATAAACGATAATTCACAGCTCATTGTGGCCGATACTGATAACTGATATTTTTAAAAAAAGTTTACATTTTTAATCCTTTAACCTGTAACTTCTCACTAATTCATTAAAAGCTTCTCATTTGAAAAAAGTTTGTCATTTAAAAGCTTGGAATTTGGACTTGCTGCTATTTAAGGTTTGGCTGATGTAACATGAACCCAAAATGTGCCTATAAAACAAATGTATGCTAATTTGAATGACAAATAAATGACAATACACTTGCATAAACTGTATGGTGCCCATTTATATGAGTGTTTATGGTAATCCTAAAGACTCGCAAACAGAGAGAATAATGAAATTAAAACAACTGTAATAATGCATTAAGCCAAAATGAGGTTATAAACAGCATGTAACAAACATTAAACAACAAAACACACAATACAAATCGTAATCTCTGTATACATGGTGTAATATTTATGATAGCAGCCAGTCTGTGTGTGCAGTGGTGGTTGTGTGTGTTATTCATGTATGTGTGCTTATGCGTGTCTCATTCACAGACGCTTGTTACAATGCTCATCTGTAACAGTTCCACTGTATAACATGAAATGCGAACACAACAGCCATAATGGGAATACGTAACATCATACAGATCTAATAATAGACTCATAACATTCTAAAAGTCTCAACTCACAAAATACAAGCACATTCGTTTCACTCACAAACTAGCCATCTCAAGTCACTTTTTCCGAAACTTTTTTCAAGATCTATGAACCGTGTTAGGTTGTGTTCGGACACGTTTTAATCACAATGCCGTGCTGCAAGTCACGATGTGCAATTTCCACATTCTGTTTATGTTTCATGAAGTAATATGCGAAAATGATCACCCCCAAGTAACATATATGCATGTTTTGCTCATGAAGCAAACAATATGGGAAATGGCATGTCGTTACTAACAGCAGATGACTAAAACCAGGCCCAAAACAATGTAACATGGTGCAGAGATGTTGAAATAATCCTCAAAGAGTGACATGAGCTTGGCTCTCACTCACAAAGACATGCTGTGTGTGCGTACGTGTGTCTTTGAGGCTGCCCGAGTCTCTGCCTGAATGAAAGACGCCGCAGGCAGTCAGAGATTCTCAGCCGCAAGCAAATAAACTGTTACAAATTATCGGCGGTAATTCTATTATCTGCACGATAATAATATTTGGATTTTCCCGGTTATCTGCTAATAATACATCGGCCGCCGATATAGTAAGATGGCCAATATTAAGTGGAAGTTGTTTCAAGTTATATGAATAAACTTTGCTCTCCTGCTTTATCAAAGCACATCTCACAGATCTGGAATAGGCAGAATAATAACAAACAAAAGGAGGACAAAGTGCCACTTTCTCTTGAAGCATACCACCAGGCTGATCAGACAAAGCAGGCAGGTCTTGAGTCAGGCTGAAAGCGGCACAGATGTACTCTATCATGCAGGTGCTCCGTTTGTCACTGCTATTGTCTGCTTATCTACTTCCTCTCAGGACAAACCCAGACTGCCCTGTTTTGGCTTTGGATTTCATTCATGCAACCCTGATCGCTTTTTTACCCCCCTTTTCTCCTCTCCTGTTAATCTTTAGATGTACAAGATGTCTTTTCCTCTGATCTTTGATTTCTACCTCCTGTGAGAGATAAGTCTGCTTCCTCATCAAATAATTTCTTTCAGGTGTGATTGTGGGTCACAGCTTACCCTCCACACATATGGCAGCAGGAAACAGCTCCTTCAGCAGGTCTCCCAGTGTGAGCGGGTGGCCCTCAGAAGAAACAGGGCGGAAAAGCTTCTGGATGAATGGTCTGTCACTCATTGTCTAAAGTGAGACAGAAACCAGACCGTCACAGTGCAGTCACAGTCAGTACATTTACATGCATTTTAAAAGTTCGATTTCAGTCGGACTTCGTCTTTTTAAAATGTTATGTAAACACTTTATAGTCTGACTGAAATCATACCAGTCCGATTTTTACAAAGTCGGCCAAACAGACTAAGATGACTGCGATTGAAGCTCGACTTTGTCCAGCATAAATACACCTTGATCGGACCACAACAGAGTTGTGTGCATATTAAATATGTTGAACAAAATGGACTCCCTTCTTTCCTTTAAGAAGTAATGTTTATCAAGTTGTTTACAAAGAAGAAACAGGAACGGGTGTTGAGGATGTACAGTATAACACAAGGTAGAAATGCTGTTGTAAGACACTGAGATAAACAAGCAGAAACCACCACCAGCAAAGTCCTGTGAATCAGACATGCCCTACCCTAATACTGACCACTAGGGGTTGCACGACTACTGATTTTTAATAGTTGACTTGTCGAGCCCATTTTGACTAGTCGTGACATAATTCCACCATCACACCACCGCTTTTCTTAACTGTCACCGAATCGTGTTCTTGAAGAAGCAAACAGCATCCAAGTCAGCATAACACTAATATTTCGATTACATCTGAAGGCCAATTTGCTTATATTGCAGGTTACTGTAGCATTTGTGTCACCTTTATCCGAGTAGCCTATGGAATGTTCTGAACATTATCATTGTTGATACAATGCTATGCGCATGTGCAATACAGATGTGCAAGATTGTCGTTGATACATTGATGCATTGTATTGTTGATTAGAGAGACACTGAACTAGTCGATTCCAGGCGGAGAGTGTCTACTACGTTAGTTGTAGTCGACTAGTTTACTAGTCTGTGCAACCCCTACTGACCACCTACACTCAGTAGTGAATGCACTTTTCCTCTGACCTCTCATTCCTCTGACACTCTATTTCCTTTTTTGAAACAACCAAACATTTTACCAAAATATCTTAGTAACTATGTCACATCACAACAAATTTTTAATTTTCACTTCATGGAAATAGGCTAACGATAACTATATCCATAAAGTAACAATAATATAGCTGTTTTACAGTCACACTAGTTGGTTTTAAAGACACACTAGTTGCTAAATGAGATATTGAGTGGATTAACAGCCGGCAGTGGCGGCATAGTCTTTCCTTCGGCCTTGAGCAAGCAGGCGAGGTGTCGAATGCTGGACAGGATCCAGTTTTCACACACAACTTGCATGCGGTCAGTGACAAAGGATATCGTTCTTTAAGATCTGGACCCATGGTGACAAACAGCTGCCTTACAAACAACAGGAGTCAATTTTGGTGCTGTGAAAAGGAAGCTGGTGACACAACGGCTCAGGTAGAGCAGCTGACACCAACACCGTCAGGTCTCAGGAAGAGAAGGTGTCTCAGGATGCTACAGTCACGATCGGGTTACCAGAAAAACTGACTCACCGCTCACTCGCTCCAGGATTATCTCTGGAGTGACAGAGGAGAGAGTGTAAGAAGTAACAGCTACTTTGTTGCATTTTTAAATGGCAGCCTGAATTATTAAGGCCAGCATTATCCAAAAGGCCCCTGATCCTGATGAGAAGTGTGGGTGCCGACACTTTCTTTTCATCTCCCCTGACACACTAGCTGGCAGAGCAGCACATGAACCACAGGACAGACATCATTAGCCTTTCACCAAAAGCAAGAGGCCAGAGAAGAGATGCTCTCATGTCTCAGCTTATGATCACAGACTGACTCTGCTCTTTACTGGATGTAGATAATTGTAGGTTCTTTCAGCAATAAGCACAGGCAATATCCCTGAGTCTGGTCTTAATACAGGTATTATCTAGCTGTTTTTTTTTTTTTCTCTTCTAAAATGTAGACAAAGATGCAAGAAAAAAAAAAAAGTAGATGAGTAGCAACTGTGAATCAAAACAAATACACCAAACTTTCGAATCAAATATTTCAATAAATATTAAACTGTCAATTCAAACATAAAACTGTGATTTCTAAAATTCATCTAAATATCAATCCAATATTCAAACTGCTAATTCAATTATTCAGACAAATATTAAAACTGTATTATAAATATAATATTTATAATACACTGCCTGGCCAAAAAAAAAAAAGAAGTTGCATACTCTAATATTTCATTGGACCGCCTTTAGCTTTGATTACGGCGTGCATTCATCATGGCATTGTTTTAACAACCTTATGCAACATCACGTTTATTTCCATCCAGAGTTGCATTAATATTTGGCCGAGATCTTGTATTGATGACAGGAGAGTCGAACCACTCCGTAAAGTCTTCTCCAGCACATCCCAAAGACTTTCAATGGGGTTAAGGTCAGGACTCTGTGGTGACCAATTCATGTATGAAAATGATTCCTCATGCTCCCTGAACCACTCTTTCACAATTTGAACCCGATGAATCTTGGCATTGTCATCCTGGAATATGCCTGTGCTGTCAGGGAAGAAAAAATCCATTGATGGGATAACCTGTCATTCAGTACATTCAGGTAGTCAGCTGACTTCATTTTATTGCAGCATAACGTTGCTGAGCCTAGACCTGACCAACTGAAGCAACCCCAGATCATAACACTGCCTCCAGAGGCTTGTACAGTGGGCACAATGCATGATGGGTTCATCGCTTTGGAATGGGGTAAATCTGGACTAATCAGACCACATGACCTTTTTCCATTGCTCCACAGTCCAATCGTTATGCTCCCTAGCAAACTGAGGTAGTTTTTTCCAATTAGCCCCACTAACAAGTGGCTTTCTTGTGGTCTCACAGCTGTTTAGTCCCAATCCTGTAAGTTCTCGTCGCACTGTGCATGTGGAAATGCTCTTACTTTCACTATTAAACATAGCCGTGAGTTCTACTGTCGATTTTTTAAGATGTGACTTCAAGCGTTTTATTTATCTCCGATCACGATCATTCAAGATTTTTTTCCGACCATATTTCTTCCGTGAAGCTGACGGTTCATCAATATCCTTCCAGGTTTTAATAATGCGTTGAACAGTTTTAACCCAATTCCAGTGATTTCAGCAATCTCCTTAGTTGTTTTCTTTGCTTGATGCAGGCCAATATTTTGCCCCTTCTGAAACACAGTGACATCTTTTCCACGACCACGGATACGTCTTCCGACATGGTTGTTTAAGAAATGAGAAGCTACACACTGCATCAGTTAGGGTTAAAAGAATTGATGCCAGCTGAAACATACGAATCACTGAAATAATGATCCAATCATAGGCTCTTCAATATCTGCTTATTTAAATCCAAACAGCGCCTTTTTTCTTTTTTGGCCAGGCAGTGTATTAAAAATATGGTCAAATATGGTATATTCATATTAGAAATTCAAACCTTTAAACAAATATTTAAACTGGAAATTCCTTATTTTTTCAATATTTTTAGAAAAATATTAAAACTCTCACCTGAAATATACAAACTGGCAATTACAAATTTTAAACTGTCAATATGAATATTCAGACAAATATTCGAACTGTTATTCAAATACTTATATACTCAAACTATCAAATAAAAATGTTAAACTGCCAATTCAAATATTCAAACTCTGAATTTAAATTTTAAATATTCAAAGGCTAACTTTAAAAAAAATCCAGACAAAATACACAAACTGTCAATTTAAATATTTAAATATTTAAACAATATACAGACAAATATTACAACAGTGAATTCAAATATTTACACATATTCATACTGGCAATTCAAATATTCCAACATTCAAGCTGGCAATTTAAACATTAAGACAAGTTTGTCTGTATATTTGAACTGGCAAATGTAAATATTAGAATATCTGAAATGTGAAATTTTATTTTTTATATTTACACATTTGAAATATTTGAGTTTTGAATATTTAGAAAAATCTAAATTCAAATATTCAAACTGGCAAATCAGATATAATGTTGTTTTTTTTTTTTTTACTTTTACATACAATTTTACATTTAAATATTCAGACAAATATTCAAACCATCAATTTAATTATTTAGATAAACAGATGCACAGGTAGCTGTAATAACCTGCCAGGCATTATTGCCTGCCGCACCTCCACCAGTGCCTTCAGCCCAGCTGCTGGGTCATCAGCCGGGAGCCACCTATCTTCAATGTTTTGCCCCATTAATCCCAAAACATCTCCTGGTGGTGGGGCAGCGGTCAGGGACGTCTCCCTGCTACCCCCGCAGCTGGACACCGGATCTCATCCTTGTCTTCCCATCCAGACATCTATCCATCACAAATTACTTGCAACCAGGGTTCAAATACCTTGTCATAATACCTCGACACGACCAAACGCGCCAGCCCATTGGCCAACTGGCACCGAGATGCGTACTCATTGCCACCGGTTCCGTATGGCATACTACCTCAGCACAAGCCCCCACCACATATCACCCAGTTGCCCTATTCCTCAGTTTCCTACTTCTGAACCCCCCACTTTTTGTCCTTCCTTCTTAACCATAGCCAGAAACTCCCTTTCTCAGCTTCCTCTGCCAATTCCTTCAAAGACTTTTTTAAAGCTGCTCCTGCGATGCCAATCTCTCTAAATAGGTGCTGCATTGATGTTCCCATAAATCCTTGGCACCCAACCTCCACAGGTTGGTGGCAGTCCTCCATCCATTTTCCCTGCACTCTGCGGCTAGATCAGCATATTTTAGCTTCTTCCTCTTATAGGCTCCAGACCCTCTTCCCATGGAACAGTAATCTCAATCATTACTATTTTCCAAGCTGAAGACTACATTCGGCCTCAAGGAGTTAATGGCAACCTCGGTAGGAAGTTTTAGCTGCTGGCCAAGGTCGACCACCATTGACCAATCACTTCCAGGCGCCAAGCTTGATCTGGCTTCCCTCCATACTGTGCCTTGTGCAGCACCTCCCTTTTTAACAAAATCAACACCCTGCCTCTTGTACCAGGGCAGTCTTGCACCCAACCAATATGTGCTGCAAGTTTGCTCTTGGGGCATCACAGAGGGGGCAACTCTCATCTTTGCCATACCACAGATACAAATTCCCAGGGCTTGGTATGTTATCGTAGGTGGATCTTATTAGAAAACTTAGCCTGGTCTGGGGTACCTTCCACAGGTCAGCTCATCCTAACACTCTATCAGATATCCCCTCCCATATGGTCCAGCACCCTTGCTGCTGCTGGCTGACTGCCCTAACCTTATACCCTTCCTATTCCATCCTAGTTACTTCTGTAACTACCATTGCTTTCCTCTGTTTTGGGAGGCTGCTGACCACAGTTTGGGAGCCACCCCCCAACCAAGGCCTGTTCTTCCTGACTGTGTTCTTCCAACAATCTCTTTATGCTTCAGTCTTGAAACTGTCTGGTTTACGACCTAGTCTGCCTTCCAAGTTCTGCCTGTTCAGACTTGAACTTGACCTGCCCTCACTGCCTGGTCTGTCGATTCCCGTAGCTCCAAAACAAGGCTGGTCTTTTCCTGCTTGTAGCCCAGAATTAGTGATTTTAGAGGCAGTTGTAAAGCATTTTTTTAAACAATGTTACATTTGAGAGACAACGTGGAAGGCCTAGCCACTTCCTGATATAACGGTTAGCCTTGGTGTCCATCCTTGCCACTGCTGCTGCAGAATCTCACACATTTTTAGTGGCCACATCAGGTGATAGTAAAGGTTAAATTGGTAACACCAAACCTTGAATTTGGTGTTACCAATTTCAGTTCAAGTTCAGTTCAAATATTCAGAAACAATGTTAAAATGTTCATTTCAAATACCTGTACTTAAATATTCAAACTAGTAATTCAAATATTTAAACTGCCAATTAAAATACTAAAACTGTCAACTCATATATTCAAACTGTAAATTCAAAGATTCAAATATTTAGCCAAATATTCAAACTATTCATTAAAATAGTCTTTGAATATTCAAATATCTTTGAATAAGTTGTAATTTAATAATACTAAGGCTACTAAGACAACTGGATATTGCCCAGTCAATTAGTAAGTATTACATCATCAATTAACAATGCCCTTTGAGCTCTGTCTGGGAAGGCCCAGACAGAAGCTACAAGAGTCCAAATTAAATAAAATCCCAGATGCAGTTGATTGTGTAACCAAAATACCAATAATAATCAGAAAAAAAAATGAAAAAAAATGAAAAAAAAAAAATGCATAAAGCGTGACTTTTAACTTTGAACAAGCCGAAATACACCGGGGACTCTTATTTTGAAATGTCTGTGCTTCACTGCTTCCAACTGCACATTCAGACAGATAAGGGAAATATAATATGCACTCTTAAAGTGCACCTATTATGATTTTTAAACGTGACTAATTTTGTTTTAAAGGTCTCATACAATAGATTTACTTGCATCCATTGTCAAAAAACACTTTAATTTGCTCATAAATTAAATTGCAGCATTACCTTTTTTTCCCAGTGTCTCAAACGACTCGTTCAATGATCCGATATAAAGGATTCATTCTAAACTCCTCCTTTCAGAGAGCTTACTCTGCTCTGATTGGTCAGAAGTCCCAGTCTGTTGTGATTGGTCTACCGCTTACAGCGCGTGTCCGAAAGGAAACGCCCACTATCATATCCGAGTTTCAGCTCCGTCTGAAAAAATGTCTGCTTTACCTTGACAATTTGAGCCAGAGTCCGATAGTGATACATCGGAAGATCAACCCGAACCACCATCGCAAGCACGACGAGAACAGGATGTTTCTCAGTGGTAAGTTTATATGTAGTTTGACAATAACAGTTAGCAGAGGCTAACAGGCTGCACTGGCTATACATGTAAACAGAACAGAGGCGGGTTTTTTGTCAAATTACATAGGTTAGTACAGGAAGTAAGTCTGGAATTACTAACGACTCGTTTCAGGTGTTCGGAATCGGTTCTTTCTTTTGGGAGTCAATAACTCCATATTTCGTGCACTTTGATTTTTGAAACTTTGCAGACTTTTTTACATTCACAAACAGCTATATAACACACTACATGAAAGGTAATATTTGAAAAACCATAATAGGTGCTCTTTAAACCATCTACAACATAGTACAATCTAAATGCTTTAAAGTAAACATTGTCATAATCAATAGTACGTCATCAGCGATTGCTTGTCAAAAACGTCCGGAACTCATTGATTGAGAATGGCTCTGAAACTGTTGGAAACATTGTATTATGAGTGTCTTCACTTTAAAGCACACACATTTAATTAAATCGTAGCCTTTTGAAATGGCGTTTCCGTCCCCAAATGTAAGACCACCACAAATGACAATTAAGACTTTTTTTTATACCATTAAATAAATGTAAGACTTTTTAATGCCCTTAAATAAAAAAAAACTGAATTTAAGACACTAAGACTTTTTAAGGACCTGCGGGAACCCTAATTTATTTTGACAAGATGCTTGTGATCTATAGTATACAGTTCATTCTTTACTGAGTATGTGTATAAAGGTAAATAAATGATGAAATACCTGATATATTCTAAAGGGAATATAGCGGAAGCCTCCCTCTTCTGTGGGATACTCCATGAGTTTACGATTCATGGCCCAGAACTGGTCAAACTTATCTGATGAAAGAAAGAATTTGACTCAGTGACAGTAACTCGGCATTCATGTTGATTCTCTTTTAAAAATGAAGCACAGTACTGCAGATCTGTCAGAGATACAGTCAACATGAAATGAAAATTCACCCCATTTACTTTCTTACCAAAATAGCTTGTGAAACAGTAGGCATCGTTACACGCTAAATGTTTCAAACAGCACTATTCCAGATTATTGTCATGTTAAAGGCTTCCAGTTATTATCTTGGAAATAAAGTGGCGATTTGGCCTTTTTTTTTATCCAATTTTGTGTAAAATGTATATGTCTTACACCAGTCCAATCAAATAGTGAGTCAAGAAAGAGCTAATTAAAAAATACCCGTGCATTGCATTGCGGAATACATCATTCCAAACAGTGTGCTCTGTTGTATACAGTACTGCACATTTTCACACCGGTGTACAGAAAATGGATATACTGTGCACAGAATGCTTACTATATACTACAGCAATAGCAGGTAGTATTCTACTTCAAACACAGCAATAATCTTCATAAAATTGGTTGTGAACATTATTTCATATTGACTTAATGGAACTTGAGGCAGACTGTGTATCAGAGCTCAGAATGAATGTCCCATAAACCATAAATCTCTTTGATATAAACATGTCAAAGCTATAATGGTGAGTAAAATAAAAACTTGATGAAGTCAGGCAGAGAAAAAAAGTGACAGGCATGAGAGCTGCAAGTTAACTCGTGTGTATGTTCAGTTACACTGGCTGCACTCTCACATGTGCAGCTGAAAATCTAGATCTGCTTAGAAAATGTTCCTTTCTCTTCTCTCAGACTCTAATCAGAGCAGAGGACAGCTGTTTTACCACCAAAACAGGCTGACTTCTGAAACTCACACCTCTCTCAGTTCATCTCCAGAGCGTCATGTTTTCACCTTCAAATTAACTACTGAAACCACTCAACTCACACACTAATTCTGCCTTTACTATTACACACACGAACAGATGATTTTAAAGGTACTGTTGTTATCATGTTTAAAACTAGGGCAGGGTAAAAAAATATTGATTTTCCAATTAAATGCAATCTTCATTTGAATATCGATAAAATCCCAAGATCAATCTTTTACTCTCCAATGTGAGTTAATCACTCGCAAACACAACCAAATTTCATACTATGTGAATGTCATTAAAAATGACAGTGATTAGCTATTGACTGGTAAATGTTCAGATTTCACTCAGCAGTGATCGAGTAATATAGTGGTGAAGAAGTTTAGGATGATCCTTTCACTGCGTGTTGAGAGTAAAAATTTGGTTTGATTCATTCCGTGTAATGTGTCCAAAGAAGAGATCCACACAATCCATTTGTCATAGTCTCTTTGAATAGTCTTTCTTTTATTACTGTTAGTTTTTGATCAACAACAACGAAAAAAGGAAATGTTTCATTCTAATCACACATAGGGCAGAAGTAATTCAACTCCACTCTTGCTAATATGCGCTCAACCAAAACACTGACACTAGACAGCACCATTTTTGACCACCACCCCTGGAGTCGCGAGTTCGAATCCAGGGTGTGCTGAATGACTCCAGCAAGGTCTTCTAAGCAAACAAATTGGCCCGTTTGCTAGGGAGGGTAGGGTCACATGGGGTAACCTCCTTGTGGTCACGATTAGGGGTTCTCGCTCTCAATGGGGCGCGTGGTAAGTTGTGCATGGATTGCGGAGATTAGCATGAGCCTCCCGTGCTGCGAGTCTCCGCGGTGTCAGGCACAGCAAGCCACGTGATAAGATGCACGGATTGACTGTCTCAGAAGCGGAGGCAACTGAGACTTGTCCTCCACCACCCGGAATGAGGTGAGTAACCGCGCCACCACGAGGACCTAGCAAATAGTAGCAATTGGGCATTCCAAGTTGGGAGAAAAGGGGAATAAGAAAAAAATAAAAGAGACTGCATCATTTTATCACTTGTTCTAAATATCAGTGTAAATACTTGTAAATAGTAGGGATGAGACAATATGGTTATCTCACGATTCGCTTTGATATATGATATGAGGTTAACGATTCGATAAAATCTCGATTCGATATTATAACACTTAAATGACAAAATACAGAAAATTGCTCATAATTTCTCATCAAATTCTTCAATACACAATATGAAAGCTTGAAGTTTAAACAGTCCTTGTAGTTACTCATATACCTTTCTTTATAAGAAAATATCACAAACAAATAAGCTTTCAAAAATAGTGGGCTACATTCAGGCTGATCTGGTGCAGAACAAGCAATAGAACTGAACAGAACCTGTCCTGAAAAAAAATTTATATTTTAATAATTTGCTTGTCATCATTATTATAATCAAAATGTAACTAAATACAACTAAAATCCAAAAATTATACATTACATTAATTAATATTATATCATTAAATTGTGTATATATTATATAATAATGATATGAGCATCACTCTTTGAAATAATGTTTCAAACAAGTTATAAGTAATAACATTGAGTTTACATTCATTTGTATAAGAAAATCTAAAAAAAAGTTACTGTCACTTTAAGAGTTCAAGGAGTGGCTCACAGTGTTCTGGTTCAGCGAACATTAACGAGAATCTTTAGCGCATCCATGCTACGTGAGGTTAAAATTAATATTTATTTTAACTTTATCTTACTGTAAGGAACAGAAAGGATATTAAGACACATTATCCAATGAAAGTGGAGTCGCCTCATCTTTAATGGACACACATTACACGGAGGAAATGATCTGCTTTAATATCAAGCACTTTTCATCAAAATAAGACAATTTACCAGGAATTCCAGTTCTTAAAGTTCTAAAAGCTAAATTCAAGCACTTTAAGGATCTTGTGTGAACCCTGTAAACAATGTAGAAAAAACGCAGTAGGGGTAAGAGATTATGTTTGATGGGTCATTTAATTTATGATCACATGGACAGAAAACAAAGTTGCAAATTTTGAAATAAAGTTATGCCACATTATGGTTCGTAATTTTTTTTGGTTCATGATATATCGAAATTTGATATATCGTCCCATCCCTAGTAAATAGTATAAATTATATAAACAAAAAACATAACAAAAAAAAATGCTATATGCAATATAATATATGCAATTTCAAGACATCATATAAAAAGCTAAAATGTGACCAAAATGGTGAAAATCTAGAGCTGCACGATTAATCATTAAAAGATCGGGATCAAATCTGCGCTGTCTAGAAAAGATATTAAAGCAAACACAGCCGTTAATGTAATCAAATCAAATCAAATCAAATCACTTTTATTATAGTTGTGTATACAACCATATACACAAGTGTAACAGTGTGTGAAATTCTTGGGTGCAGTTCCGAGCAACATAGTAGTCGTGACAGTGATGAGACATATACCAATTTACAATAAACATCAGATTTACAGTGCATCTGGAAAGTATTCACAGCGCTTCACTTTTTCCACATTTTGTTATGTTACAGCCTTATTCCAAAATGGATTAAATTCATTATTTTCCTCAAAATTCTACAAACAATACCCCATAATGACAACGTGAAAGAAGTTTGTTTGAAATCTTTGCAAATTTATATAAAAAAAATAAATAAATAAATTAAAAAAAAAAAAAAATCACATGTACATAAGTATTCACAGCCTTTGCCATGACACTCAAAATTGAGCTCAGGTGCATCCTGTTTCCACTGATCATCATTGAGATGTTTCTACAACTTGATTGGTGTCCACCTGTGGTAAATTCAGTTGATTGGACATGATTTGGAAAGGCACACACCTGTCTATATAAGGTCCCACAGTTAACAGTGCATGTCAGAGCACAAACCAAGCCATGAAGTCCAAGGAATTGTCTGTAGACCTCCAAGACAGGGTTGTATCGAGGCACAGATCTGGGGAAGGGTACAGAAAAATTTCTGCAGCATTGAAGTTCCCAATGAGCACAGTGGCCTCCATAATCCGTAAATGGAAGAAGTTTGGAACCACCAGGACTCTTCCTAGAGCTGGCCGCCTGGCCAAACTGAGCGATCGGGGGAGAAGGGCCTTAGTCAGGGAGGTGACCAAGAACCCAGTGGTCACTCTGACAGAGCTCCAGCATTTCTCTGTGGAGAGAGGAGAACCTTCCAGAAGAACAACCATCTCTGCAGCACTCCACCAATCAGGCCTGTATGGTAGAGTGGCCAGACGGAAGCCACTCCTCAGTAAAAGGCACATGACAGCATGCCTGGAGTTTGCCAAAAGGCAATCTTTAAATGCACATGCTGTGGGGATGTTTTTCAGCGGCAGGAACTGGGAGACAAGTCAGGATCGAGGGAAAAATGAATGCCGCAATGTACAGAGACATCCTTGATGCAAACCTGCTCCAGAGCGCTCTGGACCTCAAACTGGGGTGAAGGTTCATCTTCCAACAGGACAACGACCCTAAGCACACAGCCAAGATAACAAAGGAGTGGCTATGGGACAACTCTGTGAATGTCCTTGAGTGGCCCAGCCAGAGCCCAGACTTGAACCCGATTGAACATCTCTGGAGAGATCTGAAAATGGCTGTGCACCGACGCTCCCCATCCAACCTGATGGAGCTTGAGAGGTCCTGCAAACTATGGGAGAAACTGCCCAAAAATATGTGTGCCAAGCTTGTAGCATCATACTCAAAAAGACTTGATGCTGTAATTGGTGCCAAAGGTGCTTCAACAAAGTATTGAGCAAAGGCTGTTAATACTTATGTACATGTGATTTTTTTCGTTTTTATTTTTAATAAATTTGCAAAGATTTCAAACAAACTTCTTTCACGTTGTCATTATGGGGTATTGTTTGTAGAATTTTGAGGAAAATAATGAATTTAATCCATTTTGGAATAAGGCTGTAACATAACAAAATGTGGAAAAAGTGAAGCGCTGTGAAAATTTTCCGGATGCACTGTACACAACACAATTTAAAATTTAATATACACATAATTACACACAACACAATATACAAATAATAACATACAATGTAAAGTATACAATACACACAATACAGAATACACATTATACAATAAAAAAGTACATATAGTATATATAAAATGTGCAGTAGGCTGTATTGTACTGTATTGACATTCAGGCTGTCGGTTGATAGTAAGTTGCCAGTGTGTTGTTAAGAGAAAATATAATAATAATATAATTTATGACAGTCTGGTGTGAGATATAAGAGTAATAAAGTGCAGTGCTGATGTATTTTGATCGTGGGAGATCAAGAGGTCAAAAGTCTGATTGCTTGGGGGAAGAAGCTGTCATGAAGTCGGCTGGTGCGGGTCCTGATGCTGCGAACAGCCCATGGCTCGGGTGGCTGGAGTCTTTGATGATCCTCCGAGCTTTTTCACACAACGCCTGGTATATATGTCCTGCAGGGAGGGAAGCTCACCTCCGATGATGTGTCTGGCAGTTCGCACCACCCTTTGCAGGGCTTTGCGGTTGTGGGCGGTGCTATTGCCGTACCAGGCAGAGATGCAGCCAGTCAGGATGTTCTCTACAGTGCTGGTGTAGAACCGTGTGAGGATGTGGCGGTTGATTCCAAACTTCCTCAGCCGTCTCAGGAAGAAGAGGTGCTGATGAGCCTTCTTCACAACGGCTTCAGTGTGGATGGACCATGTGAGTTCCTCAGTGATGTGGACACCCAGGAACTTGAATCTGCTGACTCTCTCCACTGGTGCTCCATTGATGGTGATGGGACTGTGTTCTCTATCTCTTCTCCTGAAGTCTACCACAAGCTCCTTTGTCTTACTGACATTGAGGGAGAGGTTGTGCTCCTTACATCAGTGTGTCAGAGTGTGCACCTCCTCTCTGTAGGCTGTTTCATCATTGTCAGTGATCAGACCTACCATCGTCATATCATCAGCAAACTTAATGATGGCATTGGAGCTGTGTGTTGCCACACAGTCATGTGTGTACAGGGAATACAGGAGTGGGCTAAGAACACAGCCCTGCAGGGCTCCAGTGTTGAGGGTCAGTGATGAGGAGATGTTGCTGCCCATTTTAACCACCTGGCGTCTGCTTGACAGGAAGTCCAGGATCCAGCTGCACAGTGAGCTGTTTAAGCCCAGAGCCCAGAGTTTCACATCAAGCTTGGAGGGCACTATGGTGTTGAATGCTGAGCTGTAGTCTACAAACAACATTCTCACATAAGTGTTCTTTTTTACCAGGTGGGAGAGAGCAGTGTGTATTGTAGATGCAATGGCATCATCAGTGGAGCGGTTGTTGCAGTAAGCAAACTGCAATGGGTCTAGTGATGGAGGCAGCACAGAGCAGATGTAATCTCTGATTAGTCTCTCAAAGCATTTGCTGATAATGGGGCTCAGAGCAACAGGACGCCAGTCATTTAAGCAAGTGATTTTGGATTGCTTTGGAACAGGCACAATGGTAGATGCTTTAAAGCATGTGGGGACTACAGACAAAAAGAGGGAAAGGTTGAAAATGTCCGTAAAAACACCAGCCAGTTGGTTCGCGCATGCTCTGATGACGCGGCCCGGAATGCTGTCTGGACCCGCGGCTTTGCGGATATTCACCCGTCGGAAGGATCGGGTTACATCCGCTACAGAGACAGAGAGTGAACTAACTCTGTAGCTTCGGCGAGGGCGGTGTTATTTCCCTCGAAACGAGCATAAGAAGTATTTAGCTCATCCGGGAGAGAGGCAGCGGTGTTCGCGGCGGAGTTTTTATTCCCTTTAAAGTCCGTGATGATATTAATTCCCTGCCACATGCTTCTAGAGTTGGTGGTGTTGAACTGTCCTTCAATCTTGTTCCTGTACTGATGTTTTGCTGTTCTGATTTTTCAGAGGGCATAACTGGCTTGTTTATGCTCCTCCGCGTTCAAGTGCCGCGTGATCATCGCTATTAATCCAAGGTTTCTGGTTCGGGTAGATCCGTATTGTTCTGGTCGGAACAACGTCCTCTATGCACTTTCTAATGAAACATGTTACGCTATCAGCGTAAAGCTCGATGTCGTCATCAGAGGTGGACCGGAACATCTCCCAGTCCGCGTGATCAAAACAGTCTTGTAGCGTAAAGTCTGATTGGTCCGACCAGCACTGGACTGTTCTGAGGGCGGGTGCTTCCTGTTTCAGTTTCTGCCTGTAAGCGGGCAGAAGCAGAATGGAAGAGTGGTCCGATTTGCCAAATGGTGGGCGGGGGAGGGATTTGTAGCCGTCCCAGAAGGGAGAGTAGCAATGGTCCAAAACCCGGTCCCCTCGTGTGTTAAAACTAATGTGTTGGTGGTATTTTGGTGCGACTGATTTGAAACTGGCTTTATTAAAGTCCCCGGTCACAATGAACGTGGCCTCAGGGTGTGCGGTTTTCTGCTTGCTTATAATCCCATACAGTTCCTTGAGTGCCCGGTCTGTGTCTGCTTGTGGGGGGGGGTGGGATGTACACAGCAGTGATAATGGCCGCTGTGAATTCCCTCGGTAGCCAGAATGGTCGACACAGAAGCATGAGAAATTCCAGATCAGGAGAGCAGAAAGACTTGATAGAATGTACGTTCCTCTGATCACACCAGGATTTGTTGATCATAAAACATACATGTATAAGCAGATGGGACAAATTCTTCAAAATGTTAGATCTGTGTGTGTCTAAATGTATATAAGCTGCATGCTGTCTGTTATATGCATTTAGGCATTCTTACTTAATCAAATCAGTATTAATGTATACAGTTGTGCTCAAAAGTTTGCATACCCTTGGAGAATTGGTAATATATGTACCATTTTTTAAAGAAAACATGAGTGAGCAGGCAAAACACATTTCTTTTATTTTTTATGGGATTCATATTCAACTGTAGGTTATAACAGAATGGCACAATCATTAAACAAAACATGGCAACAAAGAAATAAATGAATTGCTCCCTTTAGTTTATAATTGTCTATGAGGCCCCAAATTCTTGCAGGTGGTATAGCTGCCCATTCGTCTTGGCAAAATGCCTCCAGGTCATGCAAAGTCTTCGGTCGTCTTGCATGAACCGCACGTTTGAGATCTCCCCAGAGTGGCTCGATGATATTAAGGTCAGGAGACGGTGATGGCCACTCCAGAACCTTCATCTTTTTCTGCTGTAACCACTGGAGGGTCAACTTGGCCTTGTGCTTAGGGTCATTGTCATGCTGGAAAGTCCAAGAGCGTCCCATGCGCAGCTTTTGTGCAGAAGAAAGCAAATTGTCTGCCAGTATTTTCTGATAACATGCTGCATTCATCTTGCCATCAATTTTCACAAGATTCCCCATGCCTTTAGAGCTCACACATCCCCAAAACATCAGTGAGCCACCACCATGCTTCAGTGGGGATGGTATTCTTTTCACTATAGGCCTTGTTGACCCCTCTCCAAACATAGCGCTTATGGTTGTGACCTTAAAGCTCTATTTTGGTCTCGTCACTCCAAATTACAGTGTGCCAGAAGCTGTGAGGCGTGTCAAGGTGTTGTCGGGCATATTGTAACCAGGCTTTTTTGTGGCATTGGTACAGTAAAGGCTTCTTTCTGGCAAATCGACCATGCAGCTCATTTTTGTTCAGGTATCGTCGTACTGTGTTCCTTGAAACAAGCACACAGTCTTTTTCCAGAGCAGCCTGTATTTCTCTTCAGGTTACCTGTGGGTTTTTCTTTGTATCCCAAACAATTCTTCTGGCAGTTGTGGCTGAAATCTTTCTTGGTCTACCTGACCTTGGCTTGGTATCAAGAGATCCCCGAATTGTCCACTTCTTAATAAGTGATTGAACAGTACTGACTGGCATTTTCAAGGCTTTGGATATCTTTTGATATCCTTTTCCATCTTTATAAAGTTCCATTACCTTGTTACGCAGGTCTTTTGACAGTTCTTTTCTGCTCCCCATGGTTCAGTATCTTGTACCATGCATCCACATGAGAGCTAACAAACTCATTGACTATTTATACACAGACACTAATTGCAATTTAAAAAGCCACAGGTGTGGGAAATTAACCTATAATTGCCATTTAAACCTGTGTGTGTGACCTTGTGTATCTGTAACAAGGCCAAACATTCAAGGGTATGTAAACTTTTGATCAGGGCCATTTGGGTGATTTCTGTTACCATTATGATTTAAAAAGGAGCCAAACAACTATGTGATAATAAATGGCTTCATATGATCACTCTCCTTAAATAAAAGACAGTTGTTTTTTTTTTTGCATGATCAGTCATCTTTTCTAAATCAATGCCAAAATTTCACCATTTCTGCCAGGGTATACAAACCTTTGAGCACAACTGTATCTAATAAATCACACAGTAAAGACTGTCAAATATTAAAGTAGTTTCATTTTGCACTAAATTACTTTGAACTTGAAAAACTTAAACTCATTGTTTTAATTTAAAAAAAAAAAAAAATTGTTTGTTTGTTTTTAATTTGTAAAATAACAGTGTTTCATTGCATTTTTGCCTACCAGTGCAAAACTAAGTTAATATAGAACTGTTAATGAAGCTTTTTATCACTCGAATTGCTTTTAACTTAGCATGTGAGAAACAGGCTAAATAGTTTCATTTATTTTTATGCACTTTTTAACAGAATTAATATTAGTATTTTTAATTAATTATTTTATTTATTTATATATATTGCATTAATAACAAGGTGCTCTTTGTTTTATAATGTATTTGTTGCGTCCTCTTTTGGACTTATGACATTTTACATTTATATATTTAATTTACAACTTTATTGTATTTTTGCATAGATTGAAGCAGAGAAAATCTTTTCAGAACCTCTAGTAAATTACATGTTTCTTTGTTTAGTACACTTTTGTCCAGGTTTTGTAAATCACTAAAATAAGCATTTTTTCTTCAGAATCATGAGAATCATGATCTTTATTCTAAGCAAAAAACAAAAACAAAAAATTGTGATTCTCAATTTATTTGAAATTTTTTTTTAAAAATGTCATTATGTTCCAAGTTAGAAGGTCCCCTGTATAATTACTAACATTAGCTGAGAGAGAAATCTTTCAAATGACAAACCCAAATGAATCGGAATCAAATCTAATTTACTCAAAATCGGAATCAAATCGAGAGCTTGTGAATTGGAAACGAATCAAATAAAATTAGGAAATTTGTATCAATACCCAGCCCTATTTAAAACTAACATCTAGAGTTCAGATAATGCATATAAAGCTATGTTTCAACACTGGTGGGTCGCAGGTATGTTCTGATAGGGACAACAAGGGAAAAAAATGCTGTATGCAAATACAAAATTCAATTAACCATATAATTGTGCATTTTTGTATAAAACAATAAATAGGCTTACAAAATTTCAGGGGAGGAGAAAACGTGTGCAATATATTTAGTTGATGACAAACAAATTCTAATGTATTTTGGCACAAATAAGTTGGTCACAGTAACTAAAACGATATTTGGTCAAATGTTTGTTCCATGTGTTAGAATGGTAAATAACACTTTTTTGCCGTTTTACATTTTTACATTTTCCAGTTCAGCCTGTTGTATTATTACTTTTAGCTATTGCAGTTCACGGTAGTTATAATTAAAATTTCAATGTTTCATTTTAAAGGAATGTTCCGGGTTCCATACAAGTTAAGCTCAATCAACTGCATTTGAGGCATAATGTTGATTACCACAAAAAATCATTATGACTTGCTCCTCTTTTCTTTAAAAAAAGCAAAAATCTTGTTTTCAGTGAGGCACTTACAACTGAAGTCAATGGGGCCAATCTGTAAATGTTAAAATACTCACCGTTTCAAAAGTATTATGACGTGAACAAATGCGTGTAAACATGATTTTAATGTGATAAAATCATGTACTAACCTTTTCTGTGTAAAGTTGTGGCCAATTTTACAACTTGCCATGATGATGTAATGTCAACAAACCGAAAAACGACTGTAAACTTTACATTTAAACAACTTTACAGCTCAAATAATACACAATAATTAATCTAAGTGCTTTTATAAAATTATAAGCTTCACATTGCTGCCTTTAAAACCTCCAAAAATTGGCCCCATTCACTTCCATCGTAAGTGCTTCACTGTAACCTCAATTTTTGCTTTTTTTAAAGGAAAGGAGGAACATGTTGATTTTTTTTATTTATTTTTTTAATTTTTTTTTTTTGTGGCAATCAACATTATGCCACAAATACTGTCGATTGAGCTTAACTTGTATTGAACACAGAATATTCCTTTAAGGACAATTTAGGGACAATATGTTGGTAAAAAAAAAAAGAAATCCAACAAAGAGAGTGCTGCAAAAGTAGGGTATAAGATTAAGGTGATAAATGGTCAAATTAGTCCAAAGAAGCTAAATAACCATAGCATCCTTTTTACAAAGCTTTTTAACTTTTTATACAGCCATGCGATGAAGGCTTTTTAATGTACATGGTACATACTGGTACAGTGTTGGTTCGACACTTGATGTCTGAAGTAAATTCTGGGGTCATGAAGCAAAACCAGTTGAGAACCACAAGTGTAAAGAGTGCAGGTAAAGTGTAAATTACACAGGGGAACATGAAGGTAGTTCTTACCGTTTTGCAGGCCCATCCACAGCTGCTTATGATCTTTCTTCTGCATATCGTTTATGACCTGACTCTTGTGTTTAAGTGCATCTGCTTCTTTAATACACGACATGAAATGTGCTTCTATCACAGAGTTTGACGGACAGTGAAGTAAATCTTGATCTGGGAAGTTCTACAAAACAAAACCAATTACTACTGTGACATATTAAGAAGTAAATGATGAATGATAAATGAATGAAGCGGTCCACACACCTTGAAGTGCACGGTGACATTCCAGGGGAGAGCTGTGTTTGAAGCATGGAGGTCAAACAACACACCAATTGGGTAGTGCCTTAAAAACAATGAAGAGAACTGTCAAAGAAAATGTATAGTCTACACAGTGATACACAAGGCTTTACAAGATGTTTTTCTGGGTTGGCTGAGGCCACATCCTCACAGCTCAATATACAGCAGAAATAAAAACAGCTCTCCAGGTGAATGCAAGTTCTCATGTGCAGTATAAGCCTTGATCTTTCCTGCCACCTTGTGGAATAATGAAACCATAAAGCTAGAACTGGACACCACTATTTATCCACAACAGACATGCAGACATACAGCTACCATGATTTGAGTGTGCAAAAGTTTTAGAAATGAAAAAAAAAAAAAAATATATAAATTACTATATAATTAAAGGTGATTCAAGTGATTTTTGGAATAGCATGCATAAAATGTCCCTACTACCAGTCTCTGTGACAGAGTGATATGAAGTCCCTTCCGAGGACAAGGAGGGAGTTTATTTTCTAAAATAGTTTTGCGTTCCCTCACAATAGCTTTATCCATCCCTTATGAAAATTAACCATGGTTTTACTACGGAAACCATAGTTACACTGTGGTATTTGTAGTAAAACTGTATTGACCACAGAATTTACCATGGTGTTTCTACAGTGAACAAATTTTAACCATGATATTTGTGGTAAAACCATTGTAATAATACAGGAAAACCAAAACCATGGTAATAAAAATCATAATCATTCTGCCAAAAAACATGGTTAGTATATATATATATACACACACACATATATAGTCTGTTGACTTCTCTCATCAACAAGGCGTTTCCGTCCACAGAAAGTCTACGGTAACTCAGATAACTGCTCTGTATAATATTGGTGAGAATATCATCTCAGAATGCTATGCTGAGATGTGGGTTGGCACTGTTTTGGTGGCACAAGAGGGACCTACACAATATTAGGCAGGTGGTTTTAATGTTGTGGCTGATCAAACACAAACCACTCCCTAAATCATTTAGAAAAAATCTGATTAAAGTAAAACTTGAAAATAACAAAAAAAAAATTAAGATAAACATCATAAAAAGGTACGGCAACTAAACATTAGATCTCTTTCAACCAAAGCACTAATTGTAAATGAAATTATTACAGATCACTGTTTGGATGCGCTCTGTTTGACTGAAACCTGTCTTAAACCGGATGAATATATTAATTTAAATGAATCTACTCCCCCAGGTTATTGTTATAAACATGAGCCCCATCTGAAAGGTCGAGGAGGAGGTGTTGCTACAATTTACAGTGAAGTTTTTGGTGTTACTCAGAGGACAGGATATAAGTTTAAGACTTTTGAACTAATTATGCTTAATATGAACTGTCAGATACAATAAAAAATTATCTGTCGTCTTTTGCCCTTGCTGCAGTATATAGATATATATTGGTCACTTCAACATTCACATAGATAATGAAAATGACACTGAGATTAGCATTCATCGATAGTCTCAACTCTCTTGGAGTCAGACAAAATGTGATAGGACCAACTCATCGCTATAATCATATGCTAGATTTAATTCTGTAATATGGAGTTTATGTTGATACTATAGAAATTCTGCAAAGAGCGATGACATCTCAGATCATTACCTCATCTCTTGTGTGTTGCGATCAGTGAATGTCACTCAGTCTACACCACGCTATCGTTCAGGTAAAACTATTATTTCGACCACTAAAGATAGCTTCACTAATAATCTTCCAGAATTGTCTCACATACTCGGTAAGCCAAAAAGTCTAGAAGAACTTGAATATCAGAAAATATAAATACAGTCTTCTCTAACACTCTTGATAGTGTCGCCCCCCTTCAATTAAAGAAAATTAAAGAAAAAAGCCCTGCACCATGGTACAATGATCACATTCATGCTCTCAAGAGAGCAGCACGGAAAATGGAGCGCAAGTGGAAGAATACAAAATTAGAGGTATTTCGTGGTGCATGGAAGGATAGTGTCTGTAGCTACAGACAGGCACTAAAAGTTGCCAGGTCAGCATATTTTAGCAAACTCATAGAAAATAACCACAACAATCCTAGGTGTTTATTCAGTACTGTGGCAAAATTGGTTAGTAATAAAGCCTCAACAGAACCAGATATTCCGTCGCAGCACAATAGTAATGCCTTCATGAATTTATTTACTGATAACATTGAAATAATCAAAAATAAAATTGGAATTATGCAATCCTCTGTCACAGAACCACAGAAAACAGTCTCTCATAATTTTCCTCAAGAGCAACTTCAATCCTTCGCTGTCATAGGTCATGAAGAGCTAACAAAACTTATCAAAACATCAAAAGCCACAACATGACTACCACCCCTGGAGTCGCGAGTTCGAATCCAGGGCATGCTGAGTGACTCCAGCCAGGTCTCCTAAGCAACCAAATTTGCCCGATTGATAGGGAGGGTAGAGTCACATGGGGTAACCTCCTCGTGGTCGCTATAATGCGTGGTTCTCACTCTCGGTGGGGTGCGTGGCAAGTTGTACGTGGATGCCGCGGAGAATAGCGTGAAGCCTCCACATGCACTAGGTCTCCATGGTACCACGCTCAACAAGCCACATGATAAGATGTGTGGACTGACGGTCTCAGATGCGGCGGCAACTGAGATTCGTCCTCCGTCACCTGGATTGAGGTGAGTCACTATGTCACCACGCGGACTTAAGAGCGCATTAATTTCATTCGGATTTAGGCCCCAACACAACACAGAGACTGCACTTATCAGAGTTACAAATGACTTGCTCTTATCACCTGATCGCGGCTGCATTTCCTTCTAGTGCTTTTATATCTTAGTGCTGCCTTCGACACCATAGATTATTACATTCTCTTGAATAGGCTGGAGAATTATGTTGTCATTTGTGGACTTGCATTAGCATGGTTTAGGTCCTATTTAGCAGACCACTACCACTCTGTCTGTGTAAACGATGAATTGTCAAATCAAACAAAAGTTAAGTATGGAGTGCCACAGGGATCAGTTTTAGGGCCTCTGATTTTCTCCTTATATAAGCCTTCCCTGGGAGATATTATCAGGAATTGTGGAATACGTTTCCACTGTTATGCCGACGATCCCCAACTTTACATTTCTTTGAAACCTGACGAAATTTCACAATTCTCCAAATTAGCAGAATGTATCAATGAAATCAAAGATTGGATGGCGAGAAATTACCTTCTTCTCAATTCCGATACTAAGGAACTAATTATCGGACCAAAAACCTCTAAAAATAAGCAGCTAAAATATAATTTGACTCTCGATGGATGTAGTTACATCGTCTTCTGCAGTGAAAAACTTAGGTGTTATATTTTATACCAATCTGTCCTTTGAAAATCAAATTTCCAATGTCTGTAGAACAGCATTCTTCTACCTCAGAAATACTGCTTTTATGAAATTATGACTTCAGGGGATGAACTGATGCCAACTCCAACCATAAGACATGGGATACTTCATATGCCACTGCCTGAACCTTGGACTTAGCATAGACCTCACTGAAATGACCTGCTGGTTGAACTGCGATGCACCTCACTGATCTCTGCCTGCATCACCTTGGTCTAATGATGGACTACACTCTTAAAATAGAATTCATAGACTTTCAATTATTTGCCAACAAAAGCTTTCATTGGCCAAATAACAAAGGACAATGCATCTATGTGAACTTCCAGGATGAACTGCAAAGACATTAGTCATTAATCTTACAGTTCATAAAAAATCTTAGTTTAAACACTGGCCCTTAACACTTACTTTAGTAAACTCATTTTAAACCATGACCTGCACTGCACACAAATAACTAATATTGGCATTATATTCATTTAGTCAGAGGAGAACTGGCCCCCACAGTGAGTCTGGTTTCTCCCAAGGTAATTTTTCTCCATTAACCAACATCTTATGGAGTTTTGTGTTCCTTGCCACAGTCGCCTTCAGCTTGCTCACTGGGGTTCTAAATACAATTACTATTTAATTATTTTATTTACACAATTTACAATCATATTTAATCAAACTACACAATGATCACTAAGACATTATAGATATTACAGTTTCATTTTCTGTTAAAGCATGATTTTCTGTAAAGCTGCTTTGAATCGATGTGTGTTGTGAAAAGCACTATACAAATAAAAATTACTTTATGTGTCAAATGTGTTGATTATATTGAATTATACATTTTTGGGTTTATTAATTTATTTATAACAAAAAAATGTTGTCAATAGGCTTGCACCTTTAGAAAAAATATTTTAACCTTGAAAAACCAACAGAAAACTCTGCATCAACGTTTTAAAGTTTTGATCAAAAATCTGAGATTTTTAACACACCATATTTTTAACAACTTTCACTGTACGAAGCATGCAGCAGACATATCAGCAGCATACTATCAACACAACGCACCATTTGAGTGGCGTTCCTTCATATTCAAACCACATCTCCTCCACATCTTCTGCCTTTATGACTTTGAGAAAATGTTTCTTGACTTTATCAGTGACTAGCGTCAGGTAGCTGACCCGCGGGAGGAGGAGCTGATGGAGGAGAAGAGAACAGGTCAGGTAATATCAAATTAACCATTATACAGCAGAAAGAAAGTGTACATTGTCTTAACTTACATAGTATGGTTCTGCTTCTCTCTCCGTGCTCTCCTCTGGAGACATTGTAAAACAGGCTGGTATTCTTCCAAACCAAACATCTCGGAGGACATCCTTGTCATCTGCCATGATCTTCTTTCTCCAGGTGACACATATAATGTCTTCAGTTATTGATCGGTTCAGGACACATAAGAGCGGGCACTGAGTTAAAACCACTGGAATCTCATAATATAAGGATATCAAGATGCCTTGTCATACACTTAAATAAACCTGACAAAGAGTCTAATATAACACCACACAACACAGAGAGAGAGACTAACTGACACAGTACTATAGTAAACAGGAAATGAACTGACATGAACCATAAACACAAATATAAGTAGCAGAGTAACTCGTTCATATCTCTTCAAGAGCTCTATGTAATACAATCACACCTTCTAAAGGACTGACTGCACCAATAATAGTGTTTATAAACATAATCAATTCTACAACAATCATCAGATTCGTATGAAATCAAAGATGCTAATTTAGTCTCTCTGCTAATGCTCTGCTGTCAGTATTTCATCTATCTATGGAAAAACAGAAGAACACTGACAAACGTAATCTTTACACCGAAAGATTAAACTCACCGATACAGTATTTGTGATATTTACTAATAATTCTGAAGCTGTAAACGTGATCATGTATGTAAATAAAGCTAACACTGATAGCACAACATTAGACGCGTACTAACACCCTTGAAGCGATAAAAAAAAATATCCCTGTCCTACAGATCACATCACCTCCTGCATCTGAACATGAACAACAGAGAGAAAACAGATGAACAAATTACATTAATTAAGCGTCGACAGCGAACATTACAGTTAAGCTCATCTTCAACACCCAGCGATGACATGCAGCCTTATGTTGGCAATAACCTTCAAAATAAAAGTCCAAAAGGTCTATTAACTTTCATAATACAAGTCCCAGAGAAAACGTCCAGTGCCATGCACATGAAATTCAATAAAAATACATTACACACACACACTCTCTGTTCCCATGTCTATCTGTCAGTGGATTACCAGCTTTCTGACGGACAGGCAGCAACTTGTGAGACAGGGGAAACTCACTTCCAGCACCTGTACAATCAGCACTGGTGCCCCCCAGGGCTGTGTGCTCTCCCCACTACTCTTCTCCCTCTACAACAATGACTGCATCTCCAATGACCCCTCTGTCAAGCTCCTGAAGTTTGCAGATGACACCACTGTCATCGGCCTCATCCGAGATAACGATGAGTCTGCATACAGAAGGGAGGTTGAACAGCTGGCTGTCTGGTGCAGTCAAAACAACCTGGAGCTGAACACGCTCAAAACAGTTGTGAACCATTGTGGAAAAAGGCCCAGCAGAGGTTGTACATCCTTCACCAACTGAGGAAATTCAACCTGGCACAGGCGCTGCTGATACAGTTCTACTCAGCAGTCACTGAATCTGTCCTCTGCACTTCAATTACTGTCTGGTTTGGTTCAGCTACGAAATCAGACATCAGAAGACTACAAAGGACAGTTCGGACTGCTGAGAGGATTATTGGTTTCCCCCTGCCCCCCCACTCACCCTGCCCATTACCTTTTTGAACTGTTGCCTTCTGGCCGACGCTTCAGAGCTTTGAGCACCAGAACTGTCAGGCACAAGAACAGTTTTTTCCCTCAGGCTATCCATCTCATGAACAGTTAAATTGCCCCATTGAGCAATAACTATGTGCAATATACAGTCTAGTCAATTATATTTATTTAACATATCCAACCTCTTCTGCCATACATTCCCTTGCATCTGTATAACAGATTAGTATTTGTACATACGTATATATATATATATATATATATATATATATATATATATATATATATATATATATATATATATATATATATATATGTATATATATTATTATTTTATTATTGTGTATATATTCTATATATACTTATATTTTCTATTCACTTTTTATTTTTATTCTGTTTTTTTATTATCTCTGTCTTGTTGTTGTATTGTTTGTGCACTGGAAGCTTCTATCACCAAGACAAATTCCTTGTACATGTAAGCATATTTGGCAATAAACCTCATTCTGATTCTTATTTGATAGAATGCTCTAAAAGATTTTGTACCAGAGGATATTTTCTGAAGTAAATAACAATATACAAAATAACAAATAACAAAAGTCTTGAATTCATTGCATACATTGGGTTTGAATTTGAATTGGGTTTTGAACTCTTATTTATTACACATCATACAGATCAAGTTTAAACAAGTTCATGAAAAGAGCCTGTTCAATAAAACGATTCATTTATGAGCACTTTATTGCATCTGTATTAGGAAAACAGTAGGATGGTGGAAGTTGTGCTAGTTTACACTACAGCATACAGGGTCTAACTCTTTTTATGTTGAACCATGTATAACTCAGGTGTATGCTAATTTATTCAAATGTTCATATCCTTTCAGTTTGTTTGTGTCATATTTACACAAGTGTTAAATGTCTATACAGCTAAATATGAAACAGATTGTGCGATCACAGCAGTCCAGTAGATGACGCTATGGTCACACTGCAACCATTCATTGAGCAAGAGAAGAAACACTGCGCATGTGCGGTATCTTCCATGGCAACTGCGCATGCTCAGTCTACACATCGGTTACAATTTAGCCGCTGCGTTAATCTGAGTTTTGCCTTTCACTTCAAGTAAATTATGTTTTTTGCAATTATTCCATCCAATCTTTCTTATATTGACAGACTGTCTTTTGCAGTAAGACTCTTACCGTTTCTGCGCTACTTTTGTAGTTCATTTTTATCAACAGCTTGATCAGTTGTATAGTTTGATAAGAGAGATATCGGTGATGGAGGCTCCGCCAGTCACTGTGATGCCCGTCACGGGTGGAACCATCAATATGATGGAGTATCTGCTGCAAGGTAAACTCCTATCAATTTACCATTGAAACCTCAATCTGTTATGGATATTTCTGCCTAATAGCTTCTGTGCATTCTAACTTCTAACTCTTAAAAATGTATTATGTGCTGAAGGTAATACCTTTTTTTCCCCCTTTTTCGGCATGGTAATTTTTTTTTGTTTTTTTTTGACATGTGCCACATTATTACCATGGTGTTCTTTGAACTATCTTGGAGTAGCATTTCTTTGCGAAATATATATATATATATATAAGTACATTCCTTGAATAAGGTTATCAAGTATCATCACGGTCATGGAAAATGGAAATAAAGTCATAGCGACTGTAATTTTTCAAGTTATGCCCAGCTGTAAAATAATTCAGATAAAATAAAAACAGGCAGGTCCCTTTAAAGTTTAGACCGTAATGACTAGTCATGAGGGTCTACTACTACTACTACTTCCCTGTTTTATGGCGGTTGGCAAACCAACAAAAGGTGCGTTTACGCCACCTATTGATCTGGATTGTGAAGACTTGAAAAAGAGGGAAGATATACACTGATCAGCCACAACATTAAAACCACTGACAGGTGAATAACATTTATTATCTTGTTACAATGGCACCTGTCAAGGGGGGATATATTAGGCAGCAAGTGAACAGTCAACTCTTGAGTGTGGCAGCAGGATGCACCATGGGAAGAAGGCAGGCCGGGGGAGGCAGAGTGATGTTCTGGGCAATGTTCTGCTGGGAAACCTTGGGTCCTGGCATTCATGTGGATGTTACTTAGACAAGTGCCACCTACCCAAAGATTGTTACAGACCACATGCACCCCTTCATGGCAACAGTATTCCCTGATGGCAGTGGCCTCTTTCAGCAGGATAATTCGCCCTGCCACACTGCAAAAATTGGAATTGTTTGAGGAACATGACAAAGAGTTCAAGGTGTTGACTTGGCCTCCAAATTCCCCAGATCTCAATCTGATTGAGCATCTATGGGATGTGCTGGAGCAACAAGTCCGATCCATGGAGGCCCCACCTTGCAACTTACAGGACCTGAAGGATCTGCTGCTAACGTCTTGGTGCCAAATAACACAGGACACCTTTAGAGGTCTTGTGGAGTCCATACCTCGACGGGTCAGAGCTGTTTTGGCAGCACAAGGGGGACCTACACGATATTAGTCGGATGGTTTTAATGTTGTGGCTGATCAGAGTACATGCATGTATACACATATCTATATACACACACCAATATACCACTCTAAATTCTGTTAATCAACCCTGTTGTTTTTATATAATTTAGGAGAACATCATAAACTTTAATCTGCTTTGGGGCAATTTGCAATAGTATTTTCAATGATATATTTGTGAGTGAATTGCATTTATTATATATTTTTTAATAACAAAAATGAATTAATATTTTTTTTTTAATACTAGATATATTGAAAAAAATTTTATGACAAGGCAAAAATAAAACACTTGATATTTGTGTAAAAAAAATACCTTGAAAATGTGCTTGAATACTTTTTGGACACTCAAATCTACTGTAGGTTCAAAATATTTTAGTAGATTTAAAGGTGCACTCAGTAATTGTTTTACTTCTAAAGAAATGAATTGTTATTTTGAAACATGTATAAAGTCATGTGCACTCACATGAAATGAAGACTCAAGTCATATCAGTAACCTTTAAAAGCTGTTTTATTCTACATGGAGAGGGTCCACACATGGGGGCTGCCATGTTAGAATCACATGACCAGCTGAATACTACTCGCTTAATCTCAGTAACCGTCTTGTTATTTGACACTTTCACTCATTGATTAAAGTAATCTTGGCTGACTGTGAATAGTGCATTTTTACAATGGCATCTGAAGCTGAAAACTATTGTTTTAAATGATGCTGCATCCAAGCTGCTAGGTGTCAGTGTAAGTCCAAGACAACATAAAAAGATTACTGAATGCATTTAACTCAATAGTTAAACCACTTGACATTGTCATGAGTCATGGCAATGAGTTTCATTAGTCATTACATCACTTTTTTTCAAAAATGTATAACACCAACATGAATACAAAGATTAAATTTTTAAGAACTTGGCACATGTGTTTCAAACTTGTTTTTTTTAAAAGAGTTCTCCTTTTTATCATCTCAGACATCCTTATTTGTCAGTAACCCTCAGACATCTGATTGTAACTCTATTTCTGATGTTTATTTTGTTGATTTATTTTTTCTATTTGTTACAGGCAGTGTACTGGACCAGCCTCTGGAGAGTCTCTTACATCGGTTTGGTGGTAACATGGAGCCTGAGAGCTTTGCTGATTATGAGCTGGTGTATCTACTGAAGGGTCAACAGGGCAACACGTTCCTCCTGTGTGCCCGCCGCTCGCTTCTCCACCCTGGCTTCGCACCCTGGCACCTGCGCTACCTGGGCTAGCCTGAGGTGGGTGACAAGAGCCGTCACACCCTGGTGCGCAACTGCGTGGACGTGGCCGCCTTGCACAGCTTGCCGAAATTCTTCAACGAGATGGGCTTCCGCATGGACCACGAGTTTGTGGCTAACGGCCAGGTGTTCTGCAAGGGTGCCATGAAGGTGGTGGTGAGCAAATTGTCACGTGTGCTGGTGCCGGGAAACAAGGAGAACACGGAGCCACTGTCTCTGTCGTATCTGGTTGAGCTGAGTGTGCTGGCACCTGCAGGACAAGACACTGTCTCTGAAGACATGAGGAGCTTCGCAGAGCAGCTAAAACCTCTGGTGCACCTGGAGAAGATTGACCCCAAGAGACTCATGTAGATTCAGAGACTTGATTACATTAGAGATTTTTGATTTAAGGGGGGTTGTTTTAGTGTGAAGTTAGACCTCAAATGTTGTTTGTAATATTTTTAGTTTAATTGTTATAGGCCTACTTGTGATGGATAAAATGCTTATTTTCTCGAAATTAATATTTTCAATATTTTGAAGCTGAATTGTGTAATTTCTGCGCCACCGAACATAATGACAAAAATAAACATTGTTTTCAAACAGCTTTACGAATACGCCCCCCCCCCCCCCACAATGCAAGTTAATGGTGACCAAAACTTTAAAGCACCTAAAGGCAGCATAAAAGTAATCCACAATCCAGTGGTTTAATCCATGTCTTCTGTAGCGATCCAGTCGGTTTTGGGTGAGAACAGACCAAAATGTAACTTACACTGATGAGCCAAAACATGCTTAATATGCTGAGTCAGAGTTGTTGGTCCAGCACATCCCACAGATGCACAATCGGATTGAGATCTGGGGAATTTAGAGGCCAGGGCAGCACCTTGAACCCTTCATCATGTTCCTCAAACCATTCCTAAACAATGTGTCCAGTGTGGCAGGGTGCATTATCCTGCTGAAAGAGGCCACTGCCATACCATTGCCATGAAGGGGTGTACCTGGTCTGCAACTATGTTTAGGTAGGTGGCACGTGTCAAATTGATGTCCACATGAATTGGCGGACCAAGGGTTTCCCTGCAGAAAATTGCCCAGAGCATCACACTCCCTCCAATGGCTTGTCGTCTTCCCAAAGTGCATCCTGGTGCCATCACTTCCTGAGGTGAACAGTGCACATGTACACGGCCGTCCACGTAATGTAAAAGAAACGTTCTGATGCTCGCATGCCCATTGTAGGCACTTTGACGGTGGATAGGGGTCATCTGAGCACCCTGACCGGTCTACGGCTACACAGCCCCATACGCAGCAGGATGCGGTGCACTGTGTTGTGACATATTCTTTCTGTAACCATCATTAAAATTTTCTGTGACTTGTGCCACAGTAGACCTTCTGTTGGTTTGGACCAGGCAGGATAGCCTTTGTTGCCTCCTTTGCCTCGTTTGCCAAGGATACTGCAGATGTCTAGATTTATAGTGAAAATTGTGTTACATTTTGGTCCGTTTTCACCCAAAACTGATTGGGTGAGAACCTGTCTTCTGTTTCACCACTAGATGGCTCTTTTACTCCATTTCTTTCCAAATTCCAACTCATGTAGCGAGTTGTGCTTAAGAATGCCCCTTACTTGTGGTAAAATCCTGTTTTGTACTGTTGTCATATGTATTAATAACACCACATCATGTTTGATTTCTAAATATGGAATCTTCATGTGTAGTCCTTTCATTAGCTAAATATCGAGCACCTTCTCAATGCTCTTGTCCAGGCAGTTAGCCACATATTCACTTGTCTGTATTATTCAGAAGACAATGTGCATATGCTTTATGTTTGAGCCATGTACTTTCTCCTAAACTCAAAATAAGAAAGTTGTTCCTGCATTGAGCTTATTTTTCTTGTAAAGCACTAATGTCACCTTTGACAGCTTACTTTAGAGTACAGTTCATCAATGGCATTCACCCATATCATGTGCCAACATGATAAAAATTCCTTAAAAAAATAATAAAAAACATTCTACTTTATGTATACATTTAATGTATATACAGTAAATGTTAAATTTGAATATGTTTTCACATGAAGGGACATTTTTATCATATAAAATAAGGCTTAAAGGAAAACTTTATGTAAAAGATTTCAGCAGATAAGGAAACCAGAAAGGAGGCTTTTAAATCATTTTTAGAATATTGATTTGCATTAATGACAAAAAAAAAAAAAAGTCAGCCTGTTTAACAAGCAGCTTAATTAAAAGTTTTAGTGTGCACTCATTCATAAAAATGTAATTAATGATGCAGATACCCAAACACAAATTTGAAATATCAGTGTATATTTCATATTTAAAAATGTGGAGGCATGTGTCAATGTGTCAAACTATTCGTCAGACTTTTGTGCATGTATAAGATCTGTGTACCCAGATTAATATCCAGATAATTAGTATTAATTAATATTATGAGCTTATGTTGTGGTTGGCAATTTACAAACGACATGCTCACATACACTTCAGTATCAGTAATACTGATTAGAACGTGAGCTCTGCATGACCTCCACACGCACACCTGCAACTGCCAGCTAAAGAGCTAACTGACGCAAACCATTTCAGCCATAGAAACGATAAACAATATCATCACATGCACACTAATTTCTGAGGAATAATGTATTGTATAGGTAGTGCTCTCGCTTTCTTTTGACTTCTAATGGTTGTTTTACTCATCTACTGATATTTTCTCTCCCCTAACCCTCACACAATCCTTTCTGCATTTTTAAAATGTTATTAAAACATTGTTTAGTTAAGTTGTTTGAATTATGGTGACACTTGGGATGTCCTTATAATGCTGATATACCTGCACACACACACACATTTTACTATCATGGTGTGAACTTTCCATTGACTTTTTGTCTTCAATGATTTTGCATGTGTATTAATTTTAGCTCCTGGAAGGGCCACTTTTGATGAACTTTGAGACATCATGCGGCCTTTTGTTATTACTACAGTGTTTAACAATACATGTTAGGTGAAAATCAGACTTAAGGTTAGTATATCAAGTTTATATCATTTAATAATATAAACGGTACCGAAACGTAAAGCATACAGGCATCAAAATTACATCCCTTAAAGCCTGAAATGTGTTCCGTATTTTTAATGGTAAATTTAACATAATTTTTTCGTATGTTATAAAGGTATTAGAGGTGTAGGGCTGAGTCCTGAGTCTATATGTGGAACACTAGGTTGCATATGACATGCTAGCACACTGGTATACTCTTATGTTTAGCATGTATTATATAATGAGTGTGAGGTCACATTATCTGGTTCTCTGTGGGTGTATTGTGTAACGTGAATGTGAATGTGCTGAAACAGTGGGTGTGTTGGGTGTAGACAAAGCAAAGTCTTCATGTTTGTATCCTGTGGATATTTTGTGGATTTGGATTGTGGTGAATTATGTCACTCTTGGAATGTCTCATTGTGTCGTGCCTGTATGCATGTCTGATGTTTAATGTTAGACAAAGCTGTCCAGTGTTCTTGGGTGAACACCATTATGTTTGGAATTTTAAATAGGAAAACTAATAATAATAAAAATAAATAAATAAAAAAAAAGGTTCAGTGTCTTTGAGGATTCATTGGTGATAGTTCATGAATCAACCCTTGGTGGGATTTGAACCAACAGCTTTCACAGTTACCTCTGATTTTTAACACAGTAGATTGCGCCACCATCCAAAAACGGCCTTCTGGTACCAAATAAAATGCTGACCAGTATAATAAAATTAAAGGAATAGTTCACCCAAAATTAAAGTTCTCTCATCATTTACTCACCCTCAGGTTTATGGATTACTTTTATGCTGACTTTATCTCCTTTTTTGAACTTCAAAGGCCTGATCACCATTCACTTGCATTGAATGGACCTACAGAGCTAAAATATTCTTCTAAAAATCTTCATTTGTGTTCTGCAGAAAAAGAAGGTCATACACATCTTAGAATTTTCACTTTTGGGTGAACTATCCTTTTAAACTTTGTTGTGAGATGTCTGTGAACTATAGGCTTGGTTTTATAATAAGATTTGTTTGGGACATTGAAACATGTATCATGACAGAATCAGATCAATTCTACAGAACAGAATAGAATAGAATGAGAAAAGGTTTATAGAATAGGATAGAATAGATAATGTTGACCTTTAGACACACTTTGCTGAGAACATCGATTTTGTCAAGATAGAATCAGATAAATTCTTTAGAAAATTTCTATAGAATGGAAAATAGTAGAATAGAATAGGATCAGAAAATGTGTATAGAATAGAATAGAATAGTGTTGTCCTTTGGACGGATTGCATTTGGGAAGGGGATGGGGGTGACTTATTCAAACATGTATCAGGACTTGTCTCGTGCAATATGAAGTTTTCTGGCGCCCCTGGTGCAGTGAGGTCTGTTATCTGTTGCTGCTTCAGCTCTGCTTTATGCTGCTATCATGCGCTTTACGGTCATACTGATTTAAATTCAGACTGGGAATGAAGATGAGCCGCTGTCTGAACACACGCGTCCATTATTACTGCAATCACACTTCAACATGATGCGCGCTCGACTGCTGCATCCGCTCTCCTCCTCCTGACAACGCGACATCACCTGACGACATTCACCGGCCATCAGTTTAAGATGATGATGATGATGATGGAGGAGGATGAAGCGGAGGCTCATCAGGTGGATATGGAGAGCAGACCTAGCTCGTGCAGCTGGCCAGACTCCTCGTGTGAGCTGAGCGCGGATCTGTCGCTCGATCTGAGCATCTGTAAAGTGGAGTCGGATCATGTTCCATCATCATCGTGCATGTTGGATGCAGAAGGATTTCACGGCTTCACCGGAGCTGCGCTGCGTAAAACCAAGAGCTCGTCCCGGCGGAACGCGTGGGGAAACCAGTCTTACGCGGAGCTCATCACCCGCGCCATCGAGAGCACACCCGACAAAAGACTCACCCTGTCACAGATCTACGACTGGATGGTCCGATATGTGCCCTATTTCAAAGATAAAGGAGACAGCAACAGCTCTGCCGGCTGGAAGGTAACGCGTCATAACCACAATCACAAAATGAATTAATGTGACTGAATCAACCTGACTACATTAAGTTAGACAAGGTAAAAACCTATATTAGGGTAATACTGGATATTTTCACTCATAGTGCACATACAGTGTAGGGCTGTAGGCTATGGGTGGAGACTGCATTATGTGTTTTTACCATATGATTCTATTCACATCTTCATTTACACTTTCTTATAGTACTGAGCCTCTAATTAATTCCAGAAACCAGATTTAATCTTGTTTTTGAGCTGACAAGGGAGATCAGGTGATTTATGAGATGAAAAGGTGTATGAGAAATGAATAGGTAGAATTCATATTTGCAGTAAACATGTAATGATTCGTTAATTTTTACAGTAAGAGGTTGATGTCACAGCACTCCTGCTAGATGCATTAACTAAGTAGGAAACTCAACCATGTTTTCAGACTCTCTCTATATCCAACTGCCTTCTTTACTCTTCATTCAGCAAATACACTCTTGATTCATTCCATGTAGGTTGCACCTTAGTTACTTCTTTTCAGTCTGAACATCACACTTGTTGAACATAACTTTACACAGCTGAAAAAGTTACTTTAGAGAGTTACTTAAAAGTTATACAGCATTTATAATAATATGAATATAAAGGGTGACTTCCATGCAATACTTGCCAAATAGTAAGAATTTTTATGTTTTAAATGCTTAATTAACACACTTATTCATACTTATATTAATATGACACATTAAAATGCCCTAATTCATGATGCATGTCACAGTGCAGCACAAATAGACTATTATAGCATATAATAAAGACAAATAGTCAAAAAATGTAGCATAATAAAAAGCCTGATGACCATTAAACCATACTGAACTTTATGTGCATAGGTTTCTAATATTGGCAACTCCTGAATAAATACTTCATATGTGTGCATTACACATTAAGGTACATTTTCATAATTTATAGGTTATTAATGTTGAATAAGTCTTATTAAGATTTTAAAACGTGATAAAATGGCTTACTAATTGGCAAGTATTGCATAGTCTCCATTTTTATTCATGATGTTATAACTGCATATCAGTGATTAATAATGCATTTGAAAATGGCTTATTTGTCATAAATGAACCCCTTTATGAAAACCTTAAAAAAGGAACATTAATATAAAGTTTTATTAATTTTGGAGTGAACAACATTTACATTCCTGCATTTATCTAAAGTGACTTATAGTGCATTCAGTATATGAAACAGGTAGACAAGAACCACAAATCCTACATATAACAAAATGCACAGTTTGACTGTAGACAAAGGACACACTGAAGTGTCAGTATTGTGGTTTGCCACTTGAATTGTTAAAGAAAATTGTTCAGCTCAAATTGTTCAGGGCCTCTCTGTAAGCATGTCATGAGCAGTTCAAGGGTGCGTCTGAAGGGGAATTAGGTGTATTATTTTAGTAAAACAACATCATCACCCTAAAACCGCAACTATCCTGCTGACGTGGTATGGAGCCCGTTCAGACATGTCCTATAAGGAAGGTGATTTTTCACTTTGTCATACTTCTAACCTCAGTCCTAAATGACACGTGAACAAATGTGCCACTGCTCAAAATACATATCCTACCATCTGAAACAATTACAGTTGGGGTTTAGGCTTGTGAAAAGTTTGGGTAACACTTTAAATTAGTGTTCCCTTTGTTAAGGGTTTATAAAAGGGTTCATTAATGACTAATGAGTCAATTACAAATGCATTATAAATCCTTTATATGCAGTTATAGCAACATGCATAATTAGCTAATTTCATTCTATTTTTGCCAAATTTATAAAGGTTATAAATGCTAAATAAATATACTCATTCATACTTCAAAACCATAAAATGCCCTAATTCGTGATTTATGTCACAATGCAGAAAAAATAGATTATTAGTGAGATGAAAAGGAGGGATTATGTCATTTTTCTACAGTCAGCTATTGTTTATATTCATTACTGTCTTGACTCACTTGTGTTGTTACTTTTCTTGTCACGTTGATGTCAAAAGAATTGTGCTACTCCGAGTGCTGTGCCAATTTACTAGTACAAGTAACCTAAGTCCTCAGCAAAAACACTTGTCAGTTCGTCATGCTCATTCACAGCATATATAATATAATAAAGCCTGATGACCATTAAATCATACTGAACTTTAAGTACAGGTTTGTAATGTTAATAAATGTGTCACAGGTTTTCATCCATTTTCTATGACGTTACATTTTAAGGCAACAACATAGGTTACCAATGTTTTTTACCATGCACATCGTTTCAAAGCAGCTTTACAGAAAATCATGTTGTAATGCAATGTATTATAGTCCCCACTGAGCAGACCCTATTAAGTCATGTATTAATTGAGTAAACTGAGTAGATATTTGGTGGGCAATGTTTATATCTGAAGGATATTGATTAAACTGTAATTATAATAATTATTAATTGTCTTTAAATGTCCATCCTGAATGGACTGTGGAAGTGTTGGTAGATGCAGCAGGCATCGCTGTTTGGCTGGTAAAGACTTTAATTGGCAGTAATTTATTGTCTATGTATTTAATTTTAAGAGAAGTGAAGCAAGCAGTGGTCAATGAAAGTGTTACTTGCTGTTCGTTGGATTGGGGTTGATAGCAGTTTGATCTCTGTGGAATCCATCCTAAGATCGAGATGATGCAGGCAGTTGTCAGTGAGGTGTGCATTGGAGTCTAGCTGGAAGCAGTTTATTTCAGTGAAGTCCATCCGAAGTCCGAGGGGCAGGCAGTGGCCAGTGAAGAATCCCTTGTTGTTTGGCTGGAGTTGGCAGCAGTTCATCCACTGTAAAGTCCATCATAATCATCTGAAGTGAAGCAGACAGTAATCATCGAAGCACCCCTCGCTGTCTGGCTGGCACAGCCTGCAGTTAGTAGTCATCGCTTAGCAACATCTAGTGGTGGGAGTAGGGCTTTCAAGATTATGAAATCTGGCTAACGATTAATTGTCAAACAAATAACTGCAATTATGACGATTAATTGTCTGTTTCAGGGCTCTCAATGTTTGTGGCAATTATGACTATTAATTGTCCGTTTTAGGGCTTTCACGATTATGATGATTAATTGTCATACAAATTGTCATGCTTTTGTTGCTTCATAAACCTTAAGAAGTCATTTATTCATATTTAACTTTTATATGTTTTCTTTAAGGCTTTAAAAACTTATGAATGACATTAAAAATTATATTTCAAATATAAAAATATTTCAAATTCTTAAAATATCTGTTATCTTTTTAGTCAACTTTAGTCTTGTCTAGTCTTTAGTCTGTTGTTGTTGAAACCCAGCCAACCTGATCTGATATTATAGTATATTATATTATATTATATTAAGTATGCAGTAGTAAAATATTTCTATACAAAATTCTTCACTTTCACACATTACTTTAAGGCTCTCCGATTAAACCCACGAGCCCTTATTTCACATGAAGGAAGACCTTTGAGATTCTATATTTTTGTGGGAGTTTGGTGCGAACCTCCGCAGGTGGCGTGTGCATCACGTCTTCAAGTCCGGTTCAGAAATGGTGCAGCTCAGTGAGACGGTCGGAATTAAACTAAATGAGACGCTCAAACATGCCGTTAATTCCCTTTTTTGGACAGTAAATTGTGATTGAATGCACAATAATCACGGTTATCTCAAATCACTACAGTTAGATCAAATAACCGCAATCAGACGATTATTTAATAATCGCAATAGGCCTAGGTGGTAGTCGAACATCAGGCTGGACCGAAGCTTGATCTGGCAGGCACTGGTAACCTCAGGATAGACAGGGAAACAAAAGGAATAATATTAGCGTAGATGCTACTCACTTAATTTTAAAGCAGAGTTATAGAATATAAGAAGCGTTTTAGGTTCCAGCAGACCTGACTAATGCAGCATGTATTATGAGATGTATGCCTGGCTCTTTAGTCTACACTTAAAATGAGAAAGTGTGTCTGAGTCTCGAACAAAACTAAGAAAGCTATTCCAGAATTTTGGGGCCAAATGGGAAAAGGGTCTGCCTACTTTTGTGGATTTTGATATTCTAGGTAGTATCAACAGGCCGGAATTTTGTGACTGTAGTGAACGAGATGGATTATTTAGGAAATAAATGAAAACAAATCGTTTAATTATTGAAAAATAAAGCTGACCCCGATGTAATGCGGCCACGATGTGCAGTGGACATCTCGGGTGTGCATTATTTTTTTATAACAATTTAGTGTTATATGACAAAAATATAACATACAATCTAAAACTTCTTTAAACCATCAAGTGTTCATGGATGTCCCTGCATGGCATTTTACATTCATTTTTAATAATTTAGAGTAATTAAGGTAGATATTGTTGTTATTCTTAAACCAAGTTTAAAATGATGTAATATAACTACAATATGCATGTTTATTATTAAATAAATATATAAAAAATCAGTGATACATGATTTATTTTGAGATTGTGTTTGTTTGTTTCAGAATGGACATAGAGTTTTAATTTTATTTAATCAGGTGGTAAAAGGGTCTTTAAAAAAAATGCTAAATATATTTTGCATATCTTGTTAATAGCAATTACGGTTTGTACTGAACATAATAATGAGCACAATAATACCCACTACACAGTACTGGAAACTTATTTTCCATGAGCTGAAGGGATTTATGGTTTTACTGTATAGCATCATGTGTAGCACCCTAATCGTGTTTTGGTGATGATGCACATCTTTGTACATGGACAGCTACAGTACAATGGCCTCGTCCTGTCAACAGCATTCTGGAGGTAGTTCTTGTCAACCAACAGACCAGACCCGATCTTTCTTTGTGGGAGACCTCCGGCCAGAGGTGACCGAAGACATGCTTCATCTTTTTGGTCCCATCTGCTCTGTGCGGCTTTGCAGAGACAGAGTGACCAAATGCTCTCCGGGGTACGGATATGTCAACTTCGTACACCATGCCAATGTTGAGCATGCACTGGCTATGATGATGTTTCAGCCCATGAGACTGCTGTGGGCCCAGCCCGATTCCACTTTGTGGAGAAGTGGAATCGGCATCATCTATATAAGGGGTCTGGCAGATGACATTGACAGCATAGCCCTTTATGACTTATTCTATGTCTTCAGGGACCTCCTGTCCTGCAGTCATTGGCGACAAGAATGGGTCTAAGTGCTATGGATTTGTCCACTATACTACCTTTGAGGCTGCCAAGAGGGCCATCAAAAAACTGGATGGCATGATGCTGAATGATGAGCTAGTGTCCATATGCCATTTCAAGAGCTATGAGGATTGTCAGGCTAAAAGAAAGGTTGGTAAGAAAGACCACAAGAGCTGTTTTCCTGCGTTTACTGAAGCACTGAAACCGAGACAAATGATTCCTGTTCCGGTTGCTGCCGGGACGCTGCACAAGTCTGTGTTTGAAGCTTGCTAGCCTGCTTAGCATTGCTTATTCTTGTATGTTCATTGTTTTATTCTTTGCCATTTTACCGCGTGCTTTGGTTTTTTCCGCTTTTCTACTGTATTCTCTCTTTTTCTTTTCTTTTTTCCGCTTATCTACATCTCGCGTCTCGACTGCGTGGATTCCTTTTCTCCTCTGTGTTTTACATGGATTATTGCATCAATCTCAATCATCTACTGATCAGGAACTAAATCAAACCACATCGATCTCAAACCCTCGCCGCTCAAGAACAACCATAACAACAACAAACAATTGCGGTAAGTCATGACATCTGCTCATGTTATTTCTTCCTGCATTGTATGCCACATGTTTACTATAGTTTTTCCGTCAGCAGTGAGGGATTCACATGTGATAAATGTAAGGAATTAGTCAGGCTGACGGAGAAGGTTAATGAGTTAGAGACACGCATCCGAACGCTAGTGGAGGTCAGTGAGAGAGAAGCAGGTCGATACTGTTTTGGATGCGGGGAGTACAGCGAGCAACACATACACAATTTGGTTCCGGCTGTAGAGCCCCCGCAGCAGGGCGTTTGGGTGACGTCTCGGCGGCATACTCGCTCAGCAGAGTGACACCACTCTCCTGTTTCTTTTAGGGTTTCCAATCAATTCTCCACAATCAGTGATGCATCCACTGGGAATCATGTTGAAAGAGCCTTAGTAATAGGTGATTCTACTGTAAGGAACATGGAAATAGAGACTCCAGCCACTATTAATAATTGCATTTCATGGGCTTGGGCATCTGACATCAGATCAAACATCAGATCAAATTTACAAGTGCTGGCTAATGCTAAACAAAGATTTTCTAAAATTGTTATTCATGTCAGCATTAACGATGTCTGGCTTCGCCAGTCGGAGATCACTAAAGATAATGTTAAAGAGGTGTGTGAACTTGCAAAATGATGTCAGACACTGTAATATGCTCTGGCCCCCTCCTGCTTGTTATGGTGATGAGGTTTATAGTAGATTAGTGTCACTGAATGGCTGGATGTCTGAGTGGTGTCCGGAGAATAGCATAGGATTTATAGACAATTGATAGAGTTTTTGGGGTAGACCTGACCTGCTAAAGAGAGACGAATTCCATCCTTCCAGGGAAGGTGTCGCTCTCCTCTCTAGTAATTTGGCTCATAGTCTTAACAGTGATAGTGTTTAACTAAATGGGGCCCAGGTCAGGAAGCAGACAAACTGGTTAATCCAAACGTCTGCTAGCTGCCTTGAGACGTCACACAGGTAACATAAACTACAACACATAGAGACTGTATCACCTAGATATCATATAGAGACTGTGTCTGTTCCCTGAACTACCAAACACAAACCCCTCACTAAATAATTGAATCAAAATTTGATTAAGGTCAAACTTGAAAAAAACTAAAAAAATTAAAATAAATATCATATAAAGCTAGGGCTACTAAACATAAGATCTCTTTCAAACAAAGCACTAATTGTAAATGAAATTATTACAGATCATATTTTGGATGTGCTCTGTTTGACTGAAACCTGACTTAAACCGGATGAATATACAGTATTAGATTAAATGAACCTACTCCCCCAGATTATTGTTATAAACATAAGCCTCGTCTGAAGGGTCGAGGAGGATGTGTTGCTACAATTTACAGTGAAGTTTTTGTTGATACTCAGAGGACAGGATATAAGTTTAAGTCTTTTGAAGTAATACTGCTTAATGTGACACTGTCAGATATAAATAAAATATCTTTTTATACAAAAATAAATATTTTTTATAAAAAACTTTTGCCCTTGCTACAGAGCTACAGCTCTCTTGCAGTCAGAAAAAATGTGACAGGACCAACTCATTGCTATAATCATACGCTAGATTTAATTCTGTAATATGGAGTTGATGTTGATACTATAGAAATTCTACCGCAGAGCGATGACATCTCAGATCATTACCTCATCTCTTGTTTGCTGCGATCAGTGAATGTCACTCAGTCTACACCACGCAAGTTCTGGTAGAACTATTCTTTCGACCACTAAAGACAGCTTCACTAATAATCTTCCAGAATTTTCTCACATACTCAGTAAGCCAAAAAGTCTAGAAGAACTTGATGTAATAAAAGAAAATATAAATACAGTCTTCTCTAGCACTCTTTATACTGTCGCCCCCTTCGATGAAAGAAAATTAAAGAAAAAAGCCCCACACCATGGTACAATGATCACACTCATGCTCTCAAGAGAGCAGTTTGGAAAATGGAGCGCAAGTGGAAGAATACAAAATTAGAGGTATTTCGTGGGACATGGAAGGATAGTGTCTGTAGCTACAGACAGGCACTAAAATATATAGAAAATAACCACAACAATCCTAGGTGTTTATTCAGTACTGTGGCTAAATTGGTTAGGAATAAAGCCTCGACTGAACCAGATATTCCACCGCAGCACAAAAGTAATGCCTTCATGAATTTCTTTACTGATAAAATAGAATTGCAACTGGAATTATGCAATCAACTGTCACAGCACCTTTAGAAAACAGTGTCTCATAATTTTCCTTATGAACAACTTCAATCCTTCGCTGTCATAGGTCACGAAGAGCTAACAAAACTTATCAAAAAATCAAAAGCCACAACATGTATGTTAGATCCAATACCAACTAAGCTCTTAAAAGAGGTATTCTCAGAACCTCTTCTTAATATTAGTAACTCCTCACTATCCTTAGGACATGTCCCAAGAAACTTTGAAATGGCAGTTATCAAACCGCTTATTAAGAAGCCACAACTTGATCCTGGTGAACTGACTAATTATAGACCGATTTCAAATCTCCCATTTATGATGTAAATACTAGAAAAGGTAGTGTCCTCCCAACTATGTTCATTTCTACAGAGAAATGGTATATATGAACAATTTTGTCAGGATTTAGGCCCCATCACAGTACAGAGACTGCACTTATCAGAGTTACAAATGACTTGCTCTTATCATCTGATCGTGGCTGCATTTCTCTTCTAGTACTTTTAGATCTTAGTGCTGTTTTTGACACCATAGATCATGACATTCTCTTGAATAGGCTGGAGAATTATGTTGGCATTAGTGGACTTGCATTAGCATGGTTCAGATCCTATTTATCAGACTGCTACCACTTTGTCTGTGTAAACGAGGAATTGTCAAATCAAACAAAAGTTAAGTATGGAGTGCCACAGGGATCAGTTTAAGGCCTTTCTCCTTATATATGCTTCCCCTAGGAGATATTATCAGGAATCGTGGAATAAGTTTCCACTGTTATGTTGACGATACCCAACTTTATATTTCTTTGAAACCCGATGAAATTTTCACAATTCTCCAAATTAGCAGAGTGTATCAATGAAATCAGAGACTGAATGGACAGAAATTTCCTTCTACTCAATTCCGACAAAACAGAGGTACTAATTATTGGACCAAAAACCTCTAAAAATAAGCCGCTAAAATATAATTTCACTCTCGATGGATGTACTCTTACATCGTCTTCTACAGCGAAGAACTTAGGTATTATATTTGATACCAATCTGTCCTTTGAAAATCAAATTTACAATGTTTGTAGAACAGAATTCTTCCACCTCAGAAAAATTGCTAAGTTACGACACATGCTCTCTGTTGCTGATGTCGAAAAACTAATTCATGCGTTCATGACCTCAAGACTAGATTATTGTAATGCATTACTGGAAGGATGTACTGCAAGTTCAATAAATAAAATTCAATTAGTTCAAAATGCAGTGGCCAGATTGCTGACTAGAACCAAGAAATATGGTCATATTAGCCCAATTTTATCCTCGTTACATTGGCTACCTGTTAAATTTAGTATTAATTTTAATATTCTGTTAACTACATACAAAGCTTGAATGGTCTAGCTCTACAGTACTTAAGTGACCTTCTACCATGCTATATTCCATCGTGTTCTTTACAACCACAAAATACTGGCCTGTTAATAGTTCCTAGAATATCAAAATCCACAAAAGGAGGGAGATCTTTTTCTTATTTGGCTCCAAAACTATGGAATAGTCTCCCTAACACTGTTTGGGATGCAGACACACTCACTCAGTTTAAGTCTAGACTAAAGACTCATCTATTTAGCCAGGCATACACCTAATTTATCCTTCAACTCACAATTAGGCTGCTTTAGTTAGGTATGCCGGAACCAGAAACATTTCTCAGAAACATTTCTCATAATCTATAACTCTGCAATAAATTGAATGGCATCTACGCTAATATTATTCTATTTGTTTCCCTGTCTCAACCTCAGGATTCATATCCCAAGGTTACCAGAACTGGCCAGATCCAGCGCCATTCCTGCTTGGTGTCGGACTCCACTGCTACGTGTCGCTGAGTGATGATGATAAACTACAGCCCGTGCTAGCAAGACATCACTTCAGTCTTTTATGATGGACTTCAAAGGATGAACTAATGCCAACTCCAACTGTAAGACAGTAGATACTTCATATGCCACTGTCTGAACCTTGGACTTAGGATGGACCTCATTGAAATCAGCTGCCGGTTGAACTGCGATGCACCTCATTGATCTCTGCCTGCATCACCTTTGTTTATTGATGGACTACACTCTTGAAATGGAATACATAGACTATCAATTAATTGCCAAAAAACCCTTCATCAGCCAACTAACAAAGGACAATGCATCTATGTGAACTTCTGCAGTTAATTCAGGATGAACTTCAAAGACATCAGTCATAAATCTTACAGTTCATACAAAATCTTAGTTTAAACACTGACCCTTAACACTTACTTTAGTAAACTCATTTTAAACCATGACCTGCACTGCACATAAATAACTAATATTGGCATTATATTTATACTGTTAAGTCAGAGGGGAACTGGCCCCCACAGTGAGCCTGGTTTCTCCCAAAGTTATTTTTCTCCATTAACCAACATCTTATGGAGTTTTGTGTTCCCTGCCACAGTTGCCTTCGGCTTGCTCAGTGGGGTTCTAAATACAATTATTATTTAACTGTTGAATTATTTGTTTTTATGCACAATTTACAATTACACAATGATGACTCTAAGACTTTATAGATATAACAGTTTCATTTTCTGTAAAGCTGCTTTGAAACAATGTTTGTTGTGAAAAGCTCTATACAAATAAAAATGACGACTTGACGTTTAGCCTATGTGTCCAATCTGCCATACAGCTTGGACACTGAGCAGCTTCTCAGACTGTTTTCATTTTTTGGACTTGTCATAAGTTGCAAGGTGATGATGGAGAGGGGAAGCAGCAAGGTTTTTGGATTTGCTGCCTTCTCGTTCTTTGAAGCTACAACACAGGTTTTGCCTGGGATTAACGGCCGTGTTGTTGGCAACAGGTCATTGAGGGTTAAACTGTAAAATATGGTATTCAGAAAAAATAAAACAAAAAAATAAATAAATATAAAACGTAATATTTGTTAGTTTTGTAACAGCTAAAAATGACTTTTTGATGATGTATTTTGAGTAACAGTCGCTAAAACACAATAAACACGCTGTACTCAGTTTCCAAAAAAAATGGTATCGGGACATCCCTAACATAAACTCTCAAAATTCACTTAAAAGTGTATGCGCTAGACAGAGGTGGAGTTTTGCATAAGTCAAATAACGCATTAAGGTCATGGAAACAGTTTATTCACAAAACGATGACATGTTTTGACCATTTCAGCTTTCTCTCTCTCGTACACACACACACACACACACACAGTGTGCGTGTGCAGAGAGAGAGGAGCCGTGTCTGAATTTGTGTTCAGTCAGAGTAGAACCTACCTCTTGGCTGTTAAATAAAGTATTTAGGTATGCAGTTGAGTAGTAATACATTCTTGGACATACTTCATATGGGAATATGGGCATTGTCCCGTGACTCAAAAGTATGACGTAGTAACAACAGCTGTAAAAATTATTTACTCTGGTTCCGTTAAACAAGTTCAATTTAACCACAAGGAACATGTTTCTTGGTACATATAGCACTTACAGTTAAAAAGAGACACCTGACTCGCAATTCTCTGACATCTTATTGTTATTCATTGTTTTAATTTTGATGGCTGTTCAGCTTTTGTGATATTATGGGCTAGTAAAATGTCCAGGGAATGCACACTTCAGAATCACATTGGATGCAATAGCTTATCCAGGAATTTTTCACTTAAATACATTTTTTATGAAAACTGAGGATTCTGACACCCTGCTCATTTGACATAATGCTTTTGGCATACTGTATAGTAAGAAAGTAGGCATATTCTTGTGCGGGGAGAGATACAGAGAAGCCATGAAAAGATGGTTAAAAGGAAAAGTGATGTGCAGTATCAGATACACAATGTATGACAACTGTAAAAAGCACTTTAATATGAAAACAAAGCATTCAGGGCAATTTAGAAATCCAGGACGCGTGCTTTTTTAAGGTCAGGAACAGTGTTAGGTAAGTTACTTAAAAAAGGTAATCACATTAATAATTACTTTTAAGTTATTTTCTAAAACACTTCATGGAAATGCTTTTTCTTCTGCTCAACGAATTCAAAATAATGTCTATATTTCTTCCTTGTTCATTGACTTGTTAATGTCATGCCTCCCTTTGCTTACATTCGTTCACATTTGCTATATAGTCTACTGTCCAAAAATTGTAATAATGTTGACAAATTATACATCTGTCACAGTGTATATGTGTATTATTACATCTGTCACAGAAATGCAAACAGGTATATTAATGTATATTAATTAAATTAATGTTTTAAATGCATTAAACGGACATGTCTGGTGAAAAGATGAGGTATTGTCATCCTAAAACCCAAATTAATATATATAAGAAGAATGTAAAATGCTGTCTTAAGGCCCCTGCACACTTCATAAATCGAAGAACAAATGGGTGTGATGGCAAGTTTGTTTCAGTGGTGTCTGCAGCCGAAAGCTATTCACACATCTGCCCAAAGTAAGATGTACCTATCATCATTCTTTTGTCTGTATTCTCCCCATTACCACTCTTTTATACACCCATCTTTGCGGTAGTGTCAAAGTCATCATAAAATACAATAACAGAGTGTAGTTGGTGCTGTGTATAGTGTGTTAGCGCATTGGTGCCATGAATGCAGAATGTAAACATGATAAATTACACATTATCTACAGCATACAGTATATATTACTTTAAATCATCATCTTTTACTGATCTTGTGTGAATTCTACTCATAGATTGAGACATGAAGCCATTGATAACTCATTTTAATGTCACATTAGTTAAGGTTTTACAAGTAGTCATGTGCATCCTCATATTTTAAATGCTCCTCTAAACGCCTCCAACTGCAGTGTGGCCGGTGTCTAAATGAGTGACTCCAGCCAGGCCTCCTAAGCAACCAAATTGGCCCGGTTGCTAGGGAGGGTAGAGTCACATGGGGTAACCTCCTCGTGGTCACTATAATGTGTGGTTCTCCCTCTCGGTGGGACGCGTGGTGAGTTGTGTGTGGATGCTGTGGAGAATAGTGTGAAGCCTCCACACACGCTACGTCTCCGCGGTAATGCTCAACAAGCCACGTGATAAGATGCGCGGATTGGCGGTCGCGGAGGCAACTGAGATTGGTCCTCCGACCACCCGGATTGAGGCGAGTCACTATGCCACCATGAGTATACTGTGATTTTCTGGACAAGAAACTCTTCTAAAACATCTAAAAACAAGAGCGCTATTGTGGTGATGTGGGCATGGCCAAGCGACATCTGTAGAGAGAGAGAAACAAGCAGTAGAGTCTGGGGTGTGTGTTGCTGAAAAGCAAACAGTGTGTGATACTGCAAAGTATTGTAAAAAATAAAGAGACGGATTGTTATCCGGCTCCTGCTTCCTCCTTCAGAGAGAGTTACAGAACTTTGTCACAGCTATGTAAGGGATAATGTACATTTAGTTGGTCATTATTACAAAGTAAATGTTTATTTTGCAACAATGACCGACTGACTGTACATCATCCTGGTTATAACTTGGCCATTTAAGTATGGCTGCCTTCCCTCACGATTTCATACGGTGGCAACACACACTATTTAACCTGTGTTTGCATGCGTGTGTGTGATGGCTGGTAATGTGCTGGCAGGGGATTGTGTGGTGGGTCAGCGCTGGTGTCAGGCAGTCATTCAGACTGTAATGTGAAGTGACTAGAGTGTTATTTATAACATGTCTTTAAGGTCTTTAATGGAGCAGGGAAGAGAGAGAGAGAAAGCATGACAGAATGAACCAGTGGCGGTCCGTGAGGATATTTTCCAGGGAGGCAAATATGTAAATCAGTATTGAAAGATCAAGCCAATAAGGCGCTCCATGCCACCCCCGGCAAGATGCCTATGTCTAAATCTGCCCCTGTGTAGAGGAACTCCATCCTCGACTGCTTCACTGAGTCGAATTTATATATGATCCTGTCGTTCAGTCTTTCACGTGTTTTTAGATCCGCCAATAATTTTCATTTCATGGACCTATTCTTAATGCAAAGAACATTTTGGTGTACAACTGCTTAGAAATATTTGCTTTCATTCCACCTACCTCTTCAATCAATTAAAGACAATTATATATAAATAGGTACATTATTACAAACTTATGTAGTGCAAAATGCCAAATAGCAGCCATTTCTATACATATTTCTGTCCAGGTTACACTGCAGTCTCCTATTACTTGTGGCGAACCCTATTAAATAAATCATGTGTAAAACAGTGGATACTTTTCTTGCTATCTAGCAAGGAGTAATGTTTTACACACTTGACTAGCTAGTATATACACAAGCAGTTGCTAACACCAACAACCAATTAGCTTGCAAGACTGACTAGTTAGCGCTAATGTCCAGTGCTAATGCTAACACTATTTTCCCCTTGTCAGTGCTCTTTTATTCCTTCATGTTAACTGAAGGCAAATCTGAATGATGTTCCATTTTAACTTGCTAGCTAGTGATCTAGCTAACAATAGACTAGCTCCCTAGCTGGCTGCTGACTAGTTTTGATTTCCTCACTGTTTCCAATGCATTGCATTGGCTGGCGAGAAGTATCATAGCAACCTTAATATTTTAATGGAAATTAAATAACAGTTGCCAGCAATTATTGTTTTTTTTGCAACAAGTAGAATTGACCATCACATTCTCACCTTATCATATGCTGCGTTCCATTCAACTCGGAAAGTCAGATTTTCCTACTTCCAACTAGAAAAAGTGCAATGAAATGCCACTTCAAATAGGAATTCCAACTGGGAAACTTATGTGGAAAGTTTCAACACATGTTCCCTATATAATATAATATCGTAATTACGTGCACATGAATGACCCCGCGAAGTCGCATTAACGAGTGGAAAACTCAGAATTCTAGATGATACACGAGTTTCTGAGTTGGGACGTTGGAAGGGGAATTTCGATATGAAAGATGATGAAAAGCAATGATTTTCCAAAATTATTTTAACTTCTGTAATTTCAATAATATTAATTTGTTATATATATGACAGTCAACCAATGACTCACCCTTCATGGTTTGTTTTAAGCAAATTAATTAATAAATATGTTAGATACCATGCATTAATAAATTATATATGTCGTTTATAAGTGATGCAGTTTTATTCACTAATGTTTATTCACCGGTACAACAGAAAAAGGGCTTTTGCCATCGTACATTGGGTGATTGTTTAAGTTTGGCTTCTTCCATATTTTGTTTCCCACATGAATGCATTACATGTCGTTGTAACGAATGCCCAACTTGGAGGTATGAGCTTCCTCTGCACTTGAAGGTGGCATCCGATTTCGAGATGCAGGTGCGAGAAGTCACACAAACATGTCGGCACCAGGGGAGATATATAGTCTCTGAGATATACAAAGTTATAAACATTCACTTTTATTAAGTAATATCAACAAATGAGTGAGTCAAAGTTCCTACATTACATGATATTAAAACTTGTTTAGAAACGCCTGCTGAAACAGGTGTATAAAACATGGTATAATACTCTCTTTTAATAACCGTACACCTGCAGCACAAATGCTAGCATTGCAGCATTGTTTATCAATTGGTTTTCTAGGAAAAACAGTATTTTGTATTTCAAATACATATTTCAAATACATGTACCTGAAATACTGCCCATCCCTGTTTGAAAGTTTCACTTTACCTGTCACGTTAACATCAAGCAGGCTTTATGACACAATAATCTGATACCGAAAGGTGATTGGCTTCAATGATTACCTCTGATAATTATTTTTTATGAATACAGGAGGAGGCAAATTTCATTTTGCCTCCGTTTTGCTTTTTTTGTCCGCATTTCGGATGGAAGCAGATGACGTTGTGTCATTTAAATATCCATTTTGATTGGTCAGTTTACTAATGAGAGTAGGCTTTATGGCGTCAGTCTCCTCTGGAATTCATACCGTTTCAGACAGTGATTAAAACTCACCTGGGCTACCATGCATGAAAGAAAAATTATAAATATATATGGCATCTGATTATGTATGTTAGTTGGTAAATTGATTAAAACAACAGTTTATGTATAAAAGGTCAAAAATGAGCTGAACATTTTTTTAATTAATTTTTTTTTTATCTATTTTACTTTCAAATTTATACCATCTGATATTTACTTGAGATATCTCAAAGGGCAAAATGGTAGACTGGCACATGCTCTGCTCCTAACAGCATGTTTGTGAATGATAGTGTAAATGTAATACTGATTCAATGAGTCTGATTAACTTCATAAGACCAAAGATCAGTTCTTTATTTACTCATCAATTCTCTATGCTTGGGTGAAAAAAGAATTATAAAACACAATGCCTTTAATATAATGTCCTTTACTCATGGTACGAAACTACGGAATGCGTTTCTTTTTATTATTTATTTTTTTATATATCAATAGTTAAGACATGACAACTCTTTGAAAACTTCAGCATGTTATTATGGGTATGACATATTGATAGGATATTGGTCTTGGCAGACTAGATCTGCTACGCTGCTGCTTGCTGCAGAGCAAGTATGGAGACTCGCTACTGCTAGAAAATACACAGACATACTGAGTTATGCTGCTGCACAATAAGACCAAATGCAAGACATGCTGCATCAAGCATGTGTCGCATGCTGCTGCTCAAATAGACAAACAAATAATCCCCATTTGGTGGATCTAGAAAAATTTGAATGATGCGCCTATTGAAAGCAGTTCTTTTCTGGGGTGCTAAAAACAAAAGTGCCTCCACCAAAAGTTTTTTTTTTTTTTTTTTTTTTTTAATAGTAGCCTAACTTTACCAATAGTGTGAGAGTAGCCAGGAATATATAGGAGACCACATGAACATTGCCACATATTATGTAAAAGCATGTGCACTACCATGTATCATTCCACTCCAACAAAACCAACGGTGTTTAATAGAATTTTTTTTAATTCATTAAAAGGAAATACTGTATACTGGGTATTCTGAAAGCAGACATTTAACTGATTTTTTATTTTATTTTTATTTTTATAATGATGTATAGCTTTGATTTACTCTTTAATTTACAGTAATTTAACTTTCATAAATAAATGCCAAATTATTCATCCTACAAGTTAATAGGTGGCAGGACTATGTGTAGTAATTCCTGCTGTCACACTGGGATTGTTTTCCAGTCATCTTGACAAAATTTCTCAGGCTTGTTCAGGTGGATGGAGACTGTTTGTGGATGGAGACTGTTTGTGAATAGATTTAACTCGATTGAGGTCTAGACTTTGACTGAGTAACTTTGCGCTGAGTCTGTTGAATATAAAACACTCAACTGTGACTTTATCTGCATGTTTTGGATCACTGACCTGCTGAAAGTCTCTTGCAGGTTTGTCTTCACTTTGTGCCATCGATTTCTCCTGCATGAGCTTCCCTGGGAATGATCTTGACATGTGAATCTGCCACCAGCATCTTTCTTGTTTCAGTGGTTGGAGCAGTGGTGTATATGTCTTAGGGTTATTGTTAGTGTCTTTTTCTAAAGGCAGATCATAAAGGTATTGTGAACTGCATTCATAGTATGCAGGCTCAGTCTATAGGCACTTTAAGGACAGAAACACTGAGTCATTTTATATTTGAGGTAGATTTAAGTATGGGAGATTGCATCCCAGGTATTGACTGATTCATAGTACATGTTTGTGTATGTCTATTTTAAATGCATCCCTTAGGGTGGGTTGTGCACAGTAGGGTTGTGCACGGTAACAGTTTGTACTATTCAGATAACCGTGAGGGTTCACAAACAGTTATTCAGTTATTCGTCAGGAGTCTGGAATAAAGAAAGCGCTGAAACTTTGCCGGGGGTGAAAAATAAATGTGGAAACATGTGTAACAATGTAACATTCAATTTGAACTTCTTTAGAACGTAGAATCTTTGTGACACCTGCACTAAAAAAAAAACACACAAACAAATTAAACAGAATGCAGGAGTCTCGAGATGTGTTTATAAAAATGTAAGTTCTTGAGGACTTCCGGTTGCACGAGGCGTGAGATGGCAGCAAAGAACTATTGCTCCTGGTCATTTAGTGTAAAAGCCCTCAAAAGTTCAAGTAATCTTTGTCTAAATAATGTGATATGGTTGGAAAATTAGTGGGGTGAAACCAAAGAAAGGATTAATGAAACATGAGGAGTCTAAAAAATGGCTGATGACTCTACCTGAGAAAGAGCATGGCGTCGAAACTTTGTGTGCAGTGCAAGCTCTTAGCAAGGACATGCTGGAATTGAAGGATGCGTTACTTCACGTCTTGAAACAGCAAAAGGTAGCCCACAGTAAAATCATGGATCTCGAAGGCCGTTCACAGCGAAATAACATTCGTATTTACGGTATCAGAGAGGGAGCGGAGGGTGAATCCATGCTCAAATTCATCAACGCTCTCTTAAAGATGGAGTTCGCACTGGATGACAGCTTGGATCTACAAATCCAGAGAGCACACAGGTCACTGGGACCCAAACCTCAAAATAATGCCACACCGAGATCTGTCATAGTCAACTTCTTGCAGTACAGTACTAAAGAACTGGTCTCGCAGTTGGCATGGCAGACCCATTTTCTTTGCACTTGACTATCCTGTGGAAGTAAACGCAAAGCTCAAAGAATACAAGGAAATTAAAAAATCCTTAAGGAGGACAAAATTCAATTCCAGACTCCCTACCCTACCAAGATGCAAATCCATTAGGACTCAGGCCCTCAGCTTTATGACAATGTGACCGAAGTGGCGAAGGATTTGAACAAGAGAGGATATGCAGTGGAATCAATTGAAACATTGGATCGGTCCCCGTGTGAAGAAAGATTAACGCAACACACCCAGTGGCAGAGAGCGGGCAGAAGCAAACATGACCGTATACAGGAAAAGTTACAGAGTTTCCAGAGGCATTCGCCAGTATCGGATTAGGGTATGTTCCGTTGACCTGTGCTCCGAAGAGGTATACAGTTGGTCTTCAGTTTATGGGTAAACTGATTTGTCTATGGACTGATCAAATGGAAAATAAGAAGAAGTGAGTCCTCCAATATTATGATTTTCTGACGATTTCTGAGGCCCCAAGCAACCAACCCGGTGCCCCATTTAGAAAATGTTTTCTTAAAATATTACATAAAATTGATTTTAAATCATAATTTTAAATTCATTTTATCAGCCATTGTAGCCAAGTACATTCAAAATGTTTAATGAAATAAAAATCTAGTTAAAGATAATTAATGCATGTTTTCCAGTTTTTCCACAATACAGTGATAAAAAAAAGAAATATTTACCTACATATATTTTTACATATTGTTAAAACTAATTTAAAGACAATATTTGATGAATACTTCACATAATACAGCAAATTTTTAAAAAAGAGCACACTAAAGCCACCTTAGTAAGTTTAGATGCAGAACAGGCATTCGATTGTGTGAATTGGGAATATTTATTTCAGATTCTTGAGAGGTTTGGATTTTCAGAAAAGCCCGTCAATATTATTCGGTCTTTATATTTCAATCCTATGGCTAGAATTCAAATAAATGGATGCCTTACAAAAAGGATAACACTAGAAAGGGGGACTCAGCAGAGGTGTCCCCTTTTCCACCTTATTGTTTGCAATTTTCATAGAGCCTCTTGCCCAGGCAATCAGACAAGACAAGAAAATAAATGGGATATTTATAAATGATGCAGAGCAAAATTTCTTTATAAGCTGATGATGTGTTAGTATAACACTTTCTAGTCCAGAGACATCACTTTTTAACTTGTTTGATCTTCTTGGAATGAAGATATGTGAATACCAACGGTAAAAGATGTCCATTCAGAGCATGTTTACACGCAAAAACACATTTAAACAGTCCCTCTCACCCTAAACATGAAACACTGACCCAAACAGTTTGGAGACCTGAATTGCATGTGTAGAATAACCAAAAAGTGATTTTAGTGTTCAAATACAGGCACATTGAACATTAAACCAAGTAACGACTATCCGTGCACATCCCTAGTATCCAGAGGCCCATTTGTTTTTTTTACATTTGACATTTTAAACATTCTTTGGCTCACCTATTATGCTTTGAGTCCTGTGAGACAACTAAAGGCATTAATTGACAACACCCAACAGAGCATTATGCCTCCCAAAACTTTACTGAGGCAGATATTATAACCAGTGAGCCTGTCTTCTGACTAAATTCCCTCTCAACCTGTTGACCAGTGGTTAACACATGCCCACAGAGACCTGCTTATGAGTCATAGTGAATTAATGAACCATATGTGATGAGGAAAGAGAGTGTCAGAAACATAAGTGACACCCTTGTTTGTTTTTCACTGAATGTCCATTTTGAAGGTCAGAAAGTTATCACGGGTACAGCAGAACCTTAGCAAAGAAATAATTTTCTTATTGTGATATTTTGTCCTGTTTTCAAAGAAATCTAACAGAATGTTGTAATGTTTATGCTTATCACAAGTAAAAACAATGAGCTAATGAGGTAAGGAAAAAATTATTATAAATATAGACAATGACTATATATAAAGCAAAAACAAGCTTATTTTTTTTCTTGTTTTAAGCAGAAACCCCACCAAATTTTGTATGATTTCTCTAAAAAAAAAAAAAAAAAAAGACTAAATATCTTAGTACTTCTCAAGGATTTTTTTCTTGTTTTAAAGATCAGACAAAAATAATTTTTTTGCAGTGCACTTTCATACCCATGAATCTATGTACACATTTTTAATGTATACTTGTCTACATGTTTACTTGTCTTGTATTTGGTGGTTCTTTATACTATGTGTCTAGTCTCATCTGAGTATTAGTGTGCACAGTGTGTGTGTGTGTGCGCGTGTGCGTGCGCGCGTGTGCTAATGAGCTCAGTGGGAGACTGCGTCCTGAGGGAACAGCTCCTGTTAATAATTCAGACGTGGCTTATTATGAAGGAAGTGCAGGTTTCATCTTAATTGCAGGCAGTCTGTTCTGATCAGGCAGTCTGTCAGTGACAGCACGCTAACTCCCCCTCATGTGTGTATGTAATTCTCAACTCCACACACACTTGAAACAGCCTCCAAATCTTCATGAACCTGTCAGAGGTAGTATAAAAAAAACTAAAAACCTCTCAGAGACAAACTGATAAAACTCATTTTCGTGCCTCTTGACTTTCATAAGATGTTAATCAGTCAGACAAATCACAAGTCATTGTCCAATTTGGTGAAATGTAATCTTTCACACTCATTCACACTCATGTCTTTAAAGGTGAATTGTGTAATATTTGCGGCACTTGTAGAAATCTAAATGGAACTGCAAATATAATGACTGTTTCCAAACAAATTTCTCAAACACTGCATCCATCTGCCATTTGTCAGACAGGTAGTCCGACGGCAAACTTACTCTGTTGATAGAGCCGGAAGTTGACACTCCTCAGGAAGTCAATCTGTGGTTTGCTTAAGGACCGTTCACACTAAATGATTTGCAGCAATGAAGCAACAGGAAGTCATTCCTTTTCATTGAGATGTGGCACTTGGAAGCAATGGGAGAGACAATGACCATTGGTGATGCAACAAAGTTGAGCAGCGACTACCAATGAGAATGCAGACTAACAGTGAAGCTCAGGCAATCTGTTGCCTGATAAAACTGGATACTGTAGGTGAGTAGGATCGCCTGCTAGCAAGCAACCATACAGCAACTTGGCAACCTCCAACAATTTCATCGCTATTGGTCTGTTGATATGTATAAAAGTGTGGGTTGGGGTAGTGATTGGAGAGCATACTAAAGTGGCCACAGATTAATTTAAAAGTCTGAACAGTGACTGTGGCTGGGTTATGAGCAGTCTGTGGTGATGGATCTCTGGGACAGGGCTGTATCTCATACCACTCACAGTGACTGCTAGTGAGCTGACACACTGTTCAGACTGGTGGGGTTATCCAAGGTCCAGCCTCATTATGATTCCTGGGAAAGCAGTGCTGAACTGGTTTCTGTATTGGCTCATTCAGCTGTTCACATACACTTCATGTTCCAAAGGCCCTGTCCTTTGCATACTTAAAGGTGAAATATGTAATTTCTGTGCTACTAGTGGCACCAAACGAAATTACAAAAATAAAGTATGTTTTCAAACAACCTTTGCTAAAACCCCTTAGAATTATCATGCCCTTTCACCCTCTCTGATATCCTATGAAAAAATAGGTCATACTTAATAAAAGGTGATAAACGTTGTAATAAACAAGACCACTATAGCTTACTACACTATAGTTCTTCTGGTAACTAGTAAGCGTAATGATACATATTCCGAGTATCGTGCCAATTTATCTGGAGCTCGAAAGTAATTAGCTAACATGTGTGGCAATACCTTGAATGTAGCTTACCTGTCGAGAAGCAACTACACAAGTTTGACATCTCCATCGAACCCCAAAAATTCCTTAAAGTCCTGCCCCTTGTAAATTCAGTGTCAATGCTCACTCTCGTTTTACTCCGTTCTCTGTCCTGTGTCTTTTAGCAAGTCTTCAAATTTTGGCGAAGCAAAATTTATTTTCCTGTGTTCATGTCTAACATGGATGTTCATATTCCCCCGGCTGAACAAGTAGCCATGTCCCAAACTCATGCTATAGGTTAAGCTAGAAAGGGATGGGTAGAGCTGAGAGGACCACTCAAAATATAAACATACATTTTTTTGATAGTTCATGGGAGGCTAAGCGTTTACACTTTTAGGGGATGTAAACCCATGAATGGCGTACTTATAGTCAGGGCAGGTCTAGGCATAGGTGAAGATCACCATGATGAGATCGCTCTTGTAGACAGGAGTGTCAGTAACGGTCGTTGAGCGCATTACCGCGGAGACGTAGCGCACGTGGAGGCCCACACTATTCTCCGTGGCATCCATGCACAACTCACCACGCGCCCCACCGATTGTGAGAACCACACATTATAGTGACCACGAGGAGGTTACCTCGTGTGACTCTACCCTGCCTAGCAATCAGGCCAATTTGGTTGTTTAGGAGACCTGGCTGGAGTCACTCAGCACGCCCTGGATTCGACTTCATGACTCCAGGGGTGGTAGTCAGCGTCAATACTCGCTGAGCTATCTAGGCCCCTGCTATCTAAACATTCTTAAAACATGATTTATTTACTTGTCAAGCAAAATGGGATAAGATATTAAATATTGTTTTAGGATAAATCTGACAAAATTTAGTGAACTTTAGACTTAAAACAAGGAAAAAAAAATCTGCCAATGGTTTAAGCAAAATAAACTTGTTTTTCCTTTGAATTAAGTTTTTTTTCTTTTTCTTTTTTTTTTTTTACCCCATTGGCAAACAGATTTTTCTTGTTTTAAGCATAAATCACAATAAATTTGATTAGATTTCTCTCAAAACAAGACTTAAAATCTTATGCCAGTTTGCTTGTCAAGTAAATAAATCCTGTTTTAAGAATGTTTAGATATTTTAACTGGAAAACAAGACAAAAATACTTGTCTTGAAAATCATTTTTTGATTAGATGCCCTTTATCTCTGCCATTTTCTTTTTTAATCATATTTGTTCTAGATTCAGTCAAATTTGAATTTAAGGAATTAATATATATATATATATATATATATATATATATATATATATATATATATATATATATATATATATATATATATATATACCGTATGTATAAATTAATTCGACTTTTCATTTTAACATGAAATATGTTATCATACACTTAAGATATGGGGTATTTCCAAAAACATTGCACTGTCAAAAACTGAAGTCCTGATTATTGTTTTTTTTTTTTTTTTTTTTTTTTTTTGGTGGGGGGCACTAACAACTTTTAAGAACTTAAGTAATGCATCTCCATGCAAATTATGTATTACAATATTCACTTTATTTATTTATTTATTTTTTATTCCAATTACATTTTCTTAGGGGTGTGGCCAATTAAATTCAAATTTCAACTCATGAATTCAAAGCAAGCCAATTCTAAAATTCTGAATTTTGCCCAACCCTGAAATGTACACTTTGAAGTCATTGTCCCTGTTCTTTGTCATTTGAATGTTTTGCATTAAAGGTGCTGTAAGAAGTTTCAGCTGTTTTGCTTACTTCTGCCATTTTGATAACTTCAGTCACATGCCCTTCCTGTGATTTCTCACAACACCTACAGTTGTTGCCAAAAATATTGGCACCCTTGGTAAAAACGAGCAAAGAAGGCTGTGAAAAAATCTGCATTGTTTATCCTTTTGATCTTTTGATCAAAAAAATGCACAAAAATCTAACCTTTAATTGAAGTAAAACAATTGAAACAGAGGAAATATCTCATTATTAAATAAATATTTTTCTCCAAAACATGTTGGCCACAATTATTGGCACCTTTAGAAATTCTTATGAGTAAAATATATTTGAAGTATATTCCCATTCATATTTAAAACATTTTAGTACACCCGGGTGACAAGGAACATTAAATTGTTCAGCTATGACTTCCTGTTTCACAGGGGTATAAATATGAGGTAACACACAGGTCAAATTCCCTTAATCATCAATCACAGTGGGTTAGACTAAAGAATATAGTTCTGATGTGCAGCAAAAGGTTGTTGAGCTTCACAAAATAGGAAGTGGCTATAAGGAATTAGCCAAAGCACAAGTTCCAATCAACTGGAGATCTTAAGAATCGGTCTACATTTACATTTTACATTTACATTTATTCATTTGGCAGACGCTTTTATCCAAAGTGACTTACAAAAGAGGAAAACATAAGCGAATCATCTTAAGGAGACAGTGGTATGAAAAGTGCTGTATTACAAAGTTTCACTTGAATCATAATAGTATTCAAAACAGAATAAAGTGCAACAGGAATTTTTTTTTATTTTATTTATTTTTATTTTATTTTTTTAATGACTGGTTAAGTGCTCGTGGAAAATATGTGTTTTTAGTCGTTTTTTGAAGACAGAGAGTGAGTCAGCTTCACGGATGGAGTTGGGAAGGTCGTTCCACCAATGTGGTACGATGAAGCTGAAAGTCCGGGAAAGTGTTTTGGTGCCTCTTTGTGTAGGTACAACAAGGCGACGTTCCTTAGCTGACCGCAGGCTTCTAGTGGGTGCGTAGCTCTGCATAAATGATTTTAGATATGCTGGAGCAGACCCAGTGACTGTTCTGTATGCCAGCATCAGAGCCTTGAATTTGATACGTGCATCAACCGGCAGTCAGTGGAGACAAGGAATGGTGTAACATGTGCTCTCTTAGGTTCATTAAAGACCAGACGTGCTGCTGCATTCTGGATCATTTGCAGGGGTCTATTTGTGACAAGTGACTGGACAAGCAGTTGTGTGGCATGTTCAGAGAGGAAGGGTCTTATCTTCCTGATATTGTAGAGTGTAAATCTACATGATCTTGCAGTCTTTGAGATGTGGTCTGTGAAATCTAGTCTGTTGTCGATGGTTACCCCTAGATTTCTGACTGATTTGGAAGGCGTTACTGTAGTTGCACCCAGCTGCATGGTGATGTTGTGTTCAACAGCAGGGTTGGCTGGAAAGACAAGGAGTTCAGTCTTGGCTGGGTTGAGTTGCAGGTGGTGCTCCTTCATCCAGGCTGAGATGTCCGCCAGGCAGGTAGAAATTTGAGCAGTCACTGTGGTGTCGTTGGGCTAGAAAGACAAGTAGAGTTGCGTGTCATCAGCGTAGCAGTGGTAAGAGAAACCATGTGCCTGAATGATGGGTCCCAGTGATGTTGTGTATATAGAGAAGAGAAGTGGCCCAAGCACTGATCCCTGAGGTACCCCAGTAAGTAGCTGATGTGGCTTGGATACCTCACCTCTCCAGGCTAACTTGAAGGACCTACCTGAGAGATAGGAATTAAACCTGTCAAGCACAGTTCCTGTGATGCCCAGTGAGGAGAGGGTAGAGAGTAAGATCTGATGGTTGACTGTCTCAAAGGCTGCAGAAAGGTCCAGCAGAATCAGGACGGATGATCTGGATTCAGCTTTCGCCCATCTCAGGGACTCAGTGACAGACAGCAGGGAAGTCTCAGTGGAGTGTCCACTTTTGAAGCCTGACTGATTGTCATCCAGCAGCATGTTCTGTGAGAGATAGGCAGAGATTTGATTGAAAACTGCCCTTTCAAGTCTTTTTGCCATGAATGGGATGAGAGAGACTGGTCTGTAGTGTTCTATTTGTGTGGGATTAAGTGCGGGTTTCTTCAGCAGTGGGGTTACTTGAACCTGCTTAAATGTAGTGGGAAAAGTGCCTGTAAGTAGAGATGTGTTAATTATGTGTGTGAGTGCAGGTAGGATGGACAGAGAAATGGCCTGGAGAAGGTGAGAAGGAATGGGGTCAAGGGAACAGGTGGTGGGGTGGTTGGAGAGGAGGAGTTCAGAGACCTCAGTGTCAGTCAGAGGAGAGAACATAGAGACAGAAGAGTTGCATACAGGAGACAGGTGTTTGACAGGGTGTGGTGCTGAGAATGTATTGCTGATGGTTGTAACCTTATTAGTAAAAAATGTGGCGAAGACATCTGCTGTCAGTGATGTGTCTGGTGGTGGAGGGGGAGGGCAGAGAAGTGTGTTGAATGTTCTAAACAAGCTGCGAGTGTCTGTAGTGCTGTTGATCTTGTTCTGGTAATAGGAAGTTTTTTTCAGATTGATACTTACCTAGATCTGCTGGATCTTTAGATTTCCGCCATCTCCTCTCAGCTGCCCTCAGGTCAGTCCGGTGTTCACGAAGGACGTCAGTGAGCTAGGGGCTGGGTGGTGTAGTACGTGCTGGCCTAGAGGAGAGAGGACAGATGCTGTCTAGACAGGTTTTTAAAGTAGAGCTTAGTGTGTCTGTGGCAGTGTTTACATCCAGGGTGGAAAATACATTATGTGTGGGAAGATAGAGACAGCAGTGGAAAAGCGTGACTGTGAAAGAGAACGGAGGTTACGGCGAAAGGAAACCAAAGGTGGAGTCTGTTTTAATGTAGATGGAAGAGTCATGTTGAATTGAACAAAGTAGTGATCAGAGACATGTAAATGAGTAAAAAGAATATTTGAGTTGGTACAGTTACGTGTAAAAATGAGGTCCAGCTGGTTGCCCGATTTGTGAGTTGCTGTAGTGCTTAGTCTTTCCAAGTCGAATGAGGCCAGAAGAGCATTAAGTTCAGTGGCCTGGGGCTTGTCTTGGTGTATGTTGAAATCACCAAAATCCACAAGTGGCCTACCATCCTCCAGGAAGGAGGACAGCAGGACATCCAACTCCTCAAGAAAGTTTGTCAGCTGACCTGGAGGGTGATAGATGGCAACAACATGTATTTTTGTGGGTTGCATTGTAGTATTAACATGGAATTCAAAACTAGTATTGTTACATAGTGAAGAGTGTGGTAAAAAATTCCACCCCTACCGGTGTGTCGAGGGGTGTGAGAGAAGGAGAAGTTGTTGGAGAGAGCAGCAGGTGTTGCTGTATCCTGTGGGCGTATCCATGTTTCTGTCAGTGCCAGGATGCTGAGGGTGGACTGCGTGGCAAAGGCTGGAATGAAGTCAGCTTTGTTCACAGCTGACTGGCAGTTCCAGGGTCCCACTGAGAAAGAGAGCGGGGCAGGTCTAGAAAAGGACGCGTGTCTATATTGTCTCCACGCACAGTGAGGAGGATAGTTCAAGTGGCCAAAGAATCTCCAAGGATCACAGCTGGAGAATTGCAGAAATTAATTGGGTCTTGGGGTCAGAAAGTCTCAAAAAATATATCAGACATCACCTACATCACCACAAGTTGTTCTCATCCAACAACAAATTCAAGTGTCCTCAGTTTGCCAGACACTACTGGAACTTCAAATGGGACCGGGATTTATGGTCAGATGAAACAAACACACATCAGAATCAACATAAAAATGGTTCACTGACCACAAAATCAAGGTTCTGCCATGGCCATCCCAGTCCCCTGACCTGAACCCCATAGAAAATTTGTGGGGTGAACTGAAGAGGAGAGTCACACCAACATGGACCTCTGAATTTGAAGTTCTGGAGAGATTCTGTATGGAGGAATTGTCTCAGATCCCTTGCCATGTGTTCTCCAACCTCATTAGGCATTATAAGAGAAGACTCAGAGCTGTGATGGCCAATACATTTTGGAGAAAAATATGTATTTAATAATGAGATATTTCCCCTGTTTCAATTGTTTTACATCAATTAAAGGATTTAGAATTTTTTGAATGAAAGATCAAAAGGATAAACAATGCAGATTTTTTTTCACAGCCTTCTTCACTCATATTTACCAAGGGTGCCAATATTTTTTGGCCACTACTGTATTTCAGTGATATCTCAGTGAACCACTTAAATCACCTCCAGCTCGAGACATCCATCAGCCACTCAAGCAGTATCTCATTAGAGCTTTTACTCCAGACATTGGACTCAGCTGTCTGAGCTGGAGTACACATTAATATTTCAGTATCTTGTGTCCAGGATTTCAGAGCTGAATGCATCTCTTTCTGTCCTCCATCTCTGAAAGCCTCTGCTCTCAGTCTTTCCCTACTCACTCCCCCAACACTCCCAACTCTCTCTGTTTCTTACTGATTCTCCCTTGTACAAGTTCACTATCAGATTTAACTCAATGTGACTTAATTGGGGTCTTTTGTTTCTGGAAATGGCTTGCGGGATTGTTTTCTAAACATTGGTCTTCAGAAGGGGCGATCCTCACCCGATTCTTCATATCCATTCTTTACTCCTGAAATCAGCAACCTGGTCTCATAAAATCACGTTACTATACCTACATTTTTGTGAAATTATTTTACATGGCTCATTGTATGCAATGCGGCAATTACCTGGTGAAATTAACACTAGAGGCGCTACAACAACAATTACTTTTTTATTCACTCTCTCACAAATCATGAGGAAAATTACAGATTATTTGTTCATAAACACTTTTCACCCTGTTCCTCACACAATTCTATCTTATGACATCTAAACACTTTTACTATAACACATGGCTTATAAGGTGATACATTTTAATGTTTGCATTACATAACCAACTACATTTACAAGCTTGTTAAAGTACAACAACAAAAAGAGATATAATAATAGAAAGAAAAGTTAAAATCAGGCCACAGTGCAGTGAAAGCTCACTAGGTTCTGGAACGGAGATAGTTATATGCAACAAAGAAAAAAAAAAGAATCATTAATCGTTTATTAAAGAGCCTTATAATAAATTTTGTCAGCCCCATATTTGAGGCATTTGCCGATCCCTGACACAACTGGACCTGTTAATGTACAACATTAAAATGATCTCTTTCTTTCTAACCATCTATTATAAATATCTATTACAGCACTTTTAATGAGGTGACTCTGACACATTGTTGTCTGTATTTAATGAACAGTGTGTTTCAAAATCTGTTCTTTTCTCTATCTAGTTTAGTAATTGTTTAGTGATCTATCCAGATTCCATTGTTTTTGGCAATCCCTATCTCTCGCTGTTTTCTTGAGTAAATCCCAGCCCCTCCCCCCCACTAAACTCACCCGTGCCACCTCCATGGGAAAGGGAAGCTGGTTGAGAGTAAAAAATGGCTGCTATGGCAACAAGAGTCCTCGCTTTCCCATGGGTCTCCTTAGCAACTGGTCGCTTAGTACAATGTGCCCAGTGTGCCAAGTGGGCAAATGTGTGTGTATAAGTTACTACTCAACATAGCGTGACTGGGGCATGTCATACATGTGTGTCCAGGCCTGAATATGGCCTTGAAAGCATATGAGCTTGATTTATTTATGGGCAGCTGAATTTAAAAGCTCTGACTTTGTCATCATGAACATGGTTACAGTATGTGCACAACATGCAAGGATTTTTGCACTGATATACAGAGTACAGCACATACATGACAATGTTGGCATGTCTACAAATGGATGTCTACATGTTTAAATTCAGCAATATCACATTCTGGAGAACAATTTAAAAGATGATTCTGTCAATTTTGCATGCCGAACATGCATCTCATTTTTTTTAATTTTTTTTTTTTTTTTATTGTGGAATTAATTGAACAGTGAATGTATTAAATTGTGATTAGAGATGTGCAGTGACCTTTAGCATACAGGAAATTAGATTTTTATTGCTGTGAATGAGATTATGCAAAATGCCGCCTCCATTTGTCTTATTGTTTCTTGTCTCCTTTTGTATGTAAAGGGAATGAGGGTTGCAATTTAATCAAATCCACCTCCACCTATGTAGAAAAACAGTCTCTGATAGGGAGCATACAATGTGATCTTATTAGTATTTTATAGGTACAGTATTTGCACGTATTTCTACATAAAGTTTGGTTCTTGTACACATACATTTTTGTATGTTGTAGGCACTGAAATTTACAATATTAATGTATTGGCAGCATCCCTTTTACGTATGATAAACTTCAGAGACGTTCAAAAGTTTACGAATCATTTGAGTTTAATAGAATATTGAATTTATGGAATTCATTGGTTGATTTTATTGTATAAAAAAGATTAATTAAATATGTTTAACCCTTAAATGCATGGGAATTTCACCAAACACTCTTACATATTCGGGTCTTTAGAGACCCGGCACGTTTATCTATAAAAAAATGGATCTACAAAATGCCCAGATAGTGTCAAATTTTCAAAAGACTTTCAAGACATATTTGATATATTTTGATGTTTTATTTTCAGATATCAAAGAGAAAATGCAACAAATCAGGACAAATCTAGAACAGGATTCATTACTTTAATACACTGAAATTACTTGAGATGCAAATGGCTGTCAAACACATATTGAGCTACACATAACACATAAAATACACATAAGCTATACAGAAGCTACAGATAAGTTACACATAAGTATTTTCTCAGGCACTTGTTGAGTCTAAATAGACACACAACTTCCATAATTTCTGTAGTACACCCAAAAAAACAATAGTCATATCATACTGCTCATGTGTTGAACTTGCTATAGTTTACTTCCATGTTGTTTCTTCATCAAATAGCAATGTCAAATGTAAATCAAGTCAATCACTGAAACATTATCGCCACCTTAAGTAAGAAATAGTATGTATATTATGTATGTGTACATACATAAGTAATACTGATAATTCACAATTGTTGCACAGAAAATCAATGTGATATAGTATTTATTTGTATGAATATAGTACTAATTTATTTTGTAATAAACAAATAAATAGATGTCCTGTGATAGTAAACTTTTACAGATATGTAATAATCATTAAAGTATAATTTATGGAAGTGAAAAAAACTATTACATGCTTAGGGTCTCTAATGACGCCATACACTTTTGGTACTGAAACTATAATAAAAAAAAAATAAAAATAAATGAAAAAAAAAAAAAAAAAAAAAAAATATATATATATATATATATATATATATATATATATATATATATATATATATATAGAAATTTTTTTTTTTGCAATTTAGGCTTTTTTTTATGATTTATTTATTTATTTATTGTAAAGCGGAGCCGCGTGGATACAAAAATGGAGGGGAGTGGATACAGTGACACCTGGGACGGAGAGGTGCGGCGACCTTGGTGTGCGCACATGTTAAGTCTCCTGTGTGTTGCGGTTGTACAGAGATGGTTCCACCTCTAGTAAACGAAATTGTGCCCAAAACAAAAAATGACCAAAATGGCAATTGCGAGAGGGGTGGCCAATGGGGTGGCCAGGCTTTGGTGGCCACCCCCTAGTTCCGCCCCTGGATGAGTGGAGATATCTGGAGACCTTTTTCCGGAGAGATTCTCATGACAGGATTGTGACGTGTTCTGAGCAGATTTTGGGTGGGCCGTTGAAAGGGGGATCCCAGGACTAACCCACGTCTGTTCTGCAAATAAGGTCGAGCCAAACTGGCACAGGGCTCTGGATTTTCTGATCTCCTATCTGCCTCTCAGATGCTCGGCTAATCTGGTAAAACTATTTATAACTGTCTACACCACGCTGGCTAGCACCCACACCCACTTGCAGCCTCTTACTCGCCACAGTTCCTGCGAGAAACACAATCCATTCACAATCAACACACAGCCTGCCAAGAATCATCCGGCTCTTCCATTACAATTTAAACAGACTCTGAACCAGGAAAGGTTTTCTTGTCTTAGGTGTGTTAATGCCATTATGGATCCATGCAATTCTGAGAAGGGATTTTACAAGGTTTGTGGGCTTCATGTGGTTGTATTGTGTGCATTATGTACACAATTTAAACACTGATCTAAACCACATTTGTTTATCATCTTTTTTGACATGGCACTCCCCGCTTTTCACAGCCATATTATTACTAAAGTCCACATATCTCAACTAGAGGTTTACCATTGGTTTTGCCGATTAATCGGTGCCAAAAGCTACTTTTGAAACTATCATTATCAGCAGAAATTAATGCCGATACTTCCCCAAAGAGTTTTTTACCCATGTGGCAGCGAAGTTAAATAATAATAATAATAAAAAAAACACACATTTAATAAAATTGATTTTAAAAGCTATTGACTGATTAATCAGTTATCAGCTTTTCCCACTACCCTATTTATCAGTATCTGCAAAATCCAATATTGGCTGACTTCTAATCTCAACAATATTTTTCTGTGGTCAGTAATTTATTTGTGGCAATGGTGCATCATTTGCCACCCACACTTGCTGTCTTACACCTATTTTCTGCTTTGCCAACCAGTGGGGCAGTTCAGAACATTGTGCCATGCCATGCCATATATTTGTCATATGTTTCTTCTGACCTGTACATGTTTTGTTGTAAAAATGGTTCTGTAGCAATCTGTGACAATTGGTAAAGACAAACAAAAAAATTATCTAATGACAAGCTGAGCTTCAAATAAAAAAACACAGATTGTCTCAAAGCTTTACAAGATGCATGATTAAAACCTTCAGTGAGCGAGCACATGGTGACAATGGCCCTCATTCATGAAACACGAGCAGAACTAATTTTTGTATTAATCCTTCGTAAAGCCGTTCTGACATATATTCTCTGATTCATGGAAGTTTTTGTATGTTCAAAACATTAATTGGTACGAAAAATATGTACACCTGCTACTAGGGGTGTAACGATCCATCAATCTGGATCGATGTATCGATTCAACTCGTAAACATCAATGTATATATATATTTTTATGACACACCTTTATTTTGAAGTTCTTTTGCCAGCCACGTCCGTATGCATTTATGTCAGGTGATGCAGCAAACATATGATATTTATCTTGCTTTATAAGCACTAAATATGCTTCTCATATGGCCACAAGGATGTGCGCGGAATGATTGAAGCCTGAAGTTGCGCCACCGCATCACCCCCCCTTCAGACAACTGGAGGGGGCCCACTGAATACGTTTTGTACTGGGCCCAAGAATTTGAATCCTGTCCTCATACCCATGAATCCTGTCATGGGTATGTAAGTATTTTGGATCAAAAGACTTTCTTGATGGTTGTAGGGATGACAGATTGCCACAAGGCAATGAGCTCAAACGACTGATGATCACATGTGTGTGACTTTATTTTTTATATGATTTATTTTTCTGTATTATTTTATTCAACAACTGAAGTACCTTATTTTGTTCTGGATCTCCCAATGTGGATAGATACTGGATTTGAACTTTTCAGAGAGCTCAATAAAATATTCAAATTACTTTTGGTTGCATTTATGAGATGATAAATGTAATTAATTGTGTAAAATAGGCACATAATATCGTAATATCGATCGCAGGCCCCTGAATCGAATTGAAATCACATCGCAGCAGACTTTGAGCTGTCGGCAAACATCGGATCACTGTCTAAGAGAATCGATATAATGTATCGTGATGAAAACTTGCGATTTACACCTCTACCTGCTACCGACCACATGTAAATCATGCATAAGACATCCAAATGTTTTGTGTTCTTTCAGACAAACTGCCATGATAACATTTAGATAGAAGTGAAATTAAACAAGTAATGAAAAAATAACTAATAATTAAATGAGTGAAATTAACCTTAAAAAATAACATAGATTAAGGCAAAAATGTTTTAACCATATACTTAAAGGAATGTTCCGGTTCAATACAAGTTAAGCTCAATCAACATCATTTGGCTATGTTCACACCACAGCTGAATATGGCCCAAATCAGATATTTTCACTCACATGTGACACAGACCTGTTAATAAGATGACAGTGTGAACAGCCCAAAGCACTTTAAATCTGACATTTTCAAATCCGATCTGGGCCACTTTCATATGTGGAAATAAATCGGATACGTATTTGAAGTTTTCCAATGTGTCTTCAGTCTGAACAGCCAGGTCAGATTTAATGTGATTTTTTACATCAATCTAACTGAACATTCCTCAATTGCGCACTTAAATTATCGATTTTACGAGGTCTCGCTTCAGTGGTAATTAAATTCCACCATACGACTGCAAATGACTTCATTTCAAATGACTTTATCCATCCGGTCTTCCATCACCTGCTGAGATTTCTTTAGATAGTCATTAAGTGTCCTATTCGGGTTAAAAAATAATAATAATAACTGCTAATAACAACTTTAATAAGTTCATTTTTTTTTATGTCTTTGTTATACGCATGCGGGTCAGTTTAAGAGTGTCGGCTGTTCATACGTGTGTCTGATATGGGCTACATTTAAAATGTTGTGTGAACAACCTTACAAAATAATCAGATTTGAGCAGAAAATCAGATCTGGGCCACGTTAAGCTATGGTGTGAACGTAGCCTTAGTGGCATAATGTTGATTACCACAAAAGTTTATTTCGACTTGTTCCTCCTTTTCTTTAAAAAAACAGAAATCTTTTTTAATGGGGTCAATTTCTGGAGAGTATAAAGGCAGAAATGTGAAGATTATAATTTTATAAAAGCACTTGCATTAATTCTTCTGTTGAAACGTGTGTATTATTTGAGCTGTAAAGTTGTTTAAATAGTCATTTTTACAGTCGTTTTAGGGTTTAAGTGTTTGACATTACATCGTCATGGTATTGAAGTTGTAAAACTGGCTACAACTTTACACAGAAAAGGTTGTGAGTGATTTTATCACACTAAAATCATATTTACTCACATATCCTTTATGTCTTGTGTCTATACTTTTGAAACTGTGAGTATTTTAACATTCAAAAATTGGTCTCATTCACTTCCATTTTTAAGTGTCTCACTGTAACACAGATTTGTGCTTTTTTTAAAGAAAAGGAATGACGATAATTAATATTATGCCACAAATGCTGTCGATTGAGCTCAACTTGTATTGAACCCGGAACATTCCTTTAATTTACAGCATTTCTTTGGTGTTTGCATTTATTTCTTCAAAGTATAGAGTTTCCCAATTCTGCTTCATAAATTGTGTATAGTTTTTCCAGCAGAATTGCTTTGCATGGGGCAAAAGGTTTGTGGAAAGAATTTCTCTAAAAACAAAATTAATGCCCTAAAATGACTGGTTGGAGAGTTTGAACTCTATAATTTAGGTTTCACTCATTTTGTATAAGCATCAATATATCATCAATTATAGCTCTTTAAGCTATAAACACATATAGCTGGCAGGTGCACACACAATACAACAGAAAAAAAATAGAAAAAGCTGTCATAGCTTACAGCGTTTCGGTCAAAGTCATTTTTCAGGCATTCTATCAATTTCTTTGAAGATTCTTCCAGTTGCAAGGGAAGAATATTACTGTTGCAGTCTTGATTTACTTGAGAAGTTTCTCCAATGATGCTAGCGATGTGCTCAACTGAGCCAGAGAAGGATAATGGTGGTGGAAATCCTCCTATCGGCATGAACTTAACATTTTTACACTAAAACTTAATGTCAAACTATTTTTATTAAGCATCTTGGACTGTTTAATTAATAAAAGAACCTTTAATGACAGCAAAAGCATACAATGTCAGTAAGTTCCTCACTTTCTTTTTAGAAAGAACATGCGAGTGTTTGCTAAATCAATATTTTATGGTGTGAATGCACTCCATAAAAAATAAAAAATAAATGATTACTGCTCGCATATATGTTAAAAGCTTCCTATTCTCATTTACTAGTGAGTCTGAAGCCTTCCTAATATGGCATTTTCATGGGTGTGGATTATGATAATTTTGAATGAACGTGCACACACGTTCTATTTATGTGTTTGGAATACACTAACATACACATGTTTTTACTAACAAATCTGGGGGATACGAAGCGTTCGTAAATCCTGAGGAAAATTTTCATGAAGCTCCATTTTACAAGTAAATTACTTGAAATTTACTCAAATTTACTTTCATGAATGAGGCCCAGTAGCAAGAAAAAAATGTGTGAAAGAAACCATGGAAAAAGTCATGACTTGAGGAGTAGTCCTCTTCTGGCCAACCAGGTGAAATTAATGCTCAACAGAGTAAGTGTATAGCTCTTAAGATATCGTCTCAATTAAAATGAACGTGTCCAGGGTGGAACATGGTCTGTACATGATTGAAATGGTAAGGTCAAAGGCTGTTTAGTCAGAAGGTGGACTATGGTGGAGATGGCTAGTGAACAGGTCAATGTAATGGGTTCCAGCATATACAAACAAGCAGGTTGGGTGTAGTTTGAGCAAACAGATGGAAGGCAAATGGTGTCATGATGAGTCTCATGGTGCTTGTGTGTACCTTTGGGACACATTCCCTAGAGTGAAGGGTGGAGGAGCAGAAACAAAGATGCATCAGTAAACAAAACTGTAGAAGTTAGCTCTGGTAGTAAACCATGGGAAATCCAACTGACTTAGCTATGGCAACCTACCTAAATGGAAGAAGAAAGGCAACCTAAACATGTTTGTTACCTGCAATCTGCCCTCACATCATCGACAAAAGTGAGGAAGCACGAGTAATTGGGGTGTTGGCAGTACCGACATCTAAGTTTACCAAATATTCTGTCTTAGGCACCCACTGCAGCTCTTCAACTTTGGATGTGATAATGGTTAATGTACAGTTGTTTTGTCCTGGACAGTAAAGCTAAGACGTCAGAAACTAAACTTGTCAAAGCATTTTTGAAGGATTTAAATTCATTATTAGAGAAGACTCTGGTGAGGAGGTGTAAATGTGATTATGGAAGGCCAATAGAACTATTAATTTTTTATTTTAGTGTCTAATGAGTGCTCTAGCTGAGCCTCTGAAATGTCCAAATGTAAATTTTCTTTGCAAAAGTGGAAGTGATTTGTTCATTTGTGTCGTCAGGCTGGAGCGTGAGCTGACTGGAGTTTGTGGTTAATTAAAAGTCTCTGGAAGTTTTTTAGTTGAGCAGCAGAAAGTGGAGATGTTGGCTTTATAGTCTTTGACTCAGCTTCTCTTAACTTGTCTCACAGGACCAGGCACAGTGTCAGTGTCAGTTAGCTTACCAAGTGGCTCTTCCCTACTGGACAGGAAAATGGTGGACTGTAAGAAAGTATACAAAATATACAGTAAAACATCCAAAAGAGACATTGAATGATGTCTGAGATTCACCTCTGCATCCATTTATTCTTAATGAACATTCAGCATATGTCATAACTGACTTTTAACCACCATTTTTCAAAGAAATAGTTCACCCAAAAATGAAAATTTGCTGATAATTTACTCACCCTCAGGCCATCCAAGATGTATCTGAGTTTCTTTCTTCATCGAAACATAATTTAAGATTTTTAGGATTTCATTTCAGGCCTCCTCCTTTAAACAATGCAAGTGAATGTACTCCATTTTTTTGACGGTCCAAAATGCATATTTAGGGTGCATCAAAATAATCCACATGACTCCAGTCGAAAAATAAAGTTCTTCTGAACCCAAAAGATTGATTATTTTTAGAACAAAACAATACTTATATAGTTTTTAAATACAAATGTTCACTTCCGTACATCTCTGTGACGCGCGCTCATGAGAGGGTGATGTAAGCTCATTGGTAAGGTCACGCGTCATGTGGAGGAGGAGGCAGGAAGCATGTCATTGTATACAAGAGAAACTTGCACAGACCACAGACCAAGCGCCGTTCACAAACCAAAACATTCCAAAACAATTTCAAAACAATATAAAATAAAATAAAAATCATTTCCAAATAATAATAATTTTTTTTAAAAACCCGTTACTGCAGTAAATAACCATCCTTTATTTTGGAGCAATGCCGTTGCGTTATCTACTTGTGCTTTTTCTTTAGCAGAAATATATAGGCTATATGACTGTCAGGAATTCAAGCCACACAAGTTGTAGTTAGTGAAACCAAGTGCGAGAGCTTTACTGAGATTCACTGGATTTTCAGGGTTTACACAATGAGATCAATGGTACAGGTGATATCACACTGAAGAGAAGCTTCACAAACTGAAGAAGAGGTAACAGGCGAAACAACAGGGTAAGCACTAAACAGATATCGTTGAAGATCAAGAGCAAATACAGACAGGTAAATAAACACTGCGTGAGAGCAGTGCGGTCAAACTAGAGTCCTTTGTACATAAAAAAACTTATTACACATGCAAATACAACAATGACTAAAGGTTTGCATAGCACGCAGACATGATTTTAGTAATGAGATTTCACAGAATGAGTGCCTTTTAACTCAATGAGTCTGCATCGAGTTTGTGTCATTTACATTGCGCCATCTCATTGTGGCCATTTGTAATGTTGTGCTTTGTGTAAATTAGCTCATAATCTATGCATCCGATTACCTTGTGTGTAGGCTTGTTTGAAAGATAATCACCTCCTCTAAATAATGTAAATAATGGTATTTTATATTTTATGTTCCATTTATTTTTCGTAAAGTTATAAGCGAAAATGCGGCATATAAGCAACACCAATATAATTGTCAAAGAAATATACTTAGCTATTACTCGCTATATTTTTGTCTGTGAGTAAAAGAAATAGGCTGGTTGTATTCTACTCTTTGAGAGCTTTCCAACAACATATGACACATGGCTATGTGATCAGTTTGATATTTTTACTAATTGCAATAATACTGTATGTACAGTGATTTAAAAAAAAAATTATCAAAATGGAACACTTCTGATTTGCTTGCAAATTTCAAAGTAATTGTTCAGTTTTGGTCATAATGTCTACATGCATTGTAAAGTTGATCTTCTAATCTTTCAAACGATACCGATTTTGTGTTTGTCAAGACCGTAGTTTTTTTCTCATGGGTCCATCCAAGCATAAAAGGGTTAAAGCGCACCACACACCCTTTCAATTAATTGTATGCCATTGCTTTGAGGTGTTGTTGATGCATTGGTTTGTATTAGATTACAATAACTGCAAAATATTGAGAGTCTTTTGTTTTAAATAGTTTTGTAATACTGTTCATGCGAGTAAGTGAAATAATGTGCATAGTTTTTGATTATTTGCCTTAATGGCAACTTGAGCTTTTTGATGTGGATGTTCACGTTTTAGTGGTGTTTTGTGCTGAGATGAAATTGTTAGGGATGTTTGTGTGAGGCAACATGTTCAGAGGTTGCACTAGAAAAAAATCTTTATCTGTCACTCTAACAGACTGAGTTGTAAAATTTCTGTTATGATCTATTTTTATCCATCATACTTGTTTTCATTTTATAAGTACTAGGGCTACAATCAGGGCTTAGCATCCATTATATATACATGACAGTAGATAGGCCTATATGATATATTTTAACTCATGCTTGAGTTCTAGGGTGAAAGTTCTACCTTTCAATTTTTTTTTTTAAAGCTCATACAAACTGTACATGCAAAAGATCACAGAACTTTTGTCAGTGTTCCTGATATCAACATAAAGTGTCACAGATGAAAAGCACATACATCTGTGAAGCTCATTTAATACATTTATAACTCTAAAAAAAAGAGAATTCTGCTCTAAACGCAATGTTTGCACTTCTATTAAATGCATGTATAATTGGCAGAAATGATGCACTGCTTATTTGGTGCTTTCTTTTTGTTATTATATATTTTTGCGCTTTATTATCAAGCATTAACACACTGACGTAATGATTGATGTGTGCAGTCATGAAGTCAGAGACCCCCTACTTGAAATCCGAACACAACTGGTCAAAAGAGATGCATATTACCAGGTGTAAATGGCGATGGTGACTGTTAGTACGCATCTTAATGCATCTTAATACCAGGGAATAAACAGGGCACACACACACACAGAGGGAGTGTGTGTCTGAGAGAGGGTTAAGTCAAAACTGATGCACTAGGTTAAACTGATTTTCTTGCTTCTTTTTTATCTGTCAAAATTACGGACAGCATTTGGAATTATCCATCAAGGTAAATGACATGACTGAGAATTTTCTGTTAACGCAACCCCTGGCATGTGGGTTTAAGTGATTGTTTGTGCCCCAGCAGAAATAATGAGCCTGAGATGCCACTTCCTGGGAGAGCATGTAGATATACCATCATAACATCACCAGAGTAGCGCTATGTTTTGTGCTGTATTCACAGATACCAATACTCGTATTCCTTAAGCATATTTATTTAAATGATATTTAAACAATAGGCTACATGCACATATTATTTCAAGTCCTCCACATGCTCTTTGAGGTATTATTAATGATACATTTATTAATTGATTGTTAATTTTCATGACAATCGATTATGAACATTTCTGAAAATTTACATTCCTAGTATCAACCTATTACAGTTTTACTGAGTGAGAAACTGCTCCAACTGATTCAGTGAGCAAGTTAGTTGTTCAGCTGATTCAGTCCAGTTTGCGAACTGATTCAGTCCATTTTGCTAACCAGTGTGACCGATTTATTGAAAAGAAGCTCCTCAAAAGAGTAGTTCCTTCTCGAATTGAACATTGCTAATTCTGATTCTAAAGAGATAACAGAGAATACTGTACAGGACTTGATTGCTAAAATATTGTCAAGGAAAATGTAACGGTGCAGTGTTTGACTATGCTACCTAAATAAATCAATCAGTTAATCAATAAATTAGCTTAGCTATTGAAAAGCTTTTAAAAACAGCAACCTGCCATGCTACTGAGAAAAATACTGTAGTTAAGCAAATACTTGTAGCAACGCTGCTGCCCAGTGTTGGCGATTACACCAGATGCTGTCCCATAGTGTCTGGGTTTCCACTTCTTTCCAATACACTCATGGGAAATCGGATTTGTTGCCTTTATTCCTATGGTTCATTGAACACAGTAATTTGCCTTAATTTACTTAAATTATGTTTTTATCTACTGTTCATGTCTTTATTGAAACATTCACAGTGCAGGGCAGAAAAAGCATGTGAACCCTTGGATTAAATAATTGGTTTACCCCTCTTTTGGCAGCCATAACCTCTACCAAATGTTTCGTGTAATTGCTGATCAGACCTGCACAACAGTCAGGAGGAATTTTGCACCATTCCTTTTGACAAAATTCTTTCAATTTAGCAATATTCTTGGGATGTCTGATATGAAGTGCTCTCGAGGTCATGCCAAAGCATCTCAATCGAGTTGAGGTCAAGATTTTTAATGAATGGTCTTCCTACCATAAGAATACTGTTCTAACACTGAGTTCATTTCCTTTTCCTCTCTTAATTCTAGAACTCCATCCGTCACAATCTGTCCCTGCACACACGCTTCATCCGTGTGCAGAATGAGGGAACGGGCAAGAGTTCCTGGTGGATGCTTAATCCTGAGGGAGGCAAGTTGGGAAAAGCCCCCCGCCGCCGAGCCATCTCCATGGACAACAGCACCAAGTACTTAAAGAGCAAAAGGCGAGTGAGCCGTAAGAGGAATCCTGGGAAAGCCAAGCAGGTTGCAGAGCCACCGGTGGGATTCTGTAGCTCTCCAGAGCATTGTAGTCCCACTACAATGTCTGGGACTGGTGGGCCAGTGGTTAGGGAGGACTTTCACACCTGGAAGGATCTCCATTCACATGCCAGCTCTTCAGCTTCAACTCTTAGTGGTTGCCTGTCACCCATCCTAGCTGAGGTGGAACTGGGAGAGCCTGAGGAGGTAAGGTTATCTTGCTCCACGTCTCCACACCTCTACCCCAGTCCCTCTAGTGCCCACTCACCTGCATCCCACTGCAATGCAGATCTCAGGGCGACCATTACCTACCAACAGCACCAGCCAATGGGCCATCAACACCCTTCTTACCACTACAACAGTGATTCAAAAAGCCAGGGCTCCAGCTGCGACTCAGCTTATGGCCAGCCAAGTGTGGGCATGCTTCTCCCTCATCCCTCCATGCAGACTTTTGAGGAGAGCACATGCTTCTCTGGTAGTATGCAGGCCTACACGAGCTCCAGTACCTTGCAGAGTCTGCTGACCAGAGGACCCCAGTTCAATGTCAAGGACAAGATACTGGGGAAGGAGAATGTGGTCCACTCCATGATGGTTGCTCAAGGCAATAGGGCAAGATCCAGCAGTAGTCAGCATGGTCACAATAATGCTCCTGCTCCTGACTCTTCCTCCAAACCATCTCACAGCCACAACATCATTCAAAGATTGAGCCAAGACCATCACCATGCAGCAGTGCATTCTCAACCCAGTGATGGACACATGCAGTCATACATTCATAAATCCCCTTACCTATACAGCCCTCAAGCCCAAGCACATCTCTCAGCATCCACCATGCTACCCCAAAACCTTGCAGGCATGCAGGAAATCCTACAGGACACCTGCCACCTTGAAACAGCCCCGTATCCACTCCCCCTCCTCAACATTTACTCCAGTCCACATCAGCACAGTATGCCTGAAGGACCATACCATCAATCTCAGGGGGCAGGGGAAGGGTACCAGTACCAACAACCCCATCAGCTCTATCCTCATGAGTGGCTGCCAGCTGACCCTGAAATGGACATGTTTCACAGAAGCCTGGATTGTGACATGGAGTCCATCCTCCTCCATGGCATTCTAGACTCAGGAGGGGAGAATGACTGCAATTTTGACTCCTCATTGGCACAGGGAATGGGCATGGGCTTTGGATTCACAGGTACGCAGCAGAACCACAACAAACAGAGCTGGGTTCCCGGATAAACACAATACCCCTTGTAAATTACTTGAATATTACTAGAGGCACTACAATCTAGACACCAACCAGCATTCCCTAATGAAAAGACCAGTTTGAACCAGTAATAATCTCCTGGCTGGTTCAAGCGGGTTTATGCAGGTTTGGTTCTGGTCTGTCTGTTGCATCAGCCATGTTGTACACCAGCAAAAAGTGCTGGTCAACCAACATTCTGTTAGACCAAGGCAGGCTTGCTGATTAAGCTAGTTAAGAAGCCTGGTAGGGACACCAGCTTCTCATGCTGGGAACAAGCACAGCTGTACTTTTCAACAAACGTGGGGTCCCACCCACAGCCCTATTCAGGGTGATTACACTGTGCTGACACTCATCAAATCAAGATGATATCTGTCTGTTTGTGAAAATCTGTCTTTGGATTTCCATGTTGTGTGTTCATGCATTGAAACCTGCTCTGTCTCTTATATTTTCTCTTTGTCTCAACCCCCTTCAATATCATTGACTGAACTGTGATGACAATCTGTGATATGTTGCTCAACATTAATATTTTTTCTTCAGTTAAAATCTAACACTGAACTATGAGCACTTTAACCGCATCAAGCAAATCCATGTTTTTAATAAACGAGGGCAGCAAATAACATGGAAGGACAAACAAATGAAATGTAGCATTATTTATCATATTGCCTAGAGCTGCCAACTCATCAGACATCTGACCTTGTGATGTTCCTAATGAAGTTATTAGATTTTGTTTCATTTCATCAGTAACTGAACCATAAGAAATGTATATTCTTTGTCTTAAGTGGGCCTCAGTAACTTGTTAAATTCTCATCACATATTACTTAAACTCCCCCCTCCATCCCTCAATTTTCTATTGACAGCAGCTTGAGTGAAATTCAGTGTGTTGTTTTTAATCTCCAAATTGATGCTGAAGTGATGCATCATTATTGCAAACTGAATGCAGCCCTCCTATCTAGAGACCAGAATATCATAGAGACCTAGAGGTGGGCTCTCTTGATTTGGGACAGCCTCTAAGTAAGCAAATGCTTAGTAACCATCCAGAGCCACCTAGCAATTCTCTGGCAACCCACATCACCCTAGTATCATTGAGGTGACTTTTGCATGGGCAAGCAACACTCATTTTGTTCAGAAATCAAGTTGACATTAAAATCTGACCTCTTTTTTATTACCCTGTTTTATCCTGTATTTCTAAGAAAGATTATAGGCTGAACTGATGGTTCAGTGACATTTCAATACCAGGTTTAGTAAATACACAATTTCTCCTGGGTGCTATACAGTGCTCAGCCGTGTGTGTGTGTGTGTGTGTGTGTCTGTGTGTGTGTGATATATATATATATATATATATATATATATATATATATATATATATATATATATATATATATACATATATATATATATATAGAGAGAGAGAGAGAGAGAGAGAAAGAGAGTGGTTTCCATAACTACCTCTCATACTTCACTCCCAAGCTCTTTGCTTTTGCCCCTGGAGTAAAGCAGATAGGATTGAAATGGTGTCTACAATTATTCCAAAAGATCAAGTGCATCTTACTCCATCAAACATCTCCCTGTTTCAACATCATTCCTCTGCTTAGGTGTTGTGGCAGCATTTTGTGTCAGTTAATACTCCCACACATATAGACCACCTCCTGTTGATTTATTATTTGACTGTTTTTATAACTGGAGTGTCACTCTAAATAGCTTATACTGTATTACATTATGATACAGGGAAACTATGAGGTTGCTCAATTCTACTATGAACTATAAAACGAGAAATAAATTAAGACAGTCTATGAAAGTTATGCATCAAAAATACTCTTTTTGACTCTGTGTGACTCTCTTTCCACTGGTTTCTGTGTTTAAAATCAAATCATGTTTTCTTACTGTGCTCTGGCTCTTATTTTGTACAAATTAAACATATATTAAAAATATTGTATTATAGTTTTTAAGAATTTATGTGAAGTTTAGAAGTTTATTTATTTAATTCCTTTTTTGTTTGTTTGTTTGTTTTTGTTAAGAGAATGTTTATCATCATTTGGTGACTAAATAAATGAAAAGATAATATAAACTCTGCTCTGCTCTTATTATTTGCTCTGTGTTGTGTAATAGCCTACAACAGAACCATTAAAATGCTCAGGTGTGTGTGCGTGCGTGCGTGTGTGTGTGAGTCTGTGTGTGTGGGTCTGTGTGTGTGTGTGTGTGTGTGTGTGTGTCTGTGTGTGTGTGTGTGTGTGTGTGTGTGTCCATAATTAAAATCGCTTAAAAAATATACTAAACGATGTTTTATTGAAAATGTAAAAATGCATAAAGTTTTTTGAGAGAGTTAGGTTTAGGGGTTGGGTTAGGGTTAGGGGATAGAATCTATAGTTTGTACAGTACAAAAATCATTATGTCTATGGAGAGTCCTCATAATGATAGCTGCACCAACATGTGTGTGTGTGTGTGAGTGTCTGTGTGTGTGTGTGTGTGTGTGTATGTGTGGTCAGGTTTAAGTGGTTAATGAGGACTTTTTTTAGGTTACAAACTGGTAATTACAAGGGTATTGTGCTATAAATGTGGTTTATGAGTACATTTCTAGTGTCCCCATAATTCAAATCACTTAAAAAACATACTAAATTATGTTTTTTTTTTTTTTTTTTGAAAATGTAAAAATGCAGAAAGTTTTTTGTGAGGGTTAGGTTTAGGGGTAGGGTTAGGGGATAGAATCTATAGTTCATACAGTATAAAAATCATTATGTCTACGGAGAGTCCTCATAAGCATAGCTCGGGTTGAGGGTGGATGTGAGGGGATGGCATCCCCCTTGTTGCAAGAAATAACAAAAAATCATCCCCCTTGTAAAACCACTGTCCCCCCTTACCATCCCATTTAGATTAATTGTGTCATGTATTACTTAGAACTAATAATGCAAGTAAAATATTTAATTTTCTAAGTTTGATAAATAACAGACTTTAAATAACGGTGATTTGCCGGTCAGAATTAGATTTCGACATGTGTAATGTTGCCAGATTTCTATAGGTGAAATCACCCTATCAAATCTTGTCATTTGAACAGTTAGGAAATATTCTGCAGGGTGACACTTTAGACACACAGTCTGGCAACCATGAGCACGTGAGCTCTCTCTCAACTGCGAAAAGACGGCGGTTTTCTGAAAACACTGGCAGATATGTCAGAGTTTAGCGATGGGTTGATTTGTCCTTCCTAGTGTTCACATGAAAGTTACACCACTGAAGGTAATGCAAGTTTTCGAAGAGAGAGAGAGAGAGAACAGAAGGTAAGATATTGCTATGATGAGAGTTTTTAACTAAAAAATAATCCGGGGTTTCACTCATAAAACACTTTTGTGTGTAGAACGTCTCGGTTACGTATGTAACCTCGGTTCTCTGAGATGAAGGGAACAAGACATTGCGTAGTTACGCATATGGGGAGTGCCTTCATACATGACCTAGTTGAAACCTCTCTACAATAATGCCAATATTCTAATATTGGCTATGGTGTTTGAGCCCTGCCTGTTTTGCCGTGAAACTGTCCGCTATAATAACAGGCGCACAGACACCATTCCACCATTTTTTGACTGAGAACAAGGAGCGCATCGCTCGTACCTCAAGAACTCTGAGTCTTGTAGTGCGGCTAGCGTTCGCAATGTCTCATTCCCTTCATCTCAGGGAACCGAGGTTACGTACGTAACCAAGACGTTCCCTTACGACTCAGTACACTTGACATTGCGTAGTTACGCATATGGGGAACAGAATCCCATCATGCCGCACTACACGACATAACTTCCCAGAGAAGAAACATGACGGTGCAGTCTTGTGGGATGGCGACCGACATGAGCATGCCGCAGTGAGTGATCCTCATGATGGCCAGGAGGAGAGCACTCATAATGAATATATGAACTAGTCATATAGTATGAATTAACTCCTTATGAACCCAGTCGGGAAGGGTGTATATTTATAATGAAAGAGCTTGCATCTTTATGGTAAATTATAACGGCCTGATGCAGGCGGTTGTGCAAATGATGTGGAGCCCATTCTTAAAGGGAAGGGCATAAGTATATATATATATATATATATATATATATATATATATATATATATATATATATATATATATATATATATATATATATACATATTTGGCTAATGAATAACAAGTGCTCTAAACAGAGAGGACTTGTGAAAAAAGAAACGTTACGTCTAGGTTGTAAAACCTTGCGAATGTGTTTTGAGAGGACCATCCTGCTGCAAAACACATGTCTTGTAAGGACACACCATTCGTCCATGCCCATGAGGAGGCCATGCCTCTAGTTGAGTGTGCTTTAACGCTAATTGGGCAAGTCTTACCCTGCGACTCATAAGCCAGAGTAATTGCATCGACAATCCAGTGAGAGAGCCTTTGTTTCCTTTTGTGCGTCCTCCATAGCATATAAAGAGCTGATCAGACAGTCTGAACAGGCAAGTATGCTCAACATATGCATGTAGTGCCCGTACAGGGCATAACATTGCAATGATTGTTCCTCATCCGAATTAATAGGAGGAGGGAAGAAGGCCTGAAGGTGAACCACCTGCGCTTTGATGGGCGTGGTTAGGACCTTGGGTACATAGCCTTTCCTGGGTTTGACAGTGGCTCTTGAAAGACCGGGGCCAAACTCCAGACATGAATTGTAGACTGATAGTAAATGCAGGTCACAGACCCGTTTTACTGAGGCCATAGCCAGCAGTAGTGCGGTCTTAATGGAGAGCATGCGCAGTTCTACAGAGTCCAAAGGCTCGAGGGGAGCCCTGCAAGAGCTTTTAGGACTAAAGTTAAGTCCCAAGTTGGGACTGTAGCCGGCCGAGTTGGGTTTAATCGTCTTGCTCCTTTAAGGAACTTTATGATTAAATCATGCTTGCCTATAGAGGCGCCGGCTTCATGTGCATGCTACGCAGATATAGTTGCCACATGCACTTTGAGCATTGACAGGGTGAGTCCTACGTCTAATCGCTCTTGAAGAAATATTAGAATTTCATGTATGGGGCAGTTTACTGGGTCCTTGCCATGTAAGAGACACAAATCAGTGAACACCTTCCATTTTAGTGTGTAGAGGCGTCTCATGGACGGTGCTCTGGCCTGTAAAAAGCTATACAGCATCTCCATCATTTCCAGAAACCATGGTTGGTTGGGCCATTTCGGCGCAACTAATAGAACCGTTTCCTTGTCTTCTCGGACTTTGCATATGACAGAGTGAATAAGGCATACCGGGGGAAATGTATATTTGCGTTTGTGTGCCATTGCATCCATTCCCAGCGGGGCTTGGGACTTCGAATAACAGAGTTGACAGTGGGCATTCTCCACTGAGGGAAATAGATCAATTTCTGCTTTGCCGAATATTTCCTAAATCCTCAGTACATGAAGTAGGATGAAGTCTCCATTCGCCCGGTATCTCAACAGTGGCGGTGAATGAATTGCGCCTTGGCTGTTTATATATTCCACAACTGTCATGCTGTCTGAGCAGACCAGGACATGACAGCTCGCTATTTCTGACTGAAAGCCTTTAAGGCTAGAATTACAGCCGATAGCTCTAAGCAGTTGATGTGCCACGCCCTCCTCACACCTGTCCAGGTGCCGAAAGTCGGGCGTCCATCACACACCGCCCATCCGTGGTCACCACTTTCCGCCTGACAACTTGGGACTTCGAGTACCAGAGGGGACAGTGGGTATTCTCCACTGAGGCAAACAGATTGATTTCTGCTTTGCCCGATATTTCCCAAATCCTCAATACAGTTTGAGGGTGAAGTCTCCTGAATTCCGCCTTGGCGGTTTATATATGCCACAACTGTCATGTTGTCTGAGTGAACCAGGACATGACAGTTTTATATTTCTGATTGAAAAGCCTTTAAGGCTATAAATACAACCGATTGCTTTAGGCGCTGCATGACAACTTGCCCCAGTGCGACACCTCGTTGGTAAAATGCAGGAGCTGTCTGTGGTGCTAAAGCAACTATACAGCGGCTGGATATAGTGATGCGCATGCGCCCTTGGCGCTTCAGCCAGCACTGAAGAGGTCTCATGTGTAAGAGACCTAATGGAATGCCGCCGCCATAAATCCCAATGCTTTCTGAAACAGTTTCAGAGGAAGTGTTCTCCCCAGTTTGAACTGAGATGGACAATGTAGAATGGCTGAAGCAGTAAGTCTCTGTGCTGGCATAACAAAGCCTCTGATTGCGCCAGTAACAGCCAATCGTCAAGGTAGTTCAAGATGCGTACGCCGCTCAGTCTCAGAGGGGTGAGAACCGCATCAATGCACTTTGTGAATGTGCGAGGAGCCAGAGACAGTCCAAAGGGCAGGACTTTGAATTGATACGCTGTTCCCTCGAACACGAATCTCAAAAACATCCTGTGATGTCGTACAATTTAGACATGAAAGTGCGCATCCTTCAGATCTATCGAAGCAAACCAATCGTGTGGGTGTATATGCGATAAGATCCGTTTCTGAATAATCATTTTGAATGGGTGCTTTATGAGTGCGTGATTTAAATGTCTCAGATCCAGGATTGGCCAAAGCCCGCCGTCTTTCTTTGGAACAAGAAAATAACGGCTGTAAAACCCTTTTTGTGCTTGACAATTTGGCACAATCTCTGTCGTGTATTTCATGATGAGACTGTATTTCGGCTCGTAACACTGGTGCATCTTCGGACGAAACTGTGGAAGACAGAACGCCGTTGAAACAGGGTGGCCAGTGTGCAAAATTGGATCGTATAACCATGTTAGATCATTTTTGCACCCATTCTGAAATACCCGTTAGGGCTCGCCATGCATCCGCGCAGAGGGCAATTTGGTTTGCTCACTATATGATATGATGCGACGCTCATGTGTGTGCTTTGAACAGGAAAAAGGGGCTCTTTATTGAGAATGTGTGAGCATCTCGTGCATTTGCAACGAATGCTGTATTCTTTTTTGCACTTATTGCATTTTTTTTATTGCATTTATTTGAGTGCAAGACACAGAAACAACATTTTGAACAATATTGTGAATAACAATATTCCTTTCCCGACAAACAATAGTGGGGAGATGGGGAACAGTGTTTTGTGTCTCCAATCAAGCCTTTTTTGGAGCAGACCCGGAGGGAACCGCAGGCTCTGCTTTCTGCTTCAAAGGGTTGTTCCCATCAGGAGCGCTTTTGCTGCGCGTGCTGATACGCAGGTGCCGGTGAGGCAGCAGGAATGGGGCTTTTAGTCGGGCGCTGGCTCGAAACAGAGCAAGGGCAAACTGGCTGTGACATACTCCGTTTGGGCATAAAGTGCCTCATAGCCTGTGACTGCTGCTGAATCGCAACGTAATGCTCAGCAAACTTATTCACAGAGCTGCCAAAGAGGCCGGCTGGAGACACTGGAGCATCCAAAAGAGTGGCTTTTTCCTTATCACTCATTTCTGTGAGGGTCAGCCATATACGTCGATCCAGAACTGCCAGGTTGACCATGGACTTGCCGATGGCCTGCGCAGTGACTTTCGTGGTATGCAGCGTTAAATCTGTTGCGGTGCAGAGCTCTTTGAATATCTCTGGATCGAAGCCGTGCTCGTCCATTTGCCTGAGGAGCTTGGCTTGAAATACCTGGCGCACCGCCATTGTGTGGAGTGCTGAACCAGCTTGTTCTGCTGCTGAGTATGCTTTTCCCGCCAGTGCAGACGTTTGTCGACACGGTTTGGAAGGATGTATGTGGCGTGACTTCCATGCCCTGTTACTCGCTGGGCAGAGGTGTGCCGCTTTAATAACCGTTTTCTTCCCCATGATCCACATTAAAGAGGAAGGCGTCACTGCGCGAGCGCGCCATATAAGGTCATGCACCAGGATTTGGATAGTTCGTTATGAACTTCGGGGATGAATTGGGGCAGATTTGCAGGATGCTGCCATTTGAAGGTGTCCGGACTGCCGGAATCATTCATCAAGGCGAGACTGTTCAGGTTCCTCTGGGGGAGACCACTCAAGGTGAAGCTCTTCGACCGCCCTTGTAAGGACGTGGCACATCTCCCTGTCATTGACGCGTGCACGTTCCTCACCCTCGCTGGGGGGAGGGGCGGCAGCCTCATCCACTGACCACTCGCCTGATGCAGCGAGAGACATAATGACATTGTTATTATTATCCCCAGTGTCAGAACCGCTGCACGAGACGAGGCCGCCCGCTCTTTCAGAAGGCCGGAGCTCGTCTCGCACATAGCGTATCGGAAAACATGCGATTCGGAGAGATTGAGGGGCTCGTGGGGTGTATGCCGCCACAAGGACCACTTCAAAGTCATCCTGCTCGACCTCACGGCCCCGCCATGCCTCCTCGTGTGAATCCTCGGGTATCAGAGAAGAGGCGGGTGGGAGGGCAACTGAGGATGAATCATCCCTCAGAACAAGGGTGATTCACGAGCGAAGCATCTTGAGACTCATGCCCTCACAGTGAGGTGCGGCCCAGACAGTAAACGCAGCTCTCATGCTGATCTGACGGTGGGATGTGCCTCTCGCACAAGGAACACTTACGGAACGACATCTTTAAAAAGACGCGAACACATAAGTGACTCTTTTAGATATATAAATATATAAATTAATATATATTTATATTTATATCACACAGTATACAATACACAATATACAATTGCTTTGTAAGGATACACAAACCCTGCCGAAGCACTGCGGGGAATCAGGATGCTGTGGCCCATTCACCAGTGAAGCGTCAGTCGGCGAGGCGGTGTGATGTTTGCTGGAACACTGCAGGGGAGCGGAAAGTTTTCCCGCGAAGATTCCGCCCGCTGACTCATGTATATCGACGGCGAAGGTAGAAGGCTTCTAGACAAGAGATGATTGCTGTCTTGAAGGAAGAAATTCTGAGGAAATGGTGTCTGTGCACCTGTTTTTATGGCGGACTGTTTCGCGCCAAAACAGGCGGGGCTTAAACACCATAGTCAATATTATTATATTGCAGTTATTGTAGAGAGGTTTCAACTAGGTCATGTATGAAGGCACTCCCCATATGCATAACTACGCAATGTCAAGTGTACTGAGTCGTAAGGGAACAACTGTTACACCACTGTTTAAGCATGCTTCATAGAAAAAAGTCCAAACTTCTTTTACTAGTTCAGTTATTGGAGTAGAAAAAATGCGTGTCTGTGACAGTGGGCGAGCAATCTAGATTTTTTTTTCATGATCATAATGGGGATTCTTTTCACAGAATTCATCATAAAATACAATAACAGAGGGTATCAGGTGCATATTATGGCCATGTTTCCTAAGAGTCAATGAAGTGACGCAAATTTTTGTCCAGATCTATTAAATTAAAAATATAAATAAATTAAATTCATTCCTCTTCTATGATGAGCACATTGTCATTTTTTCAAGTCATTTTGCTATTTTTTCTGGGGCTTAAAGTAACAAATATCATGTGGTGTTCAGAGACAGTAAAAAAAAAATCTAACTAAAGTCTCATTAAAAGCCCCCCACCCCCCAAAAAAAACTTTGACAACACCACCCCCCTTGAATTTTTTGTACAAATCCACCGCTGCTCATAGGGATAGCCACACCGATGTGTGTGTGTGTGTGTGTGTGTGTGTGAGAGAGAGAGAGAGAGAGCGTGATGGGGGTGGGGTGTGGTGGGGTGGGGTGGGGTGCTGAGCATCTAATAAGGCTTGTTATCTCCTGTGAAGCTGGAGTTTGGTCACAGCTGTCATACTTCCCGTCTGAGGGAGTCACAGAGGGAGTGCGTCTCTCCGTACAGCCATATTGTCTTCTCACTAGGGAGCTTTAGTTCCTCCCTTTCTGCCAGAGATGTGTGCTTTTAATTGACTCAAATCTGCCAATGCCTCACTAATGAGGAGAGAAAAAGACTCTAAGACTCTGAGAGACATACTACAGATATGAAAGAAACTTCTAGTTATTTATCCTGATGGCTTCCTTATTAAAGTGGACACATCCTGCACTTTTATTACATTTATTACTATCATGTCTGAAGCATGCAACTTATGTTATAATTTAGAAGCATGGAAAGATATTTGCATTGGGTTATTCTTTTAGGTTACAATATATATGATATTTAATATAATGTGGTAAAGGAATACTGTAGTTCATCTAAAAATGAAAATTCTGTCATAATTTATTCACCCTCGTTTAGGTCCTATTTAGCAGACCGCTACCACTTTGTCTGTGTAAATGAGGAATTGTCAAATCAAACAAAAGTTAAGTATGGAGTGCCACAGGGATCAGTTTTAGGACCTCCTTATACATGCCTCCCCTGGGAGATATTATCAGGAATCGTGGAATAAGTTTCCACTGTTATGCCGACAATACACAACTTTATATTTTTTCTGAACCCAACGAAATTTCACAATTCTCCAGATTAGCAGAATGGATCAATGAAATAAAAGATTGGACCAGAAATTTCCTTCTACTCAATTCCAACAAAACAGAGGTACTAATTATTGGACCAAAAACCTCTAAAAATAAGCCGCTAAAATATAATTTGACTCTCGATGGATGTTACATCGTCTTCAACAGCGAAGAATTTAGATGTTATATTTGATTCCAATCTGTCCTTTGAAAATCAAATTTCCAATGTTTGTAGAACAGCATTCTTCCACCTCAGAAATATTGCTAAATTACGACACATGTTGCTGATGCTGAAAAACTAATTCATGCGTTCATGACCTCAAGACTAGATTATTGTAATGCATTACTGGGAGGATGTACTGCAAGTTCAATAAATACAATTCAATTGGTTCAAAATGCAGCAGCCAGATTGCTGACTAGAACCAAGAAATATGATCATATTAGCCCCATTTTATTGTCATTACGTTGGCTACCTGTTAAATTTTGTATTCATTTTAAAATTCTGTCAACTACATACAAAGCTTTGAATGGTCTAGCTCTACAGTACTTAAATGACCTTCTACCATGCTATAGTCCTTCACGTTCATTACGATCGCTAAATTCTGGCCTGTTAATAGTTCCTAGAATATCAAAATCCACAAAAGGAGGTAGATCATTATCCTATTTGGCTCCAAAACTATCGAATAGTCTCCCTAACAATGAACTCACAATTAGGCTGCTTTAGTTAGGTCTGCCGGAACCAGAAACATTTATCATGATCTATAACTCTGCAAAAAATGTAATGGCATCTACGCTAATATTATTCTATTTGTTTTCCTGTCTCAACCTCGGGATTCATATCCCAGATCAGATCCAGCTCCAATCCTGCTTGATGTTGGACTCCACTGCTATGTGTCTCTGAGTGATGATGACTAAATGCAGCCGGTGCCAGCCAGACATCACTTCAGTCTATTACAATGGACTTCAGGGGATGAATTGATGCACACTCCAACCATAAGACATGGAATACTTCATATGCCACTACCTTGGACTTAGGATAGACCTCACCGAAATGACCTGCTGGCTGAACTGCGATGCACCTCACTGATCTCTGCCTGCATCACCTTGGTCTAATGATGGACTACACTCTTAAAATGGAATTCATAGACTTTCAATTATTTGCCAACAAAAGCCTTCATCAGCCAACTAACAAAGGACAATGCATCTATGTAAACTTCTGCAGTTAATCCAGGATGGACTTCAAAGACATTAGTCATTAATCTTACAGTTCATACAAAATCTTAGTTTAAACACTGACCCTTAACACTTACTTTAGTAAACTCATTTTAAACCATGACTTGCACTGCACACAAATAACTAATATTGGCATTATATTCATGTTGTTTAGCCAGAGGGGAACTGGCCAATGAAAGCATACAGTGACCAGGGGCTGTCAAGCTTTAAAAGAACAAAAAAAGCACCATAAAAGTGTGCAATATGACTCATACACTACATTCCTACAAGCCTTATTAAGTCAAATGATTGCTTTGTGTCAGGGACAGACCAAAATTGTTACATTTGCTGGTTCAGAACATGAATGTGAAGTAAAATATTGCAGGGTACTACTTCTATAGCAGTGAACTGGAGATTACGGCAAATTTTATTTTTGTGTTCCCATTTGCTCCAAAAAATAAAAAAATAAATAAAAAATCCACATTTGAATAAACACATGTGGACTGATGGCTCAAGGGTAGTGTGTTTGGCATTCGTGCAATAGGTTGCAGGATTGAAAATTGCTTTTCTTATCTTATTGTTTGTTTGTAATAAACATACATTTGACCGTATACCGTATAATAACATTTGATATTGCTGAAGTGAATTTCAACATTCAAAAAAATTGCATACATTATTGCATGGTTTTTATATGCATTTCATTCCAATTTGTGGCTGGTACTGACTCTGTGTCCTGTAAGATTATTGTTGGTCATTTGGTTTTATACTGTATATAATTTATACATTTAATCTTATATTTGTCAGTCACCACGATTGTGTTTTAAAAGGTAAAACCATAGGCGGTACAGTCACATAGGGTGCCAGCGTTCATGATTACATGATAAAGTTTATGATTCAACTTTATTACATTATACTGATTTATAGCATGTGGGTAGTTCACTTATATTTTTCCAAAGAGCTGAGTTAAAATCTAAACGTCCAAATCTCTTGTAGTGTCACAACCCCACATCACCTTTGTCTGTGTTCACATGAAGGATGGGGCTGATAATAGCCCAACTTTAACGCTCATCTTGAGTGCTCGATTGTGTCATCAGAGAACTCTGTTATCTCATCTTAACATTGTAGTAAAATATCAAATTTACCCAACAGACATGTGACATTCCTTTATTGCCTATATACACATTTATTCATATAAATACTAATATTTGTTTTAAAACATTCAATACAAATGCTAAGACATATTTTCAGCACTTAAAAGTTTTTATTTTATTTACTAAGCCAGTTTGCGCCACAGCTGATTTTACATGCACATGTTACCAGGCACGATCATATTTTTTTATCAAGAAAATTAACGTTGGACCATCATTTCTTTTTTCTAGTAAGACCTTTGATATTAGGGCAAAATTCATATTCTTGATAATAATTTTTTTATTGTTTTCCTGTAAAAATATCTAAAAATCCTTAAAACAAGATCAATTTGATTTATCTTGTTTTAGAAACAACACTGCATAAGATATTTAGGTTTTTCAGAGAATGTATTTTTAACATGTGTATTTTGTCTTACTGTACTGGCAGAGTTTTTATAGTCAAAACACGTGAAAAAATCTACCAGTGCTGCAGAAGTAATCCAAAGTATTTAGAATACTTTACTGACCTTGAGTAATCTTGTCACGAATCCCGCCTCTGTAGTTCCTCCCGCTCACCACCAGAGGGCTCCATCACCTGAGTATTGACTCTAACTCTCCGGACTCCATTTCCCATAATCCCCGTACTTGATACTGATTACCTCCTCACCTCATCTACTCAGCTATTTAAGACTTACTCTCACTCTCTGTCATTCCGAAGACTTGTTTTGCCCTGGCTGACTTTTCTGAGCGTTATCTGTATTTACTGCCTAACCTGTGTATGATCCTGGACTGTTTACCTGGTTTTGACCCTTTGCTGCCTGCCTACTGTTACTGCTTTGTTTACCTGGATATTACCTGTGATTGCCTGCCACCTGCCCTGACCTCTTGCCTGTTTTGTGACTTTCTCTCCGATTTTGCCTTGGATATTACTATTGCTGGTGATTGACCCCTGCCTGTCTACATTACTACGTTTACTGTTAATAAAGCTGCACATGGATCCCAACTCCGCTGATTCATCATTACAGAAGACTTTGCCAAAAAACGATCCAGCGGCTTTTCTGCAACTTACCACTGAGGTTTCAGCTCAAGCAAATGTACTGGCCATACACCACCAACAGCTTGTCCGGCTGACATCATTAACAGAGGAGCTTGTTAAAACCCTGCAGAGCCTCCATTTACCCACACCAAACCATTCAGCTCCTTCATCTAACCCAGCGACACACCCGGCCTCATCTAGCACATTCACCGCTAACCCACGCCTTGTTTTTCCTGAGAAATTTGATGGGTCACCTGTTAAATGTAAGGGATTTCTGCTCCAATGTTCACTGTTTGTTAATCAACAGCCCACACTATACCCCACTGATGAGAGCCGCATTTCCTTTGTATGTTCTCTACTTACCGGTAAGGCGTTAGACTGGGTTACAGTGGTGTGGAATGATGACCGACCAACATTCCCTTCATTCAGTTGCTTCCTCCAACGAATTTGTGCTGTTTTTGAACATCCAGTGGGAGGCAAATACGCCGGAGATCAGCTGCTTTCTCTTCATCAGGGTAATGTTCCCACCGCGGAATACGCTCTCAACTTCCGTACTCTCACTGCTCAAACCATGTGGGTGGAGGATACTTTGAAGCTGCTTTTTCGGAGAGGACTGAACTTAGAGCTTCAATCTGAGCTGGCTTGTCGCGACAAGGGTAAGACTTTGGATCAGTTCATTGAGTTGACCATCTGCATTGATAACCTCCTCCGAGCACGAAGACCCTCCAACACTCTTGTATCACACCCTACTGCTTCATATAACCCAAGTGAAACTGAACCCATGCACACTGGACACACTCACCTTAACTCTGAGGAAAGAGGTCTTCGTATTAAGCAGCACCTGTATCTGTATTGTGGTCAAGCTGGACACCTACCGATTTCCTGCCCAGCCAGACCATCTCAGCATCACCCTACTACGGTGAGTTCCAGTAGTACATTAATCCGCTCTTCTTCATGTGTTGAATTACCTGTGATATTAACATTTTCGGGGAGGTCTGTCATTACTACAGCCATGCTGGATTCTGGGGCAGCGGGCAACTTAATAGACGAGGAATTCGCCAAAGCCCATAATATTCCACCTTTGTGACTCTCTTTTGGCAGTGGCGGCATTAGATGGACGCCCTCTTGGTGGCGGTCATGTTCAACTCACTACCATAGATCATACTACAAGTTGGAGCACTGCACACAGAAACTATTTGCCTATATATCATCCCATCGCCTCATTACTCAGTAATTTTAGGACTATCTTGGCTGCAAAGACACAACCATCAGATCTCTTGGAGCGATCAGCAAGTTACCCAGTGGTCCAGAACCTGCATTTCCACTTGCCTAAAGCCCATCTCTCCCAGGACTATTAGAGCCGCTGCTGTTCGAGTTGAACCTACTACTGTTCCCAATCTACCTCCTGAGTATCTTGACTTAGTCGAAGCCTTCAGCAAAATCAAAGCCTCGCAACTTCCTCACCGCTCCAGTGACTGTGCCATAGAATTACTACCTGGTTCCTCGCCTCCATGAGGCAGAATTGTCCCATTGTCCCAACCTGAGTCCGAGGCTATGAAGTCATACATTGAGGAGGAACTTTCCAAGGGATTTATCAGACCCTCAACCTCACCAGCATCAGCCGGATTCTTTTTCATGAGTAAGAAGGAGGGAGGGCTTCGCCCATATATTGATTCTCGTGGTCAAAATGAAATCACTGTAAAGTTTCGCTACCCCCTGCCTCTGGTTCCAGCTGCCCTTGAACAACTCCGTTCTGCCAAGTATTTCACCAAACTCTATCTTCGCAGTGCCTATAATCTCATCCGCATTCGTGAGGGGGACGAGTGGAAGACAGCTTTTTCAAACAGCAGAGGGCACTATGAATACCGGGTCATGCATTTCGGATTGGTCAATAGTCCATCAGTGTTTCAGGCCTTCATCAATGATGTCTTCTGAGACTTGCTGAATCAAGGGGTAATCGTTTATATTGACGACATCCTCATCTACTCTAACACTTACGAAGAGCATGTCAAGTACATCCGAGCTGTTCTGCAACATCTCATCACCCATCAACTCTATGCCAAGGCTGATAAATGTGAGTTCCATCAGACATCAATATCGTTTCTAGGCTATGTCATCAGCCCAGAGGGCGTGGCGGTGGATGATAACAAGGTAGGAGCAGTTTTGAAATGGCCACAACCTACTACGATAAAGGAATTGCAACGTTTCCTGGGTTTAGCCAATTTCTACAGGCGCTTCATAAGAGGTTTCAGTACTGTGGCCGCACCTCTGACATCAATGCTTAAAGAGCTCTCGGCTCTCGTGGTCTCCAGCTGCTCTCCAATCTTTCCAGGATCTCAAAGTATGTTTCACCTCTGCACCCATCCTTCACCATCCAGACCCTGATCGCCCATTCATTGTCGAAGTAGATGCCTCTAACACTGGTATCGGAGCCATCCTCTCCCAGCAGTACGGTACACCTCCTTAACTCTTCCCATGTGCCTTTTACTCACGCAAACTCTGCTCCACTGAACAGAACTATGATGTCGGGCATCGAGAATTATTAGCCAAGAAAGCAGCATTCGATGAATGGCATCATTGGTTGGAGGGAGACAGACATCCTTTCCTTGTCTTGACGGATCATCAGAACCTAGAGTACTTGCATTCAGCCAAGAGACTCAACCCTAGACAGGCAAGATGGGCACTATTCTTTACATGCTTCAATTTCACAATCACATATTGTCCCAGCTCTAAAAACGTCAAGGCCAATGCTCTCTCTCGCCAATATGAATACTCGCTTCAAGCTCCAACCGAAGAACCCATCTTACCACCCACAATGATCATCGCTCCGGTACAATGGGACATCATGACAGAGATAACTGACGCTCATTCCAACGATCCACCACCTCCCGACTGTCCTTTTGACAGAACCTATGTCCCACTCCCATTACGTAAGCGGGTTATCCGGGGGTCCACTCCTCGCTTAGCTCTGGTCATCCGGGTATCACCGCAACTATTCAGTTGGTATGCAACCAGTTCTGGTGGCCCACCTTGCAGGCAGACACCATTCGTGACGTCCAGAACTGTTCCACTTGCAACATCAACAAGTCATCTAAACAACTTCCAGCTGGGTTATTGCAGCCTCTACCCATACCTCAACATCCATGGTCCCATATTTCCATAGATTTCATCACAGATCTTCCTCTCTCTCAGGGTCACACCTCCATTCTCACGGTAGTAGATCGCTTCTCTAAGGCTTGTCGGATAATTCCTTTACCAAAGTAACCTACTGCCTTTGAAACTGCTGAACATCTATGCAACTACGTATTCAGATTCTATGGTCTACCTGAGGACATAGTTTCTGACCGAGGGCCTCAGTTCACCTCCCACTTATGGACAGCTTTCTTCCATCAACTGAACATAAATGTCAGCCTAACTTCTGGGTACCATCCACAATCCAATGGCCAAACTGAATGGATGAATCAGGATTTGACCTGCTTCCTCAGAACCTACTGCAATCAGAATCAGTCCGACTGGAGCCGCTATCTACTTTGGGCTGAATATGCCCAGAATTCCCTCTGCAAACCATCAACTGGTCTAACTCCCTTCTGGTGTGTTCTTGGTTTACAGCGTCCCTTATTTCCCTGGTCAGGGGAGCCCACGGACCTTCCTGCCATCAATGACTGGCTCCTAAGAAGCGAGGCCACCTGGTATCAAGCACACGTCCATCTTCAACGGGCCGTCAGGAGACAAGAGGAACAAGCCAATCATCATCATCGCCCCAATCCTGAATACAACCGCGGTCAATGGGTCTGACTCTCTACCTGTGATCTAAGACTTCATCTACCCTGCAAAAAGCTCAGTCCCAGGTATGCTGGTTCTTTCAAGATACTCAGACAAATAACTCCTGTTTCATACTGCCTTGCCTTGCCTCCCACTTATCGCATTTCTCCCACTTTCCATGTCTCATTGCTCAAGCCCGCTGTTCACCCAAGAGGGGAGAAGGAAGAGGTCGGGGACCAGGGCCCTCCACCCATCATCGTGGATGGTGAGGAGGCCTATCAGGTAGGAGATCTCTTGGATTCCAGGTGCCGGGTTAGGACACTGCAATACCTTGTTGACTGGGAGGGGTACGGTGCGGAGGAATGGTGCTGTGTTAATTCTGAGGATATTCTCGACCCCACACTCATTGCAGAGTTTCATAGGACTCACCCGCTTAGACCTACCCCTTGACCTCGAGGGAGACCCCGGCGTCACCTGCCTCCTCGTGTCAGGAGCCGCTCGCAGGGAGGGGGCTCTGTCACGAATCCCACCTCTGTAGTTCCTCCCACTCACCAACAGAGGGCTCCATCACCTGAGTATTGATTCTAATTCTCCGGACTCCATTTCCCATAATCCCTGTACCTGGCACTGATTACCTCCTCACCTATTGCTTATCTACTCAGTTATTTAAGACTCCCTCTCACTCTCTGTCATTGCGAAGTCTTGTTTTGCCCTGGCTGACGTTTCTAAGCGTTATCTGTATTTACTGCCTAACCTGTGTATGATCCTGGTTATGACCCTTTTGCTGCCTGTCTACTGTTACTGCTTTGTTTACCTGGATATTACCTTTGATTGCCTGCCACCTGCCCTGACCTCTTGCCTGTTTTGTGACTATCTCTCTGATTTATCTTGGATATTACTATTGCTGGTGATTGACCCCTGCCTGTCTACATTACTATGTTTACTGTTAATAAAGCTGCACATGGATCCCAACTCCGCTGACTCATTACAAATCTAACGGAATACGTTCCAAATTACATTTTTACAGCATGTATTCTATAATCTGTAGTGGAATACATTTCAAAAGTAACCCTCCCAACCCTGACCATGGGCATGAGGTACTTTTCCATATGGCTACCTCTGTGTACGCCAAACTCATCTCTAGTGTTTACTGCCAACAAGCTCTTTTTGTTTCATCTGATCATAGAACCCCGTCACATTTGAAGTTCCAGTAGTGTCTGACAAACTGAAGATGCTTGAGTTTGTTGTTGGATGAGTGCAGAGGTTTTTTTTCTTGAAAACCTCCCAGTCAACTTGTGATGATGTAGGTGACGTCTGACTGTATTTTTGGAGACTTTCTGACCACAAGACTCAGTTAATTCCTGCAATTCTCCAGCTGTGAACCTTGGAGAATTTTTGGCCACTCGAACCATCCTCCTCACCATGAGTGGAGACAATATAGACACACGTCCTCTTTCAGGCTGATTCGAAACATCTCCAGTTGATTGGCACTTCTTAATTATTGCCATGATGGTGGAAATGGGTATTTTCAATGCTTTAGCTATTTTCTTATAGCCACTTCCCATTTTGTGAAGCTCAACAACCTTTTGCTGCACATCATACTTTATTCTTTTGCCTTACCCATTGTGATTGATGATTAAGGGAATTTGGCCTGTGTGTTACCTCATATTTATACCCATGTGAAACAGGGAGTCATGGCTAAACAATTTCATGGTCTTGTCACCCAGGTGTACTAAAAAAATAAATAAATGGAAAATACTTCAGATATACAGTGGATATAAAAAGTCCACACACCCCTGTTAAAACAGCAGGTTTTTGTGATGTAAAAAATTAAAGATAAATCATATCAGACTTTTTGCACCTTTAATGTAAAAATGACAACCTATACAATGCCACTGAAAACCAAAGTGACACATTTCAGAGAAAAAACTTAGAATAACTTAACTGCATAAGTGTGCACACCCTTTTATAATTGGGTATGTGGCTGTGTTCAGAATCAACCAATCATCAAGCTCATGTGAAATAGTACACACCTGTCTTCACCTGAAGTGACTCTGATTAACTCATAAATCTCAGCTGTTCTTGTAGGATTTTTCTGACATCTTCTTGGTTGCATGCTACAACAAGAGCCATGGGCCACTAAGAGCTTACATAGCCTCAACGGGATCTCATTGTTGAAATGTATCGCTCAGGTGAGGGCTACAACATTTTTTCCAAGGCATTAGATATACCATGGACACAGTGAAGACAGTCATCAACAAGTGGAGAAAGAATGGCACAACAGTGACATTATCAAGAACAGGACGTCCCTCCAAAACTGATGAGAAAACAAAGAGAAAACTGGTCAGGGAGGCTGTCAAGAGGCCTATAGCAACATTAAAGGAGCTGCAGCTCTTTCTGGCAAGTACTGGTTGCTCTCTACATGTGACAACTATCTCCCGTATTCTTCATCTATCTGGGCTATGGGGCAGGGTGGCAAGACACAAGCCTTTTCTGACAAAAAAAAAAAAAAAAAAAAACATCCAAGCCCACAAATATCTATATCCAGTCTCACAAAACCAAGTGGAAAAATGTGTTATGGCCTGATGAGACCAAGATTGAACTTTTTGCCCAAAATTGTAAAAGATATGGTTGCCGCAAAAACAACACAGCACATCAGTAAAAGAACACCATACCCACGGTGAAGCATGGTGGTGGCAGCATCATGCTTTAGGGCTGCTTTTCTTCAGCTGGAACTGGGGCTTTAGTGGAGTGCTAGTCAATTTTGGCACAGAACCTTCTGGTGTCTGCTAGAAAGCACTTAAAATGTATTCATGTAAAAGTATAAAAAAATTAAACTGCATAATAAAGTACAATTCTTGAAAAAAAAAAATGACTTAATTACAGTGACAAGAGTATTTGTAATTCATTACTTTATGCCCCTGTGCACTGATTACCTTCTGGTATTGTATTTTATGATGAATTTTGTTAAAACAAATGTATTTTTTTTTTTTAAAGAAAGACATTGATACTACTGCAAAGATGAGTGTAAAAAGGGATGCCAGACAGGTGTCAAAGAACAGAATACAGACAAAATAATGATGATTACAGGAATTTCACTTTGGGCAGAAGTGTAAATAACTTACAGGCTGTAGACAAAGACATGCATGAAGCAGCATATCAAACAACACAGTGAATAGGCACTTAAGTGTTTGAGTAGACATAGTTACCTTTGTAGACTACTTAAAAAAAAAGGAGGTTATCCCATGTGACTCTGCCCTCCCTAGCAACTGGGCCAATTTGGTTGCTTAGCAGACCTGGCTGGAGTCACTCAGCACACTCTGGATCTGAACTTGCGATCAGCGTCAATACTCGCTGAGCTACCCAGGCCCCCTGTAAAGCTATTTTTAATATCAGCTCCTGTTTTTTAACTCTATGTTGGTGTGCAGTGACAAACTGTAGGTAAAAAGATAGATCTGCTATGTTCTATGAACAGCATTTTACTGAAGTGAATAGATATGTAGACACTTTTTTTATACATGAAAACTTTATTTTTATTTTATTTTATGGAAACTCATAATTATTATAAGGCTTGTTGTCTTTTGATAAAAGTCATGCTCAGCGGGGACCTGGGTAGCTCAGCAAGTTAAGATGCTGACTACCATCCCTGGAGTCACAAGTTTGAATCCAGGGTGTACTAAGTGACTCCAGCCAGGTCTCTTAAGCAACCAAATTGGCCCAGTTGCTAGGGAGGGTAGAATCACATGGGGTAAACTCCACATGGTCGCGATTAGTGGTTCTCACACTCAATGGGGGCGCGTGGTAAGTTGTGCATTGATCGCGGAGAGTAGCATGAGCCCCCACATGCTGTGAGTCTCCGCAGTGTCACCATGAGGACCTACTAAGTAGTGGGATTTGGGCATTCCAAATTGGGAGAAAAGGGGATAAAATTAATAAAAAAAAAAAAAAATAAAAAAAAGTCATGCTCAGCAACTCTCAAACTGTAGGCAAATTATAGTTTTGCTTTGTTCTAATGCTTAAAAGAATAGTTCACCCAAAAATGAAAATTTGCTGATAATTTACTCACCCTCAGGCCAGGAGTTTCTTTCTTCATCAAAACAGAATTTAAGACTTTTAGGATTTCATTTCAGGCCTCCTCCTCTAAACGATGCAAGTGAATGTACTCCATTTTTTGACGGTCCAAAATGCATATTTAGGGTGCATCAAAATAATCCACACGACTCCAGTCGACAAATAAAGTTCTTCTGAATGCAAATGATTGATTATTTTTAGAAACAAAACAATACTTGTATACTTTTTTTGTAACTACAAATGTTCGCTTCCGTACATCTCTGTGACATGCGCCCATGAAAGCTCGTTGGTAAGGTCACGCATCACGTGGAGGAGGAGTCAGGAAGCGCGTCATTGTTTACATTGTTTTTTTTATTATTATTATTTGGAAATGTTTATATATATATATATATGTATATATATATATATATATATAGTTTTTAAATTGTTTTGGACTGTTTTGGTTTGTGAACGGCACAAGTTTCTCTTGTAAACAATGACGCGCTTCCTGACTCCTCCTCCACGTGACGCATGACCTTACCAACGAGCTTACATTATCCCTCTCATGAGCGCACGTCGTGTGGATTATTTTGATGCACCCTAAATATACATTTTGGACTGTCAAAAAATGGAGGACATTCACTTGCATTGTTTAAAGGAGGAGGCCTGAAATGAAATCCTAAAAGCCTTAAATTCTGTTTTGATGAAGAAAGTAACTCAGATACATCTTGGATGGCCTGTGGGTGAGTAAATTATCAGCAAATTTTCATTTTTGGGTGAACTATTCCTTTAAAATCTCTACTAAAGTCTCTTTGTAGGTCTGTAGACATTTTAAAAGATTAAAATTTTATTTTGATTGTTGATTCAGTGACTAACTCATTTCACACAAGACACTCATTTGTCACCTTCTGGCATCACCAGAAATGGTCACTTAATTATTAAATGGATCTGAACAAATTTTGGTAAACGTAATCAAAACATTCAAGCCACTTGGATACATTTAAATTCCACTATGCACAAGCACAGAGTAAAATATAAAATTGTGCACATGCACAATTGTCATTATTGTAATAGATTCAATAATTTATTCAGGACCAGCCTTTTAATATCATGTGTGAAACAGAAGCAAGTGCTCTACAGGATGCCCTTTATTTTTGCAGCTAATTTTGTAAAATTTTGCAATTGTTTTGCAATACTTGAATCTTTAGAATTCTAAAGTAAATAATACATATATAATAATATAAAACTCATATTATACATATATATTAATATATACTGTAATATATTAATACTACACTGTAAGTGTTACATCTGTGTGAGCCACCTACTGATGCCCCCACCCCCACACTTTTAAAATGACTGCTACGCCCCTGCATACAGATGTAGTGTAGGTACGTTTGCACCAGCTCAGCAACTCTGCAATCCAGTGTATTCATGTTGACTGATCTCAAATGAGTGAAGAAATGTAAAGCTTTTAAAATAAGAGCTGCCTTTCTCTAGATCCTGTTTCCCTGCACAGATATGAGTTGAGCGCTGATGGTTGTTTGAAATTCGAATTGAGACACTGTGTTTCAGGATAGGTAGATCATTTTAAAATTAGCCTTACCCATCTCACACCACCCGCCACTTTTTCTTTCTTTCTTTTCCACTCTCCCACTCCTCATATATATCAGTCTGTTCAGTGGAGAGAGTGAATAGCAGATGGTTGTAGAGTTTGATGCATGGCTCGGAGGCAAATTTAACCTGCAGACGATTGTGCCCATTGGTGGGAATCATGCTGCCATTTCAAAGATACCTTTACAACATTGTACTTGTCTCTGCTCATTATGAGACATGATTTGTTTCATGAAAGTTATCATAACTTCATCATAATCTCATAACCTAAACCTAAAGGCTTGTTTAATGTTGGCACTCTTGCATACAAGATTGTACATACAATATGAATAATAATTTGCTATGTCCAAGATATGTGTATCAGATATCAAATTTTTTGCAGACCATGTGCTGACACTGTACAAAAATACAGTTGTATTTTGTTGAATTCTTAATAATGCTCCACATATAAGATACACAATTTTCTAATGAGGTATTTTAAGTTTATTAAGATCACAGATATAAATCTAACTTCAAAACTGATGGAATTAAACTTTATTATTTTAAAGGGGTCATGAAATGCTCTTTTTTTATAGTTGTATTATCTTCCCTGAGGTCCACTGCTAATGCTAGTACCGTTTTTTGCATTAAAACATTCATAATTTAGTAATATATGATCATTTTCCACCCAGTCTCTGGCCCTCTGTCTGAAATGCACAGTTTTGGCATAAGCACCTCCTTAAAACTTCAATGTAAATGCCAATTGTTATGATTGGCTAACATCATGCAGCCCTTCAAATTCAGCCATTTTTTAAACTCAATCTGACCAGAAAGAACAGGCTCCACAACATTATGAAACAACATTTCAGGGGTTACACATAATGTACATCCAACACATTGCATCTAAATATATTAAACTGTTCATTTCAAGCACAACTGTTAACATGTCTACACCAGACACGAGAGTCAGCAATAGAACCCATTATAATCAATGATGCTGTCTACCATGGAAGAGTCCTTTGTGGCGTGTTGCATTGCGCCAACAATAAATAGATGTCCCATTACATTTTGCGCTGCACGCGCTACTGCTACTACCAACAACACAAATAAACGGTTTAGAAAGTTTGTGTTGACGCGCCCGGTGTAAACAGGATGTCAGCACCATAAACATTGAAACAGTCATAACATTTGAAAAATTCATGAATGGAACTGTTTACTTACTGTTTTGCATAGGGTCCAAGTGTTTTTAACTGCCCCATTCTTCAATAACAGTTCCTTTGCAAAGCTTGAATCGTTTTATGACTGGTTCACAAGCAATCCACATTGATATGAGCCGAAAAAACATGCAATCCATGCTGAAATATGCTGAAGACTGCACTGAAATGTACATAGCCGGAAACACATCTAAACGGTCACAGACGTCTATCCAGCACATTTTCATACACCAACAATTAAAAATAGCGCAGATGGGCTAGTAGAATAGCTTCTCCTCTTCAGAGTTGTAATTTGACACAGCGTCTTTCAAAAGCGGCCTGAGAAATGTATCAAGCATCAAAGATGTCTGTCTGTGCATGCTTATAAACAAAAAATATCAGGAATACTTAGGCCACAGTAGGCCTTGTTTGTCCTTGTCTCTCAGTTTACAAACAGAAGCACCAGTTGGCGGGGCCAATAGTGGGATGATTTTACGTAGGTATTAAAGTTTTTTCGCTGTAGAGGGAGTCATGAATTAATGTACGCCTAGTGAAGCGGGTTAGTCACAGAAGTAGAGAGCGAGGCATTTTTACAGCTTGGTTTCAATAAATGCTTTTATTGCATTGGGGATTAAGTTTTGAGTTCTGAAATTTACAGTATGTTTAATTTTAGAAAGACCTCTTAGGGGGGCCTGTGTAGCTCAGCGAGTAAAGATGCTGACTACCACCCCTGGAGTCGTGAGTTCGAATCCAGGGCATGCTGAGTGTCTCCAGCCAGGTCTCCTCAGCAACCAAATTGGCCCGGATGCTAGGGAGGGTAGAATCACATGGGGTAATCTCCTCATGGTCGCTATAATGTGGTTCTCGCTCTCAGTGGGGTGCGTGGTGAGTTGTGCGTTGATGCTGCAGAGAATAGCATGGGCCTCCACACACGCTACATCTCTGCGGTAATGCGCCCAACAAGCCACATGACTGAGGCAAGTCACTATGCCACCACGAGGACTTAGAGTGCATTGGGAATTGGGCATTCCAAATTGGGGAGAAAAAAGGGGAGAAAAAAAAAACCAAACATAAAATTAATTAATTAATTAATTAAAAAAAAAAAAAACAGAAAGACATCTTATATGTCAAATATTAAGGGAAATGTTATTCCTCATGACATGACCCCTTTAAAATTAATTTGTTGAATTATTAGTTAATTTTCTTTTGGAGAGCTGGGAAAGAAGCAGCTCTGGGGTTTCATGAAGTATAATTTATTTGGTTATTAGTGAATTTGTTTTCTGAATAAATTAGCATTAGATCAGTGAGGAAAAATTAAACTGGTCACTGCCCTTTCTGTCTTGCAAACCATCAAACAATATAAATGTAATAACATTAAATGTAGTACCCTTAATTATAGAGGTATGAATACAGATGAACAGTACAACCACTATAAAATAACTGTATATGTATGTAGTTGTTGAATGCTCATACTTTTAAAGATGAAATATGATTATATTTAGTAATATAAATATTGTGAAAAATTTATGTGTTCTGTTGAAAGGAAATGTGTATGTTTTATAATGACTTTGGTCTGCCTGAGGTCAGTGATCACTCCAGACTTTGAAGGTCACAGCCTGATATCCCTCTCTCTCTCCCTCTCGCCCTGTGCTGTAGTGTGTCAGTGATGTATCAGGTCACTTGCAGTGCCTGCTGGTCAGCAACAACCTTTAGACACAGACAACAGTCTGACTCTCATATATGTTTGCCTAAAGGTTTGATCATGTATATGTCTTATTTACCTCTTGTTCATCTTGTTCTCTCTGTCTCTCTTTCCTCATGCACTCTTATTTTGACCCTCATCTCACTATATTTCTCTGATTCAGTATCTCCAGTGTTATGCAATGGAACAGACTACACAACACACACACTCACACATTGATAAACAAAGATAGAGATGTTGTGGAAAGGCCTTTATTAATTTTATGCACCTTTAAAGACATGAAATGTGATTTAGTTGAAACATGACAACTGCAGAACTTGTTATGCACTTTTTAATGGGGATAGACAGAGACTCACAACATGGCTGGCATTCCACAGGTGACATTTATTTGCAGATCACCATCAGTCTCACATGTGATTGCAGTTAGCAAACATACAGTAAAAAGCATGCTGCTCTTAAAGGGGCAGTACCAAATTCTACCTGTTACAGATTTCCTCCTGCTAAATAAAGGCTGACCTCAGCCGTACACAACCAAGGAACAGGCTTACACTTAACTACCATTCATACATGTTACAATTGAAAAGCTACTTGGCTAGAGAAATAAATATTGCACAAACAGTAAAGGAATACATGTCAGTACAGTGTATAATAGTTTAACAAAACACATGACTTTGTGATGCAAATATGGAATACCATTTTTTTCTTTTTACAAACTGAACATTTGTTAATAAACATCAACAATTAACACCAACATTACTGTGTCATTTGTCTTAATTTCAAATCAAACTTTTGCATATTGTAGGGGTTAGTCCACTTATTGACAGTCCAGTCAGAAGTAATTCGAGGGTCTTGGGCTCACTGAACAGAGTAGACACAGAGAGAGGTGTGCCTCCGAGTCCGGCAGGAAAGCAAGACCATGCGCACGCGGGGCAGTACTGGCGACTTTCTTCTACGGAAGGTAGCTAAGTGTTGTCCAAAAAGTCGCTAGATTTGTCGCTAGGCGCTTTTTTGAATAAAAGTCGCTAAAGAGGTCTGAAAAGTCGCTAAGTTGGCAACACTTAGCTCTTGGACTCAAGATGGCGCCGAGTATGGCTGCTGCGTTGTGAGCTCTGAAACAACATAGTAGTGTTTTGTTTGTTTTGTTCGCAATTCTTATGTTTTTTGTCTTGGATGTTGTCTGCCTTAGTGTCTACGACAGACAAACACTTTTGGACAATGGTTCAGCAATTTCACACCATAAACCGGACTTCAAATTCCTCAATGCTGACCCGCTGTTTACAAACACGTAAGCGGAGGCCTTTGTCTGGGCAGCACGGCTGCGGAACTGCAAAAGGAGAAGGGGAAACAGAGCCGGCATTCTCATCAGAGTAAGACGCCACGCAAATCGACCCCCGCTACCCAGTGTCCTACTGGCAAATGTTCAGTCTCTGGATAACAAGCTCTGCAAGCTGAAAGCGCGGATCTCTTTCCAACGAGATACAAGGGACTGCTGCATTATCTGCCTTACGGAAACTTGGATGTCTGTGGAGATTCCAGACTCAGACATTGAACCCGCAGGGTTCTCTGTGCACCGAGCGGACAGAGCGAAAGACCTCTCAGGTAAAATCAGAGGTGGTGGTATATGTTTTATGATCAACAAATCCTGGTGTGATCAGAGGAATGTACATTCTATCAAGTCTTTCTGCTCTCCTGATCTGGAATTTCTCATGCTTCTGTGTCGACCATTCTGGCTACCAAGGGAATTCACAGCGGTCATTATCACAGCTGTGTACATCCCACCACAAGCCGACACAGACCGGGCACTCAAGGAACTGTATGGGAGTATAAGTGAGCAGGAAACCGCGCACCCTTAGGCCACGGTCATTGTGACCGGGGACTTTAATAAAGCTAGTTTAAAATCAGTCGCACCAAAATACCACCAGCACATTAGTTTCAACACACGAGGGGACCGGGTTTTGGACCATTGCTACTCTCCCTTCCAGGATGGCTACAAATCCCTCCCCCGCCCACCATTTGGCAAATCGGACCACTCTTCCATTCTGCTTCTGCCCGCTTACAGGCAGAAATTGAAACAGGAAGCACCCACCCTCAGAACGATCCAGTGCTGGTCGGACCAATCAGATTCTACCCTACAAGACTGTTTGATCACACGGACTGGGAGATGTTCCGGTCCGCCACTGATGACGACATCGAGCTTTACGCTGATAGCGTAATGTGTTTCATCAAAAAGTGCGTGGAGGACGTGGTTCCGACCAGAACAATACGGATCTATCCGAATCAGAGACCATGGATAAATAATGATGTTCGCCCGGCACTTAATGTGCGGACCTCCGCTTTTAATTCCGGGAACACGGAGGAGCATAAACAAGCCAGTTATGCACTCCGCAAAACTATCAGAGCAGCCAAACACCAGTACAGGAGCACGATTGAAGGACACTTTAACACCACCAACTCTAGAAGCATGTGGCAGGGAATTAACATCATCACAGACTTTAAAGGGAATTAAAAACTCCGCCATGAACACCGCTGCCTCTCTCCCGGATGAGCTAAACACTTTTTATGCTTGTTTTGAGGGAAATAACACCGCCCTCGCGGAGAGAGCTCTTGCGGCCGAAGCGTCATCAGAGCGTGCGCGAACCAGCTGGCTGGTGTTTTTACAGACCTTTTCAACCTTTCCCTCTCTTTATCTGTAGTCCCCACATGCTTTAAAACATCCAGCATTGTGCCTGTTCCACAGCAATCAAAATAACTTGCTTAAATGACTGGCGTCCTGTTGCTCTGACCCCCATCATCAGAAAATGCTTTGAGAGACTAATCAGAGATTACATCTGCTCTGTGCTGCCTCTCTCTCTTGACCCATTGCAGTTTTCTTACCGCAACAACCACTCCACTGATGATGCCATTGCATCTACAATACACACTGCTTTCTCCCACCTGGAAAAAAGAACACTTATGTGAGAATGCTGTTTGTAGACTACAGCTCAGCATTCAACACCATAGTGCCCTCCAAGCTAGATGAGAAACTCAGGGCTCTGGGCTTAAACAGCTCGCTGTGCAGCTGGATCCTGGACTTCCTGTCAAGCAGACGCCAGGTGGTTAGAATAGGCAGCAACATCTCCTCATCACTGACCATCAACACTGGAGCCCCGCAGGGCTGTGTTCTCAGCCCACTACTGTATTCCATGTACACACATGACTGTGTGGCAACACATAGCTCCAATGCCATCGTTAAGTTTGATGACACGACAGTGGTAGGTCTGATCACTGACAAAGATGAAACAGCCTACAGAGAGGAGGTGCACACTCTGACACACTGGTGTCAGGATCACAACCTCTCCCTCAACAGCAGTAAGACAAAGGAGCTTGTGGTGGACTTCAGGAGAAAAGACAGAGAACACAGTCCCATCACCATCAATGGAGCACCAGTGGAGAGAGTCAGCAGCTTCAAGTTCCTGGATGTCCACATCACTGAGGAACTCACATGGTCCATCCACATTGAAGTCGTTGTGAAGAAGGCTCATCAGCGCCTCTTCTTCCTGAGACGGCTGAGGAAGTTTGGAATGAACAGCCACATCCTCACACGGTTCTACACCTGCACTGTAGAGAGCATCCTGACTGGCTGCATCTCCGCCTGGTATGGCAATAGCACCGTCCACAACCGCAAAGCACTGCAAAGGGTGGTGCGAACTGCCAGACACATCATCGGAGGTGAGCTTCCCTCCCTCCAGGAAATATATACAAGGCGGTGTGTGAAAAAAGCTCGGAGGATCATCAGAGACTCCAGCCACCCGAGCCATGGGCTGTTCTCACTGCTACCATCAGGTAGGCGGTATCGCAGCATCAGGACCCGCACCAGCCGACTCCATGACAACTTCTTTCCCCAAGCAATCAGACTTCTGAACTCTTGATCTCCCACGATCAAAATACATCAGCACTGCACTTTATTACCCTTACTCTTATATCTCACACCGGACTGTCATAAATTATATTATTATTATATTATATTCTCTCTTAACTGATTATCAACCGACAGCCTGAATGTCAATACAGTACAATACTGTACATTCTATATATACTACTATATATACATTTTTATATATTTTTATTTTTTATTTTTATTGAATAATGTGTAGTATCTATATAGTGCATATTGTATACTGTACAGTGTATGTTTTTATTTGTATATTGTTGAGTGTAATTATGTGTATATCAGATGTTTAAATTGTGCTGTGTTAATTTGATGTTGTTGTAAATTGGTACTGTCTCATCACTGTCACGACTGCTATGTTGATCGGAACTACACCCAAGAATTTCACACACCATTGCACTTGTGTATATGGCTGTGTGACAATAAAGTGATTTGATTTGATTTGATTTGATTTGAACTGGGTAACGGTCAGTACCCTGGACAGTGTCAGTAGAGATTGGTTCATGAGTATCAGTGTCAGGTATCATGTCATGGTATCAGAGTCTGCAACAACATCAGTAACGTCAGGTGTCATTTCAAGTGAATGTTCAGGTAAGTGTTCATTTGAGTGTTCATTTGCGTGTTCATTTGAGAGTTCATGTGAATTCTCATTTGAGAGTTCATGTGAGAAGTCTTCACCAACTCTAAGGTCAGCATTTACAGATTTGTAGTTTCTTTGTTTTCTATGCTTATGGCTGGTGTCCTGACCTGCTCTGACATGATCATGAGCATCTTGTAAGGAAGCTCTCAAGCTCTCTGGGTAAGGCACATTGGGGTCATCCATTCTATCAACACTTGGTTGTGTTATTAAATAAACTGGGGTCTCTAATTCATGTCCATATAACATCATCGACGGAGATAGGCCTGTGCTCTCATGATTGCAGTATGGTGCAGTATGAAGAGCGAAACAGATCTGGGGTATATATCTGTCCCATGAAGTGTGTTCGTCTCCAATGTATGTGTGGATTGAAGTCTTCAAGGTACAGTTCACTCTCTTCGTGTGTTTGTTTGTGGGTGATACACCATAATCAGTCTGTGCTCCACATGTTCAAAGAGGCTGCTTACAAATGGTTTGCCTCGATCCGATATCAGGTAAGTTGGTGCGCCGTGGTGGGCAAAGATCTTGCTGAGGAATTTACTTGCTGCGACCGGTGCTGTCACTGTCCTTACTGCATTTACTTCAACCCATTTCGAGAAATAGTCGACAAAGACGAGTATGTACTTGTTTCCATTCTGTGTACGAGGCAGAGGGTGTACAAAAGCCACTCCTGTATATTCCCAAGGTTTCTGTGGTTGATTGGGACCATCAGACCTGCTGTTTTTCTTTGGCTCAGCTTTGTCAACTGACACACGGAGCAGGAAACAACATATCTTTTGACATCTGCTACCATTTTTGGCCAAAAGAACCTGAGCTTTAGCCTGGTCAATGTTTTCATGATGCCGAGATGACCAGCTGTACGGTGGTCATGGTAGTATTTCAGCAGAGTTCCTAGAATGGCTGTTGGGGCTTTAAGTTTGAGCTGCTTCATTGGATGCAGGCCACAAGCCATCTTAGAGTCTTTGAAATAAAGCAGACCATCTTGAAATATGTACTTATCTTCCATGTCTCCCTTTTCATTACACTCAAGGGCACGGAGAAGATCACTGACCACTGGGTCATTACTCTGCAATTGTCTATACTGTGCTCGGTCTGTTAGCATGACTGAGGAGAGTTTACAGAGATCCAGTCCTCCTATGATGGCATAGTCTGTTAGGATGTCAATGGGGTTGTCATCATTTGGAAATGGGCTGCGGGACAGAGCATCTGGGACTTTGTTTTGAACACCTGGCTTGTGGGCGATAATGAAATCAAAGTCCTGTAGGTGCAAGGACCATCTTGCTAGTCACCCTGAGGGGTTTGGGTGGTCCATCAGCCATCTCAGGGTGCTGTGGTCTGTATAGACTGGCACATGAAGGCTTTCTATGTAAGGTCTGAAATTCTCTAGAGCCCAAATCACTCCTAAGCATTCTTTCTTAGATGTTAAGGTTTATCAGCCTTATGTAAATCTCTGCTTGCAAAAGCTACAACAACATCTCGCCCCATGTCATCTTTTTGCATTAAGGCTGCTCCAAGACTTAAGTCGCAGGCATCTGTGTGAATGAAGAATGGGTGGTGATGTCTGGGAAGCACAAGACTAGTGCGGACGTGAGGCACTCTTTCAAGAAATCCATGGAAGCTTGACAACTCTCATCCCAGACGAACAAAATCTCTTTTCTGTTGAGAGCAAAAAGTTGTTCTGATTTGCGGGCATAATTTGGTATGAAATGTCAGTAATAGCCTGTGAGGCCAAGGAATCCTCTGACTTGTATCATGTCTTTTGGTATTTTGAACTGCTTTCACTTTCGCCGGGTCTGGTGTTATACCCTCTGGTGTGATACAATAGCCAAGGAATATGAGCTCACTTAAACAGAACTGACACTTGCTCAGCTTCAGAGATAGACCCACTGACACCAGCCTTGACAGGACTTCCTGAAGGTCTTCCAGGTGTTTTACAAAGGTCAGCGAGGTGATGACAATGTCATCTAAGTACACTGTGTACCATTTATAGATCAGGCTAGCGAGAACAGTGTTCATGACCCTCTGAAATGTAGCAGGGGCGTTGCTAAGCCTAGCAGAACCCTCAAACTAGATCCAGAAAGGTAAGGAATTTCCCACGAGCTAAGAAGTCAACTCGAGGTAGATGGTACAAAGTTTTCAATGTGAGTAGATTTAAACCCTTGTAGTCGACACAAAAGCTGGGTTTACCACAATGCTTTTTAATAATCATGACTGGGGCAGCCCATGGTCCTGAAGATGGTTCAATAATGTTCTCCTCCAGCATCTTTTGAATCTGGTCTTCTATGATTTGTTTCTTGGCTGGGGAAGTACAGTAGGGTGGGATGTTGACAGGCTTAGCATTGCCAGTATTGATCACATGCTCTGCTAATTAGGTGTGGCCCAGGTGACCATTGAACAAGCTTCCAAAGTCCTCAAAAAGGTCTAGAAATGTTTTTTGCTCCTTTTTCAGCTATGCCTCCTCGACTTTCTCACTTAAAGCAGATGGCTGGACATCCAGAAACATTAAGCTTCCAACCTCTGGCTCCTCCATCCAATCACTAACTAACTCACATGGAAGGGGGGTTGTTTCACCGATAGTTACAGTCCTGGATGAAATATGAATGCTAACTGATGCTCTTAACATAAAATCATCACCAAGGTGAGTGGTGAAGAAAGACTGGGAATAATGACAAACCGGTTGTAGAAGTGATTTCCTTGAAATCCAATGTTCAGCCAGATAATGCCAGTTGGACTGCAAGCTGCACTGTTGGAAATTTTAATTAGGAGTGATATCCAAGGTTGAACTTTTTGTTCCATGACTTAAGAAATCATATTTGTTCGCACTGCCGAGAAGGAAGCACCTGTATCAAGCACTACATCGACAGCTTTGTTGTTGAGGTTGACTTTGATGATGAATGGTGTAATCCAGAATGATGGAGACATTGGGTCCTCCACATGACCAAGGACTGGTGGCTCAGGTGTGGGCACAAAAGGAGGTTGAGGCGTATTTATCTTCTGGAGGGAGGATTGCCTCAGTGAAACGTCCTCCCTTCCCTTGAAGTTTCCCTTTTGCCGGTCAAATGTTTTGCCCCTCTCACCCCTGTTGGCAGTTTTTAAGGTCTCGCCATCTTCACTGGGATTTTATGCATCATTTGATAATTGAGAGTTCTGCTTTATAATGGCAGGGAATGCACTAGCTTGTGGGGCAAAGCTGCAGTTTGGAAAGTTTCGAGACGTGACTCCAGGTGCAGAACATTTAATGCAGTAAGTTTCTCATACTTGTTTTTTGTCCTGATTGAAGGACAGTTTAACACCACCAACTCTAGAAGCATGTGGCAGGGAATTAATATCTTCACAGACTTTAAAGGGAATACAAACTCCGCCGTCAACACCGCTGCCTCTCTCCCGGATGAGCTAAATAATTTTTATGCTCGTTTCGAGGGAAATAACACCACCCTCGTGGAGAGAGCTCTCGTGGCTGAAGCTACAGAGGTTAGTTCTCTCTCCATCTCTGTAGTGGAAGTAACCCGATCCTTCCGACGGGTGAATATCCGTAAAGCCGCGGGTCCAGACGGCATTCCGGGCCACGTCATCAGAGCATGCGCGAACCAACTGGCTGGTGTTTTTAAGGACATTTTCAACCTTTCCCTCTCTTTGTCTGTAGTCCCCACATGCTTTAACATGTCCACCATTGTGCCTGTACCAAAGCAATCCAAAATCAATTGCTTAAATGACTGGCGTCCTGTTGCTCTGTCCCCCATCATCAGCAAATGCTTTGAGAGACTAATCAGAGATTACATCTGCTCTGTGCTGCCTCAATCACTGGACCCATTGCAGTTTGCTTACCGCAACAACTGCTCCACTGATGATGCCATCGCATCTACAATACACACTTTACTTCTTCCTGAGACGGCTGAGGAAGTTTGGAATGGACCGCCACATCCTCACACGGTTCTACACCAGCACAGTAGAGAGCATCCTGACTGGCTGCATTTCCGCCTGTTACGGCAACAGCACCGCCCACAAACGCAAAGCATTGCAAAGGGTGGTGCGAACTGCCAGACACATCATCGGAGGTAAGCTTCCCTCCTTCCAGGACATATATACCAGGCGGTGTGTGAAAAAAGCTCGGAGGATCATCAGAGACTCCAGCCATCCGAGCCATGGGCTGCTCTCTCTGCTACCATCAGGCAGGCGGTATCGCAGCATCAGGACCCGTACCAGCCGACTTCATGACAGCTTCTTCCCCCAAGCAATCAGACTTTTGAACTCTTGATCTCTCACGATCAATATACATCAGCACTGCACTTTATTAATCTTATTATTAATTCTCTCCTATAATTCTCTTAACAACAACACTGGCAACTGACTATCAACCGACAGCCTGAATGTCATGTAGCAAATTAGCTTAAAAGGGAATTATTTATAATTAATTATAACTGGTTATAATTAATAATAAATATTTAGATTAGATCTTAGAATTAACTGTAGCAGAATCGATATTACAATTATTTGATCTGTCCGTCCAGCGAGCAGACAATATAATTATTTATCAATTCTAGGAAGATTACTTTCCTGGCCAAGGAACGATAGCCTTCCTACTTATACAGTGCTAGCAGTAGTTTAGCATGTAGCAAGGAGCAACATTCAGTGACTTTGAATTGTGAGCGGAACACAGAGACAATCAATCGTGAATATAAGGGATTTAATAAATGAAACTATAACTAACATACAAACAAACTAAGCAAAACATACATATATAGAATGAAGGAATGTAAGGAAAAGAGAGACAGAGAGCACAGAATGGCAATATTTCACGTCAATTAACCACAACCTAAATGAGAATCATCAGAGGCACAATTCACCTTAAAAGGGGTTCAAACTTAAACGCGCATCTAATCAGTTGTAAATGGTTACTTGCATTGGTTTGTTGCTGAATAAGAGTCTTGATGCGGTAGACGAGGTTCTCGACGATTTCTTTAGGAGTGAGTTGAAGTCCACAGGAAATCCACAAAGTTACTTGAAGGTAAACACTGCCAGAAGGTTAAACTCAAGAGAGAGTTTTGGAGTGTGTTGGTCTCAAGAAGAAGAGTTTTGAGCGATGATTAGTCTGCGCTCTGGAGTTTTGATAGTTCATTGCCGCACCCATTTTGTGGGTGGAGTGGCCAATCAGAGGCATGCATTTTGAGCGGGAGAAACATCCTTTGTCTCCGTTTATGGCCCATTCGCATTTTATTGCTGATCTGGACCGCTAGTGCAGCTTTTAATTCAAAACATAGTAAGAATTGTTCGATGCATTTCACAATCACATGGTGTACATTATTGTGTGAGAAATAAAGGGAAGATCATTTTGATACCAAGAAGGTAACCTCCAGACGATATTAAAGCAGAGATACACTCATACACTTGAATATAGGCATTTAACGTCTAACTAATACAAGTAAAGGGTTTTAACTAAGTTAATATGATAGGGGAATATACATACAACACATGCATATAGCAGATACATTTATAACTGCTTACTATGGCCTAAATAGAGAAAATGTCTTTTAGGTGTGTGTGTGACGTGTATTGGAATTACTGGAGACAGACAACTGCTCTGGTGCCTGGCACGGGGGGGTCACCCCCCTTTCTGTGGAATGTGTTTGAAGCTTGATGGAGACACTTCAGAGGAGACCTGTTTTAGCATCCTTTTGATAGTGATAAAGACCATCTGCAATTTAGCACCCATATAAATGTAAACGTGGAGGCCAGGTCAGTAATTTATATGCAAATGTCAAAAGGCTAAAAGGTTTTTTTTCAAACAAAGTGTAATTAGCCATCACTGATCTTACACAGACGTTACAGTCAATACAGTACAATACAACCTACGCCATAGCGATGGCATCCACGATCCAGTGGGCAAGCCTCTGTTTGGAGACAGCGTTCCCTTTCCGCTGTCCGCCAAAGTGGACAAAGAGCTGCTCAGAGTGTCTAAAGCTCTGCGTGCGATCCAAGTAGATGTGCAAAGTTGCACTGGACACAGCAACGACAGGGCTGGGTCTGCTTCCTCCTGGGGCAGTGCTTGCAGGTTCACCACCTGATCCCTGAAGGGGGTTGTGGGAACCTTGGGCACATAGCCCGGCCGGGGTCTCAGGATTATGTGAGAGTCACCCGGACCGAACTCCAGGCAGGTATCGCTGACAGAGAACGCTTGCAGGTCCCCGACCCTCTTGATGGAGGTGAGCACAATCAGGAGGGCCGTCTTCAAGGAGAGGGCTTTCAACTCAACTGACTCTAGCGGCTCAAAGGGGGCTCCGTGAAGGCCCAGGAGGACCACGGAGAGATCCCATGAGGGGAACAGGCGTAGCCTAGGAGGATTCAGTCTCCGGGCGCCTCTCAGGAACCTGATGATCAGGTCATGCTTCCCTAAGGACTTACCGTCCACTGTATCGTGGTGTGCCGTTTTGGTGGCCACATACACCTTCAAGTTGTCCCTGAGAAAGATGATCCATCCTTAGGGGAATTTGCCAGGGAGGGGCTGTCACGAGGAGCATGAGGTCTGAGAACCATGTCTGGGTGGGCCAATACGGGGCCAAGAGGGTGACCTGCTCCTCGTCCACCCTGACCTTGCACGTGGTCTGTGCAAGTAGGCTCACTGGGGGGAACGCATTCTTGCACAGCCCCCAGGGCCAGCTGTGTGCCAGTGCATCTGGGCTGAGGGGGGCCCCCATCGGAGAATACCAGAACGGGCAATGGGAGGTTTCTCGGGAAGCAAATAGGTCTACTTGTGCTTTGCCGAACCGACTCCAAATCAGCTGGACCACCCGGGGGTGGAGTCTCCACTCTCCCCTGAGCGTCACCTGCTGCGACAGCATGTCCGCTGTGGCGTTGAGGTTGCCCGGGATGTGAGTGGCCCGCAGTGACCTCAGTCACCGCTGACTCCATAGGAGGAGACGGCGGGCGAGTTGCGACATGCGACACGAGCGTAAGCCGCCTTGGCAATTTATATACGCTACTGTCACTGTGTTTCAGTGGAACTGCTGTCTTCTGTCTGAACACCTTCAGACAGTTCAGCACCGACTGTGCACGCTCGTTTGTGAGGCGTGCTATTATCGAGACTCCATGGCGAGAAAAGAGATGCTCTGAACCGGGGAGAGCTTGCTCTTTTCCCAGTTGACCCGAAGCCCTAGCCAGCTGAGGTGCCTGAGCACGAGGTCCCTGTGTGTGCACAGCAACTAGAATCAGCCAGTCGTCAAGGTAGTTGAGTATGCGGACGCCCACTTCCCTTAACGGGGCAAGAGCTGCCTCTGTGACTTTCGTGAAGATGCGAGGGGACAGGGACAGGCCGAAGGGGAGGACCTTGTACTGATACGCCCGGCCGTCGAAAGCAAACTATAGGAAGGGTCTGTGTCAAGGTAGAACGGGCAGAAAATGTGCCCTCCACGACCTTGTCAGCTCATCATGCACTTCCAGGAAGAAAGGGACCGGGGGGGCATGGCTGTGAGCAGCACCCGAACCCAGGAGCCAATCATCTAGCCGCGAGAGCTCAGTGGAGAGTGGAAGGTGTCACTCCAACCCGACACACGCGGCGGCCCGGGAAAGCATGGCGGTCATCTCGCCGTCAGCCTCAGACTAGGCAGGCCGACCCGAAGGTGGCAGCCTAGTTGAGTCCTCGGTATCTAACATCGCCAGTATGCTCTCCGATGCAGCGATCGAGCACTCATCCCGCTCCGGAGCTCCGAAAGGGACACTAAGCTGGCCCTGGGGTGAACTGGTCTCCTCTCGGAACTCGCCGGGGGCAAACAAGTATGCTGGGGAATGGGAGGTCCGCGGGGATTTACCCAGCGGAGCCGCACCTATTGAAGCCCCCAAATTGCCTCCAGCGCCAGCCAGGCTGGCCTTGTACCCGGAGGTAAAAGGCGAGGTGGTCGGCTAGAGTGGCTTTCCCACTGGAGTGTGAAAGAAGGAAAGCCGCAATCGTAACGTTGCCATGGTCATATTCTCGCAATGAGAACATGAACCATCCACGAACGCTGCCTCAGTGTGATCGCTGCCCAGACATGTGAGGCAGCGCCCGTGGCCATTGGAAGCGGAGAGATAGTGACCGCATCCAGGAATCACACAAAGATGGAAAGGCATCTTTATAAAGACGCATCTTTAAAAAGACGTTCAACGTCAATGTGTGTGCTCTAATAGAGAAAATATACTCTTTAGCAGGAATATACACTCTTTTAGCGCTGTTGAAGCGCCCAGGGGCGAAATCTGCACTCGTCGTGCAGAAGGAGAGAAAGCCACTGGAAATGCGGCGTATATCCAACAGCATACGCTTCTTAAGAGGTGAATGGAACAGCAGTAGTATTCAGCTCGCTGATAGTACAACCGCTCGGCTCCGAAGAAAAAATCTGAATGAGTGGTTACGAGCCAGCTCCTTTTATACCCGTATGGCCGGGGGAGTGGCATGCAAATTCCACTCGCCAATTCTCATTGGCCTTTTCTCAAAGATCTGAGGTGTTCAGGGCTCTCAAGAGCGACCCCTAGTGTCACTACAACGACACAACGTTGAATGAGTGACAGAAGGGGAACCTATATATGTGCTTCATGTGGTAACATCAAATTTAAATGCTATATAATTAGCATAAATATGGTTAACATAACTTAATTAACCTTAATACTAAAACCAACAAAGCTAATTTTAAGGGTTAGAAATAGTTACATACATAGTAGACAAGTAGAAATAGTTAAATACATACAAACATGTTGTCAGCACAGTGATTAAAAAATACAAATGTCACTTCATGTCAAAAAGGTTGCCGACCCCTGGAATAGACCTAACAACAATATTTTAAACTGGTTTTCTTTAGGACCCAGATTTTATATGAGACACCCAACACAGTACCAAAACTGAATTGTTGTTTTCATGCTTTCAGCAGCCAATAATAAACTACACAAAACACATTGTGGTGTGCTAGTCAAACTCTGTGACCGCTACGTAACTATAACGTAATATGATGACCAAACTTTCATCATGGCAATGTAACTGGATACGCTGTGACAACCAGAAGAGAGAAATTCCTAGATTCGTAGCAACAACGTAACTTTGTGGCAACGTCGTGGATCAATAGTTGTGTGTTGGTAACCAGTTGGTAATTTTTGCTTTTAATTATTATTTTATGGGCGGACATGAAGTAGTCTTACATAATTTATGTCCTCATTTGCCCAAAACTAATTTAAAGGTTATTTAAACAGCTGTGCATGTACTGTAAATGACGAATGCAGACTCAAAATTAATTAACTTTATTTTGACAGAAAATAAATACAATAAAAATGTAAATTAACAATTGAAGAAAGGAAGAACTACTGGCCATGTAACTTCAACAAAATTACTAAGCTAAATTACATTTGTGCTCACAACTGATTAACTTACAAACAGTACTTCGACAAGCTTGGCACAAATGCCTTAAAATACATTTGTTCTTTTAATTAATTAATTTATTTATTTATTTATTTTAAATGTATATAAAATTGTTAATGACTTAATCTTACAGAAAATGACAATATAATCTTCATAATATCTGCATAAATGTTTTCTATAAATAATCATTTTAAATTATAACGGCAAAAACAAGTAAAAATGAAAATATCTACACATTTATATTACATTATAGGCCTATATATGGGCTCATTATAAACATTTGTCATAATGCTAGTGGACATTTCAGATGATTAAAGCTGCCAAATAGTCACAGATGCAAAATATTAAAGAGCCCGTATTATACTAATTTACAGGTTCATGATTTTATTTTGGAGGTCTGCTAGAATAGGTTTACATGCTTTAATGTTCAAAAAACACATTATTTTTCTCATACTGTACTTTTCTGCTAAAACTATTTACCTCCTGTCTCTTTAAAGCCCCCTTTCCGAAAAGCCCAGTCTGCTCTGATTGGTCAGCTGGCCTAGTCTGTTGTGATTGGTCAGCCGCATAGAGCGTGTGTCTAAAATGTAACGCCCCTTACCATAACCGAGTTTCAGCTCCTGAGTCTTCCTGGGCAGCTGTAAACACTACTGTAACTATGGTAACAGTGGCGTCAGTTTTTGCCATCCCAGTTTGAGTCAGAGTCCGATAATGAATTAAATAAAAGTTTGGAAGGACAAGCTTGTGGCAGTGGGGGCGTGGTCGAGCATCCGTTGGGAGAGAGAGAGCGGTAAGGGTGCATACACCTGAGTCAAATTATGACTAACACCTGTCTCTAATTGTAGTGAGATTGGGGAGAGTGGCATAAAGGGACCATGCCAGCACCAGATTGAGAGAGAGAGACTGGGTCGAGAGCCTTACTGTATAGCTGATGTGTTTGTGTGAAGCTGATGTGTTAGTGTGAAGCTGTAAACCAGAGAAGTGGTCAATTAAAAGTTCCCTACCTGTGTTTGAAGAATCCGGTGTCCTTCCTTGTTACAAAGCTGATCGACGTGAACCACCTTCACAAGTATGACTTGAGCAGGAAGTTTCACAATGGTAAGTTTTAATTTTGTAGCTTTCTTACAAGTATACTGTTGATTATTGTGAACCTAACAAAGCTTAAAGTAAAAGACACATACTGCCTCTAAGTTAGTCATCTTTTGCTGGAATGGGTGTAGCCAAACTTTTTTCGCCCAAGCTATGAACAGAGAACAGAGGCTGACTCCAGGTTAGTGAGCAAGTTAGCCGTGGACTATTGTGGATAGCGGCCATAACATTATAGCTTGTAATTCTATAATTATATAAGACTCTTGAGATCGACCATTTTGTTACACAGTTTTAGGTAAAAGCCGGCCCACAGCTGAAGAGTAAACCCTTACCAAAACAATAACATTAAATAGCAAGTTAGCCGAGCACTACCGTGGATTGCAGACGTAAAATGACCGTTTGTAAAAAATAAATCCATCTCCACAATTGATCACTATTGTAAGAACGACAAACAATCTACATAATTCTACATAATTGTATGTAAAATGGGCCCGCAGCTGATTAATAAAACTATTTCAACACAATAACATTAGCTATCAGGTCTACAGCTGTGCACTGAGAGTACACCGTAGCTACAATACAAAACTCGGCATTTGAACTCTTGGTAGCAGATAAATCCACAAATAATCAAACATACTTACAGGTTGTAATCCTGAGATTGTCCCAACAAAGTGGGAATTGCACCATCTTTCAGGAGTAACCGTCTTGAAAATCAGGCATTGGTTATGGTTGTACTACTAAATAATTACAATACATTTTAACCACTGATTCTTCAATTCGTCTGCCTTTGGAAGTCCAAACAAAGAGGTTTTGCTTTTGCAGTGAAGAGAACAGCATTTTCTCGACATGATGACAACACTAACCAAACTCATCCTGGCCTCGGCTATAACTTTTGTTTGAGGGCGGGCCAAAGTTGCCCTTAGGTGGGCATTATCGTCATGGTTACTGGTGTAACCTCAGTTCCCTGATGGAGGGAACGAGACGTTGGTGTCGATGTAGTGACACTAGGGGTCACTCTTGGGAGCCCGAGACACCTCTGGTCTTTGATAAAAGGCCAATGAAAATTGGCAAGTGGTATTTGCATGCCACTCCCCCGAACATACGGGTATAAAAGGAGCTGGTATGCAACCACTCATTCAGGTTTTACGCTGAGGAGCCGATATAAGGTCCGGCCATTTCAGCGGGTAGTTCAGCGTTGTGGCAGGAGGGACCAACGTCTCGTTCCCTCCATCAGGGAACGGAGGTTACACCAGTAACCATGACGTTCCCTATCTGTCACTCACTCGACGTTGGTGTCGATGTAGTGACACTAGGGGTCCCTATACAAAACGCCACAAGGCTGAACTGTGTTACGTGAACTGGCGGTGTGTCGTGGGCAGACTTGCTGTGTGCCTCATAGCCAGCACACCAGGTCGACACGTAACCTCCCCCAACACAGTTATGAGTGTCGAACGGCCCTTTTTGGGGACAAGTCGACTACCCAGAGATAGAGACAGGCTTAACCCAGTCATGGCCTCTTTCCCCTTCTCTTTTTCCACTCCCTAAAAAGAAGGGGGATTATCCGACTGGGCCGCCAGGTCTAGTCGGGGGGTGTCCCTCCCAAGGGGAGGACACCGCGGAGACCACACCTCGCCCCAAGAGAGGGGGGATATTTAAGTGGAAGAATACATCACATGGTCTTTCCAACCATGTGGAGAGCCTTCAAGGTAGATCCTACCCAATGGGGGAGGAGTTACTACAACATGGAGACTGAGGGGCTCTGCCCAAGGAAGACGCAGTTTGCCAGTAGGGAAACGAACTAGCAGAAGATATAGATCGCATGGGGTTAGCCTTACAGGGAACCGCCACATGCGGAGCACCTACCCCAGAACCGGGCTCTTAGTTAGCGCGTGTACTGGGCCGGCAGCGAGTCTCTCCGAAAACTCGACTGCCACAGGGCTCGGAGGAAGTCAACCAGGGAACAACTTTTGTGAACACTACTGGGAATTAACAGCGCATGTCTTCAGCTCAAAAGGAGGTGGAAGGCGCTATGTGCAAGCGATACACCCGGCCGGCTATCCTGGGCTTATCCGCTTGTGTTGCGTGCCACTACCTGGGACGAAACCGGTTCCACCCGGAGGTTGTAGAACCTTGCAAAGGTGTTGGGTGTTGCCCAGCCCGCTGCTCTGCAATGTCTGTTAGAGAGGCACCTCTGGCCAGGGCCCAAGAAGCCGCTACACCACGGGTAGAATGGGCTCGTAGCCCTACCGGGGGCGGCATGTTTTGGGCGAGACATGCCATAGTTATGGCGTCAATGAGCCAGTGGGCGATCCTCTGCTTGGAGACAGTGCTTCCTTTCTGCTGTACACCAAAGCAGACAAAGAGCTGCTCAGAGATTCTAAAGCTCTGCGTGCGATCCAAATAGATGCGTAAAGCGCGCACCGGACACAGCAACGACAGGGCTGGGTCTGCCTCCTCCTGGGGCAGCGCTTGCAGGTTCACAACCTGGTCCCTAAAAGGAGTGGTGGGAGCCTTGGGCACATAGCCCGGTCGGGGGTCTCAGGATCACGTGAGAATAGCCCAGACCGAACTCCAGGCACGTTTCGCTGACAGAGAACGCTTGCAGGTCACCTACCCTCTTGATGGAAGTGAGCGCAGTCAGGAGGGCAGTCTTCAAGGAGAGTGCCTTAAGCCCGGCTGACTGCAAAACTCAAAGGGGGCTCTCTGTAGACCCTGAAAAACTACAGAGGTCCGATGAGGGAACAAGGCGTGGCCTGGAGGGATTCAGCCTCCTGGCGCCTCTTAGGAACCTGATGATCAGATCATGCTTCCCTAAGGACTTACCGTCGACTGCGTCATGGTGTGCTGCTATGGCAGCAACGTACACCTTCAAGGTGGAAGGGGACAGCCTCCCTTCCAACCTCTCTTGCAGGAAGGAAAGCACTGATCTGACTGCGCACCTCTGGGGGTCTTCCTGATGGGAAGAACACCACTTAGCGAACAGACACCACTTAAAGGCATACAGGTGCCTCGTAGAGGGAGCCCTAGCCTGAGTGAACGTGTCTACCACCGCAGGTGGGAGAGAGCTTAGGTCTTCCGCGTCCCGTCCAGGGGCCAGACATGGAGATTCCAGAGGTCTGGGCGCGGGTGCCGGATGGTGCCCCTTCCCTGAGAAAGAAGGGCCTTTCTCAGGGGAATTTGCCCGGGGGGAGCTGTCACGAGGAGCGTGAGGTCCGAGCACCACGTCTGGGCGGGCCAGTAGGGTGCTTACCAGGATGACCTTCTCCTCGTCCTCCCTGATCTTGCACAGGGTCTGTGCGAGCAGGCTCACTGGGGAAAACGCATATTTGCGAATGCCAGGGGACCAGCTGTGTGCCAGCGCGTCTATGCCGAGGAAGGCCTCGGTGAGGGCGTACCAGAGCGGGCAGTGGGAGGATTCTTGGGAGGCGAACAGGTGCACCTGTGCCTGACTGAATCGACTCCAAATCAGCTGGACCACCTGAAGGTGGAGTCTCCACTCTCCCTTGAGGGTAACCTGTTGTTATGGCACGTCCGGCGAAGTGTTGAGGTTGCCCGGGATGTGAGTGGCTTGCAGCGACTTGGTGCTGCTAACTCCGTTGGAGGAGACGGCGGGCGAGTTATGACATATAGCGGGAGCGCAGACCGCCTTGGCGGTTGACATATGCTACCGCTGCCGTGCTGTCTGTCCGAACTAGCACGTGCTTGCCCTGGATCAACGGCCGGAACCTCCGCAGGGCGAACAGAATTGCCAGTAACTCAAGGCAGTTGATGTGCCAACGCAGCTGCGGACCTGTCTAGAGGCCGGCGGCTGCATGCCCATTGCCAACAGCGCCCCAGCCCATTTTGGAGGCATCTGTCATGACCACGACGCGCCTGGAGACCAGTTCTAGCGGAACACCTGCTCGTGGAAACGAGAGGTCGGTCCAAGGGCTGAAAAGACGGTGACAGACCGACGTAATGGCCACGCGGTGTGTCCCGTGGCGCCATGCCCGTCTCGGGACTCGAGTCTGGAGCCAGTGCTGAAGCGGCCTCATATGCATCAACCCGAGCGGGGTGGCCACCGCCGAGGATGCCATATGCCCCAGGAGCCTCTGAAAATGTTTCAGTGGAACCGCTGTTTTCTGTTTGAACGCCTTCAAACAGGCCAGCACCGACTGGGCGCGCTCGTTCGTAAGGTGCGCCGTCAAGGAGACTGAGTCCAACTCCAAACCGAGAAAAGAGATGCTCTGAACCGGGAGGAGCTTGCTCTTTTCCCAGCTGACCCGAAGCCCTAGTCGGCTGAGGTGTGAGAGCACCAGGTCCCTGTGTGCGCATAACCCATCTCGAGAGTGAGCTAGGATTAGCCAGTCGTCGAGATAGTTGAGAATGCGAATGCCCACCTCCCTTGACGGGGCAAGGGCAGCCTCTGCGATCTTCGTAAAGATGCGAGGAGACAGGGACAGGCCGAAAGGGAGGACTTGTACCGATACGCCTGACCCTCGAACGCAAACCGCAGGAAGGGTCTGTGTCGAGGAAGGATCGAGACGTGAAAGTACGCATCCTTCGGGTCTACCGCCGCGAACCAATCTTGATGCCGGACGCTCGCTAGAATGCGTCTTTGCGTCAGCATCTTGAACGGGAGTCTGTGTAAGGCCCGGTTCAGTACTCGCAGGTCCAAGATTGGCCGCAACCTTTTTTCGGTACAATGAAGTAGGGGCTGTAAAACCCCTTCTTCATCTCGGCTGGAGGGACAGGTTCTATCGCGTCCTTCCGTAGGAGGGTAGCGATCTCCGCGCAAGGTAGCAGCGTTTCCATCTTTCACCAAGGTGAAGTGGTCACCGCTGGACCTGGGCGGATGCCCAGCGAAGTGAATCGTGCAGCCGAGTCAGACGGTCCGGACCAGCCCTCGCGACGGACTGGAAAGCGCAAGCCATGCATCCGAGTTCCGCGCAAGGGGGACCAAAGGGACAACGTCATCGGATGTACCGGCGGGTGGGGCCTCGCGGCGGGGCGGAGCTTGAGGTGCCACACCACATCGTGGCCGTGCTGAGTCCGAGGACATCGAAGCACTTACCTGGCTCCTTGTGACCACCCCCGGAACAGCCTGGGACGGGGGAGGAAGAGGCCTGTCCTCATGACCCGTGGAGACTGTCACATCGGGGGCGGATTTGTGCCACAGCTGGGCACTCAGGGCGGGAGACCGCCGCTGGAGCGCCAACCTGCCAAATGGAGTGGTGGACGGCGATCGTGATGCCAGCCGTACACACCGAATATGTGACCCAGGGAACAAGGAAACCACTCTTGCGGAGCTCTTGAGTATTGCAGCCACTTGGGCGTGCAGCGCAATTAAATGCAAAAGGTAACAAAAAGAAGATCTGCTTACCAGCTCCAGAGCAGCGGGTTTCGTTGTCCCTGGGTCGCCCGTCTCAGGGGCGCTTCGAAGACCTCCGTGGGTTCTTCGGTGCCGGCTGTGAGACGGGTGGCGTCGGCTTCCTGCGGTGGGCTCCATGCCGGGGCCGGGCCGGAGGGGCGGGCTGCGGCGGAGCCGGTGCAGTCACCGCAGGGGGACGCCCTCGGCGATGAGCAGATGGGGGGATCTTGAGCCACGCCGGGGCAGGACAAGCCGGCTAGCATCCATCTACTGCTCTACCATCGAGAACTGCTGGGCAAAGTCCTCGACGGTGTCGCCGAATAGGCCCGCCTGGAAAATGGGGGCAGCAAGGAATCGTGTCCTGTCGGCCTCACCCATCTCGACCAGGTTGAGCCAAAGGTGGCGCTCCTGGACCACTAGTGTGGCCATCGTCCGCCCGGGAGACCGCGCCGTGACCTCCGTCGCTCGGAGAGCGAGGTCGGTCGCCGAGCGCAGTTCCTGCATCAATCCCGGGGCGGAACTACCCTCGTGCAGTTCCTTTAGTGCCTTGGCGGACTTGCAGGAGAGCCATGGTGTGCAGGGCGGAGGCAGGTTGTCCAGCAGCGCCGTAGGCTTTGACCATCAGAGACGACGTAAACCTACAGGCTTTGGACGGGCTTTGGGCACCCACGCCAGGTGGCGGCGCTCTGCGGGCATAGGTGCCCCGCGAGCGCCTTTATCCACCGGGGGATTGCCGAATAACCCTTGGCCGCCCCACCATCGAGGGTAGTGAGAGCGGGGAAGCTGAAAAGATCGGGACCGGGCAGTAAAAGGTGCCTCCCGCGACCTTGTCAGCTCTTCATGCACTTCCGGGAAGAAAGGAACGGGGTGGGGCGTGGCTTTGAGCGGCGCCGCGAGCCCAGGAACCAATCACAGAGCCGCGAGGGTTCAGGGAAGAGCGGTGAAATCCACTCTAACCGACGCTCGCGGCTGTCCGGGAAAGCATGTCGTCATCTCCGCGTCAGCCTGTGACTGGGCGATCGACCCCGAAGGGAGGAGCCCAGCCGAGGCTTCCGACTGGACGAGCCCGCTCTCCGATGCTGCGCTCGAGAGCTCATCACTTTCGCGGGCTCCGAATAAGAGGTCGAACTCGCCGTGAGACGAGCCGGCGGACTCACCCGGAAGCCCGATCGGGGCAGACGAGCGTGCTGGGGAATGGGAGGTCCGCGGGGGGATACCCGGCGGAGGCGGTCCCATTGGGGTCCCCAAATCGCCCCCAGTGCTAGCCGCGCTGGCCTCAAACCCGTGGGTAAAAGGACCGAGGCGGGAGCCTCTGGGGTGGCTCGCTTCCTTACGAAGGCGAGCCGCGACCGCAACGTTGCCATGGACACATTCTTGCAATGAGAATGTGACCATCCACGAACGCTGTCTCCGCGTGAGCAGTGCCCAGACACGAAAGACAGTGATCGTGACCGTTAGAAGGCGAGAGATAACGAGCACAACCAGGAATAACACACAATCGGAAAAGCATCTTTAAAAAGACGCGTCTTTAAAAAGACGTTCCGTGTGTGCGCTCTTTTAGAGAAATATATACTCTTTTAGAGGGGAAAAATGCTCTTTCAGAAAATATACTCTCTAGTTTTTCTGCCGAAGCGCCCAGGGGCATTCTCTGCAGTGCACCAGTGCAGAGGAGGGAGAAGCCGCTGAAATGCGCCGTCAGATCCAGCAGGTGAATGAACAGTAGTATTCAGCTCAATGAGCATGACCGTTCGGCTCCGAAGAGAAAATCTGAATGAGTGGTTGCATACCAGCTCCTTTTATACCCGTATGTTCGGGGGAGTGGCATGCAAATACCACTCGCCAATTTTCATTGGCCTTTTATCAAAGACCAGAGGTGTCTCGGGCTCCCAAGAGTGACCCCTAGTGTCACTACATCGACACCAACGTCGAGTGAGTGACAGATAGGGAACCAAATGTATTACATAGTGACGTAGATACTTTACGGAAGAAATGGCTGGACTACAAACAGCCCGTTTCTTGTAGTTCTTGAGCAGTGTTGTCTGTGAGAGAGAATAACTCCCTTTTGCATGGACTTTGTGCTTTGTAACTTTGCAGACCTTTTACATGCACAAACAGCTATATTACACTCTAAAGGAAAGGTAAAATCCCAAAAAGCATAATAGGGCCTCTTTAACAAAACTAGTTTGACTAGAAGGTGAGTAATGTTACTTAACCATTCTGATGTGGTTTTTGAACTTCTGTGGCAGATATAACTGACCAGAGACTGAGATGTCTGCTGCCGTCTTCTCCAATTTGAGTTGGGTCCAGTTGGTTGGCATGGCAACTCCAATGACACTAGTACTATGTAATGTTATAAACAGGGCAGGTCAACCCATTAGGCAGCATAGGCAACCGCCTAGGGCAGCATCGCTTCGGGGGTGCTGATCTACCGAGCTAATTTTAGCATGTGTCCAATCTGTGTCGAACAGCGCCCTGTTTGTTCCGAGAACGTGTTGTGGCGCACTCCATGGAACATATAGACCATGTACTAAATGCCTTTCTACCATACTACTCTTAATGTTTTTGTTATATCTGTGTTTGGCAAAAACAGTGAGAGAAGTATGAATAGTATGCCATTGTGAACACGGCCATAGACAAAGAAAATGTTCAGATGATGCTTCCAAAAATAAAATAAAAATCACCAGAAATGAATGCTTTGGTGCTGTTTTTGCAAAAATAAAAATCTCCTGGGGACCATGCCCCCAGCCCCCTTACAACATCATGGTACAGTAGATTGTGTACTTGATGGGCCCCAGACTCCCCAGTAATGAGAAAAGTCTACAAATGCCCCTGCTATGAAATATTCTGAACAATGTGTAGAGATCTTTAGAGCAGTGCGCCTTTTTTAAGATCTTAGACCACTTGGTTTGGTTTACATGCAATTTACATTGTTTACTTCTATATATGGTGATACCATTTCTGATGTCTTAAGAAGCCATAACATGCACTTGCATATTTCTTCCCAACATTGTTTTTATTAATGTTTTTCTAGATTGAGTTTATACCCATTTGTGGTGTATTTAATTATGTTTTAATTTGTACTGTTATGTGTAACAATTAATACATAACTCTGTAATACATTTTCAGTACATGGCGAGGGGGGGTCTCACCTAGGGTGCCAAATGGGGTAGGACCGGCACTGGTTATGAAAACAGGTTTTACTTTATATAATATGTAATGTCTTTCCAAAGCTCAAGGAACCTTTACACACACGTTATTTCAGTAGCTACATTTGAGTCATTTATTTGTTGTGAAGTAATAAGTTTCTTACCTCAGAAAAACGAGCTCTCCCAGACACAGTTTGAGTAAAAAGTGCCTCAGAAATACTCGTTGCCCTGTTTATCTGCTGTCAGATGAGATTGTCGGGTTATGTGTTAATATGTAAATATTCTAATGTTATTTTCATAACTTTAGACATTGAGAATTAAAGTGTCTTATCTTGTGCTGTTATATTAATATTGTGTATTTTCCATCCATTACTCTAGTAAAATATCATAGTTTATGCGTACCATGTTATAATTATTTTAACTTTTTGAAAGTAACATATTCTATTTTGAGAGAGAGAGGTACTTTTCCTATGTTGTGACTGGATGTAGCGACATAAACGCAGGAGCTGTGATGAACCCGATGCGGGAGTTTATTTCAAGAGAACACAGGTGAAACAGATAAGTAGTGTACTCAGAATATCACAGGATAGGCATAAAGTCTTAGACAATAATCTTCGGTTAAACACTGGACAATGGCAGAAGGCACAGATCCATTAAAGGTAACAATACACGGCACTTGCCGAAACAGGGAACTTAAGCTTCAAACTGGCATAAAGGGGAGTTTCTTCTTTCAACAGGGGAGCTGGTCTGCATCACAAGACTTTAAGTTCATACAGTGTTAACAAAGTAACATATCCAGCACTGACACAGAGGGGTGAAGTATAACAGGGAAGTAACACTCAGGCATGGAGTCATTCAAAAATTTCTATATGTAGGAGTCACTCAGGCTTCACATTAATCATTAATCTTGCAAGAACAGAACAGTTCATCAAAACACGAGTGGGGTTAATACTAGTAAGTCGGGATGCCATACACTCGGTATATTCAAAGTCACATATCTTGAGAATACTGAACAGAGCATCGGTGAACAGATTGGCAGCATGTAGAGATGCAGCAAGTCACATTGTCAGAGCAGAGGGAGAGTCCATGGTGCCTACAACAAGGCTAGATGCTCACTGAGGGTGAGAGTGCGGTTTAAGTGCGTGTCCAAACGAGGTGAAGACGAGCTGCAGGTGTGAGTGATTAGAACACAGGCGAGTGACAGCAAGTGACTGACAGTGAGGGAGAGCCCGGTGCGCTCGTGACACTGGACATGTATGGCGTTTTGTGTATGGTGTTTTGTGCCACGATTACCTATCAAAGGAGACAGTCGTGTACTTTTTCGTGAGAGAAGGATACGTTGCCGCAATAGGCATTTGACTCCAACGATGTGGATAAGTACATAGAAAGTCGTTGATAGGTACATCAACCTAATGCAAAGCTAGTGTCAGAGCTTTCTACCAAAGGGTTTAGGTGAGGTTGTAAAAAGAGTGACAAAACTCAGAAAGTGTAAATTTATTGACCGCTGAATGGGTCATGGACTTTTATTTCTTTCAGGAGGCTGGAGTTCCTGTCTTATTTGTAGCCAGAACTTACTGACATATTATTTTCGATTTTCAGTCGCAATTTGGTTAGTTTTAGATACTAGTCCCTTTCACAATTTCAACCATGTGTTAGAAAGTCTTTCTGCAAGAAAGTCCTGAAGGCAAACTGATGTGCTATTGTCACATCTGGTATATACATAGTCACAGGTGACATTGCGAATTATACATCTTCAGCAGAGCTGTAATTTTACTAAGTGATATACAGTAATTAAAATGAGCCCACCATTACTAGCAACAGCTTTAAAGATGAACACATAAATTCAATAATTATAATCCAGTAATATATAATATTCTGGACTGTGCCATTCTGAACTTTTACTCTTGATGTTTTAAGTATATGATGCTAATACTTTTGTACTTTTACTTAAGGGATAGTTCACCCAAACAAGAAGATTCTGTCATCATTTACTCCTCTTCATGTCTTTCCAAACCTGTATGACTTTCATTCTTCTGTGGAACATATATTTAGAGACTTATTATACAAGACTTTTCCATGTCTCTCAAAGATATGATTTTTGGCTTCCTTATGATAAACACAATGGTTAATTTCATTTATTTTTAGGAAACTATCAAAACCATTAATATTTATAATACATATCGGCCTCTCAATTACACAATCACCTCATTGTCAGTGTTCTCTTTGAGCCATTTCAGTCTGGTTTTCGAATTTTAATCATATCTTAAAACTTATTTTTATCCAGGAAGCTGTTAATTGATACTATTGTATTCAATTAATTTAATACTATCACTTTATTTACTGTGTTTATCATTAATTGTTTTGAGATGCATGTTTTTTCTATTTGTATTAAGCTCTGTATTTTTATATTTTATTTTTCCATTCTATGTAAACCTTGAGAGGCCTCTTTAAAGGCGCTATATAAAATAAAGTTTATTATTATTATTATTAACTTCTATTTTACTTAAGGACACCATAATGTCAATTTGCAGATGTTTCAAGGCCTGCTTAACCAAATGATCTGCCTCCTCATTCCATTTCACACCTACATGTGCCGGTACCCAAAGAAACTTTACTAATAGGCTAATCCTAGTTGCCTTATTCTAAATAAGCTCTGTAGTACTTCATATATTATGTCTTGACATGCTGTAGATGCTCCATTTGACAAGCTTGCTAGTGCTTATGAGTCTGTACAAATCACTGATCTTATCGGTTGTATTTCTTCCACCCACTGCAGTGCTAGAGAAATGGCTATTATTTCTGTGGTCAATACTGAAATATGATGAGTGATTCTTTTTGCAATTTTAGCTGTAAAAAGTGGTATATAAACTGCTGCTGTACTTCCACATTCTGGATCCTTTGATGAGGGTTTATTCAATGAATAATGCATTCAGTGAACATGTAGGAGTAGGTTTAGCATGCATTTAGGGAAAATAGTTTTACAAAATCTTTACTCTGTAAAAGACTGCCTTCAGATTTCAAAATATACATATATATATATATATATATATATATATATATATATTAAGCTTTCTCTAAGTGCAACTTGAAATACTTGTTGGCTGTGTTACAGTATATTTGTTTCAAGTATGACCATGTTACCATGTCCTTTAATATTGGTCTTTTTTTGAACAACTGATGCATTGTTAGCTGCTTTTTTCCAATTTAAAGGAGGCAGATTGCAAATGAAAGGGACTGCTGATTTTTTTTTTTTTTTTTTTTTTTCTTCAATTATTTCAAGTTGCACTTAGAGAAAGCCAGAAGTCAATGAGAATACACTTCAAAAGTCCACAAAAAGACCACATAGATTCCAAGGGTGGTCATGCGCATAGAGGTTAGGGCTTCATCATGGGAAACATCCAAAAAAAACAAAGGTCAAATACAAAAAGAAAATTAACAACAGATCAGGGGTGAAAGGGGGAGTTTGTTTTAGGGAAACATATCATTTTAATTTAAATAACTTACCATATACTCCTTCACAAGTTTTTAGGGGTCTTCATTCAGGTAAGCAGCAAGTGTTCTCTAGACGCATTCACGTTTTCTTTTCGATGGTGGCATTCTGGAAATGTGACAAATGAGCAGTGTTCAGCAGAATTAACACACAAGTTAGCATTTTGATTTTAAGACTTATTCCTGTACCTCTAACACTCTTTAAATAGCATCACACAGAATATCCCACTGCGTTATTTCCACAAGAATCAAGTTTGTCAATCTATTCATTGGCTGAAATTAATTCTACAACAGCATCTGTGAGGGCCCCAAAATACCAGGAACCAGTACAAGAAAACAAACAAATGGTCCTAAACCAGAAGCTTTGCTACAGGAATGCTACAAAATAATCTTGTATGTCACAGCTGTCCCTACTGCATGAATAACAACTCTGATGCTTCTGAGAAATGTGGTAAAGTTACGAACAAGCCCTGAAATTAAAACAGTATGAATCATGTGCATATTAACATTCCAGAGCATATGGTTAAAGGGATAGTTCACCCAAAAATGAAAAGTTCAGTCATTATTAACTCAACCTCATGTTGTTCAAACCCCTTATGTTTATTTTCTTTCTGAACTCAAAAGGTTAATTTTGGCCAGTTTGTCCTGCTGGTTTCTGTCCGTACAACGACAATCAGTGGTGCCCGTATCTTCTGAAGCTTCAGAAGCGTCATCAAATAATTCCATGTGACTCCTTCTGTATAATCTGAGTGTTATGAAGTCATGATTGGGTTTGGTGAGAAACAAACAGAACACTCTTCTGTGCCCCTGTTCCTCCTTTGTTTTTGAAAATTCTGGGTTGAGAAATGATCAAGCTGACCCATATATTTGGACACCAAAGGGATTGTTGTAATTGTACTGAATTCCACAGATACCTAATAACATTTTAAAATGACAAATCAAATTGGTTGCTGATAAATTTGTTACAATATTATCATATACCACAGTATTTCTTTACCAGCACTTACACACAGATGAAATACAAAACTGTTACAGATGAACAAACCTGAATTACATCCAAAGGACTTCATTTCAGAATTTGGATTTACATACAACAACCATCACAGCTGACATTACATCACAAAGGCTTACCTCTTGCTCAGTAAAGAGTGCTGGTCATATGTTCTTAAATTCCACGAGGAAAGGCAGACCTCACACCTCCTGTGTGCAAATGCAGACTAGTAAAATTATGAATGATCTTTAGTAAGTTTAGTAATCAAGATGCCATCTTATTCAAGAGTCCAATGTATTTATTGCGATATGTGTAGTTAGAGATGCCAAAGTTGGAGTTAACATTTGATATTAAATAAAAATGCTCAACGCCATTATTAGTATGCACTATTGCCACTTGTTGGGAAATAACTAAATAAAAGCAATAGCCTATAACAAATAAATCTTCTAATGCAAACTTCACACACACAAAACACACTGACGTAGCTACCTGGAGACGATTTTATTTTTAATTAATTTTTTTTTACCTGAGACGACGTGTGTGTCAGACGTGTTTTAAGGCGACGTACCTAGAGATGACGTTCTTGGTACACGTATAATTTTTTTAATACATTTCTGATATACGCCGCCGTTACGTCGCCACCGGTAGATGTTCCTTACATGCACTCACCATGACGTCACCTCCGGTCTTACGTCAGCAGTCCCAATCAATCCATTCAAAACTCGACACGGTCTTACGGCGATGGAAGGGTAGACTGCTCCTTCGCCTTTAAAGTGGCACTATCCACTCGCCATAGACATGTTTTAAACATTTTAAATAGCAAATTATTGTCATCGTTACACATTTGAAGAATGTGCATTCATCCAGCGTACCTGCACTTTGCAAGGTTATTGTGGTTTTAGTGTATTATTGTGTAAATGGCCCTTGATTA